>NC_087355.1:29520000-34520000 GCF_030014295.1 Loxodonta africana
ACAAAGACCGGCTAAATTTCTTTCACTGAGTTTGTACCTTTTCACAAAACAGCAATAGTGCTTCAGCTTTCTTTGCCTGTTTCCTTGTTTTCACACTGACTCCCTTATCTTACCCCTCTGGAATCTCACCCTGCTAACTTTTTTTCGGTTTGATTCTCACGCCCATTGGCCTGTTGTTTCTCCTATTCCTTTTATGCATTCCAGATACACAGTTTCTGTGTTCTCAGGCTTTGCAGTAACAGCTCAAATTCCAACCACCAAGACAATATAAAAATCTTAGAATGGGCAAAGAGAAAATCCCTGCAGTAGTGTTTTGTTTACGAATGAGTTGGTGGCTTGAATTGACTCTACAGGGGATAGTTTTCCTATAAATCTATTGTATGTGATACTGAGTTTAAGGTCACTGAACACTAGCATTGACCACAAATAACTGAACCAAAGATAAATACTGTTTTCCTTGCCTTTTCAGTCCATTTTCTTTGTCCACATTCTACTTTTCAGTACTACTACCAACCACCTATTCGCCCTCATTTCTGTATCTCACTGCTTCAAATGGTCCTTCTTGTAGCACCCTGCTGAGGCTTTTCCTCTGAATTTTTGTGCATCTATCGGTGGAGAGTGTCTGGGCTATGATATACCATTTCGTGATATTTGTGTAACATCAAAAATTACTAGTTGTGCCTCATCTCAGCCCTGCTGTCTGAGTCTCTTGGTGGTGCAAACGGTTAAGCACTTGGTTGCTAAACTAAAGGTTGGTGGCTTGAGTCCACCTGGAGGCACCATGGAAGAAAGGCTTGGCAATCTGCTTCTGAAAAACCAGCCATTGAAAATCCTATGGAACACAGCTGTACTGTGACACACATAGTCTCCATGAGTCAGAACTGACTCAACAGCAACTAATTATCTTTTTTTTTTTTTTAAATAAGACTAATCAAATAAGTTAGACCTATTAAATTATGGTTATCTATGGATTAATAGGAGCCCTGGTGGCACAGAAGTTTAGAGCTGGGCTGCTAACCAAAAGGTTGGTAATTCAAATCCACCAGCTGCTCCTTGGAATCCCTATGGGGGAGTTCTACTCTGTCCTACAGGGTCTCTATAAGTCGGAACCGACTCTACAGTACCTAACAACAACAAGAACAACAACAATGAATTAATATGGTACCTTCCCAGATTCTATTTTAATATTAACAGTAGGCCCTTAGAGAATAACCCAGTGACCTATCTAGAAATTTAAAGTGCCATATTGTGACCAATAAGGCTTGTATCAAATGGGGAAGAGACAGTGGACTTTGGTACTGGTATCTGGAGGCAAGATCCAGAAATTCGCCTTATTCTCAGGCATTCTAAAAATTACATAACTACCACTCTGCTGTAAATGTGATTGGGAAAACTAGTAGGCAAATTTATGCAAAAATACATATAGTAGTAAGATTATGTGAATGAGAAACAATAAAACATGAACTGAATGAAGTAAATCCAGCATGTAGGTTCAGACCTAAGGAAAGGGGAAGTTGTGTTGGGATCTACTAAGTACGGTATTTTTGTTAAAGAAATTAATAGTTCACGGTAATTAATAGAGGAAAGTTGATCTTCGATATAGATGCATGGCCAAGACAGTAGTTCCTTTTAGAGAAGGGTAATGATTTGAAGGGAACACAGCAGAAGTTTCTCAAGTTCTGATAATATTCTATTTCTTGATCAGAAAAACCAAAAAAAAAAAAAAAAACCTGTTGCCGTCGAGTCGATTCCGACTCATAGCAGCCCTATAGGACAGAGTAGAATTGCCCCACATGGTTTCCAAGGAGCGCCTGGTGGATTAGAACTGCCAACCTTTTGGTTAGCCACTGTAGCTCTTAACCACTACGCTACCAGGGTGGAGGTTAAATAGGTATGCCCATTCTGTGAAATTTAATTGAGCGACACTTTACTATATGATAATGTATACACACACTCCTCACTTATCTACTTGCTCATTATCTAACATTTCGCATTTACAACAGTAGGAAAAAACCTACCGTCTGACTCTTTTGTGCATTAACAATATGCGTAACCAACCCCAAGATATGAGGGGAGAGTAACAACAGCTGTGATGATTAAGGTTATGTGTCAGTTTGACTAGGCCATGATTCTCAGTTATGTAATGATGAAATTTGGTAGTTACATAATGATGTAGTCATTCTCCATTTTTGTGATCTGTTGTGGTCATCCTCCATTTTCACGTAATGCTAATTTTCGTATTAACGATCTGGTCTTTGGAACCTACCTCAATAAGGGAGAAGTGGGGGTATATATATATATATTTATATGTGTGTGTGTGTGTGTATATGTATATATATATAGTGAAACCTATGAGAGCCGGATCCCAACGGGATTACCTTGTTTTTCTGGGTCTCACAAGTTTTCCGCCTTTGACATGGTGCGGTCTTACCACTTCTCTATTGCTCTCTATTAGTGAAAAATATTTGAGTTTTCCTTCTCTGATGGGCTTCCACCTTACAGAGGTTCCAACTTTTGCAGGTTTTACTGTATATTGTATATAGTATACATTGTGTGTGTATATACATATATACTTATATATATACTCACATGTACATTTATATATTTAAATTACAGAAATATTTTTAATGTGACTAGAATTTTGAAGTAGGATCTTGCATTTTAATCAAATTTGCTCCTTTTCCAGGTAGTTTTGACTTATTCCTTATACTCTGTGTTCCACCTATAAGTTTTTCGGTTTAGAAGGTTTGCTGAATTGAAAAATCAATAAAACACACAGGAGTAAATCTGCCCAGACAGGATAAGTTAATATTTCATTGCAATCTCTCTGCCCTATGAGGTGGCCCCAGTATGGAACAATGATAAGCATCACTCATACCTGAATGCAGTAAAAACATTTTTACTGGATTTTAATAGCTCAAGGCCTTTTTACTACTTCATTGTAAGTGGGGGTAAAAACCCAAGAGCTACACACAGTCATAAGAGTTGAGAAGTCCAATACACTTTAAAAAAAAATTTAGAGACCATTAATTCCAACCCTTTCATTTTGTATATGAGTAAACAGCAGCCAAGAAATTAAATGACTTATTTAACAGCTCCCCTAACTAATTAGTGCCAGAATGGAAACTGACCTCGAGTCTTCTAATTGCCAGGTTAGCACACTTCTCTGGATGTCCTCCCTCCAAAAAACAATTTTTCACATGTAAAAAAAAAAAAAATTTTTTTTACTGGCCCCTAGGTTTCATTGTTTTATTCATTTGCCCCAGATTCCTCTTCAATAATAAATAGCTTCACTTGCAATGGAATTATCCTATTGATTGCACCCCAAATAACTTCTCTAAAATTGCTTTACAACCATTTCTGCTATTAGAATGTGTGTACCTTTGGCTATTAAATAGTTGATTCATTCATTTATTTGACATTATGGAAAACCTATTCTAGGACACACACTATAATTTGTGCTGGATATTCAGAAATAAACAAAGACATGGTGTTTGCCATTATGGTACTTTAGGTCAATTGAGGGAAACAGATTTTAAAATAGTTATCATAAAAATAAATGCATTTAAGAAAGGGCCTGACTCCATTTTTGGTGTTTGACTGTTTTGGGCAGTTTTCAAGCACACCACTCCCTTTTCCCCTTCTGCCCCATATCTGCAATCTGATGAGAAAGCCCAGATGTTTCCTTTTTTAGTGCGGCGGGGGGGAGTTCAAATCCTCAAATCCTAGCTTACTTACAGGAGCCCTCATCCCAACCACAATAAAAGCCAAGCCAGTGTCCTTCCTCTGATGCGCCATGCCATCTTTGGTCCTAATTGGAACCTGTCCTGCTCTCCACAGAATAATAAACCTTTCTGTAGTCTCTTGATACATATGTGATATTATTAATCTTAACATCTGAACCAAGTTTTGAGTGAAGAAGGTCACTCCTATCTGTGCAGGATGATCCAAACTTGCTCATTTAGAAAGTGTAAAGTGCCAGAAGTGAAGATTCCTAAGCAAGAATCTAGGAGTAAACTACAAAGATTACCTTTGAGCAGGTTTAAGAAAGTCTGGCATTTGAGAACTAACTGATGAATACAACTTACCCAGGTGAAGAGTGGAAGAAGAAACGTTCCAGACAGTTTGCACAAAGGCTCTGAGATACGAAAAAGCTTTCTACTTCTCAGGATATAAAAATATTCTGTGTCATTGGGACATAGTTATTAAGAAAGAGAGAAGGCTGAGATTAGGCTTCAAAGATAGTAGGGGCACACCAAATAGGGCCACGCAAACAATTTTTGTCCTCAGTTATCAAAATCCCTTATGTTTCCTGTCCATAGTTCTTGCTTATTGTTCTAAGTCCTTCACTTGCTTAACTTTGAATAATTTTACATACTTGTACTTCTTCCTGCTGGCATTTGACAGTGTTCCAACACATCGCCTAATACCTAACAGTTCAATTATTGTCTGACAAAAATGAGTCATTAAATGGTGGCACAGTTGGTAAACATTTGGCTGCTAACCAAAAGGTTGGCAACCGCTCCTTGGAAACACTATGGGGCAATTCTATTCTGTCCTATAGGGTTGCTATGAGTGAGAATCGACTCAATGGCAACAGGATCTACAAGGTAGGAAAAGAGAGAGAAACTACATGTAATATGTCCATAGAAACACTTTTTAAATTTGTAAATATTTTTCCTTATAAAAATTTCCAATCGTTATATATATATATATTTTTTTTTTCTTTTCTCCAGTTGCCATCAAGTCAATTCCAGCTCATGATGACTCTTAGTGGTGCAAACAGTAATATGCTCAGCTGCTAACCTAAAAGTTGGTGGTTCAAATCCACCAAGAGACACCTCAGAAGAAAGGCCTGGCAATCTACTTCCAAAAAATGGGCCATTGAAAACCCTATGGAGCACAGTTCTACTCTGACACACATGGAGTTGCCCTTACTATACAATTATACATAGGAATATATATATATATAACTCTATAAAAAAAAAAAAACTAGTGCCATCGAATAAGACTAAAAATAAGTATATATATACATATGAAACACACACATATATATTACATATATATATATATATGTTGTTGTTTGTTGGAGCAGTACATCAACAGGGAACTGTCAGAAATTCAAGTTGGATTCAGAAGACGATATTGCTGATGTCAGATGGATCCTTGCTGAAAACAAAGAATACCGGAAAGATGTTTACCTGTGTTTTATTGACTATGCAAAGAAATTTGACTGTGTGGATCATGACAAATTATGGATAACATTGCAAAGAATGAGAATTCCAGAACACTTAGTCATGCTCATGAGGAAACTATGCTTAGACCAAGAGGTAGTAGTTCAAACAGAACAAGGGAACTCTGAGTGGTTTAAAGTCAGGAAAGGTGAGTGTCAGGGTTGTATCCTTTCACTGTACTTATTCAATCTATATACTGAGCAAATAATCCAAGAAGCTGGACTATATGGAGAAGAACAGGGCATCAGGATTAGAGGAAGACTCATTAACAACCTGCAAATGCAGGTGACACATTGCTTGCTGAAAGTGAATAGGACTTGAAGCACTCACCTATGAAGATCAAAAGCCACAGCTTTCGGTATGGATTGCACCTCAACCAACATGAAAAAAAAAAAAAAAATCCTCACAAATGGACCAATAAGAAACATCATGATAAATGGAGACAATACCAAAATTATCAAGGATTTAGATCCACAATCAACACACATGGAAGCAAGCAACAGTCAAGAAATCAAACAAGGCATTGCAGTGGGCAAATTTGCTGCCAAAAGGCCTCTTGAAAGTGTTAAAAAGCAAAGACATCACTTTAAGGACTAAGGTGTGCCTGACCCATGTCATAGTGTTTTCAATTGCCTTATATGCATGTGAAATCTGGGTAATAAATAAGAAAGACAGAAGAAGAATTGATGCCTTTGAATTATGGCGTTGGTGAAGAATATTGAATATACCATAGACTGCCAAAAGAATCAACAAACCTGTCTTGGAAGAAGTGCAGCCAGAATGCTCATTGGAAGCGAGGATGATGAGACTTCGTCTCACATACTTTGGATGTGTTATCAGGAGGGACCAGTCCCTTGAAAAGAACATCATGCTTGATACAGTAGAGGGCCAGTGAAAAAGAGGAAGACCCTCAAGAAGATGGATTTGACACAGTGGCTGCAACAATGGGCTCAAGCATAGCAATGCTCATGAGGATGGCACAGGACAGGGCAGTGTTTTGTTCTGATGTACACGGCGTTGCTATGAGTGGGAATTAACTTGAGGGCACCTAACAACAAAGTTGTTGTTTGTTGCTGTCAAGTCGATTCTGGCTCATGGCAACCCCATGTATATAGAGTGAGCAGAACTGCTCCGAAGGGTTTTAGAGATATTATATATATATATATATATATATATATATATATATATATATATATAGGACTCAATATAAGACTCTATGTGTGTATGTGTGTGTGTACATATATATGTACATATACAAATATGTGTATGTATATGTATAAGGAGCACTGGTGGTGCAGTAGTTAAAGCAACCAACTGCTAACTGAAAGTCAGCAATGTTCCAAAGTTCGATATTATTCTTCCATTAAAAAAATTGAAATTAATATCCAGATATTCATCCAGAAATAATATTGTAAAAATCAGTAATCAGATTAATACCCAAATACTTCCAAAATCATGCTTGGCCAAATTTTCTTTCTAACACAGCACTTATAAGAAATTTACAGATATAATTTATTCCCGTAATTTGAAATATAAAATTTTTTTTTAGCGCCTGTATCTCTTCTTAATTCATTCCATGTTTGCCTTTTCTCAATCCTAAAAATACATTTTAACACATTTGTAAAATCCATATATTTTAAATATTCCTCTTGAAATAAACTTATATCTAAACAATAAAAACCATGTATCTATAAACCACAACATATTTGAGGAAAACCAATATCATCAAAATCATGGGGCATGCAACAACTGCATAACTTACTTTTTTGTGGATATATTCCTTACATCCATTTGTCCTTACAATTCTTATTTATAACACAGGCAATAAAACTTTGTAAACTTATTTTTACAAGGTTACTTAAAAACATTTAAATTATGATAGAACTGTTGATAATCAAAGGGTGTAATAAGAAATTTGACAGTAAATTTAAATTCTGTTTTTCTTCGACTCAACTAATATTGATGCAATGCTGTGTTGTAGTATTTGCCTTTGCTTGTCCTGTGAATTTGGCAGGAAAACAATGAACAAGAGATTTTATTTAACCATTTATCAAGATGTTAATGTATTCCCTCATTGCTTTAGGATGTAAAGCATGTGTCTTGTGAAGGATTCATTGACAAATGCATTTATGTGTTTCTGCTCTACTGATGAGCTTTTAAACACAAAGATTGGTCTCTAAAATCTATATTGTGATTTGACATAGAAAAATACACTATGCTAGGTTAAAATTTAAATTTATCTTCATTGCTTTTAAGCTAAGTACTCATATCCATCTAAATGAAATTGTGCTGCCATTAGAATAGGTAGGAATAAAATGTAATATCATATTCAAATATTCACAGTTAAATCAAATGTATGTTCATATAGATAAGCACATTTTGAAGCAGCATAATATAAGAAGGATAGAGGAAAGGTGGTAAAGATTATTTGTCCAAAATACTTCCAGTTTATTTTAATGCTTATTGAACAGGAAAACATCCTCAGTGCTTGTTAAAAAGTGAATGTACTAAATGCCACTGAATTGTTGACTTTAAAGTTGTTAATTTTTTATGGTTAATGTTATATCAATTTCAGTTCAAAAAAATAAAATTTTAAAAGCTTAAAAATAAGGCAAGCCAGTAAGAAAAAAAAAAAAAAAAACAGTTGCCTTCAAGTCAGTTCTGACTCATGGTGACCCCATGGGTTTCAGAGTAGAACTGTGCTCCGTAGGATTTTCAAGGCTGTGACCTTTCAGGAGATCACCAGGCTTTTCTTCTAAGGCACCTCTGGGTGGGTTCAAACCACCAACATTTTGGTTAGTAGTTAAGTGCTTAACAGTTTATTCCACCCAGGGGCTCCAGTAAGGTAATACACATAATAAAAATATAAACAATGTATAATATAAAACTCATATAAATTTAATGATGTACAACTATGATAACATAAAGCCTGCCTGATACAAAGAGAAAATAAAAAAGTTGGAAATCAAATACAGATTTGAATCTGTCAGGGCACATTGCTAATCATCACATGCCCAGGCTGATAAATTTTCTTTAACTTCAATTTCATGATCTGTGAGATAATTATAATCATAACAACCACAAAACTTGTTGTGTTGACTGATTTATGTAATGTATATCAAATATCTGACTGATTAAAAAAAAAAGTTGTCAGGTTGATTCGACTCATGGTGACCCCACGTATGGTAGAGTAGAACTGCACTCCAAAGAGTTTTCATGGCTGTAATCTTTTAGAAGTAGATCACCAGGCTTTCCTTTTGAGGCTCCACTGGGTAAAAAAAAAAAAAAAAAAAAATTTTTTTTTTTTTTGGGTGGAGGTTAGTAAATTAGGCTGCATACAACAACCTTTAGGTTAGTACTTGAGTACTTAACTATTTTCAGCACCCACGGACTCAACTTACTGATTTAAAAAAAAAAAAACATTGCTGTGGAGTAGAACTGCCCCCATAGAGTTTCCAAGGAGAGTCTGGTGAATTTGAACTGTGACCTTTTGGTTAGCAGCCATAGCACTTAACTACTACACCACCATGGTTTCCACCTGACTGATAGTAGTCAACTAATGGGACTCAAATATTTTAAAAGAGAGCTACTTCTCTCATTTGTTCAAAGTCATTCTTTCTATCATCCATATACATGTTTTTTATTAATTCGGTAGGTACGCAGCATAGAAACACGTTCAACAAAAAATTTGTTGATGCATCCTAAAAATATCTTTAAAATAACATTGTATTACCTCTCAAGAACTGGAAAAAAGAAGGGGAATAATAATAACATAGTTTAGATTAATATAAGATTTTTTATATTTATTTGGTTAGCTGAGCTGTTAACCAAAAGGTCAGCAGTTCAAATCCACCAGCTGCTCCTTGGAAGCCCTATGGGGCAGTCCTACTTTGTCCTATAGGGTAGCCAGGAGTTGCAAACGACTCTATAGCACCCAACAACAACAAATAGGAAATTGAGTGTGGTTTTAGCCAAAGGTTATAGAAATTTCAACTCAAGCTGCCTTTAACTACAAGGAAATTAATTATTTCACCTAAGAGGAAATCCAAATATTTATGGTAGGTTTCTGAGTTGATTGATATGCTGGATTGACAATGAGATCAAACAATATAGTTCCCTCCATTTTTCACTCTTTCATCGAGCCAGTTATTTGCTGACTCTCAGCTCCATTTCCACCCTCTAGTACTCTCCTCTATGTCCAAGAGGCTGGAAGCCTCAAACTACATTTCCCAGACACCCTAGCAATGGAGGCCCTGACACGAGATTGGACGATGAGGAAAGAAAGAAGCCATCATGTTTCTTCTGTAGATGCTTTTTGCTGCAGCAGTATCTGTGGGTTCCACGGGGCGACTGCAGGCCAACGCCATAAATTTCACGCTTGGCTGGCGTTGGTGTTTTTCGCGGCTCCGTCAGGAGTGCAGGCTGTTGTGTTACCACACTACCTTCACCAGGTGGCTGGTGTTGGGGAAATAGTTAAAAACAAAATCCCAACCCTACTCTACCCTACCAAAAAAAAAAAAAACAAACAGAAAAGTTTTATTATTGGATAATCATTAAACCAGAATGTGATGCATCACAGGCACTTCACAAATTGTACCCTTTATATAGCTGAGTGGATACTACCCACTACATTCATGTCTTCTAGATAAAATTGCTAATTTCCTATTATTTTTATGGCCTGAGGTAGATTTGAAATTTGGGGCCTGGGCCACTTGAAATTATGGCATCTCCTTCCAGGAATGTTGAAGGTAGAGGAGGATTACCTCAAGTTACATTTTAAATAGATTGCTGCCAGGTTAGAGTTAACTCCTTAGATTTACATACTTTTCAAAGAAACAGAAACTATGATTACAAGTTATCTAAAGTTGAATTCCGAAAAAACGGGAGGAGGGAAGCCACTTCCCTTACTCTCAGCAAGGAGAATTAAAACCTCTTATTTTGGAGCCCCTGGGTGGTGCAAATGGTTAAGAGCTTGGCTACTAACCTAAAGGTTGGAATTTGAAGTCCATCCAGAGATGCCTTGAAAGAGAGGCCTGGCAATCTACTTCTGAATAATCAGCCATTGAAAACCCTATGAGAAAGCATGGTTCTACTCAGACACATATGGGGCCATCATGAGTTGGAATCAACTCCACAGCAACTGGTTTGGTTTGGTTTTTGGTTTATTTTCAACTTGTATTTGTCCTTACACTGGCAGGCACAGGGTCACACACTCTTGTTCCTTTTGCTCCTTCAGCCTTGTCTTTCTTTCTTTTGCTAAAACAGCCCTCACAATGACTTTGTCATTAATTTCCTGCCTTAAATCCTCCTCTGTTTAAAATACCTAGAGCTGCTTCTATTTTCCCAACTAGACTCTGAGCTAACCTTAATGATGACTCTACTTAAGCTGGACCAAGGTGGAAACAGCAGTTCAGGCATCAATCCAGATATGACAATGATCACAGGAAGAGAGAGAGAGAAAAAAAAAGTCTCTTGCCACAGCTCTCCCTGGTAAAGCATCTTTTCCCCAGAAGATCCCTAGCAGACAGCCCTTCATGGAACCCTAGGCAATACTGAGTCATATGATAAGTTAGTAAATTAGGCTGCATACAACAAGGACTCAAAATAATATTATCTCTAAAGACAGATATTTCTTTCTTTTTTACTTTAAAAAAAACTTCAAATGTAGGCAGTTCAAGCCCAGTACAGTGGTTCTTGTGTTACACAAAACAGACTCTCAGCGTTTTAACACCACCATCCCTGGGAGGTAGCCCTAATCCTCATCATCCAAGATGAAGCTCCAGGCTTCACATCTATATTGCATGCACCATGAGGAAGGAAGTGAGGAGGAAGGGGCATGAGCCTCACTTGAAGGACATATCCCAGAACTTGTATAAATCACTTCTGCTCACATCCTGTTGGCCAGAAAATAAGCACGTGGACATATCTAACAAAGAGGAAAAAAAAAAAAAGGAGCAATGGGAAATTGTCTATTTTTTTTCCTGAGCATTTGTGTGTCTGGGTAAAAATTAAGAGTTCTATTAAGGTATAAAAAACCTGTAAGGAACCCCTGGTGGCATAGTGGTTAAGTGTTATGGCTGCTAACCAAAAGGTCGGCAGTTCAAATCCACCAGGCGCTCCTCAGAAACCTGGTGGGGCAGTTCTCCTCTGTCCTGTAGGGTCACTATGAGTCAGAACTGACTCAACAGCAATTGGTTTGCTTTTGGTTTTCTATTAAAGCATAAAAAGAAAAAAATAGATACTGTGGGAAAAACTATTTAGTCTCAGCCAGCCAATCCCTTTGACCATTTAAATATCAATGCATATCCTTCTTTCTACTGAAACATCATTTTAACTGTCTTCCTAAAGAAGACAAATACCAAGTCCCACAACATCAGTGCACCCAACAAGAAATCCACAATCCCTTAGTGATTCAGTCTTCTCCGCAATGTCCAAATGCAGTTCCTCATGAGCCAGTAATGTATGAGCTAAAACTATCTGCTGCTGACCAATCAGTATGCAATAAGAGCTCCTATTTGGAAAAAATTCATCACAATCTTCACATCCTGATGCACAGGGATAACAAAAATGCTGTCCTCTGGATGGAGAGTCAATTCCTTCATCAGCCAAGCTAGGAGCTACTGGCTCTATTCTCTGCAAAAAGCTCTTGGTCCACTATCCTCCACAGTCATACTTGGTATGTACTTTGGTGAGTACAGTATTCTCAGGGGCTTTTACAAGCCATTTCTAGCTGGTGTAAGTTAAGGACCAGGAATTGTTTCAAGTCAGGCTCCTGAGTTGTTTGGCAAAACAATCCCCTCAAAAGCAGTACAGTGGAGGTTTATTTGTTTCCCGTTGGCTTCATGTGTGAAGCACCACAGCCAAAGGTCTCATCTAGCCACAACTTCTCAGCCTCAAAACTCTGGTATTGCACCTGTGGGCTTCTGTGTTCTCTTCATCCCACTCTATTTCAACTTCACTCATTTGAGGTCATCTGAGATTATGGGTTTGAGTGGTGCCTTAGCCTAGGTCTTTCCTGCCCCCAACACAGAGCCCAGACTTTTGCTTGTATGCAGTGAGTTTATTTGGGAGTCTGTTCTCAGAACAGCCGTGAGGGGATTGGAGATTGTATAAGGAAGGAGGGGAAACCACCACAGCCAGTGAGAGGTTTTATGTGAGACTTTCTGAAGAGCTTCATGAGATGACTCATAAGACATTCCTACCTGAGAAGACAAAGGAGAGTGTCATGAATTGAATTATGTCCCCTCAAAATACATGTTGTAAATCCTAACCTCTGTGCTTGTAGCTGGAAACCCTGGTGGTGTAGTGGTTAAGTGCTGTGGCTACTAACCAAGAGGTCGGCAGTTCAAATCTACCAGGTGCTCCTTGGAAACTCTGTGGGGCAGTTCTACTTTGTCCTATAGGGTCGCTAGGAGTCAGAATCGATTTGATGGCAACGGGGTTGTTTTTGTGTGTGTGTGTGCTTGTGGCTATAATCCCATTTGGAAATGGGTTGTCTTTGTTATGTTAATGAGACAGGATTAGAATAAGGTGTGTCTTGAGTCAATCTCTTTTGAGATATAAAAGAGATTAAACAAGCAAATGAGCAAGCTGAGATGGGGAAAGACATATGCCGGGCCATATGAAGATCACCAGGGAGCCAAGAACAAGTAACTTCCACCAGAGCCAACAGAGAAAGCCTGAATTCAGACTTCTAGCCTCCTAAACTGTGAGAAAACAAATTTCTGCTTGTTAAAACCACCCACCTATGATGTTTCTGTTACAGAAGCACTAGATAACTAAGATCCAAAAACTGAAAGCCAAACCCACTGCTGTCAAGTCGATTCTGACTAGATTAAAAAAAAAAAATTTTTTGTCACTGATTCATTTCCCCCATTAGTTGAGGGCCACTCCAAGTCCCCTGAGTTGTAATGCTGAGGAATCTCCCACTGGAGTCCCACGCCAAAAAATTAGAAAAGACCTGGGACAAGAAAAGAGAAATACACAATACATGCTTTGAGGTAAGGCACTGTCAACCAAAGTGAATTAATGCCTGCACAAAATTTTCACTATATTTCCACTGTGGCTGGAATCAGAGATGAAATTGAGAGGAAGTGAGGCAGTGCAGAGGAGGTGATTGATACAGGGTAGGAAGGTATTGTCCTTAATCTGATCTGTGCTGCTGCATTGGATCCCATTGTCTTGCTTTAACTTTTTAAAAATAATTTTAGTTTTTCTTTTGTTGTTGGAAATATGTACAGCAGAACATATACCAATTCAAGAATTTCTACATGTACAATTCAGTGGCATTGATTATAGGCTTCAGGTTGTGCAAACATTCTCACCCTCATTTTCTGAATTGTTCCTCACCCCATTTAAATACACTCACCGCCCTGTAAGCTTCCTATCAAACCTTTAGACTTGATCCCATACAGATAATTCTTTAAAAGAGCACAATGCTCAAGGCAGACATTCTTTACTAAGCTAAACTATTATTTGGTTTTAAGAAGACTTTAGGGATATTTTTGGTTTAAGGCTTAAAGATTATCTCAGAGCAATAGTTTCAAGAGCTCATTAAGCCTTCATGGCTCCAGAAGTTCTGGTTTCTTTGAGAATCTGAAATTCCATTCTGTATTTTCTCCCTTTTGATCAGGGTTCTTCTATAGAATCTTTGATCAAAATATTAAGTAGCCAGGCACCACTCAGCTCTTCTTGTGTCATAGCAAAGGAGGTGTCTTACCTTAGCTTTTAAGGGAAAATGCTTGAAAAAAACTCGAGGCCACAGGCGTATTTCCTGCAAAGGCTGTTGCTTTGCAGCCATGACTTGTAACTGCTTCCATTTCAGGTAGAGAAACAGTTGAATTTTTCTACCCTGCATGGTCCTAAACGACCATGGTCTCAGTCAGTTTATATTACAGACCTCAGGCAGCTAGCACCTCCTTTATCAAAGTCGGATGCCCTTTCATTTCTGTTTCCAAGTTGACTAGCCGTGACCTGGGTCCTTCTCTCTCCTGAAGAACTTTTCTGAAAGCAGCAACACACGAGCATTCTGAATATTTCCTACCATATAAGAAATATGGGTTAGGTTGGCCCATTGTCTGCCTTTCAAAATGTGAGAAGCAATATTTTATCAACAATTTTGCCACAGCAGATTTCACCAACTCTCCATGAGACTCCATGGGTTACTTAGAGCAGAATCGCTGGACAAAGAGAAGAGGTCTAAGGTCTGGAAGAGAGGAAACCCCACAGAGAAGACCCAGATGAAATGATTAGTGACGTCAGAGGAAAACTGAAAGAGCGTGGTGGTATCAAAAACATAGCTAGCAAGAGCTTCAAGATGGAAGAAGTTGACTGTGTCAAATGCTCATAACAGGTAATAAAATGAGTTCTGAGAAATGACTGTTGGTTGTGGCAATGAGATGAGTATGGTGACAGTAATGGGAATGCTTCTTATGAAAGTAGAAAGCTCCTTGTTTTCCAGAGGATGTGCATCAATGCCGAAGAAACTTTCTACATAGTCTCCCCAAAAGCAGACAAAGAGCCCTTGCTTTTCAGTGTAATAGTATAATGGAAATGATTTGAAATAAACAGCACTACTAACAAGATTAGCGAGAAGTAGGGCAATCTTCAAACCCAATAACATGGCTTACTCAAAATATAATTGTAAAAGACCCATATATTTAAAATAAAACAATTGCTTACTGAACCATCTTTAAAATTAGATATTTGCAAATAATAGGATAAAGCATCCATATAAATTCTTAATATCATAAAATTATTAATGTAATCTAGTTTAATGTCACAAGAACCCAGCCAACACTTAGAAAACAGAAGTTTTAATAATAAGTAATGTTAATGAGTTTATGAAGAAAGTTGATGAGTAAGACAAGATCCTAAGTACTGATTTTCTAATATTTCTCAAAGTATTTCCAGAGTATTATAATAGTCACAATTTTTTTTACTTCAATTAAAAATAACTATCACTACTCAGCATTTGGAAAGGAAGGAAAGGGAAATATGGCCTCCGAAACTAGTTGCCGTGAAGTCGATTCCAACTCATAGTGATCCCATGTGTCTCATCGCAGAACTGTGCTCCATAGGGTTTTTAACAGTCATGAATTTTACCAAGCCTTTCTTTCCAAAGTGCCTCCAAGTGGATTCAAACCACTAACCTTTCAGTTAGCAACCAAGCACTTAACCATTGGTTCAGTGGTTAAGAGCTTAGGTGCTAACCAAAAAGGTCAGCAGTTTGAATCTACTAACCACTCCTTGGAAACCCTATGGGGCAATTCTACTCTGCCTTATAGGGGTCGGTATGAGTCAGAATCAACTCGACAGCAATGGGTTTGGTTTTGGTGTTTGATAGGGAACCAAATCCCGGAACCGTGGGTGGGTTTCTTTGTTGAATATATGTTTTTATATATATATGTATTAATTACAGTAGACTTTGAACAGGACCCTTACATGAGTATGATTTAAGCAGTTAGCAGAGGGTGGCACAAATGGCTAAGTGCTGGCCCACTAACTGAAAGTTTGGTGGTTCCAACCCACCCAAAGATGCACCAGAAGTAAAGCCTGTCTCGGGGGACAACTTCGTCAATTGGCATAGCACAGTTCACAAAGATAATGTTCTATCTACATCTGAGTCTGGGGAGTAGCATCTGGGCCCTTAAGAGCTTGCGAGCGGCTGCCTGAGATACAACTATCTGTCTCTACTTGTATGGAGCAAAAGAGAATGAAAGAAATCAAAGGCTCAGAGAAGAAACTAGTCCACAGGACTAAGCCCACACAGATCACAACCTCTTTAAACCTGAGACCAGAAGAACTAGGTGGTACCTGGCTACCACTACCTACTGTTCTGACCAAGGACATAACAGAAAGTCCTAGATAGAATAGAGAAAAATGTAAATCAAAACTCAAACTTCTAAAAACAGCCAGACATCCTGGATCAATAGAGACTAGAGGAACCCCCAAGACTATCACCCTAATATACCCTTTGAACTTGGAATTGAAGCTATTTCTCTGTAGGTCACCTTTCAGCCAAATAATAGATTGGCTTATAAAATGCACAATATCATTGGTTATGTGCTCCCTTGAACAATTAACTATATAAGACCACACAGTTAACAGCCAAAAAAGCAAAGACAAGATGGCAAGGAGGGGAAGGGAAACTACATCAATGGAAACAGAACAAACAGAATAGAAATAATGAGAATGCTGACACACTGTAAAAATTGTAACCAATGGCACAAAACAATTTGTATAAAAATTATTAAAGGGAAACTGAATTTGCTGTGTAAACTTTCACCTAAAACACAATAAAATATTATTTAAAAAAAGAAGAAGAAGTAAGGCCTGGCGATCTGCTTCTAAAAAGTCACAGCCTGAAAACCTTATGGAGTGCAGCTCCATTCTGCACATCTGGGGATGCTATGAGTCAGAATCAACTCAATGGCAACTAATAACAACAGAACAGAACTGTCCTACTACATGCAAATAACCCACTCAGACTCTACTCCTTTTGTGTAAAGGACAGACCAGTTTTTCCAAAGGAAATTCTTAAACTCATTAGAGAGCTGGCATTCATTTTATTAGTTTCATTTAACACCACAAAAAGACCTTGTTCACAGGTTATTTTACTCTCTTCTTCCTCCCCGGATGATTAGCTAGATTCATTTTTAAATGGAAGATATGCTCTAGGTATTTAAAAGTAGGGCATCTCTTCCTTTCAAACCTCAGAAGAAAGGCATGCTTCACTTTCCCCATGGAAAGCTCTGGTATCCTGCTCCCCTTTTGAAAGAGGGACTCACCCTGCTTTTCCTGTTCTTCTTTTTCTTCCTGCCTTTCTCAGCATTGAGCCTCTTTATCTTTTTTCAGCCCAAAAGGTAGTTTGTCTCATTCCAGGCCATTCAACACTTGTACTTTAATGGAAGTAAATGAAAACAGTTAATCTTTAATAATAAAAAACACGACAATTGTGGCATTAGTTCTTAAGTAGTATAAAATGTTGACCCTCCACCATGTCAGAAAGCAACCTGAGGACTCAGGGTTCAATGAAAGACAGTAAACAAAAATGTTTTGGTGACTAAGTGCACAGCTTTACTAATAGATTTTTTATTCATGACGGTGCTAAAAAAAAAAAAAAAAAAAAAACCACTGCCGTAGAGTCAATCCAACTCATAGCGACTCTACAGGACAGAGTAGAACTGCCCCATAGTGTTTCCAAGAAGCGCCTGATGGATTCGAATGGCCGACCTTTTGGTTAGCAGCCCCAGCTCTTAGCCACTATGCCACCAGGGTGACAAATAAAACTAAATATTTTACCTTTCCGTATTAACATTAGACAATTAATCTTGAACATACTTATGAGGTAAAAGGTACTTTTACACTTTTCAATGAGGAAAATCAAGGAAATAGTTACATATAACATGCCTATGTGCAGAGAAATGTAAAAATAATACCAAATAATGCTAACTTGTCACTTTGTTAAGTGTCTGACACAGTACTAAGCATTTACATGAATTTTTTTTCATTAACCCTGAGATATCAGTGTTTTTAGTACCCCCATTTCATAAATGAAGAAATGGATGCAAAAAAAAAAAAAAAAACTCATTGCCATCCAGCCAGTTCTGACTATAGTGACCCTATTAAACAGAGTAGAACTGCCCCATAGGGTTTCCAAGGAGCAGCTGGTGGATTCGAACTGCTGACCTTTTGGCTAGCCGGCATAGTTCAGAGAGGTTAAATACCTTGCCTTTTTTTTTTTTTTTTTTTAAGGAAGGGCACAAAACTTGTAAGGAACAGGGTTAGACTCAACCCAGATCTTTCAAATTCTAATTCCCATGCTTTCAGCCACTACAGCATACTGCAGATATTAGGGATAGGCTTTGAATTTGAAGCTTAGATCCAGTTTCTAGTAAGACTATGTTGTCATATCTTCATTTTCAAGGAAAAATTGTGGCCTGCACTGCCCTTAATGACAATTCTTCTTTAGAGGAGTGTTCTGGAGGGAAAGAGTACTATTAAAAGTTATTTTTAAAGCTTAATTTTTTGGGGTTTGACTCAGTTCCCTAACTTTTTCATGCTGAAATGGGTAGAAAAACAAATACTAAAGTAACAATATCAGCTGTGTGGGTGTGTGCCTGTGCACGTGTGTGTATGTGTGTGTGTATTTATGAATATAAGAATACAACTTACAGGGAAAGGCAAGGTCCAAGTGTGTATTTGTGCAAATAGTAAACTACATAGAAATCAAAGCCGAAGTTCTCTGCTACAACTACCTAGCACTTTTCCTTTGGTTACGAACCCAGTGTATTTAAAAAATTCGCTATCCTTCAATTGAGGAAAGTATGTTCCTTTTAGGAAATTATTAAATATTTAAAAAGTGAAGAAAATAAAAAATATCTCCCAATACCCAGAATAAAAAAAAAAATATATGCACTGTTATTTCCATCATATACATTTCTATATTCATACATTAAAAAATTACATAATTATATATTTTTACATCACATTCATTGTGACTTTTATCCTATTCTTCACTTAATATTAGGTTGTGATTTTTGTTTCTTTATCAAAAGTACTTTTCAGAGACATGATTTTCATAATTTCTAGACACTATCTATTTAGAAGCTTTCACAAGGATGCATTTCAAATATTGAGACATAAAGTTTCCCAACTCCTAGTGTCATAGATGCCCCGGAAAAGAAAATGGACAGTGACTCTTGGTCCATGGGGCAAATGTCTGAGACATTTCTGATGTAGTGTTCCTTAGGTTGGGGGAGCCATGGACAATGGCTCTCATTAGGACTAAATGACCTGAGCACTAAGCGTTACAAGGCTGAGAGTTGAATGATTTGGTAATCTTATTCAATCAATAACCACCAGTTGCCATCAAGCTGATTTCAACTCATGGCTGGTGACCTCGTGTGTTGCAGAGTAGAACTGTGCTCCATAGAGTTTTCAAGGCTTTGACCTTTCAGAAGCACATTGCCAGGCCTTCCTTCCAAGGTACTTATGTGTGGGTTCAAACTGCCAACCTTTTGGCTAGCAGCTAAGCATGCTAACCATTTCTACCTCCCAGGGACTCATTGATTTGTACACAACCTAAAGAACAGCCTTTACATTGCAGCACTGTTCACAATAGCAAAAAGATGGAAACAACCTAGGTGCCCAACAAGAGATGAATGGATAAACAAACTATGGTACATACATACAACGGAATACTATGCCATGATAAAGAACAATGAAGAATCCTCAAAACATTTCACAACATGGATGTATCAGGAGGGCATTATGCTGAGTGAGATTAGTCAGTTGCAAAAGGGCAAATATTTTATGAAACCGCTATTACAAGAACTCATGAAAAGGTTTAAACACAAAAGAAAACATTATTTGATGGTTACAAGGGTGGGGAGGAGAGGAGAGGGGAATTCACTAACTAGATAGTAGACAAGAATCATCTTGGGTGAAGGGAAGGACAACACACAATACAGGGAAAGTCAGCACAACTGGACTAAACCAAAAGCTAAGAAATTTCCTGTACACAACCAAATACTTTGAGGGACAGAGTAGCTAGGGCTGGGGTTGGGGGAAGGGACCATGGTTTCAGGGGACATCTAGGTCAATTGGCATAACAAAGTTCATTAAGAAATGTGCTGTATCCCACTTTGGGGTCTGGGGTCTTAAAAGCTTGCTACTGGCCATCTAAGATACATCAATCCATCCTAATCCACTTGGAGTAAAGGAGAATGAAAAACACCAAAGACACAAAGAAAATATGAGCCCAAGAGACAAAAAGGCCACATAAACCAGAGACTCCATCAGCCTGAGACCAGAAGAAATAGATGGTACCCACTACCACCAATGACCGCCCTGACAAGGAACACAACAGAGAGTCCCTGACGGAGCAGAGTGGCAGAAAAGTGTGGAGCAGAACTCAGATTCACATAAAAAGACCAGACTTAATGGTCTGACTGAGACTGGAGGAACCCCTGAAGCCATGGCCCCCGGATGTTCTGTTAACCCAGAACCAAAACCATTCCCGAAGCCCACTCTTCAGATGACGATTAGACTAGACTATGAAACATAAAATAATACTAGTGAAGAGTGTGCTTCTTAGTTCACGCAGATATACGAGACTAAATGGGAGGCTCCTGTCCAGAGACCAGATGAGAAGGCAGGAAGGGACAGGAGCTGATTGAATGAATACAGGAAAGTGGGGTGGAAAGAGGGAGTGTGTTGTCACATTATACGAATTGCAACCAGTGTCACATAATAATATGTGTATAAAATTTTGTATGAGAAATTAACTTGAGCTGTAAACTTTTACCTAAAGTACAATAAAAAAGATGTCAATCATATCTAAAAAAAAAAAAATGAATGAACTTTATCATGATTTGTATACAACTGTAACAAGGGAAGATTAATCAATGTCAGGCTCCCCTTTATTTACGTGATCTCAAAAGCACTTTAAGGAAAGCCGACTCATCTTTCTCAGTTAAATTGCAAACATCAGGCCTTAATAAGGGTAAGACAAGCTCTCCTTCATAATTCTGTATTCTTATATTTAAAAAGAATGTTGAATGTTTAACTTGAGTGTCATCCTTCAGATTCAGTTAGTGTGATCCTTGACATAATTCCAAATTTGGAAATTAATAGAAATGGAGAAAATACACAATTATTTAAACCTCTTTTGATCAGTCTCAACACACCTTTAAAAATGATTATCATTGCCCATGATAGCTATACTTTTAGTCTTTTTTCCTACTAAAAAAAAAAAATCACAGTGACAGTTCTAGGATTATCCACCAGGGGGCAAACATACATCGGTTGCACAATGAAGGGCGCCCCAATAATAAGCTAGCTCTACTGGAGAAAAAAAATGGAAGCACAGCCAGTGCTTGACTTATATTAGAAAGAAAGCAGTGCTAGCAGACCCTTTCAAAGAGAAGATGCTTGTTTAGTTTTTACTTTTTTTTTCCTATTTTCAATACTGGAGGAAATACATCTGAAAGTTGCAGTTGGCTATAACAAAGTAGTGTCACAGCTCTCTAGAAAAGGGTAAGCAAGCACAGTAAGTTCTGTTACAGTTATTATAATTGTCTCTATTCTGACAAATTTTAAATTAAAAAGTAGGTTTTAAAATGCATTTTTGAAAGAGTTTCTCAACAATGCAAACCTTGCCTATGGTGACATCGCTGACATAAACCAAAAAAACCCAACCCATTGCCGTTGAGTTGATTCTGACTTATAGCAACACTACAGGACAGAGTAGAACTGACCCATAGGGCTTCCAAGGAGCGCCTGGTGGGTTTGAACTGCCAACCTTTGGTTAGCAGCAGTAGCATATCTCCCATATTAAAGAGGAAAATATTCTCTCCTTGTTGCCATGAAAAAAAATCCCCTTCTAATTCCTGCCCCATTGCTCCGCTCCTTTTTATAGCAAAACTCCTCGAAAAGATACATCTCCTTAATGTTTTCACTGCCCTTCCTCCCATTTCCTTTTACTTATTTATTTTTTATCCCTCTCCACTACGCAGCCTTCAGTATGGATTACACCTCAACATAAACAAAACAAAAATCCTCACAACTGGACCAATGAGCAACATCATGATAAATGGAGAAAAGATTGAAGTTGTCAAGGATTTCGTTTTACTTGGATCCACAATCAACAGCCATGGAAGCAGCAGTCAAGAAATCAAAAGACGCATTGCATTGGGCAAATCTGCTAAGGACCTCTTCAAAGTGTTGAAGAGCAAAGATGTCACCCTGAAGACTAAGGTGCGCCTGACCCAAGCCATGGTATTTTCAATCACATCATATGCATGTGAAAGCTGGACAGTGAATAAGAAAGACTGAAGAAGAGTTGACGCCTTTGAATTGTGGCGTTGACAAAGAATATTGAATATACCGTGGACTGCCAAAAGAGCGAACAAATCTGTCTTAAAAGAAGTACAACCAGAATGCTTCTTAGAAGCAAGGATGGCAAGACTGCGTCTTACATATTTTGGCCATGTTGTCAGGAGGGATCAGTCCCTGGAGAACGACATCATGCCTGGCAGAGTACGGGGTCAGCGGAAAAGAGGAAGACCCTCAACGAGGTGGATTGACACAGTGGCTGCAACAATGAGCTCAAGCATAACAATGATTGTAAGGATGGGGCAGGACCAGGCAGTGTTTCGTTCTAATGTGCATAGGGTCACTATGAGTTGGAACCGACTCCATGGCACCTAACAACAACCACTACACAGAAACTGTTCTTGTCAAGGTTATTAGTTATCTCTGTGTTACCAAATCCTATATTAAATTCTCAGTCCTTATCTTACTCAATCTATTAGTAGCATATGACCGTTAATCACTTCCTCTTCCTTCTAACACCTTCTCCACTTGGCTTCTGGGACACTACTTTTGTTCTCCCTGGTCACTTCTTTTTCACACCCTTTGCTAAAACAAACTAAACCCACTGCCGTCTAGTCAATCCCGACTCATAGTGACCCTACAGGACAGAGTAGAACTGCCCCATCAGGTTTCCAAGCAGCTGCTGGTGGATTCGAACTGCTGACCTTTTGGTTAGCAGCTGAGCTCTTAGCCACCGCACCACCAGTCCTCCTACTGGATCATCTAAATACTGGAGTGTCCCATGGCTCAATTCTTCAGCATCATGTATTCTTGAACAATACTTGTTCCAAGGTGAATTCTTCTGGTCTAAAGACTTTAAATATGATGATACTGAAATTTGTATTTACAGCTGTAGCCTCTGTCTTCCTTGGATTTCAGAGTAGTATATCCACTTGCTTACTGTTCATCTCCACTGAGTTCTCATAGGGATCATACATTTAATATGTCCAAAAATAAACTCATTATCCCCCAATCTCTGTTCTCCATCACTGTGTGCAACTCTTGCACACATCTACCTCTCTAATTCAATTCCTAACAATCTCCCCGTCATGGATTGAATTATGTCCCCCCAGAATATGTGTCAACTTGGTTAGGCCATGATTCCCAGTATTCTGTGGTTGTCCTCCATTTTGTGATCGTAATTTTATGTTAAAGAGGATTAGGGTGGGATTGTAACACCCTTACCAGGTCAAATCCCTGATCCAATGAAAAGGGAGTTTCCCTGGGGTGTGGCCTGCACCACCTTTTATCTCTTAAGAGATAGAAGGAAAGGAAAGCAAGCAGAGATTTGGGGACCTCAGACCACCAAGAAAGCAGTGCCAGGAGCAGAGCGCATCCTTTGGACCTGAGGTCCCTGTGCTGAGATTCTTCTAGACCAAGGGAAAACAGATGACAAGGACCTTCCTCCAGAGCTGACAGAGAGAGATAAGCCTTCCCCTGGAACTGGCACCCTGAATTCTGACTTCTAGCTTACTGGATTGTGAGAAAATAAACTTCTCTTTGTTAAAGCCATCCACTTGTGGTATTTTTGTTAAAGCAGCACTAGATGACTAAGACACTCCCCTCTGATCTTTTTGCTACAGACAAATCAGCCCTCCAGTTTCTGGAACACTCAAAATATACTCCCACCTCCTTGCATATGCCAAACCTCTCCTTCAATATACTCCTTTGGCTTGCTCCCGTGCTTCCTTCAGGTCTCTGCCCAAGTGTTCCCTGACCACGTATAAAATAGAACTGCCCCATCCCTGCCCCTTACTGTGTTCTATTTTCCTCCATGGCCCTTGTCACCAACTCATATGCCATACTGACTGGTGGTCATCCCCTTCCACGAGAACATAAGATCCATGAAGATGAGATTCACTTCTTCACTGCTGTATCTCCTATGTCTAAAATAGCATAACATATCAGGTACTCCATAAAGATCTGCTGAATAAATTAATATCAACCTGCCTGCTGACCAAAGTTCCTTAAAACTTACTTTTTTACCAAACTTAAATGTCTTTTATTTTTTGATTAGTTTAAATTTAATTTAATAAGAAATTGAATATTTCTTTTGCATAAAAAAATGAAGAATAGTAGAGACATAATTCTTTGCAAATATGATTTAATAGCCTATTCACAAAACATTTTTGTTGTTTTTTTCATTGAAATAGAAAAAGTTTTCATTAAAGTGTACTTTTGTGGAGAGGAGATTTATTGGTTTCATCAGATTCTTAAAAAGGTTTGAAATGAAAGAAAATAGTAAGAGCATTGCTCGAATGTCTTCTTTTACCTCAATACCTTATAGTAGTGTTTGTTTTTAAGGTTTGAGACTTATACCAAACTAGTGAATGTATCATATGTCATTTACTAAGCATTTCACATAAGCAAATAGACATTTCACAGTTTAACACAGAGTTCCAATTACAGCACAGTAGCTGCATTATATAGATGGCTCAGTGGTTAAAGAGCTCAGCTGCTAACGGAAAGGTCAGTGGTTTGAAACCACCAGTTAGCAACTCCACGGGAGAAAGATGTGGCAGTCTGCTTCCATAAAGATTACAGCCTTAGAAATCCTACGGGGCAGTTCTACCCTGTCCTATAGTTATGGGTCGCAATGAGTCAGAATCAACTCAACGGCAGTGGGTTTACTTTTTATTATATGCCAACTCTTTACCAACAGAAAAAAAGTGAAATTCTTAGCAAATGTCTAAAACAGTTTCTGTTCTGCTTGTAGTCACTTCTTTTTCATTCCTTGCTCTTTCTCTGTTATATCTGCAAATCTGTTCAATACCTGATACCAATCTTCATTGAATAAGGATTTTCTTATATCTGTGCTTTTACATTAATGCAGGAAATTCTTAGTCTATCTAGAATTACTTGAATGAAACTTTATTTCTATTGCTCTAGCCTTGCTGTCTCTGAATTACGTTTGGACATATTTTACATGATATACTTTCTGACCTCACTAAACAGTCATAAATTGTAAGACTTCTGTAAAAAAAAAAAAAATTTTTTTTTTTTTTTACAGAACTTCTGTAGGGCATGATTAATCAGCCCCAGCCTAGCAGCCACTCCCACCTCCCCCTCGCCCCCCCCCAAAAAAAGGTGCTATTACTATAGAAATCCTCTTACTACTTTCTCTTATATCAAAAATTATGTAAGACAATATTGCTTGTCATGCCTAAGTGCCTGATTCTTTCCTAATAGACCAAGTTCCCAGCTCTGGGCAGACCCCTTTGGGGTAATGAGAGCAAGAGACCTGGCAGTCAGTGGGGCGACAGATGCTGGGGCTAAATCACCCTGACAACGGTTCCCAATAATATGTCTGAGAAACTAATCTCTGCTAACTTGTTAATGGCTGTTAATGAGATACTCAGTTACAACTCCTGAGTGCATATTTGCATTTAAATGAGCCCCTTCTGGAAGGACCAGCTTAACCAAAAGCGATTCTAATGCTGACAGCTGAAGACACAAAGTCCCTGGCCCTGATTTCAGATTGCCCCTCCCTGAGATCCACAGTATCACTAGGCCATTTGAGCACCACAATAGATGTGTGAAACCCCTATTTCCAGTGAGTAAAATTTTAACTGTGATTGGAAAAAAAGGGAGAGAGAGAAAATACTGGTCTTCATCAGAATGAGGCTAAAAAAAAAAAAAAAAAAGAAACAAATAGTGGAAAGTATCACCCCTTGCAATTTTAGTTAGAAAACTATCGATTTCCCTTTAGAGGGCCAAAACCTCTCTGCCACTACTAAGGCCAACTGGAGCTCTTCAGCAAGTCACATTGTATGTATGTGTCCCCACTTAGTTGCTTTAGGGGAAGTGAAAATAATTTAAAACTATGGTGACCATAAAATTTATTGTCCAAATCAAAATACTTGTGAGTAATATGGAAGTGCTAATAATAATTACCCCTGGACAACAGATGGAAATAGGTTGGACCAAGCAAAGAATTAGGTTTTTTAATTAAAATAAAAGTCAAGGACACCTTTAAAAGCAAAAATGAGTTAAAACTGGGAAAAAGCAACACCACAACATCAGGGGTATGTAAGGAAGAGCAGAGGGGCAGATTCATTTGTCCTCTTAACCTTGGAGATAGAAAAGAAGAATGTCAGCTGAATTACTCACAGTTCTCCTTTCTCTTTCCTTCAGGCCCCTGTTCATGTTCTTCCTTCTACCTAGAATATTTTCTATACCCCTTTGCCTGACTTAACTTCGGCTTCTCCTTTACCCCAAACCTAGAAATAATTTTCTATGTTTATAGAAACATTAACATATGTTCTTCTCAGACTCCTCCCAATCATGAGACCGGTGTCCCTCACATGTGTTCCTAGTAGCACCCCGAACCTCCCCTTAGTATTTTATGTTGTTTTGGCTCTTTACTTTCCAAGTACACAGTAAGCTTCTTGAGGGCGTTTACTGAGTCTTCTATCTTTCTCTCATCAGTTAACATACCTAAATGATAAAAAAAAAATAGGGGCATACTATTCACTGAACAAAACTGTGAATGATGTATGTACAAGATTTTTTAACAATAGTTGGAATATCTACCTCTTTCTGTCTGACTTGGAATATTAGCTCCTATCTCTGTCTTCTATTAATGTGCGTCCCTCATTTTAGAGATATTATTTCAGTTTACTCACCCTTTGAAATAGGTAAATCAAAGAAAATAATCTAGAAAGTCATAACACAAAGGTCTAAGAACGTGGTATCTTCATATGAAGAGTGATTAAAAATTTAAAAAATACATAAGCCAAAAAATATCTTCAATCAAAATTAATAAATCATAATGATAAGAATAAAAATAGTAAAGATGAAGATGTGTTGTTGTTAGGTGCCTTCAAGTCAGTTCCAACTCCCAGAAACCGTATGTACAACAAAACGAAACACTGCCCAATCCTGCACCAACCTCACAGTGCCTCCTAGGTTTGAGCCCATTGTTGCAGCCATCATGGCAATCCATCTCATTGAGGGTCTTCCTCTTTTTTGATGACCCTCTACTTTACCAAGCATGATGTCCTTTTCCAGGGCCTGATCCCTCTTGATAACATGTCCAAAGTAAGCGAGATGTAATCTCACCAGACTTGCTTCTAAGGACCACTCTGGCTGTACTGTTTCCAAGACAGATTTGTTTGTGCTTCTGGCAGTCCATGATATATTCAATACTCTTCAACAGCATAATTCAAATACATCTATTCTTCAGTCTTCCTTATTCATTGTCCAGCTTTCACATGCATATGAGGCAATTGAAAATACCATGGATTGGGTGAGGCGAACCTTAGTCTTCAAGGTGACATCTTTGCTTCTTAAAACTTTAAAGAGATCTCTTGCAGCAGATTTGCCCAATGCAATGTGTCTTTTAATTTCTTGACTACTGCTTCCATGGGTGTTGACTGTAGATCCAAGGAAAATGAGGTACTTGACAACTTCAATCTTTTCTTCATTTATCATGATGTTGCTTATTGGTCCAGTTGTAAGGATTTTTGTTTTCTTTATGTTGAGGTGTAATCCATACTGAAGGTTGTAGTCTTTGATCTTCATCAGTAAGTACTTCAAAGTCTTCTTCACTTGCAGCAAGCAAGGTTGTGTCATCTGCATAAGGCAGATTGTTAATGAGTCTTCCTCCAATCCTGATGCCAAGTTCTTTATACAGTCCAGTTTCTCAGATTATTTGCTCAGCATACTGATTGAGTAAACATGGTGAAAGGATACAACCTTGATGCACACCTTTTCTGATTTTAAATCGAAGATGAGGAGAGAAAGTAAAAAATTATATTTTTTATGTTGCTGTTGTTTTAGGTGCCATCAAGTTGGTTCTGACTCATAGGAACCTTATGTACAACAGAATGAAACACTGCCCAGTCCTGTGCCAGCCTCACAGTTGTTGTTATGCTTGAACTCATTATTGTAGCCACTGTGTCAATCCATCTTGTTGAAGGTCTTCCTCTTTTTCGCTGGCCGTCTACTTTACCAAGCATGATGTCCTTCTCCAGGGACTGATCCAAAAGTATGTGATACAAAGTCTCACCATCTTCGCTTCACAAGAGTATTCTGGCTATACTTCTCCCAAAACAGATTTGTTCATTCTTCTGGCAGTTCATGGTATATTCAATATTGTTCACTGGAACCATAATTCAAAGGCACTAATTCGTCCTCAGGATTCCTTATTAATCGTCTAGCTTTTAAATGCCAAAAAAAAAACAACAAACAAAACCCAGTGCCGTGGAGTCAATTCCAACTCATAGCGGCCCCATAGGACAGAGTAGAACTGTCCCATAGAGTTTCCAAAGAGCGCCTGGCAGATTTGAACTGCTGACCCATTGGTTAGCAGCCATAGCACTTAACCATTACACCACCAGGGTTTCCTATATTTTCATACTTCATGTTATACGTATTCTAGAATTTTTAGTAATGGTAACAAGACCTGAATGTGACATATTTTTAAAATTCCTGTTATATTCAGGCCATGTTCCTATTAATAAAAATTCTAGAATACATATATACAAATAAATTATGTGACATTTACAGCACTCACAAGAATTAGTATCATTAACTTATTATTTTTTTTTTTTGTCAACTTTGGCTATAAATGGCTTTTGAATATTTTCCCTATATCAAATGGACCCTCATAGGACAATGCTTTCTTTAATTCCAAAATATGTATTAAAAAAGTAGACTTTACGACCATGATCCAAGATTAATTTTTTTTTTTTATAACTTTTATTAAGCTTCAAGTGAACGTTTACAAATCCAGTCTGTCACATATAAGTTTACATACATCTCACTCCCTACTCCCACTTGCTCTCCCCCTCTTGAGTCAGCCCTTTCAGTCTCTCCTTTCTTGACAATTTTGCCGGCTTCCCACTGTCTCTATCCTCCCATCCCCCCTCCAGACAAGAGTTGCCAACACAATCTCAAGTGTCCACCTGATATAATTAGCTCACTCTTCATCAGCATCTCTCTCCCACCCGCTGACCAGTCCCTTTCATGTCTGATGAGTTGTCTTTGGGGATGGTTCCTGTCCTGTGCCAACAGAAGGTCTGGGGAGCATGGCCGCCGGGATTCCTCTAGTCTCAGTCAGACCATTAAGTTTGGTCTTTTCATGAGAATTTGGGGTCTGTATCCCACTGATCTCCTGCTCCCTCAGGGGTCCTCTGCTGGGCTCCCTGTCAGGGCAGTCATCGATTGTGGCCGGGCACCAACTAGTTCTTCTGGTCTCAGGATGATGTAGGTCTCTGGTTCATGTGGCCCTTTCTGTCTCTTGGGCTCTTAGTTGTCGTGTGGCCTTGGTGTTCTTCATTTTCCTTTGCTCCAGGTGGGTTGAGACCAATTGCTGCATCTTAGATGGCCGCTTGTTAGCATTTAAGATCCCAGACGCCACATTTCAAAGTGGGATGCAGAATGTTTTCATAATAGAATTATTTTGCCAATTGACTTAGAAGTCCCCGCAAACCATGTTCCCCAGACCCCCGCGCTTGCTCCGCTGACCTTTGAAGCATTCATTTTATCCCGGAAACTTCTTTGTTTTTGGTCCAGTCCAATTGAGCTGACCTTCCATGTATTGAGTGTTGTCTTTCCCTTCACCTAAAGCAGTTCTTATCTACTGATTAATCAGTAAAAAACCCTCTCCCACCCTCCCTCCCTCCCCCCTCGTAACCACAAAAGTATGTATTCTTCTCAGGTTCACTATTTCTCAAGATTTTATAATAGTGGTCTTATACAATATTTGTCCTTTTGCCTCTGACTAATTTCGCTCAGCATAATGCCTTCCAGGTTCCTCCATGTTATGAAATGTTTCAGAGATTCGTCACTGTTCTTTATCGATGCGTAGTATTCCATTGTGTGAATATACCACAATTTATTGACCCATTCATCCGTTGATGGACACCTTGGTTGCTTCCAACTTTTTGCTATTGTAAACAGAGCTGCAATAAACATGGGTGGGCATATATCTGTTTGTATGAAGACTCTTGTATCTCTAGGGTATATTCCCAGGAGTGGGATTTCTGGGTTGTATGGTAGTTCTATTTCTAACTGTTTAAGATAACGCCAGATAGATTTCCAAAGTGGTTGTATCATTTTACATTCCCACCAGCAGTGTATGAGAGTTCCAATCTCTCCGCAGCCTCTCCAACATTTATTCTTTTGTGTTTTTTGGATTAATGCCAGCCTTGCTGGTGTGAGATGGAATCTCATCGTAGTTTTAATTTGCATTTCTCTAATGGCTAATGATCGAGAGCATTTTCTCATGTATCTGATGGCTGCCTGAATATCTTCTTTAGTGAAATGTGTGTTCATATCCTTTGCCCACTTCTTGATTGGGTTGTTTGTCTTTTTGTGGTTGAGTTTTGACAGAATCATGTAGATTTTAGAGATCAGGCGCTGGTCGGAGATGTCATAGCTGAAAATTCTTTCCCAATCTGTAGGTGGTCTTTTTACTCTTTTGGAGAAGTCTTTAGATGAGCATAGGTGTTTGATTTTTAGGAGCTCCCAGTTATCTGGTTTCTCTTCATCATTTTTGGTAATGTTTTGTATTCTGTTTATACCTTGTATTAGGGCTCCTAGGGTTGTCCCAATTTTTTCTTCCATGATCTTTATCGTTTTAGTCTTTATGTTTAGGTCTTTGATCCACTTGGAGTTAGTTTTTGTGCATGGTGTGAGGTATGGGTCCTGTTTCATTTTTTTGCAAATGGATATCCAGTTATGCCAGCACCATTTGTTAAAAAGGCTATCTTTTCCCCAATTAATTGACACTGGTCCTTTGTCAAATATCAGCTGCTCATACGTGGATGGATCTATGTCTGGGTTCTCAATTCTGTTCCATTGGTCTATGTGCCTGTTGTTGTACCAATACCAGGCTGTTTTGACTACTGTGGCTGTATAGTAGGTTCTGAAGTCAGGTAAAGTGAGGCCTCCCACTTTCTTCTTCTTTTTCAGTAGTGCTTTGCTTATCCGGGGCTTCTTTCCCTTCCATATGAAATTGGTGATTTGTTTCTCTATCCCCTTAAAATATGACATTGGAATTTGGATCGGAAGTGCATTAAATGTATAGATGGCTTTTGGTAGAATAGACATTTTTACTATGTTAAGTCTTCCTATCCATGAGCAGGGTATGTTTTTCCACTTAAGTATGTCCTTTTGAATTTCTTGTAGTAGAGCTTTGTAGTTTTCTTTGTATAGGTCTTTTACATCCTTGGTAAGATTTATTCCTAAGTATCTTATCTTCTTGGGGGCTACTGTGAATGGTATTGATTTGGTAATTTCCTCTTCGGTGTTCTTTTTGTTGATGTAGAGGAATCCAAGTGATTTTTGTATGTTTATTTTATAACCTGAGACTCTGCCATACTCTTCTATTAGTTTCAGTAGTTTTCTGCAGGATTCCTTAGGGTTTTCTGTGTATATAATCATGTCATCTGCAAATAGTGATAACTTTACTTCTTCCTTGCCAATCCGGATACCTTTTATTTCTTTGTCTAGCCTAATTGCCCTGGCTAGGACTTCCAGCACGATGTTGAATAAGAGCGGTGATAAAGGGCATCCTTGTCTGGTTCCTGTTCTCAAGGGAAATGCTTTCAGGTTCTCTCCATTTAGAGTGATATTGGCTGTTGGCTTTGCATAGATGCCCTTTATTATGTTGAGGAATTTTCCTTCAATTCCTATTTTGGTAAGAGTTTTTATCATAAATGGGTGTTGGACTTTGTCGAATGCCTTTTCTGCATCAATTGATAAGATCATGTGGCTTTTGTCTTTTGTTTTATTTATGTGATGGATTACATTAATGGTTTTTCTGATATTAAACCAGCCTTGCATACCTGGTATAAATCCCACTTGATCAGGGTGAATTATTTTTTTGATGTGTTGTTGGATTCTATTGGCTAGAATTTTGTTGAGGATTTTTGCATCAATGTTCATGAGGGATATAGGTCTATAATTTTCTTTTTTTGTAATGTCTTTACCTGGTTTTGGTATCAGGGAGATGGTGGCTTCATAGAATGAGTTGGGTAGTATTCCGTCAGTTTCTATGCTTTGGAATACCTTCAGTAGTAGTGGTGTTAACTCTTCTCTGAAGGTTTGGTAGAACTCTGCAGTGACGCCGTCCGGGCCAGAGCTTTTTTTTGTTGGGAGTTTTTTGATTACCGTTTCAATCTCTTTTTTTGTTATGGGTCTATTTAGTTGTTCTACTTCTGAATGTGTTAGTTTAGGTAGGTAGTGTTTTTCCAGGAATTCATCCATTTCTTCTAGGTTTTTAAATTTGTTAGAGTACATTTTTTCATAATAATCTGAAATGATTCTTTTAATTTCATTTGGTTCTGTTGTGATGTGGCCCTTCTCGTTTCTTATTCGGGTTGTTTCCTTTCCTGTATTTCTTTAGTCAGTCTAGCCAATGGTTTATCAATTTTGTTAATTTTTTCAAAGAACCAGCTTTTGGCTTTGTTAATTCTTTCAATTGTTTTTCTGTTCTCTAATTCATTTAGTTCAGCTCTAATTTTTATTATTTGTTTTCTTCTGGTGCCTGATGGATTCTTTTGTTGCTCAGTTTCTATTTGTTCAAGTTGTAGAGACAGTTCTCTGCTTTTGGCTCTTTCTTCTTTTTGTATGTGTGCATTTATCGATATAAATTGGCCTCTGAGCACTGCTTTTGCTGTGTCCCAGAGGTTTTGATAGGAAGTATTTTCATTCTCGTTGCTTTCTATGAATTTCCTTATTCCCTCCTTGATGACTTCTATAACCCAGTCTTTTTTCAGGAGGATATTGTTCATTTTCCAAGTATTTGATTTCTTTTCCCTAGTTTTTCTGTTATTGATCTCTAGTTTTATTGCCTTGTGGTCTGAGAAGATGCTTTGTAATATTTCGATGTTTTGGACTCTGCAAAGGTTTGTTTTATGACCTAATATGTGGTCTATTCTAAAGAATGTTCCATGTGCGCTAGAAAAAAAAAGTATATTTTGCAGCAGTTGGGTGGAGAGTTCTGTATAAGTCAACGAGGTCAAGTTGGTTGATTGTTGTAATTAGATCTTCCGTGTCTCTATTGAGCTTCTTACTGGATGTCCTGTCCTTCTCCGAAAGTGGTGTGTTGAAGTCTCCTACTATAATTGTGGAGGTATCTATCTCACTTTTCAATTCTGTTAAAATTTGATTTATGTATCTTGCAGCCCTGTCATTGGGTGCATATATATTTAATATGGTTATGTCTTCCTGATCAATTGTCCCTTTTATCATTATATAGTGTCCTTCTTTATCCTTTGTGGTGGATTTAAGTCTAAAGTCTATTTTGTCAGAAATTAATATTGCTACTCCTCTTCTTTTTTGCTTATTGTTTGTTTGATATACTTTTTTCCATCCTTTGGGTTTTAGTTTTTTTGTGTCTCTAAGTCTAAGGTGTGTCTCTTGTAGGCAGCATATAGATGGATCGTGTTTCTTTATCCAGTCTGTGACTCTCTGTCTCTTTATTGGTGCATTTAGTCCATTTACATTCAGGGTAATTATAGATACATAAGTTTTTAGTGCTGTCATTTTGATGCCTTTTTATGTGTGTTGTTGACAATTTCATTTTTCCACATATTTTTTTTTTGTGCTGAGGTGTTTGTCTTAGTAAATTGTGAGATCCTCATTTTCATAGTGTTTGACTTTATGTTAGTTGAGTCGTTACGTTTTTCTTGGCTTTTATCTTGAGTTATAGAGTTGTTATACCTTTTTGTGGTTACCTTATTATTTACCCCTATTTTTCTAAGTAAAAACCTAACTTGTATTGTTCTATATCACCTTGTATCACTCTCCATATGGCAGTTCAATGCCTCCTGTATTTAATCCCTCTTTTTGATTATTGTGATCTTTTACCTATGGACTGCCATGATTCCCTGTTATGTGTATTTTTTTTTTTAATTAATTTTAATTTTTTGTTTTTGTGATTTCCGTATTTGAGTTGATATCTGGACGTTCTGTTTTGTGACCTTGTGTTGTGCTGATATCTGATATCATTGGTTCTCTGACCAAACAATATCCTTTAGTATTTCTTGTAGCTTTGGTTTGGTTTTTGTAAATTCTCTAAACTTGTGTTTGTCTGTAAATACAAGATTAATTTTTAAAACGGATTGTGCTATAAAAAGTCGTAGAGCAAAAGAATGATCTCTATTATTTCATCCTACCACCTATTCATTAAATTATATTTTCAAATCCTTTACATTGATGTAAGACATTTCCCTTTTCTTTCTTCTTTATTTACTGCTTTCCCTGTGCCTCCCACTATGGTGAAGTAGTTAAATCCTGCTGGGCCATTTAAAGTCTTTAAATTTTGTCTTTTCCCTAGCATCATAAACCCAGAATACCTTCCATGAATAAAAAGAACCTGGAAAGAGTGCATTGTTAAATGAAAGAGCCTATGTTATCATAAGAAACTGCCCATATTGCCAGTGAGTCTGGAAACTATACTAAGGAGGATGATAACCACTGTCCTGGGACTGGCCCAAGTCACAACACTTACATCCCTATTGTCTTGGATAAATTGAAGGAAGAGATCAGACATTTACTTTCATTCTTAGGACAAGTCTATATAATAGCCATTGCTCTCCTCATTTCAAAAACAAGACCTAGTCAGGTGGTGAGCGGAAGAATCCAAGTCCAAATCTATTGAACTACAAAATAGCTAAACTTCAGAGTCATCTGAGTCCTCTAGTTCCCATACACTTTCTCATACTCATACTCCTTCCCCTTTACTTTATATGGACTTTTATTCCCAACACCTGATACCTAGCAAATTGTTCAACTAAGTTATAAATTATCAACCACAAGGCTTAGCAAGTTCTCTTTTCTGAGGTATTTAGAACTCTAAAGGTGATGAAAGCCTATCTAAGTGGACAAGGGTAATAACATTTTCCTAGTATAAGTGCCTTCTAATGTCTGCACTAAGCAATTTCACATCTTCCCATTATATCTTCATAATCATCCTCTAGTTGGAATCCTAACCTTCTTTGCACTAAGGACCCCTTTGACAATCTGGAGAATCCTATGGATCTCCTCTCAAAGTAATGCTTTTAAATGCATAAGATGTAATATATAGCATTTCAAAGGAATTATATTACCATATTTTGGAAATCAGTTATCAAAATATGTATTTTTTAATTTCTTAATATAGAAATATATGGGCATTTTAACACATTAAATAACAAGATATAGCAGTGGCTCTAGTAACTGCTATACTTAAAAAGCAGTGATGCTGGGTGCATAGGTTAATTCTGATACTTCTCTACACGTATCCTGGAACTGAAAAATTAAGTAAATGGATGGTGGAAATTGGAGTGGAAATTTACAGATAAGCAAGGAGAGGAAGCTAGAATGATCCATTTATAATGGATTAGAGTTGGAGACACGAGTATGAACTCATGGTTAAAAAATATAAATACAGATGGTTATACATAAAATATTTGTAGGTATGTGTATATACACAAGTTAGTATACTCACATACATTTCTTTCCTCTGTCATCTGAAAGACCCTCAAAGAAATGACAACCTATTAACAACAAGTACACCTGGTACCTAGATCCTGGTTTCTAATTCCATTCTCCGATAAAAAAAAAAAAAAAAAAACAGAGTTCCTTTGAGAAATGGCCAAGTCTAGGACCAAGTTAAAACACACACACACATATTGATGGGGGCATGTCAAAGGAGGATAAGATCTAGCTAAAAGAGCTCTCAGTGGCCAAAGACAGAAGAATTTGAGCAAGAAAATAAAGTAGTATGGCGTATAGTCCAAAATAATAAATACCCTTTGGTCCATATTGCTATAAATTATTGAAAAAATTAACATTTGGGTGAGAAGTGACAAATCTCTTGTGGGTAAATTCCAAGTAATTCATGTAGATACTCCACACCCTTTATATGTGGGCTGTGCATAGTAACTTCCTTCTAAGGAGTACAGTATTGAAGTGGGGGAGTAACTTCATAGTGGAGAAACCTGAAAAATGCTACCTCACCCAGTTGATCAAGGTCAACATCAAAAGTCATAAATGATGTTGATAGTATATAGCCTTGTTATAAAGTGATGAAAATGACAATTTACCTCTGTGGTCTTCCTCCTAATAACCTATTACTCAAGTCTTATTATGAGAAAAGCATTCGTTTATAATAGCAGGACACCCTATAGAATACCTGGCCAGTTCTGCTCAAACTGACAAGGTCATGAAAAACAAAGGCAGTCTGAGAAACCGCTATAACCAAGCCTAAGGGAATATAACAGCTAAAGGTAATTTGGTATCCTAGATGGGATTCTCAAACAAAATTAAGGGCATTAGGTAAAAACTAAGGATATCTGAATAATAAACTTTAGTTAATAATAATGTATCAGTTCATTAACTGTAACAAATATACCACGTAACCAATACAACTGTAACCAATAACTGTAGCCAATATACTAATGTAAGATGTTATTTGTGGGGGAAACTGGGTGTGGGGATATATGAAAACTCTATAAATTTAAAACTATTGTAGAAAATAGTCTATTAGAAAAACTAAAAAAGTAGTGATGACTTGTAACACCAGAATAATGATATTTTGAGTTGTCTATAACAAATGCAGAAAACCTGGTGGTGTAGTGGTTAAGAACTAAGGCTGCTAACAAAAAGGTTGGCAGTTCGAATCCACCAGGTACTCCTTGGAAACTTTATGGTGCAGTTCTACTCTGTCCTATAGGGTCGCTATGAGTTGGAATCAACTTGACTGTCCTATAGGGTCACTACGAGTCAGAATCAACTCAACAGCAATGGGTTTGTTTTTTTTTAATAACAACTGCAATATAATAGAAAGTTAATCTGAAGCCCTGGTGGCACAGCAGTTGAGAGCTAGGGCTGTTAACCAAAAGTTGGCAGTTCAAATCCACCAGCTGCCGCTTGGGAACCCTCTGGGGCAGTTCTACTCTGTCCTATAGGATCACTATGAGTTGGAATGGCCTCCATGGCAACAGGTTTGGTTTGGTTTTTTTTCTTTTTTTTAAATCTGTGATTTCCAGAGGTGACAAAGCCACAGGTGCTCCTAATATTATTGTGGTTTGTTGTCTATATTTGTAATTAAAGAAAATGCTAAATGCTAAAATTTAGTTGGAGGTTGGTGAAACTAGAGATGTAATTTTCCCATCCATATTCCATACCTCTGAATTCTATTCACATACACTTTGATATAGATTAAGAATTCCTGCAATACAGCAATATTAATGGCTGGATTTTATGAAAGTGATGCCCCAAGAAATGAATTAAGTTGTTCTAGTTTTCAAAGATCATATATTCTAGGACCAGGAATTCTGAATTTTGTTAGACTTCTTTCACTATACTACCTCCCAATTTTGGAATTAGTAAGCAGAGGTATAGGAACACTTCATTGAACAAAGGCGCTTCCCTGGCCTTGTGTAATTCACTGTTTAGGTTACCAGACACTCCACAGAGTAGAGCTGGCTTGGACCTAAAGATAGGTAATTCTAAAAGCAAGGTAAGTTTAATAACGGAGCTCCACTCCCACTGGGGGTGGGGGTGGGGGGTGGGATAACATTGCAAAGAATGGGAATTCCAGAGCACTTAATTGTGTTCATGAGGAACCTGTTCATAGATCAAGAGGCAGTCGTTCGAACAGAACAAGGGGATACTGTGTGGTTTAAAGCAAGGAAAGGTGTGCGTCAGGGTTGTATCCTTTTACCATACTTATTCATTCCGTATGCTGAGCAAATAATCTGAGAACCCCAAACCAAACCCACTGCCGCCGAGTTGATTCCGACTCATAGCAACCCCACAGGACAGAGTAGAACTGCTGGATAGAGTTTCCAAGGAGTGCCTGGTGGATTTGAACTACCAACTTCTTGGTTAGCAGCCATAGCACTTAACCACTATGCCACCAGGGTTTCCATAATACCAGAAGGTGGACTATATGAAGAAGAATGGGGTGTCAGGATTGGAAGAAGACTCATTAACAATCTGCGTTATACAGATGAAACAACTTTGCTCGCTGAAAGTGAAGAGGGCTTGAAGCACTTACTGATGAAGATCAGAGATCACAGCCTTCAGTATGGATTACACCTCAACATAAAGAAAACAAAAATCCTCACAACTGGACCAATAAGCAACATCATGATAAGTGGGGAAAAGATTGACGTTGCCAAGGATTTCATTTTACTTGGATCCACAATCAACAGCCATGGAAGCAGCAGTCAAGAAATCAAACAATGCATTGCATTGGGCAAATCTGCTGCAAAAGACCTCTTTAAAGTGTTGTAAAGCGAAGATGTCACCTTGAAGACTAAAAGGTACACCTTACCCAAGCAATGGTATTTTCAATTGCCTCCTATGCATGTGAAAGCTGGACGATGAGTAAAGAAGACAGAAGAAGAATTGACGCCTTTGAACTGTGGTGTTGGAGAAGAATATTGAATATATCATGGACTACCAGAAGAATGAACAAATCTGTCTTGGAAGAAATACAACCAGAATGTTCCTTAGAAACAAGGATAGCGAGACTAGTCTCACATGCTTTGGAAATGTCAGGAGGGATCAGTACCTAGAGAATGACACCCTGCTTGGTAAAGTAGAGGGTCAGCGAAAAAGACAAAGACCCTCAACGAGACAGACTGACACAGTGGCTGCAACAATGGGTTTAAGCATAACAACGATTGTGAGGATGGTGCAGGACTGTGCAGTGTTTCATTTCGTTGTGCACAGGGTCGCTATAAGCTGAAAGCCGACTCATGGCACCTAACAACACCACCACCTCCCACAGGACCCTAGGGTCAAGGAACCTCACTACTTGGAAATAACTATCCTTTGCTCAGACGCAGAGAAGAAAGCAAATCCTAGGCCCTTCTTTCACTTAAACTCCCAAACTGCTGATCCGGCCAGTAGTTTAGGAAGGAAGCAAAGGAAGAAGGAGGAAGGGAAGAGGAGGAGGGAGAGAGAAGCAACCTTGTTAGTAACTGGTGCCTAATTAAAGAGGGAAGTGGAGGGTGGGTGGCTCATATGCTTACTGCATTGCCAAGGCGAAGGAAAAAATGGCAATGTCTCTTTCATCCCAAATTCCGATAAATCCTTTGGGATCTGTTAATGTGGATTCTGCTGCTGAGTTTCCAAAGACTACAGCTGTCGCCCAAGCAATTCGTACAATTAAGAAGGGATTAGAGGGAACATCTGTCCATCACTGCACCACTAAACAGCAACGAAAACCTGGCGGGAGGGGACCCCCTCCGTTTCCTTGAGGGCTTTCTGCCCCATTTCTCTATTCCTTTGGGAGTTTCCCGTTTCCATTACGTAGGCAAGAGGGCGAGAGGTCCCCAGCTTTAATCATTGTGAGTGGTTTGAGTTTGAGTGTGTTGGGCGGCAGGGAGAGCATTTGATAATGGAATTAGAAAGATTGTCAATTTAAAATATTTTCGGAGTGTTTGAGTGTTAATCTAAATAGACAATCTCAGCTCTCAAATTCGGCGAAATGAACAATACTGACAAGGAAGATGAAGAGGGTGGGAAACCCACACGGTCGCATGGAGTTGTCCATCCAGCGGCAGTGACAGGGGAGCGCTTGGAGGAAGCACGCTATGCAGAGAAAGTCTCTCTGGCTTTTTTTCTCTTGGTCTACAATCCGGCGATACCTTACTTTAACAGAAAATAAAGCTGAACCCTGGAAGGGTGGCAGTGGCCCGGTGCAGTTTCCAGGAGGCCTCCGCGTGGCCGGGAGAGGTCCCTCTCCCCCCGCGGCTGGGGCTGAATGCGCCGATCCGGCCCGGGAGGAGGGATGACTTAATGCGGCCGGAGCTCGGCGGCTGGAGCAGCTGCTGCAGCTGGCAGGTGGGGTGGGGGCCGGCGGGAGTTGACCACGCACACCGCGCGGCGCCGATTGCGGCCCGGGGCAGCGGGCGCCGGGGACATGCGCTGACTCTGTCCTGGAAAGGTAAGCGGCTGGACTATTATTAGCCTTGGCCACCCTGCCTGGTGCTTTCTGCTTGGGGAATAATGAGGTTTGTAATACAGTGGGAAGAAGGGGAATAACCCCGCTGCATTCAATAGACGGAAGAGCAACAACTGGGACTGAAATGCTAAGCAGCCAAGTGTCTGGGATTGGAGGATTGGTGTTACTGGGCAAACAAAGAAAGCGTTCAGCCTTTTTACTCTTTTGAAGATAATCGACAATTTGTATGCCAGACTCGCTTAGACACTGGATAGAATTCAAAATGTACAATAATTTGAGATGCTCTTTTCCCTTTCTATCTTCTACCTTCACTTGATTATTTTCTAGCTTTGGAACAGCAGGTCCCTGGCAGCAACCAAAAAAAACCAAAACCAATCTCGTTGCTGTCGAGTGGTGCTGTCGAGTGGATTCCGACTCTTAGTGACCCTATAGGAGAAGGTAGAACTGCCCCATAGAGTTTCCAAGGAGCGCCTGGTGGATTCGAACTGCCAACCTTTTGGTTGGCACTGTGGCACTTAACCACTACGCCACAGGCTTCTGGTAGCAACCAAGGCAAATAAATAATGAGAAGTCTTCTCTCCTGCTCTCCTCTGTCCTCTCCTTTCCCTGTTGTCAGAATGGGTCTGTGCTCGCCTCAATGTCAAATCACCGCCTTCAATACCGAATCTTGAGAAAGAGTATTTGGAACTGAAACTTATCTCTTGGAGTTCAGCTTGAGTTGAGCAGCGTTGACTCTGGCTTCTCCCTTCATTTACCATCTTTTCTGTCAATCATTTCATTGATCTTTTTCGGGAACGCTGTGACCGTTCTCAAGTCAACTCTTGTCAGTTCCTATTCACCATCTCTGTTGCATGGCTGATTTTGTCAAGGACCTAGAAAGGACATTGCCTTACACCAGTTTTGGTATTCTCGTTATAACCTGTAACCCGTGCCCTTTCGCCAAATATGTGACATGAATAAACCCTGCATTTAGCCCAATACCAACATGGTTTCCCATAACTCCCTTCATTGTAGTCACTGCGGTTACCAGAAGGGTTGAAAGGACAAGCAGAATCTTTTGGGGTGCGAGAGACCGGACCATTTTGCTCCCTGTGCAAATGTCTGCCTATCCATATTTTCTTGAAGCCTTTTTTTTTTAGTTCAGCTGGGTTGTGAGACATCTAGCTGTATAGGTTTGGGTCAAGTCCTCCTGAAAAAAGCAAGGTGTGTGTTAGCCGTAGGATTTCCCAGTAACCTCAGAAGAGTTTCCACAGAGGCTTTCCCCATCGACAGCCAGAGAGCCAATGCAGCTGCCCAATTTGAACATCCATAAGAGAGTCTCCCCATTTATTGGTTCCTACCACTTGTCCTAGAATTTCCCCACAAACCCTCTGCTACTGAGCTCAAGTGCCTGTTCTTGTTGCCACCTAGGGATGTACATTTGAATATTATGCTGTGAAATGGTTAAGATGGCTGTTATGGGGATTGCAAATGTGCCACTTCACCAACAGATAACAGTTGCCATAAGCCAGACTGTAGGGTGTGTGTGTGCCAATATTCTGCTTAAAAGGAGATCTGTTATCTTTAAACTAGAAGTTAGAGAGACAGTCTGACTCAACAACCATGTAATTTTATTTTAGCAAATGTAAAGAGTGGAGCTCACTGAAAAAGAGGAGCATAGTTCATAGCTAAAAAATTTCCCTCTGCTTGCCTTTCTTTTTCAATACTGCTTTTAGACAAAGATACTGGTTCTGAAAAACCATGCTAATTGCTTTATGTATCATTATTGCTTTTCAGATTACAAATTCTCTTTTTTTGATGCATTTTAGAAAAAATATGAATTTGTTTCTTTGTCTCCATCTTCAGTGTATGAAGCAAAGGGAGGGCAGGGGTGGACAAATCCCATTAGAAAGTGGCCTACTCCAGGAACTGTCCCCTGGGATCTTGAAAACCTCAGGGATGACTTCTTTATTTTGTTGGCTTATTATATATATATATATATATAGCAATAACATTGATGACAACAATAAAAAAAAAAATTGTCATCAATGTTATTGCTCTTGTTGTTTGTTGAGCTTGGGTTGGGTTTGAAATACTAAATTTTCAAACAAAGAAAAACCAAACCCAGCGCCGTCAAGTCAATTCCGACTCATAGGACAGAGTAGAACTGCCCCATAGAGTTTCCAAGGAGTGCCAGGCGGATTCGAACTGCTGACCCTTTGGTTAACAGCCATAGCACTTAACCACTACGACACCAGGGTTTCCAAATTTTCAAAAGACTCTGGAATTTTGACTGTTAGGCACGCCAGCTAGAAGATGGAGGAAACAACAACAGCAAAACCCCTCTATTCTACCACCTTTATTTTCTAATCTTAAAAAATATTTAACCATATAAATAATTATCCTAGAAAAGAAATGACAGTGAATATTGATATAGTAATTTATTTTAAAGAAATTAGCCCAAAGTATACAGACTAGTGCAAATGATCTCAGAAGAACTACATTAAGAATTTCTGTAATGTTAAAAGACATCTTTTTGTTGAAGAGCAGGACATGAGAGAAGCCTAAGGATGGTAAGGAATAGAATGTGTCTTTTATTTTTTTTTCTGAAGAATCTGAGCCATTTGGTAACAAACAGGACCAGGATCAGGGGACTGGTGCTGCCAAAGCTGGCATAATACCTGCCAATGTATTTACAGGTAAGAGGAATACACTAACGTTAGGAGAAACTTTAATGGGAAGAAAGAAAGGAAAATGGAAATTTTATTCTTCATTTAGGTGCAATTGAGGAAGAGAATTAAATTTAAGGAACTTCAGAATTTGGACTCACATATTTAAACGATTTCTGGGGAAAGTTTCTAAGTTCAGAATAAATATACTTATGATTTTATGACTCAAACTGATTTATGACTTTACTTCTTTTTCTTTAAAGAGTCTTTGGGCAAGGTAAAATTAATTGGCTGGTATTCAGAAACAGGGTTGTTGTTGTTGTTGTTGTTAGTTGTCATTGATTCAACTCTGACTCGTGGCGACCCCATTTGTGCAGAGTTGAACATTTCCGTAGGATTTTGAAGGCTGTGACCTTTGAGAAGGTCGCCTAGCCTGTCTTCCTAGGTGCCTCCAGGTGGTTTCAAACCGCCAGCCTTTTGGCTAGTAGTCGAGCACTCAACCATTTGCGCCACCCAAAAACAAAAAAACAAAACCCATTGTTGTAGCGTCGATTCTGACTCATAGCTATCCTACAGGACAGAGTAGAACTGCCCCGTAGGGTTTTCAAGGAGCACCTGATGGATTCGAACTGCCTACCTTTTAGTTAATGCCAGTACCTCTTAACCACCAAAACAAACCAAAAACAAAACCCAAACCCGTTGCTGTCGACTCTGACTCATAGCGCCTGGTAGATTTGAACTGCTGACCTTTTGGTTAGCAGCCGTAGCACTTAACCACCATGCCACCAGGGTTTTCCTTAACCACAAAGACTGAAAAATGGCAGGATGTGCATTAGATGCTAAAGGAACTGCAGGCACTTTTGCACATCTGACACGGTAGAATTAAAGTAAATCTATTGCTTTACAATCACACCAAAAAACATACTTAGCATGGCCGGCAGTCAGTGTTATCACCAACTTAGAAAGTACAGATTTAGAAGTCAAAGTTGCGCTTTTGTAACAAAAGAACATTTCTGGTGCAGCATTACTGCCATTAGCTACAAATGAAATAGCCCTATCGTGAGATTTTGAAAAATGGAAAAGAAATGCAGGAATAATAAGCCTCTTAAAGAAGAAATGTCATATCTATTCAACCACTGCCTCCACCAACAATGGATAGAAAAAGTGTTATTTTGAATGTTGTCAATGATGGCTGTGTGGGAGAAAGGCCTGGCAATCTGCTTCTGTAAAGAGTACAGCCAATAAAACCCACTGGGCCAAATCTTACTATATCACATGGGGTCATTATGAGTTGAAAATGGACTCCACGACACCTATCAACAATAACACATCAAGCATTGTGTTACATTTTTATCTAATTTCTTACTGATTCTCTTAAAGTATCCTGTGAAATAACTAAAAGCCGGTGGTCTCTATTTTCAGTGTGTGCCCTGTGATATCTTGCTACAAGTCTTCATTTGTCCCTTTCTCTCATCTTGCTACCTGTTGAAACCTTGCTCACATCAGACACTGCCACTTCCATGAAGCCTTCCCTAAACCCACCTTTCTACCCCCACTCAGATGTACTTTCTCACTGCTCTAAATTCCTGTAGCATTTTCTCCCTTAGATTATCTTCTAATTCAAGAAGTGAGCACACTTTATCTGCTCTTCTAAAATAGCCCCGGAGAGCAGGGTCTGTGACTGACCACTTTGTGTTACCTACAACCCATAGTACACTTCTTAGCTATGTATATGCATAGTAGGTGCTCAATAATTTGATTTTAGTAAATAAATTTATTGTTATTTCCCACGAGTATTTATCTACTTACCTATCTCCACCAGCCAAGTTAGGCTCTCAACATATGCACAAATACTAATTTAGTTTAAGAGAAAACACTTACATGACAATAAATATAGTAAGAGCACAACGGATCATATTCAACAAATCTTCTGGGAGTTTACAAGTCCTTGGATATGTATTAGCTTACGTACACAAGCTGACACACACACATATAATTCTGCAAAAAAAAAAAAAAAAAACCCAGTGCCTGGATAATTTTGCAAACAATTGTTAAAAGTATGCAAGCATAAAAGTGAATCTTTAAAGATTGCCTGCTTTCAAGGTGATGCAGTCTATTGAAAAAGATTAAGTAGGGAAAGGGGCCTTACGTATATGAGTACTTATCTTGTTTCTAGATACTCTGCTAGATACTCTTCATCTATGGTATTTTATATAATCCTCCCACTATATGCTATATACAGGAAATTGAGGCTCAGAGATGTCACTTAAATACCAGTGACTATTTCCACATTACCATGCTGTTCTTTGAAGTACAACAGAGTGAAGGAAAGCATTTCACAAACAAGGTTGGAGTCATCAGAGTACTTTAAAATTACTTTGTGACTAATCTTTCCAGAGCTTCTTAAACATTTGGGTGTTACAACCCCTTTGAGAATTCAGTAAAGGCTACATATCATCTCCTCAAGAGCACACACACATACACACACACATCTCCTCAAGAGCACACACACACACACACACACAATTTCTCATACAATTGCAGGTGTTTAAAGACCCACTAAAGCCCATCCTTAGTGAATGGATTAAAAACATCCACCCTGGGCTCGTTCTGACAGTGTGTGTCCTTTTTTAGCTCCTGCATTTTTGGTCTTGCTTATGAAGTTCTCCTTCTATTGTTCTCTCTGCATTAGGACCTGAAATAAGAGCTCTACACTAGCACTGGCACAAAGGCAGCTGTGGATGCAAGTGCTAGCGAGAATAGCACTTCAGAGAACCTTGATTCATGGAAAAGGAGTCCCACAAGGAGCTCTGAATGTTACACATTCCAAATGATTTATTTAGAGTTTTTCTATGACAACCATTCTTCCAAAAAAGAAGCGACTCTCAGAGTACTGTACCGCCAAATCTGTGGAAGAACAGTGCCAGCAATGGAGTGCTGTATTTGGCTTTGAAATATATTCATTTTTCTTAGGATGGAATAATATCTGCTTCAAAATATTGTTTCTTTCTGGTCGTGCTGTCTGTGGTAAAATATTTGATTTTGCTAAATTAAGGAAAAAATGGCAAGTTATGCTCATCCCTCCTATGTTCTAAAACAACTGCCAGCCTAACAGATGCATAAAATGCCCTAAGCTGGTACTTAAGGAGGGCAGTGCTAGCGTGGTTCCTGCTAATGGTAGTATTCAAAAAGAGGTGTGACAAGGACAACACTAATCTAGAAAAATAAACAAAACAGGCAGAGGACAGACAACTTAATCTGTTGCTTTCTTTACATTTCCAAAAATAGTTATTTGTACCTAAAATGAGATAATAACTATATAAGCTCCTAAAATAAGTGAAATTTAATGGAAATATCATAAAATGCCCAATATGATGTACATTTATATTTTATTTAGTAGATTTTTATAATTTCTAGTTGTAAAGCACTTTGTGTATTGTCTTTTGACTATTAAAGATATCTAGCATCACACTACCATAACATCTTTAATAGATGCCTAGTAATATGGTACAGTGGTTAAGAGTTTGGCTGCTAACAAACAGGTCAGCAGTTCAAATCCACCAGCTGCTCCTTGGAAACCCTATGGGGCAGTTCTACTCTGTCCTGTAGGGTCGCTATGAGTCAGAACCGACTCGGTGGCAGCGGGTTTGGTTTTGTTTGGGTTAATATGTACTATGAGTGTACCATAATTTATTCAAACAAAACCTATTGACAAACATTTATTCAGTTCAAAATTGTTTTGTGCTTTCAAGGTTTGTGGGAATGGACATAGTTGTATATATTTCTTTATACGTATGTTGGTACTTTTGATGAAAGAATTCTTAGAGTAGTAGGGAATGGTATTGTTGGATCAAAGGCTACACACATCTTTTATAATTTAAATATATACATTGATTATAAATATCACAATCCTTTTCAATAGATATTATTGGTATTTCCTGAAGCCATTTATAACTATCTTAAAAATGAATGCAAGAAATGTAATAGGATAATTTCCCATGGTCTGAGCAAGAAAATACTCTTTTTTTTTTCATTTCTAGCTAGTTTCTGTACTAAACACAAGTATAAAAATGTTTCAAGTCTCTCAATCACACATTCCATCATTTCAAAGAATTACAGTTTGCATTACAGATGTCAGTCAATTACTGTAGCAATAATGTAGAAAAACAAAAACATCTATAGGTAGGGTTTTAAAGCTCAAGCAATGGGTCATTTGATCCAGCCTAATCTAAAATTTTGTTCATTTTTTAGCTCAAATTTATGTACCTGCATTATAATGGTGAATCTTTTATATATTTTTTTCACTTGGTTTCTCTTAATTGTATCCTTTTTAATTTATCCTGAAGCAAAATAATTATAGCCCAATGATGAGACTGTCTTGTAAGCTAAACTGCAGAATATTTGGAATATCTGAAGCATAAACAGAGTTGGCAAGACGACTAATTACCTCCTCAACAGAAAACTGTGTCTCAATTTGCATTGTCTAGGAGAGAGGGAAACAGAGGGCTTGCTGAGGATCACATCATGTTCTAAAACCCTATTTGACTTAGACATTAATGTGAATCAAGATGACTTAACACTGATTTTTGAGAAGCTACTTAAAACTAAAGGATTGCCAGAACATTTGTTTAGATGGAAACGTACCTCACAACATTGCCAACCCTAGAAACCTTACCGCATTCTTTTAACATAGGCTTTTTCCTTGGGATATTTGGGTGAAGGGATAACCAGGAAGAGGGATTTTCTCCTATTATTTGCCTTTGCCTTTATTGCTGTCTGACCAAACCCTCTCTGAGAAGCAGATTTAAAACAAATAAGTGTTCTTACCTCGGCCTGTGTAAGTATAAGCCGCCCGCACCATCTTTTATAATGTTCTGCAGTGGCTATGAAAGCACCGGTTTTGTGATCGTTGCAATAGCAGGAACACAGCTTGCTGCATTCCTTTCTGTTGTGTACGGAAAAGCCTGCCTGAAGGAAAACAGAAGAGTCAGTAATACCTTTAATGCCATTTTTTACACTCCTCTTCAACCATCTTTCACCCTCAGGTTCTCTGTTCATTGTGATGTAGTGAAAAACAATCTGGATATTGAGGCCCTGATTTTCAAACTTAATCCTGGTAGGACTGGAAATAATGTTGAATCTGAATTGGTGATAACCCAATGGAACACCGGTATTGACCTGTCAGACTCACTCAAATCCCAATTCAGATCTAAGGGCCATCAAATATTAAAGAGTAACTATACAGAAACCCTGGTGCATTAGTGGTTAAGTGCTATGGCTGCTAGCCAAAAGGTCGGCAGTTCGAATCCACCAGGCGCTCCTTGGAAACCCTATGGGGCAGTTCTACTCTGCCCTATAGGGTCACTATGAGTGGGAATCGACTCCACAGCAATGGGCTTGGTTTTTTTTTTTGGTTTTGGATAGTAATATATCAAAATTTTAGAAAAGTAAAATTATTAGTATGAATTTCTAAATAAAAAATAAAGCCTCTGAAGAATAACTCCTGTTTGGAGCATTCATTCTGGCCAAACTTTATGAGCACTTTTTTAACCCGCTAACCGAAGAAATAAATTGTGACAAATCATTCTTCAACCCAGCTAGTCTCACCTGACTTTGAAGGAAGTGAGTAGTTCTTGGGGAAATTGCCTTTGTCAAATTTGTACTCTACCGCAGTGGGTCAAGCCGAGGTGAAATGATGTTGACATTCTTAACTGTTCGCGATATACCCTCATTATTGGAGTTCCTTAATGATCAGCACAGAAGAGTTTTAGGATAAATAAACATGTACCTATTTGGCTAAGACGTGGCTGGTGATCCTATAGAGAAGAAATCTAAATTACATTTCTTTTGTCTTCTCCAGATTTTTTTTTTTTTTTTTTCTCCAGATTAGGGAACAACCCAGGATTGCAAAGCACAGCATCAGAGAGTAGCATTTGAAGTATTTTATAAATGTTAAGATTTCTAGAGAGCTTATCAGTAACATATACTATGATAAGCACTCGATAAATGTAAACTTTTTATTTGATAGCAGTAAAATACCAAGGGCATCAAGAGTTCTGCAATTCCAGCAGTCAGTGCAGTGACTGGCTTATAGGGATTCATAAAATACTTGTTGAACAACTGAATGAATTAATAGCATTTATTTTTTAAAGCTAGCCTAATAGTAGAAAATAATTGGTGTTCTATACAAGTTTATTGTGATTGATTTTATAGGTGTGGTGGAGTGAATTATAGATGACTTATCCTCTCCTTTGTTGCCAAACTATAGACTCTTCTCTTTGAGGTTTCACTAAGGTGGGTATTAGAGTGATGCCTATCAAAGCTAGAAGAAAGGTCTAGTGAGCAATTTGAGACAAGTACAGCCTTATTTGCCCAGGACAAGAAAACATGTGACATTATCTTTCTTTAACTACAACAGATTTGGACTTTTAGAAAATTCAAAATGCAAGAAACAGACTGTAATAAAATATTAGCCAGTGGTTCTTTTATGTCCATGTCTTTTTCGATCTTATTTTCTGTGAAGAACACAGAGAAAGCAAAATCTCAGCCAGGTGGAAAACTTAACCCATTTCTGTTCCATCTGCATGCAAGTTTGAAATAGTGGACTTTTAGTATCTTCATGGGGCTTTTCTTAAGGTAACTGTTTCTCCACAGATTAAACATCACGAAAATGATCAGTTTGATAGAAGCAGGATGAAAGCTGCATCTTGGTCATCTGTTTGGAAAAAAAAAAAAAAATCACTAACCTGTTCAGACAAAATACTTAAATATTTCAATTTCATCTTTTAATAAACAAACTAGAAAATGAAAGAAAATCGCATTAAAATGTTAGGCTGTTAAGCCCTATAAAAGCAAATCAATTGGATTGATCTCAAAATGTCTGACTATAAAGTTAATGTTTTTTGATCCATTTGATAATAATTTTATTGTTAGAGCTCTCACACAGCTTTTGACCGTTTTTAAGATTAATTAAAAAGCTCTAAACATACTCTCCATAGCTGCACCTCCCATTTCTTTCCTTGTTTGTTTATTTATTTATTTAGGTTTTGGCTTCCGCTTATGCTTAAATCATGTCTTTTAAGAATTGAATTTGAGCTTTGGCTTTAGAACTAGTTTGAACCCACTTCTAGCATTTACTGGCTTTGTGACTTAGGGTCAATCACTTAACCTCTGGGAGTTGTTTTCTCATCTGTAAAACAAATCTCCAGGTTGCTTTGAGGATTAAAGAAGATAACATGGAATGAGATTGTAATGCAGTGTCTAAATCATAAAAAAAAAGGGTTAATCATTGTTTTCAATTTTTATTGTTTTTATTCTCATGGGCAATTTACAACCAGATCTCATTACTATTTCTTTTTCCAAATGTTTATGAACTTGTCTTTTTCCTACTTCTCTCAGTAAAAGTTAAACTAAACCTTGAAATGATTCTGAACTTCACTGGCAGATGTCTCAGTGGAGGTAATGCCAACAGTGGGGAAGAGGCTGAGACCACCTCAACATAAGCTTGCCAGGTCCTGATCCCTGCTAAGCTAGTTGCAGGAATTAGACTTAGCTTCTATTTTTAACACTGTAAGGAGTTGATTAGATGACCTGGTAAAAGTCAATTGGCTATTAATTCTCCATCCTATTTTCTTTCTCAATTGTACCTTATATCTAATCACTCTTTTCACTGACTCACTGTCAGAAGTGATATTAAGGTTGTGGAAGAAGCGTGTTGATATCAGAGGTAAAGGACTATGTAAAGTGTGAATGCCTCCTTATTTAAGAGCAACAGTTGGCATTTTCTTTTTTCCCTTAGAGTGTTGAAGAAGTTCTGAGGAGAGGGCAGCTTTAATTTAGAAAGAACTTTAACATTCACTTCCTCTAACAAAAGCCTCTGAAGTTCCTTCTAATTATCTGGCCATATCTGAAATATAGTTTTGTTTTGTTTTGAAATGTGCAACTGTTAGAAAAGCTTCTTATTCTTAATCAATATCATTAAGTTGATGAAAAAGGAAAATTAACCTTGCACATTATATACAAAATACTTCTTTTGGTCTGTGATACCATTCTATTTTACAGAACCTTAAAGGATTTGAAGAGACCATATAAGCATTTTAATATTTAGGACCTTGTTCATTATGAGGTGCCACCAATTAGATTTCATTAGTAGCAATGCCTTTAAAGTGAAGTCAAAAATAGAGCTCACTTTAGGTGGCAAATTTAGTACCAGTAATATCCACCACCCTATAAAAGCTACATTTTTAGTATACTTGTATGTTTTAATATGATGACAATTTTTGCTGGGTTTGGAAAGCACATAGTTTTATTTTTTTTTCTTATATAGCTTTCTGTTATTGAATCGGCCATTTGGTTTACATAAACAAGTACAAAAACTGCCTGTAACCTTATGTTTAATATGTAAGTCACAGTTGTTCACAGTGAGAATTTTGTGCTGATCGACAGCTCCAGCCAAATTTGCTGTAATTCATTGTGATTGGTAGAGCCTGTTCATGTGTAGTCTGGGAACAGAATAACTTTACTCTTTCAAGTAAAAAGTGTAAATCACTAGTAGGCGTTAAGTTTGTCCTAAATTTCCAAGTCAATATTGTTAATCACTGTTTGAATACTGAATTCGTTAGCTAGTCACCAAAGGCTTGAGGCTTAGATTTTAGGCATAGTCTGCTTTTAAGATGAGAGGTTGCAAGCAATAAAAATATATGTGTTACATATGTTTGTATATTTATATAAGTAAACATATTTTCTAGGTAACAGATATTAATTATATTTACCCAATTATGTGTGAGTGTATGTGTATCTATGCATATCTTCTTTCTGTATCAAACATTTGATTAAAGATAATATCATTTAAAATAAACAGAGAAGTGCTTGGGAAAATATTAGAGAAATCTTTGTTTTCAGAGTCAAGTTGGAGAAAGAAAACTTATTTTTTCACTGGTAGTTTTTTTTTTTCTTCCAAAAGTTATAAGAATAATTTTAAGATTTCAAAGGAAATCTTTAATATAGGAATATGAACATGCATTTACCTACTTCCGATTTCTATGAATGTTGGTGTTTTTAATTATAAAATATATTTCTATATTTAAATTTTTAAAACTATATTTCTCAGCTGATAACTACTATCTGATTATGTGAGAATAGTAGTACAGTTGTCTTTCCGCTTGAAAAGTGTACCTATTTCATTTGATTATTTTTTTACCCATTAAGTTCTTGGCCTTCCATCAGCTTTTCTGCTTTGAGGAATACATTGTCCAATGTATGACAAATTCCTTTGTACATCTGTGTTTCATGACTTAATCTTCTAGTGCCTCATGAAATCCTAATTTGGGTGGTTCCCATTTGAATAGAGTGTATCTGAATAGAGACTGTCCCTTTGTGAATCGGTCAGGTCTGTTCATTAGGTATTTCTCCCTTTTTATGTTGTGGAGAATGACAGTAAGGAAAGGGAGAAAGGAAACTGTGCTGTGGAACATTCCAGTTCTCTTTCTGTCCTTACACCTAATAAAATGCCCTCTCAGAGTAAAACAAGAAACAGGAGAACCGCAGTTACATTGCCCCAGGTTAGGACATTAACCAAATATACTGCAATTTGTTTCTAGTAAGAGAATCAAACTGGGTCAGGCATTTACTTCAGCCTCCCTTGTCACTATACAAGTAGGATACTATTAACTAGATTTTTAAAAATAGCCGTTTGTTGATTAAAGATGTCTAGTTTGGGTTCTGCTTTGTTTTAACTTAGTTTGGTAACACTTTTACAGAGGCTTATTTTAACAGATATGATGAGTTGAATTGTTGAGTTTCCTCCTGCTTTTTATCTGATTAGCTCTTTGATTTAAAAACGCTAAATGCCAGAGCTTTCAATTAGAAAGTATAAGCACAAATAAAAGCAATGTTATTAAAATTAATTCTGGAATATATTTCTCTTCATGTTAAAAACTTAGTATAAAAAAAACAAACAGAACCCGTTGTGGTTGAGTCAATTCTGACTCTTAAAGACCCTATAGGACAGAGTAGAACTGCCCATAGGGTTTCCAAGGACAGCCTGGTGGATTCAAACTGCCGACCTTTTGGTTAGCACCCAAACTCTTAACCACTACGCCACCAGGGTATAGATGTGTTTATATTTGAGAGCTTTATGACTAATCATATATTAACTTGTACTACCATAAATTCCCTCTAATACTATTTCTAAGACACATTTATGAAATTTCTTTACTGTTTGCATTTTATTAATTCATTTAAGTGTATTATATATGTAATATTTCATATAAACATTACATTAATTTTAATACTAGTTTAGGAATTTTAATTTGGTATATAAATACACTAACTTATGATGATACTGCTACAACTTTTGGGTCAAAATTAATTTGAAGCTTATTAGTGTTATCATTCTGGATTCTAATGACTGATATCTCCAATAAATGCATTATAAAGACAAAAATATTCCTGGCTCAGAGTTTCTACCCTATTAATTACATACTAACATATCTTGGTCGAGTTATCAGTGAAATGATATATTTTAGAACATAGCCTATAAAATAATTTGCCTGTTGGGAGGCAGCCTTTGACAATAAAATATACCTGATACTTTTGCAAATTCATCGTACCACATAAATGTGATCTTAAATATTTTAACTGACAAATGACTGTTATTGTTAAATTGTTCTATATATTATGTCTATAAGCAATTATTAGGAACCCTCCTGGCACAATGGTTAAGAGCTCCACTGCTAACTAAAAGGTTGGCAGTTAGAATTCACCAGCCACTCCTTGGAAACCCTGTGGGGCAGTTCTACTCCGTCCTATAGGATTGCTATGAGTTGGAATCGACTTTACAGCAATAGGTTTTTTATGGGCATAACCAATTATTAACACAATATGAAGTAGGCAAAATTTCTATAGTATTTATCCAGGTTTTTGTTTAAACTAAGTGTGATCCGCATTCTTGTAGTGGTTTTATATCTACATCTCATTAAAGTTTTGAATCACTGTCACTCTTGAAATGCATTTATATCAAGGTATCAGATAATGCTGGTGTCACACAAAGCAGCAATTCTTTTTCTACAAAAATGTTCAATGTGTAGTGACTCTGAAATCCCCTTCTAATTATAAAAATTAGAATAACAGGATATACAGTGACATTGGTGGAGGAGAGGGCAAGATGCTATCCAAGGATCTGGATTTTCTACCTGGAAATAACTGAGTAGAACACCTACTAGAATTCTCATGGGGATGATAGACAAATCAAGTGTTTGGGTTAAATTTCAAAAGCTGGTTATTTTAAGTTTGTTGGTTTGGTAAGCACACTTCATACACACATGAAATAGAAAAGATTCTTATCTTTCTGAAAGAATGCTTAAGCTTTGTGTAGAAATCATATGATAAGTGACTCAACATTGATTAACTGTCGTGTTAGCACACTTCTGACTGTCTTATAGGGTATGAAAATTGATTATGTATGAGAGCATTTTCTAATGTAATTTTAATATTAGATAATGAAAGAAAATGAGAAGCAGAGACTAAGTGAATTTTGAAGTTGGACCCTAATTATTTTTATATAGAGTTCAAAGAGACGTTTAATTCAGTAGAATACTTTTGACTGTGGAATACCAAGTTCTGTTTTGAAGGTAAATAAATTATCTCAGTTTTATGAATGTTCACAGTGCTTACCAAGGTATACTAACCTATACCCAGGATTTTCTTTTCAGCTATTTTTTTTTTATATAAACTATGTTCACAAATCACCAAGATTTTCCAGAACCCCATCTCTTTTCTAAACAGAAGATAGTTATTTTCTGTTGTTAGGTGCCATCAAGCTGGTCTGACTATAACGACCCTAGGCACTACAGAAAGAAACACTACCCGGTCCTGTGCCATCCTCACAATCATTGTTATGCTTGAGCTCATTGTTGCAGCCACTGTGTCAATCCACCTCGTTGAGGGTCTTTCTCTTTTCCGTTGACCCTGTACTTTGCCAGGCATGATGTCCTTCTCCAGAGAATGATCCCTCCAGACAACATGTCCAAAGTATGTAAGATGTAGTCTCACTATCCTTGCTTCTGAGGAGCATTCTTGTTGCACTTCCTCCAAGACAGATTTGTTCGTTCTTTTGGCAGTCTATGGTATATTCAATATTCTTCACCAACACCACAATTCAAAGGCATCAATTCTTCTTCAGTCTTCCTTATTCATTGTCCAGCTTTCACATGCATATGATGCAATTGAAAGTACCATGGCTTGGGTCAGGCCCACCTTAGTCTTCAAGATGACATCTTTGCTTTTTAACACTTTAAAGAGGTACTTGCAGAAGATTTACCCAATGCAATGTGTCGTTTGATTTCTTGACTGGTGCTTCCATGGCTGTTGATAATTGAATGAAAAAAAAATGTTTTTCTCTAAAGTTATCATCTATATTAGTGGAATTTGAAAACGATTTGGCCATTTCCCCAGTTATTTAATGTAATGAAAACCATGCTAGAATAACTGCTCAAAATATTGAAAATCTATTTCTTTGAAGAAGCTGTTTGTGATTTTTGCAATTTTTTAGCCTACTTTAATGAGTCGGAATTGACTGGACGGCACTGGGTTTTTTGTAGGGTTATATCGCCTCTAGGACAATCCTAATATGAATTTTTTTTTAATTTAACATTTGATTATATCTCTAGGAACAGAGAAAAATAGTAGATTGACCTATAAATAACTAAAAAGAACTGTTTTAGAGCTTTTATGCCAGCTTTTAAGTACAGCAGTTAACATTTTTTATTTTAAAAGTATTAAATAAAATGTTTACAGTTCTTAATTACAAATATGAAAATAATCTGTGAAACATTTAGACAAAAGAGACAAATAGATAAAACATTTAGACAAATCTACAAAATAAGGGGTTATCTTTTAAAGCATATGAATTTCTAATATATTTCCTTAGGTTATCTATACTGAGCTTCATTTTATTTATAAACATAGTAGCTCATAAGTGTTGCTTTTACTATTTATTAAGTGTTGAATATACTTAGAGTAGGAAACACTACATAACCTAATAAAGTCTTTTTCGTGAAATGTTAAAGGAAAAGAACAGAATGTTAAATAATAAAGAAAGCATATTCACAATTTGGCTCTGAATATACTGTACATAAAGGAAAAAAGAACCAAGTAGAGACAGGGTGATTTTTACTTCTTGTTGACCTCATTCTATGTTTTCAAATTCATTCAGTATGTGTATTTTGCTTTTAGAACTGGTTATGAAGAAATGTATAAGTTTGAATATGTTCTACAGCATCTAAACATTGCTAAAGTGTTTTTTTTTTTTTTAAATAGATTTCTGGAAGGTCTAGACTGGCCATAAAATATTGACTATATTAGAGGAAGGAGAATTCCCCCTCATCCTGGAAATAACAATAATCAATTATATTTTCAAAGCACTGTCTATTCCTCAAAACCCTATTATATCTATTCTGTCATATGACAATTCCAACTCTATGAAGTTGATAGAGCAAGGATTATCCTCATTTTGCAGAAGAGGAAATTAAAGTTTGTGAAGTTCAGTAATTTCCCCTGTTAGGAGCTGTACACAGTTAGTAAGTGGCAGGGCCAGAATGCAAACCTGTTTCATTGCATGGTCAATCAAGTGCTTTCCTCTATGCTATAGGAAGTGGACACATCTGAGAGATGAGCATGAAAATGTGATGGGCTGGATCTGAAGATACTAGTAACAGTTTCACATGTTGGCCTCCATGGAGCCTGAACCAGGAAAATCTCTGTGGATTACTTTCATCAGTTCAAGGAAAGGGACATATCAAACAGGAAAAAAAAAAAAAAATTTTTTTTTTTTTTTTAGGTTTAATAAAACTATATATAGTTTGTTTTTTCCCTGTATTCCAGTTCGTGTGTCTTGGTGTCTGCTTCTCCAGACTACTGTTGCCTCCTAAAGAGTTGCATTTCTTAATAAACAAATAGTGACCATGCTGATGTCTTACCTGAGTTAAATAATATACCAATCTAGTTTGGCATAATCCTGACATTCATAAGAATTTAGCTGTAGCTATATAAATAAGTCTACTAGATCTTATTTAAAAAGCCCTGGGGACACAATGGTTAAGCGTTCGGTTGCTAGCCAAAATGTCAATGGTTTGACCAGCCACCCTGTGGGAGAAAAGACCTGACAGTCTGCTCCTGTAAAGAGTACAGCCTAGGAAACCCGATGGGGCAGTTCTGCTCTGTCATATACAGTCACTATGAGTTGGAATCAAGTCGACTGCACACAGCAACAAGATCTAATTAAGTGGTAATTTTTGCTTAATACTAGAACATTGTTTATGTAACTTGCCATCGAATTGCAATGCATGGCACTACGTCATTTAAAAAGGTAATAACTAAAATTTATAGAAAATTCTCTCGTATAACCACAATGAACAATTTTAATTCATTTCTAAGTTTCTATTAAGTATAAAATTATTTAAAACAAGTCATTTATGAGATCTGCCTTAGCATTTTATGCTTCCAAAATATCACCACTATAGCCTGCTTTTAAAATAGTCTGACACCTACTGACTCCTCTTTCACCTCCTACAAGAAAGCAAGAAAAAGAAAGCATCTATGTTTTTAATTTTAGTGATGGTTTCTTGATTTAAGAATTAGTCATTTGCTGCCGTTTGCATTTCAAGTACGCTTTAAATACTTGAGGTTCTTACCGTAATACTTTTTCTGCAGAGGCTTTGTCTATTTCACCACTTATTTCATCTTTCATTTGGGGTAAGCAAAATCAAAAAGTTTATTTTCCACTATTTTCTAGTTCCCCTTATTTCAAATATTCAGAGCCTGCTCCAAAATCATATATAGTTTTGAGCTGTTTATCAATAATGCCAGGAAATAGTGATTCAAGTTTTTGGTTAAAAGAGCGAGAGAGAGAAAATTAAGGAATAATTAATATAATGATTTTTTTTGGTCTTCATTTAGACCATCAGCTCTTCACACTAGTGAATATTAGATTTTAAGCCTATGGTTCCAAATGCAAAATGTTTTATATATGCAGAGAAGTGAAAAATAACACTATGCTTCCTCTGTGCTAAAGGCAGTTCTAAAACCAAATAGATCACCCCTCACAACAATCCTAAGAGGTAGGCATTATTATTAGCTATTTTACAGATGAGCAAAGTGAGGTGCACAGGGCTTGAGTAAGTTACCCGTAGTCACTCAGGTAATAAAACACACAACCAGGCTTTAAAACCAGGTGATCTGTTACTGTGAACGGCTACACGTTCCTGACCCCTGTAATGAATATGGAGTTTTGACCCCTACTATTTTTTTATTTTTTACATGCTTTGTGGAAGAAGAAAAAAGAAGGGGTGGAGAAAGGATGGGAAAGGGAGGGAGATTAAGAGGAGAGACAGAGAAAGAGAGAGCGAAAATGTTCAAATTCTGCCAGTTTGTTAATACTGTGTGCTACAACCTCCAATGAAGTTCATTTTTCGAATTGTAGAGATTTCAATAGAATAAATACTTCTTAAATTTCCTCAAAAGAATGTTCTGCTAATATCAGTGCATTTCTGTGTAATTATAGATATAATTGAAATACTATTTACATTTAAGCTCACATTTAGAACAAAAAATTTCTGGTAATTTTTACAGCAATAATTCTACCTTTTATTAAAATTATCACATATTTTTCCACTCTGAACACTCCCAGCTTACTTAGTTTTTTAAAAGTCTCAACTTTTACTAAAGTTTTAAGTTAGCCTTTAATCATAGAAAAATTGAAGAAAATTTAGAGCTTTTAACAGAAGAGAAGCACCTTCTTCCTGCCAGAAGCCCACCTTTGACCATTTGCATCCTAACTGCTCCACCAACAAAGTGGGAATTATTCTGATTGGCCAGATTTAATAAACGTTCATTGACCCACATTTTACAGTTACGTAAGGTCACTGTGGAAACCCTGGTGGAGTAGTGGTTAAGAGCTACGGCTGCTAACCAAAAGGTCAGCAAGTTGAAATCTACCAGGCATTCCTTGGAAGCTGTATGGGGCAGTTCTTCTGTCCTATAGGGTCGCTATGAGTTGGAATCAACTCCATGGCAACGTTTTTTTTTTTTTTTTTTAAATTTAAGGTCACTGTGGAAGCCTGGTGGTGTAGTGGTTAAAAGCTGTGGCTGCCAACCAAAAGGTCAGCAGTTGAAATCCACTAGGCACTCCTTGGAAACCCTATGCGGCAGCTCTACTCTGTCCTGTGGGATCCCTAAGAGTTGGAATCTACTCCACGGCAATGGGTTTGGTTTTTTTTACGGTCACTGTGTATTGGGTGTATTTAATATTACACTAGTTTTGAAGTTTGCAAAATTTGGGCGAGCCCACTGACCACATGGTGGTCCTCCTTATATAACGAAGGTTTCCTGAATATTGAATGAAAACCGTGACTTTGTCTAATACAGCAACTAAAGCAGTAAAACTGCCAATTTTTGTAATCATGCCTAATTCCTGGTTCTATGAGATGATAAGTGCATAACGATCCTCCTTGAAACATGAACCTCACTCTCTTTCTTCCCTTTCATCACCAAACCAGAAAACCAAACCCATTACCATCAAGTCAATTCTCATTCATATGGATCTCATGTATTATAGAGTAGAACTGTTCCCTAGGGTTTTCTTGGCTGAACTCTTTTAAAGAGGCAGGTTGCTAGGCATTTCTTCTGCAGTGCTTCAGGCTGGGTTCGAACTGCCATCCTTTAGGTTACTAGTCAAGCACAAACTGCTTGTGCCACCCAGGGACAGTTCTAGGCTGGGTTTAATTCAACAGAACCAATTGACTATTTCTGTCTTCCACCCGCTGGTTCCATGAAGATGAGCCAAGTTCCAGTTGGAGCCCAGCAAATCGTGCATGCTCTTTCATCAGCCTCTTCCTTTAATTATGTTCTCAGAAATGGTAACGTGTTGAGTAAGTCTTTATCACAGCTCTGAACTCAAGATTATTAAGAACTGATTCCACATCTCCACTGTGTACCATGTCATCTTCATCAGCAGATGACAAATTGTACTTAGGGTTAACATTTACTGTGAATTATTCACATGGCTCTATGGAATTAAAACCTATTTCTGTATTTAAGTGCTTAAAGCAAGGCTAGGTATGGATTTTAATCAAGATAACTTAAGAATTAAGCATTTATTATGTACCAGATACTATTCTAGGTGTTGAGAATAGAGTGTTAAACAAAATAGAGTAGTAAACATTCTAATTTTCAGACAAGATCATTAAAAAAGGTTACTTAACATTAAAATTAAAATGAGAAAGGGGTACAGAAATCATAGACAAAAAATTAGTTTCATAATTATGTTTGGCATTCTGTGAATAGAAAAATGCAACAGAAGGGAGTTATATAAGGTTAATGATGTATAGTCACTTTGTTTGAACTTTGTTTTATTTAGAACACACAATTCTTTGTGTTTTCCAAACTAAGTCACAAAAATTACCGAAAACAGTTATCCCTTACTTAATATAGATAAGGAACTTTTACTTACGTATGATACATGGTAACAGTCATCTTTCAAGAAAATAATCTCACCATTTTGGAAGTTAGATTCTTTAAAAATAATGAAAATTCTAACATTTGCTCATTAGTTTTATTTTATGCCTTCAAAATTGAATTAAAACTTTCCAATTTTAAGTGAAAAACTGGCATATTGTCTGTTGATTTTTGGATTCCAAGATTCATCATAAGAAAAAGTAGGTGAGGGGTATTCCCAGCTCATAAGCATACCCAAATTCTAGTTCTGAAACTCTTGACTAATTAGATGTTGGTATCATGACATATCTGCACTGACCGAGGACACGGTCAAGTTGTTATAACATTCAGCCCAATGCTAGGTCTTGAGAATTTAGTAGTTTTAACTACCATTTCTCCTGACCTATTACAGGTTGCCTCCAGCTCTAAAAGTGTTGCTACTCCTTCATTCATTCATGCACCATACAAGTAAGAAATAGTAACCTACTACATATACTGTGCAAGATACCATGTTGGGGACTCAAAGGTGACTACAGCACAGACTTGGCTCTCAAGGACCCGCCAATGTAGTGTGCCCCTGCATCTTACTCTCAAAATGTCATCTGTCCTGGGCAATCAGAGGTAACAGGGAGATAAGTAGCTTTCATACCATAATTAAATGTAGATTGGGTCAACTGATTCGTAAAAATCAGGTTCAATCAAAGAAAGCACGAGAACATCCTTTCGGATTTGCCCTTGATGAGCATCACTATCTGTTCTTCGTATGTAATAATAGAAGTCAGTGAGTAATTCATCAAATAAAGCCCTATGTGAGCCAACATGAATGCTTTCTTTTTTTCCTTCCGTCATTGACTTTTTACAGCCATAGCCAAGGCATTTAAACTTTCCCTGCCAAGAAATCACCAGTACACAGCAATGGTGTTAGGTACGGGGTATCAACTGCCATGGAGTTGAGAAAGATAGTGGGCCGTGTTTTGACTACTTGTCAAGGATTTTGATATCTTGGGACAAAAAGTGGTGTTTAAATATAAAGAGCATTTTGTGTGACTTACTAAGTGAAAGAGGAGAAAAAGGAGAACTGTTGTGACATAAGGTTGATTCCTGCTAAAGAGATCGTAAAGAAACTATGGGTTTCAATTTGTGGTTGCTTCCAATACTTTGTAAATTACCCACAATAAATACCCAATATAAAAAGCTATTCAAATTAACTTTTTAACGTACTCTCTTGGGCATTTTTTTTCTCTCTCCCTGAACAAAGGGTAGAAAGTGATTACAAGCTTTAGTACGCATCAAAACTATTTGCAGGGCTTATCAAAACAAAGATCGTCTTGGTCAAGTTGTGCTGACTTCCCCTATATTGTGTGTTGTCTTTCCCTTCACCAAAGTTAGCACATTTCCACCATCTAGTTAGTGATTCACTCTCCCCAACCCTCCCCTCTAAAGGAACCATCAAAGATTGTTTCTTTCTGTGTGTAAATCTTTTCGTGAGTTTTTATAATAGTGGTTTCACATGACATTTGTCCTTTTGTGATTGACGTGTTTCACTTAGTGTAATGCCCTCCAGATTCATCCATGTTGTGAGATGTTTCACAGATTCTTCATTGTTCCGTATTGTTGTATAGTATTCCACCGTGTGTATGTACCATAATTTGTTTATCCATTCATCTGTTGATGGGCACTTAGATTGTTTCCATCCTTTTGCTATTGTGAATAATGCTGCAATGAACATGGGTGTGCACATGTCTATTCGTGTGACGGCCCTTATTTCTCTAGGATATATTCCTAGGTGTAGGATTGCTGAATCATATGGTATTTCTATTTCTAGCTTTTTCAGGAAGTACCATATCGTTTCCCATAGTGGGTATAGCACTTTACATTCCCACCAGCAATTCATAAGCATTCCAATCTCCCTGCAACCTCTCAATATTTGTTTTTTGTTTTTTTGATTAGTGCCAGTAATGTTGGGGTGAGATGATATTTCATTGTAGTTTTCATTTGAATTTCTCTAATGGCTGATGATCTCAAGCATTTCCTCATGTGTCTCTTAGCTTCCTGAATGTCTTCTTTGGTAAAGTATCTGTTCATACCATTTGCCCATTTTTTAATTGGATTATTTGTGTTTTTGTTATTGAGGTATTGAATTATTCTATAGCTTTTAGAGGTTAGACCCTTGTTGGATATTTTGTAGCCAAAAATTATTTCCCAGTCTGTAGATTCCCTTTTTACTCTTTTGGTAAAGTCTTTTGATGAGCGTAAGTGTTTAATTTTTAGGCATTCCCAGTTATCTAGTTTATCTTCTGGTTTTTGTGCAAGGCAAAGTCATAGAAGCTTCCTAGACACATCCAAACTCCTTGAGGGACCAATTTATGGGTCTGAGGGCTGGGGACAATGTGCTTGGGGAACATCTAGGTCAATTGGCATAATTCATAAAGAAAATGTTCTACTTCCTACTGTGGTGATTAGCATCTGTGGCCTTAAAAGCTTTCGAGCAGCCATCTAAGATACATCTATTGGTCCCATCACATTCAAAGCAAAGGAGAATGAAGAAAACCAAAGACACAAGGAAAATATTAGTCCAAAGGACTAATGGACCACATGAACCACAGCTTCCACCAGCCTGAGCCCAGAAGAACTAGATGGTGCCCTGCTACCACCACTGATGGCTCTGACAGGGATCACGATAGAGGGTCCCTGGACAGAGCAGGAGAAAAATGTAAAACAAAATGCAAATTCACAAAAAAGACCAGACTTATTGGTCTGACAGACCATGGCCTCTGGACACCCTTCTAACTCAGAACTGAAGCCACTCCTGAAGTTGACCTTTCAGCCAAAGATTAGACAGGCCTATGAAATAAACAATAACCCATGTGCGGAACGTGTTTCTTTCTTTTTACTAATTTTTATTGTACTTTAAGTGAAAGTTTACAAATCAAGTCAGTCTCTCACATGGAAACTTATATACACCTTACTACATACTCCCATTTACTCTCCACCTAATGAGACAGCCCACTCCCTCCTTCCTGTCTCCTTTCATGACCATTTTGCCAGTTTCTAACCCCCTCTACCCTCCTATCTCCTCTCTAGACAGGAGATGCCAGCATAGTCTCAAGTGTCCACCTGATGCAAGTAGCTCACTCCTCATCAGCGTCTCTCTCCAACCCATTGTCCAGTCCAACCCATGTCTGAAGACTTGGCTTCGGGAATAGTTTCTGTCCTGGGCCAAAAGAAGGTTTGGGGACCTTGACTGCCGGGGTCCTTCTAGTCTCAGTCAGACCATTAAGTCTGGTCTTTTGATGAGAATTTGGGGTCTGCATCACACTGCTGTCCTGCTCCCTCAGGAGCTCTCTGTTGCGTTCCTTGACAGGGCAGTCATCGGTTGTGGCCAGGCACCATCTAGTTCTTCTGGTCTCAGAATGATATAGTCTCTAGTTCATGTAGCCCTTTCTGTCTCCTGGGCTCATAATTACCTTGTGACCTTGGTGTTCTTCATTCTCCTTTGATCCAGGTGGGTCGAGACTCATTGATGCATCTTAGATGGCTGCTTGCTAGCGTTTAAGACCCCAGATGCCACACTTCAAAGTGGGATGCAGAATGTTTTCTTAATATATTTTATTTTGCCAATGGACCTAGATGTCCCCTGAAGCCATAGTCCCCAAGCCCCTGCGCCTGCTTTGCTGACCTTTGAAGCATTCAGTTTATTCAGGAAACTTCTTTGCTTTTGGTTTAGTCCAGTTGTGCTGACCTCCCCTGTATTTAGCGTTGTCCTTCCCTTCACCTAAAGTAGTTCTTATCTACTATCTAATCAGTAAATAACCTTCTCCTACCCTCCCTCCCTCCCCGCTCTTGTAACCACAAAAGAATATGTTCTTCTCAGTTTAAACTATTTCTCAAGATCTTATAATACTGGTCTTATACAATATTTGTCCTTTTGTAACTAATTTCACTCAGCATAATGCCTTCCAGGTTCCTCCATGTTATGAAATGTTTCACAGATTCATCACTGTTCTTTATTGATGCGTAGTATTCCATTGGGGAACGTGTTTCTTAGTTCAGTCAAGTATACGAGACCGAATTGGCAACACCTGCCAAAAGCAAACACAAGAAGGCGGGAAGGGACAGAAAAACTGGACAAATGGACACGGGGAACCCAGGGTGGAAAGGGAAAGGGGGAGAGTGCTTACACATTACTGGAGTGTAGCTAACATCAGAAAACAATTTGTGTATAAATTTTTGAATGAAAAACTAATTTGTGCTGTAAAGTTTCACCTAAAATGCAGTAAGATTTAAAAAAAAAAACAAAGATTGCAGGGCCCTGCCTCAGACTGTTTGATTCAGTAGGTATAGGTGGGGCCTCAGAATTAGCAGTTGGGAAGGGGCATAGGAGATCCATGGAGAGGTAAAACTGGACTGATCTTGCTCACAGAACTGCCCAAGTTGTTGGGAAAAAAAAACGACTGCTCCCCAGGGGACCAGTTTAAAGTAAATGGGCCTCCTTTGAGTAAGCCATTGGCCTAGTGTAGCAGATACCCATTGTCATGGAGTCCATTCCAACTCATAGTGACTATGTAGCACCCTGTAGGACAGAGTGCCCAATAGGGTTTCCAAGTAGTGGCTGGTGAATTTGAACTGCGGACCTTTTGGTTAGCAGACAAGGTCTTAATCACTGAGCTAGTGTAGTGGATAGAACACTCCTAACCTTCTCACTCTTAAGCATAGGTTTACAGATTACAAATCATTTAACCTCCCTCTGCTTCAATTTTTCTGTTTCAAAATAGCAATGGTAATTTCTGTTCTCTGTTATTGAAAGCAGAACGATACAATACAAAAACTTCAAAGACCCTGGAGATAAAAAAAAAAATTTTTTTTCTTATCTCCAGGGTCTTTAGGGAAGATAAATTGCTTTGACGGAAAAAGGAAATAAGAGAAATCTGATGCATGTGGACAATACAGTTCTAGTCACTATCTTTGCTTATCAGTAATGGTCCATATTCTAAAAACGCACAAATACAATTACTAGCCCAAGGCCAAGGTGATAACTGCAGCTAATACCAAAATAGAGAAATCCAAGGAAGAGGAACAACTGAATGCGAATTACTACCCATTCAATTAATCTTGTTAAAAAAGCTGTCCCAATGTTTTGTTTTTTTTTTTAATTTTGGAAAAGCAAAATATGAATTTCTGTTGATCCCAAACATTACACATGTATACCCAGAAATATTTATATATCTTGTTACTGTAATAATATCACAAAATACATTACAATTCCAATGTATACAGAAACTATGTCTTTATTAAATCTGTAACTGATCTGGGCTACAGCTCTGAGTAGCTGGGAAACACACAGACAGACACACAGACACAGACAATTAATTCCAATCCTGGTATCTCATCTGATTCCCACATCTGAATGGTTCTTTTGGGTAATGATTCTGAGTCTATGACTTTACCCTCCTTCTGTAATGCAGTGTCAGGGTATATGGTGGGAGGAACTTACTTGATAGATCTGTATAATGCTCAGGGTCTTGGGAGACAGCCATGAGAGGGTTGGGGACTTGGGGAGATAAACAGACCATTTTTAATTTTTTTTACCTCTGTGTCAACCTTTCTCTTCCCCAAATCCCCCAGAATAAGAAGGTTCAGTTTCTTTTAATCTTCTAACTGATAACCTCTTTATTCCATGGTTAACCCTGATGGTATTTTCTCTAGGTAGAAAAATCTATAACCTTATCCATTTATTACTCTGATGTAGTAAAGGAGAGCTACAGGAACTTAGCAAATTCTCTCTCTCCATAAAGCTTTTAGGATTTTCAATTTTATTGTATTGCTAAAAGTATCAAATAACCTGTTCTCTACTGCCTGGGAGCTAGAAAATTCCTTGGCTCTGTCTCAGAGGTGAGGAGCCACAGGGAACAAATACTTAAAGAGACCCTCTAAAAAGTTCTATTTAATCCACCACTACCACCTCTCCGATTTTATTCACCAGCCTCTAAGAACACCAGCCTCCTTGCTTTGCCTCTGAGATCCTCAGCATTTTCTTATCCTAAGGCTCTTGTAATTACTATTTCTACGCTGGGAATGTTATAAAAAGTAATTTATATCCATATAAATAGGCAGAGTATTATAATTGAGGATATTATAATAGAATAAAATTTCCTTTAAGTCTCTGGTCAAATGCCACCTTAACACTGATCATCCTATCATCCATGTCCCTAATATTTTTTCTCCATATACTTGTCTGCATCTGACAAACACTATATTTTCAGTCTCCCCGCCACCCCAATGAGACTGCAAATTCCATGAATGCATGCTTGTTTTTTTCATTGCTATATTCTCAGGACGTAGCACAATCATTGGTATGTTGTTGTTACTGTTGTTAGGTGCCATCGAGTCATTTCCGACTCATAGCAACCCCATGCACAACAGAACGAAACACTGCCCGGTCAGTCCTACACCATCCTCACAATGGGCTATGTCAATCTTGTTGAGGATCATCCTCTTTTTTGCTGCCCCTCCACTTTACTAAGCATGATGTCCCTCTCAAGGGACTGATGGTACATGGTAGCCACTCAGTATTTCTACGATGGAAGAAAGATGAAATACCTTTACAGTAGATTATCCACTGAATAATCTGGCTGCTACCTAGCAGGCACCTTTTGTGCTACTTGCCCAAATGGATGTTATATTCCTCTCATGCTTAAGTGTTGGCAGTTCTCTAGACCCTCCATTGCTCTTTATGCCTCCTTCTTTTAAATCATACTGCTCCTTCTGCCTATATGGTCACTTCTGAAACTTTTGTTGTCTTTCTCATGCCTACATTTTCTTCAAGCCATGAATCAGGTGTCTTCTTCTTTAAAAGTATTTTATGATAAACTTGTCCCTTCTCTGTGCCCCCTTTTTACCTCAGAACTCTATCCTACCACTTAACACACCCTTTATACTATTCTTTCTAGTTGAGACCCATCTCAGATTGACTATGGATCATTTTGAAGGCAAAGATTGGTCACTGTTTCTGGCACCAGAAGCACAATGCCTAGCACATAACCAAAAAACCCAAAAAACCAAACCCACTGCCATTGAGTCAATTCTGACTCATAGCAACCCTACAGGACAGAGTAGAACTGCCCCACAGGGTTTCCAAGGAGTGCCTGGCAGATTCAAACTGCTGACTTTTTGGTTAGCAGCCAAAGCACTTAACCACTACATCACCAGGGTTTCCTAGCACATAGCAGCCACTCATAAATGATGAATAAATGAAAAACAATCCACCTTATTATTATTTTTATCTCCTCACGATAAGCTACTCTTCATTGCTCTAAACTTCTAAAATTGTCTTGGGACATAGAAGAGCAGTAAAGACTGTTCCTGCAAGTGAAGAGAATGAGCAATTATGACAATAACCAGCTTGGAGATGAACCAAGTCAAAGTTTCAAGGTTAATTAGAATAATTCTCAAACATGGAAGAGGAAGGATACAAACCTATTTTGGGGTGGTAAGTGACAGCAGTTCTGGTGTCCAGCCTCCCATGAAGAAAACCACTTCTCTTTCTCTCCATTTATGAGTAAACTATGCATGATCAAGACGAATTTTAAATATAAAAAATCTGAAGCAAAAGTGATGGACAAAAACATGCAGAGAAGTACAGTGAGTAATGGAAGGTACAAGTAGTATATTGGTAGGTCTGGAAATTAACTATGAGTAACTTAAGTTGACTAAATGTGGCTTAGGAAATGTGGAGAAAAAGTTGATGAGGTCAAATTAACAGGCAAGAGAAGCAATTTTCTCAACAGTAACATTTTATCTGTGTCAAAGAAGAAAGAGGCACATGATAAGGGAGTGAGAAAATGCCAGATGACTAAATCTAAAGTGAAAATGAGAACTCAATCTCAATGTAAGGAAAAAAAATCATCAGGAAAGGACAGTTGTATAGAACAAGAAAAGGAAGACTCAGAGGCATGAACAAGTAGATTAGAACTTTCTGATTTACACACAAAAAAAAACAAACTAACTTACCTTTGCTTCTCAGATTCCTTGACAATTGATAATATATTCTCACCATAGCATTTGTTCTCTTTCACCTGCATTCAAAACCAAAAAAACCAAACCCAGTGCCATCGAGTCGATTCTGACTCATAGCAACCCTACAGGACAGAGCAGAACTGCCCCACAGAGTTTCCAAGGAGCGCCTGGCAGATTCAAACTGCCAACCCTTCGGTTAGCAGCCTTAGCACTTAACCACTACGCCACCAGGGTTTCCTCACCTGCATTAAGATGTAGAATATCCAACATCAATAACTGATTATTGAATTTTGTTTTGTTTTTCTTTACCTCAGATTTTTTAAAAATTAATTTTAAAGCTAAGAATGGTTTTACATTTTTAGAAGGTTGTCAGAAAAAGAAAAAAACAAGGAAGAATATGTTATAGAAACCTTATGTTGCCCACAAAGCCAAAAATATTTAGTACTGGAGGGTTTAAATTTAAAGGGATATAATTAATTAGAAATATCTTCACTTTCTAATTAATATAATTTGTCTAATTGTATAGTGCAATATGGTATGAGTGAACAATTTTATCTTACGCATAGTAGGATTTTGCCCACTAAAGGCTGGATTGCTAGACAAGAGAGAAAGAGAAAAAAATATTTACCAGTTTCATAGTTCACTGGTGTCAAGAAGAAAGAGGATTGGGACAAGGTGACTTTGTTTTGCAATTAAAGCATCAGAAGAAAATGCAGGGGAAAAAAAGTGAAATGGAAGCCTCATTGTGGGAGGTGTATAAATCACTTCTTTGAGAGCTTCGATGCTAGAAAGAAAGTGAGAAATGTAAACTTCCTCTTTCAGAAATGAGGAGACTTGGCACGGAAGTGGCCTTAGGAATTGCCATAGAATTAAAAGACACAATAGTTATGAACCTTTTAATGTCTTCTCAGAAAATGCGTATATACATACAGTGCACAAAATTTTCAGTGTGATTTCAGAGGGGTTCTAGAATCTCGTGTGTCCTTGAATATCAGGTTAAGAACCCCAGTTCAGGATGTTCTAAAATTTACTTTTTTTTTTAATAACTTTTATTAAGCTTCAAGTGAACGTTTACCAATCCAATCAGTCTGTCACATATAAGTTTACATACATCTCGCTCCCTACTCCCACTTGCTCTCCCCCTCTTGAGTCAGCCCTTTCAGTCTCTCCTTTCTTGACAATTTTGCCGGCTTCCCACTCTCTCTGTCCTCCCATCCCCCCTCCAGACAAGAGTTGCCAACACAATCTCAAGTGTCCACCTGATATAATTAGCTCACTCTTCATCAGAGTCTCTCTCCCACCCGCTGACCAGTCCCTTTCATTTCTGATGAGTTGTCTTCGGGGATGGTTCCTGTCCTGTGTCAACTGAAGGTCTGGGGAGCATGGCCGCCGGGATTCCTCCAGTCTCAGTCAGACCATTAAGTTTGGTCTTTTTATGAGAATTTGGGGTCTGTATCCCACTGATCTCCTGCTCCCTCAGGGGTCCTCTGCTGTGCTCCCTGTCAGGGCAGTCATCGATTGTGGCCGGGCACCAACTAGTTCTTCTGGTCTCAGGATGATGTAGGTCTCTGGTTCATGTGGCCCTTTCTGTCTCTTGGGCTCTTAGTTGTCGTGTGGCCTTGGTGTTCTTCATTTTCCTTTGCTCCAGGTGGGTTGAGACCAATTGCTGCATCTTAGATGGCCGCTTGTTAGCATTTAAGACCCCAGACGCCACATTTCAAAGTGGGATGCAGAATGTTTTCATAATAGAATTATTTTGCCAATTGACTTAGAAGTCCCCGCAAACCGTGTTCCCCAGACCCCCGCACTTGCTCCGCTGACCTTTGAAACATTCATTTTATCCCGGAAACTTCTTTGCTTTTGGTCCAGTCCAATTGAGCTGACCTCCCATGTATTGAGTGTTGTCTTTCCCTTCACCTAAAGCAGTTCTTATCTACTGATTAATCTATAAAAAACCCTCTCCCACCCTCCCTCCCTCCCCGCCTCGTAACCACAAAAGTATGTGTTCTTCTCAGGTTTACTATTTCTCAAGATCTTATAATAGTGGTCTTATACAATATTTGTCCTTTTGCCTCTGACTCATTTCGCTCAGCATAATGCCTTCCAGATTCCTCCATGTTATGAAATGTTTCAGAGATTCGTCACTGTTCTTTATCGATGCGTAGTATTCCATTGTGTGAATATACCACAATTTATTTACCCATTCATCCGTTGATGGACACCTTGGTTGCTTCCAACTTTTTGCTATTGTAAACAGAGCTGCAATAAACATGGGTGTGCATGTATCTGTTTGTATGAAGGCTCTTGTATCTCTAGGGTATATTCCTAGGAGTGGGATTTCTGGGTTGTATGGTAGTTCTATTTCTAACTGTTTAAGATAACGCCAGATAGATTTCCAAAGTGGTTGTACCATTTTACATTCCCACCAGCAGTGTATGAGAGTTCCAATCTCTCCGCAGCCTCTCCAACATTTATTCTTTTGTGTTTTTTGGATTAATGCCAGCCTTGCTGGTGTGAGATGGAATCTCATCGTAGTTTTAATTTGCATTTCTCTAATGGCTAATGATCGAGAGCATTTTCTCATGTATCTGTTGGCTGCCTGAATATCTTCTTTAGTGAAATGTGTGTTCATATCCTTTGCCCACTTCTTGATTGGGTTGTTTGTCTTTTTGTGGTTGAGTTTTGACAGAATCATGTAGATTTTAGAGATCAGGCGCTGGTCGGAGATGTCATAGCTGAAAATTCTTTCCCAATCTGTAGGTGGTCTTTTTACTCTTTTGGAGAAGTCTTTAGATGAGCATAGGTGTTTGATTTTTAGGAGCTCCCAGTTATCTGGTTTCTCTTCATCATTTTTGGTAATGTTTTGTATTCTGTTTATACCTTGTATTAGGGCTCCTAGGGTTGTCCCAATTTTTTCTTCCATGATCTTTATCGTTTTAGTCTTTATGTTTAGGTCTTTGATCCACTTGGAGTTAGTTTTTGTGCATGGTGTGAGGTATGGGTCCTGTTTCATTTTTTTGCAAATGGATATCCAGTTATGCCAGCACCATTTGTTAAAAAGGCTATCTTTTCCCCAGATAATTGACACTGGTCCTTTGTCAAATATCAGCTGCTCATACATGGATGGATCTATGTCTGGGTTCTCAATTCTGTTCCATTGGTCTATGTGCCTGTTGTTGTACCAATACCAGGCTGTTTTGACTACTGTGGCTGTATAATAGGTTCTGAAGTCAGGTAAGGTGAGGCCTCCCACTTTCTTCTTCTTTTTCAGTAGTGCTTTGCTTATCCGGGGCTTCTTTCCCTTCCATATGAAATTGGTGATTTGTTTCTCTATCCCCTTAAAATATGACATTGGAATTTGGATCGGAAGTGCGTTAAATGTATAGATGGCTTTTGGTAGAATAGACATTTTTACTATGTTAAGTCTTCCTATCCATGAGCAGGGTATGTTTTTCCACTTAAGTATGTCCTTTTGAATTTCTTGTAGTAGAGCTTTGTAGTTTTCTTTGTATAGGTCTTTTACATCCTTGGTAAGATTTATTCCTAAGTATCTTATCTTCTTGGGGGCTACTGTGAATGGTATTGATTTGGTTATTTCCTCTTCGGTGTTCTTTTTGTTGACGTAGAGGAATCCAAGTGATTTTTGTATGTTTATTTTATAACCTGAGACTCTGCCAAACTCTTCTATTAGTTTCAGTAGTTTTCTGGAGGATTCCTTAGGGTTTTCTGTGTATATAATCATGTCATCTGCAAATAGTGATAACTTTACTTCTTCCTTGCCAATCCGGATACCTTTTATTTCTTTGTCTAGCCTAATTGCCCTGGCTAAGACTTCCAACACGATGTTGAATAAGAGCGGTGATAAATGGCATCCTTGTCTGGTTCCCGTTCTCAAGGGAAATGCTTTCAGGTTCTCTCCATTTAGAGTGATATTGGCTGTTGGCTTTGCATAGATGCCCTTTATTATGTTGAGGAATTTTCCTTCAATTCCTATTTTGGTAAGAGTTTTTATCATAAATGGGTGTTGGACTTTGTCAAATGCCTTTTCTGCATCCATTGATAAGATCATGTGGTTTTTATCTTTTGTTTTATTTATGTGATGGATTACATTAATGGTTTTTCTGATATTAAACCAGCCTTGCATACCTGGTATAAATCCCACTTGATCAGGGTGAATTATTTTTTTGATGTGTTGTTGGATTCTATTGGCTAGAATTTTGTTGAGGATTTTTGCATCAATGTTCATGAGGGATATAGGTCTATAATTTTCTTTTTTTGTAATGTCTTTACCTGGTTTTGGTATCAGGGAGATGGTGGCTGAGAATGAGTTGGGTAGTATTCCGTCAGTTTCTATGCTTTGGAATACCTTTAGTAGTAGTGGTGTTAACTCTTCTCTGAAAGTTTGGTAGAACTCTGCAGTGAAGCCGTCCGGGCCAGGGCTTTTTTTTGTTGGGAGTTTTTTTGATTACCGTTTCAATCTCTTTTTTTGTTATGGGTCTATTTAGTTGTTCTACTTCTGAATGTGTTAGTTTAGGTAGGTAGTGTTTTTCCAGGAATTCATCCATTTCTTCTAGGTTTTCAAATTTGTTAGAGTACAATTTTTCATAATAACCTGAAATGATTCTTTTAATTTCATTTGGTTCTGTTGTGATGTGGTCCTTCTCATTTCTTATTCGGGTTATTTGTTTCCTTTCTTGTATTTCTTTAGTCAGTGTAGCCAATGGTTTATCAATTTTGTTAATTTTTTCAAAGAACCAGCTTTTGGCTTTGTTAATTCTTTCAATTGTTTTTCTGTTCTCTAATTCATTTAGTTCAGCTCTAATTTTTATTATTTGTTTTCTTCTGGTGCCTGATGGATTCTTTTGTTGCTCAGTTTCTATTTGTTCAAGTTGTCAGGACAGTTCTCTGATTTTGGCTCTTTCTTCTTTTTGTATGTGTGCATTTATTGATATAAATTGGCCTCTGAGCACTGCTTTTGCTGTGTCCCAGAGGTTTTGATAGGAAGTATTTTCATTCTCGTTGCTTTCTATGAATTTCCTTATTCCCTCCTTAATGTCTTCTATAACCCAGTCTTTTTTCAGAAGGGTGTTGTTCATTTTCCAAGTATTTGATTTCTTTTCCCTAGTTTTTCTGTTATTGATCTCTAGTTTTATTGCCTTGTGGTCTGAGAAGATGCTTTGTAATATTTCGATGTTTTGGACTCTGCAAAGGTTTGTTTTATGACCTAATATGTGGTCTATTCTAGAGAATGTTCCATGTGCGCTAGAAAAAAAAGTATACTTTGCAGCAGTTGGGTGGAGAGTTCTGTATAAGTCGATGAGGTCAAGTTGGTTGATTGTTGTAATTAGATCTTCCGTGTCTCTATTGAGCTTCTTACTGGATGTCCTGTCCTTCTCCGAAAGTGGTGTGTTGAAGTCTCCTACTATAATTGTGGAGGTATCTATCTCGCTTTTCAATTCTGTTAAAATTTGATTTATGTATCTTGCAGCCCTGTCATTGGGTGCATAAATATTTAATATGGTTATGTCTTCCTGATCAATTGTTCCTTTTATCATTATATAGTGTCCTTCTTTATCCTTTGTGGTGGATTTAAGTCTAAAGTCTATTTTGTCAGAAATTAATATTGCTACTCCTCTTCTTTTTTGCTTATTGTTTGCTTGATATACTTTTTTCCATCCTTTGAGTTTTAGTTTGTTTGTGTCTCTAAGTCTAAGGTGTGTCTCTTGTAGGCAGCATATAGATGGATCGTGTTTCTTTACCCAGTCTGTGACTCTCTGTCTCTTTATTGGTGCATTTAGTCCATTTACATTCAGGGTAATTATAGATAAATAAGTTTTTAGTGCTGTCATTTTGATGCCTTTTTATGTGTATTGTTGACAATTTCATTTTTCCACATACTTTTTTGTGCTGAGGCGTTTTTCTTAGTAAATTGTGAGATCCTCATTTTCATAGTGCTTGCTTTATGTTAGTTGAGTCGTTACGTTTTTCTTGGTTTTTATCTTGAGTTATAGAGTTGTTATACCTTTTTGTGGTTACCTTATTATTTACCCCTATTTTTCTAAGTAAAAACCTAACTTGTATTGTTCTATATCGCCTTGTATCACTCTTCATATGGCCGTTCAATGCCTCCTGTATTTAGTCCCTCTTTTTGATTATTGTGATCTTTTACCTATTGACTTCCATGATTCCCTGTTATGTGTATTTTTTTTTTTTAATTAATCTTAATTTGTTTTTGTGATTTCCCTATTTGAGTTGATATCAGGACGTTCTGTTTTGTGACCTTGTGTTGTGCTGATATCTGATATTATTGGTTCTCTGACCAAACAATATCCTTTAGTATTTCTTGTAGCTTTGGTTTGGTTTTTGCAAATTCTCTAAACTTGTGTTTGTCTGTAAATATCTTTATTTCGCCTTCATATTTCAGAGAGAGTTTTGCTGGATATATGATCCTTGGCTGGCAGTTTTTCTCCTTCAGTGTTCTGTATATGTCGTCCCATTCCCTTCTTGCCTGCATGGTTTCTGCTGAGTAGTCAGAACATATTCTTACTGATTCTCCCTTGAAGGAAACCTTTCTTTTCTCCCTGGCTGCTTTTAAAATTTTCTGTTTATCTTTGGTTTTGGTGAGTTTGATGATAATATGTCTTGGTGTTTTTCTTTTTGGATCAATCTTAAATGGGGTTCGATGAGCATCTTGGATAGATATCCTTTCGTCTTTCACGATGTCAGGGAAGTTTTCTGTCAGGAGTTCTTCAACTATTTTCTCTGTGTTTTCTGTCCCCCCTCCCTGTTCTGGGACTCCAATCACCCGCAGGTTATCCTTCTTGATAGAGTCCCACATAATTCTTAGGGTTTCTTCATTTTTTTTAATTTTTTTCTCTGATTTTTTTTCAGGTATGTTGGTGTCGATTCCCTGATCCTCCAGATGTCCCAGTCTGCATTCTAATTGCTCGAGTCTGCTCCTCTGACTTCCTAGTGCGTTGTCTAATTCTGTTATTTTATTGTTAATCTTTTGGATTTCTACATGTTGTCTCTCTATGGATTCTTGCAACTTATTAATTTTTCCACTATGTTCTTGAATAATCTTTTTGAGTTCTTCAACAGTTTTATCAGTGTGTTCCTTGGCTTTTTCTGCAGTTATCCTAATTTCATTTGTGATATCATTAAGCATTCTGTAAATTAGTTTTTTATATTCTGTATCTGATAATTCCAAGATTGTATCTTCATTTGGGAAAGATTTTGATTCTTTTGTTTGGGGGGTTGGAGAAGCTGTCATGGTCTGCTTCTTTAAGTGGTTTGATATGGATTGTTGTCTCCGAGCCATCACTGGGAAACTAGTTTTTCCAGAAAATCCGCTAAAAAAAAAATGCAGTCAGATCCCTATCAGAGTTCTCCCTCTGGCTCAGGCTATTCAGATGTTAATGAAGCCGCCTGGGGAGGGTGGGGGAGGGAACAGAGAGATAGGAGAGTAGCACCTCAGAATATAGCCAGAGTTGCTTGTCTTGCTTGGAATGACTATTATAGCTGAGATTCCCGCGGGCGCGTCACCTATGTGTGCTGGCTGTGTGGAGATTGCCCCCAGGGGGTCTGGCCCGCTGGAGTCACGGTCAGATCCTCCGCTTCCAGCCCCACGCCCAGCGTCAAGGCTCCCCTACTGGGACGGTGCACTCTCGACTCCAAAATCAGTCGCTGCCTCCCGGGGACTTCTCGTCCCTCCAGCCGCGTGGACTTGCCGCCCACGAGAACCAGTTGGGCCTCCTCCTGGGGTTAGTTCAGATGGGTGGAGCAGGTCCCCGTGCTTATGCCGTGACAGAGTGTCCCGGCTGGGACGCTGTTCTCCCCACTCCAATACCAGTCGCTGCCTCCCAGGGACTTCTCCTACCGGCTGCGTCCCACGCCGCCCGCGCGACCCAGCTGGTCCCCTTCCCGGGGTTAGTTCAGGGGGGTGGAGCAACTCTCCGTGTTTATGCCGTACCTGCGTCCAGTCCAAATCCCTGCGGGACGGTTCCCCGGCTCGGACGCTGCTCTTTCTGCTCCAAGACCAGTCACTGCCTCCCGGGGACTTCTCCTACCGGCTGCGTCCCACGCCGCCCGTGGAACCGGCTGGTCCCCCTCCCGGGGTTAGTTCAGGGGGGTGGAGCCGCTCTCTGTGCTTGTGCCGTACCTGACTGGTACGCTGGCTCCAGGCTCTGGAAACAATCGCTGCTTCCCCGTATTAGTTCGTTCTCCGTCTCTAAATCTGTGTTTGTTGTTCAGGGTTCGTAGATTGTTATGTATGTGATCAATTCACTTGTTTTTCCGTGTCTTTGTTGTAAGAGGGATCCGAGGTAGCGTCTGCCTAGTCCGCCATCTTGGCTCCGCCCCCTAAAATTTACTTTTGAATAATACAACCCAGAGAGTTATCCAGTTGGACCAAATGGTTTAGATCCTTTTATTGTTACTTCTGAATTGCTCCAACCATATACCTTATGCCTTATGACCAAAAATTGCTAGAATTTATTTTCTATCTTTTGAAGTAGCTGTTGAGGTCATCATCCATCACATCCTTCATGCATAGACTATACACATATAAACATCTTACATATTATTTCACAGGGATAACAGATAATTAGAGTCTAAGGCAGAGGTCCATGGACTCCAGGCTAAAAGTGTTCTACAAAGAGTAAGCTAGATGGCTGTAAACCAAACTCTATATGTTTCTCACACTCTGTAGGTCTCAGTTATTCTCCCCTATTATTTCATGAATGCTTTTTATGCTTCAGCTTCTCTCATATGTACTAAAGTGAAACAAAACAAAATACTTTTGTTTTAGTTTTGTCCACACATAGCCTAAAGTGTCAGAGCAGAAGCCTTGAGGCCATCATGGTGGTGGCAGTGATACTCAAAATGAGAGAATCTGAGAACGAATGTGGTATTCCTCCTTTACCTCCCTGAAGATTTGCTTTTCAGTGCTAAGCTCAGGACATTTTTGAAATTTGTTTTAATTAGGGATTTAGTGTTTCATTTTATTATGATTTTCTTTCTTCTAAAATTTCTGTCATCCCACTGCCCACTGAGTAAATCCAAAGTAAACTCCTTAGGGCTGACACTCACAGCATTTCTGCTGTTCCGGCCCATCTCCATCCAATTCATTTACCTACCCTTCTTCACATAGGCCCATGCTGCCACCAGACTGCACAAGTCTCTCTTCTCTCAGCCCCTAGTGAGGCTTCTGATCTCTGTGACTCTGTTCATGCTCTTGGCTGTGCCAGGAATTTGATATCTTCAGACACAATGCATATTAAAGGAACCTTACTAAATACCTTTATACAAAATATAATAAATTAGACAGAAATTGTCAATGAGACCTAATGATGGTTACCACCACCTGTCTGTTAGTTTGTCCAGCTGTGGTGGCTTGCGTGTTGCTATGAGGCTGGAAGCTGTTCCACCAATATTTAAAATACCAGCAGGGTCACCCGTGGTGGACAGGTTTTAGTGGAACTTCTAGACTAAGACAAGGTGGTAAGAAAATTTGGTGATCTTCCAAAAACTAGTGAATGAAAGAAAACCTTATGGACCAACATTGTCCAACTCAGTTGCTTTGGACAGATCATTAGGAAGGATAAATCACTAGAGGGGAACATCATGTTTGGTGAAGTAGAGAGCCAACAACTACATGGAGATCCTCAATGAGATGGATTGGCACATAGCTGCAATGATGGACTCGAATATGTTGGCGATTGTTAGGATGACACAGGACTGGGCAGTGTTTTGTTTTGTTGTTCCTAAGGTCACCAAGAGTTGGAGTCAACTCAATGGTTCCTAACAACAATGTTGGCTATATTGTTTTAAAACTGGTACATGCGTATACTATATTCTACTCCGTGGCAAACAAATACCTTCATGATCTCATTCAAGCTTATGCAGCCTCACGCCTTTCAACACTTAACCTCACACTTTATCTTCTCATAATACTTAATATTTCTTGAATATGCTTCGCTGTATATTTTCTAGGCCTTTAAATGTGGCGCTCTGTTTACCTTGAATTTTCTCCTTCCTCCATACTTCACCGCCTGCTACCCCGTCCTCCTATAATGACCTCTTCTTGGGAGTCAGGTTTCTGTCCTTATGGGTTCCCATAGTACCCTATCCAGAGTTCTGTTACATCATATTGTATTGTAACTCCCTACTCATTGTTTTATTAAATCATTGTATCCTCAAAGCCTATACAGCACCTCGCACATAGAAGTACTTGAATGAATGAATGTTGGTGACACTGAAAGATCAATACAACTGGTTTTGAAGTTAAATGATAGTAGTTATTGAAAGTCATAGAAGTATTTATACCGTTGACACAGTGATCCAGAGATAAAAGAGTCGAATGTATTCAGGCATCAGGTAGGTAATATAAATGCATAGTATGGCCTGAGGGGAAGACACTGAAGAGTACAAAGTACTGAACATTCTTCATCTAAACACATTCAGAGTTACATTTTTAGAAACACTGTCCAAGCCAAACAAACCATAACTCTTGTCTCACTCTTATTAAATCATTCTAAAGAAACAATTACTTAGGAGAAAATGATATATTCATACTAAGCTTACTTGTGAATTTATTTGTAATAAAGAAAAAAGTGAACATAAATTAAATAGCTATTAACAGGGATCTGATTAAATATGTATCAGCCCTTTGCCATCAAGTTGATCCGACCCATAGCAACCCTGTAGGACAGAGTAGAACTGCCCCATAGGGTTTCCAAGAAGTGGCTGGTGGATTCAAACTGTTGACCTTTTGGTCAGCAGCCATATCACTTACAACCATTAAATATAATATTTAATATTAAAATAATCCCCCAATTGTAAAATATGGAATATGCTATCACTATTGGATATAGTGGAGGAAAAAAGCAAAACTGTATGTTTGCTATAATTGCAACCATAAAAAAAAAAAAAAAGGACTTGAAGGTATTAGGAAAAATGAATATGTTTCGGTGATCAGAATAGAAAAAATTTTTTTAAGTTTGACATTTAATAATGCTACTGTTTTTCCAATCAAAACTTTGGAGAAAACGTTGGGGGATATCTTTTGGAGTCTTAGAAGACAACACCTAGCAAACAAAATCAGGTTACTTTGGGTAAGAGCTAAAGAATATGAATTGTGGGCTGCTATGGAAATACCATTGTCATAGCAACCACCAAAGATTTCATAGGAGAGGCATAGTTTGAATTTTTTTAAATGGGGATGACTAACAAGGCTCTTTTTTGAAATAATTATGATATAGTGAGGGATTAGATATAATAAATTTGAAAAAGGTTTTGCTAAGAAATTGGAATATCTGGCATACCATTAAGATCAGAAGTTAAAATCCGTAGTGTAGACTTAGCATATTTTGTGTACTGATTAAATTTTATTGACATAATGCTGATCTGTCTCCCTGAATATAATTATTTTTAGAACCATTAATAAAATTAACATAATAATTCTATAATAATTATTGTTATTATAATAAAAAAGCTCAGTTCTTATCAAGAGAGATTTAATATATTTTTCTGATTCTTTATGAAAACACAATTCTTTTCAGGGTTCTTCTGTGATACTATATATAACTTCTTGGAAACAGAGGCCAGTGGAAATACTGATAGAAATTCAATAGAAATGACTGTGACTTCTTTCTTGGAAAGGCATATTCAATCAGTCCCCTGCCACATTTGTTAAACGGAATTGTCCTCTCTGTGACAGATCTTTTTAGTCTCCAAACTTCCTGCCAGGATGTTATATATTTAATCCCATTCTGTTTTGAGTTAGAGCCCAAGTTTTAGAGAGTTTGCAAAATCCAGTCTAGCCCACTGATCACGTGGTGCTCCTCCTTAAACAATGAAGTTTTCCTGAATAGTGAATGAAATCCATGGCTTTGTCTGATACAGCAGCTAAAGCAGTAAAGCTGCTAATTTTGCAATCGTGCTGAAATTATGAGTGGTTTCTTTGTTTCACTGGGAAAATCTGCTTCTTTGATGACATTCTCTGGTGGTGACAACTCTGCAATCTTGCATAAATAAGCAGCCTAGATATAGGGCCATATGGTTGAGGAGGAAGTGCTTGTCAGCGATTACATTTAAGGAGAAAATTCTAATTAGCATTTTTTTTCTTTTTAATATTGAGGTAAATTTTGTAATCTGGTTTTAACATAAATAGCAACATACCCAAAGTATCCTATTTCTCATTCCACATACAGATTTTTGACTCTAGTTTTTGTTCTCTGTCAAAGGGGTATATTTCCCTTTAACATAAAAAACAGTCAAATCACCTGTTTCTTCAAAAGAAGGGCCTTTGCACCAGCATCAGGAAGCATTATGAATGAGCCAAAATTAAAGATGTGGGACTGAGTTTGAAACCATTGTAGCTTAGATCAGTCCTCCAGCGGCCTCATCATTGAAACTGGCACCTGATCGTTGTTAGAAGTAATTGTGTGTTCACTCAGCTCTCAAGCCAATTAAACATATACCGTAAATACTCTATTCTTCTAATCCATTTAGTTTGTGTCTATTGTTCTCTAAAGCCAGAGGAAAAACTAGTGTTCTTAAGTAGCTATGGACGACAGAGGTCATTTTAAAAAATAAAATGGAAGTATTGACATTCTCTTCTCTTTTTAACCATTTAGCTGCAAAATTAAATCTTGAATTCTTACCAGAGAATTCAGGTGTTATAGCAATGTGTGAATTTATTCAATACTTATTTACTGAGGTGCTATTTCATATAAAAGACAATACTGGAAGATTAAAACATTTTGTGTGTGTGTGTGTGTATTTGGAGTTAGCTAATGCAACTAATCAAATTCATGCTGAAGTTCTGAATAAAAAAAAAAAGAGTTGAACAAATATTTGTTAAACTTTTTACACAAATAACCATAGGGAACACATTGAAAACAAATATGGCTTCTCTATAATAAATTAAATATGTCTTAATCACTTATGGAGCCCTGGTGGTCAGCCAAAAAGGTCGGCAGTTCAAGTGCACCAGCCACTCCTTGGAAACCCTATGAGGTAGTTCTGCTCTGTCCTATAGGGTCACTATGAATCGGAATCGACTCCATGGCAAGGAGATTTTGGTTTTTTAATCACTTATGTTTCAAGAAATTGAGGAAAATATTAATATACCAAAATCATTCTGCAAAACCCTCTTCGACATAAAAGTGGTCTTAGCCATTTGAACCATATGAAAACTTGTTGATAATTTGAGGCTTTCAAAAATTTAAAGTCATAAGTTGAGTAATTAATAACCTTGAAACTTAACTAGGAAAGCAACTGAGTAGCCCATCCAGGTTGCTGTTTATATTAATTTGATTTATATAAACCTGCCCTAGTCACTCTTCTAAAACTCGGCCAGATAGTAAGAAGTCCCCACCTTCAAATATTAGGAAACTTACTAATGCAGTTTTCCAAATTATTTTCTCACTGTTTTGGAGGCTACAAGGCCAAATCAGGGTCTAAGCTGTGTCAGTTACTTCCTTTTAGTAGCCCTGAGTGTTCCTTCATTCCTTGGCTTCTAGACAATATTCACACAGCATCTGGCTTTCTGTGTTTGTGCCAAGGATTCTGGTAAATGTAATCCCCAAGAAACCCACACTGGCATAACAGGATCCAAGAGAGTCATCTCCAACTTTAGATTTCCTTATTGTATGAAAGGTGTCTGAATGCAAAGCGTATTGTCAAATTCCCAATCAAAAGAAAGGTCAAGAGAATGGAGCCGTTACCCAGAGTTGAGAGGGTGGGGCTGTCATGTCAGGGGGCCAGGAGAACAGAGCTGCCTGGGGCTGAGGGGCTGGTGTCAGCACTCAGGTGAACCAGGAGAATGGGGGTGCCAAAGCCAAAGGAGCAAGGCGGCTGTCCCAGTGGGCTTGGAAGGTGACACCCAGCATCCAGAGACTGGCTAATGCCCAGAATCTGAAGGGTAGGGCCATTGCCCAGGTGTTCCTGAGTAACAGAAGATTATTTTTCAAGTCTTTAAGAGCTAATGGTTCGCTATGAGTTGGAATCAACTCAACGCCACTGGGTTTGGTTTTTTTTTTTTTTTGGTTTTAAGAGCTAATGAACTGTGTTCTGCTGAGTTTTGGACTTGCTTTGGACCTGTGACCCCTTCTTTTCCTTTAATTTCACCCTTTTGCAATGGGAATGCCTACTTGGTGCCTGTTCCACCATTGTACTTTGGAAACAGATAACTTGTGGTCTAGGTTTCACAGGTGGAAGGCAAATTTTTCCCCAGGATGCAATATGCCCAGAGTTTCACCCATGCTTCATTCAGAAGATGAAATTTTAAACTTAGAGTTGATAATGAATGGGTTAAGACTTTTGTGAATGATGTGATTGGGTGAATGTGTTTTGCCCGTTGGAAGAAGATAAATTTTGGGGAGCCAACTGGTAGAATGTTGTGGTTTAAATGTGTCCCTGTCCCATTGCTCTCTCAGCTGCACTGGTCTCAGGGGCTGCTGGAATGATGATCCAGAGTCCGCCTAGAAGTGAGGCCAGGGGGCCATGGTGTTTGAGAATGTGGCTCTGGGTTTCACTCTGGAAGAGTGGGCTTTGCTGAATTCTACTCAAAGGAAGCTCTACAGAGGCGTGATGCTGAAAACCTTAAGCTAGGCCATATCCTTCCAAAGGCATATGAGAGTGCACACTGGAGAGTGAATGCAGTCAGTGTGGAAAAACCTTCAATTGGCCCATATCCTTACGAACACATGTGACTACACACACTGGAGCAAAACCCTATGAATGTAAACAATGTGGGAAAGCCTTCAGTCAAATCTTAAACTTTCAGGAACATGTGAGAATGCATACTGGAGGGAACCACTATGAACGTAAGGAATGCGGGAAAGCCGTCAAGTGGTCTTCATCTTTGGAGCCCTGGTGGCACAGTTGTTAAGAGCTATGGCTGCTAACCAAAAGACCAGCAGTTCAACTTCACCAGCCCTCCTTGGGAATTGTATGGGGCAGTTCTACTCTGTCCTATAGAGTCACTATGAGTCAAAATTGACTCAACGGCAACGGGCTTGGTCTTCATCTTTACTAAAATATATGAGAATGCACAGTGGAGAGAATTGCTATGAATGTAAGCAGTGTGGGAAAACCTTCGAAAGACCATTATCCTTACAAACACATATCAATACACACACTGGAGTGAAACCCTGTGAACGTAAGCAACGTGGGAAAGCTTTCATTTGGCCCATATCGTTACATACACATAGGAGAACACAGTGTGGAGAGAAACCCTATGAATTAATTGTTTCATAAGTAAGCAGTAACTAGAACAATGACAGTTTTGTATTTGATGGATTTTCTTACTGGTGTTGTGTGGTAGATACTGGCTGTCAGTTACTCATTAGGTTCATTCTACTTTTCTTAGTGAGAAAATCTACATTTTTCCCCATTACTGCCAGTGTCCGTATTTCATTATCCTTGCTAGGAAAAATTTCGCAGAAATTTGTAATTAGGCAAAGTTCTTCCAAAAGTATAGTCTGAAGTAAATTGTTATTTTCAGCCTTCACCCTTTTCTCTTTGACCTTGCTTCTGATTGGGAATTTGACAATAGGCTTTGCATTCAGTCACCTGTCATATGATAATGAAATCTAGGGTTGAAAATTTCTCTTGGACTGTGTTATGCCAGTGTGGGTTTGTTGGGGATTACATTTCCCAGAATCTTTGGCACAGACACAAAAAGACGGATGCCATGAGTATCGTCTAGAAGCCAAGGAGTGAAGGAACACTCAGGGCTACTGAAATGAAGTAATTGACACAGCCGAGATCCTGATTTAGACTTGTACCCTCCAAAACAGTGAGAAAGTAATTTTCTATTCTTTAAAACCACTCACTTGTGGTATTTGTTTTTACAATAGTACTAGATAACTAAGATAATCAGATTAAGCTGAATAGACTTAAAATGTGATGAAAGAATGGGGATGGTCTAACTTTAGTTTCTTTAACCTACTGAACAGCACCATATCTTGTCCAGCTTAATAAATTTCAGAATTTTCATGTGCACAGCTTGAACCAGAAGTATCTTTATTGGTCCATTTCTTTTCCAAAATTCCAGGGCTAAATAAAATATTAATAAATCGTCATGAATATCTCACAAGTATATTGGGATAATAACTATGATAGAACCAAAGTTTCTAAAAAAAATTGTACTAACCGTTTTTCTAAGTGTGTATCTCAAGTTAAGAGGAATTAAATGGCACAGGTGTAATGTTTATTGCTTTTTCTTAAAAGATAAGAGCTTGTGATAAAAAAAAAGTTTAATAGATTAATAACTTCATTACAGAATTGAGATTCCTCAGCAAAAAACACTCGGGGTGTGATGGTTAAGGTTGTGTGTCAACATGGCAAGGTTTGGCAGTTATGTAATGATGTAGTTTTGGCTGTTATGTATAGATGTAACTTGGCAGTTATATAATGATGTAGTCATCCTTCATAATGTGATCTGATGTGATCAGCCAAACAGTTGTAATGGGAGTGTCCTTGGGGGTTTGGCCTGCACCCAATATATATGGACATTCTGACAAGGCTCATTGGCTTACTCTGGATCCTGCAACCAGCTCATCATCATCTGAACTCTGGTTCTTAGGACATGAGCCAGCATTTGCTTCCACAGTCTGTGAGCCAGCAGCCTGCCATTTTACCTGCTGATCTTGGATTCATCAGTCTCCATAGCCCATGAGCCAGAGGTCTGACATCTGACCTGCCAATCTTGGGTTTGTCAGCCCCTGCAGTTATATGAGTCAGGGAAAGCTTCCAGCTTGACACCTGACCCACAGACTTGAGACTTGCCAGCCTCTACAACTGCATGTGTGATTTTCTTGAGATAAATCTCTCTCTCTCACACTGATTTTGCTTCCTTAGAGAATCCAGCCTAAGACAGGGGGTATGTGAGTGATGTTTTATATTTTTTTTCTTTGCCTATATTTCTATGAGTATATTTCTATTGCATTTCCTCTTATGGCCTCATAGTGTAATTGCATTTAAGATGTTCTCTTAGCCATTTGTCGGTTAAAGAAATTCAACCAAAAGACCCAATCTGAGCTTCGTAAATGATGTAAAGTTAGTAAAACCTGTAGCTCATTGTGATCTAGTATTTTACAGAATTTTTGTATACCTAGCTCTTTTAAACTGGGCAAATTACTTGGTACCTTGGTTAGGTGGGCTTGTGAAGAAATTTTCATATACACATCTACTTTATAACAAGCTAATAGCTATGTGTCAAATGGGGGAAATATTATTTTTATATACCTTAGAACTGAACTCAAATGTGAACTTAACATCATAACACCATCAGCTGTGCGGTGCTAGGTGGATGGACATTGAATCTGACATTAGTGGTGCTTTTCCCTTGTAACTAGAACGGCAACTTTTAGAAAATTTTACTATGCAGTTCTTCTTGAATATCATTTATAATTTATTATGATTGATTTGGAAAGTTTCCATCAATTGTTAGAAGTTAGAGTTTGGGGTAAATCCTTCAATGGCCTGAAATCTTCTCTCAGTCCACACCACCCATGATGATAGACACCTGAGTTGATTATATAGTGAGCTTCCTGGACAGTATAGCAAAGAGAGTCCTTATTTAGTGAGCTATAAATGATGGACATGATGAATTGTTCCCATTAATCATGATTCTGAACCATGGAAATCATCGAATTGCCAAGAAAATGAGCATAAAGCTACTAGGAAGAATGAATAGCCTATTCACAGTCTCTTTGAAGCAAAGACACTTTTCTGTACATAAGTATAAAAAAACATAATTTTGGAAAAGTAATTTTAGTTGCAATTAGAGGATGATGCACTCTGGGGTTTCACTTATTGCTGGTGAAAGAGTCTGGAGCTGTTGTAAACCATTTTCTCCCCTCATCAACATGATGTGCCTCTTTTAATTAAGTTACAAAGGCTGACAAAATGCTAGGTATCAAGGAGTAGAATATTGAGCAAAAAAAAAAAAACAGTATCTCCTTGTACAAAACCTTGATATATCCAAACCTGGAACACAGATACGGCTTTGTTTGCCAACACTAGAGAAAACCTAACAGGGCAGGAAGCTTCCCAGAAATCTTCCATATCCTTATTCTGACTTAGATATTTCACATATGTGTTCCCATGGTGGCACAGACTTTCCAATATCACAGAACTTATCAGCCAACATTGTAATTTTTTGTCTGTTTACTATTTTTGATACCAGATTATGAGCTTCATGAGGGTGGGGATCCTGTTCCCATTTGTGATCTCAGGGCCTAATATAATGTTCCTCACCTCATAGTTACTCAGTGCTTGCTAAAATATGCTAAAATAAAAAAAAAAAAATAGAGAAGGGTAGCTGAGAGAGGAAATAAAAATGTGGGAAGTAAAAAGAATGAATAGCCTTTAGTTTGGTAAAATGAAGACTGTAAGGGAATATTATCAGAAGCCATGCTCTCCTAGAAGGTATGAATTTTCCAGTGAATCCTAGAAAACTATAAATGGGCCACACTTGTATATAGGAAAGGAAGTCATGCTTAATACAGCCTATAAGGTTTTGTTTTTTTTTTAGACACCATGTTAGAATATCTAATTTAATCCTCAGCCTGTGAGAAAAGCATTACGATCCCCACTTTATAACTGAGGAAACCAACACAAAGCCACCATATAGCTACAAAACAGTGAAACTGAGCTTTAAACTCTCACCTTAGTGGCTCCAAGTAGAAAGCCATTAAACTAGGTTGCTTTACCCTTAAATTGTAATACTTTAATTTTTAAGGAAAAAATAAACAGAACTTTTTACTATGCATATTAGATGATACTCCTAAGAATGGATCACTCCCAAAATATACATAGAATCGATATAGTGTTAGATTTTTTAAAATTCTACAGCCAAGGAAGGCTAGCAAACAAAACAGGTGACATTTTGGGGTACTTTCTAAAACCTTGAAGTTAGTGTCAAGAAGGAGAGTCTCTCTGTTTCTCTCTCTGTCTCTCTCATCTGATTTTACCCTTTTCTAAAAAAAAAAAAGGCACACTGGGAGGAAGTAGGACCTAAGGCTTCTCTGGTCCACTACCACCACTCCTCCAACTCTTCTGAAAAACACCAGTCTATCATTTACATTCCTACAGAACAATGGTTTAAAATGAAGAACCCTGTGCAGCCTCTTAGACAAAAGTACCAGGGTATTCTTAAAAGGACCATATGCGAACAAGCATATTAGAAATAATTAATAGTTCACTATCATATCCCAATATGACTGCAAGGTTGCTTAGCAACAAAATCACGCAGCCCTACCAGGAACATGTATGAGAACAATGGAGAAAAGTGATGAAAATCTTAAAAAGGCAGATTATTTTCACTAAATATTTGTGAAAAGGCAAAAAATTATGGGGAAAATGAGTTTTTAACCTAAGAATTGTTCTATGAGATTGGCACGGCATTATTTCATTGCTAAGCATTTTTTTTTTTTCATGAACCACTTTCCATAAAATATATAAAACAATGGTACTTTAATCTTACACAATTTAGGGCACTTGAAAAAGACTATCAGGGTTAGCTAAAAAATGCATAGTGACACCTCTATGCTGTCCCATTAATTATCTTTAAAACTGTAGAGAATACTGAAAATATATTTGATTAATTACAAGGGTTCTACCATTGTGTTTTCAATCATCTCATATGCATGCAAAAGCTGGACAATGAATACAGAAGACCAAAGAAGGATTGACTCCTTTATTGATTATGGTATTGGTGAAGAATATTGATTATACCATGAACTGCCAAAAGAAGAATAAATCTGTCTTGGAAGAAGTACAGCCAGAACGCTACTTAGAAGCAAGGATGGCAAGACTAGGTCTCACATACTTTGGACATGTTATCAGGAGGGGTCAGTTCCTGGAGAAGGACATCATGCTTGGTAAAGCAGAGGGTCAGCAAAAAAGAGGAAGACCTTCAATGAGATGGATTTACACGGTGGCTACAGCAATGGGCTCAAGCATAACGACAATTGTGAAGATGGCACAGGACCAGGCAGTGTTTCCTTCTGTTGTACATAGGGTATCTATGAGTTGAAACTGACTCAATGGCACCTAACAACAACAACTTTCTTGTTATCACATATAGGCAGTCAGAAAGTCTCAAAAAATTGTGTTATCTTTTCAATAAATACACACACATTATCTATCTAATTCTCATTTCCAGTTTAAACCAAAAAACAAACTTACAAAGCGCTGTTCTTTGGGAGTACTAGATTGACTATTTTTTTGACTACATTGACAGAACGACTGATTTTATACTACGATACCGGTAAACTCTTAAGGAAAAGCACAGATTTGCTTCTTTTAATAACAATGGAAACAGATTTGGTACATGTGGGTTCTGTTAATGTGATATACAAACATCCAGAAAGTTCAGTCAAAGAATCAGCTCAGGGTCCTGGATGGGGCAGAGGCAGAAAGCCCTACCTCTTATCCTTGTTCTGTCTCTGGCTTGGACAAGTCACCTAACCGTTCCTGACATCATATTCTTCATCTGTAAAATGAACCCCCCAAGCTCTTTTCCAGTCCAATTCTTTTGAAGTCCATGTCCATCAACTAAATTGTATCAGTCTTTTTTTCTCATGGAAGATTGGTTATTTTATTGAATTTGTCATTTGACCACTGTGTTTAGGTGAGCATTAGAAGTAGCAGACCTGTCCATTAATATTGTGACTGTGTCAAGCAGGAAAACTTCATTTACAATTTTATAGTGGCATATCTTTGGCTTTTCTTTGTGTTTGATTTTATGTTGCATAGCTGATTTTTGTTCTCTGGAAGCTGAAAACACACAGGTGCAGACATAATATGCTGTAGCCCTTTATATCAAACCATTTTTTGTTAAAACTGGCTTCTTACAGTCTTTAGAAGAGGGTTAGATGAGCACATCTGTTTTCCTTTTTTGAGAAGTTTTATAATATTACCAAAAGGTCATCCTTAAATAGTTAGACAAGATCAGCAACAAAATCTTGGAAAACATTCAGCTCACCAGCAAAACAAATCCAGTAAACTATTTACATATGTTCAGTTTAAATAGGTACCAGGACATAGGGCTGGAGAGGAGAGAAGAGGAACACTGTAAAGACATAGCAAAATAAACAGCTTCAAGAGATGCCCCATGAAATTGAGCTGCTGGGAACAAACAACTAATAAGTCTGGCCCCCCAGCAATTTGTAAATGTTGTGTTTATAAAGACGTTGGGAACAAGAAGTCTAAGATTATGAGTTAGAGAAACAATCATGGGACATACACCCACACCGGGTTCTATGTGCCATTTTAACACAAACAGAAATTGAAATGAACATTTAAATTGCCAAGAAGTAAAAAGGTGGTTTTTAACCCCAGCAGTTGATGCCAGGCCAGGTTTTTTACTACGCAACCCTAGATGTATTGATAGCTAGGTACTAGGGGAGATATTATTTTCTTCCCATTAAAATACTGCTTCTACTCATGAATCTCAAAGAACAGAAAGCCCTTAAGAGAAACACATTAGAGGAGAACCACAGATCCTTAAACCCAGGAACGTTATATTGACCTTAGAAACAATAGGCTTAGCATGGGTGCAAGCTACAGAAATCTTTGATGAAGTCTTTGCACTCTGAGTTGAAATTCTGAGAAATTATAAATAAAAATGGAAAATTCTGTTCATCTTTTATCCAGGATTCAAGGAAGTGGCCCATTAGTTTACCAGGATGTTTGAGAATGAAAAGTATTCTGCTGGGGAATACAAAACAGAAACAGTGACCAAAGGCAGAGACACATTTTTGTACTGAAGGATTTCAGCAACATTGTAGGAAATGTTTTTATGGTTGATGCCAGAATTATACTGTAATTATACCAATTATAAATTTTAGATTATGAAACACATATACTTAGGAGAAACAGTCAATAAATTGTATGTAGTATATTGAAATAGTAAATACTAATTTTTTTTTCAATAAGTAACTTTTTGGTCTTTTTAAAGAGCCTAGTTTTTTTTGTTTTTTTTGTTTTTTTAGTTGTTTCAAGCTTGGGAAGTGAGACATTTAAAATAAGATGAACCCAATTCCTGCAATCTGGTCTCTGATGCTCAAAATGCGCAGGCTACAGAATTGTGCGTGACTAAGGCCTGTGGAAATCTCTGTGTTCCTTGCGCTGTTTAAATCATATTATGTGTTTCATAATATGCAGGATTACGAAGCACTCATAGGTCACACTTTTCAGGCAAACTTTTATACAGGAATAGGAAGTACCTTCAAACCTTTTTTTCTAACTAATTAGGCTAGACCTGAGGCAAAATTGTAATGCCTGCTTAAGTTGGATCAAGCTCCACTTTCAGAGTTCCTTTCCCCTTTGAGCCTATTTATTACTCTCTCCTCTCTGTTACCTAATACCCTCTGCAGAAACCTTATGCCCTCAAGCTCTTCTTCCTCCTCCACACCCTCAAAACTTGCTTCTGTATTGTACAGGCTGAGGTAAAAATGACTAAGATCTCAAAGTATTTGAATTTCAATGGGAAAGATAGATTTAAGCTAAAAGGATGAGATTCTGAGCTAAAGGGATGAGCATAGACTGCCAAGCATCAGTTAGCAGGTGGGGGAAAAAATTAGGCATCAGGTCTTATCTGTTTCCCCCAATCATAATACTAGTCCTGCAGATCACATAGTTGGAGAGAAGTAATCATACATGAGGCTCAATATATCAGAAAATAAACACAAAAAATATACCTCCTTAGGTCATAAGATAACCAAAATTGTTCCCTGTCCCTTACACCCAAACCAGCCAACAGGGAAAAGGAGTTGGCTAATGTGGCCTCAGTGTTGGTAACTGGCAGGAAAAATTCAGTCTAGAATCACAAGTGGAAAGTCGATATCAAGGTCATGTATATGTGTAAGTCTGTATGTGTTGTATAGAAGCCACTTTTGTTATCGAGGGACTGACATTTAAACCTGCCAATGTTATTAGTGCACTAAGAAGAAACTATGAACTTCAACATCATTTTATTGCTACATTGGGTCGTATTTGAGGAAAAATCAATAGGAGTCACTTCCTTGAAGGGTCTCTCAAAGCTATTTATTTATTTATTTGGCACTAGTATGCAAGGGGCTTGTTCTGAGAAGACACAAATAGGTAATACTATCTGCCAAGCATTTTGGCAGTACTTGAGCAAAAAATAAAATGATAGCACAGTTGCTTTTCTTCGTCTCATATACAAAAACGAAAGAGTGAAAAAACACTAACTTCTATGATTTTATGCTTGTCAGTTATGTAAATTAAAACAAACTGATCTTACTGGGATATTACATTATGTTTTTTCAGTTACCAAAGGAACACTTGGTCTGAAAATGATTCCTGAATGTGGGTGCATTTTTTTTTTTTCTTAGCAAAATCAGAGAGCAAAAGGCTTCCTATTATGCACAAAAATGAAAAGTAGAAGGGCCAGTATTTAGTGGTTATATCGGTTTTTCATGGAAAATGGAAAATTAATTTTCTAACATTCAATCATTTACTATGTTTTTTAACAAAAGCTTTTTTTTTTTAATCAGATGTTCTGTTCTTTGTTAGGAACAGAGGGAAAAAACACCTACTGATTTTAAGTAAGTCAGCTCCCTGATTTGCCTGATGATTATGAATATGAATAGAGTCTTTCTCTACAGTCTAATACAAAAAAAAAGGAAAAAAGGCTGTCTCTAACACATTTTACAAACAAAGTGTGTCAGGAGTAGTCAGCAGTCCTTTTCAATTTTCTTGAGACTTAAAAAATTATTTTGCTAGGCATGAATTTTACATTTTTCCTAAATAATTTTTACTATGGAATGTATTATTATAACACTAAATTTAAGAAAAGAGAGTAGACTTCACATATGTTCAGTTCTTACACTGATAACATTTAAATTTGAACACTAAAGTGTTCAAATTTAAATGTTATCAGTGTAAGTGTTGTTATTGCTTCATAAATTTGGAAAGAATCGCTCTGATAACAAGCACAAGAAGCTGGCAGGAACAACAGTTTTTCCATTCTTTGCTTTCCGTTGTTTGTGAGGCTAATTTACTCTAGTTGGCCAATTAATGGCAACAGATGACAAAATTTTCCTGGCTGCTAATTAATTGACTCTATTTTCACTAGTTGTGTTATTGCCAAAGTTTCCACTGATTCTGTGTGAAATTATCTTACCCTACTCATCCTTTTATTATCCCCAGCCTTACTCGTATTTACACACAACTTCTCATAATCCGTCTCATTAACTTTAGAGTCAGGGTATACTTATTATCATCAGGGAAAAAGCAAAGAAGAAATGAATGTAATGCCAACCTGTGTAACCATTCAGTAGAAGCAAGGTTTTAAGGGTATTGAAATGGAGGAGGGGTAGACATGATAATAGAATGGTCTCTAGTTTTAGGACAGCCGTGGTATAATAAAGCTTAAAATGGTACCACAGAGAATTTTCTAGGAACTTAATACACATGGATACACATTCAATTTGTGCCCATGGATAATGAGGAACTAGAAGTGGAAGATGAAAAGGTTACATTTCTGGACAAATCAGGCTATCAAAACAAAGTAATAATAGCACTTTTTACTTCAATGATTTCTTAGGCTTTATTTATTATGCTAGAAGTTATCTGATTATCTTTTACTTCATGTCTCACAGTGGCTACAGCATTGTGGGACATGAAGTAAAAGGAGAACCCAGGGAGGGGAGTGAAATGACTAAAGAAAGAAGAAAAAAGAGAAAGGAAAGAGCTGAAAGACTTGTTACTTGGAAGTTTAGTTTTGATCTTTTATTTAATACACAAAATGCTCTTATTAGAATAGTATTAACCAACAGCGTCACTAGGAAACCCTGGTGCCTTAGCGGTTAAGAGCTATTGCTGCTCACCAAAAAGTTGACACTTTGGATCCACCAGGCGCTCCTTGGAAACTCTGGGGTTTCTACTCTGTCCTATAGGGTCACTATGAATAGGAATTGACTGGATAGCGAGGAGTTGTTTTTTTTTTTTTTTTTTTTTAGTGGCGTCACTAGGGTTGGTGTCACCCCTCCCCTCATGGACCTCCGCCCGTACCAGACCGTACAGAATCCTCAGTAATGTTTATTATCAATTTTAATCACAGAATAATATGTGATAAATATAGTTGTAAATTCCTTAAACGTAAGATTTCCTAGATCATATGAATACTAACAGCAAGATTACAACATTAGTTACATTATCAGTAACTGAGCAAAAGCCTTTTTTTTTAATTTTTCTCCTTTTCCTCTACTACTTCATTCTCAAAAAAGCTATTGGCATAGGTTTACAAATACTAATTACCACATATTGTAGCTAAAATTCCAGAACTTTTGATAAAATCAGTGACTATAAAAACACCAGCAGCAAGGAAAACAACAGGGCGTGCTTGTAGTGTGTGGAGAGGAAACCACGTGATCCAAAGCTCGTTGTAATTGGGTAATAATGGCAGCTCTGACTGGAGTGCATTAGAAGGTTTAAAAAGTAAATTGCCATAGAGTTTTAGCCTTTTAAGTGTATTGATACAGATAAGCTGGGCTTACAAAAATGTTTTTATTATAACTAATTACAAGGATATTTTTTCTTTTTTTTTTTATTGAACTTTAAGTGAAAGTTTACAGAACAAACTAGTTTCTCATCAGTTTGTATACACATTGTTGTATGGCATTGGTTAACAACCCCACAACATGTCAACACTCTCTCTTCTCAACCCTGGATTCCCTATTACCAGCTTTCCTGTTCCCTCCTGCCTTCCAGTGGGTGCCCAGGGCTGGTGCACCCCTTTAGTCTTGTTTTGTTCCATGGGCTTGTTCAGTCTTTGGCTGAAGGGTAAACCTCGGAAGTGGCCTCCTTACTGAGCTGAAAGAGTGTCTGGGTTCCATACTCTCAGGGTTTCTCCAGTCTCTGTCAGGCCAGCAAGTCTGGTCTTTCTTTTACAAGGATATATTTTTTTTTATAAAAAATAATAACTTCCTGCTGAAATGCTGCATGAAAATTTTACAGTCATTTTGGTGTCACCCCTTCTGATAGTGTCACCTTGTGCAGTTCAAACTGCCTAGTGAGGCCACTGGTATTAACGTACCCATTTTACAGACATATGATCGAGGGTCTTGAACAGCAGGTTGTACTTGGTTATCTGTCTGTTATTTAAACCTTGATGGGAACGGTCATGTCAGGAATCTGACCTGGTGGAGACAGCATTACAAAAGCACTGATGAATATCCAAATTTTGACCACATTAAAGTATTGCTTCTCTTTCTCCGGGAAGGTAGTATGTGTCTCAAGTAGAACTGCAGTTCTTTCCCTTTTGACAATTTTTCTGACTCTCTTGTGACAACTAAAGGCTTTGACTGGTTTTATATTAGCAAAGCTCTGGAATTACATGCAAACTTTTGTGTACAGATATATATATATGTATTTTTTTAATTGTTTGTTTTAGAGAAGGAATACAGAGCTGTGGTCAGATTCTGAAATCTAAGTTAAACTATCCAGTATTTTACGTTAAAGGAGGGAATGAGTGCCTTTTCTGAATCCAAATACCATTTTAATTGTTTATACTCACTACATAATCCCTGAATTCATCTATTACCTGCAGTTAACAGTCAGTAAACTTACTCAAGTAATTGACAAGGGTGGAATTCAAATTCAAGTTTGTACCAGTCTCAAAGGCCACAAATTCTATACCCTATACTTCTTCTCAGAAACTCTGGTGGTGTAGTGGTAAGTGCCACGGCTGCTAACCAAGAGGTCTGCAGTTTGAGTGCGCCAGGTGCTCCTTGGAAATTCTATGGGGCGGTTCTACTCTGTCCTGTAGGGTCGCTATGAGTCAGAACCGATTCGACGGCACTGGGTTTGGTTTACTTTGGGTATACTTCTTCTCACTGTAGATAGTTGTTGGAAACAGCTGATTCCAACTCATAGGGATCCTATACACAACAGAAGGAAACGCTGCCTGGTCCTGCACCAGCCTCACAATTGTTGCTATGTTTGAGCCCATTATTACAGCCACTGTATCAATCCATCTCATCAAGGGTCTACCCTACCAAGCATGACGTCCTTCTCAGGGACTGGTCCCTCTTGATAACATGTCCAAAATACATGAAACAAAGTCTTGCCATTGTCACTTCCAAGGGGCACTCTGGCTGTACTTCATCTAAGACAGAGACTTGTTCATTCTTCTGGCAGTCCATGGTGTACTCACTATTCTTCACCAAGATCATAGTTCAAAGGCATCAGTTCTTCTTTGGACTTATTCATTCTCCAGCTTTGGCATGCATATGTTGTTGTTGTTAGAGCCTTTGAGTCAGTTCTAACTCATACTGACCCTATGTACAACAGAACAAAATGCTGCCCAGTCCTGCACCATCCTCACAATCATTGCTATGCATGAGCACATTGTTGCAGCCACTGTGTCGGTCCATCTTGTAGAGGGTCTTCCTTTTTTTTGGTGACCCTCTACTTTACCAAGCATGATGTCCTTCTCCAGGAACTGATCCCTCCTGATAACATGTCCAAAGTATATGAGATGCAGTCTCACCATCCTTGCTTCTAAGGAGCATTCTGGTTGTACTTTTTCTAAGAGAGATTTGTTCATTCTTTTAGCATCCCATGGTATATTCAATATCCTTCACCAACACCATAATTCAAAGGCATCAGTTCTTTGGTCTTTTGTTATTCATTGGTCCAGCTTTTGCATGCATATAAGGCAACTGAAAACACCATGGCTTGGGTCAGGTGCACCTTAGTCTTCAAGGTAACATCTTTGCTTTTGAACACTTTAAAGGGGTCTTTTGCAGCAGATTTGCCTAATGCAATGAACTATTTGATTTCTTGGCTGCTGCTTCCATGGGTGTTGATTGTGGATCCAAGTAAAATGAACTCCTTGGCAACTTCAAACTTTTCTCCGTTTATCATGAGGTTGCTTATCCGTCCAATTATGAGGATTTTTGTTTTCTTTATTTTGAGGTGTAATCCATACTGAAGGCTGTAGTCTTTGATCTTCATCAGTAAATGTTTCAAGTCCTCTTCACTATCAGCAAGCAAGGTTGTGTCATCTGAATGTTGCAGGTTGTTAATGAGTCTTCCACCAATCCTGATACCTTGTTGTTCTTCTTGTAGTCCAGTTTCTTGAATTATTTCCTCAGCATACAGATTGAATAAGTATGGTAAAAGGATACAACCCTGACACACACCCTTCCTGACTTTAAACCACACAATATCCCCTTATTCTCTTCAAACAACTGCCTCTTGGTCTACGTACAGGGTCCTCATGAACACAATTAAGTGTTCTGGAATTCATATTCTTCACAATGTTATCCATAATTTCTTATGATCCACACAGTCAAATGCCTTTGCATAGTCCATAAAACACAGGTAGACATCTTTCTGGTATTCTCGGCTTTTAGCCAAGATCCATCTGACATCAGCAATGATATCCCTTGTTCTGAGTCCTCTTCTGAATCCAGCTTAAATTTCTGGCAGTTTGCTGTCGAGGTACTGCCGCAACCATCCCCCTTACCCCAGTTGGGGATAAAGAACACATATATGTGAAAGAAACCTAGAATCATAAAACAATACCTGGACCAGTACAGATTAGTTTGATGTAAATGATATAAAAATAATGTGAGTCAGCAGCTACTGCATGTTCATGTTGTGTTAGCATCTGAGTATTAATTATGTGTGTTTTTGATTGTTTAAATCTTGCATATATACTACCTACCATAGGACACAGGTAGTATATATGTGCTACGGTGATCAAAATAACATGATTAGGTACAAGCACTGAAAATGGAAAAGAGGTTCCTGGGCTGAGGGTTAAATTTTGACCAGGGCATTCAGGGGAGAAGGGCTGTGCATTGGTGAGGAGACTGAAAAGCTATTCGTAGGGGAGGAAGAGCACCAATGTGTGATCATTGTGCTGGTTAAGAATCGTGGACCCTGATAACCGCAAAATTGAGGTGCTGATGCAATCGGAAGGTCAGTTTCTTCTTGAAGTTTGGGAGAAAAACTGGTATTTATTAATCTCTTTGTGTTTGAACATGTCTTTGTCTTATGGATGTGTTAAAGGACTGATCTCGATCTCTCTTTCCGATGTGGAATAAACGTCTATGTCAGGGAGATGAAGTTCAGGGAGGTGGCTTTAGCAAGCCTATAGTTACATTTGTTCCTTTTTTAGTGTTTTATACTTTGGTAAAACAAACAAACAGAGTAAAAAAAAACTTAGTTCCTTTTATCTATAACTCTTATTAATATACCCCACGCATCTGTCAGTTTGATTTTACACATTGAACACTGATGACCAAAGACCAGATGAGTTATGAAATGACATCAAGAATATCATACATCATACAGAAAGCAAAAGGTCATTAAAAAGAGAGGAAAGAAAGAAAAGACAAAAATGAATGTCAGAAAAGACTCTGAAACTTGTTCTTGAATGTTGAGTAGCTAAAGTGAAAGGAAGAAATGATGAAGTAAAAGAGCTGAACAGAAGATTTCAAAGGGTGGCTCGAGAAAACAAAGTATAATGAAATGTTCAAAGATCTGGAGTTAGCAAACCAAAAGGGAAGAACATGCTTGGCATTTCTCAAGCTGAAAGAACTGAAGAAAGAATTCAAGCCCCGAGTTGGAATAGTGAAGGATTCTATGGGCAAAATACTGAACGATGCAGGAAGCATCAAAAGAAGATGAAAAGAATACACAGAGTCACCGTCCCAAAAAGAATTAGTTGATGTTCAGTCATTTCAGGAGGTAGCATACAATCGAGAACTGATGGTACTGAAGAAGAAGTCCAAGCTGCACTGAAGACATTGGCTAAAAACAAGGTTTCATGCTTTGTCGAAATACCAACTGGGATATTTCAACAAACGGGTGCAGCACTGGAGGTGCTCACTCATCTATGCCAAGAAATTTCGAAGACAGCTAACTGGCCAACTGACTGGAAGAGATCCATATTTGTGCCCATTCCAAAGAAAGGTGATCCAACTGAACGTGGAAATTATTGACCAATATTTTTTTTTTTATCATTAATATCACACGCAAGTAAAGTTTTGCTGAAGAACATTCAAAAGCAGTTGCAGCAGTATATCGACAGCAAACTGCCAGAAATTCAAGCTGGATTTGGAATAGGATGTGGAACAAGGGATATCATTGCTTATGTACTGATGGATCCTGGCTGAAAGCAGAAAATACCAGAAAGATGTCTGCTGTGTTTTATTGACTATGCAAAGGCATACGACTGTATGGATCATAAGAAATTATGGATAACATTGTGAAGAATGTGAATTCCAGGACACTCAATTGTGCTGATGAGGAACCTGTACGTAGAGCAAGAGGCAGTCGTTCGAACAGAACAAGGGGATACTGTTAGGAAAGGTGTGTGTCAGCGTTGTATCCTTTCATCATATTTATTCAATCTGTATGCTGAGAACATAATCCGAGAAACTGGACTGTATGAAGAAGAACAGGGCATCAGGATTGGAGGAAGGCTCATTAACCACCTGTGTTATGCTGATGACATAGCCTTGCTTCAAGAGGACTTGAAGCACTAACTGATGAAGATCAAAGACTACGGCCTTAAATATGGATTACACCGCAACATAAAGAATACAAAAATTCTCAAAACTGGAACAATAAGCAACATCATGATAAACAGAAAAAAAACTGAAGTTGTCAAGGATTTCATTTTATTTAGATTCACAATCAACAACCATGTAAGCAGAAGTCAAGAAATCAAAAGACACATTGCATTGGGCAAATCTGCTGCAAAAGACCTCTTTAAAGTGTTCAAAAGCAAAGATGTCACTTTGAGGACTAAGGTGCACCTGACCCAAGCCATGGTATTTTCAGTCGCTTCATATGCATGTGAAAGCTGGACAATAGAATAAGGAAGACTGAAGAAGAATTGACACCTTTGAATTATGGTGTTGTCGAAGAATATTAAATATACCATGGACTGCCAAAAGAACAAACAAATCTGTCTTGGAAGAAGTACAGACAAAATGCTCCTTAGAAGCGAGGAAGGTGAGACTTCATCTCACGTTCTTTAGACATGTTATCAGGAGGTATCAGTCCCTGGAGAAAGACATCATGCTTGGTAAAGTAGAGGGTCAGTGAAAAAGAGGAAGACCTTCAACGAGATAGACAGTGGCTGCAACAATGGGCTCAAGCATAACAATGATTGTGAGGGTGGCGAAGGACCAGGCACTGTTTAGTTTTGTTGTACATATGGTTGCTGTGAACGGGAACCGACTTGAACTCACCTAAAAACGACAACAACAAGCATTAATATGGAGCCCTGGTGGTGCAGTAGTTAAGCCTTTGGCTGCTAACCAAGAGGTCGGCTGTTCGAATCCACCAGCCACTCCTTGGAAACCCTATGGGGCAGTTCTACTCTGTGCTATAGGGTCACTTTGAATTGAAATTGACTGGATGGTGGTAGGTTTTGGCTTTTATTAATATAGTGAAGAAAACCCAACTGACATTTTTATGCTAAGGTATAAATTTAAGCTTAATGTATTTGGTTGGTCCTTTCTGTAAAATTGTATTAATTCCATCATGTATATTATCACATAAATAGTTTTGTAGTATTTTAGTATCAACGTGATAATCTGACCCTATGTTCTCCTCTTAAATAAATCACCCATCTTTCTGAAAGATTATAATTCATCTACGAAAGGTTACTTATAATTCTGCATGCTCTGATCTCACACATATTTGACATCATTTTGACTTTTGGTCTTCATCCATTGTGTTTTCACAATATAGATGTTAAAAGAGGCAATCTACAAATCATTTTTGTTAAAAGAGGCAATCTACAAATCATTTCCTTTTTTTTAATAATTTTTATTGTGCTTTAAGTGAAAGTTCACAAATCAAGCCAGTCTCTCACACAAAAACCCATACACACCTTGTAACACACTCCCAACTACTCTCCCTCTAATGAGACAGCCCGCTCTACAAATCATCTCTGGATTGCAGCATCTGGAATACTGATTATACTTGCATTTTAGAGTTATCAGCCTTTAAAACTAGAGCAGATCCTAGGGACCTGCAGGCAGATAGTGCTTCCTTTTGTCACTTTCAGAAAAAGACATCTGTAAATCTGCATTGCTGACTAAAGAAAAACTGATTTATTTACCATTCTGAGTTTATGTTATACTTTCTTTTAAACTAATCATAAAAATGTAAGTTGGACCAACTATAAGCCTTGCTTTTTCTCTCCAGAACAAATGACCAAAACATTTTGTACAAAAAGAAAAGGTTTTTCCAGCCACATCTCGAATCATTGTTCTCCACCTCTTTGAAAGTCTATTCTGATTAAAATATATTTACATCTCATTAAAATCTTTGACAAAGCCAGTTTAGTTGTCCCTTTAAGGAATGATTTATCTCACAATGAGATATCTGAAGCATAGGGATAGTAATAACTGAGGTGATAAATATTACTAATATTGAGACTTGATTCATCAAGAAAAATACATTGGAAAAACAGGTAGACAGTGAAGGAACAAGAATTATTTTTACCTAAATATTGCCTTGATATTTAGACCATTGGCTAAGAAAAATTGTGAAAAACATGAGAACAGGTTTCATCCATTTCAAGGAAGCAGATTACTTGCAGATCACTTAACATTGATGGAGTATTTTCTATGAGTCTGGATGGATATATAACATTTTATATGAATTATTTAATTTAACCACATTCCTCCAGGATAGTGTTATCCCTATTTGCAGATGATAGGCTCAAAGAGATTAAGAATGTTGCCTGACATTACTAAGTTGCAAAACCTAAACTGACCTAATTCCATAGCAAAGATTTTCAATCACATCAGTGTTGGTTTTATCTCTTTGAGAATTGATGAAATTTATGGGCCTTCTTCCAGAAAAAATGCATAAGTAAACATGAGGAATGGCATATCACTACAAACCTCACGAAATGATCAGCGTGGCTAGACTTTCTTCTGTTGGTAGATCTTTTGCAAAAATCACTTTTCTCTGAAGTTGCTATTGGTGTTACGTGTGGTCCAGTCGGTTCCGACTCATAGCAACCCTATAGGACAGAGTAGAACTTCCCTGCAGGGTTTCCAAGGAACGGCTGGTAGAACTGCTGACTTTTTGGTTAGCAGCCCAATAGTAAGTTTAAATATTTTCTCTGAAGGCATTCCTAAATTATACATATCTGAAAATTATTTTGCTTTAAGCTAAAGAAAAATGAAAGCTTATTTAATCACACCTATGTTCTGGCATTGGCAAACCCTGGTAGCATAGTGGTTAGGAGCTATGGCTGCTAACCAAAGGGTCAGCAGTTTGAATCCGCCAGGCGCTCCTTGGAAACTCTATGGGGCAGTTCTACTTTGTCCTATAGGGTCGCTATGAGTCGGAATCTACTCAACAGCACTGGGTTTGGTTTTGTTTTTGGTATGCTCTGGCATTGTAATATATGCTAGCATTCAAGCTATATCCATGAATTTCATTATACTATGATTTTTTTATGATATTACAATGCAGATATAATTATTAAAAGGAAAAGAAAAAAGAAAAACTGCTTCTTGTTCCTCAGCATCAAGTTGTTAGTCTAGCTCATTGCCCTAAGCTAATACTTTCTCCCTTTTGTTACGCTTTAAGACAGAGGGTGTTTTTGTTACCCTACCCTCCGAGTCTTCTCTACTTGAAGTATGTCTTATGTAAACCCAGGGTTTCCTAAGTAGTCAGTCTGTGCCAGCCTTAGGATTAGTTGTTCAGAGCTCGGCTGCTAACCAAAAGGTGAGCAGTATGAATCCACTAGCTGCTCCTTGGAAACCCTGTGGGGCAGTTCTACTTTGTCCTATAGGGTAGCTATGACTTGGAATCAACTTGACAGTGACGGGTTTGGTTTTTTGGTTTGGTGGGATCAGTTGTACCTATAGATAGATGTATAATTTTGAACTTCTCAAATAGGATCCATACAGTTAGTTGAGCATAATGCTTGAGAGTTGATACTGATATCAGATCTGAGTCCAAATCCTGTCTACACCCCTGACTAGCTGTGTAAACTTGGAGAAATCATTTAAACCCTTTAAAGCTACCATCCTTCTTATCTGGAAGATGGGATAATACATATACCTGGCTCATAGGGTTAATGTAATATGAGATGATGCATGTTAAGCATTAGCATAGTTTCTGGCTCTTAGTAGTAATAGCTGCTTTTATTGTTAATTATTCTTTTTGTATCCCCAGTGCCAGCACCAAAAGAACCCAAACCAAACCAGCTGCCATCAAGCTGATTCGGACTCATAGACCCTATAGGACAGAGTAGAACTGCCCCATATGGTTTCCAAGGAGTGGCTGATGAATTCGAACAGCCAACCTTTTGGTTAGCTCTTAACCACTGCACCACTAGGAATCTAGTCCTAGCACAGTGCCTAGCATATGGTAGGTTTTCAGCAAATATTTATTGGACTGAATTAGTTCTGAAATTTTAAATTATGCATTAATGACCAAGTAGTCAACACCACTACCCCATCCGTCTTTCTACAGAACGGGAGAACAGTGAGAAGAAGCCAACCCTCATTTCCCCTACACTAAACCCCTCACTCAACCCCCAATAAAAACAATAATATTCTGAATCTCAAATAAGTTTGGGAATTTTAAAAATCATACTACTTTGAGAATAGTTGGGTTTCCCTGATCTAATATCTCCCAGGATCCCAGATTCACCAAGCTTGAGGTCTACTTGGGACTAATAGTGATAATTAGTGAACCAGTTATTTATAAGATCTTTTGGGGCTTCAAAAAAAAATTATCATTAAATCCACATTCCATAGAAGCACAACTATTTTTTTTTTTTTGGTAGGAGACCCAATAATCACAAATCATAATATAATAGCTCTATTTGAAAGCTCCAAGGGCTATCGTTTTATGGGAAATAGAAATAAAACAAACTTTTTACCAAGACTTACAATCTTCATGTGCTCTAGCCACCTCCTACATCTCTCCTAGACCTTCGTCTGGTTCCAGGCATGCTTGCCTGTTTTCAGGGCCTCAGATTCACCAATCTTGTTGCCATCTCAGGGCTTACCATCTGCTGATCTTTTTGTCTAGACCCGTATCACTCTGATCATTTTAATCTCTGTTCAAATACCACTATGATTACCTTGACCTACCAACTCAGTGCCTTTCTGTCCCATTATCCAGTTTTATTTTTTGCAGTATATGAAATTTGTTTCCATATTAGCTCTCCTTCCTCCTGCCCCTGGAACATTTGCTTATAAGCAAGGGCTTTGTGCTTCTTGTCACTGCTCAATCTTCCAAGGCTTTAAACAGAGACTGGTACATTGTAGGTGCTCAGGAAACGGGTAGAATAAGTGAGTGAATATGTGAATGAATGAAAAAATCAGCAACACTATAACTGGAATATTTACCTTTAGAAAGAACAGAGTAATGGGAAACAATTTCATTCAATATGAATCAATTTGTGTAGTTACTAAATCATAGGACTTAGAATTTACATTCAATACATAATGTTCTTGTTGTTGTCTGGTGCTTTCCAAGTAATTAATTAAATTTTGCTCACATTAAGGGCGAATTGTGAAACATTTATACAACTTGCCTACTCGAAAATTCTAGTATTAACTTAGTCAAGGTCATCACCAACTACTGGTTGTATCACCTTGGATCAATTATATTTAACCTCTCAGTGCCTCAGTTTTCTGTATTTGTTGTATGAGAATAATAAGACCTATCCCATAGGTTTGTAAAGAGGATGAATAATGCATTTAAAAAATCTTAGAATAGTGCCTAGCACTTGGTAAACATTATAGAAATACTGATTACTAATAATACTATTATTACTACAATTATTATTATAGCCCAAGCCCAAGCCCACTGCCATCAAGCTGATTTCGACTCATTGTGACCGTATACAACAGAGTAGAACTGCCCCACAGGGTTTCCAAGGAGCTCCTGGGGGATTCAAACTGCTAACCTTTTTGGTTAGCAGCCATAGCTCTTAACCACTATGCCACCAGGGTTTCCTCCTCTCCCTGGCCCTAGGCCTCTCCCCAAAGTCACTCGGCATTCTCTCTCCATGGGCCAGGAAGCCCACCATGCTATCTTCTGTTGCTGGGTCTCCTGCTGTCTCTCTCTGTCTCTCTCTCTCTCTGAGTCTCCTGCTTCCAGGAGCTTCTCAGTGCAGGGATCCCAGGTCCAAAGGACGTGCTGTCTGCTCTTTGCTGTTCTTCTTTAGTGGTGGTAGGACCCTCCTCTCTGCTCTGGAATTGGCTCTGTTTTAAGGGAAGACTGATCAATCCCCTCGGCAGGACACAATTACCCTATCACACAATCCAGCCCAATCACCTGGGTGGGAATTACAAGACCATGGCTAGAAAGGCCACACAAAAGTAATCAATAGCACCACAATTTATTCTTATAAGAATTAAATATTGAGACTAATCCTTGCAGTACGATATGACAATAACAATTTTGAGAAGGTCAGCCATGAAATAAGAGGACCAAGGGAGGTTTTTGTGTTGTATGTATACTTTTTTTTTTTAAAGTAGGAGTTACTAATCTAGAACAAGTTTGAAATTTTGATTGGAATAATCCATAAAGGAAGGGGAGATGTAGAAAATGCAGTGTTGAAACTTCTTGATAAGATGAGAGATAATGGAATACCCACTATGGGAGGTGTAAATGGCCTTTTAACTTTCACTTTTGTAATAAGGGGAGTAGAAAGATCTCTGCTGATGCTGAGTTAATGGACTCGACAGTGGAAAATTTACTGGCTTCTCTTTTCTTAATGAGAAATGAGGCAACTCATCAACTGAAAGAGAGGAAAGTAACCTCATTACCAGTAAAACAGCCGCTGCCCAGTCAGTCCCAGCTCATTGTGACTCCATGCGTGTCTGTGTCAGAGCAGGGTCGTGCTACGTAAGGTTTTCAGTGGCTGATTTTTTGGAAGTAGGTCACCAGGACTTTCTTCCAAAGCACTTCTGGGTGGACTCAAACCCCGAGCCTTCCGTTTAGCAGCTAAGCACGTTAACTGTCTGGACCACCCAGTGACTCAATAGTTATCAAAAAACTCAAAGTAATAGAAGATGAAGTTCCCATTTATTAATTTAGCAAAATTAAAATTATATATCATAGTATCTTATGTTGGCAAACTTCTTTGCCATATATATTGCTTTGATCTTTTGATAAGAAATTTGGCAATATCTAGCAAGATAAAAATACTTATAACTTTTATATATTAATTCTAATTCTGAAAATTTACTCAAATAAACAGAATATAACTAGAAAATTAAATAAAGTGTTCATTGTCATGTCACTTTTGGTAAAAAAACATTGGAAACACTTCTAATTGTCACCAATAGGAAGAATGGTTTAATAAATTATATCCACCTAGTAGAACATTATATAGTCATTAAAATTACAATTACAAGACTATGCAGCAAAATAGAATAATACTGAATTAAGAAAGCTGAATTCAAAATTGTGTCTATCTTCTGTCGATAATTATATAACCATATGAATATTGATTAAAAATTAAACTAAAATTTTAAAAAGCTGTGTCATGGTAAAGGAAATTTTTCACTTTGTTTTAACATATTGTTTAAGATAGGTTTAAAATTTTGCTTTTTAAGTGGAGTATTAAAAGAGTGTTCTGCCCCTTTTTAAAAAAGTCAGATTATTACATCATGTTACATCTCACACTTTCAAATAAAGTCAACGATGCTATTATTATCAGAGAAAATTACACTTACATGACTGTTCATATTTCCAACTTATTTGGTACAAAAAAGGTAATATGCATTTATATTACTTTTTTTTTCTTTTGCTGTGTCTTTCTTGGTATGGAGATTATACAAAATACCTAAATTTGTTAGTCACCTTTCTCATTTTTGTTCATTTATCTTACACTTCATTGAAAGAATAATAAATGAGTCTCCAGGTATATATGCCCATTTCATAAGGCCCCTGTTATCCACATTATGAGACTGCTGACATGAACACATCCAGCATATAAAGAGCTCTTCGGTTATTGAATTATAATTTGGCTTCCAGTATAAAGATCTTATAAAAACAGGGTAAAATCTGGACTAACTTCTGGAAGCTTTTTGATTTCTTCATTCAAAACTAAGAGTTCCTTAGTTTAGTCATATGATTAACAATTATTTGCATAGTTACCGAACCCAGAGCCTCAAGTCGATTCCAACTCATAGCGGCCCTATAGGACGGCGTAGAACTGCCCCATAGAGTTTCCAAGGAGAGCCGGGCAGATTCGAACTGCCAACCCTTTGGTTAGCAGCCACAGCACTTAACCGCTACGCCACCAGGGTTTCCATTTGCATAGTTAGAAGCTCCTAAATTATTGGTTGGTGGGTACCTGGCACAGTTCTCTTACCATTGCTCAGATTCTCTATTACTTTCTTTCTCTGTCTCCGTCTGTCTGTCTGCCTGTCTCTCTCTCTCTCTCACACACGCACTCACACACACACACACACACACACACACAAGAGACGTGAATACATATTGTGATTAAAAGCACAGGCTCTGGCATCAGAAAGTGCAAGGCTCTAATTCAGTTCTGCCATTTTGGGGCCATTTCACCTTAGGCAAATAAATTAATATCTCTGAGCCTTGTTATTTTCATCTGTCAGTTGGGTTGTCCAGTTTCTCATTAAGGTTGTTTTGAAGATTATCTGAGTGTCTTTTACAGAGCTGGGTACAAAGCAGGAACTCAGTGCATGATTAGTATTTTTATTAATTTATTATTATTTAGGTCTTGAAATAAATTATTATTTCTTCGAGTTTGTGAATTTCCATGATGAAATGCAATTTCCCCTGAATTAAGTAACCCCTGTTATCAGCAAATATTTTAATTGAGCTCTTTTTTTCCCAGTGCAGCTTAGATTAGGATTTCACCCTTCGTATTTGTCTCACGTAGGGTCGCTATGCGTCGGAATCGACGTGATGGCACTGGGTACTGTGTAGGTGTGTAGGTAGGTGCTCAGTAAAAATTTAATAGATAAATGAACACGTAAATGAGTGCATGAGTGAATGATTAAATGCTTCTCTTTGAGAAAGCAGAACAAATATGAAACGGTAGAACAGATGAAGAAAGGGTCCTTGGAAAAAATGGCCAGCTCACTTAGGTGCCTTGGTCAGCTGAGGAAGAATCGCTTCCTTTTGAAAAACATAAAGGAAAAAATGTGTTGAATAATTTATTTTAGAAGTTTTTTTGGTTTTAAATTTTAAGCACAAAATCACCTGATGATTTCCATATTTGGCACCAGTAATGCAGGATTAACCGTATTAAAGACAGAATATTGAGCTAAGGTTGCATTAAATTGCATAGTCTAACTTCGTAGAACTTTTCTGAGTTGGCTGATAAGAAGTCATATGGCAAGGGACCTTTGAGTAGCAAGAGGCAGTGAGAGAAATGGCCTTTTATAAATTCTCTTGTACCTCCGAATGAGAATTTTCCTGTAGCTACAAATCTATAGGTTATGTGACGTTTAGATATTTACTGTGTCGAAACGCCCTCCGGGTCAGGTCATGCCATGCAAGGGATTTGTAAAAGTAACACACATGCCAGATAATACGCATGGCAACCAAAAGTGCCTACAAACTGAGCCTCCAAATTAAATTGATGATTGCGCTCTTGGATACCATGGATTCCCTGTGAGTTGCTTGGTAAAAGTGGGTAAAAATATATAAAAGTGAAGCCTTTATGGACTAAAGTAGTAATACAACATTTTGAAAACATACAATACATTGGCTAAGGTTTTATAGCACATCACATTAATATTTCACCGTACATGAGACATTGCCTACAGTCAATGTTTATGATAATCTCTTCCCTCTGAAATGGAATCATGCCCACGGTATACATTAATCATAGAAAAGATTAAATACTGAAAAGAAACCCAGCATTTATAGACAGTTTGCTTTGATTTATTCAGGGAATTCTTCCAAAAAGATGATCCAGAGAACCCAAGCAAGAATTATTGCTTCTTGAATGGGAGTTATCAACCCTTTTAGAGTTATTTAGGTTTTTTCAACATCAATATCAGTGAAGGGAAGCAAGAAAGGAGAGATGTTAACCACTTGCTTTCCATTAATAATGGTGTGGGATTTATGAGCAGATGATCTGTAACAGGTGACTATAATTTAAGGAGACTGCTCCCTTAGCCACTCAGGAAAACTGCCATTGTTATTTTGGAATCACAGTGTCATGACTTTATTGCTTCATTTGTCTTTTTCTGTACCCTAATATGTAGCTTTCTGAATCACTGAATAGCTATCAACAGATTTATCCTCCCCTCACAACCGCATTACAAAAAGAGCTATGCACACACCAAAAAAAAAAAAAAAAGAAAAAGCTTATGTGCATGTAATGGCTATTACACATTAAGGGTCACTGTGAAATACTCTTCTGCAAGTTCCTATGTTTATTTTCTGAGTAATTGAATTTAGTCAAATTAATAATTTCCTAAAGATCTTGCCTTCTTTAACTAGGTAAAGACTAAAGAAAGTGAATTTTGAATAAAAAAACTTAGAAAACTTGCCCATGTTTGCCCTTATTTTATGTCTTAATTAACCTTTTTTTAAAGTCTTTACTTGGATTGAAAGCCCAGAATATAACTTATAGTCCTGTCATAATGCATCCACTTTGTAAATATTCAAACTTCTATCTAAGTCATGTATTTTCCTTAAGTTTAGAATATTTTTTGGGTTAGAATATTTATGCTTGAATGTTTACTTAAAACTTAAAAATCTATATATACGGATCATTTCCTTTCCCTTGCTGTCTTCATTTCAGTTTCCTGAGTTTCTGAGAAGGCCTGGTTTCCCCAAAGGAGTGACTTCTAGTAGAAATCTGAAGGTCTGATCCACAAGGAAAAAAACATCCAGTATAGCCAATGAATTAAGGACAAGAAGGTTTGCAATCAGGTAGGAATACTTAAACTTGCATATCCAATCACCAAAAATACAATGTTTTTGTTTTTTTTTTTTTGGAAAAAAGGATGGAAATCTAATATGAGCTACCCTACTAGGGAAAAAAAAAATTTTTTTTTTTACTAGGGAGCCGTTCGTAATTCCCTTGGAGCTTGTGATGTTTATCAGAGAATACCTTGGAGGGAAAAGAATATAACAACAGCATGATTTTTATTTTCCATTTTTAGCTCATTGTTACCAAGTACATTTAGTGATTCTTGGTGCCTGTGGTTTACTCTCTGGTGGTTAAGTATATAGAGATTAATTCTCCTAGGTTATCTGTATGACTGTCTAGTTGTTTATCAAAATTAAGGGCCATGATGGCATCAAGTGTTCTAAGTGAGGAATAGCTCCCATTCAGTGGTGTGAAGAAACCAGTTTGGTTCATGTGGTACATCTATCCTTAGTCTAAGAACGGTCGTGAGTGCACATAAAGAGGTAACAACAAAGAGAGTGAGGCCTATGAAAGAGAGGCTCTGTTTTCATCTACTGATACATGTCAAAACACCACTAATTATTTTCTTCTCATTTCCAATTTGAGATCAAAACTTGGGAGAAAGGGTATGATGAAGACAATGCATTATATGGCTAGACAAAAGACAGTTGCCACATCAAAATCAGGGAGTACTGGTTTCATTTACAGGTATATATCCAATGGCTAGTAGAGCACTTAACACATAGTTGGTACTCAGTATGAAGACACATGTTGAATGAATGAATGAAAAAATATTAATATGGTAGAAAAGGTGTATATATTTCCATTGCCTTGTGTGTTGACTTCTGTATTCTCAGGCCTCAGCACTGTACCTGACACCTGGTATGTAAGCAATAAAATTTGTTGATTGAATCAATAAAAGGACATTTATAAAACTGACACAGATCTAATATTTGCCAATTGAATGAGTGAATGGAAATTCAAAAGACTGACAAAGACCTCGTATTTGCCAATGTCTATGGCAGAAATCGAAATCCTGGTGGTGTAAGTGGTTAAGTGCTATAGCTGCTAACCAAGAGGTCAGCAGTTCCAATCCACCAGGTGCTCCTTGGAAACTCTATGGGGCAGTTCTACTCTGTCCTATAGGGTCGCTATGAATCGGAATCGACTCGATGGCAGTGGGTTTTTGTTTGGTTTTTTTATGGCAGAAATGTCCGTGAAATGAGAGCCTGGATCTCTGACTGCTGGTGTTGCTGACAGAATTTATCTAGTCATGAGACTGAGTTTTAGTCATTTACATATAATCCATTACATTTAGGCATAGTGCCTACCTTAGACTCACTATACTATTAAATGACTTGAATATGAGTAGAAAACACCCTTGATAAAAGTTCCTGTGACATATTACTTGCAAAACATATTTTTTAGAACATTTTTATAATGGCATATTTAAGGGTAATTTCAGAATCACTAACTGCTAAAATGGTTATTTATACTTTTTCCACCAGCAGTATAGCCATAGTGCCGCAGCAGCTGTTTCTCTCCAGTTGGCTGTTGCTATCTTTTGCATTCCCAAGGGAGAACAAAAGTCATTTCACTGAAGAAAGAGGTGTAAAACTTAACATAATGCAGCTACCACACAGCCAAAACACATACACTCTCTCCCAGATATGTAGGTGAAATAATAGCCTAAAATAGCACTCTGGAACATATTTCAAATTAAGGGAAATCCGCCCATATTTGATTACTTTATCCCTTTATGAATGTGGGATGTTGATATTCGGATGTGTTTATTAAAAACAAATTCCAAGTTGCTAAATGGGGAACATAGAATAGCTAAAGCGAACGGAAGAAATGATAAAGTCAAAGAGCTGAACAGAAGATTTCAAAGGGTGGCTCAAGAAGACAAAGTAAAGTATTATGATAAAATGTAAAAAACCCTGGAGTTAGAAGATGAAAAGGGAAGAATACATTCAACATTTCTCAAGCTGAAAGAACTAAAGAAAAATTCATGCTTCGAGTTGCAATATTGACAGATTCTATGGGTAAAACATTAAACAACATGGGGAACATCAAAAGAAGATGGAAGAAGTACACAGAGTAACTGTACCAAAAAGAATTACTCAATGTTCAACAATTTCAGGAGGTAGCACATGATCAAGAACCAGTGGTATTAAAGGAAGAAGTCCAAGCTGCATGAAGGAATTGGCAAACTGCAATGTTCCAGGAATCAAGGGAATACCAGCTGAGATGTTTTAACAAATGATGCAATGCTGGAAATGCTCACTTGTCTATGCCAAAAAATTTGAAAGACAGCTACCTTGTCACCCTACTGGACAAGATCCATATTTGTGTCCATTCCAAAGAAAATAATCCAAAAGAATGTGGAAATTATCAAACAATATCATTAATATCACACACAAGTAAAATTATGCTGAAAATCATTCAAAAGCATTTGCAGCAGTACATCAGTGGAGAACTGCCAGAAATTCAAGGCAGATTCAGAAGAGGACATAGAATAAGGGATGTCGTTGCTGATGTCAGATCATTGCTGAAAGCAGAGAATACCAGATGTTTTCTTGACTATTCAAAAGCATTCAACTGTGTGGTTCATAAATTCTGGATAGCCTTTCGAAGAATGGGAATTCCAGATCGCTTAATTGTGCTCATGAGAAATCTGTACATAGATCAAGAGGCAATTGCTCGAACAGAACAAGGGTATACCTTGTGGCTTAAAATCAGGAAAAGTGTGGGTCAGCGTTGCATCTTTTCACCATACTTATTCAGTCTGTATTCTGAGCAAATAATCCGAGAAGCTGGACTATATGAAGGGCGTGGCATCAGGATTGGAGGAAGACTCATTAGGAACCTGTGATATACCGATGACTCTACTTGCTGAAGACGAAGAGGACTTAAAGCACATACTGATGAGGATCAAAGACAACAGCCTTCAGTATGAATTACACCTCAACATAAAGAAAACAGAAATCCTCACAACTGGACCAATAAGCAGCATCAAGATAAATGAAGAAAACATTGAAGTTGTCAAGGATTTCATTTTTCTTGGATCCACAATCAACGCCCATGGAAGCAGCAGTCAAGAAATCAAACGACATACTGCTTTGAGCAAATCTGCTGCAAAAGACCTCCTTAAAGCGTTCCAAAGCAAAGGTGTGACCTGGAGGACTAAGGTGCACCTGATCCAAGCCATGGTATTTTCAGTCATCTCATATGCATGCTAAAGCTGGATAATGAATATGGAAGACCAAAGAAAAACTGATGCATTTGAATTATGGTGTTGACAAAGAATACTGAATATTCTTCATGTGCTGCCAGAAGAATGAACAAATTTGTTTTAGAAGTACAGCCAGAATACTCCTTAAAAGTGAGGATGTCAAAACTCATCTCAAGTACTTTTGACATATTACCAGGAAGGACCAATCCCTGGAAAAAGACATCATGCTTAGTAAAAAAAAAAAAAAAAAGGTCAGCAAAATAGGAATGATACGGACTGACAGAACAGCTTCAACAATGGGCTAAAACATAGCGATGATTATGAGTACGGCGCAGAACCAGGTAGTGTTTCATTCTGTTGTACATAGGGTTGCTCTGAGTCAGACAGAACCCACTTGATGGCACCTAACAATAACAACAGACAAGGAATTAGCTACACATCATTTTTGTCTCACTGTGTATATATTGATAATATATCAATATTGATATATTGCCTCCCTTGCTCCACCCTTTTCTTGTATTATCTTGTGGACAGGAGATATAGCTTCAAGTTGTTCTGTAAAATTTCTAGATAAGCAAAGGACTAGTATCATTTAAACAAGGATGGGAAACTGTTCCAAAGTGAGTGGCTTCCTTATTAGCTCTTGTTGTCATTGTTAGATGGCACTGAGTTGATTTTGGCTCATAGTGACCCCATGTGAAAGAGTAGAACTGTCCCACAGGGTTGTTGTTGTTGTTTTTAATTTTTTTGTGTTTTCGGTGAAAGTTTACATAGCAAATTAGATTCCCATACAACATTCATCCTCCACGTGTCTGTCAGTTTGTTCTACCATGGGGGCTTGTGTGTTGCTGTGATGCTGGAAGCTATGCCACAGGTATTCAGATAACAGCAGGGTCACCCATGGAGGACAGGTTTCAGCTGAGCTTCTAGACTAAGACAGACTAGGAGGAAGGAGCTGGCAGTCTACTTCTGAAAAGCATTAGCCAGTGAAAACCTTATGAATACCAGCGGAACATTGTCTGATATAGTGCTGGAAGATGAGACCCCCAGGTTGGAAGGCACTCAAAAGACGACTGGGGAGGAGCTGCCTCCTCAAAGTAGAGTTACCTTAATGACGTGGATGGAGTAAAGCTTCCGGGATCTTCATTTGCTGATGTGGCATGACTCAAAATGAGAAGAAAGAGCTGCAAACATCCGTTAATTATTGGAACGTGGAATGTAAAAATAATATGAGAAGCTGGACTATATGAAGAAGAACGGGGCATCAGGATTGGAGGAAGACTCATTAACAACCTGCGTTATGCAGATGACACAACCTTGCTTGCTGAAAGTGAAGAGGACTTGAAGCACTTACTAATGAAGACCAAAGACCACAGCCTTCAGTATGGATTATACCTCAACATAAAGAAAACAAAAATCCTCACAACTGGACCAATGAGCAACATCATGATAAACGGAGAAAAGATTGAAGTTGTCAAGGATTTCATTTTACTTGGATCCACAATCAACAGCCATGGAAGCAGCAGTCAAGAAATCAAACAATGCATTGCATTGGGCAAATCTGCTGCAAAGGACCTCTTCAAACTGTTGAAGAGCAAAGATGTCACCCTGAAGACTAAGGTGCACCTGACCCAAGCCATGGTATTTTCAATCACATCATATGCATGTGAAAGCTGGACATTGAATAAGGAAGACTGAAGAAGAGTTGATGCCTTTGAATTGTGGTGTTGGCGAAGAATATTGAATATACCACAGACTGCCAAAAGAACGAACAAGCATGTCTTGGAAGAAGTGCGGCCAGAATGCTCCTTAGAGGCAAGGATGGTGAGACTGCATCTTACATACTTTGGCCATGTTGTCAGGAGGGATCAGTCCCTGGAGAAGGACATCATGCTTGGCAGAGTACAGGGTCAGCGGAAAAGAGGAAGACCCTCAACGAGGTGGATTGACACGGTGGCTGCAACAATGAGCTCAAGCATAACAACGATTCTAAGGATGGCGCAGGACCGGGCAGTGTTTCGTTCTGTTGTGCATTGGGTCGCTATGAGTTGGAAATGACTTGAGGGCCCCTAACAACAACAACATTCATACTCAAATTGTTCCGTGATGTTGGTTACTATCATCACAATGTGTCAGAACTCTCACCATTTCCACTCCACCTGCTCCATTTACATGAATCCAGTTTCCCTCCCCCTCTTTGCCAGCTCATCTTTGCTTTTGGGTAAATTTTGACCATTTGGTCTCATATAATGAATTGTTTAAAGGAGCACATTCCTCAGGGGTGTTATTGTTTATTTTTTAGGCCAGTCTATTATTTGGCTGAAAGGTGACCTCTGGGAGTGGCTTCAGTTCCAGGTTAAAAGGGTATCTTTGGGCAATAGTCTCAGGGGTTTCTGTAGTCTCTATCAGTCCAGTAAGTCTGGTCTTTTTTATGAATTTGAGTTTTGTTGTACATTTTTCTTCCATTCTGAGACCTTCTGTTGTGTCCCTGGTCAGAATGGTCCATGGTGGTAGCCAGATGCCATCTAGTTCTTCTGGTCTCAGGGTTCCTATAGGGTTTTCTAGGTTGTAATCTTTACTGGAGCAGATTGCTAGGTCTTTCTCCTGAGGACCCACAGGATGGGTTTGAACCACCAACCTCTCAGTCAGCAGCCAAGCACTTAACCATTAACGCCACCAGGGCTCCTCATTATGGAGCAGCTGTAAACAAAACAAAACAACCTTTAAATATCAGGAATCTTCTAGGAGAAGTTTACTGTGCCATAAAGTCCTTGGATGAAAGAGGAAGAATTCCATAGCTGAATGTTACTGGCTAGAAAAACTTTATGAGAGTAAATATGTATGTTGTTTCAAAGTGGGCCCCCTTCTATATAATTAATATAGATATTTAAGATAATTAAATACTTTGAGATACTTAGAGGTAGGTATTATCTTCGGTATCTAGAGAATTTTGATTTTTAAAATGTTATTATGTAATATTTCCAAGATGAACAAATCTGTCTTGAAAGAAGTACAGCCAGAATGCTCCTTAGAAGCAAGGATGGCAAGACTTTGTCTCACATACTTTGAACATGTTATCAGGAGGGATCAGTCCCTGGAGAAGGACATCATGCTTGGTAAAGTAGAGGGTCAGCAAAAAAGAGGAAAACCCTCAAGGAGATGGATTGACACAGTGGCTGCAACAATGGGCTCAAGCATAACAATTGTGAGGATGGCACAGGAGTGGGCAGCGTTTCGTTCCGTTGTACATAGAGTTGTTGTAAGTCAGAAGCAACTGGATGGCAACACCTAACATCAACAACATTATCTAATATTTCATACACACAAAAGAATATATGTAAATACATATAAGTGATGAACTATAATAATAAACATTTGCAAACCCATCCCAAACTAAGAAGTAGAACCAAAACTGCTGAATCTTTGTGCTTTACCCTGACTGATCCTACCTTTCTGCCTTCACCAGAGAAGTTACTCCGATCTTGGTTTTATGTTCATCATTTACTTAATTTGTATGTACTTTTTACTATATATGTGATTTTTCTTATTTTTGAGTATTATAAAATTGTTATCATACTTTATGTAATCTTCAGTGCTTGCTTTTTTTACTCATCATGTTTCTAAAATTCATTCACTTTGTTGTAACTAGCATTTGTTCATTTTCATCACTGTATAATATTGTGTTGTGTAAAGATAAGAAAATGTATTTATTTATATTCCTACTGATATTTGGATTGTTTTAGACCTATCATGAATAATGCCACCATGAACATTTATTTTAATGTCTCTGTGTACATATGTACAAGACTTATTTTAACGCTCATAAACAAGAGTAGAATTCCTTGGTCATCGGGAATTCAAATATTCAACTTAAAAGTGTCAAGATGATTTCCAAAGTTATTGAATCAATTTTCAGTCCTGTTGCTTTACACCCTCAGCAATTAGATTTGCCAGTCTAAATAAAAACCAACCAAACCCATTGCCGTCGAGTCGATTTCAACTCATAGTGACTATAGGACAGAGTAGAACTGCTCCATAGGCTTTCCAAGGGGCGACTGGTGGACTCGAACTGCCGACCTTTTGGCTGGCACCCATAGCACTTAGCCACTACATCACCAGGGTTTCCACCTCATATGGTCATAATTTCCAGGTGGCGCAGTGGTTAAGGGCTTGGCTGCTAACCAAAAGTTCAGCAGTCTGAATCCACCAGCCACTCCTTGAAAACTCTATGAGGCAGTTCTGCTCTGTCCTGTAGGGTCACTATGAGTGGGAATTGACTCACAGCAATAGGTTTTTGGTTTAATTACCAATAGGAGCCTCTGGATAGTGCAAATAGTTAACACACTTGGCTACTAACTGAAAGGTTGGAGGCTTGAGTCCACCCAGAGACACCTAGGAAGAAAGGCTCTGTGATCTACTTCCAAAACATCACTCATTGAAAAGCCTGTGGAGCACAGTTCTATTCTGATACACATGAGGTCACCATGAGTAGGAGTTGACTTAATGGCAACTGATTTTTTTTTTTAATTACCAATAATTTAAGCATCTTTTCATTTATTTAATGTTCCCTGTTTTTTATTCTGTGAAACACCAGAAAATATCTTTTGTCCAATTTCCTATTATTCATTTTTTCTTACTGATTTGCTTTTATTATTCTTTAAAATACTGTTGTTGTTAGTTAGTTGTCATGTAATCCATTCCAACTCATGGTGACCCCATGTGTGCAAAGTAGAACTGCTCCATAGGGATTTCAAGGCTATGACCTTTCTGAAGTAGATTGCCAGGCCTGCCTTCAGAGACACTTCTGGGTGTGTTTGAAGTACCAACCTTTCAGTACTTAAACGTTTGCACCACCCAGCTATGCAGATCTTTAAATATAGACCAATTATTCATCCTTTATCAATTGTATGTGATACAAATAACTTCTTCCATGTAATGGCTTTTCTTCTTTTTTGACGGTGTCTTATGACAAATGGGAGCCCCAGTGGCGCAGTGGTTAAGAGCTCAGGCTGCTAACCAAAAGGTCGGCTGTTTGAATCCACCAGTCCCTCCTTGGGAACCCTATGGGGCTGTTCTATTCTGTCCTATAGGGTTGTTATGAGTCAGACTTGACTTGACAGCAACAGGTATTTTTTTAATAACAAATAGCAGCACTTAAGTTTAATGAAATATATTTCTCTCTCAGTTTAGTGCTTTGTCTTGCTTAAAATATCCTTTCCTGGCTTTATAGTATAAACAGTCCTAAATTTTCTTCTAGAAGTTCTAATGTATTTTAATTTGTTTTATACTCAATCTCTTAGTCTGCCTAGAATTGCTTTGAGCGTAAGTATGATCCTATTTCTTATTTTTTTCTATTATGAATAACTAATTTTTCCATAATCATTTATTAAACAGTCCATCCCTATCCCAGTAATTTGCAATAACTTACCTGTGATATATCGGGTTTCAAATATGTAATGATCAATACCTGGGCCCTTTATTCTGTACACTGAATCTATATGACTACCCTAAAATAATAACACCACAGTCTTAGTTAATATACCTTTATAGTAATCTTGATATCTGATAAGTAAATCCTTCTAATTAATGTTTTTTAGGAGAATCTAGGCTCTTCTTGGTCATTTGGCCATTAAGATAAATTTTAGAATTAGCAGTTCTACAAAATCTCTATGAAGCATTTTGACCAAAATTGTATTGAATTATTTATAAAGTTGGAAAGAATTGACATCATTATGATAATAACTCTTCCTCTGCATAAATAAGATATATCTCTCTATTTTGGACCTCTCAGTATCTCTCAATAAAGTTTTATAATTTTCTCTATTAAGATATTATACATCATTACTTAGATTTATTCCTAGATAACTCACTTTTGTTGCACCAAAAAATAAGGAAGTTACCAAAGAATGTTGGGGAAATGTCTAAAGAACATATAAGCCAAATTGAATGGGTTTCCATTGGATAAATATTGGCTAATCTAAACCTGGAAATACATAATGATAGAAACAGATTTTAGTCAATTAAATAAAATAGGAGTCTATGAATCCATGCTGACATAAACAATTAAATTAAGCAATTCGAAGTTTGTTGAAGAATGGGATATTTACATAATCTATTATAAAGTACCTCACTATAAAACTTCAGTAATGAAAAAGGTTAAAAAAAAAATAAAAGTAACTTTATGGTAAAGAAGCCTGGGTGCTACTGCTTAATCAAATGGTTAAAAAGTAATGTCACAGTAAAGTACAACTTATATTTTTTGCCAGAATTGTTTGAGAGGATACAATGAATAGAACACGACATCGCTACTCTGATATTCCTGCCAGAGATGCATATCATGAACCTAATATTGATACAAACCCAAATCAGCTAAATCCAATACTACAAAATAACTGGTCTGTAACCTTTAAAAGTTTCAAGGTCATGAAATCAAGGGAAGGCCATGGAAATTTTTCAGATTAAATAAACTAAAGAATCATGACAACTAAACGCAACATGCAATTCTGGACTAATCCTTTTCTTTTTTTTAGTGAAGGACATTATTGGGACAACTGAAAAAAATCTGAATGGGCTCTGAGGATTAGAGAGTGCCATATACTATAGTGATGTGTCAGTGTTGTCTGATTTTCATGATTATATTTGGTTATGTGTTTGTAGGAATTACATAAGACTTTGGGTGCATTGTGTTGGCAATTCACTCTGAAATGATTAGGAATAAATTCTTTTTACTGTAATTTCAATTTTTCTGTAAGTTCAAGATGGTTAAAAAAAAAAATTACAAAGAAAATATCCCTAAGTCAGGTAATCCTTCTGGGCATCTAGCATAGTTAAAAGCTCTGTTTACAAGGACAGCCGGTTTCTCAATCTATCTGAGCTAATCTCTCTTAATAACACCACAAAAATCTGACAATATCTCATTTTCCACTTGAAGTTTTTATTTGGTTTTTCCTAATTGGTATTTTTGTTTTATTTTTATTTTTCACTCTATCAGATCTCTATGAAATTAGTAAAGTCCCTCTATTAAAATAAAATCAACAAGATTCATAAAGAATGAAAAGTTTATTATGGATTGAATTGTGTCCTCCCAAAATGTGTGTCACCTTGGCTAGGCCATAATTCCCCGTATTGTGTGGCTGTCCTCTATTTTGTGATTGGATGTAATTATCCTATGTGTTTTAAATCTTAACCTCTATGATGTTAATGAGGCAGGATTAGAGGCAGTTATGTTAATTTGACAGGACACAATCTATAAGATGAGGTTTTATCTTCAGTCAATCTCTTTTGACATATAAAAGAGAGAAGTGAGCAGAGAGGAGAGGTATCTCCTACCACCAAGAAAGGAGAGCCAGGAGCAGAGCATGTTCTTTGGACCTGGGGTCCCTACATTAAGAAACATGTCCAAGAAGAAGTCCAGCCTTCTTAATGGTGTTTCACTTCAGGCCATTTAACAACTGGGCAATTCAATAAGTAGATTCAAACAATTCTTGTTTTAAACAATTTCTTAAATCAACACTTAGCATAATGAAAAAGTTATCTTTAACTCCCAGAAATCTGGGCAGTAATTAGTTAAAACAAATCTGTTATCCTACTGACTGACCTATACCTTCTTATAAATAGTACTAAGACTGGAGAACAGCCTTGGGCACTGAATGGACTTTCTCAATATAGCTTTTATTTTCCCGAAAGGCTTTTAGAAGAATGCTATCTTTTGTGAAAACGTGGCCATTATAAAGGGCGCACAAGCACTAAGGTCAGGGACTTTTAGATCTAGAAAAGATTTGAAATATTTTATTTTGATAGCCCACATTTTTGAGGCATGAAAATGGAGGCCTAATAAAATTAGAATCAAATGGCAAACGAGTAATAATGACGGAACTCAAACACCTGTTTTCTGTATGCATTGAATATGACATATGGCAGATTGTACACCTGCTTATTTTTCTTGCCCTCCACACCATATCCCCTCTATGTCTCATTCCTCTTGCTTCTTTAAGATAATCTTATCTGTACAAATGGTGCTGGCATAACTGGATATCCAACTGCAAAAAAATGAAACAAGACCCATACCTCACTCCATGCACAAAAATGAACTCAAAATGGATCAAAGGCCTAAATATAAAACTTAAAATGATAAAGATCATGGAAGAAAAAATAGGGACAATGTTAGAAGCCCTAATACATGGCATAAACAGTATACAAAACATTACTAAACAATGCAGAAGAAAAACTAGATAACTGGGAGCCCCTAAAAATCAAATACCTATGCTCGTCCAAAGACTTCACCAAAAGAGTTAAAAGATTACCTACAGACTGGGAAAAAGTTTTTAGCTGTGACATTTCCGATCAGCACCTGATCTCTAAAATCTACATGATACTGCAAAAACTCAACTACAAAAAGACAAATGACCCAATTAAAAAATGGGCAAAAGATATGAACAGACACTTCACTAAAGAAGACATTCAGGTAGCTAACAGATACATGAGGAAATGCTCACGATCATTAGCCATTAGAGAAATGCAAATCAAAACTACAGTGAGATTTCATCTCACTCCAGCAAGGTTGGCATTAATCCAAAAACCACAAAACAATAACTGTTGGAGAGGCTGTGGAAAGATTGGAACACTTACACACTGCTGGTGGGAATGTAAAATGGCACAACCTCTTTAGAAATCAATTTAGCACTTCCTTAAAAAGCTAGAAATAGAATAGAACTACGATCCAGCAATCCCACTCCTTGGAATATATCCTAGAGAAATAAGAGCCTTTACAGGAACAGATATATGCACAGCCATGTTCATTGCAGCACTGTTTACAATAGCAAAAAGATGGAAGCAACCAAGGTGCCCATCAATGAATGAATGGATAAACAAAATAGTATATTCACACAATGGAATACTACTCATTGATAAGGAACAGTGATGAATCTGTGAAACAATAACATGGGGGAATCTGGAAGGCATTATGCTGAGTGAAATTAGTCATTTGCAAAAGGACAAATTTTGTATTAGGCCTCTATTATAAGAACTCAAGAAATAGTTTAAACAGAGAAGAAAATATTCTCTGATGGTTACAAGACGGGGAAGGGAGGGAGGTTGGGAGAGGGGTATTCACTAATTAGACAGTAGTTAAGAATTACTTTAGGTGAGGGGAAAGAAAACACAATACAGGTGAGGTCAGCACAACTGGACTTAACCAAAAGCAAAGAAGTTTCCTGAATAAACTGAATGCTTCGAAGGCCAGCGTAGCAGGGGCAGGGGCTTTGGGACCATGGTTTCAGGGTACATCTAAGTCAACTGGCATAATAAAATCTATTAAGAAAACATTCTGCATCCCACCTTAGAGAGAGACGTCTGGTACCTTAAACGCTAGCAAGCGTCCACCTAAGATGCATCAATTGGTCTCAACCCACCTGGATCAAAGGAGAATGAAAAACACCAAGGACACAAGGTAATTATGAGCCCAAGAGACAGAAAGGGCCACATAAACCAGAGACTATATCAGCCTGAGACCAGAAGAACTAGATGGTGCCTGGCTAAAACTGATGACTGCCCTGACAGGGACCACAACAGAGAATCCCTGAGGGAGCAGGAGAGCAGTGGGATGCAGACCCCAAATTCTCGTAAAAAGACCAGACTTAATGGTCTGACTGTGACTAGAAGGACCCTGGTGGTCATGGCCCCCAGACCTTCTATTGGCCCAGGACAGGAACCATTCCCAAAGCCAACTCTTCAGACAGGAATTGGATTGGACAGTGGGTTGGGCAGGGATGCTGGTGAGGAGTGAGCTTCTTGGATCAGGTGGACACTTGAGACTCTGTTGGCATCTCCTCCCTGGAGGGGAGACGAGAGGGTAGAGGGGGTTAGAAGCTGGCGAAATGGACACGAAAACAGAGAGTGGAGGGAGGGAGCTGGCTGTCTCATTAGAGGGAGAGCAACTGGGAGTATGTAGCAAGGTATATATAAGTTTTTGTGTGAGAGACTGACTTGATTTGTAAACCTTCACTTAAAGCACAACAAAAATTAAAAAAAAAAAAAAAGATAATGTTATCTGTAGACGTTGTTGTTGTTAGTTGCCATGGAGTAGATTCTGACTCATAGCAACAATTTACTTTTTTGTTACTCACTTTGGAAATGCTATTTCTCTGTTAAGAACTAGTAAGAACATTCTTCTTCCTTCCTAAATGCCTCTCCTTGCGTTTATGGTATTTTGCTGTTGAACTGTTGTATAATTAAGAACAGAAACACATCTCCAACAGACAAGATAAGAGTTGGGGCAAACTGAAGTGGGAATAGAATTGTCATATCTTAAAGGGACATGGCGGGAGACGGAAGAGGACAGAAATGTAAACTTTCTTTTAAAAAATTAGTGGCAAGTTAGAAATGTGTGGCTATACCTAATACAATATAAGTACAATATAGCTTTCATGAATTTATATTTAAATTCCAGGTTAATTTCAGTTGTTTGCATCGCCACAGACTAGAAGAAATGAAGGCAACCAGATTTTTGTGTTTTATCATTACATCTTAATTTCTAGTTTCCTACAAGACTTATTTTTTAAAAAACTTACAAAGGCATGTCTTTAAACATTTTTCCCTGACTGCTTGCTTTAGTAAATTATTAAATGACATTTCAACTCAACAATACGTTGTCCTACAATGTTTAGAAGTACTGGAGATTTTGTGTGTGTGTGTGTGTGCGTGCGTGCGTGCGTGTGTGTGTGTGGCAGAATGAAGCCTCCTATCTGGAAATCGTTAGTATCGTTTAGACAAGAACCTGATTTGATAGTGGGGCCAGGCATTGGTAAATTTAAAGTAACCCCAGCTGATTTACACCTGCAGCCAGTTTGAAAGTCTCTTCAGTGAAAACACTGAAACCAGAGTGTAACCTAGCATAACTCTAATTTCAGATTAGACACCTGCTTTATTTTGAGTTCTTTGGCAAGTGTTTGTCCTATATGTTTTGTAGTCTCGGTTTGTGGTTTAAAAATATTAAAAATTGATGTGAATTAATAAGGTGATATCTAAAAATGAAAGCCTGCAAGATAGGATAAGCGTAACATCTTGTAGTTATCACTCAAATTAGTTTGGTTGACAGAAAACATTATGGGAATTAGCTGAAGACATTACTAATTCATAATGCAGAAATAAAACTCTTCTAATTATACAAATACAAAAAAAATCCTAATTTGTATCATAAATTTGTTCAGTGTTTACTTTAAAATTGTCTATTTATTTGTGCGTGTGTGTGTGTGTACACCGCAACAGATTTAACAGGTGTGTATATATATATAGTGTAAAGGATTGAATTATGTCACCCCAAAAAATGTGTGTATCAATTTGGCAGGGCCATGATTCCCGATATTGTGTGATTTTCCTATTGTTGTAAATCCTGCCTCTATGATGTTAATGAGGGAGAATTGGGGACAGTTGTGTTAGTGAGGCAAGACTCAGACTAAAGATTGGATTGTGTCTTGAGGCAATCTCTTGAGCTATAAAAGAAAGAAGCAGAGAGACAGGGGGACCTCATACCACCAAGAAAAGAGCAATAGGAGCAGAGTGCCTCCTTTGGACCCCGGTCCCTGCGCCTGAGAAGCCCCTTGACCAGGGAAAGATTGAGGACAAAGACCTTCCTCCAGAGCTGACAGAGAGAGAAAGCCTTCCCCTGGAGTCCAGGCCCTGAATTTGGACTTTTAGCCTACTTTATCGTAAGGAAATAAATTTCTCTTTGTTAAAGCCATCGGCTTGTGGTATTTCTGTTATAGCAGCGCTAGATGACTAAGACATATGGATATACAACTCACTCCTCCGTTATCAACAAGACTAGGTTCCAAGGACCTGGTCCTTATGTGAACATCAGCATTATGCAAAAATGGAGGATTTTTTTTTTGTTTTCAGCCAATCCGTTTGTCCGATTTTTTCTATTTAGAAAATACGATCATAGAAATAATAACAGCTAAGATTTACTGATGTGCTCATTACTGTCATGAGTCCAGTTATGGATTATTCCTCTGTGGAGAAGGAGGCTTGGAGGAGACAAAAGCTGTGTGACTGGAGGGCCCATGGCTTAACCACTTCACCTTCCTCCTGGGCTGGGTCAGAGCTTCCATGGCAGAGCTACCTCTAGGGCTCCACTCCCACCCCTGCAAGCCCTGAGGTCACTATCCAGAGCGTGCTCTGCCCTCCAGCCCTGACTAGTCACTGTTGCTCCTTGCTTCCTGCAAAGGCGCTGGGAACCTAGCTGCGCACACAGCCCAACCTAGGTGGAGCCTTCAGGCCCATTTAGGCTCATTTAGGATGTCATTAAACTCACACAACCGCTCGGATGCTTCTTCCTCCCGCAGCACGGCAATTTTGAGCTGTAGAGCCTCAGGCCACATAGGAGCTGGGAACCCGTAACAGGCGAGCCACTGGCTTGTGGCTGCCTGCCCATCTGCCTGGATCTCACGGAGGAGGCTGGCCAAGTGACAGCTGGACGAGCTAGACAAGGCACCCCACTGCAGGAAAGAGCAGAGGGTGTGGGACAGCAGGGCCCAGCTTCCTGCAGGCCCCCCGGAGACCCTTCTCCAGGAAGTGGAGCTCCAAAGCCGTTGCATCCATGCCTGCAGCTTCGTTAATGCCCCAAATAGTCGGAGGGTAGATTTTTTACTATTGTCATAAATGTGAAATGTCGGACGCCGAGAGAGTTGATAAGTGAGGAATTGCTGTATTTCTTAATGACTGAATTAATACTTTTTTAATTGCACTTAATTTGTTTAATTAGTATTGCTGCTCTTCCGCATTCCTTCTTCTCTCCGGGAGCCTACCCTTACAGAAAGCCTTTGAAATGGTCTGAAAACCCCATTCAAATTGAATGTATGAAAAATCCTTAAAATAACATCTAGTGATGGCAAAGAAGAGTATTGAACATTGTGCAAAAGCATCCCATTAACAAAAAGATTAATCAATAATTCCAACATCGAGCCATATAATGAAAGAGGAAAAACATTAATTATAATACGAGCAATGGCATTTTCTGTAAAGGAGATATTAAATATGTAGGAAACCAGCATCTGCCAAGCAGATAAATTGGCAATAAAAACGAAAAAACCAAACTCTCTGCAGTCCAGTCGATTCCAACTCATAGCGACCCTATGGGACAGAGTAGAACTGCCCTATAGAGTTTCCAAGGAGCGCCTGGCGGATTCGAACTGCCGACCGCTTGGTTAGCAGCGGTAGCACTTAACCACTACGCCACCAGGGTTTCCAAATTGGCAATAGTTATACATATATCTGAAATATGTAAAAACATAGTCATAGCAACTGTTTTGGCTGGAAAGAGGCATATTGGGATATGTAAGCACTATTTCAGTAGGAACAGATATTTAGACACGATACAGAAAATACTTGGTGGCAGAAAAGCACTTATTAATGTGTGTGAATGCACGTGGTTTTTGTGTGCCTGGGAATGTGTGTGTTTAATCTATTTTCAGTCATTCAGAGAGAAGATAGCAGAAGTTAATTTAAATGTAGCATTTTATTATGTAAATGGCATTGGTGGACTTCTCATCTTGCTGTTCCTTCTGTATTCAAGGTGTAGCACCACCCTCTCATTAATCCAGGTTGGAAATCTGGACACAATTCCAGGATTGTTATTCTTGGGTCCCCTGCCCTCATCCTCCCCATTAAATCAATCACAAGGCTCTCTCCAGTGTGCTTCTGCTGTCTAATTCAGGCCTTACTCCTGTGCCTTAGCCTGCCTATCACTGTCCACTTTTACTTCATCATGAGCAGGGCCATATTGCAACCTTCCTCAGTCCTAGGAAATGTTACTTTTGGAAGCTCCACAATACATCTTCTCTAATATATTAAAATGTACCCACAGGACATAGTCAATATAATTTATAGGTAATTAACTCTATGAAAGCTGAGTGGCATTGCAGTTAATGAAGTCATAATATGTGTGTTGAAGACATTAATTAAACATGTATTTATCTCAATTTTGCTTTTTTTAAATATTATGGAATTATGTGTTTAGGTGCCAAATATTTCTGAAGAAGTTTTTCAAGCTTATAGTAGCCTAGGGAGTATGCTTTTACTGTCAAAACGCTAAACAGTCATGACAGCAAGGTGTCAGAGGACCATTAGCTGAATGATTAGATCAGCTATGTGGGAATTAGAACAGCAAACATTTATAGAACAAATATAGAAAAGGAGAAAGAAATATCAATTTATGTACTGTGTATCAGATGATGATATCAAAAAAGCTAGGTTCTGTGGGATATCAATAAAATACCACCCTGGGGAGTAATGTCTCAAAATAATATGTGCACTCCTTACATATTTAAAAAGAAATATTGACAACAAACCATTATCAGATCAGAGAATGAAGCACATTTAGTATGCTCCAAAACAAAGGTTGGAAAATGGCAAAAGGTTGTATATGTGTTTAAATCACCTTCTAGCTTCATGACTTAAACTCACTAAAATCTTTATTTTGTTTTTAAAACTGAAATAATGAGAACACCTATTTGATAGGGTTGTTGAGAAAATGTATATTATATAATCCACACATAGTGCTTTAGTGTCATATCTGGTACATACTTGATATTTTTGTTATTGTTATTATTGATAAAGCACTAGTAAAACAATAGTTGTTATTATCGCTATGGTTACACCTTGTAACAGACCAGGAAAATACCACTGAACTTGATTTGACTCTTCATTGTGTTTTTAAAGATACCCAGCACCCATAATGAGTTATTTTTGAGAGGAAATGTTTATCGGTGTTCTAACATGCTTTCAAGAGCAAAATATCTGACATGGAAAAAGTCTTAATTTTAAAAGAAGGTATAGGTTTTAAAAGTACCTTTCCTCCTTTGACTCATATAGGCCAGAAAAGGAGGAGATAAAACAAAGGATTTAGAAAGTATTATATAACAAAGAATACCACAAGCCCCAGGCTCTTAATGCTTTTATGACTTTGATGTGAATAAGCCCAGATCCTCATTCTGACGTCAGTACTGCCACTGACTGTGAGAGACATTGGTTTGGTCAAGTCGATTAACCACTCTCTGCTTTAGTTTCTTCATTCGTAATGTGCAAGTAATATTACTTGTCACTTGCCTACCAGCAATAGTCCTTCAGCTAATTGACTGTCTCAGTAGGGGTGTTGCAAAGATTAGCTGATAAATGATTTATAACCCCTTTGAAATATTAAATAAATGATGTAAAAAGCCCTAATAAGAGAAGGACAGAACAAATCATTCTTGCATTAATTAGCTACTTTTGTAATACATATTTAATAAAAACTTTTAAAAAAGAGGCAGCCCTGAATAAAGCGGGAATAGATTTTTTAAAAAATCCTCTAAGTGAGAAAATACAGAAGAAAAGGATACTAGGGGAAATGATTACAGTTGATCTCCTTAAATTGAAGAAAAGTTTTTTTACTAGAGAAGAAAATGTACTGAATAAGGAAACATGCTAGTTCTACTGCCTATAATGATACGACCTTGTCAAGGTTACTTAGTATCTTGAGATAGACAATTCAGAACAGATTTACAAAATACTTCTTGTGGATGTAAGAACAACAAAATTCTGTGCATTGCGAGGGACTGAAAATCAAAAATACATTATCTGAAGGGAAGTATAATACAGGGAGACAAACAATAAGAAAATAAATTCTCACAGAGTGCAGAATTAAATAAACGCTATATGGAAATTTTTCATTCTACCTGAAGACAGGGGTGTGTGTGGCTTATAAACTGTTGTCTGACCTGCCAACTTTGGGAATCAGCAGCTTCCGCAGCTGTGTGATCCAGCAGCCTGCCCTCTGACCTGCCGATTCTGGGTTTGTCAGCCCTTGCGACCACATGAGTCCAAAGAAGCCTCCAACTGACACTTCACAGATTTGGGGACTTGCCAGCCTCCACAACTGCATAAGCCATTTCCTTGAGATATGGGACAGCAACTCTGCCCCCTCAACTTTGGACAACCTCATTCTCCTAGTAGCAACCTCACCCCCTCACCTCCTGGCAGGCCTTATTCTTCTGCCTCTTGGGCATGGCAGCCCTGCCCGTCTGCCTTGGGGGGCCCCTGTTACCCTGGCACACCTTATGGCAGCCCCACACACTGTAACCAAGCTGGTGAAGATGAGACTCTTTAAAACCTAGGAGACAGTGGGCCCACCCTTTGAGATCCCAGAGACCATGGCCACACCCTTTGAGGCCTAGGCAGCTCAGCTTCCCGTGCCCCTTCCAACAGCTCTGCTGACGTCCAAGCTGCTCTAGGGATGGCTGGTTCTTTTCTCTTCTCGAAGGACAACAGATATAGCTCCTTTGGTCTGTTTTCTGCCTGCAGAATTCCAAGAGGCAGAAAGCATTTTTTCCTTTCATTCTTTCTCTATCCCCTTCAGTCTAAGCTGATGGATTTTCTGCTGTGGTAATTGGTTAGATCCATCAGTCACAGGCTTAATCTCTTCAACAAGTTTGTGTAGCCATGTTCTTGGTGAAAATTCTAGGACACATGTACTTAGTCTGTACAAAAGAATCTTCCATATCTTTAAGTTTTGCTTCCATTTTGCACAGTTCAGTTTTAAATCCATCTCTTTCCTCTCCCATTTTATTATAAGCAGCAAGGAGAAACCACAGGCCCCTTTAAGATCTTGCTTAGAAATCTCATCAGCCAGATATCCAAGTTCATCATTTACAAGTTCTACCCTCCACCAAATATTTGAACATAATTCAGAAAAGTTCTTTAACACTGCATAAAAAGCATCAGTTTTCCTCCACTGTCCAATCATATGTTCGTCATTTTCTCTTAAAGCCTCACCAGAAGCACATTTTACAGCCACGTTTTTAGTGACATTCTGCTGCTGGCACCATATGTATCCTCTAAGATGAAAGAGGCTTTCTCAGTAGCTCTTCTCACTTCATTCTGGGCCTTTACCAGAATTACCTTTGACGTCTATAATTCTACAAACAGTCTCTTCAAGGCAATCTATTTTATTACTAAGTACCTTAAAACTCTTCTAGCCTCTACCCATTATACAATTCTAAAATTGCTCCCACATTTTAGTTATCTGTTAGAGCAGCATCCCATTCCTTTGTCTGCTAAGCCACCCTCCTCAGTAAAACCATTATCCCTTCCACCCCCACCTGATGAGATTAATACAGCTGTGCCTGAAGACTGTGTCGGAGATATTGCCTGGGGCAGTGCCTGAGGCCTTACAAGACATTGCTGAATGTCCCCAGGATCCACCCCCACTACCCACTTTTGCTTTTAGACCTATAACTAGATCTGAGTCCCAGCGAGCCCCAAGAGGTGAAGTACAAAGTGTGACCCAGGAGGAATCACACTACGCTCCAAAAGAACTGCTTGACTTTTCTAATATGTGCAAACAGAAACCTGAGGAATATGTGTAGGCTATTAACATTGTGGGATAATGGTGCAAGGAACATAAAGTTAGATCAGTCTGAGTTTATTAATATGGGCCCACTAAGCACGAATTCTTCATTCAGTGTTTCAGCTCGAGAGGTTAGAAAAGGATCTAATAGTTTATTTGGTTGGTTCACTGAAACACGGATTAAATGGTGGCCTACACTAAATTTTTTTTTACACTAAATCAAGGTGAAGTACCAGACCTGCCTTGGTATACTATAGAAGAAGGTATCCAAAGGCTTAGAGAAATTGGCATGTTAGAGTGGATTTATCAGGTTGGACACACAGACCCACCCATGGAATGCCCAGAGGACATACCTTTTACCTCAGCAATGAGGAACAAATTTGTGAAGGGAGCCCTACTATCCTTGAAGACTGCTGTGATTGCTATTTTATGTAAGTCAGATTTGACAGTGGGACTGCCCTAATTGAGTTAAGACACCTAACTACAATGGGGCTGATTGGACCCCATGGTGAATTGGGGCCAAGTGGTGGTACTTAATCAACACAGACAAGGTAGGCATGGTTACCACATGGACAGCAGAGTCAAAGCAGTAATCAGAATAGTCTGACTCGTATGGACTTATGGCATTTGGCTTCTTAGCCATGGTGTCCCTAGGAATGAAATTGATGGGAAATCTACGAAATATTTACTTGAATTCTAGGTCAAGTGAACAGCAGTCTAACTTGAATCACCAGAATAGAGAATCACGGCCCCCTCAATCAATTCCCAAAACTTGAGCCAGTTTACAGACTCACAACCCCTTGAATGAAGGTGATTCTGGGTCCCCTTAAGGAAGGACCTCACTGCACTTTGAAACATTTATACTGATAATCTTTCTCCCAGCCTTCCCCTAAGTGCTCTAAGGCCTTTTACGAGAGTGACTGTTCATTCGGGGAAAGGAATTAATCAGCCTTTGAGGGGATTACTGGACATTCCCTCTGAACTGACACTAATTCCAGAAGACCCAAAACATCACTGTGGCCCACCAATCAGAGTAGAGGTGTATGGAGGTGAGGTTATTAATAGAGTCTTAGCTCAGGTCCATCTCACAGTGGGTCTAATGGGTCCCAAAATAATCCTGTAGTGACTTCCCAAGTTTCAGAACACATATTTGGAATACAAATATTCAGCAAATGACCGAACCCCCACATTGCATGCCTGAGATGTGGAGAAAGGGCTATTATAGTAGGAAAAATCAAGTGGAAGCCATTAAAACTGCCTCTGCCTAGGAAAAGAGTAAACTAAAAGCAATACCACATTCCTGGAGGGACTGCAAAGATTACTGCCGCCATTAAGGACTTGAAAGATGAAAGGATGGTGATTCCCACCACACCCCCTTTCAACTTGTCTATTTGTCCCATGCATAAAACCAGTGGATCTTGGAGAATGACAGTGGATTATCGTGAACTTAACTATGTGGTGACTCCAATTCCAGATGTGGTTTCATTAGTTAAGCAAATTAATACAACTTCTAGTACCTGGTAAGCAGCTATTGATCCAGCCAATGCATTGTTCACGATTCTGGTTTTGAACGAGCCCTGAAAACAGTTTGCCTTCAGCTGGCAAGGCCAGCAATACACCTTCACTGTCCTTCCTCTGTTGTTGTTGTTATTGTTATTGTTGTTAGGTGCCGTCAAGTTGGTTCCGACTCATAGCGACCCTATGCACAACAGAACAAAACACTGCCTGGTCCTGCGCCATCCCTACAATCATTGTTATGCCTGAGCTCATTGTTGCAGCCACTGCATCAATCCACCTTGTCAAGGGTCTTCCTCTTTTCCGCCGACCCTGTACTTTGCCAAACATGATGTCCTTCTCCAGGGATTGATCCCTCCTGACAATATGTCCAAAGTATGTAAGATTCAGTCTCGCCGTCCTTGCCTCCAAGGAGCACTCTGGCCGCACTTCTTCCAAGACAGACCTGTTCGTTCTCTTGGCAGTCCACGGTATATTCAACATTCTTCACCAACACCACAATTCAAAGGCGTCAACTCTTCTTCAGTCTTCCTTATTCATTGTCCAGCTTTCACATGCATATGATGTGATTGAAAATACCATGGCTTGGGTCAGGCGCACCCTAGTCTTCAGGGTGACATCTTTGCTCTTCAACACTTCGAAGAGGTCCTTCCTCTAAGGTATATCAATTCTCTGGCCCTAAAATATATATATATATATAATTTATGTCATAATTTAGTCTGCAAGGACCTTGATTGCCTTCCCTTCCATGAGATGTCACACATTAATGGCATTAAGTTGATTGGACCTAGTAAGGAAGAAGTGTCAATGACTTTAGACTTACTGGTAAGATATTTGTGTGCTAAACAAACAAAAGGAAAAAAACAAAACAAAACAAACTCATTGCCATCAAGTAGATTCTGCCCCCTGGGAAATTAACCTGACAAAAATTCCAGGCGCTGGTTTTAGGTGAAGTCTTTGTCTCTCTATCAGCTCTAGGGGAAGGTACTTGTCTCTTCAGTTTGTTTCCTGGTTCCTTGGAGATTTCCATGTGGCTTGGCATCCATCTACCCCCATCTCTGTTCTGCTTGCTTGTTTAATTTCTTTTATATCTCAAAAGAGATTGACTCAAGATACACCCTACACTAATCCTGCCTCATTAACATAACAAAAATAACCCATTCCCAAATGGGATTATAATCATAGGCATAGAGGTTAGGATTTAAAACATATATTCTGGGGAGTTGAAACAGTTGAAAATGGTAAAAGGGTCAGTTAGAAATGGCCGAAGGGATTTATGAGTAGCTTTGAGGTCCCTGTTGCCTACTTGGATGATGAAAATTATTACAAATTGTTAACATTTCAGGCCTCATTTTACATTTTAATGTTTTGATTTGTTAAGTATTATGGAAAGAGAAAAAAAAATTATTTGTGCCCAGGCTAAAAAAAGTTTCAGAGAAGAATTAAGTAATTATCCAATTAGCCAAGTCATGAATTTACAAAAACATGCCCATGTATATATCTATTTATATCTATATATCTCATCCTGAACCAGAACATGAGAATAAGAACTACCATCATCTGGGAATCAGAGATGAACTGGTGAATAAGGAGAAGATTGACAGGAATAATCATGAGCACCATGTACTGGAATCTTTTTGAACTTGAGTATTTTTATAATACACTGAAAATCTAGGAGGTGAGCATTTGGCAGAGATTTTCTTGAAAATGCACAAAGTGAGCCTGTCACTTCAAGGAAATAAAAATGACTATTTCTTGCCAATGAGAAAATCAGAGCTTTCAAACAAAACCCCAAAATTTGAAAAATTTATTATTTGCCCCTGTGAACTTGGCAATTTCCCAATACCAAAAAAAAGACTTTCCAGATGTGAGTGATGGCATTATCAACAAATATGATATTTTATAATGAAACATGTTACCTTCTGAAAGATTTGCATAACCCAGAGTACCAGTATTTTCCAAAGGACCAGGCATGATACTAAAAACTCATGCACAAGTACATGATCCTTTCAAAGGGCAAGATAAACAATGGATTTTAATGAAACAAAGTATGGAAAGCATTTTGATATGGTTTTAGGTTCCACATTGCATTTAAAAAAAAAGAAAGAAAATCCAGAATTATCTAAAAAGACTATTAAAATTCTCCTCCCTTTTCCAACTATACATCTGTGTGGGGCCAGATTTTCTTCATAAACTTCAACTAAAACAACATATTGGGACAAATGAGAAACCAGATGTCTTCTATTAAGGCAGACATTTGCAAAGTATAAAACGATGCCTTTTTTTTTTCCACTGTGTTTTTTTTTGTTTTGGAAAATATTTTTCATTTTTATTAAAAATATATTATTTATGTAAACATGTAATGGGTTTATCATTGGCATCTTTAAGTGAATTTGTAAATATTTTTAAAATTTTTAGTTTTAATTTCGTATATGGTAAATATTTATAGGTATAACCCACATGAACAAAAGCTCACTAGGGTTCTCAATAATTTTTGAGAATGTATAGAATTTCTGAGACCAGAAAGGTTGAGAAACACTAATGTAGACCAAGCACTGAACATACAGTAAATTACTCAAGGACTTTTAACACATTGCACATAATTCCATAAATGAGAAATTATGAAGCAGCAGTTGAGAAGTTGTATAATTGTGGGGCAGGAATAATTTTCTTTCTGTTTTTCTTCTTAAACTAAAAAGAATCATACCATTTGTACTAGAGAGAAGTCTTCAGTGCATGCTGGTGACATTCTCTCCATTCTTTCTTCCAAGTTTCTGAGTCTCATTTCATGTGTCCCCATTTACAGGGGTAAAATTAGCATGATATCCAGTCACCATTTGGCTCATGACTCAGTGTCACTATAAAAATCACTTTAGCAGCTTCATAGGCCCAAATTCTCCTAGGATACATCTATACGAAACTCTTCAATTTGTTTAATATAGAAGACGTAAGTACATTTCCTTGCCTTTTCAATCTATCTAAATGTATAACCAAAAAAAAAATTTTTTTTTTAATGTATAAATTCTACTGAAGTAAAACCTTTGATTTATTCTCTCAAATAATTTGTGTGTATATATAAGAAAAGGTTCAGGGCATAAACAGGGAAAAGACCAACAGGAATCATGAGCATCAGTTCAGAAATCCATTATACAAGGAAGAATTCTCAAGGCAGCAATGTTTCTTTTGTTAAAGAGTGAGAAAGTGTGGCGTTTTTAAGAAGGGGAATATGAAAAAGCAGGCTTACTTCTTATGAATTTTGATTGAATTTTATATGTCGATTTTAAAAGATTTATGCTTTAAAATCTAATCTAACTTTGAACAGTTTAATACCTAAATAATAAAATGTCTTTTTTCTCTCCTATCAGTCTTTGGGTATTAGTATAATTGGTTGTTTTGTATAAATATATATAAAAATATAACATCATATTATCTTGTTTATATTCAATACTACCATTTTGTGAGGACTAAACCAAAAATCCAAACCTGTTGCCGTCGAGTTGAGTCCAACTCATAGCAATCCTATACCCGAGAATACTAATTATAAGAGTAAAAACAGGAAACTCTAGTGAAGAAATGTAAGTCTACTTTAAGCAAGTTTTCCAGAATTTTTGTCTGATCAGTTTCTTCTTATAAGGTCAATTATGTATTAATTGCTATTCTATTAAACCTCTATCGGCTGCTAACATTTATTTGACTTTTTATACATCTCTCATTTTTCTGAATACCTGTCAATCATAACTATTTGGCAGCGGTTTCTCCATGATTTCAAAGTTAAAACAAAAGCCATCTATATAGTGGCATATTTGGAAAAAGAGATCTCTGGGTCTCTCATAGTGATATAACTAAATAGAAGACCTGTGCCTAAATGCTCAACTGAAAGAAAAATGACCTAGCTCTTATGCACATAAAAATAACTATTTTTGAGTAGCTAATAATTTCTTTTAATAAGAATTCAGTATATGAACTGTAATCAAGAGAGGGAAAAAATAAAAAGTTTACAGCATCTATATATTTTGTTACAAAATGCGGTTGTACTCATGGTTTCATTGACATATTCAATATGTATTTGTCAGTTATTATTCTTTGTATTAGACAAGGAATCTATTGTCTAGAGCAAGAAAATATAGTTAAAAAATGAAATACTACTTCTATAATGATAATGGCTACCATAATTGAATGTCCAGCATTTATTTTCTGTGTTAGTTTAAAGGTTCAGAATTGGAACAATTCTGCAGATCAATTTAGTAAATATATTTCACGTATTTTTTAAGGGAAGGGGAAGTTTACAGGAATAAGCTCTTCTCACAACTGTCGTTATTTCACTCAGTCCCAACGATGAAAACTATATATAAACATTTTTAAAAGTTCAGTGAGCGCAACATGTATCTATATCTTTCATACCTCCGATTTTCCTTCGTGTGCTCGTTACTTAGGAGCATGCGCAGTGAAATATCAAATTATTTGCTTCCCACTTATAAGCAGAATTGCCACCAGGATCCTTTTACATTCCCAAATACACAAATCATGGCACAATATACTTCTTTGAATTCATTTCTTCTGATGAGAAATGTCACCACTTTTCTCTGCCTCATTCTTAATATTTCAAGCTCTCCTTAAAACTGTTAGCAATGAAGTTGAATTAGATGTAAAGCCCCACATGCACATGATTATGACAGTCAGCACATAAAAATGATAATGCCAAAGAACAAGGACCTTTATTACAAAATACAGTGACCTTTACACAAAACCCACAGACCTGGGCTTAACTGATGGTTCTGTGTATTATTTAGCAGTCACTTGACATCTTCCAGGCTTATTTTCTTCATCTGAAAAATAACAATATTTTTACCTACTTCAAAGCATTAGTATCAGATGAGAAATAACAGTTTTGTTTTTTTTTTTTTATGTTTTAAAAAGCCATAAGACTGAGAGTGAAAGACATCAGCAATGATCGTGAGGAATGCTTATTCTTGTATCCACCTCCTCTTAAATATTTATAAAATATATTTACTAGGCTAATGTGCATGTCCAATTCTGAAATTTTAAAGTAGCATGTGTTGTTGATAGCAGTTTAGAAGGTAATGAAAATATCTTGATAACTAATGGCACTGAATTACTCCAAGCTCAAAAGTCTTATTTGTGTACAGGCAACCTGGTAGAGTAGACAGAGTAGACTGCGACTTTGCAGACCTAAGTTCCAAGCACATAATTAACCAACAGTGTGAATATGGGCAGGTTACTTGAACTTTCTGGTCCTCAGATTCTTTACCTATAAAAACTTCAGGAATGGGTAGATGAATTTTTAGGATTTGGAAATTTAGAATAACATTCCTTATTGGTCAATTCTATTCAACATATTTTTATGTTAGGAATTATAAGTGATTAAAACATAAACAAACAGGAACAGTCAGAATTTATAATCCATGTAGGAGAGATAATCACAATGCGAGTTAGAATTTAAATACCCTTGTTGTTAGTTGCCATAGAGTCGATTCTGACTCATGTCAACCCCATGCGTGCAGAGTAGAACTGTGCTCCACAGGGTTTTCCAGGCTGCGACCTTTCAGGAGCAAGCTGCTAGAAGCAGGCTCCTGAGGTGCCTCTGGGTGGGTTTGAACCCCAACCTTTCAGCTAGTAGTTGAGTTTTTAACCATTCGTGCCACCCAGGGACTTCATAAGGGCCCTAAACCCCTTGCTGTCCAGTCCATCCTGACTCATAGAGACCCTGTAAGACAGAGGAGAACTGCCCCATATGGTTTCCAAGGCTGTAACCTTTACAGAAGCAGACCGCCGCATCTGTCTCCCGAGGAACAGCTGGTGGGTTCCAACCTTGAACGTTTTGGTTAGCAGCTGAGCACTTTAACCACTATGTCATTGGTACTCCAATAAGTTGCCTAAGGAGGTATAAATAAAGCCCTGCAGAAGTGCTGGCTGAAGAGATTGGGGAAAGAGAAAACGGTATTTGGCTAAGTTTTGAGGCCTAAATCCATTTCAACAAGCAAGTTTGTTAGGGAAAGGAATACCAAGTGAAGTAATAAAAAAAAGCTTGAGCAAATGCACAGGCAGAGATGCCAAATACTGTGCATTATCCTGCCACAAACCAAGCACGAGAGTGGGTGCTGGAAGTTCATGCAGCAAAGGTGGGTTCTTTCCAAATTGTGAAAGGCCTTAAATGAAATGCTAAGAAATTCAAATGTGTTTTACAGGCAGTGGGGTAGACTTTTGAGAAAGGTCAAAAGGTGATTTTGGTAGCAGCATTTGGGATGGACTGGGGCATAGACAAACCTAGGAAATGGAGAGCGCAACAATAGGCCTGGTATGAGCTTTTCCTGTTTTGCTTTTATAAGGAGCAAATGTGAGTGACATCAGATAAAAACCAATGTGGCCTGGCAAGTGATTGGACGTGGATATCAAGGGAGAGAAATAAGTAAAAACATGCTGCAACACGGTGTGTCACTGTTAATGGGAAGTGAGTGGAGTCATCTGTGGGACTGGATGAGATATTCAAGTCAGGAAGGAAAGAGAGTCAAGGACTGAGCCTGCATTCCAATAGAATATGCCCTTATTCCAACAAGTGACCCTAGGAAGAGAAATCTGTGAAGAATACAAAATCGAATAGAATGGAATCAGGACAGTGAGAGATCATGGAAACAAAGAAAGAACAGCTGGTTTTTATTCATGTGCCAAACACTGCGTTAGGCCCTTTACATACATATTCCAAATAAATTCTCATAGCTACCTTGAGCGCTAGGTATATTGGTCAGAATATATTGATGAAGAAAGTGAAGTACAGAGAGATTATACATAACATAGCAAGATCTAGATTCAAATACAGAAAAGTTTGTTCAAAAGGCAATAATTGCACATCTATAATTTGCCATATGCTCTAGGGGAGAGTTTCAAGAAAGATGTAACTGGCAGAGCCAATTACTATAAAGAGGTCAAACAGGATGGACACTTACAAAAAGACAAACAAAAAAAGACTTTTATAGTAAGCATCAGGGATGCATAAATCTACAAAGATCTATATATAAAACATGCAATATAAAAGCCTTGGAATACAAAAGTTCCAAAGGGTTTTTCAAAGAAAACAAGAAAATAAAAGGAGCTAAACCTTTTTGAGATGTTTAATGAAGGAAAGAAGATGGTAACTCAAAGGTGTATGAGTGTTGAAGAAAGTGTATACAGTTAGATGGCTGGTTCATTTTTTTTTTTTTTAAGTATGGTAAGATTTGAACATACTTGTAAACTTAAGGGAGAAATACAGAGGGGAAAGAAGAGTATCAGGGAAAAAAATAATAAATGGAGCAAAGTCCTAGAGGAGATGAAAGAAGGACATAGAATCAATAGCGTATCTTAAAAAAAAAAAAAAAAAAGGACAATTCATCCAGGAAAGGAAGAATGGTAATTTTACTGACAAATGTTGTTTGGCAGTGGAAGACATTTAGTCTTAGTCATTTTATGCTGCTATAACAGAAATACCACAAGTGGATGGCTTTAATGAAGAGAAGTTTATTCTCTCACAGTCCAATAAGCTAGAAGTCCAAATTCAGGGCGCCGGCTCCAGGGGAAGGCTTTCTCTCTCTGTTGGCTCTGAAGGAAGGTCCTTGACATCAGGAGCCTCAGGTCCAAAGGACACTCTCTGCTCCCAGCACTGCTTTCTTGGTGGTCTAAGGTCCCCAAATCTCTGCTTGCTTCTCTTTTATCTCTTGTAAGATAAAAGGCCGTACGGGCCACATCTCAGGGAAACTCCCTTTACATTGGATCAGTGACATGACCTTAGTAAGGGTGTTACAATCCCACCCTAATCCTCTTTAACATAAAATTACAATCACAAAATGGAGGACAACCACATAATACTAGGAATCATGGCCCAGCCAAATTGATACACACATTTTTTATTGGACATAATTCAATCCATGACAACATTTAAGAGAATTTGCAGCAGATATTCCGTATCATCTCAGAGAAGGAAAATGCAAAGTCATCTCATAAAGGTAAATGGTAGGGTGGTATCTGGGTCTGTGGACTAGAAATGGTTTGGAATCCTTCCACAGGGGAAAGCATAAGGAAAAGTCAACTAGAGGTGAACAAATGAATTTCTGAGCAACTCTGAGCGTATACTAATAATAGAGTCAAAAATTTCTAGTTGGGCCAATTGGCACAATTTCGTGACTTTTTCTGGTAACAATCAGCCAGTTAGTAATGAATGAGGTCAGAGAAAGTGCACCATGATTTTTTCCAAGCCTTGAGGCTTAAGAAGGCAGAGATGACTATAGATCAAAGGGGCTTATTGAAGGCTAGTAAGAAACTACATGCAACTGGCCCAGGCTGGACCTAGAAGAAATGAAAATAAAAAGAGTTAAAGGAATTAAAGATAAGATCAGCACGAAGAATAGATTCACTGATAGTAAGAAGAAAAGAATAGGTGATTATGGCCAGAGAAAGGAATTTCAAAATTCAAGATTTTGGAAATGAAGTAGTTTTGAGTGATTGTTGTTTTTACACCCTCACTGGAAGTGCCATTAACAATCATGTATGTCATCCAGCTGTCCTGATTTACTTATTAGAAAATGGAAGACCAGGAGATTGGGCGATCTTTCACAAGTGACTACATGATTCAGTGGCAGGGCAAGGATTAGAATATTCTGAGAAATATTTTGAAATTTTAGATAAAATGTTAGAACCATCAAATAATATCCCGGCGGGGGGTGGGGCGGGGGGGAGAATGATTGATATAGTCAAGTAAATGGAAACCAATGTTACCGAAAATATTATAGTCACAATAAAGTATACCAAACCTGTTGCCATGGAGTCGATTCCAACTCATAACGACCCTATAGGACAGAGTAGAACTGCCCCATAGTGTTTCCAAGGAGCACCTGGTGAATTAGAACTGCCAAATTTTTGCTTAGCAGCCGTAGCTCTTTACCACTATGCTAGTCAGGGTTTCCAATAAAGTATACAGTATACATATGTTTCCTATTTCGAAACTTGTATTATGCATGTTTCCCTCTTTGCTGTTTCAGTTTCCTCTTGAAGAGCATATAAAAGTCTTCTCCAGTGTGTATTGGGAGAATTGAGACTAAGCTTAAAGGAATGTGCTACTGGCTGTTATCTGAAATTATAAATGGCAGCAAGTAATTTCAAAATGCCAGTGTCTGTGCCCTCGTTGGTATTAGCTTTCTCCACAGTTCTTATCTTTTGAAAAGACCCCTTCCTCTTGAGAATGCAATGAGTTTTTCATCTAAAAGCATAGTAATATGTCTTTAAAATGGTTAGGTTAGGTTAGGTTAGTAGTAAGAATAATTTGTTTAAATCAATTAGCCTGACAGAAATTCGTCTTAGTATTCATTACTCTTTTGACCTTCAGGGAAAGCTACACACTTAAACATAGAAAAAGAAATTAAAGATTTGTATTTGATGGTCTTTTGTCATAGTTTACCTTGAAAATATGTATCTTCATTAAATGTTTACATATGTGTCTTACCAAGTTTTTTTTTTTTTTAGAAAGCTCACTTTCATTGGCTTCTTGATAAATTTAAAAAACTACTTTGTGATTTTATTTCAAAGATTCAGTGCAGGGAGATCATTATTCCTTTCAAGCAATGGCATACCAAGGGGAGCACAAGGAAGCTGCCCTCCTGGATTGGGAGCAATATTTGATCACTGACATTTACAATTTCTGGTGCACGCTGGTAATAAAAAAGCAAACTGGATTTTGGTCCATTTCACTATTGTTCTTAGACTCTTTACAAATAATGTACTCGCTTTCTGCTAGGATAGGCCACTCTCACTCAACCCCCACCTTGGTAAGCTAGTAATCTCAAATTCATCTCTCTGGAGTTTAAGACATTAAAATGGTGCTTTTGTTGTTGTTAGGTGCCGTCGAGTCAATTTCAACTCATAGCAACCCCATGTGACAGACTAGAACTTCGCCATAGGGTTTTCTAGGCTGTAATCTTTTTAATCTTTATGATAGCAGATCTCCAGGTCTTTTCTTCAGTGGAGCCACTGGGTGAGTTCCAACCACAAACCTCCAGGTCAGCAGGCAAACACTAAATTGTTGCACCACCAGGGCTCCTTAAAACGGTGCTAGAGAAGGAGGATTTTATTATCTAAACCAGGTGTCAACAGGCCAAATCAAGCCCATTGCCTGTTTTTGGAAATAAAGTTTTATTGGAACACAGCCATACTCATGCATTACATATCATCTACAGCTGCTTTTGCACTACAATCACAGAACTTCGTAGTTGGGACAGAGACCTTGAACTATTTAAGGCCTGAAAGATTTACTATCTTTCTCTTTATAGAAAAAGTTTCCCAAAACGCTATTTGCTTTGTAGGTATGTAAACAAAACAATTACTTCACATTCATGTTGTATGGCAGTAGTTTAATGAGTGTCTTTGTTAATGTTTATTTACCAGTCTTTGACCAACCTATTGTTTTTTTCTCTTTTTTAGTCCCTGCTATGTGGATATTTGTTAGCAATGACTGATGTGGAAACTACATATGCAGATTTTATTGCTTCAGGAAGAACAGGTAGAAGAAATGCAATACATGATATCCTGGTTTCCTCTGCAAGTGGCAACAGCAATGAATTAGCCTTGAAATTAGCAGGTCTTGATATCAATAAGACAGGTAAGTAGTCTGACACACACTTCTCTATGTATGTGTAATGATTTGCAGTGCTTCCAGAGGGGAATTAAGGCATGGAAAGCTACCTTTGAAAATAACCTAATAGAAAGAATTATAAACAGTCTTAGGCAAGATAAAAGTCTGGGACTAATTTTTTAATTACTCCACTCTTTTCAATGACTTCCCTCACAGGATTTCCCACTATAATACAGAATCCCTAAGCTGATTTTACTAATGAAATCAATAAGACACATGTTGATTTTTAAAAAAAAAACTCATCTCTATAAAAGCTTTGAAATTGCCTACGTAGAATATTTTAAAGAGTTGGAGCTCCTACTTTGGACAATGTTGGCTACTTCTACCATTTAATAGGGAGTTACATGGTTAACAAGATTCACTGGTTAGTCTGATAGATCAGAATTCCAAGAACCATTTCAAAAGAAAAGGGTCTTTAATACCAATTTTATTGGGAACAGAAGTAAAATACTCTGTTATATGAGTGAATCCTAGGTAAAAGGTTCTTTTATAGTAGAGAGGATTTTGAAAAATTTGTTTTATTATTGGCTCTTTAACTCTTACCCAAGGAGTCTGACTTTACTAACATTAAAAATAATCAAAACTCACTGAAATTTGAATATGAGGTTTGTTCTGAGAAGTTATTTTACATGCATATAGGTAGACTATTTTGATTCTAGCAAAAGCAAATGGCTCGGAGAAGCTAGGTACTGAAAAACCGATCCATTGCCGTTGTGTCAATTCTGACTCATAGTGACCCTACAGGACAGAGTAGAACTGCCCCATAGGGTTTCTAAGGCCGTAGCCCTTACGGAAGCAGACTATCACATCTTTCTCACACAAAGCCGCTGATGGGTTTGACCTTCCAATGGGGCGGATTAACCAGTAAGCAAGGTATGCATGGGCTTGCATTGTGTTTACTTACTTAACTGTAGTGCACAATTTCACATGGGTTTCAGCACATCATGGTAAAAAACAGCCAAAATTGTGCACTATAAATTAATAAGTAAGCACAAGTAAACCTGTGCCTTGCTTATTGCGTAATCCATCCCTGCCTGCCAGCCTCTCGGTAGCAGCTGAGTCCTTAAACACTGCACCACCAGGGCTCCAGAAGCTAGGTAAATGGGGCTTATAAAGAGAAGAGGAGGGAGAAATATAGAAGACTGACCACTGCCTAATTTAAGCATGATTGATTGAACCCCGCCCTCCCCCTTTTACTGAGATCAAAACCAAACCCATTGCCTTGGAGTAGATTCTGACTCACAGTGACCCAATAGGAACATAGTAGAAGTGCCCCCATATGGTTTCCAAGGAGCCATCGTGGATACAAACTGCTGACCTTCTTTGGTTAGCAGCCAAGCTCTTAACCAAAGGGCTCCATTACTGGGATCAAAAGGATATCAATTCACAAAATAGTCTTTGCCCCTCCACCCAGCCGTATCTTTTGAGAGTCAAATTTAGTAAGCCTGACTTCCTACCGGAAAGAAAGGATTTGCAACTTCAGGTGAAACAAAAGCAGATGGCAGAGTGAGTTTGGTCAGGGATTTCTTTAAAGTGACTATTGTGTTTTGTGGGTAAGAAAACTACAAAATCGAAGCAAGATATCTTCAATTTCTCTCTTTAACACTAATGAAAAAGAAAAAACAAGCCTGACACATTAAAATACTTGGCAGCCTTACTTCTGAGTATTGTAAGGAGTCCCCTGATAATTTCTCTATCAGTAGCTTTTGCAAGTACGAAGGCTGAATGTGTTTCCCTGAGAAAGACCTGTGCGAAATAACCCTTAAAAGTAAAAAGGGGCTCTTGATTAAGGAGTCATAATGTTTCGAAGATTTAATAAACTAATATAAAAAAATATTTAGCACAGTTCTTCAGTTGTGGTAACCACTCAATACATTTTAGCTATCAGAATTTTTATGGAAATGCCTTTGAATTATTGGGAAACTGAATATATATAATACACACACTAATGAAATGGGTCAACATTACCTTTAAGTACCTATGGACAGTTATTTTATTCAATGGGGAAAGGACATTAGATCACAGATTGGTCTTTTCAAATTCAGTCAGCATCTCGTTGGGAGATATAACCAAAAACCTTTGCCATCAAGTTGATTCCAACTCATAGCAACCCTATAGAACAGAGTAGAACTGCCCCATGGAGTTTCCAAGGATTCGAACTGCCTACCTTTTGGTTAGCAGCTGAGCTTTAACCACTACACCACTAGGGCTCCTTGGAATATACGGACCTGTGTATTTTAGGTTTCACTGTTTCTCTATTATTGCTATCAGGAGTTACTTCTCAAAGCAGCTCTGAGAAAGGCTGAAGAAAATTAATTAAATTTGTTGGCATAGGTAGGTAAATACACTTTTTCCACAGCACCTTTGAGAATTTGCTAATTTATTTTAAAAGATTTATGTATTTTTAAAATTTTTTACGTAAATAACTCCAGAATGCATTAACTTTACCCTTATTAGTACTACATTTTTATTTAATTCCTTTATTTAATTTTAATTCCTTCTTTTTCTGTTTTCACTAAAATTGATAATTTGTTAGCCCCAAGTCTGTTCTGTTATCCAAGAGAACATATAAAATTATTACTGAATTTTGTCTGGGCAAAATAATTCAGATATCTTCATGCCTCCCAATGTCTTTTTTTCTAAACATTTCTGCATGTTCATTGCAATTCTCTAAAAACCCCTTGCCATCAAGTCAATTCTGACTCATAGCAACCCTACAGGACAGAGTAGAACTGCCCCACAGGGTTTCCAAGGAGCCCCTGGTGGATTCGAACAGCCAACTTAAACCACTACACCACAAGGGTTTCCTTCAATTCTCTAGGCCCTTGTAAAATTGTTTCTTTTTCAAATCGTAAATTGCAGAACTCGGCAAAGTATAAACAGCACTGACTTTATTATTTTAAGAACTAAAGCTAATAACTGTATAATATGGAATTCTAAAATATAAAAAATGACAAAGGTATAATCACAAATTAAACATCACTGAGAATTTTGAGAGATGTCCTCTTTAATTCCTGAGTGTTTCATCTTATTTTATTTCATACTTGGCAACATTGCTGTCCCATGTTTACCTCAATTTGTTAACAACCATTTATTTTGCCACAGCTCTGTGTTTGTTGCATTATGCTAAGGCATGAGAAGTGTCCCTAGATACCCAGAAAGTCCCAAGCCCCATGGGAGTCTAGTTTCTCATCTTGTATTTATGTAGTCACTTTCATCCTTAAATATTCTACTGTTTGCATCTGTCCTAATTTGATTTCATTCTTTGGTTACCAAGAGCTTCTTCCATTTATGAAGTTCCTCTTGGATGCTAATCTGCACACTCAGATTCATGCCATCTGCACATCCTGGGAGCCTGTTCATTACTCTCATAATAAAAGTAATATATGAAAATGATATATAATGCCTGGTTACATATCCTTGGAACCCATTTAGAACAGAACATAATTTTTATGTACAGGAATTGCTTTTAATTCCCTGAAAGATTAAATACCAGTGGAGTATGGGGAGATGTTTTGTGAACATTTGTTAAGAATAAAGGAGAAACTGACCTGCAACATTATGATCCAAAGAATGGACTAACCTTCTTACCTCCATCCATTTGAATTACAGTAACAAACTCTTAGCAAATATTGCTATAATTTATATTATTGCAATTCCCAAAAATATTTTTGTCCACCAAAAAAGAGTGGACTAACCTTCTTACCTCCATCCATTTGAATTACAGTAACAAACTCTTAGCAAATATTGCTATAATTTATATTATTGCAATTCCCAAAAATATTTTTGTCCACCAAAAAAGAATGGACTAACCTTCTTACCTCCATCCATTTGAATTACAGTAACAAACTCTTAGCAAATATTGCTATAACTTATATTATTGCAATTCCCAAAAATATTTTTGTCCACCAAAAAAAGAATGGACTAACCTTCTTACCTCCATCCATTTGAATTACAGTAACAAACTCTTAGCAAATATTGCTATAACTTATATTATTGCAATTCCCAAAAATATTTTTGTCCACCAAGCCTGCAAAAATGGCAGTGTGGTGTCAGAGGTCCTCCTCTAACTTCAAGAGGGAGAGGAAAGAGAATCGCCATCATCATCAGCCCAGGGCTGATTCCCTATGAGATGGAGGTCATACATCCCTCCCCCCTTCCAACCTTTATACAAATTCTGACACCAGCCTTCCCTCCCCCCTTCCAACCTTTATACCAATTCTGACACCAGCCTTCCCTCACACAGCACTCTCTACTGTCTCTGCTGGGTTCAATAATTTATTGTAATGGCCACACACAAACACAGACAATACTAATGATTATGGTGTTTATTAGGGAAGTAACAGGGTACAACTCGGGATCAGGAACAACTCAGAAGTAACAGGAACAACTCAGGACACAGTTCTTGATCAGGACAGCTTCTTTTTGCCCTCTGCCGATGGTTCTCCTCAGGCAAGTGTTACAGCTCTTAACTTCAAGGGTCAGCAAAATCCACCACAACCATCTCTTGCTGGTCTCCTGGTTCCTGCCATCTTGCGCTGCAGTTGCTCTTGCTACTGCCACTGTCTCTCACTATCTTCTGTGTCACAGCTTCTCTTCCTCTCTCTCTCCTCATGTCTCTTTTTAAGATAGCCTAACTGGACAATCCCCTCGTTAGGGTTCCATATGCCTAATTTGCATGGTCCCACCTCCGTGAGACCCCCATTCACCTTATTTGCATAGTGTCACCCAATCACTGTGTGGGACTTACAAGATCACACACGGCTAAGACGGCCGCCGTATTAAGTGATGCACTACACCACAAAGCCATATTGGTTGCCTAGTAACCAAGTAACAATGCAGATATTTGAGTGTTAGAGTCAAGGGCTGCCTACAAAGTGACCTCATATTGGGTGAAAGCACTGTTCAGTTTTAGTGTTCTCTGTGTTGCTGGCTGAGATTGCCACTGTGGGTACAGTTAGGAGGGTGGTTTTACTGGAATTGAGCACGTGTTCTCTAAAGGAAGTCCAGAGACCTTCTTGAGTATCCAAGTGACTGGCCAGCTGACAACAAATGATGTCCTTTCATCTTCCACTCATGTTTTTAATTTGAACTAATAAAACCTGTGAGAAATAAGCTGTATTATAAATAACAGAAAATGAAATTTTCATATATTTCTTGAATAAGACCAGAAGATGTAAAAAAAGGTAAACTCACTCCCCATTTCTGATTTCTGACTAAAAAAAAAAAAAAAATTGCGACTTGTGAAACTATATTTATATTTCCTACCTATTTGATAAAAGCCTAGATGATCACTAACTACTCTGCAATTTCAATTATTTTGTTTTTGAGTTATGCTGACCTGATTTAGCCGGTCCTTGAAATATGTACACCATTTTCTTGATGGTGATCTGCTTAACCAAGAAAATACGCACGCCTTTCTGAGGATTTCAGATTTCTTGAGTGTTTCTGAAGTTTCCAATATGATATATTGAAAGCCAGTTAATATAAGCAATAGTTTTTATTTTGTCTTTTGCATTTTTTTCATTATCTCTTACAGAAGGTGAAGAAGATGCACAACGAAACACAACAGAACAAAGTGGAGAAGGCCAGGCGGAGGCAGCAAAATCCGAAAGCTAACACCCCACTTTGACCTTGAACAACACCTGAGGATGTCTCCAATCTCCAGGCCTGGCTGGAATGCATTCGTTTCTATGAGTGAAAAGGGGGAAAAGAAAATGGCTGTGCTGCATTGCAGGAACCTGCTCATTAACATGTTAAAAATGGGGGCAGAGGCTGTGGCTGCAGACAGACTTTTCTCTACCTCTGTCATTAGCAATGGTTGAGATCATGTGGCTTGTGTTTGGACGTGGTTTTTGTATGGATCCTTTCACTTGACCACATGATGAAATGCTTGTAGAGAGTAGCACCGACACTAGATGATGATTCTTCCTGTAGCATCTGGCCCCTCACAATGTCAGAGGATTTAATTGTGTCTAATTGCAAAGGGTTGATTGAACGCCAGAGTTTAAAGATCTCTGGCCCAAGTATTGACCCAGTAAAAGAACCATCCAGAAAGCACTGTTTTTAGAATTATAGATCCATGTGTTACTGCTGTGTTATTTACACTGTTTTGTATCGTACAGTATAGACGCTCAGCACTGCCCCCTTCTTTGATTGCTTGTGAAAAACAAAAATGATGTATGTTACTGTGAATTTTTATACCACTCATTTTTAAAAGGGCTGGCTTTTTTTTTTTTTTTTCTTACCATAGTGTGGTGGTGTACACAGGAGAGAGCACACTTTTTTAAAAAATTTTTCCCCTTGATCACTAAATGTTAGTGAATTTAATCTAATAGAGTCATCAAGACTCCATTCCTTTATCATATTGGCATTTAACAATACCCATTGATGTGAACATTGCCTGAATTCAGTGTGTTTGAGCAGAATTCAACCTATCAATTTTGTTTCATTTCCAAGAGAAGAGTTTTTCCCAACTAATATTTTTATTTAATTATGAGAATTTTGGAGAGCTGGGAAGGTGGAGAAGACGAGATAATATTAAGAACTGGAAATATTTTGTTACGTTGGAATCAAGTGTCTTCCAATGCGGTATGTTACTATTTAAATGTGGAGGACAACTTACTTCCTTGAGGCTGCAAAAGATGGGGAAAAGATCTCCTTGCAATCATGTGGACACCAGTCACAAAAGTAAAGCCCTCGTGTTGTATTTTTCATGGTTTTTTTTTTTTTTTTCCCAGCCCTATCAGATCCAAATGTTATTATGCACTTTTTAATGTTTGTAAACTTTTACTAATAATTAGTGTGACTTGCATTCTGATACAATAATAATCGTCATTAGAAGCTAAAAAAATCTTCCTTAATACTGTGGATGGTCTCTGCTGTGTTTTGACATCATGGTACTTATTGTATGGACATTTTCTGTGAGCTGTGTAATTCCTCTGGTCAGTATTATGAAATCATTTGTCAGTGGTAATAAATAAGGAACCAGTAATTTGCCAGTGGTTCATGAATGAGTGGATATATATCAGATAACATGAAGCCCCTGTACAATCAAAAGCCCGTTTAGTGGTCCTCGAGGGCTTAGATACAGTCTCAGGTGAAGCAGATACAGCAGCTTTTCCACAGGTAATCTATGTGGACATACCAGCAACTCAGCCCCTCTTTGTAGTTGCACACAGGATGAAAGGTAAGTCTACCTACATTTCCCTTCACGGTAGTCTTTAACTGACTGGGATAAGGATATGGGTCTCATTTGGTCCTCGATCAGATGTTAGTAGAAAAAACAAAAATCAGTGTGAGTCTTTTAGAGACTAGAAAGGGAAAATATTAAATTTTGGAGTACTTCTTTCTATCTAATCCATTAAGAGGCAAAATGTCCAGTTAAAATTTAAAAAAATCATCTATTAGTAGACTCACAAGTGTGAAAAGAGGTTCGTGGGGCTTTTTTAGACTCTCTCTAGTAGTCCATTTAAAACATCCAACCCATATGTAGTTCAATATCCTCATTAACAATCCTCAGTTTTCTTATGAATCTAGGTAAAGTTCTTTCCACCTTAAAGTTGTGGATTCCGAACCGATCTCCTGTGATTTTGGGACCACTGCTGAGACTATGTGGAGGTTTTATATTCCTATGTGATACACTATTATTAATGCATGTGGTGTCATGCTTGTCTTTGAATATATAACAGTGCTAAATTGCAAAGTCATATGGAGCTTTTGATTTAGTTTGACCTTTTACTGCTACTTTGTCTGTTACATTCAAACACAGAAGCTTTCCCAAACTGGGAAGATGAAAATTGACTTTCCAAAATGCTCAGCAGAAGTTCACAGTATCCTCCAAACTTTATTGTCATTTCCTTTATTTGCAAGTCAATAATACACATGGATCTGAATTTTTAAGAATGGAAAGAAAGGGTAGGAAACCAAAGCATTGAATGCCTCCTAAACAATAGTCTCTATGTTAATAACTTTGCAGCACATATTTTTCCACTTAATCCTCAAACAATTCTATTAGAGAATTATCACTATCCCAATTCACAGTGTAGGAAAATTGGTTTCAATAAGGCATAACTTTTCAAAGCTTCAAAAGTAATCAGAAATTAAGATTTGAACCCACGTGCATCTATCTCTGGGGAGCTTCTGACTTCACATACCAAAAAATTAAAGCCAGTTACAGAGCATGTTTACCTGAAAGGGAACATTAAGAGATGGACTGGCTCAGTCTCCATATTTTAAAGAAGGAAACTGAGTGGCAGAAAGAGGAACTGTCTTGCTCAAGTTCATCTAGATGGGTAAAGGCCCAGATGTGACTGGATCATAAATCCAAAAAACCCACTGCCAAGTCGATTCTGACTCATAGCGACCCTACAGGACAGAGTAGAACTGCCCCGTAGAGTTTCCAAGGAATGCCTGGTGGATTTGAACTGCCTGCCTCTTGGTTAGCAGCCGTAGTACTTGACCACTACGCCACCAGGGTTTCTGACTGGATCACAGACAGTGCATTTTCTTTAAAAGAAGGTCAATTACAACTTATTCTTTCTGTGTTATACTTCAAACATCCAGAAGATATTTTTTTTTTTGGTATATAGTATGTAACCTGGAAACCCTGGTGACGTAGTAGTTAAGAACTACGGCTGCTAACCAAAAGGTTCGCAGCTTGAATCCATCAGGTGCTCCTTTGAAACCCTATGGGGCAGTTCTACTCTGTCCTATAGGGTCATTACCAGTCGGAATTGACTCAACGGCAACGGTTTGGGTTTTTTTTTTGGGGGGGGGGGGTTTAGTCTGTAACCTTAGCATGATTTGGATATTTTATGTGCCACGCTACTCATTTTGTTTAATTAACTAGAAACCTGAAGATTTCAGTTTTTTGACCCGTTTCCACACGTGTGAACTTGTCGAATTTATCATCCTTTATATAAGCATCTTATGCCAACATATTACTCTCATAAATTCATAGAAATGTTTTTCGACACATAAGAGACAGTGTGCCCTCCAATTTTTAGGCAATACCCCAGATCTGCACACTGTAACTGCCTGACTCCTGAGTGTTACTCAGACATAGTGGCAATGCACCATCTTATAAGATGAATGATATTTTCATTTCTTTTCAGAGAAGCAATAATGGGTTAAAAAAAAAAAAATGTAACCTCGGGGCAGTAAGCTTCTGTGTGAATCCTGTAGCAATAGGGAGAAAATGTACTACTCATCAAGTGAAAACAGAAAAGGAGCTATGATTTATGATGTTTTCATTGGCCTTAATTCTTGTTCCTTAATCTAAAAAGTGGCAGTCTCTGAAGTCATTTGTGAGCTTGTATGACTTTTGTATTTAGCAATGTTGCATGCTCACATACTTGATATTAAAACTAACACATTTTTCTGAAACGTACACAGTCTATTAAGAGTATTTATTGAACACACACAATATACTCAGCAGTTGAGACAGTGCTGCAGGTGGTGGAGAAATCCACGCCTTAGCCATCCTGGGGTGTATGCATGCAGCCTACCAGTCTTCGCTGGCATTTACTCCGATAATTTCCGCCTTCATTCCACTCTAGTAGTCCACTTCCTGGACTGTGTTATCAACCGAAACCATTCCACCTCCTAGATCTTAATTCCGATATCACACCTGTGGTTCTTACCTGCTCACCTGCCGAGTGGTGATTTTTGATCAGGAGAAAGAACGGCATTTATGGAAACTCCCTGAAAGTGTTTACAGCAGTCCTCCACCACCCACATACACATATATACATTCACACACAAACACACTTTTCCCCTTGAAAAGACTTCCTGCATGGCTTTATCTTCTTTCCCAGCTGCTACCACCAGCCCCCAAATTGAGAACCACTTGAATCAACAACGAAGATACACAATAGCTTCTCTACATTAAGGATAACATTTTGGGATAAAAAACATTAAGGATAACATTTTGGGATAGAGAAGCAAAAAAATAACCCCAATGCCGTCCAGTCAATTCCGACTCATAGTGACCCTAAATAGGGCAGAGTAGAACTTGCCCCATAGCGTTTCCAAGGAGCTCCTGGTGGATTCGAACTGCCCACTTTTTGGTTAGCAGCCGTAGCAAAGAAAGTTTAAATTCTTTTATTTTGGATTCCTCTCTTTTCTTCGTATTACTTTTACCACATACAGCCACTAAAGGCCAACCAGAAACCAAGGTGGGGCTCAGGAGAAATGAGGCATATAAACAGCACTTAACTTGAGTCCAGCCAAGTAAAAGAGGGTGCAGGCAGTTAAATTCATCTTACTCAGACCACAAAGGTAAACCACTATATAGGGAATCTGAACAAAACGCTAGTATCTCTTCTCTTAGGAGCCCTGGTGGCACAGTGGTTAAAGCACTGGGCTTGGAGGTTGGAACCCACCAAATGCTGCAGCAATCTGCTTCTGTAAAGATTTAGTCTTGGAAACCCTAGGGAGTAGTTCTACTCTGTCCTATGGGGTCGCTGAGTCAGAATCAACTCAACAGCAACGTTTTTTTTTTTTTTTGTCTTTTCTCTATTGTGTATTTTTTTGCATCTGTCAAGGATTTGGGTATTTGGGATCCTGGTCACCTCCCATTTAAAGTCAAAATTAACAGAACTACCTTACTGTAACCACTAACTTTGTAATGTGTACCACATGTAATTATTGATCATATCAAGATGGATGTTTCCTCTGCAACCCTCCTCCTAGCCTGCAGTCCATTATTGATCATTCTTCTCAGTGCTCTCAACTTCCTTCTTTCTTGTCTTTCTGCTGCCTCTGCCCAATCAGTAGCACTGCCTTCTTTCTACCTGTCTTCCGAATGCTGAATGACTATGAAAAGTTTTGAACTGCTGACCTTTCAGTTAATAGCTTGCCGTAGCTCTTAACCACTGTGCCACCAGGCTATATAAAAAGCTTATAACAGTGCTTATTCATTGTTTGCAACCTTACTTTGGACATAAGTGCTGCACAGTTCTTTTTTATTATGCCCCTGGGGAAGAAATTTTCTTATTTTCCAAGATTTATGCTTTCATCTGGGATTTTTAAACTATCTCCTTATGACTTCAACTGGAGGTCTATTCATTATTCTTTCCCCTTCAGTGACTTTGCTCTTTTTCACAAATGTGCTCAAGTTCTCAAGCTGCCTTCTTTCCTTCACTACTTAAGTGTCTCAAAATAATAATCTATGCTGCCTGTTTTCGTGCTTCTTCTCCTTCTTATTCTTTTGCAGTTTGACTTCCCATTAATTTTTTCTCAATATAGTTACTAAGGCATCTTTAGTAGCTCCTGGACTCTCAGTAATTGTCACTGAAGCCCTGACCAGTATGGAAATTAAAGTGATGATGATTCAGATGATTCATGCTTCATCTAAAATCAAATTTAGTGTTTTTATAATTTCAGCTGATATTAGTGTGGCAGAATATAGCTGCATAATAAAGTCTTCTTAAGGATGGAATCTACATATCCCAAAAGACAGTCAGTTTCCCTCTAAAATCTCACCTATGATGTGTGGATATGTCCTTTTCCTTCAATCACAATCTCTCCTTAACGTTTGTTTGCTGTATTTTTAGATCCTATAGTGCTCATTTCTTCATAGGGATAGTTGCCACGTATATAGGCACTAACCCGAAGTCTGGACATCCATAACTGGGCAAAATTACCTTGTGATATTGTAGAGTTCTATGTTCCATCATACCCTGTAATGACTGCCAGTGGTATCAGTAGTTCCTCTCAACAGTAATCATGCACAAAGAAAAAGACACCACTATCCCTCTCTGTATTAGAAAGAAGTATATGAATCCTAATTGCCAAATATAATGAATATTTATATTTTCTAATTTATTGCCTACCCTGTGGCATTTAACCCTGTTCACCAGAGAATCTTTGTTTTTGAAATGTCTAATTTGTCTTCCTTTTTTCCAGGTGTTGTGTGTGTACGTGTTTTTGTTCCTTTCTCTCTGGAAACTCCTCACTCTCCTTGACTGGTTTCTCCTTCTCTACTTCTCCATTAAATACACCTTCTCCTCACGTATCAACTCTCTCTTTATCTGACATTTTCCATTTATGGCAACAGTAAAAAATCTGCTATCCGACTACTTTGCACATTAATGATGTACATCTGACAGTAATGAACGACGAGGTGTGAGGCAAGAGTAACACTAGCCGTGATGGTTAAGGTTGTGTGCCAACTTGGCTGGCCATGATTCTCAGTGGTTTGGTAGTTATGTAATGATGTAATTTGGCTGTTGTACAATGATGTAGTCAACCTCCATTTTCACATCGGCTGATTTTGCATAATGACCTGGTCTTTGGAACCTGACCATGTCGATAAGTGAGGAGAGTATGTACTGTGGTTCTCTGGAGATCCATTCTTATTGCTCTCTCTAATTCCACTTTCTGGATGACTTCTTCCACTTCCACAACCAACACCTTTACAATGATGAATCCCATATCTTAATGTCCAACTCAGAGGTCACTACTGGCCTCTTGGACAATCCAACATGGATTCCCCAAAAGCATCTTAAAGTTCAATATTTCAATGCTAAACCAAGTATATCACCCCATTCCCAAACCTGTTTTCTCTGTTATAGATCTCATATAATGGCACCACTGATTTCTTAGCAACCCTACATCAAAATTCTTAGAGTTCTCCTAATTTTTTCCTCTTCCTTCAATTTGTTTCCTAGTCAAACAGTTATAATTCTTAATTACTTCTTGAAACTGCCCACTTTTTTTGTCTGCACTTTAATCCTTCAAATCGCTTATCTAACTCACCAAGACCTGCCTGGTGCCTCCAATCTGGCACTTTGGCCAACCATCTTGTCACTAGATGTAGCTTTCTAATACATGAGTCTAATGACTTCATTCCTCTAATTTAAAAACTCTTGAATTTACCCAGACAAAACTTCTTTAAGCACCACACTTTATTTTTACATACCTCCTTACTCTATTTAATTCCTTGCTCTGTGTTCGCTTTTTTATTCTTTCTAAAATGTTCTTTTTTGTGCTTGTTGGCAAATTCTCACTGATCCTTTTAGATGGTGCTCCAATACAACGTTTACCTTAGAGCCTTTTTTTACTTGAATCCCCATTCCAAGATCTACCCTAGTAAGTTAGTTGTTCCATACTCCTTTCTCCTCTAACACTTAGTCTGCAAGCGTATATCAACATTGTTATACCCATTTGCTTACATATATATCTCCCCAACTAGAATGTAAGATCACTGAGGGCAGGGGCCCTATTTTATTCATCTTTGCATCTTCAATAAATGTTTGTAAATAAGTGGTATCTTCTCTCTCAACGCTGACAAATACAGTCAAGAGACAAGACTTACACTTAGATCAATTAGGGAAAAACACAATTCAGAGATACAGTTGATGCTTAAAAAATATACAAGATTATATTACAGAAGATAAATATTTGATTTCTATCACATTATTTCTAGTTTATGCACTAGAGTAACTATTTTTTAATTTTTATCTCAAACCGTGTTGTACATTTGCACACACACACACACACAAGTGTGACATGGTTTATAGAGATGAAATGCATGCAACCAATAGGATAATATATAAATAAATGACGAGATAAGGGTGAGGCGCCAAGCTAATAGTTGCCTTGGTAAAGGTATTCCTTGGCATTCTGTAGCATGAAATCCCTTCAGTTTCTTGGAATTGAGATTACCCAAAAGAAGGAGGCTGTATCTCTTCCTGGCCTAAAGCAACACATAGACAGGGAGGACGATTTCCAGGGAGAATCTTGGTGGCCTTGAGCAAGATTTCTAGGAATATGTTTTAAAAAAATGTCTTCAATTTATATACTTCAATTGTCTAAAGAAATGGGAATTTTGATAAGACTGTAATGAACTTTAAAGGCAGGAATTCATAGAACAAAAGGGGAAACTAATAGAAAGGAATAAGAAACACATTTTCAAACATCCAAGAAAGAAAGGACACTGATGTCTATGTATAGAATAGCAAAATCTTCTTTCTGACTATTGTAACTTTTGCAAAATTTATTTAGATAAAAAAATAGTAAGCAAAGTAACACTGGAAATCTAACAGGACTTACGAAGTATTGTACTTTTTGACTCTGAAACTGAGAAATAAGAATGGCCAAGGTAATTGTGTAGGTTATCTCCTAAAAGAACACATTTTTACACTTTGGCTGCCATGATTCATTTTACACATTTCACTTGAGTAGGATGGTGTGACTATTATGACTGCCTGTTGAATTTCTAAGTTTTCTTTTATCCCACATGTTCTCAGGAATTCATAAACCAATACATAACCATGAGTTCTAAGAGCAAAAAGTTACGTAAAAATAGCTGTAGCTGAGGAATGACAACTTAAACAGATCATTCCCAGATGGTCCTAAATAAAATCCAGTAAATCATCGAATTTATTTAGAAAATATTTATTCAGCATTTAGTATATTTAAGACTTTTTGTTAGGTGTGGACTCCTGATGGTGCAATGGTTAAGCATTTGGCTGCCAACCAAAAGAACGACAGTTCAAATTCAGCAGCCACTCCTTGGAAATCCTATAGGGCAGTTTTATTCTATTCTATGGGGTCACTAAGAATCAGAATAGACTCAATAGCAATGTTTTTTGTTTTGTTGTTATGTTTGGTGAAGTAAGGAGTTAACATCTTTGACCAATAGAAATTGAAATTTGTGATGTTAACCATACTTTTTCTATCAGTGTTCCCAGCCATCCCCCTAATACCACTCCTCCTCATCTGATAATTTCTTCCTCAATTTCTCTCTCTGATGCCAATTTAATTTTTGCCCAGCTGAGTCCCAGGCATTTTTTTTTTTTTATCTTCAGCAAATTTTATTTTGCTTGAGTCAACCAAAACGAGTCAGCAGGGGACTAAGCCTCTCCAAAAGACTGACTCAAAAAGGGAAGAAAGGCTAGGGCTTATATGGGTTCGGTGGAGATAACAGAGTAATGAATATTTAGTGGACTTCTTTCAAGGGGCGGGTACTTCTCAGAGTGGTGGTGCATGTTAATTAAGTTGCCTGTGCATCTGGAATCTAAGATGGAACCTGCTGATATTCAAGATGGAGTCCTCTCGGCAGCCCTTGGCATTGCTTATTATGGGATATAGCGCAAGCATACTGATCTTTGGCACTACATCACCATCTCCAGAGGGCTAAAAAAGGTTAAACAGCGGTCACACTTTGTTCTTCTGTGCATGCGGGGCCTGTAAAGGGGGAAGGGACTAGAAAACCACTAAGAAGGAGATAGTAATTCATGGGTTATTTCAACCTTATCTCATGTTGACAGGGTGTGGTTCCTGTTTATTCAACTTCTAGAAGGTAATCTTTTAGCAGCTCTTTTGTTCCCCCAGCACAGTTAACCCTATCTGTCTCCATCCCCCCTGAGACATTGCATACTCTTTATTCTTAAAGGGAACATGGGCAAAAGTCTCTTCTTCTGTAACTTAAGCCCCAGAGTTCTTATAACACAGAATTGGGAGAATAAATAGACACAGGTTAGAATGATAAGAGGAAATTGAAGATTCTTGCATCAAGGATAAATGCCAGTGTTGTTCTTTCTCGGGGGGATAATCTGGGCAATGGTTGAAGCAGACCAAAAATAAATAAATAAATAAAAAGCTAATGTTTAAATCAACTTACATTATAAAAAGTTAAGAATTAGAGGGAGGATTTGAAAAGTAATGAATTTTCTAAAACAGTTTGGGGAATTTGACAAGTAAGAGGCTTCAACGAAGAGACAGTGAAAGAGAATTGAGAAGTACAGAAAGAACATTTCTAAAGGTTCTGAGCTAGGTCTTTGTTAATATTCTTAAAGAGATATAAATAAATATTGGGATTCTTTTACAATTATTTCTGATTTTTATGAGACTCTTTTGAATGTGACTCTATTTGAGTCACATGAGACCCTAAGGTTTATTGAAGTACATTTGTTTAATAGAAATGATAAGACAAGTACTAACATATCCATAATAAAAATCCAAATATGATGAACCATAATAGATGGACACAGAACATTCCATGGAGGTGTGGGGGGCGAAAAGTTTCTCAAAGCAAATATTATGAAGAAGGATGCACTAGAATTATTTCTTATACTATTATTTCATTGAAGAAAGAGACATTAGGCTTTCTGCACAGGAAAAAAAATGACATAAAGGTACAAAGGTAAGAAAGCATGGGGTCATATATTTTTTAAAGAATCCAAGTTTAACTGGAGCACAATATATAAGTGTTAAGTCTGAGGAGAGACACTGGGCCAGGTTTGTTGTCGTTGTGTGCTGTCAAGTTGACTCTGGCTCAGAGGGCCAGGGGGAGGAATAGAAATCTGAGATTCTAGGAGGAGGATCTGGAAGCCCCAGAAGCTGATGAATGTCACACAGGACCCCCAGTGTAGCTGCACCTGATCTTGGTACCCCAAGATCAGGCAGGGAGAAGCGCATGGACATCAAGGCATGTCTCAAGCGCAAGGACCCTGAGCCGCAGATGGGGTGCATATCAGGCAACCTAACACAGGAACAGAAACACTCTGAAAGAAAGGGTTAAGTTTTTGAAGGTAGGTTAAGGGCTAGAGATAAAAATAGAGACAAGGACAAATTCTAAGGTTAAGATTCCAGAAGCTGAAATAGCCAAAGAGACGTCAAAGGGAAAGTGAGAAGCAGTAGAGACGCGTACAAGGAGGCCCAGACAGGATTCCATCTGGCAAAGCAGCTGCTGCTGTCCTTTATCCTGGCTTTCTACTCATGCTCTATCCACTTCTCAGTTTTTAAAGGCACCACACTGCTCTGCTGAAGACATGGAGTACAAGTATAAGATAAAACTTTTTTTTCTATATAGCACCATAGGAAAGATGTAGAAGGCACCTTTTCCCTTTTGTTGGGGTGATAAAAATGACCATATTCTGAACATGTATTGGATGATTGATTATATTACCTCTCTTCCTTACAATAGGAGTCTCTGCGTAGTACACATGGTTAAGCGCTTGACTACTAGCCGAAAGGTTGGTGGTTTGAACCTGCCCGGAGGTACCTCAGAAGACAGGCCTGGCAGTCTGCTTCCGAAAGGTCACAGCCTTGAAAATTCTATGCAGCAGTTCTACTCTGCACACACGGGGTCACCATGAGTTTGGAGTAGACTCGATGGCAACTAACAATAACAATATTCCTTAAAATTACTGTGCAAATAGGAGTAAATTTATCTCCTTATAAGGCTCCAAGAAGTTAAGCTGCTTGTCCAAGGCCACAAAATTTTTGTGTTCCAAAGCCAAGACTGAACCCAAGGTACATCTCTGATGACAATTCCCATACTCTTTCAACCACACCAGAGCTGTCCAACAGAACTCCTGTATAAGCCAAACATGGAATTTTACATTTTCTAGTAGCCACATTATTAAAAAGAGGTAAAATAATCCAAAATATTATCATTTAACATGTAATCAATATAAAAAGTTAATGATATACATTCTCTTTTTGTGCCAATTCTTCAAAATCCAGCATCTTCACACTTACAGCACATTCCAGTTAGAGCTAGCTACATTTCAAATGCTCTGGATACCATTTTAGACAGCACAGAACTATGTGATAGTCTGCTTTCCAAGGATTAAGCAGAGTAAGATTTTACATTTTTGGAGGATTGTGTGTTTGCGTGTGGGGGAATACTTGTGCGCCTAGTTCTTTCTCAGAGGTTCTCAAATCTGGCTTCCTATCAGGATCACCTAGAAACCTTTAGACATAGTAATGACTTGAGCCCTACCTCCACAGATTTTTATTTAATTGTAGGGTGAAGTCTAGACATCAGTGTTTTTTTGTTGTTGTTGTTGTTTTCTACTTCATTGAAGTATAAAGGTGTAAGAATACATTTAAAAGTACATATAATTATACAGCTTTATGCATTTTCAAAAAATGAACATACTCAGGTTACCAGCATCTAGATCAAGAATCAGAATATTCCAGCACCCTAGAAGCCTCTGCCATCCTCCCTTCTAGGCAGCACCCCCTGCAACAGGCTACATCCCTTGAGATAGTATAATGGTCAATTCCCATCTGTATTTCCAGAGCAGGCCCTGCAGTTCACCCCAACACAGTCATCCAATACATTAATGCCCAGGGCAGGTTGTCCTTGTGTAGAGTTCTATTCTGGGTTTCTTAGGTCAATCTGAAGCCCAAGAAATCGTAAACCACATGCTAATCTACCCGTCTTCTAGGGAATCTCTACCTGAGAACACAGATCCTTTAAGCCACTATCCAGGCAGGTCTAATGTCCAGTCACACCAAGATTACCAAACTGGCCCCATTCTCTGGTTCACTTACATGATCCCAGGGATTTTATGTTTTCCTACCCCTTCCTGAACTATCTACCTCTTTTCAGACCATAGTTTCATCTCTCTTCTTCTCAACAGGTCAAATGTATGGAAAAAGATTTTAATATCCTGCTAAACACATTTTAATTTAAGCCCTGGACTTCCCCCCCTTTCATTTGTAAACAATTCCCCAAACTTTTGTTCTAGCCCAGACATTACCACACAGGTCCTATGTTCCCATGCATTCAATTCTTTGAAAATAGTGTTTGTTCTTGCTGTTGGTCACTGAACTTCCCTAGATTTAAGTGATTTGAAATGCATATCTAGAAATTCAAAATTGGCATCTTCAGTGTATATGTCCTTATTGGTTTAATCAGGAAATAAGCATCAATTAAGACATTTCTTAGTGAAAACTGAGCAAATCTAAAAGTGGATTGAATTCTTGAGCCTCGTCCTACAGTAAATCCTGAGTGAACAATTTCTAAATGTATAAAATACCCAGCAATGTTCAGCCTGTCATTTGCTGAAATTACAGTTGCTTCACAGTGTTCCCCCACCCTGCTCTCAGAACAGTGCATTGTTGTACTTCCAACCCATACAAGAATATTTTGAATGAGTCTGACTTTGTAAAGAGAGCATTTGCAGTTGGAAAAAGGAAAACATGGCCATCTGTTCTCCCCTTTCATGGTTCAATCTGACAATATTCTAACACAGCTGTCTTCCTTCTTGACTTCATCCTACTCAGCCCACCTGCGTTGTTCCACCAGTTTCCTATTTGAGCTTCCTCACTTACATTGTGTCTCTCCACATTCCTCTCCTCCTACTCACATATCACTATTTTCCTCCATTTTATCTCTCCATAATTCTTTTTATCTTCAAGAACCCTATTCTGAATCAGTTGCTCTCCATTCTCCATCCCTCCACCTCCATCTTCCTGTCTCAGTTCTCCTGCCTAGAACTCTTTTGTGCTCTCCTCAGTCACTAACTTTATGTGTGATAAGGAGAAAAAAAGGAAAGTAATTCCATAATTAAGCTTCTAAAATATAGTTCAATCTGAAGTTTGTGTGAAGTGTGGAGATAACCCCTTGTTATGGATTGAACTGTGTCCCCCCAAAAATATGTGTCAACTTGGCTAGGCCAAGATTCCCAGTATTGTGTGATTGTCCACCATTTTGTCATCTGATGTGATTTTCCTGTGTGTTGTAAATCTGCCTCTCTGATGTTAATGCAGGGGATTAGAGGCAGTTATGTTAATGAAGAAGGACTCAATCTACAAGATTATGTTTTTTCTTGAGTCAATTTCTTTTGAGATATAAAAGCGAGAAACCAGTAGAGAGACAGGGGGACCTCATGCCACCAAGAATGAAGTCCTTTGGACCTGGGGTCCCTGAACTGAGAAACTCCTAGGCCAGGGGAAGACTGATGACAAGGACCTCCCCCAGAGCTGACACAGAGAGAGAGAGAGCTCTGTCCTGGAGCTGGCACACTGAATTCAGACTTCTAACCTCCTAGACGGTGATAGAATAAATTTCTCTTTGTTAAAGCCATCCACTTATGGTATTTCTGTTATGGCAGCACTGGGTAACTAAGATATCTGTAGATATGGTGGAGGGAGGAAGGCAGGATGAGAATGTGGGAGGGAAAGAACGCTTAAACAGCCATTGGTGACATGAGCAATTTTTGCAACTTCTACCATTACAGATTTCCATGGGTAATACATCAACCATAAGAGTGGTGGCAGAGGGTCCTTAGTACTGCCGACTGCCACCACCACCAAAAGTCAAAACTTCAAATATCTGAGGGACACTTAGTTTCTCATATATCCATACAGGAGAATTCCAAATGATTGACAACTTGAGGGATCAGTTAGAAAACATTTGTATGAGTGACTGATTGTAATAGGATGAGGCCAGAACCCAGACTCCTTACTAATTGTGTGATTTGGGCAATTTCTTTAACCAATCTGGGTTGTGGTTTCTTATCTCTAAAAGGGGATAATAAGAGCATCTCTTAGAAATGTAGAATAATATTACCTTAGAATAATGTTAAAAGATTAAGATTATTTAGCATATATGTACTCAGAATAGTGCCTGGTGCATGGTATAAATAAATATTAGCTATTGGCATTGTTGTGTTGTTATGTGAGATACACAGATTATAGTCTTAAATAACCCTGAGATCATAGTCAAATGACTTTTACCTCTCAATAAATAGTACCATCTAACTGCTCACAGGCTTATTCATTTATTTTAGAAATATGAATAAGTTCCTTCTATGATACTGAGTATACAATGGTTTAACTACAGACACAATTCCTGACCAGGGCAAGCTCATAGTCTAGTAAAACTTGGTTTAGGGGATCCCAGCAAACCAAATACTTAACCTGATTATTTCCTCTAGTCTATTTTTTATTGCAGGGGAAGCAAAATTTTAAGGAGCAAAAAAGTGGTATTAACTATTTTAATGAAGAGAGAGAGAGCAGGAAACTATGCCAGGACTGTCTTAGGGTCAATGTAAGTTCAACCCCAAATTTTTCTTACAATTGTTACCTTTGTAGTTTCACAATGTAGTATCCCTTCAGATACTGTAAGGGAATATAAGTTTTCTGAATGAAACAAAATGCAAAGCCATCAGGAATTGGCACTGAAAGGACAGGGAGGGGCACTGGACACACTTGATCATTTGATGACATTGATTTCCTCTGCCACCTTCTAACTGGCACCCCAGGTAGGGTGCTTGCTTGCTTTTTCTTTAGTTGTGGTGAAAATATACACAGCAAAGCATTCACCATTTCAACAATTTCTACATGTATAACTCAGTAACAGTGTTTTTTTTTCAGTCTTCTGATTCAACTGTAGATAAAAGCCCATTCTCTTTGCTGCCCCTGGTAAAACCTAGAGTGTCAGAAAGTCAGCTAAACACCAAGGAGACAAAAAGGAAGAAAGAGCTGAGTATAGATTGATTGGCTTACCAGCAGAAGGTTGCTCATTTTGGTCTAGTTCACTTCAACCCAGGGACACCAGGCTCTCCCATTACACATGAGATCCTCTACAGAGAGAGGAGGCACTACCGAGAAAATTCTTCTTTTTCATCTGTAGACTCTTTCTCCCAGTTCCAATTTCTAGACCAAGAAACAGTGGTATCACTAGGGTTGGTGTCACCCAGTGCAGTAACTCATGGTATCACACCCCACACCTGGGAATACCCTCTGGTGGGCAAAGTAGCAGCCCAGCACTTCCCCCCTCCCCCCAGCAAGGCCTAGCACTGCACAGCCTGCACCTCCCAGTCCCATCTCCACATGGATCCCCACAGCTGCTCCCCTCTTCCACTCTCCCATTGGCCAAGACAGAGCCCAACCTCTCCGCCCAATAGCCCACCCACACTCTGACTAGCAGGTGACCTGTGGAGGGGCATGGAGAGCTGGGCGATGAGTTACTTCCCTGGGTGACAGATGACACCAACTCTAGTGATGCCACTGTCTTGGTGGCACCTCCCCTTGTGGTGCCAGCCTGCCCGCTGCTGCTGTGGACCCTGGGGTCATTTTGGTGTCACCCCCTCTGCCAGTTTCGGGGGTGTGGTCTACACTCCTGCACCCTCCTAGTGACACCACTGCAAAGACTCTTCTTCCACTAGTTTAATATATTATGAAAGCTATCTTTAAATATGAATCCTTTCTCTGCATATAGCATCAATTATATGGTTAATATAACACAGACAAGTTATTCACACACGCTGAAGAAGTGTTTTCTTTCTGATTAAAAAAAAAAAAAAACTACCCTGAAGGCTTCATAATCTTAACCAGCATATATAGGGGTTAAGAAGGTTATCAGTCTATTTACTCAGTCACAAAAGCTAACATTTTTAATTAACTTATAACATTGTAAAATAAAGAGCATTTTCCTCTTAACCCAAACTAAACCCATGGTCAATTCCAACTCTGTCCTCTAGGAGACAGTACAACTGTCCCACAGGGTTGCCAAAGCTGTAAATCTTTATGGAAGCAGACTGCCACCTTTTTCTCTGGCAGGGCAGCTGGTGGTTTGAACTGCCCCACTCTGGTTAACAGCTGAGCTCTTAACCACTATGCCACCAGAGCTCCTTACTTTCCTCTTAACCAACGAAAAACCAGACCCATTGCCATCGAGTCAATTCTGACTCATAGAAACCCTGGTGGTGTAGTGGTTAAGTGCTAACCAAAAGGTCAGCAGTTCAAATCCACCAGGAGCTCCTTGGAAACTCTGTGGGGCAGTTCTACTCTGTCCTATAGGGTTGCTATAAGACTTTCCTCTTAGCCCTAAGCAAATTCCATATTCCTGGCATTCTTGTTAATCCAATGTTTACTATAATTGTCCTTGAATAAATATTTCTGTGTTAAGTAAGGCACATTCTCAATCAAATGGGAAAACCAAGTTATTTAACAACAATTAAACCAGTCTTTCACATATCTCAGGAGAAAAAAAAGGTAAATGTCTTGTCTGTATTTCTATAAATATCGATAAGTAATAAGTATCTGCCTCCTGGTGGCCATATGCAGTTCTAAGAGGGGGAAAAAAAAATATCTGAGTCTCTTAAAACACATCAAGGTTTTAGAAAACTGTTCAGTCTGAAAAGCAATGGTAGATTGGCTTGACACCAAAAAGGGAAAAAGTCAACAGAGACAGCCAATATAACTGCCTTCCAAGGACACTTTGGAACGCAACAGGCTCTCTTTTCAGTCCACTGGCTCATAAGCCATAAATATGTGCACATAAGGTCTGAAGAGTCCTCAGGAAAACTAGTTTTCTAATATGTTTCATTACAAATATCATCTCTTAACCCCCAAAGTCCCAGTGCTACAGAATAATTTCCCATCATGACCTTTAGTCAGAGGTCTACAGCCAAACAGAATATTTTTTATATAAGTTCTTCTGATCTAAGGTTTCTTTGATTAATCAGATATGGCCAAAGAAATACATGCTTCTTTGTTTGGTTAAGTACCTTTTTTTGACAATAAAATGAAATCTTTCAGGAAGTATTAAACGCGCCTTGAAAGGAACACAGCACTGGATACTAAAACTATGTGTTGGCAATGCAGGAGGCTTTGCCAAAGTAATAATTTCCTAATGTGATTTTTAAAACTATAAATTATTAAAATCTGAGTCAATTTTTGAAGCGTTTCTTAAGTAGAAATAACAGTAAAATCTGTTACATGCCATTTTGCTAATAAGTATTTAACTTAAACATGTATAAAATTTATGATGCAGAATAATTTTTCAATTAAAATGTTTTAATTGACAATAAAAGCAGCTAAGATTAATTTGTGAAAATCTGTACTTTTGAAATTGTTAGATGAATTAATATAAGACTAATGGAGCACGGAAATCACTTCTGATCTGAGTATGAGGATTTAGTTGGGGAACTGATACAGAAAATATTTATATCTTATTCCAAATATCTCATAACGTTTCTTTGATTAGTTCTGGTCCGCAGAAGGGAGAAGACTGAATGTAGATTATTTTAACTTTTTTTAAACAAATGTCAACAAATTAACTAAAACCAAATCACTGAACATACTAGTATACAAGACATTTTTGTTAAACTCTACGTGAAATAGTTTCTTTTCTTTTTTTTTTTAGTATTATTTTGAGAATACAACAGGGTTGTATCATCATAGAACGTTCCCTTTAAACAACTGTAGAAACAATGATTTCACAGGAAGAAATAATATATGTTACGACAAACAAGAAGCACTTATTTACTCATGACAGCTCTGTAATATGAATTTTAATTAAAAAAAATATTAATAGAAATTCTTAAACATATACCAAGTAAAGGTAGTATAATGGACTTCCATTGTGGCCATTATTCAGCTTCAACATTATCAACTCTTGGGAAATTTTCTCTCATTTGCATTCTCTGACTCTCAAATGATCCCAAATGGATTATTTTGATGCAATACCCAGATGTCACATCATTTAATGTTAAATATGTCAGTATGTATGTCTAAAAGATAAAGACTATTTATATATAATCACAATAGGATTATCATTACAAAAGAAAAAGAATAATGTCTTATTATCAAATATTTAGTCAGTGTTCTAGTTTCCAATTGTCTTATAAACATCTTTTACAGTTAGTTTGAATGTAGGTCCATAATAGTTCCACACACTGTAATTATTGATAATGTGATTTATAAATTGATTTTCAAATATTGAACCATCCTGGCATACCTGTAATAAATCCCACTTTGTCATACTGTATAATCCATTTTATACATTTCTTCATTCAATTTGCTAATGTTTTATTGAGGATTTTTACACCTATGTTAATGAGAGATCTTGGTCTTTAGTTTTAATTTCTTATAATGTTTTTATCTGATATTGGTATCAAGGTAATGCTGGTCTTATACATGAAAAAAAAAACAAATCCATTGTCATGAAGTCAATTCTGACTCATAAAGACCCTATATAACAGAGTAGAACTATCCCATAGGGTTTACAAGGCTGTAAATCTTTAGGGCAGCAGACTGCCACATCTTTCTCCCATGGAGTGGCTAGTGGGTTTGAACATCTGACCTTTCAATTAGCAGCCAAGTGCTTAACCAATGCACCACTAGGCTCCTTTCTCATAGATGAGTTAGGAAGTAGTTCCTCTTCCTTCTATTTTCTGGAAAAGATTATAGAGAATTGGTATCATTTCTTCTTGAAACATTTCATGGAATTCACTGGTGAAACCATCTTGGCCTGGTGCTTTTTTATTTTTGGAAGGTTATTAATTATTGATTTAATTTATTTAATACATATAGACCTATTCAGATTATTATTTTCCTTGTGTGAGTTTTGGTTCTTTGTGTCTTTCAAAGAATTGGCCCATTTCATCGAAGTTATCAAATTTGTGGATATAGATATTGTTCATTACATTCCTTTACTACCCTTGTTTTTTCTGCCAACTCTGAAAAGGTTTTTTGTTTTTTTAATATGCAACAAATTTAAATTACATTTTATGCCAATTATAATATGATTCTATCTGCAAACATCTTCTGGGATGGTGGTAAAAAAAAGAAATAATTCAAAAATCATGTAAATAGAGGATGTTCTTACATAAAAGACGTTTCTTACCAGCTTCCTTAAAAATGTTTTGTCTTATTTTTTTAAATTGTGGTAAATATACATGTGACATAATATCTGCCACCTCAACATTCTTCACATATGCAATTTATGACATTAACTGTATTCATGTCATGCAACCATCACCATTATCTACCTCCAAAATTTTCCATCACCTTTATCAAAAGCTCAGGGTCCCCTAAGCAATGAGTCACCATTTCCTCCATCCCTCCTGCCCACCTCTGGAAACCACTAATCAACCTTGGTTTGTATACACTTGCCCACTTTAGATATTTCACATAAGTGGAATCATATAATTGTCCTTTTGTAACTGACTTATTTCACTCAGAATGATGTCTAAGATTCATCCATGTTTTGGCATGTATCAGTACTTCATTCATTTTTATGGCTGAATATTATTCCATTGTATGTATGTGCCACATTTTGTTTTTTTGTTCATCTGTTGATTAACACAGGTTGTTTCCATCTTTTGGATATTGTGAACAGTGTTGCAATGAACACTGGTATACATATATCTGTTTGTGTTCCTGTGGTCAGTTCTTTTGGGTACCTAACACCATAAACAAAAATTAAGCCAAAATGGATCTAAGACCTAAAACTAAGATCTAAAGCATAGAACTATTAAAAGAAACAGAGGAGTAATATTTAGGAAACTAGTTTTCAACAATAGATTCTTAGACATGACACTGAAAACATGAACAACAAAAGACAAGATAGATTAATGGGATCTCATGTAAGTTAAAAACTTTTGTTCATCAAAGGCCTTTATCAACAAAGTGAAGAAACAACCTACACATTGGGAGAAAATTTGGGGGAACCATATATCTGACAAGTGCCTAATGTTTAGAATACATAAATAACTCCTAGAACTTAACAACAAAAAGACAAATGACCCAATCAAAAAATGAACAAAGGCCTTGAATAGATACTTCAACAAAGAAGATATATAAATGGCCAAAAACCACACAAAAAGATGCTCATTAAACCCCAGGAAATACAAATCAAAACTACAATGAGATATCACTTCATGCCCACAAAGATGATTATGATTTTTAAAAAATGAAAAAATGACACATGGAGAAATAGGAACCCTCATAAATTTCTGCTGGAATTGTAAAATGGTACCCAAGGGGGAAAAAAAAAAAAAAACCCATTGCCATTGAGTCAATTCTGACTCATAGTGACCCTATAGAACTGCCCGATAGGGTTTCCAAGGAGCAGGTGGTGGATCTGAACAGCCGACCTTTTGATTGGCAGCCATAGCACTTAACCACTAGGCCACCAGGGTTTCCATAAAATGGTGCAGTGTTGTGGGAAACAGTCTGATGGTTCCTGGAAATGTTAAACATAGAATTAGCCTATGATTCAGCAATCCTGCTTCTGGATCTTTTAAGGTTTTGTTGAATTTTAGAAAACTCACGTTTATCTATGAGCTAGGCTCAGAGGCCTTTTTCAGCAGATTCTCAATGTAACTCAATTGAGAAGTGAAAAAGCTTCCCCATCCAATTTTGACAATGAGTTCAATATCCAGATGCTGCTTCCAGGGGTCTTCATTTTGAAACACTAAAAATTCTGTTTCAAGCTTTAAAGAACAGTGATGCTTTACATCTCATAAAATATAAATGAGAATAAATTTTGATTCAATATTTGATAAATCGTATGTGAAAAATGAAAACCCTGGTGGCGTAGTGGTTAAGTGCTACGGCTGTTAACCCAAGGGTTGGCAGTTTGAATCCAGCAGGAGCTCCTTGGAAACTCTATGGGGGAAGTTCTACTCTGTCTTATAGGGTCTCTGTGAGTCGGAATGGACTCGATGCCACCGGGTTTTTATGTGAAAAATAAGTTATATGACAGAGTCGCCTTCATGGCCTCACTAAAATAGTTGTTCCTTGTAAACTAAAATCTTTGCAATATTAAGAAATTAAAATTTCAAAATGTAACACATTTGAACCACATTATCTCAGTTTCCCATAGCAAAATGCCTTCCCAGGGTTAGGACTGTCCTTCGGACTCCTACCATTGAGAAGATATTAGTGTAAGATCACCCACAATAAAAACATTCCTGTATTTTTATCTAAAATCATAGGGCAGAAACATTGGGTAACATCTCTTATACATACGCCTATGGAAGAAATTTCTCCTAAAGTTAATACAAGGTCAGAAATAATAGGTCTTCTCAAGACATTTAATGCATTATCCACTTCCTAGAAAATCCAGCCTGAGAAATAGGTAAGACCCTTAAGATTTGAATTAAAAACAAACAACAAACCAGCAAGTCATGCAAAATGGAGTAAAATCATGGAACTCAACGGACCTCTCTGACCATCAACATCTCCCTGACTCCAACACTCAAACAACTACTTTTCCTAATAGGATTTTGGATAACACAAATTATACTTAATGAGAAGGCGTCTCTGAATGGACGGGAAACTCTAACCTGTTGGTTATTAGCCAAGTGGGTTAACTGTTTCCACCACCCAACGGCTCCTTTCCCTGTCTACCTTACACAAAATTGTAACCCCACCCTCCCTCTAAAATCTCTTGTCTTGCTTTATCTTTCTCTTGTACTAATTAATAATAAAAAAATATATATACTATATATTTTCCTTGGTTATAAACGTTAATAATTTCTCTTGTTTACTGTCTATCTCCGCCATTAGAATGTAAGTTCCATGATGTTTGAGGTTCTTGTCTGTTTTGTTCACTGTTGTATTTCCAGCACCTGAACCATGCATGGAACACTTTAAGTACTCAATACTCCTGAAACTTAAAAAAAAATATATATATATACTTAGTGACTACCATTACCCTAACTCAAGTGGATGTAAATTATTTGGCACTGGCTTAGTTATCTAGTACTGCTATAACAGAAATACCAGAAGTGGATGGCTTCAACAAACAGAAACTTATTCTCTCACAGTTTAGGAGGCTAGAAGTCATATTCAGGGCGCCAGCTCCAAGGGAAGGCTTTCTCTTTCTGTCGGTTCTGGGGAAAGGTCCTTGTCATCAATCTTCCCTTGTTCTAGGAGTTTCAGCGCAGGGTCCAAAGCATGTACTCTAGTCTTCTTTCTTTATGGTAAGAGGTCCCTATCTTTCTGTTTGCTTCTTTCTCCTTTTATCTCTTGTTAAGATAAACAGTGATACAGCCCACATCCCAGGAAACTCCCTTTACACTGGATCAGGGCTGTGACCTAAAGAAGGGTGTTGCATCCTATCCTAATCCTCTTTAACATACCTAATCTTGCCTCAATAACCACAGATAGAGATCAGGAAATTTACATCAGATCATAAAATGGAAGACAACCACAGCTTAGCCTAGCCAGGTTGACACATATTTTGGGAGGATACTATTCAATTCATGACGGACAACTTCCAGGTGCTCGATAATTTTTATTCTTATCTTAACTGCCAATACTACCTCCATTTCCACTTGATTCTTCATTTGGCAGCATTTGAGGCCATAACACCCAACACAAACTAGCCCATAAACACTTGGATGACCAATCCATTTCCACAGTCACAGTCTTAGAAAAGTTCAAATGTATGGAGAACTAGTGATATTTATAGAGTATTTTAATCTAAGATTCATAACTTCTCTACATTCTGGAATTTTAATATGAGGGGCTTAAAAATAAATGTATTTTTATTTCTGGATTGCTCTCACCTACCACTAATACAAAGTTTAAGATATATTCCAAAATCCACTGTCATCAAGTTGGTTCCGACTCATGGCGACACCATGGGTTACAGAGTAGAACTTCTTTATAGGGTTTTCTTGGCTGTAATATTTACAGAAGTAGATCACCAGGCCTTTCTCCTATGGAGACGCTGGTTGGGTTTGAACTGCCAACCTTTAGGTTAGTACTAGAATGTAAACTGTTTGCACCACCCAGGGACCTGTTTAAGATATCTAACAGCTAACTCTGACTGCTCTTCACCTAGTAGATTGTACTTATGTCATCCTGAAAGACATATTACAATTCACTCAGCAAATCTCACATCTCTGAATATTATTATATACCTTCTGCTGAAATGAAAATGAACACTGCTGAATTGTTGAAATAATGTCTTCTTGTCAAGCGCCAGGATAAACTCTGGCTGATTCTGTTAAAGTGATCTGAATTTTCAAGCAGTGCACATGTCAGCATTCTAGGAAAGAACAAGGACAAAAGGGAGTTGTTTCTATTCACCAAAAAATAAAAATAAAAAATCCACAGGCTTGGGCTGACTTGTCTTGTACGCCTAACAAAACCGCAAGTGATGATGTACTGCTGAGAACCAAAATACTTTCTGCTATTCTTAACAGAATTTAAGTTTGTGTCCTGGCTGTCCTGCAGTTGTCTGTGCCTGTTAAAAGAAGCATGGCCCCATTATATCCCAGTCTGCCTATCAGGACAGGCTATTTGCTTTTGGGATAGAAAGCTGCTTAAGTTAAAGAATAACAAAATTATTATTCTTTCCTAACTTTGGTTGAGAATGACCATGTAGGTATTTCATGAAAAAACAACAAAAAACCTATGATTGAAAATAATATGTGGTTTAGAAATGAAGCTTCTATTACAAATGCTACAAAGATCATTACCCCTAGGAAATAAACTATCATCTACATTCCCAAAGTACAGTGGCCTCAAAAAATTTACTATCCTGAAGATATGGGATAAAATAATAGTAAAGGTCTAAGGAAATTATTTTGATTTTTGAATTGTGGTTGAATGTCCCCTGTCACATTATTCTGGAATTGTCATAGATTCAGTATTTTGCAAGCTTTATGGACTGTAAAAATTGACTATAAGTAGGGCCATCCTTTAAGTGCTATTGCACAAATTAGGTATATTCTCCTTCTTAGCCCCTAAAATTAAACAGATTAAATGAGATTGAAACGAAATATAGAGGGAAACTTTAAAAGAACAGGTATCGAACAAATAGGGAACTTTAAAATTAAGTAAGAAGAGAGGGGCTAACATGGATTAAAAGTCTTTTCTGCACTTAGTGCTTTCTGATCCTGGTCCCCACAGCAGCCTTGAACGTGCAATGCTCTTACCCACTTTGATAAAGGAAGAAACTAAGATTTAAAGAAATTAGCTCATTTTCTCAAAGTTATCAAATATGAAGTGGTTTAATGCACATAAAAATTCAGCTCATTCTGATAGAAATAATATTTTACATGCTTTGCAGAAAGGAATTAAACAGCTACCCCTACCCTTGGTATAATTTAGCAGCAAATGTTGCCATGATGTCTTCAGCTCAAGTCTACCACCTTGCCTCCACAACTGACTCAGGCCCCGCAACAAGGGATCCAGGGAGAACAACTGAACACTCTAATAAAAGAATAATTTTGGCAACAGGAAACTCACAGTTTATAATCTATTTCTTATTCATGAAGCACTCTGATTTTTGTAGTATACAGATCTTGCTCTGATGGTCTAAAGCATGTTAGGAAATTTTACCCCTAACAAAAAACCCTTCTCTCCTCTCTCCACTTCCCACTGCCAGCCTGTGTTTATTCCTTTGTGCATTTGTGTATACATTCATCTTCTAAACTATAAGTTCTCTTGGGGTCAGCAACTACAATATCTAATTTTGTATTCCTTCTGCTGGGAAAACCCTGTCTTAGCAAGGTACTTGACAAGTACAAAACATTTTTAATATTTATTGTTCTAATTATATTACAGGATACTGGCAACTTACACAGAGAGTTACAGATTCAGGGTCACTTGGTGCCCCTTGGTCAAGTATTGTGTCTCCAGAAGGGCTAGTACCACTCCAGCAGCTGTTTCTCAAAAATTCTCTACTGTGTTTGACATGAACTTCCTCCAGAATCCTAGGGGCCTGCATTGTGATTCCCCATGGGAGCTTGCCATAAGCTCAGTTCAACATCTTTTCCCACCACTGACAGTTCCAACATGCTCTTCTACTACTGACACTTTCCACCACTAACAACTCCAACACTGCTGAATCACACGGCCCAAGGGCAAGATTACTGGCACCACAGCCTGGATTTGCTGCAGATAATTATCCTACTTCTGTCGCTCCCATTCAAAGCTGGCAGCCTTGTGCGTCACCCAGTACATGGGTCAGAGCAGTATTTCTTGGTGTGAAATGGGTTGCATTCAGAACGCAGAACAGCCTATTAAGCACTGAAATTCTCATATATTGCTGGTGGGAATGTAACTGAGTGTGTATATCATTTGTGCCACCCACAGACTCCACAAAAGAGATTATGAAAAGATAATTAGAATTGTTTCCCTTTTTTTTTTTTTAACACAATAACTTTGACTACCTATGAGGCAAAGAAACTTTTCTCTACCATGATAAATCTTATTGCTAGTTACAGTGTCTCTTAGTAATTCATATTGAGTCAGTTTTCTTAGAAACTTAAATTATCCCTAACAGCCACTTCATGCACAAGATCAGCTACGTCCGTGTTCTGAATCAAATGGCCTTCTTGTTATAAAAGTTCATGTCAAGTGGGACTTTTAAAACATTTAATCAAAACCCTTCTCAGATTCTTAAAAGTAATTTTCAAAATAATTTTACCATAAGGAAGAAAAGAATAGATGGAAGTTGATTGTGGTTGCTAGCTCTAAAGAATGGTACTAATCAGTGAGGGAAATTGGGAAGCTTGGAAGGGAAAAAGGCCTTTGGAGGACTTCGATGCATGTAATTTTGAATATATTTTGTTTACGACCATGATAGCCTATTCAAAAGAAAATGTCATGCCAGGCCATCAGAAATGGGAGCACCTAGAGCCCTGATAACTCAGCGACTATTTTGGCTTTATGATTATTACTCTTTACATAATCCTGAGAACCAGGTATATGTCAAGGTGGTAAGTTTTAAAGACTACACTTCTCAAATGTCTTCCGTACTACCAGGGGATTTCTATACTAAGGATAAAGCACAGAAATATACTTCTAAGATCTATCTATATTCTTCTTACCTCCAAGTTTCCATTTCCTTGCTCAAAAGTAAACAATAATGAATAGAATAATGCTCGCACTGTAGCATCTAAATAATGTTTGCACCTTCCTTTTTTTATTTCAGCTACTGACAAAGATTATATACTATTTCTGGAACCGTCTCCTTACACCTACAATCCTCCACTCTTCCCTGGAACATTCTTTTTACCAAATCTCCATTTCCACAAAAGTCCCAGATCTTGGAACAACAGTCAGAGTACTTTAACAGACCTTGGAAATTCTGAATCATGACAGATGGAACACAATTTGTCTACTTTGTATGCATCTTTCATCACTATTTGTGAGTGTAGGTTAGGCAGCACTAATTAAAGATAAAATCCAAAAAATTAAAAAATTCTGAGGAATGAAACAAAGCCCTTTCCTATTAAAAAAAAAAAAAAAAAAGCTCATGCTAATATGGATAAAAATGCATTTGGGAAAAAAAATCCTAACATGTTTTGAGCACTTGATAAGTACAAAGTACTTGACCTTTGTTACGTCTGCTTTTCATGAGATACGTATTTCTGTTTTACAGATGAGGACATAGACACAGAGAGGTGTAATACTGCCATTTGCCTCAAATTATAACAGTAAGTAGCCAAAACAGGATTTAAAAACCAGGCTTTTCTCTTAATTGCTATATACAAATACCTATCAAAAACTATTAAGTACCAGATAAATATATAAGCATTTTCTCTCAGAAGATGCAATATTAATAACAGTCTAATAACTAAACACATGTACCAACCTATAGTTTTTCCTTCATTTTCAAAACTTAAAATTTATTTTAACCACGTTTTATACATTGATGAGAAACATAAAAAATACAAGATGTGTGAAATCAAATATACATGTTAAAAGACACTGAAAATCGATTATTTAGTCAGAAAAAATACCTGAAAAAATAGGCAAATTCAATATAATAACACTATCAACCCTGGTTATATTATTAAAATTTAAACAGAAAATTTCCATATACATTGTCAGTAAGAAAAATAAAATAAAATGAACATCCTCAAATAATCATAAATTTAGAACCCCTTATCTTTGGGGAGCTGTTAAATGTGTTATTTTCCAAAGGAAATACTTAAGTTAACTTTTGATAAAGTTCTTAATAACTATTTTTTAATAAAGTTTTGCATGGTTCCCATACTAGCGTATTTCCTCTTAGCTATTTCCTAATAAAAATCCACTAGGGGGTGACCAAACATCATTTCATTTTCTTTGTCTGGTTACTAATATTTAGATAATATTAACATTGTATATACTTTGTAATATAAATTAATCCATTTATATTCCTAAAGATTTGCCAAGTTACTAGAATTGTCTGAACAGACTTGGATCTAATATAAACTAATGACAAGAAATTTTAGTACTTCTAAATCTCTCATTTTGTTGTAGTCTTAAACAAAGCATCTGATTAAGCAGTTACTATTTTTTTTTTTTATTTTTATAGTCTTACAAAATGTGAATAAAGGTCAAATGTGAACTATGAATTGCTTACTTCATCAGAAGTAAAGTTTTTGTATCCTCTGGGATTATGTATTATATGAATTTACCACAATTTCAAAAATAAAATATGTAGATTGAAAGCAATGAGTCAGAAGCATTTCTTAGCATTTGAAAAATTGTGTGCTAATGTAAAGATAAAGATAATAATGATAGTAAAGATAAATAATGAAAGCAAGTGATAGATCTATTTTGAGAAGAGTAATCAACTGACTGGCATACAGTTAAATTTTTTTGTTAGTCTATTTTTTCCTGCAGTTTATTCTGAAAAACCTTAATATATATATGTATATAATTACCGGGAGTAGAAAAATTTTAATAGTCCTTACTTAAAAAGAAATAGTCTTAATTCCCAAATAATGATCTAAAGTTGAATAAAAAATTAGGGAAAATAAAAATTAAATTATCCACTACCATTTCTAAAACAATGAGCAACTATACTATAAAGAACTATTTTATTTACAAAAATGGAATAAATATTATCTAAATCAACTGCAAGAGAAATAGTTTAAAAAAAAAAACACTTATTTGTCAATTTGCCCATCTCTTGGTCCACGAAACAGGCTATTATAAATAAGCAAGCTAATGCATTCCTCTTACTTTCCAGAAAGAAAGAGTGTGCCTCTGGAGTCTAACTACTGGCCTCTGAATCCCAGCTCTGTCATTTGCTAAGTGTATGACCTTGAGAAACTAGTTAACTTTTCCAAGACACAGTTTTCCCATCCCTAAAAATTAGAAGAATAAATAGTTCCTACTTCAAGGTACTGCTCAGTAGATTGCTGAGATAATGTGTGTGATGCATTAAGCAGCTCAGAGCTCCTACTCAATAAATGCTAATTATTATGTGATGAGCTATGCATCTTGAGAAGTGGGCTGGACCAAATACATCATCTTCATAGTACTCTTAGCACTGTGTCACAGAAAAGATTAGTTACTCTTATGCACCATTCCCTTCTTTCTTACATGCCATTCCATACTGTCTTATATACCATTCCTTCCTTTCCTAGCTTTCAAATTCTCCCTCACAGGTTCCTGAATTTATTTCATTTCAAGGATTTTGGATGTTTAATTTAATTCAACAAATTTTGATAGAATCATAAATAATAGTTGTTAGTATTAAAAACCCATGCTTAGAGCCTGGCACTTTGCTGGAATCAATGAAAGACAAATAAAATATTAAAACATGGCCTCTATCTTCAAATATGAGAGGAAAACAAACTAGAGTGGTTGAGGGAAGGGGGCAAGAGGGCTGAGTGGAGCATCCAGAGACCAACAATAAAAAAAAAAAAAAAAACAATAGAGGGATGGAAATAAAGCCAGCCCAGGAGTAAAGGGTACCTTTGAATCAGGAGAAAAAGAGGAGTCAGATTCTGGGTGGGTCAGCATAGTTATAAGATACACACAGAGAAGACACACAGAGGAGGCCATGTGAAGACCCAGGCAGAGACAGGAGTGACGCAAAGAACAAATTCATCTCAAGAGCCCTCTGAAGGAGCGCAGCCCTTCTGCATTTTGTGCTTCTACCCTTCAGAACAGTGAGAGAATAAATTTCTGTTGCTTTAAGCCCCCCACTTTGTGGTAAATGTTGACAGCAGACCTAGGAAACAAATATATGGAAGCTTCTTTTTAAATCATCACAGATAGCAAGAAAGAAAACATAAATGCCTACAGCTAGAAAATTGAAATACTTATGTAAGAAATGTGTATGATTCAAAGTTTTGCAGTTAGATGGACAGCCTAATTGAAGTATCCATGACAGTTAAGTTTTACAAAAGTCTTTATAGATTTTCTTTGTTTTTTTATTTTTCATCTTGATAAAATATGCCCATTTTTGGTTTTGGTAAATGTTTTCTTAAAGGGCCAGATAGTAAATGTTTTAGGATTTGGGGGCCATGCGGTCTCTGTTGTAAATACTCAGCTCTGCCATTATACGGCAAACATGCCATTCATAAATTAATGGGGTTGCTGTGCTCCAATAAAACTTTATTTACAAACACAGACAGCTGGTCAACAGGCTATAGTTTTTCAACACCTGCTCTAGAAACCAAGGGCCTAACCACTATTCTGTACTATTTTTCCTCACACAAATCATCTTTTCCCCACCCAACTTGACCTCACTTTCCTTTAGAACAAATGACTAGAGTCAGTTATGGCTAAATTATTATATTTAAAAAAATAAGTATTTTTAGAAGTTAGAATGCATTTTTTAATTTTGAGGATTCTAACACCATTTTTTTCCAGTGTTTTTTTTTTTTCTTTTTTTCCCTCACCATTTGTGTTTGTTACACCAACTCCTTAAATTTACTTAGCAAGGTGACATCCCAAGCAGTCAAAAATCTGCTTTGTAAAATACAACCACCCAAAATCTATTATTCAGGAGTGGTTACTGACTTTATTTCCTTCTGAAATTTCAAGCAATGCTTGTTAACATCAATATGAAAGTACATTGGAAGTTGGTCAGAACAAAAAGTCAAATAGAATATCTGCATTGAAAACTGAGAAATGAGGGTAAAGGGGATTAAGGGATTGAGAAATGGTAAAGACAATTCAGAGAAGGGGGGAGAGGGGAGGAAATTCAGTATTTCTTTCCCTGGAGAAAGTAACAAGAAATATTATTTGACTCAAGTTTTTTTTTTTAATAATTCTATTAATTTCAATATGGTGTTCATATCTAATTTTATCAATTTATAGGCTTAGTTTCCTAGGTAGGTGGTACACATGGTTTACATTTGACTGCTAACCTAAAGGTTAGTGGTTCAAACCCACTCAGTGGTACTGTGGAAGAAAAGGCCTGGCAATAGACTTTCATTAAGATTACAGCCAAGAAAACCGTATGAAGCAGTTCTACTCTGTTACACATAGGGTTGCCAGGAGTCAGAATAGACTCGATGGCAAGAAACAACAACAACAGGATTCATAAAATGTAAACTTTACTATATTAGTCTATTTTCTGCTGTATTTATCCTCTGACTTGGAAGACATATGATATTAAATTCTACTCATTTTTATAGTCTACATTCCTGCAAATGCAGACAAAGTGTCTTAGATGACACTCTGGATGTGTAAGAGCGAACCCGCAGTCTCAGGTGGGAAAAACGATGGAAATCATTTGGATATTTTGAAAGTTCTACCTGAAAACACATCTACAGTAATTAAAAGGAGGTATCGATCTTTTCATTTTTTTCCCATATAATTAAAATTAGGAAGACACTGTTTTAGTTTAAAATAGCAATTTCCAAGGATAAAACTATGCTACTGATTTCTAATCTAACTCTGATATCTGCTTTTAATTTCGCCTTTGTCATAAGAGTGTTAAAATTTGTTATCTAATATCAAAATTTAATAGTTACTGTTACATGTGCTTTCTGTATGCTCTGAAATCATATCTGATTCTGTACTGTTCTTAAAACACCTATGTATAAGTTACTTTTATGTATGCTTCTATAATACCTTTTGGAGCCTTGGTGGCACAGTGGTTAAAAGCTACGTCTGCTAACCAAAAGGTCGACAGTTTGAATCCATCAGCCACTCCTTGGAAACCCTGCGGACTAGTCTATTCTGCCCCATAGGGTTGCTATAAAACAGGATCAAGTGGGCAGCAATGGGTTATAGTGCTTTTCATGATATTATGATGTTTTTTATAATGCTTTTAAACACCTATGTATAAGTCACTTATGTGAAGTTAGAAATAGAGAATTTCTGAGCTCAGAAATAGAAACATGTATCTCGTATTTTGCTAAATCCAAAAACAAGAGCAGCAGTACATCAACATGGAACTGCCAGAAATTCAAACCGGATTCAGAAGACGTGGAACAAGGGATACCATTGCTGCTGTCAGACAGATCGTGGCTGAAAGCAGAGAATACCAGAAAGATGTTTGCCTGTGTTTTATTGACTATGTAAAGGCACCCGACTGTGTGGATCATAACAAATTATGGATAACATTGCAAGGAATGGGAATTCCAGAACACTAAACACTGCTCATGAGGAACCCGTACATAGACCAACAGGCAGTCATGGGAACAGAACAAGGGAATATTGTGTGGTTTAAAATCAGGAGAGGTGTATGTCAAGGTCGTATCCTTTCGTCATACTTAAATTCAATCAGTATGCTGAGCAAATAATCCAAGAAATTGGACTATATGAAGAAGAATAGGGCATCATGATTGGAGGAAGACTCATTAACAATCTACAATAAGTAAATGACTCAACTTTGCCTGCTGAAAATGAAGAGGACTTGAAGCATTTGCTGATGAAGATCAAAGACCACAGCCTTCAGTATGGATTACACCTCAACATAAAGAAAACAAAAATCCTCACAACTGCACCAATAAGCAACACCTGATAAACAGAGAAAAGACTGAAGTTGTCAAGGATTTCATTTTAGTTGGCTCCACAATCAATGCCCAAGGAAATAGCAGTCAAGAAATCATGCAACGTACTACATCGGGCAAATCTGCTGCAAAAGGCCTCTTTAAAGTGTTGAAAAACAAAGATGTCACTTTGAAGACTAAGGTGTGCCTGACCCAGGCCATGGTATTTTCAATCATCTTATATGCAGTGGTTAAACATTTGGCTGCTAACCAAAAGGTTGGCAGTTCAAATCCACCAGGTGCTCCTTGGAAACCCTAGTGGGTAGTTCTACCCTGTCTTATATGGTCACCATGAGTCAGAATCGACTTAACGGCAATGGCAACAAAAATAACAACATATGCATGTGAGAGCTGGACGGTAAATAAGGAAGACTGAAGAAGAACTGGTGCATTTGAATTATGGTGTTGGGGAAGAATATTGAATAACCCATGGACTGCCCAGAAGAATGAATAAATCTGTCTTGGAAGAAGTACAGCCAGAATGCTCCTTAGAAGTGAGGACAGAGAGACTTCATCTCACATAGTTTGGACATGTTATGAGGTGGACCAGTTCCTAGAGAAAGATACCATGCTTGGTAAAGTAAAGGGTCAGTGAAAAAGAAGAAGACCCTCAATGAGATGGATTGACGCTGTAGCTGCAACAATGGGCTCAAACAGCAATGGCTGTGAAAATGGCACAAGTAGTTTGTTCTGTTGTACGTAAGGTTGCTATGAGTTGGAAGTGACTTGAAGGCACATAACAGCAACAACATACTTCTATAGGGCTCTTTAACCATTACTATAAAAAAAATTTTTTTATATGTCATTAGAAAGTTGTTCTAACTTTGAAAATAGATAATAAACATATGTGAAGTATGTAGTCAACAAGGACACAAATGTCAGAAAACAACCCTCTTTATTTCTAATAAATCAAATTTCTATAAATTAGCAAACATAAATGTTATACAATTCCCTAATTGCCAATAGAACATACCGATTATGGTTAAATATGTCAATACACATGGTATATAAACCCATGGATATCTGCTCATTCCCAGAGAAGAAGACAGAAGCAAAAGGTCTCTGGCTTTCTGACTGAAGACTGAGTTCCAGGGGTGGTCAAGTCTCCTCCCCAAGACTACTCCTTAAAGGTAAAATCCTGAAGTTTAAAGATTTGGACTCTAACATTTAAACTAGCATTGTAATTGTCTATTCTGAATCTCCTATGCTAAATACATGTCTTAAGTTCTTACTTGCATGCCTTTCCATGGCTACCTTGTAATAAACTAAACAAGTTTATACATGACAAACCTAAACGCTTCTTTTTTTATTCTTAAGATAAAATCCTCCAGGCCAGCTACTTGCATCTAAATTGGGGAAGCTGGTAGAGGCATCTTCAACTTTATCTTTAATACTTTATTTCTTAAGTATCATGGTGGACACCTGAGTTTTCATTATATTATTCTTAAATCTTTAGGTTTTCACAAATCTACTACACATGCAAATTCCTATGGGAATGGCTTCAGGGAATCAAGAGTCTGACTTTCACATCAGGATCCTCAGGAAGCATGGGGAAGAGACAAAGCACCAGGGGTAAAGTTAATAATTTAGCAAGATTATGTCTTTGGAGTCATATATGAACAAAACAGTACAAAATCTGGAAATTAGCAAAAAGTTTGGACTTTACACAGAAGAAAATATTCCATTTAAATTAACTCCCAAGGATAGATTGACCTCAGACGAGTCAATTCTGTTCTAGAATTGAGTAAAGCTAGGATGATGCTGCAGTGTTATACCCAGACTTCACAGAATTACTGGGCAAGGTGCTCAGCATTTAGTGAGAGCACCATAACTAATCTATTTTTGTTGTTGTCTGTAACAGAGAAACATAAAGCGTTTGTTAAGAAGGTGCTTCACTTTGATATGCTACTCTATGTGTAAAGAAAGCAAGTAAACATTCCAACAGAAACATAGAGTATTCCATTCTATTTGTATCCATTTGTAATATCCATTTGTAAAGGATCAATTACTTAAGCCAATTTTTAACTGCAAAGTAAATTTTAACTTACTTTAAACTTCCTGTCTGTATTGGTGCTACTATGATATATTTGGAAACAAAGATGGAAAAAAGAATATTTGAAACCCCTAGTAATTTAGACTCCATATGTGCTTGCTGTATTCCCAAATTCAAGCCCAATTATGTTTACCCTTTTTTAAAATTGGGACTAGAAAAGCAAAAATCCCATATTAATTAATTCAACTCTGCAAAATATATCTGAAGCCAGAATTTACAAATCTCCGTGTGCCATTGGGAATTTAATGAAAAACCTCGAAAGAATAAGAAACCATTGCCACAGATGATTTTGAAAGGCAGAGCCTTGAGCTAACCTTTATATTATGCTAGATAATGAAAAGTTTATTGTGTATCTATGTAACCTATGTAACCAACCAACCAACAAAATATACATATATATGTATAATTAATATCTAATGCTTATCTTTTTACCATAAAAACTAATTTTTATCTTTTATTTCCTAGGAAGTCAAAGAGCTTTTACAAAATAGTGAAAATGTTGTTCTCAGTGTTTTTATTTTTAACTTTTATAATTTTTATTGTGCTTTAAGTGAAAGTTTACAAATCAAGTCAGTCTCTCACGCAAAAACTTATATACGTCTTGCTACATACTCCCACTTAATCTCTCCTTAATGAGACACCCCACTCTCTTCCTCCACTCTCTCTTTTCATGTCCATTTGGCCAGCTTCTAAGCCCCTCTACCCTCTCATCTCCCCTCCAGGCAGGAGATGCCAACATAGTCTCAAGTGTCCACCTGATCCAAGAAGCTCACTCCTCACCAGCATCCCTCTCCAACCCATTGTCCAGTCCAATCCATGTCTGAAGACTTGGCTTCGGGAAAGGTTCCTGTCCTGGGACACCAGAGGGTCTGGAGGCCATGACCACCGGGGTCCTTCTAGTCTCAGTCAGACCATTAAGTCTGGTCTTTTTATGAGAATTTGAGGTCTGCATCCCACTGCTCTCCTGCTCCCTCAGGGGTTCTCTGTTGTGTTCCCTGTCAGGGCAGACATCCGTTGTAGCCAGGTACCATCTAGTTCTTCTGGTCTCAGGCTGATATAGTCTCTGGTTCATGTGGCCCTTTCTGTCTCTTGGACTCGTAATTGCCTTCTGTCCTTCATGTTCTTCATTCTCCTTTGATCCAGGTGGGTTGAGACAAATTGATGCATCTTAGATGGCTGCTTGATAGCGTTTAAGACCCCAGACGCCACCCTTCAAAGTGGGATGCAGAATGTTTTCTTAATAAATTTTATTATGCCAATGGACTTAGATGTCCTCTGAAACCATGGTCACCAAACCTCTACCCCTGCTACACTGGCCTTTGAAGCATTTGGTTTATTCGGGAAACTTCTTTGCTTTTGGTTTAGTCCAGTTGTGCTGACCTCCCCTGTATTGTGTGTTGTCTTTCCCTTCACCTAAAGTACTTCTTATCTACTATCTAATTAGTGAATACCCCTCTCCCACCATTTCTCCCTCCCCCTCTCCTAACCACAAAAGAATGTTCTTCTCAGTTTAAACTATTTCTCAAGATCTTATAATAGTGGTCTTATACAATATTTGTCCTTTTGCAACTGACTAATTTCACTCAGCATAATGCCTTCCAGGTTCCTCCATGTTATGAAATGTTTCACAGATTCATCCCTGGTCATTATCGATGTGTAGTATTCCATTGCGTAAATACACCATAATTTATTTATCCATTCATTGATGGGCACCTTGGTTGCTTCCACCTTTTTGCTACTGTAAACAGTGCTACAATAAACATGGGAATGTATATATCTGTTCGTGTAAAGGCTCTTATTTCTCTAGGATATATTCTGAGGAGTGGGATTGCTGGATCGTATGGTAGTTCAATTTCTAGCTTTTTAAGGAAGCACCAAATCGATTTCCAAAGTGGTTGTACCATTTTACATTCCCACCAGCAGTGTATACGTGTTCCAATCTCTCCCACAGCCTCTCCAATATTTGTTATTTTGTGTTTTTTGGGTTAATGCCAGCCTTGTTGGAGTGAGATGAAATCTCATTGTAGTTTTGATCTGCATTTCTCTAATGGCTAATGATCGTGAACATTTCCTCATGTGTCTGTTAGCTACCTGAATATCTTCTTTAGTGAAGTGTCTGTTCATATGTTTTGCCCATTTTTTAATTGGGTTATTTGTCTTTTTGCAGTTGAGTTTTTGCAGTATCATGTAGATTTTAGAGATCAGGCACTGATGGGAAATGTCATAGCTAAAAACTTTTTCCCAGTCTGTAGGTAGTCTTTTTATTCTTTTGGTGAAGTCTTTAGATGAGCATAGGTGTTTGATTCGTAGGAGCTCCCAGTTACCTAGTTTTTCTTCTGCATTCTTAATAACGTTTTGTATACTGTTTATGCCATGTATTAGGGCTCCTAACATTGTCCCTATTTTTTCTTCCATTATCTTTATCGTTTTAGATTTTATATTTAGGTCTTTGATCCGTTTTGAGTTAGTTTTTGTGCATGGAATGAGGTATGGGTCTTGTTTCATTTTTTTTTGCAGAGGGATATCCAGTTATGCCAGCATCATTTGTTAAAAAGATTGACTTTTCCCCATTTAACTGTTTTGGAGCCTTTGTCAAATATCAGCTGCTCATATGTGGATGGATTTATGTCTGGGTTCTCAATTCTGTTCCATTGGTCTATGTATATGTTGTTGTACCAGTACCAGACTGTTTTGACTACTGTGGGAGTATAACAGGTTCTAAAATCAGGCGAAGTAAGGACTCCCACTTTATTCTTCTTTTTCAGTAATGCCTTTTTTATTCAGGGCCTCTTTCCCTTCCATATGAAGTTAGTGATTTGTTTTTCCACCTCATTAAAGAATGTTGTTGGGATTTGGATCAGAATTGCATTAAATGTATAAATCTCTTTTGGTAGAATCGACATTTTTATAATGTTAAGTCTTCCTATCCATGAGCAAGGTATGTTTTTCCACTTATGTAAGTCCCTTTTGGTTTCTTGCAGAAGTGTACTGTAGTTTTCTTTGTATAAGTCTTTTACAACTCTTGTAAGATTTATTCCTAAGTATTTTACCTTCTTGGGAGCTACTGTAAATGGTATTGATTTGGTGATTTCCTCTTCAACATTCTTTATGTTAGCATAGAGGAATCCAACTGATTTTTGTATGTTTATCTTGTATCCCGATACTCTGCTGAACTCTTCTATTTGTTTCAGTAGTTTTCTGGAAGATTCCTTAGGGTTTTCTGTATATGAGATCATGTCATCTGCAAACAGAGATACTTTTATTTCTTCCTTGCCAATCTGGTTGCCCTTTTTCTTTATCTAGCCTAATTCCTCTAGTAGGACCTCTAACACAATGTTGAACAAGAGTGGTGATAAAGGGCATCCTTGTCTGGTTCCTGATCTCAATGGGAATGCTTTCAGGCTCTCTCCATTTAGGGTGATGTTGGCTGTTGGCTTTGTATAAATGCCCTTTACTATGCTGAAGAATTTTCCTTCTATTCCTATTTTGCTGAGAGTTTTTATCATGAACGGGTGTTGAACTTTGTCAAACGCCTTTTCTGCATCAATTGATAAAATCATGGGATTGTTGTCTTTTGTTTTATTTATGTGGTGGATTACATTAATTGTTTTTCTAATGTTGAACCATCCCTGCATACCTGGTAGGAATCCCACTTGGTCATGGTGAATTATTTTTTTGATATGTTGTTGAATTCTATTGGCTAGAATTTTGTTGAGGATTTTTGCATCTACCTTCATGAGGGATATAGGTCTATAATTTTCTTTTCTTGTGGTGTCTTTACCTGGTTTTGGCATCAGGGATATGCTGGCTTCATAGAATGAGTTTAGTATTCCGTCCTTTTCTATGCTCTGAAATGCCTTTAGTAGTAGCGGTGTTAACTCTTCTCCGAAAGTTTGGTAGAACTCTGCAGTGAAGCTGTGCAGACCAGGGCTTTTTTTTTGTTGGGAGTTTTTTTTATTACCTTTTCAATCTCTTCTTTTGTTATGTGTCTATTTAGTTGTTCTACCTTTGTGTTAGTTTAGGTAGGTAGTGTGTTTCTAGGAATTCATCCATTTCTTCTAGGTTTTCAAATTTGTTAGAGTACAATTTTTCATAGTAATCTGATATGATTCTTTTCATTTCAGTTGAGTCTGTTGTAATATCGCCCATATCATTTCTTATTCGGCTTATTTGCTTCCTCTCCTGTTTTTCTTTAGTGAGTTTAGCCAGTGGTTTATCAATTTCATTGGTTTTTTCAGAGAACCAGGTTTTGGTCTTGTTAATTCTTTCAATTGTTTTTCTGTTTTCTATTTCATTGAGTTCTGCTCTAATTTTTATTATTTGTTTTCTTCTAGTGCCTGTGGGTTTTTTTTTTTTTTTTTGCTGCTCTCTATTTGTTCAAGTTGTAGGGATAATTCTTTGATTTTGGCCCTTTCTTTTTTGGTATGTGTGCATTTATTGATATAAATTGGCCTCTGAGCACAGCTTTCACTGTGTCCCAAAGGTTCTGATAGGAAGTGTTTTCATTCTCATTGGATTCTATGAATTTCTTTATTCCATCCTTAATGTATTCTATAATCTAGTCTTTTTTGAGCAGGGTATTGTTCAGTTTCCAAGTGTTTGATTTTTTTCCCCTGCTTTTCCTGTTATTGATTTCCACTTTTATGGCCTTATGGTCAGAGAAGATGCTTTGTAATATTTCAAAGTTTTGGATTCTGCTAAGGCTTGCTTTATGACCTAATATGTGGTCTATTCTAGAGAATGTTCTATGTGCACTAGAAAAGAAAGTATACTTGACTGCTGTTGGGTGGAATGTTCTGTATGTGTATGAGGTCAAGTTGGTTGATTGTGGCATTTAGATCTTGTGTGTCTTTATTGAGCTTCTTTCTGGATGTCCTGTCCTTCACCGAAAGTGGTGTGTTGAAGTCTCCTACTAGTATTACGGAGCTGTCTATCTCACTTTTCCACGCTGATAGAGTTTGTTTTATGTATCTTGCAGCCCTGTCATTGGGTGCATAAATATTTAATATGGTTATATCTTCTTGGTGTATTGTCCCTTTAATCATTATATAGTGTCCTTCCTTATCCTTTATGCTGGATTTAACTTTAAAGTCTATTTTGTCAGAAATTAATATTGCCATTCCTGCTCTTTTTTTATTGTTTGCTTGATATATTTTTTTCCCCATCCTTTTAGTTTTAGTTTGTTTGTGTCTCTAAGGCTAAGGTGTGTCTCTTGTAGGCAGTATATAGACGGATCTTGTTTTTTAATCCATTCTGCCACTCTCTGTCTCTTTATTGGTGCATTTAGTCCATTTACATTCAGGGTAATTATGGATAGGTATGAATTTAGTGCTACCATTTTGATGTCTTTTTGTGTGTGTTGTTGACAGTTTCTTTTTCCTACTCAATTTTATGTGCTGAGTAGATTACATATTGTCCTTTCCTCATATTTGTTGTTGCTGACTTTGTTTCTGCTGAGTCTCTATCTTTTTCTCGTATTTTATTTTGATGAGTAGGATAGTTTGTCTCCTTTGTGGTTACCTTATTATTTACCCCTATTTTTCTAAATTTAAACCTAACTTTTATTTCTTTGTATCGCCATATCTTCCTCTCCATATGGAAGGTGTGTATAATTACATTTCTTTGGACCCCTGTCACAGGTGGCTGGGTGACCTGAGTGGAGTTACCAGTCCTTAGGTCCCTGATGTGGGTAGGTGAGGACCTTGTTTAATAGGAAAAACAATGTCAAACATCAAACACCCACCTCTCCACTGCACAGCTGAAATGGTTGGAGTTTGCCAACAAGGGTCTATTCTTCCAAAATAGGCCCATATAGGTCCATGCAGAAGGGAAAGGTACTCAAAGTCCACTGACGGTTTATGCCTGGACAGGAGCCGCTTCTGTCCTGAGCTCCCCCGGTTAGTAAAAAAGAGCTGGCAAATTATATTTTCCCCCAATTGCAAAGTTTTTCCTTCCCCACGGCCGGGAGGATGGCTCTAGGTGCTTAACAGGGCCTATTTCAGGCCCAGGCAATTCAGCTGCTGAAGCTGGCTTGGGGGTGGGGGGTGCAGTAAAATACACACAAGTACTTAGCTTTTGCTGAGAACACCATTCTTCTCAGGTTCCAGAGGTCTGAGTAGGCTGCGTGGCTGGCTGCTTCTCCGTGAGGAAACTGTGGCCGAACGCTAGTACCAGCCTGCCGCCACAGCTCAGGAATGGTGCCTGAGGTCTTCCCGCAATTCAGGTTTGGTAACTCCTCTCAGCTTCTGAATGGGCCTTCCTCCCCCTACCCCTCAGTTCATTTTCTAAGCTTAACTTTGAAGCTCAGGGCTCCCAGCTTGTCAAAAATATACTCGTTTCACTTGTTTTTTTGGGTCTTTTTTGTAAAGACGGCTCACCCGAAGCATCTGTCTATTCTGCCATCTTGGCTCCGCCTCTGTTCTTAGCTTTAAGGAGTTTTCAGTTGTAACACTGAAACAATATTTGTTTTAGGGAGCTATATTTGTTTTGGATACCTGTGTTTGTTCACTTTAAGTTGAAACCAACCTTGTGATAATTAACTCAGTAAATCCTCATTATCTCTATTCTATAATTTCCCCTATGTAATTGGATTGAGTTGTTAGTAAGAAAGCATCAAGACCATTAAGTTCTTCATGTGTTGCTACAGAAATATCTGTAATAAACATAACGATCTTAACAATCCATTTCTAAAAAACAACACAAATCTGTTTTTCTATCCAATATTGTTGAAAATACCGTAAATATTTAGATACTTTTTTTATTTTAGAAAACTTCTCTTCCTAAATTACCATGTTGCCTGTGACTTCATTATATTTTTGTTTCAAACGAAACTTCTTCACCAATTTCCCTGTTTCTCCCAGTAGATTATCATTTTTCAATCATCCAAACTACAAGTATGAGGTAATCTTTGTTTTTTTAATTTGTCTTTAATTCTCATGCCCCATCAGAAATTATTTTTATAATTCAGTTTTAGGGAAAAAGTTCCCGAAGAACCAGTAAAATTCCTAATATCAGATGAAGGTAATATATGACTCAATGTATTTCTTCTCAACTAGGGCAACCTCAGCTGCCAGAAAACATCGAGTTATGATTACACTCATTTGTTACAACCATTTTATTCTAGATTAAATAAAATTGATAGATAAACACTCATTCAACAAATATCCATTCCACACTGACGCCCTGTTGCCCTGGAGTCAATTTAGGCTCATAGCGACCCCATTTTAAAAAAAAAAAAAATTCCTGTCATGTTAATTCCAACTGATAGCAACTCAACAGGACACAAGAGAACTGCACATAGGGTTTCCAATACTGTAATCTTTACAGAAGCAGGTTACTGCATCTTTCTCCAGTGGAGTGGCTGGTGGGTTTGAACTGCCAAACTTTCGATCAGCAGCCTAGCACTTTAATCGCTGCACCACCAAACCAATTGCCGTCAAGTCTCATTTAGACTCATAGGGAAACCTTTAAGACAGAGTAGAACTGCCCCATAGGGCTTCCAAGGCTGTAAATCTTTACAGTAGCAGACTGCCACATCTTTCTCCTGTGGAGCAGTTGGTGGGTTCAAATTGCCAACCTTTTTTTTTTTTTGGTTAGCTGTCTAGTGTTTAACCACTGTACCACCAGGGCTCCCAAAGTATCTATTAAGCATGCATGAGTATACATGCAAAAGCTAGACAGTGAATAAGGAAGAATGAAGAAAAATCAATGCATTTGAATTATGGTGTTGGGAAAGAATACTGAACATACCATGGACTGCCCAGAAGAACAAACAAATCTGGCAGAATGCTCCTTAGAAGTGAGGATGGGGACACTTCGTCTCATGTAGTTTGGACATGTTATCAGGAGGGACCAATCCCTGGAGAAGGACATCATGCTTGGTAAAGTAGAGGGTCAGTGAAAAAGTAGAAGACCCTCAACAAGATGGATTTACACAGTGGCTGAAACAATGGGCTCAAATAGCACTGATTGTGAGGATGGTGCAGGACCAGGCAGGCAATGTTTCCTATTTTGTACATGGGGTCACTATGAGTCGGAACAAACTCATGGCACCTAACAACAACAACATGTATCACTGATTAATAGCGTAGTTTTTATTACGTTTTTTATTTCTGTTATCTGTGGCTTTAATGATAGTTTATATTATAATGATGCTTTTAGAAGTTGACTCAAATACTTTTGGAAGTACATAATTGCCTGAATAACACATGAAAAAAAAAATGCATCTGATCCATTGACACCCACTACCACGGAGTTGATTCCGACTCATTGTCAAGTCCCATGAATTCCCTCTTTTAAATATTCATCATACTTTTTGTTTTGTTATATATATATATCAAATTTTATTTATTTTGTTGTTGTTGAGAATGTACAGAGCAAAACATACACCAATTCAGCAGTTTCTACATGTACCATTTAGTGTCACTGATTACTGTCTTAGAGTTGTTTAATCATTCTTATCCTCTTTTCTAAGTTGTTCCTCCCTCACTAACATAAATTCACTTCCTCCTAAGGTTCCTATTTAATCTTTGAAGTTGCTGTTGTCAATTTGATTCCATATGGATAATTCTTAAAAGAGAATAGTACTGAATAAGACATTTTTTACTAGTTAAGCTAAACAATTATTTGGTCTTAAGACAACTTCAGGGGATATTTTTGGTTTAAGGTTTAAAGATTTTCCTAGGGCAATAGTTTTAGGGGTTCATCTAACTGTCATGGTCCAGGAACTCTGAAGGCTATAAGAATTTGAAATTTTTTTCTGTATTTTACTCCTTTTGATCAAGATCCTTCTATGGAATCTGTGATCAAAATGTTCAGTAATGGTAGCCAGACATCATTCAGTTCTTTTGATCTCATGGCAAAGGAGATAGGTGTTCATGGAAGCACTTAGCCACACATTCCATACATTACATTCTTTTTGGTTTCCGTAGCTATCTTAGGGGAGGGCACACTCTGTCTCATGCTGTCATCTTGTGCACAGACACCATTTTGGATGACATTCAATAGTAGGGGGGAGTCATTGTAAATTATAATGCTGTACACATTGTATCTAACTATTTCTCCGATGGTATGCCTAAATATATTCTTATGCTACAGGGTTCAAACAAGCTTCATTATAGTTCTGCACTGAGGGTCCCTGGGTGACACAAATGGTTTGCACTCAGCTACTAAAGATTGAAGGTTGGAACCCACCCAGTGGCACCTCAGAAAGGCCTGGTGATCTGTTTTCATAAAGATTACAAACATGAAAACTCTACACAACAGTTCTACTGTGTAATGCATAGTGTGACCATGAACTGGAACCAACTCAATGGTAACATGTTTGTTTTATTTTTTTTAATTTTGTTTAGTTTTGTTTACAATTAGGGTATTGGACATTAGCTTTGCCAATAATCAAGTGGCACTTTGTTTCACATTTTGCTTTTTTTTTGTGGACAATCTACTTAAGGTACCCATTGGTGACTAGAGTAATTGGGCAAGGGAAGATTTAAGTATACTTACATCGGTCCTTGGAGCCCTGGTGGCACAGTGGCCGCTGACCAAAATGTTGGCAGTTCAAATCCACCAGCTGCTCCTTGGAAACCTGATGGGGCAGTTCTACTCTGTCTGCTAGGGTTGCTATGGGTGCTTGAGAAAGATACCATCAAATATTATAAAAACACAACACTGAATTTACCCAGCTCCACTACCAGCACTAGGCAAGACCATCACTCTGTTAGGCTTGGATCATTTTGGTGTTCTTATAAAAGGTCATCCTGCTCACTATCTCCACCAAAATGTAGTCATCCTAAATTATAGTTTTTTAATGTTTCTTCCTGTTAAAAAATCATCAAGACTTGAAGACTCTTCGATGTACACGAAATAAATGTCAACCTGGAAGCCTAGCACTCATGGTCCTCTGTAACCTGGGCTTAACCTAATTTTCCCAAATGTAATAAGTGCTCAATAAATACTTATAAAATGGATTTTTCTGTCTTCGATAGTATGCTCGTGTTCCCTGAAGCTGCCACAATCGTTTTCTTCCTTCTGTTCATACTACAATCAACCCTGTATCCAAAATGCCTGTCATAATCCTACTCATCCTATAAGAACACGCTGATACTCCATCTCCTACAAAAACCTTCCCAACTTCAAATCACGTGAATACTTCTCCCAATAACATCTCTGCCCCTTTTGGTCTGAAGTTTTCATTCTAGTACTGCATGTGTGTGGGGGGAGTGTGAGCATGTATTCCTACATTTTTTGTATCTTATTACCTCAACTACTGTAGAGCTTCCATCATCAGTGCTTAGTCTCCTTCATTAATCCTTCCCTGGAAACTCAGCACAAAATAATCTCCCTTTTCTGGACACTTAGTACTTACTTTCTGTAACTTTCATTTGGTCCTTAATTATATCCAATTTGCTATTTATTTGCTATTACTCACATAGTATTATATTATTCATGTGTTCTTGTTCCATTATTTACATTTTCAGTTCCTTCATGTCAAAGGATTTTTTTTTTTTTTTTTTTTAAATAATGCCTAGAGCTGAACTATGTAAAAAACAGGCACAAAAGTACAGCCAGAAGGTAAAGAACCAGAAGTCAGAAGACCTGGGTTTCTAGTCCTTAGTATAGCTAACCTAACCGATATTGAGCAACCTTTCAATAAAACTTTCTGGGTCTTTTTAGAGTAAACTTGTGATGGAAGAAAGCTGTTAAGAATTTTAAGAGATATACTTTTTTGAGGCTGGGCCACATGTTTGCCTCTTTTTCCAATGTCCAAATCGATATGGCAAGAGATGAAGTATTTGAAAAAAACGAACAGGACAAAGGTGAACTGAGACCTCCAGCAAATGGGAGCAACCAACGGAACATTAGACTGAGAAGGGATTACATAAAGATTGTGAATTGTTCTTTCAGAATATATGTTTGTTTGTACTTTGTTGCTTTCCAGGTATCAGTTACCCCACCTACCTGGCTCCTGCTGTCATTGAGGGAAGGAAAAGGTAATTCAGAAGGCTTGCTTTTACTTCATTCCATAGATAGTTTATTGGTCTATCCTCTGTGGTCTGAAACTCCAGAGGGCATGAGTCCGGTGTCTCCCCTTTTGTTGTTCTCAGCAGACTCAATATCCTCATCTAGAAAAAACAGTTATGCTATAGTATATAAGATCTGAAGTCAGATACTCTATATTCATATTCCAACCCTGTCACCTACTGTATACTTTGAAAAAAGTCATTTAGTCTTATAAAGCCTCAGTTTCTTCAACATGAAAATGGTGAGAATAGCATCCACCTCATAGATAGGTCACCTGAGACCCTATGGGAAACACTAACCATAACCATTATAGGTTTAATAAAACTTATCTGCCTACCTGGGGCCCTGGTGGCGCAGTGGTTATGTAATTGGCTGCTAACCTAAAGGTTGGCAGTTTGAATCCACCAGCTGCTTTTTAGGAACCCCGTGTGGCAGTTCTGCTCTGTCCTACAGGGTCACTATGAGTCAGAATTGGCAACAGGTTTGGTTTTTTTTTTTTTTTTCCCTAATCTGCCTATCTAACAGAAATGTTTTGAAGTACACACCATTTACTCATATTTATTCAATCATTTAACAAATACTTACTAAATACCATTTACTAAATATTAAACTAAGGTTTTTTTAAAAAATTATAATGTCCTATGAAAATGTACTGAATTGTTATCAAAAGTACTGAATAGATAGCCGATGTTCTGTAGAGTTACTATCAACTCTTTGAAAAGACTTGAGGTAAAAATGAAGTTGATGTACATAGTTCCCACCAAAACTTTACATTCTTGTTGGCAAGAACACGGCTCAGGATAGTAGTGGATATCAGGGCAAACTTCACTCAGACCAAATGTACAGCTGGACCAGGGACAGATTACCCAATAAACAAGGAACGCATGGACTTAACTGTGCTGATGTGGTGAATGAAAATCAGGTGAAGTTGTGCACTACAGATTATTAGTGTGCTTACTGGTTAATCCGCCCCTGAGCTGGGTATATGATGAAATAATACTTAATAATTGCACAGGTCATTAACTTGGTACCGCTATCTATCTACATGGAGCCGTGGTGGCATAGGGGTTAAGAGCTTGGCTGCCAACCAAAAGGTAAGCAGTTCAAATCCATCAGTCACTCCTTGGAAACCCTATGGGGCAGTTCTACTCTGTCCTGTAGGGTTGCTGTGAGTTGGAATGGACTGGATTGCAAAGGGAATTATCTATATAGGGATCTTAGGTTGGGTTCCCCAGAAGCAGAGCTTGAGAGGAGGATTTTAGTGCAAGTGATTTATTGAAAGATAAACCAAAAAAACCAAACCCACTGCCCCCGAGTTGATTCTGACTCATAGCGCCCCTACAGGACAGAGTAGAACTGCCCCATGAGTTTCCAAGGAGCACCTCGGGGATCCGAACTGCCGACCTCTTGGTTAGCAGCTGTAGTATTTAACCACTGCGCCACCAGGGTTTCCTATTGAAAGATAACCCAACCCCACTGCCATCGAGTTGATTCCGACTCATAGCGACCCTATAGGACAGAGTAGAACTGTCCCATGGAGCTTCCAAGGGCGCCTGGCAGATTTGAACTGCCGACCTGTTGGTTAGCAGCCGTAGCACTTAACCACTATGCTACCAGGATTTCCTATTGAAAGATAACCCCCCTCTTTCCAACAAGGGAAGTAAATTAGAAAAGTAGGGGAGGAGAAGGAAAGATAAGAAAGGCTATGATCTTATGTGAAGACTGGCTTCAGCCACTATGAGAACTCTCTATCTAGCCCGGAGTCAGTCAGTCATTGGCTGTGGGCTTCCCCGTAGGAGGAAAGGTCCATAACCTCCCAGTACAGCAGTACCGTTTCTGAGGAGGTTAATTCTTTAGAGAAGGAAGTAGCAATGGGTTATCAGCCAACATTCTCAGGAGGTGGAGGATGCATGTACCTTTCGGTAAATAGAATTTGGCAAAGACACCAAAAAATTCCACTACAAAGGATAATTAATGTTTATAATAATAACAGAGACTCTGCGAAGATTTTAAGATTTTAAATATTTAAGATTTTAAGTATGCAAAGATTGACTACAGTTTTTTGAAGTATTCAAATTCTTTAGAGATTGGTATTCCTCTAATTGTAAATACCTTAAGTTTCTATGAATGCTAGTATTTTCTTATCCTGAATCTCTCTTCCTTATAAAAACATAACCTGTATTACGTTTTGAAAAAAAAAGCCAGCAGAGACTCTTACTTCTGTTTTGTTGATTAATTATTAGCTGCTAAGAGACATGTACACAAGCTTAAGAGATTCTTTGTCTCTTAGAAACGGCAAGCAAACAATTGTTGGGTTCGTGTAATATTAGATTAATACACAATAGAGCAAACATATACTTTCTGCATGCATTATAAGAAGTAAGTAGAATAGCATATTTTCTAAGTAAATAAGGCAAACAAGCAACTTTTCAAAAAGGATAAGTTTGCAAATATGGGCATTTACATATAATCTGCCGACAGATAATTCTAATTATATATGCATGTACGATGAAAATTAGACCTTTAGTTTTTCACTTTTACCTGTTTGTTCTCAAGGCAAATTGAAGTGTTCAATTATATTAGTAATTAGCATATGTTTATAGAGTGGGTTCTTCTACAGTTCCTTCCATTAAAAGGCAGTTGCCGAGGCTCTAGTACTTAGTGTTTTAGGAAACAGACCCACAAACAAGGCTGTTAAAAACATGAAGAAGTGCCAAGGTATTCATTTAGGTGATTTTTAATAGAAACTTATACTTCTTTGTCCTTAGTATAAATTTCTGACATTATCATTATCATATAATATTAATTTGCAATATGTTACAGCATTTATAAGGAAGCACTTTTAAAGGCCCTGGGAATCTGCTATTATGAGTAATAAAGTAAGGGGGGAAGAACTCTTAGACTTCTTCCACTTTGTCTGTCTTCCTCCAAGTGGGAAAAGGAGCATTTTCTTAGCTTTCCTAGAGGCAATAGGTGAAATAGGATAAAGGTGAATCAGTTCACAACTTCTAAAAATACTGTCTCTGGACTTTGGTATTGTTAAAGATAATTAAAACTCCCCAGAACTTGAACATAAGGTTTATTCTGAGCAGTATTCTATATGCACATAGGGAGGCCATTTTGATTCCAGAAAAAACAAATGGCTGGAAGAAACTAGGTACAAAGGAGCTTATAAACAAAACAAAAAAACACCCAAACCCATTGCCATCAAGTTGATCCTGACTCATAGAGACTCTATAGGACAGAATAGAACTGCCCAGAATCGACTCAACGGCAACAGATTTGGTTTATTTAATCACTACGGAAGCAGACTGGACATCTTTCTCCAGTGGAGCAGCTGGTGGGTTTGAACCACTGACCTTGTGATTAGCAGTCGAATGCTTAACCACTGCACCACCAGGGCTCCTTCTACAGAGAAGAGGAGGGAGAAATACAGATCAACCATTGACTAATCTTAACGTGATTGACTGAACTGCACCTTCCCCCTTTACTAAATTCTACTGATAAACCAAAAAAAAACCCCAAACCCATTGTCAAGTAGATTCCAACCCATAGTGACTGTATAGGACACAGTAGAACTGTATCAGGTTATAATTTGGCCCTCCACCCATCTGCAGTCAGGACACTTTTTGAGATTTAAATTAGGAGGTAATGGTTTGACAACTATCCTTTTCTAGCAGGATAAGAAAAATTTACATTGCTATAGAGCAGTTTCTGGCAGGCTTTTACAGTTTGGGTCAGGCTTTTTATGGTTAAAATTTGGTGGTGTAGTGGTTAAGTCCGAAGTCCAAATCCACCAGGTGCTTCTTGGAAACTCTCTGGAGAAGTTCTATTCTGTCCTATAAGTCGGAATTGACTAAATGGCAATGGGTTTGGTTTTTGGTTAGAGAAGAGAAACCTTAAAATCAAAGTAAGACATCTATTAGTAATTTTCCTAATCAACCCAGTACATATTTGGATTTTTAGAGTTATCCAGTGATTAAAAGGACCCTAGGAAGAATGTTTTGTTTCCCTTTCCCCTCTGTATCTAAATCTATTTCTGTGTTTTTAAGATTAGGTTGTTTTCGAATCAATACCCTGCTGAGAATTTGCATTTCCACCCCCAGATATACTGAATCAGAATCTATATTCTTATGTATTCTCATGTATACTTAAGAACCTCCTGGGAGTCTTGTTAAATTTTGCAAACAGTCTAGGATCAAGAGTACTTCCTCAGTTCCACTGTTGTGTGGTCCCACGCTTTTAAGACCCATATAAGTTTCTTGTTAAATCTTATTAAATTTTAAGAAGATTCCTAGGGGGTCTTGTTAAATCTAGTGAAAATGTAGATTCTGATTCAGTATATTTGGGGTAGAGATGCAAGTTCTCAGCACGGAGTCGAATCAAAAATAACCAGTTTGAAAAGCATTGGTCTAGACTAGAGCAGATCAGCAGTCTTAAACTTGAGCACGCATTAGAATCACCTTAGAGGGCTTCTTTTTTTTTTTTTTTATTAACTTTTATTGAGCTTCAAGTGAACGTTTACAAACCAAGTCAGTCTGTCACATATAAGTTAATATACATCTTACTCCTTGCTCCCACTTGCTCTCCCCCTAATCAGTCAACCCTTCCAGTCTCTCCTTTCGTGAAAACTTTGGCAGCCTCCAACTCTCTCTATCCTCCCATCCCCCCTCCAGACAGGAGATGCCAACACAGTCTCAAGTGTCCACCTGATATAATTAGCTCTCTCTTCATCAGCATCTCTCTCCCACCCACTGTCCAGTCCCTTCCATGTCTGATGAATTGTCTTCGGGGATGGTTCCCGTCCTGTGCCAACAGAAGGTTTGGGACCATGACCGCCGGGATTCCTCTAGTCACATCTAGACCATTAAGTATGGTCTTTTTATGAGAATTTGGGGTCTGCATCCCACTTATCTCCTGCTCCCTCAGGGGTTCTCTATTGTGCTCCCTGTGAGGGCAGTCATCGATTGTGGCCGGGCACCAACTAGTTCTTCTGGTCTCAGGATAATGTAGGTCTCTGGTTCATGTGGCCCTTTCTGTCTCTTGAGCTCTTAGTTGTCGTGTGACCTTGGTGTTCTTCATTCTCCTTTGCTCCAGGTGGGTTGAGACCAACTGATGCGTGTTAGATGGCCGCTTGTTAGCTTTTAAGACCCCAGACGCCAAATTTCAAAGTGGGATGCAGAATGTTTTCATAATAGAATTATTTTGCCAATTGACTTAGAAGTCCCCTTAAACCATGGCTCCCAAGCCCCCGCCCTTGCTCCGCTAACCTTTGAAGTATTCAGTTTATCCCGGAAACTTCTTTGCTTTTGGTCCAGTCCAGTCCAGGTGAGCTGACCTTCCATGTATTCAGTGTTGTCCTTCCCTTCACCTAAAGCAGTTCTTTTCAGCTAATTAATCAGTAAAAAACCCTCTCCCTCCCTCCCTCCCTCCCCCCTTCGTAACCACAAAAGTATGTGTTCTTCTCAGTTTATACTATTTCTCAAGATCTTATAATAGTGGTCTTATACAATATTTGTCCTTTTGCCTCTGACTGATTTCGCTCAGCATAATGCCTTCCAGGTTCTTCCATGTTATGAAATGTTTGACAGATTTGTCACTGTTCTTTATCGATGCGTAGTATTCCATTGCGTGAATATACCACAATTTATTTAACCATTCATCAGTAGATGGACACCTTGGTTGCTTCCAGCTTTTTGCTATTGTAAACAGAGCTGCAATAAACATGGGTGTGCATATATCTGTTTGTGTGAAGGCTCTTGTTTCTCTAGGGTATATTCCGAGGAGTGGGATTTCTGGGTTGTATGGTAGTTCTATTTTTAACTGTTTAAGAAAACGCCAGATAGATTTCCAAAGTGGTTGTACCATTTGACATTCCCGCCAGCAGTGTATAAGAGTTCCAATCTCTCCGCAGCCTCTCCAACATTTATTATTTTGTGTTTTTTGGATTAATTCCAGCCTTGTTGGAGTGAGATGGAATCTCATCGTAGTTTTAATTTGCATTTCTCTAATGGCTAATGATCGAGAGCATTTTCTCATGTATCTGTTAGCTGCCTGAATATCTTCTTTAGTGAAGTGTGTGTTCATATCCTTTGCCCACTTCTTGATTGGGTTGTTTGTCTTTTTGTGGTTGAGTTTTGACAGAGTCATGTAGATTTTAGAGATCAGGCGCTGGTCGGAGATGTCATAGCTGAAAATTCTTTCCCAGTCTGTAGGTGGTCTTTTTACTCTTTTGGTGAAGTCTTTAGATGAGCATAGGTGTTTGATTTTTAGGAGCTCCCAGTTATCGGGTTTCTCTTTGTCATTTTTGGTAATGTTTTGTATTCTGTTTATGCCTTGTATTAGGGCTCCTAGGGTTGTCCCTATTTTTTCTTCCATGATCTTTATCGTTTTAGTCTTTATGTTTAGGTCTTTGATCCACTTGGAGTTAGTTTTTGTGCATGGTGTGAGGTATGGGTCCTGTTTCATTTTTTTGCAAGTGGATATCCAGTTATGCCAGTACCATTTGTTAAAAAGACTATCTTTTCCCCAATTAACTGACACTGGGCCTTTGTCAAATATCAGCTGCTCATATGTGGATGGATTTATATCTGGGTTCTCAATTCTGTTCCACTGGTCTATGTGCCTGTTGTTGTACCAGTACCAGGCTGTTTTGACTACTGTGGCTGTATAATAGCTTCTGAAATCAGATAGAGTGAGGCCTCCCACTTTCTTCTTCTTTTTCAGTAATGCTTTGCTTATCCGAGGCTTCTTTCCCTTCCATATGAAATTGGTGATTTGTTTCTCTATCACCTTAAAAAATGACATTGGAATTTGGATCGGAAGTGCATTCTATGTATAGATGGCTTTTGGTAGAATAGACATTTTTACTATGTTAAGTCTTCCTATCCATGAGGAAGGTATGTTTTTTCCACTTAAGTATGTCCTTTTGAATTTCTTGTAGTAGAGCTTTGTAGTTTTCTTTGTATAGGTCTTTTACATCCTTGGTAAGATTTATTCCTAAGTATTTTATCTTCTTGGGGGCTACTGTGAATGGTATTGATTTGGTTATTTCCTCTTCGATGTTCTTTTTGTTGATGCAGAGGAATCCAAGTGATTTTTGTATGTTTATCTTATAACCTGAGACTCTGCCAAACTCTCCTATTAGTTTCAGTAGTTTTCTGGAGGATTCCGTAGGGTTTTCTGTGTATAAGATCATGTCATCTGAAAATAGAGATAATTTTACTTTCTCCTTGCCAATCCGGATGCCTTTTATTTCTTTGTCTAGCCTAATTGCCCTGGCTAGGACTTCTAGCACGATGTTGAATAAGAGTGGTGATAAAGGGCATCCTTGTCTGGTTCCCGTTCTCAAGGGAAATGCTTTCAGGTTCTCTCCATTTAGTGTGATGTTAGCTGTTGGCTTTGCATAGATGCCCTTTATTATGTTGAGGAATTTTCCTTCAATTCCTATTCTGGTGAGAGTGTTTATCATAAATGGGTGTTGGACTTTGTCAAATGCCTTTTCTGCATCCATTGATAAGATCATGTGGTTTTTATCTTTTGTTTTATTTATGTGGTGGATTACATTAATGGTTTTCCTGATATTAAACCAGCCTTGCATACCTGGTATAAATCCCACTTGATCAGGGTGAATTATTTTTTTGATATGTTGTTGAATTCTATTGGCTAGAATTTTGTTGAGGATTTTTGCATCTATGTTCATGAGGGATATAGGTCTGTAATTTTCTTTTTTTGTAATGTCTTTACCTGGTTTTCGTATCAGGGAGATGGTGGCTTCATAGAATGAGTTGGGTAGTATTCCGTCATTTTCTATGCTTTGAAATACCTTTAGTAGTAGTGGTGTTAACTCTTCTCTGAAAGTTTGGTAGAACTCTGCAGTGAAGCCGTCTGGGCCAGGGCTTTTTTTTTGTGGGGAGTTTTTTGATCACCATTTCAATCTCTCTTTTTGTTATGGGTCTATTTAGTTGTTCTACTTCTGAATGTGTTAGTTTAGGTAGGTAGTGTTTTTCCAGGAACTCATCCATTTCTTCTAGGTTTTGAAATTTGTTAGAGTACAATTTTTTGTAATAATCTGATATGATTCTTTTAATTTCAGTTGGGTCTGTTGTGATGTGGCCCTTCTCGTTTCTTATTTGGGTTATTTGTTTCCTTTCCTGTATTTCTTTAGTCAGTCTGGCCAATGGTTTATCAATTTTGTGAATTTTTTCAAAGAACCAGCTTTTGGCTTTGTTAATTCTTTCAATTGTTTTTCTGTTCTCTAATTCATTTAGTTCAGCTCTAATTTTTCTTATTTGTTTTCTTCTGGTGCCTGATGGGTTCTTTGGTTGCTCACTTTCTATTTGTTCAAGTTGTAGGGACAGTTCTCTGCTTTTGGCTCTTTCTTCTTTTTGTATGTGTGCATTTATCGATATAAATTGGCCTCTGAGCACTGCTTTTGCTGTGTCCCAGAGGTTTTGATAGGAAGTATTTTCATTCTCGTTGCATTCTATGAATTTCCTTATTCCCTCCTTGATGTCTTCTATGACCCAGTCTTTTTTCAGGAGGGTATTGTTCAGTTTCCAAGTATTTGATTTCTTTTCCCTAGTTTTTCTGTTATTGATTTCGAGTTTTATTGCCTTGTGGTCTGAGAAGATGCTTTGTAATATTTCGATGTTTTGGATTCTGCAAAGGTTTGTTTTATGACCTAATATGTGGTCTATTCTAGAGAATGTTCCATGTGCACTAGAAAAAAAAGTATACTTTGCAGCAATTGGGTGCAGAGTTCTGTATAAGTCAATGAGGTCAAGTTGGTTGATTGTTGTAAGTAGGTCTTCCGTGTCTTTACTGAGCTTCTTACTGGATGTCTTGTCCTCCGAAAGTGGTGTGTTGAAGTCTCCTAGTATAATTGTGGAGGTGTCTATCTCACTTTTCAGTTCTGTTAAAATTTGATTTATGTATCTTGCAGCCCTGTCATTGGGTGCATAAATATTTAATATGGTTATGTCTTCCTGATTAATTGTCCCTTTTATCATTATGTAGTGTCCTTCTTTATCCTTTGTGATGGATTTAAGTCTAAAGTCTATTTTGTCAGAAATTAATATTGCTACTCCTCTTCTTTTTTGCTTATTGTTTGCTTGATATATTTTTTTCCATCCTTTGAGTTTTAGTTTGTTTGTGTCTCTAAGTCTAAGGTGTGTCTCTTGTAGGCAGCATATAGACGGATCGTGTTTCTTTATCCAGTCCGAGACTCTCTGTCTCTTTATTGGTGCATTTAGTCCATTTACATTCAGCGTAATTATAGATAAATAAGTGTTTAGTGTTGTCATTTTGATGCCTTTTTGTGTGTGTTGTTGACTATTTCATTTTTCCACGTACTTTTTTGTGCTGAGACGTTTTTCTTAGTAAATTGTGAGATCCTCATTTTCGTAGTGTTTGACTTTATGTTTGTTGAGTCGTTAACGTTTTTCTTGGCTTTTATCTTGAGTTATGGCGTTGTTATACCTCTTTGTGGTTACCTTATTATTTACCCCTATTTTTCTAAGTAAAAACCTAACTTGTATTGTTCTATATCGCCCTGTATCACTCTCCATATGGCAGTTCTATGCCTCCTGTATTTAGTCCCTCTTTTTGATTATTGTGATCTTTTACATATTGACTTCAGTGATTCCCTGTTACGAGCATTTTTTTTTTTTAATTAATCTTAATTTGTTTTTGTGATTTCCCTATTTGAGTTGATATCAGGATGTTCTGTTTTGTGACCTTGTGTTGTGCTGGTATCTGATGTTATTGGTTTTCTGAACAAACAATATCCTTTAGTATTTCTTGTAGCTTTGGTTTGGTTTTTGCAGATTCTCTAAACTTGTGTTTATCTGTAAATATCTTAATTTCTCCTTCATATTTCAGAGAGAGTTTTGCTGGATATATGATCCTTGGCTGGCAGTTTTTCTCCTTCAGTGCTCTGTATATGTCGTCCCATTCCCTTCTTGCCTGCATGGTTTCTGCTGAGTAGTCTGAACTTATTCTTATTGATTCTCCCTTGAAGGAAACCTTTCTTTTCTCCCTGGCTGCTTTTAAAATTTTCTCTTTATCTTTGGTTTTGGCGAGTTTGATGATAATATGTCTTGGTGTTTTTCTTTTTGGATCAATCTTAAATGGGGTTCGATGAGCATCTTGGATAGATATCCTTTCGTTTTTCATGATGTCAGGGAAGTTTTGTGTCAGGAGTTCTTCAACTATTTTCTCTGTGTTTTCTGTCCTCCCTCCCTGTTCTGGGACTCCAATCACACGCAAGTTATCCTTCTTGATAGAGTCCCACATGATTCTTAGGGTTTCTTCATTTTTTTTAATTCTTTTCTCTGATTTTTTTTCAGCTATGTTGGTGTTGATTCCCTGGTCCTCCAGATGTCCCAGTCTGCATTCTAATTGCTCGAGTGTGCTCCTCTGACTTCCTATTGCGTTGTCTAATTCTGTAATTTTATTGTTAATCTTTTGGATTTCTACATGCTGTCTCTCTATGGATTCTTGCAACTTGTTAATTTTTCCACTATGTTCTTGAATAATCTTTTTGAGTTCTTCAACAGTTTTATCAGTGTGTTCCTTGGCTTTTTCTGCTTTTATCCTAATTTCATTTGTGATATCTTTAAGCATTCTGTAAATTAGTTTTTTATATTCTGTATCTGATAATTCCAAGATTGTATCTTCATTTGGGAAAGATTTTGATTCTTTTGTTTGGGGGGTTGGAGAAGCTGTCATGGTCTGTTTCTTTATGTGGTTTGATATGGACTGCTGTCTCCGAGCCATCACTGGGAAACTAGATTTTCCAAGTAGTCAGCTAAAAAAAAATGCAGTCCGATCCCTATCTGAATTCTCTCTCTGGCTCCGGGTATGCGGATGTTAATGGGGTCGCCTGGGGAGGGTGGGGGAGGGATCTGAGAGCTAGGAGTGTAGCACCACAGAATATAGAGCTGAACACCACGTTCACGCTCCGCCCCCATTCGCCAAAATCCGGGCTGGACGGGTCCCTGGCTAGGACACTGCTTTCCTTGCTCGGAAACCAGTCACTTCCTCCTGGGGACTTCCTCCGGTGCGCGGCACCACTCGTGGGCACTGGGTGGGCGTTTCCCGCACGAACGGGTGGGCCCGCCCCCAGGGTCTATTCAGGCAAGTATAATTGGGTCCCGCGGTTACGCCCCGCCTGTGCGCGTGCCCAAATCACAGCAGGATGACTTCCGGGTTGAGACGCTGCTTTCCCCGTTCCGGAACCAGTCACTTCCTCCCAGGGACTTCTCCTTCCGGAGCGCCAAACCTCTCGCGCGAACTGGGTTGGCGTCACCTGCACGGCCAGGTGGGCCCGCCCCCTGGGTCAATTCAGGGTAATAAAAATGGACCCCGCGCTCACGCCCCGCCCGTGCGTGCGCCCAAATCCCAGCGGGATGACTTCCGGGTTGAGATGCTGCTTTCCCCGTTCCGGAACCAGTCACTTCCTCCCGGGGACTTCTCCTTCCGGAGCGCCACACCTCTCGCGCGAACTGGGTTGGCGTCACCTGCACCGCCAGGTGGGCCCGCCCCCTGGGTCAATTCAGGGCAATAAAAATGGACTCCGCGCTCATGCCCCGCTCCTGCGCGCGCCCAAGTCCCGGCAGGATGGCACCCCATCTGGGACTCTACTTTCTGCGCTTCGGGACCAATCAGTTCCTCCCGGGGACTTCTCCTTCCGGTGTGGCACACCTCTCGCGCAAACTGGGAGGGCGTCACTCGCACGACCAGGTGGTCCCGCCCCCTGGGTCAATTCAGGGTAATAAAAATGGACCCCGCGCTCATGCCCCGCCCGCGCGCACGTGCGCACCCAGATCCCAGCGGAATGTCTCCCCGTCTGGGATGCTGCTTTCCCTGCTTTGAGACCAGACACTTCCGGGGATTTTTCCCTCTGGTGTGCCGCGCCACACGCGCGGACTGGGTGTGCGTCCTCCCGCACGAACGTGTGGGCCCCGCCCTGGGGTCACTTTAGGGAAATATAGTTGACCCCCCCCCCCCGCTCGCGCCCCGTCGGCTTCTCGCCTAACTCCCGGTGGTACGGCGCCCCAGCTGGGACGCTGTTCTCCCCCCTCCCAGATCAGTCACTGCCTCCCGGGTGCTTCTCCCTCCGGCTGCGCCCCTACGCCGCCCGCGCCAACCTGCTAGACTTCCTCCCGGGATGGGTTCGGGGGGGAAGGGGTGGGCCCCCTTTCTGTGCCGTCTGCCCCCTTGGGCTCTGCCCCAGATCGAGCTCCGGAGGTCACCTGCCTGGTGCACTGGCTCCTAGTTCTGAAAACAGTCACTGTCTGCCCGTATTTGTTCGTTTTCCGTCTCTAAGTCTGTGCTTGTTGTTCAGAGTTCGTAGATTGTTATGTATGTGATCGATTCCCTTGTTTTTCCGAGTCTTTGTTGCAAGAGGGATCCGCGGTAGCGTCCACCTAGTCCGCCATCTTGGCCCCGGATCAGGTTTCTTTGGTTTTTGATGAAAATTATCATTTTCGTACGATTATCAAATGTATGAATTCACTTTGATATACCAAATTGTCGTGAGCCATTCCTCAGGTGGCTGCTTAGGGAGGAAACATCCTCCATAGAGGAGCTGTTAAATGGAGCTGGGTTTCTCACCAAGACTCAGAGTCTTCATTTAGCTGTGCTCTGCAAACGATCTTAAAACTAAAAGTTCTCTCAGAAAAGGAACTTGAACATTGTTTAAATTCCAGCAGGAGGCAGGAACTTTAAAACAAGATCTATGTAGCTTGCTCAGCCCTTTGGAAGGTAAAGAGTAGCTGTGGCTCGGCTCCAGAGAATGGCGTTTTAAGGGAACATAATGCAGAGTGGAAAGAAGGCTGGGTATGATGCAATAAGACAAGAATTCAGTATCTGTTTAGCTACTTACTAGTTTTGTCATCAACTGCAGCTCAGTAAACACCTCTGAACCTTTGCTTTCTTACTTGTATGAAAAGGAGGTGGGTCGATATCTAATATATTCATCTATGAATGTTATTATTAGTTAACAAGCTAAAAAAAAATCTTCAGATGAGAGCTTAGGGACATAAGGGAAGAAACTGAGTTTCATTCATCTTAGTAACTGGCTAAAGATGAAATGGTCCTGAAACATAGTAGGTACTAAAGAAATGTTTTTTGAGTAAATGTATCAGAAAAACGGAATCAGAGAGCACCAAGGCCAAAGAGACTCAGGCCAGGCATGCAGGAAGCAGAGGAAGGAATTTAAGAGGTCCGATAGGAAGATGTACTCTTTACCCAGGAGTCAGGTCCACTGAAAAGCTTCAGGAACCAAGGAGCTGTAGCATAGAAGTGCTGAGAGCCCAATACCTGTAGAGAAGACTATTAAGCAGGTCTTAGGGAATCAAGATTCACAGTAGGAATGCCTGCCCAAATAGATTCTAAACAACATGTCTGAGTATTAGAATTTACATCTGCAACAGCTGGGATGCAAGGCAAGGGTGGGAACTGAAGAGCCCAATGAAATTTTCATAGGCTTTAGGGTCAGACAAACCAGAGTTTAAATCCTAGTTCCACCATTCACTAGTGGTATAATTGTTGGCAAAAAGTTTAATCTCTCTGAGAGGTCTGGAAAACAAAGATTTTTTTAACTCTAAAAAATAAAGACAATAGGACCTACTTTGTAGAATTGTTTAGAAAATTAAATAAATGAATATATGAAAAGGACCTAAAACACTTTTTTTTTTTTACTGCTATCATTATCATTGAAAACCCTGGTGGTGTAGCGGTTAAGAGTTCAGCTACAAACCAGAAGGCTGGCAGTTCAAATCCACCAGGCGCTCCTTAGAAACCCTATGGGGCAGTTCTACTCTGTCCTATAGGGTTGCTATGAGTTGGAGTCGACTCTATGGCAATGGTTCTTTGCTTTTGTTTTTTATCATTATCATTATTGTTTTTGTTTATTGTAGTTTTATGTCCAGTAAGGTAGGTACCTGAGTCCCTGGGTGGGGCAAATGGTTAAACACTCAACTACTGAGAAGCTGGCAGTTTAAACCTACCCAGGAACACCTCAGACGACAGGCCTGGCAAACTGCTTCCAAAAGGTCACATCCTTGAAAACTCTATAAAGCAGTTCTACTTTGCACACGTTGAGTCTCCGTGAGTCTGAACTGACTCGACAGCAACTTACAACAATATATGTACCAGCCAACTTAATCTTTGATTTGACTTCAGTTCAAGAGATTGTAATTTGTAAGTTAAATTGCTTCTTAGCAGCACTAAGGAGGAAAAAGGACCTTTCCATACTCAGTCCAGGGCAGCTAAGTGGCTGGCGTGGTGGTGGTCTGGCCACCTAGGCCCAGGATGTTAGAGGAACAGAAGAGCAGGGCAAAATCAGGGGAGGAATGAAAGTCTGGCATGGTTCAAGTTTTCCTTTACATGACTCCATAAAAGAGATGGACCACATTCATGCACTTAGAGCACCTTCCCAATAAGAGATGATGGCCCATTCTTAAGAGTTTGTGTGCTTGCTTATAATGCCTTCACTGAGTGGAGGGCAGAAATAACCTTGCTTCCAAAAGCCTACTGCTTTGTAAGATGCATACTCTTAATGGTAGACAAAGTTAGATATGTCAAACCTTTTCAATTGGACAGATTGTATCAGTGAGAAAACTAACTTAAGATTTGTTATGGAAAACCTGTAATACTGGTAACTTACTTGTAGATAAAAACAAACAAACCCATTGCTGTTGAGTCAATTCTGACTCATAGCGACCCTATAGGACAGAGTAGAACTGCCCCATTGAGCTTCTAAGGAGTGCCTGGTGGATTCGAACTGCTAACCTTTTGGCGAGCAGCCACCAGTAGATATACTATAGTTAATTAACTATATGGCTTGTTATCACTAAGTCGAATTTTCAAAGAAATTTAGTTCTGGTGCAGTGTGCTAGTGTTAAGCAAAACCATCAAAACGGTTTTAGTTAAGACTAGAGCTAAATATAACCTCAAGGGGTTCAGACTCTGATAGAAACAGGCTCGATTCCATGAGGTCCATACTAGAACTTCCCATTAACATAGCTTTCCTATTACCTCATTAGTTATCAGCCCAGCGGTCTATTTTAGTCCAAGAACGATAAAGTTTAGAGGCAGTGTAGGCCATGAGTACATGAAACTGGAGGGAGGGCTGGGTTTCACTTCCAATTTTTTGCCCAAGCGTTCAAGTTGAGAAAGTTCGAGAGCAATCTTAGTTCCACAATCCTAGATAAAAAGTATGACTTTGTAGGAAAAAGATGCCTTAACGCATGAAGCTGTGTGCGAGGATAAAGTCGAGGGGATATACTCAGGCAAAACCAAGTGATCAAAAAGTGCAAAATGGAGTGTGTTGTATACAAGTGTCTAGGACTTTTGTTTGGCTGGCATGTTTACTTAATGGGAATCCGCTGAGAGGGATAGGGGAAAAGACAGAATTGCACTGATCTTTGTGAGGTTTTTTTGTGAGGGGCTGGTGATGGGAGGCCATGAGGCGCTGAGATACTCTAAATGAGAAGGTAAGGTGTGAGAGAAACAAGGCTGGAGTCGAACAAACGCGCTGTGGGTCGCAGAACGCAGTCTGAAGCCGCTTAAACTTACCTTAGGGGTGTAGGAGAGCCACAGCCAGAAGGCTGCAGGGCGGTGACTGCAGGCGGTGCGCCTCCACCGCAGCCCCGCCCCGCCTCCGGAGCCCCGCCCCCGACAGCGTCGGGCCAATGGGAGTTCGGGATGTTAGCGGGTGGGAGGCGCGGCCGGGTTGCTACAGCCGGAGCTGGGCGGTGGCGGGCGCTGTCCGTGGAGCGTAGCCCGGTCCGAGACGGTGGCGCAATGGAGGGGCTGGAAGGTGAGGAGATAAAGGGTTGGGGACCGAGCGGCTAGAGCGGGTCTTGGAGCAGTTGGGGGCACTGGGCTCCAGAACCGTGGACGCAGGGACAGGCCTGGAGTACCAGACCCCGCCGCGACCCTGCCGTGTCGCGGGAGGCCTGGGCAGTCGGGAACAGAAAAGCCCCCCGATGCGGTGAGGCTAATAACTCCCAGAGGATCTTCCGCTGGAGCCCCCTACCCCGAGCCTAATCTTGTCTCTGGGACACGCCTGCAGGTCCCTTGGCATTTTCGGGTCTTCGCCCACTCCAGAGTGCCCTTTTGGTAATCACAGCCGGTTAGATTTTGTTTTCGTTGCAAATTGGACTTTCCATTAATGTACCCGGGCTCCCTAGCGCCAGCCTTTGCAGGGGCCCCAGGGTGTGTCTCAAACCTCGAGCTCCAGACCCCTTTCCTTGGCCAGTTTCCCTAGGTAACCGTTTTTCCATCACTACAGCATCTTTTGGAGGATGTCAGAGCATCTGCAAAGGAGGTGTCACTGGCCAGCTTTATAGCCGGAACAATAGATTAAAAGAAGGATTTAATGGCTTATTCATGACGACCGTGTAAAGGAAGAGCAGGCATTGATTCTTATCTTTGGATTTATCCTTGTGCTGTAACCGTGACTCCAGATTTTGCTTTGTCCCAATTCTTTCACTTTTCTCCATTCTCTTTACCCATTTAATCCTGTCATATAGCATCTTCCTAAAACAAAGGAAAAAACAGTCAGCTAGCAAAGGCAACAACAGTTCCAATATTATTTTTAAAATTTTGATTAATCCTTCTGATAATCAAGAAGAACAAGCCTTATAATTGAAAGATCATGTTCTCTTGATTTAGCTCGGTCCCCGCCCCGCCCCCTCCCCCCCCCATTTAGAAGGATTCAGGTGGATTAAAAATGAGCAGAGGCATTGAGCCCTGTGTATTGTTGCGTGGTACAGAGTAAAATATTTCATGTTTGCTATGAAGTGAAAAGCAACTGGTAACTTTTTTCAGTGGCGTAAACAAAAAGCAAATTTAATAACCTTAGTATGAGTATTTCACACTTGTGCTCCGAGATGAAGCTGTCATAGTAAACACCTCAAGATAATAGATAATCAAAGAATTCTGATAGTTTTCCATTTGTAGGCAGCTGCAGTATACTATGAACTATGAAGATCTTAGCCTTTGATTACTTCATTTATTTTAGACAGGTGGCTCGAGTTTCCACGAAATGAGGAATTGTGATGATAATGCCCCTTTCAGGATATTTTTGTTTAGAGGACTCCTCTGGAGGCAGCTTATTATTATTTTTTTGTCAAATAAATTTTTGAAATATGTGATGGTGTTATAACTTTTTGGGTAGGACCATAAGTGCTAGAATTCATACAGGATTATCATAATAAACATAAAGTTCTTTAGAATTATTTCTCTGGTAGATTTTTATCATTTTATTCAGGATTTGTAATTGAGGCAAAGACCTTTGTCTTATTTTTCACTTAGCTATCCTAAATACCTAAAATAGTGTCTGACAAAAAGTAGGTACTCAATAAATGCTTGTCAAATTAATGAAATATTTATACAATGTCTTCATCTGTGATAGATACCATTCTAGGGGATATTTAGACGTTACTGTTGAATGACCTTAATAAGTATGCTTTTAAAATATAATGGAAACCTATTATAATACTCAATTACATAGGGAGAGAAATACACAGATTCTGATGTGATATGATATGCTATGGCTGGCACGTTTTATTGGCCCACCTTCTAATGTATCATGTTCAGCCATGCTTGCTATTTACTCTTCATTTGTGTTTATGTGTGTGTGTTTTAATAAGATGCTGTCATGAACTATGATGTGTTTAATAGTAACGAATTAGGTTGAAATATATATAACAGCCATTTTTGCAGGGCAAAAGAGTGGTTCAACCTAAAAAAATAAATAAAAACTCTGAGAATTTTCTGTTGAGTAGGACATTGCCTTTTTTTGGTTTATTTTTGAATCAATCCTTATTAGATAATTCTTTGCAAAGATCAGTACTTTGGTTCTTCAGGTTACCATTCATTAATTCACTTATCCATGCTTTCATTTAATAAATACTGATACAGTGAGGTTACTGGGGTACAAAATTTCTGCCCTATTGGATATCACATCTAGCACTTTGAAGGTATTTAATAAGCATTATATTGCAGTATCTAGTAGAAAATCTTCAGGAGTAACCCTAATGTGTCATAGTAATCGAGCAAATACTGTACTCTTTGGCATGAGACTGATGTATCTAGTTCATACCAGTTACCAGACTAACCTTGGTTTTAAAACCAGAAAACACATGGACCCTTGAAAATTTCTAGGGTTGGTAACCTTTCTCCTTGTCGTAATCTTTACATATATTTGCACATAGATCATATACCATTTATATTATTTTTGGTCTTCTGGGACTTTTATGCGTCTTCCTGGATTGCCAAGAAATGAACTGTCAGGCTAAACACTGTGTTTTGAAACCAAATATAAGTTATTGCTCATGATTTTATATAACTTTCATCTCAGCTCTTCTGCATTGTATAGATACTTAGGGCAAAACCTTTAATTACTATAGGTAGTGCCCTATAGGTATATCTAGGGGCAATGAAGGTATTTCTAGACTTGGGATAATTCCAAGCTCTTATAAGCTTTTTCATCTGCCAAATGAAGGGATGATAAAATCTAAGCAAATTTTCCCATTATGCAGTATTGTTATTCCCTTTGTAATATCCTGAAAAGTGGTTATTAGCAATTGTGACAAAGATCAGGCTACGCATTATCCTTCTTCTTTTGGCCTGCCAAAATTATTAGATCTTAGTACTTGGTTTTAAAACTTAGAAGTTTGGTTGCTCTTTAATACAGATCTGTTTGAAGACAGCTATCATGTCTGGTTAGGGTTACTCTTTTTGTTTTTTCTGTAACACTAGTTTATTGAGTAATTATTGGAACACTAGTGAATAATTCTTCATCTTTTAAAATTTGTCTGGCATTCAGTTTTTGGTACTGTGTCTAATGCCAGACTTATAGCCACTGTGTGGGAAACCCTGTGCTTGAATCCGTCTTCTGTCTCTTTTTACCTTTGTGATGTGGGCAGTTTACTTAATCTGAACTTCAGTTTCCTCAGCTGTAAAAAATGGAGCTACTAAATACTCACCTACTTGCGCTATATTAAATATTAAATGAGGTTACATATGTAAAGCATTTAGCAAAGTACGTGGTACACAGAAGACCCTCAGTACTTGTTTATTGGATCAATGATATATCACAGGAGGTATGTTAAGAGTTTGAGTGGCCCAGGGTAGGTAAATCATGGCATGCTTGGAAGGGATTGTGGGCTATCTCACCATGTAATGCTGGCAGCAGAATAGGCTGGCGGGGGGAGAAGCTGCGAGTCCTTATTTGTGATGATGAGGATTTGAAACATAGCAAAAGTAGCAGGAATTAAAAAGAGAAGACATCTGAGATAGAACAATGAGATATGACCGCTGGATGTGAGAGGGAAAAGGAATCAAAGATGAAGCAGCGTTCTAGTTTGGACTAGGTGGTGATGTCTTTAACCAAAAGGAAGACTAAGTTTGGGGGATGAGGTAATGAATTTGGCTTCAGAAATGTGTTTGCGCAGTACTTGGGGAATATCTGGTGGAAAATCTCCATAGTTATTTGGAAATACTTATCTGAAGTTTTTAGTTCAGTGGTCACCAGCATATAAGTGACATCAAATGGATGAAACCACCCAGGAGAATCTTATTTAACAAAATGAGGAAACTTGGGGAAAAGGAAATGGAAGGGGAGATTCTTTAAAGAGGTTTAAAAACACATAAGAAAGGGAAAAGGGAGAGAAACTATTATTTATAGAGTAGTGAATATGTGCCAGAAAAACGGAAAGCCTGTGGCACCTGGTATTCCTAGTAGGTTAAGCACTTAGCTTGTGAGATCTGAAAAACTTGCGCTTATGGTTAGGAGATAGAAATATCATTGAAGCCAAAAGAAAAAAAAAAAAACAACTTAAAAGTTAGAAGAGATTGATCAGTAGTGCCTCATGCTGTAGAAGGGTCAAAAGAGGGCTTTGAATATGACAGTTAGTAGATTGGTGGTGATCTGCCTCTGTTCCTTAAGATCTCAGATGTTCCATTACTAAAGAAGTCCTTCCTGATCGTACTTGTTACAGATTGACTTGTATCTCCCAAACTTATTCATTGAAATCCTAAACCTTATACCTGTGAATGTGATCCTATTTTTCTTTTGTTATGTTAATGGGATACCAGTGTTGAGTGAGTCCCAAACCTAATCAGTTCTAAGTTTGAAAAAAAGCAGAGTAGACAGAAAGACACACAGAGGGAGACAGATGAAGGAGACAGATGCATCTACAAGCTTAGGAACAGCAAGAATTGCTGGCAGCTACCAGAAGCTGAAATGGATAAGGAAGGACCTCCTTCTAGAACCACACCCTGAATTTGGACTTCTAGCCTCCTAAACTGTCAGCAAAGAAATTCTTGTTCTTTAAAGCCACCCACTTGTGTTACTTCTGTTACAGCAGTGCTGAGTAACTAAGACAGTAACTAAGATACGACATGCCTCCCAAACATACATACACATGACTGTTCTCTCTCCCCTTACCCTGCTTTATTTTTCTGCATAGCACATATTACCACCTGACATTTTATATATTTAATTCTTTTTATTTTTCCCTATTAGAAAAATAGAAGTTCCATAAGAATTTTTTTTTCCACTGCTGTATGTCTGCCTCATAGAATGGTTGCTGTCTCATGTTAAAAAAAAATCAAACCCACTGCTGTTGAGTCGATTCTGACTCATAGCAACCCTATAAGGACAGAGTAGAACTGTCTCATAGGGTTTCCAAGGCTATCAGTTTTTATAGAAGCAGACTACCACATCTTTCTCCCATAAAGCATCAACTTTTGGTTAGCCTTGAAGCTCTTAATCACTGTGCCACCAGGGCTCCTTTGTCACATATTAAATGCTCAATAAATACCTGTTGAATCAATGAATGGATCTGTTTTAGTATAACAGTTAGGTCTGATACAGTCTGCTTACAGTTCTTATAGGGAGTGATTGAGAGGTAGGGATGGACGTACGTAGTAAATATAAGTGTTTAAAAATGTGCTACTGAAGACTTTGGTGCTAAACAGGGATGGAAGGGATTCCTGATGAAATAAATTTTGAGACATAATTACATACTGATTCTTTTTTTTTTTAAGCCTGAGGAAGTTCAACCATAAGGAAACTCATTTAACTTTTTTAATCTAGTATTTTGTAGCCGTCTGACCATGGAGCAAGGGATTGAGGATGTTTGTTCAAGTAGTAGAAATGACTTGTCAGGTTCAGACTGGGTTGGAAGGGACGTGAGGCCAGGAATGGGCATCAAGAAAATGGGAGTCACTCTGAGATCAAGAAAGTGACTTAGAGGTAGAAGTCTGTGGTTAGAGAGGGAGCTTGTGTAAAGGTAGAGCCCTTCCAAGCTGTTTTGGCATTGGGTGTTTTTGCTTCAAGTGACTAGAGTGGAGGAGAAGGTTGTGTGTTGAGTAGGGTAAATCTGAATGTTGAAATGTTGGAGTCTCCTAGATGAGCTGAAAAAGGAAAATGTAATATATCGTAGATTGTTGGAAGTAATAGATTTTGGAAAGGATCCTGGGAAGAAAAAGTGGTGTGACAGATGCCCTGTGGTTTAAAAGAGAGGTTTGTTGAGCCTTAAAAATTGATACAGATGAGCAGTGATTGAAGACTGACCAGCAGTGAAGAAACGAATCCAATTTTTCAGATTCAGCAAGCCTTTGGGTAGACTCAAACCCCCCAACCTTTTGGTTAGCAGCCAGGCACATTAACCATTCACACCACCTAGGAATTCTTATTTAAGAAATAGGACAGAACATTTTTAAAAGCAAAATAAACGAAATGCTACATGGAGGCTAGGACTGTTCTTAGTTTCTAAGATTTCTTTGAGTTTACCTAGAGGCTCCTGGGAAGAAAGGCCTGGTGATCTACTTCCTGCCAAAAAAAAATCAGTCATTGAAAACCCTATGGAACACGGTTCTACTCTGATGGACACACATGGGGTTGCCATGAGTCAGCAACTTGACAGCAGCTAGTGGTTATTTCTTAAATACATACATTTTAGGAGGTCAACTGTTTTAGATAACTGTATATTCTTTCCCATCACCTATATATTTCACAGTTTGCGCTCCAGAGCTTGGCAGCTTGAGCTCACCCAGCAGTGCTGCAGAAAAGCCTGATGGTCTGCTTCCATAAAGATTATAGCTAAGAAAACCCTGTGGAGCAGTTCCCGGAACACATGGGGTTGCTGTGAGTCGGAATCAGCTTGGCAGCAACAGGTTTTGGTTTGGGGTATATATTTCAAGGCATATTATCATGCAGGTTTTGATGTTGCTAAGTATAAAAACCAAAATCCTGTTGCTGTCGAGTCAATTCTGACTCATAATGACTCATAATGTCTATAGGATAAATTTTATAAGGAGAGATTGGCTTTTTGAGAGTCCTGGATCACTATAGTGCTTTATTTACTTGGTTTTGTCCATCAATTTTAGTGTTCTTTTAGAACGTGTTTGCTGTCTGCTACAATAATCACCGCTCTGAATATCGTCTCTCTACTATATTTTTATAAGCTGCAAAATTTGCTAGCTTTTGCCATTCAGGAGAGGTTAATGGAGTTTGTGTGCATGACCTGGAGAGTAGAGTTTTTTTATCTGTATAGGTTGTGAAGCGTTTTTATATACAACATTTCAGTAGATTTTCTCAAGTTTTAAGGCAGCTTGAGCAGATGGAAAAAATAGTATCCTTATTTAAAAGATGTTAGTCTGAGGCTACTTATATGATTAGCTATATGCATTTTATTCTAGTGAAGGTTTTTCCAGCAAGGAGATGCCACATTCTTTGTTGTAAGTTTTCACATATTCTCAGTTCTGCATGTAGACATTATTTTTCTCAACATACTACACACTGCCTAAAGCATTCATTCTGTCATCTATAATTGGTTTAATCGTTCTTATATTGACAAACTTTTTTTTTAATAAAATACTTATAAGGAAGGTATCTTACCATCTACGTAATTGCCTTGCTAATGCGATCTTAAGTAGATTTTATTAAATTATAGAATCTTAGAAAGAAACCATATAGGTTGTTTAACCTAACTTCCTTATTTTATATATAAGGAGTGTGAACCTTGCCTAGGGACTGAGTTCTAAGTGACAGGCTGGGACTTGAATTTAGATAATATAACACAAATTCAAATGCCTTTTCTGCTATACTGACGTGTCTTTTGGATCCGTGGTGGTACAGTGGTTAATAGATCAGCTGCTAACCAAAAACCACTCCTTGGAAACCCTGTGGCTCAGTTCTACTCTGTCCTATAGGGTTGCTGTGAATTGAAATCAACTCAACAGCATCAGGTTTCGTTTTCTGGTTTTGTCATGTCTTTTAATGCATACTATGTTAACAAAATTTGGCTTTCTTACTCTAAAGCCAAAGCTGCTTATCATGGCCTATTGGTAGAAGTCCCATCCAGTAGATCTTGATAACATGCATGCACATGTCTGTCACATTTTATGAATAATAGGGCTGTGCTCTACGGCCAGCTAATACAACAGGTAATCATAAATTTATACACATACGTGTGTATATGCATATATATAAATATATGTGTGTATATATACACCCGTAACCTGTTGCCATCAAGTTGTTCCGATTCATAGGGACCCTAGAGGACAGAGTAGAACTGCCCCATAGGTTTCCAAGACTGTAATCTGAAGCAGACTGCCACATCTTTCTCCTGCAGACTAGCTGGTGAGTTCGAACTGCCTGCCTTTCTGTTAGCAGCCAACTGCTTAACCACTGCCCCACCAGGGCTCCTGTGTATGTACACACATAAATAAATGTGTATTTGTTTTAAATAATGACTGTTTAAAAAAGATTTTTCTTTTTATTGAAGTTGTTTATAACTGCTTCCCAATCAATGCTATTTTCTCTTTTTCATGCTTTATACTGATAACAATTTTCTTTTTCATTAAAAACATTTTTAAGATGTTTGATAACTTGTAGGAATTAATTTTAAGACTTGTATTTTAATATATGGTAGTGTTCTGGTTATTAGGTTTTAAGTTTCTGTGTAAAAAAACAGGAGAGGATTAAGTTCTTGGATATAGTGAATAAGTAAGTCGTATACTGTTAGCTTTCTGAGAGCTGTTATTATGTTAGCCACTCTTACCTGGCATATGCTTGGCAAGTAGTAGGTGCACAAGTAGGCTTTCAATATGTACTTGTTGAATGGTGAATTATATTTTTCCGTGTGTTGAACTGATTTTTCTTAATAATTTTTACAAGACTTAACAAGTAGATGCTGAAATATACTTTTACACAAATAAAATATGGTGCCTTTTATTTTTTTTAATCATTTCCATTTTTATTTTCTTTTACTATAATGTTTTTTTTTTTTTTATATAGTGATTAATCTCTCACTGGAATAAAGTAACTCTGAATGTGGATATAGTATTCCTGAAACCAAATATTTTTACTAGTATACTACCTAGTTTAAAATTTTTTTGTGAATGTCATTAAGAATTTTCTATGGGAGAACAGAATATATATTCAAAGATTAGCAATATCTGTGCCAACACTCCATTCAGTGGCTGTGGCAGTGTTTTGATAAAGCCCTCGCCCTCTCCGTGGAACAGATCGCTATGAGTCGGAATCACCTCTACGCCAGTGGGTTTTTTTTTTTTTTTTTTTTTATGGACCAGAGTAGAGTCAAAAAAATAAAAACAGACCTGTGTATGCATGAAAATTTTAGTACATGACGAAGTGGTGGGGGGAATGATCATTTTAGGAAATGATGTAGGGACAATTAGCTATATTTTTTAGCTTTTTTTAATATTGTGTTACAAATATATCTAACAAAACATTTGCCATTTCAACGTTTTTTACGTGTGCAATTCAGTAACTTAATTACTTTGATTATGTTGTATAGCCATCACCACTGTTCATTTCCATATTTTTCCATCACCCTTAGCGGATACTCAATGCTCCCTGGGATTAGCTATTCATTTGAGAAACTAAAATAGTTATATCCCTACTGATGAATTTTTAAATCATTGTTTGCAATTTAAAGGAATACATGAAAATTATAACTAAGCTTCATAGATGATACAGCACACTGTGTCATTTTGACCGTCACGATGAGGCATTCTTAATGAACCTGATGAATTCCATCTAGCAACTTCCTCAACTTTCTGGATTGTTAATGGCATTAGCTAAAGGTTCCAGGTAAAGGTTGCTCTCCCTGAATAACTTGTCTCCTTACCTGGTATCGGAGAAGGACAAATCAGGCAAATCTTAGTTTTGCTTTTGTAGTGCCTGCTGCTTAACTGCCCCCATACAGGCCGCTGCCTCCAACAGTGATGACAAATAAGTCAAATAAGTAAAAATAGGGCGGTGGAGTACTGAGAAGACTAGAGAACAAAACAGTTGTCCTGTCACCGTATATGGTTGCATTCTCACCAATGCACTATTTTGGTTCTCTCAATTAGTTTTCTGCGAACTCACTAAAAGCCCTGAAACATACATGGAGTCATAATTGTACCCTTTTCATGATTATTAAAAATTAAATATTCTAATTTTTATTTGTACTACTTCTAAAGGAAAACGTTTTTCTATTTGTCTTGGATAAAATAATTTTAGCAAATATACCAATATTCCACAGAATACATGGGGAAGATATTATAGGTTCAGATGTCATTTGTAGAAAATTAAAAACCAAACCCGTTGCTATTGAGTCAGTTCTGACTCATAGCGACCCTATAGGGCAGAGTAGAACTGCCCCATAGGGTTTCCAAGGAGTGGCTGGTGGTTTTGAATTGCTGACCTTTTGGTTAGGAGCCATAGCTCTTAACCACTGCACCACCAGGGATCTGTAGAAAATTACAGGTATGGAATTAAATTAAGGTTTGATAATTGCCTAGAAAACAGAATAATGAATTGGTAGAATTATGTAGTTTTTGATAATTGTAGTAATAAAATTTGCTATATCCAGGTATGTGATATATATTTTTTAATTTTTAATTGAGTAAAAGCTGTAACTACCTCTTCCTTATTTAATATATTGTACCCATGAGGGTCAGAGTATCTCAATTTGCTGGTCCAATGAATCTTAATTTAAGTATTATGTATATAAAATATTAAGGAATTCACAGATACAGTTTACGTAGTAAGCAGGTGATCTTATCCTTAAAGCATTATAATTTTTATTCACCCAGGTCAATCTTGGGAAGCTACTTAATCAATCTTGAATCCTGTTTCTTAATGCCTTGGAGATTAATAATACATATTATTTACCTTAAAATAAATTTGAATTTTATTTATTCAGTGATTTAAAATAGAGATAGCAAGGGTCACATAAACCAGAGACTCCATCAGCCTGAGACCAGAAGGACTAGATGGTTCCCAGCTACCACCTGTGACTGCCCTGACAGCAACACAACAGAGAGTCCCCAACAGAGCAGGAGAAAAGCGTGGAGCAGAACTCAAATTCACAAAAAAGACCAGACTTAGTGATCTGACTAAGTCTGGAGGAACGCTCGAAGTCATGGCCCCGGATGCTCTGTTAACCCATAACTGGACTGTTCCCAAAGCCAGCTCTTCAGACCTTTGTCTGAACTGTACTGTAAAACATAAAATAATACTCGTGAGGAGTGTGCTTCTTAGTTTAGGCAGATACTTGAGACCAGGTGGGTGGTTTCTGTGCAGAGGTGGGATGAGAAGGCAGAAGGAGACAGAAGCTGGTTGGATGGACATGGGAAACCCAGGATAGAAAGGGGGGGGGGGTGTGCTGTCACATTGTAGGAACTGCAACCAGTGTCACGTAGCAATATGTGTGTAAATTTTTACATGGGAAATTAACTTGAACTATAGACTTTTACCTAAAGCACAATAGAAAAATAAATAAACAAAAATAAAATAGAGGCAGCCTATGAATTAAGAGAATATGGCAAATTGATTTGGTTAAAATAGCTAAAAGACAACCAGATATTTTCAACAATATCAGTTTGATTACCCCTGAATCATGAACCTTCCATACTAAGCATGGGCTTTTGACCACTTATATAACTCTAAGTCTTATACCCATCTTAATTGATAATTGTGCTATTCAAAATGAAACAAGACATTTTTTACAAGAACTGACAACTTAAACTTGTCTAGGAAGCTAAGAAAGAACATAAAATTTGAGATTTGACCATCTGTGCTGTAGAAATTATTTATTAAATTCTTTTCTGTTTTAGAAAATGGAAGCGTCCAAGTTGGAGAATTGTTACCTTGCAAGATTTGTGGAAGAACGTTCTTTCCAGTAGCATTAGTGAGTAGAGTACTTCTGTACCTTATTGCTGTTGGGATTTGCTAGATGAGTTAATGCTTAATGCTTCAGGACCACTTTCAAGGGAAGAACATGCGGGGAAGAATTTGAAGAGATTCTGAATAGTACTCTCTGCTTCAGGATACCAGTCCCATCCACTCTCTGTATCCAGATTGGTTGTTTTCCTTTATAGTTTGATCTTTCTTTACAACTCTTTAAAGTACATCAGGGGAAATCAGAGAGGGAATAGATGAGACAAGATTGGTAAAATTTGATCATTGTCGAAGCAGGGTGATGACTAAGTGGAATTTCTTTATACTTCTCTCTCAACTCTTAAGTATGGTTGAAAAATACCAAACTAAACTTTTTTTAAAATATAAAAGTGAACCTAGAATATATTATGCATTGCTTATTGAGTTTTAGATACTTAAATATGTACAATAGAAGCACTTTTAACTGATCTTGATTTAAGATATACAAAAAGCTAAAAAAGGAATAATAAAAAATAATACCTATGTACTGTAAACATTTTATGTTAACATCAAGCTTATTAATATTTTGATGTAAGGTGAATAGTATTTCTTTTAACATGAATCTGTTGATGAGGTATCTGCCACAATGCATTTTGTATCTTCCTACTACTTCCAGTTTGTTTCGCTAACACAAAGTAAGGAAATAATGATCTCTGAGCGTCCTTATCGCTGCAGATTCTTTTTAAATACAGCTTTTAAAAAAATCCTTTCAAAATGTTTCCACATAATTCAGGGATTTTTTTTTCTTATCAATTCATTATTTTTTAAAACATTTTCAAATATTCTTAAGTTTTAAAAAAAAAAACTTTTTTTTTGCCCAAATTTATTTATTTAATATCTAATTACATAATGTAATCACTGCAGCTGCAACTTGTGTAATCACTCGTGGGAACAAACACCACTGACTCTTGACACATACAACTCACTTTCTGGGGACAGAGGTACACGAGTCTTCCAGTAAATAGTAGCCTATTAGCCCCATTTTTTTTTTCCTTTTTAATAATTAAGAGATTGATTTTATTCTAATAGCTCTAATTACAGTCTTGTTTGTTGAAATGAAAACTGAAAACAAGTATACAAAACATTTAATTACTAATTGTGTTTTAAAAGCAGTAAGAAGTTCCATGACACCAAAAATAACCAGTTCCGAGTTTTGTTTTGTTTTGTCTTTTTCCTCCCAAGATAAAGTTTAACAGCTCCAGCTTCTTCAGTGCTTATTGAAATACTAAGGAAAAGTGCGTTTAGTACACATTTAGTGGACTGATTTCATCAGTCACCATGTTTTATATAAGGTATGGAGAATGTTATGTATCCAGAAAGTTAAGTGGAGGTTAAGAGAGCTTCCATTGTAATGTCCTTATATGAATAAATAAATGATTGAATTAATCAGTTGACAGCTATCTTAAAAAAAAAAAAAAACCTATAGGAGTTGATAGCCTAAGGGACTATACTGGATAAATCCTGCACTGGATAGCCCAAGAAAAATCCTAGATGAAGAAAGGTAAAATGATTGAGTTCCAAAAGCGAGGAAAAGATAATTGTGGGGGAAGGACACAAATCTGAACATTTTGCCTAGTATTTTGTTATATTAACTTTATATATTATATAAATTTTATTTATTAACTGCTACTGTGTTAACTGGGACCCTGGTGATGCAGTAGCTAAGAGCTTGGCTGCTAACCAAAAGATCGGCAGTTTGAATCCACCAGCCTCTCCTTGGAAACACTATGGGGCAGTTCTACTGTCCTACGGGGTCGCTATGAGTTGGAATTGACTTGATAGCAACAGGTTTGGGTTTTTTTTTTTTTTTTTTTCTGGGGACTGTAAACTTTAGTAATCTTAACTACTACTGTGTTCTTTATAATCCTAATACTTATGCATTCCTTTCCATTTGCATCCTTTTTATAGTATCTACGTCTAAGTTTTTAGTCATGAAGAGAATGTTTCTTTTCCAATCAAATAGCTTTAAATTGTTTATATTATTTATTTTTAGAAGCGAGAAAACTAGAAGGACATTAAATAACAAAATTTTGAAAGAGTGTCTACAGTTTCCTGTTATGAGAGACATCGCATGCATTTTATATATATTTTAAAATTTTAATTTTAGTTAAGGCAAGAAGTGGGTATGAATTGTAATGCCAAGAAATGTGAAAAGTTTATTATTCAAATACAGAAATTTACCTACTGGATAAACATGATTTGCTACAACCCCATCTTTCCTTGCCACAATATGGCTTCTGAAGACTTTCTTTCCAGGCTCAAAAGGTAGTTTGGAGAAGGGAACTACAACAGTCGACATCAAAGCAAAACAGCAATCACATCTTCAGAGGAAACGTAGGTCTGTATTTGAACTGTGGCAAATAGAGCCACCGAGGGTACTCTAAAGTGTCAAGGTATTTCAGAAAAGCTAGCTCATTATTTTGTGGAGATCAATTTTTAGTTTTATTAATATTTGGTAAAAGCTTGTTTCTTTTCTAAGATCATGGTGTGAAAAAGAGAAGGAGGAAAGTTCTACAAATCAGTTAGACTGTATGACTTTTATGTGCATAGTAGCTTTTCTTACCTGAAAAGTACTTGGCTTATAGTAGTCCTGAAGGAAATAGTTGTTGAAAGAATTGTATATTCTTTTGTTAAGTAAAATATTGCTGACTTTTCTCATTATTTATTTATTTATTTATTTATTTTTAATCTTAAAGTTTTTAAGCTGGTCTTGGATGACAATGTAAATAAAGTTCTATAGTTTTCCCTTTTATAGAAAAGAAAATGATACGTTGTATTTCTTCATCTTAACAGAAAAAACATGGACCCATTTGCCAGAAAACTGCCACTAAAAAACGGAAGACTTTCGATTCAAGCAGACAAAGAGCTGAAGGAACTGATATTCCGACAGTAAAACCTCTTAAGCCTAGGGTAATTATATAGCTTTTGGACAATGTGAACCTTGCTGCTATATATGCTGAAAAAAAAAGAAAAACACCTTGTATTTGGTGTTATACTAAGTTTGAAGAATAAAAAAAGACGATCCATGTCATATTTTAAGTTTAGAAATTGCCAGAAGCTTGCTTATTTTAAACTTTTGCAAAAGGGAGGCTAAGCTATGGTCTCAAGCTCCAGAAATGACAGCGAGCTGTTTATAGCATTGGGGAGTCAATTGCTTAGCTGTAAGCAGGAAATAATTAAAACAAAAAGTCTTCATATGTTCTTTGTACATTATTGTTATTCACTTTAAATATAACTTGAATACAACTTTTGAACAATAGGCACGTGCTACATAATGCCTGTTCAGGCAACATCTGGCCGCGTATATGGCCATGGTCCCATAAGGTTATATGTAATGCACCTTTCTGTGTATAAAAAAACACTTCCAGATACAATACAGTGATAATAATAATGTTTTGATATGTGTCACAAAGTAGCTCCTGTTTTTTTATTACGAGCTATCGTATGTACCTCAAATTTTTAATATAATAGGCTTTATGGGGGTTGGTTCGAAAGTATGGGCTGCATATAAGCAGAATGTTCGTAACTCGAGGACTACCTGCGTATAATAGTGTTCACACAACATCAAAATTACATAACATCCTATTTACAGAAAATATCATGATGCATGACTGTATTACTGCCTCTTAGCATAGCCGTCTCTTATGGCTTACGATCATTCACTCACATTTCACAAATCTGTCTATAATCCTACCCACATTAATTGCCATACCCCACATAGTCATTTTTTTAGTCCTTTCCTTGATTACCATTGATTTTGTATGTAGTCTTACATATGTATATATTTAGTTAAAACAGCAGATTTGGAGGCTTCTTTATTAATATTAAGGCTATTCCCTCACTTGTTTGAGTACACTGTCTATATATATCATTTAAAGCTCAATTTCTCATATATTAGGGTTATGATGAACCTTGGTTTCTAAATGTTCTCAAAATGAGATACAGTTCATTTTCTTAAAATAAAATCTGTCAACTTTAACCTCAAAATCTGCTGGAAAGTTAATTTATAATTGAATTTTTAAACATATATCTGCTTTGAAATTCAAAAGACGAGAAAGATCATTAAGAAAACGTGTGGCACATATATGTCTGTGAAAATCTTGGCCCATATTGCATTTGTAACTTTTTATACCATTATTTTATTTTCTTTATATTTTGTTGAATGGACTTTTGATTTTACTTCTTAAGAGAGAAGGAACCGGAGAAACTAATGTATATAACATGTTAATTTTAGTATAAGTGCGAGTTCAAAGAAAATTCCATTTTTATTTAAAAATTTAAATATATTTCCACTCAATTCCCATTTTATGTAGTATCATCCTTATATAAAGAATTTAAACTATTCACAGACATCTTAGTATAATAGATACTAATTTTCTTGATTGGTTATTAACAGTATTTGTGATTTTTTATTATTCCTTTTGCAGAAAAGTTTTATCAGTTTCTCAGTTATCCACGTATTAAAGATTGAATTGTGTCCCCCAAAAATGTGTGTCAACTTGGTGAGGCTATGATTGCCATTGTGTGGTTATCCTCCATTTTGTGATCTGATGTAATTATCCTATGTGTTTTAAATCCTAACCTCTATGATGTTAATGAGGCAGGCTTAGAGGCAGTTATTTTAATGAAGCAGGATACAATCTGTAGGATTAGGTTGTATTTTGAGTCAATCTCTTTTGAGATATAAAAGAGAGATACAAGCAGAGAGAAAGGGACCTCATTACCAACAAGAAAAAAGTGCTGGGAAGAGAGGGCTGCCTTTGTACCTGGGGTCCCTGCACTGAGAAACTTCTAGACCCAGGGAGAAGACTGATGACAAGGACCCTCCCTCAGAGTCAACAGAGAAAGCTTTCCCCTAGAGCTAGCACCCTAAATTCAGACTTCTAGCCTCCTAGACTGTGAGAAAATAAATTTGTTTGTTAAAGCCATGCTCTTGTGGTATTTCTGTTATAGCAGCACTAGATAACTAAGACACCATGTATAGCTATATCATCAGCTTATTTTCCTTTCTTGGAACCAGAGCAATGACGCTCCTGTGATAATCTTTCTTTAATATCTCCTGTGGTATTTTATATTTCTAAGAATAAACCACCTAAGAAATACTTTGACATAGTTTTAGAGAGTTACTTCAGTGAAATGGTTGAAGTGAAGCACCTGATTTTAAACAAGATTCTGAAACATAACTCAGGTTTCAATGGCAATAACTTCTTCCAGTAGTACAGGAAGAACATTTCCCTATGGAGGCATTAATCTTATTGATAAATCATTTGATAATAGAAAAACCAAATATTCATCTTTGGTTTTCAGTCTGTGAATATTTAAAGCTGGGATAGCAAAGGTAAAAAAAAAAAAAAAAACAATATTTGAAGTTTTCCTTAGTAACCTGCCAGATACATGATTATATTAGCTTTAATTAGCTTAAAAACCAGAACCAAACCTGTTACAGTCGAGTCGATTCTGACTCATAGCGACTCTTTAGGACAGAGTAGAACTGCCCCACAGAGCTTCCGAGGAGCGCCTGGTGGATTCGAACTGCCGGCCTTTTGGTTAGCAGCTGTAGTTCTTAATTAGCTTAGGTAGATAAACTAACCAAATCTCAGGAGGCAGTATAGCATTGTGGATATGAAAACTGGCTCGAGTCTCCTGCCTGGATTTAACCCTGGCTCTGCTGCTCATTATGATATGCCGGGCAGGTTACTTACTCTATTTGTGCTTCTATTTATCTGTAAAATGGAGATAGTGATAATATCTGTCTCATGAAATTATTGCAGAGATTACATAAGATTATTCATATAAACTATTTAGAACAGTACCTGGCACATGGTAATTTCTCAAAAAAAAATTAGTTATCCTATTTCTTTTTTTGTAAGGGCTGAACTGTATACTTAAAAAATTAATCTTCAAAAAATTCACAGTAAAAATTGCATGCTTTATATTAAGTGGCTTAGTACCTTGCTACTCAAACTGTGGTCGATGGAGTATTAACGTTAGTACTGCTCGGGAACTTGTTAAAAATGTGGAATCTCAGGTCTCACACAGAGCTACTGAATTAGAATCTGCATTTTAACAGTATCTATTGATGATTCATACACACACTAAAGTTTGAGAAACAATGTCTTAGGAGATTGAACATTGTTCTCAGTATCCTTACTTGTCTCAGTGAAATCCTACAAAATCATAAGCAGAATGGGGGAAAAGCAAGTATGAACTTCATTTTGAAGGAAATAATGACATGTAGTGGTACATTGGTTAAGAGCTACGGCTGCTAATCAGAAGATTGGGAGTTTGAATCCACCAGTCACTCCTTAGAAATCCTGTGGGGAAGTTCTACTCTGTCCTCTAGGGTTGCCGTGAGTTGGAATTGACTTGATGGCAATGTGGTTGTGGTTTTTTGTTTGTTTAATGACATGTATAATCCATGCAAAATATGTGTAAGGTCTCCCCGGAGCAGGAGCAATTGAGCTCTGGGGGACGCTATGCAGATGTGCAGGAAGTTAATGGGTGGGGGGTGGGGCCTAGGGTGGCAGATTCCCAGAATGCCAACAAAAAAACTTTTTAAAACTAAGAGTTTTTACCCTTAAGTAAAAAAAAAAAAAAAAAAATTTTATAAAAGTTATATCCCTGTTTACTACAGCCAGTCCAGGAACTGGGATGAGCCAGGAACTAGGATGAACCAAGCTGAAATTGGACAAAAGCCAGGTGGGAGGAAGTGGGGAAAGGAGGCCACATTATTTCTTTTACAGATAGCATTTTTTTTTTTTTTAATTTTTATTGTACTTTAAGTGAAAGTTTACAAATCAAATCAGCCTCTCATACAAAAACATATATACACCTTGCTATTTACTCCTAGTTGCTTTCCTCCTAATGAGACAGCACACTCCTTTTCACCACTCTCTATTTCCGTGTCCATTCAGCCAGCTTCTGACCCCTCTGCCCCCTCTTCTCCACTCCAGACAGGAGCTGCCCACATAGTCTCATGTGTCTACTTGATCCAAGAAGCTCACTCCTCACCAGTATCATTTTCTATCCTATAGTCCAGTCGAATACCTGTGTAAAGAGTTGGCTTTGGGAATGGTTTCTGTCTTGTGCTAACAGAAGGTCGGGGGACCATGACCTCAGATAGCATATTTTTGGGAAGAAGGATCTTAGTACTTAAATCAGAAACCTAAGGAATGAGCAAGGAGTAAGCTTGGAGATCATAGCCTCTACATCTCCCCAAATATTTGGTCTTTGAATCAGTAACATGCGACATATGTTCTTGGAAAATGCTGCTTAAGTACCTTGTATTAATCTCAATTTTTATTGTATTCTCAATGTTTTTTCCTCTAGACTAGGCCTGTAACAATATAATGATTAAGTGGAAAGGCTGTCAGAACAAAAGGAAGATAGTTATTTAGCTAACATTTTTTAATGGCAGAGGGGTTCTGTGCCACCTGTTATAACCAAAGAGACTTCCTATCCTCTACTTTGCTCTTTTACTAAGTTCTCAAACCCAGTTTCCAATTAAACCCTTTTTTGGGAAACAGTTGTTGCAGTAATTTTTCTGTCAATTATTGCCAAAATGTTTTAGTTTGTTTGCATTACTGCTAATGCCGTTTATAACCAATCAGTACAATAAAATGATTTTACTTCAGTAAAAAAAAAATAAAACAACTCTTTTAATGATAAAAATGAAATAACAGCACATAATATAAAATACCTAGGAATAAACCTTATGAGAAATATGCAAGACTTCTACAAAGAGTACTTTAAAAAACTACTAAATGACACAAATGAGCACGCCCTCAAATGGAAAAATATCACATTTTCTTAGATAGGTAAACTCAGCATCATAAAGACTTTAATTTCTCGAAATTATTTATGAATGGGATGTTTAATTTTTCCAGTTTAAATACAGATTTTTTTTTGATTCTAAAGTTTATATGAAAAAATATACAAACAAGAATAACCAGAAAAAGATTGAAAAAGAAGCAGAATAAAGTAAGGCTGCCCTCTCAGATATTAAAATATACTTAAAGTCTTGATATTTAAAAGACTAGTTCTGACACAAGGATAGAACAGTGAAACGAGAAAGCTCAGGAATAGACTCAAATACAAAAGGGAATTTAGTATATGATAAAGTTACTATTTCAAATCAATGGGGGAAAAATTCAATAAATGATGGGACAGCTGCATAGCCATGTTAAAAAACAAAAAGTAAAACTGAATTCATATGTCACATCATACACCAGGATGAATTTAATAAAAGATTTTAATTAAAAAAAAAATGGAAACATGGAAATTCTTGGAGGAAGCGTGGGAGAATTCCATTTTACCTTGGTAAGAGGTAGGGACTGGCTGACTGTGACTGCAAATTCAGAGGCCATAAAAGAAAAGATCAGTAAGTTAAACAACATTTAAGAAAGAATTCTGCATTTCAGAAGACCCATAAGCAAGGTCAAAAGACAAAGAGGTGAGTAAAGGGACTACTCTCCTCTAAAGAGTTATTAGAAGTCAGTACAAGAAAGACCAATAACCCAACAAAAAAGTTGACCAGGAATATACAGTTAACAGAAAAAGAAATACAAATGGCTCTTAAACCTATGAGAAGATGCTCCAGAACACTCATTATAAGAAAAAAAGCCAGTCAAAACCAGAGAGAGAGAACTATTGTTCATCTCTCCAATCATTGAAAAACCCAAAAGCTTGATAACATACTGTATTGGAAAGACTATGGAAAACAGGGAAATACACTCTTAAGCTGGTCATAAATTGATATAATACCTACAGAAGGCAATTTAGCAGTATCACAGTTACGGAGCCTTGGTAGTGCAGTGGTTAAGAGCTGCTTGAATCCACCAGCCACTCCTTGGACACCTTATGGGACAGTTCTAATCTGTCCTATAGGGTCCCTATGAGTCAGAATGGACTCTACAGCAATGGGTTATCACAGTTATTGAGCCCTGGTGGTGCCGTGGTTAAGAGCTCGGCAGCTAACCAAAAGGTTGGCATCAGCCACTCCTTGGAAAGCCTGTGGGGCAGTTCTGTCCTATAGGGTGGCTGTGAGTTGGAATCAGTTTGATGGCAACAAATTATCACAATTACAATTACATATGCTTTTTTTTTTTTTTTTTAAATAATATTGTATTTTCAGTGAAAAGTTTATACAGCAAATCAGGTTACCATTTGACGATTTCTGTACAAATTGTTCCGTGGTATATTTTTCACAGTGTGTCAACATTCTCTTTAATTGCATTCTGGTTGTTCTGTTTCCAGTGCTCTAAATTTCTCTGCCCTCTTATCTTTTCATCTTTGCTTTAGAGTAATTGCTGACCTTTTGGTCTCATATAGATGTTTTTTTAATGCAGCACCGTATTCACGGGTAATACCCTTTATTTTGAGTGGTCATTTGTTATTTCACTAAAAGGTGACTTCAGGGGATAGTTTTGGGTCAAGGTTTAAAGACTATCTCAGGGTGAGAGTCTCAGGGAGTCCTCTAATCTCGACTGGTCTAGTAAGTCTGGATTTTTTAAGAATTTGAGTTCTATTCTGTTTTTCTCCTGTTCTGTCAGGTTCCATGCTTTGTGGCCCTGATCAGAATGGTCAGTAGTGGTAGCCAGGCACCAACTAGTTCTTCCGATTTCAGGGTAGATGAGGCTGTGGCTTGTGTAGGCTATTAGCCCGGTGGACTAGTTTCTTTGAGTCTGATTTCCTTCTTTCTCCTGTGCTCCTGATGAGTAGCATATGCTCTTTCACATAGCAATCCTACTTTTCTACCTTTTTACCTACACATGTGCAGAAGGTCATATGTATATGGTTATTTATTACATTACAGCAAAAAAATTAGAACCAATCCTTCATCAAGGTACTGATTAAACAAATTATGATACATTCATTCATATGTAGAAAATTATGCAGCTATAAGGAGGAAGAAGCACTCTGTGCTGATGTGGAAAGTTCTCCAAGATGTATAGCTTGAATAATTTAAGGTATGTGCATAGTATCTATCTTTTATAAAAAGAGAGGCAAAATATAAGAATATACTATTATGTATTTTCATGATACTGGAAGGATGCACAATAAAACTAATAAAATGATTATCTTGAGGAATGTTCACAATAGACTTTAAAAAATTTTTTAAATTTTTTATTTTATTGTGTTTTTGATGAAGATAGGTTTACACAGCAGTTTAGGTTTCCATTCAACAATTTCTTCACAAGTTGCTTAGTGACATTGGTTACATTCTTTGGGATGTGTGAACATTGTCATTATTTCTCTTCTGGTTGTTACATTTCCATTAATCCAGTTTCCGTGCTCCTTTACATTCTCATCTTTGTTTGAAAGTAATTGTTGACTGTGTGGTCTCATACAGATGATTTTTTAAAGGAGCACAGTACTTAATGGGTGATATTCATTATTTTATGAGCCAATTTGTTATTTAGTTGAATGTTGACTTCAGGGGCTAGTTTCGGTTCTAGGTTTGAAGAGTATCTCAGGGCAATAGTCTCAGGGAGTCCTTTAGTCTCAAGCAGTCCAGTAGGTCTGGTTGTTTTGCTTTTGTAGGAATTTGAAGTTCTCTTCCACATATTTCTCCCATTCCATCGGAGTGCATCTGCTGTGGTATATACTCTTTAAAATTGCCTCAGGTGTTCTGTCTTGTTAGTTTAAATCATATTCACTCTATGATTAGATGAAAAACAATGATCAGATTGCTTTACTATATCTGTGGTAATATTTCTGTACTTTCATTTCATTCAGCAGCAAGTGAACACCAACCGACCTGCCCCAGGTGCTGTACTGAGTGCTTAGTATATAACAGTGAACAAATGAGACATGAACTGTGTCCTCACTTAGGACAAATACATCAAAAATCTTCTTCAATGTATATTATTTCTTTTTTTTCTCCCAGAGGAGACAGGGAAGAAATTATAAAACAACCATATTCTATCACTTTGCCATACTCAGCAAAGTGAATAGTACCAAGCAATGAAAGAAAAGAGTAGGTTGAGAAAAGAAATGTCAATATAATCAACTCACTGACTAATTTTTTTTTAGATTAATAAGCATTGAAAGCAAATTTTTATAGTGTCTGGTTTTAGAAGCAGTGTGTATCCATAAGGAGGTATCCTCATTTCCTGTATAATATTCTCTTTTATGAACTTTTATTGCATTATTTATGCATATTGGCAGAAGGTGTTCAATGAATGGTGGAAAGTGGCAAGATTTGAACTTCAGGTTTTTATTAGTCAGTATTCAGTGAACAGATTGAGGGAAAAAAAAGTGAAGAGAATGGGACTTCCTGTAAGCTTTATAAAACATACTAAAATGATGTGTTGCTTATGGGAAGCCTATAAATAACTATAGAGTGCTTCTCTGCTCATCTGTGAATAGAAAGCCCAGTTAAGAACATAATACCATATAACTTTGACTAGGCTCGGCTACTAACTGAAAGATCGGCAGTTCAAATCCACCAGCTGCTCCACAGGAGAAAGATGTGGCAGTCTGCTTCCATAAAGATTACAGCCTTGGAAACCCTATGAGGCAGTTCCACTCTGTCCCATAGGGCCACTATGAGTCAGATGGACTTGATGGCAATGGGTTTATATATCCAGCAACAAAAGAGATATGGTGAAAATCTTGACCTAATTGACTTGATGAGTAGCTAAAATAACATAGTATGTGCTTTGTATGTTATGTTGATTTATAAATTTAAAAATTTGCTGTGGTTTAGAAAGTTTCATTTTACAGTTCTAAATTTGGGAAGAGGATCACTTCAGGACTCCTAATAAATGAACATTTAAAGTAATTGGCATTAACTCTAGTTTTATTTCAGTTTATTAAAAAACATTTTGATTATTTATTTATAGCCAGAACCACCAAAGAAGCCATCTAATTGGAGAAGAAAACATGAAGAATTCATTGCCACTATAAGAGCAGCTAAAGGACTCGATCAAGCACTTAAAGAGGGTGGCAAACTTCCACCTCCTCCTCCACCTTCTTATGATCCTGGTACATAAAATACTTGTTGATAGAAAGGCTCATGTGGAGAGAAAATATGGGTAGAATTTTTATAAAATTTAAGTTATTAAGTTTAATTTATGGTAGTAGAACCTGATGAAGTATAATAATAGTGATAATCCAGGTCTCTAGGCTTATAGAGGCACTTCAGCCTTGAAAATAGAAATGCGTTATATTTTTACCAAAATAAACTTACGTTTAAATTATTTGAAGCGTTATACACCCATTCCTCACTTACTGACTGTCTCATATGATGTTTTGCATTTATGACAATAGTAAAAAATTTACTATCTGACTATCTTGTGCATTAGCGATGTGTGTCTGGCAGTAACAGATGCCAAGGTGCGGGGTGAGAATAATGCTGGCTGTGATGGCTAAGGTTATGTTTCAACTTGGCTGGGCCCTGATTCTCAGTGGTTTGACAGTTATGTAATGATGTAATTTGACAGTTACGTAATAACGTAATCATACATTTTGTGATCTGATGTGGTCAACCTCCATTTTCACATAATGCTCATTTTTGCATAATGACATGGTCTTTGGAACCTAACCACATTGATAGTGAGGAGTGGGTATGATATTTTTTAAATTATTGTGTTGAGTATTAAATGTTAATATTTCGAGAACTATTTTAATCATGCTCACTGTGGATTGAAAGGTAGATTCAATAGGGTTCAGTTTCTTGCTTCTTTGGTATCTTCTCATCTGGGAAGGAAAAAATCATAATCTATTTTGCTTCCAAAGTATAAAATTCATGTGGTAAAACTACTGTATACACTAAAAAAAAATTTTTTTTTTTTTTTTGTATACACTAATATATCTAAATCATGCCTTAAATTCAGGTGTTGTATTTCCTTCATTGGGTGGGTAAAAGTTGCTTGGTTCATTGTTATCAAAAGCAAAGCAAGATTTTGGCAACCTTGTATGACTTATTGAAATATTGAAAGACTTACAGTAGCACATTGATGCTCTGACATTAGTTACTGGAGCAGACTAAAGAGGTTGTAACAAGTTAACCAAGTTAAAATTGTGCTAGGACTCTAGATTGGGGTTTATTTTCTAGCAAAGAGAAAGCTTTTTTAAAAAATCTATATATAATCCTTTTTTGAAATTTTATTCTAGAGCAGATATTGAAAAACTTTTCCTATAAAGGGCCAAGTAGTAAATATTTTAGGCTCTGCTGGCCATGAAGTCTCTGTTGCAACTACTCGACTGTGCCACTGTTGTACAAAATCACCTATAGATCATATGTGAATAAATGGGCATAGCTGTATTCTAGTAAAGCTTTATTCACAAAACAGACTAGATTTGTTGCTTTGTAGTTTGCCTATTAACTTTTCTGGAGTATTAGTGATTAACTTTAATTCTGTGAGTGTTTCTGGATAGTCTCTTCTAATTTTACCTTAATTTCCTGCCTGAAGTTGAGTTCTCTCTTTGCTGTCTCTCTCTCACTCTCCATAGCTGCATCTCGCACGTCTACAAAGTGTCAGGGCAGAGTACCAGTTTTTCAGAATGCTCTGGGCTTTGGAAAGTTTTTGATCTCTTAGGTCTGAAAAAACAGCTTCTAAGGAGTAGGTTCTAGATTTACTGCCTTAGTAAGCAGAGCAAACTTCTGAGTTTTGGGTGAGTGTAAACTATAAAGGGAAAGCTCCCTATCAAAAAGCAGACCTTTTGAAATATATTGAGAATTTTGACACTGCTGAATTTTTATATTCTGTGTCTATTCTCGCTGTCTCATGTATATCCAGTACCTCACCTAATTAACATCTTTTGCAGTGCTACAAAATTTAAATCTGGGATAATTTTGTGTTTTAATTTTCAAAGATGATTTTTAGTATACTTTGCACATCATGCCTTTTGGGAGAATATTTTATCTTGGAAACATTTGCTATTTCTTGAATTTGAATTAATTGTGTTAACAAGGTATATTTTTTATCACTTCTTACATCTGTTTAGACATCTAAGAAAATAAAAATGTATGAAGTTTATTAAAGTATCTTCTTGACAGTTTTCCTCTAATTGAAATAAGAAGTTTTAATATATAAGCCCTTATTTTAAAATGTATTTTCAATGTAATGTGTTATTTTAACCATAAATTGCCCTACTTAACTAGTGTACTATATACATGATGAAAACGTGGCTCTAAAGCAGCAAAAAAGACGTTTTTGCTCTACTTGCTCATTCTTTGGGGTCTCCATGAGTTGGAATTGACTTGAGGGCAGCTAGTTTTGTTTGTTTATTCATTCGGTTGTACTCGTTCTTTTTTTTTTTTTTTAAAGTCATATACCAGTACACTTTTGTCCTTAAAAGTCTTTACTAAGTATAGATTAGTCAACCAGGGTGATTATAAGGAAAAGGAAGGTTTTGCTTATCAGATTTTCTTGGTTATGTTGTATATCTTGAATTACTGTCCATACACATTTGTGATTCTTCATCTTATTTCAAATATTATGTTATTAATCTATTTCTGTTTTTAGATTATATTCAATGTCCATATTGTCAGAGGAGGTTCAATGAAAATGCAGCTGATAGACATATAAATTTCTGCAAAGAACAGGCAGCACGAATAAGTAATAAAGGAAAATTTTCTACTGATACCAAAGGAAAACCAGCCTCTCGGGCACAGGTGAAATGCTCAATTTTAAAAATTTCTACAAGTAAATGAGGAAAGGATTCTTGGAAGTTCATAAATTTTTGTTTGTGCTTTACAGGACATTTAACTACAGTTTTCTGACCTGCTAAAATTTATATATTACTTTTCAGGGATTTCGAAAGAAATTAGGATAGCCAATTGAGAAAAAATTATTCAAATTAATTAATTTGAAATGGACTTGAGTTAGCAGCGACTTGAAAATATACCAACTTAAAGAGATAGGAGGAGAAAAGTAAAAAAAAAAAAATACAAAAAGAAAGGTAAAAGCTGACTCAGATTAAGAGGAAACCAGGTGGGTTAGAAGGATTAGAAAATGGTACTAAAAATCCATGTCTGAAAATCATGTATTAAATGTTTCCATGCTATATATGAGTAATATATATAACGGAAGTGCCTGGATCAAATCCTAAAGCTATTTTTGAACCTTTAGGTAAACAGCATTTCATGTATATAAGCCTTTCTTTCCTTACAGTATGTTATGGACTCTGTGCAATGGTCAGCTACATGATCATTGTCAAGATCAAATGAAATGATGTATGTCAAAGCACTTAGTAAACCATAGGCTATTTAAGGATTTTGTTACATTGAATTAATTTTTGTACTAATATTCTTTTTCATTAAGCACATTGTTACACAAAAACATCGATAATGTCAGACTTTCGAGCAAATTTCAATTTTCACAAACTCTTAATTTGTAAACAATTTTTTTGAGTGCTGAAATGTAGCAGATGGTAAGCAATACAGTCTATTTCTATTATTTATGAATAAAATGTTGGATTAGAACACATCCTTACAATTGGAGCCTCCTTGAGAAGATTCTATTATTGACCTTAAAAAAAAAAATAATGTTGGAAATAGAGCATATCATTATTATCATCATGTTTGTGGAGAAAGAGCAGGGAAGAAAACTCATTTTGAAAAATTCCCAAAGCAGATGTCAAAATAACTGATTCCTTTTATTTAAATAGATAAGAATAAAAAGTCAGTGCCAAAACCCGTTGCCATTGAGTCGATTCTGACTCACAGCGACCCTATAGGACAGAGTAGAAATGCCCCATAGGGTTTCTAAGGAGGCTATGGTTAGCAGCCAAATGTTTAACCACTGTGCCACCAGGGTTCCAAAATAGCTAATAAAAGACCAAAAACACCCCACTGCTGTTGAGTTGCTTCTAACTCATAGTGACTTTATAGGACAGAATAGAACTGCTCCATAGAGTTTCCAAGGAATGCCTAGAGGATTCAAACTGTCGACCTTTTGGTTAGTAGCCATAGGTCTTAACCATTATGCAACCAGGGTTTCCATAGTGAGAAGGAAATATGGTAGAATCTACATATTCCAATGACTTGGTGCCAAATGATTGGTAAATATAAACCCAGCTAGTTGAGAGTTCTCATCATAATGGTAGTGGTTCTGATCTAAGGCCATTAACATAACTTAATTCAGTCTAGCTCTGTATTTTCTCCTTTCTCTTCATATACAAAGAAATATTGAAATCTGCTTTTCAAAGTATACATACACATACACACAAATCCCTATTAAGCTTTTGTTGGAAATTGCCTCAAATCAGTTGGTATTTGAGTTGGCATCTCAAGGTCTCCCCATTTATTCAGGTCTTCTCTAATACCTTCTGATAAATTGTGTAATTTTCTAAGTAGGCATTCACACCTTTTATTATATTTATTCCTAACTACTTCATATTTTTATGCTATTATGAATGCCAGCTTTTATTTTTTAATTTTTTATTAGCTTATAAAAATACAATTGACTTCTATTATTGATTTTGTATCCAGTTAAGCTGTTGAATTCTCTTTTCCTGCAATTTATCTGTAGATATTTCTAAATTACATTTTCGTTGATTGCTTTGAAATCAAAGATAACACTTTCTGTGATTTTAGACTTTTGAAATGTGTTAAGATCTTTATGGCTTATAATCCATTTTTTAAATGGTTAGAAAGTGCATTTTATAATTGTTACGTGCACTAACCTGTAGATGTCCATCAGATTAAGTTTGCTAATGCTGTTATTCAAATCTTTTGTATCCTTCCTATTTTTTTTTTAATTTGCTTGTTCTATCAGTTAGTGAGAGGTATATTAATGTATCCCACTGAGATAGAAGATTTGTCGATTTTTTCTTGTAGTTCTATCAATTTTTGCTTTATAGTTGTAAGGTTATGACTAGGTACTTTCAAATTTAAAATTGGTACATCTTCCTGATATAATGAACCTCTCATTAAATAACAGCTGTCCTTGTCTCTAGAATACTCGTTACCTAAAACTCTCATTTGATCCCGTGTTGAGATGCTTACATACTTTAGATTTCAGATATTTATCTCTTAAACAGAATAGTTATTTGGATATTGTGCTTTCTTTTTAAATTTATTTTGATAATCTTTTTATATTTTCTTGATTCACATTTAACATAAGTACTGATGTATTTGATGGACATCCATTATCTGATTTTATACTAAAAATAATAATAATAATTTTTTTATTATTTTTTTATTTGTCTTTGCTATTCTGCTTAATTTTCTCTCTCTTTTTTTGGATCGATTATTTTTTTATCATTTTTTTTTTTTCTATGCTAATACATAAGTTTTTTCTATCTTTCTACTCTTGGGTTTTTCCCTGGAAATTATAATACATGTACTTTACTTATCTAAGTTTAAATTTAATTTGTACCTTTAACTATATCAGACAAGGTATGAATCTTAACTCTCCTCCTGACATGTTCTATTGTATTTTTTAATTTTATCCTTTTAAAAATATTTCCTTCCTCCCTCTCCTCCTCCCCTCCCCCCCTCCTCCCCTTCCTTCACTCCTTCCTATCTTTTTCTTTCTTTAGGTCTTTTTGCACTTTTTTCCAGCTATTCTCAGACCTCGCTTTCCATTTACTAGTTCTCTCTTCAGCTATTTCCAATGTGCTTCTAAACTTGTATCTTGAGTTTTAAATCAACTTTTTGAGGTATACTTTGTGTACAATAAATTGTACCTATTTAGAGTGCATTTTGATACCAGTTACTGGGGAAATGTGTTAAAGACTTCAACTATGCTAGTGAATTTTTTTATATTTCTTTTCAATTTTGTCAGTTTTTACATCAAGTATTTATAAGTCGTTATATATGCCCCATTTATTGACCCTTTTTTTCTTTATGAAGTCTCTCTTTTTGTATATAATATTTCTTGTGTTGAAGTCTATTTCATCTGATAACAATATAACCATTCCAGCTAAGAGTGTGTGCTTATTTCCTATTGCATTGTTTAGCTTAAATTTGTTTTTGTGTTTTTATTGCATCATCTATAAACAGCCTATAATTGTTTTGTGCATGTGTGTGTGTGGGTTGTTTTTGCTTTTTTAGTCCAGTGAGACAGACTCAACCTTTTAAAGTGTTCAGGAATTTGTATTTAATGTAATTATCGATATGGTTGTGTTTAGGTCTGTCATGTTGCCATCTTTTTTTTTCATTTCTTTGATTCCTCCATTCCTTTTTTGCCTCAAGATGTTTTATTTTCTCTGTTGGCTTTCTAGCTATAAGTCTTTGCTTTTTTTTTTTTTAACAGTTGCTCTAGGTATAAGAAGTTACATCTTTAACTTATCTCAATCTATGGATATTTCCATTTACTTTTTTCTATCATAGCGCTATTGTTTTATATGTATATATATATAAAATTGTAGACATTATAAGACCGTCAATACAGTATTTTTTCTTTCAAAATCATCTTTTAAAGAAATTAGAAGAAAATAAATATATATGTATTTATGCATATATACACACATTCATACATAGATATGTAAATACTTTTCATTTTGTATTTACTAATATATTTCTCATTTTCAGAGCTTTTCATTCCTTCTTGTAAATCTAGGCTGCCAAGTTTTGTCATTTCCCCGAAAACTTTAGTTTTCAGCCTGAAAAACTTTTTTAGCCCTTTAATAGTGCAGATCTGGCAATGAATTCTGTTATTGGTTATCTGAAAATGCTGCTATTTGGCCTTCATTTCTCTGCTGAGATTCCCAACCTTTTCTTTCTCTGATACCATGTTTCCCTTAATCCAGTACATATATTCCTTTCCTTCATTGAATATATTTGTAATAATAGCTGCTTTGAAGTTCTTAACTGCTAAATCTGACTCCTATGCCAACTTGACTGTCGTTTTTGCTGAATATGGGTCACATTTTTCATGTTTCTTTGCAAGTGAGCTTTGTTTGAAAACTAGACATGGTAGATAATATATCGGATCTGGATTCTGTTTTGTTTCTCTGTGAAGTGTGATTTTTTTTTTGTCTGCCCCCCCCCCCCAAAAAAGTAGCAGTTAACCCTGTATTATATAGTTGCAAGTTTTCCAGAAGAATTGATTTGGATAGTTTCCAGTCTCTTAAAATATTTACCTTAAATCCTGTTTTTGAAATTTTTATCTGCAGGAAAATTATACAGTCACTTCATTCTTCTGCCATCAAGTTTGTAATTTGTTATTTAATTTCTTATGCTTGGCTTTTTTTTCTAATTTTTTATGTTATTTTTTATAGTTTCTAATACCATGTTAATATTTTCAAAGTTGTCTTTTAGTTCTTTAAAAGTAGTAAGCATAATTGTTTCATAATATGTGTCTGATTTGTAGTACAGGTGACCTTTATGAGTATGTTCCTGCTGTCTCTCTTTTTCTCATTCCTGGTACCTTAGTACCTTAGATCCTTGTGTCCAGGATTATTATTAACTGCTATTCATTGCAATTTAAAAAATTTTTCATGAGGGTTATTCATATGAGTTACCTTCTTTCAGAGAAGATATATGCTTACTTCCAGATATCTAAAAGTACCATCAATCTGAATTTTAAATTAAATTTTGGGCTTGACCAGCCCAACAATGTAAATTTACACAGCAGATCCATGTGATGGCCAGATCACTGTTTCAGTCTTACATGGGTTTGGTCTGGAAATTTCTTTTCCTCTCACCTGACAACCCTGAGGATTTTTAGTTCTAGGAGAAAGATTGGTCCAAATAGTTTAGTCTACCATTTTATCAGAAATGGATGTCCTTTGTGTTTTTTAAGCATTTTCCAATTTATTATAAGAAGTCTTTGTAAATACAAATTTTTGCTAAAGAAATTTATTAGGTTCGTGATCCTGTGTACAAACACACTAGGCAGTTTACAGATAACTTATTTAATAAATGAAAGGAATATACATTCATATAACTGTAAAAAAAATGAAGTGATTTTGATCATTAAAACAAATTTATACAAAATTGCTGATTCCCAGATTCATCCTCAAAGTGTTTATAATACAGGTAGACTTTGAGCTGGATGTTGTAGAATAGACAAGACTACATCTCACTAAGGAAGGGGTCAGATTATTTAGGTCAGGGAAACAGCATTACTGAGAGGCAGGGGAATTTGTTTTAAACAAGAGGCATTCACAGTAGGGTGCAGACTCATAGATGAGACTAACCTGACTAGTTCTTGTTGAAAGTAATAGGAAGTATTATGGAATACAGAAGAAGTTGGCCTTGCTCTCGAATATCTCAGAAAACCTGACAAAATTATTTTGAGTAGCACAGTGGGATGCCCAATATAGAACTTAATCACTGGAGAGGTAAGCATGATTTGTAGTTTCCTTTAAATTCTCTCTACAGATGTCTTATAAAATAGAGAGAGGGAAATAAAGTTTATTTTGAAAGGTGTGTTCTGCCTCTTTCTAAGCATTTGCTTAGAAACTTAATAATAACAGTATGTAGCATGTACATGTAAATGTAAGCATTTGCTTAGAAACTTAACAATAACAGTATCTAGCATGTACATGGAAATCTTTTGTCCTTCATATTTACTGCTACCAAAGCCCTTCCTGTCTATGCCCTACCTAAAGACTCAACGTCTCAATATGAAATATACCACACCTGTCTCTCTTGTTTATGCTAATAGCTTGGCTTGTTTTTGGTAGATGGCACAATATGAGGAAACCCTGGTGGTGCAGTGGTTAAGTGCTACGGCTGCTAACCAAGAGGATGGTGGTTCGAATCCACCAAGCGCTCTTTGGAAACTCTATGATGCAGTTCTACTCTGTCCTATAGGGTTGCTGTGAGTCGGAATTGACTCGACAGCAGTGGGTGGGTGGGCACAGTGTGAGTGGGTCACTGGTTCTCTTTCTTAATCCAATTTTATTGGCCCTGTTTTTATAGACATGCCTCAGATACTTGGACAAATTATTGCTTGGCCTTCTTTTCCATATCCATTTTAAAATCTTTTCTAAAGTTTTCATTAGTATTTTAGGGGGAGAGGCTGGTACTAACCAGATACCTTTTTAAACCAGAAAAATCCCCTAGATTTTTAGAGAAACAGTATCTTTATATGGTCCATCTCCTAAAATCTCCTAGTCATTTGTTCATTTGGCAGGCATTTATTCAAGGTCTTTTATTTGCCAGGTGTCTTAGAGATTTCCATTTCTGGCATAATAATGTCAACTATGCATAAGGCAGCCATTGTAGAACCTGACCAGACTGAATAGGGCAAATGGCTGGATTATGTATACTAATTTTAAAACCACAACTAGGAGCATGCAAAAATCTTGGCCTTTAAAGCTGCTCCACCAAGTGAGCATGATGAGTCGTTTGTAAGCTTTTCTATTAATACTTGTTGGTGTTTAAAATCTTTACATTGAAATTTTCTGTACTAGACCTTTGTTTTTCCTGTGAATTGGGGGAAAGTTGCTTTTAGTTTATTTTGGCAGTGGAATACCTGTAGCAGTTTTGAGTGGGAACATATTTTGGTAAAACTTTCTCGAAGGTGACATTTTGTACTTTCTGAATTTAGGTAATTCAATAGCTGATGAAAAATGGCTAATTCAAAGGAATTGGAGCTTTTGAAATTCTAGTTTATAACCCATAATTAAAAAGTGATGTTGATAAAATGTTTTTTCTTATTTTAGTTTAAGCCACCTGCACTTAAAAAATCAAATTCTCCTGGAACTACGTCATCAGGATCTTCACGATTACCACAACCCAGTAGCACTAACAAAGCTGTTGTAGGTAATGAGATCCATAAAATAACCTGAGTTTTTAAAATACAGGTTTAGTAGAGAAGGAAATGAAGATAGTGGTCTATTCTGGGCTATTAAAATACATTTTAAAACTAGGAAAGAGATGTGGAGGATGAATAATTATTTCTGGGTAAAAATAAAGTATCTTTCAGTAGCTTCTACTTTAGATATTTTTTTTTTTTTAGCTTAAATGTCTGTTCTTGATTATGTTATTGATGAATCTTTTGGTCACAATAGTCAACCAAGTTCTTTTTCTTGATTCTTTGACCAGAATATTTTTCCTTCTTTTCCTGTTTAGCTCTTCATACCTTTCTGAACTTTCCCGTTGTCTTTAATAGACAAATGTTTAATGGTTTGAAGCATATATTGACCCAAGTATGTCTTTATTTATATATAAACTGTAAGAAAGAAATTTAGAAATTAGAAATAAAGAATGTTATTTATCGTTCCCTGAGAATATTATTTTATTTTTTAATCTTCTTAGGTATAACTTGTTTTATTGCCACAAAGAGTATTACTAAAGTATCGGCTTTCTTGTCAAATGCTTAGTTTTATATGATTTTTCTTTTTCAGAGTGTTGTTAAAACTAATGCTCTTTTGTTGTAAGGTGCGCCTTCAGGTAAAGTGTCTTCAGTTAGCAGCTCTTTGGGAAACAAACTTCAGACCTTATCTCCTTCCCATAAAGGGATAGCAGCCCCTAATGTAGGGTAAGTCTGCATTGAATTTAATTTATTAGTGATATGTATTTAAATGTTGTTATGGTTTCATCTTGCTTTGAAAATTGGCTTTTTCATTAAGTTTAGTTTTATTTACAGTTTCATTTGTCTTTTAATGTATTGCTGGTCAAGGGCACACTCAGTGCTGTTACAACTCTAAATTAGTATAACCATTTTGGAAAATAACCTAGTGACATTTATCAAAAGCCTTAAAAACGTTCTTACTTTTGATTGGGGAATTTTACTTCTGGTAATTTAATCTAATGAAATCACTTGAAATATGGAAAGTTTTTATAATAACTATAATTTATTAGGAAACCCTGTTGGCGTAGTAGTTAAGAGCTATGGCTGCTAACCAAAGGTCAGCAGTTTGAATTCTCCAGGTGCTCCTTGGGAACCCTATGGGGCAGTTCTCTTCTGTCCTGTAGGGTCACTAAGAGTTGGAATAGGCTTGATAGCAATGAGTTTGGTTTTTTTTTTTTTTTTTTGAATAATTTGTTAAGCAATATATATCAGGCAGTGTGCTAGATATTTTAAATATATTTTTGTTAAAGCTACCTTACTACCATAGAATGAGAAGATCAGAGAAGCAAAGTAATTTGCCCAAGGCCACACAGCTGATAATAGTTTGAACCAGCATACAAATTGGAATCTAGTTGACTCTAAAATATTTCAAATGTTTTTATTATAATTGAAAAAAATAAGATTGCTGCTATGAAAACTACAAAGGGATATTAAACAACAATAGAACATACATAAAATTTAATAATACCCTTTTGCTATAATAAGAGAAAAATCTAAGACACAAAATTGCATGTGCAGTATGATAGAACCTATAAAAATATGCATAGGGAAAAGAAAAACAACAAATGAAGCATACCAAAAATTTAACAGTGGAATTTGAAGTGATTATTTTCCTTTTGCTTAATTATTTTTTATACGTTTTGTCTTTCTAAAGTGTTACATACATGGTTTTTGATAAAACAGCAAAATTAAACTTTCAGCAGTATTTTAGTGAGATAAGAATTGCTGATAACACTAGAGACTTTGACAGAAGGCCACCTATTCCGGTAGAGGATTACTTCCTCTTTGGTTTTGGTAAATCAGAACCTTCAGGGTAGCCACATGACTGTTAGAATGAGAGCCTATGCGTGTGTCTTTACAGATTAATTAAAGTTGATTAAGGAAATACAGCAAACATTATTTTCAAGTACAGGTTATCTGTGGCTCATATTCAACTTTGGTTCTTATAGAGGAACTCTAAATAAGAGTATCTATTAAGCAGGAGGAGCTGCCTTTTGTTTCCCAATTTGAACTACACAGAAAATGCAGGACCTGAAAGGAGTTTCATGTGGTTACCTTTGTAGAAAAAGAAATCAGTTAACAAGATTTAGTGTGTTAATTTTTCCCCCTTATCACTGTTTCCAAAAGGGAACAAATAGGCCAACAGTAAGAAAGAAACAGGTTTTCAGTAAAATAGGTTGTTGAAAAGTAAATAGCTATCATCATCCAGTGGTAAAAAACGAATCTGATGTTTTTTTTCCTTCTCTACTGAGTTATCACATTTGATGTTTAAAGTACAGACATAGCAATATGTTTTTTTAATTTTACAAAATTGTTTTACCATATCACAGAAATTGCCTTCATTTTAGGTTATAGTGTTTGAACATGTTGTTTATAGTTTTATGGATAGATTATAAATTAAAAGGCCACTTTTAGTTCTCTCTCCGATTACACTGATGATTTTCTCAGGTGGCAATATTAAGCTGTACTGACACACTATAGTCTCAGGGACTGTAAAATTGTCTGGGATAGTGAAAAGGGGCACTGACCTTGGAGTTAGAATGCTAGGCTTCTAGACCCAGCTCTGCCACTGAATAGTTATGTGACTTTGGACACATCTCTCTCTTACTTTGACAGCATCCTGTGACTCTGCTTAGACCTTGATAACTGTCTAAGGAAATCTGACCAACATTTATATTCCTAAGGGAAAATATGTTCTCCTAACAAGTAGAGGTTGGAGCACAATAATTTTGTATGTTATGCACTGTTTATAATGCCATGAAGGTTTAAAAAATTCCTAGTTGCTGCACATTGTATTGAAGTGTCAACCATATCTGTTAAAATTCTGATTGCCCATTTTATGTATCATCCTAATGTGTTAAGGGAGTGTCTTCAACTACTGGAAAGAGAGTGATAGTGTTCTCGTCTGGACAATATATTACTCTACTAAACTAGAACATTAGTATATTGTTAAGGGCTGTTGAGTCAGTTCTGACTCATAGCGACCTTACGTACAACAGAACGAGATGCTGCCTGGTCCTGCACCATCTTCATAATCGTTGTTATGCTTGAGCCCACTGTTGCATCCACTGTGTCAGTCCATCTCATTGAAGGTCGTCCTCTTTTTTGCTGACCCTCTCCCCTACCAAGCATGAAGTCCTTCTGCAGATACTGGCTCCTCCTGGTAACACGTCCGAAGTATGTGGGATGAAGTCTTGCCATCCTTGCTTCTAAGGGGCATTCAGGCTGTACTTATTCCAAGACAGATTTGCTCGTTCTTCTGGCAGCCCATGGTATATTGAGTATTCTTTGCCAACACCATAATTCAAAGGCATTGTTAGTATATTACAAGGATTATATTACTATTAATATATTAAATTAGAATCATTCATGACTATTTAGTATCGGTGTTCATTGCTTTTTTGCAGTTATTGATGTAATGATTTGTTTGATGTCTGTTTCCCATGTTAGATTGTAAGCTCCATGATAGCAGAGGTTATGTCTACCTTGTTTACAGATGTAACTACAAAATCTAGCATAGTGCTGGCACATTGACAGTTGATTCAGGATTGAGTGAAGGTGGAATTAAGACATCTGGCTAGCTGTAACATTAAAGAAATTGAGCATCTCCCGAAATTAGTAAAATGAAGTCATTTCGGTGGCATTGAATTGTTTAAAGCTCAGTGTATATAATCTATTTTCATGACCACCTTTAATCAGGCATACCAGTGATCTGTAATATTTAGCATATACTGGAGTTATACCTCAGAAAAATTTATCTTTGCCCTTGGAGAAAGCCACCATGTTTGATAATTAACTTCTAGATAACCCATGGGTCAAATCTGAAATTTTTTTTTTTTTAAAGCAATGGAAGATTTTCCCATTATTCTGAAAGACGATTATCCTTAATCCTAGGAGATCTTAAGCCTGCAATGAAACGCAGAGCTTTTAAATAAATATTGCCACATTTGAATTGTGTCACAGGGTTTACAGTTAAGCCTTGAGAATTATGTTTTTGTAAAGGTTAGTTGCCAGTTTAAATGACTATGTCAGCTATATTTTTCAGCTGCTAAAATGTAAATTTCAAAGATTTATTGCTGTTTAGTATTATGAAAAACAGAAGTATACATTGGAATTATGCTAGGACGGAAGTGGGAAAATTACAGCAACAGAATGCATGTAACGAGCATTTTTTAATTAAAATTGAATTCTGTTTCTCATACTTTTATTATATTAAAAACCCCAAAACCAAACCCATTGTCATCGAATTGATTCTGACTCATAGCTACCCTATATGACAGAACACAATAAAAGAACTACCCCATAGGGTTTCCAAGGCTGTAAGTCTTTACGGAAGCAGACTGCCACGTCTTTCTCCCATGAAGCAGCTGGTGGGTTCAAACCGCCAACTTTTCGGTCCGCGGCTGAGCACTTAACCTCTGCACCACCAGGGCTTCTTATATTAAAAATGGGAAATATATGTCTAGTTTTTAAATATATCCTTGTATGGATGGAAACATGCGTTGCTCATAAGCCATTCTCTGACATATACATAAAAAATTATATGTATTTTTTCATCTTTCTGTCTTTTACTATAGATGTAGACACGCCTAAAACAACCTAGAGCTGCTGAGCTTGACTTCTTATTTGAATAACAATGACTGAGGCTATGGGACTAGGAAACTAATTTTGTCATGTAACTGAGATAATAAATTAGTCTATATTGGACTGATGAACTTTGGAGAAAAAGTAGGGAATGATACATTTCAAAACTTTGAATGGCACAGAGCATCATAGCTATGGAGATCTACAGAGATACAAAAACTACAAAATAAAAATTGTCATGCCGACTCCTATTTAAGGTGTGTGTCAGAGTAGAACTATGCTCCATAGAGTTTTCAACAGGTGATTTTTCAGAAGTAAATCGCCAGGCCTTTTTTCCAAGTTGCCTCTTGGCGACTCGAACCTCTAACCTTTTAATTAGCAGCCAAGTATGTTAACCATTTCCACCCCCCAGGGACAGATAGAAGATACCACTTGGCAAACTTTTCCCAGTATTATTTCATAAATCATCTCTTTTGTGTCTCTACCTATTATTATTGCTACAAATTGCAAGATACTCAGTAAGCCAGACTATCAGTGACATTTTCTAAGTCAACAGTAAGCACGGACCTTTTTTAAGTTAAATTTTATATCAAGTTAGGCATAGGTTGATATATCATTGTCAGATATTTCTTAAATGCTCATTAGCTATGAATATTTTGAAAGCCTGTAAGCTAATATTCCTTTCTATGTGTACTACTCATGTCATGGCAGTTATATGCAACTGCATATAATCGTTTTAAATTAAAAAGCCTTGGTCGAGGTAGAGCAATGTATCATCTGTAGAAATGCATTAGCTTGGAAAAAAGTAATATATTTTTTGTTGGGGAATACAGGATTGTTGTTGTTGTTAGGTGCTGTCGAGTCGTCAGTATACAACAGAACAAAACACTGCCTGGTCCTCACAATCGTTGTTATGCTTGATCCCATTGTTGCAGCTACTGTGTCAATCCACCTCATTGAGGGTCTTCCTCTTTTTGCTGATCCTCCACTTTACCAAGCATGATGTCCTCCAGGAATTAGTCCTTCCTGATAACATGTTCAGAGTACATGAAATGAAGTCTCACCATCCTTACTTCTAAGGAGCATTCTGGCTGTACTTCCTCCAAGACAGATTTGTTCGTTCTTCTGGCGGGCATGGTATATTCAGTATTCTTCGCCTGCACGGTGATTCACAGGCATCAGTTCTTCTTCGGTCTTCATTATTCATTGTCCATCTCTTGGGTGCAGTCATGAGGCAATTGAAAATACAATGGCTTGGATCAGGCGCACCTTAGTCCTCAAAGTGACATCCTTGTTTTTCAATGCTTTAAAGAGGGCAAAAAAAAAAAAAATTTTTTTTTTTTGCAGCAGATTTGCCCAATGCAGTATGTCACCTGATTTCTTGACTGCTGCTTCCATGGGTGTTGATTGTGAATCCAAGTGAAATGAAATCCTTGACAACTTCAGTCTTTTCCCCGTTTATCGGGATGTTGCTTATTGGTCTGGTTGTGAGGATTTTTGCTTTATGTTGAGGTGTAATCCACGCTGAAGGCTGTAGTCTTTGATCTTCATCAGTAAGTGCTTCAAGTCCTCTTCACTTTCATCAAGCAAGGTTGTGTTGTCTGCATATTGCAGATTGTTAATCCGTCATCCTCCAATCCTAATACCGTGTTCTTACAGTCCAGCTTCCTGGATTGTTTGCTCGGCATATAGATTGAATAAGTATGGTGAAAGGACACAACCCTGACACACACCTTTCCTAACTTTAAACCATACAGTGTCCCCTTGTTCTATTCAAATGACTGAATGCCTGTTGGTCTATGTGCAGGTTTCTCATGAGCACAATTAACTATTCTGGATTTCCCTTTTTTCACAATATTATCCATAGTTTGTTATCCACACAGTCGAGTGTCTTTGCATAGTCAATAAAACACATGTGAACATCTTTCTGTTATTCTCTGCTTTCAGCCAAGATCCATCTGACATCAACAATGATATCCCTTGTACCAAGTCCTCTTCTGAATCCAGCTTGAACTTCTGGCAGTTCTGTGTCTATGTACTGCTGTAACCACTTTTGAATGATCCTCAGTAAAATTTTACTTGTGTGTGATACTAATAATATTCAGTAATTTCTGCATTGTTTTCTATCACCTTTCTTTGGAATGGGCACAGATATGGGTCTCTTTCAGTCAGTTGGCCAGGAAGCATCTTTCAAATTTCTTGACATAGACGAGTGAGCACCTCCAGCACTGCATCTATTTGTTGAAACATTTCAGTTGGTGTTCCAACAATTCCTGGAGCTTTGCACCTTCAGTGCAGCTTGGACTTCTTCCTTCAGTATCATTGGTTCCTGATCATATGCTACCTCCTGAAATGGTTAAACATTGACCAGTTCTTTTTGGTACACTGACTCTGTATATTCCTTCCATCTTCTTTTGACGCTTCATGCATCATTCAGTATTTTCCCCATAGAATCCTTCAGTATTGCTCTCGAAGCTTGAATTTTTTTCTTCAGTTCTTTCAGCTCGAGAAATGCTGAGCATGTTCTTCCATTTTGGTTTTCTAACTCCGGGTCTTTGCATATTTAATTATAATACTTTTTCTTCTCAAACTGTCCTTTGAAATCCTCTGTTCAGCTCTTTATCATTTCTTCCATTCGCTTTAGCTACTGTACATTCAAGAGCAACTTTCAGAGTCTCTTCTGACATCCATTTTGTTTTTTTTTCTTTCTTCATGTATGATGTCCTTGATGCCATCCTACAACTTGCCTGGTCTTCGGTCATTATTCAGTGTGTCAAATCTTTTCTTGAGATAGTTTCTGCGTTCAGGTGGGACATAACTTGAGGTCAAATTTTGGCTCCTGTGGAGTTGCTATAATTTTCTTCAGCTTTAATTTGAACTTGCATATCAGCAGTTGATTGTCTGTTCTGCAGTTGTCCCCTGGCTTTCTTCTGAGTTTCTCCATCATCTCTTTGCACAGATGTAGTCAGTTTTATTCCTGTGTATTCCATCTGGTAAGGTCCATGTGTATAGTCTCTGTTTATGTTCTTGAAAAAAGGTATTTGCAATGAAGAAGTTAATGGTCTTGCAAAATTCTGCCAAGGGACCTCTGGTGTCATTTGTATCACTAAGGCCGTATTTTCTACTACCAATCCTTCTTTTTTCCAACTTTTGCATTCCAATACCAGTAATTATCAATGTATATTGATTGCATATTTGTTCAATTTCAGACTGCAGAAGTTGGTAAAAATCTTCAATTTCCTCATCCTTTGGCATGAGTAATTGATGTGTAAATTTGGATAATAGTCATATTATCTGGTCTTCCTTATAGGCGTGTGGATATTGTCCTATCGCTGACGCCACTGTACTTCAGGAGAGGTCTTGAGATGTTCTTTTTGACAGTGAATGTGACACCAGTCCTCTTCAATTTGTCATTCCTGGCATAGTATATACCATATAATAATCTAATTCAGAATGGCCAATACCAGTCCATTTCAGTTCACGAATGCCGAGGATATCGATCTTATGCAGTCCATTTCATCTTTGACAGCTTCCAAGTTTCCAAGATTCATGCTTCGTACTTTCCATCTTTTGATTATTAATGGGTATTTGCAGCTGTTTCTTCTCATTTCCAGTCCTGCCACATCAGGCCCCAAAAGCTTGACTCCATCCACATCAGTAAGGTCGATTTTACTTTGAGGAGGCAGCTCTTCGTAGTCATCTTTCAAGTGCATTGCAACCTGAGGGGCTTATCTTCCAGTACTATACTAGACAGTGTTTTGCTGCTATTTATATGGTTTTCACTGGCCATTTTTTTCAGCAGTGGACTGCCAGATCCTTCTCCCTAGTCTGTCTTAATCTGGAAGCTCTGCTGAAACCTGTCCACCATGGGTGACCCTACTGGTATTATGAAATACCGGTGTCATAGGTTCCAGCATGACAGCAACATGCAAGCCACCACAGTAGGACAAACTGACAGATGTGTGGTGGAATACAGGATAATGTAGTCATATTTATCATAACCCCTTAATATATGATAAAATAAGAACAATTGCATCATTGAAATCTGCCTTTCAGTTAAGGTTTTCAAAATCTGAAAATACTGCATCCTCATATATAGAATTTTGATCTTTTAGAACAGAGGTCATTGTCTTAGTAATGTAGTGCTGCTATAATAGAAATACCACAAGTGGATGGCTTTAGTTTATTTTCTCACAGTAAAGTTGACTAAAAGTCCAAATTCAAGGTGTCGGCTCCAGGGGAAGTCTTTCTTTCTGTGTCAGCCCTGGAGGAAGGTCTTTACTGTCAATCTTCCCCTGGGCTAGGAGCTTCTCCGCGCAGGAACCCCAAGTCTAAAGGACGCTCCCTGCTCCCAGTGCTTCTTTCTTGGTGGTATGAGATCCCCAGCTCTCTGCTTGCTTTCCTTTCCTTTTATCTCTTGAGAGACAATGGTGGTGCAGGCCAGACCCCAGGGAAACTCCTTTTACATTGGATCAGGGAGGTGACCTTAGTAAGGGTGTTACAATCCCACCCTAATCCTCTTAACATAAAATTACAGTCACAGAATAGAGGACAGCCACACAATACTGGGAATCATGGCCTAACCAAATAGATACACACATTTTTGGGGGACATAATTCAATCCATGACAGTCGTCAAACAATGATCCAAGTGCCAGATCCTACTAACCACCTATTTTTTTTGAAACATAGCCATGCTCATTTGTTTACGTATTGTCTGGCTGCTTTTATGCTACGACAGCAGAGTTGAGTGGTTGTGACAGAGATGGTTATAGCCCACAAAGACTAAAGTAGTTCCCATCTGGCCTTTTACAGGCAAACTTTGCCAACTCCTACTCTTGAATAAGTAAAGTATTATAGGAATTAGATATTTATAGTTTGAAGGTATGAAATTTGAGGGTTCCCTGTCGCTATGAGTCGGAATCGACTCGACGGCACTGGGTTTGGTTTTACATGTATCAGTTCCCAAAGGTAGAACTGCTAGTTTTTAAGGCATGTGGTATACCCAGTAGCTTAGATTTGTATTCCATGGAGCCACTGTGGTTAAGTTATATAATAAAACAAATCATCATTGAAATCTGCCTTCCCATTAGGTTTTCAAAATCTGAAATTTTGGTGTCCTCTCATATATTGAAACCACTAGTGGAATATATTTAATACTCTCATTAGATAATTACCTTCAGATTTTTATTAGATCTTACACATCTCATTTCTCAAATTGAACTTCTGTTGTATCTCGTGTAAGATTTGAACACTTATTAACATAGCTAGAGAAATCTCTCCTAAAAATGTAGTCTAAAAAATTCTTTATTTTAATTTCTGTAACTTTTTTCTGACAAATCTTTTTTTTTCCTTATTCTCATATCCATAGATGTCTTTTGAAAGATAGCCACTGTTTTGAACAATATTCCTTTGATAATTGTTAAGCAGCTCAAAGAAGAATCTGGTTAGTTAAGTAAAATTCCAAATAGGTGAATTTTCCAGTACTCTTTTTGGTTTTAAAAAAATTACCAGATTTTAATTTCATGCATTTTAGAAAATATATACATATATTTAATGAAGGCCATTTTTAGAAACTTTTAAATCATTGTGTAAACACCGCCACCTGCAAATTATAATACCGTTTACAATGATGAGTAATATGTACATGTGAAAGGGGCTGTTTTAATTCCACATACCTTCCCTAAGTGCCTGCTATTACTCATAATTCATATTTATAGGCTACTGAAAGATCATAAAAATAAATAAAATGTGTCCCTCCTCAGAGACCCTCGTAGTCCAGAGAGGTGAACGTGTCTTCTTAGACAGTAAGCTCCATAGCACAAGCATGAGGTTTATCTTATTTACCACTATATCCCTAGAATGTAGCACAGTGCCTGACACATAGTTGGTGCTCAGGGCTTCTACAGGGAGTGAATGAGTGAGAGTGCACGAATACAAAGGCATCCCTTAAAAAGAGCATACCAGTGAAGTTAACAAGCAGTGATGTGTCATCAGTAGTCATTTTAAAATAATTCTCCTAATTTGACCTTCCCTGCTCCTTTCTATGAATGCATTTTGACTGGCAGGAATATATATGATTCAGTTATTTGGTTGATGTAAAACAATAAAACATCTTACAAATCTGTGGTTTTTCTTAGTATCCTCTGGATAGAGACCCATTATACTTTTGGTAAAAAAATAGGAAGTTTCAGATGTCATGATTGCTTAACATTTTTACATGTGAATTTTCAGGATTGCTTTCCAGGCTTTTTCAGTATTTTTCACATAGGGTCATATTTTACTTTTCTCTGGGTAGAGTTCAGAAATAAACTCGTTCTCTGTTAGAAAGTCATATGAGGTAAAAATATAATATTTATTTGATACCTTTTTTATATTTTTGCATTTTAAAATGCAGAAGAAATCATAAGATAAAACAAGAAAAAAGAGGTTCTATGAATTCAGGGAAGGGGGAAAAGTTAGATTATTAGTGAATGATAACTTTCACTTTCCTTCCAGTTTTAGTAATTTGCTTTGAAACAGTTATTTTCCTTCCTAAATTTCTTTATCGATTCTGTTGCCCTGCTATATAATGTGACATTTGTTTGGGTGTACATCAAAATTAGCAAAGTGACCTGAGTATTTAGAATTTTCAGGTCTATAATTACAAACACTGTGTGAATTCTCTGAAGATTCTTTTTGAAATTAGTTCTTACTCTGGCAGTCAGATAATGAATTAAAGGCTTGGGGGTAAAGGGGCAGGGTTGGATTTCTGATGAACTAGAATAATGTCTAGTTTTTTTTTTTTTTCTTTAGCTATATAAAGTAGCAAACAGTAGCAATCTCCTTATGGGTACACCTTTATATATTTTAATAGTAAGATGGACAAGTTAGGCCCTCCACTTCGAACTGGAAGAGATGTGCAAAGGTTATATGACAGTGATACAAAATCAAACAGTGCCATCAAAAGACATGAGTTATTACCCATTTACAAGTAAGTATTTGTAACTCAGTTTGGTTAATCTCTTTTAGATATTTCCTTAAAAGGCTTTATATGCTAGGATACCATAATTTGTACATTCCTTTAAAAAATCTTAATTTAATTATTTTATAATAAAAAAAAGTTCTAAATATTTAGGACTTAAAACACTTTGATTTTTTTGATGAACACTTCTACTATGCTAAATAAAGCTCTTTTTAGAGCACATGTTTTATTCCATTAAATTTTTGTTTTTAAAGTGTTGAAATAGCAGCCTCCTTCAGTAATTGTTATTTTTACGAAGCATTTTTTTTTAAGGAGGAGTATTTTTAAAAAGACAAGTATGGGGGATATTATGCCATTGTATTATATAATATTGATTTTCTTTAGTTAAGCAGATGATGAATTATTATTAAAAAGCCAAAAGAAAAATGATATTAGAAAGCATTCAATCTTGGGAACCTTAGGCTTTCTGTTAGGTAGAAATATTTATAGATTCCATGTATAAAAGGGAAAGGATACAACACTGCCAGATACACTCCTCTCTGTGTACTAGTAGCCTAGCAAATGAGCAGAGAGGCAAGTGTGTCATGGTGGTCATTTTGGAAATCTACCAAATGAGAGACTTCAAGGCTTTGCTGGTTTGGGCCCCAATACAGGGTCTAGTCTTAGCATTTTAAAATGATGAAATCAGGGTCTAAAAAATTAAATACGTAATAAAACTGAAAAATAAATTACTAAACAAAGTTAACTTTGTTAACTTTTAAACCAAGGCCTACTACAACATTCTGCCTACGAAGTATAAAAATTAATAATACACGTAACTATATAAAAATAAGGATTAGAAAAATCTTTGAGATCTTAGCAACAAACGTGTTAATTTTAAGTAGTGATAAATTCTAGAAGGAAGGCTTTGATCTGTGAGCCTTTTTCCTTTGTCCTGCTACTGCTGTCTGTGCCCTCTGAAGCAGATCTCAAAGAAACACTTCACAGCAGTAAGTCAAATTAAGTATAGTCTAAAATCAAACTTTCTCTTTTTATTTATTTCAGCTGTAACAGGCACATTCTGGGTATAGAATAGGGATAGCACTTTGTAGACTCTGGCCAGGAAGAAAAGTATGTTGAATATTTGGGCAACTTGTTTTAAATACTCATCCAATTAGTTCTTCCAGTTCTCTTAACAATGGTTCTTGTCATTCAGGTTCAGTATCCGTTCTTCAACAAAGCTTACAAGGTATTACTAAAAATAAATGATAGGCACTTAATAATGGCTGCTATTAATGTCGATAACCTCATATTTTCTCTAAATCTAAACATTTTGAGCAACTTTAAATGATAAAGTGAAGTCATGAGTATGTATACATAGATGTGTTTGTAGCTCATTTACCTATTATATGAAGATGATAGGATATCTACAAAGACTTTATTCCAGAGCCAAAAAATGTACTTTCTGTTCCACCTTTGACTCTCACCAAAGGAATTCTCATTCTTGGGCAATGAATATTAAGAGAATAGTTCCTAAAGAGGCACTTTATAAAAGCAAAGTAGAATAACCTCATGGATGACTTTGCAGCTGACTACTTGAAGACCACTTGAAGCGATTCAAGGCAGCCTTTGCTTTTCAAGTTTAGAAATAACAGCTTAAAGAAGTGACTACTCAAAGCAACTTTTCTTTGAATGGCAGCATTGCATACTGCTGAATATGAGCTTTGAAATTCAAACCACCTAGATTCAAGTACTCTGCCGTGTAATTATTTTGCATCTTACGTAATTTCTCTGAACCTGAGTTTCTTCAGCTGTAAAATGGGAATAATATTTTTTGAGGTTTTTGTGAGGATGAAACAGAGTGACACCCTATCTGACATGTAGTAGGCATTTAAAAATATTAGATGTTGCTATCACCTGCCTGCAGTTTGGAGGTAGCTATTTAAAATTTGGGGGTACTCTTCAATTTTGCTATATAAATAGAAGAGGAAGAATTTCAGCCAAAGCTGAAGAACTTCCAATCTAAAGGAATTCTTAAAAGTATTCAGCCTGTTTCATGTAATACAATATTGCTTAGCAGTGAAATGGAAAGATTTGACTAAATTTTTAAAGAGGGGGAAGGGAACCAGAGCTTTACTGAGCATCTGAACCCTGGAACATACCAGCCGTGTTTCCTTGGTTAAGTTACTTTATCACTCTTTGCCTTGTTTATCTCATCTGTATGGAATTATTATAAGGATTAAATAAGTTAATATATAGAAGGCAGTTAGAGATTCAGCAGGTGGTAAGCACTATTATAGAAATTCCTGCTTGGAGTAGTAGCAGTAGCAGCAGTAGTAATGATAGTGGTATCATCAACTAAGCAAATGTTTTATATAAATTATAATTTATATTCCATAACATTTCTATAAAATAAGCAATGATGGCCGTGCTTTAGCAATAAGAGAACTTGGTTTCAGAGAGGTTGACCACTATTACAGAGCTAGTCAGTGGCTGTTAGAATTTGAATCCAGAGCCATCTGAATCCCAAAGTCTGTATATGCTTTTACCATTGTATCATTATATATTCTTCTAAGCTTTCTTTGATTCCTAAATTTTCTCAAAGGGAATTCAGTGACGATCCAACCATAATGCCTCCGCTACTGATAACAGATGGTCCAGGCTGTGTATTTGGTGAAATTAAATCTTTAAAGGGAAAATTATATTAACCCAGTTATTACGGTTACAATTTCCAAGAACAGACTTCCAAAAATTCAATATTCTGTTAAAGTAGTTAACTAATGTTTCTTTATTTAACCATATTTTATATGCTTGCATAATAATAAAACTTGTCTAATGTATTATTTAATAACTATACATAGGCATTTAACAGAACTTTTTTTTGAGGAAATTATACATTAAGATTTTTCTTTTAATTTGTCACCTTTCAGAATTATTAACTTAAAAATTTCATGTAAAGCATGTATACATATTTTAATTTATTTTTTTATGCTTTCAGGATAATTATTAGTAAATGCAAAATGACCTTGGTTTATTCTTAGTATTAACTATTTGTTTTCAGACTTAAAATAATTATTTTTACTTTAATCTTCTATCGAACTTACCTCTCTGCCTCTTCTAATTACTTACCTAATCATGCAAGTAGGCAATTTGAGAAATAAAAGTTGACTATCAACACTTTTTCATTATGCGCTTTTTCTCTTGTAGAGCTAACATCAAACCTCGAAGTTCCACACCACCTAGTTTGGCAAGAAATCCTGCCTCAGGTGTGCCTACAAGCAAAAGAAAAACATATACTGAGAGCTACATAAGCAGGTATGTTTAGCTCTGCTATTGTAATAACTAAAATAAAAATGATTATATCTAATTTTCCAAACACTGTACACCAAAATAGGTATCTGTCTCTCTGATCTTTGCTGTATAATTTAATTTTTCTTTTAATATATATACTGAAGAATTAGTTTGGTCATAAATAATATTTTTTCTATATGTTGTAGTTACAGTTATTGTCGTTAATGCGTAAAGACAGTTTATTCAGTTCCACTGGATTTATTGGGTTTTTCTCTGTGTTATTTTTAACTGCAGTATTGTTGTTTATACCTTTACAAATTGCATAATAGATCCTTTGAGCTTCTGCTATTGTATTGTGATTTTCAGCATCATTTTAATACGTTTAAACTGACCTCTGAGGTTGTGATTATATACATACGTCCCACTTTTGTTTCTAATCTGCCTTGGTAGTTGCTCAACTTTGATATTCACTCTGTTCTTGAGCATGTAAGGAAACTGTCCCAGTTACTGATATTTGTTATATATACCCAAAGTTATTCCAGAAATTTTTAAGGCAACATACATAAATACCTAAGGTACAGTGAGATACAGTAGTTAAAAACATGGAATAAGAATAGGAAAGAAGAGGAAAAATAAAAATCGAAAGAAACCATGGAAGCAGGGGGGAAGTTAGTCCACAAAGTATGTGCCGTGAGACCCTGTACATAGGTTGGCCCTGGGCCACAAATTGGGGTCTAAACATTGTAGCACACAGCACACAGGGGAAGATAAAAGTAGTCATATATGATTCATCGTGTCTGTAAAAGAACATCAGGCCAGTTTCTCTGGAGAAGCACAGCAAGTCCTGAGGCCTCAGAATTTCTCCCATGAGTTCTCATGAAGAGGATAGTATACTGGGTAACTTGTTAATTAGCATTCCTACTGTAAATATGGCAATACATGTCATAGGGTATTTTCTTAAAATAACGATCCAATAATGGCTTAATTATGATTTAATTCAGAGATAGATTTTTCAATATCTAAGATACTAGCTCTCAACCCTGGCTGCTCATCAGAGTCACCTGTGAAACTTTCTAAAGACAAACACACCCACTTCCTCCCAGAGATTCACATTGCTTTGACTTGGAGAGTGGAATCTGGGCAGCTGCCAATGAAAAAGTTTCAAGGATGATGACTGTGGCCAAGGGATGAGACCTATAAAGGATAGGTGAATTGTTGTCTTACCACTAGATTCTTTAATAAATACAGCTTGTTTCAGCTGAGATTTTGGTAGCCTTTAAATATCGAAGTAAGCTTAAGTTTCCTGGAGTACTGGAGGGTCGCTGTTCTCTGTTGTGTATGTGTGGGATCATGTGTTTTGAATCTGATTCAAAACGACTTAAAATTTTATGAAAATGGAGACTTTAATAAATAGCATGTACTTGAATAAAAGGCTCATCTTATGTCTTCAAAGAGGTGGACAAAAGAAATGCCTACAGTCAGGGGCAAAAATCACATTAAGAAATAATTTTGAATTCTTTTTTTTCCTTCTTCTTTCTTTTTAAATGGTTGATATCTGATGGGAAACCCAGAGCCATGCTCACTTGACTTTCACTTACTACCCCAGCCCCTGTCCCTGAAAAAGATAATTATAACCATAACAGAAGAAATTACAGAGATTTCTGGCTCTGATAGTGTGATAGATGACATATCCTGGAAGACCCCTCCACTAAAAATACCTAGAAATGGTGGATAAAATAGAACATACATCTCATCGGATGCATGGCTTTGCTCTCAGAAAAGTAAGGGAACCTCCAGTGAACAAAAAATGTAAAGGAAGCTAGAGGTCACACTGGGAAATTAACCCCAACACTGCAGCTATATATGAGGTATTTGACTGATCTTAATGATCTCGAGGCTTAGGTTTTAATGTCATTGTAGGAGAGAGGAGTTGAGTTCTTGGATTGTACAAACTAGAACATTTGTAACTCAACTTCCCCATCCCACATGCCTCTCACTCTTAAGCTCACCAAGGGATCTTCTTAGGCTCATCTAGAGAGACTTACATGACTATATACATCACATTTGACATTGAACTCGCTTACGAGAAATACAGAATAACCACTGGTGGCACAATGGTTAAGTGTTTGGCTGCTAACTGAAAGGTAGATGATTCGAACCCACCTGCTGCTCCAAGGGAGAAATACGTGACAGTATGCTTCCATAAAGATTAAAGCCTTGGAAACGCCATGGGTCAATTCTGCTCTGTCCTGGAGGGTACCTATGAGTCAGAATTGACTCAACAACAGTGAATTTTTGGAGCTCTGGTGGTGCAGTGGTTAAAGCACTTGGCTGCTAACCGGAAAGTCAGTGGTTCAAAACCACCAGCCGCTCCGTGGATGAAAGATTTGGCAGTCTGCTTCCGTAAAGATTTAGAAACCTTATGGGGCAGTTCTGCTGTCCTATAGGGCCACTATGAGTTGGAATCAACTTGACGGCAGTGGGGTTTTTTTGGTTTTTAAAAAGCTGCTAACCCAAGACCATTTTAGTTATTTTCCAGTTAAGAATTTTTTAAAATATGCAGATATTGTGTTTTCAAACCTTAAACTCATGTGAAAGTGAATCTGTAGTTAAGAATTATGAGGGAGAACTCTTGCATCCCTCAGAGACATGGCTGAGACAGAAAAGCTTCCTTAGGGTTTCCTTTTCCTGGTTGGTGGACTTTTTTTCCCCTAGTCCATCCTTTCACTGAGGGATAACCCCTTGGGTATTGTGAGAAAAGGGTTAATAAAACCTGTCATGGATTGAACTGTGTCCCTCAAAAATATGTGTCAACTTGGTTAGGCCATAATTCTCAGTGTTGTGTGGTTGTCCTATATTTTGAGATTGATGTAATTTTCCTACATGTTATAAATCCTAATCTCTGCCTGTGGTTAATGAGGCAAGATTATATGAAAGAGTATCAGGGTGAAAGGTAACACCCTTACTCAGGTCACATCCCTGATCCTATGTACAAGGAGTTTCCCTGGGGGGTGGCCTGCATCACCTTTTATTTTATAAATGAGATAAAAGGAGGAGGAGGCAGGGCCAAGATGGCAGAATAGACAGACACTTCCGGCAAGCCCTCTCACAACAAACACCAGAACAAACAAGTGAAACAAGTATATTTATGACAAGCTAGGAGCCCTGAACATTAAAGGCAAGGTTAGAAAACGAACTGAGGGGCAGCAGGAGGAATAGACTGTTCAGAAGCAGAGAAGAGTTACCGGACCTGAATCGCCAGGAGCCCTCAAGCACCATTCCTGGGAGCAGCTGAGGCAGGCTTATACTAGCGTTCGGGCGCAGTTTCCTCAGGGAGAAACAGCCAGGCACATAGCCTACTCACACCTCTGGAACCAGAAAAGAACGGTGCTCTCAGCAAAAGCTAAGTACTTGCATATATTTTATTGTGCCCCTGCTCCCTGCTCCCTGCTCCCCGCTCCCAAGCCAGCTTCAGCAGCTGATTTCCCTGGGCCTGAGATAGGCCCTGTTAAGTGCCTAGAGCCATCCTCCCAGCCTTGGAGAAGGAATAAATTTGCAATTGTGGTAAAAGTTAATTTGCCACCTCCCCTACTGGGGGAACTCAGGACAAAAGAGGCTCCTGTCCAGGCATAAACAGTCAGTGGACTTTGAGTACCTTCCCCCTCTGCATAGATCTGTATGGGCTTATTTCAGGAGAATAGGCTCTTGTTGGCAGACTTTAGCTGTTTCAGCTGTGCAGCAGAGAGCTGGGTGTTTGATGTTTGACATTGCTTTCCCTATTAAACAGGGTCCTCACCTACCCACATCAGGGGCCTAAGGACTGATGGCCCCACTCAGGTCACCCAGCCACCCGCAACAGGAGTCCAAGGATAACTGGTACCTCCCAGTCTTTGCAACCAAAAACATTGGGTCCCTGTGGTCTGTCTGCAGAACCCACCCACCTGTCGGCTCTGGGGAACAGGGACACGCTTTCCTCACAGACACTTGGGGGACAATTCTCAGCCCCCTGCCTTGTGCAGAGCATGACACCCTGCTGCAACCAGATAACAGTACCTACACCAATTGCCCCTGCCCCTCTAAGACTGTAGGACAGAGCCTATACCACACACTTGATGATCAGCTACCTGGACACCTGAACTGAATTCATACAAGAAAAGTGAATGGACTCCTAGAATGATATAGCTGATAACAGCTCTAGCCATCTGGAGACAGGACGTCAGAGCTCCAAAGATGAAAATAATCAAGCTAGCTCACTCAAGCAACCCATTTGGGCATATCAGAACAAAGCAAAGCAATAAGCTACGACACAGTAAGCAAACATAAAATAAACTAATACAATAACTTATAGATGGCTCAGAGACAACAGTCAATGTCAAGTTACATAAAGAAACAGCATGATCACTTCAACAAGCTCTCAAAACAAAGAATGCAGGGATCTTCTAGATGAAAGTGCCTTCCTAGAATTACCAGAGGCAGAATACAGAAGATTAATATACAGAACCCTTCAAGACATCAGGAGGGAAATCAGGCAATAAGCGAAACAAGCCAAGGAACACACAGATAAGCAGTTGAAGAAATTAAAAAGATTATTCAGGAAAACCCAGTGCCGTTGAGTCGATTCCGACTCATAGCGACCCGGTAGGACAGAGTAGAACAGCCCCCATAGAGTTTTCAAGGAGCGCCTGGTGGATTCAAACTGCCGACCCTTTGGTTAGCAGCCGTATTATTCAGGAACATAATGAAAAATTTAATTTGGAAAACTCCATAAACAGACAGCAATCAGAAATTCAGAAGATTAACGATAAAATTACAGAAGTAGACAACTCAGTAGAGAGGAGCAGAATTGAGCAAATGGAAGACAGAATTTGTGAACTTGAAGATAAAACACTTGGCACCAATATACGTGAAGAAAAATCAGATGAAAGAATTTTTAAAAAATGAAGAAACCTTAAGAATCATGTGGGACTCTATCAAGAGGAATAACCTATGAGTGATTGTAGTACCAGAACAGGGAGGGACAACAGAAAACACAGAGAGAACTGTTGAAATTTGTTGACAGAAGACTTCCCTGGTGTCATGAAACATGAGAAGATATCTATCCAAGATGCTCAGTGAACTACACATGAGGTAGATTTTAAAAGAAAGTCACAAAGACATATTATAATCAAACTTGCCAAAACCAAAGATAAAGAAAGAATTTTAAGAGCAGCTAGGGATAAACGAAAAGGCACCTACAAAGGAGAGTCAATAAGAATAAGCTCTGACTACTCAGCAGAAACCATGCAGGCAAGAAGGCATTGGGATGACTTAATTAAAAAATTGAAGGAAAAAAATTGCCAGCCAAAAATCATATATCCAGCAAAACTGTCTTTCAAATATGAAGGTGAAATTAGGACATTTCCAGATAAACAGAAGTTTAGGGAATTCATACAAACCAAACCAAAGCTACAGGAAATACTAAAGGGAGTTCTTTGGTTAGAAAATCAATAATGTCAGGTATCAACCAGAGTCTAGAACACTGGGCAAAGCAATCAGAAGTCAACTCAGACAGGGAAATAAAAAAAAACAAAGCTCAAAACAGGGTAACAGCGATATTATTATATAAAAGACAACACTAAAACAATAAAGAGGGACTAAGAAATGTAATCATAGTTCTTCCATATGGAGAGGAAGATACGGTGGTACAAAGAAATAAAAGGTTGAAATTTAGAAAAACAGGGGTAAGTAAAAAAAATAAATAAAATAATAAGGTAACCACAAAATAGACAAACCATCCTACTCATCAAAATAAAATACAAGGAAAAAATAGAGACTCAACAGAAACAAAATCAACAACAATGAATATGAGGAAAGGGCAACATATAAAGATAATCTACTCCACACATAAAATTAAGTGGGAAAAAGAAAGTGTCAAAAACACACAAAAAAAGAAATCAAAATGATAGCACTAAATTCACACCTATCCATGATTACCCTGAACGTAAATGGACTAAGTGCACCAATAAAGAGACAGAGAGTGGCAGAATGGATTAAAAAGAAGATCCGTCTATATGCTGCCAACAAGAGACACACCTTAGACTTAGAGACACAAACTAAAACTAAAAGGATGGAAAAAAATATACCAAGCAAACAACAATCAAAAAAAAGCAGGGGTGGCAATATTAATTTCGGACAAAATAGATTTTAAAGTTAAATCCATCATAAAGGATAAGGAGGGACACTATATAATGATTAAAGGGACAATATACCAAGAAGATATAAATATTAAATATTTATGCACTGAATGACAGGGTTGCAAGATACATAAAGCACTCTATCAGCATTGAAAAGTGAGAAAGACAGCTCCACAATACTAGGAGGACACTTCAACACACCACTTTCGCTGAAGGACAGGACATCCAGAAAGAAGCTCAATAAAGGCACGGAAGATCTAAATGCCACAGTCAACCAACTTGACCTCATAGACATATACAGAACACACCACCCAACAGCAGTCAAGTATACTTTCTTTTCTAGTGCACATGGAACATTCTCTAGAATAGACCACATATTAGGTCATAAAGCAAGCCTTAGCAGAATCCAAAACATGGAAATATTACAAAGCATCTTCTCTGATCATAAGGCCATAAAAGTAGAAATCCATAACAGAAAAAGCAGGGAAGAGAAATCAAATACCTGGAAACTGAACGATACCCTGCTCAAAAAAGACTGGATTATAGAAGACATCAAGGATGGAATAAAGAAATTCATAGAATCCATTGAGAATGAAAACACTTCCTATCAGAAACTTTGCGACACAGCAAAAGCAATGCTCAGAGGTCAATTTATATCAATAAACGCACACATCCAAAAAGAAGAAAGGGTCAAAATCAAAGAATTATCCCTACAACTTGAACAAATAGAGAGCAACAACAACAAAAACCCTCAGGCACCAGAAGAAAACAAATAATAAAAATTAGAGCAGAACTCAATGAAATAGAAAACAGGAAAACAATTGAAAGAATTGACAAGATGAAAAGCTAGTTCTCTGAAAAAAATCAACCAAATTGATAAACCATTGGCCAAACTGACAAAAGAAAAATAGGAGAGGAAGCAAATAACCCAAGTAAGAAATGAGATGAGTGATATTACAACAGACTCAACTGAAATTAAAAGAATCATATCAGATTAGTATGAAAAATTATACTATAACAAATTCGAAAACCTAGAAGAAATGGATGAATTCCTAGAAACACACTACCTACCTAAACTAACACAAACAGAGGTAGAATAACTAAGTAGACCCATAACGAAAGAAGAGATTGAAAGGGTAATCAAAAACTCCCAACAACAACAAAAAAAAAAGCCCTGTCTGGACAGCTCCACTGCAGAGTTCTACCAAACTTTCAGAGAAGAGCTAACACCACTACTACTAAAGGTATTTCAGAACATAGAAAAGGGCAGAATACTCCCAAACTCATTCTATGAAGCCAGCATATCCCTGATACCAAAACCAGGCAAAGACAACCAAAAACATTTCAGACCTACATCCCTCATTAACTTAGATCCAAAAATCCTCAACAAAATTCTGACCAATAGAATTCAACAACATATCAAAAAAAATAATTCACCATGGCCAAGTGGGATTCATACCAGATATGCAGGGATGGTTCAGCATTAGAAAAACAATGTAATCCATCATATAAATAAAACAAAAGACAAGAATCACATGATTTTCTCAATTGATGTAGAAAAGGCATTTGACAAAGTTCAACACCCATTCATGATAAAAACTCTCAGCAAAATAGGAATGGAAGGAAAAGTCCACAGCCTAATAAAGGGCATTTATACAAAGCTAACAGCCAACATCATCCTAAATGGAGAGAGCCCAAAAGCATTCCCTTTGAGATCAGGAACAGACAAGGATGCCCTTTATCACCACTCTTATTCAACATTGTGTTGGAGGTCCTAGCCAGAGCAATTAGGCTAGATAAAGAAATATAGGGCATCCAGATTGGTAAGGAAGAAGTAAAATTATCTCTGTTTGCAGATGACATGATTTAATACACAGAAACCCTAAGGAATTCTCAAGGAAACTACTGAAACTAATAGAAGAGATCAGCAGAGTATCAGGATACAAGATAAAAACAGAAAAATCAGTTGGATTCCTCTACACCAACATAAAGAACGTTGAAGAGGAAATCACCAAATCAATACCATTTAGAGTTGCCCCCAAGAAGATAAAATACTTAGGAATAAATCTTACCAGTAAAGTAAAAAGACTTATACAAAGAAAACTACAAAACACTTCTGCAAGAAACCAAGAGATCTACATAAGTGGAGAAACATACCTTGCTCATTGATAGGAAGACTTTAAAAAGAAAACGTTATAAAAATGTCTATTCTACCAAAAATGATCTATAGATCTGATGCAATTCTGATCCAGATTCCAATGACATTTTTTAATGAGATGGAGAAAGAAATCACCAACTTCACATGGAGGGGAAAGAGGCCTCGGACAAGTAAAGCATTACTGAGAAAGAAGAACTAAGTGGGAGTCCTTACTCTACCTGATTTTAGAACCTATTATACTGCCACAATAGTCAAAACAGCTTGATACTGGTACAACAACAGATACGTAGACCAATGGGACAGAATTGAGAATCCAGACATAAATCCATCCACATATGAGCAGTTGATATTTGACAAATGCCCCCAAGCAGTTAAATGGGGAAAAGACAGTCTTTTTAACAAATGGAGCTGGCATAACTGGATATCCATCTGCAAAAAAGTGAAACAAGACCAGTACCTCACACCATGCACAAAAAAGAACTGAAAATGGATTGAGGACCTAAATATAAAATCTAAAACGATAAAGATCATGGAAGAAAAAATAGGGACAATGTTCAGAGCCCTAATACATGGCATAAGCAGTATACAAAACATTACTAACAATATGGAAGAAAAAGTAGATAACTGGGAATGCCTAAAAATCAAACACCTATGCTCATCTAAAGACTTCACCAAAAGAGTAAAGAGATTATGGACTGGAAAAAGTTTTTAGCTATGACATTTCCAATCAGCACGCGATCTCTAAAATCTACATGATACTGCAAAAACTCGACTACAAAAAGACAACCCAGTTAAAAAATGGGCAAAAGATATGAACAGACAGTTTACTAAAGAAGACATTCAGGTAGCCAATAGATACATGAGGAAATGCCCGTGATCGGTAGCCATTCAAGAAATGCAAATCAAAACTACAATGAGATTCCATCTCACTCCAACAAGGCTGGCATTAATCCAAAAACGCAAAATAATCAATGTTGGAGAGGTTGTGGAGAGACTGGAACACTTATACACTGCTGGTAGGAATGCAAAATGGTACAACCACTTTGGAAATTAATTTGGCACTTCCTTAAAAAGCTAGAAATAGAACTACCACAGGATCCAGCAATCCCATTCCTTGGAATATATCCTAGAGAAATCAGAGCCTTTACAGGAACAGATATATGCACAGCCATGTTCATTGCAGCACTGTTTACAATAGCAAAAAGATGGACGCAACCAAGGTGCCCATCAATGGATGAATGGATAAATAAATTATGGTGTATTCACACAATGGAATACTACGTATCAATAAGGAACAGTGATGAATCTGTGAAACATTTCATAACATGGAGGAATCTGGAAAGGCATTATGCTGAGTGAAATTAGTTGCAAAAGGACAAATATTGTATAAGACCACTATTACATGAACTCGAGAAATAGTTTAAACAGAGAAGAAAATATTCTTTGATGGCCACGAGAGGGGGGAAGGAGGAAGGGTGGGAGAAGGGTATTCACTAATTAGATAGTTGATAAGAACTACCTTAGGTGAAGAGAAAAACAATATACAATACAGGCGAGGTCAGCATAACTGGACTAAACCAAAAGGAAAGAAGTTTCCTGAATAAACCGAATGGTTCGAAGGCCAGTGTAGCAGGGGCAGAGGTTTGGCAACCGTGGTTTCACAGGACATCTAAGTCAACTGGCAAAATAAAATCTATTAAGAAGACATTCTGCATCCCACTTTGGGGAGTGGCATCTGATGTCTTAAACACTAGCAAGTGGCTATCTAAGATGCATCAATTGATCTCAATCCAGCTGGACCAAAGGTGAATGAAGAGCACCAAGGACACAAGGTAATTATGAGCCCAAGAGATAGAAAGGGCCACATAAACCAGAGACTACATCATCCTGAGACCAGAAGAACTAGATGGTGCCCGGCTACAACCCATGACTGCCCTGTCAGGGAACGCAACAGAGAACTCCTGAGGGAGCAGAAGAGCAGTGTGATGCAGACCCCAAGTTCTCATAAAAAGACCAGACTTAATGGTCTGATAGAGACTAGAAGGACCCTGGTGGTCATGGCACCCAGACCTTCTGTTGGCCCAGGACAGGATCCACTCCCAACGCCAACTCTTTCAGACATGGATTGGACTGGACAATGGGATGGAGAGGGATGCTGGTGAATAGTGAGCTTCTTGGATCAGGTAGACACTTGAGACTATGTTGGCATCTCCTCCCTGGCGGAGAGATGAGAGGGTAGAGGTGGTTGAAGCTGGAGGAATGGACATGAAAAGAGAGAGTGGAGGGCGGGAGCAGGTTGTCTCATTGAGGGGAGAGTGTAGAGAAGCCCCTAGTCCAGGGGAAGATTTATCACAAGGGCCTTCCTCTAGAAGTGACAGAAAGAAAGCCTTCCTCTGGAGCTGGCACCCTGAATTCGGACTTCTAGCCTCCTAGACTGTGCGAGAATAAACTTTTGTTTGTTAAAGCCATCCACTTGTGGTATTTGTGTTATAACAGCACTGGATGACTAAGTCAAAACCCTTTCTCCTTTTCTATGAAAAATTTGAAGTAACTTCTTACCTTTGTTTCAATGAAACTTAATAAAGGTTTAATGTCAGCTAGGTTTCCAGGCAACAGGGGTTATAGGCAGTCCCTTGAAACTAGGTATATCCCTTGGGGTGACCTGGAAGCAAATGTCTGATTGTTGTAAGAGATGATGGTTCTTTTTAGTAACATGAAATTTCTAATTAAATTTGTTCTACACCCACATATAAAATCTCCTTCTCTGATACCTAAACTGTCATTTGGAGGGTCAAAGAAGATTAGCTCCAGGACTGCTGCAAGGGCTCCATAGAAGAGAAATGCTTGCTGCTACCCTTCTATTATTCTATTAAAAAAAAAAAAACACTACCGTTGAGTAGTAGCTTCTTAGGAGACGCAAAAGCCAATCCTGTTGAGTGTGGAATGCAGGCTTTCCAGCTCTTACAGATAAATCTAAGAAGCATGAGCTCCAATTCCAAATTATAAAGCACACAGTGACATTGCAAATTGTACAAAGAAGCAAGCAATCAGTAATGAATGTGGGTTAGCAGAAAACAGTGTCCATGACTTAAGGGATTAAAATTATCAAAACCAGACTATTCGATAAGTGTGTTTAAAGTATTTAAAGAAATAAGGGAGGGGATTGAAATCATTAACATATACCATAAGAGGATTAGGGTATCCTTTGAAAAGAACCAAAGAAGACTTCTCAAAATAAGGAAAGAAGAATGAAATTATTCATTTCTAAGACAGTTAAGCTGGTTTATTTTCTCTTGGCATTCTTCCTTGATTGGGGTTATGTCTCCGTAATCCATTAGCATCTTCATTACTGTTTAAAGGGATTATACTGATAGCTATAAATTTGTTGTCCATACCTAAGAGATGCCCCTTGAATCAGGACATTGTAGTGACTCTATAACTCTATCTCGCGGAGCTGAAAGGAGAGGAAACAAAGTATAGCACGTAAAATGGTGGCATTTGGCCTTATTTTCATCTCAGTGACTTGTAGATCACTGGTGAATTTTATGAGAAACTCCAGTGATTTTTTTAAATCACCCCTAAACTGCTTGCATAGAATTCTCCAACAGTTAGTTCCCTTTATGGTGGCTTTCCCAGGAGGGAATGTAAAGATTCTATTACAGGATTCAAGTGTCTCTCCTAACAATTAATTAAATGTTCACCAGTAGAATCTGTGTTTCCTCCATGGCTGTCTTCTGTGATAAGACTTTTATAATATCAAGCATTTTGCTCTAAACGCTTACTATAGTATCTAGAATCTGTTTTACTTTCATGGAGATATCTTGTTAAGCAAGCTTACCCTTCCAGGGCATACATAGGGTGTTGTCAAATATTTACTGCATTGTAATAATTTAATAAGCGCGCTAACCACTGCCGTCGAGTCGATTCTGACTCATAGCAACCCTATAGGACAGAGTAGAACTGCCCCATAGAGTTTCCAAGGAGCACCTGGCGGATTCAAACTGCTGACCTCTTGGTAAGCAGCCCTAGCACTTAACCACTATGCCACCAGGGTTTCCAATAATTTAATAAGAATAGTAAAATTAAAATGAAAAATAAAATACTCTAGGTACAAAACCAAAAAACCAAACCCGTTGCCGTCGAGTCAATTCCAACTCATAGCGACCCTATAGAACAGAGTAGAACTGCCCCACAGAGTTTCCAAGGAGTGCCTGGTGGATTTGGACGGCTGACTTTTTGGTTAGCAGCTGTAGCACTTAACCACTACGCAAGCAGGGTTTCATCCAACAATTCTTGAGACCAGGGAGGGATACCTTTCTATTGTAGTAAGTGGCTAGAGCAGATAGAAAGCATGGCTGCATTTGGTCATGAAAAATCCTCCTAACAGGGACAAATACAATGCTAATGAAAATATTCAAAACTACAGTATTGACTAACAGGTGTTCTTTTTTTTTTTTTAAATCTGAACTAGAGGAATATTAAAAATGTGTTTAAGCCAGCTTTTGGTTATACTTAATATTATCTACTGTTTCCCAGGGGTTATGAGTTGAAAACTACTCAAGTGTACTTTGTTTCTCTACTTTCTTTCTGGACTTCAGGCCAGATGGAGACTACCTATCTTCACTTAATGATGGAAACATTAAAAGCAGTGAAGGAAATTCATCTGGACACTTACCAAAATTCTGCCATGAGTGTGGGACCAAATACCCTGTAGAATGGGCAAAGTTCTGCTGTGAATGTGGCATTCGAAGAATGGTTCTGTGAACACAGTCCAAGGTCCAGAGTTGTACAATGATAGCTGCTTGGATGCTGGAGCGCTTCCTCTAGTTATTTTGTGCTGAAAACACTCAAAATACCTTTTTCAGTAATTTGGAGCATAATTGTTTGGCTGTGTAATGTGTGTGTATATATATGTGTGTATATATACTGTATATAATAAATGGCTGATACCCCATTCTGGAAATGTTCACTTAACCTGTCAAGATAATTTCAAATGGAATCATTAACTTAGATATTAATTTTTTGGTGGTGGCGTGAAACACATTAAGTATACTTCCACAAACCCAAACTCTAGTCTTCGCCCTTCAGCCTTTAGGATAATCATTACCTTGAGCAAAAAAATCAGAGTTTTTTGTTTTTATTGGTGCCTATCTTTGAATGCAAACCCTGGTGGCGTAGTGGTTAAGGGCCACAGCTGCTAACCCAAGGGTCGGCAGTTTGAATTCGCCAGGTGCTCCTTGGAAAGTCTACAGGGCAGTTTTACTCTGTCCAATAGGGTCGCTATGAGTCGGAATCGACTTGACGGCACTCGGTTTGGTTTTTTGGTTTTTTTTTTTTTTTTTTTAAATCTTTGAATAGTATCATAATAGGATGGGATGTTGGAATTTTGTATTTGAAGATAATATTTTTAGTCACAAATTGCTGTGTGAGATCATCTTCCTGCAGAGCTCTTGAACACCCTAATTTTAATGAGTCTTAGAAAATGAGAGCCAAAACAAAAAACAAAAAAAAACCATGAGATCTGTGTTATCCTTTATTTAGGATATTATTAGTTAAATAATTTCAATGTTCTTATTTTTTGAAAATGTAATTATGCAATTTCCTTTCCAGAGAGACAAATAAAAATACAAATGTATCTTATTCTATTTATAACTGATTTTTAATTCTTTGGATGAGTTAAACATACATTCTTTCTACTTTCAATTGTGTCTCCAAATTTCACGTTTTTACTTCTTTCCCTAACCTCATATCTGAATAGTAGCCTTAATATACTAATTCATTATTTGCAAAATATGAAAATATAATTATTGAATGTACAATGCACAAAATTCCTTGCAAAATCTTACATGTTGAAAATACATTTTCTTTCTCTATGTCTAAATTTAGAAGAAATTGTTTTAACAGATTTTAAAACAGACCACCTCAGCTAATAAATAATAATTGTGGAAATTAATCACTAATGCAGGGCATGCAGGTAAAAAGTGTTTGAATTTTAGTTCCTTGAAGTACAGTTAGATGTAGCTATGAGAAGGTTATTAGAATGTCTAATATTTCCTACTCATATTCTGTAGTGTTTAGTGTTGAAACACCATTTAAATCACAATAAAAAGCCAATTAAAATGTATTGTTATAGTGTGTAGTTGCTTTGTTATATAATTAAACATACACATTTACTGTTCCTCCTTAACTATGACTAAATCCAGCTTTTAGTCATTGTCGTTCACAGTGTACCGTAGTGTTCAGTGATAGGTCTCGCTGATTGCTTACGCAGCCGTATTCGGTAATTCCGCAGTAATTTCTGGTCAGTCAAACCTGAGAGCGCTTGGATCTCCTTTTCAAGGTACAAACGTATCTTTTATATTTTAGGCAATTTCTAATTCTTGTTTGTGATTGCAGTCAGCTATTAGGGTCAACACGGAAATTTGTGGCTTAGAATGTTCTGACTCTGAAATTGATTTATGCTTATACTTTATAATTTTATTTATTCATTGGTATCTTTTTTTTATGTGTGGGCATGGGAGTATAGGCTTAGTGGTAATGGGGTTGTCCTTTTACATGCCTTATGATTTTTGATTTTTGTTATGTGGTTTTTATTTGTTTTTTCTGGTTGTTACTCAATCATGTTGATCCAAAATAAATAATAAAATAATATTGGTCTAACAACTAGAATACACTGCAATAAATTTAGGAGACTAGTATACATATGGAAATCCTGGTGGCACAGTGGTTAAGAGCTACATCTGCTCCCCGAAAGGTCAGCAGTTCAAATCCACCAGGTGCTCCTTAGAAACTCTATGGGGCAGTTCTACTCTGTCCTATAGGGTCGCTATAAGTTGGAATCGACTGTATAGCAATGGATAATGGGTAGTATACATATTAGAATTCTATTTCAATAATTTTTGTTTTTTTGTCCTAATTGTTATAACTTATCTGAAGAATATTTAACTTTTATCTAGAACTGAGCACTAATTTCTTTCAAGTATTGTTTTTAAGATGACGTGATTTTTTTTTTTTACCTGCAAAGGAAGGGGTGGCTAAACGAGTTCGCATTTAGTAAACTGGCACAGGTTTCTCACTGAATTTTACAGTAGCTAATAAATGTTTGATTGTGCTACATGGAAAATGAGTTGGTAAGAAATCATCTAATTTCGAATCGCAGAGGTTATTATAAACAGTAGAGAGGTGAACTATTTATGAATTATGAAACATGACAATGTATTTATATGCATTTTTATATTATTTTCACATTATCCTCACATTGATTTCTTGTGCAATAGTTTGGTTTTTAAGAAATTTTCCTAGATACATGCATCATTTATTTATTTTCCTCCAAAATACTTGTCAGTGTTATAGAATAAAAAATGATTTTAAGCTTAAATTTAAAATGTAGAAGTTGCTTATATATTATTCTGAAAGCTATTAGCTAGAAAAAATAAGATTATTGTGACTACTGTTGTCTCTTGTCCAGTATATATATTTTTTAATTACAAATAATGTCTTCATTTTTGAACCTATTCAATAAAGACATGAAGCATAAAAATGCCAACTGGTATTCATTGGTGTCTTCTTAGCTTACCATATAAGATAACACTCCAAAATATTAAAAGAAAAAAATACTGAAGTTAAAAATGTGTATTTTTCTATGAGAAAGTAGGTTTTCATTGACAGTTTTTTTTTTTTTTTAAATGACATCAACTTGTTAAACAAGTTCTTACTATTTTATTGGACTGAAGTATTCTAGAACTTTAAAGTATTATAAATGATGCGTAATTCAAAGTATAGGTATGTTTTCGCCACAAGTTTTTTAAGGCATAGACGCATTCTCTTCATAGCCAATAATATTTAACATTTGAAAACATGGGTGACATCAACGTTGATGGCAAACATTATGGTTATTTCTAGCTAAGTAATAAACAGTGTAATGGCAAAAAGCTAATATCTTGTGATGAATATTATTTAGACCATCATGTGTGAAATTGTAAAAAGTAGCTGTCCGTAGTGAAAATATGACCAGATTCAAAAACCAAACCAAACGTGTTGCCGTCCAGTCAATACCAACTCACTGGGACCCTGTAGGACAGAGTAGAACTGTCCCATAAAGTTTGCAAGGTTGTAAATATTTACAGAAGAACACTGTCACATCTTTCTCCCTAGAAGTGGCCGACCTTCAGGTTAACAGCCAAGTGCTTTAACCACTGTGCCACCAGGGCTCCTCGTGACCTGATTAGACATGTTTAATATGTATTCAGTTTTATTTAGGTTAAAGATGAACACTTCTATCATTTGGTCAAGCTCAGAGAATGCAGTGCAAATAAATAACATGAGTTCTGCTGTGTCTTTGAAGCTGTGTACTACTATTTGAATTGCATATATATGTATTTTATATAAGTGTTACTTAGCTTGAGTTTTCCAACTATCATTTGATAGAGCAGCGGAGAATTATTAAAACAAAGTGAAAACTACACTCAATTTTTATGTAGAAATCTTTCAATTAAATACTGTTGTCAGTCAATTCTGACTCATAGTGACCCTACAGGACATAGACCACCACATCGTTCTCCCTCGGAGTACCTGGTGGGTTCCAACTGCTGACTTTTGGTTCGCCACCGAGCACTTCAACCATTGGGCCATCGTCAGGGTTAAAGAAAAAAAAGGACAAAAAACCATCGCCATCAAGTCGATTCAGACTCACAGCGACCCTGTAGGACAGAGTAGAACTGCCCAATAGGGTTTCCAAGCAGCAGCTGGTGGATTCTAACTGCTGACCTCTTGGATAGCAGCTGAGCTCTTGATCACTGTGCTAGCAGTGGTCCATTGTCAGGATATTCTTGACTTAGAGTTTTGCTTTTTTTTTTTGGCTTATATGTGAATTGCTTTTTGGCCACTAGAGGGTGCTTTTGGATAATTTAATATTTCCGGTCTTTGTTGTTGTTAAGGTCTCTCAGTAGCATACCAAACCCTTTGCCATGGACTCCATTCTGACCCATAGCAACCCTATGGGTGTGATTTATTTGACAATATGAAATTACAGAGATTTAAAAGAGGTAGTTTTTTTGTTGTGATTTAATAACCCATAAGTTGATTTCTTAGAAACCTAAAACCTATTGCCGGCAAGTCAATTCCAACTCAGTGACCCAGTAAGACAGACTAGAACTACCCCATATGCTTTCCAAAGCTATAATCCTTACAGAAGCAGACTGGCCACATCCTTCTGCTGCTAGTGGCTGGTGGGTTAGAAGTGCTGACCTTTTGGTTAGCAGCTGAGCACTTAACCACAGTGCCACTGGGGCAACTTTACCCTGTCATAGGGGTTCACTATGAGTCGGAATCGATTCAACAGCACGTAACAATATGTAAGCAGAAAATTACAACTTGGGACAAAAATAAGCAATTTATTTTAATGGAAGTTTATTATAAAGGTATCAACAAAAGTGCTGAGGAAGTTTTGAAGAGGGATCCCATCACCACAGGTTATACAGCTGACTAATTCCTACTCTTTTTTCTTCCCTTTTCCAGTGCTTAGGAGGAAACCTGGTAGATAAAAGCAAGAGGTGCGTTACATTTTATTGAGAAAAAGGAAGAAGCAGGTAGAATGAAAAGGATGTGTGTGGCGCTGGGGGATGAGGGGTTGAGTTTGTAAAAAGTAAACTGCTTTTACTGCCCTGAGGACTGCTGAGGAAAAGCGATGTGGAATAAAAAAAAAAAAAAGTCACTGATAATTCCATCTGTTCAATCTTATCTCAGTCTTATCTGTGATTTTTTTTTTTTTAGATTAAATCCAGTCTCTTTTTTAGCTTATTGCGTGCATTTTCACTACTGGTGTAGTTTTTAAAAGTTTTGTTTGACCATGCCTGAAGCCAACTCTTGAGATAGGGATTGGACTGGACTATAAGAAAATGATATTGGTAAGGAGTGAGCTTCTTGGCTTAAGTAGACACATGAGACTATGTGGGCACCTCCTGTCTGGATAATTTAATATTTAAATTAAATTAAATAATTTAATTTAATTCTGGAGCTGCTTGAATGGGCATGGGGAATACAGGGTGGAAAGGAGGAGTGTGCTGTCTCATTGGGGGAGAGCAGCTAGGAGTACATAGCAAGGTGAGTGTAAGTTTTTGTATGAGAGACTGGCTTGATTTGTAAACTTTCACTTAAAGCACAATTAAAAAAAAAATAAGTTTTGTCTGAATTTTTCTTTAGGCCCTTAGGCTAATCTCCTAACTTCCCACTGGAATTTTTACAAAAGTAAAAAAAATGCATAAATATCTAGCATTGGAAAGCAAAGATCAGCAAATAGTCTGTTTTGAAGAAATTAACAGTAAATACAGCAGCAAAGGTCTAGATTGAAATGCAGTTCATACTATAAAACAGTTACCAAAACGGGCATCTGTATCTATAGATGGTCCACTTTTCTCCCTCTGTCCAAACACCATGTCTATTTGGAAATTATAACAATAAGGCTGGGGCTAAGAGATAGCCAGTAGTGCACTGTATCTTGGGATGTGCAATCCTCCCGTTCAGCATACCCCAGGAAGAAAAGGGAAGAAATGCTGGGAAAAGTGCATGCTGGGGTAGGAACTGGGGAGTAGGAACATTAGAAGGTCTTGATTCTAATTATAGAGAAGCTACAGATTTATTGAATTACTGTAGCAGAACTGGGCTGTGAGAACATTTAAAGAATGAGAAAGTGATAAAACATGCAAAGGAGACTGAAAATAAAGATAATTCTAGTTGCATCTCTATTTTAGTATTTTGAAAATCATAATGAAGCAGTCTGTTTTCCAGGAACAATTAAAATAATGAAACTGGCATCAAGAAGAAATGGAAAATCTAAACCAGCGAGTAGTAATCATGTACACAAAAACAAAAATGAAAATAGTTATCAAAGAGTTGCCCCAAAAGATAATTGTGGGCCCCAATAATTTCACTCAAAAGTTTAAAAAAAAAAAAAAAAAAAACAGGTAATTCCCAAATTATGCAAATGTTTTCAAAGTCTATTAGTCAATTTACATATTAATTTCAAAAAGCTAACACATACTGGACCAAAACCTGACCAGAGCATGAAAGAAAAATGTGGACTAAACACACTAGTTGATACTGTCCTAAATAAAAGACCAGGAAACAAACAGAGAATAGATTTAAAAAACAACAAAAAAGTAGGCTGAGTCCCAAAATGCAAGGATGGTTTAATTTGGAAATCAATCAAAATAATAGCTTCATATCAGAATATAATATATAAAACCATGTCTTTGAATATATGCTGAGAATGTATTTGGTAAAATTAATTCCCCTTTCTGATAAAAACTTAGAAAATAGGAATGAATATTCTTACTGTAAGAACAAGATTCTTCCTTAACATGACTTAAAAAATTCTCAACACTGAAATGCTAATTTTTAGTTATCAAACCAACAATCTTAAAATAAAACCGAAAACTTTGATAAGGCATTAAGATAGATGCCATTATCCACTGATGATGGAAATAGAAATAGATAATACTTTTTGAAAAAGTTAATTGTCAATTTACTTGAAGGGGTCTTGAAATATTCTTGCCTCATAACCTAGTAATTTTATTACTAAGACTCACTCATTCTTAGGGAAATAATCTGAAGTATAAAACATGTTTATGCAGAAAACGTTTAATAGCGCTATTATAACCAAGAAAAACTGAAGAACAACTTAGTCATTAAAATACTTTAAAACAATTTTTAATGGCATAACAATGTTATGTTTTATGGCTAAGACAGACAAGCTAGTCTAGAATTTGTGTGTGAAATATGATTCTGATTATGTTTAAAAAATGCACAGATGTTGTTGTTGTTAGGTGCTGTTGGGTCGGTTCTGACTCATAGCAACCCTATGCACAACAGAATGAAACACTGCCCAGTCCTGAGCCATCCTTAAAATCATTGTTATGCTTGAGCTCATTATTGCAGCCACTGTGTCAATCCACCTTGTTGAGGGTCTTTCTCTTTTCCGCTGACCCTGTACTCTGCCAAGCATGATGTCCTTCCCCAGGGATTGATCCCTCCTGACAACATGTCCAAAGTATGTAAGATGCAGTCTCGCCATCCTTGCCTCTAAGGAGCATTCTGGCCGCACTTCCTCCAAGACAGATTTGTTCGTTCTTTCTGCAGTCCATGGTATATTCAATATTCTTCACCAACACCACAATTCAAAGGTGTCAACTCTTCTTCAGTCTTCCTTAGTCATTGTCCAGCTTTCACATGCATTGAAAATACCATGGCTTGGGTCAGGTGCACCTTAGTCTTCAGGGTGACATCTTTGCTCTTCAACACTTTGAAGAGGTCCTTTGCAGCAGATTTGCCCAATGCAATGTGTGTTTTGATTTCCTGACTTCTGCTTCCATGGCTGTTGATTGTGGATCCAAGTAAAATGAAATCCTTGACAACTTCAATCTTTTCTCTGTTTATCATGATGTTGCTCATTGGTCCAGTTGTGAGGATTTTTGTTTTCTTTATGTTGAGGTGTAATCCATACTGAAGGCTGTGGTCTTTGATCTTCATTAGTAAATGCTTCAAGTCCTCTTCACTTTCAGCAAGCAAGGTTGTGTCCCCTGCATAATGCACGTTGTTAATGAGTCTTCCTCCAATCCTGATGCCCCGTTCTTCTTCATATAGTCCAGCTTCTCGGATTATTCATTCAGCATACAGATTAAACAGGTATGGTGAAAGAATACAACCTTAACACACACCTTTCCTGACTTTAAACCATTCGGTATCCTCTTGTTCTGTCTGAACAACTGCCTCTTGATCTATGTCAAGGTTCCTCATGAGCACAATTAAGTGTTCTGGAATTCCCATTCTTCTCAGTGTTATCCATAGTTTGTTATGATCCACACAGTCGAATTCCTTTGCATAGTCAATAAAACACAGGTAAACATCCTTCTGGTATTCTGTGCTTTCAGCCAGGATCCATCTGACATCAGCAATGATATCCCTGGTTGCACGTCCTCTTCTGAAACCAACCCGAATTTCTGGCAGTTCCCTGTTGATATACTGCTACAGCCGTTTTTGAATAATCTTCAGCAAAATTTTGCTTGCGTGTGATATTAACGATATTGTTCTATAATTTCCACGTTTGGTTGGATCACCTTTCTTGGGAATAGGCATAAATATGGATCTCTTCCAGTCAGTTGGCCAGGAAGCTGTCTTCCATATGTCTTGGCACAGACGAGTGAGCACCTCCAGTGCTGCATCTGTTTGTTGAAACATCTCAGTTGACATTCCATCAATTCCTGGAGCCTTATTTTTTGCCAATGCCTTCAGAGCAGCTTGGACTTCTTCCTTCAGTACCATCGGTTCGTGATCATATGCCACCTCTTGAAATGGTTGAATATTGACTAATTCTTTTTGGTATAATGACTCTGTGTATTCCTTCCATCTTCTTTTGATGCTTCCTGCGTCGTTTAATATTTATCCCCATGGAATCTTTCACTATTGCAACTCGAGGCTTGAATTTTTTCTTCAGTTCTTTCAGCTTAAGAAACGCCAAGCGTGTTCTTCCCTTTTGGTTTTCCATCTTCAGCTCTTTGCATATGTCATTATAATACTTTACTTTGTCTTCTCGAGAGGCCCTTTGAAATCTTCTGTTCAGTTCTTTTATCAATTATTCCTTTTGCTTTAGCTGCTCAATGCTCAAGAGCAAATTTCAGAGTCTCCTCTGACACCCATCTTGGCCTGTTCTTTCTTTCCTGTCTTTTCAGTGACCTCTTGCTTTCTTCATGGATGATGTCCTTGATGTCATTCCACAACTTGTCCGGTCTTCGGTCACTAGTGTTCAATGTGTCAAATCTATTCTTGAGATGGTCTCTAAGTTCAGGTGGGATATACTCAAGGTCATATTTTGGACTTGCTCTGATTTTCTTAAGTTTCAGCTTGAAATTGCATATGAGCAATTGATGGTCTGTTTCACAGTCGGCCCCTGGCCTTGTTCTGACTGATGATATTGAGCTTTTCTACCGTCTCTTTCCACAGATGTAGTCAATTTGATTTCTGTGTGTTCCATCTGGCGAGGTCCATGTGTATAGTCACTGTCTATGTTGGTGAAAGAAGGTATTTGCAATGAAGAAGTCGTTGGTCTTGCAAAATTCTATCATTCGATCTCCGGCATTGTTTCTATCCCCAAGACCGTATTTTCCAGCTACTGATCCTTCTTCTTTGCTTCCAACTTTTGCATTCCAATTGCCAGTAATTATCAATGCATCTTGATTGTATGTTCGATCTATTTCAGACTGCAGCAGCTGATAAAAATCTTCTATTTCTTCATCTTTGGCCCTAGTGGTTGGTGCATAAATTTGAATCATGGTCGTATTAACTGGTCTTCCTTGTAGGTGTATGGATATTATCCTATCACTGACAGCATTGTACTTCAGGATACATATTGAAATGTTCTTTTTGACGATGAATGCAACACCATTCCTCTTCAAGTTGTCATTCCCAGCATAGTAGACTATATGATTGTCCGATTCAAAATGGCCAATACCAGTCCATTTCAGCTCACTAATGCCTAGGATATCAATGTTTATGCATTCCATTTCATTTTTGATGAAATATATTCCTCAATATATTGTGTTTGGGAGCCCTGGTAGCACAAAGGTTAAGCATTTGGCTTTTAACTAAAAGCTCAGCAGTTCGAATTCACCAGCTGCTCCTTGGAAACTCTATGGGGCAATTCTATTCTATCCTATAGGATCGCTATGAGTCATAATTGACTCAAGGGCAGTAGGTTTGGTTTTGGTTTTTTATGGTGTTTATTTCTGCTGGAAAGGTTTTTGGTAAGTTATATTTTCTTTTTATTTTTATATTGTCAAATTCTTAAATGAATGTATAATACTTTTATAATCTTTAAAAAAAATTAGAAAGGGTTACGTTTTTCAAAACTACTCACGTGTGACAATATTTTTATCTAAAATTGCTAACTCTCCTATTGTTTTCTAACATTCACACGCTCACAAAAGTAGATGCCAGCCCTTGTGATCTAGTTAAGATGGTTTCAGTGATTACAACATACTGCCAAATCAAACCTGGACTGATTATTGAAGAGGTATTTTGCCATTCTGTTGTTCAGCTGGGAACAAAACAGTGGCTAACAGTGGTTAAGAGCTCAGTAGCAAACCAAAACGTTGGTCATTCGAATCTCTCAGCCACTCCTTGGAAACCACTGCACCACCTACTAGTGAAAAATTATGTTCATCTGTGATGCATTTGAAACCCAAATTTTGCTGCTCTAATGGGGATTTGTCATGTTTGTGGCTAGCACCTTTTGTACATCTTATCTTTGCTGAGTTTCTGTATTGAATTCCACCACCTCAAAATTATAAAATTTACTCCCCCCTTCCCACCCCTTTCTTGCAGCTGGGGAGCAGACATGTCACTTGGGAACTACCAAACAGAATTTGATTCTGAAGCAAGCACTGTGAAGCATCAGACACTGTGCAATATCCATTTTCTAGTGGGGGTGGCGGAGTTTAGTGGAGACACTGAGCTTCAAAGGCAGAAGTGGGAGAGAGCCAAGAAGTGGCACCCTTACTGTAAGATGCACCCTGTGCCCCTGGTGGCAATTATAGGGTCTCTAAACTGACTCCCCTGGAGTAGTCTGTCAGTATAATTTGAGAATTGTTTCTGGCTGAATAGCTTCCAAACTTGATTATCTGGCTCATCCAGAGATTCTGTGAATTACCTAATAAATTCCTTCTTCCATAAACTAACTAGACTGGAATCTATTAGTTGCACTAAAAAAAACAAACTCTTAATAAATGTTGGTATAAACCTAGTGCTTTCCTCTTACAATGGCTGTGGAAATTGGAGATGTGCTTAAAACCACATTCTCCATGACAGAATCCTCAGTATACCAATTTAAGACACCTCTCCTCATCCCAATCCTGGTGTTAGCTAATCATGAGCTGAATTATAAGAAATATATTTAAGTGGGTATAATTATATCTATCTTGCAGGGCTAATTTGAGGATTATCAGTAATGTGTATAAAATCTTTGCCACACTGGTACTTAACAGGCTCTGGGTAAATGATATCATTTATTATTTCCTTAATATATAATTGTATATATATGTGCATGTTATATGTCCATCAAATATTTATTGAAATCCTATTATACACCAGGCAATGTTGTAGGTGCTGGGAATTTCAGCAGTGAACAAAACCCAAAAACCAAACCCTCTGCCGTTGAGTCGACTCCAACTCATAGTGACCCCATAGAGTTTCCAAGGCTGTAAATCTTTACGGAAGCAGACTGGCACATCTTTCTCCCGTGGAGCCACTGGTAGTTTTGAACCAACGACCTTTCAGTTAGCAGTTGATTGCTTTAACCAACAAGGCAGACAAAAACTCCTGCCCTTTTGTGGTTCACATACTAGTTGAGAAAGATTAAAAACAAGGAAGATAAATTAGTAAATGTATTTTATATTAGATTTTAGCAAGTGCTAAGGAGAAACGAAAGCAGAGAAAGAGGGAGACAGATGTGGGAGTGGGTTATTTTAAATAGGCTATTCAGGGAGGATTTCACTGAGAAAGTGGTATTTGAGCAAAGATGTGTATGAGGGGGGTGAACCATGATTGTTTAGTCTTTTTGTTTACTCCAGTTAATTGTTTATTGAGTCATTATTTTTTAGTGCTTTCTATTAAAAAGTGTTCAATGCGGGTGAAAAAAGTGGGTTGACAAGAGAGGAAAGAGAGTTTCATGTAGAGGGTGAAAAAGAGTGCAAAGGCTCTGAGACAGGAGCACAGCACCTCTGAAATTGCGTGAGCAAGGAGGAGAGGAGTAGAACATTAAGTCAGAGATAACCGGCCAGATTGTATATGCCTTAGAGGCCATCAAGATGACTTGGGGTTACTCAGAGTAAGATAGGAAGCCATGGAAGGGTTTTGAGAAGGCGAGAGTCATAACCTGGCGTAAACATACTATCTGAATTATCTGAATATATGCTCTTTAGTCCTTAAATTTTTAGTCCTTAAATTAGTGAGAAACTAAAGGCAAGAGAAAATAGCTGTCTCCTGTTCCTCCCTAAAGTGGCCACATGTATTAATCAAATTATAAGTATTCTTAACACTTAGCTCTCAGAAAAGTATTATGCTATAAAATTTAAAATTGAAGCAAATGGGACTTGTCTCCCAGAGCTGAGAACAACACAAAAGAAGCATTTTCCTACATCACAAGATTGCTCTCCAGTCCCTTAATCTCCCATAAGTCTTTACAAGATAGTCTTTCCCTTGACTAATTCTCCCTATCTGTTCTCTTCTAGAAGACACCTCTTGGACCGAGTTAGAATCCACTTTACTCCAGCATGACCTTGTGTTAACCTAACTGCTAACATCTCAAAGACCCTATTTCCAGACAAGGTCACATTCACAGGTACCAGGGGGTAGGGCTTCAGCATATTTTTATGGGGGGGGGGGAACACAATTCAGTCTGTAATACCTTGAGAAAAGGGGTTTAATATAAGGTGCATACGGATTAGAACTGGCAGGTCATTAGGTCTTGTGGAAGCTCCAAGGATAGATCCCTCTGCCTCTACAGTTTGCTTAGCTCATCTGTCAATTCTCTTTATTGTTTGGCATAATATAGTAGGAGAGACAGATATGTACATAAGAAGTTGTAACACATGCAATATGATAAGTACTAAAGCATAGGCATGAATAAGAAACTCTTTGTATTCTTGTAAAACCCTTCCTAGGTTCAAATGTCTCCTCCTTAGAAGGATCTTCCTTGATCACCTCACCTAAAGATATCACCTTTTTCCACCAATCTGTCTCACAGCCCATTTTTTCCCCATACAACTTCTTTTCTGAAATAACATTGTTCAGTTGCTATTGACTGCTGCCTTTCCTGGAAAATCCCTGAAGGCAAGGATTTTGTCTGCATTTTTTTTGCTGTACCTCTAGCACTAGAACTGGCACGTTGAAGATGGGTGCTTAATAAACATTTGTTAAGTGAGTGAATTATCTGTATTTGTGTGGCATCTTCCCATTAAGTGATCTGTTTTCAAAAGTTGGAATTTCTTCTTTAAACTCCGACTTGGCTATGAAGAGATCAGTCCCAATCTTGGTATCTAACTTATCCTGAGGAAAGTAACTCCTGTTTTTTTTAAACAGAGAGATTTTTCAGTCTACCCATTGAGTTTACTCACGGCAAAAGACAGTTCCATTTCCTTTCTCTTTTCTTCAGCTCAAGGCATGACAGAAAAGGAGATGATGGGGTAGATAAGATCTTCTTGTACTTTCCAGGGAGATCTTTCTGGTTTTACTAAAAAGCTGTTACCTCACCTGACTGAATGTTCTGCAAACCAAACTCCTTCCATTATCACCGTATTTGGACCGTTTCCAAAACATTTACAAGGTTTTTGCCCAAATAAATTTTTAAGTAAAATGTTTCCAACTGAATCAGGTTACTTCAGACACAAGAAAATTTCTGATAAGAATTGAAGGTGAAAATTGACAAGCATATATCCATCTCCCGCATGCTAACACATGGTAGGTTATTAAGGGCTATTTGTTGAACTGAGTAGTGGAGGCACAAAGGAAGAAATGATCAACCCCACCTGGAAAGGTGTACGAAGGCTTCAGAAACAATAGGACCTTTGGACTGGGTCTTGAAAAGGAATGAACCAAGCAAGCAAGAGTAGGAAACAATTGTCAGTGTTGCCACTTGTCTTTTTTCATGTAAAATATTTAGATAAAATTAATTCATTTTTAGGAAGTTATGTTAATAGGTCCTCTTCAGAATATTTTCTACCTTACATAGAACAATGTACTTCTTACCATTTTGTATGGAGAGGATGCAGAACAAACAAACAAAGCAAAGCCCAAGTTACTCCCAAAATAAAATGACCATTTTATACCTTTCTCAAATACTTAACTGATTTTGTGGATCTAGATGAATACACACATTTTTATATTTAGATGTTTAATATTGTTGAAATTGGTGGTTATGCACCTATGTGTTTTGTTCTCTTGTCTTACATTATTTCCACAGATCCTATCATTTGGTCAGAATCAAGGCTGAGAGATGTTTTACAACAAAGAAAGTTTAGAAACTAAGGAAATTTCCATGGAGATATTGAGAACCCAAATGTTGGGTCACATTTTCTTAAATTAAAATTAGTCCTGAGGTCCTATCATATTCATCTTATGTAATTTATATTTTATTGTATAAATGTATTTTCTGGATTATTTAAATAAAATTTTACTAATACTTAAATGCAATTCAATTTTACTCATTTACTACCATATATCTGGCTATTCTCATTAGGAGCTGAAGGGAACAAAAAGAATCTTTAAGGGAAAGAAAAAATTGAGATGGCCCTTGACGTTTGAACAAGATCTGGAAAGAATTTGGAAGAGCTTTCTAAGTAGTGAGAACATCATGAATAAGGACATAAAGACAATATGTATAGAGCGCCATGATCAGAGACTGGTCTGAGGAGGGTAGAGGATGTGTGTTTCTGGAAAAATATTTATAGTGGGGTTGGTAAAATATCTTTCTTCCTTAAGCTGGTTATTAATGAAAGTATGGCCTAAAGCAAAAAACAAAAAAAACAAATTCTAGTTGATAATTTCCATGGATGAAGCTTTAAAAGAAAGAAACATTCCCGAAGAGTGATTTCTTCAGCAAGTTCCTTGAAGGCCTGTTTTACAAGGCTGTTAAACTGAGATCTTTAGTATAAAGCAAATATTCCCCAAAATGTGTTAGGTTAATTATTTTTACATAAAAGTATAGTTCTGTCGTCAAATACGTTTTATAAATAATAAACTTTTTTGAATTCCCAGAGCCTCTAATATATCTACACAAATTGTGAATATCCAAGAGAAAATTTCTATGATCTTAGAACTCAGAATTTCCCCTCATTTTTTTCTTTTTTTCTAGCATCTACTGAGATTAGGGTTTCCTGGAACACACTTTAGAAAATGCTGATATAAAGCATTTATATACACATTTGAAAGAAAATATGTTCACTGAGACAAAACTAGTCTTTAACTGTGGAGGAGAAATAGTAAAAATATTATATTCTTGATCATTGTTAATCACCCTGCTTTGCCCTTACCTACTTACAGGTGACTAGGAAACAAAGAAGGGAAATAAAGCCATAAATATACAGGCATTTTCCCCCAAGTATTTGAAACATAGTATATGCTGAATAAACTTTTTTGAGCATGAATTTTCTCTTAAAATTCAAATCCATCACAAACAAATAATATGACTGAGGAAAAAGATCAAGAGAACTCTTTTAGTAAGCATTTAAAAAAATATTGTTTCTTATTTTTATCACAACCTCAGATAATTTTTTCAACATTGTTAGGAAATGTTACAGACAGCCCTTAAGGAAACACTTTCAACTAAAGTTTATCTTTAGAAACTTAAATTTCCTAATTTCTATGACTGATGGTTTACCAGTACTATCAGCTCATCAGGATTGAGGTGTACCAGACAGTTGAACATACTATGGCTTTAGCGGAAGATTATTTGCCCCTAAAAAATGTTAATCAACTCCCTTTTCGCAAGTTTGTACTGAAACCCAAACAGAAAACAAACTTGACCCAGAGCCCCATTATGAGGTATTCTGGTGAATTCTTTACAATTGTAAATGACCATGATATACAATTCTGTACAACTACCTCCACTAACCCACTAAAAAAAAAAAAAAAAAATGAGGTGGAAACTCAATACAGGTTGGGGAGAATGAGAAGAAACGCAGAGAGACATATGCAGACTGAGAGAAAAATATTATCATCACGCCTTGAAGCTGTCACCTGGACATCTTCTATGGATCAAATAAAGCCAGTCAGCACCTACTTACTTAGATGGTGGTGGAGCTGTGAGAGAGCATAGAGGATGCAAGTTCAACAAACTGGAAACTGGTAGCTGTTTCAGGCATCTGGCCCATCTATAATAGTATTTACATTTCCCTTTATAAGGGAATGAGGACTGTTCGCAGACCTTTCTTAACTGGGTCTTGTATATACAAAGGTGTCTTTTAAAAGGCTAGAGTTTAACATAGACAGTAGTCTTCCTGCTCATCTATAATTTTGGGTAATAAGATTCTGGGTAATAAGGTATGAAGGATGTTATATTCAGTGGAAGTGGGAGACCAAATAGTGGTGCAATATTAAAAACCTTGTCTTAAAAATCCTTTTGGGGCTCACTGAATGAATCTGGTAGTGTTAATGCATAGCCCATTTATTATGAAAGGAGAAATGTTATCCAAAGTAAGCAATTTGTCTGTAATATGGTATGAAAATATTTTTATATACAGATACAGTGTCAAAATTAAATATACATATTGCATTGAATAAAGGTCAACATATATTATTCTCTTAAAAATGTACTTCAAAAATTGCAAACTCATTTATACTAGTTTTATTATACATACATGACAAAAGTAAACTAAGTTTTGGCATCCTTAGAAGAGATGGTTTGTTGTTTTTTCTTTTTTTTGAAATTATCCTTTATTTCCATTTAAATACACTTGATATACCATTTATTGAAGCCCCTGTGTTAAGCATTCATGTTTAATTACGTCTCTTGATATCTCTCTTAAGTATCTCGGGCTCCTTTGTGTTGTTGCTTCTTTAAGGTGTATGACTAGCATGTCCTCATGGGCGTTACTCAGAGCTTGCTATTAACCCTGAAACATTTCCAGCCAAGAAGATGCAATTATCCACTCTTAATGCAACATACTGATGCAGAGTGGGCCCTAAAATTATTCTGATAATTAAACAATGTTAATCTTGAATCCATTCCTGCAACTGTTATATATTTCATAGATTCGGTATTTTTCCCTGAAATTCTCAAACAAGTTTAAAAAAAGTATTATTGCAACAGGTACCTTATATGAATTGTCTTATACAAAATCAGTTCAGAATCAAAACAGACTGATACGTGCCCACATATATATATAATGCATTGTTGATTGCAGCATTTGGTTTCCACTGTTAACGTCCATCTTCTAGTATTAAAACATGGATTTTTTTTTCCAACGCCTGTAATCCATTTTAACCAGGATGCATTCAGTAGCTTCTAGGAGGTGTTCTATCCCCCCCAAATTGCATGAGCAAATCTTCATGGATGCAACTAAAGTTCACATGTTTCTATATCGCCATTCCATAGTTTTCAGGGATCTTTAGCACCTTTCAAAATTTTATTCCAACAAGTTTTCATCTTTTCTAGTAGTCTCCTTAGGAAACACAAGTCATTTCGTTTTTTCTGTTCCTTCAACAATTTATTTTCTTCCTAGATAAATAAATACAAAAGTTTTATGTATATATTTTTATAAAAATACGAGCTTTTTAGTAGTCAATTTCCATCATGTTAGGTCTTACTGAAAATTTGGTACAAATTTTGGTATAATGAAAGAGGAGAACCTTGCAGGGTTTTTTTAAACCTATGGCTTCTAAATATAATTCTGATTACTGAAGTGTGGGAAATTCAAGGTAGGTGTGGTTTAATACGTAGGACTAATCAAAGTGCTAGGTCAGATGGCTGCCAGTTTCACACTGCAACTGTAGACATAATAGTGTTTAACCTTTTGTGAGAAAGATACTTGTAGATTACTCAATTGAGATGTTTTGTTTTTTAACAGTTTTTTAATATTATTCCTTCCACTAAGGAAAAAACAAACAATAAAACATGGAAAATGTATGTTCAGTGGAAGTAATAATTAACACTGAAAATCTTAAGCTTATTTTATCAAAAGAGGTTTATAAGGATATACCTGGTTGTGCCTGTGCCCTAGGGTCCACCCCATCAACTGGCCTTCACCAGGGCATGGAAGATGCCTGTCTCATAAGCTAACTTTCAGTCCCTGATGAGAATTGTAAAATCTCATAGAAAGTAGAGAAATGTAAGGGAATAGCTCTGTATGAACTCAGAGTCCCTGGGTGGTGAAAATGAACTCACTTGCTACAAGTCCACCAAGAGGCACCTTGGAAGAAAGGCCTGGAGATCTACTTCTGAAAAATCAGTCATTGAAAATGCTATGGAGCACAATTCTATTCTGACACACAAAGAATTGTCATGAGTCCTAATCAATTCAATGGCAACTGGTTGTACTAGCCTCACTGTCTCATAGGACAAGAGGCTCACAGGAATGTAACAGTTCATGCAGAAACCAGTTGCCTTGAGTAGATTCTACCTCATGGCAACCTCACGCGTGTTAGAGTAGAACTGTGTACCGTGGGATTTTCAATGGCTGATTTTTCAGATGTAGATCCCCAGGCCTTTCTTCCAAAGCATCTCTGGATGGACTCAAACCACCAACCTTTCTGTTAGCAACCAAGCACTTAACTGTTTGCATGACCCAGGGACTTCAAGGTTAGTATTAAAAAAAAAAAAAAACATTGCCATCGATTCTGACTTGTAGTGACCATATATAACAGAGTAGAGCTGCCCATAGGGTTTCCAAGGAGTGGCTGGTGGATTCGAACTGTCAACCTTTTGGTGAACAGCCGAGCTCTTAACCACTATGCCTCCAGAGCACTAAGGTTAGTATAGCATAGGGAGGTTAGTATAAAACCTAAAACCCAATGCTGTTGAGTCAATTCTGACTCATAGTGGCCTTATAGGCCAGAGTAGAACTGCCCTATAGAGTTTCCAAGGAGCGCCTGGCGGAGGTTAGTATAGGGTACGGTAATTCTTTTTAGGTAACAACCAGTTATTGAGTGTTTTCTAGGTCAGGTATTATGCTCAATGCTTTACATACATTACTTCATTTTATCTACTTCATAAGCTTTATGAACTTGATAATTTCGCTTTACTTTGCAAATGAGGAAACTGAGCTTCTAAGAGAATAAATAGCATGCCAAGATTACATTGCCAGTAAGAAGAATGACTGGGCTTTTTGCCCAAGTCTGTCCTAATCCAGAGCCCTGTACATATATATATGGAAACCCAGGTGGCATAGTGGTTAAGAGCTACGGCTGCTAACCAAAAAGGTTGGCAGTTTGAATCCACCAGGTGCTCCTTGGAAACCCTATGGGGAAGTTCTACTCTGTCCTTCAGGGCTGCTATGAGTTGGAATCGACTCGACGGCAAAAGGTTTTTTTTTTTTTTTTTTTTTTGGTGTGTGTATATATATCTATATATACACATGTATGTAAAATTTGGTCACAAATTAGAATCTCCTTTACTTATATTCATTAACACTAACACATAATCCTTTCAATAATACATTTTAAAGATTAGACAAAGATAAATATGGAAGTAAATTCATAGTTTTTCAATGAGGATCCCAGGACTTTTTTTTTTTAATTAACTTTTATTAAGCTTCAAGTGAACATTTACAATTCCAATCAGTCTGTCACATGTAAGTTTACCTACATCTTACTCCCTTCTCCCACTTGCTCTCCTCCTATTGAGTCAGCCCTTTCAGTCTCTCGTTTCGTGCCAATTTTGCCATCTTCCCTCTCTCTCTATCTTCCCATCCCCCCTCCAGTCAAGAGTTGCCAACACACTCTCCAGTGTCCACCTGATATAATTAGCTCACTCTTCATCAGCATCTCTCTCCCCGCCGCTGACCAGTCCCTTTCATGTCTGATGAGTTGTCTTCGGGGATGGTTCCTGTCCTGTGCCAACAGAAGGTCTGGGGAGCATGGCCGGCGGGATTCCTCTAGTCCCAGTCAGACCATTAAGTATGGTCTTTTTATGAGAATTTGGAGTCTGTATCCCACTGATCTCCTGCTCCCTCAGGAGTTCTCTGTTGTGCTCCCTGACAGGGCAGACTTCGATTGTGGCCGGGCACCAACTAGTTCTTCTGGTCTCAGGATGATGTAGGTCTCTGGTTCATGTGGCCCTTTCTGTCTCTTGGGTTCTTAGTTGTTGTGTGACCTTGGTGTTCTTCATTTTCCTTTGCTCCAGGTGGGTTGAGACCAATTGATGTATCTTAGATGGCCGCTTGTTAGCATTTAGGACCCCAGACGCCACATTTCAAAGTGGGATGCAGAATGTTTTCATAATAGAATTATTTTGCCAATTGACTTAGAAGTCCCCTCAAACCATGTTCCCCAGACCCCAGCCCCTGCTCCGCTGACCTTTGAAGCATTCATTTTATCCCGGAAACTTCTTTGCTTTTAGTCCAGTCCAATTGGGCTGACCTTCCTTGTATTGAATGTTGTCTTTCCCTTCACCCAAAGCAGTTCTTATCTACTGATTGATCAATAAAAAACCCTCTCCCTCCCTCCCTCCCTCCCCCCTTTGTAACCACAAAAGTATGTGTTCTTCTCAGTTTTTTCTATTTCTCAAGATCTTATAATAGTGGTCTTATACAATATTTATCCTTTTGCCTCTGACTCATTTCGCTCAGCATAATGCCTTCCAGATTCCTCCATGTTATGAAATGTTTCACAGATTCGTCACTGTTCTTTATCGATGCGTAGTATTCCATTGTGTGAATATACCACCATTTATTTACCCATTCATCCGTTGACGGACACCTTGGTTGCTTCCAGCTTTTTGCTATTGTAAACAGAGCTGCAATAAACATGGGTGTGCATATATCTGTTTGTGTGTTGCATATACCTTGTTTCTCTAGAGTATATTCCGAGGAGTGGGATTTCTGGGTTGTATGGTAGTTCTATTTCTAACTGTTTAAGATAACGCCAGATGGATTTCCAAAGTGGTTGTACCATTTTACATTCCCACCAGCAGTGTATGAGAGTTCCAATCTCTCCGCAGCCTCTCCAACATTTATTATTTTGTGTTTTTTGGATTAATGCCAGTCTAGTTGGTGTGAGATGGAATCTCATCGTAGTTTTAATTTGCATTTCTCTAATGGCTAATGATCGGGAGCATTTTCTCATGTATCTGTTGGCTCCCTGAATATCTTCATTAGTGAAATGTGTGTTCATATCCTTTGCCCACTTCTTGATTGGGTTGTTTGTCTTTTTGTGGTTGAGTTTTGACAGAATCATGTAGATTTTAGAGATCAGGCGCTGGTCTGAGATGTCATAGCTGAAAATTCTTTCCCAGTCTGTAGGTGGTCTTTTTACTCTTTTGGTGAAGTCTTTCGATGAGCATAGGTGTTTGATTTTTAGGAGCTCCCAGTTATCAGGTTTCTCTTCATCATTTTTGGTAATGTTTTGTATTCTGTTTATACCTTGTATTAGGGCTCCTAGGGTTGTCCCAATTTTTTCTTCCATGATCTTTATCGTTTTAGTCTTTATGTTTAGGTCTTTGATCCACTTAGAGTTAGTTTTTGTGCATGGTGTGAGGTATGGGTCCTGTTTCATTTTTTTGCAAATGGATATCCAGTTATGCCAGCACCATTTGTTAAAAAGACTATCTTTTCCCCAATAAACTGACACTGGTCCTTTGTCAAATATCAGCTGCTCATACATAGATGGATTTATATCTGGATTCTCAATTCTGTTCCATTGGTCTATGTGCCTGTTGTTGTACCAGTACCAGGCTGTTTTGACTACGGTAGCTGTATAATAGGTTCTGAAATCAGGTAGAGTGAGGCCTCCCACTTTCTTCTTCTTTTTTAGTAATGCTTTGCTTATCTGGGTTTTTTTTCCCTTCCATATGAAATTGGTGATTTGTTTCTCTATCCCCTTAAAATATGACATTGGAATTTGGATCGGAAGTGCGTTATATGTATAGATGGCTTTTGGTAGAATAGCCATTTTTACTATGTTAAGTCTTCCTATCCATGAGCAGGGTATGTTTTTCCACTTAAGTATGTCCTTTTGAATTTCTTGTAGTAGAGCTTTGTAGTTTTCTTTGTATAGGTCTTTTACATCCTGGGTAAGATATATTCCTAAGTATTTTATCTTCTTGGGGGCTACTGTGAATGGTATTGATTTGGTTATTTCCTCTTCGGTGTTCTTTTTGTTGATGTAGAGGAATCCAAGTGATTTTTGTATGTTTATCTTATAACCTGAGACTCTGCCAAACTCTTCTATTAGTTTCAGTAGTTTTCTGGAGGATTCCTTAGGGTTTTCCGTGTATACGATCATATCATCTGCAAATAGTGATAGCTTTACTTCCTCCTTGCCAATCCGGATACCCTTTATTTCTTTGTCTAGCCTAATTGCCCTGGCTAGGACTTCAAGTACGATGTTGAGTAAGAGCGGTGATAAAGGGCATCCTTGTCTGGTTCCCGTTCTCAAGGGAAATGCTTTCAGGTTCTCTCCATTTAGAGTGATATTGGCTGTTGGCTTTGCATAGATGCCCTTTATTATGTTGAGGAATTTTCCTTCAATTCCTATTTGGGTAAGAGTTTTTATCATAAATGGGTGTTGAACTTTGTCAAATGCCTTTTCTGCATCTATTGATAAGATCATGTGGTTTTTATCTTTTGTTTTATTTATGTGATGGATTACATTAATGGTTTTTCTGATATTAAACCAGCCTTGCATACCTGGTATAAATCCCACTTGATCAGGGTGAATTATTTTTTTGATGTGTTGTTGGATTCTATTGGCTAGAATTTTGTTGAGGATTTTTGCATCTATGTTCATGGGGGATATAGGTCTATAATTTTCTTTTTTTGCAATGTCTTTACCTGGTTTTTGCATCAGGGAGATGGTAGCTTCATAGAATGAGTTGGGTAGTAGTCCGTCTTTTTCTATGCTTTGAAATACCTTCAGTAATAGTGGTGTTAAGTCTTCTCTGAAGGTTTGGTAGAACTCTGCAGTGAAGCCGTCCGGGCCAGGACTTTTTTTTGTTGGAAGGTTTTTGATTACCGTTGCAATCTCTTTTTTTGTTATGGGTCTATTTAGTTGTTCTACTTCTGAATGTGTTAGTTTAGGTAGGTAGTGTTTTTCCAAGAATTTATCCATTTCTTCTAGGTTTTCAAATTTGTTAGAGTACAATTTTTTGTAGTAATCTGAAATGATTCTTTTAATTTCATTTGGCTCTGTTGTGATGTGGTCCTTCTCGTTTCTTATTCGGGTTATTTGTTTCCTTTCCTGTTTTTCTTTAGTCAGTGTAGCCAATGGTTTATCAATTTTGTAAATTTTTTCAAAGAACCAGCTTTTGGCTTTGTTAATTCTTTCAATTGTTTTTCTGTTCTCTAATTCATTTAGTTCAGCTCTAATTTTTATTATTTGTTTTCTTCTGGTGCCTGATGGGTTCTTTTGTTGCTCACTTTCTATTTGTTCAAGTTGTCGGGACAGTTCTCTGATTTTGGCTCTTTCTTCTTTTTGTATGTGTGCATTTATCGATATAAATTGGCCTCTGAGCACTGCTTTTGCTGTGTCCCAGAGGTTTTGATAGGAAGTATTTTCATTCTCGTTGCTTTCTATGAATTTCCTTATTCCCTCCTTGATGACTTCTATAACCCAGTCTTTTTTCAGGAGGGTATTGTCCATTTTCCAAGTATTTGATTTCTTTTCCCTAGTTTTTCTGTTATTGATTTCTAGTTTCATTGCCTTGTGGTCTGAGAAGATGCTTTGTAATATTTCGATGTTTTGGATTCTGCAAAGATTTGTTTTATGACCTAATATGTGGTCTATTCTAGAGAATGTTCCATGTGCGCTAGAAAAAAAAGTATACTTTGCAGCAGTTGGGTGGAGAGTTCTGTATAAGTCAATGAGGTCAAGTTGGTTGATTGTTGTAAGTAGGTCTTCCGTGTCTCTATTGAGCTTCTTACTGGATGTCCTGTCCTTCTTCGAAAGTGATGTGTTGAAGTCTCCCACTATAAATGTGGAGGTGTCTATCTCACTTTTCAATTCTGTTAAAATTTGATTTATGTATCTTGCAGCCCTGTCATTGGGTGCATAAATATTTAATATGGTTATGTCTTCCTGATCAATTGTCCCTTTTATCATTATATAGTGTCGTTCTTTATCCTTTGTGGTGCATTTAAGTCTAAAGTCTATTTTGTCAGAAATTAATATTGCTACTCCTCTTCTTTTTTGCTTATTGTTTGCTTGATATATTTTTTTCCATCCTTTGAGTTTTAGTTTGTGTCTCTAAGTCTAAGGTGTGTCTCTTGTAGGCAGCATATAGACGGATTGTGTTTCTTTATCCAGTCCGTGACTCTGTGTCTCTTTATTGGTGCATTTAGTCCATTTACATTCAGCGTAATTATAGATAAATAAGTTTTTAGTGCTGTCATTTTGATGCCTTTTCATGTGTGTTGTTAGTCATTTCATTTTTCCACATACTTTTTTGTGCTGAGACATTTTTCTTAGTAGATTGTGAGATCCTCATTTTCATAATGTTTAACTTTATGTTAGTTGAGTCGTTAACGTTTTTCTTGGCTTTTATCTTGAGTTATGGAATTGATATTCCTTTTTGTGGTTACCTTATTATTTACCCCTATTTTTCTAAGTAAAAACCTAACTTGTATCGTTCTATATCGCCTTGTATCACTCTCCATCTGGCAGTTCAATGCCTCCTATATTTAGTCCCTCTTTTTGATTATTGTGATCTTTTATCTATTGATTTCCATGATTCCCTGTTATGTGTATTATTTTGTTTATTTATTTATTTTTTAGAATTAATCTTAATTTGTTTGTTTTTGTGCTTTCCCTATTTGAGTTGATGTCAGGACGTTCTGTTTTGTGACCTTGTATTGTGCTGGTACCTGATACTATTGGTCATCTGACCAAACAATCTCCTTTAGCATTTCTTGTAGCCTTGGTTTGGTTTTTGCAAATTCTCTAAACTTGTGTTTATCTGTAAATATCTTAATTTCTCCTTCATATTTCAGAGAGAGTTTTGCTGGATATATGATCCTTGGTTGGCAGTTTTTCTCCTTCAGTGCTCTGTTTACGTCATCCCATTCCCTTCTTGCCTGCATGGTTTCTGCTGAGTAGTCTGAACTTCTTCTTATTGATTCTCCCTTGAAGGAAACCTTTCTTTTCTCCCTGGCTGCTTTTAAAATTTTCTGTTTATCTTTGGTTTTGGCAAGTTTGATGATAGTATGTCTTGGTGTTTTTCTTTTTGGATCAATCTTAAATGGGGTTCGATGAGCATCTTGGATAGATATCCTTTCGTCTTTCATGATGTCAGGGAAGTTTTGTGTCAGGAGTTCTTCTACTATTTTCTCTGTGTTTTCTGTCCCCTCTCCCTGTTCTGGGACTCCAATCACTCAGAAGTTATCCTTCTTGATAGAGTCACACATGATTCTTAGGGTTTCTTCATTTTTTTAAATTCTTTTCTCTGATTTTTTTTCAGCTATGTTGGTGTTGATTCCCTGGTCCTCCAGATGTCCCAGTCTACATTCTAATTGCTCGAGTCTGCTCCTCTGACTTCCTATTGCGTTGTCTAATTCTGTAATTTTATTGTTAATCTTTTGGATTTCTACATGCTGTCTCTCTATGGATTCTTGCAACTTATTAATTTTTCCACTATGTTCTTGAATAATCTTTTTGAGTTCTTCAACTGTTTTATCAGTGTGTTCCTTGCCTTTTTCTGCAGTTAGCCTAATTTCATTTGTGATGTCTTGAAGCATTCTGTAAATTAGTTTTTTATATTCTGTATCTGATAATTCCAGGATTGTATCTTCATTTGGGAAAGATTTTGATTCTTTTGTTTGGGGGGTTGGAGAAGCTGTCATGGTCTGCTTCTTTATGTGGTTTGATATGGACTGCTGTCTCCGAGCCATCACTGGGAGACTAGTTTTTCCAGAAAACCCGCTAAAAAAAATGCAGTCAGATCCCTATCAGAGTTCTCCCTCTGGCTCAGGCTATTCGGATGTTAATGGAGCCGCCTGGGGATGGTGGGGGAGGGATCAGAGAGCTAGGAGTCTAGCACCTCAGAACATAGCCAGAGTTGTTTGTCTTACTTGGAATGACTCCTATATCTGAGATTTCTGTGGGGCGCGTCACCTATATGTACTGGCTGTGTGGAGATTGCCCCCCGGGGGGTCTGGCCCACTGGCGTCTTGGTCAGATCCTCCGCTGTCAGCCCCACCTCCAAGGTTAAGGCTCCCCTACTGGATCAGTGCACTCCTGTCTCCCAAATCAGTCGCTGCCTCCCGGGGACTCTCCGTCCCGCCAGCCACGTCGCGCGCCGCTCCCGCGAACCGGGTGGGCTCCCCCCCCAAGGTCAGCTCAGGAGAGCGGAGCAGCTCCCCGCGCCTGAGTCGCGACTGCGCGTCCTGGCTGGGACGCCGCTCTCCCCACTCCAAGACCAGCCACTGCCTCCTGGGGACTTCTTCCACCGGCTGCTCCGCCATACCTCCCGCACGAACCGGCTGGGCCCGCGCGAACCGGTTGGGACCGCCCCGGGGTCAATTCAGGGGAATGTAGCTGATCCCCGCGCTCACGCCCTGCCTGCACCCGCCAAAATCCTGGCGGGACGGCTCCCCGGCTGGGACGCTGCTCTCCCCGCTCCAAGACCCATCTCTTCCTCCCGGGGATTTCTCCCTCCGGCGCGCCGCGCCGCTCGCGCGAACTGGGTAGGCGCTGCCCTTACGAAGGACTGGGCCCCCCCGGGGTCAATTCAGGGAAATGTAGCTGGTCCCCGCGCTCGCGCCACGCCCGCTCCCCGCCAAACTCCCGGTGGGATGGCTCCCCGGCTGGAACACTGCTCTCCCCGCTCCAAGACCAGTCACTGCCTCCCGGGGACTTCTCCCACCGGCTGCGCCGCCACACCGCCCGCGCCAACCAGCTGGGCTCCCTCCCGGGATGAGTTCGGGGGCTAGGGCTGGGCCCCTTGTCTGTGCCGTCTGCCCCCCTGGGCTCTGCCCCAAATCGGGCTCCGAAGGTCACCTGCCTGGTACACTGGCTCCTGGCTCTGAAAACAATCGCTGCCTCCCCGTATTTGTTCATTCTCCGTCTCTAAATCTGTGTTTGTTGTTCAGAGTTCGTAGATTGTTATGTATGTGATCGATTCACTTGTTTTTCCGAGTCTTTGTTGCAAGAGGGATCCGCGGTAGCGTCCACCTAGTCCGCCATCTTGGCCCCGCCCCCCCAGGACATTTTTTAAAAGTATTACTTGACTAAGCATATTTGAAATATATAAATGTGAAAATGCATGATTTTCTCTAAGAGACCAAGAATGAGTACTCATTAAAAAAAAACAGAGGACTCTGATTATAACTCTACAATCTGGGGAACACAGAGATTCTCTCCCTTTTCTAAACCTTCTTTCCATGTTTTCTTAGCCAGAAGCCCTCAATACATTTATATTGTGTTTAGTTCATGCATTCATTTCAAATCTTCCATTTCAGATGGAATTCCTAGAGTTTCCTGAGTCCTGGGGTGTGCAAATTCACTCTGCTTGTCTAAGAAGAGTAAGGAATTTCCATGTTCCCAAGTATTTACTGGTCAAATAACCTTGTAATAATTATGGAAATCTAAATGAAGAACCAATCACTCTCATAAAGCAGATGTGTTTATTTTTCCATGTCCCATACTAGTTATGTACTTTATATAATTTTAAAGTTTTAGGTGGCGCACTGGTTAAGAGCTTGGCTGCTAACCAAAACGGTGGTGGTTCAAATCCACAAACCACTTCTTGGAAATCCTATGGGGCAGTTCTACTCTGCCCTATAGGGTCGCTATAAGTAGGAATCGACTCAATGGCAACAAGTTTGATTGGGTTTTGGTTTATTTATTCATAAATAATTTCCATATTGCTACATAGTTTTCTATACCAATATCTATTTAGTATATATGTATAGATACAATGTATAGATTATTTATATATTTTTTTACTATACAGACAGTAGCATGCATATTGCATACATACCATATTTTCACAAATAATGTGCCCATGTAAATAACAAGCCCACACATATAACGTGCGCCTAGGAAAATAATGTGTGAGAGGGTTGCACGGTGGGTAAAAAATGTACAATGTATGCTTTATTTGTGTAAAAATACAGTATGTATTGTATAAACTGTACAATCTATTTATACCAATACAATAGGTAAAAAATGGATCCTCTGTGTTTTAGTTTACATTTCTTTAGTAACTAGCAAGGTTGGTTTTTCTCTTCATCTATGTGTTTTCAAGTTTATTTTCTCCTTTATAAATTATTCGTGTCTTTTGGCCATTTCCTGTTGAGGTTTTAATGTCGTTGCTTTTTTAAAAAAATTTAATACTTTGATATTTTCCCTAGCTTCTTTTCTTTTCCTTTAAAATACTATTTTTTAAATTGCAGTTGAAAGAGATTCAATTTTCACAAGGGCCTCCCTATTCCCTTTATTAATATTATAATGAATATTTTCAAGACCAATCATAGAGAGGAGAAAAAGAACAATTTAAAGAGAAACATTAAGGAATTGATTTGAGTGAAGAACTGTGAATCATTATAAAAAAAAATACAAGTAAGCTCACCAAATTCTTAATGGGTTGGGCTTCACCCTGGGAAGGTGCTTTTCTTTCTTTGACCTTAAAAACAAAGTCACATTTACAGTATGGAATATTAATTGTTCATGGTTTCTCCCATTAATTATAATAGCTAATTTTCATATTACTCTCAGCTCACCTAATTCATTTGAAAATCTACTTTAAATTCCTGATTGTTAGGATGGCAAGGTACTAATTTCATTTAGAAATGGAATATCAGGGAAAAGGAGGAAGAAACAGAGGTTAGTTATCTGCATGGCCCGGATCCATGCAGATAAAAATGATAATTTTTAAAAATCATACTAAACATTTTGGCTTTAGGTGCCAGCTGGTAAAATCCTTGAAGAGGATGATGATGATAATAATAATAATAATAAAATTTAACATTTATTGAAAACTTTTTAGTACTAAGCATTTCACATGAATTCTGCTACTTAATCCTGTCAACATCCTCCATTTTGCAGATAAGAAAACTGTCGTCCAGTCTTAAGATAATGTCTCCCAGAATTTGTTTTGTTTTTATATTTCATAGTAGAGAAAAATGAGCCATATCCATATCAGAATTATTAAAGCAAAGAAATGGAAAATGGTGGTCACATATATGCTCAGTTTTAGCATATAAAAATATTTGTTAGATACATTTGATTACCTGTTTTATTGGTCAGGAGTTTTTATAAATGTGTGTATATATGGATTAAAGTTATTAATAGGTTTTAAAGACAAAAAATTACCATTCTCCAACCCATTTATCACGCTAGTCTCCTTGGAAATTACTATGGCAACGAAGTATCCATTCATTTATTTTTACTCCCCTTCCATAAACTATTAGTCACCTTACGTAAGAGATAACTAGGTACTTTCCAAGTTGATACTTCCCTCTTCTAGAGTTGAGTAGATGTATTTCAACTCTAAGTTATAATGAACACTTAGAATTCTAGGATAATGGATTTGACCTACAGAGAACTGTAGTATGCAACACAGTAAACAGTCGTTGGCTTACCTTGCCCGTGCAGTTCAACAGTTTTAATGTGCCTTCTGAAACAATCAATAAGTGGACATTGAAATCCTCACTGATATTCATTTTAAGAAATTGCTTCAACCTTCGAGCAGCCCGATATAGAAACATAGCTTCCTATTGCAGAAAGAAAATCACAAGGGCTGTGGTTCAAATAAAACATTATGAAATGATAAGCTTTCTTAAGGCGCCTAAAGCCAGAGTTGTATCTCTAAGCCATGCCCCACCTCCACCCTAGCTTTCTTTTCCAGTTAATCACGTGACTGACAATTAACAAGACTGAAACTGTATAGCTCTTACGTGACAGCATAAAGTGCTTAGAACAAGGGTTAAATTTTCTAATTGACCTGTGTCTCTTCTCTGTTACATACATGAACATATCTCTTAGTGTGCACATATGGCAAGATTATTGTAAAACAGGATATACAAAAAAGAAGACTTCTGGAAGCTACAATAATAAAAGACCAAAGAAGAATTAATGCCTTTGAATTATGGAGTTGGTGAATGGACTGTCAGAAGAATGAACAAATCTGTCTTGGAAGAAGTCCAGCCAGAATGCTCTTTAGAAGCAAGGATGGAGAGACTTCGTCTTACGTACTTTGGACTTATCAGGAGGGACCAATCAGTAAAAATAGAGGGTCAGTGACAGAGAGGAAGGCCCTCAATGAGCTGGACTGACACAGTGACTGCAACAATGACTCAAACATAGCAATGATTGTGAGGATGGCAGAGGACTGGGCAGGGTTTCCATCTGTTGTACTTCGGGTTGCTTGAGGCAGAACTGACTCTACGGCACCTAACAACAACAATATATGTGGTTTTATCAAGCCTTTTGAGCTTATCAAGCCTTTTGAGCTATAGATGAATAGCTGGTAATTAAAAAATAAAAGGCCATGTTGACCTAAAACAGATACTTAAAGATACTTAAAGAAAGAAATAAAAAAATAGAATTTATGGATATAATATGGGGTGTCATGTGGTTAACTCAGCTATTTTGATTTTAAAAAGACTTCAAATAACACATTAGTTTCTCTACAAAGAAATGACACAAACTTTTGGAGGTTTTGTAAATTGGGAGGTGATAGTTAAAAGCTAAGCAAATACTGAAAAAAAAAATTCAAATTGCCTGCAGTCAAATTATCCTATGACTTATGTTTGTGTGTGTGCAAGTAACCACTCTAACAAATACTTTCCTGCAAAAGGAATTCAGAAGTAAGGGATATGTGTGTCTTTGAACTCAGCACAGCAGTTTTTCTAGTATTTTCAAGGTGAAAAATTGAATGCTAAAACAAAAATCTAATAAACGTAGGGTTATTTGTAAAATAAACGTATAAAGGAAGATCAGAATATAATTTAATAGATCAATGGGAAATGTGTGGTTAGAACTGAAAGAATATGTTATTAATATAATTGTCTACCAGAGGCACAAGAAATATAAGCTACTATAAAATCAAGCTTCAATGATATATAAACTCCAAATAATTATCATTACCTTATTATCATCACATGAATGCTTTTTTAAAAAGTTAGATTCATTAGCCGGGCAATTGGTACCAATTTCTATCATGTTGTCCTGTAATAAATAATATAAAATAATATGGTTAAAACTGAGGACTTTTCTAATATGTAGTAATTATAAAAATAACAATGTTATACCTGGTATTAAGATGGCTCATCTGGTTAGGTATAAAAAATAGTATGCTCTAACCGAAGAATGAACAAGTATATATGTAAACCCTCACATACTTAGAGTACCTCCCAGACTCCTTAATTTAATCCCAGAATTCATTGATAGACTCTGGCTTATTTGGGTACATAAAAATACCTGTTTTAGAGGTGATAATATATAGACTAAAAACAAATAAACCAAAACCAAAACAACAACAGCCTCATTGCCATTGAGTCAATTCCAACTCACAGCAATGCAACCCTATAGGACAGAGTAGAACTGCCCCCAAAGGGTTTCCAAGGCTGTAACCTTGAAGTTGCCGAGGATTTCATTTTACTTGGATCCACAATCAGCATCCATGGAAGCAGCAGTCAAGAAATCAAAGATGCATTGCATTGGGCAAAGATGTCACCTTGAAGACTAAGGTACACCTGACCTAAGCCATGGTGTTTTCAATCGCATCATATGCATGTGAAAGCTGGACAATGAATAAGGAAGACTGAAGAACTGATGCCTTTGAGTTGTGATGCTGGCGAAGAATATTGAATATACCACGGACTGCCAAAAGAATGAATAAATCTGTCTTGGAAGAAGTACAACCAGAATACTCCTTAGAAGCAAGGATGGCGAGACCGCATCTTACATACTTTGGACATGCTGTCAGGAGGGATCAGTCCCTGGAGAAGGACAACATGCTTGGTAAATTACATGGTCAGCAGAAAAGAGGAAGCCCCTCAATGAGATGGATTGACACAGTAGTTGCAACAGTGGGCTCAAGCATAACGATTGTGAGCACGGTGCAGGACCAGGCAGTGTTTTGTTCTGTGGTACACAGGATTGCTAGGAGTCGGAACCAACTGGACAGCACCTAACAACAACAACAATCTTTACGGAAGCCAACTGCCACATCTTTCTCCCTTGGCGCAGCTGGTGGGTTTGAACAGCTGACCTTTCGGTTAGAAGCTGAGCGCTTAACCACTACATCACCAGGACTGCTTAATATACAAAGCATTGTAAATTTTAAAATCATGACATTGAGATGGATTTAAGAAGTTATTCTAATTCCCTGCCACCATCAAACAGCAACAAAAGGCAACTTACCTTAGAATTAAGATAAGACCTCTTGACAGTGAGGGTAGGGTTGGGATTCATTCCGCAGCATTTTTAACAATCCAGTTTATCTGGGATGATTGAGGTAGACTTTTGCTGATTAACAGTGGGATTGAATGTGTGTGTACTGTAAACATAGGAGGGGTAAGGCTGACTGTGTGCATGTTTCCTTTCTAAGGACTGTAATATGAGAAGATGGGGATTACCTGAATTAAGAATTTAGTTGACATATTAGGAAGAACTTCCTAAGGATTCAGACTTGCCTATGAACAGGGTTGAACTAGCTCTGCAAAGCAAGCTAGCAATCCCACGCTATCAGAGCTTTTAGAGGGATGTCAAGCAACTTAGCCTATCTAATGTTACCAAAGAAATGGAATAAGAAGTGGAGCAATGACTGGCAGGACTTAGTGGGGGTTTCTAATCTTCACTTGCCTCTCAGAAAAGTGTCACTTGTGAAAAGAATAAATGATCTCTGGGTTTATCCTGACTTTAAAATTTATATGTTACCAATTTTATCTGCAGGAAGTTGCATCTGAAAACAATCATTCATTTAACCATCCAATAGGTACTGAGGGCCAATGTGCAAGGTCCTCTGCCATACCCCTATGGGGAAACAAAGATAAGAAAAGCACCGTCCCAGTTTCCTGTGTCACTTGATATAAAGGATGGATGCTGCACCTCTTGGACAGTTTTACACCACTTCTTATCTTTGGAAAAGTATGCTTTTGAAAACAGAATTGTTAGTACCAAGCATCCTTGTGATACCACAAACATCTCAAGTGCAAAAGACATATATATATTGTCTGTAAGTATCTTCACGCTGCCCTAGACCCAGTCCTGAAAAGGTAGTAGAGAACTAATATTTGTCTAATAAATCATTTTCCTACCGACTTGGCATTTAGCCTCAAGAAGGAGAATCAATCACACACAAATTTATCTTTAATAAAATATAGAGCATTTAATTTCTGCCATGCCATTCTTCAAAAGAGAAGGTAGATAAGTCTGCAGTTAATCTGTATGATATTTTCCAATTTACCAAAACATTACATGAATATGTCACATAATTAGTTCCTGTTTCTTGGAGCATTTTAACAAATTGAACGACACATGAGTATTTAAAAAGTTGTATTCGTTAAGCTAATGCTCCAGGTATTTAATAAAACTTTAGCAGATCTACAGGAAGGTAATGTTAGATCAGTTAATTTGTTTGCCAAATGTTCAATAGAGAATATAAAGGTGTTATTATACCTTTAGAAAATTGACTTCTACTGGGAACACACTATTATTGACTAAACTTTAACACACTTTATGAGTACATTTAACATAGGTGCACATAGGTGCTAATTACAGTTGCTTTCTGAGATTGTTTTCATTCAAGCCCTATCAGAAGGGCAGCTCAAGCTAAAAATGATAGGATCATGGAGTTGGAAAGAACCTTAGATATGTATTTCTTGATTTTACAAAGAATAAAATTACTTGACCAAGGTCACAGTAATAACTCCTTATAGGCATCCTGACATATTTGAAGATTCTTCATATTTTCTTATGGATATGAAAAATCATGGGAGAAAAGTGAAGATCACATTGACTGGGAACTGCAATAGTTGCCAGTATAAAATGTGATGATACGTAAGTTGTTCCTAAAATACAGAATGATGTTTACATTTGCGGAATTAGTTCTTTTATTTCCACATAGGTTTCTTCTAGCTCTGAATTTTTTCTATTTTTAACAGTCTCTTCTTTAGAAGCACTATGTATATAAGGAATTTTCATTTTCATTTTTCTATTATATATTTATCTATGATTTTGAAAAATTTCATTTTTTGCTGTTTTCTCCACGTGTCTTCAATATGCCAGTTTTATTAGGGCATTAATTTCTGATTTTTATTTTTCATTTTTTTCCTAAAATCTAAAGAGCTTTCTTTCAGTTTTTACTGTTATTTCTTATCTGATATTGTATCTTTTACTTTTTTTTCCTTAGGGGTAGTTAAGTAAATTTTTGACATTTCCTATTGCTTTCATGGATAATTAATATCTTCATCTGAATTCATTATCCTTTTCCTTATTTATGTATCTATGTGTTTATCCATTTATTCATTTTGGTAGTTTTTATGCATCTCACTGCCTTTTTTATTTTCTATTTTATGGTCATTTTTCAAAGGGATGCTAAAATTGATTGGATTTATTGTTCAACCAATATTCACAGCCCCCTCCCCCCGCCCTTTTCAGGGGAGGGTTCTTTAGTTCCCTAGGGCAGTAACTAATTACCAAAAACTTGGTGGCTCAAAACAACAGATATTTATTTTCTCACAGTGCTGGAGACCAGATGTTTGAAATCAAGGTTTCTACATGGCTGTATTCCCTCCAGTCTCTGGGGAAGAATCCATTCCTTGCTTTTTCTATCTTCCAATGGCTACCAGATTCCTTGGCATTTCTTGTCATGTGGCTGTATAACACCAATCTCTATCTCTGTCTTCATTGCACCTTCTCCTCTATGTGTGTGTCAAGTTTCCTTCTGTCTCTCTCTTATAAGGGCACTTGTGATGGCATTTAGGGTCCACCCAGAAAATCCAAGACAATCCCCACATGTCCAGATCCTTAATCACACCTTCAAAGATGCCTTTTCCTTACAAGGTAATATTTATGGGTTCTAGGGATTATGACTTGATATCTTTGGGTGGCCATTACTCAGCCTACTAGAGAAAAGTGTATTTCCCTGCCTACTGATGTTGAGTTTGATCATATGACTTCCTTTAGGTAGTGGCCGACTGGACAAGGCCAGGGACTTGAAATGTCCATGCACAGTTGAGTTTGGCCCCTTTTAACATGAAGAGAATAAGCCTCTCGTAGCAGCTTGCATTCATTATCTAACAAGAAACCCAAACCAAAACAGCTGCTGTTGAGCTGGTTCCAACTCATGGTGACCTCATGTGTTGCAGAGTAGGACTATGTTCTATAAGGTTTTCAAGGCTGTGATCTTTCAGAAGTAGATCGTCAGGCACCTTTGGGTACTTTTGAGTTCAAACCACCAACCTTTCAATTAGTATTCAAGCACTTAACTATATGTGCCACCCAGGGACTCTAGTCATTATCTATTGTTGCATAATATATTACTCCAAAACTTAGCATCTCAAAACATTTATTTTTGTACATTTTCTGTGGGTCAGGGACCTGGGAGCAGCTTAACTGGGTAGTTCTAGTCAGCATCTTTCACGAGGTTGCAGTCAAGATGATGACCAGGGCTACACTCACCTGAGGCTTGCTAGAACTACAGGGTCCACTTCCAAGATGCCTCATTCACATAACTATTGGCAGGAGACTCAATTTCTCACCACATGGGCCTCTTTATAGGCTTACTGAGTGTCCTTACAAGATAGCAGCTGGCTTCCCTCAGAGAATGCTGAGAGGAGAGAGCAAGGGGCAAGCCACAGTGCCTTTCATGACACAGTATTGGAAGTCACACACCATCACCTCTACCTTATTCTATTGGTTAAAACTAAGTCACTAAATGCAGTTCACACTCAAGGAGAGTGGAATTAAGCTCCACCTCTTGACAGGAGGAGAATGAAAGAATTTGTGGACATATGTTAAAACCAGCATACAGCTGCTCTTCTATCTTGTGCCCCAGAATGAAGTAGACGGAGGCGATCAACCCCAACCAGGCTACAGACCTGTGAGTCTGAGATAAATGCATATTGTATGTCTTTGATCTTTTGTGGGTATTTGATATGTTACAAAAGCTGACTGATAGAGAAGTTTTGCTGGTTGAATCCATTAATTGCCCAAAAATAAGGTGGGAAGGGACAAGGACGGGTAATGAGCTGGGCCAGCCAGAAACTTCAGTTCTAGTATAATTCCTCAGAACACATTCTTACCAATTTGTCAGATTCTCTGGCATAGGATAGTTTTCCTCCTAATTTTTTTTTTCACATTTTCCCCTTCAGTAGAGAAGGTTAACGTGGTTTACAGCAACTGTTCACAGTCATATGTGCTTTATTTATTACTGATAGCTGATTCTGGTCAACAGCTACATAACTAATTGTTGCTTCCTCTCTCTCCTCAGTCCATCGATTTCGTAGTACAGTTTCTCTGTTTTGGGAAGTTTTGCCATAGAAATAAAGATTCAGCCTCGTGTCTCTGGCCGTTCTTGTGTCCTTCATCTCTGATCATCACTCTCACAATATATTCATGGCCAAAAGCCTTGTGCCAGACAAATAAAGACTCATTCGAGGGACTTTTGTAAATGTGCTACTTATTTTTAGAGAAATCTGTACCCTGTATAATGTTCTTGGAATTGTGTTTCAATCGGTATAAATTTTACCATCTGGCAAGTAGCCTTAGTAGATTATAGTATCAACTGGCAGCTGCTGAGCATCTACCATGCCATTGTCATGGATTGGATTATGTCCCACCAAAAATGTGTGTATTAACTTGGTTAGGCCACGATTCCCAGTATTCTGTGGTTGTCCTCCATTGTGATTGTAATTTTATGTTAAAGAGGATTAGGGTGGGATTGTAACAGCCTTACCAGGTTACATCCCTGATCCTATATAAAGGGAGTTTCCCTGGGGTGTGGCCTGAACCACCTTTTATTCCTCAAGAGATAAAAAGAAACGGAAGCTAGCAGAGAGTTGGGGATGCCATACCACCAAGAAAGCAGTGCCGGGAGCAGAGCGCATCCTTTGGACCCAGGGTTCCTGCACCGAGATGCTCCCAGACCAAGTGAAGACTGATGCATCACAAGGACCTTCCTTCAGAGCTGACAGAGCGACAAAGCCTTCCCTTGAAAACAGCACCCTGAATTCGGGATTCTAGCCTACTGGACTGTGAGAGAATAAATTTCTCTTTGTTGAAGTGATCCACTTGTGGTATTTCTGTTACAGCAGCACTAGATGACTGAGACAGCCATGCTGTAGTGGGGCTACAACTGTAATTAAAATTGCCTGAGGTTTCTTCTCTCAGTAAGTTTACTGTCTGGCAGTGAAGACAGACAAGAATCCACAATCAAATCCCAACTTGATAACCATGATAAATGAAAGGTAAGTGCTACCGTGAAAGTCTATACTAGAAGGATTTTACTTAGGTACCCCAGCGAAGATTTCCCTGAGAAAAGTACACTTACAAAAGCAGGAGTAAACTAGAGAAAGAAAGGATGGAAAAGGATTCAAGGTATAGAAAACAGCATGTACTATTGCCTTGAGTTGGGAGGGAACAGGACAGGTATGTGGCTGAAAGAAAAAAGTAAAGCAGGTAGTATATAGTGAGAGACCAAGAGAAAGCATTGCTTCCTCATGAAACTGGAGGGGCTGGAAGGAAGCAAATTACACATGGCTGTGAGTCCATGTTAGGAAGCTTCGTCTTACTCCTAAAAGCAGTAATTAGTGATTGAACGTATTTTTATTTATAAACGGGACAATGTAATTCTAAGGTTTACCTTTTCAAAGATCATACTGATGGCAGCATGATGAGTGGATAGGAAGGGCTCAACAAGATACATGGGTGAATCTTTAGGAAGCTCATTACATAATCGGCGCTTTGAGATAATGGCTTATTGGACTTTGTGGTGGGAGAAAATCAAGAGATAGGTGAACAGATTTGTGAAATGCTTAGAAGGCAAATTTAACATGATTTGAAAATGAAAGTTAAGAAAGAACGACATAGTAAGAATAATTCCTGTTTTTTTTTCTGGTGTGTGCAACAGAATACACCATGCTGCCCTTCACTGAGGAAACCTGGTGGCGTAGTGGTTAAGTATGCTGGCTGCTAACCAGAAGGTCGGCAGTTTGAAGCCACCAGGTGCTCCTTGGAAACTCTATGGGACAGTTTCACTCTGTCCTATAGGGTCGCTATGAGTCAGAATTGACTTGACGGCAGCTGGTTTGTTGGGCCATTCACTGAGATAGGGGATAGGAGAAGAGATGGAGTGGGGGCATGATAAAGTTATTATGGGACGTAACATGAAATATTGAGCAGGTATTATGATTTTGTCCTGAGGTAATGCTTATGAATATGGAACTATACCTATAATCAAACATCATACGACAAACATCATACGACAAACATATGACAAAGATATGTAGAAGATCATATTCAAATCTATATGCATATGTACACACATGAACACATATATGTAGGAAAAGCTCTCTTAATTGACCTCCATTTAACTGACTTGATGGATTGATAAATACTCTATTTGTTCCATATAACATATTGACTGATGCCCATAGTACACTTAACACCTCCAACCAGTAGTTCACTCTCCGATATGTTGATCTATTTTTTCTATTACCATTTGAGTTGGATATTTACTAAGTCAGTTGTATTTGTTCCTAAACACTAACTTATACAATTTAATTAAATACTATATAAAACAGTGAAATATTAGTAGGAAAGTGGAGTGCTTTCTATAAAGATGAAATTGAATTGGAATAACTTTAAGATTGTTGAAATAGGTGTGAGTGAAATAACTACAAGGGGTGAATCAAAAGGATCTGGAAGAAAGTGACACTGAAATTACAGGTAGTCTTCGATTTATAACATATTCAAGTTACGAAGAACTGTGCTGACAACAATCTTTTTATTTTACATCTTATTGTTAGTAATATGCAGTGATACAGTGCTGCAGCACGTGATTTGCTGATGTGATCATTCTCAGATGTCCACCTGCAGATGTTCAATGTCAAGATTTACTGTTAAAACACTGCCATATAGCAGGCAACAATGAAAACTAAAAAAAAACAAAAAAGAGATAATTGAATTACATCAGAACCAACTTACCACAGAGTTGTTAGAACTGATCCTGTCATAAGTTGGAGACTACCTGTACCTTGCAAGTGTCTTTAAGGCCCTTTAAAAATTTAATCTAGAAATTGTAGAGGGTGTATCATGGGTGTTGATTTTTGCAAGAAAATGACAGGAAACTCTAGTCAGCAAATTCATACTTGAGAAAAGGCCTTGATCCCATGTTTAAAGAATGGCAAATGGATATACTGGTACGTTTACATATTTAATATTAAAACAAATAAAAATGGTGAGACACGTACCCTTTTTTATTTTTATTTTTTACTGACGTCCTGCTTTAACAGACCTCTTCTGGTATTTTAACAATGACCAGTTACCACTAGGCTAGGAGTAGGCAGGCAACTCAGATATCACCAGGGAGCCCTCCTGCTCCTGCAACTCTGGGATCCATCTATGCTTTCTCCTGTCATATCATCCCGTGTACAAAACGTACAATTCTTTCACCAATTTTTCCCACATGTGCATGCACACAGACACACACACACACATTCACATACCGTGCATGTCACACGTGTTAAGCAATTAGTAACCTTAGATATGAGAGATTAAAGGGAAGGCTCATCTCTCCCTTTGTTTTCTCCTCCCTTAACAATCCTCTCCCCTCCCTCTCAGAAACAACACAAGTTCCTCTCCTTGTTTTAGGCATAGCAATGAAAGAATTCATATTTTGGCTACTTAAACACGGCCTTGCAGTTTCCCCCTGTAGCCCAAGCAGCTTATCAGGTTAACTCTTTCAAACAAATACAGTACTGTTCCCAAGAGAAGGGAGAAGTAAAAGGGTCATTATATCTGCAGAAAAATCAAAGGGGGAACATACCAAGATGTGGATGGTGAGATTAAGGGTGAATGTTTAACTTTTTGCAATTTCTACAATTCCCAGATTTTCTACGATGAGTATGACTTACTGTATACCTCAAGGTTTGCTGGGACTGTCCTGGATTATACCCATTGTTCCAGCAGCCTGTTCAGTGCTTCCCTCTTATATTCTTAAAAGTGCCGTAGTTTGCGCAGTAAATTATCTGATCACCCTAATTATGCTATGTTACCTTAATTTTGGTTTACATGATATAGTTTTCTTGTCTTTTATTTTTGAAAATTATTTTGAATATACTTTTAAAAGCTATTTTTAATCTAAAAAATATTGTATGCTTATCATAGTGATTAAGAGCTACGGCTGCTAACCTAAAGGTCAGCAGTTCGAATCCACCAGACGCTCCTTGGAAACTCTATGGGGCAGTTCTATTCCATTCTTTAGGGTTGCTACGAGTCAGAATCGACTCAGCAGCAACAGGATTGGTTTTTTTTTTTTTTGTCGTAACTCCAATATTCTAAAATACAGGATGAAAACCTTCTCACTCTTTCCCTACTGCCCCTACTAGAATCACCCACCTGAGGTGACTAATGTTAAGAGTTTGACAAGAGTATCCTTCTACACCTTTTTCTTGCTCAAAAGAAATCTATGTATGTGTGTATCCAGCACACAAACATAAAATCACACACACATACATGCATGTATAGAGTTTATAAGGTGCTTTTTTTTCCCCATTTTTCTTAAATGGGATTGTGGTATATACATTACTCTTCAACTTGCTTTGTATTACTTTCTCTTCATGTCATGACCATCTTTCTAGGTCACACACATTTAGAACAATTGTTTTTTCATAAGTGCATACAGTGTGTTCTACAATGTATTCAACACTTCCTTTATTGATGGATGGCCAAGTCAATATTTGCTCCTAGAAATAATGCTAAAACAAATATCCTTGCATATGTAACTGAATGTGTGTATATATTATATCCTCTAATATGGATTCTTAAATTTCAGTAGCCTTAGTTCCCAAGGGTGAGATCTGAATAAACTCGTATGTTCATTTTAAAAATGATTCACACTTTCACCAACAAAATGTGGAACTCCATTTAGTCACATCCTTGCCAACGCCTGATGTTATTAGCTTTTAACATTTGTATCAGCCCTGATATATGAAAAATTATGCTTCATTTGCATATAGTATAAATTTTCGTATTCATGACTACTAGAGAATGAATATCATTTCCTGTTAATTATCCTTTAAACAGAAATTATACTCTCTATCAACTTAAATGGAATGTTTGATGGTTCAGTGGTAGAATTCTTGCCTCCCATGCAGGAGACCCAGGTTCGAGTCCCAGGCAGTGCACCTCAAGTACAGCCATCACACATCCGTCAGTGGAGGCTTGCTTGTTGCTATGATGCTGAATGGGTTTCAGAGGAGCTTCCAGACTAACACAAACTAGGAAGAAAGGCCTGGCAATCCACTTCTGAAAATCAGCCAGTGAAAACCTTATGGATCACAACAGTCTGATGCTGTTGTACATGGGGTTGCCAAGAGTTGGGGGCCAACTTTATTGCAGCCAACAACAACAATAGCATGTTATTGTTGTGTTACTATATTTATAATAACTATCTAACAGCAACAACAAAAAACAGTTACCTTCATGTCGGTTTCGATTCATAGTGACCCTGCATATACAGAGTAGAACTGCGCTCCATAGGGTTTTCAAAGCTGTGACCTTTTAGAAGCAGATCACCAGGACTTTCTTCCAAGGCACCTCTGGGTGTGTTCAGATTGCCAACCTTTCAGTTATTGGTCAAACACTTAAACTTTTGCACCACTTAGGGACTCCAATAACTATCTGTTGTTGTTGTTAGGTGCCATCAAGTCAGTTCCAGCTCATAGTGAGCCTATGTACAACAGAAGGAAACACTGCCTGGTCCTGTGCCATCCTCACAAACGTTGTTATGCTTAAGTCCATTGTTGCAGCAACTGTGTCAATTCATTTCATTGAGGCTCTTCCTCTTTTTTTGCTGACCCTCTACTTGACCAAGCATAACGTCCTTCTCCAGAGACTGATCCCCCCAACAACATGTCCAAAGTATGTGAGATATAGTCTCGCCATCCTTGCTTCTGAGGAGCATTCTGGTTGTACTTCTTCCAAGACAGATTTGTTCATTCTTTTGGCAGTCCATGGTATATTCAATATTCTACTCCAACACCATAATTCAAAGGTGTCAATTCTTCTTCGGTCTTCCTTTTTCATTGTCCAGCTTTCACATATATAGGAGGTAATTGAGACACCACAGCCTGGGTCAGGCACACCTTAGTCTTCAAGGCGACATCTTTGCTTTTTGACACTTTAAAGAGGTCTTTTACGGCAGATTTGCCTAATGCAATGTGTCTTTTGATTTCCTGACTGCTGCTTCCATGGCTGTTGATTGTGGATCCAAGTAAAATGAAATTCTTGACAACTCCAATCTTTTCTCCATTTATCATGATGTTGTTTGTTGGTCCAGTGAGGATTTTTGTTTTCTTTATGTTGAGGTGTAATCCATACTGAAGGCTGTGCTCTTTGATCTTCATCAGTAAGTGCTTCAAGTCCTCTTCACTTTCAGCAAGCAAGGCTGTGTCGTCTGCATAATGCAGGTTGTTCATGAGTCTTCCTCCAATCCTGATGCCCCATTCTTCATATAGTCCAAATTCTCAGATTATTTGCTTAGCATACAGATTGAACAGATATGGTGAAAGCATACAACCCTGACACACACCTTTCCTGACTTTAAACCATGCAGTATCCCCTTGTTTTGTTTGAATGACTGCCTCTTCATCTATGTACAGGTTCCTCACGAGCACAATTAAGTATTTTGGGATTCCCATTCTTCACAATGTTATTCGTAATTTGTTATGATCCACACAGTCAAATACCTTTGCATAGTCAATGAAACACAGGTAAACACCTTTCTGGTATTCTCTGCTTTCAGCCAGGATCCATCTGACATCATTAATGATATCCCTGGTTCCATGTCCTCTTCTGAATCTGGCTAGAATTCCTGGCAGTTCCCTGTCGATACACTGCTGCAGTCGCTTTAAATGATCTTCAGCAAAATTTTACTTGCATGTGATATTGTTTGATAATTTCTGCATTCGGTGGGATTGTCTTTCTTTGGAATAGACATAAATATAGATCTCTACCAGAGATGTAGACTTCACTAAATAGTTGGGTATTTACTAGTATCATCATTTCTTTATTATTGATTTTTATTAATCTCTTGTTCAGCCAGGGTAATTTTAGTCACATTTTTATTGTTGTTGTGAATATAAAAATAGTATTCTTGTCGAGCTCTTGTGTATCTCTCTTTTTACTTGGCACACTGAATAAAATTTGGTTGAGTCTAGAATTGTGGACTCATATCCTTATCACAAAACTCAGTAGAGATTGGTCAATGGGAGGTAAAAATTGGTGAAAAAATTGAAAATTAGGGGGCGAAGAAAGCATCCTTCCCGGAAGAAGGGGGGAAGGGTTTCCAAACCCCCCTCTTCTTCCGGGAAGGATGCTTTCTTGGGAATTTTACTTTGATATATCCAGAGGTTTGTCTCTCATTATTATTTTTGACTGGTAATCATCAGACTTTATTTTTTTAACTGCAAAAATAGGAATTTCGTTGTTTCTGCAATTTTTGCTTCTATTTTATTTGTTACTTTTTTTCAGAAACATTTAGTATCCATAGATGATTAGCTTTCTCTCTGCCTCGTTGGTCATATGAATCATCTTCTCTGATATATGTATATGTGTGTGTATGCATGCATCTATATACATATATGATACATGTATATATGTGTGTATGTATATATAGAAAGAGAGAATGAGAGGCCTTTCTGTGTTTGTCTATCCAGTGATTAAAACACAAAGTCACTCCTCCTTTTAATACACACATTATCATAATATAAACCATTAACCCTCTAACTGATAGAGATGAATTCCTCTCAAAGTGCCATGCTGTTTATGAACGTCCCCATAAACCAAAATGAAAGAAACCTGTTGCTGTCGAGTTGATTCCGACTCATAGCAACCCTACAGGACAGAGTAGAACTGCCCCATAGGGTCTCCAAGGAGCAGCTAGTGGATTCGAACTGGGACCTTTTGGTTGGCAGCCTGAGCTCTTAACCACTTCACCACAAGGGCTCCAAACTTCCCCAGGATAATACCATGGGAACTTCCGCATGGTATTAACTAATGTATGCTCTGTAATAAACTCCTCAGGCGCTTCCACATGGTCTCCTCAGTGTGGTCATGATCTGCCTCTACAAATGAAAAACAAACTCATGGTTCCAACTCACAGCAAACCCGTGTGTGCCAAAGTAGAGCTGTACTCCATAAGGTATGCAGGGGCTGATTTTTTTAGAAGTAGTTTGCCAGGACTTTCTTCCTAGGCATTTCTGGGTGAACTTGAACCTTCAACCTTTTGGTTAGCAGTCAAGAGCATTAACCATTTGTGCCACACTAGGACTCCCCTCAGGTAAAGATCTTCATACAATCACTGCTTTCTGTTTTCGGAGGTTAAGGTATTTCTCCAATGACAACCATTAATGCTCCCACTCCAGTTATGTAGAGGGGATACAGCCCTTCTTATATCAGAAGAGTTTTCTGGTTGTTCTTTCTCTTTATCAAAAGGAGATGGAACCCAAACATTTCCATTGTAATCTTTGTAATTATCTTTCCATAATGTATATATTATTCTCCTTTTAATTATTTAACATTGATGCGGTTTTTATGGATTTTATCCCACTCTCAGCTCTGGGTTGGGCCTTGTTGGTCTAATACTAAAATAATAAGTGAATAAGGATTACCCCATCTCCCTTGCCAGAGCAATTGGCTCAAATACCCAATGCCTGGTCCCTGGGTAGACCCCCGATGGTACAGTGGTGAAGAGTTCAGTTGCCAACCAAAAGGCGAGCAGTTAGAATCCACCAGCTGCTCCTTGGAAACCCTATGCGGCAGTTCTATTCTGTCCTGTAGTGTCGCTGTGAATCGGATTTGCATCCCTGGGTGGCACAAACGGTTACACGCTCGACTACTAACAGAAAGGTTGGTGGTTGGAACCCACCCAGAGGCACCTTGTGATCTGTTTCTGAAAGGTCACAGCCTTAAAAACCCTATGGAACAGTCCTGCTCAACATACACAGGGTCATCGTGAGTTAGAGTTGTCTCAAAAGCAACTAACGACAACAACAAAGCAGTCAGGGCCTTCACGTTCCACCGGCATAAGGACTGTTCCATAGGCAGTCCAATCGGAGCATAGGAAGGGCCTTGGTTAACTGGTTATGGGCAAGGGCATGAGCATTTCTTCAAGTGATGAAGGAAACATGAGACCCTGGTGGCTGCTGGCGGCCACATTGCATCCACGAAGGAAACAAGACACAGCATGAAGCTGAATGACACACAGGGAAAGCAGAGGCAAAAGAATTGCAAGGAAACAAAGCTGAAGCTCTGATTAAGCTAAAGTTGAAAACACTCAACTGCTAGGCTTTTCAGTTACATAAGCCAATAAATTTTCTTTAATGCTGAAGCCCATTTATGTTCAGTTTTCTAGTGCTTATAAATGAAAGCATACTCAATTACACACCTTCAGCCTGGAGGATTTTATAACCAATGCCTTGGGTTCTGGCTGCCCCTAAAAGCTGCTCGTGCAGCCACTGCCACCAGCGAAAATCTGTGGCAAACAGATTTGCGTGCTTGCTTTTGCTCTGTCTTTACAAGGTCAGAGAAAGTTCACCCTTAAATTAGAAGTTCCTGGCTTCTCTTAACTGAGACTGTGGAGCAAGTAGCTTCTAGCCCCAGAGAGAGGAGAAAATCCCTTCTCCTCTTGTTAAAAAAAAAAAAAAAATCTGTCTCATTTCCCATCCCAGGAATATCCTCCAAGAATGATGATGGGGTAAGCACCATCCAACAACCATTACCATTCACCATGACTACTCCACCAAACCCAAACCAAACCCATTGCCATACAGTCAATTCCAACTCGTGAACCCCATGTATTTCAGAATAGAACTGCTCCATAGGGTTTTCTCGGCTGTAGTCTTTACAGAAGCAGATCACCAGGCCTTTCTTCTGCAATGCTGCTGGGTGGGTTCAAACCACCCACTTTTCGATTAGTAGCTGAGCACAAACCACTTGAGCCACCCATTGATTTTACTACCCCACAGTCCCAAACAAAGCGGATTCACAGCACCACCTGTGGGAGAATAATGAGTGGCAGAGCTAGGATGTAAATGCATGTTTGTCCAGTCAAAAAAGCCCATGCTTTGCCTACTACACCATGTTTGCCATCTAAGAAACGTGAAGTTGATTCAAAATTTTTAAGCAACAGAGTTTAATGAAATATTTGAGATTATAAATTCTACCAAAAAAATAAAACGATAACACTTTTTTTTTAAGTCCTGAACCCCGCTCACATGACATAGCTTATAATACATTTGGTTTGCTTATTCATTCACACATCTACTTTATGAAAATTAATTGAGTGTTCATACATATACATATTGTATGCATAAAATATAGGGTGATAATTGCCTCGGAAGTAGTCAAGATAAATGCTATGAATGAAAGGTTATTTTTCATTGGTCTTATGAATGAAGTAGAACATGAGCTTCACCTCAAAGGGTCCTCACATTTGGATATGTGAATACAAGGGAGAGCAGGAAATTCCAGAATTACGGAACACAAAGCAAAGGCTCCGTGGTGCAGAAGTGTGGGGTTCATTTAGAAAATATTAGGTGATGCAGTTTGGTTGTGGTATCGGGAGTATAAGGGGGTAATAAACCAAAACCAAACTCGTTGCAGTCGAGTCGATTCCAACTCATAGTAACCCTATCAGACAGAGTAGAACTGCCCCACAGGGTTTCCACGGAGCACCTAGTGGATTCGAGCTGCTGACCTTTTGGTTAGCAGCCAAGCTCTTAACCACTGCACCACCAGGGTTTCCATAAGTGGCAATGGAGAGTAGTAATTAAGCTAGAACTGCAGGTGGCGGGCAGATTATGCTCCTTGAATGCCTGGATGAGGAATTAAGCCTGCATTTGATAGGCAAAGAATGAGTGGTAAACCAAGGAAGATTTTCAAGCAGAATATGACATGATCTTAACTGTGATTTATGGAGATTAGTACGTCAGGGAAATATTCATAATGTATTACTGCGATGCTTACCTGGTTGGCTTAGAGAAGTGAATTCGGTGGTGGGTACATGTAAATTACGGGAGAAATAGAGTGTGTGGAGGAACAAAGGCAGAAGAATCAAGAGAAAGGCTGTTTGTAAGAACTCTGCCTCACTGGAGATGTCCGACCAGGGCAAGTCCAGCTCAATAAAGAAAATAGCTCTGGCTTGGCAACATCTTATTAGGTAAATAGGTATTAGTTTAGAGAAATCACTGTGAAACAAATTGTGAATTAATCAACTCCAAACTTATAAATCATGCTCTACATTTCTACCAAAGGAGGAAAGAAAAACACATGCAGATATTTGCATTTGTCCTAATATTTTGGATTTCTTTATTTCTGGGAATTCATCCTCAATGGACAGGTTTTGAGAAGATAATGGATTGTGAGTATTTACAAAGAGTAAGACAGAAGATATTTATTAAACCCTGTATTCCCTGAAGCCCCTTCATCCACTGCGCAACACTGGCAGGTTAATGAGGGGAAAAAGAGGTATCTGGAATTTTTTGGCTTAGCATACATTCTTTGAATACATATTATGTACTGACATATTTTATATGGCAACTTAATACCCAAAAGATGTTGCCTACTAAGTTTTTGGCATTGTAAAATAAATATATACCATTACTGATTATCCATAGTAGGTTAATTAAAGCTCTGAGGCCACAAACATAAGGTTATGTTAATTTCTGAGTTCTTATGACCAAGAGTAGCCCAAGAAAGCAGCTCTGATATAATTTATTGTTTTTGTGCTTGTCATTTAACCCATACTCATAAAACAGCATGTTTTACGTTGTGTATCTGTAGTACATAAAACAATATCAGAAATAGAAAGCTAAATGCTTTAACAGCTAATATTGATGGTAATCCACCGTAGACAACACCAGGAGAAAAAAAGCAAAGAACACCAGTCTAAAAATAACACTGAAAATGACTATATCGCCAAATACGGTGTTTCGAATTAATATCATCATGAAAATGCCATTAAAAAATACATCGTTCTACAGAAGAGTTAGAAAAGAATACTTGTGATTGTAAATTCCCACTTGTGAAAATACCTTTCCAGAATTTCTTGACGGGGCTCAATTTAAGAAAAGTCAAACCATAGGTAAAATTCCTTAGAAATGGTGCTGTGAATATGGAACAAAGGAGAATGCCACAAAGAACAATGGACAAGTCTTTATTGTTAAGCCCATTCTTTATCTTGTGTAAAGTTGTATGTGCACTTGATGCCTTTTTCTGGAGATGAATGTATATTTTCTATTCAGGAGGTGCCTTTCCAGTTTTACTAACTTGGTGTTTCATTCATTTGTTACTGAATTGTTATTCAAGGTGTGGTTATGTAAGCTTTGAGACAAGAAATGGTGTTCCAAGAATTACATGATTCAACAACTGGCAGATTTCCCCAAATATCAATATCCATACCAAATACTAACACTTCATAATTATTGAAAACCTGGTAGCATTTCTACCTGTAATTTCTACAGTGCCACAGATCACAGCGGTATGCATATCCTACTCTGGGTGTGTGGAAATGTTATAATATCTGATATATATATACACAAAAGTTATATGCAGGGCATTCATTTCTGGGCCTTCTCAAGGAACTGCTTTCCTTTATTAGTGCATTGGAAAGATCACTGAACTAGAAGTGTGGATAACTGTCTCAATATTGCTTCCACTATTGGTACTAAATGATTTTACAGCTGGAAGGGACCTCAGAGGGTATGCAGGTTAACTTTCTAACTTTACAAATTAGAAAATTGTTATGGATTGAATTGTGCCCCCCCCCCCCCGCAATGTGTGCCAACTTGGCTAGGCCATGATTCCCAGTATTACGTGGCTGTTCTCCATTTTGTGATCTGATGTAATTATCCTTTGTGTTGTAAATTCTAATCTCTATGATGTTAATGTGGCAGGATTAGAGGCAGTAATGAGACAAAACACAATCTACAGGATTAGGTTGTATCTTGAGTCAATCTATTCTGAAATATAAGAGAAGCAAGCAGAGAGGAGAGGGACCTCCTACCACCAAGAATGAAGAGCCAGGAGCAGAACACATCCTTTGGACCTGGGGTCCCGGCACTGAGAAGCTCCTAGTCCAGGGGAAGACTGATGACAGACCTTCCCCCAGGGCTGACAGAGAAAGAAAGCCTTCCGCTAGAGCTGGTGCCCTGAATTCAGACTTCTAGTCTCCTAAACTGTGAGAGAATAAATTTCTATTTGCTAAATCCATCCATTTGTGGTATTTCTAGATAACTAGATTTTTTTTTTTTTTAGATAACTAAGACAAAAAGGGAAGCCCTGAAGTGGATAACTGCCTTGTCCAAAGCCTTGAAGACAAAGTGGCAAAGCTGGGCCTCCGACTGAAGCATTTTCACTTTTAGTCCAGTGATCTTTTCATAGCAGCCTACTGATACGGCATAGCCACTCCTTACATTTTCTCATCAGTAAAATAAGTAGGCTGGACCAGTGCAATGGTTTTCACACACCATTTTCATGTAATTTTGTAGTTCCACAAGATAACTCCGGGGTCACTTAACAGTGGTTATAAGATAAGGCAGGATAGTCAGGGTTTTAAGCCTCATTGGAATTCTGTGAAAGGTTCCATCTAAAAATTTCATGAGTAAACAGAAATTTGAAAATCACAGTTATAGATGATCCACTTCTAAGTTCTATAAATAGTAAATCATCTTGAATATGTTCAAATTCTAATAAAATTTCATTCTCATAAATCAAGCAATTTACATTCAGTTTCAAATATACAGGTTTTGCTTGCATCTTTTCTTACAGCTGTGAGATAATAAGTTTGAAGGCCATTGTTGCATACATATTATTTCTAACCTGGATAATATTAGAAGAGCTGTCACTCATCGAGTGCTCACTAAGTGCCAGGCACTGTTCCATGAAACAAACAACAACAAAAAAACCAAACCCATTGCCCTCGAGCTGATCCTGACTCACAGCAAATCTATAGGATAGAGTAGCACTGCCCCATAGGGTTTCCAGGGAGCAGCTGGTGGATTTTAACTGCCAACCTTTTGGTTAGCAGCCCTAGCTCTTAACCACTGTACCACCAGGACCCCACTGTTTCATAAGCTTTATATGTATTAATTCATTTAATCTTTATAATAACTTCATGAAATATGGATACTAAATTTACCCCTATTTTAGAGATAAAGAAGGCAAGGCACAGAAAGATTAAGTAATTTTTGCAATGTTACACAGCTAGCAAGTGGCAGATCCTGGATGAATACTGACATGTGATCCACTGAATAAATGTGTGCTTTTTTTTTTTATAAATTACTCACTGGCAGATAAAAATTTATCTGTGGTTTTCATTTTCATTGTGTTAATTACTCATCACTCTTAGGTTACATACGCAATAGGGGCAGATTAATCACCAATTGGCAATCTAATCAATAATTAACAGATGTGCCAAAAAAGAATTTGTAATCACTGATGCTTATACATTCTATTTTCTAAATATGTTACTACCTGCCTGAACTTTAGACGAGCATCACAGAAGGTTTCCAACTAGAGGATCTCATGTTGTTCTGTGCTGTCTAGTAGATTCGGACTCATAGCAACCCTATAAGACAGATTAGAACTGCCCTATAGGGTTCCCTAGGTTGTAATCTTTATGGGAGCAGATGGCCAGGTCTTTTCTCCTGCAGAACAGTGGGTGGGTTCAAACTGCTGATCTTTTGGTTGTAGCTGAGTGCTTTAACACTACACCACAGGGCTCTTTGTAGGACCGTAGGATTTTATTAATAAGACAATGTGAGGAACCAAGCACTAGACTGAACATATTCAAAGATTCTTGGGGAGCTGAAGTGGGGTGACTACGGGTAGGACAAGGATAAAGATTTACTGAAGAAATATGTCAAGCAAAGTAATAGAATCAAGTATGGCAGACCAAACTGTCATGCAGAATCTTCTAGAAGGAAGTGCTTAATTCTGAGAGCATAACAGTAAACATGACCTGGTCCAGCAAAAACAAGAAGACATTAGTTAGAGTATATGCACTTGTATCAGTAGAACAATGTTGTTGTTTGTCGTTGTTAGGTGCTGTTAAGTCAGTTCTGACTCATGATGACCCCGGGCGTGCAGAGCAGAACTGCTGTATAGGGTTTTCAAGGCTGTGACCTTTTAGAAGCGGATCACCAGGCCTGTGTTCTGAGGCTCCTCTGGGTGGGTTTGAATCACCAACCTTTTGGCTAGTCGTGAAGCACTTAACCATTTGGTCACCCAGGGACTTTTATGCAAGCCATACAATGAATTTTATAACATCACTCATGTATCCCTGGTGGTGCAGTGGTTAAGAGCTCGATTGCTAACCAAACGTTCAGCAGCTTGAACCTACCAGCTGTTCCTTGGGAACCCTATGGGGGCAGTTCTACTCTGTCCTACAGTGTTGCTGTGAGTCGGAATTGACTCAATGGCAATGGGTTTGATTCTTTTTGTTTGATTGTTTTATATCAACATCTTTACACTATAACTTTAAAATAACATTTACCTTTTTTTTGTATATATAGAAGAGTATGCTCATTTATTTAGTCAATCAGTTAATGTTTTCGAAGGGTCTCCATGGAATAAAGATGTGGCAGTCTGCTTCCATAAAGGTCAGCATTGGAAACCCTATGGGACAGTTCTACTCTGTCCTATAGGATCATTATGAGTCAAAATTGACTCAAGGGCAATGGTTTGGTTTTTTGGTTTAGTCTGTGCCAGGTAGTATTCTCAATGCGGGGGATACAGTGATGAACAAGAGAGTCCTTGCTCTCACAAATAAGATAATTTCAGATAGTAATAAGAGCTATGAAGACAATAAAAGAATATGATAGACTGTAGGAAGAGATAAGACCATTCTAATTCTAGAAGGAAGTAGAGTATGCCCGTCAGTCAAGTGTTTACTACTGTTGTCTGCATTTTTCTCTTTTTGGTCGGACTTTCTTAATACTTTTTTTTTTTTTTAAGAAAGGCTCATAAATGCTGTATCCCCTACATTCTGATGTGCATAAATTTCCATCCTATGCACTTTATAAGGAGCCCTGGTGGCACAATGGTTAAACGCTTGGCTGCTTAGCCAAAAGGTCTGCAGTTGGAATCCACCTAAAGGCTCCGCAAAAGAAAAGACCTGGCGATCAGCTCCTGTAAATATTACAGCCTTGGAAACCCTATGGGGCAGTTCGACTCTGTAATACAGGGTCACTGTGAGTCAGAATCGACTCAACGGCACATAACAACAACAATACGTACTTTATACTTGAACAGCAACTTGGCTAAGTATAAAATTCTCGAGTCAAATTTTATTTCCTTTAGAATTTTATAGACATTGCTCCGTTGTCTTTTGTACTTAATATTGGGGAAAAATATGAAGCTACTGTGATTCCCCCTCAAATGACTTACCATTTCTGCCTGAATAATACCTCCTTTATCTTGAAATTCAGAAAATTTACCAAGATATATCTTACTGGTAATCATTTTGTATCAATTTTTGCATAGAACATGAAATGCCCCCTTTGATCTGTTGATTTATTTGTCCTTTATTTGGGGAATAATTTTCCTCTATCCCAGGTTATTTTTCTCTTCTGTTTGATAGGTTCTCCTTTTTAGGAAGAAATATCCACTTGGCTCATTATTTTCTCTCCTTTGTTATTATTGCATCTGCAATTTCTTTGTCTCATCTTTTTACTTTGCATTAACTGTGATTATCATAAATCTGTTTTATTAGCCATACTTAACCGTTCTTGTTGTTTCTAATATATTTATCAAGTCTCAAATGAGGGGACATATTTTTGGATTTTAATGTGTCTCCTTGGTTATATAATACTCTTTCTCAGCTCATTCTGTTAGTTTATCATCTCATCTTTGATGTTCTTTCACTGAGCCCACATGTACTTTAAGGACTATAGTGAAAAATACTACCGGAGATATTCATTTGTTTCTAGGGTTCTGTTTCCTTCCAGAATGGATTCTATTTTTCTTTTATTGTTTTTATTTTTCTGATTACTTTATGGTTATCATGCTGTTTTCGTATTAAGTTGAAAGTGAAACACTTCCATGCTAATATATATTTGACTTCTTATCTTTCTGCTGCTCTTTTCACCGAACAGAAGACATTCTGTCTTTTCTTCACAACTTCAAAGTGAGGGCACAGTATTGCCTGTTCTATCAGCTCTAATGAAGCCTGGGAACACAGGCTGGACTGAAAGAGGTGAGCAGAGGTGGTCCTAAGTGGGGAGGACGGGCAGAGCTGTAGTCAGTTGGGAATGGTGGACAACGGCTGTGCTCACTTTTTAACAATTAATTTTTGTTAAAGTTCATCCTGGGGCGTGGTGAGACTCTTCGGGGAGGGAGGGATTACTCCCAACTGAGTGACTTGTTTTGCTTCTGAAAGAGACTGTCATATTAAGGGTGTCATTTCCCCCACTTTATTTGCGTTTTCCCAGCAGACATTTCTACTGCCTCTCTCTCCAGGGTAGAAGTATTAGTGAGATTTTTTTCCCAAATTTTGTCCATCCGTATTGGTACAACCATCAGTATTATTATTTTTGGAGGGATGAAGTTTTAGGAGCTGCTTTAGTCACGTGTGTTCTTGGGATCTTTCTCTAGTCCCTGGCTCTCATTATTCAAAGATTTTCGCCTAAAGAGACTTATTTTTCTTTGATTCTCTATTTTATACTTTTTCAGTTTTCCAATTTTAGTTCATGTTGTATTCTTTCCTCTGCCATTTTACCCCAGAAATACATTTTGAATCATGAATAATAGTGATACATGTATCTTTAGATTCTATTGTATAGTCATCGAATATGTGAAAGCTCATCATGAAAGTTTTATTCTGTTATCATTTCTTTGATGCAGTGAGATCATAGAGCCTTTACTATCAAAACATGTATGACATGCGTCACCAGATTAAGAGTACTCATAAGATCACATGTCTAATTTCTTCAATTTAAACTAACTCTATCTTCACTTGGTAGATTAGTAGAAATCTCTCTTTTCAATATTTAAATTTTCCAACAATTTAGAGGTTTGACTCATTCCAAAAGGACTAGGTCTCTTTTCATATGCTTTGTAGAGAAAACAGAACTATCTGATCCATGCACAGCTTTCAGTTCATGGTTTCTCTTTCAGTTTTTTATTTCGATTGCAACAACAAGGTATCAACACAGAAAACCAGGTCTGAATCTCTGTACAAGTTCAAATAGTGCACAGGGTTGAGGTACCAAATCTGTTAATTTTTTAATTCATATTTTATGTGTCCAGCATTGTCTCCAAAGAAGACTTCAAGGGCAGGGTATGTAGGTCAGAAAGTACTATTGATCTTAACACTCCTTTCCAGAGAAAATTGCCCAACAACCATCTTAAACCTAGTGTTGAGTCCAGGAATCACCTTGCTCTCATGATGAGCTTCCCCTCTCAGTCATATCGCCCAGGGCCATTTCAGTCTTTCACAAAGGCCATTAATAACATGAAACCACAAAAAATAAGGAGTTCAGTTCTTAATCCCCCTTTTCCCAGGAAACTATGGAAATGTAATTACATTCTCCCTGGCAACTAGCTGTGTTTGCCAAGGGATGTTAGCATTGGAGAATTTGCATAGGCATAAAACAATTACTGATAGTTTTCTTTCATTTGTATAACAATAAAAATTATCATAGAAGATTAGCTTTTTAAAAGGTAATTTATTTTGATAAATTGCAACTTATTCAGTCATCCTGCTAAATTGTATCCACACGAAATGTATTTTAACCTATAGCATAACTTGATAGAATCAAGAACTACTTTAGTTTTTATTGTAGTCAATTTAAATCTTTTTTACCTATTAATTTCTATTATTTAAACATAGTATATTTAGACATTTTTAAAGCAAGATCTGACTAGAATTTGACCCTTTAAGTTGGCCACCTCGGTTAGCAAATCACTCAAAGACCATACTTTGATAGGTATTGGTTGAGAGAAACTTTAAAGCAATAAAGAGTTTTCCAAAGTGGAGAGAGAGTATCAGATTTGAATTTTAGAAAGATAACTCCAGTGCCACTACACATGCAAACCAGCAGAGAAATCAGCCAAGGGGCTACTGAAGGCTATGGACATGGTCCCAGAGAAGGGATGACTAACTGATCTAAGACCATGATAGTGGAGGCCAGTGGAGTGAATGACGTAAACAGGTGCTGTTGTTAGGTGTCATTGAGTCAGTTCTGGCTCTGAGTGACCCTATATGTACAACACAACAAAACACTGCCCAGTCCTGCACCATCCTCACAGTCATTGCTATGTTTCAGCCCACTGTCGCAGCCACTTTGTCAATCCATCTCATTGACGGACTTCTTCTTTTTCTCTGACCCTCTATTTTACAAGCACGATGTCCTTCTCCAGGGCCTAGTCCCTTCTGATAACATGTCCAAAGTACGGGAGACGAAGTTTCACCATCTTCACTTCTTCCAAGACAGATTTGTTCGTTCTTCTGGCAGTCCATGGTATATTCAGTATTCTTCTCCCCCACCATAATTCAAAGGCATCAATTCTTCAATCTTCCTTATTCATTGTCCAGCTTTCACATGAGTATGGGGCAACTGAAAATATCATGACGGGTCAGGCGCACCTTAGTCCTCAATGTGACATCTTTGCTTTTGAACACTTTAAAGAGGTCTTTTGCAGCAGATTTCTTGACTGCTGCATCCATGGGTGTTGATTGTGAATTCAAGTAAAATTAAATCCTTGACAACTTCAGTCTTTTCTCTGGTTATCAGATGTTGTTTATTGGTCCAGTTGCGAGGATTTCTTTTTATGTTGAGGTGTAATCCATGCTGAAGGCTATAGTCCTTGATCTTCATCAGTAAGTGCTTCAAGTCCTATTTGCTTTCAGCAAGCGAGGTTGTGCCATCTATTTATCTCAGGTGGTTAATGAGTCTTCCTCCTAACCTGACGCTTCATTTTTCTTCATATAGTCCAGCTTCTCAGATTATTTGCTCAGCAGAGAGATCGAATAAGTATGGTGAAAAGAGACAACCCCATCACACACCTTTCCTGACTTTAAACGATGTAGGAAACCTTGGTGGTGTAGTGGTTAAGTGCTACGGCTGCTAACCAAGAGGTCAGCAGTTCAAAGCCACCAGCGTTTCCTTGGAAACTCTGTGGGGCAGTTCTATTCTGTCCTATAGGGTCACTATGAGTCAGAATAGACTCAATGGCAACGGGTTTGGTTTTTTGGTTATTCCCTTATTCTGCTGAAATGATTCCCTCTTGGTCTATATATAGGTCCTGCATGAGCACATTTTAGTGTTCTGAATTCCCATTCTTCACAATGTTATCCATAATTTGTTACGATCCACACAGTCGCATGTCTTTTCATAGTCGAGAAAACACAGGTAAACATCTTTTTGATATTTTCTGCTTTCAGCCAAGATCCATCTGACTTCAGCAATGATATTCCTCCTTCCACATCCTCTTCTGAATCAGCCTAAACTTCTGGCAGTTTTCTGCAGATATATTGCTGAAACCGTTTTTGAATTATCTTCAGCAAAATTTTAGTTGTGTATGATATTAATGATATTGTTGGATAATTTCTGCATTCTCTTGGATTGCCTTTCTTGGGAATGGGCACAAATAGAGATCTCTTTCAGTCAGTTGTCTTCCAAATTTCTTGGACTAGATGAGTGAGTGCTTCCAGCATTGCACCAGTTTGTTGAAACATCTCAATTGGTAGTCCATCAATTGTTGGAGGCTTTTTTTTTTTTGCCAATTCCTTGAGCACAGCTTGGACTTCTTCCTTAAGTGCCATCAGTTCTTGATCATATGCTGCCTCCCGAAATTGCTGAATGTCTACCATTTCTTTTTGGTACAATGACTCTGTGTATTTCTTCTATCATCTTTTGATGCTTCCTGCATTGTTCAATGTTTTGCCCATAGAAATCTTCAATATTACAACTTGAGGCTTGAATTTTTTCTTCAGCTCTTTCAGCTTGAAAAATGCTGAGCATGTTCTTTCCTTTTAGTTTTCTAACTCCAGGTCTTTATAAGACTTTACTCTGTCTTCTCAAGCTGCCCTTTGAAATTTCATGTTCGGCTCTTTTATTTCAGCATTTCTTCCATTCAGTTTAGCTACTCTTTGTTCAGGAGCAATTTTCAGAGTCTCTTCAGACATCCATTGTGGTATTTTTTGTTTTTCTTTTCTTTTAAATGACTTTTTGCTTTCTTTGTGTATGATCTCCTTGTTGTCATCCCCAAACTTGTCTGGTGTTTGGTAATTAGTGTTGAATGCATCAAATCTATCCTTGAGATGGCCTCTAAATTCAGGTAGGATATACTCAAGGTTGTACTTTGGCTCTTGTGGATTTATTTTAATTTTCTTCAGCTTCAACTTGAAATTGCATATGAGCTATTGATGGTCTGTCCCACAGTCTATCCCTGACCTTGTTCTGACTGATTATAATGAGCTTCTCCATTGCCTTTTCCATGGATGTAATCAATTTGATTTCTGTGTATTACATCTGGTGAGGCCAATGTATATAGTTGCTGTTCATATTGTTGAAAAAAGGTATTTGGGATGAGTAGGTCATTGGTCTTGCAAAATTTTGTCATTCGATCCCTGGCATTATTTCTATCACCAAGGCTGTATTTTCCAACTACCAATCCTTCTTTGTTCCCAACTTTTGCATTCCAATCACCAGTAATTATCAATGCATCTTGATTGCATGTTTGATCAGTTTCATACTGCAGAAGTTGGTAATAATCTTTAATTTCTTCATCTTTGACATTAGTGGTTGGTGCATAAATTTGAATAATAGTAGCATTAACTGGTATTTCTTGTAGGCATATGGATATTATCCTATTACAGACAGCAGTGTACTTCAGGACAGATTTTGAAAAGTTCTTTTTGACAATGAATGTGATGTCATTCCTTCTCAATTTGTCATTCCCAGCACAGTAGACCATATGATTGTCCAATTCAGAATGGCCAATACCAGTCCATTTCAGCTCACTATTCCGTAGGATATCAATCTTTACGTGTTCCATTTCATTTTTGATGGTTTCCAATTTTCCTAGATTCATGTTTTGTACGTGCTGTTATTAATGGATGTGTGCAGCTGTTTCTTCTCCTTTGGTGTCATGCCATATCAGCAAAAGAAGGTCCCAAAAGCTTTATTCCATCCATGTCATTAAGGTTGACTCTACTTTTAGGGGGCAATCTCTTCCTCAGTCATATTTTGAGTGTCTTCCAACCTCAGGGGCTCATCTTCTGGTACTATATCAGACAATGTTCCATTGCTATTCATAAAGTTTTCACTGGCAATTTTTTTAGAAGTAGTCCACCAGTTCCTTAGTTTTTTTTTATTAGTCTGAAAGCTCCACTGAAACCTGTCCATGATGGATGACCCTGCTAGTATTTGAATACTGGTGGCATAGCCTCCAGCATCACAACACACACAAGCTGCCACAGTACAACTGACAGACATGTGTTGGAGACAGGTGTTAAGAGATATAAGAATGGGTAGGATTTGGTGATGGTTGAGATGAAGGAACGATAAAGTTAAGGAGGACTCCCAGTTTCTAGGGTTCAATGGCTGTGCAAATGCTAATGCCATCAACCAAGACAGGGAATATAGGAGCAGGAGCAGGTTAAAAGTGAAGATAATGATTCAGCATTATACATGATATGACAATTCAGCTGGGTAGAGATTTCTAGTTGTTAAATGAAGTATACGGTTCTGAAGTTACTGGGAGAGAAGTAGATCTGAGGCTCTTTGAGCACTACCATTGCAAGAACAGAAGTAGAATCCATTGAGAGCACTTAGAATAGAGACACAGTTAAAGATACTGGTAATTGTAAAAGTCAATAAACCCAACCCAATGCCGTCGAGTTGAACGTGTTAATCATTGTTCACAACTTAAAATAACAGAATAGCCCTTTATGTAGCTGCAGTTAGGCTGAGTTATTCTTACAAAGTGTTCCATTATCTAGCAGCCTTTTACCTGTAACTAGCCTGTGTTCTGGTGACTAAGAATTTCATAATTCACATATGATGTGGTGCAATGAATTCCTTAATATGGCCCTTCTAGCCATGGTCTTTGTGACTCGCATACAATAATTGAGGGATACTGTGCAAATAAGGTAATTGTGGCCCACGAAGGGGATTAGATAGCTTGCTAACTATACAAATAAGGTTCATGACTCCCATGTGGGGGTGGGGCCATGCAAATAAGGTCTATGGAGCCCTAAAAAAGGGGTTGGTCATTTTTACTATCCTGCCAGGCTTAAAATGAGCTATCCTAGAGGTGAGAAAGAGAGGCTTTCACTACCACCAAGGAAGAAGACCCAAGAGTGGAGTGCAACCTTTGAACTCAGGATCCCTGCACTGAGAAGCTCCTGGAACCAGGAGACTGAGAGAGAGAGACAGAAAGATCTGTAACACTGAAGACTGTGAGAAGCGGTGGCAGAGTAATGGCGGCAGGGGAGACCAGCATGAGATGGTGTGGTAGGCTTCCCAGTCCACAAAGTGAGAAAGCTCAGTGCCTTTGGGCAGGTGGCTTGCTGACAGAGTATGATGCCTTTGGGAACCCGGTGGAGCTAGGTATGCCGACTCCTGAAGCTAGAGCTGAGTGCCTTCAGGTTGAGGCTTACTGGTGTAGTTGGGTACCTCTGGGCACTTATTGGCGGAGCTAAAGAGCTTTGTAACAGTTGACCAAGCAGGGCAGAGACCTAGCAGCCAGAGAGAGGTGTGCCTGCGGGCACCGCTGAGAAGTGTCCTGATGGAAGAACTGTATCCTAAGAGTTCCTGAGCCTGAATTGTAACCTGTTACTTCCCTAACAAACCCTACAGTAGTGAATATTGTCTGTGAGTTCTATGTGGCCATTGCAACAAATTATAAACCCAGCAGAGAAGTAGGGAGTGCTGCGGGAGGGGCAGTTGTTGTCAGAATTGGAAAAGATGGCAGAGGAGGCATGTCTGACCTCCACCTCATAGGAATCAGCCTTGGGCTGTTGATTTTGATTCTCCTGCCTCCTTGTGAAGTTAGAGGAGGTCAGGCACTGCCCCCATGCCATTCTTGCATATGAATTATGCTTAAGTGTTTTTATTGTTTTTTCATAAATTAATATTGTATAACACTCCAAAGTAGTTTGTATCAAATATCAGAAAAGTACCTGACAGTTGGTTCATGGTAATTTCTCACAGAAACAGGTGTTCAAGGCAAAAAAAAAAAAAAAATTACTTCACAGCCAATTCAAAACAAGTTTTGGGTTCTCATTAAAACAACGTGTTGATTTATAACACATTTATTATTTGTCAAATATTTGAAAAACTACTGTGTGCAAGGTACTCTGCTGAGCATTCTGTGGGATACAAAAATGAATCACCATGAACTCTGCCCTTAGATGTTTATAGACTAGAATGAGGAAGTAAGACACATACTCAGGAAAGTAGATAGAGTACAGAAATAAGAATCAGAGAGAGAAACATACGGTAGTTCAGAAGACCAGCAGTTATTTCAGCCTTGGGTGCTAGGGTGGGCAGTATGCAGTTGGCTAGCGGCAGCTTCATGAAAGAAGGTGCTTTTGAGGGTAGAGGTACGACTTGGGCAGGTATTAATAGAAGATATTCTAGGAAGAAAAACAATGCTCTTAGGTGGTGGTAAGACCAACTGTTTTCCATTTTCACGTATGTGAGCATTATCAGGGAACTCAAAAATAATCGAACTCCCACATTTTATAAGGGATTGAAGAGTCTTAATGAGGTTAAATGAACTACCCAAGTCCATAGTGCTTGCTAATAACAACAACAACAAAAAAAATAACAAAGCTAACAGCAATTTAGATCTTCTGATCCTTCACTCAGGGTCCCATACACTACACTGCAAAGCTGTTTTACTGGTAAGTAATCTCAGTGAGGATGCCTTTAAATATATATATATATATATGTATGTATGTATGTATCTTTACATCATTGCAGAAGATTCCTTTCTTCAGCCTTAAAATCTATTTCTAATCATAGCAGCTAATACCCACAAACCTGTTGTGATAGAATTTAGATATATGCATTTAAAATAGACTAAAAAAGGGGTAGTATTCTAATCTTTCCTCGAAATTTATGTATTCTTTCCTTATGAGGGAGGGCAAATACAGAAAATGTTATCCATTGTGCCTCCCAGGTCAGTGAAATTCCTCAAAAATAGGAAGCCCTGCCGGCTCAGATAAGGAGAGGGCAGGAGTCACAGATAGGACTTTAATCTCTAGGTTTGGCACCTGCCCCCAGGTGGCACATGGGCCCAATCCTTGACAATCTGTAAGGTGTGACTACATCTGTCTGGAGAAAGCACAATAAAGAAGTGAAAAGAGTAGTCTTGATAAAAAATATATATATGTGTGTCCTGAATTATAGGCTCTTTCTCTTTTAACATGTCATCAAATTGTCTGCCAAAAGAAGTAAACCAAGAAAGTAATAAGAATTATTTCACAAGTGTCATGGATTGAATCATGTCCCCTAAAAATATGTCAATTTGGTTAGGCCATGATTCCCAGTACTGTGTGGTTGTCCTACATTTGGTGATTATTATTTTATGTTAAAGAGGATTAGGGTGGGATTGTAACATCCTTACCTAGGTCACATCCCTGATCCAATACAAAGGGAGTTTACCTGGGGTGTGGCCTGCACCAACCACCTTTTATCTCTCAAGAGATAAAAAGGAAAGGGAAGCACACAGGGAGTTGAGAACCTCATACCATCAAGAAAGCAGTGCCAAGAGCAAAGCACATCCTTTGGACTGGGGGTTCCTGCACAGAGAAGCTGCTGGTCTGGGGGAAGATTGATGAGAAGGCTGACAGAGACAGAAAGCCTTCCTCTGAAGCGGATGCCCTGGATTTGGACTTTTAGCCCACTTTACTGTAAGGAAATAAATTTCTCTTTGTTAAAGCCATCCACTTGTGGTACTTCTGTGATAGGAGCACTAGATGACTAAGACACAAACATATTATCATTTAACCATCTTTGTTCAAAGAGGAGCCCTGGTGGTGCAGGGGTTAAGAGCTCAGCTGCTAACCAAATGGTCAGCAGTTCAAATCCACCACCCGCCCCTTGGGGAGGAAAATAAATTGGACCCACGATGAGACTGATTTGGTTCTCATTAAGATGGCTGGAATCCAATAACATCTAACTAGTTGCAAAAATAAAATCTATCTTCCAGAAAAAAAAGGTATTTGTAAGAATTGACCACAATCTCTGAAGTCAATTCCAAAGAGAAAGCCTGAAAAATGTTTTCAAGATGTCATAAATTACTAAGTAAGTGTATAATTTCCCAAGAAAAGGAGGTAACACTCAAGTTTTTGTTTCTAATATCTGTTTTGAAATCAGTCTCATTGCTTTAGAATCACAGTTTCTCACAAAGGGGAAAATAAAAACATGATCTACAAATTCCATGCAATAGTCTTCTTATAATCCCTTTTGCCATTTTCTGTGAAAGTTAATAAAATTAAGCAAAAGGAAGGAAAACTAGTCCATCTGTATCCTTCAACAAATGAAATACACTTGTCTGAACAACTGAGTATTTTTCACAAATTTTGGCCAATGGCATTATAATCAGATATATTGGCAGATAGTTTTCAAATCTTTTTCACATAGCCATGACAGCATGTAGCATATGTGAAGATAATTTTATGAAAGCAACACAATTGTTTTCAATGGCCATTCATGCACTCAGCACTGAGAATCTAAAGGAGATGAGAAACATATAGGCACATGTGCCCATTCATTGTTATTATAGAGCGTCTGAAACATAACTACATTGTTTTCAGTTACATTTTAACATGGCCAGTCAGCTTTTAGTTTTTTTGACTAATCCAGCATCGGCACTACCTGCGAATTTGCTGGAACTACAAGGTATCATGCCACCAGGGGCAGATTATCCAACAGGCAAGGTGAGTTTACCAGATCATCCGTAGTGAACAATTTCACCGTGTTCACCACATCAAACATTCTCCGTCTAGGTATGGCAGTCATCTGCCTCTCTCCCAACCTCACAGCACCTTCCTATAGAATCAAAGTCTCTTTTCAAATTTAAAATCCCTGACAGGGACAGATGACCTACTAAGCAACGTAAGCATGCATTTACTCGTGTTTACTTACACATCTGTAGTGAACAATTTCACGTTTGTGGTGAAAAACATGTGAAATTGTTCACTACAGATAAGGAAGCACAAGTAAGCCCGTGCTTACCTTGCTTACTGGGTAATCTGCCTCTGCATGCCGCAACCCAGACCTACTGGGAACGCAGCCCAAAAATATGTTTTAATAACCCTTCCAGATGATTGTGAAGCACACTAAAGCTATGAACCACTGCCTTGGTCCATGCCCATCAACATTTCCACCTAAATTACTGAAGTTATCTCCTATTGTCTCCTTCCATTCAATCCTACCCCACAAATCAATTATCTACACTGCTGCCAGAAAAAGTTATAAGATACCCCAAGACTGGCCCTTAGACACCCTTCTATCATAGAGCTGAAGCTATTCCCAGAGATCACCTTTCAGCCACCTAAAAGACAGGCCTATAAAATGAACAATAACACCTGGGAGGAACATACACCTCAGAACAAAAATGGCAGCATTTGCAGAAAAGCAAAGTTAAAAAGGCAGGAAGAAGCAGGAAAACTGGGTGAACAGAACCAGGGAACCCAAGGTAGAAATGTGGAGAATGCTAATATATTGTGGGGATTGCAACCAGTGTCACAGAACAATCTGTGTATAAACTGCTGAATGGGAAACTGATTTGCTGTGTAAACTTTCACTTAGCCCACAATAAAATATTTAAAGAAATAAAAGTTATGAAAGCCAGGATGCTGGAAGACAGTCAAATGTTTACAGCAACCAAAAGAGCACAGAATCAAGACAAAGTCAATTGCAAATTGGTAGGAAATGCTTTTTACTTGCCCCGCCCTCTCCCAGCTCAGTGACTGACTTGAACATGGCAGTGCACAATCCCTGAGTGGCATCCTGGCCCCTGGTTCTTGAGGAAACAGATCAGATCTTATTCGCAAATCATCGAGTTTGTTCGGCGGCCACCTGAAGGACTGACCCAAAGTGCTCATCTCTGTTCCACCTATTGTGGAACTTAATTGGGGCAGAAAAGAAGCAGGTGATCCACCAAACTAACAGAAGGTTCATCCTTGCTATACATGAATCACTATAATTCTTTTTTAACAGCTGAATAATATCCCATTTATGGATAGACCACATTTTGTTTATTTATTCATCAGTTTGGACTTCCACTTTCTGGGTGAAATGAATAATGCTGCTATGAACATTGGTATACAAGTATTTGTGTAATTCTCTTGGGTACGTACCTAAGAGTGGAGTTGATGGCTTATATAGTAATTCTATGTCATCGAGGGACTACCAAACTATTCTCCATAGTGGCTGCACCATTTTACATTCCCATCATCAATTTGAAGGTTCCAGTTTCTCCACATCATCACCAACATTTGTTGTCTGCCTTTTCGTGTGTATGTATGTGCTTTAGATGAAAGTTTACAAAACAAATTAGTTTCCCATTCAACAAATTATACACAAATTGTTTTGTGACATTGGTTGCAATCCACATGATGTGTCAACACTCTCCACTTCTCCACCCTAAGTTCCCCATTTCCATTCATCCCATTTTCCTGTCCCTTCCTGCCTTCTCACCTTTGCTTTTGGGCAGGTGTCGCCCATTTGGTCTCTTTTACATGATTGAGCTAAGAAGCACATTCCTCACGTGTGTTATTATTTGTTTTATAGACCTGTGTAATCTTTGGCTGAGGAGCCCTGGTGGCGCAGTGGTTAAGAACTCAGCTGCTAACCAAAATGTCAGCAGTTCAAATCCACCAACCACTCCTTGGAAACTCTATGGGGCAATTCTACTCTGTCCTGTAGGGTTGGTATGAGTAGGAATCAACTCAACAGCAATGGGTTGGAATCTCTAGCTGAAGGGTAAACTTCGGGAGTGACTTCAGTTCTGAGTTAAAAGGGTGTCAGGTGGCCATAATTTTGGGGTTCCTCCAAATCTCTGTCAGACCAGTAAGTCTGGTCTTTTTTTGCGAATTTGAATTTGTTCTACATTTTTCTCTCGCTCTGTCTGGGACCTTCTACTGTGATCCTTGTCAGAGCTCTTGGTGAAGTTAGCCAGGAATCATTTAGTTCTTCTGCGCTCAGGCTGTTAAGAGTCTGTGGTCCTTGTGGTCCATTAGTCCTTTGGACTAACATTTCCCCATGTCTTTTGTTTTCTTCATTCTCCTTTGCTCCAGATGGGATGTGATCAGTACATGTATCTTAAGGCTGCTCAAAAGCTTTTGAGACCCCAGACACTACTCACCAAAGTCAGATGTAGAACATTTTTCTTATGAACCTCGTTATGCCAGTTGACCTAGATATCCCCCAAGATCATGATCCCCCGCCCTCAGCCCAATAACTCAGTCTTTCAGGGTATTTGGATGTGTCTATGAAGTTTCTGTGAGTTTGCCTTGGTCACATTGTGCTGGCTTCCCATATAATGTGTAATGTCCTTCCCTTAGGAAACCCTGGTGGCATAGTGGTTAAGTGCTACGGCTGCTAACCAAGAGGTCGGCAGTTCGAATCTGCCAGGCACTCCGTGGAAACTCTACACGGCAGTTCTACTCTGTCCTATAGGGTCGCTATGAGTCGGAATCAACTCGACGGAAATGGGTATGGGTCTTTCCCTTTACTAAAGTTACTACTTACCTACCATCTAGTTAGTGATTTCCCCTCCCCAACCTTCCTTCTCTTATAACCATCAAAGATTGTTTCTGTTTATGTATAAACCTTTTCTTGAGTTTTTATAATAGTGGTCTCATATAGTATTTGTCCTTTTGTGATTGACTTATTTCACTCAGCATAATGCCCTCCACATTCACCCGTGTTGTGAGATGTTTCCAAGATTCATCATTGTTCTTTATCGTTGCATAGTATTCCATTATGTATGTACCATAATTTGTTTATCCATTCATCTGTTGATGGACACTTAGGTTGTTTCCATCTTTTTGCTATTGTGAATAATGCTGCAATGAACATGGGTGTGCATATGTCTATTTGTGTTACAGCTCTTATTTCTCTAGGATATATTTCTAGGAGTGGGATTGCTGGATCATATGGTATTTCTATTTCTAGCTTTTTAAGGAAGCGTCATAATGTTTTCCAGACTGGTTGTACCATTTTACATTCCCACCAGCAGTGCATAAGAATTTCAATCTCCCTGAAACCTCTCCAACATGTTATTTTCTGTTTTTTTGATTTATGCCAGTAATGTCGGGGTGAGATGGTGTCTCATTGTGCTTTTGATTTGCATTTCTCTAAAGGCTAATGATCATGAGCATTTCCTCATATGTCTGTTAGCCACCTGAATGTCTTCTTTGGTGAAGTGTCTGTTCATATACTTTGCCCATTTTTAATTGGATTATTTGTCTTTTTATTGTTACAGTGTTGCAGTATCTTACAGATTTTAGCAATTAGATCCTGGTCGGATACGTCATAGCCCCAAATTTTTTCCCAGTCTGCAGGCTCTCTTTTTACTCTTTTGGTGAAGTCTTTTGATGAGCATAAGTGTTTAATTTTTAGAAGATTCCAGTTATCTAGTTTATCTTCTGGTGTTTGTATGTTGTTAGTTATGTATCTTATTTATGCCATATATTAGGGTCCCTAGCATTGTCCCTATTTTTTCTTCCATGATCTTTATAGTTTTAGGTTTTATATTTAGGTCTCTGATCCATTTTGCATTAGTTTTTGTGTATGGTGTGAGGTATGGGTCCTATTTCATTTTTTTACAGATGGACATCACGTTTTGCTAGCATCATTTGTTAAGGACACTGTCTTTTCCATTTAACGGACTCTGGGCCTTTGTCAAAGATCAGCTGACCATAGGTGGATGGATTATGTCTGGGTTCTCAATTCTGTTCCATTGGCATATGCATCTGTCATTGTACAACTATCAGACTGTTTTGGCTGCCGTGGCTGTACAGCAAGCTCTGAGCTCAGGTATTGCGAGGCCTTCCACTTTTTCTTTTTCATTAATGTTTTACTTATCCAGGGTCTCTTTCCTTTCCATATAAAGTTAATGATTAGCTTTTCCATCTCTGTTGTCTGCCACTTGATTATAGCCATCTCGGGGTTGCTGTGAGTTGGAATCAACTTGATGGCAATGGGTTTTTGCTTTTTTGGTTTTTAGTGGGTGTCAAGTGGTATCTCATTATGGTTTTGATTTGCATTTCCTTAATTACTAATGACTTTGAGTATCTTTTTACGTACTGATTAGCCATTTGTATACTTTCTTTGGAGAAATGTCTATTCGAATCTTTTGCCTACTTTTTAATTGTCTTTATTGTGGAGTTGTAGTATTTCTTTATATATCCTGGAGACTAGGCTCTTATCAGATATGTGATTTTCAAAACTATTCTCTCATTCTATGGGTTGTCTTTTCACTTTCTTGAAGCATGAAAGTTTTAAATTTTGATGAAATGCAATTTTTCTTTTGTTGTTCATGCTTTTGGTGTAATTGAAGAATCCCCTGCCAAATTCAAAACAGGAAGATTTACTCTCACATTTCCTTCCTAAAGTTTTACGGCTTTAGCTCTTATATTTAGGTTGTTGATTCATTTTGAGTTAATGTTTGTAAACGGTATCATGTAAGGTGTCACATACTTTTGCAAGTGATAGTTCCCTGCACCATTTATTGAAGACACATTCTTTCCTCATTAAATGGACTTGGCACCATTGACAGGAAAATCATTTGATCATAGATGTATGGGTTTATTTCTGGACCATCAATTTTAGATTGTTTTGGGTAGCATTAACATCTTAACAACATTAAATTTCCCAATCCACGAAAGTGGGATATCTTTCCATTTATTTAAGTCTTTTTACTTTCTTTCACCAACGTTTTGTGGTTTTCAATGTAGAAGTTTTCACCTCCTTGGTTAGATCTATTCCTAGGTATTTTATTCTTTGAGATGCTAGAGATTGTGAGGATAACATAATGAAAGAGGAGTGTCACGAACATTAAAATTGTGCCTGGACAGATGAATTGTAAGGGAAGGAGACGGTAAGCTGGATGAACGTTTAGGATACTGTTACAATGACCAGATAAGGTCCACAAGGGAATAATGACATAGAATAAAGTTGTAAAACAGAAATGATATGAACTACAATATAGAATCAAAATAGGGCCAGGGTAAATATGAGATTCCTTCTTTCTACCTACCTTAGAAGAAAGGAAGTTTCTTTTTTAATATGGCCCGCTAACTGTGGAATATAATATCCTAAAACTACCTGCCTTGCCTACTTTGAAAGCAGTATAAAAAAGTAATAATGAGGGCAATCTCTGGAACCAGGCTGCTTAGGTTTGAATCCTAGCTTTGCCGCTTGTCTACTGTATGATTTAGGTCTCAGTTTCCTTATTACACAGAGTTATTGTAGAGATTATAGGAATTAATACATGGAAAGGAATGCATAGTAGTGTTGGCACATAGTAAGCACTAAATAAGAGATGTGTGAAGCTTAAATAAGATAATGTGTATGAATCTATTTTGTAAAGTTTACTGCTGCTGTTATATTTTACTATAGTGATGCATATATCCATCACCCCCTTAGATTATAAGGTCTAGAAGGGTAAGGACTATTACTCTTCCTTTAATAAGACACACTGTCGATAGTAAAGCTTAAAAAGTTGTGTTTTAATTGAATTGCACTTTTATGATCAATTCGCTAATGGCTTTTGGTTACATTTAGAATAAAGTCTAAAGACCATCATATATCATTTAAGACAACTTAAAACCTTGCTATAACATATATATCCTCCTGAATTTCCCACCATGTCAATGGTCTTCAAAGTGTAGTCCACAGTGGACAATCTACTGTGGCATGGGAGGAAAATATTAGAAATTCTATATCTGTGTCTAGTTCTTATCTCATCTCAGCAAATTTTCATTTTTTGTGTGTATCGCTATTAATGTATACAAAAATTATCACAGAAGAACTATAATATATAAATAAATACTAACTGTATATTGGAAATGCAGACGCAGAAAATTTTACTGAACAGGTATACTATCAAAAAAGTTTAGAAATCGGCACACTACGCCACAACAAAGGAGCCCTGGAGCTGCCACAGTTAAGTGCTTGGCTGCTAACTGAAAGGTTGGCGGTTCGAGCCCACCCAGTGGCTCCGTGAGAGAAAGACCTGCTGATTTGCTCCTGTAAAGATGACAGCTTAGAAAATCCTATAGGGCAATGCTATTCTGTCAAGTTGAAACTGACTTGAGGTCACCTAACAAAAACAATCCCACAACATGATCTCTTTTCTTGGGGCAAGGTGATTTACTCAACTACTCTTAGAATACACTTTATGTCTCTTCATCTCGAAGCCTAGCTCACAGTTAATCAACCTGATTGTTTGAAATGACAATGTGGCAGCTGCTCTTCCTCCTCCTCCAATTGCAACTTGCATTCTTCACCACCAAGCCTTAACTGTCACCAGAATGCAAGCTTCCAAAAAGAAGAATCAGTACTTGACTTATCATTGTATCCATCCTTATCCCCCAACACCACCCGTCCAAAAGGGTGTTGCATAGCAATTTCCATATTATGGGCCCCAAACATTTTCCGAATGAAGAATTGAATACAGAGATTGCTACTGAGAGGTAGGAGAGTGTGGTGGTTAGGAGAAGAGGCTTGGTTCCTGGCCCTGCCACTGACAAACTGGACAACTTTGAGCCTCAGATTCTTTGTGAAATGGAGGTAGAAAGAGTACCATTCTTATCGGATTAAATTAGTTAATACATGGAAAACACTTAGACCATAACACCGAACCGAAAACCAAACCTGGTGCTGTCCAGTTGATTCCAACTCAAGGCGACCCTATAGGACAGAGTAGAACTGCCCCCATAGAGTTTTCAAGCAGTGGCTGGTGGATTCGAACTGCTGACCTTTTGGTTAGCAGCCAAATGCTAAACCATGCCGCCACCAGGGCTCCAGACCATAACAAGCACCCTATAAATGTATTATTATGATATCCCTAACTTTCCTTCTCTATGTGGCTTATCTTCGCAAGTAAATTATAAATTTTTGAAATTCAAGAACTAGCTACTATACATTTTTAATATTTCCTATCCTTTCTATTATAATGCAAGAGCATCATAGATATTCAACATATATTTACAAAATGAAACAAAAACAAAACTTATATAAATGTCTACTGCTTTAGAACTTAAAATAGTATTTAATATCTTTCTTCCTATGTTCCAGTGCTTTTAAAAAATTAAGATGTCATAGTTGGTGAAAGAACCCTTGACTTAAAGTTTAAGTCTTGGATTTGGTTGTCAGTGATCAAATTCTTTGAGCATCCATTTCTCCATCTTTAACACAGACTTTAACATGAGACTTAAGCACAGTAACGTTTGTAAAGCGTCCAGTACATGCTCAGTCAATGTCCTACCAGCTTTGTTGATATAAATAATACTTTATTATTTTCTTTCTCCTTTTTTCAAGTTTAACAATCCGCCAGGTGCTCCTTGGAAACTCTATGGGGCAGTTCTACTCTGTCCTATAGGGTCGCTATGAGTCGGAATCAACTCAACGGCACTGGGTTAGCTACAGACAACATTCTTAAGATGATCATGGCATTGTTCATTCAGACTAGTTAGTTTATGTAATCTTCCAGCTTTTGTGAATTCATCTCTTTAAAAGTAGTCATATTTTACTTTGTTTTATTATTATCCTTGTTATTGGTGCTGTTATGCGTCTTAATAAGATAAACTCCTCTACATTTTCAGGAAAATGTGCTATGAGTTTGGTGGATAAAACTCTCCTTCTTTCGAATTACCCATAGTATCTTTTTTTGGGGGGGGAGCAGAATTTTACACAATATAATAATTTATAAATGTTGTTGAACTAATAACACTAGTTCATTCTCTGCACAGATAATAGGTCATTATCCTGACCCCAAAAGTTTAATGTAGTAGCATCCATTTAATGTAGACAAAAATATAGCATGAACCACAAAATGTGGGCAATTACCCTTTAGTGCACATGTCTTTTTTTTTTCCTCACCAGTGGGCAAAATTATAGACCTTTGTGATACAGTGGTCAATATCATCTTGTAATTCCCATACTCCTCCAAAAGGTATCACACTAAATTTTCCATGACCATGTGCAGAAGACAGTGGAGATGAAGAGGGGAACAAATTAGACAATTTCTCCCATCTTAGGAACATTTGAGGTTTTCCTTTGCCATTTGAGGTTTTATTCTGATTGGGATTATCTCTTAAATCAACATATCCCATTGTCCTGATACAGCTCTAAAACTTTAAAAACTAAATCAGTAAATTACATATATACATATATAAATACACATGTACATATGTATGCATACATATATATATGCACACATACACACATATTCAGATAAAACAAAATAACTACACATCTCTTTACACGCTAATATTTTAGTGTTGTTCTTCGCTATTTCACCACTCCTGATGGAATGCCTCTACAGGGACTAACACTGTAAAAGAAATATAGGCAGTGAGGATGAATTATGCTTTCAAAGTTTTGATAATGAATAGGACTAAAATGGATAGTCGTGACTATTTCAGGATCTAAGAGAGAATTATTTTTAAAGTGCACTAAATAACGTAATATCTAATTTCAAATTATCCCAATGAAAATATGGAAAATAAAAACAAGCACATACCAATCTATTGATGCTGATCATTAGAACTTTCTCATATTCGTTGCCTTCTTTACCTTCAATATCACAGTCAGATGATGCTACTGGCAACAGAACAAGGATCAAGGGAGGAATTCCAAAGATACACCTAAAAGAAACTAAATTCAACATTATATAAGAGTAAGCTAATGTTATAACGTCATAATATATTCGATTGTGTTGTTTCAGTTGCCTTGACCACTTATTTCTAATAAATTTTTAAAAATGCATCTCAGATTTTAGATAGTAGTGGGGAAAGAACCCTAAAAACGAATATTATATCACAAAGAAAGTGGGACCCCATTTTGGAGTTTAGGTTTCTTTCAATTTTTTATTTAGAAATTATTCTTTGGGGAAGTACAGAACAGGTCTGACGAAAGCAGAGGCTGATTCTGAAAAGCACTCTAGAGGTGTATCCAGTTAACCGGTTGCCATCAAGCTGATTCCGATTCATGGCAACTCCGTGTATGTCAGAATAGAACTGTGTCCGTAGAGTTTTCAGTGGCTGATTTTTCAAAAGCAGATCACCAGACTTTTCTTCCAAGGCACCCCTGGGTGGACTCAAACCTACAACGTTTAGGTGAGCAGCCAAGCACGCTAACCATTTGCACCACCCGGGGACTCAGGGGCAGAAAGATGGTTTATTGAACCTATGTTGAATGTGCCCGTGAGAAAAGCTATCCAAAGAAACTACAAGTAAACAAGCAACACATTGTTGAAATTTTAGAATCTGTGTGTGTATGTAAATGTGTAAATGTGTGTGTATGTAAAAATTGACAAAGTCTACGTGTCTAATTGCTCTCTGACCACCATGGAGGCAACGCTGCATGGTACTGCATTGTGATTACATTCTCTTTGTTTAATGATGGACCTTAAACTGTTCACTCTTCCCAAAACTTTAACAAAGGTTACATTTATACTTTGAGATCCCTCTACCTATCTTAGAGCCCTGGTGGTGCAGTGGTTAAGCACCACTTGGCTGCTGACCAAAAGGTCGTTGGTAAAATCCAACAGCTGCTCCATGGGAGAAAGATGTGGCAGTTTGCTTCTATAAAGATTTACGAATTCACCAAAAGAGTAAAAAGAGAGCCTACAGACTGGGAAAAAGAATTTTGGCTATGACAAATCTGACAAAGGTCTAATCTCTAAAATCTATAGGAAAATCCAACACTTCTACAATGAAAAGACAAATAATGAGCAAAGGCCTATATTCTCTTCACACACAGCTCTTTGAGCACCTGAGTCTGACTTACCGCCATATGAAAACACCCAATAATGTAATTTCAGGCAGTAATAATATGCTGCATAGGGAGATATGTGGGGAGAAGACTTTTATTCCCAGAAACCTTAAAATCTGGTTATATAGGGAGCTCTTTCTTCATAAGCCTGCCATATGTCTTCTTGTATCTTTCTGTAAATCTTGAGTTATCCTTGCAATATATTCCCTATAGTTCTCCAGAAGGAAATTTAAGTATACTTCTTGGCTGCAAAACATTTCACACTAGTTTCTTCTGTGATTCAGAGCACAAGCCACATTCCTTCAAACCCACGGAACCAATATTGTGCCCAAGGCCTTAAGCCTTAAGTATATCATCATAGTTTTTGTTGTTAGTTGTGGATGAGTCAATTCCAACTCATGGCAACCCTGTGTGTGCAGGTCTGTCTTTCAAGTTGCCTCAGGATAGGTTCAAACAGCCAAACTTTTGGCTAATAGCTGAGGGTTTAACTGTTTGTACCACCCAAGGATTCCAAGTGTATTATTAAGTTCCCGATGACATTTTCATCCATTATATCACCTGTCTTATAAAAAAGTCAGTAGCAATTCCCAATATATTAAGTGCTATTAGTGACGCACATTTTAACAAATAAAGCAGACTGGGTAGCAGATATGGGAACAAAGATAAATCCTACCTCTTATCTTCAAACGTGACTGACACTCGACATACTAAGAAAATCAAAAATCCAGGAGAGAGACATGGAATCTATACTTAGCTCTGCTGCGAAGTGTCCACATGCATGACAATGGAGAATTCCCTTAGGAAATTAATAATGCTGATGACGCAAGTTATCTTTAATTGTGTTTCTTTCATGTGCCATGCATTGTTTGGTGCCTTCCACACATTATTTCTATGTATTTTCTTGCAAGTTCTTTCTGTAACACAGAGATCAGAGTGACATATCTGGATTCTAATCCAAGTTTGCTGACTCACCAGAATTTGATCATGAATGGCCATAATGTCTTTGTAACATGTAATCGCATGTAATAATACAGTTCAGCCTCTGTCTTTTTTACTGCTGTTCTTTCATTCTGGAGGTCCTCAAACAATAATCAACTGCTAATTACAGGGAGTCCCTGACTTACAATAGAGTTCCACTCCAAGGACTCCATCGTAAATCAGTCCTGACATAAGGTGAAAACCTCATTTTTTTTTCATTTTTATTATTATTGCCTTTTATTATCAATACCTTTATAAATATGTCTTTGAGGCTTGGCATGAGAATGATAACATCAGCAAATTATGCAACATTTTATATAGTCCATATTGCTAACCGTAAATGTACAAAGGAAAAAGGACGGCTGTAAGTGCCCTTCGTTCTAACTTAACACGTGCTAGGTTGGAGGCTACCTGTATTTACTAGGCTCTGAGTTTGTAATTAGACTTATGTAAATTGTATAGAGCCAAACTATTTTCTCCGTCATCTTACAGGTGTACGAAAGGTATACTTTGGGAGGAGTAGATGATAAAGGAAAAGGCATACAATTTGAAATGAGTTTTAAGGGGAAAATAATTAAATAAAGGAAAGCCTCGTGGTGTAGTGGTTAAGTGCTACAGCTGCTAACCAAAAGGTCGGCAGTTTGAATCCACCAGGCGCTCCTTGGAAACTCTATGGGGCAGTTCTACTCTGTCCTGTAGGGTCGCTATGAGTCGGAATCAACTCAACGGCACTGGGTTTTTTTTGTTTCTTCGTTTTTTTGTAATTAAATAAATACTAGTATGAGAGACACTTTTTCTTCTCTATACAAATTCTGGAGCCCTGGTAACAGTGGTTAAGAGCTACGGTGAGCTATGGCTGCTAACCAAAAAGGTTGGCAGTTCGAATCCACCAGCCACTCTTTGGAGACCCTATGGTGCAGTTCTACTGTCCTATCAGGTCACTATGAGTCAGAATCGACTCAACAGCAACAGGTTTTTTAATACAAATTCTATTTCAGAGATCCACTTTTATGTTTTAATAAGTGGTGTTGTTTTATTTTCTAAGAGCGCTGGCTGTTCTGTCCTTTTCACCCCACTTTGCAGAAATTGTTGTTAGTTGCTATTGAGTTGTCCCCCAACTCATCGAGATCCCACGAACAATGAGATTAAAATGTTTCGATCCACAGGGTTTTCACTGGCTGATTTTTGAAAGTAGATCAACAGGCCTTTCTTTCCTAGTCTGGAAGCTCTGATAAAACCTGTTCAGCATCACAGAAACACCCACGGACAGTGGTAGCTGTGCTTCAGGTGCACTGGCTGACAATCAAACTGATGTCCCACACGGAAGGCAAGAATTCTATCACAAAAATTCACATCAACTTATTTATTCACTGGGTGGCATCTTATGAATGCTTTTAAATCATGGTTTGATGGAAAACTAACCATGTATTATAACTTAGCTAAACCATGTATTATAACTAGATTCTCAACTCTAAAACACCATTGTCCCTGTCTGAAGAGTGTGTTTTATTGTCCTTATCGTTGAAGAATAAGTCGGGCCCACATAAAGTTGTTGTTAGGTGCTGTTGAGTCGATTCCAACTAATAGCGACCCTATAGGACAAAGTAGAATTGCCCCACAGGGTTTCCTAAGCTGTAATCTTTACAGGAAGAGACAGTCAGGTCTTTTCTCCCACGGCGCAACTGATGAGTTCAAACTGCTGACCCTAACCATCGCACCGCCAGAGCTCCTCCAGACAGACTAAACCCACTGCCGTTGAGTTGATTCTGACTCCTAGTGATCCTACGGGACAGAGGAGAATTGCCTCATAGAGCTTCCAAGGTTGCAAATCATCCTGGAAGCGGATTGTCACATCTTCCTCCCATGGAATGGCTGGTGGGTTTGAATCGCCCCTAGATAGACTACAAAACTAGGTGAGTACAAAACACAGAGGGTTTGGAGTAAGGAGATGGAGATTTTTGTCTTGGTAGGACAATGGGCCACGTGACTAAGTGAATAGCAGAAGCTCTTTTAAACTTCATTGACCTGATTTCTAAAACAAGAAAACTTTAGATTAAAAGCTCTCTTAATGTCTCCCAGCTGTCAAACACCTTAATTCTAAGCATCTACATGGCCATCCAAATACAGAAACTCTTTAGGTCTGAAATTGCCTCAAGGACAATGCCACAAGCACACACAGTGCCTCACGCCCACATCTCCCAGATAGCCAGCTACCTCACTAACTTACAGTTTGGTCTGTAACTGAAGTCCTTTGTCCACACAGCACATAAAGGTAACTGATTGTTTGAAGGTGCCTTTCTATACTGTTGTCACAATGAGAAAGGGACCCTACTTTTATTTGGTTTGGTTTGCTTTTGTTTTATACTACATAGACACCCGCCCCTCCCCTCCCTGAACTTTTCATTAGGTTACAGAGAAGTCAAACCATAAGGAATAATGCAAGGCAAGCTTGGGCTTGTGGAATTGTCTTTAGATCTCCGGAAGGGATTGAAACTGGAGAATTTGTTTTCAGTAGGGAATTTGGTTAAACCAGTATAATGGCTGGCTAAAATTTCTTGTTGGTTTTTAATTTAAGCCAAATAATACATTCAATCCTCAGCTGCTTAAATTATGGGGTCAGAGTGAATATAAATAAATTAGTTTTTGCAGTTCATCAAGTCCATCCTATCACCAGTCTTTAAGACCCATAAATGTATATTGAATGTCCATTACACATATTACATAGATTATTTTCAGGGAATTAAATGTAAAATGGTCAAAAGACATTCAGGATGGAATGAAAGACATTAATTGAATAGATAAGACTTGGCTTTAATACCTTTAATACAAACACTTGTTAAAATCACATAGATGAATGAAGAAAAAAAAAGGTAAACTAATAAACAGTGAAAAATAACCATATATTGTACAGAAATTAATTTTTTGAATTTGATTATGTTCAGATAAAGATGGCTAATATTTGCTACAATCAATATTAAGATTAGGCTAAAAATTCTATCCACAAATGCCATGATAAACACTTAAAGAAATTTCTGTAGCCATCCATTATAATGTATGTAATATTTCACTTAATTCCATAACCTCTTCGTGAGGTAAGTACAATGAACTATTAACATCTTATAGATGGAGAATCTGGGGCATGATGAATTTTTTTTTTTCCCCACACATAGAATGTGTCTGGTAAGAGCTAGGATTGAAATATAAGACTGTCAGGCTGAAGAGGCCAGGAACCAAGCTATGGGCCACTGAGCTATACAGCTTCCTATAAAAGTAACTGTGTATGTGTTGTCAAATGGAATGTAGAAAGTACTTCCTGGCTGAGCTCTGAAACTACACATTATACACTCTTACTTTAGAAAAAATAAATAAATAAAGACACTAAGTATTCCCTCTCATTACACTAGGTTATAATCCCGGGGTGGACCTGAGGAAATTCTCCCAAGTACGAGCACAAATATGACATCATGTAAATTGTTCCCATGAGATAAGCTTCTCCATTTGTTTAAGATACTTACACACTGATGTGGTGCCATGTGTAATTCTCCTTTATACCTGTTTAGTCTTTCTAATCTCTCTTTTTTCTTTTTTTACTATTCTATTTTTCTATCTTCAGATATGATTACTTAAAGCAGACAGCACAGCTGAGGATCACATAGTAGGTCCTCAACTACTCCAACTCCCAAAAGAAGTAACAAAATAAAAAGGTAAAATATAAACCCATTCATAAATTTCTAGTGAAATCTCCTGGAACAAAATACAGACAGCCACTCATTATAATCATTATTATTAGAAGTTTAGAATTCTAATATTTTGTTTGCTAGTAGCAATTTATGGTGCATTATTAATGTAGATATACCGAAGGTAATATAAGTTCATTGTTAATTACGCACACCTTAATTTCCTTTTCATGTTTTGCCTCTCCCCATTAAATAAGAGTTGATGCAAGGATCAGAACTGGGAGTCCAGAAAGAAGTTATTGCAAGAGAACTATGGGCGTTGTAAGGAAAACAGAGATGTGCTCAATCTCTAATTCTATATGAAATCCCTGGAGGACATACATCCATTACAAATCTTCCATAATACGCTGTCTTCAATACTCCTCCTCTCCCCGCTCTTTTTTATTAGTGAGCCTGTACTTCTTGCCTGCGTCAGTTTTAGATTATTTAATACACATGTGAGGAGGAAGGGTTCTTAGGATCTAACGGAGTAGCTGGGAAAAGCGCACTGATCAGGCATGGTAGGAAAGAACAGCCCGCTCGCTATTCCCCCCTCCCACTTCCACCTTCTTTTGCTTGAGGAAGTAATTACTGTAAAACATTCCAGTTTCCCTCACCAGAGACTCCCCTTCACATCCCTTTCCCCACTTTTTTCTTCCAGGAAACTTTTTAGCTCTTCCCATTTGCCCAAACGGCTGCCAACGGAATCCAGCCTGCCTCAACTCTGCCATTGTCAATTTTAATATCGTATTCCACTTAAAGAAAAGATACTAGATCTCGGCAAGGCTCTAGAATTCAGAATCACGCCTATTTAACTCTGCTTCCAATAAGTAGCGCTCATATAGGAAAAAAAAAAAAAAAAAACAAAACCCTGAAATTGGCATTTCTCAGTGTCAGCCCGAGGACATGGGTTCCCAGCAAAACGCGCAAGGTACAGCCCCAGTTGGAAACTCCCAACCTCACTAAGGGGAAAAAAGGGGTTTTCCAGGGATCTGTCCCCGTGGGGTTTAAAAGCCCGTCCCATGGGAGCTTCGCTTTCACTTCTCCAGGCAGTTCGGAGCTGCAAGAGCCTAGCTAGTCGCTGATCCCAGGGCGCCTGTGAGTAACTTGGCGCGACCAGGGCCAAGGGAAGGTCGGGTTGGACACCGGGGTGGCAGAAGACAGCGCTGTCTGGGAGCAGAGAGAAAGATGGACAGAGAGTCACTGGCTACCCATGCGACCTGGCTTCAGGCTGCCACGGTCGAGCGGCGCGGAGGCTACAGCGCTAGGTCTCCGAACAGAAAACAGGCGTCGGGGACTGTCACGCAGCCGGCAGGCGTTGAAGCCCCGGGTGCACGTAGCTATGGGCGACAGTAATCAGGGGCAGTTGACGGCTGCGCGTGAGAGAGCCAGTGCTCTTGTCAGGTCCAAAGTGCGAGGCCAGACTGTTCCCGGACGCGCCTGGGCGTGGGGGCCGGTAGCGCGTCCCGGAGTTCCCCGGCGTGGCGGGCGCGCGTACCGGTGCGCCGGGGAGAGGCAAGTGCGCTTACCATGGAACATGGTCTGCGGGAGGTGGGCGAAGTCATGATGACCGCAACAGCAGCAGCAGCAAGCTCTCACCGCCCATAGTCTCTCTCAGGACCCTGGTCTTCCGCGGAGTTGCCCGGAGGCGCGCCGGGCAGGGCCAATCTGCAGCTGGTTGCTCTCACCCACGCCGCGCCTGCTGTTTCATCCATCCCAGTGGGGGCGGCACATACCACGGCCGGGCTCTGTGCTTTGCCTTTTCCATAACTTCCGTGGGATCGGTCGGCAGTGTACTTTCAGTTTCTGCTTTGCGCTTGGTCTGCAGGTTCGGTCTTTGGGTTCATCACGAGGGTGTCTTCACTCTTCCTCTCCGGGGCACCTGCGTCGTCCCTTAGCGCTTCTTGTGCACCTGGACCAAGACCAGAGGAGGGCGCAAATTTCCAAAATACGGCAGGCGAAAGCAGCTGGTCCTTCTGAATCAGAGCAATTGTGCAAAAGATTTTTCTAGATGACCTCTAACAGTCTTGGCAACGCTAGGCGACTGGGACCTAAAAACATCGGTTACTAATCTGTCCACAGAAGCCACAAATGTGCAGGGAACACACTAGGCTATTGCAAGCAGTCGCCACGGAAGAGCTCCTGCCTCGGATGTGGGGGACGATGCCAAGGTCTTGTAAAAAAAAAAAAAAAAAAAAAAGGAAGTGAAGAATGGTTAAGAACGTCACGCCCTGCACCTCTTCAACCTTTCTAATCAGTCTCTTTTGGCTTTGACTTCTGTAATGCACCTGCCCACGTGGTACCTTACAGGAAAAATAACCCTGTGAGTCCACCTAATGTGGTAAGTGATATCACTTGGACCTGAGAATCGAGCCCCAGATTAAGTGGAGGGCACGGAGCCTGATTATAAGAGCTAAGTAACTATGACTGATTTATCTTAGTTAATAAACCCAACTGCCCATATTGACCGTGTCAGAAAAGTGTTCATTTTAGGCCAGAATTACCTCAGTATTTTCTACTTTAGTTTTTGATACCCTGCAACTATTGTCCGACCCTGCTTAGAGGAAGGTGGGGCATGTAAATTAATGACAACAGGAGCAATCCTAGTAACATTTCTCTAGCATTGGTTCTGCACCTGTATTGCAATAAACATTTTACACACATTATCTCATGCAAAACACTATGCAAGGTAGACACTTCTCATCTCTTTTACCTCTGTGGGAACTGAGGCTTCCTGCAGTAACTTGCCAGAGTTCATTTAGCTAGCTAGTAACGAAGCCTAGACACAAACCACCTGCATTAGGGCTCTAGCGCTCATGCTTGGAAGCCCTCTGAGTTAGGTGTTCTTGGAAATAACGCAATAATGTAGACATCAAAGCCAGGAGGGAGCCAACATCAATGTGGATATACCTTTGCCCCGGTATGGTGGGCTCTGGAAAGGTTTCTGGAGTTTGTGACTTCTAAAATTGAGAACTGAGCAGGAATTAAACTGGGGATGGTTAAGGGCTTACCAGATTCTGTTAGGGTGGGAACACAGGCCTGGAAAAGAGGTAAAGGAGAAAGAGAGAAAATTGCAATGAATTAGAAAGCGAGACAGAGTTGCTCAGACCTGAGTCTCACTTGCCACATCCTATCCATTGGTGAGTCCTGTTGGCTTTCCCACCAAAATAATCCTTGAGTCCAATCTGCCCACTCTGTCTTTTTCTATTGCAGTCACCTAGGGGAAACCATTATTATCTACATTCCAAGGGGCATTCCAGCTTTTATTCTTACCCCACCCCCATTCTCCTCTGAGCTGCAGAGTATCTGATTTACTTTTCCTACCTTCAATGACTTGTCACTGGTACCAGGTCTCCCATACCCTGCAGGATCTGGCTCCTACAGCCCGAGCTGACCTTCTCAACCCTCTGTACTGTATTCCATCCACACTGGCCTTTTTCTTTGCAGTGCTCAGCCAAGCTTACTTCCACTTAGGCAGGTGGCCATCATTCAGGAAGTATTGCTGAATGATAGAATGAAAGAGAACAATTGAGTGGGAACACATGAATGAGAACATGTGTGAGGAAGAGGATGAGGAGAGCAAATGAGAGCAGGAGAGAGAATGGGTTAGGAAAATCCAAGTATTTCCATTGGACTGGAGCAAATGGAGAAGCATGGGCTGGAGTAACTTTTAAAATCAAATCCTATAATTATAACCAAACATCCCTAGGTTGGTTGGCTATCTAGGTATCTATCATCTATTTACATTCCAAATCCCTGACTGCAGCATAAAGTCTATAGTTACTCATAGCATGCACTTTTAAAAAAAATATGGCAGTTATTTTTTTTAATTATTTTCCAATTTTCTATGACATTTATGTAAAACAATAACTTTATATGTATATATTTTGACATATGTATGATGGATTTTTACTTACAAACTTATAAGGAGCTAATTTTTTAATCGACTTTTTTAGAAAGTAGAAAGTGCTCATATACCTCCCTCCCTCCTGCGTACTACTTCTATTACTAATGTCTTGCATTCCTGTGATAGATTTGAACCTGTATTGATACATTATTATTAACTAAAACCTGTAATTTACATTTGGATTCCCTCTGTGTGATGTACAATCCCATGGGTTTTGCCAAATGCATACTGTCCACTATTACAATATTGTACTGAATAGTTTCTCAGCCCAACAAAGCTGTGCTCCTCCTATTGATCCCTCTTTCCCTTCCCCTCACTCCCCGGCAAGCACTGATTTTTTTTTTAGTGTCTTTATGGTTTTACTATATATAATTTTCTGGAATGTCATGTAGTTGGAATCATACAGTATGTAGCTTTTTCAAACTGGCTTCTTTCACTCAGCGTATGCCTGCACTTTCTTTCTTTCTTTCTTTTTTTTACTTTTCAGGGACAGAGTATAAGAGTATCCATCAATAACTTGCTCAGGAGGAAATCCATCCTCCTTTTTGATGCAATCACCATGAAGCTGGCAAAATAAGAGCTTGTGCCTAAGCACACTTTTGGGAAACATGAGGGAAAACCATCCTGAGCTGCAAGACAGGAGATAGAAATTCACTAGATCCTGACACCAAATATAAAGTATCTCTCTGAAGAAAATATTGATAAAGCACAATATGTTTATAGTTATATGAAAGAGTACATTGTAATTATATCAACTATTACTTTTCTGCCTATGATAGAATTAGTATATGAGAAGTTTAAAAATGAAGTTTCAAATCAGTGCTTGATATTTGATAAACTGAACATTACTCTTCATAAGACAGATGGACAAGGACTAAATGTTTTATGAATTTTTTAAATGTTAATGTTTTATGAAGGAGCCTTGGTGGCGTAACAGTTAAGCCCTTGGCTGCTAACTGAAGGTTGGCAGTTTGAGCCCACCCAGCGGCTCTGTGGGAGAAAGACCTGGAGATATGCTCTTATAAAGATGACACCCTAGGAGACACTGTGGGGCAGCTCTACCATGTTACGTGGGATTGCTACGAGTCAAAAATAACTTCCAGGCAGCCAACAACAACGTTTTATGATTAGAGAAGGGGAGTAGTTATTACCATGTTCACTCCTGGACTCAGGGAATTGTGCAGAAAAGTCAAAAAGGAACCAAAATAATACATAGATTTTATGAATTATGACCAATAAATATTAAAAGGGAAAATAACATTCTCAGAATGATTAATGCAACATAATAGAAAAATAAATGAAATAAAAGATAGAATGTCAACTTAAAGAGTGAATATTTGAAGGTTACCCAATGTCTTTTTTTAAATGTACTACAATCTACAATCTTCAATAGTCAATTGCTGAGAACCCAAAAATATTTCTTGATCAATTAGCTGAACTACTTTTATGCTGCTTGATATGACCACTTTTTCTGCTCTGAGATCTGAATTCTATCTTTCTACCCATAGATATTTTCTGGAGCCTCTATGACTTAATTTTCCAGGCATTATGTTGAACAGAGTAAAAATACACACACACAGGGCCGACTTTATGGATGTGTGAAGTGCATAGTGATGCAGGGCCCGGTACTTAGAAGGGCCCTCTGCTTGGTTTAGTGTTCTGCTGTCGCTATCTTGAAGTTTTTCATTATTTTTCAACAAGAGGCCTACCATTTTCACTTTGCACTGGGCCCTGCAAATTCTCTAGCTGGTCATGAACACTCACATGTATGAAGCTCCACACTGTGAATAGCAATGAATGTCTTGGAAACATTTTCAGTCTGGTGGGGAAAACAGACGTCAAGTGTGTAGTTTCAAGGATCAAGAGTATCATGAAAAGGGAAGGATGAGGCACTGCTTGAACCAGGTAGTCTAGTTCTGTTTTATATATTGTGAAACTAGAGTCCAAAATAGTCCAAGAAAAGTTCACCTGTCCAGAATAATAATAGCTATATGTGAATGACCTATGATTCTAAATCAAGTCTCTTCGATTTTCAAGACGGAGCTCAGGAACGAGCTTTGAATTTTATCACATGAATGCCGAGCATCTACTTACATGATCATATGTTTTCTGGTTGCATTTCCGGATAAACTATAAATGTAACAGAATACTGAATTCAAGTTGCTAATATTTAATTCAGAATTTTGCAATTATATTCATGATTGGGATATGTTTGTTCTTTATTTTATATCCAAGTGAGATTGGGATGTTTTTTTCAGGTCTTGCTAGCTTCCTAAAGGGAATTGGGTATTCTTCTGTTGTTTCTCAAAACTGCGATTGTTTGAACCCTATACAAACTATTTGTTTCTGGAAGGCTGACTGGCATTCAGCAATAAAACATACTTAATTTCATGGGTGAAGCCCAGGTGTAAGATGAGACTGTCAGTTTTAAGCATAACACAAGTAGAAAAGAAAGTGATTTGTTCTTTAGTCTAAATCATAATGACCATGTCAGAATGTTAGGAACCCTGTGGAGATGTGTATGTCACCATACCAGTGATAGCTAGAGCATGGAAATGAATGAAGTTATCCAACCTGCACATGAGATAAGAGACGAGAGGAGAATGCAATGCCAGGAGAAACCTTGAGCCATCAGCATTCAGGAGCAGATGGAGGAACGGGCACCCACCAACAAAACTGACAAACAGGAACAGCAAAATAGGAGCTCCAGGTAAAGCAGTATCCCAGAAGGCAAAGGAGGGTAGTTTCAGAATAGTTCAAGTAGTCAGTATTTCCAAATGCCACGAAGAGGCTGGGCCAGATGAAGATTGAAAAGTGTATCCCCTGAATTTGGCAGGTAAGAGATTGTCCATGGTCTTCATGAGAACAGTTTCGGAAGAGCATTGTAAACAGCAATATTCCAGTTTGTGAGGGGTGGGGAAAGAAGCCAATGAAGTGAGAGGAGAAAATTTTTTTAAATGTTTGGTAATGATAAAATGACTAGGTAGTGGTTTGAAAGACACCTAAGGCTTAAGGAAATTTTTCATTTTCAAATAAGGAACGGAATTGATCATATTTGTATATAAGCTGATAAAATTAGGTTCTATGGAACTAGGAAGTCACGGAACCAGGAAACCCGAGGTACCTGATTTTTTTTTCTTATTATCTCCCATTTCAATCTTTAAATTCTGTAATTCTAAACAATCAATCTCCACTATAAATTAGGTGCCAAATTTTATACTTCTTATTCAAATGTTTGCTTGTCTATTTCTGGATCAAATGTCATCAGCCTGTCTAAGAAAAGAAATCTAGTATTTCTCAAATCACCCTTTAGAAGGAGTAGCTGTAATTTGTATAATTTGGGTAATCCAGCCCTTTGTTGTTTTAGTGGATGTGTTTGGTTGCTAATTAGAAGTATCTCTGATATGCCAGAATCTGGAGGGACACGTCGCATCACCATGATCAGAATTGACTCGATGGCAACGGGTTTGTTTTTGTTTTTCTTTTATGCTTTTGACCACTGCCTTTAGAGAAGATTAATTAGAGATGATTACACCTATGACAATTTTCTTTATGCAAACTATTTGAAAAAAAATGGAAAAATATTTTGCTTTGTTGCCTTTAAAACACCTGGACGGATCCCATTCGCTTTTATCAGTTAGTACGTGAAGATGTAGAGTTCTTGTGAGATCACGGAGAGCAGTGACAGTGTCTTATTTAACTTGGAATTCTCAGTACTCAACAGAACACCTTTCAAGTTACAGATTCTACCCAGGTGTGATTTGTGGGAAAGGAAGAAAGCGAACGACACAAGTGTTGGCTTGCTGCTCTGAACAAGCCTGTGTCAGCTTCCAGGGATGTTACAGTACCACCCATGGACTGACCCTGATATGGTCTAATGTTCTGGTTTGCATGTAAGAATTCTTATACTTAATATAAATTTAGACTTATTTTCCTATTATAGGGGGCTGTCTGTCCTATTTAAATCATTTTATTGTTAGATAGAAAATTAGTCAAATCTGCCTCTCCTTCAGGCAAGCCAGGTTTGTCCCAGCACATTTGTCTTTGCTTTCACTGTGACTGGACCCTCAGAACATCTATTAACTTGTATATGACATGGGGTGATGAAGTGGATTGCAACAGTAATGTCATTAAAGTAATACAAAAGGATCTTGCACTACCCTAAGTTCCTAGGGTATCAGCTCTTGCTCTGTGACAATAATGTGTCAATTAACTGGCATCCTGGAAGTACCATTAACTTGCTTGCCCAAGATTTAATATATTGGCTGACAGTGACATATACGCTTCAATGAGAAGAGCACAAAAATTGAAATTATCAGGAGACCAAAACGCAGAGTCTTTTAGTGTGGTGTAGCAGACAATGATTTCTTCAGACAATGGAGCAGAGTGTCATATTTTCTTGAGTAATCTGCTCTGTGAAATGGCACCTGTATGCCTTGGTTTTCTTGTTTCTTTTTCTATGTCAGCAATTCTCTGTAATGTTTAACAAGTTTTCTAATCATGTCTTCCTTGTTGGATTTTTTTTTTTTGACCAATTTTTTAAAAAATCCCCGCTCTGTCCTTGGCAAAACATTATTTTAACTAACGAAATGTAAACTTTCCTATTTCTGTTATTTTCCTCTTTTCAAAATGATATTCTGTGTCATTCTCATGCTCTGAGTTATGATATCATAACTTTGATATTCTAAAAATAGACTTCATGAAATTAGGATTGTTTACCAAATACAAATGTTTCTATGTATTAAGCTATTTGAATTTATATTATGAACTACTGAATATATATATATAAACTGAAACCAAACCCACTGCTGTCAAGTCGATTCCAACTCATAGTGAACTTATAGGACAGAGTAGAACCGCCCCATAGAGTTTCCAAGGAGTGTCTGGTGGATTTGAACTGCCAACCTCTTGGTTAGCAGCTGTAGCACTTAACCACTATACCACCGGGGTTTCCATATATATATATATACCAAAAAAAATAAATTAATAAAACCCTTTGCTGTCAAGTTGATTCTGACTCATAGTGACCCTATAGGATAGAGTAGAATTGCCCCATAGGGTTTCCAAGGAGCGCCTGGCGGATTTGAACCGCTGACCCTTTGATTAGCAGCCATAGCACTTAACCACTACGCCACCAGGGTTTCATGTGTGTGTGTGTATATATATATATATAATTTTTTCTTTTTTTCACTTTATTTACATGGTCTAAGTGGCCTGCAATGAGACTTAATCCCCTCCCGCCCCTCCAGAAAAACCACATACACACCACAAATATTGCGTACGGTGTATTGACCATTTAAGAATGATCGAAATGTTGAGACTAGATCAAGATGTTGAGACTTTGCAGGCATCCTCTGATAACAGCCAGCTCTAAGTCAGTGACTTTAAAATAAAATCCAAAAACAAAAACAAAAATTGAAGGCTTTCAAGAGTCACAACAATCAATATCAAAAAACAGGAAGGTTCAGAGATCCAGAGATCTCAGGAGGTGGAAACTAGGAAGTTCTCCGAGTATTAAGCAGGTCATTTTCATACTATTGTTGTTGTTTTAATCCTGATTAGAACTACTATCTTTTCGACTTTAATTTTTCTCTGGGTCTTTTTAGGCCCTTGATGCCCTTAATATTTGTTTTGTTAGCTTGCATTTGACTTCAGACAATCCCTTCTTCTTCCCATGAAATCCTTATAGAAACTGTAAAATGAAATAAACCTCATAGAAACCTGTTCTTGCAAGTAGACTCTTCAGCAGTTCTGTCTTCATACTTCTCGCATTGTTTAGGTCCAGCTAATTTAAAAAAAAAAAAAAAAAACGTTTTTTGGTTTTTTTATCAGTAAACGGAGTTAACTGGAACTTTGCTTTGCCATGATAGTCGTAAGCACTGGCTCAACCACTGTGTGCTTCTGAAATGCGTTGTTGCCAAGGCGATGAGTTTCTCCCAGTGCAAAATCACCAACAAAAGTGTTGTGTAGCTGTTTGCTCTGACAATGCATTTTATGTTACTAAAATAAGGCTCAAATAGCACCTTCGAGTATGGACGCATAATGGTAATCAGTTTCATGCTTTCGTTGGCTTGTAAGACTTCCTGAACAGCTTTAATGAGCTTTTCACTATTGTACTATACATAACTCTAGAAAGACACAAAGGTACTGCAAAGGACTCCTTCTATCATGCTTCACTTGGTTAAGCAGGCTCATTTTTCTTCCTGGGAATAGTCAAGTTCAGTACATAAACGTGCTCAAGTCTCCCGCAACTCTAAATAACTCTTCCTTTATTTCAACACATTTATCAATTGTGCCATACACAGTTCTAAAGGCTTGAAACATATAGGTATATGAAACAGACAAAAATAATTTCTACTAAGTAGAGTTCTAAATTAAAATCTAAATTTTAGTGAAGGCGATAGACAATAAACAATAAAGAAGTAAACATTATATAAAATGTTAGAAGTTTATTAAACTCTATGGAAAAAAATGGAGTCCTGTTGCAAAGTGGTTAAGAGCTATGGCTGCTAACCAAAAGGTCTGCAGTTCAAATCTACCAGCTGCTCCCTGAAAGCCCTAGGAGACAGTTGTGCTCTGCCCTATAGGGTCACTACGAGTCCGAATCAACTTCGTGGCAATGGATTTGGGTTTGGTTTATGGAGAAAAAATAGGATTAGGGTAACGGGATATGTGTGTGGCATGTGTGTGGCAGTGGAAAGGAGCGTTGTACGATTTTAAATAGGCCTCAGTGAAAAGGAGACATTTGAGCAAAGACTTAAAGGAGGTGAATGAGTGAGGCATATGTGGATATCGTGAGAAGTACATTCCTGGGGGAGGAAAGTCAGATCCAGCTCTAATGCAGGAGCATGTCTGGAGACGTCGAGCTATCTGCTTCTGTTGTTAGTTGCCGAGAGTTCATTCCCACTCACGGCGACCACACGTCTGCAGAGAACTGCTCCGTAAGGTTTTCAAGGCTGAGATCTTTCAGAAGCTGATCACCAGGCTTGTCCTTCTGATAGTAGTCAGGTGCTAAACCGTCCACACCACCCAAGGACTCCTCTAGGAACTCTCTTTCCTCCTTTCCTTCCTATGTACCCCATTCATTTTGAGTCTTTTACACTTCCTATTTTCACACCCATCCATTTTTCACCCCGCTGCAACCTTGGTGACCACGTTTGAGGTCGACCATGAACTAGTTGGCTAGTTGTTGTTATTCATGATGCTATTTCCTAAATAACCTTTTCTTAAATTATAAAAAACAGAACATGTAAACTAAACATTTACTATAGACAAGCAGAATTTTGAAAACTTTAAACTCCATACGATCATCCCAGAGATTACAGCTGTTAATACCATGCTGCATATATTTCTCTCTGCACACAAAGTGTGCATATATATTTTTTAACCAAAACTAGGTTGTATTATACATATTGTCCTGCACCATGTTTTGTTTCCAGTCAATAATAACCATCTTTGTATTTTAGCGAAGTTCCTGGATGGGGCAAATGGTTAACACACTCGACTGCTAACTAAAAAGTTGTTGGTTTGAGTCCACCCAGAGGCACCGCGGAAGAAAGGCCTCCTGGTGGTCTACTTCTGAAAAATGAGCCGCTGAAAATTCTTTGGAACACAGAGTTGTTCTCTGACATGCATGAGGTTGCCACATATAAGCTGGAATCAACTCCATGGTAACTGGTTTGGCTTTGATTTTTTATATTTTAATAAATTTTTATATCATCTATTGCCCAGATCAGATTCAAATTCTCCGACTGGCACCAAAATATTTATTATATTTGTGCTTTGGTTTCTTTTAGTGTATTACATTAGAAACCACACTCTGGGCACTAAAAATGCTTATTGCTGCTAGGCCATTTCAAGAGCTATAGCTGGAAAAATCATGACTTTATATTGATCTTTCTAATTACATTCAATAGTTCAGTTTTTTTCACTGAATTTTTTTAAATTATAATTTTGTCTCTTTCACTGAAAATACTGACTTTTGAATATCATTAACTTCATTACATATTGCTTTAACAATAAAAAACTGCTGTCGAGTCAATTCTGACTCATAGCAACCCTATAGGACAGAAGAGAACTGCCCCATAAGATTCCCAAGGAGCAGCTGGTGGATCCGAACTGCTGACTTTTTGGCTAGCAGCCATAGGTGCTTATAAATAAAGTAATTACAAAATATCAATACCGATATTACATAAAAACATATAACGTCCAGGGTATGTTTAAACTGTTTTCGTACTTCTTTCTATTGCTTGAATGCATCCTTCTAAGGACATACGTAACATCAAGATGTTGTATTCTAAAGTGATTTAAAATCAATCTTTTTCTCTTTAAAGTTATATTCCCAATTTGATATATAGTTAGGTTCATTTGTTTCCAATTTTTTGTTTGTTTGTTTTATTTAGTTATACAGAAAGTTATGCCACAGAAGTTTTGTGTGGAAACCTCTATCTACCTCTTTTGACCATCTGCCCCTTTTCTCCTTCCCCCAATAGGTAAACATTTATACTGGCTTTTTATTTTTACTTCTAGTGTTTCTTTTTTGCAAATATAACAAATATGAATATGTATATATGCATGACTGCATATATGTATGTTTGTGTATGTGTATTCCAATTGCCTTCTTTCTCATACTAAAGGTAGTTTACAATGTATGTTGTACTGTTCTAAAGTTTAAAGTTCCCTCCATATCACAAAACAGTTATCTTCCATACCAGAAGGTAGAGGCTTTTTGGGTTTTTTTGGGGCGGGGGCGGCGGGTAAAATCTGCATTGTGTGGATGGCCTATAATTTATTCCACCAATATCTTATTGCTGGCCACTTGGTTTGGATGCAGTCTTGCAAAATATTTTAGGTACATCTCAACACTTAGTTTACTTGGCATCTCCAAAGCATTTGACACTTAATCACTCTTTCTTTCTTGTATCTTTTTTCCCTTCTGTGTTTCCCCTCACGTCATTTTCTTTTCTTACAGACTTGATTTTTCCTTCTCGTTCTTTGGATTCTCTTCCTCTGCCTGTCTACCCTTGGCTCCCTCCTCTCAGCTGCACTCACTTCCTGAGTCACCTCATCCACTCCAATGGCTTTAACCATCAGCTTTACATTGATCGCCCACATCTTGTGTTTCCACCCTAGACCTGCATGACCTTAAAGTTCCAGACCCTATTTTCCAACAGGATATGATACATTTCTACCTGAGTTTGTCAAAGATATTTCAAACTCAGCATACACAAACTGATTTTCTACCTCATTCTTCGCATTCTATATCCTCCCTGAATATATAACTGTCCATTCTATCCTCCAGGATAGAAACCTGAGAATAATAAAGGTAATCACTGCGTACTACGATCTGCTTGCTTATATCCATCCTTTCTTGTCCATTCCTGCTGCCTTTGTTTAGCTCCCCTTTCTTGTCTCCTTGACTACAGAACTTCCTTAGAAGGTATTTCTGAAAAAAATGATCTAAGTATGTCACTCTCATTAAAAATTTTCGGTGACTTCCCATTTCCTCAGGGTAGTGTCCAAATTTCCCTGTATGGAATACAAGGTTCCTCATAACTTAGTGTCACCCTCCACTTCCTGCCACTCTCAGGTCCCTTAAGTGTCCCACAGAGCATCCTGGACCCTCAAGTCTTTTAGATATCATTGTGGATTGAATTGTGTCCCCCCAAACATGTGTTGAAATCCTAACCCCTGTACCTGTAAAAGTAACCCTGTTTGAAAATAAGGTTTTTCTTTTGCTGTATTAATGTATTAATACCAAAGTAGGGTGGATCCTAAACCTAATCACTCCTGAGTTATAGATGTGCAAAATGGATGCAAAGACATAGAAAGAGGGAAGACAGATAGATGCCAAGGACCACCAGGGAATGCCAAGGATTGCCAGCAGGCATCAGAAAGTATGAGAGGCTTACAGAAGGAATGGACACAGCTGAGACATTGATTTGATTTTTAACCTCCAAAACTTTGAGAAAATAAGTTTTAGTTTTTAAAGCCACCCATTTTTGGTATTGCTGTTACAACAGTGCTTAGTAATTAAGACATATGTTCAGGTTGCCTACCTCTGCAGATACCGTTCTTTCAGCCTAGAGTACCCTTTCCCATGTCATCTTTCAAGTTTAGCTCAGATTTTATTTCCCCAGGGATATTCTATCTAATGTCAATTGCATGGATTAAGTCCTTATGGTATTAAATGCTTTTATTGTAATTGTTTTGGGTAACTTCTCCCCACACTATGAGATCCTTGAAGTCTCAGACTTCTGTTAAGTTAATGGTATCTTTTGAGCCTAGCGCAGTGGCTGTCTTGCCTTAGGTGTTTTATGTAAGTTTGTTGAATGAATGGATGACCATGTCTCTTGTGGCATGTACCACACTAATAGACCTTGACAATTCCCTGTGGACAGATATCTATCAGATTGTGATTCTATTTTCTTTCTTTCTTTTTAACGATTTATTTTATTTTTGTTATTGTTGTTGAAAATATACACAGCAAAATGTACAATTCAATAATTTCTACATGTTCAATTCAGTTGTGCACCTGATTACATTTTTCGAGTTGTGCAACCATTCTCACCTCTTTTTCTGAGTTGTTCCTCCCTCATTAACATAAACTCACTGCCCCCTAAGTTTCCTATCTAATCTTTTGAGTTCCTGCTGTCAATTTGATCCATATAGATAGATCTTAAAAAAGCATAATGCTCAAGGCAGACATTCTTTACTAGTTAAACTATTGGTTGGCTTTAAGAAGACTTCTGGGGATATTTTTGGTTTAATCTAGGGCAGTAGTTTTGGGTGTTCAAGCTACATAAAGTCTGGATTCCACAATAACTTCAAATGCTGCTCTGAATTTTTCCCCTTTGATCAGAATTCTTCGATGGAATATTAGATCAAAATGCTCAGTAATGGTAGCCAGCACCATCCAGTTCTTCTGGTCTCATGGTAGGGGTGGGAGGAAGGGGAAAAGGGGGTGAGAGGCTATGGCTTATGGAGCCCTTGTGGTACAGTGGTTAAAATGCTCAGCTACTAACTGAAAGTTCGGTGGTTTGAACATACCAGCTGCTCTGAGGAAGAAAATTGTGGCAGTCTGCTTTCATAAAGATTTACAGCCTTGGAAACCCTATGGGGAAGTTCCACTCTGCCCTGTAGGGCCATTATTAGTTGGGATCAACCCGAGGGCAATGGGTATTGCTTACGCAGTACTGAGTTTCAGTTTACAGTGATGGAAAAATCTCATTGATTAAGGGTAGGGTTGCATAGCTGATTATTGTAATTGCTGCCAATAAGTTGTACACCTACAAAAAGTTGAGTTGGCAAAAGTTGTGTGATAGAAATATTTACAACAATGACAAAAAAAAAAAAAAAGAGTAGCTGCTGAAACTGCTTATGTACAACTAAACACCTCATGGGATTTTGTTACTTGGTTTGGAGGTTTAGGGTCATGGTTTCATGGGACAGCCCAGTTAACTGGCCTAATAAGGTGTTTCGTGCTTCTGTTTTACCTCCTACTTTTTTTTTTTTTGGTAGTACCTGGGGTCTTAAAAGCTTGCAAGTGGCCATCCAAGGTACAACAATTGGTCTCTATGTGCTTGGAGCAACAGAAGAAGGAGAGTCAGGAATAGGAGGAGGAAATGGATGTGGTTCTATTTTCAATGTTTAGCACAGTCCCTGGGACATCATTGGCACTCAGTAAAGGTACAGCCAATATTATCTTAGAAGTTGGTACTTAGGATATTAAATTAACTGGAATACTTCACTTCTCAAAAATCCTAGCTATAGAGTGATTCCACTTTATAGATGCATTCACTTCAATATAATTAAATATTTTTTAAATACCCTTAAACGAATCTACTATTATGATTATTCCATAAAATATCTGATATTAATAGTAATAAGTAGCATATGAAAACACTGGTGGCATAGTGGTTAAAAGCTACAGCTGCTAACCAAAATGTTGGCAGTTTGAATTCACCAGGTGATCCTTGGGAACCATATGGGGCAGTTCTACTCTGCCCTATCGGGGCAATATGAGTTGGGATCAACTCGAGGGCTATGAGTCATAGGGTTGCTATGAGTCAGAATCAACTCGATGGCAATGGGTTTGGTTTTATCTAGCATATATGGCTACGCTGTAAATGTTACTTTAAGTATAAGGGACAGTTTCTATCCCTGGGAAGTTTAAGGTTCACAAACCACATGTAATCTAGATGTTTTAAAACACTATAAAGATGAAATGAAACTTTCTTTAAAAAAATTGTTTCTAAGAGGATTTAACATCACCCCGATTTTTATACACTTCGATGTTCTATAGCTAAGAAATAAAGAGACAAGGAAATAAGACAGTAAAGGGGAACAGAATTTAGATAAATATGAAATAGTCTCATGTTAATTTCTTATTAATATTTCCATTTAAATAATACCATTAAGTTTAAAATATCTTAATTCTAGTGGTAAAATCCGTTTTAGTTATTTTATTCCATCCCATAAACAAATCAACAAACAAAGAATTTGAAATTGAGAAGACTGACTGTAGATATTATTCCAGAATCACTTGTTTTTATTTGCAGCATAGTAGTTTATGGGAGTATTTGGTTATAATAATATTTATGATGACTAATAGGGTTTCTAGGCAGCACTGAAAGTACAATTTTGTAAGTATGTATCTTGGCAGACAGATTATTTGAGTCCATAAAATATGTTTTATCAGCTAGTGTGGGTGTTAGTTTTACTGTTGGTTTTCATGTTTATTTATCGGCTAGTGTTGGTGTTAGTTTTACACTTGGCTTTGAATTTTATTTGTATTCTGGAATTGTGAATGAAAAAAAAAACTATGTGAATTGGGGAAACCCTGGTGGCGTAGTGGTTAAGTGCTATGGCTGCTAACCAAGAGGTCGGCAGTTCAAATCCGCCAGGTGCTCCTTGGACACTCGATGGAGCAGTTCTACTCTGTCCTACGTAGTCGCTATGAGTCGGAATCAACTCGACGGCAGTGGGTTTGGTTTCTTTTGGTTTATCTGAATTGCAAGGACAACAATTTGATAATTTTCATACTACATTCATTGATAAAAAATACTTTCATTTATTTGCAATATGTTCAAACCTCCTCTGTATTGTCTAATATATATTAAACACTGTCAAAGTATAAAAATCACCTATATTTTGGTAATGCTGATAAAGCAGTATGATCACAAGAAGAAACTGACCTCTAAAACTAACAATTTATGTTGGAATAGACACACATTGAACAATATGAGTGCCTGTATAATGTTCTAGATCTCAGTTATGAATATAAGGTACTATGAATATATTAACACATTCAAAATTATATTTCAAGATTTTTTTTCTCCCTTCAGAGTTATTAACTTGTGAATTTATACACCTACTTTTTACTCATGCCACCATTCCTCAAAAAAACATTTGGATACCTTTCTTAGAGTAGGTTTCAGAGCCTCCAGTATATTATTTTCAAAATCCTTGTATAAAAATGGCATGGGGGTGGCATCTGATCTTCTCTAACTTCACACCTGGGAGGGAGAATCAAGATCAATAGCCCAAGGCTGATTCCTATGAGGCAGAGGTCAGACATGCCTTCTCTTTCAGCCAGCTTTACCAGTTCTGAGACCAACTGTCTCTCCCACAGCACCCTCTACTTCTCTGCTGAGTTTGATAATTCATTGCCACTGTCACACAGAACTCACAGGTAATACTCACAAATATGGTGTTTATTAGGGAAGTAACATGTTAAAACTGAGGTTCAGAAAAGCTCAGAATAGTTTTTCCATCAGGGTAGCCTCTTCTTAGCTGTGCCCAAAGGCATGCCTCTCTCTGGCCCCTCAGCCGATTGGGCAAGTGTTAGTTATAAAGCTCTTTTAGCTCTGCCAATAAGTGCCCAGAGGCACCCCACTCTGCCAGTAAGCCTCAGTCTGAGGGTGCTCAATTCTAGCTTTGTGGGCTGGGAAACCCACTGTGCAGCCTCCTTCAGGTCTCTCCTGCTGTTGTTTCTCCGCCATCACTTCTTGCCACTTCAGTGTTATAGTGCTGTCTCTCTCTTTCTCAGTCTCCTGGTTCCAGGAGCTTCTCAGTGCAGGAATCCCAGGTCCAAAGGAAACGCTCCACTCCTGGCTCTTCTTTCAAGGTTGTGGTGAGATCCTCCCTTCCACCTCTGTGATGGCTCATTTTAAGCCTAGCCGGATGGCAAAACTGACCAATTCCCTTATTAGGGTTCCATGGACCTTATTATCATGGTCCCACCCAATCATTTGGTGGGAGTTACAAAATCTGTGGCTAGACGGGCCATATGAAGTAACTAATTACACCTCACCTTGTGTTTCTTTTTTTTTTTAAACAGTGAAAAACAATTCAGAAACAAAGAGAATGGAATACTTTTAAAAATCGTTATTGATTAATTTTGGCAGAGCCACAGACTCAAATGCCTACAAGGCCAGGTAGGTAGTATAAGGTGGATGCCAAGGGCCTTCTGGGGGCTGCAGTGACTGGAAAGTCAGGCCTTTATCTACAGGAACTGGAACACAGGATCAGCCTGACCTAGCTTTCCAGTCTTGCAGGCAAAGGTGAATGGGTTCAAACCACCAACCTGTTGGTCAAAAGTCTAGCACTTAACCATTTGAGCCACTAGAAAGTCCATACTCTACGTAAACTCTTCTTAAACGTCACATAAATTCAACTCTCTTCAGCACACCAACTGTTGTACTCAATAATTTACCAATAGCACTGTAACAGAGAGTGGGAGCAAAATGGAATCGTATCACATTAGTTTGTCTTTTTCTTTTAACCAGTGAGGCCTTTCCCTTATAATATCCCATTGTAAATTTTGTGGTTTGATTAGGTTGGTTTATAATGTTTAGTATTTGTAAAAAAAAGTACATGGTGGTATGATTTCCTGTCCTGAATTAATGTAATGGAAAGCTCTGAGTCTATTATATAATAGCATTTCAATTTTTAATTTATACTTTTATTATTCCCTGCAATTGAGTCTTCCTTGATCTGTCAGTCTCCAGCTTTTCCATCTCAATTTTTTTTCATAGCAACCAGAGCAATCTTTCAAAAATGCATATTTGATCATAGCACTGTTCTGCTTAAAAATCTTCAGTGATCTCCATTATCTCTAGCGTGAAGGCTAAACTCTGAAGAACCTTTGTAAAGGGACCTACCTTTACCTCCCCAACGTATTTCTTACCATACTTCTTCTCCCAAGTAGTTATTTTGCCGAATTCCAAACACACCATACAGTTTCATGTATCTTCCCCTTTGCATACACTGTTCCTTTGGCAAGAAGCATCTTGATCAATGCAGGTTTTCTTTCCTTTTTTCTTAATTTTTGACAATTTCAAAGGTTAGGAGATAGTCATTCTGAATTCCTTGCAAGTTAAAAGACATTTGACCAGTACTGGCCAAGAAAATTGTGAGCAGAAGTAACTCATGTTATTCCTGGGTCAAGGCAGGGAAAAACCCATGTGTGATTCTCTGATCTCTTCTCCTGCCTCGTTGGCCAAGATGGGCTCATGTTCTAGATGGAACACCTCTTAGTTGTGGGGTCTGAATTACTAAGTGACTATATGAAACAGAGCCTGGTCTAACCTGCGATGAACTTATAGCATGAAGGACAAATCAACTTTTCTTGTGCTAAACTACTGAGATTTGAGGATTAACATATTAATGCATTACAACCTAGGCAATCATGAAAAATATGACTGCACTGTTATTTTTAATTTTCATCTTTGCCATTACTAATGAGGTTGAACTTTCATGTACTTATTGAATACTTACTTGTATGTTATTCAGGAACTTTAGTTCTTCTTTGATGAAATGCCCATTCATATCCTTTGCATATTTTTCTACTAGACTGTTCGTCTTGATTTATAACACATCTTCGTATATTACGCTGTATGAACTCTTTTATGTCATTTGTGCTGAAATCATTTTTTTTTCCAGTTTACTAGTTGTCTTTTGGTTTTCTTTATGATATATTTTAGTGTCAAATGTTTAAAAATAATATGCATAGCCTATCCACACTTTAAAATACTTCTTTTCTCATTTTTTCTTTTTTTTATGAGAGAGTCCTTCTAAAATTTTTAATTAGATTGATTTTTCTCTAATATTATTATTTCCTACTTTTTGGGACATGAGATTCCATAATCTGTGACTTATGCTGTTGCATGCTGTTTGGAAGGGATCTAGCTTTGTGACAAATGCATCTGTCTTAAAATTTACTCAGCTCTTTCTCCTAAATTAGAAAAGGCTAATTTGGTGACGTGCTTTTGAGTTATCCCTTAAACAACATCCTTATAACATCAAATATCTATTCAAAACGTTTGGGACAACTAAGTCACTCGATACTTCTCCAAAAGCCTGTCAGCTCCGGGGATGCGGAACACCCAACGGAGAACAGGCCTGAAAGCAGGAACCTTCCCAGCCACAAGGGGAAATGCCTGATTCAGTGACGCAAGAAGCCTGGGAGACTAGAAGAGGAAAAGGTTCTCTTCTTCAGTAGATTTTTGTTGTCGTTAGGTGCCGTTGAGTTGGTTCCAACTCAATGTGACCCTATGTACAACAGAACAAAACAGTGGCCAGTCCTGCGCCATCCTCACAATCATCACTATGTTTGAGCCCACTGTTGCATCCATTGTGTCAGTCCATCTCGTTGAAGATCTTCCACTTTTTTGCTGAATGTCTAATTTACCCAGCATGATGTCTTTCTCCAGGGACTGGTCCTTCTTGATAGTATGTCCAAAGTACATGACATGGACAAGTCTCCTAATCCTTGCTTCTAAGGAGCATTCTCACTGTACTTCTTCCAAAGCAGATTTGTTCATTCTTCTGGCAGTCCATGGTACATTCAATATGCTTCACCAACATCATAATTCAAAGGCATCACTTCTTCTTCAGTCTTCCTTATTCACTGTCCAACTTTTGCATGCATATGAGGTGATCAAAAATACCATGGTATGGATCAGGTGCACCTTAGTCCATAAAGTGACATGTTTGCTTTTGAACACTTTAAAGAAGTCTTTTGCAGCAGATTTGCCCACTGCTTTTTTTTTATATGTCATTTGATTTCTTGACTGCTGCTTCCAGGGGAATTGACTGTGGATCCAAGCAAAATAAAATCCTTGACAACATCAGTATTTTCTCCATTTATCATGATGTTGCATATTGATTCAATTGTGAGGATTTTTGTTTTCTTTATATTGAAGCGTAATCCATAATGAAGGCTGTAGTCTTTGATCTTCCTCAGTAAGTCCTTCAAGTCCTCTTCACTTTCAGCAAGGAAGATTGTTTCATTTGCATATCGTAGGTTGTTAATGAGTCTTCCTGCAATCCTGATGTCACATTCTTCTTCATATAGTATAGCTTCTCAGATTATTTGCTCAGCATACAGATTGAATTCATATGGTGAGAGGATACAACCCAGGCACACACTTTTCCTAATTTTAAACCATGCAGTATCCCCTTGTTCTGTCTGAATGACTGCCTCTTGGTCTATGTACAGGTTCTTCACGAGTGCAATTAAGTGTCCTGGAACCCATCCTTCGCAATGTTATCCATAATTTGTTATAACCCACACAGCCAAATGCCTCTGCATGGTCAATAAAATACAGTTAAATATCTTCCTGCTCTTCCCTGCTTTCAGGCAAGATCCATCTAACATTAGCAATGATATCCCTGGTTCCACGTCCTCTTCTGAATCCAATTTAAATTTCTGGCAGTTCTCTGTATATGTACAGCTGAAACCATTTTTGAAGTATCTTCAGCAAAATTTTACTTGCATCTGATCTTAATGATATTGTTGGATAATTCCCACATTCTTTGGAATGGGCAAAAATATGGATCTCTTCCAGTCAGTTGGCCAGGTAGCTATGTTCCAATTAACTTGGCATAGATGAGTGAGCACTTCCAGAACTGCATCTGTTGAAACATCTCAATTTCTAGAGCCTTGTTTTTGCCAATGCCTTGGGTGCAACTTGGACTTCTTCCTTCAGTACCATCAGTTCTTGATCATATGTTACCCTCCTGAAATGGGTGAATGTCAGCAAGTTCTTTTTGGTACAATGACTGTGTATTCCTTCCATTTGTTTTTGATACTTCTTGCATCATTCAATATTTTGTCCATAGAGTCCTTCAACATTGCAACTCAAGGCTTGAATTTTTTTCTTCAGTTCTTTCAGTTTGAGAAATGCTGACCATGTTCTTCCCTTTTGGTTTTCTAACTTCAGGTCTTTGCACATTTCATTATAATACTTTGTCTTCTTGAGCCGCCCTTTGAAATCTTCTGTTTAGCTCTTTTACTTCATCATTTCTTCCACTCGCTTTAGCTACTCTATGTTCATAAGCATGTATTAGTCTCTTCTGACACCCATTTTGGTCTTTTCTTTCTTTCCTATCTTTTTAATGACCTTTTGTTTTCTTCATGTGTGATGTCCTTGGTGTCATCCCTCAACTTGTCTAGTCTTCAGTTACTAGTGTTCAATATGAGTCAAATCTATTTTTGAGATGGTCTCTAAATTCAGGTGGGATATACTCAAGGTTGTATTTTTGTTCTTATGGACTTGTTTTAATTTTCTTCAGCTTCAACTTGAAATCGCATAGGAGCAATTGATGGTCTGTTCCACGGTTGGCCCATGGCCTTGTTCTGACTGATGATTTTGAGCTTTTCCATTGCCTCGTTCCACAGATGTAGTCAATTTAATTCCTGTGTATTCCATCTGGTGAGGTCCACTTGTATAGTCACCATTTATGTTGTTGAAAAAAATTTCCAAGAAATAGGTTGTTAGTCTTGCAAAAGTCTATCATGCAATCTCCCGCGTCATTTCTATCACCAATCTATCATGCGATCTCCCGCGTCATTTCTGTCACCAAGACCACATTTTCCAACTACCAGTCCTGCTTCATTGCTTACAACTTTTGCATTCCAATCACCAGTAATTATCAACAAAGCTTAACCGCATGTTTAATCAATTTCAGATTGCAGATGTTGGTAAAAATCTTCAGTTTCTTCATCTTTAACCTTACTGGTTGGTGCATAAATTTGAATAATAATCATATGGACTGGTCTTCCTTGTCAGCGTATGGATATTACCCTATTACTGACAGTGTTGTGCTTCGGGATAGATCTTGAAATGTTCTTTTTGATGATGGATTCGACACCATTTCTCTTCAATTTCTCATTCCTGGCGTAGTGGACCATATGATTGTCTGATTCAAAATGTCCAATACCAGTCCATCTCAGCTCACTGATGCCTAGAATATCTATCTTTATGTGTTCCATTTCGTTTTTGAGAACTTCCAATCTTCCTTGATTCATACTTTGTGTATTCCAATTTCCAGTTATTAATGGATGTTTGCAACTGTTTTTTCTCATTTTGGGTCATGCCATATCAGCAATGAAGGTCCCAAATGCTTGACTCCATCCACGTCATTAAGGTTGACTCTACTTTGAGGAGGCAGCTCCACCCTAGTCATACTTTGAGTGCCTTCCAACCTGAAGGGCTTTTCTTCCAGCAGGATGTCAGAAAATGTTCTACTGCTCTTCATAATGTTATGGATTGAATTGTGCACCCTAAAAATGTGTGCAAATTTGGCTAGACCGTGGTTCCCAGTATTGTGTGATTGTCCACCATTTTGTCATCTGATGTGATTTCCATAAAAAAAAAAAAAATCCTGCTGCTATAATGTTAATGAGGTAGTATTAGAAGCAGTTATGTTAATGAGGCAGGACTCAGTCTATAAGATTAAGTTGTATGTTGAGTCAATCTCTTTTGAAATATAAAAGAGAAAAGTGAGCAGAGAGACAAGAGGACATCATACCACCAAGAAAGCAGCACCAGGAGCAGAGTGCGTCCTTTGGACCTGGGATTCCTGCTCTGAGAAGCTCCTAGACTGGGGGAAGATTGATGACAAGGACTTTCCCCCAGAACCAACAGAGAGAGAAAAACTTCCCCTAGAGCTGACACCCTGAATTTGGGCTTCTAGCCTCCTAGGATATGAGCGAATAAATTTCTCTTTGTTAATGCCATCCATTTGTGCTATTTCTGTTGTAGAGGCACTAGATATCTAAGACACATAAGGTTTTTCACTGGCCATTTTTTTCTTTTTTTAGAACTAGATTGATAGGTCTTTCTTCCTAGTCTGCCTTAGGCTGGATGTCCCACTGAAACCTGTCCACCATGGGTCACCCTGCAGGTATATGAAATACCGATGGCATAGCTTCTAGTGTCACAGCAACACTGAAGCCACCACAGTACTACAAACTGACAGATGAGTGACGGGTAGATTTTTAGTTAGCAGCTTATACCTACACTGTTTTATGTGATAGTAAAATACAGGTTGAGGACTTAGAAGCATTTTCCTAAGATAATAGGAAATACCTTTGATTATTTTTGCAGTTGTAAAGGTGAAACAATCTAGTAAATTATTAAGTTGGACATTAGTGGAACCTTTCAGTAGAAGTAAACACACTATATGTAATGAGAAACTATTGTACTATTTTTTCAGTTGCAAGTGATGCATTCTAAGGTTTATACCAAAAAAAAAAAAAAAACAAACCCATTGCCATCGATTCAATCCTGACTGCTAGTGGCCCTTTAGGACAGAGTAGAACTGCCCCGTAGGATTTCCAAGTAGCACTTGGTGGATTCGAACTGCCAGCCTTTTGATTAGCAGCTGTAGCTCTTAATCACTATGCCACCAAAGTTTCCAGATTCACGCTAGGATGTAATAAGACTCAGTTCTCTAATCAAGGACATGCAGCTGCTCCTTTTTTACACAAAGTTCTGATGAGGACCTCAAGATCTACTGTTGTTATTGTTAGGTACCCTTGAGTCAGTTCCAATTCATAGAGATCCTGTGTACAACCGTACGAAACACCACCCGGTCCTGCACCATCCTCATGATCATCGTTATGTTTGAACCTATTGTTGCAACTACTGTGTCAATCTATCTCACTGAGGGTCTTCTTCTTATTCTCTGACCCTCCACCAAGCATGATGTCCTTCTTTAGGAACTGGTCCCTCCTGATAACATGCCCAGAGTATGTGAGATGAAGTCTCGCCATCCTCACTTCTAAGGAATATTCTGGCTCTACTTCTTCCAAGACAGATTTGTTTGTTCAAGATGTGTAAGGACCCACAAGACTCTGGAATTCTGCAAGATCTGAAGGGTGTCTGGGTGACTGAGTGATGTTGGCAAGGTAGGGGTGATTGTGTGTGTGCATGTGTGTGCATATGCAACACACAATATTAGATTCAAACATCCTTATCAGAAGCTTGGCCTCAACAATCAATATTGACAGTAGTGGTATGCATTGGTGGGTTCAAAACTAACAGTGAGTCTATTTCTTTTCTTTTGGGGAAAATTTAAAAAAATTATTTCCTTAAGGCACACCATTGTAGTGAACAAACCCAGAAGTTATTTAACTGTAACAAAACAAAACAAAACAAAACATTTTTTTTTCATTTTTTTTTTCTGTGAAGCCTCAGAAGCTTTAGTGGAACAATGGAAGCACTTCGCTGCTAACTGAAAGGCTGGCAGTTTGAATCCCCAGCCACTCCAAAGGAGAAAGACTTGGTGATCTGCTTCCGTAAGGATTCCAGCCTTGGAAACTCTATGGGACAGTTCTAGTCTGTTCTATAGAGTCGCTGATTTGGAATTGACTTGATGACACACAGAAACTACGATCAAAAGCTGGAAGAGACAAGGGAGAATCATCCCTTGGGGCCTTCAGGGAGCAGAGACAGCCTGGTCTTGCTGACACCATGATTTCAGACTTCTGACTTCCAGAACTGTAAGTGAATATATTGCTATTGTTTCAAACTTCCCAGTTTGTGATACTTTATTATTGTAGACCTAGGCAATTAACAAACCAACAGTTTGCTGATTTAACAGTAGCTTTTCCTCTTCCATAAAATAACCCTGATCCTTAATATCTCTCACTTTTAAAAGAATTTTCAGTGACTCTACATTACAATGGTTTAAGAAAGGAAGAAGATGGGTCTTCTTAGTACCACCCACACAGGAACACAGGGAGCTGGCAATAGCACCTACATTACCAGTTTTCTCTGTTTCTAGAAAACTTCATATACAAATATAGTGCCAACTGGAAGTACTACTGTCCGTTATCATTTCCCAGAAAGTTGCAGTTGGAACTTTCTATGAAACTGGTTGTCGACTTAATATTAGAGGGAGGCAAATATACTGGCATTTGCCCTACCAGTTATTGTTTTTTGAAATCTCTTGTGTTTTCACATGTGGAAAAAGGTGAAAAGGACACATGCTTACATGATGTTTTCATGTTTTAAAGACAAATCTTCCAAATGTTGTCATTGTCACCTTTGTAGACTGAAAAAAAGACCCATTGCCATCGAGTCGATTCCGACTCATAGTGACCTTATAGGACAAAGTAAAACCGCCTCCTACGGTTTCCAAGGAGTGCCGATGGATTCCAACTGCCGACCTTCAGACTACTCAAAACAAAGGTCAAATCTTTAAATCATCTGGACTTATTTTTCTAATTTTAAATTCTTGAAGGCATACTATATCACGAATTTATATTTTTTATCATAAAGTTCTAGTTGCAACACATCTATCTATAGTCAATAAAAAAAAAAATAGAAAGTATAAATAACTGCCAGTGTTGTGCGGGAAATTACCTTGATGAAATGGTAGCCTCCAAGTAGTACGGATTGAATTGTGTCCCCCAAAAATGTGTGTGAACTTGGTTAGGCCGTGATTTCCAGTAGTGCGTGCCTGTCCACCATTTTGTCATCTGATGTGATTTTCCTGTGTTGTAAATCCAACCTCTATGGTGTTAATGAGGCAGCATTAGAGGCAGTTATGTTAATGAGGCAGGACCCTATCTACAAAATTAGGTTGTGTTTTAAGTCAATCTCTTTTGAGTTATAAAAGAGAGGAGTGAGGAGAGAGACAGGGGACCTCATACTACCAAGAAAGTAGAGCCAGGAGAATACGGTTTCCTTTGGACCCGGGGTCCCGCGCTGAGAAGAAGCTCCTCAGTGAAGATTGATGATAAGGACCTTCCCCAGAGCCCACAGAGACAGAAAGCCTTCCCCTGGAACTGGCACCCTAAATTTGGACCTCTAGCCTCGTAGACTGTGAGAGAATAAATTTCTCTTTGTTAAAACCATCCACTTGTGGCATTTCTATTACTGTTGCTGTTACAGCAGCACTAGATAACTAAGACACCAGACAAGCTACCCTAGAGGTCACAGAACAGAATGGCTCACAGACCAGTTATGAAATCTTGAACCACACGTTTTATTAAATCGATTTAAAACATACCATGAGAAGCAAAGGGAAATGACTGGGGTCAGTTGACACTGAAGATATGAAGTAAGCAGGATGGAAAGATCACACTATCTGAATCCCGGGATACACAAACTAAGCTTGTGTTGCAACCAAGATTCAGATGTTTGGAACTATCTTGATGGTTGTCTCAGCTTTCAATTATGCATTTATTTCTCTAGAAAACTATTTTACTAATTGTAAAGGTAGAGAGACCTAGAGAATAGAAACTATACACAGCAATAAGAAAGGTGCTAAGTAAATATGTTACTGTTGATACTATAATACCAACAGGGGTAGTCTAAAAGTATAATTGTCTTATTGTAAAGCCCATCGTGGTAATGAGTTGCTCAGATTCATTCATTTATTAATTCATTCAATCACTTATGAACTATTTATTGAGCATCTACTATGTGCCAGGCATAGTTCTAGACAGTGGAAATACAGCAGTGAACAAAACAGTGAGTATCCCTGTCCTTATGGGACTCCCATTCTGGTAGGAGGAGATAGACAGTAAAACATAAAAATAGTTGCATAGTAAGTAAGATGGTTATAAGTACTATGAAGATAAATAAAGCAAGGCAAGGAGTCTGTGGAATACATAGAGGGGTAAGTGTTAAAATGAGGTTAGGCCTCATTGGTAGATTGATATTTGAGCAAACAGTAAGCCCTACAGATATCTGGGCAAAAAAAAAAAAAAAGAATATTTTTGTGGTAAGAAGAGTTGAAGTTTTGGAATTGATTTGAAGATAGAACCATCAGGATTTGTTGACAGATCAGCTGTAAGGTGTGAGAACAGCAGGTGCAAAGTCCCTGAGGTAAAAGGGTTTCTCTTCTAGGAAAACTAGGGAATCCATGGTAGCCGAAGTAGAGGAATCCAGCAGAGTGGAAGAGCAATAGGAGAGGAGGTCACAGAGGTAATGGCAGGGCCAGATATGTAGAGCTTTGTAGGAAATTTAAAATTTTGTCTTTTGCCCTAAAATGGGGAGGTCTATATTGCAGAGTTTTAAGCAGATTAGTATTTTAAATGTTACCATCCATCTACTATCCTGGCACATAGCAGATATTCAATAAATAGTTCTTAAGTGAGTGAATGAATTCATAAATAAATGAATCTCAGCAACTCATTACTACGATGGGCTTTACAATAAGATAATTGTACTTTTAGAGTATCCCTGTTGTTGTAGCATCAACAATAACATATTGCATTTACTTAGCACCTTTCTTATTGCTTATGTACAGTTTCTATTTTCTAGATCTTTCTACTTTTACAATTAGTAAAAGGGTTTTCTATAGAAATAAATACATAATTGAACGCTGAGCTGCTTTGTTGGGAATAGATGGCGTGAGTTAAAGATGAAAGCAGGAAAACCAGTTAGGAGGGTGTTGTAATAATCCAGTGAGGGAAGTTGATCACTTAGTCCAAACTGGCAACAGTGGGGATGTTAGGAAGAGGTCAGATCCTGGGTAGAAATCTAAAGATAGAACCATCATAATTTAACAGATTGGATGTAGAGTGTGAAGAAAATAGAGGAGTCAAGGATAAGTTCCAGGTTTTTGATTTGAGCAACTGGATGGATGGTGATTCCATTAACTGAGATGAGGAAGGGGAGCACAGCATTTGGGAGAGAAGAAAAACCCTGTTTTGGATATGGTAACAGTGTGGGCACCATGTTAGGCTGTTAGATATGTGAACATGGCTTTCTGGGGACAGTTGTGAGCTGCAGATATAAATTTGAGGGTTGTCAGTGACTAGATGATATTGAAAGTTATGCATCAAGATAAAATCACCGAGGCAGTGAAAGTAGCTAGAGGAGAGATGGAAGGACTGAGCTGTGGGGCACTTGAGCATTAAACAGTTAGAAGAGGAAGAGCCAGCAGAAGCAACTAGTAGGAGTAACTAGTGAGGAAGGAGTAAAATCAGGAGCATGTCTTGAAAGCCAAATAAAGAGCCTTTTTAAATGCCTCTAACTTGGGTCAAGTAAGATGAAAACTGATAATTGATTAGTGGATTTAGCCATGTGGAGGTCATTGGAGATCTTGATATGGGCATGGTTTAGGCCATGGCAAAGGCTAGGAGAAGGGGAGGTGCAGGGATACCATGTATAAGGAGTAATGGGCAGAATCTAGAGAATGAAGAGGTAAGGGGAGGAGAGTTGAGTGTGCATGTGTTTTTTTGAGAAATATTTTAATAATGGCATGTTTGTATGCTAATGGAAATGATCAGAATGGAGGGGGAATTGATGGTGCAGGCAGTTTATCTATAATAACAGGAAACAGAGTGTATAAGGGTAGATACTATGGGTAAGTATGATAGGGGGCAGGGGCCCTGATGGCTCTGTCCTGATCGCTTCAATGTTTTCAGCAAAGTAAGAAGCACACACAACCCTCAGCTGAGATTGACGATTGAGGCTTGAAGAGGGAGAGCTTCATAAAAAATTCATCTAGGAGAGTGAACTAGATAAGCATAAGATATAAGTAATATGAGGGTTGGGCAGGGTGAGATGGGAGGTGTCCCAACCATCATAGCATAGCACATTGACCAACTCTAAGGTTCATTAAAAATTACGAGTCCTGCCTTTAGCCTGTCTCCTCTTCTGCCTCTGCCTCTGCCTCTGCCTCTGCCTCTGCCTCTGCCTCCTGAGGAGTTCAGCCAAATTACTCTCTCCTTTCCCTACCCAAGAGCCCTGGTAGCACAGTGGTTAAGTGTTGAACTGCTAACCAAAAGGCTGACAGTTCAAATCCACCAGCCTCTCCTTGGAATCCCTATGGGGCAGTTCTACTTTGTCCTATAGTGTCACTGTAAGTCAGAATCCACTCCATGGCAATGAGTTTCCCTGTTCAAACTGCACTGCTTTCGTTTTCATGATTTACATACCATCCCCGTCTCTAATTGTTTGTACTTTGTAATTTAGTTTGTTATTATATTAATAATTAATGTTGACCATGGTAGTTATAGCCAGCTAAGTCTGGATTTATTACTAGATTTAAAAGAAGGATGTTTGTTTCTGAATCAAGTTTATAGACTGGAATTATGGATCATGATTTTAAATACTAAGTCTAACCATTTTATTTTAAAGCAATATCCAGTATCTGGCCATAAAAACTTCTCTTCTGGTTTCAGGAACCGGCAAAGTGGATATGTACTTCTGTGAAAGTGTATTTTCTCTTTAATGTTTCTGTTTTTAAATGGATAGGAAGCAAAGTAGGGGGCAGAGGAGTCACAGGAAAAGGAACAGAATCCCATTTTTAGTTTCATCAACTTAGAAAATAAACATCTTAGGGCTGTGGAAGACTTGTCAGTACTGGATGAGAAAAGCTACATGCAAGAATCCTTGATAATCAAGATAGACTGAATTCTGAATTTCTAAATTGTCATAGCTAGATTTTGACTCCAAGCTCAAAGCCCTAGAGTGAGTTGAAAGAACATTTGGAGATAAAATCTAAATAAAATTAAACAAAGATCAATAATAACTAAGAATTACAGGGAAATGGATAAGACAAGTTAGGTAAGACTAAAGGAACTGTGGACTGGAAATCTGAAGTCGTGAGTTTTAACCCTGACTTTGCCACTAACTACCCAGAAGCTTTAAACAAACCTTGTAACCTGTGAGGCCCTAAGACTTCCTGTTTGAAGATGGGGGCTTGAGTTTGACGTCTTTGAAACACTCTTCTAGTACTAAAAAATAATACTGTAAAGTTAAGTCTTTATTCAATTGTGTCATCGATTAAAATTTAGTGGTAAATATTTTGATGTTAATCCTAGCGTACCTCATTTTCAATTTTTTGAAGAACATAGGTCTTTGGTTTTGATTATAAAATCAATTTTTTTTTTTTTAAAAAGCAGTAACAAAAATTTAAAAAGAACAAAGTGGGGGGAAAAAACCGACATGGAACCCTATCACTCACAATTAATATTTTGATAACTAATTAAAATATAATAACTAATTGAAATATAATAAGTGTATTCCATTCATAATAGCAACTTAATTTGTATGAACAGTTGCCTTGTGAACGGAGTATACTTATTATATTTTAATTTGCTATTTACTGAGCTATATTTTAAAACAGTAATTCTGTAACTGAATGCCTTTGTTGAACTCTCTTCATTTCAAGTTATTTTCAGCCAGAATTCTTTTCTTAATGTTATCTACAAATAACATTTATTTCTTTATTTTATCTACAAGTAACATTTATTTAATAGATTTGGAATCTTTGTTATGTGACTCTTCTTTTCCATTATTTACATCTCATATTCTTAAAAAATGGTTTTGACAAAATTCCTCTGGCTAGCATTTCTACAATAATATATTAATATTAATAATATTGATGGTCGCATTGAGAGTAAAAACTTCTGGCTGTTAGTTTGAGTTTTTTAAAAAAATCATGTTAAGATTTTTTATTAAAAAGTCCAGAAAATGTAGAATTAGGTGTCTGATGACTTATCAGCATCTTTCAAAATGGTTACAGAATAGTATTTCCTTCATCTATTTAGGGAAGAAATTATGTTAGTAACCATTAAACTATTACATTATGGGATGAGCATCGCTTGCTCATATAATAGAATTTTAATACAGCACTGGATTACAAATGTTAACATTTTGTTAACAATTTTTGCTCTTCAATTTAAATTAAGATTGGTCTGTGGTTTTGTATTTTGTAGGCTATTTGGTCAGATTTTGTTTCTGGGTTACAGTAACTCTATATAAAGGTGGTACAGCTTTCTTTTTTTCTCTGTGTGTTCATAAAAGTAAACTCTTCCTTGAAGTCTGACAAAATTCTCCTGTAACACTTCTAGTTGTTATCATTTAACAGCTTTGTCAGTGCTTTCTCTTACTGTTGATTTGTTTTGAGATAATTTGGTTCACTTATTTTGTTCCAGGAACGATATCTTTCAAACAGATTTTTAAATTTATAAGCATGGGCTTGAATGTATATATAATATATAATCTTAATAACTTCCCTGGGAACTTGAAAAGAAAGGAATTACCTGCATATAATAAAGCTTATATTATTTTATATATTTTTAATTCTCTTGACACTATAGTTTCTCTTTAGGATTTTATTCTGTTTCCCGGAGTAATTATTTTTGCAAAGAATGTGCTTAGTCTATGATTTGCACACTATGGTTCCTGACCTTTTTTTTTAAACAATTTTTTTGTGGGGGGGGCAAGATTTTATTTTCATTCCTTGTACTCCTTTTTGAATAAAGTCAAGACTGTACAGGCATGCTGTTTCCTCCCAAATAGCATGGATCAATTGTTCATGGTTCACCTTTCTGTTTACCTGGTGTTTTAGTCATCTAGTGCTGCTGTAACAGAAATACCACAAGTGGATGGCTTTAACAAACAGAAGTTTATTCTCTCACAGTCCAGTAGGCTAGAAGTCCAAATTCAGGGCACTGGCTCCAGGGGAAGGCTTTCTCTCTCTGTCGGCTCTGGAGGAAGGTCCTTGTCATCAGTCTTCCCTTGGCCTGGGAGCATCTCAACGCAGGAACCTCAGGTCCAAAGGACATGCTCTGCTTCCAGCACTGCTTTCTTGATGGTACGAGGTCCCCGTGTCTCTCTGCTCCCTTCTCTCTTTTATATCTCAAAAGAGATTAGCTTAAGACACTATCTAAACTTGTAGACTTCATCAATATAACTGCCGCTAATCTGTGTTATTCCATCATAGTGATAAGATTTACAACATACAGGAAAATCACATAAAATGGTGAACAATCACGCAATGCTGAGAATCTTGGCCCAGCTAAGTTGACAGATATTTGGGGGAGACACAATTCAATCCATGACATCTGGCTACCTTTTTAATTCACCTTTCAAATGTAAATATAAATTCAGTTTTCCTGCACCTGGGGCAGGTAGGGAAAGAGCTGTGGCCACGGGGGACAAATCTTAGTGTTTTTCTCTATATATGTGCTAGAAAAAAACAAAAAAGCAAGTAGCAGATTTCAGTTCTAGTAACTGTATGAGCTCTTTATCTCACCTCGTGTGTGCTTGGATGGGGGGAGCTGTCCTACACTGAGGATACAAAAGAGTACAACTGTGCTTCTGGGTTACTCTCCTAGTTTACCTAGGTAGGTAAGAAGTCAGTTAGAAGAAACCTGCAGGGCCTAGGGACTTTCGGTTTGATGAGGCCACTTACTTGTTTTCATTCTCCTATACAACCTTTGTATCTGTGTTCCAGGTTATCCTTATAATAACATCATTGTCACTCATTTGATTTCTGGCATAAGCTCTAAGTGGAAGAAAGGGGGAGAATTCCAGCTAATTTGTTGGAAACTGCACTGGGAATGGACTGTCTTTGTCATCACCATTTACATGTGGAGGAGTGCAGCTTATGAAGGCTGACAATAGAAGCAGCAGATCCTGCATCTTGGCAGAGGGAATATTCATAGTTTCAGTAAATTAAGAGCAGCCCTGAAAGTGCATGACGCGTTGACTTGTAATGTTGCTAAGACATGGACTTCAATCACATGTGCTGGGATGCTGGGCACTAAAGAATGAGTCACTTGCTAGTAATCGACTTTAGTGGCTCTTGGCAGAAATATAACTTAAGAGAAAGCCTGAAACTTATGCAAATATTCCTGTGAAGAACATGGGATGGAGACCCTAGTCTGGCTACCAAAATTTTGCTATGAAGAGCATATGAAAATTTTAAGAAGCATTTTTATTTGCAAAGATGAGGTTATTAGAAACTAACCATTAAATCTCTTTGAGCAGAAGCTTTTTCTTTTTGGACTGAAGAATTCCGTCTAGGGGAAGAGTTATAAGCCGATTGGAACTACTGTTCATTGCGGATGAAATCAGACCACACTGGAAAAAGGATGTGAATGCATATATCTAGTAAGAGGAAGCCAACCTCAGCATCTAAAGGAAAAGGGCACACTGAATTTTCTACTGAGTTGCAATGCAGCAGATTTTGTGATTAATGGTACACTTATCCTGCCCTTCTCCTAACCTGAGGCCGTCTAGCAACAAGAACAAGCTTATTGTGCCTGCATACTGGTAGCCCCATATATGAAACTGTTACATGGTGCTACTCTTTTTGAATAGATTTCATTAGGGTACCCTTTCTCACACCAGAAACACAAAGCTAAAGCAATTTTCCAGTGATAATGCCAGGTCTGGCATATAAAGCCTATGGTAAAATTAAATAGATTTTCAGAGATCACCTAGGTATTTTACCAGAAGATTAAACCTAAGAGTTCTTTGGGCTGGAGATTAGGCCAGAAAAGCAGTTAGGTCCCTTCTGTCTCTCCTTCCTTTTATTTCTTTTTGCCACCTTTGAATGAGCTCTTAGTGAAGGAGGAAGACAAAAACAATTACTGGTAAGGAGGACAGAGAGGATGGAAAGGAAACCAAAGAGCTGTTACTGAGAGGCAAGGAGGTGTCCTTTGACTATTTACCTGGGGTTCTCAACTCCTGGGTACCTGGAGCTTCTAAAAGTATCGGTGTCTGGGCCTGATTCCAGAACATTATTATTGGAATTCCTAGGTGTGATACACAGATATCGGTGCTTTTTAAACAGTCCTTTATAATTTGAAGCCAGCCTGGGAACTAATGATTTCTCTCGATAGGCCATTCCCAGGAAGAAAAAGGTATGTAAGAGATCAAAGCTGAACACAAAAACCTGGACACTACCTGTTATTTAAATGACATTTGACAGAGTTATCGTGTTAGTTGCTTACTTAGTTGCTACATTTATCTCAATTCTACGGTGAAGCTCTCCCTAAGTATGAGCTGTGTAATACTAGTTTCATGGACTTTTCATCAGCTGAGAGGATAGGGAAAGACAGGTTTAATGGTGAAGTGAGTTTAAGAAATTCCAATGAAACAAAACAACCTAGGTTGCTTTCTCTTCCTCCTTCTTTTCCTCCCCTTCTCCTTCCTCTCCCCACCTCCTCCTTTTTCTTCTACTTTTTCTATCTCCAAGGGGAGATATAATACAGATGCATTCTCCAAACATAATTGACATTAGAATTCCTTTTTTATCCCTTGGAGCATGCCTGTACAAATGTCCTGTGCACAGTAGGTACAGCCTGGGAGAAGAGATAAAAATTGCCATTTGGGGGGGTGGGTCCTGCTGGCTGTGGCTATCTCCTTAAAGTTTGCCAACTTTCAATCTCTGGGCAGTTCTCAATTCCTATTTTACTCAAATTATTATTTAATCAATGTTGTTGTTGTTAGGTACCGTCGAGTCGGTTCCAACTCATAGAGACCCTATAGAAATGAGTAGAACTGCCCCACAGGGTTTCCAAAGAGCAGCTGGTGGATTCGAACTGCCAACATTTTGGTTAGCAGCCAAGCTCTTAACTACTGCACTGCCAGGGCTGTTATTAATCAATAGCTCAAGGAATAACCCTAATATATTTTTCATGTTGTTCAATTCATAACTCAGTGGCGTTTTCCAGTGCAGTAGGAATCTGAGACAATGTGACCTTTTGAGACAGATTCACTTCTCCTACTCCTTTTGCTTACTATGTTTGTCCTAGAAATGGCCTGCGCTACATTAAGATGAACGTTTAAACAGAGACACTTGTGTAAATATATACAATATGTATATCTAGATTTGTTGTTGTTGTTAGGTGCCATCAAGTCTGTTCTGACTCATAGTGACCCTATGTACAACAGAAACAAACACTGCCCCATCCTGCACCTTCCTCACAATCATTACTATGCTTGAGCCTGTTGTTGGAGCCACTGTGTCAATTCATCTCATTGAGGGTCTTCCTTAATTTCTCTGACCGCCAGCTTTACCAAGCATGATGTCCTCCTTCAGGGGCTGGTCCCTCCTGATAACATGACCAAAGTATGTGAGAAGATGTCTCGCCATCCTGGCTTCCAAGGAGAACTCTGGCTGTATTTCTTCCAAGACTGACAGACTTTTTCATTCTTCTGGCAGTCCATGATAGCATATATTCAATATTCTTTACCAACACCATAATGTAAAAGAATCAATTCTTCTTCAGTCTTCCTTATTCATTGTAAAGTTTTTGCATACATATGAAAATATCATGGCTTGGGTCAGGCAGACCTTAGTCCTCAAAGTGACGTTTTTACTTTTCAACCCTTTAAAGAGGTCTTTTGCAGCAGATTTGCCCATTGCAATACGTCTTTTGATTTCCCGACTGCTGCTTCCATGGGTATTGATTGTGGACCCAAGTAAAAGGAAATCCTTGACAACGTCAATCTTTTCTCTCTTTATCATGATGTTGCTTATTGGTCCAGTTGTGAGGATTTTTGTTTTCTTTATGTTGAGGCATAATCCATACTCAAGACTGTAGTCTTTGATCTTCATTAGTAAGTGCTTCAAGTCCTCTTTGCTTTGAGCAAACAAGGTTGTGTCATCTGCATATCATAGGTTGGTAATGAGTCTTCCATCAGTCCTGATACCACATTCTTCTTCATATAGTCTAGCTTCTCAGATTATTTGCTCAACATACAGATTGAATAAGTATGGTGAAAGGATACAACCCTGATACACACCTTTCTTGATTTTAAACCATGCAGTATCCCCTTGCTCTGTTTGAATGCCTGCCTCTTGGTCTGTGTACAGCTTCCTTGTGAGCACAATTAAGTGTTCTGGAATTCCTATTCTTCAAAATGTTATCCATATAGGTGGGGGGGAGGGGGGGTGGAGGACGTATATGCTTTCCTGACATGAGAGCTTTTGATGAGTTTTGAGAATGCTCAGATTCCAAAAGCTTATCCTACAAAAGTGACAAATGACTTTACTTTTCTATGCTTAAGGCCATCTCCCTCTGAATTTTTTTTTTTTTTTTTTTTTTTTAGTTCTTAATGTACGATAACGAAAATTCTTTTCAATCAGATAGAGAGGAGAAAATTAATGTGACTTATTTTCTTCATGGTGTTGTTTAGGACATGCTTCTTTAGAAAAAGAAATCATGAAGAATTTGATGCAGGCTGGAATGATGAGGGCTGTATGTGGTGGGCTTCAGTTTACTGGAAAAATTTTCAGAAATGAGAGCCACTGTCTCTCTTCATTCTACTTCTAGAACCCTCACATACCACCATATTTATTGCTACTTATGCCATTAGCCAAGAAAATGTATTTGTTAAAGGACCCTGGCAATAACAGGAATTTCTGATACTCCGCACAACTTCAGTAGAAGAGAATTTTTCAGCACCGTTTCCCTATGAATCAGCAAGCAGTTAGGACTCTCACTCTACTCTCTGAAAGAAACTGAAATAGTAATACTCCATCACCGATCAGTGGAAAGGAGGAGAGGGGCTGAAAGAGAGCTGAAACTAAGTCACATTCTTCTATGAGAACTGGGGAAAAGTGAGGACTCCCTGAGTGGTGAAAACGATTAACATGTTCTGCTGCTAACTAAAAGGTTGGAGGTTCAGGTCCAACCAGAGGGGTTTCAGAAGAAAGTCCTGGTGATCTATTTCTGAAAAATCAGCCATTGAAAATATGGAGCACCGTTCTACTGTGACACATGTGAGGTCACCGTGAGTTAGAATCAACTAGATGGCAACTGTTTTATGACTCACAGCAACTGTGATGGTTAAGATTGTGTGTGAACCTTGCTGGGCCATGATTTCAGTGTTTTGGCAGTTGTATAATGTTGTGATCACTTCCCTGTTGAAATTTGATACGTGGTCACCCCCATGGTGGAATCTCTGGGTAGTATTGGTAGGGGGGGCCTGTGGTGGCTCACCACCCCCTCAGCCTTCATCTCTCCACCTTCCACTGCCTACTTCCTTCCTGCTGCCTTGCCAAGGTTTTTGGCTTGTTCTGGATCCAGAAGCTGCCTCTTGTCTGACCTCCAGTTCTTGGGACTTGAGCTAGCTGCTTACCTGTCCCTCTTGGGATTTGCTGATCTTCAGAGTCTGTGAGCAAGAGTCCTGCTCCCCAACCTGCTGATCTTGGGTTCGCCAGCCCCTGCAGCAACATGAATCAAGAGAAACCTTGTGATCTTTTCTGCATACCTTGGGAATCCTTGACCTTCACAGCCTGTGAGTGGGAGCCCTGCTCTTCAACCTGCTGATCTTGGGTTCACCAGCTTCTGAAGCTCTGCAAATTGGGAAAGGCCTCTATCCTGACCCCACAGACTTGGGACGTTCCAACCTCTACAATTCCATGAGATGTTTCCTTGATATAAATCTCGCTTTATATATATTTACGTGTTTACTGGTTTTGCTTCTACAGAGAACCCAGCCTGAGACAGCGACCCTATCAGACAGTGTAGAACTGCCTCACAGAATTTCCAAGGAGTGCCTGGTGGATTTGAACTGCTGACCTTTTGGTTAGTAGCCATAGCTCTTAACCACTATGCCACCAGGATTTCCAGGAAAGAATGAGGGAGGAATAAATGCTTCCATCAAATAGACGTCCAAATAATGGCTTCTTTACTGAAGCAATCACATTTTTGTTCTGGGTGAATAGGAAGAAAAAAATGGTTAAAAAATTAAGTTGTTAGGTAATATATTGATTATAACAATAAAAATGTATTTATTGTTGATGCTGCTTTTGTTGATTCTGAATTTTTGGCACAGCTTGTGAGCTCCCAACCTGTTTTTAAATTTCCATTTTGCTTTCTAGAATTTTGCTAATTTTTTAATTCTGTGCTTTTTTAAAAAATGTATAATTTGCTTTTAACTAATTTTGCCTTCCCTGCTTATTTTTGCCAGTTTGTTTTCAACCACATTATCTGTGATGGTGCCAATCAACCTGAGTCAAAAAGTTCAATAGATTCCTTATCATCATCATCATCCTTAGTATCACCCTACCCCAACTGGTGTCATATCTTGAAAAGCAAAGGGCTTTCATATTATACAGGAAGCCATTTCACTACAGGCGACTGCTTTTTTTATTTTTCTTTTGGAAATATTAATATTAAAATGATACTTTATTCAACCACCAGAGGGAGCCCCCAAATCTGGATTCCAAAAGGGAACAAGAGTAAATTAAATAAGTAGAAAGTTTTATGTTTTATGGTTGAAAATCAGAAGTTCACTCAGACACTGTGTCACGGTATTGTGGGAGCACATACTGGGTCTTCTGTACATACTGAAATCTTATTCTGCTAAAAGTGCATATAATTTTAATTAACCATTATTAAATAATAGTCTATGGTTTTGTTTTCCCCCAAGGAGAACCAAATGTTTTCATTTTTCCCTGCACAAATATGTGGGTGTGGAATGGGGAAGGGAGCTATCTGTTTCCTGCAGGCAGGACAAGCCCCTACAGAGCTAGCTCCCTCCAGTAATAATGGGTCCTGGGTCTCCAAGAACAATCCACTTTTAAATGTCAAGCTTCTTGTAAGCAAGCCTTCAAGTTACGTTTCCCTGTAGCTTTCCAGGTCTCTTTTAGTAGGACAGTGCTTGGAAGTGGCATTCCCTCAAAAGTTTTCTTATCCAGCAACTTATTGTTTCTTGTAATAATGTATAGAAATAGTAGGGTAGATATAATCAATCCTAATTCATGGAAATTATGCCCACAGACGTTAAACAAATTACCCAAGGCCATGTAGCAGATGAGTGAGAGACCTGAGATTAGATCCAGGACCCTTAGCGGTTTAGGTTGGTGTATTGTCTTCCCTGACTTCACACGGCTGAAACTGACTTACTTGTTTCCATCACACTTGATTAAAATCAGGTATTTTAATTCTCATTTCTGTGTTGAAGCCAAATCAGGTATTTTAATTCTCATTTCTGTGTTGATATTCTCAATCAAACCAAATAGAAAGATGAATTATGAACAATGAATAGTGGTGAAATATATTCATTCAGTGTCAGCATTGATATGTATCGCTATTTCACTTCCTTAAACCTCCTATTCTCTCCACACCGCTTACCAATGTACTTAATGTATCAACAAAATTCTTTTAATAAGGACACAGCCTGAATACCAACATTTTGAGTAAAGAAAAAAAATTGTATTTGACATCAGTATAACTCTTCATCTTAACTTCATCACAAGTCTTTATATATGTATAATTAAAAGCTATTTGCAAATAAAGTAAAATATTTAATACATAAAGTCTCCATTTTGACATATTTTTCCATAGAGTACAGTCATTCACAGGCAGTTTTCAACAAGCTAAATGAGCTCACTTCTTTTCAAGCCTAAGAGGTCTAAACAATAATATGGTCTCCCAGACACAAAGAGGAAACAGCAGGCCTCTGTACCGTGCTGTGATCATTCCCTGGGCCAGTACTTTCACAGCTGTAATCAAAGGTGCCCAGGAGCTATGCCCCAATGTATACCAGTCGCCATCAAGCCAATTCTAACTCATGGTGACTCCATATGTGTCAGAGTAGAACTGTGCTCCCTAGGGTTTTCAAAGGCTGACTTTCAGAGTTAGATCTCTGGGCCTTTCTTCTGGGTGGACCCGAACCTCCAACCACTCAATTAGCTGCCAAGCATGTTAACCATTTGCACCACCCAGCGACTCCTATGCCACAGTGGCCTCCTTAGAAGGAGGGGGTGTCCTAAATGTTACTTCCACCTCACCCAGACCTCCACTGATGGAGGCCATACCTCCATAAAAAGTCCCAGGGCTGGTTTTGTGCTGAAGCACAGGGCCCCTCCACAACACCCATGCTGTAATCTGCACTAATATATACATATGACTGCTGCCTCCTCAGCTTACCACAGGGGGCAGAAGCTGACTGATAAACTGCCTAGAGAGACGAATTCCCAAGGAAAGGCAGGAAGATACAGAAATGTTAAAAGAAAAAGAAGTTTAAAATGCGTTTTCTACTGCCATCTTTAATCACATCATACGGAAGTGGGTTTACTTTGTCTTGTTTAAAAATAAAACAACTCTTCATTAATGCCAATGATGTATGAGACTAAGGTATAGAAAAAGCCAGGACAATTTAAAATTTTTTTGCAGAAAAATACTCCTGGAATGTGTTCCTTTTTGCACTTTGTATTTCAATTTTAATAATTCTAGGAGTAAGTTTCACTTTAATATCCTGGCTTTCTTATAATCCCCACAATGAAAAACGCATTTCTTAGAAAAAAATTCTTCCCAAAGGAGTCCGCCCCATGAACATTCATTTAAACTGCCCTTGCTAGTCAATCGTTTTCATCCTTTAATGTACATTTTCTAAAACCTGAGCAAAGACCTACAAAGCATTATTTTTTTCAATGAGTTGAGCTACATGCAGAATTGAAAAGCCTCACCTCTGTAGAAAGCATTATGAAGAAACATCAATCCTGGCTATCTCTCTGTACAAAGTTGCCTAGGTTATCCCTATTTTTTAAAATGGTAGTGACAAGCAGGATTCTAGATGCCTCCTGCTGGGGTTTGAAATTTTGCTTCACCAATAACTCAGTTGTCTTGGGTAACTCAATTTCTGTGTCTTAATTTTGTTATCTGTAAAGTGGAGATAATAGTATTTATCTCCTCATGCTTTTGTGAGGATTAAATGAGCTGATATATGTAAATTATGAAAATTTATTAAAAAATAGAACCGTGCCTGGCATTGGTATTTATTTAAATAAATAAAATACTTTTTCATAGTATCACTATGCTCTAGGTCAACATTTGCATACTAATGATTGGATCTCTCCCTAAGTACCCAGGATACTTGTATTTGAAGTTTGTTTGAAAATGAGGTGCATAGGGCACTGTCTGGCTCCCAGTTTTCTTACCTACAAAAGGGTGATGATGATCTTGACTTGAAGGCCTGATTGTGAAATGCAGTGAGGTAGTTCATATGAAATGTGTAGCAGAGGATTGGTGAATAGAAATAACTATGTGCAAGGTCATCACATAAGTTCAAACAAACCATGTGAAGATTCAAAAAAAAAAAAAAAAAAGGACTTTTACAGAAACAAAACCACTACATGTTAAAAAGGCTCAGTTTTTTGTTCTATTGCTTTTGGATTGAAATTAGAAATTTTCAATCCAAGTTTTATTTTCAAAAAGTACCTATATAGAGGAAACATCTGGAAAATGCCATCCCCTAAATTGTCAGTGGAAACCCCAGTAGCATAGTGGTTAAGTGCTATGGCTCCTAACCAAAAGGTCGGCAGTTCGAATCTGCCAGGTGGTCCTTGGAAACTCTATGGGGCAGTTCTACTCTGTCCTATAGAGTCGCTATGAGTTGGAATCAACTCGATAGCAGTGGGTTTTTTAAATTATCTGTATTTTAACAATAAATATCTACCCACCGACAAAGCTTTGTAGAAATACTGTCAAAGTTTACTTAGATGCATACAAAATAATGGAGATACCTGCTACTCAGTGGTGAAGAAATCTCCGCTCGTGGTTTCCTTTGTAAGGATGATTAGAGAAAAATAAAAAAAGCAAAAGTTTAAGTATGCTTCAACTATTCACATGCTAAAAGCAAATAAAATAGTGTGAAGTAGACACCATCTTAAATTTACCAAACTGGATTTGCGTATCAGATGACTGGAAATAAGCCATAAAAACTGCTCTTCATACATCAAAAAAAAAAAAAAAAAAAAAAAAGCCAAATCCATTGCCATTGAGTCAATTCCAACTCATAGCAACCCTCTAGACAGAGTAAAAAAAAAAAAAAGAACTGCCTTATTGAATTTCCAAGGAGCGGCTGGTGGATTTGAACTGCTGATCTTTTGGTTAGCAGCTGAGCTCTTAACCACTGCACCACCATACATTATAGCATATTCAATAAATAATTTTGCAAATCTTTATTAATGCCACATAAGACTTTAATAACCCATAAGCAATTCCAATAAGGCCTTGAGAATTGCCTTTGTTTTGGTGAAAAATAAGTGTGATATTAGAAGTGGGATTTGGTAGATGGTAGGACAGGCTAGACATAGGAATGTAGGGTCTTATGGCCGCATAGGCACAATGAGGCTTGACGAGGTATTTAGGAAAGACTCTAAAGTGAGCAATTAGAAGGAAATAAGCAAGTTCTGATGAAGGGCACAGTCAATGACTAAGAGATGCATGGAGAACACTAGGTTGAGAGTTATGGGCCAGGAAGAGCTTATGTCTAGAGCCTACATCTAGAACAAGATAGGCATCACTCTATCATGGAGGCTGGGTTTAGAGTCAACATTCTAACACCCAGAAGGACTAAAACAGAACAAAGATATGTTGGGAAAGGTACAGCCTTTCTAGGGCAGAACTCAGTTACTGAAACTAGGCTACAAAGTAATAGCCTAATTTTGGGGATTAGGACAAAAGATGGGAATAGGATTTAAAATTTCCCTGCTTAGGGAAAAGATAGGTTTTAAAAATTAAGTTCAAACCTACAGGTGACAGATTTACTGTGCAATATAATGAACACCATAGGCACCAATAATTTATGGTGAATACATTCATGAGTTTCATAGGATGGTTTCCCCTAAGATCCTTCACAAAGACACATGGTATAGAAAACCAAATTAAAGTTCAGTAAAAGTCAAAGCAGGACAATTTAGTAGGTGTTCTACGGATATACGTGATCTGCTTTTATGCCAAGGAGTATCTGTTTTGTGTAGGTGTTACCAAGATGCTTGGCCATTCATCTCTTCTTATGAAGAACAAACATCTGGCTCAAGTGCATACATGAATATAGAAGGTGGGGATGAGGAATAAAATAATTTTCATCACCTCATCCAGGAAGTAAATGATGGTGGCAAAGTAGAATTGGAGTCTTTTGGGGACACAGCACTTAGATTGCTTTTCTCATTTTGAACATACTGTATTTGGGCTCCAATAAGACTAGAGAACCACAGAATTTTCTCCTGGCATGGACAGTTCAAATAAAGTGGAGATTTGATAGCATGGAAGATTGTTCCTGACATGAGTGGGTCCCAGTGGTGCCTTTTTTCTGGTGTAGGCAGCTGTGCAAGTAGTAAACCAGATTCGTTAAGGGCTTCCTTCTTCTGAAGAAGACAACAGAGAAGAAATGGTAGAGAGAGGCAAAGGCCCCTATTTGAATTATGCAGCATTCCTATACCCTCTGTATTTCCCCAAGGACAACTGGATCTCTAGTCTCATATTTTTTTAAAATAAATTAAAATTAAGAATTAGGGCACCAGAATTGTGTGTCCATTGCTAACTAGAGGGGAAGGTTGGTTAATGGTGGGAATTTTTTTTTTTTTTTTTTTTTTTGAGGGAATGTGTTACCACCCAAAAACCTTATATTCAGCCAAATTACTGCTCATGTACTTTGGCCACAGAAAGTGCTTTTTTTCATATGCAAAGTCACAGAAAATGCTCACATGTACTTCTGAAAATAATCTTTCACCAGCTGAACAAGAGATTGATTAAAATAGAGAGCACAAGAATGAGGAAGTTACAGTATAAAATGATAACCAGTAAGCATTGAAACTAGTTGAACTTTGTTTTATTTAATCAATAATTATAAAAATGCATGTAAAAATAAAAATAATTCTTTAAAGGCAAGATACAAAGCATATGCTACTAACAAACAGGATCTAAGGGTCCAAGATTATATTTTATTTAGACCAGGAAGTGGGGTAGAGTTGGTTGGTAGCAGAAGAGGAAGTAAAGTATGCTGCATTTCTCAGCTTACATAGGAGGAAGTCAATGGATAACACTTCTGCGCTGATGTAGAAAATTTTAAATATATCTATTGCAGTACATATTTAAAATATTGATTTTTAAGTAATCAATAGTAATATAGAGCAGGATGGCTTTCAAATCACTAGAGAAAGTAAGCAAACAAAACATGCAGGGAAATACAAGTAAAAGGAAACAGAAAGAACACAAGGTAAACAGAGCATGAAATATGGTGATGCTCATATGTTAATATTTCATGTACAATTCTAAATTAAAAAAGTTTAAACTCATTATTAAAACATAAAGATTAAAGTTTGGCCATCCCAAAATATCTAAACATACACCATGCAAAAAAGATAACACAAAACAAAGTAGCAAAAAATAAAAGAATAGGTTAATGTAGATTCAGCAAACAACAACTAAATAAAAGAGGAGTGGGACTGTTAACATCCAATGAAACAGAATTTCAAAACACAACCAGTAGACGGAGGAAATATAAAAGTGAATATCCGCACTGAAGCTATAGTAACATAAAACTCTAAACAGCAAATAACATGGTGGTGACCATAATATATAGGGCAGAAACTGACAAAGAAAAGGGGAAGGAAATAAATAGTGCAATAGTTTTAGGACAGTTTTTATCAGCTCTCTCAGTATTTGACAGGTGATTAGATACAAAATAAATAAGGATATAAAAACGAAAATCAAACCCGTTGCCATTGAGTCTATTCAAGTCACAGCAACCATACAGAACAGGGTAGAACTGCCCTGTAGAGTTTTCAAGGAGGGGCTGGTGGATTCAAACTGCTGACCTTTTGGTTAGCAGCCAAACTCTTAACCACTATGCCAAAGGACATAGCTTACTCTAAGTAATTGCTTTAATTGTTAGAATGATAATCGAATTTTCTCCCTTAAAAATATTTTATCCTTTTAACTTTCCTTAAAACATTTTTCAAGTATTTATCAGTATTTATGATATACGAGGACCCATGAAAAATCTCAATAAATTCTCCAATTCAGAAAAACGTACATGTTATACTTTAGAGTAACCCTTAAATAAAACTTGAAATTAAACAACAAAACTCATAACTACTTGGATATTAAAAATTATCACCTAAGTAACTCTTGGGTCAAAGATGAAGTTAAAATAAAAATCTAAGGACAGATTTCTAGAAACAAGGCAGAATATATATCCTGAAAAGCCTTACTACAATGTATATTTCTATGTGGATAAAATATAAAACCGTTTTTAATGTGCTCACTGCAAGTAAGGGAATCCATAGGGTTAAATAAAAAACAAAAACAAAAAGTTAGAAAGCTAATTGAGAAATAGAACTCAAATCTACAATTTCCCTGTAAATGGTTCCAGATAAACAGGCAGCTTTCCCAGGAGACCAGGACCTCAGCCTAGGCAAGGCATATGGGGTTGGAACTGAAGCTCCATCACAAAGAGCTAAAACATGAGAAAAAGAGTAGATCAAACAAATAAAAAATAACAACAAAGAAAAACTTCTTCTGAGCAAACGAAGAAGACAAGCTTGTTTTAGCTAGTACTTCCAGTGGGTAAACAACAAGTAAAAAAATAATGTGTAACTACATTGGTTTCAAGTTCAAATTTACACTACTAGTGTGGTTTGGGGAAGCACAAGCTGAGAAATTAAGTTAATCCAAAAGCAAGCAAAAAATAACTTATATAGGAAAAAACAAGTAAAATGAACCAGAATGAAAGAACAACATAAACAGCATGATATAAGATGCTGGACATATGTGGGAAGAAATGAATGTATATTCTCTGAGGAGAGATGCACCCTCAATTCAGGTCAGGTGAAAATAATACAGATAAAGCCCAGAGAAAATAAATTCACACTGAAAAGTTAAAAAGCACAAAGAAATAAGCCACAGTGAATGAGAACAACTGCAAATTAAAAAAATAAGAGAAAGAAGCATATACATAAAAAGAACAGACATTTTTACAAAGAAAAAAAAAACTTGTAATGAAAAATATAACGTAACATGTGTAGACCTTTTAGAAGAAAAGAATAGAGAGAATGAAGGAGATGATAGATAAGGTCTAAGATTTTTCAAAATTGACTAAAGACTTGAATACTCATATTCAAGAAGCACAGGTGAATCTTAAGTAGCTAAAAAGATGAAATCCATACCTAAATGCATTATGTTTCCTTACAAATCATCGATGGAAAAAAGATCTTAATAAAAGTCATAGAAAAAGAAATCATGAATATGATTGCCAATAGATTTTTTAACTATGGAAGCCAGAAAGAGCAGACGAATATCTTCAAAATGCTTAGAGAAAATAATCTGGAATTTTTATGCTCTTTCAAGAATGAGAGTTTAAAAAAATTAGGACAAATAAAAATGAAGTTGATCCCCAGTAGATACACACCAAAGAAATTTTGAATGTTCTTGAGAAAGAAGGAAAATTATTCTGGAGAGGAGGACTGAGATAGAATATTAAATGGGGGTGGGGAGGGGAGAATAGAAAAAAGAAATTCAAATGGTAAGCATGTGAGTAAATACAACCAAATATTGAATATATAAGACATTATTGTCTAAATTTAAAAGTAAATGAACAAGATAGACATAAAATGCTGTGTAACAATAAAATGTACCATGTGATAGAGTTGATCAGAGTCAAAGTGTTCTAGGGCTCCTTTTATTGTTTAAAGAGATTGTAGAGAGAGAAAATAATTTGAACATTTATGTACTGTATTACACATTCAGTATAATCATTGCAAAAATAAAGATAAGGTATAAAATTCTGAAATAATAGTGAGGAGAAATAAAATTAAGGGAAAAAATCAAACCTAAAGAAGGTACAAAAGAGTTGGAAAAATAGCAATCAAAAATAAGATGATGGAAAGAATTCCAAATATAGTAACAATCACAATAAATGTAAATGGATCATTCTTACCAGTTAAAATACATAGATTATATTTAAAATAAAAATCCAGCTATATACAATTTATAAGAAACATACACACAAGAAAAACAAGCTTAAGAATACCTAGTATATTAACCCAAAGAAATTGTTTTTGTTATATTAAAATTAGAAAATTTGATTTTAAGGGGAAGTGTTTCAAGATGGTGGAGTAGTCAGATGCTTCATAAAATCCGTCTTACAACAAAGACCTGAGAAAACAAGTGAATAGGACATAGATGACAACTTTGGAACTTTGAGTATCAAACACAGGCTTAAGAATAGGACCAAGCACCAAGTATAGAAAGACAGTATAGAAACAGTGGATATGGAGAAGTACAGATCGCCAGCACCCTGCGAGCCGAACCTGCACAGTGCAGCCATATCGAGACAAAGAAAATAGCGTTTTCACCTGAAACCCCTATCATCTGGTACAGCCAAACAGGAGCAACTGTGCATTTATGTCCAGAGCCAGGCAGGAGTGCTTCCTTCCCTGAGAAAGTTAAGTGCACACACCTTACCTACCATGCCCACCCCAGCCACCACATCAGAGGCCCGTGAGCCTGGAATGCCCCTCACCCTCCTCATCCACCCCCCTTCCCCACGCATGATTACGGTCTGCTGGCATCTACCACTACCCTTAAGTCGGGAGCTCACAAACTGGAGGCACCTGTCCTTTTGCTCAGCCACTTGTACCAGAGGCCCATGGACCTGCAGTGCCTCCTACTCTCTCCAGCCACCTGCACTGGGGGCCTGAGAAACAACAGCACCTCCTACTCTCTCTGGCCACCCACGCTGGGGGCCTGAGGGCTGGAAGTGCCTTCCACTCCATCCAGCCACCCACATCAAGGGCTGAGGACTTGCAGTGCTTCCTGTTCCCTCCAGCTACCTGCACCTGGGACCTGAGGGCTGATGGTGCCTCCCACTGCATCCAGCCACCTATGCCAGGGGTCTGAGGTCCAGTGGTGCCTCCCATTCCATCCAGCCACCCATGCCAGGAAACTGAGAACAGGTAATGCCTCCTATTCCCTACAGCTACCTGTGCTGGGGACCCGAAGACCAGCTACACAACCTCCCCTTCAATGTGTCCTAGCAGACAGAGGCATGACCCATTAACAAGTGACATTTGACTTGTCTTGCCCCCTGCATTGCCCTCCCCGCCATACCCATAACCAGAGGCTTGTGCCTGCTCCAAACACCCCAGCACAGTTGTGCCTGCCTGGGACTGTTGCGCATTACTCACTCTGTGACCAACAACCCAAACACCCTTACCCTGACCACCTGGAAATAGGTAGAGCACACACACAATGCCCAATCCAGTGACCAGGAAGAATGCCCACTGCACCCATGAACAAGTGACAGGCTGAACAGATATACCACCTCACCAGAAATGCCAGCTACATTCTTAGAAGCTGTTTAAGACCAGCAAGCAGAGACCCACTCTCACGCATGCAGTCACTGCCCCACCCACCTGGAGACAAGAGGTGAGACCTTCAGTGTAGCCAGATACGTGACCAGAGTAGCACACATGTGCAGTCTACCTGGGTTTATCAAAACAAGGCAAAAATTCAGGACACAGCCAACAAACATAAATAAATAAATATAATAACTTCTTGATGCCTCAGAGACAAAAGAAAATATCAAATCACATAAAGAAGCAGGACAAGATGGCTCTAGCAAGTGACCAAAATAAAGAACCAGAAAACATCCCAAAGGAAGAAATGACAATGGAACTACCTGATAAACAATTCAAATGGCTAATACACAGGGTTCTCCAAGAGTTCAAGAAAAAGATTAAAGAAAACAGACAAAACCAAGGAAAACATAGAAAACATCAAGGAAAACACAGATAAAGCAATAGAAAAATTCAGGAAAATGATACAAGAACAAAAATGATGAAATAAATGGACAATCAGAAACCATACAAAAACAGCAACCAGAAATCCAAAAGATCAATAATAAAAATTTCAGAAATAGTCAACTCAATAGATGGATACGGGAGCAGAATTGAAGCAATGAAAGACAAAATCAGTGACTATGGAGACAAATCCATTGACACCAATTTTTTTGAGGAAAACTCCGAAAAAAGAAGGAAGAAAAATGAAGAAAATCTAAGAATTATGTGGGCCACTATCAACAAAAAAAATCTGTGCAAGATCAGAGTTCCAGAATAGGGGGAGATAATACAAAAGACAATTTTTTTAAAGATTTGCTGGCAGAAAACTTCCCTGATATCATGAAAGACAAGAAAATATCCATTCAATAAACTTAAGGAACTCCATACAGAATAGACCCCAAAAGAAAGTCACCAGGACATATCATAATCAAACTTTCTGTCTTAGTCACCTATTGTTGCTTTGACAGAAATACCACAAGTGGATGTCTTTAGCAAAGAGAAATTTATTCTCTCATAGTCTAGAAGGCTAGAAGTTTGAACTCAGGGTGCCAGCTCCAGGAGAAGGCTTTCTCTCTCTGTTGGCTCTAGGGGAAGGTCCTTGTCATCAGTGTTCCCTGATACAGAAGTTTCTTAGTGCAAGGATCCCAGGTCCAAAGGACACAGTATTCTCCTGGCTCTTTTTCCTGGTGGCATGAGGTCCCCATCTTTCTGCTCATTTCTCTCTTTTATATCTCAAAAGAGATTGACTTAAGACACAACTTAATCTTTTAGATTGAGTCCAGCCTCATTAACATCACAGAGGCAGGATTTACAAAACACAGGGAAATCACATCAGATGACAAAACGGTGGACAATCACACAATATGGAAATCATGGCCTAGCCAAGTTGACAGATATTTCTGGGGAACACAATTCAATCTATAACATTCCACACTTTGGTCCCCCCAAAATTCGTTTCCTTGTCACATGTAAAACACATTCACCCATCATATCACAGCAAAAGTCTTAAATCAACTCCAAGTCCAAAATCCAAAAATTCCTCTTCACCTGTGAAATCTAGAACACAAGCTATCTTCTTCCAAAGTACAATGGTGGAATGGGCAGGTACAAGCTAGACATTTTTATTACAAATGGAAGAAATTGGAGGGAAAGAAGGAATAATAGGCACCAAGCAGGTCAGCAGAACACATTACATTAACCCTCAAGGCTTGAAAATAATCTTGTTCTCTGAGACCATTTACACAATGTCCTTGACCTCCAGACTCTAGGTATTGGCCACACTCTCCAGATTCTGAGTGGAGTCCCCTCGGCCCTGGGCTTGAGCTCTGCCTTCCAGGTGCACTGAAATGACAATTCTGTTCCCTTGGCTTTGGGCAGCCCCGTTCTTCTAGTCCATCTGAGCAGCGACCCCACTCTTTGAGCCTGAGGTAGCTGTGCATCCTGTGTTCCTTGTCTCTTCAGCTTCTACTTCCTGGTTCCTTGGCCTCTTGGTCCCTTGGGTCTCTCTGCTTGTATCTACCCTGCTTGGGTAAGTGTTCCAAAGCTCTTTAGCTCCACCAATAAGTGCCTGGAGACACCCCACTCTGCCAGTAAACTTCCTGCCAGAGGCAGTCAGTTGTCTCATTCTGTGGGTCGGCTCCAGCACCGTCTTGCACTGGTCTCCTGGTTCCGCTGCTGCGATTTCTGTGTGGCTGCTTCTCACTGTCTATACCATCTCCAGTGTTATAGCTCCCCTCACTTCCTTCTAAGTTCTCACCAGAATTGTTTTAGATGTCCGTAATTAACCAACAATCTCTTGAAGGCAATCTAGATTTTTACTATTAAGCACTTTGAGACTCTTCCAGCCTCTACCCTTTCACAGTTACAAGACATTGTAGGTATCTGTTTGAGCAGTGCCTCACTCTCAGTACCACATTCTGTCTTAGTCATCTAGTGCTGCTATAACAGAAATATCACAAGTGGATGGCTTTAACAAAAAGAAATTTATTCTCTCACAGTCAAGGAGAGTAGAAGTCCAAACTCAGTGTGCCAGATCCAGGAGAAGGCTTTCTTTCTCTTTTGGCTCTGGGGAAAGGTTCTTGTCATCAATCTTTCCTGATTGAGGAGTTTCTTAATGCAGGTACCCGGGATCCAAAGGGCAGGCTATTCTCCTGGCTCTTTTTCTTGGCGTCACGAGGTCCCCCTGTCTTTCTGCTCACTTCTGTCTTTCATATCTCAAATGAGATTGACTTAAGATACAACCTAATCTTGTAGATTGAGTCTGGCCTCATTAATGTAACTGCCTCTAATCCTGCCTCATTAACATCATAGAGGCAGGATTTGCAACACATAGGAAAATCACATCAGATGATCAAATGGTGGAAAGTCACACAGTACTTGGAATCACAGCCTACCCAAGCTGACAGATATTTTGGGGGGCACAATTCAATTCACAACACTTGCCAATACCAAAGACAAAGAAGAATCCTGAAAGCAACTTGGGAAAAACAGTAAGTCACCAACAAAGGGAAAGCAATAAGACTAAGCTCTGATTGCTTGCCAGAAACCATACAGGCAAGAAGGTGATGTGATGACATATATAAAACCTGAAAAGAAAATAATTGCCAACCCAGAATTACGTATTCAGCAAAATTCTCTCTCAAATGCAATGGCCAGATTAGGACATTTCCAGATAAACTGAAATTAAGGGAATTTGTAAAAAACAGATGAAACTTACAAGAAATATTAAAGGGTGTCCTTAGGATAGAAAACCAACATCAGAAAAGAAGTGGAGATTAGGACACAGGACAGCACTGGCCAGATACCAACCAAGCTAAGAATTCTCAGAAATAAAACAAAGCAAAAAGGCTGAAAAAGGGAAACCAGAGACTTCAATCTGTAAACGGTGACAACATCAAAACAAAATGAGGGGATAAACTGTGTAGTTATAGAACATTCATATGGAGAGGAAGCCAAGGCATTATCAAGAAAAAGAAGACTGGTTTAAACTTAGGAAGTAAATTGTTAAAAAAAAGAAAAAAAAATTTTTTTAATTGGTAGATTAAGCAAATTTTGAGGTAACCACAAAGAAAGTTAAAAAACCTACTCATCAAAATAAAAAAAGAAGAAAAAGGTAAAGACTCAGCAAACACAAAGTCAAAAACAATAAAGAAATGAAAAGAAAATCCAAAAACAAAAATAATTCAGCACAGAAAATTAAGCAGAACAAAGAAACCATCAACACCACAAAAAATGTAGATCAAAATGACAGCAGTAAGTAAACTCATATCTATCGAAAGTCACACTAAATGCAAATGATTTAGAAGCACCAGGAAAGAGGCAGAGAGTGGCAGAATGGATTTAAAAAACAGGACCTGTCAATATGCTGACTACAAGAGACACTCCTTAGACACAAAGGCATAAACAAACTAAAACTCAAAGGACAGAAAAATATATACCAAGAAAACAATAACCAAAAAAGAGCAAGAGTGGTAGTATTAATCTTTGACAAAATAAACTTCAAGGCAAAATTCACCATAAAAGGTAAGGAAGGACTTTATATGATGATTAAATGGTTAATCCATTAGGAGGACATAACAATAGTAAATACTTACCTACCCAATTACAGGGCTCCAAAATACATAAAGCAAACTCTGACAGCAATGGAAAGAGAAATAGACAGTTCCAAATAATAGTAGGAGATTTGAACACACCACTTTTGGCAAAAGAACATTTAGAAAGAAGCATAATAAAGACAAAGAAGATCTAAATACCACAGTCAACCAGCTCGACCTCATAGACACATACAGAACATTCCATTCAACAGCAGCCAAGCATACAGTCTTTTCCAACACACATGGAACATTCTCCAGAATAGAGCACATTTTAGGCCATTAAGCAAGCCTTAACAAAATCCAAAACATTGGAATACAAAGCATTTTTGCTGATCATAACACCATAAAAAGAGAAATCAATAACAGGATTAGCAAGGAAAAAAAGAAATACATGGAAACAGAGTGACACCTTGCTTAAAAATTACTGGGTAATAGAAGAAACCAAAGATGGAATATAAAAAAAAAAATCATAGAATTAAATGAGAATGAAAACACATCAAAACTTTTGGAATACAGCAAAAGCTGTGTTCAGAGGTCAATTTATAGCAATAAATGCATACATCAAAAAAGAAAGACCAAAAATCAAAACAATAACTCTAGTACTCAAACGAATAGAAAGAGAGCAACGAAAGAAGCCCACAGGCACCAGAAGAAAGGAAATAATAAAGATGAGAGTAGAAATAAATGAAATATAGAACAGAAAACAATAGAAAGTATCAACAAGCCCAGAAGTTGGTTCTTTGAAAGGATCAACAAAGTTGACAAAACAATGGCAAAAAAAAAAAAAAGACAGGAGATGAAGCAAATAACCCAATTAGAAATGAGATGGGTGACATTGCAACAGAACCAATTGCAATAAAAAGGATTGTAACAGAATACAATGAAAAATTGTACTCCAACAAATTTGAAAATCTAGAGGAAATGTTCAAATTTCTAGAAAAACACTACCTATCTAAACTAACACAAGCTGAGGTGGAAAAACTGAACAAACCCATAACAAAAGAAGAGATTAGAGATGTAATAATAAAAAACAAAACACTCCCAAGAAAAAAAGCCCTGGCCAGACGGCTTCACTGGAGAATTCTACCAAACATTCAGAGAAGAGCTTATACCAATACTACTCAAAATACTTCAGAGTATAGAAAAGGAAGGAATGGTCCTGAATTCATTCTATGAAGCTAATGTAACCCTGATACCAAATCTAGGCAAAGAAACCACAAAGAAAGAAATTTACAGGCCAATATCCCTCATGAACACAGACACAAAAATTCTCATAAAATTCTAGCCAATAGAATTAAACAGTACATCAAGAATATAATACATCACGATCAAGTGGGAGTCATACCAGGTGTGCGAGGATGGTTCAACTTAGAAAATTAATCAAGGTAATCTACCACATAAATAAAACAAAAACAAAAAATCACATGATCATTTCAATCAATGCTGAAAAGGCATTTGATAAAGTCTCACACCCATTCCTGATAAAAAACTCTCAGCAAAATAGGTATAGAAGGGAAATTCCTTGACATAATAAAAGGCTTTTATACGAAACTGACAGCCAACATTATTCTCATCAGGGAGAGGCTGAAAGCATTCCCTTTGAGAACAGGAACCAGACATTTATAACCACTCTTATTCAACATTGTCCTGGAAGTCCTAGCAAGAGTAATAAGGCAAGAAAAAGAAATAAAGCGCATCCAAATTGGTAAGGAAGGAGTAAAACTATCCCTATTGGTGGATGACATGATCCTATACATAGAAAATCCCAAAGACTCCACGAGAAAGCTACTGGAACTAATAGGATTGAGCAAAGTAGCAAGATACAAGATTAACACGAAAATCAGCTGGAATCTTCTACCAACAAAGACAACTTTGAAAGGAAATCAGGAAAACAATAACATTTATAAAACCCTGGAAACATAAAAAACTTAAAGAAAACTAAAAAATGCTACTGCAAGAAACCAAAAGAGACCTACAGCAATGGAGACACATACCATACTCATGGATAGGAAGAATCAACATTGTGAAAATGTCAGTACTACCAACAGCAATCTACAGATACAGTGCAACCTCGAACCAAATACCAACAGCATTCTTCATCAAGATGGAAAAACTAATCACCAACTTTTTATGCAAAGGAAAAAGGTACTGGATAAGTAAAGCATTGCTGAAGAAGAAGAACAAAGTAAGAGACCTCATACTACCTGATCTCAGAACTTAGTATACTCCCACGGTAGTCAAAACAGCCTGGTAGTAGTACAGTGACAGACACGTAGACAAACGGAACAGAACTGAAAACCCAGACGTAAATTCATACACCTATGGACAGCTCATCTTTGACAAAGGACAAAAGTCCATCATACGGGGAAAAGACAATCTCTTTAATAAAATGGTGCTGGCAAAACTGGATGTCAATTTGTAAAAAAAGAAAGAAAAAGGGCCCATACTTCATACCATACACAAAAACTAACTCAGAATGAATCAAAGACCTAAATATAAAACATAAAACTATAAAGATCATGGAAGAAAAAATAGAGGCAATCTTAGGGGCCCTAATATGTGGCATAAAGAGAATACCAAACATGCACAAACAGCAGAAGATGACCTAGAGAAATGGGGCTGCCTAAAAATCACTTATGTTTATCAAAAGACTTCTCCAAAAGATAACCTTTAGACTAGAACATAAGTTTTGGCTCAACATATCCAACAAGGGTCTAATACCTAAAATTTATAGAAAATTTTAACACCTCAACAACAAAAAGGACAGTCCAATTTAAAAATGGGCAAAGGATATGAACACACACTTCATCAAAGAAGACATTCAGATAGCTAACAAACACATGAAGAAATGCTAGCTATCATTAGCCACTAGAGAGATACAAATCAAACCTACAATGAGATACCATGTCATCTTGACATTACTAGCACTAATCAAACAAACAAAAAACCAGAACATAACAAATGTTGGCGAAGTTATGGGGAGATTGGAGCTCTTATACACTGCTGGTAGGAATGTAAAGTGGTACAACCACTATGGATGCAAATGATATAAAAACCTTCTTAAAAAGCAAGAAATATAAATTCTATACGATCCAACAATCCCACTCCTAGGAATATACCCTAGAGAAATAAGAGCCATCACACAAACAGAGATATGCACAACCATGCTCATTGCAGCATTATTCACAATAGCAAAAACATGGGAACAACCTAAGTACCCATTAATGGATGAATGGATAAACTGTGGTGCATACACACAGTGGGACACGATGCAATGGTAAAGAATAATGATGATTCTGAGACACATTTCACAACATGGATGAACTTGGAGGACATTCCAAAAACCAAAACCAAACCCGTTGCTGTCAAGTGGATTCCGACTCATAGCTACTCTACAGGACGGAGTAGAACTGCCCCATAGAGTTTCCAAAGAGTGCTTGCTGAATTTGAACTTCTGACGTTTTGGTTAGCAGATATAGCTCTTAACCATTATGCCACCAGGGTTTCCTGGAGGACATTATGCTGAGTGAAATGAGTCAATCACAGAAGGAGAAGTATTGTATGAGACCAATATTACTTTTTTTTTTAAATTGTGCTTTAAGTGAAAGTTTACAAATCAAGTCAGTCTCTCATACAAAAATTTATATACACCTTGCTATATACTCCTAGTTGCTCTCCCCCTAATGAGACAGCACGCTGCTTCTCTCCACCCTGTATTCCGTGTCCATTCAGCCAGCTTCTGTCCCTCTCTGCCTTCTCATCTCCCCTCCAGACAGCAGCTGCCCACAGTCTCATGTGTCTGCTTGATCCAAGAAGCTCATTCCTTTTCTATTTTATAATCCAGTCCAATCCCTGTCTGAAGAGTTGGCCTTGGGAATGGTTCTAGTCTTGGGCTAACAGAAGATCTGGGAAACATGACCTCCGGGGTCCTTCTATTCTCAGGCAGACCATTAAATCTAGTCTTTTTATGAGAATTTGAGGTCTGCGTCCCACTGCTCTCCTGCTCCTTCAGGGGTTCTCTGTTGTGATCCCTTTCAGGGCGGTCACTGGTTGTAGCCGGGCATCATCTAGTTCTTCTGGTCTCAGACTTAAATAAATCTCTGATTTATGTGGCCGTTTCCATCTCTTGAGCACATAATTACCTTGTGTCTTCTTTGTTCTTCGTTCTGCTTTGCTCCAGGTGGATTGAGACCAACTGATGTACCTTAGATGGCTGCATGCTAGCATTTAAGACCCCAGACGCTACTCTCCAAAGTGGGATGCAGAATGTTTTCTTAATAGATTTTATTATGCCAATTGACCTAAATGTCCCCTGAAACCATGGTCCCTAAACCCTCCCCCCTGCTACACTGGCCTTTGGAGCATTTATTCAGGAAACTTCTTTGCTTTTGGTTTAGTCCAGTTGTGCTGAGCTCTCCTGTATTGTGTGTTCTCTTTCCCTTCACCTAAATTAGTTCTTGTTTGCTATCTAATTAGTGACTACCCCTCTCTCCCCACTCTCGTAACCATCAAAGAATATTTTCTTCTCTTTTTAAAGTATTTCTTGAGTTCTTATAATAGTGGTCTCATACAATATTTGTCCTTTTGTAACTGACTAATTTCACTCAGCATAATGCCTTCCAGGTTTCTCCATGTTATGAAATGTTTCACAGATTCATCATTGTTCTTTATTGTTGCATAGTATTCCATCCTGTGAACATACCATAATTTATTAATCCATTCATCCCTTGATGGGTACCTTGGTTGCTTCCACCTTTTTGCTATTGTAAACAGTGCTGCAATGAACATTGGTGTACACATATCTGTTCGTGTAAAGGCTCTTATTTCTCTAGGATATATTCCAAGGAGTGGGATTACTGGATCATATGGTACTTCTAGTTCTAGCTTTTTAAGGAAGAGCCAAATCAATTTCCAAAGTGGTTGTACCATTTTACATTCCCATCAGCAGTGTATAAGTGTTCCAGTCTCTCCACAACCTCTCCAACATTTATTATTTTGTGTTTTTTGGATTCATGCCAGCCTTGTTGGAGTGAGATGGAATCTCATTGTGGTTTTGATTTGCATTTCTCTAATGGCTAATAATCGTGAGCATTTCCTCATGTATCTGTTAGGTATCTGAATGTCTTCTTTAGTGAAGTGGCTGTTCATATCCTTTGCCCTTTTTTTAATTGGGTTATTTGTCTTTTCGTTGTTGAGTTTTTACAGTAGATTTTACAGTAGATTTTAGAGGTCAGGTGCTGATCAGAAATGTCATAGCTAAAAACTTTTTCCCAGTCTGTAGGTAATCTTTTTACTCTTCTGGTAAAGTCTTTGGATGAGTATAGGTGTTTGATTTTTAGGAGATCCCAGTTATCTAGTTTCTCTTCTGGTGTTTATGCATTGTTGATGTTTTATATACTGTTTATGCCATGTATCAGGTCTTCTAGCATTGTCCCTAATTTTTCTTTCACGATCTTTATCTTTTTGGAATTCATATTTAGGTCTTTGATCCATTTTGAGATCGTTTTTGTGCATGGTGTGAGATATGCGTCTTGCTCCATTTTTTGACAGATGGATATCCAGTTATGCCAACATCATTTGTTAAAGAGGCTGTCTTTTCCCCCATTTAACTGATTTGGGGCCCTTGTCAAATATCAGCTGCTCATATGTGGATGGATTTATGTCTGGATTCTCAATTCTGTTCCATTGGTCTATGTATCTGTTGTTGTACCAGTACCAGGCTGTTTTGACTACTGTGGCAGTATAAAAGTTTCTAAAATCAGGTAGAGTGAGGCCTCCCACTTTGTTCTGCTTTTACAGTAATGCTTTACTTATTCAGTGTCTCTTTTCCTTCCACATGAAGTTGGTGATTTTTTTCTCCAACTCATTAAAGAATGTCATTGGAATTTGGATTGGAATTGCATTGTATCTACAAATCACTTTTGGTAGAATAGACATTTTTACAGTGTTGAGTCTTCCTATCCATGAGCAAGGTATGTTTTTCCACTTACGTAGGTTTCTTTTGGTTTCTTGCAGTAGTGTCTTGTAGTTTTCTTTGGATAGGTCTCTTACGTCTCTGGTTAGATTTATTCCTAAGTATTTTATCTTCTTGGGGGCAACTCCAAATGGTACTGATTTGGTGATTTCCTCTTCGATTTTTTTTATGTTGGTGTAGAGGAATCCAACTGATTTTTCTATGTTTATCCTGTATCCTGATACTAGGATAAGTATCCATTAGTTTCAGTAGTTTTTTTGAGGATTCTTTAGGGTTTTCTGTGTATAAGATCATGTCACCTGCAAATAGAGATACTTTTACTTCTTCCTTACCAATCTGGATGCCCTTTATTTCTTTATCTAGCCTAATTGCTCTGGCTAGGACCTCCAGCACAATGTTGAATAAGAGTGGTGATAAAGGGCATCCTTGTCTGGTTCCCATTCTCAAGGGTAATGCTTTCAGACTCTCCATTTAGGATGATGTTGGCTATTTTCTGTGTATAAATGTCTTTCATTCTGTTGAGGAATTTTTCTTCTATTCCTATTTTGCTGAGAGTTTTTATCATGAATGTGTGTTGGACTTTGTCAAATGCCTTTTCTGCATCAATTGAAAAGATCATGTAGTTCTTGTCTTTTGTTTTACTTATATGATGGAGTACATTAATTGTTTTTCTAATGTTGAACCATCCCTGCATACCTGGTATGAACCCCACTTGGTCTTGGTGATTTTTTTTTTTTTTATGCTGTTGAATTCTAATGGCTAGAATTTTGTTGTGGATATTTGCAACTAAGTTCATGAGGAATATAGGCCTATAATTTTCTTTTTTTGTGGTGGCTTTACCTAGTTTTGGTATCAGGGATATGCTGGCTTCACAGAATGAGTTTGGGAGTATTCCATCCTTTTCTATGATCTGAAAATACCTTCAGTAGTAGCGGTGTTAACTCTTCTCTGAAAGTTTGGTAAAACTCTCCAGTGAAGCCATCTGGGCCAGGGCTTTTTTTTTTTTGCCAGGATTTTTAAAATTACCTTGTCAATAGCTTCTTTTTTTTATGGGTTTATTTTGTTGCTCTACCCCTTTTTGTGTTAGTTTAGGTAGGTAGTGTGTTTCTAGAAATTCATCAATTTTTTCTAAGTTTTCAAATTTGTTAGAGTACAATTTTTCATAGTAATCTGATATGATTCTTTTAATTTCAGTTGGATCTGTTGTGATATCACCCATCTCATTGTTTATTCAAATTATTTGCTTCCTTTTCTGTTTTTCTTTTGTCAGTCTGGCCAATGGTTTATCAATTTTGTTAATCATTTCAAAGAACCAACTCTTGGTCTTGTTAACTCCTGCAATTGTTTTTTTTTTTTTTTTTCTTCCTATTTCATTTAATTCTGCTCTACTTTTAATTATTTGCTTCCTTCTGATGCCTGAGGGTTTCTTTTGTTGCTCTCTTTCTGTTTGTTCTAGTTCTAGGGATAATTCCTTGTTTTTGGTCTTTTCTTCTTTCTGTATGTGTGCATTTATTGATATAAATTGACCTCTGAGCACTGCTTTTGCTGTTTCTGAAAGGTTTTGATAGGAAGTGTTTTCATTCTTATTGGATTCTATGAATTTCTTTATTCCATCCATGTCTTCTATAACCCAATTGTTTTTGAGCAGGGTATTGTTCAGTTTCCAAGTGTTTGATTTCTTTTCCCTGCTTTTTCTGTTATTGATTTCTACTTTTATGCCCTTATGGTCAGAGAAGATGCTTTGTAATATTTCAACGTTTTGGATTCTGCTAAGGCTTGCTTTATGACCTAATATGTGGTGTATTCTAGGGAATGTTCCATGTGAGCTGGAAAAGAAAGTATTCTTGGCTGCTGTTGGTTTGAGTGTTCTGTGTATGTCTATGAGGTCAAGTTGGTTGACTGAGGCATTTAGATCTTCCATGTCTTTATTGAGCTTCTTTCTGGATTTTCTGTCCTTTAGCAAAAGTGGTATGTTGAAGTCTCCTACTATTACTGTGGAGTTGTCTATATCACTTTTCAATGCTTTAGAGTTTATGTATCTTGAAGCTCTGTCATTGGGTGCATAAATATTTAACATGGTTATACCCTCCTGGTATACTGTGCCTTTAATCATTATGTAGTATCCTTCCTTATCCTTTGTGGTGGATTTAACTTTAAAGTCTATTTTGTCAGTCTAATTTTGCCACTCCTGCTCTTTTTTGATTGATGTTTGCTTGATATATAATTTTTTCCTGTCCTTTGAGTTTTAGTTTGTTTGTGTCTCTAAGATGTGTCTCTTGTAGGCAGCATATAGACAAATTGTGTTTTCTTATTCATTCTGCCACTCTCTTGGTGCATTTAGTCCATTTATGTTCAGCATAATTATGGACAGGTATGAGTTTAGTGCCGTCATTTTGATGTTTTTTTTTTTGTGTGTGTTGTTGACAGTTTCTTTTTCCCACTTAATTTTTTGTGCTGAGTAGTTATATATTGTCTTTTCCTCTTATTTGTTGTTGTTCATTTTGTTTTTGCCAAATCTATTTTTTCTTGTATTTTATTTTGATGAGTAGGATTGTTAGTGTCCTTTGTGGTTACCTTAATATTTACTCATATCTTTGTAAGTTTAAACCTAACTTTTATTTCTTTATGTTGCCTTGACTTCCTCTCCATAGGAAAGAAAGATCTGTACATAATGACATTGCTGTTTCCCTGTTTTGAGCTTTTTTTAAATCTTTACTTATTTTTGTGATTTCCCTATCTGGGTTGACATGTGGCTGCTCTGTTCTGTGTTCTAGTCTTGGGTCGATATCTGATTTTATTGATTTTCTAACCAGAGAACTCCCTGTAGTATTTGTTGTAGTTTTGATATGGTTTTTACAAATTCCCTAAACTTCTGTTTATCTGGAAGTGTCCTAATTTCACCTTCATATTTGAGAGACAGTTTTGCTGGATATATGATTCTTGGCTGGCAAGTTTCTTCCTTCAATGCTGTATATAAGCCTTCCCATTGCCTTCTTGCCTGAATGGTTTCTGCTGAGTAGTCCAAACTTATTCTTACTGACTCCTTTGTAGGTGACTTTTCATTTATCCCTAGCTGCTTTTAAAATTCTCTTTTTATCTTTGTTTTTGGCAAGTGTGATTATAATATGTCTTGGTGAGTTTCTTTTGAGACCTACCTTATGTGGAGTTCGATGAGCATATTGGATAGACATCTTCTCATCTTTCATGGTGTCAGGGAAGTTTTCTGCCAATAAATCTTCAACAATTCTCTCTGTATTTTCTATTATCCCTCCCTGTTCGGGTACTCCAATCATTCATAGGTTATTTCTTTTGACAGAGTTCCACATGATTCTTAGAGTTTCTTCATTTTTTAAAATTCTTTTATCTTATTTTTCTTCAGCTGTATCGGGGCCTGGTGTTTTATCTTCAGTCTCACTAATTCTGACTTCCACTTGTTCACTTCTGGTCCTCTGACTTTCTATTGCGTTGTCTACTTCTGTAATTTTATTGTTAATCTTCTGAATTTCTGATCGCTGTTTCTCTATCAATTCTTGCAGGTTATTAAATTTTTCATTATGTTCTTGAGTAACCTTTTTAATTTCTTCAACTGCTTTATCAGTGTGTTCCTTGGCCTGCTCTTTGTTTTGACAGATCTCATTCCTGTTGTCTTGAAGAGTTCTGTATATTAATCTTTTGTATTTTGCATCTGGTAATTCCAGGAAGACACCTTCATCCAGAAGATTCTTTGTTTTGAGAGCTTGTTGAAGCAATCATGGTCTGATTCTTTATGTGGTTTGATATTGACTGCTGTCTCTGAGCCATCTATAAGTTATTTAATAGCTTATTTTGTTTGCTTATTGTATCCTAGGTTCTTATTTGTGCAAATAGGCTGCTTGAGTGAGCTAACTTGCTTATTTTTGCCTTTGAAGCTCTAACATCCTGTCACCAGATGGCTAGAGCTGTTACTACATATAGTAGCCTAGGAGTCCATTCAGTTTTCTTTTATGGATTCAGCTTAGGTGTCCAGGTCATTTGTCATTAAGTGTGTGGTACAGGCTCAGTCCTACAGTCTTAAAGGAGCAGGGGTGATTGGTGTAGGTACAGGTACCTGTTTGCAGCAGGGTGTCATGCCCTGAACAAGGCAGGGGACTGACAACCATCCCCTGAGTGTCTGTGAGTAAAGCCTGTCCCTGTTCCCTAGAGTGCACAGGTGGGTCAGTTCTGCAGCTGGACCATGGGTACCTAATGCTTTGGTTGTAAGGCCTGGGAGGTACCATTTATCCTTGGACCCTTGTTGTGGGTGATTAGGTGACATGGGTCAAGCCACCAGTACTTAGGCTCCTGATGTGGGTAGGTGAGGACCCTGTTTAAGAGGCAAAGCAGTGTCAAACATCAAACACCCACTTCTCCACTGCACAGCTGAAACAGTTGCAGTCTGCCAACAAGGGCCTATTCTCCTGAAATGGACCCACAGAGGTCCATGCAAGGGTGAAAGGTATTCAGAGTCCATGGACCATTTGTGCCTGGACAGGAGCCGCTTCTGTCCTGAGGTCCCCAGCTTAGTGGAACTGGAAAATTATCTTTTCCTCAAATTGTGAATTTACTCCTTCTCCAAGGTCAGGAGAGTGGCTCAGGGCACACAGTAGGACCTATCTCAGGCCCAGAGAAATTGACAGCCAATGAAGCTGGCTTGAGGGCTGGGAGCATGTTAAAATAAGTGAAAGTACTTAGCTTTTGCAGAGAGTGCTGTTCTTCCCTTGTTCAGAGGTGTGATTAGGCTGTGCCACTCACCTTCTCTCCCTGAGCAAACTGCATCTGGAAAGCTACTGCTAGCCCCGCTGCAGTCACTCCAGGAATGGTGCCTGAGGGTTCCTGGTGGCTCAGGTCTGGCAACTCCTCACTGCTTCTGAACCATCTTTCCCTCCCCCTGCTGCTCAGTCCATTTTTAACTTTGCCTTTGTTGTTCAAGGCTCCTAGCTTGTCATATATATAATTGTTTCACTCATTTTTTCAGGTCTTTGTTGTAAGAGGGATCACTGGAAGTGTCTGACTATGTCACCATTTTGGCCCCACCTCCGAGACCACTATTATTAAAAAAAAAAAGAAGAAGAAGAAGAGGTTTACATATACACACACACAAATTCTTTGATGGTTACCAGGGATGGGAAGGGATAGAGGGGAAATTACTAAGTAGATAGAAGATATATGTTAATACTGGTGAAGGGAATGTTAATACTGGTGAAGGGAAAAGCAATGCACAATATGGGGGAAGTCAACAAAACTTGACCAAGGCATGGGAGGACACTCAGAGGAATACAAGTACAACGGGCCACAAGGGCAATTATTATAGCATTGGCAATCCTGCAACAATAGTATTAACAAACACCAGTTTACAAATAGACATACAGGTAGATAGATATGTCAAGAGGTGTGGGAGGGTATAAAGGAACACACCCATCTGCAGGTATAGGTTTGGTGGTGGATATTTCTACATACATAACTATAGTAGTTGCTTATATATTAATATAGACGATAGACCACACAAGAGCCACAGTTAGGGCAACTTCTTAGATGTAACTAAACACCTTGCAGGATGTTCTTACATCTATATTCTCTTGTGTTGTTGGCTCAAAGGCAAAGGACCATAGACTTGGGGGACATCTATGTCAACTGGCAAAACATAGTTCATAAAGACAAAATTCTGCATCCTACTTTGTGACCAGCCATCAAAGATACAACTATTGGTCTCTTCCCGTCCAGAGCAAAGGAGACTGGAGAAAACCAAAGACTCAAGGGAACAATTAGTCCAAAGGACTAATGGACCACATGAACCACAGCCTACAAGACCCCAAGAACAGAACTAGATAGTGCCTAGCTATCACTACCAACCACTCAGACTGGGATCAGAACACAGGGTCTCAGACAGAGTGAGAGAAAAACTGTAAACAAAAAATCAAATTCACAATAAGACCTGACTTACTAGTCTGACAGAGACTGAGGAACCCCCAAGATTATGGCCCTAAGACACCCTTCTGAACTGGAACTGAAGCCATTCCTGGAAACCACTCTTCAGCTAAACCCTATCCAGGCCCATAAAATAAATAATAACACCCAAAAGGAACATGCTTCTTAGAACAATCTGTTACATGAGATCAAAAGGACAGCGTTTGCCCAAAAGTAAACATAAGAAGGCAGGAAGGGGTAGACAATCAGGATGAAAGGAAAGTGGGAACCTAGGACGGAAATGGGGAGAGTGCTGACACATTGTGGGGAAGGAAACCTGCGTCATGGAATAGTTTATGCACAAACTGTTGAATGGAAAACTAATTTGCTCTGTAAACTTTCACCTAATGCGCAATGAAAAAAAAATTTTTTAAATCTTAACAAACAAAAAAGAAAATTAGGTCTTAAGATAAAAAAATTTTAGGCTTCAAATAGACCACTATCTAAAGATTAGTTCATTACATTTGGCATTTTGTCATGTACTTATTTGTCATTTCCCTGTGAACTGGAAGTTCTTATGTCTATTTGTCTTGTGTTGTTGATCTTTTCTTAATTGTAGACATTCTTTTTTTATCTCTATATACTAATCATCTGCAGTTAAATAAATTGTAACTATCTCTTCCCATTAAGTGCTTGTTTTTTCAAACATATGTGCTGTCTTTGGAGACTGGTTCAGTTTTGTCTTTGAACTAACCTTGAATGCAGTGCTGAATATCTTGCAAAAAGGATACAAGTAAGCCATGGCATGCAGTGGCATCATGCTTAGGAAGCATATCATCTATAGTTAACTGTGATGAAGTGCCTGCAGAAGCAAGAGGGCAAGTATTTGCCTACTGAAGCTAGTGGCTGCTGAATGGCTATATGATGACTGAAATCACTGAGGGATGGGGTGGCTGCTTCTCAGTGCAATAAAGTACCTCCAGAAAGAAAATGGTATCTCAGGTCTTTAAACTCTAAAGGCATGTGACTTTGATCAAGTTGCAGTCAGAGAACCAGAGCACTTTTATGATGAACCTAAAATCATCTCCTATTTTTTGTAACTCTGTGACGAATCTCCCTGAAAAATCAGAAATGAATTTAATTGCATGGTTGCAGAAGGTGAATTCACAGTCTCATCAAGCCTCTCGTGTGAAAGTGAGGGTATTGATTAAAAAGCAGTGGGACCCTGAGACTTGGAATAGGGATGTTTGAGAAGATTTGGGTGATTATAAGGATTCTGAGCCCTGAATCACCCTGAACTTTCTACGCAAGTGAAAACAGCCCCCATTCCTGATTAGCCTTCTCTTACTAAAGACTCTGTGATACGCCCCTGGAGCAGTTGTCAGGGAAGGGAATGCCTCTTCCTTTCCAGGTTCACCCAAAATATCCTATAATTAGTGTCAAATCTCAGCATGCTCTCGGGTGACCTGTACAAAGTGATTTGAATTGCAAAATGTATATAAATAGATAAGGTCAAATTTATTGATATGACTGCACTTACTAGAGATTCTGAATTTAATGTGTTAGTTCTGGCAGATGAGGAGTCCCTACGTGACACAAATGGTTAAGCATTAGACTACCAGCCAAAAGGTTGGTGGTTTGAACACACCCAAAGACAACTCATGAGACAGACCTAGTGATCTTCTTCCAAAAGATGACAGCCTTGAAAATCCTATGAAGCAGTTCTACTCTGCACACATACGGTTGCCATGAATCAGAATCTACTTATCAGCAACTAATAACAACAACTGGCAGATAAAAGAAGATGTAATATTTTTACTTGGTTGGTTGATTAAAACTTGGACTCAATGACTAGTCAATGAGGTTGAGACACTAGCACTTCCTGGGCATATTATAGAGGAAAGGAGCCAAAGGCTTAGGGAAATAGGAAAGTTGGAGTGGATTTAGCATGCAAAACTAACTCCTCTCCACACTCATTTTTCTGAAGGTCTAAACAGTACTCCCTTCCCCAAGTCACTGAGAAATGACATAAATGAAGGAAACATCCATATCCTTGAAAAATGGGGCAATCCTCTATAGGTCAGGTATAATATGGGAGACGACATAATTGAGTTGGGCTCCTCATGGGGATAATTTAACATTTAATTGCCAGAGACAAGGTGGGTACATTTACTGTAATGAGCATTGGAATTGAAGTTTTGACCCACAAGTATTGTTAGCAGTGGCTAATTGGTCACATATCTCTAAAAATGAAGTAACTGTGGAGCCTAATAAACATTATTTGATCTATATAATGAAAATCTCCAGGCTGGTGACCAAATTCATGATAAGAGTCACCACAGTGGAAAGTCATGGCTTCCCATAATTCTAGACCTAAACCAGTTGACAAACTTAGAGTCCCTTGATTGAAGTGGAGTCTGGGTCTGGGTTGCCTGCAACATTGCCACAAGCATATACCATATATCTTCCTCCAACCCTTTCCAAAAGACACGCAGTGTTAAAAGGCTTGAAAACGAAGACAGGTCATGTACCTATATGGGAAGATTAAATATTATATAAATATTAATTTTTCCTAAATTTATATAAAAATTTAATACAGTTCCTAAGTGATTCTAAAAACCATCTAGAAAAACTAATAGTAATTACTACTCACCATAGTAAGATTTCTATGTCAAAATTTTTGTTGAAATTATTGAATTAATTTTAGTCCTAATAAATTTTGCAATATTGAAAAAAAACTTAAAGGTATTATTTGAAAAGTAAAAGGTGAAATGACTTTAGAGAAAGCTTCTTACACCCTTAAAACTAACAGAAGGATGTTATATAATATAATAATAATAGAAACAACACTAAAAGAGAAAACATCTATTTAACACTTCTCAAAAGAAACTTTTTTCTGGCACAATGGTTAAGCACACGGCTGCTAATGGAAAGGTTAGCAGTTTGAACCCACCTAGCAGCTTCTTGGGAGAAAGACCTGGCAATTTGCTTCTGTAAAGATTACAGCCAAGAAAACCCTATGGGGCAGTTCTATTCTGTCACATGGGATTGCTATGAGTCAAAAATCAACTCAACAGCATCCAGCAACAATAACCACATATTTCTATCAGTATCCGTATCTATTATCTATGTAGTATATACACACATATACATATATATGTATAATCACTTAATCTCACAACTTCTCTGTGAAGTATGTACAGAGTTAGAGAGGAGGAAACTTATGCACAGATATGTTAAGCAACTTGTTCCAGATCTTACAGAGAGGGGTTGGTAGAGCTGAAATTTAAGCCCAGGCATTTTTGATCCAGAATATTAACCATTTTGCTGCATATACATGTATGCTAAATATATATTACCAACAACAATAAAAAAAAGAAAGGACTCACCACAAACAGACAAACTTGTCATATAGAAAATGCATGTCTCTACCAAAACAGATGTTCCAAAATTATTCTGAAATGGCGTTTATAGAAAATATTGCATATCTGCTCAAAGTTATTGCCTTGAGTAATGGTGCTTACATGGATGTAGGATTAGAACTCAATTGGATATATAGTTCTTAGATTTTTTAAAAACATCTCAGAGCCATGTGCCCATTACCTCTGTATTTTCAACAGACATTGAGCAAGCACCTGTATGATCAGTCCTCAATACGTGTTTTAAAAATTGGAATGAGAGTTATTCTTTGCTCTTCTTTATCTTCTACAGTATCTAGTAGCACTGAACAGAGTTTTGTTGATTTATTAAAATATAAAGCAAATATGAGATTACAGATGTCTTGCTGAAAAATCTCTACCCTGGTTTCACCCTGATAGAGAAGCAGAACAACCCTCAAACATTTCAATCTGTTCTGTTGTGCTATATGACTATGACTCATTGTGGTTGTATAATTGAAAGGCCTGCAGAATTATCACAGCTGTTTCGCTTGGACATAATATTTAGATCATCAGTCTTTGAAATGAAACAGGTGTTGTTCCCAAGGTCAGGCTAGATTTAGTTATAACATTTTAGCTCCTTTTTGATAACCTTTTCAATCACACTTTCCTAAAAAACATCATTAAAGAAAAAAAGCATGCTCTCATTCAAGACTGTCACCAAGTTTCTTGTGAATACTTTTTTATTTTTAAGCAAAATATCTTAAAAAATATATATTACTTATAGTTATCTATAAGCAATTATTTATTATTATTATTATAGTATTATTTTCTTTAAAATTCCTATGTCAAACACCATTGCTCAAGACAATAACTTTTATCATAAAAGTTAAAACACTGAATAAAGTTTAGGGGTATTCACTCTTTATTTATTTATAAATATTGGCCATGCCATTGTTACACATTTTTTCAACATCTATTTTGTGTATACTTTTTTTTTGTAATGTACATAATATTTCAATACAATAGCACACCTACAAATCTAGGTGATGTATCAGCCTAGTCTTGTTATTTTTCACTCTTTTTTCTTTTATTGTGGTTTACATGCAGATTTAAAGAACAAACTAACTTCTCATTAAACAGTATACATATTGTTTTGTGACACTGGTTAGCAACCCCATGACATGTTAACATTCTCCCTTCTTGACCCCTTGGGTTCCCTATTACCAGCTTTCCTGTTCCCTCTTGCCCTCTAGTCCTTGCCTCTGGGCTGGTGTGCCCCCTTATTCTTGTTTTGTTTTATGTGCCTATCTAATCTTTAGCTGAAGGGTGAACCTCAGGAGCAACTTCACTACTGACCTAAAAGGGTGTCCAGGGGCCAGACTCTGGGTGTTTCTCCAGTCTCTGTCAGGTCAGTTTAAGTCTGGTCTTTTTTTTGTGAGTTAGAATTTTGTTGTACAATTTTCTCCAGCTCTGCCTAGGACCCCCTATTGTGATCCCTGTCAGAGCAGTCAGTGGTGGTAGCCAGGCACCATCTAGTTGTGCTGGACTCAGACTGGTGGAGGCTATGGTAGTTGTGGTCCATTAGTCCTCTGAACGAATCTTTCCCTTGTGACTTTGGTTTTATTCATCTTCCCTTGCTCCTGATGGAGTGAGACCAGTGGAGTATCTTAGATGGCCGCTCACAAGCTTTTAAGACTAGGGGTATTCACTCTTGCTGAAAATAGTGGAAATACTAAAAATTTTAATTATATCCACTGATCATAAAAATTATTCTTATTAGTACATGTATTGTCTCTTATGTGTGTGATGTTAAAGTCATTTAAATTTATTAAGCTGTTTTCCTACGACTCATCTGTCAGTGTGTTGTGCTGTGGTGGCTTGCATATTGATGTGATATTGGAAGCTACGCCACTAGTATTTCAAATACAAGCAGGGTCACCCATGGTGGACAGGTTTCAGCAGAGCTTCCAGGCTAAGACAGACTAGGAAGAAGGACCTGGCACTCAACTTCCAAAAAAAAATGGCCAGTAAAAACCTTACAAATAGAAGTGGAATATTGTCTGATATACTGCCAGAAGATGAGCCCCTCAAGTTGGAAGGCACTCAAAATACGGTGGGGGAATAGCTGCCTCCACAAATTAGAACTGGCCTTAATATCGTAGGTGGAGTGAAGCTTTAAGGACCTCCATATGATGATGTGGCAAGACTCAAAATGAGAAGAAACAGCTGCAAACATCAGTTAATAACTGGAACATGGAATGTGTGAAGTATGAATCTAGGAAAATTAGAAGTCATCAAAAATGGAAATTCATAAAGTGACTATACACGTGGACCTCACCAGATGGAAAACACAGGAATCAAATTGACTACATTTGTGGAAAGAGGCAACTGAAAAGCTCGATATCACCAGTGAGAACAAGGCCAGGGGCTGACTATGGAACAGACCATCAGTTGTTAATAGCAAGTTTAAGTTGAAGCTAAAGAAAATAACAAATCCACGAGAACCAAAATATGACCTTGAGTATATCCTACCTGAATTTGCAGACCATCTCAGGTATAGATTTGTCCCATAAACACTAATTACCAAATACCAGGAGAGTTGTAGGATGACATCAAGGACATCATACATGAAGAAAGGGAGAGGTCGTTAAAAAGATAGGAAAGAAAGAAAAGACTGAAATGGATGTCAGAAGAGAGCCTGAAACTTGCTCTTGAAGGTAGAGTAACTAAAGCAAATGGAAGAAATGATGAAGTAAAAGAGCCAAACAGAAGATTTCAAAGAGGGGCGGGGGGGCGGGGCTTGAGAAGACAAAGTAAAATAATGAAATGTGCAAAGACCCGGAGTTAGAAAACCAAAAGAGAAGAACGTGCTCGGTGTTTCTCAAGCTGAGGAAACTGAAGAAAAAATTCAACCCTCAAGTTGCAATAATGAAGGATTCCATGGGCAAAATATTGAACGATACATGAAGCATCAAAAGAACATGGAAGGAATACACAGAATCACTGGACCAAAAAGAACTGGTTGATGTTCAACCATTTCAGGAGGTAGTATATGACCAAGAAACAATGGTATGGAAGGAAAAAGTCCAAGCTGCACTGCAGGCATTGGTGAAAAACAAGGCTCCAGGAATTCAGGGAATACCAATTGAGATGTTTCAACAAATGGATGAGAGTTGGAGGTGCTCACTCATCTATGCCAAGAAATTTGGAAGACAACTAAAAGACTGGGAGAGGTCCATATTTTTGCCCATTTTAAAGAAAGGTGATCCAATGGAATGCAGAAATTATGGAATAATATCATTAATATCACACACAAGTAAAATTTTGTTAAAGATAATTCAGAGCTGCAGCAGTACATTGACAGGGATCTGCTAGAAATTCAAGTTGGATTCAGAAGAGGACTTGGAACAAGAGTCTGGTGCAATTAACTACTTTTGCATGTATGGTCTTTCTAGCCATGGTCTTGTAACTCTCACCCAGGTGATCGGGCAGGTCTGTGTGATAGGCTAATTGTTGCCTACCAAGGGGAGTTGTCACTTTTGCCTCAAGAGAGCCAATTCCAGAGCAGAGAGGAAGAGCCTACCACCATCAAGGAAGAATAGCCAGGAGTGGAGAGCACATTCTTTGGACCCAGGATCCCTGCGCTGAAAAGTTCCTGGAAACAGGACACCAAGAGAAAGACAGAGAGAGAGAGAAAGAGGGCGAGTTGTAACCCTGAAGATGGTGAGAAGAGGAAACAGGAAGGACCCAGCAGCAGAAACCCAGCAGCAGGGTACAGGGAGATGGGCTTCCTGGCCCACAGAGAGAGAAAGCTGAGTGACTTTGGGGAGAGGCCTAGGGCCAGGGAGAAGCGTGAGCATGGTTGGGAAGAGGCTGTTCTGATGGAAGAACTGTATCCTGAGTGTTCCTGAGCCTGAATTCTAACAGTAACTTCACTAATAGACTCCATAATCATGAGTGTGGTCCATGAGTTCTGTGTGGCCGTTGCAATGAATTACGGAACCTAGCAGAGAAGTAGAGAGTGCTGTAGGAGGGATGGTTTGTGTCAGAATTAGTAAAGATGGTGGAGAGACGAGGCTTATCTTCCTCTGCCTCATGGGAGTCAGCCTTTTGCAGTTGATCTTGGTTCTTCTTCCCCCTTGTGAAGTTAGAGGAGGTCAGGCACCTCCTCCAACCTGTTTTTACAAAGGGATATCATAGCTGATGTCAGATGGATCTTGGCTGAAAGCAGGGAATACCGGAAAGATGTTTACTTGTGTGTTATTGACTATGCAAAGGCATCCAACTGTGTGGATCATAACAAATTAAGGATAACATTCCAAAGGATGGGAATTCCAGAACGCTTAATTGTGCTTGTGAGGAACCTGTACATAGACCAAGAGGCAGTTGTCGCAACAGAACAAGGGGATATTGTGTGGTTTAAAGTCAGGAAATGTGTATATTAGGGTTGTATCCTTTCACCATACTTATTCAATCTGTATGCTGAGCAAATAATCCAAGAAACTGGACTATATGAAGAATGTGACATCAGGATTGGAAGAAGACTCATTAACCACCTGTGATATGCAGATGACACAACTTTGCGTCCGAACGTGAAGAGGACTTGAAGCACTTACTGATGAGGATCAAGGAGTATAGCCTTTGGTATGGATTACACATCAACATAAAGAAAACAGAAATCCTCACAACTGGACCAGTAAGCAACCTCACGATAAATGGAGAAAAGATTAAAGTTGTCAAGGATTTCCTTTTACTTGGATCTATAATCAATGCCCATGGAAGCAGTAGTCAAGAAATGAAAATGACATATTGCATTAGGCAAATTTGCTGCAAAAAGACCTCTTTAAAATGTTGAAAAGCAAAGATGTCAGTTTGAGGACTCAGGTATGCCTGACCCAAGCAATGATATTTTTAATTACCTCATATGCATGCAAAAGCTGGACAATGAATACAGAAGACCCAAGTTGAATTGATGCTTTTGAATTATGGTGTTGGTGAAGAATATTGAATATACCCTGGACTGCCAGAAGAATAGACAAATCTGACTCGGAATTCCCATCCTTTGGAATGTTATCCTTAATTTGTTATGAAGCTCTCACGTTTTTTGGACATATTATCAAAAATGACATCATGCTTGGTAAGGTAGAGGGTGAGCGAAAAGAAGAAGACCCTCGACAAGATAGACTGACATAGTGGCTGCAAAAATGGGCTTGAACACAACAACAATTGTGAGAATGGTGCAAGACTGGGCAGTATTTTGTTCTGTTGTACATAGGGTCGCTGAGTCAGAACTGAGTTGACCGCATCTAATAACAACAACGAAGTGTTTTCCAATATTAATTGACAGTTAATATTGATGAACTAATTGAGAGTTAATATTGAGTTGTTCTCTTTTCTGAGGCTGATTGCGTTGTGATTTGTGACTAGAAAGGACTAGCCATCCTAAGTCTGTCCTCTTAATTTGATCTTCATAATCTTAAAGCTGTGTTCACAGAAAAGCATGAAGAGATGGAGTTAAATACAGCATTGAAAGTAAATTCTTTTTTTTCATTTGGTACAGTGGGAGGATTAGCAGAGAGGGTGATGATCGTGTACGTCTACTGATGAAAAATGACCGACTGGTGGGGAGTGAACATTCTGGCAGGAAACAGAAAGCAGACGCATAATTCACAAGCCAGACAGTGAGAGAGAAGGCCCTGAATAAAAAGAAGCATGGGCGTATGTGCGGATGCCAGGCCTCAGCAGTGGAGGCTAATACCCCTGTAAGGACAGTGGTATCTGGGCTCTAACACACATTTCATTAGCAGATAGCAATCCAAAGCTTAAAAGAATATTTGGCTATAGAAAAATGACAAAATTGTTTCCGGGAAGGCTAATTAAGAAAGGCAATTTAAATTAGGGAAATATAGCTTCTATTTCTCCTCATCCATGCCTCGTGAAATTTGAACTTGACCTGGCGTTCCATATAGATAAAGTGTAGGGAGGTTATCTCATCCACGTACACACGTACAGCATTATACACACAGTGAAACCTGTGAGAGCAGGAACTTGACAGGACTGCCTTGTTTTTCTGTGTCTCTCAAGTTTTCCACTTTTGACAGGTGCAGATCTTATCACTTTTCTCTCTCTCGTTTTAGTGGAAACTATTTGAGTTTTCTTTCTTTGACAGGCTTCCTCCTCACATAGGCCCTGGCTTTTACAGGTTTTACTGTATAAAGAAACTGAGGCCCAGAGAAGTAAAGTGACTTTCCAGAGCCCTGTGTGGAGCTTGGTGGTGGCAAAGCTGAGCATAATAGCAACACTTTTCAGATGTCAGATTACGCACAAGAGTTTGTTCATTGGATTCCAATGTTCCATCCCTGCCTTTAATACAATTTAGAAATGTTTCACCCAGGAGATGGATTTATAATAGTTACTCAACTTTTATGTTCAGTTCAACTCAAAAAATTTATTTCATGCCCTTCATTAGAAAGCATTAAGTTAGGGATTACAAAGTTGAAAGAGACATAGTCCCCACACTGAAAAGGAGGATAAAAATTAATAGGAAAACCCAATGTAGAGGTACATCCATTTTGCTGGTAGCATATTTCCAAACCTGCCTGATGGTGAGAATTATCTCTGAAACTTATTAAAAGTACAGATTCCTGTGTGTCTCCCTTGGCGACTCAGATTCTTAGGGCTAGGGTGGAAGCTCTCAATTATTTCATAAACATTCCAGGTGATTCTTATGACCAGACAGGTTGGGAAAGACAATATGCCATAGTCTCTGAATTTGTCTGAACATTAAATAATCTGGGGAGCTTCAAAATGACAAACAGTTCTGTGCCACGCCCAGGGATTATGATTTGATTGTTTTAGGGGGTGGCCTGGGATTTGGATTTTTTTAAGAGAGTCCAGTTGAACCTAATCTACCAAGAAGTTTGAGCTCGGTTGCTAACCAAAAGTTCAGCAGTTCGAATCCACCTGCCACTCCTTGGAAACCCTGTGCAGCAGTTCTGCTCTGTCCTATAGGGTCTTTATGAGTCGAAATTGACTTGATGGCAACGGGTTTGGTTTGGTTTTGGGTTTTCAGTGTCTATAGGAATGTTATGCTCAAGAAAGGTGTCGTGAAGGAAATGGCATCCAGGAAATTTGAAAATTGAAAACCCACCGTGTAATAAGCATTTTTCATATATTATGTATTTTAATCTTCAGAATGAACCTATAAGGCTAATACAATTATTTCCTCTATTTTGTTGATCAAAAAAAAAAAAAAAGTTTAGAAAACTTGCTCAAATGCATAGAGTTTGAAAGTGGAAGCCTAAGTATTTGTAACTGTTGTTGGTGGTGCCTTCAAGTTGATACTGAGTCATTGCAACCCCATGTGACAGAATGGGACTGCCCCAGAGTGTTTTATTGGCTGTAATCTTTATAGAAGCAGACTGCCAGGTCTTTCTTCAGAGAAGCCACTGGGTGGGTTCAAATCACCAGCCTTTCGACTGGCCACTGAGTACTTAACCATTTTGACCACCAGGGCTCCTTAAAACTACATCTATTTAAATCATGACTTTCAGGTGCAGCTTGAAGAATGGAAAGGTTTGTTACTGATGTGTGGAAGTCATTCCAGGAAGAGACACCAATGTAGGCAAAGGAAGAGGTGTCGTATGGCATACACGTAGGGCCTGTATATTGTTAATATCAATAAATAAGCACTAAAATGTATGATAAAATTAAGTAACTATAAAATTATTTTGCCAATTATTTTTTTCCATGTAAAGGAATAAAATGTCATGCAATGACAGTGTTAAGGCTGGGTATTACAGTCTTTAGAATTTAGGATTTGTACGAGTATGCATTCTTCATGTATTCATCAAACACGTTTTCAGGATTCTGTAATATGCTAGACTATGTACTAGGCAGTGATGATACAAGAAAGGAAACATTCCCTGTCTTCAACGATTTTACAATCTAGTTGTTCATTGTTGATAGGTGCCATCGAGTCAATTTTGACTCATAGCAACCCCAATGTGACAGTGTAGAACCCCATAGCGTTTCCCAGGTTGTAATCCTTATGGAAGCAGATCACCACATCTTTCCCCTCCAGAGCCTCTGGTGTGTTCGAACCACTGTTCTTTCAGTTAGCAGCCAAGTGCTTAACCATTGCGCCACCAGGGCTCTTTCAATCTAGCAGGGAAGACAAATATTCATAAAAATCTATAACAAACATATTTATCTGAATATTTAACTGATACATTTTACTGAATGTCTTTTATTGAATTACATAATAAATAAGACAGTATATACAGTAAGGAACTCCCAATTAAACAGTTTGTTGTTGAAATAAAAAATAAGCAAATGAATAGATCAGATCAGTAAGTATAAATTTAGATTAAAATCTATGCGGGGAACTCCATTTTGCATAAGTGTAGAATTTCAATTTAGTAGGGAAATGTTTTATACACTAAATGGCCTTCACATACTTGCATATTAAAATTTTATAAAAATATTAGAAAACTATTAAGGATAACATATTTGTAAAATTGTGATAAAAAAGAATAAGACAGGAAATGCAGAAATTATAGTGTAAGATGCTGATATTTGATTTCATAAAGTGTCATTATGGCAAAGACATCATTCTTTGTTGTTCTTAGGTACCATCGAGTTGGTTCCGACTCATAGCGACCCTTTGTATGACAAAATGAAAGGTGGCTCGGCCCTGAGCCATCCTCACAATAGTAGGTATGTTTGAGCTCATTGCTGTAGCCACTATGTCAATTCATCTCATTTTTCACTGACTCTCTACTTTACCAAGCATGATATCCTTCTCCAGGGACTGGTCCCTCCTGAAAACATGTCCAAAGTACATGAGACAAAGTCTCGCCATCCTTGCTTCTAAGAAGCATTCTTTCTGGCTGTACTTCTTCTGGCATATTCAATATTCTTTGCCAACACCATAATTCAAAGGCATTAATTCTTCTTTGGTCTTGCTTATGCATTGTCCAGCTTTTGCATGCATATGAAGCAATTGAAAATACCATGACTTGGGTCAGGCACACCTTAGTCATGAGAGTGACATCTTTGCTGTTTAAAATTTTGAAGAGGTCTTTTGCAACAGATTTGCCCAATGCAATAATACATCGTTTGATTTCTTGACTGTTGCATTGATTGTTGATCCAAGTAAAGTAAAATTCTTGACACCTTCATTATGTTCTTCCTTTATTGTGATATTGTTTATTGATCCATTTGTGAGGATTCCATGGACAAAGTAGAACATTTGTAACAGATGAAATAACAAAGGTTTCATACTCCTGGTATGCAGAACATTCCTAAAACTGAAGATACAAACACCACCACATATGCCAGTATGCGATAGGCATTATTTTATTCACAGAAAATACAATGGAGAGAAAACAGACATGCTTCTTCTTCTCAAGAGCTTACAAGTGTGTAGTTTGTAAAGTTGACACTGAGCAAAAAAAAAAAAAATCATAGAAATAAATACATAAACGCAAACTGAGATACGAGATCTGCGAGTAAAGAAACATAGTTCTCTGTAAGCTTTTAGCTGAGCCTCAACCAGAGTGAGGTAAATTTAAGTACAATTATTATAAACTGCTTTTTGGAACATCAAATTGGCAAAAATTATTAATAATAGCTAATAATTATCAGGAATTTCTATATATCAGAAATAATTCTAAGCAATTATTACATATAATGTTCACAAAAACTGCATGAAATAAGTACTAGTACGCCTATTCCTAACTTATTTACTATCTCATTATAAGGCATTTCATATTTACGACAATAGCAGAAACAATCTACTATCCGACTATTTTACGCATTAAGCAGGAGCCGAGGTGAGGTGGAAGAGAAGGAAGGAGAGGTTTGTGAGAGGGTATAAGGCCGGGGCGGGGGAGGGGGACACCCGTGGTTCATTTTACTTGAGTGAGTGGAGGGGTGGGGTGGAGACAGGCCGGGCCCTTGGTGAGCACTGGGTGGGCTGTCGGCACAGGAGTCAGATCACAGGAGTTGGGCGGCGGTCTCAGAAGTCTTCCAAAGAGGCCTCGCTGCCACCTCTGCAGCCTCCCCAGCCTCCCCAGGCTCACGTGGCCAGTCCTCACCTACCCGTGGACGTGGGAGCTGCCCGCTACCAAGGCCCATCTCCTGCGCCAGTGGAGCGGGAAGGTGAAGAGGCGAGTTACCGCGGTCCCTGTGGAGGCATGGAGTGCTGCTAGGTGATGGTGGGCCTCTACTACTTCAGAGGGGGCAGGCAACGACCCCCAGCCACCTCCCCAGCCCCACTGGCTCCACGGTGGTGGGAAAGGTGTGGTGGGCAAGAAGGGCCGCTGCACCACTTGTACCTGGAGACACGGGGGGGGGGGTTCCCCAAGGGCAGTGACACAGGGGCCGAAGATAGGCCACAGCCGGACTCTTGCATAAAGTCGATTTTTGCATGACCTGGGTTTTGGAAGCTAACCATATTGATAAGTTAGGAGTGGGTGTATTATCATCATTAAAGGAGCCCTGGTGTTCAGTGCTCAGCTGCTAACTGAAAGTTCTGTAGTTTGGAGCCACCAGTCCCTCCTCGAAAGAAAGATGTGGCAGTTTACTTCATAGAGATGACAGCCTTGGAAATCCTATGGGGACGGTTCTACCCTGACCTGTAGGGTCACTATGAGTTGGAACAGACTGGACGACCCACAACAACATGACCTTTTAAAATTCTCTTTCTTTTTTAAATTCTATCGTGCTTTTGGTGAAAGTTTACAGTGCAAATTAGTTTCTCATTCAAAAATTTATACACAGATTTTTTTGTGACATTGGTTGCAATCCTTGCAATGTGTTAGCACTCTCCTCTTTTTCCTTTACACCCCGGGTTCACTGTGTTAATTTGTCCAGTTTTCCTGTCCCTTCCTATTTGCTTTTGGGCAGGTGTTGCCCGTTTGATCTTGTAGACTTGATTGAACTAAGAAGCATGTTCCTCACATGCGTTATTTTTTGTTTTATATGCCTGTCTAATTTTTGACTGGAGCCCTGGTGTCGCAGTGGTTGAGAGATCGGCTGCTAACCAAAAGGTCGGCGGTTCGAATCCACCAGCCGCTCCTTGGAAACCCTATGGGCCAGTTGTACTCTGTCCTATAGGGCCGCTAGGAGTCGGAATCCACTTGAAAGCAATGGGTTTGGGGATTTTATTATCATCTGCATTTCACAGCAGAAAACTGAAACGCAAATCTAGTAAGTGGTGTAAATGCTGGAAGGCATTCTGACCCCGGGGAACAGGTGCTTAGTCCAAAACTGGTAACAGCAAGGCTGGAAGGGATATTGGCTAGATAATGCTCTCATACCGCTGGTGGCTGTGTGAATTGCTACGATAGTTTTTTTGTTTTTTTTTTTTAGAAAAAGTTAATTAGCAGTATTTATTAAGTTGAATATATATACCCAGACCCAATGCCGACGAGTCGATATATATCCAAATATGTACATGTTCTGCCCCAGCAACTCCACGTTTAGGAATTTCTCCTAAAGCACCATAAATATCTCTGGGCAAACAAGGATGCTTAATGTAGCATTATTATTAACAAACAAAATACTGGAATCACTTTGAATTTCCATTAACAAGGCAATCTTTGAATAAATTAGGAGACATACATATTCTGAAATATTATGTAGTTATTACAAAGGATGAATTACATCTAATGTTTTGACCTTGGAAGATATTTTTGGCATTGCATTAAATTAAAAATATATGGCAGAGTTATGCGTATGGTTTATTTATATGAACATAGGTAAGCTCTGTTTTTCAAAGTTCTGACTGCAAATCTCAGCGTGAAAAAATTTTACATCACAATCCAGTGTGTGTGTGTATAATGCATATACAAAAAAAAAAAAAAAAAAAAAAACCCCAAACTCAGAATGGCCCCATAGAGTTTCCAAGGAGCACCTGGTGGATTCAAACTGCTGACCTTTTGGTTAGCAGCCCTAGCTCTTAACCACTATGCCACCAAGGTTTCCAACAATGGGACAGGATACCTAAAAATAGCCCACAAACTTCTTTAAAGTTGCCTTTCAGAAGCAGCTGGACAAAACCAGGCAGAACGTCCACCTGTGACTGCTGTACCACCTTCTACCAGCAGCAGTGAGGGGCTACAGCCTCAGTCGAGGAATTGAACCCAGGGAGTGAGAGACTGTACAGGCATGACACCCCATAATAAGTCCTGCTACGAATCCCAGAGGCCTCCAGGACAGGAGCCATCTTGGAAAACTGCTGCATGCACACCTTAGTTAACATATCCCCGCCTATGTCTATGAATAAACATGAATCTTTTCCCGCCCAAGAACTTTTAAAAACTCAGGCCTGTCTTTTGTTCTGTGAGGTGAGGGTAAGAGTTGCTCTAGGCCCTCCTCATCTCCGCTTACAAGCCTCTTCAATAAAGCTTTGCTCGTGTGGAAAACTACATGTCTTACCTGCTCATTCTTGACCAGTGAGAGGCGAGAGCCTTATTCCAGTAACACCACCACATCACTCACTTCCTCTAAGTTGTTTTTCATACCCTCCAGAGAGCCCTGGAAGAGCTCAGATCTAACCGGCTCAGAGTAGCCTGACAGGTGCAGAGCAGACCACGATGACTGACAAATGACCCTGGGCTGACACGCATGCTCAATAATGCCAGAGAACTTACGTCAAGGAACCAAAATCGCCAGAAATGCATCATCGACAATAGTGAATCCCATTTCAAAAGTGTTTGGTCCATCGGCCACATCCATGAAGTCTTAGCCCCACCTCATAGTAAATAACCAGTAGAAACCATGAATAAGTAAAACTTGTGATCCTGCCTACCTTTTCCCTCCACCCTTAAATGAATATGTGTAAGTATAAATTGTACATTGCTTGTGAAGATCGGGGAACTCAATCTGAGGTTGGTACCTCTGAGTTCCCGCTTGCTAGCCTGAGAAATAAACTTTCTTCCTCTCAAAACCAGCGTCTGAGAGTTTGGCTTCTTCCATGTTGGTCACGGACCCATTGGTCCGGTTTCAACTCCAACTCATAGCAACACTATAGGGCAGAGTGGAACTGCCCCATAGGGTTTCCAAGGAGTGAATGGTGGACTCAAGCTGCCAACCTTTTGATTAGCAGCCCAGCTCACTGTGCCACCAAGGCTCCATATATACACGCAATATACAGTGTGATGTATATTATGTAAGTTTCACAAAAATTTTTATGTTTATGATGTGCGATGCATTCTCATCTTTACTTCATTAAAAATGTGCTGGTCATCTCTAAGATGCATCAGTTGGTCTCAACCCACCTGGATCAAAGGAGAATGAAGAACACCAAGGACACAAGGGCCAAGAGACAGAAAGGGCCACATGAACCAGAGACTACATCATCCTGAGACCAGAAGAACTAGATGGTGCCCGGCTACAACTGATGACTGCCCTGACAGGGAACACAACAGAGAACCCCTGAGGGAGCAGGAGAGCAGTGGGATGCAGACCCCAAATTCTCATAAGACCAGACTTAATGGTCTGACTGAGACTAGAAGGACCCCGGTGGTCATGGCCCCCAGACCTTCTGTTGCCCCAGGACAGGAACCATTCCCAAAGCCAACTCTTCAGACAGGAATTGGATTGGACAGTGGGTTGGGGAGGGATGCTGGTGAGGAGTGAGCTTCTTGGATCAGGTGGACACTTGAGACTATGTTGGCATCTCCTGCCTGCAGGGGAGATGAGAGGGTGGAGGGAGTTAGAAGCTGGTGAAATGGACACGAAAAGAGAGAGTGGAGGGAGAGAGCGGGCTGTCTCATTAGGGGGAGAGTAATTGGGAGTGTGTAGCAAGGTGTATATGGGTTTTTGTGTGAGAGACTGCCTTGATTTGTAAACTTTCACTTGAAGCACAATAAAAATTATTTAAAAAAAAATGTGCTGGTCATAGCCACTAAATTGCCTTCATATCCTGCAATTTGAAACAAACCAGTTAAAGTTACAAAAGGTGGAAGGTATTAACAATGATTACCTTAAGGATTGGATTCCCCACCACAGCTAGAGAGACTATTAGCATTTGATTTGTTACAGTCATTGTGTATCATGTCTGGAGTTTAAAAAGAAGCCAATAAAGAGTTCAACAGAAAAAATTCATAAGGAAAAATAACGGAAAATAGAAGTACTACAGGGATTAAATCAAGATGACTGAGTAAACGGAGTGGCTTATATTTTCTTTCACAGAAAATACTTAAAATATTCTATTGGTTGAAGAAGAATAAATATGTAACGTGTTGAGAAACAAAAAAGAATCTGTCAAGTGACTAGAAACCATGAGTAATACTTGAATTATGGGACATAGATGGGATTAGTCAAAACTTACCCAGAGAAGACTGATACAGTCAGAGGAGCAGCTGCGGCATCTGGTGTTCCATGACCAGAGTCAATTGGTACAGGGAGTGCGAGGGGCCCTGGTGCTATTGTCATATTTGACTGGGAATATGCTCAGTCACAGCATCAGAGACGGTTGCAAAGTATCCTCACCCCCACCTCCTCCTCTATACAAAACATAAAATTCAGGTTGGGCAAGGACAGCAAGAGCCTTAACCACAGCTAAAGTCTGGGTGCTTTGGCCAGGAGTTCAGGGCAGTTTCAAAGGACACAAAGCATTACTTAGAGGAAAGCTTATAACCCTAATTTCATAACAAAACAAAGATGATCAAAAATAAATGAACCAATCATTAAACTAAATAAATTATAAAAACAAGAACACAAAGAAATTACAAAGCAGGTATTGATAAAGCTAAAAGCAGAAATTGATAAAGTTAATTTAAAGTGTATTTTTGAATAACAAAGCCAAAAACTGAGACTTTTATAGTTTGATTAACAGTAAAAGAGAGAAGATACAGAGCAAGATCAATATGAATGAGGAAAGAAACATAACTTCCCTCCTCAGAGATTGAAAATTATAAGATCTACTATTTAAAACTTTAATACTGATAAATTTAAACATTTAGACAGGTAATTTTCTAAAAATATATAAATAGCTAAAGTTGATTAAGAATTGGCAGAAAACTATACGAGACTAACAAGCAAAGAGGAAATTGAAAGTAGTTAAAAATTTTCTCTTAAATGAGATTGAAAGCTTAGATGAATTTATGGACAAGTTCCCAATCTTCAAGTAACAGATGTTTTTCACATTATATAAACTGTTTGGTGTAGCACTGAATAGATGGAACATTTTCTACTTGTTCTTCATTGTTAACATAAATCAGATAACTAGACAAGTTCAGTACCATAGAAATATAGCAGAACGCGGTTATGAATATAGAATCAAAACTCCTAAATAACAAAGCAAATTGAATCCAGCAGAGTATGAAAAGAATAAAACGATCATTAGCAGTTAAGACTAGCCTAGGAATATGAGAATGGAACAATGTTAGGGGAATGAGTAACTTAATGCATTAAAAAAAAAAAAATTTTTTTATATTAATCCACTAGATGATAGGAGGAAAGGAACACTATTATTGCAACAGATGCAGAAAAAACTTTTGAAAAAAAAATTAGTTCTTATTTTTTGAATTAAAAAATAATAATCACAAAACACTCTTAGTATGAAAGGACAAAAGGAAACACAATGTAAGGAAATACACATCCGCTGATACAGACCTCTGTAAGAAACCTACAACAAATCCCCTATTTACTGAGTGAAAATTAGTGGAATTGCCATTAAAATTAGAGTGGACAAGGAAGGTAAGTGGTAGAAATATTGGAAAAGGAGAAACAATGTTTCATCTCTTTTGCAGCCATATTTGTTTGCTTAGGAAATTAAAGAAACATCACATAAAACAATTATCAAAAGTGAACAAGAGTATGCTATAACGTAGAACAACGCAAAATCAACATACAAATCGATTGGAAAATATCAGAAAAATCAATTGGAGAATATAAGTGATAATCCCTTTAAAAGAGCAAACCAAAAACACTTTTTTAAAAGCATAAAATTTGACAAGAAATTTATGAGATTAGTCTGAAGAAAATTGTAAGATCTTATGAAAAGCTTGATTACCAGAAGGAAAGACTCAAAAGTTATAAAATATTGATTCTTGTGAATTAAAATCTAAAACTTCAGTAAAATTCTAATCAGATTATGTCATGAGGATTAATAAACTGATTCTGAAGTCCATCTAGAAAATACATGAGAATAACAAAGTTAATTTGGGGGAAAATTGTCAGTTTGCCTTATGAGACAGCTAAAGATAATAAAAAAAAGATAATAAAAGCTGTACTAATAAAAACAGGGTATATTGATAGGTGTCTATCTGCCTGTCTATCTATCTATGAATGAATGTAGTTCATGATGATGATGGTATATCAAATCTATAGGAAAATGATGCCCCTTTTAATAAATGGAAGGAGCCCTGGTGGCACAGTGATTAAGTGCTCCTCTGCTGACATAAAGGTTGGTGGTTCGAACCCACCAGCCGTTCCTTGGGAGAAAGGTGTGGCAATCTGCTTCTGTAAAGATTACAGCCTTGGAGACTCTATGGGGGCAGTTCTACTGTGTCCTGTAGGGTTCTCAGGAGTTGGAACAAACTTGATGGCAAAGGGCTTTTGGTTTTTTGAGAAATGGTATTAATACAATTGCTATTCTGTTGGTAAGCTTTAAAATTAGATCCCTATCTCACATCACACAAAAATAAATTCCAGAGGGGTTGAAGATTTAGACATACAATAGCCAAATTTAGAAAAGAAGAAATATAAGAGTAAATTTGCCTATGTCAAAATTTAACACTTCTTTCCATCAAGAATCACAATAAAATAATTTAAAAAGCAAACTTTACATCAGGGCAATTAATTGTATCGCACATAAAATTTAAATGATAAGTGTCTAATATATATAATGTGGTCTGCAGCTCAATAGCAAAAAGGCAAACACCTCAGTGGAAAAATGGGCAAAGTATATAAACACGCAAATTATACAAGAAGAAATACAACAGATGAATAAAGGCATATGAAAAGATACTCAAACTTACTAATAAAAAGTATGAAGATTTACAATATCCTCTGAGGTTAACAAGAGAGGAGACTTATTCTCATATTATTGGCCCTTGCATAAATGGATAATACCTTTAATCTTTTTTTTTTTTTTTTTTTGGCAGTATGTATCAAAATTTAGCACGCACCTATCCTCCTATCCAATAATTGCACGTTTGGATTTTTTAACCCCAGAATTACTCATATATGTGCACACAGGCATGCATTTGTGCCTTAGTTTATAATAGTAAAAAATTATGATGACTTAAATATCCATAAACAGGAATGGGATAATAGATTGTCATATTCATAAAAAGCAATACTGTACACACTGAATAGGAACAAACCAGAGTTATATGCATCAACATAGACAAAATTCCAAAACGCTTTGTATGAAAACAATAGTTTGCAGAGGAAGATACAGAGTATGAAAACGTATATGTAAGTTTCAAACATGCAAAGTCCTTGTCGTTGTTAGGTGCCCTGCAGTCGGTTCCCACTCACAGCGGTCCTATGTACCACAGAACGAAACGCTGTCCGGTCCTGCGCCATCCTCACAAATTATTATGTACATAAAGATGATAGAAAACATAAAACACTGCGTAGAAATGATAAACCATCCATTCATCATAGTGGTTTACTTCTAAAGAGGAAAGAAATATGGGGTGGAGCATACAAGGACCATCAATCATATCGGTAATGCTTAATTTATTCAAAAAATATTAGGAAACAATAAAAAAGCTGCAGGATAAAATTTGTAGTGACCCTATGTAGTGAAAACAAGTGCCGAGGTAATAAAATTTTATATAAACAAATACAAATGTGCACAAATGAATTGAAAACAATGAGATATGTATTAGTGACTGGTGGGAGGAATTGGAAGGAATGAAGAAGTTGTGTTAGATATCCTTTTGCATTGCTTGAATGTTTTTTTATGACTATTTATTTGTTTTTACCCTACTGACTTGCAATTTCAGTAATGCTAACAACAGATAATGAGGGTATCAATTTTTGTTTTGTGTGCCATGGAGTTGATTCAGACTCAGAAACCGTATGGGACAGAGTGTATATAACTGCCTCATAAGGTTTCCTAGGCTATGATCTTTAAGGGAACAGATTAGTAGGCCTTTTCTCCCATGGAGTGGCTGGTGGGTTGAAACTGCTGACCTTCTGTCTAACAGCTGAGCACTTTAACCATTGTGCCACCAGGGCTCCTTTTGGTGTGAATTGAGATTGCGAAATGGGGACTAGAAAAATGACAGAGCTGTAAGACACATCAAAATTTCATAGGCAACTGCTTGAACGTGGAGAATGGTGAGAAGATGCAGGAGAAGTCACGAGGATTTCAAGTATTTAAGCCTGAATGAAAGATTATTAAGGATAATCAGAAATTTAAAAATCCAGCAATAGAGGGTCCTGGACAGAGCTGGAGAAAAATGTAGAACAAAATTGTAACTCACAAAACAAACAGAAAACAGACTTACTAGTCTGACAAGACAGGAGAAACCCTGAGAGTATGGCCCCTGACTTAGTTTTAGCTCAGTAATGAAGTCACTCCTGAGGTTCACCCTTCAGCCAAAAATTAGACAGGCCCATAAAACAAAACAAGACTGAAGGGGCACACCTGCCCGGGGGCAAGGACGAGAAGGCAGGAGGGGACAGGAAAGCTGTAATAGGGAATCCAAGGTCGAGGAGGGAAGACTGTTGACATGTCGTGGGGTTGGCAACCAATGTCATAAAACAATATGCATATTGTTTAATAAGAAACTAACTTGTTTTGTAAACCTTCATCTAAAGTACAATAAATAAATTAAAAAAAAATAAAAAAGGAAATGAAAAAATCCAATAAAGGATTTTGTTAAGTAGACTAAGAATGATGGGGACAATGTTGGAGAAAACCATTTTGAGATGCTGATTGGTCATCTAGTTAGAGACAGAGTTTTTGAAATTTAAGAATAGAATTTACGTAAAAATTCAAAATTGGAGAAGGAGATTTTGGAGTTGTCCTAGGACAGTTGGGAGAGTGGATGGGACTAGGCAGGCAAGAGTGTGGAGCAGGAAGCTACACCAAGGATAGGAGTCAGGTCATGACTACATTTAAAGTGATGAGAGGTGGAAGGAAGGGGGCCAGGAAAAACATAGGCAGATGGCAGAGCGAAGATAAGGTTAGGCTCAGTAGTCATTGAGTTTATAAATTGATGACTTTAGGTAGAAATTCAAACCATAGTAATATATCGACAAAAAGTAAATTGTAGAGTCAAGTCTACTGGATGCTAGGTAAATCAAATTCATAATTGAATTATTATCTCAATTATACATGCCACCGAATACTAGTACATAGCTATATTATTAGAATATGAATTAGAAGTAATACCATCATTCTTTTTTTACTGTGGTTTAAACAAATAAAATGCCATATCTTGAAACCAGAGACCAATATGAAAATATATATCAGAAGTGAGCCCAATTTAATTACCAGAATTTATTGAGTATCATATGTTGAATTCTTATTGAATAAATTATGATATATTATGATAACAATGGCACAAACTGTTAAACGCTTGACTACTGGCCCAAAAGGTTGGTGTTTGAAACATACTCAGAGGTGCCTCAGAAGACAGGCTTCTGAAAGCCTTGAAAACCTTAGGGAGTAGTTCTACTCTGACACACATGGGGTTACCGTGAGTTGGAATTGACTCAATGGCAATGAACAACAGCAACAATTATAACAACTAGGGGTAAACCAGTAATATTTGGGAGCTGGAAAGGCTTCACAGGGGAATTAACAGTTGAACTATGCTTTGGGGGATAATTGGGAATCAAATGAAGTACAGAAGGAAGCGTATTGCAGATGTAAGACGATATCATCAAAGGCTTAGAGGCACCAAGGCACATGTCCAGGAAATAGTGAGTAATCTGTTGTAGCTGGAACGCAGGGGGTTTGAATCAGAGTTGTGGGTATAAGGATAAAAGATAGTCAGGGACCAAAATTTAAAAGGCATTGACTATCATGCCAAGGAATCTGGAAATTATACCTTTGGCATTGGTGAATCGTGTGGCAATTTGAGTAGGAAAATGGCGGGACTATAGGTTTGTTTTAGAAAGGCAACTCTGGTGAAGGTATGGAGGAAAGATTGAAATTGGTGAGGAGGTGGATGGCAAAACAAAACTGGAAGTACTTAGTACACTAGTTAGAAAGCTAATGTACTAATCCAGGTGAGAAATAAAGAAGACCTCATTGTGGAGAGGAATTGGGAGCAGAGAGGACCAAAATTCTCAATATTAAAGTAGAAAGGAATTATTAACTGACTCAAATAGGGAAATGGTAAAGAAAGAGGGGGAGTCAATAAAACGACTTGGAGCCTCCGAATATGAGAAATCAAAGAACAAAATTTCTCATAATTTCAGAAACAGTCTGTAATTTGAACATAGAGACTGTGTGAAAAATAATTTGTTAAATACCTGTTGGAAACCATGTACAAAAATTAATCTATGCACTCTATGTAGTGTATACAGTATAAATTAATCTATGCTTGAACATTGCACATAAAATATTAGTAAACTTAAGAATATGTAAAGGTAAACCAAGTTACCTTATATTTATTAATTTTAACCTGAACTGTTGCTATCTTTTTAGCACATTGAGAGAGATTAAGTAGCTCTGGTAAGTCTGAGGAGAGTTACTTTGCTTTGTCAGGTCTGTCTGTCAGTATTTCTCTTAGATATTTGATTTGATTATATAATAAACCAAAACCAAACCTGTTGCCATTGAGTCGATTCCGACTCATAGTGACCCTATAGGCCAAAGTAGAACTGCCCCATAGAGTTTCCAAGGAGCACCTGGTAGATTCAAACTGCTGACCTTTTCGTTAGCAACCATGGCACTTAACCACTATGCCACCAGGGTTTCCTGATTGTAAAATAGAAATGCGAAAATATAAGAAGAGCTATTTTACTATTGTTGGATATAGATTATTTGTTAAATGACACTAATGAACTTACAAAAAAAAAAAAAATCCATTGCCATTGAGTCGATTCTGACTCATAGCGACCCTATAGGACAGAGTAGAGCTGCCCCATAGAGTTTCCAAGGAGCACCTGGTGGATTTGAACTGCCGACCTTTTGGTTAGCAGGCATAGCAGTTAACTACTACGCCACCAGGATTTTCACTAATGAACTTAGTTAATAATAAATGGATTTATTGTTTGCAAAAAACTGGGAATAACTTGACTATTCTAAAGATGTACGTTAGATTCATAGTTTTATTTATTTGTTCAATCAACATTGAAAAATTTTAAATTCAACTTAGCTCCTTAACCTGACAAGCAGATGTTTTTTTTTTCCTTTGTTTCCCCTGTTGCCATTGAGTCTACTTTTAGTGACCCTGTAGGACAGAGTAGAGCTGCCCCACAGAGTTTCCAAGGAGCGCCAAGTGGATTTAAACTGCTGATGTTTTGGTTAGCGGCCATAGCGCTTAACCACTACACCACCAGGGTTTCCACAAGTGAATGTAGTTATAGTAAAAACCTCCTCAGATGAAGTTGTGTTTGCATACTATCTAGCATCTGGTTGAGTTCAGTTTATCTGAGGCTTTGCAAAAGACAAGGTAGAAAGCCACTTTCCAAGATCAAGTTTCACTGTGCATTTCAAGAGAGATGCCACAAAGCAACCTCCCAGGAAAATCTCTCCAGCAAGTCTTATAATGCCGAGTGTAACAGACTCAGTAATTAACTCTTTATCCGGTATGGAGATTAGATGGCTTCCGCTCGAGTATTACACCAGTAAAAGCATGTCACGGGTCAGCAAGAGCAGTTAAATTAGATCAAGTACATGACGTGTGTAGGTGTGTGTGCACGTGTGCACACGAGCTTTATGGGATTGAAATTCAATCCATAGCTTTCGTAAAAATCATCATAAATACCCCCAAGATAGAGTTAAATGGGGTGGGGTTGTGATTTTCTCTCTTAAATGTGTTATAATATATTTTGATATAAGATAAGGTAATAGGATATTTTCAAGTTCTCTAAGCATTAAAAAGATTCTTATTAATTATTAGATATTAAACTCTCAGCAAGTAAAATGGAAATGTAAGATACAAGGAGACAAAGTAATCGTAACAGAGATGAAGAAAAAAATCAAATTTTAAAGCAAGTAGTATTATAAACTTAGGTTGTCTTACTACTATGAATTGAAGATCTCCTATTTCCTTTCACCTTTTTATGTATAACTGTGAAATTAATGATTACAATGGCACTGGTGGTGTGCAGTGGTTATGAGCTCAGCTGCTAACCAAAAGGTCAGAGTTGGGACCCATCAGCTGCTCCTTGGAAACCCTATGGGACAGTTCTACTCTGTCCTACAGAGTAGCTATGCGTTGGAGTCGACTGGATGGCAACGAGTTTTGAGGGTTTAAAATGGATCTATTATAAATTTCCCCATTGTTTGATAAATACAATCCCTCTCTCCTTTCCTTTCTCCGTCTCTCCCTCCCTCCCTCTTCTTTCTTTTTCTTTCTTCTTCCCTCCCCCCTCATTCCCCCATTCCTCCCTCCCTCCTTCTTTCTTTCCTTCCTTTCTCACACAAACAACAAAAGGAAATGTGTGTGTGTCTTGAGCTATTTAAAAGTTCATTTTTCTTCCTTAAAATAAAAAAAATCTTGGTTAAGAAAGGGCAGCTTACCAGATCTGTGGTTATCAAACATATTTTTTTTTTTTTTTAATAAATACTACTCTCTGAATCCCAATATGTTGCTGTTGTTGCTAGGCGTCATGAAGTTGGTTCTGACTCATAGTGACCGCATACACCACAGAAGGAAACACCGCCCTGTCCTGAGCCATCCTCACAGTTGTTCCTATGGTTGAGCCCATCGTTGAGCCCACAGTGGCGTCAGTCCATCTCGTTGACGGTCTTCCTCTTCTTTGCTGACTGCCTACTTTATGAAGCATGATGTCCTTCTCCAGTGCTTGTCCCTCCTGATAACCTGTTCAAAGTATGTGAGATGAAATCTTGCCACCCTCACTTTTTTTTTTTAAATAGTGGCTATCATATTTATTTATATAAGTAATTCAGACAGGTGCTTCATTTAAACATATGTAGAGCTTATTTTTAAAATAATGTGTATATAAAACCATATGCCCTACATATATTTTTATGTTTAATTTCTTATTATTTAGAAATAGCTATTTTCTGAACTATATGCTGGTCTAGTTTTGTAGTTTTTTTTATTTTTTATTGAACTTCAGATGGAGGTTTACAGAACAAACTAGTTTTTTTACCAAACAGTACACACATTGTTGTATGACATTGGTTAACAACCTCACAACATGTCAACACTCTACCTTCTCAAACTTGGGCTCCCTATTACCAGCTTTCCTGTTCCCTCCTACTTTCCAGTCCCTGCCCCAGGGCTGGTGCACCTGTTTAGTCTTGTTTTGTTCCATGGGCCTGTTCAATCTTTGGCTGAAGGGTAAACCTCAGGAGTGGCCTCATTACTCAGCCGAAGGGTATCCAAGGTCCATACCGTCAGGGTTTCTCCAGCCTCTGTCAGGCCAGCAAGTCTGGTCTTTCTTTTTGAGTTAGAATTTTGTTCTACATTTTCTCTGGCTCTGTCTGGGACCCTTATTGTGATCCCTGTCAGAGCAGTCAGTGGTGGTAGCTGGGCACCATCTAGTTGTACTGGACTCAGTCTGTTGTGGAGGCTGTGGTAGATGTGGTCCATTAGTCTTTTGAACTAATCTTTTCCTTGTGTCTTTAGTTTTCTTCATTCTTACTTGCTCCTGAAGGGGTGAGACCAGTGGCATGTCCTAGGTGGCTGCTCGCAAGCTTTTAAGACCCCAGACACTACTCACCAAAGTAGAATGTTGAACATTTTCTTTATAAACTCTATTGTACCAATTGAGCTAGATGTTCCCTGAGACCATGGTCCCCACAGCCCTCAACCCAGCAATTCAGTCCCTTGGGGAGTTTGGGTATATCTATGGAGCCACCACGGCCCTGCCTTGTGTAGGCTGCGCTGGCTTCCCCAGTATTGTGTACTGTCTTACCCTTCACCAAAGTTACTGCTTGTCTATTGTCTATTAATTGTTTTTCCATCCCCCCTCCCCACCCTCATAACCATCAGATTGTTTCTTTTTGTATGTAAACCTTTACATGAGTTTTTAGAGTAGTGGTCTCATACAGTATTTGTCTTTTTGTGATTGATTTATTTCACTCAACATAATGTCCTTCAGATGCATCCACGTTATGTGATGCTTCACAGATTCGTCGTTGCTCTTTAACGTTGCATAATACTCCATTGTGTGTATGTACCACAGTTTATCCATTCATCTGCTGATGGGCATCTAGGTTGTTTCCATCTTTTTGCTATTGTGAACATGCTGCAGTGAACATTGCTATACACATATCTATTCGTGTGAAGACTCTTATTTCTCTAGGATATATACCTGGGAGTGGGATTGCTGGATCATATGGTATTTCTATTTCTAGCTTTCTAAGGAAGCGCTATATCACTTTCCAAAATGGCTGTACCATTTTGCATTCCCACCAGCAGTGCATAAGAGTTTCAGTCTCCCCGCAGCCTCTCCAACATTTGTTATTTTCTGTTTTATTGATTCATGCCAGTAATGCTGGGGCAAGATGGTATCTCATTGAGGTTTTGATTTTGCATTTCTCTGATTTGCCATTCTCACTTCTAAGGAGCATTCTGGCTCTACTTCTTCCAGGACAGATTAGTTAATTCTTCTGGAAGTCCATGGTCTATTCAATATTCTTCGCCAACACCATAATTCAAATGCATCAATTCTTCTCTGTCTTCCTTATTCACTATCCAGCTTTTGCATGCATATAAGGTGATTGAAAATACCATGGCTTGGGTCAGGAGCACCTTAGTCCTCAAGGTGACATCTTTGCTTTTTAATACTTTAAAGAGGTTCTTTGCAGCAAATTTGTCCAATACGATATGCTGTCTGATTTCCTGACTGCTGCTTCCATGGGCGTTGATGAATTCCAATATACAGAACAAATAAAAGCAGAGTCAACTCTGATGGAAGGAGGAGCTTGGTGTTCCTCCAGTTCTCCTGCTCTCCTCCAATTTTAATCCTATTCCTTACCACCACCATCATTGAGGGATCTCTCTGGAACCCTGGGACTTTGTAAATAACAGCTTGAAAACCATGAGAATGTTCCCTCTGTCCCAATTCCCATAGCTTTTTCTTTCTTTTTGTATCCCCCTCCCTTCAGTCAAAAACTCATGATTTCAATAGAAAATATCTAAGTTTGAGAAAATTATTTTGGTTTATCTCTTAACAGTCATTTTAAAAAATATGACCCCAAGCCGAAAAGAAACCAAGGAGAGGCAATGAGTTATCAAATAGATAAGAATTTGCCTTGAGGGAAGCAGTAGTTAGAAATCCAATGGCATAATCCACCCAAATCTTTAATGGACAAAGAGTTTCACATTTCTGATTGTGTTCCATGTTTGCTCAAATTTTCAGGGGCTATTTGTCATTTTCAGCAATTTAGAGTGTGATAAATGAAGCAAGGTAGATTCCGATTACAAATAATTTATCAACATTATACAAGAGGAGTTTTTTTTAAAATATATGAAAGGAAATGCTATTAAGACATATTAATAATTATTAATATTGTACCTTCTTTTGTGAAAAGCAATGTAATGTAGGTAATACTGAAACACTGAGGATGTGCATAAAGAACAAATATAATGAACTAATTAAATGAGTATTGCTTAGATTCTAAAATTTCAAATATTTGCATTAAATTTGGATCTTTATGCTCTTCTTCCTGAATAAAATGCACATGTGGGGGTGTGTGAGGATGTGGGGTTTAGGGTCTGGAGGTGATACAGGTGAGGGTATATCAGGTGGGATTTAATGAACATTTCAGAAGCACTCATTCATCATCCTGCAGGTGACCCTACCTTGCTCTAGGGTTCTTATTTTCAACTGGAATGTATAATGATGTTTCTTCTTTAACTGCTTATTCTTTCTTGAATTAGTAAACAAAAATCACCAGGCAGGGATCAGGAAGCCTTATCTATCTTTGACCATCTAAACAAATTTACTGGGACTTCGTTTCCTTATCAGTAAAATAAATGGTCTAAACTTTAATAATCTAGAGTTCTACTAATTCTGGGAAGCATGTTCTGTAAGTCAGCTCCTGATCAGTGAAGCCACATTGCTCGGCTACAGGTGGCACCACTCTCACAGACTACATGGCGGCCCAGATCTGATGAGTCAATGTTTTAATCAATTCTATCTAGTTCTCATTGCAATTAATTAGCACATGGCCAGATTTCACTAAGCATACCAGTTTAATTTGCAGACACATAAATCATTGACAAATTCCTTTGGCATTTCAATATGAGAAATACTGAGCTTTCTCAATGGATCTTTTGAATATCATTTCCATTTTGAAAAATGAATTAGCTAAGAACCAAAATTAAAAAAAAAAAAAAAAACCACATGAAATGAGGATGGGATCATTATAACAATAATCCGTTTCCTAGACTAGGAAATGTTCGTTCTTTTTGCTTGGTCAGCCCTGTTTCTTCCGAAGGTAAACAAGAGCAAAAGTAGAACTGAGTGGAACTATTCCTTCAGGCCTTCTCATCAGTTAGGTCTTGGCTTAAATATCATCCTTCCCCGATCAATCGTGGCAAAGCTGCTAGAAGCAAAAAGGAGATCCTCCTGGCATAAGGTCAGAGCAAGGAAATCTTTCCAAAGAGCATTTCCCATACATCTCATTACCAATCCAAAAAAACCAAACCCACTGCCATCGCGTCAATTCCGGCTCATAGCTCATGGCGACCCCACAGGACAGAGTAGAACTGCCTCGCAGGGTTTCCAAGGAGAGCCTGGCGGATTCAAACTGCAGACGTTTTGGTTAGCAACTGTAGCACTTAACCACTACACCACCAGGGCTTCCTACATCTCATTAGCTACACCTAATGGGTAAACCATTCACAAGCATAGGAAATGGTAAAAATCAATAGCTGCCTTAGTCTTCTCAGAATTTATTCCTGAGCTGGAAATGGTGTCTTTTTCCTTGAGAGAAAAGAATTTGAACACTATCAGGGTTCTGTTAGCAAGGAAGGTGGGAATAAGTATCTACTTCGTAGGCACTGTACAGTGGATGCTGCAGTTATCTTAAGAGTTTGTGGTTATTGTAAACAGAAACTCTGGTCAATTGAATTTCCTAAACATTTATTATTGATTTATATAAACCTTATTGATGATTATGTGTTGATATTTTTACAAGCAACCTCACCGAATTCCTTTATTAGTTGAAAGAGTGTAATAGCAGATAGCCTGGACTTTTTGTGAATATAATCATGTTCAAAGAATAATTTTGTATCTTTGTAATGGATTGAATTGTGTCCCCCCAAAATATGTGTCAACTTGGTTAGGCCATGATTCCCGATATTGTGTGGTTGTCCTCCATTTTGTGATTGTAATTTTGTGTTAGAGGATTAGGGTGGAATTGTAACATCCTTACTAAAGTCACATCCCTGATCCAATGTAATGGGAGTTTCCCTGGAGTGTGGCCTCCCTGCACCACCTTTTATCTTATAAGAGATAAAAGGAAATGGAAGCAAGCAGAGAGTGGGGACCTCTTACCACCCACCAAGAAAGAAGCACCAGGAGCAGAAAGTGTCTTTAGACCTGGGGTTCCTGCATGGAGATGCTCGTAGTCCGGGGAAGATTGACGAGAAGGGCCTTCCTTCAGAGCCAACAGAGAGAGAAAGCCTTCCCCTGGAGCTGACGCCCTGAATTTGGACTTCTAGCCTGCTAGACTGTGAGAAAATAACTTCCCTTTTTTAAAGCCATCCGCTTGTGGTGTTTCTGTTAGAGCAGCACTAGATGACTAAGACAATCTTCCTTCCCACTCCTTATTCCTCTTATTTCTTTGCTTTATTGTATTGGTTAGGCCGGGTGCCACAATGGTTAAGCACTTGACTGCTAACCGAAAGGTTGGCGGTTCGAATTCACCTAGGGCCCATGACGGGAAGAACCAGCGATCTGCTTCTGTATAAATTACAGCCTAAAAAACCCCTTGGTACAGTTCTACTCTATTGCATGAGCACCTAACAATAACAACAACAGCAATTCTGATAGTGTCGGATAATAGCACTGATAGTATCTTTGTCTCGCTTCTGAATTTAATGGAGATTTTTTTTTTCTCCTGAATAGATTCATCTACTAGAATTAATTTCAATGTGTAGACATTTCTAAGAGACATATATCAGCTCTGTATATATTAAATTTATGCCATTTGTGCATAGAATAAATAGGCTGTTTTTTGAGTCCTTAAGATCCCCCATTGGAGGAAGTTTCCAAGAATGCCTTGTCAACTTATTGATAAGTATATTGTAGAGCTAATTCATGGTTACCTCAAAAATAAAGCCCTACCAACCCTGGACTGTAGTCACAAAATTGACCTTGAGAGTAAGCAGGAATACATTATTTCACAAATACATTCATATATTTTTTCACTCAACAAACATTTTTTTCATGAGTTACTCTGGGGCTAAACTTTGGGAAAACACAGTACCTAAGCTATTTAGGACTCGTTCTTTCCCTTCTAGTATTTGTATTCTAGCAGGGGAGATATATATATATATGTCTGTATTAGTTACAGAATTACATAGTAAATTCTACAAGGAGCTGTATACAAAGCACCAGGTGAAGAATGCTGAAAACATCATTCACAAGTAAAATGTAAGGAAACATGGGATGTGAATCTGTGGATCTGCCCATTATAGAAAGTGGGCAATGAATAATTAGCAGCGGAGTCAAAGGTTGCAGATAGCCTTGGGCAGATGTGGAAAACGGTGCTCACATTATTTTACTGAAAAGTTCAGGCTTTCCTATTCCATCTGGGTCCTGAGGAAAACAAAGACTTCTGAGTATTCTGTTAAGTTCTGCAACTATTGTCCTATCTCTTCCTATTGTTTGTTTACTTGGGGTTTCCAAGTTGGTTGACATTTCTGAGACAATGCCTATGTGTGTGGCTGAAAGAAAAGGAACAGGATGGGGGGATGGGAATTAAAGAGAGATGTATTGATTTGCTCCTTGTTCCTTGCAGATCCCAGAAACTAGGAGTTTACCACAAATTGCTTTTATCGGCCCTGAGTCCTAATGCTTCTGTAGTAAAATTTACCTTGTTAGGTTAACTGATGGAGAAATTTCCACACTGTTTTACTGTAGTCTAAAGTATTAAATTCTAAGTAAAAATATTTTATAATCAAGGGGTATCTAGCTCAATTGGCATAACATAATTTATAAAGAAAATGTTCTACATCCTACATTGGTGAGTAACATCTGGGGTCTTAAAAGCCTGTGAGCAGCCATCTAAGATACTCCACTGGTCCCACTCCATCTGGAGCAAGGGAGAATGAAGAAAACCAAAGACCCAAGGGAAAGATTAGTCCAAAGGACTAATAGACCAACAGACTGAATCCAGCACAACTAGATGGTAGCCGGCTACCACTACCGACTGCTCTGACAGGGATCACTATAGAGAGTCCTGGACAGAGCTGGGGAAAATGTAGAACAAAATTCAAATTCACAAAAAAGACCAGACTTACTGGTCTGACAGAGACTAGAGGAACCGTGAAACTATGGCCCCCAGGCATCCTTTCAACTCAGAACTCAAGTCACTCCTGAGGTTCACCCTTCAGCCAAAGATTAGACAGGCCAATAAAACAAACAATAATACATGTAGCTCAACCACGTGTACGAGACTAAATGGGCACACCAACGCAGGGGCAAGGATGAGAAGGCAGGAGGGAACAAATGAAAACGGGGAACCCAAGGCCGAGAAGGGGAGCATGTTGACATGTTGTGGGGTTGGCAAACAATGTCACAAAACAATATGTGTATTAATTGTTTAATGAGAGAAGCGCAATTAAAAAAAAAAAGGCAAGAAAAACAATCTTTTATGCTAGCAACCAAGAGTCCTCTCTGAATTCTGCTGAAGTGTATTTGCAGCCTCCAATGTTCAACAACGTCTTATATGTTTTAATAACAACAATATGCCTCATTCATAAGAAAAGGAAAAAGATTTAGACCAAACCTTGTACTTACGATTGAAACCCAGCAAGGGCTACTTACTGTCTAAAGGTTTTTCATCTTGTGAATCCAAATCCGTCTGGACCAAAAGATAAAGATTTTCATAGATTATGTAAATAACACACATGGGTTACATTTCAAAATTGTTATTAAAAGGCTTTTAACACCTTGGAGATGTACAATGTCATCCAAAGGCAGTCACTATCACATGATTTCTTAAAGAATTCAGTTACCATCTGAGGACTTCAAAAAAAAAAAAAAAAAGCCATGGTTAAATTAGTACCTTTGTTTGTTTTTCCTTAGTCTTGTCAAAAAGAAGATTAATGCTTCAGTTTTCTGCACTCAATACAACCTTTCTTACAGGAATGTGGTGTCTAAATCAAAGCTCCACTTAGATGCAGAGAAACTCGCTAGTGTGCGATGGTCTCTTCGCCTTTCCTCCTGTTTCCTTCACTCTTAATTTTTTTCCCTCGTAAGCTCCTGTTTAAGCCTTCCCTGCAAACCTGCCCACCCCATCCTTGTAATGCTGAATATTAGAATCTTTGAGTCTCACTGTCTAGGCAGGAAAAAAAAAAAAAAAATCTGCCAAGGTGGAAGCTCAGAGCAAACACCTGTAGGGTCATTTTATAAATGGAAGCACTAAAAAGCAGTGTTTCTTGCTGCCTAATAGTACAAAAAAATAATAGTACAGAGCCTTTAAATCACAGAAATTAGACGGGAGACCCATCAGGTCACCTTGTCCATCACCTATAGCAGCTTTATGTAGTTCGTGTGAAATGAGAGGGCAGAGAAGCATTTACAGCAGCCATGGGGAGATGCTCCCCCCAGCCATCCATCTCCCCGTTGAAAAAATGGCACTGAGAGCGGTCCAGCTTTTCTTTCGCCTAGTATCATATTTTTCTGCTTTGCTATATCCTTTAAACATGCAGCCACACTTTCTTCTGTTCCTCTAACTTTAACATGGACAACCTTCTAATACTACAACATTGTTGTTGTCTTTGTATTTGAGCCAAGTGACACAAATTTGCATCTTAAAATACAACCTTGTCAATCAATCCACGTTGCTAAGTCCAATGCTTTTCAAAAGCAGCATTAACTGCATTCTGATTCAGGAATTGTGTTTCTTGTAATTTCATTTTTGTGTGTCTATTTAAAGACTGGAGGAAATTTTGTTCAATTCTCTAAGAATATGAAGGTGGTGCTTAAGCCAGTGACTGGACCTCATAAACCAACTATGATTCCGATAAATTTGTTGCCAGCTTCTAAAGCCATAATTTTACTTTTCTCCAAGACATTATCAAGTTTGGTGGCCCACAAATCTGGATACTTCCTGATGTGACAGCCTGCCCAAGCGTATGTATGGAGAAACACTGTAATTTAATACCCTCTATGTGTCTGGGCAACACCTGAAGATAGAAAGACTGACTCTGCCATAAGTTATTCCATCTACTTTTATTTCAAAATGCCATGCATGACACTACATTGTATGAGAAAAAAACTCCTTATTTTATAGTTGCAAAACCGTCGCTTCTCTTAGATTGGAAATGAAAAAGGGAGGTTCACTTAGGTGTCTGGGATGGAGGGAAAGTCAGTTGAACCTTGAAGCCATGACTTTCATTCCAAGATACTCCTCCTTGGAAGGTGCAGGGCTCTTGCTTATTATTCTTGCTACTCCCACCTCCAGCACCGCGCTGGCCTCAAGCAGGGCACTACTCACTGTTTAATATCCTTATCCGAGTATGGAGATTTAGGCTTTACCATAATGCTCTAGAGCAAGGCTAAACCATTTAAACAAGACTTAGGAAAGGCTTTGGGGCAACCATAAGGACATAAATACAAACTAAGATTGACTAGGAAGAAAGGCCTGGCAATCTACTTCCAAAAATGAGCCAATGAAAATCCTATGAATCATAATTATAATGATCCAAACAACGACCCATTATTGGGGGTGGTGCAGGGTCAGACAGCATTTTGTTCCTTTGTGCCTGAGGTCACTGTGATTCAAGGGCTATCTCTACAGCAGCTAACAACTTGAAATAGGTAGACTGAATAGGTCTCAGTCCATGCTAGTTTTTGGTTTATCTCCACCTAGAGATTTTATTTTTCCACCCAGGAGCTCAAAGTATAGGCATTATGACCCCTCAAACCTAAGACTCTTCTGAACCTGAGAAGAATGATTCTGTGAGAGAAGAATTGCTTGTCCTACTTTCTTAAAGCTTGACTGCAGATAGGACTCTGTTGCCCACGCATGACTGTTGAACAGTGATAATAAACTTTTATGAATTTTCTCTCAAAGGGGATCAGAGTCCTTTTGAGACAAAACAAAAACAAACCCTTGTTTCAGCTTGCACTGCTGTAAGAGGAAGTAAGGGAGGGAGGAGCAGGGGGAGGGGAGGAAGACCGGGGAGGAATGGCTGGTGAGTATGAAGGGAGAGAGAGAATTATGTGTTGACTGCTTACAATGCAGGCATCTACTTTATGTACATTAGCTCATTTACTCATTACATAAATGATTTTCAGTTAGGTAAATGGAACACAGGTCACTCTGACTCCCTGGCTCATACCCTTCCATCCATACAATGCTGTGCTATTTTTCAAAGACATAAGGATTAATGAGATGATAAGGTTGGTAAAGTGTTCCAATTTTCTTTGAGAAAAAAAGCCATAAAATTTTATTGTTATTGTTACCTTTACTATTGAAGCTCAGTGAGTGCTTCAGTAGTGCCGTTGACCTAACTAAAATTACTCTCATTTATTTCATTTAGGAAAATACAGTGTAAAAATTAAAACAAACAGATTTATTGGATTTTATAGTCAGCAGATTATCTAGTTCAACTGCAAGTTTTTGCAGATGAGAATCTTTTATCTTATTTTTATTGTGCTTTAGGTGAAGGTTTACAGAGCAAATTAGTTTCTTATTAAACAATTAATACACAAATTGTTTTGTGACATTGGTTACCAACCCCTCTATGTGTCCCTGCTCTCTCCTCCTTGACCTTGGATTCCCCATTTCCATTCATCCAGTTTTCCAGTCTCTTCCTGCCTTCTCGTCTTTGTTTTTGGGCTGGTGTGCTCATTTAGTGTTGTATACATGGTTGAACTAGGTGTGTTATTGTTTGTTTTATAGCCCTGTCTAACGTTTGGCTGAAGGATGAACCTCAATTTCCGTGCTGAGTTGAAAGGGTATTCCGGGGCCGTACTCTCGGAGTTTCTCCAGTCTCTGTCAGAACAATAAGTCTGGTCTTTTTTTGCGACTTTGAATTTCGTTCTACATTTTTCTCCTGTTGGATGTAGAATATTTTCTTCGTAAACTATTTATGCCAATTGAGCTATATATCCCTCAAGACCACTGTCTCCAGCCCTCAGCCCAGAATCTCAGTCCCTCAGGATACTTAGATGTGTCTATGAAGCTTCTATGACTTTGTCTTGGTCAAGTTGTGCTGACTTCCCCAGTATTGTGTCCTGTCTTATCCTTCACCAAATTTACCACTTGTCTATTGTCTAGTTAGTGTGTTTCCCTCTCCACCCCTCCCCTTTTTCGTAACCATCAAAGATTGTCTCCTTCTGTGTGTAAAGCTTTTCATGAGTTTTTCTAAGACTGGTCTCGTACAGTATTTGGCCTTTTGTGATTGGCTTATTTCACTCAGCATAATCCCCTCCAGATTCATCTATGTTATGAGATGTTTCGCAGAGTCATCATTGTTCTTTATTGTTGCATAGTATTCCATTGTATGTATGGACCATAATTTGTTTATCCATTCATCTATTGATGGGCACCTAGGTTGTTTCCACCTTTTTGCTATTGTGAATAATGCTGCAGTGAACATGGGTGTGCGCATGTCTTTTTGTGTGACTGCTCTTATTTTTCTAGGTTATATTCCTAGGAGTGGGATTGCTGGATTGTATGATATTTCTATTTCTAGCTTTTTAAGAAAGCACCAAATCATTTTCCCAAAATGACTGTAACATTTTGCATTCCTACCAGCAGTTCTTAAGAGTTCCAATCTCCTCACAGCCTCTCCAACATTTGTTATTATTTTTTTTTCATTAGTCCAAGTAATATTGGGATGAGGCAAATGAGAATTTTGAGGACTAAATCCATGACCAAGATCACAGATGGTTTGGAAGCAAAAATGATAACTGTAACCCAGTTGGTGCTCTTTCTATTGCTTGGTTCTCCCAAAGGTTGAGAAAAGGGTGGATTAAGGTGAAAATTAACATTAAACATTCGCTCTTCTCAATCTACAGTTGTTACAGCAAGAATATAGCGATAATTCCTCAACTGTGGAAATAACAATGGGCTCAATGGTGTTCGATTTGCTTCTCCAGGGGCCCAGACATATTTCCCCTCTCTATTAAAGAGTTAATTGTGTTAATTATAAAAAAATAAAATTATGTAAAGGACAAGAAGGCACTATTAAAGCACATGGAATTATGCATCCAATCAAGTACAAACAAGAACCCTGGTAGGACTTATTTTAGTTTTGCCATTTTTAAAAGTCTCTGTACAGGAAAATAATTACATCCCCTCCCCTCGCCAAAAAAGAAAACAACTGCATTTGTATTCAGCTTGAAGTGTAACTTAAGAGTGGAAGAGCAAGAATTTGACCTGAGTTATTTATGTGACTATTATCCGTTCAATTATCGCTGCTTAAACTTGGACTTTATTGTGTTCAGATTTTTTTCAATACGCTCTACATTTTATTTTTCAGTGAATAGAATTCTACACTTTGTTTAGTCCTGAGCTTTAATTGGACCTGAAGCAGAAGGGAATGTCCATTTGATCTAACTCCTTTGTTTTAAAGAAGAAAAGTGAGGCCTAATGAAAGCAAGTGCCTCAGCTGCGGTCTCACCATCAGTTAACAGTGTGTGCTTGGAATTTAATCTAGGTCTCCTTCCACAACCACATGTTGCCATTTCATTGACTATTAATTTGTCTAGACAAGTCTTTTTAGTAATTCATTTTACCGTGAGCTTTTATGCCCTTTTCCCTTAAAAAAATGTTGCCATAGAGTGGATTCCAACTCATGGTGACCCCATAGGTGTCAGAGTAGAACTGTGCTCCAAAGCAGTTTTAATGGCAGCTAATTTTTCAGAAGTATATTGCCAGGCCTTTCTTCCAAGGTACCTCTCAGTTGACTCAGATCTCCCTTCTTTTAGTTAGTAGCCAAACACATTAAGTGTTTGCACCACCAGAGACATGAAATTCTCTGTTGGCTGTCATTAGGGGTGGGAAGAGAGGAAAGCACCCAGTAGCCTTTGCTGTTATTTGCTGTGTCCTCCTGTGTACTGTTACTATGTAGTAGGAAAACTAAGCCTATGCATTACATTGAGGCCAGCCACTATGGATAGCCATGCATACATCTGAGGGTAAAAGCTCATTGATTGATGCAACATTCTGCAAGAGCAAATTCTTCGTTCATTGTTATCTGTGAGGCATCACCCTTCCACCACACCCCCCAAAGCTCCTATTTTCCTGCTCAGTCTTATGTTCCTACAGAAAGTGTCCAGCACCATGAGTTGGGTTAAAAGGAGGAGGGAAAAATATAGGAAGTGGCCAGAAAAAAGGGAAAAAAGACTGCACTCAGTAAATGACTTTAATCATCTCTGGAAACTATGCTAGTACTTTGGGCTAAAAATAAATTCATTGTCTTTGTCTTGAGGCACTGCTTGTTATTTTTTTGGTAATCCCTCTTCATCAATGAAAAAAAAAGTCTCCATTATCACCTCCTTTCCCCATTCCTACTTAACATCTCAAAAATCTTGTCTTCTTTAACCAACCTACTTCTCGTAATTGAAAGAAAAGGGAAGGGAATCTGAGCTATCGGGAAGACACAAACAGTTTGTTCTTGGTTACTGACTGAAAGGCTAGTAATTCAAATCTACCCAGTGGTGCCACAGAAGAAAGGCCTGGCAATCTAATTCCATAACATTATAACCATTTAAAACAACGTGGAGAAGTTCTATTCTGTAACCCACGCAGCCACCGTGAGTTGGAATTGACTCAATGGCAACTTTTTTTTGGCTTATGTTTAATTTGCATAGGGAATTTTTTTCCTAATTAAAACACTAATAACTTATTTTTCACGTTTAATATCTGATAAAGAGTAGGTGTTAAAAAAATCTGCTGAGTGGATTGATTGGAGATGGTGACAGGTTTAGTAATCATGTATTGAGTACCTAACAACTAGTTAGGCTTGTGGAAAGGAGACACAGACAGCCCCTGGGATTAGAGATTACTATAGTCTAATGACAGAGACAGATACGCAAATAACGAAATCAGTGCAACATGATAAAATGTCATTGAGAAATAGGACAAACTGTCTTGGAATCACTGAAGGGAGAATGACAAATTTCCTAGGGAAGTCAGGAAAGGCTTGCAGAAGTGTAAGCATTTGAGTTGGATCTTAAAGGACGACTAAGACTTTTTCAGGTGCAAGAAAGACTTTCGGGCTTATACAGACTTGCAAGCTACAGAGACCTGACACATTTGCAGAACATTCAGAAGTTCAATGAAGCAGGAGCATTGAGGGAAGTGCAAGAAATGATATAGGGTGAGACCAAAAGTCTTTTACACCATACTGGGAGGTTTATATTTTATTCTGTGGACAGCAGGTAACCAACAGAGGCTTTCGATATGGGAAGTAACACTACTGATGTTTTCTTCTTTTAAGGAAAGCAAATCTAGAGATGATACGGATAAGGGTCTTGACAGAGAAACCAGTTGGAAGCTATTTCGATAGCCCCAGGGAGATATGCATTATGATGTCATTGGAGGTGAAGATAGGGGGGCAGAGGCTCTTGCAGTGGAATCAACAGATGATGATGACTGATTGGGTGGGGAGTTGACAGTAGAACTGAGGTTCTTATGACTGGAAGTCATTATATTAATTTGAGAACACAGGAAGCAGGTAAGGTTTTCATACAGTCAAAACACGCTTCATTGAGTATCATTCATGGAGTTGCTTAGGAACTTGGGATAAGATGAATGGGAACTAGTTTCTACCATCCAGGAGTTCAGTATTTAGCTGGAGAAAATATATAATTAAAAAGTCGATTATGTTGCGGTACATGCAATGATGGCAAATAATGGCCAACATTTACTGAGTGATTACTAAGTGCTAGACACTGTTCTAAGTATATTTTACATAAACTGTCTCATTTTATCTTCATAACAATCTTAAAACCGAGATGCTGTTAGTGGTTTGAATTCACCCAGAGATGCCTTGGAATAAAAACTTTGCAATCCACTTCTGAAAGGCCACAGCCAGTGAAAACCTCATAGATCACAGATCTACTCTACAACACATAGAGTCAGCATGAGTTGGAATTGACTCCATGGCAATAGGTTTGTTTTTTGTTTTGTTATTTTATATTTTTATTGTGCTTTAAGTGCAAGTTTACAAATCAAGTCAGTCTCTCCTACAAAACCTGTATCCAAAAAACCAAACCAAGCCCACTGCTGTAGAGTCGATTCTGACTCATAGTGATCCTATAGGACAGAGTAGAATTGTCCCATAGAGTTTCCAAGGAGCCCCTGGCGGATTCAAACTGCAGACCTTTTGGTTAGCAGCTGTAGCACTTAACCACTACGCCTCCAGAGTTTCCACAAAACCTGTATACACCTTGCTATATACTCCTAGTTGCTCTCCCCCTAATGAGACAGCACACTCCGTCTCTCCACCCTTTATTTTCGTGTCCATTCAGCCAGCTTCTGACTCCCTCTGACCTCTCATCTCCTCTCCAGACAGGAGCTACACACATAGTCTCATGTGTCTACATCCAAGAAGCCCACTCCTCACCAGTATCATTTTCTCTTTTAAAATCCAGTCCAATCCCTGTCAGAAGAGTCGGCTTTGGGAATGGTTCCCATCTTGGGCTAACAGAAGGTCTGGGGACCATGACCTCTGGGGTCCCTCTAGTCTCAGTCAGACCATTAAGTCTGGTCTTTTTACTAGTATTTGGGGGCTGTATCCCACTGCTCTCCTGCTCCTTCAAGATACTCTGCTGTGCTCGCTGTCATGGCAGTCATCAGTTATAGCTGGGCACCATCTAGTTCTTCTGGTCTCAGGCTGATGTAGTCTCTGATTTATGCAGTCCGTTCTGACTCTTGGGGCCATACTTACCTTGTATCTTTGGTGTTCTTCATTCTCCTTTGCTCTATGTGGGTTGAGACCAATTTTTGCATCTTAGATAGCCGCTTGCTAGTGTTTAAGACCCCAGACACTGCTCTCCAAAACGAGATGGAGAATGTTTTCTTAATAGTTTTTATTATGCCAATTGACCTAGATGTCACCTGAAACCATGGTGCCCAAACCCCCACTCCTGCTATACTGGCCTTCGAAGTGTTTGGCTTATTCAGGAAACTTTTTGCTTTTGGTGTAGTCCAGTCCTGCTGACCTCTCCTGTATTGTGTGTGGTCCTTCCCTTCACCTAAAGTAGTTCTCGTTTACTATCTAATTTGTGAATCCCCCTCTTTCTCCCTCCCTTCCCCCTCTCGTACCCATCAAAGAATATTTTCTTCTCTGTTTAAACCATTTCTCCAGTTCTTGTAATAGTGGTCTCATACAGTATTTACCCTTTTGCAACTGATTAATTTCACTCAGCATAATGCCTTCCAGATTCCTCCATGTTATGAAATGTTCAACAGATTCATCATTGTTCTTTATCAATGCATAGTATCCCATTGTGTGAATATGCCATAATTTATTTATCCATTCATCCATTGATGGGCACCTTCGTTGCTTCCATCTTTTTGCTATTGTAAACAGTGCTGCAATGAACATGGGTGTGCATGTATCTGTTCATGTAAAGGCTCTTATTTCTTTAGGATATATTCCAAGGAGTGGGATTGCTGGATCCTATGGTAGTTCTATCTCTAGCTTTTTAAGTAAGTGCCAAATCAATTTCCATAGTGGTTGTACCATTTTACATTCCCACCGGCAGTGTATAAGTGTTCCAATCTCTCCACAGCCTCTCCAACATTTATTATTTTGTATTTTTTGGATTAATGCCAGCCTTGTTGGAGTGAGATGAAATGTCATTGTAGTTTTGATTTGCAATTCTCTAATGGCTAATGATCGTGAGCATTTCCTCATGTATCTGTTAGCTACCTGAATGTCTTCTTTAGTGAAGTGTGTATTCATATCTTTAGCCCATTTTTTAATTGGGTTATTTGTCTTTCTGTTGTTGAGTTTTTGCAATTACGTGTAGATTTTAGAGATCAGCTGATGATCAGAGTTGTCATAGCTAAAAACTTTTTCCCAGTCTGTAGGTAATCTTTTTACTTTTTTTTTTTTTTTGGCATAGGTGTTTGACTTTTAGGAGCTCCCAGTTATCTAATTTTTTTTTTTTTTTTTTTGCTGTTTTTGCAGTTCTAGTAATGTTTTGTATGCTGTTTATGCCATATATTAGGGCTCCTGGCATTGTTACTATTTTTTCTTCCATAATCTTTATCATTTTAGATTTTATATTTTGGTCTTAGATCCATTTTGAGTTAGTTTTTGTGCATGGTGTGAGGTATGGGTCTTGTTTCTTTTTTTTTGCAGATGGATATACAGTTATGCCAGCACCATTTGTTAAAGAGACTGTCTTTTCCCCATTTAACAGACTTTGGGCTTTTGTCAAATATCAGTTGCTCATATGTGGATGGATTTATGTCTAGATTCTCAATTCTGTTCCATTGGTCTATGTATTTGTTGTTGTACCAGTACCAGGCTGTTTTGACTACTGTGGCAGTATAATATGTTCTAAAATCAGGTAGTGTGAAGCTTTACTTATCTGGTGCCTCTTTCCCTTCCATATGAAGTTGGTGATTTGTTTCTCCACCTCATTAAAAAATGCCACTGGTATTTGGATTGGGATTGCATTGTATTTATAGATTGCTTTGGGCAGAATAGACATTTTTACATCCTGAGTCATCCTATCCAGGAGCAAGGTATGTTTTTCCACTTATGTAGGTCTCTTTTTGTTTCTTACAGGAGTGTCTTGTAGTTTTCTTTGTATAGGTCTTTTATGTTTCTGGTTAGATTTATTCCTAAGTACTTTATCTTCTTAGGGGTATTTTAAATGGTATTGGTTTGGTGATTTCATCTCTGATGTTCTTTTTGTTGGTGTAGAGGAATCCAACTAATTTTTGTATGTTTGTCTTGTATCCTGATACTCTGCTGAACTCTTCTATTAGTTTCAGTAGTTTTCTCGAGGATTCTTTGGGTTTTTCTGTGTATAAGATCATGTCATCTGCAAATAGAGATACTTTTACTTCTTTGCCAATTTGGGTGCTCTTTATTTCTTTATCTGGCATTATAGCTCTGACTAGGACCTTCAGCACAATGTTGAATAAGAGTGGTGATAAAGGGCATCCTTGTCTCGTTCCTGTTCTCACGGGGAATGCTTTCAGTCTCTCTCCATTTAGGGCGATGTTGGCTGTTGGGTTAGTATAAATACCCTTTATGAAGTTCAGGAATTTTCCTTCTATTCCTATTTTGCTGAGAGTTTTTATCATGAACATGTGTTGGACGTTGTTGAATGCCTTTTCTGCATCAGTTGATAAGATCATGGGGTTCTTGTCTTTTGTTTATTTATGTGATGGATTACATTGACTATTTTTCTAATGTTGAACCATCCCTGCATAGCTGGTATGAATCCCACTTGGTCGTGGTGAATTATTTTTTTGATATGTTGTTGAATTCTATTGGCTAGAATTTTGTGGAGAATTTTTGAGTCTAAATTCATGAGGGATATTGGCCTGTAGTTTTCTTTTTTTGTGGAGTCTTTATCTGGTTTTGGTATCAGGGTTATCCCGGCTTCGTTGAATGAGTTTGGGAGTATTCCATCCTTTTCTAAGCTCTGAAGTACCTTTAGTCATAGTGGTGTTAACTCTTCTCTGAAAGTTTGGTAGAATTCTCCAGTGAAGCTATCAGGGCCAGGGCTTTTCTTTGTTGGGAGTTTTTTGATTACTTTTTCAATCTCTTCTTTTGTTATAGCTTTATTTAGTTGTTCTGTCTGTTTGTGTTAGTTTAGGTAGGTACTGAGTTTCTAGAAATTTGTCCATTTCCTCTAGGTTTTCAAATTTGTTGGAGTACAAGTTTTCATAGTACTCTGTTATGATTCTTTTAATTTCAGTTGGGTCTGTTGTGATATTGCCCATCTCATTTCTTATTCAGGTTATTTGCTTCGTCCCCTGTTTTTCTTTTGTCAGTCCAGCCAATGGTTTATCGATTTTGTTAATCTTTTAAAAAAAACAGCTTTTGGTCTTTTTAATTCTTTCAATTGTTTTTCTGTTTTTTATTTCATTTAATTCTGCTCTAGTTTTTATTATCTGTTTTCTTCTGGTGCCTGATGGTTTCTTTTGTTGCTCTCTTTCTATTTATTCAAATTGTAGGAATAATTCTTTGATTTTGGCCCTTTCTTCTTTTTGTGCATGTCCATTTATTGATATAAATTGACCTCTGACCACTGCTTTCACTGTGTCACAAAGGTTCTGATAGGAAGTGTTTTCATTCTCTTTGAATTCTATGAATTTCTTTATTCTGTCCTTAATTTGTTCTACAATCCGATCATTCTTGAGGAAAGGGTTGTTCAGTTTCCATGTATTTGGTTTCTTTTCCCTGATATTTCTGTTACTGACTCCTAGTTTTATGGCCTTATGGTCAGAGAAGATGCTTTGTAATATTCTGGTGTTTTGGATCCTGCTAAGGCTTGCTTTATGGCCTAATATGTGGTCTATTCTGAAGAATGTTCCATGCGCATTGGAAAAGAAAGTATACTTGGATGCTGTTGGGTGAAGTGTTCTGTATATGTCTATGAGGTCAAGTTGGTTGATTGTGGCATTTCGCTCTTCTGTGTCTTCATTGATTTAATTATGTTCAGTCCGTCACTGAAAGTGGTGTGTTGAAGTCTCCTCCTATTATTGTGGAGCTGTCTATCTCACTTTTCAGTGCTGTTAGAGTTTGTTTTCTGTATCTTGAAGCCCTGCTGTTGGGTGCATAAATATTTAATATGGCAATATCTTCCTGGTATATTGTCCCTTTAATCATCATATAGTGTCCTTCCTTATCCTTTGTGGTAGATTACATTTGATGTTTGTTTTGTCAGAAATTAGTATAGCCACTCCTGCTCTTTTTTTTTCAGTTTAATTTTTATTGCAATGTATGTAACAAAATATTTCCATTTTAATTAGAATCACCATGTTTTGCAACAATCACAATGTTTCCAAATTTTCTCATCACCCATGATAAAACAAAAATTATGTTGTCAATAATAGAAATTGTTTGAACTGTATTTAATAAATGATTTGCAAATCAGGGTAATATTTTGCCTCCAGAATGAAAAATGTTTCCAAGTGGAAAGAACTTCTGCATATTCTTTTTTTTTTTTTTTAGCTTTTATTGAGCTTCAAGTGAACATTTACAAATCAAGTCAGACTGTCACAGATATGTTTATATACACCTTACTCCATACTCCTACTTGCTCTCCCCCTAATGAGTCAGCCCTTCCAGTCTCTCCTTTCGTGACAATTTTGCCAACTTCCAACTCTCTCTATCCTCCCATCCGCCCTCCAGACAGGAGATGCCAACACAGTCTCAAGTGTCCACCTGATACAAATAGCTCACTCTTCATCAGCATCTCTCTCCTACCCACTGTCCAGTCCCTTCCATGTCTGATGAGTTGTCTTCGGGAATGGTTCCTGTCCTGGGCCAACAGAAGGTTTGGGGACCATGACCGCCGGGATTCCTCTAGTCTCAGTCAGACCATTAAGTATGGTCTTTTTGTGAGAATTTGGGGTCTGCATCCCACTGATCTCCTGCTCCCTCAGGGGTTCTCTGTTGTGCTCCCTGTCAGGGCAGTCATCAGTTGTGGCCGGGCACCAACTAGTTCTTCTGGTCTCAGGATGATGTAAGTCTCTGGTTCATGTGGCCCTTTCTGTCTCTTGGGCTCATAGTTATCGTGTGACCTTGGTGTTCTTCATTCTCCTTTGATCCAGGTGGGTTGAGAACAATTGATGCATCTTAGAAGGCTGCTTGTTAGCATTTAAGACCCCAGATGCCACATTTCAAAGTGGGATGCAGAATGTTTTCCTAATAGAATTATTTTGCCAATTGACTCAGAAGTCCCCTTAAACCATGGTCCCCAAACCCCTACCCTTGCTCCGCTGACCTTTGAAGCATTCAGTTTATCCTAGAAACTTCTTTGCTTTTGGTCCAGTCCAGTTGAGCTGACCTTCCATGTATTGAGTATTGTCCTTCCCTTCACCTAAAGCAGTTCTTATCTACTAACTAATCAGTAAAAAACCCCTCTCCCACCCTCCCTCCCTCCCCACCTTGTAACCACAAAGGTATGTGTTCTTCTCAGTTTATACTATTTCTCAAGATCTTATAATAGTGGTCTTATACAATATTTGTCCTTTTGCCTCTGACTAATTTCGCTCAGCATAATGCCTTCCAGCTTCCTCCATGTTATGAAATGTTTCAGAGATTCGTCACTGTTCTTTATCGATGCGTAGTATTCCATTGTGTGAATATACCACAATTTATTTATCCATTCATCCATTGATGGACACCTTGGTTGCTTCCAGCTTTTTGCTATTGTAAACAGAGCTGCAATAAACATGGGTGTTCCTGCTCTTTTTTGATTGTTGTTTGGTTGATATAAATATTTTTCCATCCTTTGAATTTTAGTTTGTTTGAGTCTTTAAGGTGTGTCTCTTGTAGGCAGCATATAGCCAGATCAGGTTTTTTATATCCATTCTGCAACTCCAAGTCTCTTTATTGATGCATTTAGTCCATTTACATTCAGCGTGATTATAGATATGCATGAGTTTAGTGCTGTCATTTTGATGCCTTTTTTGTGTTGTTGACAGTTTCATTTTTCCACTTACTTTTTGGTGTTGAGAAGTTTTTCTTTATAAGTTGTGTGTTCCTCTTCTTCACTGTAATTGAATTTGTTTTTTCTGAGTCTTTACGTTTATCTTGTTTTTTATTTTGAAGTATAGGATTGTTAGTCTTCTTTGTGGTTACCTTAATATTTACCCCTATTTTTCTAAGTTTAAACCTAACTTATATCTCCCTATATCACCTTGATTTCCTCTCCGTATGGAAGACCTATGCCTACTTTTTTTAATCCTTCTTTATTGATTTAATGTTTTCATCTTTTACATAATGACACCACTGATGCCCTGTTTTGAGGGTTTTTTTTTTCTCTTTATCCTGATTTTTTTTTGTGTGATTTCCCTATCTCAGTTGATATCTGGTTGTTCTGTTCTGTGTTCTAGTGTTGGGTTGATATCTGATATTATTGATTTTTTAACCAGATAATTCCCTTTAGTACTTCTTGCAGTTTTGGTTTGGTTTTTGCAAATTCCCTATGTTTCTGTACACCTGGAAATGTCTTAATTTTGCCTTCATATTTGAGAGACAGTTTTGCTTATTATGTAATTCTTGGCTGGCAATTTTTCTCCTTCAATGCTTTATATATGTCATCCCATTGCCTTCTTGCCTGCATGATTTCTGCCAAGTGGTCCACACTTATTCTTATTGATTCTTCTTTAGAGGTGACTTTTCGCTTAACCCTGGATGCTCTTAAAATTTTCTCTTTATCTTAGGTTCTGGCAAGTTTGGTAATAATATGCCTTGGTGATTTTGTTTTGGACCTACCTTGTATGGGGTTTGATGAGCTCTTGGATAGATACCCTTTCATCTTTCATGATGTTAGGGAAGTTTTGTGCCAAAAAATCTTCAGTCATTCTCTCTGTATTTTCTGTTATCCCTCCCTATTCTGGTATTCCAATCACTCTCAGGTTATTCTTCTTGACAGAGTCCCACATGATTCCTAGGGTTTCCTCATTTTTTTTAATTCTTTTTCTGATTTTTTTCAAATATATTGTTTCCAAGTGTTTTATCTTTATTCTCACTAATTCTGCATCCTAGTTCCTCAATTCTGCTCCTTTGGCTTTCTATTGAGTGTTCTAATTCTGTAATTTTACTGTAAATCTTCTGAATTTCTGAATGCTGTCTCTATATGATTTCTTGCAGTTTATTAACTTTTTCACCATGTTCTTGAATAATCTTTTTAATTTCTTCAACTGCTTTATCTGTGTGTTCCTTGGCTTTTTCTGTGTGTTGCCTGATCTTGTTTCTGATGCCTTTCATGATGTCTCGAAGAGTTCTGTATATTAATCTTTTGTATTCTACATCTGGTAATTCCAGGATTACATCTTCATCTGAGAGAGTCCTTGATTCTCTGTTTTGATAGTTTGTTGAAGCAACCTACCTCTCCACTCCCGGCTGAAACAGTTACAGTCAGATCTCAAACAGATTTGCCCTTGCAATATAATAGCCACTTGGATCCATGTAGGGGTGAAAGAAAAAGTCTGTGGATTGCTTATGCCCGGACTGGAGCTGCTTCTGCTCTGAGCTTCCAGATTAGGGGAGTTGGCAGAGTATTTCCCCCCATCTGTTAATTTGTTCCTTCTTCCAGGCCAGGAGAATGGCTCAGGGAGTGCAGCAAGTTCTACCTCAGGCCCAGGGACATCAACTGTTAATGAAGCCAGTTGGGGTGGGAGGGGATCAGATAGATAGGAGAGTGTTCTTTCAAAAGAAGGATCTATTAGATCTGTGTACAGTAAATTAGACAAAAATCACTTATATTGTTCTGACAGCTACTGTTTTATCTCAGATTCCAGAGGCGTGTGTAGCCTGTGTGCACTGGGTGAGTCTCCACCAAGATTTTCCCAGGGGCGTAGGGCTGCATCCCATGCTTGCCTTCTTTTGCTGAAGCAGCTGTGTCCTAAACTCCACAGCCAGTCTCACAGCTGTCACACTAGAGGGCCGGGGTGGACAACACTTCAGTTGCCTTCTTTCACTGAAGCAGCCATGTCTCAGGAAGCTACCACCATCCATGCTGCAGTCGCATGAAAGAATGGCACAAAGGAATCGGAGCTGTGGCTCTGTGCAGGCTCAGCAACTCATTGCAGCTTCTGCACTGCATCTTCCTCCCCCATCGCTCAGACTGATTCCTTAATTTTGCATTTCATGCTTAGGGTTCATAGCTTATCGTATATATGATCGATTCACTTGTTTTTTCGGGTTTTTGTTGTAAGAGGGATCAGCGGAAGATTCTGATTAGTTTGCAATCTTGGCTCTGCCTCTCTTTGTTTTTGTTTCTGATTACTATTCTCACTTTACATATGAGAAAACTGAGACATAGTTAGGTTAAGCAACTTGCCCAAAGTCATACAAATTGTACTGCTAGAACCAATACTTAAACCCAAGCAGTGTGGCTCCAGAGTCCAGGCAGTTGGCCTACTCATCATATTTCCTCTGTGTTAGGAGTACATGCAGAATATTGTGTGTGTGTGTGTGTGTGTGTGTGTGTGTGTGTGTTATGAATTCTGTTTGGATGTTCGGTTGGAGCTACACAATATCAAAGTAGACATTTTTCAAGTGGAATTTAGAAATGTGGAGTTAGAAGCTGAAAAATAGATGAAAGCTAGAGATATAGTTGTCATCTGCACATAAGTGAATCAATAGGAGTTAATCTCCCAGGGAGAGTATTTGGGCCAAGATTAGAAGACATAGCTCTGGAAGCCCCAACACAGAGTGGATGTACAAAAGACAAACCAACTAATGGAAAAGAAGGAATGGCCACAAGAGAGAGGACAACAGAGAAAGTGAAACAAAGATCAAGATAGTTTCTAGAAAGAGAAAGTCATGGTGAACAGTGCCAACTGCTGCAAGGAGTCATGTAAGGCTGAAGATAGGGATTTGAATTTGACAATTGGAAGGTTATTGTTGGTCTTGGAGAGAGTAATTTTTATTGTCTGATTGTAAAGATGGTCATATTGAATGGCCATGTAAAGAGTGGCTGTTAATTTCTGTTTGAAGGAGGTAGTTTATAGAATAAAGAAAGTTATACTCTGTTAATGCCAGATAATCAGACAGAAGTGGGAAAATAGTGTTAAAGAAGGAGGGAACAGGGAAGATCATTGCAGCTCCCATTTCTATAAAATAGCCAGAGGAACAAGTTAGCCCACAGAGTAGTCAATTACAGAGCCTATTAAACTTAAAATTCTTCATACAGCAACTTGCCAATATATCTATATACCCTTACTTCATTTATTGACATGATTAGGTTCCAAAGACAAGATTGTTATGTGAAAATCGGTGTTATGCAAAAATGCGGGATGACCACATCAGATCCCAAAATGGAGGATGACTACATCATCACATAACTGCCAAATTATATCATTTTACATAACTGCCAAACCACTGAGAATTACGGCCCAGCTAAGTTGACACATGACCTTAACCATCACAGCCAGGGTTACTCTCACCTCAAACCTTTGTATTCATTACTGCCAGACATATATGAAAAATAGTCAGATAGTGATTTCTTACTATTGTTGTAAATGAGAAATGTTGGATAACTAAATAGTTGGTAAGTAAGGAGAAGATGTAATGCACTTTTATTCATTCATTCATTCCTTTACTCAGTAAAACTTATTAAGCACTTACTAAGTGCTATGCATGGAGACTGCACCAAATTAAAAACCAAGCCCAGTGCCATCAAGTCGGTTCCAACTATATGCACATGCAAATGTTAGTATGTGTTCAAGGGAATGGAAGAGATAATAGCTGGCAGAAGGAAGCCTGACACGCAGAGGTTTGCCAGGAATAGGGGACAACATTAGAAAGCCAGGGAGAATAAAAGGGCATTGCCTGATCATTAAGCTGTGTGAAGTGCACAGTGGTTAGAGCATATGGGGGTTAGTAGGACACAGTGCTATTACTGGCAGAATAAGGAACCTTGATGGTGCAATGGTTAAACACTAAGCTGCTGACTGAAAGGTGGGCAGTTAAAATCCACCCAGTGACTCTGCAGGAGAAAAGACCTGGCGATCTGCCCCAGTAAAGATCTGCCTGGGAAACCCTACGAGGCAGTTCTACTCTGTCATGTTGAGTTGCTGTAAGTCAGAATCAACTTGTCAGCACACAACAATAGGACACAGTGTTCTTATTGACAGAATACAGGAAAGCCAAAAAAGGCAAGAGCTGAGGATAGAGGGGTAGTTTTGGATTAGGTTTTATTTACTTTTTCAAATTTAAAACTATACATCTACACAAAAATTGTAAAATAGTGCTAGTAATAATAACATCATGTTCTTGTGTTTCTGCCTCAGAAAATATGCATAATTATATGTATGAATGTGGAATGCATGTTCCATATGAAAAAAAAAATCCTGTTGTACTGTGGTGGCTTGCATGCTGCTGTGATGCTAGAAACTATGCCACCAGTATTTCAAATCCCAGCACGGTCACCCAGGGTGAACAGGTTTCAGTGGAGCTTCCAGACCACGACAGACTAGGAAGAAGGTCCTGGCAGTCTACTTCTGAAAAAATTGGCCAGTGAAAATCTTATGAAGAGCAGTGAAACATTGTCCGATACAGTGCCAGAATCTAAACCCCTCAAGTCGGCAACAATAGGCTCAAACGTAGCAAGGATTGTTGGGATGGTGCAGGACTGGGCAGTGTTTCATTCTGTTGACAACAACAACAGCAGTAACATAAATGTATGTTTTCCATGTGAAAATCATTTTATGAGCAAGTTTTAGCTTTCTCAAGTTAATATTTCAATATTTTCTAGCTTTTTTTGTTTGTTTTGGTAACCATTTTTCACCATGCTTGAACATGACATTGACTGAGTTTGTTTCTGGTGCAAAGCTGCTGATATAGTTCAAAAAATAACATATTTATCCCTGTGTCTTGACCCAGATTATGTGATATAACCATCTATGAAACAAATTTACGGCAATGGATTGGAGAAACCATACACTGCCACTGAAAATAGCTCTATGAACCTTCCACAGCAACCATATTTCAGGAAGAAAAGTTGAAAAAAGAAAGAAAAAAATGTCATGAATGGAAGTCAGGAAAAATATAGAAAGGAAAAGAGAGAGATAAGACAAATAGAAAATACTGGAAAGAGGAAGTACAGAATGAGAACCTCTTTGTTATAATTGGCTTCAGGACTACATATTTGAATAAACACTGAGCACTTGTTTGGCTTCTGGTTTTCCTACATGGCAGATGATACATGAAGTAGTAATCTGTTGCAGAGTAAAACCTGAGAAACCAAACAGCATGTATTGTTTTATTTTTCTATGATAAGCCTTTGCTCCATAAAGATAGAAAAACATGGGTGCTCTTTATTTGTTCTAGGATGACCAGCACAAAGCAGGAAAAAAAAAACATAGAATTTTTAGCTTCTAATAGGAAATGGGAAATGTATGCGTATTTACCTGGTGTCCTGGTGTAGGTGTGAGAGAATTCCCTGAGAAATATGGAGAAGGGAAAGCTGACACGCTGTTTGATGGGTGTCATTTTAGAAGCTGCCTACTACACATCAAACTTCACTTCGAGAAAGAGGTGTTTCAAGGTGCACTCCAAGCTTCATCTAGCTTCGTGAGAATCTCTGGTAGAGCTTGATATATGTCCCTGTGATTTAGGGGGCACTGAGACAGGCGCCTGACTTTTGGGCTAGTTGGTAGCTGGGTAAAGAAGTCACGTTTCGAACCAGTCTCAAATGTACCAGTGGTGCACTAAGAAACTGTAATCAGAGGTCCCCACTGAGAAAAGATATTTCTGAGAAATCTATAAAAGCACGTTATGAGAGAAAGAGCCAGAAGATCAGATTAAAACCATCCAAGTCTCCGAGGTTCTTTGCTGTCCCCTAATCTCTCCATCCCACCTCAATTTGCTGATTGTGGAGGTGCCAGAAACTAGAGCAAGAGAGGGAGAAACAAAAGCCAATACAGTTAGTCCCTGGCTTACTTTGAGTTATGATGAACCGCGCTTACGACCTTTTTTTTCTGGTACATCTTATTTTTAGTAATATGTACTGTTACGGTGTTGCAGTGGGTAATTTACTGATGTTATTCTCAGATTTTCACTCCCAGGTGTTTATATGTAATGTTTCCAACCCTCAAAGACAAATAAATATTGGATTTATAAAGATATTGATAAGAGAAGGCAATAATAATGAAAACTAAAAAAGAAAAATGAAGTATCTGACTTACGTCAGAGCTGACTTAACAATGGAGTTGTCAGAACAGGAATCCTGTCGCAAGTCGGAGACTACCTATATATTTATTCCACCTAAAATAGGCTCAAGCTGGGGAGTGAAGATGATTTTATTTGGCAGAAAGTCTAGACTTCTAATATTGGGCTTTCCTGGTTAAGTTAATAATTTTATGTAATTCATTAGCTAGTTTTAAAGGAAATGGTAAGAAAAAATAAAAGTTTTTCCTGGTGGTGTCCTACCTGGTAGTGTAAATGGCTAATGCACTTGGCTGCTAACCAGGAGACTGGAGGTTTGAATTCAGTTCTGCTCTAATACACGTGGGGTCGCCATGAGTTAGGGTTGACTCAAAAGCACATGGTAACAAGTATCTACCAAGGCCAGCATATCCAAAAAGTCAGTAAATTCCTATTGTATTAGTAAATATCTCATCTTACTTCTGACACATAAAAAGAGTAGGGCATTGGAAAGGTCTCTCAAATTAAAAATAGAGAGAGAGATTAGAGTTGGAGTGTCAGATCTCTTTACTTGCCATGGTGCCTTTCTGAGCCTTCATTTCCTCAGATGTAAAGCAAACTCATAATTGCCCTGTCAACTTCACTGAGTTTAATTCTAGTTTTTTAGATTATTTTTTACTTTTAAGGTACTAAAATATGTAAGAACAAAAGTATATTTCTTTCTGTGGTGCCTTTTCAGCTTGTGAAAGTCTTCAGTGCAGTTATTAGGTCTCCTCTGCTGCTATTGCCTTTAGTCCCTATAGATGCTCTCTTCAGCCATGAATCTACTATATTTGTGCTTTGTGAAATTGAGACATATTTCTTCATTGTGCCTTGATTCTACATGTATTGTCTTGCTTTCCATGAGTTCCTAATTTTTTAAGTTATAACAACTTAGCCATTTATCAGGAGCATTTTGAAAATTACAATGGAATATATGTTGTCGTCATTAGGTGCCATCTAGTTGGTTCCAACTCACAGCAACCCTATGTACAACAGAACGAAACACTGCCCAGTCCTGTGCAATCTTCACAGTTGTTGCTCTGTTTGAGCCCACTGTTGCAGCTGCTGTGTCAATCCATCTCATTGAGGGTCTTCCTCATTTTCAGTGACTCTCTACCTTAGCAAACATAATACCCTTCTTCAGGGACAGGCCCCTCCTGACAATATGTCCTAAGTATGTGAGATGAAGTCTTGCCATCCTGGCTTCCAAGGAGCACTGTTGCTGTACTTCTTCCAAGACGGACTTGTTCATTCTTCTGGCAGTTTGTGCTATATTCAATATTCTTCACCAACACCATTTAAAGGCATCAATTCTTCTTTGGTCTTCCTTATTACATTGTCCAGCTTTCATATGCATATGAGGCATTTGAAAAAACCATGGCTTGGATCAGGTACACCTTAGTCATCTAAGTGACATCTTTGCTTTTGAACACTTTAAAGAGGTCTTTTGCAACAGATTTGCCCAGTGCAGTATGTCTTTTGATTTCTTGACTGCTGCTTTCATGGGCATTGATTGTGGATTCAAGTAAAATGAAATCTTTAACAACTTCAATATTTTCTCCATTTATCATTGTGTTGCTTATTGATCCAGTTGTGAAGATTTTTGTTTTATGTTGAAGTGCAATCCATACTGAAGGCTGTAGTCTTTGGTCTTCATCAGTAAGTACTTCAAGTCCTCTTCACTTTTAGCAAGCAAGTTGTGTCATCTGCATATCAAATGTACATATATATATATATATATATATATATATACGTAAATCTCTAAGTTTCTGGAATCAAAATCAATCTCTCTGTCTCTTTTTTCTCCCTGTCCCTCTTAACTTTCGATACCTTCAACATTCACTATCGCCCTCCCAAGATATTTAAAGAGTCATTTAGAAAGTTTTGTTTCCCTCAATCTCTTCCTTTGTTGTTGTTGTTAGTCGCCATTGAATTGCCTCTGACTCATGGCAACCTTACGTATAATAGACTAAAATGATGCCTGGTCCAATACCATCTTTACGATCATTGTTATGTTTGAGTCCATTGTTGCAGCTACTGTGTGATGCCTTTCAACCTAGAGGCATTATATCGGACAACATGCTGTTGTGATCCATAAGGTTTTCCTTGGCAAATTTTCAGAAGTAGATCGTTGGACCTTTCTTCCTGGTCTATCTTAGTCTGGAAGCTCTGCTGAAACTTGTCACTCATGGATGACCCTGCTGGCATGGCTTCCAATAGCACCACCGTATGACAAACTAATAGATGGGTGGTGGAATCTCCTCCTTACCTACTCTTTTTGACCAAATTCCCCTGATTCTGCTTCAAAGTGATTTTGTAACCTATTTTTCTACCTTCTCACCTCGCTACACTAGTTCTTTATGTATTTCCTGAATTATTACCATAGATCACAATGGATGTTCTCACATCCAGGCTTTAATAGTCCGGCCTGTATTGTTGACTGTCATATTTCTAAAATGCACATTTGGTGCCATCATTGCCTGGTTATTATCCCACATTATGTTTAGGATGATTTCCAGTTGCTTACTTAGCACGCCATTTGAGGCTGTGTACCATCTGACCCTAATTTGCCTCACCAATTTAGTCTCTTATACTTCTCTTTACTCTGATCATAAGGAAGTAATTTATTCTGAATTTATAAAAAAAGTGTGGAAACCCTGGCTGATTATCAATAAAGTAGATCTCAGTGGAAAGCAATAGTAATTAAGAGATAAAAATAAACCGCTTAAGTACTGAAACTGTCAAAAATTTTGAGAGGGGCCAGTTTTGTCATTATCTGTTAAACTCATCTGTATCTTAAATAATACAGTGTATGAATTTAAAAATATAGCTCTGGACCCAGGATGCATGAGTTCAAATCCTGGTCCAGGTGCTCAAGAACTAGGGTATCTTTGGGCAAGTTACTTGATGTCTTTGTGCTGCCTTAGTTTCCTCATCTGTGTAAAGGTGATAAAGAATCTCAAAGGGCTTTTATGAGAATTCAATGAATTTAAATGCAAAACACGTAGAATAGTACCTGTTATATGAAACCAGATGATAAATTTAGTTGTTATTGTCTGGGTGGGTAGAGACAAAACAAAAATCACGGCAGAAAAAAATAATGCAGTTCTCATGACAATCCAAATCTGAGTGTCTGGTTTTACTTTTTCAGATGTGTTTAAATATTAATAAGTGAAAATATTCTGTAAGCAGCACACCATGGAAGGCACTGGGGATGCAAAAATGAGTAAGAAATGGACCATGTCTTCAGATGACAAGCCATACAGGGTCAACAACCTGTAATAACATCAACACTCAAAGTAGATGGATTTGCAGTTGTTTGTAAAACCACCCTGAAATTCTATATGCTGACATGAAAATAGCATTCTATTAATCTTGATAGAATTGAAATCTCTTTCCTTTCTCATTCACAGCAGTCAGTGCAATGGAAAGAACATGCCTTTGCCACCTGCTGTCAACATTGTTCCTTATTTCATTCACATCTCCAGAAAAAGGGAGCGCTTAGCCAGGTCTCTGAATAATGGCTCTGAAAGTACTTTCTTAACTGAAATAAGATATTCAATCAATTCATAGCAAAAGATGGTTGTTTCTTCAAACTTCCAGCAAAGCAGGTTGGTAGGCAGATCATATATCCTAGCAGAGGTCATCAATCTCATAATCTAAACTTTGAAAGATTGATGAGTATCACGTACTTCCATTGATGAGTATCACGTAATTCCATAATCTATTGCTTTCCATTTGTGGGAAGAACCCAGTCTGGTTAAAACATACTATGATTACCTCAATAATATTGAGTCAGATTTAGCTTTTAGGTAGTGGTTCTTGGAGTCTATGAAAGGAGACTCTCACTTGAGAGCCACCCAACCAACCAAACAAGTTGCCAAGTCAGTTCCAACTCATGGCGACCCCATGTGTGTCTGAGTAGAACTATGGTCCATAGGGCTTTCAGTGGCTAATTTTTCAAAAGTAGATCAAGAATTCTTTGTTCCAAGGCCCCTCTGGGCAGACTCAACCTCCAATATTTCAGTCAGCAGTCAAGCACATTAACCGTTTATATATACCACCCAAGGACTCCTACTTGAGAGGACAGAGGGTGAATTTGGTGACTCAAGTCCAAGTGGCATGGTATGTTCTTCTGTGATGGGACAACATTTGAGATCCTTTTATTTACATGAGCAAGGAACTTGGAATGGTAATTAGGGCCAGTGACATAATTTTCACAGATGACACAGCTGCATTGCCCATATCACACTTAAGATATTGTATGTGAGGATGGGCTCTTGCCTAAGTGTTGCTTTCTACTCTCCAGATCACTGTAATTATAATGGTTTCTGTACTTTATGACATTGTGATTTTATATAGTATCACAATTGTTATTCATTTCTGTGAATTTAAAATTTGGTTCTTTTGCAGAATAAAGGCATAGGGAACATGAAAACAAAAATACACTAAGGACATCCTAAATGCCCCTTCATCCTGAAAAATAATGTAATCACACATCAAGTCACCATAAAAATTCAATCAGCAGAGCAGGGAGAGGTCTCACATTTCACATTTAGCAACTGCTGAGAATATGCTAAAAGCTTTTTCTCAGGCAGACTGTCATTTCTACAAATGTCAGGCTTACAGACATGCCATGCTTCAGAAACTCAGTTTAATTTGGATAATAAATAAGAGCTTGTCATATGCTAAGTCACTGGAACTGTTTTGTACTCAATTCTGCAGCAAAAAAATAAAAAAAAACACACTCTCCCCAAGCTTCTCCCTCGCCTCCCACCATGAACACAAGCTATTTTCTATCACACCAAAAACACGCTGAGTATTTTAGGTCTCCTAGGGTATATTATTTTGTGACATTTTATTCTTGTTATTAGAAGCTTCTTCTGCCTTGCCCCTTAATAGAAGTTTCTTATTAGATACATAATTTTGTGTCTGTCTTCTGAGAAAGCGTACAGTTACTGTACTAATATTTATTTTGCAAAGGAAAACAAGATATCAAGGAGAAGCTATGCCAACATTACATGTGGATAACATGCAGAAGCTTTTCTCTCTGTCATCAGCTTCCATGAAGGTTTGGTGTTTCTCTTCATATGAATTCTGGGGGCTATGGGCTTAAAGATAAGATGCCTCTCTTTCTTCCGAGAGATGAAACTAAAGCAAGGAACAATGTCCAGATTTTATATTTCTGAGAATTTTATGGCTTTCTGTCCTTAATTGAACACGGTCAGTTGGGAAACAGATACTCCTGAGTTGTTGCAGGTGATTACATAAGAGTGGCTTTATTTATCATAATGCAATAGGTGGCGTATGTTTCAGGAATGTTTCCTTGATAGTACTAACTGAAGCCCTGGTTTTAATCTTTTCAGTATCTTTAATGACTACCCAGGGAGTTTCTGCTACCCCATTGTTTTGAGACAGGCACTGGTGGCAGAGGGCATTCATACAGCTTATGGGCATTTTAAGAAGGCACCCTGGAAAAGGATCTTGGCTTGGCCAATTGGGTTTTCTAACCCAGAGTTTGAATCTAGAGTGAGTGATGCAAAAAAGCAGGTACAAAGAAGACTTTATTCCAGTGACAGCATGGGTGGCAGTAGCATCTTTTTCCAGTGGTGCCAGCAGCAGAGGCAGCAGATTCCATGGTGTCCAGTGTCTGGTTACATGGTATGAGTGAGATCTTAGTGACATCTCACCAGACTGTTCTGAAGTCTGATTTGGTGGTTATCCTGTCCATCCAGTTTCCTTTAGTTTCTGATACTTCTCTTACCTAGAAATAGAAACACCATATGATCCAGCAATCCCACTCAGAGGAATATATCCTAGAGATATAAGAGCCATCACACAAATAGACATATGCACACCCATATTCATTGCAGCATTATTCACAATAGGAAAAAGATGGAAACAACCCAAGTGCCCATCAACAGATAAATGGATAAACAAACTATGGCACATACACACAATGGAATACTATGCAACAATAAAGAACAATGATGAATCTGCGAAACATCTCACAACATGGATGAATCTGGAGGGGATTATGCTGAGTGAAATAAGCCAATCACAAAAGATAAATACCGTATGAGACCACTATTATAAAAACAGAAGATGCAGAAGATGAAATTTTGGACTTGGAGTAGATTTAAGACTTTTGGGATGACATGATGGAATGAAAGTGTTTTACATGTGGCGAGGACATGAAGTTTTAGTGATGAAAGGGTGGAATGTTATGAATTGAATTGTGTCCTCCCAAAATGTGTGTCAACTTGGCTAGACCGTGATTCCCAGGATTGTGTGGTTGTCCTCCGTTTTGTGATCTGGTGTAATTTTCCTATGTGTTGTAAATCCTAACCTCTACAATGTTAATGAGGTAGGAATAGAGGCAGTTATGTTAATGAGGCAAGACACAATCTACCTGATTAGGTTGTATCTTCAGTCAATCTCTTCTGAGATATAAAAGAAAGAAGCAAGCAGAGAGGAGGGGTACTTCATTACTGCAAAGCAAGAAGAGCCAGGCCCTTTGGACCCAGGGTCCTGGTGCTGAGAAGCTCCTAGACCAGGGCAAGATTGATGACAAGGACCTTCCTCCAGAACCAACAGAGACAGAAAGCTTTCCTCTGGCACTTGTGTCCTGAATTTGGACTTCTAGATTCCTAGGATGTGAGAGAATAAATTTCTCCTCATTAAAGCCATTCACTTGAGGTATTTCTGTTATAGTAGCACTGAACAACTAAGACAGGGTCATTCTACAAAATACCTGACCAGTAGTCCTAAAATTCAAGGTCTGAAAAAACAGGAAGAAAAGCAAGGAAAATCTGAGAAACCATCACAGTCAAGAGGAGCCTAAGGAGACATGATAACTAAATGTAACATGGTATCCTGGAACAGAAAAAAAAAAAAAAAGTAGGTAAAAATTAAGAAAATCTGAATAATGTATGAACTTAATAATAATATATCAATATTGGCTCATTAATTATGGCAAAAATATCAAATTAACATAGGATGTTAACAATAGGAAAACCTGAGTGTGGGGCTTATGGGAACTCTCTGTACTATATTTGTAACTTTTCTGTAAAGCTAAAACTATATGAAAATAAAACACTTATTTAAATAAGGGACTTAATAACACAGGTCCACAATCTTTACAGTTTAAAAATCTCTTTGAAAAAAAATGTATTTTAAAGTCTGAAATAATTTCATTTGGTGGAAAAATAAGGCCTATTCACCATCTTATTTATCCCACTTTAATGTATCAACGGCAGCAGGGAGTAGGGTTTAATGTAAATATTCGGAGAGTTTAATTTGGAAATATTACAAATATTACTGTATGACTGCATTGTGCTGTTCTAGACCCTTCTAAAGGGGTTATAAAATATACATGTACCATATTGCCTTTTTTTTTATATACTTTAGGTAAAATTTTACAGCACGAAATAGTTTCTCATTCAAAAATTTCCATACGGATAGTTTTGTGACATTGGTTGCAATCACCACAATGTGTCAGCACTCTCCCCTTTCTACCCTGGGTCCCCCATGTCCATTTGTCCAGTTTTCCTGTCCGTTCCTGCCTTCTCTTCTTTGCTTTCGGGCACGTGTTGCCCGTTTGGATATACAGGATTGAACCTGACTGAACTAAGAAGCACATTCCTCACACACGCTATTGTTTGTTTTATCTGCCTGTCTAATCTTTGGCTGAAAGGTGGACTTTGGGAGTGGCTTCAGTTCTGAGTTACCAGGGTGTCCAGTGGTTACCCTATTGCTTTTATAAAATCTAAAATATTTTGTATTTGTAAACTCATTTTTCCCCAAAGGTTTTGGCTAAGAATTATGGATCTTTAGGACGGGTCCCATAGGGTTTTGTATTATACGAGATAATTCACATGGTTGACTTAGCACAGTACCTAGAACATAATAATGTGCATAATAGTAAGTTCTGATTATTATAATTAGTAACATCTCCTGCTGTTCTGTGCTATCAAGTGAATTCTGATTCGCAGCAGCCTTAAAGACAATAGAACTGTCACGCAAATTTTCCTTTTTGTATCCTGAAATCCTAGGGGTCTCAGCTATTTGAAGAATTGGAGGCAATCTGCTCCCTGAAACTGAGAAACATAATTCTGCAGCGAGGACCCATACTCACATGATGCACACTCCCATCATGTGGCTATTAGAGAGACACAGGCTTGTCCCCATGCCTTTAAGTTCCTATGCTATTGGTCAGCAGCAATATTGATTACACTGAGCGGAATTGAAAGATGCCCTAACGCTGTGGCTTAATTTCTATCTTGCCAATTGTGCTTTCTCCACAGATTATAATCTGCTTTGACACCCCTTTCCCCCAGTCTGTGAGGTATTGCGCCTGTCATCAGGGTCCCTCCACTCTTGTTTTTAATGCTGTAATTGTGCACTAACAGCTTTTCTTTCCCACAAGAGGTACAAGGGAAGGAAAAGCAGAATGAATCCAGCTCTAGATCATCACCTTCTTCTAGGGGGTGATCCAGGTGGCATCAGGCTTATTTTCACCTAGAGATAACCAAACACAGTGAGGACATACGCATTGTTGTAGGTTTTTGGAACCTCACTCAGATGCTTCCTTTTCTTCCTGTTTGTATGCCCTAGTGGGTCAGGAAGACTTGATATTGGCCCAACACCCACAGTTCTGGTTCAGTTGCCAAGAGTGGCCTGACAAGGGGACATAGTTTCCACATGTTTTTGACTGAACCTGGCAGTCCTGGTGCGTACGATTCTTCCTGCCATGAAAACAAAATTCCTTTATTATGACTCTCCCTCCTTTCTTCCTTTGTGTCGATTGACTTCTCACTGGCCTTGCTATCCTTCCTTTGTTATTAAGCCCATTAAAAGACATTTTTTGTGTGTGTGGTCAAACTATACGTGGCAAAACACACAGCAATGCAACAATTTCTATATATGGAATTCGGTAACATGGGTTACATTCTTCAGGTTGTGCCCCCTTTCTTGCTATCCTTTTCCAAATTATTCTACCATCATTGACATAAATTCACTGCCTCCTAGGCAAAGATCCGCCTTTTCTCCCTCACTCCCACCCCTGGTAACCACTAATAAGTTCTGTATATTTGCTTATTTCATATAAATGAGATCACACAGTATTTGTCCTTTTGCAACCGACTTATTTCACTCAGCATATTCTCAAGGTTCACACATGTTATGGTATGCATCAGGACTTCATTTCTCTTTATGGATGGGTAACATTCCATTGTATGTCTGTACCACATTTTGTTTACCCTTTCATCTGTTGATGGACATTTCTGTTGTTTCCACTTTTTGGCTATTGTGAATGGTACAGCAATGCACAGCCTTCTGTTCACTGTTCGTGCTTCCACTTCGTCTGAGTATATACCTAGGACTGGGATTCCTGGGTCATATGGTTGTTCTGTGTTCAACTTTTTGAGGAGCTGCCAAACTGTTTTCCACAGGGGCTGTATCATTTGACATTCCACCAGCAGCGAATGAGGGTTTCTGCTTCTCCACAACGTCCACTATGGTTTTCCATTTTAATCATTGCATTCTATCATTCTAGGTTTGATTTGTATTTCCCTAGTAGGAGCCCTGGTGACATAGTGGTTAAAGCACTCGGCTGCTAACTGAAAGGTTGGCAGTTTGAACCCACCAGCTGTTCCATGGGAGAAAGATGTGACAGTCTGCTTCCTTAAAGATTACAGCCTTAGAAACTCTATGAGGCAGTTTTATTCTGTCCTTTAAGTGCTTAACTGTTGCATCAAGTTAAAACTGATGACAAAAAAAAAAAAACCCAGTGACTCACAGATTTGGCTTTTTGATTTGAATAGATAATGACATTAAGCATCTTTGCATGTGTGTTTTGGCCATTTGGTTGCCCTCTTTGGTGAAATGTCTGTTCAAGTTCTTCATCCATTTTTTTTTTGGGTTGTTTGCCTTTTTGTTGTTAAGCTGTAAAAGTATTTTATGTATTTTGGATATTAGACCTTTATTAAATAGTATGGTCCCCAAATATATTCTCCCAATCTGTAATTTAAGTCACATTTTGACTTTAGAGCTTCCTTCATTTGGCAGCGAGCCATTACTGTGTCATAAAAATAAACAGTCTGAAATCAGCCCAGATATTTTCTTTTGCATGAGAAAGTCTTCAAAGGCATAAATGTTTGTTGGCTCAGACCTTATTTTTAAGACTACTTAATTAAAGCAGAAAATCTGATTTACCATTTGAGAACAAGTGTCCTTTAGAACACTCCAAATGAATTGTACAACTTCTGATTGTATTGGTGCTAGGTGTAAGTTGCAATAATGTACAGGTTATTTGTCTTGACAACAATCATGGCCATGTCTGCAATGGTTTTAGCTGTGTGCAGTCTGCATCGACAGTCTTACTTGGGAGCAGAGGAAGGAGCAACTACATGGGTTGATTCCAGTCAAATGTCCTTAAGCCCCACCTCCTACCCCAAGTCTTTTAATCTCTCTCTGTATCATAGTTGGGAGCCTGAAATGCCATTTAGCAGAATGTTAATCTAAGGTTTTAGCCCCTGTTATTATTTATTTAACTTAATATGAATGTGGGATCTGAAAGTAAGTTTTAATGGGTAGAGGAAGGAAGAAGTAGGAAAGCAGGGGGGCCTCAGATGAGTACAGGTGATATTACAAGGAACGAGGGATGAGATGATGAAAGGAAACCTGGGGACCATCGATACCTTATTCTTTGTATTATAGCACATTACATGAGTCTATATTTTTCTGAAATTACCTTTGTTATCTGACAAACTACCACAGCACAACTCAAAAAAATACCTGCAAGCCATCCCAGCAAGAACTGTTTCTGAAAACACAGATTATTTCTTCTTAAGAAGAGGAAACCCTGGTGGTGTAGTGGTTAAGTGCTTTGGCTGCTAACCAAGAGGTCAGCAGTTTTAATCTGCCAGGCTCTCCTTGGAAACTCTATGGGGCAGTTCTATTCCATCCTATAGGGGTGCTATGAGTTGGAATCGACTTGACAGCAGTGGGTTTGGTTTGGTAAGAAAGAAGAAGAAGAAAAAAATCTGTTACACTTGTGGCCTGAAAGTCTTAAATGTACTCAAAACCACGTATACAAAATAGACTTGCTGTTGAGTTGATCCCAACTCCTGGGAGCCCTATGTGTGTCAGAATAGAACTGTGCTCCATAGGGTTTTCAATGGCTGATTTTTCGGAAGTAGATTGCCATGCTTTTCTTCCAAAGTACCTCTGGGTGGACTGGAACTTCCAACCTTCTAGGTAGCGGCTGAGCACGTTAACCATTTGTACCACTCAGGGACTCCACTCGACACTATACCAATGATTAAAGCCCTGGTGGTACAATGGTTAGGTGCTCGATTGCTAACCGAGAGGTCGGCAGTTTGAACCTGTCAATTGCTCCCAGGAGGAAAGGCCTGGCAATCTGCATCCATAAAGATTGCAGCCTGTGAAACCCTGTGGGAAAGTTCTGCTCTGTCTTATAGAGTTGCTATGAGTCAAAATCGACTCCATGGCACACATCCACAACACCTTCAAATGAGTGACCTGTCAGCCATTGTCACTTTTGGTACATCTGGAGCTACTACAATGATTATGATTTGATATGATTGTTCATTATTTTCTCTCTCCTCTCCTTTGGGTGCAAAAAGGATCCTAGCTGTTAACCTTCCTCTGACCTTAGTCTCCTCTACAAAATAAGATTACATGAGAAAAGAGTGTTTCTTAAAGAGTTGTCATTGCTACTATTGCATAAACGTTGTTGTTGTTAGGTATCACGGAGTAGATTTTTCACTCATGAACCCATGTGACACTGTTGAACTGCCCAATAGGATTTTCTAGGTTGTTATCTTTACTGGAGCAGATCACCTGATCTTTCTCCCACAGAGTCTCTGGGTGGGTTTGAGCCAGCAACCTTTCAGTTAACCTCCCAGTGCTTAACTGTAACACCACCAGAGCTCCTTACTTATTTATTTTTAATTGCGTAAATACCACAAATAAAATATGTAGTCAGCTCTCCAGATAACTCATGCCAGGTTTTACCTTAACCTTCGAAATTATTGGAATAACGTCCATAGGTTTTTAAAAAATTTTTCACAAATATACAAGTAGATGGAAACGCTGGTGCCATAGTGGTTAAGTGCTACGGCTGCTAACCAAAGGGTCGGCAGTTCGAATCTGCCAGGTGCACCTTGGAAACTCAATTCTGTCTTATAGGGTTGCTATGAGTCGGAATCGACTCGTTGGCACTGGGTTTGGTTTGGTTTTACACAAGTCAGAATCGACTTGATGGCACTGGGTATTACACTACTTTAATTCCTGTTATTCAAATTTAATATTTACTGTTAAAAGCTCTCGGTTCCGGATTAAAATCAAGATACACCAAACCATATGACAGATTAAGTTTGACAAGTAGAAAATTTTGAAATATTGCCTTGATGAACAGAACGCTTAATAGGAAGAGAAAATTTGGCTGAGGTAAGAGAGAGGTCCCACGATCATTCGTTTGGAAGCTAAGTATCTGTTCAATGGGTTTATTTTTCTTCTTTACAAGTCTACCAGAAAGTAACTCTCTGTTTCAAGTGAATGTTTCAGGATAGCTCTTTAAGTTCCACATTCCTGCCCATTTGTCCTAAGAAGACTGTTATTTCCAAAAGCTGAATGCGTTCCAATATAATTACTAATCAAAACTGCATACTGATTTTGGGGGAGCTCTGTTAATTTTAAGACAGAATTCAAAATGGCCTACAAAAAGCAATTTTCAGTTTCAATTATTGTAAAAAAAAAAAAAGCTATAGGAAGGAAAATGTGGATGCTTCGGTTTGTCCCCTTTGCTGCCACCTATTGTTTCACTAGTGAAATGACTCACTTAAAATATTTTTCTTTTAACGTGATTCAACAAAATAATTATTTCTAACATTAAAATCAGATTATCTTCACATATTAATGACATAGGAATTACCTAATATTTAAAGGTCAGAGAGAAGCCAGCTATTAAGTCTTTTGTCTTTTAAATTAGCAGATATTTGATCTCTTATATGATAATTTGTCTACCCAGGATTCTTGTGCGTGTGTGTGCTAAATTTGGTAAATTTACCTACCAGATTCCTTCTGCACTGTTCCTAATGGTAGCCACTAGGCACCTATGACCATCTAAATTCCAATGAATTGAAATTGAGTAAAATTTTTAAAATTTGTGATGGAAAAATCTCATTGATTAAGGGTAGGGTTGGACAGCCAATTATTGTAATTGCTGTCAATAAGTTGTATACCTGTAGAAAATTGAATTGGCAAAAGTTGTGTGATAGATATATTTACAATAACTACAACAACAAAAGAGTAATTGCTGAGGCTGCTTACATACAACCAAACACTTCATGGATTTGGTTCCTTGGTTTAGAGGTTTAGGGTCCTGGTTTCAAGAGAGATCCCAGTTAATTGGTCTAATAATATGGCCAGTGCTTCTGGTCTACCTCCCAGTTTTTGCATAGTGCCTGGAGTCTTAAAAGCTGACAAGCAGCCATCCAAGGCACAACAATTGGCCTCTATTTGCCTGGAGCAACAGAAGAAGGAGAGTCAGGAATAGGAGGAAGCTATGAAATGTGTGGCTAATTGCTTCCATGAAGAAATTCCTCCTTCTGTATGAGTCCAGACTAACTGGGTGTTGCCCTGTTGCCATTACGGAGCATTTTGATCAAAGATTCTATAGAAGAATCCTGATCAAAAGGGTAAAAAGAGAGAACATAATCTCAAATTCTCATGGACTCCAGACTTTCTGGAGCCATGGGAGTTGGATGAATCCCTGAAACCATTTTTCTGAGATAATCTTTAAAAGTTAAACCCAAAATAATTCCCTGAGGTCTTCAAATGAAACAATAGTTTAGCTTAACTAATAAAAAACCTGCCCTTCTATTTGCAGATGACATGATCTTATACACAGAAAACCCTAAGGAATCCTCCAGAAAACTACTGAAACTAGTAGAAGAGTTTGGCAGAGTCTCAGGTGATAAGATAAACATACAAAAATCACTTGGATTCCTCTACATCAACAAAAAGAACATCGAAGAGGAAATAACCAAATCAATACCATTCACAGTAGCCCCCAACAAGATAAAATACTTAGGAATAAATCTTACCAAAGATGTAAAAGACCTATACAAAGAAAACTACAAAGCTCTACTACAAGAAATTCAAAAGGACATACTTAAGTGGAAAAACATACCTTGCTCATGGATAGGAAGACTTGACATAGTAAAAATGTCTATTCTACCAAAAGCCATCTATGCATACAATGCACTTCAGATCCAAATTCCAATGTCATATTTTAATGTGATAGAGAAACAAATCACCAACTTCATATGGAAGGGAAAGAAGCCTGGGATAAGCAAAGCATTACTGAAAAAGAAGAAGAAAGTGGGAGGCCTCACTCTACCTGATTTCAGAACCTATTATACAGCCACAGTAGTCAAAAGAGCCTGGTACTGGTACAACAACAGACACATAGACCAATGGAATAGAATTGAGAACCCAGATACAAATCCATCCACGTATGAGCAGCTGATATTTGACAAAGGACCAGTGTCAGTTAATTGGGGAAAAGATAGTCTTTTTAACAAATGGTGCTGGAATAACTGGATATCCATTTGCAAAAGAATGAAACAGGACCCATACCTCACACCATGCACAAAAACTAACTCCAAGTGGATCAAAGACCTAAACATAAAGACTAAAACGATAAAGATCATGGAAGAAAAAATAGGGACAACCCTAGGAGCCCTAATACAAGGCATAAACAGAATTCGAAACATTACCAAAAATGACGAAGAGAAACCAGATAACTAGGAGCTCCTAAAAATCAAACACCTATGCTCATCTACAGACTTCACCAAAAGAGTAAAAAGACCACCTACAGACTGGGAAAGAATTTTCAGCTATGACGTCTCCGACCAGTGCCTGATCTCTAAAATCTACATGATTCTGTCAAAACTCAACCACAAAAAGACAAACAACCCAATGAAGAAGTGGACAAAGGCTATGAACATGCACTTCACTAAAGAAGATATTCAGGCAGCTAACAGACACATGAGAAAATGCTCTCGATCATTAGCCATTAGGGAAATGCAAATTAAAACTATCATAAGATTCCATCTCACTCCAACAAGGCTGGCATTAATCCAAAAAACCGAAAATAATAATGTTGGAGAGGCTGCGGAGAGATTGGAACTCTTATACACTGCTGGTGGGAATGTCAAATGGTACAACCACTTTGGAAATCTATCTGGCGTTATCTTAAACAGTTAGAAATAGAGCTACCGTACAACCCAGAAATGCCACTCCTCGGAATATACCCTAGAGAAATAAGAGCCTTCACACGAACAGATATATGCACACCCATGTTTATTGCAGCTCTGTTTACAGTAGCAAAAAGCTGGAAGCAACCAAGGTGTCCATCAAGGGATGAAAGGGTAAATAAATTGTGGTATATTCACACAATGGAATACTACGCATCGATAAAGAACAGTGATGGATCTGTGAAACATTTCATAACATGGAGGAAGCTGGAAGGCATTATGCTGAGCGAAATTAGTCAGAGGCAAAAGGACAAATATTGTATAAGACCACTATTATAAGATCTTGAGAAATAGTATAAACTGAGAAGAACACATACTTTTGTGGTTATGAGGGGGGGAGAGAGGGAGGGTAGGAGAGGGTTTTTTACTGATTAATTAGTAGATAAGAACTGCTTTAGGTGAAGGGAAGGACAATACTCAATACATGAAAGGTCAGCTCAACTGGACTGGACCAAAAGCAAAGAAGTTTCCGGGATAAACTGAATGCTTCAAAGGTCAGTGGAGCAACAGCGGGGGTTTGGGGACCATGGTTTAAGGGGACTTCTAAGTCAACTGGCAAAATAATTCTATTATGAAAACATTCTGCATCCCACTTTGAAATGTGGCATCTGGGGTCTTAAATGCTAACAAGTGGCCATCTAAGATGCATCAATTGGTCTCAACCCACCTGGATCAAAGGAGAATGAAGAACACCAAGGTCACACGATAACTATGAGCCCAAGAGACAGAAAGGGCCACATGAACCAGAGACTTACATCATCCTGAGACCAGAAGAACTAGTTGGTGCCTGGCCACAACTGATGACTGCCCTTACAGGGGGCACAACAGAGAACCCCTGAGGGAGCAGGAGATCAGTGGGATGCAGACCCCAAATTCTCACAAAAAGACCATACTTAATGGTCTGACTGAGACTAGAGGAATCCCGGCGGTCATGGTGCCCAAACCTTCTGTTGGCCCAGGACAGGAACCATTCCCAAAGACAATTCATCAGACATGAAAGGGACTGGACAGTGGGTAGGAGAGAGATGCTGATGAAGAGTGAGCTATTTGTATCAGGTGGACACTTGAGACTGTGTTGGCATCTCCTGTTTGGAGGGGGGATTGGAGGATAGAGAGAGTGGGAAGCTGGCAAAATTGTCACGAAAGGAGAGACTGGAAGAGCTGACTCATTAGGGGGAGAGCAAGTGGGAGTACGGAGTAAGGTGTATATAAACTTATATGTGACAGTCTGACTTGATTTGTAAACATTCACTTGAAGCTCAATAAAAGTTAATAAAAAAAAAAAGTCTGCCTTGAGCATTGTACTCTTTTAAGAACTATCTTTATAGGATCAAATAAACTTAATTGTACTCATGAGGAACCTGTACATAGACCAAAAGGCAGTCCTTTGAACAGAACATGAGGATACTACATGGTTTAAAGTCAGGGAAGATGTGGTTCAGAGTTGTATACTTATACCATACTTATTCAATCTGTATGCTGATCAAATAATCTTAGAAGCTGGAGTATATGAAGAAGAACACAGCATCAGGATTGGAGGAAGACTCATTAACAACTTGCAGTATACAGATGACACAACAGTCCTTGCAGAAAGCAAAAAGGACTTGAAGCACTTACTGATGAAGATCAAAGACTGCAGTCTTCGATATGCTTTGCACCTCAACATAAGGAAAGCAAAAATTCTCACAAGTGGGCAACATCATGATAAACAGAAAATGCTGAAGTTGTCAAGGATTTCATTTTACTTGGATCTTCGATCAATGCCCATGGAAGCAGCAGTCAAGAAATCAAACAACGTATTGCACTGGGGAAAATCTGCTGCAAAAGATCTCTTAAAGTGTTCAAAAGCAAAGATATCACGTTCAGGACTAAGGTACTTCTGACCCAGGCCATGGTACTTTCAGTCTCCTCATATGCATGTGAAAGCTGCACAGTGAATAAGAAAGATCAAAGAAGAACTGACACCTTTGAATTACGGTGTTGGTGAAGAGTGTTGAATGTACCGTGGACTGCCAGAAGAACGAACAAATCTAGCTTGGAAGAAGTACAGCCAGAATGCCCCTTAGAAGCAAGAATGGTGAGACTTCGTTTCACATACTTTGGACATGTAATCAGGTGGGACCAGTCCCTGGAGAAGGGCATCATGCTTGGCAAAGTAGAAAGTCAGCAAAAAAGAGAAAGACCCTCAAGGAGATGGATTGGCACTGCAACAATTGGCTCAAGCATAACAACAATTGTGAGGATGGTGTAGGACCAGGCAGTGTTTCGTTCTGTTGTACGTGGGGTTGCTATGAGATGGAACTGACTCGACAGCACCTAACAACAACAACGTATGGAATCAAACTGACCAAAGCAACTTGAAAGTTTAGATAGGAACCTTAGGGGGTGGTGAATTTGTGTGGATGAGGGAGAAACAGCTCAGAAAAGGAAGGTGAGAATGTTTGCACAACTTGAGGAATGTGATTAATATCACTGTACATGTAGAAATGGTTGCATTGGTGTATAATTTGCTGTGCATATATTCTCAACAACAACAAAAAATTGTGTGCCTAATCTTTATTAGTCACATTTCTAGTGTTCGATAGCCACACGTGGCTAGTGGCTACCATACGGGCAGGGCAAAGAGAAAATACCTCTTGGGCAGTACTGATCTAGATGTTCAAAAATGTTGCTATGAAATTGTATATTGTTATCTTGTAATGCTGTTCATTTCTGCCCTAGGTACAGTTATATTTCTTAATATTGACTTTTTAATATTTCTTTCTCCATATTCAAGAAGTTTATTCAGTCTTTTCACAGAACTAGATCTTGCTTTTATTATCCTTTCCATACATTTTTTACATTTCAATTTTCTTTTTTAATTTCTTTCAGTATTTATTAATTTCTTTCTAGTTTATTTTGCTTCCTCCCTTTGTTTTCTTAAGTTAAATATTTATTTTCAGTTTTTCTTCATATTTATCTTGATAACACATCATTGGTTTTATTCCTCAAATTCAATTTATAATTTTTATGTTAATACTTGCCTCTTTTTATCTTTCTTTACTTTTGCTGGTTTGAGCAAGTTTCTCTTTGTTCCTTGTTACCCTTACTAATTGTGTGGTTTGAGTTTGATTTGACTACTTTCCAGTCTTTAACAATCAAAATTAAACTTACATTTTTCTAAATTTTATAGTATTACGTAATAACTGCTGTCTTCCCAAGATGCCTTACATCTCCTCTCTTCTGCCACACTTCACACAGAGACGAAACCTTCAGGAAATATTTTGTCTCCTTCACTCTGCGGGGTCCCTTGCTGGCTCACACGATTAAGCACTGACTACTAACTCAGCTACTAACTACTTTGAACTCACCCAGAGGCACCTCAGACAAAAGGGTTGGTGATCTCCTTCTCAAAGGTCACAGTCTTGAAAACCATGTTGCCACCATGAGTTGAAATGGCTCAATGGCAGCAGGTGGTGATAGCGGTGGTACTGCCTTCTACCCTTGCTCCAAACCCTTAGTTAAAATATTAAAATAGTTTAGAACTTTTAGTCTCATGTTATTATGAGATTCTCTCTGTAATTATGTCTAATTCGAATTTAACACGTTTTATAAAATTCTAATTATGTTGCCAACTTTATCAATTTCAACTGAACTCTATTGAAAGATAATTTAGAAAGTACGACTTCTATCTTCCTTTTGGAATTTTCTCTCTGGAGGTTGTAAGATTTTTCCTTCTCCTTGGATTTTAGGGATTTCATACAATGTGCCCAGGTATGTGTGTGTCATTCATTAAAACTGTCTGGCACACGATAGCTCTTTTGATCTGAAGATTCTGTAGTTCAGAGTAGCTTCCTTTTTTTTTATTTTAGCTTTTTAACTTTTGTCTAATAATTCTTTTCTCATCTGTACCCCTCTCTCTTCCCCCTTTTGGGCATGCCTGTTATATTCTCTTTGATCTCTTGGCTCTGTTCCTCCTGTCTCAAATTCTTTTATGAATAAATTCCAGCTGTGTGTAACTTTATTTTTGATGTGACGTATTATTTCCCTTAATCGTCCAACTCTAAATAGCTTATTAGTGAACATAATTCTTTTTTTCCATTTTCTAACATTTAATTTTTTTTTAAGTAGAAACTGTATCCATTACTTCTAAAAAGTCCTTCTGGAGCTCTAATTCAATCTTCTTGTGGACCTCATGGGAACCCTGGTGGCGTAGTGGCTAAGTGCTATGACTGTTAACCAAAAGGTCAGCAGTTTGAATCTGCCAGACGCTCCTTGGAAACTCTATGGGGCAGTTCTACTCTGTCCTATGCGGTCACTATGAGTCTGAATCGACTTGATGGCAACAGGTTTTTGGTTTTGGCGGGCCTCATTATTTTTGGCTAAAGTTTTGTTTTTTTCCTCCTCTCTTCTATTAGTTTTGTTTCAATGGAAGCTACCAGTTTTGGTTTTTTCAAACTTGATTTTTCTCCCTTAAGTGAATGAGTACCTTAAATAGGTTCTACTTTTTGTTGGTATTGTTATTTACCCGTAGATAGTTTCCCGTAGTGTTGCTGGTCAGGATGTTGGCTTCTTTATATAGGTAGGGAAAATGAGGCCATTTTTTTTCTCGTGACTGACTGCAGGGAATCCTCTGACCCCTGGGAGGGATCTGGGTGAGTTTCTTTCAGTGTGCACATTGCAGTCGTTTCCCTTCCAACTGTCAGCTCAGGGAGCTCCTCCTTCCACTCACCAGTGGATCTTCTCTCTGGTTCACCAGTATCAGTGGGTTTGATGGTACTCAAAGGCCCACAGGCAGCAAGGGATTAGAAACATCCTCTTTTGAGACACTAAAGAGTTCTGCCAGCATGGCACTGTGAAATTCCAGAGAGAGAGAAGAAATAAGTTAATGAAATATTTTGACATGTGGGTTTGATCTAGAAAAAAAAGATAACTTACAATGTTCAGTAAGAATATTTAATTATAAAACTGCTGCTACCTCCAAGTTACATATATGTCAATATTTATGAAATACATAAAAGTAACATTTTACTATGCTTTAAGCAATTCAACTCTTTAACTTGCAGTAAAATTTTTGTTTCCTGATGTGCAAAATGAGTCCGGAAAATTCTTAAAAAGAAGGGTTAGGAGTTGACGGTTTAAGTGATTATGTAAGGTTTTTCCTAATTTAAATGATTTCCTATGCATGATTCTGGAGTTCCAGACTAGATGTGGCACATTTATTTGCCATTTGTAGTCCCCAGATTAACCACAACAGACTTTAGTATTTTTCATCTGAAATATATGAACTATGAAGAGGATACTGGAGAGTTAACTAAGCTCTCACATGCACTGCGTAAAATACTCCCGAGAAACAGCCTCAGAAAAAATGTTTATTTTTGGTAAATTAAAAATCACAAGATCTCATGGCCTTTTGAAGTCTTTCTTGTGAAGAAAGATAATCTAGGATACTAAAATCTGTGAATATCAAGAATCCACACTACAGTGCTGGTCTGATTTTAATCTCTGGAGAATTTTAAGCCTGTTTCTTTCTGTGCATGTGTGCATATGTATAAAGGCCATGGGGAATTATGCAATACTAAGCATGGGAATATATGAATAAAAATTACCATCAGATCAACATTGAGCCAAGAAAACATTATAGAAACTCAGAGTAAAATCTCAATTTAAGAAAATCAAATTCAAGCTCGCCCTTTTAAAAGAATATTACCATATGGAGGATACTAGGGAAGGATAGAAGCTAGCATAAGATTGATGTAATGTTACAGTGCAATTGATCGCTTCTGTGTGGCCTTTCTCAACATGGTCTTGTAATTTTCACCCAAGCGATTGGGTTAGACTGTGCAAATAAGGTAACTGTGGCCCACCAAAGGGATTGGTTAATTTTGCCATCCGGCTAGGCTTAAAATTAGCCATCCAGAGATGGGAAGAGAGGATATCATCACCACCAAGGAAGAGGAACCAAGAGTAGAGCATGCATGTCCTTTAGACCCAGGATCCCTGTGCTGAGAAGCTCCTGGAACCAAGAGACAGAGAGAGAGAGCAAGTGAGAGGGAAGGAGAGAGGGAGGGAGGGGGAGAGGGGAAGAGAGAGAACATTAACGCTGAAGACTTCAAGAAGTGGTGGCAGAGAAACGTTGGCAGGAAAAACCGCAGAAGACTGCGTGTGGGCTTCCTGGCCCACAGAGCAAGAAAGCTGAGTGCCTTCAGGCAGGAGACTTGCTGGTGGAGCAGGTCGCCTCCAGGCACTTGGTGGAGCTACGTTTGCTGACCCATGAAGGTAGAGCTGAGCACCTTTGGGCCAAGGCTTACTGGTGGAGTGGGGTGTCTTCAGGCACTTATCAGCAGAGCTAAAAGAGATTCGTAACACTTACCCAAGGAGGGCAGAAGCTGAGAGCCAGAAAGAGGCATACCTGCAGGCACTGAAAAGAAGCTGTCTTGATGAAAGAACTGTATCCTGAGTGCTCCTGAATGTGAATTGTAACCTGTCACTCCCCTAAAAAACCCCATAATCGTGAGTATGCTCTGTGAGTTCTATGTGGCCATTGCAATGAATTATCAAACTCAGCAGCAAAGTAGAAGTAGAGAATGCCGTGGGCCGTTGATCTTGATTCTCCTCCACCCTTGTGAAATGGGAGGAGGTCAGCCAATGCCTCCACCACGCCATTTTTACAAATATTTTCCATCAGATTTTCTTTCCTGAAATTCTCTTTCTATTAGCAGTTTCTATCTGCCTTTCTCTGATTTATTGGAACTACTTAAATTTCCCACTAGATTCCTTGTCACAGCTGAGTAAACTAGCAGGCCTTTGGGAGGTTAGCCATGTCCCATTACATTCATTGCTTTTTTATCCATTTAGAACACTGAGGTGTGGCCCAGGTATTGGCAGAGATTGGAGCAGATGACAATCATGTACCTAGAAAGGGGGGCTTGTGTGTGTGTGTGTGTGTGTGTGTATTTAGAAATGAATGGGGTAAAAGTATAAACTGTGGTTAAAAATCTTGCTAGAGAGTTTTTAGGATACAATATGCTTTAGGTATTACTGGCTTTTACAAGTAAACATTTTGATTTTTCATAATTCAGTCTGTCATGAATGGATGCTGCTTACTTCAGTGATATCTGTTAGGTAGTGTTAAATCTAATTTAGAAGTATTTTATATGTTACATACCCAGTTAATTTCTTATCCTTGGAAAAATCATTGAAAATGCTTATGATATAATGTTAAATGAAACAAAGCAGAATGCAAAATAGACTGTATATGATTTGATTTGTGTTTGATGGGTCTGGAGAGGCAGAATTTAATATATTACATCAGTATCTTCTGAGTGTGGAGAGGGCGCTGTGAATCACCACGTTATTATATTTTCTCCTTAGCAGCACCATCCAGAAATCTGCCTCTGCTGGTTCTTTCCTTCAAATGAGATGCCATGGCACACACAGAGAAGTCACATCCTGTCCTCTGACCTCTGCAGTTACTGTAGATTGGTTTTCCCATCTCTGTATTGCTATCTTTTAAAATAAAGGAGACAGTTCTCCAGTGAGGATCAATATTTTAAAAAATCAATTTCATTAACATCTTCTCATTATGATATTCATCAGCACAACAAATCAATCTAGCACATCTAACCATTTAGAATCAAGGGGCTTTGTGTATTCTGTCTACCTCTCTCACTCCCCCACCATCCCTTCCATGCCACACACTCTGAATTCAGGAGAAATGAGATCTTTGTCTGTTGGCTGACAGTTTTATTTCTGAAGAAGCTCTTCCAAAGTAATTGGATAAGGATATTCCTCAGCGGGGTTGCATCTGTGTTTCTAAGTTTTGCATGCTCACTGCCAGGTTTTCTATATGTTGCCGGCACATCTATGCTGAAAACAAAGAGAGGTTTGGTGTTGCATAGACTGTCTCTGTTATTTTCTTATGTGAGACCATATCACTAACACACTTCTTTAACTCAGGATTCTTTCAGCCCATGAATACCACTAATTAATCAGCAGTCATGTGTAAGAACCTTCTTTAAGCCTTTCTGATAAAATATGACATACGCTTTGAGTGTTTCTTTGTGAGGATGGAAAATCTGACCGAGGACATTGGTGAGGGGTGCACAATATGGCTGACGATGTAACTGATCTCACTGAATAGCCTGCGTGAAAAAATGTTGAGTTGACGAATGTGGTGTTGTCTGTATTTGTACAACAGAAAAGATATGATATATGCTAAATATTTCATGGCAAATGAGTAAGTGTTGTGATGCATGTTGATTGTAGTCAGTATTGATGTACTTTGAAGTCAGCAATGACAGCCTCTTTCTTTGTAGTGTTATTGATCTCTTCCTTTGATTCTGTGAGCACAACCTCAAGACAATCAGTTGAAAAGTGAAAGCTCTCTTTGTCTATTAATTATTTTGTTTACATAGTAAAACACCAGTTTGACTACCTGTTTTGTCACAGGTAAATGATGTAAGTTTTAGCAATAATTAGTTTTCCAGCAGCAAATCAAGTAGCAATGAACAATGAAGTTAACTATCATGATTAAAATGAAACATTTTAAAAAGAAATATGCAGATCTACTTGGTTTGCTATAATGATTGAAAGGAAAAGGAAAAACATAATGGTCTTTTTCTTGAAACTCACAAAAAACATTATCCTCTTCACGCAGTAGAGGCAGCTTTGAACTTCTGGCATTAAAGTAGCAGGCCTGGCATTACAGCTCAAACCAAAATTCCCTTCCCTATTCTGTCATAGGAAACCCTGGTGGCGTAGCGGTTAAGTGCTATGGCTGCTAACCAAGAGGTCAGCAGTTTGAATCCACGAGGTGCTCCTTGCAAACTCTATGGGGCAGTTCTACTCTGTCCTATAGGGTCGCTATGAATTGGAACCAACTTGACATCAACAGGTTATTCTGTCATGAGGACGTGTGACTTTTCTGATTTTTTAAAGAACTGTGTGATTTTTCACTTATGTAGTCAATTTAAAGGACATCTATTTCATCAGGCTCCTCTTATTCTTGTAAAAATTGGCTTGAATGCATCTTTTATGACTAATAATTTGAAATCAAAAGGGTTTGGTATCTGGGGAAGAGGTAGAGGTAGTAAATATGAAATACGTATTGGTGTGAATGCAATTCAGTGAGCAGATGCATCTGACAGTGATGCCTAGATCAAACTTTGAGTTGCCTGGACAGTCTGCTATCTGGGGGAAGAGGAGTCCCTCCTTCTCATGGCTGGAGACTCAACTTCACACATTGTTGTTGATGGTAGTTGCTGTGGAGACAATTCTGACTCATGGTGACCCCAAGCATACAAAGTAGAACTGCATTCCACAGGGTTTCCAAGGCTATGACCTTTTAGAAGCACATCACCAGGCCTGTCTTCCAAGGCACCTCTTGGTGAATTTGAATTGCTAACCTTTAGGCTAGTAATCAAGCCCTTAACCATTTGCCTTAGGGTGCCTTATGATTGGAGAAAAGACTGTGTTCTTCTGGATTACAATGTACTCTATTGCTGGGCAGATGGCATCCTAAGCCAACTTCTATGGTATTGGATACCAGATGGACTGGAGCTCAACTCTCTGTGCATCCACCACTTACGGTGTCTTATGGATTGAATTGTGCCCCCCCCCCAACCAGTGTATTGAAATTGGAACCCCTATACACACACAATGGTTAAAAGCTCAGGCTGCTAACCAAAATGTTGGCAGTTCGAATCCACCAGCTGCTCCTTGGAAGCCCTATGGGGCAGTTCTACTCTGTCCTACACGGTCATTATGAGTTTAAATTGACTCAACAGCAACGGGTTTTTTTGTTTTTTGTTTTTTTTTTTAGTTTTACTCTGTACTTGTAAATACAATTCTGTTTTGAAATAGTGTTTTCTTTTTTATTTTAAAGAAATCTTACTTGAGTAGAATAGGTTCTAAATTTAATCATGTTTTAGTTATAAAAATAGCAGGATGGACACAGAGACACACAGGGAGAAGTGGAAGACAAAACTAGAAAATGATGATATAAAATACTATGGTAGAAAGATGTAGTAGATGCATGTTTCCCTATAACTCCAATCAAGTACAGGTAAAAATCCTAAAACAAACAGAAAATTCGGAAAGCTAGTGTTAGAAAAGGAGACCAGCTAGGGACCATAGTACCTGAGGAAGAATATGATGGCGAATTTCCTGAATTTTCTTTTTGCCACATATGTTCTGGTCTGGGTGTTGGAAAAGCCAGCAACAAAGAAATGCCAACAGACACAAACAACAACAACAAAACGTGTTTTTTCTAGACAAAGGACCAGGAAAGAGGCAAGGCAGGAAGCATTTAAACAATAACTGCATTATTCTAGCCAAACACTACAGAAAAATTTGCGGCCCCATCCTGACCCGCTACGGCAAGGGCTGAGTGGGGAGCATAGGCTTTCGCCCTAGCCCCTTCTTCATCCCCACCATGCAATAATGAGCTCCCCTCCCTCAGTGGAGAAGTCATGGGGAGTCTGGACGTCCACACTTACCTCGAGACACCCCTTCCTCTCCCCATTGCAGTGGTGTCAGAGGAGACCTAGTGGAGACTCAGAACTTTCACCAATGCCCAGTGATAAAGAGGTCACTCCATGCAGTGTCAGTGGCCACACAGGAAGCAGTAACGAGACACTCCATCCCTTCTAACCGTGGTGGTATTAGTAGGGGCCTAGCAGGTAACCGGAACTCCTGCCCCAGCCCAGCAGTAATGAGATGCCCCTTCCTACCCTGGGATGCCAATGGAGGCCAAGTAGGGAACCAGCTCTTCCGCCCCCACCTAGCAATAATGGTGTGGTATCAGGGGAGGGCTACTAAAACAGCAGATTTAAATAAGATCTGGAGTGCAATAACACAATTCTCCAGATGTCCAGGATTCTCGAAAATCAGTTATCATATCAAGCACCAGGAAAACCTCAGAGTGAAAGAGAAAAGATAATCCACAGAAGACAACACCAAGGTAAAACAGAATGGCAACAAATTATTTTAGTTGCCAATTTGAGAATGTCTTAATTTACTTTTTATTTCTGAATGATATTTTTGCTGGGTTACAATTCTTGGTTGACAGTTCTTTTCTTTCTGTGCTTGAAAAATATTGTGCCCCTTTCTTCTGGCCTTCCTTCTGTTTGGAGCGAAAACATAGTCAAGAAGATGAGAACGATGACTAATGCTTTTCCTTGTATCTGTTTGCCAGTCTTAGACCATGTTTAATATGACTACGCAAGTAATATTAAGTTCTAGGAAGTGCCATGCGTTTCTATGGGAAAGACCCATGAGTGTTTTTAAAACATGGCATAATGAGAGGCAAAGAAAGGAAGAAAGATGGGAGAGTAGGAAAAGAAGGGGGGAAAGGCCAATCATCAGAATCATTAGAATACCTGTCTTCTACCATTAAATATTGGTGGGTCATAAAAATAATTTTATTCTTCTCTTAGAAATTTGAAAAAAAAAATATACCCTCCATTATATTATTATTATTTATTATATTATAAATGAGAAACGAGAATACTTCTTCTATTTTGGTTTATCAATTTGGGGGAAGGAAAGAAATATCTGGCTCACGTCAAGAAAAAAATCACGTTTTTGCTTTTGCAGAAAACAAACATTTAATTTGCCAATCAAAAATGAGATATTACAATATTAGTCATTATGAAATAATAATAATAAAGACTTAATTTCCTTTTGGTTTTTAATTAATCACAGTAACTCATACTGGTTAACAAAGCTGGTCCATTAGCTGTTTGACCTACAGCTTTGCCTACATGTCTTCACATGTAAACTGAGAATAATGATAGTATATCTAGTCAGTTCAAATCCGCCAGGCACTCCTTGGAAACTCTACGGGGCAGTTCTACTCTGTCTGATAGGGTCGCTATGAGTCGGAATTGACTCGACGGCAGTGGGTGGTGGGTACCTAGTCAGTATTGACTTGATGGCAACTGTTTTTTTTTTTTTTTTTTATCTTAAAGGTCTATTGTGAGAATTAAATGAGATAATATCTGTAACCTATTTCACAGAGTGCCTTGCATATTGTAAATCTTCAATACATGTCAACATTATCATCATCATTATTTTAAAGGAAATACAGAAGAGTGGATTATAACCCTCATAAATAAGGTCAACAACAGCTAAATCACTGTAATGACAAATCCTTTTTTTAAAACCACAGGAAATAACAGAATCAATTCCACAAGACTTTAAAAATTAATTTCTAAATGTGAAAACCTCAGGAGCCTCACAGAGGTTTTATTGAAATCCTGACAAAACCAAGCAGTGAGCTTGATTGTTCTCTCTTATGGAGCAAATAAAAGGCTTCTTGAAACTTGCCAGATAGGAAATGGATCTAAACTCAGTTTTATACTAAACAGGTTATCTTAGAAATGGTTTTATATGAAACAAATTTAATAACTGATGCATTCAATAACTTATAAGGCAACAGGCCAGATTTTGGGCAGCAATTTCTTCATTTCCCACAGCTAAAGATTTTGGAGATGTTCTCATGCTAGAATAAAAATGCATTTGGTCAAAATGCACCTGAAAAATATATTATTAATAAATATTTTCAGTTTTGTTTGAATTTTTATCTTTGTCACCATTTCAGATTCAGTATATCTAGTTGCAGACTTTTTCTCATGCCTATTAGTATATGGTTTCCTAAACTGTAATAATAGCAGAAAAGTACTTTCTTTCTGTGTCAGCCAGGGTTCAATGAGAAGCAGGACATATGAGGAAATGTATTGCAAAAAATCGATTCATGTGATTGTGGGAACCGGCTACGGTAAGTCTGAAGTCCACAGAGCAGGCAATCAGCTACGGCAGGCTGGAACTCTTGGGCATAGGGTAAAGCTGCTGTGCACATGTGGAATTTCTTCTTCCCTCAGGAAAACCTGTTTTTTCAATTGATTGAATCAGGACCACCCATATTATCTCAAATAATCTCCCCTTAAACTCATACATCTATAGTCAGTGGATTTTTGATAAGGGTGCTAAGTCCATTTGACGAGGGAAAAAAGAGTCTTTTCAATAAATGGTATTGAGAAAACTGGATTTCCACATGCAGAAAAATGAAACAGGATCCATGCCTCACACCATATACAAAATCAAATTCAAAACGGATTAGGGACCTAAGAGTGCAAATTAAAACCATAGAATTCTCAGAAGAAAATGCAGGGGCAATGTTGTCAGGCCTATCTTTTAACAATGGATTATCTAATATAATAACAAAAGCACAAACAGCAAAAGGCAAAACAAGTAAATGGGGCCTAATAAAAATTAAAAACTTTTGATCATCAAAATACTTTATCAAAAAAGTGAAAAGACAAAACACAGATTGGGAGAATATCTGCAGAAACCATGTATCTGATAAGACTATAACGACAAAAATATATATAAAATTTTGACAACTTAACAACAAAAAGACAAATAGCCCGATCATAAAATGAGCAAAGGACTTGAATAGACACTTCACCAAAGAGAACTTTCAAATGGCCACCAAACCTATGAAAGGATGCTCAATGTCATTAGCCATCAGAGAGATGCAAATCAAAGCCAAAATGAAATACCATTTCACTCCCACTGGGATGGCTAAGATTAAAAAAAAAAGAAAGTAATAAATGTTTTCGAGGGTGTGGGGAAATTGGAACCCTTATCTACTGTTTGTAGAAACGCAAAATGGTACATCCATTGTCAAAATTGACTCAACAGCAACTATTTTCCCCCCATATCTAAAAGTCAGTACACGACAGCGCATAGTAAACTGACCACTTTACCTCCTAGAACCTAAAAGATGTTCAACCACTCAAATTCCTGTATATGCCTATAGTAGGTAGAATTCTAACATGGCTCCAAGATTCTCAGCCCATGATGTACACACCTTGCACATAGTATCCTCCTCTTCGGTGTGGGTGAGACCTGTGGATATGATGTGATACCACTGCTGTAATTATGTTATATTACATGACCAAGAGATTTTTGGTGGCACAGTAGTTAAACTCTCGGCCGCTAACTGGAAAGGCCTCAGTGAGAACCTACCAGCCACTCTGTGGGAGAAAGATGTGGCAGTCTTCTTCCATAAAGATTTACAGCCTTGGAAACTCTATGAGGAAGGTCTACTCTGTCCTGTAGGGTCGCTATGAGTTGGAATTGACTCTACAGTGGGTTTTTTTTTTTTAATTATTTGAGTAAGGAGCCCTGGTAGCACGATGGTTAAGCACTTGGCTGCTAACTGAAAGATTGGTAGTTTGAACCCACCCAGACACTCCATGGAAGAAAAACCTAGTGATCTGCCTCCGCAAAGATTAAAACCCAGAAAACCCTATGGGGCAGTTCTACTCTATCAAGTAGGGTTGTCATGAGTGCGAATTGACAGGATGGCTCCTAACAACCACAACAATAAGTTGAGTTAATCAAAAGTGATATTACCTAAAATGGGCCTGATCTACTCAGGTGAGCCCTTGAAAATGGGCTTAGAAGTTGGAAATGTAAGGAGTCAGACTGATGGCCATGACAGCTTATTATACACTGGGTATTATGTTAGTCTCTTGTACTCAGGAAATAGATATTGTAATATGGGATAAAATTATTGTTGTTAGATGCCATTGAGTTGGTTCCAGTTCATAGCAGCTCTATGTACAACAGAACGAAACACTGCCCAGTCCTACACCATCCTCATGATGGTTGTTATGTTTAAGCCTGCTGTTGCAGCCATTGTGTCAATCCATCTCATTGAGAGTCTTCCTCTCCTTCGTTGACCTCCACTTTACCAAGCATGATGTCGTTCTCCAGGGACTGGTTTCTCCTGATAAAGTGTCCAAAGTATATGGGACTTAATACAGTAACCATAACCCAGCTATACCTAAGACATGACTGGTTTATACTTGCTGTCTCAACACCCATGTGGTATACCACTCCTTATTGATTTTTCCTATTTTAAGGAAATATTTTAATTCCTTAAAGTTTCCTTAAAATGAACTGAATGCTATTGGTAGAATTCCACTCTTCGCTTACAGCTGCAGCCATGGTTTCAATACGCAGTGAACAGAATTTTCAGAATAACACGTGGTTATATTTAAAAGATGGTCAGCAATAAACTGCTTCTCTTTTCCTCTGTCTTTTACAAATAACTTTAAAATTATCTATCCCTTTCAAGAATACCATTCAGCATGCTCTCTGATAAAAAAAAAAAAAAAAAAATTCATGATATACAGTGAAACATTTGACAATAAAAAGGAATGAAGTAATGATGGATTCTATGACAGGTGAACCTTGAAAACATTATGTTAAGGGAAAGAAGTCAGTCATAAGATACTACATATTATAAGATTCCATTTACATGAATTGTTCAGAACAGGTAAGTCTATAGAGAGAAATAACGTAGTGGTCACCTAGGCCTGTAGGATAGAGAAAGACTGCTAATGGGTAGGAAATTTCTTTTTGAGTAATAAAAGTGTTCTAAAGTTAGGTTGTGGTAATGGCTGCTTTAAGGATTGAATTATGTACACCGAAAATATGTGTTGTAAATCCTAACCTCTATGTCTGTGGCTATAACCCCTTTTGGGAATGAGTTTTCTTCGCTATGTTGATGAGGAAGGATTCATGAAATATAAAAGACATTAAACAAGCAAGCACAGCAGAGATGGGGAAAGACTGATGCCTTGGAGATCGCCAAGGAACCAGGAAACACTCTGAAGAGACAAGGACCGTCCCTGAAAGCTGACGGAGAGGGAAAGCCTCCCCCTAGAGCCAATGTTCTGAATTCTGACTTCTAGCCTCCTAAACTGAAGAAAATAAATTTCTGTTTGTTAAAGCCATTTACTTGTGTTATTTCAGTTACAATAGCACTAGGTAATGAAGACAGAACTTGGTACCAGGAGTGTAGTGCTGCTCTAACAGATACCTAAAATGTGGAAACAGTTTTGGAATTAGTAATGGATAGAAGCTGGAAGAGTTTTAAGGTGCCTAATAGTAAAAGCCTAGACAGTCTTGAAGAGACTATTGATAAAATTATGGACATCAAGAAGCCCTGGTGGTCCAGTGGTTAAATCTACGGCAAGCTACAGCCTGCCAACCAAAAGGTCAGCAGTTGGAATACACCAGCTGCTCCTTGGAAACCCTACGGGGCATTTCTACTCTATCTCATATGGTCGCAATGAGTTGCAATCAACTCAACGCAATGGGTTTAGGGGATGGACATCAAAGGCAATTCTGTTGAGGGCTCAGAAGGAAGTGAGGAGAGCTATAGAGAAAGCCTCTATTGTCTCAGAGAATATATATGGCAACAGGGACAGAATGTTGCTAGAAATGTGGAGAACTGTGCTTTTGGTGAGTTTTTAAAAGAAAATCGTGAACATGTGATTGGACAATGGAGGAAGGAAGGTGCTTTTTATGCAGTGGCAAAGAACTTGTGTCTGAATTATGTTCAAATATTTGGTTGAAGGTAGAACTTACAAGTGATGAACTTGGATATCTGGCTGATGAGATTTCTAAGCAAGATCTTAAAGGGGACGTGTGGTTTCTCCATGCTGCTTATAGTAAAATGCAAAAGGAAAGAGATGGACTTAAAAATGAATTGTGCAAAATGAAAACAAAACTTAAAGATTTGGAAAATTCTGTTGTACAAACTAAGGACATGTGTCCTAGAATGGCCACCAACAAAGTGCTACACGATCTTTTGTTAAAGAGATTAAGCTTGCAACTGATGGATCTAACCAACCACCACAGCAGAAAACCCATCAGCTTAGACTGAACGGGATAGAGAAAGAAGGAAAGGAAAGAACACTGTCATCTTCTTGGAATTCTATAGGCAGGAAACAGGCCAAAGGAGCTACATCTGTTGTCCTCCAAGAAAAGGACCATCCCTGGAGCCGCTCTGAGATCAGCAGAACTGTTGGAAGGAGTAGGAGAAGCAGGGCCTTCTCGGTTTCAAAGGGTTGGGCTAAGGTCTCCTGGTTCTGAAAGGGTGGAGCCACAGCCTCCCAGATTTCAAAGAGTTAGAACTTAGCCAACTCAGTTCTGGAATATGGGGAAGCCATTAAAGTGTGTCGGGGAGTGGGGCTACCACCCAAGGCTGAGGGGGTGGGGCTTCCATGCTCATGGGGCCAAACAATTGAGCCTGTCAGGGCCAAGGAGGTGGCATTGCCACTCAGATGGACTAGGAGTGCAGGGCTGCCCAAAGCCAAGTAGGCAGAGTTGCCGTTCCAGTGGGCCTGGAAAGTGAAACTGAAGCCCAAGGCCCAGGGGCCTCAGCCTAGAATCCAGAGGGCATGGTAAACACCCAGAGTCTGAAGAGTAGGGCCATTGTCCAGATGATCTCAGAGAATAGAGTATTGTTTTCAAAACTTGAGAGCTAATGTAACTTATTCTGCTGGGCTTTGGACTAGCTTGGCGCCTGTTATCCCTTCTTTTTCTCTGATTTCTCTCATTTGTAATGGAAGTCTCTACATTGTGCCTATTCTACCATTGTAGTTTGGAAGCAGATAACTTGTATTCTAGATTCCACAGATTCACAAATGAAGAGGAATTTTGTCCCAGGATGGGTTACACCTCAAGTCTCACCCATATTTTATTTAGATACTTCAGAAGATGAGATTCTGGACTTGGAGTTGATTTAAGACTTTTGGGATGATGTAATGGAGTGAATGTGTTTTGCATGTGGCAAAGACATGGATTTTGGGGGGCCAAAGGGTGGAATGTTATAAATTGAATTATGATCCCCCAAAATATATGTTGGTTGCCTTTGGTTATAATTCCATTTGGGGATTGGGTTGTCTTGTTACGTTAATGAGGAAAGATTCCTGTAGGGTGTATACTGAGCCAATCTCTTTTGAAATATAAGAGATTCAAAAAGCAAGCAGAGCAGTTATGTGGGAAGATTGATGACAAGCCACATGGAGATTTCCAAGGAACCAGGAATCAAGCTGAAGAAACACGGACCTTCCCCCAGAGCTGACAGAGACAGAAAGCCTTCACCAGGAGCCTGCACCCTAAATTCGGTGTTCCAGTCTCCTAAACTGAGAAAATAAACTTCTTTTTGTTAAGGCCATTCACTTGTGTTATTTCTATTATAGCAACACTAGATAATTAAGACAGTTGCACAACTCTGAGAATACACTAAAAACAATTGCATAGTACACTGTAAACGGGTTAATTTTATGGTATGGAATTATATCTCAATAAAGCTATTAAATAATTTATTGAATTAAATAATTTAATTATATTTAATTATTTAATTATATTTAAGAATTTAATTATTTAAATATGTGTAATTAATTATATTTAATAATTTATTTATTTGAAAATTTAATTATATTTAAATATAATTTATTTAATTATTTAATAATAATAATAAAAGGTTATTTAATAGCTTTATTGTGGATTCTGGTGGTGATGAGAAGTTTTGGGTACTGCTCTTACCGGATTACCTGGTGAAACAACCAGTTGTGCCGTGACTGCCTGGATACTACTTGATGAAATCACCAGGGAAGTGGAAAATTATGGCTTCAATGTGTGTGTGAAATATGTGTGGGAAACAGAGGCTGAGCAGTCCTACCCTGGAGTATGTAGAAAGAAGACCTGAAATGCTTTTACTATTAACTGTATCATTTAATTCAACAAGTATTTATTTATGGCATTTTTGGTAACAAAATATTTTCAAAAAGCCCTTAAAATAGCAATAGTTCAAAAAATATAGTGCACATTTAATGAAAATTAAAAAAAAAAAAAAAAACTCCATTTCTCAAGAAAGTTGATAATGACTCTGTAACCTACTACGACAATGGGGGTTGTAGTGATATCATTGACCATATGAAAACCAGATGATACAAATCAGCTGAAAAATCCCTAGTATGCACCTTAAACCTCCTCAGTTATTTTTAAAGGACTGTGCCCAAAATTGATGATTTAACACATGCAATACCAGCAGGTGTGTTTGCATATCTCTTTATGAAGCCTGGCTTTTCATTTATCAAATGATTGATCTTCCAAAGTAATTTCCCTCTTTATTGATTTCAAGGGTTCTTGTGCACCCACAAAACACAAGACTTTATTATAGCAACATATAATAATATGTCAACACATAATATTGATTTTATATCAACATAGCATGTCAACATATCATTTCAATATCATATCAACATATAATAGCTCTTTATACATTGATTACATCAGCAGATAGCTAGCAGTTAAATGGCATCAGCATCGTTGTTGTTAGGTGCTGTCAAGTCGGTTCCGACTCATAGCGACCCTGTGCACAACAGAACGAAACACTACCCGGTCCTGAGCCATCCTTACAATCATCATTACGCTTGAGCTCATTGTTGCAGCCACTGTGTCAAGCCACCTCGTTGAGGGTCTTCGTCTTTTCCGCTGACCTTGTACTCCGCCAAGCATGATGTCCTTCTCTAGGGACTGATCCCTCCTGACAACATACCCAAAGTATGTAAGACGCAGTCTCTCCATCCTTGCCTCTAAGGAGCATTCTGGCCCCGCTTCTTCCAAGACAGATTTGTTCATTCTTTTGGTAGTCCATGGTATATTCAATATTCTTCGCCAACACCGTAATTCAAAGGCATCAACTCTTCTTTGGTCTTCCTTATTCCTTGTCCAGCTTTCACATGCATATGATGTGATTAAAAATACCATGGCTTGGGTCAGTCACACCTTAGTCTTCGGGGTGACATCTTTGCTCTTCAACACTTTGAAGAGGCCCTTTGCAGCAGATTTGCCCAATGCAATGTGCCTTTTGATTTCTGGACTGCTGCTTCCATGGCTGTTGTTTGTGGATCCAAGTAAAATGAAACCCTTGACAACTTCAATGTTTTCTCCGTTTATCATGATGTTGCTCATTGGTCCAGTTGTGAGGATTTTTTATTTCTTTGTGTTGAGGTGTAATCCATACTGAAGGCTGTGGTCTTTGATCTTCATTAGTAAGTGCTTCAAGTCCTCTTCACTTTCAGCAAGCAAGGTTGTGTCATCTGCATAATGCAGGTTGTTAATGAGTCTTCCTCCAATCCTGATGCCCCATTCTTCTTCATATAGTCCTGCTTCTTGGATTATTTGTTCAGCATACAGATTAAATAGGTATGGTGAAAGAGTACAACCCTGACCCACGCCTTTCCTGACTTTAAACCAATCAGTATCCCCTAGTTCTGTCCCAACAACTCCCTTTTGATCTATGGAAAGGTTCCTCACGAGCACAATTAAGTGTCCTGGGATTCCCATTCTTTGCAGTGTTATTACTATTGTTAGATGCTTCAGATAGAAAGTCATTTAATTCCAGTAACAGTTTGACTAAGTCACGGAATCAAAGTAAAGATTTTGAAAGCTCATTTCGCTGAATGCCTGCAATTATTGTGACTGATATTTTATATTCAGATTAAAAATTCAATACTGAAGATAAAATTATTTGTTTTGTAATGATAACTTAAATACAAAGCTTGGTGATGCACAGTATTCATGGTGAAAATGATATTACTAAGTTAAAAACTTTTGGGGTAGAAACATACCTGGAATTGGTTGTGCTGCACATATTCATAATTAGTAGTTTACCAATTGAAATAAAATCTATATTTGTTAGAGTAACTAAAGTACAACATTTTTGTGATAAAGCTGGTTTTGAATACAAAAATGTTCTATATCATGGAGGCTGTGTGGTTTCTCTCTGTGCTGCCAATTACCAATCAGACTTTGATGTATTTGAGCATTGAGTTATTATATAGACTTGTTAACTATATAACTCTACCATTAAGTTTATGTTTAATGGTGGTAGAATGATTTGGAAAAGGATAGCAAGAATGATTGTATAACTTGAAGGATATAATCAATATTACTGAACTGTACTTGCAGAAATTGTTGAGATGGTATATGTTTTGTTATGTATATTTTAAGCCACAATAAAATAGAAAAAGATTGCCCCAGAAATAGACATGAATCCCTTCATTCTTTTTTTTAAAGTGATTTTTTGTTTTTATTGTGGCAAATATATATGTAAAAAACATTGGCCACTTCAACATTCTTCATATGTACAATTCAGTGACATAGTGTTCATCATGTTGTATAACTATCATTATCCATTTCCAAATTTTTTTATCATCGTTAATAAGAGCTCAGTGTTCCCTAAGCAATGAGTCCTCTTTCCCTCTCCCTCCCACCTGCCCCTGGTAACCCCTCATAATCTTGGCCTGAATAGACTTGCCCATTCTGGATATTTCATATAAGTGGAATCATATAGTATCTGTCCTTTTGTGACTGGCTTATTCTTTTAGTCTTTCTTGGACTTTCTAGTCTAGCCAGTTGTACTCCTGACCTTGTACTCTTGCTGTTCTGGTATAGCTTCTCAGGGGTCAGAAATCTCAAAGTGAAACCCTCCAAAATTAATGATCAAAAACTCTACTAATATTTATGGCCCCTTCTCATGGTAGGTGACTTGATCATCCAGTGCTACCATAACAGAAATACCACAAGTGGATGGCTTTAACAAACAGAAATTTATTCTCTCACAGTCTAGGAGGCTAGAAGTTTGAATTCAGGGTGCCAGCTCTAGGCAAAGGCTTTCTCTCTCTGTTGGCTCTGGGGGAAGATCCTTGTCAACAATCTTCCCTTGGTCTAGGAGCTTCTCAGCACAGGGGTACAGGATCCAAAGGGCACTGCGATGGTTAAGGTTGTGTATCAACTTGGCTGGGCCATGATTCTCAGTGTTTTGGCAGTTATGATGTAGTTTGGCAGTCATATGATGTAGTGATCCCTTCCATGATGAGACTTGATATAATATTATCACCTCCATTATGGGGTCTGCTGTGAGTAGCCAATTAGTTTAGCCTGTGGCCTCCATCGCATATAAGTGGATATTCTAGCAAGGCTTGTAGTTTTTTCTCGCTTTGAACCCCGCAGCTGGATCCTGTTCATCTAACTTCCAGTTCTTGGGACCTGAGCCAGCAGCTTACATGCAGTCTTATCTAACAATCTTGGGTTTTGTTGGTCCTCACAGCCTATGAGCAAGAGCTCTGCTCTCTGAACTGCCAACTTTGGGTTTGTCAGCCTCTGCACTACGTGAATCAGGAGAAGTCTCTATCCTGACCCACGGATTTAGGACATTCCAGCCTCTACAACTTCATGAGCCATTTCATTGATATAAATTTCTCTCTATATATATTTATATGCTTTACTGGTTTTGCTTCTCTAGAGAACCCCAGCCTAAGACAGAAGCACTCTGTTCCTGGTGTATCTTTCTTGGTCTCATGCTCAATTCTGTCTTTTGTATCTCAAAAGAGATTGACTCAAGACACAACCTTATCCTGTAGATTGAGTCCTGCCTTATTAATATAAAAAAAAAAATAGCTGCCTCAAATTCTGCCTTGTTAACATCACAGAGGTTAGGATTTACAGCAATAGGATAATCACATCACATCACAAAATGGTAGACAACTACACAATACTGGGAGTCATGGCCTAGCCAAGTTGACACATGTTTTTGGGTTATACAATTCAATCCATAACAACAGGTTAAAGATATGAACTAATTATTACATCTGTACAATATGACCTGATTACCCAAAGCTGAATTCACTCTAAAGAGCATAAATGATAAGACCAAGACTGGCAAGGTGGCAGGAGAATTTTGAGATACATTCAGGCTGAATGTTTTCATAGACTCTAAGCTGTAAACAGAGTCCCTGGATGGTACAAATTGTTAATGCCCTTGGTTGCTAATCGAAAGTTTGACAGTTCACCCCACCCAGAGTTACTTCAGAAAGAAGGCTTATCTAAGCTGAAAAGAAAAATTAGCCATTGGAATCCCTAGGGAGCACAGTTCTATTTGGACACATGAGGTCACCATGAGCTGGGGTTGACTTGATAGTGACTGGAAAAAATGTTGTAAGTTCCGGGAAGAGGGCATTGTTCCCTAACAAAGCCTAACACACTGCACAGTAAACAATAAGTACTCAATAAACATTTGTTGGGTGAACAAAACCAGAATCTTGAATCTGTTTTGGGCCAATCATTAACAAAAAAAATTTAGAAAACCATTGTTTGTTGTTGTTGTCATTGTTATTGTCTTTTCTTTCTGTCTTTTTTTCTTTTTTGGTTTGTTTTGCTGGGGGATGAAAATAATGTTTCCCTTAGTTGAAATTAATAAAAGAAAGGCTCTATGAATATGTATATAGGATGCTATTACTCACTCATCATTGACAGTTGTATGGAGTGGTGATAAACAACATGATTTTTCAGTGACAATGGGAGAATTATAGTATTGTAGTCTTGGAATAGCCTTTGAACACCACTGTTGCTGGTTATCACTGTGTCTGGTGTCACGTGGTTCCCAATGGGATAACAACGCTCACTTTATCCTACAATCTGAAATCAATTTTTCCCGGTTAACTAAGCCACTTCATCCCATGTATCAACTCTGGGATGCTGGATAAATTCGTGTAGGGCAAATTATTCTTAACTAAACCATAAAAACAGGAGATTGCTACAGTGATAAAGGATCAAGTTCTGTTTAGTCAAGCAGAAAATTCAAATTAAGGAGGCATGCTGTACAAGGTATAAAAAAGTGTGTCAAAGAACAGACGTATTGAATATAGTTGTGTATTAATGGCAATAGGCTATCAATGAAAGTCAGCTTCATGAAATTTTGTAAGTATAATATTGAGATAGTAGGTTATTCACCCATGCATTCCCCTAAATGAAAGGGAGCTATTTCACTTGAAGTAAGACCACCCAGCTGCATGTATCAAGAAAGTATCCACAGGCCCACTTGGAGTGATAATGATTAGCAGGAGCCAGAGGGGACCCCTGGAAATTTGTGTGTTGCTTGTAGTCTCCCAACCCTTATCCTGAAAGAAACACTCACAATCTCATCTGCATTATGTGAGTTGGGACCATCTATACTAATATACTAATCTATAGGGCTGCTATGAGTCAGAACTGACCTACTGCAACGGGTTTGTTTCTTTGTTTGTTTATACTAATCTCAAGAGGCCTTTATTCTTGTTCAGATCTATCTCTACAAGAAGCCTGAGACTCCTAAGCCAGTTCTAATCCCCCAGACTCCAATTCTCAAACTGCGTAGAAGAAAAGCTCCGTGAATGTATGTATAAAATGGACCTTGTCTGGAGCAGGAGCACGAGCCCACCTCCTGGTGTTCTTTTGCTATGCTTCCTAGAAATCAAGGTTCCAATGAAATTCTTAATGCCTTGAACTGTTCCTGTGAATGTTTCCTTCACCTTATAATGTTAATGGAAATGTGACTTTCCCTTGAAGATACTGCTTTCCAGGAAGCCCTCTCAAATAGTGGTTACTTTTTCTTTCACTCATCAGAAACCACTGAGCCTAGACTGGGATAGGTGGCCTTTTTGCCATTCACTGCTACTTTTGCAGGCTTCATACCATTCTCACTTCTTCCTCTCCCTAGAACCCCAACTTTAAATCTCACATCATCAGGTTACGCCTCCCCCATTCCTTTATTATAATTATCTACTACTCCAACAATGACACATTCCCAGTTCACTACTGCTCCCACTAACTCTATGATATAATTCTTGTTAATTTTAATATCCATGTAGATAATCATTTTGTCACTGATCTCTCAGTTACTTGGCCTCCTTTTTGTTATACAACAAACCTCAGACACTCCCTCCCACTCACTTACATGGTGATACCTTTTTCATGCCCTTGTCATTATCAATAATTCCAACCTCTCCAGGATCTCAATTTTACTTGCCTACTGTATGACTGGAAACCCTGGTGGCATAGTGGTTAAGTGCTACGGCTGCTAACCAAAAGGTTGGCAGTTCGAGTCTATCAGGCTTTCCTTGGAAACTCTGTGGGGCAGTTCTACTCTGCCCTATAGGGTTGCTACGAGTCAGAATCAACTTGACAGCAACGTGTTGGGTAGACTCTATGATCAGTACATCCTGACTTCCCAACTCAATCCTTCAGTAGTGCAGCCGCAGCGTCTTCAAGAAGGAAAGGACTTGTGACAAGGTGTCTTTTAAGAGGAAAAGCTATTGACTTGAGTTTTTCATTTCCCAAAAAAGGTAGTTGATTGACCATGCCCTAAAGAATGCTGTTTGCTCTTACAACTCTGAATAAGGTCAACATTTATAAACAATGCCCCAGTTTGAATATTCTCAAGTCAGGTTACTACATCAAGATTTCATCTTTGAGTTTTCATAAATTTTTTTTTAACTTTTTTATTCATTCACAAGAACTTTATAATCTCATTCCCCATGAATTCAAATATGTACTCTAAATTTGAGCCATACTGAATTACTTGTTAGCATTAAAATATTCTTAGAGAGAGAATTTTGATAGGCTATTTGGGTGGTACAGTGGTTAAGAGCTCGGCTGCTAAACAAAAGGTTGGCAGTTTGAATCTACCAGCTGCTCCTTGGAAGCCGTATGGGGCAGTTCTACTGTGTTCTATAGGGTTGGTATGAGTCAGAACAGACTTGACAGCAATGGTTTCTTTCCTTTTTTAAAAAATTTGGGGTAGAAGTACTATCGTGAGGACATTGGTATCCTCTGGGCCCTAATCAACAAAGGAAATAGTTAAGGTGCTCTACATGAGAAAAAAGAAGAAGAAAATTCTAAAGGGAGTGTGAGGGAATGCACATGTGGAGACATGGTCCAGTGAGGTGGTGTGATGCTAAGAAAGAATATCTACCATGAAGAAAGAGTGATAAAAATTTTCTTTTGATATGTGTTGGGGAGGGTGAACGGAATGCTAAAGAACTTTTAAAAACGAAACTCTTTATTGAAGAGGTTTACTTTTTTCTGTGAAACTCATACCACCATTTGAAACATAAGCTCCTCCCACTAAAATATGAACTTCCTGAAGGCAAGACTTTGATTTTTTTGTTCACTGCTGTATTCCTAGCAAGTGGTTCCTAGCACAGGAGAAGCACTCTGTAAACATTTGTTGATTGACTAAATGAAGGAATGGATCCTTTCAAATCTTGAGTCACTCCAATTTGCTCAGGAACACCTTGGCAGTGCCTGTTGTGAAAATTGGGAAGGAGTTTGAGTTTCACATCCAGAGTGACAGTGGAAGAATAAACTTAGTAAGTGAAAAGCCAGAGCTCAGAGCCAAAGTTAACCAGGCATGCGTAAACAAGAGCTTTGCACTTCTATATGACATGAAATAGGGTTTAAGGTAGATTTTATATCAGTCTAAGAGACTGAGGGATACCTCGCCGTTTCCCCTGGTGCCTTCATGTTCTCTCACCTTTCTGTGTGCTGCCTCATTCTCTTTCTGCCTGGAGTGAAATATCTTCTCAACCATTTCTCTGTCTATCAGGTTAACTCCTACTTGTTCCTAAAACTCAATGTTAGTATCACTTTACCTCGCCCTCTCCCAGCTTGGTTGGACACCCTAATTCTCTAAGCTCTGTGTTCATTGTGCTTACCTTATATCATTTGTATATCATTTATATCTATATCTATATCATTTATAAGCACTCAGCTACTAAAGGAAATTAGACTGTTTGAATCCTCCCAGGGGTGCCTTGAAAGAAAATCCTGGTGATCTACTTCCAAAAGATCACTGCTGTTGAAAACACTATGGAGCCCAGTTCCACTCTAAAACATGTGGGGTTATCATGAGTTGGAATTGACTCGGTGGCAACCGGTGTTTCTTTTTGTTTTTTAATCCCATTATGTTGAAAAAAATCAAACCTGTTGCTGTCAACTCAATTCCAACTCATAGTGACCCTTTAAGGCAGAGTAGAATTGCCGTAGAGGGTTTCCAAGGAGCAGCTGGTAGGTTCGAACTGTCAAACCTTTTGGTTAGCAGCCCAGCTCTTAAACTACTGCACCACCAGGGTTCACCCACCGTAGGAGTAATGATTAAGTGTGGAGAAAAAATGTATTTAATTATCTTTTTGGTGAGATTCCCAGCACCTACACAATGCCTGGTGCCTAAAATACACTCAGTAATTATATGTTAAATTTACTGAAATTTTAATGACTTTAAATATTCCTACATAAATAACTCATTTTCAATACTAGTTTTTTTTTTTTTTTTTGGTCTCCTTGGCCAGAACAATATAGAAATTAAAAAGTAAATTTGAAGCTATAATTATAATATGGCATAGAATGTTGTTTCTCTGATTACTATTTGAGAGTATAGTATTGAGTGTCTCTGTTCCACGAAATTTTTTATTTTGTTTTAGTTCCATACCAATCTGAAAAAACTAACATAAACATATGCCCAATAATTTGGATGACAGGTTTATAACTAATTATAAACCAAAAAAAAACCTGTTGCCATCGAGTCGATTCCGACTCATATGCTGGCATGAAATTTGATTGCCTGTCTTTGGTTTATTTTTAACCAAGATATTGGTACAATAAAATCAGGTAAAGTGGTAACATTTATAATTTAATTAAACACTGGTAGAACATGTTCTTCAGGCCTTGTGTTAATTTTGGGCCTGTATATATTTTTTTTTTTATATTTCTTAAGTATGAGAAATAACAGAAATAAATATTTACATTAAAGGGTATGAAACAGTGAAAAATCACAGTTTGGAGAGAAAAGAAATAAAAAATAGAGTTGTTTTGCCTCATGACTTGGCTGTCTGACCTGGGTAAAGTTACTTACAATCTTTGATTATCAGTTTTATTATGTAACACGAAGATGCTGCCAACATTTCCTGTAAATGGGTATGAAATGATAACATCAAAATAAACCTTTATCATCACCTCCCAATTAGCTGAAGCTTTTTTGATCTTTTCACATTGGGGAGAAATGTTGTAGTGTATTTGTGATAACTTCAGTAATCTGTGCACTTTGCTCTAGCAAAAATCTGTGGGGAATTCTCTTAAGACATAACCATGGGTGAGATCTCTTTCAGAGTGTGGAGTTTACATTAACTTTATCCGAAGTATTTGGCCTTTGCCCTTGGTTCCTGAGAGATAACTGTAAATGCTTGAAATTTACTGAGTAATTGACATGGCTTTGTTATCTCTTGGCCTCCAGATCACACCTGAAAGTTTATGCTAATGATGTGACTCAGGTGGAGGTTGGCCAGGCTGGAAAGGCCATCTCCTGAAATCCCCCCATCTCAGAGCTAAGTAATGAGGCCCCCTAAAGGCTCTGGACACAGAAGTTCCATGGACTTCCTGATTAATGATAGACTTGGATGTACATGAAAGTGTAGTGCGTCCCTCTCAGGACACAAAAGCTCCATGTTGGGAGCCCTCCCAGGTGTTGCCCTCTTCTTTGTGCTGATTTGCATCCTTTATAATAAATCTCTGATTGTAAGTGTAGCTCTTTTTGTGAGATCTGTGAGTTGTTCCAGAGAATTACTGAACTTGACGGAGTAGTGGGATCCAGCAGGTCAGAAGTGAGGGGAGCCCTGGGGACTCCCAAGCATCTGAAGTCTTGGGCCTATTTGGTGGTCTGGAGGACTGTGCCCTTTAACTTGTGAGCTTCGACCTAGCTCCAGGTAATTAGAGTCAGAGGAAGAAGTGATGCATGGACGGTTTGTGTCAGAACAGAAGTGAAAAGTGGGGATTTTGATTTATTTTGCTATTTTCCACACAGAGAACAAATGGTGTAGTTGACAGTGGCCCGGCCAGAGAAGTCTCCAAGGAACCACCAGACAGGTGCTTCTGGCTGGTGCCTCATTGTCACTACCTGTTACAGCTAAGGAGTTGAAACCAGTGACAAAATCTTGGAATTTAACATTAGAGTTTTGTCTTTCCTTTAGAAGGGAAAATAATTCAGTGCGCTTGACAATATTACCTAGCCAGTTATTGTAGAGCCGACTTTGATTCACGGTGACCCAATGTGTTTCAGAGTAGACTGTGTTCCACAGGGTTTTCAATGGCTGATTTTTCAGAAGTAGATCACCAGACCTCTCTTCTGAGGTACCTCCAGGTGGACTCAAACCTCCAAACTTTCAGTTAGCAGCTGAGCCTATTAACCATTTGCACCACCCGGGGATTCTCTAACAGTATTAGTGATATGTGTGTTCATTCACGAGTAGCCATAGGTCACTGGAAAAGTGTTTCTGCTGCCTGTTTGCTATGTAGGTCATGGTTTGGTAAACCATAGCCTTACTGGTCAAATTGGGATGCCATCTGTTTATCCAAACACAGTTTTATTGGAACACAGCTACAAACGTTCATTTACCATTATTTGCCAATGCTTTCATGCTGCAAAGGCAGAGTTGAGTGTTTGTGACAGGGACCACATGTCCGGCAAAGTCTAAAATATTTAGTACCGGACCCCTTAAAAAACAAGTTTGCAGAACCTTGATAAAAAGTATTGGCTAAATTGATGCTGAGCCCTAAATTTTGAGATGAAAATATTAAATTTATATTAGAATATATATTTTTAAAATTAAAAATAACTTTTATTGGATGTTTCTTAAAACAAAACATTAAAATAATTCATTATTTTATCATCTAGAAGCAACTTGTAAACAACTAGGCTGTTTCAAACAATTGTACTTCTTAATGATTTCGCATTTTGTTATTTTGTTGATTGTGGTGATGGTGATAGAAGGGTGTGTGTATGTGTGCATGTGTGTGTGTTTACTTTTAAAAATATTTTGTTTTGTTTGTTTTGGTGATTTGGCACAGGAATATGATAGCTGGAATGACAAATTCTTAGTGCAAAATAAAAACGTTATCCAGATGGTCTTGGAGCAAGAAATAATGACACATTGTAGTTTATCTGATTTTCTTTATTTTTTAAAAAATAACTATTTTTTCCAGATTAGGAAAGCATATTTTCATTTTTATCCCATTCTTCTAATGTTTATTGAGCACTTATTATTTGCTAGCAAAAAACCAAAAATCATTGCTGTCAAGTCAATTCTGACTCACAGCGACCTTGTAGGACAGAGCAGAGCTTCCCCATAGGGTTCCCAAGGCTGTAAATCTTTATGGAAGCAGACTGCTGTATTTTTCTCCTGTGGAGCAACTGGTGGGTTCCAACCACTGACCTCTCAGTTAGCAGCCAAACACTTAACCACTGCACCACCTAGGATGAATTGAAAGAGCCCAGGAGGGGCAATGGTTAACCAGCTGCTAACTGAAAGGCTGGTGGTTCAAACCCACTCAGTGATTCCAACAGAGAAAGACCTGGCGATCTGACTCCATAAAGTTTTCAGCCCAGGAAGCCCTATGGAGCAGTTCTACTCTGTCACATGGAGTCACTATGCCTTAAAAATTGACTCTAGAGCATCTAACAACAACAGGATAAATTGATGGGTAAAAACAGACACAGTTCCTTTGCCAGGTTTCACAGGATAGATGTATATATACAAATACACATACAATATTAAATTAAGAACTAGAACCCACATCTCTTCACACACAGCCAAGGATTCTTTCAATTACAGCCTCTCATGAATATTTACCCAAGCTCATTTCCAGAGAAGAACATGGAGGATACTAACTAGCCTTTTTTTTTTTTTTTTATTGTGCTTTAAGTGAAAGTTTACAAATCAAGTCAGTCTTTCATGCAAAAATTTATATATACCTTGCTATGCACTCGCAGTTGCTCTCCCGGTAACAAGACAGCACATTCCACCTCTCCACCCTGTATTCCCCATGTCCATTCAGCCAGCTTCTGTCCCCCTCTGCCTTCTCATCTCCCCTCCAGACAGGAGCTGCCCAGATAGTCTCATGTGTCTACTTGAGCCAAGAAGCTCACTCCTCTCCACTATCATTTTCTGTCTTATACTCCAGTCCAATCCCAGTCTGAAGAGTTGGCTTTGGGAATGGTTCCAGTCTTGGGCTAACAGATGGTCTGGGACCATGACCTCCAGGGTCTTTCTACTCTCAGTTAGACCATTAAATCTGGTCTTTTTATGAGAATTTGAGGTCTGCATCCCATTATTCTCCTCCTCCATCAGGGATTCTCTGTCATGTTCCCTGTCAGGGCAATCACTGATGGCAGCCGGGCACCATCTGGTTCTTTTGGTCTCAGGCTGATGAAGTCTCTGATTTATGTGGCCCCTTCTGTCTCTTGGGCTCATAATCACCTTGTGTCCTTGGTGTTCTTCATTCTCCTTTGCTCCTGGTGGGTTGAGACCAATTGATGCATCTTAGATGGCCACTTGCTAAAGTTTAAGACCCCAGACTCCACTCCACAAAGTAGGATGCAGAATATTTTCTTAATACATTTTGTTATGCCAATTGACCTAGATGTCCCTTGAAATCGTGGTCCCCAGACCCCTGCCCTGCTACTCTGGCCTTCAAAGCATTTGGTCTGTTCAGGACACTTCTTTGCTTCTGATTTAGCCCAGTTGTACTGACCTCTCCTGATTTGTGTGTTGTCTTTCCCTTCACCTAAAATAGTTCTTGTCTACTATCTAATTAGTGAATACCCTTCTCTCCCTCCCTCCCCACCCTCATAACCATTACAGAATATTTTCTTCTGTGTTTAAAGTATTTCTTGAGATCTTTTAATAGTAGTCTCATACAATATTTGTCCTTTTGCAACTGACTAATTTCACTCAGCATAATGCCTTCCAGATTCCTCCATGTTACGAGATGTTTCAAGGATTCATCATTGTTCTTTATTGATGCATAGTATTCCATTGTGTAAATACACCATAATTTATCCATTAATCTGTTGATGGGCATCTTGGTTGCTTCCATCTTTTTGCTATTGTAAGCAGTGCTGCAGTGAACACGGGTGGTATATATCTGTTCATGTAAAGGCTCTTATTTCTCTAGGACATATTCCAAGGAGTGGGATTGCTGGATCATACAGTAATTCTATTTCTAGCTTTTTAAAGGAAGCACCAAATTGATTTCCAAAGTGGTTGTACCATTTTACATTCCCAACAGCAGTGTGTAAGTGTTCCAGTCTCTCCACAACTTCTCCAACATTTATTATTTTGTGCTTTTTGGGTTAATGCCAGCCTTGGAGTGAGATGGTATCTCATTGTAGTTTTGATTTGCATTTCTCTAATGGCTAATGATCGTGAACATTTCCTCATATATCTGTTAGCTGTCTGAATGTCTTCTTTGGTGAAGTGTCTGTTCATATCCTTTGTCCATTTTTTAATCGGGTTATTTGTTTTTTGTAGTTGAATTTTTGCGGTATCCTGTAGATTTTAGAGATCAGAGGCTGATCAGAATTGTCACAGCCCAAACCTTTTTCCCAGTCCGTAGGTAATCTTGTTACTCTTTTGGTGAAGACTTTGGATGAGCCTAGGTGTTTGAGCTTCCAGTTATCTAGTTTCTCTTCTGGTGTTTATGCATTTTCAGTAATATTTTGAATAGTGTGTATGCCATGTATTAGGGCTCCTAGCACTGTCCCTATTTTTTCTTCCATGATCCTTATCGTTTTAGATTTTACATTTAGGTCTTTGATCCATTTTGAGCTAGTTTTTGTGCATGTTATAGGTCTTGTTTCATTTTTTTTGAAGAAGGATATCCAGTTATGCCAGCACCGTTTGTTAAAGAGACTGACTTTGGGCCTTTGTCAAATATGATCAGCTCATATGTGGATGGATTTATGTCTGGATTTTCAGTTCTATTCCATTGGTCTATGTATCTGTTGTTGTACCAGTACCAGGCTGTTTTGGCTACTGTGGTGGTATAATAGGTTCTAAAATCAGGCAGTGTAAGGCCTCCCACTTTGTTTTTTTTCAGTAATGCTTTACTTACCTGGGGCCTCTTTCCCTTCTAAATGAAGTTGTTGATTTGTTTCTCCATCTCATTAAAAAATGTCATTGGAATTTGGATTGGGATTGCGTTGTATCTATAGATCACTTTTGGTAGAATAGACATTTTTACTATGTTACATCATCCTATCCATGAGCAAGGTATGTTTTTCTACTTATGTAGGTCTGTTTTGGTTTCTCGCAGTAGTGTCTTGCAGTTTTCTTTGTATAGGTCTTTTACATCTCTGGTTAGATTTATTCCTAAGTATTTTATCTTCTTGGGGGCTACTGTAAATGGTATTGATTTGGTGATTTCCTCTTAAATTTCTCTTTGTGTAGAGGACTCCAACTGACTGATTTTTGTATGCTTATCTTGTATACTGATATTCTGCTGAACTCTTCTATTAGTTTCAGTAGTCTTCTTGAGGATTCTTTAGGGTTGTCTGTGTATAAGGTCATGTCATCTGCAAATAAAGATACTTTGACTTCTTCCTTACCAATCTGGATGCCCTTTATTTCTTTATCTAGCCTAATTGCTCTGGCTAGGACCTCCAGCACAATGTTAAATAAGAGTGGTGATAAAGATCATCCTTGTCTGGTTTCCGTTTTCAAAGGGAATGCTTTCAGACTCTCTCCATTTAGGATAACGTTGACTGTTGTCTTTGAATAAATGCCCTTTATTATGCTGCGGAATTTTCCTTCTATTCTTATTTTGCTGAGAGTTTTTATCATGAACATGTGTTGGGCTTTGTCAAATGCCTTTTCTGCATCAGTTGATAAGATCATATTGTTCTTGGCTTTTGTTTTATTTATATGTGTATTACATTGATTGTTTTCGTATTGTTGAACCACCTCTGCATAACTTGTATAAATCCTACTTGGTCATGGTGAATTATTTTTTTGATACGTTGTTGGATTCTATTGGCTCGAGTTCTGTTGAGGATTTTTTGCGTCTAAGTTCATGAGGGATATAGGTCTGCAATTCTCTTTTTTGGGGGGGATGTCTTTACCTGGTTTCAGTATCAGGGAAATGCTGGCTTCAGAGAATGAGTTTGGGAGTATGCTTTCATTTTCTATGCTCTGAAATACCTTTAGGTAGTAGTGGTGTTAACTCTTGTCTGAAAGTTTGGTAGAATTCTCCAGTGAAGCCATCAGAGCCAGGGCTTTTTTAGTTGAGAGTTTTTAAATTATCTTTTCAATCTCTTCTTTTGTTATGGGTCTATTTAGCTGTCCTACCTCTGTTTGTGTTAGTTTAGGTAGGTAGCGTGTTTCTAGAAATTTGTCCATTTATTCTAGGTTTTCAAATTTTTTAGAGTACAATTTTTCTTAGTAATCTGATATGTTTCTTTTAATTTCAGTTGAGTCTGTTGTGATATCACCTATCTCATTTCTTATTTCTGTTACTTGCTTCCTTTCCTGTTTTTCTTCTGTCAGTTTGGCCAATGGCTTATCAATTTTGTTAATTTTTTCAAAGAACCAGCTTTTGGTCTTGTTAACTCTCTTTCAATTGTTTTTCTGTTCTCTATTTCATTTAATTCTGCTCTAATTTTTATTATTTGCTTTCTTCTGGTGCCTGAGGGTTTCTTTTGTTGCTCTTGTTCTATTTGTTCAGGTTGTAGGGACAATTATTTGATTTTGGCCCTTCATTCTTTTTGGACATGTCTATTTATTGCTGTAAATTGGCCTCTGAGCACTGCTTTATCTGTGTCTCAAAGGTTCTGATAGGAAGTGTTTTCATACTCATTGGATTCTATGAGTTTCTTAATTCTGTCTTTAATTTCTTCTATAACCCAGTTGTTTTTGAGCAGAGTGTTTTTCAGTTTCTAAGTGTTTGATTTCTTTTCTCTGCTTTTTCTCTTACTGATTTCTAGGTTTATGGCTTTATGGTCAGAGAAGATGCTTTGTACTATTTTGATGTTTTGGATTCTGCTAAGGCTTGCTTTATGAACTAATATGTGGTCTATTCTAGACAATGTTCCATGTGCACTAGAAAAGAAAATAGACATGACTGCCATTGGGTGGAGTGTTCTGAATATGTCTGTGAGGTCAAGTTGGTTGATTGTGGCATTTAGATCTTTTGCATCTTTATTGAGCTTCTTTCTGGATGTTCTGTCCTTCACCAAAAGTGGTGTGTTGAAGTCTCCTATTATTATTGTGGAGCTATCTCACGTTTCAATGCTGCTAGAATTTGTTCCATGTGTCTTGAAGCCCTGTTCCTGGGTGCATAAATATTTAATATGGTTATATCCTCCTAGTATTTTGTGCCATTAGTCAGTATATAGTGTCCTTCCTTATCCTTTGTGGTGGATCAGAAATTAATATTGTCACTCCTGCTCCTTTTTGATTGTTGTTTGCTTGATATATTTTTTTCCTATCCTTTGAGTTTTAGTTTGTTTGTGTCTTTAGGTCTAAGCTGTGTCTCTTGTAGGCAGCATATAGCTGGATCTTGTTTTTTTAATCCATTCTGCCACTCTCTGTCTCTTTATTGGTACATTTAGTCCATTTATATTCAGTGTTATAAAGGATAGATATGAATTTAGTGCTGTCATTTTGGTATTTTTTTTTTCATGTGTTGTTGGCAGTTTCTTTTTTCCACTTGATTTTTTTAATAGTTTTTATTGAGCTTTAAGTGAATGTTTACAAATCAAGTCAGTCTGTCACATATAAGCTTATATACACCTTACTCCATACTCCCACTTACTCTCCCCCTAATGAGTCAGCCCTTCCAGTCTCTCCTTTCATGACAATTTTGCCAGTTTCTAACCCTCTCTACCCTCCTATCTCCCCTCCAGATAGGAGATGCCAACACAGTCTCAAGTGTCCACCTGATACAAGTAGCTCACTCTTCATCAGCATCTCTCTCCTACCCACTGTCCAGTCTCTTCCATGTCTGATGAGTTGTCTTCGGGAATGGTTCCTGTCCTGGGCCAACAGAAGGTTTGGGGACCATGACCGCCGGGATTCCTCTAGTCTCAGTCAGACCATTAAGTCTGGTCTTTTTATGAGAATTTGGGGTCTGTTTTATCCCACTGATCTCCTGCTCCCTCAGGGGTTCTCTGTTGTGCTCCCTGTCAGGGCAGTCATCGGTTGTGGCTGGGCACCAACTAGTTCTTCTGGTCTCAGGATGATGTAAGTCTCTGGTTCATGTGGCCCTGTCTGTCTCTTGGGCTCATAGTTATCGTGTGACCTTGGTGTTCTTCATTCTCCTTTGATTCAGGTGGGTTGAGATCAATTGATGCATCTTAGATGGCCGCTTGTTAGCATTTAAGACCCCAGATGCCACATTTCAAAGTGGGATGCAGAATGTTTTCCTAATAGAATTATTTTGCCAATTGACTTAGAAGTCCCCTTAAGCCATAGTCCCCAAACCCCCGCCCTTGCTCTGCTGACCTTTGAAGCATTCAGTTTATCCCACAAACTTCTTTGCTTTTGGTCCAGTCCAGTGAGCTGACCTTCTGTGTATTGAGTATTGTCCTTCCCTTCACCTAAAGTAGTTCTTATCTACTAACTAATCAGTAAATCACCCTCTCCCACCCTCCCTCCCTACCCACCTCGTAACCACAAAAGTATGTGTTCTTCTCAATTTATACTATTTCTCAAGATCTTATAATAGTGGTCTTATACAATATTTGTCCTTTTGCCTCTGACTGATTTCGCTCAGCATAATGCCTTCCAGGTTCCTCCATGTTATGAAATGTTTCACAGATTCATCACTGTTCTTTACCGATGCGTAGTATTCCATTGTGCGAATATACCACAATTTATTTAACCATTCATCCATTGTTGGACAACCTTGGTTGCTTCCAGCTTTTTGCTATTGTAAACAGAGCTGCAATAAACATGGGTGTGCATATATCTGTTTGTGTGAAGGCTCTTATTTCTCTAGGGTATATTCCGAGGAGTGGGATTTCTGGCTTGTATGGTAGTTCTATTTCTAACTTTTTAAGAAAACGCCAGATAGATTTCCAAAGTGGTTGTACCATTTTATATTCCCACCAGCAGTGTGTAAGAGTTCCAATCTCTCCGCAGCCTCTCCAACATTTATTATTTTGTGTTTTTTGGATTAATGCCAGCCTTGTTGGAGTGAGATGGAATCTCATTGTAGTTTTAATTTGCATTTCTCTAATAGCTAATGATCGAGAGCATTTTCTCATGTATCTGTTAGCTGCCTGAATATCTTCTTTAGTGAAGTGCGTGTTCATATCCTTTGCCCACTTCTTGATTGGGTTGTTTGTCTTTTTGTGGTTGAGTTTTGACAGAATCATATAGATTTTAGAGATCAGGCGCTGGTCGGAGATGTCATAGCTGAAAATTCTTTCCCAGTCTGTAGGTGGTCTTTTTACTCTTTTTGTGAAGTCTTTAGATGAGCATAGGTGTTTGATTTTTAGGAGCTCCCAGTTATCTGGTTTCTCTTCGTCATTTTTGGTAATGTTTTGTATTCTGTTTATGCTTTGTATTAGGGCTCCTAAGGTTGTCCCTATTTTTTCTTCCATGATCTTTATCGTTTTAGTCTTCATGTTTAGGTCTTTGATCTACTTGGAGTTAGTTTTTGTGCATGGTGTGAGGTATGGGTCCTGTTTCACTTTTTTGCAAGTGGATATCCAGTTATGCCAGCACCATTTGTTAAAAAGACTATCATTTCCCCAATTGACTGACACTGGTCCTTTGTCAAATATCAGCTGCTCATACATGGATGGATTTATATCTGGGTTCTCAATTCTGTTCCATTGGTCTATGTGCCTGTTGTTGTACCAGTACCAGGCTGTTTTGACTACTGTGGCTGTATAATAGGTTCTGAAATCAGGTAGAGTGAGGCCTCCCACTTTCTTCTTCTTTTTCAGTAATGCTTTACTTATCCGAGGCTTCTTTCCCTTCCATATGAAGTTGGTGATTTGTTTCTCCATCACGTTAAAAAATGTCATTGGAATTTGGATCGGAAGTGCATTGTATGTATAGATGGCTTTTGGTAGAATAGACATTTTTACTATGTTAAGTCTTCCTATCCATGAGCAGAGTATGTTTTTCCACTTAAGAAGGTCCTTTTTAGTTTCTTGCAGTAGTACTTTGTAGTTTCCTTTGTATAGGTCTTTCACATCTTTGGTAAGATTTATTCCTAAGTATTTTATCTTCTTGGGGGCTACTGTGAATGGTATTGATTTGGTGATTTCCTCTTCGATGTTCTTTTTGTTGATGTAGAGGAATCCAAGTGATTTTTGTATGTTTATCTTATAACCTGAGACTCTGCCAAACTCTCCTATTAGTTTCAGTAGTTTTCTGGAGGATTCCTTAGGGTTTTCTGTGTATAAGATCATGTCATCTGCAAATAGAGATAATTTTACTTCCTCCTTGCCAATCCAGATGCCCTTTATTTCTTTGTCTAGCCTAATTGCTCTGGCTAGGACCTCTAGCACAATGTTGAATAAGAGCGGTGATAAAGGGCATCCTTGTCTGGTTCCCGTTCTCAAGGGAAATGCTTTCAGGCTCTTTCCATTTAGAGTGATGTCGGCTGTTGGCTTTGCATAGATGCCCTTTATTATGTTGAGGAATTTTCCTTCAATTCCTATTTTGCTGAGAGTTTTTATCATAAATGGGTGTTGGACTTTGACAAATGCCTTTTCTGCACCCATTGATAAGATCATGTGGTTTTTGTCTTTTGTTTTATTTATATGGTGGATTACATTAATGGTTTTTCTAATAGTAAACCAGCCTTGCATACCTGGTATAAATCCCACTTGGTCATGGTGGAGTATTTTTTTGATATGTTGTTGCATTCTATTGGCTAGAATTTTGTTGAGGATTTTTGCATCTATGTTCATGACGGATATAGGTCTGTAATTTTCTTTTTTTGGAATGTCTTTACCTGGTTTTGGTATCAGGGATATGGTGGCTTCATAGAATGAGTTAGGTAATATTCCGTCATTTTCTATGCTTTGAAATACCTTTAGTAGTAGTAGTGTTAACTCTTCTCTGAAAGTTTGGTAGAACTCTGCAGTAAAGCCATCCGGGCCAGGGCTTTTTTTTGTTGGGAGGTTTTGGATTACCGTTTCAATCTCTTTTTTTGTTACGGGTCTATTTAATTGTTCTACTTCTGATTGTGTTCGTTTAGGTAGGTAGTGTTTTTCTAGGAATTCATCCATTTCTTCTAGGTTTGCAAATTTGTTAGAGTACAATTTTTCATAATAATCTGATATGATTCTTTCAATTTCAGTTGGGTCTGTTGTTATGTGGCCCATCTCGTTTCTTATTCGGGTTATTTGTTTCCTTTCCTGTATTTCTTTAGTCAGTCTGGCCAATGGTTTATCAATTTTGCTAATTTTTTCAAAGAACCAGCTTTTGGCTTTGTTAATTCTTTCAATTGTTTTCAGCTCTAATTTTTATTATTTGTTTTCTTCTGGTGCCTGATGGATTCTTTTGTTGCTCACTTTCTATTTGTTCAAGTTGTCGGGACAGTTCTCTGATTTTGGCTCTTTCTTCTTTTTGTATGTGTGCATTTATTGATATAAATTAACCTCTGAGCACTGCTTTTGCTGTGTCCCAGAGGTTTTGATAGGAAGAGTTTTCATTCTTGTTGCATTCTATGAATTTCTTTATTCCATCCTTGATGTCTTCTATAACCCAGTCTTTTTTCAGGAGGGTATTGTTCATTTTCCAAGTATTTGATTTCTTTTCCCTAGTTTTTCTGTTATTGATTTCTAGCTTCATTGCCTTGTGGTCTGAGAAGATGCTTTGTAATATTTCGATGTTTTGGATTCTGCAAAGATTTGTTTTATGACCTAATATGTGGTCTATTCTAGAGAATGTTCCATGTGCACTAGAAAAAAAAGTATATTTTGCAGCAGTTGGGTGGAGAGTTCTGTATAAGTCAATGAGGTCAAGTTGGTTGATTGTTGTAAGTAGGTCTTCCGTGTCTCTATTGAGCTTCTTACTGGATGTCCTGTCCTCCAAAAGTGGTGTGTTGAAGTCTCCTACTATAATTGTGGAGGTGTCTATCTCACTTTTCAATTCTGTTAAAATTTGATTTATGTATCTTGCAGCCCTGTCATTGGGAGCATAAATATTTAATATGGTTATGTCTTCCTGATCAATTGTCCCTTTTATCATTATGTAGTGTCCTTCTTTATCCTTTGTGGTGGATTTACGTCTGAAGTCTATTTTGTCAGAAATTAATATTGCTACTCCTTTTTTGCTTATTATTTGCTTGATATATTTTTTTCCATCCTTTGAGTTTTAGTTTGTTTGTGTCTCTAAGTCTAAGGTGTGTCTCTGGTAGGCAGCATATAGACAGATCGTGTTTCTTTATCCAGTCTGAGACTCTCTGTCTCTTCATTGGTGCACTTAGTCCATTTACATTCAGCGTAATTATAGATAAGTATGTGTTTAGTGCTGTCATTTTGATGCCTTTTTATGTGTGTTGTTGACAATTTCATTTTCCCACTTACTTTTTTGTGCTGAGACGTTTTTCTTTGTAACTTGTGTGTTCCTCATTTTCATAGTATTTGACTTTATGTTTGCTGAGTCGTTATGTTTTTCTTGGTTTTTATTTTGAGTTATGGAGTTCTTATACCTCTTTGTGGTTACCTTAATATTTACCCCTATTTTTCTAAGTAAAAACCTAACTTGTATTGTCCTATATCGCCTTGTATCCCTCTCCATATGGCAGTTCTATGCCATCTGTAGTTAGTCCCTATTTTTGATTATTCTGATCTTTTAGATATTGACTTCAATGATTCCCTCTTTTGAGCGTTTTTTTCTTTTTAAAATTAATCTTAATTTGTTTTTGTGATTTCCTTATTTGAGTTGACATCAGGATATTCTGTTCTGTGATCTTGTGTTGTGCTGGTATCTGATATTATTGGTTTTCTGACCAAACAATTTCCTTTAGTATTTCTTATAGCTTTGGTTTGGTTTTTGCAAATTCTCTAAGCTTTTGTTTATCTGTAAATGTTTTAATTTTGCCTTCCTGTTTCAGAGAGAGTTTTGCTGGATATATGATCCTTGGCTGGCAGTTTTTCTCCTTTAGTGCTCTATATATGTCATCCCATTGCCTCCATGACTGCATGGTTTCTGCTGAGTAGTCTGAACTTATTGATTCTCCTTTGTAGGAGACCTTTCTTTTATCCCTGGCTGATTTTAAAATTTTCTCTTTATCTTTGGTTTTGGCAAGTTTGGTGATAATATGTCTTGGTGATTTTCTTTTTGGATCAATCTTCAATGGGGTTCGATGAGCATCTTGGATAGATATCCTTTCGTCTTTCATGATGTCAGGGAAGTTTTCTGCCAACAGATCTTCAACTATTCTCTCTGTGTTTTCTGTTATCCCTTCCTGTTCTGGGACTCCAATCACATCCAAGTTATTCTTCTTGATAGAGTCCCACATGATTCTTAGGGTTTCTTCATTTTTTAAAATTCTTTTATCTGATTTTTTTTCTGTTATATTGGTGTCAATTCCCTGGCCTTCCAGGTCTCCCACTCTGCATTCCAATTGCTCAAGTCTGCTCCTCTGACTTCCTATTGAGTTGTCTAATTCTGTAATTTTATTGTTAATCTTTTGGATTTCTGAATGCTGTCTCTCTATGGATTCTTGCAACTTATTAATTTTTCCACTATATTCGTGAATAATCTTCTTGAGTTCTTCAACTGCTTTATCAGTGTGTTCCTTGGCTTTTTCTGTAGCTTGCCTTATTTCATTTCTGAGGTCATCCCTGATGTCTTGAAGCATTCCATAAATTAGTTTTTTATATTCTGTATCTGGCAATTCCAGGATTGTATCTTCATTTGGGAAAGATTTTGATTCTTTAGTTTGGGGAGTTGTAGAAGCAATCATGGTCTGCTTCTTTATGTGGTTTGATATCGACTGCTGTCTCCGAGCCATCACTAAGATATTGTAGTGATTTATTCTATATTTGCTCACTGAGTCTTATCTTGTTTTGTTTTCTTTCCATATACGTAGATGGGCTGCTAGATTGTGCTGTCTTGATTGTTGTAGCCCTTGACTCACTTATGTCCTATTACCAGGTGGTTTGTGCTATTACCAGATATATAAGCCTAAGAGTCCATTCACTATTCTTGAGTAGAATCTGATTTTGGGTCACCAAGTGTGTGGTGCAGACTGTCACCTATCCACCTAGAGAAGTAGTGGTGATAGTTGTGTGCACCAGATTCTAGTAGCAGCAGGGGTTCACACTCTAGAGGGGGCAGGATGCTGACAGGCTTCCCCCAAGTGCTAGTGAGGTAGGTGTGTCTCTATTCCTAAAGTACTTTGGTGGGTGGGCCCTGCAGCTGTACCTTAGGCCCCCAATGCAAGTACCTCTACGGATTGGTAGATGTCACCCTCCTTAGACCCCTAAGGCAGGAGGCTAGGTGGTCTGGGGGAGCTTCAGCCCTCAGTTCCCTGTTGTGGGTCAGTGAGGGCTCTGTTGAATATGCAGAGATATCAGACCTGGGAAACTTGTCTTTCCAGTAAATCTGCTAAAACAATTGCAGTCGGATCCCTATCAGAAATGCCTTTGCATTTTAATAGGCACCTTGTTCCCTGTAGGGAAGAAAGCCCAAGACTGTGGATCACATATGCTTGGCTGGAGCTGGTTCTGTGTTTTTAGTCCAATTAGGGAAGGATTTTTGGTCCCTGGGTTTTTTGTGGCTGCTTCTCTCAAGCCAGGAAAATGGGTTAGGAAAAGACCAAAAAAAAAAAAAAAAAAAGGAAAGAAAGAAAGAAAAACCGCAGCGCAGTTCACTCTCTGGCTCGGGAAATTCCAATGTTAATGAAGCCGCCTGGGAAGGGGAGGGGAGGGTTCAGATAAATAGGAGAGAGTAGCACCCCAGAATATAGACAAAGTTACTTATCTTGCTTGGGATGACTGTTTTATCTGAGATTCCCGAGGGGTGCATCGACTGCGTGCGCTGGCTGGGTAGAGATTGCCCCTGAGGGTCAGGCCCACATCCCGAGCTTGCGCTGTCTCAGAAGCCGCGGTTAGTTCCTCCGCTCCCAATCCAAAGCCCAGTGCCAAGGTTCCCCGGCTGGGACGCCGCACTCCCGGCTCCAAAACCAGTTGCTGCCTCCCGGTGACTTCTCCTCCTGTCAGCCGCGTCACTGTGCTGCCTGCGTGCACTGGCTGGGCTTCCCTGAGGTCAGTTAAGGGGGCTAGGGCTGCGTCCCGTGTTTGCGCCTTCTCAGGATGCCCTGCTCAGTTCCTCTGCGCCCAGTCCAAAGCCCGGCCCCAAGGTTTCCTGACTGGGATGCTGGCTGCAGCCTCCGAAAACAGTCGCTGCTTCCCCTTGGTTGTTCGTTCTCAGTCTCTGTCACTCAGGTCAACTCTTTTGATCTGTGTTTGATGGTCAGGGTTCGTAGACTGTCATGTATGTGATCGATTCACTTGTTTTTCCGAGTCTTTGTTGCAAGAGAGATCCAAGGTAACTTCTAGCTAGTCAGCCATCTTGGCCCCACCTCCACTTGATTTTTGTGCTGAGTAGTTTTTCTTTATATATTGTCTTTTCCTCTTTTTCATTGTTGTTGATTTTGGTTTTGCTGAGTCTTTATGTTTTTCTTATACTTTATTTTGATGTGTAAAGTTGTTATTTTCCTTTGTGGTTACCTTAACATTTACCCCTATTTTTCTAAGTTTAAACCAAATTTTCATTTCTTTATATTGTCTTGACTTCATCTCCATATGAAAGATCTATGACTACATTTTTTAGCCTCTTTTTATTGATTTAATGTCATCTTTCACATAATGACATCACTCCCTCTTTTGAGCATTTTTTAATCTTGATTTATTTTTGTAATTTCCCTATCTAGGTTAATACCTGATTGCTCTATACTATGTTATACCCTTGGGTTGATGTCTGATATTATTGATTTTCTAACCAGAGAATTCCCTTTAGTATTTCTTGTAGTTTTGGTTTGGTTTTTGCAAATTCCCTAAGCTTCTGTTTATCTGGAAATGTCTTAATTTTGTCTTCACATTAGAGAGACAGTTTTGCTGGATGTATCATTTTTGGCTGGCAATTTTTCTGCTTCAGTGCTTTATATATGTCATCCCATCGTCTTCTTGCCTGCATGGTTTCTGCCTAGTAGTCCGAACATATTGATTCTCCTTTGTAGGTGACTTTTCACTTATCCCTGGCTGCTCTTAAAATTATCTCTTTATCTTTGTTTTTGGCAAGTTTGATGATAATAAGTCTTGGTGAATTTCTTTTGAGATCTACCTTGTATGGGGTTCAATGGATATCTTGGATAGATATCCTTTCAACCTTCATGATGCCAAAGAAGTTTTCTGCCAACAAATCTTCAACAATTCTCTTTGTATTTTCTGTTATCCCTTCCCATTCTGGTACTATAATCAGTTGTAGGTTATTTCTCTTGTTAGAGTCACACAGGATTCTTAGGGTTTCTTCATTTTTTTTAATTCTTTTATCTGACTTTTCTTCAAATATATTGGTATCAAGTGTCTTATCTTCAGTCTCACTAATTCTGGCTTCCATTTTCTCAATTTTGCTCCTCTGACTTTCTATTGAGTTGTCTAATTCTGTAATTTTATTGTTAATTGTCTGAATTTCCGATTGCTGTCTTTCTATGGATTCTTGCAGCCTATTAAACTTTTTATGTTCTTTAGTAACCTTCTTAATTTCCTCAAGTGCTTTATCTATGTGTTCCTTAGCTTGTTTTGTGTTTTGCCTGATCTCTTTCCTGATCTCTTGAAGAGTTCAGTACATTAATCTTTTGTATTCTACCTCTGGTAATTCCAGGAATAAGTCTTCATCTGTTAGATTCCTTGATTCTTTGTTTTGAGAGCTTGTTGAAGCAATCATGATCTCCTTCTTTATGTGATTTGATATTGACTGTTGTCTCCCAGCCATCTCTTAGTTATTGTATTAATTTATTTTATGCTTGCTTACTGTAACCTAGCTTCATGCTTTGTTTTGTTTTGATATGCCCAAATAGGCTGCTTGAGTGAGCTAGCTTAATTATTTGTGCTTTTGAAGCTCTAACATCCTGTTACCAGATGGCTAGAGTTTTTACCAGGTATATGAGCCTAGGAGTCCATTCATTTTTTTTTTTTTTTGCATGGATTCAGCTCAGGAGTCCAGGTAGTTGGTTACCAAGCATATGGATCAGGCTCTGTCCCACAGTCTTAGAAAGGCAGGGGTTACTGGTGTATGTACAGGTATCTGGTTGTAGTAGGGGGTAATTGAGAAATTCAGGGGCCTGACCACTATTCCCTGAGTGTCTGTGAGGAAAGCATGTCCCTGTTCCCCAGAGCTCACAGGTGAGTGGGTTCTGCAGCTGGACCATGGGTACCCAATGCTTTTGTTTGTAAGGACTGGGAGTCACCACTTACTCTTGGACCCCTGTCGAGGGTGACTAGGTGTTGTGAGTGGAGCCAGCAGTCCGCAGACCCCTGATTTGTGTAGGTGAGGACCCTATTGAATAGGGAAAGTGATGTCAAATGTCAAAAACCTGCCTCTCCACTGCACAGCTGAAACAGTTGAAGTCAGATTTCAGGCACATTCACCATTGCACTCTGCCAACAAGGGTCTAAGCCCCTGAACTGGGCCCATGCAGGTCCATGCAGGGGTGAAAGATATTCAGTGTCCGCAGACTGTTTGTGCCTGGACAGGGGCCATTCTGCCCTGGGTTCCCAGCTTAGGGGACCTGGCAGATTACCTTTCCCCCAATTGTTAATTTATTCCTTCTCCAAGGCTGGGAGAATGGCTCAGGGTGTGCAGCATGATCTATCTCAGGCCCAGAGAAATTGACAGCCACTGAAGCTGGCTTGGGGGCTGTGGGTACGGTAAATTAGATGCAAGTACTTAGCTTTTGCTGAAAGCACTGTTCTCTGATTCCAGAGGCATGAGTAGAGTGTGCAGCTCACTGTCTCTCCCTGAGGAAAATGAGTCCCAAATGCTATTGCCAGCCCCGCTGTGGTCACACCAGAAGATTGTGCCTGAGGGGCGCCGGTTCCCAAAGATACTGGTCTTGAGATACATTGGATATTCGTCAGAGTGGAAAGTTTGTCAATAAAATTCTTTTTTAAGAAAGTGGATCTTTCTTGGAAGCAAAACTTCTTTTCTAAAGCATATTTTCCCCCTCTCAGATACACTTTGATTACATTCTTTTCGTCATTGAAATTTCTAGAATGTTATTTCTATGGACTTTTATGCAGCATAAAACAGTGTAATGTGTAAGTTCTCACCCTTCTCTTGAAAGTGATCAAGAGTCATGTGATTTGCTAAGTAGAGCAAGAAATCTGCACTATGTCCATCCCATATTGACCCATTTTTTTTAATAGAAAAGTTACTCTGCTTCACAGTTGAGCTCTGGGCTGCTCAACTGGAAGAAGATGAGCGTGCACTAGACACACTCTTCGAGAATCAAATCATTCCATCCTAAATGGAAAGGGGGGCCAGAGATCTGGGGCTGAATAAAACCAAATCCAAACCAGTTGCTGTTGAGTCAGTTCTGAGTCATGGAGTCCCAATGTGTGTTAGAGCAGAATTGTTTTCCACAGTTTTCAGTGGCTGGTTTTTTGGGAGCATATCACCAGGACTTTCTTTTGACATGCTTCTGTGTGAACTTAGATCTCTCTCCTCTCAGTGAACAATCAAATACATTAACTGTTTGTACCACCTGGGGACTCCCTCTTGATAATAGGCTAACCTAATTGGACCCCCAAAAAGAAAAAGCCCACACACTGAAGAATAAAGGAATTTATGTGTCTGAAGGAAGAATTTGGAAGAAGGTAATCTCCAATGAATCATCAGCTGCAAAAAGCGGTATTCCTTAATCCCATAACTGTCTTACTTGTTTTGGAAAAAAAAAAAACAAAATTGAAGAATTAGGCAAGAGACGAGTCAGCAAAGCATTAGTTTTAGAGATGTTTTCCATTTGTGAGGCATGCCTAAAGTATGACTTTTGCTGTCTTGTTTTATTTTATTTTGACAAACTTAAGAATCACTTAATTTTACAAGTTATCCTTTCTGACTGCGTAATTAACCATTCAAAAATCTAAAAATAATAAGCCAGGCATGCAGAACAATATTCTAGTCCCTATACAGATGTGGGAAACCCTGGTAGCATAGTGGTTTAAGAACTACGGCTGCTAACCAAAAGGTCGGTAGTTCAAATCCACCAGGCACTCCTTGGAAACCCTATGGGGGAGTTCCAGTCTATCCTATAGGATTGCTATGAATTGGAATCGACTTGATGGCAGTGGGTTTGATTGGTATACAGACTTCAAGAAGCTCTGGTGGCAGAGTGGTTAAGTGCTCAGCTGTTAACTGAAAAACGGGCAATTCAAACCCATCAGCCGTTCCACAGGAGAAGGATGTGGCACTCAGTTTCATAAAGACTACAGCCTTGGAAATCTATGGCAGAGTTCTACTCTGTCCTACAGGGTTGCTGTGAGTCAAATTGACTTGATGTCAATTTTTTTTCTTTTTTTAATATACAGACTGTAGGAGGATATATGAAGGCAAGTCACAATCAACTTCCTAGAATCCATCCTTAAAGATTAGGTAGAGCTCACTTTCTCTCAGGAGCCATTTAAGACTATTATTCATAAAACTCTGCTCATATGTATTCCCTGATGATACGAACTTTTGAAGTTAACCGGAAAACCAAACCCATTTCCTTGGAGTCTATTTGGACTTATAGCAATCTTATAGAAGAGTAAAACAGCCCCATAGGTTTTCCAAGGAGTGGCTGGTGGGTTCTAACTGCTAATCTTTTTTTTTTTCTTTATTGTACTTTAGATGAAGGTTTACAGAATAAACTAGCTTCTCATTAAACAGTTAGTACACATATTGTTCTGTGACATTGGTTAACAGCCCCATGACTTGTCAACACTCTTCCCTCTCTACTTTGGGTTCCCTATTACCTGCTTTCCTGTCCCCTCCTGCCTTCTCGTCCTTGCCCCTGGCCTGGTGGGCCCCTTTAGTCTCATTTTGTTTTATGGGCCTGTCTTAATCTTTGGCTGAAGGGTGAACCTCGGGAGTGACTTCATTACAGAGCTAAAAGGGTGTCTGGGGGCCACACTCTCAGTGTTTCTCCAGTTTCTGTTAGGCCAGTAAGTCTGGTCTTTTTGCGTGAGTTGGAATTTTGTTCTACATTTTTGTCCAGCTCTGTCCGGGACTGTCTATTGTGATCCCTGTAAGAGTACCAAATTACTGAACTTTTGGTTAGCAACCGAGATCTTAACCACTGTACCACCAGGGCTTCAATTTTTCTATACATCATACGAAGTGCATTGTGCTTTTATTGGTCTTAATAGAGTCCTGGTGGCATAGTGGTTAACAGCTTGGCTGCTAACCAAAAGGTCAGCAGTTTGAATTCACCAACCGATCTTTAGAAACCCAAGCGGCAGTTCTACTCTGTCCTGTAGAGTCTCTATGAACTGGAACCAACTAGATAGCAAAAGGTTTTTTTCATGGGTAATGTTTGTCACTCAGGAATCCCTGGGTGGCACAAACCATTAAGCACTTGACTACTAACACAGAGCTGCCTCAGAAGACAGGCCAAGCAATCTGTTTTCAAAAGGTCCCAGCCTTGAGAACCCTATGAAGCAGTTCTATTCTGCATGCATAGGGCTGTCATGAGTTGGAATTGACTCCATGGTAACTAGGGTCTTTTTGTTTATTTGTTTAATCTTTTTCACTCAGATTTGTAAGCTTAATCTCATTTCGTTTTCTAAGGATTTGTTAAAAAATCATTTAGGGTGTTATATATTTGGTTGGTTCCCTCTCTTATTCTATGACTTCCAGGCTTTCAAGGATGTGGGGAAGTGGGAGCACTCTTACAACACTGAGTAAAATGTAAAATGGTTCATCTCTTTTGAGGGGTGTCAGTTTAGCATTATCTATCAAAATTTAACATGTTTACATCATCCTTTGGCCCAGCGATTACAATTCTAAGCATCAATCTTACATAAATATTCATACATGTGTGCCAAAATGTATATATATACACACATATACACATACATACATAAAAGGATGTCAGTACAACATTTTAAGCCAATGTAAAAAGATCGCAAAACATAGCATTACTGAAAAAAAGGCAAGTTATATAAGAATAGTATAAATAGATACAATGTGTAAAACAAATGTGTAAAAAAAGTGTATATATGTGTATTTATAATTTATGAAATATTTGGAGTTTGGGACTAGGAGTCAGGGAGACATTGTATATTTTATTTAAGCCTTTCTTGTATTTTGATTTTTTTCAATATGCATGTGTTATTTTTAAATAAATTAGTTAATTTCATCAAATATAAAATGCTTTGTGCTGGCATTTCTTGATCTTACTAAAGAATATCAACAGAATTTTTTTACCCAACCGCATCACGACTGCCAGGTGCCAAACCATGCTTACTAGACTCATTGATTGTCCAGGGTATCCCGAGGTACTTTAATTGAAAATAAATTCTTAAAACATTCATATAAATTACCAGGAACAACACCAAGAAATTATAAATGAAAACTTTGCCAATTAATTCTCAGGATAAGTATCAATTGCCAGTAATTATGAAAAGTATCCAATCTCATCATTTAAAATTACAGCCTCTGGGAGATTTTATTTTTGACCCATAATATTGCCAATGAAAAGATATGATACATACCATAGTGCCCTGGTGGATATACAAATTGTCACATCACTCAAGAGGACTATTTGATGAGATTTTAAACATCCTTAACCCAGTATTCCCAAGAAAAACTAAAGATGCACACAAAGATTTATGTATAGCAACGCTTATCACATTTTTATTAGAAAGAAGTCATTAGTCATATTGTGGTATATCTGTGATAGAATTAATAATGAGATAAAGAAAAAGTCTTAAAAATTTTTTAATGGCATAGGGAAATATTCATAATAAAATGTTAAATGAAAATCAGGAAACAAACCTGAATCCACATGTTGTTGTTGTTGTTAGGTGCCATCGAGTCAGTTCCGACTCATAGTGACCCTATGTAAAACAGAACAAAACATGCCCAGTCCTGCGCCATCCTTATAATCGTTGTTATGCTTCAGCTCATTGTTGCAGCCACTGTGTCAATCCACCTCTTTGAGGGTCTTCCCCTTTTCCACTGACCCTGTACTCTGCCAAGCATGATGTCCTTCTCCAGGAACTGATCCCTCCTGACAACATGAATCCACATGATAATTTCAAATTTAGAAAAATATACCTAATATAATATGTTAGGTATTGAAGTTATCAGTTTAGCAATATCTATTAAAATTTATATATAAATCATTTACGTATGTATGAAAAAGTAAGTATCAAAATATGTATGAATTTATATATATATGTATATCCACTTCTGTGGATTCTACTATTGGATATTCTCCTCCTTTTGGCTTCTAAGAATTTCTCTGCTGCTTTGCCCATTTGCAAACATCTATTCTCTCCTTTGATCTCCACTGTTTATTTTCATTTAAAGCTTTATTTTTCTCTTTGGTGTTAGGGCTTCATGCTCTCAGGATATGTAGGGCTCAGGGTCAATAATCTGCGTAGTCACTGGCTTTCTAATCATTTCGGCCTTCCTGGCTTCATGAGTTTTTCTGACATGTTTTATACACTAAGCTCAGCTGTACCTCCCACTTTGGCCTCCCTTGTTTCTGTGCACCGTCCCTGTCTGATGGGCTTTAGGGTCTGTTCTTACTCCGTCCCAATCTTGTCTTTTATGTTAAAAAGGAACTGGAAGTCTGCCCTGTCCAGGCGTTGGAGTGGAATGTTTATCTTGATGTCATCATTTGAAGCAGAAGAGCATCAGTTTAAGGAAAAAGTGACTTCAAGGAGAATTCCTGGGTGGTGCAAACAGTTAATGTTCTCGATTGTAACCAAGAGGCTAGAGGTTCGAATCCACCCAGAGGTGCCTCATAAGGAAGGCCTGGAGATCTACTTCCCAAAAATCAGCTACTGAAAACCATATGGAACGCAGTTCTGCTCTGACACACATGGGGTTGCCATGAGTCAGAGGAGACTCATAGCAACTTGTTAGTTAGTATTCCTCTGGAAATAACAGGCTCCTTTCTCCAGATTTTCTCCCAGGGTCATTTCCCAGCCCTCACCATAACAGATGGTCACAAATTAAAGTCAGCAAATACCAGCAAGATTAAACACCAGTTTCTAAGATGTTTTAATGTCTTTTCTGATTATTAAAGTGGTCAGTATGTGAAATTTGTTAAATGGGGTTCATTATTTAAAAAAGAAGTAAATTCACCCTCTCCCACTATCTAGGAATAGCTGCTATTGATATTTTTACATATTTATTTACAGATATTTAATATGTATGTATGTATACATGTGTGCGTGTATGTAGACATGTATGTTGAATAAATATATAAACATATACGTGTATGTGTATACTTGTTTTACATACGTGATCTGTTTTAGGTATGTGAGACTATTAGTGCCAATATGTTTTAAAAGTTCTTATCCTCTAATTCTTTTTGGTAAATGTGAAACATAAGATTCACTAATTTGTAAACCTATAGGCTCCTCCTTTAGCACTTTTTTAGTCTGACTTTTGTTCATGGTGGGGCACTTTTGGACAGTAGGTTCTCAGTTCCTTGAACATTTAAAATATCCTAAGTGGGTGATGTCTGTCTTTTTTGACTTATCTGCATTTACTTTTCAATTCAACTTAGAAAATAATCAATATCAACTAATACTTTATCTAGAGACCCCAATCTGCTTATTTCAGGAAAAGAGAAAAGAAATGAATTATTGAATATCTACTGTCGGCCATTTGCTGCTCCGGATGTTTTATACTTAAGTACTACTTAATTCTCGTGACATCTAACTCATTGCATGGATATTACTTTTGATCATGGCTTATCTAACTCTCAAGAGTGATTGCTTAGCTACAAAACAGCTGAGCTTGATTCAAATCCTGAGTCAGTTCGACTCTAGGGACCAAGATCTTCTCATACCATTGCTGCCCTTATGCACTCTGTCTCCTTCATGGTATAAGAGTGAAGGAACCACCATAATACCCAACTCAACAAAATCGGAAGCAAAGAGTTAAACCAGGCTGCCAGTTGCATTTAGCTTGTCCCTGTCTGTTCTCATTAGTCCTGAAACAGCAAGGGATGCTTTCTGTTCAGATATTTATAGAATCTCTTTTGTTAGATTTGAAGTAATTCACAAAACATCTCTCAGTCTTTTTATCAATTGCTTCTTCCCCCATACCCTTATTCCACCTCCCCCAGTCTGTCCTTAAAAGGGTGATGATACCTAAGAGAAGGATTTATCTCAGTCAACACTGACATTATCCAGAAACAACTAGAATGGATATTTAAAAACACCTCTAAAATGTTATGTGCTATTTATAAAAATAAATAAAAACAAATTATTTCTAGGTGGAGTTTCACAGTGCCTACTATGAAAAACCACCATTGATCTGTCAGTATGTCATATTGTGGTGGCTTGCACATTGCTGTGATGCTGAAAACTATACCACTGGTATTTTAAATACCACCAGGGTCACCCACGTTGCAGAGGCTTCAGCAGAGCTTCCAGACTAAGACTGACTAGGAAGAAGGACATGGGTTTCTACTTCTGAGAAAAATTGACCGGTGAAAACCTTATGAATACTGCTGGAAGATGAGCCCCTCAGGTCGGAAGGCACTCCACATATGACTGGGGAAGAGCTGTGTCCTTAAAGTAAGGTCAACCTTAATGATGTGGATAAAGTTAAGCTTTCAGAACCTTTGCTGATGTGGAAAGACTTAAAATGAAAAGAAACAGCTGCAAACACCCACTAATAATTGAAACATGGAATGTACGAAGTATGAATCTAGAAAAATTGGAAGTCATCAAAAATGAAAAGGAATGCATAAAGATGGAAATTATAAACACTAGTGAGCTGAAATAGACTGATATTGGCCATTTTGAATTGAACGATCATGTGGTCCACTATGCTGGGAATGACAAATTGAAGATAAATGGTGTCACATTCTTCGTCCAAAAGAATACTTCAAGATCTATACCAAAGTACAATACTGTCAGTTACAGGATAATATCCATATGCTGACAAGGAAGACCAGTTATTTTTCAAATTTACACACCAAGGACTAATCCAAAGATGACGACATTGAAGATTTTTACCAGCTTCTGCAGTCTGAAATTGATCAAACACGCAATCAGGGTGCATTGATAATTACTGGTGATTGGAACGTGAAAGTTGGAAACAAAGAAGAAATATTGGTAGTTAGAAAACACGACCTTGTGACAAGAAATGATGCCAGAGATCACATGATGGAATTTTGTAAGACCAATGACTTATTCATTACAAATATCTTTTTTCTACAACATAAACAGAAACTATGCATATGGACCTCATTGAATGGAATACACAGGAATCAAATTGACTACATTTGTGGAAAGAGATGAAGGAGAAGCTCAATATCATCCAATAGGACAAGATGGATCTTGGCTGAAAGCAGAGAATATCAGAACTATGTTTACCTGTGTTTTTGTGACTATGCAAAGGCATTTGACTTTGTGAATCATGACAAATTATGGATAACATTGCAAAGAATAGAATTCCAGAACATGTAATTGTGCTTATGAAGAACATGTACACAGACCAAGAGGCAGTCTTTCGAACAGGACAAGAGAATATCGCATAGTTTAAAATCAGGAAAGGTGTGTGTTAGAGTTATAACCTTTCACCATACTTATTCAGTCTGTATGCTGAGCAAATAATCTGAGAAGCTGAAGTATATGAAGAAGAACACAGCATCAGGATTGGAGGAAGCCTCATTAACAACTTGTGATATGCAAATGACACAACCTTGCTTGCAGTGTAAAGAGGACTTGAAGCACTTGCTGATGAAGATTGAGGACTGCAGCCTTCGGTACAGATTGCGTCTCAACATAAAACAAAAATCCTTACAACAGGACCAGTCAGTGACATCATGATAAACAGAGAAAAGATTAAAGTTGTCAAGGATTTCATTTTACTTGGATCCACAATCAATGCCAAAGGTAGCAGCAGTCAGGAAATAAATGACGTGTTGCATTTGGCCAATCTGCTTCAAAAGACCTCTTTAAAGCATTGAAAACAAAGATGTTACTTTGAGAACCAAGGTGTGCCTGATCCAAGCTATGGTTTTTTCAATAGTTTCATATGCATGTGAAAGCTAGACAATGAATAAGGAAGACAAAAGAAGAATTGACGCTTTTGAGTTGTGGTGTTGGCAAAGAATATTGAATATACCATGGACTGCCAAAAAAATAAACAAATCTTTCTTGGAAGAAGTGTTACTGCAAATCATGAATTCAAGCCACCTGCCGCAAAGCCAATACTGAGACAGGAAGAGGTAAGCAGCAAGAGGGCTTTACTGAACACCTTGGTCAAGAGACAGAGGGTTCCCCAAATTCTGTCTGCCCCAAAAGGGCTAACTGGAGGGTTATATAGGGAGAGGGCCAGGGTTTAGAGATTTCTGGGAATGTTGGTTGATTCTTCTTTGTGGTGGGCATAATGACGAAGTGACCTGTTGTTGATGTCTAGCAGGTCTCATCGCCATCCTGGTTTTGGCCGCAAGATGGATCTGGGCTTTGCTCAATTATCTCAGGTCCTGATGGTATTGTCCATTGTCCTGTCTCCTGGTTTAATCAACAACAAAAATATTGATTGCCTTGTTTTTCTACAAAGGAGCTTGTTTTTCTACAAAGGAGCAATCGTGAGACAGATTCCAGAGCAAGTAATCGACATTTTCAAAGATTAAAGATTTAATCACAGTTTATACAGCTAAACAAGGAAATATATTCTCTTATTTTGATACCGAAACACTAAAGAAAATGTATTTTCTCTACTTCAGAAGGACAGCCAGAATGCTCCTTGGAAGTGAGAATGGCGAGACTTAATCTCACATACTTTGGACTGTTATCAGGAGGGACCAGTCCCTGGAGAAGAACAGACATCATGCTTGGTGATGTGGAGGGTCAGCGAAAAAGCGGAAGACCCTCAATGAGATAGATTGACACAGTGGCTGAAACAATGGGCTCAAGCATAGCAATGAATGTGAGGATTGCGCATGACCAGGCTGTGTTTTGTTCTGTTGTGTCTGGTGTTTCCATGAGTTGGAACCAACTTGAGGGCAACTAACAACAACAACTAAAAAATCTTTTCATTCGAAAGAGCACAAAATAGTATTTGTATCTCTGTTTTATTTTATGTAAAACTTTTATTGAAATATAACATACATACAAAAAACTGTACAAAACATAACTGTACAGCTCAGTAAATTTTCATAAAGCACGTACACAAAGTCAGCACCCCAAAGACCCCTCTGCTCTCTCTCCCAGCAACCACTGTTCTGACTTCTAACATCATAGCTTCATTTTTTTATTTGAAGGATATAGAGAATAATTTAATAAAATCCTACATAATCACAATCCCCTACCACCCTAATTTGTCAAATAGCGCTATGAGTCAGAATCGACTTGGTGACAGTTTGGTTTAGTTTTTAATAACATTTTTGCCTTATTAAATTACCCTTTTATACTTTTTTAAAAAGAACTTATCTTTTTAATTGACAAACAGTAACATTCACTTTTTGGCATACAGTCCTATGAGTTTTGATAAATGCATAGAACCACAACCATAGTCAAAATACAGAACATTTCCATCACCCAAAAAATTCTCTAATGCTACCCTCTCTTTGTAGACAACCACCTCCCACCATCACCAAAAAAACCAAACCAAACTAGTTGTCACCGAGTCAACTCCAACTCATGGCGACCCCACGTGTGTCAGAGTAGAACTTCGTTCCACAGGGTTTTCAGCGGCTGATTTTCTGGAAGTAGATAACCAGGCCTTTCTTCTGAGGCATCTTTGAGTGGACTTGCAGCTCCAATCTTTTGGTTAGCAGCAACTGTTTGCATCTCTCAGGACTCCCAAGAGTTTATCTTTTTTAGAATGTCAAATAAATGAATACATACAGTATGTACCCTCTTGAGTCTGACTTTTTCCATCTAGCATAGTATATTTGAGAATCACCATGTTGTAGCATCTATCAATAGTTCATTCTTTTTTATTGCTGTATTTCATTGTAGAATTATACTACAGCTTGCTTATCCATTCACTAGCTGTAGGACATTTTAGTTTATTTCCAGGTTTTGGAGATTATGAACAAAGTTGCTATAAATAGTCACATAAAGGCTTTTGTGTAAACATAAGTTTTTATTACTCTTGGGAAGTACCTAGGCATGGAACTGCTGAGTCATATGATATGTTTATATTTAACTTTAGAATAAACTGCCAAAATGTCCCCTCTTTGGATTGCATAACTTTGCATTTCCCAAAGCAGTATGTGAATGTTTCAGTTGTTTTGCATCCTTGCTGGCCTATAGTATACTTCTTTTTTTCTTAATTTTTTTTTTTTGAAATTTTAGGCGTTCTAATAGATGTGTAATGGTTTCTCATGTAATGGTTCTTATTTCCATTTATTTAATAACTGAAGATATTGAGTATTTGTTCATATGCTTAACATGTTAAGGAAGTAGTATTGGCTAAGCTATTAAAAGAGATAAAATTGAAAGCATATTAAAGACATACAATTTATACTCGAATATTTTTGCTTATATTCAAACCAGTTGTAGTGGTTTTCTTCATACTCTGAAATAAAAAAAAATAGTATTTATTATATATATAGAGAGAGACAAGTCTTTTATGTGTCTCATATTTCTACAAACCTTGCATTGACTTCCTTTATTTTGGACTTTCTATTCAAAGATGTTTGAATAGCAAACAGCCTTGGACAATGTGTCTCCCACTGGTGTAAATACGAGGTTTGCTTATAGTCCATTTAAATAAAATATTAGGGTTTCCTAAGCTCAGGGTTCTTTAGTTGTGAGGAAACCCATTGAATGTGCAGCATCCTGTCTGCGTCACCGCCAAGAGACACATGGGGCAAGGGGAGCTTATCCAAACATGGTGTTTATGCTGCTTGCTGTGCTATGAATGAAAAAGTCCTTTGTTTCTGATTGAAGTGTCTCATGCCTTCTGTGAGCATCCATGAAACTGTGGCAGAGAAACTTGTTGGCTTGCAGTGGCATGAAATCTCAGACCCCTTCATAACTCTTGACATTATTAAGCTAAAATTAACAGCTGAATAACTGAGCAGATAAAAAGTAGAGAACATCGTGCTGGTGATTTAATTTAAACAGAAAATAAGATACTTTGGGATTAAAATTCCATTAAAATGGCAGACTAAGTAAACGAGGATCAATTCCACCACCGATTCACATTTACAGACCTGCAACATAAAATGTAATAGAAATACTTTTTTGTATATACCTAGCTGTAACTGAAAGAAAAAAGAAAGTAAGCATACAAGATAGAAGGGAGAACTCAAATAAAGACCGTAGTTGCATGATCTGAGATTACAGAATATTTGAGGGTCAATTTGATGGCAATGGGTTTGGTTTTGTGTGTATGAGTGTTTCTGGTAGGCTAGCTACCTACAGTAGAATAAAGGGGATGTTGTTGGTTTCTTCTCTCTTTTCCTATTTTGAACATTTTACTCTCCTTATTATTATTATTGTTGTTGGCACCCTGGTGGCGCAGCAGTTCTCTGCTAACCAAAAGGCTGGCAGTTCAAATCCACTAGCTGCTCCTTGGAATCCCTGTGAGGAAGTTCTATTCTGTCCTATAGGGTTGCTGTGAGTTGGAATTGACTCGGTGGCAATGGGTTTGGTTTTGGTTTTTATTAACCATGGTTTTTGATTTTTCCAGGAGAAAACTGGTATAGGGAAAGAAGAAAGGAAAGTTTACTGGACAATTACTGTTCTAAGCTATCATTACATTCTCTAGACTTAACAACATTTTAAACTAACACTTTTTCTCACTTTCAGGGCACCCACAGATCCCACCCCTACTCTGACCATTACTGTCAACTTTCATCTGTAATTCGATGGCGACAACAACAGATCGTCTCCAGATCTCCACGTACAACTTCTTCTCAGTCCCTAGAAATCCAGAGGCTCTCCCTCCTACTGGCCTTTTGGAAGGATCTGAGAAGGATCAGCTAGTCTTCTTCTCCAAAAAACTCTAGGACAACTTCTACCTTTTCAATTGTCATGCATGATTCAGACAACAGTCCACTCATCTCTCAAACTTCAGGGGATATATATAAAGTACTCTGAGAGTCTTCTTAAAGCCTCCCTCATTGATTTGAGGTGAAATAAGCACCACTCCCCCATCCCTATGGGTATGGAATAGGAAGCATAGTGTCCAGTAGCCCTTTCTAAAAATCTTTTTGAATCTTCAGTTCTAATCTTCTTATACCCTTAAACCTGAACAAACCCAAACCCACTGCTGTCAAGTTGATTCCGACTCATAGCAACCCTATGAGAGTTTATACCCTTAGTATGAAATTAAGAGTCAAAAAACTGATTTTGTAAAATCACCTTTTGCAAATCCAAGGTGGTGTTCCTTGCCTCATTTTGAAATGTGATATTTATATGGGGGAGTTCTACTCTGTCCCATAGGGTTGCTATGAATCAGAATTGACTTGGTGGCAGTGGGTTTTTGGATCTTGGTCAAAACCAATATTAGAATCTTTGTGAAATAATTTTCTATTATTCATATTTAAGGTTAAAAAAAAGAAAAGAAGAAAACCTAGTACAGCAATGGAGAAAAAGCCAGGGCATATATTGTCAGAAGAAATTTGTCATTTCCCCACATTTCCTTTTCCACTCCTCATTTTTTCATTACCTTTTCTCAGAGAGTGCCTCTGTAGAGAATTTTTCAGCAACTCATCACCTCTCTTATTTTTCTGTCTTAGGTTTTACCTATTACTAAAGCAGTGCCAGCAGTGAAATTTTCTAATTGCAACATTCAGCAACTCTCGGAATATGGTTTCAAATATATTTCCCTTGGTGAGTGGAAAACAGGAAAGAGAAAATAAAATGGAAGATTAAAAAAATCTTGCAAATTAGAAAACTAGTAGAGTGTTTCTGCATTCTTGTGGCGAATTTGATGTTACCCGGAGTAGAAATATGAACATTTAGGGAAATTATATTTTTATTGCCATCTTAGAAATGCAAAAGTTAGTCATTTTATATTGATAGTATGAGTCATTCTAAGCATTTTTGGCTTATGAAGAGTGCAACGTATTTGTCAACCTATGACTCTTCCATTTAAGGCTGTTGTGCAATGGCAATAGCAAGCAGCCAACACATAACAACTGTAAATACTCACTTTCCAGATGAAAGAAAGGAAGAATTAAAGTTCTTTTCTTATTAAAAAAAAATTAAAGACAAATTATATAACAAGAACAAATTAGTATAAGGTTTGATTTCAAGTGAGATTAAAATTAAGTATACCAACAACACAAAATGGGTGTTTCTTCTTAGAATTACTCTACTTGCTATACAAAAAACTAAATATAGAGCAACACCGATGGAAGGTTTTTGTTAAAACTTTCTCATCCATTCTGATGTAGCACAGCTTTAGCCACTGGCCACTGAGATATTTCATAGGAGACCTGGACAGGAAGTTAGAATGATAGCCAACACAGCCAGGAGCTGCTTAGCCATTTTCCAACAAAGCCTTAAGTGACAGCGCTGGGTGTGGCTCAACTGGGAGCTGCTCTGACCAAGTGGAACCTGCCCTTCCTGTCCATTGTCCTCAAAGTGCTCGGTGTCACTAAAGCCAGTCAAACCTAGTTTACTAGCCTACAAGCCAAAGAAAAAGATGCAATTTGTTTTACTGCACCTGAGCAGGGTGATAACCTATGTAGTCCATAATTTTTATATGTACTTCCTTGTGAGAGACAGTATAAGATGTTCTGCCTCCCTTTGTTCAGGGAGCTTGATTTGAGGTATACACCTCCTTGCTCCTTGCCTGCGTGCATGCAATAAACGCTGTTTCTCCCATCTCACCTTGGTGTGTCTTTATTGAGGAGAAGCTGCACCAAGAAAGACCTGCTTTAGGTAACAAGAAGTTCTAGAACTTAGCCCTGCCTGACCAGCTGTGTGATTTTGGACAGCCCTTTTAACTTTCCCCAACTTTGGTTTTCTCGCCAGTAAAAATTAGCTATTTTATGGGATATCCTCAAGCAGCATGTCCAATGGAAATATAATGTGAGCCATATATGTAATTTAAAAATGTTTAGTAGTCAAGTTAAAAAAATAGAAAAGAAATAGAACATGACCAGGAGCCCTTCTCATGTGTCCTTCTATACACTAACTCCTCCAAGAAAATTTACCATTTGGATTTGTAATAATGTAAATTTGTCTACAGAGAGACAGATACTTAAAGAAAGAATTACTATCCAGTACGAGATTTACTAAGGTATGTACAAAGATATTCATGGCAACATTACATGAAAACCCTAAATGTCTACCAATAAGGGAAAAGATGCCTAAAAGGCAGGATCTATATGTATTGGCTTATCATTGGCTTATCATAATCAGTACCAGCTGCTGTTGAGTCGACTTAGACTCATGATGATCCCATATATGTCAGAGTAGACCTGCACTCCGTAGGGTTTTCAATGGCTGATTTTTTTTTGAAAGTAGGTCATCGAACCATTCTTCAAAGGTGCCTCTGGGTGAACTCTAGCTCCAACATTTTGGTTAGCAGCCAAGCATGTTTGTTTGCACCAGCCAGAGACTCCTGGATTATCATACATCAGTCAAAAGTAATGAATTTAGTGTACAGAAATAAATATGAATCAAATGGTTCAAAAACATAAAATTGTATGAAAGATGTAGAAAGGAGAATAAAATGCAGAATCTAAAATACGTACGGCAAACAATACTGTGGGTGCTTAAGGACATCCACATATCCACATGTAATTGTATGGACGATGGATTGAAAGCGTATGGTTTTGATTCGGCAAAGTGGATGCTTATAGGAACTAGGATTGGGGACAAAAATAAAGAAGGAATGTGCTATAAAAGAAGAAAGGTGAAATTGTGCCACTAAAGAAAGAGAGTCACATCAATATCAATCAAATACTGTGTGCTTGATGTCTCCATATAAAAATAAAAACACACAGAACAAGTTTTATAATAGGACTGTTATGCATTCACAGTCCCTGACCTCAAGGAGTTTATCTTCAAAACAGGGAGAGAGACATACACGCAAGAAATTACAACTGAGTGTCGTAAATGAAAACTGTGGCATAATTTACAAATATCTCTGATGGATAAAAGAAATGTATCTACTGGGGAGAATTTTTTTTTTTTCTTATGAATGGAGTCCTGGAAGACATGGAAATTAAATATGTTATTTTATACTTATTTCTGATTCTTTAAAACAGAATATGTTTAGCTAGCATGACACCTGTTTTGTTGTTCTATACATTGCTGTTTGTAACAGGAAAAAAAAAATGACAAAATGAAGGCTAATATTTTTTGGAGACCTACTATGCGCCAACCAGACTGTGTGCCAGTTATTTTATGGGTTATCATATTTTGTATTTTCAATGCCTTTCCGAGGTACACATTTTTATTCCCATTTTATACATAAGAAAACTGAAGCTTGAGAAAGTTAAGATATCCAGCTATTCTGGTTGAGAGACAGGATTTACACATAAATGTTACACTAAACCTCGTGTCTTTCCCACTGCACTATGCTGACTCCATAATAAAGTCTCTCTGCCTCTGAACAAGAAAACAATAAAATACAGAATAAAAGCTTTGGATCCAGTAAAAATTAGTGCTATCAGAGAATCACGCCTCTCTTCCCTTCTCCTTCCAACCTGAAACTTCTCACTGTTGCCCCCTTAGTGTCTGTCACATCAGTCCCCTCTTCCATTCAGCCTTGAGGTTGTTCCTTGTGGCTTACTGCTTTGATTACTGATTTCTCTTCTTAATTGAATTTCCTCCTTCCAGTAAAGGAAAACAAAAATAAACCAAACCAAACCAGTTACCGTTGAGGTGATTCCAACTCATCGCAACCCCATGTGTGCAGAGTAGAATTGCTCCATAGGGTTTTCAAGGCTGTGACCTTTTGAAGGGTGATCACCAAGCCTTTCTCCCAAGGTAACTCTGGGTGAGTTTGAACCACCAACATTTCAGCTAGTAGTCAAGCACTTAACCAATTGCACCACTCAAGGACTTCTACTCCCAGTGAACTCCCCCTTTATTCCATATCCAAAAAAGCTGTTAGAATGATCTATCTGAATTATGTACATCGCCATGTTGCTTCTCTGCTTAAAACCCCTCTGTAGTTTTTCTTCAGAAAAAAATTTAAATTTTGTAGGTAAAAAGGAAAGTTTCTGTAAACATATAACCCTCTTCTTTCTCTATTCCCAGAATAATTATTTTTGTTTTTTGTCTGACAACTCAGCTTTTGTTCTTCAAGGGATAGGTTGGGTAATGGCTCAGGAAGCCTTTTCTGCCCTGACCTGGAAGGTGAAATTAGGTCCTTTTCCTCTGTGCTTCCCATGGCCCTGAAAATGTCCTTTATCATGCTGATGTGTCATTGTTTTATTTACCAGTCTGTCTCTTTCATTGTTTAAGTTCATAAATTTTTCATTTTTGTATCCTCAGGAATTACCACAGTACCAGGGTAAAAGCTCAATATTTAAGTGTTTCCACCCTTTCATACCCATTGCCCTCCCCCCACCCCCACCCCAGTCCATTTGGGTCTAGGGAGAGAAGAGAGTAACCTTTCACTATAAGATGCTTGCTCTCTCCTTCTCTCCCTTGCTCAGGCTTATATGAAATGGTGGTGGTAGTTGAAGTGGGAGGAGCTGGGAGGAGAGGTTGGGAGGATGGTTAGGGTAGGAGGGCCAGTTTTGCTGTGTCTTGAGAATTCCCAATAGAAGAGCAGGCTCCAATTATTTTTATATTATAAATACTTAATGTATTATTATCCTCAGCTTTGGGCCTAGTCATAATTCTTATTCAGTAGAAAAAATTCCACTCTATATGCTATTACTCTACTATCCTATATATAAAAAAAATATATATATAGCTGTAGCTTATTCTCCCTTCACTTCATTTCCAGTACCACTCCCAGGGATGATGGTCTCATAACTGTGTTCTCCAAACCAGAATCTACACAGAAATATCCTTGCCTTCTAGTCTGGGCAAAATATCTCCCTGATATGCTGAAAACTACAAACCAAATAGAACTTTTAACAACCGTAATACACCTGTTACAGATTGAATTATGTTCCCCCAAAACGTGTGTCAACTTGGCTAGGCCATGATTCCTAGTATTGTGTGGTTGTCCACCATTTTGTGACCTGATGTAATTATCCTATATGTTGTAAATCCTAACTTCTATGATGTTAATGGGAGCCCTAGTGGTGCAGTGGTTAAGAGTTTGGCTGCTAACCAAAAGGTTACCAGTTTGAATCCACCAGCCACTCCTTGGATATCCTATGGGGTGGTTTCACTCTGCCCTATAGGATTGTTATGAGTCAGAATCAACTCAGTTGCAATGGGTTTATGATGCTTAATGAGACAGGATTAGAGACAGTTATGTTAATGAGGCAGGACTCAATCAACAAGATTAAGTTGTATCTTGAGTAATATCTTTTGAGACTCAAAAGAGAAAATTAAGGGGAGAGAGGCAGGACTTCCCACCACCAACAAAGAAGCACAGGGTGCAGAACATATCTTTTGGACCTGAGATCTCTGTGCTGAGAAACTCCTAGACCAGGGGAAGATTGATGACAATTACCTTCCGCCAGAACTGACAGAGAGAGAAAGACTTTTCCTAGAGCTGGCATCCTGAATTCAGACTTCTAGCCTCCTAGACTGTGAGAGAATAAATTTCTGTTTGTTAAAGCCATTCACTTGTGGTGTTTCTGTGATAGCAGCACTGGTTAACTAAGAGAATTTGGCACCGGGAGAGTGGGGCACTGCTCTAACAGATACTTAAAATGTGGAAGCAGTTTTGAAACTGTGAATGGGTACAGGCAGGAAGAGTTTTAAGGTGCCTTGAAGAGACTGCTGATGGAATTATGGACATCAGATACAAGCGTGGTGAAGGCTGGGAAGAAGTGAGGAGAGCTATAACACCAGAGACAGTGCAGACAGCAAGAAATAGCCCCAGAGAAATGGCAGCAGCAGAACAAGGGCACTGATGGTGAGTCGGCATAGGAGCCAATCCATGGAGTGAAACAGCTGAGTGTCCTCAGGCCAAGGTTTATTGGTGGAGTGGCATGCTTCCAGGCACTTATTGGTAGAGCTAAAGAGCTTTGGAACACTTGCTAGAGCAGGGCAGAAGCCAGAACAGCCCAAGAGGTCCAAGGGCCAGAGAGGCCAAAGAACCTGCAATCAGAAGCTGAAGAGACAAGGAGCACAGGAAGCAGAGCTGTCTCAGTCTCAGTCTCAAAGGGTAGGGCCACGACCTCTGGGGGCTCAAAGTGTGGAACTATAGCCTGCCGGGTCTCAAACGGTGGGGTCATGGCCCCCTAGGTTTCAAAGAGCCAGATCTTTACCAACTCAGTTTCGCAGTGTGGAGTTGCTATTCATGAGTGCCACTGGGTTGGGGCCAGATACACTGCTCAAAGCTGAAGGGGTGGGGTTGCCATGCCCAAGGAGCTGAAGAATGGGGCCTGCTGGGGCTAAAGGGGTGAGGTTGCCACTCAGATGAACTAGGAAAATGGGGCTGCCCAAAACTGAGGGAGCAGAGCTGCTGTTCCAGTTGGCTGGAAGGTGGAGCTGAAGCCCGGAGCAGAGAGACCTCCACCCAGAATCCGGATAGCATGGCCAACATCCAGAGTCCAGAGGGCAGCGCCATTGCCTAAATGATCTCAGAGAACAGAGGATTATTTTTACACCTTGAGAGCTAATGTAATGTGTTCTACTTACTTGCTTGGTGCCTGATATCCCTTCTTTCCCTCCAATTTCTCCCATTTGTAATGAAAATATCTACCTTGTGCCTGTTCCACTATCGTACTTTGGAAGTTGATAACTTGCATTTTAGATTTCACAGATGAAGTGGAATTTTGCCCCAGGATGGAATTTCCGCTTGGAGTTGATTTAGGACTTTTGGGTTGAGATGATGGGGTGAATGTGTTGTACATGTGGCAGAGATATGAATTTGGGGGGGCCGAAAGGCAAAATGTTATAGATTGAATTGTGTCCCCTGAAAATGTATGTCAGCTTGGCTAGGCCATGATTCCAATATTGTGTGATTGTCCACCATTTTGTGTTTATCTTATGTGTTGTAAATCCTACCTATATGATGTTAATGAGCCTGAATTAGAAGCAGTTATATTAATGAGGCAGGACTCAATCTACAGGATTAGGTTATATCTTGAGTCAATCTCTTTTGAGATATAAAAAAGAGAATTGAGCAGGGAGGGGAGGGACCTCATGCCACCAAGAAAGAAGGGCAGGAAGCAGAGCATGTCCTTTGGACACAGGGTCCCTACAATGAGAAACTCCTAGACCAAAGGAAGATTGATGACAAGGACCTTCCTCCAGAAACAACTGAGAGAGAAAGCCCTCCCCTAGAGCTGGCACCCTGAATTTGCACTTCTAGCCTCCTAGACTGTGAGAGAATAAGATTCTGTTTGTTAAAGCCATTGACTTGCTGTATTTCTGTTACAGTAACACTAGTTAACTAAGACAACATCCTTACACAATAGTAGAGGATGAGTAAAAAACAGACAAAACTACTTATACACTGGAGCAAACTAAGAAACACAGGTGGAGGCTACAGTTTTCATTTCTCCCACTAGATTGTTTCTATCACTAGGTAAGCCCACTTATTTATGACTTCCCTCATTACACTATGCACTTCATTTTCCCTTTGCTGTAGGGTGGTATCTGGATTGATTAATGTTCTTTATCTTCTGAGGTGATCCAATATTTCATCGCTGAGGAATCTGTGCCTTTAGTGGATCTACATAAATAATATGGCTATTGTTACTGTCTCATCAACCTTTTCCACGAATAAGGACCATGGAAGAGGTGTCTGGGGCACCCCAGTTTCCCTAGTACACTTCCCTACTCTTGTCCTTGAAGGTCAAGTTCAGTTACTCCAGTGAATACAATTTACGCCGGTTTTCTTAATCATATCATGAAGTTGGAAATGGCCAGGCGATAGCTTTCAAATCAGTGGAACCAAAATGAAATCAAGTATCCTGTTGGAATTTTCCTCCCTTGGATTCTTAACCTCTGTAACAGTAGAATCTGGAGTCTAAGAAACAGGAAACCATTGAGTGTTATTAAGTGTAATTATGAACATACGTTAGGTCTTGATGAAGAGAATATATCATATCTTGCAAAAGAGCACACCAGTTGAAAAACGTTGACTTCCGGGATGCTGCAACTGGATCTTCAGTAGTTAATTTCACTGTTATCTACCCTAGTACTTTTGCATAATGGACTGTAAAATAAGACAAAGGTATCCCACTAAAATCTTCCCATCGCTTTACTTCTTTTGACGTGAAATTTGTGGGTGGCAACATTAAGATGCGTAAAGTATAACGTTACCTATATACTTGGTGCTACTCCATGAATTACAAACAGGGAATGAAAATCCAAATCAGCACGGTTTAAGTATTTATGCTGGAGAGGGCAATTTGCTGCCTATTCCTCACCTGAAGATGCTTGATTTCATCTGCTTTTCACCAGCCAGGTGATATCGCCACTGAAGGCAGGTGCCATCTTGGGAGCCTGGAACTGTTGGCTGTTAACCAATTCAGCCCTCAGCAGAGGCAGCAGCCAGACCATATTCAGTAAGGGCCCTCGATAGGTACCCAGCAAATGTGAGTTCTTATTATTCTACAGATGATAGGAGACACTCTGTGTTTGCATTTCATTATTAATCTTTCCTGTTTTAAAAATAATTTTAATAGATAGGTTGCTTTCAGACCTGCTATTTATCACAGCTGCTACATACAGTTGGGGAAGTTGTTCTTTGCACAATTCCAGGGTTTCATTTCACATCACGGTCACTGTCATCTTGTACAGTTACTATGAAAATTTTCCAATAGATGACAATAATGAGTTAGGGGCTGCTCTTTGGGAGTATTAGCTATTTCATTGCAGAAAATGGCTTGATCTCATAATTCTCTCCTGTTTTTTCCAGAGTAGACTATGTCTGAAAGTTGAATTTCATTGAGTCAGGGTTTCTACCCATGGATTATCCAAAACACTGGGGCACGCCCTGGGAAATTCTGATTCGGTTGTCCCAGGGTTTGGGAGTACATAATTTGAGAATACTCCAGTGCATTTATGATGTACATCTCTGTTTAAGAAGAGCTGAATTAAATAATTGCAGAAGGACAGCATGGGCTATTGCAGAACTCAGCAGGTTTCTCAGTATCATATCTGATTCTTGGACATTGGTGCACAGTTTCATAGAGATGAGAATAGAATTTTAACTGAGAAGATTATATTTCCATGGGAACAAGAAACCCGGTGCCCCTTCATGTTCTCAGTCCTATCTGCAGAAAGGTATTCTATTGTTCACTCCAACCTGATGCAATGCAGTGTACGCTATTGAAACTAATTTGCTGCTTCATATTGCCGATAATGGAATGCTGCTTGCACGTTTGTAATTATTGACAACGGTGTATTTGTGAAAAATTTCCCATCTCTGCTAGATTGTCCTCATAGACAAGAATTTTAGAGCTGATGCCATCACTCTGATTTTATCAATAAGGAAACTGAAGCCCGTGGTGAGAAATGGTTTTGCCTAAGGTCACACAGATGGATAAAATCTTTTTTTTTTTCCTTCCTATATCGTATGTAATTAGTTCTTCTTTTTCTTCCAGGGTGTAGAAATGAATACATTTTACAAAAGGCAGAGAAAGAAAAATTAGTAGAACTAAGTCAGTAAACTTCAAAGCATCCAAGATATTTTTATACTCAACAGTTCATAATACTTTCCTGATTCCTTTATTTCTCTACAAATCCTCTAATTAAAATAGAACCTATTGGCAACTTTGAAGTGTAAAGCATAATACAATACTGTTCTCTTTTCCTTCAGTCATCAAGAATACCATCTTATCAATCACCATTCAATCACCATATCAAATAATAAGAACTTGAAGTTTTTATTATTTTGTTTCTAACCAATATGAGAAACCTATAAAACACATGTAAAGTAATAAATGGGATACTTGGTTTTAGAATCCCATTTATTTTTATATAGCCTTCCATACATATTTTCACAAAATGTTCTTCAGAGAGTGAATTGTGAACAAAAGATACATATGTTAATATCTTCTTTTCCTTTCTTTTTTGTTTTTACTTGCCACTATTTTCAAAAGGAGTTTATATACTATGTGTAGACATAAAGAAAAACAATATAACAAACACCTGTGTAACCACCACCCAGCTTAAGGACTAGAAAATTATCATTATCACTGAAGCCCCTTCTTTGCGTGCGTTTATTCTATCGTACTATCTATCCTCTTCTTCAGAAATAACAAGTATACTACCTTGATCTTCTGTATAGCATTACAATGTATATGCATCTTTTAAAAATTTATGTAATAGGAATCTTATGATATGTGTTCTTTTATTGCTCATCTTTATCACTCAAAATATGCCCCTGATTTCCTAGACTGCTTTTACAGAAAGTTTTGTTTCATTCGTTTTCACTACTTTGGCTGAATTTACCATAATTTTTTATTCTATTTGACATCTGTGTTGCTTCCAGTTTCTTGCTCTTCCAAGCGATGCTTTTCTAAACTACTGGCGGTGTCTCTTGGTGTCCATGTGTAAGAGTTCTTGAGGATATTTTTACCTAGGAGTGGAATTGTGAAATTGCTAGGTTGTAGGACATGTGCACTTGCCCTTTGCTAGCTATTATGCATTTGTTTTGTTTGTTTGTTTTAGAAATTATAACAATTAACATACCCATCAAATTGTATAAGAATTTCTACTGTTCAGCCCTAGGTGGGGAGCCCTGGTGACACAGTGGTTAAGCGCTCGACTGCTAACCAAAATGTCGGCATGTTTGAGTCTACCAGCTGCTCCTTGGAAACCCTGTGGGCCAGTTCTACTCTGTCCTACAGGGTTGGTATGAGTCGGAATTGACTGGACGGCATCGGGTTTAGTTTTTTTTGGTACCCTGGGTGGAGGAGGAATGTATCACAATGCAGCTTTAATTCACATTTCTATGACTCCTGGGGAGATTAAACGCCTTATCAAATGTTTGTTGTTCATTCTCATGTTCACTTTTGTTTAGTGCCATCTTAGTCTTGGATCTCTAGAGGAGCAAAACCAATGAGACGTGAATATATCTATAAAGACAGAGAGATTTACTTCAGGGAAATGGCTCATGTAATTGTGGGGGCTGAACAGTTCCAAATCTGTAAGTCAGGTGGCAGGCTGGAGACTTCTGCAGGCTTACATCCCAGGAACTGGATGTCAGGCTATAAGAAGACTGAGGGGTCACAAAAGAACCAGCTTTCCCAGAACATCCATTTATGTACTGGAGGAAGCCCACTCCACAAACGAAACTCCCCTTTCAACTGATTGATTTCATCAGATCACATCATGGAAAGTGATTACATTATATTACATACCAGAAGAGCAACCAGTCCAGTATCTGCCAAATCACTGAGAATCATAGCCTAGCCAAGGTGACAGGTAACATTAACCATGACAAGCGACTACTCAATTCATTTGCCCTTTCTTCATTAGGATATTTGTCTTTATTATATTAGTTTATTGGCATTCCTAATGTAGTCTATATTCTAATCTTTTGTGAGCTGCAAATATATTCTTCTATATATGGTTTGATTTCGATTTTTAGGTTTCTCTTGGTACATAAAAGTTCTTCATTGTGTTGAAGTTGTATTTATCAGTCTTGGAGCTTTTGGGGTCTTACCATAAAGATATTCTCTTATATTTTATTCTAAAGTTGTTATAACTGTCTTTCACATGAATTGAATCCATATGAATTTGTCCCTTATGCTCCATTGCAACCCTGGTGGTGCAGTGGTTAAGAGTTAAACAATGGCTGCTAAACAAAAGGTTGGCAGTTTGAATCCACTAGTCGCGCCTTGGAAACCCTATGGGGCAGTTCTACTCTGTGCTATAGGGTTGCTATAAGTTGGAATCAACTCAATGGGAATGGGTTTTTTGTGTGTGTGTATATGCTCTATTTTATTTATTTTTCCTAAAAGGATAATGAATTGTCATAGCAACATTTATTGAAATGTTCATCATTCCTTCACTTAATTTTCTTGTCAATTTTGTCATATGTTAAATATTCATTTATGTGTGGACTTGCTCTGGGCTGTATAACTTGTTCAACTGCTCTATTTTCCTATCCCGGTGCTTGCAGCACACTATCTTCATAAGCCTTGATATATGGGCAAATCTCCTAGCTTTTCCTCTCCAAGAGAGAAAACTGTCTACTCTTACATTTTTACTCTTCCATAGAAGGATTAGAATTAGCTTGTCCAGTTCCATAAACAAATTATTAGAATTTGCATTAGAGGGGTTACTTATACCTTTATAACATAGTGTTTTCCAACGCATAGACATTGTATTCCTTGCCATATAAGTTTTATTTAATATTTTCTGAATTAAGTTTTGGAGCCTTGGTGGCACAGTGGTTAAGAGCCCGACTGCTAACCATAAGGTCGGCAGTTCGAATTCACCAGCCACTCCTTGGAAACCCTATGGGGCAGTTTTACTCTGTCCTATAGGGTTGCTATGAGTTGGAATTGACTCAACGGCAGTGGGTGGTGGTGTGTAGTGGAAGGGTTGCTATGAGTCAGAATCGACTCACCAACAATGGGTTTGATTTTAGTTAAGTTTTATAATTTTCTCTGTATAGAGATGGTACATATTTTGTTAACATTTTGTGTGTGGATACTTGTTGTCGTTTTATAAATTACTCTTTTTAACTGATGCTGGTATAGAGAAATGCAATGGATTTTTGTATACTGATTTGTAATCAGCAATCTTATTAATGTTAACAATTCATTTATAAATTCTTTTGGAATTTCTTTGAATATACACACATCCATCAAAAATAATAACGATCTTATTCCTTTCTTTTCAATCCTTTGACATTTTCTTTTCCTTACCTTACTGCATTAGCTAGTATCTCTGGTACATTGTTGAATAAAAATGATAAGTGAATAAAAATGATGGAAATTTGTCTCACGTCCCTGAAATCAAAGAGACTGCTTTATTTTTTCCACACACCTGAATAATATTTGCTGTAGAATTTTGTAGATATTCCTTAACATACTAAGAAAGCATATTTCTTTTCCTAGTTTTGTAAGCTTTTTAAAAATTATCATAATGAATTAATACTGAATGTTAAAACTTTCCTTTATCTATTGAGATGATCACATGATTATTCTTCTTACTGTGTTGAATTCCATGAACAGAAACCAAATTTGAATTACTTGTGTAAGTCTAACTTTGTCGCATGTACTGTTATTTTTTGTTATATTTTCAGAGATATAAATTACATTTCATACAGTTTACCATTGAAAGTATATTCATTTCAGTGGTTTTTAGTATATTCACAGTTCTGCAACCATGAGCACAATCATTTTAAACATTTCATCACTCCCAAAAGAAACCTCATACGTTTTAACCATCCAACATTTTTGTTAGTGTTTTTAAGTATTTTAGGTTTCTGTTCTATCTTGTTTTTCCTTAAACTGAAAGACTTCATTAATATTATTTTACACAGTGATTTGGTTAATCCAAGTATTTTTCCACATTTTCTAGTTATCACTTCTTCTTGCATCATGGACAGATCAGACATGCGCTAGGATCACTTTCCTTTTGCTTGAAGAAGTCCAGTGGAAGAGGCTCACTGCATGCTGTAAGAATTAAAGACTACTTCTATGTTCAGCATGTCTACACAATTCTTTAATCTCTAGCCAGCCTATACATGCATTTAAATTTTAAAAAATCTTATCCAACCATTTTAGTCGTTTTTAATGAAAGAATCAGTCACTAGTTAAATAAAATCAATAATTTATTTATAGAAAAGAAATTATCTGATATTTTTAGAGATATAAATGGAAAGAAGGGCCTTTAACAAAGACAAGGAAACATTTACAAATTTGTCTAAAAAGAATTGGCTATATTTTATGCTCATTTTCATCTCCTTTGGGCTTTCAGAGAACCATCAGTTTGCCCTTAACCTGAGAATAATTCTGGAAAATTTCATCTATTAGGAAGTGGAACAGGTGGGGCTATGTATTATCACTTCTACATTGAGTTTCAGTAGTGAAAGGTGATCATCGAGAATATTCATAATAGAAATGATTCTGGAAAAGGCCATGCAGGCATTTAAAAGAAAATGGGGCTCCTTCTTTCCAACAGAACTTCCCATTTCAGCAAATTGGTGTTCCTTGGATGAGGTAAGGTATGCCCATACACTTATACTCACAGTTCTGGGAGATGTTGATTGGAGCCAGCCACAGGGCCATCTCCCACAACAAGTTGCTTCTCTGCACCATTCATCTGAGTAGGTGTATTAAGTTTGACCCAAATGGGGTCTGTGGGTGTCTTGGGTGGTCTGCCAGGTGTGGCATGAGGAAGTGAGACTAACACAAGAAGGCCAGAAAACAAATAGAATTTAGTATTCTCAGGTTCTGGAGAGGAAACCACAGCATGCCTAGATGGAAGGCCATACAAGGAGTTGTACCCAAAGGCAAGGCAACAAGAAGTTGGAATTGTAGGAGAGGGCTTATGTATGGCAAGCATGGTAGGGTCTCAGGCTGAGTGTGTGCTGAAGTCTTATTGGTCAGTTAAAAAATTTCTAGTGCATTAGAGCAGGAAAAGGGAGAAGTTTTTACCATGGGAATCTTATGGGACATGCCCAAGAGAAGTCAAGAGTAACTATGGCAATTGAGACTGGGTTACAATATAGTAAAGAGTTCCTATCATGGGAAGCTATATGGGAACATGGTTAGGAAGGCCAGTTAGAGCTCACAACTGTTGAGAGACTGGGTGAAAATACAGGAATGGTCTTGTCAGAAACTACATGAAAGGGCAACTAGGAAAAATTAATGGACGCTAAGGCACCAAATTATGTAGGCTGCAAAATGTCCTTATTACAGTAGGCCATGCAAATGTCATTACGTGTTTTGCTTTATCAGATGGTTGTAGAAAGTCTGGGCAGAAAAATTAAGCAAACAATTTTGTATAGCCAAACATCTACATCAAAAATCAGTAGGGAATTCTCCTTTGGATCACAGGGGATGGGAGAGGAAAGGGAGGGTGATATTTTGTTCCTAGAGCTTACACTTCAGCTAATTGATACATTTTTTTCTTACTATTGTAGTGCTGATATTTTAAAAACTGCTTACTTTATTTTTAGAGATAAAATTGGTCAAAACCAATTACAAGAAGTTATACTGACATACAGCAAGTACTGAATACTCATTGACGACTTTACTCAACAAGATTGTGCTATATCTCAAATGACTATCATATATTGAAGCAAAATACAATCTCATAAAATGAGTATACAAGGAAAGGTCAAATATTTCCCTTGAATACAGTAGATGTTCCTTAAGTATTTATGAATTGCCTGATTAATTTATAATGAGAAAATTATAGACTTTTGAGGTCTAGAAGGGCATGGAGAAAGTTCAACCCTACCTTTCATTGAACGGTAGAATGAACTGAGAATAAAAGAAGTTAAACAATTGCCCAAAGTCATATAACTGCTTGAGCCCAGGTCTTTGACTTCTCAATTTGTTACCTGGGAGAATTATTCTACAGCCTTATCTGTCATCATGAGGTGCAAAATTCTTTATGGCCTAGATATTTGCTTAGATTCTTTCCTGCAAATACCCTCTCTGCAACTTTAAGGGTACATAAAAATCCCAATTATTATGTAGGAGAGAATGTTTGTTTTAAAATACCAAACCAGAGAGCAGATAGTAGCCATGTACTTAACAGAATATAACTGTAGGTCTATTTTCAAATATGACTGCATTTTTCCAAATTTGGCAAGAAAAGCTATGAATCAGAAAGTAAAAAGAATCAAGTGGATAAGACTTTTGGGGAGTAAACATGCAGGGATTTTGGAACAAAGTTATTTATTCAGCACAAGTCTATTAACTGAAAGGAGGATCTGGAGGCAATGTAATGACTGTTTGTAGTGACTTATGTAGAGCAATTTCATACTCTCATGCTGCCACGGATCTAATGCCCGGAAGAGACTCTGGAGACTAAGAATCATCAAGACAGTTCAAGGCTTCCATGAGAAGTCAGAATATCTTCATGCAGTCATAAATTGGAGAAAGGTTGTGAAGCTACTTCTTTTTTGTTTTTACTTTATTTGTACTTTTTTTCAGTGATAATGACTTAAACTCCTTCTAAGGGGTACCAACACAGATCTAGGGGTATATGTGTAGGAAACATGTACAAATCAACCAAGTCCCTAAATTTACTTCTCTGGTATTGGAAATGAATTTGCCTGATGGGCATTATCTGTTGTCCAGCAGAGTGCCTGTCAGGCGTAGGGCTGCTTTCTCTGCTATGACTTTAGCGACAGGTTCATAGAACTGCTTATATTTCAGAAACTGGGCATGCTGTATCATATTTATAGTTGACTAATTTTGACTCGTTATCTACTATTTGCCATTCTATTGAGTGTTTTCATATAGTCTATCTCATCTAATCATTCAATTATATGAGATTTGTCTCAGTTTAAAGATTTAAAAAAAAAAAGAAATGCAAAGTAATTTGCTCAAAGTCACAGAGCCAATAAATGGCAGAAAAGAAATTTGAATCTGAAGCTTTTTCTTTCAAGTTGTTTTTCCAACCATATGTAAGGTTACCTTGAAAACGAGACTCCAGTGAGACCAAATATTGTTTTTTGTGACATTTTAATCTCATCTTTCATAAATTTGAGGATCAAATTCTTACCACAATTATAGATGACAGGCTGGTTCATCTGAGATCATTGAAGGCCAACAACCTTGACTGAATGGAGAAAGTCAATTGAGTGTATTTACAGAGTAAGCCAAAGTTTATTCACATTCTTTTATCTGGCCCTTCTTCTTCTCCCTGCTCTTTTCTGATTAACAAGAATATAGTACAATTCATCCTTCACCCCAGTGTGAAGTTCTCTCCATGATATTTTATTATCCAAATGTGGACACCTAGAAACCTGGAGTGAAAGGGAATACCTAAACCCAGGCATAGACATAAACGGCAATTATCCTGGGAAACCAGGATGGGTGGCATCTTGAGCAATAAGAGATCTTGCCTTTCTCCGATCTGGGTCAGAATTTTTAGTCCATAACACACAACCTGGTATTCTTAGCTAGCTTTTAGGCTTCTATTTCCTTCCATGGTAAATAAAAACTCCTTGAGGGTAGGAATGAGGTTTTATAATTTTTAATATTTATTTTTTAATTTTTTGCATGCATTGTTCTTGGAAAGGGGACAATCGATATTAGATATTAGGTTATCTTCAAATAAGAGTTTGCTATTTATTATGTACAAGCTAGATTTTTGAGGTAGAATTTTGGCCAAATAATCAAGAAAAGAAATCAAGGTAAAAGCTTTTCAGTTTATAAGGGAATAAGTCATGAAGCTACAAAAAATAACCCAGTGAAGAACATACATTCTGACCAACTAAATCTACCTTGAATTAACATAACCTTACAATCATGCTTAACCAAAAGGAAATTTCCAAAAATGAAAGAGATATGTCTCAACACGATAAAATTTAATAGAGATGAATTATATATACCCAAAGGTGAAGACTGTATTGAAGCAGTACAACTAATTGTATTCAGAATATTAAACTGAGGCATGGAAGAGTTAGATCACTTACCTCAGGTTGTTGAGTGGGAACAATTGCAAAACTAAAGGAAGTATCCAGGTCTCCTGGAAGTCAATAGAGAAACAATCCCAAAATCTCAGTCCATTTTCCATAATGTCAATGACGTTTTGGTCCATCTTTTTATCTATCTGTGGAGCCCTGGGGAAACCCCGGTGGCATAGTGCTTAAGTGTTAAGGCTGCTAACCAAAGGGTCGGCAGTTCGAATCCGCCAGGTGCTCCTTGGAAACTCTATGTGGCAGTTCTACTCTGTCCTCTAGGGTCGCTATGAGTTGGGATCGACTCGACGGCACTGGGTTTGGTTTTGGCTTTTCGAATGGAGCCCTGGAAATGCAACGGTTAAGGGCTTGGCTGTTTACCAGAAAGACTGGCAGTTGGAACAAACCAGCTGTTTTGTGGAAGAAGGATTTAAGAGTCTGATTCCTTAAAGATTAAACCCTTGGAAACATTATCTGCCAGTTCTACTCTGTCCTAGAGGGTTGCTATGAGTAGGAATCAACTCTATGGCTATGGGGTTATCTATATATCTATCTGTCATCTATTTTTCTATCTCTAATGTATCTGTATCTTTAGGGCAAAATACAGTATTTGTCATGTAGTAAGTGCTTAATCTGGAAACCCTGGTGGAGTAGTGGTTAAGTGCTATGGCTGCTAACCAAAGGGTGGCAGTTCGAATTCACCAGGCGCTCCTTGGAAACTCTATGAGGAAGTTCCACTCTGTCCTATAGGGTCGCTATGAGTCGGAATCATCTCGACGGCACTGGGTTTGGTTTTTTTTTTTTTTTTTTGGTTTAAGTGCTTAATCTATCCTTATTTATAACGGAGGCAGACCACGCATTTCAGGATGCAGAAAGGCAGAAAATGAAATACAGGTCCACGAAGCTGAAGGGAGAAAAGAAAAGGAAAGGGGTCAGAATGTGAGTGTATTTGTGTAGAAAAATGATATATATAGGCAAGAGGAGGAGAAGGGGGAAGGGAATATTACAATAACTACGGAGAAGTGATCCAAAAATCCGTTGCCCTCGAGTCGATTCCGACTCATAGCGACCCTACAGGACAAAGTAAAACTGCCCCATAAGATTTCCACGGAGCACCTGGTGGATAAGTACTGCCGAACTTTTGGTTACCAGCTGTAGCACTTAACCACTACACCACCAGGGTTTCCATGGAGAAGCAATAGTAAAAAATCTTCCAAGAAAAATTATATTTGAGTTTCGATTATTTATGGCATGCAATTGTCCTATTCAGAATGCAAGAGAGATTACTACTAATTAATCTTCTGATAAAAACTTACAGGCACAATGTCCAGAGGTTAATGTTAGAGTTCCAATTTCTCAAAGAAAATTTCCCAAGAAGGACTTGTTTATCCATAATGATTAAAGAGCTAAGAAATATTAAGTATTATGTGCCAGAACAATTAATTACGTTATTTAATTCTACCAGTACCATAATGTTGTTGCTAACATTTTACTTCCACTTTACAGAAGAGGAAACTGAGGCATGGAGAGATTAAATGATATTCTACAAGTCACCTGGTTAATTAGGAAGGCGAAGAGCCAACATTTGAATCTAAGTAATTTGATTCCAGAATTCTCATTCGTACTTTTCTTAATCACTACACCATAGTCTCTGTGTTGGTGTACTTATATAATTTATTTCAATTAAACAAAAAACAATTTTACAGCAAAGCAGGAACTCTTTGGGCAGTATTCTACTAATTGTAGAAATTATTGATTATATCATTTTATAGGACTCAGTAAAACATCTATTTCAACTGTGAATCTAGCAGTCAATTTTATTCACCATTCCAACCCCAATCTAAGTTGATTTGATATAAAAAATTATTGAGACCCAGTTAAACCATTTTCAGATTACAAGTGACTTTTTACATGAATCATAAAAGTCTCTAACTGCTCAGTATTCATAATGCATTTCTTTTCCTTTTTGAGAAAAAATATTGCAATGAAATATTTCAGTATCCTCAGGCTGTCTTAATCAGCAAACTTTAAATAAAGAAAAAAACAAGTCTAAAATTACTATTGCCATAATTTCCAGCTGTGTGGTACAACCAAGCCAAACATCTGGTATTTGTCCCTTAATATTTTTGGTAAATGTTGCATGTGGGCAGAATCTGGGTATCCAGCTTTTGGCTTAAATTGTAAATACATAATTACTACTAGAAGGCAGAGCAAGTGATAGCTCTTTTGGCTTGTTAAATAAATAAACATCATGAGACTGTTTTTGTTTATACTGAACAAAAACAATGAATATTTGCAGTCAGAATCCCAGTCTGAATGAAAACACAAATGCTCATTCATTCCTCTATCTACCCATTCAACAAATATTTATTGAATGTTTACCATGTACCAGGCAAATGGCTAGTTATTACCCAGCGCTAGAAAGTAAAAACCAGGATGTCTGCCCACTTCAGTTTGATATTTTTGAGCACTTTTCATTAGGTATGTATTCATGAAGATTTTTGTAAACTTAGTCTTTTTTAAAAAAAAAAAAATTTCAACTACACATAAGGGATACTAGACTTTAAGGAATTAATGTCTGGAATATTATAACCCAAGGCAGTTTATTGATTGAAGACATAGGTAGAATATTGCCAAGAAAAGTTACCTACCCAAGAATTCTAAGTAGCATAAATGATTGTGTGTAAACGAACCCAACATCTTCCATTGAGAAAACTGATAGGAAAATGAATATAAAGAAGGTTGTAAATAAAATAGTATTTTTTGCTGATTTAGGCAATAGAAGTCTTTGCCATAATGGAGGGCAGGATGGGATGGAGATGGGGAAAGTCTGTTACGTCTGCTGAAGAAAGATTATGCAACACTCAATTTTCGAGTCCCAAATAAGGAGCTCTGAGGGAATTTTACTTCAAAAAATATATTAGGATTTGCTTTTGTTAGCTTTAATAAAAAAGGCAGTCTGCTTGCACTGAGAGTTAACTCCAAAATTTGAGAGGCAATGATAGATTGCTGAAAGGTTTTGAGTTTTAACTAGAATTTAGAAACTTTGGTTAATTGCAGTGCATTAATTACTTTTGTATGTTGTCTTTCAAGCCATGGTCTTGTAACACCCCCACCCCAGGCAATTGGGCAGGACTCTGTGATAGGGTAATTGTGGCCTAAAAAAGGGTATTGGTCAGATTTGCTTTAAAAGGAAGTGAATTCCGTAGCAGAGAGGGAGATCCCACCATCACCAAGGATAAACAGCCCGGAGCTGGTCCCTCCTTTGGACCTGGAACCCCTGAGCTGGAAGGATTCTGGAACCAGGAGAGAGAGAGAGAGTGAGCTGTAACCTTGAAGTCAGTGAGAAGCAGTGGCAGGAAAGACCTAGCAGCAGGAGATGGAGCAGTGGGTTTCCTGGCCCACAGAGAGAGAAAGCTGGGTGCCTTTGGGCAAAGGCCTAGGGCCAGGGAGAGGTGTGCCTTACAGCATGGCTGGGAAGAGGCTGTCCTCATGAAAGAATTGTATTCTTGAGTGTTCTTGAGCCTGAATTGTGACCTGTTACTTCCCTAATAAATCCCATAATTGTGAATACAGTCTATGAGTTCTGTGTGGACATTGCAATGAATTATCGAACCCAGCAGAGAAGTAGAGAGTGCAGAGAGTGCTATGGGAGGGACGGTTGGTGTCGGAGTTGGTAAAGATGTCTGAGAGAGGAGTTATGTCTGACCTCCGCCTCACAGGGATCAGCCTTGGGCTATTGATCTTGATTCTCCTCCCCTCCTTTGGGTTAGAAGGAGGTGAGACTTTGCCCCCAAGCCATTTTTTACACCAATAAAAAAAATAAATAAATTTATTTATAATCTAATAATTATGCATACATGCTTATTTTTTAGAGAAAATGTTCCCTAAATTAATTATTTGTGTTACTCATAAAGGTTTTATGTTCTTTTAGTCAAGAATTAAAAAATCAGTGCTCAACTAAGCAAGAAAAATGTGCCACAACTTTAATGTAAATTGAGTATATTCTCCATATTTCTATTCCTTCAATTCCTAGTGCCTGATTACTTGAATTATCTTCATATTTTAGAGGGTGAAAAACCTCTTTTGAAGGGTATATTTGAAAAATTAAAGGTCTTAAAGACAGCAAATATAACCTTTGACATTCTGATCATAATGAAGATTATCTCTCTGGGTCTTCTAGAAGCAGTAATTCCCAGCCTTGACTGCTAATTGCAATCACATGGGGAATGGTTAAAAATTCGGTTGCCTGAATCCTACCCCCAGAAATTATGCCGTATTTCTTTTGGAAAGCAAAGTGGACATCAAGATTTTAAAAATGTCCTCAAGTGATTCTAACATGCAGACAACATGGGAATCCTGCTCTAGAGACATGTCCAGAGATGCTTTCTTTACCTATGGCATGACAAAGTTGGATATCAGTTGAGTTGCTTGACACTTGTTTCCTTATTCGTGATGTCCAAGGTAAAGTAATCACAAGCTTGAGTAAACCAAAAAAACCAAACCTGTTGCCGTTGAGTCGATTCCAACTCATAGCGACCCTATAGGTCAGAGTAGAACTGCCCCCACAGAGTTTCTAAGGAGTGCCTGGTGGATTTGAACTGCTGGCCTTTTGGTTAGCAGCTGTAGCACTTAACCACTACGCCACCAGGGTTTCCATGAGCATGAGTAGTGCTTACTAATTCTTATATTTCTCCTGATAACATAAAATACCTGAAAAAATCAGACTCATGGATTAATCAAACAGAATATTAGTACAATAAGTACTAGAAGACTGTTGTCTCGATAAGATAAACCACTTAGGCTTTAAAATGAAAATCCAGATCCATTAAAATGGGGGAAACATCAGCTCACAGAAGTGAAAACTAGTGAGTTCCAGAGAAAGGGTGTCAGGTAAGGATGAATATAAGGCTAAAGCTGGAAGTTACAACAAAGCTATTGATTGGCTAGTCTTCAACTGAGATCACAAAAGGGAGAGTTAAACAAAGCAGGGAACGAGTTTCCATTGAACACATGTGTATAGGTGGGTTACGAGAATTGATTACAGGGATTAATTGCAGGAGTTTGTTCAGGCACAGAGATTACAATCATAGTCAAAAAATGTTTACTATACACATTTTCCAGAATAGGAAATAAAAACGTCTTACTTGATATAAAACATTTCTTGGAGTTGTTTAATACCAGGGCTTGAAATAAGCATTAACACTGAGACCCTTTATTTAGAAAAGCAAAAGCTTTCTAGCTGTCTGGAAGCTTCAGATAACGGGTTGGTGCCAAAGTTTTTTCCTGAGACATTGTTTCTACATCTTTAACATGGAGGGAATATTTCTTGATGCTATCTTAACACAAATTCATTTGCGTAAAGACCCCCACATTCCTTCCACATCCTGGCTTGATCGCAGAGAAAATATCTCCTTAGTTACCCATGGTTGCTAAATAGATAAAAAGCCTAAAGGTCAGGCATTGTAATAGGTACAATCTAATCTAATTCTGCTGAATACAGCAGGAGCCTGGGTTAGTTTAGTCTTTTTTACTTTGGTCAAAGGGAGCTTCATGAATTTCTCCTTTTATAAGACAAAGAAAAGAACATGGACTTGGATCAGAAGAAAATGACCTCAATGTCATCATGGACATCAAGAAACTCTCTCTAACAGGTGTAGAATCAGTCATTAATGGACCTAATGTTTTTGGTTCTAATAATCTTTAATAGTATAAAAATATTTACTCATGACTACTAAAGGTTTTTGTTTTTGTTTTTATTTTGGTGTGGGTTCTTACTGCTTATTTGAAGATCCATCAAGATCACTCAGATATACATTATCATCAATCTAATTATCATCAACTCCTTCAGAGAATGTAGGAACAATTGTCCATAGGCAGATTGCATGATAATAAAGTGATTATACCAATTATTTTTAAGGTGTACACTGGAAATCTCTGAGGCAAAAGTAAAATGATAAAAAACATGCTAATATGATTCTAAAATTCACATGGAAATGCAAAGAGCCTAGGAGACTCTAAACAATCTTGAAAAAGAATAACAAATTTGGAGGACTCATTCTAACTTATTAAATAGACCCATACATAGTTGGTTAGTTGATTTTTGACAATTACAAAAGGAATTCAATGAAGAAAGGATTGCCTTTTTAACAAATGGTACTGGAAAATTTGGATATGCATGTGCAAAAAATAATAATAAACTTGATCCATGATTGTGCGTTCCACACGAATATTACTCAAAATGATGATAGATCCAAATATAAAATTTAAGACCATAAAATTTCTAAGAGAAAACCTTTGTGACCTTGAGTTAGGCAACAATTTCTTAGATATGACACAAAAAGTATGATCCATAAAAGAAAAAAAACAATAAACTAGATTTCATCAAAATTAAGAATGTCTACTCTTTGAAATACACTGTTAAGAGAATGAAAAGACAAGGCATAGGCTGGGAGAATATATCTGCAAATCCCATCTAATAACAAGTTTTATGCAGAGTATGCTTTTAAAAATCCCTCAAAATTCGACAATAAAACAACAAAAAATAATAAATGGACAAAAGATTTAAACAAATGCTACCTAAGAGAATATATGTATCAAATAAACACATGAAAAAATGCTCAACATGTTTAGTTCTTAGGGAACTGAAAAAACAAAACCACAATGAGATACCACTAAAAAACCACTACCTGTCTATTAAAATGTCTAAAATTAAAACGACTGACCATATCAAATGCTTGTTGGAAGGAATGTGAAATGGTACAGTCACTTTGGAATACAATTAGGTAGACTGTAATAATATTAAACATACAATTATCATTAGATCCAGCAATGTTACACCTAGGTATTTATCCAAGTGATATGAAAACCTATGCTCTCTCAGAATCTGTACACAAATATTTATAGTAGCTTTATTCATAATTGCTCCGAAGTGGAAAACAAGCAAATGTCCTTCAACTTGAAAATGGTTAAACAAACTTTGGTACATACATATAAAGTAATACCACTCAGCATTATATGAACTACTGATATGCACAACAACATGGATGAGTCTTGAATGCATTACACTAAATGCAAAACACCAGAATCAAGAGATTTTGTATTATGATTTCATTTATATGATATTCTTGCAAAGTTTAAAACTATTCGGAAATAAAACTTATCAGTGGCTGCCAAGGACTGGGGTTTAGGAAAGGGTTGACCACAAAGAGGTTTTTTGGGGTGAAGGAAGTATTCTATATATTGATTTAGGTAGTCACTACATGACTGTGTATGTTGGTGAAAACTTGTAGAACTGTAAAATATTTAAAAGGGTAAATTTTATTGTATATAAATTATACCTTAACTTTTTTTAAAAAAAGGAAAAAATAAAAAAGTCTGCTAATGATAGTCTGCTTATGATTGCTTTCCTGATGAATGTGATTCTGAATAGATATGAAAACTGTCCCATGTTGTCTCAGCTTTATTGGATTCCTACTCAGCCTTCAATAATGCCCTAGATGATAGCTCTGCCTAGTGCTAACTTGGAGCCCTGGTGGAGCAGTTGTTAATTGCTTCAACTGCAAAGCAAAAGGTCAGCAGTTCGAATCCACCAGGTGCTCCTTGGAAACCCTATGGGACACTTCTACTCTGTACTATAGGACTGCTACGAGTTGGAATCAACTCGACGGCAATCGGTATGGTATGGTATAGTGCTAACTCATTTGTACTTGAGCAACTGATCCTTCCATTCTGGGCCTGACTGAAACATTTTGAGGATATACTGAAGGGGGTGTGTGATATTTAGCCTAGAAAAGGCCCATGGCCAAAACAAGGACAAACAGTGTTCTGTTACTATGGGAGTGGCTAGGTCATAAACATGGTAGAATTTTCCCATAGGTCAGAGCTATGAGATACTAGGATGGTTACAAAGGAAATCACAAGCACTTTCCCAGAACCCTGAGGAAAGTACATGGGCATTTGGCTCTAAGAAATTCTTTCATTTACCACATAGTTACTGAATATCTTCTAGAGCATCAGGCATGAGGTGGGCCCTAGATACACTGACATAAAAGCTAGGTGAAGTGCTTTCTCCAAAAAAGGCAGGAGACTAGGATATTCAGTTTTGAAAATAAATTTACATGCAGATAGTGCAAATTTTTAATTTGGAAGCTCCAGATAGGCACAGCCATCATTTGCAGAGATTCACTCTTCCAAACAGAATAAACTATTGGAAGTACTTTTCAGTAAGTAGGCATTCAGGATTTAAAGATGCAGTATGGCCTGAAATTGAGTTAATGACTCAAATCTCTGTAAGAGCCAGACGGACTGACTGATTAGACATGGAAATACGTAATTAGTCTTTTTCATAGATCATCTATTTCTTTCAATTGCCTCTCTAATTAGAGAATTATAGTAATTAATATAATTTAGGTGACACTGTACTGCTTACTTTACCGTAAATTGTGTGTAGAAAAATTTACACACTTTCAAACATAAGATTTTGGAATTAAAATGTTCTGTGATGTTTTTCATACAAAATTTATTTAATGCATTCTCTTGGATCCTTCATATTGTCATTTTTCAGGTTGAAATTACACTTTACATAAATCAGTTTGGCTAAGCCAATTAAGGTAGAGTAAAAGCAAGCAAGAGGCCTAAACTACTGTTTATGGGCACACTTTTCTGTGTTTATGACCTTGGTTCTCAAAGCACAAGCTTGTAGAGCCATCTCTTCAGAAATCTGGAAACTTCCTGGCATCTGTGGTAAAGGATGCAGTATCCGTGTTTACAGCAACGGTGTGAGTTGAATTCTAACTGATGCAAAGCAACACAGTCTAGTCTCATTCAACACACACCTCATGGCTGCCTGTGGGGATGCCATTGCTCTTCTCATTCCACCTTCCTCCTGAAAACACTGCTTCTGTGGATGCCTCGGAGATATATATAGCCTAGATCTGTGGTTAATAAGTAACAATAGAGCTCTGGACTCATGGAAAGATAAGGCCGACTGGGCGGGGAAAGGAGGAAGGAAACTGTCACGTGCCAGGTATGTTTCTATGAAGGGGCTTTGATGTGTTATTTACATTAATTAGCAAATAAAACATAGAAATAGTTAATTAGATCCTCATGTCCTATGTTCTACTTTGTCCTATAGGGTCAGAATCGACTTGATGGCAATCGGTTTGTCATGTGAGATCATCTAATTTAGCTGCAAACTCTATGGTATAATTTGAAAGTCCTCCACCTCAGTCTTTCCAGCTAGTCCCCTAAAATGCCTGAGTATCCAGGATTGATTCTGTTGGGTTAAAAGCAGTTTTATGCAGGGTTGCCCCCTCGGGGCACATGCGTTAGTATGGCCTGGGGTACTTAAAAAGATGCAGAGCCCTGTGCACTGCTTGTACTTTGAAATTCCTAGATTTGGGGTCGGATTTCCCCAAATCATAAGTTATTCTGTATTTTTTAATAATATTTTTACAAATATGTTTTTAAATGATACTGAGTGACTGCAAGAGAAAAATTTTTACTGAACATTTAGCCAAAGTAAAAAAAGACTGAATTAACTTGGATTCCTGCTGAATTCAGCAAAATCACATTGAATTTTTAAACAATGACTGACCTTTGGGTTCCTTATCTGGCTAAGCAACCATGGGTAGCTAGGGACATGATTTCCCTCTGTGGTCACGTCAGAATGTGGAAGGAATGTACCTAAGGAAGGGTCTTGGCTCCAGTGTACCAGTGTACCAGACACCCCCTAGAAATGTTTTATAATCTATTCTGAGAAATATGTGTTGTAAGCATCTTGTGACCACTGTATGTACATTGAGGCAATGCACTTCTGCAATCCATGTGTCATGGATTGAATTATGTCCTCCCAAAAATATGTGTCAACTTGGTTAGGCCATGATTCCCAGTATTGTGTGGTTGTACTCTTTTTTGTGATTGTAATTTTATGTTAAAGAGGATTAGGGTGGGATTGCAACACCACCCTTACTCAGGTCACCTCCCTGATCCAGTGTAAAGGGAGTTTCCCTGCTGTATGGCCTGTACCGCCTTTTATCTCTCAAAAGATAAAAGGAGAGGGAAGCAAGCAGAGAGTTGGGGACCTCGTACAACCAAGAAAGCAGCACCAGGAGCCAAGCGTGTCCTTTGGACCCAGAGTCCCTGCACCTGAGAAGCTCCTCGACCATGGGAAGATTAAGGAGAAGGACCATCGTCCAGAGCCGACAGAGAGATTAAGCCTTCCCCTGGAGCTGACACCTTGAATTTGGACTTTTAGCCTACATTAATGTGAGGAAATACACTTCTTTTTGTTAAAGCCATCCACTTGTAGTATTTCTGTTATGGCAGCACTTGGTAACTAAGACACCAGGATTAATTGCCTTCTAACCAATTGCAATATTGCAGTCCCCATTCAAAGACCAATTGTTGAAAGTTGGATGACCACTTTCAAGCTTTTAAGACCCCAGGCACTGTGCAATGAACGAGGAGGTAGAACAAAACCACTAAACAGGGTATTAGGCCAATTAACTGGCATGTTCCATAAAACCATGACCCTAAACTTTCCTTTTTTACTGATTTTTTTCAGGATTGGGAAAAGATAAGACTTCCTGAGAAACACCAGGAAAGAGTTCTCACATGGGAAAACTATGCCCCACCACCAGAGATTTCCATAGACTGGGTTTGAGGCAGGCCGGAGAGTCTGCATTTTTGAGAAGTACTCCAGGTCATCCTGAATGATTCTTGCCACTTCCAGGTGATTTTCGTTAAAATATAAATATCCCCAGATCAGGTTGTTGTTGTTAGGTGCCATCAACTTGGTTCTGACTCACAGAGACCCTATGTACAACAGAACAAAACACTGCCCCTTCCTGCGCCATCCTTATAATTGTTGTTATGCTTGAGCCCACTGTTGCAGCCACTGTGTCAATCCCTTGAGGGTCTTCCTCTTTTTCACTGACCCTCTACTTTACCAAGCATGATATCCTTCTCCAGGGACTGATCTTTTCTGATAATATGTCCAAAGTATGTAAGACTTAATCTTGCCACCCTGGCTTCTAAGGGGCATTCTGGTTATACTTCTTTCAGGACAGATTTGTTCGTTCTTTAAGCAGTCCATGGTATATTCAATATTCTTCACCAGCACCACAATCCAAAGGCATCAATTCTTCTTCAGTCTCCTTTATTCATCATACAGTTTTTGCACACATATCAGGTGATTGAAAACACCATGGCTTGGGTCAGGCATATCTTAGTCTTCAAGGTGACATCTTTGCTTTTTAGCACTTTAAAGAGGTCTTTTCCAGATGGGGTAGTATGATAAATTATTGTCAATTGCTATCACCTTACTGAGAATTTATTAAACAGCCATTTAGAATAATACCTCTAGTTTAAGTAAGGATGCTGAAAGATTTTGAAGGAACTGGAATTCTCAAGGAGGCCTGGGAGGAGAAAGGGTTAATCCTGAGACCACATTCATGTAAACATTGCTGTGGTGCACTCTAGTCACCTATGAAGCAGGCAGAGCAATCAATAAGAGAAAAGAAAGTTTTTAAGACCCCAGGCACTATGCAGTGAACTAGGAGGGAGAATAGAAGCACCAAACATGACATTAGGGAGGGACAAGGAAACTGTCATTGTTAAAAGATCAAGTTAAGCTACCTCACCATTTTCCCTAGGCATTTTCTATAAAAACTCAGAGGTTAGAGGAGGAGGGAAGTTGAGAGTTTGGGATGGTAATTTCCTGGAGGTAGGTAGTGGCAGCAGGGAGTGCCCACTAGGAGCACAGCTTTAGCAGTCTGGGTAACCAAGAGCCGGCTCAGTGGGGGAGAACACCAGGATGTTGTCATCAGCCTAGAAGTTAGAATTTGGAGCTAGTGGATTGTGACGGTTAATGTTATGTGCCAACTTGGCTAGGCTATGATCCTCAGTGGTTTGGCAGACATTATACCAGTTGCTTTTCCATGTTGTTGTTGCTGGGTTCCATTGAGTCAATTTTTTGACTCATAGTGACCCCATGTGACAGAGTAGAGCAGCCCCATGGAGTCTTCTAGGCTGTAATTTTTATGAGAGCAGATCACCAGGTCTTTCTAATGTAATCACCTTCCATGATGTGATCTAATGTGATCAACCAATCAATGGAAAGGGAGTTTCTTGGGAGATTGTGTGGCCTGCTTCCAGAATATAAATGGATGTTCTGACCAAGCTCACTGGCTTTCAACCCTGAACTCTTCTCTTTTCCTGATCTCTGGTTCCTGGGACACAAACCTTCAGGAGACTCCGGCCTGTTACCTGACCTGAAGATTTTGGATTCGCCAGCCTCTGCAACCCTGTGAGCCAGTAGAGGTCTCCAGCCTACTGCCTCACGGCTGGATTTGGGACTTGCTAGTTCCCACAATTGCACGGGCCACTTCTTTGAAGTAAATAAAAATCTGTGTGTATGTGTGTGTGAGAGAGAGAGAGCTCTAAAACTGAGGTACCTGACATGACTAGAATGGCTGGCTTAGGTCTGAGTCCCAACTACATTTTAATATAAACCCTAACTTCTGCTTGTTTCCCAGCAACCATAACCTTTGAACTGACTAAATCAGGCAGCTGAGGAAATGTTTCTGCCTGTGGTTAAGCTAAGGATTTGAAAATAATAGCCTGGAGGAGGGTCTTGACACAAGTCCTTATCAAAAATCCCCTGCATGAGCACCTCTCAGGAAATGTTTGCTAAAGACACTATTTTTAACAGAATATTCTCAGGAAAAGAGTGCCCTGTGACTGTTTTGCGACCACCCTGTAAATCCCTTTTGTCACATATTTCTGCAATTATCCCATGTAACCAATCTAAGAAGCTCACACATATATTTCAAACCAATCAAATTAAGATCCCTACTTTGGGTTGTCCCGCCTCTTATTTCCCTAAATGTTTGAAAACCAATCAGAAAAACTGTATTGTAAATTCCTGACTTCACTATATGCCTGTTCACCTGCAATACCTCGCACTTGTTTCACCTTGTGAAATCACGCATGTCCCTGGTCTGAACTGTCTTTTGGCCTCCAATAAATCTCTTTGCTTTTACTTTAACAAAGTACATGTTCTTGCTCTTTGAAATATATATATATATACACACACACACATACGTATATATATACATATATAGCCCTGGTGGTGCCGTGATTAAGACCTTGGCTGCTAACCAAAAGGTCTGTAGTTTGAATCCACCAGCTGCTCCTTGGAAACCCTATATGGCAGCTCTACTCTGTCTACAGGGTCCGTATGAGTCAGAATCGACTCAATGGCGAGGAGTTTATATATCTCTGTCTCTATCCCTATCTATCTCTATCTCCGTCTCTGTCTCTGTCTCTATCATCGGTTTTGCTCCTCTAAAGAACACAGACTAAGACATGAACTGTGTAGAAGAGGTGGCTACTTAAAGCTAAGCAAACTCAGAGATTTTAGTGGTAAGGTCTTCAGGTACTGGAGAATCAGGAGGAGAAATTTGTTGCTGCAGGTTAGCCAGATGGAGTCAGAGCAGCGTGGTGATCTGGGTGCAAATGCTCCTTTTAGAGGGTGTTGCAAAGCCTCTTTTTCTTTTGCAAATGGATTTGTGCACAGGTGTTAGAATAACACCGGGAAACCACATATTCTGAGCAAGGGCTAAAAATGACAAAAGGGATTCTCTATTCTTAAGCAGCTGGCAATTTAGCCTTGTTTTTTTATTCAAAGTATGGAAACCCTGGTGGCATAGTGGTTAAGTGCTACAGCTGCTAACCAAAGGGTCGGCAGTTCAAATCCACCAGACGCTCCTTGGAAACTCTATGAGGCAGTTCTACTCTGTCCTATAGGGTTGCTATGAGTCAGAATCGACTCGATGGCGTTGGGTTTCGTTTGGTTTTGATTCCAAGTGTGGTCTGTGGATCTGCAGCAGCAGCAACATCATGTGGGAATTGTTTATCCCGCAGATTCTAGGCCCCCTTGCAGACCTACTGAATCAAAAGACGCATTTTAACAAAACTCCCAGGTGTCTCACATTCTTATTAAAGTTTGAGAAGCACTGGACTAGGGTGAGTTCTCAAATTTTAGCATGCATCAAAATCAGCTGATGGGCATATTAAAGTACAGATTACTGAATCCCAGCCCTAGGGTTTCTGATGCAGTAAATTCGAGGTTACACCCAGAATGCCTCATAGAAGCCAGGATGGCTAGACTTCGTCTCACATACTTTGGACATGTTGGCAGGAGGGGCCAGTCCTTGGAGAAGGACCTTATGCTTGGTAAAGTGGAGGCTCAGCAAAAAAGAGGAAGACCCTTAATGATATGGATTGACACAGTGGCTGCAACAATGTGCTTAAGAATAACAATGATCATGAGGATGGTGCAGAACCGGGCAGTGTTTTGTTATGGTGTGCATAGGGTCACTGTGAATCAGAAGAGCCTCAAGCTCAAGGTCTCCTAACAATGACAACAACAAAATCTGAGGTTGGGCCCAAGAATTTGCATTTCTTAGAGGCTCTCCAGGCAAGGCTGTTGTTGCTGACTCAGGGGCCAAATTTGAGAATTACTGGTTAAGCATTCAAACTGTGTTACAGCCTTCTGGTCTTCATATTTCTCTCTCTCCTTTACTTCTGTCTTGTAGTCATCTATCTAGTTCTCATATTTTTGTTTTCCTTCTACAAAACACGTCAGCTGTCACTGACTCTTGGCAATGTTTCATTGTCAGTTTATAACTGAGATTTAGTTATAGTGTTAGGACAAGCCCCAGGATGGATGCCCAACTATAAACCCCTTATAAGGAGGTCCTCACTGTCTGTTCTAGGGGATTCTTTAACCACAGAGGGCTGCACCCTATCTCAATGGCCTTCTGAGTTTTAACGAATTGGACCAGGGTGGGTCATAAGATTCAAGGACAGTCCATTTAACTGGACAGCAGTTAATGGAAAAACATTGTAAAAATATCTCTATCCAAATAGTGAAAATGGTGACAAATTGGACTTACTTACTAAATTCTTTCACTTGGGAATTTAAATTGGCTTATAGGAAGAGTTTTTTTTTTTTAGGTCGCAGAAAACCAAAAAAATAACCCAACCCACTGTCGTCAAGTTGATTCTGACTCATAGTGACCCTACAGGACAGAGTACAACTGTCCCCAGAGCTCCCAAGGAGCACCTGGTGGACCTGAACTACTGACCTCTTGGTTAGCAGCTGTAGCACTTAACAATCACACCACCAGGGTTTCCAAGAGAAGGACACGCTAAAGGACATACATTGAGCATGCAGTCAAGCAGAGTCTAGGAGGCTATAGGGCCTCAAAGACTGCTGAATTTATGAGGAAAACACTAATGATAGAGTTTTGAAGAATTGGTACATATTTACAAACTGCACACACTGAAACATAGGGATCATTACCTTGTGATAAACCAAAAAAATCCAAACCCAGTGCCGTCGAGTCGATTCCGTCTCATAGCTACCCTATAGGACAGAGTAGAACTGCTCTGTAGAGTTTCCAAGGAGCGCCTGGCGGAGTCGAACTGCCAACCTCTTGGTTAATAGCTGTACACTTAACCACTATGCCAGATACTTATCTTAAAAACCTATACAAATGTGAGTTGAGTTCAGGAACTGAATTTGTCAATCTACTGTGACTTTATTCTTATGCATACTTTGGCAAATCTGACTATAAAACCAAACCAAACCCACCATTGTCGAGTCAATTCCGACTCATAAACCCAAAACCCAGTGCCATCGAGTCAATTCTGACTCATAGCGACCCTACAGGACAGAGTAGAACGGCCCCATAGAGTTTTCGAGGAGTGCCTGGTGGGTTTAAACTGCTGACCCTTTGCTTAGCAGCCACAGCACTTAACCACTACGCCACCAGGGTTTCCTTCTGACTCATATCGACCTTACAGGACAGAGTAGAACTGCCCCACAGAGTTTCCAAGGAGTGCCTGGTGGATTCGAACAGCCAACCTTTTCCTAATGTGATAGAATCACCTTCAACACAACTAGGGCTTTAAAGAACAGAACATTCTGTGGTTATTAGTTCCATTAGTAAAAAATTTATGGCTATCCACTATCTAGGCAATAGATAGGATTGCATTTCCTGGCTCTCTCTTAGTTGGGTGGTATATCAGTCATTGTCCTAGCAGGAAAAAAAATGGCACACACAGAGTAACTGAGAAGTGTCTAATAAGGAGATCATATGCTAAAATTTGAGAACCCTTACCTTAGTCCACTGCTTCCCAAATTTCAATGCTCATATGAATTACCTCTGCCACTGGGAACAGAGATGTTGCAGAGGGTGAGACTCTCAGCCTAGATGCAGAGTCAGGACAATCAGAGCAAAGAACCAACTCAACTCACAATGGACATGTAGTACGAGCAATAAAATATCCTATATTAATTTCCTGCAATTAGGGAAATACTCCATCACTGCAGTAAAACTTAGCTTTTCCTGACTGAAACAAATACAGAATCCTAATCTTACGGGGCAGTAATACTGAGGTAAAACATCCATTGTGGGAAATATTGCTTTTCCTCACCACATATGGAAGGCTGAATGAGGAATCTGGAGAAAAAACTCTGTACAGGTGATGACTCTAAAGAATTTTAAACTGAAATTGGCTGTTTCTATTGCCTGGGTGATTGTGGGGTAGAGAGGGCCATCAAAGAGAAAAATTAATAAGAGACATCTTACTTTGATTTTATGGTTTTTTCTTACCCAGGAAACCAAATATTACCCTAAAAAAGCCTGACTCAAACTGGAAAAGCATTGACTTTTTTATTTCTGCCAGAAGCTGCTCTAGAGCAATGTAAAATTGTTTTTTCCCTCCTAGAAAAGGGCAGTAAGTAACAAAACCATTACCTCGTAATTTAATAAAAAACACAGGGGGCTTACTTAAATTTCAAAAGGTCTCATGGCTGCAAGTGGGTAAAGGGCCATATTTTCAGCAGCTAGGCCTAAGACCACCAAGTAATCTGATATTAGTTGACCACAGTAAAAGGGAGAGGGCAGGGTTCAATCCATCATGTTAAGATTAGTCAATGCTTGATCTTCTTTTCTTCTCCCTCCTCTTTTCTTTATAAGCTTCATTGTAGCTAGCCTACTTTGAGCCATTCGCTTTTTTTAGATTCAGAATGGTCTCCCTATATGCATATAGAATAACTGCTAAAAATAAACCTTGTGTTTCAATTTCTTTGAGTTTTGATTATTGTTAACAGAATTTGTATAATTTATAAACAAATTTATCATTAAAATCAACTCTGTAAAGATGTGTCCTTACATGTAAGGATGTCACAGGACTAAGCAGTGTTTCATTCTGTAGTAACATAGGGTCGCTGTGAGTCTGAACTGACTAGACCACATCTAACAACAAAAAGATGCGTACAGCTGAAGGTTACTCCAACATTTCACTTTAATATTTTGAAGAAATATGTCGCTAGGTGAAATGCAGTTGATCTGGATCTTCTTTGACAATTATTGTTGTTGTTAAGTCCCCTTGAGTTGCTTCTGACACATACAGACCCTATGTACAAAAGAAAGAAACACAGCCCAGTCCTGCACCATCCTCACAGTCGTTGCTGTGTTTGAGGCCATTGTTGCAGCCACTGTATCAATCCATCTCACTGACAGTCTTCCTCTTTTCACTGACCCTCTACTTTACCAAGCATGGTGCCCCTCTCCAGAGACTGGTCCCTCCTGATAACATGTCCAAAGTATGTGAGATGAAGTCTTCCCACCTTCCCTTGTAAGGAGAATTCTGGCTGTGCTTCTCCCAAGACAGATTTGTTCATTCTTTTGGCAGTCCATGGTATATTCAATATTCTTTTCCAACACTATAATTCAAAGACATCAACTCTTCTTCTGTCTTCCTTATTCATTGTCCAGTGTTCACATGCATATCAGGTGACTGAAAATACCATGACTTGGGTCAGGTGAACCTGTGTCCTCAAAGTGACATCTTTGCTTTTTAACACTTTAAAGAGGTCTTTTGCAGCAGATTTGCCCAATGCAATATGTTGTTTGATTTCTTGACTCTTGCTTCCATGGGCATTGATTGTGGATCCAAGTAAAATGAAATCCTTGACAACTTCAATCTTTTCTCCATTTGTCATGATGGTGCTGATTGATCCACTGGTGATAATTTTTGTTTTCTTTATGTTGTGATGTAATCCATACTGAAGACTGTAGTCTTTGATTTTCATCAGTAAGTACTTCAGGTCCTCTTTGCTTTCAGCAAGCAAGATTGTGTCTGCATATCTCAGGTTGTTAATGAGTCTTCCTCCAATCCTGATGCTGCAGTCTTCTTCATACAGTCCAGCTTCTCGGATTATTTGCTCAGTATACACGCTGAACAAGTCTGGTGAAAGGCTATAACCCTGCAGCACACATTTCCTGATTTGAAACTATGCGATATCCCCTTGTTCTAGTGAAAGATTAGTCCAAAGGACTAATGGACCACATCTACCACACCGTCCACCAGACTGAGTCCAGCACAACTAGATGGTGCCTGGCTATCACCACTGACTGCTCTGACAGGGATCACAATAAAAGGTCCTGGACAGAGCTGGAGAAAAATGTAGAACCAAAATTCCAGCTCAAAAAGAAAGACCAGACTTGCTGACCTGACAGAGACTGGAGAAACCCTGGGAGTATGGACCCTGGACACCCTTTCGGCTTTGTTGTGAAGTCACTCTTGAGGTTCACCCTTCAGCCAAAGTTTGGACAGGCCCATAAAACAAAACGAGACTAAAGGGGCACATCAGCTCAAGGGCAAGGACTAGAAGGCAGGAGGGAACAGGAAAGCTGATAACAGGGAACCCAAGGTTGAGAAGGGAGAGTGTTGACATGTCGTGGGATTGCTAACCAATGTCATAAAACAATATGTGTACTAACTTTAATAAGAAACTAGTTGTTCTGTAAACCTTCATTTAAAATACAATTAAAAAATGAGGAGAAAAAAAAATCCCCTTGTTCTGTTTAGATGACTGCCTCTTGGTCTATGTACAGCTTTCACATGAACACAATTAAGTGTTCTGGAATTTCCATTCTTCATAATGGTATCCATAATTTGTTATGATCCACACAGTCAAATGCCTTTGCATAGTCAATAAAACATGGTATTGTAGGAAGAAGTCCAAGCTGTACTGAAGGCACTGATAAAAAATAAGGCTCCAGGAATTGATGGGACACCAATTGAAATGTTTCATCAAACAGATGCAATACTGGAAGCGCTCATTCGTCTATGCCAAGAAATTTGGAAGACAGCTACCTTGAAACCTGACTGGAAGAGATCCATATTTGTTCCCATTCCAAAGAAAGGCAATCCAACAGAATGTGGATATTATCGAACAATATCATTAGTATCACATGAAAGTAAAATTTTGAAGAAGGTAATTAAAAAATGGTTGCAGCAGTACATCAACAGAGAACTCCCAGAAATTCAAGCCAGATTCAAAAGAGGACATAGAATGAAGATCATTGCCGATGTCAGATAGATCTTGGTTGAAAGCAGAGAATACCAGAAAGATATTTACCTGTGTTTTATTTACTATGCAAAGGCATTCCGCTGTGTGGATCAAACAAATTACCGATAACATTGAGATGAATGGGAATTACAGAACACTTATCTTTGATGATGCTTTCCCATTTAAAAATAGAGTACAATCAATGTGGATACCCTTATAGATGCCTCAATAGCGAATGAATATGACATGGGCTGTTTGCCTGTTTCTTTTGTAGTAGCTCTTTCGAAGAGGTATTCTACACACAGTCAAAATAAAAGCATGTCTCAAGGTTAAAGCATTCATCCTCCTCAACTAGAGTACAGATGATGTGACCTCTGTCCTATACAAATGCTCTCTGAAAGCTTTGCTATTGCTTCTTCTCTATTCATGAGAACCTTAAGAGATCAATTCTGGAAAGAAGATGCCTTTCTTTACGTTGACTTCTTCAAGGATCAAAGACTTTTTGGAATGTAGGACAAAATAAATAGCATTTCAAGTACTGTGTCTGAAGGTGGAGGGGGAAAAAGGTTTTATTCTCTCATGAATTGTCATAGAAGAAAATGAAGCTTGCAAAAAATGTATCTGCTATAAAATTATGACAGGAAAAAGAATACTTCTATTTTTTCCAGGTTTTATTATTGTAATTCTTCCATGAATGCTATTATACCAAGACTCCTGCAGAAATGGCATAACTGGCGAATATATTTGAGGTGCAGGTGGCATAATTTTGTAGAAATTATTATGTTTAGTGCTGTGAAATAATGTATTTGTTGGCTTTCTTTTATTTTCTCCTTTCACCCTTCCTTAGCTTACCACAACTCTTTAAAACCCATGCAAAACTAGGAAACGAATATAACATAACTTTGAATTTACAAATGAAATATCCAGCAGGTGGGCACTGATTTATCCAAGCATTTATCCCTTTAGTGTTTTCTTGGATAACCATTAAGGATAATAATTTCTTAAATATTATCTGATAGACATTTGCTTTTTTGGAATAGTAAATATGGTTAGCTGTTGCCAGTAGTGACTTCAAAAAAAAAAAAAAAGTTGCCTTTGAGTCAATTCAAACTCATAGCAACCGTATAGAACAGAGTATAACTGCCCTATAGAGTTTCCAAGGAGCTGCTAGTGAACTGGAACTGCCAACCTTTTGGTTAGCATCCAAACTCTTAATCACTGTGCCACCAGGGCTCTGGTAGTGACTTAAAAAAACAAACCAAACCCATTGCCGTCGAGTTGGTTCTGACTCATAGTGACCGTATAGGACAGAGTAGAACTGCTCCATAGGGTTCCCAAGGAGTGCTTGGTGGATTCAAACTGCTGATCTTTTGGTTAGCAGGCATGGCACTTAACCACTGTTAGGAACCATAAAATGTTCATGAAGGATTATTAAATTTCTAATAGATAATAGCCTTTTTATTCTAGCATTCATGTCTTTAAGCATTAAGTACTTAACAATTTTAAAATTTAGTAGGTAAAATATTATTAATTTAAAATGAAATAGGAATAAACAATAAAATTCATCTATATATACTGAACTCTGTGTGTGCATGTGTGTGTATGTGTGTGTATGTATACAGGGTTGCATCAAAATGGCGGTTACCTAAGAGTATATGAAGAGGTTATCAACATTTTGAAAACTTCTCCTTATGGCCAAAAGCATGCAATACCTTTGTAATTTAAATAGTGTAATAAAGAAAATATAAGCAACTACAAAACAGAGAGAATGGTATAAGCGGGATGATCAATTTTGCCCTAGTGTTTATTTTTGTTGTCACTGCTTTCTTTCTTTTTTCTCAATGGGCATAATTAAAACCATTATCTATAATATTAACCCAAATATAGTTATCTGAATTACAATTTTTAATTCATCCTTACTATTAAAAATAAATTCACTAAAGTTTCATAATTACATGCTAAGTTTTTTTTTTTAAACATAAAGCTCTTAATTTTAAAATGAGTTTTACAATGCCCAATTATACAATATATGTTATATGGAGTATATTATCTTTGCACCCTTAAGCTTTGATAAAAACTTTTTTTTTTTTTTTAATTCTACTTATCTCTACAAGCCATGAACAATTTTCATTTTTGCCCTTTGGAAGACCAGTTTCTGTTATGAATATTTTGGAAAGTGGTTCAACTGTTTAAATAACAATAATGGATTTTCCTTAGCAATTTTCCTTTTTAAGTTTAACCATGCTCTAAAGCATACTTAATTTGTGGATTAGAGCTTTTTCAAACAACACAATCACCACTTTAATTACAGACTGCTATAGAAACTATCTGCAAGGCAAAGAACAAAAAGGTCAGCACAAATGCTGCAGAAAGTAAGCGTCGGCAAAGCAGGGGTGAAGGTTGTGTGGTAGTGAGTAGTTGAAAGAAAGTTTCCAGGTTTGGTAACATATTTTTGTATTCATTCATTTGAGAAATGTCTGTCCAGTACCTACTTAGTTTTAGGCACTGAGTGTGATAGATCTTGGTCTTATACCGACTGGCCAATGTAGACATGTTCCTGCCTCATGGAGCTTTCAAGAATGAATTAAATATTGTAGAAACTTTCTCAGCTGACCCTAACTTAACTGATACCCCTAATTCCCTCTTGCTCCCAATTACTCCATAAAACTTACAGGCTGGGGTCCAGCCAAGCTGAACAATAGCTACCAGTTGCTGTCAAGTTGATTCCAACTCATGATGACCCTACGTGTGTCAGAGTAGAACTGTGCTCCATAGGGTTTTCACTGGCTGATTTGTTGGAAGCAAATCACCAGGCCTTTTTCCAAGGGGACTTTGAACCTTCAACCTTTCAGTTAACAACTAAACATATTAACCATTTGCAACACCCAGGTACTCCAAACACTAGCTAGGAGGAGGTAACTCACTAATACGCCTACTTCTTTCTGTTTCAACCCATTGAACTGTGTATTTACAAACATCAGTTGAGTTTGTTCTTGAACCTGTTTATACTAGTTCTGCTTGTTATTGTAATTATTTAATTGAAATAAGTCTGAATTGGACAAATGTGATATTAATAGTAAGTCGCTTCATTGAAATCCAAATAGGATCTTTTAGGGGAAAAAGTGTTAAAAGAGAATTACAAAGAATAATGGATGACCTTGAGCAAATGGCATTTGAGTCAAGATGTGTATGACAGGGGGTCAACTAGGTGAAGGGAATATTAGGGGCACAAAGAGGGGGAAAGCTTTCCAAAAAGAAGGAATAGCATGGGAAACACTTCTATGCAGAAAAGGTTCTATGACATCTTTGAAGAAAAGGGTAGTAAGGTAAGTAGAGAGTGAGGGAAAGGGGTAAAAATCAGTATATTAGAGTGAGAAAAGATCTGTGTCATGCAAGTAGAGAAAGGCCAAGAGCTGAATCTTTTAGTAAGCAGACTTTTCAATTGATTCTATTTTCACCATAATGTCCCTGTCTTCCTCTATGAATAAGCTGCCTGAATCTAGAACTCTCTGTTCTAACGTCTCCAGGAATCAAATCCTCTCTCTTATCTTTTTTATAATTGAAATGGGGATGGATCTGATCGGTGCCCCCTGCAGGTGTTCATGTGGCATCCTGAGTGTGAGCAATCCCCTGGGTTTAGCAAGGGGAAGAGAGAAATAACTATTTTGAATACAAAGTATCAACCCATCTACTTGTCTTTCAATTTACACCTTACCCACACCTTCTAGTGTCCAGGTTACATCGGGTCCAGAGTCTCCCTAAGTCCCTCTAGGATTCTGCTGTATAAATCAGCCCCATCTATAGCCTAGGGCCCTGCAACTTCCCCTGCGCACCTCACTAGGAGACATCTACTTCCTCTCCCATAGAAAGTTGTTGAAATCTCCTTTTCATTATTAGTTTCCTTCTTATTTCCTTCATTATTGTTAATTTATACTTTTGTAAAAATTTTGGGCTATGATTTATATGCATTCGTAGAAGAAAGAGATAAAATCATGTGTTCAATCAGTTATCTTGTCCTAGAAGCCTCTGAACAAAAATTTCAAAGTATACTGATTATAGGTAAAGGGAAATGAATGCAATAAATCAATTCTCAATTATCCTCAGAAAAGCAGAAAACTGGGTTTTTGTGTACATGTGATCAATACATAGGGATTTGTTAATTTGTCCCAGAATTTGGAAATACATTTAGTCTCTGAGAATGAAACAAATTAGAATATTGTCATAATGAAGATCAACTCTTTATAGAAGTAGGATGGTGTGCCCTCATTCTAATGGAAGACAAATAGCTGTAATTTATGCCCAGCTATGTGGCAAATGAAAACAATGCAAATGTAGAAAGTATGATATATAAAAAGAAATCCCATCTAACAGTTATATCATTGAACAGGAAAAAGCACTTCAAGAGAAATTTGAAAAAATTAAGGAGTTTACGTAGTTCTTCCAACTCAGGAAGGAAAATAAAACAAGTTATGTGTTTAGGAGAACATGCTTTTAAGCATTAAATATATAATGAAAAGTCTTTTAAGAAATAAATTTTATCTCAGAAGAGTAAAAGATAATTTACAATTTTTCAACTGCTAAAAATCGACTTTTCTAATGCTAGAGCCCTGTGATCCTTAAGGTTGTATGTCAACTTAGCTGGGCCATGATTCTCAGTGGTTTGGCAGTTATGATGCAGTTTAGCAGTTGTGTAATGATACAAATCACCTCCATGATGAGATATGATATAATGTAATTTCCTCCATGATGAGATCCGCTATAAGCAGCCAATCAGTTGAAAGAGAGTTTCCTTGGGGATATGGCCTGCACCCAACATATATGGCCTTTCTGGCAAAGCTCACTGGCTTTTGCTCTGCTCTGTATCCTGCATTTGGCTCATCCTCATCTGAACTACAGTTCTTGGGGCTTGAGCCAGCAGCCTGTCATCTTACCTGGTGATCTTGAATTCGTCAGCCTTCACAGTCTGTGAACCAACAGCCAGCTGTTTGACTTGCTGATCTTGGGTTCAGCAGCCCCTGCAGCTGTGTGGTCAGAAGCCTCCAGTCTGACCCACAGACTTGGAACTTTCTAATCTCTACAACCACACGAGCCATTTCCTTGAGATAAGTCTCTTTTTCTATGACTTTTTGTTGTTAGGTGCTGTTGGGTCAGTTTCAACTCATAGTGACCCTATATACAAAAGAACAAAAAGCTGCCCAGTTCTGTGCCATCCTCACAATCACTGTTATGCTTGAGCCCATTGTTGTAGCCACTGTGTCAATCCATCTTGCTGAGGGTCTTCCTCTTTCATGGACCCTCTACTTTGCCAAGCATGATGTCCTTCTCCAGGGACTGCTCCCTCCTGATAACATGTGCAAAGTATGTGAGGCGAAGTCTCACCATCCTCTCTTTCAAGGAGTACTCTCGCTGTATTTCTTTCAAGACAGACTTGTTTACTGTTCTGGCAGTCCATGGTATATTTGATATTTTTTGCCAACAGTATAATTCAAAGGCATCAATTCTTCTTTGGTCTTCCTTACTCATTGTTCAGCTTTCACATGCATATGAGGTGATTGAAAATACCATGGCTTGAGTCAGGAGCACCTTAGTCCTTAAAGTGACATCTTTGCTTTTTAACAGTTTTAAAGAGGTCTTTTGCAGTAGATTTGCCTAATACAATGCATTGTTTGATTTCTTGACTGCTGCTTCTGTGGGCATTGATTGTGAATCCAAGTAAAATTAAATCCTTCACAAATTCAATATTTTCTCTGTTTACCATGATGTTGCATATTGGTACAGTTGTAAGGATTTTTGTTTCTTTTTATGTTGTGGTGTAACGTATACTGAAGGCAGTGGTCTTTGATCTTCATCAGTAAGTGTTTCAAGTCCCCTTCACTTTCAGGAAGAAAGGTTGTGTCATCTGCATATTGCAGATTGTTAGTCTTTCTTCAATTCTGACACCACGTTCTTCTTCAGATAGTCCAGCTTCTCAGATTATTTGCTCAGCATACAGATTAAATAAGTATGGTGAAAGGATACAACCTTGTGGCACATATTTCTTGATTTTAAGCTAGGCAGTATCCCCTTGTTCTGTTTGAATGACTGCCCCTTGGTCTCTGCACAGGTTCCTCATGAGCACAATTAAGTGTTCTAGAATTCCCATTCTCTGCAACTTTATCCATAATTTGTTATCATCCACCCAGTCAAATGTCTTAGCATAGTCAATAAAACACAGGTAAACATCTTTCTGGTATTCTCTGCTTTCAGCCAAGATCTATCTGACATCAGCAGTGATGTCCTTCATTGTGTGTCCTCTTTTGAATCTGGCTTGAATTTCTGGAAGTTCCCTGTTAATGTACTGCTGCAACTTGTTTTGAATGATCTTCAGCAAAATTTTACTTGAGTGTGATATTAAAAATATTGTTTGATAATTTCTGCCTTCTTTTGGATCACCTTTCTTTGGAATGATTACAAATATGGATCTCCTTCTGTCATTTGGCCAGGTAGGTGTCTTCCAGATTTCTTGGTATAGATGAGTGAGTGCTTCCAGCTCTACATCTGTTCTCTGAAACCTCTCAACTAGTATTTCATCAGTTCCTGGAGCCTTGTTTTTTGCCAATGCCTTCGGTGCAGCTTGGACTTCTTCCTTCAGTACCATCAATTCTTGATCATATGCTATCTGCTGAAATGATTGAATGTCAACCAATTTGATGCTTCCTGCATAAAAAAAATTTTGTTTAATATTTTCCCCATAGAATCCTTCAATATTGCAACTAGAGGCTTGAATTTTTTCTTCAGTTCTTTCAGCTTGAGAAGTGCCGAGCACGTTATGCCCTTTTGGTCTTCTATCTCCAGGTCTTTGCACATTTCATTATATAGAATATAGAATGTAGAATGTAGAACATAGAATATAGAATAGAAAATAAACATACGTGCTTCATTGGTTTTGATATACGCTTCATTGGTTTTGCTTCTCTAGAGAACTCAGCCTAAGACAAGCCCTGAATTCAAATACAGGTATAACTCATTTTATTGCACTTCACGTTTTTGCACTGAAATTTTTACAAATTGAAGATTTGTGGAAAACTTGCATTGAGCAAGTCTATTGGTGTCATTTTTCCAACAGTATGTGTTCAATTCATGATTCTGTGTCACATTTTGGTAGTTCTCCCAACACTTCAAACTATACCTGTTATGGTGATCTGTGATTAGTGATCTTTGATGTTATTATTGTAATTATTTGGGGGTTCCAAGAACTGCATCCATGGCAGATGGTTAATTTAGTCAATAAATGTTCTGACTTCTCTGACTCCGTGTTCTGACAGTGTGTTCTGATCATTGACCGGCTGTTTCCTCAACTCATCTCTTTCTTTCCAGGCCTCCTTATTCCCTGAGGCAGCGTAATATTGAAATTAGGCCAGTTAATAACCCTACTATGGCCTCTCAGTGTTCAAGTAAGAGGACGAGCCACATGTGTCTCACTTTAAATCAAAAGCTAGAGATGATTATGCTAGTGAGGAAGGCATGTTGAAAGCCAAGATAGGTCAAAAGCTAGGCCACTTGTACCAAACCGTTAGCCAAGTTGTGAGGGCAGAGGAAAAGTTCTTGAAGGAAATTAAAAGTGCTGCTCCAGTGAAAACACAAATGATAAGAAAGCAAAACAGCCCAATTACTGATACGGAGAAAGTTTTGTTGGTCTGGATAGGTCACAATATTCCCTTAATCCAAGGCCTAATTCATAGAAAGACCAAACTCTCTTCAATTCTATGAAGGCTGAGAGAGGTGAGGAGGCTGCAGAAGAAAGTTTGAAGCTAGCAGAGATTGGTTCATGAAGTTTAAAGAAAGGAGCTGTCTCCATAATATAAAAGTGCAAGATGAAGTAGCAAGTGCTGATGTAGAAGCTGTAGCAAGTAATCTAGAAGATCTAAGTAAGATAATTGATGCTACATTAAACAACAGACTTTTAATGTAGATGAAATTGCCTTACATTGGAAGAAGATGCCATCTAGGATATTCATAACTAGAGAGGAGAAGTCAATGTCTGGCTTCAAAGCTTCAAAGGACTGACTGACTCTCTTATTAGGGGCTAATGCATGCTGGTGACTTTAAGTTAAAGCCAATGATCTTTTACCAATCCAAAATACTAGGGCCCTTAAGAATTATGCTAAATATCTTTTGCCTGTGCTCTATAAATGGAACAAGAAAGCCTGGATGATAGCACATCTGTTTACAACATGGTTTACTGAATATTTTAAGCCCACTGTTGAGACCTACTGCTCAAAAAAAAGATTTATTTCAAAATTTTACTTATCATTGATAATGTACCTGGCCACCCAAGAGCTCTGATAGGAGTTTTACAAGGAGATTAATATTGTTTTCATGCCTGCTAACACAACATCCCTTCCGTAGTCCATGGATCAAGGAATAATTTTGACTTTCAAGTCTTACTCTTTAAGAAACACATGTCATAAGGCTATAGCTGCCATAGATGGTGATTCCTCTGATGGATAAATTGAAAGCCTTCTGAAAAGGAGTCACCATTCTAGATGCCATTAAGAACATTTGTGATTCGTGGGAGGAGGTCAAAATATCAATAAAAAAGGAGTTTGGAAGAAGTTGATTCCAACCCTCATGGGTGACCTTGAGGTGTTCAAGACTTAAGCAGAGGAAGTAACTGCAGATGTGGTGAAAATAGCAAGAGAACCAGACTTAGAAGTGAAGCCTTGAGATGTAACTGCTGAATTGCTGCAATCTCATGATAAAACTTTAACAGATGAGCAGTTGCTTCTTATGGATGAGCAAAGAAAGTGGTTTCTTGAGATGGAATCTACTCCTGATGAAGATGTTGTAAACAATGCTGAAATGACAACAAAGGATTTAAAATATTACATAGACAATTGATAAAGCAGTGACAGGGTTTGAGAGGATTGGCTCCAATTTTGAAAGAAGTTCTACTGTGGGTAAAACACTATCCAACAGCATCACATGCCACATAGAAATATTTTGTGAAAAAAGAGTCATTCAGTGCAGCAAAGTTCATTTTTGTCTTATTTTAAGAAATTGCCACAGCCACCCCAAACTTCAGCAACCACCACCCCAATCAGTCAACAGCCATCAACATCGAGGGAAGACTATCCACCAGCAAAAAAAAATTATGATTTGCTGAAGGCTTAGATGATGGTGAGCATTTTTTAGCAGTATTTTTTAATTGTTTTAATTATAATTAATTTTTAATTTTTTATGTCTTAATGCTATTGCATACTTAATACACTTCAGTACAGTGTAAACATACCTTTTATATGCACTGGAAAATAAAAAAAAATGCATGTGACTCGCTTTATTGCAATATTCATTTTATTGCGGTGGTCTGGAACAGAATCTGCAATATCTCCAAGATATGCCTGTAGAGGCAGAACACCTATCACAAACTCCTATCTTCATAGTACTGTGTTATTAATTAAAAACTTGGAACCCATCAGAAGAGTTTATGTCCAGAGAAAAACAGATTTGGAAAAATGATCACACAATAGGCACTGAAGTAAAGAAGAGGCTTAAGAGTTTACATTTGGCTAACTGCTCAGAGGAAAGGTTTTAGAGAAGTATGAAAGCTATTGGCTAGTCCAAAATCCATAGGGCAGGTCATCAGGAATGGAAGGCTGGAACTTTCACACATGGGCTGAAGTTGCTGACCATGTGCAAAACCTCAACTCTGCTCTTATACCTTTCAACTGATTAAGTCAGACCCTAGATGATCTAGGATCCTCTTCCTTACTTAAAGTCAACTGATTACAGACTAATAAATCACATCTTCAAAATACCTTTGCAGTAATGCCTAACCTATTGTTTGATTGAATAACAGGACTCTGGACTAGTCAAGTTAATAGTCCACGGCTTGCTAATTTTTTACTCATATGCATCTCTTTAAAACATTTTAAATCTAAAAGTAAAGACAATTACAAAGTCATAGTTCTGCATAATTTGATAAAACTATCCTGCAAACCTCCGGAAACATACTAACCCTTTTCCCAGAAAAGGAACCAAAGTTCTTCAGTGATACTGACTCTTTCCCTTTGATAAGCTATAACTCAAATACTGTGATATAAAGTTAACTATTATTGGTAGATTTTATATTAGATGAAACAGAAATTAAGAGAGAGAAGAAAACAAAAGTAATTGGTTAATACACGTGCAAATATTCGTAATAAAATAAGGAAGAAATATGCATAACCACTACAGTCCTAATTTCTGCAGCTGATTACATAATCAGAGCTGGTATTTATAACTATATTTTTTCCACTACCCATTCCATATTCCCTTTACCTTCAGCAAGCACCTCAACTGCTCATAGCTCTTTGTCTGGTGGAATGACCAAAGCCTTCATTCCTGAAGGGTCTCGGCCATTAGCATTCCTGGTTGGGTTGTTACAGTGTTCCATTGACTTTAATCATGGACATGGTACTACTAATACCTGTTGCCATTGAGTTGATTCTGATGCGTAGTGACCCTACAGGACAGAGTAGGGCTGCTCCATAGGGTTTCCAAGACTGGAATCTTTACGGAAGCAGATTGCCACAGCTTTCTCCCATGGAGTAGCTGGTGGTTTCGAACCACTAACCTTTCAGTTAGCAGCCAAGTGCTTAACTACTGCACCACCAAGGCTCCTAGCACTACTAATAAAACCCAAACCAAACCATTGCCATCAAGTTGATTCTGGCTCATCACAACCTTATAGGACGAAGTAGAACTACTCCATAGGGATTCCAAGGAGCAGCTGGTGGATTTGAACTGCCAACTTTTTGGTTAGCAGATATAGCTCTTAACCACTGTACCACCAGGGCTCCAGATAATACACACCCTAAATTATCTCCTGCATTCACAAATAAACTTATTTTCCTGTATTGTGTAGTATTAATCTAATTTCCTGTGGAAACCAAGATCAGCCATCCCAGCTAGAAGAATAATTCCTTTACTTGCCTGTTGTTTCAGAAACATGAGGAGCACAAAGTGGCCAGACGGCAGTGTCAACTTGCAGGTCAATGGAATCATTGTTGTGTCTCCTGATTGAAGCATTCCTCTCTTGGGAACTAAGACCTCTAAAGAAGCAAAGTCTTAAGTCACAGGGAAATGAAGAAAAAATTAGTATATCATCAGGGATAACAGTGAATGAAGCCACTCGTAGTTCCACCCCTTGATACCTGGATCCATGAATCCTAGCTACGGGAGAAACAGCACCATATACTGGACACTGATTTAAAGCATGTACAGCATCCTGGAGAACATTTTCTCGGTCACCTCAAGGTATTGCCACCAAGATAGAATTGTAAGCAAGTCTTCAAAAGGCTACTCCACCATTCTATCAAACTAACTCTTTCCAGATTATGAAGGATGAGATAGGACCAGTGAATTCCATGAGCATGGGCCCATTGCTGAAAGTCATTTGCTGTGCAGTGAGTTATTTGACCAGAGTGCTGCTGTGTGGAAGACCAAGCATTCTGTAAATTCACAAATGGTAGTTTAGACAGAAACATTACATGCAGGGAAGGCAAATCCGTATACAGAGTAAATATCTTTTCTGTTAAGAGCAAAGTGCTGCCCCATTCATGATGAAAACATACAATGTAATCAGCTTCAAAAATAAAGTCTGAGAAACTATCACAGCCAAGGGAAGTCTAAGGATACATGATGACTAAATATAATGTGGCACCCTAGATTAAACCCTGGAACAGTAAAAGGGCTTTGTTGTCGTCAGGTGCTGCTGAGTCAGTTTCAACCTATAACAACCCCAGGCACACGGAATGAAGCACTGCCCAGTCCTGCACCATCCTCACAATCATTGTTATGTTTCTGCCCATTGTTGAAAAAAAAGAAGCCACTGTGAAAATCCACCTCATTGAGGGTCTTCCTCTTTTTCACTGACCCTCTACTTTACCAAGCATGATGTCCTTCTCTAGGGATTGGTTCCTCCTGATAACATGTCCAAAGTAAGTGAGACAAAGTCTTGTTATCCTCACTTCTAAGCAGCATTCTGGCCATACTTCTTCTAAGACAGACATTAGGTTAAAAAAAAAAAAAAAAGTCTGAATGAAATATGGGCTTTAGTTAATGATAATGTACCACTATTGGTTCATTAATTGTGACAAAGGTATCATACTATTGTTAATAATAGGGAACACTGAGGGTGGAGTGTATGGGAATTCTCTGTACTGTCTTCACAATTTTTCTGGAGACCTAAATCTATTCTAAAATTAAGATTTTATGTAATTATTTTTAAATTAACAATATTTTGTGAGGATGCTTACTTTGTCATTGATAACATTACTCTCTGCTTCTATCTGTAAGTATAAAAAATTGATGGTTAGATGATGGGTATGAAAGAATATGAGGAAATTTGGAAAACTATTTCCAAAAGAAGTTCAAAGAGGGAACCAAAGAATGCACTATTTAACCTCTTACCTAGTACATTTTATACAGAATTGATAAATTTTATATATGTATATTACGTATGTGTGTGTGTGTGTATATATATAATTACATATATTCTAAAAGCTACCTGTCTTAGGCTGGGTTCTCTAGAGAAGCAAAACCTGTGAAGTGTGTATATATATATATATACACACACACACACTTCACAGGTATATATATATACACACACACACACAGATTTATCTTAAGGAAATGGCTCATACAGTTGTAGAGGCTGTCAAGTCTCAAGTCTGTGGGTCAGGCATCAGGCTGGTGGCTTCTCCTAACTTATGTAGCTGCAGGGGCTGACAAACCCCAGATCCACAGGTCAGATGGGAGGCTGCTGGCTCACAGGCTGTGAAGGCTGACAAATCCAAGATTAGCAGGTAAGACTGCAGCTGCTGAATGCACGATCCATAGAGGAGCAGAAGCTAGCAAGCTTTACCAGAAAGTTCACATGTATTGAATGCAGGCCACCCCCGCAAGGAAATTCCCTTTTAACTGATTGGCTACTCATACCAGATCCCATCATGTAGGTGATTTACATCGTTATTCAACTACCCAACTACATCATAACCACCACATAACTGAGAATTATGGCCCAGCCAAACTGACACACAACCTTAATCACCAAAAAAAAAAAAAAAAACCTTAAATTGGACAAAATAGACAAAATAACATGATGCTACTAAGATTTATTTTGCTGCTTTCAGAACAGTGCAAGTTAGTTCATTGACTCAAGAAACTTTTTATTAATAATCTATTATATGCTGGAAATAAGGGACTAGTGGCTATTTTATAAGCAAGTGACCAATTTCATGGGTTAAAACTAGTCCTCAACCCAGTGGTCCATCCTTTTTCAGGTTTTTTGCAGGTAAAGGAGGGTGAAAATTCAACAGGCAGTAAATCTAGGGCATCTTTCTCCATCTTACATTCTGTCACCACACCATGTGTCTTAGAATTCTCCAGAGAACCAGAACTAATTAATACATAATGAGTTGGAATACACTTGATGACAGCGGGTTTATTATATATTAATACATATAATATATAATATACTTATGTCATGTATATATAATATTATATACATATGTATATATATATTTTTTTTATATGTATATATAGAAAGAGAGAGAAAGACAGAGATATTTATATTAAAGAAATTATTTCAAATGATTGTGGGGGCTGACAAGTCCAAAATTTGTCCATCAGGTGATAGATTGGAAATGCTAACAGCCTTGAGTCTGAAATCAGTAGGACAAGCTGTGGACTAGAAATTCCAGCAGAATGTCTATTTATAGTCTTGAGGCAGATCCTTCTCCCTAGGGAAATCTCAGTTTTTGCCCTTAAAACCTTCAACTGACGGGATGAGGCCAATTTACATTATGCAGGATCATCTGTTTACTTAAGGTCAACTGATTTATATGTTAATCACATGTAAATACATCATAGCAACATCTAGACTAGTGTTTGACCAAACAACTGGGCACCGTGACCTAGCCCAGTTGGCAAATACAGTCAACCATCATCCCACCCATGTCTCTCCCAGCATAAATCTGGAAGCCTGAATTTATGAACCATTTTTGTCTTTGACCTCTTTAGTCTAAGATCCAGCCTCTCTGCCTCAGAGAGCAACTCAGGGAATAGCTGTGTAAACTGCATGGCTCCAGCCTCTGCTGGACAAGCCCACTTACGTTCCAGTTTGTACTGGAAGACACTTGCCCTGGGCTTAGGCAATACCTGAGTGTACTGAGGTGGTAGTAGCTTCACTGTTGCTGATTTCTTCCATAATGGTCCCAGAAACCCTGGTGTCATAGTGGTTAAGAGTTCGGCTGCTAACCAAAAGGTCACAGTTTGAATCCACCAGGCTCTCCTTGGAAACCCCATGGGGCAGCTCTACTCTGTTCTATAGGGTCGCTATGAGTTGGAATGAGTTGGAATCGACCTGACAGCAATGGTTTCTTTTCTTTTTTTGGGGGGGGGGGGTATAATGGTCCCATTAAACCAAAGAAAACAGTTGCCATAGAGTCATTTTTGACATAGGGTTACCATGAGTCAGAATTGACTTGATAGCAACTGTGCTCCTCGGCTTAATGGGCCCATAGTTTTTTACATTACCTGTAGTTGGAAACCCTGGCGGTGTACTGGTTAAGTCCTAGAACTGCTAACCAAAAGGTCAGCAGTTCAGCAGTTTGAATCCACCAGGCGCTCCTTGGAAACTCTGTGAGGCAGTTCTACTCTGCACTATAGGGCCACTATGAGTCAGAATTGACTCGCCTGGAACTGTTTATTTATTTATTTTTTTGTAGTGCATCTAGTTTTCTGTACTAAAGTCTCCCCATTTTAAATACTTACAGTGGTTTCTATTGTTCTGGTTGGACCCTGACAAATAGAGAAATTGACCACAAACACTGTCAAATTTATGCATGTTCTCTGACTTCATCCTCTGCTGTTTAAGGTTCCTCTACCTTCAGATTACAATTCATTGAATTGATAATTAGTGGCAACAAGCATGGGGTAGTAAACACATTGGTGTCCCAAAACAGGAAATGCACTCAACTTAAAAGTTTCACAATAATGGCAATACTACCTGGAAAGAAGGAAGCCTGGCTTGGTAGATTTGTCAGGAGTTGCTATTGAAGACCCTGTGGGGTGCTGCAAATGGTTAAGTGCTCTGCTACTAGCTGATTTATTGGTGATTCAAACCCATTCAGAGGCACCTCTGCAGACAAATGTGATGATCTGCTTCCCAAAGGTCACAGCTTTGAAAATTCTATAAAGCAGTTCTACTTGGTGTACATGGGGTCACCATGAGTCAGAATCGACTCCACAGAAACTAACAACAATTGAATCTGTGGAAACACCAAGCGAATGTGTTCATGGTACTATGGAAATTAAAAGAATTGATGGTGTGATGTCGGGTTTTGTCTAGACCTCTTGTTTACCATGAAATCTTGACAAGGTGTGTAATGTCAGTTTTTTTGTTCTCCTAGAATTTTTAGTTGAGATTACTTTCTTATTCCCATGCTATTTGAATAATCAAAAAAGTGTTGTTGTTCTTGTTAGGTGTTGTTGAGTCAGTTCCGACTCATAGCAACCCTGTGCACAACAGAATGAAACACTGCCTGGTCCTGCGCCGTCCTCACAATCGTTGTTATGCTTGAGCCCATCATTGCAGCCACCGTGTCAGTTCACCTCGTTGAGGGTCTTCCTCTTTTCCGCTGACCCTGTACTCTGCCAAGCATGATGTCCTTCTCCAGGGACTGATCCCTCCTGACAACATGGCCAAAGTATGTAAGACCCAGTCTTGCCATCCTTGCCTCTAAGGAGCATTCTGGTTGTACTTCCTCCAAGACACGCTTGTTCGTTCTTTTGGCAGTCCATGGTATAGTCAATATTCTTCGCCAACACCACAACTCAAAGGCGTCAACTCTCCTTCGGTCTTCCTTATTACACTGTCCAGCTTTCACATGCATATAAAGCGATTGAAAATACCATGGCTTGGGTCACGTGCACCTTAGTCTTCAGGGTGACATCTTTGCTCTTCGACACTTTGAAGAGGTCCTGTGCAGCAGATTTGCCCAATGCAATGCGTCTTTTGATTTCTTGACTGCTGCTTCCATGGCTGTTGATTGTGGATCCAAGTAAAATGAAATCCTTGATAACTTCAATCTTTTCTCCATTTATCATGATGTTGCTCATTGGTCCAGTTGTGAGGATTTTTGTTTTATGTTGCGGTGTAATCCATACCGAAGGCTGTGGTCTTTGATCTTCATCAGTAAGTGCTTCAAGTCCTCTTCATTTTCAGCAAGCAAGGTTGTGTCATCTGCATAATGCAGGTTGTTAATGAGTCTTCCTCCAATCCTGATGCCCCATTCTTCTTCATATAGTCCAGCTTCTCAGATTATTTGTTCAGCATACAGATTAAATACGTATGGTGAAAGAATACAACCCTGGCACACACCTTTCCTGACTTTAAGCCAATCAGTATCCCCTTGTTCTGTCCGAACAACTGCCTTTGGATCTATGGAAAGGTTCCTCATGAGCACAATTAAGTGTTCTGGAATCCCCATTCTTCGCAGTGTTATTCATACTTTGTTATGATCCACACAGTTGAATGCCTTTGCATAATCAATGAAACACAGGTAAACATCCTTCTGGTATTCTCCGCTTTCAGCCAGGATCCATCTGACATCAGTAATGATATCCCTGGTTCCACGTCCTCTTCTGAAACCAGCCTGAATTTCTGGCAGTTCCCTGTCGATATACTGTTGCAGCTGTTTTTGAATGATCTTCAGCAGAATTTTGCTTGCATGTGATATTAATGATATTGTTCTATAATTTCCACATTTGGTTGGATCACCTTTCTTGGGAACAGGCATAAATATGGATCTCTTCTAATCAGTTGGCCAGGAAGCTGTCTTCCATATTTCTTGGCATAGACCAGTGAGCACCTCCAGCACGGCATCTGTTTTTTGAAACATCTCAATTGATATTCCATCAATTCCTGGAGCCTTGTTTTTCTCCAATGCCTTCAGAGCAGCTTGGACTTCTTCCTTCAGTACCATCGGTTCCTGATCATATGCCACCTCTTGAAATGGTTGAATATCGACTAATTCTTTTAGGTATAATAACTCTGTGCATTCCTTCCATTTTCTTTTGATGCTTCCTGCGTCGTTTAATATTTTCCCCATGGAATCCTTCACTATTGCAACTCGAGGCTTGAATTTTTTCTTCAGTTCTTTCAGCTTGAGAAACGCCGAGCGTGGTCTTCCCTTTTGGTTTTCCATCTCCAGCTCTTTGCACATGTCATTATAACAACTTTACTTTGTCTTCTCGAGAGGCCCTTTGAAATCTTCTGTTCAGTTCTTTTACTTCATCAATTCTTCCTTTTGCTTTAGCTGCTTGATGCTCAAGAGCAAGTTTCAGAGTCTCCTCTGACATCCACCTTGGTCTTTTTTTTCTTTCCTGTCTTTTCAGTGACCTCTTGCTTTCTTCATGGACGATGTCTTTGATGTCATTCCACAACTCATCTGAGCTTCAGTCACTAGTGTTCAGTGTGTCAAATCTATTCTTGAGATGGTCTCTAAATTCAGGTGGGATATATTCAAGGTCTTATTTTGGCTCTCGTGGACTTGCTCTGATTTTCTTCAGTTTCTGCTTGAACTTGCATATGAGCAATTGATGGTCTGCTCCACGGTCGGCCCCTGGCCTTGTTCTGACTGATGATATTGAGCTTTTCCACCGTCTCTTTCCACAGATGTAGTCAATTTGATTTCTGTGTGTTCCATCTGGCGAGGTCCATGTGTATGGTCGCCGTTTATGTTGGTGAAAGAAGGTATTTGCAATGAAGTCGTTGGTCTTGCAAAATTCTATCATTCGATCTCTGGCATTGTTTCTGTCACCAAGGCCATATTTTCCAACTACTGATCCTTCTTCTTTGTTTCCAACTTTTGCATTCCAATCGCCAGTAATTATCAATGCATCTTGATTGCATGTTCGATCAATTTCGAACTGCAGCAGCTGATAAAAATCTTTTTTCCTCGTCTTTGGCCCTAGTGGTTGGTGCGTAAATTTGAATAATAGTCGTATTAACTGGTCTTCCTTGTAGGCATATGGATATCCTACCACTGACAGCATTGTACTTCAGGATAGATTTTGAAATGTTCTTTTTGATGATGAATGCAATGCCGTTCCTCTTCAAGTTGTCATTCCCAGCATATGTTTGTCCAATTCAAAATGGCCCACACCAGTCCATTTCAGCTCACTAATGCCTAGGATATTGATGTTTATGTGTTCCGTTTCATTTTTGACGATTTCCAATTCTCCTAGATTCATACTTTTTACATTCCACGTTCTGATTATTAATGGATGTTTGCAGCTCTTTCTTCTCATTTTGAGTCATGCCACATCAGCAAATGAAGGTCCCGGAAGCTCTACTCCATCCATGTCATTAAGGTCGACTCCACTCTGAGGAGGCAGCTCTTCCCCAGTCATCTTTTGAGTGCCTTCCAACCTGGGGGGCTCATCTTTCAGCAGTATATCAGACAATGTTCCGCCGCTATTCATACGGTTTTCACTGGCTAATGCTTTTCAGAAATAGACTGCCGGGTCCTTCTTCCTAGTCTGTCTCAGTCTGGAAGCTCAGCTGAAACCTGTCCTCCATGGGTGGCCCTGCTGGTATCTGAATACCAGTGGCATAGCTTCCAGCATCACAGCAACACACAAGCCCCCAAAGTACGACAAACTGACAGACACGTGGGGGAATCAAAAAAGTAGCTTAAGTAAATCGGGAAAATTTTAACTCAGGATCACATTAATTTATCTGCCATTTCTGCTAGCAAGATTTTTTTTTTTTCCTTACCATAGCCATATTTCTTCATAGTAGGTCATTTATATGAATGAAGCTATATAATGTCTGATATTTACCTTATCCTTTATGATCTTCACCCTGGTGACGTAGTGGTTAAGAGCTATGGCTGCTAACCAAAAGTTTGGTGGTTCGAATCCACCAGGCTCTCCTTGGAAACCCTTGGGACAGTTCTACTCTGTCCTATAGGGTTGCTACAAGTCAGAATCAAATCGACAGCAATGGGTGTAGTTTTTTTGGTTTATGATCTTCAGTTTCTCCACCTGTAAAATAATAATAATTATAGTTTATTTTACTGGTTGAAAACAAAGATTAAATAAGGTAATACACAGCTTTACTTTCTTCATTTTCATTTTTCTCCTGATTTAGGGCAATTGGAATGGTTTCAAGTAAATTTTAACCACTCTTCAACAGTTGTTTCTTGAGAAGGTAAGACAGGGAGCAAAGGCCCTGAGATCAGAGGGTGCCTATTTGAGAAATAGTGAAGAGACTGGTGTGGGTAGAGAAGAAGCAAGTAAAAGAGAAATAGACTAGTAATAGGGGGTTGAGTGGAGAATCCAGAGACTTAGTAAGAGAGGGAACAGAGGGGCCCCCAAATATGCAAACAAAGTAATAAGAAATGGGCCAGGGCACAGAAACCATTCCCCAGAACAATGAGGCAGGGTATCTAAAAATAGCCCACAAACTCCTTTAAAGTTGCCTTTCAGAAGCAGCTGGAGAAAACCGGGCCCAGGGACATGTGCAGAACATCTACCTGTGACCTCTGTGTGACCTTTCACCAGGGGCAGTGAGGGGCTGCAGCCTGGGGGAGGGGGGTGTCGAACCCCAGGAGTGGGAGGCTGCACAGGGCGAAACCCCATAATAAGTCTTGCTATGAATCCCAGAGGCCTCCAGGGCAGGAGCCATCTTGGGAAGCTACTGCCTGCTCACTTCAGTTAACACTTCCCCGCCCCGTCTATGAATAAACATAAATCTTTTCCCACCCAAGGACTTTTAAAAACTCGGGGCCCTCTTTTGATCTGTGAGAAGGGGGTAAGCTTTGCTCTAGGCCCTCCTAGTCTCCACTTGCAAGCCTCTTCAATAAAGTTTTGCTTGTGTGGAAAACTACATGCCTTACCTGCTCATTCTTGACCAGTGAGAGTCAAGAACCCTATTCCGGTAACAATTTTGGCAAGCCAAGAGCTAGGAGGCAAGGGACCCTTTGCGTCCCCTTCTCAACCGGAGGCAGTGTGAGGGGACAATTGCCTGATCCCCCCGGACAAAGGAAGCAGCTGCCGAGACTGATTTCTTTTCACGTTTCTCCGGTGGGTAAGGACTTCTCCCCCTTACTCCTCGCGGCCTGATCTTAGTTTCATTTTCCTTTCGAGGAAACTTTCTGTCTGTCTTTCCTTGGAAACGTGAAGCGCAACGATGAGGACTCCACAGAAATCTGAGTGGTGGATGAGTCTCTTGCCCGGGTAAAGACACCCGGGAGTCTCCCGTGGACGGGTGTCTCCTACTCTGGGGGTTGGAGCCACTAGTGAAGGATGAAGCATACCCAAAGCGATGAGCTTTTCAAACCCTAGGGACCAAGGGACACCTTCTGAAGGGTCCCCAGTGCGACAGATCTAAACTGACCCTAGGGACCAAGGGGCACCTTAAACCTCAGGGACTAGGGGTCTCCCTGTCAGAAATTACTACAGAAAGGTCTATGGATTGTCCCCAGAGTGACGGGTCATTTGACCCTAGGGACCAAGGGACACATTTCAAGGAGGGTCCCCAGAGCTATGGGTTTTTCAAACCCTAGGGACCAAAGGATGCCTTCTTTTTGACCCGAGGGAGTAGGGAATTTCTGACCTGCTGGTAGTGCACTCTTGGCAGGAACTGCAGCCTGCCCCTTTTCCTTTTTCCCTCTCCTCTCAAGCTGGCCTTTTGCCCAGCCACTTGTTTCAGCTGTCATTTTTGTGTGTCTGGATATTGTCTGTCTCTAGATGGTACACCCTGTTTCTGGAGGAATGAATGTAGAGGTCTCTGGTTTGAGAGATTGAAGCCCCTCCATTTGGTATTGGGGATAATAGGTATCTGGAAGATCAAAGTAGCGATTCAGATATTCCTGACTTGTCTGCTCCGAGCACTCTGTTTGTTTGTCTTACGTGTGATGAGGCTGTCTGGGAGGTTGAGACTGTGAGATTGTCTCAGTCACCTCTGTCTGTGTCTTGTTTGTCAAGTTGATATTTGTTGTCTGTGTGCGCCCCAGCGTATTCGGCCTGGGGTCTTACTGAGTAGACCCTTACTGACTCCTTCCTAGATCTCTTTCTTCCTTTTTGTTGTCCTATCAAAGGGAGATAGTCACCAGTGTACTTGCACCTGGTGCAAACTTGATTCTCTGGAAAAGATAACCCACTCACAGAGGAAAACTCATCCTCAGGGACTTTAAAGCTCTTGGCAGCTTCGTGAAATTGCTTGAACTGCTTAAAAATCTTGATCCAGCAGGGTAGAATTGATCAGACCAGATCTTATAATCACCATGACGTCCGTTCTAGGGACCTCCATCCAGCCCCAGGGTCTTTAATAATTATAATAGGACATAAGAAATACAAAATGGGTACCAGTTCTAGTATCCCCAAGGACTCTCCCCTGGGCCGCTTATTGAGCAATTGGTCACCTTGTGCTTTAGACAGATTAACAAAAGAGCAATTGATTTTTCTTTGTAATACAATTTGGCCACAATATTCTCTAGGAGATCAGGAGACTTGGCCTAGGGATGGGAGTCTTTCCTATAATACCATCCATCAGCTGGATCTATTTTGTAAGAAAGGAGTAAAATGGGGAGAGATCCCTTATGTACAAGCCTTCATGGCCCTTTATCAAGACCCAAATCTTAGAGCCAAACATAAATTTAAAAGAGAAGGAAATCCGTTAAATTCTTCTTACTGAAGTCAGAAGAGGTGGAAGATTTACTTTTGGGCCCCCCTTCCCAAACCCTAATTAAACCTACTGTACCTCCAAATGTGGAGGAGGAGATATACACCATGAGTTCCTCCTCCGATCCCCTTGGGGCTGTAAACTTAGAGTTTCCGCTATATATCCCTTCGACTGGTAATTCAGTTACTTGAAAGACTCTATGCTGAGGGACTCATGAAAATACTCCTTTAACAACATGTGCACCACTATCCCCTTCACTGACCCCAGTTCCAACAGAACCTAACCCTTCAATTTACGAACCTTCTTCTATGGGATTGAGGTCAGGAAATAAGTTGTACCCACCTTTGCCTCCTACACAAGGCCCCAGGCTGTACCCCTTAAGACAGGTAGCTGATGGGAATGGAAGAATCACACGGATGCATGTCCCCTTCTCAGTGTCTGACCTTAGCTTATGTAAAGAAAAATTGGGGAGTGTCTCTGAAGATCCTGAAAAATTTAGAGACAAATTCATGAAACTTAGTCTGAACTTTAGTCTAAATTGGGAAGATGTTATGGCTATTCTTACTCATTGTTGTTCCTCTGATGAAAAGGCTAGAATTCTGACAAAGGCCAGAGAGTGATGCTGATGGTGTCCATCGGCCCCATCTGACTCATGAAATTTTTAAACCAGGAGGGGAAGCAGTTCCCAAGATAAATCCAGGATGAGATTTCAATACAGATGTGGGATCAGAAAAAGCCAAACATCTAGTTATTTGTGTATTAGAGGAAATTCAAAAGTGCATCACTAAGCCTATTAACTATGACAAAGTCAGAGAAGTCACTCAGGGGTTAGAAGAGGATCCAGCTGTATTCCTCACCAGGCTTACTCAATCTTTTAGGAAATATACCAATATTGACCCTGAAAGTAGGGAAGAGAGAGCCTTAACAGCCATGCATTTTATCTCCCAGTCCACATCAGACTTAAGATGGAAGCTACAAAAATTGGAAGTGGGCCCCCAGATCTCACTCTCCCGACTGGCAGAAGAGGCTTTTAAGGTATTCAATGATAGGGATGTGGCTGCCAAGGAGAAAGTGAAGAAGGAATCCGAAGAAAAAATGAAGAGAAAAGCCCATATGTTGGTAATTGCTCTCCAAGGCCACCCACCTCGAGGTAACCCCAGAGGACCCCAAAAGCCTGGATTTGGGCCAGTCTGGCGGCCAGTGAGTATAGACCCTGACCAGTGTGGGTATGGTCGAAAGCGAGGCCACTGGAAGGTGGAGTGTCCTAAAGCAGGACGCCCAGTTGTCAGTTGACTCCCCTTGAAAGTCTGGACCGACAACCCCCATTCAGATAACGATGACATTCTCAGAAGAAGGTCTTGAAGTGACAGAACACTGACAGGGCCCTGTAGCTTGCCTAGCTCCCAACCGTACCATGAATATCTCCACGGGAGAAGACAGGGTTATACTCGACGTGGAAGGTAAGGAGATTGAATTTGTTTTGGACACGGGAGCCACCTTCTCTACTTTGAATTACTTGATGGCCCCTCTTTCTGGCCGGGACTGTAATTATTGGCCTAGATGGGAAGCCCAGAATTAGGAAATTCACTCATCCCATCTTGTGTCTGGTAGGACCATAGTCCCTAACACTCTCCTTCCTCTATGTCCCAGGATGCCCAGTTGCTTTGCTGGGAAGGGATCTAACAAGTAAACTTGGGGCAAAAATACATTTAGAGACAGATTTAACAGGTGTCAAAAGTGAGAACCTAGAGTTACTTATGTTGTTAACTAATGCACCCCAACCTAGAGACCAAATACCACCAGACATTTTAAGTCAGATGACCCCAACAGTATGGGATACAACCACACCAAGGAAGGCAAAAGCTATAGAACTGGTACTCATTAAACTAAAACCAAGAGTACCTTACCCCTGGAGGAAACAATACCCACTGGAGCCCGAAGCTCAGTTGGCATCAAGCCTTTGTTAGAACATTACCTATTACATGGGTTAATTAGACCTTGTCAATCACTCTGTAATACTCCCAGTAAAGAAACCGGATGGTACCTATAGGTTTGTACAAGCCTTAAGGGTGGTTAATGAAGCAGTAGTTCCTATATACCCCATGGTCGCCAATCCTTACACCCTTCTAACACAAGTTCCAGAAGACACCCAATATCTTACTGTCTTAGATCTGAAGGATGCCTTCTTTTGCATACCTTTACATCCTGAATGCCAATTTCTTTTTGCCTTTGAATGGAGAGACCCAGACACACAAGAAAATACACAATATTCCTGGACCCGGTTACCCCAGGGTTTCTGAGATTCACCCAATTTATTTCGAAATGCCCTGGCAAAAGAATTAAGAGAAACACCTTTGCCGAAAAGCACATTATTACAGTATGTTGATGATTTATGATTGGCCAGCAGGACCAAAGAGGCCTCAGATACAAATACCATTCTTTTATTAAATTTCTTGGGAAAGAGGGACTATCAGGTATCCCCGAAAAAAGGCACAAATGTCCCAAACCGGGGTGCATTATCTTGGATTTATCCTGATGCCTGGAAAGCGAATGCTGGCCCCTGACAAGAAGAGGGTGATCACAGAGTATCCCCTCCCCAAAACCAGGAGACAACTTCAGGGATTTTTGGGGATGGCTGGATTTTGCAGAATGTGGATTCCCAACTTTGGCCTTATAGCAAAACTGTTATATGAGGCCCTAAGAGGAGAAGCGAGGTCGCTCCTAGACTGGACAGCTGAATGCCAGCAAGCATTCGAGAGCCTAAAAAGTAATCTTGGGCAAGCCCCAGCCTTAGGACTGCCTGATGTAAGGAAGTCGTTCAAATCATATGTTCATGAGAAACAGGGACTGGCACTAGGAGTTCTTACTCAGGGTATAGGGCCGGTCACGCAACCTGTAGCCTATTTCTCCAAACAACTGGACTCGGTGGCCCAGGGCTGGCCAGCATGCCTAAGAGCAGTAGCTGTAACTGCTCTCCTAGTAAAAGAACCCTCTAAGGTTACTCTGGGACAGCTCATTGAAGTATACACACCCCACCAGGTACAGGCAGTCTTGAAGTCAAGGGAAATCACTGGCTATCAGGTGGCAGGATTACGCAATACCAGGCCCTTCTCCTAGATACCTCCTCAGAGTTAAACTTAAAGGTATGCCAAACTTTGAACCCTGCCACCCTTTACCACCCCTCAGAGTATCTGAGTCTATTCATAACTGTATAGAAGTAGTTAATGAGGTCTACTCTAGTTGTCCGGACCTCCAAGAAAAACCCTAGAAAACCCAGAGGTTGAGTGGTACGTGGATGGGTGCAGCTTTGTCGAACAAGGCATGCGTAAAGCAAGTTATGCAATTGTCAGCCAGACTGGTTTTATTGAGGCAAGAGTTTTACCACCAGGAACATCAGCCCAAAAAGCTGAGCTGACTACCCTGGTGTGTGCCCTCCAATTAGGAGAAGGAAAAACTCTGAATGTATACACAGATTCGAAATTGACATACCTTATTCTTCAGGCATATGCTGCCATTTGGAAAGAAAGGGGAATGTTAACAGCTTGAAATTCCCCTATAAAATATAAAAAGTTAATCCCAGAACTGATAGAAGCAGTGCATAAGCCTAAAGAGTTAGCAGTAATTCATTGCAAGGGACACCAGAAAGACAACTCCCTAGAAGCAATGGGGAATCACAAGGCTGATTCGGCCACTAAAGCTGCTGCAAGGATGGCAGAGACATCACAATTAACGGCCTTCATTCCTTACAAATTAAATCAGTTAGAGCCAAAACATACCTAAAAAAGCAGAAGGAAAGGGAAGGGAAAGGGTTTTTCTTATGATGAGACAGGATGGATGAAGAATGATGAGGGAGTATTACATGTGCCTGAGTATTTATTACGGAAAATGGTAAAAGCCTTTCATGATGCCACACACTATGGCAGAAACGCCCTCCTAGGGCTACATAAAGTACTTAAACGAATTACCAATAGTTGTGAGGCCTGTCTAAGGAACAACCCACAAAGCCTCCCTATAACCCTACCTCAGGTTAGACTTGTCCAACGTCAGGGTACGTACCCAGGGGAGAATTGGCAAATAGATTTCACTGTTATGCCATCCAAGCAGGGACTAAAATACCTGTTGGCATTTGTAGATACCTTCACTGGATGGGTAGAAGCTTTTCCCACTAGAACAGAAAAGGCTTTAGAAGTGGGAAAATTCCTATTAAAAGAAATAATTCTCTGATTTGGCCTACCAAGGTCTTTACAGTCTGACAATGGCCCAGCATTCGTAGCAAAAATGACTCAGGCTCTCTCCACAGCCTTAGGCATAAATTACAAGTTACACACAGCCTGGTATTCTCAGTCCTCAGGAAAAGTAGAAAAGATGAGTCAGACTTTACAAAGGACACTGGCAAAGCTGTGCCAAGAAACTCAGGAAACTTGGATTAAATTATTACCCATAGCCCTCATGAGAGTTAGGGCTGCCACTAGGGGAGATTTAAAACTCAGTCCATATGAAATGCTATATGGAAGGCCCTTTTTAACAACAGATTTACTATTGGACCCTGAACTACACCAACTTCTTAAATATGTTGCCCATCTAGGACAAGTACAGAAGGCCCTAAGAGAATATGGTAATAGTGTGCTCCCCACACCAGAGAAAGGAACCCCTACTCCTGTTAAGCCAGAAGATACTGTCCTTCTCAAAACGTGGAAAGAACCACCTGAAGATCAGCTGTCTGAGAAATGGAAGGGGCCCTTCCAGGTCTTACTGACCACCCCTTCAGCAGTCAAACTTAAAGGAATCACTTCATGGATTCATAACTCTCGAGCTGGCTGATAGAGTTGATGGGCAAGGAGACATCATCTATACCTGTGAACTTATAGAAGACTTGAAGCTTCTCTTCAAAAAAAGACGACCTAAGCCTCATCAGAAGCACCAAAAGAGAAGCAAACGTGCACTTGTGATCCACAAGAAAACCTAAAGCTCTCCTTCAGAAGAGTACAGATAAGTAATCTGTTTCTCTTTACTTGTATAACCCTAGTCCTTTCCCAGACCCCATCTAACACTCTTACCCTAGGCTGCCAATCTCTCACTTGCGAGGACTTATTGTCACCTCCTTGCAACTCCCTCAGCTGGCACCAGGGTACTATGCCCCAGCTAAAAGAGGAAGCTTCCACCAGAAGCTAAAAATGCCATCTGATGGCTCTTTAACAGTGGAACAGTAGTAGGACTCAATAAGATGCTCCAGTAACCAAGCTGGAAACAAATCTGTAAACAACCCCTGCCTGTTTGCAAGGCTACAAACTGACTCCCCCAAAAGGGGTCCTGATGGTACGCACTAACTTAGATCAGGTAGCGAGAGACTTCTACGTGGTTAGGCAGGAACAAAGCCCCAGTCCAGCAGGAAGAAGTTACAGAAGCAGAGACCTCCATCCCCTTTCCCATAAAGATTTATGGGGTTGAAGTCTCTCGGGGGGAGTAAGATAGGGAGCAAAGGCCCTGAGGTCAGAGGGTGACTGATAAACAGCGAAGAGACCAGTGTGGTTAGAGGAGAAGCAAGTAAAAGAGAAAGAGACTATACTAAATTTTTTTTTTTTTTTAATCAGGGAGGTAATAGGGGGTTGAGTGGAGAACCTAGAGACTTAGTAAGATAGGGAACGGAGAGGCCCCCAAATCTGCAAACAAAGTAACAAGAAATGGGCCAGGGCACAGAAACAAACCATTCCCCAGAACAATGGGGCAGGGTATCTAAAAATAGCTCGCAAACTCCTTTAAAGTTGCGTTTCAGAAGCAGCTGGAGAAAACCAGGCCCAGGGACGTGTGCAGAACATCCACCTGTGACTTCTGTGTGACCTTTCACCAGGGGCAGTGAGGGGCTGCAGCCCCAGCCAGGGGGCGTGGGAGGGGGGAATCGAACCCGGGAAGCGAGAGCCTGCGCAGGTGTGACACCTCATAATAAGTCCTGCTACAAATCCCAGAGGCCTCTGGGACAGGAGCCATCCTGGAAAGCTACTGTGTTTGCACCTTAGTTAACATATCCCCACCTGTGTCTGTGAATAAACATCAATCTTTGCCTGCCCAAGAACTTTTAAAAACTTGGGGCTGTATTTTGTTCTGTGGGAAGGGCGTAAGCGTTGCTCTTGGCTCTCCTCACGTCCGTTGCAAGCCTCTTCAATAAAGCTTTGCTCATGTGGAAAACTACGTGCCTTACCTGCTCATTCTTTAACAGTGAAAGGCGAGAACCTTATTCCGGTAACAAAAGTAACTATTCACTGTAGGCTTTGAAAGATGCTGTAGAAATTACCAGTGGGAGAGGAGAACAGGCAGGTGAGTAAAATTAGAAAATATTGTGCAAGATTAGAATTTAGTGAAAATGAACATGTTTAACATGTTGGAAGTAGGGTGAGGGAATGGCTATGAATGTGTGGTAATGTTATGATGAATTGAATCGTATCTCCAAAAAATATATATCAACTTGGCTAGGCCATGATTCCCAGTATTGTGTGGCTGTCCTCCATTTTGTGATCTGATATAATTTTCCTGTGTATTGTAAATCCTAACCTCTATGATGTTAATGAGGCAGGATTTGAGGCAGTTATGTTAATGAGGCAGGACTCAATCTACAGGATTAAGTTGTATTTTGAGTCAGTCTCTTTTGAGATTGAAGAGAGAAGCAAGCAGAGAGGAAGGGGACTTCCTACTACCAAGAAAGCAGAGCCAGGAGCAGAGGGCGTCCTTTGGACCTGGAGACCCTGAGCCGAGGAACTCCTAGACCAGGAGAAGGTTGATGACAAAGTCGTTGCCCCAGAGCCAACACAGAGAGAAAGCCTTCCCCTGGAGCTGGCACCCTAAATTTGGACTTCTAGCCTCCTAGACTGTGAGAAAATAAACTTCTGTTTATTAAAGCCATCCACTTATGGGATTTGTGTTATAGCAGCACTCAATAACTAAGACAGTGATCAATGTATCCTAACTTCAGTGCTATTATAAAAACTCCATCCTGATCAATGGGCAGGAGGAAATGGTCAGGCCATGTATCTTTTTACCTGCTTCATTTATTGCCAGGTTAGTGCTATCAGAGGCATGTAGTTCTCCTGACCAAAAAATGATATATAGGTTTAATTTAACAGTTTGAAAAAGCAGCTTAAGCTTAAAATATTTCCCGTTATGAAAGTTATATTTCCATATTAAGTGGACAAAAATAGAAATAAGAAAATTAATTCATAGCATCATACTTAAACATAGTCATTATTAATATTTTAGTGTTTTATCTATAAATAGTTCTAATCTTTTAAGCACAAAACCCAGATGTCCTTGACTTTATGTAAGCCAGGTTACATTTTTTTCTCCCTTTCTTTAAACCTTTTATTGAAATATAAGATACACAGAGAAAATTACAAATAAGTTCACACATCAATAAATTTTCACAAACAACACAACCATAAAAAAAACAGCAATCATATAAAGAAACAAGACATTAACAGAAACCCATAAGCTCCTATAATTTACAGCACCTAAATTTTTTTTTTTTAAACTCCAGGTGGAAACCCTGGTGGTGCAGTGGTTAAGAGCTTGGCTGCTAACCAAAAAGCTGGCAGTTCAAACCCTCCAGATGCTCCTTGGAAAGCCTAGGGGGCAGTTCTACTCTGTCCTCTAGAGTTGCTATGAGTCAGAATAGACTCAATGGCAGTGGGTTTGGTTTTTGGTATTCACACACACATACATATTTTCTGTTTTATGTCTTATTGTATTTGCAGAATGACTAAAACAATACTGTAAATAATGTTACTAGAAGATGGCTTTGTGTAGTTCTATAGTTTAAGCAACCTTTCACCAGTAAGTATGACACTAGCTCTTGTATGATCAATAGGCACATACCAAATGCAAGATTGTGTTGACTTGTTCCATATAGAGAAAGTGTACTCTATGGATAACTTTTTAAAAATTTGAGTTGGAGATAATAAATTCTGTTTGGGAATTTTATTTTAGGGAAATGAATTTTAGGGAGACTGCTATTTCTTAATTTTCTTAGAGTAATGACACATTGAAGTAAAATATTTTCCAATATTGAACTAACTTTCCCTTCTTGGAATAAACTATACTAAGTCAATGGAACATTACCCTTTCAAGTGTGCTTTTGAATTTTATTTATTAATATTGTGCTTAGGATTTTGCTTCAATAACATAAGTACACTTTTTATTTTATGCTTTTTTGGTACTAGCATATATTAGACTCTGTTCTCTCTTTCTATATATATACATATATATACATATAATATATATAAAACACGTAAATTACCTAAAGTTTGAAAGTACTAGCTAATAAAATCCTCAGGCTTTAGAATGCTTGAGAGTTTACCAGCATATGCTTTATGCAGTTTTTCTAATATAATACATGTTGTTAATTTTCAAGAAAATTATTCTTCAAAGCCTTAAAATTTATTTTTAAATTGTTATAGATTGAATTGTGTTCCCCAAAAATGTGTATCAACTTGGCTAGGCCATTATTCTCAGTATTGAGTGTTTGGTCACCATTTTGTCGTCTGATGTGATGATTATCTTATGTGTTGAAAAGTCTACTTCTATGATATTAATGAGACAGGATTAGAAGCAGTTATGATAATAAGGCAGGACTGAATCTACAAGATTAGGTTGTGTTTTAAGTCAATCTCTTTTGAGATATAAAACAGAGAAGTGAGCAGAGAGATAGGAAGACCTCATACCTCCAAGAAAGTAGGGTCAAGAGCAGAGCGTGTCCTTTGGACCCGGGGTCCCTGCACTAAGAAGCTCCTAGTCCAGGATAAAATTGATGACAAGGACTTTCCTCCAGAGATGACAGAGAGAGAAAGCCCTGAATTCAGACATCTAGCCTCCTAAACTGTCAGAGAATAAATTTCTCTTTGTTAATGCCAAATACTTGTGGTATTCCTGTTTAGCAACACTAGATAACTAAGACATGTATATTAAAACTTCATAAAAATCTCTTAAAATTTGTTAATTATAAAACAATCACAGAAAGCTATGCTTAACTGATTTTTTCTGACTTAATTTGTCCTTTCTTTTCTCCCTGCATGTTTTCCAAGGATTTCTCAATTTTGCTGTTTTCTACAAAGAGCTGTCTTGAATTCATTTATAAATTTCATTAGTTTTTCTTGAATTCCTTTATTTACCTCCTTATGCTTTTTCTAGAACTGTTTTTAATTATTCCTTTTATAAACTCAAGATTCAAGTGTTTTTCTCTGTTTAAATACTGAACACTTTTAAAGTTACATACTTACTTATCAGATAGTTGTTGTGTGCCATCTAGTAGATTCCAACTCGTAACCAAAAAAAAACCCAAACCCAGTGCCGTCAAGTTGATTCCAACTCATAGCGACCCTATAGGACAGAGTAGAACTCCCCCATAGAGTTTCCAAGGAGCAGCTGGCAGATTTAAACTGCCGACCCTTCAGTTAGCAGCCATAGCACTTAATCACTACATCACCAGGGTTTCTAACTCATAGTGACACCATATGATAGATTAGAGATGGCCATAGGGTTTCCTAGGTTTTTTTTTTTTTTTTTTAATCATTAGGGGAGCAGATTGCCAGGCTTTTTCTTGCATGGAGCTGCTTGGTGGGTTCAAACTACTGACCTTTTGGTTAGCAGGCGAGCGTTTAGCCATTGTGCCACCAGGGTTCCAAAGGTATAAACACATAGATAACTGAAATACATAAAGTTCCAAACTGAACTTTCTCTTTTGTCTCCAAGTGAATGGTACAACCAAGTTATCTACTTTAATACTTACAACAACTGTGTCAAAAAAAGAAAACCCCATTGCTGTCGAGTCAATTCACACTCATAGTTACCCTATAGGTCAGAGTAGAACTACCCTAGGGCTTCCAAGGCTGCACTCTTTAAGAATGCAGATTACACATTTCTCCCACAGAGGCACTAATGGATTCGAATTGCTGAACTTTCAATTAGCAGCTGAGAACTTTAGCCACTGCGACACCAGGACTAACAACTGTATGAATAAGTATAATTGTCCTTTTGATATATAGGAAAACTGAGGCTCAGAGGTGTTAAATGATTTATGTAAAGTATAATTTTATATAAAGTACTATCTTACTTTGTTCACATAAAGCACTATCCTTTACTTCATTTACATAAAGTACTAAAACTGATAAATCTTAAAGTGAAAGGTGAATATGTACGATGTATGTGTCTATTTATACATCTGCCTCAAGAAATAAATACCCTTCCTTCATCAGACTTAGTGTTTATTAGAAGTACTTTTTGCTATTTGATATTACAAATTATTTTGCAGCCCAATTACTTGTTTATCCAGTTTTAGAATCGACTCGACGGCACTGGACTGGGCTGGGCAGGTGAATTCTGTATCTAATTAACACTTTGCTAGAGTCCAAGCAGTTTTTTTTTTTTTTTTTAATGTAATTAAAAGTTTACAAATAGGTGAGGTCAGGATAGAAAAAATAAGTATGAGCTTCCAAATGAAGAGGAAACCATTGCCTGGGGATTCATTGCTAGGGACTTTGGGAAGAATTTTATGCTTTTGAGAAATTTAACTCCCTTATTTTGAATTCTCAATATAAGGAGAAACCTTAAGAAAATTGTATATAAGTAACTTTTAAACAAAATCTAAAGAATAACTTAATACAAATGATTTGATTTATTATTACAATATTGTGACAGGTATATAATTTCTTGGTGAATTGTGTGTGGTTTCATACATTCAATTTGCAATGTTATATCAGAAAGTTTTGTATAATGACATTTTCTGCTTATATAATTCTTTTTTTTAATTTAATTAATTTTTTAATTGAACTATAGATGAAGTGTTACAGAACAAACTAGTTTTCCGTCAAACAGTTAGTACATACGTTGTTCTATGACATTGGTTAACAACCCCACTACATGTCAACACTCTCCCTTCTCAATCCTGGGTTCTCTATTACCAACTTTCTTAGTCCCTCCTGCCTTCTAGTCCCTGCCCCAGGGCTAGTATGCCCCATTAGTCTTGTTTTGTTTCATGGGCCTGTTCAATCTTTGGCTGAAGGGTGGACCTCAGGAGTGACCTCATTACTGAGCTGAAAGCGTGTCTAGGGGCCATATTCTCAGGGTTTCTACAGTCTCTGTCAGTGCAGCAGGTGTGGTCTTTCTTTCTGAGTTAGAATTTTGGTTCTACATTTTTCTCCAGCTCTGTCTGGGACCCTCTATTGTGTTCCCTGTCAGAGCAATCGGTGGTGAGCCGGGCACCACCTAGTCGTACTGGACTCTGTAAGGTGGAGGCTGTGGTAGATGTGGTCCATTAGTCCTTTGGACTAACCTTTCCCTTGTGTCCTTAGTTTTCTTCATTCTTCCTTGCTCTCAAAGGGGTGAGACCAGCAGAGTATCCCAGATGGCTGCTCACAGGCTTTTAAGACCCCAGACTCTACTCACCAAAGTAGAATGTAGAACATTTGCTTTACAAACTATGTTATGCCAGTTGAGGTAGATTCTCCCCGACACCATGGCCCCCACAGCCCTCAGCCCAGCAATTCGGTCTCAGGGAGTTTGGATGTGGCTATGGAGCTACCATGACCTTGCCTTGTACAGGTTGTACCGGCTTCCCCAGTACTGTTTACTGTCTTACCCTTCACCTAGACAAACAAACTGTGGTACATACACACAATGGAGTATTACACAACCTTAAAGACCAACGATGAATCTGTGAAGCATCTCAAAACATGGATGAATCTGAAGGATATTATGCTGAGTGAAATAAGTCAATCACAAAAGGACAAACATTGTATGAGACCACTACTATAAAAACTCATGAAAAGTTTACATACAAAAAGACACAACCTTTGATGGTTACAAAGGAGGGGAGGGGTGGAGATAAGTGTTAACTTCGGTGAAGGGTAAGTGGTAAGTTTGTCTATTCATCTGTTGATGGACATCTAGGTCGTTTCCATCTTTTTGCTATTGTGAACAATGCTGCAATGAACATGGGTGTGCATATATCTATTTGTGTGATGACTCTTATTTTTCCAGGATATATTTCTAGGGCTGGGATTGCTGGATCATGTGGTATTTTTATTTCTAGCTTTCTAAGGAAGTGCCATATCATTTTCCAAAATGGTTGTATCATTTTGCCTTCCCATCAGCAGTGCATGAGTTCTGATTTCCCCGTAGCCTCTACAACATTTGTTATTTTCTGTTTTATTGATTTGTGCCAGTAATGCCAGTGTGAGATGGTATCTCATTGTGGTTTTGATTTTGGATTTCTCTGATGGCTAGAGATCGTTAGCATTTTCCCATGTCTGTCAGCCACTTGAATGTCTCCTTTGGTGATATGTCTGTTCATTTCCTTTGCCCATTTTTTAATTGGATTGTTTGTCTTTTTGTCGTACAGGTGTTGGATTTTCTTGTAGATTTTAGAGATTAGATCTTTGTCTGATTTGTAATAGCCAAAAATTTTTTCCCGGTCTGCAGGTTCTCTTTTTACTCTTTTGGTGAAGTCTTTTGATGAGGATAAGTGTTTAATTTTTAGAAGATCCCAGTTATCAAGCTTATCCTCTGGAGCTTATGTGTTGTTCATTGTGATTTGTATCCTTTAATGCTGTGTATTAGGGCTCTAGCGTTGGTCCTATTTTTTCTTCTATGAACGCCATAGTTTTTGGCTTTATGTTTAGGTCTTTGATCCACCTTCAGTTAGTTTTTGTATATGGTGTGAGGTATGGGTCTTGCTTCTTTTTTTTTTCAAGATGGACATCCAGCTTTGCCAGCACCATTTGTTAAAAAGACTGTCTTTCCCCCATTTGATGGACTTTGGGCCCTTGTTGAAGATAAGGTGACCACAGGTGGATAGATTTATATCTGGGTTCTCAATTCTGTTCCATTGGTCAACGTGTCTGTCATTGTACCAGTACCAGGCTGTTTTGACTACAGTAGCAGTATGGTAGGTTCTGAGGTCAGATAGTGGGAGTCCTCCTACTTCATTATTCTTCCTCCATATTGCTATACTTATCTGGGGTTTCTTGCCTTTCCATATGAAGTTAATGATAAGTGTTTCCATCTCTTTAAAGAATGTTGTTGGTATCTGGATTGGGATTGCACTGTATTTGTAAATCACTTTGGGTAGAACTGTGATTTTCACAATGTTGAGTCCACCTATCTGTGAGGATGGTATGTTTTTCCATTTATGTAGATCTCTCTTGGTTTCTTGCAGTAGTGTTTTATTGGTTTTTTTTTTTTTTTTTTTTTTGGTAGAGGTCTTTTATATTCCTGGTTAGATTTATTCCCAAGTATTTTATTTTTTTAGGGTCTATTATAAAATGGTATTGTTTTCCTGATTTTCTTTTCATTGTTTTCTTTATTGGTGTACAGGAATCCAACTGATTTTTGTATGTTTATCTTGTATCCTGCTAATCTGCTACTCTGCTGAATTTTTGTGTTAGTTCCACTAGTTTTCTTGTGGAGTCTTTTGGGCTTTCTATGTATAGTATCATATCGTCTGCAAATATGGACAGTTTAAATTCTTCATTACCGATTTGGATGCCTTTTTTTTCTGTTTCTTGCCTTATTGCTGTAGGTAGGACTTCCAACACAATGTTAAATAGGAGTGGCAATAAATGACATCCTTGTCTTGTTCTTGTTCTCAAAGGAAACGTTTTCAGCCTCTCTCCATTAAGGATGATGACCTTTATTATGTTGAGAAATTTCCCTTCTGTACCTATTTTATTGAGAGTTTTTGTTAGAAATGGGTGTTGACTTTGTTGAATGCCTTTTCTGCATCAATTGAGATGATCATATGATTCTTTTCTTTCCTTTTATTTATGTGGTGGATTACATTGTTTGATTTTCTAATGTTGAACCATCCTTACACACCTGGTATGAATCCTAGTGGGTCATGGTGTATTATTTTGATGTGATGCTAAATTCTATTGGCTAGAATTTTGTTGAAAATTTTTGCATTGATATTCATGAGAGATACTGGTCTGTAATTTTCTTTTCTTGTGGTCTTTCCCTGGTTTTGGTATCAGGGTTATGCTGGCTTCATAGGATGAATTCAGAAGTATCACTTCCTTTTCTGTGTTCTGAAATAGTTTGAGTAGTACTGGTGTAGGCTCTTCTCTGAATGTTTGGTAGAATTCTCCTGTGAAACCATCTGGGCCAGGGCTTTTTATGGTTGTGAGTTTATTACCTTTTCAATCTCTTTTCTTGTTATGGATCTGTTCAAATTTTCAACATCATTTTGTGTTAGTTTGGGTAGGTTTTATCTCTAGTAATTTGTCCATTTCCTCTAGGTTTTCCAATTTGTTGGGGTATAGTTTTTCATAATACCCTGTTATGATCGTTTTTATTTCAGTTGGGTCTGTTGTAATGTCCCCCATTTCATTTCTTATTTGGGTTATTTGCCTTCTTTCCCATTTTGCTTTTGTCAATTTGGCCAGTGGTTTGTCGATTTTGTTGATCCTTTCACAGAACTAACTTATGGTTTTGTTGATTCTTTCCATTTTTCTATTCTCTATTTTATTTATTTCTGCTCTGATCTTTATTATTGCCTTTCTTCTGGTAGCTGTGGGCTTCTTTTGCTGTTCTCTTTCTATTTGTTCAAGTTGTGTAGCTAATGTTTTGTTTTTGCCCCTTTCTTCTTTCTTGATGTGTGCATCTATTGCTATATATTGACTTCTGAGGACTGCCTTTGCTGTGTCCCAAAGGTTTTGATATGATGTGTTTTTATTCTAATTTGATTCTAGGAATTTTTTTATTCCGTCTTTGATTTCTTCTATTAGCCAGTGGTTTTTAAGCAGGCTGTTATTCAGTTTCCATGTAACTGTTTTTTTTTTCCTCACTCTTCCTGTTGTTATTTTCTACTTTGATGGAGCTTCTTGGCTGGTCAGCTTTTCATCATTCATGATATTAGGGGGGGTTTCTGTCAGCAATTCTTCAATGATCCTCTCTGTGTTTTCCCTTTTCTTTCCCTGTTCTGGAACTCCAGCCACTCCCAAATTTTTGCTTTCGATTGTATCCCGCATAATTCTCAGGGTTTCTTCATTTTTCTTCATTCTTTTTTTCTGATTTTTCCTCAAACAGAGTTGTATCCGAGTGTTTTCCGTTTCACTGATCCTGTTTTCCAGCATTTCAAACCTGCCCCTCATGCCTTCTATGACACCGTCCATTTCTCAAATCTTGTTGTTTATCTTTTGGGTTTCTTATTGTTGTTTTTGTATGATTTCTAGTTGTGAATTTATTTTGGCATTTTGTCCCTGTGTTATTTTCCTAAATTCTTCCATTTTTTTTTTCCCGTTTTTCCATGAATTTGTCTGCCTTTTCTGTAAAATTGTCTATTTTTTCCTCATTTTTTCTGCTTTTTGCTTCAACTCTTGGATTGTTCTGAATATTACAGATTTGAATTCCCTATCAGGTAGTTCTAGTGCCTTTTCTTCTACTGGAAAGTCATCAGGTGTTTTTTTTTTTTTTGGCGGGGAAGCCTACTGGAACCATCCTCTCCTGTTTTTTTTTTGTTGTTGTTTGTTTTTTTACATGTTTTGATATTGTCTGCTGTCTTTGGGACATTCAGTAATTATTTCCTTTGTTTCTTGATTGTAGATTTGTTTGTTTTGTCCTGCTTTTTTATTTTGTTATGTTTGAGTGAGTGGGCTGTGTGTTCTTCATTGTTTGCTCATCTGTAGTCACAATACTTTTCACCTCCTTGTCCAATAGGCAGGGCCAGTCACTCAGCTATGGTGCAGCATGGCAGGTCCAGCTGAAGGGGAGGGGCTGGGATGGGTTGTTTGTGACATCTACTAGGGCTGACAGGGCAGGCCAGGAATCAGTGTAGGGCAGGTTCTGGTAGGATGGTAATGGGAAAGCGTGTATTGCTGGTTACCAGGTGCTCTGTCTCCTGCTGAGAGCTCCTTGAAGCTGCTTTTCCATGCTCCCTGTCTTCCAATCCCCAACAAGAGTCCAAGATGGCAGATCCGTGCTGCCTTAGCTGATAGGGACCCTCCGCATGTATCTGTCCTCGCTCTCTGTCCTCTGTCAGTTCCTTATTCCATTCAGTGTTTGGCTGAGTTCTTTATCTTCATTTGACACTTCAGGTTCCAGGAATGATGTTTGTCTCTGTTTTTCTTAGTTTTTCAGGTCTTTGTTGTGGAAGGAGAGCATGGCACTTCTGTCTGTGGTGCCGTGTTGGCTGGAAGTCCTATAATTATTTCTCATTTCGTATTATCAAATAGAAATATGGAAGTGTTTGTGTAGAATAGTATTTATATTATATATATCATAAAAGGAGCCCTGGTGGCACAGTGGTTAAGCTGCTAACTGAAAGGTCAGTGGTTTGAACTCACCAGTGGCTCCATGGGAGAAAAGACTTGAAAATCTGCTCCCCTAAAGATTACAGCCTAGGAAACCCTGTGTGGGGCAGTTCTACTCCCTCATATGGGGTCACTATGAGTCAGAACAGACTCAAGGTACACAACAATAACAACATATTATATATTTTGTAATGATGTTAGTACATATTATATATGCATTTTATCTTGAAGTATGATAATCTTGAAGTGAAAGGTCGAATTCTAAGTAAAGGTTAAAATAAATGGTGAAATCCAACATATTCGACAGGATTTTTACCTTGCTTATTATAATATTAAAAGTGGTATCTATATAATCATGCAAACCTCATTCTTTAAATTTTAGATTAAGGATATGTCTCTTCTCCCAGGAAGACCATTCCCTGCTTTCCCGTAGCAGTTTCATTGAGGCCTTGGGACTTGTTTCCCTCAGTTAGAAGGGAGCAAGAAGTTGGAAGGTGATGTCACTGTCCAGAGAAGCCTCCTCCATGCTCTTCCAGAAGACGAATTAAAAAAAGTAGGAGAGAAAATCTATAATCTTGCCACTTGCTAATGTGCAAAATTTTCTCTGTTTTTCTAAGAGGTCATGTGTTTGGGACCATCTCATTCAGAAATGTCACAAGACCTTTCAATTCCATTTGATCTACTGAGGTGGCTGGGACAGCAAATATGTTAGTACGCTAACATCCACTAGACACTGGCTACTCCGCAGAGAGCCATTTGTGTCTCAGACATGCTCACCAGCTGCAGCCTAGAAGTGTCAATCTGCTGAATGTTTGAGCTGGGTCTCCGGGAGCTTTTACTTGAGCAAGAAGCGTGAGCTACACTGATGTGAATATGGGCCTTAGTCCCAGCACATTTTGTGTGTTAATCCAATTAAAGGAAATGCATATACAGTCTTTATCCTGCCTGGTGCCAGGGAAGACTGGCTGGAAGGAAGAACCTACAGGGCTAAATTAGAAATATACTCTCATCTTTCTGCTATGCTCTTTGTGATTACTTTTGTGGAAAATAGTCATGGAAATATGAAAGTCACAACCAACATTTCCCAGTCTGAACTCTTCTTCATTCCACTTAAGCCTTTGACTTCTGGGGAGAAAAATAGTTCTTAGCTTTACAGAAATTACATGTTTCCCTCTGCAAGAAGGCAAATCCCAAGAAACTTATCACAGTCAAGTCCATTCTGACATCATAGAGATCCTGTAGGATAGAGTAGGATTGCCCTGTAGGGTTTCCAAGAAGCAGCTGGTGAACCTGAACTGCCAACCTTTTGGTTAGCAGTCAATTTCTTAACCACTGTGGCACCAAGGCTCTGCCGGAGGCATAAGGTGTAACTCTTTTTGTTTGTAGCATCCAACAGATCTAGGGCTTCACGTAATTTATATATATATATATATATATATGTATCTCAACTCTTTATCCCTGGAAACTATGCTCTGCTTCCTCTTAGCAATTTAAAAATCACCTTTAATGTGGTGATAAAATGAATAGTAATTAAAAGCTAAACCTGGAGTCAGATGTGGGTCTCCATTCTAATTCTATCCTAGAGCTATGTGTCTTTGAACAAGTTTGTTGTTTTCTCTAAGTCTCAGTTTTCTGAGTAAAAATGAAGATTATAGGTGTTATTGTGAAGACGAAATGATACACTTTGTTAAATCATGCATTCGACATGCTCATTAAGTGTCAGCTTAATGCTTGGGATATATCAGTGAACAATAGAGTCTAAGACCCTACTTTAATTATGTTTAAAACCTATCACAATTCTTGGCATACATTAAACCAATATAGGTCAGGATTCCTTCAGTTGTAACTGCCAGAACTCACCTCTGCAAGGTTCGAAAATTTGCTGCAATGGCCACACAGAACTCACAGACCATACTCACATGGTTTATGAGGGAAGTAACAAGCTACAACGTGGGCTACGGATCAGGGAGCATGTAAGTAAGGCCTGGAAGCCTCTCCCAAAGTGAAGAACTCATCCCTCCCTTCTTCACTGCAGGAAAACTTCCAACCAGGACAGCTTTCTCAGCAGCTCTCTGCCGTCAGGCCTCTCTGCTGTATGTTTCTCTGCTGCTAATTGGTCTAGCTCACAACAAGTGTAGTAGCTCTCTCAGCTGGGCAGGCCCTCTCAGTTGTGCAGTGCTAGCCCTCTCAGCCACTGGCTTTGCTACCGGACCCCTTCTGGGTCTTTCACCACCAGCTCTGTCACTGGGCTCTCCCCTCCCAGGTCTCTTGCCATCTTCAATGTTACAGCCCTTGAGTCATATTACAGCTTTTTTAGGAGGTTCCTCAGGCAGGAAACTTGGGTCCAAACTGCTCTGTTCCAGGCTTTTCTTCATCTTGAGGTGTCATCCTCCTCTCTCTCAAAACCTATATGAGATTGACCTTTTATATAAACAAAAAACAAACCTGTTGCCATCAAGCTGATTCCGACTCATAGCCACCCTATAGGACAGAGTAGAGTTGCCCCATAGGGTTTCCAAGGAGCGGCTGGTGGATTTGAACTGCCGACCTTTTAGTTAGCAGCTGAAAGCTTAACCACGGCACTGCCAGGGCTCCTATATAAGCAAACTCCTTGTCAACTTCAAGGAGTGGCCGTCTCAGCAGGAGCACAAACCAACCAATTCCCTCAGTGGTCAACCAAGCTCAATCCTATTGGGTGATTTTACACACTACCTTTTCAACCAGTAATCTGATCAATCCCTGCAAAATGAGGAAAATAGACCAATCACAGGGGTAACTGGAGCCCAATAAATCATTTTTTGGCAGGATTACAAATCCAGGGCCAGAAAAGCTGTGTATAAGAGAAACCCATTACACTACGGCCAAATCAGTTACTGTGTTTAGGGCATCCCACGAGGTAGAGGCCAGACAAGCCTCCTCTCTCCACCATCTTTACTAATTCCTACACCAACCGTCCCTCCCGCAGCACTCTTCTGGGTTCAATAATTCATTGCAATGGCCACAGGGAGCTCACAGACCATATTCAAAATTATGGGGTTTATTAGGGAAATAACAGTTACAATTCAGGCTTAGGCACACTCAGGATACAGTTCTTTTGTCAGCCTCCTCCCAGCTGTGCTCACAGGCACACCCCTCCTTGGCCCTCAGTCTCTGTCCAAAGGTTCTCAGCTTTCTCTCTCTGTGGGCTGGGAGTCCCACCATGCCATCTCCTGCTGCCGGGTCTCTCCTGCCACAGCTTCTCATTGTCTTCAGGGTTACAGCTCACTCTGTCTCCTGGTCCCAGGAGCCTCTCAGTGCCGGCATCTGGCTGTTCTTCCTTGGTGGTGGTGGGATCTTCCTCCTGCTCTGGAAATTGCTCTCTTTTAAGGTGAAACTGACCAATACCCCTAGTAGGCCACAATTACTCTATCACACAATCACTTGGGTGGGAGTTGACCTAGGTTAAGTCACATTTACATGGCTATTTCCTGGGTGGTAGCTACTGGATACTGTTGTTTGCAACCCCTATCGAGCTACATGGCTACAGCAGTCAGCTAAAGGAATGAATGTGCTGTAACTGAAATATGACAGGAAGAAATGCTAGCAAGGAAAAATAATATTGATATACCAAACTACTTTAAAAATGATTGTTGTTAGTTGCCATTGAGTCGATTCCAAGTCATGGCAACCCCATGTGTACAGAGCAGAATTGCTCCTTTGGGTTTTGAAGGCTATGACCTTTTGGAAGCAAATTGCCATGCTCGTCTTCCAAAGAGACTGTGGGTGTGTTCAAACTGCCAACATTTTGGCTAGTAGTCAAGCATTTAACCATTTGCGCCACCCCTATTACCTATTGCTGTCAAGTCAATTCCAACTCATGGAGACCCTACCCAGGGACTCCAATTTTAATAGCACTAGTGAGAAAAGAAAATTATTGATTCTTAGTTTTCTTTTACTCATACTGTAGAATGCAGGAAGTTTTGCCCCCAAAATACTGTGTTTTTATTTAGTGAACATGTATTGGACATCTGCCATGCCCGCGGCATTACTAGGACATTAGTCCCACATTGCTAGTAGGAGGAGGTAAGGAGCCTGGTGACCAGGGAAAGTTGTTGTGAGGACACACACATGGAGGTTTGTGTGACTGATTCAATGACTCCTTCCTCCCATTGTGTTCTAATTAAAGACATAATATTTAACAGGCTTGTGAGTTCCTTTTCTTCTTCCATAAGAAGAGCTATTATGAGGAAATTTTTCTACATCCCGCTAAGGCTTCTTCTTGAGGTGTTAGCCTTTTTTTTGGAACATTTATAGTCTGTTACTAATATCAGTGACAAAGCAAGGCTTGAAACCTTCTGCTCCCACAAGATAATTCATGTTAAGGAGAGAAGCAAAAGAATGAAATGTTCCTTAGCCATCACCATTTACCTTTTGTCTTGGGAATTTTCGCATGCTGGCAAATTTGTAATAATCTCTGTTAGAGAATATAGGACTCTCATGTCTCAGGACCCCAGATGAGAAAGGCAAAGTTGTAATTGTTTGTCATCACTGTCAATCACCTATGAAAAAAGAAGACAGGTCACCTCAACAAAGAGAAACAGTGACCAGGTGGTATCCACAGAAATTATCCATGATCAAACCTTCTTGTGTCTACCCTTCCTGAAATAACAGGCCAGAAGGGTGTAAGTTGTGGAAGGATGTCTGATTCTACCCAAAACTCCTTTGAAATTATTAAAAGAGAGAGGAGAGAAAAAGCGAGAATCCTTACCAACACAGACAACAGATTAATACAGATTACACTAAAACCTCCAAAGGCAGAAACCTGTGTAAATTGGAAACCTGTGGGAGAGGGCAAACTCAATTATTTTCCACTAATAGAGAAGAAAGATAGAAAAGTGGTAAGGCTGTATACACCCTGTCAAAGGCAGAAAACTTTCGAGAGCTGGAAAAACAAGACAGTCCTGTCAAGTTCCGGCTCTCACAGATTTCACTGTAATATGTATTTTTATCAGGGAGAAAACAGGATAATTTTGCTCAAAAACCTTTCTGGCTGATGTCATCTCTCAGAGTTGAGAACCTTTCACTCATTATCTTGTAAAAAGAATCTATCAGTTAATTTGGGGCCTAATTAGAAGAAAAGATTGTCTTTTGTTCTTTGAAAAAAAAAAAAAAAAAAAAACCCCGTAAACAAACCAACAAAACGCCTCCTTAGAAAAGCTTTCATGACTTGTTTCAACAAGCTTCCTGGTCAAGGACAAGGACATAAGCAAACGTTGGAGGCCCCAAGGGTTGGGAGTACTCTCGTATATGCCTCCTTAAGTACTCATTCAAGCAATACTAAGTGCCTGCCATAAGCCAGACATTGTGCTAGGACCTGGCCTTACAAATACAAATGATTAATGGTTGCCATCCTCAAGCAGTTGACTGTCTATTTAGGAAGAAAATAGCTTTGCTTATTGAATATTGCAATGTACCAAACCTATCATATGTATTATCTCGAATCTTCAACACATTCTGATAGCTATATTTTCCCTCTTTGACAGAGGAATAAATTGAGGCTCCAGTGAGTCCATCATTAGCAACTACTCATTGAGTACCTATTATGTGCTAGATAGGCACTCTTGTGGCACAATGGTTAAGCACTAAGCTGCTAACTGAAAGATCGATGGTTGAACCAGTGGCTCCGAAGGAGAAAAGACCTAGAGAATTTGTAAAGATTTCAGCCTAGCAAACCCTATGCGACAGTTCTACTCTGTCAGATTGGGTCGCTATGAGTTGGAATCCACTCAGTGGCACACAACAACAACAACAACATTATGTGCTAGGAAAGGTTCTTAGCCGTAAGATTCAGAGGTGAACAGAGAAATTAAATAACTTTCTGCAATTGATATAGTTATTATTTTTTTACATTGACCCTTTCTGACCCTTTTTGTATCGTTCGAAAGTATTATAAGTAACCATTCTATCTAACTGGTATTTTCACCTTATTAAAATACAGTTGCTGTGGAAACATGATTTCAACCCTGCTTTGTTTGGCCTTGAAGCGCATGTTGATTTCAGTACCCTGTGGGGTCCTCTATTACTCTGCCCTCTGGAAGGACTCTAAGAAAATCATTTGTACTCTACATGAACAGCAATGTTCTGTTTGATACAACTTTTTGCAACATACCTTTAGGTCAATAGAAAGAATCATGGAAAGGAGCCAATTTTCAGGAAACAAGGTCTGAAGACTTGGGGCAAAGTTTTATGTCATTATGACGATCAGTTCAAAGCAGCCATTAGTATTACAATATGTTATCTCTTTCATTTTAACCAATTCAAGCTCAGCTTGAGGCTGGGACTAGAAATTCAGTTCATTGGGATTTTATCTCCACGTAGTGATAACACGCTGCCCCCCAAAAAAGTTCCCTATAGAGAGCTTAAGGATGTAACAGCAGGGAAAGGTCTAAGTGATACAGTAAGGAGGCTTCAGTCTTCTTTTATCAGGGAAAAAGAAAGGGTAAGATGAAAGACTTAATTAAAAGATCACAAAAAGATTTTTAAAAGCAGGACTTTACCATAGGACATGGCACTGTGAGGAGAAGAAAGAAGTAACACCAATGCCCCTGATAAAGAAAAATCCTTTGAGCCTCAGGTTTTAGCACAAAGATACCTTTTCAGAAGATGTGGCTATAAGTGATAAAAATATGCTGTATGTACTTGCCCAATTGTCTGTTAACAGCATGAAGGACTCAGGCTATCTAAATAGCTTTTTGGAACAAAGGGTGTGTATTAACAAATGAACCAAATGTGGAATGAGGATTAAACAAGAGTTCCTTGGCAGGTTCGGGGAAAACATTTAGGTGCCATTTTCTTCTCATCTTCTCTTCTATTTAAGAACAGCACAGGATTGCACATGTTAGTATGTCATGCTGTGTACTCATATATTGGCATCAAGTCATCCGATACCTTCTGAAAACAAAAACCCCCAAACTCTGCTGTTTCCATGGCAACTGCATTTTAAGAAGGTGAAGTTCCCGATTTGATAGAGTTGAAAGGCTGCTAATGTCAGGTTGCAAAGGTACCGAAACCATGGTGTCAGGAAGAGTCAACTGCAATACCCCTGGCTTAGGCTGGCTCCACCCAGCATTCATCTTCCTGCTGGCACAAGGCTTAAAAAGCAATAAAATAAATTACTATAATGTAATCATTGTATAATCCTATATTAAGCAATATTAACACTGAAAATACATAGATCAAAAGTCTAATCTGTTGCCAACTATAAGGAAACAGTTGAATCAGAACCAAAATCCTTTTTCTAATGAATTTCATTACATGAGATCTCAGAGCTGTTATGCAGGTTTATAAAAAGTATACATATGCTATTAATGCCATCTTCTCTTATGGGCTCCAAAATCCACAAAGACTTTTAAATAATGATTATGAAAAGAAAAGGAACCAGAAATATTCTCTAAAGGAGAGCGATTTTCTTCGCCAGGAAAAAAGAAACTCCAATTTAGCCCAGATTTTTGTATTTCGTCCCTGAGTTAAATGCATCACATTTATTGTCTTTATTTTAATCCTCATAATTAATACTGTGGTCAGAAGTGTATGTGACCTAAACCAATCTTTTTCAAACTTTAATGTGCTTATAAATCCTCTGGGAATCCTGTTAAAACACAGACCCATCTCAGTAGGTCTGGGCTGGGGTCTGAGATTCTGCGTTTCTAACAGGTAAGGCTCATGACTTTGGTTTATAGAATACTTGGAGCCGCAAGTTGTGAATGAAGGTCCCAATTCTGAAGCTCAGGTCATTTTCACTCTAACATTCTACCTCTAAGAAGAAAGAGAAGGAAGAAACAAAGACTAAGAAAGAAAGAAGAGGGTAAGAGGTGAAAGAGAATAGGAATAGGTCCATAGGATTGTTATGAGAGTGGCTGTCTAGAGCAATTGAAAAAAAGAAAAAAAGCAACAAATCAGTGATCAAAATATAATTTAGGAAATGCTACATCTTGTCCCAAACTAATTTATATTCCAATGCGATATGTAAAGCAGTCACTGGGTGGTACAAACGGTGAAGCACTCAGCTACAAACTGAAAGGTTGACTGAATCCACCCAGAGGTGCTCAGAATGAAGACTTGGAGATCTACTTCTGAAAAATCAGCCATTGAAAACCTTATGGAGCGAAGTTCTACTCTGAAACACATGAGGCCACCATGAGTCAGAACCAACTAGATGGCAACTGGCTTGGCTTTTTTGTTGTTGTTGTTGCTCTATATACAAATACTTCTTAGTCCTTGCAACATTTGAGTGAGCTATAGAGTAAGATAATCACACAGTCCTCCGGAACATAGCTGTTTTCCTGACGAGATAGCCAAAGCATTACCTTTTATATAGTATAAACCCATTGCCGTCGAGTCAATTCTGACTCATGGCAACCCTGTAGGACAGAGGAGAACTGCCCCATAAGGTTTCCAGGGAGCGGCTGGAGGATTTGAACTGCCACCCTTTTGGTTAGCAGCTAAATGCTTAACCACTGCACCACCAGGGCCCCACATAGAATAAAAGGCATTTTATAACCTAAAAGATATTATATAATAGAAAATACGTTCTTATAGATTAACAGGGATCAGGAAACGTTATTAAAGGGCCATATAAAACCCATTGCCATTGAATCAATTCTGACTCATAGAAACCCTATAGGCTTTGTAGGCCAAAAAGCACAGCCAATGCTATTGTGTAAGTACTTATATAACTATTTAAAATGTAGCCACTTAAAAATGTAAAAACCATTTTTATCTTGCAGACTGTAAAAAATGATGAATGAATAAGTTAAACAATAGAATAAACCAATGACTGACCAGGTTTGGCCCAGGGCTGTAGTTCTCAGACTTCTGATCTGTAATGTAGAAGTCTATGAATACAAAAAAGAAGCCCCGGTAGAGCAATGGTCAAGTGGTCCTTTGCTAACCACAAGGTCAGTGGTTCAAATACACCATCCACTCTGTGAGAGAAAAAACCTGCCTATCTGCTCCCATAAAGATCACAGCCTAGGAAACCCTATAGGACAGTCACTCTGTCCTGTAGGGCCACTGTGAGTCAGAATGAACTTATGGCATACAACACCACAAGCAATACCTAATGAAAATTTATGAGTTATTTTGAACTATTACAATAGTTAGAATTAAGAGATGAGTGAATATAGATAGTCCAAGTAGGACACAGAGGCACAGCTTTGAGATTTCACACAAGAACTGTTCCATAGGGGCTGAGACTCAGGAGAACCTCCTGTCGGGAGGTCCAGAGGCACAGACCGTAGGAACAGCTGAGCCAAAGCAGGAAGAAGGAACTGCAGGGTGGAGTGAAGCCTAATGCATGTAAGTCACTGACCACAGTGCCATGCACATTGCAAATGTTAAATGAATGTTATTTAATACACATTTATTACCAGGTCTTCTTTGTCAGGGGAGCTCCAGGAGAGTTCAGCTTGGGCTGTGGGTAGAAACAGGTATAACTTGAAGAAATACAGCTTTCTCAGAGATCCAGGAAAAGGGATTAGGCCAAGAAAGCCTGGACTTAGATCAGATAGAGCCAGAATGAGGGTTTTCTTAGCAAACCCAGCGGCCCAAACTGGGTGATAGTAACTCTCTCTAGCTGCATTTGTGGAAGACTTCTGACTGTCCACCATCAAATAGCTGTCCTCCTGCTCAGCCACCCTGAAGTAAAGCCTTTTTGTTGCAATTAAAATGTATAGAGGTTGGACAGTGTTTTTCTCTGGGTGATTAACTACTCAATGAACTGAGTGTAGTAGAAGCTCATAGCTCAAAAGCGCTCCAAAGCCTTAGCAGCCATGTCCCCACTTGTAACTCTGTTTGTGAAAGGAAACAAAACCCTGAAGTAATAGAGATTTCAGCAGTAATTCAGTTTAGACTTTCTGCCGCATAAGGGGGTACACAGCCAATCAAACTTACAAATGCGGGTGCATAGTAGCACCCATAGCGGTCATCCGTTCTTATATGCTGCCTGTTGGCTAGCACTGACACCGAACTGCTCCCACACCTCACTTGCAACTACTTTCCTTCTGATGGCTGTGTGTGGGACTCCTCTGGAGGAAGAAGGCAGGGAGGCAGCATTTGTTCTGGAGCCTGGTCCGGAACTTTGTGTACAATGGACTGTCAACGCCTCTTTCTTAATGATGAGAATAATTGTCCACAGCATCTGTGGCTCATGCAATGGCAATGTTTCTCCAAAGTGGGTCTACAGAGCACATTTGGTTCAATTTTCTGTTACTCAATATTCCTGAAACTTCTTTGGCCAAAGTTTTTTTCTGCCCAAAGTTATTAAAACCCTGCAGAATACACATAAGGAAATACCGTATAACTGAAAAGAAAGAAACAGAAAACGTGTCTCAGCAATTACCAAGGATGATTCTTATTTGTTTAGATGACAAGGTAGCATGGCCGTAGAAGCTGGGCTGCTCCGGCATTTCAGCAGGACAATGGAAAAGCTAAGGGCAGCGTACAGTGCCCAGTAGAGCAGACTGGTCCCTCTGGATTCTGTTTGCAGGTAAGGCAGCCAACTTCTCCCTATCCCATTAAAAACAACAACAACTAAAAGCAAACCAGTTACCATCCAATCGAGTCCAACTCATGGTGATCACATGTTGCAGGTTGAATGGCACGTTCAGAAGCAGATCACCAGGTCATTCTTTTGAGGTGCCTCTGGGTGGGTTCAAAGCACCAAGCTTTTGGTTAGTTTGTGCCACCCAGGGACTCTGTCCTTATCCTATAGTATTGAATAATTCTCCCTAATTGTAAAAAAAAAAAAAAAAAAAAAAGGAAGAAAGAAAAGAACTTTGAGGAAAACATTCCTTTTTAGATTTAAAAAAACTTTTCATTCCTCAAGAAAAAGAACTTATTATTCATATTATCAAAACATACTTAACACTGGAGGTGATACACTCAGATGAAATCAACCAAAAGATAAAAATGCAATGAAATACTTTCCAGGTCAAAAATGACAAAAAGAATTTTAAATACAAAACTAATGCTCCTGCCTTTACTCCAGCTTCGGTAGGAAAAATACGTTAAAGCTGCAGCCATCGCACTTCTGAAACACGATTCTGATACTGGCTTCGATACTCATTTGGTTGCTATTTTGTAGCTTTGTACAAGCATACTATAAAATGCACCAAATACATTCTTATGGATGGTTGCTTTAATGTGAGTGGGACGTTTGCATTTTCAAAACGATGCATTTTCTATCCAAATGCTGATAGTGACTCCAAAAATGCCTAAGGGAATTATTACACTGATACTATAAATGCATATTACAGTGCCTGATAGAAAAATAAATCAAAAGATAACTGAAACCCAAAGCTGATGCGATTATCTTCCCGTTTGCTGAACCAGGTCTCTCCCCTTTCAGGACTCCTTTAGAATTTTCCCAAAAGTTCGGTCACTTGGCTTTAGGGAAACCAAACCCTAACCAAACTCATTGCCATCAAATCGAATTGGACTCATAGTGACCCTACAGGACAGAGTAGAACTGCTCCATAGGGTTTCCAAAGAGCAGCTGATAGATTTGAACTGCCGACATTTTGGTTAGCAGCTGTAGCTCTTTTGCTTTAGGGAAGAATGTGTTAATTTGAGTAACTGGAAGTGGCAAGGCAGCTCCAGAAGTCTGCAGGGTTTTGTGTTAAAGTCACCCAGGTAAGCCTGTCAGCTTGGGCCTGTGCCTTGCTCAGTTTAATATGTGTATAAAAAAGTTGCGTTTCATTTAACTATTGATTTAAATGTTAGCAGTATCTAGATTATAGTCAATACAGACCAAGTGCAGGAAATGGAATCAACAACTGGGTAGATGGAGAGGGCACCCAAAGAAGGGAGAGAGAAAGAATAACATGTTCACAACCACCTGTTTGTTACACTTAAAGCAATAGGTTACTTCCGATCTCGTGTTACATCTCATACACTACATTTAAAGATACCTCGTCTTTAAGATATCTGACCCTGGGCTCTATTTTCCATAGAATAGGCAATTTGTGGACTGCAAATAGAAGCTATTTTTAGGACATACACAAAAACTGCCTTCACTGAAATGATATTTATGGGCCTTTTTTTTTTTTCTTCCCAGTACAAACATCTTTATTAGCAATGCTGGAAACCCTTGTATAATTAATGTTTTCATCTGTGATTTTCAGTTTCCTTATGTTACAAAAATTGATCTATTTTGTCTCTGTAAATCTCACCAAACATTTGTCTTCTTCTGAATATGTTACAAGGGTAATGGAAAAAAATTAGTGTACCACACCCAACTTTTTTTTTTTTTACAGAAGTTGTGGTATATTTTTAATGAATAAAACTAACAGATTTTGCCTTTAACAGAAATTATTCAACATGGGATAATTGTTTTGTTCCAAGGATATTTAAATGATGTGTAAATAATATTGCTTCGACGGCACTGGGTTCACTGGGTTTAACTCGGTACAAACCTTGTGATCCCCTATGGGACCCAGATTGAAAGCCATCTGATGTGAGTCTTTCAACCCAGTCAACGTGTTTTTGTAATTACAGGATTAATATAAGTTAGAAAAGTGCTGAAAAGCTAATTTCAGATCTTTCCTAAATGAAGAAGCCTGAACCAAACAGCTCTCCTGGCCTTCTTATGACTCTAAAAATATTTCTTTCCTTTTTATTATTATTATTTTTTTCATAATTTTTATTGAGCTTTAAGTGAACATTTACAAATCAAGTCAGTCTGTCACATATAAGCTTATATACACCTTACTCCATACTCCCACTTGCTCTCCCCCTAATGAGTCAGCCCTTCTAGTCTCTCCTTTCGTGACAATTTTGCCAGTTTCTAACCCTCTCTACCCTCCTATCTCCCCTCCAGACAGGAGATGCCAACACAGTCTCAAGTGTCCACCTGCTACAAGTATCTCACTCTTCATCAGCATCTCTCTCTTACCCATTGTCCAGTCCCTTCTATGTCTGATGAGTTGTCTTCGGGAATGGTTCCTGTCCTGGGCCAACAGAAGGTTTGGGGACCATGACCTCCGGGATTCCTCTAGTCTCAGTCAGACCACTAAGTATGGTCTTTTTATGACAATTTGGGGTCTGTATCCCACTGATCTCCTGCTCCCTCAGGGGTTCTCTGATGTGCTCCCTGTCAGGGCAGTCATCGGTTGTGGCTGGGCACCATCTAGTTCTTCTGGTCTCTGGATGGTGTAAGTCTCTGGTTCATGTGGCCCTTTCTGTCTCTTGGGCTCATAGTTGTTGTGTGACCCTGGTGTTCTTCATTCTCCTTTGATCCAGGTGGGTTGAGACCAATTGATGCATCTTAGATGGCTGCTTGTTAGCATTTAAGACCCCAGGCGCCACATTTCAAAGTGGGATGCAGAATGTTTTCATAATAGAATTATTTTGCCAATTGACTTAGAAGTCCCCTTAAGCCATAGTCCCCAGACCCCCGCCCTTGCTCCACTGACCTTTGAAGCATTCAGTTTATCCTGAAAACTTCTTTGCTTTTGGTCCAGTCCAGTTGAGCTGACCTTCCATGTATTGAGTATTGTCCTTCCCTTCACCTAAAGTAGTTCTTATCTACTAACTAATCAGTAAAAAACCCTCTCCCACCCTCCGTCCCTCCCCACCTCGTAACCACAAAAGTATGTGTTCTTCTCAGTTTATACTATTTCTCAAGATCTTATAATAGTGGTCTTATACAATATTTGTCTTTTGCCTCTGACTAATTTCGCTCAGCATAATGCCTTCCAAAATCTTCCATGTTATGAAATGTTTCACAGATTCATCACTGTTCTTTATCGATGCGTAGTATTCCATTGTGTGAATATACCACAATTTATTTACCCATTCATCCATTGATGGACACCTTGGTTGCTTCCAGCTTTTTGCTATTGTAAACAGAGCTGCAATAAACATGGGCGTGCATATATCTGTTCATGTGAAGGCTCTTATTTCTCTAGGGTATATTCCGAGGAGTGGGATTTCTGGCTTGTATGGTAGTTCTATTTCTAACTTTTTAAGAAAACACCAGATGGATTTCCAAAGTGGTTGTACCATTTTACTTTCCCACCAGCAGTGTATAAGAGTTCCAATCTCTCCACAGCCTCTCCAACATTTATTATTTTGTGTTTTTTGGATTAATGCCAGCCTTGTTGGAGTGAGATGGAATCTCATCGTACTTTTAATTTGCATTTCTCTAATGGCTAATGATCGAGAGCATTTTCTCATGTATCTGTTAGCTGCCTGAATATCTTCTTTAGTGAAGTGCGTGTTCATATCCTTTGCCCACTTCTTGATTGGGTTGTTTGTCTTTTTGTGGTTGAGTTTTGACAGAATCATATAGACTTTAGAGATCAGGCGCTGGTCGGAGATGTCATAGCTGAAAATTCTTTCCCAGTCTGTAGGTGGTCTTTTTACTCTTTTGGTGAAGTCTTTAGATGAGCATAGGTGTTTGATTTTTAGGAGCTCCCAGTTATCTGGTTTCTCTTCGTCATTTTTGGCAATGTTTTGTATTCTGTTTATGCCTTGTATTAGGGCTCCTAGGGTTGTCCCTATTTTTTCTTCCATGATCTTTATCGTTTTAGTCTTTATGTTTAGGTCTTTGATCCAGTTGGAGTTAGTTTTTGTGCATGGTGTGAGGTATGGGTCCTGTTTCTTTTTTTTTTTTGCAAATGGATATCCAGTTATGCCAGCACCATTTGTTAAAAAAGACTATCTTTTCCCCAATTAACTGACACTGGTCCTTTGTCAAATATCAGCTGCTCATATGTGGACGGATTTATATCTGCGTTCTCAATTCTGTTCCATTGGTCTATGTGCCTGTTATTGTACCAGTACCAGGCTGTTTTGACTACTGTGGCTGTATAATAGATTCTAAAATCAGGCAGTGTGAGGCCTCCCACTTTCTTCTTCTTTTTCAGTAATGCTTTACTTATCCAAGGCTTCTTTCCCTTCCATATGAAGTAGGTGATTTGTTTCTCCATCACATTAAAAAATGTCATTGGAAATTGGATCGGAAGTGCATTGTATGTATAGATGGCTTTTGGTAGAATAGACATTTTTACTATTTTAAGTCTTCCTATCCACGAGCAAGGTATGTTTTTCCACTTAAGTAGGTCCTTTTTAGTTTCTTCCAGTAGTACTTTGTAGTTTTCTTTGTATAGGTCTTTTACATCTTTGGTAAGATTTATTCCTAAGTATTTTATCTTCTTGGGGGCTACTGTGAATGGTATTGATTCGGTGATTTCCTCTTCGATGTTCTTTTTGTTGATATAGAGGAAGCCAAGTGATTTTTGTATGTTTATCTTATAACCTGAGACTCTGCCAAACTCTTCTATTAGTTTCAGTAGTTTTCTGGAGGATTCCTTAGGGTTTTCTGTGTACAAGATCATGTCATCTGCAAATAGAGATAATTTTAATTCTTCCTTGCCAATCTGGATGCCCTTTATTTCTTTGTCTAGCCTAATTGCTCTGGCTTGGACCTCTAGCACAATGTTGAATAGGAGCGGTGATAAAGGGCATCCTTGTCTGGTTCCCGTTCTCAAGGGAAATGCTTTCAGCCTCTCTCCGTTTAGAGTGATGTTGGCTGTTGGCTTTGTATAGATGCCCTTTATTATGTTGAGGAATTTTCCTTCAATTCCTATTTTGCTGAGAGTTTTTATCATAAATGGGTGTTGGACTGTGTCAAATGCCTTTTCTGCATCCATTGATAAGATCATGTGGTTTTTGTCTTTTGTTTTATTTATATGGTGGATTACATTAATGGTTTTTCTAATAGTAAACCAGCCTTGCATACCTGGTATAAATCCCACTTGGTCATGGTGGATTATTTTTTGGATATGTTGTTGAATTGTATTGGCTAGAATTTTGTTGAGGATTTTTGCATCTATGTTCATGAGGGATATAGGTCTGTAATTTTCTTTTTTTGTCGTGTCTTTACCTGGTTTCGGTATCAGGGATATGGTGGCTTCATAGAATGAGTTAGGTAGTATTCCATCATTTTCTATGCTTTGAAATACCTTTAGTAGTAGTGGTGTTAACTCTTCTCTGAAAGTTTGGTAGAACTCTGCAGTAAAGCCATCCGGGCCAGGGCTTTTGTTTGTTGGGAGTTTTTTGATTACCGTTTCAATCTCTTTTTTTGTTATGGATCTATTTAGTTGTTCTACTTCTGATTGTGTTAGTTTAGGTAGGTAGTGTTTTTCTAGGAATTCATCCATTTTTTCTAGGTTTGCAAATTTATTAGAGTACAATTATTCGTAATAATCTGATATAATTCTTTTAATTTCAGTTGGGTCTGTTGTGATATGGCCCATCTCGTTTCTTATTCGGGTTATTTGTTTCCTTTCCTGTATTTCTTTAGTCAGTCTGGCCAATGGTTGATCAATTTTGTTAATTTTTTCAAAGAACCAGCTTTTGGCTTTGTTAATTCTTTCAATTGTTTTTTTCTGTTCTCTAATTGATTTAGTTCAGCTCTAATTTTTATTATTTGTTTTCTTCTGGTGCCTGATGGGTTCTTTTGTTGCTCACTTTCTATTTGTTCAAGTTGTAGGGACAGTTCTCTGATTTTGGCTCTTTCTTCTTTTTGTATGTGTGCATTTATTGATATAAATTGACCTCGAGCACTGCTTTTGCTGTGTCCCAGTGGTTTTCAGAGGAAGTGTTTTCATTCTCATTGCACTCTATGAATTTCTTGATTCCCTCCTTAATGTCTTCTATAACCCAGTCTTTTTTCAGCAGGGTATTGTTCAGTTTCTAAGTATTTGATTTCTTTTCCCTAATTTTTCTGTTATTGATTTTCACTTTTATGGCCTTATGGTCTGAGAAGATGCTTTGTAATATTTCGATGTTTTGGATTTTGCAAAGGTTTGTTTTATGACCTAATATGTGGTCTATTCTAGATAATGTTCCATGTGCACTGCAAAAAAAAGTATACTTTGCAGCAGTTGGGTGGAGTGTCCTGTATAAGTCTATGAGGTCAAGTTGGTTGATTGTAGCAATTAGGTCTTCTGTGTCTCTATTGAGCTTCTTACTGGAAGTTCTGTCCGTCTCCGAAAGTGTGGTGTTGAAGTCTCCTACTATAATTTTGCAGGTGTCTATCTCACTTTTCAGTTCTGTTAAAGTTTGTTTTATGTATCTTGCAGCCGTGTCATTGGGTGCATAAATATTTAATATGGTTATATCTTCCTGGTCAGTTGTCCCTTTAATCATTATGTAGTGTCCTTCTTTATCCTTTGTGGTGGATTTAAGTCTAAAGTCTATTTTGTCAGAAATTAATATTGCTACTCCTGGTCTTTTTTGCTTGTGGTTGGCTTGATATATTTTTTTCCATCCTTTGAGTTTTAGTTTGTTTGTGTCTCTAAGTCTAAGGTATGTCTCTTGTAGGCAGCATATAGACGGATCGTGTTTCTTTATCCAGTCTGAGACTCTCTGTCTCTTTATTGGTGCATTTAGTCCATTTACATTCAGCGTAATTATAGATAAGTGTGTGTTTAAAAAAAATTTTTTTTGATGTGTTTAGTATTGTCATTTTGATGCCTTTTTATGTGTGTTGTTGACAATTTCATTTTTCCACTTACTTTTTGTGCTGAGACATTTTTCTTTGTAAATTGTGTGTTCCTCATTTTCATAGTATTTGACTTTATGTTTGCTGAGTCGTTATATTTTTCTTGGTTTTTATTTTGAGTCATGGAGTTGTTATACCTCTTTGTGGTTACCTTAATATTTACCCCTATTTTTCTAAGTAAAAACCTAACTTGTATTGTCCTATATCGCCTTGTATCCCTCTCCATATGGCAGTTCTATGCCACCTGTACTTAGTCCCTCTTTTTGATTATTGTGATCTTTTACATATTGACTTCAAGGATTCCCTGTTTTGAGCGTTTTTTTCTTTTTAAAATCAATCTTAATTTGTTTTTTGATTTCCCTATTTGAGTTGATATCAGGATGCTCTGTTCTGTGACCTTGTGTTGTGCTGGTATCTGATATTATTGGTTTTCTGACCAAACAATTTCCTTTAGTATTTCTTGTAGCTTTGGTTTGGTTTTTGCAAATTCTCTAAGCTTGTGTTTATCTCTAAATGTCTTAATTTCACCTTCCTATTTCAGAGAGAGTTTTGCTGGATATATGATCCTTGGCTGGCAGTTTTTCTCCTTCAGTGCTCTGTATATGTCATCCCATTGCCTTCTTGCCTGCATGGTTTCTGCTGAGTAGTCTGAACTTATTCTTATTGATTCTCCCTTGTAGGAGACCTTTCTTTTATCCTTGTCTGCTTTTAAAATTTTCTCTTTATCTTTGGATTTGGCAAGTTTGATGATAATTTATCTTGGTGATTTTCTTTTTGGATCAATCTTAAATGGGGTTCGATGAGCATCTTGGATAGATATCCTTTCGTCTTTCATGATGTCGGGGAAGTTTTCTGCCAACAGATCTTCAACTATTCTCTCTGTGTTTTCTGTTATCCCTTCCTGTTCTGGGACGCCAATCAGATGCAAGGTATTCTTCTTGATAGAGTGCCACGTGATTCTTAGGGTTTCTTCATTTTTTTTAATTCTTTTTTCTGATTTTTTTTCAGCTATATTGGTGTCAATTCCCTTGTCCTCCAGATCTCCCACTCTGCATTGCAATTGCTCAAGTCTGCTTCTCTGACTTCCTATTGCTGTCTAATTATTCCTGTCTAATTCTGTAATTTTATTGTTATTCTTTTGGATTTCTGAATGCTGTCTCTCTATGGATTCTTGCAACTTATTAATTTTTCCACTATGTTCTTGAATAATCTTTTTGAGTTCTTCAACTGCTTTATCAGTGTGTTCCTTGGCTTTTTCTGTAGCTTGCCTTATTTCATTTCTGAGGTCATCCCTGATGTCTTGAAGCATTCCATAAATTAGTTTTTTATATTCTGTATCTGGCAATTCCATGATTGTATCTTCATTTGGGAAAGATTCTTTAGTTTGGGGAGTTGTAGAAGCTATCATGGTCTGCTTCTTTATGTGGTTTGATATCGACTGCTGTCTCTGAGCCATCTCTAAGATATTGTAGTGATTTTTTCTGTATTTGCTCACTGAGTCTTATCTTGTTTTGTTTTCTTTCAATATACGTAGATGGGCTACTAGATCGTGCTGTCTTGATTGTTGTAGCCCTTGAGTCACTTATGTCCTATTACCAGCTGGTTTGGGCTGTTACCAGGTATAGAAGCCTGAGTCCATTCACTATTCTTGAGTAGAATCTGATTTTGGGTCATCAAGTATGTGGTGCAGATTGCCACCTATCCACCTAGAGAAGTAGTGGTGATAGTTGTGTGCACCAGATTCTAGTAGCAGCAGGGGTTCACACTCCGGGGCGGGGGGGCAGGATGCTGACAGGCTTCCCCCAAGTGCCAGTGAGGTAGGTGTGTCTCTATTCCTAAAGCACCTTGGTGGGTGGGCTCTGCAGCTGTATCTTAGGCCCCCAATGCAAGTAACTCTACAGATTGGTAGGTGTCACCCTCCTTAGACCCCTAAGGCAGTAGGCTAGGTGGTCTGGGGGGAGCTTCAGCCCTCAGTTCCCTGTTGTGGGTCAGTGAGGGCTCTTTTGAATACGCAGCGATATCAGACCTGGGAAATTTGTCTTTCCAGTAATCCGCTAAAGCAAGTACAGTCAGATCCCTATCAGAAAAATGTCTTTGCATTATAATAGCCACCTTGTTCCCTGTAGGGATGAAAGCCCAAGACTGTGAATCACATATGCTTGGCTGGAGCTGGTTCTGTGTTTTTAGTCCAGTTAGGGAAGGATTTTTGGTCCCTGGTTTTCTGTAGCTGCTTCTCTCAGGCCAGGAGAATGGGTTAGGAAAAGACCAAAAAAAAAAAAAAAATAAAATAGAAAGAAAGGAAAACCACAGAGCAGTTCACCCTCTGGCTCGGGAAATTCCAATGTTAATGAAGCCGCCTGGGAAGGGGAGGGGAGGGTTCAGATAAATAGGAGAGAGTAGCACCCTGGAATATAGACAAAGTTACATATCTTGCTTGGGATGACTGTTTTATCTGAGATTCCCGAGGGGCACATCGACTGTGTGCACTGGCTGGGTGGAGATTGCCCCCGAGGGTCAGGCCCGCGTCCCGTGCTTGTGCTGTCTCAGAAGCCGTGGTCAGTTCCTCCGCTCCCAATCCATAGCCCAGCGCCAAGGTTCCCTGGCTGGGACGCCGCACTCCCAGCTCCAAAACCAGTCTCTGCCTCCCGGTGACTTCTCCTCCTGTCAGCCGCGTTGCTGCGCTGTCTGCGTGCACTGGCTGGGCTTCCCCCGAGGTCACTTGCCATCTCAGGATGCCCTGCTCAGCTCCCCTGCTCCCAGTCCAAAGCCCGGCGCCAAGGTTTCCTGACTGGGTCGCTGGCTCCAGGCTCCGAAAACAGTCTCTGCTTCCCCGTGGTTGTTCGTTCTCAGTCACTTGCCACTCAGGTGAACTTTTTAGATCTGTGTTTGATGGTCAGGGTTTGTATATTGTCATGTATGTGATCGATTCACTTGTTTTTCCGAGTTTTTGTTGCAAGAGGGATCCGAGGTAGCTTCTACCTAGTCAGCCACCTTGGCCCCACCCCCAACTTTTTATCTTAATATCCTGGTGTTAATTTTATCCTCAGGAGAAGTGTTCTAAGAACCATGATTTTGTAAGGCCCACTCAAATTGTCTGCAAATTCCGCCCAGGTAGGTGGGTCTTTTTTTTTTTTTTAGGTGGGTCTCTCCAGGTCTGGCTCATTCCAGTGCTTGGGATGCAGACAGAGAAGGAGAAAAACACAGCACAGCAATAGCACTGCTAACGCTGGCCCTACATTTCCAGTCTGCATTTTTCTATCAAGTCCCTGGATGGTGCAAACAGTCAAGGGCACAACTACTAGCTGAAAGGTTGCCAGTTTGAACCCACCCAGAAGACCCTCAGAAGACTGTTCCGGGAATCTACTTCTGGAAGGTCACAGCCTTGAAAACCCTATGGAGTGTAGTTCTACTCTGCAACACATGGGGTTGCTGTGAGTGAGAATTGACTCAACTGGCAATTAACAACAGCTACTTTTCTATTTGGACCCACTCAAAGGCAGCTAACAAAAATAATTCTTCTATTTACCTTTGTGTTCTTTCCTGAATTTGTTGAAAATCAAATATTTGCAAGAACCATCTGTTTCCCTTTTTCATTCATTATTCCTACAGTGTCTAGCATTTTTGCTGTCAGGTAGTGTTGAGTATCTTCCCACTCACAGCGACCCTACGTACAACAGAATGAAATACTGCCCAGTCCTGCGCCATCCTCACAATCATTGCTATGTTTGAGCCCGTTGTTGCAGCCACTGTATCAAAACATCTCATCGAAGGTCTTTCTCTTTTTCACTGACCTTCTACTTTACCAAGTATAATGTCCTTCTCCAGAGACTGGTCCCTCCTGATAACATGTCCAAAGTATGTGAGACAAAGTCTCGCCATCCTTGCTTCCAAGGAGCACTCTGGCTGTACTTCTTCCAAGACAGATTTTTTTCTTTCTTTTGACGGTCCATGGTACATTCAACATTCTTTGCCAACACCACAACTCAAAGGTGTCAATTCTTCTTTGGTCTTCCTTATTCATTGTCTAGCTTTCACATGCACATGAGGCGATTGGAAATATCATGGCTTGGGCCAGGCTCACCTTAGTGCTCAGAGTGACAACTTTGCTTTTTAACACTTTAAAGAGGTCTTTTGAAAAAGATTTGCCCATTGCAATATGTTGTTTGTTTTCTTGACTGCTGCTTCCATGGGCATTGATTGTGGAACCAAGTAAAAGGAAATCCTTGACAATGCCAATCTTATCTCCGTTTCTCATGATGTAGCTAATTGGTCCAGTTGTGAGGATTTTTGTTTTCTTTATGTTGAGGTGTAATTGATACTGAAGGCTGTAATCTTTGATTTTCATCAGCAAGTGCTTCAAGTCCTCTTCACTTTCAGCAAGCAAGATTATGTCATCTGCAAATCACAGGTTGTTAACAAGGCTTCCACCGATCCTGATGCCACATTCTTCTTCATATAGACCAGTTTCTTGGATTATTTATTCAGCATGCAGATTGAATAAGTATGGTGAAAGGATGCAACAGTTACACACACCTTTCTTGATTTTAAACCATTCTGTATCCCCTTGCTCTGTTCCAATGCCTGAATTTTGATCTATGTACAGATTCCACATGAGCACAATTAAATGTACTGGAATTCTTATTCTTCACGATGTTATCCATAATATTTTCTGATCCACACAGTCAAATGCTTTGCATTGTCAATAAAACACAGGTAAACATCTTTCTGGTATTCTCTGCTTTCAGCCAAGATCCATCTGACATCAACAATGAAAGCACTCCTTCCAAATCCTTCTCTGAATCCGGCTAGAATTCCTGGCAGTTCCCTGTCCATGTACTGCTGGAACTGATTTGAATTATCTTCAGCAAAATTTTACTTGCTTGTCATATTAATGACATTGTCGAATAATTTACACATTCTGATGGATCACCTTTCTTTGGAATGGGCACAAATATGGGTCTCTTCTAGTCAGTTGGTCAGGTAGCTGTCTTCCAAATATCTTGGCATAGACAAGTGAGCACCTTCAGTGCTGCATCCACTTGTTGCAACATCTCAGTTGGTATTCCGTCAATTCCTGGAGCCCTGTTCAGTGCAGCTTGGACTTCTTCCTCCAATATCATCAGTTTTTGATCATATGCTACCCCTGAAATGGTTGAACATCAACGAATTCTTTTTTATACAGTGACTGTGTACTCCTTCCATCTTCTTTTGATGCCTCCTGCGTCATTCAATTTTTGCCTGTACAATTCTTCACTATTGCAACTATAGGCTTGAATTTTTTCTTCAGTTCTTTCAGTTTGAGAAATGCTAAGTGTGTTCTTCCCTTTTGATTTTCTAACTCCAGGTCTTTGCACATTTCATGATAATAACTTTGTCTTCTCAACCTACCTTTGAAATCTTCTGTTTAACTCTTTTACTTCATCATTTCTCTTTCCTTTTAGCTCCTCTAAGTTCTAGAGCAAGTTTCAGGGTCTCTCCTGACATCCATTTTGGTCTTTTCTTTCTTCCCTGCCTTTTTAATGAACTTTTGATTTCTTCATGTTTGAAGTCCTTGATGTCTTCCCACAACTTATCTGGTCTTCAGACATTAGAGTTCAATGCATCAGATCTATTCTTGAGATAGTCCCCAAACTCAGGTAGGATATACTCAAGGTGGTATTTTGGCATTAGTGGGCTTATTCTAATTTTCTTCAGCTTTAACTTGAACTTCTCATGAGCAATTGGTGGTCTCTTTTGAATTGGCCCCTGGCCTTGTTCTGACTGATAATATTGAGTTTTTCCATTGTCTCTTTCCACAGATGTGGTAGATTTGATTCCTGTGTTTTCTGTTCAGTGAGGTCTATGTGTATAGTCACTGTTTATGTTGTTGAAAAAAGATATTTGCTATGAATAAGGTGTTGGTCTTTCAAAATTCTATCATTGCAATCTCTGGAGTTTTTTGACCACCAAGGCTGTATTTTCCAATTCTCAATCCTCCTTCTTTTTTTCCAACTTCCACATTCCAATCACCAGTAATTATTAATGCATCTTGATTGCATGTGTGATCAATATCAGACTGCAGAAGCTAGTAAAAATCTTCAATTTCTTCATCTTTGGCATTAGTGTTTGGTGTGTATCATATTAACTTGTGTTCCTTGTAGGCATATGGGTATTATGCCTAGTTCAGGATAGATTTTGTACTTCAGGATAGATTTTGGAATGTTCTTTTTGACGATGAACATGATGCCATTCCTCTTCAATTTGTCATTCCCGGCACAGTAGACCATATGATTGCCTGATTCAAAAGGGCCAATACCAGTCCATTTCAACTCATTAATGCTTAAGATATCAATTTCATTTTTGACTACTTTCAATTTTCCTAGATTCATACTTCCTACATTCCACATTCTGATTATTAATGAATTTTTACAGCTGTTTCTTCTCATTTTGAGTCGTGCCACATCAGCAAATAAAGGTTCTGAAAGCTTGACTCCATCCATACCCTTAAGGTCGATTTTACTTTGAGGAGGCAGCTTTCCCCCAGTCGTTTCTGAGTACCTTCCAACCTGAGGGGCTCATCTTCTGGCACTATATCAGACAATTTTCCACTGCTATTCATAAGATTTTCACTGATTTGTTTTTTTTAGAAGTAGACTGCCAGGTCCTTCATCCTAATCTGTATTAGTCTAAAAGCACCACTGAAACCCGTCCACCAAGGTTGACCCTGCTGGTATTTAAAATACTGGTCCTAAAACTTCCAGTATCACAGCAACGTGCAAGCCACCGCAGTACGACAAACTGACAGACACGTGTGGGTGCCTACTATACTGTTTTAAAATACTCATTAGTTATTTTTGACCAAATGTGGGGAAAAAAACTACTTTAGATTTTAGAAGGAATATCAATTTAAAATGTGTATTCTGAATGAACTCCTTAGCTGTATTTCACATTTCCTTTGTGTTTGGCATACTTTCTCAGTAGAGAAAGGCGCACACACATACTAATTAAATAATTCCCTTAATTGTCAGAGGCTTCTAGGAACATGATGCATAATTGCCTTTTCATGCATTTATGAATACTCTCATGATAACTATTTTTTGTACAGTATGATTGAGGGTGAGTCACTTTAGAGGTTCTCAGTTAGGTGTTGCCAAGGTAGCAGAGCAGAGCCCAGGGGCTCCCAGGCTGCTGCTGCTAACCCAAACAACCTAAACCAGTTGCCATCCAATTGATTTGGACTCATGGCAACTCCATGTGTGCAGAGTAGAACTGCTCTGTAGAATTTTCAAGGCTGTGACCTTTTGGAAGCAGGTCACCAGGCCTTTTTTCTGAGGCACCTCGGGCTATATTCAAGCCATCAACCTTTTGGTTAGTAGCCCAACATTTAACCATTCACAACACCCAGGGACTCTATAGCTGCCTCCAGCCCCAGCAAACTTGTCTGTGGCTGGTGAATGCTGCCTGACTGGGGCAGAGTCTGATGACTTTTCCCCAAGGAACTTGTATTCAGTAATTGTTGCAGGACTGCCAGCCTTGCTGCTCCATCCTGGGGAGAAGTTTCACATCTGGTCAACTGCCCCAGTAGGTGGATGAGGGGAATGCCACTGCCTGAGGAGATGAGGGCAGTGGAGCTGAGGGAAGAGCAAGCAGGAAGCCCAGAGCTGGCCATTCTGGGTGGATGGGGCTGAAAGACAAGGTAGGAAGGCAGAACAGGGGTTCCCAGCAAGCACTGGCATCTCCATCTTCTTAGTTCTCTGATTCTTGCCTGTGGCTTATGTGGTCTTTTAGAGGTGTCTGGGCTAGCTGTATAGTCGCTGCTTTAAAAATGCAAGTGCTTTGTGTAATTTATGGTTTTATCTTTGTTCTGAAATATTTAATACGAAAAGTTCAACTTGATTAAAATTATTTTACATGTTTACAGGACAAATAACATTTATAATTTTTTAAAGAGTATTAAATGTTATAGATACAATTTTGTCTATAGTGTTGTTTTAAAGGAGTCCCTGAGGGGCACAGTTAAGCTCTTGACTACTAACCAAAAGGTTACCGGTTAAAAACCACCCAGAGGTACCTCAGAAGACAGGCCTGGTAATCTACTTTCAAAAGTCATAGCCATTGAAAATCCTATGGAGCACAGTTCTATTCTGAAACACATAAGGTCACCATGTGTTGGAATCAACTAGACAGCAACCTGTAATGTTTTAAATGGTTGTAAAAAAATGGTTTTAAAAATTTTGTTATCTATTTGTGTAGACAATGTTTGGCATTGATGGTGACTGTCAGGCATTTAAAAAATTCCTCATTAAAAAATCTTCATCAAGAACTGTTTATGTGACCAATTCAAGCATAAAAAACAGATATTAAAAAAAAAGTTGTGGATGAAAATTCAAGTTTCTCATTAAAACTTGTGAAAATAATTTTTGGAATCGTACAAATTTAATATTTAATGACTTTTCCAACTCTTTGATCTTATTTATCTCATAATTACACTACGTAAAGAAATAAAGTCAATTCTTTTCCAAGTCTCATACTTCTCTAGGGCATCTCACTGTTCTCTATAATAAATGCTATCATTTTTATCCCTGGATGCTATGAGAAAGGTTGGACAGCACAGCTTTTAAAGTTCCAAGTGAAAGCATTCATTCTAAAGTGAACCAGAGGACCGGAGCTATAAATAGTTACCTTCAAAAGGCAGCTATTTACACCTTGCGGTAACTGAGACCAGATTACGGCCTATAGAGAGATCCCATGATTGTCACCTCATCCCTTCTTCACAGTTCAGTGTAGTGGGGACTCTACGTTTATTTCAGTCTCTGATTCTATGTTGCAATTTTATTTTTTCTATCTGGTCACCTAAAACAGAATATCATGTATTTATTTATTCATTTTTTCTTTAAAGAAGGCATTCGAATTTATAGTAGCTTCCAGTCCCATGGAACCTGAAGCTACCCATCCCTGCTTGCCATGGTGGATTACCTATTTCCAAATATTCTGATTTCCTTTCCTGTGGCCACATTTCACCAGGTCTCTTTTCCTTCTGCTCCAAATTCAAACCAACAAAAGGGGAAATGATGTTTGTGTCTGTGTGTTTTTCTGGGTGAAAACATTCCATGGCTGGTGGTTGATTACCCATGTTCTCTTGCCCTGACTCAGAAACCATAAAAGCACATGTTGAGGAGGAGTCACAACATCATGGAGCCAACATCATCCTAGTTCCTGGGGTAACAACAACAAACAAGGCCCCCTGCCCTATGCCCTCTTCAAACTGTAATGAACATGGAGTGTGAAAGAGGATTAAATTTTACCATGAAGCCACAGTGCTTTGGGAGTTGTTTATTACTCAGCATAACCTAGGTGGTCATTAGCATAGCCTTGATAAGGAGATCCACGTTCTAGGCGCCTTTAGGTTCTGTCTCACCATCTTGGCTATAACATTGTCACTCTTAACGGACAATGAGAACACTTTGGGTTCTTTTCTCCACTAACCTGGGATATGTAGGATACTGTGAGATTGCTCTGAGACATTGCTACTCTGCCACTCAAGCACCATGATAGATGAGAGCCTTCTCAGATACTTTCAGTCTGACTGGGCCACTCTCTAGAAATTAAAGTATCTGCAGTTCTTGGAGTTTTTTCATTTAATTTTTTTAGTCTTGGCCATCTCCTAGTATGCATCAACATTTAAAGTCTAATTAGGTCTTCTGAGATTTTCCTACTACCAGGTAATAATCCTAGTGCCGTGAAGACTCATCTGATGACATACCTTATGTTGTTCCTACTCTACAATGTATATTATAAATTTGATGCTCTAAATTTTCATTGTTAACTCTTTCTAATATAATGGAACATAACAAACAAGCGCAAAACATCAGTGGCACAAAACAAAACACATTCATTTTTTTATTATGAGTCTATCATAGAAGTCTATTATAGTCTATTGTGTTTATTATAGTCTATCATATAGGTCTATTTGTTGGGCTTGGCTTGACTGATCTCGTCTGAGCTTGCTCTTGTATATGTGAGAAACTGGCAGGTCAACTGAAGGCTATGTTGTCTAGAATGGCCTCAGCCCTCTTGGCCATGATGATTTGATTCTGCTCTGTGTAGTCTCTCATCCTCTTGGAGGTTACCCAGCTTGTTCTCATGTCAGGAGTCTGAGAGAGGTAAGAAGTGCTCACAGCCTCTTGAGACATGGGCTCAGAACTGGTGGATTGCCGTTTCTACTGCATTCTGTTGGCCAAAGCAGGTCACAAGGCTGGTCCAAATCAGAAGGTTAAAAAGAAACTCCATCTCTTGAAGAGAGAAGCTACAAAGGTTCATGCAGAGAGAATAAAGAATTAGGGTCATTTTTAAACATATTTGTCTCATGTACCTAGTGCTGCCAAAACAAAATACCACAAAGTTGGTGACTTTAAAGAATAGACATTTATTGTCTCACAGTTTTGGAGGCTAGAAATTCAGGTCAGGACATCAGCTCTGGGGGAAGGTCCTTGCTGGTTGGTAGCCCCTTGTTGGTAGGTGTGTCTTGATATTCCTTGGGTTGTAGATGGTTCTTCACATAGTCTCTTCCTCCTGAGTATGTGTGTCTATTCTACTTTTTTATAAAACACTATTGAGAAGGGTTTAGGTTTTAGAAACACCTTACTCTGGTATGACCTTATTAACCTAACAGAAGAAAACCCTATTTCCAAATAAGGTCACATGTACAGGGATCAAGATTTCAACGTACCTTTTGGGGGAGGGACATAATTTAATCCATAACAGAACCTAATCAAAAAATCTTCTAGGCTCCAGCCTTTGGAAATATATTTTTTTGATTTTTGGTGTTTTGCTTTTTTTTTCTTTCTCAGCAAAGCCTGGGTCTTGAAAATGAAGACTTTGCTTTATTATTTCTGCCATCAGTTTTTAAAAAAGTGCATTCAGAATATTAACTCACTGCTTTTTTTCTAAGCTAAATTTTCTCTCTGTCTGAGGTTAGCCTGTATGGAAAGTTGCTGATGCAGTATATATGGTGGAGGCAAGTGACTGGGATAAGAAAACTTTTGAGGGAAGCATTTTATTTTAATGTCTCATAATATTATCCCATTATATAGATAGACAATATAGAAAATTCAGAAAACATAAACATGCAGAAGGAAGTTAATATCACTGTTTTGTAATCACTATTGATAATGTTATCACCATTAAAGTTTTAGATGTAAGCCCTGTCAGGTGTGTGCATGTGCATGGGTATGTAAAGACAGAATTTTCATTACAAAAAATTGAATGATATAATACGACTTTTTATTTTACATTTTGAGCATGTTTGTATAATGTTACACATTCTTCGACTGTACCATTTTATTAACTATAGATCAGATGCATAATAATGTATTTAACCAATCTCCACTCAGGATATTTAAAATGCTTCCAATACTTGAAGGACACCTTTGTGGTTAAAACTTTGCAAATATCCTTAATTACATTTTAGTGATAAACTACTAAAGATAAAAATAGTTTTACAAAACATATTTAAAAAATTAAAAATTTTTTTATTTAAAATGGCAAATTTTCTTCCCAAAAGTTTATACAAATCTGCATACCCACCAGCGGTATGAGTGCTGGTTGTTGACCAATTTTGCTGATTATTGTCATTAAATGATAAAAGAAAGCCCTTTTAGATCCAGTAGGTCAAAAATCTATCTATATTTTCTTTGATTACCATATATTTGTATAGTAGCAGATAGAATATTGTCTCATCTATTTTGTTGTCAATTTTATATTTTCTGCAAGTTGTCTATTCATGTTCTTGTTCATTTTTATTGGTTTATCTTTTCACTTATTAATTTTAAGGCAATTTATATATCAAGGATAATACTTGTTTTTATATATATATATATATATATATATATATATATATATATATATATGATTACCACCTGTCTGTCAGTTTGTCATAATGTGGTGACTTGGGTATTGCTTTGGTGCTGGAAGCTATGTGTCTTAGTTGTCTAGTGCTTGGCAACCACATGGGGCAGTTCTATTCTGTCCACAAGTGGATGGCTTTAACAAAGAGAAGTTTATTCTCTCACAGTCTAGGAGGCTAGAAGTCCGAATTCAGGGTGCCATCTCTGGGGGAATGCTTTCTCCTTCTGTCGGCTCTGGGAGAAGGTACCTATTATCAGTCTTTCCCTGTTCTAGGGGCTTCTTAATGCAGGGACCCCAGGTCCAAAGGACACATGCTCCTGGCTCTACTTTCTTGGCGGTATGAGGTCTCCATGTCTCTCTAATTGCTTCTATCTTTTATATTTCAAAAGAGATTGGCTTAAAACAAAACCTAATCTTGTAGATTGAGTCCTGCCTCATTAACATAACTGCCTCTAATCCTGTCTCATTAACATCATAGAGCTAGAATTTATAACTCATAAGAAAATCACATCAGATGACAAAATGACAATCACATAATACTGGGAATCATAGCCTAGCCAAGTTGGCACATACTTTTGGGGGACACGATTCAACCCATAACACTGTGCCACTGGTATATCAAATGCCAGCAGGGCCACCCATGGTGGACAGGTTTCAGCTGAGCTTCCAGAATAAGACAGACCAGGAAAAAAGGCCTGGAGGTCTACTTCCAAATATTAGCCAGTGAAAACCTTATAGATCACAACAGAACATGGTCTAACTCACTTGCTTTGAACACATCAAGAGGATGGATCAATTGCTGGAGAAGGACATCATGTTTGGTGAAGTAGAGGGCCAATGAGGGTGAGGGAGATGCTTGGTAAGACAAATTGGCACAATAGCAGTAACAGCAGACTCAAACATACTGGTAGTCATGAGGATGATGGAGGACCAGGAAACATTTGTATATAAGGTTGCCATGAGTCAGAGATGACTTGAAAGCAACTGTTTGTTTACCTACCTACCTATTCAAGTATTTATTCACACACACTATGGATATTTAAACACACTATGTGTATATGGAAGTCCTGGTGGCATAGTGATTAAGAGCTATGGCTGTTAACCAAAAGGTTGGCAGGTCGAGTCCACCAGGTGTTCCTTGGAAACTATGGAGCAGTTCTACTCTGTCCTATACGGTGGCTATGAGTCAGAATTGACTTGACAGCAATGGGTTTTTTTTTAATGTATCATACACATTACCATTGAGTGGTTTCTGACTCACAGTGACCCTATAGGACAGAGTACAGCTGCCCCATAGGGTTTCCAAGGCTGCAATCTTTAGGGAAGCAGAGTGCCACACCTTTATCTTGTGTGTGTGTGCATGCATGCATGTGTGTGTGTATGTGTATATATATATATATTTTCACACTCACAGTATTTTTCCTAATTTGATATTTGTTTTTCCCCCCTTTGGATTTAAACAAAAAATATTAGTAGACTAGAAGATTTATGGTTGCCTTTTTTTTAATTATTATGATTGTCATTTAATAGATAGCCATACAAAATCCCAGCAATTAATAAGATCATTCCATTTAGTTTTGTCTTTGTAAAACTATTTTGTCTTTTTAACTAAAAGATTAAAAGAACTGTATCTGATTAAAAGACTCTGATTATTGGTAGTGTTGTTCTTGGGTGCTGTAGAGTCATTTTTGACTCATAGCAGCCCCACGTGATAGAGTAGAGCTGTGCCATAGGGTTTTCTAGGGCGTAATCTTCACAGAAGCAGATTGCCAGGTCTTGCTCCCACAGAGCAGCTGGTGGGTTCGAACCACCAACTTTTTGTTAGTAGTTGACCACTTAACCATTATGCCACCAGGGCTCCTTCTGACTATTGATTGATTGATATCTCCAGATAGATTGACCTCTCCTAATGACCTGTCCAAAGCAAGTGAGTTGGAGAATGTTCTGCTGGGATCCATAAGGCTTCATTAGCTAATTTTCAGAAGTAGATCACCAAATCTTTCTTCCTAGTATATCTTAGATTACTGGTAGAGACCCAGACTGTTAAGAATGAGGTTACTGTGGGTGCACTGTAGGTATTTGTCTCTACCCAATAACATGTGTGCAAAATATAAGAAGTGAGTGACATATCTGTGGGGTAGTTAGGTTTAATAGTACTTCTTGAAATGACACATTTTTTAAGATTTAAAATAGCTGTTCAAATCTATGTATTTATATTTCTATCGGTCATACTTGTGAAATAGATGCAAGGTACTATGAGGAAAGAAAAAGAGAAAATAAAAACAGATACGATATTTATTTTTGATAATAGAAAAACATAAATAAAAGAAAAGAGCAAAAATCAATAATGAAAATATATAAAATAAAGTTAATAAAAAGTTTATTATTTTAAATTAAATGATCAATTGTTAAATTTACACATATGTTAAAATAAATATCATAGGTAATCCTAAAAGTTCAGAGTAAGTAGAAAATGCACACCCCATCTCTCTTTGCTTATATTGCTTGAACGTTTTTATTCTAAGAATTATGAGAAAAGTCACTCATTTAACTTGGAAAAACATGTTTATTAAATATAAAGTTATGCCTTGAAAGTAGAAGTGTAAACAGAATGAAGAGTAAGAAATAGAATAGCTGACTTTTGTTGCGTGCAAGAGTATAAAATAAGATTTAATCTTTATCCATGCAAAAGCAAAGAATAGTTTTTAATAAAACACACGATTATAATCAGATATCATTGTTATGACTAGGTTACCTATATAATTTATGAAGTTTCCCTGGAAGGGGATGTTCCTCATAAAGTGTGTTAAAACAGTATATATTTACAGCTTTTGGAGCTATCTTCAAAGTTCATGTTATATCACATAGATAATAGAAAGTGAAATAATCTCTATTAATCAGATGGTGCATGTCCGAAACTGGATACAGTTAAGAGTATCATACGTGATTACCTGATCAAGGTAATAAGCTCTTTGGTTTGTAACATTATTCCTTCTATTAAGCATTTGTTGTGATCACTTGTGCTCCAGGGGTCAAGACCCATCTATCCAAAGATGGAGTTTAGTTTGAGAGAAAGAACCACTGCTCAGGAATTAAAATGAAAAGGTTTTCTATCTGCTCAAAAATGATATAAATGAGCATTAAGTAAATTTGCTTCACCCTCTAAATACTTCTTTAAACAATGATTTGTGGTGGAACCTGGAAATAAATACAGTATATTTCCTTTGACTTGTTGGATAATTACAACAACCAATTTTCTTCAGAAAGATGAGAAATTTAATTCAGAATCAAATAGCCAGATCCTCAAACCTAGATCCTATCCTAGAAGCCATAAAAGAAAGACATATAAAGTAAGAACATGGACTCATCATTTAGAGTAGAAAAATAATATGCAGAAAAATTATAATGTATCTAACTGAAAAGAAAATTAAATATTTTTAAAAGCTGATTCAGTAAAAATTATTATTCTAATAAAAAGTACTACCATTTTGACAGATAGTTCAGTTAACCATACATAGAAATGGTTTTGAAATAAATGTTTCAGTAACGAAGAAGTAAAAAAAAAACGTAATTTAATGAAATCTTAATGTAATGTAAAAGTTTTAGATACAGTAAACGGAAAAAAGGCGACAATGTAGGTCAAATCTCGATATCTTAAGGGAGACTATCTGTGCAACGATTAAAAAAGAAAGAGAAAAAAATAAAGTGTGTCCTTTTCAGGCAGAGACTGCATAAACACATCAACTCCAAGATTAGATTAAGATTCCATTATTTAGTTAAATGTGCTGAAAATTATTGGACAGAGTGAGACCTCCAGAACTTGATGAGAAACAATCTATCTCAGTCAGCTTCCTTGGGCTGCAGAGTTTGTAATATGAAGTCACATACCACACAGCGGAAGGTCAATGCCAGCTGGCATCTTGCTAGATCTGAAATCTCAATCTTTTTTTTCAGGACCACAGGCTCTTTATACCTCACTACTCAAAAAAAAAAATTTTTTTTTCTTTTTACTCAGAAATAACTACTTGGGAAAAATCCATGCCTAAACTGAAGATATTCACAGAGATCCAAAACTGTCTTTATTCTTGAGCCAAACACAGCATTAGCTAGGCTACATCCTAATACTGTGGAAATAATGAAGAATCAGTGCCCAGATAGCTCCATTACTGTCTACTTCAGCTGTCCAGCTCCCAGGAAGCTTACTTCTCTGCAGTAAACCACAATAATCAGACTTAATACCTCTTTGTCTGGGTGGTCTTGAGGCTGAGTTTGTTGAGGACCACGAACATTAGTCCGATCTCCCTGCAGTTCTTTCACTGACCCTTGATGGGTGGTCATACTTTCAGGCACTATGCATTACACATAGTTATCTTTTTAGTAACCAAGTAAACAATTGGCCCTTGTTAGAGTATATGACTTCTCTTTCTCACTCATCTTGTATTATTGGTCCCTCCCAAGCATTATCAAACATTTACAGCCTTTTATAAACTAAGCTTTTTTCACTTGATCATATCCTTTTTTGTTGTTGCTTTCTCCAAGAAAATATTCTAGGCCCAACTTACTTTTTAATTTCATATATTTAGAATGAGTTGTCTTCCAAAGAACAAATTTAGACACCAAAATATGGGTGTCTAGAGTCAGTAATATTTGACTTCACATAATCACTAAGGTAAAGCAGAGCGACACAGAAGATTCTAGCCACTTTAGTGAAAGAACAGAGGCCACGAGTTCACATTGAGATTTGCAACTTACCTTTATTTTTAGTAATACCCTTAAGGTAGCTTTAGTGTGAGTATACATTAACACCTTTTTCCATTTCCGGCTAATATTGAAGACATCATCTTATATACTTTCGTATTAAACCATGTAACAAATTCACACATTTCCTCCAAATATATATGTCTCTGTTTTATTTTCTTCTTGAAACTCTTGGATCAAGATCTTTGATTGGGTCCTGAAGTAGTAAGGTCCTGATGATTCCCCTTGATAGCATTACTGAGCATAGGGCCATGATACAGTTTATTGTTCAACTTAGGCATTCTGAAAATGAAAGTGAAAGAAAGCCCTATTAATAATGACTTGGGAATAACAGACATAAACAAAGGCTTTCCTAGGCCACTCTTCTAAAGAACCAGCTAAGAAAACAAAAAGAAAATTATAGCTTCCTTCCAGGTGAATCCAAAGGACAAACACGTGAGTAGAACACTTGGTATTTCAGATAAAATCCCATGCAATTGCAGGCAAGGAAATGAAGAAAGGCTCAGGAGGATTAGTCTAAAACTCTTTTTTAACTCTACATTTTCATAGGCTCTAGGATTATTATTAACTTTTATCATAAGGAGCTTTAATGATGAACTTTAATTTCTTAAAGGCTTTAGAAAAATACACATGGATATTTATCATGTCAGCCTTTTCCAGTCTAAATTCTCAAAAGTTAATTTTGAATGGCAAAATTTACAACCAAATTAATAACAAGAATTATTTAAAGCAATGCCTAACATTACATTTTTAAAATCTAAGAACTGACAATTTATATAAAATAGTTTCTATGTATCCATCTAACTTTCAAAATGCTAACTCACAGGAGGTGGGGCCAAGATGGCGGACTAGGTACACACTACCTTGGATCCCTCTTGCAACAAAGACTCGGAAAAACAAGTGAATCGATCACATGCATAACAATATACGAGCCCTGAACAACAAACACAGATTTAGAGACGGAAAACGAACAAATACGGGGAAGCAGCAACTGTTTTCAGAGCCTGGAGCCAGCGTCCCAGTCAGGTAACCTTGGCGCTGGGCTTCTGGGCCCAGGGGAGCTGAACTCAAAAATCTTGTGATGGCGCAAACAAGGGGCGCAGCCCTACCCCCCTGAACTGAACCCAGGAGGGGGCCCAGCTGGTTCGCGTGGAGACGCGGCTGGTGGGAGAAGTCCCCGGGAGGCAGTGACTGGTTTTGGAGCCGGGAGTGCAGCGTCCCAGCCGGGGAACCTTGGCGCCGGACTTTTGACTGGGCGCTGTCACAGTGCAAGCACGAGGCGCAGCTCTACTCCCCTGAACTAACCCCAGGAGGGGGCCCAGCCGGTCCACGGGGGAGGCGGCGACGCGGCTGGCGGAACGAGAAGCCCCCGGGAGGCAGCGACTGATTTTGGAGCCAGAAGTGCAGCATCCCAGCAGGGAAACCTTGACGCTGGGCTTTGGACTGGCAGTGGAGGATCTGACCGCGGCTTCAGTGGGCCAGACCTCCGGGGGCAATCTCCACACAGCCAGCACACATAGGCGACACGCCCCTCGGGAATCTCAGATAAAATAGTCATTCCAAGCAAGACAAGCAACTCTGCCTATATTCCGAGGTGCTACTCTCCTATCTCTCTGAACCCTCCCCCGCCCTTCCCACGCGGCTTCATTAACATTGAAATTTCCTGAGCCAGAGGGAGAACGGCTCCGGCTCCGCGGCAGCTTTGCTTTTCCCTCTTTTTTTTTTTTTTGGTCTTTTCCTAACCCATTCTTCCGGCCTGAGAGAAAGAACCACAAAAAACCCAGGGACCAAAAATCCATCCCTAATTGGACTAAAAACACAGAACCAGCTACAGCCAAACATATATGATCCAAATCTCGGACTTTCATCCTTACAGGGAACAAGGTGGCAGTTATAATCCAAAGGCAGTTCTGATAGGGATCTGACTACATTTTTTTTTAGCAGATTTTCTGGAAAAACAAGTTTCCCAAGTCTGATATCTCTGCTTATTCAACAGAGCCCTAACTGACCCACAACAGGGAACTGAGGGCTGAAGCTCCCCCCAGACCACCTAGCCTCCTGCCTTAGGGATCTAAGGAGGGTGACACCTACCAATCAGTAGAGGTACTTGCATTGGGGGCCTAAGGTACAGCTGCAGTGCCCTCCCACCAAGGTGCTATAGGAATAGAGACACACCCACCTCACTGACACTTGGGGGAAGCCTGTCAGCATCCTGCCCCGCCTGGAGGGTGAACCCCAGCTGCCAAAAGAATCTGGTGCACACAACTATCACCACTACTTCTCAAGGTGGATAGGTGTTAGGGTGCAACACACCCTTGATGACCCAAAATCAGATTCTATGCAAGAATAGTGAATAGACTCAGGCATATATATCTGGTCACAGCCAAAACCAGCTGGTAATAGGTCATAAGTAAGTCAAGGGCTACAACAAACAAGACAGCACAATCTAGTAGCCCATCCACGTATACTGAAAGAAAACAAAACAAGATAAGACTCAGTGAGCAATTATAGAATAAACCACTACTATATCTTAGTGATGGCTCAGAGACAGCAGTCGATATCAAATCACGTAAAGAAGCAGACCATGACAGCTTCTACAACCCCCCAAACAAAAGAATCAAAATCTTTCCCAAATGAAGATACAATCCTGGAATTATCAGATACAGAATATAAAAAACTAATTTACAGAATGCTTCAAGACATCAGGGATGACCTCAGAAACGAAATAAGGCAAACTGCAGAAAAAGCCAAGGAACACACTGATAAAACAGTTGAAGAACTCAAAAAGATTATTCAAGAACATAGTGGAAAAATTAATAAGTTGCAAGAATCCATAGAGAGACAGCATGTAGAAATCCAAAAGATTAACAATAAAATTACAGAATTAGACAAAGCAATAGGAAGTCAGATGAGCAGACTCGAGCAATTAGAATGCAGACTGGGACATCTGGAGGACCAGGGAATTAACACCAACGTAGCTGAAAAAAATTGGGTAAAAGAACTTAAAAAAATGAAGAAACCCTAAGAATCATGTGGGACTCTTTCAAGAAGGATAACTTGCGTGTGATTGGAGTCCCAGAACAGGGAGGGGGGACAGAAAACACAGAGAAAATAGTTGAAGATCTCCTGACAGAAAACTTCCCTGACATCATGAAAGACGAAAGGATATCTATCGAAGATGCTCATCGAACCCCATTTAAGATTGATACAAAAAGAAAAACACCAAGACATATTATCATCAAACTCGCCAAAACCAAAGATAAAGAGAAAATTTTAAAAGCAGCCAGGGAGAAAAGAAAGGTCTCCTACAACGGAGAATCAATAAGTTCAGACTACTCAGCAGAAACCATGCAGGCAAGAAGGGAATGGGATGACGTATACAGAGCACTGAAGGAGAAAAACTGCCAGCCAAGGATCATATATCCAGCAAAACTCTCTCTGAAATATGAAGGAGAAATTAAGATATTTCCAGATAAACACAAGCTTAGAGAATTTGCAAAAACCAAACCAAAGCTACAAGAAATACTAAAGGATATTGTTTGGTCAGAAAACCAATAATATCAGATACCAGCACAACACAAGGTCACAAAACAGAACATCCTGATATCAACTCAAATAGAGAAATCACAAAAACAAATTAAGATTAATTTAAAAAAAAATGCTCATAACAGGGAATCCTTGAAGTCAATATGTAAAAGATCACAATAATCAAAAAGAGGGACTAAGTACAGGTGGCATAGTACTGCCATATGGGGAGTGATACAAGGCGATATAGAATAATACAAGTTAGGTTTTTACTTAGAAAAATAGGGGTAAATATTAAGGTAACCACAAAGAGGTATAACAACTCCAGAACTCAAGATAAAAGCCAAGAAAAACGTAACAACTCAACAAACATAAAGTCAAACACTACGAAAATGAGGATCTCACAATTTACTGAGAAAACGTCTCAGTACAAAAAAGTACGTGGAAAAATGAAATTGTCAACAACACACATGAAAAGGCATCAAAATGACAACAATAAACACTTATTTATCTATAATTACGCTGAATGTAAATGGACTAAATGCACCAATAAAGAGACAGAGAGTCACGGACTGGATAAAGAAACACGATCCGTCTATATGCTGCCTACAACAGACACACCTTAGACTTAGAGACACAAACAAACTAAAACTCAAAGGATGGAAAAAAATATATCAAGCAAACAATAAGCAAAAAAGAAGAGGAGTAGCAACATTAATTTCTGACAAAATAGACTTTAAAGTTAAATCCACCACAAAGGATAAAGAAGGACACTACATAATGATAAAAGGGACAATTGATCAGGAAGACATAACCATATTAAATATTTATGCACCCAATGACACGGCTGCAAGATACATAAATCAAATTTTAACACAACTGAAAAGTGAGATAGACACCTTTACAATTATATTAGGAGACTTCAACACACCACTTTCGAAGAAGGACAGGACATCCAGTAAGAAGCTCAATAGAGACACGGAAGACCTACTTACAACAATCAACCAACTTGACCTCATTGACTTATACAGAACTCTCCACCCAACTGCTGCAAAGTATACTTTCTTTTCTAGCACACATGGAACATTCTCTAGAATAGACCACATATTAGGTCATAAAACAAACCTTTGCAGAATCCAAAACATCGAAATATTACAAAGCATCTTCTCAGACCACAGGGCAATAAAACTAGAAATCAATAACAGAAAAACTAGGGAAAAGAAATCAAATACTTGGAAACTGAACAATACCCTCCTGAAAAAAGACTGGGTTATAGAAGACATCAAGGAGGGAATAAGGAAATTCATAGAATGCAACGAGAATGAAAATACTTCCTATCAAAACCTCTGGGACACAGCAAAAGCAGTGCTCAGAGGCCAATTTATATCGATAAATGCACACATACAAAAAGAAGAAAGAGCCAAAAGCAGAGAACTGTCTCTACAACTTGAACAAATAGAAAGTGAGCAACAAAAGAATCCATCAGGCACCAGAAGAAAACAAATAATAAAAATTAGAGCTGAACTAAATGAATTAGAGAACAGAAAAACAATTGAAAGAATTAACAAAGCCAAAAGCTGGTTCTTGGAAAAAATTAACAAAATTGATAAACCATTGGCTAGACTGACTAAAGAAATACAGGAAAGGAAACAAATAACCCGAATAAGAAACGAGAAGGGCCACATCACAACAGACCCAACTGAAATTAAAAGAATCATATCAGATTATTATGAAAAAATGTACCCTAACAAATTTGCAAACCTAGAAGAAATGGATGAATTCCTGGAAAAACACTACCTACCTAAACTAACATATTCAGAAGTAGAATAACTAAATAGACCCATAAAAAAAGAGAGATTGAAACGGTAATCAAAAAACTCCCAACAAAAAAAAGCCCTGGCCCGGACGGCTTCACTGCAGAGTTCTACCAAACTTTCAGAGAAGAGTTAGCACCACCACTACTAAAGGTATTTCAAAGCATAGAAAATGACGGAATACTACCCAACTCATTCTATGAAGCCACCATCTCCCTGATGCCAAAACCAGGTAAAGACATTACAAAAAAAGAAAATTACAGACCTATATCCCTCACGAACATAGATGCAAAAATCCCCAACAAAATTCTAGCCAATAGAATTCAGCAACATATCAAAAAAATAATTCACCACGATCAAGTGGGATTTATACCAGGTATTTTTTTTTTTATGCAAGGCTGGTTTAATATCAGAAAAACCATTAATGTAATCCACCACAAAAATAAAACAAAAGACAAAAACCACATGATCTTATCAATCAATGCAGAAAAGGCATTTGACAAAGTCCAACACCCATTTATGATAAAAATTCTCACCAAAATAGGAATCGAAGGAAAATTCCTCAACATAATAAAGGGCATGTATGCAAAGCCAACAGCCAACATCACTCTAAATTGAGAGAACCTGAAAGCATTTCCCTTGAGAACGGGAACCAGACAAGGATGCCCTTTATCACCGCTCTTATTCAACATCGTGCTAGAGGTCCTAGCCAGGGCAATTAGGCTAGACAAAGAAATAAAGGGCATCCAGATTGGCAAGGAGGAAGTAAAATTATCTCTATTTGCAGATGACATGATCTTATATACGGAAAACCCTAAGGAATCCTCCAGAAAATTACTGAAACTAATAGAAGAGTTTGGCAGAGTCTCAGGTTATCAGATAAACATACAAAAATCACTTGGATTCCTCTACATCAACAAAGAGAACATCGAAGAGGAAATAACCAAATCAATACCATTCACAGTAGCCCCCAAGAAGATAAAATACTTAGGAATAAATCTTACCAAAGATGTAAAAGACCTATACAAAGAAAACTACAAAGCTCTAGTACAAGAAATTAAAAAGGACATACTTAAGTGGAAAAACATACCTTGCTCATGGAGAGGAAGACTTAATATAGTAAAAATGTCTATTCTACCAAAAGCCATCTATACATACAATGCACTTCCGATCCAAATTCCAATGTCATTTTTTAAGGTGATAGAGAAACAAATCACCAACTTCATATGGAAGAGAAAGAAGCCTCGGATAAGCAAAGCATTACTGAAAAAGAAGAAGAAAGTGGGAGGCCTCACTCTACCTGATTTCAGAACCTATTATACAGCCACAGTAGTCAAAACAGCCTGATATTGGTACAACAACAGGCACATAGACCAATGGAACAGAATTGAGAACCCAGATATAAATCCATCCACATATGAGCAGCTGATACTTGACAAAGGCCCAGTGTCAGTTAATTGGGGAAAAGATAGTCTTTTTAACAAATGGTGCTGGCATAACTGGACATCCATTTGCAAAAAAATGAAACAGGACCCATACCTCACACCATGCACAAAAACTAACTCCAACTGGATCAAAGACCTAAACATAAAGACTAAAATGATAAAGATCATGGAAGAAAAAATAGGGACAACCCTAGAAGCCCTAATACAAGGCATAAACAGAATACAAAACATTACCAAAAATGACGAAGAGAAACCAGATAACTGGGAGCTCCTAAAAATCAAACACCTATGCTCATCTAAAGACTTCACCAAAAGAGTAAAAAGACCACCTACAGACTGGGAAAGAATTTTCAGCTATGACATCTCCAACCAGGGCCTGATCTCTAAAATCTACATGATTCTGTCAAAACTCAACCACAAAAAGACAAACAACCCAATCAAGAAGTGGGCAAAGGATATGAACACGCACTTCACTAAAGAAGATATTCAGGCAGCTAACAGATACATGAGAAAATGCTCTCGATCATTAGCCATTAGAGAAATGCAAATTAAAAGTACGATGAGATTCCATCTCACTCCAACAAGGCTGGCATTAATCCAAAAAAACACAAAATAATAAATGTTGGAGAGGCTGTGGAGAGATTGGAGCTCTCATACACTGCTGGTGGGAATGTCAAATGGTACAACCACTTTGGAAATCCATCTGGCGTTATCTTAAACAGTTAGAAATAGAACTACCATACAACCCAGAAATGCCACTCCTCGGAATATACCCTAGAGATACAAGAGCCTTCACACAAACAGATATATGCACACCCATGTTTATTGCAGCTCTGTTTACAATAGCAAAAAGCTGGAAGCAACCAAGGTGTCCATCAACGGATGAATGGTTAAATAAATTGTGGTATATTCACACAATGGAATACTACGCATCGATAAAGAACAGTGATGAATCTGTGAAACATTTCATAACATGGAGGAACCTGGAAGGCATTATGCTGAGCGAAATCAGTCAGAGGCAAAAGGACAAATATTGTATAAGACCAGTGTTATAAGATCTTGAGAAATAGTATAAACTGAGAAGAGCACATACTTTTGTGGTTACGCGGTGGGGAGGGAGGGAGGGAGGGAGAGGGTTTTTTACTGATTAATTAGTAGATAAGAGCTGCTTTAGGTGAAGGGAAGGACAACACTCAATACATGGAAGGTCAGCTCAATTGGACTGGACCAAAAGCAAAGAAGTTTCCGGGACAAAATGAATGCTTCAAAGGTCAGTGGAGCAAGGGCGGGGGTTTGGGAACCATGGTTTAAGGGGACTTCTAAGTCAGTTGGCAAAATAATTCTATTATGAAAACATTCTGCATGCCACTTTGAAATGTGGCATCTGGGGTCTTAAATGCTAACAAGCAGCCATCTAAGATGCATCAATTGGTCTCAATCCACCTGAATCAAAGGAGAATGAAGAACACCAAGGTCACACGACAACTAAGAGCCCAAGAGACAGAAAGGGCCACATGAACCAGAGACCTACATCATCCTGAGACCAGAAGAACTAGTTGGTGTCCGGCCACAATCGATGATTGCCCTGTCAGGGAGCACAACAGAGAACCCCTGAGGGAGCAGGAGATCAGTGGGATGCAGACCCCAAATTCTCATAAAAAGACCATACTTAATAGTCTGACTGAGACTAGAGGAATCCCGGCGGTCATGGCCCCGAAACCTTCTGTTGGCACAGGACAGGAACCATCCCCGAAGACAACTCATGAGACATGAAAGGGACTGGACAGTGGGTAGGAGAGTGATGCTGATGAAGAGTGAGCTAATGATATCAGGTGGACACTTGAGACTGTGTTGGCATCTCCTGTCTGAAGAGGGGATGGGAGGATAGAGAGAGTTGGAAGGTGACAAGATTGTCAGGAAAGGAGAGACTGGAAGGGCTGACTCATTAGGGGGAGAGTAAGTGGGAGTATGGAGTAAGATGTATATAAACATGTATGTGACAGACTGACTTGATTTGTAAACGTTCACTTGAAGCTCCATAAAAGTTAATAAAAAAATGCTAACTCACAGAAGAGAATCAGGAATGGTAAAGACATAATTAGATTATAGATTAACCAAAGTGCAATGTCATATTCATATTACATTCACCTATCTCACAACACCATCCCCATCAGTAGCGTACTTTAAGGGTTTTCTTATAAAGGGAAGTATACAAATTTTATACCAAAATCTTTAGGACTAAAATTTTAATCTTTATGTGAATTATAATATGTCATGTCCATACTCTGAATTTTTCCTTCTATAAAACCACCATAATCACCAAAGATATGAGAATCAGACTATCATCATGTAGGTGACTTGGTGGCTAGGCTTTAATTAATATTGTGTGATACACTTTCCCTAAAACCCACCCAGGCCCTGGTTTTCTGACATGAATAAAACCAGCTGCCAACTCATGATGACCCATGTGTGTCAGAGTAGAACTGTCCTCCGTGACTTTTTCAACGGCTGATTTTTTGAAAGTACATCATGAAGTCTTTCTTCCAGTGTGTCTCTGGGTGGACTTGAACTTCCAACCTTTTGGTTAGTAGCCAAGCACATTATCTCTTTGAAACACCCAAGGTGGGTTCCTTGAAATATCTGTCATATCCTAGATCACTATCCTCCAGATGTTAGGGTTATCCATTTTAGACACGTGGGCCATCTGACAACACTCCTCACTTTGATTTTCAACTCCCCTTGGCTGGCATGGTTGAAAGAATAGAAGGGACCACACACTGGACTAACTTGCTTTCAACTTTGTGCGCCATTCATTGGACACAACTGATTTGAAATAGAGACAAATTCAGGTAAAACTTCACAACAAAAGCTTCCCTCAACAATTTAATGTTTTCATCCCATAGACTGTTAAGTCTCTACTCTAGTGTCCAAGTATTAATATTTCCTCCTTTAGTTTCCTGGAAACCCTGGTGGTGTAGTGGTTAAGAGCTACAGCTGCTAACCAAGAGGTCAGCAGATCAAATCCACCAGGCACTCCTTGGAAACTATATGTGGCAGTTCTACTCTGTCCTATAGGGTCCGTATGAGTCAGAAACAACTCCACGGCAATGGGTTTTTTTGGTTTCCTAAACATCCTTCTAATAGTACAGCATGATGCACTTCTCAATTTCACTTCTGTTACCAAGTGCATCATTTTAGGCAAGTTACATATTGCTATCAAAAGGCTTATGTGACCAGTTGTGTGTTTGTGTACGTATACATGTACACACACACACATGCACATACACATACACAAATACACACACCAGCAATAGAAGAGAGTTTCTATTTTATGTAATAATAATGATCTCTAATACTTTTCATTAGAACTGAAGGGTCCACGCAGCATAGGAGCAGATACTGTATATAGCAGCTTACCTAGACTTGTCCCCTTGAGTTTCTAATGTCAAGGGCAGGTAGAGGATGTTACTGAGATAGTACTATTTGCACAGCAGGGAGATGCAGCAGATCTGAGGAGCTTTCATTTCATTGTGCCTCAGCCCTTTTATATTCAGAGCTTTTATCTCTGTTCAGGGTGCTTTTACACAATCTATGCCCCACAAAGAAATAGTCACCTGATTCTTGAGCCAAACAAAGTCTTAGTAAAAAAAAAAAAATCATATTCTCTTCTAGGGGAGAAAACAGAATCTCTCCCTGCCCAGGTGTCGCCGAACAATATTTCTGCCTCCAGCCATTCAGTTCTGGAAAGGCCATTTCCCAGTGGAATTAATTTTGTTAAGGGCCTGTCAGATGGATTCATATAATCCTTCCCTGAAATTATTTTTAAAGTGTCTCAGGGTTAATACCTAGTAGTGCAGTGGGACTTCACCAATAGGAAATTCTCCTGAAAATCTAGCTTTGGTGAAAATAGAGTGTCTAATAAGATACCGATCTTTCTTACCGATACGCTCTCATTCACCAAGAGAGCAGAGGAGACAAAAAGGGATGTACTTCTTTGGATTTAACTCTAAATTATAAGAATAAGCTGAAGGATGAGGTGGATATGACAGGATCCTTGGGAAAAAATAGAGGTAATGTTAGTTTCTAAAAAGCCAAAGAATGAAAATACTAGGCACATTCAGACACATGTCTTATACCTTATTTATGGAAATATAATTTAAAAGTTAAAAGAGAGCTAATGCTAGGGCAAATGAATAGAAAAGGTACCCTGCTCCAAAAGACTGCCATTGTTTATTTTTGTTAGATGCCCTCAAGGCAGTTTTGACTCATAGAGACCCTACGTACAACAAAATGAAACACTGCTTGGTCCTGTGCCATCTTCACAATCGTTGATATGTTTGAGCCCATTGTTGCAGCCACTGTCTCAATCCACCTCGTTGAGGGTCTTCCTCTTTTTCACTGATGCTCTGTTTTACCAAGCATGAAGTCCTCCACAAACTGGTCCCTCCTAACATTGTGTTCTCAGTACGTGAGACGAAGTTTTCCCATGCTCACTTCCAAGGAGCATTCTGGCTGTACTTCTTCCAAGACAGATTTGTTCACTCTTCTGGCAGTCTATGATGTATTCAATATTCTTTGTCAACACCATAATTCAAAGGCATCAGTTCTTCTTTGGTCTTCCTTTTTCACTGTCCAACTTTCGCACGCGTACCGCAGCTTGAGTCAGACACACCTTAGACATCTTTGATTTTAACATTTTATAGATTTGCCCAATATGATATATCATTTCATATGTAGCTGGGACAGTGCAAAATAACCAAGTGCAGGTAATTCAAAATGCACCTGAAGAGTGGCTCTGAGGGCACAGGTTTGGAGAATGTCAGCAGAATAATAAATCAAAGAGAACCTCAGATTGCAACGAGATTTTTAGAGGGGTACATGACACTTTCAGAACTAAGGTGTGCCTGACCCAAGCCATGGTATTTTCAATCGCATCGTATGCATGTGAAAGCTAGACAATGAATAAGAAAGACTGAAGAATTGATGCCTTCAAATTAGGTTATTGGTGAAAAATATTGAATATACCATGGATTGCCAAAAGAACAAACAAATCTGCCTTGGAAGAAGTACAGTCAGAACGCTCCTTAGAAGCCAGGATGGTGAGACTTGGTCTCTTGAACTGCGAACATGCTATCAGTAGGAATCAGTCCCTGGTGAAGGACATTATGCTTGCTAAACAGAGGCTCAGGGAAAAAGAGGAAGACCATCAACAAGATAGATTGACACAGTGGCTACAACAATGACCTCAAACATAGCAGGCTCAAACATAGCAACAATTGTGAGGATGGCGCAGGACCCGGCAGTGTTTTGTTCTGTTTTACATAGGATCTCTATGAGTCAGAACTGGCTCAGCCACATCTAACAACAGCAACACATGATAACAAAATTAAATTATTAAAACAATTATGGAGAAGCTTCTTAGCCAGTTGTTACTGAGTCAGTTTCAACTAGGGCAACCCCAGGTGTGCCAGAATAGCATTATCAGTGGCTTGTTTCTCAGAAGTAGAACACCAGACCTTTCTTCCAAGGTGCCTGTGGGTGGATTCAAACCTCCAACCTTTCAGTTATCAACTGAGTGCTTTGAGCATTTGCACCACTCAAAGATTCTGAGATACAACTTACATAATAAAGTAAAATACATAAATTTTTATTTCAGTGAATTTTTATCCATATACACATTCATGTAAACACCACCTAGATCAAGGTACAGAATGCTACAATAGCCCTAGAAAGTTTTCTTGTGTTCTTTCTCAGTCAATACCAAGACCCATCCCCCCGTTGCAATTGAGTCGATTCCGACTCATAGTGACCCTATAGGAGACAACTACTATTCTGATTTCTATCAACGTAGGTTAGTTTTGTATGTTCTTGTACTACACATAAATGGGATTTGTCAGTGTTTTTTTTTTTTTGGTTCAGCACAATATTTTTACATTCATTCATGTTGTTATATGTATCAGTAATTTTTTTGTTGTTATGAATTATTACATTGTATTAATATGCCACAATTTTTTTTTACCTATTCTTCTGTTGATGGACATTTGAGTTGGGCCTATCCTGAATAAAGGTATTATGAACATTCTTGTGTAAGTCTTTTTAAGGATACAAATGCTCAGTTCTCTTGGGTATCCACGTAGGAGTGGAATTGTTCAGTCATAGGGAACAATATAATTAATATCACATGCAAGTAAAATTTTGCTGAAGATCATTCAAAAGCAGCTGCACCAGTATATCAACAGGGAACTGCCAGAAATTCAGGCCAGATTCAGAAGTGGATGTGGAACCATGTGAGATGGACCCTGGCTGAAAGCAGAGAATACCAGAAAGATGTTTACCTATGTTTTATTGACTATGCAAAAGCATTCAACTGGGTGGATCATAACAAATTATGGATAACATTGTGAAGAATGGGAATTCCAGAACACTTATTTAGCTCATGAGAAACCTGTACATAGATCAAGAGGCAGTTGTTTGAACAGAACGAGGGGATACTGCAAGGTTAAAAGTCAGGAAAGGTGTAGGTCAGGGTTGTATCCTTTACCATACATATTCAATCTGTATGCTGAGCAAATAACCTGAGAAGCTAGACTATATGAATAAGAACAGGGCATCAGGTTTGGAGGAAGACTCATTAACAACCTTCATTATGCAGATGACACTACCTTGCTTGCTGAAAGTGAAGAGAACTTGAAATACTAATGAAGATCAAAGACCACAGCCTTCAGTATGGATCGCACCTCAACATAAAGAAAACAAAAGCCCTCACAACTGGACCTATCAGAAACATCGGGATAAATGGAGAAAATATTGACATTGTCAAGGATTTCATTTTACTTGGGTCCACAATCAACACCCATGGAAGCAGCAGTCAAGAAATCAAAAGACACATTGCACTGGGAAAATCTGCTGCAAAAAACCTCTTTAAAGTGTTGAAAAGCAAAGAAGTCACCTTGAAGACTAAGGTGTGCCTGACTGAAGCCATGGTATTTTCAATAACCTCATATGCATGTGAAAGCTGGACAGTGAATAAGGAAGACCAAAGAAAAATTGATGCCTTTGAACTGTGGTGTTGGCGAAAAATATTGAATATACCATGGACTGCCAAAAGAACAAACAAATCTGTCTTGGAAGAAGTACACCCAGAATGCTCCTTAGAAGCAAGAATGGTGAGACTACACCTTACATACTTTGGACATGTTGTTGGGAGAGATCAGTCCCTGGAGAAGGACATCATGCTTGGTAAAGTAGAGGGTCAGCGAAAAAGAAGACCCTCAACGAAATGTATTGACACAGTGGCTACAACAATGGGCTCAAGCATAAAAACAATTCTGGGCATGGCACAGGACCAGGCAGTGTTTTGTTCTGTTGTATATAGGGTCGCTATGAGTTGGAACCAACTTGGTGGCACCTAACAACAACAGGGTAGGTGTATGTGTAAAATTAGTGGAAGTATGAGCAGAAGAGTGATGTAACCTGCCATCTTAAGGGTCACTCTAGCTGACAAATCAAAACTAGAATGTAAGGAAGACAGGATTAGACTTATTGGAAACCTATTGTAGTAATCCAGGAGATGGTGATGGTGGAAGTTGTGAGAAACTATTATATTCTGGACATATTTTGAAGAAAGAGACAGTAAGACTTCCTAATTAATTAAACGTAAGTCATTAGAAAGAAGAGATGCTATGGAAGACTTCAAGGATTTTGCCTAACCTATTGGAAGGATCTCCTAGTGCTGCAGTGGATAAGCACTCGGCTGCTAACCAAAAGGTCCATGGTTCCAACCCACTAGCCGCTCCAGGGGAGAAAGGACATGGCAGTCTGCTTCCATAAAGATTACAGCCTTGGAAACTCTATGGGGACAGTTCTACTCTGTCCTATAGGTTGCTATGAGTTGGAATCAGACATGATGGCAATGGGTTTGGTTTTTTGGTTTAGATTGGAAGGGTGATGGAATTGCCATCAACTGAGATGGGGAGGGTGGAAAAGGAGCACGGTTTTTTGGGAAGCAGTTAAGGGAAAAGGTAGTGGCTGAGTTTGTACAAGCCGTATTTCAGATATTTGTTTTCTTTATGTTGAAGTGTAATCCAGACTGAAGGCCGTAGTCTTTGATCTTCATCAGTAAATGCTTTAAATCCTCCTAGGTTTCAGCAAGAAAGATGGTTTCATTTGCATATCACACGTTGTTAATGAATCTCCCTCCAATCTTAATGCCACATTCTACTTCGTATAGTCCAGCTTCTCAGATCGTTTGCTCAGCATACCAAGTGAATAAGTATGATGAAAGGATACAACTCTCACACATGCCTTTCCTGACTTTAAACCACACAGTATCCCCTTGTTCAGTTTGAAAGACTGCCTCTTGGTCTATGTACAGATTCCTCATGAGCACAATGAAGTGTTCTGGATTTCCCATTCTTTGAAAATTTGTCTTTAATTTGTTATGATCCACAGAGTCAAATGAATTTTTCATAGTCAGTGAAACACAGATAAACGTCTTTCTTGTATTCTCTGTTTTCAGCCAAGATCTGTCTGATATCAGCAATGATATCCCTCATTTCTATTCTGAATCTGGCTTGAATTTCTGACAATCCCTGTCGATGTATGGCTGCAACCATTTTTAAAATATCTTCAGCAAAATTTTACTTGCACGTGATATTAATGATATTGTTCAATAATTTCCATTGTGTTAGGTCACCTTTCTTCGGAATGGATACAAATATGGATGTCTTCCAATTGCTTGATCAGGTAGCTGTCTTCCAAATTTCTTGGCATAGACAAGTGAGCACCTCCAGTGCCACATTTGTTTGTTGAAACATCTCATTGCTATTCCGTCAGTTCCTGGAGCTTTGTTTTTCAGCATTCCCTTCAATGCAGCTTGGATTTCTTCCTTCAATACCAATGGTTCTTGATCATATGCTACCTCTGGAAGTGGCTGAACATCCACCCATTGTTTTTAGCACAGTGATTCTGTGTATTACTTCCATTTTTTTTTTTTGTTTCCTGCATTGCTCAAAAATTTGCCCATAGAATCTTTAAAATTTGCAACTCAAAGCTTGATATTTTTCTTCAGGTTTTTCAGCTGGAGAAAAGCAAAACGCGTTCTTCCTTTTTGGTTTTCTAACTCCAAGTCTCTGCATATTTCATTGTAATACTTTTAGTTTGTCTTCTTAATCTGCCCTTTGAAATCTTCCATTCAATTCTTTTATTTCGTCATTTCTTCCATTTGCTTTAGCTACTCTATGTTCAAGAGAAACTTTGGAAGTCTCTTCTGACATCCATTTTGGCTTTTTCTTTCTTTCCTGTCTTTTTAATGATCTTTTGCTTTCTTTATGTATGATGTCCTTGATGTCACCCCACAACTTGTTAGCTCTTCGGTCATTAGCTTTCAATGTGTCTTATCTCTTCTTGAGATGGTCTCCAAATTCAGGTGGGATATACTCAAGGTCGTATTTTGGCTCTTGTGAACTTGTTTTAATTTTCTTCAACTTGAACTTGATTATGAGCAAGTGATGGTCTGTTTCACAGTCAGCCTCTGGTTTTGTTCTGACTGAAGATATTGAGCTTTTCCATCGTCTCTTTCCACAGATATAGTTGTTTTGATTTTTGCGTTATCCATGTGGTGAGGACGACTTGTACAGTAGACATTTATGTTGTTGAAAAGAAGTATTTGCAATGGAGAAGTCACTGATTTTGCAAAACTCTATCATGTAACCTCTGGGGTCCTTTCTATCGCCAAGGCCATATATTCCAACTAATGATTCTTCTTCATTTCCAAGTTTTGCATTCCCATCACAAGTAATTATCAATGCATCTTGATTGCATTTTTGGTCAATTTCAGACTGTAGAAGTCAGTAAAAATCTTCAGTTTCTTCATCTTTGTCATTAATGGTTGGTACGTAAATTTTAATAATAATTGTATTAACTGGTCTTCCTTGTAGGTGTATGGATATTATCCTATCACTGACAACGTTGTACTTCAGGATAGATCTTAAAATGTTCTTTTTGACATTGAGTGCCACACCATTCCTCTTCAGTTTGTCATTCCTGGCTTAGTAGACCATGTGATTGTCTGATTCAAAATGCCCAATATCAGTTCGTTTCAGCTCACTGAAGCCTAGGATATTGATCTTTATGAGATTCATTTCATTTTTAATGACTTCCAGTTTTCTTAGATTCATACTTTGTACATTCCATGTTTTGATTATTAAGTGATGTTTGCAGCTGTTTATCATTTTGAGTCATGCCACATCAGCAAATGAAGTTCCCAAAAGCTTGACTTCATCCACGTCATTAAGGTCATCTCTACTTTCAGGAGGCAGCTCTTCCCCAGTCATATTTTGAGCACCTTCCAACCTGAGAGGCTCATCTTCTGATGCTATATCAATGTACTGCTACCATTCATAAAGTTTTCATTGGCCAATTTTTTTCAGACATACCACCAGGTCCTTCTTCCTAGTCTGTCTCAGCCTGGAAGCTCTGCTGAAAACTGTCCACTATGGGTGACCCTTCTAGTATTTGAAATACTGGTGGCATAGCTTCCAGCATCACAACAACACACAAACGGTCACAATATGACAAACTGACAGATGAGTGGTTGTAGAATGGTCAATCCAAAACCAAACTTACTGCCATCAAATCGATTCCAACTCATATCAACCCTGTAGGAAAGAGCAGAACTGCCCCTTAGGGTTTCCAAGGAGTGACTCATGGATTTGAGTTGCCAACTTTTTGGTTAGCCACTGGACTCTTAACCACTATTCAAAATGTTACTGTGATAGAGAAATTTTAGAAGTTCTGTGACCTTCTGAAGTTTGACACTTCATGGACTCTTGGTTGGAGTAATGTACCTTTCCAGATGTTGAAGGAGGTGACTCACCGCAGCTGTAAAAAGTCCACCCAGAGACCCAAATGAAATTCATCAAAATTTCAACAAATTTTCAGCAGAAATTACCCAGAATTTCTCCAGAAATTCACCATAATTTTTCTTGAAAAAGAAAAATATGCGAAGGAAAGAATGATTGTTTCAAATGCATTTAAGCTTTATTTTATAATAAGGGGAATTTTGTTTCTAGAGTTTCCTTTCTTTTTGGGAACTTCATCATGAGAGAGAATTTCATTGAACATCAATTGATTAGTAGGAGCATTTTTAAAAATTAAACTTTGATTCTGTTCACACCTAATTGTGTCTGAGACTATGATATTATTTGTATTTTATAAATGAGAAAATTGAAGTGCAGAGATGATAAATTACTTTTCTCCAGTCACACATCTTCTAAATACAGACTGAAGATTGATCCCAAGCAGTCTGTCTCCAGCGTTCATGCTCTAAAGCACTGCTGTTGTTGTTGTTGTTGTTGTTAGGTACCATCAAATCGATTCCGTCTCATAGAGATCCTATGTACAACAGAACAAAACAGTGCCCGGTCCTGCGCCATCCTCACAATTGTTGTTATGCTTAAGCTGGTTGCTGCAGCTACTGTGCCAATTCATCTCATTGAGAGTCTTCCCCTTTTTCAATGACCCTCTACTTTACCATCCTCACAATTGTTGTTATGCTTAAGCTGGTTGCTGCAGCTACTATGCCAATTCATCTCATTGAGAGTCTTCCCCTTTTTCAATGACCCTCTACTTTACCAAGCACGATGTCCTTCTCCAAGGACCGATCCCTCCTGATAACGTGTTCATAGTACATCAGACGAAGTCTCACCATCCTTGCTTCTAAGGGGGAATCTAGTTGTACTTCTTTCAAGACACATTCGTTCATTCTTTTGGCAGGCCATGGTATGTTCAATATCCTTCTCCAACACCACAATTCAAAGGCATCAATTCTTCTTCTGTCTTCCTTATTCATTGTCCAGCTTTCACATGCATAGGAAGCGATTCAAAACACCATGGCTTAGGTCAGGTGCACCTTAGTCTTCAAGGTGACATCTTTGGTTTTCAACACTTTAAAGGGGTCTTTTGCAGCAAGTTTACACAATGCAGCACATCTTTTGATTTCTTGACTGATGCTTCCATGAGTGTTGACTGTGGATTCAAGTAAAATGAAATCCTTGACAACTTCAATCTTTTCTCCATTTACCATGATGTTGCTGATTAGTCCAATTGTCAGGATTTTTGTTTTCTTTATGTTGACATGCAATCCATACTGAAGGCTGTGGTCTTTGATCTTCATCAGTAAGTGCTTCAAGTCCTCTTCTCTTTCAGCAAGCAAGGTTATTTCATCTGCGTAACACGTAAGTCTTCCTCCAATCTTGATACCCCATTCTTCTTCGTATAGTCCAGCTTCTTGGATATTTGCTCAGCATACAGATTAAATAGATACGGTGAAAGGACACAGTCCTGACCCACACCTTTCCTGACTTTCAACCATGCAGTATCCCCTTGTTCTCTTTGAACAACTGCTTCTTGATCTATGTACAAGTTCCTCATGAGCACAATTAAGTGGTTTGGAATTCCTGTTATTTGCAATGTTATCCATAATCTGTTGTGATCCACACAGCTGAATGCCTTTGCATAGTCATTAAAACACAGGTAGACATCTTTCTGGTATTCTCTGCTTTCAGCCAGGTTCCATCTGACATCAGCAATGATATCCCTGGTTTCGTGTCCTCTTCTGAATCTGGCCTGAATTTCTGGCAGTTCCCTATTGATATACTCCTGCAGCCACTTTTGAATGATCTTTGTTGTTGCTGTTACGTGCTGTCGAGTCAGTTCTGACTCATAGTGACCCTATGCACAACAGAACAAAACACTGCCCAGTTCTGTGCCATCCTTACAATCATTGTTATGCTTGAGCCCATTGTTGCAACCACTGTGTCAATCCACCTCAATGAGGGTCTTCCTCTTTTTTGCTGACCTTGTGCTTTGCAAAGAATGATGTCCTTCTCCAGGGACTGATCCCTCTTGACAACATCTCCAAAGTATATAAGAGGCAGTCTCGCCATCCTTGCTTCTAAGGAGCATTCCAGTTGTACTTCTTCCAAGACAGATTTATTCATTCTTTTGGCAGTCCATGGTTTATTCAATATTCTTTGCCAACACCACAATTCAAGGGCATCAATTCTTCTTGGGTCTTCCTTATTAATTGTCCAGTTTTCACACGCATATGATGCGATTGAAAATACCATGGCTTGGGCCAGGTGCACCTTAGTCTTCAGGGTGACATCTTTGCTTTTCAACACTTTAAAGAAGCTCTTTGCAGCAGATTTGCCCAATGCAATGCATTGTTTGATTTCTTGACTGTTGCTTCCATGGCTATTGATTGTGGATTAAAGTAAAATGAAATGATCTTTAGCAAAATTTTATTTGCATTTGATATTAATTATACTGCTTGATAATTTCCGAATTCAGGTGGATCTCCTTTCTTGGGAATAAACGTGGATCTCTTCCAATCAGTTGGCCAAGTAGCTGTCTTCCAAATTTCTTGGTGTAGACATGTGAGCACTTCCAAAACTGCATTCATTTGTTGAAGCATCTCAACTGATATTCCATCAGTTCCTGGGGCCTTGTTTTTCGCCAGTGCCTTCAGTCCAGGTCGGACTTCTTCCTTCAGTACTGTTGGTCCCTAATCATATGCTATCTCCTGACATGGTTAAATACTGACCAATTCTTTTTTTTTTTTTTACTTAATTTTTATTAAGCTTCAAGTGAACATTTACCATTCCAATCAGTCTGTCACATGTAAGTTTACATACATCTTACTCCCTTCTCCCACTTGCTCTCACCCTATTGAGTCAGCCCTTTCAGTCTCTCATTTCGTGCCAATTTTGCCATCTTCCCTCTCTCTCTATCTTCCCATCCCCTCTCCAGTCAAGGGTTGCCAACACACTCTCCAGTGTCCACCTGATTTAATTAGCTCACTCTTCATCAGCATCTCTCTGCCCCCCACTGACCAGTCCCTTTCATGCCTGATGATTTGTCTTCGGGGATGGTTCCTGTCCTGTGCCATCAGAAGTTCTGGGGAGCATTGTCTCTGGGATTCCTCTAGTCTCCATCATACCATTAGGTATGGTCTTTTCATGAGAATTTGGGGACTGTATCCCATTGGTCTCCTGCTCCCTCAGGAGTTGTCTGTTGTGCTCCCTGTCAGGGCAGACATCGATTGTGGCCGGGCACCAACTAGTTCTTCTGGTCTCAGGATAATGTAGGTCTCTGGTTCATGTGGCCCTTTCTGTCTCTTGGGCTCTTAGTTGTCGTGTGACCTTGGTGTTCTTCCTTTGCCTTTGCTCCAGGTGGGTTGAGACCAATTGATGTATCTTAGATGGCTGCTTGTTGGCATTTAGGACCCCGGGCGCCACAATTCAAAGTGGGATGGAGAATGTTTTCATAATAGAATTATTTTGCCCGTTGACTTAGAAGTCCCCTCAAACCAAGTTCCCCAGACCCCTGCCCTTGCTCCGCTGACCTTTGAAGCATTGATTTTATCCCGGAAACCTCTTTGCTTTTAGTCCAGTCCAATTAGGCTGACCTTCTTTGTATTGAGTGTTGTCTTTCCCTTCACCCAAAGCAGTTCTTATCTACAGATTGATCAATAAAAAGCCCTCTCCCTCCCTCTCTCCCTCCCTCCCCCCTTTGTAACCACAAAAGTATGTGTTCTTCTCCGTTTTTTCTATTTCTCAAGATTTTTTTATAATAGTAGTCTTATACAATATTTGTCCTTTTGTAACTGACTCATTTCGCTCAGCATAATGCCTTCCAGATTCCTCCATGTTATGAAATGTTTCAGAGATTTGTCACTGTTCTTTATCGATGCGTAGTATTCCATTGTGTGAATATACCACAATTTATTTAACCATTCATCCGTTGACGGACATCTTGGTTGCTTCCAGCTTTTTGTAATTGTAAACAGAGCTGCAATAAACATGGGTGTGCATATATCTGTTTGTGTGAAGGCTCTTGTATCTCTAGGGTATATTCCGAGGAGTGGGATTTCTGGGTTGTATGGTAGTTCTATTTCTAACTGTTTAAGATAACGCCAGATGGATTTCCAAAGTAGTTGTACCATTTTACAATCCCACCAGCAGTGTATGAGAGTTCCAATCTCTCCACAGCCTCTCCAACATTTATTATTTTGTGTTTTTTGGATTAATGCCAGTCTAGTTGGTGTGAGATGGAATCTCATCATAGTTTTAATTTGCATTTCTCTAATGGCTAATGATCGAGAGCATTTTCTCATGTATCTGTTAGCTGCCTGAATATCTTCTTTAGTGAAATGTGTGTTCATATCCTTTGCCCACTTCTTGATTGGGTTGTTTGTCTTTTTGTGGTTGAGTTTTGACAGAATCATATAGATTTTAGAGATCAGGCGCTGGTTGGAGATGTCATAGCCGAAAATTCTTTCCCAGTCTGTAGGTAGTCTTTTTACTCTTTTCATGAAGTCTTTAGATGAGCATAGGTGTTTGATTTTTAGGAGCTCCCAGTTATCGGGTTTCTCTTCATCATTTTTGGTAATGTTTTGTGTTCTGTTCATGCCTTGTATTAGGGCTCCTAGGGTTGTCCCTATTTTTTCTTCCACGATCTTTATCATTTTAGTCTTTATGTTTAGGTCTTTGATCCACTTGGAGTTAGTTTTTGTGCATGGTGTGAGGTATGGGTCCTGTTTCATTCTTTTGCAAATGGATATCCAGTTATGCCAGCACCATTTGTTAGAAAGACTATCTTTTCCCCAATTAACTGACACTGGTCCTTTGTCAAATATCAGCTGCTCATACGTGGATGGATTTATATCTGGGTTCTCAATTCTGTTCCATTGGTCTATGTGCCTGTTGTTGTAGCAGTACCAGGCTGTTTTGACTACAGTGGCTGTATAATAGGTTCTGAAATCAGGTAGAGTGAGGCCTCCCACTTTCTTCTTCTTTTTCAGTAATGCTTTGCTTATCCGGGGCTTCTTTCCCTTCCATATGAAATTGGTGATTTGTTTCTCTATCCCCTTAAAATATGACATTGGAATTTGGATCGGAAGTGCATTGTATGTATAGATGGCTTTTGGTAGAATAGACATTTTTACTATGTTAAGTCTTCCTATCCATGAGCAAGGTATGTTTTTCCACTTAAGTATGTCCTTTTGAATTTCTTGTACTACAGCTTTGTAGTTTTCTTTGTATAGGTCTTTTACATCCTTGGTAAGATTTATTCCTAAGTATTTTATCTTCTTGGGGGCTACTGTGAATGGTATTGATTTGGTTATTTCCTCTTCAGTGTTCTTTTTGTTGATGTAGAGGAATCCAAGTGATTTTTGTATGTTTATCTGATAACCTGAGACTCTGCCAAACTCTTCTATTAGTTTCAGTAGTTTTCTGGAGGATTCCTTAGGGTTTTCTGTGTATAAGATCATGTCATCTGCAAATAGTGATAGCTTTACTTCCTCCTTGCCAATCCGGATACCCTTTATTTCTTTGTCTAGCCTAATTGCCCTGGCTAGGACTTCTAGCACAATGTTGAATAAGAGCGATGACAAAGGACATCCTTGTCTGGTTCCCGTTCTCAAGGGAAATGCTTTCAGGTTCTCTCCATTTAGAGTGATATTGGCTGTTGGCTTTGCATAGATGCCCTTTATTACATTGACGAATTTTCCTTCAATTCCTATTTTGGTAAGAGTTTTTATCATAAATGGGTGTTGGACTTTGTCAAATGCCTTTTCTGCATCCATTGATAAGATCATGTGGTTTTTATCTTTTGTTTTATTTATGTGATGGATTACATTAATGGTTTTTCTGATGTTAAACCAGCCTTGCATACCTGGTATAAATCCCACTTGATCAGGGTGAATTATTTTTTTGATGTGTTGTTGGATTCTATTGGCTAGAATTTTGTTGAGGATTTTTGCATCTATGTTCATGAGGGATATAGGTCTATAATTTTCTTTTTTTGTAATGTCTTTACCTGGTTTTGGTATCAGGGAGATGGTGGCTTCATAGAATGAGTTAGGTAGTATTCTGTCATTTTCTATGCTTTGAAATACCTTCAGTAGTAGTGGTGTTAACTCTTCTCTGAAAGTTTGGTAGAACTCTGCAGTGAAGCCGTCCGGGCCAGGGCTTTTTTTTTGTTGGAAGTTTTTTGATTACCGTTTTAACCTCTTTTTTTGTTATGGGTCTATTTAGTTGTTCTACTTCTGAATGTGTTAGTTTAGGTAGGTAGTGTTTTTCCAGGAATTCATCCATTTCTTCTAGGTTTTCAAATTTGTTAGAGTACAATTTTTCATAGTAATCTGAAATGATTCTTTTAATTTCATTTGGTTCTGTTGTGATGTGGCCCATCTCGTTTCTTATTCGGGTTATTTGTTTCCTTTCCTGTATTTCTTTAGTCAGTCTGGCCAATGGTTTATCAATTTTGTTAATTTTTTCAAAGAACCAGCTTTTGGCTTTGTTAATTCTTTCAATTGTTTTTCTGTTCTCTAATTCATTTAGTTCAGCTCTAATTTTTATTATTTGTTTTCTTCTGGTGCCTGATGGATTCTTTTGTTGCTCGCTTTCTATTTGTTCAAGTTGTAGGGACAGTTCTCTGCTTTTGGCTCTTTCTTGTTTTTGTATGTGTGCATTTATCGATATAAATTGGCCTCTGAGCACTGCTTTTGCTGTGTCCCAGAGGTTTTGATAGGAAGTATTTTCATTCTCGTTGCATTCTATGAGTTTCCTTATTCCCTCCTTGATGTCTTCTATAACCCAGTCTTTTTTCAGGAGGATATTGTTCATTTTCCAAGTATTTGATTTCTGTTCCCTAGTTTTTCTGTTATTGATTTCTAGTTTTATTGCCTTGTGGTCTGAGAAGATGCTTTGTAATATTTCGATGTTTTGGACTCTGCAAAGGTTTGTTTTATGACCTAATATGTGGTCTATTCTAGAGAATGTTCCATGTGTGCTAGAAAAAAAAGTATACTTTGCAGCAGTTGGGTGGAGAGTTCTGTATAAGTCAATGAGGTCAAGTTGGTTGATTGTTGTAAGTAGGTCTTCCGTGTCTCTATTGAGCTTCTTACTGGATGTCCCGTCCTTCTCCGAAAGTGGTGTGTTGAAGTCTCTTACTATAATTGTGGAGGTGTCTATCTCACTTTTCAATTCTGTTAAAATTTGATTTATGTATCTTGCAGCCCTGTCATTGGGTGCATAAATATTTAATATGGTTATGTCTTCCTGATCAATTGTCCCTTTTATCATTATATAGTGTTCTTCTTTATCCTTTGTGGTGGATTTAAGTCTAAAGTCTATTTTGTCAGAAATTAATATTGCTATTCCTCTTCTTTTTTGCTTATTGTTTGCTTGATATATTTTTTTCCATCCTTTGAGTTTTAGTTTGTTTGTGTCTCTAAGTCTAAGGTGTGTCTCTTGTAGGCAGCATATAGATGGATCGTGTTTCTTTATCCAGTCCGTGACTCTGTGTCTCTTTATTGGTGCATTTAGTCCATTTACATTCAGCGTAATCATAGATAAATAAGTTTTTAGTGCTGTCATTTTGATGCCTTTTCATGTGTATTGTTGGCAATTTCATTTTTCCACATACTTTTTTGTGCTGAGGCGTTTTTCTTAGTAAATTGTGAGATCCTCATTTTCATAGTGTTTGACTTTATGTTAGTTGAGTCGTTACGTTTTTCTTGGCTTTTATCTTGAGTTATGGAGTTGTTATACCTTTTTGTGGTTACCTTATTATTTACCCCTATTTTTCTAAGTAAAAACCTAACTTGTATCGTTCTATATCGCCTTGTATCACTCTCCATATGGCAGTTCAATGCCTCCTGTATTTAGTCCCTCTTTTTGATTATTGTGATCTTTTACCTACTGACTTCCATGATTCCCTGTTATGTGTATTATTTTTTATTTTATTTTTTTAATTAATCTTAATTTGTTTGTTTTTGTGATTTCCCTATTTGAGTTGATATCAGGACGTTCTGTTTTGTGACCTTGTATTGTGCTGGTATCTGATATGATTGGTTTTCTGACCAAACAATATCCTTTAGTATTTCTTGTAGCTTTGGTTTGGTTTTTGCAAATTCTCTAAACTTGTGTTTATCTGTAAATATCTTAATTTCGCCTTGATATTTCAGAGAGAGTTTTGCTGGATATATGATCCTTGGCTGGCAGTTTTTCTCCTTCAGTGTTCTGTATATGTGGTCCCATTCCCTTCTTGCCTGCATGGTTTCTGCTGAGTAGTCTGAACTTATTCTTATTGATTCTCCCTTGAAGGAAACCTTTCTTTTCTCCCTGGCTGCTTTTCAAATTTTCTCTTTATCTTTGGTTTTGGTGAGTTTGATGATAATATGTCTTGGTGTTTTTCTTTTTGTATCAATCTTAAATGGGGTTCGATGAGCATCTTCGATAGATATCCTTTCGTCTTTCATGATGTCAGGGAAGTTTTCTGTCAGGAGTTCTTCAACTATTTTCTCTGTGTTTTCTGTCCCCCCTCCCTGTTCTGGGACTCCAATCACCCGCAGGTTATCCTTCTTGATAGAGTCCCACATGATTCTTAGGGTTTCTTCATTTTTTTAAATTCTTTTATCTGATTTTTTTTCAGCTATGTTGGTGTTGATTCCCTGGTCCTGCAGATGTCCCAGTCTGCATTCTAATTGCTCAAGTCTGCTCCTCTGATTTCCTATTGTGTTGTCTAATTCTGTAATTTTATTGTTAATCTTTTGGATTTCTACATGCTGTCTCTCTATGGATTCTTGCAACTTATTAATTTTTCCACTATGTTCTTGAATAATCTTTTTGAGTTCTTCAACAGTTTTATCAGTGTGTTCCTTGGCTTTTTCTGCAGTTTGCCTTATTTCATTTGTGATGTCTTTAAGCATTCTGTAAATTAGTTTTTTATATTCTGTATCTGATAATTCCAGGATTGTATCTTCATCTGGGAAAGATTTTGATTCTTTTGTTTGGGGGGTTGGAGAAGCTGTCATGGTCTGCTTCTTTATGTGGTTTGATATGGACTGCTGTGTCCAAGCCACCACTGGGAAACTAGTTTTTCCAGAAAATCCGCTAAAAAAAAAAATGCAGTCAGATCCCTATCAGAGTTCTCCCTCTGGCTCAGGCTATTCGGATGTTAATGAAGCTGCCTGGGGAGGGTGGGGGAGTGATCAGAGAGATAGGAGAGTAGTACCTCAGAATATAGCCAGAGTTGCTTGTCTTGCTTGGAATGACTATTATATCTGAGATTTCTGCGGGGCACGTCGCCTGTGTGTGCTGGCTGTGTGGAGATTGCCCTTGGGGGGTCTGGCCCTCTGGAGTCACTGTCAGATCCTCTGTTACCAGCCCCACACCCAACCTCAAGGTTCCCCTACTGGGACGGTGCACTCCTGACTCCAAAATCAGTCGCTGCCTCCCGGGGACTCCCTGTCCTGCCAGCCGCATCGCCGTGCCGCCTCCGCGAACCGGTTGGGCCCCCCCCCAGGGTCAGCTCAGGCAAGCGGAGCAGTTCCCCGCTCCTGTACCGCAACCGCGCGTCCCGGCTGGAACACCACTCTCCCCACTCCAAGACCAGTCGCTGCCCCCCGGGGACCTCCCCCACCGGCCGCGTCACCACACTGCCTGAGCGAACCGGCTGGGCCCCCCATCCAGGGCTAGTTCAGGGAGGTGGAGCAGCTCCCCGCGCTTTTGCCGTGCCCGCGCCCTGCCAAAATCCCGGCGGGACAGTTCCCCGGCTGGAACGCTGCTCTCCCCGCTCCAAGACCAGTCACTGCCTCCCGGGGACTTCTCCCACCGGCTGCGTCGCCACGCTGCCTGCGCGAACCAGCTGGGCCCCCTCCCGGAATGAGTTCGGGGGCCAGGGCTGGGCCCCTTGTTTGTGCCGTCTGCCCCCCTGGGCTCTGCCCCAAATCGGGCGCCGAAGGTCACCTGACTGGTACGCTGGCTCCAGGCTCTGAAAACAATCGCTGCCTCCCCGTATTTGTTCGTTCTCCGTCTCTAAATCTGTGTTTGTTGTTCAGGGTTCGTAGATTGTTATGTATGTGATTGATTCACTTGTTTTTCCGAGTCTTTGTTGCAAGAGGGATCCGCGGTAGCATCCACCTAGTCTGCCATCTTGGCCTCGCCTCTGAAAGTGTGTTTATCTGTGGGAAGTATAGTTACCTGTGTGCACGTACGACAAATATGCACAAAAAAATCCTGAAAAATAGTGTGCACTAAATTGTTTAAAAAATTATTCCCTAATGGAAGGATATGAGTTATTTTAATATTCTTCTCAGGGCCATTCAATATTTTCTAAAAGTATTTCATAAGCGTATGTATTATCTTTGAAATAAGGAAAAAAAGGATTAAAAAATAAACAGTTCCTAGATAGTAGATAGATAGGTAGATAGGTAGATAGGAAATGTAGAAGAATTTCTGAGAATGGAAACAAAGTAAAAAAAACAATACTAGAGATTTATTATTCAGTCAATGGTTCACAGATCGGGGAACACACAGCTGAAACCACGCATTGCAAAGAAATGAGGCAGCATCAAGGTTTACTGTTAGAGGGGAGCAATTGTGTACGAGAAGTCCGGGCCAGTTTTAGTCAGTTTTTCAGAGGTTCATTAAAATGTCCTTTGAAATCCTGTCTTCTCTGAAATGTTAGTTTGCAGGTCTGAGTGGGTCAATCCCTGATGAACAGCTCTAGAATAACCAGGCATTGGCTTGTCTGGAATGCAGGATACAGCAGGGGCTTTTGATTATACACAAGTCTGTACAGATGAGCTAATTACTATTCCAAAAGTTAGGGCTACTTATTATCTTAAACTTTTGCCTTGTGAAACCGGGTGGTAGCCATGCTTTTCTGCCTGGGCATAAGTAACTCCATCTTTGTTTTCAGCCTCCACAGCCACAGGTCAAGTGAAATATTAATGTGCGATGGTATAAAAAACCCTTTATGTTCCAAAAGCAATTTATCACTGTAAATTATTTTTTAAAGTACATGTCAGAAAGCCTATTAGTACTTCCTGCTCTGCACTTTGTTCATGTATCCTTATTTAGCCATAACTGAGGAAATCTCACACACAAGCAGCTCATATTCTTATTACATGTGAATTTTTTACCTGTGGTACATTAAATTTTTATAAAGCTCTCTAAGACAAACTACATTTGAAATGGGAGAGTCCAAAAGGATAATGGGGGCTCATTTTTATGTTTTTACTATTGCTTCTGAAACAGAGTTGATTTAATCACACTCCTCATCTCACAGTGTATTATCATCCATTTTCATCTTTTCCTCAAACCCAACTACTACTTTTCTCCCATTCTCTTAGTCCTTCACTTTGAATGTTCCATCTGTGTCCCTAAATATGTGTTTATCTTTTATATGTGGTATATTTTCTGTGATTGTGTTTTTAATTTACAGAAATAATATGCCATAAATCGTGTTTTATTTCTCGATTTATCAGTGAGCCCCATGTTTTTGAGATCTACCCATACTCTATAATTGCTGTATCATATACTATAATGCTTGAATCCATCACATTTTACTTATTCATCCCCGTTGTGATGGACACCTAGGTTGCCTCCAATTTTTTCTTCCCCCAGGAAACACCAAAATGAACAGCTTTGTACATGTTCCTGAGCCAGAATTTCGATGGGACGTTAAACTGGGAATGTGATTGCTGGGTCCTAGTGCAAACACAGAACACTGGTGGTATAGTGGTTAAGAGCTCAGTTGCTAACCAAAGGTCGACACTTCGAATCTACCAGCCACTGCTTGGAAACCCTATGAGGCAGTTCTACTCTGTCCTATAGGGTCACTATGAGTCAGAATAGACTTGACGGCAATGGGTTTGTTTTTGGTTTCAGAAAAATCCTGCCAGAGTTTGTTTTAGAATGATTGTGCAAGTTTACATGCTAAATGAAGAGTTACTAATTAAAAAAAATAAGTAGCAACAGTTTTCTCATGCTTGTGGGACAGAATAATTCATTTTTCAAGAGAATTTTGTTTGGAAAAAGAAGTTAATGAGCCCTTTGGGTTTATTCAACAGGCATATAACTAATTTGGAAGAGAAAGTTGTATACAAAGAAGAACTGAATTACTTTGCCTATAAAGGCTTTTCGTGGTAGGCAAGGGAAATCTTCCAGCAAGATGATGCTTTTAGAAAAAAGTGTTTTGTTTTGTTCTTGCTATGAACAAAGACTATGCTATCTCAGTGGATTATTATTTACTTTTGAAGATTGCGTTTGTGTGTGTGTATGTGTGTGTGTATACATTTTCAAGTTACTGACTTTGGAGGAAAGAAACAGAGACAAGAGGACTACAGGAAGAATGAGAAAGCACACATTTTCCTTCTCCTAATAACACATTGCATAAGTTTTTTTTTAATAACACACTGCATAAGTTTGACTATGGAAATGAACCACTGTGAATATTGTGTAACTATTGTATTCTTTTGAGGACAGAACGGATCCAGGAAGTTGGAGAAAGAGGCTATGTCCATGTCTTAGGCTGAACTGTAAAGAGAAGTGTAGTCGTCCTGCATGGTGCCTTCTTTGAAGCGATGAAGTTGCCAGTAATAGAAAACCCAAACCAAATATAATGTGCATATAAGTCACAAGATTACATGCACATTAGCACATTCAACACAAAAGTCAAAGGGTGGGCCATGTACGGCTGATTTCAGAGTTCAAGCAATGTTTCTAACTATATTTTCCCCTTTGTAATATTGGGCTATGTGTGGTGGCAAATCGTAGTGGCAGCTTTAGTACTTATATTCCCTTATAATTCAGGTCAAGAAGGAAAGAATGAAACTCCTTCTCAAAAATTTCAGCATAAGTCTCATATTATCTCTTTGCATCTAACTGGGCCACATGTTCATTCTTAAGCCAAATATGTAACCAGGAGCTTGTGATACTCTGACTGACAAACCAATCAGAGCCCTAGGTTGGTCAGCTTTGTCTTAGACATTTCTGTTGAGCATGAAGGAGGAGTCATTACCTGAAACCAAAAACCAGGCACCATGAAAATGATTAACAGCACCGACTCAGCAACAACTGCCACCGAAGCTATTAGGATTTGTGCTTTACAATTACCAAAAAAAAATTTTTTTTTCATATGTTATGGTCAAACCAATACAAATCCACTTTTTTTTTCAAAAGGTAAATGATTCAGTATTGTCATCCTTGTGTCAACAGATTTTTTTCAATTTGCATTTCCCATTCTTCTATGGAAACTTGGTGGTGCAGTTGTTAATAGCTTGGCTGCTAACCAAAAGACTGGTAGTTTGAATCCACCAGCTACTCCTTGGGAACCTTATGGGGCAGTTCTACTCTGTCCTATAGGGTCGCTATGAGTCGAAATCAATTCGACGGCAACAGGGTTTTTTTGTGTTTTTGTTTGTTTTTAATTCTTCTGTGTTTCTTTTAACATAATGCCCTTTCTGTCCCTTCCTGCACTGATGTTATATTCACTTTGAAAAATTGGTGCTGAAAGCTAGTCAGTTATCATGTGAACTTAATCTAATGTCATTTCCTCTCCCTGTGTTTGGGGCTTCACTTAATTAGCACAGATTTGTAGTGGTCGGGAATTTTATTTTGAAATGCCAATCAAAACTGTATAGAAACAGAAAGGAATTGTTTGTGTATAAGATCATCACTTTAGATAAAACGAGTTTTATTAATTATTTAGTTAAGCATCTGGTATGAAGGATAAAAGTCACTTCTTTTATTGTATTTACTCTGGTGATAAACAGAAAGTTTTTATACTTAAATGTTTGTTCACTGTCTGGCAGCTTTCCTAAGTACCAAAAAATAGTTGCATCTAAAGCGCCAAAGATTTCCTGGCAGTAAGAGTCAAATGTTTCCAGTAAAATCTAAAGTAACTTAACTTAGTTTTTAGACTAATTATCCACTACTGGAGAAGAATTTCAGTTTTAGAGCCAAAAGTGACCGCAGAGATTACCTTATCTAGCCATGATGGTACAATGGTTAAGAGTTTATCTGCTAACCAAAAGGTAGGCAATTCGAATCCATCCTGGAAGAAAAGAACTGCTGATCTGCTCCCATAAAGATAACAGCCTAGGAAACTCTATGGAGCAATTCTAGTCTGTCATATAGGGTCGCAGTCAGTCGAAATCAACTTGACAGCACACAATAACAGCCTGCTTATATTCCAGGTGAGTAAACTACAGCCCAGGTGCCTAAGGACTTACCTAAATCCACGGAGTCATTTATTTTATTCTTGCATTTATTCGGTTCCATACCTTCTTACTTTAGGGCCTGATCCAGTAACATTAATTATATAATAATATAGTTAAATTAATGCACTGGGTCATAGCACAGAGGAGCATAGCAAGTAACTTATTTTAAGATGTGACATTTGTACTTTGACTACCCTAAGGACTGGAGGCATATAACAATACAGACTGAAAAATTATTTTTCCCATTATTTTGGTAGAAATATAATTAAATGCAAAATCTATTTGCATTCCCCTGTTAGGGAAATATAATTAAATGCAAAATCTATTTCCAACCCAGAAAACCTCTCCACAAACATAATAGAGAAAGAAAAGTTTTATTATTGAATATGCATTAAACAAGAAGGTGAGACATTGCAATCAGCTTAAGGGGTTGCAAAGGCAGAAAGAAATCCCACCCTTTATACAGCTGAGTGGATACAACCTATTACATTCATGTTTTCAAGATAAAACTGCTAACTTTCTAGTATCTTTATGGTAGGATCCCTGAAATTATGCTAGCCTTATTCCAGGAAACTGGGAACTAGGGAAGGGTTGTTGCCTGAAGTTACATTTCAAAGAGGTGGTTGCCAGGTCCTTGAGTTAACATCCTGGACTTTTCAAAGAAATGGAGAAAAAATTGACAAGTTATCTAAACTTAATCCTGAAAGAACAAGGGAGGAGGGGAATCTCTTCTTTCATTTTCCACATGGAGATTAAAACCTCTTTTTCTCAATTTGTATTTGTCCTTAAACCCCAAGTATACGCAATCCCATACACTAAATAAATTACTGTTTTCACTTTTTCTAATCTCACCAAAATAAACTCAAGATTTTGGTATCTTCAGATGCCCGAATAAATGAAGGTATCAAAGAGCAAACTGGAGTATTTTTAAAAATTAAAGGCAAGAGATTTATTGAAGGAATAAAATAACCCGGATCAGGCAGCCCTTCATGTGGATTCACAAAAGTAATCCCCCGAAAGGAATTTTTCCCAGAGTTTAAGTGCAAAAAATCCAGAAATTTACAAGGAAAAAATTCAGATTGGTTGACATTTACAAAATCATGATTTAGCAGACACTGGATAATTGCAAGTTTCCTTAAGTACTGTTTTGTTATCATAAAGTTTGAGTCAGCTAACTTCTTGTTAATTTCTGGGTATTTTGGGGGTTAGCCTGAGTGAGTGTCCTTCCTAGGAGCATGTTGTGAGGAGAAGGGATGGTAGAGGAGCCAGCAGGTTTCCTCAGATACTCTGTATAGCTTCCTTTTGAGAGCCAGCTCAGGATGAGCAGATTAAAAAAAAAAAAAAAATGGAGTCCAGCCTACCTCTTTGGCAGAAGCCTCTCCTTATGCCAAGCACCTAGATTTTTTAGGGTTTCTTCACAAAAGTCAGCATCTACATTCTTTACATGTCCTCCATTTCCTCGTTTAAGAACACAATAAGCACTAAGCACAATAGGTTACTTCCTGATGGAATGAGGAATTATCTAAATTTGAAAAACTTCATGGTTAATGCTGTGTAGAGATTAAATTGTAACTGGGACAAGAGTAGAAATGAGGATGCAAGTTAGATGTGTTGTGCATTACTGTGTTGTGGAATAATGTTGGTTTGGAAAAGAGTGGTGCCAAAGAAGAAGCAAAGAAATGGACCAATCTGTACAGCATTTTGAATGTGAAATTGACAAATTGGTCATGGTAATGAGGAAAGAGAGAAATTATTGATGGCTTTTGGTTCAAATCTTGGACAGCTGGGTGGGTGATGGCATAACTTTATAAAATGAGAGAGGGTAGAAATAATAGGGTATGGAGGAGGTAAATATAAATAATTCCATTTTGGAAACAATAATTTCAAGATACAGATTGAACAGAAAAATGTCACAGATTGAATTGTGTCCCCCATAAATATGTGTCAACTTGGCTAGGCCATGATTCCCTGTATTGTGTGGTTGTCCTCCATTTTGTGATCTGATGTAATTATCCTATGTGTGGTAGATCCTAACCTCTATGATGTTAATGAGGCATGATTGGTGGCGATTATGTTAATGATGCAGGATGCAATCTATAGGATTAGGTTGTACCTTGAGTCAATCTTTTCTGAGATTTAAAAGAGAAAAATTGAGCAGAGAGGAGGGGGACCTCATTACCACCAAGCAAGAAAAGCCAAGTGGAGTGCATCCTTTGGACTGGGAGTCGGTTCACTGAGAAACTTCCAGACCAGGGGAAAATTAACGACAAGGACCTTCCCCAAGAGCTGACAGAGAAAGAAAGACTTACTCTGAAGCTGGCACCCTGAATTCAGACTTCTGCCTCCTAAACTGTGAGAGAATAAATTTCTGTTTATTAAAGCCATACACTTGCAGTATTTTTGTTATAACAACGTTAGATAGCTAAGACAGATATCAAGGCGAAGGTAGAAAAGTCAATGTTAAAAATAAAAATGTGCATTCATTTGCGTATAGACGGTATTTAAATACACAAGACTAGAAGTAATCACCTAGGGAGAGAATGTAGATAGAACAAGGATTGTGTAATGACATTCTAACATTTAGAGGTTGAGGAGAAGAGGAAACAGCATTGAGAATGAGAAGGAGCAGCAGACAAGGTAGAAGGAATATGTGGGCTATGTTCTGTCACAAAAACAATATAAGATTAACCATCAGAAAATGCGTATCAAAACTGCAATGAGCGAGTACATCTCATCCATTAGGGTGGCTACAATCAACAAGAGAGACAATAATAAGTGTTGCCCAGGATATGTGAAAATTGGAACCCTTATACATTGCTGATGAGAATGTAAAATAGAGCATCCATTTTGGAAAATAGCCTGGAAGCTTCTCAAAAGGTTAAACATAGAATTGCCATGTGACCCATCAATTTCACCAAGAGAAATAAAAACATGTATGTCACCAAGAGAAATAAAAACATGTCCACATTAAAACTTGTAGATAAATATTCACAGCAGTATTATTCATAATAGCCAAAGATTATAAACAACCAATGTGTTCATCAGCTGATGAATGGGTAAATAAAATGTGTTATATGCATAAAATGGGATATTATTTGGCAATAAAAAGGCATGAATTATTGATGAATACTATAATATAGATGAACCTTGAAAATATTATCCTAAGTGAAAAACGCCAGTCCCCCAAAAGACCACATACTGTATGATTTAATTTATAAGAAATGTCCAGAAGAGGCAAATATATAAAGACAGAAAGTAAGTTAGTGTTTGTTTAACTGGAAGGGAGAGGGGGAATAAAGTAGGGGAGAAACTGGAAGCAACTCAGGATGAGGTTTCTTTTTCAGCTATTGAAAATATTATAAAATCAATTGTGGTGATTTTATAATCACCTCTGTGTGAATATACTTAAAACTATAGAATTGTAAACTTTTAATGGGTGACTTGTACGGTATGTGAATTATACCTGAATAAATGTTTTTTTTTTTTTTAAATGATAAATTTTTTTTAAAAGCAATAGGAAAAGAAAGCATTTTATGAAAGACAGTGTTCAGTTGTGCTAAATATTACTGAGAATGATAAAGTGGCCATTATTTTCAGCAAAATGAAGGTCAGTCATAACTCTGACAAATGAGGTAGGTATGAGAGCCCAGCTGGAATGGATGAAGAGAAAAATGGTGAGCGAGTAGAAAGAGTGACCCTAAAGAACAGTAGAGAATATCGAAAGGTTTCAGATAAATTAAGTTATACCTGAAAGTCAAGGTATTTTTTGTTCATTTGTTTTTGTTTTTTAAGATTTGAGATATTAAATCATAATTTTGTGTAGGTGTGAATAATCCAGGAAAAGAAAGAAACTTAGAATCTAGGAAGGAGTGGTAATTGCAAAGTTACCAGAGTGGCTAAGAATGAGTTGAACCCAGTGAAAAGGGAAGGGGTTGGCCTTTGATAGAAGTGGAGCACTTCTTCCATTTTAATAGGAGGTCCTGCAAAATATGGGGATTCATATTCAGATTGGTGGGTAGTCTTGCTGATGGAAAGATGAGAAACCTGACAGATATCTTCTAATAACATTTAATCATAGTTTTCATGATATAGTTAAATATTACGCTAGGAAACTGGTTGAAAGAGTGGAAGAGAGAAAAGGGTTATTTGATGTTTCAGAATGAGAAAGTATAAAATATTGATTTTGGAGTATTAGAAAATTCAGGCAATGTGTTGTGTCTCACTGAATTTTGGAATCAGGGAATTTAAATTGCAATTGTTAGCACAAATGTGCAAATGTCTTCAATAATGTTTAACTACTGTAGTTCAGGCATGTAGCAAGTAGACACTTGGGTTTAAACAGAGTTGGGATCTTTTTTATGTATATATGTGTACACACACAAGTTCTCACAATGGAGTAAACAAAGAGCAAGGAAACATGGCATTTTATGATGACAGTTTTGGATCATGGATTCTAAGTAGGATAAGGAGGGAAGAGAAGACATGAGACATGTTATAAGTTGTGAAAGAATTGTAGAGTCAACTCAAGTCTCATGAGAACAAAGGATTTTCACTGTGGAGATATTTGAAGAAACAAGGGGAAAGTGTACTAGGTGATACATTCAGAGAGTTGCCTGTTCGAAAAGGAGATATCTGAGGTCATGAGATATTAGAGGTGGTAAGATCTAGGGCATTATCATGAAGGCATGTTACTGAATTAGAGAGGATAAAGCTGGCCAAAGGAGGCAGTCAAGAATTCATAAGGCCAAGGTATCGAATGAGTCATCCGCATAGAAATTGAAGTCACAAAAATTGATCCAAGAATAGCAGCAGAAGAGAGTGAGTCAGCTTTTAAAATTGTCAGGGAGTAAGGGAGAGTGACCTAAAGGTTGATAAATGGTAGCAACAAGAAAAGAGAGCTGGTATTATAACCAGATGACAGGTGCTGCAAAAATCTGCATCTTTTGGAATCGGATGGTGGAGAAATTGTTTAGAAGTGGCTGTAGAAAACAAAGTGAACACTTGCTTTTTCTCTGGACCTGAGATTTGCCTAGAATTTTGCTGTTGGTAGATCCTTATTTCCAGAGAAACAGTGGAAAGGTTTGGGAAGGTGCAGAAAGAGGGAAGGGGCCATTAAATAGATTGGGGTTATAATTTGGGTGATGATAAATGACCTTGGAGCCAGGCTTTGGAGAATGAGGTGAGCATGGTGGTCTTCATTCTTAGTTGATGATAGGATAACATTTCAGGTTGCAGTCCTTGGATTTTGTGGGAATTTATGGACCTGTCTGGCTCCTCTTCCCTCTTGGAGCTACAATGAAAAACAAAGACAAAGACCAATCTCTCTATGCCAGCAATGTGAGAGTGAAGTCTAAATAAAATCCTACAGTATTATTTTTATGTCAATGACTTCTAGGTGTTTAACCTGATAAAATAGAGGAAAGGAAGGTTGGGTCAAAAGGAAGTATTTATTGCAAAAGAAGAAATTTACCATTGAAAGAAATTTGGTGAACATCAGCTAATAGTCAAAGTGTTTGGCATATAGATAGATAGATAGATAGTGTGCATTTTTGCATATTTTTTATGCATTTTTGAGCATCTAAAGTGTCAAGTCATGTACTATATTAGCACTTGACAGAGAGGTAAATAAAGCAGGGCTTACTCAATTCATACATAATTCATAAGTTAGTCTTAGACTGTCATATCTTTCAGAAGATTGAGATCCTTGGCTCTGATTTACATGAAAGACAGAAATAAAATCAATGTAACTTCAATCTTCTAATATAACTTCCTAAAATGTCTTAGCTGACCACTTATTTCCCAGACTTTTCTTTCTCAAGGGCATTGAGGATCATTTGGCTTTGAATAGAAATCTAATATAAATGTGTTTATGAATATTCTTGCTATATTATATTATAGGTTTGTATACTTCAGTGCTTAATCCCCAACCTAGTAAGAGGGGATGTAAAATAATGAAAACAGAAAGTTATCTACATTCTGTTCTAGCTCTGTCTATACCTGTTGTCCACTCAGCAATAGGAGGGAGAGTGATGACCCAGAATATAATACTTTATATAGACTAAAGAAACAGGAAGTCAGAATACAAAGAACAACAGTAATCTGAAACAACGGACACCTCAGCAGCAAAAAGAAAAAGAAAACACTGTGTCACTGAAAATAATTCCACAAATGGATTTCAGTCTTCCTTTAGAAAAAGAAAAGGAACAAACTTGGCCTAATTAATTCAACTGTGAGGCTGCCGACTAGTGACCCTTTAGTTAAATCCAGTCTAGAGATATGTTCTGTTTAACTCTCAGAGTAGGTTTTTTGTTGTTGTTGTTGCATGTGGATCTTTTTTAATTGTATTTTTGCAATTTTTTAATTGGTTGCAACACTTCAGCATCAAAAGATTTTACATTTTTCTCTTGAAATTCAAAAGATCTGGCAACATTAGAGACCAGATCTATATTCCTGTTTGGCAGCTGGCTGGACATAATTAAAAGGCATGTCTTTAAACTTAGCCATTTGTCGCATTTCCAGATACTCCCTATTGTCTCTGGACTTCTTAGGCCAAATGTCAGTTCTCAGTTGTCCAAACAGAGGTTTGTACACTCATCTGTATTCTCAGCTGCTACTCTTCTTCCACCACGATCCATCCTCCACACATCAGCTCAATTTGAATGACCTTCCAGAGTGTAAATCAGATTATATCATTCCTCTGCTGAAACGTCCCCAATGGCTTCACGTTGCCCTTCATAAAAAATCTGGATTAGCTCAAAGTTTTTCCTGATCTGATCATTGTTAGAGCCATGAATGTCCTATTAATAAATGATGTGAATGTAGTAAATGGTGTTTTGTGGACCTAACTCAGAACAGTTATTGTGCAATTTACCACTAATACTAAAAAAGAAAAAGCTCTCAGATAACGGTTCTGTAATGTTACTTTTTTGTTTGCTATGTTTTCAACAAATTCAGTAGTCTGCTTTTATTAGTACTTCAAGGGGAATTTTTGGTTTACTTTCAAATTATGTAATCTAGCATACATGTTAAGAGGGTCAGTAGAAAAAATTTTAAAGTCATCCAACAAGCTATTTATTTTTGATAAAAATAATTTCTTCATGTGGGCGATAGTGAATTCTTGGAATGGAAATTATCAAAACCCCCAAATTAAATAAAAAGTCATTCTTTTAGAGAGAAGCATTTTTGTTATTGCTGGCTTTTTTTCTTTCTTTTTTTTCTTTTAATAATCTCAAATTAGAGCATGAGATTTCAAGTACTGGCCAAAATTTCATCCATAAAGGCAATTAATTCAATTAATATTTCCCAAAACAATTCTTTGGAAATTGTTGAGACTGACTTACGTACAGGTACTAGAAAAGGCCAGAAATGGAGGAGTGATATATATATATATATTTTTTTAACCTTTCTTTATTGCTTTGTAGAAGCAACATTCCTTATAAAAGGGGAAACTTTTTTTTCCTTCAAAGGTGGGGAGGGGTAGTCATTTGGAGAAAAGAATGGAAGAGATGTAGTGACGTGATGTTTCCCAGTCTCCCTCTTTCATGTACCTATCCAAAGCTAAAGAAGCAAAGTTCCTTTAGGTAGGTATATACGAAGAAAGGGAAGGTAAAGATCCAAAATGGCAGAGTCTTAGTCACTTAACAATAAATTCCAGTTAATGCCTTGTATGTGTAAAAAAATCCATACCCATGCTACATATTTAGAGTTTTTACATTGCTTATAGCCTGACATTTTGTTTACTAGGCTCGCCATCATAGCAGTAGTCATTGTACGTTTTATAACATTCTCCTGATACGTGATTAAGAGCCCTGGTGGTGAAGTGGTTACAGCGCTCCACTGTTAACCTGAAAGGTTGGAGGTCCATCACCAGCAGCTCCCAGGGAGAAAGATGTGGCAGTCTGTTTTCATAGAGATTTACAGCCTTGGAAAATCTACTGGGTCTCTATTGGGTCGCCATGCGTCAGAACCCACTTGTTGGTGAGTCGGTGTGATATGTGGCGTCGCCTATCTGATAAAAAAGTTTTGTTTTTTTTTTTTTAGCTGATAGATGGGAGTTATTTGTTCTCACTTTAAGGATGATTAAAAGTTATCACTGAGTAATAACATATGGTTGTGATGGCCAAAGTAAAAGAAGCAAGCAAAGGCATTTGATTAACTACCCAGTTAAGAAAATATTATTGCTGTTGTTAGGTACCCTGAAGTTGGTTGTGACTCACAGCGGCCCTATGTACAAAAGAACGAAATGTTGCCAAGTCCTGCTCCATCCTCACAATCATTGCTATGTTTGAGCCCTTTGTTGCAACTACTGTGTCAGTCCAACTCCCTGAGGGTCTCTCCTTTTTCTGTGACCCTCTAGTTTACCAAGCGTGATGTCCTCCAGAAACTGGTCCCTCCATATTATTACTTTATGTCTTCATCGAGGGTTGATTTTCAAATGTGCTTTAGAATAATAAACAGCCTGTATAACATTGGAAACCATGGTGGTGTAGCGGTTAAGTGCCAAGGCTGCTAACCAAAAGGTCAGCACTTTGAGTCCACCAGGTACTCCTTGGAAACTCTATGTGGCAGTTCTACTCTGTCCTATAGGGTCACTATGAGTCGGAATTGAGCTGGCAGCAATGGGTTTGTCGCTATGAGTCAGAATCGACTCGACAGCACTGGGTTTATTAATTAATCAATTAGTTTTGATTAGTTTCCAGAGAATCTAGTTTAATTATTCATTAAATTCAGCCATCTGAAAGGCCAAAAAAAAAAAAAATGTATTTTGAACATGGTGTTCCAAAGCAAAACACCTCTAATGATATAGACAAATAACAAATGCTTTCAGTATAATAAATGTCCTTGGCTGCCATGTATCTTACAACTTATGGCATAATGCCTGAAATTTTTTGCAATCTAATACATACTAAAAACCAAACCAAACCCATTACTGTCGAGATGATTCTGACTCATAGCAAGCCCACAGGACAGAGAACTTCCCCATAGGGTTTCCAAGGAGCAGCTAGTGGATTTGAACTGCAGAACTTTTGGTTAGCAGACAAGTTCTTAAGCACCGAGCCACCAATATAATACATAGTTGGAATATTTTTTAACTTATTTCTCCTTTTTATACATTCCAATGAGAGATAATTACATGATTATGCAATATCAAGGATGAAGTAAAGTTTTAAACTCTTATGACTCATACATACACACAGAAACATATAATCTTTATGACACATATTTGAGACATATATGTTGTAATAACATATATGTAGATATATAATTTTCTAGACCTTTGTAAAATTTACTTTATGTAGTATTATTTATATGTCGTAAGTATCACATATATATGTATGTGTATATATGTTCAATATGTAAAATTATTTTGTGACTCCTGAAATATTTGGAGCAAAAGTCTACAGAAATTATGTAAGTGGGTCCATATGAAGCTAAGTCCTTTGTAGATGATGTTACAATTCTACCAATAATTTTGTAATGTATTTATTATTACAACCAGTAGTTATTAAGAGCCTTGTACGTACTAAACACTCTTTTAGACTCTGGGGAGTCTGAGGAACAGAAAGACTAGTAAAGTTGGCTGGTGAATAGTGAATGAGGGCGAGGTTGTTATGTTCTTAGGTCAGAGAATGAGGCAGGACCCTAATATGTAGGACACCATGAGGAACTTGGATTTTATTCCATTGGTGGCAGAATGTTCCTGGAGTGTCTTCAGATAGGGAATTATTAGGTATAATTTATATTTTTATGAAATCACTCTGTCTACTATGTGAATAATACATTTTTACCCAAATAATGTGCATCATCTATGTTTGTTTGCCAGCCATGCCCTCCCCTCTCAAGGTATTTTCATAAGTGTCGCTATGCCAATTTTTTTTCATGTCTCTGTAAAAAAATTAGCATAACACACTTATGAAGGCACGGTAAACAAACGTAGAAAGTGTGTTATTTGCATAAAAATAAGAGTAGCTAGAAGAAGATATGAAGTGATAATGTACAGATGTATCAGATTCTGTTTTTGAAGTAGAAAAAACAGAATTTATTTATTTATTAGAGAAAGACTTGAACTTAATTAGAATAACTGGGCAATAACAGTATTTTTACCTGGTTTATGTGAAAATCCATGAAGACCAAATACTTTAGCTCTGAATCAGAAAAATTAGCTTTTTTGGCAACTCCTACTCATTGTAGCATAAACTGTACTTTGGTTTGCATCCTCTCCAGCAACTATATAAAACAGATTAATAATTTTATTAATCCCTGAGGATCACAGAGATTCTTTCAGGAAATCCATGAGGAAAAAACTATTTTCATAATACCCTATTTTTTACATAAATAAAGCATGCTTTCTACCTTTGTTTGTCAACCACTCCCTCCCTCCTTGAGGAATTTTCATTAGCTCAAGTCTCCAATTTTTTTAATAGCAACATGTAAAAAAAATTGGCGTATCTGCACTTACAAAAATACTTCACAGAGGGTGGGAGCAGTTAGCAAACTAAAGTAGAAGGTGCATGTTATTTGCTTAAAAATATGAATCTAAGACTTTATTCGCCTTTTTCACTATTGACATTTGTACTAATGGTACAAAAGCAATAGTGGCAAAACTCCTGGTACCTTAACTCAAATCAAGGCAATGACTCCAAAGTGTACTAACAGTAATTGTATTCTTCACCATCACACACTCTCAATAAAAAAATGTAAAAATGCCAGTCTCACTTAAGGATATTTTTGTCAAAGTTGTAAATTAATAATAATTTTATTAAATTTCTACCTTTTGTATGTGCCTTTTTAATATTCTCTATGACAAGGTGGGGAATATGCAAACTTTGTTGGTTGTCTAGATAAAAACATGTGTGAGGTTGTTTGAGTTGCCAGCTAAACTAGCTGCTTTTATCATGGAACACCATTTTAAAATAATGTGTAACTGACAGACTACGATTATACAAACCTGGGTATTTGGAAGGAATTAATAAATTGAGCCTTTAACTTCAAGGAAACAACTGATAACAGTTGTTGTCAATGACAAAACTCAAGCTTCCAAGCTAAACTAGAATTTTGGAAAACTTATGTCTACCACCGTTAGTTTGGCAGCTTCCCAATACTTGACTACGTTTCTGTTGAGAGTGGAGGCGAAAGTAGCAAATATGATTTGTTTATATTTAATGATGAAATATAGCAACCTTTGGAAGATCTTCATTACTATGTGAACCAATGTTTTCAAAATTACTAATGCATGATGTTACAAAATCAGTTATAAAAATAGAAGGTCGTTTAAATGTGAAAGATAGATCAATAGATTCAAATGTAACAGAGTATAAAAGTTTATTATATGGATTCAGAGCCTACCTTATAATGAACCTTTAAGAAATAACCACTTCTTAAATTCTGATGTAGTATAAAAGAATAGCCATGGTAACTCAACAGTCTATTAAAGTTTTTTTCCATCTACATACCTATGTGGGGCTAGATTTTCAATTCAAATAAGATATCAAAAGAAATTGCAGAAGAAAATATGGAATTCAGATTATTATATCTATATCTAAGCCAGATACTAAAACCCATTGCCCTCAAGTCGATTCTGACTCATGGTAACTCCACAGGTGAGAGTAGAACTTTTCCAAGGAGCAGCTGGTAGATTCCAATCTCTGACCTATTGGTTAGCAGCCTCAGCCCTTAACCACTGCACCACTGGTGCTCCATTAAACCTGTTGCCATCAAGTCGATTCAAACTCATACTGACCCTATGGGACAGAGTCGAACTGTCCTTTAGGGTTTCCAATGCTGTAATCCCTACAGAAGCAGATTGCCACGTCTGCCTCCCGTGGAAAGGCTTGTGGGTTCAAGCTACTAACTTTTTGGTTAGAGCATTTAACCACTACTCCACCTGGACTTCTTGTCCAAAAAACCTAGTCTATTCTGACTCATAGTGACTCTATAAGACAGAGTAGAAGGGCCCCTTAGGGTTTCCAAAGCTGTAAATCTTTAAGGGAGAAGACTTCTTTCTCCCGTGCATCAGTGTTATTTTAAGACCAGAAATATTTGCCTGATCATTTTCCATTAAAGTGGCATTTGAGAAATCATGAACTTTATTGCAAATTTCAACCTCAAGTACTTTAAAATGTAATTCATTAATAATAGTCTCTTAATTCAAGTAATCAAACTTTGTAAACTACACATTTGTATTCTATAGCGGCTTTGGAGGAAGACAAAGTGGGTCAAGATTTTGCCATTGGCAATTCTCTCAATCTCTTGGTTTCAGTGCATAAAATGGTGAAAGTGGTGGATAACATCAATATCACCCTTATAGGACTGCTAAAAAACTAGTATAAGATAATACATGTAAAGCATTTAGCACAGTGTCTGGTAAATAAGAGGCACACCACACTTACTTGTTAGCTATTGTAGATGGACAAGGAGCCTTGGTGGCACAGTAGTTAAGAGGTTGGCATCCACCAGTTGTTTGTTAGAAACCATATGGGGCAGTTCTATTCTGCCTGAGCTGCTATGAGTAGAAATTGACTCGACGGCAATGGGTCTTACAGACTTAGAAATAGACATAGAAATGTGTAGACACACATATATCTGCAAAGACAAAAACTTGGTGACTATAAATACTAATTTTACAATTTATTCTGAAATCCAATTAATCAGTTTGAAAAATTTGTCCCTTCAAATTATTGACTTTGAATCAAATCACCTGTTTTTATTTTATCGTCTTTAAAAAATTGGGGGGAGGACTCACAATGCTGGCAATAGCGTAACTTAAGGTCTAATCATTCTAGCATTAAGGCAGACGTGATGTTATAGAACGTTAACTAGAATGCTTTGAGAGCATAGGGGAAGGGCATCTAACAGCATGGGAGGAAAGGCCAAGGAAGAAATGCTTACTCCAGGAGACAATGCTCAATCTGATTTTTGAAGGATAAGGGGTCTCCAAGTGAAGAAAGGGAGTGGTGCAATGAATGGCTTTGCATACAGCCTAGAGTAAAGAACAGCAATAGCCAGAGGTGTAAAAGGGCCTGGAGTTTGCCAGGACCCTCCATCAGCATGCTGTTACTGGAACAACGGTTCTTAACAAGTGCTGTGAAATTTTAAAGAAATACTTGTGCCTGGGCCTAGTCTGGCAGATTATGCTTCTGTGGGCCCCAGGTGTGTGCGTGTTTGTGTATGTAATTAAATTCCTCAGTGCATATTGCTGCATGAGTATGGGGGAGGACTTAGTAGAGGGTAAGGAGGGGGCAGCAGAAGGTTGCAGTTGAGGCTGGAAAGGCCAAAAATGACAGACCATGGATTGTTTCCTCTGACACGTTAATGAGGTAAATTATATTCTGTAGGGAACAGGGAGCCACTAAAGGCTTTTAAGCAGGATGTGATATTGCTTGGTTTTGATTTTAAACAGATCACTGTGTCAGTAGAGAGGAAGACAGATTTGAACAAGCTAGACTGGGAACAGAGGAGAGGAACCAGTGAAAGACAGTTTCAACACACTAGGAGAAATTATTAAGTTCCTCTCTACAGCGAAGAGAACCCTGGGTGGCACAAATAGTTTGTGCTCGACAACTAACCTAAAGGTTGGCAGTTTGAACTCACCCAGTGGTACTGCCAAAGAAATGTCACCATGAGTTGGAATCAACTTGACAGCAACTGTTTTCTTTTTTTTAAATCTAGAGCAGTGAGAGTGAAGATGGAGAGAAGGAGAAGGTAGAGATGACAGAAATTGATAAATGAATAGATATTCCATGTTCAAAAAACAGAAGAAATCATGAAACTTCATTTGGACATTCCATTTTCCTAGCAGCGAATTAAAAAAGTAATTTATTGTGTTGGGATCCTGTTTCATGAAACAGACAATATCTGAAACTATGGTTTGCAACAGATAATATGTTTGTTCAAATAAATAATTTTATTATTAGCAAAATGTCAAAACAACGGCATCTCTGAGGGGTCTTTGATAATGTGGTCTAGATACCTTAGTTTCTGAAGACCTAGTTTAGAGAAATGAGTATTTGACATATTAATTAAGCTCAACAAAATTGATGTTTTCAGAGATGTTTTGGCAATTGCTTCATTGCAATCAATTCCTGGCACGGAGAGGAGATAATCTCATTTGTTGATTAAAGGAGGATTGATGTTGTTTGCAAGAGCCAAAATTGACCTTCTGTTGTATAAATTAAGGAGCCTGACTTGTAAGGGTGATTTCATAGCCACCCAGTATGGACTGGAGAGGTGCTGGTTGTCAGGGTCAACATTTTTTCTGGAATTCTGATGCATTTTAGACTTCTCTCTGCCTGGCTAAATTTTACTCATCTTTAAGACTGTTCTTTTTTAAGACTGAGGCAAGGTGGTTTCTTTCTTGAGATGTCTTCCTTAATCAGAACTTGTCTCTTGCCTTGATTGGGCACCCCCATTTTGTGCTTCTGTAGTACAATGGTGTGTTTATTTATGTATCTTCACCCTTAGACTGTTGAGGGTGAGGAATCAACAGCACCTAACACATGCCTAACACATGGATGACATTTGACCCACACCGTGCCCCAGGCACTCCCAGTTTTCCCTACTCTGCTCCTATTTTCTCCCCATAGTGCTTATCACCTTCTAATGTCATGCATAATTCACTTATATTTTATGTTTATTGTCTCTTTATCCACACTAGAATATAAGCTGCTGAAAGACAGGAATTCTTGTCTGTTTTGTTTTCCAGAACCCAGTGCCAGATACATGATAGTTGCTAATTTAGTATTTATTGTTTGAACAAATGAGCTCAATAGAGTATTGTTAAACTATATGGAGGATAATAGCTTGATAAAAGAAACTGTCCTATCACTTTAACAAATATTTTTAAATAAATATGAGACTTCAAATCTCTATAAAATATAAAATAGAAGAAGAATTTTGACCTAAAAAGTTTAATAAAGATGCCTGTGCTAAATTTTTAAAAATCTCCTGTGAAAAAGGTCTACACAAAAGAAAAATTTTGAATAGACCCCTACTCAAATTAGACCATCTATGTGAATGCTGAAAATGCTTTCTAAGTAGCTGAATGAATAGCTTGGTTCGTTATTTAGTAATGTTCACTTAAGTATTTCTATCAAATCTCAAAGTGGTTTACTTTAGGACTCTACACCTCCAAACATACAAATTCCCATATCTAGTGCTTCTTTTCTCCACTTTTTGAAGAAATAATTCCTCTATTTTCATGGGTGTAGATCTATTTGGGTAGAAAACCTTTTGGCCCCTTCAGAAATAACCACCACCAAGTCAGGTGACAATACATTGCCTAAGTCAGGAATTAAACTTCATTGACACCGTGAATACTCTTCGCATGCTCTCTTATTTGTGAATTTCCGAAACCCTACTCCCCTAATTTCTCCTTCCCAGACTGGTCACTCTTCCTCACTCACTTTTGGAAGCCATTGTTTTTCTGTAGGGAGCGCAGATGGCGCAGTGGTTAAGAGCTTGGCTGCTAACCAAAAGGTAGGCAGTTCTAATGCACCAGCAGCTCGTTGGAAACCGTATGGGGCAGTTCTACTCTATCCTATAGGGTCACTATGAGTCGGAATCCACTCGAAGGAAATAGGTTTGGTACAGGTTTTATTTCTCCGTATACCCTATAAATATCAGTGGATCTCAAATCATACTTATAGGATTGTCAAGAGATAAGGGGTTATGTCTCCTCTCCTTTCACTTTATAGATTCTTATAGAGGGATCTCAACAATTTTCAAGGCTTCAGTTTTTCCCTTTGCTTATGACTCTCACACATCTATGTCGTAGTTTATCCAACTGCCTGTTGGACATGTTCTCTTGTACTAATCACAAGAACCACAATCTTAAAATGCCCCAAGCTAAGCTTATCTTTCCCTAAAGCCTGTTTTTCTTCACTTGTTTTCTGTCAGTGAACGACATCAAACGTCCAGATACCTAAGCCATATTTGACTCACTTTTTCTTATCTCTACATTCAACCACCTGTTAGAGCTTATCAGTTCCATCTCCTAAATAAATAGGTATCCAACTGTTCACACCTCTTCATCCTCAGTAATCCAGGCCACCATCATCTCACCCTTAGATCATTGTTTATAATTGCTTTCTTCTGATTATTCTCACTTCTGCTTTACCCTTTGTAATGGTTAAGATTGTGTGTCAGTTTGGCTGGGCCATGATTCTCAGTGTTTATATGTAATAACTCCCGTGATTGAATCTGCTGTGAGTGGCCAGTTAGTTGAAAAGGGGTTCCCTTGGAGGTGTGGCCTGCATCTGAATATTAGCAGAAGTTCTGGCTTTTTTGCTCATTCTGGATCCTGTGGCTGTCTCCTGTTCATCTGACCTCAGGTTCTTGGGACTTAAGCTATCAGCATATCTGCTGATTTTGGGATTTGTTGGTTTTCATAGCCTGTGAGCAAGAACCCTGCTCTCTGACCTGCCAGTCTTGGGTTTGCCAGCCCCTGCCACTACAATTATCAAGAGAAGCCCCTATCCTGATCCAGGGACTTGGGACATTCCAGCCTCTACAATTTTGTGAGCCATTTCCTTGATATAAATCTCTTTATATATATATTTATACATTTTACTGGTTTTGTTTCTCTAGAGAACCGAACCTAAGACACCCTTCTTAAATATATTCTTCTTCCTGAAGCATGTTGATAATTTGAGACTGTGACTCTAACAACGCCACTTTCCTGCTTTTTACACCCACTTGGCTTCTTATTACCATAAAATAAAGTCCAAACTCATTAGCAAGGTTTAAAGATCTCTTTTAATCTCTTCTTCACTGACTTCATCCATTTCAAACTCTGCTACTCTCTACTTCATCTTTCTAATCCAGCCATAAAAAAAACCCACTGCTGTTGAGTCGATCTCCTTCTCATAGCGACCGTATAGGGCAGAGTAGAACTGCCCCACAGAGTTTCCAGGGAGCACCTGGCGGATTCAAACTACTTGTTAGCAGCCGTAGCACTTAAGCACTATGCCACTAGGGTTTCAATCCAGCCATACTGAACCTTTAAAAAGTTTTTGAAAGCATCATGCTCAGTCTTCTCTTCAGGCCTTCAAACCTACTGGTTAAATTGGCCCCTCCCCTCTGGGGTGATATGTGGATGTGCAGTTCCAATAACAAGCAGAAATGAATTTATTGGCATTCTTCTCCGGCCTTTTTGAAGAGACAGTCTGGATATGGAATCAGACAATGTGGTTAAGTAATCACACCTCCTATCTTGTCTTGTGTAACAACTCATTCTTTATATCTCAAATTAAATGTTACTTCATTTTATAATCTATTTACAGTACATTAGAAATTCCTATAATATATTTCCATACCACTTTGTACATTCTGTCTCACAATTTTTATATTCCTTTGTAACTGCACTCTACCGTGGCAGCCTGACAGCTCAGTAAGGATAAGAATTATAACTGTTTTGTTTATTGTTGTATTTCCAGTACTTGTAGTGTCTGCCACATAGTAGGATCTCAAGGCATTTTTGTTGCTGCTGTTGTTGAAGGATTTCTGATAAGTTTGAGAGGAAATCTTTTTCTGTCTTCTTTGGGGCAGACAAAAGTTTTCTCATGGCATGAATCAAAAGCAACCACTAATAGTGTTTCTTAATTCAATCCCACCAGCTTTATAATTAAGGAAATTCTTCCAAATCTGGCAAAAGGTTGTCTCAGAATTAAGTTTTTGATGTTTTGCTCAGTGCTTTTCTCTGACTCATGGATAGTTTTAAAGAAAACTGGAAAAGGGTGCCACAGGGACAGATTACCAGATGTTACTTTAGTCTACAAATCCACTATCCATTGATGAGTAATTTATTATTGCAAAATTAGTAAATTAAGCTCATCCCTCAAGTTGAAATATACTACCACTTTTGGGCTTGTATGTAGGATCCTCCCAATGCTTGAGGGGAAGTATCAGAGAAGTCTGCCAACTTTGGAGGGAAATTGCATGTTTATAATTTGTGACAACATGATTAGTGTCCTTGAAAGGCAGGGTCACTAAGTGAGAAAAAATAGCAAGAATTAAGACCAAATAAAATGGTATAAATTACTTATGTAGCCTGGCAATATTTGGTGCTCAATAAGCCAATTGTATTTCTGTCCTTATTATCAGTTACTAAAACCATTCTTGAGTAAGATTAATTAAGATACAAAAGATTAGCAATTTAGAGTTCATTCAGAGAAGAACTGGACAGATGTACAGTTAGATCATTAAGGAAGATTAATTTGGAAAAACCTGATCATATGCAGTCTCAGTGAGCCCAACACTGGTTAAAATCCTGTTCTTCTATAGTTGTTTGTTTTCACATAAAAACCTTCTTCTTTCTTTAAGGATATAAGCAAAAAGCTTCTTCAACTAGTTCTAGGACTCAAGAATTTTTCTCATGAAAAACATTGGGACATAAGATGACAAAATTTTGTAGTAAGACTCCTGTTCTTAATAGCCCCAGAAGAATGAATCAAATCCAGGTTTTCAGGGGCTTTTTCATATGGGAAGTAAATAAAAGAATAGAAGTGTAACATCTCTGTTCTAAAAATTCTTTAAGTCAACTTTTTATTGTTTTTTTTTTAATGATAAGATGATGATTTTGAAAAGATCTAAAAAAGAGAAGATGATTTTGACACCTTAACTTAAAAAAAGGAGTCCCTGGGTGGTGCAAATGTGCTTTGCTGCTAACCAAAATGTTGGAGGTTCGAGTCTACCCAGAGGTGCCTTGGAAGAAAGACCCGGTGATCTACTGAGAAATCAATCATTGAAAACGCTATGGAGCGTAGTGTGACATGGAGTTGCCATTACCCTGAGAATAGCCCCAGCTAGTTTTCTGGAGGGTGAAAAAGACACACGAAACAGAGCTGAGTCACCACAGTTGCTCCAGCTGATAGCCAGCAGACCCCCAGATACATGAGTGAGCCCAGTCAAGATGAGCAAAGCTGCCTACTTGACCAACAACAGATCCAAAGTATATGAGGAATAGATCATTGTTGTGTACCACTGAGGTTTTGTGGCAATCAATAATCAGTACAGTCTAGAGTAAACTTGTATATACGTGTTGCGTCCAGTCGATTCTGACTCATAGTGACTCTATAGGACAGAGTAGAACTGCCCCATAGGGTTTCCAAGGCTGTGAATTGTTATGGAAGCAGACTGCCACATCTTTCGCCCGAGGGGGAGCGGCTGTTGGGTTGGAACCACTGACCTTTTGGTTAGCAGCCTAGTGCTTAACCACTTCACCACCACAGCTCCTTAATTTGTATATAAGAAAGGTTATATTCTTGAATGGAGCCCTCATGATGCAGTGTTTAAGTGCTCAGCTGCTAATGGAAAGGTCAGCAGTTTGAACCCACCAGCTGCTCCATGGGAGAAATATGTGGCAGTCTGCTTCCGTAAGGAATTACAGCCTTGGAAACCCTATGGGGCAGTTCTACTCTGTCCTATAGAGTTGCTATGGGTCAGAATTAACTCCACAGCAGTGGGTTTGGTTTTTGGGATTTATATTCTTGAAAATCACCAGCAACATAATTTCTAGCCTTCACAGGTGTGTCTCCAAGAATCATGGTTTATTTATCCTGTCCCAGCCTCCCTTTGAAATCCCAACTCAGATACTGAGCCACCTGAACAAAATCTCCATTTGGACGTCTAATTGGACAGCTCTAATTTAATATGTTTAAATGTTTAAATGTTTAAATGAGAACGCTGGTTTCCCCCCTCAAAACTGCCCTTTCCTCAGTCTTCTATGTTTTAGTAAATGGCACCATCATTAACCCAGTTGTTCAGGACAATAGTCTAGTAGTCACTGCGGAGTCACCCTTTCACTCACAATCTGTATTCAATCCATCGGTAAATACTGTTGGCTCTATCTTTCAGATACAGCACAAACCAAACCTCTTCTATACTGCCACAATTTTCTCTCACCTAAATGACTGCCAGCAGCCTCCTAACTGGCCTCCCAGTTTCTACTCTCATCTTGATACAGTTAATTATTCTCAGCACAAATAGCTCAATCTTATTTAAACTGTAGGTTAGGTCACATTGCTTTCTTGTTCTAAGCCTTTCATATGTAAAATAAAATACACAAAATCTGTGAAAATCTCTGTCCACACCCCCCACCCATCTTATCTCTACTTCTATGTCACTAACTTAACTCCCTTCATTGGTTATTAGGTTCATGCTGGCACTCTTGCCATATATCAATGGATATATGTCAAACTTGCTCCCACTTCAGGACATTTACATTTGTGTTTTCTCTTCCTAGATGGAGCTTTATCAGATATTTGTGTGACTCAGTCACTTACTTCAGCCAGGTCTCTGCTCAAATGTCCATACTACAGAAAAGCCTCCCCACTGACCTTAATTAAAGTAACAACCCCTCCTTCCCACCTCCCCCCGACACACCACCGGTGTTACTTTCCATTCCATTACTTGATTTGCTTTCTTCGTTTATATATTTATGTATTTGTAATTTTTGGTTTGTTTTGTCTTCATACCCCACTAAAATATAAGTGTTATGATGTCAGGGATTTGGCATGTTTGCCGCTGTAACTCCCAGGCCTGGAAGAGTTTCCCCCATTACAGTTACTGAATAAATAATAGCTAACTAAAAAAATGAATGTGTAAAAATTATAGAAATTTCTCCAGTAGCTGCTACTCTTCCCTAATTAATGACACTCATATTCACCAAGGACCTGGCTTTTGCTTAATTGTGATGTATGAGCCTTTTCTACCATGACAGTGAAAGCCAATCTAAAGAAAAAATGAAAATAAAATAAACAATTAACTCTAATCACATCCATGTTAACTCTGTCTTCATCTTTAGGGCGTAGGAGATTAGAGTATGTCATTGTAGGGTATAGACTCTCATACAATAGGAGCTGTAGCTTTAATGCTGTGGTTCTGCAGTGTTTGAAGGTTTCCATGGGAACAACACGATTCACTGTTCCGTTTATAAGCTTAAAATATATGATGGCAAGGAAGTGCTGCTGTAACATACTACATGAGGATGATTCAAAAGATGAAAGCCTATAAAAATTAATGATCAGAGGAGAATGTGGGATAATAAATCAGCAACCACATTATTAAAAACAGAGGAAGTGTAATTGGCCACATATGGTCACACAATAACAAGGCAAGAGTCATTGTGCTCTTCAAGCTAGTTACACACTAACAACACCACCTTCACCATGAGGACTCATGGAGGGAGCAACTGATAATGCCAACAGCCTTGTGGAAATGAAACCTTACCCTTATTAATACTTTCCATGACATCTAATTAGCTATTAAGAAAAATGGTTAAACAGTGGGAACAGGTACCTCAAATAAAACCCTCCATCACATTGGCTTATAGGTGAGTAGAGGAGCCTTGGAAATAAGAGAGTTTTTTTTTAGGCTATAGAGGTTTGGAGGCCAGGTAACAATTCAAATAAACTGAAATCACTTTGGTTTGAACTTCACTTAATTGCTTTGGCTTCTTAGCATTTACAAAAGAAAGTGGCTTCTTAGCATTTAAAAAAAGGAATGGCTTCAGTTCTGAGTTAGCAGGGTGTTCAGGGGCCATAGTCTCAGAGGTTCCTCCAGTCTCTATGAGACCAGGAAGTCTGGTCTATTTTGCAAATTTGAATTTTGTTCTACATTTTTCACCCAATCTGTCTGGGACTTTCTATTGTGATGCCTGTCAGAGTCATCGGTGGTTGTAGCCGGACACCATCTAGTTCTTTTGGGCTCAGGCTGGTGGAAGGTGTGGTTCATGTGGTCCATTAGTCCTCTGGACTAGTATTTGCCTTGTGTCTTTGGTTTTCCTCATTCTTCTTTGCTCCAAACAGAATGGGACGAATAGATGTATCTTAGATGGCCGTTCACAAGCTTTTAAGACCCCAGATACTGCTCACCAAAGCAGGACGCAGAACATTTTCTTTTTGAACTATATTATGCCAATTGACCTATGTGTCCCCCAAGACCATGGTCTCCAGCCCTGAGCCCCAGTAACTTGGTCCCTCAGGTTGTTTGGATGCGTCTAGGAAGCTTCTGTGACTTTTCCTTGGTCAAGTTGTGCTGCCTTCCCCTATTTGTATGTTGTCTTTTCCCTCACCACAGTTAACACTTTTCTACTTCTAGTTAGTGATTTCCCCTCCTGATCCCTCCCCTCCCTCATAACCATCCAAGATTGTTTTTTTGTGTGTGTGTGTGTAAATCTTTTCTTGAATTTTTATAATAGTGGCTTCACACAATATTTGTCCTTTTGCGATGGACTTATTTCACTCAGCATAATGCCCTCAGATTCATCCATGTTCTGGGATGTTTTGCAGATTCATCATTGTTTTTTACTATTGCACAGTATTCCATATATACCATATATGGAATTGTGTATATACCATAATCTGTTTATCCATTCATCTGTTGTGGAAGTATTTCTTAAGTGTTTTATACGCATAGAAAGGTAAAATATGTACTATATACTAAGACAAACATTTGACTAACTGACACCAAGGAAGAGCTGTATATACCTGTTAAGACTTACCTACAAATTTGACTTAAAGGCAGACTTAGAAACAGATCTCATTTGTAACCTGGGGACTGCCTGTATACAAGAGACATGAGATACACGAGTTGCGTACAGAAAGCTGTTGCATTTGCTATGTCCAGTTATGTCTGCTACATCCCATTCTTGGATTACAATTTCTGAATTCTATTTTAACCTTATGGTACCATGGACATACCTGTGTTCAAATGCTGCCTGAATGGATGTTATGTAGCAAGTGACTGTAGTTATCCTAGGAGCTCTGGTGCCACAGTGGTTATACTCTCAGCTGCTAACTGAAAGGTTGGTGGTTCACGCCTACCAGCAGCTTCACAAGAGAAAAGACCTGGTGATTGCTCCTGTAAAGATTACAGCCTAGGAAACCCCATGGGGCAGTTCTACTCTGTCATATAGGGTTGCTATGAGTTGGAATTGACTTGACAGCACACACAACAACAACAGTTTAGTTATCCAGAGGAGATTAAATTGACTTTGTCTTAGTTGCAGTTTCAAGGAATGCCTAGAAGAACACTAAAGAAGCTGAGACAAGAATTTCCCCCCAGAGTAGGGAGAGAGAGCCTTCCCCTAAAGCCAGTGCCCTGTGTTGGACTTTTAGACTCTTCAACTGTGAGAAAATAAATTTCTGCTCATTAAAGCCACCTTCTTGTGGCATTTCTGTTACAGCAGCACTAAGAAACAAAGACATAGTCAATTCACACACACACATCGCAGAACACATAGCTGAATTCTGCCGGAAGACTATTTTACTTTATTTTATACTGAGTACATGATTTGAGTGAGTTTTCCTTTTTGACACGATAATTTTGGAACCACATAGAGGCAGTTTCAATCTTTGCTGAAAATAAAATCCATATAAAATATAGTAGCAATCATAAGAAAAATACCAGTGATGAGAATTTTTAGACAGGTAAAAAAAAAATTTTGTTTTTTAGAGCATGAATCTGCGAAATCTCCTTTAGAGAGCATTAAAATTAGGGCTAAATAGACGTTCATCTCTCTGGGACAATATAATTATAGCTCTGCTGGAAGCCATTGCTATTAAGATATTGCAAAGTTCATTTCACCTCTGTGATTTTTTTGATTGGAGATTGAGTAAAAGAAATAGAGTAATGGCTTTATTGAAATGACAGAAGAAAGCACATTTCTGCTTTTCTCCAGAAGGAATTAATAATTTGTTAAAGTTTTTCTTTATTTGAGGAATGTTACTAGTTTTCTTCTTCTTTTTTTTATCAGAGCACCATGTTTTTGCTGTTATACGCAGAGGGAAAACATAACATTACATCGAAGAGGCTCGTAAATATTAACGCTCCCATATCAAAAAGTGTCCTTATTTCTATTTTCTCCCAAAATGTTATTTAGCCAATTTTATCTTTATATATTGTCACATTATCAGAAAAAGTTTTGTTATCGTTGTATCATGTTAAATAAGTGAAAGGCTATTAGAAAGGGAGTTGAAGGGGCTTGATACTAAAAATGAAATATAAAGAAATGAAAGTTATTCCTTCAAGTTATCAACATACATTTACTTACATTTTTTTTTATTTAATAAAAATATTTGTTGAACATAATCCATGGAGCAGTCAATGTGCTCGTAGTTGGCCAAAGACAGATTTCAGTCTTTGGACTGGAGACCCCCTTGGTAAATGAGGAGCCAGAGTAATAGACTGGGACATCTCTGAGGTATGCCAGATGCAAGTCAATAAACTGCTGCAGATTCAAAGGGACTTAGGTGATATACCCATTATTTCAGTTCTTCAAAGGTGATCCATGAGTGGATCTGGATTTTTATAGTTCTTTGGTAAGGATGAAAGTCAGAATTGAGATGTGAGAGATAAACTATCTTTTTACTTCTACATCCACAGCATAGGTGGAGGCAGCTTCCCAACACAGTGTTGAATTTGTCAGAATCCATTGAGATGCCACATGGGTGATATGTCATAGGTCGTTAGCCCTGGTTAAGTACGATATGTACTTCCCAACTTGAGGTATGCTTTATTCTTTTTCCAGTAGACCAACCTGAAACAACCAGGCATGTACATCCATATTGGGCCATCTCCCAAAAGTAAATAATCATCAAGGGCAATCGTCTTCAATTAATTTAAAAAATCTGCAAAGATGTTTGTTAATCATAAACCATTGAAACATGGTTGTTGAATTTCATAGGGCAAATGGTAGTACCATTGATGCAATTTCAGATATGCAGATATCTTCCACCAGTACCCTTTCCTAACCTGGACAAAGTTCTGTATACCCAAAGGATTAAGGTTTGTTTGTATGCCACAGTAACTGAAAAACTAACTTCTCAACGCTCAGTGAGGCTGCTACCTGGAAGTATTCATTTAACAGAATTAATTAAAAAAATATTTAACACCTAGTAGGTACCAAAAATACACAAAATTTTGGAGGACAGGCAAGGATGGATAAAGCAGACTTGTCTCTGAAATCAAGAACCCTAGAATGAATCAAAAACAAAACCAAAACCAGTGCCATTGAGTCGATTCCGATTCATAGCGACCCTGTAAAATGAATAAAAAAAAATCATATATATTATCATAGAAATAAGTTCAGCATATTGTGGGAACCTAAAGAAGGATCCTTTGATTAGGGTAAATACATGTCCTAGATGTCTGGGACAAGACCAGTGTATAACTTTCTTTCCCAACATAATAATTAAAGCCTCCGCCTTCACTCTCAACTGGACACCAGCTTGAATAATAAATTAATTACCTGATCACACTACCTAAAACATTCTGGAGAGAGTTATGTTGGTGGGGTGGCAGGAGAAAGCAAGAAAGGGAAAGACTGGCTGCTTTTAGACACCTTATTATAGTTTTCTTGTTTATCGTTTTTCTTGACATGAAAACAAAGGATTTCGACTGATGCACAGAGAGAAAGTAAAAAGCATCTTACAAGCTGTTTTTGAGTTTGATTATTATTATTGGGTAAACATTTTTTGCTGGAACTATAATACTTGATAGCTCATTTGTATTAGTGTAACTTTAAGGATTGTCTGATTTAGGGAGCAGAAATTCATGTTTGTAGCATTTATACTTATATACTAGAAACTCACAGAAATATAAAGCTTGGCATGTCTGTATTCTTCAAATAAGAGGGTATAATGTTTTCCTGTTCTAAATCAAAATTAAGATTGAAGTGCAGTCATAAGAAATATGAACCCTAAATTGACATTTTATTTTTCCCTAATTACCAAGGCAGAGTAAAATACTGAACCCAATAAAATCTGATTCAATTCTTTATCTAAGAAGTTAATCTGAGCCTTTTAAAGTCTCAGGTTGCATTAGTATTATCTTAAAGAAGCTTGCTAATGTTCACTTTGCTACTGATAATGAAACAAAGAGTAATATCCGTCTCTGTCTCCATATATAAATATATGTTATGATATTATACTTTTAAGAGGATTGCTTCCTAGTTTTGCTGACTTATTTCAGAATCTTAGACTCTGGAAATGCTGTCAAGCCAGCTGAAAACACTGCCTCTGTGTTCTATTTTCTACTATCAATAGAAAGCAGGTGCTATAGGCATCATTTATGTCCTTCAAGAAAATGATTTCAAAAAGCTTATATGCATATTTCTATACAGAGGTAGGTACACATACTTATTTAATTTCACTTAAAACTGACTTGAATTTGTAATTGTTGGTAAGTAGCATCTGATTTATAAATTACTTGTACTGTACTGAAAAGTGTTATCAAGGTGTCTACCTCGATAACGTATTACATGTGCTGGTGTTTTTTGTACCAAATTGCCCATGGGTGTGACCTGATTATCTTAGAGGTTCCTCTTTATATATTTTCTGTTGCAACTGTTAAATTTGAACTGTTGTACATGCTGCTATGTCCCATCCAGCTCTTATGAAGTTTAACACTTTTCCATTATAATAAAGAGCCTCTAAGGACTTGTGGAAAGGTGGGGGAAGACGCCAACAAAGCAATGAAAATGGTGCCAAACCTAACCCATTGCCATCCAGTTGATCCCAACTCACAGCAACCCTATATGACAGGGTAGAACTACCCCATATGGTTTCTAAAGTTGTAATCTTTACCGGAGTAGATCGCCACATTTCCCACAGGAATTGTGCAAAGGCGTTAAAATAGTCTATCTCTTCCAGAAGAATTTCCATGTGAGAAAATAAGCAATGAGATTGGAAATATGGTTTTCCTGCAACTGCGTTTTCCTTATCACACACAATCTCCCAGTTTATTGATGATTTCAGGAAAGACTTCATGATTTTGCTTTAAAATTTCAAGTACAAAGGCATAATACTCCTTCAAATGTTGGTGAAGGGGTCCTTAAGAAGGCACATTAGCAGGGCTGTTGGGTCCCTTCTACCAGATAACTCCCCTACTAAATTAACAATTTGGTGAAAATAGTGGACAGAAAATATTAATAATATAGCAAAACTAACAGCAACAAAAACTTTAAGATACCTCTGGGGTGATGAAGAGGTGTTTTAGAACAGGTATCGCTGCGGTAATGGGGAAGACAGGGTGCTGCAGCTTGGACAGGATGCGACAGCAAATGTACCTATGGGAGAATAACTTAGACAAAAGCTTTTTTCGTTCTGCTCTTCCCTCTCCCTTGTTGTCTTGGGACTGTAATTGCCTGCCTCTCACCAAGCAAATCTGCATCAAAGGTCCAGAGGTGCAGACAGTGGTGGAGTTGATCAGCTTTGGGCATTCACTCCTCACTCCTCCTCACCCAAAACTCTGCTCTAATGAGTTCCCATCCTGGGTGCAGCTTTTAAATGGAGGTGGGGGACTTCTGCCTATTGACTAAGGATGAAATCTTGACCTTAGCAATTACTTTGTAGTGTGATGTCAAACTAGCATCTCCCCTTACAGTCCATATTATATTGTTTATGGTAATGTAAATTGGCAAACGGTCATTGTCTTATGACGTTTTAAAGTCACACACCTTATGATGCTTCATTTCCGTTCTTAGATATATGCCCAAGAAGAATTTTTTAAATATACACCAGGGAAATAAATTAGGGTGTTCATTACAGCACTAGGTTTAATTGTAAATAAACAGAAATAAACAATAAACCTGTAAATAACACAAGTGCCCATAGGAGAATGGACAAATATATTATGGTATATTCAAAGCAGTGGAATATGATACAGAACGGAAAATAAATGAACTACCTTTATAAGAAAAATATCGATACATTTTAATGATATAGTAAGTTTGAAAAAAGTAGTTCTCAGGAAATAACACACAGCATAACACTATTTTTATAAATTTTAGAAATATTTTAAAATATACTTGCACATACATAAACTTTTTTAGTAAAAACAATTAGAAGAAAAAGAGGGGGCGATAAAATCATGATTCAGGTTAGGGGAGGCAAGATAGTGGAGATGCACACAGGTAGATGAAAATCCCTTTTAATATTTTGTTTAATGGTTGGCTGGTGGATACACAGCTGCTCATTATTTAAAAAAAATTAAATTAAATGAGCATATGTAATCCAGTAAGACTGCGATTAATCCAAACCTATGCACCTGAGTTTACAACAATTTTTGGGAAAAAAAAAATGCTATCCCTTTTCCTGCTGTTGAAGAATCAGATCCCACTCAAGATTTGAAACTCTAAAGCTGATTGTATTTCTTAGTTAAGTAAGGAAGGACTATGCTGGTCCCTGGTGGCTCAGTGGTTAAGAGCTATGGATGCTAACCAAAAGATCAGCAGTTCCAAGCCGCCAGTCACTCCTTGGAAATCCTATGGGGTAGTTCTACTCTGTCCTACAGGGTTGCTATCTGTTGAAATCTACTGGATGGCAACAGTTTTGGTTTTGGTATGCTGAACGAAACAAATTACTGATCATATACTGAGTTTGGGAGAAGAGATGGCACTGGGAGTGTGTTGCTATAGAGGCAAAAATGGGCTGACACCAGAATTAGAAATGTGTCCACTGGAGTGAGCCCACCACCTCTGATTGGGAGAACTTCAAATTGTGAGGCTGTCATTGATCCTTTGTTGTTGTTATTAGGTGCCATTGAGTCTGTTAAGACTTATAACGACCTTATATACAACAGAAGGAAACACTGTGCAGTCCTGCACAATTCTTATAATCATTGTTATGCTTCAGCCCATTGTTGCAGCCACTGTGTCAATCCACCTCATTGAGGATCTTCCTCTTTTCCGCTGACCCTGTGCTTTGCCAAGCATGATGTCCTGCTCCAGGTACTGATTCCTCCTGACAACACGTCCAAAGTATCTAAGACACAGTCTCGCCATCCTTGCTTCTAAGGAGCATTCTGGTTGTACTTCTTCCAAAACAGGTTTGTTCTTTTGCCAGTCCATTGTATATTCTTTGCCAACACCACAATTCAAAGGCGTCAATTCTTCTTCAGTCTTTCTTATTCATTGTCCCGCTTTCACATGCATATGATGTGATTGAAAATACCATGGCTTGGGTCAGGTGCACCTTAGTCTTGAAGGTGACATCTATGCTTTTGAACACTTTAAAGAGGTCATTTGCAGCAGATTTGCCCAATGTGATGTGTCTTTTGATTTCTTGACTGCTGCTTGTTGACTATGGATCCAAGTAAAATGAAATCCTTGACAATTTCAATCTTTTCTCTGTTTATCACGATGTTGCTTTTTGGTCCAGTTGGGAGAATTTTTGTTTTCTTTATGTTGAGGTGCAATCCATACTGAAGGGTGTGGTCTTTGATTTTCATTAGTAAGTGCTTCAAGTCCTCTTCACTTTCAGCAGGCAAAGTTGTGTCGTCTGCATAATGCAGGTTGTTAATGAGTCTTCCTCCAATCCTGATCCCTCCTTCGACTTCTTATAGTCCAGCTTCTCGGATTATTTGCTCAGCATACAGATTGAATAGGTAGAGAGAAAGGATACAAACCTGACACACACCTTTCCTGACTTTGAACCACTCAGTATTCCCTTGTTCTGTCCAAACAGCTGCCTCTTGATCTATGTACAGATTCCTCATGAGCACAATTAAGTGTTCTAGAATTGCCATCCTCCACAATGTTATCCATTAGATAGATTTAAAACCAGTTTTGTGTTTTCATGTTTCTGTGGATAAAAAATGATATTTTCCTAGTAATGTGGAGACTTTTTGATTCTTACTCCATATGTGTATCTGTTATGTTGGGAAGCATCTTTATTAACTAGAGTCCTGATGTGAGTTTCCTTTTGCCTTTAGACTTTCAGGGATTCCACTCCTCACAAAATTACTTAGGTCAGCAAATGTCCCCCCAGCCCTTTCAATGAGGTTGTTTCCTACATTTGTAATAAAATTAGCCCATTCTGTCATGTTGTGTATTCTATCCTTGGATACCCTGACCTCATAATAGTACAGGTAGTCCTCAATTTATGAAGGATTTGAGTTACCACAAACCGCACCTAGAGTTTTTTTTTTGTACATCTTATTGTTAGTAATATGTACCACATACAATGTTGTAGCACATAATTTTGCTGATTTTATCATCCTGAGATGTAATGTTTTCAACTCACAGAGACAAATAAAGACACTGATAATAAAAGGCAATAATAATGAAAACTAAAAAAAGACATGAGTCGTTTGACGATGTAGTAGTTGCTGGATTGGAACCCTGTCATAAGTTGAGGACTACCTGCCTTTTTTTTTAATTTAAAAATTCAATTGTTCATTGATGATATAGAGGAAATCAATTGACTTTTGTATATCTACCTTGTATCCTGTGACCTTGTGATACCCCTTCTTACTTGTAAAAGATTTTGTTTGCTTGTTTTTAAATTCTCTGGAATTTTTTACATAACAATCTTGTCATATGTGAATAAAGGTAATTTCTTTCTTTCAAACCTGTATGCATACAGCTTGAATAACACCACTTCATGTTATTTCTAGTCTAGTATTCCCAGTTACTCTCTTATGTCCCCTTTGATATATGTGTGTCATTCATTTTACTTACTCATACACTAGAGTCACCCAATACATTGTTACTATTATTGCTTTAAGCATATGTTATCTTTTGGATCAATTAAATATAAGAAAAATAAAAGATTTTATCTTTATTCCTTCTCTGATGCTCTTTCTTTATCTAGAACCAAGATTCAGACATATTTTTTTCCTCTGCCTGATGAACTTCTTTTAACACTTTATTTTTGCATGACAGGTCTGCTAGTGATGAATTCCCTCACTTATTGTTTATCTGAAAAACATTTATCTCTTCTTCACTTTTGAAAGATAATTTCACTAGATAAAGAATTCTAGGTTGATTTCTCTTTTTTCTTTCTCCTTCTGATATTTCAATCACACGTTATACCTTTTGATATTGTCTTACATTTCTTATGTTCTGTTTTGCTTTTTAATTTTTTTTTCTTCTTTTTTTCATTTCAGTTTGGAGGATTTCTAGTGATTTATCTTCAAGTTCACGGATTTTTTTTCCCCCCTTCAGGTGTTTGAATCTATTGATGATCCTATTCATTTCTGTTAATGTATTTTTATTTCTAGAATTTACTTTTTATTGTTTCTTATAGCTTCTGTCTTTGCACTTACATTACCTTTCTGCTCTTGCTTGTTCTCAACTTTTATCATTAGTACCCTTAACATGCTTATTACAGTCATTATAAATTTCCTGTCTGATAATTCCAATATCTGTCATATCTGAGTCTTGTTCTAATGATTTTTGCCCTGTCAGACTGTGTATCAGAGGCTTCAGATTATTCTAGCGTTCTTTGTCTCTTCGTTGGATACCCTGACCTCGTAATAGTACAGGTAGTCCTCGATTTATGAAGTGTTTGAGTTACCACAAACCGCACCTAGAATGTGAAAAATGTACTCCTACTCAGAGACATCTGTGTCTTGCAACACAGTGCTAGCTGTTTTAAATGCTTATTTCTCTTTGTACCAAGTGCCTATCACAGTCCTTGGTAAACACTTCACACTTAAAAATTAGCTGATATGAATGCTGTTATAGCATTACTATATATATATATACACAACACTCTATTTTTATCCTATAGGGTCGCTATCAGTCAGAATTGACTCAATGGCAATGGGTTTGGTTTTTTTTGGTTTATCGTTATCCTATCCTTTAGATATGTGGAATACATATTTTGATTAAACATTCCATTCTTAAGTTTCTTTCAGCTGATATAATAATTTAAGAAGACATGATTGTTAATAGTTTTACCATTGCATCATTTCTAGAAAATCTAGTTTGATAAAAAGGTCTCCTAAAAGAAAATAATGTTGGGTCATACTGATTTATCACAGCAATGACCTTATCTGGTCTGGTCCCTGGGGAAAGTCTAAGTGATATGCTACATTTGTCTCTAATTATGAGGCCAATGTTTTTGATTGTTTATTTTTCAGGTTTCTCCCCTCTTGATATAGACATCTTAGCCAAAATTGAAAGTGACTATTTCCTGTTTATATTTTCATTTTTATTCTCAGATATTTAGAACTGCTTTATCATGAGAGTAAGGAGGTTAATTGGGACATGGGGATCTCTCTTGCTCTTTGGTTAATGTTCAGAGCTCTAAGAACCTCATAGCATTCTATCCATGGTCTTTTGAGAGAAGTGCCATCATTATGGAGCCCCGGTGGCACAGTGGTTAAGAGCTCAGTTGCTAACCAAAAGGTCGGCAGTTCAAATCCACCAGCTGCTCCTTGGACGCCCTATGGGGCAGTTCTACTCTCCTGTAGGGTTGCTATGAGTTGAAACTGACTCAACGGCGATGGGTTTGGGTTTTTGTTTTGTCATCATTATAGGAGCCCTGATGACACAATGGTTAAAGTGCTTGGCTGCTAACTGAAAGGTTGGTGATTCTAACCCATTAGCTGCTCTGTGGAAGAAAGATGTGGCAGTCTGTTTCCAGGAAGATTTACAGCCTTGGAAACCCCATGGTGCAGTTCTACTCTGTCCTATAGGGCTCTGTGAGTTGGAGTCAACTCAGCGGCAATGGGTTTTTGGTTTATCATCATTATTTGTGTCACGGTAAACAATAAAATGGCTGACATTGCCCACCCTGCCTTTTAAATGAGAAAGCGAAAAATGGATGCGCCTTTCTCCTTATTCCTTTCAGAAATTAGTGCAAAAAAGAAAACAACTCTATTGAAACCTCTAAGTCAATATCACAAATACAGTTCAGTTAAGGCCATCCAAAACATTACACACAAATGATCGTTTCAATAACTAATTTCTTCAACATAATAATAGTAATAATAGAAAACATAGCTTCCAAAGTGCCATGTGGTTTTGGAGACAATAAGGACTGGCTTGCAGACATGTTGTCCTATCTATAAGCTTTGCAAAAGGGATTTTTAAACGGCAGATCTTCTCTGATCAGACAAATTCATTCTTGTGAATGTTCTGATTTTAGCAAGTCACAGAGAATTCCCAAATAAGATCTAATGACTAAATCATTCTAAAATATTTGGTCAATTATATTCATCAAGGTGGATTTGGAGAAGACACTTGCCACTAGTATTGTTTCTAATCCAAACTTAATAATTTATTCTAAATATAGTCCAACAAATTTTTCCAAAGAGCTCCGTAAGCAAAGTTTCCACAGAAGATGAACAGAGTCTCAAAACCTATATTTATCTTTAAATTATACAATGAGAATTCTGTTAGATCTTTTTCATCACTATACCAGCTTTTGTTTTATTAATTGTAGAACTTATTTTCTAAAGGAATATATTCCCAAAATTACCAAATCAAAGATTTGGGGGACATTTAAAGACCATATAGTGAACATTTGCTATATACTGATTATATATCAAGCAGTGTTCAAGATACTAGAGACGTGTTGTTCTTGATAGTTGCTATCGAGTCAATTCTGACTCATAACGACCCCATGTGGGCAGAGTAGAACTGCTCCATAGGGTTTTCAAGGCTGCAACCTTTCAGAAGCAGAGTTCCAAGCCTATCTCCCAAGGCATCTCTGGATAGGTTCGAACCATCAGCCTTTCGGATAGTAGTCCAGCACTTGACCACTTGCACCCCCAGGGATCCTAATAAAGACATAGTGGTTAAAAAGATAGACTATCCCCTAGTCTTTCAAGAAATTTCATTCTAATTAACAGAGAGTAAAAATAAGGAAGAAAAAGTACTAAGGAGAAAATTTAATAAGGTGAAGCATGTTTATGATTGAATCCCTCTCACGTATTTACCAAGAAATTGCTTAAGCTCTGTTTGGAAAACAAGGACTCTATCAAAGAGTTGAACCATTTGGCTATTAAGAGATGTATTCTGGATTGAAGGGTAGATTCAGGATGCAATTCTTCAAACTGTATGGATCAGAGATTATTTTACACATACTGTGGTTTGATAGTGATATATGATTCAAAAATTTATCAGAGTAATTCTACTTTTTGGGTCAAAACATATGGCACATAAATGTGATGCCTGAAAAGTTCTTGAAAGTAATCTTATATATCAATGCTGATTGCATCCATACTGTTGTAGATTGGCCTAAGTCTGGGTAAGGGTATAGCCCTGCCTCTTAAGTTCTTTTTTTATTCTTATTTTTTAATAAACGACAATGTGGTAGGTATATAAAGCAAACCCCTTAAGCTCTAACTTAAAAAAAAAAAAATGTTGCTGTTGAGTTGATTCTGACTCACAGTGACCCTATAGGACAGAGTAGAACTGCCCCATAGAGTTTCCAAAGAGCGCCTGGTGGATTTGAACTGCTGACCTTTTGGTTAGCAGCCATAGCTCTTAACCACTACTTCCCCAGGGTTTCCAAGCTCTAACTTAGAGTATCTTATTATAGGTACTGTTAGAAAAATCCATTCTTGGATTAGCTACTGTACATTAAATGGTCAAAGCTTCCACAATACTTGCTTCAAATGGTTATTTTAAATATTATCAATAATGTACCTTAAGTGCCTAGCATGTTACTTTTGCTCAATAAATGACGTATTAATATTATATTATTTTTATTTTCATGGACTCCTTTATACAAGAATGAATTGGATTCACTTGTTTACAATTTAATGTGCTCCCCTTGGCATTTAATTACCGAGTGCAGGTATAAGAAATGTCAATTTGAACAAAGTCTTAAATGCTTTGCAAAAATAAAGATGAAGACGTTGTCTTCTCTTGTTGTTACACAGGCATGTGTTGAATATTCTTACTTGATTTCAGTTCTAAGTAATAATTTGTCCTACATTAAAATGCCTTTTCCCTCCCTTAAAAATGCAAGCTATAAGATGCATATTTCTCTTTTGCCTAATATACCAGAAAATGTAGCAAGAAATTATTTGGTTAAATTTAAGGGCCCCTTGGAAACTTCCTACATCCCGTTAAAATCACTATCCTTTCTTCTTCCTTGAAGGTAATCTTTCCCCTACTTTCTAACACTATAATATTTACTCTTGTAAAACACGAAAGTATTTTCACTTGATTTTGTGTTTGTAAAATTCACTCACACAATTGTGTCATGTAATCATATAATCATAGTTCATTCGCTTTCATTGCTGTATAGGATTCATTGGTATAACTATACTATGTTTCCAGTTTTTGCTATTTGATTATTATTGCTATTGCCTTTTATTTAGTATCTTTTAATGTACATAAATATGTATTCTGTTTTCAAAAGTGATTGTTTCCATTTATACTACCCATCAGCAGAGCTTGAAAATTCCAGTTACTCAACATCCTCACCAACATATAATATTGTCAGTATTTTTAATTTTAGCCATTTTGGTCCTGTGAAGTGACATATCGTTGTGGTTTTACTTTGCATTTCCATGATGAGAAATGAAGTTTAGCCACTTTTATTATGCTTATTAAAAAATTGGGTATCCTTTTTTATGAAGTGTCAGTTTTTCTATTGTTTTTTAAAAACCACCCACTGCCATCAAGTCGATTCCAACTCACAGCGACCCTATAGGACAGAGTAGAACTGCCCTATAGAGTTTCCAAGGAGCGCCTGGCGGATTTGAACTGCAGACCTCTTGGTTGTTATATATTCTATATAGAAGTCCCTTACAAGTCATTAACATTGAAAAGTATTTTTACACAAATAATGCGTATGTTATACGCTTTTTGCCAACAGCGCAACCCTCCTTGCACATTAGTTTCCTAAGCAGGTATTTGCCTTATCTGTGTGGGCTCTTTATTTGTGAAAATATGGTACATTATCTGACTCTTCAGATTTCTTTCTCACTCAGTGTGTCTTTTGACTTATAGAATTTTCTAATTTTAATGCAGTCCAATTGATCAATCATTACCTTTTTGTTGAATGGTTTTGTGTCCTATTTAAGAAGTATTTTCCAACTCCAAGGTCATGAATATTTTTTTCTGTTTTTATGTAAATTTTATAATTTAGTCTTTTATATTTATATTTCCAATCCATCTAAAATCCATTTTTATATGCAATGAAATAGATCAAGATAATTTTGTTTCACACGAATATCCAATTAGCCAGTTTCATTAATGAAAGGACTGTCCTTTGCCATCGATCTGCAGTACCACTTTTGTCATATTTAAGGGCCTGTATCAACACTCAACACTCAGCTGCTAACTGAAAAGTTGATGGTTGGAATCCACCAGTTGCTCCTTGGGTGAAAAGACTTGTTGATCTGTTCCAGAAAAGATTACAGCCTAGGAAACCCTATGGGGCAGTTCTACTGTGTCACATGGGGTTGCTTTGAATTGAAACTGATGTGACGGCACACAACAACAACAATGTATGTAAGGAGTCCTGGTGGCACAGACGGTTAAGTGCTGGGCGACTAACTGGAAAGTTTGTGGTTTGGAACCCACCCAGTGGCTCTGTGGGAGGAAGACCTGACAAACTACTTCCTAAAGATTACAGCCAAGAAAACCCAGTGGAGAAGTCTACTGTGTCACATGGGGTCGATTTGAGTTGAAATTGACTTGAGGGCACCTAACAGCAATGTATATATATTTTTTTCTGAATTGTATAGCTTCAAATATGGCTTTAATGTTCAACCTGTAGAATTTGTAGGAATCTTTCCTTTTTCATTTTTGGTGTTGATTGAGTTTGTATCTTTTGTTCTTAATAAGTTTTATCAAGGATTATCAGTGTCATCAGCCTTTTCAAATAACAAACATTTGGCTTTGTAATTCTATTATTTTCTGTATTTAATTAATTAATAATTGTTTGCTTTTCATTTCTTCTTCCTTGAGTTTCCCTTTTTGCTTTTTATCTGACCTCTTGGGATAGATGTTTAGATCGTGGATTTTCAGGTCTCTTTTCTAATACAGGCATTAAAGATGATAAATTATCCTCTAAGAATTACTTTTATTATATCTTTGAATTTCTCATATGTATTATATATATAGTATCATTGAGATAAAGTGTTTTTCATTTCCATCATAATTCCAAATTATCTGATGCATTATTTATATACACATTGCTTAATTTCCATCAGATGGGAATTTTCTAGTTAACTTTCTTTAATTTGTTCAGATATTATTCCTTTGAAATTTATTGGTATGTGCTTACTGACTAAGCATAAATTCAATTTTAGGAAAATATTATATGCATAGTACAAGTGAATATGTAAAATAAAGTTGTTGGATGCAGTTTATTAGTCAAATGTGTTCATAATATTGTTTAAATCTTCTACAAAGTTTTTAAAGTATCTGTTTATTCTATCAGAGAGAAAAGCGTAAAACTTTCCCTGATAATTGTGGATTTAACATTCTTCTATTAGTTATATGAATTTTTGCATCATAATATTTGAGGTTATATAATTAGTTCATATATATTTAGAACTTTTATTTCTTTCTGATGAATTGTTCATCATATAATAATGAAATATCCTTCTTTATCTCCAGCAATGATTCTTTCCCTTAAGTTCATTTTGACTGATATTATAATAGTTAAATCAACTTTCTTTTGGTTAGTGTTTAGAAGCTATATCTTTTTTCATACTTTCAGTTTCAAATTTTCTGTTATGCTATGGTTACGCCATATCACTTATAATCAGCATTGAAATAAAATTTGCATAACTCATATATACCTGTTGCTGTCAAGTTGATTCTGACTCATAGTGAGCCTATAAGACAGAGTAGAAATGCCCCTTTGGGTATCCAAGGAGCAGCTGGGGGATTCAAACTGCTGACCTTTTTGGTTAGCAGCCAACCTCTTAACCACTGCGACACCAGGGCTTCTAAGGTCATAATAATAAGACCACTTTAGTGTTTGCTAAGTGCTTTTACAACCATATGTAATTATCAAAGACTTTTGGTTTTATATGTATGCATGTAATTTCCACTTTAAAGACTAGGCAATTGAGAGATTAAATAAACAGAGAATAAATAACACAGAGGTTAAATAGATCTCCCAACATCATATGCTACCTAATCAGTAACATAACCAATATTCCAATTAAGTATTTTAAATTTCAATTCCTGGGTTCTTTCCATTACAGCACACATATCTTTGCCTTCCTTATATTAGAATATAACAGAATGAAGAAAAGTATCAAAGTCATTTTCTTCCCTTGGTTTATGTTCTCTGAGTTGATTTTAGTTTGATATTCTCCCTCAAGATCAAAAGCATGCAAATATCACACTGGCCAGGCTGAAGTAAGAAACCACATTCTTCCAACCTTATATCCTTTTTCAGGTATCTCAGTTGTTATTTCAGTCCAAGGAGTATCCTTTCCACCTTGTACTAGTAACAGCATCTGATTTTCCTTTGAATAGCCATTCCTTCTCACCTACAATGCATGTGATTCTATTGGGGCTGATCCTTCCTCCTAATTCTAGGAGTGGGCACAAGAACCAGATGCAGCCAATCAGAGCTTTTCACCCTGTCCCCCACCAAGGTGATTGATACAGGGCTGAGCATGTGACCCCATTAGGACAATGTACATATATCCTGGGGCTTTTTTCTGGAATTATAAGGCAGAAAAATCCCCCTTTCTACTAGGCTTATTAAATAGTTGAGGTGTCTACCTAAAGCTGTCCCTAGATAGAGGAAGTCTATCTGAGAATGAAGCCAGTAGAAAGAAAAAGCATAACTGAGAAATAGAATGGCATGCCATGTTTGAATGACATCATTCAGAGTTCCTGAATTCAGCCTTGCCTGAAGTTGCTAATCTACCCTTGGAGTCTGCAGTTATATGAGTCCTTTTTCTCCATTTGTGTTTAAGCCAATTTGACTTAGGTTTATCAAACATTACTCTACTTGGTATTGCTTCTCTCATGCTTCACATTGCAAACCATATTTAAATGACATGTTTCCATTTATCTTTCCCCAACCTCTCTATGAACTCCTGTTAGGCAGAATCAGTGAAATATTCATCTCCATTCCACTGGTGCTTAATAAAACTTCTGCTTTATAAAACATGTTCAATAAATTTGGGGAAAAGAAAGATGGAAGGAGATGACGGAATGGATGAAGGCTAGGCACAGAGCTCAATTTTTAGGAGGAGAATTTTTTATTCCCTTATGTTCTTTCTTTTTATGGAAAGCAACCAAGTAAATGGAGATTTGTCCTCTGTCTTTTCCGACTGCCCACACTGCCCTCACGCAAAGACTGATAATGTGCCATAAGCATTGTTGACAGAGCTGATATTACGTATTCCATCTTATTGTCAGAACACATGCTGGATCATGCATCCTCAATTTTTTTGACTCAGAAAACATGGCCATTGTACTTACTCATAGGTAAGAGAATTACACTCACCAAGTAATAAATCTTGGCTGTCAGCAGCACCCACAGACCAATGCGCTTCAAGATGTGATGAAATCTCTCCAGTATTGACCCCAAAGTGCAGGATTCCTGTGAGCAGTGACAGATGAGCTGAAATCACTTGAAGTTGTAGAAGTAGTCAGAAAGAATGATTAAATGCGTGGTACTGAAGCTGGAGTAAAATGCAGCTAATGTAGAAAAAAAATGCTTGCTTTCAAACAGTTAATAAAAGACTCTAAATTAAAGTGTCAGATGCGATAGCAGAGGTAACCTCATTGGTTACCAAAAAAAAAAAGTGATGCATAGCAACCATTCTAGTTATCAGATAAGGTATTCTCCCTTTTATTGATCTTTATATTGATCTGCTAGCACAGATCCTAAAGGCAGTCTGACACTATTTTAAATGTATTTCAATTCTCAACCGGACAAGAATGTCTATGGTGAGAAATAGCTGATCTTATGAAATCAGCTTTATTATTGGATTAGTGTTTTCATTTTAAACATGGTGATAAAAAAAATTAGTGTTTTCATTTTAAACATGGTGATAGTGAACATTAAAGTTCACAATTTAAAAAAAAAACACATGAATTACATAGTTTGGAAACATTGAATTTGGGGAATCAGCTTATGGAATTTTTCAGATGCTTCCCAGACCAATCAAGAATAAGAAATATAGGAAGCAGAAATTGTAGAATAGCTAGCGGTTAGATGATTGGGTTCCTGGTACTAGACTGCTTGTGTTTAAAATCCAGCTTGACTACTGTGGGACTCTGGGAAGGTCATGAAGCTACTCTGAGCCTCAGCTTTCCCACACTGAAGATGGGGTAAAAATATATACTCTGAATTAAATCCCACATTATTCTGGAAAGGCGAGTGAGGAATCTTTTATAACTCACCTCAGAGGAGCAGGACTTAGTGACAGAATACAAACCTTGAAAGCACAGGCATGTCTAACCTGTTCAGCCTAATGTAACCTTCTGCATTATTCAATCTCCCTAAAAAAAAAAAAAAGAGGGCTGAAAATATATGGACACAGTAACCTCCCTGTGGCCTTATTGGGTGTGACTGACAACCACAGATTGGTTGCTGAAGAATGCAGTATCTGCAAGCAGTACTAAAAAAAAAATGGCTAGGTCTAAATCTTGACTCCACGACTTATTAAATAAATGTACAGCCTTAAATAAATCATTTACCTATGTATGCTTTAGTTATATCTATAAAATGTGATGAATTAAGTCAAGAACGTAGACCTTGCTTGGTACAAAATAAGAAGCAAGTGAAAATCATTATAAATAAGAATCTGTTAACTTATCACAATACACAGCTCTCTATCTCTAATTTAAATATTGGTTGACTGGTAATACCACATGTCAATAAATCTGTAATGTTACCAATTCCTGGTCATACACGGTCTCCTATATCCTTAAAGATAGGATGACACTTACAATTTCAAATTTTCAGTGCATGCTTAGGAAAAAACAGCAAATGTCCAGCCAGCTCTAAGTGGCCCTTAATTCCATTTTCACAGCTAATGCCTTGTAACTAAGCCACTCAACGCCATTTGCTGGTATTGTCCTTCATCAACGGTGAAGCCATACCTATGTGCTTCAATGGCAAATTGAAATCCTCTTATCAGAATTATACAGTTTACAGATAGCAGAGAGGTAAGCAATAGTTCACGATGGTTAAAATCACGTCTGTAATAAGGCTAATGGAACCAAAATGCCAATTCTGTAGACGTTTTTCCTCTCGGTCCCCTCCCCCTCCCCAATATCCCAGTAGGAAGTTTCTCCTAGTCTAAGAGTGGCACAAATGACTTCCAGTTGCCATGGATTTTTTTTTTTCCTTGACAATACAACGAAGCATGGAAAATATGTTGTTTTCTCTCACTCACAGAATAGGAAGGATTTTGTTGAAGCTGCGGCCAATCTCAACGTTATGAAGGAAAAATTGAGTCAGCTCCGTGATTTAGGTTAGTGAAAAATAAACCATGAAACATGAGATAGGAGTTCAGAGCATGTGGGCTGCCTTGTGTGTGGGATTTAAGAGCCATGTTTTTAAATGTAAACAAATTAACCTTATTTTATTTTAGCTCTGTTTTATGATTTGCTTTTCTTTAAATAGGATCAGTAGGATATGCATGGATGAGGATGATAATTAAGCCAATTGGTTATTACATTCATCATAAATTAGCAGAAAACAATGAAAGGTCTTTTCATGTATACTGTTTTAGATATTTGGAACACTGGTAGAATGGTTTTTTGTTAGCTTGACAGAAAAGCGTGCTCATTTCGTAAAAGAAATGCTGCTCCATCATATTTGAGCACTCATGTGCATTTAAAATGATTGATTTTGCTAACTAAATTGAAGAATTATGTGCTAAGTTGTAATTAATAAAGATAATAAAATGATTTCCAACCAGCCTGTACTGTTTTGTGTAATTCTGCTTCCATTACCCTGCTTCCCATATTTGGTAATATATTATGATAAAACAGATGTAAAAAGAGGCGAGTCAAATGCAATCAGACATTTATTTTTCATTTTGTGGGTGTATCCAGAATTTTTTCCTACAGGAATATGCTACTAGGATATGCTACATTCAAATGACCAAGAATACACCTAAAGTAATTTTCTAAACAAATGCTCTGTGTGAGAACATTCTGTTAAAACTCAAAAATGAATATGGTCATGGTGAATGTATTAAGTGGGACAGAAATTTCTGGAAGCCAGACTGACTATATACTTTTTAGGGAAACCAGAGAGAGTTGACATTACTGAGGATAGGTTACTCTTCTAGCTCTCAAGTCCATTTGGTTTCAGAACCCCTTGGTGTGGCTACAGTTTGGGGAGGGTGATAGATGCTGACAGGGCCTGAGGGTGTCACAGTAGTGTTCCTCAGTGGAAGACTTGATTGACTGAGGAGAAGACATGATGGCAGAGAAGAAGTTGAACCATGGTAAACAGCTTAGATAGCCACTAGTTAGGCTTTTACTACGTTTGAATCCATAAGTGATGAGTCCAACTTAGATGTTGCTTTTTTTTGAAAGTCTAGTACCTCAGGGACTCAATGCTCAGTTGTCAGAAACGTACAGTCATAAATTACCTTCTTCAGAGTCAAAACGTACCACAAGTACAACTGATTTTTCCATAGGGCAGGATAAGAGATTACTTCGCTGCCTCAAAAACAATCATGTATAACGCCTTCATTTCTGAAAATAGTTGCCTCTGACTCTTCTTTATTCTTAGCGTCTTTGGTGGCAGAAAAAAAAAAAAGATGAAGATACTATACTTTGCCGTCCTTCCCAAATACTCCTGTTCTCTACTACACAGGAGCCATAAGAATAGGGAATAAAGGTTGATAGCCTGAATATCGCTCTCTATAAACATATCACTATTTCCATCCCTGTAACTGAGGTCTGTTGTTACACATAGGAGCAAGCAGAGCAGCTGATAGTTTAGAAAACAGAAACATAGTGACTCTATTTCAGCATCTTTCAAGACATCCACTGCTAACTCACCATCACAAGACTCCTTCTTTTTAAAACCACTAATCTGCTCTAGAGGCAATTCCTTCCTCCTCTGCTGCCAACTCTTAAAAAACTTAATCCTTTAAAAATATCTGCAATTGAATATGCTACATTTCTAAGAGTTCATTCTCATTTTCTTTCATTCCTGTCATTTGGTGTAGATTACTTCTTTGGTTTCGACTTCTACTTTATCTATCTGTCTCTACATATATACATATGTGTGTGTGTGTGTGTGTGGTGTCTGTATTTTTTTTTAAGTGTGAGATTTATTGCTCCACATAATCATACACTCCTGCCAAAGTGGCACACTAAGTAGATTGTGCCTGCCATATTCTGGCAAGGATGGCTACCGTGATGAGCCAGTGATGAAAAATGAAAGTAAGTTCATTTAGGGCTGTAGTTCTCAGTGAATAATTGACTTTTACCCAGTGGCATTTTCGTAAACTTTATTGCTTATACAGTAATTAAAACGAAGAGGAAAGGGTAAAATTTGATTTCAGACTGGTTCTTCCCGTCCTTTGTCCTGGGGCAAGTTGACACAGAAATCTCTTCTACACATGCATGGTCCCTTGGTACATAGTAGGTAAAAGGAACAAAGAAACAAAGGGCCCCGAGGTGTCTACACCCACTCCTCACTTATCAACATGGTTAGGTTCCAAAGAGCAAGTCATTATGTGAAAATTGGTGCCCCTCAGATCACAAAATGGAGGATGACTACAACACTACATAACCGCCGAATACGTTATTACTTAACTACCAAACCACTGAGAATCATGACCCAGCTAAACTGACACATAACCTTAACCATCACAGCCAGCATTACTCTTGCCTCATACATGGTGTTTGCTACTGCCAGATCTATGCTGTTAATGTGCAAAATAGTCAGATAGTAGATTTTTTACTCTTGTAAATGCACAATGTTAGATAATGAGATAGATAAGTGAGGAGTAGATGTATATAGTGAGGATGGAGAAGAAATGGATTTATATGCTGAGGAAAAGGGGAAAGAGAGGAAGAGGAAGGCTTCTTGACACAATCTGGGGTCAAAGATGCATGACAGTCTTGTAGTAAGCTCTGATGGCATCAAAGGAAAAAGCATTACCTTTTTTCCCATCTGGGACCTGAGGTTAGACCTTGCTCAGGCCTCTAAGACTCTAGTAGAACTTACAGCTAAAGCACTAGGGGAGGGAGACTTCTTCCTTTAGGGTACATTCTTTCAGTACAATTTCAGTGCAAGGGTCATGCAGGCAGTGGGGGTACAAACTGCTTTCTGCTGCCCCTGCAGCTACCAAATCTCATACAACGGATTTACTCATTTCTTCGACAGATATTTACTGAGCACCAAACTTGAGGTTGGTGCGGATCCTGGCAGAGGTGGAAGGAGTTTCTTTCACATTAGTAACTTCAGTTTTACTTTGAAACGTTCTTGGAGCCCTTATTTTACCTGGTTTGATCTCACTGTGAAGTCAGTGTGTTTCTATCTTCATGGAATTCCCTAGCAGCACCAAGAATAAAAGCAGATCACTGAATATATATCAATGATCTGCTTTTAAACTTAGTGCCACTGAGAACATAAGCTTTCTCAGTAGGCTGAAAATAAATAAATATATAAAAAACCCACCCAGCGCTGTCGAGTCGATTCCGACTCATAGCAATCCTATAGGACAGAGTAGAACCGCCCTACAGAGTTTCCAAGGAGCGCCTGGAAGATTCGAACTGCAGACCCTTTGGTTAGCAGCCATTGCCCTTAACCTATATATATATATGTATATATATATTGCCTTCCAGTTATCAAACAGTGGGTTTACATTCATCTTTAAACTATTAGGTGCCATATGAATCAACTTCAGAAGAGACTAGTTTCTAATTGTTATAATATGACAGGCATCTTTGTCTCTTGTACCCTTGTGGTCTTCTTAGGCAATTTGCTTTCAAAGAAAGAGATATTCATTATGAATAATGCTTTTTAAATTTTTTTAATTTCTTTTTTTTCTTTTCCCACATTTGAAGAGAACCTTATCTAGCAGATGGAGGGTAAGGCCTGAAGAAGATATAGCAGCATCATAGAATCTAGTTAGTTTATAAATCAGGTAACAAGACACGTGCTGGAACCTCATTCTTACATAAATAAAACCCAGAAAAAAACCCAGTGCTGTTGAGTCAATTCTGACTCATAGCGACCCAATAGGACAGGGTAGAACTGCCCCATAGAGTTTCCAAGGAGCACCTGGCAGGTTTGAACTGCCTACCTTTTGGTTAGCAGCTGTAGCACTTAACCACTATGCCGCCAGGGTTCCCTTAGCCTCCTATAAATTGGTTCTCAACCTCATTCTTCTAGTGAAATTTCTTTCTTCTTATGCAATGTAACATCTTATTACTGATCATCCTGTTGATTTTGATTTCTAATATCAGCCAATAGGGATGCATTTATTGAGCCCTTTAGTGTTCTAGAGTCATGATAAAAAGACAGCAAATTGTCTGACTCATGCAGTCCTAGAAGATTTATTAAGTTCATAAAATCCACTGGGATCGCATGGGAAGGGGTCATTTATGCCTTTCCATATCTGACTCAGAGACACATATGTCCACAAAGACTTTTAGGTCTCATATTACAATGTCTTCTCCAATCTTCTTTATTCTATCCTACCCTTTAGTTACCATAACAACCTATATCCCATAACACACAACAGTAAGAGGAGGTTTTGGCCTTTGTTTTCTGTATTCATCAGTTCCCTCTGACATCCAAAACCGATCTCACATGTAATCAAGTCATAGTACCGAACTATACCCAACATCCAAGGGTTTTCAGGAGTGTGCTTTGGAGATGCCAAGTTACATAATAACGTTAGGTTAAGAGCTTGGAATATTAGTCATTTCCTCCTTCTCTTTCTATCTCTATGTCAAGGTTATCAAAAATATATATTTTTTTAACTCTCAGGATATCTCACACACTTTTCCTTTATTCTCCATTCCTAATCAGACAACCCTCAGTTCCCCAAGTATTTTTTATAAGAGCTCCCACTTGCTCTTGCCTCAAGGTTTTCTCACATCCATCCACCTGTTTGTACACTCATGCCAGACCCATCTCTCTGGAATGCCACATTTAATATTTCGTTTTCTTACTAAAACAGCAAAATTGCTTTCTTCTCCACGAAGTTCAAATTCTTCCGCTTGGCTTTGAAGCTACCCATAATCTGACCCTGCCCCTTACACACACACAGAAACACAGACACACACACACACACACGCACACCTTTCTTTACCAGTATCCACCTATTGTATGTTATATACATTTCAGCCTAGAAGTTCTTTTATGTACTTCAACCATACAATGTCTATTTATATATGTATATTCCATGTCTTTTCTCATTTTGTTTTCTCTATCTAGAATGCTTTTCCATAACCATTCTTTTGATTCTTCTGCTTAGTCTGTAATACCAATTCCTCTGAAAAAGACTTTTTTCTAACTTCTTTAGCCCACATTATCCTCTTTCTTCTTTGTAGTAAGAGTTAGTAGCATATGTTAGCCTTAATTGTTCTGCAACTATTTCACGTGGATTACATGCATGTTCTTTAATAGACCGAAATCCCCTAGATTCATTCACTTATCTATTCAGCATTTGATGGCGAGCATTTGTCAGGCATTGTGCAAGGCATGAAGATAGTGGCTCCTAAAAGAACAATAATCAAGATGACATATACCAGGTATACCACACACCACTGCTCCATCTGTGACAGGCATTGCTAATTGATCTCATCATTCTTTCCTCTTAATTTTGAAAATGGCTCCACAATCCTCAAACTGACCATTACTGATTGGATTAAAAAGCAAGTTGAAATCTGTTTGATATACCTGATCTATAATCTATAGATCTATAATCTAAATGTGTATAAGGATATATATGTATTATATATATGTACTTACACATACACACACATGTGTATCAAAATCTGGTTTTATAAAGAGTGAAAGCTGAGCCTTATTTTTGGTTTGTATATCCCAATATCCAATATAATAGCTGGAGAGTTTCAATACAGACATGAGAATATTTTATGGAAATGGAAAACAAATTTTATATTAATATTCAAGTCTCACAAGCATTGTCTATGGAAAAATATGATTTACACATAGAGAGAGTATGACAAGGACCAATAGCATTATGTTGATTTATTTCTTCAACCACACTCAGCGATACAGAGCAACATAATTAGCAGCAGTATCTTCAGACACAAAGAAAATCCATTCCTATGCATGCATACGTGTTGGCTAGGGATTTTTTAGAATTTTCCACAACGTCTGATTCAATAGGCTTCATCTACAGTAAAAAAAACCTGAGTGTACTCTTTCATAATACATTTTGACTAATACTGAAAATGTTATAGACTCAGCAACAGAACCACAACAAAACAGAAAGCTCTATCACAGTACAATAAATGGGGAGAGTAGGTTGATAGTCCAATTCCCGAAGAGCAACCTTTTGAGAGTGGTTGGTATGTATAATACGTATTTGTATCAGAGGTGAAACTAAGAGAAAGCTTGAAGGAGAAAAAGGGAGCTGGGAGGACAGCAGGCACTGGCTGTGTATTAGGAGAAAATAAGAATAACTAATTGGTGGCAATATTTTGGAGCCATTCTAGTACACAAATTCAAGAAGGTTATATTTTCTCATCAACAATTAGCAGATGGTTGTGAGAGAAATATAAATTAAAAAAAAAAAAAGAACTACTAAATAGATATGCCTTTCTCCATGAATATCTTGCTCTATTTAAATGGCAGAAATTTCCTCTATAAAAAGGTTAATAAAGACAAAGCATACATATGCTTAGGTAAATTTAGTTCTACAAGCTGTTCTCCAGGATTTAAACGGAAAATAATTTCAGTTACCCAAGGCCTTCTGATTGTTCTCAGCCTTCTCATCAGTTTGGGAAGACCATTATCCTCCTTCATCTAGTTTGAAGAGTCATCACCCATCTAAAATGAATATCTCAAGTGTCAATGCGAACTATTCAGCCTTTTTTATTTTTTATTTCAATTTTCCGGCAGTATCTCAGCTTTCAGATTTTTCATACCATTCCCAATGTTGATGGATTCCACAAGTCTATATCCATGCTACCAAGAATACCCTCTCAGAAAAAAAGCTCTGCTACTGATATCTGGATGTGTGAGTAACTTGAATAGACCCAGGGTTTTATAGTAATTGCTAGTTGATACATGTATATCTACATAGATCCAGGAAAGTATCATACATAACAGATGCTTAGCATAAATATATGGAAGTTAAAGACAGACACTTCTCATTGCTTTGCTTTAAAAATAAGACATAAAAATACAGCATTTAGCATTACCTTGAAAATAATTATCACAATGTTATGTATCTGTAATACCCTGGCCACCTTCTAGAATTATAAAACCAAAAAAACAAATCCGTTGCCATCCAGTTGATTCCAACTCATAGCAACCCTATAGGACAGAATAGAACTGCCTATAGGGTTTCTAAGGCTGTAAATCTTTATGTAAGCAGACTGCCACTTCTTTCTCCCATGGAGCAACTGGTGAGTTTGAACCATTGAACTTTTGGTCATCATCCAAGTGCTTAACCACTGCGCTACCAGGGCTCCTTTCTAGAACTATATAGACAGGAAATTAGTCATATATTAATGCCTACAAGAATAAGAGTATAGATAAACAAATTAAAAATTTCACTCGAATGTATTTTTGTCTTCATCTTGATATTTTAGTGTTCCAAAAGAAGTTGGGGTGGAAGTGAGGAAGAACCTTAAAAGTTACAACCAGAGGCAATTAAAACAACTTAAGAAAACATTTCCTTGGTGTCATACAAACTGACCTACTTTGAAGCATTTGGAACATCAAAATGTAACTGCAATATTCGAACCAAGAGGCTGCAAAAAACTAAGTGATTGAGTCACTTCATAATTGAAGTATTTCATACGGGTCTAGTGCTGCCCCAATTTCGGTTCTTAGTCTCTCTATCATTTTCTCTCCGAGCAACCTCTGGCTTTAAGAGAAGAAGAGCGTAAGCAAAGGGTGGAGTATTATAAATTGATGAAAATAGTACTATTTTTTATTCCTCTTGACATTTTGATACTTGGAGACTAAAAAAGGTATTGGAATGATTACTTTCAGTAAGAATATGCTCAGCAGCTTGAATTAATACTATATTATGAGGCTAGTCTTTTGATATTTTCAAAATGAGACCAATACTGATCCCATAGTAGTCCAAACAGGGTGAATGGTTTATAATTACAAACAATATGTAAGGAAATCATGACTGCAGTTCTCTTTCATTTGAAAAAGTAATTGAACATGGTATATGTTAATAGAAAGTCCCTGGGTGGTGCAAACAGATAGGGCTCAACTACTAGCTGAAAGGCTAGCAGTTCAAACCCACCTAGAGGTGCCTCGGAAGACAGGCCTGACAATCTGCTTCTGAAAAGTTACAGTCTGAAAACCCTATGGATCAATTTTACTCTGCACACTTAGGGTTGCTATGAGTCAGAATAGTCCAGACTGCACCTAACCATAATATGTTATTAGAGACAAGAGCTTTTATTTGCAAACAACATACATTCAAGTGTAAATCACTTTCACCCACATCCACTCCACAGACTTGACCTTACAGACTTTTCAAAACAGGGGTAAATCTAACTAAGTCAAGAAATCCAACCATGACAATAATAACATCTTTAACAAATAGTGTGGTCCCAATACTTTAGCCTCCTCTAAGCGTAAGGGCAGGAAGAGAGATGGAAATAGTGATTAGCCTGTTGAATGTGGAGAGAAGATCTATCCTTTTATCTCAAAGAATGTTTCCTCAGACGAGGAGAAAATCCTTCTGGCTGGTGGTAACAGCGGGAAGCTTCTTCTTCTTTTTTTTTTTAATAATTTTTATTGTGATTTTTAAGTGAAAGTTTACAAATCAAGTCAGTCTCTCACACAAAAACCCATATACACCTTGCTACATACTCCCAATTACTCTTCCCCTAATGAGACACCCTGCTCCCTCCCTCCACTCTCTCTTTTCATGTCCTTTTCGCCAGCTTCTAACCCCCTCCACCCTCTCATCTCCCCTCCAGGCAGGAGATGCCAACATAGTCTCAAGTGTCCACCTGATCCAAGAAGCTCATTCCTTACCAGCATCCCTCTCCAAACCATTGACCATTCCAATCCATGTGTGAAGAGTTGGCTTCATGAATGGTTCCTGTCCTGGGCCAACAGAGGGTCTGAGGACCATGACCACTGGAGTCTTTCTAGTCTCAGTTAGACAATTAAGTCTGGTCTTTTTATGAGAATTTGGGGTCTGCATCCCACTGCTCTCCTGCTCCCTCAGGGGTTCTCTGTTGTGCTCCCTGTCAGGGCAGTCATCGGTTATGGCCGGGCACCATCCAGTTCTTCTGGTCTCAGGATGATGTAGTCTCTGGTTCATGTGGCCCTTTCTGTCTCTTGGTCTCATAATTGCCTTGTGTCCTTGGCGTTCTTCATTCTCCTTTGATCCAGGTGGGTTGAGACCAATTGATGCATCTTAGATAGCTGCTTGCTAGCGTTTAAGGCCCCGGACACCACTCTTCAAAGTGGGATACAGACTGTTCTCTTAGTAGATTTTATTATGTCATTTGACTTAGGTGTCCCCTGAAACCATGGTCCCCAAAACCCTGCTCCTGCTACACTGGCCTTCGAAGCATTCAGTTTATTCAGGAAACTTCTTTGCTTTTGGTCCAGTCCAGTTATGCTGACCTCCCCTGTATTTTGTGTTGTCTTTCCCTTCACCTAAAGTACTTCTTATCTATTATCTAATTAGTGAATACCTCTCTCCCACCCTTTCTCCCTCCCCCACCTCGTAACCACAAAAGAATGTTTTCTTCTCAGTTTAAACTAATTCTCAAGTTCTTATAATAGTGGTCTTACACAACACTTGTCCTTTTGCAACTGACTAATTTCACTCAGCATAATATCTTCCACGTTATGAAATGTTTCTCAGATTCCTCACTGTTCTTTATCGGTGTGTAGTGTTCCATTGTGTGAATATACCATAATTTATTTATCCATTCATCCATTGATGGGCACCTTGGTCACTTCCATCTTTTTGCTATTGGAAACAGTGCTACAGTAAACATGGGTGTGCATATATCTGTTCATGTAAAGGCTCTTATTTCTCTAGGATATATTCCAAGGAGTGGGATTGCTGGATCATATGGTAGTTCTATTTCTAGCTTTTTCAGGAAGTGCCAAATCGATTTTCAAAGTGGTTGTACCGTTTGACATTCCCACCAGCAGTGTATAAGTGTTCCAGTCTCTCCACAGCCTCTCCAACACTTATTATTTTGTGTTTTTTGGATTAATGCCAGCCTTGTTGGAGTGAGATGAAATCTCATTGTAGTTTTGATCTGCATTTCTCTAATGGCTAATGATCATGAATACTTCCTCATGTATCTGTTAGCTACCCGAATGTCTTCTTTAGTGAAGTGTCTATTCATATCTTTTGCCCATTTTTTAATAGGGTTATTTGTCTTTTTGTAGTTGAGTTTTTGCAGTATCATGCACATTTTAGAGATCAGGCATAGACTGGAAATGTCATAGCTAAAAACTTTTTCCCAGTCTGTAAGTAGTCTTTTTACTCTTTTGGTGAAGTCTTTGGATGACATAGGTGTTTGATTTTTAGGAGCTCCCAGTTATCTAGTTTTTCTTCTGCAATCTTAATAATGTTTTATATACTGTTTATGTCATGTATTAGGGCTCCTAATGTTGTCCCTATTTTTTCTTCCATGATCTTTATCGTTTTAGATTTTATATTTAGGTCCTTGATCCATTTTGAGTTAGTTTTTGTGCATGGAGTGAGGTATGGGTCCTATTTCATTTTTTTGCAGATGGATAACCAGTTATGTCAGCACCATTTGTTAAACACACTGTCTTTTCCCCATTTAACTGTTTTGGGGCCTTTGTCAAATATCAACTGCTCGTGTGTGGATGGATTTATGTCTGAATTCTCAATTCTGTTCCATTGGTCTATGTCTGTTGTTGTACCAGTACCAGGCTGTTTTGACTACTGTGGAGGTATAATAGGTTCTAAAATCAGGTAAAGTAAGGCCTGCCACTTTGTTCTTCTTTTTCTGTAATGCCTTATTTATCCGGGGCCTCTTTCCCTTCCATATGAAGTTGGTAATTTGTTTCTCCATCTCATTAAAGAATGTTGTTGGCATTTGGATTGGAATTGTATTAAATGTGTAGACTGCTTTTGGTAGAATAGATGTTTTTATAACGTTAAATCTTCCTATCCATGAGCAAGGTGTGTTTTTCCACTTATGTAAGTCTCTTGGTTTCTTGCAGAAGTGTACTATAGTTTTCTTTGTATAAGTCTTCTACATCTCTGGTAAGATTATTCCTAAGTATTTTATTTTCTTGGGGGTTACTGTAAATGGCATTGATTTGGTGATTTCCTCTTTGATGTTCTTTTCATTGGTGTAGAGGAATACAACTGATTTTTGTATGTTTATCTTGTATCCCAATACTCTGCTGAACTCTTCTATTAGTTTCAGTAGTTTTCTGGAGGATTCCTTAGGGTTTTGGAAACCCTGGTGGCTTAGTGGTTAAGTGCTACGGCTGCTAGCCAAAGGGTTGGCAGTTCGAATCCACCAGGCGCTCCTTGGAAACTATAAGATCATGTTATCTGCAAATAGAGATACTTTTACTTCTTCCTTGCCAATCTGGATGCCCTTTATTTCTTTATCTAGCCTACTTGCTCTGGGTAGGACCTCCAACACAATGTTGAATACGAGTGGTAATAAAGGGCATCCTTGTCTGGTTCCTCAGTGGGAATGCTTTCAGGCTCTCTCCATTTAAGGTGATGCTGGCTTTGTATAAATGCCCTTTATTATGTTGCGGAATTTTCCTTCTATTTCTATTTTGCTGAGAGTTTTTAACATGAATGGGTGTCAAACTTTGTCAAATGCCTTTTCTGCATCAGTTGATAAAATCATGTGATTCTTGTCTTTTGTTTTATTTATGTGGTGGATTACATTAATTGTTTTTCTAATGTTGAACTATCCCTGCATAGCTGGTATGAATCCCACTTGGTCGTGGTGAATTTACTTTTTTGATATGTTGTTAAATTCTATTGGCTAGAATTTTGTTGAGGATTTTTGCATTTAGGTTCATGAAGGATATAGGTCTATAATTATCTTTTCTTGTGGTGTCTACCTGGTTTTGGTATCAGGGATATGGTGGCTTCATAGAATGCTTTTGGTAGTATTCCGTCCTTTTCTATGCTCCGAAATACCTTTAGTAGTAGTGGTATTAACTCTTCTCTGAAAGTTTGGCAGAACTCTGCAGTGAAGCTGTCCAGACAAGGGCTTTTTTTTGCTGGGAGTTTTTTTTAAATAATTTTTATTGTGCTTTAAGTGAAAGTTTACAAATCAAGTCAGTCTCTCACACAAAAACCCATATACACCTTGCTACATACTCCCAATTATTCTCTCCCTAATGAGACAGCCTGCTCTCTCCCTCCACTCTCTCTTTTCGCATCCTTTTTACCAGCTTCTAACCCCTTCCACCCTCTCATCTCCCCTCCAGGCAGGAGATGCCAACATAGTCTCAAGTGTCCACCTGATCCAAGAAGCGCACTCCTCACCAGCATCCCTCCCCAACCCACTGTCCAATCCAATTCCTGTCTGAAGAGTTGGCTTTAGGGAATGGTTCCTGTCCTGGGCCAACAGAAGGTCTGGGGGCCATGACCACCAGGGTCCTTCTAGTCTCAGTCAGACCATTAAATCTGGTCTTATGAGAATTTGGGGTCTGCATCCCACTGCTCTCCTGCTCCCTCAGGGCTTCTCTGTTGTATTTGTTGGGAGTTTTTTGGTTACCTTTTCAATCTCTTCTTTTGCTATGGGTCTATTTAGTTGTTCTACCTCTGTTTGTGTTAGTTTAGGTAGGTAGTTTGTTTCTAGGAATTCATCCATTTCTTCTAGGTTTCAATTTTTTTAGAGTACAATTTTTCATAGTAATCTAACATGATTCTTATAATTTTAGTTGGGTCTGTTGTAATATCGCCCATCTAATTTCTTATTTGGGTTGTTTTCTTCCTCTACTATTTTTCTTTTGTCAGTTTGGCCAGTGGTTTATCAATTTTGTTGTTTTTGTTTTTTTTTTAAAAAAACAGCTTTTGTTCTTGTTATTTCTTTCAATTGTTTTTCTATTTTCTATTTCATTTAGTTCAGGTCTAATTTTTATTATTCGTTTTCTTCTGGTGCCTGTGGGTTTCTTTGGAGCTCTCTTTCTATTTGTTCAAGTTGTAGGGATAATTCTTTGATTTTGGCCCTGTCTTATTTTTGTATGTGTACATTTATTGATACAAATTGGCCTCTGAGCACTGCTTTTGCTGTGTCCCAAAGGTTCTAATAGGAAGTGTTTTCATTCTCATTGGAGTCTATGAACTTCTTTATTCCATCCTTAATGTCTTCTTTAATCCAGTCTTTTTTGAGCAGGGTATTGTTCAGTTTCCAAGTATTTGATTTCTTTTCCCGTTATTGATTTCCGCTTTTATGGCCTCATGGTCAGAGAAGATGCTTTGTAATATTTCAATGTTTTGGATTCTGCTAAGGTTTGGTTTAGGACCTAATGAGTGGTCTATTCTAGAGAATGTTCCATGCGCACTAGAAAAGAAAGTATACTTGGTTGCTGTTGGTTTGAGTGTTCTGTATATGTCTATGAGGTCAAGTTAGTTGATTGTAGCATTTAGATTTTCCTTGTCTTTATTGAGCTTCTTTCTGGATGTCCTGTCCTTCACCCAAAGTGGTGTGTTGAACTCTCCTACTATTATTGTGGAGCTCCCTATCTCACTTTTCAATGGTGATAGAGTTTTTGTTTTACGTATCTTGCAGCCCTGTCATTGGGTGCATAAATATTTAATATGGTTATATCTTCTTGGTGTATTATCCGTTTAATCATTAGTGTCCTTGCTTATCCTTTATGATGGATTTAACTTTAAAGTCTATTTTGTCAGAAATTAATATTGCCACTCCCTTCTTTTTTTTGATTGTTGTTTGCTTGATATGTTTTTTAAAAAAAGTTTAGAGCTCTGCTTTTGTTCCCAGTTTTATTTCATCTTCGTATTCACTAAAAATTAGAGGAAACCTTGCCAACCTAGAAATCAATCCTGGCCTCACATAAAAGCACCAGCCAGTTGCTTTGTAGCTATTTGCACCTTTGCATACCCTGTTCATTTTTGTCCTCAGGAGCCAATGGGGGCAAAAATTCCATTGTGGCACCGTGATTCTTCCTAAAATCTGAAGTTTCTAATAATTTGGTAATGACATGTTACCTTTGAAAGGTGAACTTATAGAGGATCTCAGATATTCCTGGAGAAAAACGTAGAACAAAATTCTAACTTTGGAGAAACTCTGAGAGCATGCCCCCAGACACTCTTATAGCTCAGTAATGAAGTCACTCCTGAGGTTCACTCTTCAGCCAAAGATTAGACAGGCCCCTAAAACAAAACGAGATTAAATGGGCATACCAGCCCAGTGGCAAGGATGAGAAGGCAAGAGGGGACAGGAAAGCTGGCAATGGGGAACCCAAGGTCGAGAAGGGGAGAGTATTGACATGTCATGGGGTTGGCAACCAGTGTCACAAACAATCTGTGTATTAATTGTTTAATGAGAAACTAGTTTTCTCTGTAAACTTTCATCTTAAAAGACAATTAAAAAATTTTTTTAAATAATAATTAACCTTATAAGGGCAATGATTAAATCTCTAAAGTTAAGCTTCAGATAATACAGTCCCCAGATAAGGGTATATATTTGGTAGGGATCTTATTTTTCCAAACTATACCACCAATCAAATACAGACAAAAGTGACATCCAGTCATGTAGGTGATTTGGCTACAACCATATGGTACAATTAGTGTCCAATATATGAACCCAGAGACTGTTCAATACTGTTAAAGTGTTTCTTAATGCTAAGTATATGACCATGTGGTTGTTGTTGTTTGTGTGTGCCATCGAGTCAATTTCAACTCATAGGGACCCTGTAGTACAGAGTAAAACTGCCCCATAGGGTCTTCTAGTCTGTTATCTTTATGGGAGTATATTGTTAGGTTTTTTACTCCTGCTGAGTCGCTGGTGGGGAATCTCTGACCTTTCAGTTAGCAGCCGAGCACTTAACCATTGCTCCAAAATGAGTATTAAATCTAAAATATAGAGAGTGAAACAAACATAACAGCATGCAATGATAAAAAAAATTTAGCACAAACTCAAATATACATGCAACATCACATTTCTTTATTTTTAATAAATAAATATGGCTCTAATCAAGAAAATTCAATATCAGACATTTTCACTCTTCTGATCCCCTTGACTCTTCCATCTTATGCAGAGTAAAACATCCAGGAAGGTTCCTTTTGTGGCCAGTCTGCACTTATTATCACTGAGATCTTGCTGTCTGTCATCGTTGAACTCTTGAAGTTTTGGTGGTACTGAGTTTCTATGCTATATTTAAGAATTTTTCTGGGGCTGTGTATCTTGGCCTCTCAAGGTCAGGTCCCATAGGTACGCAAGCAAGCCACCCTTTCCAGAGTCTTGCTACCACCCCTGGCTGCTACCACGAGGTGGGGCATGGATATATATCCCTCTTAGGACCTGAAAACTTCCTCCTGCCATTGTATAGGAAATCTCTCTCTATGCTTTTGTTATTCTCAAAGGTATTTCCTCCCTTTTTCTCCTCCCATCTCAGGAGCCCAGCATGATCTCGTCAGTACATGTGAGCTCTCACAAAATACATGAAAAAAGAAAAAAAAATCTCTCTTCAAACAGTATCTGCTTTCACCCTTGCAAAAGCCCCTAAAACACAGAAATACAAAAGTACTGGTAACATCTTCATCATGGTTGGTCATGACCATGGAAGAAAAAAACAAGGGGTAGAGCTGCAAATCAAAACCTCAATAAACATTGTACGTGCTACCATTTTTTTCCTACAAAGCTGAAGCTCCATGAACTTTGGATGATTTACTATTTTTTTTTTCTTTCTATAACTAAAAACTGAACCTCTAGCCCCTGTTAGTGATTTAAAATAGATGTAATCTATCTTAACTGGCAGAACCGCCCTTAGACCCATACAGGAGAGGTCCCTGCTCAGGGCCCTGTGCTTTAGAGGACCCTGACCACCACAAACACACGAAATCTATTTATTACAGAACACGTAGGCACATCTCTAGGATCTGGTGCTCAGGGCTGGCACGGTCTGACCCACAGCGATAGACATGCTGCCTTGACTAACACCTAACACCGTTTAGGCCTGGGGAAGTGCCTCTCCAGCTCCTGCCCTATGCTCTTGAACAAAATGTGCCTCTATATGAACGTTCTATCCGAAGGCTGTGGGTTGTCCCACTGCCAGTGATGAAAGATTTGAATTTTGAGAGAATTTGGGTAAGAGGAAAAACCTTGTCAATTTCTTCCTCTAACAGGGCGTGAAAGTAATAGGTTATTTCAGAATGAAGCAGTTCCTTGTGTGCTGAGCATCTGTTTTGCTCGTTTACTTTGTATGCCAACTTACAATTCCTATGGATTAGCAGGGTATTTGCAACAATTATGCAAGGTGGCCTAAAAACATTTTCAATATTATTAATTATTATTATTACTATAATAGTAGTAATAATTATTAGTATTATTATTAATACTACTTTGTAGTAGTATTACTATTAATTCTTATTATTCTTAAATTCATATGTATGTAAGTATAGGCATAACATGCAGGAAGCCTGACACCAATTCTTTATACTGGCAATGATAAAAACCAAAACCAAACCCATTGCCATCGAGTCGATTCTGACTCATAGCAATCCTACAGGACAGAGTCAAAGTGCCCCATAGGGTTCCCAAGGAGTACCTGGTGGATTGAAACTGTTGACATTTTTGGTTAGCAGCCATAGTACTTAACCACTATGCTGCCAGAGTTTCCTATTGGCAATGATACTGGACATTAAGTACTAGAATTGTGAATAATACCCTTTTTGTAAAAATATTCAATAATAATTTTTAAAAAATTAAAATTTGAACAATTTTAGCTTCATTCAAAAACATTTTAATGTTGATATTTTTAATTATAAATCATTTTTACCCTTATATTTAGTAGAAACATGTGACTATTAGAGAAGAAATTAACTTTTTAAAATACACAAGAATTAATGTTCTTTTTTTTTTTTACATTTACTTTAACTGGCATTTTTTAAGTTATATTCCAATTTTCTACACTTTGAATAGAATTGATATCATTATGATATTATATAATTATATCATTACTGTTAAGGAATATAAGTATATGAAAGCATTAATTATAAAAATCTTGATCAAGCAAGAAAGAAATATTAAATAAACACACAGTAATTTATAAATATGTTTGTCTTTGGTTATTAATCACTTAAACATCTATTCCTTCAGCAGAATACCTAGACATGCACAATAAAAATTAAATTTAGCCAGAATTTGTATCTTGCCTACATTCAAGATATAGAACGAAAACTTTATAAATATTTTTCGGTTTTTATTATGAAAGTGTGTTGTTCAAGAGTAGCTAAAACATATTTTATTTAACAACCCATTAGACTGATATATAGCTTTTAAACATTTAGACATCTTGTATCTGGGCTAAAACATATTTTATTTAACGATCCATTAGACTGATATATAGCTTTTAAACATTTAGACATCTTGTATCTGGGCCTCTTGCCCTAGGCCCCTCAAATATTATAAGTTAGCCTATAAACTGTAATAGTAAAATACTATGAACAGATCCATTTTTGCTGATCCTGGCCTTCAAAAATAGCCTGCAAACCTATTTATGTTGGATTTCCTGGCCCATAAAGGTGAATTGTTAGTGTAACAGGTAAATTTCCTCCTTGTCCTGTTTCCAGCCTGCTTCTTTTAAATTCCACCTACATTATATTACTGATTCTTGGTTCTCTGATCCCAACCTAATTCGCCACCTCCGGCTTGTCAGTTAGTTGTTTGTACATTCTGCTCTGTGCTTAATCTTTTATTTTTATCTCGCTTAATCTTTTAGTTTTATCTCAGACTGCTTTACTCACCTCTTGGTTGTCTGCTTCCCTGATGGCTTGAGAAGCGAGGGTCAGTCCTGGCCACTTAGGAGCCTGTCCTTGTTTGCCATCACCGACTCTCCTGGAACCTGACTGAATTAGCCCAGATTTGCACTGTAACTGGGGGACCAGATGGGTTAACACCAACTCATTAACATCATGAGAATAATTAAAGAAAGATAACTATTGTAGGAAGGATGAAGTTTTACTCTTCTGTGTTAAAAACAAAAAAAAACGCACTTGCAAAATACTATCATTCTGTACATTCTACTCTTAAAGATGTGGAGTCTCCCCATGGAATCTTATTTATTCAAATAAAAGGAAGTTCCTATCCCTGAAATAGAAATGTTAAATACTACCTGTCACATATATTTCTGTGCCCTGTCTTATTAATTTTTAATATTTGATTGCTCAGTAAAATAACATGAATAAGTCAGTGCAAATAAGTATCAGCATCAAAAATTCCATGTCTTGCGTATATATCCTCCCCCTCAGCAGTATCTTTCTGTGCTTTAGAGGAAGGACAAATAATTTAATTACCAAAGTACACATAGGAAAGACAAGACAGCAACTAAATGCCACATTCCCTGTGAACACTTGCTATTTTGGCTGTTCAATCCTATCACTATTACTGCCCCAGTTTCCTTTTGTATATAGTCTTGGTCAGCGATAGTGTCTTTCTGTCACTACAGAAACCACTTGTGGGTTTACACCCCTGTCACTCCTACCATAATGCAATGAAGAGTGACCCATGCTTGCCAACTTAGTGGTATTAGATGGGATTTTGATCTTGAGCTAGAGATGCAATTCTATGAGGAATGATTTGAGGCAAGACTGCTGACCAGTGGGTGTACACCAGTGTGGCCCTACTGAGTGTTTAAGTGACAGACCATCTGTCTTATCTATCTAGTGCTGCTATGATAGAAACACCAAAATCAGATGGCTTTAACAAACAGAAATTTGTTCTCTCACAGTTTAGGAAGCTAGAAGTCCAAATTCAGGGCGCTGGTTCTAGATGAAGGCTTTCTCTGTTGGCTCTGGAGGAAGGTCCTTGTCTTTTCTGAGCCTCTGCTCCCGGGCGATCTTCATGTGGTTTGGCATCTCTCTTTCCCCATCTCTACTTGTCTAATCTGCAATTCTTATATTTTGCAAGAGATTGACTCAAGACACGCCCTGCACTAATCCTGTCTCATTAACGTAGCAAAGATAACTCATTCCCAAAAGGGATTATAACCACAGACATGGAAGTTAGGATTTATAACAATTTTTTTTAGGGGGCTCAATACTTAGCACCATCCAAATTGTTTGGGGCTTGTGTTGTACAAAGACATAAGTATTTTGAAAACTACCCACCCCTGGTTAGAGATAACTCATTGTAAGTCATTGTAAGAACAGTAATGGGTGTTGCCAGACTAACTACCCCAAGAGACTATTGTGCTTTTCCTGTCACTTTGTCTCTAGATCTGTTCCTAGATTTGTCCATTTCCTAAGTGTAGTGGTTTGAATAGTACATGTCCACCCAGAAGTACAGAATGTGACCTTATTTGTAATGACAGTCTTTGCAGATGTAATTAAATTAAGGAACTTGAGATGAGAGCATTCTGGATTTAGGGTGGACCCTAAATGCAATGACTGATATCCTTATAAGAATGGAGAGGGAGATTTGAGACACAGAGACACACAGAAGAAAAGGTCATGTGAAGACAGAGGCAGAGACTGGAGTGACGCAGCTACAAGTCAAGCCAAGTATTGCTGGCAACCATCAGAAGCTAGGAAAGAGGCGTGGAACAGATTCTACCTCAGAGCTCCAGAAGGAACCAACGCTCTTGACGAACTGATTTCAGACTTCTTGCTTCCAGAACTGTGAGACAATAAATTTCTGTTGTTCTAAACCACCCAGATTTCAGCAACATGTTACTACAGCCTTAGGAAATAAATACGATAAGCCCAAGACAGATACGACTGGTTTCCCTGCTTGCAGCCAACACCTCTGATCTATACTACAACATAGTGTTCCGGAAAATAATATTTTTAGAAACTTTTATAGTGAACAATTCAAGCAAATTCATATTCAAGAAAAATCAGAATAACTACAAAACTTGTATGAAAAACAATCCCAATAATCCTTAAAAGTAATGGAAAAAAATTAATTTGATGCCTTTCAGAGTGATTTCACATCTAATACCCTAAATGACAATGGCAAACAAACAGGTGAAACAAGGGCATAAACTGTTATCCCAATTTTACACACACACACAGACTCAGAGAGAGAGAGTGGGATTGAGAACCTGAGAGACTAAACAGCTTGGTTTGTTGCAGAGATAGCTAGGTATAGGCCTGAGTTTAGAAACCAGACTCCAGAATTTTGGTCCTGAACTCTTTCCACATTTTTACGTGCAGCCCGTAAAGGAAAATCCTTATGAGATACGGAAGAGACGTAAGCAGGCTTCATATAGCCTGTAATCTTCTCTAATTGTTTAGAGCTTATGTTTACCTGGAAACTCTGGTGGTGTAGTGGTTAAGTGCTACAGCTGCTGACCAAAAGGTAGGCATTTCGAATCCCTCAGGCATTCCTTGCAAACTCTATGGAGCAGTTCCACCCTGTCCTACAGGATCGCTATGAGTCGGAATTGGCTGGATGGCAATGGGTTTGGTGTTTTTTTTCTTTTGGTTTGTTCATCTGGACTGAGAAGCACTCAAGTGACCACCCTATAGTAATGTTCCCAGTTAGAGTTTTTGGATCCCTTGTCCGGACAATTTCAAACATCAAATATCTAAGTATTTTGTGTATAGATGGAAACTTGACTCCAAATGAAACTTTGGGCAGAAACCCAATGCGTAAGAAGAGAAGAGCTGATGCTCTGGCAGAAGCAATGGTTGTAAGTCTAGAGGCCTTTGATCCTCATGCTGAGGTCCCTCTCAGTGGCATCACTACGGGGCTACAGGGGGTGCAAACAACTCCAGGTAAAACTGTCAGAGGGAATGACACCAAAATGACTGTTTATAAAAATATCTGTGTAGTTAGCCATAACAATAAAAACATTTTTCGTAAGCCCAGTTTACACGTATAAATATACCCACAAGGCTAAAACTGTATGCTAAATTACTTTTTGAACCTCCTAATGCCCTCTGGTCAGAGCTGTTATTATTATCCAATTATAATGATGCTTCGAATCGCGTGGTTTTGTTGCATGCACTACAGGCACACGTTGTTGTTTTTGTTGTTGCCAGTGTTTCTATAGTAGCTGATTTTGTCAAATTTTCTGGTGTTTTAGCTACAATATTGTGGTAGTTAGTATTTGTGAACTTATATCAATAACTTTGAGAATGAAGTAGTAATTAAAGGAAAAGAAGGAGTGATATATGGGGATTACGATTTACAAGTAACATCAGCACAAAAAAACTTTCCTAAGGATTCTGTATGATCTGATACGGGAGGAGCCCCATTGGGGGGGTGACACCATGAGTTACCACACTGGATGACACCAACCCTAATGACGCCACTGGCCCCTCTGTGCAACCAAGGGTGCCTCAGAAGAGTCTGAACACTGTTGATCTATCCTTGCCCTGTGTTTTACAAGTGAAAACATGCAGATCTAGATAAATTATATGATGTTTTTCAAGCCCAGCTCTGTATAGGAATTTTGTGGCAGAGATAGAGCCCAGATTCCTAGCCAGATATGTTTTTCAAATTCAGGGAAATACTTTCTGTTTGCACACTGTTGTCTAAAGTTTCACATCAAAGGAAGGCCCTGCTCAGTGCTTGTGAAGATAGGCACAAGCAGCCATGGTTACACTAGGTTGTAGGTTCCTCAAATGATTTGTGTGCCTCTTGAGGGTACAGCCTGTGCTTTCAAACATGTTTCTATATACCCCATGGTTGGTGGGACCACACAACTTACCTTTCAAACAAGGACACTTTTGAAAGTGAAAGACAGGCTCTTTAAAATTATGCCTGGAAATCAGGGCAGGCAAAGCAGGGTGTATGATCACACTCCCCATGGTACCTATTATCATATTCTACATAAAAGGCATTGCTCTATGAAATTTGACATTCAGGGATCTCTATCTCACCCTTGGTTAGTTAGAATACCAAAATACATGCTATACCACCCAGAGATGCCGCATCAGAAGTAATTAATAAGACTTCCCTTCCAGCATATTCTGTCTCCTGTGTGGTCAGCTTAGAATGCACATACCCTAACAAATATGAGAATAGGCTAATGTAAGACTTTCACTCTGAAATAAAATTTAGAAATTAGTATCTCTTGACCTCAGTTTTCTTAGGAGGGTTTTAATGTTGAATTCTGGCTACTCCCTCTCACAGCACACTTTCCACACTCAGGCCACACTTACTGGCCGTGCATTCTACCCACTGCCATGGAGTCGATTCCAACTGCTAGTGACCCTGTAGAACAGAGTAGAACTGCCCCATAGGGTTTTCGAGACTGCAATCTTTACGGAAGCAGACCACCACGTCATTCTCCAAAACTGGAGACCTTTTGGTTAACAGGTCAGCACTTAACCACTACACAACCAGGGCTCCTTGGCAGTGCATTCCAGATGTCGCCAAAGGCCAGCTTTGAGCTCTCTCTAAGCCCTTACAAGTGCATTTCTTTGCGATAATTTTATAGGATGCCCTTGCTTTCCCTACTTGTTCTCACTAGATGCAAAACAAATGACGTTTTGACCAGTCTAAGGTTTGAAATAATCACCTTCTACTCTGTCCTGTAGGGTCACTATGAGTCGGAATCAACTCAACAGCAACAGGTTTGGTTTTTACTGTTTGGTAATGCTTAGCTGCTAACCCAAAAGTCAGCAGTTTGAATCCACCAGCCACTCCTTGGAAACCCTATGGGGCAGCTCTACTCTGTCCTATAGGGTTACTATGGGACGTAACCGACTTGATGGCAATGAGTTTGATTTGGTTTGATATTACCATTTACCAGTTGCCATCGAGTTGATTCCAACTTGTGGCGACCCCATATGTGTCCGAGTAGACCTGTGCTCCACAGGGTTTTCAATGGGTGATTTTTCAGAAGAGGATTACCAGGTCTTCCTTCTGTGGAGCCTCTGGGAGGACTCAAACCTCCTATTTATCAGTTAACAGTCTAGCATGTTAACTGTTTGCACCACTCAGGGACTCTGAGAACTAGCCATTGGCCCCATATGTGGTATAAAGTCTCTGAATTTTGTTTATAGTACTTATACTATTTAGATATTTATAATTTTAGTATGTAGACATATATTATCCTGTATAGATTTTATATTTGTAATCAAATTGTAGGATAGCAATTTGTCTCTTGGTATTAACAAAATAGGGCTAGAATAATAGTGAATTTAGTCATTATTCAATCCAATCAAATCCTGTGTTTTTTTGTTTTTGTTTCTGTTTTTGCACGTTTGTTTTTGTCTGACTGAGGAAGTCTAGTAAAATGAAACAATTTATGCAACTCCTTTTTTTTTATTTCTTAAACAGGCATAAGAAGGCACTGTGCTATTAAGATGCCCAGTTACTTAATCTTCTTCGACTTCATGTGAGCTTTCTCTCTAACTGGTGCTTTACCCCTTTCCAAGTAAAATGGCAGGTTTTAAAGATGCCACATGGTAAGTAGACCTAACTACTTGACCTAAGACATTTTCCACTATTAAGCTTTATTATGGAATCAAAGAATTCAATATAAAAATGTAATTTTTCCATTGATTTTAAACGGGTTCCAAAATGCTCATTAAATATCTTTTTTGAGATAAGCAGCATTTTTTAAGTTATAAATGGCTACTTCCCAAACTGAAATTTGCAAATCTGCAATAATCAAACTTACATGAACTTTAAGGCTCCCAGAATACTCATACATCTGAAAGAAAAAAGCAAATTAGCAATTTCAGAAGAAATCCATTGTAGAACAATAAATGTAGTTATCACAAACTCCCTTATTGCATCTCAGCTAGGGCACTCCTCTCACCAAATCCATATCTGCCACTTAAAATCTTGAAAGAAAATGAATTTATTGCCTGATCTAGGTCTTGCTACCAAGCCAATTCATGTTGACCCCATGTGTCCAAGAAGAACATCACTCCATAGGGTTTTCAACCCTGTGACCTTTCAGATCTCCAGGTCTTTTTTCCAAGGCACCTCTGGGTGGGTTTGAACCATCAACCTAGTGGATTCTTAACCAATTGCACCACCCAAGAATGGTGCTCTTTATTTCAAATGACAGAAGTCAACTATGACTGATTTAAGCACAAAAAAAAATTTTATTAATAGACTATTGACTATCACAGAGAATTTTGCTTTGGAATGGAAGGAAGGAAAAGAGAAGACAGAAAACCAGGTATGAGGATACAGTGTGAAGAAAAAGCCCCTAAGCACCATTGCATCTTGAAGCGGATTCTAAGTTTTGTAGTGTTGACTCTGTCAGTGCTGGGCAAAGAATGAAGCTGCCACAGAAACGGCTGCCACTATTGCCTCTTAAAAGCTGATACAAACAACAACTGAAAAAAACAGGGGAGAAGACTACGGATGTGGATACTAATTAGGCATAAACAAGCACCTCACGGGGTTTTTTCTCTTGATTTGGAGGCTTAGGGCCACGGTCTTGTGGGATGATCTTGTCAATTGGTACAATATAGCTCTTAAAATTTACGTTCTACCTCCCAGTATGGTAAGTAGCGTCTGGGTTCTTCAAAGTCTATGAGTAGCTATCTAAGATAGAACATTTAATCTTTATTTGTCTGAAACAAAAGAGAAAGAAGAAAAACTCAAGAATCAGGGAACTGTACTACAAGACTGATTGTCTACATGAACCACTGCCTCTTCCACCTTGAGACCAGAAGAACTAGATGGTGCCCCTCTACCACTACTGAATGTTCTTATTAGGAACACAGTAGATGAATTCTGATGAAAATGGAGAAAAATGTGGAACAGAACTTCAAATTCTTAAATAATCCAGACTTATTGGACCTATTGAGTCTAGAAGAGTCTCTGAGACTATGGCCCTGAGTTGTTCTTCAAACCTTGAATTGAAGCTATCTCCTGTGCTTTTTAATTAAGTACAGTTTAGCCCAAAGGATAAAGATTGTCACTGTTGAGAACTGTGTTCTCTAAAAAAATATATCTATACAAGACCAAAGGGTACAACACCTATTTTAAAGCATAGATGAGAAGGTTGAGGGGCAACTAGAACAGAAATAATGGGAATGTTGACACAATGAGAGGAATGTAACCAATGTCACTGATCATTATGTCTAGAAACTGTGGGATGGGAGTGGGTTTTTGATGTGTATATTTTCACCAAAAATAAAATTATAAAAGTAAAACCTGATATAGCCTATGTTACTGTCTCCACAATAAATTCCATCATCCCTGCTTCATTGTATCATTGTCTTCTAATTCAAAGGCTGGGGTAGGTACGTGTAAAATGCAGAGCCCCAGGAAAGATTAAAGAGTAGGTGTCTGGCATGTAATACACAAATATTAGTGTGACTCTCTACAGATATATTAGAGTGTTTCTAAACTGTACAGTGGAAGATTTATCAAATATAGGAATAAAAAAGCAGGGACTCAACAGGAAGCCAGAAAGAATGACAAGTGTTCACTACTATCTTAGACTATCAGGAGCATTTCTTTATTAGACCTGATGTTAAAATCCTTCTTTAAAACATCTGGTATTAAAGTGTATGTCCCAACACATGGCATAAATCCAATACAAACAATTACTAACAATGCACAAATGCCAGGAAAAAAGAAAAAAAAAAACTAGATAACTAGGAGTTCTTAAAACTAAAGACGTATGCTTATCAAAAGAGTTCACCAAAAGAGTGCGAAGAGAACCAACAGACTGGGAAAAAATTTTTGGTCATGACATCTGTAACAAGGGTCTAATCTCTAAAATGTACAAAATCTTCAACACCTCAACAACAAAAGACAAATAATCCAATTAAAAACTGGGCAAAGTACTGTGAGAAGCTGTATAAGATACTCCACTGGTCTCATTCCATCCGGAGCAAGGGAAAATGAAGAAAACTAAAGACACAAGGGAAAGATTAGTCCAAAGGACTAATGGACAACAACTATCATGGCCTCCACCAGACTGAGTCCAGTACAACTAGATGGTGCCTGGCTACCACCACTGACTGCTCTGACAGGGATCACAACAGAGGGTCCCAGACAGAGCAGGAGAAAATGTAGAACAAAATTCTGACTCACTAAAAAAGACCAGACATACTGACCTGACAGATACTGGAGAAACCCCAAGAGTATGGTGCCCGAACACCCTTTTAGATCAGTAATGAAGTAACTCTGAAGGTTCACCCTGCAGCCCAAAATTAGACAGGCCCATAAAATAAAACGAGACTAAAGGGGCACACCAGCCCAGGGGCAAGCACTAAAAGGTATGAAAGGACAGGAAAACTAGTAATAGGGAACCCAAGGTCAAGAAGAGAATGTTGACATGCTGTGGGTTGTTAAACAATGTCATAAAACAACATGCGTATTGACTGGTTAATGAGAAGCTAGTTTATTCTGTGAACCTGTATCTAAAATACAATTTAAAAAAAGCAGGATTCAAAATTGTACATTTATGTGATGGTTTCTAATTTTTAAACCTATGCACGCTATGATAGACTATAGACAAAACTCTCAAAATCTTAAACAGAGGTTGTTTTAGGTGGTACAGTTTTGGCTGCTTTGTTTTCTCCTACTCTGTCAAACTTTGTTTAAAAGGCATGTATTATTTTACAAAAAAAAAAAAGGAAAAAAAATGGGCAAAGGATATGAACCTATGCTTCACCAAAGAAGACATTCAGGCAGCTAACAGACACATGAGGAAATGCTCAAGATCATTAGCAATTAGAGAAATGCAAATCAAAACTACAATGAGATACCATCTCACCCCAATGGTACTGGCACTAATAAAAAAAACAGAAAATAACAAATGTCAGAGAGGTTGCAGAGATATTGGAACTCTTACGCACTGAGTGGGAATTTAAAATGGTACATCCACTATGGAAAACAATATGGCATCTCTTTAAAAATCTAGAAATAGAAATACCATATGATCCAGCAATCCCACTGCTAGGAATATATTCTAGAGAAATAAGAGCTCTCACAGGAGTAGACATATGCACACCCATGTTCATTGCAGCGTTATTTACAATAGCAGAAAGATAGAAACAACCTAAGTGTCCATCAACAGGTGAATGGGTAAACAAATTATAGTACATAAACACAATGGAATACTATACAATGATAAAGAACAATGATGAATCCAAGAGACATCTCACAACATGGATGAATGTGGAAGGCATTATTCTGAACGAAATAAGTCAGTCAATCACAAAAGGAAAAATATGGTATGAGACCACTGTTATAAGAACTCAAGAAGAGGTTTACACACAGAAAAAAAAACACTATATTTGATGGGGAGGGGAAATCATTAACTAGATTGTAGACAAGTGCTAACTTTGATAAAGGATAAGACAACTCACAGTATAGGGTAAGTCAGCACTACTTGACCATGGCAGAGTCATAGAAGCATCCTAGACACAAACACCTTGAGGGACTGAGTTGGTTTGGGCTGTGGACCACAGTCTCAGGGGACATCTAGGTCAAATGGCATAATATAGTTCATAAGTAAAATGTTCTACACCCTACTTTGGTGAATAGTGTATGGAGTCCTAAAAGCTTGAGAGTGGCCATCTAAGATACATCTTTTGATCCTATCCCATACGGAACAAAGAAGAATGAAGAAAACCAAAGTCACAAGGAAAATATTAGCCCAAAGGGCTAAAGGACCACAGGAACCACTGCTTCCACCAGCCTGAGCCCAGAAGAACTAGATGGTGCCCAGCTACCATCACCTATGGTCTGACAGGGATCACGACAGAAAGTTCCAGACAGAGTAGGAGAAAAATGTAGAACAAAATTCAAATTCACTAAAAAAGACCAGACTTACTGCTCTGACAGAGACTGGAGGAACCCCCACACACTATGGCCCCACACACTCTGCTCACTCAGAACCGAAACCGCTCCAGAAACCCGCTTTTCAGATAAAGATTAGACAGACCTATAAAACAAACAATAACAACACACGTGAGGAAGGTGCTTCTTAGTTCAATCAACTATACAAGACCAAATGAGCAACACTCGCCCCAAAGCAAAGACAAGAAGGCAAGAAGGGACAGGAAAACTGGACTAATGGACAAGAGGAACCCAGGGTGGAAGGGGAATGGGGGAGAGTGCTAACACAATGCAGTGACTGCAACCAATGTCACAAAACAATTTGGGCATAAACTTTTGAATGAGAAAGTAATTTGGGCTGTAAACTTTCACCTAAAGCACAATTAAAAATACATGTATTTGAATGAAGGAACTATGGTACTATGAAATTTTTCCATCTCCTTTTTGTCAACATTTTTGTTTCCTTTTATTTTAAGGACATTATGTGCCAGATTCATTTTTAATCCAATTTGAAAGGTTTTTTTTTTTTTGGTTCATTTTTACTAATTTGAAATTATTGTAATTACTGTTATAATAGGATTTATTTCTGCATCTTAGTTCATATTTTATACTTTCTGTATTTCGTTTGACTTCTAGTTTCTTTCTTTTTCTTTCCATTGGGGGATTTACCTCTATGGGTTTACACTTTATTCATTCTTTTCCTTTTTAATTACTTATGAAAACTTATACATATATTTCTGTTCACTTCTCAATATATTAAATTTATCAATATTTACATAATTTCATGAATTAAGAAAAGGATCTTAGCATGCTCTCACCTCAGTTCATTCTCTTAGTTCTACTCCTAATTTCCACTGTTTTTAGCTGTCTCAGTTCAGCCCCTGACTCATGGGGACTGGACTACTGTGATACATAGGTTTTTCATTGTCTGATTTTTCAGAAATAGGTCACCAGGCCTTCTTACTAGTCTGTCTTAGTCTGGAAGCTCCACTGAAACCTGTTAAGCATCATAGCAACATGCAAGCCTCCACTAAGAGATGAGTGGTGGCTGCACATGAGGTACATTGCCGAGTAATTGAACCTGGAACTCTCACATGAAGGCAAGAATTCTGCTACTAAACCAGGAGCATATTCAATCAATGGTTGTTCGGCTAACAGAAACCAAGGGAACTATGACCTAGACCAAAGAAGTGAGGACTAAAATCAGTTCCACATGATTATCTTAGGAATGGCTGCAACCTACATGACTCCAGCATACAGAAGAAAGGTCAGCCTAACCTTCAAACTACATCTGCCTCTTATTACTACATCCTGTGAGAAGCAGAAACCAAACTACAGTAAATCAAAGTGAAGCCATTTCAAGGCCTTGCCCCTGTTGTCTGTTCTTTGGAAAGGAATCAGAGTGCTACATTTCACTGTCTCTGAACCACAACAACAATAATAAACATTGTCCTTACTTTAAAACAGTGCCATGGGATTTTGTGGAAAGAGGCATTTTTAAGAGAAATTGGCAAAACCTGGAAGTGCTGCAATGTAGTTTTTTTTTTTTTTTCTTTCCACTTTTGGGGTAAAGGTATTTAGTTACAAACTTTACAGCATTCAGTTACTGAATATGGTTATTTAACATGGTTTAAAAGATGCATTACTAAACTTACAGAAAGGGATCTTTGTGCATTTTATAAATTTGTTTAATTTTATTGAGCTTTAGCTGAAAGTTTACAGCCCAAAATAGTTTCTCATTCAAAAATTTAGACATGTTGTTTTGTGACATTGGTTGCAATCCTTACAATGTGACAACACTTTCCATCTTTCCACTACAGGTTTCTTGTGCCCATTCTTCCAGTTCCTGTCCCCTCCTGTCTTCTCGTCTTGCCTTTGGGCAGGAGTTGCTCTTTTGATCTCCTATACTTGATTGAACTAAGAAGCTCGTTCTTCACTTGTGTTATTATTATTCTATAGGTCTGTCTAATCTTTTCCTGAAAAGTGAGTTTCTGGAATGGTTTCAGTTCTGAGTTAGCAGAATATCTGGGGCCATAGTCTTGGGGGTTCCTCCAGTCTCTGTCAGACCAGTAAGTCTGGCCTTTTTTAGTGAGTTTGAATTTTGTTCTACATTTTTCTCCCATTCTGTCTGGGACTGTCTGTTGTGACCCCTGTCAGACCATCACTGGTGGTAGCTGGGCACCATCTAGTTCTTCTGGGCTCAGGCTGATGGAAGCAGTGGTTCATGTGGTCCTTCAGACCTTTGGACTAATATCGCCCCTATTTTTCCTTCCATGATCTTTGTCATTTTGTGTTTTATATTTTGGTCTTTGGCACTTTTTGAATTCATTTTTGTGTATGGTGTGAGGTATAGGTCTTGTTTCATTTTTTTACAGATGGACATCAGTTATGCCAGCGCCATTTGTTAAAAGAGACTGTCTTTTCCCACATTTAATGGACTTTGGGCCTTTCTCAACTATCAGCTGCTCATAGATGGATGGATTTATGTCTGGGTTCTTAAATTTTGTTCCATTGGTCTGTGCGTCTGTTGTTGTACCAGTATCAGGCTGTTTTGACTACTGTGTTTGTATTATAAGTTCTGAGATCAGGTAGTGTGAGACTTCCCACTTTGTTCTTCTTCTACAATGCTTTGCTTATCCAGGGCCTCTTCCTTTCCATGTAAAGTTGGTGATTTTTTTCTCCATCTCATTAAAGAATGCTGTTAGAATTTGAATTGAGATTTCATTAAATCTGTAGTTTTTATTTTGGGTAAGATTGACATTTTCACAATTTTGTGTTTTCCTATCCATGAGCATGGTATGTTTTTCCACTTTTGTAAATCTCTTTTGGTTTCTTACAGAAGTGTTTTGTAGTTTTCTTTGTATAGGTCTTTAAGTCCCTGGTTAGAATTATTCCTAAGTACTTTACCTTCTTGGGGGCTTTTGCAAATGGTATTGATTTGGTGATTTCCTTTTCAAAGTTTTTCAAACCATCCTTGCATACAAGGTATGCATCCCACTTGGTCTTGATGTATTATTTTTTGATATGCTGTTGAATTCCATTGGTTAGAATTTTGCTGAGAATTTTTACATTCATGTTCATGAGGGATATTGGTCTGTAGTTTTCTTTTTTTTCTGGTGTCTTTGCCTGGCTTTGGTACCAGGGTTATACTGGCTTCATAGAACGAATTTGAGAGTATCCCTTCCATTTCTTTGTTCTGAAATAGTTTGAGTGGTATTGGTGTTGACTCTTCTCTGAAATTTTGGTAGAATTCTCCAGTAAAGCTGTCCTAGCCAGGGCTTTTTTTTTTGTTGTTGGAAGTTTGTTGTTGTTGTTGTTTATTAGCTCTTCAATCTCCTATTTTGCTATGAATCTGTTCAGTTTTTCTACTTCAGTTTGCATTATCTTAGGTAGGTAGTGTTTCTAGAAATTCGTCCATTTCCTCTAGGTTCTCAAATTTGTTGAAGAATAATTTTTGATAGTATTCTGTTATGATCCTTTTTATTTCAGTTGGGTCTGTTGTGATATCTCACATTTCATTATTCAGGTTATTTTCTCCCTCTCCTGTTTTTCTCTTGTCAGTTTGGCCAATGGTTTGTCAATTTTGTTGATCTTTTCAAAGAGCCAACTTCTGGTCTTGTTGATTCTTTCTGTTGTTTTTCTGTTCTCTGTTTAATTTATTTTTGCTCTAATCTTCATTGTTTATTCTGGTGGCTGTGGGCTCCTTTTCCTGCTCTCTTTCTGTGTTTGAGTTGTGGGGCTAACGTTTTGGTTTGGGGTCTTTCCTCTTTTTTGATATGTCCATTTATTGGTATAAATTGACCTGTAACCACTGCTATTGCTGTGTCCCAAAGGTTTTGGTAAGATGTGCTTTCATTTGCATTTGATTCTATGAGTTTTTTATTCCATCCTTGATTTTTTCTATTACCTAGTACTTTTTAAGAAAGGTGTTGTTCATTTTTTATGTATTTGATTTTTTTCCTTGCTATTTCCATTATTGATTTCTACTTTTATGGCATATGATCAGAAAAGACCCTTAGTATTATTTCAGCGTTTTGGGTTTTGTTGAGGCTTGCTTTTTGGCCTAAAATGTGGTCTCTTCTGGAGAATGTTCCATGTAGTTTGGAAAAGAGAGTACACTTTGCCACTGTCGGGTGGAATGGTCTGTATATGTCTATGAGGTTGAGTTGGATGATTGTGGCATCTAAATCTTCTGTATCTTTATTGAGTTTCTCTCTAGATGTTCAGTCCTTCACTGAAAGTGGTATGTTGAAGTCTCCTACTATTATTGTGGAAATGGCTATTTCTCTTTTCAATACTGTTAGAGTTCATGTATTTTGGAGCCCTGTCATTGGGTGCATATATATTTATTATGGTTATGTTCTCATGGCATACTGACCTTTTAATCATTATGTGGTGTTCTTCCTTATCCTTTATGGTGGATTTTGCTTTAAAGTCTGTTTTATAGGAGATCAATATTGCCACTCCTGCTATTTTTTGTTATTATTTTCTTGATATGTTTTTTTCCATCCTTTGAGTCTTTGTTTATGTCTTTGTGTCTAAAGTGTGTCTCTTGTAGACATCATGTAGGTGGATCATGTTTTCTTTATCCATTCTGTCACTCTCTGTCTGGTGCATTTCAGCCATTTACATTTCCATTCAGTGTAATTATAGATAGGTTTACTTCTGTCATTTTGTTGCATCTTGTGTGTGTGTTTCTGCATGTGTGTGTGGTGTAGATGGTTTCTTTCTTGGGCTTAATTTTCTTTGCTGAGTTCTTTTTGTTTATGTTTTTTTTTTTAATCATTTCTTTTATTATTGTTGATTTTGTGTTTACTGAGTCTTTAGGTTTTTCTTCTTTTTTATTTCTATTTGTAAGTTTTTTAGTTTCCTTTGTGGTAACTTTGAAATTTGCCTTTATTTTCCTAAGTTTAAACCAGTCTTTTATTTCTTGGTATCACCCTGACTTCCTCTCCATATAACTACACCATTTTTTCCCTCTTTTTTGTTTTGATGTCATTGTTTACATATTGACATCTCTGGTTCCCTATTTTCGGTCTTTTTAGCTTTGTTTTTTCCTTCAGAATTCCCTATCTGAGTTGGTATCTGTTTGACGTGTCCTGTGTCTTAATCTTGAATTGTTGTCTGATGTGTTTCTCTAACTGGGAGACTCTTTTTAATATTTCTTGTAGTTTTTGGTCTTGTTTTTACATATTCCCTTTACTTTTGTTTATCTGGAAATGTTCTAATTTTGCCATCATATTTGCGAGACAGTTTTGCTGTGTATATAATTCTTGGCTGGCAGTTTTTTTCTTCAAGGCTTTATATATGTCATCCCATTGCCTTCTTGCCTGCATGATTTCTTCTGAGTAATCAGAGCTTAGTCATATTGGTTCTCCTTTGTAGGTGACTTTTTGTTTTTATCTAGTCACTCTCAGAATTCTTTCTTTGTCTTTGATTTTGGCAAGTTTTTTTTTTTTTTTTTATGATATGTCTTTGTGACTTTCTTTTGAAGTCTATTCTCTATGGACTTCATTGAGTTTCTTTTATGGACATCTTCTTATCTTTCATGATATTAGGGAGGTTTTATGCCAGTAAATCTTCAGCAATTCTCTCTGTGTTTTCCATTAATCCTCCACCCCCCATTCTGGAACACGGATCATTTATAGGTTTTTCCTCTTGATAGTGTTTCTCATAATTTTTAGGCTTTCTTCATTTTTCTTCATTCTTTTTTCTGATTTTTCCTCAAACGAATTGAGGTCATGGATTGAATTATGTCCCCCCCAAAATGTGTGTATCAGTTGGGCTGGACCATGATTCCCAGCATTGTGTGATTTTCCTATATGTTGTAAATCCTGCCTTTATGACTTTAATGAGCAGCAGTTGTGTTAGTGAGCCAGGACTCAAGGTACAAGGTTGGACTGTGTCTTGAGGCAATCTCTTGTGATATAAAAGAAAGAAGATAGCAGAAAGACAGGGGGACGTCATACCACCAAGAAAGAAACACTGGGAGCATAGCACATCCTTTAGACCCAGGGTTTCTGTGCTGAGAAGCTCCTACGTTGGCGAGAAAGACGTTCCTCCAGAGCCGACAGAGAGAGTAAGCCTTCCCCTGGAGCTGATATCCTGAATTTGGACTTTCAGCCTACTTTACTATGAGAAAATAAGCTTCTCTTTGTTAAAGCCATCCACTTATGGTATTTCTGTTATAGCAGCACTAGATAACTCAGACAACTGGTGTTAGGGGATTTGACTTCGGTCTCACTAATTGTTTTTCATTGTCTCAATTCTGCTACTATGTCCTTCTATTGAATTTTCTAGTTCTGAAATTCTACTGTTAATCTTTTGGATTTCTAGTTACTGTTTTTCTATGGTTTCTAGTAGCCTATTTATTCTGCCATTTTGTTCTTGCATTGTTTGCCTGAATTCTTCTATTGCTTTGTCTGTGCTTTCCTTGGTTTTGTCTGTGTTTTTTTTCCTGGGTTTTTTCTTGATTTCTTGGAGAGCTCTGAGTATTTGTCTTTTGAATTCTTTATCAGATGGTTCCATTGCCTTATTTTCCTCTGAAGGCTTTCTGTTTCTTTATTTTTATCGCTTGCTGGAGTCATCTTGTCCTGCTTCTTTAAGTGATTTGATATTGACTGTTGTCTCTGAGGCATCAAGAAGTTATCATATTTATTTATTTATTGTATTTTTTTTTACTGTGTCCTGAATTTTTGTTTTGTTTTGATATATCCAAGTTGGCTGGGTATGTGTGTTACTCTGTTTATTAATCTGACCACATTGAAGCTCTCACCTCCAGTTTCTGGGTGGGCAGAGCAGCTACTAGGTGTGTCAGCCTGGAATCCTGTTCACTGTTCTTGTATTTGTGTGGGACTGCTGAGGATGGAGGTAGCATTTTTGGTAAGGTGATGTATCTGTCCTACTGGTCACGTGACCATGGGGGCAGGTGATATTCTCCCTGGTCATCAGGTTGGGTGTTGTGTGTGTGCTTCACCACTTGCCAGATGGTTAGGACGAAGGTGCCTGGGTCATTGGTCACTGGGTGTGTGGTACAGAGAACTCTAACCTATAGGACTGGGTGGGCTGGGCTGCATGGGGCTGTTCAGAGCAGGTGCAAGTCTCTGGTTGTAGTGGGGGTCATGTGGGGGGTGAGGCAAGGTGCTGTTGACTGCCCATGGGTCTTTTGTTGGAGGCCGTGCCCCTGTCCACTAGAACACATCATGGTGAGGTTGTACAGCCCGTCTTCAGGTGCCTGGTGCCATTGGCTAGAGAGATTGAGGGGTGCCACTGTCATCAGGCCACGATTATGGGGGGCTGGATGAAATGGGGGTTACTGCTGGCCCTCTGGCCCCAGCATGGGTGGTTGAGCATCTTTCTTAGGTGGTGAGACAGTGGTAAATGCCACAGGTCTGCAGCTCCCACTTAGCTGCTGCAGGTGAAATGGGCTTCAGCTGAGAACCCTACCCATCTTGTCCTAAAGAGGATGTGCTGTGCTGGCTGGGTGATGGGGTGGGCACCCGAGACTGGTCCAAGAGCTACCAGCTTAGGGGGTGAGGCGGTGTTGAATGCCACGGATCTACAGCTTCCACTGTGCTGCTGCAGGTGAAAATGGACTTCAGCTGGAAACCCTGTCTGCCTTATCCCAATGTGTACATGCTGTGCCAGCTCAACAAGCAAGGTGCTGCTATGTGTGATTGGACAGGGTGGAAGGTGCTAAAAGCCTGTAAACCCCTGCACCAGTGAACCACGGCTGTGAGTGCCCAGCTTAGGGGGCATGGTGGCGTTGAATGCTGCAGGACTGTTGTTGGAGTGAGGAGGGGGATGGGTGAGGGATGGGGAGGGCTCCTTGGCCCATGGTGCTCTGGCAGGGGTGCTGGGGTCCCATGTTGTGTTGGGTATGTATACTCAACTTTTGCAGGTCTTATATCACTCCATTTGACTCTGGAGGTGTGTGAAAAATTGCTCCTGCTTGGCCGTACCAGGTAGGTTGGGTTTCAGCTTGGGATGCTGCTTCTCTCTTCATATGTTCGCACTGTGCAAATATGGCTACCAGGATATTGGTGATTTGTAATTCTCCATTTCTGCTGTTTTTGTACTGTCTGTCCTTCTACCTGTAGCTCGGTCTGATTCTTCAGCTTTGCCTTTGATGCTTAGGGTTCCTAGATTGTCATATATATCCGATTTACGTATTTTTTCTGGTCTTTGTTGTAAGAGGGACGACGCAGAGTGTCTGACTATTCTGCCGCCTTGGCCTGCCTGTGCAATCCACAGTTTTAATGCTGTATTGGCACTGCCCTAATTCTTTTTCCAGATGTTCCAGTAAGAGGGGTGAGAGTGAGGATTTCTTTTTGCAGTGGACATGTTTTTCCTGGGAAGTTCTGCATAGCAAACACCATAGCAGTGTGTATTTTGCCCTCATTTCTGAAGAGATATGGTGCAAAAGGAAATGCTTCACTTGGCAAATATTCAATGACACTCGTTCTACAAGAAGAAATCATGCATCACAATGAAAAGAAATGTTAAATTTTGCTTAACATCATCCACTTGTCTTAAGATATGTTCTCAGTTTAGACTTCTGTGGAGCCTGAAGTCTTTGGGTGGTGGAAAATAAAGAGTTTAAATCTGTGCCAGGCCATAAAATATTATTCAAAATCTCAGATAAAGTGCACTGTATAGAAGCTAAAGCAGCTTGAACTTTACCACAGCATGTGGAATGGATAAAAAGTATGCTGAATTCTGAACAATTTTCCCATTTGCTATCGAATGATAGAGTTTTGTTTTTCCTTTTCAGTAAAATTGAACAACCTACAGTGACATTAAAATCATTCTCTTTCATAACTCCTATAGTGCAATCTTTGATTTTCTACTATCAGGTCTTCTTATAGGTAAACCTTAAAAAAATAAAAATCTACCTTCGTGTGTTAAAATACAGATTCTAATGGAGGTAGTTTCATCAAGACTTGCCTGACATTGAATTTGGCTCTCTAGCAGGTCCCAGGAGAGTCTGCCCCAGGACATTCTCTCTAAATGTGTCTGCAATTTAGGATTGAGCTAACACATGCTCACATTCATATTTGAGGCAAGCAATAATTCAGTAATGTTTTATTGATCTTACTTCAAAAAATGAGAGCTTAATTGGTAGGGAGAGATTGGTGCTATCTGGGTGTATTTGATAATGTAGACCCTTAGGGGAGATCATTAAGCCCTAACTGGGAAAGGGGAATTGGTCTCACCTCTCTCCCCTCAAGCTGTTTTTGCCTGTCGTATCATGAGGGTGGTGGTGATGCTCTGTGTTTAAGCATAAGGCAGATCTGGATTTTATGAAATCACATTGGGGCTGAGTAACCAATGAGAGGCTGTTGCTAGGGAGACATTGTGACATATGCTAGTTGACTTTGAAAAAAGAGAAAGAGAGGAGTTGCTACTTGCGCATTTTTGCTTCTCTCTTTTTTTTTCTTGTCTATCTCGTGTTTTGATATTAGATACTCTGTGTTTCTGATTATATCACTTTTATTTTTGTTTTTGTTTACATAGACCTGTTTATTTTTCCTCCCTCTGTCCTTCCTACTTCAGCCAAATTTTCCTTCTAGTTACTCTATGACCTTCTCTCACTACCAACAAAATCACCATCTCTCATTCTGTCATTGATACATTGCACTGTTCTGCTAATAATAAATCTAAAAGGATAAGAAGTGTTGTATCAGATATCAAGGGTTCAAAGTGATATTTGAAAGGCATGGTGGTCTTCACCAAGGCAGCAGTCCAGGAAAAAGTCTGGCAAAATCAGGGTCCCAGGGACTGAAATGGCTGGTATCATCACTATCCACAAAGTCAGTCACTTCTGCAGGATTCCATCTAATGGGATTCAACAGGCACTCCTAAGATACACCAAGTTGTGCAACATTCTCAAGATAACAGTGCCCATGGTTCAATAATTATTTATAGACTATAAATGAATAGGAAAACAGCATTTGCTTTTCAAGGAAAATAATGTAATATGGAGGCCTTTACTGCAGTCCAAATGGGTAAGATGAATCATAAATTTATGAGAGCTTCAATGGTTAGAGAAAATACACGTTCACATTCAATGAAACACCTCATATACTCACAAAACTCATATAACATTAAGATAATGTTTCCTTTTTTTTACTCAATTTACATAATGAATGATGATGGATAGTTAATTAAACTAAGTATCAAAGGGTGAATTATTTGTTGAATTTGGACATGTTTAAAATTCTGTCCATGATATAAAATTCTCCCTGGAGGAAAAAAAAAATCAGGGTCATTTCTCCTAATTTCTTATCTGTATCTTGAGTAGTATATTAAATGTTTGTTGTAGTAACAGATCAGAAAATCCACAAAATATGAATTCTAAGTTTTATTACTATTTGCTTTAAACTAACTGCTCTTCTAAGCCAAGATACAGGAGCAAAACAAATAAAGCTGTTTGTTGCAGATGATAAAGCCAAATTAGTTCTTTTTTTCTGCCACGCTGATGGGTATCTTTGTCTTTCCAATCAATGGTTCTGATCCATGAGCACAGTCAGTAAGAGCTAGTAACATGTCTGTACTTCCTTGAGCCAGGAGGACCTGGGATGGGCTCATTTTCAATTCCATTAAAATCACCATCGTTTATTGCAAGTCATCCCTTCTAGGACTCATTCCACCTGGGGCTCAGGGTGTGCATACCTGGCTCATGACTGCCTGAGAAGGGATGGCTGTACCACTGAGATGCAGCCCGACTTCCTTTAATTGCAGAGTGAGCGTCCACAATGTAAAAGCATCAGGTCTGCAATAAAGCAGTTTTGTGCTCTCTATCAGCTATTCTAAGATATGATTTGACATTTTACTTATCAGACCATTGGCTCTGCATTTGGCTCTGAGCTACCCTGGAAGTACGTGGGGTGTTTATGAAATGCCCCAATATGTCTGTAATTCATATTTGCCAACTCTATTTGAAAATCAAGGCAAGGATAGAGAAAAGTAAAGGCAACTATTATGCTGTCAAGTGTGTAATATTTCTTTCCCGTAGTCAATTTTTTTCCTGGAGATGATCGTTTTGATATCACATAATGAGACATATTTTCAGGAAAACAAAAAACATTTTTGCTATGGCTTATTTCCTAGGGTATGTGCAACCAATTCTTGTCATTGCCACCCCTTTGCCAAGTGTGATATTTCTGAAAACTCTGCCCCTGACTTTCATTTACATGAGGCTGTCCAGTATCTCTGGCTGTGCAAGACATTTTGCCATCCTTTCTTAAAGTGTCCACATCTGGCTCCACATTATGGATTGTAACCATTCCTCTCACTTCTATTTATTCCCTGACTTACATTATTCCCTGGCTGGTTTTCTGTACATGCAATCAATTTTCCTGAATTATGCTGTTCCCAACCTGGAAAATTGTTTTCCAGTTTTTGCCCTTACCCAAATTCTTTCCTTTCTCCAATATCCAGATTAATTTTGTTTTATTTTAGGAGCCTTGCCTTAGGCTCTTGTTTACATGGACCCCTCTCACAATTTATGTATGTTATTTTGTCACACCATCTAGATTGCAAATCACTTGACAGCAGTGATCATCTTATCCTTTTCTTGTATTCCCCATTATCCTGCACAGACCTGAGCACAATGCATATGCTCACACTCACGTATTGGTTAATGAACAGATGTGTTTATAAGCCCCTACATAATGCATAGTGCTAAAGAGCCATGATGGCGCAAATGGTTCAACACTCGGCTGCTAACCAAAAGGTTTGTGTTTCAGACCCACGCAGTGACTCCGCAGGAGAAAGACCTGGTGATCTGCTTCCTTAAAGATTACAACCAAGAAGACCCTTTCGGGCAGTTCTACCCTGTCACATGGGGTCTCTATGAGTCAAATTCAACTGTACAGCACCTAACAACTACATAATCTTAGGGTTGGCTGGGTGGTACAAACAGTTTGTGATCAACTACTTAGATAAATGTTGGCAGTTCAAATTTACCCAGTGTTAGCATGGAAGAAAGGCCTAGTAATCTGCTTCTGTAAAGATTACAGAGAAGAAAACCCTAGAGGCAGTTCTACTATGTAACACATGGTGTCGCCATGAGTTGGAATTGACGTGATGGCAATGAGCTTTCTTGGTTTTACGTAATGTTACTCTTAGTGGACACTGTAATGATAAGAGAAATAGGCACCTCTGCCCTGCCTGTCCCATGGGCATTTATGCTCCAAGATCACGGTAATAATAACAATACAGTGAAACCTGTGAGATCCTGAACGTGAGGGGACTGCTTTGTTTTTCTGGGCCTCACAAGTTTTCCATCTTTGACAGGGTGCAAAGTTACCACTTTTCTATTGTTCTCTAGTTAAGGGAAAATACTTGAATTTTCTTTCTCTAACAGATTTCCACCTTATACAGGTTCTGGCTTTTGCAGATTTTACTGTAAAACTATTATTAATGTTGTCATTACTATTTCATTTATTCCGTGCCTATTATATGAGCTCAGCTCTCTATATCTTTCTGAGTCTTGAAAGAGAGGTATCGTCATCTCCGTTTTAGAGATGAAGACACTGAGGCTCAGAGAAGTTAAATACCTTCCCCAAGGTCACAGAGACAGTAAATGACAGAGCCAAGCTAGAACTCAAGTCATCTTTATATTAAATGAAGGACAGTAATGTGTTCTTTTTTTGCTTGTTTGGTCTTGCTGTGTTTTTGAGAGTGAGGGTAAGAAGCCCCACTTATGAATCTTTATGTTCAAGCATTCCCCTTCCCCCTCTCGTGAGTACCTACAACCCTCAGGAGGACCCCAGGCTGGCCAAGGGCCTCCTCTGCAGTGTTCATTAAGGGTCTCTCCAGCCTTAGGGAAAATTATGCCTCGTCTACTCTTTTCTCTGCCTCTAACCCCATTCTAACTTGTGCTTCCTCTTGCTTTCAGTACCGTCCTAGGTGACAGGCTTGCTAACATCCGATAGACTGATTTTCATAGTGTGTTGTCATTGTTGGTTGCCTTAGAGTCAATTCCTACTCATGGTGATCCCCTGTGTGCAGAGGAGAACCCAGTGGAGCATCACAGGGTTTTCAAGGTTGTGGCCTATCCAAGGTGCCTCTGGGTGGGTTCAAACTGCCAACCTTTTGGCTGGTAGTCGAGTGCTTAACTGTTTGCACTCCCCAAGGACTCCTTTTTTACACTGAACTAATAGATAATTGGAGCCCAGGTGGCACAGTGGTTAAGCGCTTGGCTTCTAACCAAACTGTTGGCAGTTTGAAACCATGACCTGTAGGAGAAAGATGTGGCAGTCTGGTTCCATAAAGATTATAACCTTGAAAACCCTACGGGGGGGTTCTACCCTGTCCTATAGGATTGCTATGAGCTGGAATCGACTCGATAGCAATGGGTTAACAGATAATTATGACTTAATACTTATCATTTGTTCCAGAATAATATGCTGAAAGGGAATTTTAAGAATGATACTGCATTTATAATAATAGGAATATCAAGAGTTAAAGAAAGTTATGGAACCCTAAGGCCTTTCAACACTGCCCCTCAAATCACGTTATACTAGTAACTGCCTTTGCACAAAGTTAAAGGACATTTCACTCTAACTTTCATTTCTTTTTTCCTAACCCTTTCCTTGGAGCAAAATGAGATCGGCAGAAACAGTGGTAAACACTCCTTCCTATATTTATTATTTTACACTTTTTAGAAAACTGAAATTTCAAAGATTCTCATTCGTACTACTTTATATAGGACACACATGAAATTGATCTCAAGGTTGTAAGCTCCATGAGAACGGGCAATTCATCTCATGCTCTGTAGAATCAAGCTTAGAGTAGTGCTTGACAGAGGAAGTTCCCAGAAAATATTTATTGAATGAAAGAATGGATGGATGGAATTAACATGTATCAAAGCAATTATTTCTAAGCATAATCACGAAAACTAACATTTATCGAGCTAACCATATGTCAGATACTCTTATAAGCACTTTGTACACTTTAACAATTAGAACAACTGTTCGTATTCCCATTATACAGATGAGGAAACTGAGGCACTAAGATGTTAAATAGTTCACCTAGTCAAACAACTTAAAAAAAAAACTACTAAAAAAAAACTAGTCAGTTTTAAATAGGGAATTTGAAATAATACCAACTAGCTTGAGAAACCACTAAACTTACTGTTAAGAAAAGTTGTTCAGAAATCGAATCCTCCAGAAATCTTACTCTGGTCACTATCCCCAGAGCAGGCATGGTAAAGTGTTCCCTTTGGGATCACATTATATCATGTTCTTTGTATGTAACACACTCTATTATAATAATTCATTTGTTTGTTTTTCTCATCCTTGATAGGAATGAGTGGGCTTAAAAAGAAAGTTGTATAAAAAAATTGGAGTAAAGTATATAATTAAAAATCAATCTGGGCTATGATCAGAATAAATGGGCATTTTAGATCTGAAACATTATTTTGATCATCATATTAAACTCAATTCTGATTGGAATAACAAACAAAAATAAACACAGACAGCCTCCAGAGTCCAGTGATTCACATGGTATGTTAATTTCTCCGATTTGAATTTGCTGAGCAATAGCATTTAATTTTCTTTGTACCTCCAATTTCAGCTTGTGCAGTGTTATCTAGGTCAAATCAAATACCGTTTGCCACGGATATAATTTAATTAGCTCTGTATTCTGTACTAGGTGCTCATTCTCCCTCATATTTATTTGATAAGTATGGCCATCTATGTCTTTGGGAAATAATGTTCTCTGAGTTCCCATTATGAAAATGTTGAGAGTGACTCTGCTGTGGCTTGTTGGGTCAGGTCTGGGATGGAAAGGTCCCAGCTGGCTGCCAGATCTTGCAGCATGCATGTCTGTTGCTAGGAGACTATATCGATCTTTTCTAGCCTCTTTGAAGATGGCCTCCTCTACTTCCCAGTGATTGATTGCCATCATTTATAGCAGTAGGGTAGTTGGAAGCTGTACCTTGTCTTCAATATTTACAAAGCTAAAAAAATTAATCATTTAAGCTTAAAACACTTTGTGGAATTTTTTTTCTTTTTTACACCTACAAGAACCTGCCATTAGGAATGCCTGTCCATTTAGTGTATCCAATTTTGAATATGAATAAATGGATATATATTTCCCTGCCTGTATATAGGTGCAATATGATTACAAAAACCAATTTGTTTATATGAACCAGAGTCGATTTGTTTCATACCGATCAAAACTGATTTGTTTCATAGTCTACCTTGGCCACCTTGGTCTTGGGCACAAAGCTCCAACTAAAATGGCCTTTCTCAAGACAATTCTGTTTTAAACATTAGAATATTCCACCGATAGAAAATAACAGAAGACTTAATCACACCACAGTGTTTTGATGTCTGTCCCCTAAAGGTTAAGTTGAACAGTGCAGTCAGTAACTCAAAGGCTCATCCAATGAGGACACTGTGATTCACGTCTAATGTCACTACATTGGAATGCTGCTCCTGTCAGTCAGTGCGGCAGCCTATAAAGCAGTGTGAGTATAGCTCCCAAAGATTGAAGGCCTGATATAAATACAATTCTGTTCTTGTATTTTAGGGTATATTAAAAGAACTCAATGGGCAGCCTTGGGAAGGACAGTTTTTATTAGACCTGAGGCAGAACCTATTAAAACGGATATCTCAGCAGTATTTTGCCTAGCCTGCCTTGTCTGGGAGAGAGCCTTTAAGAACCCAGTGTCCCATAAACCTTGACTTCCCTATTCCGGTGTCTGGGAGAAATGGAGATGTGATGGGAGTTTCCATAAAAATAAAGGTAATAGATACAGAGAAACCAAACCAGACCAGTTGCCACTGAGTTGACTTTGACTCAAGGTGACCCCATGTATTGCAGAGCAGAACTGTGCTCCATAAGATTTTCAAGGTTATGACCTTTCAGAAGCAGATCACCAGGTCTTTCTTCTGAGGTGCCTCTGGGTGGGGTCAAGCCATGAACCTTCAGTTAGCATCTGCTCTACCCAGGGACACTTAATATAAGAGATGAAAAGTAAATAACCCAAACCCACTGCCATTGAGTTGATTCCAACCCATAGTGACCCCATAGGGTTTCCAAGGCTGTAAATCTTTGCCAAAGTAGACTGCCATATCTTTCTCCTGTGAATCCACTAGTAGTTTTGAACCGCCAACTTTCAATTAGCTGTCAATCATTTTAACCACTGTGCCACCAGGGCTCCTTAATAGAATAGATACTGGGTGTTTATTTTGTTTCAAGTACTGATCTCAGCTCTCTTTGCCTTTCCCTGTCCCTCTGTCTCTGTCTCACCGTCTCTCTGTCTCTCTCTACATATATATAAATAAAGTATATAATAAATATACGTTACATTATTTATCTATCATAACAACACTAGGTAGGTACTATTACTTTAAGACAGACAAGGAAACTGAGGCACAGATGTTTCAAATGATTTCTTCAAGGTCTGTGCAACTAGGAAGGGGTGGAGCTAGGATTCAAGCTCAGTCGGTTTGGAGCCAGAGCCAGAACTCCTGACCGTCACTGTCATGCTGTGCCCTGCTGGGATGGTGACTCATCCCTGTCTGGGCCGAATCAAGAGCACACAATCACTTCTCCAAAGCTCCATTGTAATCATCGCAGAACTCTTGAGGCTGTCATCACCCCACTCACCTCACTGTCAGCCCCTTGATGCTTCGCTGATGGCAGCCTCCACCAAGTATTTTGCTAAACTCGAAACTCAGATTTGAGAACTGAGTTATAACAGTGATGTTTATGCCCAACAGACCTCCCCAGGAAAGGCAGGAACAGGTTTCCAAATCATTACTTGATGGCAGGTTTGTCATCTCCTAATTCTCCCCATCCTGTGTGAACATGACTATGCTGTCATGCATTTTCACATTCCCATTATTAGTTAGTTAGTTGCTGACCAGCCAGCTATGACTCTTAGTGCCCTTACCTATAACAGAATGAAACTTTGTTGGGTCCTCACCCTCACCATGATCTTCGATACGTTGGAATCCGTTGTTACTCTTAACCACTGCACCACCAGGGCTCCTTTATAGTTTTCCAGAGTGTCTGGTATATAGTAGGGCTCCGAGTAAGTGTTTATTTACATGTTGAATAAATTATCCCCATACCTTATTATATAATAAGCAATCACATTAAGGAATCAACTCAGACCACCAGGAAGTCTGAGACTCCACAGTAAAACTGCCCCTGATACTCCAAATAAAACTGCTCTTTGAATAGACTGGACTGTAAGACATAAAATGATACTAGTGAAGAGTGTGCTTCTTAGTTCAAGTAAATCCATGAGGCTAGATGGGCAGCTCCTGTCCAGAGGCGAAACAAGAAGGCAGAAGGGGATAGGAGCTGGTTGAATGGACTCGGGAAATCCAGGGTGGAAACGAGGAATGTGCAGTTACATTACAGGGATGGTAGCTAGGGTCACGTAAAACTGTGTGAATAGATCTTCGTATGAGAAACTAACTCATTCAAAGTGGTTTGGATATTGTAGGGATTAATTGATCTATGACAGGAAAAATGGGAAATATGTAGGAACAGAATAAGCACTACAACATCTGTTCTCTAGCATCAAACATTGGGTTTTGGTGACTGCTTGAAATTAACACTGAAGGGCTTGTCAAAAAGGCAAGTTGTTAGAGACTCATTGCATTTATAGAATTTATGGATTGGCCCAACCAAACTGCATTATCTCTTCAAGGAACTATATATTTTTGTAGGAGACAAAAAACTGTGTAGAAAGAACTCTTAATAGAGAGTCAGGAGATCTATGGTCCACTCTTAACTATTACACTTTATAGCTATATGATCTTGAATACGTCATTTCAAGCTCTTGTTCTTTAGATTCCTCAACAATAAAATGAAAAAAAAAAAAAAGGGAGGAGGGGACAAGAGATACATAACTCCATTCCAGCTCAAATAATTTCTGTGGTTTAGGTATGTGCTCAATAAATGTTTATGTGGAGGGAGCCAAATGAAGACTTGAGTCTTTTTTTTTTTAATAAAATTTTTGGTTTAGAGTGGTTTCAGATTTACAGAAATATTGCAAAGATAATACAGGAGTTCTCATATACCCCACACCTACTTTCTCCTATAATTAATATCTTACATTAGTATGGTGAATTTGTCACAATTAATGATCCAATAAACCCACTGCTGTTGAGTTGATCCTGGTTCATAGTGACTCTATAAGACAGGATAGGACTGCCCCACAGGGTTTTCAAGACTGTAAATCTTTACGGAAGCAGGTTGCCACATCTTTCTCCTGTGGAGCAGCTGGCGGGTTCGAACCACTGACCTTTTGGTTAGCAGCTGAGTGTTTAACCACTGTGCCACCAGGACTCCTAATAAGCCAGTATTGATACATTATCATTAACTAAAGTCCATGCTTTACTCAGATTTTCTTAGTTTTCACCCAACGTCCTTTTTCTGTTCCAATATCCTATCCAGAATAGCACATTTCACTTAATCATCATGTTTCCTTAGACTTCATGGATGTGACAATTTCAAAGACTTTACTTGTTTTGATAAGTATTATACCTGGAAGGTACCTGGGAAATACTTCTGGGATACTAGTAATCTATCAGTAATAAGTAAATAGTAATTTAAAGCTATTTATTTATCTGGGTGGTGTTTATATGTGCCTGTTTGTTACAATTCATCAAGCTGTTTTCTATGTATTCTAATCCATTTATAATGTTTATTACAAAACTAATTTCAGACTGAACCAAAACAGAGAACCTTTTCTTAGCCAGGACTAGTGGCTTTTACCTATATTTTAGAGAGCAAGAAGAGAAACTGAAAGTTTATAAAAGATGTAAGAAGCTCTAACCTTATGCTATATGTGCAATAGAAATTAGATTTGTTTTAAACAGTCCATTGCATAATTTAAGTTGTGTTGGTGTCAAAAATCTGTCCATTTTCCTGGTTTATTGTTCATTTCCATTAACCTTTTGTAGCCCATATTACCAGAAGGCTCAGATTTTCTCTTTGTAGCCAGACTTGAGCTCTCTTGCCTGTTGCTCACTGATCTCATTCTCTTTCAGTAAATAGATTGTCTTCTGGGCCAAAGCAGTTCAGGTGGAAATGCTCAATTGTCTTATCCCTCAGCATATTTGTTTTCTAATTTCCATTTGTCCACCGGATTTGTCTTTAAATGTCTTGCACTGAACTAATGACATTTAACCTGAGGGATGAAGTGTCTCAGTTTTCTCAGAGGAAACAGCCTTGTCTTCCTATCAAACATGAAGCAGCAGAGAGAAACGTGGCTGTTGGAAAGCCTTTGTAACTGGTGCAGGGGAGTTGCTCTCACCAAAAAAAAAAAAAAAAAAAAGATTTAGAGCCATTAAACTTGACAGCTTCCAGCTTTCAAATCCCTATGGCGTTAAAAGTCCATGTGCATTTCATATCATCTGGCTAAGTTATAATGGTTGTGCTTGGCTATTTCCTTCCCACAGAGGTCCTGTGAAGCCCTCTCTCAGGGATAATTGTACATTTTTCCCCATCTATTCTTTCACTGAGCTGCTGGGCACATTTCTGTACCATTTAATGCTATTTGGAAAAATTGCAGTGGTATTCAGCTTTTTGCTCTTGGAGCTTATAATGTAGTAGATTACTATTATTCTATGCGAAAATATGAGGATACACAGCCAAAAATGCACAACCACAGAGCACCACCGATTTATTATGAGGCTTTCAATTGGATGTTTTTTTAGGAAAAGCTAGGCAAAGTGTCATCGTAACGGCTTGAAGTGAAAGATTCAATCTCACAGATACACAATCCCTTAGGGAGATAAAATATCATATAAATTATATCTAGGAAGAACAACAGAATTCTCAAAGTAAGCGACCTTCAAGATCCAGCTCAAATCTAGCATTTTACAGCTGAATCAACTGAAGACTGTATTGATAAATGGCTGCCCAAGGCCTTTGAGCTCAGAATCTACTTGATGGCAACAGGTTTAGTTTTTTTTGGTTGAGGCCTTCCAGGTAGCAAGGAAAGGCAAGGCGAAAACTAAAACCCAAAGTGCTCTCTACCACACAGCATGTGTATTTATAAACAAGTACTCAAACAGTAATAAAGCCAGTTCTGAAATAAAGTTAACTCTTATTATCAACACCACTTGACAACAGTTGAATCAATTTTGACACAGTATAATTTTACTCACTTATTAGGCAACTTCGGTTTTCTTCAATAAGTCATATTAAGTAGCTTGTCTTCAAACACATGTGGACCCTTTTCGGGACTGTTGTTGTTAGTTGCCCTCTAGTCGCTCCAACTCAAGGCAACACTACTTACAACAGAACAAAACTTCAGAATCCTGAGCCATTCTCATAAATGTCAGTATGTTTGAGCCCATTATTGTAGCTATTGTGTCAACCCGCCTCGTTTTCAGTACCACATACCTGAAAACAAGTATTTTCTATAAACTTCTTGTTAGACACTTCATTCAAAGAGGTTTAGAAATAAGAGAGACTAAATTACTCCAAATGGGAATAAATTAGATGGTTATTTGCCAAGCTGGAAAAGCTATAATACGGCAATGAAAAAAAAAAAAAAAAGAAGAGACAAAGTGTGAAAGAAGGAAAAGAAGATAAAATGTAAAAGAAAAAAAAAGAATGTCATTGAAAAGTAGTGAAATGAGATAAAGCAGAGAAAAAAGAAAGAAAAGAAAATCCAAATTGTCCCACTGTTAAAAGGTAATAGCAGCTAGCCTATGAAATAGAGGACCACACTAAAAATGGCAACGTCTTATTGTAGATCTCTCTTTGGGGCCAACTTGGAAGAAGGTTTTATTAGATATTATCTTTAGGATTACAAACAGACTTTACTACCTCTGTAAATGAATATAAAATTTATGTGAAGAATTAGCCACCTCAAGGAAACTTTTCTTCTCTCACTCAGCAGTCACACAACATAACAATAAAAACTGGTTTTATTTCCAATGGAACTTTGTTTAAAATTTTGACTATGGGCTTCTCTGTTGAACATTTCAACAAAACTGTCTTCATATTAATGTTGAAATAATAATAATTATGGGGAAAGTAAAACTAACAGGCGCATGAATAGTAAACATATTTATTATCAAGCCTGATAAGTTGGCAGCAAATCACACATGAATTTAGATGATTAGGCACAGGAATGATTATGAATACTTTCAACATATAAAAAGCAATTCCAACTAAGATGTTGTCTTAGTTATCTAGTGCTGCTATAGCAGAAATACCACAAGTGATGGCTTTAACAAAGAGAAATTTATTCCCTCACAGTCCGATAGGCTACGAGTCCAAATTCAGGACACCATCTCCAGGGGAAGGCTTTCTTTCTCTCATAGCCCTGGATGAGAGCCCTTGTCATCAATCTTTCCCTGGTCTAGGAGCTTCTCAGAACAGGACCCCAGGTTCAAAGGACGCTTTGTTCTCCTGGCACTACTTTTTTGGTGGTATGAGGCCCATTTCTCTCCGCTCAATTCTCTCTTTTATATCTCAAAAGAGATTGACTTAAGACACAGCCTGATTTTGTAGATTGAGTCCTGTTTCATTAACATAACTGCTGCTAATCCCACCTCATTAACATCATAGAGATGAGATTCACAACACAAAGGAAAATCACATCAGATGACAAAGTAGTGGACAATCACACAATACTGGGAATCATGGCCTAGCCAAATTGACACATTTTTGGGGATCACAATTCAATCCATAATAGATGTGTTAACATTAAGGGTGCATTATAAACTAATATGAAGTGGCATGGAAAAAGTGAAAAGGGAAAGCATTGCTCAACCATAAGTTCAAAGATCAGGACTTTGGTCATAAATTTAAAATGTTACAGATTGCCTTACTTGTAAAAATTAACCACTTGAAAAATATTTGTTTAATCAATTCTTTTAGTATACATTTCATGCACCATTTTTTTAATTTAAAAATTTATTAAGCATGTAAGCCAATTATTTGGGCATTATGTCTATAAGAAAACCCTGGTGGCATAGTGGTTAAGTGCTACGGCTGCTAACCAAGAGGCTGGCAGTTCGAATCTGCTAGGAGCTCCTTGGAAACTATCGGGCAGTTCTACCCTGTCCTATAGGGTTGCTATGAGTCAGAATCAACTCCACGGCAGTGGGTTTGGTTTTTGGCTAGGTTATGTCTATAAAACCATTGACTCCTTTGATTTTTGTTTTTTAACATTTTTTATTATGGTACAATACACATAACAAAAAATTCACCAGTTCAGTAATTTAAGGGTCCAACTCAACGGGGTTTAGCAAATTCACAATGTTGTGCAACCATTACCACTACCTAGTTCAAGAATATTTTCATCACTCCGAAAGATAACCCCATAACCCTTAAGTGGTCACTTCCAACTCCCCTCTCCTCCCAGCCCCTGGCAATCATTATTGGCTTTCTGTCTCTATAGATTTTCCTATCCTGAATATTTTATATAAATGGGACCACACAATATGTGTCTGGCTTCTTTCGCTTAGCATAATTTCAAGGTCCACCCATGTTGTAGCATGTATCAGTACTTTATTTTTATCATGGATAAAAATAATATTCTATTGTTTGGATATACCACAATTTGTTTATTCATTCACCATTTGATGGACATTTGAGTTGTTTCAACTTTTCAACTATTATGAATAGTGCTGCTATGAACATTCATGTATGTGGTTTTTATTTGAACACATGTTTTTAGTTCTTTTTGGTGTATGCTTAGTAGTAAAATTGCTGGGTCACATGGTACTTCTATGTTTAAAATTTTGAGAAACTACCAAACTGTTTTTCTTAGTGAGCCATTCTACATTCCTACCAGCAATATAAGGAGCACTGGTGCTGCAACATATAAGGAAACCCTGGTGGTGTAGTGGTTAAGAGCTACAGCTGATAACCAAAAGCCTGGCTGTTCAAATCCACCAGGTGCTCCCTGGAAACCATATAAAGCAGTTCTACTGTGTCCTGTAGGCTCAGTAGGAGTAGGAATCGACTCAATGGCAATGGGTTTGGGTTTTTTGGTTTGTTTCTGGTACTGCTTGTTGTTAATGCACTCGGCTGCTAACTGAAAGGTTGGTGTTTGAATCCACCAGCCGCTCCAAGGGAGAAAGATGTGGCAATCTACTTCCCTTAACCCAGACCCAGTGCCGTTGAGTCGATTCCGACTTCCCTAAAGATTCCCTAATGCCTTGAAAACCCTATGGGGCAGTTCTACCCTGTCCTATAGGGTCACTTAGTAGGAATCAAGTCGACAGCAATGGGTTTGGGAATTTTTTGGTTACCAGCAATATACAAGGGTTCCAGTTTTTATACATCCTCATTAATGCTTGCTATTTTCTACTCTTTTAATTATAATAATCCTAGTAGGTCTGAAGTTGTACCTCATTGTGATTTTGATTTGCATTTCACTAATGACTAATGGTCGCTATGAGTCAGAATCCGCTTGACAGCAATGTTTTTTTCTTTAAATGACTAATGACATTGAGCACCTATTCAGGTGCTCTTTTGCCATTTGTGTATCTTTGGAGAAATATCCATTCAAGTCCTTAGCCCATTTTTTTAAATTGGGCTGTCTTTTTGTTGAGTTGTTTAGAGTTCTTTATATTTCCTGGATACATGTACCTCATCAGATATATGATTTGCAAATATTTTATTTTTCTTTCTTGCTCAAGTTTTTGTTCTCATATCTAAGAATCCATTGCCAAAATCAACTTCTGAAAAATTTAACCCTGTGTTTTCTTCTATGAATTTCAACCTGGAGGACTTCCTTTAGCATTTCTTGTAGGGTAGGTCTACTAGCAACAAACTCTCTCAGCTTTTGTTTATCTGGGGAAGTCTTAATTTCTCCTTCATTTCTGAGAGGTAGTTTTGCCAATACAGACTTTTTAGTTGACAGGGTTTTTTTTCCCCCAGCATTTTAAATATGTCATCTTACTGCCTTATATTACCCATATTTTCTGATGAGAAATTTACTGTTAATCTTATTGAGGATTCTTTGTACATGGTAGTTGCTTCCCTCATTCTGTTTTTCATGATTCCATCTTTTTGTTTGACTTTCAACAGTTTAATAGGCATTACCCTTCGCTGCCTAAAAGGAATGTATCACCCATATTCTTAATCTGATTTCTTCTATGGCCAGCATTGGCTAGTTTTCCATTAAACCTGTTTGCCTCATCTTCTGAGCATGCTACTTTTTCCCAGCCTCCCTTATACTTACCTGTGACTATATGCCCAGGTTTTGGCTAACAAATTGTGGGGGACATGATACATGCTACCTGTAAAACTGAAAATCCCATGTAATCTTCCTCTCTCTCTCTACCTCTTTCTGCTAGTCAAGGACATTGGGGCCTTAGAAGATGTTGAAAACACAAGTTGAAAGTAGCTTCTGTCCTTGAATCAGTTTATATACGGCTGCCTGCTGAACAGCCACGCTAAAGAATTACTCCAGCAATCAATAAACTTCCACAGTATTAAACTTCCTGGAATTGTTTAAGGCTTATCTGTTGCCATGGCTAGCATTTCCTATATCGAATATTCATCTTGATCCTGAAAGCTTATAAATCCAAAAATTGCCCTTTTCTTGGCATGATGAGAATTGTAATTACATAACCAGCGTAGCTATAGAAACAACCTGAGGTTTAAATTCCAGTTTTGTCATTTCGTTAATTTGTTCATTTAACAGAGGATTTTTACACATGAATTCCTTTTGATGCTGATGAAAGAGCAGGAAAGCAAATGCCCAGAGTCACTGTTTTCATCGACTATACTTTCTAGAGGGGAGAGACAGATAAAAAGCAAGCAAACCTTAATACATAATATAGTAATGCTAGGGGTTAAACAGAAATGCAGAGCTTAATGAGGGAATACATAGTGATCTGGGGAGATATTTTTAGATAAATAAGATAAATACAAAACTATAAAATAATGCATTAAACATTTCAGAGAAATAAAAACAGCTTAATATTATTAGAACTAGAAAAATACATTTGTAATTTTAAATTAAAGATGATTCTATTTAAAGTTTATTAATGATTATAAGCCAAAAAAAGGTGAAAAGAGAATAATAGTATTTATCTGGCACTTCCCCCCCGCCCCGCAGGGTGAATTTAGTGAGATAAATGTCACTTAATAGATATAGTAGGTATACTTAGTAGGTATACAAAAAATGATAACTGATTATGTACATGATTTTCCAAAGTATAGTATTTATAAATTTTAATGTGTGAGTACTAGCTAATAAGGCAAGAAATGATATAAGATAAAAAAAAAAACAAAAAACAGTGGAATAATTCCTAAATGGCTGATACGGACAGAAGAACTATCAGAATTTAGAGGTGGAAGAGCTCACTTGAAGACATAGAAGAGGATGACATAGGCCTGGTTTTAAACATTGGAAAGGATTTGCCTAGGAAGAGAAAAGAAGGAGAGAGGAGCAATAGGTGTTAATGAAAATGCAGTGAGAAGAAAAGGGGTATGAAGACAGAGAGTGAGGAAAACAGACAAAAGTCACTGGAGTAGCTAGAGTTGGTGTCACCCAGTGTGGTAACTCATGATGTCACCTGCTCATGGACCTCCTCCTGTACCAGACCATTCTTAGTAAGGTTTTTGTACAATGTTACTCATAAATCGTAATTCCCATAGATTACCCCTTCTTTCCCTTTAATTACTCCTTCATTCTCAAAAAAGTTATTGATATAGGTTCACGAATATTAATTACCACAATATTGTAGCTAAAGTACTAGAAAATGTGACAAAACCAGCCACTATAAAAACACTGGCAGCAAGGAGAACAACAGCACGTGCTTGTAGGGGGTGCAGGTGAAACCACGTGATTCGAAGAATCGTTGTAATTGAATAATAACCACATCTCTGACCGGAGCTAATTAAAACCAAAATCAAACCCATTGCCGTGGAGTCGATTCCGACTCATAGCGGCCCTAAAGGACAGAGCAGAACTGCCCCATAGAGTTTCCAAGGAGCGCCTGGCCGATTTGCCGACCTTTAGGTTAGCAGCGGTAGCACTTAACCACTAGCCACCAGAGTTTCCAATCCCTTGCTGTCTAGTCACTTTTGACTTATAGCAACCCTGGAGAGGCTTGGTGGATTTGAACTGCTAACCTTTTGGCTAGCAGCCAAGCTCTCAACCCCTATGCCACCAGGGCATTACCAAAAAAATAAAAACCAAACCCAGTGCGGTCGAGTGGATTCCGACTCATAGCAACCCTATAGGACAGAGTAGAACTTCCCCATAGAATTTCCAAGGAGCGCCTGGCGGATTCGAACTGCTGACCCTTATGATTAGCAGCCATAGCGCTTAACCACTATGCCACCAGGGTTTCCCCAAAGCCACCACTACCAGGGCATTAGAAGGTTCAAAAAGTAAATTAGCATATAGTTTTAGCCTTGTAGGTATATTGATAGGTGTAAACTGGGCTTGAGAAAAATGTTTTTGTTGCTGTAACTAACTACGGGGATACTTCTGTAAGAAATAATAAATTTCTGCTGGAACACTGCACAAAAATTTATAGTCGTTTCGGTGTCACACCCTGTGACAATGCCATCAGGTGCAATTCACACCCCCTGCACCCCTTTAGTGACACCACTGGCAAAATTAAAGGATATAGTCAGGAAGCAAGGGAAGATCATGTTTGAAAAGTCGGTTTGAGCCATAAAACATTGGGCGTTGAATGCCCACTTAAGGCATCTTGTAAACACAATTAACAGTGTAAAGCTCACACAGAAATAGATTGGTTATTTAAAAAAAAAAAAAAACTCCTTTCATCCATCTAACTGTTTTGTCAGCGTCATGCCAATCATTATCCCTTCCCCATCCAGAGGTATACTTTATAAAATTAAGCAACATAGCTTTCATTTTTGGGGATCCTTACAAAGCACCTGCCACGGTGCTCTGCCCACAGTCTTGGGCATGTTGTTTGTTGCAGATTTCCCTGATTCTCTCATGTGCATGCTGGTTAGAACAAGATGAAATTATTTCTTTACAGTTTAATGTGGACTAACATTTCTCCCGTTAACCCGAAATGAGATGACATGAGAGGTGCATGATTTCAGATTGCTGAAATGATCTCTGGTAAAGAAATATGTGTATTTGACTCTCTTCACTTTAAACTCACACCTTCTCTCCTAATTTAAGTGAGCAGGAATCTAAAAAGGCCTTTATTTTCCATTAGCATTAAAAATGAAACCACTCTTAAGGAACAGATGTTTCAGTGGTGCTGAAACAGCCTATTCGTTCTATCAGTTGATCAGTTAAAAAAAAGTCTAAGTCAGTGATTAAGAAAAAGTCGCTCTTAATTTAAGATCCATGATCCAGTGATCTAAATAAAACTCTTTTCTGTTTTGCTGACATTTCTCGTTTTGCCTTATTGTCATTGCAGCTCTAGGTACAAGTACATCTTTCATCTACAGATGTGGTGCTGAAATCAGGGCCCAAATCTCTAGTCTTCTTACCTTGGTTGCCAATAGATCCTATTGCTGAACATTCTGCTTAAGATGGTAGGTTGTCCTTTGATCTTATTTCAGGGCTTCTGGAAAAAAAAAAACAAAAATTATAATAACAATGGACACAAAGAAGCAAAGCTTGAAATCATCCTTTCCTATTACTCTCCACATTCGTTGACAAATAGAAGTTTATTCAGCAGCAGTTTGTGTGTACTAGAGGACCAAGCTAGAAAACACAGGGAGGATACCTGGGGCCTCAAAAGCAGCAAGAGGGCAATTTCAAACCTTGTCGGCATTCTACCAAAGCTCTGGGCATTAATTACTGGGCAAAGCTCAGCATTCTCTTCTTGCTGAACAGAGGAGAACTGACCTCCAAGCTCCTTACGCTGAGTCATTTTGTAAAGGCATATCCAGCCGAGATGAGTTGCCTGTTTCAGCAGATATTTCTACTCTTGAGTCAAAGCTCTGTCCTCCAATCAGCATAGCACCAATCAGAGCTGGTAGTACTGACCACACTGACCACCTTATACCACCACTGGATCTTAAGCCTAACCCATAAACTGCGTTAGTTATTTCCACCTGTCTTGCTAACTAGATGAACAGCTCTATGAGGGAAGAGACAATCTCTTATTTATTTTTTTTATCCCCTGTTTTCGTCAGGAACAATGACTAGTTTTGTTCTTTTTTCTTTTCTTTTTTTTTCCCTAGTGACAATACGTTAGTCAAACAACTCATTTGAAGTGCAACCAGGAGGATAATTAATAAATCTGTTAATTATTCTTTCAGGTTATGGACTCTGCCAGCCTTTGGCTTTTAACCTGAACATGAATACTCTTTAGGGTGGCAAAATATAAATCTATAATATTGTTATCACGACACATATTTTGCAAACTACGAGGTTCAGAAGATCTGAAATTGTTTGTTCCTCTTTCTTATACTAGAGTGTCAATTCCCTGTTTCTTTGCCAAATAATTCCACAAATCATTCAAAATGTAGCTTAAATGCCATCTTCTATGCATTGCCTTCCTCGGTTCCTGGGGTAGAATTTCATTATCTTCATTTAATAGTCACAAGAGATGACTTTGATGCAGGTGGTCCACAGGTAATATTTTGAGAAACCCCACACAAGACTATAAGCTTTTCAAGACTAAAAGCCGTGTTTCATTCGTTTCACTCATTTATATCTCCAAGATCTGTAAGGTGCATATACAACTATACACGGCAGACACTCAACAATGAATAAATGTGTGTGTGGAAACACCTATCCAAAAGCCGAACTTTAGTTTTTTCTGTAATAAAATGCATTAGCTGCTTTCTTGATATCTACTTTATTCCAGCATCAATACAGTATATTTTTTATTTTTTAAATAATATTTATTTACTTTGTAAAGCCGAATTGCTAAAGTAATAGGCACTCATGGTAGAAATTATGGAGAATAAAGGCCGAAGGAAGAAAATATAAATCACCTATAATCTTTCCTCATAAAGTTAATTGTCATTAACATATAGGCATGTGCTATGATTGAATTATACATAGCAGTACATCTTTTAATTATCAAAATTATTTCATTCTCTTTAAAGCATGTATTTTTAAATAAAATTAGTCATTTTAAAGTGAACAATTGAATGGTATTTGGTGCATCCACAATGTTGTATAACCACTATTTCTGTTAGCTCAAAAATTTCCATTCCATACCCATTATGCAATTTCTTCCCATTTCCACCTCCACCTATCCCCTTGACACACACAAAAGAGCTATATGATTTCAGAGGAGGAAAAACTCACTTGAAGACATAGAAAAGGATGGCATTGAACTTGGCTTTATGTTTTGGGCAAGATACCCCTAGGAAGACAAACCCCTAATCTGCATTATGTCTCTATGGATTTATATTTTCTGGATAATTCATATAAATGGAAACATATGATGTGTGATCTTTGGTGTCTGACTTCTTTCACTTAGCATAAATGTTTTTGAGGTTCATCTGCATTGTAGCATATCTCAGTACCTCATTTTTTTTAAAGGATGAATAAAATTTCATTGCATGTATATACCACAGTTTATCTATTCATCCACTGAAGGACATTTGGGCATTTCCACCTTTTAGCTATTGTGAATAGTGCTACTATAAACATGTGTGCACATGTATTTGTTTAAGTACTTGTTTTCAATTTATATACACAGGAATGGAATTGTGTAATCATATGGTAATTCTGTGTTTAACTTTTTAAGAAACTGCCAAACTGTTTTTCACACCAGCTGAACACTTCTACATTCCAACCAGCAATATAGGAAGGTTCCAATTTCTCCACAGTCTCACTAATACTTGTTATTTTCTGGGTTTTGTTTGTTTGTTTTTGCTTTTATTTTTTAACGATTATTGTAGCAATCCTAGTGGGTATGAACTGGTACCTAATTGAGGTTTTAATTTTCAAGTCCCTAATGACTAATGAAAGGGGCCCTGGTGGCACAGTGGTTAAGCGCTTGGTTGCTAACTGAAAGGTCAGTGGTTCAAACCCACTATCTGCTCCTTGGGAGAAAGGTAAGGCAGTCTGTTTCTGTAAAGATTTATGGCCTTGGAAACCCTATGAGGCAGGTTTGCTCCATCCTATTATAGGGTTGTTATGAGTCAGAGTTGACTGGACAGTAATAGGGGTTTTTTGGTTTAATGACTAATGAAAGGAGCCTTGGTGGTACAATGCTTAAGTGCTCCTCATTAACTGAAAGGATGGTGGTTGGAACCCACCCAGCAACTTCACAGAGGAAATATCTGGTGATCTGCTCCCCTAAAGACTACAGCCTAGAAAACCTTGTGGAACAGTTCTGCTCTGTCACACGGGGTCGCTATAAGTCAAAATCAACTGGATGACACCTAACAACAGCAACAATAGTGACTAAAGACATTGATCATCTTTTCATGTACTTATTGATCACTTGAAAATCTTTTTTTTTTTTTTTTTGAGAAAAGCCTACTGAAGTCTTTTGCCCGTTTGTTAATTGGATTGTCTGTCTTTATTTTTGTATTTTGCCCATGTTTTAATTGGATTCTCTGTCTATATTTTTGAGTTGCAAGAATTCTTTATATTTATCAAACATATAATTTGCAAATATTTTATCCCATTTTGTAGATTCTTTCCACTTTCTTGATAATGTCTTTTGATGTATAAAAAGTTTTTAATATTGATTAAGTCCAATGTATCTATTTTTTTCTTTTGTTGCTCATGTTTTGTGTGTGTGTGTGTGTGTGTGTGTGTGTGTGTGTGTGTCATACCCAAGAATCCATCACCAAAACCACGGTCATGACAATTTATTACAGTTTTCTTCTAAGAGTTTAATTTCTTACCTCTTATATGTATTTTGTTGATCCATTTCAAGTAAATTTTTATACAAGGTATGAGAAGAAATCTGAATGAAATGAAGGGAACCACTCTGGTGAATAAGAGAAGCCTCTTCCAGTCAGATGGAACAGCAAGTCAAAAGGTTCTAAGGTAGTATTGTATTTGGAACATTCTGTAACAATATAATAAGTGAGATGCAGAGGAGTGAGTTGGGAGAAAATAGCAAAAGATGAGATTTAAAAAGGGTTATAGGAAGCCATGTTACATTAGCTTTTGGGGGAATGGCATCTACCTCTGTATCTCTGTGTGAACTGGGAAGTTACTGGAGAGTTGGCGCATAGGAGTCACGTGATCTGATTTTTTATTTACCCAATCAGGATGCTAAGTACGGGTTAAGAGTAGGAGCAGAGAGTCCAGTGGAAAATGAGGTTAGCTTGAACTGAGTTGAGAGCATTGGAACTGGTAAGAAGTGATGAGATACAGGATATATTTTGAAGGTTGTGTTGATGCGACTTTATTGGACATAAGAGCTGAGGAAGAGAGCAGGATTTTGGATGACTACAATGTTTTATTTTGCCCAGAAAATCTAGATCAATAATAGTGTCATTTACTGAGGTGGAAAATATGGAGGGATATATGAATTTTGTGGGTGGATTTCAAGATGTCAGTTTTGGACATTTTAAATTATAGATGCCTGTTAGGAATCTAAGTGGAGAAGTTGAGTAGGTAGTGGGATATAGCAGGCTGGAGTTTAAGAGAAATGTCAGCCTAGAGACATGGGTTTGCCAGTCATCATCACATAGATGATATTTAAAGCTAACGACCTAGAAAAGATCACCTCAAGCAAATATTTGAAGAATGTATTTCTGCTAGCTTGTCAGTAATATTTGAGTCTCATCATTCTTTATATAGTAAGTATTAATGAATAGGAAGAAAAACACATCATATATCTATATCTTTATTTCTGTATCTCTATCTTTGTATCATATCTATCTATCATCTATCTATATCTCTATCTATAATCTATCATCTATCCACAGAGACTTCTATGTATAACTGCAGGAAAAATGAAAATATATCACGCATTTTCTTGATATAGACACAGTAAAATATCCCTGCTTTCTTACAAGGTAGTGCATTCTTCCTTATAACTCACACATAATTGAAAGCAGCAAACAGCTTACTGTCATAAAAGACTTTTTTATGTGATAGTTAAAAATGCTCTCACACGTGTTACTATTGGTCATAGATGTTACACTGAAGTCAGAAGCAAATGACAAGAGCAAGAAATTTCATTAGATTTTAAATTAGAGCAAATAAAATTCCATCATATTATGGTTGCTAATAAACTAAATTCAGATAAACATACATGTGTTGCCTGTCTACTACATCTGTGCCTGGCCCTGTGCTAAGAGTAAGGACACAAAGATAAGCAAAAACTGTCATAGATTCTGGATTCCACAGTTTAGTAGGGGAGAACTTTAATCCAATAATCCCATTGATGAGTGTATAGCCACATACTGAGATAAGAGATTCTAATGGTAAGAACATAGATCTATAAAGCATATAACAATAACTGATTTAGTCTAAGTCAGATACGGCTTCCTGAGGAAGAGATACTTGATCCTGGTAGAAAAGCAGGAGTTTACCAATTAAATGGGGCTTAGGGGTGGGTACTGTGTATCCCACAAAATGAAAAAAAAGCCCAGTGTAGATGGAGAATTGAGAAGAATGGTGAGAGATAAGGCTGCCAGCCCTCTTCATTCTGCTTATGTGACCTTAGGAAAATATGTTTAAATTTTCATGTGATTCACTTTATCACCTGAAAAATTCATTCCTCTGTCGATTATCTCAAAGATCCCATCCACTCAGAAATTACAGAATTCTAGAATTTCAGCCTACACTTTTAAAGTTCAGGGAGCTGTCCATGGTGCCAGAAAGTAACAGTAAAAGTGAGTTTGTCTAGGCCAAGGTCCCACACCTAATCATACTTCAGAATCACTAAAAAAGCCACAACGCAGATATACTGAATTTTACTCCCCAGTCTAGGGTCTTTGAATCTGTACTTTTTATAGGTATCAGCAACTAGGCGAATCTGACATGTAATCCACAAAAGAGCTTTCCGGGACCACTATCCAGAGTAGTGGTTTTCAATCTCAGCTGTATATTTAAAATACATGGAGAATTTTAAAAATTGTTCACAACCAGACCCTCTACAAATAATTACCCCTTGCCATCAAGTTGATTCCGACTCATAGCGACCCTACAGGACAGAGTAGAACTGCCCCATAGGGTTTCCAAAGAGCAGTTGGTGGGTTCAAACTGTTGACCTTTTGGTTAGCAGCCAAGCTCTTAACCACTGCACCACCTGGGAGAGAAATCCAGTGATTTTAGTTTTTTTCTTTTCAAAGCTTCTCAGGTAATTTTGAATTAGGAGATGAGAATTGAATTATGAAATAAGAGTATTGTATATTTTTATGTGCAAAATGAATCACCAGAAGTTTACCTATAAAAAGTTTATAGTGTCAGCACACACACATTCACAAATCAAGGGACAAAACTATTTTGTCAAGGACATTTGAATCAACTGAATTCAGAACATGTGGGTGCAAATATTCAGACTCAACTATTATTACAAAAATGTTATTAAAAACCTGGAAAAATTATTAAATGAATACTGATGAGTACCAATAACTTTATAACAATCTTTCCCCCATCAAAAATGTATCTAGTCAGGATAAGTTTAATCACAATATTTTGGTTGAGTAGATTTTTGGGTTTTAGATAGTATCTTATAGTTCCTGGTGAAAGCAAATCAAATCCTAGTTGTAATTTAAAGGCTTGTTTTTATAGATCAGCAAGAATACAGATATTTGGGGTTTGAGGTTATAATTAATTATATGTCTCTTTCTACACCACTGGATTAGGAACCATTTGATAAGTGAAACCAGGAATCAGGCAGATGGAAATAAGATAAATGTATCAGCTTTATTATTGTTACAAAAAAAAAAAACAACCAAACAAAATGGAACATGGAGAACATAGTTTGGGAGGAAAGCTACAACCCAGCTTTTGATATGTTCTTGGAAGTACAAACCATGAAAGATGATACATCCATGGGAAAGTCATTTATTCTTCCTTGGGAAGAATGAGTGAGAAATAGAAGTTGAAAATATTTCTTGCATGCTTTTTTTTATCCTAAATATTGAAGTACAAGTTTCACTCCCAGTATGAGAACATGTAGAGTGAAATATAAGTGTTCCCTATTATAAACGGATACTTTAATTTTTTTTAATACTTAATCTAAAAACCAAAGAAAAAAAATCAAACCCGTTGGCCATCAAGTTGATCTGGACTCGTAGCAACCCTACAGGACAGATTAGAACTCTGCCCCACAGTTCTAAGGAACACCTGGTGAACTCAAATTGCCGACCTTTTGGTTAGCAGCTATAGCACTTAACCACTATGCCACCAGGGTTTCCATTTAATCTAAAGAAATTATACTTCTTTCAGTGATTATGTTCAGCACCAATTTATCATGCATAAAAATCTAAGAAGCCTCTGTAAAATGTTGAGGAAATTTAAAATTGAGCCCATCTATAAATTATTTCACATTAATTTACAAAATTGCTTTTGTATTCATTGTAAGCCTCATTGCTTTTTCAAAGTAGCTCCAATAAAATCTCACTCCTGCTCATCAGTACAGCAGCCCCAGGGCAGTATGTTCCCAGCAAGAAGCGACAATTCTTTCAATTTAAAATCAGGCTCACCTTACCTTGCCTCTGACCCTGATTTTAGTGTACTGTTTTTTCATAATGTTCCAATCAACCAGCTGATTTAAAACATTCAATCAACAAATTCATCAAACGGGTATATACACTGATGGGTTATCAGACTGATGTAATTCATCAGGAAAAAAGCAACCCAAACCAAATGTTTAGAAGGTACATGAATACCCACCCAGGACTGCGATTTTTAACATCCTCTGTGGTGCTGTCCTGGGTCTTTCTAGAGCAGCCCTTTCTTTGTACCACTGTCTCTACCAATATCTTGCTTATGATAGAAGATCAATAATTATCAAACGATATAAATAAAATGAAATGATATGGCTAATCCTAATTTTTTTAAATCTAACCTAAGAGCTCCGATTCACCGAATCTGACTTCTGCACTTCTATATGACTACGAGTGGTCCTTGGGGCTACTGACAATTCTCTCAACACTCAAAAAGCAACAAAATCCAATGTAAGAAAGAAAATTGTGGTAAATAAAAGTGAAGAAAATACGTTTCTCTCTGAGTTCTAAACCCTGTAGTCTGCTGTGTTACTAATAAAAGCAAACATGAAAAAAGGAAATTGATCCAAAAGCAGAACATGAGGCTAAGTAGTCAAATATTGCTGGATGTCGGAAATACGAGGGCTCTGAGTAGGGCTATGTTACCACCTACAATACTGGTAGCAGTTGTTGATGTGGAAATGGTAATGGAGGTGGCCAAAGAAGTAGTAGTGGTATTTTTAATGTGTTTCATAATTTTATTTATTTAAGTATCTTATCAGACTCGGAGAACAAAGCTGTCAGATAGGACAGCCATTATTTTCCTTATGTTTTAAGTAGGCAAATTAAGACTCAGAAGTGTGAGTGTTCAGCAATAACATTCTTCCATGACTGAATCAAAACTGGAGACAAAACAGGTTAATCTAAGTAGCCCAGAATACAGATTAAGCTCCAAGGCTGGGAGGGTGGGCGGTGGGGAGGGTCATAGCAGAAAATCTCAGCACAGGGCAAAGATCAAGAACAAAAGTGAATGGATGCTGAATCAAGAACTCCAGACTTCTGCCTCCATTGTACAGAGAACTGACCCATTAGCCTGGGACATGGGCAAGACCAGTTTGAGGGAACACTGGGTCAGTGGGTTATTACTTCACTCTCATCAGCTCAGGAATCACATTTATCAGCTCAACCCTGTCAACTAGACCCTGAAAGACATCAGGAAATCTGGATGACTGCATTTTCCTCAGAGCAAGGAAATATGTAAATGGCTTGAATGCAAACCTCATGTTTATTCATCATGTTTCAAGCGATAAAATTTTAAGGGAGATGTCAAGTAAGGCAGATAGATAACTTTAAAGGTCTGAGGTACTTCTGCTGTCAGTATATCTTCAGCTTTCCTTGGTAACATCATTTAACCTCCAAATTCACTTTCTGTAAAATAAAACAAAATCATATTTGCTTCCTCACAAGGACTTATAAGAGAAATAATAAAAACAATTGAAAAATACTTTTTGAAGAATGGTATCTTATTAAATATTTATGTCATAAATACAAGCATTGAGCACAGAGATAGAGATTTCACAGGAACACAAAGCCTAAAATTTAAGACAAAAGATGAAGGAGGCCAAAACCAGGAAGGAAATTGAATGGTCATGACAAAGCAGGGCTACCCACCCTCTGTGATTGTAACCAGCTAGAAATCAAATGTCCTGAATGAGATTAGGACATTTTTGTTGAGCATGGAAACATTCCCAGAAGGTATTCATTCCACTGCATGATTCTGAGTCATTTTACAGACTGGAAAAAGACATTATTCTGCACCCCATCAGGAAGTAGTAAACCTTAAACATGTTGCTGCTGTTGTTGATCAGTGCCTTCAAGTCTGTTCCAAATCATAGCAACCCTATGTACAACAGAGAGAAACACTGCCCGATCCTGCACCATCCTCAAATTCATTGCTGTGTTTGAGCCCATTGTTACAGCCACTGTGCCAATCCATCTCACAGAGGGTCTGTCTCTTTTTTGTTGATCTTCTACCTTACCAAGCATGTTGTCCTTCTCCAAGGACTGATCCTTCCTGATAACGTGTCCAAACTACATAAGATGAAGTCTTGCCATCCTTTCTTCTAAGAAGCATTCTGGCTATACTTCTTCCAAGACAGATTTCTTCATTCTTCTGGAAGTCCATAGCATATTCGGTATGTTTTGCCAACACCATAATTCAAAGGAATCATTCGTGGAATCACCTTTCTTTGGAATGGACACAGATAAGGATCTCTTCCAGTCAGTTGGCCAGGGAGCTGTCTTCCAAATTTCATGGCATAGACGAGCAAGCACTTCCAGCGTTGCATCCCTTTGTTGAAATGACTCTATTGACATTCCATCAATCCTGGAGCCTTGTTTTTTTGTCAATGCCTTCAGTACAACTTGGACTTCTTCCTTTAATACCATCATTTTTGCTCATTTGCTACCTACTGAAATAATTGAATGTCAACCAATTCTTTTTGGTACAGTGACTCTGTGTATTCTTTCCATTTTCTTTTGATGTTTTCCAAGTCTTTCAGTATTTTGCTCATAGAATCCTTCAATATTGCAACTCAAAGCTTAAATTTTTCTTCAGTTCTTTCAGTTTGAGAAATGCCAATCATGTTCTTCCCTTTTGTATTTCTAACTCCAGGTCTTTGCATATTTCATTTTAATATTTTACTTTGTCTTCTTGAGGTGACCTTTGAAATTCTTTTGTTCAGCTCTTTTACTTCATTTCTTCCTTTCACTTTAGCCACTCTATGTTCAAGAGCAAGTTTTAAAGCCTCTTCTGACGTCCATTTTGGTCTTTTGTTTCTTTCCTGTCTTTTTAATGACCTTTTGCTTTCTTATGTATGGTGTCCTCGATGTTATTCCACAATTCATCTTGTCTTTTGTCGTTAATGTTTATCTTTGTCATCCAGTGCTGCTATAACAGAAATACCACAAGCGGATGGCTTTAGCAAAGATATGTTTATTCTTTCACAGTCCTGTAGGCTAGAAGACTGAATTCAGGGCACAGGCTCCAGGGGAAAGCTTTCTCTGTTGGCTCTGGAGGAAGGTCGTTGGCACCAATCTTTCCTCAGTCTGGGAGCATCTCAGTGCAGGAACCTCAGGTCCAAAGGATGTGCTCTGTTCCCAGCACTGCTTTCTCGGTGGTATGAGGTCCCCATGTCTCTCTGCTTGCTTCTCTCATTTATATCTCAAAAAAGATTGGCTTGAGACACTAATCTTGCAGATCTCATCAATATAACTGCCAATAATCCATCTAATTACATCATAGTGATAGGATTTACAAAACATAGGGAAATCACATCGGATGACAAAGTAGTAAACAATCATACAATACTGGGAATCATGACCTAAACCTAGTCAAGTTGACAGATATTTTGGGGGGACACAATTCAATCCATGACAGTGTTCAGTGCATCAAATCTATTCTTGAGATGGTCTCTAAATTCAGGTGGGATATACTCAAGGTTGTGTTTTGGCTTTTGTGGACTTGTTTTAATTTTCTTCATCTTCAGCTAGAACTTGCCTATGAGCAATTGATGGTCTTTTCTGCATTAGCCCCTGGCCTTGTTCTGACTGGTGATATTGAGCTTCTCCATTGTCTCTTTCCACATATGTAGTCAATTTCATTCCTGTGTATTTCATCTGGCAAGGTCCATATATAGAGTCACTATGTTGTTGAAAAAAGGTACTTGCAGTAAAGAAGTGGTTGGTCTTCAAAATTCTTTCATGCAATCCCCATCTCATTTCTATCACCAAGGTCATATTTTCCAACAACCACTCCTTTTTCTTTGTTTCCAGCTTTCGAATTCCAATCACCAGTAATTATCAACACATTCTGATTGCATGGTTGATCAATTTTAGACTGCAGAAGTTGCTAAAAATCTTCAGTTTCTTCATCTTTGAAGTGATTAGTGCATAAGTCTGAATAATAGTTATATCAACTGGTCTTCCTTGTAGGAGGGGTATGGATATTATCCTATCACTTTCAATGTTGTGCTTCAGGATAGATCTTGAAATGTTCCTTTTGACAATGAAAGTGATACCATTCCTCTTCAATTTGTCATTCCTGGCATAGTAGACCATGTGACTGTCCGATTCAAAATGGCTAATACAGTCCATTTCAGCTCACTAATGCATAGGATATTGATCTTTATGTGTTCCGTTTCATTTTTGACGACCTCCAATTTTCTTAGATTCATACTTCGTACATTCAAAGTTCCAATTATTAATGGATTATTGCAGCTGTTTCTTCTCATTTTGAGTCATACTGCATCAACAGATGAAGGTCCTGAAAGCTTTACTCCATCCACATCATTATGATCGACTCTACTTTAAGGAGGCAGCATTTCCCCAGTCATATTTTGAGTGCCTTCTAACCTGAGGAGCTCATCTGTGACAGTATCAGACAGTGTACTGCTGCTATTCATAAGGTTTTCATTGGCCAGTTTTTTTAGAAGTAGATTGCCAGCTCCTTCTTCCATTTCTGTCTAAGTCTGGAAGCTCCACTGAAACCTGTCCATCATGAGTGATCCTACTGGTTTGTGAAATACTGGTGACATAGCTTCCAGCATCACAGCAACAGGCAATCCACCACGGTAAGACAAACCAACAGACGAGTGGTAGACCTTAAATATAAACCCCCACTGCCATAGAGTCAGTTCCGACTCATAGGGACCCCCACAGAGTTTCCGAGGCTGTAAATCCCTTTGGAAGCTGACTGACACATCTTTCCACTGTGGAGCCACTGGTGGTTTCAAACTGCTGACTCTTCAGTTAACAGTCGATTGCTTTTAACCACTGTGCCACCAGGGCCCCTGCCTTAAATATAGTCAGTAGTGAATCTGTAAAATTACAGTTATAGCACATGTTGAATTATACAAAAATTAAGAGGTGTTGTAGTGACAAGTACAGTAAGAAAAATTGTGTCATTTGCACAAATAGGAAAAGAAGATGTATTCTCAGCACTCTGAAAGTAGGGATTTGTGCAGGCTAGCCATCAATAGTATTTTCCAATTTTGGACGGCACTGGGTTATGGCACTGGGTTTGGTGAACAGTGAAGTGTGTTACCCTACATAAAGGTAATATCTCTTAAAATAAATATCTCACTAATGGGGCACAATCTGGGTTCAAACCTTAGCTCTGTCTTCTTATGCCTCCTATTTAGCCTGACTGGTGATCCATACTTCAGCCATGCTTGGTCACCTTGCAAACCATCCCCTGAACTCCAGCCAGATATTCCACTCATTCTGGGTTCTGTCTATACCACACATGTGACCCAAACACGGTTCAAGAAGTTTAACCTCGGATCTTCCTGCTAGCTGATCCAGGTTGGTCAAAGGGAAACCCAAGAGTTCACCTTTCCCCAGCCTTTAAAATGAACAGAGGCTAGAGTTCCTTTCTGCCTTTGATATGATCTTCACTTACATAGCGCCAATATATGACCATTTGCTCTTCTCCCTCTAACACCATAATAATCTTCCTCTTCTTCCCATTTGAAACCTTGGTTTTGTCTGCCAATTTTGGCTATGGAGTTGCTAAACCATAAGATAAAAAAAAAAAAATAAGTATTTTTTTGTCAAGACTTTCGAAGTTTTTAAGATGACTATCATCTTACTGCAAATCTTATTTTTGAATATTAGAATCTCTCTTTCTTGTAGAATTTCTTTTGAAGAACAAATTGCACTCTCTACTTTGATTCCTTAGGCAGACTAGTATAAAGGCCAAGTATTCAGAAAGAAAAAAAAAAGCATATTAATAATTTTCAAAATATCTCCATTACACACGTAAGTTCTAATCACAGTGCCTAGGAATATGTTAAGTATTCAATAAATCACAGCTATTGCTATTGGTGTGGTGGTTAAGAGCTACAGCTGCTAACTGAAAGATCAGCAGTTCAAATCCAGCAGGTGCTCCTTGGAAACCCTATGGGGCAGTTCTACTCTTTCCTATAGGGTCTCTATGAATCAGAATCTACTTGAAGGCAATGGGTTTGGGTTTTTTTTTAATTATTATTATTGCAATTTTTAAAATAATAGTCATTCACTAACCCTATTAACATTTTATAGTTATGCCAATCTAATACTAATCAAACAATGAGCATATGTCTCTTGAAATTAGCATATGAGTAGATATCTTTTCTTGCAAATTAATAAATAAGCTACCATTCTTTGTTTATTTTATTTAGATTGAAACATCTAGAGCTTGATCTGACTATTATGTACTGGTAAAATTAGTGTTGTGAATTCTGAAAATGGAGACAGGAAGCAGAGACCAGCACAACCCCCAGGAACCAGTGGATTTAAGGTCAGGTTAGTTTTATCCTATGGAGTAGCCATTCTTATGACAATGGGCTTAAGGACCAGTCAAGGGCTACCCTCTCTCTTGGCCTCATATGTCCTATGAATGTCATGCAAGGTTTTGTAGATGTCTCAGGGAAGTACTGGAAGCCAAGATGAATTCAGGATTACCTTAAAGACAACTCCCCAAATGACCAAAGTTGCTGATGTTTGTAAGAGGCAACGATTACCAAAAAAGAGAGTTGCGTTCCTGAAATATTTATTCCGTAGGGCCTCCAGTTTCCAGAGAGCATATGTTTTCGATGCTTTATGAAAATAGCAGTCCTGATTAAAATAAATTATCTCATGAGAAACCCCTGCCTACGCTGATGTAAATCTAAATTCTAACCTTGACGCTGCACTTCAGCGACAAACCAGGCACCACTGTGTTATGCAGTGGTGTTTCAGTAATGAGCCGTGCAACAAACACAGCTCCCTACCCATTATATGTCAGAATGGGTCAGTGCGACTAAAAGTGGTCTTCCTGGGAGCCTGGGTTAGCCTTTTGGTCCGGTCCACCAGAAGGAAAATGCATCCTAACAGTGAGCACTTCCCACGGCAATCTATTAGTCTCCATTTAGATTAATCAAGGTTGCAGAAAGGACTTCACCCTGCCAGTGACCTGTATCAAGAAAGCCCCATAATCCTGTCTAAATTATTATTGCTTGTCTCATTTGTTCACTCATTCCTCAGCTTGAGTTGAGACATAGCCAGTGGGTTATTACGAAGCAGACATTTCCAGAAAGCCCAACATCACTAAATTCAATGCCTTGCTCACGGTATCACATACTGACACTGCATTATGATTCCCTCCCTGTACTTCTCTCCCTTTAGGTCACCTGCCTAAGTGGAAATGAATTATGGATAGAAAAGGGATTAGAGATGATGTGGAAATGCATGTTAAATCTGTCTTTATGAAAGAAACTTTAATTCATAGCTGCAGAGGGCAAGGAGAAAGGTGGCTGACCTGCCCACACCACTTACCCCAAATTAATTTTTATTTTTCTTTTAAAAACAGAATCCTCCAGTGAAAGGAATTTAACTTCCCAAACAAGTAGTAAACCATCAAGCATGAGAAATTCATACTTATAAAACAAATCTGAAAACCTCCCTTGGCAGTGTGAAGTGCTGACAACAGGGTCTCACCTGTGAAAGCACAAACTGTGGAAAGAAATGTCTATTTCATAAGGGGGTACTTGAATTCCCCACTGGACATCTTTTGAGCAGAGGTTCTCTACCCTTAGCCTGCATCCAATCATCTGGAAGGCTCCTTAAAACACAGATTGTGGGACCCCACCCCCAGTGTCTCTGATTAAGTAGGTCTGGGTGGGGCCTATGATGCTGCTGGTCTGGGGCCCACACTGGGAGAACTACAGGGCTAGAGGCCTCTCTCACATCCTAGCTTGCTCCTTCCCTGAGGTGGAGGACTAATTGATCTTATTAGAAGAAAAAAAAAAAAAAAACCCCATTGGCGTTGAGTCGATTCCAACTCACAGTGACCCCATATGACAGATTAGAACTGCCACATAGGGTTTCCAAGGAGCGGCTGGTGGATTCAAACTCTCAACCTTTTGGTCAGCAACCGAGCTCTTATCTACTGCACCACCAGGGTTATGGGGGAGAATGATTGGAACAGGTTGAGCTCAGTTGTTTCCTCAGTTGTTTCCTTCTTTGAGCAAGGCAGGCTCTGCCCGTCTGATAAAGGATGCCCAGCATGGCCTGTGACAGGGTGGGTAAGTCTGCCCAACTGGGGCTCTTACATCTAAAGCCCAGTCCTGCAGTCATCATCAATAAAGCTAGCATTCTGATCTCCATCTGTCTGTCTCTTACATTTTCTTCTTCCAGTAGGTTCTGAACTCCGGCAGGAGGAAAGATATTACTTACTTACTAAAACTCTCAGGAAGGTAATCTGATCTCAAAAAATCCAGATCAAATAAACTAGCCTTCAAATGTCTGCTTGCCAGCAGTATTATTCATTCCTTTTCCTGCTATGTGTGTTACCAGCCATTGGCTGTTGGTATAAAGAATAGGACATCTGTGGTGAAACAGACTTAGAAACTGAAAATGACCTTGAAAAAACTACTCTATCACTTTAAACCCAGATTGTACACATGAAAAATGGAAATAATGACAGATTTGTTGAATTGAATGCTTGTATTGTAAAGATTTAACAGTGTTTATATATATAAAGTATGATGACAAGGCTTGAAATAATCACTCACTACATTTTGGCTATTACTGTAATAATAACTTTTTTTTTAATTATGCTTTAAGTGAAAGCTTACAAATCAACTCAGTCTTTCACACAAAGGCTTATATGCACCTTGCTACATACTCCCAATTGCTCTCCCCCTAATGAGACAGCCCGCACCCTCCTTCCAGTCTCTCTTTTCCTGTCTAACCTGCCGGCTTCTAACCCCCTCTACCCTCTCATCTCCCTTCCAGGCAGGAGATGCCAATGTAGTCTTGAGTGTCCATCTGATCCAAGAAGCTCACTCCTCACCAGCATCCCTCTCCAACCCATTGTCCAGTCCAATCCCTGTCTGAAGAGTTGACTTTGGGAATGGTTCCTGTCCTGGGCCAACAGAAGGTCCGGGGGCCATGACCACCAGGGTCCTTCTAGTCCCAATCAGACAATTAAGTCTGGTCTTCTTGTGAGAATTTGGGGTCTGCATCCCACTGCTCTCCTGCTCCCTCGGGGGTTCTCTGTTGTGTTCCCTGTCAGGGCTGTCAACGGTTGTAGCAGGGAGCAATTTAGCTCTTTTGGTCTCAGGCTGATGTAGTCTCTGGTTTATGTGGCCCTTTCTGTCTCTTCAGCTCGTAATTACCTTGTATCCTTGATGTTTTTCATTCTCCTTTGATCCAGGTGGGTTGAGACCAATTGATGCATCTTAGATGGCCACTTGTGAGCATTTAAGACTCCAGACGCCACTCTCCAAAGTGGAAAGCAGAAGGTTTTCTTAAAAGATTTTATTATGCCCATTGACTTAGATGTCCCCTGAAACCATGGTCTCCAAACCCCTGCCCCTGCTATGCTGGCCTTTGAAGCATTCATTTTATCCAGGAAACTTCTTTGCTTTTGGTTTAGTCCAGTTGTGCTGACCTCCCCTGTATTGTGTGTTGTCTTTCCCTTCACCTAAAGTGAGTCGGAATTGACTCGACGGCACTGGGTTATTTTTATTTTTTAAAGTAGTTCTTATCTACTATCTAATTAGTGAATACCCCTGCCCCACCCTCCCTCCCCCCACCCCATAACCAACAAAGAATATCTTCTTCTCTATTTAAACTATTTCTTGAGTTCTTATGATAGCGGCCTTATACAATATTTGTCCTTTTGCGACTGACTAATTTCACTCAGCATAATGCTTTCCAGATTCTTCCATGTTATGAGATGTTTCATAGATTCATTGCTGTTCTTTATTGATTGGTAGTATTCCATCGTGTGAATATACCATAATTTACTTATCCATTAGTCAGTTGATGGGTGCCTTGCTTGCTTCCATCTTTTTGCTATTATAAACAGTGCTGCAATGAACATGGGAGTATATATATCTGTTCGTGTAAAGGCTCTTATTTCTCTAGGATATATTCCAAGGAGTGGGATTGCTGGATCGTATATTTTATTTTGATGAGTAGGATAGTTTGTCTCCTTTGTGGTTACCTTATTATTTACCCCTATTTTTCTAAATTTAAACCTAACTTTTACTTCTTTGTATCGCCGTATCTTCCTCTCCATATGGAAGATCTATGATTACATTTCTTAGTCCCTCTTTATTGTTTTAAGGTTTTCTTTTATATAATAACATCACTGTTACCCTGTTTTGAGCTTTTTTTTGTTTTTTAAATCTTGCTTTTTTTTTTTGATTTCCCTGTCTGGGTTGACTTCTGGTTGCTCTGCTCAGTGTTCTAGTCTTGGGTTGATACCTGATATTATTGATTTTCTAACCAAAGAATTCTCTTTAGTATTTCTTGTAATTTTGATTTGGTCTTTACGAATTCCCTAAACTTCTGTTTGTCTGGAAATGCCCTAATTTCACCTTCATATTTAAGAGACAGTTTTTCTAGATATATGATTCTTGGATGGCAATTTTTTTCCTTCAATTTTTTAAATAAGTCATCCCATTGCGTTCTTGCCTGCATGGTTTCTGCTCAGTAAAAAAAACTGAGTAGTCTGAGTTTATTCTTACTGACTCTCCTTTGTAGGTGACTTTTCATTTATCCCTAGCTGCTCTTAAAATTCTCTCTTTATCTTTGGTTTTGGCAAGTTTCATTATAATATGTCTTGGTGACTTTCTTTTAAAATCTACTTTATATGGAGTTCAGTGAGCATCTTAGATAGATATATTCTCGTCTTTCTCAATATCAGGGAAGTTTTCTGCAAACAAATCTTCAACAATTCTCTCTGTATTTTCTGCTATCCCTCCCTGTTCTGGCACTCCAATCACTTGTAGGTTATTTCTCTTGATAGAGTCCCACATGATTCTTAAGGTTTCTTTATTTTTTTTAATTCTTTTATCTGATTTTTCTTCAAATATATTGGTGCCAAGTGCTTTATCTTCAAGTTCAGAAATTCTGCCTTCCACTTGCTCAATTCTGCTCCTCTGACTTTCTATCGAGTTGTCTACTTCTGTAATTTTATTGTTAATCTTCTGAATTTCTGATTGCTGTCTGTCTATGGATTTTTCCAGCTTATCAAATTTTTCGTTATGTTCCTGAATAATCTTTTTAATTTCTTCAACTGCTTTATCTGTGTATTCCTTGGCTTGTTCTGCATATTGCCTGATTCCCTTCCTAATGTCCTTTAGGGTTCTGTATATTAATCTTTTGTGTCCTGCCTTAGGTAATTCCGGAAAGGTACTTTCATCTAGAAGATCCCTTGATTCTTTGTTTTGAGAGCTTGTTGAGGTGATTATGCTCTGTTTCTTTGATATTGGCTGTTGTATCTGAGCCGCCTATAAGTTATTGTATTAGTTTATTTAATGTTTGCTTACTGTGTCAATGCTTCTTGCTTTGTTTTGTTCTGATATGCCCAAATGGGTTGCTTGAGTGAGGTAGCTTGATTATTTTCATAGTTGGAGCTCTTATGTCCTGTCCCCAGGTGGCTAGAGCTGTTATCAGGTATATCAGTCTAGGAGTCCATTCACTTTTCTTGTATGAATTCAGCTCAGGTATCTCAGTAGTTGATCATCAAGTGTGTGGTACAGGCTCTGTCCTAGAGTCTTAGAGGAGCAGGGGTGATTGGTGTACTGATATCTGGCTACAGCAGGGTGTCATGCTCTGAACAAGGCACGGGGCTGAGAATCATCCCCCAAGTGTCTCTGAGGAAAGCATGTCCCTGCTCCCTAGAGTGTACAAGTTGGTGGGTTCTGCAGACAGACTATGGGCACCCAATGCTTTTGGTTGTAAGGACTAGGAGGTACCAGTTATCCCTGGACCCCTGTCATAGGTGGCTAGGTGACCTGAGTGGAGCCCCTGATGTGGGTAGGTGAGGACCCTGTTTAATAGGCAAAACGATATCAAACATCAAACACCCACCTCTCCACAGCACAGCTGAAACAGTTGTAGTCTGCTAACAAGGGCCTATTCTCCTGAAATAGGCCCACACAAGCCCATGCAGAGTGGAAAGTTATGCAAAGTCCACGGACCGTTTATGCCTGGACAGGAGCCGCATCTGTACTGAGCTCCCCCCAAAAAAAAATTTTTTTTTTTTTTAGTAAGTGGAGCTGGCAAATTACCTTTTCCCTCAATTGCAAATTTATTCCTTCTCCAAGGCTGTAAGGATGGTTCTAGGTGCTCAACAGGGCCTATCTCAGGCCCAGGGAAATCAGCCACTGAAGCTGGCTTGGGCGGAGGTGGGGAGGCAGGGGGCAGTAAAATATATGCAAGTACTTAGCTTTTGCTGACAGCACCGTTCTTCTTTGGTTCCGGAGGTGTGAGTAGGCTGTGTGGCTGGCTGCTTCTCCCTGAGGAATCTGCGGCTGAACCCTAGTACCAGCCGGCCACTGCCACTGCTCCCAGGAATGTTGCTTGAGGGCTCCCAGCTATTCAGGTCTGGTAACTCCTCTCCACTTCTGAACTGTCTGTTTCTCCCCCAGCCTCTCAGTTAATTTTCTAACCTTGCCTTTGATGCTCAGGGCTCCTAGCTTATCATAAATATACTCATTTCACTTGTTTTTTTTGGGTCTTTGTTGTAAGAGGGCTCGCTAGAAACATTTGTCTATTCCTCCATCTTGGCCCCCCTCCTCGGTAATAATAACTTTTTTTTTAAATAATTTTTATTGTGCTTTAAGTGAAAGTTTACAAACAGAGTCAGTCTGTCACATATAAGCTTATATACACCTTACTACATACTCCCATTTACTCTCCCCCTAATGAGTCAGCCCGCTCCCTTCTTCTAGTTTCTCCTTTGTTGACCGTTTTGTCAGTTTCTAACCCTCTCTACCCTCCTATCTCCCCTCCAGACAGGAGATACCAACACAGTCTCAAGTGTCTACCTGATACAAGTAGCTCAGTCTTCATCAGCATCTGTCTCCAACCCATTGTCCAGTCCCTTCCATGTCTGATGAGTTGTCTTCAGGAATGGTTCCTGTCCTGGGCCAACAGAAGGTTTGGGGACCATGACCGCCAGGATTCTTATAGTCTCAGTCAGACCATTAAGTCTGGTCTTTTTATGAGAATTTGGGGTCTGCATCCCACTGTTCTCCTGCTCCCTCAGGGGTTTTCTGATGTGCTCCCTGTCAGGGCAGTCATCGGTTATGGCCGGGCACCAACTAGTTCTTCTGGTCTCAGGATGATGTAAGTCTCTGGTTCATGTGGCCCTTTCTGTCTCTTGGACTCATAGTTGTCTTGTGACCTTGGTGTTCTTCATTCTCCTTTGATCCAGGTGGGTTGGGACCAATTGATGCCTCTTAGATGGCCGCTTGTTAGCATTTAAGACCCCAGACACCACATTTCAAAGTAGGATGCAGAATGTTTTCTTAATAGAATTTATTTTGCCGATTGACTTAGAAGTTCCCTTAAGCCATAGTCCCCAAACCCCCACCCTTGCTCTGCTGACCTTCAAAAAAAAAAAAAGCATTCAGTTTATCCTGGAAACTTCTTTGGTTTTGGTCCAGTCTAGTTGAGCTGACCTTTCCTGTAATTAATAACTTTTTTGCTCCTCTTAAAGCTGTGAAGAACACTTGCAGTATTGTTAGAAAACATTTAGAGTTTTAGAATCAATCAAACAAAATTTCTGAGTGGCTAGTTTGTGTCCAACATTGTGCCAGAGTCTGTGGGTAATAGCAAAGGAAATTAAAACTGGTTAGAAGAAAACTTAACACACATGAAACAATTGGAAAATTGTAAAAATACAACTTTCAAAAAGTTAAAAACTGGAGTGCACTACAAATATTTAGTCAACATGTATCAAAGATTTATTTAAGGCAATAATGAGGGAAATGGAAGAATGGTAAAGCTGGTTCTAAAGAGTATCCCACTGCCATTGAGTCAACTCCAACTCATAGAGACCCTGTAGGACAGAGTACAACTGCCCCATAGGGCTTCCAAGGCCATAAATCTTTACAGAAGCAGATTGCCACATCTTTCTTCCATTGAATGGCTGTTGGGTTCAAACTCCCGATCTTTTGGTTAGCCACCAAGCACTTTAACCACTGCACCACCAGAACTCCTTGCAAAAGAGTATAGGAGAGATGAAAGTATTTATAGTCAGTAAAAGACAGAATCCTGAAATAGGATTGTAATATAAGCTACAAAAGTGGTTAATATCCTATGGTGAAATAAAACTGTAACCTCTGGGATTCTTTTCCACTGGTCTGAAAACTTTCTAATGCACAAAAATAATTTGAAGCATATCAATACGTAAGGTAACGTTTCACTTCACAGAGTCTAGCCCCTAATCCACAGTAAGTATTAAATCAAACAAAGCTATGCTCCCCTAGAGCAGGGGTCTGCACACTACAGCCAATAGGTCAAATCTGACCTACCACCTCTTGGAACACAACTATGGTCATCAATTTACATAGGCTGATTTAAGCAACAACAAAAGAGGCAAAGCTCAGTAGTTGCTACAGAGAACATAAACTCCTGAAAGCCCAAAATATTTACAATCTGGCCCTGTAAAAATTTGTCAGTGCTTGCCACAGAGAATTAAATAAACCTCACGTAGGTTTGTGACAATGCTCCAGTACAACATTTAAAGGACAAACAGTCATTCTTTTATTTTCTAGATTGGGGTAATTTTTCTTAATAGAATAAATAAGTACTAAATGAGGTATGGAGCCCTGGTGGTGCATTGGTTAAGAGCTTGGCTGCTAACCAAAAGGCCAGCAGTTCAAATCCACCAGCTGCTCCTTGGAAACCCTATGGGACATTTCTACTCTGTCCTATGGGGTCGCTATGAGTCAGAATTGACTGGACGGCATCGAGTGTTTTTGTTTTTAAGTAAGGCATCAGATCAAGAGGAGTTCAAAAAAGGGAGAAATACTGAATTTACACTGTATCAGCTAAGCTAAATTGAAATTACATTTCCAGGAATTCCCTTCCCTACGTATTTCCATGTTAGTGTGGGCTGTAATAGATATTTTGCATGATATTTGGAGAGCAGAAGTAAGGCAGAAGCCATATTCTTTTTACACTCAGAAGGTCAATGCAGGGCACACATGTTTGCCCCATGCATTGGCTCTCTTTATTGGGGTGGGGCAGCAGCTGGGCCCACTGATCCTTCAGTCTTTGTTCAATCTCCTCCCTCAGTGTCAGTAAATCTTTGGCTGTGTTTGCAGCAAGTGAGGCAGCTATGACTGCAGCACCTTCAACTCCTAGGTTACCTCTTTGTGCTCTCCAAACCCTGGGCTATGTGCATATTAGCTCTGCGATAAAAGGCACCAGCTTCTCCTACTTGTTACCGGCGTTATGGGATTTGAAGTTGCGGAGGTGGTAAAAGCCAGATGTGTGTTCCAGCTCATCCTTGTGGGTATCAGTTGGCGTTTGATTTCATGTCTACCTTTTCTTCCTGTCTGCCTTCCCTGCTATCTTCAGATCCAGCACCAGACACAGAAGCAGCAGCAGTACATAAACTCTTTAGCCAACTCCCACAATTGCCTAAGGTCAAATTCGATAATGAATACCATATTGCATATCATTCCTAGTGTTTCTGGCACACAGAATTTAGTACCTGAAGAGGTTCCATAAAAACAGAACCTTAGGATGGCGTCTCTGAATTGGCTCTGGATCCTTTAGAATTGATTCCCTGTTCTGATTAGATTTAACATCAGTAATGCTCCTTTTTCAAATAGTAAAGGGGCACTGGCAGCCGATGGTAAGCAGTGACAAAACAGTTACGTAGATTATTGTTTTAAGACACCTTTATCAAGTGCTTATAGAAGATAGTAAAAATAAGGAATATAATGATATTGTTTAGTTGCTTTTAAGTGCCTGATAACTTGAGAAGAGAACATGATGAGCTCAGAGTTTTAAGTTACTACTTTAAGGTTTGTATAACAGACTAAAACTTCTTTGCTCTAAAAGAATTCCCTATTTCCTGTAGTTTCAGGGGTGCTATTTCTGAAAACTAAACCCAAAGTATTACCCCGTGGGTGATTGACTGACAAAATGAATTCCCAATATCAAGGCTTTCATGTTAAAATTATGGACTGGCCTTGGAAGGAAGGAATGGGGCTCTAAAATTGAGATGTGAGCATATTGGTAGATTCTAGTGAAGCTGAAGAACTTGAACCCTCAAATTCTATTCAGACTCCTTTGGCAGAAAGTCAGCCCTTCCACTCTATATGAGGAGGTTAGCCTCACCTTGCCTAAAGTACCTGCAATGACCGCCCCTGGGGAACTTTCCTTGCTCGGGTCTACTGATCCTCCTCAGCACCCACTCCTACTATCTCTCAGAACTTTTATTCACTTATTTATTTTATTGTGCGTTAGGTGAAGGTTTACAGAGCAAATTAGTTTCCAATTAAACCATTAATACACAAATTATTTTGTGACACCGCTTGCCAACTCTACAGTGCGTCAACCTTCTCCCCTTCTCCACCCTGGGTTCCCCATTTCCATTCATCCAGTTTTCCTGCCCCTTCCTGGCTTCTAGTCTTTGCTTTTAGGCTGATGTGCGTACTTAGTCTTGTATACATGGCTGAACTATGAAACACATTCCTCACATGTGTTATTGTTTGTTTTATAGACCTGTCAAATCTTTGGCTGAAGGGTGAACTTCAGGAGTGACTTCAATACTGAGTTAAAAGAGTGTCCGGGGCCATACTCTCAGGGTTTCTCCAGTCTTTGTCAGGCCAATAAGTCTGATCTTTTTTTGTGAGCTTGAATTTTCTTCTACATTTTTCTCCCACTCTGTCTGGGACCCTCTATTGTGATCCCTGTCAGAGCAGTTGGTGGTGGTAGCTGGGTACCATCTAGTTGTTCTGCACTCAGTCTGGTGGAAGTTGTGATAGTTGTGGTTCATTAGTCCTTTGGACTAATTTATCCCTTGTGTCTTTGGTTTTCTTCATTCTCCTTTGCTCCAGATAGGGTATGACCAGTAGACATATCTTAAATGGATGCTTGCAGGGTTTTAAGACTCCAGATGCTACTCACCACAGTCAGATGTAGAACATTTTCTTTATAAACTATGTTATGCCAGTTGAGCTACATGTCCCCTAAGACCACGATTCCCAGCCCTCAGCCCACTAACTCAGTACCTCAGGGAGTTTGAATGTGTCTAAGAAGCTTCTATGACTTTTCCTTGGTCAATTTGTGCTAGTTTCCCCAGTACTATGTACTGTCTTACTCTTCACAAAAGTTACCACTTATCTACTATCTAGTTAGTGTCTTTCTCTCCCCACCCCTCTTAGACCCCAGAGGGTGAAAAAAAAACTGCAGACTGTGTATTAGGGAGATGCACAACAAAGAATTGCACTATTTTGCTGATTTATATTGACAGAAACCCAAGGAACATGTGTGGGGATAGATTTTAATGGTTTAAGATCAGAGTATAAGAAATATGAAATTGTAGCAAGATGAATTAATTGATATGAGCTCATTAAGCAGAGATTCTAGGTTCAACATGGAAGTGGTTCTAGCAATTTGATTGGTTGATTGAGACATTACCCAAAGATGACCTACATTAAATTAAATTAAAATGACAGAAATTCCTTGCAATACTGTAGAAGACATTCAAATGCTCAAGGAGACAGGAATGCTAGAGTGGCTTTATAATTTATAACCTACTCATTCATTCCTTAAATATGACCCTTGGGAGGTTCTAGAGGATACTCCCCTTCCTAGCTCATGAGAAATCTTTTCATGAGGGAAACCCTGGCATTCCTGAAGAGTTCTGGGTTAAATATTAGTAGGCCAGAACTGACAATTGAAACTATACCAATTGAACTGTGATTCTTGAATTTAATGTGGATGATAGGATCCTGTAGATGGCATTTAATTGCCAAAGATCAGGTAGCACAGTCATTATAATGGACAAGTGACTCAAAGCAGTCAACAAAATGGTCTAGTTGGCTAGTTGATCTAGAACTAAAACAGATGGGTAAGCCTATGAAAGCCTTACTGGGTTTGTATACACAGAAAAGTCCTAGGCCTGGTGAACGGAAGCTTGACTTAAATTACTGTTTGAGGTTTCACGTCCCTCAGGAAATTCCCAGACCTGAACTAGTTCACAGACCTGTATCACCTTGAATGAAGGGGAGGTTAGTTACCTTTGAAGAACAACCCTATTACACAGATGAAAATTTACACCATAAACCTTCCAGCCTTTCCCCCAAAAAGTTGTGCAGCATTTTAACCGGATAACAGAATTGTGCATTGCAGAAGAGAAAATAATCAGACTTTTCAAAAATTGCTAGATACTGGCTCTGAACTGAAACTAATTCCTAGAGACTTAACACACCACTGTGATTCACCAGTTATAGTAGAGGTGTATGGAGGTCTGGAGATCAATGGAGTTTTTGCTTGGATCTATTCCATGGTGGGTCAGTGAGTCCTTCAACTCACTCTGTGGGTAATTTCCCAGATTCCAGAATACGTAATTGGAATAGACATGCATCTGGCAAAATTCCCAATTTAGATTCCTGACCTGTGGAGTGAAGGTTATTATGTTAGGAAAAGCTAAGTGGAAGTCACTAAAACCACCTAAATAGTAAACCAAAAGCAATGTTACATTCCTGGTGGGGGGGTGGGAAATTTTGTAGAGATTAGTGATACCGTTAAGGACTTGAAAGATGCAGGGATGGTTATTTCAACTACAGCCCATTTAACTCATCTATTTGGCCTGTGTAGAAGACGGATGGATCTTGGAGAATGACAGCGGATTTCCATAAACTTAACCAGACGGTGACTTCCATTGCAGTTGCTCTTTCAGATGTGGTTTTCTTGCTGAAGCACATCAACATATCCCCTGGCATATGGTATGGAGTTATCGATCTGGCAAATGCTCTTTGCTCTTACCTGTTAGTAGAGATCATCAGAAGCAGCTTACTTTCAATTGGCAAAGCCAACAATATATCATCACTATTCTACTTCAGGACCATATCGATCCTCCAGCCTTACATCATAATCTAGTCTGCACGGACCTTAATTGCCTCTCCATCTAGTGAGATAACATGATGATCCATAATATTTACAATATTTAGCTGATAGAGCAGGGTGAGAAGGTAGAAGCTGTTGTCCTAAGCATCTTGTTTAGATGTATCTTTGCCAGTGGGTATGAAATAAATTCTGCAAAAGTTCAGAGGCCTCTCACCTCATAAAATTCCTAAGGACCAGTCTTAATTATCTAGTGCTGCTATAACAGAGATACCAGAAATGGGTGGCTTTAACAAACAGAAATGTATTTTCTCACAGTTTAGGAGACTAGAAGTCTGAATTCAGAGTGCAGACTCTAGGGGAAGGCTTTCTCTCTCTGTCAGCTATAAAGGAAGGTCCTTGTCTCCTTTGAGCTTCTGCTCCTAGGTGATCTTCATGTGGCTTGGCATCTCTCTTCCCCCATCTTTGCTTGCCTAATCTGCTCTTCTTATCTCTTGTCAGAGAGTAACTCAAAACATACCCTACACTAATCCTGCCTCACTAACATAACAGAAAACTAATTCCCAAATGTGACTATAACCACAGTCATAGAGGTTAGGATTTGCAACACCTGTTTTCGGGGGACACAATTCAATCCATAACAGAGTCTAATGTTCTGGGGCACGTCAAGACATCCCTTCTTAAACAAAGGACAAGTTAATGCATCTGATCCCTCCTACTACTAAAAGAGAGCATTAATTGGACCTCTTTGACTGTTAGATGAAAAAATATGTCCCATTTGCTCATGCTGTGCTGACCCATTTACCTAGTAACCCCAAAAGCTCCCAGCTTTGATGTGGGCTCAGAATAAGAGAAGGCCCTACAACATATATAGGTTTCCAAACAAATTGTTCTGTCACTTGGGCTATATGACCCATAAGATATGATGGTGTTTGTCAGATAGGGAGGCTGTATGGAATTTTTGGCAAGCCCTAAAAGTGATTCACACAGCAGACATTTAGGATTTTGAAGCAAAGTTATGCTTTTCTTTCCAGATAATTATTCTCCTTTTGAGAAACAGCTAACTATGGGCCACCAAATTGCCATATGACCTGCATTACCCATCTGAATGTGGTCTGACCAACCAATCCATAACCTTGAGAGAACACAATAGCACCCCATCATCAAATGGAAGTGGTAGATATAAAATTGAGCTTGAGCTTAAGGCACAGGTAAGTTGCATAAGCAAGTGGTCCAAATGCCTGTGGCCCATTTACTTGCTATATTGCCTTCTCCTTTTCAACCTGCATCTGTAACCTCATGGAAAGTTGATTCAGGAAGAAAAATGTAGGCTTGGTTTACAGAACGTTCCACACGATATACTGGCACTACCTGGAGGTGGATGTGTGTAACACTGTGGCCCCTCTCTAGTTGGTTCTGAAGGACAGTGGTGAAGAAAAACCTACCCAGTGGGTAGGACTTTGAGCAATGTACTTTGTTGATCATTTTGCTTGGAAGGAGAGGTGACCAGAAGTATAGATGTACACTATAATCAGATATACGTGTCAAATGTGAATCCTTGCCAGAAAGCAATCTCAGCAGAGGAGGATCTTAATAATCACTTAGATAAGTTGACCCACTCAGTAGACATCAGAAGGGACTAAAATCATCAAAGGCATCAGACATCAAAGGACTGAAATTTGAGACTACGATCTGAATACATTGGGCACCTCATACCATGAATCAACAGGGCAAAAAAAGGTGTAACTGTAATTCCTAAGGTCATTCATTCTGATTATCCAGAAAAAATTGGGCTGCTACTGGGCAGTGGAGGGTAAGAAGGAATATGTCTGGATTGTAGAATATATTTATATATATTTTAACCACTTTTCTTCTCCTCTTCCATTTTTATCATCTAACAGGGGTGTTCATTGTAATTAGCCTTAATTGACAGTTTTTTTTTAAGTTGTATACCAAGGAGAAATATGATTCATCTAGAACATAAAGAAAATTTGTATCTTCTTATGTGAAAGAGTTAGTGCATTTTCAGTTGTATAAGGAATAGTTGTATCATGTTAGGCAGAAACATCATTTTGATCTTGATTCTATTTGAAAGTTATATTAAGAATGATTAAAAGAGGTGTGCATGATTGCCAAGCTGCAACAGATGAAGAGAAGTGTTTTGTGCCAACTTACCTAACCTGCAAATACATTTCCCAGCATTACATTTCAAGTATGGCTCCTGATTAGTGTGCCCCACAAAGATATTTTGCATGAGGTTTCAAAGGCAGAATTGAAGCAGCAGCCATATCCACTTTACGCTCAGAAGGTCGAAGCAGGCCTAATGCTCTTTTGTCCTTCAAGAACATAGTCAACAATCTGATTCACATTGTTGGTTTGAAGTGGCAGTCAGTCTCAGTTTCCCCAGCTCCCACTGGATCTCCTCCTTATACTCCTCTAAATCCTGGTCAGGTACATGTTTAGTTCTGTGACAAAGAGCACCAGCTTTTCTTCAACTCATCCCCATCATCAAAATTGGAGGCTTATTGGCAACGAGAGACCTATGCGGGTTCTAGCTTGTCCTTGTGGGTTCTACTGTCCTTCCTTTCCCCATGCCATGTCATCTTTTCTTCCTTACTGCCTGCCCTGCTGGCTTCAACTCCAGAACCAGATGCAGAGCCAACAGCTGTACAGAAGATGTTTAACCAGCTCCTACCATTATGTAAGTTCAGGTTCCTATAATAAATCCCGTATTCTGCATCATTCCCAGTGGTTATGTTTTTCTAATCAAATTCAGCTGATACAGGATCAGTGAAAATGAGCTAGAAAAGTTGCAGAAAGGCTAATATAAGTGATTGGTTATGTTGAAATTGAAAAAAATAATTGCAAAAGACAGATGGGACAACCCCTAGAGGAGATAACCCATATAGATGCTATGTATATGTGAGGGTAAAGAACAGTGATTTCTGCACCTCTGGAGAAAATGGAACATGTCTGAGGAGGTGGGAATTATTGCTCTTGTTAATAGCCATCAAGCTGATTCTGACTTATGTTGACCTTATGTGCAGAGTAGAACTGCTCCATAGGATCTTCAAGGCTGTGACTGTTCAGAAGCAGATGGCCAGGCCTATCATCTGAGGTGCCTCTAGGTGGGTTTGAACTACCAAATCTTTTGGTTAGTAGTCAAGAGCTTAATCATTTGCACCACCTAGGGGCTACTATGAGATAACAAAAACCAAGAAACCAAACCCATTGCTGTCAAGTTGATTCCGACTGTTAGTGACCCTATGGGACAGAGCAGAACTGCCCCATAGGGTTTCCAAGGAGCAGCTGGCGGATTCGAACTGCCAAACTTTTGGTTAGCTAAGAGCTCTTAACCACTATGCCACCAGGGCTCCATGATGAGGTAAGGGGACCAAAGTAGAGCCAACTATAAAATTCAAGCTGAGAAATTTTTACTTCCTCTGGTGAGCAATTAACAAGGTGAGTTAATGGCATGGAATTTCTATTATGACGTTCAAGTGACTGAGGCCAAAGAAGACAGCCCTAGAAAGTCCTAACAGCAAGTCCAGGACCGAAGGAGCCAAGGACCTTTTCTTAAGAGCAAAGTCATGTTTGCTAAGACATAACATGCAGAATTGTGAGTCCAGAAGCACGATGATCAGTTTCCGTGATTAGAACTATTTAAATAATTACTACCATTTACTGAGCCAGATACAGTGCTAAGTACTTTATACACATTGTCTCATGAAGTGTTTTGTAATGGGTATTATTATTTAGTATGCAGAGGAAGAAACAGATATCCAGAGATATCGAAAGGTTAACTTGCCCAAAATTACATCATCAGAATTAGATGGTCCTGCATTCCAGGAAAGATCTCTCTGACTCCAATTGTTTCACTTAGAAACACTAGGTCATGTCCCAGACAGCACTGAGCCCATTGCTAGGACAGCAAACCACAACTGAGGACCACTCACATTTACTGTGCTTAGCGCCTGACTTGGTTCTCATGTGGATGAAGCTATAGGTAAAAATTTAAATGGACAACTGAAAAAATTATGAAGATCAAATGTGGAAGACCAGTTAGGAATAAAATAACTGCAAATTCTGGCCCACACACAACAGTACTGTGTGGACATTTGTACACACGTGTGACAGGAGTTTGTCAACAGTCAAATAAAACCCATTTTCTTGTATATATGCGTAAGTTATGTTCCAATGGCATGAACTCCAATTCATCATCTTTACTGAAATGGACATAAAACTGCCTCTTCATACATAATCAGATGAAAGGAAAGAACGTTTAAGAGAAAAGAAGAGAAATAGGTGTTGTGAAAGTTAAGCAGCTGGAGGACCTGGCCAGGAATACCCAGTGTACATCCCAGAACCAGACTGAGTATGTTTGAACCTTGTTCTGCTGCATTCTAGCTGTAACAAGTCACCTCTCTGCGAACCCAGATTCTCTTCTGGAAAACTGGGTTAATCATTGTTATGAAGAAAGCAGGGTGGTTCAGTAGTAGAATTCTCGCCTTCCACATGGTAGACCCTGGTTGGATTTCTGGCCAATGCACCTTATGCGCAACCAGCACCTGTCTGACAGTGGAGGCTCGCACTCATGCTGAGCAAGTTTCAGCACAGCTCCGAGAGTTAGACATACAAGGAAGTAAGGCCTGGCAACCTACTTCAGGAAATCAGGCAATGAAAACACTGTGGATCACAATAGTCAGATTTGAAGCCAATCTTGGAGACATTGTAAGACTGGGAAGTGTTTTGTTTCTGTTATGCGTGGTGTTGCCATGAGTCAGGGACAGCTGGACGGCGGTTAACAATTGTTATGAACATTATATATGTACATGTTTGCAAAGCGCTCAAAGATATACCTGGCACATAGTAAAGCACCTTACTGGATAAATGTTTGATAACTAATTAAAATTATTTTTTTGACACTTTTGAGAATTTACAATAGGCCAGGTGAAGTCAAATATCTCTGAGACTGCTTTCAGTGACTCAAGCAACATATATTTTTGAGCACCTGATAGATTCAGTGTAGTGTTCTTCGCCTGAGAATAGAGTGGCCAACAGAATTGACATTAAAGCTGCCTTCATAGAGTTTACAGGGTTCCGATCCTATAATACCTCATACACAAATCTCTTAGATCATTCGCTATATTTTAAGGTAAATTTTGTTTATGCGATTCTTTTCCCCATTTGTCTATAAGGTCTGTAAAATTCTGAAATACATGCTTCTTTGTGTTTAAGTGGGTAAAAAAGAACGAGTACTCAAAAAATGTTTGTTGGCTTAAGAAAGGAAGGGAAGGAGGGAGGGGCAGAGGGAGGAAAGTAAGGTAGGAAAGGTTAAGGGGGAAAAGAAAGGAAGCAAAGAAGGGAGGGAGGGAAGGAGGGAAGAGGGGAGGGAGGGAGGAAGGAGGGGAGGGAAAAACGAAGGGAAGGAGTAAAGTAGGTTGGGTAATAGCACTAATTGTTGACTCCAACTTTTTAAACTCAAGTCTCAGCTCTTCCTTAGTAGCTGTGTGACTGTAGGTAGGTTACTTGTTACTTAACGTCTCCATTTTCAAGGTCATCAGCTGTTAATGAGCTGAGAGTAAAACCTACTTTGATGAGTTTTTCTTTAAGGATTTAAAGAGTTAATAATTGTAAAGCACATAGCAGAATATGTGGAACATAATAATCACACGTTTAAATATATTATTATACTCATATATGCATACATATATATAATGAACTCATGAGCAAAATAAAATTTAACCAAAACCATCTCTATAAATGATATGATTTAACATGTGTAGAAGGTGTTAAAATTCCTTGATATTTTTGTGTGTGTAAAGTTATTCCTATGATTTTAAATGGCCAGAGCAAATAAAAATGAGACCAAAAGATTCAGTCTCTCTAACTTGCTATATGCCATTTTCATGCTTTGTGAACAAAAGGATTGCAGTTCTGGGTCCCTGCCATAGTGTTATACAGACCAATTGCAGCAAAGTAGATGAATCAAATGCTAATTTAGCCTGGCTCAACCAGATCCAGCTGGAGGCTGTTTCTGCACATGAAGCAGAAAAACCATTATAACCTATAATTTCTGCTCAGATCCTCAGTCTCCATCATTCTACTTGGCAGGCAATTGGTCTGGCTAAAATAATTCTGTGTGAATGATTCTGTAATGGTGGAGGAAGCAGAACCTCTAACCTGTAATACATTCTGCTTGATAGAGGAGGCCCAGCAGGCCTGTGGCTGGAACATCTCCCTCTACATGGCAGCCTGAGCTACCAAGACAGCCACATGAACGCTCCTGTAGAGAGGCCAACAGGAGCCTGTTTTGTCCTGGAAATCATCTTGAGAATTCATTAAAGACTCCAGGGAGTAGCAGCAGATTCACTAAAGATTACATTCACTGTTCTATCTCATTCAGGGTCCCCAAAGATAGATATGGAGTCAATGAACTAGATGGACCACAAGCCTGTCTTCTAGCCTGCAAGCTTCTCAAGGGCAGGGACCATGTTATACTCATGGTTGCACTTCCAGCAAGGGTCTGGATGCTTCATTCCCCAAATATTCAATGAATACCAGGTGAATGGTGGGTCCTGTTTAAGAAAGTGAGAATACAGGGATGAACAACACAGACAATGCTCATGGCCCCTTGGAATTTATAAGTTAATAGGAAGAGACAAATTATATGTATGTTTAGTTTTAAAAACAAAAAGTTTATTACGTCAAAGAAAGCATTCTGCAAAACGGCGGACACAGTAATGGGAGAAACCCAACAATGCGTTCAGAGTGGGGCTACAGTAACACAAAAGCTTATGAAGAAAAAAACCTCAAGCAGCTAAAACAATTTTGATTGGTTAATATATACAAAGGTGTAGGTGGCAGGGCTTCAGTTGACCACGTTGGCAGGTATTGACATCCTTTACAAGTATGGCTCCAGGTAACAGGATTCTGGCTGACCGCTAAAACCATATGTTTTCTGGCACCTAGACACCTGTAATCTATGATAAATTGAGTTTAGCATTAAGATGGAGGATTCTGTTGAAATATAAAACAAAAAAGTTCTAGGATGATTATATCAGATGCTTAAGGAGGGGAAAAAGTTTGTGATACAGAAAAGCCATAACTTTGTAGCATTATTTTATTCTAAGTTTTAAAGGGGGTTAGGCTGGACAAGGTTATAAAGAAAACATAAGGACCCAAGCATAGGTTAGAAAAGAATTTTTTGAGGGAGGGAGAAGGGGGCATTTTCTGAGAACTGGCATAGTAGTTTGGCCACATGTTTCAAACTTCTAACAGCTGAATTATCTCTTTTTACCATTGGTTATTTTTTAACTGCAAATGCTTCCTCTAGCAGAGAAAACCAAAACCAAACCTGTTGCTGTTGAGTAGAATTCAACTCACAGTGACCCTACAGAACAGAATAGAACTGCCTTATAGGCTTTCTAAGGAACAGCTGGTGGATTGAAACTGCCGAGCTTTTTTGTTAGCTGCTGAACTCTTGACCACTGCACTACCAGGGCACTCACAGAGTAAAAAAAGGGAGGCAAAAATGACAACCTGCATTATATGACAGAGAAGAACTCCAAGATGGAGTCACTTAGAACAAGAAAGGATTAGGCTCAGGCCCTAGCTAGAAATCCCAGTCAGGCCAAGGGTTTTAGCTTTGAAATCCTCTTTTTCATCTATCTATCTATCTATCTATCTATCTATCTATCTATCTATCTATCTATCTATCTATCTATCTATCTATCTATCTATCTATCTACCTATCATCTATCATCTATCTATCTATCATCTGTCTATTTATCAATCATCTATCTTTGTATCATCTATCATCTAGCTAGCTATCTACCTATCTATCTACCTATCATCCATCTATCATCTAATGTATCCATGCATCCATGCATCCATCCACACATCCATCCACCCATCCACCCACCCACCCATCCATCCATCCATCCATCCATCCATCCATCCATCCATCCATCCATCCATCCATCTATATACACACACACATACATATATATAGTTTCTGAGAGAAATATAAGAGCTGCCTATGAAAAATATTATAATGGATTGTCTATGAAAAATATTATAGATTATAACAGGTGGTCAATAACTTTATGTTTACCTGAGTGGATTAGCACTTTCCAACCTTTTGAAAACTACAGGACACAAAGAATGCTAACATTTGTCCCACACAATGGGGTAAAGAGAAAAAGCTGCTTCTGGCCATTAGAAACTGGCTCCTGGCCTCTGGCTACTACAGCTCTGAATGAATGATCAGAGGGCTGAGGCTAAAAGGATACTTGGGATATCCAGGCCAGGAGCTGGGAAAACTACCTGAGCATGCTATTAAGATAGACACTAGACATGCAGTAGCTGGACAGGAATCAGGCAGTGATCAATCTAAGAGTACAGGAAGCAACTCTATCAACACTCTATACGTTGTACATTAAGCCTCCACTATCAAGCCTTTCCCCAAGAACTTGATTCTATACTCTTATTTTGGTCCGAGGACATGCTTTATAATGAAACTAGACAGTACTTATCCTTAAGAGTTTTGTTTCTACCCATAGACAAATATGCCATATCATATTCTGTGTTTCTTTTATCCAGCTCAGATTTGTGCCATATTTATAATATCCTCTAGCATGGTGAGATTTGGACAGTAGAACATGCTCAATGGTTTTCTCCTCCTTCCTAGCTTATTTACCCTTTCCTGCTAGCCCTCCATCAAGGTCACAGAAAGCCTTGGGGATATGACCATATGGCATATGACAAAAGATGTGAAGAGTGAAGAATTTTGTGTCTATGTGGCAAGTCCGCAGCTGGTGTCCTGGAATACAGGGTGAAATTCTATTCCAGAAAAGGGCATAGGTCAAGACAACCGTTGGATATGGGCTATCCCACCCTGGATACACATCCTTTGCTGGGTGACTTTAAAGGGCCTCTCTATTCATTAAACCTGGACTTGACAGTATGACTTTCTTTAGTCCATGTGGCATGGGAGGAAAATTGAGGTATCCAGTCAAAAGTAAGCCAGCCCCTAGTCATGAGCCAGCCAACTGCCAGACGTGTGAATGAGGCCATCGACTGCCAGCTGCGTGCAGATACAGTAGTGAGCCCAGATGAGGCCAGCAGAATACCATTCAGCTGGTTCAAGCACAAATTGTCAACCCACAGAATCAGGAGTTAATGAATGCTTGTTGTTTTAAGCCACTAAATTTAGGGACGACTTATTATATTATATAGCAAAAGTTTACAGACACAATGAAGAAGGGGAGGTTTGTGCCGGGGGCCAGCCTCAGCAATGAACAGGGTTACCAGAGGAGGGGTAGAGTTCGGCGAAAAAGAATGAGAGGTAGTGTGTCTTATATTTTCATTTTGCAGAAAAAGAAGCCTGCTCTTTATTTTTTACATGGTCTTTTATATCATAAGCTTACAAAAGCATAACATCGCATGATCAATAAAGGGGCAGTACAAGATATAATCATAAACATCATTTCCCAGAGACATAATTTTCCAAGTGACACATAGTACAGTTCCGCATACACACACAAGTACAATGAGTTTTTGTTTAATCGAAGAGAATATTTTGTTGATTTATTTTTACACAAAGTAACAATTGACTTCATACTGCTTTACACTTATGCTTAATCTTGCAATACCTTCCACAGTTTTTATAATAATTAATCTTTTTGCAAAACCATTGCCACATAGGCTTTATTTATTTTGTCCAGGGTGGCCAAATTCTTGTAGTCCAGCCACTTTGGGTTACGTCATATTGTCCACGATTATGCCAAGGACAATTAGCCCAATCTCTACACCCAAAGACCAGTCAAGCGCAGCAGTGAGCGGGGTAGACGAGAAGGTCGACCTGTAATTGGCTGAGAAATTGGCTGAGAGAACTCACTGCCTTTTGTTTTTCCACTTTTATGGGATCATGTGTGGGTGGTGGTTTAATCACAAAAGGGCCTCGGTAAATACCAGGATTCCACCATCCTGTTTTTGTTTTCCATAGTCGAGCTATTTGTTTTTCCCCCTAAGACAACTTCATGTTGATCCCTAAGTAATACACGGGCTGTCCCTACCCGGGATTTCACCAGGGGATTATGAGTAGGACGCCCCCCGTCCAAAGGTCCCTAAATCTATAATGGAATTTTATGCTTATACATTCTGCTATACACAGGCTGAAAATGAAACAGAAACATAACACAGATGACAGAGATATTCCTGACTTTTCAGGAATTCTTCGATGTTTATGCTAGGGGCAGTGGGTGCAGAGGGGCCGCCCTTGCAGCCTGGCTCTTCCTGACTTTTCAGGAATTCTTCAATGTTTATGCTGGGGGCAGTGGGTGCAGAGGGGCCGCCCTTGCAGCCTGGCTCCCAGCAGGTTTGGAGCCAAAACTGGTGCCAAAATTTGCCCTCATATCTCACACATTTTAGACAACAAGGAGATTTTGGAGTATGGGGCAAGTTGACTTAATTCCCCTATAGGCAGCAGAGCTTAAGTGGTCCCCATGTTCCTTAACTGAGGACTGACTGCAACAGGAGCAGGACTGAGGTTACAAGTGAAGACTGACTGAACATACAGACTTGAGGATCTGGCAGAGGCCAGAGTAAAGGAATAAGGTCAGTGGAGAATGCGCCATAAATATATAGCAGCCTATTCCATCACAGCACATGAAAGAATCAAATCAGGGAGTCTGAATTTTAAATTTAAATCTTCAGTGTGGCTAGGAATCAATGAGTTGGAAAATAGCACGTGGCTTGGACATTTTTTTTTTTTAAATTAAGGATGTTGTTAATACTTTATAGTGTTGCTGTTGTTAGGTGCCATCAAGTCAGTTCCAACTCACAGCGACCCTACGCACAGCAGAACAAAACATTGCCTGGTCCTGAGCCATCCTCACAACTGTTGCTATGCCTGAGCTCTTTATTGCAGCCGCTGTATCAGTCCATCTCATTGGGGGTCTTCCTCTTTTCCCTGACCCTCTACTTTACCAAGCATGATGTCCTTCTCCAGGGACTGATCCCTCCTGACAGTATGTCCAAAGCATATGAGACTTAGTCTCGCCATCCTTGCTTCTAAGGAGCATTCTGTCTGTACTTCTCCCAAGAAAGATTTGTTCATTCTTTTGTCAGTCCATGGTATACTCAATATTCTTTGCTAACACCACAATTCAAAGGTGTCAATTCTTCTTTGGTCTTCCTTATTCATTGCCCAGCTTTCGCATACATATGAGGCGATTGAAAACACTATGGCTTGGTCAGGCACACCTTAGTCCCCTAGGTGACATCTTTGCTTCTTAACACTTTAAAGAGGTATCTTGCAGCTGATTTGCCCGATGCAATACTTTGATACTGCTGCTTCCATAGGTGTTGATTGTGGATCCAAGTAAAATGAAATCCTTCGCAACCTCAATCTTTTCTCCATTTATCATGATGTTGCTTTATTGGTCCAGTTGTGAGGATTTTTGTTTTCTTTATGTTGAGGTATAGTCCTTATTGAAGGCTGTGGTCTTTGATCTTCATCAGATAAATGCTTCAAATCCTCTTCACTTTCAGCAATCAAGGTTGTGTTATCTGTATAACGCAGGTTGTTAATGATTCTTCCTCCTATCTTGATGCCCGTTCTTCTTCATATAGTCCAGCTTCTCAGATTATTTGCTCGGCATACAGATTGAATAGGTATGGTAGAAGTATACAACCCTGACACACACCTTTCCTGACTTTAGACCATGCAAGTATATCCTTGTTCTGTTCGAACAACTGCCTCTTGGTCCACGTACATATTCCGGAATTCCCATTCTCTGAAATGTTATCCATAATTTCTAATGACCCACACAGTCAAATGCCTTAGTATAATCAGTAAAACACAGGTAAACATCTTTCTGGTGTTCTCAGCTTGCAGCCAGGATCCACCTGACATCAGCAATGATATCCCTGGTGCCATTTTGAACTGGGTATGTCCTCTTCTAAATTTGACTTGAATTTCTGGCAGTTCCCTGTTGATATACTGCTGCAGCTGCTTTTGAATTATCGTCAGCAAAATTTTGCTTGCATCTGATATTAATGATATTGTTCCATAATTTCTGCATTCGGTTGGATCACCTTTCTTGGTAATAAGCATAAATATGGATCTCTTCCAGTCTGTTGGCCAGATAGCTATCTTCCAAATTTCTTGGCATAGACGAGTGAACACTTCCAGGGCTGCATCTGTTTGTTGAAACACCTCAAATTGTATTCCGTCAATCCCCGGAGGCTTTTTTTCGCCAGTGCCTTCAGAGCAGCTTGGGCCTCTTCCTTCAGTACCATTGATTCCTGATCATATGTTACTTCCTGAATGGTTGAACGTTGGCCAATTCTTTTTGTATAGTGACTCTGTGTATTCCATCCATCTGCTTTGATGCTTTCTGTGGATTTAATAGTTTCCCCGTAGAATCCTTCAGTATTGCAACTCAGGGCTTGAATTTTTTCTTCACTTCTTTCAGCTTGAGAAATGCTAGCATGTTCCTCCCTTTTGGTTTTCCACCTCCAGCTCTTTGCACATATCATCATAATAGTTTACTTTGTCTTCTTCAGCTGCCCTTTGAAACCTGTTCAGCTCCTTTACTTCGTCATTTTTCCTTTTGCTTTAGCTGCTCCATGTTTAAGAGCAACTTCTAAGTCTCTTTTGATATACATTTTGGTCTTTCTTTCCTGTCTTTTTAATGACCTCTAGCTTCCTTCATGGATGATGTCCTTGATGTCATTCCACAACTTGTCTGGTCTTCTGTCATTACTGCTTTTAATGAGTCAAATCTATTCTTGAGATGGTCTCTAAATTCAAGTGGGATATACTCAAGGTCATACTTTGGCTCTCATGGACTTGTTCTAATTTTCTTCAGTTTCAACTTGAAATTGCATAGGAGTAATTGATGTTCTGATCCACAGTCGGCCCCTGGCCTTGTTATGACTGATGATGTTGAGTTTTTCCATCATCTCTTTCCACAGGTATAGTCGATTTGATTCCTGTGTATTCCATTTGGTGAGGTCCACGTGTATAGTCACCATTTATGTTGGTGAAAACGGTATTTGCAGTGAAGAAGTCATTATTGTTGCAAAATTCTATGATGCGATCTCCGGCATTGTTCCTATCACCAAGGCCGTATTTTCTAACTGTTGATCCTTCTTTGTTTCCAACTTTTGCATTCTAATCACCAAAAATTATCAGACCATCCAGATTGCGTGTTTGATCAATTTCAGACTGCAGAAGTTGGTAAAAGTCTTCAGTTTCTTCATCTTTGGCTTTAGTGGTTGGTGCGTAAATTTGAATAATAGCTGTATTAACTGGTCTTTCTTGTAGGGGTATGGGTATTATCCTATCACTGACGGCATTGTACTTCAGGGTAGATCTTGAAATGTTCTTTTTGACAATGAATGCAAAGCCATTCCTCTTCAAGTTGTCATTCCCAGCATAGTAGACCATATGATTATCCAATTCAAAACGACTGTTACCAGTCCATTTCAGCTCACTAATGCCTAGGATACGGATCTTTATGCATTCCATTTTATTTTTGACAATTTCCGATTTTCCTAGACTCATACTTCATACATTCCACATTCCAATTATTAATGGATGTTTGCAACTGTTTCTTCTCATTCTGGATTGTGCCACATCAGCAAATGAAGGTCCCAAAAGCTTGACTCCATCCATGTCATTAATGTCGAGTCTACTTTGAGGAGGCAGCTCTTCCCCAGTCGTATTTTGTGTGCCTTCCAACCTGGGGACTCATCTTCCGGCACTATATCAGACAAGTTCCTCTGCTATTCATAACATTTTCACTGGCTAGTGCTTTTCAGAAGTAGACTGCTGGGTCCTTCTTCCTAGTCTGTCTTAGCCTGGAAGCTCAGCTGAAACCTGTCCGCCATGGTGATCCTGCTGGTATTTGAATACCAGTGGCATAGCAGCGGGATCACCCACGTCAGACAGGTTTCACCTGAGCTTTCAGACTAAGACAGACTAGGCCTTCATGTGTCTGCCAGTTTTTCATGCTGTAGGGGCTTGTGTGTTGCTGCGATGCTGGAAGGTATGCCGCTGGTATTTTACAATAAAAAAAAAAAAAAAAAAAACTTACAATAGTGCTTAGATAATTAACCAGTTACGTTGAAAGCGGTGGTGATGGTCAATGAACCTGCGCTGGGATCCAGATAGAAAACAGTAACAGGGTATTTTTCTGGGCTATTTGATGTGACGGCTTGGTGGCCATGCTGCCAGCCTGTCAATGCCAGTCTGTTGACATCTGCGCCAGTGTCTGAATCTGGCTAAGCTGTGCCCACTTCCTTGATAGTACCTGCTGATTATACTCCAAGCCCAAAGTTGCTGAGTAACTGTGGGCCCACCATGACCTTCTGACCAATCAAATCAGGGTCCTTCACATGCATTATGTCAGTTTGTCACCTAAAAGGAAGAGATGCTGATTGACTTTGTGGCTTTTATAGTCTCTGTCTATTCTTTTGGCATTATGTCATCAAAGCCTAGTGGAAATTGTGTAGACTCTAGAGTCTTTGTTCAAATTCTGGGTCCATCCTTAATTCATGACTTACCTCAGGAAAATTACCAAAACTTTCTGGTATTTTTTCTTAATGGGGAAAAATAACACCTGTTTCTTCTACCTGGCAGAGTTGATATGAGGATATATATACATATATGAAATAGACAACAGATTTTCATGTTCTCTTTAATAGCCTGTCATCTCTATTTGGATAATTCATTATATAAGAAACCAAAAGTTCTTAAATATCCTAGGTGTTTCAACAGCTACACTGAATTACCTCACCCAGCTGATATAACAAGTGTCCCCATGGCCAGGACCTGGGATTGCCTTTAATGGGTGCCAGTTGATGCCAATGAAGAAAACATCTCTGAGAGGAAGAAAAAAATTATTTCTACTGACAGAAGTGAAATGAAAACAGAAATAATTATTTTCTCTTTTTTTTCTTTTCCAAAATGCCGATTTTTTATTCCTTTTGTTCCTTTGTTGTTAGTTGCTGTTGAGTCAATTCCAGCTCATCACGACCCCATGTCTGCAGAGTATAACTGCTCCATAGAGTTTCCAAAACTGTGACCTTTCAGAAGCAGATCACCAGATCTGTCTTCCAAGGGGCCTCTGGGTTGGTTGGAGCCAGGGGCGGATTAACCAGTAAGCAAGGTATGCACAGACTTACTGGAAGCAAGTTATGCCCAGGCTTAATTGTGTTTACTTACTAATCTGTAATGCACAATTTCACATGTGTTTCACCACATATTTGATTGTGTGCTACAGATTAGTAAGCGCAAATAAGCCTACCTGTGCCTTGCTTATTGGATAATCTGTCCCTGGTTATAACCACTAACCTTAGAGCCAATAATCAAGTATTTAACTGTTTGTGCCACCAAGGAACTCCTGTGTTTCCTGTACTTAAATATATTTTGGTGCTTTTGATTTTGGATACATGTTGAAATGTATTTCCTCTTTTTTATGCCTCTGATATCAAATTTTTAGTCAATGTCTAGAAAGTGCAATTATTGTATTCACTAATTTCACCCATATTTGTTGACTGGGTGATGTGTACCAAGTATGGGACAGCCACCAGGGACAGAATGGAGTGAATGGTGTAATCTCTGACCCCACGGAACCTATAGCCCTATCACTATTTGAGGCTTGCCCTCTCTCTCTCCCCCATTTACTCTTGCATCCATATCTACAGTCCCCTTCCCGGGATTTACTTTTCTCCCGAGCCCTTACAAATGATAATAATAATAATAAAATCAGACCATTTCCATAGAGTGCTCACTGGATTGACGGGCACTACTAAGCAATTTATATAAATTATCTCATTTAATCTTTTTAACTATTATATAAGGCACATTCTATCATTATCCCCATTTATAAACAAAAACCCTAAACTCTATGTGGTGGAGACAATGTTCAAGTCTAGGTTTATTTGGCCACAGCATCGTTTGTATACATTAACTGGTATTGTCATCTGTACTTACTATAGACAATCCACATTCTAAAACAGATTTTGAAGCCTCTGAAGGCAAGAAGCATAACTTCTATCTATAGTAATTTGTCCAGTTTACACACACATTCTTAGTTAATTCTCATAACACGCTATGAAGTAGACATTTTAACTCCACTATAGAGATGAAGAAACTGAAGATCAACCAGGCTAAGAAACTTATCCAAGATCACTTAGCTAATGAGTGACAAAGCTGGCATTCAAGTCCATTTCTTCTTAAATCTAAAGTTCATATCCCTAAACTGCTTCCTTAGGATTTGAGAAACTTAATAAAATCCCAAAATGGTTTGCCCCTTGGGATAAATAGACTTCCTAAGCAGCAAAAACTTCAGGGTAAGTAAGAAATTAGGGGCATATTAGTAGACAGGGAAGAAATACACAGAACTCCAATCCCCCCGTTAGCATGCTTAAAAATGAAGGGAGAAATCTATAAACACAAAAACAGGAGGTATATTTTTATATAAACATGAATAAGATAATTGGATTTTAGTATAGATAATATGAACTTAGAGTTATCCCACACACCAAGCATGGCAATTAATCCCAGGTAAGCTCAAGCGCAAAATGTATCATTAAAAACAAAATTACAGTACTGGGCTTTCTTTGGCTCTTTTTCTATAAAGGATGCTGTGGTCTGATGGACAGAATCTTAGCCTTTAACCCATGCCCTGGATTTGGCACTTATTACTTCTGCAAAATTGAGTATATCACTTAAAGTCTTGGAGTTGCATCAGGCAGAATAGCCAGATTAGAACAATAGCATTAAGCCAAAAGAAAAGGTAGAAATAATAAAAATAAGATAAATCAATGAAACAAAAAATGGTAGACGATGAACAAAAGCAAAGTTTTTTCTTCCAAAATAAGAAAAAACTAATCAAATAGACAAATCCCTGCAAAGATTTACCAATTAGTTTTAAAAATCAGAAATAAATAATAACAGGAACTAGACGAATAATAATAGAAACCTAGATGTATCTGTAGATACAAAGTATGTTTTTAAAATCCTAAGTATATATGATTATCCAAAGAACTTTGAAAACTAGATGAAATGGTCAATTTTTTAGAAAAAATACAGGTTACTAATATTAACAAAGGAAGAAATGGAATGCCTTAATAGACCAATAAGCATTAAAAAATTGATTGATAATCAATCTACTTTTCCCTCATTAAAAAAAATATATATATATATGCCTAGTTGGTTTTATATATAAGTATTCCCAACACTTCAAGAAAGAGATAACCCTTATATTATATGCACCATTTCTGAGAATAGAAAAAGAGGAAAAAAAACCAATTCATTTTATAAAGCTTATATGACCTGATATCAAAACTGTTGGACAGTGGAAAAAAGGAAATAGAGAACAAGTCTCATTTTTGACCATAGAAATATGGTGGAGGGAAGATATTTGGGGGATCATAGGACTTTGTGAAACCCTAAAGGGCTTGGTTGACAGAAAGCATTTGCAGATTTAGATGAGATGGGGGATAACTGATGGAACATGCACATGAAGAAAAAAAGAGGCCAGCTAAATCCTAGGTGGAAATAAGAGATACTACTTTCTCTAAAACTGAAATCTCTGTATCTAGAAAAGAAAATCCCCACAGAATTATTTATTTTTAGCTTAAATTACTGAGTTGAATCTGATGAGACAACCATGTTTGCTGAGACTGAGGCCATGGTGTTTAAAATATGATATATCAGAACTGTTCGGAACACACACATACGCGCACCTGGGCCTCTGAGTTGAGCCCCAGCCAGCTTATATGGTACCTTGGATGTCTTCTCTGGTGGGACACAATCTGCACAACAGTCCCTGGTCTGGCATGTGGAGCATGGGTTCAAATTCTTAGGCAGTAGTGTGTGACAGTCTAAGACTATGTCTACATGAAACCAAAATAACTTACTATATCATTCAAGGTTGTTGTTGTTAGGTGCCACTGAGTCAGTTCCAACTCATAGCAACCCTATGTACAACAGGATGAAATGCCTCCCAGTCCTGTGTCATCCTCATAATTGTTGCTATGTTTGAGCTCATTGTTCGGCTCCCATGTCAATTCATCTCATTGAGGGTCTTCTACTTTTTTGCTGACCCTTTTCAGTCAAGGTAATGAACTGTTAATTAACAAGCAAGTTAAATAGATTGCTCAGCACCATGTAGATCAAACAACTTTAGTTGATTGACTGAATTATTATCTTATTATAGTATCCAGTGGAGTAATACACGTACATTTCTCCTAAGTGCATGGCCAGTCCCAAGACTGTTAATCAAGCAAGATTTTGATAACAATGACAATGATGGTGATTATGTTATTGATTAGTTTATATTTTATGGTATCTTTCAGTTTACAGATTATTGTCACATATACCACCTAATATAATGGCTCAAAAAAAAAAATCTGACAGCACATAAATATCAACCTTTCTCACACACACACTCATACATCATTACCTCTTGATTTTGTTAATCATATAATTTTATGATCTGATTTATCAGTTAAAAAGCATGTAAATCAAGTGGTACTTATCTACAAGTGGGAATCTCTTTGAAGGGATAATTACCTTGGAGTTAATAGTGAGTATCTCTGTCCAGTTAAAGCATGGTTCTGCTTAATAAAATTAAATCTATACATGGATTCTGCATGATAAGGTATGCCAGTTTTAGTCAGGGTAAGCAAACGCTAGCTGCAACAAGAGTGTCTTAAACTGAAACAGCATATTTCTCGTGCATGCAAGGTCTGATGTGAATTACATGTCTCTCCTGAGCTGCTCTTCTCAATGAAGTGTCTCAGAGATCCAGGATGCTTCATTTTTGAGCATCACTGTTTCAGTAAATGACTTCCATGGTCACCTCCAAAGGAAAAGAGAGGCTACGGAAATAGCATACTTGATCTTAAAAGCCTAAACTCAGAAATAAGATGCATCAATTTCACTTATATTTTATTGGCTAGAAGTGGCCACTTTGAAGTGTAATTTCCAAGAGGCCTGGGAAGAGGATTCCACCTGTGTTTTCAGGAAGGAGAGAATACGCAGACATGAAAATCATTAGCAAACTTTGCCATAGTTCTCTTGCAAATATTGAGATAACATTTCCTTTTTTAAATATCTATTTTTCTACTGATTTCTCTACCTTATAATAATTCAACATTGAAGTGAAGAATTTTGTTCCTCTCTCCAGCATGAAATGAAAGGGTATTTGACAAGCTTCATGCTTTTACTTTTGTCTATAAATTATATGTTTTAAACATAATGTCAATGCTTCAAAACAGTTTGGTACATGTCAGTAATAGCTCTTAATGACTCAGAAAGAATATAATAATCCACCATGATCAAACCTAATCTGCCATGAAAAGTACAGAAATATCAAATGGCTTATTCTGTGGAAACAAATCCAAATTAATTGCCTCATTTGTTACATCATGTATAATATACACTTTAGCATTGACACAGCTTTGTATAGACATCGAGCTTCTCAGAGAAATTTCGAAAAACATCACCATATAAGGTTTCCTTGAATTGTAAAAAGAAGCAATGTGTCTAATGAGGCAAATCCTAATTCTCTGTGGGTTTTATTATTATTATGCAACAATTATTTATTGAGTTATGGTATCTTGGGTATAACAAAAAATAAAAAATACATAAATTTTTACTATATTCCACTTATTTGGATAACCAGCACGTATACACACACACACACACACACACACACGTGTCCTTCTTTGCATACAATTCAAAAAACGCCCTTATACAATATAATCTAATTATCCCATAAAACTAGATATGAAACACTTAAAAAAAAAAAAAAACCAAACCCGTTGCCATCAAGTCCAACTCATAGCAGCCCTATAGAACAGCGTAGAACTGCCCCAGAGAGTTTCCAAGGAGCACCTGCTGTATTTGAACTGCCAACCTTTTGGTTAGCAGCCATAGCACTTAACTGCTACACCACCAGCGTTTCCATGAAACACTCAACCGCCTTAAGAGACAGCATAAAGTGTCCATCTTTCCAGATTTTGTGGAAATCTCTCAGCCGTCTAGACTTTCCCCACCTTTTTTTTTTTTTTTTACTATTATTGTATATCTTTGTGAGTTTATAGTATTTGTTTTCTTTACTGTTGTTTTTGTGAGGTTTCAAAGAGTTTTGGAGATAAATGCCAATGTTCGGTCAGTTTGTTCAGTGGGAAATCTTCATTCACAAATTCTCCATTTTTTATTTCTTAATAATATACTCTGTCCAATTTCTGCCACTTGGCCTAGTCAGAGCACTGGGTACATGCACTACTACAAATACTGTAATACTCTATATTATAATTTTGGTTTAACTGACATGTAGAATAAACATTTGATGGAATCTATTTAGGCTGTAGTGGTTTGGGATTTCCAATTCTCATTGAATTTACTTCTACACAATCTTCAGATCTGCTCCCCAGAGAAGCCGTCCCTGAATCCCTGATTTTGTCAAAACCTCAGATTATTCCCTCGCAGCACCTAGTATCTTTTCATCATAATACTTATAATAGTTTTAATCTTCACTTATCTAATAATTATTTGGTTGTTTTCTGTCACCTCTACAAGAGTCTCAGTTCCATGAGTGCAGGAAACATGTCTGTGTTTATTCACTATTACAGCCCAGGCACCTATCAGAGAGTATGCCACACAACAGGCATTCAATACATGTTTGCAATGAAAAAAAAAAAAAAATGATTGCATGAGTTATATAAAGTTCCATAGCTCTACAAACCTAGAAGCTGAACTTTAATCAATTGTAACAAATTTTAAAAATTTCTATGAATCTTTATAAGGCTCTGAATATATTTAATCTCACAAAGGTGAAATGCTGTCAATGAATACTTAAATTGAAATTAATTGAATAAAAGACCAAGGCTAACATCATCAGCATCATCTAGAATTTCCTGAGTAATGAAGGAAGTATGCTCAGCAAAAACACATTTTCATCAATACCAGCAATTGGTATGGCTTGGATCAGTTCACACTCAGGAGGATAATATGGCATTTTCTAAATGTCTTAGATGATAATCAACATTCTTTGTCCTTTTATAAGAAGAGGAAAAAAGAAAACTACATGGTGTGGTGAAAAGAACAATAACCTCATAGCCACAGAGCCTAAAACTTAATTTCTGTCTCTCACTAACAGTTTATATCTGAGCAATGTTCATCTTTACTGCAATTGGTTTATGAAATCATTTCATGATTTCTCTGTCCTTCCAGCTCCAACAATGATCAGTTTTTTTGCTGGTGCTGGGAATTCTATTGAGGAGCCTGACCCCTTGAAGTTCTACCCCTGAATTGTTTAGAAGATGCCAAGTCGTACAAATGGCTTATTGATACAAATGACTCGGAGAAATGTGAGACTATTTCAGGGCATTTTTTGTTTTTGTTTTCAGGATTTCAATTGTATGATGTAACTTCAAGGTTATGGGAATGGTCTCAAGACTCAAAAATAATGCCTTTTATTCCTCCTGGCTCAAATCTGGAAAATTAATTTAGAACCTCATTTTGGAATTCCCAGTCAGGGTGTTTACCCTTTGATACTTCCCTCACTCCAAAAATAAAGCAATGACTTATTTTAAAAGGAGAAAATTGAAAAACAATGGCCATACTACACACTAAATCGACAATAGATAAGTGATAACTTTGGTGCGGGATAAGACGGTACACAGTATTGGGGAAGCCAGCACAACTTGTATAAGGCAAGGCCATGGAAGTCTCATAGACACATCCAAACTCCCTAGGGCAGCGAATTGCTGGGCTGAGGGCTGTGGGGATCATGATCCCAGGGAACATCTAGCTCAACTGGCATAACAGTTTATAAAGAAAATATTCCACATTCTACTTTGGTGAGTAGCATCTGGGGTCTTTAAACAGCCTGTGAGTGGCCATCTAAGATACTCTACTGGTCTCACCCCATCGCTGGGAGCAAGGGAGAGTGAAGAAAACTAAAGATACAAGGGAAAGATTAGTCCAAAGGACTAATGGACTGCAACTACCACGGCCTCCACCAGACTGAGTCCAGTACAACTAGATGGTGCCTGGGTACCACCACTGACTGCTCTGACAGGGATAAAAATAGAGAGTCCCAGACAGAGTGGGAGAAAAATGTAGAACAAAATTCTAACTCAAAAAAACGATCAGACTTACTGCCTGACAGAGACTGGAGAAACCCCAAGAGTATGGCCCCCAGACATCCTTTTAGCTCAGTAATGAAGTCACTCCTGAGGTTCACCCATCAGCCAGGGGTTGGATAGGCCTATAAAACAAAATTAGACTAAAGGGGCACACCAGCCCAGGGACAAGGACTAGAAGGCAGGAGGGGACAGGAAAGCTGGTAATAGGGAACCCAAGTTCAAGAGTGTTGACATGTCGTGGGATTGTTAACCAATGTCAGAAAACAATCTGTGTACTAACTGTTTAATGAGAAGCTAATTTGTTCTGTAAACCTTCTTCTAAAATACAATAAATAAATAATAGCCATACTAAAAAAAGAGAGAGAGAGAGAAACATGTCTGCTGGCCAGAGACAAAAGAGAAACAAAAAACGGGGTTGAAGCCAGGGACCTGGTGGACTCCAGGTTTGGATGTATGTTGAAGCAGCATGGAGAACACTTAAAGCAGAGCATGGGTCACAATCCACTCTTACTTGGTGATGGGATTTGAACTACATTTCATATCACCTTAGTTTGGCGGCTCCCAATTGTCTGGGAGACCCAGATAAGCGTAAACCTCTAGAAAAGCAAATAACAAAATTCAGGAAATACATCAATACCAGATGAAATTTTAAAAATGACTTTAAAGTATATATGTTCATGTTTTTGACAGAGTTTTAATGGTTGGAAATATGGTGAAGTCTTCCTTCCTTTTGGTGTTAACTCTTTAAGAACAGAAACTTTCCATTCATTCATACAACAAATATTATTGAACACTACTTTTTAACTCAGATGCCTTAAAATGAACTTTTTCAAGTAGCATCTCCTTAGCCTATGTATTAATGAAAGACGAAAGCTGGAGGTATACATCCCTTCATTAAGTGACATCGTTAAAAAACAGGTGTCTGAAATATTTTTATTGCTGTGTTATATATCATTTGTATTATAAGTCCAAAATATGTGATATTTCTCTTATCGTATTGGCAGATCCTTTAATTTCTTGATGCAAGCAATTGATTACTTTCAAATGAATTCATCTATTTCCCAAAAATTCTACTTTTCAACTTTATCCAAATATTAGAAGACTATATGCCTCCACCAAAACGTAAGCTACATGAGGGCAAGAATTTTTGTTTTGTTTAAGTACCTAGAATGGTGCTTGGCTCATAATAAGCACAGTAAGTATTAGTTGAAAAATTAAATTATTGTCAAATAATGTCTTAGTTTTGGAATATGGTAAGAATCAAGATAGCTGATATTTTTATTACAAATTTCATTACATAAGCAAGTGCCACAAAGATTTCTTACATGTTTCTCTTTCTTAAGAATTTAATCTATATATTGGGATTGTTCTGGCAGAAGAAACTGCCTCATGCTGACTTGAACAGAAAGAGAGATTTATTATAAGGGAGCAGAGATGTGCGTGGAATCCCAAGGCTGAGAGTCAAGGACACACTGCCTCTTGTGTCTGCTCCAGTAGTGGACTTGCTTCTTTCTCTCTCACTGCACTCCAGCTTTCTCAGCTTTCCAGACACCGTGGTAGAAAATGGTCCTTGATAATTCGTGGTTTTATTCAAGGTTTCAGTCAGACTAATAATAGAGCTTAGTAAAACGTCCACTTTCCTATAGACCAGCTCATTGTCACAACATTAGTAGCTTTCCATCTTTAGATCAATCAGCTGTGGTCAGAGAGGCCTGGAGAATAAGACTCGTCATCAGGACAGTTCATTGGTATTTGGTCAAATGTCTCACTCACAAAGATCTCCTGGGGAAAGTTATAGGGTTTTGATAGAGATGCATGAAGCCAGATGTAGCGTCAGAAGTTTTCTAATAAGAGAAAAGGAGCTGATAAATGACAATTCTACTAATTTAGCACCATGCAGTGTGGACCTACTTTTCTTGACAAAGACTTGAAAGCATGCATTTCTCATACAAGGCGAATGAATGAGCTATTGCTGAGGGTATTTTCAAGTGTTATATTTGGTGGCTATTATTACTAACAAATAGCTTCCTCTCTGTCACTACAGATACAGATATATGTATGTGTATATACTTACACATACACATATATACACAATCATATGGAATAGCATATGCATCAATATATAGATCCATAAAAATATAGAAATAACTCTAAAACAGTGAAGTTATAAGATATATATATACTTAAACATCAAAAATATTTAAATGTTATTTGAATTTAGCAAAATGTAATCAAAAGGAATTACCAGCCTTTCCAAATATTTAATTACAAAATATATATGATTCTACAATATTCTTATAAGTTGCAAATAAAATTTTTTTTTTTTTAATTCTGAGATTATAACAATTATGGCATTTAAATGCTACATTTCCAGTTCAGGCATTTTTCTCCAATAAGGGGAACTGATTGACATTCTTTTATTTTCTCCCTTCTAACCTCCCCCTCACTTTTCAATGTTCCTTGTTTGTTTTACTTTTACTTTGTCTGGATAAACAACATTTACATTCTGACCTACTACCATAATTCTGTAATTATTTAGTGGTGGTTCCATATTTTAGTGGTTTAAATACTTACATCATTTTACCATAGTTGCTCCATTGTTGATTTTTTTTTTTTTAAATAGTTTATGTTTGGCTGAGTTTAAGTGTCTTTTTTAGGGGGAGAGGGTTTCTGGCTTTTTCTTTTGTTCAGAGGGGCTTATAGGTGCCATAGTACCTAAATTCTTTCACCTTTGACAAAGACTTTCTGTGGCTTTTATTCTTGAAATATGATTTATACGGATACAACAAACTTAAGTTATACTTTTTATTCTCAGTACTTTGTAGATGTTGCTTCATTGAAGGTTGCTATGGGGGAAAAAAGTGAGGTCTCCTGAATATTGTCCCATCATGGGAGATATTTATTTTCTGTCCAGATGACTGAAGAATTCTTTATCATTTGAGTTCAATAACTTACCTAGGATATGTCTCTTTCTATCGTTGTGAATCGATTTGTTTTTGTATACCAAAGTTTCTTTCATTTGATTGATTTAGTCTTTTCCATATTTTAGAGAACTTTTTAATCAATTGAGTCTCTGAAAACTCTTTTCTTCATTTTATTTGTTGAATTCTCGACTTCAGATATGTGCATTATCTTTGTACTGGATGGTCTTTGTTTCCCATTGCTGGATTAGTATATATTATACACAATTGATCATTCAATCTTTTTAGCTCTTTTCCTGTGTGCAGTGTAATTGATGGGTATGTTTTAAAACTTGATAGATATTACCAGATTATGCACCAAAATTTATAGAGCAATTCACACCACTGGTCCCAAAATTGAGCTTTGAATCTGATCGAACTCTAGAGTCCCAGCTCTTCCCCTCCCCTCTCAAAATGAAATGCTTTTTGGAAGGCTAAGAAAAGCCTACATTTAATTAAAGCAATGTAAAAACATAAACTTCTGATTCGCTGCAAGAACTGGGAATCACTGGCCTTTACCACTCTGACTCTTGATTGAATCTTGTACCTTCAAAGCCAGTGAATTCCATTAATTTAGCTTCCTTATCTATGTATCAGTAGCAGCCATGATGACATTCACCAAGACAGTCTCACCAGCTGAATCAAATCTAATGAAAATGAAACATTGTCACAGCCAGACTACTCTCATTTGTGGATATCTCAGAGAAATGGTAAGGGATGTCCTCAGAGTATGGAAAAGATCAAGAATCAGATGGCTGAAAGCACCAGGGAAAAAATCATCCTTTTCACAACTTTTCCTCTGCAATAGTCTCTGAATATCATTAAAAAACACCTGTTGCCATGAAGTCCATCCCGACTCACAGCAACCCTACAGGACAGAGTGGAACTGTGGCATAGGGTTTCCAAGAAGCGGTTGGTCGATTCGAACTGCCAGTCTTTTGGTTAGCAGCCAAGCATTTAACCACTGTGCCACCAGGGCTCCTGATTGTCATAGTCATCCATTAGTACCATGAACTAAAGCAAGAGGGATGCCAGGATGATTATCTTTTCCTCCTTTATTAGGAAAAAAAAAATTATCTAAAACAAGGTGAAAGGCTGGGGTAATATATCATACCAGTTTTCAACTCAAAAATTAAAACCTTAGAGAGAGAATTTTTTCCATAATTTTTAACTATTATGTCTAGTGGAAAGAACTGCACTGCTTGGCCAGGATTCTTTATTACACAAGAGGCTTGAGGTCAAGTTCATTTCCCATTTGTGTCTAACCTTCCCAGGCATTTGTTTTCCTCCTTCTTTGATTGAACGTGCTTGGGTATATGATTTGTGTGATTTCATTGGACCTGTAAACACAGCCTAATCACTTCATTCCTCAACAGCTTCCCGGCCCTGGCAGATGCACAGGAGCCTTCTGCCTCAGCCGAGTTTGTCCTGCTGAGGAGGTTTAGAGAGCGACCAGGTCCAGATTTCCTCACAGAGTTGGTATCCTGTGGCTTTTAAAAAGTTTCAAATATGGAGAAATACTGTATGATAATAAAAGTCCAGGTATGAATCAGTAAATTATTTGAATAAAAATGAATCTTTATGTAATTAAAGAAGTTAAATGTTAGGTTGTCATCACAGATACTGAAGTTTCCCAGGATGGAGGGTAGACTTGTGCTGGCTAGGATGAGCATGAATTACAGGCCAGTGTCCACAGAGTCCACAATGTCCCCAGATGGATGGCAACACCAAGAGAAAGACTAACAAAGCTGGAAGGAATGAGCATATGTAATGAGTTCAAGAGAATTCAGGGCTGACCAAGGAAAAAGATATGACCATGAGAAAGCAGCTTTGTACAAGAAGCTACTGAGGCCAAAACATTGACAGCTGCATGCTGGGGCAGTTCCTCACAGCAGGAGGTCTTTCAAGGACAAGAGGTGAAGGAGCCACGAGAGGGCCTGGAAATCCCATGGAAGAGGAAAAGGGAGAAAGGAATGTCTTAGATGGTCCTGTGGGATGTCCTTCTGCAGTGAGGTGGGGAGTCTCTGGGTATGAGAGTTCCAACAACTGCAGCACCTTACGGTCCTTATAATTACAGATGATGGGTGAAGTTTCGCAAAATATGTAAAGCTGGCAGGTTTTAAGTAAGCAAAATATCTACTTATTTGGGCTATTGGCACCAGTGGGCTTTTTGGGCTAACAGAGCCAGGCTGTTATCATGAAATCCAGCAAGGGTCAGGTCAGGTAAGGACATGATTCTCTAGATCTGCGCATGCACCAAGATCCTGGCCCGTGCACGCACAAAGATCTGGCACCAAATACAAATCGCAGTTAGAGGCTGTGGTTTGCAAAGGCGGTGGGCTAGGAGGAAACCGCGGTCAGAAGTTGAGGTTTGCAAGGATGGTGAAAGAAGCGGGGGGAAGCCGTGGCGAAACAGGGTTTCAAGAGGACATGGGAGATAAAGGTTTGAGGCTGCTGTAGGGATCTTGGAAAACGCACACCCTATACTTCCAAATTATGGTGTGTGTGGTATAGGGTAAAAAGTGGACTTGATTTAAGTGTATGGAATAAAAATCAGTTATTTGTGAAAATAAATGTTTTATGTTTTACGGATTCTAGGAGCAGTTACAAATTTAGGAGAGTTTATCAGAGATGAACCAAAATATCCAGAGAAAACAGGAGAGACCAATATCAGGAAGGGCTGGAAAAAGAAGACAGAGGAGTAAAGGGATGAAAGGGGAATGGATACAGGATAGGGTGGTTTGTCTTGTAGGCACTGCCCAGAAAATATGAAAAGGAGAAGCTTGGTGAAATTTTCTGGTCACGAAATTCTCAACTATGATAAAAGTTGTTTGGGGGCCAAAACTAGCAGACAGTACCAGGTGATGTGGTCCTGGGTTTCTGCAAGCTTTTCCTCACTGCCTGTTGAGTAGCAATGTGAATCCCAGAGAATCACTAATGAGACAAAATATTTTAAATCAGAACATAGTTTCATGTATTCCCATCATGTGATGCAATACTCACTTACTTCAACCTGAGGTGGTGGGAACAGCTTAATAGTTAAAATCAGATGGATCTGGGTAATTTTTGGTAAGTTACTTAAACTTTAAAAACTTCATTTCTTGTCTCCCTTATTTATTGAGAAATAAATAAGATAACATACATGTAAAGGCCGGGTGGTCTAAAATATTAAGATCAGCTTTTGAAACCCAGTTAATTCTTCTGCTTTTACACATATCAGATAAAGATGGGCAAGGGACCAGGCTTGCTGTTTTCATGATATTTTGTGGGAGAATATTTGGCCTTTCTGGGAAAAGACTACACGGTCTGTTTCTCAACTAGCCTTGCACGTTGAGAAAGCTTTGTACTTGGAAAGCTGTCAAGAAATGCTTGTGAAGTGACGCAACAAACTGCTTCACACCGTCCTCTCCATCCTCCACTCTCTGAACACAGTTGACATCGGTTGACGTTGGTGTTGGTTTCCCTCCAAAGGATCAGACGACAAAGGCAGTCATCATCACTCTGGGCATTCACTGCAGAAGTCAGCTCTGGCCATTCATGTCTCATTAAGAACAAAAAAAAGAAGCAGCAATTCATGTTTAAAGAAGCCCCTTAAAAGTGAGAGAAAGCTGATCTTATTTCAGGGAATGCCATGAGTCTTAGTTTCTTGTTTCAGAGGTTAGTGCAGTGATTTCCAGTGTTTGTGAACTGGCAGCAAAGTCACCATTTGTTCACTTTTGTGGCAAAGTCCCTATTCCCTGTGCCTTTACCACTGCACGAAGCCCTGAGTGCAGTATTTTTTGTACCAACTGCAGAAAATCAAAGTTTATTTGGAATTGAGAAACATATGGCACCTCCCCACCACCTGCACTGAGATCATTGACTATTAAATGGGAGTATACCAAATCAGGAAGCTTGATGACATCAAAAGCCAGGTTATGGTGTTTTCTGATATGCCCCTAGCATGTAGAACCATGCAAGGTACAGAACAAGGGCTCTGTAACTATTTTTTCAGTGTATGGATAAATTCATGCAAACTTTCAGCCATAATACAAGTATTATTTCAACTTTTTCAGCAATTGTGCAACTTAGGCACTGTTAACCTCACTTTTATAATTGTGGAAACTATGATTCAGGGAAAGGGATGTGTGAGGCAGAGTAAGCACAGGCCTTAAAGTTGAAAGGCTCTCAGATTGAGACCTGACCTTGCTACTCAGTTGCAATGTGATTTCAGGTAATCGGCATAAGCTGTGTGAGCTTCATTTTCTTTATCTGTAAAACAGGGATGATACTTTCTGAAACAGTGGACATGAGAATTAAATGAGATACTACATGAGGCATGTCCCACAAGGAACTGTCATGGAGCAGACATTCAACACATAAAATTTAATCTTTTTACCCAAGGTGGCAGGAATTAATAAAACCAAAGCTCTAATCTATTGACCCCAAACCTGAATTATTTCCTTTAGAGCAAGCTACAAGGCTGAACATATCTAGTCTATGTCAAATGGTCAAGCTTTAGAAATGAAATTTAATTTGTATTGTTAAGGACTTCAACTTTCCACCTTTCTTCTGGGAAGACCTCGAATGATCAGAAAAACATCTTCTGAAGCAGAGAGTTCCAGACTGGGAGAAAGAAAAAATGGAAGTTGAAATGAAAATCAGCAACTGGATCCAGACCAAGTAACTAATACCCCTTCTCTGGCAAAGCATAATAAATGGGTCCTTCGTCTCTACAAACACCTGTCTCTTTAAAGAAGTAGCTCAGTCAAAAGCAAATACCTTCTTCTAGAATTTTGTTCCAGGCCTGGCTCAGAAGGAAGGATGAAGTTTCCTAGGATCTGGGTTCCACGTACCCCAAAAATAAACATAAACTTTTCAATTTAGACTATTTCTTCTTATGTCAAAGAAGCAACCTGTTAAACATAGTTCAGTAATCCATCATCACCCAGTACCCTTCTCCCGTTATCACCAAGAATTTTCTCATAAAAGGTGACTAAGAACAATGTTCTGTTTCTTGGATGTAAACAGATACAAACTAAGACTTCAGCCACACTCAGGCTCTGTTAGACAGGATAATACAGTCTACTTTATTGTTTAAATCAAGGATAGCATTTGAAATATAAAACATACATTGAATTATTTTCTTTCAAAAATTTGAGCAAATGCACATTTAAGGAGCATTCATGGAATAAATATCTAACCAAGTCTCTTTTTTCTCTAACGTATGTTGATACCCATGGAGGGTATATCAAATCTGCACAGGCAACAGTTCCAGGGGTGGATTATCCAATAGACAAGGTAAGCACAGGCTTACTTATGCTTACCTAGTAATCTGTAGTAAACAATTTCACTACAGATTATCTGGCAAGCAAGGTAAGCACCGTGCTTACCCTGCATATTACATAATCCACCCCTGCGATGTCAAAGAAAATCAGGATCTGTTCATAAAGAAGTAGGGAAGCATGGATACGGGGTAGGCAACCCACAGAATCTGCCACTGTACACACCTTCGGCTACCTAATACCAATACCCATCTTCTTGTCATACGTAGTATAGCTTAACCATCATCCCAAGGGAGTGTCCTGTGTGAGGCTCCTCATGGACTGGTGACCTATAAAACCACAAGGCAAGTTATCTGCATCTGACACGTGCAATATAACATTAGAGAATAAAAATCTTATAATTCTTTTCATAACTGTAGTAATAACTTCAATTCAGAAAAGGGGGCAATGGGAAACACACAGTAATTACTCTTTCACAGAAAATACCAAAGTCTTCAGGACAGCCGTAGCAAAGACTCCCTACTTTGGCAGTGGTGTAAACTCCTCGGTAGTATCCTAGATTGGTTTTCCTAGAAGCAGAGCCTGAGAAGGTGATTCTTATGCAAGCCATTTATTGAGAGATCACTTTCACATGAAACCTGCAAGCAAGTAAGGGAAGCATGAGGGGCAACAAAAGAAGCTAGGTAAAGAGATGAGTTCGGTTAAAGCTTAGCTTCAAGTTCATCCTACAGGGTGAACAAATCTTGCCCGAGTCCTGCGCCATCTTCATGATCATCGGTATGATCATGTCCATTGTTGTGGCCACTGTGTGTTTTGAGTGCCTTCCAACCTAGGGGCCTCATCTTTCAACACTACATCAAAAAAAAAAAAAAAAAAAAACCCATTGCTTTCAAATCAATTTTGACTCATAATGACCCTATAGGACAGAGTAGAACTGCCACACAGAGTTGCTAAGGGGCAGCTGGCAGATTTGAATTGCCAGCCTTTTGGTTAGGAGCCAAGCACTTAACCACTGTGCCACCAGGGTATGAGTCAGAATCAACGCCACAGCAAAAGGCTTTTTTCAACACTATAGCCCGTTGCCGTCGAGTGATTCGAACTCATAGTGACCCTAAAGGACAGGGTAGAACTGCCCCATAGGGTTTCCAAGGAGCACCTGTTGGATTTGAACTGCCGACATTTTGGTTAGCAGCCATCTGTCTTAACCACTATGCCACCAGGTTTTCCTTCAACACTGTATTGGACATCATTCTGCTGTAAGGTTTTCACTGGCTAATTTTCGGAAGTAGATAGCTGGACCTTTCTTCCTAGTCTGGCTAAGTCTGAGAGCTCTGCTGAAACCTGTCCACCATGGGTGACCCTGTTGGTATTTGAAATACCACTGGCAGAGCTTCCAGCATCATAGCTATATGCAAGCCACCACAGTACTACAAACTGACAGATGGGTGGTAGGAGTTAAAGAGTATGAATTGCACTATGCAGTTGTCCTATCTTGAGGCAAGTGGGCTAGGCTTTTATACTTGTGTCAGTGAGTCTCTGGCTACTGACAACCCTTTAGCCTCAGGGTTTTGTGTAACCTCCCAGACATCTCTGAGTCACGTGGCCCTGACTGACCCAGGAAAATTCTCTGAAGAAATCAGCAGCTGTTAGCCTTTAGCAGCACAGATCTGAGAAGGTACCAAACAGCATCCAATAGCTAATCTGGCAACCCCAGTTCTCCTCTCTAGAAAATCTCCTTTTTCTTCTCTCTTCCTTGGCTTCTGATTCTACCGTCGGGAGGCAGCTGCAGATCATGCTTGTCTATTTCTTCTAGTGCCTCTTCTGAGGTGGCTTAGGGCACGATGTCTTTTTCATGGGCTCCTTGGCTTTCTCCCATGGGCACATTCGGGAATGGACTCAACGACAACGGGTTTGGTTTTTTGGTTTAGAGACAAATTTAGAGGTTCAAGAATCACAAGCTGTTGCAGCCAGGTCTGTTTTGTTTTGTTTTTGTATTTGAAGACCTTTTAATACAGCTGTTTTTCTAATTTCTAAATTCTTAATTTACAGATTTCCTTCCAAGTAAATAAAGTCTCTATCCATAGGTAGAGTGCATTTTCTCCTAAACTAATTGCTAACTCTACTGGCAACAAGTCCTTCATCCTTTTATTGCTCCATTTCAGGGAGCACAGCTCTCCAGCACCATTCTGAAAGTTTTTGCAGATTTTTTTTTAATTCCAGGTCTGGGGTTTTGTTGGCAATGTAAGTTCCTCAGAAACTTTCTGTTTGCTTCTAATCATGTGAAAACTGAACCTATTTATAGTTGCTTTCCATGTGAAAATAAATACATTGTTTTCTATGCATAATGTTTAAGCATGAAAATATCCTGATTTTATTTACTGTCCTCGGTGCTCAGTCTACCTCCTAACCTTCAGCCTAATGACCACTGCCTTGAGGCAACTGATGTCAATTGGCCCCATGTGGAGACAATCTGACTTTGTGGGAGGGCTCACTCCTACTAACAGCTAGAGAGTTTTAGTAGAAAGAACTTGTGGAGGACTTGGGACTACATTTTCGTCTCTTTCTGGGGCTGCCACTTTGCAGCAGCTACCACTCACAACTCTTCCAGTATGGGGTTACACAAGCAATTGTCATCTCCTATTTTTTTATGTTGCAAGGCTTTAAATTTTAGGATTCTTCGTCAAATTAAATCACAGGCTTCAGGCAGTGGGTGTCTCTCTTGGTGCTTCGATATTCTCTTCTATTTCTCTTTGCTGATTGGCTAACTCAAGTGTGAGTTTATCCACCTCTTTAAGAGCTATACCAGAATGGTAAGAAGTAACCGGTTTGGTCCATATCAATACTCTAAAATTTTCCTTCATTTTGACTTATGCCAGTACTTTGGATAGCAAGTAATCTGTGCCCCAATGAATGCAAGTGTTAGTTTGACTAAACGTTTGGTCCCAAATAAGAATCAGCCCTCTTCTGCATTCTCTGTGTCTACACTGTTCAAAGCTTTGCATCCTTTTCTGAACTATTTCCACTGTAGTTCTCATACTTGCAGCAATCGAAGCCAGATTCTAAGTTATTTTGTTAGTTCGGAATAGGCTTGACTACATGAAACAAAAATCCGACTTTGAGAGGCTAACCAAAGAAGCCCTGGTGGCACAGTGGTTGAAGTGCTCGGCTGCTAACCAGCCACTCTGTGGAAGAAAACTGTGGCATTCATCTTCTGTAAAGGTTGCAGCCTTGGAAACTCCATGGGGCAGTTCTATTCTATCCTATAGTGTCACTATGAATCAGAATCAACTCAGTGGTAATTGATTTGGTTTTGGACTTTTTAATCCAACAGGTTATTGTCTGAAGCAGTAAGTGCAGAGGTAGGCTGTCCAGGGATCTCTAATGGTGGTTCCACAATGACACCAAAGACCCAGATTCCTCCAACTCCTCTAAGGAGTCATTCATAGCATGTGACTTTTCCATTATGGGTGCAAATGGCCGTTCCAACTCCAGCATCTCAGACAAGTTTCAGGAAGGAACTAGGAGAAGGGGAAATGGCAACACACTGAATTTGCACCTCTTTATCAGGTATAAAATAGTTTTCTCAAGAAGTCTCATTTAATGACTTCTGCTTATGTCTTAGGAGTCACAACTGGACCTGGCTACAAGGCAGTGTAGGAAAAAATGTTTTTAAGCTGAATTTCTGGCAGCGCTGAATAAAATTAGGGATTTGAAAGTAAGGAAGAAGGTGAGAATAGATATTGGGTGGCAATCAGTATTTTGTGCCTGTTCATTTTTTTTTTTCTTGTTAAAATATTTCTTTCCATATTAAGGATATTTAAAAAACCAGTTGCTGTCTAATCGATTTGATGTTTTCAGTGGCTGATTTTTCAGAAGTAAGTCACTAGGCCTTTCTTCAGAACAGCCCCTGAGTGGACTCAAACCTGCGACCTTTTGGCTAGCAGCCTAGGACATTAATCGTTTGTACTGCCAGGGGGTTATGCACTATCTTTTTCATCCAATATAAATATTTCACCTATTGATAGATGGATTGTATTAATAAATTTCTTACTTTCACACTAATTTCTGAAATAAATTACATTTAGTCTTGGTCACTTTCTACATTACTTCTGATTTCTGCATTATATTCTTTTATTAAGCTCATTTCTAAGGTTAAGGAGAAAACTTTTTTTTTCATAGTGCAGATTGCTTATAGGCATTCTTTGAGGGATATTAATGGATATTTCAGCTCCTTAGTGTTAGGAGTTACTGTGCTTGTACAGTACTTGTTCTCATTGTTCGCAGTCACCACCTCTAGCCAACCACCCCCATAGTCTCATCTCCACTGCTAACACCCTGAAGCAGAGTGGGTCCTTAACGAAACCACTTAACTCTCCTGCAGGCATCTCACATTGAAGGTGTTCAAAACTGAATTTATAGAAATGAGAGCTCGAAAGCTGTTATTTTTATATTCTTAACACCTTAGGCCAATTCTGTTGGCTCAAGAAGAAAATATCTTCAAGAAGCATAAAGAATTTAGAATGTAGGAAATTCAGATTTACGAGGAGAGTAAAATGACTATTTACCTTAGGGACAGGCCAGTAGAAGCACGTGGGTGTGAAACCCAGCCTATCTACCCAAGCGTTGGAAGGAGTAACACAGTGACTCTTTCCTTTGTGTTCTGTTTCATTTTTGTTCCTTTAAAACATTTTTTTCTGATTATTAATGTAATATACCCACCACCCTATATTTATGATCAATATAATATATTAATGTAAAGGTCGGGAAAGATTCGACGGCACTGGGTTTTTGGGTATAGAGAGAATAATTCTAATGGCTCAAGAGTCCATCATCCAGAAATAATAACAGCTTAATTTTTTTTTACTGTATTTCATCCTCATTTTTTTCTACATATGAATGTTTTTTAAAAAATCTGCTTTTTTGGGTGTTCTTTCATTATTTATTTAGCTATTGATTTTTAGGTAAAATTGTTATAATACTACATACTGTTTTGTATTGGCTATTTTCATTTATTGTGATAACAATGAATTTTTTTTTTTACTCATTAAAATACGTTCAGTGACTGCAATGTGCCTGTTGTCGGGATGTACTATACTTAGCTCATTATCCTCCCTTTATTGGTCCTTTCTAATTGGTTATTTTCAATTTTATTTCTTCTATTTTTTAACTCATTAACATCCTTTACCTATATCTTTGATTTCATGGCTGATTATTTTCTTTAAATAGTGTTCTGTAAGTGAAATTAGTGTGACTAATGTTCTGATTTTTTTGTTTGCCAGAACCAGGATCCAGTCTTTCATAACCATTCTGATCTGGAATTAATCAGAAAGAAAAGCATGAATGGCTTAAAGCCAGCAGATCTTTTTACTGTAGTACTTCTTTTTCCCCTAAAATTCAATAAATTTTCTTTGTAATTAAAGGCCTTTGCTTAGCCCTTTTTTTCTTCCTCAGGTGTCCCCAAACCCCCATGCATCTCCACACGCCCTTTCCTCAGATTCCTTCATAAGGAACACAGTAACTCCCACTCCCTGTATGTGAAGGATCTCTCGGGTCCGAAATGGACGAGCCCAGACAAAGACGCCAATGTTTCAGGAGGAGGCATGCTAAGTAGCCTCCCTGGTCCTCTAAAGAGAACAAAGCTGGTTAATTCCATAGCCCTTTTTGAATGTTTTAGACAGTGTACAATGTTGTAGATAACCTGTGCATTTTAAATAGAAGATGTAAGCATGGTTCATTTTGTTTTGATTTTTTTTTTCTTCATCATGAGTGGTACTGGCTGGCAGATCATGAAACCAGGTAGTTTATTCTTTTGGGTGAAGTAAATGGTTATTAGAGTAGTCCTGGTGGTATAATGGTTAAGCGCTCAGATGCTAACCAAAAGGTCGGTGGTTCAAACCCACCAGCTGCTCCAAAAAAGGAAGATGTGATATTCTGCTTCCATAAAGATTTATAGCCTTGTAAACCCTATGGGGGTAAGCCCTATGAAGGCAGTTCTACTCTGCTCTGAAGGGTCACTGTGAGTCAGAACTGACTCCACAGCAGTGGAGTTTAGTTGGTCATTAGCCAAATTTCATACAGAATCTTGGGGCACAGAGAAAACGTCAGCTTCACTTGTTGAACACCAAAGTGAGAGCAGGCATAAGAAAGTGAAAAAACAAATTAGCCTTTAGTGTGTGAACATAAGATCAATTTAAATGAATAAATAAAAAGAACAATAGAAAATAAGTTTTAATTGAGTTTTTCAAATCTAAGTGATCACAATGAGTTGTGGAGCTTCTGAAAAAATCTAATTGTTGCACTGCAAGTCTAAAAATTCTAATTTGTCAGCTAAAATAGTGTTCCTGTGATTTATTTTTTATTGTAAGAAAGGATCCCAAGTGATTCTGATGATCAATTAAATTTTGGAACCACAATCTAAGTATCTCAGCATTTACTCTTTGTTGTTGTTGTTAGGTGCCATCAAGTCGGCTCCAACTCATAGCGATCCTGTGCACAACAGAACGAAACACTGCCCAGTCCTGAGGCATCCTCAAAATCGTTGTTATGCTTGAGCTCATTGTTGCAGCCACTGTGTCAATCCACCTCATTGAGGGTCTTCCTCTTTACCACTGACCCTGTACTCTGCCAAGCATGATGTCCTTCTCCGGGGACCGATCCCTCCTGACAACATGTCCAAAGCATGTAAGATGCAGTCTTGCCATCCTTGCTTCTAAGGAGCATTCTCGTTGTACTTCTTCCAAGACAGATTTATTCGTTCTTCTGGCAGTCCATGGTATATTCAATATTCTTCTCCAACACCACAATTCAAAGGTGTCAAGTCTTCTTCGGTCTTCCTTATTCATTGTCCAGTTTTCACATGCATATGATGTGATTGAAAATACCATGGCTTGGGTCAGGTGCACCTTAGTCTTCAAGGTGACATCTTTGCTCTTCAACACTTTAAAGAGGTCCTTTGCAGCAGATTTGCCCAAGGCAATGCATCTTTTGATTTCTTGACTGCTGCTTCCACGGCTGTTGATTGTGGATCCAAGTAAAATGAAATCCTTGACAACTTCAATCTTTTCTCCGTTTATCATGATGTTGCTCATGGTCCAGTTGTGAGGATTTTTGTTTTCTTTATGTTGAGGTGCAATCCATACGAAAGGCTGTGGTCTTTGATCTTCATTAGTAAGTGCTTCAAGTCCTCTTCACTTTCAGCAAGCAAGGTTGTGTCATCTGCATAACGCAGGTTGTTAATGAGTGTTCCACCAATCCTGATGCCCCGTTCTTCTTCACGTACTCCAGTTTCTCGGATTATTGGCTCAGCATACAGATTGAATAGGTATGGTGAAAGAATACAACCCTGGCGCACACCTTTCCTGACTCTAAACCAACCAGTATCCCCTTGTTCTGTCCGAACAACTGCTTCTTGATCTATGGAAAGGTTCCTCATGAGCACAATTAAGTGTTCTGGAATTCCCATTTTTCGCAGCGTTATCCATAATTTGTTATGGTCCACACAGTCGAATGCCTTTGCGTAGTCAATAAAACACAGGTAAACATCCTTCTGGTATTCTGTGCTTTCAGCCAGAATCCATCTGACATCAGCAATGATATCCCTGGTTCCATGTCCTCTTCTGAAACCAGCCTGAATTTCTGGCAGTTCTCTGTCGACATCCTGCTGCAGCCGTTTTTCAATGATCTTCAGCAATTTTTTAAAGACAGATATTCTTTATGTTTCTCTCTTTAACATGAGCATAGCAGCATAACACACAGTGGCCAACTGATTCACAACAGAGCCACCTTCTTTGTAATTAAGAAGGAATTTAATGCAAACTTGTGCTCACACTATCTCTTTATTCCTCATTCTCTTTAAGCTGTCTCTTTAAGGAACTTGCCTCACAACATGACTCATCTTTTATCCAGCTTCAAAAGAAGACATTTTAAACTTTGTGTTTCACTTTCAGGGTAAGGCTTGATTGCTTTAGAGAATCAAAAAAACAAAAATAGTTTCCTTTTCCTTCAAAAGGATTATTACCCCAAAATAGCTGCTTTGATGCCTTTGAATTTTGGTGTTGGTGACGAATTTTGACTATACCGTGGAGGGCCAGAAGAAGGAATAAATCTGTCTTGGAAGATGTATAGCCAGAATGCTCGTTAGAAGCAAGGATGGTGAGACTTCATCTCACATACTTTGGACAGGTTATCTGGAGGGACCAGTGCCTAGAGAAGGATGTCATGCTTTGTAAAGTAGAGGATCAGTGAAAAAGAGGAAGAGCCTCAACAAGATGGATTCACACAGTAGCTGCAATAATGAGTTCAAGCATAACAATGATTGTGAGGATGAAACGGGGCTGTGTTCTTTTGCTGTTGTACATGTGGTCGCTATGAGTCAGAGCCGACTCATGGCAGCTAACAACGTAACAACAGACCCTGATTCCTTCTCAATCTCTTTTGTGCTGTTCTTTGTTCTATCTTCAGAGATTTTCTTTTCTCTCCTTTATTCCTTTTGCCTCTCCTCACCAACTCCAACTATTTTCTGCAGATCTGTCATTTTTCTGTGATTTCATTTTTTATAATTTGGAATTTGTTCAAAGCTATTAAAAAGGAACAGATGCTTCCTGGAAAATGCAGTTGTTCTTTTGGTTTAGAAATTGTTCTGGATTGATCATGAATTTCTGCATTTCTCTGATTAATTACTATTGTGTATACTTTAGTTTGATACAGATTCACTAATATTGGCTCTTTTAACCCTCTGAGCAACATCATAAGGGTTGTATTATCTATTTGTTTGAACCAGATGAAATTGCCATGGTTGTCGATCAAAAACAAATAAATATTGGCAATTTCATATGATTCAACCTAACATACTCGGTGGCTGAATAAATGAAATTTCTTCACAAACCCTTTCGTTGCTGCATTTTTTTCTCCTTTAAAAAAAATTTTTTTTAATAGCATGTATTAGCATGTATTTTCAGTATTGGAATGCATGCTTACTAATTGAGTATGTTTAAATTTTTGGTTGGTAATAGGGACTTTGAGAAATATGATCTGGCAGTACAATCTGCAAATGAAGCAGGTGACACTTTGGCACCACTGATCTGCGGTATGACAATAAACCAATGAGAGCTAGGTAGATAATTTATTACTGGCACCTTTCCATCAGGTTACATGGGGGAATCTCTGGGTTTTCAAATATGACGCAGAAAAACCAAAACAAACATGTCAGGGCTCCCTATAACACGGGAAAGCTATAATTATGATTGCAAGCCCTATCTCATATAAATAAAGGGGAAAAAAAGCAGAAGTTTACAAAGCTAACACATCCAGGAAGCATCACCTAATAGAATGCTCAACCTCCACAACAATGAGGCTCCAACTCCGACCTGCTGAGCTTCACCCATTTCAGAAGAGACCCACCTTGACACTAAATGCATTAAACAAACAAACAAAAAAAAAACCCATTGCTGTCAAGTCGATTCTGACTCATAGCTACCCTATAGGACAGAGTAGAACTACCCTATAGAGTTTCCAAGGAGCACCTGACGGATTTGAACTGCCGACATTTTGGTTAGCAGCCATAGCACTTGACCTCTAAGCCACCAGCATTTCCCTAAATTCGTTAAAACTGGAATAACACCTTACCTCTGAGGTCCAGAAGCATAGAAAGTGGTTGGTATACTGTTTAGGCCAATGTAACGAAAGGGTTGACTTTGCTCAAGTTACCCAACTGTATGAGGCGAAATTAGTTTCAACATGCTCTTTCCCCTAAAACATAATTGTTTTCTTTTTTAAAAAGTGTTAACCGACATCTGCAACCTGTTTTATTTTATTAACTATATGGACAATATTAGGTTTTAAATTGTGTTACTTAATGTATACCACACATGCATACAATTCTGGTTCACAGACCATACGCGTTACATTTGTATTATTCTGACATCAAGCAGACTACTCTGTTTCTCTGTATACATACAGGTTTATGTATGAAAGTACGTTTTTAGGTAAAAGATTATTATTCTCACTTACAGAAATTAACATTACAGTAAATACCTTTTTAGGTAAGAAATTATTATTATCATTTACAGAACCTGACATTGCAGTATAAAGAATTTTTTTTTTGCTTTGTATATTATAGTCCAAAACCTAATGTATAAAGATGTTACTGTTATGTATCTCTAATTGGTATTACAAATAACCAGACCAAAAAAAAAAAAAAAGGGAGTAGTAGTACAGGATCTAAGTGCTGAAAGTTTGTTCCAATAAGATTTGAAAGGATGGAAAGAATTATTATGGCCTTGGAAGAGAGTCTATTATAAAGATCTTGAACTCATGAAGTAGATCTATTGCTTTAACAGCTCAGTTTTTTTCATCTCCCTGTATCCATGTCACTTTCTACGTAACTTTGACGTGATCAGAGAGACCTACCCTGCCTGTTGACTCTAGACTCCCCATGGACTTGTTTTGGCCGATAGAACGAGGTCGCAGCAATAGGGTGCTCGACTCAAGCTCATAAGGCTTTGCATGTTTCTGATTGTGCTCTGTAGCAGTGGCTCTCAACTGGAGGCCGTTTTGCCTCCAGGGAATTTGGCAATATCTAGAAACGTTTTCGATTGTCATAACTTGGAAGATTCTACTGGTACCTGGTAGGTAGAGGGGAGGGATGCTGCTGAACATCCTGTCGTGCACAAGACAATCTTCCACCAAAAAAAATAATTATTTGATCCAAAACATCAATAGTGCTGAGATTGAGAATCCTTACTCTATAGCTTCTCTACCACTACAAGAAGGACTTGCTTAAGATAGGCTCTAGGTTCTGGAAGGAGGATGACAGACACATGAAACAAAGCTAATCTGCAGACACATCAGCAAACCCAGTAAGGCCAACCAACACCCAGGCTTGCAACCCATGAGATGTAATAATAAACATGTATATTTTTAAATCGCTGAGTCTTGGGGTGGTTTCCTATGCAGAAAGAGCTAAATGACACAACCTTGCAGCAAAGGAAACCTGAACAATGTGCAGTAGAGTCATAAGTCTGGATATCACATTAGTCAATTATACACCAATCTATTTTCCAGTTCCTACCCTCCACCAAAGAGCCCTAGTGAAGAAACAGTTAAGAACTTGGCTGCTAATTGGAAGGTTTGTGGTTCAAATCTACCCAACAGCTCTGTGAGGAGAAAGACTTGGTAATCTGTTCCTGTAAAGATTACAGCCTAGAAAATCCTACAGGGCAGTTCTAAATCGACTCCACAGCACCTAACAACTACACCCTCCACCAACAGAATATATTTTTTTTTAAATTTTTTTAAAAATCAATTTTCACAATAAGCTTCTTATATAGCTAGAAAATTCCAAATACTTGTGTTATTTAAGCATTCTCTCACCAGTGGATATTTTATCACTGCTTTAGATAGAGACTGTAACTTAAACACATATATTTTTGGAGAAAGGGTTATAGCTCAAAATATTAATCTCTCTGTTTTCTATGTTTCCCCTTCTTCCTTTCTACACTCTACTGGTATTCAGGGGCTATTTTTGCTTCCCCACCCTACAATGAAATAGAAAAAAAGGCTCAAAAGATATACACCCAAGTACAAGCCAGAAACACACAAGTATGTATTTATAGAGGTACGTTTTTGTTAATCAAAGACTAGATAATACATAGACAGGGAGAAGCAGAGATGAAAGAAAATTTGACTGTGCCCAGAGAGGAAGAGTAGGGGGTCCTAATCCCTTAAAGAGGAGGACAGAGTTGGGTTATTCTATTACAAGTACTGGGAAAGCAAAGAAGAAGGGATTATTCTGCTATTTCTATTGTCCAATCTGTATGCACCGTCTTCCCCAGTGACCCATAGTCTCTGGACAAACTACAGTTCAACAGTCGTAGGTACTTGTAAGTTCCACTGCAAGAAAGTTGGAGGGCTTGGACACTTTGTGTGGAGATTGTGTTGAAAAAAATGCTTCATTTCCTGACCGAGGTGGAACCAAATCAGAATTCTTTAGATTTTTCCTATGACCAGGTGCAGTTGAAGAAAAAATAAAACTACATTTATTTTTTACAGTAGCATAGGAATGTAACCATTGTTTTTCTTGCTATCTTCTGCCTATGCTCTACTTTTTTACCTATGAAATATGTATGAAATATACTACACTAAGGGTCGGCAGTTCGAATCTGCCAGGCATTCCTTGGAAACTCTATGGGGCGGTTCTACTCTGTCCTATAGGCTCGCTATGAGTCGGAACCGACTCGACAGCACTGGGTTTGGTTTGGTTTTGGTATACTATCATATAGTAAAGACAATAAGCATAATAAATATATTTATGCTAATTCAATATGTTAAAATTTATCATTATAGCTTCATTTCCAAAATATTCTTTGTTAATTGCACATGTAGTAGCCAAGTTATATTTCTTTTTGTGATTTTTGCCTACCCATATCTGGAAATATGGAATCTTAGAAATTTTTTTTTCTTATGTCTATAGTTATCCGACAGTTTTTCAAAGCAGCAAGGTAGAATTTTCTGGTAACATGGTATGTATGCTTCCCATAAAAGAAAAGCAAAAAATGACTTTAACCAGAGGGAATATGCACTATTCCTAATTGTGGCAGCGTTAAACCAGGTATAGGAAATAGACCCTAGGGTGACCATCAGTGATTCTCTGGTGTTCATGATCGTTGTAGTCACTGTGTAGAAACAGAACGTACATCCACCCAAAATTTGCTGCAGATGTCAAGACTGACGACACCACATACACAGCAAGAGAGTGTGAAAAGATTTATTACTCACATAATGAGGCTTTTTGGGGAGAGCAGGGCAAGATTGCCAAACGAGTCCAAAAATGGCTTGAGGGAGTAGGGAAAGGAGACTGGCTCCGGGTCTTTATGATCCTTAGAAGTGGGGCTGAGTAAGTGTTCTTGCATTCTGGCCAGGGCTTGCCTGATGTGAACTCTCCATTGGCACCAAAGTAAGGAGAGCAACCGGGGTTTCTTATGAGGTTGCTCAGATTTGGGGCAAAGGAGAAGGAGAGATGTGTTTAAATGCTGTCAGCAGTCTAACATGAAAACTGGAGTCAGACTATCTATTACCATGCCTTTGTGTAATTCCCTTTCCTTGAGTGTGGGTGGGACCTGTGAGTTGCTTCTAACCAATAGAATATAGAAAATATGATGGGATGTCACTCTTACGATTACTTTAAAAGGCAGAGGAGATGGTATGTTACCACCATGATTGTGTCACATTATGCATATGTATGGTAACCTAAGCAGACTCACTCTCCTTTCCTGTTGACCATGAAGAAGTGGCCTGCTATATTGTGAACTGCCTATGGAGACGGCCACATCTCAGGCAACAGGGCAGCCTCTAGGAGCTGACAGCTTCAGCCCTACACAGCAAGAAACTGAGTTCTTCCAATAACTAAGAGGACCCTGAGCCTCACATGAGACTGCAGCCCAGTTGATACCTTGGTTGAAGCCTTTTGAGATCCCAAATCAGCGAACCCAGTGAAGCCATGCCCAGATTCCTGACCCACAGAAACTTGGGATAATAAATGTGCTTTGTTTTAAGCCACTAAGTGTGTGGTAATATGTTACACAACAGACATCTAAGATACCTAGGGGTACCAATTTTTTTTCTAGTCCTCTGGGCTGAATCTTTTGATGTGAGAAAAAGATGTCTGATTTGAAAAAAGCTATTTTATAGGACTGTGCTTTTGTTTGGTTTAGTTAAGAGGCAAATAGATTAGAGCCCGGCATGAAGGGCCTTGAACATAGCAAAGGGTTTCAGGATGAAATGAAAGAAAAAGAAATGTAAGGTGGAGAGAAAGAAAACTACTGAAATAAGCATGACATCAGAAATGATATCAAGTAGGTTTATGGCCATGGGAATAGGAGAGATGCCATGAAAGGACAATTAACAAGATGTCTTTGTAACTAAAAAAAAAAAGAAAAAAAATTTTTTTTTTCTTTGTAACTGGATTTAGAAAGTAAAGGAGATGGGAAATGAAGGAGTCAAAGATAATGCAGATTTTTTTTAGTTTGGGTGATGCAGATAGTAACTAAGTTATTTGCAGAAATTAGAAAATCGCAAATACGTTGAATTTGAACTGACTGAGAATAGAGATGGGGCTCAAGACTGAGACTCACTCATTTGAAGATCCAATAGATATGTGTTGAGCACTTTTAGGGGTCTGGCATTGTAATAAGCTTTGAGCATAGAACTGATGAGTAAGATATGTTCTCAGCATTTAAGATGCTCCTACTCTGGTTCAGAAAGACATGTAAATGGGTAAATTCATACAGGAAATAAGTTCTGGGACAGAGGTAGGATTAAGGTGCTGGGAAGAACAGAGGCTGGAGAACTCTTCTTCATCCTTCAAGACTCAGTTGCTACCACCTTAATGGAGCCTTCCCTGACCATTTTCTCCCCAGTTCTTCATATGCCCCACCAAAGCTCTATTCCAATTATTTTTTTTTTACAATATTGGGAGATCCTTGGGAGCAGAGCAGCTCCTTTACCTCTCTAATCATTGTATTCCTGGCCTCCAATAGAGCACTTGTCACATGGTATAAACTCAGGAAATGCTTGTTGAATGTGTTATGTTTGGCGGATGATTAACTTGTTTAAGGTATGATTTACACAAGGAAGTGGAGTTCTGCGCACAGAAAAAGCCGGAGTCAGAGGACTACATCTTCAGAGGCAGCTTCATCAGTCTGTTCATAAAGCACACCTATCAGCTCCTAATACACACGATGTGATGTGCCCATTAAAATTTTGCTTTTTCATAAAAAATGACTTCAGAGGTGGAATATCAAATTGGCGCTCTCATCCTTATTACCAGCTTAGGAGGTGGCTCCCTGTGGGCACGTATAACCCTACACACTAAAGAATCCTCATGGCTTAGACAGATATTAGGCTTACAGCCTTGCAGTCTGGTGGCATTGTCCCTGTCATCTCAAGTACACTAAAAAAAAAAAAAAAAAATCCAAACTAGTTTCTGTCAAGTTGATTCTGACTAATGGGCTGTGTATATTCCTTCCATCTTCTTTAAGGTTTCCTGCATCATTCACTACGTTGTCCACAGCATCCTTCAATATTGAAACAAGGCTTGAATTTTTTCTACAGTTCTTTCAGTTTGAGAAATGCCAAGTATGTTCTTCCCTTCTGATTTTCTAACTCCAGGTCTTTGCACATTTCATCATAATACTTGTCCCCTCAAGCTGTTCTTTGAAATCTTCTGTTGAGCTCTTTTACTTTATCATTTCTTCTGTTCACTTTAGCTACTCTAGAACTAAAACTTATAAGAGCAAGTTTCAGAGTGTCTTCTGACATACATTTTGACCTTTTCTTTCTTTTCTGTAATTTAATGACCTTTTGCTTTCTTCATGTATGATGTCCTTGATGTCATCCCACAACTTGTCTGGTCATTGGCATTCAGTGTGTCAATTCTATTCATGAGGTAGTCTCTAAATTCGGGTGGGATATACTCAAACTTGTACTTTGGCTTTCATGGACTGGCTTTAATTTTCTTCAGCTTCAACTTGAACTTGCATAAAAGCAATTGATGATCTGTTCCACAGTCAGCTCCTGGCCTTGTTCTGACTGATGATACCAAGCTCCTTCATTGTCTTTCCACAGATGTAGTTGATTTGATTCCTGTGTATTCTATCTGGCAAGGCCCATGTGTATCAAAAAAGTATTTCCAAAGAACAGATGGTTGGTCTTGTAAAATTCTATCATGAGATCTCTGATGTTGTTTCTATCACCAAGGCCATATTTTCCAGTGAATGATGAGCCTTTTTTGTTTCCAACTTTCACATTCAATCACCAGTAATTATCAATGCATCTTAATTGCATGTTTAATCCATTTCATATTGCAAGAGTTGGTAAAAATCTTCAGTTTCTTCATTTTGGCATTAGTGATTGGTGTATAAATTTGAATAATATTCATATTAACTGGCCTTCGTCATAAGTGTGTGGGTATTCTGCTATCACTGACAGTGTTATACCTCAGGATAGATTTTGAAATGTTCTTTTTGACAATGAATGTGACATTGTTCCTCTTCAATTTGTCTTTCCTGGCATAGTAGACCATATGATTGCCCTATTCAAAATGGCTAATACCAGTCCACTTCAGGTCACTAATGCCTAGGGTATCAGTCTTTGAGCATTTCATTTTTGAAAACTTTCAATTTTCTTAGATTCATACTTCGTACATTCCACATTCTGATTACTAATGAAAGTTTACAGCTGTTTCTTCTCATTTTGAGTTGTTTCACATCAGCAAATGAAGGCCCCAAAAGCTTTGCTTCACCCATGTCATTAAGGTCAACTCTACTTTGAGGAGGCAGCTATTCTCCATTTGTATTTTGAACACCTTCCAACCTGAGAGGCTCATCTTCTGGCATTATACAGACAGTCCTCTGCTACTACTTGTAAGGTTTTCGCTGACCAATTTTTTTTTTAAAGTAGATCACCAGGTCCTTTTTCCTGGTCTGTCTTAGTCTGAAAGCTCCACTTAAACTTGTCCACCACGGGTGACACTGCTGGTATTTGCAATATCAGTGCCATAGCTTCCAGCATCACAGCAACAAGCAAAGCACCACAGTACAACAAAATGACAGACAAGTGGTGGAAAGACAGCATGGATTTAGTTTATCTAGTATCTTAGTCATGTAATGCTGCTATAACAGAAATACCACAAGTGGATGGCTTTAACAAAGAAAAATTTATTCTCTCACAGTCTAGTAGGCTACAAGTCTAAATTCAGGACGCTTAGCCCCAGGGGAGGATTTCTCCCTGTGATGGCTTTGGAGAAAGATCCTTGTCATTAATCTTCTTCTGGTCAAGGAACTTCTTAGTGCAGGAACCTCGTGTCCAGAGGATGTGCTTTGCTCCTGGCGCTGATTTCTTGGTGATATGAGCTCTCCAACTCTCTGCTCACTTCCCTTTCCTTTTATCTCTTTTAAGATAAAAGGTGATGCAGGTCACAAACCCCAGGAAAACTCCCTTTGCATTAGATCAGGAATGTGACCTGATTAAGGGTGTTACTTCCCACCCTAATCTTTAACATAATCTAATCTTGCCTCATTAACCACAGGCAAAGATAAGGATTTACAACACAGCCTTCAGTATGGATTACACCTCAACATAAAGAAAACAAAAATCCTCACAAGTGGACCAATGAGCAACATCATGATAAACGGAGAAAAGATTGAAGTTGTCAAGGATTTCATTTTACTTGGATCCACAATCAACAGCCGTGGAAGCAGCAGTCAAGAAATCAAAAGACGCATTGCATTGGGGAAATCTGCTGCAAAGGACCTCTTCAAAGTGTTGAGGAGCAAAGATGTCACCCTGAAGATTAAGGTGCACCTGACCCAAGCCATGGTATTTTCAATCACATCATATGCATGTGAAAGCTGGACAATAAATAAGGAAGGCCGAAGAAGAGTTGATGCTTTTGAATTGTGGTGTTGGAGAAGAATATTGAATATACCATGGACTGCCAAAAGAACGAACAAGCCTGTCTTGTGGCCAGAATGCTCCTTAGAAGCAAGGATGGTGAGACTGTGTCTTACATACTTTGGACATGTTGTCAGGAGGGACGAGTCCCTGGAGAAGGACATCATGCTTGGCAGAGTACAGGGTCAGCAGAAAGGAGGAAGATCCTCAAAGAGGTGGATTGACACAGTGGCTGCAACAATGAGCTCAAGCATAACAACAATTTTGAGGGTGGCAAAGGACCGGGCAGTGTTTCGCTCTGTTGTGCATAGGGTCACTATGAGTTGGAGCTGACTCAATGGCACCTAACAACAACAACAACAACAGGAAAATTACATCAATCACAAAATGGAGGACAACCACACAATACTGGGGATCATGGCCTGACCAAGTTGATACATATTTTGGGGCGACACAGTTCAATCCATGACGTGTAGTTTAAAATAAAAGCCTGGGAAAACAGAAGAAAAAATTTGTTTCGTAAACAGGAAATAAATCACATGAAAATAATAATGTCCAATCCAGAATGAATCCTTTAAGACTTTTGGTTTTCCAAAGTGTATACGAGGAGCAGCATATAAGTGAAATCATATTAATTCTTTATTTCCAACTGAGTCACGACAAAAATGCAGTTTTGGCCCTCTTCTCTCACGTCCTCTGGTCCTGTTTTTCATTTTTCTCATTCATCTATACTCTACCCTTCAAAACTGCTTTGACCTATTGTCTTTCTGCAGCTTTGGCTCCTGAGCCCAACAAACTATGAAATAAGTACTAGTATTATACTATAATAGAGATGGTATTTATGAATTCTTTATAAAAATATTTTGGTTATTTTTATAAAATCAGAATTAAAATTTTATATACAATTTAATTCCCACTATAAAAAAATCAAAACTTTTTTTTTTTTTTTAAAGCTGGCTTTATCTTTAAATATAACTACCGGAATTTAACCCCACCTGGTGTTACATTGTGTTTTGGTGGGTCCCAGGGAATTTCAGACAGGAGATTTTTTAGCTCGTGGAGTTGGTATTCCAAAGTAGTTGGGTAATGTCCTTATTCATAAGGCAACACCATCGAAAGCATTTTTAAAACTGGGAAAATACCCTATCTAAATATTTTCTGGCCTCTTTTTTTATTATTAATATTATCCTTCAATAATACTACTTTATAAAGACAAGTCTGATATTGTTTCCTATTCTTTGATATCTGAAAAACAGAATATTTTCAAAGACTGCCACTATCTGTTATTTTTTTGTGAAAGACAATTTAATGAGGAATACAAAATATGCTATCCTTATCAAAAAGCAGCTGAGAGATTGCCACTACTGTGAATAGACTTTCAACATTTTACTAACAGCTTGTTTCAGAGAATTTGCCAGTGAAGGGCATCCTTATTCTGTCCTTATGGAGGCGATGTGTGGGTGTGGTCCTATTGAAGAAATTCTGCTTAACACAGAGAGGATATTATTGTTCTGAGGATGCCATTTAAGTTCATGAATATGCAAATTCAGGTAAATTGACCTAGTTGCAAGGAGATGTGTTTTATATTGGCCTTTATTTCTTTTCCCCAAAAGAGGCTTGTATTGCTTTTCTACCTAATTTCATGAATAGACCTGACTTTACCATCTGTTTGCTGTCTTTTTCTCTATAAAGCAGGGCCTGAAGCAACCAAACTTCCCAGCAGCTCTTTTTGTTTCAAGCCTCAAGTTTTAATTTGATAAAAGATGTGCCAAGATATGGAATCTTGCATCAAGTTTTATATGCAGAAGGAGCCTTTTTTTTCTACCTGAACCCCCGTGTATTGCTTTTCACTATCTATGGATGTGCTTCTCAGAGCTTGCCTAGCTAGCCATCTAAGACTAAGCAAACCCTTGTAATGTATAAAAGCCTGCTTTTCCTGTTGACGCTGATATAGCGCAATTAGTGTTCACAGCTGCTGAAGAAATATTTGCAAAATCAGTGAAAGCCGTACAGGGCCAGAATTAGCATGCATTTCACCTGGTGACTCCTGAAGCATGTTTTCTCTCAAGGGAAGTCACCTTCCCTGCAGGCTCCACAACGGCTCTTGGTCTGGACAATCTGGAGACTGATGATTACAATAATCCGGTCACACACAAAAAATACACAACCATTTATTATGAATGCCACCAACACATGTAGCCTTTTAATAAGTACCCTTAACAGTTGATTAGTCTGGGGTTACACTTCTGCTCAACAAATAAGAAATGTTTAACATCCCTGCTTTTTTTATAGTAGAATATTGGTTTAAGATTTATTTTTAGTTTTGAAAAATCTTCAAATGAGAAATGCCTTAAGGAGAAGCTGAGGACACAATAGAAATAATAGTCCAAACATGCTTGGATGATGCAAATGGCTAAGCACTGAACTACTAACCAAAAAGCTAGAGAGGCATCTCAGAAGAAAGGCCTGGCCATTTGTTTCTGAAAGGTGACAGCCTTGAAAATCACGGAGTGCACTTCTACCCTGTACACATGGGATCTCCAAGAGTCAGAATCAACTTGATAGCAAATGGCAAAAATAAAAAAAAGTAAATAAATAAAACCACAATGAAACTTGTGAAGTTAGTTTTGAGATAAACCAGGGTAAGAGGGAGTTTCTGTGAAATATACCAGTTACAAGACAGAAGAACATGTGAGCAAAGGTTTTCTCTAATTCAATCCTTCTTCTTTCTTTTTTTAAAGTCTTTTTATATCTCCTAGAGTTGTAGGCCAATGCCATTGCGTAAACAGTGAGACTGTACATTGTATAAAAGTGTTCTAAACCATGACAAACCAGTTTTATTCTAGCCAGAGGTAGAAGTCATGGTTTACTGTGCCAGCTAGCAAAATGACAAAGCCTGTCATGGCAAGGAGAGCATAATGATAAACTCTTCCAGGGATTGCTGGGCTTTAAAATAAAAGATTGTTGATTGTTCCCTGAATTTGATATAAAAGAGTTCATCTCCAATCAGTGCTTGTCTGTTTCACGCAAGAATGGCTGAGGAACACAGTAAGATAGGCAACATTAAGGCCTGATCCGTCTCAGTTGGATGTTTTCATTTTCTTTAGTTTTCAGAAGTGACACTAGGGCATTGAAGTGAAGCTTGTACATTAGAAAGGCCAAGATTTCAGAAATATTCTGAACAGAAACAAACTAGAAAGCCGTGGTGTATTCAAGGTGTTATGGGCCACATCAGATATATACTGGATGCGGGTGAGCCATGGGGCTTACAGGTAAGGGGTACTTCAGTTTATTGGCTGCTCTAAATATTTAGTTACAGTAGATCTATAATACAGACTCTGTTGTGTGTGGATGCAGTAAATGCAATCAACAGGGCCAGATTAAGGCATGTGAGAGCCCTGAACACTGATAATCTGTGCTGCCCACTTCTTTGTTTACTCATGCATTGGAACAGGATATGTGAGATATATATATATATAAAGTTACATTATGGATAACTAAGACATATATATATGCCTTGCCTTAGCTATCCATAATGTAACTTCTTTTTTAATGTGACTGTACTATTAGCAATTGATTGTGAAATTGAACACATATGCCATTTTAGTGGAATGAGATGAACTGGATTATAAAATTTTTGATGGATGCAGGGTACTAAGATTTTTGCTATATACTATATTTTCTATGAAAAGAGTATTCCATGTATTCTGCAACAAAGAAAATGAGTCAGTGAACTTAGTTGTCTCAACAAACAATAAAAAATTCTGTTGATCTCCCACAATGAAAAGTTGACGTTTCACCAGTTTTGCTTTAAATGGTTCATACTTTTGATACATGGCTCATACTTTCGCTCATAATTTTCATACTTGTCTTATTTTATTTTTAGATAGATCCTTCATCTTTAACATGATATAATTAAAAACATTCCTTTTTATTCTTTGCTCTTACAAATTATTCAATGATTTTGTCACAATTAAGCTGCTGAGTAGCATCTACTTTCATACATAATAAGGATAATGAATCAAGTCTTTCTTGTGTCATTGGTGTACATTAAGGGTTTTTAAGTCTCTTTAAGGATGAAAATGAGCATTCTGTCTGCAGCTTGTGATCACTAAAGTTAGGAATATTTGTAAAGCAATTTCAACATTGGGAAGCACCCATTTTATTTTATCTTTTATTATGGAATCATATATCCCTACATGAGTAAAATTTGTCTCTCCTGAATCTGTAGACTTAGTTCTCGGTTAAGAATGAAATTGTTGCATTTCTCCAGAAAGATTTGTATTTAAGTCATTGGAATTAGCCTGCACTAATTTCTTGGATGCCTTCATGCATTCTTCATCAGGAATATCCACATTGTTTAAGAAGGAAAATCTATTCGAAAGAACTTCATACACTTTTGCTCTCCTTTTCAGGCAAGATTCAAGCATGTCAATGATGGTATAGTATGTGGTTAAGGAAAATTGATCTCTGGCACTCACTGATACTTCCGAAGCACTTCTGTCATTTGCTTTCTTTGACAACAGTGAACTGCATGGTAATAAGTATTTGGCAGAATTTTTTTTCCAGTTAATAGATAAATATATTTAATCTAAAAAAAAAAGGTATTTATTTGAATAAACTAAGTAACTCTGTGTATATGATTTTATGTCTAGCCCCTTACAAATAAAGTATATTTAAAAATATAAAGGAGCAAAGCACTGGAAAAAATCCATATACTTACGAATGCTTTTGACATATTTTTAAAATGTAAACTTTGGACCCAGGTAGATCTGTGTTCATTTCCAGTCTGGGAAATGTGTTGACTCTGCTGCCTTCTTATCTGTAAAATGAGATTGACAACACCTACGGAAGTGTTTTCCAAAGTATAGTCTTCCAAAACCCCATTTTCACTGGAATCACCAGAGACTAAGATAAAAACTCATGTTCCTGGAGCTATCTCAGATCTTGTGGTGGATATAGAATTTGCGTGATTAACCGCTATGCCCAGTGACTTTTAAGGCCCCTAAAATTGGAGAGCCAATAAACTTTGGGTTAGTGCATATACTAACGTTAACAACCAAGACACTGAAGGCTCTGGCAAACCAAGCTAATTTTGAACCTGATTTTTTTTTTTTTTTGATCATCTTGGGCCACAGCCTTATTACCTTTTTTTAAATTTTATTATGTTTTAGGAGAAAGTTTACAGCTCAAATTAGTTTTTCATTCAAAAACTTATACACGATCCCTGCAATGTGTCATCATTCTTCCCCTTTTCCACCCTAGCTTCCCTGCGTCCATTTGTCCAGTTTTCCTATCCCTTCCTGCCTTTTCACCTTTGCTTTTGAACAGGTGTTGCCCATTTGGTCTTGTACACTTGATTGAACTAAGAAGCACGTTCCTCACATGTGTTATTGTTTTGTTGGCCAGTCTAATCTTTAGCTGAAAGGCGTACTTCAGGTATGGCTTCAGTTCTGAGTTACCAGCGTGTCTGGGAGCCATAGTCTTGGGGGTTTCTCCAGCCTCTGTCAGATCAATAAGTCTTGTCTTTTTTTGTGAATTTGGATTTTGTTCTACATTTTTCTGTCCTATCTATTCCCAAAGACATCGACCTCATTTTCATCTGGTCAGTTGCAATAGGTTTTTAAATGATTTCCCAGTTGCTAGTCCACCTTCCACATTGTGCAAAAGCTACTCTCATTAAACACAGATTGAATCATGTCACTTCTTAAAATCTTCAAAACAAAATCCACATACATAGCTATGGTATATTTAAGCCAGTCCAAGAAATTTTGGTGCAGCTAGAATTCTAACAACTTGGCATTTCTTCAAGCCAGTAGCCTTTCAATATTTGTTCTTCAATTATTTAGATGTCAGACAGAGCACTGCACGAGGAAGAAGGAAGCACTTAGCATCGCTCCAATAATCATGCACAATTCACCTCAGGCCCCAAACCTGCATACCTTGTTCTGCCAAATCCAAGTCCTATTAATAACCAGACCCATCTTTCTTAAGAAGCAGTTAGACATGCCTTTTACGACAGTAATACCACTTCTTGATGTTTACCCAAGAAAATGAAAACATATGCCTACAAAAAGAAGTGTACAAGGATGTTCGTAACTATCTTATTTATGATTGGCTCCAACTAGGAAAAAAAAAACTCTAGTGTCTGTCAGCAAGAAAATGAATAAACAAATCATCATACATTCACGCAATGAAATATACTCAGCAACAAGAGAGAAAAATAACTGTTACAACAGCATGGATGAATCTCAGAAACATTACGTTAAGTGAAAGAAGCTAGACACAGAGGAGTCATACTGCATATGCCCTCTTATACGAAACCCAACTACGGGCAAAGCTTACCTGCGATGAAAGAACAGATAGTGCGTGGGAAAGAGAACTTACTGGAAAGCAGCACAAGGAGCTTTCTGGAGGATGAAGGGAGTCTATGTCTTGTTTTGTTGTTGGAAATGATTTCACATATGTATATAATTGCCAAAATTTATCCAGCCAAAAACATAAGTACACATTTTTGAAAGTTAGTTTTATCTTAATAAAAAAGGCAATAGGAGCCACCTGTTGCTTAAGCATACCTTTCTGGAGGGTCATCCTCTGCCCCAAATAGCTAATAAGCTTTCTTTGCTAACACATTCAGAACTTTTTCAGAAAGGAATCCTAGTAAGTACACATTTCCCTATATCAGTACCTTTCTAGTAATTTATTAGCACTTAGTGAGATTTCATAGCAGCTACCTAGCTTACCTAGCTAGTGCAGTCCTAACTTTGGCTCCACATCTAAGGATGTTGACAAACTTATCCTAGGCTACTTCTCTGGCTTCATCTTCTGACACTACTCCTTATGAAACTTGTATTTCAGCCACAAAGAACAGTTGATACTTACTGGACAAATCTTGAAAATTTCAGTGTTGACTAGTGGCTGCCTGAGTTTGAAATCTTCCCTTTACCATTTATTACCTGTGTGACTTTTACTAAATTACTTCACCTCTCTGAGTCTTAGTTTTCATTTATGGAAATTGGGGATGATAATAGTACCTGTCTCACAGGGTTTTATGAGTTTTAAATGAGTGTGTGTATATGTGTGTGTCTTAGAACAGTGGCTGACACATAGTGCAATGTGTTAGTTATTAATATTTCAATATTATTATACATGTTTCTATGCCTTTGCACTTATTATTTCTTTTCCCTTGGATCAAATTCTCTTGCTCTTGAGCAGTTATTTATCTTTCAGAATTCAGGTACATTTTCACTTCTCCACTCTCCCAAAAAGAGTTAGTATATCATTAGCTTACCCATGTCAGAGTGTTTTGTTACTGTAATTATTAATTTATACATCTATCACCCCAGTAATTGTGAGCCCTTCTGTATCAAGAAAATTTCATTTCATTTTTTTCTCCCATAAACTAGCTCATAAATGGTCAACTAATAAATCAGAGGATGAATGAATGACTCGTGATTTAGTCCAGTTTAATAATTCAATTCCACAGCAATACACACTGTGGGTCGGATGCCATACAGTGCCCAGAAGGCACACAGATGGGTAGAAGGGGCTCATGCTCATGAGGACCAGGCTTTCCTGAATGGCAGATAAAGCCATAAACAAGTAATAGCTACTCAATTTTTAGAGAAAAATAATTAGAATGTACCATTTCAAGTACAGTGTGGATTAAATACAATGTTTTTGCTCTACATCTATTGGTCAGTTTTCCCTTCAAATTGATGGAAGGTTTTTAACCAAAACTAGAGAAAAACTCACAGAAACACTCCACAGACACCCTCCCACATTGGCCCACAAGCCCACTCTCCTCCCACCCCCTGATTGCCCGGCCTCCCAGTGCCTCTGCTCTGCTGGGAAGGAGAGTGAGAAGGAGGGGTGAACTGGATAGACATGATGGAGCAGGTGCCGACCTGCTGAATGGACTTGGAAAAGTAATCAATTGTAGCAGGCATCAAAGTGGACAAATCAGGAGGAACCTGAGTTACAGAATACAAACAATATTCCAAATGTTATGCTTTGTATTTATCTCAAAGGCAAAGGTAGCCCAGTATTATATCTAGGAGCAAACCCCTAATTGAAAGTGCTTTAGGCTAGACAGAGATATGGGAGAATGTGCAGTGGGAAGAGTACAGCCCAGGATAAATCCTGAAATGCTGGTAAGTTATTTATTCATCATTTAGAAAACACTTATTGAGCAGATACTATGGTTGTTATTGTGTGCTATCCGGTGGATTCCAACTCATAGCGACCCTATATGATAGAGTAGAGCTGCCCCATAAGGTTTTCTAGGCCGTAATCTTTATGGAAGCAGATCACCACATCTTTTCTCCCTCAAAGCCTCTGGTGGGATTGAACCACTGATCTTAAGGCTAGCAGTCAAGTGCTTAACAATTGTGCCTCCAAGGCTCCTTTTCACATTGTGATGTTGCTGTTAGTGGCCTTTGAGTTGGTTCCCACTCATAGCCACCTACGTGCAACAGAATTAAATACCTCCAGGTTCTGCACTATGATCACAATCGTTGCTATGTTTGGACTCATTGTTGCAGCCACTGTGTCAATCCACCTCATTGAGGGTCTTTCTCTTTTTCTGTGACCCTCTACTTTGCCAAGCACAAAGTCCTTAGTTCCTCCTGATAACATGTACAAAGTATTGAGACAAAATCTCACCAACCTTGCTTCTAAGGAGCATTCTAATTGTACCCCTTCCAATATAGACTTGTTTGTTCTTCTGGCAGTTCATGGTATATTCAATATTCTTCATCACTACCAAAATTCAAATGTATCAATTCTTCTTCCATCTTCCTGTCCAGCTTTCACATGTATATGAGGTAATTGGGTCAGGCACACCTTAGTCCTCAAAGTGCTATCTTTGCTTCTTAACACTTTAAAGAGTTCTTTTGCAGCAGATTTGCCCAAAGCAATATGTCATTTGCTTTCTTGACTGCTGCTTCCACGGACATTAATTATAGATCCAAGTAAAATGAAATCTTTGACAACATTGGTATTTTCCCCGTTTATCATGATGTTTCTTATTGGTCCAGTTGTGAGGATTTTTATTTTCTTTATGGTAATGTGTGATCCATTCTGTGTAGTCTTTGATCTTCCTCAACAAGTGTTTCTAGTCCTCTTCACTTTCAGCAAGCAAGGTTGTGTCATCTGCATATCGCAGGTTCTTAGGCTTCTTCCGTTCCTAATGCCACATTCTTGTTCATATAGTCCAGCTTCTCAGATTATTTGTTCAGCATACAGATTGAATATGTATGGTTAAAGAATACAACACTGATGCATACCTTTCCTTATTTTAAACCATGCTGTATCCCCTCGTTGTGTTCAAAAACTGCCTTTTGTTCTATGTACAGGTTTTGCATGATCACAATGAAATGTTCTGGAATTCCCATTCTTTGTAATATTATCCACAATTTGTTATGATCCACCCAGTCGAATGCCTTTGCATAGTCAATAAAACACAGGTAGACAACTTTCCGATATTCTCTCCTTTCAACCAGGAACCATCTGACATCAGCAATGACATCCCTCTTTTCACGTCCTCTTTTGAATCCGGCTTGAATCTCTAGCAGTTCCCTGTGGGTGTACTCCTGTAACTGTTTTTGAATTATCTTCAGCGAAATTTTACTTGTGTGTGATATTAATGGTATTGTTGAATAATTTCTTCATTCTGCTGGATCACCTTTCTTTGGAATGGGCACAAATATGGATCTCTACCAGTAGGTTGGCCAGGAAGCTGTCTTCCAAATTTCTTGTCATAGACGATTCCAGGATTGCATCTGTTTTTTGAAACATCAGTTGGTATTCCATGAATTCCTGGGCCTTGTTTTTTGTCATTGCCTTCAGTGCAGCTTGGAACTCTTCCTTCAGTACCATTGGTTCTTGATCATATGCTACCTCCTGGAATGGTTGAACATCGACCAATTTTTCTTGGTACGGTGCCTCTATGTATTCCTTCCACCTTCTTTTGATGCATCCTATATTGTTCAACATTTTGCCCACAGAATCCTTCAATATTGCAACTTCAATATTATACAATTTACAATCCTTTGATATTACAAACAATATTACAATATTTTTTCTTCAGTTCTTTAAACTTGAGAAACGCCAAGCATGTTCTTCCCTTTTGGTTTTCTAACTCCAGATCTTTGTGCATTTCATTATAAAACTTTGTCTTCTTGAGCTGCCCTTTGAAACCTGTTCAGCTCTTTAGCTTCATCATTTCTTTCACTAACTATAGCTACTCTACATTCATGGCTATATTACCTCCTACGTAGGGTGGATTTTATACTTACTTTGCAAATGAAGAAACAGAAGTCCAGATAGAATTAGTGTTTTGCCTGAGACTATGCTGTTCTTTAAGAATTAAACCTTAATTTTAACCTCAGGTTGTAGATTCCATACTCATATTTTTTTGTTATAACTGTTGCACAATAAAAAAAAAATTGTGAGTGAGTAAATATGCCAATCCAGAAACAGTGTTTCTTTAAAATTGGTTCCTTTGTCCTATATGGTCATAAATACGTAGATATCTCTCTGTTGTGTATCCTCAGGACTAAGTATGGTATATTTGCCAGTGGATATATTTGGATAGGTATGAGAGCTTTCACATGATTTCCATCAAATCAGTCTCAAATCACATTGGAAGCACTCCTAGCCCTGAAATATACTGCCCTTCAAAGCTAAGTTGCACACTATTAGTATGAACTGGCATATTAGATTTATAAAACAAATCTGTAACATTTTAGCCTTTACAGTGTATTTGAAAGTACTTTGCATATTTATTATTGACACAAAAGCACATTTGGTTTGCTGATTCGAATGGGCTACTAGACCAATATTGCCTGAAGATATTTACTAATGACAGTTATGTGATGTGTTGAAATTCCTGTGGGGAACCTTCACTGATGAGCTAAAAAGTGCTTCCAAGCTATAAAAAACGCACCTGGAGCAAATACTCTTTCTTAAAACAGCAATGAAGTGATTATTAAGAATATGTTCTGATCTTGGAAGTTTCAACTCTTTCCTTCTTTTTTTCTCTTCTGATCACTATTGAAACATCCTGCTTTGTCTTGAGAGGGTTAGTTTCCAACTTTCACGGAAACCTTTTCTTGAAGTCATTAAACAAATACACTTTTTGCACACGATCAAGAAAGAAAGCATTTTTCAGTACCATAATGGGATCTCGAGTGGAAATAGAAAACAATCCAGGGTATTTTTAAGAGACTGGTTTTTGTGGATCAGAAAAAGAAGTACATAGAGTTGATGCCTTCTGTTTCTCCTTACTCTGCAATGTCTAGGGAGCTGTGCTTATTTTCTATCCCTGCTATAAAAAATTGCTACAAACTTAGCAGCTTAAAACAACACAGATTTATTATCTTACAGTTCTGGAGGTCAGAGTTGTCACAAGTTTTAATGAGCTAAAAATCGAAGTATTGGCAGTCTCGTGCTCCTTCCTGAGGCTCTAGGGCAGAATCTGTCTTTATCTTTTCTAGCTTCTGGTGGTTGTCGCCATTCCTTGGCTTGTGACCTCTTCTTCCATCTTCAAAGTTAGTGGCATACCATCTTCAAATTCCTCTCCAACTCTGCTGCCTCCCTCTTTCACTCATAAGGACTCTAGTGGTTACACTGGATCCACCCAGATAATTCAGGATCATCTCCCCTATCTCAAATTCCTTAATTTAATCATGTCTGCAAAGTCTCTTTTGCTATGTAAGATAACATATTCACAGGTTCTGGGAATTAGGACATGGACATCTTTGGGAGGCTATTATTCTGCCCACCACAGGGGTATAATACGTATTTCCAATTTCTATTTCATTATATGAAGTTCACCAGGAGATGAACTGAAGGAAGCTGATTAAATACTATTGGATATACTGTTATACAATATGTCAGGATATTCATTTTCAGCTAAAACTATTCACGAGTTTGCTGTCTTTAGACTACTAAACTTTGTAGTCATGTAACAGGAAGTTTTTCTCACATGCGAAACCAAAGCTATCATTTGTAAAAAGTCCTTATTACCCAGATGTTGTTTTTATAACATTCAAATTGAGGCTAAGAGATAATTGAGCAACTTCCTTTTTTGTCTTTTGATATTAATATTTCAGACAGGTATTCACAAGTAGCTGAAATATATGAAAAATTATAATGGAAATTTCAAATCTGTTTTAATTAATGCCTATGTATATACTTTAATGTTAGTAATAGCACAAGAGAAAGACAGCAGGGAAGGAGAAAATTATGTTGCATCTATAAGACACAGGAAACTTTTGGGTGTCTACGAACTTAGAGAAATTGAAAAATATTTCAATTTCTAGTGTATTATTTAATTCTAGAGGGATTTCAAGCACGTCAAAATATTAAAGATATATTATTACAGTATATTTCAAAAATAAGAACCCTAGTGAAAAGAAGTTTTTATCTCATAAGCAAATTCTAATTGTGAAGATGATTATAAGGGCTTCTCTGGGTTGAGTGGGAAGAATGGCAACAATAATGAATGATGTCTGTCTTGGGTATAGGAAGAGGGAATGGAGTCATATGAGCTACACATTTGCTATTCTATTACTTAGGGTTTAATCAACACTGAAAATGAGGCAGTGGCTTCTTTTGAATGAGCATACTCAAAAACATTAGGCTGGGCCAAAGGACATGTGGACAAAGTATTCTTAATGTTGTTACTATTTTCTCAGTACTGTTCAATGAAAGGGAACGAGTTATTTTGTTTTCCAACGGAAGTTGACAGATCTCTTGCCCAAAATGTATTTATGTAAGTGCATTCATGAAGATTATGGAATAAACATATTGCTTTTCATTATTATCATTCCTAATGATTATTTCATTATGATAATAAAACCAACATTTTCTTTAGATGAATAGTAAAAACAAACGGCAGCATGTTTAATTTTTTTAATTTATAAGAAGAAGCCAAAAATAAGAACAACAAAACCAAAAGGCAGAAAAACAAGCAAAACATTTCCATGTCTCCCAAGTGGGTTACCAGAATATATTTCATGGTAGGTAGAAGCAAAAATAAAAGAGAATACCAAGCACAACCCTTGGGCAATATGAAAAATCAAAGCATAAGAGCAATCCTAAAAATAAATAAATTTTGAAGGATAATGAATGTTAGTTGCTTGCTGTTCATTAACCACACAGATGTCAGGAATGATCTATTTTGGGTGTTTGACAACAGTAAAGTTTATGTACTTCTAAATTTTGTATTTCAAAGTGCAAATTAGGAAGCAATGGAATGTGTTTAATTGCAAAGAATAAATCACCCCCATTGAGTAGAACCAAGGGAGAGCCTGAAGTTACACACTCAAATGTTTGCTTAATTCAATGAGGGAGTCTTTTAGACACCTACAAGAATCCATTTCTACTACAGGCATCGCTTCAGTTAAACCTGAGCTTGTTGAGGTTACCACTTAGCCATCTGGTCAAGGGAAAGAATTCGTGCATCTCTAAGTCAATGGGGAAACCCAGGTGGCATAGTAGTTAAAAGGAAAGCCTGCTAATCAAAAGGTCGGCAGTTCGAATCCACCAGGCACTCTTTGGAAACTCTATGGAGCAGTTCTACTCTGTCCTATAGGGTCACTATGAGTCAGAATCGACTCGACGGCAGCGGGTTTTTTCTTTTTTTAAGTTGATGAAGAGAAAAAGTAAGGGAAAAGGAAAGAGGCTCGTGCCATATGCATATTTCCTGTTTACTCAGCTATAAAGTGCAATGTTGTTACAAATCTTAAGAATTATTTTCACGTTTCAAACAAAAGGTCTACTTAGTGTTAATAAATGGTAAGGGAACTCTCCCTGACTGCCTCTGTTCCCATTGCATCCCCTTCCCTGCCTAACTAGTGGGGCCAAGTATTTAGTAATGACATGGGGAGGCAGGAAGCTGAGCTTTCAATCTGGATTCAGCAGTACGGCACAGCAGCTCAGCACCAGACTACCAAGGGATCCAGGTTTTCCTATTCAGTGGAGGAAGAAATGTAATTGTTCTCATGTTATTGGCATTTTCCGCTTCACTCCATAGGTTTGTTCATTCATTCATTTGTTCAAGCAGTATTCCACGTGTGACATCTAGATTAGAATAAAGCAGAGTGCCGGAAGTCATAAAAATGTCCCTGGGTGTCACAAACAGTTTACACTTGGCTGGTAACAGAATCAACTCGATGGCAACGGGTTTGGTTGTGGATAACAGAAAGGTTTGCAATTCAAACTCTCCCAGTGGCTCCACAGTAAGAAGGGCCTACTGCTCTGCTTCCGTAAAGATTACAGTCAAGAAAACTGCACTGTATCACATGGGTCCTCATGAGTTAGAGCCAACTCAATGGCACAAGACAACAATAACAAGTAGTCATAATGGGAATAATTTTTTTTTTAAAGCTGGAATGAGAAATCAAGATGTTTTGGAATTAGAGTGGGTATAGGTGAGGAAGATGACAAGGATGAGGCCACGGGAGTGAGCAGCTGAAGAGGAATAGAGGTATATGTCATTGGATTTGAGGCCGCTGAAGAGCTTCGAGGACAGAGTTGGATGGTTTGTGCATGTGAGTGCTGAATTTTCCCAGCATGACAGGAGAACTTGGAGTAGATACTAAGTCTATAATCAGGTGTCAACGCCTGCCACGGATGAGGTGTGTTTAGTGAGAGGTTTGTAGATCAGAGCAAAAGGAGAGGAACAGGATGGTATTTCCAGATAATGTATTCTTCACAAATGATTGCTTTAGAGAGGTGGGGAGTAATGATCAGAAAACAGTGATTGGGAACAAGTAGGACTCCAATCACACCTCCTAACCTTGAGAAATAAAAGAACATACAACCACCACATGAGAAGACTGTAAAAGAAGCATATTCTCGGTGGAGGGGCAGGTATCAATGTAAGGCTAGGAGGCTGTATTACTGAACTGGCATCACCTCTGCTGCTAGTTAAGGGTCCAAAATGAGTTAGCAACTGAAGAGAGGGGGAAAATTCAGTTTTAGCTTAGTGTTTTGCTCTTATTCACAGGCCACATTTCTGCTGCCTTCAATGAAGCCTGACATTTGGAAATGTTTAGATTCCAGTATTGATCGTGGCTGCAGTTACACTTGAGAAGAGGAGAGCTCATTTTACCTTGGTCCTTATCCGTGAACATTAGGGGGAATATCAGTGTAGAAACAGAAATAAGGCAGAAGCCCAATGAGAACAATGACAAACTCTTTTCTCCTTTCTGTTATTATGGTTTTGTAGATCTGTTTGAGATAGATACTTATATTTGCTCCATTTGTTTTGTAAAGAAGAATATGAAAATGACAAATTGGGTGAGTATTACGATACAGTTTTTGTGCAACGAATGCTCTTTTCAATGGCAATATAAGGGAATTTTTGAAAATGCTTTGCAAAGTTGTTGTAGAGGTTAAAATGAGTATTTGTTCTGTCATTTACTAACACATAGGAAATAAAAAAAAAAAAATCCATTGCCATCAAGTCGATTCCGTCTCATAGCGACCCTATAGGACAGAGCAGAACTGCCCTCTAGGGTTTCCAAGGAGCCCCTTGTTGATTTAAACTGCCTATCTTTTGGTTAGCAGCCATAGCTCTTAACCACTATGCCACCAGGGTTTCCACACATAGGGAAGGAGTGGTAATTTACAGCGTATGGTCGAGGAAAGAAAAAGAAGTCCCTGAGTGGTACAAATGGTTAAAGTGCTCAGCTGTTAACTGGAAAGTTGGTGGTTCAGGTCCACCCAGAGGCACCTTGGAAGAAAGACCTAGTGATCTACTTTTGAAAAATCAGCCTCCGAAAACCCTATAGAGTACAGTTCTAATCTGACCCACGTGGGGTCACCATGAATAGGAAGCAACTTGGCAGCAGCTGGTTACTTGTTTTGGTTTGAGGAAAAGTATCGAATAGACAAGCTTTAGTTACCTTTTCCCTCAGACCACCCACCATTCTTTTCATTACACCTGCCCCACCTTTGGGTGCCATTGCTTTCCCCAGGCACCCAGCATCTTATAAAAAAAAAAAAAAAATGTCTGATCCCACTGTGATGACTCACCCAGTGTTTCCCATCAAAGCCATATTATCACCCTCTTCATTCAGTTGGAATCTTAACTTATCAGTGCCCCATTTTCTTTGAATATGAATTGTATTCTCCCCAGAGGATATTTGGCTGGCGTATTTAACTCAAATGAAGGGGTTTTCTGGCAATCAAGGTATTAGGGAACAGAATAATCATCTTTAAAATAGAGCTTAGGGACAATTACTTTGTACACCTACCACAAATTTGTAGTAGTCATTAAACCAAAAACCCAAAACCGTTGCCGTCAAGTAGATTTTGACTCATAGTGAGCAACCTTTAGGACAGAAACTGCCCCATAGGGTTTTCAAGGAGTGGTTGGTGAATTCAAACTGCCGTCCTTTTGGTTAGCAGTTCACCACTGGGGATTCCTAGTAGCCATTACACAGGGTTTATTATTTTTGAAGAAAACAAAGCCAAAGCCCCTGTACTTTGTAATTGTAGAAGTATTGACAGTGTCTGGAAGTCAAGAAATCAAATAAATGTTTACTAAAATCAGCTATACAGAATGATGTTGTTGTTAGGTACCGTTGAGTCACTTCAGACTCATAGCGACCCTATGTACAACAGAATGAAACACTGCCCAGTCCTGGGCCACCCTCATGATATTTTTATGTTTGAGCCCATTGTTGCAGCCACTGTGTCAATCCATCTCCTTGAGGGTCTTCCTCTTTTTCACTGACCCTCAACTTTACCAAGCATGATGTCCTCCTTCAGGGACTGATCCCTCCTGATAACAAACTATGTGAGATGTAATCTCGCCATCCTTGCTTTGGAACATTCTGGCTGTACTTTTTCCAAGACATATTTGTTCATCCTTTTGGCAATCCATGGTATATTCAATATTCTTTGCCAACACCATAATTCAAATGCATTAATTTTTCTTCATTCTTCCTTATTCATTGTCCAGCTTTTGCATGTATGTGAGGTGATAGAAAATACCATGGCTTGGGTTAGGCGCACCTTAGTCCTCAAAGTGACCTCTCTGCTTTTTAACACTTTAAAAATACAGAAACGTGCAGTCCTGAATTTATGCTAATTGGCCTAAGCTTTGCTCACTGGATATAAGATATAAGATCCAGTCAACGACATATCTCAAACAGACATGAGCGGCAGAGTTCTTGTCACCATGGAGACAACAGACTGAAGAGAAAGCCATATTACTCTCCTTAACATAAATGGATAAGAATGCAAAACCCTCACTCACAACTAGCAGCACCAAATCCAGGTAAGGGTAGTGCAAACTCTGTACTAAATAAGGTGAAGCTGAGGAAGGAGGTGATTTTTCAGGATACATCCAAGACGTGAAAACCTCTGACTACTTACGTCATGTCTGTATTAATCTTGTTCGTAAATCTGGGTTTTCCTCTAAAATTAGCCTCCTTTAATGGGATGCGGTGCTTAAGGAAGGACGTTGGGTTGTACTGGGTAAATAGGAACTGCTCACTGGTGCCATGCACCCAGGTCGGATGCGATACTCTAGATACCCCACTGCCAGCATTGCATCACCCAGTGCAAAAGGCCACAAGCAAAGGTCCCTCTGGAGATGCTGCCCCCTCTTAGGCAGGCCCTGTCACTTCTCCTTCCTGGAGCTGCTTTTTATGTGCACTTAGCATGGCCACACCCAGGAATGGATTACCTAATAAATAAGGTACACAGAGGCTTACTTGTGCTTACTTACTAATCTGTAGTGCACAATTTCACCTGTTTTTCACCACATCAAAGATATGGTTAAACCCACGTGAAATTGTGCACTACAGATTAGTGAGTAAACTCTAGTGAGCCCACGCATACCTTGCTTAATGTAAGGCCAGTGTACCTTGCTTACTGGCTAATCCGCCCCTGGTCACACCCCACCATTCAGTCAACACAATCCTTCAGTAGACAATTACAGAGTGTCCACTCTGTCCTTGAACTTGTGCTGGGACTGCTGCAATGTTGTTTCTGCTGTCCTGGGTTTCACATCAGCTGACTCAGAGTTGCTTCCCTAGAGGACCGCCCAGGATAGTTCACGTCTACAAACAGTGAACTGAGCATCTCCAAATAAGGCATTTGGCTTAGAAATGGTTTAGATAAAAAGAGGCTTGTTGTGTAATTACTGGTGCTCAGCATCTGTGCTAGGAGCAGCTAAGGAAGAAATTTAAGATTATTTTGAAGATGAAAATTTACTTTTGTTTTCATGATACCACAATGCTCTCATACAAGAGGATCTCTCTGAAAATAACCTTTGAGGTGACTACCTAAATCATCCAAATGTGTATCTCCTATCTCCTTAGGATACCCAGTTAAGATAGCTCTGCAATAATTGACTCGATCTTTATTTAACAACCAAGGGACTGAAAATGTCTCAGTGACATCTGCACAATAATGGTTATGCACAGGGGGCCTAGGACAGGTTAGGACATATTTTAGGACACTTATTACTTTGCTTCTAGGGGTCAAAGTTCAGCATAAGGAAAATAAAAATATCTGCTTAAATGTACACCAAGGATATAAACAGATATCATAATAAAGTTTTTTTTTCCACTTAAAATACATTGACAGGATCCTAAGAAAGGTATTAAAAACATATTTATATGACCTTCTGCCGGAAAGAAACAGAAAATAAAAGATAACAAAGGGGAATTCAGCAGTGCTCTAAGATGCCACAGTCACAATATTTATAAATCTTTTTCTCATGTTATGACCTTTACAACCAATAATGGAACAGCAAGAGAAGGAATGCAAGGGTCAGCCAGAGGTGGGAAAAGAGCAACAAGGGCAAGTTTGAGGCTAATTAAGATAGTTTTGATCAAGCTCACTATGTAGCTTTTCTAGAAAATCGAGCCAGCAACATACTTTTTGATCTGTAGTCTTTTTGTTTGTTTTTTAATTTTATTTTGTTGTTGTTGAGAATATACACTGCAAAACATACAACAGTTTCTACATGCTCAATTCATTCAGTAACATTGATTACATTTTTTAAGTTGTGCAGCCATTCTCACCCTCCTTTTCTGAGTTGTTCCTCCCCTATTAACATAAACTCGCTGCCCCCTAAATTTCCTGTCTGATTTTTCAAGTTGTTGTTAGTCAGTTTGATCTTATCTAGATAAATCTTGAAAGAGTGCTGTGCTCAAGGCAGGTATTCTTTACTAGTTAAGCTAAACTACTTTTTGGTTTTAAAAAGATTTCAGGGAATATTTTTGGTTTAAGGTTTAAAGATTATCTCAGGGCAATACCTTCAGGGGTTCATCCACCTTCCATAGTTCCAGAAAGCCTGGAGTCCATGAGAATTTGAAATTCTGTTCTAAATTCTCTCCCTTTCATCAGGATTCTTTTATACAATCCTGATTAAAATGTTCAGTAATGGTAGCTGGGCACCATCCAGTTCTTCTGGTCTCATGGCAAAGAAGGCAGTTGTTGATGGAGGCAATTAGCCACACACTCCATTTCCTCCTATTCCAGATTCTCCTTCTTCCTCTGTTGCTCCAGGCAAATAGAGACCAGCGTTGTACCTTGGATGGCCACTTGTAAGTTCTTAAGACTCCAGGCACTACGCAGTGAACTCAAGGTAGAACAGAGGCACTAAACACGTTACTAGGTGAATTCATAGCCATTGAAAACCCTACGGACCACTCTGCACACATGGGGTCACCATGAGTTGGAATCAACTCAAAGGCAACTAGCTTACTTTTTTGTTGTTGGTTTTTTGGACTAGGTGTTCAGTCTCTTCTCCTTACCCTTTTACTTTCTTGAGTAAACTAGTGAATGGACTAGAAAAAAGTGAAATGAATTGCATTTATTTTAGGTCCCTCAATTATTTTTATATCATTTAAGTAAAATGCTTATCGATTCGATGATAAAGTGTTTTTAGTTTTGGTAAGTAAAATGCTAATGTGTTTTTCTCTTTTGCCTTTCTCATATATGGCATTCTCTTTAGCCCCCCTGTAGCAATCATCAGTCTGAGGGGATGAATGAAATAGGCACAAGCCTGGGGACAGGGTTATTATAGTGAAAATGCAAAACATCCAAAATAGGATTTTGCAATGTGACAATAAACTTGGAAGCCTTTTTCCTGTATGGAGAAAATCTTCTATATTACATTAGTGTAGAGCAAGGTACCCCACAGCACACTGGCAGGCTAAGAATGGATTACAGGCATGTGCAAAGGTTGGTTTACTCAGAACTGCTGAGAGGAAGACTGTATGGGGATTAGGTAAGGCTGAGGCCTGGAATGCAGATGGGCCAAGCTTGCCAGGGTCCTGATCAAGACAAGAAAACATGGACCAAGAATTATGTAAGCTGTTAGCTTGATCCCAGCAGGGTGAGAAGCAACCAGGAGAACAAAAAACATCACCATGGAAACCAAGGGAATCAGAGGACACCCCTTGGATCCAAGATTTCCTTCACACTTTCTCTACACATTATCCACTAGGAGAAAAGGAAATGTGAAATTTTAGAGATTGTGTATTTTACCTAAAAAAAAAAAGCCACTTTAAGTTATTGCATCAGGTTAATAAGACCAGATTGGATAGATTAATTCTAGTCTCTTTCCTCTGCTATCTGGGGTTTGGAGCCCTCGTGGCACAGTGGTTAAGACAATGGCTGATAACCAAAACGTCAGCAGTTTGAATCCACCAGTTGCTCCTTGGAAACCATATAGGGCAGTTCTGCTCTGTCCTATAGGGTCACTATGAATCAAAATCAACTCAGCAACAATGGGTTTGGTTTGGGTTTTATCCAGGGTTTAGGTTTTTGAGGAAGATAAGACCAGTCCTAAAGAATGAAGAAGATACAACTTCTTTGCACACCTATGTTATAGTGTGAATACATTTGGTACCCTGCTAATTTTATTGGCTTGTGCTCAATTTTTCTGCCTGTTTGATATATAGTACAAGATAGACTGGAAGTACATACCAGTGAAAAATTTGAAGGTGATATGAACAGGAACGGTCTGTCCTCTCAACCATTTCCCCAATAACTAGCTCACCTTTCTTCTTGAGAGAACTGATACTCTATAGCGTGGCTCTGCAGTCAAGAGGGCCTGTGGGTCTCTGCAGAAATATTTTCTCAGGTTTAATGTAATTACGGGCACTTATTTTTCAGCCCTGTAGGCTAGTGAAGTCCTGGGTGGTGCAAACGATTAATGTCCTTGGCTGCTAACCATAACTTCTGAGGTTTGAGTCCACTCAGGGAAATGTTGAAAGAAAGGCCTGTTGATCTATTTCCAAAAAATCAGCCATTGAAAACCTTATGCAGCACAGTTCTTCTCTGACACACGTGGGGTCACCATGCGTGGAAGTCAACTCCACAGCAGATGGAAGGCTGGTGGATGGTCTGAAGGCAACGAGGTTGCTCCAGGATACCTGACGATAGGGTAAGTAGAGTTGTGCTTTGCAAACAATAATAGAGGACCTTTTTTTTTTTTCATGATTTCTAGTCTGTTACAGACATAAGTGCTTTTATCAAATAGAATAACACCCACTGAGGCTCAGTGAGGTCCAGCGCGTTGTTGAAGATCATGGAGCACTGGCTGAAACACTGCTAAGTGGCAAAACCGGGGCATTAACCCGGATAATCTGCTCCTAATCTCCTTGTATTTGCATTTTTTTTTCTTTCCTTTATAGTTACATCCATTGCACTAAAAACAGGTTTGCTTAAAATATCCCTTCTAATTTTAGGGGAAGAAAAGCTAATGGGTTTGAGGGATCTCAATTACCCCTTTGAAGGCAGGACCTTGGATATGACACCATGAAACCCTGATTTAAAATAATACTCTTCTGCCCACTCAGAGTTTGCTTACCGTTATGGATTAAATTGTGTTCCCTAAAACAGGTATGTTGAAGTCCTAACCCTCAGTACCTGTGAATGTGACTGTGCTTGGAAATAGGGCTTTTGAAGATATTATCAGTTAACATGAGGTCGTACTAGAGTAGGCTGGTCACTAATCCCAACTGAGTGGTGTCTTTATTAAAGAGGAGAAAGACAGAGAAAACCGCCATGTTATGATGGCGCTACGTTGCGGCTATAAGGCAACGAACTCCTGGGCTACCAGCAGTTGAGAGAGACAAGAAAGATCTCCCCTTAGAGCCTTCAAAGAGAACATGGCCCTGCTGACACCCTGAATTTGGCTTACTAGCCTCCACAACTCAGAGACAATAAACTTCTGTTGTTTAAATCCACCCAGTTTGTGATACTTGGTTACAGCAGTCCTGGGAAATGAATGTGAATGCATGCACCTACTTGTAACGATTGGAGAATAAGGTTTGCATTTAGCCTGTGATGCTCTTAAAAAAAAAAAAAATTTTTTTTTTCTTCCAAAAAGGCAGCCAAATAAAACACCGAGGATCCTTGCTTTGTAAATCATAACGCTGCATTTGGAATGCACTGAAGTACAAGTAACCCCCCCTCCCAAAAAAAAGACTTGGTGGTAGAAAATGAGAATTCTTAATAACGTTAACTTTAAGTTTCTGAAAGGTAGAAAACATTTACGTTTCAATATAAAGATTGAGGCTATAAAAAAAGAGAGTACGAGGGACATGTTAATGGCAATAAAAACAGGTGGTATGTAAATTGCTAACAATAACTTTTGTAATTTGAAGTATAATTTTCTGGTGAACAGGAAAACAGAGAAGTTAGTAGAAAACATGCTGTGTTTGTTAGCTTAACAACATTGGGCTCCATTAACCATTAAAGAAAGTATTTACTTCTATTTTATCTTTGGTTTTAAGGAAGGTTTTTCTCTCAGCTTTGAATTAAGTGTTAATAAGATAATTATTCCGCATTGAGTAACTACAAATTGCTTATTTAGGTGCTTCTATGGTTCAGTGGATATGGTTCAGTAACAAAGCATGGATGAATGTGTAGTTAACGTTTAAACTCTAACCTCATAGGCAATATACAACAGCTATATAGAACTTCATTTAACATGTCCCTAAGCATACTTAGAATGCTAAATAGAAAGTCTTACCTAGTATTTGCTTCAATGCAGTGAATTTATCCCCCAATGGACATATAATCTACACAAAAGTCTGAGAAGGTCCGTTTAGTGTAGCGGTATAGATGCAAAATCTGTTCCAGGAACTGGAACACACAGAATGGCTAGGAAACTGAGAGAGAGCAGCAGGCTAACTGGAAGGTCCTCACAGAACTCAGCTTTATTGGGAGACACAATATAAAGCATCAAAATATAAAATGTGTATTGCTTTAGAAATAATATAGCTGACAGTTTACTTAATGGAGTTGTTGTCCAACAGGACTGCAGAAGGAAAGCAGGAGACTAGCTGAAATTCAGTTAGACAGTTTTTTTTTTTTTTTTTTTAGTGGCTTATCTGGAATTTGTATCTACAAACGATAAGAATGTGTCTGAAATTGTCACAACAGGGAAAATTCTTCTTGCTCCTGAGAATAGCGTTATGAAAGATGAGATAGTAAGAAGCTTTCTGGAACACGTTCTGATTGCGAGAAGAATCATGGGGCAGGGGGAAGATATATAAAGCAAAATTGTTTTCTGAAATAATGTAAAAATAAGAAGAACTAAAAATTTTCTCCAAATTCCTCAATTGAGTACTTAGTATAGAACTAAAATGATAACTTTCTAGTCTATTAATAAGTATTTTACTGGATTCAGGAAGAAAATTTTATGATCATTTAATAGAGATCAATAATTCCTGTAAAGCTGTGGACTTTGTTTTCTGACATTCTTGCACAAGGTAAGCAGTTTCTAGCAGCCTTCTTTTTTTTTTTTTTTTTTTTTATCTTTGCTTACCCATAATATGGCCTTTGGAATTATGTAGAAAGTCATCCATGAAAGAACATTTCCAAATACACTCAGTAGACATGTAAGTGAAATAACTTAAAATGAGAAAAGCTTTCTTCAATTTCTATTTATTTATTCAGACATATTCCAAGTTGACACGTCTTTCTTCAAAAGACCTTCTTTTTTTCCTGTACTGTGGTGGCTTGTGCTTTGCTATGATGCTGGAAGCTATGCCACTGGTATTTTAAATATCAGCAGGATCACCCATGGTGAACAGGTTTCTGCAGAGCTTCCAAACTAAGACAGGCTAGGATGAAAGCCTTGGTGATCTAGCTCTAAGAGTTCAGCCAATGAAAACCTTATGTATCACAACAGAATGTTGTCTGCTTCACTTGTTTTGACTTGTCATCAGGAGGGATCAATCACTAGAAGAAGACATCATGTTTGGGGAAATAGAGGGTCAGTGAGGGTGTGGGAGACATTCAGTGACATGGATTGGCACAGTAGCTGTAACAATGGCGATTGTGAAGATGATGCAAGACTGTTCTGTTGTACATAAGGTGACCATGAGTCAGAGTCAACTTGACAGCAGCTAACCACACAACAACATATGTTCGTGTGCGTGTGCATGTAATACACTTACTTCTAATTCTGAGGAAAACCTATCATCTTAAAATTTTTATTTTAGATTTTTACTTTATGATAATTTTCTTGATTATTTATTACTCTCTTGCTTGATTATTAAACTACAGTTTGCTCTTTGCATAATTTAAAAAGTATAGAAATGTGTCAGCTGACTCACTATTCTACTTCCCACTCTTCACAGGTTCAAAACTTTTGAGTGAGGGTGGAATAGGAGTGGGGGGTTAATGGGAAGGAATTATTGGAAATGGGAAAGACATCGAAGTTAATAAATAAAAATATGTAGAATGAAGTTGGAAAACTAAGGAGCAACTCCAAGTGTTCTCTGGACTTTGTAGAGAGACACAAAACAAGGAGAACGGTTTTGGTTCTAAAGAGTGATTTTCAGCTATGACCGAGCTGTGCATGCTCCAGTCTCTTTTCCTGGCAAGGGATTTCTCTCTATGCTAATGACATATTGATTCAGTTTTACAAAATGCAAGCAGTAACTAGAAGCGGAGCCACACATAGGCTAATTAGCTCCATCGTTGGGGAAGGGCTTGGGAAAGAATTTGGAAGGAGTTATGCTGCAAACCAAGAACTGGCTCATGAGAGGTGTTTAAAAACTATTAAGGAGCTTCTGAATACTAGTAACACAATGCTTTTCCTTCTAACTCTGGAATAGCGTTGTCTTGGCTTCAGTAATATTACATAGTAGAACTATTGATAGAAAAACTGCAGATGTTCACTCTCTTGGTGCTTCGCATATTTGATCTGAGTGCTGAGCAGTCCTGGCAACTCGCCATGAAAATTGCTTCCCTGCCTTTATCATCACCCCTGAGGGCTGCGTCTGCCAGAAGCAAGGTTCAACAGGGTAAATGAGCAAGAAAAATCAATCAGTATCTCATCACCCAGCAGCAACATAAGCAACGTTGTTAACGTGGCTTACGTTTTGGTTTCGGTTCTTTTGTTCTATGCTGTATTATATCATCTTACTCCTTTTTGACACCATGCACACACATTATATATATACTTTTTCCATGTGATTCCTCATTCTTCACAAACATGATTTTAGTGGTTGCATTTTTTTGCTACTGTTGTCTGATATTTATTCATGTCGATACATTTTTTAAATTTCTAAATAATATCTCATGTTATCAATATTCTTAGCTTATCTAACTCTTCCGTTCTTTCTTTCATTGTTACATGCAATGCTGCAGTAAAAACCCCAACACGTACTTCCGTATATGTATATATGTCTATGACAGATCCTTGTCGTTAGGTGTGTCCAGTTTCAACCTTACGTACAACAGAAGGAAATATTCCCCAATCTTGTGCCATCTTTATGATTATATAGGTATGACTATTGGATTGAAGAGTATGCATGTTTTGGGGGGTAGATACTGTAAAACTGCAATGCAAACTGTTGTCAGTTTAGACTCCCCTTTAGTATCTTTACATGTAATTTCACCAGAAACCCTGCCAGTCGTGCAAGATGTGACTGGCTTCCAGCTGCCTTTCCTGATGGAGTCTAATCTTAAAAGAGAGACTGGCTCTCAGTTTTCTTTCCTCCTGCAAATCTGATCCTCATCTGGCATGCTTTGTGTATCTCCAACACTGGAGAGTGATATGCAGCTGCCCCATATAGGTCCATGCTGTTCCCTAGGATCACAGGGCACCAGAGGTGAGGTTTCCTATCACAGACAACTAGAGCTGCCATTCCATTGGTGCCACCTGTTTTTTGGTCACTTCTACCAACACAAGAGCATAGGACTGAGGCTGATTTGGAAAATTTATCCTGTTTTGTATAAGCTTTTACGCTCATATTTCTTTTCTCTTGCCAAATCAGCTTCCTTGGCAAGAGGACCTTTAATCTGTCGCTGGAGCCCAGCTAGCAATGCCTCTGTAAATGTCTCCTCTGCCAACTGCCCTAAGCCCCTTTGCCAAAGCCTTTATGATCATTTCTCTTGCCACATCACATGGCCTGATGCCCCTCTACTCTTCTTCTGTCACACGATCAACACCTAGTGTTTGTTTCCCAGCCACATTTTAAATTGCCGAAGTTTCATGCATATATAATCATGATCAAGAGGTGATTCCAATCTTTTGCGTATGTACCTAGGAGTGGAATTATTAAATTGTATGCTAATTCTGTGTTTAACTTTTTAAGGAACTGTCAGACTTTTCCACAGCAGTTATACCGTTTTACAATCCCACCAGCAATGGGTGAGGGTTGTGATTTCTCTACATCCTCACCAAAACCTGTCGTTTTCTGTTTTTTTGTTTTGTTATTAATCATGGCCACCATCTTAGTGGGCATGAAGTGATATCTCATTGTTCTTTTTATTTGCATGTCTCTAATGACTAATAAGAAGCCCTTGTGGCACAGTGGTTAAGAGCTCAGCTGCTAACCAATAACCAAAACGTCACTAGTTTGAATCCACCAACTACTCCTTGGAAACCCTATGGGGCAGTTTATTCTGTCCTACAGGGCCATTCTGAGTCAGAACCAACTCAAAGGTGCTTGGCTTTTGGTTTAATAACTAATAACGTTGAGCATCACATCGTGTGTTTGTTGGCTGTTTGTATATCTTCTTTGGTGAAATGTCACATGTTCATTGTCCATTTTTTGATTGGGTTTATTTTTTTATTGTTGAGTTGTAGGAGTTCTTTATATATTCTGGATATTAAACCATTATCAAATGTATGTTTCCAAGAAGTGGGTCCTTTGTGTACACTTCCTTTGTCCTCACTGTCCCTTTCTCCTAATTTCCTTTCTCTACAAGCATCTTTCTCTCAAAATTCCTCAGTCTGGTCCCCTCACCTGATTCCTTGGGAAAATCCATTCCTCCCCACAGGAAGAGAAGATTTAGTATTTTTGCTCCATTCCAGTGTCATGAAAACCTAAGTGGTGTTTCAAGGACACCTCAGGAGGGCCTCCTCGGTCTGATCATATAAACTCTGTACAGTGCAGGGGGCTGTATGGCAATCGTGGGTGTCCAGTTCTACTTGACTTCCCTCTGGGAAAGCCATAGCTAATTTTCTTACCAAGTCTCTGATAAGCTGATATACATCACCAAAGCCAATATCATCTTTGCTCAAAAAAAAAAAGCCATAATCTACTTTTGTATTGAGGGAAGGAAACTTCTATTGGCATTCTCTTATCGTTAATCCCTTCAGAATAACAGATTCCACCGTAATTATACTATGCCCTTAGACTAAGACTCAGCTTATAACACAAGAAAAATATCACTGGATATGCTCAGAACTCTCTTTGCTGCCCTATAGGATTACACCAACTGTGATTTTTTTGCTCCAAATTTGAAGAAGTGGAGCAGGCAGATTTCATATTCATTGTACTACACGTGCATGCTCATGGTTAACTCTAAGGAGACATCAGGCTGTAGTCACCATCATCTCCTTCTAGTAGTTGACAGTACTGAAGCTTAGAGTGATTATATAATTTGTCTAAGATCACAAAGGTAATTCAAAAGAGCAGGGGTTTGTCTAACTCCTTGAGCCATGCAGTTATCTAAGGGCAAGCATCGTCACCATCATTATCACCATCATCAAATATCACACTAAGATTTAAATAGCCTCTGTATGTGTTTTTTTTTTTTTATGTGTTAGTGACAATTCTATTTTTTCCTTTACACTTATGAACAACTCTATGAAGCAGGCTCTTTTATTATTGTCATTTGACTACAACTCTTCTAAGTAGATACTGTTATCATTGCCATTTTGCACAGGAAAAACTGAGAACGGAGAAACTGTAAAACTTAACAAATGTCACACAGCCAAGAAGTGGGGAGCTAGGATTTGAGATTTGTCAACTTATTCTGTTTTTACTCCAGAAAATTTGGTATGTAGCTACCACATCCGACACCTTAAAAAAAAAGGTAAAAATCATTTTTATGGCTTCCACAACAGCAGTTTACATTTATCAAACATGAGACGTACTCTAAGGGTTAAGGTCCCTGTCTTCTGGAGTCATGAGAGTACTACTGAACTTGAATGGATGGTGGCCTCACCTCCTTTTGAGTCTCTCTCTCTCTCTCATCTCATTTGTATTAATCTGTACCCTGTTCTTCCCTTTTTTTTTTTTAAATTTCATTCACTTCATCAACAAGTATTTTCTTTATTTTTAGCACAGGCTTTGTGTTCTAGTTGATCCTGCCAAGGATAGTCTTTACTTCATTCTACCTGCCCTTTTAAACTTTTTTTTTTTTTTTTTTGGCTTTCTGTCTCTCCCTTTCCTATTTTACTTTTTAATGACTTTTATAAATTGTTCTACTTCTCTTCTGTTTGGATCATCTCTGTTTGAGGTTATCCCTTTAACTACCATCCATTATTCTGTTTTTCATGTATATACCAAAAGAAAAAAACCCACTGCCATCGAGTTGACCCGGTAGAGTTTCCAAGGAGCGCCTGGCAGATTCAAACTGCTGACCTTTTGGTTAGCAGTTGTAGCACTTAACCACTACACCCCCAGGTTTCCTTCATATATATATTTTTTTCTTTTTTTTCTTAATCATGCTTCTATGGCTTCTAATTTAACTAGCTTTTTTTTTTAAGAGCTAGTTAAATTAGAAACCATAGAAGCATGATTAGGAAAAAAAAAGAAAAAATATATATATTTTTTATTCATTGCTCAGTAGCTCTTTGTATTATCTACCAACGGGTACATGGCATTTTTTGTTTTAATTATTATTCTTTCGTCAACCCCTTTTCTGGATTTTCCAGTTCTATCTCTAAGGGAATGGGCACCCTGGTGGTGTAGTGGTTAAGAGCTATGGCTGCTAACCAAAAGGTTGGCAGTTTGAATCCACCAAGCGCTCCTTGGAAACCCAATGGGGAAGTTCTACGCTGTTCTGCAGGGTCACTCTCAGTGCGAATCGACTCCAAGGTAACGGTTTCATTTGGTTTTTGGTATCTCTAAGGGAAAGAAGAGCAGATTTACTAGAAATCAAGAGAACTATTATTTTCACTTGGCTCTTTGCCAAAGAGATTTTTTATTTTCCTGCTGTTACCTTTCCTAATTTCGTCCTCCTGAAGAACTTCTAGAAAATCTCAAAATTCTTTTATTCATTGTACCCTTGAAGCCTTCCCTGACTCTACTTCATTTCCTCTTCCCTACCTAGCCATTCTCTGTATGTTCTTCCGTCCTCACTTTCCTGTGTTTGAATTGTTTGTTGACCTTACTAGCCACACTTGTCTGTCCCCGGATTGAGAACTCACTGAGGACAAGTGCTTTCAACTTGATCTTTATATTCTCACAGCCCAGAAGAGTCCCTAGGCAGAGTAAACCAAACACGAATGAACAACTTAGGACAAAGTCCATGGGAATTAGTTTTTACCTTTACCTTTTTTTTTGAGTTTACGACTTAGGTATGGCAATTATAGATAAGACTGACAAAGATGTCCATATTTTAAAAACTCACTGAAGAAATGTTTTCTTGTTTGGCTTATGACGTTGATGTCAGATTTAAAAATAATGTTTGTTATTTTTCTTACTATAAAAAAAGTTTATGTTTGCTGCAGGAAATTGGAAATAAAACTGTACAAAGTAGGAAACAAACTCACTTGGAATATCAAGCCCAGAATCCCTTTGTTAACATTCTGTGGTATTTCCTAGCTTTTAAAAATGTAACCATATAAACATATATAAATGTAAAAACACACATAAAATATATAAATATATAAAAAAAATTGGGGTCATTGCCATTTTTTCCATTTTGAATCCTTGTGTATCTCAATTATATCTTTCCTAAAATATTTTGAAACTTATAAAGTTGACTATGGGAGCCCAGGCTTTGGGAGGTGAAGTGACTTTCTTCTAGTCATATATGTCAACAACAGAGAAAGACACACGGTTCTTATACTTGTTTATTTTCTTACCCCAACTGTGACATACATTTCAGTGTGGATTTTCTCCCTCAAGTCCCAGATTCTAACCAACTGCCACCTAGTTCTTGCACATAATTTTATATAGTGCATTCCTTTTGTCAACTCCTGAGCATCCACCGAAAAATTACCCACACCCCCTGAGGTATTTTGTTGTGCATCATCTCTGTTGGTGATCAGTAACTAAACATTTGTGAATTGGTTTCAAAAGCATAATTTTTAAAAGCACTTTTTGGTCTATTGAGCTCAAACATAGTTTGACAAAGCAATTGCAGGAAGAGCTGGTGTTTACCATTTGTCATTTCACAACACTTGCTTTGACCCCGAAGTGGGAGACAAGCCACAGCCTGATCATCCCTGGCTGGGAAATGTAAACCTAATGGCAGTGTTTCAGCATGTGCAGTGAACTGTATTTTAAGCAGAGAAGTGAAGTGATGGGATCAGCATATTTTTTCCTGAGTTAAAATAAAATCCTCATGTAAAATCTAAAATCTCTATTTCAATTTTATTTCATCAATGCTACATGTATTTAAGAATCCTATTTTTTTTATTCTACGTATTATAATAAGGGCTAACACCTTTAGGGTCCTTAAAAACCAAAATGAAACTCGTTGCCGTGGAGACTATTCCAACTTATAGCGACCCTATAGGACAGACTAGAACAGCCCCATAGAGTTTCCAAGGAGCACTTGGTGGATTCCAACTGCCAACCTTTTGGTTAGAAGTTGAGCTCTTAACCACTGTGCTACCAGCTCTCCTTAGGGTGCTTATTGGATGCCAAAAATACCCTAAGTGCTTCAAATGTGTCATTTCATTTAAGCCTCACAACACATTCATGAGAAAAGTCCCATGTGATTACAAGATGCCAAAGAAACTAAGGAGCCCTGGGGGAGCAATGGTTAAGAGCTCATCTGCTAACCCAAAGACTGACAGTTTGAACCCACTCAGCAACTTTGAGGGAGAAAGACTTGGCAACCTGCTCCTGTAAAGATTATTGCCTAGAAAACCCTATGGGGCAGTGCTAACTACTGTTTCACATGGGGTTGCTATGAGTCAAAAATCGACTCGACGGCAACTTACAACAAGAAGTACCTTGGGGAGATAAAGTAACTCATATAAAGTCACTTTTATAGGGAGCAGAGGAATAGGGATAAACCAATGACCACTGATTCCAGTGTCTACATGTCTCACCACTATACTATACAGCCAGAGATCCAAGCATGGAGAGAGAACCAACCTGTCCGTGAAGAACTGACAATCATTGTGTGAAGATGTAAATATACTCAAGCCAACCTAGTCCTGGAGTTCAAGAGACCCATCTTGTTGGTATTGTACGGAGCCCAGCATCACAAATGAGTGACCAAATTACTTTCAAAAAGATAATGATTCAAAAGTTTTATATTTATCCCTTTGTTAATTATCCTATTGGTTGCCATGAGTAGGAACTGACTTGATGGCAACTGTACTTTTATTATTATCATTTTAAAGTAATACTTTTGCTCACAAGAACCATATAGATAATGACCTCACTTATTTATTCATTCAGCGTCAATTATGTCTCAGGCCAAAGTCACTGAATATTTTGCCTTTAGACGCTCATTCTTTTTCATTCATTTATTCAATACACTTTTATTTAACACTTGCTGTGTACTAAATGCTCTTCAGGACATTGAGGATACATCAGGGAACAAAATTGATGAAGATTTCTGTCCTTAAAAAACTTATACTCTGCTGGGGAAAAGTGGGTTGTAATAAATAATCAAGTTAAGTCAATACTTAGGATAATTTCTGATAGTAATCAATGTTATGGAGAAAATAAAACAGAAACACATAAGTGAATGGGTGTGCCAGATAACCTCTTTGAAGATAAGACATATGAACCGATATTTTGAGGAAGGAGTTTTCACACTGCTATGCTCCCCACAGTAGGTAAATTTTAGCTGTGGCTTAATTTTAAAGGTTCTTTGCTATCCATTATCATTAATAAGTATTGTGAGTGAAGGTTTTTTTTTTTTGGTTGTTGTTTTGTTTTGTTTTTAGAGCGAGAATGAGTTAATTACAGAATAGGAGATAGAGAAGTTAAAAAAAAAAAGTGACAGTTCTTTTTTTCCCCCCAAACTTTCCTTCAAAAAGCTCTATTGAGTGCCTACTATGAACTATGTGGTGATCTCTGGCCTCAAAGAGTTTTAACATCTAGATGAAATATAAAACTGTAATAAATAATAACAATGCTATGTATTTAATTTAATAACAAAGTTAAATGTAATTTTAAAGGACTACTGCGACAGAGTGACAATGCGTAGGAAATTTGAGAGTTTTCACATAAGATGAAGCATTAGAATTTGCCTTAGGGCCTTTAATTGATCTTGAGGGTTGTAGTAAATCTAGACAATAAAAAAACATAAAAATTGGGAGAGGCCAGCTAAGGTCATGGAGGCGAAATTTCTACCCAGTGTAGGCTAGCTTTAGGAATATCCTAGACAATTTCGCCCCAGTAAGAACACTTTTCAAAATAGGCAACTAAATTGATGAAGCAGAGTTCCCATTTCAGGGGACTACTAATTGTTTGGCAGTTTTTGTTTGTTTGTTTTTTTTTTTAATTAAGCATAGATCTTCCCCCATTGTAACGGGTTTTGAATTCTGTCCTGTTGAGGAATCTAAACCAAATCTAATCTCTATTTCCAGTGATTTCACTTCAAAAATATTTCAAGGTTATGTTGATGTACCGCTCAAGCTTGCTCTAGAACTTTTACTTATATATTTTGTTAATGTCTCTGTGCAATTTTGGCCCAAAGAACTAAATACGATGATTTTATTTATCTCATTAGATACCTAATTTAGTTCCAACTGTGAAAACCCTTCAGCATCTTCTCATATCATATCCTTTCTCCTTAGCATTTTCTGGCAGCATAGAATTCCATTTCCCGTGCATCCCATCCATATTTTTCCATAAGTCAATTATCTGTGACATAACTTCTAGCTCTTATTTCATGTTATGTACTGGTTATGCTCATGTAAGTAAGGGAGAGGGTTAAAGTTTTGTGTTCAACTCACTCCCAACATAAGCACATTAATTGTTCCTTGAAGTCTTAAAAAAAAAAAAAAGGAATGAAGCAAACGTTCTTTTAAAGTCACTGTCCAATTTCCTTGAGCCTCAGTCTGATTTATTTCAGATTCTGGGTATAAACTAATTTACATGGCTAGATTAAATAACCTAATGAACTCTGACCCATGTGCTTGGGCATTAAGGATGTCAAGTACCCATTTGGGTTTTCTATATGCCTTCCTTCCTGTTGAATGTCATCTGTATTTGAAATCTTTCCAGCATTGACTTTAGAAAGGAAACATAGGTCATTTAAGCGAGCAAGCAAGCAGACAGGAGATGGAGTAAATCAGAGCATTACTGATCATGATTGGATTTTGAACATCTTCCAAAGTACTCTTTGCCTTCTTTTCCAGCCTTTGTTGGTCTGATTGATTTATGCTAAAAATTATGGTCTCATGTTACAGTCTCTCTTTGGTTTGCTGCTTGCATACTAGCATTCTACTAAAGCAGTGATAACAAACTATAATGAAAATCATTAAAATACTACAGCCAACAACAGAGGAGTGTAGGGTGGGAGACTTTATTTTCTTATTAAAGAATTAAATTCCATTTTAGCCACTAATACAAATAACAAAAATTCACATGCCACTAACAACTCTACTCCAGAGATTGCCTTAGTATTTATATACAAAGGACAAGGCCATTAAAGAAGATTATGATAATGATAATAATAATATATTTTTGAGGCAGGGGAAGCACTTATTAAGAGGCCTAAGGCAGAAGTCTTGTGCAATGAAAAATATATTTTTCCTTTACCAGAATTTCTCTCCTATAAAATATCAATGTTATATCTAATTGATAGCCTGAAAATATAAACAGAATAATGTGAGGTGGTTTCTAGCATCTAATTTCAGAAATAACAAGGAAAATGGGCAGGGAAAACATGCTCCATTATATCATTATACCAGACGAAAATTTTCTGGAAACGAAAATAAGTCTAATATTATTGGAAAAATTGAATGTGAGGATCTGAGAAAACCTTAGAAATTAATCTATGTCAACTGCAAAGGGAAATTATTCATTAAATAATTTTGAATAATTAATAATATATGAGAAAGTTTGCTTAAGTATTAATTTTAAAAACATAGTAAGCAATTTTAGCAAATGGGATTTTTTTTCCCCCATTTCTAATTACCATGTTACTAGCCAGTATCTAATGATATGCTTTTTTTTCTTTTTTTTAGTAGAAGCTTTGTTTTTTGAGGGGCTTAATGCTATTTTATCTTTTAGAATTAGGTAAATTTTTTTCATAAGAGCCCCCTTAGTTCTGTTTCTGAGTGAATCCAGCTTGGAACAAACAGATATTTACTTTTTTTTTTTTTAAGTTGCTGCTACAATATATCCATCATAGGCAAAACTGGTATGCAATCATAAAAGCCTGCAGTGATAGGTAAAGAAAAAAAAAAATCACCTGATGGCATTTGGTGCTTTGGAATCCCATGATTCCAACATAAACAGAGGCTCAAAAGCCTCTTCTGTGCTTATCCTTTTGGGAGAACAGGGTACTCCAGATGGAGATTTATGATCCTCATGTAAAACATGGAATGAGTTCTTCAGGCTATATTCTTTTCTTTTTTCTTACATTTTTTATTGTGGTAAATACTATGTAGCAAAGCATTTTCCTTTTCAACCTTCTTCACATGTACAATTCAGTGACATTAGTTATGTTTATCATGTGTTTCAACCATTACCATTATCTGATTCCATATTTTCCCATCACCCTTAACAGAAGTTCAGTGTCTCCTAAGCAGTAAGACCCCTTTCCCCTCCCTGCCTCCCATCCCTGACAACCAAAACTAAACCCATCTCTGTCAAGTCATTTCCAACTCTTTGGTCTTTATATACTTGCCTATCCTAGATATTTTATACAAGTGGAATTATACAATATTTGTCCTTTTGTGACTGACTTATTTCACTCAGCATAATGTTTTCAAGGTTCAGTCATGTTGGCATATGTATCAGACTGTATTCTTTTTGCCACATTGGCAAGTGTTCTCAAGGTAACACCTGGAATGCCTGGAATTCCAATACGGTTTAATTACTTGGCTGTTTGTTGTTTTTCAGACAGGCAGGACCACCTATCGTATTCCTTGCTAAAGAATCAGGCTGGGCTGGTCTTTGTCAACAACAGCAACCATCACTTTTTAAAGCAGAATTTATTCGTGAAACACCTGTCATAGCAAAGATACTTTTGCTAGAGTTGCTGATGGTGGTATAGTTGGTACCTTAATTGGAGGGGAAACATTGAACATCTTCTTTGATGGTAAATTTGAGAAAAGGTCATTCTTTTTAATAACTATCTGGAAGACAGTAAGACCTAGGATGAAAAAGAATCTATTTTTTGCTCTTTCAAGGGATGATTAATATTCATCAAATGTCAACTATGCATGCATATAATCAGATAAGACAAATACTTTGAGAAATGCCTTGGAAATTATTTTGCCTTGTCTAGGAGACAAGTAAAATTTTAAATTCTAAGCATGACCAGAACAATTACTTGATAGTTATATGTAAATCTATTAAAGAAATACGTAAATATGAAATATTACTGAATCTTAGCAAGTCATTTTTATTCAGAATGCTTTTGGAGTTTTTGTACATAATGAAGTGTGTTGAGAATATTTCAGCTTAGTTAATAGCATGTATTTTAAAAAGATACATAAAATATTTATTTTAAGCCACAGGCTGGGAAGTGTTTTCAAAATGAATCCAAGTCATAAGGATTACTTAAATTACCTAGATTTTTTTTTTTAAACTTATAGAAATTTACTAAACCATTATAAGAAAGCAGGGATTCAAAAATAAGCATCTGGCTAGCCATTATTTTAAAATTGATTAAATATGAAAGATAATTTATCAAAAATCTAATTTTGTTTTCACCAACCATTAGTTTGTTGTGCTGTGGTGGCTTGCACATTGCTATGATGTTGGAAGCTATGCCACCAGTATTTCAAATGCCAGTAGGGTCATCCATGGTGGCCAAGTTTCAGCAGAGTGTCCAGACTAAGACCAGGAAGAAAGGCCTGGTGATCTACTTCCAAAAATCAGCCAACGAAAACCCTATGGATCACAACAGAATATTTTCTGTCATAGTAATGGAAGAGGAACCCTCTAGGTTGGAAGACACTCAAAACATACAGTGGCCACAACAATAGGCTCAAGCATACCAAAAATCTTAAAGATGGTGCAGGACTGGGCGACATTTCATTCTGTTGAACATGGGGTCACCATGAGTCAAAGCAGAGTTGACAGCAACTAACAACGACAGCTTTGGAAGGCTTAAAAGGGAGTATTTTAGGTTTGTTACTAAGTAAAGATTTGTCTAGACATGCTAAGTTCATTATGTCTGCAATTCTAGAAACACTGATGTACCTGGCAACGACGTTTCATCATCACTTAGACTTTTCAGTATTGGAAGAGATAGTAATGAGTAATACAGCATTACATCGAATTTCATTGGTTTATCTAACTCTTCAAGGAAGGGATCTTCATCACATACTACTAATTTTTTATTCCAAAATATGATTTTGTTAGTATATATACACATATGTGTGTATTCATTTAAAATTGATTACTGATTCATATAATATGTGTGTGTGTGTATATATATATATATACATTCATTTAGCATTGATTCTTTCATTGATTCATCTAATGAATAGAGCTCCTACCCTGTATCAGGCTGGTGCTAAGCACTAGCCATTCTGAATGAATAAAACAGATAGAAACAACCCCTAATGTAAATGAAACCATCAATTAAGTATAAAAATCATAAGGATAAAAATAGATGTGTCACGCTGGCTTAAATTCATTTTTTAAATGCATACTGGTTGCATTAATTCACAAAATGTTTTGGGAAATGACATTTTCCCTGAGAAGAATAAAGTGTCAGGACATCTTCAAGTATGCTGTAGCTGACCTGCAATATTTTAGATTTCTTACTTATTAGAGAAAATATATTTCTAAGTCAAAATATGACCATAATTTGTTAATGATTTTTTATTTAAATGAAAACATATCTACCTCTAAATAGCGGAACAGATAGGTAAATAGATGATTGATAAACAGACATGATGTTTTACATTTATGTTTCTCTAATATTCTACAGAAGTAGTTTCAATTAGTTGATGACTAATTATTAGGAAGAATGTTTAAGTATGATGTGTGCCAAAACTAAAATAATTTTTGACGCAATTGTTTTGGCAACTAGAGGGATGAACTAAATAACTCTACCCAACAAGTTAAATCACTTAATTATCTGAGGGTTCACTTTGAAGCTAACTGATCCTGACAGGCTTATAAGGATATATTCAAATGCACACACGTTACAAGAACTGATTTAAGCTATGATACCATTAGGCGTTTGATAACTCCTGCCCTCAAAATCTTCCACTTCTTTAATTTACTGAAATGAAAATATCAGAGTTTCCATCAAGTACTTGTGCAACCATTAAAGTAGGTCCGTTGCTGTCTTCTGAGAACAGTCCTGTGCTAGCTTGAAGGCGTTCTTGTGGGCCATTTCTTTGTTCTAAGATAATGATAGTAGTAATAACAACAACAACAAAAATGGCTAATATTAATTATTTAGAGATAACAGTTCCACTAATCATGATAGCAATAATGGTTTCTATTCGTTGACATATTCTATACCAAGTCAGTGGCTGCAGCAATGAGCTCAAGTATAACAATGATTGTAGGGATGGCGAAGGACCAGGCAGTGTTTCGCCCTGTGGTACGTAGGGTCGCTATGAGTCAGAATCGACTCGACAATACCTAACAAGAGCAACAATAAACCAAGTACTGTATTAAATGCTTTGTGTGCATTATCTCATTTAATCAGCAAACAACAAGGTGTACGCTATTGGAAACTGAAATGCAAGGATATAGTAAGTTACAAATCTATGCAGCCAGTAGGGAGAGTCTCAGACTTAGGCTAGATTTAACGAACTTCAAAACCTTATCTGTATCCTGTATTTACAATAAATCCTAACCCTTCTACCCATACTTTTGGAATCTAAGGTATATCGACCTGGTTATAATCCTAACCTAGCAATATCTGATATTTAGGATTTTCCCAGCCATCTTTATTTTGAGGGGTTTCTTCTAGAGCTCTTATCAAAGATGAGCTGGGTCAGTGGATAATCTAAAAGGATTACACAAGAAAAGTAGTCATAAAATTTTAGGATTATCCAAGCTTTATTTTAATATTAAGCCAGAAATATAGAAAGCCTCATGCTTTGACTTTTAAATAGGTTTACAGAACCAGAAAATTGTCTTATTTGTTTTAACATATTAACTACCAACTTCGATAACATTTTTGAGGAATGTGGAAATGCGTACAATCAAAAGACTGAGATAAATAAATGAGGTAGTCAGGATGAAGAGAAAAGATGAAGAGTACAATACTAAAACTAAGGCTAAATTTGTGACACAGCCAAACATGCCATATGATCCTGGGATATGCCTGTGAATTTGACCAAAAACTTCCTTATTCAAAGGCCAAAGAAAGAAGGAAAATACAGTCCTTTATAAGATTTAGATAGATAGCTGCTATTGAGTGGCCTCTGACTCATGGCACACTTATGCACAACAAAGTGAAATGTTGCTCGGTCCTCCATCACCCTCGTGATCACCAGCACGGTCGAGTCCATCCTTGCAGCTATTGTGCCAACCCATCTCACTGAGGATCTCCTTCACCCTCCCTGACCCTGTACTTTTCCAAACATGATGTTCTCCTCTAGTGATTGATCCCTCCTGATGATGTGTCCAAAGCAAGTGAGTCGGACAATGGGGTTTTCATTGCTTGATTTTTGGAAGTAGATCCCAGAACTTTCTTCCTAGCCTATCTTAGTCTGGAAGGTCCACTGAAACCTGTCCATCATGGATGGAATACCAGTGGCATAGCTTCCGGTGTCACAATAACATGCAAGCCACCAGGAAATGGGATTAACCAGTAAGCAGAGTATACACTGGCTTAAGATAAGCAAGGTGTGCACAGGCTCAATTGTCTTCATTTACTAATCTGTAGCTTAGTGCACAATTTCACATGGGTTTCACCACATCTGTGACATAGTGAAAAACAGGTAAAATTTGTGCACTACAAATTAGTAAGTAAGCACAATTAAGCCCATGCATACCTTGTTTATTGGGTAACCCATCCCTGAAGCCACAACAGTAGGACAAATTGACAGACAGGTGGATTGTTATAAGATTTAGAGTCACTGAAATACGAGATAAATTTCTTACCTGGGCTGTAATAAAAAGGACACCATAATTGGTAGCATTCTGAGACTAGATTATATATGAATTTCATAGAGCTGCTTCTTATACTGTCCTTTAATGTTGAGCTAAGACAATGCTGTTTAAATTTCTCTGGTAGACAATGAACTAGGTCATATAAGACTCATTCCATAAATAGTATTTCTCCTGACCTGGTTTCTTGTAAGGTTGGACTTGCAATCTCCCAAAAGAAGCTATAATGCTAGTATTCTGTACACTGATTAAGGGCAATTTCATTTACTTCATGATCTTAACCAAGATGCTTGTCTAAATAGATGGATATCTCACCTTTGGGTAGAAATAGGTCAAGAGAGGCAAAGAGATGTAAAAGGTTACAGATATGTGAATCAAGGCTACACTACAAGTGTGAAATTTTGGGCAAGTTACTGGAGCTCTGTGGACATCAGATTCCTTCCTTTAAAGTAGAGATGTTGTTGTTAGGTGTTGTCAAGTTGGTTCCGACTCATAGAGACCCTATATACGAAAGAATGAAACACTACCTGGTCCTGCACCATCCTCACAACCATTGCTATGTTTGAGTTCAGTGTTGGAGCCACTGTGTAGATCCATCTCGTTGAGGGTCTTCCTCTTTTTCGCTGATCCTCTACATTACCAAGCATGATGTCCTTCTCCAGGGACTCTTCCCTCCTGATAACATGTCCAAAGGAAGTGAGATGAAGTCTCACCATCCTTGCTTCTAAGGAGCATTCTGGCTTTACTTCTTCCAAGACAGATTTGTTCAGCCTTCTGGTAGTCCATGGTGTATTCAATATTCTTTGCCAACACCATGATTCAAATGCATCAATTCTTCTGTCTTACTTAATCACTGTCCAGCTTTCACATGCATATGAGGCAACTGAAAATATGGCTTGGGTCAGGTGCACCTTAGTCCTCAAAATGACATCTTTGGTTTTGAACACTTAAAAGAGGTCTTTTGCAGCAGATTTGCCCAGTGCAATATGTTCTTTGATTTCCCGACTGCTGCTTCCATGGGCATTGATTGTGGATCCAAGTAAAATGAAATCCTTGACAACTTCAATATTTTCTTCATTTACCCATGATTTTGCTTATTGGTCCAGTTGTGAGGATTTTTGTTTTCTTTATGTTCAGGTGTAATCTGTACTGAAAGTGGATATAATACTAATTATTTCAAAGGGTTGTCGTGAGGAGTAAGGTGATATGACAAAGATGGAAACGTGCACTACAATGGTATTCTTTTTTAGAGAGTATTTTTAAATTATAATTCTTCTTCACCACTCACACTTTACTACTTAGACTTTGGTGTTAGTGTATCTGTTTTATTACAAGTCATATCAAATTAAATGTAGTAGTATGCTGGAATGAATATATAACCATTTACTGAAGTGTCTATGTCAATGCTTTGCTTAAGGCTGTGTAAATTAGAAAGCAGAGTAATTACCCAGTGGACTTGAGCAGTAGAAGCTACTGCGTCACTCATGATAACAGTCTGTTACATTTTATTTGGTCCATGTTTTTCTAGATAAATTTTTAATTCTTTATTCTCCTTTTCTCTTTAGATAACCTCTAAGATGTGCCACTGTAACACTTGCTATGTGTTGAAATTAGGATATACTGTAATTCTAGTCTTTAATTCTCATTTTTTAGCACAGAAGACCCATTATTGACAAAGAATTTTGATAGAAGAAATAGGTGAGGTTTTTTATTTCTTATCTTGAAAGAATAGCCATTTATACATTTAAAAACAACAAATTATGGCATCCTAATGAATTTTCTTTAGGGGAAATGTAAAGCTTTCAATCTTTCAGGTTTGTTTCTCCACTCATGCTTTTAGATTACAATAGACTAATCACATGAGGAGAAGAAATGATGGAGAGGGGAGAGAAGAAAGAATAAGAGAAACAACAAGAAGCAGTACCAGCAACACTAGTGATGCTAGAGAATATGGATGGAGTATGTTCAGATATGCTTGTAGAAATATGTGTGCATGTATTCACTGTTCACACATATACGTTAACAGCATACTTATGAGCACAGTGGGCTTACTATGAATGTCAATGTTTTGAAATTTGGGTCACATAGAAAAAAAATCCTATGATGACAAGATTTGGGAACTAAAGATTCATAGAGCTGGAAATAGTGCATCCATTTAAGTTCTAGAACATAGTATTTCAAGGACCATGGGTGGTGCAAACAGTTTGCGCTCAACTACTACCCTAAATTTTGGTAATTTGAACCCATCTACAGCTCCACCATGGTAACATAGTGGTTAAGTGCTATGGCTGCTAACCAAAAGGTCAGCAGTTCGAATCCGCCAGGCACTCCTTGGAAACTCTAAGGGGCAGTTCTACTCTGTCCTGTAGGGTCACTATGAGTCGGAATCGACTCGACTGCAGTGGGTTTGGGTTTTTGGTTTGACAGGCTCCACAAAAGAAAAATTTGGCAATCTGCTTCTGCAAGGACTGTAGTCAAGAAAATCCTATGGAGCAGCTCTAGTCTGTAACACTTGGGATCTTCATGATTTGAAATTGCCTCAATGGCAACAGCTTGCTTTTTTTGTTTGTTTGTTTGTTTGTTTACATAGTATTTCAAACCAAAATCAAACCCGTTGCCATCAAGTGAATTCCCACAAATTTGGTGTTTTGTTTGTTTGTTTGTTTGTTTATAAACTATTAGGAATAAATGGGTATATGCTATTTCCAAAGACAAGTTTCTAGAACCTACCTCAGTTATATAAAAAGTTTATTCTCATTATCTTTAATAATCACCGTATATTATATTCTCAATCTTATTATGCAGTACTGAGTAGAGATTCAAGATAATTAATTCTCTGTTTAACTAGACATCTAGCTAATGATTCAAGAATTATTTATTTAGTACCTACTCTGTGCAAGGAAAGGAGCCCTGGTGGCAAAGTTTTTAAGCGCTCGGCTCCTAACCAAAAGGTTGGCCATTTGAACCCATCAGCTGCTCCGTAGGAAAAAGATGTGGAAGTCTACTTCCATAAAGATTACAACCTTGGAAACCCTATGGGGCAGTTCTACTCTGCCATATAGGGTTGCTATGAGTAGAAATCTACTCAGCAGCAACAGGTTTGGTATTTTGGGTTTGTGCAAGGAAGTGGAGATAAGAACAATGGATTTTTTTTAAAATAGTGAACCAGAGGGCATGCTATCTGCCTACATGGGGTTTATGTATAGTAGTTGAGATGTACATTAACCAGATAATCTCAATCTCTCTCTCTCTCTAACATACACACACATAACACACACACACGAATAAAGGGCAATTTTCAGCCCCATTTCATGCATTTCTGAATACTAGGTTGCACCCTTACCAATGACTACAGCAATAGCAAATTTCCTGTATGGCTAACATCGTGATCTCTGGTTGCCCACTTTGGCATCAAGGGACTCGTGAAGGGGAACTCATAAGTCCATCGTGGGCAGAAAAGATGACCAGAACCGACTCCAGGCATGTGCTCGTGCTCCAGAGAACTACAAACTGGAGTTCTCTGAGGGCACTGAAGGGAACCTGGGAGGGAAGGCTGGGTTTTCTTTCATGAGCATTTGGAGAGTCAGAGACAACAAAATTTGGGGGATTAATTTAAATATGAACTAATTTTTTCTCAACGGTAACTTGGTACATACCAGTTAGAGTTGAATGAAAAAAATTGTAGTGTCCCTTACTATCTCCCTGTAGCTCCTTTCTATTTTTTGGTTTTTTTGACCTTTATTTTTTTAAATTGTACTTTAGATGAAGGCTTACAGAACAAACAAGTTTCTCATCAAACAGTTAGTACACACATTGTTCTACAACATTAGTTAACAACCCCACAACATGTCAACACTCTCCCTTTCTCGACCTTGGGTTCCCCATGGCTAGCTTTCCTGTTCCCTTCTGCCTTCCAGTCCCTGCCCCAAGGCTGGTACACCCGTTTAGTCTTGTTTTGTTCCATGGGCTCGTTCAATCTTTGGGTGAAGGGTGAACCTAAGGAGTGACCTCATTACTGAGCTCAAAAGGTGTCGGGGCCATACTCTCAGGGTTTCTCCAGTCTCTGTCAGGTCAGCAAGTCTGGTCTTTCTTTTTGAGTTAGAATTTCATTCTACATTTTTCTCCATCTCTGTATGGGACCCTCTTTTGTGATCCCCGTCAGCGTAGCTCCTTTTTATACTATGCTCAAAAGCCTGCTTGCTGCTTTCAAGAATAAATACCAGAAACACATAAATGCAAATACACACAGAGACAGAGACAGAGACAGAAAAAAAAAAAAAAATTTTTTTAAACGAAATCTCTTCAGAGAAACAAGATTTAACTTCTTCATTCTCCAGGCTGGAGCCTGCAACAGTCTATCTGTTAATAACAACCTCTAGCATCTAACACTCTGCAGATGTTCCCTTACTGCTGATTTTTTTTTTTTTTTTTTTTTTTTTGTACATCTAAACCTGTTATTAATTATCTAAGTCTTCATTTGGGGAGGCTAGAAGCAGAAAGAGCATTTACTGTAGTGCTATGGTAGCATTTCCTCCCAGCATCAGCAAGGGTATAGTAATTTTTGCATAAAATATTTTTTTAATTCAATGAAAATATTTTCCTTGTAGAGTTTATTAAGACTCAGTATCCATAGTGAAGCAGGGAGTCCCAGCACTGCACAGCCATTCCGCCTGTGAAATCATTAAAGTCAGGATCACAGAAATAGTAACAGTAAGCCCAATCAAAATTCAGGGGGCACAGGAAGGGTAAACAGGAAGAAGAAAAGAATGCTGTGCATGTTTTTTCATATCCAGGAAGAGATTATAGATTAACAGCAAGTTCACGATCGTCTAAGAGAGTTCATTTGGGGAGCTCTACCCTGGTGGCTCCAGTGGTTAAGTGTTTGGCTGCTAACCAAAAGGTTGGCAGTTTGAATTCACCAGCTGCTTCTTAGAAACCCTGTGGGGTAGTTCTACTCTGTTCTATAGGGTCACTATGAGTCGGAATAGACTCAACGGCAATGGGTTTGGTTTGGTTTTTATATGGAGCCCTGGTGGTAGAGTGGTTAAGTGCTTGGCTGCTAACCAAAAGGGCAAAAGTTTGAACCCATAGGAGAAAAATGTGGCAGTCTGCTTTGGTAAAGATTACGGCCTTGGAAACCCTATGGGGCAGTTCTACTCTGTCCTGTAGGGCTGCTGTGAGTCGAAATCAACTTGAATGCAGTGGGTTTTTGTTTTGCTTTGTTTTGTTTTTAATATAGGTTCGCTTGGCAGTTATGCCCAGCCTAAGCCTACATTTCCAGGGCCTCTGAGCAGCTGTGGGTCAGTACTTTACCTTGTTCTGGCCAATGAGACAGAAGAAAAAGGCAGGAGACTAAGCTTCTGAGAACACTTGTAAATTAGACAGACAGAACTGGCATAAGCCTTTTCCTCCCTCCTTCTTGCTGCCGGAGTTATAGTAGCCATCTGATAACTTAAGGTAACAAATATGAGATGAAAGCCACTTGCTAAGAATGGCATGAAAAACATTGCAGAGTCACAATACCAGCTCTTACCTAATAAGTCACTCTATGTCAGGTTTCCTGTACATCAAATGAGATCCTAATAAATAAAGCACTTTAAAAGTGGTCAAAGGGTAAGCATACAATAAGGCAAATTTACAAAAGAAATACAAATTTTCAATGATCGGTAATAATTTTTTTAAGTTTATTGTGTTTTGTTTCTCGGCTAAGAAATTAGCAAGGGTTAAAATATGGAAAAGTATACAGTATTAGAAAAACTACGACAAAGCAGCTATTTGGGCACTAATGTTAGAAAGAACACTGTTAGAACATTTCTGAAGAAAGTTTTAGTAACGTGTCTGTATGTAAAATGTGCTACCAGATTTCTGGAAAAAGGAGGCAGTCTGAGTAAATGCATTTACATTTTCTTCCACCCAAGAGTTTTTTCGTAAAATAATAGTAAAAGTCATTATTCGCAGATGAGCTGTGTATGAAGAAAATTTAAAAGAATGGATAAACTACTAGAACTAATAAGTGAATTACAGAGGCACTATTGATAAAAGCCAAAAACTAAAAATAGTATACATTATAAGTAAAAGAGACAATTATTGTATAATACAATTATATGACAAGGAGAGTGAACTAACAAGTGTTACAACATGATTGGCTTTCACAGAAATAATGTCAAGCAAAAGGAGCCAGAATCAAAAAAGCACATACTATATGATTCTGTTATATAAAATTAAAAATCAAGCAAAACTAATCTACGGTTTTTGAAGTCAAATCGCGGACTGGGGGAAAGGGGTCTGGAGGAGAGACTGGGTGGGGCTGCTGTGGTCCTGGTAATATTTTACATCTTGATCTAGGTATGGGTTACATAGATGGCCCACTTTGTGAAAATTCATTGAGTTGAAAGATCTTTGCACATTTCTGTAACAATATTGTGCTTCCTAATGTGTTTACTTCAAAAACAGGATAAAAATATATGTTTACTTCAAAAACAGGATAGCACAGGAGTATTCAAAAGGTATAATAGAAAGCCACCACATAGTGGAGTAGGGATTTCACCAGAAACAGAAATCACAAATTTCTGAAGGAAAAAAATCAGGTGGAGTCCAAGCTCCTTGAAGCAGCCACAGGTAGGTGCTCTAACCGACAACCAACATCAGCTGCCTCTGATAATGCTGAATTTTACATGAATTCTGTGATGCTGGAGAACAGTAATGATTAAAGAAATTCCCCCACCTTTTTTTGTGTGTGTGTGTGTTCAGGAAAACAGTTTACTGCAAATAACTACTCTTCTTCTTATGACTTAGGTAAGACTCATGGATGCCGCTGGTTAACCTATGACAAGTTCGGACACTAGTACCAGTCGCTATCAATTCCAACTCATGGTGACCCCATGGGTTTCAGAGTAGAACTGCTCCATAGCATTTCCAATGGCTGGTTTTTCGGAAGCAGTAGGCACTTTCGAGGTACCTCTGGGTGAGCTGGAACTGCCAATCTTTCTGTTAGCAGCTGAGTTCCCTAAGTGTTTGCACCATCCTGGGACTCCGACACCAAAACAAAACCAAAACCAAACCCATTGCTGTGGAGTTGATTCCAACTCATAGTGACCCTATAGGACAGGGTAGTACTGCCCCATACAGTTTCCAAGGAGCACCTGGTAGATTCGAACTGCTGACCTTTTGGCTAGCACCCTTAGCTCTTAACCACTATGCCACCAGGGTTTCGACTCACACTCAGGTCCTTCCAGTTCCCATTCCTTGCCTCGTAGATAAGTAACTGAATTGTTTGTATGAGTGGGAATCGACTCAATGGCAATGGGTTTTTATGGTTTACTCTTCAATCAGAAACAAAATGTTTATTAACCAAGTTTTGGTTAAGCTTCTCTCCTTCCTTCAAGTCCCTGAACTCCAGCTCACCTGCAGCCTGAGTCAACAAACCACCCCTCTGTGAAGGCCCCTCTCAGGGAACAGACTGATCTCAGACTAAAACCTTCTGAATACTATCTGATGATGTCTCCTACTCATTCCACTTGCCCATACCTGGGTGTTTTTCTAGCCTTATATGCCCTCAGTCTCTATAAAAGAAAAAGTTTTTTCCCCTAACTCTTTGAGAAGCTTGCAGATCTTATGGTGGACATGTTCCCCCTATTGTAGTCGTCCCTCTCCCCCTCAAATTTCAATAGTCCCTTTCCCTCCCCCTCCCCCCCCAACTTTTCTTTCTGAATAAAACTTCTCCCTATCAAAGTCTAGACTTTTTTTTTTATTTATTTAACACCAACATCCGGATGAGCTGTTTTGAACATCCAGCCCAGCTGGGCCTGCCCAGCTGAAATATGACTGCAACTCCACTAGAACTGCCAAGTGAGAACTGCCAAACCAAGTCCTTCCAAAATTCCTGACTTACAAAACCATGAGCAAAGTTAAAAGCTGAGTTAAAGGACTACATTTTAGGGTGATTTATTACATAGCAGTAGTAACCAAAACAGAAAAGTATCCAGTGTCCTATTAACAAGAGTTCCATAAAGAGAAAAAAAAAGATGAAATTCTTTTTAAAGAACAAACAAAATTCCCCAGTGCTCAAGGGAAACAATGGTTATATTGAAAATGTTCCCTGAATGCTGAGCAGGATAAACGAAAACAGATGTTCTCTTAGATACATAGTTGTGAAATTTCAGATCAGTATTTCTACTACTGGATGAATCAGCTAAGGCCGGGGTCAGAAGGCAAAGGACAGTCAGGCAATTACCCCATCTTCCCCTCCTGGAGGGAACTGATGAAGTATTTAAATATTCTAAGTACCCCGGTGGCATAGTAGTTAAGAGTTTGGCTGCTAACCAAAACGTTAGCAGTTCAAATCCACTAGCCGCTCTTTGGAAACCCTATGAGGCAGTTCCATCTACTCTCTGTTATAGGGTCACTATGAGCCAGAATTGACTTGACAGCAACCAGATTGGTTTTTGGCTTTGGTTTATAGTTAGACACACACTTCCGTATCAGATTACTACGCACTGATTAAAAATTACAACTTAGCTCTATATTTCTCAACATAAAAAGATGACTATGAAATATTATTGTGAAAAAAAGCATATTACAGACAAGCCTGTGAACAAGTTATTGGAGAGTTGCAAAAAGAAAAATCAACATTTGCTAAATAAGGCAATAAAACAAGAGCAAATAGCCTTAGTGGCGAAAGAGAACAGTAGTGATTAGGTATGTAACAATTTCTAGACTAGAATTCACAATAAAGTGTAGTGATAAGAGAAGGAGACCAAGAGGCAGGAGGCCTTGGATCTAATATGTGAATTCTCTATTAGTTATTTGAATGTGAGCAAGTCAGAAAAATCTCTCAGAAACTTGAATGACTCATTGGTCAAATGATAAGGCTGTATTACTGCTGTCAGAAGTGAGATTCTGTGATGCTGTGATTAAAAGAAGTCACAGGGGAATCCCTGATATTGGCAATATCAAGGAGTTTCATAAGGAATGGAACACTTAACTAAGTGGAGAAGATTGCACCTCCCAGCTAAAGTATCCTTGAAACGCTATTATGGATTGAATTGTGTCCCCTCCCCCTCTAAATATGTGTTGGAATCCTAACCCAAATACCTGTGGCTGTAATCCCATCTGGGAGTAGGATTTCCTTTTTTATGCTAATACAGTCATGTCAGTATAGGGTGTGTCCTAAACCTAATCACTTCTGAGTTATAAGGAGCAGCACAGACACAAAAACAAGGAAGAATGTGTTAGAGTAAATGCTGTGTGAAGACTGCCAAAGAACCAAGGACACGAGGACTACAGAAGCTAAAAGGGACAAGAATCTTCCCACAGAGCCAGCAGAGAGAAAGAGAGAAACTCCCCCTGTAGCTGGTAACCCAAATTTGAACTTCTAGACTCCTAAACTATGAAAAAGTAAATTTCTGTTCCTTAAAGCCACTTGCTTGCGTTCTTTCTGTTACAGCAGCGCTAGAAAACTGAGATACACTGCTACTGCTACCCAGAAAAAAAAAAAAAACCCAGAAGTGGAGTGAAAACTGATTACCCACCAACCCGGGAAAACTGATTACTCAGGTAAATTAAGCCACTTCGCTCTAACTGGTTGTTAGAAGCATACCTTACTTGCTTAATTCTTCACTTTACGCAGTCAGACTTTGAGAATTTTAAGCCTTTTTGTAATGTACAAACACATACTATCTTCATAACTTTTCACTACCTTGAGTCAGAGATTAAATCACTAATGCAAAAAACGCTTCCTATTTTCTCATTTACACTGTTCGGTCTTTCTCTTGGTAATAAGTTTCTATTACATAGCACATTTTAAATGAAAAAAAAAAAAAAGGAAGGGGAAAAAAAGACCAGAAATTAAAGGTTAAAAAAAGCAATTACAAATCAAATATTCTAATTTAAAATACGGTATGCTGTTTAAAGCTTGTGAACTGGATCCAAGTGTGACTATTGACCTCCAAACCTTATCTTCTTAATCAATTACTGCAGAAGATTTCTTAACCAACCATCATTTAATTAATTTGTCTTATTAACCAACACTTACCATTTCCTATTGAAAACTTAAATATAGACACCTACATGTCACTGAACACTCTTGAATCCTAAACTACTCTCTTACATGCCCAGACATTTCCTCTTGCAGTTGAATTGCATGCTTTACTGAGAGATTATGCTATTCAATCAGAAACCATTTATGTTTATTATATTTTTATTTAGATCATATTATTCAAGGAAGTATTACATAAACACATGAAACACGAGTACAAAAACTAGGGAGGTATCTAGAAGGAGCCTGCTCTGAGATTGATTATGCTCAAGGAATCAAAACTGTTGTTGTTAGGTGCCGTCAAGTTGGTTCCAACTCATAGGGACTCTATGTACCACAGAATGAAACGCTGCCTGGTCCTACACCATGCTCACAATCGTTGTTATGCCTGAGCCCATTGTTGCAGCCACTGTGTCAATCCATCTCATTGAGAGTCTTCCTCTTTTCCGCTGACCCTGTATTTTACCAATCATGATACCCTTCTCCAAGGACTGATCCCTCCTGACAACATGTCCAAAGTATATAAGACATAATCTTGCCATCTTTGCTTTTAAGGAGCATTCAGGTCGTACTTCTTCCAAGACAGAGTTGTTCGTTCTTTTGGCAGTCCATGGCATACTCAATATTCTTTGCCAACACCACGATTCAAAGACATCAACTCTTCTTCGGTCTTCCTTATTCATTGTCCAGCCCTCACATGCATATGATACGATTGAAAATACCGTGGCTTGGGTCAGGCTCACTTTAGTCTTCAAGGTGACATCTTTGCTCTTCAATCCTTTAAAGAGGTCCTTTGCAGCAGGTTTGCCCGATGCAATGTGTCTTTTGATTTCTTGACTGCTGCTTCCATGGCTGTTGATTGTGGAGCCAAGTAAAATGAAATCCTTGACAACCTCAATCAAGACTAGCTATTAGATAATAATTTTGGGGGTTGATTTATATAAGAAAGATGGCACAGAAATGGAATCATTGAATCCGTGCTCATAGAAAATTCCTATCAAAATGCAGGCAAATAAATCCATCCTTCTTTGTTTTAAGTTAAAGTCAAAGGTTTCATTTTTATGTGTTCATCACTCAGGATATCTAGGCTATTCTGCAGAAACAATGAAATCTCAGACACATAAAACAACAACAGTTTATCATACGCATTATATACCCATTATAATATGCCTGGAGGAAGGAGACTTAAAATATTTTTGAATATCCCTAAGGAACACCATATTATTATTTCACATTTTACTAACTTTCTGGTTAACTGACCAAATACATGACTAATTTCATGATATAAGAGGACTTCTGCTAATTTATCTCAATTAAACTTTTAGCATCAGCTGCATACTAACTATCCCATATATTGTCCACATGAGTGAGTACAAAATATGCTCCTCTACTGCCAGAATGAATGTGTTCTTTGATGACATAGATAACTTCTGCACCATGAGGGAAACGTTTCCAGGTAGTATCCAACCTGGTAGTTGTCTCTTAATACTAAAATCCATGATTATCTTTGCTGTAGCTCTTGAACTTCTTTTTTATTATTATTATGGTAAATGTATGTCCAAAAAACCCATTGCCCTCAAGACAATTCCGACTCATAGAGACCCTATAGGACAGACTAGAACTGCCCCATGGAGTTTCCAAGGAGCAGCTGGTGGATTCAAACTACTGACCCTTTTGTTAGCAGCCTGAGCTCTTAACCACGGCGCCACCAGGGTTCCATAAATGTCTATAGTATGTGTGGTAAGTTGTTGCTGTTTTGTGTGTCTGAGATTTTGTGTATATATATATATATATATATATACACAGTATATGCATTTGCCATTTCAACATTTTTTACATATAAAATTCAGTGACATTAATTACATTTATCATGTGTAACCATCAGCACTATTCATTTCCAAATTTTTCCATCAGCCTTAACAGAAGGTCAGTGCCCCCTAAGGAATGGCTCTCCTTTCTCCCCCTGCTTCCCAGCCCTGGCAACTAACAAGCTTTGGTCTCTGTACTTGTCTATTCTAGCTATTTCATATAAGTGGGACTATACAATATTTGACCTCTTTCACTCAGCATAGTGTTTTCAAGGTTCATCTGAGTTGTAGTGTGTATCAGTTCTTCATTTCTTTTTATGGCTGAATAGTATTTCATTGTATGTATGTACCACATTTCATTTATTCATGAATGTTGTAGGCATTTCAGTTGTTTCCACCTTTTGGCTATTGTGAACAATACTGCAATAAACATTGGTGTACAAGTGTCTGTTTGCATTTCTGCTCTCAATTCTTTTGGCTATCTACTTAGGAGTGGAATTGCTGAATCATACGGTAATTCTATGTTTAATTTTTTGAGTTTTTTGAGGAACCGCTGAACTGTTTTCCACAGCGGCTATAACATTTTACAATCTCACCAGCAATGGATGAGGGCTCCTATTACTTCTTGACTTCAATTCAGAGAGCGTATTGCAGGGGAAAGGAAGTCATTCCCGAGTAAGAGGCATTTGAAAGATAATGCATTGAAAGACAGGAAACCTTTTAAAATTGAACATTGCATGAATCTGTGAAGAAGAAAATAAGGAACCATAAATAATTGTGGTTGGTAAAACCTTAGCATTTAGGGTATAAGCAATTACAGACAGAAAAACTAAAACTTCTTTGCTATTATAATAAAAGCCTTGATAAAAGCAGAGCCAGCTTGTTCACGTGCCAATGAGCATATATCTGCCATTTCTGTATGCAGTCACAGGAGTTAAGATTGGGGAATTCAGAGAAAGCTTCATAAACCATGTAGGATATAAGTATGGATTTTGAAATTTATAATTAACCAAGTAGGAAGGAGGGGAAAGAACATTCCAGACTATAAGAGCATTATGACGCAAGACAAAGAGGCAAATCGTGCCCAGATTCTTTGTGAGCCATCTAATAGATCCATCTACGTAAATGGGTCGCTATGATTCGGAATCAACTCGATGGCACTGGGTTTGGTTTTGGTTTGGTACGTAAATGGGCGAATCCTGACTGGAGGTTAAGAGGGAAATAGCAGTTAGGATTGGAGAGAATGATGTGGGAGCTTGATTACGGAAAGTTAACATAAAGTCTGGATATTATCTGTAAACTAGGGGAACCCCGAAGTTGCTGGCAGATTAGGTTATGTGTACAAAGAGTATTTTAAAAATATGTAATTTAGGCAGTAGTACATGGGATTGAAGGAGCCCTGCTGGCAATGGTTATCCGCTCTGCTGCTAACAGAAAGGTCGTTTTTTCAAAGGAACCCACCAAGTGGCTACATGGAAAAGAAGCCCTATCAATCTGTTACCATAAAGATTACAGCCTAGAAAACTCTGTAGGGAAGTTCTCTGTCACACGGGTCACTGTGAGTTAAAATCAACTTCACAGTACACAACAGAAACACATGGAATTGACTGAGGTAAAGAAAGACACCTAAGCCAGATCATATGCCTTTCTTTAGAAAATGTTATAAGTTTTTATTCCATATCTGTGTCTTACATGGATACATATAGCAGATTTGATTTTCAAAGACATAAAACTTTGGAATTAAAAAATGTAAATTTATTTTCCATCACCAAATAATTTCCATCATATATCTCTATTCTGCTGTTGTGGGAATACTTAATCTAATTAGTGTTTTACTGAATCATCTTGATTGTAAAACTCAAAAATCAGGGTTCTCCTTCTGTCCCCTCCATCTCCATGGAGATAAATCGATGTTCTAAGGGGCCTCATATGTTATTATGCTATGGCTGGGAGAAGAGGAAGTGCCTGTTTCACAGTCTGAGCCGCACAAGGTAGAAATCTTTGGTCACTGCTTCTATCCTTGCTGCCATCTACTGTGGCTGTCCCCAGTCTCTCTGTGGAGTCTCGTTCTGTGGTCCATACACCACATCTGTGGATGACCTCACCTCCCATTACCATGGTTTACCTTCCAGTCTGCAGAACTTTCTCAGTCACTTTATGGTTGGTTCTCTTAAAAAAAAAAAAAATTTTTTTTTTTTTTTTCTCTTAAAGCAACTGGAAATGTCTGTATACTCTCCCATGCCACTTTGAGACCAAAGGGACCCAGTTTGGGGGTAGAGAAACAGTGATGAAGGCTGTTGTCTCAGCATTTCTTAGCCTATATCCTCCATCTTGCCATACCAAGCTTGTGTGCAAATTTCTGTGCAAGGCCACACCCTGGAAGGTGAAATTCAGGTTTACTCTGTTCTAAGATAACCCCAAAGCCATCTGAGATTTTGATCTCCATCCCTCTCACCAGGGCTTGTTGTGTCAATGTCCTTCTAGCTATTCACTTCATTGTTTTTCTTTAGGCATCCAAAATTATCTTCCTTATCAATGAAAAACTGGCTTTTACAATATCATTCAACATTCCCAACTATATTTGTGATGGTGCAAACTTTATTTTCTGAGGACTTCAGGCCATTTGCAAATTCTGTCCAAATACTTTTCTTGAAATTGAAAGTCTTGGAAGCAGACCATAGGGGCTAGATAAGTAAGTTCTGAAATTAGACTGCCAAGGATAGAAACCTGGCTCCACTGCTTACTGTTAGTGTGAATGGGGGGCAAGTTGCTTTACCTTCTCATTGGAAAGTTGTAATTATCTACGTTCACTAGATTGTTCTGAAGATTAAATTACCATGTATATGAAAGTCTCAAACCAGCACAGGCACATAATAAGTACTCAATAAATGTATTGTGTCAATTATAAGTCTTCCAGAAGTCTCTAGGTTACAGTTTTCCAACTTCAGCACAACTGCCATTTTGGTAGGGGGCTATCCGGTGCATTGTATACTGTTAGCAGTATCCCTGGCTTCTACCTACCCACTAGACGCTAATAGCACATTCCTGCCCGAGGTGTGACAACTGAACATGTCTACACACATTGCCAAACATCCCCTGGGGTGGGCAAAATCGCCCCCAGTTGAGAACTGCTCCAGATAAAAGTCAAAGCCAAGAATTTGAATCTTTTTTTTTTTTTTTCCCTGCTTTTAACCTTTCTTTTAGGTGATAAACTTCAAACTTGAAACCTAATCTCAGCAGATGAGATGCAGGGTATTATGAAATTCCAGGGGGAAAAAAAGGTTAATATTCCTTCTTAATAATCTAATTTATATGGCAATAAAATAAAAACAGTTTCTGAAAGTTACTGGTGGCTTATAATTTAATTTCATTTACTAGCAGTATTTTTCTTTATGTAATATAAGCCTCTTCACTCGTTGCTTGAAATATTTTGAATACAAGTTTCATTTCAATAGCTATTTTCATTGTGTGGGTCATTGGAATTTGAACTGATAAGTTTTTTTGAAAAAGGATTGTGGCTTAATGACTTACGTCGATGTGATTTTGTAATCTAGCTTTTATTTTTCTCTTCAAAGGCTTCCATTTCTTACAGCTCACTGTCTTATTATCATCTAAAACATGTGGTGTTCCTAGAAAGTTAGAATTAAGAGTGAGGGGAGAATAACTTTGTGTGACCTTGGTCAAGTTCCTTAAAATCTCTTCCAGTTTTCTCATATATAAAATAGGAAAAAATAACAGTAGTTATCTCAGTATTGTTATTTTGTTATAAAGCCTTTATGGCTAAATTAAGAGTGCTACACAAGTGGATTATTACTCATCTCTGACTATCCATGGAAACCCTGGTGGCATAGTGGTTAAGTGCTATGGCTGCTAACCAAAGGGTCGGCAGTTCGAATCCACCAGGTGCTCCTTGGAAGCTCTATGGGGCAGTTCTACTCTGTCCTATAGGATTGCTATGAGTCCAAACCGACTCAACGGCACTGGGCTTGGTTTTTTTTGTTTTGGTTTCTGACTATCCATTAGAATCATTTGGGAAGGTATAAAATAGACCAGTGCCCAAAATTTGAACGGGACTTCAGACTGATCAAATCTTTCAAGACAGAACTCTGGCACCGGTACTTTCAAAAATTCTCCAGATGATTCTAACATGAAAACATTAGTCAAAAACCAAGATGAGGGCAATAATTACCAAACTCATCTTACATGCTACCATTCCACATATTCCTAGAGGGTAAATCCCGTTTGAAGGAAGGTACTAGCAATAGAAACACCAGTGTTCCTACAAAACGAAATTCTCTCATTCAAACTGCAGTGATACTGTCTTCCCACAGCCAGCTTTTTTCTGCACCTTCACAAGACACATCTTCATGTCTCTATTCTGCTAGTAAATTCTGATCAAGGCATATTTGAAATTTTAGCCTCTCCTTTTTATGTATTTTTAAGAATTTCTTCAAGAAAAAGAAGAAATAAGCTTTCTTCTTCCTAAGATCTTGAAAATTTCTGGTTTACTATTCCAGGGTTAGAATTTACATTACTCATCTCTGGCAAAAATGAAGTGTTTTTAAGGGTTAGGTTAAACTCTCCATATATAATGCATAAATAAATACTGTTTCCATATTACAAAGTTGTCTTTAGAGCAAGAAAAATGTGAATCAGAAGATTTATAATGGGCATGTAAATAATTTAATTAAATGTATTCAAGATTACAAGAAATACGTGATCTATCCAACAATCACAAAATGTATCTTGTTCATATAATTATTTTAGAAGTCGTTACAAGTTTTTAACGTGTCGGTCAAACCTAAATTTACTCTATGGTTTTAAATAGTTCTATTTTTTATTATCCTAGAAAGTTATGATGTATTTCGTGGTGATGGCAAATGGAATTTTAAACTGAGAAGTTGTAATACATGACAAAATATAAAATTTTCTTTTAACTATGGAGTTCAGTAATTACTAATAATATTGTTAAGATGTCAATTCTACCCAAAGCTATCGACAGATACAATGCAATTTCTATTAAAATTCCAACAGCCTTTTTGCAGAATTGGAAAAGCCGGGCCTTAGATTCATATGGAATTGCAAGAGGCCCAGAATAGCCAAAACAATCTTGAAAAAAAAAGGATCAACTTATACCCCTATGGAATAGAGTTAAGAATCCAGAAATAAACACATCTATGGCTAACTGGGTGCCCTGGTGGTGCAGTGGTTAAGAGTTGAGCAGCTAACCATAAGGCTGACTGTTTGAATCCACCAGCCATTCCTTGAAACCCTATGGGGTCATTCTACCCTGTCCTATAGGGTCTTTATCAGTCAAAATTGACTCAACAGCAACAAGGTTTTTTGTTGTTGTTGTTGTTATTGGTTTCTATTTGTTTTTTGTATGGCCAATTGATTTTGATAAGGTGTCAAATTTATTTAGCAGGAAAAGTATAATCTCTCCAACAAATGGTGTTGAGACAACAGGATTTCCACACACAAAAAATGAAGTTAGACTCACACCTCACAGTATACACAAAAATTAACTCGAAATATAAGTGCCGAAATCAGGAAATTGTTGGAAGAAAACATAGGGGTAAATCTTTAAGACTTTCTTTTAGGTGATAAATTTTTAGATATAACACCAAAAGCACAAGTAACAAGAGACAAAAATAGATAAATTAGACATTATTAAAATTTAAAACTTTTGTGCATCAAGGGACTTTATCAAGAAAGTGAAGAAACAGCCTACAGAGTGGGAAGAAAAGTTTGGAATATTTTAATATTCAGAATTTATAAAGAACTCTTAAAACTCGACAACAGAGACTAACAACATAATTTTTAAAAATGACCAAAAGACATGAATAGATATCTCTCCAAAGAAGATATACAAATGGCCAACAAATGCATGAAAAGATGCTCAGCATCATTAGTCATCAGGGAAATGCAGATTAAAACTACAATGAGATACCACTTCACACGCGCTAGGATGGCTATTACCAAAAAAATAGAAGACATGTTGGCGACGATGTAGAGAAACCTGAATGCTTGTACATTGCTGGTGGAAATGTAGGATGGTGCAGCCACTAGGGAAAACAGTTTAGCAGTTTCTAAAAAAGTTAAACATAAAATTACTTTATGATCCAGCATGTCCACTCCTAGGTATACACAGAAGACTTGAAAGCAGGGACTCAAACAGATGCTTGTACACCAATGTGCAAGTTTTTAACATGTCAGTCAAATGTCCATCATAATCCACAATAGCTAAAAGGTGGAAAAAAACAAAGTGCTCGTCAACAGATGAACACGTAAACAAATTGTGGTATATACACACGATGGAGTAATATTCAGTTATAAATTTAAAAAAACGACGCACTGATGGATACCACCAGATGGATGAATCTTGAAAACATTATACTAAGTAAAATAAGCCAGACACGAAAGGGCAAATATTGTATGATAATATTTATATGAAATATGTGGAATAGGTAAATCCACTGTCATGGATTGAATTGTGTCCCCCAAAAATATGTATCAACTTGGTTAGGTCATGAATCCCAGTATTGTGTGGTTGTCCTCCATTTTGTGATTTTCCCATCTGTTATAAATCATAATCTCTGCCTGTGGTTAAAGAGGATTAAAATGGAATGTAGCACCCTTGCTCAGGCCACATCCCTGATCCAATGTAAAGGAAGTTTCCCTGGGCTGTTTCCTGCACCACCTTTTATCTTGCAAGAGATAAAAGGAAAGGGAAGCAAGCAGAGAGTTGGGGACCTCATCCCACCAAGAAAGCAGTGCCAGGAGTAGAGTGTGTCCTCTGGTCCCAGGGTTCCTGTGCAGAGAAGCTCCTAGTCCACGGGAAGATTGATGACAAGGACCTTCCTCTAGAGCCAACAGAGAGAAAAAGTCTTCCCCTGGAACTCATGTTCTGAATTTGAACTCCTGGCCTACTAGACTGTGAGAAAATAAATTTCCCTTTTTTAAAGCCATCCACTTGTGGTATTTCTGTTACAGCGGCATGAGATGACTAAGACATCTTCCTAGACAAAAAAAAGGTTGGTGTTACTGAGGGATGGGAGCAGGAGGAAATGGAGAAAAAAATTCACCATAGTGTCCACTTACAATTGGTGAATTGTATTTTATGTGAATTATTCCTCAGTTTTTTTTTTAAAGATGTTTTAAATAATTTCTCTGTTTTGCCAACTGTAGGCGTTTCTTGTAATGATCTCAAGATGACTACACTATCTCCAGCCATTGTGTCCCTACAGAACAAAGTCCAAATGCAAAAAAAGAAAAAGAAAGCAAAGACACAACGTGCTGTCCTAAGTATCTTTTTAAAAGTAAAGAAAACTTTCCTAAGAAACATCATCTCGTGTCTAATTGGTCAGAATTTCATGACATGCCCAATCTGGCAAGGAGAATGGAAATATATGTTGGCTTGAAGTATGTGTCTCACTCCCTAAAATAGATGGGGCTCCTAATATCTGAACAAAAGAAGAATTCTTATAACAAGGGGAAAAAAAAAAAGTTGCCATCAAGTGGATTCCTATTTATGGTGGCCTTGTCTGTGTCAGAACAGGGTGCTCAATGGTTGATTTTTCAGAAGTCACTAGGGCTTTCTTCCAAGTTGCCTGTAGGTAGACTCCAACCTCCAATCTTTTGGTTATCAGCCTACCGTGTTTACAGTTCACACCATCCAGGGATTCCAATGATAAGGAAGAAGAGTGGAAATGTCTGTTGGAAAAGCTACACCATCAGTGACTGACGTAATCATTATGTGGCTATCTAGTTAGGATTACTGTACCAGCTCCTTGGTGGGGCTAAAAGAATTCCTTACTCCTACCAAGAATTATATCCATTTTTGAAACTGTGGTGGAAAACGTTGGGGTGGAACAGCTTGTGAAAATTCCTATCTTATACAAAATTATTTTTAATGGGATGAAATTCATTTTAAGTAGCTTTTTTCACACTCCAAAGATGGCTCGGTGTTTATACTATTATTATACCCTACTGCTGTCTGATATGAATTGAAATTCTGTGATTTTTTAAAATATAAACATGCATTAACCTGAGGTAGGAGAAAATTGAATCCTTGAAAATTCACTTTTGATATTTCCTTTTGTGCATCGAATGTGTTTGTCAGGTCAGAGGTCACAGTTGGGACAAATAAGAAGAGGGTCAAGAGAATATAATGAGTATCTTTTGGAAAGATACATAGAAACCTCACAAGTTCCCTGTTGAGAAGCTTGAAGGAAGAGAAAAAAATTTGTTAGACAAATTTTTAAAAGTCAAATTCCAAAAGTGGAAAGTCTGAGAATTGCTTACAAACAATAATGGATGTACTGTCAAATCTGGGGCGGTTCCCTAGTTAGAAGCTGGCAAATCTTCAATCTGACTCCCATCTCTGACATCAAGAAAGTGGAAAAATAAAATCACAAACTCCACACTAAATCGGGTGAACAGAGTCAAGGACTGGTATCTTACAAACTTCTGGAGACCAGGATCACTCCCCACACATCTCTTTCATTTCCTTTACGGAATAAATAGCTGTGAAGGTCCAGCAACCACCAGGTGGTAACTAGAGGGTCTGACACCACCGATGTCAGCACCTCTTCCTGCGTTAACAGGTATAAACAACTGAACAGTCAGTCCCTCCTGGCTCCTTCCCCCCAAAGTAAGAAATACTGAAGCATGGGGTTGTATGTCTTCTTTTGACCACCAACACCCAACAAATGGGCTTCTCTATTTTGTACTCTCATTTCTGAAAATCTGAGCTGCTCTTTTACTTCTTGAAAACCAAGCTGTTGGTTTGAAACTGATACGTCTGGATCACTGCCCTGATACTATACTTCTCACGCACTGTATTCCGCACACTCCTTGACTGAGTTCCTAGGAGAGCAGCGCACTATGATTGGCACAAATGGTCAGGTGAAAAAAGGCCGGTAATAACACTGTGCTCAGTTTCAGGTAGCTTTTAATCATCAGAAACTGATGTTTTCAATTTCTTCAAGCACAAAGCCTTTCGCAGAAGGGGACGCCGTGTGAATATCTCCAGTTTACGTTCAGATCTGCCTTGAATGTGAGTCAAATGAGGTATTCCATGGCTTCCTTTGTCCAAATAAACAGGTTATTTCTGGGTTTGGCATGGTAGAGGTTTCTTTTTCAGATTCACTTCTATTTTGTCCCTTTCTTTTAAAAAAGAGCTTAAAAGGACCATACATAATCCTTCCAAATTTTAAGAAGCTTGTACCTAGACCCATTGAATTAATATGCCCTTCAGAGGTATAAATAATTTTCTTTTTAAGTCACCATACAGCACTCCGAAGTCATAATAAAGACAGAAATCAGCAGCTCTTGGCTGATTGGAGCTCAAAACCATCTGCTTTCCTAGCTCTCCCATGTTGCTAGCCTCAAGACACTTTAGTTTCCTGGTCAGAGGAGACAAATTCTTCTTTAGATTCCAATATTCCCCGCCCCTCCCCGCACAGTCCACATGTTTTCAAAATGCCTGCTGTCAAGTACAGATATTTGACCTATCAAGTGAAATGGGAAAGGGGAGAGAGCATCACAACTCTCGTGACTGGCTAACGCGAGTGTGACGTCAGCTCCACCTGCAGCTTTAATAATAGCCTTCGTGATTCCCACCCCCCGTGCCTTACCCCTACGCTCTCCATCTTGAGTTCACAGCTTCAGAAGAGAAATCTGTTTATCTTCCACCCACTCATTCTTCGTCTTCTTCATATATTCTCTCTCCCTTACATATATATGTATCCTCAAATCATTCTTGATTTTCGTTCATTTTCTAAAGCAAGTGCTAGTTAGTATAATGCATGAGTACTTATTACTAAACAATGAACACTCAAATTTAAGAATTCTGTAATTTATGAACTAAATATAACTCTGTTGTGCTATATATATATATATATATTTTTTTTTTTTTTTTTTTTTTTTAACTTGTAACTTGTTTGGGAATTCACCCCTTAATTGGCTGGTATGGAATTTAGTCTCCAGACCTCCCTCCCCATCCTTATTGACCTCAGTTGATTATAAATGACCATCAGTAGACATTTCAGAGGACTAATAATCAAGTCAGCTCTGCTTCTGCCATTAAGAAAATGGTAAGTAAAAGAAATTAAGAAATGCACATTTTTCGCTCTTTTCTTGGAGATTATAAAGAATTTAACATTTTAGATGCATCTCCAGCATTAAATTCATCCTAAAGAAAAGTGTGATGTTGTAAATAAATCCAGTGGGGTAATAATGCTCTACTAACTGGGAACAAAAAAATTACATTATTTACATCTGTATTTTTTTTTTACTTTATCAATAGAGCTGGAATATGTGAGAACCCACCATATACTTGCACGTAAGACAAATTCTATAAATTTGTGTATGATGCTTTCTGTTACTGCTTTTATGAAAGAGTAGGAAAATGAAAATGAGGACCCTACACTTGAAGAGAAATATACATTTCAGGGTTTACTATGTATTATGAACAATGTTTTATATTGTTACGTTTTACATTGATGATACATATTATATACAAAAAAAAAAAACCTGTTGATGTCACCTATTGCTGTTGAGTTGATTCTGACTCATAGCAACCTTATAGGACAGAGTAGAACTGCCCTATAGGGTTTCCAAGGAGCGCCTGGTAAATTCAAACTCCCTATCTTTTGGTTAGCAGCCATATAGCTCTTAACAACTGTGCCACCAGGGCTCCAGTTATTCTATACAAAAAAAAAAAAAAAAAAAACCCATTGCCTTTGAGTCGATTCTGATACACACATACACACACACACACACACATATATATAATCCCTGGTGGCATAGTGGTTAACAGTTCGGCTGCCAACCAAAAGGTCGGCAGTTCAAATCCACCAGATGCTCCCTGGAAACCCCGTGGGGCAGCTCTACTCTGTCCTGTAGGGTCGCTATGAGTTGGAATAGACTCAACAGCAGTAGGTTTTGGTATCTGTGTGTATATATATATATACATACCCACATAGATACACACACAGGTATATATACATATCAACCAAAAACCAGTGCCGTCGAGTCAATTCCGTCTCATAGCAACCCTATAGGACAGAGTATAATGGCCCTGTAGAGTTTCCAAGGAGCGCCTGGTGGATTTGAACTGCCAACCCTTGGGTTAGCCGACCCTCGGGTTAGCATCTGTAGCACTTAACCACTACGCCACCAGAGTTTCCATTTTATATATATGTATATATATATATATATACACACACACATATACATACATATATACATGTATGTAGAGAAATAATCCCTGGGTGACAAAAAAGGTTAAGTGCTTGACTATTAACAAATGTTGGCAGTTTGAACCCACCCAGAGGTGCCTCAGAAGAAAGGTTTGGTGATCTGCTTCTGAAACATTGCAGCCTTGAAAACCCTACGGAGCTGTTCTCTGCAACACAGGGGGTTGCCATGAGTCAACTTGATGGTAATTGTTTGGGTTTTGTGTTTGTATATTTGGTTTTTGTATATATTACTTTACGTGTATTTTACTTATGGAAACACTGGTGGCATAGTGGTTAAGAGCTACAGCTGCTAATCAAGCGGTTGGCAGTTCGAATCTACCAGGTGCTCTGTGGAAACCCTACAGGGCAGTTCTACTCTGTCCAATAGGGTTGTGGTAAGTTGGAATCGACTTGACAGCAGTGCGCATTTTACTTATAATCATTTTATTTAATCTTTATAACAGGCCTGAGAGATAAAGAATACGATGGGCATTTTACAAATAGGAAACTGAAGCTTAAATAACCTACTCAAGGTTACACAACTAAAAAAAAAAAAACACAACTAGGAGGGTCAAAATTGTGTTTTCTGACTCTGGTCTATTGATTCCAAAGGCCACATGCTATTCACTATGTCAGAGAAGATAGTATCATGCCTGGTGAAAGATAGCTAGTCAAGATCAAACACATGCTCTGTCAATGTTATTTCACCAGAAAGTTGGCCAAAGTCTGAGGTGACTCAGACTCTGTGGGTGTTCAAAGACTTTAATTCTCTGCCAAACATTGCTGAGTTAGAAACAAACCAAATAACCACAAGCAAAAAAGGAAAAAACACTCAAGTGTAGGGAATGAATTAGCATCTAACTCTAAGAATGGGTTAACATAACAAAACATCAGGTTGTATGTCATAATACAATAAATTTACAGAAAGAAGTAGCCTAAACTTCAAAGAAAAGGAAGAGCATTGCAATTACAAAGTGCACTTAATTGTGATCCAAGATTGTGTTATCCTTGCAAAAGAAAGCTTGGCAACCTCTGCAGTATCCTGAGTGTTCACCCGCAATATGTAGGGGGATGGGATGAGTCAAAGTAAATATAAAGATCTATAAATCGTTTCCGCTAAATGACACGCAGGAAAACTAATTTACGCTATCTTTCTGCCAAAGTAGAATGACCATCAACAACAGAATGTCTAGTATTACAGAAAAACTCCAAAAGAAAGATAGCCTACAATATATAGTTACTGCTTAAGCAGTGAGGAAAGCAACCACAATCAATACAAAGAGATAATTAAAGCATTCTTTCGAATCATCTTTAATGACAGCAAATGCAGCCCAGCCTCATTAGTAAACCTGGAGGTACAGTCCAACTAATGGAACCCACTCGAAGCCTCAATAAATATTCCATTTCTGAGAGCATTTGTGGCAAAAGCAGCTTCAGGGGAGAGGAAAGGGAGAAACAATCAATTTCCTTCAAAGACCATTGCTGACAAAGTCATAAATCAGTCTTTTCACGTGTTGCTTAAGAGTCTAAGACAAGGGAAACAAAAGGGAGAAAATATTTTTTTGAAGACACACTTGTATTGTTGCTTTAAAATAATAGATCATTAAAACAATCTGAAGCACTGTAACTTTTCCCAAATGCATAAAAACCTCAGAGCTAACAACTGTCATTCTGTCAGGCTCAATCATACACAATTCTATCTTCATTATTTCAGCAATTTTCTTCTTCTCCTCTTATTTCGAACATTTACTTTGAAGCCAGAAAAAGGGATACAATCATTTTGAAGGGTGCTGAATGTCAATGGGACTCTTTGACAGAAAGACATTTGTAAAAGGGAGAAGAAATGCATAAGACGTGTTAAAGGTGAAATAACTTCCTCTCCCTTCCCTACTAAAAAAAGTTAGCAGTAAAACAAAACAAAGCAGTGAGCATACCTGCGCATAGTGAGAGACATTCCCACCAGGTAATGCACCATTATCTGGGTAGTCGCAAACCTTGGCTTATTCCTGAATACTTTAGAAAAATAATAGTTTCAAAATAATGTCACAGTAACGTACTTCAGATTTGAAGGGTCTATATTACATCTTCTGTATTTCCTTACTGAAGCACCCCAAAAGATTTCAACCCAGCATAAATTTTTCTTATGTAATGGTCCTTTTCGGGAGAAGACATATAAAACAAAAGACTGCAATTAATTTGAAAAACATGACAGTCTTAAATCTCAGAAAATATAAATAAGCACTAACAACAGCAAGCATATGGCAAAACAAAAAGCTTCGATGACAAAAAGTCAACAGAAGGGGAGATAATTCATCTTCGTACATGGTTAGACATTAATTAGTTTTTCAGACTTCAACGCCTCTTTTAAAATATCTGTGATCTAGGTTAAAATAGTTTTGTGTTATTCACCCACCAAGAAGAGATGTACATCTTAATGTTTTTTAGCCCTGCACTGATTCTGATTAACAAAGTTTTAGCGAATAAAACTGGATGGTGCAAACCAGTTACCTGCTCCATAACTAGCCAAAAGATTGGCTCTTCCAACCATCCAGAGGCCCTCTGAAGATAGGCCTGGTGATCTGCTTCTAAAAGGTCACAGCCATTGAAAACCCTATGGAGAACAGTTCTACCCTGCACACATGAGGTCACCGTGAATCAGAGTCGCTTCAACGACAACTAACAATAGGTGAATAAAAGGCATTGCTAAAGGACTTTCTTCTAATATATAAAATGTTCTGAAATGCCCAGATATCTATACATGTATTTCACAAGTTTTACTATTAATTTTAAATCCAGACAGCTCAGAAATATGTTCCAGTATTTAACAAGCACAAAACATACAGTCTATATGAAGGACCACACATTTTGGAACAAAAGCTTCTGAAGAAAGTAGCTTGAACAAATTTCTTTAAATTCAGTCTTTAAGTGATCCAGGAATTTTTTTTAAAAAAATAACCCAAATGTAGCTCACTTTAGGTTTCAGAATTCATTTTAAATGTAAAAGTTTGGTCAGACCTGGAATAATCTCTCATTAAACTTTTCAGTCTCAATTAAAGTTGGCCAAATCTCACATCCGTGGACATGAAACCAAGAATTTGCATTCAGTTTCAAACTTGGCTTCACGTACTGTTAGATTTAAAATTTGTAGTAAAACTTGTGTAATAGATGTATTAGCTGTTTATTGGTTTGTAACAAATTATCACAAGTTTAGCAACATTTACTCATTGGCTCACAGCTTCAGAAGACCAGGACCCATTTGCAGTTGGATTCTCTGTTAAGGTCCCGCCAGGGGGAAATCAAGGTGTCAACTGGAGCTCCAGTCTCACCCGAACCTTGGGGACCTCCTATAAACACATTCGTGTGGTTGCCAGAGCTTAGTTCCTTGCAGCTGTAGGATTAAGGTCCTGTTTTCTTGCTGGCTGTTGACCAGGGGCAGTTCTCAGCTCCAACAGGCTACATACTGTCCCCTGCCAAAGGCCTTCTCTGCAGGGACAGAAGTCTCCCTCACCTTGAACCCCTGTGACCTCTTTTAATGGCTTGCTTGGTTAGATCAGTCACACCCAGAATTTTTTTTTTGTCTCCAAAAAAATTTTTTTGTGTGTGTGCCTTAAGTGAAAGTTTACAAATCAAGTCAGTCTCTCATACAAAAACTTATATACACCTTATTATGTACTCCTGGAAACCCTGGTGGCTTAGTGGTTAAGTGCTATCGCTGCTAACCAAGAGGTCGGCAGTTCGAATCTGCCAGGCGCTCCTTGGAAACTCTATAGGGCAGTTCTCCTGTGTCGTATAGGGTCGCTATGAGTCAGAATTGACTCAACAGCTGCGGGTCTGTTTTGGCTTTTTTAATGCACTCCTAGTTGCTCTCCCCTTAATGAGACAGCACACTCCTCCTCTCCATCCTGTATTCCCCGTGTCCATTCAGCCAGCTCCAGACCCCCTCTGCCTTCTCACTCTTGTATCCAGACAGAAGCTGCCCACATAGTCTCATGTGTCTACTTGAGCCAAGAAACTTACTCCTTAGCAGTATCATTTTCTATCCCATTGTCCAGTCCAAACCCTGTCTGAAGAGTTGGCTTTGGGAATGGCTCCAGTCTTGGGCTAACAGAAGGTCTGAGGACCATAACCTCCAGGTCCTTCTAGTCTCAGTCAAACCATTCAGTCTGGTCTTTTATGAGAATTTGAGGTCTGCATCCCACTGCTCTCCTGCTCCCTTCGGGATTCTCTGTTATGTTCCCTGTCAGGGCAGTCATGGGTTGTCGCCAGGCACCTTCTAGTTCTTCTGGTCTCAGGTGGATGTAGTCTCTGGTTTATGTGGCCCTTTCTGTCTCTTTGGCTCATAATTACCATGTGTCTTTGGTGTTCTTCATTCTCCTTGCTCCAGGTGGGTTGAGACAAATTGATGCATCTTAGATGGCCTCTCACTAGGATTTAAAACCCCAGACCCCACTCAACAAAGTGGGATGCAGAATGTTTTCTTTTTTTTAATTTTTGTTGTGCTTTAAGTGAAAGTTTACAAATCAAGTCAGTCTCTCACACAAAAACTTATATACATCTTGCTACATACTCCCAATTGCTCTCCCCCAATGAGACAACTCGCTCCCTCCCTCCCTCCACTCTCTCTTTTCATGTCCATTTCACCAGCTTCTAACCCCCTCTACCCTCTCATCTCCCCTCCAGGCAGGAGATGCCAACATAGTCTCAAGTGTCCACCTGATCCAAGAAGCTCACTCCTCACCAGTATCCCTCTCCAACCCATTGTCTAGTCCAATCCCTGTCTGAAGAGTTGGCTTTGGGAATGGTTCCTGTCCTGGGCCAACAGAAGGTCTGGGGGCCATGACCACCAGGGTCCTTCTAGTCTCAGTCAGACCATTAAGTCTGGTCTTTTTGTGAGAATTTGAGATCTGCATCCCACTGCTCTCCTGCTCCCTCAGGGGTTCTCTGTTGTGTTTCTCTGTCAGGGCAGTCATCAGTTGTAGCCAGGCACCATCTAGCTCTCCTGGTCTCAGGCTGATGTAGTCTCTGGTTTATGTGGCCCTTTCTGTCTCTTGGGCTCGTAATTACCTTGTGTCCTTGGTGTTCTTCATTCTACTTTGATCCAGGTGGGTTGAGACCAATTGATGCATCTTAGATGGCCACTTGCTAGTGTTTAAGACCCTAGACACCTCTCTCCAAGGTAGGATGCAGAATGTTTTCTTAATAGATTTTAATATGCCAGTTGACTTAGATGTCCCCTGAAACCATGGTCCCCAAACCCCTGCCCCTGCTACACTGGCATTCAAAGCATTCAGTTTATTTCAGAAACTTCTTTGCTTTTTGGTAAGTCCAGTTGTGCTGACCTCGCCCGTATTGTGTATTGTCTTTCTTGTCACCTAAAGTAGTTCTTATCTACTATCTAATTAGTGAATACCCCTCTCCCACTCTCTCTCCCTCCCCTGTCTCATAACCATCAAAGAATATTTTCTTATCTGTTTAAACTATTTCTTAAGTTCTTATAATAGTGGTCTTATGCAATATTTGTCCTTTTGCAAATGACTAATTTCAGTCAGCATAATGCCTTCCAGATTCCTCCATGTTATGAAATGTTTTACAGATTCATCACTGTTCTTTATCGATGCATAGTACAGAATGTTTTCTTAATACTTTTTGTTATACCAATTGACCTAGACGTCCCCTGAAGCTGTGGTCCCCAGGCTCCGTCCCTGCTACTCTGGCTTTCGAAGTGTTTGGTCGTATAGAGGAAACTTCTTTTCTTTTGGTTTAGTCCAGTTGTTCTGACATCTCCTGTATTGTGTGTTATCTTTCCCTTCACCTGAAATAGTTCTTGTCTGCTATCTAATTAGTGAATACCCCTGTCCCTCCCTTCCTCCCCACCGTCTTAACAATCAAAGAATATTTTCTTCTGTGTTTAAACTTTTTCCTGAGTTCTTATAATAGTGGTCTCATACAATATTTGTCCTTTTGCAACTGACTAATTTCATTCAGCATAATGCTTTCCAGATTTCACCAGGTTATGAGATGTTTCACGGAGTCATCCTTGTTCTTTATCATTGCATAGCAGAATAATTTTTTGTTAACTCAAAATCAACTGATGAGGGACCTTAGTTATAGCTGCAAAATGCCTTTTGCCATATAACATAATCATGGGAGTGATATTTCATCTTATCAAGAAATTTCACTCAAACAGGAGAGAATTAGAATTCTGTTACCATCAATACAATAAATGAACCAGTTGCCATCTAGTTGACTCTAACTTACGGCAACCCCATGGGTGTCAGAGGAGAACTGTGCTCCACAGGGTTCTCAGTGGCTGACTTTTTGGAAATAGATTGCTAGAACTTTCTTCTCAGGTGCCTCTGAGTAGGTTCGAACTAACAGCCTTTTGGTTAGCAGCCAAGTGCTTAACTTTTTGCACTACCCAGGGACTCTGTGACCATAAACCAAAAACCCAGTGCCGTCGAGTTGATTCCGACTCATAGTGACCCTATAGGACAGAGTAGAACTGCCCCATAGAGTTTCCAAGGAGCATCTGGCAGATTTGAACTGCCAACACTTTGGTTCACAGCCATAGCACTTAACCACGATGCCACCTGGGTTTCCGTAGGTGTTTATAAAAATAACACTCCCACAAAATGCTACAACATTTTATGAAAGGTTAGGCTACTTTTGTTTCTTCAAACAGCACGGTGATTTCAACAGAATTTATTTATACACACCAACAGTGTAAAATGTTACAGTCCATTTCACAAGCCTTCAAATGTCATGTAATTTGGTTAAGCTCTGAAGCATTCCTGCTATGAAAATATTTTTATTCTGTACAAAATGTAAAGCACACTATTCAACTAGGGGAAAAAGAAACAGCTTATAGCCTGTGCACTCAAACCACCTAATTCCTGTGTCAATCTCGAACAGATCAGGGAAACCATTAGAAGCCGTAGTCCATTGCGAGGCGGAAACTGGAGTACATAATGCTCCTATAACTCTGGTATCTGGTGTGCCAGGTGCTACATCTTGCTGCATCCTGAACCCTGCAGTGGCAACTCTTCTACACTTCTCTACACTCGCCTGGTCCATGTATCTGGGTTTCTGGCACATTTCTGCAACAGGATCTATGTCCTATCTTTGAACAAGCTTATTCAAATGGGTCTGTAGCCACTAGTGTCGGATTCTGCCAGGCCCTTTGTCATGGATTGAATAGTGTCCCCCCAAAACATGTGTCAACTTGGCCAGACCATGATTCCCAGTATAGTGTGATTGTCCACCATTTTGTCATCTTATATGATTTTCCTGTGTGCTGTAAATCATACCTCTATGGTGTCGATAAGGTGGGATTAATGGCAGTTACATTAATGAGACAGGACTCAATCTACAAGATTAGGCTGTGTCTTAAATCAGTCTCTTTTGAGATATAAAAGAGAGAAGCGAGCAGAGAGACATGGGGACCTCATACCACTGAGAAACAAGAGCCAGGAGAATAGCATGTCCTTTGAACCCTGGGTCCCTGGGCTGAGAAGCTCCCCAGCTGGGGATGATTAATGATAGAGACCTTTCCCCAGAGCTGATAGAAAGATAAAGCTTTCTGCTGGGGCTCGTCCCCTGAATTTGAACTTCTAGCCTCCTAGACTGTGAAGGAACAGATTTCTCTTTGATAAGGCCATCCACTTGTGGTATTTCTGTTACAGCAGCACTAGATGACTAAGACGCCCTCCCATGGGGAACTGAGCCCTGTCCTCCATGTCCATGACTGCTGGCCATATCCTATTCCCTGAAGGTAGAGTATTTAGAATCTCACTTCAAATATAACCTCTTATCTGGATTTGAGTTATATTGTTCCTCTATTTGAATTAAACGTTTTAGATAAAAATATCAATCAGAATAGCAAAAACAGCTATAATTTATTGAGTGTCTACCATATGCCAGGTACTTAGCTAGATATTTTACATTCATATAGACCTTTCAACAACTCTTGATGGAATAATTATCCCCATCTTATTCATAAAAAGACTGCACCTAAAAGAAATTATGTAACTAGCACTGGGTCACCTACCTGGTAAACATAAAAGCTCTCAGATTAAAACCTAGACTGAGCTAGTCCAAATCCTATGTTCTTTCTGCTTTAATTATGAGAAAATGTTATTTATTGCCCAAACTAGGTCACTTTTGAAAATAAAAGTTGACCTTATTAGTAGTTATAATTAATAACAATTACTACAATTAATAAAATTTATTACAGTTATAATAACAATAATCACAATTGATAACAATTGGCATAAGTCATACCTGTACCAGGCACATGGAAAGATAAAATTGCTTAACTATAGCTGTAACACACTGTATGTTGTTAAGCAGTGTCTACAATAAGCAGCGTCTTGGCCAGTCCAGCTGGGGTGACTTCCCCTAGCGGATCTCAGCTTTCTGCCCTTCCCCATTGATCAGTGATGCCCAGGTCACAGATTTCTCAAGGTTATGTCCACCAAACTATTTCTATTAGTTTAAGAAAAGAACATGAGTTTGCACTTCCTGATTGTAAATCCAAGCAGGTCAATTTCACATTTTTCAGCTTGTTTACCTGTAACTCCTCTTCCCTGACCATTATCAAAATTTCTCAATTGCATCTTAGAGGCTAAGGAGGCTTCAGAGTAAATGAAATTTTCCCAAGTAAATGTATATCTCCAGTTCCTAGAATAATGATAAACCCAAAAAAAGGTGTTCAAAATGTTTGAGTATAGTAAATATGGACATATACACAGTTGTAATAGTTTTGAATATGCAGAAAAAATCACGTACATACAGGTGGTTTTTACACAGGCTCTATCATACCTGGAACCATATGTAAAAAAAAAAGAATTTTTTTTTTTATGTAGTATATATTTTTCCATATTTCATTTTAAAATTCTCCCATTGTTTCACAAAAGCTTCTTAAGTTCAGGCAATGGTACAATGTCACACAAGGCTCAGTATGCACTGAGAACACACTAAAATATACAAATCAACTTATTTCAACTAGCATCCCATCACTACAGTTTTCTGCATAGTTCATAACTATTTCCTCAATTAATGTCAGCTTCCTTTTTCATTAAATAATTTTCCAAAGGTATACTGTGGATCCCTAATCCTTTGAAATGATCTTTAGAAAAAGAACGCTGTAGCTTTTTAGGAGGATTGTACATTGGTGCTTCTTCGAAATACATTGATATTCCTAAGAGATTTTGTTTCCACAGACACTTCCATTCAATTCTTTGCACTTTTCAAACTCCTGAGAGGACAAATACAAATGACCCTGAGATATTTATCATTGATTTAGCCTTGCTTTCCATAGAAAGTAGGAACAATGTGGAGAAATTTGTTTTTACTCTAATGCTGAAAGAAGGATTTTGTGTCAACCACTAGAGATGTTGATGAAGCATACATAGGTTGGTGAAGAACAAATTCACAGAACAAGAGCTCCCGGGTGTTCATTGGCATACACCTTGCAGAACTCCAGGAAGAACCTCAGCTAGCAAACCTAGCAGCCAAGAAGTGAGAATTCCCAAGGCTAAAGGGAAATGAGAAGTCATCTGAAAGATAGGTAAGAAGCTTGATCATGATTTTCATTTGGAAAAAAAACATATGCCCATAGTACTGGATCTATTTCGAACATTCTACAGAACTGTTTTTTGAAAGAAATCAATATTCTCCTCTCTTTTTTTTTTTTTTTTCAGAGTTCAACCGGAGGGAGACCCTACCAAAAAAAGATATAGACAATAGGATATGTTTCCTACACCTTACACTGGCTGCCTGTTTTTTAGGACTTGAATCTGCTCTCCAGTAGTGGTCCCACTTCTCATTTGAAAGGGGATGGCCTAGAGTAGGATTTCTGAACCTCAGCACAACTGATATTGAGGCCAGATGATTTTTCATTTTGGAGGATCGTGAGCATCCATCATAAGATGCTTATCCACATCCCTGGCCTTTATCCACTAGATGCCAGTAGTATCCCTCAGTTGTGACAACCAAAAATGTCTCCAGACATTTCTAAATTTCCCATGGGAAGCAATTTACCCCCGGCTGTTTTTTTTTTTTTTTTTTTTCGAAACTAGAGAAAGGAGCTGAGACAAAGCTCCTTTCTCACTTTTACACAAAGGCAAAAAGTGGACTGGGTATGTATCAGAAAGCACTAGCAGGAAGCTCGAGGTAGAGGTTAATGGAGTGCGGGTGGGATTTTGAAACCCTCTTCTATATTCCCCAGCTGTACCCCAAAAGTTGGTCACATCTGGGGGCTTTTATCCAAATGCTTATAATAGTTGATATCACTCATTGTGTGTTGTTTTTTTTCCACATCACAGCTGTTTATTTGCCTAGGCTAATTCTGTTTTTCTTTGCTGAAGTTACTCAATTCTTAGTTGAGTGGTTCTAGGAAAATAGGATGGCCTGTCAGAGTCTGGGTTCATTTGAAGCATATCAGATCAATGAAAAATAGAACTTCTTTGATACTACACTACAAGTTAGTGCCCATTAGTGGTTATGGTTGGGGTGGGGATGAAGGGTTTTACATTATTCATGGTTATCTTTTCTAGAGACTAAACCTGTGGTGGAAAAAAAAAAAAAAAAAAAAAAACCTGTGGTGATAGGCGTGAATTAACCACAACTGCAGAGAGTAACACGGTTTTCAGTAAATGTTTGGGGAGAGAGAACTCTGGAAGTTATATACCTGCCACTGCAGAGAATGTAGATGCAGGCTGAGATCAAAAGAGACCATGAACTAATGTATGGATTGGAATTCAAAAAGGGCTAATGGGTATCCCAGGACATAGGAAGCATATATAAGATCCATGCTTTAATTTTACTGTTTTCTGGTTATTTTTTCTGAGATACATATATATCTATATATATAGATATAAAAAAAAAAAAAGAACCAGTGCTGTCGAGTCAATTCCAGCTCATAACAACCCTACAGGACAGAGTAGAACTGCCCCGTAGAGTTTCCAAGGAGCGCCTGGCAGATTTGAACTGCCAACCCTTTGGTTAGCAGCCATAGCACTTAACCACTACACCACCAGGGCTTCCATATATAGATATAGATATATATTTTTTAATGTGCAAGTATACATAGGCTCTCAGCAATTAAAAAAAAAAAAAAAGACCTGAGATTTATAGTCTTTTACTCTTGAAATTCTGACATGATAGATGTCAACACAGATTGGTGCTCAACGATGGATATATGAGAGTTCATTTTACCCTTCTATCAACTTTTCTGTTAGTTTGAAATTGTTGTAATGTAAAAAAATACATATTAATAGATCAATTAACACTATTTTCTACAAAACTCGTATTTTGTTGTTGTTGTTGCACCTAATATTTTTTAAAAAACATTGCCATTGAGTCAATTCCAACTCATAGCAACCCTATAGGACAGAGTAGAACTGCCCCATAGAGTTTCTAAGGAGCACCTGGTGGATTCAAACTGCCGACCTTTTGGTTAGCAGATGTAGTTCTTAACCACTACGCCACTAGGGTTTCCACCTAACATTTACACCCTGTAAATAGAAAGGGAAAATGTTGCTTGCAAGATCAAAGTCAGACCAGAAGCACGGCAGAGAACCCTTGAGGGAGCAGGAGTTCAATGGGATGCAGACCCCAAATTCTCATGAAAAGACCAGACTTGATGGTCTGACTGAGACTAGAGGAATCCCGGCGGTCATGGTCCCCAGGCCTTCTGTTGGCCCAGGACAGGAACCATTCCTGAAGACAGCTCATCAGACATGGAAGGGACTGGACAATGGGTGGGAGAGAGATGATGATGAAGAGAGAGCTACTTGTATCAGGTGGACACTTGAGACTGTGTTGGCATCTCCTGTCTGGAGGGGAGATGGGAGGGTAGAGAGGGTTAGAAGCTGGCAAAATTGTCATGAAAGGAGAGACTGGAAGGGCTGACTCATTAGGGGGAGAGTAAGTGGGAGTGGGGAGTAAGGTGTATATAAGCTTATATGTGACAGACTGACTTGATTTGTAAACGTTCACTTAAAGCTCAATAAAAATTATAAAAAAAAATCAAAGTCAGATTTCTAGTTGAACTTTAAAAAAAAATGGGAAGTTTTCATAATGTCATCAACACCTAGTTATACAAACTTGTCATAGTTATAACTTTCTAAAGAAATTTTGCTGCTTTTGCATGCAATACATTAGGGAGCTGAACACTTTCATTATATTAAGATGAGAAGTAACTATGTCACCTTGGTCTATATGAACATTCAGTTATATTGAATTACATTCAAATACATCAACTAGAGAGTACTGCCTCTGAGTTTAGGGTGATTCAGTGAGCCATGAATGTATGTAGATTATCAGAGAGGAAACTAGACAAAATAATAATAGCAGCTGCTGTTATTTTGTTCATCAGTCTAGGGTTTGTTCATCAACCTAGGATTCACAAGTCACTTTCATGTATGTAATACTATTTTTTCCATTCATTATTCTATATCCACCCACCATTCCTGACCTCCCAACCCCCAAATAAGAGAATTTTGCCAACCTATGACTAGAATCAGGAAAAACTAAATGTTGCTTAATGCCAAAGTATATTTGCCAATTTATAAATGTTTTTGGTCTCTAGGCTACATAATTCATATGGAGAATGTGTGTGTGTGTCTCTCTGTGTGTGTGTCCTGTCTTTCTTGACCATAAAACACTCCATTCAAGGAATCAAGTCAGAGTTCAGGATTCCAAAAAGACTGGCATTTTAGGTTCTATGTCACAGTAGTGGCAGTTCTACCTTAACTTCTTTCACATGAGATTCCCATATTGCCTAACAAACTACAGGACATCATAGTTAGACCAGAGTAGGCAAGTGACACTCCCGTGTTTGAAAACTCATGCCCACCTTCTCACCTTGAAAGGCATTTGGAGGAGATAGAGTGAGGTGGTTCAAATCATGGATCTGCAGGGTGTAAATTCTGTACATTAACCTCTCTCCTCACGTTCATCAGAAGATATATTCTTGGCGCCCTTCGAGTTCCCTACTGCTCTTTCAGTGAGCTGTGATAAACTATCAGGCATTTCAATGTTGCAAGAAAGAATTCAAAACAAATGGAAAACTTCACATATTTCACTGATTGACTGACTGACTGACTAAATCTATTAAATGATACTTTATTGGATTAATTTTAAGAGACAACCCATTTATTTGTATACAAAAATATATGCTGTCTCCACTGTTCTATTTAATTATTGACTAAATTAGATCCCAGATGCTTGAGAATGAGGAGTAGATTAGCAAATATTGGGATCTGGTAAACAGGATACTCAACGGTATTGAGAAAAGAGTCTTGTCCATGAGAAAACTGACCACATGCAGTAGGTAAAATTCCAGAATTTAGCAACTGAAGTCCCCTATAAATTGTACAGGTAAGTTGCAACTCCACAAGCAATGAGTACTCTAAGTTACAGACCAGAATTAGCAAAACCTGCTTGTGAAAAAACAAAACCAGTGAAAATGAACCCAGTTCATCTCAAGAAAAGACTCCAAGTAGCAAGTTAACTTAATATAGTTGCCAAGGAAACATCAATTGCTTATGAAAGAGGATTAATGGTGAGAAGTACCTGGACTCAAACAACATAGTGATCTCATGCTTTCATTGTGTAGGCAGGATAACAAATTGAAGGCCTGTCAATTGAATCTGCAATATCCAAGCAGTGCCACACATAATTATAGGGTACATGTAACAGATGTGGCTTCCCAGAAGGAAAACAAAAAAGCAGCAAGTATATACAAAGAAATGGGCTGGCTTAAATGTACACAAAACTACATGCGAAACTAGCCTTGAAGCTATGGCCACATACCAATCTATGTAAAATGAAGATAGGTCTAAAGTAAACAGAAATTTGCCTAACAAAGCAGTCTACATAAACAGCCTTTCATTTTTGTCTGTTTTTTTCTGCTCATACTGTATTTTGGACTATTTGAAATTCTCGGTAAAGAATGTCATTGAAGCGTATAATTTAGATGGAAGAGGGAAAGCTGATGCTTTCTTCGGATTTCAGCTCCTTGAAAAAACAAGCACTCTGAATCCTGCTTATATTTCTGGCAGGTCCCTGTTGATAGACTGCTGCAACCTTTTTTGAATTATCTTCAGCAGAATTTTACTTGTGTGTGGTCTTATTATTCAATAATTTCCATATTCTTTTGAATCACCTTTTTTTGGAATGGGCACAAATATGGATCTCTTCCAGTCAGTTGGCCAGGTAGCTGTCTTCCAAATTTTTTGGCATAGATGAGTGAACACTTCCATGATGCAACCATTTGTTGAAACATTTCAATTGGTAGTCCTTCAATTCCTAGAGCCTTGTTTTTCACCATTCCCTTCAGTGCAGCTTGGACTTCTTTGTTCAGTGCCATTGTTTCTTGATCATTGGCTACCTCCTGAAGTAGATGACTGTCAACCAATTCTTTTTGGTAGAGTGACTCAGTGTATTCCTTCCATCTTCTTTTGATGCTTCCTGCATCTTTCAACATTTTGCTTATAGAATCCTTCAATATTATAGCTCGAGGCTTGAAATTTTTCTTCAGTTCTTTCAGCTTGAGAAATAATAAGTGTGTTCTTCCCTTTTGATTTTATAACTCCAAGTCTTTGCACATTTCTTGATAATAATTTTGTCTTCTTGAGCCACATTTTGGAATCTTCTGTTCAGCTCTTTTACTTCATCATTTCTTCCTTTTACTTTAGCTGCTCAACATTCAAAAGCAAGTTTCAGAGTCTCTTCTGACATCCGTTTGGTTATTTCTTTCTTTCCTGTTTTTTTAATGACCCCTTGTGTTCTTCATGTATGATGACTTGATGTCATCCCACAACTCGTCTGATCTTCGATCATTAGCATTCAATGCATCAAATCTATTCTTGAGATGGTCTCCAAATTCAGGTGGGATATACTCAAGGTTGTATTTTGGCTGTCTGTGGGCTTGTTTTAATTTTCTTCAGCTTCAACTTGAATTTACGTATGAGCAAATGATGGTCTGTTCCACAGTTGGTCCCTGGCCTTGCTCAGACCAATGATATTGAGCTTTTCCATTGTCTCTTTGCACAGATGTAGCTCGTTTGATTCTTGTGTATCCCATCTAGCAAGGTCCAGGTGTATAGTTACCATTTATGTTGTTGAAAAAGGGTATTTCTACTGAATAGGTCATTGGTCTTGCAAAATTCTATCATGCTATCTCCCCCATAGTTTCTATCACCAAGGCTGTGTTTTCCAATTACCAATCCTTCATTTCCACCTTTTGCATTCCAATCACCAGTAATTATAAATGCATCTTGATTGCATGTTTCATAATTTCAGACTGCAGAAGTTGGTAAAAATCTTCAATTTCTTCATTTTTGCCATTAGAATTTGGTGAGTAAATTTGAGTAATGCTCATATAGAATGGTCTTCCTTGTAAGCATGTGGGTATTACTCTATCACTGACAGCATTGTACTTCAGGCTAGATCTTGAAATGTTCAAAAAGATGAATGTGACACCATGTCTCTTCAATTTATCATTCCTGGCATAGTAGAACATATGATTGTCCAAATCAAAATGGCCAAACTAGTCCATTTCAGCTCACTAATGTTCAAAATATCGATCTTTATGCATTCCATTTCAATTTTGACCACTTCCAGTTTTCCTAGATTCATACATCCTACATTCCATGTTCTGATCACTAATGGATGTTTGCAGTTGTTTCTTCTCATTTTAAGTCATGCTGCATCAACAAATGAAGATCTAGAAAGCTTGACTCTATCTACATCATTAAGGTAGACTACTTTGAGGGGGCAGTTCCTCCCCAGTCATATTCTGAGTGCCTTCCAACCTGAGGAGCTCATCTTCCCACACTCTATCAGACCATGTTCTGCTGCTTTTCACGAGGTTTTCATTGGCCAATTTTTCAGAAGTAGATCCCCAGGTCCTTCTTAGTCTGTCTCAGTCTGTAAGCTCTGCTGAAACTTGTCCACCATGGGTGACCCTGCGAGTATTTGAAATACTGGTGGCATAGCTTCCAGCATCACAGCAACATACAAGCCACCACAGTATCACAAACTGACAGGCTACTGGTGAGAATAAAGAGATAAAACTATAAAATGAACCAAACAGAAATTTGGGAATTGAAAAGTACAATAATTAGAGTTAAAAAGTCACTAAAGGACTCTACAGCAGATTTGACAAGCAGCAGAAATAACAAGTGAACTTGAAAACAGATCAATTGAGATGAATCCAGTCTGAACAGAACAAAAGGAAAAAAAAAATTAACACAGCCTCATAAACCCATGGGACTCCATCAAACATACTAACTGATGCATAAGGGGAGTCCCAGAAGGAGATAAGAGAGAAAGGGACAGAAAGACTATTTAGATACACAGTGGTCAGAATTTTCTCAAATTTGATGAAAAATATAAATCTATACATCCAAAAACCTCAACAAACTCCAAGCAGGATAAACTCAAAGAGATTCTCAACTAGACGTATCATGATCAAACTGTTAAAAGCCAAACACAGAGACTCATGAAAGTAGGAAGAGAGAAGTAACTCATCACATACAAGAGAACCTCAGAAAGATCAACAGCTGTTTCCTCATCAGAAAACATGGGTGTCAGAGGCAATAGGACAACATATTAAAAGTCTTGGAAGAAAAATATTGTCAACCAAGAATTCTATATCCAGCAAAACTATCCTTCAAAAAATGAAGGATAAGTTAAAATATTCTCAGAAAAATAAAAACTGAGAAAATTCATCAGTAGAAACTTGCCCTACAAAAAAATACTGAAGGAAGTCCTTCAGGCTGAAATAAAAGAACACTACACAATAACTTTTTACACAATAACTTGAATCCACATGAAGAAATAAAGGGCATCAGTAAATGTAACTACATAGGTAAAATATAGAAAACAGTATAAGTGTAAAAGAAAAAAAAAGCAAAACAATTTATGACTTGACAAAACAGCCTCATACTGGCATAATGACAGACACATTGACAATGGAACAGAAAAGAGAACACAGATGTAAATCCATCCACCTATGGTCACCTGATCTTTTGACAAAGGCCCAAAGTCCATTAAATGGGGGAAAAGAGCCTTTTTAACAAATGGTGATAGCAAAACTGGATAGCCATCTGTAAAAAATGAGACACAACCCATATCTCACACCATACACAAAAACTAATTCAAAATGTATCAAAGACCTAAATATAAAATCAAAAACTATAAAGATCATAGAATAAAAAATAGGATCAACACTAGAGGCCCTAATACGGCATGAATAGCATAAAAAACATAAGTAACAATACACAAACACCAGAAGATAAGCTAGATAACTGTGATCTTCTAAAAATTAAACACTTATGCTCAACAGAAGACTTCTCCAGAAGAGTTAAAAAAGGAACTACAGGCTGGGGAAAAAAAACTTTGGCTATGACAAATCCAACAAAGGCCTAATCTCTAAAATCTACAGGAAAATCCAACACCTCTAAAAGAAAAAGAAAAATAATCCAATTAAAAAATGAGCAAAGGATATGAACAAACACTTCACCAAAGAAGACATTCAAGCTGCTAACACACACATGAGGAAATGCTCAAGATCACTAACCATTAAAAAAAAAAAAAAAAACCATTAGAGAAATGCAAATCAAAACTACAATGAGATACCATCTCACACTGACATTACTGGCAAGATTCAAAAAAAAAAACAGAAAATAACAAATGTTGGAGAGGCTGCAGAGAGATTGGAAGTCTTATGCATTGCTGGTAGGAATACAAAATGGTATGATCATTTTGGAAAATGATATTGTGCTTCCTTAAAAAGCTATAAATAGAAATACCGTATGATCCAGCTATCCCACTCCTAGGAATGAATATACCCTAGAAAAATAAGAGCTCTGACATAGACATATGCACACCCATGCTAATTGAAGCATTATTCACAAAAGCAAAAAGATGGAAACAACCTAAGTGCCCATCAATATATGAATGGATAAACAAACCATGATACATACACACAATGGAGTACTACGCAATGATAAAGAACAATGATGATCTGCGATGCGTCCCACAACATGGATGGATCTGGAGGGCATTATGCTGAGTGAAATAAGTCAATCACAAAAGAACAAATATGGTATGAAACCACTATTGTAAAAACTCATGAAAATGTTTACACACAAAAAGAAAAAATCTTTGATGGTTATGAGGGAGGGGAGGGGTGGGGAGAGAAAAACACTAGACAGTAGATAAGTGGCAATTTTGGTGAAGGGTAAGACAGTACACAATACTGGGGAAGTCAGCACAACTTGTACAAGGTAAGGTCATGGGAGATTCATAGACACCTAAACTCCTTGAAGGACCAAATTACTAGGCTGAGGGCTGGGAACCATGGTCTCAGGGGACATCTAGCTCAATTGGCATAATATAGCTTATAAAGAAAGTGTTCTACATCCTACTTTGGTAAGCAGCGTCTGGGGTCTTAAAAGCTTGTGATCGGACATCTAACATACTCCACAGGTCTCACCCCATCTGGAGCAAGGGAGAATGAAGTACTTGGAGTGAGAATAAAGACCTGGTATTTCTTGGATTCTTCCAGGTGATTACAGACAGACTGGATTAATAAATTACAGAATCTGGGGTGGTCAGAGGAAAAAGCAATAACTACCTGGACTCTGTACCTTCCTTGAAGGACACCTGGAACAAATGCCTGAAGACCCCCTTGGAGACCTTCTTGATAACTGTTTGCTTTTGGAGGCTGAATGAAATACCTACCCCTGACTAAGAATCAATAAGTGGATGATTCAAGGATGGGTGAGAAACCATATTTGACCCCTGTGGAGGTGCCTATAGAAGACCTGTGCATCGAGAAACCTGCCCCAGATGAATTCCTCACCTTCCTCATTAAGAGGGTAAGGCAGAGAAAAAGGTCTCCCACACCTGTGTTGTAGGAAGCTGGAGTTTGTCGATATGCCATTCCTACATATTAGGAAGATCCTGAAAATGGTGCAGCTGGGCTGTGTCCAGAGGTGGAAGTGAATGGCTCCTGGGACCTGTTCACCCTTGCCAGGTCCCCTCCTTCCCAGGACAGGGAACAGCTGAGGCCATTAGTTGATGAACTACACTTGAACTGAGGGGACGGTGATTGTTAAGGTTGTGTGTCAACTTGGCTGGGCCATGATTCTCAGTGATTTGGCAGTTGTGGATTAGGTTGGCATAATAATGTAACCACCTCCATGATGAGACCTGATATAATGTAATCACCTCCATGATGAGATCTGCTATGAAGAGTCGATCACTTGACTACCACCAGTGTATACAGGGATGTTCCAGCAAGACTCTCTTCACTCTGGATCCTGCATCTTGCTCCTCACAACTGGACCTCCCTTTCTTGTGACTTGAACCAGTGTCCCGCCATCTCACCTGCCAATCTTGGGTTCATCAGCACCTGTAGCTACGTGAGTCAGGAGAAGCCTTCAGCCTGATGTCTAAACCACAAACTTAGGACTTGCCAACCTCTACAAGCACAAGTTGAAAAGGTGAGGAGTGTGATCAGAAACATCTATAAAGATTTCTGAGGAGCTAAGGAGGGATCCAGAACATGGAGCGCTGGAGTCACTCCATGGGTTCTTCCTGGGTCCTAATTAGACCCACCCTGCCAACCACAGATCAGGATAGCTTTAGGAGCATGTTTATCAGCATAAACAGCTGGAGCCCATCCAGGTTCTTAGACCCTGCAAATCAGAGCCTGCTTCAAAACAAGGTTTCTGCCGTCACCACTCTGGAGTCACTACCCTACTCCTTTTAAGAAAGAGGATCAGATGAGGAGAAACCATTTGAAGGAAAAGGCAAGACACTCTCTTCCCAGCCAAGTGAGAGCAGTACCCAGGTCAAGGGGTCTCTCCATTAACTTCCAAAAAGAAGGAAAAAAAGAGTCCTCATACTGGAGTTGGGACCTGGCATGCCTGCCACAGGGAACACTCAAAGACATGCCCTAGGCACAGCAAGAAGCCCTGAGCCCAGTTCCCAGGAGCTAGCCTCGGCTACTTCGGAGAAACCTGGTGACCTCCCTGCCCGCTCTTTTCGAGGTCAGCTGCCAGCAGGTGGTCCAGGTGCAGGTCCAGCAGGCACAGACCCCACTGAGCTGGGAGGAGCTTGTGGGCCTTGCTCAGTTCTGGCGGCAACTGTACACAGCCTCCCAGACCTTCTACACAATGGCCACCCACAATGGCCACCCCAAAATGGCCTATGTCTACAGGAACCCAGCTCAGGAGTAGAAGCTTGGGCTTCCAACTCAAGGGACAGAAAGCCCACTCCGTCTGAGGACAGGGAAGAACTGAGGCTGTCCGTGCATGAACTAGGCTTCAACTGGGGGCACCCCCAACACTGTTCATCAGAAGATGCAGCACATGGAGCAAGAATAAAGAGCTGGTATTTCTCAGATTCTTCCAGAAATCTGCCGGGGCGGTTATAGACAGACTGGATTTATAAGTTACAGAACCTGAGGTGATCATAGGAAAAATCAATAACCACCTGGGCTCTGTCCTCTTCATCAAGGGTCACCTGGAACATGTGCCCGAAGACCTCTTTGGAGACCCTCTTGATAACTAATTGCTTGCTTTTGGAGTCTGACTTGACATACCTGTCCTGGTGCCCAAACATCAGCCATCTAAGGTACCTAAATTTGAGTGATGTCAAATAGCAACTACAACCATGTAACCAGTTGCAGAAACAAGGACTGTAATTCTTATGAGTATTTCTTCCATGTATGTGTACATCAATTTTTTTTTTCACTTATAAAGTATAAGATGTTAAAAAAAAAATTATGACTTGCAGGATCTTGTTGGTCATACAACACATTTAGTCTTTGACAAAAAAGTCCATGTGGTGAGGATGGATGATGGGCTATGTACTGGAATGTGTGGGGAACTCTCTTTTTGTGTTGAAGGATAAATCATTGCACATCAGGAGACAGTCTTGGGAGGAGAATGTTAGAGAATGTGCTTTACCATCACTCTGGGGTTGCTTGCTGGTCAGTATCCTAAGCTTGGAGCTCCTGGGTCATGCAAACAGTTACTGCACTTTGCTGCTAACCAAAAGTTTGGTGGTTCGAGTCTACCCAGAGGCACCTTGGAAGGAAGGCCTAGTGTGGTGGTCTACTTCTGCAAACTCAGCAATTGGAAACCCTATGGAGCACAGTTCTACTCTGACACACATAGGGCCACCATGAGTGGGAATTAACTCGATGACAACTGGTTAACCCTGTACTTGGTAACCCACAAGGAAGGGTAACAAGGGGCCCCTGACAAGGAACCTGGTCATTTCCCTTCCCAAGTCCCCCATGCTCCTCTCTCATACATAGATACAGCTTGAGCTCCAACAGACATTTGAACAATCTTTTAATGAAATATCAAGTAAGCACCCTAAAAGAGCACAGAATAGGACCAGGAGTTGTAACTTTATTTCATTAACTCATTTCCTTGAGCCACTCAAAGCATCAGAAAACAGTTTCTGTAGCCAAGTCTTTGGCCACAACCCAGGGAAACTCCCTTTACATTGGATCAGGAAGGTGACCTAATGAGAGTGGTGTTATAATCCCACCCTAATCCTCTCAGCATAAAATTACAATCACAAAATGGAGGACAACCACACATGGCCTAATCAAGTTGATACACACATTTTTATGTACACATAATTCAATCCATGACACCCCACAAAAAGCTCCACTCCCTTTCCTCAGCAACCCTTTCAGCCTTGCTTCCTTTGGAGAACTCACCTTTCCCTAGAGCCCCTCACCACGTCCAGGAAAATCCTACCTCTTCCCACAAGACAAAGAATTCTGTGCCTCTATCCCTTTTTGCATATTACAAACTGTACCACCTCAGACTTCAGCAAAATGTGAATGGAAATTTTTAATGGCACAGACTTCTACTGGATCTGAAAAGGAGCCTGTGGCCTCTGGACCCATGAGTGGAAGAAACCAGTAAAAACTCTTCACTAGTAATGGCTGCAGCCATCTTCCTCTAAAATCACCTAAGAAAAATGAATATAAGCTCACAAGAAGAAAGTACATCCCTTCCTACTTCTTGAGAAAGGATACCTTGGCATTATTGTGCTCAAGGATTGTTGTTTCCTTCCTGCCTTACTTTCATTGCAAAGGCAACACATACACACACACACACACATACAAAGGAATTAAGGAATAATGGCTCTGCCTGAGCCATAGTTTCTAGATGGTGCAATCATCAAATGGATTCTCTCACACCCCAAAGGTTTTCCCTAATCTTGCCATGTATATGGATTCCCTTTAGGCTTCCCTTTTCTAAGGTCTAATATGGTGTTCTTATTAATAGTACAGCAATCCACAGAGTCGCTTAACCCACAGTAATATGTATCAATAGATTTTTGTCTGGCTATCATGGCTGATCTCTTAATAAAATTATTAGGCAATTTGGTCAAAAAACCCAATGAGACTGAAGAGGATAAAAAATAGACAAAATGTTTATAATCTCATCATTGCCAATACTTAGATATCAAAGTACTGTAGTCCAATCAACCATTACATCCCAAAATATTTATTTATTCATCCAACAAATGTTAAATGGACATAAACTACATATTAATGGCTGGCAATCGATCATGATGGTGGTGCAGGGCTGAGCAGCATTTCATTCCATTGTGCACGGGGTCATCATGAGTCAGGGGTTGACTTCACGTCAGTTAACAACAACATGCAGACACAAAGTAGCCAGGGCCAGATTACCCAGTAAACAAGGTAAGCATGTGCTTAGGGCATCAACCAAACAGGGGCACCAGTTGTCCAAAGCAAAGACCTGTAAATCCCAAGTTGGTGGAACACAGGAAAAGCAAGTGCCACAATGGAAGGGAACTGGCAGAGCACTAAATGGAACTGATACCAGCTCCAGTGTGTGAGAATGTGCTGGCCGGAAATAAAGTTCACACAGGGTTCAACCACATGCAAAGTGGTTTTAGCTACGAGGCCACTATCACTTCAGTACCTTCAATAACATCTGTTTCCTGTGGTCCTCTCCCGTGTGACTGAAACTCCCTATCTCCATGGGTCTCTTGGGAGTATACCAGTTCTCTCTAATAAACAAGAGGTGGGAGTGGGCTGTTGAGTCTAATTCTTCCTACATTCACCCAGTACGCAACTGGATCCAACATGAGTGGTTGCTGGGCAAGGACAGATTATATTTATAGACAACAGGTCTCTGATCCATTTTGAGAGAACGATCTTGTACATCCACATCTGCTAATCCAGCAGCTCCAGCCAGGAGGGCCAGCAATGCTCTTTGTCATGATACAAACACAAGGGTGTGCTCTTATGCACATCCTGGTAAACAACCAGTGGGAACAGCTATCCTAGATGATGTACAAAAGTGATGGAACTCAAATAAATCCACCCTTGCAATGAATTTAATCAAGTTACTTTTTCACTGTGTAGCATTTACATACAGTTATGTCCTAAGTTTTCTGAACAATAATATTTATAACTTTAATTTTAAAACATGTTCATCATACACATATTTGCAGTCCAGCATACATTTAATATAATATTAACATGGGTAATAATTTAATATGATATTAACATAGCAAATGTCAAAAAATACTGGAAATGTTAATATTTATCTAACACAAAAAGTTTTAATTTATGGTATCAAGTGAGTTTCATTTTTATTGTCTGTTGCAAGGGACACAATGCTTGATATTACTCTATACACGCTAATGAACAAGGCATCAGGCACATTAAAAGGACACAAAATTCGATATTTATTGTGCAAAATACATTTCTGTTTTACAATAATGAGTATGTTCCTAAATTCATCTTCCAAGAACGCAGCGAAGAGCATTTATCAGAACATTATATTTATATTTTATCAAATATTTATGTATCAACATATAAGAAAATTGAACAATTCCTCAAGGAAATAAACCAAATGAATATTTAGATAATAAACATTACATAAATGTATTATATTTTCAATTTCCCTTCAGACTGACTTTCTTTTAAGAAATTGATATTGCTATGACATGCAAAACAAACTTGCTCATCAAGAAGTGGTGTTACTGTTACATCAACTATGTAAGTATCTTCAAATATGGGAGTTGATCAATTCCACAAAGAAATAAAATGTATGTTTTATAAATTTCATATACAATAACAGTTACATTTTCCTCTTCACTTTGGACCGATCAGGTATAATCTTACATTGAGTTCTCTGTCGTTGGTCACGTAAGAAAGTGCCAGCAGCATTATAATCACATGACTCATGATGTATTTGGTCCTGTTCTGTACAAAATGAACCAAAATGTGTCTTCAGATTGAGCATACCTTTGTGCTTGCTCTCACTCCCATTGGGTATCGGCAGTAGTTCGATAAATTGTGAAGACACAGCATCAAAAGTTGGAAAGTTAGTGCACAAGTTTTTAAGTATTATTTCAAGACTAAAAATGCTCATGGAGATCTGCAAAGGGCCTGCCAACAAACATCATAAGAAAAACCAACGAAATTATCTCCAACTGCCTTGTAAGTACTAATTTCTTTGACTATCTCAGACCTGAAGAACAAACTTATATGCTCCGAATCAACTTTTTTACAAATATTCAAGTATAAATTTTTGGGTGAATATCCAAATTTGAACGTAAAATTTATTTTATAAATTTTATTTTCAATTACTCAAATTTGTTTGCTACAGTAGAATCAAATTTAAAAAGCGACATAATTTTAATCCAGATAAAACGAAATGACAAGAACTAAGTGAAGTGCAAAACAAAAGCTCGCAGAAGATAAAAAGAAAAGGATTTGTGAATTCCTAAAGACAATTCCAAAATTAACATCCTTCTTAAAATGTAATAAATCAGAAGAGATTTCTTCCTTCAAGTGCTCGAGTTTCATGGGTGCAAATCATTGTACTAGCACTGCTAGTGCTGAAATTACTAATAGCAATACGAAATATAACAGAATTTGTTCCAAATTCTGCATTCTTCCCTTGCTGTAGGAAAAAAAAAATTAATAATGGTGTAGAAAGTGAAACTATTTTAGAATCTGAAATTGTTGCACCCACAGACCCCATAACCAAACCCACTGCCGTTGAGTCGATTCCGGCTCGTAGCAGCGCTATAGGACAGAGTAGAACTCCCCGATAGGGCTTCCAAGGAGCACCTGGTGGATTTGAACTGCTGACCTTTCGGTTAGCAGCTGTAGCACTTAACCACTACACCACCAGGGTTTCCACAGACTGCTTAAATAACAGAAATACAGCTCCAGCTTTGTGAAATAACTTTTCTTCTAATGATGTAAATTCTTCACCCGAAAGAGGGCCAAGTGATTGTCAATATCACAGTGGACCATTTGAAAATTCATGTTGAAAACTTCTGGATGGTAAACAAACAAGGTTCTATAGGCAGAACATATTTAAAGAATGCAAAGCTAATGGTGGAAATTATAAGAAGGAGTGGCTACTATATTCTCCATCATTCAGTTCCGTGTATTGGTTTGTTTGCAAACTATACAGTCCTAAATCATTTAAATCTTGATTTGCTACAAATGGATTTAATAATTGGTACAACTCAAACAGGATTAATAAACAGGAAAAATTTCAATTCACAGAGATTGTAAGTTGTCATATTTAAACTGAAGACATGGTTTTGGCTAAACTCATGAACTGGAAACACAAAGTAATAACGAACATCAGAACTGGAAAGCCATTCACTGAATGTGGACTATCTTTTCAAGGAAGAAATGAAGTGTTTGAGTCCCCACAAAATAAAAATTTGGGGCGTTTATTTGAACTTGTTGCTCAGTTTGATCCATTTTTAGACGGTTACATCTCAAAATATGGTAACTCTTGAAAGGGAAACCAATTGTATAAGTCCAAAACAAGCTGTGAAGAATTAATAAACTTAATAAGTGATAAAGTTGTATCAACTATTTTCAGTGAAATAAGAATAGACTGATATTTCAGTTTGTCTGTAGATTCCATTCCTGATCTTTCTCGTACGTATCAGCTAAGTATCGTTTTCAGATACGTTTGTTCAAAAGATAGAAAATTTGTCAAGCAATTTATCACATTCTCTAGCCTAAAAAGTCATACCGGTGAAGAAATTGCAAATCAAGCACTTCGTTATTTACATGCAGTGTGCAAAACTGATTCTTCTAAGCGCAGAGGCCAGTCCTATAACAATGCTGCCAATGCGTCAGGCCGTTATAAAGGCAAGCAACAGAGAAGTTCAGAACGTAATGTATATGCCATTTTCATGCCATGCGCCATGCATTCACTTAGTCTTTTAGGACGTAGTGCAGTAGATTGTTGTTCAGAAGCAGTTGATGTTTTTCTACTGTTTGGTTACCCTACTCGTTTTTTGCCACCACTACTCACCCATGAGAAGTTCTTAAAACTTATTTAGGCAATGATGGAGTATTAAAATGTCTTTCTAACACACATTGGGAAGGGCATGCTGTAGCAACAAGTGCAATCCTGACATCGTACACTCAGATTCTAGATGCCTTAGAAAATATTGCTGAAGACCAGACACAAAAAGGAGATGCCAAAAGAGAAACCGAAAACATTGCCAACAAAATGCAAACACTAGAATATTTATGTTGATTATGTGGAATAATATATTGAAGCATTTTCATTGGACAAGTCAAGCTCTCCGAGATTCACAAGTAAATTTAAATACATGCATAGATCTCCACCACTCATTAACAGAGTTTTTACATAATTTAAGAGATGATTTTGAAAATTTTGAAAACACGACAAAACAAATTCTCCCAAATACTGATTAGCAAGCAGTTCACCATGGGAGAAGTAAGTAAATGACAGATGTGCTCCAGAAGTATCACTGAGTGCCAGAGATCAAATCCAGCTCATCTCATTCTGCTAAGATGGCATACACCACTTTTGCGTTCAATCATCATAATTACTAAAAAACAAACAAACTGATGTCTTCGAGTCAATTCTGACTCATAGGACAGAGTAGAACTGCCCCATAGTGTTTCCAAGGAGCAGCTGGTTCCAAGGAACTACCCATCTTTTGTTTAGCAGCCAAGCTCTTAACCACTGTGCCATGTTATAAATTATGGTCACAATTAAAAAGAAGTTATGTCATGGATAGCTAAAACATATGTACATATATATAATTCACATATCCTGTTAGAATGGGGAAGCAGAGGAGGGGGTACCACAGACTATCTATGTTTAGGGCCCTCGCATGTCTTCATCTGGCCCTGAGAGTAGCCTCTCACCAATCAGTGAGACTTTCCTGTTCTCTCCCACCGTCCCACGCTCTGCTCCTGCCTTGTCTATTTTATGGCTCCCTAAAGTGAGAAACTAATCACAGAAACTCGAGCCAGTGCAGTGCAGATAAGTGCTGAGTTGGCTTCTTCCCACAAAAGCTGCCCCTCCCTCCCCGCTGCCTCACAATCTCCCAGTGTCTGCTATTGACCACTCTAAATTGCTCTAAGTGGCACCATGGTTTTGTTTCCTAGGTAAGCGTCTACCTTAGACAGAAACAAATCAAGCTTCTTTCTCCTGTGAAATTGAATAGTATGGAAGGCTGTCCACAGGTCTTCTCCATGACAGCGTGACCACACCACATCAAGTGCCCCATTAAATTCGCTGAGAGAATGACTGTCTGCTCCCATGGTGAAAACACATGGCCAACTTGATTATTGGAGGGAATACAAAGGCCTTCCCTCCCTCCCCCTGAAGGCTTTCTTCAACAATGAAAAATATCAGCACTTCGGGGTGAGGAGAGTAGGGGACCTAATAACGATGAATTTTTCTCACTGTCATAATAATAATTACTCCTGTTGCTCTGAGTATAGAAATACTGACCTTGTGCTCCTCTCTGGCTACCGTCTGACAGAGCCACTAAGCAGCCAGCAACACGGGAACAGAGCAGGAAGAGTGAGGTTTCCACAGGACAGCATCTGCCCCAGCAAAGGAAAAAAGCTTTAAAAAGAGCAAACATCATTCTCTGCTCCACAGAGAATTAAACGTTGCTCTCTTTTTTTTTTTTTTTCTTATGTGCTCCAATATACACACCAAAGCATCTTATGTGCAGAAGGTATATATTTGGCTTAGCACAAACATATGAAAAAATGTATTCTCCCTGGCCAGGGAAATGACTGATGAGCAACCTAGTATACGTGCTCAGCAATAATATCTTGTAGCCATAGTTCAACTTTGTCCCTTTTTTCCAGCTAAATCGTAAGTATTTTTCATCTTAGCCTGTATTTTCTCCATCTCTTTCCTGCCTATACATGTTTGGTGTTTGTTTACTAAATCACAAAGATTCGCGTCCTTTTTTTTTTTTTCCAGAATAACTCAGGCCTTGGAAAGGAAGGTAAGTGGAGTTGGGAGCTGGTAGGACCACTGATGGAGTCCCTGAGTGGTGCAAGTGGTTAACATGCTCAGCTGCTAACCAAAAGGTTGGAGGTGAGAATCTACCCGGAGGTGCCTCAGAAGACAGGCCTGACAATCTACTTCCCAAAAGATCAGCCATTGAAAACCCTGTGGAGCACAGTTCTACTCTGACACACTGAGGGTTGCCATGAGTTGGAATCCCCTTGATGGCAACTGTTCAGGACCTCTGAAACCTGCAGAATTCTGTAGGAAATGTGTATTATCTGAAGGCAAAGGTGTCTTTAGAAGTATTTCTGGATTTGGTTTTGTCTTTATTGTCTCTAATTCCAGCAGCAAACAATGGAGAAAAGAGATGTTAATGGGTAAGGTTGGAAAACATAGCAGGATGATGGAGGAATAGAAATGCTTGCATCGTAAATAACCAATGTCCCAAGGTAAGAAGGAGGAGGAGAGAGAGAAGAGAGCCCTCTTGTCCTCTAAATATACCTCATTCCCAAACTTCAATCCAACACAAATGTAGAGAAAGTTACAGCAAGGAAATATAATTTTATTTTCTTCTAACAACTCTATTTCTACTTTGAACCTCTATTCTGATCGGTGAAACTAAATTTTAATTGTTTTAGTCTCCTACCCATCCTGAAGTTAGACATGAATTCTGGAAGGTTTACATAGTGCCTAGCCCAGGTGTATGGCCTGGGTGAACAGGCACCTGCCATTAAATGAGAGATTCTATTCCCATCAGATGCTGGCCATCAGTCCACCAGAGAGATGTCATTCGTGCTTCCTGACTGCAGGCACCAGTAGAATGCCAGCTCATTCTCAGCTACTTCTGTGTTCTTCTGATTACATAGGCCCACTTTACAAATTCCATACCAGTTCAGGCCATGGAAATTGAACTACCTACAACACCATCTCCCTTCCACACCACTCTTGGCAACCAGAATTATTCTTTTGTACTACATCACACTTGAAGAGTGAAACTCACCCTGGCAGTTTAAAGACTCTCTGTCTAAACCCACCATGAACACATTCTGTCTCCAGGGTTCTATCACCTCCCCAACTCTGCCCAAGAATCAAGACCCAAGTTGTCTCCACTCTTGGTCTCTCAAGCATACCTGTAATTTTTATTAATCTCCCAAGGCGTGGTCTCACAGGATACACAGGAAACTCCACCCCCCACCATCTTGTCAGCTGCCTAGTGTTCTCATCACTTCCCTCCTGACTTTCTTTCCTGCAGATCAGAGGACTTTTATTCAACCTGAAAGCCAAGGAAGCTTTGTTTATTCTCATTACTGGGTCATTGTTCCTCTCCCCTCTGAGGGCTAGGCTAGGCTTCTGAAATTCAAAACCCAGAGGAAAACGGGAGTTGCTTCTATTTTATCCATTCTCCAAGGAGGTAACAGAATGGCAGAAGGAACACTGAGTAAAAGGATGTGCCAAAAGGAAACGAACACATACACACATATACATCATAAATACATTTATGTAACATATAATTAAGTGTAAATATATTATATAGGATATATCATATAATAATATATATGTATATAACATTTTCCTGACACCTTACTTTCCTGTCCTGACACCATTACATTCTTAATCAAAACCTAAATTTCCAGACAGGGCAGCCTGAGTGGCAGGCTGGGTGAATACAGTAGTAAGCAACACAGAATGCATTAACAAAACCCCTTACCTTAAAAAAAAAAAAAAAAAAACCCTACTTGAAGTATCCTCAATTTTTCAAATAAAAAGAGTTTGGGAATCCTCTGAGAGACCCTTGAGAGAGGGGGCTGATCTCCAACGCACCAGAGAAAATGTACAGGGTTCGGTTTTTAATTAAACTATAACTGTATTTGAAAGCCTCAGTAATTAGGACTTCTGAAATTTGAATAATATTAGAATCAAAGTTTTCAAATACCAGTTCACAAATAGCTTACTGGTCTTCTGGATTTTTAGATGTCTGTCTGACCACAATAAATAATAATATCCTTTCAGTCTGATATGTGTAGTCTTTTATTTAAAGCCAATGCCCCAAAGTCTTTTTACCCTGTTGTTACCACTTGCATGTGCTAAGAATCTAACAGCTTCTCTTCAAATCAGACACATTTCTCCTCTCTAACCCTTCAAATGCTCCGACATCTGGACATCTGGCACACAAATTCCAGTGGTGTTTCTATAAGTTCTAATTCTCTGTGTCTCTATCTACCTATCTATAATCTACCTATCAGCTATCATCTGTCTATCGTCTGTCTACCAGTCTACCTACCTACCTATTTTTCTAATCTGCTTAAGACTCATGCCTCTTTCCTCCTAAGATTTCTTGGACAATAATACATGTTAAGTATCTGCTTACCCTAAGAGACTGTAAGTCCCCTTAGGGCAGGGAATGTGTCTGTGAAGTTCATTACTGTTCCCTGGAGTCTAGCAGAGGATGTGGCATGTGTAAGGGATGAATAAATATTTATTGAATGAGTGAATGGTACTTTCTGAGAGCAGATACTCATCATCATCAGGTTATCTCTTCTCTGGGAATGGTAACTCTATTAGAGTCACCAACTTACCCTGCAAAAGCCACAAAGCACATGGTTCCCACTGCATCCCAACATAATTTCTCAAATATTTCCAATATGGTGATGCACATTCCTATCTCTAGAGACTCAAACGCAACTCTTATTCTCTGACTCAGAAAATGCTCGTGAATTTCAGTAATGGTATTGTGTGCAGTATTGTACTTCAAATCTTCTCTATTTTTTTAATCATTCAAAAACTTTGGTACTTTCTTATTAGCAACAATATATTTATGATTCACCACACAAGTCATAATGGCCCACCAGCCTGCTGTGACACAGAAGTGGAGGACAGCTGTTCTAGACCTGTGCATCCGAAACTTTAATATGCATGGAAATCACCTGAAGATTTTGTTGACTTGCAGACTCTGAATGATAAGCCTGGGGTCAGCCTGAGATTCTGCATTCCTAGCACATACTCCCAAGAGATGCCCTTACTCTGGTCCATGGGCCACACTTTGAGTAGCAAAGGCCTGATTACTGCTCATCAAATCAAGTGAGATGAAATCTTGAAAATGTATAGTCTAGCAGCATATTTCCATCTATTTTAAAGATTTTTCTCCTTTACATTTTTAGTTATTTCTCTACTTCTATTTCACACAAATCTCTCTATGGAGCATAAATCTGGCATAAGCATTTTTATCAGTAAAATATTATAAAATTAAAGTCATCTATTATTTCCAACAATGTTGCTATGAACTGTACATGTCTCCTTGCACAGGTTGCTGAGACTTTCTCTGGGCATGTACCCTAAAGTGGAATCCCTCCTTCACAAAACATCTGCATCTCCAACTTGACAAGCTATGGCCAACAGGCTCTTTGGGTGGTTTATTGTTGTTAGTTGTCCTCAAGTCAGCCCCTGATTCATGGCGATCCCATGCACGACAGAACAAAATGCTGCCTGGTCCTGCACCATCCCCATGATCAGTTGTGGGTGGGACCTCTTCATAGTTTACCAATTTATAAACCCAGCAACAGCATGTGTAGAATTATCTTTGCCCATAAGGTTCCTGTATAGGAACCTTAAATGAAAACTTCAGGACAGTCGGCTTTATCTTTGGGGAAGGAGGGTATGGGTTCACAGAAAAGTATCTAGAAGGCTTTAGCTCCTCTGTAATATCTGATATCATTAAAAGAAATAAGGAACTATAACAAAATATTAATATCTGAAAATTATAAGTGTTGGCTAAAGGTAAGTTTGTTGTAATATTCTCTGTAAGTTTGAAATATTTCATAATTTTTTAAATATTAAGATGATTACTGTAAATGATGTCTTTTTGTATTTGCTATTTTTAAGTTCCCTTATTGAATGTCCTCAACAAAGTTGAGGGAAAAAAGGGAAAAATAAGTAACAGAAAACTAAGAAATTTTATGTGCAAAAGAAAACCTATTTTTCAGATTTTTACATTTGCATACAATATTTTTGGAGGGAAAATTATTTCACATATTTTGAACTTTCTTTTCCCTCAGAATCTACAAGTTCTCCACTCTGGAATGAAAGAAAAATTGAGAGGATGGATGCCTTCACAAAGTGCCCTAATCTAGCTATTTTCCAGAAAGAAATTAGATGGAGCCAAAAAGAAAAGGGTGAACACCAAATTTAGAGCAGATTCTCATTGCTAACCTTTAATTATGTTGTCACTGTCTCAACCTTGGTATTTCAAGGAGAACCAGAGACTCCCTGAGGCTCACTACCAACTGACTCACCTTTCTTTATTCTGCTTGTCTTTCCTTTTCTTCTACTATTCCTGTATTTAGACAAACCTGTTTTATCCTTTTCCAAGATCTATAGAACAAATTTTGTTTGAGAATAAATTGTTACAAAGAACTGAGCATCTAGCGGTCACACCATATATTCTTACGCTGTACTAAAATCCATGCAAATAGAAAGGAACTAAAATATCTCCTATTCAGAGATAGTGACTCACTGTTACAGCATGGTGGCTTCAAACAGTACTGGGATACCCTTCCTTCCATGACCTCTGCTACTTTCCAGTAACCTATTAACAGCATTTATTTAGCAGGCTTGTAGCTGGGGACCACATGGAGAATTTCATGGCAACATCCATGTTATGTCACTTCATCTTCACCACATTTCTAATTAATTTAAAATTTTAAATCCAGTTTTCCAGGTAGTAGAAACACAATTATGCCCCAGTTTAAACTTTTGGAAATTGTCACTTTGAAATTTTGTAATTTGAAGCCATCTGAAGGGTCAAAGAGGTCACCAGTAAATCTAATCAGGCCTTATTGAACCATCAATAAATATTTTAATGCAAAAATGATTTTAATCATCATTGTTGAAAGTAAAATTAAATTTTTACTTTCCATTTACTCCCAAACTTCCCATATATTTCTCTCTTGGTCCAATTTCACACCATTTCGTTTATACAATAAGTTAAGCCTCCTAGAGACATAAATTTTCTTCATTTTTCATGCAGTTCATTATTCATATTTATTCTTCTTTTCTTATCTACTCATTTATCTGTGTGAAAATGTGTTAACATAAAATAGTTTATTGCAGAAGAAAAAATCTTTCCCTGGCTCATCACTCCTAGCAACTATGAGGGGTAAGTATTCTATTGTTACATTACATTCCTCTTGGTTTCACTCAGTGCCTAGGAAATTTCCAGATTAGATTTCTTAATTCAAAAATATCAGAGCCTCTGTTTCCATGAAAAATTCATAAACGCAGACTGAGTTATGGTATTAATATAGTAGGCATCGTGAGAAATTAATAAATCAGATTTTATTGAGTCATAAGTTCCCCTAAAAAACTGAAACTTGCCACTCCCTTTTCTTTTCAACTTGTTTTGGCAGCTATTCAATTCCTCTCCTCTCTACAGAATTTTCCTACAACTCCCAGCCTTTCATTGAAGGTTTGGGACCTGAGCTGCCTCCTTTCCTGATACGAGAAACACCTCTCGACTCTCTGGATCTCCGTCATTGTCTTCCACAAGAACTGAAATCACTATATGTCACACCCTGTTTATTTCTAATTAAAGTCTGTGGATTTTCTTTCCAGACTCTTGGCGCCTGAGCAGTATATCTAGAAATGCACTGTGCATCAGGCATCCAGATTAAGGAAACATTACTAATGCCACAGCCCTCTAAGTATCTTTAGGATCATTGTTTTATACAAGAGTTTTAAGATCTTCTGGAAGGGAAAAATGTGGCATGATATTGAGAGCACGGATGGTGGATTAAGAAAGGCCCAGGTTCAAATGCAGACTGCTCCTTGTAGTGTGACCTTTAGCAAGTCATTTGCCCTTTAAGTCTCGTCTGTGCAGTGAGGATGATTGAATGAGATGGCACTGGAGAATTGCCTGGAATGTACTAGATGCGTAGTCCATGTTCCAGTGTTCATACTATGTTTAAATATTATTTACTCTCTTTTTTCCTCATTACTCACAACTCTTTCTTCCTCAGTTATCCATTTCCCTGAAGGACTTTCCTTCACTGTACAAGCACAATTTTAAATCCTCTTCTGCACCTTTCAGCCCCTCAGGGTTCTAAATTTACCTTCTGATAGGCTATGTGTCCAAGGTAACTGAAGTATAAAATAACTGAGATAGGAAAATAGATAGGGGAGATATAAATAAAATCACATATAAGAAGTTTAAAGGGAACACTTCAAAAACAGGAAGAATTAAAGTCAGTTTTAATAAAGAAATGCAGTTCAGTTAAGAGGTTTTTTTTTTTTTAACATAGTGAAAGCATGAAGTATTTTTAATGAATCTCTCATCAGTGAATCCATACCAATTCCTTCTCTGTATCTCATATAAATACGGAATAAAAGGAGGTGGTTAAGAGCTCAGCTGCTAACCAAAAAGTTGGCAGTTTGAATCCACCAGCTGCTCCTTGACAACCCTATGGAGCAGATCTACTCTGTCCTATAGGCTTGCTGTGAGCCAGAATCCACTCAGCAGCAATGGGTTTGGGTTTTTTTGTTTTTTCCACTGTTCTTAGACACATTTGCTTTTGCCTGTGCAGAGAGGGGAGAGAGGGAGTTTCACAGTTCCCTGAATTTTAGGACTGAGTCAGGCTAAGAAGTATAAACCTCCCCTTTTCTCCCCACACCCACACCTCTACTTTGAAACTTAAGGCTGGGTTCAAATCAGCATTTTCTACTTCACCTATATAGCAGTCATTCATTAAGGGCTTACCTCTATCAGGAATTTTCCCCTATACACTAGAGCTGTGAACATCAGTAAAACCAGGTCTCGGCCACTAGGAGTTCAATGTCATCAAAAAAAAAAAATTGTTATGATTATGATACATTCGGATAAATCGATTAGTAAACACTTATCTAAGTCAGCGCTGTCCAATAAGGTTGCTAGTACATGTGACTGCTGAGAGCTTGCAAAGTGGCTAGTTCAAATTGAGATGTGCTATAAGTGTAAGATACTTGGAAGAATTGAAATCTTTTTAAGAAAAGAATGTTAAATATCTCATTAATAATTGCATTGATTACGTGTTGAAATGAATATTATTGATATATTGGATTAAATAAAATATAATGTTAAAATTAAATTCCCTGTTTCTTTTTACTTTTTTCAATGTGGCTATTAAAATTTTTTTTAATTCTTAAAACACCTAAGTTATAAAAATTTTAAGTGGCTTGCTTTTGTGTCTTTAATCATATTTCTATTGGGCACTGATGATCTAATGTCCCACAAGGACCTTTAAAACTTCAAGCATCCAAAAAAATACCTGAGGGCTCTGGTCAGCACCCCAACCTCTTATGCCTGATCTCTCCTTTCCGTTCGCACCACCACTACCTTAGAGAGAGCCTCCAATATGCCCCATGTGAGTAAAGCAGTAGCTTCAACTGATGTCTGCCTTTCTCTTTCCATACAATCCATGCCACTCAAGGTTATCTGAGTTCGTTTCCTCAAACAACAAACTTGTGAATGCATCTCCTGTTTAAGAACACTTGATTGGCCAAAAATCATGACTAAATTCTTTATTTGTAGGTACTATTTCCAATCTGGGAACCCTGATGCTGTAGTGGTTAAGAGCTACGGCTGCTGACCAAAAGGTGAACAGTTCAATTCCGCCAGGCACTTGTTGGAAACCTTATGGGGCAGTTCTACTCTGTCCTATAGGGTTGCTATGAGTTGGAATTGACTCGGTGGGTTTGGGTTTTTTGTTTTTTTTTTTTTTAGTTCCAATCTAGACTGAAGACCAGATGAGTTGTGGAATGACATCAAGGGCATCATACATAAAGAAAGCGAGAGGTCATTAAAAAGACAGGAAAGAAAGAAAAGACCAAGATGGATGTCAAAGGAGACTCTGAAACCTGCTCTTGAATGTAGAATAGCTAAAATGAACAGAGAAAATTATGGAGTCAAAATGCTGAACAGAAGATTTCAAAGGGTAGCTGGAGAAGATAAAGTCTTATAATGACATGTGCAAAGATCTGGAGTTAGAAAACCAAAACAGAAGAACGTCATCAGCATTTCTCAAGCTGAAAGGACTGAAGAAAAAATGCAAGCCTTGAGTTGAAATATTCATGGATTCTACAGGGAAAATATTAAATGATGCAGGAAGCATCAAAAGAAGATGGAAGGAATACACACAGTCACTATACCAAAAAAAAATTAAATTGGTCAATGTTCAACCATTTCAAAAGGTGACATACCATCAGGAACTGATGATTCTGAAGGAAGAGGTCCAAGGTGCACTGAAGGCACTGTCGAAAAACAAGGCTCCAGAAATTGACTGAATACCGAGATGTTTCGACAAATGGACGCTGCAGTGGAAACCCTCACTTGTCTATGCCAAGAAATTTGGAAGACAGCTACCTTGCCATCCACCTGGAGGAGACCCATATTTTTGCCTATTCCAAAGAAAGGTGACCCAGATGAATGTGGAAATTATCGAACAATGTCATTAATGTCACACACAAGTAAAATTTTGCTAAAGATCATTCAAAAGCGGCTGCAACAGTACATTGACAGGGAACTGCCAGAAATTCAAGCCAGATTCAGAAGAGGATGTGGAACCAGGGATATCATTGCTGATGTCAGATGAATCTTGGATGAAAGCAGAGAATACCAGAAAGATGTTTACCTGTGTTTTATTGACTACTCTAAGGCACTCGACTGTGCAGATTGTAACAAATTATGGATAATGTTGTGAAGAATAAACCCTGGTGGCATAGTGGTTAAGTGGTATGGCTGCTAACCAAAGGGTCAGCAGTTCAAATCCGCCACGTGCTCCTTGGAAACTCTATGGAGTAGTTCTACTCTGCTCTATAGGGTCGCTATGAGTCAGAATCAACTCGATAGCACTGGGTTTAGTTTTTTTTTCTTTGGTTATTGTGAAGAATGGGAATTCCGGAACACTTTATTGTGCTCATGAGGAATCTGTACATAGACCAAGAGGCAATTTTTGAATAGAACAAGGGGATACTGTACGGTTTAAAGTCAGGAAAGATATGCTTCAGGGTTGTATGTTTTCACCATACTTAGTCAATCTCTATGCTGAGCAAACACTCTGAGAAGCTGGACTATATGAAGAAGAACGGGACATCAGGATTGGAGGAAGACTCACTAACAACCTGAGATATGCAGACAATACAACCTTGCTTGCTGAAAGTGAGGAGGACTTGAAGCACTTATTGATGAAGATCAAAGACTATATAGCCTTCAGTATGGATTACACCTCAACATAAAGAAAACAAAATTCCTCACAACTTGGCCAATAAGCAACATCATGATAAATGGAGAAAAGATTGAAGTTGTCAAGGATTTCATTTTACTTGGATCCACAATCAATACCCTTGGAAGCAGCAGTCGAGAAATTAGATGACACATTGCATTGGCCAAATGTGCTAGCAAAGACCTCTTTAAAGTGTTAAAAAGCAAAGATGTCACCTTGAAGACAAAGGTGCGCCTGACGTAAACCATGGTGTTTCCAGTCACCTCATATACTTGCGAAAGCTGGACTATGAATAAGGAAGACTGAAGAAGAATTGACACCTTTGAATTATGGTGTTGCCTAAGAATATTGAATAGACCACGGACTGCCAAAAGAATGATAGATTATCACATCTGTCTTGGAAGAAGTACAGCCAGAATGTCATTAGAAGCAAGGATGGTGAGACTTCATTTCATGTACACTGAACATGTTATCAGGAGGGACCAATTCTCGGAGGACATCATGCTTGGTAAAGTGGAGAATCAGCAAAAAAGAGGAAGACCCTCAAGGAGATGGATTGACACAGTGGCTGCAACAATGGGCTTAAGCAGGAGGATGGTGCAGGACCAGGCAGTGTTTCGTTCTGTCGTGCATAGTCTCTCCATGTGTCGGAACTGCCTTGATGGCACCTAACAACAACAGTTCCAATCTAAATGTCCACTGTAGATATAGACAAGCTTATTCTAAAAAGTACATGGAAAAGCAAAAGAACTAGAATAATTTTTTTTTAAATGTTGAAAAAGAATAAAATGAGAAGAATATAGGAACACTAAGACTTTCATATAGCTACAATGGCCATGATAATGAGGAAGGATAGACACATAGCTAAATGTAACAGAGTAGACCCGTCCTCATTGCCCTCGAGTGGATTCTGACTCATGGCAACCCTATAGGATGGAGTAGAACTGCCCCAGAGGGTTTCCAAGGAGTGGTGGATCCAAACTGCTGACCTTTTGGTTAGCAGCCGAGTTCTTAACCACTGTGCCACCAGGGCAGAGTAGAGAACCCAGAAATAGATTCACACTAATAGCACCCAACTGACAAAATTCAAGGAAATTCAATAGAGGAAGAATTCATTTTTCAGAAAATGCTGCTAAAGCGCTTGGGGTGATGATGACTACAAAGATCTTAATTTGGCCTGAGCCAAAATATTCCCTGGAAATTCTGTGGTTAGAGAATGTTGAGAGTAAAATTTCAACATTTGGCTAGGGAGTGGAGGCAATATCAACTAGTACATAAAAATAATAGGTTACTCCCAGGGCCAGGGTTCAGGAGAGGAGAGAAGACAGGAAAAGAAGTAATACAGGAAATGTTTGACCAAGGTGTGCCATACTTAAATAAAAACAGGTCTTGTTCAAGCCCTGTGTTGCAAATGACCTACTTTCTTGGTCTCCCCACTGTTGATACCAGGACAGTTATTGTCAAGGCCATCTGGGTGCATCTGGTTCTGACATATTTTTTAAGAGATTCTTTTGCTCTGGGCATGGAGGAGAAGGGAATAGATAATAATCCAGGGTTAGATTTACTTCCAAGGTAGTAAAATACATAGTTGGAGATTTTTCTGATGGGCATGTTCTAGAAAAAATTTGTTTTTCAAACTTTTTTTTTTTTTATGATAACCCATAGAGAGAAATACATTTTATGTGAAATTGGAATTTATGCACTGGTAACAAGTTTCATGGAACATTATCCATGAGATGCACTCTGATCTTTTCCATTCTATTTCATTTTTTTTAATTGCATGAAATGACCCACTAAATTGATTTCCCGACCCACTAATAGGTCAAAAGCCACTCACTCTTTTGGAAAAAAAAAAAAAAGCCCTTTCTAGGAAAGTCCCCAAATGTAGCACTACCTATTTACTCGTATCCCTAGTATTTGCACCCACTGCCAAACTCTTTTGTTCAGCTGTCTAAAGGTCTTTCCAAAGCCCTTGGTTTGCCAATGTCTTTAATTTTGCTTAGAAGAGAGATAAATCCTCAATTAAATGATGAATGTTCTCTACCACTTTTAATAATTTTTAGCAGCTGTCCCTTTAGCAACAGTCAATGAAGCAAGAGACCTAAACTAGAGTTAAGACCATACAGGCTAGAGAGGAGAAAAAGCACGATGCTCTCCCCGAAAATAAACAAAAAACCAGTTAACATCAATTCAACCCCAACTCATGGCAACCCCATGAGTGTCAGAGTAAAACTGCTCTCCATAGGGTTTTCAATGGCTGATTTTTCAGAAGTAGGTCACCAGGCCTTTCTTCCAAGGTGTCTTTGGATGAATTTGAACTTCCAGCCTTTTGATTACTACCTGAGTCCCTTAACCATTTGTACTACTCAGGAAATCAAGCTGTGTTCTTTTATGACAAAAAATGCAAAAGCCTCACTTGAAAGTTACAATTGTGTGCTAAATTAATTAGGTTGATTAATTTTCTTGCCTAGACATTGTCTAACACGAAGTTCACTATACGAGTACTTCCGTTCTCTATTCACATTTCATAGTTCAAAACTATAGCTTTCATTTCTTATTACACACATGTCTTTTCAATCATTCCCAATGTGTGGAATCATCCTCCAAAGATTCAACACATAGTTTGAAACAAGACACATGATCGTGTTGAAACTGAAATGAGATTAGGATGCTATTATGGTGGCATTATGGCAAAGAAGCCAAAATATTTTAATTCTGTCCCAGGACATAGCGATGTCTTCCCACAATGTCTGAGAGAAGTGTCTGAAAAGAAAATCAGTATAGCGGTAATTTTTTAGCTGGAACTTCTACCTAAAATCCAAGAGAACTCTGATGAACTGAGCTATACCACATGGAGCAGCCAGTTTTCCTAAGCCAGTTGGATTTTTCTTCTGTGATTTTACATACTATTAAGTAAAATTCACACAATTTCCTGTAATGTGATCATCAAAGTAGTATTTCTCCTTCTTGGAAAGGAGTAAGGAAAAGTATAAAGGGAGGAGTTTTAATAGCATTTCTTCACTCAAGAGCCTAGAGAATTTTTCATATGGGATTTCAAAAAAGGCAGGAATATAATTGGTTTAGAAGAGTTCAATCTGCATTGAACTGGATTAATTTACTTTCTGTACATCAATCATCAATAATCATTCTTTGCTAAACTGAAGTCCTAGTTGTGGTCTAGTTTCCTCTCATAATTCTTCTGAGTCAATATTCTGATGTTTCCCCGTTCCGACCTTATCTATAGCCCAAGCCAACCCATACTGGTCCACTTCATTTATTCAGAGCTCTTGTGTTTATTGAAGAGGATTTTTGTTTCTTCTCCAATTACTCGAAGTACAGTCCTTACATTGTCATATATGATCTTCATCATTCTCTGTGTGCCATGATCTATGTAATGCTGAAGTGATGGAGGCACATCTGTGTCCTTGCATGTCCCCTTCTGGTAATGTCTACTATAAAATGCAATTTGTTCTGCTGGAGGGGATAGTAGGGTGGTTATAAGGGTCCCTGGATACTGGGAAAAAATAATTCCTGTTTGCATGCTACTTAGAAAACTCTCATTTATCACCAATGTGTCCTTTATAACTGTTGTCACACTTTCAAATCCCTGCTTGGTTCCAGCAGCTGTGATTAAATACTGTCCACTTACGGATTTACTGGGTGTTGTCATTCAACAGTTTCATGTGGATTCATCCTAGAAGAAAGTTTTTAATTGTTCATTATTTTTAATAGTATCCACCATCTAATAAGCCCTACTTTATATCTGGAACTGGTGGTAGTTTATAACCACTATCTCATTCAATGGAAACCCTGGTGGCACAGTGGTTGGTTAAGTGCTATGGCTGCTAACCAAAGGCTTGGCAGTTCAAATCCACCAGGCACTCCTTGCAAACTCTATAGGGCAGTTCTACTCTGTCCTATAGGGGCACTATATGTTGAAATCGACTCGATGGCAATGGGTTTATCTCATTTAATGCTTTAAGGAAATGCTGTTTTTTGTTGTTGTTGTATTGTTAGGTGCCATCGAGTGGATTTTTGACTCATAGTGACCCCGTGTGACAGAGTAGAACTGCCCTATAGGGTTTTCTAGGCTATAATCTTTACTGGAGCAGATCACATGGTCCTTTATAAAAAGGAAGAAATACAGAGCAAAAATAGGTTAAGTAACTTCTCAGAATAAATAAGAATTTAAACTAAGAGTCATTGACTTCAAAGCCCATCCTCTCAACCATTATGCTAAGGTGCCTCTGGGACATCAGTTCAGTAATGTGGGAACATATACCTTTGACTTTCTCGAAGACTACAGAACTTGCCTTTAAAGAACCCTTACATTGTAGTAAAAACAGTTGTGGTTTTAAAGGTATGATTATCTATGCTACTAAGGTAATGAATCCCAAGATCTTCTTCCACCTGGCCTATTCCCTAGGTAGAGACAAAGGAAAAAAATTAACCAAGACAAGAGGTACTTGTATTTTTTGGTTTTGTTTGTTTTTGTTTTTTGAGATCTCCTTATTTCCATGCACACCATGTGTAAAGATCGACTCTCCCTCTCCCCATTCCCAACCCAAAAAGCTTGGAGAAATATGTGCTATTCTCAGGGCATCTGCATGTCCTCTGATTACTCTGGGAGTGACTGGCTTGAGCTGATATTTATTAGTGGTGTTAGGAAAAATATAATCCTGAATCTAATAAGGATGGAGGTCAAATGAAAGGCAAACACACACTACATACAAGTCGGAGATGGATGACAATGATGGTCTTAATCAGAGTTTCAGAAAAGATTTTGTGTGACTCCTAACTCAGACAGTTAAGGAAAGCAATTCATGTTTCATGTCTGAGACAGAACAATCTGTCACTTAGAAATATTTGGGTCAGTAATATTAGCTGAGGTTAAAATCATGATAAGAAATTGAGAGTGATCTTAAATAAACTAGATAACCAGAAAGATTCAGAGAGCAGAAAATTCTTCCTTTTTTGTTCAAACGTATATAAATGTCCATCACTGTGGGACCAGCAGATGATGCGTGATTTATAAATTTCATCTAGACTACAAAATAATTAAGTTCTCTGCAAATTTTACAATATAATGAATTTTGCTCTCAAATATTTAGAAATGTTAAAAAAAAGGAGTATTAGCAGGAACAAACAAAAAAAAATGTCTCCTAAGGAAGCACAGTGTGACACAAAGTAAAGATGACTTGGGCATATACAGGCATGAAGAAAAAGAGAATACATTAAAATATGCCAGTTTCCAATAAAATGACTGAGGACATGAGTCTCAAATAATTTACTATTTAAACACATCTTTTTTTTTTTTAATTACACATTTTGTAGATCTTTGTAGGAATGGTTATTGCTATGTAGAAATATTTTGTGACTGAAAAAATTAAAATTACTTGTATGCAAATAATTGCTTAAAGCTGAAGCTATTGGTGGCAGAGCTGTCTCTGTTTACGATAAATCTTAGACTCAAATTCTTCCAAACGCATTTGTTCTAAAATGGACGTCATGTTTCAGTTTGCTACTCACTCAATATGGTTAATGAGGATTTTTGACCTCGCCCAAAGCTCTGCTGCATTGTCTAAGCAAGGCTTCATTGCATCCCAGAGCATCTCTTCTCCCAAAAGACTGATCTGCCTCGTTCTGGCTCCCCTTGAAACTGCTCAGCTGTCCTGTAGTAATCTGTTTGAGCTCTGCAGCCCGGGAGGTTGCTAAGCAGCATGCAGTGCTTCCCTGCTCAGAGACATGCTAGGTTTCAGGAGCTCCTTGTTCTGGATTTGCTGTTTAATGTTAAAGAGATTTGATAAAGCAATACTGGTCAAGTTTTTATTTTAAATCTGTCCAATGTCCTTGATACAGTGATCACCTCATCAATATCACTCCTTGTTAGTATCGTAATATATGTTAGATTTCCAGTGTTATTCAAAGATTGTCAATCTGACAATCCTAGGTTACAGACACAAAAAAACTGAGGCTCGAAACATTTAAGTGAATTAATTTCTAGGAAAATAAATTTCTTAATATTCCTCAGAACCCAAAGTCCAAGTATAAGCCCCACTGTCAGAAAAACCATCAGGAAGGGTGAGTTCCTGAAAATGAGATGCATTTGGATAAATAACTTTCTCAAGTTTAAAAGCATTTCTAAAAATATTTGAGTCGTTTCTCTTTTTCTTGGTCTTGGACTTAACGAGATCAGAATCCAGAAATATACATATGGTCCATATGCATTCAGATTCAGAGAATACACAGGTTGTCTGAAGCTTATCTACCAATCCTCTAGGTTAAGAATCCTTAATCTAAATGGTCTAGATGTCAAAAGTCTTCCATTATGTTCTGAACTAATGATTGATTATTTCTAGTTGATATTCTATATTCCAGACACCATTCTAGAAGCTTTACATGTATTTGTGTATTGAATCCTTTTAATTACTATGTAGTCTCCATTTTACCTACGTGGAAACCAAGACACAAAGACATTAAGTAACTGGGTCATAGTCACAGAGCTTGTAAGTGGCAGTATCGAGATATCAAGATTCTAATTTAGGTGATCTCGCTCCAGAGCTAGTGTAGTGCTTTTAACCACTAAATGATAGAGTTTATTGAGCATATATACTGTGCCAAAAGAGGGCTGTTGGCACAGTGGTTAAATGTTCAGCTGTTAACTGAAAGATCAGCAGTTGGAGCCCACCAGCTCCTCTGCAGGGAAAAAGATCTTCTGTGAAGATTAAAAAAAAGTTTACAGCCTTGGAATTCCTATAGGGCAGTTCTACTCTGTTCTACAGGATTGGGATGAGTTGGAATCGACTCAATGGCAATGGGTTTGGTTTTCGATTTTTGTACTATGCCAATCACTTTCACTAACTGATTTAAGTTTTCCACATTGATGGAGGTGTTCAATATGGTAGCCACTATTCACATGTGGCTATTGGAGCACTTGTGATATTAATTATGCTGACTCCGAATATGAAAGAAAATGTTGTGCCTAATGTGACTGAAGAATTCATTTTTAATTTCATTTCATTATCACTAGTTTTAATTTAAATAGCCACACATGGCTAGTGGCTACCATATTGGACAACACAGCTGGAGATCCTGGTTATTCAGAATGTGGTCCATGAACCAGAATCATCTGAATCACTGAGGACTGCTCAAAATGCAGGCTCCAGACCTCATCTTGGACCTATAGAATCAGAATTTTAATAAGACCCTCAGGTATTCCATATGCATATTAAACTATAAGAAATGATTCTAGATTACTCCACCTCTCATATTATTTGTCAAGACCAAGAGAATAAACCATTTTTCACCAAGAGGCCATACTCTCCAATTCCTTTCCAAATTAAGAATTTGAACCTCACCAACCTGAGGACCTGAAGATTTTCATGGTATTCCTGGCCACATAACTGTAACTCTAAAATGTTAGAAATAGTTGTCAAGATATTAATTATGCTGATTCAGTATACGAAAGAGGAGGAAAGGAAAATGGTACGAAGAAAATGCTGTTACTTTAAATTTTTCTGTAAATGAGAAACCAGCAATGTTTGCCCTCACTCCAAACCTTAAGAATCAGAAATACAGAACTCACATTTGTCTTCAGTAATAATGATGAAAAATTACAATAATCATCAAGAGGCAGCAAGGGCTTAGACTTCAAATGGTATTAGATGACCATTTCCTCAAAGCTTTCCTTAAAACAAATTTCAAAATTGGCAAAGATAAGTTGGTGAAAGGAAGGAAGGAAGGGAGATACAATGGGAGGAAGGAAATCAGAAAGGAAGGAGGGAATATTTATTAGAGTTGTCCATACTGATAATATAACTTCAGACACAAACAATAAAAGTCAAAGAAAATCACTTTGTATGAGAAATTGAAGTATGCATTCCAATCATTAAAATGATGTCAACTAGACTGCTACCATAAACATCTTTATGCTAAATAAACCAAAGATAAGACAAAATAATTGTCTAGGTTAAAAAAGAGGTCAGATCCACTGCTGTATTTTCCAAACTGAAAAATAAAAAGTTATTACTTTAATTTTATGCACTATATACATTTTATCTTGGAATCTTCTGTATTTTGCAAGTCATACTGCACAATATCCTAGTTGGTTCTTTCTTTGGATCCATTGGCCAGGTCTGTCTTCCTAGCAGCAAATCTGCCGATTGTTGGCACAGTGACTAAGCACTTAGTTGCTAATCAAAAGGTTGACACTTTGAATCCCCTAGCTCTTCTAAAGGAGGCAGGTGTAGCAGTCTGTGTCTGTAAAGATTATAGCCCCGGAAACCCTATGGAGGTAGTTCTACCTTGTCCTATAGGGTCGAGATGAGTCAGAATTGACTTGACAGAAATGGGTTTTGTTGTTGTTGTTTTTGTTTTTTGTTTTGTTTTGTCTTGTTAAAGAATTTGAACTTATCTATCTGCATGACTGGTACAGTGACTATGGTACTGAATAGATATAAGGAAGTTCTCATGCCACTCGTTAAAAAGATATTCCTTTCAATTTATACATCCACAAAGTAGAGAATAACCCAGCCAACTCACAACTAAAAGCTGGGACAGAAATATGACTTTATATCTGTCAGGAAATCAAAATTATATCTTCCTTTCTCATATCTCACAAAAAAAAAGTTGCCAGCAAACTGATTCTGACTCATGGCAACCCCACATGTGTCAGAGTAGAACAGTGCACCATAGGATTTTCAATGACTGATTTTTAGGAAGTAGACTACCAGACCTTTCTTCTGAGGTACCTCTGGGTAGACTCCAACCTCCAACCCTTCAGTTAGCTGCCAAGCGTGTTAACTGTTTGCACCACCTAGGGTCTCTCGCCTACCCAGATCCCATTAACATATGCAACTTCATGGCTTGCCATACTCCATGCTTACCTTGAGCTCTGGCTCCAATTCTCTCTTTTGGCAGTATTTACAGGTCAGGTATCATGGCAGCTTCACTTCAGGCTTACCATTCCACAGCCTTCTGAAAACTGGTCCCCCCGCCCCCTGTCACACACACCCACTCTGTCTGTTTTGGTATGAGATGAGGTGGTCAACATGAGTTCTCAAGGAATAAACATCAGGGACCACTCATAAGTTCTGAAAAAGTGGAAGTGGTATGATTATCAATGAAACCATGGAACAGCTCTCAACCACAACTGTAGGCCTTGCAGGAGATGACTAGAATAGCTACTGACCTTGCTGCTTATGAAGTTAATACAGTTCCAGAAAAAACTTAAAGGAAGAGGAAGTTCTGAGAAGGGTCCAGGTCACTGGGGTGAATGTGGCACACTTAGAGTGGAAGAAGCTCCTCACCATGCTATGACATTGAACCCAGTTTTTTTTTATATGCAGACTACTAATATCCCCATGAGAGCTGAGATGGCTAATTCAATTAAACACATATTTATTGATATGTGCCAGGATCTCTTATGGATACTGCAGGAACACACATATACATAGGGTATTGTTGGACTGAGGAAGAGAAATAACTATGGCAGCCTCGGAGGAAGAGAATGAGTAAGGAGTTTTTCTTGAATGAGATGATGTCAGAACTCGGTATGCAAAGTAAATAGACACTTGCTAGCCAGGAGAAGAAAGGGGAAAAGGCAGGCAGAGAAGGCAATATGAATATAAGCTTGGAAACAACACAGCAGATTGGGAAACTTCATACTAATTCATATCACTAAGAAATAAATAATAATATGCAGATTGGTGCTATTTGAAGTTGGAAATGTAGGTAAAGCCAGATCATGAAGAGATATATGCATCGTACTAAGAAGGCTGGACATATCTTGTTGGTAATGAATATCTATGGAGATCATTAAGCATAAGAGTTACTTAGCCAGAGCAATAAGATAAGAAAAAGATATAAAAGGTAGAGATACTGGGGAAAAAAAAGAAGCAAAGTTATCTTTACTCGTGGATGATATGATCTTAAATAGCGAAAATCCCAAAAAGTACACAAGAGAAACTCTAGAGCTAATAGAGGAATTTAGCAAAGTTTCAGGGTATAAGGTCAACAAAAATCAGCTGCATTTCTATACATCAGCAATGAGAAATCTGAAAGAAAATTTATAGAAACAATTCCATTTACAATACCATCTAAGAAAATAAAATACTTAGGAATAAATTTAGCCAGGGATGTGAGGGACTTACACAATTTAAATTATAGAACGCAGCTGAAAGGAACTAAAGAAGACTTAAATAAATGGGAAGATGTTCCATGTTTATGGACTGGAAGATTTAATACTGTTAAAATGTCAATACTACCCAAAGCAATCTATTGATTCAATGCAATCCTGACCAAAATTTCAATAGCCTTCTTTACAGAAATGGAAAAACCAACCTTCAACTTTATATGGAATGGTAAGAGGACCCAAATATCTAAAGCAATGTTGAAACAGAAGAACAAAGTAGAAGGACTCACACTTCCTGATTTTAAAACATGCTATACAGCTTCAGTAATCAAAACAGCCTGGTACTGTTAAAACAATAGACACATACCAAAACCAAGCCCATTGCTATTGAGTCGATTCTAACTCACAGCAACCCAATAGGACAGAGTAGAACTTCCCCCTTGAATTTCCAAAACTGTAGTCTTTAAGGAAGTAGAATGCCGCATCTTTTATCTGTGTAGCCACTGGTGGGGTTTGAACTGTGGACCATTTGGTTAGCAGCTGGGGACTTAACTACTGTGCCACCAGGTCTCCAACAGACATAGACCAATGGAATAGAATTGAGAGTCCAGAAATAAACCCACGCATCTATAGTCAATTGATTTGTAACAAGGGAGATAAGTTCATTCAATGGAAAAGAAGAGTCTCTTCGAGAAATGGTGTTGAGAAAACTGGATTTCCACACGCAGAAAAATGAAGCAAGATCCATGTCTCTGATCATACACAAACACAAATTCAAAATGGATTAAAGACCAAAATGTGAAAACTAGAACTATAAAATTCTTAGAAGAAAATTTAGGGTCAATGCTGCAGGACCTAGATTTTAAGAACAGATTATCTAATATAATAGCAAAAGTACGAATAGCAAAAGACTAAATAAATAAATGGGACCTTTATGAAAATTAAAAACTTTTGTTCATCAAAAGACCTTACCAAAAAAGTGAAAAGACAAGCTGCCAACAGGGAGAATCTCTTCATAAACCATATATCCAATAAGAATCTAACAACCAAGATGTATATAAATATTTGACAACTTAACAACAATAAGACAAATAATCCAGTCATAAAATGGGCAAAGGACTTCAATAGACATTTCACCAAAAAGGACAGTCAAATGACTACCAAACACAGGAGAAGATGCTCAATGTCATCAGCCATCAGAGAGATGCAAATCAACACCACAATGAGATACCATTTCACTCTCACTAGAATGACTAAGATTTAGGGAAAAAAAAAAAAAAAACAGAAAATAACAAATGGTGGGAGGATGTGGAGAAATTGGAACTCTTATCTATTGCTGGTGGGAATACAAAATGGTGTAGCCATTGTGGAAACCAGAGTGGCATTCCTAAAAAAAACTAAAAATGGAACTACCAGATGACCCAGCAATCCCACACCAAGATGTATATCCAAAGGACTTGATAAGAGAGACTCAAACAGATACTTTCACACCAATGTTCATTGCAACACTATTCACAATAGCCAAAAGATGGAAACAGCCTAACTGCCCATAAACAGATGAATGGACAGACAAAATGTGGTATGTATATACAATGGAATACTACTCAGCCAGTAAGAGAAATGAAGTCTTGATACATGCCACAGTATGGATGGAGCTTGAAGACATTATACTGAGTGAAATAAGTCAATTACAAAAGGACAAATATTGTATGACCTCATTTACATAAAAAGACAAAAACAGACAAATGTATAGAGACCGAAGTGTGTTAGTGGTTATCAGGGATGGCAGAGAGGGGAAAGGGCGAATTAACGGTGATAGGAAAATCACATTGATTAAGGGTAGGTTGTACAGTCTATTGTTAATTGCTGTCAATAAGTTGTACACCTGTAAAAAGTTGAATTGGAAAAAGTTACGTGATAGATATAATAATGACAATAAAAGAAAAAAAAAAACGAGTAGCTGCTGAGGCTGCATGTGTGCAACCAAAAACCTCACAGGATTTCATTCCTTGGCTTGGAGGTTTAGGGTCATGGTTTCATGGGACATCCCAGTTACTGGCCTCATAACGTGTTTAGTGCTTCTGTTCTACCTCCTAGTTCACTGTGTAGCGCCTGGGGTCTTAAAAGCTTGCAAGCAGCCATCCAAGGCACAACATCGGTCTCTATTTGCCCAGAGCAAGAGGAAGAAGGACAAAGAACAGGAGGAGGATATAGGATGTGTGGTTAATTGCTTACATGAACAACTGCCTCTTTTGCCATGAGACCAGAAGAACTGGATAGTGCCACGGATACCATTACCAAGCACTCTGATCTAAGATTCTATAGAAGAATCCTTATCAAAAGGGGGAAAATGCACCTCAGAAATTTAAATTATCATGGAATCTAGACTTTCTGGATCCATGGAGGTTGAATGAACCCCTGAAACTATTGCCCTGAGGTAATCTTTAAGCCTTAAACCAAAAGAATCTTCTGAAATCTTCTTAAGTAGTAAATATGTCTGCCTTGGGCATTATGCTATATTAAGAACTATCTTCATGGGATGAGAGTAACAGCAGCAACTTGAAAGATTAGATAGAAATCTTAGAAGATAGTGAGTTTATGTCAATGGAGGAGGGACAACTCAGAAAAGGGAGGTGAGAATGGTTGCACAACTTGAAGAACGTAATCAGTATCACTGAATTGTACATGTAGAAACAGTCGAATTTGTGTATGTTTTGCTGTATATCCTGAACAATAACAACAAAAGCATAAGAGTTACATGCTACATGTTGGTGGTCCTGATGGCAGTGTGGAGACTAGATTTGCTTACAGGCCAATCAGGGAGCTGTTGACAAAGCCAGGGATATGATGACTGATAAACTAAGGTATTTGTAGTTGGAATAGAGGATAGAGGACAAATTCAAGAAATATTTAGGAGGCAAAATAGGCAGGACTACCTGAGCAGCTGACTGTGGGAGACAAGAAAGAGAGAAGATAAAAGCAAGGTTTCTAGCTTGGGTGGCTGCCTAGATTACTGCAACCAAGTGACAAGAAAAAATATAAAAGGTGGCCAAAGATATGAGTCAATTTCTGGGAATACTGAATTTTAAGTGCCTTCTGGAAAGCTAGAGGCACCAGTTGGATATACAAGTTTAAATTTCATTAGATATGTGTGGCCTATCAATGTAGATTTTGGAATCCTCAAAGTATAGGAGGAACTTGAAACTATAAGAATAGATTATTATTCAGAAAGAACGTGTGAAAGGGAAGAGTTTCCCCAACATTTAAGAGGGATGAAGAAGGAAGAAGAGGGCCTGGCAAAAAGTTAGGGACAATATAAGGAGCATGCGAGGTCTGACAAGTCAAGAGAGTAGTTTCAAGGGGGTAGAGATTGACAGATCCAGTTGAAACAAAGATGCCAAGTAGGTAAACACCAAAATTACAACTTGAACTTAGTCATTAGTTGGTCACCGGTGACCTCATTAGAACAGTTTCAATGCAGTGGCTAGCGTGGAAACTAGAGGCTATGAAATAAAAAGTAAAGAGGAGGTGAGGAAATGAGGGTAATGAATAAAGATTCTTCAGAAAGGTTTATGTACTTGTACGCCAAGTATTACAGATCAGAGAGTTTGGAGGAGACATGTAAATTGCCCGCTTAACCAACCCCAATAATCTCCAAATGCAAAACATTCTATATTTCTGTGATTGGATCCTTGATTGGCAGCTGCATGAAAAGGGAGATCAGAGTGAAATCAGACCCCAAACAGCATTTCCCAAACAATGAAAACCAACGCTCTGTGCTAAGTGGGGGATAGGACATAAAGAGGTACAAGATCCGGTTTTGTGGTTCCCAGGCTCTGCATTGTGTGTGGGGACAAGAACCAGAATAATGAAGAATTAAGTGATCAGAGAGCAACTGAGAGTCAGAGTTTAAACGTGGAATGGGCACCAGTGAGATGTTTACCACTTCGTTCATATCTGCCTCTGGTCCCACGTAACTCTCCGTGTCCTAACTGTGAAAATCATCCCCCCAGCAACTACACCTCCAGTCACACTCCCTCTCTATCTTTCTCCTAATGGGTAGAGTCAATACCATAATCCACTAGCTCCAAGTTTTAGAGGGCCCCTGATCTCCACAGCTGAGACCACTTAGCATCCCTGCAGGTCAGCTCATTCACATGATCAGACACTTAAAGAGCCCCAGGCCAACAGGACAGCAGAAGGGTCATGAGGTTACTGACCTGCTCCTGACCTTATGCCCACATTTTACTGCTTCTTGCTTCTGTGACTGAAGCTAAGTCTTGCATGCCAGGCCAGGACCCCAGACAGTTTCTATCAGACTGTTGATTGAGACTGTGTGTTCCTTGCCAGGAGCCTGTTTAATCTGAATCTAGACTTCTGCTTTGTGTCCAGCAAAAGATTAGGCTCCAGTCCCAGGATCAGACTCACTCAGTGACATCTGATTTTCATAATGTTGGTCAGGACTGTGACCACTGCCTGATACCAGTCCCTCATGTTATCTACCTCCCACCCCAACTCTTTTCCATTATCAGCTTCTGATCCTTTAAGACAGTCTATGGTGCCCTGACACCTATCTCTATGCTCTGAGACTCCACCTCTCCTAGGCTGACTCATCCCATCACCCACCACCACGCAGAAACCTCACTGAGTGATTTCATCGATTGCTACAACCTCTCCCCAGGAACAAGGCTTGGTAATTGCTGTGACTGCTACCCGCTAGTTTAAAGGATAATTAATAATCAGAAAATAGATAGTTATATATCCTTTTGAAAGTGTACTTAGAGTTAATTAACATACTGATGGAGAAAAAGATTCAAAGAAAAGTAAAATAACTGTAAATATTTAATTACAATATCAAGAAAACAATAATTTATCAACAGAGCAGTCCTTTTTCCTATAGGTATTATAGAAAATGACATCATTTAACTTTCATTTTTATAATGTATACTCTTTATAATATTACACAAATTGCTTTTCAGCCTCACAATAACTCTTTGAGATAGCGGGGCAGATGTCTTAGTTATCTAATGCTACTATAACAGAAATACCACAAGTGGATGGTTTTGAGAAATTTATTTTCTCACAGTCTAGTAGGCTAGAAGTCCAACTCAGGGCACCAGCTCCAGGGGAAGGCTTTCTCTCTTGGCTCTGGAGATCTCATCAACCTTCCCCTGGCAGGAACCCCAGATCCAAAGGATGCACTCTGGTCCCAGCACTGCTTTCTTTTTCTTTCTTTCTTTTTTTTTTTGGCGGGGGGGGGGGTAGGAAATGTTTATTTTTGTACCTGCTCTTTTAATTCTTTTTCCGGGAAGAGGAAATTATTTACAGAGAGTGACACGTGTATAGCTTATTGTATGTGACGTTACTGTCAGGATGAAGATGCAGGGCCTCCCCTGGCACACTGCCCTGCCATGCCCCTTGCTTCGCCTGATGCTCTTGACTCACCCAAAAAAATGGGAAGACGGGTCCATTCTAGGAAGGGGGACCCACCCCACCTCGTCCAGATGCTTCAGAAACAGCTCTTGCTTGGGATGTGGATGGCTCTGCGTCTTTGCAATCTCAGAGTTCTGAGCTGTCATTTATGGTGTATATATATATCCCACCCAGTGCCATCAAGTCCATTCCGACGTGTAGTAACCCCACAGGGATTCCTAGGCTAAATCTCTATGCAAGCTGACTGCCAAAATCTTCTTCATGCGGAGCCGCTCGTGGTTTCCAACCGCTGACCTTTCGGTTAGCAGTCGATTGCTTTAACAACAGTGCCACCAAGGCTCCTTCATATATATATATATATATATATATATATATATAAAATATATATATATATTATATATATATAATATACATATATATAAAATCCATAACAATATAACATATAATGTCATATATATAACAACTATATATAAATAGTATATACATACATAGTTATTGTAGTTGCCCAGCACTGCTTACTTGGTGATGTGAGGCCCTCATGTCTCTCTGCTCACTTCTCTCTGTTATATCTCAAAAGAGATTGGCTTAAGACACAATCTAAATTTGCAGATCTCATCAACATAACTACGGCTAGCCCATCTCTTTAACATTATAGTGATAGGATTTACAACACACAGGAAAATTATACATCAGGTGACAAAATTATGGACAATCACACAACACTGGGAATCATGGCCTAGCCAAATTGATACACATTTTAGGGGGCACACAATTCAAGTGTTTTCACAACTTGCTGTTTAACTAATGAGAAAACCATGGTTGAAATGGGCCAAGTAACTCCCTCAAGTTCACACACCCAGAAAATGGCAAAGCTAGGGTTTGAACCCAAGGCTTCCAACTCTAAAGCTGCACTTCTTGCTCCAAACTACTGTGCCAGTCTCATCTCCTCTGCTATTTCCTTGGTATCCTACCTTCCACCCTCATCCAAAACAGGTCCTATTCCTTCCTGTCTCTATTTATGCCTTTCCTTCTGCCTTGTATGTCCTTCCCCACTCTTTCTCTGCCAAGCAAACGCCTCAATTCTTCACAGACTAATCCTAGGTCATTTCCTCTGTAAACTCTCACCTGACTCCCGGGCAGGGTCTGTGATCCTCTCTTCTGTGTTCAAATAGCTATTTATGATCCATATAGTTTTTTATATGTCAGTCTCCAGAAGATTATTTTTATTCTTATAAATAAACTTATGTTATATAAAAAGCATCATGAATGCATGGTAGAAAGCAAAAGAAGCAGATAACGAAATAAGTAGATTAAATCATTACATTCCTACAATCCAGAGATAATCATTAATACCTTATTGGAAATTCTTCCATATCTTTTTCTATTCATATATATAAATACACCCACTCCTCACTTACTGACATGGCTAGGTTCCAAAGATTGGTCATCTTGTAACAATCAGCATTATTCAAAAATGAAGGGTGACCACATCAGATCACAAATTGGAAGATGACCACATCATTACATAATTGCCAAATTGCAACATTACATAACTGAGAGACCACTAAGAATCACAGCCAATCCAAGTTGACACAGAGCCTTAACCATCACAGCCAGCATTACTCTCACCTTGCATCTCAGGGTTCAGTACTGCCATATATATGTTGTTAATGTGCAAAATAGTCGGATAGTAGATTTTTTACTACTGTTGTAAATACCAAATGTAAAATAATGAGATAGTTGATAAATGAGGAATAGGTGTATATGCATTTTTTTACTGAAAATTAGATCAAATTCCCATGCTATTTTCTCCCACACACTGTTAACTCTCTAAGAGCAAAGACCACGTATAGCAATTTCCTTCACTTGTGGTGTCTAGTTTGGGATCTAACCTAGAATAAGACGCTATAAATACTTTTCATATATGCATGGGTACATGAATGAAAGAAATTTAAAAATTAGTTCAGCTTCTTGATGTCCAGTGAGAAAGCCTTACATCTATGAAGTCCATGGCTCCTGGGTCCACCTTGACTGAAGAATTAATTGTCACTTATATGAAGATTGTGTGATTGAGTTTAAAGCAAAAAGTTAAATGGGTGATGATAACCAAAGTGACCAAGACCGGGAGTTTGGTGGACATGAGTAAGTTCTTGGATCATTTCCTGTACAGAAGGTGGCCACGCACAGTGTCAACAGGCACCAGTGCTACGGCCCTAGCTGACCCAAACACTTGGCATATGTCAGAGATTCAAATTCTCCTTGGTTCATGAAGACATGTTTTATATGACCTTCCAGAAATCAAGAGATGAGGACTATGCATCCTTACCTTGCTAATAATGCTCTGTGATCCTCATCCTTTCATTTGTCTGCACAGTTATCTGTGCTTGAAAAGGTCTTCAGAAGAAGGATCTGTAAACTACAAGGAAAGATGAAAGTACGGGAAGGTTTTGGATTCTATCCATTATTGATCAAAAAATATGGAAGGAGCACTCCTGCTTTGTGGCCTTACCCAAGTAATTGAAGAACTCTTTGGCTTGATTTCTTTAAACACTGTTAATTGTAGTAATAATACCTATGTAATGTTTCTCATAATGTTGTTGTAAAGTTAAAAGAAGATATTACTTCATCTCTCTATGTCTCAATTTCCTCATCTACAAAACGTGAATAAGAATAGCACCTACCTCATAGAGTTGTGGTGAAAATTACTTGGGCACATGATATATTGAAAACAGTGTCTGGCTCATAGCAACCACTTAATCTCTTAGTTATTACTATTAATAACAAAGTCAAACACACAAGTTATTATTATTCTATTCACTTAAGTGAACAATGTTCACTTAGCAAAACCAACAATGTTATAAGTGAAGCTTGGTTGGCATTTTCCTTCTTAAACTATAATTAGAAGCAAAGGGAGAACTGCTTTTTAGAATAAATAAAAACTTGAGGAAAACAAACTACATGGCTGAACTTGAGTCTTGATTATCTCTAAGTCCTCAAAGCTTAGCCTGAGATTTGGCGAAGACCAAGCATTTAGAAATGTTTCTTGAAGGCATTAATGTCTGAATGAATGTATAAATGGACCTGAGACTAAAATTAAAAATGAATTCAGCTACTGGATATTTGCTGGGGACCCTTGCCTCTGTCACCCATTGGCCAATGTCCATGGTCACGATTTGAAGGTTAATGATCACCAGGGAAAACTTTATCCACTTTGTGTGACAGCTTGGAGTTCTAGGGGAAAGAAGAGAATGTCAGCCAGTGCGAGGGGAGCTAGAGTTTGACAAGGACCTGGAGTTGCCTCAGGGGCTGATTCCCCCAGAGAAGCAGACCCACAAGGAAGAGTTTCTGCTTGGTAATTGTGGCCAATCTTAAGTCATTTTGTCGGTTTGGGGTCACGAACAATACTATGTCTAACTTGATGAGTTCATGTTATTTCATGTTTAGGACACTCAATCCAAAAGTACAGTTCAACTCTGAACAAGCAGAAAGTTTATACATTGTGAAGAAAGTAACCAACGTCACTGAACAATTTGTGCAGGAGTTTTGTAACGGAAACTAAACCTTCACCAAAAATACAATAAAATATTATTAAAAAGAAAAGAAAAAGCACAGTTTAACCTGACAGTAATTCCCAACTGAATGATGAGGCTTAGGTGTGAATGTACCATAAACAGAGTATAGGTTTCTGTGTACAGAACGGCTGAATTTCATCCTTGGGGCCAACCAATTTATAAATAGAAAGAAAACCCTCAGCAAGAGACTGGCCCACCAGCATCCTGTCCTTCCCATGGTCAAAAAAAAAAAAAAATTTTTTTTTTTTAATGTTATTTTCAGATAAGGAACTGTGAGGGAAAGTTAGAAAATTCCAGAATCACTAAATGCCCTTTTCCTCTAACAAAGCTTTGTCTAAGCCGTCCTACTTTCTGAGCTGTTGTTGTCAGCAGTTCTTGCTTCTTCGATTCTTCATTTTTATTATCTTGGATTTCTGAAAATTGATGTTTGCCTATACTGAGACAACTTTCCCTCCTAGTACACATTTGAGCATAAGTCTTGACTTATACAGTGATTCTGAATGTAGGGTACTTCTCTCAGGCACTGCAGATGCTGGAGGGATCTGAAGCAAGAGTGACCAGAGGCTGAGTTATGCAAAGCAACCTCCTCAGAACAGGAAGATCTTCCCAGCAGGCCCACCTGGTCTTCCTGGAGCAAGGCTTCAGAAGGCTGCACTCTCCTAAATCCAGCCTAAGAACGTAGCAAGTTGCCAAAACTTGTTCACTCATTCAAAAAAATGCTAAGCATCTTCTCTAGATCAGGCACTTATATACTAGGAGAGAATTCCCACTCATAAAGCTACTTAAAGTTTGGTCAGAAAGACACAGAAAAATTAATGGTTAAACCCGGAGTGATAAGCATAGGCCTGTGTGAGAACGGAAGAGTTCTACTCTCTTAGTTAAGGATGCGTACACAGATGAGTAAAGGCTTTCTGTGAAAGGTTTAGTCTGTAAACAAATAGGAGTTAGCCAGGCTGAAGGGGCAGAGGGTTGAGGTGGGGACAAGGGAAGGAGATAAAGCTATTTGAGAGAGGCAGCAGTTTGCTCATATTATGTGTGCCTACAGGGGAGATTGTGATGGCTGGAGGAGTTAAGTTTGTAGATGTTGCAGAAGATACGAGTCAAAGGATTAAAGCAAAAATGAAGTTAAGAAGGTCTTCATGCACTTTCTGATAAATTTGAACTGTATCATGAAGATTATTGGAATCAGAGCGACATGAAGAGACTGGCCCTTCAAAAAGACAATTTAGTAAAATGTGCAGGGTGGGTTAAAGCGAATGCAATACAAATGGGAGAACTAGCTGTATGGCTATTGTTACTCTTCAGGAGAGACATGATGAAAGTCTGAACTGGGGAAAAGGTGGTGGGAATGGGAGAAAAACTTCAGAATTCCTTCAGTAAGAGATGACAAAAGATAGTATTTAAGGTCATACACCATGAAGCTACACTGCCTGGATTTACGAACTATAACTTGGGAAACGTAACTATTTTTTTTTTTGTAATTTATGGTGTTGTGTTGTTGTGATTATTATTAGTCAAAGCATAAAGGAGAAAAAAATGAAAGATCTACCTGCAATCCTACCACCCAGAAATAACCCTCTATTATATCATATCACCATGTGATATGTATTTTTTACAAAACCAGGATTACATTCTATACACTCGCTCTGCAATCTGTTTAACAAAAGCCAATTAAAATTTTGTGCTTTAAGAAATTTTAAAATGCAAAAAGTATAATGAAAAATAAAGCAAACACCGTGTACAACTGACAATTGCTGTGTTATATGGATTCAAGTTCTTTTTTTATACAATAAAATATACATGTATTTAAAGTCCTATTAATTCCATTGTCTTAAGTACTACTCCCCTTTCCTAGCCAACCCTTATCATACATTTAGTATATGTATTTCCATGTTTTATACTTCTACATGCATGTTGTTTAACTGTGAATAATATATAATAGCATTTCATGTGTGTATCTTTTAATCATATAAAAGACATCACACAGTATGAACTCTGAGAATGCAGCACAGCATAAAGGCTAAAGCTTAGATTCAGAGTCAGATTGTCCAGGTTTACATTGCAGATCTCTGCTACTTAGGTAGCTGTGTAACATTGGGCCAGGTCATCTCTTTTTGCCTGCTTCTCTTATCTGTAAAGTAGGGTTAATAACATCTACCTCACAGATTTATTGTGATGAGTAAATGAGTTAACACATTTAAAGAGATTAGAACAGGGTCACAGATAATAAGCCTCCAAGAGATGTGGTACAGTGGTTAAGCGATACGGCTGCTAACCAAAAGGTCAGCAGTTCGAATTCACTAGCGGCTCCTTGGAAACCCTATGGAGCAGTTCTATTCTGTCCTATAGGGTAGCTACCAGTTGGAATCAACTTGACAGCTCCGGGTTGGTTTGGTTAATAGATATTAGCTAATTTTCTTATTTTTGTTAATCATTCTACTTTAGTTGACATTATCACTTCCTTACCTTCCTTGCATCTTCCTTTCTCATTTGTTAGGTGTCACAGGACCAAGCAATGTTTTCTTCTTTTTCACATAAAGTTGCCATGAGTTAGAACCAACTTGAAAGCAACTAACAACAACAAAATAATTAATTCTTGCTGCACTGTTTTAATTACAACTTCATCATGTCAGGGAAAAAATGTATCATTCTAGAAATTGTTTTTAGTCAATCTCTTGCTTTATAAATAAAAAATGAGCAGAGCTCCGTGATGGGATAGAGGGAGGAATTGACATTCAATCTGGGCAGTGTTAAAGGAATGGATAAGAAAAGACAGTCACAATTTATTTAGGAGTTAAATTCAACAGGACTTGCCTATGTACACTGAAGAGCTGGAGAAGTAAAAAATGGCAGAAAGTAAGGGTGCCTGATAGCCAAGCTAATAGCATGGATAACTACGAGGTTGTAACATTGTCAACTGATAGAAAATCATTAGATTTAGAGGATAGAATGCTAAGTTCAGTTGTAATTATTATATTAGAGGCTCTGGGTTTTTTAAAGGGGCATGCAGGTTGTATTGACCAACAGGAAATTGGATATACAAGTTTGAAGCTCTTTAGGACCTCTGGGCCCAAGAAATAAATGTTCAGGTTATCAGTAAGCAGGTGGCAATTAAGTCTCTGAGAGTAGAGGCAACCACCCAGAGAGGAGGAAAAGAAGTGAGAAGAGCCTCTCCAATATACAAGGAAAAAGCAGAGAAAGGAAAACTAACAAAAGAGGAAGAAATGTACAAGAAATGTAAGGAAGTGATAGTGTCAACGAAAACAGAATGCCCAGAAAGATGAAAGCTGAAAAATGTCTCTTGAATTTGCCAATTTGGAAGTTGATGGTTATTTACTGAGTAAAGTTTCAGCTGAGTTGCTTGGATATAAACCAGATGTGATGGGTTACCAAGGGAATATGAGGGAAGTGGGACAGAGTGTAGAAAATTCAACTGAGAAAACAATATAATTTAAATGTCACTAAATATTTACGACCAAGAGACCAAAGATTTCAGGGGAATGAGGTAGAAAGACAAAGTGAACAGTCTGATATCAAGATTTGAACATGTGGCTAACACAAACTTTGTTCAGTCAGTCTTAGGGCCCCACGGACAGGCTTATGTGTACTCTGTAAGCTTGCTCCCATAGATGATCTCAAATTCCCACAAAACCTTCATCTCAAGACCACTGAGCACAAAGTGTTTGCCAGGGACTGCTTGGCTCCTCAGTTCCCACTGACACTCACAACCAAGGATCCTTAGCACCCTAAACAGGCTTGGTCCTTTTTCCCGCTCTGTAACCCATCTGTCATCTGTCAAGAGGTATTTGTTGTTGTTGTGAGTTGCCATCTATTTGGCTCCAACTCATGGCAACCTTACATATAACAGAATGAAATGTTGCCTGGTCCTGCGTTGTCTTCACAATTGTTGCTATGTTTCAGTTTATCGTTGTGGCTATTAGGTCAATCCATCTCATTGAGCATTTCCCTCATTTTTGCTGACCCTCTACCAAATAGGATGTCCTTTTCTAGTGATTGGTTTGTCATGATGTGTCCAAAGAAAGCAAGCCAAAATCTCACCATCTTTGCTTCTAAGGAGTATTCTGGTTGTATTTCTTCTAAAACTGATTTGTTCATTCTTCTGGAAGTCCACGGGACATTCAATGTTCTTTGCCAACACTTCAGTTCAAGACAGAAAAGGCATGGAAACATGATGTTAAAAATCAATAAAAGATGTAAGATTTCATAACAACAGCAGGCAAAGGCAGCTGGAAAGCATATTTCCCAAAGAGTGCTACAAAAAATAGCAGCAACCCTTGGCTATAAACAGATGTAAAACATACAAGAAATTTTACATCATTTTATTTGAGCTTCATGATGACACTGCCAAGTGGATGTCAGGAATTATCATTGCGGGGCTTTTACAAATGAGGAGATTTAAGTGCACAAAGCTCAAATGCATTCCAAAACGCATTTGAACCCCGCTGTTCTGTTTCTAGAGACTGGGTGTGATTCCAGAGCTCTGATGGTAGGATAAAGTCTAGAGTGCTAATCTGATGCTAAGGTCCTGCACATCTGTCACCTGCATTCAATGCTACAGACTCAATGACTTGCTGTGCTTTTTCATGCCTTTGAGCCTTTGTAAACATTATTCTTTCTTTCTGCCATGTCCTTTCCTCCTCCCTCTCCCAAGTAAATGCAATGAATATGAACCCTTCTCTCACTCTTTTGTCAAAATTAATTACATCTTCTTCTGAGCTCAGGGAGCACTTTTGTGATGTCTCCCTTGTTGTTATTAGTTGCCCCAGTGAAGGGAAAGGAGTCAGCCCTGTCTTGGCCCTAGAAAGGTAGATGGAGCCATTGTTGAAATGCCCTCTCCTTAGAGGGTATCATGGTGAGGAATTATGGTGCACCCTGGAGTTGAATTGGACTGCATATTAAATGGCCATGAAGGCCCAAATCATAGCTAGGAATACTAGTGAAAAAGGTGATGATTCTGAGATGCCAGGGAGCTGGGTCTGAATCTTAGCTGTCACAGGTTAGCTATGTATTACTGGGAAATTCACTATACGATAAATACCTCTGTTTCTTAAAGTTATGATATGAGATTATAATACTTTTACGGCATGCATGAGACTGCATAAGTGAGTCTAAAATATTCCTACTCAAGCAAGGGCCCTTATGTTACAGTGGTTGTGGTGGCAGTGATGTAGGTGTATCTGTACATGGGGACAGAGAGCAGCCTAAAAGTCCACTGGGAGGCAGATGTTCAGCAGCTGCTATGAATCTGACCAGATAGTGGTTTAATTATCTCACCTGTCCAATACCTGTTTCTTGAAGTCAGAGCTGTGTCCCTCTGTAGGCTTAAATACAGTGAGGAAGCTTCAGGTAAGTGTAGTCTAGTTAATTCATGATGTGTCTGAGGTAAATTACCTAGGAGACATGCTTTCTAGGTAACCACAGAGATAAGAGACATGGGATTATTCAGTGAAGCAAAGCAAGTCCAGAGTGGAAACTTTCAGAACAGGAAGAACCTGACCGGAGGGTGTTCCATTAATAGAATCCCTTTTGGGACCAGTTACCCAGAGTGGTTAATATCTCTAATTCATGCCTTCTAAATATTGTGTGCTTGGATTACTAAAGTCCCTGACACAGGTTGCAAAATTATATGTATATGTATTTATGCACATTATTCTTGGGAGAAAGAACATGGCCTTCCTCATTTCCATATTGCTTTCCCAATTATAAGGAGATATGGACTTTAATAACAGCCTAGAGAAACGAAATTCGATTTCAGTTTAGCAGTTTATACATATATTTGGTATGTCAACCACCAAATGGGAAACATGAGTCCTCTTGAATCACCAGCCATACTGAGCACAAAAAGATGCAAAGGCAAGCTGGAGGAGTAATTAACTTAACCTCTGAGTGGCATTCATCACCCTGGATTTGGCTACAGAACAATTTTTCTGTTTAAGGAATGTACTATTTCCCTGACCCTCTGTGACCTTTGTCTTATTTAAAAGAAAACATTCTTACCAGTCTAGAAATTATTTTATTTAAGCTAAATCCATTCCTTTGTCCTTCAGAAACTTGTTGCCAAAATCCACATCTATGAGCCCAGCTAAACAGCTCCTCAAGAATGATGGTTACATTCCAGTCACAATTTTAGGCACAGCAATACATCCACTTATTTCTGCCTTAACTCATTTACTTAGGAACAGGATATGGCTAGGGCTTAGATGAGGGTCAGGAGTAAGGTCAGGTAAGGAATCGGGTCATGGATGGTATTAAAATTTAGAAGAAATCATAAGTCTCTGAGATGTGGATTAAATAAAGTTCAAGGATGGGTTAAGTTTCAGTACTGGGTAAACGTCAAACAGGTGTCACTGGGGATGTATATGTCTGTTGCAATACATTACTTGGTAATATATAAAGATGGAGTTTATTTGGTTAATTTAGATCAAGAAAAAGTGTGTAACTATCCAAGAGTCCTGAGTATCAAATCTTCATCCCAATTAAATTGCCAGATACTCATTTTGAGGCAGAAGGAGTAGACAGCACAAATACACAAATGCTGAGTTATATAAAGTGATTGGCCTTATTTGAGAAGTAGGTTACAGCTGGAGAATAGAACCCATGTAGCGGAGGCTGGGGAGGTAGAAAAAGGATGGATCACCAAGTCTTCCACATTCTGAGAAAGTTTATTTTGATGATGAAGACAGTAAAGTTTGTGGAAAAGGGTTCCATTTTCTGCCTCAGGGTTTACAGCCCCTGGGAAACAAAAGTGGGTGAGGAAGCTGCTGATCTCAGATCTGCCATATATCTGAGGAGACTTTACAGCATTCCAGAGACCCTGTGACACTCAGATTTTTCTCAAAAAAAAAAAAAATTTTTTTTTTTTTTCATGGCTGCCTTCAGAAAGCCTCATCCTGACTGAGAGGATTCAGGTGCCTTCCTCAGTCTACACTTCAAGCTCCAGCAGCACTGTGCTTCGAGGCAGTCCCTTCCTATGTCCCTTTGGTATTATGGGAAACTTCCTCAGCAACCTCATGCTCATATGCTGACCGAATCCAATTTCCAGACTCATTCCTTACAGGAGCTCCCAAGGGAAGACAGTCACCAAAACTCTTGTAAGTAAACTTGCCCTCTCTTTGCAGCCTTCAAAGGTTTCCATTTTTTATTGTGCAAAACTTCCTAAAGGAACCTGAATGTGTCTGAATTAGGAAGTTACATCCAATTGAGTTCTAAAAAGACCTGGGCCTGCAAAAGGAATGTGGGTGTGGAGGGGAGTCGTGTCATTACCAAAGCACAATCTCCCCACAGGTTGGGCAGCTGAGTCTTGTGGAGCAACAGCATCTGTGTTGGGCCAGAGAAAAAGAAGGAGAGACACATACTTGTTTAGGGTGTGAAGCAAATATTTATAGACCATATACTATACACCAGGAATTGTCCCAGGTGATAGAGATACATCAGTAACCAAAAATCACAGAACTCCTGGTTGCTTTGGCAGTAGTGAAGGTACTCTGAGAGGCTGCCTAGAAAGACAAAGATGCTCAAATCTGACACTTCTGCAAAGAAAGGAAATCGCCTGAAAACTTTTTATGGATGATGCTCCCTGTGAACCAGTTATGTCAGCCTCTTCCATTTGCCCCTCCAGATCCACTCTTCACCCTTCCCTACCCTGCTATGTGCCCTGAGAGTTCAGCCTGTGGAGACTACATAAATGGTGCCTGTGCCTTCTGGCTTCCTGTTGGGTTCACCCAACAAGAAATCAGATTGAAGGGAAGGGAATGGGGTCAGAGTATTTATTCTCCTGACTCCTTCCTTCCAAAGTTCCATTGAGGTGGTGGTGTTTCTCAGAAAAGAGCACTGCTCCCTTCAAGGAAGCCTCTCAACATCATCACTCTCTCCTTCTAGGTCCCAGTAACCACTCCATCCCTGCAGATCTAACTGGCAAGCAGAGCCTCTGCTCCTAGCCACTGGTTTCTGCATTACCCCTCGTGGTTCTCCTACTGGACCTCACCTACTTTGTAAACAGCCCCTTTGTGTAGTAGGCTGAATAATGACCACCAAAAGACATCAGCTCCTAATCCTATAGTCTGTAAATATTAACTTTAAAAGGAAAGGTAAAAGGGCAACTTTGTGTACTTGATTAAGTTAAAGATCTTCATATGGGGAGTTTATCCTGGATTACATTTAAGTGGACCCTAAATGTAATCACGAGTGTCCTTAAAACAAGCAGGTGAGAAGACACAGATGGAAAAGGAGGAGAAAATGTGACCACAGAGGCAGAGATTCCAGTGACGCTGCCACTACTCAAGGAATGCCAGCAGCCACCAGAAACAGGGAAAGGCTAAGAACAGATTCTTTTCTAGAGTCTCTGGAGGGAGCATGGTTGTCTGATACTGACTTCAGCCAGACTCCTGGCTTCCAGAATTGTGAAAATAAATTTCTCTTATTTTAAGCCACCAAGTTTTTGGTAATTTGTTATAGTGCTCACAGGAAATTAATATACTTTGTTGATATGTTCTCTTCAAATTATCCTGGTGAGATATCCTGTTACTAATTATGCAGTGTTCCTGTCCTGGGAATGTGTGGCAGAGAAAACTCTGAAATGACATGTAAAATTACAGATGTACCTAGGTAAATCTTTTGCTGAGAATTGAGTCCCTAATTTTCATCAGATTCTCAAGTCAGCTTCTATCTCAACAGTTAGAAGCTAAATGGTTAAATTGAATTTTGGCAGTTCCCTGACTTCCTTCTCCCCTCCCTCGAATCACTGGAAAAGTACTATTTCGTTGGCTCTGACTCATAGTGACCTTATGTACAATGGAACAAAACGTTGCCTGGTCCTGTGCCATCATCACAATCATTGTTATGGTTGAGCCCATTGCTGCCGCCACCATGTCAATGCATTTTATTGAGGGTCTCCCTCGTTTTTGCTGACCTTCTACTTTACTAAGCATATCCCTCTTCAGTGGTCAATCCCTTCTGATGACCTGTCTGAAGTAAGTGAGACAGTCTCACCATTCACCGTTCTTGCCGTTCTTGCTTCTAAGGGGCATTCTGGATGTACTTCCTCCAAGATAGGTTTGTTCCTTCTTCTGGCAGTCCATGACATATTCAATATTCTTCTGGAAAAGTACTAGATGCCTTGATTCCACAAGGTGTGCTGAACGAGACCTGGCCTACAGGCCTGACTGGAAGAACAAGTTGGCTTTTTAAAGACATTTATCACATTGGTTTTTCTGCAAAGCTACTCTTTTGTTTCAGAATTCTTTATTACTCTGACCTCCTCAGGATTTTATCCAGTATCAAGCAAACAACCTTATATTCTATAAAATCTTAGGTTTAAAGCTAAATCCATGATTTTCCTGCAAAACATATGCCAAATTTAGTCCAGCTAAGCAGTCCAGAAGGAAATTGCATGGCTATATACCCATATGGGAAACCCTGATGGCATAGTGGTTGGCAGTTTGAATCTACCAGGCATTCCTCGGAATCTCTATGGGGCAGTTCTACTCTGTTCTTTCTATAGGGTTGCTATAAGTCAGAATCGACTCGAAGGCAACAGGGTTTTTTTTTTCTTAAATACCCGTACGTGGAAGATTTAGAGTATGTGTATCTTTTCTTTAAGCATTCACATATTTATATATTTAATCTTGTATTTGGAAAAACAGAAGCAGAAATAAATAAGATCCTCAACACTTGGTATTATCAGTCTTTTTTACTTTAAACATTTTAATTGATGTGTAGTAGTATCTTCTTGTGGTTTTAATTTGTGTTTCCCTAATGACTAGTGTTGTTGAGCATTTTTTCAGGTGTTTATTTCCCATTTGTGTATTTTCTATGGTAAAGTGACTGCTCAAATGAAATATTTTTCTCATGTGTTTATTGTCCTATTAATGAATTGTAGTGTTCTTTGTATACTGTAGGTACAACTTCTTTGTTGGATATATGTTTTGCAAATATTTTCTCCCATTCTGTGACTTGCCTTTTTATTTTCTTAACAGGGTCTTTTGAAGAGAAAATATGGTGAATGTTGATGAAATCCATTTTTTTTTCCTTTCGTGCCCTAGAGAAATGAGCGAGTATGAGGAAGGATTGATAATCTCTTCCTCTGACTTAGGAGAGAAGGTGGGAGTGTGAAGGTATTTACATGTATGATTTCATATAGGTATAAGGAAGTGAAGCCAAAAGTCAGGACTTACAGCCACAATTCTCTCCAAGTAACAGAATATGCAAGTATGCTCCTATAGGGAATGAAAGACGGATGTAAGATAAAATTCTAAACATCTCAAGAATAATAACGATAATACCTCAAACCAAACCCAGTGCAGTCGAGTTGATTCCAACTCATAGCAACCCCATAGGACAGAGTAGAATTGCCCTGTAGGGTTTCCAAAGAGCGCCTGGCAGATTCCAACTGGCGTCCCTTTGGTTAGCAGCTGTAGCACTTAACCACTACGCCACCAGGGTTTCCAATAATAATAATAGTAAGTAAAATTTTCTGAAAATTTCATATAAGCCAGGGACTGTTCTTGATATCCTTTTTGGCTTAATTCATTAATGCTCACACTTCAACCTCTAGAAGCTTTAAGTTAACCCAACAATTTACCTTCACAAACTGTTACCCACAAATATCTGAAATTTAGCACAGGTTCCCAGCCCCCTTTCCTACACTGTTCTTATCTCCATTCTACATTGATTTGCCCCTAGAATTCTGGCTTAGAGTCCTCTGTTTTGATTTCTGCCCACTGACTTTTGGATTTAGAGGATGGGCTTGGTCTCTGTGGCACTGGAATTCCAACTCTCTCTGTCTTAATATTTCATTCATGCTCTGGCTAATCGGCAGTTAAGTACATGGAGGTGAGCTACATAACCACACCTACAGCCAAATACCTACCCCGCATGGTCTTAGTCAAGGCTCAGCTCAGGATGCCAATGAAACTCAAGTGTGGCTGGTTTCCACATTCCAGGCCACATTAAAACTCTATGGGGGGAGGCAGGGCCAAGATGGCGGACTAGGCAGACGCTACCTCGGATCCCTCTTGCAACAAAGACACGGAAAAACAAGTGAATCAATCACCTACATAACAATCTACAAACCCTGAACAACAAACACAGATTTAGAGACGGAGAACGAACTAATACGGGGAAGCAGTTATTGTTTTCAGAGCCTGGAGCCAGCGTACCAGTCAGGTAAGGCACAAGCACAGAGAGCTGCTCCACCCCACTGAACTAACACCGGGAGGGGGCCCAGCCGGTTCACGCGGGCGGCCTGGCGACGCAGCCGGTGGGAGAAGTCCCTGGGAGGCAGTGACTGGTCTTGGAGCGGGGAGAGCAGTGTCCCAGCCGGGGAATCGTCCCGCCGGGATTTGGACTGGACGCAGGTACGGACTGGTATTGGAGCGGGGAGAGCAGCATCCCAGCTGGGACACTCGGTCACGGCACAAGCAGGGGGAGCTGCTCCACTCACCTGAACTAACCCCGGGAGGGGGCCCAGCCGGTTTTCGAGGGCGGCACGGCGACGCAGCTGGCGGGACGAGACGTCCCCGGGAGGCAGCAACTGATTTTGGAGTCGAGAGTGCACCGTCCCAGCAGGAGAGCCTTGACCCTGGGCGTGGAGCTGGAAGCGGAGGATCTGACCGTGACTCCAGCGGGCCAGACTCCCCGGGGGCAATCTCCACACAGCCAGCATACATAGGCAACGCGCCCCACAGGAATCACAGATATAATAGTCATTCCAAGCAAGACAAGCAACTCTGGCTATATTCTGAGGTGCTACTCTCCTATCTCTCTGTTCCCTCCCCCACCCTCCCCAGGCGGCTTCATGAACATCTGAATAGCCTGAGCCAGAGGGAGAACTCTGATAGGGATCTGACTGCATTTTTTTTTTAGCGGATTTTCTGGAAAAACTAGTTTCCCAGTGATGGCTCGGAGACAACAATCCATATCAAACCACTTAAAGAAGCAGACCGTGACAGCTTCTCCGACCCCCCAAACAAAGAATCAAAACCTTTCCCAAATGAAGATACAATCTTGGAATTATCAGATACAGAATATAAAAAACTAATTTACAGAATGCTTAATGAAATCACAAATGAAATTAGGATAACTGCAGAAAAAGCCAAGGAACACACTGATAAAACTGTTGAAGAACTCAAAAAGATTATTCAAGAACATAGTGGAAAAATTAATAAGTTGCAAGAATCCATAGAGAGACAACATGTAGAAATCCAAAAGATTAACAATAAAATAACAGAATTAGACAACGCACTAGGAAGTCAGAGGAGCAGACTCGAGCAATTAGAATGCAGACTGGGACATCTGGAGGACCAGGGAATCAACACCAACATAGCTGAAAAAAAATCGGATAAAAGAATTAAAAAAAATGAAGAAACCCTAAGAATTATGTGGGACTCTATCAAGAAGGATAACCTGCGGGTGATTGGAGTCCCAGAACAGGGAGAGGGGACAGAAAACACAGAGAAAATAGTGGAAGAACTCCTGACAGAAAACTTCCCTGACATCATGAAAGACGAAAGGATATCTATCCAAGATGCTCATCGAACCCCATTTAAGATTGATCCAAAAAGAAAAACACCAAGACATATTATCATCAAACTCACCAAAACCAAAGATAAACAGAAAATTTTAAAAGTATCCAGGGAGAAAAGAAAGGTTTCCTTCAAGGGAGAATCAATAAGAATAAGTTCAGACTACTCAGCAGAAACCATGCAGGCAAGAAGGGAATGGGACGACATATACAGAACACTGAAGGAGAAAAACTGCCAGCCAAGGATCATATATCCAGCAAAACTCTCTCTGAAATATGAAGGCGAAATTAAGATATTTACAGATAAACACAAGTTTAGAGAATTTGCAAAAACCAAACCAAAGCTACAAGAAATACTAAAGGATATTGTTTGGTCAGAAAACCAATAATATCAGATATCAGCACAACACAAGGACACAAAACAGAACATCCTGACATCAACTCAAATAGGGAAACCACAAAAACAAACAAATTAAGATTAATTTAAAAAAAATACACATAACAGGGAATCATGGAAGTCAATAGGTAAAAGATCACAATAATCAAAAAGAGGGACTAAATAAATACAAGAGGCATTGAACTGCCATATGGAGAGTGATACAAGGCGATATAGAACAATACAAGTTAGGTTTTTACTTAGAAAAATAGGGGTAAATAATAAGGTAACCACAAAAAGGTATAACAACTCTATAACTCAAGATAAAAGCCAAGAAAAATGTAACGACTCAACTAACATAAAGTCAAACACTATGAAAATGAGGATCTCACAATTTACTAAGAAAAACGTCTCAGCACAAAAAAGTATGTGAAAAAATGAAATTGTCTACAACACACATAAAAAGGCATCAAAATGACAGCACTAAAAACTTATTTATCTATAATTACGCTGAATGTAAATGGACTAAATGCACCAATAAAGAGACAGAGAGTCACGGACTGGATAAAGAAACACGATCCATCTATATGCTGCCTACAAGAGACACACCTTAGACTTAGAGACACAAACAAACTAAAACTCAAAGGATGGAAAAAAATATATCAAGCAAACAATAAGCAAAAAAGAAGAGGAGTAGCAATATTAATTTCTGACAAAATAGACTTTAGACTTAAATCCACCACAAAGGATAAAGAAGGACACTATATAATGATAAAAGGGACAATTGATCAGGAAGACATAACCATATTAAATATTTATGCACCCAATGACAGGGCTGCAAGATACATAAATCAAATTTTAACAGAATTGAAAAGTGAGATAGACACCTCCACAATTATAGTAGGAGACTTCAACACACCACTTTCGGAGAAGGACAGGACATCCAGTAAGAAGCTCAATAGAGACACGGAAGATCTACTTGCAACAATCAACCAACTTGACCTCAGTGACTTATACAGAACTCTCCACCCAACTGCTGCAAAGTATACTTTTTTTTCTAGCGCACATGGAACATTCTCTAGAATAGACCACATATTAGGTCATAAAACAAACCGTTGCAGAGTCCAAAACATTCAAATATTACAAAGCATCTTCTCAGACCACAAGGCAATAAAACTAGAAATCAATAACAGAAAAACTAGGGAAAAGAAATCAAATACTTGGAAACTGAACAATACCCTCCTGAAAAAAGACTGGGTTATAGAAGACATCAAGGAGGGAATAAGGAAATTCATAGAAAGCAACGAGAATGAAAATACTTCCTATCAAAACCTCTGGGACACAGCAAAAGCAGTGCTCAGAGGCCAATTTATATCGATAAATGCACACATACAAAAAGAAGAAAGAGCCAAAATCAGAGAACTGTCCCTACAACTTGAACAAATCGAAAGTGAGCAACAAAAGAATCCATCAGGCACCAGAAGAAAACAAATAATAAAAATTAGAGCTGAACTAAATGAATTAGAGAACAGAAAAACAATTGAAAGAATTAACAAAGCCAAAAGCTGGTTCTTTGAAAAAATTAACAAAATTGATAAACCATTGGCTAGACTGGCTAAAGAAATACAGGAAACAAATAACCCGAATAAGAAATGAGAAGGACCACATCACAACAGAACCAAATGAAATTAAAAGAATCATTTCAGATTATTATGAAAAATTGTACTCTAACAAATTTGAAAACCTAGAAGAAATGGATGAATTCCTGGAAAAACACTACCTACCTAAACTAACACATTCAGAAGTAGAACAACTAAATAGACCCATAACAAAAAAAGAGATTGAAACGGTAATCAAAAAACTCCCAACAAAAAAAAGCCCTGGCCCGGATGGCTTCACTGCAGAGTTCTACCAAACTTTCAGAGAAGAGTTAACACCACTACTTCTGAAGGTATTCCAAAGCATAGAAAATGACGGAATACTACCCAACTCATTCTATGAAGCCACCATCTCCCTGATACCAAAACCAGGTAAAGACATCACAAAAAAAGAAAATTATAGACCTATATCCCTCAGGAACATAGATGCAAAAATCCTCAACAAAATTCTAGCCAATGGAATCCAACAACACATCAAAAAAATAATTCACCATGATCAAGTGGGATTTATACAAGGTATGCAAGGCTGGTTTAATATCAGAAAAACCATTAATGTAATCCATCACATAAATAAAACAAAAGACAAAAACCACATGATCTTATCAATTGATGCAGAAAAGACATTTGACAAAGTCCAACACCCATTTATGATAAAAACTCTTACCCAAATAGCAATTGAAGGAAAATTCCTCAACATAATAAAGGGCATCTATGCAAAGCCAACAGCCAATATCACTCTAAATGGAGAGAACCTGAAAGCATTTCCCTTGAGAATGGGAACCAGACAAGGATGCCCTTTATCACCGCTCTTATTCAACATCGTGCTGGAAGTCCTAGCCAGGGCAATTAGGCTAGACAAAGAAATAAAAGGTATCCGGATTGGCAAGGAAGAAGTAAAGTTATCACTATTTGCAGATGACATGATTATATACAAAGAAAACCCTAAGGAAGCCTCCAGAAAACTACTGAAACTAATAGAAGATTTTGGCAGAGTCTCAGGTTATAAAATAAACATACAAAAATCACTTGGATTCCTCTACATCAACAAAAAGAACACCGAAGAGGAAATAACCGAATCAATACCATTCACAGTAGCCCCCAAGAAGATAAGATACTTAGGAATAAATCTTACCAAGGATGTAAAAGACCTATACAAAGAAAACTACAAAGCTCTACTACAAGAAATTCAAAAGGACATACTTAAGTGGAAAAACATACCTTGCTCATAGATACAAAGACTTAACATAGTAAAAATGTCTATTCTACCAAAAGCCATCTATACATACAATGCACTTCCGATCCAAATTCCAATGTCATTTTTTAATGTGTTGGAGAAACAAATCACCAACTTCATATGGAAGGGAAAGAAGCCTCGGATAAGCAAAGCATTACAGAAAAAGAAGAAGAAAGTGGGAGGTCTCACTCTACCTGATTTCAGAACCTATTATACAGCCACAGTAGTCAAAACAGCCTGGTACTGGTACAACAACAGGCACATAGACCAATGGAACAGAATTGAGAACCCAGATATAGATCCATCCACCTATGAGCAGCTGATATTTGACAAAGGACCAGAGTCAGTTAATTGGGGAAAAGATAGCCTTTTTAACAAATGATGCTGGCATAACTGGATATCCATTTGCAAAGAAATGAAACAGGACCCATACCTTACACCATGCACAAAAACTAACTCCAAGTGGATCAAAGACCTAAACATAAAGACTAAAACGATAAAGATCATGGAAGAAAAAATAGGGACAACCCTAGGAGCCCTAATACAAGGCATAAAGAGAATACAAAACATTACCAAAAATGATGAAGAGAAACCCGATAACCGGGAGCTCCTAAAAATCAAACACCTATGCTCATCTAAAGACTTCACCAAAAGAGTAAAAAGACCACCTACAGACTGGGAAAGAATTTTCAGCTATGACATCTCCAACCAGCGCCTGATCTCTAAAATCTACATGATTCTGTCAAAACTCAACCACAAAAAGACAAACAACCCAATCAAAAAGTGGGCAAAGGATATGAACACACACTTCACTAAAGAAGATATTCAGGCAGCCAACAGATACATGAGAAAATGCTCTCGATCATTAGCCATTAGAGAAATGCAAATTAAAACTACGATGAGATTCCATCTCACACCAGCAAGGCTGGCATTAATCCAAAAAACACAAAATAATAAATGTTGGAAAGGCTGCGGAGAGATTGGAACTCTCATACACTGCTGGTGGGAATGTAAAATGGTACAACCACTTTGGAAATCTATCTGGCGTTATCTTAAACAGTTAGAAATAGAACTACCATACAACCCAGAAATCCCACTCCTCGGAATATACCCTAGAGATACAAGAGCCTTCACACAAACAGATATATGCACACCCATGTTTATTGCAGCTCTGTTTACAATAGCAAAAAGTTGGAAGCAACCAAGGTGTCCATCAACGGATGAATGGGTAAATAAATTGTGGTATATTCACACAATGGAATACTACGCATCAATAAAGAACAGTGATGAATCTGTGAAACATTTCATAACATGGAGGAACATGGAAGGCATTATGCTGAGCGAAATTAGTCAGAGGCAAAAGGACAAATATTGTATAAGACCACTATTATAAGATCTTGAGAAATAGTAAAAACTGAGAAGAACACATACTTTTGTGGTTACGAAGCGGGGAGGGAGGGAGAGGGTTTTTTATTGATTAATCAGTAGATAAGAACTGCTTTGGGTGAAGGGAAAGACAACACTCAATACATGGAAGGTCAGCCCAATTGGACTGGACCAAAAGCAAAGAAGTTTCCGGGATAAAATGAATGCTTCAAAGGTCAGCGGAGCAGAGGCGGGGGTCTGGGGAACATGGTTTGAGGGGACTTCTAAGTCAATTGGCAAAATAATTCTATTATGAAATCAGTCTGCATCCCACTTTCAAATGTGGCGTCTGGGGTCTTAAATGCTAACAAGCGGCCATCTAAGATGCATCAATTGGTCTCAACCCACCTGGAGCAAAGGAAAATGAAGAACACCAAGGCCACACCACAACTAAGAGCCCAAGAGACAGAAAGGGCCACATGAACCAGAGACCTACGTCACCCTGAGACCAGAAGAACTAGTTGGTGCCCGGCCACAATCAATGACTGCCCTGACAGGGAGCACAACAGAGAACTCCTGAGGGAACAGGAGATCAGTGGGATGCAGACCCCAAATTCTCATAAAAAGACCAAACTTAATGGTCTGACTGAGACTGGAGGAATCCCGGCGGCCATGGTCCCCAGACCTTCTGTTGGCACAGGACAGGAACCATCCCTGAAGACAACTCATCAGACATGAAAGGGACTGGTCAGCGGGTGGGAGAGAGACGCTGATGAAGAGTGAGCTAATATATCAAGTGGACACTTGAGATTGTGTTGGCAACTCTTGTCTGGAGGGGGGATGGGAGGATAGAGAGAGAAGGAAGCCAGCAAAATTCTCATGAAAGGAGAGACTGAAAGGGCTGACTCAAGAGGGGGAGAGCAAGTGGGAGTACGGAGTAAGATGTATGTAAACTTACATGTGACAGATTGATTGGATTTGTAAATATTCACTTGAAGCTTAATAAAAGTTAATTTAAAAAAAAAGGGAAAAAAAACTCTATGGGGCAGTTCTACTCTGTCTTATAGGGTCACTATGAGTCGGAATCGACTCGATGGCAATGGGTTTTTTTTTTTTTTTTTTTTTTTTAGGCCACATTATGGCAGTATTTGACCCTGAGATACTAGCTACCCACTAAGCCTATTGGATCCCAGTATTCAGACAGGAGTCCTATGTTTGGGGGCCCACTCACTCTAGAAAATTTTCTCCCATGGAGCTGATCATGGAAGATCATTGTGAGGTACCAGTGTTCACCACCCCAGCTTCTTCTGGCTGAAAGCCCAAGAAAATATTATTTGTCACCAAAGTTAGACTCTAAACTTAATTTCTGAAAAATATTATCTATACTTTCTATTAGACTCTTGAGTTCTCCCTTCCTCTCTTTACTACTCAAAAGTGTTGTCTTAGTCATCTAGTGCTGCTGTAACAGAAATACCACAAGTGGATCGCTTTTACAAAGAGAAATTTATTTCTTCAAAGTAAAGTAGGGCAAAAGTCCAAATTGAGGGTGTTAGCTCCAGGGGAAGGCTTTCTCTCACCATCAGCCTTCTCATCAATCTTTCCCCAGACTAGGAATTTTTCCACACAGGGTCCCCGGTCCAAAGGACACGCTCTACTACCAGCACTGCTTTCTTGGTGATATGAGGTCCCCAACTCTCTGCTTGCTTCCCTTTTCTTTTATTTCTTGTGAGATAAAAGGTGGTGCAGGCCACACCCCAGGGAAACTCCCTTTACATTAGATCAGGGATGTGACCTTGGTAAGGGTGTTACAATCCCACTTGAATCCTCTTTGACATAAAATTACAATCACAAAATGGAGGACAACTACACAATACTGAGAATCATGACCTAACCAAGTTGACACATATTTTGGTGGTACACAATTCAGTCCACGATAAGTGGCAGAAAAAAAATCTATCGAGTATTAATCTCTCTTTAATATCTTACCTTAAAGCCTCTTAGCTTCTGATTTTCTTCATTCTTGCCTTTAAGAAAAAGGTTGTGCTTTTATAGCATCAGCCAACAGTGAGAAAAGATGTTGAAACAGATCATGCATGTACTGCAAGTACGTACAACACTGCAGAACAAGCTAAGGTGACAAAGTACCCGGAATGAGATAAGGAAATAAAGATGAGACCACAGGATAGGCAGGAAGTAGGCTCATGGTATGAATTAGGAGGTGATTTAGAAAGAAGAAAAATATGTAATCACGGTTCTGTTTCTGTGTCTTGAGCCTAGGTAACAGAGTGCAGCTTTATTTCAATCAGTTGTCACATCAAGTGAAGCCTACATTAAATAATAGCAGTCTTAAGACTAATTACTTGCAAGTACAGTTAGCCATAATACTGAGGAAATTGTTGTAGATATATTGGTCTTTAGTAAGAGATAAAATAAAACCAATATCCAAGAAGAGAATAGTACCTATGCTTTTTTTCAACCAATACGTGAAAAGAATAACAAGACTAAGAACATAGACGACAAAAATGTCATTATGTTTAGCCCCCAGTTTTTCTTTAAAAAGTAAATAAAACTATTTATCATGGTCAGATTCATAGGAAAAAAACGAGATAGATTTGATATATGACGAAAAACAATTTTTAAGGAGCATAATCCTTTGGTGGAAAAAAAGAAATAGGAGAACCAAGACAATGGTCTTTGAGACTTCCATGTTTTTGTAGAAAAAATGACTCTGATCATTATATTCTAAAGCAATGAGTGGTAGTTCTATGATCTGTAGAAGAGAGACACTCTAGAAATCATTATCAATTTTTGTTGGCTTTGCTACTTTGGATTTCATCCTCAGGCATAATCAGAAATGTAATTATTCAAAATTATTCCCATTAAGTATGTTACAGCTTATATATATTATATCTCATAAGTATTAGGTATATTGTTGTTGTTACGTGCCATCAAGTCGGCTCTGACCCACAGTGACCTTTTGTATAACAAACGAAATGTTGCCTGGTCCAGTGCTGTCCTCACAATCATTGCTATGTTTGAGCCCTTTTTTGCAGCCACTGGCAATCCGTCTCATGGGTGGTCTCCCTCTTTTTTTTTTTTTTGACTCACTACTTTACCAAGCATAATGTCTTTGCCTAGCAATTGGACCCTCCTGATGATGTGTCCAAGACAAAGTCTCACCATTGTCACTTCTAAGGAGCATTCTGGCTGTACTTCCTTCAAGATAGAATTGTTCATTCTTCTGTCAGTCCATGATATATTCAATACTCTTCACCAGCACCACAATTATAATGTGTCAATACTCCCTCTGTCTTCCTTTTTCATTATCCAGCTTTTGCATGTATATGAGGCAATTGAAAATACCATGGCCTGGGCCAGGTGCACCTTAGTCATCAAAGTGACATCATTGCTTTTTAACATTTTTAAGACATCTTTTGCAGCAGTTTTGTTTTATTTTGCAGCAGTTTGGGTATACTTATATACATAAATTACATGTGTAGGCAATGTGCCATGGAGTTGATTCCGACTCATAGCGACACCATGTGACAGAGTACAACCTCCCCATAAGGTTCTCTTGGCTGTGATCTTTATGGAAGCAAATCACCAGGTCTTTTGGTTATCAGCCAAGCACTTAACCATTTGCACCACCAAGTTTCCTTGCCTAGGGGATACCCACACTCAGTACCTAAACTGTCTCCTATTTCTTTTTTTATAAAATGGTGAATCAAGCAGTTAAAATATTGAGTCTACCTGAAGGGATTTCTTAGAATTTAGAAGAAAGCAAAAACAGTCTATGAATGCAGATGTCCAGAATCAAAACTCCAGGAGGGCTTCTTGTAGAAATTGACAAGTTGGTTCTTAGCTTTACATTAAAATGTAAAGGGCTAGAAAAACAAAACCAATTCTGAAAAACAAAAATAAGTGATGGACTTACACTACTGTATTCTAAGACTTAAATATAGTAGAGCCAGTGTAGCATTTGAATATAAAAACACACAATAGATCAATATGACAGAATAGAGGGTCCAGAATATATCTGTATATATATGCTCAATTATTTTTAACGATACAGTTCAATGGTACTGGAACAAATGGATAAACAAATGGAGAAAAAAATTAATTCTACCCCTACCTCAAATCATGCTTTGCTTTTTAATGCTGTGAAGAGATACCTTGCACCATATTTGCCCAATATAACACATTATTTGATTTCTTGACTGCTGCTTCCATGGGCTTTGATTATGCATCTAAGTAAAATGAAATTCTTGACAACTTCAATCTTTCCTCCATTCATCATGATGATGCTCCTTATTGGTCCAAATGTGAGAATTTTTGTTTGCTTTATGTTGACATTTAATCCATACTGAAGGCTGTAGTCTTTGATCTTCATCAGTAAGTGCTTCATGTCCTCTTTGATTCCAGCAAGCAAGGTTGTATCATCTGCATATCACAGGTTGTTAATGAGTCTTTCCTCCACTTCTGAGTCATCTTCTTCTTCGTATGGTCTGGCTTTTTGGATTATTTACTTAGCATACAGATAGGAAAAGTATGGTGAAAAGATGCAACCCTGAAGCACACGTTTCCTGATTTTATATCAGACAGTATCCCTTTGTTATGTTCAAACAAACGACTGCCACTTGGTCTAGGTGCAGGTTCCACATGAGCATAATTAAGTGTTCTAGAATTCCCAATCTTTGCGATGTTATCCATAATTTGTTATGACCCACACAATAGAATGGCTATGCATAGTCTTCTCTGCTTTCAGCATATACCCTCTTCTGAGGCGTGAATTTCTGGCTGTTCCCTGTTGATGTACTACTGCAATCACTTTTGAATTATCTTCAGCAAAATTTTCCTTGTGCGTGATATTAATGAAGTTGTTCAATAATTTCTGCATTCAGAGAGCCCAGCCAACCCACAATCAACACATAATAATAATAATAATTTCTGCATTCTGTTGGATCATCTTTTTTTTGGAATGGGCACAAATATGAATCTCTCCCAGTCAGTTGGCCAGGTAGCTGTCTTCCAAACTTCTTGGCATATACTAGTGAGCACCTCCAGCACTGCATCCATCTGCTGAAACATGTCAATTGGTATTCCATCGGTTCCTGGAGCCTAGGTTTTTACCAATGCTTTCAGTGCAGCTCTTATTTCTTCCTTCACTACCGTCAGTTCTTGATCAAATGCTACATCCTGAAATGGTTCAATGTTGACCAATTCTTTTTAATATAGTGATGCTGTCTATTCCTTACATCTTCCTTTCATGCTTCCTGCGTCATTCAATATTTTGACCACAAAATCCCCTGATATTTCAACTTGAGACTTGAAATTTTTCTTCAGTTCTTTCAGCTTGAGAAATGCCAATGGTGTTCTTCTTCCCTTTTGGTGTTCTAACTCCAGGTCTTTGCACATGTCATTATAATACTTTATTTTGTCTTCTTGAGCCACCTTTTCAAATGTTCTGTTCAGCTTTTTTACTTCACCATTTCTTCCTTTCACTTTAGCTACCCTACATTCAAAAGCAACTTTCAGAGTCTCTTTTGACATCCATTTTGGTCTTTTCTTTCTTTTCTCTCTTTTTTAATGACCCTTTGCTTTCTACATGTGTGATAACCTTGATATCTCATAACTTCTCTGGTCTTCTGTTGTTAATGTTCAATGCATCAAATCAATTAGTGAGACTGTCTCCAAATTCAGGTGGGATATACTCAAGGTCATATTTTGGCTTTTGTGGACTTTTTAAACTTTTTTTCAACTTCAACTTGCATATGAGCAATTGCCGGTCTGTCCCACAGTCAGCTCCTAACCTTGTACTGACTAATGATATTGAGCTTTTCCATTGCCTCTTTCCACAAATGTAGCCGATTTGATTCCTGTATTTTCCATCCAGTGAGGTCCATGTGTATAGTCGCTGTTTATGTTGGCGAAAGAAGGTATTTGCAGTGAAGAAGTCCTTGGTCTTACAAAATTCTATGATGCAATCTCCACCATTATTTCTATCACCAAGGCCATATTTTCTAACTACTGATCCTTTTTTGTCTGCAACTTTTACTTTTCCATCACCAGTAACTATCAATGAACCTAGATTGCATTTTTTATCGATTTTAGAATGCAGAAGTTGGTAAAAATCTTCAATTTCCTCATCTCTGGCATTAGCAGTTGGTGCATAAACTTGAATAATAGTCATATTACCTGGTCTTTCTTGTAGGCTTGTGGATATCATCCTATCACTGGCAGCATTGTATTTTAGGATAGATCTCGAAATGCTCTTTTTGACGATGGTTGTGATACCATTCCTCTTCAATTTTTCATTCCCAGCATAGTAGACCATATGATTGTCTGATTTAAATGATCAATACCAGCCCACTTCAGCTCACTTATGCCCAGGATATCAATCTTTATGTGTCTTATTTCATTTTTGACAACTTCCAGTTTTCCTAGATTCATACTTCAAACATTCCACTTTCTTATTATTAATGTATATTTGCAACAGTTTCTTCTCATTTTGAGTTGTGCCACATCAGCAAATGAAGGTTCCCAAAGCCTTACTCTATCCACATCATTAAGGCTGACTCTACTTTGAGAAGGCAGCTCTTCTCCAGTCATATCTTGAGTGACTTTGAACCTGAGGTGCTCATCTTTCTACACAATATCAGAAAATGTTCTACTGCTATTCATAAGATTTTTGCTGGCCAACTTTTTTAGAAAGAAACCACCAAATCCTTCTTCCTGGTCTGTCTTAGTCTTGAAGATCCACTGAAACCAGTCCGCCATGAGTGACCCTGCTGGTATTTGAAATACCAGTGGAACATACAAGCCACCAGAGTATGACAAACTGACAGACCATTGGTACTGCAAAGCTTAGACTTGGGGAAAATATTCAGAACATATATACCTGAAAAGAGATACCTTGAGCAGAATATACAAAGTACTCCTACAACTCAATAAAAAAGGACAAAAGAGCCAATAAAAGTGATGAAAAGACTGAAATAAACACGCTATAAAAGAAGATATACAAATGGATCAATACTACCAGTTATCAGGAAAATGCATATTAAAACAACAAAGAGACATCACTAGACACCCGCTGTCTTAGTCATCTAGTGCAGCTATAACAGAAAAACCGCAAATGGGTGGCTTTAACAAAGAAATGTATTCTCTCACAGTCTAGTAGGCCACAAGTCCAAATTCAGGGTCCCAACTCCAGGGGAGGACTTTCTCTTTCTGTCAGCTCTGGAGGAAGGTACATGTCATCAGGCTTCCCTTGGTCTGGGAGCATCTCAGTGTAGGAACCTCAGATCCAAAGGATGCACTCTCCTCCCAGCACTGCTTTCTTGGTGGTATGAGGTCCCCCTGTCTTCTGCTCACTTATCTCTTTTTATATCTCAAAGAGATTGGCTTAAGACACTATATAATCTTGTAGGCCTCATTAATATAACTGCCACTAATCCATCTTATTACATCATAGTGATGGGATTTACAACACATAAAGAAATTACATCAGAAGATATAGTGGTAGACAATCACACAATCATACAAGGGAATCACAGCCCAGCCAAGGTGACAGATATTTTTGGGGTAGGCACAATTCAATCCTTTTGGTTAAATTTAAAAATAACGAGATACCTAATATTAATGATGATGTGAAGCATCTATCACTCCGAAATATTGCTGCTGATAGTGTAAAATGATACAGCCACATTGGAAAACTGTTTGGCAGTGTCTACATACAATGAGAAGAAACAGCTGCAAACATCCATTAATAATAGGTATGTGGGATGTACAATGTATGAATTTAGGAAAATTAGAAATCTTCAAAAATGAAATGGAAGACAAAAAGAGATATCCTAGGCATTAGTGAGCTGAAGTGGGCTGGTATTGGCCATTCTGAATTGGAAATCATATGATCTACTACGCTGGGAATGACAAATTGAAGAGGAATGGCATTCCATTCATTGTCAAAAAGAACATTTCAAGATTTATCCTGAAGTACAAAGCTGTCAGTGATAGGATAATATCCATACGCCTACAAGGAAGACCAGCTAATAGGCTATTATTCCAATTTATGCACCAGTGACTAAGGCCAAAGGTGAATAAATTGAAGATTTTACTAACTTCTGAATTCTGAAATTGATCAAACATGCAATCAAGATGCATTGATAATTACTGGTAATTGGAATGCAAAAGCTGAAAATAAAGAAGAATGAGTAGTTGGAAAATATGGCCTTGGTGACATAAATGACACCAGATACGGCATGATAGAATTTTGTAAGACCAAAGACTTCTTCATTGCAAATACTTTTTTCAACCACATAAACAGCAAATATACACACGGACCTCACCAGATGGAACAAACAGGAATCAAATTGACTACATCTGTGGAAAGAGACAATGGAAAACCTCAATATCATCAGTCATAAGAAGGTCTGAGGCCGACTGCAGAACAGACCATCAATTGCCCATGTGCAAGTTCAAGGTGAAGCTGAAGAAAACTAGAACATATCCATGAGAGCCAAAGTATGACCTTGAGTATATCCCCCCTGAATTTAGAGACCATTTCAAGAATAAATTTGACACATTGAACACCAATGACTGAAGCCAGACAAGTTGTGGAATGACACCAAGGACACCATACATGAAGAAAACAAAAGGTCATTAGAAAGACCGGAAAGAAAAGCCAAAATGGATGTCAGAAGAGACTTGAAAGTTTCTCTTGAACATAGAGTAGCTAAAGCAAAAGGAAGAAATAACGAAGTAAAAGAGTTGAACAGAACAAACATTCCAATGGGCAGCTTGGGAAGACAAAGTAAAGTATTATAATGACATGTGCAAAGTCCTGGAGACAGAAAACCAAAAGGGAAGAACATGGTCAGCATTTCTCAAGCTGAAAGAACTGAAGAAAAGTTTCAAGGCTGGAGTTGCAATATTGAAAGCTTCTATGGATGAAATACTGAATGACACAGGTAGCATCAAAAGAAGATGGAAGAAATACACAGTTACTGTACTAAAAAGAATCGGCTGACATTCAACTATTTCAAGAGGTAGCATATGATCAAGAACCAATGGTACTGAAGGAGGAAGTCCTGCTGCACTAAAAATATTGGCAAAAGACAAGTCTCCAGGAATTGATGGAATACCAACTGAGATGTTTCAACAAACAGATGCAGTGCTGAAGGTGCTAACTCATCCATGCCAAAAAATTTGGAAGACAGCTACCTGGTTAACAAACTAGAAGAGATCCATATTTATGCCTATTTCAAAGAAAGGTGATCCAACAGAATGTGGAAATTATGAAACAATATCATTAATATCACACACAAGTAAAAATGTTGCTGAAGATAATTCAAAAGTGATTGCAGAAGTACATCAACAAGGAATTGCCAGAAATTCAAGCCAGATTCAGAAGAGGACGTGGAATGAGGGATATCATTGCTGATGTCCTATGGATCTCAGTTGAAAGCAGAGAGTATCAGAAAGATGTTTACCTGTGTTTCATTGACTATGCAAAGGCATTCGACTGTGTGGATCATAACAAATTATGGATAACCCTGGGAAAAATGGGAATTCCAGAATACTTAATTGTGCTCTTGGAGAACTGTACATAGACAAAGAGACAGTCATTTGCAGAGAACAATGAGATACTGCATGGTTTAAAGTCAGAAAATGTGTGTATCAGCATTGTGTCCTTTCACCATACTTTTTCAGTCTGTATGCTGAGCAAATAATCTGAGAAGCTGGACTGTATGAAGATGAATGCAACATCAAGACTGGAGGAAGACTCATTAACAACCTGTGTTATGCAGATGACACAACCATGCTAGCTAAAAGTGAAGAAGACTTGAAACACTTACCGATGAAGATCAAGGACTACAGCCTTCAGTATGGATTACACCTCAACAACAAAAAAAAAACATAAAGCAAACAAAAAGTCTCACAACACAACTGGACCAGTAAGCAACATCATGGTAAAGGGAGAAAAGATTGAAGCTGTCAAGGATTTCATTTTACTTGGATTAACAGTCAACACCCATGGAAACTGCAGTCAAGAAATCAAACGACTTGTTGCATTGAGTTAATCTGCTGCAAAAGACCTCCTTAAAGTGTTAAAAAGCAAAGATATCACTTTAAGAGCTAAGGTGCACCTGACCCAAGCCATTGTGTTTTCAGTCGCCTCATATGCATGAGAAAGCTGGACAATGAATAAGGAAGACCAAAGAAGAATTGATGCCTTTGAGTTAGGGTGTTGGAGAAGAACGTTGAATATACCATGGGCTGCCGGAAGAACAAACAAATCTGTCTTGGAAGAAGTACAGCCAGAATGCTCCTTAGAGGCAAGGATGGTAAGACATGGTCTCACATACTTTGGACAAGTTATCAGGAGAGAGGAGCCCTTGGAAAAAGACATCATGCTTGATAAAGAAGAGAGTAGGGAAAGAGAGAAAAGACCCTCAAAGAGATGGATTGACACAATGGCCGCTAAAATGGCCTCAAGCAATGATTGTGAAAATGGTGCAGGACCAGGCAGTGTTTTGCTCTGTTGTACACTGGGTCACTATGAGTCAGAACTGACTCAACGACACCAAACAACAACATAAATAAAGTTAAATAGAAATACTTTTGTCTTTGAAATTGTTATGACTCATTAATTTCACTTGATTATTTTCCCAAGAAAAATAAAGGTACTTTCCATACAAAGACTGGAACACAAATGCTCATAGCAACTTTATGAATATTTTCCCAAAAGCAGACATAATCAAACTATCCTTCACTAGGAAAATAAATCATTGAATTTTGATATATTCTTACAATGGAATTTTATTTCAGAAATAGGCTGAGGCAAAATACACATAGCAGAACGATGTAGATGAATCTCAAACCTTTTACACTGAGATAAGGAAGCCAGAACCAAGGAATACATACTGTATGTTTTCATTTATATGAAATTCTAGAAGAAGCAAAACCAGTCCATGGTGATAGAAATACGAACAAAGGTTGCCTTTGGGAAAAGGCATAAAGGAATTTTCTGGAATGACAAAAACGTTTTATATCTTGATTGAGGTGATGAGTCTGTTTTTGTAAGCATTTGTCAAAAATCATTGAACTACATTTATAAAATATGCGTTTCACTGTATGTAAATTATGCCTCAATTAAAAAATAAAAATCCCTAGGGGAATTAAAAAAAAAAAACAGTCCATACGTATAAAGGTGTAGTCTAAATATGCCTTTCCTCACAGTACCTGTGATAAGTATGTCCCTGAACCCACCCATACCCAGGTGCCTCCTAAGGCATTCATTATAAAAAACCCCATTATCAAATTCCACAGCAGAAATAGAGACTTTGCTTCCTGTAGTCCCTAAAGCCTCAACTCGCAGTGTGCCAGCCAGCTGTTCGCCCCTCTGCCTTTGGTTTATTGAGCAAAACTCATCACAAAGAATCTGACAAACTCAAGATGTCATAGACATCTTATTCCAACAGCTTTTCTTATTCCAGCAGCAGCCAACTCAACTATTAGTCATCTCAGAGATCAAAAAATCTACTCTCTCATTCCAGGCTTGTAAACTTGAGCCCAGGCCTCAGCAGACATTGATTTTTTTTTTCTTTTATAGCCTATAAATCTAACAATAAATAAATAATAATGCTTAACCATCCACTTTGCATTTGTTTTATTTATTGTATTTTTAGACACATCTTTTGGTTTCCTAGTGACCTGGATATGCTTACACATGAATTGACATCAAGCAGGTTGCCATGGAAACTGAATGCAGCTGCATGTTGAGATTTACAGGCAGTAATTTGAGAAACCCTGGAGCAAAGAATGAGTGCTTGATACTGTCCTGGTTGCCTCAGGGCATATCAAAATTAAATAAGGCACTAAGTCTTGAAGCAAGGGGCGATTATTATACATTGAACAGTAGCTGAAGGAATAAAGCATTTTATTTTAAAGATCTGTTTGTCAGAATATTCATTTTGATACTAGTTTGTGCATTGAAAAGAAAATTCAGGTCTGGATTCTCTCTGTGTTTACTCACTAGGTCAAAGAACTTTAAAAAACCAAACCAAACCAGTTGCCATTGAGTCAATTCCAACTCTTGACGATCCCATGCATGTCAGTGTAGAACTGTGCTCCATGGGTTTCAAGGTTGTGACCTTTTGGAAGCAGATCACCAGGCTTTCTTCCAAGGCACCTCTGAAGGGGTTCAAACCACTCATATTTTGGTTAGTAGTCCAGTGCTTAAGCATCTGCACCACAGTTTAACAGAAAAAAAAAAAAAAAAAGCAGTCATAGAATTAGAAGAACCCTAAAAATCACTCACAAATAAGCTTCCAGTGACCCTCTTATGCCAGGAAGGACCCTATAATGTATACAATTAAAAGCCACTCAATGGCTGTTAGTTAATCTCATCAGTCTTCCCAATCAACACAGACCCATCCTTGCCAAATCCACGAAAAAGTGGTTTTCTAAACTCTTTTTAAATATATCCATTGGCATGAAGTTTCAGGTCTCAAAAAGAATACTAATTTGAGCATGTGACTTTCATAAGATACCTAAATAGTGGAAGGTTCAACCTTCATTTGATATCACAACTGCAGATGAGCAAAACTGAGAAAGACTAATTTTATCTTCTTTTTCTTCCTACCTACTTACTAGCATGGCTATCATCATAATGTTTGCCTAAACCACCGCCATTTTTTAAATAAAAATTCTATCTATCGGCATAGTTTCTGATACTCTATAAAATGTTTCCTATAAGTTGTCTTATTTTTAGACAAAATATCATTCAGCTTCAAAAATATTCTGCAAGAACCCTTGATTCTTTGGAAAATGTAATATAGTCTATAAGCAAGTCCATAATTACATAAAAAAAAAAGTATCCTGCAAAAAGCACAAGATTTAGACTCAGAAGCACTCATATTGAATCCTGAGTTTGCTATGTACCAACTGTGCGATATTGGACAAGACATCTAATTTCTCAAAATCTGAATTTCTTTCTTTGTAAAGTGGTGATGATAATCGTGCCTAGCTCACAGGGTTGTTGAGTTGATTTTAAATGATAACATATGCAAAAGCCTCTAAATCAGAAAATAAAAGGCAGCTATAAGTGATGATGTTCAATATTTTGAAGTTGAAAATTATCACTTGCTCCTACTATTTCTTCACTAACAATGTACATCAACCCGAGATAACATAGAACAGTAATATGGCATTACAGAAGTAAGGACTGTAATTAAGTAATAAAAGAAGGCACAGTTAATACAGCTGAAATAGTAGGTACTATTTATTTAATGCCAAACAAATGCCAAGAACTCTATATTATCTTATTTAATTCTGACAACAACCCTATGAAATAGATATTATCTCCATTTTAGAGATGATAAAACTTTGTTGTGAACATATTGTTTTTATCCAGCAGCATTTCCTCCTTGAGGGAACCACTCCTCCCCATTCCATGATGTTCTAGTGAAGCTTTCCTTCACAGCTTCACAACTTCCTCTGGCCATGGGAGAGGAAACAGGCAAAGTTGAACCAGTAAGCAATCTCTTTGTGGATTTCTGTATGAACTTTGGGAGAAAAGCTCTCTGTGTTGCTAAGAGTAGAGGATTAGAGTCTGAAGCTGCTGGTGCTCATCTTGCCTACTAAGTACCACTAGCGTATATGCAGAATAAAGTCAGAAACAAGTAGTATTTAGAAATATGGCACCCCAGTGACATCATGTGAATTGTAAATTCAACCAAAACTAAGCCTGGATGTACCAATCACTTCTCCTGCCAATTTCCAATGAATTCCTTTTTTATTTAAGCTTATTTGACTTGGTATGAAAGGGTCCTGGCAGGAAATAGAATTTACCCCACACCTTCAAATAAGAACTGTAATGAAATAAAAACATTTATTCACAAAGATAAAGGCTCTCAGAGCCTAGGAATAGTGGGAAGTGTTTACCATTTCCATTGCTGAAGTGACAAGGAGAAGGAATAGCTGTTCCCAGAGCCCAGTGAGAACTAGAACAGTGAGGAAGGCAGGGAATAGCTCAGGAATGAGAACAAGCAGAGAGAAAAAAAAAACTATTAAGTTTCTTTGAAACTGAAGAAACCTTACTATTTTTTTGGAAATGTGTTTAAGGTGGAAGAGCTACTAAGTGCTGAATCCAGGATTCAATCCAGGTCTGTTTCATACTTAAGTGCATGCTCTTTCCGCTAAGCTTCAAGTGTTGGTTTCTGTGACCTGTCTCTATACTTGACTGGTTTCCATTCTGCAACATTCAGAGACAGAGTTTTCATGCATCGAGGGCTACAAATTCACCCACTAGCCGGTGATCTCTGCTATCTAATACTTCACTGGCTATTATGTTCTGTCATTTTGGCTTCATCTTTGAGATTACACCATACAGCTAATGTCATTGTGGGTCATTCTGCTGACTCACAATGACATTAGATAACATCAATTGATCACTACTCTCTTTACCACATCAAGGAAGCAAGAATTCTTATCATTCAACTCCACATTCCTTTGAGAGGGAAGTGAAAGACTACTAAGTTCCCAAGTAGTTTGGCATTGATTTGGGACAGAACAAAGGAAAGTACCTACAATATGGATGGAAAAAATCTTCAAAAAACTCACTGAACATCAGAACAAAATGTAAAATATAGTAATAGAAGGCTCAAACTAAAATTAAAAAAAAAAAAAAAAAATGTGGCCGTGGAGAAAGATTGCCAATATAGAGCTTTAAAGTAAGGAGTGCTTATTTTTTAGCTGAGGTAATACAATGTAGCCTTATAGGCAGTAGTAGGCTCTGTGTCTTCAAATGAAGAGAATGAAGTATTTTCAGGATCATTCATTGAATTCATGGGAGTGTTTATTCAGTACCTATTATGTGCTGGAGTCCCTGGGTGGTGAAAAAGGTTAGCATGCTTGGCTGCTAACCTAAAGTTTCGAGTCCACCCAGAGGTACCCCTGAAGGAGGGCCTGGCGATATGCTTACGACAAATCAGCCATTGAAAACCTAATGATTCACAGTTCTACTCTGACACATACGAGTCACCATGAGTTGAAATCAAGTCAAAGGCAACTGGTGGTTGTGGTGGTGGATTAAGTGCTAAGCACTGTTCCAAGCTCTGCAGATATACTGTGAAAAATAGACCCAAACCTCAGCCTTCACGGAGCTTACGTTCTAGTGGGAAAGTCAGAACAAGATGAAATGTAAACTAGATAGTACGTGTGATCATTGTGTGTCACCTTGCCTGGGCCATGATTCAGCAGTTTGGCAGTTATGATGTAGTTTGGTAGTCATATAATGATGTAATTACCTCCATGATAAGATTTGATATAATGTGATAACCTCCATGATGGGATCTGCTCTAAGTAGCCAATTAGTTGAAAGGGAGTTTTCTTAGAGGTGTGATTGGCATCAAATATAAGTGGACTTTCTGGCAAGGCTCATGGGCTTTTGCTCCCTCTGGATCTTGCAGCTAGCTCCTGTTTGTCTGACCTCTGGTTCCTGGGACTTGAGCTAGCGGCTTATCTGCTGTCTTGCCTGCTGATCTTAGGACTGGTCAGTCTTTGCGGCCTGTGAGCCAAAGCCCTGCTATCTGACTTGCTGATCTTGGGTTTGCCAGCCCCTGCGGCTATGTGAATAAGGAGAAGCCTCCAGCCTGACCCACATTCCAGCCTCTACAATCACATGATCCTTAATATAAATCTATATATGTATTTATACACCTTACTGGTTTTGCTTCTCTAGAGAACCCAGCCTAAGACAGTATGTTAGATGTGGATACATGCTAAGGAGAACATTAAAGCATGAGAAGAAAGGGGAAGTGATTGCAATTTTAGAACAGTGACCAAGGCAGGCTTTTCTAGAGTGATGAGAAAATGAGTCATATGGATATTAGGATGAAAAACATTTTAAGCAGAAGGCATAGCAAGTACAAACATTTGGAGATGGGAGAAGACTCCTTCAGGCAAGATTTAAAAATGTCTAATGACTAAAAATAAGTATATTCCAAAGACAGAAAATAACTTCAATCATACACTCTCAAGCACAAAAAAAGATGTTGTATATAATCTATCTTTTGGACCAGATGATATTAATACCTTCACATGCATGGTCGTGCATTCTTATATGCAAATACTCATCTGGAAATTGTAGAAATGAAGATGTATATACATCAAATGGTGAAATTTATGGGTAAAGTGAGGACAAAAAATAATATAAGGCATGTGTTGCTGACCTCTTTATTATGGCACTTTGCAATTAAAGCAGTATTAACTAAGACATAACCTCTGAGGCTTTGCAAGAGTCTTCATTCAAACCTTGTACAGACATCCCTGTGGGAATTCCATTTCCAGGGGTATGTATTACATGTGCTGAGTAACAACAGTACAGAACACTTAAAAATGTGGGATAATGCTTTTTTTTTTTTTTTTTTTTAATCTTTACACCACAGTTGAGCTGGCAGTAAAGTAAGAGAAACAATTTGAGTGCAGAAATGAGAAAGCAATTCTACAAAGATAAGCTAGCCTTAGGACATCTGATAATTCTCGCCTGCCTACAGCCTGAATCTTAACAGCATTGTGAGGTCAGCAGATAGCAGTAATAGCTTGGGGCAGATATGAAACCTCACATAAAGTTAAGATTCCAGGAAGCTGACATGTGAGTAAGTGAACCAGAAAAAAAAACCTACACCCAGACTTGTCTGTTTTGGTTTTGATTGTAGGTCTAGTGGCTAAAACAAAGAAAGAGAGAGAGGAACAAAGATCTCCTCTGAAAACCTTAACTACAATACAACAATAACACACAATATGTGGCCCAAAAACTTTAACCTAAAAATTACTTAGAAAATGATCCTGAATTGTTGTGTCCCTTTAACACCTGTAAGAAGCAAAAACCTGCATCTCTGGAAGAGGAATCTACCTTCAGTTACAATCTCAAAGAATTCCCACATTAGAAAGTTCAAAGTAACATAAGCTAACAGTGAAAACTTAGTAAGCACTTGAAAAAGACACTATAAACAAGAATCTGTAGGAATAACAAAGTGCACAACAAACCTGGAAAGACTATAGTTATTGCTCATATAAGACGCAGAATGTAAATTAAGCATATTTAATATGTCTAAAGGAAACCCTGGTGTCATAGTGGTTAAGTGCTATGGCTGCTAACCCAAAGGTCAGCAGTTCAAATCCACCAGGTGCTCCTTGGAAACTCTATGGGGTCAGTTCTACTCTGTCTTATAGGGTCGCTATGAGTCAGAATCAACTTGACGGCAACAGGTCTGGTTTGGTTTTATGGAAATAGAAAGGGAATTGAAAGTTTGATAATGTAGAAACTATTCAAATTGATCACACAGATTGAAAAAGAACCAATTAGAGCATTTAATTTTTTTTAAATGCAGTAATTGAAATTAAAAGCTTGATGTATTAGCTAAACAACAGTTTAGAAGCTAGAGGTAGAATTTTTGAACTAGAAAATATTTCTGAAGAAATTGCTCAGAGTATAGTGTAGAGATAAAAAAGACAGGAAATATGAAAGAAAGATTAAAGAAAAAAGATAGAAAAGGCCCAAAATATGACTAATCATACTTCCATATAGATTGGATAGAATGAATAGTAGAGAAGCAATGTTCAAAGAAATAACAGCTATAAGTTTTCCACAAGTGATGAAAGAAAATAATCCTAGAAGCCCAGGATCCCTAGGAATTATAAATAGGATAAATAAAAAGAAGTCCATCCTAGACTTTTGTAGTACCAAATAACCAAAAACTAGGAAAGGATATTTAAAGCAGCCACAGTGAAAAATGTCTGACAAAGCACTGACAGCTGACTTCTCATCAAAAATGTAAGCCAGTAGGCAATGGAGAAAACATCATTCAAAAACTGGGAGAAAACAAGACAACTGTTATCCAGAACTGTACAGACATCAAAATCATCTTTCAATAATAAAGATTAAATACAGATTTAGAATAACAAAAACTGAGAAAGTTTAAAATATATAGACCTATAACAAGGGAATTTCTAAATCTAAGGAATGTTCCTCATGAAGTAGAAAAGTGACACCAGAAAGAAAAGTTATGTCAGAGAAACAAGAAGGAATGATGAGCAAAGAAAATATTAACCTCTTGGATAAATATCAACATAGCCAAAACCAAAACAAACCTGCTACTGTCGAGTCAATTCAAACTCATAGAACAATAAAAACACTTTTAAATTAGAGGGAAAGAAGTGTTATGAAAAAAAAGGAAATACTAATATATAAGTTAGGATGATGGAGATTTGGGGCAAACACGGTCCAAGAGTCTTAGTCTTGTGCTGAAGGAGGCAAATGTCGATGATAAATTGTAGACCATGACAATTAAATATTCATGTTACAATTTCTAGTTATATCACTCAAACTTAAGGAAATAGAGTGTATAATTTCAAACTGGTACACAAGCAGGTGGGAGGAAGATGAGGGAAAGAAAATCAATTTAAAGGAAGGAAAAATTGAGGTAAAAGAAACACATAAAATGTGGAACATAAAGAGAAAGTACAAAATATATTCAACATGAATCTAAATATGACAGTAATTACCTTAAATGAAAATGAATTAAATTCTCTAGGTAAAGTCAGAATTTTTTTTAATAATCTAGCTATGTGGCAGCTACAAGAGACATACCTATAACACAAGTACATAGAATATCGAAAAAGAAAAGAAGTTTTAAAAAACAATAGAAAAATTCATGAAAATAATAAAGGAACAAAATGTCAAAATAAACAAACAACTAGGAATTGTTCAAAAACACCACTTAGAAATCCAAAAGATAAATAACATTTCAGAAAGGGATAGTAAAAGAAGGTTTTAGGAGCAAATTTGAAACAATGGAAGATAGAACCAGTGAAATTGAAGACAAATCCTTGACAAACCACTTTGTTTGAGGGAAAATCAGAGAAAAGAATGAAGAAAATTTAAGAAACCCTAAGAATGATGTGAGATACAATTAAAAGCAAAAATTTTCATGTGATCAGAGTTCCAGAACAGAGGGAGAAAATGGAAAACACAGAGAGGATCACTGAAGAATCACTGACAGAAAACTTCCCTAATTTCTTGAAAGATGAAAAGCAGACCAGCGAGGAAGTTCAACGAACCCCATATAGGATAGACCCCAAGAGAAAATCACTAAGACATACCATAATCACACCTGCTAAAACCAAAGACAAAGAATCCTGAGAATAGTTCAAGAAAAATGAAAAGTCACATAAAAAAGGGAAACGATAAGATGAAATTCTGATTACTCAGCAGAAACTATGTAAGCAAGAAGGCAAAGGAATGATGTATATAAAACATTGAAAGAAAAAAACTGCCAACCAAAAGTAATATATTCCACAAAACTCTTGCTCAAATATAATGGCAAAATAAGGACATTTCCAGATAATAGAAATTACAGGAATATGTAAAAACCAAACTAAACTTACAACAATTATTAAAGGGAGTCATAGCAACACACAGAACCAAGTAGAACTGCCCCACAGAGTTTCCAAAGAGCTCTTGGTAGATTCAAACTGCCGACCTTTTGGTTAGCAGCCGTAGCACTTAACCACTAAGCCACCAGGGTTTGCAGAAATTAAGGGAATATGTAAAAACCAAACCAAACTTAGAAAAATGATGACAGGGAGTCACTCAGCTAGAGAACCAACAACATCAGACAACAACTCAAACCTAGGACACAAGACAGCATCAGCCAGATACCAAAGTAGGTAATGAACCCTCAAGGATAAAACAAAACCAAAAGATTTACAACTGGGAACCAGAGAGATCAATCTACAAAAGACAGCAATATAAGGGAATAAACGGTGTAGGTATAGAACTTTCAAACAGAGAGGAAGTCAAGGAGATATCAAGTAAAAACAGACTGGTTTAAACTTTGGAAGATAGTGACAAATTTCAAAGTAACTACAAAGAATGATAACAAACCTACTTATCAAAATAAAGAAGAAAAACATGAAGCCTCAATAAACACAAAATTTATAAAACTAAAAGAAATGGAAAAAAAAATCTGAAAATGAAAGGAGTTCAGCAAAGGCGAGTAAGAGGAACAAAGAAAATGTCAGCATCACAAAAAAAAAAGCACTGCAAAATGACAGCAATAAACTCACATCAATCGATAATCACACTGAATTTAAATGGATTAAATACACCTGTAAAGAGACAGAGACTGACAGAATGGATTAAAAAAGGACCCTTTGATATGCTGTCTACAAGAGATACACCTTAGAAACAAAGACATAAATATATTAAGAACCAAAGGATGGGAAAAATATATGAAGCAAACAGCAACCAAAAAAGAGCAAGAGTGGCAATACTCATCTCAGATAAAATAGACTTTAAAACAAAATTCACCATAAAAGACAAGGAAGTACATTATATAATGATTAAAGAGATACTCCATCATGAAGACATAACCATAAGAGATATCTATGCTCCAAAATACATAAGACAAACTCTAACAGCACTTAAAAGAGAAATTGAAATTTCCACAATAACAGCAGAAGGCTTCAACGCACCACTCTCAGTAAAGGACAGAACATCTAGAAAGAAACTCATCAATGATACAGAAAATCTAAAGACCACGATCAACCAACTGGACCTCATAGATACATACAAAACGTTCCACCCAACATCTGTGAAGTACACATTCTTCTCAAGCTGCATATGGAACGTTCTCCAGAATGCACCACATCTTAGGCCACCAGACAACCCTCAACAAAATCCAAAACATTGAGATAACACAGAGCATCTTCTCTGATCACAATGCCACAAAAGTAGAAATCAGTAACAGGAATAGCAAGGGAAAGAATCAAATATATGGAAACTGAACAACATCTTGCTTAAAAACCACTGGGTAATAGAAAAAATCAAAGATGGAATCAAAAAGTTTCTAGAATCAAATTAGAACGAAAACATATCATACCAATACCTTTGGAACACAATAAAGGCAGTGCTGACAGGACAATTTATAGCAATAGATGCACACACCAAAAGAAAATAAAGGTACAAAATCAAAATATTAGCTATACAATTTCAACAAAAAGAGAACAGCAACAGAAGCCCCACAGCCACTAGAAGAAAAGAAATAATAAAGATCAGAGCAAAAATTAATGAAATACAGAATAGAAAAACAATAGAAAGAATCAACAAAACCAAAAGTTTGTTCTTTGAAAGGATCAACAAAATTGACAAACCACTGGCCAAACCGGCAAAAGAAAAATAGAGGAGGGTACAAATAACCCAAATAAGAAATGAAATGGGGGACATTACAATAGACAAAAGTAAGAATCATAACAGAGTACTATGGAAAACTGTACTCCAGTGAATTTGAAAACCTAGAGGAAATGGACACATTTCTGGAGACACACTACCTACCTAAACTAACACAAACTGAGGTGAAATATCTGAAAAGACCCATAACAAGAGAAGAGATTGAAAAGGTAATTTAAAAAAAAAACTCCCAAAGTGGAGCCAAGATGGCGGAATAGACAGATGCTCCCAGTGAGCCCTCTTTACAACAAAGACCTGAAAAAAACAAGTGAAACGAGTATATTTATGACAAGCTAGGAGCCCTGAGAATCAAAGGCAAGCTTAGAAAATGAACAGAGGGGCAGGGGGAGGAAGAGACAGTTCAGAAGCAGAGAGGAGTTACTGGACCTGAATCACGGGGAGCCCTCAGGCACCATTCCCGGAGCAGTGGTGGCAGGCAGGTACTAGCTTTCAGCTGCAGTTTCCTCAGGGAGAAGCAGCCAGCCACACAGCCTGCTCAAACCTCTGAAACTAGAGAGGAATGGTGCTCTCAGCAAAAGCTAAGTACTTGCATATATTTTACCACTCCCACCCACCCCCAAGTTGGCTTCAGCAGCTGAATTACCTGGGCCTGAGATAGGCCCTGTTGAGCACCTAGAGCCATCCTCCCAGGCTTGGGGAAAGAAAAAATTTGAACTTTGGGGAAAAGATAATTTGCAAGCTCCACTAACCGGGGGAGCTCAGGACAGAAGCGGCTCCTGCCCAGGCATAAACAGTCCACGGACTTTGAGCACCTTTCCCCTCTGCATGGACTTGTGTGGGCCTATTTCAGAAGAATAGGCCTTTGTTGGCAGACTCCAACCATTTCAGCTGTGCGGAGGAGAGGTGGATGTTTGATGTTTGACATTGCTTTGCCTATTAAACGGGGTCCTTACCTACCACATCGGGTGCCTAAGGACCGGTAACTCCAGTCTGGTCACCCAGCCACCCATGACAGGGGCCCAAGGGTATCTGGCACCTCCCAGTCCTTACAACCAAAAACATTGGGTACCCATGGTCCCCATCTGCACGCTCTAGGGAACAGGGGTGCGCTTTCCTCAGAGACACTCGGAGGGTGGGTTCTCAGTCCCCTGCCTTGTTCAGAACGTGGCCCCCTGGTGCAATCAGATACTGGTACGTACACCAATCACCCCTGCCCCTCGAGGACTGTAGAACAGAGCCTGTACCACACACTTGATGATCAGCTACCTGGACACCTGAGCTGAATTCATACAAGAAAATTGAATGGACTGCTAGACTGATATACCTGATAACAGCTGTAGCCATCTGGGGACAGGACGTCAGAGCTCCAAAGGTGAAAATTATCAAGTTAGCTCACTCAAGCAACCCATTTGGGCATATCAAAACAAAACAAAGCAAGAAGCCATGACCCAGTAAGCAAGCATAAACTAATACAATAACTTACAGATGGCTCAGAGATAACAGTCAATATCAAGTCATATAAAGAAACAGACCATAATCACCTCAACAAGCTCTCAAAACAAAGAATCCAGGGATCTTCTAGATGAAAGTGCATTCCTGGAATTACCAAAGGCAGAATACGAAAGATTAATATACAGAACCCTTCAAGACATTAGGAAGGAAATGAGGCAATACGCTGAACAAGCCAAGGAACACACAGATAAAGCAACTGAAGTAATTAGAAAGATTATTCAGGAACATAATGAAAAATTTAATAAGCTGGAAAAATCCATAGACAGACAGCAATCAGAAATTCAGAAGAATAGCAATAAAATTACAGAAGTAGATAACCCAACAGAAAGTCAGACAAGCAAAATTGAGCAAGTAGAAGACAGAATTTCCAAACTTGATAAATCACTTGGCACTAATATATTTGAAAAAAATCAGATAAAAGAATTTTAAAAAATGAAGAAACCTTAAGCATCATGTGTGACTCTATCAAGAGAAATAACCTACGAGTGATTGGAGTACCAGAACAGGGAGGGATAACAGAAAATACAGAGAGAATTGTTGGCAGAAAACTTCCCTGATATCGTGAAAGATGAGAAGATATCTATCCAACATGCTCATTGAACTCCACATAAGGTAGATGTTAAACGAAATTCACCAAGACATATTATAATCAAACTTGCCAAAACCGAAGACAAAGAGAGAATTTTAAGAGCAGCAAGGGATAAACGAAAAGTCACCTACCAAGAAGAGCCAGTAAGAATAAGCTCGGACTACTCAGCAGAAACCATGCAGGCAAGAAGGCAATGGAATGACTTATTTAAAAAATTGAAGGAAAAAAATTGCCATCCAAGAATCATATATCCAGCAAAACTATCTCTTCAATATGAAGGTGAAATTAGGACATTTCCAGATAAACAGAAGTTTAGGGAATTCGTAAAGACCAAATCAAAATTACAAGAAATACTAAAGGGAGTTCTTTGGTTAGAAAATCAATAATATCAGGTATCGACCCAAGACTAGAACACTGGGCAGAGAAATCAGAAGTCAGCCCAGACAGGGAAATCAAAAAAACAAAGCAAGATTAAAAAAAAAAAGCTCAAAACAGGGTAACAGCGATGTTATCATATAAAAGAAGACAACATTAAAACAATAAAGAGGAATAAGAAATGTAATCATAGTTCTCCCCTGTGGAGAGGAAGATATGGCGATAAAAAGAAATAAAAGTTAGGTTTAAATTTAGAAAAATAGGGGTAAATAATAAGGTAACCACAAAGGAGACAAACTACCCTACTCATCAAAATAAAATACGAGAAAAAAATAGAGACTCAGCAGAAACAAAATCAACAACGAATATGAGAAAAGGACAATGTATAAAGGTAATCTACTCAGCACATAAAATTAAGTGGGAAAAAGAAACTGTCAACAACACACAAAAAAAGGCATCAAAATGATAGCACTAAATTCATACCCATCCATAAAAACCCTGAATGTAAATGGACTAAATGCACCAATAAAGAGACAGAGAGTGGCAGAATGGATTAAAAAACACGATCTGTCTATATGCTGCCTACAAGAGACACACCTTAGACTTAGAGACACAAACAAACTAAAGCTCAAAGGATGGAAAAAATATATCAAGCAAACAACAATCAAAAAAGAGCAGGAGTGGCAATATTAATTTCTGACAAAATAGACGTGAAAGTTAAATCCATCATAAAGGATAAGGAAGGAAATTATAAAATGATTAAAGGGGCAATATATCAAGAAGATATAACCATATTAAATATTTATCCACTCAATGACAGGGCTGCAAAATACATAAAACAAACTCTATCAGCATTGAAAAGGGAGATAGACAGCTCCACAATAATAATAGGAGACTGCAACACACCACTTTCTGTGAAGGACAGGACATCCAGAAAGAAGCTCAATAAAGACACGAAGATCTAAATGCTGCAATCAACCAACTTGACCTCATAGACATATACAGAACACTCCGCCCCAACAGCAACCAAGTGTACTTTCTTTTCTAGTGTACATGGAACATTCTCTAGAAGAGACCACATATTAGGTCATAAAGCAAGCCTTAGCAGAATCCGAAACACTGAAATATTACAAAGCATCTTCTCTGACCATAAGGCCATAAAAGTGGAAATCAATAACAGAAAAAGCAGGGAAAAGAAATCAAACACTTAGAAACTGAACAATACCCTGCTCTAAAAAGACTGGGTTATAGAAGACATTAAGGATGGAATAAAGAAATTCAGAGAATCCAAAGAGAATGAAAACACCCCCTATCAGAACATTTGCAACACAGCGAAAGCAGTGCTGAGATGTCAATTAATATCAATAAATGCACACATACAAAAAGAAGAAAGGGCCAAAATCAAAGGATTATCCCTACAACTTGAACAAATAGAAAGAGAGCAACAAAAGAAACCCTAAGGCACCAGAAGAAAACAAAGAATAAAAATTAGGCCAGAACTAAATGAAATAGAAAACAGAAAAACATTTGAAAGAATTAACAAGACCAAAAGCTGGTTCTTTGAAAAAATCAACAAAATTGATAAAATACTGGCCAAACTGACAAAACAAAAACAGGAGAGGAAGCAAATAACCCAAATAAGAAATGAAATGGGCAATATTACAACAGACCCAACAGAAATTAAAAGAATCATATCAGATTACTATGAAAAATTGTACTCTAACAAATTTGAAAACCTAGAAGAAATGGATGAATTCCTAGAAACACACTACTACCTAAACTAACACAGCAGAGATAGAACAACTAAATAGACCCATAACAAAAGAAGAGATTGAAAATGTAATGAAAAACTCCCAACAACAACAACAAAAAAAAAGCCCTGATCTGGATGGCTTCACTGCAGAGTTCTACCAAATTTTCAGAGAAAAGTTAACACTTCTACTACTAAAGGTATTTCAGAGCATAGAAAAGGATGGAATACTACCGAACTCAGTCTATAAAGCCACCATATCCCTGATACCAAAACCAGATAAAGATACCACAAAAAAAGAAAATTACAGACCTATATTCCTTAAGAACTTAGATGCAAAAATCCTCAACAAAATTCTAGCCAATAGAATTCAACAACATATCAAAAAAATAATTAATTATGACCAACTGGGATTCATACCATGTATGCAGGGGTGGTTCAACATTAGAAAATTAATGTAATCCATCACATAAATAAAGCAAAAGACAAGAATCACATTATTTTATCAATTGATGCAGAAAAGGCATTTGACAAAGTACAACACCCATTCGTGATAAAAACTCTCAGCAAAATAGGAATAGAAGGAAAATTTCTCAACATAATAAAGGGCATTTCTACAAAGCCAGCAGCCAACATCATCCTAAATGGAAAGAGCCTGAAAGCATTCCCCCTGAGATTGGGAACAAGACAAAGATGCCCTTTATCACCACTCTTCTTCAACATTGTGTTGGAGGTCCTAGCCAGAGCAATTAGGCAAGATAAAGAAAAAAAGAGCATCCAGATTGGCAAGGAAGAAGTAAAATTATCTCTATTTGCAGATGACATAGTCTTATATACAGAAAATCCTAAGGAATCCTCAAGAAAACTACTGAAACTAACAAAAGAGTTCAGCAGAGTATCAGGATACAAGATAAACATACAAAAATCAGTTGAATTCCTCCACACCAACAAAAAGAACATTGAAGATGAAATCACCAAATCAATACCATTTACAGTATCCCCCAAGAAGATAAAATACTTAGGAATAAGTCTTACCAGAGATGTAAAAGACTTATATAAAGAAAACTACAAAACACTTCTGCAAGAAACTAAAAGAGACCTACATAAGTGGAAAAACATACCCTGCTCATGGATAGGAAGACTTAACATTATAAAAATGTCTACTCTACCAAAAGTGATCTACATGTTTAATGCAACTCTGATCCAAATTCCAACGACATTCTTTAATGAGATAGAGAAACAAATCACCAACTTCATATGGAAGGGAAAAAGGCCCCAGATAAGGCATTACTGAAAAAGAAGAACAAAGTGGGAGGCCTTACTCTACCTGATTTTAGAACCTATTATACTGTCACAGTAGTCAAAACAGCCTGGTACTGGTATAACAACAGATACATAGACCAATGGAACAGAATTAAGAATCCATGCATAAATCCATCCACATATGAGCAATTGATATTTGACAAAGGCCCTAAAACAGTTAAATGGGGAAAGGACAGTCTTTTTAACAAATGGTGCTGGCATAACTGGATATCCATCTGCAAAACAATGAAACAAGACCCATACCTCACTCCATGCACAAAAACGAAGTCAAAATGGCTCAAAGACCTAAATATAAAATCTAAAAGGATAAAGATCATGGAAGAAAAAATAGGGACAATGTTAGGAGCTCTAATACATGGTATAAACAGTATACAAAACATTACTAGCAATGCAGAAGACAAACTAGATAACTGGGGGCTCCTAAAAATCAAACACCTATACTCATCCAAAGACTTCACCAAAAGAGTTAAAAGAATTACCTACAGACTGGGAAAAAGTTTTTAGCTATGACATTTCTGATCAGCACCTGATTTCTAAAATCTACATGATACTGCAAAAACTCAACTACAAAAAGACAAATAGCCCAATTAAAAAACGGGCAAAAGGTATGAACAGACACTTCACTAAAGAAGACATTCAGGTAGCTAACAGATACATGAGGAAATGCTCATGATTGTTAGCCATTAGAGAAGTAAAAATCAAAACTACAATGAGATTTCATTTCCACCAAGGTTGGCATTAATCCAAAAAACACAAAATAATAAATGTTGGAGAGGCTGTGGAGAGACTGGAACACTTATACACTGCTGGTGGGAATGTAAAATGGTACAACCACTTTGGAAATTGATTTGGCGCTTCCTTAAAAAGCTAGAAATAGAACTACCATATGATCCAGCAATCCCACTCCTTGTGATATAACCTAGAGAAGTAAGAGTATTTGCACAAACAGATATATGCACACCCGTGTTCATTGCAGCACTGTTTACAATAGCAAAAAGATGGAAGCAACCAAGATGTCCATTAATGGATGAATGGATAAATAAATTATGGTACATTTACACATTGGAATACTACGCATCGATAAAGAACAGTGATCAATCCGTGAAACATTTCATAACATGGAGGAATCTGGAAGGCATTATACTGAGTGAAATTAGTCAGTTGCAAAAGGACAAATATTGTATAAGGCCACTATTATAAGAACTCAAGAAAGTTTAAACAGAGAAGAAAATATTCCTTGATGGTTACGAGACGGGGGGAGGTGGAGGAGAGAGCTACTCACTAATTAAATAGTTGATAAGAACTACTTTAGATGACAGGTAAAACAACACACGATACAGGTGAAGTCAGCACAACTGGGCTAAACCAAAATCACAGAAGTTTCTGGAGTAAACTGAATGCTTTGAAGGCCAGCATAGCAGGGGCAAGGGTTTGGGGACCATGGTTTCAGGGGACATCGAAGTCAATTGGCATAATAAAATCTAGAAAAAAAAAAAACTCCCAGTAACAACAACAACAAAAAAAGCCCTGTCTCAGGTGGCTTCACTGGAGAATTCAGAGAAGAGTTTGCATCAGTACTACTCAAACAATTTCAGAACACAAAAAAGGAAGGGATACTTCTGACTTCATTTATGAAGCCAGCATAACCCTGATACCAAAACCTGACAAAACAACAACAAAAAGCCATTTCTATTGAGTTGATTCCAACTTATAGCCACCCTATAGCACAGAGTAGAACTTCCCCACAGCGTTTCCAAGCCTGGTGGATTCAAACAGCAGACCTTTTGGTTAAGAGCTGTAGCTTTTAACCATTATACCACCAGGGCTTTCAAAACCAGGCAAAGATATCACACAAAAAAAGAAAGAAAGAAAGAAAATTACAGACCAGTATCTCTCGTGAATATAGATGCCAAAATTCTCAACAATATTTTAGCCAATAGAATTCAGCACCATATAAAAAAGAAAAATACACCCCAACCAAGTGGGATTCATACCAGCTATGTAAGGATAGTTCAACGTTAGAAAATCAATCAACATAATCCACCGCATAATAAAACAAAAGAACCACAAGATCATCTCAACCAATAAAGAAAAGGCATTAAAGTCCAACACCCATTCCTGATAAAAAACTTTCAATAAAATAGGTGTAGAAGGGAAATTCCTGAACATAATAAAGGGAATTCTATACAAAACCAACAGCCAAAATCATTCTTAATGGAGAGAGGCTGAAAACATTCCCCCTGAAAACAGGAACAAGGGAAGGGTATACTTTATCACCTGTCCTGTTTAATATTGTGCTAAAAGTCCTAGCTAGAAAAATAAGGCAAGAAAAAGAAATAAAGAGCATCCAAATTGGTAAGGAAGAAGTAAAACTGTCCCTATTTGTGGATGATATGATACTATATGTAGAGAAGTTAAAGGACTCCCCCAAAAAACTGGAACTAATAGAAAGATTCAGCAAAGTAGCAGGATACAGGATAAACATACAATCATCAGTTAGATTCCTATACACCAATAAAGAGAACTACGAAAAGGAAATCAGCAACACAGTACCATTTATAATAGCCCCTAAAAAAATAAAATACTTTAGGAATAAATCTAACCAAGAGCATAAAAGACCTACGCAAAGAAATCTACAAAACATTAGTGCAAGAAACCAAAGGAGACCTACATAAATGGAAAAATATACCATGCTCATGGATAGGCAGACTCAACATTGTGAAAATGTTAATTCTTCCTAAAGCAATCTACGAATACAATGCAATCCAAATACCCACAGCATTTTTTAATGAAATGGAAAAACTAAACATTAACTTTATATGGAAAGGAAAGAGGCCCCAGATAGGTAAAGCACTACTGAATAAAAAGAATAAAGTAGGATAACTCTGCTATCTGACCTTAGAACCTACTATACAGCTATGGTAGTCAGAACAGCCTGGTACTGGTATAATGACAGACACTGACCAATGAAACAGAATCGAGAATTCAGATGTAAATCCATTCACCTACGGTCACCTGATCTTCAACAAAGGCCCAAAGTCCATCAAATGGGGAAAAAAAGCAGTCTTTTTTAACAAATGGTGCTGGCAAAACTGGACGTCCATCTGTAAAAAAATGAAACAGGACCCATATCTCACACCATACATAAAAACTAATTCAATATGAATCAAAAACCTAAATATAAAACCCCAAACTATAAAGGTCATAGAAGAAAAAATAGAGTCAATGCTACAGGTCCTAATACACAGCATATAAGCCATAACTAACAATACACAAACACCAGAAGATAAGCTAGGTAACTGAGATCTTCTAAAAATTAAACACTTATGCTCATTAAAAGATTTCACCAAAAGAGTAAAAACATAAACTATTGACTGGGAAAAAAATTCTGGCTATAACAAGTCTAACAAAGGTCTAACGTGTAATATCCATAGGAAAATTCAACACCTCTACAACAAAAAGACAAGTAACCCAATTAAAAAATGGGCAAAGGATATGAACAGATGCTTCACCAAAGAAGGCATTCAGGTGGCTAACAGACATATGAAGAAATGCTCCTGATCACTAGCCATTAGAAAAATGCAAATCAAACTACCATGAGATACTATCTCACTCCAACATTACTGGCACGAATCAAAAAAACAGAAAATAACAAATGTTGGAGAGGCTGCAGGGAGCTTGGAACTCTTACGGATTTCTGGTGGGAACGTAAAATTGTATCACCATTTTGGAAAGCAATATGGCACTTCCTTAAAAAGCTAGAAATAGAAATACCATACAATCCAGCAATCCCACCTCTAGGAATATATCCTAGAGAAATAAAAGCCGTCACACAGACAGACATATGCACACCTATGTTCATTGCAGCATTATTTACAACAGCAAAAAGATGGAAACAATCTCAGTGCCCAACAACAGATGAATGGATAAACAAACTGTGAGACATGCACACAATGGAATACTTTGCAACAATAAAGAACAAGGATGAATCTGCAAGACATCTCACAACATGGATGAATCTGGAGGGCATTACACTGAGTGAAATAAGTCAATCACAAAAGGACAAATGCTGTATGAGACCGCTATTATAAAAACTCCTTAAAAGGTTTACAGACAGAAACAATCTTTGATGGTTACTAGGGTGGGGAAGGGTGGGAAGAGAAAAATAGTAACTAGACAATAGCTAAGTGGTAACTTTGGTGAAGGGTAAGGCAGTACACAACACTGGAGAAGTCAGCACAACTTGACCAAGGCAAGCTCATGGAAGCTTCATAGACATATCCAAACTCCCTGAGGGACCGAGTTACCGGGCTGAGGGCTGAGGGCTTGGGGGGCATCTAGCTCAATTGGCATAACATAGTTTATAAAGAAAATGTTCTACATCCTACTTTGGTAAGTAGCATCTGAGGTCTTAAAAGCTTGTGAGGGGCCACATTTAATACTCCACTGGTTTCGTCCCATCTGAATCAAGGGAGAAAGAAGAAAACTGAAGACACAAAAGAAAGATTAGTGCAAAGAGCTAATGGACCACAATTACCACACCCTCCACCAGACTGAGTCTAGCACAACTAGATGGTGCCAGGCTACCACCACCAACTTCTCTGCCAAGGATCATAAGAGGGGGTCCCAGACAGAGCTGGAGAAAAACGTAGAACAACAACAAAAAAAAAAATGTCAGGACTTAACTGGTCTGACAGAGACTGGAGAAACCCTGAGAGTATGGACCCTGGACACCCTTTTAACTCAGTACTGAAGTTACTCCTGAGGTTCAGCCTTCAGCCAAAGATTAAAAAAAAAAAAAAAAACAGCCAAAGATTAGACAGGCCCATAAAACAAAACAAGACTAGAGGGGCACGCCAGCCCAGGGGAAAGCACAAGAAGGCACGAGGGGACAGGAAAGCTGGTAACAGGAACCCAAGGTCAAGAACGAGAGAGTGTTGACATGTCGTGGGGTTGGCACAAAACAATGTCACAAAACAAATATATGTATTAATTATTTGATGAGAAACTAATGTGCTCTGTAAACCTTCATCTAAAGTACAATAAAAAATAATTTACAAAAATACATACTTGAAATCTTTTTTTAGAGCTGTTCAGTAAAACTTGTATCCTTCAGTGATAGCACTGACATGGGTAAGAATCACTGAACTGCAAAAGGCTGAGTTTCCAGAATTAAGTATTTAGCAACCCATTTTTACGCACACATTTTTGTCCTAATTTCCAAGTAAAGCTGAGAAATTTACTTTAATTATCTCTGTTCTCCTGTCTCTCCTTCTCAGCCCCACGCTACTCTGGGGTGTGAAATTGATAATGAGAAGAAAGATGATAAAACGTGGGAACAAAGGCTGAAAGCAAACTCAAGATGTGAACTAGTTTTGTAAATGAAGTAAGCATTTTTAGAGGATATGGGTTTTATTTTTAAAAAATATTTTAAAGGATTTATGTTCCAAACATAAAACCATATAAAAATAACAGAACTAAAGCTGAGCCAACAAGTGTTGTCTACGTAATTCAATAAGTAGGACATCTCGCTGCCTCTACCTGGCATATAAATTTGGAACAAAATCTCCTAGACTACTTTAACCAAAAATAAGCATCATCTTTACACCAAATTCATAGTTTCTCATTAGGCACCAATTTTTCAATTTCTGTTAAAATCTAGATCTTAGAAACTGATTCAAGAATTGGGCTGGATTCTACTCCTTGAGGTACATGATAAACAGATGTCTTAGAAAGGGAGAGGAGTTAACATGAATTTATTCTGGGATCCTCCAAGGACTTCCACACTAAATAATTTCAAATATGTGCATAGCAGGATCAGCCTTTTAAGTATTAAAATGTTTTCTTAAGTATATTCTCCCATTTAACCATCAAACTCCCTCACACCCCACCCAATTTCAAGCAGCCCACTTTCAAGGAGGAAGCTTCTACATGGTTGTCTCAGAGAAGTATCCCATGTCAAAAAGCTTGAATGAGTATGACTGGCTTTAACTTCCAAAATGCAAATAAAGAGAACCTGGAACTTGGGCCATTTCTTTTTTTTTTTTTTTAATGAAGATTGGAGAGAGTGAGACTTATCCTTGAGTCTACAAAATGCCTGGCCAGGTTGGGAGGGGGATTGAGGCAAGTAATGGGAAGAAAAGCAATGAAAACAAAAATATTAGAGAGATTGAAAACGGGGCAGTACTATTCTGAAGGGCATATTCAAGCAACCAAGTCTTGTTCAGGAAAAGTTGATTGTCGGGCCAATGCACCCAGCCTCTGCTTGAGTGAGTATGAACAGAACAAATACCCGACCTTCCTGTTGGCCTTCTTTTAGGACTTCCCTCTGATAACAGCCAGTACTTCTTCAGAAGATCACCAAGTAGGAGTAACCTCCTCCACGTCCTAAGAACCTGCTCAACTTCTAACTTGCTCCGTATGGACTAAATGCTTTGCTACGTGGGACTCCCTGGGTGGCATGAATAGTTAAGCACTCAACTACTAACAGAAAAATTGGTGGTTCAAACCCAACTATAGGTGTCTCAGAAGAAAGACCTGATGATCTGCATCTGAAAGTTCACAGTCTTGAAAATGCTATGGAGTATAGCTTCACTTCGCAACACATGGGATTGCGATGACTCCCTACATACCAGAACAACAGTAAATCAGAGGGAAAGAAGAAGGATAGTCTAGACATAGAATAATCTGGCCAGGGGGAGGAGTTATGGATAGTACCATTAGCTGCTGAGCTGGTTAGGTAAAGGTCTAGAAAGGATAAGCTTCATTCTCCCTGGACCAGGACCCCTACCAGTATGACTTCTCTGCAGCATCCACTCTCCTCCACTTACTTACCTGTGCAAAGAAAAAATGTTATAACTACAAATACATATCAAGCTTTGTAGTGTACAAAGTTGTTATTGTTGTTAGGTGCCATCAAGTGAGTTCCAACTCATAGCCACCCTATGTAAAACAAAACGAGATGTTGCCTGGTGCTACCCCATCCTCACAATGATCATTGCTATGTTTGAGCCCATTGTTGCAGCCACTGTGTCAATCCATCTCGTTGAGGGTCTTCTTCATATTCACTGACCCTCTACTTTACTTGTTCTTCTCCAGGGACTGGGCCCTTCTGATAACATGTCCAAAGTATGTGAGATGAAGTCTCACCATCCTCTCTTCTAAGGAGCATTCCAGCTGTACTTCTTCCAAGACAGATACTTTCATTTTGCTGGCAATCCACGGAATATTCAATATTCTTCACCAACACCGTAATTAAATGGCATTAGTTTGTCTTCAGTCTTTCTTATTTATCATCCAGTTTTCTCAAGCATATGCACGATTGAAAACACCATGGCTTGGGTCACGTGCACCTTAGTCCTCAAGGTGACGTCTTTGCTTTTCAACACTTCGAAGAGGTCTTTTGTAGCAGATTTGCCTAATGCAAGGCATTCTTTGATTTCTTGACTGCTGCTTCCATGGGGGTTGATTGTGGATCTAAGTAAAATTAAATCCTTGACAACGTCAATCTTTTCTCCATGTATCATAATGTTGCTTATTGGTCCAGTTGTGAGGATGTTTGCTTTCTTTACGTTGAGGTATAATCCATACTGAAGCTGTATGTAGTCTTTGATCTCCATCAGTAAGTGCTTCAAATCCTCTTCACTTTCAGCAAGCAAGGTTGTGTCATCTGCATATCTCAGGTGGTTAATGAGTCTTTCTCCAATCTTGATACCCCATTCTTCTTCATATAGTCCAGTTGCTCAGATTATTTGGTCAGTATACAGAATTAATAAGTATGGTGAAAGGATGCCATCCTGACACACACCTTTCCTGATTTTAAACCACACAATATCCCTTCGTTCTGTTCAAATGATTGACTCTTGTACTGCGTACAGGTTCTGCATGAGCACAATTAAGTAAGTGCTATAGAATTCCCATTCTTCACAGTGTTATCTATAATTTGTTAAGATTCATACAGTCAAATGCCTTTGCATAGTCAATACAACACAGGTAAACATCTTTGTGTATTCTCTGCTTTCAACCAAGATGCATCTGACATCAGCAATGATATCCCTTGTTCCTTGACCTCTTCTAAATCTAACTTGAATTTATGGCAGTTCCCTGTAGATGTACTGCTGCAAGTGTTTTGGAATTATCTTCAGCAAAATTTTACTTCCATGTGATATTAATGATATCATTCAATAATTTCTGTATTCCATTGAATCACCTTTCTTTGGAATAGACACATATATGGATCTCTGCCAGTCAGTTGGCCGGGGAGCTGTCTTCCAAATTTCTTGGCATAGAAGACTGAGCACTTCCAGCAGAGGCATAGTGGGTGGCAGAGAGTGGGGGGCAGCAGAGTGGGACACTTGCCCCCAGGCACAAGTCCATGGGGGTGCCAGACAAGGTGCAGAATGACAGTCTAAGACGCCACAAATATGAAAGGTGCCTGACTCTGGCAGCTGGACAAGAAAAGGGAAGGAGCTTCTGCTGCCACGTCACAGTTATCAACATCTATTCATCTTGGAATTGGGGGAAGAAGCAATTTAGAGATAGACCCTGGGTGCTCATCACTCTCCCTATGCTCCTGACTTCCAGTGTTGCATCTGTTTGCTGAAGCATCTCAGTTGGCATTCCATCAATTTCCTGGACCCTCGCTCTTTGCCAATGCCTTCAGTGAAGCTTGAACTTCTTCCTTCAGTACCTTTGCCTCTTTATCATATGTTACCTCCTAAAATGGTTAAATGTCAACCAGTTCTTTTTGGTTCAATGATCTGTGTATTCCTTCCATCTTCTTTTGACGCTTCCTACATCATTCAGTATTTTACCATAGAATCCTTCAAAATTGCAACTTGAAGCTTGAATTTTTTGTTTCATTTTTTCAGCTTGAGAAATGCTGAGTGTGTTCTTCGCTTTTGGTTTCCTAACTACAGCTGAATTCACATTTCATTATAATAATTTAATTTGTCCTTTGGAGCCACCCTTTGAAATCTTCTGTTCAGCTCTTTTACTTCATCATTTCCTCTGTTCGTTTTAGCTACTCTGTGTTCAAGAGCAAGTTTCAGAGTGTCTTCTGACATCCATTTTGGTCTTATATTTCTTTCCTGTCTTTTCAGAGATCTTTCTGCATGTATGATGTCCTTAATACCATTCCACAACTCTCTGGTCTTCAGTCATTGGTGTTCAGTGCATTAAATCTATTCTTGAGATCGTCTCTAAATACATGTGGGATATACTCAAGGTCATATTTTGGCTCTCAAGAACTTGTTTTAATTTACTTCAGTGTCAACTTGAATTTGCATATGAACAAGTGATGGTGTGTTCTGTAGTCAGTCCCTGGCCTTGTTCTGACTAATGATATTGAGCTTCTTCATCATCTCCTTCCCCAGATGTAGTAGATTTGATTTCTGTGTATTCCATCCGCCAAGGTCCATACACATAGTCACCATTTATGTTGTTGAAAAAAGGTATTTCCAATAAATAAGTTGTTAGCCTTGCAAAATTCTATGATGCGATCTCCAGTGTCATTTCTATCACCAAGGTCATGTTTTCTAACTACTGATCCTTCTTTTTTGTTTCCAACTTTTGCATTCCAATCTCCAGTAATTATCAATGCATGTTTACTGCATGTTTGATCAATTTCAGACTGCAGGAGTCAGTAAAAATCCTCAATTTCTTCATCTTTGGTATTAATTTCAATAATAGCCACGTTAACTGATCTTCCTTGTAGATGTATGGATATTATTTTATCACTGACAGCATTGTACTGCAGGATAGCTCTTGAAATGTTCTTTTTGATAATGAATGTAACACTACCCCTTTTCAATTAGTCATTCCCAGCATAGTAAACCATATGATTGTCCAATTCAAAATGACCAATATTAGTCTATTTCAGCTCACTAATGCTTAGGATATTGATCTTCGAGCCTTACATTTCGTTTTTGACAACTTCCAATTTTCCTAGATGTACTTTGTGCATTCCTCATTCCAATTACTAATGGGTGTTTGCAGGTCTTTCTTTTCATTTTGGGTCATGCCACATAAGCAAATTGAAGTCCCAAAAGCTTTACTCCATCCACCTCATTAAGGTCGACTCTACTTTGAGGAGACAGCTCTTCCCCAGTTGTATCTTGAGTGCCTTCCAATCTAAGGGGCTCAACTTTCAGCACTGTATAGGACAATGTTCTGCTGCTACCCTTAAGGTTTACCCTGGTTTTCTTTCTTTCTTTTTTCTTTTTTTTGAAGTAGATTTCTAGGTCTTTGTTCCTAGTCTGTCTTAGCCTGGAAGTTCTGCCGAAACCTGTCCACCATGGGTGACCCTGCAGGTATTTGAAATACCGGCAGCATAGTTTCCAGCATCATAGCAACACACAAGCCACCACAGTATAAGAAACTGACAGACAAATGGTGAAGTATATATAAGGTTTTCTTATATATAACCTCATTCATCTCTACAACAAACTGTGAGATAGGGAGGTCAAGTCCCATTATTATCCCACATTTACACACGAGTAAAACTGTAATGAAAGTTGGACGATGAAAAAGGAAGGCTAAGAAGTGACCTATTCAAATTGTGATCTTGAGGAAGAATGTTGAGTATACCAAGGATCACCAGAAGTACAAATAAATCTGTCTTGGAGGAAGTATAGCCAGAATGCTCCTTAGAAATGAGGATGATGAGACTTCATTTCACTTACTTTGGACACAACATCAGGAAGGAGCAATCACTGGAGAAGGACATCATGCCTGGTAAAGTAGAAGGTCAGTGAAAAAGAGGGAGACCCTCAATGAAGCAGATTGACACAGGGGCTGCAACAATTGTGAGGATGGCGCGGGACAGGGCAATATCTCATTGTTATACATAAGGTTGCTATGAATTGTAGGTGACTCAACTCAAAGGCACCTAACAACAACAAAACTGTAAATGCAATGTAATTTACCCAAGAGCACACAGGTGTTAAGAGATAGCTGAGCCCAAGACTTACCTGGTTTCAGTGTTTTCATTCTTCATAATTCTATTGTTTCTTCACTATTTCTTTTGCTCTGCATGGAAGTAGAGCAGACAGTCATCCCAGGCATGCTTCAGTTCAAGAAGACCTGACCTCCTCTACTAAGAATTCCCTTGGTAAAAGGAGAGTATGCCCATTCATTAAACATAAAAGCCAAAAAACCAAACCCAGTGCCGTCAAGTCGATTCCGACTCATAGCGACCCTATAGGACAGAGTAGAACTACCCCATAGAGTTTCCAAGGAGTGCCTGGCAGATTCGAACTGCCAACCCTTTGGTTAGCAGCCATAGCACTTAACCACTACGCCACCAGGGTTTCCTATTCATTAAACATAGGCTCCTTTAACTGAGGCTTCTATGCGACAAGACTACAGCTGGAGAAGTTTACAGGCAAAGTTCCTAGCATGGAGTAGAGGCTCAATAACTATTTTTTGAAAAGGATTCCAGAGACTTTTTTGACCCCATAAATAATCCCTTTTCTTTCCCAAAGAAAAGTAAATAAAAAACATGACCATAAGTAACATAACTTCATATACCTCTAGTGGAAAATAAAATCACAGAGTTTTTTTTTAAATCTCAACAAATCTGAGTCTTTCTGAAAATAATGAGCATCTGAAACCAGTATCATAAAGCAAAACAGCTTGGTAGCCTTAACTCTGTTACTAGAAGTAAAATACTAAAAATGATTTTCATTGAAATGACTAAATTTATCAGGTCCCCTAGCTCTGTGGCATAGAAGCATAAAGAATAGTACACCCTGGGAGTATGTAAAAACCTAGATTAATATTGAATGAAGGGCAAAGGATAAACAGGACTTTGTTCTAAGCTCTTGCTGAAGATAAACACAAACAGTAAGCCAAGAGGTGGACATGAATCAAACCAATGAACACAAGCATTGGTTACTGCAATGCCAGCAGGGCTTTTAAAATGTCAAAAGAAAAGTATACTTTAATAAAAGTACATAAAAACTATGCTGCAAAATTAATGTAGCACACTGTGTGCAGATAAACCCCTGCATAAACAGAAAGTTGAGATTAACTTCATGTATCAGTAAACCTTAGATGACATGACCAATCACCGTGGCAATTTTTTCTCCCCCTTTCAAATATGACTAGAGTCTTTGGGGAGAGTCGATGCATAATGGGGGTCAAAAACTTTAACTCACACATCTTGAACATGCAGAGAAAATGTGCCTTATTTATTTTGTTTATAGTTTTCCTTGTGAATCCCCATTCTCTGGTTGAGGGGAAATTTTAAATGAACATTCATTCAGTCCAATTTAAATTCAGTCTGATTTGATAACTTCAATAGTCTCTCTGTCTCTTTGGGGGAAAAAAAAAAAGCTCAGTTTCTCACATTTCCTCTGCTTCCTCCCAATTATCTCCAAAAGAGAAATTGAGTGTTAGATCTGGAGAGAGGGAGAGGAGTGTGAAATGGGTAGACACAGTGACCTTGAGCATTCTGTTCCAGTCTCCTAGATGATGCTGTCTTCTCCACCTGGCTGCTGCTTGTTTTGGCATTCATGGCTACAGGCTATGGCTGGTCTCTCTCTCTGTCCCTGTTTGGTCCCAGCCCAGTTTGCTCCCTGGCCCATTTGGTCTCACCTTGGCTCCTTCTGCTCTGAAACCCTGAGGCTCCCGCAGTCTCTGTGGTTAAAAACTCCACATGCCTCATCCAGACCCAAGGCAGACTCAGAGGCTTAGCACCCCATCCCACTAGAACAAAGGGTAACTCAGCAAAACTAATCCTTGAGGTCATTGGCTCACTGACAACACAGCACCACCAAGGGAATGAAGATTTGTTTGATGCAATAAAAGTTGGAAAGGTTCTCTCTTTGCAGAGGCCCAAAAGGAGGACAGGGTCTAGAATTTCCTCCCTTCACCTCCCTCAAACCTGAACCCTGGGTCTACCCCCTCAGTGGAGGCACACATCTGACCCATGTGCTCCTTCTTTGTCTTTCTCTCTGACCTTTCCTGTCATTATACCCCAAGGCTGGGAAAGAGGTGAGCTTTGCTTTTATTTCTGTCTCCATCGTGGCTTTGCTGTCAAGGATGGACAGGCTCCTTCTCTACTATGGGATCTTCTAGGTTTAATACCTGACAGGTTAAAGGAAAAAAAGGGGGGGGGATTTGGAAAATTATCTCTCAAGGTAATAGTCTCATTTATAATGCTTTTATTTTGCTTTAATCATATTTTTCATGTCAAAAGCTATGTATATTATTCCCTTTCTCTTCACCATTCTTTATATTTAATTTTTTTCCCTCTGGAAGATGACTGTCTCAGGTTTATCAGGATGAAAATCATGGACTCTAAAAGGTAAAGACACTTCAGTAATTTCCAAAATAATACCACTCACCCCCATATCCTGTTCCCCATAACGTCTGTTCCCATACATAAACATTACTCATTTAAATCAATGCAGAAGGATATACAAAGATATTATTTTATGTAAACATTCAGTTACATAGATTTCTTAAAGCACAAATTTCTCTTTGTTTGTTTCTAACATATAAAATCTAATGTAGGTTATTTTGATGACAGTCATGTTTCTGCAATTACCATGAAGAAAGATAGTTCCTAACTTTATAAGAAATGTGATGCCCTGTGGGGTATCAGCTATTTGATTTTACAGATGACTGGAAGAAATGAAAATATTTATGTGGATAAAGGAAATGTTGGGGGTGGGAAGAGTGGATATGGGGGGGGGGACAACATAGCTGCCTTCAATGTATAAATAGTTTATAAGTTGTTCCTTATGACTCCAAGGGGCAAAATTAAGATCAAAGAAAAAAATAATGGGAAAGATAGCTTTCTAACTTTCTGATAATCAAAGCTGCCCAGATAAGGAATGCCCAGATAACTGCTTCCTCGAGAGTCAATGATTATACCATTATTGGGATTATTCAAGCTGGGTTGGGTGACCACTGAGCAAGGATGTGTTGATTATCTAAAAACTTGAGCTTGTTTCTAATACTCTGAGTTTCCATGCTTCTTTAAAACTGAGAGCCACAGAAGACAAAGCACCTGGTAAAAGATGAAGATCCATAGGAACATGAATGATGCTAGCAAGAAAATGAATCATGGCCTTTCTTCGATGATGAACACTGAGCCATTGAATAGGAAAAAGTCAAAATTCTTTTATTACTACAAAACCAGAGCCCATTAGAGTTTATGAGGAAATTGCTGAAAACGAGGCCATAGAAGAAAAATCAGGTTTCGGAATAGGATACTTCAAAGAACAAGAAGAAATTGAAAACTACTGATTTCCTAGCTTGGTGGGCCAAGAGGAAAAACCTCATTATAGGAATTTTGGAAACTGGGAAAGAAAAGCTATAAGGGGATGTTACTGTTGTTAACTTAAAATGATATCATCCTACCTTTTTTGAAGATTTAAATCACCTTAGTGAGTCCCCAAAAACCTCAGATTATATAGTAAAAGCTGCAAAAGCTGGAAGCTGTATAAAGTGGAAACCTGCCAGGAAAGGAAAATTCAAATATTTTCCACTAAAAGGAGAGAGAGAGTAGTGGTAAGACTGCACCCTGTCAAAGGCAGAAAACTTGCAAGACCTGGAAAAACAAGACAGTCCCATCGAGTTCCAGCTCTCACAGGCTTCACTGTATCTCCTTTCCTTCTTTAGAGCTGTGCCAGAAGTGGTAATAACTGACAGGACCAAGTGGTAGAAAGAAGCGTGGAAGGAGAGGACAAATGAAGGATGTGTATAGGAGGCTGCATCACTTGGCATCCTTGCCATAACTTCATGATCCAACAACCATATTATTCAGGGAGATAGTAAGGAAAGTGAAGGAGTTGAAGCAGCCAGGAGTGGGTCTCCATTGCCTGGAAAGTCAGTGGGATTGGCTCAGTGCAGACCAAGCAGTGATATATCTGGGAGCAGGAGTCAGGGGAAACAAAGCTAGTAGGTATCGAGTAGGCACTAGCTGCTCAACGCTGTGATAAACACTCTGTGTACTGTTAACTCATTTATTCTTCACCTTTTTCCTAATATGAGAATATTGATATCCTTATTTCGTAGTTAACAGAAATGAAACTGAGGCCCAGAGAGACTACATACCCCAGATCACACAGCCAGTGACTGGTGGCTGGGATTCTAAATCCCAAAACTCATGGTCTCTCCACTACACCAGCCTAACAAAATGTGCTGAGGCAGGAACAGTTAAAGATAAATGACAAGTGATGCCAGAAACAGGAATCAAGCAAGTGAGGGACGTGCTTGGGCAGTACACAGAAAGGACTGAAGAGTGTAAGATTCACAGCCAGTCACCCACGTGAACTAAGCCAGAAACCCAGGAGCCACAAGATATCAAACACCAAGGAGGGGAGAGGAGGGAAAAAGTAAGGCTGTGCACAAAAAAGGACCCCAGACAAAATAGCCCTTAATGTGTGGGAACTGTTACCACACCCTTGTCTTCTATTTTTTATTCTCCTATATTAGGGATTTCCATCTCCAGAACTCTAAGGGAAGAGGAAACCATTTGGCTTCCTCATATCTTTCTTTGTTCGTACTCCATCGGCACTATAACTCTTGATTATGAGCTATGGAAGGTCAAGCTGCATCAAGAGGTAAGAACTGAAATGAAAGACTCAAGAGATATTTAGAGTCACCACTTGGTTTCTTGCTCTTAAATAATTCAGGATTCATTTTTTTATATATATAGAGCCCATGAACTTACAATGAATGAACCACAAGCCACCAGTGTCACCTGAACAATAATAAAGGAAGAAAGGAGACAAAATGAGGAAATGGAGGAGCCAAATGGGATTGCAGGGTTATAGGCTATAGCACTGCATGGTCAGATTTAGGCTTTGGTGTCAACTGGAAGCCATTTTTACATTTGGACAAAAGCCCTAGCCTAATTATTTTCCAGGTAAAAGTGTGAAAAAAGTCTTAAAACTAAACAAGTCCAAGGATCAAAAAATAATCATCAATTAGTCCAAGGATACACTGCGTGAAATGCCCTTAAGGAATATAATTACCATGGAATATAATATACTATAATTACATTTTCAGAAATAAGTCTATACATGTGATTATGCGTGACAGGTAAATGAAGCAGCATTAGCAAGGCTTGTCAACATGCAAATACTATTTCTACCAGGGCATTCAGATACAATTTATCAAATAGAATTAATCGTCTCAAAGCAAACAGAGTTCTGAGATATCCCTCACACATAGCAAAATCACTATTTCCATGCATGCTCAAGAACCCAGTTACTGTAATACACTGCCTCCAATAATTAAACTCATTGTCTTTCAGTTTTGTTTTTAGGGGTGGAAGTTGTCATAGTTTGCTATTATCTTATTACGATCTGGGTAAAACACGTGTAAAAGGTTTGCATTACCGGGAGCGTATTATCACCCATTAGAAACCGCTTTACTTCTCCAGAGAGTCAATACATAGCATATTCTCAGAAATGCAAACGACATTGAACATGCTCCTTACATTTTTCAAGGTCAAATTAACTCCTATGCACAGATTTAGGTGCACATGTATGTACAAACATACACACACGTGCTCACTCTCTCTGAGGAAATGCAGAGCATCTTTTACTAGCTGTCCGTTATAATGTAACAGCAAGTGATTCAAATACAAAATTGCCATCGTAGAAAACCTTTTACAGGCATCATTCTAAGCTTCAGGATAAGGGCTCTGTGGCATATTCGTGCAGATTTTACCTCTGCTGGCTTTTCACTAATGGCTCTGATAAAGCATAACGTGTGACTGCCGTAATTACTTACATGGGAATCGAAAAGTGGCTATGCAACCGTCGCAGCGCTTGTGGTCTTGATTTTTGCACTACTGACTGGAGAAAAAAGATTCTTCTCTGCTTCCAGGAAAACCATTTCCTGGCTTGCCCTGCATTTGATTAGCAATTTCACTCAGGGGTGGGCAGAGCGAGGGCGTGTTCAGCATGCCCAGGCACATTCAGCACTCAATAGAAAAAGGAACAAAGAAGGCTGGAACTTCGACCTTGGCAGGGTCTGCAGCTCACTCACTCTATGTGCTCTTCATATGAGATCCTGGAAGGTATGAGAATGGGAATGACTGCATACAACCGGGGATAAAAAAAAAAAAAACCACTGCCCTCAAGGCAATCAATTCCAACTCATAGCGACCCTAGAGGACAGAGTAGAATTGCCCCGTAGGGTTTCCAAGGAGCAGCTGGTGGATTCGAACTGCCAAACTTTTGGTTGGCAGCCAAGCTCTTCACCACTGTGCCACCAGGGCTTCTGGGCCAGAGACAGGAAAGTAGAATCTTTGAAGTAGTATGGCATCATATAGTGACAGCTTCTAAATAAGCACAAAACAGAATTTCACATTAAATTTGTAGACTTCACCCTCCCAGATTTCCATACGCAATTTTACGAGCACACGGGACTACAGAAGAAGCAAGCTGATTTTTTAAAAAACCTGAAGAACCTTAAAGGAACAACCACCTCTGGGTGATAGTGGACCAGGCACCTTCTAGAGAGATCCAACCCAATTTGCTGGGAACTCATAGACAGGGACTGCAGGTTCTTGGTGACCATTAGTATGCCATAGCAAGCAGCATAGTGTTTGCTTGCTTCTTATTTAATTACTCTGTGCCAGGCACTATGCTAATTTAAATGTTTTCCTTTTTAATCCTCATAACAATCCTAGAAGGTAGATATACCCCTTTGTACAGAAGAGGAAGCTCTAGCATAAGAGTTCAGGTAACATGTCTGAGATCACAGACTGACCCAGAGCTGACTGTGCCACTTACGAGCTCAGTGGCGTTGGACAAGTCCTTTAACCTCTTTGATCCTCAATTTCTTCATCTGTAAAATAAATATGGTCTCATAATAAAACTTCTGAACCAAGCAATAGTAAATGCTACAAATTAAAGTAGAAACTGCTTCAGGAACAGAGAGGAGGAAGTAATCCCGACTAGGCCTGGCAGTATAGTGGTTAGGTGCTCCAGCTGCTATCCAAAAGGTCAGCAGTTCAAATCCACCAGGTGCTCCTTGGAAACTCTAAGGGGCAGTTCTACTCTGTTCTGTAGGGTCGCTATGAGTTGGAATAGACGCAGCTGCAAAGAGTTTGGTTTTTTTTTTTGTTTTTTTTGTTTTTGGTTTAAGCAGCTTGAGGAATCCATCAGGCTCTCCTTGGAAACCCTATGGGGCAGGTCTACGCTGTCCTATAGGATTGCTGTGAGTCAGAATCATAGGTTTGGTTTGGTTTTTAGGCAGCTTGTAAGGAGCACTGGTGATGCAGTGTTTAAGTGCTTGGCTTTTAACTAAAAGGTCAGCAATTTGAACTCACCAGCAGCTCTATGGGAGAAAAGGCCTGGCAATTTGCTCCCGTGAAGATTATAGCCTAGGAGACCCTATGGGGCAGTTCTACTTGGTCCTATAAGGTCACTGTGAGTCAGAATTGACCAGATGGCATGCAACAATAGTCAGCTTGGCATGTTCCTAGGCGGCGCAAATGGTTTGCACCTGGCTACTAATCAAAAAGGTGGTGGTTCGAACCTACCCAGTGGTACTACAGGAGAAAGGCCCAGCAATCTGTTTCCACAAAGATTACAGCCAAGAAAACTCTATAGAACAGTTCTACTTTGCTAATATGTGGGCCACCTTGAGTCAGAATCAACTTGACAACAATCAGTTTTTTAGGCAGCTTGAAGTGCCTGGGTAGTGCAAAAGGTTAATACGATAGGAGAAGTTTGGAGGTTCTAGCCCACGCAGAGGCACCTTGGAAGAAAGGCCTGAAGATTTACTTCTAAAAAATCAGTCGCTGAAAACTCTGTGAAACCACTGCCCTACTGTGACACACACGAGGTCACCATGAGCAGCGTAGACTCCTCGGCAATAGTACTGGCAGGTGGGAGCTAATTAACATGGCATAAACCCCAACTTATTACCCACTTTTTGTGGACCTTCTTTGTCAGTTCAGTCTTTTGTGTTTTTATTAACACTCTTATTCCTACTAGTAACTGTGCCTTGTTCATTTTTATCATCTTTTCTAGACCTGTTTTTAATGTTTATTGAAATGATTGGATGGATGAGTAGATAGATAAATAAATAAATTTTTTTTTTTATAGGAAGAATAAATACATCTTGTCTGGCAACTTAGGCAATTGTGGTCTTTACTCTTTCTTCTTTTGATCCCATCTTTACCTTCCCAAATTTCTGGACCAGTTCAAGTCCCGTTATTATGTATTCCCATAACTTTCTGTACATTATTGTGATTGCTTGTTGAATGTCTGCCTTCCCCACCAGATTTTAAGTTTATTGAGATGGTGACCATCAGTTTTGTTTTATACTGTATCTCCAATACCTAGCTCATAGCAGGTGATCATTAAATATTTTAAAAACAGCAAATGATTGAATTATTGTCTAAATCTTGTCTTTGTTTTTTTATATTCCACCTGAATTTAGTTTTTTATTGAACTTTAGATGAAGGTTTATAGAACAAACTAGTTTCTCATCAAACAGTACACACATTGTTGTATGACATTGGTTAACAACCCCATGACATGTCAACACTCTCCCTTCTCAACCCTGGGTTCTCTATTACCAGCTGTCCTGTTTCCCGCTACCTTCCAGTCCCTGCCCCAAGGCTGGAGTGCCCCTTTAGTCTTTTTTTGTTCCATGGGACTCTTCAATCTGTGGCTGAAGGGTGAACCTCAGGAGTGGCCTCATTACTGAGCTGAAAGGGTGTCCAGGGGCCATACTTTCAGGGTTTCTCCAGTCTCTCTCAGGGCAGCAAGTCTGGTCATTCTTTTTGAGTTAGAATTTTGTTATAGATTTTTCTCCAGCTCTGTCTGGGACCTTCTATTTTGATCCCTGTCAGAGCAGTCAGTGGTGGTAGCTGGGGACCATCTAGTTGTACTGGACTCAGTCTGGTAGAGGCCGTGGTAGATGTGGTCTATTAGACCTTTGGACTAATCTTTCCCTTATGTCTTTAGTTTTCTTCATTATTCCTTGCTCCCAAAGGGGTGAGACCAGCAGAGTATCCTAGATAGCCATTCACAGGCTTTTAAGACCACAGACGCTACTGGCCAAAGTAGAATGTACAACATTTTCTTTATAAACTGTTATGCAAATTGAGCTATGTGTTCCCTGAGACCATGGTCCCCATAGCCCTCAGCCCAGCAATTGGGTCCCTCAGGGAGTTTGGATGTGTCTATGGAACTACCATGGCCTTGCCTTGTACAGGCTGTGCTGGCTTCCCCAGTATTGTGTAATGTCTTACCCTTCATCAAAGTTACCACTCATCTATTGTCTATTGTTTTTCCATCCCTACCCCTCCCCTCCCTTGTAACCATCAAATATTGTTTCTTTTTGTATGTAAACCTTTTCATTAGTTTTTACAGTAGTGATCTCATATGATATTTGTCCTTTTGTGACTGACTTATTTCACTCAGCATAATGTCCTCCAGATGCATCCATGTTATGAGATGCTTCACAGATTCATTGTTGTTCTTTATTGTTGCATAATACTCCATTGTGTGAAAAAAAAAATTTTTTTTTTTTTAAATGTACCACTAAATCCTGTCTTTTCTGATGACTTAGTTTCTGGCCACCCAAACATGAATTTTGCTCCTGAAAACTCTTAGTGATGTGGTGTCTCTGCTATTGAAAATCCATGGAGCACAGCTCTACCCTGACGCCCACGAGGTCACCATGAGTCAGAATCAACTCAATGTCAACTGCTTGTTGCTTAGTTCTACTCTGCTTAAGACGAAACACTGAATGTATGTGAATTCAACATCGAATCTCAAAAGATTAGAGATGTTTTATCCTTTTAAGATAGCTTTTTATTAAAAAAACAAACACACACGCACACAAAGCTAAGGATGATTTTTAAAAACTACCTTACAGTTAGATTGCGGCAATGAATCATATTTAGTCCAAACATCTACAGATTCTATTTCAGTATCTAGGTCCTAGGTACTCTGAGGTGGGAGAAAGATGTGGCAGTATGCTTCTGTAAAGATTACAGCCTTGGAAACCCTGTAGAGTAGCGCCACTCTGTTCACTGTGAGTAGGAATCAATTCGATTGCAACTGGTTGTTTGTTGGTTTGTTGTAGGTACCTTGAGAAACACTACAAAAATCTAAAGCATCAAAGAGAACAAACAAAATTCAATCTTGTTTACTAATGCAGGAGAAGAGACAAGATATTGCAGAAAGATTTTTTAATTGTTTAGTGCTGTCTGGTTATCCTTGAGTCAAGCAAAATGAATCTGAACATACTGTAGATATTTCCCAGGCACCATGTTTTTATTTAATACAACTATTATTCAAATTCATGCACCAACCACTAAGGTCAAAGATAAAGTAATTGAAGATTTTGATGAACCTTTACAGTCTGAAATTGATCAAACATGCAGTCAGCATGCATTGATAATTACTGGTGATTGGAATGCAAAAAGAAACAAAGAAGGATTGGTAGTTGGAAAATATGGCCTTTGTGATAGAAATGATGCCAGAGATCGCATGATAGAATTTTGCATGACCAGTGACTTCTTCACTGCAGATACATTTTTTCAACAACATAAACTGCCACTATGTACGTGGACCTTGCCAGATGAAATATACAGGAATCAAATCGATTACATCTGTGGAAAGAGACAACGGAAAAGCTCAATATCATCAGTCAGAGCAAGGCCAGGGGTCGACTGCTGAACAATCAATTGTTCATATGCAAGTTCAAGCTGAAACTGAAGAAAATTAGAACAAGTCCACAAGAGCCAAAGTACAACCTTGAATATATCCCACCTGAATTTTGATACCATCCCAAGAACAGATTTGACACACTGAACACTTATAACTGAAGACCAGATGAGTTGTGGAATGACACCAAGGTCATCATACATGAAGAAAGCAAGAGGTCATTAAAAAGAAAGAAAAGACCAAAGCAGATGTCAGAAGAGACTCTGAAACTTGCTCTTGCACATCAAGTAGCTAAAGCAAACGGAAGAAATGTTGAAGTAAAAGAGCTGAACAGAAGATTTTGAAGGGCAGTTCTAGAAGACAAAGTATTATGATGGCATGTACAAAGACCTGGAGATAGAAAACCAAAAGGTAAAAACACACTTCACGTTTCTCAAGATGAAAGAACTGAAGACAAAATTCAAGCCTCAAGTTGCAATATTGGAGAATTCTACAGGGAAAATATTAAATGACACAGGAAGCATCAAAAGAAGATGGAAGGTATACACAGAGTCACTATACCAAAAAGAATTGGTCAAAATTCAACCATTTAAGGAAGTAGCATATGATCAGGAACTGATGGTACTGAAGGAAGAAGTTCAAGCTGCACTGAAGGCATTGGCGAAAAACAAGGTTACAGGAATCTACGGAAAACCCATTGAGATGTTTCAACAAATGGATGAAGCTTTGGAAGTGCTCACTCATCTATTCCAAGAAATTTGGAAGGCAGCTACCTGGCGAACCAACTGGAAGAGATCCATATTTATACCTATTCCCAAGAAAGATGATCCAACAGAATGCAGGAATTATCAAACAATATCATTAATATGACACACAAGTAAAATTTTGCTGAAGATCATTCAAAAGAAGCTGCAGCAGTATATCAACAGGGAAGTGCCAAAAATTCAAGCCAGGTTCAGAAGAGGATGTGGAATCAGGGATATCATTGCTGATGTCAGATGGATCTTGGCTGAAAGCAGAGAATACCAGAAGGATGTTTACCTATGTTCTATTGACTATGCAAAAGTATTCAACTGTACGGATCTTAACAAATTATGGTAACATTGCAAAGAATGGGCATTCCAGAACACTTGATTGTGCTCATGAGAAACCTATACATAGATCAAAAGGCAGTCATTTGAACAGAAAAAGGGGATACTGTGTGGTTTAAAATCAAGAAAGCTCTGTGTGAGGGTTGTATCCTCTCACCGTATTTACTCAATCTGTATGCTGAGCAAATAATCTGAGAATTTGGACTATATGAAGAAGAACAGGGCATCAGGATCGGAAGAAGGCTCATTAACAACCTGCGTTATGCAGATGACACAACCTTGATTGCTGAAAGTGAAGAGGACTTGAAGCACTTACTAATGAAGATCAAAGACCACAACCTTCAGTATGGATTATGCCTCAACATAAAGAAAACAAAAATCCTCACAACTGGACCAATAAGCAACATCATGATAAACCGAGAAAAGATTGAAGTTGTCAAGGATTTCCTTTTGCTTAGATTCACAATCAACAGCCACAGAAGGAGCAGTCAAGAAATCAAATGACCCGTTGTCTTGGGTAAATCTGCTGCAAAAGACCTTTTTAAACTGTTAAAAAGCAAAGATGTTACCTTGAAGACTAAGGTGCGCCTGACCCAAGCCATGGTGTTTTCTGTCGCCTCATATGCACACGAAAGCTGGACAACGAATAAGGAAAACTGAAGAAGAATTTATACTCTTGAATTGTGTTGTTGACAAAGAACACTGAATATGCCATCGGCTGCCAAAAGAACGAACAAATCTGTCTTGGAAGAAGTACAACCAGAATGCTCCTTAGAAGTAAGGATAATGAGGCTATGTCTCACGTACTTCGGACAAGTTATCAGGAGGGACCAGTCCCTGGAGGACATCACGCTTGGTAAAGTAGAGGGTCACCAGAAAAGAGGAAGGCCTTCAACGTGATGAATTTACACAGTGGCTGCAACAATGGGCTCAGACATAACAACGATTGTGAGGATGACGTACGGCCGGGCAGTGTTTTATTTTGTTGTATACGGGGTTTTTATGCATCAGAACTGACTCAACAGCACAAAACAACAACATGATTTTACTAGAAAAAGCCAGATAGTGTCACATATTTGAATCATACAATAATATCCCTTATCTATGCTTACTGTTGATGGCACTGGGTACTGGGTTATGCTTACTATATCATTTCAAGGTCCAACAAGGAAACAAAGTATTTAAAAGCCAGCTAATTCAATTTAGGGAATTGGCTGCACAGGTAATGGAACTGCCGAGAAGTCAGGCAGGCCCTGATAAGGCAAACTCAGGGATTAACAACAGCAGGAAGCCACAAACACCTCTGGGCTAGAGGGACAAAGTGTTATTGGAGCTTATGGGCCCAGGGCACTTGATGGAAATTAGAACCAGGTAGAAGATTCTGCCACCGCCAAAGAGGCCACCTAAATCAGAGATAAATGAGGAGACACACCTTGGCTTTTTGTCCTCTTGTCCTTTCATCTCCCACCAGAAGCAGCTGACAAGCGAGTCTGAGGAGCACCGACTGCAGGAGCCAGCTCCCCTGTGATACAGAGAGGAGGAAGGGAAGGCCAGGAACAGGTGTGAGGGCGAACAGCTCAGCGCCGGGCCGTCAGCCTACGGCCCGCTGGGGATGTGCCTGCCACATACTTTCCTCCATCACTGCAGCGAAGATTTTACCGTTGTATCAACTAATTTTAAGTTGGAAATTAATAACTTGATATTCTGATTTAAAATATTGTAGCTAAGAAATCACTTCTAAAGATGTTGTTCTTAAGTTCTATCGTTTTATATTCATTCCATAAAGTTTCAGTTTCAATGGATAACTCTAACTTGAACATTTTTTGCAAAAGACATGTCATAAAAAAAAAAAAAAATCCATCACTGTTAAGGATTTTTCATACAACAGGTAAGCGCTAAAAAAAAAGCACTAGAGCCCAGGAATTTAGTATTGCTTGCCATTTTGCCTTTTCAAAGTGGGAGGTGTGAGATCTAAGAGAAGAATAAGCAAAAGAGATGCCTAATAAAATTCAATGGGCTAGAATACTGCTAAATTGTCTGACAATTTTCTAACTTCAAGTAATAATCATTTTGGAAAGTAAAAATCTTTGTCAAAGCATGCCTAAAGTCACTGTTGTCAAAAGCTCTTACCGGAATTCAAGTCATTTGATTATTCAGGAAATTATATCTTAGAATATCAAACATGGAGATCTACCCAGGTCATATTAAATATTCAGTTTGATTGACTGATTTGGTCACTCACCTGTAAATTCTGGATTGCTCACAGCCATTTTTCTTGGGTCTGTGACCTCATCAGATTGTATAACTGCCAGTGGTAGCCATCATTTTTGGATGAAATTTTCTTCACCTCTGGTAAGTGGTGGTACTCAAAATCGTTTCTAAAGGGTGTGTGAGGCAATCAGATGCGGTTTTACTGCCTTGTCCTTCCCCACTGTGGCTAATAGTTACAATCTTAGGGGCTATGTCCTTTTTAAAACATTCGAGCAGATGCTGTCATTAACATCCTCAGGAAGCCAGTTTAGGCACCCCAGCCCTAACTCTCTGCTGAGACACACTCAGTCTTGTGAGGCATGTAAAATTCAGAGTTCTAAACCGTTAGTGCCCACTAAAGCTCTCCTGGTAATTTGCACGTGATTAGGGATGGTCATATATATAGGGTTGCTGTGAGTCAGAATCGACTCGACGGCACTGGGTTTGGTTTTTTGTTTGGTTTTAGGGATGGTCAAACTGCAACTGGAGAAATTATATTCTTATTCTTGCCACCATCCCTACAGTAACCAAAAGGTCAGCAGTTAGAATCCGCCAGGCGCTCCTTGGAAACTCTCTGGGGTAGTTCCACTCTGTCCTATAGGGTCACTATGAGTCAGAATCGACCAGACAGTATGGGATTTTTTTTTTTAGATCTTCTCTGCTTTTCCTGCTTTGTAAAGGTAAGTAGTGCTGTTGTGCACTGCTAGACACCTACTGTATTTCTTCCCAGGAAGGTAGAGTTGAAAGGAAAGAGTCTCATTAATTCAACACAATCTTTAGACACTACCTGCCCCTTCCTCAACAAACCAAGAATCAGTGTTTGGCTCCTTTGGAATATTCAACGCACTTACCTCCGAAATATTGGACACTTGGATGGAGTGAGGAACAAAACCATTTTTTTTTTAATGCCCCAATTATGCAGCCTCATTATTTAACGTTTCTTTAAACAGAACAAAAGGTGAGACATGGACACCATAGGATGGGAAAGAAGTCATTTACAGCGAAACTTCAACCTTGCAACAAGCTTAAAAGCCCAAATCAGTTCACATGAGAAAGAGACAGCAGAATCGGAAGGAAGAATAAAAGTCATAGAAATTTTTTACCCTAGATTAAATATAAATGTGGCTTTTAGAAGTGTTTATTTTACTATGGTTTCAGAATAAGCCACAAAAATTTCAACAAAAGTACTGCCATTTCCTACTTTGAAAAAAAGACAAAATTTGCAGTTCCTTCACAGTTGCTGTTTGATTTCTTAATTATGATATCAAGCAATATTAAATTTGCTTTAAACTGAGGTTGTTTCAAGAGAGCCAAAAAACATGACATAAAATTGAAAAAATCATAGGTTTCATTTCTTTTCTTATGCTATCTGAGATGTCATTAGCCAGCAATACTTTGCCCTAACCTCTCAGTTAGGAACTTAGTCCCTAATGGCATCATCATATGTTCTTTCCTATTTTAAATGTTAATTCATTCTAAAGTCTCCTGATTTTCCTATGGATAACATATTCCTTTACGCACGCCATTTTTAAAATTGTCACAACCTCTTCCTTTATATAAACCAACCCACAGCAAAATACCAACTTATTTTTAATTGTTTAAACCCTAAATATGTATTTACTGAAGGCTCCACTTCTGCTTATGATACAGAAAGCCACAAGAGAACATCGCTTTCACGGTAACACATGAAAAAGCTTAATAACCGACAAGATTGAAACTTCTGGTGTCCATCAGATAGCCAAGGTGCAAGGCAACAAAGGGAACCCAATTGCAAAGAGCAACCAATGGCTTCTACTTCTGCCCAAGGATCCAGATTACCCTCCCTCCTGGAACAACTGAAAATGCAGACAAAATATGTGAAATGATGGGTTTTCAGACATTGATCAACAGACAGCACAGGAAAAGGACACAGAAGAGAGGACAAACAAACAGAGTGAGCCCTACAGTTTTTCTCATTGCTGTATGGAGAGATTTTTCAGGCCACAGTGTGGATAAGTGGAACCCCAATGGAGCCCAGAGTTCCCCCGCAATGAGGAGGCAAAGTTGGAAGTCCAAGGAGACTAAGGTGGCTAGAGTTCACAGAGAAGTGTCCATGGATGAGAGAGCTGCAAGAAAAAGCCCTCCAGAGACCTGCAGAAGGATCCCTCAGCTTTCAGTTGAGTCCTAATCAGTGCATTCACGAGAGGAAACAATTCAAAATCGGGGACGAAGCACCCAAAAGGAAGAAGCACCCAATCTCCAGAGGTCATAGGGGCCAGGAATACTTTGTGTTCCCACCAGTCACTGTGGGACACTAGATAGAGTTCTCAGAATGACATTATCTCAATAACATGACAAAATTACCCCTAGACTAAAGAGTGCTCTGATCTAGCCGAACAAAACTTAAAAGAAGGCCTAGAAATAAATGAGCTGTCACTTCAAGGACTAAGGTGTGCCTGACCCAAGCCATGGTGTTTTCAATCACCTTATGTGCATATGAAAGCTGGAGAAGGAATAAGGAAGATGAAAATAGAATTGAAGCCTTTGAATTATGGTGCTGGCAAAGAAATTTGTGTATACCATGGACTGCCAGAAGAACAAACAAATCAGTCTTAGAAGGACAGCCAGAACGCTCTTTAGAAGCAAGGATAGAGAAATTTTGTCTTCAAAACTTTGTACATGTTATCAGGAAGGACCAGTCCCTGAAGAAGGACATCATGCTTGGTAAATAGAAGGTCAGTGAAAAAGAGGAAGACTCTCAACAGAATAGATTGACACAGTGCTCAAGCATTACAACTGTTGTGAGGATGGTACAGTACCGGGCAGTGTTTCATTCTGTTGTACAGAGGGTCGCTGTAAGTCGGAACAGACTCAATGACACCTAAAAACAACAACAGCATGCATTGTCAAATGCATTGGATAGTACACTTAAAGAAGGTGAATTTTACTGTGTGCAAATTATATTTCAATAAACATAACTGTAACAAAAACCAATGTAAAGACCACATGCATTAGAACAGCTACAATTAAAAAGACACAATAACAGTATTGGCAATGATATGAAGTAATTGAAACTCTCATACACTTGCTGGTAGGACTGTAAAATGGTATGCCCAATTTAAAAAAAAAAATTGTTTGGCAGTTTCCTTTAAAAAAAAAAGATACACCAACCCTATTTATGCAAGAGAAATAAAGACATATGTCTACAAAAGACTTGTACTCAAATGTTTGTAGCAGCTTTACTCACAAAAGCTGAAAACTGGAAACAGCCCAAGCATCTCTCAGCAAGTGAGTGGATAAAGAAAATTTAGTGAATGTACGCAGTGGAATACTACTGAGCAATGAAAAGGGGGGAGAGGACAAACACTTATATGTGTAACACAAAGAAATCTGAAAACCATTATGCTGAGTGAGAGAAGTCAGACATGGGGCAATACATGCTGTATTTTTTCCATAACAGTCTAGAAAATTAAAAACGAATCTATAGTGACAAGTAGATCCATGTTTGCTTGTGGTCAGGGAAAGATGGACTGCAAAGGGGCATAGGAAATCAATCTTCTGAGCTGATAGAAAATGTTCTGTGTCTTAATTGCAGCAGGGATTTTAGGGCTATTATATCAACTCGACAGCAGTGGGTTTGGTTTTGGTTTATACATTATACATATATATGTAAAAACTCACTGAATTATAAATTTATAGATGCAGTTTGTTTAACATAAATTATACCTCAATAAAAATGGAATTAAATAAAGGGAGGTTTAAGTTCATGCAATTAATTCAAAGTTTCTCAAAAAGGTTTCTGAGGCTTCAGCCTCATCAGATGTATCTTTCCTCAGTAGGGAGGGTATTAGAGGATCAGCTCCCAACAAGCTGATATTCCAGCTGTGGTGCCATGGAAGAAAGGCCTGGAGATCTGCTTCAGTAAATATTACAGCCAAGAAAACCCTATGGAGCAGTTCTACTCTATAACACATGAGACCTCTATGTGTCGAAACTGACTCAATGGTGACTGGAAAAAAACTTACATAAAGGTTTCACTGAACAAAAGCAGTAGCTCTTTATGAAAGCAGCTGCCATTTCTGGAAAGACAGAGGAAGAAAAGCACCAGAAACCTCTAGCAGCATATCTTCTCACATACGTCAGTGCAGTGACTCTCCATGACTCCCAATGGCATTTCTAACAGATCCTGAGGCCCTGGGCTGGGGTTGCTATGAGCACCACTTGTAGAAGGCCGCGGAAGCTGGAAGAGCTCCACCAGCTCCCCTTTGATACAGAATAATCTCTCAAACACCCATCTGTGCCAATCTTTGAGCTGCAGTATACTGCAATTATTTCACTCTGGAACTGCCTAAATAAAGGAACTTGTCAAAGTCCAAAACTTGTCTGCTACTGTACTCACCAACTCAAGTCCTAGAACTTTTCTTGGGCCTTACAAATTCACCATTCTTAACGTTCATATTGCCTAGATTCAGTTTTCTGGATGAAAGACCACAAAAGAAAATTCAGCTCAGAGGGGTCCTAAATGTTCTCTCTTTCCCTATAATTGAGACTGACGTTTAAAAACTGCTTTTAAATATGAACTGACTACCTGTGGAACACAAATGTAATGAGATTTGGTTATTCCATCTTTGTGGTCTTTACGAGACCAAAACATCCTGACAGAAAATGAAACAATCATTTATTCAAGTATTTATATACTGGCACAAAACTTCTGGATTTTTCCAAATATCCAGAATTCTGTTATCTGTTTTTATTGTTGTTAACAGTGGTTTTTACTGTTTTTATTGTTGTTAACTGTGGTCAAGTCATGGCAATCCTATACACAACAAAATCAAACTGTTGTGATCCATAAGGTTTTTACTGGTTGATTCTTAAAAGTAGATTGCCAGGCTTTTCTTCCTAGTCTGCCATAGTCTGGAAGCTCCACTGAAGCCTGTTCAGTACCAAGGCAACACACAAGCCTCCAGTGACAGACGGGTGGTGGCTGCTCTTGAGGGACACTGGCCAGGGATTGAACCCACGTCTCCCACATGGAAGGGGAGAATTCTACCACTGAACCACTGCCCCTCTGTTATCCTCGGGGGGGAAATGTGTTTAAAACGATTTATCTTTACTTCTTAAGCAGCCTCAGAATATTGTAGATACAGTCATATAGCAACATATCTTCTTAGTAAAATGATCCATGTTTTAGAGTATCTTCCTCCAGAAGACCTGTCCACTGTGATTTGATTTTCTAATAGCTCCGTTTGTCATAGTGATGGCTCTCTCCTTCACTGCTCCCAAATGTGGTCACCCACGTGGCTGAAATTACAGTGAGTTTGAAAAAGTCTTTTGGATGCAAGAGCCTGTTTTGAAAATTTAACAACTAATCTAAATTTTGTTAAATAGAAATGATTTAAACATGAAAATGGCTTTCTTCTTCCTACTAGAGGCTATAACTCTACTAGAATACAAAATGATTCATGAGCAAAATGCTGAAGGAGCCAGTATTTTCTATGAGTGAGAAAGATGAAGAGGTTGAATCATTCACACCAACAGGATCAAGGAAGGATGATAAGTGATGGGCTATGACTTTGCATCCTTTATTCCAGCTTTGAAAACATGTAATTGTAAAAGGGAAGGTTTTCAAATAGAAATTCAAGCGATATCCACAAGACTTGGCATCTGTTCTATACCCCCCCCATAGCAAGTGAAAACTATTAGACAGAGTCAGAGAGATCAAGAAATGATACTTTCACAATTCCAGAATATTTGAATTATTCATTTTCTCCTTGAAAATATGTCATTTGTAATAAAGTTTGCCAGGTCCCTTCATGCTAAAATAATTAATGGAGCATTACACTGAGGAAAAACTATCATAATACCCTTTAAACAAAAGTCCTTTTTTCCCTTTGTTATTTTTTCAAACACGGAAATTGATTCTGAAAGTAATGATTCTAATATCTTTAACTATTTAGGCACCTAAGCATTGGTACTAAGAATTGGTGATAGCTGAGAATTAGCACTGTATCAGCAGCATTTTAATACAAATATATTCAAGTAAACATGGTGCTCAATAGCAAAATGATAATAACCTAAGTGGCAAAGCATAGACTAGACTGCAAACAGATCGCATTAGGAGAAAAATGTCTCCCTGCAAAATTCAGGGAGTGGGCAAACATCTGTTTGGGTGTCTGGCAGTCATCCTACATGATCATCCATGCCTTTTACTTCCTGGAAAAATAAATGATAAGTCCAAAAGTTTCTTCCAGCTCCCCCAAGAACTGAAACTGCCAGACACTGGAAGTTCACTATCAAAATATTTTTAACCTGGGGCCTTGGATAACTGGACTGCAGAGATGTGGACAGGGCAGAGTTGCTGGTCCCCTCCTTCACTCCTGCTCAGTTGGCCATGGCTTCCTTTTGGTTGTTACAAAACCAGCCTGAGTCCTGCATGGATGGCCCCCCGCCACAGACCCTTCTCTGTTCCTTTGATCCTTCCTCTCCTCCAAAGGACTTGGATACAGCAGAGATCTGAATGGACCAGTCCTGCCTTTATGTACTCCAATTTCCTCTATAAAAACAAGACATGTCCCAAACACCCAAGACTGAAAAAGGGAAAAAAGCAAAGTCCTCTGCTTTTGCCTAGATTATCCTAACAGACTACAATACAGTTGACATAGTTCAAATTCATAAGAAAAAAAAGGAAAGGAAGGTCACCAAGTAATGGTATCAAATTGGGTTTTTAATGGATAAAGTAAGTAAAGTATCCTATAGAAACTACGTACTAATACGTTAAGGGCATTGCTCCATTAATGCATAATGAAATCTGTTAAGAGAAGTCTTTATTCTGCATTATCATTTAATTAACAACATGTCTGTGTATTCAATTATAGTATCATTTCATTAAGCACTGAGATTTTCTAATTAAAGCCTTTCCAGGTAACTTGACGCTCAGCAGATTTGATTAGCATTTTTATCTTTCTTTTCTTCATTGAAACTAAAAGAAGCTATCTTTGTGTTTCAGTCAAAAAATAGAAGTCTCCTTTCTGGATCTCCTTTGCACAAACACTGTTCAGCACAGTTTCACATAGATAGCCTCAAGCAGAATTCTACCCGGCACAATTCTGTTAGAGACTACTACAGCCTTGCAATGACCAGAATACTTATTCCCCCTGCACTTGTATAGTTTAGAATTAGAGGCTTCTGAGTCCAATTAACCTGGTTTCAAACCCCAGCTCCAGCACTTACTAGTTGCAGCCTTTGGCAAATTACTTAACCATTGTACCAGTTCCATATTTGTAAAATGGGGACTGTTATGGGGAATAAATGGCAAAACATATGAAGTTGTCAACACAGCATCTGGCGCATAGAGGGTCTGCAAACACCAGGGAAACCCTCAGTGAGATGGACTGACACAATAGCCATAAAAATGAGCTCAAACATACCAAGAGTCATAAATATGGCAGAGGACCAGCCATTTCTTTCTGTTATACATAAGGTCATCATGTGTCAGAGTTGGCTCAATGGCAACTAACAACAACAGTTTTTTATTGTTGCTGTTGTCATTTGTTGTTACCAGGACATGTTGTCATTGTTACCAGGGTATGAATAAGGAAAATATTAAGAGTTAAGGTATATGTTCCCCAGATGACTGATTTTTAGATCAATAATAACAATAAATTTTTTTTTTAATAACAATACAGGTACAATTCACTGAAGGCCTATATAAGAAGCATCTTGCTCCATAGACAGATGGAGACCCACCCCTTTAACTTTAAGATTTGATCCAGCTAATTCTGCTGGTTATTCTCTAACTGTACCGCCCATTCCATTCTCTACCCTTCACTGCTGTTTTGTGCCCTGAGGGACTGACCCCCACAGACTCCATCACCTGAGCTCTCTTGCCGTCTGGATTCTGGTTGGATTCAGCCAATGGGAGGCACCACAGGAAATGCCAGGGCGAGAGAAGACAGGTCAAGAATTTCTTCCTTCACTACCTCCCAGCTTGGGTACCACTGTTCTGGCAGTGGCCAGGTTCCTCTGGGGTTCCACAGGGTCCCTTCCTCCACAGCTCCAGCTTCCACTGGCCTCTGGTAACAACCTTATTTCCTCCATTTACCCCTTTAGGTCTGGGGTGCTATTAGTTTCATGCTCTTGCTAGTACTTGGGACCTGAAGATCCCTCGTTGGTTTGCTTATCCATGCTTTCTAAATAGTTCTGCCATAAAATTTTCATCAGAATCTCATCTAAGGTTGCTTGTTTCCCACTGGAATCATAGGTGGTATGTTCTTTCTACTCAACATATTCCTCTGTAGTCAACCGGTTAATATGCTCATTTTTAAATTTTTTATTGAGCCTTTACTACATGCCAATCACTGAGCTAAGTGCAAATGCAAGGAAAATAATATACTTGTATCTTTAAATATTAAAAAAAAAAATTGCCATCGAATCGATTCCAACTCATTAGGGACCTTATATATATCTTTAAACATATATATGTATATATGTGCATGTGTATCTATGTATATATATACCACAGCCTATCTCTTCAAAGAATTCAGTCATGGCAGGGAGCTAGACCCGTAAACCACAAACTGTAATCCAGAACAATAAATGTGGTGTATGTGTGTGCAAAGTATTTATAGGTACATGAAGACTTAAATTCTAACTCACTTGAGGGGGTAGCTGGCAGGCAAAAGGGGAAATAGAAAGGAATCAGGAAAATCTTTTAGCTTGACTTCAAATAAGAAGAGGAATTTAAGGGCCAAATTATGAGCAAGTTGCATTTCAGGCATGGAATAAAATGTTTAAAAGTCGTGACAACATGAAGATACATGACATGTTTAATGAATGGAAAAGTGATTTAGAACATAGTACTGAAGTTGGAAATACTGCAGGGCAGGTGAAGGCCGTCATGAGGAATGGTTAAGCAGTTGGAACTTGGCCAGGTTTTGAAAGGCATTACTGGAACCTATGCAAGTGGCTTCAAGCTCTTGAATGACTTGATTCCCAACTGCATTTTAGACTGATAATTCTGGCTGCTATGAAAACAAGATGGCCAGTTCAATGGATTATAATAATACAGATGAAAGATGAGGCCTAACCAGGGCAGTAGCCAGTGGAAATGTTTCGGAGACAATTAGCAAGACTTCAAGACCTTTGAATACAAGAGGATGAGGAGAATTAGATGTGGTTACAATGTGAGATGTCTAGTTTAGGCCAGATGGTAAATGGTGACAATAGGAAACAGAAAGGAGGGAGAGGATTGGGCAAGGGTGGATGAGTTCCTTTTAGAAGAAAAAAATCTCACCTGCTGGTATGGCAATTTTTTTTTTTTTTAAATGAGTTGAAAATCACTTTGAGAAAAAAAGGAAATAATCATCTCACACATGCACATATACAAACCAGTCACACTAAAACAGCACCAGATGATTAAAGTTAGTGACACTCTTTAAATGCAAAAAACTTCAAAATCAAATGCTTCGGAAGTTTCAAGTCAATAGTATTCTGTCTTCTTTGAGGTCCTCCCTATACCACCAAGCACAACTTGCCTCTGACTACACTGTATGTTATGCATGCAAAAGGTGGGCAATGAAAAAGGAAGACTGAAGAACTGACACATTCAAATTGTAGAGTGGGGAAGAATACTGAACAAACCATGGACTGCTAGAACGATGAACAAATTGATCTTGGAGGAAGTACACCAAAATGCTCCTTAGAAGCCAGGATGTTGAGACTTCGTCTCGCTTACTTTGGACACATCATCAGGAGGGACCAATCACTGGAGAAAGACATCGTGCTTGGTAAAGGGTCAGTGAAAGAGAGACTTCCCATGCGATGGATTGGTACAGTGGCTGCAACAATGGACTCAAACATAGCAATGACTGTGAGGATAGTGCAGGACCAGGCAACATTTCATTCTGTTATATGTAAGGTCACTACGAGACGGAGCCAATTCAAAGGCACCTGAAAACAATACTGCACTTCTATAACATCATTGTAGAGCTCATCACGTTATACGCTCGATTGTTATGTATCTCTCTAGTTTATTTTGACATTTATCCATGGAGACCTATCCTGTGCTTGGCACATGGTAAGGACACTCATAATCAATTTTTAATATCATCATACGCTTTGGGCAAATGCCAAAACTATGACATCACTTCTGTGCTTTAACATTCAATTCCACAATAATAGGAGATGTGTTATTTTTTCCATCAAAAATCCCATCATTGGTATTTTTTTTTTTGTAACCTGCTGGGATGCTTCCTCTCACTTAATACAAAAATAATTATATCTCACATCAGTACAATCAAGCTTTTGAAAGCAAGATCACCTATGACAGTAATGCTCAATGAGAAAATACAAAATTTGGCTCCTTAGAAAAATTCTTTGTAGCTAGCACCGTCAGCCTTTAGAATCTCCACACACTGTGGTTATTGTTTTCTCCTCTCATACTGCAATGTTAAGAAATATCACTGGGTTTTTTTTAAAGTGACAACATGAACATTGAGTCCCACTATATTCTAGCAAAGAGAGAGAGAGCAAGTGTGTGTGTGTGTGTGTGTGTGTGTGGAGTCCCTGGGTTGTGCAAACCATTAAATTGCTCGGCTGCTAACTGAAATGTTGGAGGTTCAAGTCCACCCAGAGGCACCTCAGAAGGAAATCCGAGAGATATACTTCTGAAAAATCAACCATGGAAAACCCTACAGAGCAAAGTTCTACTCTGATACACATGGGGTCAACTTGACAGCAATTGGTGGGCATATATATAATATATAGATATATAAAACCAAACCCGTTGCCGTCAAGTCAATTCCGACTCATAGCAACCCTATAGGACAGAGTAGAACTGCCCCATAGGGTTCCCAGGAGCAGCTGGTAGATTCGAACTGCCGAAATTTTGTTTAGCAGCCAAGCTCTTTAACCACGGTGCCACCAGGGTACCATCTATATATGTAAGTAAAGCCTTGGAGATATACAAAATTTCAGATTATTGGAAGGGTGTTATCACTAATAAATCCGAACAGATACTTAAGTCTTCAGGTGTTGTCAGCCACAGGTATCCCTCTGTATTATATTATAGCCAATAAAGCAATCCACATGATGAAAAGCTTGATTGCTAAGTCAGGATAATCATTTCTCAAGGGGTATTTGTAAATAAGTAAGTAGGTTAATGTCTGAGTCTTCTAGTACTGCTGTAACAGAAATACCACAAGTGGATGGCTTTAACAAAGAGAAGTATATTCTTTCACAATCGAGTAGGCTACAAGTCCAAATTCAGGGCGTCATTTCTAGGGGAAGGCTTTCTCTCTCCGTTGGCTCTGGAGGAAGGTCCTGTTTTTTCAGTCTTCCCTTGGTCTGGGAGCAACTCAGCATATGAACCTCAGGTGCAAAGGGGGCGCTCTGCTCCTGGTACTGCTTTCTCGGTGGTATGAGATCCCCATGTCTCTCTACTTACTTCTCTTTTTATTATCTCAAAGGAGATTGGCTTAAGACACTACCTAATCTTGTAGACCTCATCAATATAAAAAAAAAATGTTAATCCATTTTATTACATCGTAGTGATAGGATTTATGATAGTTAGGAAAATCACATAAAACGGTGGACAATCATGCAACCATACAAGGGAATCATGACCTAGCCAAGTTGACAGATATTTTGGGGGGGGTACAATTCAACCCATGACAGTTAAATATACTTGGCTCTCCTTATCCTTTCTAATAAAAACAAAACTATTTTTTATCCTGTTTTGCCCCCAAATTTTTCACAATTTTTCTTTCTTATTTTCCTCTTGAAAACAGTCTAAACATTCTGTTTTTGTAACATTGTACTAAAGGAAGTAGAATCTAGGGTAAAGATGTTGAATTTGATCTTCAAAGATCTAGATTCGCCTACAAAGCAAGAGCAATAGTAGGGGTAGGGAAGGTTGCTAGCTCAACCACGTATTATAAATATAACCAAAAAACCAAATTTGTTGTTGTCAGGTGGATTCCAACTCATGGCAACCCCATGTGTCACAGAGTAAAACTGTTCTATACAGTTCTCTTGGCTATAATCTTTACAGAAGCAGACTGCTAGGCCTTTCTTCCACAATGCCATTAAGTGGGTCCAAACCACCAACCTTTAGGTTAGTAGTCAAGCGCAAACTGTTTTCACCACCCAGTAACCTAAACATATCATAAGACCTCTATCATTAAAACAGCATAGCACTGACATACGAATAGACAGCCATATCAATAGAGAAGGACCAAGAATTCAAAAATATACACAATTGCTTATAGTATTAAAAAAGATGGCATTACATATCAAGGGAAAGATCAGCAATTTAATAAATAGTGATGGGATAACTAGATAGCAATATGAAAAATGATAAAAATGTGACCCTTTGCTGACACCAAAAACCCAGAAGTATTCCAAAGTAATTGTAACCTTAAATGTAAAAAAATGAAATTGCACAAGCGCAAACATTTGTGAATTCCTCTATAACCTAGAAGTGAGAAAAATTCTCCTCTGACTAAAATCTAGAAGCGTTAAGAAAAATAGTTAATAAGTTTACCTACATTAAGGTTAAAAATAAGTGACATAACTTCATAAGCAAAATAGAAAGACTAACATTCCTATAAAAATTGGGTTATGATGTGAAGAGTTTACAGAAAGAATACAAACCGTGCTGTATATTTCAGAACTCTTAAAAGTACGAGGCTCATAATTAAGAGAGTAGCTCATAAAAAGAGAGAAATAAATTAACATTACACAGATATACCATGTCTTATTTATCAAATTGACAAAAGCGCAGGAGATTAACTGCATATTTAGTTTGTAAGGCTAAGAGAAAATAGGCATTTATGCATTGCTTAGGAGAAAGCAAAATGTTACAAACCCTATGGAGGGCAATTTGGCAATATTTAGCAAAATTATGTATGTATTTATGCTTGCCTCTTCTCTAGAACACTATCTCAAAGATAAAATGAAAAATTAAGAAAAAATGCATACAAATGGTTATTTATTGCACTATTCTGGAAAGACAAAAGCCTGGAAACAACCTAAATGTTCATCAATAAGAGATAAATTGAAGGAACTCTGATAGATTCTTACAATGAAACATGATACAGCTGTAAAAAAAAAAACTAAGTATGTTCTCATATGTAATCTCCAGAATATATTACTAAATGACAACAGTAAGTTGTAGAAGCAATGTGTGTATATACACTAAAAAAAAAAAAAAAAATACACTATATTACCATTTATTGAAGAAAAAGAGGGTATGTATATGTATACATAAATGTGTGTATATGTACATACATGAGTGTGTATGTGTATATAAACAGGACTCCAGTGAATGTGTGAGAGTCTGGTGGTGCAATGGTTAAGCACTTGGTGGCTAACCTAAAGATTAAGCACTCAGCTGTTAACCAAAATTCAGTGGTTTGAACCCACCAGCTGCTCCGCAGAAGAAAGACTTCGCAATCTGCTCCCATAAAGATTTTAGCCTAGGAAACTCTATGGGGCAGTTCTACTCCGTCCTATAGGGTCTCTATGAGTCAGTATTGACTCTATGGCAAACAACAACAATATATGTGTGTGTGTGTGTGTGTGTATGCATACATATATATATATACACACATGCATACACTGGAGCCCCTGGGTGGTGCATATGATTAAGCACTGGACTACTAGCTGAATGGTTGGCAGCATCTTAGAAGTAAAGCCTAGGGACATGTTTCCAAAAGTCAAAGCCTTGAAAACCCTATGGAGCAGTTCCACTCTGCACACGTGGGGTCGCCATGAGTCAGAATTGACTCAACAGCAACTAACAATGACAAATATATATACTATGTATAAGTACATATATAAATGTACATGTTTAAATGTTTTTGTGAAATAGTATGCATACGTACATAATTAAATAAAATTATCACTTATATGGAATGAGATGGAATACGTGAAGGGAACAAAGATGAAGGCCAGAGGCAGAAAACTTATAAAATGAACCTGAATATTTTATTATTTTAAAAGGCAAAGAACTCATGAACCATCTCGAAGTAGCTTCCACTGTAAAAAGATGAGTCATTTGGAGCACCAATAAGAATAATAACATTATGAACTGAAATGAATCAAATATGGTAAAAATCCAGGAATTCATAATGATGACTTAAAAAAAAAAAAATTGATCGGCTTTGGACAATGCTAGGAAACCAACTCATTATTCTAAAAATTGGTAAATAAAGGATCACGCAAATAACATCTTTCCAGTTAAAACCTCAGGATATCCAAAAAATTAATGAGGAAAAAAAATTCTGTCTATGGAAGCATTTTAGCTAGAAAATAAAGAAGCAATAAAAGAATTAGGGTGTTACAATTTTGCAAATTCATAAGAAATTTTGATCTGGGAAGTGATTGCCAATGTCAGCTAACATCACAAGTAGACAATTGGACATTATGCATCTCTTGATGCAAGTACAGAACACCACCCTTGAAGGAGTCTTGCCAAAAATACAACCTAAATCTGGTCAGGACTCTTGATCTAACCACCAGTACCTAGAATACAGGGACCGAAGGAACAGATTTTTAAAGAAATGTGAATACCACCAGCAGTATCTAGAAATTAGGGAATTTTACAGGACACATTTCTCAGTTCCTTCAACAAATAAATTAGAGGTAAAAATAATAACAAATGAAAGGAAGGATTGTTGTGTGCTTTTGAGTCGATTCTGACTCATATCAACCCTACAGTACAGAGTAGAACTGCCCCATAGGGTTTCCTAGGCCGTAATCTCTACGGAAGCAGACTGCCAGGTCTTTTCTCCCATGGAGCAGCTGGTGGGTTCAAATCATTGAGCTTTCAGTTAGCAGCTGAGCACTGAACCATTGCAACACCAGGGCTTCTTTGAAAGGAAGGGTAACCTATAAAATAAAAAAATAAATATGAGACTGAAAAACAAAATGTAACGTGTGCACCCTGTTTGGGTCCTGATTCAAATAAGTCAACAATATAAAATAAACAAAACGTGAATGAGACAATACAGACTGGATATTTGATAATCTTAAGGAACTACTGGATTTTTTTTTAAAGGTGTGAACATGACACTATGGTAATGTTTTTTAGTAAGAATTCTTTTCTTTTGGAAATACATGCTCAAATATTTGTGGATGAAATGATATGATGTCTGGGATTTGTTTTAAAATAATTCTGGGGGCAGGGGTAATAAAGGAGATATAAATGAATTCAAATATGGCTATGAGAAATGTTGAAACTGGATAAATGGGTACATGTGAGTACATTATAAATATAGCTCTCTCGATGGCAATGGGTTTGGGTGGCTAGAACGTGTGTTTAAAATTATCCATAATCAAATGGTTAAAAAAGACCTACATGAAAAGCATAGACTTGCCATTCATTGATTGTTTAATATTAAGCAAATTACTTACACATTTTAAGCCTCCATTTTCTCATATGTAAAAACAAAACGGTTGCCATCAAGTAGATTCTGACGCATGGCAACCCCATGTGTGTCAGGGTAGAACCATGATCCATCTGGTTTCAGTGGCTGATTTTTTAAGTAGATCACCAGGCATTTCTTCTGAGGAGCTTCTGGGTGGGCTTGAACCTCCAACCTTTCTGTCATCTGTCCAACATGTTAACTGTTTGCACCACCCAGGGATTCCTTATATACAAGAAGGATGTAGTAATGAAAATTCTACAGCCATTTACCACATCTGCTTTTGGACCTTGATCATGGTTCATGATCTTTAAAATCTCTGTCATTACTCAACTTTAGTCAAGTACTCAAAACTTCTCTAGGTCTTGTTTTCTTTCATGCAAAATAGGAATAATACTAGCACCGTACCATTGCTATCAGGACTGTTTAAACTTGGCACTCGATACACAATAATACAGTCTCTCCTCCATGAAACCTCTTTAATTCTTAGTTGGAAATAACTACTCACTCTCCTGATAGGTTTGTTTATTATTATACTATAATCTTCCTTGAATTATTCTTTAAATATGTCTTTTATGACAAGGCTCTGGACTCCTTGAAAACAGAGATTGGTCTTTACCATTCATGTCCTCCTCCACCATACAAGGTATACTGCATACAGCAGGAGATCAGTAAAGTTGAGAATTAAATTACCTATATAGATTAGATGCTCCTTCCTGAAACTGGTACATCTCTGCAACCGCCGACACTCAATTATATTGCCTTAAATATTACCTAAATTTTTTTTTTATATGCACGTCAGATCACTGGGGAAATCGCAGACTATTTCTTGGACAAACCATAAAGGCTGTATGTAGGTTAAAAGCAGAGTAAGATTTTCAGTCCAGGATTATAAACACAGTTACCTGGGTGATTTATTAGAATTTGACAAGCTATATGACAACTTCTGGCTCCAGATTTGTCAAACCCTACGTGGAATACCAACAAGTCACAGATTCTTCAGTAGAAAATTGTTTCTAGCCTAAAGTTTCAGCTTTATTCCAAAAGTCATGCAGCTATGAACAACTACCTAGAACCTACCTGTGCTCCAGTGAAGGGCAGTGACAGTGGAGAGTGGATTTGTACATAGGTGTCTCGCACTTTAAATCAGTTCAGTAATGGGCAGGAAAACCAGTGGAGTCTCCAAAGGAGAATGGACTTCGGAAGACCCTATCTGAGGTGACTAGCAAACCAACCTTAAATGTGATGAAGAACTACTCTCTCGAGAGTAAAACTTAGTTCGGACGATATGGTGACAGCAGCATTTTTACATCTGTGAATTGTAAGGCTCTATTCTAACTTTTTTTTTTTTTTATTCTCATAAAACCTGGAGAAAGCAAAAGCTCTTCAATTAAAGTGTCTAAATGTGGTCATCTGTTATGTATAGCTCAGTGGGACAGCTCAGCGGGGGCCTGTAGAGTTTAGCTCTGCACTTTTCCCAGAGTATTCCCTAAAGCTTCTCTGAAGCTATTAACCATCCTGGTCACTGTAGTAAAAACTCACTCTTGAAGTTAAGAAGCAAACACTAGAGTGCAGTGCAGAGTAGAAGGAGGCTTCCCCTCTGATTAAAAAGATCATGATCTCTAATTTCACAGTCCATCTAGACCAATCATATAAAAATATATGAGCTATGCATCAGGCTATAGGATCTACAGCAAAAAATAGACAATAAAGTTAAATCTAGCTCAGTTTATACCGTCCGAAATAAGACATTTGAAAGAGATCATTGCAACATCATTAGTTCACTATAAAATGGTGCATTCACATTTTACAAGACGAAGACTGCACTAAAAACCTTTAAAATCTCTACACAAAACATACTTGGTGCCATAACTCACAATTTTATTGATAATTCTTGGTTTACATCATATATCTCTTCATATTGTGATCTGGGTATTTTACTTTGCCTCTTAGAAAATTTTATGCTTAAAAAGGGATATGGAGCAACTGTAATATAGACCATCAAGTTTTGTTCAATTTACATTACTACATTTTGAAGGAAGTTGAAATATGCCAAGGCTTTATGTAACTGAAATTTTCTATTATTTTCATGGCTGGGAATGGTAGAAGAATGAAGAATAAATCTGTAAGAAAACAAAATATATATCCATTGGGCTCATAATATTGCCATATGAAAGAAAGCTGCCCGTGAAACTATTAGGTACCACTTTGTTTAAGAGAGAAACTGAACAAATGGCTGCATATGTTTAACCCTCTGCCATCTAGTTGATTCCGACTCATAGTGACCCTGCAGGACAGAATAAACCTACCCCATAGAGTTTCCAACATTCCTCTTCGAGTTGTCATTCCCAGCATAGTAGAATACATGATTGCCCAATTCAAAATGGCCAATACCAGTCCACTAGTGAACACTAGTGACCGAAGACCAGACGAGTTGTGGAATGACATCAAGGACTTCATCCGTGAAGAAAGCAAGAGGTCACTGAAAAGGCAGGAAAGAAAGAAAAGACCAAGATGGATGTCAGAGGAGACTCTTGAGCATCGAGCAGCTAAAGCAAAAGGAAGAAATGATGAAGTAAAAGAACTGAACAGAAGATTTCAAAGGGCCTCTCGAGAAGACAAAGTAAAGTATTATAATGACATGTGCAAAGAGCTGGAGAAGGAAAACCAAAAGGGAAGAACACACTCGGCGTTTCTCAAGCTGAAAGAGCTGAAGAAAAAATTCAAGGCTTGAGTTGCAATAGTGAAGGATTCCATGGGGAAAATATTAAATGACGCAGGAAGCATCAAAAGATGGAAGAAATACACAGAGTCATTATACCAAAAAGAATTAGTCGATGTTCAACCATTTCAAGAGGTGGCATATGATCAGGAACTGATGGTACTGAAGGAAGAAGCCCAAGCTGCTCTGAAGGCATTGGCGAAAACAAGGCTCCAGGAATTGATGGGGTATCTGTTGAGATGTTTCAACAAACAGATGCAGCGCTGGAGGTGCTCAATCATCTATGCCAAGAAATATGGAAGACAGCTTCCTGGCCAACTGATTGGAAGAGATCCATATTTATGCCTATTCCCAAGAAAGGTGATCCAACTGAATGTGGAAATTATAGAACAATATCATTAATATCACACACAAGCAAAATTTTGCTGAAGACCATTCAAAAACAGCTGCAGCAGTATATCGACAGGGAACTGCCAGAAATTCAGGCCGGTTTCAGAAGAGGACGTGGAACCAGGGATATTATTGCTGATGTCAGATGGATCCTGGCTGAAAGCACAGAATACCAGAAGGATGTTTACCTGTGTTTTATTGATTATGCAAAGGCATTCAACTGTGTGGATCATAACAAACTATGGATAACACTGAGAAGAATGGGAATTCCAGAACACTTAATTGTGCTCATGAGGAACCTTTCCATAGATCAAGAGGCAGTTGTTCAGACAGAACAAGGGGATACTGATTGGTTTAAAGTCAGGAAAGGTGTGCGGCAGGGTTGTACTCTTTCACCATACCTATTTAATCTGTATGCTGAACAAATAATCTGAGAAGCTGGACTATATGAAGAAGAATGGGGCATCAGGATTGGAGGAAGACTCATTAACAACCTACGTTATGCAGATGACACAACCTTGCTTGCTGAAAGTGAAGAGGACTTGAAGCACTTACTAATGAAGATCAAAGACCACAGCCTTCAGTATGGATTACACCTCAACATAAAGAAAACAAAAATCCTCACAACTGGACCAATGATCAACATCATGATAAAGAGAGAAAAGATTGAAGTTGTCAAAGATTTCATTTTACTTGGATCCACAATCAACAGCCATAGAAGCAGCAGTCAAGAAATCAAAAGATGCATTGCATTGGGTAAATCTGCTGCAAAGGACCTCTTCAAAGTGTTGAAGATCAAAGACGTCACCCTGAAGACTAAGGTGTGCCTGACCCAAGCCATGGTATTTTCAATTGCATCATATGTATGTGAAAGCTGGACAGTGAATAAGGAAGACCGAAGAAGAGTTGACGCCTTTTAATTGTGGTGTTGGCAAAGAATATCGAACATACCGTGGACTACCAAAAGAATGAACAAATCTGTCTTGGAAAAAGTGCGGCCAGAATGCTCCTTAGAGGCAAGGATGGCGAAACTGCGTCTTACATACTTTGGACATGTTGTCAGGAGGGATCAGTCCCTGGAGAAGGACATCATGCTTGGCATAGTACGGGGTCAGCGGAAAAGAGGAAGACCCTCAACGAGGTGGATTGACACAGTGGCTGCAACAATGAGCTCAAGCATAACAATGACTGTAAGGATGGCTCAGGACCGGGCAGTGTTTCATTATGTTGTGCATAGGGTCGCTATGAATCGGAACTGACTTGACAGCACCTAACAATAACAACAACAACATAGAGTTTCCAAAGAGCAACTGGTGGATTTGAACTGCCGACCTTTTGGTTAACAGCCCAATTCTTAATCACTGTGCCACTAGCGTATTTAAGAAAGGGCTTCTATTCACTACAACAAACTAGAGTTTAGTCTCTCCCTTAAAGAAAGGCCTGTTAAAGGTCAAGATAAGAGTTTTCATTCATGAAATAGGAATCAAAATTCTCATCATGCATCTCATAGAAGATTGTTGTGATATTTAAAAATGAGCTAATGTATATGGTAGGTAGGAGAGGGTGGGAAGAATTGGTAGAAAATACCTCAAATTGTGGTGCAGCTCTGTGAAAATCTCAGTCAGCCCAATGGTTGCCCACAGAGAAGTCCCTCAGACCAGAAACAGTGAGCCTTTTTATCACCACTAAGCTCAGTCATAAAAGCCAAGGGCTGCTTTGAAAGTGCATGGCCTCAACTCAAAAAGCTGAGGGAGGTGCTTAAAACACCTACAGCCAAGGACTGTCGGCTAACTGTGCTCCCCACAGCAGACTCTCTCTTCCTGGGAGATCTGAGGGGCACCCCTCCATCACTGCCACATACAGTTATGTCTTGTTGCTTACAACGGTACGAGCATAACCAGATACAGTGAAACCTGTGAAAGCCAGAACTGGACAGGACTGCCTTGTTTTCCAGGTCTTGCAAGTTTTCCACCTTTGACGGGGTGCAGTCTTACCACTTTTCTATTGCTTGTTTTAGTGGAAAATATTTGTGATTTTCCTTCTCTGATAGGTTTCCACCTTACGCACATTCTGGCTTTTGCAGGTTTTACTATAGTAGATAGAATGTTAACAAACCAGGAACTAAGGTGAGACAAGCAAAGCACCCAGGGTGCAAAATTTAAAGTAACACTTGTTCTCAGGTACCAACCCTGCACTTGCTTGAGCCTGAGAGTGAGTATCTCCTTAAATTTGGCACCCCTGGTGCTTTGTCTGCCCCTCTCTAGTCCCACCCGTGTATATCCACCTTCCAGATATTACAATTAACTTTACTACATTTCCTTTTTCATATATCTGTCCATTCAACCATCTGCATTATTTCTGATGCATTTCAAAGTACACCTCACCTCTGAACACTTCAGTGTGCATTTTATGAACTAGAGTTTCAACATTTTTTAAGATTCCATTTTTCAGATAAAATTACATACACTAAAATGCACAGATCTTCAGTGGATGTTTAGGTTTTTTTTTTTTCTTTTCTTTTTAATGCATCTATCTATTTAACAAGAACAGGCTTAAAATACTTCCAACACCCAGTAAGTTCCCTCATGGCCTTCCCAGTCAATTTCCACCCCACTGCTAGAGAAAACCACTGCTCTAAGTCTTATTTTACTTATTCCAGAAATTCATGCAATGGAATCATACAACATGATTATGGATGTAGAAAGAAAATATATTTGTGCTTCCATACCGTTGGAGCTTTCTGAACAAACTTGGCTGAAACTTGCTTTCTGGGTTAAGAGTAAGCCTTAGAAAGTAATTGAAACCTATATAACTGCAGAGGTTTACCAGAGGTATGTGTCCACATTTCAAAAGTGATAAAACTCAGTTCCACGGGGTCTGTAGATTCTATTATTTTCCTTTGAAGAATATTGATTTTTGTTTGTTTTAGCATAGAGTTAAATTGGCTGGACTAAATCCCCAAAATATGTTGTCTTTTTCATGGGTGGAAGCTGAAATCCTTGTTCAGTTTTTTGTTTGTTTTGGTTTTTTTTTTTTTTTATCCTTAGCTGGGTTACTTGGTGTCCAGTAGCCAGAAGAGAGTGAGAGATTTGAACAGAGTTTATATGCAGAATGTAGGTCTTCACTTTTCTGGCTTTCTTCTTTCTGGGATTTTCCCCCTCTACCCCTTTTCTTTTAACTACTCTGGCCAATCTGAATTCTGTCCTCCAATTTTTCAATCCAGTACTAGCTACCAGAGTTTTAGCTATCCTGCATGATGCTGACGGAGGTTTGCACTCGTGCAAAGAGTCAAGCACTGTCATTTCCTTCTTCAAGTAGCTATTTTTAATATTTTTATTAGAGTTTATAAGTATTATCTGTAGGAGGGTTGGCCAATAAGAGCTCCTCTGCTGTCCCTGGACACAAAACCTTCTCCAAACTGTTTAAAAGAAAAAAATACCCATTGCCATTAAGTCTGTTCCAACTCATAGCAACCATATAGGATAGAGTAGAACTGCTCCACAGGGTTTCCAAGGCTGTAAATCTTTACAGAAGCAGATTGCCGCATCTTTCTCCCACAGAGCAGCTGATGGGTTCAAACCACTAAGACCTTTCAGTGAGCAGCGAAGCTGCTTAACCACTGCATCATAGCATATGTCCGTTGTATTCTTCATATCTCTTGTGCAGCAGGTTCTATTTCCCTCATCTCTTTTGTTTATTTCCAAAGTGACTTTAACCTTCTTCCCTCCAAGAGATGTCATCAATGTTCCCCATCCCTTGAATCTGGGTGGGGAGTTTGTGCCTGCTCTGAGCAATACAGTACAAGTAGAAGTGATGCCATATGACGTCAAAGGCTGGGTCATTAAGAGAATACATATCCACCCGGCTTCCTCTTTTGGGATGTTAACTTTGGGAGAACCAAGCCAGCCAACAGCCAGCATCCACCACCAGACAGTCAAGAAAATGAGCTTTTGGAGGATGCCAACCCCTGGCTTTGAGTCTTCCAGCTGAGACCCCAAACATCATGGAGCAGAAGCAAGGTGTTCTCATTGTGCCCTGTCCAAATTACTGACCCACAGAATCTATAAGCATAATTAATGCCGGGTTTTTTCCACTAAGTTTTGGGTTATTTTTTATACAACTTGGATGTTCGAGTGATCTAACTATGATACCTGTAGCATCATTGTTATCAGTTTTGTTTGAGATGATGTGGGTGGTTAGAGAGATACCTTCATTCTCCCTCACAGTTCCCTCCAAAGTTGCATGTTAAAAAAAAAGTCAAATTTCCCGCATAGAAGATCATTCTTAACTGAAACATGGTATTTCTTTATTAACATCTCTTGTCCCTTGCAGAGACTAGTCAGTGATTTAAGCCTAAAAAATGCTTTGTCACTAGAATTGATAATTTAATTTTTATCTGAAGTATTTCGTGAACTAATTACATCACTTCCTGGAACCTCAGATATGTAAGGTCATACTTACTATAATCTCAGTATACAGGCAATCATTACTGGAATTTTAAGTAGGAGACTATTGCTTTTAGTACAAATTCAGTAAACAGAGAGACTATCAAATTCTATCGCCTTTTGTCAAATGACGAATAGTGCATTCTTAGGTAAACAATTGCTATAACAAGAAGAAGAAATAAAGTGTTAAGTTACAATGAAAAGCTTCTTTCTGGAGGAGATAATTTGAGAATGGATTCATTATCAAAGGAGTTATGCAGAATCTCTTATAAAAGTAGCTTAATGGTTTGAAAGGTATAATTTCCATGCTACATTTATTTTGAGTTGTTTGCACTTTCTTAAAAAGTCATTGATATACATGAGATTTTCAAAACTAAGTATGGTCTAAAAGATATCCTTAACAATTACAGAAGAAAAAACAGAGGTGGGTAAAAGCGAAAACCAAAACCAAACTCAGTGATGTTGAGTCAATTCCAACTCCTACCAACCCTATGGGGTATTAATGTTGGTGTGGCTGAAGACAAAGCTATATATCACTGTTGCCAGTATAAATTGGTGCGATGCTTTTGAAAAGATATTTGGCAGCTACAGCTGCTAACCAAAAGGTCAGCAGCTCAAATCCACCAGCCGCCCACTGGAAACCCTATGAGGCAGTTCTACTCTGTCCTATAGGGTCACCATGAATCAGAATTGACTCAGTGGCAACGGGTTTGGTTTGGTTTGATATCAAAAGGTAATAAAAATGTTCATATCTTATGTCTCAGTAGTCCCACTTTTGGGAATTTATCCTAAGAGATTACACTAAAAATATAAAAAAAAACTTCAAGTACATAGGTTTTGAAATAAAAATTTCAAAATAATTTTTATAATAATTTTTATACATATCTAGAAAATGGCAACAATCTATAAGTTCAACAATTAGGGTTAAAATGGAAACTTATGCAATTATTAAAAATTATCATTTTAAAGGCTATGTAACACTACGGAAATATACTATTTTTTATGATATAACATTAAGTAACAATAGAATAACACAGGTAGAAAATGTACTATGGTAAGAAAAAAATAAATATAAACTGGGACAAGTACTGGAAGGGAGCATAAAAACAAAACTGGGTTGACTTGAAGGAGGTGTGAGCGTCTTCAGTTAATTTACTTTTTTAAATTTTGGTATCCTTTCATTTGGAAACAAAGTTGATAAGTGATAATACAGACCCATACTCCTTAAAATCTTGTTGCTATTTATTTAGATCTCTGTCATTCCTGAAAATATTATTGGAAAATATTAAATTATAATTTAATAATTAAGGGGGAGAGTCATTGCTTAGATACATTTAGTTTTTGTTTATGGGGATGGAAAATTGGGCAACAGGTATTGGTAGTTATATAACATGATTGATGTAATTGGTCTCAGAGAATTGTAGGTGTGAAAAATGTTGAAATAGCAAATGTTGTGTTATCTATATTTTTACAGAATAGCTTTTTAAAAAGCTAAGCTTTCTGTAGAGAAAATCTGACAGAAATATGAAAGCGCTGGTTCACCTTATGAGACAATTGAGACGTGGGCATCTAGAAAAGAACCTAAAATAAAAAACTTTGCAAGATCCATAAGATATTGATTCAAACATTTTCTATGACACTGAGTCATAAAAGACATCTGGTTATATTCTTTGAAGTTTCTGAATCAAATAAAAGGCTTTAGCAGAGTAGTTCTATCATGAGGCTAAACTACAGAACTTATATAATATGGAAACTATTATATATTTGATGGTTTTCAGTAAAAATACCAGTCTGTCCAACCCTGTCCCAGAAATGTTAAGTATGTGTAACAAATGATATTGCTAATGACACTGGGGTATGACATACATTTTGAATAAGAAAATGTTCTGACATTTAAATTATAACCTTCCACAATCATAAAGTGTCACTTGGAGAATAAAAAAAAAAAAATTAGGTCAAGAATCAGGAACTATTGAAAATTCAAGAGAAACCCCCTTTAAGGAATAATTATTTTCACTGATTCTCAACAACAGATTTCAAAGGAAAAATTTGTGCTCTCCCTTTTTGATTTGGAAATATTTTATAAGGTAAGAAATAGCACAAAAATGGAATCACGGGCAAAACATTTTTCATTGAGGAAAAAAACAAACCAAACCCACTGCTGTCAAGTCAATTCCAACTCATAGCCACCCAACTCTATAGGACAGAGCACAACTGCCCTATAGTGTTTCTAAGGAGCAACTGTCGGATTCGAACTGCTGACCTTTTGGTTAGCAGCCGAGCTCTTAACCACTGCACCACCAGGGCTCCTTTCACCCAGAATTCCTCACAAATATTTATAGCATTCATCTGACTCTCCCGCAAGCCATTGGAGCATACCACAGATTCTAGTCAAGAAAAGGCATTGAAAAGGTATATTCTTAGCATCAGAGTTTTATCAGATTGCCTCAATTTGTGTTTAATTGCCAGAGACTTAGTGCTATGCAGATGTCTGTAATTAGCAAAGTTGTAAAATATTCTGGAAGCCAGCAGGAGATTGAGTATACTGATGAGAATTACCCGTCTTTCCTGACTCATGACAGTCATGGCTATCCTGAAAATGCCCACGTGGGCTATTGTACTTTCAGGGATGTCTGAAGCTAAATGGTGAAAACAGGCAAATAGGTTCAAATTCAGAAGAAGCTCAACAGATTTTAAATATTTTATCAGGTCTGCAAAGTATGCTTTCACCTTTATATAAGAAATAAGTTTTTCAGTTAGAAATAGAACTACCATACAACCCAGAAATCCCACTCCTCAGAATATACCCTAGAGATACAAGAGCCTTCACACAAACAGATATATGCACACCCATGTTTATTGCAGCTCTGTTTACAATAGCAAAAAGCTGGAAGCAACAAAGGTGTCCATCAACGGATGAATGGGTAAATAAATTGTGGTATATTCACACAACGGAATACTACGCATCGATAAAGAACAGTGACGAATCTGTGAAACATTTCATAACATGGAGGAACATGGAAGGCATTATGCTGAGCGAAATTAGTCAGAGGCAAAAGGACAAATATTGTATAAGACCACTATTATAAGATCTTGAGAAATAGTAAAAACTGAGAAGAACACATACTTTTGTGGTTATGAAGGGGGGAGGGAGGGAGGGAGGGAGAGGGTTTTTTATTGATTAATCAGTAGATAACTGCTTTGGGTGAAGGGAAAGACAACACTCAATACATGGAAGGTCAGCTCAATTGGACTGGACCAAAAGCAAAGAAGTTTCCAGGATAAAATGAATGCTTCAAAGGTCAGCAGAGCAGGGGCAGGGGTCTGGGGAACATGATTTGAGGGAACTTCTAAGTCAATTGGCAAAATAATTCTAGTATGAAAACATTCTGCATCCCACTTTGAAATGTGGCATCTGGGGTCTTAAATGCTAACAAGCGGCCATCTAAGATGCATCAATTGGTCTCAACCCACCTGGAGCAAAGGAAAATGAAGAACACCAAGGTCACACCACAACTAAGAGCCCAAGAGACAGAAAAGGCCACATGAACCAGAGACCTACATCATCCTGAGACCAGAAGAACTAGTTGGTGCCTGGCCACAATCGATGACTGCCCTGACAGGGAGCACAACAGAGAACTCCTGAGGGAGCGGGAGATCAGTGGGATGCAGACCCCAAATTCTCATAAAAAGACCATACTTAATGGTCTGACTGAGACTAGAGGAATCCCAGCGGCCATGCTCCCCAGACCTTCTGTTGGCACAGGACGGGAACCATCCCCGAAGACAACTCATCAGACATGAAAGGGACTGGTCAGCGGGGGGGAGAGAGATGCTGATGAAGAGTGAGCTAATTAAATCAGGTGGACACTGGACAGTGTGTTGGCAACTCTTGTCTGGAGGGGGGATGGGAGGATAGAGAGAGAGGGAAGCTGGCAAAATTGTCATGAAAGGAGAGACTGAAAGGGCTGACTCAAGAGGGGGAGAGCAAGTGGGAGTACGGAGTAAGATGTATGTAAACTTATATGTGACAGACTGATTGGATTTGTAAATGTTCACCTGAAGCTTAATAAAAGTTAATTAAAAAAAAAAAAAGAAAGAAGTTTTTGCTTTTAACTTAATGGCAGTGACGTCTCAAATGGAAATACTCTGAAATACCCCAAGTCCCAGAATCCCCTCCAACTGAATAATTCCCCTGGTCTTTGTCATATCCACTATCTCACAGTCCGTGTGCTGGAACACTCAGTTAAATAGAAAAGTTAGTGTATATGATGACAGCCCTGTGGCCTCCCAGAAAGACACACATTCTGAAGTTAGCAGACCTCGGTCTATTCCAACCTAATATGTACTAGCTGAGTGACCTAGGAAAAGGTCCTTAATTTCTTATGCCTTAAGTTCTCATGAATGAAATAAGGGTAATATTATATAACATAAGGGTGTTGTAAAGATGCAATGAGTTAATGTATGTACAGAATTTAGACCAGGGATGAGTACTTCAAAAATTCTTGATAAACACTAAATACCAATTTCAACATTTTAACCAGCTCAACTGAAATTGCAAGTATTTGAGTTCCATATGAATTCTGTGGCTTCACTGAGTGTTAACTATTAGGCAGAACCTCAGCCTACAGAAACTATTAGCCCAATATTAAAAATGCTCTAAGAGGTGGGAAATGCTGTCAATGAACATATGATTGTGTGAATGGACAGTGTGGAGGGGGAGAATGTTTCAAATTGATTTGGAGGTTTCCAGATTAGAACTCTGGATTAGACAATTGTTGTTGTTGTTAGGTGCCATAAAGTCGGGTCCTACTGCAGCGACCCTATGTACAACAGAAAAAATGCCCGGTCCTGCACCATCCTCACAATTGCTGTTACGCTTGAGCCCATTGTTGCAGTCACTGTGTCAATCCATCTCATCTACCTACACTTTGCCAAGCATGATGTCCTTCTCCAGGGACTGATCCCTCCTGATAACATGTCCAAAGTATGTGAGATGAAGTCTCACTATCCTTGCTTCTAAAGAACATTCGGATTGTGCTTCTTCCAAGACAGATTTGTTCCTTCTTTTGGCAGTCCATATTATATCCAATATTCTTCACCAACGCCATAATTCAAAGGTGTCAATTCTTCTTCCATCTTCCTTATTAATTGTCCAGCTTTTAGATGCATATGAGGCCACTGAAAATACCATGGCTTGAGTCAGGCTCACCTTATTCTTTAAGGTGACTTCTTTGCTTTTTAACACTTTAAAGAGGTCTTTTGCAGCGGATTTGCCTAAGGCCTCCCTATAGGGGGAGTGCTGTTTGCTTGCTTGCTTGTTTGCTTGTTTGTTTGTTTTAATTTTCAAAACTTTTTCTGAACCAAATGGCTTAGAAAGGCATCTATATGTTGTTGTTTTTGTTTGTTCTCCAAATAATGATCTTAGGGTTTTGGCAATGATATTAATTTAGCCTTATGTAAATTATTCCAATTTTCAAGCACCTCGAGATAGTCAAATAACAATTAAAAAGCAATTTAAGAACATAAAACATGCCACTTATTAAGGGAGTGACCCAGCGGTATTAGTTCGGGTATTATAATTCTGCTTTCTCAACATATTACTATTTTCAATGCAACGAGCATTGGTTCTCAAAATACACCTTGCTGAGCCTCCAAGTGTCTCAGGGTGACTCAAGGGCAATAAGATGTGGGGGGAATGGGTGGGTTTTTGGGCCTTCCATGTGTGATCCCCTTCCCATCTTCCATTTGACCACATCAGCTCAAGTTTTATCTATTTTACATGTGATAATTACTTTCCTCAAGGGAAAAAATTGTTCCACTTCTATTAGTTAGAATACTCTAAATATTACTAATAAAATCTAAATAGAAATCATTTTAGTTCAGGAATACCACTCCTGGCACTTTTCTTGTCCACACCTCTTTATAAGCCTTGTCCTTCCAAACTAAAAGTTGATTTTTGCTTTTTTAAGCTACTAAGGAAAATAATGTTTCAAAGACCCAAGGCCTAACTCCTGTATAAAGGCTTTGTTAAAACCTCTAGGGTAACTTGAAGCCTCTCTTCTCTGATCTATTGAGGTGAGTGTCCATAACTCTACCCAGGAAAGCCGAGTACCGGCTACAACACATCTCATGGCCTGTGGTCAGACTTCCTTTGTTTTCTCACTCATGGTGCATGTTTTCTTTCTCCATTGAGACTATACATTGTCCAAAACGGAGACAATGTCTTAAATTTTTAAATAGACTTCAAGCCTTTATGGCCAAAATACATAAAAGCATCCAAAAAACATTTGCTGAACTAAATAAAGAAAATTAACAGTAAATGTTCACAAACTCTTCAGTGGAGAAAAGATTGAACTCAGATCTAGCCCTTAAACAGATACCCATGAAAAAATGTACTTAGGCAACAAGGTAGCAAATCTAAATCCAATGCCAGTTCGTCTCTCTGTAGTGGTATGGGATGGGAATTTTAAAAAATGTCTTAATAAACAAACACAGGCACTTCTTAGCAGACCGCAAGAGCCAGTTGTAAATGAATGAGTCACCCAAGAAACCTAATAGTTCAGGGGAAATGGCAATGATGACTTGGTCTTCACAGTTGCTTCCATGATGACCATCATATATAAAACTTTCTAATAAATTGACTGGAGTACCTGGGTGATGCAAACAGTTAAGTGCTCGGATGCTAACCAAGTGGTGGTTCAAGTTCACTCAGAGGTGCCTCAAAAGAAAGGCATAGTGATCCACTTCCAAAAAGTCGACCACTGAAAACCCTATGGAGCACAGTTCTACTCTGACATAAATGGGGTCACTATGAGTCAGAATTGATTCAACAGCAACTTGTTTGAATAAATTAACTGACCCCAAAAACATAAATAACAATTTTTAGATGCATTAGTACGGTAATTAGCGTGGTCTAATATATAAGTTGTGCATGGAAAAGCTGGACAATGAATAAGCAAGGCTGAAGAAGAATTAATACATTTGAATTACGGTGTTGGTGGTGAATATTGACTGGACTGCCAGAAGAACAAGCAAGTCTGTCTTGGAAGAAATACAGCCAGAGAGCTCCTTGGAAGTGAGGACAGTGAGACTTTGTCTCACATATTTTGGACATGTTATCAAGAGGGACCAGTCCCCGGAGAAGGACATCATGTTTGGTAAAGTACAGGGTCAGCAAAAAAGGGGAAGACCTTCAACGAGATAGATTGACACAGTGGCTGCAACAATGAGCTCAAGCATAAAAACGATTGTGAAGATGGCTCAGGACCAGGCAGTGTTTTGTTCTGTTGTACATAGGGTTGCTATGAGTTGGAACCAACTCCACTGCACTGCACCTAACAACAACAAAAACAATAAGAACTGGGAGCTCTGGTGGGGTGGTGGTTAAGAGCTTGGCAGCTAACCAAAAGGCTGGCAGTTCAAATCCACCAGGCATTCCCTGGAAATCTTATGAGGCAGTTCTACTCTGTCCTATAGGGTCACTATGACTTGGAAGCAACCCGTCAGCAACGGGTTTAGGGTTAGTATGAGTTGAATGAAATATTTTTTTATTACTGGTGTGATCATTCCAGAACTCTAAACAATGCTCAACAAAAGCAAAACTTTTCTTCCAGGGATCCCCCAGTCCCTCTGTTTAGGTGAAAGCATAAGTCTCCTTTTAGTAGAAAGTGAATTTTTTAATCCTGTGGACTCTGTGTGTTCATTCCATCTCCATAATCCCATTGTTTTTTATAGATACCTACACATAAACATTTGTGCATATATATATTCATATTAGCAAAGTAGTGAATCAGAAATATACTAGATTTTTTCTTGAGAATGGTAATCAATATTCAGAATAAGTAAGACGTATGCCCTGATAATAATAATAATCTTTTAAATTTACATTGAACTTTACAGTTCATAAAGTGGTATTACTCAGATTATTTCATTTTATCTTCACAGTAACCTTGTAGGTATGTATAACACAGTTATTGGCATACCGATTTTATAGATGAGAATACTGAGGTTGGAGAGATTGAGTGATCTTCCCATTACACAGAGAGATTCAAGCAGGGCTAAACACAAAGTGAGTGTATGAATAAATAGATGCAAGAATAAAAGCCAAGTCTTCTGCCTATTAATCTATTACTTCTTCCGCACTAACGCTGTAGCTGTCATTATTTTGAAAACATATTCTCCATCTATATATCTAGTATAAAATGCAACATAATTTTTTCAAAAATATTATCTTTTAATGCTATTATCATTATAACAAACCACTGTTTAAAATCAGGAAAACAAATAAAGCAACTCTGATGAATTTATTATCTATTCTCTGCTGTAGTCTTAACTATTACATATATGTATATATACATTTAAAACTGGGTAGCACAAACGATCAAGTGCTCAACTACTAGCCAAAAAGCTGGCAGTTTAAATCCAGCCAGAGGCACCTCAGAAGACAGGCCTGGTGATCTGCTTCCAAAAGGTCACAGCCTTGAAAATCCTATGAAGTGCAGTTCTACTCTGCACACTTGGGGTCACCACGAGTCAGAATCTTGAAATCCACTTGACATACACACACAGATGCACACACACGCATACACACACACACACACACACACACAAGACAGCAACTTTTAACTAATCCGACTTAGGTAAGTATTGAATCCATTGGCTGATATCAGGGAAGTATAAAAAATTAAAGTATTATAAGTAAAAAAGGATGTGTAATTGTAGCTATATATATATATATATATATATACACATATAGGAAAACCTGGTGGCATAGTCGTTAAGAGCTATGGCTGCTAATCAAAAAGTTGACAGTTTGAATCTACCAGGTGCTCCTTGGAAACTCTATGGAGTGGTTCTGCTCTGTCCAATAAGGTTACTATAAGTCGGAATCCACTAGACAGCAACGGGTTTGGTTTTTGGTATATATATAGATATAGATAGTATATGACATTTAAGAAGTCCTGGTGGCACAGTGGTTAAAGCACTCGGCTGCTAATCCAAAAGTCAGTGGTTCGAACCTACCAACCGCTCTGCAGGTGAAAGATGTAGCAGTCTGCTTCCATGAAGATTTAAAGTCTATTGGGAACCATATGGGGCAATTCTATTCCATCCAATAGTGTTGCTATCAGTCAGAATCAACTTGATGATAGCGAGTTTGGGTTTTGGATTTTGTGTATGACATTTATATACAACAACTTATATTACATCCCCCATACATGATATTTTCTGGTTTGTAAGTCTATCCATCCATACTTTTGTTTTCATTTATTCATTCAATTCACTCAATAAATATTTACTAGGACTTTCTATACTCCAGGCTAGGTGCTGGAAATACAGTGCTGAACAAAACAAGTCCCTGTCCTCATGGTCTGATAGCCGCTTAAGGATATAGACACTGGGCAAGCACACAAATGCAGAAAATGTGAGAGTGGTAAAAGGAAAAGAACAGGGTGCTCTGAGATAACAGGGGTCTAATTTAGACTGGAAGTCAGGGAGGCATCTCTGAGGATGTGACGTTTAAATGGAGGCCTAAACTGCTTATTCATTCCTTCCATAAATATTCCCTGTGTATACACACTGTGCTAGCCACAGTGACGTGACATGCAATTCAAACAATAATGAGAAGGACAGATGTGATCCTGCCCTCAGGGAGTGAAGGACAAGAGTGGAGACCAACTTGATTTGGGTCTTGGAAAAAAATTAACCACTAAGCTCAGAAAGATTAATATATGTCTTAGGATGGGTTCTCTAGAGAAGCAAAACCAGTAAAGCATATAAATAATTATACAGAGAGATTTATATTAAGGAAGTGGTTCACGTGGTTGTAGAGGCTAGAATGTCCCAAGTCCATGGGTCAGGTTGAAGACTTCTCCTGATTCACATAGGCACAGGGGCTGGCAAGCCCAAGATCAGCAAGTCATATAGCAGGGCTCTGGCTCACAGGCTCCAAAGACTGAGGAATCCCAAGATCAGCAGGCAAGATGGCAGGTTAGCTGCTAGTTCAAGTCCCCAGAACCGGAGGTCAGACGAACAGGACCCAGATGCAGGACCCAGAGCAAACAAAAGCCCACAAGCCTTGCCACAAAGTCCACCTATATTGGATGCAGACCACACCCTCAAGGAAACTCCCTTTTGACTGTTTGGTTACTCACAGCAGATCCCATCATGGAGGTGACCACGTTATATCAAATCTCATCATGGAGATAATCACAACATTGTACAACCGCAAAACTGCATAACTGCCAAACCACTGAGAATCATGGCCCAGCCAAGTTGACGCACAACATTAACAATCAGTATATGCAGACTCTTCGTGGATATGTCATTGCAAAAACATAAACTCAGACCTAGATAGTTCATCAAGTAAGATTTAGCATACATTCAACTTTTATTAATTGTCTTATGAAGAATGAGTCCTAGGGTGGTTTTGTCCAATGGAAGTCTGATCCAAAGATAAGTAATACCTTGAGAATGCTGAGATCAAGCTTTGCAACCAGCTGAGATCACAAGAGTTAACCTTATCTTACTATAATTACCCATGCTTTTATTTGTAAATGTATTGTCTTAATTTTGTTTATTCTTTCCTGATATCAAAACACAAACCAGTTGCCATCCAGTCGATTCTGACTCATAGCGACCTCATAGTATAGAGTAGAAGTGCCCTATAGGGTTTCCAAAGAGTGATTGGCAGATTCTAACTCCTGACCTTTTGATTAGCAGCCAGGCTTTTTACCATTGTGCCACCAGGCTCCTCCCCTGATACAGTCTCATGATATTGCTCAATGAATTTAATACTTATCTAAATTATTAGACTATTATTTGGCAGTTCGAATCCACTATGCACTCCTTGGAAACCCTATGGGGCAATTCTACTCTGTCCTATAGTGTCACTATGAGTGGGAATCAACTTGACAGTAGGCTTGGTTTGATTTTAAAGTGGATTAATTAAAAGTAGAGCTCTTGTAAATATATATCAGTTCAAACGATTGAAGAACATTGCCATAAATGTGTTTACAATTCTATCTATTGACTTATGATACTAGAAAAAAGGAACCTTAAAATATAATGCAAATCATGATCATCTATTTGATTTTTCCATAATTTATTTTTTCTTTCTTTCTTTAGCCTGTCTTCATTATTTACTCAAGCATAATGAACAAATCATTCTCTTGATTACAGAATGTAAATATCAAGAGAAGAAATATATCCTTGAAGTTACTATGATAATAACTGAAGGGTAAAGCAATCATCACTGTTTATGACAATGCTAGGCTTTCTTGCTCTAACTGTAGAGTTTACCTAGTCTTCTCTTTAATTTTCCAGTCAAGAAGCTTTTTCTCTAGTAAAATACAAACATAGGACAATGAACGATAAAAAAAAATCAGTTATCTGATCATTCGCTTATAATCACTGGAAATTTTATGTTTTTTTGTATTTCAATCATTTAATTCTCTTTATATAGTTTTTATATAAGAATTAGTATTGAGTTTCCTTTAGTGAACGCTCAGAAAAGTACCAGAAAGTACCAGAAAAGACAGAGCACAAATCACAAATTAAGGTGCTAAAGACATTTTGTACATTAAAAAAAAAATCAAATTTATTGAAAATAAAAGAACTGTTTTAAAAATTTCATCAGGTTTTCATTATGCAAGTAGCTGGTTTCCAACTTTCAGCATGTACAATGAAAACAAATTTGCCTATTTAAAGATGATTAGAAGTCAGTTTTTCTTCTGGGTTCTTAAATATCATGTCTCAAAATTATATTTCAGTCTCAAACACTGATGACAAAGTGTTTAATTCAAAACGTCAATACTCATACCTCACACCATGCACAAAAGCTAACTCAAAATGGATCGAAGACCTGAACATATAATCTAAAATAATAAAGATCATGGAAGAAAAAATAAGGACAATGCTAGGAGCCCTAATACATGGCATAAACAGAATACAAAACATTAATAACAATGCACAACACCAGAAGAGAAATTAAATAACTGGGAGCTCCTAAAAATCAAACGCTTATGCTCATCCAAAGACTTCACCAAAAGAGTAAAATGCAACCTACCTACCTGGAAAAAAAAATTGGCTATGACAAATCTGATCAGTGTCTAATCTCTAAAATCTATAAGATGCTGAAAAACCTCAACAACAAATAACCCAATTAAACAATGGGCAAAAGATATGAACAGGCACTTCACCAAAGAAGACATTCAGGTGGCTAAAAGACATATAGGGAAATGCTCACAATCATTACCCATTAAAAGAAAAAAAAAATTACCCATTACAGAAGTGCAAATCAAAACTACAATGAGATACCATCTCACACCAACAAGGCTAGCATTAATCCAAAAAGCACAAAATAATAAATGTTGGAGAGGCTGTGGAGAGACTGGAACACTTATACACTGCTGGTGGGAATGTAAAATGTACAACCACTTTGGAAATCAATTTGGCACTTCCTTAAAGAGCTAGAAATAGAACTACCATACCATCCAGCAATCCCACTCCTTGGAATATATCCTAGAGAAATAAGAGCCCTCGCAAGAATAGATATATGAACACCTATGTTCATTGCAGCACTGTTTACAATAGCAAAAAGATGGAAACATGCCCATAAATGGATGAATGGATAATCAGATTATGGTATATTCACAGAATGGAATACTACACAATGATAAAGAACAACAATGAATCCATGAAACATCTCATAACATGAAGGAATCTAGAAGGCATTACACTGAGTGAAATTAGTCAGTTGCAAAAGGACAAATATTGTATGAAACCACTACTATAAGGACTCAAGAAAAGGCTTAAACACAGAAGAAAACATTCTTTGATGGTTACTAGAGTGGGGAGGGAGAGAGAGGGGTATTCGCTAACTAGATAGTAGACAAGAATCATCATAGGTGAAGGGAAGGACAACACACAATACAGGAGAAGTCAGCACAACTAGACTAAAGCAAAAGCTAAGAAGTTTCATGAATACAACCAAACACTTTGAGGGACAGAGTAGCAGGGGTGAGGGGTCTGGAGACCATGGTTTCAGGGGACATCTAGGGCAATTGGCATAACAAAGTATATTAAGAAAATGTTTTGCATCCCACTTTGGTGAGTGGCGTCTGGGGTCTTAAAAGCTAGCAAGCAGCCATCTAAGATGCATCAACTGATCTCAACCCACCTGGAGCAAAGGAGAATGAAGAACACCAAAGATGCAAGAAAATAAGAGCCCAAGAGACAGAAAGGGACACATAAACCAGCAACTCCATCAGCCTGAGACCAGAAGAACTAAATGGTGCCTGGCTACCACCAGTGACTGCCCTGACAGGGAACACAACAGAGAATCTCTGATGGAGCAGGAGAAAAGTAGGATGCAGAACTCAAACTCTGGTAAAAATACCAGACTTAATGGTCTGGCTGAGGCTGGAGGGACCTCAGAGAACGTGGTCCCTGGACTCTCTGTTAGCCCAAAATTAAAACCTTTTCCAAAGCCAACTCTTCAGACAAAGATTAGACTGGATTATAAAATGATACTGGTGAGGAGTGTGCTTCTTAGCTCAAGTAGACACATGAGACTATGTGGGCAGCTCCTGTCCAGAGGCAAGATGAGAAGGCAGAGGGGGACAGCAGCTGGTAGAATGGACACAGGAAATACAGTGTGGAGAGGAGGAGTATGGTGTCACATTATAGGTAAAGCAACTAGGGTCACATACCCAAAAAACCCACTGCCGTCAAGTCATTTCCAACTCATAGCAACACATAGGGTCACATAACAATGTGTATTTAAGTTTTCGTATGACGAACTGACTTGAACTGTAAATTTTCACTTAATTTAGAGCACAATAAAAACAAAAGAGATAGAGAAAAAAAAGCCCTCAATCTTCTTTCTCAATTTCCATAGTTATTTAATAGTTCTTAAAACTATACAAAGTGTTATACAAAAATATGTTGCATCTCACAATAGGTGACATCTGGGATTCAGTGAAATATATTATATATAATATACACTGATATTTAGAAACAATATAACAAAGTAAGAGCAGGAGAGGGAAGAAGGTATGGGTTAGAAAAAGTACATTGTCTTCTTCATCTGTAATAAATGGAAATTCGAAAGATGTCAGTAAAGACTTTAAATAACAAAACCCTAAATTTTTATCATTGTAAAGTACTAATAATAATTTTTTAAAAAATTAACTCATATAGAGTGGTGGAAAAAAGAGAAGGAGGAAAATATGCTACTTTTATTATTGTTCTTAATAGAGAAATAAAGATAATATTTAAAGTATTGAAGAATTTAGGAAATTATATAACATAATACACTGTTAGCCATTAGAATAAAAATGCAAATCTTCCTAAATATCACAATAATTGCACGCGAAGAGTAAAGCAAATAATATGGGCTATATATAATTTTTGAAAGTAGTAAAAACATAAATTATAATTAATTTCAAAGAACTAGGATTCAAATATGTCTGTCATATTGATAAATCTAAGTGGGATAAATTAATCTCTTAAAAAAATATTAAAGAATGAACAAATATATACAAGGCAAATGTAGAAATAGAAGGGAGGAAGGGAGAGAAGGAGGAAAGAAGGGTGGTATGGGAGGGAAGGAGGGTAAGTTAGAAGAGGTGAGGGAGAAAGGAAGATACAGATTGTAACCTTAACATCAGACCAGGCTGAATTCAAGTTATAAATCATTAAATGAGACAAATTTGTATTCACAAACCAAAAACTACAGGACTTACTCAAAAAAAAAAAGTAGTAAGAGAATTGTATTCTCCTCTCTAAGTCCTTGACAGATCAAAAGGGGAAAAAATGAGCAATGATATAGAAGACCTAAATGACATAATAAAGGAGAACTAATTAAGATAGGTCAAACTCTATTCCCTGAAATAAAAACCACAATTCTTTTTCTCATGGAACAATCATAAAAATACTACATATTAGGTATTAATATAAATTATAAATTTATATTAAAAATGAAAAAATTCTAAATGTAAATTAATATAAACCATAGTTAATTCTCAAATGTTGAAATAGCACAGACAACATTCTCTGATCATAATACAACAAACTAGAAATTAATACTAAAACCAGAAAATAAAAATGTACTTAGTAATTGGGTGACATGGGACACATTATCTGGCTTTCGGGTCCTTCATCTACATCAACTGCAAAATGAAAATCATACTTAAACCAGAGAGTCATCTAAAAAGATTAGTGAATTTTGGAACATTGCACCAGTATAAAATCTTATCCAAGAAGAATCACCTTCCTCTCCACACGTGAGAAGGAACTTGGCAGCACCCACGATTTGAACAACTTTGATCTACACTGTCCACATGTGGCTGTTTATATTTTTAATTTATTTAAACTAGATAAAATTAAAAACTCAGTTTCTCAAGGCTAGCTGCACTTAAAGTGCTCATTAGTCACATGTGACTAGTGGCCACCGTATTGGACATCGTAACATTTCCATCACTGCAAAAACTTTTATTGGACAGTGCTGGCTTAGAGAATACTGGAAAAATCCACTAAATATTTAGAAGTTCATGAAAGTTATTTAAATTTTACTTCATCAAATTAACAGTGTTCTAGTGAGAATCTCAGATGAATTTTTCTCCCACTTCACTCCTTAATTATTCTAAAAGATCATAATTTCACTTAACGTAATCCAAATACATCAAGGTGCTAATTGAATATGATGAGTAAGCTGTGCACACTAATTGTCACTAATAAGTTTAATTCTGATTGCTTAAGCTTATTAAGTCCTACTCACATAAGTAGCGGTTCAAGTCAACTTGATGTCCCTCATTCTTCATTAGGAAAATGTGTTTTATTAAGTTGATGTCATTATGTGTGAGCCCAGAGGATTTACACCATGGGTAGCCCTTTTAATGTTCAAAGTTTGCCAAATGTGAAACAGGAAATTAGCTGTTCATGCAGCTTAAGATGCAGTTTCCGGTGACACTTAGAGCATTCTATTATGGTAACTTCTGAATCAATACTAAGTGTGTTTATTTTTTTATATCTATTACATTTCTTCATTCATTTAGTGTATTTTTCAATTCTCAATACCTTTTACTAGGCAGTTCACTTATCTAGACCTCAGACCCCTTTCTCTGAAACTAGAAGAATGTGAAAAATGGCTGCCTAATCATGAGTCTTCCACTCCACGGCATTGGGTTACTGGGTTAATCGTGAGTTTATGTGTCCCTTTATATCCCAGTTGAGAAAATTCAACCTAAAAAATTAATAGGGCTTACCTTGGGACTTCGGAAAAGCCATAAATATATCTAAGAGCTTGAATTTTTTTAAGTGCGAGGTAGTGAAACTATTCTGTGTGATACTATGATGACAGACACATGACTTTATGTGTTTGTCAAAACCCATGGGACTGCACAACAGAAAGAGTGAACCCTAATGTAGACTATGGACTTTAGATACAAATAACCTATCAATACTGGTTCACCAATTGTAGCAGACGTACTACAGGAATGCAAGGTGTTAATAAGAGGAGAAACAGTGTGCAGGATGGAACTGAGTATATGAGAACTCTCTGTAATTTTTGCACAGTTTTTCTGTACACCTAAAACTGCTCTAAAACATAAAGTCTATTTTTAAAAGCGTATAGATATCATTGCATATGATGTCTGGGGGAGGAGCTGAGAACCAGCTGCTTGCCACCCTGCTGCCATCCCAAGTGAAGACTACAAATCCTGTGGCTGCCTGAGTCAGCCCAACCAGCTGAGCAAGCTTCCTCTAGGCAAAAGGAGAGGCGTTCTCTCAAATGCAGATCTGAGAAATGTCAGCTGATCCTACAGGGGCTGCAGTGCGGAAGGAGAACGGCCTCTAGGACTACTTCAATGATGATTGAAGGAGACTGTGACAATGTGACTGCTCCTCGCCTGTCACAGCTGCAGAAGTTCAATAACAAAACAGTCTCCCTATCTCTTCCTCAATACAGAGTTTCTAGCCTGTTTGTCCTTCCAAGTTTGGCTGGTCAACTGGAAAATAAACATCTGTCTCACTTTTCACCACCTGCTAATCCATTTCCATTCCACCCAGCCAGGAGCAGGAGAATCCCAGACCCCCTGAAATAAATAAGGAAAAAAGACCAGATGAAGGGACTGAGCAAGCAAAAGGAGGGAGCTCACTTCTACCAATACATACAGACGTCCCCACTGGGACAAATTAATGGAAGAGAACACTAATGAAAACTGCGATAAGAGTTCTTAAGGATATGTGACCAGAGAACAATGAAATTCTCAAACCAAGAAATAAAATAAAATCTAATCTCTCAATGTTAAAATAGAAGAATTAGAAGAGGGAAAGTACTCTAGCAAAAAAGAAAAAAAAAAGATAATAGAAATAATTGTGTCCTAGAAAACTAAATGGAGAACTGTCTCAGCACATGTGGTCAAAAAAAAAAAAAAATATTAAAGGAAGTTACGAGTAAAAATCTTAGAGAGTTATTTGAAAAAGACAACTTCTAGGAGGACAACATGAAAGAGACAATGAACAATTTAAAAAACAAAAGAACAATTCACAGAAATGAAGAAAGACTTGAATTTTGTCCTAGGCAAGTCTCGGGAGAAAAATGATCCACATCTAAATATTTTCTTGTGAGAAAAAGACCTTTACTAGTAAAGAGAAAACTATACAACCAGTTTCAACTAAATGTAAAAGCACACACACTCTAGCATGAAATTTATCATTTGCAACCCTGGATACAGGCAGGCAGAAAAACACACTTACGATCTGTAAAGACAGAAGAACCCCTATCCAAGAATCCTATAGCTGGCTCTTAAGGATTAAATTGTTTACCCAAAAAATACATGTTGCAAATTCTAACCCCTAAACGTCTGGATGTAATCCCATTTGGAAATAAAGTTTGTATCATTATATTAAATGAGCCTTATAATGTAAGGTGTGTCTTAAATCAATCACTTTTGAAATATAAAAAGAACATTTAGGCACAGAAACAAGCAAGCACAAATGGAGGAGATATATGGCACGTGAAGATCACCAAGGTACACCAGAGAAGCTGAGATGAGGGTTTTTCCCCCAGAGAGGACAGAGAGCCTTTCCCTAGAGCTAGTGCCCAGAATTCAGACTTCTAGCCTTCTAAACAGTGAGAAAATAAATTAATGTTTGTTTAAGCCACTCGTGGTATTTCTGCTATAGCAGCACTAGAGAACTAAGACAGTGGCCTAGATAATGTTTGTTTACAAAGCAAAACAAAGGTATTTTCATATATTGCAAGAAACAAATGAAAAGCAAAAAAAAAAAAATAGTTGGCGATAAAGTCATGTGCAAAATACAAGTAAATGCAAGCAAAATAAGATAAGAAGAGCTAGAATGATTAGTATAAGATAAAGCGACATTTAAGGACAAAATAGTATTATATGCTTTTGCAGTGCAATGGATCACATTTGTGTGGCCTTTCTTGTCATGGTTTTGTAACCCCCACCCAAGAGATTGGGTGGGACTGTGCAAATAAGGTAATTTTGGTCCACCAAGGGGATTGGTCAGTTTTTCCATCCTGCTAGGCTTAAAAAAGAACCAATTGCAAGGCAGAGAGAGAATCTTATCACCACCAAGGAAGAAAGTCCAAGAGTGGACCTTTGGACCCAGAATCCCTGCACTAGAAGCTCCTGAAATCCAGAGACCAAAAGGGAGAGAGATGTAACACTGAAAAAATGTGAGAGAAGCCGCAGCAGAGAAATGGCAGTGGGGGAGATGGTGGGTGATGTCACAGTGGGCTTTCTGGCCAACGGAGTGAAAAAGCTGAGTGCCTTTGGGCAGGGAGCTTGCTGGCAGAGTGGGGCGCCTCCAGTCACTTGGTGGAGCTAGGTTTGTGGACCAACAGAGCTAGAACTGAGCACCTTCAGGCCAAGGCTTACTGGAGGAGTGGGGTGCCTCCAGACATTTACCAGCAGAGCTAAAAGAACTCTGTAATAACACTTGTCTGAGCAGGGCAAAGGCCAAGGACCAGGAAAAGTCCTGCCTGCAAACATGGCTGGGTAGAGGCTGTCCTGTTGGAAGAACTGTATCCTAAGCATTCTTTAACCTGAATTGTAGTCTATTACTTCCCTAATAAACCCCATAATCATGAGTATCATCTGTGAGTTCTGTGTGGCCATTGCAATGAATTATCGAACCCAGTAGAGAAGTAGAGAGTACTCTCAGAGGGACAGTTGGTGTCAAAATTGGTAAAGACGGCAGAGAAAGGAGGCATGTCTGACCTCCTCATAGGAATCAGCCTGGGGCTGTTAACCTTGATTCTTCTTCACCTTTGTGAAGTTACAGGAGGTCAGATGTTACCCCCGTGTTATTTTCATACCTTTAAAAAAGCCTACAGTCTCTGAATAAGTAATAATAATACATTTTTATGGGATATAAATAGGAGTAAAATATGTAAAGCAAAACAAATCTTAGAAATACAAGGACTTTTTTAAAGAATTTGTGAAGTTTATTTAGTTCTTGTATTAAAATGCTCTCTCCTTTTTTTATAGATACAACTTTTATTCCTCATCTCCCATCCAGACATGAGCTGCCCACATAGTCTCATGTGTCTACTTGATCCAAGAAGCTCACTCCTCACCAGTATCATAGTTCAGTCCAATCCTTGTCTGAAGAGTTGGCTTTGGGAATGGTTCCTGTTTTGGGCTAACAGAAGGTCTGGGGACCATGACCTCCAGGGTCTTTCTGGTCTCAGTCAGACCATTAAGTCTGGTCTTTTTACAAGAATTTAAGGTCTGCATCCCATGCTCTCCTGCTCTCCCAAGGGTTCTCTGTTGTGTTCCCTATCAGGGTAGTTATCAGTTGTAGCCAGGCACCATCTAGTTCTTCTGGTCTCAGGCTGATGTAACCTCTGGTTTATATGGCCCTTTCTGTCTCTACAAGGACATTTTTGATAAATCATCAGAGAGAATGGTTTGTAAACTTCTTTAAGAATTTGATAGGTCGCATAGCATAAAACTATGTAAGAATACACAGAATTTTAATAATACAATCCTCAAATTGAACTAATAAATATACATGTAAAGGGAATGTTTTACCCTCCAAGACAGAATAAACATTCTTCCCTCATTACCAAAAATATTTGCAAAGTAATAATAATAATTAGTTAATCATTTATTGAACCAAAGGGAAAACTTAACTCTAAAAACAAGATGCCTTTACTTGGACATTATACAATAAAATTAAAAATCGCCAATGAAAAGAGTAACCAAAAAGAAATTAAGCAATTCGAAATTAATCGATTCCTTCTAAACAAACAAGATTCAAAGAGGAATGGAATTGGAATTACAGACTATTCAGAAATTAACAAAAAAGGAGAACTTCATATCAAAACCTGTGAGAAGGCTCTAAAATAATAATCATAGGAAAATACATAACCTCGTATGTTTTATTTGTAAAAATTAGATATTGAATATAAATATACTTAGTATACAACTTAAGAAACTAGAAAAAAATCAAAGAAAAACAAAAGGAAAGAGAAGAAAATAAAGACGAAAGTTAAAATCCATAATATAAGATTAGAAAAGCAGTACAGAAAGGGACGCTGAGGCCAAAGACCTGGAGTCTAATCCCAGCTCTGCCAGTTATTAGATGAGTGACTTGGGTCAGATTTTTAACCTCCTTGTACCTCATTTTCCTCATCTATAAAATGGGGACATAATAATACCTAATAAAAACAATAAATAAGCAACAAATAAGTGGTAACTTTGGGGAAGCCAGCACAATCTGTACAAGGCAAGGTCATGGAAGCTCCATAAACACATCCAAACTCCCTGAAGAACTGAATTACTGGGCTGAGGGCTGTGGGGACCATGGTCTCTGGGAACGTCTAGCTCAATTGGCATAACATAGTCTATAAAGAATATGTTCTACATTCTACTTTGGTGAGTAACATCTGGGGTCTTAAAAGCCTGTGAGCGACCATCTAGGATACCTCAATGGTCTCACCCCTTCGGGAGCAAGGAAGAATGAAGAAAACTAAAGATACAAGGGAAAGATTAGTCCAAAGGACTAATGAGCCACATCTACCACGGCCTCCACCAGACTGAGTGCAGTACAACTAGATGGTTCCCAGCTACCTCCACTGATTGCTCTGACAGGGATCACAGTAGAGGGTCCCAGACGGAACTGGAGAAAAATGTAGAACAAAATTCTAACTCAAAAAGAAAGACCAGACTTGCTTATCTGACAGAGACTGGAGAAACCCTAGAAGTACGGCCCCTGGACACACTTTCACCTCAGTAATGAAGTCACTCCTGAGGTTCACCCTTCAGCCAAAGATTGAACAGGCCCACAAAGCTAAACGAGACTAAAGGAGCACACCAGCCCTTGGGGAAGGACTAGAAGGCATGGGGTTGTTAACCAATGTCATAAAATAATATGTGTACTAGCTGTTTAATGAGAAACTAGTTTGTTCTTTAATCCTTCATCTAAAGTACAATCAAAAAAAGAAATTAGAATAAGTAAATTTAACGAGAAAAAAAAACCTAATACACAGAGCTGCTAAGAAAATTAAATGAGTTAATATGTATACAGACTTTGTACAAAAAAGTAGGTGTTACATACATGTTTGCATATAAAATGAAATAACAGTAGCAAATATGATAATCAACTAAAATCTGAATATTGAAAAATGAAGTAATAAAATCAACAACTTCCTGACAAGACTAAAGGGAGAAAAGAGAAAAATAAAATAAAAACAAATAACAAATAACATAAGAAATTGGAAGGAGATACAAAATGAGGATTGGATTAAATACTTAAAAGAGAATATAATTTGCAATTTTATAAATATAAATTTGAAAAATTTTAAAGACATGGTTAGTTTTCCGGCAATCAATGAATTACAGAGTGATCCAAGACAAGTTAGAAAATCTGACTGAACCAAAAGCCATAGGAGAAAGTGAAAAGGTTATTTAATATCTACTACTATTTTTTTTTTATTAAACATACAGGAAGAAAGCAAGAGGTCATTAAAAAGACAGGAAAGAAACAAAAGGCCAAAATGGATGTCAGAAGAGACTCTGAAGCTTGCTCTTGAATGTCAAGTAGCTAAAGCGAAAGGAAGAAATGATGAAGTAAAAGAGCTGAAGAGAAGACTTGAAAGGGCGGCTCCAGAAGACAAAGTAAAGTATTATAATGATGCGTGCAAAGACCTGGAGGTAGAAAACCAAAAGGGAAGAACATGTTCAGCATTTGTCAAGCTGAAGAAATAAAAAAAATTCAAGCCTCAATTTGCAATATTGAAGGATTCTACACAGAAAATACTGAACAACACAGGAAGCATAAAAAGAAGATGGAAGGAATACACAATGTACCAAAAAGAGGTAACACTTCAGGAGGTAGCATATGATCAAGAACTGATGGTACTGAAAGAAGAGGTCCAAGCTACATTGAAGGCACTGGCGAAAAACAAGGCTTCAGGAAGTGACTGAATACCAACTGAGATATTTCAACAAATGGATGCAGCTCTAGAAGTACTCACTCGTCTACACCAAGAAATTTGGAAAACAGCTACCTAGCCAACCAACTGGAAGAGATCCATATTTGTACCCATTCCAAAGAAAGGTGATCCAACAGAATGAGGAAATTATCAAACAATATCATTAATAACACACACAAGTAAAATTTTGCTGATCATTCAAAAGCAGTTGCAGCACTACATCGACAGGAAACTGCAAGAAATTCAAGCTGAATTCAGAAGAGGACGTGGAAAAAGGGATACCATTGCTGATCATGGCTGAAAGCAGAGAAGACTAGAAAGATGTTTACTGTATTTTGTTGACTATGCAAAGTCATTCAACTTTGTGGATCATAACAAACTATGGAAGAATGGGAATTCTAGAACACTTAATTGCCCATGAGGAACCTGCACTTAGACCAAGAGGCAGTCGTTCAAACAGAACAAGAGGATACTGTGTGGCTTAAAGCCAGGAAAGATGTTCATCAGGGTTATATCCTTTCACCATACTTATTAAATGTGTATGCTGATCACATAATCTGAGAAGCTGGACTATATGAAGAACGCAGCATCAGGATTGGAAGAAGATTCATTAACAACCTGTGTTATGCATCTGACACAACCTCGCTTGCTGAAAGTGAAAAGGACTTGAAGCACTTACTGATAAAGATCAAAGACCACAGCCTTCAGTATGGATTACACTTCAACATAAAGAAAACAAAAATCCTCACAACTGGACCAATGATCAACATCATGATAAAGAGAGAAAAGATTGATGTTGTCAAGGATTTCATTTTACTTGGATCTACAATCAACACCCATGGAAGCAGCAGTCTGGAAATCAAATGACATATTGCATTGGGCAAATCTGCTGTAAAAGACCTCTTTAAAGTTTTAAAAAGCAAAGCAAAAAAAAGCAAAGACGTCACTTTAAGGGCTAAGGTGCACATGATCCAAGCAACGGCATTTTCAATTGTCTCATATGCGTGCGAAAGTTGGACAATGATAAAGGAAGACCTAAGAAGAAGTGATGCCTTTAAATTATGGTGTTGGCGAAGAAATTGAATATACCATGAACTGCAAGAAGAATGAACAAATATATCTTGGAAGAAGTACAGCTAGAATGTTCCTTAGAAACAAGATGGTGAGACTTTGCCTCACGTACTCTGGACAAGTTATCAGGAGGGACCAGTCCCTGGAGAAGGGCATCATGCTTGGTAAAGTAGAGGGTCAGCAAAAAAGAGGAAGACCCTCAATGAGGTGGATTGACACAATGGCTTCAACGATGGGCTCAAGCATAACAACAATTGTGGGGATGGTGCAGGACTGGGCATTGTTTGGTTCTACTGTCCATAGGGTTGCTATGAGTCAGAAGTAACTGGACGGCACTTAACAACAACAACATTAAACAGAGGTTCCAAAATGGATGGTTTTGCAAATATCGTGGAGTAGACTTAGAAAAAAAACAGCAAGAGCTGCTTTTTACAATCAGGGCTCAAGATGGGCATATTATCCCATGCTGATCTCCTATTTTAGTGGGGCAAATGTGGGAACAGTGTTTTAATACTCTAGACAAGCAAGAGTACTTGTTTCTGAAGAGTATAAGCTTGAGATACAGCAAGCAATTTAGGGGAAGGCTAGAAAAACCAGATGCCTGGCACCTAGTGACTTTGGAGCCGCAAAACTTCCTGTTCTTGAGAAAGTGAATTTGGGTGCAGCCCCTCCCAACACAGGCCCCGCTAGCTTGGCCAGAGCGAAGTCCTGAAGTCATTTATGGGACAATTTCCTTTGTCACTCCTCAAAATCTACCTCACCTTCAGTGAACAAGTAATTCCTAGGGCTCTCAGACTATTCCTACACATACAAAAAGATGAAATGCCTCCTAATAAAAGCCAGATAAAAGTACATTTAAAAAAAAAAGCACTATAAATCAATTTCACTTGGGAACTTAAAATATTAAATAATACATTAATAAATTGAATCCAGCAGTACGTTTTAAGAAATAATACACAGTGACTCAGCAGGGTTTGTCCTAGAACTAAAAGGATGAGTCAACATTACTGTATCTATCAAAATAACTCATTACATTAGAAAAAAGAACAAAAATCTTATGTAAAAATATGCTGAAAAGCACTTGACAAAATTCATCAGTCATTCCTCAAAAAAATTACAAAGAACAACAGAATAGAAGGAAATGTCCTATACGAAATGCAATTATTTACTAGAAACTATCATAAAATTTACTTACTTTATGAAATATTAGGAATATCCCTACTAGATTCAGAAATTAGAAATATCTTATGTAAATTCTAGTATTTAACATTTTTAAATATCTACTAATAAAAAAAGATGTTAGATACATATATGTAAATACTGACAAGGAAAATAGGATGATCTTTATTTACAAATGATATGCTGCGTAGATAGAAAACCCGAGAAACTCAATCCCAAACCAATTAGCATTTAAAAAGATATTTACTACAAACCTGAGTGGGAAAAAAATCTTACTCATAGCAACAAAAATCATAAAACGCCAAAGGATAAATGTGATCAAAATAACCTATATTTTTTCAACTCTTCAATGTTATTAAAGAACATAATATAAAATCTGAATAAATAAACCATGACTGTATTCACATTCATGGTACTTGGCTGTTCACCCTCATTTTAATCTCGAAGTTCCTGTAACACATTCTTAGATTGTGTCTTTTATGGCTCAAATAAATTTATTTTTTCCATGAACCCTTTACAGTAGAGTACACTCTACTCAAATGGAAAAAATATCCTTCTATTCATCCCTTAAAGGTCCTCATTTAAAAGGTTCTTCTAGGTCTTGTACATGCCTTTCTTCTGTATAATTTGTGTCATACCAAGAATAAACACAAGGTCAATTTTTAATGAGGCTATGAAGAAAGAAAGCACAGGAAGAAGAGAGGAGGAGGAAGAGTGGGAAGAAGGGAGGCAGTCACTGACACAGAAACTAATACAAAAATAGAATTTATCATTAATATCATTATTAGTTCTTCTCCATATTTCTTTAGGAATTACATAATCTTCCAAGTGTAGAAGACATAAATTCCCTGGATTCCGAAGAAATATCATCCCGTACCTTTCCAGCATGCTAGGAAAAAATGGAAGCAGAGAATTAAGCCCCTGAGATTTCTATTCCAGCTGCCTACTGCTGCAGGCACTGGGTTTCTGCCCAGGACACATATGCAAGCTCAGAGGAGCCCTGACCACACTTGGCAGAAAACACAGCCACATGTTTTTCCGTCTCAGCGCTGAATCTCCCCCACATCCTCTGGATGCTGGGCAGAGGGCAGGCTGTAAGCACAGTGGTCCTTTCCTTCCAACACAGGAAAGGAAGTGTGGCAAAGGTTCACTGGATACAAGTGAAGTAACAACTAACTAACTACCCCCAGTGAAGTAGCGATCAAGAGCAGATTCAATTTTTTTGGCTTAAAATTTATATAATTTGGAAGGCTATAGGGTCACTATGAGTCGGAATCCACTTGACACCAATGGGTGGGTAGTCCCTGGGTGGTGCAAGTGGTTAACCCTCTCAGCAGCTCACTGAAAGGTCATTGGTTCAAATCCACCCGGAGGTGCCTCAGAAAAAAGGCGTGGTAATCTGCTGCCCAAAAATCAGCCATTGGAAACCCTAGTTCTACTCTGACCCACACGGGATGACCATGAGCAGAATCAACTCTGTGACAACTTATAATTAAGAAAAAGAACACAAAATTCCAAATTAAAAATTACAAAAGTGAATACTTATTCATGTTTTCTGTTGTCCTTTTTTCATTATCTATTTTAGGAGCTGTGATATTTTCTCTAATCTTTATCATTTTGACCATGAGATATTTAGTTTCCATTACGGTGTAATAAAAGAGATTTTTTGCATTTTGAAGTTTCTGTCAATCTTTTCATTTCAGTTTACATTTCCCCAATGATGTTTTTCCCACCATATTTGAATTTTGATAGGATCAATAATTCAGGAAAAACATACAAAATTAATTTGGGTTCAGGTATACACAAGAGCAACTCAAATTAATTTTAAAATTGCCACTACATTATATTGAGCTATAAAAGTTTGTGATCAAATTACTTTTATGCATCATATATTGTTTTATTGATGAATATGTGTAGGAATTTTGCCACTGTAACACTTATGTCTTTAGGCCATTTTGCTGAGTGCGGTTTTATCTGGAACTTCCAGATTTCTTCAGGAAAAGAGGCACTGACACACTTAAGACACAGCCTGGTACGTCAGAATACATAAAACATGCAACTTATACACAGAGGTACTCTCTATTTGTAGTACTACTATAAGTTTTTGCTCTACAAAAAACAGAAATTCTGGTAAATTCTACTTCACATGATTCCCATCCAAAAAAAGAAAAGACATAAAATGTTTATTTTATGCCAAGGCTGTAAATTCCTGACCTGAGTGAACTTCTGTTTTGCCTAGTCAGCTCTGAGCACTAAAAGTTGGTTGATATACAAATTATCCACTTCTAATTTTACACACCTGATGATCCCAAGAATTTTCTAGGTGAGCTTTTAGCCCCCACACATTTCGAACCTTATTTCTCCCCCACAACCCCCACATTCTGTTGTCAGGCACAACAGAACATGGCAGAACGTGATGCAGCTTCTGGTCGATGATCAGGTGAGTCTTAGTTACCTAGAGCTGCTATAACAAATACCACAAGTGGGTGGCTTTAACAAATAGAAATTTATTTTCTCACAGTTTAGGAAGCTAGAAGGCGGAATTCAGGATGCCAGCCCTAGGGGAAGTTTATCTCTCTGTCCACTTTGAGGAAAAGTCCTTGTCTCTTTTCAGCTTCTGTTCCCATGTTCTTGGCGATCATGTGGCATGTATCTTCCTCTCCTGTTGTGCTTGCCCAATTTCCTCTTTTATATCTTTAAAGAGAATGATTTAAGACACACTCTACACCAAACTGACTCATTAACATAACAAAGAAAACTCGTTTCCAAACGGAATTATAACCATAGGTACAGAGCTCAGAACTTACATTTGGGGGGACATAATTCAGTCCATAACAAATATCTTACATTAGAACATTTAGCAATAACTTGTTATACATGGAAATGATTGCAAAAGACATAAATAATCCCACTAAATGCGATTAAATGCATGCCAAACTAAAGCTCTCATTAGTCAGATCTCAGAAATGCCCTTGGCTACTCCACAGCTCCCAACTGAAAGGGATGTGTGATTAAAGGGGAGTTAAAAAAAAAAAAAATTTTTTTTTTTTTTATACTGGAACTGGACAGCAGCTCTGGTTGTGATTAAAATATCTTACTTTTCCACATTAAAAAAAGAAAAAACAACAACACAATTACATAACACATTGCTAGAGCCCCTCCTGAGGTGTTGGAAGGGGCCTATACAAGTGAGGCCCCTTGAAGATTGTGCTTCATGGTAAATCGGTCTCTGGGGGGAAGGTAATGTACCTTCACATTGACAAACCTGCCCATTCAGAAAGTCTGCTTACTCTTCACTTTTTTATCCTTGTGTCCCATTATTAATGACTCAGATGCCCATTACCAACTAAAAGTTAGTTGATATACTAACAGGTTCACTCTCTCTGAAAGTAAGTCAAACTCTTCAGAGTTCAATTATTTTTTTTTAATTACTCCACACTATATTTCTAAGAGGCAAGAGATCATTCAAAAAGATATATCTGTCCCCCCCACCACCACTCTTCCCTCTTCCTCAGAGGGGTCATCCAGTGGTGCTGCAGTTGGGGGGAAGAATGGTGTCCCTGCCTGAGGTGGCGAATGTTACGGACAATGGTTGAGGAATATGTGATAGCTATTGGGGAACTAGGACAAAAGGGTGTGTGATGATGACAGGATTGGATAAAAGAGGCCCACAGGGTGGTTTAGGCAGGAATGAGAACAGCAGTTGCAGGACTGAGGTTGATGACTCACGTAGGGGAATCAAAAAAAGGAGATAATGGTGAACGGGTGTGTCAGCCTCACAGGAGAGGCCCATCCCCTGCATGCCCCATGTTTCCACTTTCTGGGCAGGCACCATCTGAGGTCAGCCATTATCCCTGGTACAAATGTCTAAGCAGTCAATAATTAACACACCCCACATGGTCCTCAGTCACTCTTGGTGGCCCTTCTCTCTGGAGAGACTTTGAGGCAAAAAGGGGTCCTATGGAAGACTAATGCTGCTCACCCTCCAGCAACGCCAGATCAACTAGGATGCTGTGGGAGAGGAGTTAAAGAAAGTGTGGAGGAGCCACAGGGTGGAGCTGTCCTGATACTCATGAACTGTAAATTTGTTGGGTTCTTCATGAACTTCATGAGCTCATCCTACTACACAAACAGTAGTCCCAGGTTCCGCAAGTAAGAGTTCCAGCAGGATTGGCTATTGTTGAAGAGGCTCAAGGCCTGCTTTGACGTGAACATCATATTTAAGACTGTAGAGGAAACCAGCATGAAGACCATCAGCAGCCACTAGTACCGTGATTTCTGAGATTAAACGTACGGTCGCTATAGGATTGCTATGAGTTGAGACCGACTCGACGGCAATGGGTTTGGTTTTTCTTTTGGTTTAGCCTTGGGGCACAGCAAAAGGAGCCAGAACATAGGGACCAAGTTATATTCCAAGTTAGCTTCCATTTTTTAAATAAATAAAAACATGTTTTCTCAGAGTGAAAAGTTGTCTTTTTCAATTTTTGTCTTCCACAGCGTAGTAGTGACCTCACAGTGAATTCTGTAACATCAGTCATGCTGCAGCCTGAGACACCAGTCTCTGGGGAGTGAAGCCCCACATCACATCTATGTTCAACAGAACCAATAGGAGTGCTCCGCCTTGACTTAAGCATTGTCTTTGGTTTCCCCAGCTATGGCTGAAAGTCACATTCTGTGGGGTGGCAAGTGCTTCCACCTCCCTCTCCTCTTCCTCTTCTTCGCCATGAAGGTCTCTGAACAAAGACGCTAAGTCCTGTCCATAGGTTAAGCAAGAAGATGACTCATATTCCTTCAGGGTATTCAGGGGGGGTTAGGAGAAGTATAGCAGTATTTGTGGGTAATCAGATTAGGAAAGGCTATTATCTAGACTCCAGCAATTCCACTTCTGAAAAATCCCACCTCATTCCCTGGGGAAACCCTCACACATGTGTTTTAGGAGACAACTAGGAGAATGTCTGTAAGAAAATAATTTAAAATAGCAAAACACTGGGAATAACCCCAGTTGTCCAACAACTGGAGAACTGATAAATTATGGTATATGTATATACTGGGATACCATATAACAGCAGCAGCTGTATGTATTGGCATGGATGAACCTTACCTGCTGTTGAATAAAAAAAAAATTGTTATACTTCCATTTATAGAATAGTTCAAAAATATTTAAGATACATATTTGACAAAATTAGATAAAAACAATCATTTCTTCAGTGGAAAGGAGGGAGATGCCATCAGGGAAGTATATATAAGAGCTTCAGTAACATTGGGAATTGTTCTATTTCATAAACAAGATGGTGGGTACATATGTATTTATTTTTGAATATTTTCACATTTCAGAAATCAGCATAGTCTTAAAATTAGGATGGTCTTAAGTGATGTAGCTGTCCTTGTCGAAAAATCTTAGCCAATTTCTTTTAGTAACATTTCACTTTTCTCTATTCACAAGAGTGACACACGTCAAAAACAAAGTCTGAATGATCTGTAGTAATGATTTGAGTTGACAACAAAAAAGATGCATCTGTACTTCTTGGTCTTAGACTTCATTTCAACTGAAACATCTGCATTTATACTAAACAGGACACATCTCACATCAAAGGGGCTCACCAAAAGTATTTTTCCACATTGTTTAACCTTAAACTTCTATTCAAGGCTGTAAGGCTTAAAGGTAATCTTCAAAGAAATTTTGAAGTGTTTTTGGCATAAATAAGCAATGGAAATATTGCATATAGTTCTGTCAGACTTACTGAAATTCTAAGTTTAATAAATTTTACTAGGAAAAGTGCAAATGCGGTACCATACAGCTGAAGATCATTCTTTTTTCACAGCATCATACACTGCCCATCAGGTGTGAGTAAATCTCTTTCAGTGTTCCTAAAAACCTCAGTTTCCTTGAACACAATCCCAAGCATTACAATAGAACTCTACCGTAAAATATGAAACAAACAAACAATTTCTTCCAAGGGTTCTTCTGCACACTAGGGTTAAGCTTCTTTTCTTTAACTAAGCTCCAAGGCAATGTGTTGCTTAATGTCAACAAGATAAGCTAAAATCTCATTCCATTTAATATCAATTCAGGTATAAAGACTCACCCATTGTTATTTTAGTATCTGCTTTCCATGTATTGGGAAGGTGCCTGAAGTAATGGAAAGCAATTCCTTGTATACAATAGGAAAAGATGGAGAGATAGAATTGACAAAGTGGGAAAAAAGGAAGAAAAAAAATCTAAAGATTCCCTTTGTTCACAGATCCATAAGAAACAAAAATGTACCAGAAGCAAAACACATTGATAGCTCAACAGAACTGATGAAATAAACTATTTTTATTTTCGTGAAAGAATTTTTTGTTTCCATTCAGAAGTGACCTGGACATAAGTCCACAGGTGCCACAACCTTGCCTTCCCTAAATACAGTTATATCAAGTAAATATAAACATGAGTTGCTGAATTTAAAAACAAATCTGTTTTCAAAGTCAAAGGGAGGATAATTGTGAAAAATAAAAATCTCAGCGTTTTATTTATAAGAACAGGGAAGGGGTAAGGTCACATGGAAACAGGGCAAACAGAAATGCCAGCCACGTGGCCAGCCTTATATTACCCAGGAAAGACCTGACCACTAGATTTTAGAGGAGGAGCTGGAATGCAATGTAAGAAGTAGACATTCTCAGAATCCAACACAGCCTCAGCAACGGGGTTATTCATTGGTCCTTTTTCTTGGGTTCTACCCTTAACCAGACTCAATTGCAATCTCTGCCTCTGGTCCTCCTGCCCCTGTTACCACACACTTCTATCTACTGTCTTCTGTTTTTCATACTGACTGCCTTCTCTTCAGATACCAAACCGCACCATAAACTGCAACCAACTCACCAATTGTCCTTCTGCAGAAATACCAAGTTTCCTATGATTCCCATTGGCCAAAGAGTCACACCTGGACAGCTTTTGGGGTTCTGGCCAGGTTATGCCCTGGTTGCCATCACATCAAACGCCTTCTCTTGGTCCAATCAGCTGTGAACAGGAAGTATGATACAAAGCATTACCATCAATTTTCAAGTAACCTTTCAGAAGAGGGTTGTGCATGGGGCTTGGCCTATCCAGTGAAGTAATTGCCATATGTACACAATGTCACACCCCCGTATCTTGCAGAGCTTATAACACAAACTCTCAATTAGCTTTCTGAGGCACGACTCTAGATTAGATTTTCCTTCTTTCAATGTCTTATGAAACCCTGGCGGTATAATGGCTAAGTGCTACTGCTCCTAACCAAAAGGTTGGCAGTTCAAATCCACCAAGTGCTCCTTGGAAACTCTATGGGGCAGTTCTATTCTGTCCTGTAGGGTCACTATGAGTCGAAATTGACTCAACTGCAACAGGTTTGGTTTCTTTTTTAGTAACACAAAATCTCAATTAGCTTTGTGAGGCATGATTCTAGATTAGATTTTTCTTCTTTTAATATCTTATTCCAGATTTAGTGACTGTCTCCCTTACATAGTGTGCTAAGTACTAGGCAATGAGGGATGGGAAATAAAACATTCTAGCAAAAGAGATAGGTGCAATAAAAAAAACAAAAGATTGAAATAAAAAGGCAGGGAGGAAAAACTGCCAACTCTGGGAGGGGTAGTGTATGGTGACTAAGAAGAGGTCACATGTTAAGGTCAGCCAGACCTGGGTTCAAATTCCAGCTTTGACATTTCTCAGTTGTGGACTTTGGACAAGTTGCTTAATGTTGCTAAGCTTCAGTACTTCATTTATAAAACAAATGTAATAATGATACCTAATACAAGAATCCCAAGGATTCGTTTTTAAATACATGTTCAGAGAAAGAGAGAGAGAGGGACAGAGACAAGACAGAAAGACTGGGTAGATGCCACTATGTGTTTCTGAGACGTCACGTTTACCAGGAATTTTTCAAGAAAGTTTTATAATAAATAAAAAAGGTCTTCGTTCTCTGTCAAGTCCAAAGGGATATTGAGAAAATGCCTCAGCAAAACACAAAGGCCCCTTTTTTTCACTGGGCTTTATTTTATCCTTACTAGCTATATCCTATGCCCACTTGTAACCCAATCAATGAATGAGTGCCACAACCAATGCCAACTATTTTGCACTGCTTGAAGTCCAGTCACCAGGTGATTTCACCAAGTCCTCCCTGTTTTCCAGCGACTACAGGATCACTTATGACATGCTTGAGGCCCAATATCAGTAAGTAACCAGGAGCCATTTGAAATGTGTGGCAGAAAAAGCAGTGCTAAATATTCCGACTTCTCCTCTCCATTTCCAGGCCTCTTTTATTCAGGTGAAGACATGCTACTAGCCGAGTGAATGAAATGTGAGCAAAGTGACACTCTTCATTTCTAGACAGAGGTAGTAAAACCCTCACGTGCTTTACCCTGCTTTGGTGACTGGCAATAATCCAGTGGGAAATAAATCTTTGTTGGGATAAACTACAGAAATTTAGGGCTTAGTTTGTTACTGAAGAATAATCTGGTTTTTACTGACTATAAGAGAGTGGTTTTTAGTACAAGAGATAACTATTAAACTGATGCAAATAAGGAATGCTCTTTGAATTCCAGGTGGTAGAGATGATAAATCTTTTTGTCACCTCATCTCAGAGCACCAGCCTCTCAATCCTCTTTCTTAGTTGCTGCGATTCCAGGGGTTACAGAGACTGGGCCACAGTTGACAATGCGGCAATGGCAGAAATTTGATAATACATAGACTCTTCTTATTATGCCAAATTCCTTTTTAGCCAAAATAAATGCCCTTTACTTAGTTGCTTTTTTATTAACCAATGCCATAACAAAAAACCAAACCAGTTGCTGTCAAGTCAATCCTGACTCATGGTAACCCATGTATGTCAGAGCAGAACTCTGCTCCATAGCGTTTTCAATGGCTGATTTACTAGAGTAATGGCCTTATGCCAGGCATAGTGCTAAGCCCTTTACCTATACTTACTTGTAACGTTCATAACAACTCTGAAAGTTTGATATATGACTGGCCTCATTTTCAAGGTCAAGAAACTGAGGCACAGGAATCCCTCGTGGTTTGAAGGAAAGAAATTGCTTCATAGTAAAATCAGAAGCTACTTCTTCAGCATCTGACTGACAAATTCATATACATCACACTGTGGTTGGGATAATTAAATATTTGTATCACTTGGTACAGAATCTCATTCACGGTATACACCCAACAAGTGTTTGCTATGATCATGATTATGTTGGTGGCAATGGGTGAGAATGGGATCAGTCATCCTGGAGTTTCCCAAGGAGAATTTGTGTTATGTTGCTACTTGGGCAGCGTGGTTTGTGCTCAACTGAGATGAATAGATGTAATTCCAAAGACAAGAACTAAACCTCCAACCAAGCTGAAAGAAAAAACAGCCAAGTAAGACTAGAAGTGCCCATAAGTTCTATGCCATGTACCATTTAGGTAGCTGTTGATTAATGTACTTCTCATGTTCCTGTCACTAAAATAAATAATTTGCAGTGATAATCAGTATAATGATATTGTTATTATCTTAAATGACAGCTAACCGTATGGATGCAAGAAATGTTTCCTATGGAGGACTGCCTGGTATCCTGAGCAAAGCATACATTGACAACACTTCAAAAGTGGTGACACAGAAAGTTAGATTTTATTTCACTCAGTAACTGAAGCATGTAACTTGTCAGTCTTACGGAATATAAATCCCGTGTCAGTAAACAAAATGGAAGGTATGCAACTAAAGAGGGAAGCCAGGCAATATGCAGGACAATTACTGTGGTTTTTATATCACACAGAGTATTATAAACAGCATTTATTCAATAAAAACAAAGTAAAGCTACAAATTCAATACTAAATGTGGTGAAAAATATTACACAAGCAGGAATAACTTAAGAGGTCATGTTTTGTTATTTCACAGATGATTCTATGATATTTGAAAATATTTCATAGACCATTGCTTTCTGACACCCAGCACTTACACGGATGGTTTGTTATACTCTGCCCCAAGCACCAGCATCAGACACTAGACAAAGAGCCAGCAGAACAACCAGTTAGGCTTGTGCATCCATCTGTCTGAGCAACTGATTTTTAATAAACTTTTACCAGACTTCTTGTGATACATCATGCCATCTTAAATAAAACACAGACTTTTTAAGGTTTCAAAAGTAAAGATATAGCTTTAGTTTCTCATTCTAAATGGGTAAGTGGCAAGATGTAGAAGGTCATTGTGGCATCTTTTTTAATGCATTTTGTTCTTGAGTCCATCAGAAAAAAAAAAAAAACCTGTTGCCATTAAGTTGATTCCAACTCATAGTAATCCCATAGGACAGAATAGAACTGCCCCATGGAGTTTCCAAGCCTGTAAATCTTTACGGAAGCTGACTGCCTCATTTTTCTCCCCCATAGCGACCAGTAGGTTCAAACTGCCAACCTTTTGGTTAGCAGCTGAGCGCTTACCCACTGCACCACCAGGACTCTGAGTCCATTAAAACCTTCTTTAATCTCATTTTGTTTCTTCATTCCTTTACTGTTATTGTCTAACAATTTATATGTTGTGTTTTTGTTGTTATGTGCCATCGAGTCAATTCCAACTCATAAAGACCCTAGATGACAGACTAGAACAGCGCCATAGGGCTTCCAAGGAGCGACTGGTGGATTTGAACTGCCTACCTTTTGGTTAGCAGCCTGAGCTCTTAACCACTGCATTACCAGGGCTCAAACAATTTATACAAGAATTAGAAAGTTAGACCAGAGTAGACCAAGTGGCCTAATTATTCTATTTAAAAAAAAAAACTCAGTTAAAAAACAAAATATCATTTATCATATTTAGAATATCCTAGGGAGCCATTCAATTAATTTGAAAATTGGTAAATAAAGGGAATCCAGTACTTACCTTGTCTTTCTGATATGAACTGAGCATCTGGGTGGCAAACAGGTAATGAGAAAAAGACTATCTTTAGAAAAGTATTTCAGCTTATAAATAAGAAAAAGAATGATAGAATTTGAATATGACTATGTTAGAAGCATGACCTTTGAACAAGCCAGGTAGCCATGGTTTACTCCATTTCTCTCCCTGCTGGAATCTTTAAACCTCAGAACAAACCACCACCCCAATGAGGCCTGATGTTTGTCAGCAAGGTTAAAAAGATACAATTCTGGGCTAACCGCATCACTCTCTCCTCAGGAAGTCAGGGCGAAGGCTATCTGTAGTTGTTGTTAGGTTGCAACCCTGTGTACAACAGAAGGAAACACTGCCTAGCCCTACGCCATCCTCACAGTTGTTGTGATGCTTGAGCCCATTGTTGCAGCCACTGTGTCAATCCATCTCACTGAGGGTCTTCCTCTTTTTCGCTGACCATCTCCTTTACCAAGCATGGTGTCCTTTTCCAGGAATTGGTCCCTCCTGATAACATGTCCGGAAACCCTGGTTAAGAGCTATGTCTGCTAACCAAAAGGTCAGCAGTTTGAATGCACCAGGTGCTCCTTGGAAACCCCATGGGGCAGTTCTGCTCTGTCCTGTAGGGTTGCAGTGAGTCGGAATCAACTCAACGGCAATGGGTTTGGTTTTGGTTTGGTACATGAGACAAGGTCTCGCCATCATTGCTTCTAAGAAACATTCTAGCTACACTTCTTTCAAGACAGATTCGTTAGTTCTTCTGGCAGTCCGTGATATATTCAATATTCTTCACCAACACCATAATTCAAAGGCACAAATTCTTCTTCGGTCTTGCTCCTCCCAGGTTTCACATGCATATGAGGTGACCGAATATATCATTTCTTGGGTCAGAGGCACCATAGTCCTCAAAGTGACATTTTTGGTCTTCAACACTTTAAAGAGGTCTTTTGCAGCAGATTTGCCCAATGCAATACAGCCTTTGATTTCTTGACCACTGCTTCCGTGGGGGATTATTTGTTCAACGTAAAGACTGAATAAGTGTGGTGAAAAGATACAACCCTGTCCCATACCTTTCCTGACTTTAAACCACGCAGTATCACCTTATTCTGTTTAAATGACAGCCTCTTGGTCTATGTACAGGTTCCCTGTGAGCACAACTAAGTGTTCTGGAATTCTCATTCTTTGCAATGATATCCATAATTTGTTATGACCCATGCAGTCTAATGCCTTTGTGTAGTCAATAAAACACAGGTAAACATCTTTCTGGTATTCTCTGCTTTCAGCCAAGATCCATCTGACATCAGCAATGATATTTCTCATTCCATATCTTCTTCTGAATCTGGCTTGAATTTCTGGCAGCTCCTCGCCAATGCACTGCTGAAGCTGTTTTTTTTTTAATTATCTTCAGCAAAATTTTAAACCCCGGTGGCGTAGTGGTTAAGTGCTACAGCTGCTAACCAAAAGGTCGGCAATTGGAATCCACCAGGTGCTCCTTGGAAACTCTATGGGGCAGTTCTACTCTGTCCTATAGGGTCACTGTGAGTCAAAATTGACTCAACGGCACTGGGTTTGGTTTTTGGTTTGGCAGCAAAATTTTACTTGCGTGTGGTATTAATGGTACTGTTCAGTAATTTCTTCATTCCATTGATCACCTTTCTTTGGAATGGGCACAAATATGGATCTCTTCCAGTCGGTTAGCCAGATATCTCTCTTCTAAATTTCTTGGCATAGACGAGTTAGTGCTTACAGCATTGCAGCTGTTTGTAGAAACATCTCAGTAGGTATTCCACCAGTTCCTAGAGTCTTGTTTTTCACCAATGCCCTCAGTGCTGCTTGAGCTTCTTCCTTCAGTACCGTCCGTTCTTGATCATATGCTACCTCCTGAAATGGTCGAATGGCAACTAATTCTTTGTGGTACAGTGATTCTGTGCAGACAGAAATAAAAAAGTATTGAAGTAGAGAGAATAGTTTTTCTCCAGTGTTTTAATATTAAAGTAGAAAGAATATAGTTTCTTGTTTGTTTTAGTATAGCCGTATAAGCTGTGATTAATCTCTAGTCTTTAGAAAATGGAGCAGGTTCTGTTCAAGATATGGCTGAGCAGCCTGTTCCACTCTTAATAAACACCCTAATACCTTATAACATGTTTTCTCCTATTCACAGTGGGTGATTGACTACTTGACATAACTAACGCCGTAATGATGCTTTAAGTAATCTCTAAAAACCTTTTTTTATTGCACCAGCTGCACCGGTCTCTTCCAAAGGGGTGCGGAGCTCTCTCAGCTCCTGTGGTCTTGGTCTCTCTTCTCTTCTTTGTTCTCTTGATAAATGGCCTTCAGCCTATAAGGCAGCAGCTAGAAAAGATACCTGACATTTTTAATCTAAAACTTTCTTTCTTGCTCCCTATCTCAGCCAGAATGGACTTGGCAGAACAGTTCCACTAGCCAAGAGATTCTTAGGTGAGTTTTTTTAGCCTGTTACAAACATACTGATTAGAGTCCAGATGTCTGACATGCATTTCCTTAGTTTAATAAAGAGTTTCTTGTAGTTGTTTTGTGATGTATAAGACAATCTGTGGATTGCGTGATCAAAACATTAGGTAACCCTGAGCTTCCCCCTGTAAAACTCTCCCACTAGCTCTTTAGAAGGAGATAGAATTTGGGAGAAATTTAACCCCCTCTGTCTCTTGAATACCAGTATTCAATAAAGCCGTCTTACTGCTTACCTCCTCCTGTCTCAGTATTGGCTTTGCGGCAGGCGGCTTGAACCCGGGATTTGTGGTAAACAGTATCAGGAATGAGAGAGGTGGCATCACTATAGATGCTACAGAAATTAAAAGAATAAAATGGAAATACTACAAATTTATGCAAATAAATAAAAAATTTAGATGAAATAGACAAATTCCTTGAGATACAAAAGCCAAAGCTCACTGAAAAACAAATTGATAAATTGAATAGCACCTACATATACTCAAAAATTGAATTAGTAATCAAAATCTTTCCACAAAGAAAACTCCAGGCCTATGCATCTAAACTTTTAAAGAATAAATAAATAATACCAATTCTACAAAAACTATTTAGAAAATGAAAAAGGAGTGTATTTCCTTTTCTATTACACCATAACTAATCACCACAAACTTAGTGGCTTAAACACATACACACAAATTTATTATCTCACAGTTCTGTAGGTCCGAAGTCCAGCCTGGCTCAGCTGGTCTCACAAGAGGTAAGAAAGGCTCTGCCTAGGATCTTATAAGGCCAAAATCAAGGCATCAGAAGACCTACATTCCTAACTTGAAGCTCTCAGGATGTAATTCATGTTCCGACTCATTCAGGTTGTTGACAGAATTTGGTTCCTGTGGTTCTAAGACTGAGTTCCCCATTTCCTTCCTGGCTGTCAGCCAATGGTAATTCTCAGCTTCTAGGAGTTCTCCTGCATAACCTGGCCCTTAGTTACCCTTTATCTTCTAAGCTAGCAGAGGTGAGTTGAATTTTTCTAACTCTTCAAATATCTGTAATCTTCCCTTCTACCTCATCTCTCTTACTCTTCTGTTTTAAAGGACCGTGATTGTATTGGATCCACCTGGATAATCCAGGCTAATTTAAGGTCAACTGACTAGTAACCTTAATTGCATTTTCAAGGTCCTTTCAGAGCAGTACCTAGATTAGTGTTAGAGTGAATAAGCAGGGGCTGGAAACCTTAAGTGGACATTTTCATATTTCTGCCCATCACAATATGAGAAGCCTCTCAAACTCATTCTATGAGATCACTATTATGTTGATACCCAAACCAAAGACATTACTTTAAACACACATACACACACAGAGAGAGACCATCATCTTAACAAAATTTCAGCAACTCAAGTAGGACAAAAAATGTAAAAAAGAATAATTCATCACGATCAAGTGGAGTTCATCCCAGGAAAGCAAGACCAGTTCATCAATCAGAAACCAATCAAAGGAATTCACCCTATTAACAAACTAAAAAAAGAAACATGATATGATCATCTCAACAGATGCAGAAATAGCATTTTACAAAATTTACAGCTAATTCCACACAAACACTCAGAAACTTGCAGTTGAAAGACACTTCCTCAACCTGATAAAGAGTATATATGAAAATTTTATATACTTAATGGTAAAAGACTGCATGCTTTTCCCCTAAGATTAGCAACATGGCAAAGATGTCTGCTCTCACCGCTTCTAATCAGCATTGTACTAGAGATTCTAACCAGTTCAAAAAGGCAAGAAAAAGATATAAAATACTTCCAGATCAGAAATGAAGGATATAAACTGGTTTTATTCATAAACAACATAATCATTTATATAGAAAATCCTATGAAATCTACAAAAGAAGCTGCTATAATAAGTGAGTTCAACAAGGCTGTAGGATACCAGATCAATATACAAAAATCAATTTATTTTAAATAGTAGCAATGAACAATCGGAAATTTAAAAAACAGTACCCTTTACAACAGCATCAAAAATATGAAATACTAGGGATAAATCCAACAAAATATGTGCAATACCTATAAAATGAAAACTACAAAACATTGCTGAGAATAACGAACATCACATGAATGGTGAGATAGACTGTGTTTAACTGTGTTTATGGATCAGAAGACCCCAACTATTAACATACCAATTCTTCCCAAATATGTATATAAATTCAATGCAACCCTAATCAAAATCCCAGGAGGCTTTTGTAAAAATTAATGAGCTGATTCTAAAATAAATAAATATGTACACCTACTCCTCACTTACAGACTGTCTCATCTGACATTTCACATTTATGACAACAGGAAAAGAAAATCTACTATCCAATTATTTCACACATTAAAGATATACATCTGGCAGTAACAAATGTTGAGGTGCAAGAAGAGAATAATGCTGGCTGTGGTGATTAAGGTTATGTGTCAACTTGGCTGACCCATGATTCTCAGCATTTGGCAGTTATGTAATGATGTCATTTAGCAGTTTTGTAATGATATAGTTATCCTTCATTTTGTGATCTGATGTGGTCATCCTCCATTTTCGCATAATGCTGATTTTCACATAATGACCTAGACTTTGGAATCTACCTACATTAATGAGTGAGGATTAGGTGCACATTGATTGTGGCAATAATTTCATAGGCATATACTTAATGTAAAGACTCATCAAATTTAAAACTTTAAAGAAGTTTGGTCTATTTTATGTCAATTATACCACAATAAAGCTATTAAAAAAAAATCCTCTGACTCACTTGTAAGGGTATTATATTTATCTTACATCTCCAAAGAACACAGCACTAAGATATTACTCCTTGTAAACTTTTGACTAAGAAGGATACTAAGTAAAAACTGCTAACAAATATTTTAACTGCTATCATGGATTGAATTGTGCCCCATAAAAATATGTGTTGACATTCTAATGCCTGTACCTGTAAATATGACCCTGTTTGAAAAAAAAAAAATTTTTTTTTGAAAATAGAGTTTCTTTTATTATGTTAATGAGGTTAATGTTAATATCTTTGTTGTGGTCTTTATATGGGTCCTAAATGTAATCACGTCTTAGTTATAAAAAAAGCAGAATAGACAGGAAGACACACACAGGGGGAAGGGAAAGATAGATGAAGGAGACAGCTGCATCTACAAGCCCAGGAACACCAATGATTGTTGGCAGCTACTAGAAGCTGAAATAGACAAGAAAGGGCCTCCCCCTAAATACCCTGAATTCAGACTTCTAGTCTCCTGAACCGTGAAAAATAAATTTCTGTTCCTTAAAACTACTCACTTGTGGCATTTCTTTTACGGTAGCACTAGGTAACCAAGACAATGACCAAAAAAAATTATGCATTTATTAAATATCTCCTGGCTCCTTGGAAACTCTATGGGGCAGTTCTACTCTGTCCTGTAGGGTTGCTATGAGTCGGAATCGACTCGACGGCAGTTGGTTTGGTTTTTTTTTTTGAGTATACAGATTCATGGCATAAACAAAAGTGCAAGACAATATAAATCGATTTCTAAAAGTACCATTTCCACAAAAATTACCTATTAAATATAAGTCACTATGTTTATTAATATAGCTTCTCTAAAGATTTCTACTAGGTGGCATTGCTAATATAATTTGATTTATTTAACATTTAAAACATTTCTGTAATGCAGAAAAAAAAATGCAGAAACTGTGCTAAATGCCTAGTTGTTCAGTAGTAGGAGTATTTTAAACTAGCTGTTCTTCCTATTTCCTCACTGAGAAAATCAAAATTAGGGAAGTTCTTTTTTTATCAAGTGAAGCATCTAACCAATCAGGTTCTAAGATTTTTAGTTTTTTCATGTAGTCTTACTCCACTAATCCAAAATGAAGGCTTCTTTCCCTTTCAACCTATTCCCAGGCCCCATTCTAGTATTTCTTTAACATACATATTAGCAACACAGTTCCAATTTTGGGTGGTTATCTTAAAATGCTTCTAAAGGTACAGTGACAGCTCAGCCTTTGTTTTACTCTAATAGCTTTTTGTTTAATTAAGCCCTGAGGATTTATCAATAATCCAAAAGATTTTAGATATTAGTGTCCATACACCAGCTATCATCTTATTACAATTATTCTTATTCAACCATAGTTTCTTCAATAAAAAATAATTTTAGTAAGTTGTACCTTGGGTATTCCCATTGATTTATATGGCAAATTTTATGATGCCGTCTTTACCAAATCTCAATTTACAAAATCTCTGGACTGTGATATTGTATAATAAAACTTTGCCTTGAGAGATTAACTAGGTGATAAAAGTGCTACCCAAGATTCATTTGTAACATGTAAACTGCTAGCTCCAACTTAATGCCCTGTAATTAGAGAGAAATAAAAGACTCGTACATTCTTCTTTAAGGAAAGCGGGGAGAAGAACAAGAAATTTGCCCTTTTATTATTCCAGCAGCCCAAGTATGATGACATAGACAAGATGGCAATCTTCTAAGTATAAACAACACAAAGCTATCACTCTCTCTGGGGAATAAACCTGGGCATTCTGCCAGGGACCAGCAATCCTGGGCAAGGGCAAAAGATCCCAACAATGCTACATCAAGACTGATCTGATGCACAATAGCTATAAGTTTTCCATCTTCTGTAAAATACTAGCATCAGCCACAGCCTCCTTTAAGAGAGAGGCTCCACAGAAAACATCACTTAGCTTAAAAAAAAAAAGAAGAAGAAAGGATGCAATTTTTGTACTCAATCATTCCATCCTTTACTTAAACTTGGACTTGTCTTAGGGGAGAATAGTTTTTCTCCTTCTGTCATCAAACCTTTCACGGACTACTTGTCAGGAGGAATTTATGTCCCTGGAAAGTTCCTCCTCTTTCTTTAGACAAACTTGCACTTGAACTCCAGACTTTATTTTACTCTCCTGGAAAATCTCCCTTTCCCATCCTATCACTAGCTATGCCATAGAAACCATGCATGTAGTGAACATGAATAATGTTCAAAAATAAGAACTAGACTCCAAGTTATATTTTTTCATATAGGGCTTTATCTTGAAATGAGTCATTTGCCTATGTAATATAGGTTATTTGATAACTTGGGTCCTTTAAATAGTGTCAATAGGCTCTCTAGATTACTGGACTGAATCTGCCATCAATTGCTGTTGATACAAGTGAATAAAGTTCACTAAACTAATCTTAGCATTATCCTCCAATAAAAACTCCCCTCTCAAAGGAAAAACTGTGCTTCTAAAGAGCTGGGACCTCTATGCTTTATTTTCACTATCTGTAAATTGACACTGGGGCTCTAGACTACTATCCACAGATTCTACAAAGAGTGGCTGATTATTAACTAGGGGGCAAGGAAAATAAGCAGCCAGAAACACTAGTATACATCTAAGAACCCCAACAAATCTGTCTCAAAACTAAATTCTTTAAGATTTCTTCCCCTCAGTGTCGGTCTAATTTAATGTGTAACCAGGACTTTTCCATTTACCTATTCAATGACCTATAATTTTTAAAGAGAGGGAACGGTCAAAAAAACTATAAACAAAGCTGAAAGACAAGAAACTAATGAAAAGTAAACTCCCAATATATATGACTGAGAAAAGGTTAATATCCTTGCTACATAAAGGGTACATCATTAAGCAAAAGGTAAACCAAACCAAAACCAAACCCATGGCCATCAAGTCGATTCTAACTCACAGCGACCAGGTAAAACAGGGTAGAACTGCCCCATAGGGTTTCCAAGGAGAAGCTGGTAGCTTCAAACTGCCAGCCTTTCTGTTAGTGGCCATAGCTTTTAATCACTGCGCAATCAGGCCTCCAAAAGATGAACATCCTCATATTAAAATAGGCAATGTATGTCAGCAGGTAATTAACCAAAAAAGACAAATAACCAAGATATGAAAAAAAATTGACTACAACAATAATCAAAAGATTGATCATTGAGAAATTAGTTTGCTCTGCAAACCATCATCTAAAGTACAATTAAAAAGATTGATCATTGAAATAACAATGTAAACTTTTCTGACCTGTCAAAATGTAAACTATTTTTCTAATTTTTTTTTCCAAAGATAATATCCAGTGTTAACAAGGATTTCAGGAAATAAGGCTATCTCATATGCTTCTGTGCAATGTAAATTTCTCCCCCTGGAAGATAATGTATATTTATATTTAATATGTATTTAATGTATTTAGTGTATTTTTTATATCTACATTATGTTTATAGTTATATTTATTAATATTTATATAAAGGCATATATACATATACTTGTATGATAATACTTTAATTTATATATAAAAATATAATATATTTAAGTGGAAATTTTACGCTAAAAGGAATATATTTATGTTATATACTATATGGTATGGATCCCTGGTGGTGCAGTGGTTAGGAGCTCAGCTGCTAACAAAAATGTCATCAGTTCGAATCTACAAGTCACTTCTTGGAAAGCCTACTGGGGCAGTTCCACTCTGTCCTAAAGGGTCACTATGAGTTGGAATCAACTTGGTGGTAATGGGTTTGGTTTTGGTTTTGGTATTACATAATATGCATATACTAGTTTACACATTATATATTCATTTTTAAAGAAATATTTCTATTCTGCTATCATTTCCTAACTAATTGAAACTATGTAGACTCAAGATGCAGGCTCTCCTGAAGTGGATGATTTTCATGGCACATAGACAAAGACTTCTTTGGAATTCTAATGGGGAACACAATGAACACATCTGTGAAAAGAGGAGATGGAAAAGCTCGGTATCACCAGTCAGAACAAGGCCAGAGGCCAGCTGTGGAACAGACCATCAACTGCTCCTATGCAAGCTCAATTTGAAGTTGAAGAAAAGTAAAACAAGGCTACGAGAGCCAAAATACAAACTTGGGTATATCCCACATGAACTTCAAGACCATTTAAAGAACACATTTGATGCACTGAGCACTAACGACCAAAGATCAAATGAGTTGTGGAATGACATAAGGACATGATATATGAAGAAAGCATGAAGTCATTAAAAAAGACAGGAAAGAAAAGAAAAGACTAAAATGAATGTCAAAAGAGACTCTGAAAATTGCTCTTGAATGCAGAGTAGCTAAAGCAAAGGCAGAAATGATAACGTAAAAGAGCTGAACAGAAGATTTCAAAGGGCTATTTGAGAAGGCAAAGTGAAGTATTATAATGAAATGTGTGAAGATCTGCAGTTAGAAAACCAAAAAGGAAGGACACGCTTGGCATTTCTCAAGCTGAAAGAACTAAAGAAAAAATTCAAGCTTTGTGTTGCAATATTGAAGGCTTTCATGAGGAAAATCCTGAATGGTGCAGGAAGCATCAAAAGAAGATGGAAGGAATACACAGAGTCACTGTACCAGGAAGAAATGGTTAATGTTCAACTATTTCAGGAAGTAGCATAAGATCAAGAACCAATGGTACTGAAGGAAGAAGTCCAAGCTGCCCTGAAGGCTTCAGTGAAAAACAAGGCCCCACGAATTAACAGAGCACCAACTGAGATGTTTCTACAAATGGATGCAGCACTGGAGGTGCTTACTCACCAATGACAAGAAATGTGGAAGACAGCTACCTGGCCAACTGACTGGAAGAAATCAATATTTGTGCCCATTCCAAAAAAAGGTGATCCAAAAGAATAGAAACTATTGAAAAATATCATTAATATCACACACAAGTAAAATTTTTCTGAAGATAATTCAAAAACCCTTTCAGCAATACCTCACCAGGGAACTGCCAGAAATTCAAGCAAGATTCAGAAGAAAACGTGGAACCAGGGATATCCTTGCTGATGTCAGATGGATCATGGCTGAAAGCAGAGAATACCAGAAAGATGTTTACCTGTGTTTTATTGACTACGCAAATGCATTTGACTGTGTGGATAGTAATAAACTAAGGATAATATTGCAAAGAAAGGGAATTTCAGAACACTTAGTTGTGCTCATGAGGAACCTGTTCATAGGCCATGAAGCAAATGTTTGAACAGAACAAAGGGATACTTTGTGATTTAAAGTAAGGAAAGGTATGGGTCAGGGTTGTATCATTTCACCACACTTATTCAGTCTGTATGCTGAGCAAATTATCTGAGAAGCTGGACTATATGAAGAAGAAAGTGGCATCAGGATTTGAGGAAACCTCATTCTTGCGACATGCAGATGACACAATCTTGCTTTCTGAAAGTGAAGAGGACTTGAAGCACGTACTGAAGAAGATCAAAGACTACAGCCTTCAGTATGGATTGTACTTCAACATAAAAAAAAAAAAGAACCAGTGCCGTTTTTTTTTTCAAAAATTCTCACAACTGAACCAATAAGCAACATTATGATACTTGGAGAAAACAATGAAGTTGTCCAGGATTTCATTTTTTTGGGATCCAGAACCAATGCCAGTGGAGCCAAGCAGTCAAGAAATCAAATGAAACATTGCATTGGGAAAATCTGCAGCAAAAGACCTCTTTAAAGTTCTGAAAAGCAAAGATGTCACTTTGAGGACTAAGGTGCGCCTAACTCAAGCCATAGTATTTTGAACTGCCTAATATACATGCAAAAGTTGGACAACAAATAAGGAAGACCAAAGAAGAATTGATGTCTTCGAATTATGGTGTTGGCAAAGAATATTGAATATACCATGAACTGCCAGAAGAACAATCAAATCTGCCTTGGAAGAAGTACAGCCAGAATGGTCCTTAGAAGCAAGGGTGGTGAGACTTCGTCTCATGTACTTTGGATACGTTATCAGGAGGGACCAATCCCTGAAGAAGGACATCATGCCTGGTAAAGTAGAGGGTCAGCAAAAAAGAGGAAGATCCTTAATGAAATGGATTGGCACAGTGGCTGCAACAATGGGCTCAAGCATAACAATGATTGTGAGGATGGCACAGGATTGGGCAATGTTTCATTCTTGTGAACACAGGGTTGCTAGGTGTCAGAACTGATTCAATGGCACCTAACAACAACATACTATATTTAATTATATTTGTATATATATTTCTATCTGCATTGTAGATGCAGACGGGCTGTACCTCAAACTTCCAGGCAGTCATAAGACTGATAGGAATGAGACACATACACACACTGGTGTCAACCATTCCATAGGTGCTACATTCATCTGTGATGGAGCTGGATACATGAGACATTTAACACAGTGTTGGCAAAGTAAAAGCCATTATTATTATTCATTAGAAGCAAACATTAAACAATAACAACAGATTCCCAAAAGGGGATCACTCTTCATTCCTCAAATTACCCATGTCCATTCTTCTGTCAGAGGGCAGGGGTACAGTGGTCCAGCTCAGATGCTGTGTTCAAGTCACTACTGCCTCCAGCCACCTTCACTCTGCTTGGGCTTCTGCCCTGCCATTGGGCCTCACTGGACCTTACCTTGCCAGTGAGAAGACCCCTGCACGGGATCTACAGAACCTCTGCTCCTAGGCCCTTCTAAGCCTCTGTCACCAGCTCCTACCACACTACTCGAGCCTGCGGGGCTCCCATGCTATCACTCTATTCTGGCCCCTGGTCCCCTGCTGGGAAGGCATGCAACCCCTACACAAGGTACCTCAGGCCAAGCAAGCGTTACAGGTCTTTTAGTTCCACTGGCAAGCCTCCTGCCCAGAGGCATCCAGCTCCACCCTGTTGTAGGAAGATCCCTCCACAGGATCTTCTGAAGCGACCCTCACATAGGGCACACTCAGGGCTCTGCCCTGCATGGGCAAGTGTTATAGCTCTTTTAGCTCTAACAGCAAGCCTCCTGCCTGAAGGTGCTCAGCTCTTGCTCTGTGGGCTGGGAAGCCCATCATCAACTGTCTCTCGCTATCTCAAGAGGTCTTCAGTGTCCTGTCTTTCTTCTGGGTCTAGGATGTTCTCAGCACAGGGGCTCTTGGTCCTTGGTCCAAAGAACTAGCTTCATTCCAGATGCATCTTCTTGATGATAGTGAGGCCCCTCAACCTCTGTGTGATTGACCCTTATATAAGGAAATCCAGTGTCAATTTCAAGGCCTGGCCCTCCCACCAGGGCAACAAACTAACCAATCTCCTCATGAACTGTGAGTCACTCAATTTGCATAGTAAACTGACCACTCCCTTTGGTGGATTAAAAGTCACTGAATTTGCATAGTTCCACCCAATCATCTTGTAGGAGTTACAAAAGCATGGCTAGAAAGGCCATATAAATGCAATTCACTACACCACAATATTAGGTTATGTTGTTATGATAGGTGATGTTATGTTATGTTTGTTATGTTATGTTATGTGTTGCTATGTTATGTGTTGTTTTCTGTTATGTGTTGTTTTCTGTTATGTGTTGCTATGTGTTGTTTTCTGTTATGTGTTGTTTTCTGTTATATGTTGCTATGTTATGTGTTGTTTTATGTTATGTGTTGCTATGTTATGTGTTGTTTTATGTTATGTGTTGCTATGTTATGTGTTGTTTTATGTTATGTGTTGCTATGTTATGTGTTGTTTTATGTTATGTGTTGCTGTTATGTGTTGCTATGTTATGTGTTGCTATGTTATGTTATATACCTGTATATATAGTAGCCTCTGGCAGGCAGGTCTGTGTTGGTCCAAACTCCTAGAACTGGTCCATATGCCCAAAAACAGGTCATCGTTTTAGAGTTGCAGTATGTCTGGATATGTGATGAGTAGTCATTATAATACTTTGTTTTAGAATATATATTTCTTTTCTTCTTCTGATCCAAACCAAACCCATTGCTGTCCAGTCAATTCCAACTCATAGTGACCTTATAGAATACAGTAGAGCTACCCTGTAGGGTTTCTAAGGAGCAGCTGGTGGATTTGAACTGCCAACCTTTTGGTTAGCATCTGAGCTCTTAACCACTGCACCACCAGAGCTCCCTTCTTATAAAAGTAAACTGTAAATAATATTTATGGGTAATAATCATCACAGGACTTCAACTCAATCCTTTCAGAATTTACTTCATCTTGTGAAATAGGTTATTTATTTATTTCTTTCTATTGTACATAACAGGAGTCTGAGGCCCAAAAACCTAGATAACTTACCTAAATTCATTCAGCTACCATATGATGGTGGAAGATTGAGACTGGAAGCTTCTGAATCTAAGTCTCTTGCTCTCATCATTGCACCATGCTGCCCAAAGTAGGCACAGTGGGAGAGAGAAGTTCATGAAAAAGGTAAAAACAATATATAGCAGATGTAAAAAGTGTCAGGTAAGGAGACTGTGATTGAAGGAAGTTAAAAACAAATTAGAAATCTGTGAGGTGGAGCTGGGTTAGACAATAGCAAAATTCAGGATAAAGAATATGACGGGTGATATTAGGGAATGGGGAGCTCTGAAGGCACAGTGGTTAAGAGCTCAGCTGCTAACCAAAAGGTCAGCAGTTCAAATTCACCAACCACTCCTTGGAAAACCTATGGGGCAGTTCTACTCCGTCATATAGGATCGCTATGAGTCTGAATTGACTCGAAAGCAATGGGTTTGGTTTGGGTTTATGAGGGAGTGGAAGTTAAAAGTCACTAGCTGTGCATAGAATGAGGAACTCTGATACAGCGTATCATGTTCAACACGGATATTAAAGTTGCCTATGATTTAGTGGGAGAAAGTAAGAACATACGAAGAGGGTAATGTAAGCAGGAAGTGTAAATATAATGTCCAAGGGAGGTGAGGATAGGGAATAATTGCAATGGAAAAGGCACTGAGATGCAGAGAACAGGCTGAGTGAGTCTTTCTAAGTTCACGTGAATCACAAAACAATACTGATCAATGTGTTTGAGGAAGCCATGTTTCCACTGATGAAGTAAAGAAAAGCCTGAAGGTGAAGGAAAGTTTCCACAGTGAACTAGAGGTTATATAGGGAACTCTGCAAGGGGTTAGTGAAAGGTCATGCCTGCGGGGACCCATAGGTGGAAGTAATGGATAAGCTGAAAGGGAATGAGGTTTTGGTGTGGAGAACGCTGGAGTGAGAAGCTCAAACCAGAAAGAAAGAAATGTATGATGTTTGAATGGTACAAGGAAAGAAAGGAGTATTATTGCAGCACGTCAACTTTAAAGTAAGTAGACTATCACAGGAGTAGAGTTAGGCAGAGACTCCCACACAATTTCACATAAGGTGTTTTCTGATTTTAATGAGCTCTCTTTGGTCATGTACTTTGTACTTTATATCAAGATCAAGCATTTCCCTTGCCTGTTTTGTCCTTAAATATATCTTAAATTAGAAGCAAGGTACGTGCTTACCAGAAACATGGGATACATCAAACTCTAGCCCATGAATTTTTTATTGGCAGAAGAGAATTAAAAGATTAGATTAAATTCAGAGCAATAACTGAACCCCTGCTCAGAATTCATGTGCCTCATTACTTGAGTGAAGTCTCCAAGAGTAAATACGGCTCCTTTCACAGTCAGAGCACTGAACCTGTGACATGGTTCCCATTCACTCAACCAACCTACTCATATTTTAATATGATATTCTGTAATTATAATAAAATATTCTAGGATAGAAATTATGTTTGGCTATTTATGCAAACTTTCATTTTGTGCAAATTAATACAATTCATGTCCTGGTATGCTGCAGAGCTTAAATATTTAAATAATGTTTAATATAATCATCCTTGATAGATAAAACTATTTTGAAAAAAAAAAACAAGGTTTGAGTATAGCAATGTGCAATATTAAGAAAATGTTTTCTTAAATTTGTATTTGCTTAATGCTTAAAAAAATGCTTCAGTTAAATTTGAATTTTCTACTATTCCTCAGTACTAGCTTTTATTCTTGGGATATTTGTCATTGGAATTTCTGGGAGTTAAATAACCATTGTTAATTTTCCCATTTCTGGGTCGTAGGTTGTTTGCCAAACTCAATAATCCCATCCATTCCTGCACACACTCCCTCTTGCAATGTGACTTTGTTTCTCCTCTCACCCAGAGGTAAAGTCGTTTGCCTCCACCATTTGAAACTGGACTTGACCATTTGACTTGCTTTGGCCAATGAGACATTAGCAAGTATAAGGTGAGCAAAGGTTTGAAAAGCATTTGTACATTGGAGCTTGCTCTCTTCTGACTCCAATCGTACCTTGAGACCACGATGTGAATGAGTCTGAGCTAGCCTGCTGGAGATACCACTGGGAATAGAGCAGAGACACCCTGGCTGACAGTCTGCGAACCATCTCACTTGTGAGGCTACGTTAGACAATCCAGTCCTATTCAGACCACCAGAAGACTGCAACCAAATGAATGACCCAGGAAAGGACATCAGAAGAACTGCTCAGCTGAATTCAGACCAATATGCTAACTCACAAAATCATGAGCAAATACAAATTTTGTTTTAAGCCACTAAATTGTGGATAATTTGTTGCATAGAAAGAGATAACTAATATGCTAATACACTACCAACCTTTGAAATAAGTACCATTTGTTTACTTAAACAGGAATGGTTTTCTGAACTAAGTCAATCATTAAATAATATTATTATAGCAGGCTATGATAATCACATGGTCAACAAAGTAAAGCCTTAATGGGGGGGGAATAAAAGTAAGAGTATTAATTCTGTCTTATCCAATCACAACTTGTATCACTAATAGCCTGTCTAACTTAGTCTTCTAAATTAGCTCACAGTTCCAAAATTGTAGAAATAAATCGCTTCCAAATGGTTCCAATTTAAACTAGTCTACTGTCCTAGAAATCCACATAGTAAACTCCATCCTCCATTTTGTTAATAGTGGAATACTTGGAAGCAGCCTCGGTGTTCGATTGGTACATTATTACATGCCCAAACTGAACATGACAAGAAACCTGCCCCACTGTCATTCACTTTGGCTCTGCTTTGAGTTTGAGGGAGATTAAGCCAGGATTGTCACTTATCCCCAAGCCATAGATGAGGCAAAAATTCATTGTTGGTCAGGGTCTGTGCTAACAGTTATGCTATAGCAGAGCATAATCTTTGTTCTAGTGGTATTTGTCACCAGATGACTTTTTAAAAAGACCTATTTTTGCCCACATTTACTAGAAATTTTGATTCATCCAGTCTGAGACAGGGTACAATCGTCTGTCTTCTTTTAACACCACAGGGCATTGCCATGTACCAGGAAAGGCAAAGTAGAACATGAACAATGTGATGTGGTTTTGAGGGGTAAGAAGAGGACTAATAGAATGCCTGAGACATTTGTCTCTTCTTTGACTGAGGAAATATCATCCACGCCAGGGTGGTTATAGTATAAGAGAAAGGCCAAGAGTCAAAAGACTAAGATTCTCTCATTATTACTTACATAACCTTGGTCAAATTATGTAATCTCTCAATTTCTTTCTCTACGTAATAAAGGAAGAAATATCTTCTCATGGAGTTACTGTCAGTGACAAATGAGATGCATGGGATAACCCTTGCAAACCCTAAAATGCCATCTCAAGTAAGGAATTACCACTTTTCAGTAGGAAAAACCCTTTTACTTCTTAACCCAAACTTACTTATTTGCATTGCTAACATATTGTCTCATAAAATGCCAAGGAAATGAGACCAGCCACAGATAACTTTGGATTGAGAGGGAGGAAACCTCTGAGTGGGAAAATATCTCAGAAGGTAGAACCAAGCATTTCACCTCAGTGGGGACCCCAAGTAGCCTGAGGGGAAGAGAGATAAATGTAACAGAAAAAGGTGGCCCCCAAAGCATGATAAACCAAAAAAATAAACTCACTGCCATGGAGTCAATTCAGACTCAAAGCGACCCTATAAGACAGAGTAGAACTGCCTCATAAAGTTTCCAAGAAGCTGCTGGTGGATTCCAGCTGCTGACATTTTGGTTAGCAGCCAAGCTTTTAACCACTGCACTGCCAGGGCTCCAAAAGGATGATAGATGCAAGCATTTCCTACTTCACAATTTAACCCAAGATGGGCTCCACAAATGGCCCCAAATCAAAGTGGCTTAGAGATCCCAGTGGGTTCATTTTATTCTTTATGAACGGAACAGGTTAGGGAGAGAGAGAATAAAAAATGATGTAGCTTGGAATAATGGACTTGATTAGAGACATTTGGTTTTTGTTGGCAGCTCATTTCTTTATCATTTCATATTTGCAAATCAGGTTATTTCTATTTTTCATTTTTGGAAGCATAGACGTATAAAAGCAGAGTAAAAGGAGAAATTTTGCAGATACAGTAAAAATAAAAGTGAAGTGCTCTTCTAATTGCCTTGCAGACTTGGCCTATATGAATTATTATTCATGATCTTTTTTGGTTCTGGAGTATAATAAGTTTTTTTTTTTTTCTTTTGATGGCAATAAAATAGGTTCATTTACTGAGGTCGTAATGATCAAAATGAAAACTTGAAAAATGATGGGCTCATGCACTAGAAGAAAAGGAGTTTGAATATTTAAAACTCTAAACAGTCAAAGTAATATTTTTCTCAATTGGAGCTTTCAAAAATGTTATGTGAAGGTGAATCCTCTACACTCGGTTTCAGTACAAAGAATGAAGATGTTGATTTGGAGAAAACCTGAGAATTCCCCATATTTTTTAATACACAAGTGAAAAACTGTTTGCTAATATATGAAGCTGTATCTTTTTTTTCTATATATTCCTTTACTCTGTAAACTATTAAAATAATCTTATCCTGCAACAGACACATGGCTTATATTTCTTTTATTGTATGATGCAGTTAGGACTCCAGTAAAAGACACCCAGTATAGTATTGTCCAGCTCTTCTGACTTGGACAAGACGGAGACTTTGAAGTGTTACCTGGCCAAGTAGTTTTCTTGCCTTCTAGGGATGTTCTACAAATATGTACTGTTTTACATGTCTTGAGTCTCAATTGCAAACAGACGAGATAACAATAACACTACAGTCTTAGAGTCTATAGTCTTATAGATACTGTAATAATAATAATAGTTTATATTATTAAATAATAACATTGTAACATGCTGTGAGTGTAGTGAAGGACTTGACTATGTGCTATGTCCAGTGAATGAGGTGTGTATTCGTTTTCTATTGCTGGGTAATAAATCACCACAAATCAAGCAGCTTTAAACACCCATTTATTATCTCACATTTTCTGTGGGTCAGAAGTCCAACATCAGCTTAACTGGGTCTTCCAATTAGGGTCTTATAAAGCTAAAATCCCAATGTTGGTCAGGCTGTCTTCTCTTGTAGATCTCAGGGTCCTCGTACAAGCTCTTATTTTACAGATAAGGAAACTGAGATGCCAGGATATTAGGTTAAGCTCCAGGAGGCTCTGTCCCCATTGTATGCCATGTAACTCACGGCTCCCAAGAGTTGTACAACCTGATAATCAGAGTGACTTGCCTAGGCCCACCCATCTAACTAGAAGAGGAACCCAAGGTCCTCTGCCTCTAAAACTTTCCACTCTTTTTACCTCACTGTCCTAGTTGTCTAGTGCTGCTGTAACAGAAATACCACAAGTAGATGGCTTTAACTAACAGAAGTTTATTCTCTCACAGTCTAGTAGGCTAGAAGTCTAAACTCAGGGTACCAGGTCCAGGGGAAGTCTTTCTCTTTCTGTTCACTTTGGACGAAGGTCCTTGTCATGAATCTTCCGTCTAGGAGGTTTTCTTTGCAGGGACCCCAAGTCCAAAGGACATGCTCTGCTCCTGGCACTACTTTTTTGGTAGTGTCAGGTCTTCTGTCTCTCTGCTCATGTCTCTCTTTTATAGCTCAAAAGAGTTGAATTAAGATACAACCTAATCTTGTAAATTGAGTCTTACCTCATTAAAATCACTGCTTCTGACCCTGCCTCATTAACATCATAGAGTTAGGATTTACAACACATAGGGAAATTACATCAGATGACAAAATGGTGGACAATCACACAATACTGGGAATCATGGACTAGCCAAGTTGACACACGTTTTGGAGGGACACAGTTCAATCTATAACATTCACCAAAAAGTAAATTTTCATTGCTTCAAAATTCCAGAAAATTTTAAATTTCTGATATGTGTTGCAGTTTTACAGAATTATATGATTATGAGCTGTTTATTGGGCCATTACTATGTGCCAAACACTATGCTGTGTTCTACATATTGTTTCCTTTAATTTTCACAGCTTTCTGATGTATATACTACTGTTAACCTTATTTCACATACTATAGGGGATAGTGAACCAGGACAAAGGTAGGCTGCGATATTAGCCCTGTATTTCCCATACAAGGAAATTCAAACAACTTAAGTCAATAAGAAGCCCTAGTGGTGCAGTGGTTAAGAGCTTGACTGCTAACCAAAAGGTCAGCAGCCTGATCTACCAGCTGTTCCTCAGAAACCCTATAGGGTAGTTTGACTCTGGCCTATAGGGTCCCTATGAGTCGGAATTGATGTGACGACAATGGGTTTGGTTTTTTTTGTTTGTTTTTTGGGGGGGTGCAAAGTTTAAAATGTTCAGCTGCTAACCTAAAGATTATAGGTTCAAGTCCACTGAGAGGCACTTCAGAAGAAAGGCCTGGTCATCTATTTCCAAAAAAATCCATAGAAAACCCTATGGAGAACAGTTCTGCTCTGACACACATGGGGTGGCTATGAACAGGAAGTGACTTGAAGACAACTGGTTAGGTTAATAAACCTGCTTCTGAAACCCTGGTGGCATTGTGGTTAAGAGCTACAGCTGCTAACCAAAAGATTGGCAGTTTGAATCCTCCAGGCGTTCCTTGAAACTGTATAGGGCAGTTCTACTCTGTCCTACAGGGTGGCTGTGAGTCAGGATCCACTTGATGGCAATAGGTGGTAATCCAGGTGGTAATCAGTGGCTTCGAGATTGAACCCAGGTATCCTTGACTGTGTGTGCTAAATTAACTTGAAGAACTCTGGGGAGACCACACGGTCCTCAGGATGACTTCCTTACAACTCATAATGTGAAATTATCTGCACATTTCTCTCTTTCCTATTTAAAACTGGCATGCTACTTTGCTATGATTTATCATCACACATCAGCTTCCATAGTCACCTCCACACAAATCTTCGGTTGATTAATTAACTAAAATTGAAAGACATTTTGATGATAAGCAGTGCTAACTATTCCTATGAATAATAATTAGCATGGTACTCCAACTAATTATGGATGTCAGTATTGGGAATCAATCAGCAGAGGGTCAGTTCTCTGAAGACCAGAAGCAGAAAAAATGGATTAGTCATGCCAGCACCCATAACTAGAGCAGATTAGCAGCCGAAAAAAAAAATACTTATTAGCAGCAAAAAAAAAAAAAAAAAAACACCTAGAATGTGCTCGGCACAGTCGGGGCGGGGACCCTAGAAACACAACACTGAACAAGACAGACACTGTTTCTATCCTCCTGGACCTTACAGTCTAAACTGCCACAGGAAGTCAGAGGCCGCCCCACTACAATGAAATACAATGTCTATCGTCTTGCGGTCTCAACCAGACTAGTAGAAAGCAAGTACTTGACCATGGAGACTGGGATTCAAGGCCTGCATTCCAGTCCCTGGGAGGGTTGAGATGGGGCGAAGCAGGTTGCAGTATTAGAAAAGCAGCAGGAAAAAGCAGGTGGGGATATGACTGGGCTTCAGCTAAAGGAATGAAGCAGCAACTGCCCACAGGAAGTGGGCAAGAGCTTGGTGAACAGAAACAATCAGGGCCTGACCATCAGAAAGATTAAGGTAAGGTTGGTCTTCCATAAAAAAAAAAAAAATTTTTTTACTTTCTTAAATCTCATTCCTCCTCCCACTAGAAATGGAAATGACCCAGGAGGCTGAGGTACCTGGAGCCTACGCTGCAGTAGGGTAGCTGCTGCTCTAAGGACTGGAGTATTTTGAAGAAAGCAAGCCAGATCAGTCATTTCAATTTCCCAGGCTGAGTTCTCTCTCTGAGACAGCTCACAACACATATGTGCTTATAACGAGAGAAGATGCCAAGTTGGGTCCCAAACCAGAAGTTATCCACATTTTAGTCTCACATACGGTTTTTTCCCACCCCTACAAAAAGAATTTTCCCCCTTAAGCACAAATTAGAAACACATTTCATAAGTTTTCTTGCCTAACAATTTCCATTTAGGATTAACAGCTTCTTTCTTTTCTGGAAGCTGAGCTCCAATCTTTCAACTACATGGGAAGCTCATCTTTAAAATTGAGGCAAACCTCTCAGCAAAGGTGATCATTTGAAAAGTTGCCCAGCTTCAGCCAGCCAAGATCACCCAGACATTTTTCCTGCCCTGGAATGCATGGAGCTTCCGTGACCTACTACAGTTCCTCTGACTCTCATTCTTATCAGAGAGTCAATTTCTTCAGTGGTCCAATTTCATTCCCTTCTAACTCTATGATTAATACTTCCTTGCACTGGGTGCAAAAAGGCCAACAGTTTTAATCTACCAGCCATTCCTTGGAAACACTATGGGGCAGTTCTACTCTGTCCTATAGGGTCGCTATGAGTTGGAATTGACTAGATGGAAACAGGTTTGGATTTTTTTGTTTGTTTTTTGTATACTGGGTGGTGCAGTTTGCACTTGACTACTAACCTAAAGGTTGACAGTTTGAACCCACCCAGTGGCACGTGGAAGAAAGGCCTGGCCATCTACTTCTGTAAAGGCTATAGCCAAGAAAACCCTACAAAGCCATTCTACTCTGTAACGCATGAGTCAGAATCAACTTGACCACAATGTGTTTGGTCTGGTATACTGCAGAGCAGTACCTGAGTAGTGCAAAGGGTTAAACCACTCAGCCGCTAACTAAAAGGTTGGAAGTTAGAGTCCACCCAGAGATACCTTGGAAGAAACGCCAGGCAATCTACTTCCAACAAGTCAGCTATTGAAAACCCTATGGAGCACAGTTCTCTTCTGGCACGCATAGCGTCGCCATAGGTGAGAATCAACTCGACAAGAACTGGTTTTATACTGCACAAAACAACGGATTTCTTTGCTTTTGACTTACTTTCATTAGATTGTCAGGAATTAATAAGGCAGACATTTTTCTTCAGTGATACTGCACGTATGCCTGTAGGCTATAACCTTGTACCATGAAAGGCACAAATTGCATGTATTTGATCAAACAAATTTAAACAACCATCTTTACCAGAAAGCCACAATGTTTTTCCAAAGGATAAGATTTTAAAACAGGATTATTCAGGTGTCATTTACCTGATTTTATTTAAGGACATTTCTTCTCAAGAGAATAAGTATAAACTGTAAATTCATTTGCACCTAAGGTTGGACCTATACGTTACCAAAACTGTCAAATACTTTACAATAAGTATTTGTAAATATTCCCATTTAAGATACAGGCAGTCCCTGGGTTATAAACGTACAACTTATGGACAGCTCATGCTTAACAATGGATCGCCATAAAATCTATTATATTAAAAAATTTGAATTAAATACAATGGTTCATAGTAACGAACGCGCACACTGCTTTGTGACGCTCATGAAAACGTTGTGCAGTTTGAAAGTGTTTCTTAAGTATTTTATATGCATAACCAGTTGCTGTCCAGTCAATTCTGACTCATAGCGACCCTACAGGTCAGAGCAGAACTGCTCCACAGGGTTTCCAAGGAGTGGCTGGTGGATTCTAACTGCTGACCTTTTGATTAGCAGCTGAGCACTTGACCACTGTGCCACCAGGGCTTCTTTATATGCATAGAAAGGTGGTAAGATATATACTATATACTAAGATAAATATTTGACTGATGCCAAATAAGAGCCATATATACCTGTTCCAACTTACCTACAAATTCAGCTTACAGACAGACTTAGGAACAGATCTCGTTCATAACCCAGAAACTGCCTGTATATATTTTAAAAAGCTAAATGGCTCCTTTGTGAGCACAGGGTAATATTCAAGCATCAAAATTGTCTCCACACCTCCACACCTTAAATCTAACCAATAGCTTACATTTTTACACACGTAACAGAATGCAATGTCTTTCACATAAATCATATTATTTTGTCCTCCAAACAGAGCAGGGTTGTGATGCTTATTTGGCGGTGACTTGCTCACCTTTTTTTTGCTCACCTTTACACATGTGGATTGGGACAGTATCCCAGATCTTCTACTGACCCCAAGTTCAATTTTCCTCTCTCCAGTGCACCATGCTCAAAAGTTTAATTTTTCAAAATGTTCCTATCCTATAAAGGAAACTATCCCATATTCTGCATTTTTTTTTAATCTTTCCATCTGAAAGATTTATTCAAAAAAAGAAGAGCTGACTTCCAAATGGTAGAGTAGTTATCACTTTTAATGACATGCTTACTGGTGAAGACATAATTTATAGCGCTCTTCAATTTTCTTGCTGGGTTCTTTAACATTTTTTATATGTGGACCTCATTATTACCATAAGAGAATTTCAGAGAAATTCAGACTTATAGGTATGGGTAAGTCTTCAGCTTAGTATGAGAAGTTACCTCTAGTAAAATAGAAACAGAGCATGAGAATGAGGTAAACTGCCATTTTTCTTAGAGTGGAGGAAAAAGTTGAGAATATCTCTGGACAAAATCCTGACCCAAAAGACCTTGAACATATTGGGCCCTTCTAAGAAGGGCCTCTTCCCTAAGATAGAAGCTTTTACGCCAAAATATACTCTCAAGGACACCCAAAAGTAGGCTTGTTTTTTGTTTGTATGTATGTTTGTTTTCCTTACTCATCTAGAGTTCCTGAAGTCCTTCTGGTTGGGGAGAACGCATAGCCAGGGGCTTCTTCTCACAGAAGGTGAATAGATGAATACAAAGCTGTCCAGACGCCCTCATCCGGAGCTGGTGAAGAGTGGTATAGTATGGGCACATGCTTGAGCATGTGGAGTGTGTGTGTGGGTGTGTGTGTGTATCTATATGTGTGTGCGTAGGGGTGGGATATTATGGGACAAACAACCACTCATTTCACTCCTTCTTATATTATACTCTGAAGGTATGTGAGGTACTACTAGTCTATGGAAGTTAATCTGTTTTATCCTATTAATCCTCATAACACCGTTTAAAAAAAAAAAAAAAACACCATTTAGGTAGGTATTATTAGCCCGATTTTGTAGAGGAGAAAGCTAAAACAGAACGTGGTTAAGAGGGTTGGGCAAAGTCACACAGCTAATAAACTATGTTGCCTGGATTTGAACCATAGGCAGTGTACTTCCAGAGACCATCCTCCAAAACACCAGACCATCCGGCTTCTCACCATGTAAGTAAACGCACACACACACAGAGACACAACCATACACAGGGTGCTTTCCATGTATCAGGCACAGCATAAGAATTTTCACGTTATTTTACTGGGCTATCTTTACTGTTGTTATGTTAAGTGCCATCAAGTAGACTTCTGACTAATAGCAACCCCATGTGACAGAATAGAGCTGCCCTGTAGGGTTTTCTTGGCTGTAAGCTTTATAGGAGAAGATTGTCAGGTCTACTCCTATGGAGGCGCTGGTTGGGTTCAAACCACCAACCTTTCCATTAGCAGCCAAGCACTTAACCTTTATGCCACCAAGGCTTCTTCCACCTTTATTAAGCAAAGCATTATTTCACGGTGACCTTGTTCTGTTTTATTTCTGTGTAAAATTTTCTCAATTTCAGAGACAAAATTTTGAGATGTAACTTCTGCTTCTTCATTAATAGATGAGATGGAATATAGAGTAAATAATGGGGACATTTCTAAAGAGCTGAAATTGCCCAAAGGAAGAAAAATGGATGACAGTATACACCATTTTTTCTTGTCAGGGAGTGAGGCTCAACAAAACTAAGCCCACAATTCCTTGAGGAATTTTTGTGACTAAGAAAAAAGTCATATAAAATGACTAAGAATGCTAAAGCTTAGAATTGAAGACAGTATAAACATAAAATCACAGGCTACTCAAGACATAATAATCTTTACGAGATAATTTTTTCTTTAAACATAGATCACAAATAAGTTATGTTAGGACACCATTGAACAGACATGGGGTCTACACAGACTCTGAGAAGTGCTAAAATTCAGTAGACAAGTTTTGAGACAGAGATTACCAATGCACTTCTGTTGTTGTTGTTAGGTGTTTTCGAGCCAGTGCTGACTCATAGCGACCATATGTACAACAGAATGAAATACTGCCGGGTCCTGTACCACCCTCACAATCGTTGTTATGCTTGAGCTCATTGTTGCAGCCACTGTGTCAATCCACCTCGTTGAGGGTCTTCCTCTTTTTCACTGACCCTCTACCGTACCAGGTATGATGTCCTTCTCCAGGGATTGGTCCCTCCTGCTAACATGTCCAAAGTACGTGGGATGAAATCTCACCATCCTCGCTTCTAACGAGCATTCTGGCTGTACTTATTCCAAGACAGATTTGTTCGTTCTTCTGGCAGTCCATGGTGTCTTAAATATTCTTTTCCAGCACCATAATTCAAAGGCATCAATTCTTCTTTGGTCTTCCTTATTCTTTGTCCAGCTTTCCAATGCATATGAGGTGATTGAAAACATCATGGCTTGGATCAGGCACACCTTAGGATTCAAAGTAACATCTTTGCTTTTTAACACTTTAAAGAGATCTTTCACAGCAGATTTGACCAATTCAATGTGTCTTTTGATTTCTCGACTGCTGCTTCCATGGACGTTGATTGTGGATCCCAAAAAAATGAAATCCTTGACAACTTCAGCCTTTTCTCCCTTTATCGTGATGTTGCTTATTGGTCCAGTTGTGAGGATTTTTGTTTTCTTTATGTTGAGGTGCAATTCATACGGAAGGTCTTTGAGCTTTATCAATAAGTGCTTCAAGTCCTCTTCACTTTCAGCAAGCAAGGCCGTGTCATCTGCGTATCACAGGTTGTTAATGAGTCTTCCTCCAATCCTGTTGCCCCATTCTTCTTCATATAGTCCAGCTTCTAGGATTATTTGCTCACCATACAAATCGAATAGGTGTGGTGAGATGATACAACCCTGAGGCACACCTTTCCTGACTTTAAACCACACAGTATTCCCTTGGTTTGCTCAAACAACTGCCTCTTGATCTAGGTACAGGTTCTGCATAAGCACAATTAAGTGTACTGAAATTCCCATTCTTCACAATATTATCCATAATTCGTTATGATCCACATAGTCGAATGCCTTTGCATAATGAATAAATACAGGTAAACATCCTTCCGGTATTCTTTGTTTCACCACGATCCATCTGACATCAGCAATGATATCCCCTGTTCCATGTCCTCTTCTGAACCTGGCTTGAATTTGGACAGTTCCCTGTCAACGTACTGCTGCAACCACTTTTGAATGATCTTCAGAAAAGTTTATTTGCGTGTGCTATTAATATTATCTGATAATTTCTGCATTTTGTTGGATCACCTTCCTTTGGAATGGGTACAAATATGGATCTGTTCCAGTCAGTTGGCCAGGTAGCTGTCTTCCAAATTTCTTGGCATAGATGAGTGAGCACTTCCAGAGCTGCAGCTATTGTTGAAACATCTCAACTTGTATTCCATCGATTCCTGGGGCTTTGTTTTTCACCAATGTTTTCAGTGCACTTTGCATTTCTTCCTTCACTACCATTGGTTCTTGATCATATGCTACCTCCTGAAATGGTTGAATGTCGACCAATTCTTTTTGGTACAGTGACTCTGTATTCCTTCCATCTTCTTTTGATGCTTCATGCATCTTTTAGTATTTTCCCCATAGAATCCTTCAATATTGCAACTCCAGGCTTGAATTTCTATTACATGAGCTAATACATGCAAGACACTTAGAATAGTGCCTGGAATCACGTAAATATTATATAAATGGTAGTGGTGGTTGTTTCTATCCTCTGAAAACTGCCTCACTGCAATCTTTGGTAATGGACTCTTGCAGTCATCACTCTGCCTCCTCCGTGGCCATAGATGATTGGGCCAGGAATGAAAACCTGACCCAAACCAGGGCAATAAGATTTTCTCTCCCAGGAATTAAAAAAAATCAAGATTTGGTGATTCCACATTGTCTCTGTTAGCATGAGACTTAGTAGATAATTAGGGGTCTGGGAAGATCATTTTCTACTCCATGCACAGAGGCTCAAGTAAGTCAGCCTGGTGAGGGGGGAAATGAAGGAGCTGAGAGAAGGAGAGACAAGACACCTTTTGGACCTGGAGGGAGGTTGCAATGGATTAGATGATTTTCCACTTCTGGCTCCAGGTCTCTGTGAGGTCTGACTTCACTTCACTTCCTCTCCTTACATCCCTGTATCCTTCCAACATATTTCCATTTTTGTTTAAACTAATTTGAGTTGGTTTCAGTAAGTGACAACCAAATGAATAAAAAAGACATATTTTCCTAAAAAAGGATGGCTAAGAAAACTTGTGAAAAACGCAATGACCCATGTTCTAGTTCATTCACTTCAGAAAAACCCATGAGGACAATTTTAGATTGAAGTTGTTCTTATAAAATACTCCAGGAAGGAATGATTCTACTTGGAGAGCCATTGAGTACACTTCAGTCATTTGAGATTTAGACCTGTACCCTTCATGAAAGTCTTTCAGGAACATTTTTTGTAAGTAGTACTGCTTTAATGCACAAAACTATGCCTTGGAGGACTTAAAGATTTAATGGCCTTCCTTTATTAACAAGCTTCCCACTGGGAAATGAGTTGGTATTGACCAAAAGAGAGGATTCTAATAAAAACTGCTGTGCCTGGATATTGTTGGTGAAATAGCAGGGGCTAGTAACACAAATTTTAGAGGGCTCAGGCTTCTGGGAAGCCTACGTAAACTGGGAAAGAAGTAAAATATCTTCCACTTCTTCCTGAGTTTCTAATAGTTTTTATTACCAATACTGATAATGTAAGAAGAAATCTGAGCCTACCTCCTAAGACTCTCCTATGCAAGTATTGTGCTTCCTTGGACTTTCTTGGCCTCACAAACCATCAATAACCTATATAGAGCTCTTCTCAATAAATATGTGTGAATCAAAAGTGGACTAAGATTATTTCCCACAGTTTTATGTTAAATACAATCACCCAACTCACAAATCCGTTAGTCCAGGGTAGCTGAGTCTCCTGTTTCTTGAAAATTGCTTCTTTTGAGTAGTTTGGAATGTGAAGTTCCATTTTTGTGAATTCACATTTTTGTGCTGTGGCTCTAAAATGGTGAGTGATTTCTATTATGAATCTACAAAAAAAAAGAGTAGTTTTTGTTATACACACACACACAATTTTCTTTCTGATTTACACGCGATTTTTATGTGTTGATGGCCACCCCACTAGGTTGCAAAAGAAGTTCTTCTCTCCACCCCACCATCAATGAAGATTTTCCTCCTTTCCTTCCTTCCTTCTACACACTAACTTATTCTCATTTTCCCACAACCGTGCCTCTGCACCTCTCCATGATCCTCTTCCTAGAGTCTGCACTTCAAATCTCTGAGGTCCCCTTCTCAACCCTTCTTCCCAAGGCAATGATTCCAAGCCTGATGGAGAACCCTTTCTGAACTATGGAAAATAGTGACCTGATGCGTGGCCCCCATTCGTTCATGCATTCAGGGAATGAGGGAGGAGAGATAAGTTACTGTCTACCCAAATTAGCATTATGAATGTATTTTCCAATAGAAACAATAATATAAATAGCAATTATACCTGTGATGTAATTAAGATTATACTTGCATTTCTTTCACTCCTTTATTCGGTTATTTATTCAACAAGCAATCATTGATGTTCATTCTCTTCCAGGCACCATTCATGGGTCTGAGGACATAACTGTGAACAAACAGATCAAAATTGTGAACTTTTGGGGGACTGGTCTTAATGCATAAGCATGATGTGTAATGTTGATCCTGTAGGAAATTATACACTGAGTTCCTGATAACTAACTTACAGCATGCAACAATCCCATCAATAAATTGAGAAATTTCTAGATCTGTCTAGATCTGTGTAAGTATAAATGTTAATATTTAGTAAAAAACTTAATAGTCCATTCATTCATTCATAAGTAGCTAAATATATATCCTTAGTATCCATGTACTATACCAAAAGAACTGGTGTCCAGATCTCAAATCATTGGTCATGACTGCTTCTCATTCTTCTCCAAGAGAAGTCAAATTTCTAACATATATTTTAGTCTAAAATAAAGTTCCAAATCCAAATGCTTTTTTAGATTTTCACACAGATAAAGCATGGTTACTAAGGGCATGTGCTTTGGAATTCGATTGACCTGGGATCAAATTTAAGTTTTGTTACTGTGCCAAAGTTATTAAACTCTCCTTAGATTCCACCTCTGTAAAAAGAGAATAATAGGACTTATCTTACAAGGTTGGCATGAGAATTAAATCGAAATGAGTAATGTATATACTAAACTCCCCATGCCCACTCTAACGTGAGTACTCCAGAAATTATGATTATTAACATGATATGGTTATACTTCATCTATTTGAGGCAAATATCAAAAAGAATTGGTTGACCTGGAGGCTCTTGAGGAACAATAGGCCCCTATGCCCTCTTCTGATGAGAGTTTATTGGAAGATAAAAGTAGGCTAGTCTAATTTTTGTAACTAGGTAGTTAATTTTACTTTTTTCCATCTCTGATTCTTAGGATTTTATCATGCCCCATGATATGTGTTCAAATATTCCCTTCTACTAGGATTTAAGGAAGCAAATAATTCCCAGAATACAAAATGACCTCAGCCTGGGAGGTCATATGAACTTTCAACCAAACTGCAAAAGAGCAGCTAAAAGTGGTATCTTTTTTAAATTAAATCTCTAAATCCACCTGGCCTAACCTAGGGGGCAGATACAGATCAGAATGATATATGAATTGTCAGATAACCGCTCCCCATAAATAATTTCCTTGCAGGATCTGGAAATGGCATTGATTGAGAAATGACATGCTATTCTCACATAGGTGATTAACTAAGACATCTCTTTAACATTCCGTTCTTTCACCTCTCTCCCCAGGGCAGCATTTCAGTATACACTGCCAGTCGGAAATTCAGATTCATTCTGAAGTAGAAATGCATTTACCTGCAGTTCTTTCCCCAGAAGCTTCTACGGTTAAGAAACAGGCTTATATGCCTTTTTCCGGGGAGTCCCTCCTCCAGTGAGTTTCCTCAGCTTTTGACAGAAAATTCCCCCAATCACTCAGACACCAAGTCATAATAAAAACTGATGTTTAATTAACTTTCTTGGAGGAAAATTTAAACTACCCTTTTCCCAGTAATGAAAGTCCTTCTGAACCCTAAGAAAGAGGGGGAAAAAAGTTAATTAAAATTTAAAACCTCAGGCAAAAAGCAAGCACAGCTGACCACACAGTTAAAAGGCATTCTATCTAATCCAGCCCTGGCAGTGAGGATTCACCATGGGGAGGAAATCTCTGTCTAAGTGGGAAACCTTTAAGATACTAAATACAGACAGAATTCTCTGGCCAGAATAATTTTATAAAGTAGCTGACCTTGAGCATGTAACACAGAGTTCCTTCCTCACCAGAGCCCAGAGAATCCATTAACCTTGTGCTCTATCGTCCACATAGTAATTTCTCCTTATTTGCTTATTGTCTGAAATCTACTCAGCTTAATTTGCTAGTCTTCTAGGACCACATTGAAAATAAAAATTAGGGTAACCATGACTAATAAAAATCAAGCAGTGGACATAAAATAAATATAACTGTTGTGTTTTGCCTTCATAGCTTCTTCATATCTTGTTTTTAAAAACTCAAGTTCACATATGTACCTTTGCAGATGTTATGCATAGATACATAACTTTTTTAATAATTTATTTTATTTCTTGTTGCTGTTGCTGAGAATATACACAGCAGAACATACACCAATTCAACAATTTCTACAGGTACAATTCAATGACACTGATTAGGTTCTTCAAATTATGCAACCATTCTCACCTTCCTTTTCTGAGTTGTTTCTTCTGCATTAACATAAACTCACTGCCCCCTAAATTTCCTGTCTAATCTTTTGAGTTGCTGTTGTCAATTTGATCCTGTATAGATAGATGTTAAAAGAGAATAATGCTCAAGGCAGACTTTTTTTTACTAGCTGAGCTAACTATTGTTTGGTTTTAAACAGACTTTGGGGGATATTTTTTGTTTAAGATTTAAAGATTATCTCAGGGTAATAGTTTCAGAGGTTCATTGAGCCTCAATGGCTCCAAAAAGTCTGGAGTCCATAAGAATCTGAAATTCTGTCCTGCATTTTCTCCCTTTTGAACAGGGTTCTCCTATAGACTCTTTGATCAAAATGTTTAGTAATGGTAGCTGGGCACCGTCCAGTTCTTCTGGTCTCATGGCAAAGGCGGCAGTTTTTCATGGAGGCCATTAACCACGCATTCCATATCCTTCTGCTATTCCTGACTCAGCCAAGCAGAAGGAAGGAAATAATATAAAGAAAAGAGAAAAACTCAATAAATTATGAAACAGAAAAACAATAAGTCAATAAAAACCAAAAGCCAGAATGATCAAGAAATAAAAGAGAGAAAACACAAGTTACCGGTATTAGGAATGGAAGAGGAAAGATGTATAGAGATCCTACAGACATTACAAGGATAATAAGGGAGTAATATAGAAATATGTATTACTTTAAAAACAAGGAGGTCTATTAGTATGACAATTGTATGAATATGCTGAAGAGGAGATGCAGATAGAATGGGACTAGTTGCTTCTGACTTGTTTGAAGCTTCATGACCTCCTGAGAAATCCGAATATTTTGTGGGTGTGTGACTTTCTCTTCTCAGGAGAGCAATAGGGATTCTCGTAGAAATAAACAAAATGAGCAAAATCAAGATAAGCTTAAGTGCCAACAATGAGGTGTTAATAAAATGTAAAGTTTCATCTCTAGCTCAACCTGGGGAGTTCTACTGGAAAAGTACTACAGACAATGGCACATAATAAAACAGGAGAAAATTCCAATTTTTTTCCCAGGAATGCAGTAACATTTTTCTACTGAGTATGAGTATGTTCTAAACAAAAGTATTTGTGTAATTTTGTCTTTTCCAGTGGATTTAATAAGTTCAGTTATGAATTCTCTCAAATTTAGCGGAGCTTCTATTATGGTGGGCTTGTTGTTATTGTCAGGTGCCGTCGAGTTGGTTCTGACTCATGGCGACTCTATATGCACAACAGAATGAAACACTGCCCGGTCCTGAGCCATCCTTACAATCATTGTTATGCTTGAGCTCATTGTTGTCAATCCACCTCACTGAGGGTCTTCCTCTTTTGCATTGACCCTGTACTCTGCCAAGCATGATGTCCTTCTCCAGGGACTGATCCCTCCTGACAACATGTCCAAAGTATGTAGGACACAGTCTCGCCATCCTTGCTTCTAAGGAGCATTCTGGTTATACTTCTAAGAGAGATTTGTTCGTTCCTTTGGCAGTCCATGATATATACAATATTCTTCACCAACACCACAATTCAGATGTGTCAATTCTTCTTCGGTCTTCCTTATTCACTTTGCATGTGAAAGCTGGACAATGAATAAGGGAGATGGTGGGCTTACAGAAACTAATAAGCCCTGGGTGGAATAGCCTAAGATAACAAAAATTCCAAGAAAGGAAAGTAAAAATGCTTTTAGAATGCTGGCCCTTTAAGGATTTATAAAAACCAAACCAAACAAAACCCATTGCCCTGGAGTCGATTCCAACTCATAGGCACCCTATAGGACAGAGTTTCCAAGCCCCATAGAGTTCTCTAAGAGAGCCTGGTGGATTCAAACTGCCAACCTTTTGGTTAGCAGCCACAGCACTTAACCACTACACCAAGCCAAAATTCCTAAGCGGAAAAGAAAAAGAACAAGTTTAACTGTGAATCATGTTAATGGACTTGATTGCTAAGTTACAAGACAGAAAAAATATAGAAGTTTATATCAGGGTAGGTAATAGTTTTTTCTTTTACAATAGAATTTTGGTTCTTTTAGACAAATTTTAAGAGCTTTTAATATTGGACATACAACACAGAAAAATTCTATCAGGATAAGTTTGGGTTATATTCCTAAGCAAAGTAAATCCTGCTAAGGTGCTTGTATATGATAGACAGTTCTCAAATACCTACTTCTGGGTTTTCTCGGTGTCGGTGAAGGATTGGAAGTTGCTCTTTTCCAAAGTTCAAACTAATACAGATAAAACGGTAGTTGCAAAGAGATATTGTTACATAGATGGTGGATGTGTTTTATGTGTTTACCCAGGGAATCCAGTGCAATATTACTAAGATGGCAAATTCAGGGAGGTGTATCCGTTGTCCTGGCCATGCTGATAAGAGTGATAGATTTTTTAATTCAAGTAAATACCTAATTAATTGTATATGTTTTGTATATGCTTACATATCATTATTTTCATTCATAAAGAAATCTTAAAAATTATACTTCAGAAAAATATTGACCTTTGAGCATAATTTTTGTGCTTCTATTATACTCAAATCATTTTTAGTGAAAGTTCTTTGTTTCTGAAAAAGTTGTGGTTTAGAATATCTGTCTGTACTTGCTATTGTGTTTATTTTAAATGTTATCACTCTGAACCAAGTAATAATTTCCTGGCTTTAGACATTTATGATTTACACGAATATGCTGACGTAATGACCAGTTTCCATGGAAAAACCTTTTTGATACTGTCTTTCCCAAAGTAGACCTCAAATTCAGAATGATAAAACTCTTCAGACATCTTTTTCATCCAAACAATCCTTGATGCTCCCCACATGGGCCACTGCATTTACTCCTTTACCTCATAAAGGATGAATGTAAGAAATCATTGAAATATGATATTCTCCATACATTAACTAGCTCAACCATCATGAAAATGAAAATAGATGACCCAGAGGCCTTCCCGTGGGAGCCAGAATCTAAAGAGTCCTTTTCCTTTCTTGAGCAGACATTACAATAACACCTGAATTCAGGCACCCCAACAATATAAAACCCTCTCGTTGTAGGTAAAAGAAAAAGTCGTGCTTTATGGTGCTTACCCCCAAACTGGGACCTCGCCATAAGCCCATTGCTTTTCTTGGCATTTCTCTTGGCCCTGAAGCTAAAACTCAGCCATCATGTTTGCATACTGTAGTGACAGCAGCTTAATTAACTAGCTGAAGTCTTAACAGGGATTTTCTCACTGTATGACTCCTCAATGGAGTACAAGCCTCTTTACTCCAAACAATCCCCAACAGTTCTCGGTTACCCTTATTCCCACAAACCCACTGTCATCCAGATAATTCCAATTTATACCAACCCTATAAAAAAAAAAAATTTTTTTTTTTTTTTTTATAGGACAGAGTAGAACTGCCCCATAGGGTTTACAAGGCCATAATTCTTTATGGAGGCTCCTCCGAAGTGGCTGGCGGTTTTGAACAGGTGACCTTTCAGCTAGCAGCCAAACGCTTAATCACTGTGCCACCAGGGCTCCCAGCCCTGTCTCATTTTCATATAGTAGCCAAATGCTGCTGCAATCTAAACCCACCTACCTTAATTTCCCTTTCTGGTAAAGGTGAATTCCATGATTGACAAATGTTTTCCAAGAAACCCCAATATATTATTTGTTGATGGCCCATATCTTAAAAAAAAAAACAAAAAAGAAAGAAAGAAAAATAGTTATTGTGGAGTTGACTCTGACTCACAGTGACCCCAAGTGTATCAGAGTAAAACTGTGTTCCATCGGGTTTTCAATAACTGATACTTTGGAAGTACACTGCTAGGCCTTTCTTCCCAGGAGCCTCTTGGTGGGTTCAAACAGCCAATCTTTCTAACACTGAGTGTGTTAACTCTTTGCACCAGCTGTTGTTGTTAGATGCCATCAAGTCAAAGCGACCCCATGTACAATAGAAAGAAATACTGCCCAGTCCTGCACCATACTCACAATCATTGCTATATTTGAGCCCATTGTTGCATACACTGTGTTAATTCATTTCATTGAGGGTCTTCTTCCTTTTCACTGACCCTCTACTTTGCCAAGCATGACGTCCCTCTCCAAAGACTGGTCCCTCCTAACACGTCCAAAGTATATAAGACAAAGTCTCACCATTCTTGCTTCCAAGAAGCATTCTGGCTGTACTTCTTTCAAGACAGATTTGTTCTTTTGTCAGTCCATGGTATATTCAATATTCTTTGCCAACAGCATAATTCAAAAGCAACAATTCTTTCGTCTTCCTTATTCTTTATCCAGCTTTTGCCTGCATATGAGGTGATTGAAAACACTATGGCTTGGGTCAGGCCACCTTAGTCCTCAAACTGACCTCTTTGCTTTTTAACACTTTGGAAAGGTCTTTTGCAGTAGACTTGCCCAATACAATACATCCTTTGATTTCTTGACTGCTGCTTCCATGGGCATTGATTGTGGATCCAAGTAAAATGAAATCCTTGACAACTTCAGTCTTTTCTCTGTTTATCATGATATTGCTTATTAGTCCAGTTATGAGGATTTTTCTTTCCTTTATGGCAAGGTGTTATCCATACTGAAGGCTGTGGCCTTTGACCTTCATCAGTAAGTGCTTTAAGTCCCCTTCACTTTCAGCAAGGAAGGTTGTGTCATCCACATATCACAGGTTGTTAGTGAGTCTTCCTCCAATCCTGATGCCACATTCTTCTTCATATAGTCTGGTTTCTTGAATTATTTGCTCAGATTACAGATTGAATAAGTATGGTGAAAGGATGCAACCCTGATCCACACCTTTCCTGACTTTAAACCACGAAGTATACCCTCGTTCTATACAAAAGTCCACCTCTTAATCTAAGTACAGGTTCCTCATGAGCACAATTCAGTGTTCTGGAGTTCCCATTCTTCACAGTGTTATCCACAATTTGTTAGGATTTACACAGTCAAACGCCTTTTTATAATCAATAAAACACAAGTAAACATCTTTCTGGTATTCTCCACTTTTAACCAAGATCCGTCTGACATCAACAATGATATCTCTTGTTCCACATCCTCATCTGAATCTGGCTTGAATTTCTGGCAGTTCCCTGTCAATGTACTGCTGCAACCATTTTTTAATTATCTTCAGCAAAATTTTACATGTGTGTGATATTAATGATACTGTTTGATAATTTCTTCATTCTGTTGCATCACCTTTCTTTGGAATGGTGCATCACCTAGGAACTCTATATCTTAAAATAGTCAGTGTACATTTTGTGCAGGACACTGTTACAGAAGCTACCTTATTTAAAGTTGTATGTTAGCATCTTTGCTGTTAATAGATATGCCTTAGAAGTTGTTCAAGATTGCAGCTTTGTTACAGGTTGGGTTCCCAGAAGCAGAATTTGAGACAGAGATTAGTTAGTGCAGAATATTTGTTAGGGAGTGCACTTGAGTTCAACACCTGTGGAAGGGAAAGGAGGGGAAGTAGTATTGAGCAGAGGATACGGTTAGGTTGTCATACAGTCTCAACCAAGGCCTCAGCAGACCCCAGAGAGGAGCTATAAAACTCAAATTGCCCTTCAGAATTCTTCCCTGAGTATGGCATTTTACTCCAAATCAATCAGCCATTGGATTCAAACTGCCTCTGGGAAGAGAGCAAGACTTTGGGTGAGACAGCTGAAAAGGACAATTTCCAGGAAGAGTTTGACAGCTGGGGGACTAGGTCCTTCATTTCAGGCAGCATATCACACCTTCTACTGCAGGCATTGTGTGAAAACATAGAGGTTTTCTAATTTCCTGGGACAAGCCAGTCAAACCTGAAGAAGAAATGAATGACTTTTTTGAGGTAGTTCCTAAGAAATATCAATTATGCAATTAAAAACCATACTTCTGAAGTTGAAAGGGGGATGTTCTAGCCACAAACTACTATGCACAAAAGCACCCTTTACTAATTTTGTTACTCTTGGTGTGATAAAGAAAATGTCCCCTTTGATTTCATGAATCCAGAAGTACTAATTCAAATACAAAAATATGCCTCTGTGGGAAATAAAAGATATCTCACACTGTCTCATGCAGGATGGATTTGGACCCAAGAGATTCACTCAGTGGTATCCAAGTGAATTTCCAGAACTTTAGTCCATGTGTTCCATAAAACACACACAATGCAAGGGCAAATTAGTCCAAACTTCTCAAAACTATTGGCAGGAAATTTTCTCTTAGAGCTTTAACAAGTGACCAAATCTTGCCTTGTCTGTAATTATCATTACTCAGGTAGGACATGACTCAGAACCCCAACTCAAGGATAATTTGAGCATTTGCAAATGAATTCAGTTTGGTTGCCCAAATCACAAACCTTTAATATGTTTTGCAATTATATATATATATATATATATTCTTTTTTTTTTTTAGTTTTCTGGTTAGATGGAAGCTTCCCCTTGCTGAAAGTCTAATGCCCTAACTTTTTGGGGGGGAGGAGGGGAGGAAATTGTGTACTTTTCTTGGTACCTTATTTGCAGATAAAATGTTTAAGAAGTTAGACAAGGTTCTACCTTTAAGACAGAACCTTCACTGACCCGTGATACCTTGAAAGGTAAAGTGAATTAATAATATTTTTAAGTGTTTATTTTTTTATTTTGAAAAATCCATACCTACAGGAAAGTTATAAGAATAGTTCAATGAACTTGTGTTTACTCCACCTACATTCACTAATTATTTTTTTGCCACATTTGATCTCGCTTTCTCCTTTTCTCTGTATATATACATATATACACACATATATGTATATATGTGTATGTAATATATTACAAATATATGTATACATGTGATATATCATAAATATATGCATATAATAATAAAATTATTATTGTTATTACCAGTGCTGAACCAGTTGAAAGTTAGTTGTAGACACATGACCATTTATTTATAAGCACTTCAGTGTTTATCTCCTAAGAATAAGAATATTCTCTGACATAACCACTGTACAGTTATCAAATTCAGAAAATCCAGTATTGATATATCATAATCTAATATGCAGTTTGTATTCAAATTTTACAAATCATCCAAAATATCATGACCACTTATTCATACGTACGTCAGAGTTTATCTCCTAAGAATATGACCACTCTGTGACATAACCACAGTACGGTTATCACATTCAGAAAACTCAATATTAATATATCATAATCTAAGATGCAACTTGTATTCAAATTTTACCAATTAGCCCCCAAACATCCTTTATAGAGGTTTTTTTCTTGATCCAGAATCCGATCCAGTATCACCCATTGCAATTAGTTATCATGTCTTTTTAGTTTTCCCTGATGTGAAACAGTTTCTCAGTTTTTCTTTGCTTTTATAATGTTGATAATTTTGAGGAAGTTATGTGTAAGAATCACCTGGGGATCTTGTTAAAATGTAGTTTCGGATTCAGTACATCTGGTATGGAAATGCAAGTTCTCAGCAGGGAGCTTGTTAGAAATGCAAATTCTCAGTAGGGGTTCAAACTGGAATGAACCAGTTTAAAGCCCTACTTTAATCACTTGGTTAAGATGGTGTGAAATACTAGTAGTAGCATCAGAACTTGTCTAGACTCCTTACGGATAAGAACCAGGATCAGCCCAGAGCTGATCCTTATGAGGTGGAGGTCAGAAATACCTCCACTTTCCAACCTTTTTACCAATTCTGACACCAGCTGTCCCTCCCATGGCACTCTCTACTTCTCTTCTGGGTTTGATAAATAGTTGTGATGGCCACACAGAATTCATAGACCATACTTACAGTTAAGTGGTTTGTTAAGGAAGAAACAGGGTACAACTTAATATCAAGATCAATAGGCTACCACTCAGCATCAGGATCAGGAAGTCTGTAGGCAAAGGCTGAAAAGGTCCACTGAGGTGAAGAGCACATCCCTCCCTTCTTCAGCACTGGACAGTTCTCCAGCCCTTCTCAGCCACGCAGGTCTCTTCTCAGCCCCCTCAGAAGAGGCTTCCTTTTGGCCACCTCGGGACAGGCCTCTGGGTTTTCAGCCTCCCTACCATTCGCCTCACCACTGCTAACTGGCCCAGCTCATAGCCAGTGTAGCAATTTTTTTCAGCTCTCTTATCTATATTCCTAATAGCGGGTTTCTGCTGTCACCACCAGCCCTGCCGCAGGGTGCCTTCCAGGCCTGTCGCCCTCAGCTCTGCCACAGGGCTCTGGTTTCGTGCCTGCTGCTGTCTTCAGTGTTATAGCCCTTGAGCCATGTTACAGCTCTTTAAGTAGGTTCCTCACCTCCTCTCTCTGCTTCTTCTCTTCTTACATCTCTTGCCTTTTCTCCTTTTTGCTTCTTTCTTCTTCTGTCTGCAAAGATTGGCTGTGTATATAAACAAGCTCTTAGTCACTGGGTTCTTAGTCAATTTCAAGACATGGCCCTCCCACTAGGGCCATGAACTGACCAATCCCTCTAGGTAGGCTATAGTCACTCATTTGCATAAGTCGCAGGCACCAGACCAGGGCCAGACAAGAAATAACAAATCATCGCGTTGTTTACAGCTTTCCCAGGAAATGTCAATAAACCTGGACAAAAGTGAAAAACCAGGGCAAAGGTAACTCTTCGGGGTCAAGGGGAAAAATCTCTCAGGCTGTCTTTCCAAAGAACCAAGGCAAAAGGCCACATAATGAGACCCAGTTTACCACAGATGGCTTCCACAGTTTTCTCCTTGTGAAATATCAATATGCCCTTTGTAATTTGGAAATTAACTGTGAAGAAAAACTCTGAGACAATGTAGTTACGTTTCCATCAAACTTTCACCCAATAGTTTTAGCATTCCTTGATGATTTTGTCTGAGTAAATTACTACTATAGTGCTTCCATAATGGTGATTTTTCCCCGACTCTTTCTTTCCTGTTACATTTATTAACTTTCTATGGTTAAGAAAAAAAAAAAAAGGAGTTTTTTCTTCTTAGCCATTTAGCACCAGTAAAGACCCAAGGACTCTTACTTTATTCAATGAGTTATCATCCACTACTGTTAAATTCGTGTTGACAGTTAGATTGCCCCAGATTTGGCCATTGAGACTCCTTCCAGTTGGCTCAAGCGTCCTTTTTGCTTACCCTCATTACTTTTTAGCAATTCCTTACTTTTTTGTACAATAAAATGCTTAGAATCATCTTGAATTTTCTATTTTTAGCCTTAGAGCAAGCCATGTCTCTAGCTTATTTAGAAACCATTACATGGTTTGTTTTAAACTTCCCGGAGTGTTTGTTCTCCATAATTAGATCAATAAATTTATGTCCCCTCAATATGCACCACAAGGGACTAATTTTCCTATGTAATTAAATGGCCCTCCCACGTTGATCACATCAAAATGTGGCCTGCTTTGATATGGTCATCCTGCTTTTTTAGGGACTTATTCAGCCCTAGGCCCTTTTAGTGAAGAATGGTACTCAGAAGCCAAGATCTGTGTGCTAGGTGAGCTCATTGTACCAGAGTGTAATTGTTTCTAAGACCAGGCAGTGAATAGAGCTTAGAAAAATACTTTTATCATAAATATGATAAATTTTAAATCACAAATTAAGAAGTACATATATAGTTTATATTATGAATTCTTAGACCTCTAACACCAACCCAACACCACAAGATTCTTTCCTACCTTCCCTAATTCCATATTTCTATCTCCCTTCTCCCAGAGTGAGAACCCTGGCTCCCAACAATATGATTATATTTACCCATTTTCTTAATCCTACCATGCACACAAAATGGATTCAGAATTTCCATACCCATACTATACAAACAACAAAAAAAAACTGTCAATATGTGTTCAAGGTTTGTTTGCATTTTCTTTTTCCTTTGGATCCTTAAACTGAGGATATATGATCAAAGCACTGTGTTCAAAAATTATGAATTAATGGTATTTAAAATCAGAACAGTTAATATTTACAGAAGTATTTAATCCCACTTGTACTAAAGTTCTACCCTAGCCTTGATGACAATACAATCTACATCACAAAATCTCCACTAATCCTTACTATATAAAATTGTGACAAGAAAACCCAGAAAGCTCAGATGTATTTCTTTGCTGACCAACATTTTCTTGTTATATTCTCATCTTGTTAGGTATTTTCAAAAACTAATGTCAGGTACACAGTCATACCCAACAAGTACAAACTGCATTTCCAGAACAGATACCAGTGGGCATACCCCTATTGATATACAATCACAAGACCGATTGTATTGGGAAAGGCACCAATGAAAGTCAGTCTTAGAGTTATATTGAAAAGCGCCATTTGAGGTGTTCTTACCACTTAAGCCTCTCTTAAACTCCAGAACATACAACCCAAGGCAAATGTACTAAATAAGTCACAATCTGACTATCCATTCCCACTGAAGATATAATCTTAAGCTCCCTAAAAGGCCTTCGAAAGAAGCAGTTTACAGAAGTAAACAGACAATTGAAACAGCTGCCAACGTTCCCAATTGTGGAATTTCTTACCTGGCCCAGACCCTTATAAACATATCTAATTCACGTGTCTCATTTGAAAACACTAAGCTCCCACAGCTCCCACTGTTACTTACATTTCCAGAGCTTCAAAGTCACCTACAGGATATCAGATGACTAATAACACAAATTATGATTCAACTATTTTCTGGTAAAGCTATTCAGAACCATTGCATGATGTGTTTAAATCGACCCAGAGTGTTTGCCCTCCACGATTAGGCCAATTAAAGTCAGAAAGTAACTGGTACCAACCTATTATCTTTATGTTCCCTCAATATGCAACCCAGGGACTATTTTTTCCTGTGTAATTAGATGGGCCTCCAACGCTAACAATGGAAACCCGGGTGGCATAGCAGTTGACAGCTACAGCTGCTAACCAAAAGGTCAGCAGTTCGAATCCACTAGGCATTCCCTGGAAACCCTATGGGGTAGTTCTACTCTGTTGTTCTATAGGGTCACTATGAGTCGGAATCAATGGCATGGCAATAGGTTCCATGCTAACCACGTCAAAATGTGGCCAATACTTTGACAAGATCATCTTGCCTAAGGATTCAAAACAAATCTGTTTCTCATGTTGGAGGAACCTAGAATGGCAACTTACCATAAAAGGTCTAAGACATGGGATATCACTAAAATTTCATTCTTAGTCTGAAATGTATGATCTATAATTTATTACTGACTCTGGCCCAGATAAGACCTCAAACTTTAAAAGTTAACCCAACCAGTGTAGATTTGTTGGCTAGCATAGTCCTAGCTAATAAAATTCCCTTTGACAATTTATGGGTCAACCAAATACTGAAGAAATACAATAACTAACAGCTGGGTAAACACTTTAGGAAAAGTAGAATCATTAACTTGGGGGAACCCTCTTAGTTATTTAAGGTTGGCTGAACTGATTCATAGGAATTATTCTACTGGTTGGTTCCAGGCCAAAATGAAAAACTAGATACAAAGTGGGATTCCAAATATTTCTTGTGATTATCTATGATTATCCTCATACTCTTTGCTTCCTCTAACTGAATGATATGCAGATGCTTAAAAATCACTACACCACCATTATCTCAGGCTGACTGCTAGCTGATGATACTGCATCAAAAAGAGACTGAAGAATTGGCAAATGTTGGGTTATATAAATCTTTATAATATTTTTTTTTAAAAAAAAAGAGAGGCTGAAGCCATTATGGCCTACTCAGCAGAGTTTGTCCAAAATGGGGACTAAGTTATCGTAACAGAGAAATGTTAGTCTTAACTAAGGTATAGAGTTCAGCAGAAGTCCAGCAGGGAGTTCAACAACAGTCATACCCAGGAATAAAACATACCACTTTCAGTCACTTTCTATGTCAGTCAGGGTTCTCCAGAGAAACAGAACCAGTAGGGTGTCTGTGTGTGTGTGTGTGTGTGTGTGTGTTCACATGCACACACGTGTGTGTGTGTGTGCGCACATTTGAGTGTAAGGAGGTTTCCAGGAATCGACTTATGCAATTGTGAAGTCCAGCAAGTCTGAAATGTTTAGGGCAGGCCTGCAGGCTGGAAACTCTGGGCAGTGTTGATGCTGCAGTCTTGAGGCAGAATTTCTTCTTCCTCAAGGAAACCTCGGTTTTGATTTTAAGGTCTTTCAATTGATGAGGCCCACTCATGTTATCGAGGATAATCTCCTTTACTTAAAGTCAACTGGTTATAGATTTTAACCACACCCACAAAATACCTCACAGTAACATCTAGATTAGTGTTTGATTAAACATCTGGGTTCTATAGCCTAGCCAAGTTGACACAACTAACCATCACACTTTCTGCTACAAGATTTCTCAGAAAACTCACCAATAACTAAAGTTGCTTTCCCTGATAACTGTGGCACTCTGTTTGGGGGAAAATGCTCTGCCTGATATTCTAACTAATCAGCTTGACCATGGACAAAAATCATAAGTTTCACTGTTCCACAGACTGTTTTGGTTTTTGCTTTTATAACCCCTCCCTTGCCTTGGCTCCATGATTGCTCTCCATCACATGTGAGTAAATATAAACTATGCTTTGAATTAAACTAAATACATCAGACTTATTCACTGAGAAGATGATTCAGAATCTAACCAAGTCTCAAAATTTGACTTCCACTTACAGAAAACACAGGAACAAGTTTAGGGACCACATGGAAGTAAACAGTCACACAGTATATATGACAGTTCAAAGGACAATTGACCCAATTTCTGTAATAAGTCAATGGCAGGAATTTAAAAAATGAAGGGGGACTACTCAGATTAAAAGAGATTTGAGAAACCTAAAACCAAATAAAATGTGCAGACCTTGTTTGGGTCTTTTCTCCATCAAAGCAACCATAAAAACCCATTTTTGAGACAATCAAAAAATTGTGATTTATGAATTGTGTATTAGATGATACCAAAGAACTATTGTTAAAATTAACAAGTATGATAATATAATTGTATTTACGTGAGAAAAGGTTCATTTTTTTAGAGATACCTACTTACGTACGTAGGAGTGAATTTAAATATCTGATATTGCCTCTTACAGATTTCAGCAAAGGTGAACAAAAAAAGAAAAAAGAATAAAAGCAATGAAATCTTAATAATTTTTTAACTTGATACAAGCTCACTATATGCTTCTCTCTTTTTATGTCCATTTGAAATAGTTCATCACAAAAATTTAAGTACATCACTCTTGTATTTTAATGTGAACATTTAATATATGAGATTTATGTATGCATAAGTTTTTGGGATCCTCTTTCCAATTGAGGGCATTTCCTCCACTTTCTAAATAAATCCATCTAAAGCCTATGCAAATCTGTGGGCAATGTCTTTTCTGCCACAAAAGGCTGCATTTGCTACTCAAACTGAGCATTGCTCCATTTTTGCTGACCTGAACTGTTGAAAAGTTAGGTGTAGTTTCCCAATCTAAGATTAAAGTTCTCAAGGATTTCATTTTACTTGGATCCACAATCAACACCCACGGAAGCAGCAGTGAAGAAATCAAAAGATGCATTGCATTAGGCAAATCTGCTGCAAAGGACCTATTTAAAGTGTCAAAAAGCAAATATGTCACCTTGAAGACTAAGGTGCGCCTTACCCAAGCCATGGTATTTTCAATTGCGTCATATGCAAAAGCTGAACAATGAATAAGGAAGACAGAAGAAGAATTGATGTCTTTGAATTGTGGTGTTAGCTAAGAATATTGAATATACCATGGACTGCCAAAAGAACGAACAAATCTGTCTTGGAAGGAGTACAACCAGAATGCTCCTTAGAAGCAAGGATAGCGAGACTGCGTCTTACATACTTTGGACATGTTGTCAGGAGAGATCAGTCCCTGGAGAAGGATATCATGCTTGATAAGGTAGAGGGTCAGCAAAAAAGAGGAAGACCCTCAACAAGATGGATTGACACAGTGGCTGCAACAAAGGGCTCAAGCGTAACAAAGATAGTGAGCATGGTGCTGGACCAGGCAGTGTATCATTCTGTGGTACATAGGGTCGCTATGAGTCAGAACTGACAACATAATTCAAGAAAATAGAAAAAAGGAGGAGTCATTCAAGATATGGAGAGATGAGAAAAAAATGGAACTAGATTCTGTTGTCTATAGTTGAGTTCAAGTCTAATGTTACTCTCAAATTGTATTTTTGATGAAACAGCTTTTAAAAACATACTACCCACATCTACTAATTCGATTCCATTTGATAATAAAGGAGGAAGAGGGGTGGAAGAGTTCAGAAGGTCAGAGAATGAGTTAATAAATGGGTAATGGGAAAATCACCCTGGAAGGCAGCATAATAAAGAGATTCTGCTTTTCTCTTCTCCGATTCCTCCTCCTCCTTCCAGCTGTGATTTAGAATAAACAAGGTTCCTAAAAACTGATGTTAACTATATACCACCCTGCTCATAGTAGGGCTTCTGATTAGAAAATTAAATTAAACTTGTAGGATAAATAGTGACTCATGCTTGTCCTAGATTTCTTTTCCAGGTATTTTGGTATTGTCTCCACTGTGTTCACAGTGGAGTGTTGTAAGCCAAAATACTGAGTGAAACCCCAAGGGGAATCAGCTTCCCAGGTTCAGTGTGGCCCAACTAATGTTCCCCTTAGGCTCGAGCTGTAAACCAAGCTTAGAGAGAAGGCGAAAAGTTACAGTAGTTGCTACCAAGACAACAAATAGTTTTTCAACATTACCAATTTAATGTAAAGATTCAGCTTATTAAATTTGTATCATGCTCTTCTGATGATTAGAATAAGTTCATTTCCAGAAAAGTTCAATTATGAAGTCATCACCAGGATTTACTAACTTCAATAAGCCATTTTACTTCAGGGATGAATTCTACTAACTACCAATACGTACGAGCCCCATTTGAACAAAAAGAAAACCCTCAGTACAGAAAGGAAGATAATAATTAAGCTTTCTTCATTTTCGAATAACTGATTTAAGAGGAAAACAATAAAATGTGCTTATTTACTATTTCAGAAATAATTCTAACACCTTGTATAATTCCTGAACAATATAGATTTCACTGTAGACATCCAATCCTTTTTATTTTCCATTAATCTATAAAGGTTTAAATATGGCAAAATAATCAAAACGTCAGCCAATTCATCATTTTTTTCACATGTAACTATTTAGAGGCATCTCTAGACATCCTGAACTATAACTGCTTTGTAGCCCAAATTTCCAACCACCTAAAAAAAACTATGGCTTTGATTTCTCGAACTCCCTTTACGAAAATCAACTGATGTTCAGAACCAAGCAATTAACTCCCTTCTAACAATTGTTAAATTTTAACAATTACTTTAGGATTTATTCCCTGATACCTGGTTATTAATAGCAGAAAATCATATGACCATATTAGATGAAACCAACTCATCTTCCCAAGCAACTGTTCCTCTCCAGTTTGGAAAGAAAGCAACACCTTAGGCTGCTTCTCAGAGATAATACACAAGAGGCTCAAACCCACAGCAATTAAAATCTCTGTTAGCACTTCTTTCACTTCTACTGCTTCCTCTTACTGCTGCTAAAGATAAAAATTTGTACACCAATGTTCATTGAGCACTACTTACAATCGCCAAAAGGTGGCAACAACCTAAATGGCCATCAACGAATGAATAAACAAAATCTCGTATATACATACAATGGAATATTACTGAGCCATAATGAGAAATGAAGTTCTAATACATACCACAACATGGATGAACTTTGAAAGCATTATGCTGAGTGAAATAACCCAAAAACCCAGTACTGCAGAGTCGATTCCAACTCATAGCAACCCTGTAGGACAGAGTAGAACTGTCGCATAGGGTTTCTAAGGCTGTAATCTTTATGCAGGTTGCCACGTCTTTCTTCCAAGGAGCGGCTGTTGGGTATGAACTCCCCAACTTTCAGTTAGCAGCCGTGCACTTAACCACTGTGCCACTAAGGCTTCTCGAGTGAAATAAGTCAGTCACAAAAGGACAAATATTGTATGATCTCAGTTATATAAAATAGGCAAATGTACATAGGCCAAAACATATTAGTGGTGGTGTAGAAAAAAACTTGAATGCCATTTCAAGGTAAACAGAGAGGTTTATTAAGGGTTTAAAACAATTGCAATTGGCGAACTGTGTTGTCCACTGAAAATGGAACTAGGTAGCCCAGGGTGGTTTCATCATACAAGCATTCTTACGGAGTAAAAAGAGAAACCAAACCACAGGTAGGGCAATTACAGGAAAATCAATGAATACTGCAATAATCACACTGTGATTGGTTACTGATTATTAATAGTACAGTTAGTGGTTACAAATAGTTTCATAGGATGCTGAGATCATAGTCACAAGATGCTTACATGTATTTTCTTTGTCTATCTTGCAAAAATGCCTTGTTGGCAACGGCACCCAGACAGCACTCTTCCTGAGTACATGTATTTTGAGGGGTGCAGATGGTCACTTGGTCAAGATTCCTTGGGGCATATGGCTTCATTTCCTGGTTTTAACCAGCTAGGAAAACATGTTTTTTCTCAAAAACATAGCTATATTAGTTTAGAAATCCAGATTAAAATTAGATAGCATGGTCAGCGTATTGCCTCTGCCTCACTGACTGCACTAAAAGTCGTCTTTTCCTGAGAGTGGTGACCGGGGTGGGCAGGAGGGAGAAAGGAGGAGTCATTGCTTAGGGGGCACCGAGTTTCTGTTCACAGTGGCTTAATAATTTGGGAAGGGAGAGTGGTAAGGGTTGCACTACATGATGAATGGAACCAATGTCACTGAATGATACACGTAAAAATTGTTAAATTGGTAAACGTTTTGTTAGGTATATTTGTACCACAATAAAAAAGATAAAACTTTACAAAGGCTTTCTACTAATGTGAGCTCTATGTATCCTGGAGCAGGACATAAACAAATAAACAAACCAATAGTAAACTACCTAGTACCCACTCCCAACCTAAATGAAACAAAGAAACATGATTTAAAACAGCAATATAGCTTCTCTGGGTTCAATCACTTTGAGTCACGTTCAACACTATTTAATTATTATTGTTATTGCTGTTGTTGTTATTTCACAATCATTTATTATCTACCATTTGAATGATAAGCCAAGCACTAAGAAGAGCATAAAAACAAACACTACTCAGTCCCTAACCTTAAAACGTTTAAATGTATCAGAAGAAATAAACATGAACAAAATAGTCATAATTTATTAAATACCCATGGTGATTTAAGCAGTTTATACATGGTAAACCATTCAGTCTACCCAAACTCTAAAAGACAAGTATTGTCGTCCTTAATTTACATCTTACAGGTCTAGTACCTGTTCTTTAATTTGGGTATCCACCCATCCCTCCATACCTTTGGGGTCCATTCTGCCTCTGTTGTTGGATGAGTCAATAAATCCCCTTTTATAACCAAAGCCAGTTTGAGTTCGTTTTTCTATTGCTTGCAACCAAAAGCATTCTGATACACAGGATAATTTTTATCCTCCAAAATTAATAGCATTTTCTTAAAGAGGTAGGGGTTACATTTTTCTCCATTTTATATATTTTAGCCATTAAGCTTGTCTAGTTTCATAACATAAAGGTCTAAAAGTGCACTAAATAAATATTTTAAATGAACAAATTGAATGAATAAATGAGTGAACTATTGAATATGAAATATTACCTCTGTCCCTATTTTGCCCCTATTCTCCCAAGCTGAGGTGCGTGATTGCACACTGCAATGTTAAAAGGAAATAAAAAGCTGTAATTGATTGCAACTCAGCTCTTTGAAGTTATTTAGTTTTTCTTGCCAGTTGATGATAGCTTGCTAACTTTATGTTTTATAGTAAATCATATTAGCTTACCGCCTCCTCTGCTTGACATTATTTGAAAATCATACATAACTGAGGTTAAGTTGCTAGAACTCAGAAAGTCAGAATTAGAAAGATTCACACATCTGACACTTGCCCTCTGTAGACTGACCTTCCTTTCACATTCCTACCCATCAGTCAGTAATGTTCACCAGAAAATGAGAAATTCGTACAGTTACATGCTTTGTTTTTCTCATGGTGATCAAAAGTGCAATAGATCTTGTTCAACTGCCAATTGCAGTTGTTAAAGACATTAATGCTATGACTTAAGGCCCTTGTTTTCCAGGCAATCTGAAGAATGTGTAGAGATGACGCATAGCCTGAGGGGAAGGGTGCGATGGGAAGAAGAGAAATACTTTAAAGATATTAGTCATACAGACAAGCTGAAGATCCCTCATTTCATGGCTGGTAAGTACTCCACTGAGAGAGAATTACTCTCACATTTAAAGTGGAAATGACTATAGAAAGGGAGAAAATGGTTATTTATTCCCAGACCCTGCCAACTTCCATATTGCTCCTTTGCTGCGTCATGGTCACAGATCTGTACAATGACAGGAACCATAATTTCTAATCTTCCTGCTTAAGAAATAATTTTATTGATCCCCACTTTGTCTTTTATTTTCGTGATTCAGCAAGTTAGGATCGCTTCAGTTTCAGTAGCTTCCTATCATTCAGGAAGATGTGCATGAGGTTAAAACGTCTTAAAACTTAATAGGAGGTGAGAAAATTTCAGCACCAAGGAGAGTACCCTCCTATTTTCAAATGGTTTAACGTTCAAAACTACGTACCTTTCATGAGACTAGAAAGAAATTTTGAAATGTATGTTGATAGAAGGCGGCTAAGAACATACTTCTTTCATGAGAAAAGCCCTAATCATTTTTGTAAAAATAAAACCTTGCCAGGTTGAAAGGATTTTGTACATATCTGCATTGCAACAAAGTACTATACAGCTTTTAAGTTACATTGAAATTAGTGGTTCTTTGCCTATTTTTTTTTATGTCAAAACCACAGTTTATGCATAGGAAGGGCTCAGTGAAGTCACAGAAATATTAAACTAACAGTGAGTAAAAGCTCCATGAGAGCAAGTCCCCTGTCTTGCTCACTGCTTTATCCTCAGATAAAGCAGGCACATGGTAAATGCTCAATGAATATTTATGAGTCAAGTGAGAAAGAATAAGTTAATGAATTGCATTCACTAAGAGAGCAAGAATGAATTAATGAATGACATTCACTAAGTGAGAAGGAATGAATTAATGAATGTCTTGCTTGAAATGAAAAGTCACTTTTTGCAACTGGTCTCAGAGATCCTCACATACCACTTTGCTCAGCCTGAAATCTGAACACATCTGTCCTTCACCTAGACCAATGGAGTCTCTGGATCTGAGAAAAATAATGCCCAGAGTGCACCTTTACCTCTACTGAGCTTGTGGTGTAAATAGTTCTCCTTAGAACCTGGAGAAGTCACTGAAGATCCGATCCATGTAATCTTATGCCTCCCGGGAAGCATGGCATTCTCACCTGTGTCTCCCCAGACACCTAAGCCCACCATGGCCTGAGGACCTGGTTTTGTGCTGTTACCAGATGGCAGAAAACAGGCACAGGAGGCTGTCATCCTCTTCCACCAAGTCCCCAGGTGAATCATAATTACTTGTCCCTATTCCCAAACAGCCCAGGCAGCCCCTTCCTTCTGCGCCAAGAGGAGAAAACATCAGGCCTCCCTCTGCTGAGTGGCAGATCCTCAAGAGTCCAGCAACACCGAGTCCAGGTGCGCTAGGCGATAAAGGACAATAATGCTGGCCTGTTCTGAGTTGCCACCATAGCCAAATGTAGGGTTGCCTTGGAAGACTAGAACTTACCAAGGACAGGGTCAAAGGTGCAAGAGAAAACATGAAAAAGTAAAAACAGTGTTTAAACAAATATTTTCAACATCCAGCATGTTGTGAGGACTTCTCAGGCCTCTGAGTCCCTTTCTTCTTCTTCCTTTTTTCTTTTTATCTGTTTGTGCAATGAAACATATGTGAACAAAATCAAGCCTCCTGGCTCCCAGGTAGGCACAGCCCAAATCTTAGCTCCTTGCAGGCTTCTGGGCTGAGGCGCCACTCTACTTGGACTGTACTATTAGGCCCCCAAAATGGGGGGAGCTGCCAGGGAAGGACTAATTTCCATTTCAAACTGCATTCTGGTACTTTGTACTCTAGCACCATTGGCCGATCAATATTTAATGCTTGGAGATTCTGACTCTGCGGGAGTCATGTCAGGGGACCTTGGGAGCCAATCTGCTTGAGCTTCTGCGTGATAATTATTCATGGGCTCCTGCCTCTTGCTCTTTCTCTCACACGGTCCCACTCTGCAGACTCAGTGCCTTATTCAGTCTTCTCTCTCGCTCTCTCCGCTGCTGTAGCCGGACCCTGCGCCTTCTCCGCCGCTCGGCATCTGCACATCCCTACAATGGCTAAAACAGCAATGGGTAAGGCATCGCGCTTCGTTCTCCTACGGCTTGCCCTGGAGCCCACCTCTCACGTTCTTTCTAAGCTTAGAAGGCTTTCGGAGATATTTTATAAAGAAAAAAAGCGTTCATAGTAACACAGGAGCCAGGAAGGAGGGAAGCAGCTCTGGGGGTGGTGGGAGGGCAAAAAGGGGGTCCCTGGAAATTTAAAGCGAAGAATTTTCTTTAAAAGGTAGAAGCAGGTAAGTTGCCTTCCCCAGTGTAGGGGATTTGTTCTGTGTCCATATTTAAAATTAGGGTTCAGTCGTGGGGGGAGGGGGTGATCTTAATTGTTTGTCTTAAATGGGGTTAAGGGACATTTTGAAAAGTGCTTTGTAACGTCCTTTATTTCTTCTCTAGTTTAAAAAATGGGGAAGAAGGTTGGGGGGATAGGGAGGAAGGAAGAAGAATGCAAAGTCAAAGCGGTCCCATTCAGGCTGTTGGAAAGATGGGTGGAGACGAGTGAAGAGGGGGAGAACGGGGCAAATTTTATCTTATTGTCTCGTTGGAGAAAACGCTAGTCCTGGGGCGCGGTGCAGGGGGCGGGGGGCGCCGCGCCTTTGTTTTAGGGAGAGGGAGGGGAAGGAGGGAGGAAGTAGGGGAGGGCGTGGAGGGCGCGGGTGGGCAGCTGCAGGGGCGGGGAGGCGCGCAGTGGGAGGGGTAATGGGTCCTCGGTTTCGAAGGCGCTGGGGTGGGGTTTCTTTGTGTGCGGACGGGCGGTCCCGGGGGGGTGGGGGGAGGAGGCACCTGCAGCACTAGGCGCAGAATGCGGGCTGCCCCACCCTTTGCGGAGCCGCGCCATGGCCCTCCCCCCATCCCCACCCCCCGCAGCTAGGTGCAGCATCTTCAGCCGAGAGGGGGCCGGGCGGGGAGCGGTGCTCGACACCCAGTAGCCCAGCCCTGCGGGGACGACGGCGCCACACCCCATGCTCCTGACTTCTCGCTGTGGCTTCCGAGAAGGATCCGACCACTGCCCTCGCCCTCCCTCGCAGCCCCATTGTTCCTTTTTGGGGGAGGGGGGAAAGTAGGTTAACATTTTTCTTTCAGAACACATTACATGGTGATTAGACATAGACGCATATAAAGGCTTCTTTGAACTCGTACGATGGTTTTGGGGAAACGCTTCTGGAACTTAGATACAAATTAATTATAAAGACAAAGATAGGTAAACGTAATATAAAGCAAAAGAGGTCAACTTAAGTTGAGCCACATGAAATTTCGGTTTTGGAGGTCAGAAAGGGCCAAATAGCGACAATTGCACAGTGAGACAGATAATGGAGACAAAACGAGATTCCGGGTCCAGGGTCTCCAGTCCCCAACCAGTCTGCGCCTCCAGCAGCCTGGAAGGCTCGCTCTGGGCGGCTCCGCCCTGCCCCACCCCGCCCTCCTCGCGGAGCTGTAAAACTTGGCATGGGAGGGGGCTAGGACAGGGCTGTGAAGAGGTTTTGGGGTCCTGGAGCCCTATTTTTTCCAGCCCTGTGCCTGGAAGCGCCCGGGCACCCTTCGGTGTGCGCAGACCGTGCGTTGCTCTCAGTCCCTGCACCGAGCCCCTCCCAGCCAAGTGGGCGGCTCTGCAGAAAGGCTGGCTGGAGCCCCACCCAGGCACACAAAGGCGCGGCCCCCACCCACTCGGCCGCGAGATGGTAGAGGTGACCCTTTCTCCGAGGCGCTGGGAGGGCCTCCCATCCACCGCCCGCGGAGCTCGAAGCCTTTCCCCGCCTCCCCCTCCCTCCCCGCGAAGCCTAGGACGCTCTATTCTCGGATTCCTGGGGATGGAGACCCCGCTGATGGTCTCCCTAGTAAAAAACTCTTTCTGCTAGAGCGGGGCGCGGCTGGGCCCCACCCCTTCCCAGATGAGGCCCAAACTCTGCAGCCGCCGCCCGGGTATCGGCGCACGTGGCGGGCAGGCGTGTGGAGCGCGGCCAACCCTGCAGTGCCCCGCGTCGCGCACTGCGCTCCCCTCCCCGCAGCCAGGCGCTCGCCCCTTGGGGGTGCAGCCTGGGGGACCGGTTTCTGCGCAGTGTCCTGAGCTACCCCCCATTTCCCACAATTCGCGGTTTACCCGCCTGTACAAGACGGTTCTGAGAATGGGGCTGGGGCGCGATCTCACTCCGGGCTCTGCACCCTCACGGAGAGATTTTTGCTGCAGCAGGGCAGCTACAAACTCCTCGTCACCATCATCATCAGTATTATTATTTCAAACCATTATTATTGCATTACTCGGTGACCTTACTTGTTCTTACCAAAAAGGAACGTTGAATGCGTTTGGTTAAGGATTAAGCCTTGGTGCAGTCACCTTTCTGTCTCCTACCCCCTTCCCCAGAAAGGAATTCTCTCAGGTTGTGCATTTTACATTATAAAACAAATACATTTTGGGTTCCTGTTGGGATTGTGTATGGTCATGTGGGTGGGATATATGTGCAGGGGCTTGCTAAGGGCAGGGTATACGTGCCGATGATTGGTGGACAGTTCTCCGCAGAGAATTGTTTGTGGCTGCAGTGGGTGAAAATACGCAAATCCATTACTGAGATTTTGTGATTTCCAGCATATATTCCATAAAGTTCTATCTTAAAATATAAATATAGGTTATGCACAAAATTAGAACTGTGTTTTCAAGGCTGTTCTTCCAACTGCTGATCCTTGTTAAGGTCTCAATTGTGCAGAGAAACACTGATCGTGAAATGGTAGCCACCATCGCGTTCACAAAAATCCCAACCAAAACATGACAAAGACAAGGATCCTTTCTGCCACAAATAAGCTGCATTTGTAAATCATGAAAAGAAGCACAACTTCTGCCATACTAAAATAATAGATTTTAAAAATCATGCTAGGTACAAAGTATAAGCAATTAATCATTTGGGAGGATACTTTTTTCTTGATTCCTTAAACAGTTATTGTATTCAGCACGATTGTACTAGTTGCATATAATATTTCCCATTATCTTCTTTAATGAACTGGGCACCTCTAAGTGGATAGAGAAGTAACTAGAAGTGAAAATGCTGAGAATTGGGGCAGGATTTCAGGATGAACGGAATGAGAAACAGCGGTAACTTACCAATTAATCTCATGTGTTTAGTTCATACCAGGTGAGTAAATGAGTCTGTAATAAGCATTATGGGACTCACTATAGGCAGTTGCAGGTAACTAGTAGATGGTATAAATTAATACACCTGGTAGTGTTCATCTATGCATGTTAAAATTTCCTGAAGGTAGGTTTGTTTTTTATGACAAGATTGGATGGTTTGTGATACTAAAATCAAGAATTTTATTTAATGAACAAAATTCAGAGTGTATTTGTGGTATGAGTTACAGATATATGTGGCAATTATTTTAAGGGAGGGGACATTTTTATTACAGCAATTAACTCTGCTTTACTTATTAATATTCTTAGCAGAATTTTCTTTGTTACATTTTAAAAAAGTTTTAATTACTTTCAGTTGTTTCAAATTTTTAAATTACTAATGGGTAGGTTGCGGAACAATTTTAAATTACTAATGGGTAGGTTGCGGAACAAGCATTTGACCATTTACCCCATTGTGACTTCCATCAAATAGCTCATTCTCAGCACTAAAAATCCCGCAGCAGGCTGTATTTCACTCAGATTCAGGGAGTGATCTCCCAGAGTGCTATGAAGAAGATCCACACAAGAAAATAGTTTCCCTGCCAATAATTAAGGATCAGAAAAGTTTCTTATATTTGAGTAGTTCATAGAAGCTAACAAGCAGGATTTTTAAGTTAAATTTTTATGTACAATTAAAATAATAGATGAACCAATTACGTATTTGAGGATTTTTGTCACTGATAAATCCATACCATTTGAAGGAAGGGTCCTGATTTATCACCCACCACTGTTTTTGGGCTCCCAGTCATTCAAGACTTAACTGTATGCCCTCACGCCACCCCACTAGGTAGACGGCTCACACAAGACTGAGTAGAATTGGTCTCGGAGCAGGTGAGACCTCACAACACAAACCTGGGCGTGGCCACCCAAGCGGCTGTCTAACAGTTCCTTCTTGGGTCTCGGAAAAAGAAAGCTATTCTCTTGTCACCAGATCTGTGGCCTTGAATGAAAACTGCGAGAAACTTGCCAAGACAAAAAGTGAATACGAAATTAGCCAGTGACCCAGATGTTTCCAGAGCATCCTGGTTCTTCAAATTGGAAAACCTTGGAGTGTGCATTAATGTTTCACCCCACTAGAGGGCAATCAAGTTCTCTAAAGAAGTGCATGATTATTCTAGACCTACTTCCGAATGTTAGCTACTTTTAAAAAATTTTTTTATCTAGAACATTCCATTGCTTTTTCAATACGTTAGTGTCATGCTTTACCCTAGTTGACTAAAAGGGCTTGAGCAACTTTTCAAGGAGGCAAGACAAAATGAGTGATTTTCATAATCCGGAAGTAGGTTTAGGTCCTGATTAATCATTTCCTTATTATTATTTTTTTTATTATTTTACTTTCTAGTTTAATTGCATTGTTATGATATTAACCATTTATGTTATTTTTTGGTTTTATAGTGGATAAATGGTAGAAAATGGTCGGTACTAATAGCAAAATTACATAGGGACAAAATGTTTAACATTTAAAGGAATAAATTAAATGAATTGTTTGCTTTCTCATTTTTTTATTATTTGCCTAGCGCTGGAGACACACCTGAAAGTCAGAATCCTTGCCCTTAGGGAGCTTGCAGGCTGGTAGGTAAAACAGGTGGACACATTGTGGTGCTGAGGAGGGGTACCAAAAACTAGCTGTTACTATTTTTTCCAACAATCTACGTTTATTTTTCTTTTCCATTCAAAGGACACTTTTCCAGCCAAATTCAGTGTGATTTCAACTTGGACAATTGAATCTAATTTTTACCAGCTTTCAACATTGAGCATTTCCTTGTAATAGTTTTAGTAGTTTAGTAGGAAATCGGGTTTATTTTTAATGAAAAAGAAACATAAGCATAGACTAATTTTTAGGATTATCAAAATGGATTTTTTTCATGTTCGCTTTGGCAGGGTAATTTCTTCTTTGTTATATTTCATGTGACTTTAATCCATTGTAAAATATTTAATTGTCATATTACGGTGTCGCTCAAACTTTAATGTGCATATGAATCACCTCAGATTTTCATTAAAATGCAAATTCTGAGGGCTGGGCTGAAGCAGGATATTCCAAAGCTGCGTTGCTTCTGCTGACCACCAAACCTATCAAGTACGGAAATAGAAAACTGTAATACCTGTGTATCTCTAATAATAAGATCTAGCATTATGTCTTAATGTTTTTAATTCCATGGCGATCTTTACATACTATTTCATTTCCAAACTCATATACTTAGGGATTTTATTCTTCTGGGAGTGATGTGTTCTGTGCCACCACACTTTGTTAATGGCATTTTTAAAAATATATTCATATTGCAAGACTCGGCAGAAGACCTTTGAGCATGATATGAAAATGAGAATTTGGCTCTGTGTGTGTAAGAAGAAATGAATATGGTTAGTTGAGAAGAATGATAAATCAGTAATGCTTGCCTACTGTTGTTTACAAAACAATGTGCAGAACGAGGAGTTCAGCCCAGAACCAGAACCATTGAGATGTGGGGTAATGTGCAAAGGAATTAAAACGAGGTTTGAGCAGACTGAAGTTGTCTCTTTGTATACCCAATACCTATTTTATTTATTTTTTTGTCTCTTTATATACCCAGTTATATACCCCAACTATTCTAATGCAGCATTTCTTTCTGGATACCAAATGAGAAAAATACTAAGAATTTATTGAATATGGCTGTATACTGAAGAACAAATTACATATGTAATTTTCTTACTTGAGCCAATAAAGGACCTTGATACTAACTTTCTAAGAAACTCAGCCTAGGGGAAAAAAATGGGTCTTTAAGAAATATCATCAAAGATATCAAATGTCAGTCCTCTCACGGTGCTTCTTGTGGGTGGCTAACGGTTTCTGGAAGTGCTGTCCTGCAGAAATGATACTCTACGTAAAATATTTCAAATTAGAAATACAGCATCTTCCAAAGAGGGTACTAAAGCGTGGTGCCAAATAAAACTGATGAAGGGTATACAGTTACTCAGCATGAAGTTGAATTAAGCCTTAAGGTTATCCATTCCTTTGGTGGTGGTGGTGGTTTTTAACTGTTCATTTCAGGGTCTCTCAGAAACTGGGAAAGTTTCATTTTTGCAATTCCTAGTACATTTTTTAAAAAAGGAGCCATTTCAGAAGTGCTGTATGTTTTAAACATTAAATACTAGCAGTCAGTCACGACTTCACATATAACCTCATTTGAAGGTAATCAAAATCTAAATTTGAAGACTGAGCCAAAAAGTATTCCTGACTGATCCTTTAATAAGTAATTCTACTGGGTTGTTCTTCCTTTCAAGAATCATGTTTCTGGCAGAGACACAAATTTCAGGCTCTCTGTAAGAAGTGATTTTTATTTACTGATTTAACTCTTTTAACTCTTACACAGCACATATAACATGCTAAGCACTGTTCTAAACACTTTGCATATATTAACTATTTTAATCATCCAACAGTCCTAAAAGGTAGGTACTATTACAGGTAAGGAAACTGAGGCACTGTGAGGTAAAGTGACTTGCCCAAGGTCACACAGTTAATCAGATCTAGAATTTTGACCCAGACCATCTGACTCCAAAATCTGTGCCCTTAAGGAGTGGTTGCTGCTCGTTTGTCTGCTTTCAACCCACTGTGGATGTCTTTCCAATGATAACGCCATTTTGTTTAACAGGCCTGAGATGGTCTAGCCCTTTCTGAGCTCCAACTGAAACGTTGAAGAGGAAGTAGCTTCAAATTGATGAGTAGTTTTCATCACTGTCCTGGGGCTTATTAAAATGTTGTGATAAAGCTTTGGGGGTAAAGAGACCTTGGGGTTTCTAAGGTATGGAACACTTGGCTGACACCTCAGCTAAGAACACAGCAGTGACTCCTAGTGTGGACACACTATGATGACTAGCTCTGGGGACAAAATATGTTGACTTAATCTCATCAGCCTCATCCTGCCTAGTGTACTTCAAAATGGATCTTTAACTCCTTCCATAGACTCTAGATACTTAATGTTTTATTTGAAGAAATAAGCTTAGCGTAAAAGGAATACAGCAGCCCAGACATCCACACTTAATACAACTATGGAGTATTACTTTACGATTTTCTTCATCGTCTTACCTCCAAAGCAGGCAGGCAAGCAAGAGAGGTCTGTGGGAAGTCTCCAAATCCCCTGTGAAACATTTTTAATTATCTTTTAATAAAGGAATCGGGCCCTGTCATTTGTCAAGGAGACATTTGCAGTAGTAAAATCTGTGTTTATATAACCCATTTTTATTAGTCACGATTAAAGATAACATTTAGTGTACATTTGTTCTCACAAAACACTTTTATGTGAACATAAAGGTTAATTAATGCATTTCAGCAATCATTTTGCTAGTCATCTGGAAATACAGCTTCTCTAGGAATCGTACTTGTGGGAAGAAGCCACACATGATACTATCAGACTATCACGAAAATATTTTAAGTTTTTGAACATTTGTGATTTTATTGACCTCCAGATTAAAATATTGAATGCTTTGAAAACTTTATAGGTTCCAGATTTTTTTATGAAAAGAAATAGTGGATTACATTGCTCAAAAAGCATGTTAAAAGTAATTTATTTTTATAGAGCAAGGATATTGTCTGCAACTGACTTTTTTTTGTTGTTGTTAATATTGTAAAGCACTGCCTTCATGAATTGCTTACTTAGCAGTAGCTCTCCTGGAATAATTGTACTTTGGATGTCAGAATGTGTACATTATCCATTAGTACAAGTACTTAGTATAACAATAGATTCTTAGTAATGTGAACTGTCAAGCTTTCAGTTTTATGTCTTTACATTAGGATAAAAAGAATGAAATTTATCTAAACCTAGTACCACAAATACTTTTACAAGGGAGCTTTTTAATGTTTAAATTAAAATTTTATTGGCATTCTGTTCCCTCTTTTGGAAGATTTTGTTCCTATGAACTGCAGCCATAAAGTTTAATTTCTACTCAATAAAACTGCTCACAGTAAACCTCATTAATAACAGTGTTCCAGTTTGGGCTTCCTAGTGGGTAACCCACACAACTGTGCTTAGTTTACCTTATACTGACTGTTGCAAAACTGGGATCAGAAAATCCCATCAAAATGTCACTTGTTATCTCTTCCAGACTCCAACAAGAAGGGCCCCTAGCCACCTCAGGCAGTTGAACAAGAAACAAGGAGAGTTACTGCAGCCTCCCTTGAAACTTTGCTTCAGAACATTGCTATCTTTGGTCTTTTTTATTCCCAACACAAATATCTATTGGTGTTATTTAAGTCATATAGCTTGATCGGAGAGATACCAGTTAGCATCCTCATGATAATTGTTTAAACACAAGAAAAATACCAAAGTTAATTCTTTGTAAATCACGTCTTCTGATGCCTGGGTCACATAATCCAGCACTTCTGTCACTTTAAAATTACAGACCTTTTCATTTTACTTAAGATCTACTTTTTCCTTTTGTGGTTAAAAAAAAAACAGGCAGACAGACATAATAGACTGAAAAATGTTCAGAAGGAAAATATTATGACCTATCTATATGGGATGATCATGGTATACTAGTTCCTCTATTTAAAAATGAATAAATTCAAACTCAGAGGATTTACTGGTTGGAGTTCCTGTGGTAAACCTCAGAGCAAGGGCTGGAACACAGCTCAGCACCCACTTCACTGTCTTTATTTACAATAAAGAGTTTCCTCACAGAGGGTAATCAGACATGGGCAAAAGAGGAAACCCACACAGTGGGCATATTTGCCTTCACTTAAAATTCATTAATAGTTAACGTCATTAAAGTAAAACAGATAACTGAGCACCAATGGTGCTCCTAACCGTATGTGAGGAATTGTTGTGAGAATATAAATAAACACAGTACTCACCCTTGGAAAATTTAGTCTCTCAAAGGAAACAAGACCCTGTAAGTAGGGAAAACGTGAATAGCAGTAATGGTAATGTACAAGTATAACTAGAATCTTCCCAATTTTAAGAGCTTTATGCTACTCTCTAATGTTACAAGATGATGAATGAAGATATGCTAAGACCATAAGTACCGAGATACCCCAAAAGCATATAAAACATGAGTAACTAACCCTTATCATCAACCATTCCAGCCAGGGCATCCTTTAGTAAAAATGCTTCTCAGACTTTACTGACCATCGGCAGCATTTGGGGAACTACTGATTCTGCATTTATTACAGGTCCCCAGGTAGCACTGATGTTGCTGGTCCAGAATTACACTTGGAGTAAACCTAAAATGAATTACCAGCTAAAAATACTAACCCCCTTCCCTGACTCCCCTAGATGGACAATGAAATAGTATATGAAAAAATAATCATTTTAAGCAAACACTTAAATTGTTACACTTCATGAATTTCTACATCTCATAACAAACCCACTAGAAATTACTTGGAACTATGGAAATGACCACTACTTAATAATTCTTTTTGGTAGAGAGAGAGCCAATATCTTTATAACATAGCTGCCAATACAGTATATATTTAAGACAACTAAATCCATTTTGGGTAGTGCCAGAATTTAATAGTCAAGCATTTTATCTAGGTCGAAACACAGTAGTCAAGAAGGATAATTAAAGTGAAAGAACATTTCCTTTGTGTATATTTCTCATCTCATGTTTCCCTCTCATATTTCATACCTCCTCTTTGAATTCATATATAAGTTCAATCAGAGTGAGCCTGTCTACCCAGTAAGGCGTATCAACATAAGATGTCACATCCAATAGAAACGAAAACTCATTCTAGAAACACTAAATTATGAAAGTTGTTATTGAGATCTCTTGGAGAGGCAGGAAAGGGAAATTGTATCACAAAATACACACGAGTCTCTTCCTTAAAGTCTTATTAACCCAATAATAATTGTCTCTCAATTCACCCTGCCCGGTACAATCTCACTCTCCCCCTTCCATTTTCAACAGCTCCTTTAGATCTTTAAGGGATAACTCCAGGTACTTTCTTATGTGGATCAATTTAGCCTTTCCCTCCACATCAGTTCCTAAATAAGCACGGCAAAGACACTAGAGACAAATAGTGGAATCAGAATATTCCTTAGATGACTCTAATTGAGAAAAGAATATGAATACTTAGGGTTTAGTATTTTTCTCCCAGTCATATTTGAAAGCAACACCTTTTCAATCCATAGTGTTTCAGGTACTAATCAATAATTTTTTAAAAATCTGTAACATGTTGGCAGAGTGTAATTATTAGAGTAAGGTACCTTGAGAAATCAAATTAGCATTCATTTGACATCTGACTAAAAAGGCTTAAGGGAGGATAATTCATTACCCACATAAAAAAGCGTTCTGGGCATTCTGTTTTGCCTCCAAAATATCGATTTGTATAAACACATGGTACATAAACTGGGAATTATATTTATGACACAACTGCAGATATATTAATAGAAATATGTGCTTACAAGTACAGTTATAGCCCTTTTTCCAATTATATACGGTTGGTGATTATCACAATCTGCATATAAAAGTACTCAATATATTTTGACGTTGATAAGCCATAAAATACAGATGATAGGCTATACTCCTCTTTTCTCACAAATACAGAATAATGACAGGAGTTTTATATGAAAGCAAAAAAACAGTTCAAATTCCTACAAGCTCATACTCTATTTTAATGGGTGGCAGAGCTTAGCTTTGAAGAAAACGTAGCTATTTCTCTTACTTAAAAAAGAACAGTGAGCTGCTGAAATGCCTAGCTGAAACACAAAGGCAGAGATTAAGGAATTGCATCTCCTGTCAGCCAAAGATTCCGTTAAAAAAAAAAAAAAGTTTAGTAGTAGGAACAACTGAAATTCAGTATTTTTTAAAAAAAAATGTTTTTTTCTAAGAGCCAATATTGAAGAAATACAGAATTACTGAATTTCATCTGCTGAATTTTTTTCTTTTTCATGAAATTGACGTGGGGAAAAAAAACACTTTTGTACACAATTGCAGTCTGTATTGGTTAAGGTCACTAGGTGTACCGTTTGTGCTCAGCGGCTAATCTAAGGGTTGGCTGTTCGAACCCTCCCAGTATTACTGGAGAAGAAAAAGCCTGGCAATCTGCTTCTGTTAAGATTACAGCCCCGAACACCCTATGGAACAGTTCTACTGTATAACGCAAGGGGTCGCCATGAGTCAGAATTAACAACAACAACACAGCTGCGGTCTGTACTGGTTATGAATGGCAGCAGATAGTATTACAGCTTACTCAAGAAATGAAGAAAAATGTAACTTGGGAGAAAACACTGAACTTTGTGTCCTGCTTGGGTAGCTGAAAAGAATTTAAGAATTTCAAAGGGAAGATGGCACTCCTGACAAATAACAAATAGCCAAGAAGTTATTTTATCCAGAAGACTATGTTTTATCACTTTTGGTGAACTGTAGAAGTGAATGGTGAATACACAGGGTTAGGATAGTCAGCCGAGAAGTCCAAGTGGACTTCTCAGAACGACTTCTGAGAGGGCATGTAATTACAGTCGTACCATTAACTGTGAGACAAGTAGTAGCAGGCTTTCAAAATCAACCTCGAATCTACCTTCCCTTGATCTTTCCCTCCTGGGAACGCTTACAGATTTATTGTATAACAGTAAGTGTGGCAAATAACCAGATACTGTCTTGTGGCAACTTTGTTATCATCTTCCCTTGTCATTTATTGTTCACCTATATGTGTCAGCTAGGTACAAGTCGAGTGCCCCTGTGCACTTTTTCCCATTCACACATTGCTCAGGAAAGAGCCAGGTTTCAAATCTAGCACACTCGCCACTGTACTCCAGCTTCCATATCTTAAGCTATTTGTATATTTTGTCTGGTATGGACATTTTTGTGTCTTATACCTAACTATCCTGTGGGCTTTTGAACCAGAAACATGTTCCACTTACTTTATCCTCCTCACAGCACCTACATGTACAGCAATATGCTATTGGCTAACATGTATTGAGCACTTAAACACTGCCAGGATTGGCGACTGTGCCAAACAAACTTCTTGCAAGTATTATTATCATCCCCATTTTTACAGATGAGAAAGGGAGGGAGGTGAGGTCACATGGAGCCAGTAAGTGGCAGGGCTAGGCTTTGAAACAAGTCAGTCTGATTCCAGAGCCCACTTGGCTAACCACTGCACACACAGTCTTCCTTGGACATGGGGCTATGGTTGTGTTTAATGATTGGATGAGAATAAGGGCAAAGAGAAGCAGGTAGAATGATAGAAAACAAGTTCCATAATGCTTTGCTGTAGCCAAGCTTTTTAAAATTTCAAAAGGTCACCCAAAGAAAAAAGATCAATTTGGAGAAGATTAATTTCTAACGGTATCAGTATAACACTTCAGTTTTTCAATGCATTATCTAATTCAGTCCTTATAACAATATCCTATCCTCATTTTGTGTTTAAATAAACTCATGTTCAGAATGCTTAGTGAACTGTCTTAAGGTTTGAATAGGTCCTGAGCCAGTGTCCATATTCTTCCATTTGTTATACCATGTTCCAACATTTACTCACATCTAGTCATTCATTATTGGGACCAAAGAAAAAAGCAGTAGAACATTCGAACCAGTGCAGAGGAAACAGCCAGCTGTCTCCTCTTTCTCCTCATAGAGTTCATTACCTGCTGTCATCTTATCCATCTTGTGAAGGATAGAGGCGGGAGGGTTTTCTTCCATTTTGCTTAGGAACCAAGCAATTACAGTTGCACCACTAACTAGTACAAGTTTCAAACTATCAACAAACCTACAGCTAGGAGATAAGGGCTAAGTAAGAGAAGCAAGCCACTTCAAAACACACAGAAATACCAATCTGCAGCACAAAATAAGGGTAGTAGTGGAGGGAAGATCAGAACTCAATCTGGCTCCAACATCTGTGCTCCTAACCACCACCCCACACTTAGTCTTAATGGGGAAGCCAGCTGGGCCACAAAAGGAGAGCAGGAATCATATGCAGCTAATAGACAGCCCCCCCTGCCCAACCCTCGATAAATAAACCGTATAAGCATTTACGGAACACTTGTAAACCAATAAGCTTTTATAGAACACCTGCTAACTGCTGCACACAATCCTACATGCTGGGAAAAGCACAAAAATATATGTATAAGACATCACCCCTGGCCCCAAAACTTAAAAGTAGCAAGAAACAGCTAGTAGAAAACGGTAGAGGAATCAGGGCTAACCTATGTGAAATAAGTCAGGAAAATGACTGTGTCCTTGAAGAAGAAACTCAGAGCCCCTTGTGATGGGAAGAAACCACTAAGTTTGATTCACTTCTGGTTTTAGGGAGGTACGAGCCCAGCCCTATGAGACTGCATAACTCACAACCGTTGGAGACACTGCTTAATCATGACCACAGCCCAGTGCAAAGCTCCTCTCCTGCCCTACCTGTTAGTATTTGTCACTGTGGAAGATGTCAGCAATATTCTAAACCATAGGTCCATTATCCAGACAGAATAAGTCTAAAGAAAATAGAGAACATAAAAGAGAGCAAACGTTGTGCCTTCACGCATTACCGAGTTGTGCTTTTCTAAATATCAGCAACTTATTGTGCCAAATTCCAATTCATATTTATTTCTATTGAATTTTTGCCTTCCATTTTTTATTGGGCCTGTTTCTGAACAAGTTGTGTACTGCCTAAAATAAAACTCAAAGGTTATTCCAATCTCACTTAGCCAGTTATACCAGCATGTACTCATTCTCACATCTTCACTGGGTACCAGGAATTCAAAGGGAGTTCCAGATGGCATCCAAAAAGCTTGTATTTTATGCATCACTTACTCTGCCTAAAAAAAAAAAAAAAAAAAGATTTAAAGCCACAAGTAGATTTTATATGTAGTATATGGAAGCATGGAATTTGCCCTGATAATTTGACTTTCAAGACATGAGTTGCTTTGAGAAACATTTGTAATATTTTTAAAAATACGCCTACAATGTAAATACTACGAAATACCAACATTCAGAAAGAGGAAAAAATTTGCATAGCAGACATGAAAAGGAAATTTTCATTTTCTTTAAAATACGATGTCATAAAATAATTTCATTAGATGAAGGTAGGTAAAGAAAACCCTCACTGACAAAAACAGTGCCCTTAGGGCCAATTGATAAAGACGAACCTGTATGCAGTGGGCAAGATACTCCATTTAAAGACAAAATTTGCTATATTTTTAGCATCATAGAATCCCAAAGCTTGGAGAGACCTTTTATAGATGAGAATAGAGACCCAGAGAGGTTAAGTAACTTGCTCAAGGTCTTAAAAAAAAATCCAAGGTTCTTAAAAGACTCCGTCGTTTGCTGTGGAATCATCTCCAACTCATGACGACCTTATGTCCATACAACAGAAGGAAGCATCGCCAGGTCCTGTGCCATCTTCGTGATCCTTGGTATGTCTGAGTCCATTGTTGTAGCTACTGTGTTGGTCCCTCTCACTGAGGGCTCCCCTCGTTTTCACTGACCCTTTACCGAACATCATGAACTCTTCTAGTGATCTTTCCCAATGACATGTCCAAAGTAATCAAGTCAAAGTCTCACCATCCTAAGGAGCATTTGGGTTGTATGTATTTCTTCTAAAACTGATTCGTTCCTTCTTTTGGCAGCTCATGGTACATTCAGTACTCTTTGCCATTTAATCCAATCAGCATCTGATACTTTCATATCTGTAAAATGGATTAATTCAGATTTGTTCTACTATCCAAGAGCATAGCATCACTTGAAAGAGTCTCAACACATTCTATAACTATGTAAAGTAAAAAGAAAATGACATTTTTCTTGAAAATTCTGTAACTGGAGGAATTCTGAAAATAAGAGTACACATATATTGGAGCCCTGGTAGTGCAGTGGTCAAAAGGTCAGCAGTTCGAATCTACCAGCCACTCATTAGAAACCATATGGGGCAGTTCTACTCTGTCATATAGGCTCACTATGAGTCAGAATAGACTCAGCAACAAAGGGTTTGATTTTTAGTTTGTTCACATATATTGCATCAGTCATAAGAAGCAGCAAAAAGTATCACACTTCTGGATGCATTCACAGTGCAGAGGAATTTGCTTCCCAAGAGTGACTAAAACATATGACCCCCTTTGAAAGACAAGTATTTGGGCTGTCCCAAGTGCTCTGGAAGAGAGATCGAAGGTTTCAGTGATCTCAGAAAAAGAAAAAAAATCACTGACATAATACAAAATTTTTTTTTTTATTGTCCAACATCAAAAATGTGCAAGCAGATTTAGAAGAAGGAGCAAGAGTCAAATATCAAAGAAAGATATTGATTTTTTGAAAGAGCTTACCATCGCCTTCCGTTCTATTGGACAACACGTCCTGCTCGACCACACCGTGACTAAGGGACAACACTCCAAGTCTGGTGCTAACAGGTTGTACTTGATTTCTAGATAGCCAGGAGGCCACTGGGAAAAGGGCACCAATAACCGAACATGGATTGCTCCGAAGACATCACGTCCTTCTGATCAGAGGCTGAACACGTTAGCAGATGAAAAGTAGCTTTTGTTACTTACGAGAATCAGACAGCATATAACCAGGAAAGTTCCATCACAAGCAGTCCTCCCTCGAAAGCTGTCTGGGCAGAGATGAAAACTCTTCCTTGTACACCTGACTTTGTGCCATGGGCGAGGGGTTTCAATGTGGGGCCCTAGCTACTGGTGGCCTCCCTTGGCCAGGTAGGTCCACTTAGGTGGACTGTAAGCTCAGGCTGTGTGTGCCCCACCTGGACCATAGCTAAGGAGACTCAGAAAACTTCCTCTTCCGGCTATTTTATACCCCCCGCTTAAGTGACCAATTGTATCTTCTTTTTAACCCTGCTAATATTTTTTTTAATAAAACATCAGGTCGAGGAGCTGGGGTGGGGGGCAGGTTCTGAGGCCTTAAAGATGCCATGGGGGAGAGGAACCAAGAAAAGGGTTTACTCCTCACACATTCATTCACTCCCTTCCCACTTACTTTACCTCTCTCTGCCGCCACCACCACCTACCACCCTCAAAGAGAAGGAGGCCTTTAGAGAGAGGAAGTTTATTAGGTCTGATTTCTTCATGTATAAAATGAGAATATCATTAGATGATTTCTACTGTTCTTTCCGGATCTAAGATGCAATGGCTGATAATGATTCTAATTGCATGAGACAAACTAATTAATAATCTAAGCATATCTGTACTCACCAAACTTACTGAACTTAAAGTAACTCTTGATAAATAGGGCTAACCAATCCAAGTCAATCAGGTCTCAGAAAAGGGAAAAAACAAAAATACAATGAACAAAACAAACCAGCCCTTCACAATGTACTTCCTCAAATCATGAACTTAACAGAAATTCTTAATTTTATTTATTTTATATATAAATTATACATGTATTATTTATATATAAATTATGTAATTTATGAAATATATAACTTAAGTATGTTACAAGGAAATATGCAGCTATTTTTGAAATCTTTCCAGTTTTTCTGTTCTGTGTACTTGCTTATTTCAGGTAAATCAGACCCTATTTTCAGTTGCTCTGTTTTATTTAGACACTTGCTCCATTACAACAAAAGGCAAAATGACCTTTCGGCATAGAAAGAACAGCAACTTAACAAAATTAGTTTAGTCATAGCATAAGCGTGCAGATCTCTGTGCCTCCCAAAATGACCATTTCTTAGAGGAACTTTTATTTCAGAATAGCCAGAGAAACAAAAAAGCATGTGGAAAAAAAAAATGAAGATTTAGAGAATTTATCCTTTTAGTGACAGTGCAAAATGGATTGCAGAATGCAGAGGCTTTGGTGGTCTTACTGACTTGCTTTGTGTGTGACTTTATGCTTCTTGCAGAAAATTATACTAAGTAAGGTTCTAGTATACGGTTTGGTCCATCTTAGAAAATGAGTCTTGACATGGCAAAGCTTGAGGAAGTATGATTTGAATTCCAAAACAAAAAAGCGATTTTTAGTGGCATATCTCGGTTGACCTGAAGGATTTCTTTCACCCTATTTGGCTGCCTTTAAATGAGCGCTGAGGATAATTAACACTGTGAGTGCCATAGTAAGATGCTTCACACTCTTTTCGAAGGCTCCATCACTCTCACCTACTCCTAACGTTACTCAAAAATAAAATCACAACAATCTTTTTTTTTTTTTAATACCAGGTGATTCTAAACCTTGACAGTATGTTTATTTCCTGTTTTAAAATATATATATGTATTTTTTTTTTCTCATTCTATTCGCTTTGACACAGAGTAACCTTAAGACATGCTACTTAAGCGTGATTAGCAAAGTCACAGGGCTTGTTTTCATCCAGGGAAAGAAGTGACTTGCCTGATTAATTTGTTCACTGCACCAGTTACATAAGCATTCCATACGCAGGTTTTAAATGACTGACCAAAAGAAAATGCTGATAGATATGAATGGCAGACCCAACTTTTAGGGTGCAATCAAGTAAATTGCATACCGTGCGTTTTACAAAGTTTAGTTGAATGAGCCCCTGGAATTCTCAGATTTTGCGGGAGCAAGCAAAATGCAGGCTCGCACATAAGACTTTTGTGGCTTTTGCCTGAAATAATTGTCACCTATTAATTATTTATACACATTATATCCCCTAAGAAAACATTTTAGAGAGACCTCTATAAGTAACAATGTGTACGTTACTAAAATAAGGATTCTGTTCAGTGGAACCTTGATAAATATTTGGCAATAACACCAAGTTAAAATACTTTGTTTATTCAATATTGATATTTATGACTACTAAAGTCCCTGGGTGGCACAGACAGCTTGTGCTCAACTACGAACCAAAAGGCTGGTGGTTCAAACTTACCCACAGGCTCTGTGGAAGAAAGACCTGGTGACCTGCTTCCGTAAAAGATTGCAGCCAAGGAAACACTATGGAGCTCGGTTCTACTCCGTAACACCTGGGGTTGCCATGAGTCTGAAGTGAATCAATGGCAATAGGTTTGGGTTTTTTTTTTTTTTTTTGCATAAAAGATAGGGATTTTATAAGATACACTGAGAACTAATACAAGGATATGGCACTCTTCAAATGCACAGAAACTTCACACAATTCCAAGGAAGTAGAAGTTTAGCTGCAAACTCTTCGAAGAAACACGCATGGAACTTTTAACAAATTTCCAGATTGGTAGAAGAATTAAATCAGGATATTAACTAATGGGGTTTGTGGCACAATTTGTAACAGGATCCTGCTTGATTTGATTCTGTTTCTTCTCAAGGTTCTATGTAAATTAGCATATTCCATCACCTGAAGGCAGTCACCCCCATCTCAAGGTGGTATGTAGGATTTCATTTAAGTTAATTAAGTCTGTAGCCTCAGTATGCAAACCACTGGTCAATTCTAGGGGAAAAATCAACTGGCCAGTTAACTGACATAAAGTAATTTGAGTCTTACATAATATTTTTTTTACTTTGCACTTGTGAGAAAAGCTTTGCATTTTCCATTTCTGAAAATTCCTGCTTTCTCTAATCCACCTTGCATGTAGTCTTATATCACTTTCTTCAACCCCTGAATTGAATTCATATGAAATAGAAGCAAGGCCTTATTTTCAAGAGAAATGCTACACATTATGACAAAGTCAGCAAGGAAACCAGCGTCCTTATCGTTGACCAAAATATTTGTGGTTCTAGAAATTGATTCCACAAATGGAATGGATTTTGCTGAATTAAGAATGGATACAAAATATCTTTCTACCCACCAGCAAAAAATTTAAAAGTAACGGCGAAAGGTTTAAATACCTTCAGTGCCGCATTCAGCCATTTGAGAGACACCGTAGGGGCAGTGCCATGGGAACCTCAAATGGCAGCTGCATCCCTGCTCAGGGCACTGTAGGGGAGGGAAGAGGAGGGCCGTTGCTATGTGAGAACATTACACAGCCAGATGAACAGAGTCGGTTTTTTCACTCTGCCTGTCTGACTTAGGAGGCCATGGGTGGTGCAGACAGTTAAGCACTCAACTACTTGCCGAAAGGTTGGCAGTTCAAACCCACCCAGAGGTGCCTTGGAAGAAAGGCCTGGCGATTTACTTCTGAAAGATCACAGCCATGAAAACCTTATGCAGCACAGTTCTACTCTGCAGCACATGTGGTTGCCATGAGTCAGGATCGATTTGAAGGCGACTGGTAACTGGTTGTCTCATTTAAGTCCCAACCAACCTAACTGTCATCTCAGGTTTATTTGGGGTCTTAAAATCTCTCGGTACCCAGATGTAAGCTTGGTAATAATATCTTGAAATATAAACCGAATAAAGTGCTTCGATTATTCCTGTTATCCACAGTGTAGTTTAGTCTCCATAAAGAACTAAAAAAAAATTTTATAAGAGCCAAAGAAAAAAAGGACAAGACCCTGCATGATATAGTGAAACGCTCATTAAACTCAGCAGGAGCTGTAGCTGGAATCCAGAGTCAGGTGAGGTCCCAGGTTGGAACAATTTACTGCTCTCATTATGATTTTGATCACAAAGACTAATTCATGTCATCTCATTTCCTTTTCTTGTCACAATTGCTGTGCCAAGAATGGAGGATTGAAGTTTAAGAGCCTCATATGTTTCTCTACTGCTCTGACCTTTTTAAATGCCCCTTTATTTGATTTGGTGTCTATTCCTGCAGAAAAAGTATGCTACTTTGGCTGGTCAAAATATTAATCTTTCAAAGCTTAGGAGACCATAATTGTGGTGGGGAAGTTGGGCAGAATAAATGTAGACTGAATCCATTTCTGTACTAAGCCAATTAGCATTACATCATCAGGAAAGAAATATCTAGAACATTACCTCATATCAGTGATCTTCTCAGATGTTAAAATAGATCTTTAAAAATGAGTTATTTATTTTTCTCCTATTTTTATAACTTATTTTTGTTGTTTTTGATGGAACACACAGCAGAACATACCCCATTCAACAATTTCTACATGTATAATTTGGTAACATTCTTCAAGGTGTGCAACCTTTCTCGCCCTCGTTTTCTGAGTTTTTCCTCCCCCATTCACATAAACTCCTTGCCCCCTAAGTTTCCTGTCTAATCTTCTGGAATGCTGTTGTCAGTTTGATCCCAGATAGATCGTAAAAGAGCACAATGCTCAAGGCAAACCTTCTTAAATGTTGAGTCTTCAATGACGCCACTCACACTGATGGTTGTTCCCACAAAAGCCAAGTGAAGTAGAAAATTGAAAAATGTTAAATCATTAATTTCTTTAATTATTTGAATCTTTCAAAAATAATGGAGTATATTATGAATAATGTACATTATTTTCTGTTAAAACACAATAGGTACAAAATTAAGATGCGTTTGAAAAATACAAGCAATGGGCTCAGAGTTTATATTGTATTTTTATAAGAATGGGAGAAATATCCAAGTGTCTATATTTTACCAAGTAAACAAAATCTCTGTACTGTTTTAATCTTTCCAAAGACCTAATCTATTAAGTTTCTAGTACACATTGTGTTATTCTCCTCAATCATTCTGTGTTCCTCAGAGGGGGGAAAAAACTTGCCAGGTGTTTGCACACAAACTACACCATACGGGAAAAAGAAAAGTAGAATAAATTCAGGTAACTGCCTGCCAAAATGTGATTCCTGAAATATCCAAATAGCTGATGCGAAAGCATTTTTTCCCTAAAATGTATAATTACCATAATTCCATTTGCCTACTTAATTGTGATATGAATGTGCAAGAATATTTTTAGTCATATGATACACTCAGAGTTGCTGAGGGTTCTAACCATCTCTGTACCAATGTTTATTACCCAAGTATAATCCGTATATATCAAAAAAGTACACTTCTACAAACCTCTGTAATTATCTATAGACACAGTCAGTGACTCACACGTGAGAATTACAGAACAAATACCAAAGAAAAATTGGAAAAGAAAAAGCTTCCGACTCTTTAAAAATCAGTGAAACAGTATGTCGACCGCGATGGTGAGTATAAAATGCCTGAGCAAATTATTAGGGAAATGAACGTCATTAAGAGTCAAGACAGATCTACATTCAAAATTAAACTCCACACTTTATGATCCATTGAACCTTCAGCATGTTACTCAACCTTTCTGAGTCTTTTTTGTTCATCTGACAAGTGGAACTAATTATAGTACCTTTCTCTTAGCATTGTTGAGAGGATTAAATAAGAAAACACATGCAAATGGTTTAGCACTGTGCCTGGTGCACTGATTATTGTCAAAAAAAAAAATGGTAACTGTTACCATTATTCATAGTTCTTTGTAATCATTTCGAAGAATGGAAGAAAACAATTAGTGTTTGTCTTAGGCTGGGTTCTCTACAGCAAAATCACCGAGATGTGTGTATGTATATATATGTATGTAATATATATATATATGTAGAGAGAGATTGATTTCAAAGAAATGGCTCATGCAGTTGTAGAGACTGTTAAGTCCCAAATCCATGGGTCAAGCATCAGGTTGGCGGCTTCTCCGGACTCGTGGTGGCAAGGGCTGATGAACACAAAATCTGCAGGTCGGATGGTAGGCTGCTGGCTCATGTCCCAACACCCAGAGGTCAGAGGATGATGAGTCAGATACAGGATTGAGAGAGGGCAAGTTTTGCCAGAGCATCCTTATATATTGGATGTGGACCACACCCCCAAAGAAACTCCCCTTTTAACTGACTGGCTGCTCACAACAGATCACAAAATGGAGGGTGATTACATAATATTTGCCAAACCACTGAGAACCATGGCCTAGCCAAATTGACACATAACCTTAACCATCACAGAGTTCATACATCATTAGGTTAAGTGGATACTGCTGTAAAATCATTATGCTTTTTGTGGGTTGGATTTCAAATGAATTCGCTAGGGAAATGGAAACACTAAGAGTTAATAGCAAATGCAACCAACAATGAAAATTATTATATGAAATTACTTATCACCTCCCACATCCTTACAAACATCCATACATCTCTGCTTGATGCTGGGATATAGAGAAAAGATTAATATATGCTGTTTCCCAAAAACCAATGAGGAAACTATCAGCAATTCAAATCATGGGTATTAACAGTGAGACCTTATTAGCATGTTTTTCACAGACCTCGCATTTGCCTGGGTTTTTCTTTATTGCTTATAAGAAAATACCAACTTGTTTGTATTTCTGGACCCTCAACCCACACCACATTTTCTGCAAATCCAGCCCATCCTACTAGACTCAGCTTTAGTGACGCTTCCTCTGCAAAACTTCCCTTGACCCCCCCATCCACCAGGATCTCTTATTCTCTGCTGTCTGCACTCTTGTGGACTCTGTTGGTGTGCTCAACACCTTGGCCCCAACATGCAGTCATTATTTCCTATCAATTCTTCTCTCATAAGGTCTCTTGCATCTTCCATTTCTTTTTCCTTTGCACTCCCATTTTCCTAAGCCATGCCACATCACCTCCTGAACTTTATACAGTTGTATCTTTAGTGTGTCTCCTGTGACATGTCTTTCCTGCATAAAATGGGCAGATAAATCTTTCTATGAAAAGGCTTTTATCAGGTAACTCCCCTTTTCAGATTGTTCAGTGGCTCCCTATTGCTAAGGATGATCATAATGTCTAAATTTTTGAGAGTGAAAGGGGATGTTATTAATAGGTATAACTGCAGGCAAACAATACCACCTCTGTGCTACACAGTCTCTCACAGAATTAGTCCTAAGGGTGAATGAATTCAAAAGTGAACTCTCAAGCCTAAAATTTTGTTTAAGTTTACCTGTTTAAAATTCATGATACTCTGACGTTCTAGTACATAATACATCTATCTTTGCTTTAACATAAACGTTCTTAAATCACAAACCTTTCACAGGAGCAAAGATTAAAAATGTCTTACCCAAAATCTTGTAGAAAAGTTGATTCCCAGGAAGATTTACTATCGGGACATGACTCCTGGAAACCCCACTTGAGTTGTCCTCTACAAAACTGCTGGCTCCTGGTGTGCGAGAACACCATCTACATAGACCATGAAGTGAATGATGTCCCCTGGAGTTGAGTGATCATTCCATATGGGAACTCACTGACCAACCCATAAAAGCCTTCCATAGTCTATTCGGAACTCCGTTTCCTTGTCAACAACAATAATATACCTCTCCCCTCTTCCTTGATTTCCTCAACACTGTGAGTCAGAATCAACTCAATGACAACAGTTTGGTTTTGGTTTTTTGGTTATCCAGTCCATTCGCTCTGGCTGCCAGATAAAATATGAAACACCTGGTTAAATTTGAATTTGTGATAAACAACGAATAAATCTGAGTATAAACATGTTCCATGCAATATTTAGATCCCATTTTAACTGGGTGTCCTGTATTTTTATTTGCTAAATCTGGCTACCTTATCTCTGAAGCCATTCCTCACCTGTGGGTCCCCTCCTCCACACTTCAGGGCTTTGGGGTTCTTTTGAACTAGTACAAGTCATCTCTGCTCCCATTTGACGCTTACCTTATTTTGAATCTGTTTTTATCCATCTTTGTACCCTATATTCTACCACCCTGACTTGAAAACTCCTTGAGGACAGGGACATTCTTATATCTCTTTGTAATTCAATAATGCCTCTCAGACTCCTGCCTATAGGTGGTGATCATATATACTTAACTGAGAAATTGATTTAAAATCAATGAGCAAGACAGTTAACTATTGAGCAGTTGCTTTCTGTTCAGTACAAAACTATGCTGTGAATTATAAATGATTGCGATGTAATAGAACTTCTGGTTTAGCTAACAAAAATTGTACATCAAAAAGCCAGTATCGAATGACCCTAAACAGTGTATAGTCAAGTCCAAGATTGTATAGTACAGCCCACTAAGGATTAAGACACAGCCTGGTAACCCTCAGAGAGGGAAGCACTGAGGAGGTGGAACCTGAATTGGTGATCAAATTTTGGGAAGATTTAGGTGGAAGGAGAGAATCGGGGAGGGCAGTGTTGCTTGAAGGAAAGTTTGGACAACAGCACCAAGTAGAGAGGAAGCTCTTCACATGAGAGTACGCCTTTGCTAGAGGGAAATAAGCAGGATTCGCTCGTGGCTGTGATTGCACTTGGTTGTAAAGAGCTACTTAGGATTCAGAGCAATTACGTCCATGAGAAGCTACACAGTGGCTGTTTCCCGGTGGGGTCGTGCCATGTCGAGTCATAGTCCTTGATGAAGAAGGTAACCAAAGAAGGATTCTGTTAAAGAAATCACCCACCGAGGTACCTGGGTTTTGTCCCCAGATGACCTAGGAGAGGAAAAAAGCAAACATTTTTTATCAGTTATGGTTACATGTTGCACACAGGACCCTAAATATGTTGGTCCGTGATGATCTTTGTTCCTCCATTTCTCTATTAAAAACAAGCAAACCTGTTGCTGTCGAATTGATTCCGACTCTACTAGCTTGCTGAAAATCACTAAATTTTATGTCTAAGAAACCGAGGACAGATGTTGAAGAGGAGCCCCCTCAGTGGAGAGTCATGGTGGTCTACAACTTTACTATTACTTTATGAGGTGGGATTCTTTTATGTTATTGGCCCTCCCTCATAAAAGGAGCCCTGGTGGCACAGTGGTTAAGTGCTTGGCTGCCAACCAAAAGGATGCCAGTTCAAACCTCCCAGTGGCTCCACAGGTAAAAGATGTGGCAGTCTGCTTCCGTAAAGATGTTCAACCTTGGAAACCTTATGGGGCAGTTCTACTCTGTCCTATAGGGTCGCTATCAAGTCAGAAATGACTTGATGGCAATGGGTTTTTTTGTTTTTTGTTGTTATTTTTGGCTCCCTAATAAAATTGGTGTGTTTATTGTATGCTTCAAATTTGTGCTTAATTTTGCAATTTATTCTGGATACCATACAGCATTCTCTTACAAAAAAGGATTATTCTTAGCTGCCTTAGAGTCGGCCCGAACTAATGGCAACCGATGCACGATAGAACAGACTGTTGTGAGCCATAGGGTTTTCATTGGCTGATTTTTCAGAAATAGATCCTACTCTGTCTTAATCTGAAAGCACCGCTGAAACCCGGTCAGCATCATAGCAACACGCAGATCTCCACTGACAGATGGGTGATAGCTGCTCATGAGGTACGTTGGCCAGGAATCAATCCAAGGTCTCCCGCATGGAAGGCGAGAACCGTCAAGGGCCCAACAGCCAACAAAACCATGCTGTTGTTGTTTTCAGTCAGTTCATGAAAAAAAATGTATTAAACCACCAAATGTTTCTATCCTCTGACAGAAATTGTGATTCACACTAAACAGCCCTGTAAAGATCTGCTTGGGCCTTTATAAGTGACATAATTTCATTAATTAATTGAATAAAACAAACAAGACAAATAAATATGGCTTTGGCCTTCTAAAATTCCAAAGGCATTGAATAACAGCTCAGAATGGGTATTGCCTGGTACCAGGCAAAATGTTATTTTGCTTATTTTAGGGAAATATGTTAAATAGGGAGAAAAATTCCTTTAGCAGTGCCTAGGGCAGTTCGAATCCACCAAGTGGGGCTGCAGAAGAAAGGACTGTGATCTACTTCCTTAAGATTCCAGCCATAGAAAACCTTATGGAGTGCAGTTCCCCTCTTCAGTTCACGGCACATGGGATCACCATGAGGCTCAATTGCAGCAGGTTTGGTTTCTTGGTTTGTGGAAGTGTTAGGTTGAGCTATATTGCCATTGACAATTCCTAATTTTTGCATATTCAACTATATGCAAACATGCCCAGCCAGTTAACACACTGAACCTTACCTTGAAAGTAAGGTAGACGAAAGTCTTTCAGCAGTCTTGAGAAAGGTTGATTTACTGCATTTTATCCAGAGGTCCCAGCTTTGTCCCTGGCCAGATACAACTTTGGCCACTGTGGGATGCGGTTTCCTCATTTGTAAAATGGGTGAGGTGGTTAGTCTTGGTCATTTGACTGGATAGTCTCTGAGAGCTTTCCCAGTTGAACATCTGTGGTTCTAAAGCATCTAGATGTTAAGTCTACTTTCTGCTGGCTCCAGAAGGTGCACTTGCAAATAACCCCAAGACTGATTTTCTAGGAATTCCTGCCCTTGGGTTAAAGTAATGACCAGAAGACCCTTCCAAAGAGCAAATGTTACCTGTGAGGTTCGATACATTAGGCCGTCATCGTCTGTTTATACTTTCTCAAAATTAGTGCAAAATAGCTCTACAATTATTTCCCATTTTCCTTAATTTATTAATTTTGTTGAATTATCAACAGAAGTGAGAAGATCCCACCTCCTTATCCCCATCTGGTGGTCTGGAGACACTTAATCCTGGTGACGACCAACAAGTTTCCCTGGGCAGGAGTCCTCTTGAATGAAAAGGGAAAAATGAGAGGAAGAAGGAGGAATAAAGGCAGGGGAGTTGGGGATCTAATCTGAATTTATGCAGCTCCTTGGGAAGGTGTGCACCCAAACTGGGTTATGCAGAGAGTGAGTAAGATCCTTATTATGTCTCGGATGCAGGTTTTGGGCGTGTGTAGAAAGAGATGGAAATAACAAAATGCACTTGGGAATAAAGAGAAAGCAGCAGTGAAGGACTCTGAAGGATGTATTTGCTTAATATCTATCCTGACGAGTTCTCTGTCTCCCACGTGGATATGTGGCAGTCAAGCTGAACCAGCCAAAGGATACTTACTGAATTTTACTTATATACTATAGACCTGCATGCACACTTACTAGAATGGGCCTGTCTTCCTGCTGGAGTACGTGGGTGCTGCAAACAATTAATGCACTTGGCTGCTAACTGAAAGATTGGAGGTTTGATTCCACCCAGAGGCACCTGGGAGAAAGGCCTGATAATCTACATCTGAAAAATCAACCACTGGATACCCTATTGAACACAGTTTTACTCATACACACGTGGGGTCGGCATGATCTACAGTCGACTCAGCAATGACTGGTTTATCTCCCTACTAATTTTGTCTGTTTCTGCTTCCTCTACAGCTCTCCTTTCTCTGCCTCCCTGTGCTGCTGGCTCTTGATTTCTTCTCCTTTCCTTTCCTTCTCTAACTCCTTTTCTCTCACTTGTTACCCAACCTACTGTACCAGGGAATTTATGTCTTCTGTCTTTTTATGCTACTGATAAAATAAGGAATGTGTACTGCAGATTTCAAATACGTTTTGTGAAAGAAAGCAAAGAAGCAGTGTAGCTGCAAAATTAATTCTGCTGGAGGCTATAATTTTACCCGCATTAAAAGAAGCACTCAGAGGAAATTCAGAAAAAGAAAGGTACTAATTTCCAGTCTCTCGTTTCAGCCTACAAGGAAAAAATGAAGGAGCTGTCCATGCTGTCACTGATCTGCTCTTGCTTCTACCCGGAACCTCGCAATGTCAACATCTATACTTATGATGGTGAGTTGCCCGCATTAGAAGTACCCCTGCTGGCTAGATCGTTTGGCAGAGCTCAGATATTCTGGTTTCTCTCATAGCTCCTCGTGTCATTAAGTCAGTGTTTTCTAGATTTCACCGTTGACTTGCTGCATCTAGCTGTTAGGTCTTATTGATTGCCTATTGCTCAAAACAGTTTGGGTTTCATCCTAATAACAACACATCAATGTCCTTTAAGAGACAGGGCTGAATTGCTGTTAGCAGCTGTGTCTAGCGTATCAACATCAATAATACGCCTTGGGCCTTTCTTTACAAATAATGTAATATGCTAAAATGTAATTAGAGTAGATCATAAATTGCAGGAAAAACCCTCATAGTCAGAAAATTCGAGAAAGAAAATCAACAACTATCACTGTTTCTGCTTTATTGTAGTCTTTGTAAAGTTCCCAGATTTTATATATGAATATGAGTCAGCTGATAAGTGTTAATAATAAAACTGACTCACAGCGGAGACCCCAGATAAAAAGATTTAAAAAGAAAATCCTAAAGAATTGGCATGGCAATTAACTTTTTAGAAGTGTACCCTTTAGGTTTAATTCTTCCTGATTCTTATGCTTAATTTGGTTTCCTTCCTGGCTCTATCACCATCCACATGACCCTGGGCAAGTTACTTAGATTCTCTGAGCCTCAGTTGGGAGCCCCGGTAGCACGGTGGTTAAAAGCTTGGCTGCTAACCAAAAGGTCGGTGGTTTGAATCCACCAACTTTTCCTTGGAAACCCTTTGGGGCAGTTCTACTTTGTCCTATAGGGCTGCTATGAGTCAGAATTGACTCTCGGTTTTTTGGTTTGTTTGTTTTTATCATTATTAACAGTATCATCCTCACATAATTCAGTCAACTTAATCAAAATGTTTGATACTGTTACATGCGTAGACAGACCTGAGGCATAACGTGCTGCCCATTTGGCTCAGAATTTTTTTTTTCGCCACACATAAAGAAATACATTAAGGTGAAGGGACTCTGGCAATTAACTCTTTCTGTGCCTTTAAAAAGGATTCAAAGGCTTTTTTCTTTCAAAGTTACTATAACATGGCCCAAGCATCATAAGCGTTATCCTATTTCATCAGGAAACGCCCTGCCATGTGAAAGCGTTTCTGTTTCAAACTGAAACTTACATTAGAATACTTCAATAAGAATTCAGGCCCAATATCTACTTTGTATAAGTTCATTCACAAATATACTAGCCAGATCCTTATTAATCTGCTAGATGCCACTGCAAGTAATAGCTCAGCTGTCTTTCTCATGAGTCTCTCACTGTGCGTTGGTCATTGAGAATCCAAAGATGAGTAAAACACGGTCCTCACCTCCAAGGAACCCAGGGCCTAGTAGGAGAGACATAAGGTACAAATGATCGGTAATGAGAACACAGTATGGCTAAGTTCTGAGACCCGGGTTTATACAGAGCATACTGGTAGGCCGGAGGAGGCAGTGACCATTTTGACTGATTGGGAATAGAAAGGAAGGGAAGGAAAATTCAGAAGTTACATCATAGCTGAGTCTTAGACAATGAATAGACGTTCACATTGTCCATGTAAAAGAGCTGGTAGAGAATTTCAAATTTCTAAAGTCTCCAACCTTGCCCTGTATTTCTGTTAAAAACAAAAAACTTGCTGCTGTTGCGTCAATTCCAACTCATAGCGACCCTATGGGACAGAGTAGAACTGCCCCATAGGGTTTCCAAGGAGCTGCTTGGTGGATTCGAACTGCCAGCCTTTGGTTAGCGGCAGAGTTCTTAACCACTGTGCCACCAGGGCTCCTGTATTTCTATATTACATAATAATTTGAAGTGTTTATCACAGATAAAACATTATAACAAGAACTAATTATAATAATACTTTACATTTATAAACACTAAATGCTACAGCTCGTACGTTCCATTCTGCGTCCTTTGTCTTTGTGTCTTCAGAACAGTCTTATGAGGAAGGTGCTGTTTTTATCTCTATCTTTTAAATGAGGAAATGGAAGCTTAAAGAAGTTAATTAACTTTCCAAATACCACAAGGCTAGGAAGAGGGGCTTATTATTTGGATACAAATACAGGTAGCTTTTTTTCTCATTCCAGAGCCATTCAGAATCCCAGCACTTTATCCAATAAGATCTTTTTATTTGCCCATGTTCTCTTGTAATCATTTTCCATATGCTTACATAATTTTTATAGTTGTATTCAAAATATAGATATAATCTTGGATGCTTTCAGGACAAATTTAAAGTATTTTTACATTTGTGAAAAAATGCTTTTCCCAGTGTTGTATATATTGAATTTGTTGTGCCCATATCATCTCTTAGCCCGTATTGTCATTTAAGGTCCTAAGGTCTTTTACTGTAAAGCTGGAGTTTCACTTGACGGCAACATCGGTGTACTAACTAGGTTGCTGAAGCATTGAGGGAAGCATAATGTGCACATCAAGAGAAGTGATATTTCTCCCCCGTTCTGCCTGCGTCAGAACTCTCCTGGAGACCTGGCCAGTCTGGCTGTCACAATGCACAGGGAACCTTAATAAATTAGAGAACGCTTAGAGGTTCGTGACCAATGTGGTGAACGTCAAGGAGCACTGTCACTCTAGGGAACTGGGCAAGTTTAGCTTGGCAGAGGAAATTTAGAATAAACATGGTGACTGTTTAGTTTCAGAGACAAAACAAGGCAGAGGTCAAAGGAATGACGTTTTGGGCTCAAACGAAAGAACACCCATCTAAAAATGAGGCTTGTCTACTGAAGTCTTAAAAAATAATCATTATGTTTTACTAAGTTGTGAGTTCCTGTAATTATAAATGTTCAAGCAGGTGGTGACTTATCACTCTATTTTGTGTTATAAATTGTGTTAATTTTATATAATAAATGATATTATACTACGCCGAGTTCAAACCTGACTGTCTGATAATCTTATCTTTACCACCTTAGCCACCAATGAGGAAAAAAAAAATGGTTAACCATTCTTCAGTTCTTTGATTATAAAATTTTAAAAATGTAAACAGGGTATAAATTAAGTGGATGTTGCCCCTCCCTTCCTCTACCACAATGTCTTGTTCCGTAGCTCCTGTCTGTTGCTGAGTTACACTCAAGGAGGGTGTTCTAAGTAGCGAAGAAACAGGAACAAAGATATTACAAAGTAGGAGCGAAGACCCCAAAGATGGGATCTTGTCTCTTTTCCCCATTCAACTATAAGCATCTTGAATACAGGGACCCTCACCACACCATCCTCCCTAGAGTAGACACTACACATGCTTGATGATGCAAATCAGAAAGCTTTAGGAAGAGCAAAGTAGGAACCAACAGGATGCTTTGCAAGTCACTGTTAACTTTGCCAAATATTTGCAACTGTTCAAGGAGTTAGGTTGGTTCTAACATATTCTGCAGTTTCCAACCACAGGATTATGTTTGAAAACTGGAAAACTGTATTATTTTCCTCATAAGTCAGCATGAAAATACCTCCAGCTATGGTAATTTCCAAAAAACAAGTCTGTGCTACTTGATTTTCATCTGACACTCATTTTTATTCGAAAGGAAAATAAACAAAATTTAGTTTAAAATTCAATTTAGACTATCTTTCTAAGTATGCCCCTCATTATTCAACTCTATAGATACTGTTGAATTTTCTGACACTGTAAATATGTATTCAGTTGAAATAGATCCCTAATTATACTAACCAAAACCAAACCAAACCCAGTGCCATTGAGTTGATTCTGACTCATAGCGATCCTATAGGACAGAACAGAGCTGCCCCATAGAGTTTCCAAGGAGCACCTGGTGGATTCGAACTGCTGACCCTTTGGTTAGCAGCCGTAGCACTTAACCACTACGCCACCAGGGTTTCCAGTTATACTAAAGAGAGGTCTTGTACATTCAACACAACGTAGAAGAAAGGATCACATACCGCATTTTATTCCTATTTGCCAAAATAACAATGATTCTTTCAAATGCTGGAATTTGGTTATTAAAATAAACCCATGTTTCATGGTCTGTGTGCTTAACATTCTCAAATGTTCATTTCTCAGATATGGAAGTGAAGCAAATCAACAAACGTGCCTCTGGCCAGGCTTTTGAGCTGATCCTAAAGCCTCCATCTCCTATCTCAGAAGCCCCCCGAACTTTAGCTTCTCCAAAGAAGAAAGATCTGTCCCTGGAGGAGATCCAGAAAAAACTGGAGGCTGCAGAGGAAAGAAGAAAGGTAACTTTTTCCATATGTTTTTAAGTTCTTCCCCTACCTTACACACTGTCTCTTACACACACACACTACGCACACACACTTCTAGCAGAGGAGCAGAAGTCATGGGAGATAGTGACACCCTGAACCTACACCATCCCGACATGCATAGTAGGTCTTCAATAGATAGAGCCAGGCTAGTTAGGTGAAACGGTCTCAATTGTAGTAAGTACTCCTTTTAAACTGGCTGAAACCAAGGATCTCAGAACCTAAAAGAGCTTCAATATCCTAATACCCCTCGCCCCTACCTTGGATTCCCTTATCATAAAAGTGTCCCTGGCCCTAGTCCATCATACGTAAACACTGTCAAGAAACCTCAGCCTTAGGTAACTCTGGGAAGGGGGGAGCAGGGCAGGAGTAGTGATTCCTCCCCGTCATGCCCTCATGTGTCATCCCCAAGTTTGCACACGTGGTTTTTCTTGAAACTATAAAGTATCAGATCCTCCTTCCAAGATCTTTCCTGCCCACGTGCAACTTACCTCCAGGATAAGGGCCGAGGGTTTTCCCCTTTCCTTCTCAGGGCCTCATTGCCTGCCCTTGAGGTTGATGCTTCCAAGACCAGAACCCTCCCTGGGATCTTTGGGTATCTTCTTCTATCCAATTCTGAGCCCTGATGGGGTTGTTTTGTTTTATTTTATGCCAGTGCTTCCAGTTTGTATTAGAAAAGTTTTCTTTTACCAAATCTTGAATTTTCCACAGTTAGACGGCTAACAAAAGCCAAGGATATTAAAAAATCAGGGGCGCTCATACATCCCAGGGACTCTATACATAGAGACAGAAGTTATATTTGAGTATATCTACCAGCTGTATTGTTATAGGAGTGCGTTTCCATTAAGATCCCCTTGATCATCCAAAACTAGAATTATTTTTGGTGTTTTTCCCTGGATTATATCTACCACTTATGTTTTTAGACTCCTGTGGTCACTAAGAATATTCTTCATGCACTCTACATCTTCAGTAATTTTTTTTTTTTTACAAAGATATATATACAAAGTCAGCCAACACATCAACCCCCCTTTGGTCGTTACAAAGAGAATGAAGATAGTCTTTATCCTAAAATTTGAATTCTCTAACAGGGAGTGCAAGACAAACACAAATTTGTGTGTGGGTGTATACACAGTGCATGTGTGCATGTATGCGTGTATTTCCACAGAAATACAGAAAATACTTTTGTTTTAAACTTCGTGGTAGAAAAGTCTCCCTATGATAGTAATATACGGATTACAATTTCAGTTTTCATTAAACAGTGAGGTTCTCCAAGTGTCTAATGAATATTTATGTATGTACATTTATTGTATTTTACCAATTGCCGCTGTTATAGATATAAATTTAAAGAGAAGGTAAACAGATCATAACCCAGATATGTACAGGAATATAGTTTCAAGGTACGTTAAAAGAAATTTATCAGCTTGTTTTGTTATGTTTAGCTTTCTTTCTGGAGTTACAGCCCATCAAGACTTTGTTGACAACAAATGTAACCAACTAACTACAACAGGAGACAGTGTGTTGCGCTCAAGGCGGTTTTAGTTCTCCCCTGAGCTTTGGCTTTCTATGGGTGTAGGTTATAAATTGATAGAGAAAGATGCAATGACTTGATTAAAATACAGAGCCAGTGACTGAACTGAAATTCAAACTCAGAGACTAAAATTCAACATCATGGTTCAGGATGTTGCTGCTGTTTCTAGGGGATGAATTTAATTTGAAGGAAATTATTAGAAGGAAAGAAGAACACAAAAATGATGAAAACTAAGTAGGCATTCTTATAAAAATTCCCTAAAGTAACTAATTACTAAATGTCATCCAGAAATAATGCTCTTTGAAACTCTTTAAAATTACCATTCCTTCATATTTCTGATATTTATTAAAATTTTAATGCAAAGCTCACTATATAGGGCTTGCCCTAGTGGCAGGGTTTTAATTAGAAGAAAACATAACTAATTAATAGAAAGTGCAAACTGAATCATTCATTGATTTTATTCTATTAGATTATACTGATGTAATTAGTGCTCATTTGAAAAGCTGTTAATTCCTTTTAAAGAGCCTTCAGCAAGTACATATATCTCAGTAATTTTTTAATGAGAACCCTCCTGTACGTATAACTAAAACCCAATTCAACCAGTAAAAACATTAAGGAAGATTTATTAGCTTATGTGACTAAAATGTCTATGAGTGGGTACAGCTTCAGGAGTAGTTGGATCCAAGTGTTCAAGGAATATTGTCAGAAATCTTTTTTTTTGCTATCATGTCATCTTGACTCTAATTAGTTTCATTCCCAATAAACTAAATAAAGTTTAGTCTCAGTTCCAAATTACTTTCCTGGTGGCTTAGCAATTCCAGGAGAAAGATAAATTCCCTTTCCTAATAGTTCTAACACAAATCCTGGAATTGAGTTTCATGGGCCTAACCTGGATCACATGCCCATCCCTGAACCAATCATTATGGTCAAGACAATGCAGTACTTTGATTTGTTAGCTCAGATCACATGCATATCTCTGAACCAATCACTGTGGCCAACATGATGCAGTACTTGGATTTGCTAGCTTGGATTACAGACTCCCCATTAGCATATGTAGGAGTTGCCCTAAAATCTCTGGAGGAAGAAATGTGGAACGGTAGCTCTCCAAAAGAAAATTGAGTTGTTCTTCCTAGAAGATGGGAAAATGAATCTTTGCCAAGCAATCCAACAGATGTCCACAATATTTATTTGCAAATGTTCAGTGTTACTATAGAAATTACAATAATTACTTATCTCATACATTATTCAATTTGAAATTTTCTTTTTTTTTACCTTGCCCATGGTACCTTCATATAAATAGAATGAAAAAAAGTAATATTTACAGCTGTATAAAACAGCTCTGTCCAAAAGAAATATAATGTGAGCCACATATGGATTTTTAAATTTTTTCTGGCAGTCACCATTTTAAAAAATAAAAAGAAATAAATGACATTAATTTTAATAATATATTTCATTTAACCAAACACTATTTCAACATGTAAACAATATAAAATATTAGTAAGATATTTCATATACTTTTATCCATAGTAAGTCTTTGAAATCTTCTGTGCCTTTTATACTTACTGCTCACTTCAATTCAGACGAGCCACATTTCAGGTGTTCCATAGCCGCATGCAGCGCGTGGCTACCAAACTGGACAGCACAGATACACACAATTAGACCAGCAAAGTTCTAGTGAACAACGGGGAAACTTTAGGCCTCGGTTTTTCAAATTGGTACTAAATAATTATTCAGGTTGAACTTTGCTTTTTTATAAATCCTTTAAAAACTCAAAAAGTCAAAACTAAACTTCCCTGCTATGATTTCAGTCTTTATATTAGAACCAACCCAGACCCACACGTCCTTGTTCGACCACCTGTGATCTCAGCATATATGTTGACCCTTCACTGTGCAGAGGGGGACTTTTCCAAGCCCAGATTTCATCTGTCATTCTCTCTCATGGTACCCAGGTTTGTTTTTCCTTTGTAGAATTTAGTACAATTTGTAGACACGTGTTTGCATATTTATTTGCCTAGCCCTGTAGAAGCCCTGGTGGTGCAGTGGTTAAGTGCTCAGGCTGCTAACTGAAAGGTCAGGTGTTCAAACCTACCAGCCGCTCCACAGGAGAAAGATGTGTCAGTCTGTTCCTACAACAATCACAGCCTTGGAAACCTTATAGGGCAGTTCTAATCTGTCTTATGGGGTCACTATGAGTCAGAATTGACTCAATGGCAACAGGGTTATATCCTCCATTACGTTATAATATCCACAAAGGTGGGGATTTAGGATTATGTCTTTTGTTTAATACCATACCCAAACCTGTTGCCTTTGAGTCGATTCCTATTCATGGTGACCCTATGTGTTACAGAGTAGAACTGCTCCATGTGGTTTCTTGATTCTAATCTTTAAGGAAATAGATCACCAGGCCTTTCTTCCATACAGCCACTAGGTGGGTCTGAACCATCAGCCTCTAGGTTAGTAGCCAACTGCAAACCACTTGTGCCACCCGGGGACTTTTTTTTATTTACTAGTGCCTGGCAATAGTTAGTACCCTACAAATATTTTTAAGTAAATAAATAAATTATAACTTTTAAGGCCAAATGTTAACATAGCAATATGTAACTTCTTTTGACTTTCTATTTTATCCTCCCATCCTAAAAAGTATAGTCAGTAAGTTTCCAAATGACATCTGAAATTGCACTAAGTGAACTAACTATACAGTCCAGAGAATTCTTAGTCTGAGGGAAACTGGTTGTTCTACACATATTTATCAAGTACCTTCTATTTGCCAGGCACTGTTCTAGGTGTTAGGGAAACCCACATTGGCCTTACATTCCAGTGGGGAGAAATAGTAGATAGATGGATAGTTGATAGAACAAATAAAATTTCTGATGATAGTAAATAAAGCAAGGCAAAGGGAATTGAGGGTTCTGGGGTGAAAGGGGATGTTTATATTGGGTGGTCAAGAAGGGCCCCTTGAATAAGAGGACATTTGGAAAGAAGAAAGAAGCATGAAGGTAGTGAGGGAGTAAGCCATGCAGCTCTTCTCTGGGGGCACAACATTCTAAGTGAAGAGAACTCTGTTGTGTGCCATCCAGTTGATTCCAACCCATAGCAACTTTATAGAACAGAGTAGAACTGCCCCATAAGGTTTCCTAGGCCAGCGTCTTTATGGGAGCAGATAGCCAGGTCTTTTCTGCAGAGTAGCTAGTGGGTTCAAACCTTCGATCTTTCGGTTAGCAGCTGAGTGCTTAACCATAGTGTCACCACGGCTCCTTAGTAAAGAGAATAGCCAGAACAAAGGGCCTGAGGTGGGAGTGTACTAGCTGTATGTGAGAAATAATAAAGAGGCCAGTGTGGCTGTAACAGAGAGAGCAAGGGAAGACTGGTAAGAATTGAGGTCAGAAAGCAGCATTTTAAGGCCTTTGACGTCAAGTAACATGGGAAGTCACTGAGGAAAATAAGGTCTTCCCAGGATTTGATGTGGGTCACTACATCCTTTTAGAGAAATATTTGCTTTAAAAAAGGGGTGAGTAGAAAAATAATGTTAGATACATAGAGAGAACAGGAAAGTGTTTTAGATTAAGGGAATGGTCTAGAACCAAGGACACACAGAGGTGAGAATGCAGGAACTGTGTTCTTGAGACAGTGGGTAGACCAGCAGGTTGGACTAGAGGATGTAGGTAGAGAGTTGGAGGATAGTGAGATGAGATTGTAGAGGGCTTTGAATGGCAAGTTAGTCACTCAGACTCAATTAGGAAAGAAATGGGGGTCACTAAAGGTTTTTAAAAAATATACGATGTACGACCTAGCCCAGTGGCCGTGAACATATAACTTTAAAAGTTATAAGCTTTTAAAAATTCTGCCTATCAAGTACATTACATTTAAATAAGTTTTAATAATTTCTTTTCCCATGATTATTAATCAAAAGAATCCATAACTTCCTATCAATATTTATGATCATAAAATAATGAACTTTTTCTCACTAAATTGACATAACTCTAACTCAAAATGAAGACAGATGTTAGATATAGATGTGAAATATGATTTCTGTTGGAACTTTTAAAACATAAAAAAGTTTATGAACCGTCCCCCACCCCCATTAGTACCTTCAAGACCTGCTCCTGAATGTTCACAGACCCCAGGTGGGAACCAGTGACCTGGGCTGGGTTGGGGACCTTCTGGATTTCTGCCTGGAAGGCCGCCACAGAGCCATCTTCACGTGGGCTTGAATACACTTGGTGGTAAATGTTTTGGCAGCTCCTCACTCCATCTGTTGACATTTTTATAGCACTGACCATCTGGTTACTAGGTTGAACAATACTCTCTCAGTATCCTTTGAAATAGAATTAATGCTCCACTGATTGCATGGTAGAAGCTTGTTATAAAGTATATCCACTGTTTTCCTGCTTTTCCTCCCTTCTTTGATTATCTCTGAGAATCAGTGTTCACCTCCATGAGACCTTGAAGCTCATGAAGTCACAGTTTCCATACTACAGTTGACTCACATGGGTGAAATGATATGAACACTTTAGCCATCCATCCATCCACCACCTATCCATTTATTCATTCATACAACAAACATTTATTCAGCAGTGGAGCCCTGATGGTGTAGTGGTTAAGAACTCAGCTGCTAACCAAGGGGTCAGCAGTTCAAATCCACCTGCCATTCCTTAGAAACCCTATGAGGCAGCTCTACTCTGTCCTATAGGAACCAACTCCATGGCACCTAACAATAACAACACTGAGAAGCAGCAGAGCTAAGCTGACCATATTTCCTGAATAACCCAGGAAAACCCCAGCTTACTTTTGCTGTTTTGATATCGTTATTAACGATTTCTCCTAACACTCTCATAATGTCCCAGTTTAGACAATAAACTACATGGCCATCCAGAACAGAAAACAGTGTTTAAAAGTATCTTTAAAAGCATGGTGGTTAGGAATATAAGATTAAGAGAATGCCTGTGATCAAATCTTGTTTCACCACTAAACAGCTGTGTGACCTCTGCCAAATCACTTAGTCTCTTTATGTGTTATTTTACTCATCTGTAAAATGAGACTAGTAATAGGACTTAAATCATGAAGTTATTATGAGAATTAGAAGAGTTGTTTTACATCAAGATCTATAACAAGCACTCTGAAAGGGTTAGCAATTTTTATGTAAAAAAGGCATCCAAAAAAACCTCATGATTTTATGAAGAAGTATCTCTTTACCGCAAATACTGAAATGTTACCTCAATATACTTTGCAAATATCTTGAAATATTATAAAATATTCTTCTATCAAAATTACAAGAAATGATAGTTTGCTAGGTAACAGATAATACAAACCAGAAAAAACTAAACCCGTTGCCGTCGAGTCAATTCTGACTCATAGCAACCCTATAAGACAGAGTAGAACTGCCCCATGAGGTTTCCAAGGAGCGGCTGGTGCATTGGTACTACTGACCTTTTGGTTAGCAGCCATAGCTTGCCGTAGCTCTTAACGACTGCACCACCAGGGCTCCAATAGATAATATCCAAAATCAAACCATATCTGCTGCCGTCGAGTCGATTCCAACTCATAGCAGCCCTATAGGACAGAATAGAATTATAGGTTTTCCAAGGAGCACCTGGTAGATCTGTACTGCTTACATTTTGGTTAGTAGCTGTAGTTCTTAACCACTACACCCCCAGGGTTTCCTAATAGATAATATAGGACATATAAATAGGTCAGCCCAACCAGAATTAATAGTACAAAAAATGATGACAGCTTAAGGATCTTAATGACATTTATAAAATCATACCCTAAAATTTGTTAAATTAAAAAACACCTAACTCAAACCAGCCCAGTGAGATTTAATTGGCATACTGGCATTACTGGCAGAATCAACTCCAAAATCACCTAACCTTTGAAAGAAAATTGTGCTGTTTATTTTTAATACAATGGTGTAAAAATGAATTCTTAGCCACTGAACCTAATAGACTTTGCTTTTCCATGTGCTGGCATCTCACATCGCCAATGACAACCCATGTCAAATCCAGGATGCTGGTTGGGGGGAGGAGTTGTTTGCATAGCAATGGATTATGTAACACCTTGCTGGCTTATTCACAATTGGACATGCAAGAATCATTTTGCTCTTTAGAGAATGTGTCACATGGACCACAGAATCCTCCCGTGTACTAGCCCTCAGTGAATAGCACCGTCATGATTCTTTTCCTAGGACTTAACCGTAGTAGCCCCGTTACAGACTTTAGTAGAGGGGCTCGTTCTAAAGGTCTTTGGCTTAGTTGGCATTTAAATTTTTTGTACCTCCAGCTTTTTGACATAATTGAATATAGCACCCTTTTACTTTAGATAATTAAATTGCCATATTTTTCCAAAGCATTATTTGTGACTTTAGCTGGGTTAATAATACTTTTTTAATTATCAAAAGTAAAGCTGGTGCTTATTTCATTTACATCATTTCATTTACTATTGTAAAGGGACCTCAGTACCAGATTTAGCGCCTGATAAATGGTTCAGTATGGCACTTAACATACCTTCTAAATGATGGCAAGAGAAAAGAAAATAAAGTGGTAGAAATGTGTTTAATTCAGAAACAAGTGGAGAGGTAGTGGTATCTAAAATGTGGCTTTAAATCTCATGTGTGTACATAAAGTAGAATGAGTTTTATATACCACTTAACTCAAATTTATCTTCCATTTCATTTCTACAGTAATTAAACTATTATACTCAGTAATAGAACAAACGGTAGTAAACCTCTTCAGAAAATGCTAAAGTGTTCCTAAATGTGTAATAACTTTTCTCTCTTGTCTCATTATTTTCTCCTTCCCGTATCGCTCATGTAATTATTTCAGCGAAATTAAGTCCAGTGTGAGATTTATGCCTCGACAAGGCTTTCACCAATAATTTGCCCTTGTTTCTGCACTATCAAGACGGAGAAGGTTCCTTGGCCTCCCAGAATGTCACGATGAGTGTCTCAGATCTAGAAATATTTAGCCTTGACATTTGTATTATATCAGCTGATAATTATCTTGCCCTGATTTTCCATTTCAGTATTTTAATGACCTTCTATGTTTTTTTTTTTTTTTTTCTATGTTAGGTACGTGCTTTTCAGAAATGTTCCTTCCAAGGTCAGATACGTTTCCCTTGAACAATTTATTTTTAATAACTTCTCAGCAAATCCACTTCTCCTGCTTCCCTGTCCGACCCCGTTCCGCAGGACTTTGTGGTTAGCAGCAGACTCCCACTCGATCAAGTTCTATACTGCCTTGTGTTTCTGTTTCACCCCATTAACTATGCTAAAGAAATGCACTTGAGACCTATGCTATATAATCTCATTGAACCCCAGTGATGGCAAAAGTATTAACCCCATTCAGTGAAGCACGGCAGACTGAGCCAAATGCTGCACGCCAGTAAATGCAATAGGCGTCTTTCCATTACTCATAATGGGAGCTGTGGGAGCATTTGTGCATACAGACCAAATGTGTCTCACCAAGGCAAGAAATTTGAAAAGATACAGGTTGTTAGGTTACCCTTTTAATTCCAAGGTGTTCCTTTCTGGCTCTTTCACCGTGGAAAATTAAGAATTCAAATATGAACATCAAGTCAGAACTCAGTTTAACAGAATGCCAAAGTTAATCTGAACATCTGAAAATTAAAGATTAGGCCGTTGAGCTGGCCTCTTGGGAACGATCTGTGAACTGATACAGTGGGAAGAGCAGAGGACACATGGCTTTGCCAGGGAGCCCACCTCCAAAGCACCAAGGCTCCCCTACACTCAACAAAGCAGGACTCAAACCCAGGTTTTCTGCATACAGGTTGGGGCTTATTTCACTGTGCCACATGAGTTCTATAAAAGGGCCACTTGAAACGAACGGCCGTAAACAATCTAGATGGATCCTTACTGGGGCAGAATTAGAAACACTTAGGAGAGGGAAGGGGAGAAAGTGCTAACACACTGAGCAGAAATCTCACACCTGTCCTGGGCGCTGTGAATGTTTAATGCCCTTGCTGCTAACAGAAAGGTTAACGGTTTGAGTCTACCCAGAGGCACCCTGTAATAAAGGACTGGTGATCTACTTCTAAAAAATCAACTACTGAATACCTTGTGGGGCACAGTTTTCCTCTGACACACAAGGGGTCGCCATGAGTCAGAGTCAACTCCATGACAACTGGTTTTTATTACCTGACTTTAGTGGCTGCGACTTACGGGCATGTGTCGTACAGAGGAACATGAGCTGTGTGCTAAGGTGGCAAAACAATTTTAAAGCACTGCTGTAGAGAATTTTGGAGATGTTACATTTTGTTTTGCTTTATTTTGATTTGTTTTCTGAAGCCGTCCCATGGGTTTATGTCCATAACAAGAGAAACCTAGAGCTCCATTTAATCCCTAATTCTTGTTTAGTGATAAGCAGGCTTCTCCCTGCAGAAGGTTTTCCGGACTGGAGGTTATACAGATTGAGATTCGACTTTCTGAAATGAACTATCAAAGTCGTTTCCTCTTATTTATTTATTTATCTATCTGTTTGTTTGTTTACTTTGTGGTGTTTACAGCCCATTCACTGGACATGTGTGGGGTAGAATGAGAGAGTTAGGGAGGGACTCAGACATCAGCCATGAGGGCCCATGAGTGCACTAACTGTCCACAGGTAAGGGAGTTTGAACAAATACTATGGACATATGAGACAGCTAAAATCTTATATTTGAGTTTAGCTGTGTCAGTAGATCCCAACTGACATCATCTCCTAGAGTTTCTCTTTAAATAATAATAGCTACCATTTTTTTACCATTTACTCAATACTCACTCCATGTTAGATAACAGTGCTGAATACCTTGCAAGTATTATTTCATTTGATCCTGACAAATAACCCTATGAGATCGGTACCATCCAAAACATAATTCCATGAAGACTTTTTCCAGAGAAACTTTAAACGTGCACACACTTTTAGTCAGTCTCTCTCTGGCTCACTTTCTCACACACACACTCAGTAGTCTTGATTACAGAAAATAAGCAAAATCTATCTAGGATGGTTTATCAACAGTCCCATCTAGAGGCAGGAGGATGAACTAGCTAGAAAATATTTCATTCATGTTTCTTCCAGAAAGGCTCTATTTGGTTTGGAACATATTTTATGATAATATTTTATCCTTATTTATATTAGTTTTTCTGAAAGCTAAAACCTAGCAGAAATGTGATAGGTCCACTAAAGATGCCAATGGAAGCATTGTAGGGTTAATACAAGAAATGGGACTGGCTCCCAGGATTTTCTGTCTAATCTCCAGTGAACCAGTAGACCTGTTCCTGACAAACTTCCTTATAAACATATCGACAAAATCTGTTGAAGCTGTTGGATTTTACCATTCCTGTAGCATTTATCTGATGATAAGTCTCTTGCCTTGTCAGGCCCCATGTTGTTCATACATCAGGGTCTCTGCAGTAAGACCCCACCACCACGACCATCAACTAAAATGTTTTCCTATTAATGCTTTCAAAAATAAGCAATGCTTAACAGGCCACAGAATTTTTTTTTTTTTAATCTACCATTGTTTAGATACTTATATTTACAACTACTCCTTTGAAGGCTGAACTCAGAGCATCAGTTAATCCTAAAGAGTTGCCTAGGAACAATGAGTGCATGATAATTTAATCTCAAACCTCGGTAGGTCAGTACTGGGTAAGACATCTCTCTGCTGCATATTGTGGAGGAGAAAATGACTGCTCAAAGAAGTTAAATAGCACATCTAGGATCACCAGCAGAGCTAACACAGGCTTGACACCAAAGCCCATGCCAGTGTGTTTTTCAAAAGGTAGGCTTCAAACCACCTGCGTTAGAATCACTGGGGCTGCTTGTGAAAAACACAGATTCCTGGGCCTCACCAACGAATGGGCCACAGAACCTGTGGGGGTGGAGACCAGACATCTGCTTTTTTATCAAGCTCCCCGGTGATGGTTAGCATACACCGTACAAAGCCATGTGGTCTCCTGATGCTGCAGGAGAATAATAGTGCGCTGAGTGTGGGAGTGTTGGGGGAGGGGGTGAGTCTGGCTCTGATGTTTCTGCTCTAACCACTGAGAAACCACAGGGTTTCAGTGGTTACCCAGGTGACCTCAGCATGGTCAGGAGAATGATCAGAACAAGGACTTTGTCCTGTCTGTGGCCAAGTGAAAATTAAGTTTGTCCTGTTCTCAGGTCTCCAAAGAGAATATGACTCATGAGAAGAAAAGGGGAGTGGAATAAAAGGACGTAATGAATTGGCTGATAATTTGATTGGCAACATTTGAAATCTCATGGTAGGGTGCAGCCTACACATAAGAAAACGTGACAAGAACTAGACAGAACTCACCCTAGTCCTTGCCTGTTTTCCCGAGGCTTCCATGGAATGTTACCATCCAGTGATTAATTACAGCATTTCATGTGGCATAAATGCTGGGCAGCAACTTAAAAAAAATACTCCTCAATGAGGGTTAAATGCTGCTTCTTCTAAAACAGTCTGTCCAAAATAAAATTTGCAGCTGAAAATTCAGCTAACCACATTTCCCAACTAACCACATTCTATGGAAAACTCTAAGCCACGCAGATGAGTACAGAATTGACAATGGTGCTCACGGCCAGAAGTAATTTTCATTCGAATAGAACTCAATTTGAAATTAACCAAAAACCAAAACCAAACCGATTGCTACTGAGTCAGCTCCAAATCCTAGCTACCCTGTAGGACAAAGTAGGACTGCCTCATAAACCTTTTCCAAGGCTATAAATCTTTATGAAAGCAGACTGCCATATCTTTCTCCCAAGGAACAGCTGGTGGGTTCTAACCGCCAACCTTTCATCAGCAGCCAAGCACTTAACCACTGTACCACCAGGGTTCCTGAAAGTAGCGGGCCATTATTCTGCCAGATTTGCATTTGGGTGATTATAAGATGTTTTTCTTCTCCAGTCTCAGGAGGCCCAGGTGCTGAAACAATTGGCAGAGAAGAGGGAACATGAGCGAGAAGTCCTTCAGAAGGCTCTGGAGGAGAACAACAACTTCAGCAAAATGGCGGAGGAAAAGCTGATCCTGAAAATGGAACAAATTAAGGAAAACCGTGAGGCTAATCTAGCTGCTATTATTGAACGTCTCCAGGAAAAGGTAACCACAGTAGAGTCTTGAGCAGATGGGTGTGTTCATATGCAACCCTGTCTGGGTGATCTCTCATATGCCCGGGCATTTTTTTTTTTACTGCAGAGGCAGAGGTCAGCTAACCCCCATGGGTGGGTCTCACGGGGGTTGGTGGAGAGGGGTAACAACATGGTAGAGAAGTAGGAATCCAACATTTAAGCTGAAATTTTGTCAAATTCTCCAGTGGCAAATGGATTCAGAGAGGTTGATTTATGCTTTTCAAATATATAAAAGACTTTTATATAAACTTTAAGGACCAACTTGTTATTTAAATTGGAAATGTATTTGTCAGAAAAGACCAGAATATTTATGCTTACCTGTAAGCCCATTCTCTCCATTTAGGAAAACTAATCCCCCCCCAAAAAAACCCAAACCCATCGCCATCGAGCCAATTCCAACTCATAGTGACCCTATAGGACAGAGTATAGGACTGCCCCATAGGGCTTCCAAGGTTGAAATCTTTACAGAAATAGACTATCACATCCTTCCCCTGTGGAGCAGCTGGTGGGTTCAAATCGCCAACCTTTCAGTTAGCAACTGAGCTCTTAACCACTGCGCCAACAGGGCTCTTTTATATAAACTAGGGTATAATAATAATCTTGCATGGAATCAAAGAAAGGGGAGCTAGTTCTGATATCTTCGTGCATTTATCTTCATCAACCTCAACATAGACTCATTCCCATGAGTCAGGATGAGCAGTGCTAGAGTTCTCTGGAAAATATCCTCTTTCTGCTTTGTAAGCCCTATACAGTCTATCCCCCTCAAAAAAATATTCACTTATAAAAAGTGCAGCATAGATAAGAGTAGTTTAGCTTTGTCTGTGTGCATTAGGCACTGGAGATTCAGAGACAGAACCGTCCCTGTCATCAGGGTACTGAGACTTTAGACAACATCAGTCCCCCTTTTCTGAGTATTTCTTAGGAACTCCCTGTTTTCTGTTAGAGTTGGTTCAGGCAGCCTCATCCTGAATTACTGGAAATACTTTATTTTCACACCCATTCTCTGATTACAAATATCAGACTAAAACTAAAAAAACTAAACCCATTGCCAATGAGTCTATTCCAACTCATAGCGACCCTATAGGACAGAGTAGAACTTCCTCATCGGGTTTCCAAGGAGCAGCTGGTAGACTCAAACTGCCGACCTTTTGGTTAGCAGCCGAATGCTTAACCACTGCACCACCAGGGCCCCATATCAGGCTAGACCTCCCCAAAAAAGGTACACAAGAAAAAAAATACCAAACCTAAAACAATATAATAAACCCGGAAATTTTTCATGGGCATTTGTGCTCTTGAGGCATTTCCAAAAGCATCACTGGGGAAAGTTGTGTGGGTTCAGACACAGCAGTATGACATCGAGGCTCTCAGAGGTGTGGAGAGAAGCACTTAGTCACTTGGCAGGAGCCGGAATAGCCACTGGACACTTTATCCAAACCTTAAAGATGAGATTAAATTTATTTATAAGCTAGTGTTTTCATACTCCCAGAGCTACGTCACTGTGTTTCACCTAAATGAATCAGGTCAGGATTGGAGGATGCAGCAGAATTCAGCGCTCTGCAGGTTGCATATGACGATACAATAACAAGGGCTTTGTTGAGATGCAGCAGAGCAAAGTTCCATTGACTAAAATGTGCTCCCCTGGTCAGTCAGTCTTCGTCCCTTTGCCTTCAGTTCACACATTTCTAGAAGACTGAGGAGATGTTGGAGGTGTGGTGGCATAGTGGTTAAGAGCTTGGCTGCTAACCAAACCGTTGGCAGTTTGAGTCTACCAGCCGCTCCTTGGAAACCCTATGGGGCAGTTCTTCTCTGTCCTATAGGGTCACTATGAGTTGGAATCAACTTGATGGCAGCAGGTTTGGTTTTCTGGTTTTGAGGAGATGTTGTTCCTTGCTTGACAAGTGCTGGTACCAGGGATGGCACAGAACTGCTGTGTACCGTTTGAGATAATTATGACTTGACCTCTGTCTTACACCCGAGGCCCAAAAAATCACACGGAGTTGCTAGGAGTGGGCCGTGCCAATCTTATCTCAGGATTCTCAATTAGAGTTTCAATATCCAGTGCAAGATTTAGATCTTTGGCAGCAAGGGAACATTAATGTTTTTGAAAGTACACATACAAAAACACACATACAGCATATCCCTCTTGATTTCAGTTGTAAAACAGTTCAATAAATTTCACACCTTTAGCTAGTATTTCTAGAAGTGTTGGCCTTTAATAAGCAACTTTTTTTCTCTATGTGCTTTTTTTTATATTCATTCACCCACCACCATCTTATTTTTGTACTCTTCCCAACTCCCACCCAGATTTAGCTTCCACAGACAGAATATATATACATAGATTTCCCAAAACTGTGGTGTGCTGATTCCCTGACACACACTTTTCCTGAAAATAAATTAACCTGTGGGGTGTTTAAAATTCCTAACACCAAGCTGCAGAATCTCAAGGGGTAGGATCCAGACATCCATATATTTTTAAAACTCTCCAGATATTTCCGATATGTAGCCAGGCTTGAGAATCAGTGTTTTGTAGCCTGTTCTGATTTAAATATCAGCTGACAGTATTCTGTCTTGTGTTAAATGATGCAGCTGAGATTATTTCTAGGGCCGTGTTTTCCCTGGTGTTCCACAGCTGGGGAGACACTTATCAAATCTAATCGCATCTTCAGCTAATGTCAGCCAAGATCTATTATCTCCTCAATAAGGTGGAATTCTGCCTTCTGAGGGAGTATGAAGTTCACTTCCATTTGATTTATTTTAAATATGTTGTAGATTTGGTAGAAATGTTTTGTTTGCATACTGTTTATGTGTACCAAAATTACTTTGCTTTTTCCTGAAATATGACAAAGTGCATTCCTATGATCATTATCTAGTAGTTGAATCAATTTCTAGTGCTTGAATGAAATTACTGTTTAGAAATTAGAAATTGAAGAGAGAATCAATAATAATAGTAAGGCTGAAAATGCATGAAACTGCCAGTATAACAAACTCTTCTGGAATCTTCTACATCGAATGGTGATTACCACTGAAATGACACCTACCAGTGAATTAATCATTCAATGAGTATTTATTGAGTACTTTCTATATGCTTAGGAGCCCGGAAGGGGATGTGACATCAAAAGGCATTTACGATCTCTTTCCCAATGCTTACGATATAAAATCCAGCCACAAATAACATGGCATCAACAACTAGAGAATAAGACAACATTTATTATGATCCAATACAGGCAGTAAGTGCAAAGGCACTAAAGAATGTCAGTAGAACTAAGTCCATACCAATGCGAGCACATTAAATGCTGACCACTTTGACGGCCCTCACAAGACCTATCAATTAGGCAAGAAATGTGATACAATGCCACATGAGTTTTTGCAGCTATTGGCCTACCATCCAGCCTCAGTTCCTCATCTCTTTAATCAGAGGTTTGAGTCATTAGAGCATATCCTCACCGTGGTCCTTGGTGTCAATTCCCAGGAACCCCTTGGAGTCGCAGCCATGTTAGCTCCAGCTTTTAGCTCAAGCTGATGGCAAAAGCGACTCTGGCTGTACTTTAGAAGCTACTGAGGAGCTTTTTAAAATAAGAGATTCTGATTTCATTGTCTGGATGGGACCCAGAAATCAGTATTATTTTTGAAACTCACCAGAAGAAACTAATATTTAGCCAGTGTTGAGAATCAGAGTTGAGTATACCTTGTTAAGTAGCCAGAAATTATATTTAAGTATTTACCATCATTGTTCCAGAAAAGTGCCTTTCCTCACTCCAAATACAAATGTTATACTCTTTCATTATCTCAATTTCCTATTTCCTTAGCACCTCATCCCAACACTTGAGCTCATTATATTGAAAAGAATCAAGTGTGGACAGAGGTGTGGGAGGAGGGTCACAAAGACCTGCTTTAGGCTGATCTATTCGTCAGTCAAGTTGAGTGACAGAAATAGTCACCCCCAGGACTCAGAACTGCAACCTGTGGATTATGACTGACACTTTTGCATCCTGCTCTAGTGAACTTAAATTTCTTCTTAGCCTTGAAACGATGTAATAAATAGAAAGCGAGAGAGGGAAAGGTGGGAAGGGGAAGAGAGAGGAAAATAGCTGTTCTTGCCATACAGGAAAAATTGGACACTTTCTCCCCTGGCATGTCCCTTCCTCCTCCACCTCCTGCATAAAATTCACCCCCTGGCCCTTTTAGGAAGCCTAAGTAGTAGCAACTCTCTTACCACACCCAACCCGGAAATGGTAAAGAGATCGCTGATTAAAATCTTAGAAAATCAGTTAATGAAGTATAATAATTTTTAAAATATATAGATTCATTAAACATGTAATTTTAACTTCAAATATATAAATGTACATTCATGTGGTAATTTTTTTATGAAGGCCAAGGCCTTTTTGAGAAACAGATCAGTTAATTGGGATTCTAATGTCTTTTTTTCTTGCATTATCCACACCAGTATCATATTGGCTGTGATTTATAGTTTCAGTTTCTTTACAATTCAGTAAGAACTACAGACATCAACAAAATAATCTGGATATAGAATTTTTATAAGTTTTCCCTAGCTAAGTTGATCCACCAATGTTTCACTTTCCCAAGTATTTCCAAACCTTTCTCTAAACCAGATGCCGTGGAGTCAGTTCCAACTCATGTATTCCAGAGTTGAACTTGAACTCCATAGGGTTTTCAGTGGCTGATTTTTCAAAAGTAGATCACCAGGCCTTTCTTCCAAGGCACCTCTGGGTGGACTTAAACCTCTAACCTTTCGGTTAGCAGCTGAGCATGTTATAACTGCTTGCACTACACAGGGACTCCCCTTTCTCTCTACCCTCACATTTTTCCATTTATATAATATTTAACAAATAACCTATTTAAATTTTCAACCATAACTAGCCAAATATGTTGAAAATACCACTGAGTTATCAAGCATGTAAGTCAGCCAGGAAGAGGGTAAGGAGAAGTATGTGGACCTACTGGGAAGAGCTTGGTAGCCTCAAGAACTCATGATTTCGAAGGCATAGTCAGTAGGTTTTACTGAGAGTGCAGAGGGTTGATTAACGAAGTAAGTCATTTAAGAGAACTTCTGAACCTTGCGGAATTCTCTACCTAATCCAGATTGTATCATGTCTTCTTGCTTTTATAACCTTGACTGCATTACCCACTAATCAATGCCAGCATTGCCCAACTCATAATATTGTAATAAATACTGAAGTAGCTTTCAGTGGTATTCAGGAGTGAGATAAGCAAGAAACCCAGACAGCCTTGACAACTGCTTTACCCTATCCAACCACAAAGTATAGCATTTAGTAAATAAAAGTGTAATTGGTAAGTTTACCTCTAATAATACAGAAAATGTCAAGTGAAAACATTATAGCCATTATTTTAGTAATAATAACAAAAGCCAGTTACCATCGAGCCGACTCTGCCTCGGGGGAACCTGTGTGCGTCAGTGTAGAAGTCTGCTCCATATGATTTTCAGTGCTGATTTTTCAGAAGTAGATGGCCAGACCTTTCTTCTGAGGTGCCTCTGGGTAGACATGAACCTCTAACCCTTCAGTTAGCAGCCAAGTGTGTTAACCATTTGTACCACCCAGGGACTCCTTAGTGGTAATAGCATCACATATGATGCAGTTTAAATTAATAAAAATATATTTTCTTAAGGGAATAAGATTCAGTGGTTACTTTCCTCAGATGACTTTGATGATATGTACCTATTCAGCTGGATTTCAATTTACATCTATTTTAACCTTTCCTTCTCTTATGTGATTATTTGTTTTTCTTGTCATTCATGAATGTCCTTTGTGTAAATACTTACTACTGAACATGTCTAGTGAATGAATAATGAAAGAGAGAAGGAGGTTAAAACTAGCATTTATCGAATGCTTGCCATGGACCAGGCATTTTGCATGTACCATCACACTTAATCCAAACAACAACCCTAAAAGGAGATACTGTTATTATCCCCATTTCACATCTAAGGAACCTGGTCCTTAGAGAGGTTAAGCCATTTGGCCAAGATCACAAAGCTAAGTAGGCTGTAGAGTCAAAATTTGAACCCAAGTCTCTTTAACACCAAGCATTTATACTAAGTTTGCACACTAAGCTATGCGACAATACTTTGTCAGTCAACAAACATTGCAGCCATGGGAAGAGCATTGGAAGTTGTGGCTGACCATGACCACTGTCACCTTGAAGTCTGAAAATGTGCTTTCTTGGCCCTGGCTACTCACTCCTGACCCCCATTTGTAGTATAACCCAAAACCAAAACCAAACCCATTGCCATCAAGCTGATTCTGACTCATAGTGACCTATAGGACATAGTAGAACTCCCCCATAGGGTTTCTAAGGAGCACGTGGTGGATTCAAACTGCCGACCCTTTAGTTAGCGGCCGTAGCTCTCAACCACTATGCCTCCAGGGTTTCCCAGTGCATAGTCGTTAGTAAAAAGAAGGGTTTCTGATGATGTTCACCTCATCTTGCATTTACACAGACTCATGTAACAGAATTTCATAGAAGGAATTGGTGTTCTAGTTCATCTAGTTCAAGCCCCTTGTTTACATTTGATACCTAGTGAATTTGAGGGCACTTCAAAAGTAAAGGAAAAAGAAAAGACTTCATATTTCTTGGCTTCCAACACAGAAATCTCCCTACTAAGTCACAACTTCTTGTTGTTGGATGTGTTGAATCAGTTTCAACCAGTAGAAACCTCGTGTGACAGGGGCAAACTGCCCCATAGAATTTTCTTGGCTTTAATCTTTACAGGAGCAGATCACCAGGTCTTTCTCCTTTGGAGCGGCTAGGTGGGTTCGAACCACCAGTCTTTCAGTTAGCGGCCAATTGCTTTAATAACAGTTGCACCACCAGGGCTCCTTCACCCTTTCTTAGGGAACCAGAATTTTGTCTAAAACCACCTTGTATACATATTGTCATATCCAAGCAAATGTTGCATATACTGTTTATTACACTTGGGTTTTTCATTATATTGATGGGAGGTAGAGGGTAAGCTGCAGAACATACTATAATTCTAGCCCAGTGCCTCTGACGGTGCTGGGAAACTATTAGGAGCTTAACAGAGAAATGAGTATTATCAAAGAATAGCCTTGACTTCTTGATGAGATTTCTCAGACCATCACAACCATCGTTGTAACCTCCGTATTCAAGATCTTCTGATAATTGCAAACAGTTTGCTGATAAGAAAAGCAGTGTTGAAAATTACATGCTTCTTGCTTGTCTGCCTTTGATTCTCCAACATTTTGATATAAAGTCACATTACGGTTTCATCAGCACATATTTGATTATTTGAATGTAAAATTTTCCAATAGTAGATGTTCTAAATGCCTGAAAGCAAACAATATTTTTCCCAAAAACTAAGAATGAGTCATTTAAATTTCCTTTTGCTAACATTGCTACTTCAAGCTCACAGATTATATCTTTTCTTTCCTTGTGGAAAACTCCATTTATTTATAACTAATTTGGAGTTCAATAGAAAGTGTACCCCAAAACTGTCAGAAATCACTCAAGCAGCCTAGTAATACTAACAACAGTGTTTCCTGTTATAAATTCGAGTTTATATGAATCTTTAGACTTGAGGTGCTGTTTTTTCCCTAGCACCGTGACAGTCTGGGCTTTTTCTCGCTTTTCAACAGAGCTCCACTCTCAGTAATTAGTTTCTTTCTGTCTGAGAAAAAGATTTCTCTGCATCTTTTTCCTTATAATAGCAGAATAAAAAGAGAGGAAGCAGCTGCATCCATGCTAATTTCCCCTGCCATTCCCAAACAGAACGTGATTTCTCTCTCTACACATGTCTTTTTTTCCTCTCTTCAGGGCTTCCGAACATATACAAAAAGCTCATTTAAACCAATTAAAGAAAATTACTTGTAAATTCTTTGATCGGAGTCAACTTCCTCTTTACTCCAATTCTGTATCTTAGAAGGAAGTGTAGAGAAGGATATGCCTTTTTTCTCAAAGCCTACATTTGAAAAGACACATTTTTCACACAACTGGAAAATTTTCTCCTCGCGTTAACATTGAGATTATACAGCAATGATTAAAAGGGTGGGTTGTGGAGCCAGGTTCTTTGAGTTTGAATTCCAGCTCTGCCATTTGTTAGTTATGTGATCTTACACACGTTCATTAGCTTTCTGTGTTTTGCCTCAGTTTCTTTGTCTGTAAAATGGGGATGATAACAGAGCCTTCACCATAGGACTGTTGTGAGGATTAAAATAATTAATAAAGAGAACATCTGTATTTATGCATGTCTGATACATCCTAAGTGCCTAATAAATGCTCCGCATTATAAAGATGGGGCAAATCTGCAAGAGACCTCTTTAAAGTGTTGAAAAGCAAAGATATTACTTTGAGGACTAAGGTGCACCTGACCCAAGCCATGGTATTTTCAATCACCTCATATGCATGTGAAAGCTGGACAATGAATAAGGAAGGCTGAAGAAAATTTGATGCTTTTGAATTATAGTACTGGCGAAGAATATTGAATATACCATGGACCGCTCGAATAACAAACAAGTATGTCTTGGAAATACAGCCAGAATGCTTGTTGAAAGTGAGCATGGTGACACTTAGTGTCATGTACTGTGAACATGTTATCAGGAGGGATCCGTCCCTGGAGAAGGACATCGTGCTTGGTAAGATAGAGGGCCAGCAAAAAACAGGAGGACTGTCAACGAGATGGACTGACACAGTAATTTAACAACGGGCTCAAGTATAACAATGATTTTAAGGATGGTGCAGGACTAGGCAGTGTTTCGTTCTGTTGTACGTAGGGTCGCTATGCATCAGAACTGACTCGACAGCACCTACCAACAAACAACAACAAATTATAAAGAGCTCTGTAAGCAGAGACTCCCTGAGATTAATAGGATTTATTTATAGATGGTCAAAGTCATTGCCCCTGAACTAAGACTCTTAAGATACCTAGGAAATTTCTGGAGCTTCAGGGGCAAAAAAAAAAAGCAATATAAACAATATTCCGCATAGTAAAATAAACAATACTACTAATACATAACATTTTAAAATCTCCATTTCAACTTAACAAAAGTTATTTAGCACCTGTGACATGCAAGGCAATGTACTTAACAGTCATCTGATGTAGAACCTTGGACAAAAACTACTGGGTCCACCTTTCCCCCATCATTTTCCCTCCTCAGCAAGTTCAGTTCTCAAGTCAGAAGGTTAGAGCCTCAGACCCTCGTGTAAGTAAATATCCAGCAGTTCCCTGCTATGTGCACAGCCCTGTGCTAGGCACTCACTGCAAGTAGAACAAAAGTGAAATAACACAGCCATGGCCTTCAGTGAGCTTATAGTCTAATACAGCAGATGAGACAAGAGCAGAAATGTCCATAATGCAAGTTAGAATAAAATGATTGCCACAAAAAAGATTTTTACACAGGTGTTCAAATGGAAAATGTGACTTATCTAGTTTTTTATTTCACAAAAATGTTCGTGGAGGAAGAACAATTTTACAACAGAATGAAACACTGCCCGGGCCTGCACCATCTCACAATTGTTGCTATGCTTGAGCCCATGGTTGCAGCCACTGTGTCAATCCATCACATTGATGGTCTTCCTCTTTTTCGCCAACCCTCTGCTTTACCGAGCATGATGTCCTTCTCCAAGGACTAGTCCCTCCTGATAATACATCCAAAGCACGTGAGACAAAATCTCGCTGCCCTCGCTTCTAAGAGGCATTCTTGTTGTACTTCTTCCAAGACAGATTTGTTTGCTCTTCTCACAGTCCACGGTATATTCAATATTTTCGCCAACACCATAATTCAGAGGCATCAACTCTTCGGTTTTCCTTATTTGTTGCCCAGCTTTCCTGTGCATATGAGGCAATTGAAAATATTATGGCCTGGGCCAGGGACTCCTTAGACCTCAAAGTGACATCTTTGCTTTTTAACACTTTAAAAAGTTCCTGTACAGCAAATTTGCTCAGTGCAATATGTCATTTGATTTCTTGACTGCTGCTTTCGTGGCTGTTGATTGTGGATGCAAGTAAAATGAAATCCTTGACAACTTCAATATTTTCTCCATTTATCATGATATTGCTTATTGGTCCAGTAGTGAGGATTTTTGTTTTCAACAATTCTAAAGTCCTTAAATTATTATAGAAAAGGAAAAATACCAACATTAAAACTGATAGGAAAACAGCAATGTGATATTTTATTGCTATCCTCTGGGTTTACACAGTATTATTAACATTCAAAATTCTCTTAATCGTATGACCTTTGGTCATTTACAAAAACTAAACCCATTGTCTTTGAGTCGATTCTGACTCATGATGATCTCATGTGTTTTAAATAAATACAGCATTAAATTTTTTTTAAAGGCAATAGAAGCCTTGTAAGATCTTCTTTAATATGACACATGATACCTCTTTGATCTCATGTTTTCCTTTTTGTTCTCCCCCTGCTCTTAAATCTTTTGTATTATGGTGAATATATATATATACGTGTGTTTGTGTGTATGTATATACACATATATATACGCACACATACATATACCAAAACCCACTGCCATTGAGTTGATTTCAACTCATAGCGACCCTATAGGACAGAGTAGAACTGCCCCATAGAGTTTCCAAGGAGCTCCTGGTGGATTCGAACTGCTGACCTTTTGTTTGGCAGCCGTAGCACTTAACCACTACGCCACCATCTCAACAATTTGTACACATGCAATTCAGTGACATTAACTACATTCATCGTGTTGTGCATCTATCACCGCTATTTATTTCCAAATTTTTCCATCACCCTTAACAGAAGTTCAGTGCCCCCAAGAAGTAACACCCAAGAATTGGAAGCAGGAACACAAACAAATACTTGTACACAACTGCATTGTTCACAATAGCCAAAAGGTGGAATCAACCTAAATGTCCATAAACAGATGAATGGATGTTTTCCTTTCTTATAACATGGGAAAAATTCCTAAAGGTAGAAATCAAATGCAGTTACTTCCAGTCAAGCACAGGGCTTACAAAGGAATGGGCCAGCTCTCCTGGTTGTCTGCGTGACCGGACGAGGAGCCACTGTGACATGTCTCCCATTGATATTTTCTAGGAGCGGCATGCCGCGGAGGTGCGCAGGAACAAGGAGCTCCAGGTTGAACTGTCTGGCTGAGGCGATGGAGGGTATGGCACGCCCCACATTAGTAAATCCCCCTGCCTATATTATAATGGATCATGCGATATCAGTATGGGAAATGTATGACATGGTTTAAAAAAAGAACTCATTATGAAAAAATTAAGAAAAAACAGAATCAAAAATAAAAAAAATCAACGCGGTCTCTTTGCAGAATGTTTTGCTTGATGTTTAAAAAATACCTTGGATCTTATTTTGTAAATACTTACATTTTTGTTAAAAAATACAAGTATTGCATTATGCAAGTTATTTCATAATCTTACATGTCCTGTAACAGGCTTTTGATGTCGTGTCTTTCCACTCAAATGGATTTGCTAGGTCTGTTCTTTTTGAAGCTCCCCATGTCTGACTCCACTCCCTGCCCTTTTCATTCCAACAGAACAATGAGGTCAGTAGACAGTCTATGGTGCTAGAAACCCACCATTGCCTAATGACCTGAACGGCTTTGTAATCTGAGTTTGAGCAAGACCATGCCTAGATCACAGGTATTATAACTCTACATGAACCTCCACATTTGTTTACTCATAATCTACTTACCACTTAGAAACTACAAAACCACCAAGGCTAAGAAAAACCACCAATCGTAGCATTTACTTCTGCTTCTACTGGATTATGTGCTACAAATGTGCTTTGACTTTAGAAAGGGATGGATGAGAGGACAGATCTCAACCTGGGTAGAAGCAAAAAGCTGAACCTTTGAAAGTGCTGAACATAAGACCAAACCCAAATGGTTAAAGCAGCCACAAAAATGTTCTTCATAAAGTGGGCTTAATTCTCTAGTTTAAGTTCTTTTGATGGAATGAATTAATTAATGTGTCAGGTGGCTTATTTGTGGATGCCATGATTGATGATGTTCATTTTAAGCTCTTACCTATAGTACAAGTTGATGATGCTACTGAATATTTTTCCACTTGGAAACTGTGAGCTGGTTGTTTCATTTAAACACACGCACGCGCACAAACAAAATCAAAAGCACTGTGGACTTTCATTCAAGCTGGTCTTTCTTCCCCAGTGTGAGGCAATCCTGCCTGTTTCAAAAAATAATAATTCCATCTGTGAGGGCCGATGCAGTTAAGGGGGCTAGCAGGGCATTTGTGCCAATTAAGAGACTCACCAGATACCCACCTTAAGTACCTAGTCGCAGTTTTGAAGTCGTTTCTCCCCCAACTCCTGAAGGTTGCTGCCTGCATATTACTCTTCATTAGTGCTATTTTCCTGTATGTCATTGTGAGCAAGCTGTGATTAATAAAGAATTGGAGTTCTGTGAACTAATAAAGGTTTGGTCTCTTCTCTTGCTCCTTCATATGTCTGGCCCTGGAGTTAGCAGATTTTAAAAAGATAGCTATTGAATAAGACGATCCAAGAAGCAAAGAGACAATAGCGTTCAAAGGACACCAAGGCCTCGCTGATTTGCCTCCCTTTTGGAACGGTGGGGGCGGCATCTCTTCTCTCTCCCTCTGATAGGCCCTCACAGTGGGAGAAGTCATCAACCTGTTCTCCTTAAACCCATTCAGGACTGAATGAGGTACCATAGCTTCAATAATTCTGAGGAAGAGAGCCCTTTTCAAACCACTTGGAAGTTCCTGGCACCATCTCATTTGACCTCAGGTTCCCCCATGTGGCCCAAAGGACACCTTCCCTAGCCTAGGCCGTCTGTTAAACTGTGATTCCCCCTGCCGCACTGCTGAGTTTTGCACTGCCAATAAATATACTGAACATACTGCACACATAGACACAGCAGGGCTCTGTCAGGACCCAGATGGATCCTACAAGACCAGAAGAACCACATCCAGTTTGAGCAGAAAGTCATAAATAATTGAAACCACACAGATTTATGAGTAAGGTAATTGGCTGTCATCCACGGAAGCACTAACAAGCCAAGTGTAGGTTGGAGGCCACCTGGTCTCTGTCTTGATATCCTTTATCTGTGGGAATCTAACACTGCAACAAATTATATACCTGCTCAAACACATGAACTCTACTACATTCCTCTGGGGGTCCTCAGAGCTCCTAGTTGGCAAAAAAAAAAAAGCTGTAGTTTCATCCTAATTTTACAAAACTTAGTTCAAAAAGCATTATTTGAGTGACTTTCATTGGCCAGACCCTGTGATAAGCCCTGGACCCTTGAAAATGAATAACTGCAGGAACCTCACAGTCTAGTAGCTAATTTTGGCACCAAACTAACAAACAGGATATTTTGATTAGCCTATGTGGCATACAGCAGTCCTACTCTGTCCTATAGGGTCACTATGAGTTGGAATCGATTCAACGGCAGTGGTGGTGGGTGGATGTAGCATACTGATAGAAAACATATAATTTCTATTATGCTTTCTAAAATATTAAAAGTGGTTAGCAAACCTCTTAAACTATTTTGTGGGCCCCTAAATTGGAACTGCTGACTAGTCTAACTGCCTCATTTCAAAGTAAAGAAACTAAGGTACACAGACATGATTTGTTTCAGGTCACAATATCCACATCTCATGACTTCTCATGAGTAGCTCATCAGCAGGCCATCTCCAAATCTCACCACATGAGTAAATATGGATTATTTCTGTGAAGTTTCCCTAGCTTCATAGGACCAACCAATCCAAAATCTGACACTGAGTCAATTCTAACTCATAGTGACCCTATAGGATGAGTAGAACTGCCCCAGAGGGTTTCCAAGAAGCACCTGGTGGATTCAAACTGCCAACCTTTTGGTTAGCAGCCAAGCTCTTAACCAGTGTGCCACCAGGGCTCCGTTCATAAGACCAGTGGCCCTTAAATGTTAGCATGCTTCAGAGTCAGCGGTTGTGGGAAAGAGATTGCTGGGCCCCGGCCCCAGGTTCTGATTCCTTAGATCAGTCCTGAACCCAAGAATGGACATTTCTAACAAGTTCCCAGGGGATGCTGATGTTGCTGTCTACACACCTTGCCTGAGAAGCCCTGCTACAAACATTGAAATGGATCCAGATGTGTGGACTCTCATTCCTTTCCCCACTGAGGGTATCTGTTTCAATCAGGTTATGTTTCCTGTGGGTGGGAGGTGAATTGAAGCCCATTCAGTCTTCCTCAAAAAGTAGAGGCAGGGTGCAAAGGAATCCAAGAAGGAAAAAATTAACAACTATACATTGCAGGGTGCTAAGATAATAGAAAAATGCACCTAGGGACTGGGGCTCAGAAATGGTCAGAGAACCAATGCTTGGCATCTCTCACACAACATTATTTCAATAGAGCTTTAAACATCTGAAGATGCTCCTGACCTGCTAAGAGATGAGCAAAGAGCTCTTTGCAAGGGTGACGCCATTTCATGAATTATCCAGTTTGTTAACCTGGTTCTACCTTAAGATTTTTTTACAGAAATTCTTGATTTTTTCAGGGCTGTGTTTAAGTTGTATATACGACTGAAAAGTTCAGTGAAAATTCACAAAATCACATTGGTTTGATGATTCACCCTCCTCTCCTGTCTCTTCTACACCCAAAATGTATGAACAACTGAATGTTGACAAATTCAGTTCTCTGCTGAGAACCCTTGATGTGGAGGCACCAGCCTTCACAACACTTAAGAGGAGAAAACAAAGGTAAAAATGTGCTGACAGCCACTCTCCACCCCATGCACTCCCTTCCCACTGAGAATGAGAAGGGGGAGAGTGGGCCCCCAGGATTTGTTGTTGTGTTATTAGGTGCCGTTGAGTAGGTTCAGACTCACGGAGACGCTACATACAACAGAACGAAACACTGCCCAATACCAGCGCTGTCCAGACAACTGTTGCTATGCTTCAGCACTTTGTTACAGCCATTGTGCCAATCCGTCTTGTTGAGGATCTTCTTTTTTGCTGACCTGCTACCAAGCATGATGTCCTTTTCCAGGGGCCAGTCCCTCCTGATAACATGTCCAAAGTACGTGAGACAAAGTCCCACCTCCAATTGATCATCAAGCAGCATCAATTTGACCTCAAGTTGTCCCTCCTTCCTTACTTCTCTACTTCCACAACCACAGCCCTATTAAACCCCTACAACAGCTCCTAACAAGTCTCCTTTTCTCTAACCTACAGTCTCCTCCACACTCTGATCAAGTCTTCCTCAAACACTACTGTCCCCTCCCCTTTACCTGAAATATAACATCTGTATTCTCTACATGGCACCATCCCTGTATTTCCTTGAGAACACTATGCTCCTTGTACACAAAACCATTCACTCTGACATGCCAGTGACAGGAAATTTCAGGTCTCCAGCGCATGTCATACTCTGTCTAGAATTATCTTCATGACAAAATCAGTCAGGAAAAGCTAGGTCAGGCTGTGATTAAAAGCCACAAAATCTCAGTGAATCAAGGTCAGGAAGGTTTATTTCCTACTTCTGCCAAGTCCAACATGGGCCACAGTGGACACTGCTTTGTGTCATTCCTCACTCTGGGGCCAATGACTGGTGGAGCTGCCTAAGTCTAGAACATCGCTGGCCACTGTGGAAGAGGGAAAGTGAGAGCAGAGCAATCCATGCACTGGCTTTTTAAAAGCTTCTGCCCAGAAGTAACACACATGTCATGTTTCATTGGCAAGTGATATGGCCACATTTAACTTTAAACGGGCAGGAAAATGAAATCCCGTCCTGAGCTAAGAAAGAAGGAAGCCAGAAGTATTTAGCAAACAGCACAAATGAATACCACCCTACTGGTCCCCAAATATTTGGCTTATCTTACCATATGCAAGATACCTTTCAAGTGTGGGATGGCTTGTACACCACATTATCGTGACAATAAAAAAAAAAAAAATTTGTTGCCATTGAATCGATGCTGACTCACAGTGACCCTATAGGACAGAGTAGAACTGCCCCATAGAGTTTCCAAAGAGTGCCTGGTGGATTTGAACTGCCCACATTTTGGTTAGCAGGGGTAACACTTAACGACTATGCCACCAGGGTTTCCGTTGTGACAATAGCTGATTAATATCTGAAAATATTGCTGAGAAGATTAAAAGAGATGAAATAAAAGGCCTTAGCACAGCACCTGGCACATAGTACATAAACCAAAAAAAACCAAACCCGCTGCTGTCAAGTCAATTCCGACTCATAGCAACCCTACAGGACAGAGTAGAACTGCCCCATAGGGTTTCCAAGGAGCGGCTGGTGGAATCAAACTGCCGACCTTTGGGTTAGCAGCTGTAGCTCTTATTCACTACTCCACAAGGGTTTCCCACATAATAATTATTAATTATTAACATGAATCACACTGTATTTTAAGTTTTGTTTAGATCTAAGGCACGTCTCTGTCCAATTTGGTGTTGAATCCCTAGTACTTAGCAAGCATTCAATATACACACCACACACTTTTGCTGAGTAAATGAATGAACAAAATCAATTAATGAGTTCAAATGAGAAAAATACTTAGTACAATGTTTGGCACGTGTAGGCAGTTAATAAATATTAGTTTCATCTTCTTCCTCTACAGTCTGGATAGTATCTGCTTGTTTTTAAATTATTTGAGCTTGAAATTAAGCTTTATATTACACAAAGGACCATTTACATGATCAGAAAAATATGCTTCTGTGAAAAATATAAAACTTTCTAACACCTATCCGTGGAGACCAACAGAATAAAATTACCTGGCACAGCTAAATTGACTAGGAATTTAGTATCAACCCTTTCAGCTACATACCTTCAAAGCAATTCTGATCCCAACAGACCACACAGTTACGGCAGCAGCGATTTCACGGTTTTGAAGCCTCACACTCCCTTTTGTTCCTGAGGAAATGGAGTCTAGCTGAACTAATCTTCAGAAAATGGAAAAGCAAAACACCAACACAGCTCTTCATGGTTTGATAACGAGAAAAAATTGCTGTTATGTGTTAAACACTGTGCATTCATTTACGTCTTTTAAACCTTAAATTCCCTCCGTAAACGTCTTTCACTAACAGAACCCTCATCCCTGAGGCACTGCTCCCACTGCAGGCTTATCAAGGAGATGTGCTAAGTATCTCCCTTGCTTTTGTTTGCCACTTCCAGATCATTCTATCTTGAATCCCATGTTATCATTTCATGATTGCTGTTCTCTACCAACCTGCAGGTCAGGTCCCATGATTTCTGTATGATTTTTAGTTCCTGGCTCACTGTCTCTTCAACTGTGTTTTCTGTCCTAATTATTGACCGACCATTTCAAAATCCACACAGGTGAATTTTCCACATCCTGCTCTGAGTTCCTTAGTCTCTCCTCTTCTACCAATCTTGCTCCTCCACTTTTCCTCAGACATTTAGTCTGTGGTCATTCCCTAGATCTTATCATTATCAATAAATATAATCCCTCCAATATCACAGTTCCATGCATCCCACCCTCTGACCTTCACCCCCTGTCTTTGTAGACAAATCCCTCAAGTACCCTGATCCCAACTATCCTTCACCCACACTGGGACTTCCAGTCCATTGGTTGGTGTTGCTGTTGGGGCAACTCTGATTCATGGCAAATCCGTGTACATCTGAACGAAACATTGCCCAATCCTGCACCATCTTCATGGTTGTTGATATGCTTTCCTTTCATTGTTGCATCCCCTGTGTGTTTTGAGTGCCTTCCATCCTAGGGCGCTTACCTTCCAGCACTATATCAACCAATATTCTGTTGTGATCCACAGGGTTTTCACTGGCTAATTTTCAGATGTAGATCACTAGGCCTTTCTTCCTTGTCTGTCTTAGTCTGGAAGCTCCACTGAAGCTTGTCCATCATGGGTGACCCTGCTGGTATTTGAAATACTGGTGACATAGTTTAGCACATCATAGCAATATGCAAGTCACCACTGTATGACAAACTGACATATAGGCAGTAGAATCCGTTGTATGTCCTTTACCCTTCTTAGTCATCACTTCCCTCGTTACCCAGATTAAATTCCACGGGCAATCATTGTAATGTCTCTCTTATATGCCCTTCCAACTCCCTCTCTTAATGTGTAATTCTCAGGTGGCCAAACCCACATCCCTGCCTAAATTAACTCTCCATTTAGTCCATGCCTGTACCCATGCAGATGAACATAGTTGTAGAAATCACACAGCTATGCTGATTGGTCTTTTAATTTATGAACATCAACTTCAAGTAAACCCTTAATTTTTCCCAATAATCACACTACATTTCCCTAATCTTATTCTTATACTCAGACCAATTCTCCCTCCTCTTCAAAATTTCCAAACTTTTCTCCCCTATCCTTACATTCAGCTGTTGACTCTGCTTCCTACTTCACTAAGAAAATTAATTAGAAGAGAATTGCCATAGACTCCCACCAAGACATCTATCCACCTACCAGCATCTGAACCCGTAGGCTGTGCCTCCCCAGCTATTACTAGAGAGGAATTTTCTAAAACCAGTCCTTCTGTTTTTATACTGGGTCCCATCTCATCTCACTGTCTCAAATACATAGCTCCAGGAATTCTCTCCTCTCTCCCTTATTTCATTTTTTTTTCTACAATTCTAGGATAAAAACATGCTATTAGCTCCTTGGAAACTCTATGGGGCAGTTCTACTCTGTCCTATAGGATCGTTATGAATCGGTTTCAACTCGAAGGCATCAGGTTTTTTTAATTATTTCTTTTATGTTTAAAAAAAAAAAAAAAACCTCTTTTACTCTCTTTTCCCTCCCAGCTATTAAATATTCCTTTACTCTCCTTTGCAACATAAGCTCCTAAAGTACTGTCTCCACTCACTGTATTTTATTTCTCTCCTCCTGTTATCGCAGACATGTCACCAGGAGGATCAATCACTAGAGGAGGACATCATGTTTGGTGAGGTAGAGGCCCAACAAGGGCATGAGAGGCTCTAGGTGAGACGGTTGGCACAACAGCTGCAATGATGGGCTTGAACATACTGATGACTGTGAGGGTGACTCAGTATCAGGCAATATTTTGTTCTGTTGTACAGTGGTCCCCGCTTATCTGAGGGGGATATGTTCCAAGGCCCCCCCTGGATACCTGAAACTGCAGATAGTACCAAACCCTATCTGTTGTTGTTGTTAGGTGCCATTGAGTTGGTTCCGATTCATAGCGACCCTACGCACAACAGAACGAAACACTGCCCGGTCCTGCGCCATCCTTACAATCGTCGTTATGTTTGAGCTCATTGTTGCAGCCACCCTGTCAATCCACATTGTTGAGGGTCTTCCTCTTTTCCGCTGACCCTGTACTTTGCCAAGCGTGATGTCCTTCTCCAGGTAGTGATCCCTCCTAACATGTCCAAACTAAAACCCTATGTATACAATGGTTTGTCATATACATACATACCTATGATAAAATTTAATTTATACATTAGGGCAGTAAGAGATTAATAACATTAATAATAAAATAGAACAATTATAATAATATACTGTAATAGAAGTCATGTGAATGTAGTCCCCAGGCAGGATGGAGCTAGACAGCTCCAAGTTTCATCAGCCACTCGTTTTCCGACCTTGGTTGACAGTGAATAACTGAAACCCAGGAAATCGGAACCAGGGATGGGAGGCGCGTGGCTACTTACATAACTATGCTATAAGTCAGAGCCGACTTGACAGCAGTTAACGACATTACTGTATCGTCCAGTAAGGCTTTTACCCCACTCCACTGTACCCACACTATTCTTGTCAGGTTACCAATGACCTTCATGTTGCTAGATCCAATGGCAAACTCCCAGCCGTCATCTTAGGGGATCTATTATTTGACACATCTGCTAATTGCTCTTCCTTGGTATCTTTCTTCAGGTGGCTTTCACTACCCCACACTTCCTTGGCTTTGCTGCTTCTCTGCCTCCTTTGCTGGATGCTCATCTTCTACCCAGATTATAAATATCGAAGTGCCCCAGGGAATGATCTTTGGGCTTCTTTTCTCTGCCTATTCTTACTCTTACTCCCTTGGTGATCTACACCAGTTTTGTAGTTTAAACATCCTTTATATGCTGACAATTCCCAAATTTATATCTCTAGATTTCTCACCTGAACTTCAAACTCATATAGCCAACTTTATTATTCAACATCACCATTTGTATATATAATAGACTTTTCAAACTTAGCAGGTCCAAGGTAGAACTCCCAATAATCTCTTCCAAACCTGGTTCCCCATTCTCTTGCATCTCCATCCTTCTAAATGTTCATCCAAAAACCTTGCAGTTGTCTCGATTCCTCTTTCTCTTACACTCCACAGACAGACATCAGATAATCTTTTTGGCTCTATCCTCAAAATATGCCAGTTTATCTGTCTACCAATTGGTTGACAGATACATAATAATAATAATACATCAAGTGACTTCTCAACAATTTCACTGCTACCATGCATGTCTAAGTCACCATTATATCTTGTCTGAACTGTTAAATTAGCCTCCCAACTCTACAGAAGCGATATGATTTACTAAACAATAATACAGACTTTGGAGGTACAGTACCTGGGTTCAAATCCCAGTTTTGTCACTTATCAGTCATGTGACAATAAAGAAATTGCTCAACCCTTTGCCTCGGTTTCCTCATCTATGAATTGGAGATGACACTAATATTGATCTCATAAAGTTGTCATGAGATTAAATGATTAGTGGTTTAAACACTAAAAACAATGCCTGATACCTAGTAAATACAATATAAATTATAGTTACTGTTGTTATTTTGGAAACCCTGGTGGCGTACTGGTTAAGAGCTACAGATGTTAACCAAAAGGACGGCAGTTCAAATCCAGCAGGTGCCCCTTGGAAACCCTGTGGGGCAGTTCTACTCTGTCCTATAGGGTCACTAAGAGTTGGAATTGACTTGATTGGCAAAGATTTTTTTTTTTTTTTTTTGGTGGTGGTTATTTTAGTGTAACTGAAGTGCAAGCCTTCTATCATGAGTTTTATATTATGTCTCATCCCAAACAGTTATTTAAAAAAAAAAAAAAGATTTTTTTGGGAGACCACTTAAGATTCTCATAGAAGTCTTATTAGAGGTTTCATTTTTCAGTACCCTCTCGCCTGCAACAAGGGCCTATATTCACATACATCCATCAAGGATGATTTTGGGGACAGAGTGGATTATAAATATGTCTCCACTCACCTTTTTTTGAAGCCACAAAGCCCAAACATATTAGTCACAGGCATTTAACTCCATGAGGGAACTCATCACCCAATGTAACAACATGAATTAGTTACATATTCAAGCAGTTGCCAACAGCTTTCCACCTGTAATTCCGTTACTTACTCATTTAGCCAGTACTCCTTTAGCAGCTATTTTTGCTTATAAACCTATTTCGTTATCTACTGGGAAATGAACAAATGAGAAAATTATACACTTTAAAGAAATAATGGGGAGTAATGGAGTAACTCAAGGACCCCCCCAGAGTTTAACGTTTTGAGTAGTATCCATCTGGAAAACTGCTAATATTAGCACGTTCTATGTGAAAAGGTTGCTACAGAAAATGAAACATCAGTTCTAGTTCAGAGGTATAATAAACCAAGCATTGTTATTTATTTTCATAAAAAGAGTGCAAAAAATCTATTAAATGTAAACATTGTCTACTGATAATTATGGAATCACATGCAACCTATTTAATTAAACTAGCTTATATTCTCTTTGCTGCCAGATTTTTGTTTTTGTGAAATGAAGTTAGCACCAAATGCAGGTGAACAATAAGAAAAAAAAAATGCTAGAAACCGGCAGTCTTTTGCAAAGAAAAAATTTTATCCATCTCCAATCCGTCCTATACACAGCAGCCAGGAAGAATTTTGAGACAACTCTATCTTACTGGAAGATCTCTGGGTGGTGTAAAGAGTCTGCATTCAGCTACTAATCAGAAGGTTGACATCCATCCAGCAGGGCCTCAGAAGAAAGGCCTGGCGATCTGCGCCCTTAAGATTACAGCCAAGAAAACTCTGTGGTGCACAGTTCTATTCTGAAGCATGTGGGGTCGCCATGAGTTGGAATTGACTTGATGGCAACAATGGACCTCTCCCTTTATTCTCTAGCAGCAGATGCCTATTGTTGCTGTTGTTAGGAGCCATTGAGTTGGTTCCCACTGATAGCAACTCATATCGAAACACTGCCCTGCCCTGTGCCATCTTCACAATCGTTGCTGTGTTTAAGTATTGTTGATAGTTGCTGTCAAATCAATTCCAACTCATGGCCGCCCAAGTGTGCAGAGTAGAACTGCTTCATAGGGTTTTCAAGGCTGTGACCTTTTGGAAGCAAGTCTCCAGACCTGTCTTCTGAGGTGCTCCTGGATGGGTTCGAACCACTAGCCTTTTGGCTACTAGTCAACCTCTTAACCATTTGTACCACCCAGGGACTCTGTTTCTAGCAGAACATGTTACTCAACGTTTTCATGGCAGTTTTCTCAATCTTTATGAATGTGTATATATATGTTTATACTTACTTGTTGCCAGTCTTTCCTACAATCGCGTAAGCTCCATGAAAGCATAGAACCTGTCCATTTTGTTCACTGTTGTATGTTTGGCACTTAGCTTAGAATTTGGCGCTTAATCTCTTCATAAAGTTTGTAGAGTGAATGGAAAAAAAATGTAAAGAAGTCATTTCAATCACAATGTGGTAATTATTGACAGTGCAAACATGGGCAGAGAGGAGAGCCACCCATCCTGGGGAAGCGGGAGGAGATGGAGGTGTAGGTTCCAGGTGGGTTTCTAAAGGAGGCCGTCGGATGTTTGAGCCATAGGTAGGCAAACAAAGCCTAGAGATCAAAGGCATTCCAGGCAGGTAACAGCATGAGCGAAAGTATGGACCCCAGAGAGAACAAGGGGTGTATAGTAGCTGTTCAGTTTGTCAGAGGGTGAAATTCTAAATGGGCGTGACAGGAGACGAGGCTGGGTGCTAAGACAGAGTTGTCTAAAAACCCCCATCTGAGGTGGCGGCAATGCCTGACACATAGTAGATGCTCAATAAATGTTTCCTTCACCATTGAACTGAACTATTAAGCCCACACTGGAATGACAAAAGTGTATGTCTTAGTTTCTTAATGCTGCTGTAACAGAAATACAAGTGGGTGACTTTGAAAAACAGACATTTATTTTCTCACAGCCCAGGAAGCTAGAAGTCCAAATTCAAGGAACTGGCTATAGGGGAAGGCTTTCTCTCTCTGTCGTCTCTGTGAGGAAGATCCTTGTCTCAGCTTCTATAGCCCCTGTGTTCCTCAGTTCCTTGGCGACCCTCACATGTTCTTCCGTCTTCCTCGGTTTGTGCTCGTTTGTGGGTGTGTCAACACTGCCCCTTATATCACTCAGAAGTGATCAGGTTTAGGACATGCCCTACACTGATATGGCATTTTTTTTTTTTAATTTTTATTGTGCTTTAAGTGAAAGTTTACAAATCAAGTCAGTCTCTCATACAAAAATTTATATACACCTTGTTATATACCCCTAATTGCTCTCACCCTAATGAGACAGCACACTCCTTCCCTCCACTCTCTCTTTTCATGTCCATTCAGCCAGCTTCTGACCCCCTCTGCCCTCTCATCTCCCCTCCAGGCAGGAGATGCCGACATAGTCTCATGTGTTTGTTTGATCCAAGAAGCTTACTCTTCACCAGTATCATTTTCTATCCCATAGTCCAGTCCGATCCCTGTCTGAAGAGTTGGCTTTGGGAATGGTTTCTGTCTTGGGCTAACAGAAAGTCTGGGGACTGTGACCTCTGGGGTCCTTCTAGTCTGAGTCAGACCATTAAGTCTGGTCTTTTTATGAGAATTTGGGGTCTGCATCCCACTGCTCTCCTGCTCCCTCAGGGGTTCTCTGTTGTGTTCCCTTTCCAGGCAGTCATCAGTTGTAGCTGGGCACCATCTAGTTCTTCTGGTCTCAGGCTGATGTAGTCTCTGGTTTATGTGGTCCTTTCTGTCTCTTGGGCTCATAATTACCTTGTGTCTTAGGTGTTCTTCATTTCCCTTTTCTCCAGGTGGGTTGAGACCCATTGATGCATCTTAGATGGCCGCTTGCTAGCGTTCAGGACCCCAGAAGCCACTCTCCAAAGTGGGATGCAGAATGTTAACAGATTTTATTACGGATATGGCCTTATGAAAAAATAGGATTTCAATCACAGATATAGGAGCTAGGATTTCAACACGTATTTTGGGAGACCACAATTCAATCCATAACAGTACATGTGGTAGGTAGTTTGCCAATTTGAAGTAATGGTGGTGTAAAATACCCAGGTGGGGAGAGTAAGAAAAACGTGGAAAGAAGTTGCGGGCCCAGGAGAAAGAACAAGAGAAAGGGGAAAGGAATGAGAGAAAAAGGGAGGGGGTGGGAGGAGATACACCAGACCCTGAGGCACCCTCAGGCGTTAAAAAAAAAAAAAAGGCTAGGATATTTCATTTGAATTGTTTCTTTCTGGAAGACATACGAGATCACTTTTGACCACCAGGGGGCAATGTCTAATTACGTGTGTCGACAACTGTTTTGACCCAAGCAATCCTTTGGCATGGAAGCCGCTTCTGTTTGCTACGTATGTTAAGAAATGGAGGACCCAGATATAAAATGCTATTCATTCCTTTTATATTACTAATAACATGCATAGTCCTCCAAGATGACAAATACCGTAATTGGATGAAAATGTATTAAAGCAGAAGAAAAAAGATGAGTTTCGTATTCATAATTCTATAATTATCTTTATCTAATGAAACAAATCTCCACTTCCTAGTCATTGGTAATTTTCATCACTCAGTTATAGGTCACAGCAGGTATTAATATTGGATAAGAAGGAGCTTTCCGGTTTCTCTTCAGCGTTTATGCTGCTCAAGCACTTCCCACCAGTGCTTCCTTCATACTGAATAGCCTTGTTAGCCTCATCATAACTCATTGAGATAGATGAGGGGCAATTATCATTTTTGCTTGGCAGATAAGGAAACACAGAGGAGCTCTCTGCTGCTGGGGGCAGGATTGAAAATGGCCACCCAAGTTTGACAGGATACCTGGTGTTTGCTCAGGCCCCCTGTCAGCCACACTGAACAGGCCCTGTTAACACTGCCATTTCTTGGCAAATGTCAATGACCAGGTGCCTTCAGGAGCACGTTGTTTGACATACCAAGAGATTTTATTCCTGTCAGAGTGCTTCAGGACGTGTATGAAGAGCACAGAGCCCTTACTTGGCCCAAAGAAGGGTGTTTCCACAGGCCTCAGCAACATCTTCACTAGGCACTAATAGTGGGAGAGATTAGGTACTATATTCTAGGAAATAAAATGCTACAAAAGTTGGAAAGAAATAATCCAGGCTTTCTATCTGTTTATTCAATTAATTGGCATTCATTAAACAGCACAGCATTTCTCATTCTGGGAGATAACAGTGTATAAAATATTTCCTTTACCCTGAAGGAACTTAAATCTAATTGTGAGAACATGGCATATATGCATAAAAACATTTGTAAATCATAATATAAGACATATTATATTTCTGTGTGGCAGAGTTCAACAGAGATTGTTAATGAATATTTGTTGATCACCTACTAAGTGTCAAGCACTATGGGATGCAAGAGTGTATATGAAAGACATTGTGCTTGCCCTTGTGGACTTTACAGTACAGTTGTAAAGAGTTTATCCAATTTATCAGTGAACATTAGCGAACCACCTAAGTGTGAGACATCATGCTAAGCAAGAGGGATATGAATAACCCACAGTCCCACTCACAAGGAACTCACAGTCTGGTAGGAAAGTCAGACCTGTAAGCAAATAGTTTACTCATCAATTTAGTAAGTATACATAGATAAACATATGTATAAATATATGTTAGTAGTGATATATAGCTAAAAGTTTTTTTTGTTTTTTTTTTTTTACTACATTGACTAGAGTCTCGAAAGCGTTTGCAGTAGACTCAAGAGGGGAGGGTCTTCCAGGAAGAAGGAACCAAACGTGTAACCACACAGTGTCATGAAATGGTACTGTGGTTCAGGAATGGCTGAAGCTCAGAGTAAGGGCTGAGCAATGACGAGAGGTGAAAAGGGTAGATGGGCAGAGACCAGATGGCAAAAGGAAAGAGATTTCAGCTTTACACAACAGAAATCCTTTTGAAAAACCAAAAGAGGAGAGTAGAACAATTGTCTGTGGATATTAGAAAGGTTATTTTAATTGCTGCATGAGGAATGATTTGGCATAGAACATGATTACAGACAAGGAGCTAAGGAAGAGTCTATGTCAGTAGTCAAGACAAAAGCTAATAAGAAGGATGGTTTAAAGAATTAAGTTGTAGAACCAAGACAGCATGGTAGCCAATTGCATATTGGGGGTAATGAATGAGACGAGTCAATGATGATCTATTTCTACTGGGTGCTGTTAATTTCTATTGGGTTAAGGATTGGTTATTCTCAACTAGGAGATGGACTATAAGAAAATGAGAATGGAGGTTAAAAAGCTCAAATGTGAGTGTGTTGCATTTAAGGTACATGTGAAATGTCCACTGTAGATGATTCATAAATAGTTGAAAACTGAAGTAAATCAAAGCATACTTCCTGGAATTTTTGGATTAATTTATGTGTAGAAGAGTAGGTAGTTTATGGAAGTAGGGGTGGGAATAGAGGACATTCCAGGTAAAGGAATATTCTTAATGAAGTCAAAGAGATAGGAACACGCATAGTATGTTAGACCAACATGGATGAAGGAAAGGTAATGAAGAAAGGTGATGGGTGATGCTTCACAGACAGAAGGAACCCAGGGTGGTGATGAAAGTGGCTCTGAAGAAGAGTGCTATGGCGAGAAGATGCAAAATATGTCTAAAGACTAGAAAATCTGGGTCAGAGTGGCAAATGGGAGGTTAGTATATTTTTCAAGAGAAAAAGAAGAGAATGTCATCTCCCTCAACAAATAAAATCCAAAGCCTTGAAATTTAGTACCTAGAGTTTTCAGGGATAAAGGAGAGGCTGATATAACAGTGATGCTAGCAAATATTTACTCTATATTAGGTACCGTTCAGGAGTCTCTGAGTGGCACAAAGAGTTAAGCCCTCAGCTACAAACTGAAAGGCTAGCAATTCAAAACCCCTTAGAGGCACCACAGGAGAAAGGCTGGGGGATCTACTTCCAAAAAGTCACACCTTGAAAACCCTTTAGAGTGGCAGGTCTCCTCTAACACATACAGGGTCGCCACGAGTTGGAATTAACTTGACAGCAGCTGGCTTGGTTTTTTGTTTTTTTTAGGCACAGTTTTAAGCATTTTACCTATATTAATTCATTTCCTCCTTGCAGCAACTATGTAAAATGGATATCATTATTATTACCGTTTTATAGATGAGAAGAACGAGCAGAGGCATCCAGTAAATTGTTAAAGGTCACACGACTGGTAAATGGCAGACCAGGAGGCTGGCTGTGCAGCCTGTGTCTTCAGTCTCTTCAGCACATCGCCAGCCAAGTACTGCAGTTGCTCTAGCCGAAAACTTTCCTTTAAGGCTCATCTACTACATCACTGCCGCCACCACCATGCTGATCCCAGGGAGAACTGCTCTGCACCTTAGAAGCACTGACACAGGCTAACACTTGTGAAGGTCTTTACTAAATCATAATGGAGAATAAAGTGAAAATACAGGAAGAGTACTCAGAAAACCAACCTGACTTATGAAACTCAAGTCTCTAATTCTTTTATAGCTAGCGTGTCCTGTTCTTCATGAGCTCCTCAGAACATTACACTCACCCCAAGAATGGGCAAACCTGTAGGCCCCTTGCCCAAAACTCTCAACTTCTAGCCTGGTAAAACTCATCTTTAAAACATGCAATATGAGAACAACTATCTGGACATCTAGCCTGTTCTTGGGCACACCTAAAAAGAGGCCACACTTTTTTTCTACCAGTTTTTTAACAATCATCTTTCTCAGTTCCACTGCCCTGCCTGAGGACCCACCTGTTCCCTGGGTGAATGACGTGTTACTTTATTCTACCAGTGGGATTTCCCTTCCTTGGCCCCATCCCCCCAACCCTCAATCTGAAATGTGTCTTTACTCTTACAGGAGCATTTTCTAATGCACTGCACCAAATACTATGTCACAGAGGAGGAATTACATGCCTGTAATTTTAAAAATGTAAGCATGACCTCACAAGGTGACAAGCATTAGACCAGGGAGAGAGCACTGGGCATAGAAAGGAAAGGATCAGACCTGATGAAACTTGGATAAGTGCCTTACCATAAACGAGCTGAGGATGAACCCAATGTTCCAAGCTCAGGCGACGGAGAACTAACTGCATTGAGAAAGTCAGGGAAGTAGTGCGAAGAACTGGTTTGGGGAGGGAGGGTGATGACTAAAAAAAAAAAAAAATGTTCTTACTCAAGTTGTCTATGAGGTCAGGGAGAAACATCCAACTGAGATGCCCAATGGACAGCCAGACACCTAAGCTTAGAGGTTGGGACTGTGGATTTTAGTTGCCGCCCAGTCGATTCCGATTCATGGAGAGTCCATTTGAGCAGAGTAGAACTTCCCCATAGGGTTTTCAAGGCTGTGATCTTTCAGAAGAAGACTGTCAGATCTGTCTTCCAGACACCTCTTGGTGGGTTCAAATAGCCAGTCTTCCGGCTAGTAGTCGAGCGGTGCTTAACTGTTTGTGCCACTCAGGGACTCAGGTTGGTACTAGAGATATAGGTGAGGGTGTCATCAGCCAAAAGGTGAGAGATGGCAAAGTGGAGAACCCATAAATATTCCAAATTTTGAGAGAGGCAAAAAATACCAAGAGGACAGAACTCAAAGTTATGGAGCAAAACAAAATAAAAGAAGAGGAAACAAAGAAATAAATGGAAAAGCAACAGGCCAGAGAAGAGGGGGCAACACCACAGAAGATGGGAGAGTTTTCTCAAAAGACAGAGTGAATTATGTAAAGATTTCCATGTGTCAGAAGATGCCGTAATAAAAGCAAAAGGCAAGCACTAACAGACTAGGAGAAAGGATCTGAGCCGCATGTGACAGATAAGTTAATATTAATATGAAAAAATCAACATACTAATGGAGCAAAGCTTATGAATAATAATTCACAGAAAATGAATGAAAAATGGCCAGTTTATATACGAAAAATACTCATACTCATTAATAATCAAGAAAATGCAAAATAAAACTGATTTTAATAGAACACTGTAAGTATTGCTTATACCAGCAGGCTGGCCAAGGGTGTGAGGAGCCAGGTTTTTCATATATTGCAGATATAAGTATGAATTGCTATGATCTTCTTGGCAATCATCTAGCAACATCTAATGCATTTTAAAATGCACCTACGCTTCGAGCTAATGACCTCCCCCTTTTGAAAATCTATTATGTAGAAACAACAGTACCAACATATTTGAAAATACTTGTATTTCAATGTTTATTGCAGCATGCTTTTGGTAGTGGGGACAAACTTGAAAATAGAGCCCAGATCAATACAAAAATGACTGAATAAATTATAGCACATCTATACAATGCACTATTGCATAGCCATTAAAAAGAAAGTCTGCACTAAAGGTCACCTAGTGTTTGATTCATTTTATACACAACATCAAGGATAGGTAAATCCACAGGGGCAGAACACAGACTGGTGGTTGGTAAGGCCTGAGGGGTGAGGAAGGGGGAGTGGGGAGAAACTGATTAATGGGTGTGGACTTTAGAGAGATGGAAACATTTCGGAAGGAGATAGAGGTGGTGATTACCAAATATTGATTGGTTCACTTGAATTTCACCTCAAAAATTTATTTTTTAAAATATATATTTTGACCTGAAGGGATAGCTATATTTTTAAAGTGAAATGCAAGTTGCATAGTAACATTTGTAGTAGAGGTGAAGAGCCCGTACTTATGCACGCACAGTTAACTACATTTGCACAAGAATAGAGAAAGGAGCTGGAGTGTACACCACAAGCTGTTAACTCTGGAATAGGATGAGATCAGAGGGCAGGGAACACTGACTGACTTTGTCTTTATATACTTCTGGATGTAGATTAAGGAGCCCTGGTGGTGCAGTGGTTAGGTGCTGGGCTACTAACGGAAAGGTCAGCAGTCCCAGCCCTCTAACTGCTCCTTGGGAGGCAGAAAGAGGAAGATGTGGCAGTCTGCTTCTGTAAAAATCGACTATGAGTAGGAACTGACTTGACTGCAATGGGTTTGGTTTTTTTGGTTTGGGTAAAGTTTGAACAGTTTCTACATACATATATTTTGTGATTTTTTTTTTTTTTTTTTGGTAAAATTGAATAAATAATTGTAAGCAAGCAGACAGTATCAGAAGCCCCAGAAAGGCCTGGAAGAATGAAGGTGAAGACCAAGCCCCTGGATATGACAATAAGGAGAACAAAGTTCTTTGAGAAGGCACCTTGGGAGAGTGGGGGTAGGTGGCTGATACCAACAGTAGGAAGAATCCACAATTACAAGACTTTCCAAAGGAAGTGAGTAGTAGATAAACAGAAATTTGCAGGGAGTTAATACTTCCGTGGGGTTCGAATATTTGATATCCATATGTTTGTGTTTGGCCCTCATTGAAACCCTGCCCAGTTGTCAGTGATTGCATTCCCACTTTACACATAAGGAAACTGAGTCTCTAACAGTAAAGTGATTTTCCCGAGACCATGCAGCTACTAAGTGGCCGCACTGGCCTGGCAATCCGCTTTCCAGGCTCAAACCCGTGTATCCTGTTCAGTAGCAGCCCCAACGTGCAAAGGTTCTTCTGGACTCAAGGGAAGCAGGCTGGAACAAGGACAGCATGCTTTCCTTGTCGGGTAAAGAATGGATCAGCCGAATCCGAACTGAATCAAAATCACCTTTACTGAAATGTGTAGAGAGTGAAAGTAGATCAGTGGTTACCGGGGGGGGGGGGCATGGGGAGTTATTGCTTGAGGGGCACAGAGTTTCTGTTTGGGGTGATATAAAATTTTGGAAATAAATAGTGGCGATGGTTGCATAAGTATCACCAGGTTGAGATTAATCAAGCTTTGAACTTGTTGGGAAAAGAAATGTCCAGGTTGCCATGACCCTGCTTCTTTAGAAGTGACTCCTTGGGAACACGCTCAGAAAGATAGCTGATAGTATGGCCACTCCACCCTCACTCACCTCATGGTGAGAAATAAGCCTGCTAAGGGTGTCTGGCAGACTAAAATATAAATTGAAACCACACCTGCTGAAAGCTGCTGGACTGCTGGGAACTGTTAGGAAAACCTGATATCCTGAGTAGTTACTGTGTGTGTGAAGGAATGTGACAAACCTCAGCCAAGGCCAAAGAGGACCCACCCTAACCAAAGAAAACCGTGTGTGGTGAGCACATACACCTTTGAATGTGTGTGCGTGTAGAAAATATATCATGCAGGCAGGAAACTGCAGATAGAATTGCTGTTTGGAAAAACTTAGTTTATCTCTACTGCTTCTGGGAAACAAATCCTAACAGCCTCAAAACAGATTTTTGGAGGTTATCGAGCTAAGGACAAGTAAACTGCCATGGATTTGTGGTCAGGTGGGGAGTGGCGGTAGGTTTAGATGCGTTTTCTATTCACTTCCTGAAGCAAAAAAACATCCCTTCTGATTGACTATTTGGTGTTTCCGCCTCTTCCTGCCCCACCCACCCCGCACACGTGGTGTCTGAGGCAGGGCTCAGCACACCAAGGTTCTCTCAGTGTGGCCGTTCACACTCTGATTAGTTGCTGTTGAATGCTTTCTTGGGCATTCTGCAGAGAAAAACCAATAAACAGCAGCTATTGGAGTCTTTTAAAAAATGGGATAATAGCTAAAATATTTATAGCTCAAGCACCGTAATGTCCTTTTTTCCCTTTTTAAAATTATAACACAGTTTTTTAAACAGATTACCTAACACCCCATGCCCCTCTGTTTATAAATACCCTCCAAAGCAGTTCAGAAGCTGCTTATACACCTAAAAGCCAACTCTCTCATTATTTATTGAGCACAAACCAAGAACCATCGTTTAATAACTGTGCTACGTAATATCTAGTGGGTGGGACCTGAAGTTTTTTTTTCTTAAGACACTTTCCAATAGTTCACCATAGAATGAGGGAGGCAGGTAGTTCAGGGTGATAAGCACCCACTACATGCGAGACAACTGGCGTGAAAATGTATAAAGCAAGGCCTCTGCTTTCAAGGACAGAACCAATATTCCTCTCGGGTGCTAAACTGAGGTTTAAATACCTGGTAAAAGCCAAATAAAAACAAACCCGTTGCCATGGAGGCAAGTGTAACTCATAGTAACCATATAGAACAGAGTAGAACTGCCCCATAGAGTTTCTAAGAAGCACCTGGTGGATTTCAACTGCCAACCTTTTGGTTATCAGCCATAGCTCTTAACCACTGTGCCACCACAGTTTCTAAATACTTGGTACACCACGTCTTTTCAAGTTCTATTTCTTGCCTATGAAGTGTGAAAGCCAAGGCAGTGGGTGGCATGATTGTGAAATGAATAAAAGTAAAAGGCAAGTTTTTCTAATGCCTAAATCCATAATCCTTGATTTAAAAAAAAAAAAAAAACATTGCCATCAAGTCAATTCTGACTCATAGTGACCCTATAGGACAGAGTAGAACTGCCCCATAGGGTTTCTAAGGAGTGCCTGGTGGATTTGAACTAGTGACCTTCTGGTTACCACTTAATCACTATACCACCAGGGTTTCCTAATCCTTGATTAAAAAAAACCAAACCAAACCCACTGCCATCAAGTCAATTCCGACTCATAGCAACCCTATAGGACAGAGTAGAACTGCCCTATAGAGTTTCCAAGGAGAGCCTGGTAGATTTGAACTGCTGACTTCTTGGTTAGCAGCCGTAGCACTTAACCACAATGCCACCAGGGTTTCCAAGCCTTGATTCAAAAAAATTTTTTTTTAAATTAAAAATCCTTGATAGGTATCATAAAAATCCTTTAAAAAAAAAATCCTTGATAGGTATCATAAAAAAGCAATGTGATTTTTTTAAAAAAAGCACACAAGGCATTGTAAAGTTTAATGTGCAAATCCTCTACTTTTCAGTAAAGAAATAACTTTCCATGGACTCTTTACATTTGGAAACACTGGCAAAAGGGAAAAAAAAAAAAAATGGGAAGGGAAGGGAGAAAAGGAGAAGAAAGAAAAAAGAAGAAACAAAATCTGTTTTTCTGAAAACTGGATCAATTATTTTATTTTATATTTTATTCCCAGCAGAAATTGAGTTACTAGATCATCCCTCTTCTTACTTTGGAGCTACAGTGGTTTATTCCCCATCATCACAAGTTTCTTCCTCACATTCGAGGAGCCCCGACTCACCAAACTCATTTTCATTTCCCTCCATCCCAGAATTTTTGCCACAGGAGCTGTTTCCCTAATTGTTGTTGTCTCCCAACAATTGTGATTTTCAAACCTTTGTCTCATTGGAACCAGTGTGAGGTCTCAGTTTTGTGAAATTCAGAGGCTGTATGGAGTCCCTGAGTGGTGCAAAGAGTTAATGCACTCCATTGCGAGCAAAAGGTTCTGGTCCACCCAGAGACACCTGGGAAGAAAGCCCTGGGGATCTACTTCTGAAAAAATCAGCCATTGAAAACCCTATGGCACACAGTTCTACCCTGACACACATGAGGTTGCCATGAGTTGATATCGACTCAACAGCAATTGGTAGTAGTGGTAGTAGTGTGGGCCATTAACACAGTTTGAAACTTACTCACATCAAGACTAACAATTGGATGAGAAGCTAGATTCCTGGTTGAATGAGTAGCTATGAGGTCTTCTGTACTGCTAGAAATAAAACAAAGGCTGAGGGAAACTGAGAACTTCCCTGGCGTGTTGCTGCCAGATTGGAGAGACAATGTGCCCTGGGACTTAGACTTTGAAGCACCATCCTTGTTGTTGTTAGATCAGGTCAGTCAGCCCCTTACTCATGGTGATCCCATGTACAGCAGAAGGGAACGCTGCCCGGTCCTGTGCCATCCCTGTGATTGGTTGCAGATCTGACTGTTGTGATCTGCTGAAACCTGTTCAGCATCATAGCAACACGCAAACCTCCACTGATAGAGGGTGGTGGCCATACATGAGGTGCATTGGCTGGAAATCAAATCATGGTCTCCCACACAGGAGGACAGAATTCTACCACTGAACCACCACGGTCCCAGGATGAAGAGCCATGTAGTTATTGTTGTTAGGTGCTATCGAGGATTCAACTCATAGTGACTGGGAGCCATGGCTGGGCTTGAAGAACAATCTGAATGTGAGTACGGCAAGCTCATCAAACAGCTTCCTTAAGGAATGGGTGCTGCAGGGCCAGGTCCCAGCTCAGGCAGGCAGATGATGAATCAGCACTTAGCAAGCTCTGACCCAGGATCCCTGACATCACAAGTCAGCCCATTTTAGACAGGCTTTCTTGTTGTTGTCAGTTGCCATTGAGTAGGTTCCAACTCATGGCGACCTGATGTGTGCTGAGTAGAATTACTCCATAGGGTTTTCAATGGTTGTGACCTTTGTTTGAACCACTAACCTTTCGGCTAGTAGTTGAGCACTTAACACTTTGTGCCACCCCAGGATTTCTTAGACAGCCTTCGTATTCCTAAAATTAAAAAGCCATGTCATGTTGACACCATAGATAAAGGAGAGGTGGGAAAAGGAATGAACAAGCCAAAGGACTAAAGCTCATGACTGAAATCACTGAGAAAACACTGCAGATCTCAAGAAAACCTGATTTTCTTCCCAATGTCTAAGCCAGGGAAGAGTTCAGCTGAAATACATAGAGCTGCAGAGAAAAGACTTTAGCAGATAGAAGCACGTTTATTGCCCGAATAGAATCCCTTAGCCATTCCGGTTTCTCTTATATTAGAATTTTGGCCCTCCAAGTATGAAGGCTTGTAGATTGGCACCTGAAGCATGGGAGACATCAAAGACTTGACGGTAGCTGAAGGTCACCCATTAGTCTCTGGTGGCATTAACACCAGTGGTCAGAGAGTCTCAGAGCCCAAAAGGTCAACCATCATTTTTCATTCCTTTAGAAATATTGACCATGAATGATTGGGGGGTCCTATAGGCAGCATGGCAGCTGGTAAGTTGTTCCCAAAAGAATTTAATTAGCCAGACATTTTCTCACTGGATTCCTTATTCACATCGCTTTACATGAGGCAGGATCACAGCTCTCTGCTCCTTACATCTACTCTTTCAATTTACAGAAATTTTAGCTCAAATACCTATGAGTGTGGAGCAAGCAACATATTATATTTATTTCTGTGTATCTCTGTAAAAGAATACCAAGAGTTCTAATCATAAGAGGGAACTACAGCCCTTATTTGGTCAGTTAATTTAGAAGATGCTATTTTTAGAACATCAGAGTCCCGGGGTGGTACAAATGTTTAAGTGCTCAGCTTTTAACTGAAAGTTTGGAGGTTTGAGTCTACCTAGAGGAATCTCGAAAGAAAGGCCTAGAGATCTACTTCTGAAAAATCAGCCATTGAAAACCCTATGGAGCACGTGGAGTGGCTACGCATCGGAGTCAACTCAATCACAACTGTGCTAATTAGAATGTTATGGACTGAATTGTGTCCCCCAAAAAATGTGTGTCCACTTGGCTAGTCCATGATTCCCAGTATTGTGTGATTGTCCACCATTTTGTCATCTGATATGATTTTCCTATGTGATGTAAATCCTACCTCTATGATGTTAATGAGGCAGGATTAGCAGCAGTTATGTTAATGAGGCAGGACTCAATCTACAATATGAGGTTGTGTTTTAAATTAATCCCTTTAGAGATATAAAAGAGAGAAATGAGCAGAGAGACAGGGGGGCTTCATACCACTAAGAAAAAAGAACCAGGAGAGCAGTACATCCATTGGACCCAGGGTCCCTGCGCTGAGAAGCTCCTCGACTCGGACAGATTGACTCGGACGTTCCTCCAGGACTGACAGAGAGAAAAAGCTTTCCCCTGAAGCTGGCACCCTGAATTCAGACTTCTAGACTGTGAGAGAATAAATTTCTCTTTCTTAAAGCCGTCTGCTTGTGGTATTTCTGTTACAGCAGCACTAAATAACTAAGACATAGGGTAAATACACATTAAGGCATATATAGAAATATTTCATTAAAACACATCACTGGGCAGTTAATTGATTGCTCACTGAATGCAGAGTACTTTTTTGAAAACCATGACTGAGATGCAACAAATATTGATGATTTCTACCATGTTCAAGTTACTGTGGCAGGTTTCTTACGTGGAAAAAAAAAAAAAAAGTCAGGCTATATGAAAGGATAGCTGCTAAATGAAACATAAATACGCATAAAATGTGTAAGATGCACAATAGCATGTATAGATACTTGTTATCAAGAGTCATCTAAGGTATTTCTCCATCACCAGGGATGGCAAATAACCTGGCATTCTCCTATCCTGAGTTCAAAGCAGGTATCGGTAATTGATCATGGTTCTCCTGCTCAGTCAAGATGTGACCCATAATCCTCCTCAACTCAGCTTTTTGGGCAGCCTATATCAGTGCATCAGAGTTCATCTATTCATTCCTTTATTCAACAAATATCCATTGAGCACCTACAACGTGCCAGGCATGTATGTCACAGATGCCAGGATATAGCACCAAACAATACAGGATATGGTTCTTGCTGAAGGGTTTATGTGATTAGGCTGGCATACAAAACTGATTTTCTGTTCCTGGCTTAGATTATGTATGTGCTATTACATCTTCTCCCATAGAAGATATAAGATGAGAAAGGAGAAATGGACACTACTCTTAATATCTGTTAATTCAAGGTCTCCAGAACTTGAACTTCTGGGTAAACAGATTGGTGGAAAAAAGATGTTGTACATTACACTCAAGAAAAAGGGTGAACTAGCCAGTGTGTCTTTAGCTACAAGTTAACAGAAAATCCAACAGAAACTGGTTATAAACAATAAAAAGGTATATTGCCTCACTGTAGCAGAGGCTGAGTTGTCCCCCAGAATCCCACAGTAATTCAACCTCCAATTAGTACATGAGCATCTGGCCACCCAGAATAAAAACTACTCTTCTCAGTCTCCCTCACACTAAGTGTTAGCCAACAAGATATAAGCAGAAGAGTATTTGGCAGCTTCTAGGAATCTTCCTCAAGAGACAGATGGTGCAACACTTTGCCTTCTTCCTTCTGCCTTCCTCCTTCTAGTTATCTGGAAAACAGGTGTCGTTGTCTTGGACATTAAGAATAAGGGCCATATGCCAGGGATGCTGGAGCCCTGAACTGGAAGAATCAAAGATTCCTGAGAACTTCATGGAGTAGGGCCACCATACCCACCCTGGTAAGCCTTCTTGTAGACTTTTCCATGAAATAGAATTAAGCATCTACCCTGCTTAAGTCACTGTTCTCAAGTCTGCATGACTCACAGTGAAACCTGACTCTAGTGAACACTCATATAATGGAAAGTCCAGCAGTAGGGAGGATGTTTAGTTTGCTAAGGCTGCCGTAACAAATATACCACAAGCAGGTGGCTTTAAAGAAATTTATTGTCTCATAGTTTTGGAGGCTAGAAGTCAAAATCAGGGCATCGGCTCTAGGGGGGCCCTTTCTTGTCAGTAACCATGGGCATTCCTTGGCTTGTAGACATGTGATCTCTTTTCCCTGTGTGTATCTCTGCATGTCTATTTCCCCTTTTTATAAGGTACCACTCAAAAGGGATTAGGTTTATCACCCACCTTATTCCAGTATGACTTCAATAACCTAACAAAAGAAAAAGCCTGTTTCCAATCAAGATCATATTCACAGGTACGGGGGTTAGGACTTCAAGGCATCTTTTCTGGGGACACAATCCAATCCATGACAGTGGCCTTCAGGGATGGTGTCACCAATGGCTCTGGCTCTATTTCTCTGCAATGCTCTTGGCCCCCGCCCTCCTCCGTGACTCCATGGCTCATCTTGGGCTGGTAATGACATAGGTATAGTGATTCTGGAATTCACGCCTGCTCGTGGCAAAACCTACAGGAATAGGAGAAAGTAGCTTCCAGAAATTTTCCCGGAAGAGAGAAAATAAACTTACCATGAAATCCCCAATAAACTTTCCTCATATATTTGGGCCTGAATTTAATCCTGAAACAATCATTGGCAAGTGGGCAGGATTACTGTTGGATCAATTAGAAATACCCTGGAACTAGGGTTGGGGTGGCTTCCAATAAGCCAGGCATGCAGGGTGGTGGGAGAGGGTGAATGCTGAACAAAACTGAAATCATACTAGTCAGCATCACTGAGTTGGTCCTGACTCACAGCAACCCCATATGTTACAGCGTTGAACTGCTGCATAAGGTTTTCTTGGCTATACTCTCTACAGAAGCAGATTGCCCGTACAGAAGGAAGTCACTAGGTGGGTTCAAACTGCCAACCTTTAGGTTAGTAGTGGAGCACAAATCATTTGTTCCATACAGGGACCTTCTGAAATAGTACTCATAGCAACTATATAGGACAGAGTAGAACTGCAAGTTTCCAAGGAGCGCCTGGTGGATTTGAACTGCTGACATTTTGGTTAACAGCCGTAGCACTTAACCACTACTCCACCAAGGTTTCCCAAATAGTACTAGGAAGGAGGAAAAGTAACTTTTTGGCTACTTTTTAGCATAACAAAACACCCAAAGCTTAGTGGCTTACAAACAACAACAACCTTATTTATCTTAAAACTAAAACCAAACCAGTTGCCATCAAGTTGACTCCAAATCATGGCAACCCCTCTAATCCACAGGGTTTTTTTGATGGCTGATTTTTCAGAAGTAGATCCCCAAGTCTTTTTCTTCCAAGGCACCTCTGAATGGAGTCGAGCTTCCAATCTTCCTGTTAGCAGTTGAACACTTAACTGTTTGTACCACCCAGGGACTCCTTGTTTACCTCACAAATCTGCAGTTTGGGCAGGGCTCAGGAGGGACAACTCATCTCTGCTCTACATGATATTGGAGGATGGGAGGAAGGGAAAGTGGGAGACTTGAAGACAGCTGGGTGCTTCTCAGACATCTCTCTATCTTGATGTGGTCTCTCGACATGGTCTCTAGAGCATGGCAGCTTTGGAGTAGCCAGACTTCTTACACAGCAACTCAGGGATCTAAAGACACCAGTCCCAAGATAAAGTCAGCGGGCTGCTCTGTTGTGTTTTCTAACTTAGCCTCACTTCTGTTGCATTCTGTTTGTAGAGGCAGTCACAAAGGCCCATCCAGGTTCAAGGTCCTGGAACCACATATGGAGCAGAAATTATTACTGTAAGCCTTTTTGGAAAATACAACCCGCTACAAGGAGAATGGGAGCTTGATAGGTCATCAGTAATATCTACCAGTAGGAGATAAAACATATATATGCAGACACCCACATGCTTGCTGTTCAAAATGATATGTGCTTTAAGGCATAGGTTGAAAGGTGCTACAGCAGTTCAAAAACACAAGAGATTATATTTTGGGTGATGGGTGTGCAAGGAAGACAAAATTTATAGTGGGTCATGAAGAATGGAAAATATGTGTGTACTGAGAGATATGGATAAGAGAATTCTAGGGAGAGGCCAGGCAAGTAAATCTCAAGACACAAGAAAGTACATGGATAAGGGAAATCCAGAAAGATAGGCCAGGCAAGTAAACCCAGGGGAAGAGGAGCCTAAGAAACAATTGCTAAGTAGGCTCAACCAATCATTAATGTCTTCTATGTATTAAAGATTCATAATATTTTCCTAGGACTTCCCCTTGAAAACTTAAATAACATAAATAATAGAATAAGAGGCAAGCAGGCAGACAGAGAGATGAGAGCAAGAATGAGAGAGACAGTTAGAGAGACAGACATAGTGGATGCCCTCTGTAGGAAGCTGTCAGCTTACTCAGTTGACCAAGTGACTGACTACATTGATTATGTGACACTCATGCTGACTTCCTGTAAACGAAAGGATTGATTTTAAAGCAGTAGGTAGTCTCAGCCTGTTTCACTTAAAAATGATGGTGTTTTTCAACAAGCCAGATGAAGAAGTTTGAGGCCAGAGGTGACCTGCCCCTGCTTGCAGGCTCTGGTCACACTAATAGATAAGGAGATGAATATCCACGCACGCTGATAAGCTGGTTTGGATTTTAGAAGCTTGGCCTTAGAGACAGCAATGGATCTCAGTCTTGCTTGCCCAATGAAATCTTGTAGAGAGCTTTTACAAAAGTACTGATGCTGAGGCCTTGCCCAAAATTCTGATTTAATTGATCCAGTGTGCAGCCTGAACACAGGGATTGTTCTCCATCTCCCAGTTGATTCAAAAACTATTCATGTACAACATGATCATCAAAAATTCCCCTGCATTGACTTAAAGAACACAACATCTTTAAGGCATAATAGCTCAGACTTCACCTTCATAACTGGAGTTTCTACCTTGTGGTAGCATTTAAGTTTTCTGCAGGTGAAACAGGAAGAACTCTGGGATAGGTGGAAAAAAACCTGGCTCTTAGATCTGTATTATACTAAACTCCCAACTCTATACAGTATCTGGATGCTTTTTTGTTTTTTAGTTTATAATCCAGATACATGATTTCATTTAGACTCCCAGGGGAAAACTCGTTGTAGTTTGGCTTTCCACATGGGAAAATTGATCTTTGTTATTAGACATTGAGGAATTTGAGCAAAAACAACTCAGGCTAAGAGTGTTCTTTGTATATCAAATCTGCTTTTCTTCATATTGGTCCTTGCCTGTGACAAAATAGAAGAAATACACTCACCTCCAACACACAATGTTCACTGAGTCCACAGTATACTTTCCAGCTGTTAACTGAGGAGTCTGAGATGACTTAAGTAATTTTAGTAACAGAAGCACATGGGAACTGTTCTGCCGTGGATTATACTCTTTGGGTCATAAATACAATCATCTCAAGAGTTTAGAAATGATTTCTTGGGCCAGATCGGCCACCAAACATTTGTGGATTCCCCGCACCTGTTTCAAGGGATGTCCCTATCAGGTCTGTGGGAATTAGACAAATTTACAAGCTGTATGTCTTAAATTCCACCTGGGTGCTTTGGAAATTACAAAAATAAGATAAGTAAGCATATAAACCCAAATGTTGGTTTAGGGCTGAGGCAGGAATCAAAAAGTACATTCAGGAAACACAGGTCAGCAGAATCCTTGAGCCTGGCTGGACCTAGATCCTAAATGGACATTGACAATTCTTGACTCACCTGGGCCAGGTGTGAGCCTGTGCCAGACATTTTCCACTACAGACTGTCAGCTCTTCAGTCCCATGGCAAAGATCGCTGGTGCACTGTGGAGAATGGAAACCAAGCTTCACTCGGTGGATGATCTCTTAGAAACACTGATTCTGAGCATCTGACCCACAGCTTTACCTTCCTTGTAGGACAGGCAAGACGGGACATTCTTCTCTTTGGAGACTCCTTTCTTATGTGGATACCAGCCTGCCTCCTCCCCTGGTTTGGGATTGCCAATGTCAGGTGATTTTGATATACACACCCTGCTGTACCCACCTGTTCCGGGTTCATGCCTCGGAGTGTACCCCCAAAGGAGGTATGACTCCATCCCTCACCTGAGCCCCAGTTCTTTCATCTTATGTTATTTTGCTACGTTGTCATGATTGTCTTCTCAGCTCTTCTTGGCTTAAAATAATGTTTATTCCTGGGTCACCTGAGCTATAAAAGCCTGGGAGCTTTTCACTCTTGGCAATGCTATCCCCTGGGCCAGGAACTCCCCACAAATCCACTTATCCCAGAGGGAGGCAGTGAACCCTGTTGCAGCAGCCATACACTCAGATCTGGAATTAGCAGGAAGCAGCTCAACGCAGAACAGGTACATAGTGCACCAAAAGTAAATGGAGCCATGGCAGGTAAACAGGCCGAAAATCAAGAGCTCCCTCAGTGGAAAAAACGGACTAACCACTGACTCATGCCCCCTTCTGACTGCATTTCCTGCACAGCATTGTGAACCCTTTCTGCAGTTGCACCTGCTGGCCCCACATCCCGCCTCCTTCTCAACACTGCCACAGCATGTTAGCTTAGAACATCATGCAATGGCTAGAATACAGACGAGGCCTAAGAGGTTTGGTGATTTGCTCACAACTAGCTGAAGAGACCATTATTTTTTATTCCTTCATATTTTCGACCAATTCACAGGTTAACAAAACAGCTTGAACAGGAATCCATTTTGGCCAGTGTAAAGGGCAACATGCCACTGTGCCAAGAGTACACACAGCCTTTTGAGTTCTAAGACCAGATCAAATTCCCGCCTTAAACGTGAGCAGATCACTGAACCACTCTGAACTTCTGTTTCCTCCTCAGGAAGAATGGAGGAATCAAATTATACCCAGTTAGGAGGGTAACGGTAAGTCAGGGTAGGGTGAAAACAACTTGGGATTTGGAGTCAGATAGGCTTGTGTTCAAAAGCTGGATTGTCTGCTAATTCCAACCAGCAATCTCTCTGTGTGATACAACCTCCCTCAAAATTAGCCTTACCCTCTCTCGGGTGTTCCACCCGTGGTAGGTACTCTTAAAATAGCCCCCACAGCCCAGGCTGACCAGCCTATTGACAAACAAGAGGCAGAGTGGTGAGTTTAGGGGCTTCCATCGAGATGCGGCCTAGCTGGATTAGCAGGTTTGGTGTTAGACCTGCCAAAATAGCACTGTCTCATCTCTCACAGGAGCCAAAGACAGCTTCAGAGCAAGTGCCAATGCGTCTGCCTCTGGCCAGAATCCACAAGCACGGATAGCACTTTGCTTCTCCTCCTGGGGTTTCAGGGAGCTGTGCCATGTGCAACTCAGACTCACTCCACTCCACCAGAAGGCTCCAGATTTCCCAGATTAACCTCAGCCAGCTGGACGCTGTTGGCAGTCTAGTCAGGTGAACGGCAATACGTATCTTTCCTTTTTATTATAACTTCAAGTACAAAATTACAGCGGTAATTTTGAGGGATGATGTTGGTTACCGACCATTGATGGAAATACCCGCTCTGGGGTGACACTTTGGTGAGACTCAGGAGGAAAGGAAGTCTTCTGAAATCTACAGCTCCAGCCGTAAGCTGTCAATGATGCATTTGAAGTCAGAACCCCTGGGTTCAAATCCCAGCTTAGCCATTTACTAGATACTATCTTGGGCAAGTCATTGAAACTCTCTCAGCTCATCTCTTCATTTGCAGTATGTGGTTTCATCATTATTAAATTAATTTTACCACTAACAGTTAACAAAACAGCAATTGGAGCATTTTGTTCCAACGTTAAGCCAGTCTAAGGGCCAACATGCTGTAGTGCAAAAAATAGGGGCTTTTGAGTAACAAGATAAGGATCGAATCTCAGCTCTTCACTATGGCTTAGCACCGAAGCACTCTGAACTTCTGTTCCCTTCTCTGTAGAATGAAGGATTCAAATAATGCTTACCTATGAAGGTTGCTATAAATCGGAATTGACTCAATGGCAATGGGTTTTTTGTTTTTTTTTTTTTTTTGGTTTTTAGGAGGGTCACAATCGACTCGACGGCAATGGGTTTGGTTTGCTCTGGTGGCACAGTGGTTAAAAACTAGGCTGCTAACCAAAAGGTCAGCAGTTCAAATCTACCACCCGCACCTTGTAAACCCTATGGGGCAGCTCTCCTCTGTCCTGTAGGGTCACTATGAGTCGGAATCAACTCAACGGCAATGGCTTTGGTTTTTGGTGTAGGAGGGCAATGGCAAAACAAGGGTTGGTGAACCAAGAAGTCCTGGGGTCAGAAGCCAGCACTTACACTTAGTGGTGTTGCCTTGGGTAAGTCACTCAGCCTTGCTGAGCCTCAGTTCCTTCACTGTTAAGTGAAATTAATACTATCTGGATTTCTCACTTGGAACCATTTTTAAATGGAATAATGAATGCGTGTAGAGAATCTCCCAGAGATACCTAAGATATAGGGGACACTCAGTAAATGGAAGCTTGTTATTATTGTTATACATAAACATACCTTGTAATAGTGTGAAATGTTGTATATACCTGTCAGTTATTATCACTTTATCTTTTTTCCCACAATACCTAAGGCTGCAAATGTAGTCAAGTGCCTAAAATTATTATTTCTGAAAAGTAAATAAATCAAACTTCTGGTCAGAACACAATAATTCAAGTAAAAGTATTTGAGTAGTCAAGAGCTTGAGCTAGAAGCCAGGTATTTTACCTAAATTTCAGCCATGTGACCTCAGACAAGTCACTTCACCTCCCTTTGCTTCAGTTTTGTCATCTCTACAACAGGATGATAATTCTAGCTACTGCATATAGTTACTGTGAGAATTAAACAACCCTGATAAAATTGAAATGTGAGAAGTACTTAGAAAGTGTCTAACTCATAGAAAATGTTCAATAAATGCTAGCTATTTTTTGAACTAACATAGGAAACCCTGGAGGCACAGTTGTTAAGTGCTACAATTGCTAACCAAGAGGTTGGCAGTTTGAATTCACCAGGTACTCTTTGGTGGAAACTCTATGCGGCAGTTCTACTCTGTCCTATAGGGTCACTATGAGTCAGAATCGACTCGACAGCATTGGGTTTTATTTTTTTGAAGTAATATTAGTATAGTCCCCAACACATGGCAATCTCATGTGTTACAGTAGAACTGCTCCATAGGGTTTTCTTGCTGTAATCTTTACTCAGGCAAATCACCAGGCCTTTTCTTCCACGGAACTGCCTGGAGGGTTTAAATTGCCAGCCTTTTGTTTAGCAGCTGATTGCCAACTGCTTACACCACTCAGGCTCCTTAAATAAAAACCACTATATAAAAAACACTCATGTAACTTTTTGACTGCTGTGTACATTCTTTGCTGTGGCTATGTTAGTAGTTTGCCAAGTCACAGGTCACTATGCTATTCTAATTCTTCCTGAAAAGGGCTCATAATATAGAGAGAAACGGACAATACAAGCATACCTCGAAGATATTGCGGGTTCGGCTCCAGACCACCTCAATAAAGTGAACATCACAATAAAGTGAGTCACGCGAATTTTTTTTTTGCTTTCCCAGTGCATATAAGGTATATTTACACTACTCTGTAGACTACTAAGTATGCCATAGCATTATGTCTGAAGAAACAATGTATGTACCTTAATTAAAATACACTTTATTGCTAAAAAATCCTAACCATCATCTGAGCCTTCAGCAAGTCGTTGATCTTTTTGCTGGTGGAAGGTCTTGCCTCAGTGTTGATGGCAGCTGACTGATCAGGTGGTTACTGAAGTTTGGGGTGGCCGTGGCAATTTCCTAAAATAAGACAACTATGAAGTTTGCCTCATCAATTGACTCTTCATTTCATGAAAGATTTCGCTGTAGCATTCGATGTTATTTGATAGCATTTTACTCACAGTAGAACTTCTTTTATAATTGGAGCCAATCCTCTCAAACCCAGCCTCTGCTTGACCAGCTAAGTTTATAAAATGTTCTAAATCCTTTGTTGTCATTTCAACGGTGTTCACAGCATCTTCACCAGGAGTGGTTTCCATCTCAAGAAGCCACTCTCTTTGCTCATCCATAAGAAGCAACTCCTCATCAGTTAGTTTTATAACGAGATTGTAGTAATTCAGTCACATCTTCAGGCCCTACTTCTAATTCTACTTCCACCACACCTGCAGTTCCTTCCTCCACTGAAGTCTTGAAGCTCTCAAAGTCATCCATGAAAGTCGGAGTCATCTGTTTCCAAACTCCTGTTAATGTTGATATTTCATGAATCACAAATGTTCTTAATGATATGGTGAATCCTTTCCAGAAGATTTTCAATTTATTATTATTATTATTTTATTTTATTTTTTTGCCCAGATTCATCTGAGAAACCACTATCTATGACATCTAATATAAATGTATTTCTCAAGTAATGAAACTTGAAGGTCAAAACTACTCTTTGATCTTGGCTACTCCTTGGCTGCAGGATGGATGTGGTGTTAGCAGGCACGAAAACAACATCAATCTCCTTGTACGGCTCCATCAGCTCTCTTGGGTGACCAGGTGCATTGTCAATAAGCAGTAATATTTTAAAAGGAATCTTTTTTTCTGAGTAGTAGGTCTCAACAGCAGGCTTAAAATATTCAGTAAACCATGTTATAAAACAGATGTGCTGTCGCCCAGGCTTTGTTGTTCCATTTACAGAGCACAAGCAGAGCAAATTTAGCATAATTCTTAAGGGCTCTAGGATTTTCAGAATGTTAAGTGAGCACTGGCTTCGACTTAAAGTCAGCAGCTGCATTAACCCCTGACAAGAGAGTCAGCCTGTCCTTTGAATCTTGGAAGCCAGGCGCAGACTTCTCCACTCTAGCTCTGAAAGCCTTAGACGGCCCCTTCTTCCGGTACAAGGCTGTTCTGTCGCTGTTGAGAACCTGTTGTTTCGTACAGCTACCTCCGCCAACTCCCTTCTGGGTAACTTGCCTCTACGTCAGCACTTTCTGCTTCGTTGTGCATTTTTATGCTATAGAGACGGCGTCTTTCCTTAAACCTCGTGAAGCAATCTCTGCTAGCTTCAAACTTTTCTCCTGCAGCTTCCTCACCTCTCTCGGCCTTCATATAATTGAAGAGAGATAGCGTCTTGCCCTGGATAAGGCTTTTTTGGCTTAAGGGAATGTTGTGGCTGCTTTGATTTTCTATCCAGACCACTAAAACTTCCTCCATACCAGCAATAAGGCTGTTTCACTTTCTTATCATTCAAGAGTTCGTGGGGGCAGCACTTTTCATTTCCTTCCAGAACTTTTCCTTTGCATTCACAACTTGGCTAACTGTTTGGGACAAGAGGCCTAGCTTTTGGCCTGTCTCAGCTTTCAACATGTCTTCCTCACTAAGCTTAATTATTTCTAACTTTTGATTTAAAGTCAGAAACGTGTGACTCTTCTTTTCACTTGAATACTTAGAGGCCATTGTACGCTTATGAATTGGCCTAATTACAATATTGTCATGTCTTAGGGACTCAGACCTGTGGAGTGGGAGAGAGACAGGGGAACGGCTGGTCAGTGGAGCTGTCAGAACACGCACAACATTTATCGATTAAGCTCACCATCCTATATGAGCATGGCTCATGGCACCCCAAAACAATTACAACAGTAACATCAAAGACCACTGATCACAGATCACCATAAGAAATATAATAATAATGAAAAGATTTGAAATATTGCGACAATTACCAAAATGTGACACAGAGGCAAAAAATGAGCACATGCTGTTGGAAAAACGGCAAGGATAGAATTGCTCGAAGCAGGGTTACCACAAACCTTCAATTTGTAAAGAGAGCAAAATCAGAAAAGCATAATAAAGCAAAGTGCAATAAAACGAGTTATGCCTGTGTAGCCAGTCCTTTGACCTACCTCAACTGGTACATTGTACAAATTGAAGAAGCTGTCCCTTTCTGAAAACGCTTACTGTCATCTGCCAGAAATTTTTCAAAATATATATGCCATAATTACTAATGTGAATGGCCCCCCAGGTTTGTTCAGAACACAGTCTTAACAAGCATACATGGGAGACTGCACAGATCAACATAAAAAAGTATGTGTGCATGTATGTGTCCTGGAGTAAATGGAAAGTCAGCCAACTCTTACAGGTAGAAAAGGAAACCAAAACTGAAAACAACATGCATGTTCATCAAGGGCAGAAGGGCTAATCAGCTATTGTATCTGCCCCACACCAAAGAATATGCACAGCAGTTAAAAAGTTAAAAAGAATGTCATATGTAATGTCATAAAATGGACGATGACTGCATCATTACGTAACTGCCAACTTACATCATTACATAATTACCAACTTATATCATTACATAACTGCGAAATTACATCATCATGTAACTGCAAAACCACTGAGAGTCATGGCTTAGCCGAGTTGGCACATAACTGTAACCATCACCGCCAGCATTACTCTCGCCTTTGCATTCGCTACTGCCAGGCATACATCATTAATGCACAAATTAGTCGGATAGTAGATTTTTTACTATTGTCATAAATGTAAAACATCGGATAACAAGATATTGATAAGTGAGGAGTGGGTGTATTCACACACACACATATATACAAAATAAATGGAGCCTGGGTGGCACAAGCAGTTTGCCATCTGTTGCTAACAAAAAGGTTGGCTGAGGGAGAAAAGAAAGGTCCCCTTCAAGGGAGAATCAATAAGAATAAGTTCAGACTACTCAGCAGAAACCATACAGGTGAGAAGGCAATGGGATGACATACACAGAGCGCTGAAGGAGAAAAACTGCCAGCCAAGGATCATATATCCAGCAAAACTCTCTCTGAAATATGAAGGCGAAATTAAGATATTTACAAATAAACACAAGCTTAGAGAATTTGCAAAAACCAAACCAAAGCTACAAGAAATACTAAAGGAAATTGTTTGGTCAGAAAACCAATAATATCAGATACCAGCACAATACAAGGTCACAAAACAGAACATCCTGATATCAACTCAAATAGGGAAATCACAAAAACAAATTAAAATTAATTAAAAAAAAAAAAAGCTCATAACAGGGAATCATTGAAGTCAATATGTAGAAGATCACAATAATCAAAAAGAGGGACTAAATACAGGTGGCATAGAACTGCCATATGGAGAGTGATACAAGGCGATATAGGACAATACAAGTTAGGTTTTTACTTAGAAAAATAGGGGTAAATATTAAGGTAACCACAAAGAGGTATAACAACTCCATAACTCAAAATAAAAGCCAAGAAAAACGTGACGACTCAACAAACATAAAGTCAAATACTATGAAAATGAGGATCTCACAATTTACAAAGAAAAACGTCTCAGTACCAAAAAGTAAGTGGAAAAATGAAATTGTCAACAACACACATAAAAAGACATCAAAATGACAACACTAAACACTTATTTATCTATAATTACGCTGAATGTAAATGGACTAAATGCACCAATAAAGAGACAGAGAGTCTCGGACTGGATAAAGAAACACAATCCATCTATATGCTGCCTACAAGAGACACACCTTAGACTTAGAGACACAAACAAACTAAAACTCAAAGGATGGAAAAAAATATATCAAGCAAACAATACGCAAAAAAGAAGAGGAGTAGCAATATTAATTTCTGACAAAATAGACTTTAGACTTAAATCCACCACAAAGGATAAAGAAAGACACTACATAATGATAAAAGGGACAATTGATCAGGAAGATATAACCATATTAAATAATTATGCACCCAATGACAGGGCTGCAAGATACATAAATCAAATTTTAACAGAACTGAAAAGTGAGATAGACACCTCCACAATTATACTAGGAGACTTCAACACACCACTTTCGGAGAAGGACAGGACATCCAGTAAGAAGCTCAATAGAGACACGGAAGATCTAATTACAACAATCAACCAACTTGACCTCATTGACTTATACAGAACTCTCCACCCAACTGCTGCAAAATATACTTTTTTTTCTAGCGCACATGGAACATTCTCTAGAATAGACCACATATTAGGTCATAAAACAAACCTTTGCAGAATCCAAAACATCGAAATATTACAAAGCATCTTCTCAGACCACAGGGCAATAAAACTAGAAATTAATAACAGAAAAACTAGGGAAAAGAAATCAAAACTTGGAAACTGAACAATACCCTCCTGAAAAAAGACTGGGTTATAGAAGACATCAAGGAGGGAATAAGGAAATTCATAGAATGCAACGAGAATGAAAATACTTCCTATCAAAACCTCTGGGACACAGCAAAAGCAGTGCTCAGAGGCCAGTTTATATCGATAAATGCACACATACAAAAAGAAGATAGAGCCAAAATCAGAGAACTGTCTCTACAACTTGAACAAATAGAAAGTGAGCAACAAAAGAATCCATCAGGCACCAGAAGAAAACAAATAATAAAAATTAGAGCTGAACTAAATGAATTAGAGAACAGAAAAACAATTGAAAGAATTAACAAAGCCAAAAGCTGGTTCTTTGAAAAAATTAACAAAATTGATAAACCATTGGCTAGACTGACTAAAGAAATACAGGAAAGGAAACAAATAACCCAAATAAGAAACGAGAAGGACCACATCACAACAGACCCAACTGAAATTAAAACAATCATATCAGATTATTACAAAAAATTGTACTCTAACAAATTTGCAAACCTAGAAGAAATAGATGAATTCCTGGAAAAACACTACCTACCTAAACTAACACATTCAGAAGTAGAACAACTAAATAGACCCATAACAAAAAAAGAGATTGAAACGGTAATCAAAAAACTCCCAACAAAAAAAAGCCCTGGCCCAGACGGCTTCACTGCAGAGTTCTACCAAACTTTCAGAGAAGAGTTAACACCACTACTACTAAAGGTACTTCAAAGCACAGAAAATGACGGAATACTACCCAACTCATTCTATGAAGCCCCCATCTCCCTGATACCAAAACCAGGTAAAGACATCACAAAAAAAGAAAATTACAGACCTATATCCCTCATGAACATAGATGCAAAAATCCTCAACAAAATTCTAGCCAATACAATTCAACAACATATCAAAAAAATAATTCACCACGACCAAGTGGGATTTATACCAGGTATGCAAGGCTGGTTTAATATTAGAAAAACCATTAATGTAATCCACCGTATAAATAAAACAAAAGACAAAAACCACTTGATGTTATCAATTGATGCAGAAAAGGCATTTGACAAAGTCCAACACCCATTCATGATAAAAACTCTCATCAAAATAGGAATTGAAGGAGAATTCCTCAACATAATAAAGGGCATCTATGCAAAGCCAACAGCCAACATCACTCTAAATGGAGAGAACCTGAAAGCATTTCCCTTGAGAACGGGAACCAGACAAGGATGCCCTTTATCACCGCTCTTATTCAACATTGTGCTAGAAGTCCTAGCCAGAGCAATTAGGCTAGACAAAGAAATAAAGGGCATCCAGACTGGCAAAGAGGAAGTAAAATTATCTCTATTTGCAGATGACATGATCTTATACACAGAAAACCCCAACGAATCCTCCAGAAAACTATTGAAACTAATAGAAGAGTTTGGTAGAGTCTCAGGTTATAAGATAAACATACAAAAATCACTTGGATTCCTCTACATCAACAAAAAGAACATCAAAGAGGAAATAACCAAATCAATACCATTCACAGTAGCCCCCAAGAAGATAAAATACTTAGGAATAAATCTTCCCAAGGATGTAAAAGACCTATACAAAGAAAACTACAAAGCTCTGCTACAAGAAATTCAAAAGGACATACTTAAGTGGAAAAACACAGCTTGCTCAGGGATAGGAAGACTTAACATAGTAAAAATGTCTACCAAAAGCCATCTATACATACAATGCACTTCCGATCCAAATTCCAATGTCATTTTTTAAGGTGATAGAGAAACAAATCACCAACTTCATATGGAAGGGAAAGAAGCCTCGGATAAGCAAAGCACTACTGAAAAAGAAGAAGAAAGTGGGAGGCCTCACTTTACCTGATTTCAGAACCTATTATACAGCCACAGTAGTCAAAACAGCCTGGTACTGGTACAACAACAGGCACATAGACCAATGGAACAGAATTGAGAACCCAGACATAGATCCATCCACATATGAGCAGCTGATATTTGACAAAGGCCCAGTGTCAGTTAATTGGGAAAAAGACAGTCTTTTTAACAAATGGTGCTGGCATAACTGGATATCCATTTGCAAAAAAATGAAACAGGACCCATACCTCACACCATGCACAAAAACTAACTCCAAGTGGATCAAAGACCTAAACATGAAGACTAAAACGATAAAGATCATGGAAGAAAAAATAGGGACAACCCTAGGAGCCCTAATACAAGGCATAAACAGAATACAAAACATTACCAAAAATGACGAAGAGAAACCCGATAACTGGAAGCTCCTAAAAATCAAACACCTATGCTCATCTAAAGACTTCACCAAAAGAGTAAAAAGACCACCTACAGACTGGGAAAGAATTTTCAGCTATGACATCTCCGACCAGCGCCTGATCTCTAAAATCTATATGATTCTGTCAAAACTCAACCACAAAAAGACAAACAACCCAATCAAGAAGTGGGCAAAGGATATGAACACACACTTCACTAAAGAAGATATTCAGGCAGCTAACAGATACATGAGAAAATGCTCCCGATCATTAGCCATTAGAGAAATGCAAATTAAAACCACAATGAGATTCCATCTCACTCCAACAAGGCTGGCATTAATCCAAAAAACACAAAATAATAAATGTTGGAGAGGCTGCAGAGAGATTGGAACTCTTATACACTGCTGGTGGGAATGTCAAATGGTACAACCACTTTGGAAATCTATCTGGTGTTATCTTAAACAGTTAGAAATAGAACTACCATACAACCCCGAAATCCCACTCCTCGGAATATACCCTAGAGAAATAAGAGCCTTCACACAAACAGATATATGCACACCCATGTTTATTGCAGCACTGTTTACAATAGCAAAAAGCTGGAAGCAACCAAGGTGTCCATCAACGGATGAATGATTAAATAAATTGTGGTATATTCACAAAATGGAATACTACCCATCAATAAAGAACAGTGACGAATCTGTGAAACATTTCATAACATGGAGGAACCTGGAAGGCATTATGCTGAGCGAAATTAGTCAGAGGCAAAAGGACAAATATTGTATAAGACCACTATTATAAGATCTTGAGAAATAGTATAAACTGAGAAGAACACATACTTTTGTGGTTACAAAGAGGGGAGGGAGGGAGGGTGGGAGAGGGTTTTTTACTGATTAGTTAGTAGATAAGAACTGCTTTAGGTGAAGGGAAGGACAATACTCAATACACAGAAGGTCAGCTCAAATGGACTGGACCAAAAGCAAAGAAGTTTCTGGGATAAACTGAATGCTTCAAAGGTCAGCGGAGCAAGGGTGGGGGTTTGGGGACTATGGCTTAAGGAGACTTCTAAGTCAATTGGCAAAATAATACTATTATGAAAACATTCTGCATCCTACTTTGAAATGTGGCATCTGGGGTCTTAAATGCTAACAAGCGGCCATCTAAGATGCATCAATTTGTCTCAACCCACCTGGATCAAAGGAGAATGAAGAACACCAAGGTCACACGACAAATATGAGCCCAAGAGACAGAAAGGGCCACATGAACCAGAGACTTACATCATCCTGAGACCAGAAGAACTAGATGGTGTCTGGCCACAACTGATGACTGCCCTGACAGGGAGCACAACAGAGAACCCCTGAGGGAGCAGGAGATCAGTGGGATGCAGACCCCAAATTCTCATAAAAAGACCAGACTTAATGGTCTGACTGAGACTAGAGGAATCCTGGCGGGCATGGTCCCCAAACCTTCTGTTGGCCCAGGACAGGAACCATTCCCGAAGACAACTCATCAGACATGGAAGGGACTGGACAATGGGTTGGAGAGAGATGTTGATGAAGAGTGAGCTACTTGTATCAGGTGGACACTTGAGACTGTGTTGGCATCTCCTGTCTGGAGGGGAGATGGGAGGGTAGAGAGGGTTAGAAACTGGCAAAATTGTTACGAAAGGAGAGACCGGAAGGGCTGACTGATTAGGGGGAGAGTAAGTGGGAGTATGGAGTAAGGTGTATATAAGCTTATATGTGATAGACTGACTTGATTTGTAAACGTTCGCTTAAAGCTCAATAAAAATTATTTTAAAAAAAAGGTTGGCTGTTCATAACCACCCAGCCCCTCCACAGAAGAAAGGACCTGGCAGATTGCTTCCATAAAGATTACAGCCAAGAAAACTTACGGAGCAATTCAACTCTGTAACACTTGGGGTCACCATGTGTCGGGGGCCAACTAGGTCCCTGGATGACACAAACTGATTGCTCTTGGCTACTAACTAGAGGTTGGTGCTTTGAATCCACCCAGCAGCTCTGCAGAGGAAAGCCTTGGCAATCAGCTCTTCAAAGATCACAGCCAAGAAAATCATATGGAGCAGTTCTACTTTGCAACACATGGGGTCGCCATAAGTCAAAATCAACTGGAAGGTAATGAGTCTGACTTTATATATACAGTCATATGTCCCTTAACATCCAAGATAAGTTCTGTGAAATAAGACATTATGTGATTTGGACATTGTGTGAACACCATATTACGGTATATGCACGCAGTCCCCTGGTTATGCAACCAGCCAGGCTCAATATCCCGCCTGCCGGAGGAGCTGGAGCAGCCTGGGCCCCCACGGCCCCCACTGCCGCCTGTCCACTGCACAAAGCCCTAGAGCTGTGGGCCAGATTGGCTGGGTGTGCTCCTAAGGGCAGGAAGAGGCTGAACTGACAACTGGATGAGGACTTTTCCCACTTCTGAGTGGGGTCGGGGGGCGCATGGAGGGCACCAAGAGGTGGCCACAGGAACCACCGGGGAAGGGGATAAGCGGGCGTGCAGGTGCCAGGAGCGAGGTTGGCGATGGCGGCCCTGGCTGCCGATACCCTGTTGCTACGACCGCTTTCTGTCCATGTGCAGCCACTTATGCCCCCACCGCCGCCACTGCCCAGAGCCAGGAGTCCACAAGCGCTAGGGCCAGGCCTGCACCCCCGCCAGAGCCCACCACAGGAAGAGAAGCCACAGCGGGCACTGCCCTGTGCTGGGAAGGAGCAGCTGTTCGGCTGCTGGACGGGAAACGAAGCCAGGACGAGGCGAAGGAGGTGGAGAAGGAGGTGTAGTGGGGATTGAGATGCTCCCTAGAGCCCCTCTGCTCCTTCACTCTGGGGGGTTTGAGGTCTTTAAAACCATTGGGGGAAATAATAAACAAAAGGAGAGCTTCTTTCCCATTTTAAAAAAAAAAAAAACCTTATGGGACCACAGATGTATATACAGTAGGACATTGCCTGAAGGGATGTTATGTGGTACTTGATTGTATATATACATATATATGTATATATCAAATGTACAAGTATATATCAACATATATGTATATATACATATCAAAACAAACTTATTGCTGTGAAGTCTATTCCAACTCATAGTAACCCTATAGGACAGAGTAGAACTGCCCCATAGGGTTTCCAAGGAGTGACTGGTGAATTTGAACTGCTGACCTTTTGATTAGCAGCCAAAGCTCTTAACCACTACGCCAACAGAACCAATGGTATTGAAGGAAGAAGTCCAAGCCGCACTGAAGGCATTAGTGAAAAACAAGGCTCTAGAAATTCACGGAATACCAACTGACATGTTTCAACAAACAGATGCAATACTGGAAGTGCTCATTCATCTATGCCAAAAAATTTGGTAGACAGCTACCTGGCCAACTGACTGGAAGAGATCCATATTTGTGCCCATTTCAAAGATGATCCAACAGAATGCAGAAGTTATCAAACAATACGATTCATGTCACACACAAGTAAAATTTTGCTGAAGATAATTCAAAAACAGTTGCAGCAGTACATTAACAGGGAACTGCCAGATATTCAAGCCAAATTCAGAAGAGAACGTGGAACTGGGGATATCATCACTGATGTCAAATGGATCTTGGCTGAAGGCAGAGAATACCAGAAAGGTGCTTACCTATGTTTTAATGACTATGCAAAGGCATTCAACTATGTGAATCATAACAAATTATGGATAATGTTGAGAAGAGTAGGAATTCCAGAACATTTCACTGTGCTCATGAAGAACTTGTACATAGACCAAGAGGCAGTCATTTGAACAAAACAAGGGGATACTCCATCAGGAAAGATGTGCATCAGGGTTGTATTCTTTCACCATATTTATTCAATCTGTATGCTAAGCAAATAACCTGAGAAGCTGGACCATATGAAGAACATGGCATCGGGATTGGAGGAGGATTCCTTAACAACCTGTGATATGCAAATGACACAACTTTGCTTGCTGAAAACAAAGAATACTTGAAGCACTTACTATTGAAGGTAAAGACCACAGTCTTCAGTACGGATTACACTTCAACATAAAAAAAAACAAAAATCTTCACAACTGGACCAATAAGCAACATTATGATAAATGGAGAAAAGATTGAAGTTGTCAAGGATTTCATTTTCCTTGGATACACAATGTCCATGGAAGCACCAGTCAAGAAATCAAAAAATGCATTGCACTGGGAAAATCTGCTTTGAAAGACCTCTTTAAAGTGTTAAAAAAAAAAAAAAAAAAAAAGCAAAGATGTCACTTTAAGGACTAACATGCACCTGCCCCAAGCCATGGTGTTTTCAATCACCTCATAGGCATGTGAGAGCTGGGCAGTGAGTAAGGAAGTCCAGAGAAGAATTGATGCCTTTGAATTACGGTGTTGGTGAAGAATACTGTGGACTGGCAGAAGAATAAACAAATCTGTCTTGGAGGAAGTATGGCCAGAATGCTCATTAGAAGCAAGCATAGCAAGACTTTGTCTCACATTCTTTGGACATGTTATCAGGATGGACCAGTTCCTGGAGAAGGACACCACGTTTGGTAAAGTAGAGAGTCAGCAAGAAAGAGGAAGACCCTCAACAAGATGGATTGACACAGTGGCTGCAACAATGGGCTCAAGCGTTACAATGATTGTGAGGGTGGTGCAGGACTGGGCAGTGTTTCTTTCTATTGTACGTGGGGTCACTATGAGTCAGAACCAACTCAACGGCACCTAACAACAAATATGTTATAGTGCAAATTTTCTTTGCACTATAACATAGACTGGCTTAGTATTGCAACCAAATGTGTATGTGTTTGTGTGTAATTTTTTTTTTTTTTTACATAAAAGATCTCCAGGAAATAAAGTTGATTGAAAAAAAGCAAGTGGCAAAACAATACACATAGTATGAACTTCTTTTTTAAAAAAACACATACATACACACAAAGCAATGTACTGTAATCCCTACATGTGCATATATGTATGTAAATACATAGAAAATGTCCCTGAAAGGATCCTCAAGGCACTGATAATGCCAGTGACTTTTGGGAATGCGTTAGACTTAGGAGGAGTAGTCAAGGGGAACTCAGACTCATCATAACATTCTATTTTTTAATGTTGTTGTTGTTGTTGAGAATATACACAGCAGAACATAACCGATTCAACAATTTCTACATGTACAATTCAGTGACATTAATTATATTCTTCAAATTGTGCAGCCATTCTCACCCTCCTTTTCTGAATTATTCTTTCCCGATTAGCATAAACTCACTGACCCCTAAGTTTCCTATCTAACCTTTCAAGTTGCTGTCGTCAATTTGATCCCATATAGACAGATTTTAAAAGAGCACAATGCTCAAGGCAGACATTCTTTACTAGTTAATCTAAACTTTTGTTTGGTTTTAAGAAGACTTCTGGTGATATTTTTGGTTTAAAAGGTTTAAAGATTATTTGAGAACAATAGTTTCAGGGATTCATTCTGAAAATCTGGATTCCATTAAAATTCAGAATTCTATTCTACATTTTCCCCCTTTTGATTGGAATTCTTCTATAGAGTCTTTGATGAAAACATTCAGTAATGGTAGGCAAGCATCATCCAGTTCTGGTCTTACGGCCAAGGAGGCAGTTGTTCAGGTAGGCAATTAGCCACACTTTCCATTTCTTCCTCCTTTTCCTGACTCTCCTTTCTCTGTTGCTCCAAGATTCCTTTTTTTATAAGGAGAATATATTTGAGTATTACTATATAATTAAAAATTAATTTTGAGAAGAGATCACAGATTAAAACAGCCAGCTCTGAAGACAAACTTGACCCAGCTCCCAATTTTGCTTCCAAGGTAGCATTGACTAAAACCCATTAAAAACCAAATCAACTGACATTGAGTCAATTCTGACTCATAGCAACCATATAGGATGGAGTAGAACTGCCCCATAGGGTTTCCAAGGCTGCAAATCTTTACGGAAGCAGACTGCCACATCTTTTTCCTGAGAAACAGCTGGTGGATTCAAGCTGTCGACCTTCTGGTTAGAAGTCGAGAGCTTTAACCATGTGCCCCCAGGGCTCAGGACTGACCAAACCCTCCCACATGCGTTTGTCTCCACTTAACTAAATCAGAGATGGAGACCAGACAGCTCTAAACCAAGGCTTTCTCCATCCCAATAGCCAGCCGCAGGCTGAAGCTACTAGTCTAAATAAACACACTAAATAGCAGATTCTTAAGTGTAGCATCCCACCCCACATGGGATTTTCTTTGTAACCAGCATGAAATAGTCCTCATTTACTGAGGCTCAGTAGTTGCTGAGCAACCTGGGAGGAAGGATTTGCTCTGCCGCAAAAGCTTTATGACTTTGAAAAAAGAAGTGCATGACCACTTCATCAAGATAATAAAGAACAAAAAGCCCTAATGTCATTTTTCCCTCATATGTTTTAAGTTCTCCCTTTAGTATCATAGAACTGGAAGGGTATTCTGCCAGGAATAGCATGTGAGAGAGGAGGTCTTCCTTTGGGATTTCTACCAAGGGATACAGTGCATAAATAGCAAAGTAACACTTACTTTTCTGCATGCAACCATCATTAATTCACGTGATACCCCTTACAAATGCCGTAGTAAATCCAAGAAAACCTGTTGAAGTTGCTTGCAAGAAACTGCCTGGAAGCTAAGTCTTGTTGTTAAATGAATTAAGTGTTTTATGTGTCGCTTTTTGAAAAATAGAGTGTATAACACACATACCAGACCAGAAACTGCAGAAATACTTAAGGCTTTGCTCTCGCCCAATTAAGACCAGTGTATGTCTTGATTCTGTAGCAATAGATTTCCTATTCAGGGATCACAGAACGAAATATTTAAGGAAAACATGGGTTAATATAAAATGAGCCAAATAATCTTGTCTGGACAGTTTTCCTTGATGCCAATAAGCTCCCAGAGGTGATGCATTACCTTGCAAATTCTGCTCTTGTAGTGACTCAACATGTCACTCATTGCTCTTAGAATTTTTCAGTATTGCTGTTTCCTCTTCTTACTCCTCTGTACATTACTTACAATAGAACAGAACAAGATTAAACCTTTAAACCAAGAAGGCGTTTTATATTTTCCATTTTAAGTACCCTTGGTCCAGAGTTACTGTGGGTTTTTAAATAAATATCAGGCTTCCCAATACCCATGCGATGCAATTCTATGGCAAACACATTTTACCAGATGGAATACTAGTAATCAAAAATGGCAACAATGGAAATTTAAATATTCAGGGTTGAGGATGTGATGCAAGACAGGTGAGTTCTTTAAAAGCAATCTCCATTTAGTTGATGGGATTGTGGACTCACTGCAGTAAAAGTTTTAAATCAAACATTAAAAATATATATGAAGAAGTTCAAGGTCAATTTAGGCCACTGAACACAAAGATGTTTGCAAACAGGGCTCTTGAAAAGTAAGGTGGGCTTCTCCATTCAACAGCCTGTGAAAATTGTGATGTTTCTTTCAAAAGGCAGTCCCTTAATAAATTAGCCATAAGGGAGGAGAATGTTGGTAGAGAGAAAAGAGATGTAGAGATATCCTCTACTTTTCCTTTTTTAAAAGCCTTTTTTCTCCAGGGAATATGTTTACAAACAATATCTATTAATTTGTACAATAGCTATCAAAGCACCTACTGTCAGTGCTAAAGGCACCACTGAGTATTAAACATAATTCCTACCTTCAAGGATTTTATGGTCTAGTGAGGGAAAAAGAGGCATGTAAACAGTTGAGCACTAAATAGGAGTAGGCGCTGCTTGTCATAATAGCACATAGGAGAGAGTCCTAAACCCATCTGCATGGGGCTGTGAAGACATCCTAGAGGAAATGACTTCTAATCAGATTCCTGAAGAACAGTGTATTATTTAAGAATGCTTTCAGCTGCAAGTAACAAAAAAATCTAACAGTAATTTTAACACACAGCAAGAAATCTAGAAGTAAGCAGCTGCTAGATTTGGTTGAGAGCCTTGGCAATGTGTCAGGGCCGCCATCTTGTGAGTCTCTTGGTCTTACCTTTATGTTTGTTCAACATGGTTACAAAACGGCTGCCCCAGCTACAGACATCACACCTAGAAGAAGTGGGAAAGATCTGAGCCAGCTACTTCTGTCTTATTCTTATAAAGTAAAAAAATAAACTTGCCCAGGTGCTCCCACAATAAATTTATTGTTATGATCCATAGATCAGAACATTCAAAGGTCAAGGGGACCTCAGACTAACAGAAAAATATTTGCAACGGAAATGTACATTTTATATTAGAATATTTGTTCACAAATGAGTAAGAGAATAGGTTAAGGACACGACCAGATAGGTCTCAAGAGAAGCAATATGAATGCCTAATACATAATAATATAAATTTTTATTGAAAGTATGAGATATTTCCACACATCAGGTTAGGAAATATTTGCTTATGTTACAGTGACCTAGGACTCTTAAGTTCTGCTGATAAGAAATGTAAAATAGTAAACTCTTTACATAAGTGAACTTGACAGTGTACATCAAAAACCTTTGAAATGTTTCACACCACTTAACTCATCATTTTACTTCTAAAACTCTTTTTTAAAGAAATAATCAGTGATTCAGAAAAGATGTGAACAAGGACGCTTATCATTGCATTATTTATAGTATCAAAATATGGAAACATCCTAAATATTAAAAATTATGATTCACCAAAAGACTAAATATTATACAGTTATTAGAAATTATGTTCTCAAGTAACTTTTTATAAAATTGGGAAATACAATATATTAAGTGAAAAACAAGAAGTAAAAACTACAAACCAAATATGATTCCAATTTTGTAAATAAAATGCACAGAAAGAAAAGACAGAAGAGAGTAATAGTTTCTCAGGATGGTATGTTTACAGGCACTTTTAATTTTCTTCTTCTTATTTGCCTATATTTCTCATAATTTTATATGATGAGAAAAATAAGAGCTAGCATCGATGAAGTTGTGTGTTTTGTTTATTATTTGTTAATCCTCACAATCCCATGAGATGGTGGCTATTCTAATACTCACTTTACACATAAGAATAGATAGTTGGTAACATTTCCAAGATCACACAGCAAATATTGCCTGGACCAGAATCTGAACTTAGATCTGTCTGGCTGCAGGTCATACATCGATTCAGCAATTTCTACATGTACAACTCAGTGACATTGGTTACGTCCTTGGAACTGTACAACCATTCTCACCCTTTTCTACCTAATTGTTCCTCCTCCATTAACATAAACTTACTGCCCCCTAGGATTCCTATCTAATCTTTCAAGTTGCTGTTGTCGGTTTGATCCCATATACACAGATCTTAAAAGAGCACACTGCCCAAGGCAGACATTCTTTACTAGTTAAACTAAACAATTGTTTGGTTTTAAGAGGATCTCAAGGGATATTTTTGGTTTAAGGTTTAAAGATTATCTCAGGGCAATAATGTCAAGGGTTCACCCAGCCTCCAGGATTCCAGAATATCTGGATTCCATGAGAATTTGAAACTCTTTTCTACATTTTCCCCTTTTGATCAGGATTCTTCTATAGAATCTTTCATCAGAATGTTCAGTAATAGTCGCAAGCACCATCCAGTTTTTCTGGTCTCATGGCAAAGGGGAGTAGTTGTTCATGGAGGCAATTAGCCACAAATTCCATTTTGTCCTCCTATTTCTGATTCTTCTTCCTTTGCTGCTCCAGGAGAAGAGAGGACAATTGTTGTGCCTTGAAGGGCCGTTTGCAAGTTTTAAGACCCCAGGCACTATGCAATGAACTAAGAGGTACAACAGAAGCACTAAATGAGCCATTAGGCCAATAAACTGGGATGGCCCAGGAAACCACGACCCTAAAAATAACCTTCAAACCAAGGAACCAAATTCCATGTGGTGTTTGGTTGTACATAAACAGCCTCAGCAGCTACTCTTTTTTTTTTTTTATGGTTGTTGTTGTAAACATATGTATCAAACAACTTTTGCCAGTTCAACTTTTTACAAGTGTACAACTTACTGACAGCAATTACATTAATTGGCTGTGCAATCTTACCCTTAATCAATGCAATTCTTCCTTTACCGTAAATCCAAACTCATTACTCCATAAGCTATAACCTCCCTTTTCCTCTCCCTCCCACTCCTGGTAACCACTAATAAACTTTGGTCTCTATATATTTGTCTGTTTGTCTTTTTATACAAGTGAGGTCATAAAACACTTGTCCTTTTCTGGTTGACTTATTTCACTCAGCCTAGCGTCTTTAAACTCCATCTATTTTTATATTGTAGCATGTATCAAGACTTCACTTCTCTTACTGGTTGAGTAGTATTCTATTGTATGTATGTACCACATTTTGTTAATGGGCATTTACGTTGTTTCCACCTTTTGGCTGTTGTGAATAGTGCTGCAATGAACATGGTGTACAATTCTCTGTTTGAGTCTCTGTTTTCAAGTCTTTTGGGTATATACCTAGGAGCGGAATTGCTGGGTCATGTGGTAGTTCTGGAAACCCTGGTGGCATAGTGGTTAAGAGCTATAGCTGCTAACCAAAAGGTCAGCAGTTCAAATCCACCAGGCGCTCCTTGGAAACGCTATGGGGCAGTTCTACCCTGTCCTATAGGGTTGCTATGAGTCGGAATCAACTCAACTGCAGTCGGTTGGGTTTTTATGGTAGTTCTGGAGCTTGGTGGTGCATTGGTTAAGAGCTCAGCTGCTAACCAAAAGCTCAGCATTTTGAATCCACCAGCCACTTCTTGGAAACCCTCTGGGGCAGTTTTACTCTGTCCTATAGGGTCGCTATGATTTGGAATTGACTCAATGGCAATGGGCTTGGTTTGGTTTTTTATGACAGTTCTATTTTTAGCTTTTTGAGGAACTGCCACAGTGTTTTCCACAATAACAGCACTATTTTGCATTCCTACCAGCAATAAATAAGGGTTCTAATTTCCCCAGATCTTTGCCCACATTTGTTTTTTTTTTTTTTTTCTTAATTATTCTAGTGGGATTGAAATGATATCTCATGTGGTTTTGATTTGCATCTGTCTGATGGCTGATGATGCTGAGCATCTTTTTATATATTTAGTAGCCATTTGAATGTCCTCTTTGGTGAAATGCCTATTAAGTCCTTTGCCCATGTTACAATTAGGTTGTCTCTTTGTAGTTAACTTGTCAAAGTTTTATACATATTTTGGTTATTAAATTCTCAATGAATATATGGTTTCCAAAGATATTCTCCCAGTGAGCAGCTTGTCTTTTCACTTTTTTGGTAAAGTCTTTTAATCAATGAAAATTTTTAATTTTTATGAGGTTCCGTTTATTTATTTTGTCTTTTGCTGTTTCTGCTTTTGTTATTACGGTAGATAATCCATTGTTAAAAGATAGGGCCAACAGCATTGCTCCTGCATTTTCTTCTATTTCATTGTTTCAGTTTTCACATTTAGGTCTCTAAGCTATTTTGAATTTGTTTTTGTATGTGGTATGAGGCATGGATCCTGTTTCATTTTCCTGCACGTGAAGATCCAATTTTCCCAATATCATTTATTGAAGAGACTCCATCAAATGGACTTAAAACCCAAATAATTGTCAAAAATCAATTGACTATAGATGTGTGAGTTTATTTCTGGACTCTCAGTTCTATTCCATTGGTCTATGTGTCTATTGTTTTGATTACTGTAGCTATATAAAGCAAAAAAAAACAAAGTCGTTGCCATCGAGTCGATTCCAACTCATAGTGACCCTATGTGGCTATACAATATGTTTTAAAATCAGGAAGTGTGAGACCTCCTACTTTGTTTTTCTTTTTCAACATTGCTTTAGCTATCTGGGGCCTCTTGCCATTCCATATAAAGTTAAGGATTGGTTTTTCGATTTCTGTAAAGAAGGCGGTTAGAATTTTGATTGGGATTACATTGAATCTGTGGATTTCTTTGGGTAGTATTGACTTCTTAGCAACATTGAGTCTTCTAATCCATGAACACAGAACATCTTTCCATTTATCAAAGTCTTTAATCTCTTTCGGCAGTGTTTTATAATTTTCACTGCATAAGTCTTGCACAACCCTGGTTAAATTTATTCCTAGATATTTTATTCTTTTAGATGCTATTGTAAATGGAATTAGATACTTATTTTCAAAGGTTCAAAATGCAGTTAGGGAGTATGCAAGCAAAATGTTGAAAACCAGTGCTCAAATTAAAAAACTGTGGCCCAAAAAATGTAAAGGAAATTTTCTGCAATACAGAGAAGCTGATAAATAGAACATCCATCAACACTACACTAACCAACAAAAAAAGCCAAACCCAGTGCCGTCGAGTCGATCCCGACTTGTAGCGACCCTATAGGACAGAGTAGAACTGCCCCATAGAGTTTCCAAGGAGCGCCTGGCGGATTCGAACTGCTGACCCTTTGGTTAGCAGCCATAGCGCTTAACCACTACGCCTCCAGGGTTTCCACTACACTAACAGTACAAATAAAAGTAGTTTTAAGAGAAATGAAGTCCTAATGTATGCTGGAACATGGATAAACCTTGAAAACATTATGCTGAATAAAATAAATCAGTCACAAAGGGACAAATATTGTATGATCCCACTTATATGAAATATCTAGAACAGGCAAAGCATAGAGACCAAAATCTATTAGTAGTTACAAGGAGAAGGGGCAAAGGGGTAATCATTGTTTAGGGGGCACTGAGCTTCTGTTAAGGATGACGGAAAATTTTGGAAATAGATAGTGGTGATGGTTGCCCAATATAGCGAAAGTAATTAATGTCACTGAATTGTTCAGTAAAAGAACGCTGAAATGGCAATTTTTTGTGATGTGTGTATGTATTCACTGTAATAAAAAATAATTTATTTTTATTGGGGTCTTTATTCAGTGCAAGAAGGCCACATTTAGCAAAGTGGCCTCAGCTGCTGCAAAATGTCCAGGTGTCTATCAGCTTACAGGAAACACTGGTAGTATAGTGGTTAAGAGCTATGGCTGCTAACCAAAAGGTCGGCAGTTCAAATCCACCAGGTGCTCCTTGGAAACTCTACCGGGCAGTTCTACTCTGTCCCATAGGGTCACTATGAGTCGGAATCGACTCGACGGCAAAGGGTTTTGCTTTTGATCAGCTTGCATTCTTCGCCACATATTTCTCTGTGAAAGAATATCTTCACTCAAGGCTTCCCAGACATTAGTGATTAGCCTACCATCTTAATAAAATGTCCCGTATGTGCTGCCACTGTGATTTTTTTACTTAATATTTTTTCAAAATCAACTACTTTATGCTAAGGAATTATATCCCTAAAATAACAGAGTTGCTGTGTTAATTATACTTTTCTAAATACATATTAAATGAACAAAAGTTTTAAAATAAAAAATCCCCAATCGTGCCAACTAAACTTCCTGTGCCAGCTACACTGCTTCCACCGGTGAACAAACTGAACAGAGTTGCTCTGACTGAATCTACTGGTAGGCTAAGCCTTTGATCTTCCAAGATCTGGGGACATGACTGTTTTATTACTTTGGAAGAAGTTGGGGCTATCTCATCAACTTGGAGGATTTCAGTCTGTCTCCAGGCTCACAGAATGTTGGCCCAATAGTGGCCAACAGGTAGTCATTTTTTCCCTCTCAACAAAGAGATAAAACTATATTGTTTGCAAGCTTCACATAATGTGTTTCACTTGCCACTATGCCTGGGCTGTCTTAGGCTGGTTTCTCTAGAGAAGCTAAACCAGTAAAGCTTATAAATATATATATATAGAGAGAGATTTATATCAAGGAAATGGCTCATGCGGTTGTAGAGGCTGGAACGTCTCAAGTCCGTGGGTCAGGCTTCTCCTGATGCATGCAGCCACAGGGGTTGGTGAACCCAAATCAGCAGGTTGGAGAGCAGGGCTCTTGTTCACAAGCTGTGAAGATCAACAAATTCCAAAGATCGGCAGGCAAGACCACAGGTAAGCTGCTAACTCATATCCCAAGAACAGAAGATCAGATGAACAGGAACCAGCTGCAGGATCCAGAATGAGAAAAAGCTCCCCAAACCTTGCCAGAATATCCACTTATATTCAGTGCAGGCCACAAGCCCAAGGAAACTCCTTTTCAACTGATTGGTTACTCACTGCAAATCCCATCATGGAGGTGATCACATAATATCAAATCTCATCATGGAAGTGATCACACTATCATACGACTATCAAATCACTGAGGATCATGGCCCAGCCAAGTCGATAAGCAACCTTAACCATTACAGGCAATGATCAGTCATAAAGTAGTTGGGCTTCTTATAACCAAAATCAGCTGAGCTTCAATGACACCAGAATACACATAGATAGATGGACGGACAGACGGAAGGGGGGGTGGGTAGGTGACTGTGTGAGTGGGTAGACATAGACATATGTAATGTGATAAGACACAGAAAGTAAGTGAATAAATCTTGGAAATAGGTAAATAAGGATAGTAAAAAATAAAAGGAAGCTGTAATTGAATTCAGTACACTCAATACATCTCATTAGAGCCTATTCGCTCACTAGAAATAGGCTACTAATTTGACCCTAGCAATCTAGCAGCTAATACAAAAGAAGAAACTTGATCATGGAAACCTGGCCTAAAAGTCTGAGACACCTATATTTGCATCCTAGCTCTGAAACTACCCAGATGCGTGTCCTCAAGTGCAAGTCCTTGAACCTTCTACGCCTTAGTTTTCTATAAAATGGGAATGATGAAATCGATTTGGCACTTCCTTAAAAAGCTAGAAATAGAACTACCATATGATCCAGCAATCCCACTGCTTGCGATATATCCTAGAGGAGAGCCATCACATGAACAGATATATGCACACCCATGTTCATTGCAGCACTGTTTACAATAGCAAAAAGACGGAAGCAACCAAGGTGCCCATCAACGGATGAATGGGTAAATTACAGTATATTCACGCAATGGAATACTATGCATTAATAAAGAACAACAATGAATCCGTGAAACATTTCACAGCATGGAGAAATCTGGAAAGCATTATGCTGAGTAAAATAAGTCAATTGCAAAAGGACAAATATTGTATAAGACCACTGTTATACGAACTCAAGAAATAATTTAAACAGAGAAGAAAATATTCTTTGATGGTTACTAGTGGGGGAGGGAGGGAGGGAGAGAGGGATTCACTAATTAGAAAGTAGATAAGGACTAATTTAGGCAAAGGGAAGGACAATACACAATACAGGTGAGGTCAGCACAACTGGACTAAACCAAAAGCAAAGCAGTTTCCTGAATAAACTGAACACTTCAAAAACCAGCGTAGTAGGGGTGGGGGTTTGGGGACCATGGTTTCAGGGGGCATCTAGGTCAATTGACATAATAAAATCTATTAAGAAAACATTCTGCATCCAATTTAGAAGAGTGGCATCTGGAGTCTTAAGCAAGCGGCCATCTAAGATGCAACAATTGGTCTCAACCCACATGGAGCAAAGGAGAATGAAGAACACTAAAGACACAAGGTAAGTATGAGCACAAGAGTCAGAATGGGCCACATAAATCTCAGACTACATCAGCCAGAGATCAGAAGAACTAGATGGTGCCCAGCTACAACCCATGACTGCCATGACAGGGAGCAAAACAGAGCAAGAGAGCAGTGCGATACAGACCTCAAATTCTCATAAAAAGACCAGACTTAATGGTCTAACTGAGACTGGAGGGACTCCAGAGGTCATGGTCCCCAGACCTTCTGTTAGCCCAAGACAGGAACCTTTCCCAAAGCCAACTCTTCAGACAGGGATTGGACTGGACTATAAGACAGAAAATGATACTTGTAAGGAGTGGGCTTCTTGGATCAAGTAGACACACGAGGCTATGTGTGCAGCTCCTGTCTGCAGGAGAGATGTGAAGGCCAAGGGGGACAGAAGATGGCTGGATGGACACAAAAATACAGGGTGGAGAGAAGGAGTGTGCTGTCTCATTAGGGGGAGAGCAACTAGGAGTATACAGCAATGTTTATATAAGGTTTTGTATGACAGACTGACTTGATTTGTAAACTTTCACTTAAAGCACAATAAAAATTTTTTTTTAATTTTTTGAACTGTATTACTATTGGAAATTCTCATATGATTCTATATATCAAAATATAGTCAAATACTTAATATTGCCTACATTGCTATGGGAAATAAACAGTAAATTGAAGTTATGACTTCATATGAAATATAACCTACACATGGTAGCATGGGTCCTTTTGCTTGTTTCATTTCCTATTAGAAGAAATTTTAATGAAGAGCGTCAATAAAATATTGATTAAAGAGTGCTAAAAAAAAAGAGAGGGGAGAATGATGGTCTCTAACTCATAGAGTTGTGAACCACACAAGTCAAGTATCTAGTAGAACACCCGTCACTCAGCAAATGTTTAATACTTTAATACTTAACAGCTCACACTATCCATAGAATAAAAAGTAAAATCAGTTGCTCAGGACCAGCTAGCAAATAGCTAACCCTCCAATACTGGCAGAAGGTCAATGACACTCAGGTAAAGAGAGAATGAAGCTCCTACACACTTTCTTTAGCAACACTTGTGTTTTTAATCAGTCATTATTTTTAAAATAATTATAACTTTCACATGGCCAGAAGTTTGACGGTTGCTTCAGGCTCCAACATAGAACATTAGGGTTTAAGTGTGTGTGTGTGTGTGTGTGTGTGTGTGCGTATGCACAAACATGTGCTATTGTTTTACTTTAGCAGTCCCTTGACTAAAAGTGATTCATCCCATCACAGATTTTCATAGGTGGCCTCAACATTGACCTCTATTTTCTTCGGAAATAAACTGTACTTCCTGGCTCTGCCTGCCTCTCCTCATCTTCTCATACATCAGTGGAAACTGAGCTTTCTCTGGCTGAGAAGGCAGTGGGTCCCTTGGACCAGATTAATATTATTGCAATGTATCAACCATTGACAAGTGCTGGACTCGCTAACTAGGCAGTAGACTCCCTGATCTTCCTACCTGATCTTCCGGGAGGATTTTAGGCTTCATGCACACCCAGAGCCCTTTGGCTCAGGTACATCTCTCAGCTCCAGGACCTACTGGGATTCCAGTCAGCAGACTCGATATTTCATTCTACCACTGAAATCCCTAATTGCTGAGCCATGATGATTTTTCCGCACCTGACTGTGGGGTGTGTCAGCACACCAAGCCAAAATATCTGAAAACTTCCTAATTCATTAAAATACATGTGCAACTGGAGTCTGCTAACTCTGTTGTCCCAGTGTCCACAACTCTGGCTCCCCCCATCTCATTGTCCCCCATAACTCATAATCCAAATTGATCCAATATAAGGGAACACCTTGCCCTCCTGGTGGTCTGGAAACAATAATGTCAGGGTTAATTCCCATTCGTGCCTAGTTATATCTGCAGTCAAGCAATAGCACATGCTGCTTCCTATGTTAGTATCCCCCTGAGGCCATAAAAGACTTGACTAGAGGCCAAAGTCACACTTTCCCACAGGGGCTTAAATTACCATATTTCTCAGAAAGCTGTATATTTTTATCCATAACTCAAAGAAACTTCTAAAAGTATGATTAGAAAAGTAGGAAAAAAAAAAACAACTGAATGTTCTTTACTTGGTAACTTAACACTGCTCAACTTAACACTGGTAACTTAACACAGGGGAAGAGCAGGGGGAAAGAACCTCTGGGCCTTCCAAAACAGAAGCATGACAATAATAAATTTTTATCAAAGAAGTCAGAAAGCAATGGATGAAACCATTTTAGTCCAACTTGTGAGAAACACATCACACCAGTCAATAAGAATACTGAGTGCCCACGAAGAACTTAACCAACTGCTCATGAGTAGAGACATAAAACAGTATCGGGCTTAAGAGCTGGAGTTCTGGAGTCAGGTAGATTTACAGATTTTCTGGGTTCATATTCTGGATTGTTAACCTGGTTCTCCCCCATACTAGCTGCATGATTTGGGGTAAATAACTTAATCTGTAACAATTTCAGTCCCCTCTGTAAAACGGGGCTAACAAGAGCTCTTCCATGGAGCTGCTGTGAATTTAAATGACTTGACTTATTAATGGGCAAAGAACAGAGCAGGGCAACAGGACACATATATTGTCTATGGGGTAGACAATGACAGTGGTGATTCAGGGGTAGAAATTTCCAAGCAGGAAACCAAAAAAACTAAACCCATTGCTGTCAAGATGATTCCAACTCACAGCAACCCTATAGGACAGAATAGAACTGCCCCATAGCGTTTCCAAGGAGTGACAGGAAGATTCAAACTGCTGACCTTCTGGTTAGCAGTCTGAGCTCCTAACCACTGTACCAGCAGGCTCCCTGTGCAGGAAAACCAGATTCAATTCCAGCCAATGCGCCTCAAGCACAGCTTCCACCCATCGGTCAGGGGAGACTTGTGTGTTGTTGTGATGCTGAACAGGTTTCAATGGTGCTTCTAGATTAAGACAGACTAGGAAGAAAGGCCTGGCAATCTACTTCCAAAAATCAGCCAGTGAAAACTCTGTGGATCACAGTGGTCCAATCCCATCATGCTTGGGGTCACCATAAGTCGAGGGCTGACTTCAGCACAGCTAACACTAATAATAGGAGAGACAGTTGTATGAGAAATGATCAGTGCCCTCAAAAGGCACACAGTCTAGCAAAGAAGAAAGTATGAACATCTAATTATAATACAATGCAGTATCTGCCATAATTGAGGTCAGAAAGATGACACATGCAACAGGGGACATTTTCCTGGTGGAGCCAGGATGTGGACCTTGGCAGTCTGATGTCAGGGTCTCTGTTCTTCATCCTTAAGTTCTACTGGCAAGGTCCTTGAGGAAAGAAGTGCCCTGATGATCAACCTGGCCCCCAATCCTGTGTTCAATATGTGAAGATTCCAGATACCGTTGGCCACTTTCTACGACCCTGTTGGGCTAACTGAAGCCAGTCATACCAGTTACCTCTTTAAACCTGAAGAATTATGCATAAATAGATCCTCCTTCAAAGCACTTTGGCCACTTAATCTATTTTCTTGAGAACTTTTGAGTCCTTGCCACATCACACGGTCACTCAGCTGTACAGAAAGTCTTGCATCAGAATCTCCCCATAAAGATGGAAATGTCAGAATCAATTTTCTTGAGAAGAAATAAAAATGGCTTTTTGTCCTAAAGTTCTCTTTACAGCAAAATTTATGGGACTAGAAACTCGTCCTGAGGGACAAGACGGAAGGCTCATTTGAAGGGTTATTTTAATCTGGATGAGGAAAGCCTTAGAGAAGTCACTACAAGAAACTCTGCTGGTCCCCAGAGGACCAGTGAAGTTAGATACGTGAATTTTGTTTCATTTCTAACAGCTACAATTCTTTTATAAAGTGCTGGTTTTATCTCAAGGCTAGTGGGATGGCAAGCTATTTGAAACAGAAAAACTGAGCAAGCTGGAGTCATGAATGGAACTCAGCACAGCAGATTGCAGACAGCTCAGCAAAGGGTGTGGTATGCCCAGTTGGCAAAGCTATCTGGAGAGCTTCAGGGCCCTGTAAACTGTCTGAAGCTTCATTCTACAAGGAAGGCTAAAATCTTACTGGAATACATCTGCAAGTATGACACATTTTAACTCAGTTCCCCACACAGGACTCATTACAGAATGGTCAAGACGTAAACTGCTCCTTTTTTCACAAAAGAAGACTACGTTTTGAAGTAAAAATTAGAAACAGTTCTCACCCATGCTGTCCCTGCCCCCGCTAAATAAATGTTGAACAAAATTTAAAGACTGTCGCTTTTAAGGAATGCCAAATCTCTCTCCTTCCCCTGGCCCTCCACCCCCACCCCATGTTTGTTGCAATGTGGGGAGGTATAGACAACAATTACTGAGTCACAGGGTATGACACATTCTAGGGATAGTTCAGGCAAGCCACCAAGTCTGACGAACAGCAGTGATCACAGCAGAGGGCAGAGCCCAGTGACAGGAAGCTAGGCCTCCACTAAAGCTGGAAGCCCTGGCAGCTGGGCCAGTAGCATCTGGAGAGCAGTCAAGGTTCAGGTTTAGGGACATCTGCAAGGTCACAATAAGGCCAGCCCCAGTCAGTGGCAGGACTGGTGGTAGTGGCTCTAGAATTTGAATATAAGAAGGGCTTCGAGTGGCAGCTGGGTTGGAAAAGGACTAGAAAACTTGTCTAGAAGTTGTGTTTGTGTAGCACATTACATAGGATTGAAAAAATTTCAATTATCCATATTAAAAATCAGGGGTACTATGGAGACTTTGGGAGGGTGGCTAAAATCTCCCATAACACACCCCACAAGCCACCCCCCCAATACTGCAGAAACTATAAGTTTCCTGGATTCAGAATTCTGTAAGGTCAGCCCCAAGCAGAATGTTGGACATACAGTGACATTAGAAACCAAGACATATGGGGGAGCGGGGACAGGCTCTGGCTGCAAAAGTCAGCTGTAGGTGTCCTAGCAGACTGGAAGTTGGGGACAAGGAGGGCTTGTTACAACTCCCAATACAAGGCAATCGCTCCATGATCAGCAGAGGGACACGCACCCTTGATTAGCAGAGTGGTTTGGCTGTCTGGATGTGAAGGCTTCATGCTGGGGAAGGATATGCTGGGGCCTGCTTAATTGCTTCCTGCCTCAAGCTCAGATTGGTCTGGGAAGAAGGCAGGGCCGAGGCTGCAGGTGGGAGATAAGTGCCACCAGCTAAGATGGAGCTGGAAGAGGCTGAGTCCGGGGAAATTCGACTAGAGGAAGGAGTGGGGAGGACAGGTTTAAATGAACCCTTCAATGTTCTAGGGAAGGAGACGGGTCACTCAATGTGGGGAAGGAACTTCCTCCCTTCTTTCTTTATTTTCCTTCCTCTCTCTTCCCACACAGGCAACCAGCTTAAGGCAGGATAAGCTGTCTCGAGGAAGAAGTAAAAACAGCTCTTAAATTATTGCAGGTCATATCCTGTTAACAACAACAACAAGAGAGCAGAGCACTGCCTCTCCAGCAGGGACCAGGCTTCCATGATCTCTGACCACAGGGATTAAATTAGTACCTGCTTCACAGCCTCAGCTGAGGCTTTAACCCACAAATCTCCCTTCCTCACTCCTTTAAGGAAAACGCTAACCACTTCCATTTCAGCTACTGAGAGCACATATTCCTTTTACTACAAACATTTCTGCAAAGTCTTTCCCTGAGAGTTGACTATGGATGCAAAAACCCAAGAGGCAGGGTCTGCGGCTTTTGTATCCTCGATTCATGTTCTTGAACATTTGGCTTAGAACTTAAAGACGAAACCCCAATGTCTTGGTTTGCTAGTGTCACCATAACAACAATACCACAAGTGAGTGGTTTTAAAGAACAGAAATTTATTTTATCACAGCTCTGGAAGCCAGAAGTCCAAATCCAGGGAGTCAGCAGGGCTATACTCTCTGGCTAGAAGTCTAAATCATGGTGTCAGCTCTAGGTGAAGTTTCTTCCTCATCTCTTTTAGTTTCTGGCAGCCCCACGCATTTCTTGGTGTTCCTTGGTTTGTAGACAGATCCCCACATGGTCTCTGCACCCTATGTGTCTCTGTCTTCCTGTTTTATAAGACACTACTCAGAAGGGATTAGGTTTAGGACCCACCCTACACTGGCATGACCTCATTAGCATAACGAAAAGAAAACCCTGTTTCTAAACACAGCCACTTTCACAGGTACAGGGGTTAGGATTTCAGAATATCTTTTGGGGGGACACAATTCAATTCCTAACATCCGGCAATAGTGAAAGAGCCAGGAGATGAACAAGTGTATCATAGCTACCCTTTCCCAACAGTAAAAAAAAAGTTCAGGATTGACTAGTAACCTAAGAAATACTCACCACTCTTTAATTTTCAGATTTAAAAAAAACTGTCTTTGGGGTGAAAATCATCTAAAGCCTGCCTGCCAAGTAGGATTTAATTTTTTTAATTTAAAAAAGAAATTCTCGGGTTTGACGTGCATGAACTGGTTTAGCTTATTGCAAGGTAGTCATAGCAAGGCACACAAGTAAGACCTCCTGACAATGATTTAGAACTGGAGAATAAGAATTAACAATTACAATTACAATGTTAGCTCAATGATTAGAGACCAAATCTTTAGACTTCAGGTGTTTACTTTTTAAAAGTGGTCTTGGGAGAAAGGCTTAACCACAGCTCGTACTTGGTGGAGGTCCCTCGTAGCTAGGGTCGGAGGTCAGTATGTTACCAATCACCAATCTGATACAAAGGGTCCTTGTCTTTTCCTGAGTAAGAATACACGCAAAAGACAAACTTTATCTTCAGCAAGCTTTATTTTGCTTGAGTCAAGTAAAAGGAGTCAGCAGGGATCTAAGCCTCTCCAAAAGGCTGACTTGAAAAGGGAAGCAAGGCTAGGGTTTATATGGGGTCAGTGGAGACAACAGAGCAACGAATACTTAGTGGGCTTCTTTCAAGGGGAGGGTACTTCTCAGAATGGTGGTGCATGTTAATTAGGTTGTGCGAGCATCTGGAATCCAAGATGGAACCCGCTGATATTCAAGATGGAGTCCTCTTGGCAGCCCTTGGCATCACTTATTATGGGATATAGTGCAAGCGCACTGATCTTTGGCACTACATCACCATCTCTGGAGGGCTAAGGAAGGTTAAACAGTGGTCACACTTTGTTCTGCACATGCGGGAGCCTGTAAAGGGGGAAGGGACTAAAAAAAACACTAAGAAGGAGATAGTAATTCGTAATTCATGGGTTCTTTCAGCCTTATCTCCTGTTGACAGGGTGTGGTTCCTATTTACCCAACTTTTAGATGGTAATCTTTTAACAGCTCTTTTGTTCCGCCAGCACAGTTAACCCTATCTGTCTCAATCCCCCCCGAGAGATTTCATACTCATGATTCTTTATGAGGGTGTAGGGGCAGAGGTCTCTTCTGTAACTTCTTCAAGCTGGCACCAGGTTGTTGGCCTGCCTAGCAGAGTAGAAATCTCTCTCTATCTGGTTTAAAGTTTTGTAAGGACTGGCGGTCTCACTTTCAGGAATGGGCTGGAAACCCTGTATCATCTTGGAATTGTTGTAACACAGAGAACACAAACTTTATCAGAAGCTTGAGGAGACAAGACCCAAAAATCAGAAGTATAGCAACTAGGGGGCCCAAAAAGGGTAGAAACCAAGTAATAAACCAAGTAATAGAGGGGCGTGCCTCCCGCACTGTCTACTAAATATCTTGGCCTCCCCCTCTTTTTTTTCTCAAGTGGCAGCAGACAGAATCTCAGTCCAGAGTCTCAGTCTTTGGAGAGAGTCAGATTCTAGAGGGAGGTTCCAGCTCTGCCTTCTCTCGGTGAATGAGCAGAAATCCAGTTTTTATATGTGAGTTTTTTACCTTGGCCTCACACAATAATGGCCAGTGTGACGTCAAATACTAGTATGTTATGTCTTGTCTCCAGGGTTAGATGTTAGCCAAATGTCACATCTTCTCTTCAAGGTTAGAGATTAGGGAGGTTGTTTAGACTTATGTCTCAAGGGTAGTTTACAAAGATTAACTATGTTATGTTTTCTTTTATCACAGCCAAAAAAAAAAAAACCCCAAGAATGTTCCCGTCAAATCGATTCCAACTCATAGCGACCCTATAGGACAGAGTAGAACATCCCTATAGGGTTTCCGAGGTTGTTATCTTTACAGTAGCAGACTGCTTCATCTTTCTCCCATGGAGTGGCTGGTGCGTTTGAACCACTGCGCTTTTGGTTAGCAGCCAAGTGCTTGCCAGGTCAAAGTCAACTTCAATTTTGTTTGTATTCTTCATATACTTCATATGCTTCTATGTCTGTATTCAGAAATCTTCTAAATAATATTCTAATGGCTTACAGGTTTCTCATGACTTATAGTTAATATTAGAGAGTCTCACAGAAGTAGACATATTTCTAAGACACATTATGAGTGCTTATATATTTTATATATATATATGTATTTTTAAAACATAGTAGTGGCCTGTATCTTATATGATTTGAGAACATTATAGAAACATACAGAACGCTGCTCTTCTTCAATCTAGTCCATTCAGAGGCAAATATTTCTCCCTAGGAGTTAGGGAGGCAGATGTAACCGCAAAGAGCTTACTGTTGTCAGTACTTAGATGCTGCTGTAAGTCACTCTCAAGGAACTTAAAAATGAAAGAGTTAAGACTGATCTCAGAGAGATAAAATGTAAAATCAGTGCCTGGAAAAGTATGCCAAGTCACCTTAAAGATTCAGAACGGCCCCCTGAATATGTCCATCATTTGTAGCGTTGAGTGTGGGGGAGGGGATGGTCCACCAGGCACAGGAATGTGGCAGCGCCCTGCAGCATAGCCAGGGGAGAGGGTAGCCTCTTCTGAGGACTTGGCTCCTGTGGTTCCACTGGCACGTAGAGCCCGCTGAGGAGATAGGTGCGTCAGGCTGATTATGGCCCCAGGGCATGAAACATGCCGTTCATTTAACTCACTCAACAACCTCAGATCATCATGTAGATCTTTACATAGACCCACAGAAGGAGAACGCACCGTCGCAGGTCAAGGGCGATGCTCCAGTCCCCTCAGCAGACCCAGTCCTTACAAGTTGGCTTGGTTACTTAGTTTACAAATAAGCTTGGTTAGAGAAGTCCACCCTTGAGAGAATGGACCTGTTGGAAAATTCAGTGTTTATGGTAGACATTCAATAAACATTCACTGAGTGACCAAATTAATAAAATTAGGTCTTGAGCCTGCGACACTGAGGGTTTGATTCTGAGCCTTGGAAAATCCCCTCAGGCCATGCCTCCCTGTGGCACCTTGAGAGCTAGCCTTCTGCTCTTTCCTGGGCTCCAGCCTGCCGGCACTCACTGCCCTTTGGTCTGAACTGTCTTTTCGAGAATATATTTACTTATTGGTCAGACATGCTCCTGCTTTTTCCGACATTGACCAACACAAAACCAGCTCTGGCGGGGGTGGCGGGGGGAGCCCTTGCTCTTCATAAAATAATATAAAACAACAAATAACAGCTAAGTAGTGTGGCTCAGGAGCCCTGGTGGCAGTTCGAATCTACTATCTGCTCCTCGGAAACCCTATGGGGCAGTTCTACCCTGTCCTATAGGGTCGCTAAGGGTCGGAATCAACTCGACGGCAACGGGTTTTAGCGCGCATTAGTGGAGTAGTGTGGTTCGAGTCAGGAAAGCAGGAACGGCTAAGAAAGACCGTACGGAAAGGACAGGAGTGAGTTGGTCCTGTAGGAAAGTACGGTTTACATGGACAGGCGGAGGGTGGTATCGGTGCACTGGAGGTGGGGATGGGAATGTTAGCAGAATAAAAGACTGGCCAGATCTTGCAGTCTTCAATGCCAGGGTACTGCAGGCTCTTGAAGCAGAACCGGGCCTAAGATAATGGCTCTGGTAATAGTGCTGAGGCTGGGTCGGAAAGAAAGAAGTGAGAGAACAATAAATAATCAATCCAAGAATATGGTGAAAGGGTTACTGAGCCTTTACTTACGACCTTGTTTTTCCCTCCAACTCTAGATTGATCTTCCTAGGCTCTGTTAAGAAGCCCTGGTGGTACAGTGGTTAAGCACTTGGTTGCTAACTGGAAGGTTGGTGATTCAAACCCACCAGCTGCTCTGAGAGTCCGCTTCCATAAAGAGATACAGCCTAGGAAACCCCACAGGGCAGTTCTACTCTGGTCTATAGAGTTGCTGTGAGCTGGAATCCACTCAACCGCAACAAGTTTGGTTTGGTTTGGTTTTTGGTTACGCTCTGTTATGTCAACGCAGCCCACTATATTTTACTGAGATCCTACTGTACTCACATAATCTCATTTATCAGTCCCAACAAACATAAGGCACATATTCTTATCCCCAATTTATAGGTAAAAAATGAAGAGGCCCCAGTTAAATAACTTGCCCAAGGTCACATAGCTGGTTACAGGCAAAGCCCTGAATTCGAACTCAGATCTATTTGAGCTAAAGGCCAGCAGCCCCTTTTGTGCCTGTGTATGTGGACAGTTACCCTGCTATCCAGAGAAAATAAAAAATACGATTTCTTGGCAGAGGCGTTAAAAGTCAAGTTCTAGATTTTTTTTTTTTTTAATGTTTTTAAATCAACATCACATTTAGTCCAGGAAGAATTTGCTGTTAACAAGCATTAAGTACAGTAAAATCTGCAAAAGACAGAACCTGTGTAAGGCGTAAATCTGTTAGAGAAGGAAAACTCAAATATTTTCCACTAAAACAAGTGATAGAAAAGTGGTAAGACTGCACCCTGTCAAAGGCAGAAAACTCACAAGACCTGGAAAAGCAAGGTAGTCCCATCAAGTTCCAGCTCTCACAGGTTTCACTGTATTTGGTGAGCTTCTCAAATATATGCAATTCCCAGTGATACAAATGGAAGTCAGCATTAAAAAACAGAGTAAATCAAATTGGATTAGTGATTCAAACCAGGTAAAGTTTATTATTCTCTATATGAATGAAGTCCAGGGGTGAGCAGTTTGGGACTGCAACAATAGCACCCCAGGGCCACCCAGGACCCCCATTCCTAAATTTCTGCTGCACCATTCTTAGGATGAAGCTTCCATCCTTAAGGTCACCTTTTGATCCAACAGGGTACCAAAGCTTTAGCCTTTAAGTAAGTCCATGCCCCAGGCAAGCAGTGAAGGAAGAAAAGATGACTAAAAAAAAAATGTGTTGCATCTCTCTGTCCCTGTCATAAGGAGTGCTTTCATAAGTGCCTCTCAACAAATTGCTCTTGGAAGAAATTGGTCATTCCAAGGGGGTTGTAATTGTGTCTTATTCTAGGCAGCGATGTGTTCAGCTAAAAATCCATGACTCAGGAAGTAGGTGAAAATGGATATTGGGTAGGCAACTAACAGTCTATGCTACTCGGATAACCTGAATCAGCAAGGAAGCCAACAATTAATTTAAATCTAGACTGCATCCTAGAATTTGATTTGCATGTAGATAATGCAAAACTGAGCCTCTTATAGCACTTCTCTGCAGGCTAAAGAAGGAAGAGGCTTGAAAACGTATTTGAGAATCTTTACGCATTTGGTTTTAATTTTTTCAATGACTTTTTGGTATTTTAATGAGAGGTTTGCTCCGGTCTTGTAAACATAATTTCCTGAGACCTGTAAAATTTTTCTTTTATTATATTTTCAATACAAGCTCTTTGCATAGTGAGTGCAATGTATTAAGTGTGAAAAATACAGCTATAGGAATTGGAGAAGTCAATGTAGCGTCTAGGGAGCACTGAACAGTGAAAAGGTGCTGCTGTTACACAGACAATCACCAACTCTGCCCAGAGAGGTCAGCTTCTCCAGAGAGCTAAGTTTTATGTTGCAATTTGCCGGGTGACAGTTATATAATATTTTTAAAGCCAACCCCAAAGGGCATTATCTTGTTTCTCTAGGGCCAGCAGAAGAGCCTTTACTGGTAAAATGGAATCTTCCTTGCCCTTTGTTTTATTTCTAAGTGGACTAGTAATGGTTTCGGATTAAAGGCAGCCTCAAAAACTTTTCAGGAAGGTCAGAATTCAGGCATCATCCAAGCAATTCTGATTTAGAGAACTCATGAGCAAAGGACTAACTAGACCTTTATTTAGTCTAAAGCACTCAGATGTTCCCAGACTTAGTAGGTTTAGTGTAAAAACATGAAGCGGTTTCTTAACTGTGATTCTAAATTTTCTGATTATACCGGAAATTTTTAAAAACTGCAGAATTTCAAACACCTCCCGATTTTAATACTTCCAAAACAACACAAGATTCTTTTTCAGCTTATACTAACATTGAAGAACCATTGTCAGACAGCTCAGAACGTAGGTAAACAGTACCAGTAGTGACCTATTTTTAGAGACCAGGGGTTTCGGTGTCTTACCACTCCAGAAATAAATACCATCATCTTTCCTTCTATTTCAATGAGCACAGCTGTCTGGGTAGGGATGTAAACATCCCTTCGTGATGTTGTGAATCCAAACACAACAATGTCAGGCTGGTGTGTGAGAACCAGGAAACAAAGCTGACTACAAAAATTGCACCAGATCCAATCTATTCTCATTATCTCATCTACATGAAGTAAGACCACTACATGGACAATACACTCGGATCGCCTTTTTAAATTAGCCCTTTGTTTGATCCATGTTTCTACTGTAAGTGCAAAAATGATAATAGAATTTGCATTTGCTAATAGCCCAGAGTGTGGCCCTAAATGCAGATATGCAAAGTTCCATTTCCTTCCAAGTCCACCCTCTACTCAACCTGACCCATCTGTGTGCAGTTGGGTCAATATAACATCTGACAGGAGAAAAAGCTTTTCCAAACCATACAAAGGGACACTGGTGGTTCAGTGGTAAAAATCTTGCCTTCCATGCTGGAGACCTGGGTTCGATCTCTGGCCAATGCCTGTCATGCTCAGCTACCGCCCATCTGTCTGTGGAGGCTTGTGTGTTGCTAGATGCGGAACAGGTTTCAGTGGAGCTTCCAGACTAAGATGGACCAGGAAGAAAGGCCTGGTGATCTACTTCCAAAAATCAGCCAATGAAAAGCCTGTGGGTCACAACAGTCTGATTTGTAACCGGTCACAGGGATGCTGCGCATCGGGTCACCATGAGTCGAGGCCAACTCGCCAGCAACTGACAACAACAAAAATCTGTTCAAGGATGTCAGAAAAACCCTATCTCACAAGGATCCAGTACAGTTCTGCCTGGCTTTTCTCTTGTGCTAAGAAAAAAAGAGTGATTTCTTATGTACAGCACAGCTCTCCCAAATTCTCAGACCAGGGTGCCGGCTTGGGCCCTCCCTACCCATGTAGTGGCCTCTTAACTATCCCCCTCGCACTAAAGAATGTCATCTAGGAATGACCAGTAGTGGCCTGTGGACCAAGACAAGTCCACAGATATGTTTTATTTGGCCCTTACGTTATATTTAAATACATTTAAGCCAACATTTAAAAATCAAGAGATTTGAAACAAAAAATTATCTATTAAAATTTGAAAGCATTGGTGGTACTGGCCTGTTTTCCCAGATGGCAACCACCAGCTAGAGCTGAGGAGAGAGTGGTGTCCCCCTAGCAGAGAGGCATGTCCTCTCCAGCCTGCCCCATTCCCACTGCTCTCATTTGTTTCAGGACCCAGAGGTCAATGGTCTTGACTTTTAACCTTGCGTTTGCTCAGTTGACTGTCTTGTACTAGAAGCATTTTTCTATACTATCAATAGATTCTGGAGGCAGACACGGCCCGCGTCCATACCCTTGGCCTCCCACAAATGCCATACATTTGACCTCAGAGAGTTTTAATCATCTCCCTGAGACTCAGTAACCTTATGGGTAAGACGGGCAATAATAATAGTACTTATTTTGTGAGATGGTTGTGAGGATAAAATATTTAAAAGCACTTAGAACAGGGTCTGCCATACGGTAAGAGTACAATTAATGTTAGCTTTTAAAGTCCGTGTCTTAATACTCAATACACAGAAGGTCAGCTCAACTGGACTGGACCAAAAGCAAAGAAGTTTCCGGGATAAACTGAATGCTTCAAAGGTCAGCAGAGCAAGGGCGGGGGTTTGGGGACTATGGCTTAAGGGGACTTCTAAGTCAATTGGCAAAATAATTCTGTTACGAAAACATTCTGCATCCCACTTTGAAATGTGGCATCTGGGGTTTTAAATGCTTACAAGTGGCCATCTAAGATGCATCAATTGGTCTCAATCCACCTGGATCAAAGGAGAATGAAGAACACCAAGGTCACACGATAACTATGAGCCCAAGAGACAGAAAGGGCCACATGAACTAGAGACTTACATCATCCTGAGACCAGAAGAACTAGATGGTGCCCGGCCACAACCGACGACTGCCCTGACAGGGAGCACAACAGAGAACCCCTGAGGGAGCAGGAGATCAGTGGGATGCAGACCCCAAATTCTCATAAAAAGACCAGACTTAATGGTCTGACTGAGACTAGAGGAATCCCGGTGGTCATGGCCCCCAAACCTTCTGTTGGCCCAGGACAGGAACCATTCCCGAAGACAACTCATCAGACATGGAAGGGACTGGACGATGGGTTGGAAAGAGATGCTGATGAAGAGTGAACTACTTGTATCAGGTGGACACTTGAAACTGTGTTGGCATCTCCTGTCTGGAGGGGAGATAGGAGGGTAGAGAGGGTTAGAAACTGGCAAAATGGTCACGAAAGGAGAGACTGGAAGGAGGGAGCGGGCTGAGTCATTAGGGTGAAGAGTAAGTGGGAGTATGGAGTAAGGTGTATATAAGCTTATATGTGACAGACTGTCTTGATTTGTAAACATTCACTTAAAGCTCAATAAAAATTATTAAAAATAAATAAATAAAGTCCATGTCTTTATTCAAAACTGAGCGGGGCAGGTGGGGGGGAGGAGATAGACCAAAAGAACCATGTTGAAAAAGAGAGTATGTCTTTGTAGAATGATTAAAACTCACTCCCAAGTATTTAGTAGGCAAAGCCCCAGCCACTTTCATTCAGTTATTGCCCTTCTAGACCCTATAAACCAGTTCCCATTGAAACAATTCTGACTCATGTTTGTCAGAGTAGAACTTCGCTACATAGAGTTCTCAATAGTTAATTTTTTAGAATTAGATCACCAGGCCTTTCTTCCGAGGCACCTTTGGGTGAGCTCAAGCCTCCAACCTTTCAGTTAGCAGCCAAATGTGTCAACCATTTGCATCTCCAGAGACTCCGCTGGACCCTGTGTTGTTAGTTGCTGTCATGGATTGAATTGTGTCCCCCAGAAATATCTGTCAACTTGTCTAGGTCATGATTCTCTTGTATGATTGTCTACGAATTTATCATCTGATGTGATTTCCCTATGTGTTTGTAAATCTGTGCAATAATATGGATTAGCCACAGTTATATTGATGAAATCTATAAGATTAGATAGTGTCTTAAGCCAACCTCTTTTGAGATATGAAAGAGAGAAGTGAGCAGAGAGACATGGGGACCTCATACCACCAAGAAAGTAGTGCCGGGAGCGGAGTGCGTCCTTTGGACCTGAGGTTCCTGCTCTGAGATGCTCCCAGACCAAGGGAAGGCTGATGCATCACAAGGACTTTCCTCCTGAGCTGACAGGGAGAAAAAGCCTTCCCCTGGAGCTGACACCCTGGATTTGACTTGTAACCTACTAGACTGTGAGAGAATAAATTTCCCTTTGGTAAAGCCACCCACTTTGGTATTTCCATTATAGCAGCACTAGATGACTAAGACAGCTGCCATCAAGTCAGTTCCAACACATGGTGACCCTAGGTGTGCAGAAAAGAACTCTTCCTGGACTTTTCAAGGTTGTGACCTTTAAGAAGCAGATCACAAAGTCTGTCTTCTGAGGCACCTCTGGGTGGCTTTGAACCATCAACCTTTTGGCTAGTTGAGCACTTAACAGTTTGGACCACACGGGGACTCCATCTGGACCCTATAGGTAGGTACAAGAGACCCCTGCTCCAGGCCTCTCATATCTGCCCAACATGTGAATTCTTTCCAGATTAATTTTCCCAGAGCAAAGCTGTACTCATTTCTCTCAGAACCTTTAATGGGGCCAGCCTCCCCAGCCTGCAGGGTCCTCTATGATCAGCCCATCATAGCTCTCTTCATACACTACCAAACATATACACTACCATACCATGCTCACTGCACCTCTGCACCTTGTTCCAGCTGCGGGCTCTCTGGAATGCTCTTCCACCCCATGCATTGCTCACTCAGGTACAACCCATCCTTCAAGGTTTAGCATAAAGACCATTTCCTTGTGAAACCTTGCTCTAAACTCTGTGAGCATTCTCTCTCACAGTATTTCACACTTCTCTTGGATGACACAAGCAGTTCATGTGCTTGCTTGGCTGCCAACTGAAAGATTGGAGGTTCGAGTCTACCCAGGGATGACCCAGAAGAAATGTTTGGTGACATACTTCCGAAAAATCAGCCACTGAAGACCCTATGTAGCACAGTTCTACTCTGATGCACAGGGGGTGGCCACGAGTTGGAGTCGATCTGACAAATTAGTCCGGTATGTGTCTCTTCTTTCTCATACTTAGCTGTAAAATTCTTGATAATATATATTTTTTTTTACTTCCCAAATCACCAATCACAGTAAAATGCATTCAATAAAGGATAATATTACCTTTTTCCTTTCTAAAATATATTCTGGATTTTGATATAACATGGCAGCCAGCTAACAGTTTGAGACAGCCTCTCCCAGGTTCCCAGAAAAATATTAGGAGCTGGGCCCTGGGGGCTGGAGGTGGGGAACAGGGTAGAGGGTAGGGAGGAAAGGAAAGCACAGCAAAATGAAGACTGGGACCACATTGGAGTGGCTGGAAGAATTGGGAGAAATTTTCGGGAACTTTGAGACCAATGAAACTGGGCACAGAAAGGCAAGGCTACGTGAGACAGAGTAAACCTGTCCCTCCCACTCTCTGACACAAATTATGAGAATGCAAGTTATGAGAAGATGGAACCACCCTTAAGAGATATTTTTTAAGAGAATTCCATGCACAGCTCCACAATTTTGAAGTCTCTACAGGATAGGTGCTTTTCTAGTAAAAAAAAAATTACAAAAATTGGCACAAGGAAAAGAAACAACACAAAAAGAATTGAACAAGAAGCATGGAATAAATTGAGAAAGCTGTCAATAAAATGACACCCCCTCCAAAAAAAAAGCATAGAAGTATCTGAAGTAGAATATATCAAAAAATGAATATTGTTGGATTACACATTTTTCCCTTCTGTCTTGATTTGAATTTTCTAACTTTTTCTGATTGCTTTTGTAATAATAAAAATAAATACCATTATTAATTTTTATAGTTTTTTAAAATACAAAATAAAATGACAAAATACGCCATTTTACCCAATAGATTAAAAACCCATCAGATGCTGAGTGGCTTAAAATCAGAAAAGGTGTGCATCAGGGTTGTATCCTTTCACCATACTTATTCAATCTATATACTGAGCAAATAACCTGAGAAACTGGACTATATGAAGAAGAACACAGCATCAGGATTGGAGGAAGACTCATTAACAACCTGCAATATGCCTATGACATGACCTTGCTCACTGAAAGTGAAGAGGACTTAAAGTACTTACCGATGAAGATCAAAAACTATAGCCATCAGTATGGATTATGTCTCAACATAAAGAAAACAAAAATCCTCACACCTGGACCAAAAGCAACATCATGATAAGTGGAGAAAACATTGAAGTTGTCAAGGGTATCATTTTACTTGGATCCACGATCAACTCCCATGGAAGCTGCAGTCAGGAAATCAAACAATGTATTGTATTGGGCAAATCTGCTGCAAAAGACCTTTTTCAAGTGTTGAAAAGCGAAGATGTCACTTGAGGTCTAAGATGCACCTGACCCAAAACGTGATGTTTTAAATTACCTCACGTGCATGCAAAAGCTGGACAACAAGTAAGGAAGACAGAAGAAGAATTGATGCCTTTGAATTATGGTGTTGGCAAAGAACATTGAATATACCATGAAGTTCCAGAAGTACAAACAAATCTGTCTTGGAAAAAATACAGCCAGAATGCTCCTTAGAACCCAGGATGGAGAGATTTGGACATGTTATCAGGAGGAACCAGTCCCTGGAGAAAGACATCTTACTTGGTAAAGTAAAGGGTCAGCGAAAAGAGGAAGACCCTCTACAAGAAGAATTGACGCAGTGGCTGTAACAATGGGCTCAAACATAGCAATGACTGTGAGGATGGCGCAGGACTGGGCAGTGTTTCTTTCTATTGTACATAGGGTTGCTGTGAGTCAGAACGGAATCAACAGCACCTAACAACAACAACAGACTACCTACCCATTAGATAGTTAACATTTATCAAGTACTTACTATATATGGAATAACATACTAGGTAATTTATTATTACCTCATTTATTCTTCACATGAATCCATTTACATTTGAGAAACTGAGGTTCAGCAAAATTAAAGACCTTGCTTCAGGTCTCACAGCTAAGAAAAGATAGAGCCTTGGCCTACCCAGATCTCACAGTTTCCAGAGCTTCAGCCTTTTGATGTCACAGTCCTATAGGAGTGCAAGGAGACACTGTCACGTGTTGCTGAAGGAAGAAGAAACTTTCTAGAAAATAATTGTGCAACACATGTCAGGAGCTTTAAAAGCATTCACATTCTAAGTAATATCTCTAGGAATATATGCTGAAGAAATAATCCAAAATTTGCTCAAAGATTTGTGGCCAAGGATGTTCACAACATCTTATATATTATAGTGAGAAATTGTAAACAACTATATGTCAAGGAAAGAAAATGATTAAATGAGTTACAGTATTTCAATTTAAAATTGTTTTAAAAAATTCCAATGACATGGCAAAATAATAAATAAAAAAATGATATGAAATTATATTTCATATAATTCTATTTTATAAATATGTAAATTATGTATATATAACCAAAACCAAACCAAACCCATTGCCATCAATTCCAACTCCTAGTGACCCTATAGGACAGAGTAGAATTGTCCAATAGAGTTTCCAAGGAGCACCTGGTGGACTCGAACTGCTGAACTTTTGGTTAGCAACTGTAACACTTAACTGCTATGCCACCAGGGCTTCCAGAAGAATAGCTTCCCTGACCAAGAAATGAACCTGGGCCGCAGTGTTGACAGCATCCACTCCTAACCACTAGACCACCAGGGAGTGTCATTTTATATATATATATATACTCACACACACACACACATTTATATATATTAGAAAAAGAACTGAGAAAAAATGCACAATCATTATTTATTGTGATGAGATTATGGATAATTTTTTAAATTTTTTCTCTGCTTTCCAGTTAATATAATTAACTATGTAACCATCATATCAATTAATGTTCTCATACAAGACTCATTCTTCAAATCTTCATTTATAATGAACTTCGCAGATTGCACCCATTACACCAAAAACACTTCTGTTTAAAAAGAGTGCATTCAGATTTTTACTCTAATTTCTAGAATATATAAGTAAATTTGAAAGCATTCCATATGAGAAATATTAATGTCAACAATGTAACAGAAAAAATTTAACTCACATAGAGCCCAAAGAATTAAAATGTAGAAGCAGGACCAAGATGGTGGAATAGCCAGATGCTTCCAGCAATCCCTCTTATAACAAATACCTGAAAAAACAAGTGAAATGATTATATTTATGACAAGCTAGGAGCCCTGAACATCAAATGCAAAGTTCGAAAACGGACTGAGTGGAAGAGAGAGGGAGAGACATTTCAGAAGCAGAGAGGAGTTGCCAGGCCTGAATCGCCAGGATCCCTCAGGCACCATTCCCAGGAGCAGCTGCAACAGGCTGCTGGTACTAGCATTCGGCCACATTTTCCTCAGGGAGAAGCAGCTAGCCATACAGCCTACTCACACCTCCAGAAGCAGAGAAGAACAGCACTCTTGGAAAAAGCTAAGTACTTGCATATATTTTACCACGCCCCCTTCCCCCAAGCCGGCTTCAGAGGCTGTTGATTTCTCTGGACCTGAAATAGGCCCTGTTGAGCACTGGGAGCCATTCTCCCTGCCTTGGAGAAGGAATACATTTGCAATTGGGGGAAAAGATAATTTGCCAGCTCCGCTAACCTGGGGAGCTCCAAACAGAAGCAGCTCCTGTCCAATCATAAATGGTCTGTGGGCATTGAATACCCTTCCCCCTGCATGGACTTGTGTGGGCCTACTTCAGGAGACTAGGCCCTTGTTGGCAGACTGCAACTGTTTCAGCTGTGTGCTGGAGAGGTGAGTGTTTGATATTTGACACCACTTTGCCTATTAAACAGGGTCCTCACCTACCCGCATGAGGGGCCTAAGGACTGTTGACTCCACTCATGTCACCCAGCCTCCTGTGACACGGGTCCAAGGATAACTGCTACCTCCCAGTCCTTACAACCAAAAGTGCTGGGGGTCCATGGTCCATCTGCAGAACCCGCCCAACTGTACACTCTAGGGAAGAGGGAAGCGCTTTCCTCAGAGACACTTGGGGGACAATTCTCAGCCCTCTGCCTTGTTCAGAGCATGACCCCCTGCTGTAACCAGATACCGGTACCTACACCAATCATCCGTACCCCTCTAAGACTATAGGACAAAGCCTGCACTACACACTTGATGACCAGCTACCTGGACACCTGAGGTGAATTCATACAAAAAAGCAAATGGACTCCTGGACTGATACACCTGGTAACAGCTCTAGCCATCTGGAGACAGGACGTCAGAGCTTCAAAGGTGAAAATAATCAAGCTAGCTCACTCAACCAACCCATTTGGGCATATCAAAACAAAACAAGGCAAGAAGCTAGGACACGGTAAGCAAATATAAAATGAACCAATATAGTAACTTATAGATGGCTTGGAGACAACAGTCAATATCAAATCACATAAAGAAACAGACCATGATTGCCTCAACAAGCTCTCAAAACAAAGAATCAAGGGATCTTCTAGATGAAACTGACTTCCTGGAATTACCAGATGCAGAATACAAAAGAGTAATATACAGAGCCCTTCGAGACACCAGGAAAGAGATCAGGCAATACGCAGAACCAGCCAAGGAACACACAGATAAAACAGTTGAAGAAATTAAAAAGGCTATTAAAAAACATAATGAAAAATTTAATAAGCTGCAAGAATCCATAGAGAGACAGCAATCAGAAATTCAGATTAACAATAAAATTACAGAATTAGACAACTCAATAGAAAGTCAGAGGAGCAAAACTGAGCAAGTGGAAGGCTGAATTGATGAGCTTGAAGATAAAGCACTTGGCACCAATATATTTGAAGAAAAATCAGATAAAAGAATTTTAAAAAATGAAGAAACCCTAAGAACCATGTGGAACTCTATCAAGAGAAATAACCTATGATTGATTGGAGTACCAGAACAGGGAAGGATAACAGAAAATACAGAGAGAACTGTTGGCAGAAAACTTCCCTGATATCATGAAAGATGAGAAGATATCTATCCAAGATGCTCATCAAACTCCACATAACATAGATTTTAAAAGAAAATCACCAAGACGTATTATAATCAAACTTGCCAAAACCAAAGATAAAGAGAGAATTTTTTAAGAGCAGCTAGGGATAAATGGAAAGTCACCTACAAAGGAGAGTCAGTAAGAATAAACTCAGACTACTCAGCAGAAACCATGCAGGCAAGAAGGCAATGGGATGACTTATACAAAGCATTGAAGGAAAAAATTTGCCAGCCAGGGTCACATATCCAGCAAAACTGTCTCTCAAATATGAAGGTGAAAATAGGACATTTCCAGATAAACAGAAGTTTAGGGAATTCCTAAAAACCAAACCAAAACTACAAGAAATACTAAAGGGAGTTCTTTGGTTAGAAAATAAATAATATCAGGTATCTACCCAACACTAGAACACGGGACAGAGCAATCAGATGTCAACCCAGACAAGGAAATCACAAAAATAAATCAAGATTAAAAAAACAGGAAAACAGCGATGTTATTGTGTAAAAGAAGACAACATTAAAACAATAAAGAGGGACAAAGAAATATAGTCATAGATCTTTCATATGGAGAGGATGACAAGGCGATATAAACAAATAAAACTTAGGTTTAAACTTAGAAAAATAGGGGTAAATATTAAGGTAACCACAAAGGAGACTAACTATCCTACACACCAAAATAAAACACAAGAAAAAAAATAGAGACAGCAGAAACAAAATCAACAAAAATGAAGAAGAGGAAAAGACAACACGTAGAGATAAACTAAGCACAAAAAACTAAGTGGGAAAAAGAAACTGTCAACAACACACACACAAAAGACATCAAAATGACAGCAGTAAATTCATACCTATCCATAATTACGCTGAATGTAAATGGAATAAATGCACCAATAAAGAGACAGAGAGTGGCAGAATGGATTAAAAAAAACACGATCCATCTATATGCTGCCTACAAGAGACACACCTTAGAGACAAAAACAAACTAAAACTCAAAGGATGAAAAAAGTACATACCAAGCAAACAACAATCAAAAAAGAGCAGGAATGGCAACATTAATTTCTGACAAAATAGACTTCAAAGTTAAACCCACCACAAAGGATAAGGAAGGACACTGTATATTGCTTAAAAGGACTATATACCAGAAGGATATAACCATATTAACTATATATACACTCAACGACAGGGCTGCAAGGTACATGAAACAAACTCTAACAGCACTGAAAAAGTGAGATAGACAGCTCCACAATTATAGTACGAGATTTCAGCACACCACTTTCGGTGAAGGACAGTACATCCAGAAAGAAGCTCAATAAAGACACGGAAGTTCTAAATGCTGCAATCAACCAACTTGACCTCGTAGACATATACAGAACACTCCATCCAACAGCAGCCAAGTATACTTTCTTTTCTAGTGCACATGGAACATTCTCTAGAATAGACCACATATTAGGTCATAAAGCAAGCCTTAGCAGAATCCAAAACATTCAAATATTACAAAGTATCTTCCTGACCATAAGGCCATAAAAGTATAAATCAATAACAGGAAAAGCAGGGAAAAGAGATCAAACACTTGGAAACTGAACAATACCCTGCTCAAAAAAACTGGGTTATAGTAGACATTAAGGATTGAATAAAGAAATTCAGAGAATCCAGTGAGAACAAAAACACTTCCTATCAGAACCTTTGGGACACAGTGAAAGTAGTGCTCAGAGGTCAATTTATATCAGTAGACACACACATACAAAAAATAAAAAAGGGCCAAAATCAAAGAATTATCCGTACACCTTGAACAAATCAAAAGAGAGCAACAAAAGAAACCCTCAGGCACCAGAAGAAAGCAAATAATAAAAGTTAGAGCAGAATTAAATTAAATAGAAAACAGAAAAACAATTGAAAGAATTAACAAGACCAAAAGCTGGTTCTTTGAAAAAATTAACAAAATTGATAAACCATTGGCCAAACTGACAAAAGAAAAACAGGAAAGGAAACAAACAACCTGAATAAGAAATGAGATGGGCAGTATTACAACATACCCAACTGAAATTAAAAGAATCATATCAGATTACTATAAAAAAAAAAAAATGTACTCTAACAAATTCGAAGACCTAGAAGAAATGGATGAATTTCTAGAAACACACTGCCTACCTAAACTAACACAAACAGAGGTAGAACAACTAAATAGACCCATAACAAAAGAAGAGATTGAAAAGGTAATCAAAACACTCCCAGCAACAACAACAAAAAAAGCCCTGGCCCAGATGGCTTCACTACAGAGTTCTACCAAACTTTCAGAGAAGAATTAACGCCACTACTACTAAAATTAATTCATAGCGTATAAAAGGACAGAATACTCCCAAACTCATTCTATGAAGCCAGCTTAACCCTGATACCAAAACCAGCTGAAGACACGACGAAAAAAGAAAATTACAGACAAATATCCCTCAGGAAAATAGACACAAAAATCATCAACAAAATTCTAGCCAATAGAATTCAACAACATAACAAAAAAATAATTCACCACAACCAAGTGGGATTCATACCAGGTATGCAGGGATGGTTCAACATTAGAAAAACAATTAATGTAATCCATCATAAAATTCATTAATTGTTTTTCTAATGTAGAACCATCCCTGCATACTGGTATGAATCCCACTTGGTTTTGTATCATATAAATAAAACAAAAGACAAGAATCACATGATTTTATCAATTGATGCAGAAAAGGCATTTGACAAAGTTCAACACCCATTCACTATAAGAACTCTCAGCAAAATACGAATAGAAGGAAAATTCCTCAACATAATAAAGGGCATTTATACAAAGCCAACAGCCAGCATCATCCTAAATGGAGAGAGTCTGAAAATATTCCCTTTGAGTTCGAGAACCAGACGAGAACCAGCCCTTTTTCGACACTCTTATTCAACACTGTGCTGGAGGTCCTAGCCAGAGCAATTAGGCTAGATGAAGAAATAAAGGGCATCCAGATTGGCAAGGAAGAAGTCAAAGTATCTCTATTTGCAGATGACGTGATCTTGTACACAGAAAACCCTAAAGAATCCTCAAGAAAACTACTGAAACTATTAAAAGAGTTCAGCAGACTTATCAGGATACAGGATAAACATACAAAAATCAGTTCGATTCCTCTATACCAACAAAAAGAACATCGAAGAGAAAATCACCAAATCAATACCATTTACAGTAGCCGCCAAGAAAATAAAATACTTAGGAATAAATTTTACCAAAGATGTAAAAGACCTGTACAAAGAAAACTACAAAACACTACGGCAAGAAACCAAAGGAGACCTACATAAGTGGAAAAACATACCGTGCTCATGGATAGGAAAACTTAACATTGTAAAAATGTCTAGTTTACCAAAAGTGATCTATAGATACAATCCAATTCCGATCCAAATTTCAACGACATTTTTTCATGAGATGAAGAAACAAATCACCAACTTCATATGCAAGGGAAGGAGGCCCTGGATAAGTAAAGCATTACTGAAAAAGAAGAACAAAGTGGGAGTCCTCACTCTACCTGATTTTACAGCCTATTATACCTCCACAGTAGTCAAAACAGCCTGGTACTGGTACAACAACAGACACATAGACCAATGGAACAGACTTGAGAATCCACACATAAATCCATCCACATATGAGCAGTTGATATCTGACAAAGGCCCAAAGTCAGTTAAATGAGGAAAAGGCTGTCTTTTCAACAAATGGTGCTGGCATAACTGGATATCCATCTGCAAAAAAAATGAAACAAGACCCATACGTCACATCATGCACAAAAATGAACTCAAAATGGATCAAAGACCTAAATACAAAATCTAAAACTATAAAGGCCATGGAAGAAAAAATAGGGACAATGTTAGGAGCCCTAATACATGGCATAAACAGTATACAAAACATTACCAACAATGCAGAAGAGAAACTAGATAACTGGGAACTCCTGAAAATCAAACACCTAGACTCATCCAAAGACTTTACCAAAAGAGTAGAAAGATTACCTACAGACTGGGAAAAAGTTTTTAGCTATGACATTTCTGATCATCGTTTGATCTCTAAAATCTATATGATACTGCTAAAACCAAACTACAAAAAGACAAACAACCCAATTAAAAAATGGGTAATAAAGATGAACAGACACTTCACCAAAGAAGACATCTGGGTAGCTGACAGATACATGAGGAAATGCTCAAGATCATTAGCCATTAGAGAAAAGCAAATCAAAACTACAATGAGATTCCATCTCACTCCAACAAGGCTGGCATTAGTCAAAAAAAACACTAAATAATAAATGTGGGAGAGATTGGAACACTTATACATTGCTGGTGGGAATGTAAAATGGTACAACCACTTTGGAAATCGATTTGGTGCTTCCTTAAAAAGCTAGAAATAGAACTACCATACGATCCAGCAATCCCACTCCTTGGAATATATCCTAGAGAAATAAGAGCCTTTATACGAACAGATACATGCACACCCATGTTCATTGCAGCACTGTTAACAATAGCAAAAAGATGGAAGCAACCAAGGTGCTCATCAACAGATGAATGGATAAATTATGGTATATTCACACAATGGAATACTGTGCATCGATAAAGAACAATGATGAAACCGTGAATCATTTCATAACATGGAGGAATCTGGAAGGCATTATGCTGAGTGAAATTAGTCAGTTGAAAAAGGACAAATACTGTATAAGACCACTATTATAAGAACTCGAGAAATAGTTTAAACAGAGAAGAAAATATTCTTTGATGGGTACGAGTTGGGGAGGGAGGGAGGAATGGAGAGGGGTTTTCACTAATTAGTAGACAAGAACGATTTTAGGTGAAGGGAACGACAACGCACAATACAGGAGAGGCTCAGCACAACTGGACTAAACCAAAAGCAAAGAAGTTGCCTGAATAAACTGAATGCTTCGAACGAGAGCCTAGCAGGGATGGGGGTTTGGGTACCATGGTTTCAGGGGACATCTAAGTCAATTGGCATAATAAAATCTATTCAGAAATCATTCTGCATCCCACTTAGGAGAGTGGCGTCTGGGGTCTTAAACACTAGGAAGCGGCCATCTAAGATGCATCAGTTCGTCTCAACCCGCCTGGATCAGGGGAGAATGAAGAACACCAAGGACACAAGGTAATTACAAGCCCAAGAGACAGAAGGGACCACATAAACCAGAGACTGCATCAGCCTGAAACCAGAAGAACTAGACGGCGCCCATCTACAACTGATGACTGCTCTGACGGGGAACACAACAGAGAACCCCTGAGGGAGCAGGAGATCAGTGGGATGCAGGCACCAAATTCTCATAAAAAGACCAGACTTAATGGTCTGACTGAGACTAGAAGGACCACAGTGGTCATGGTCCCCAGACCTTCCGTTAGCCCAAGACAGGAACCATTCCCAACGCCAACTCTCCAGACAGGGATTGGACTGGACAATGGGATAGAAAACGATACTGGTGAAGAATGAGTTTCTTGGATCAAATAGACACATGAGACTATGTTGGCATATCCTGTCTGGAGGGGAGATGAGAGAGCAGAGGGGGTCAGAAGCTGGCCGAACGGACACAAAAAGAGAGAGTGGAGGGAAGGAGTGTGCTGTCCCATTAAGGAGAGAACAATTAGGAGTATACAGCAAGGGTCGCTATGAGTCGGAATCGACTCGACGGCGCTGGGTTTCTGGGAGCAAGGTGTATATGAATTTTTGTTTGAGAGACTGACTTGATTTGTGAACTTCCACTTAAAGCACAATAAAAATTTTTTTAAAAAAGAATTACAATGTAATCGTATTAAAAGTTAAATTAGAAATTGTTTAATTTGGAGCAAATATCTGCTCATCTTGAATCTAACTCACTGAAAAACTAAGATAAACATAATTATTCTGTGTTGCACTATTCAAGGGTAATTATTGGCCGTAATGATGACTCCAAGGCATTGCAAAACCCTGAATGCCTTCTAAGCCACCAAAGGAAGATTGCATTACATTTGACATATCTTCGTTGTTAGGACTGTTCTTTTGTGCTGCATTCTCTGAACCTTGTCCAACCTCCATTTGGCAGGTAACGTTATTCTCAGTGAGCTAAAATTGTCTATTAGTCGGGATGCCTGATTCCCTAATGTTTTTAAATAAATTGAAGTACACTACACATTAATCAGAATTCTTTCAGTAGGTGGGAGTATGAAATTCATCTGGGTTTCCTTAAGCCAGTTGTCATCTAGTTGATTGTGACTCTAGGCTTAACCTTCTGACTGGGGAATGGGATTTACAGAGAGAGAGTTTAGGGACTGGTAAAAACAGAAGAGATCCTGTAGGTGCCTAGGAAGTACTGGAAATGGCTCTGCCTAAGACAGAGACGTTGGGACTGTCAAGTTTCATTAGCGAAGGGGTGGAAGGAAAGCCTCAGCACAACTGCTGAATAGCCATTAGAAGCCAGAAGAATCTTGGCAAGAACTGTCCTCAGAGGATTCCTGCCGTGGGAACAGTGCGATCACTCTCCTCAGAGGACAATGGCAGCAAGAGCTATTCTTTGTGTGTCCTGCTGGAAACACAATGCACTGCTATCCAGACACCAAAACAGGCTGCATGGTTTCAGGTTTGGAGTTAGCACCCGGAGCAGGGATCACCCATGCTTGCTACTGAGAAGCTTGTTTTGGTTTTCTGAAATCTGAAATGGCTGCTGCTTGGGACAGGATGGGAAGGAAAGGGTTGTCCTGGGCCAACACAGAGAAGCTGCTGGCAGGTGGACAGTGTGGGCCAGGGGTGGTGTTCACCCCTCTGCTGGAATCCCAAGAGCCACAAGGGAGAATAGCAAGATAGTCGGCATTGCAGCTGGTTTGTGCACTCTGGGAGTCCCTAGGTGGTGCAAATGGTTAACGTGCTCAACTGCTAACCAAAAGTAGGAGGTTCGAGTTCACCCAGAGGTGCCTCAGAAGAAAGGCATGGTGATTTGCCTCCCAAAAAGCAGCCACTGAAACCCTAAGAAGCAAACAATAATTTAGCTTAACTAGTAAAGAATGTCTGCCTTGTGCATTATGCTTTTTTAAGATCTAGCTATATGGGAACAAATTGACAACAGCAACTTGAAAGATTAGATAGAAACCTTAGGGAGCAGTGAGTTTATGTTAATGGGGAAGGAACAACTCAGAAAAGGAGGGTGAGAATGGTTGCACAGCTCAAATAATGTAGTCAATGTCGCTGAATGCTACATGTATAAACCGTGGAACTGGTGCGTGTTTTGCTGTGTATATTGTCAACAACGACAACAAAAAATAAATTATTTTAAAAAAAGAAACACTATGGAACACAGTTCTACTCTGACACACATGAGGTTGCCATAAGTAGGAACTGGCTCCAACGCACCTGGTGTGCACTTCCATATCTACCAGTGTAGTACCTGATCTATTAGTGTAGTACCTTGTCCCCAGAAGTAACTGCTGTTGTACCAGGAAATCCACAGAGCCAGTGGCTAAACACAGTGCATCAGTACAGAGCTGTGCTGTCCAATATGGTAGCCACTAGCTACATGTAAAGGAGCCCTGGTGATGCAGTGGTTAAGCACTCAGCTGCTAAATGAAAGGTTGGTGGTTGGAATCCACCAGCCACTCTGTGGAAGAAAGATGTTTATCAGTCTGCTTCCATAAAGATTACAGTCCAGGAACCCCTATGGGGCAGTTCTACTCTGTCCTACAGGGTCTAATTTACTCCATGGCAATATATTTAATCACATATGACTGTTTAAATTTAAATTAATTAAAATTAAATATAGTTAAAAATTCAGTCACACTAGTCACATTTCAAGTGGTCAGTGGCCACATTTCAAGCGCTCAATAGCCACGTGTATTTTATATCTGCACTGTCCAATGTACACTGGACACTGCAGATATAAAACATTTCCACCATGGCAGAAAACTCCATTGAGCAGCACTGAAGCATGGAATTTACCAGAAGGCTTTCATATTGAAGCCAACAGTGATCTATAATGAAGTCGAATGCAAGAGTCTCACACATTTTTAAGACAAGATACAAGAGCTCAAAGAAATATACTTGCAGCTGCCTGCTGTGGGCTAAGATCCCTGGGCCCCCAGGTGTACCAATTTATCCCCCACTGCTGCTGGGAGTGCTTCAGCAGGAAAGTTTGAGAAATATTGAGTTAGTGGGTCAGTACAGAACATTGCATCAGGTACCCCTTAAACCAAAACCAAACCAAACCCATTGCCGTGGAGTCGATTCCAACTCATAGCGACCCCATAGGACAGAGTAGAACTGCCCCATAGGGTTTCCAAGGAGCACCTGGTGGATTTGAACTGCTGACCTTTGGTTAGCAGCTGTAGCACTTAGCCACTACGCCACCAGGGTTTCCCAGGTACCCCTTATACCCTGCTTGTTGGCTTCACGATGCAGATGAAAGCAAGATTTTGAGGTAAAAACTGTTCTCTTGGGCTGCCTCTGCTTCTAAGCAGTTCCTTGCCCATAGATACAAGTTAGATACTCTCAGAAGCAAAAATGTAAGCTTCAGATTTTCTTTTCCTATCCCAGGTCTTCAAGACCCAGCTGCCTCTCCCCCTCTCATCCTTTGGCTGAGTAGACCAACAGGTAGAGATTCACAGGCAGGCTTACCCAGTTCCCCCCAGCTTGAACGTATGTCAGCTCTGCTCAGAAAGGGGCAAACATTTGTGACTGAACGGGCTCTTTCCAAAGTAATTTTAGCATTTATTAGTCATTGTGTGCTCTAGAATACGCGATGTCTCTAAGGACCTCTGGCTTCCTGCAGCAAAGCTTTAACCTCCACGCCACCTTAGTGAGGCTCAGGCAGCTCAAGAAGAAGGCTCTCTAGCCCAACAATTGACTGTATCTTAAGCACAATAAGTCAATCTTCAAAAACAAAACAAAAATGGACTGAGAGTCAAACCTTGTGAAATAATGCAGACATTTTATAGTGTTGTCCTGCTTGCATACAATTCCCACAAGAAGGGAAGTACCTTTAAAATAAGGACTATTCAATACTAGTACAGGATTTCCTCTTGTTGTTGATAATTTCCTCCTAACAGAAGACACGACGCAGTCCAAAGCAAATTCAAAGGGGGTGTCCAGAGACAACGTGGCATCGACATTCTATGGGGAACATTGTTCAATCTAATTGATGTTTTCCTTGCAAAGCGATAGAGTGAGTGGAGCTATTTTTACCCAGAACAGAATAGGTTCCCCCCACCCCCTCTAAATTTATCATCCTCCCACCCCCAGCAAGTTTTATATATAGTCAGAATCACAACTTGTACTTTTCTAAAGTCAATGTTTCCATGAAATAAGTCATAAACAATAGGTAAATTTAAAGGGCAAACTTTGCCAGCCATAGAGTTTTGAATTGTGGAAATTCTGGTTCACTCATTACGTTTTCAATGAATTCTATCTTCTCAGCAGGTATACCAAAAAAAAAAAAAAAGTTGCCATCAGGTCGATTCTAACTCACAGCAACCCTGTAGGTCAGAGTAGAACTGCCCCATCGGGTTTCCAAGAAGCGCCTGGTGGATCCGAAAGGCTGACGTTTTTGTTAGCAGCTGTAGCTCTTAACCACTGTACTACCAGGGTTTCCCTCAGCAGATACAGTACATAGAAAAGGGTCCTCAACCTTCATGAAATTAAAGTATCTTCCTCTTTGCTAGAACAATGGTGCATATGTCTACTAAACAGTTCAAGTTACCTGAAGAGGCCAGTGCCTCTAGTTATATACGGTGGAGTTCTCTAAGCAGACAATAAACCTTGGCCCTTGTATATACAACGGTAGTAAATCAGCAAGCACTTTTTGGCAGAACATTTTCCCAATTTCCTCCCTTCAGTCAGAGAGGCACAATTCAGCCTCCACAGTTTGGCCTGACTTTCTAGAAATAAACTAAGATTATCCTTCTGTCCAATTATTTAAACATACTCAGTGAAGAAGGTGGTTCCTGCTTTAGGTTGAATTAGATAAAAGCTATGATTATGAAACATACAACCACCTAGAATGGGAGAAATCGAGCAAAATAATAATAGGGAACATCTAATAAGTACATCATCACAAAGACTTTTTAAAATGTCAACATGAGAAATTCTTAAGGTGGAAGGACATCGCATACCACGGAGCTCAGCTATAGGCCTTCAATAAACGTTTTTTGAACAAATAAATGAGAATGAATGAGTACTCTTCTGATACATGCTACCACGTGGATGGACTCTGAAAACACGCTGAATGAAATCAGTCAGACACAAAAGGACAAGCTATCTAGTATAGGAAAATGCATAGAGACCAAAGTTTCTTAGTGGTTGCCAGGGGCATGTAGGAGGAGGAAAAAAGGAAATATTGTTAAGAGGGACTGAGTTTCTACCAAGCATGATGAAAAAATTTGGAATAGTAATAATGGTCACACAAGGTGGGGAACATAATTAATGTCACTGAATTGTACATGTAAAAATGGTTGGCATGGCCAAAGCTTTGTTACATATATGTCACCACAATAAAAATAATTTTTAAAAAATGACCAATCAAATTAATGTTGTAGTAATATTGCATGTTCCCAGGCTACACTAGAGGCCTGGTGGTTAAAAACACTATTTCTTTGCCTTCCTCTACACCCACTACCATCCTACGTATAAACTAAGTGGCTTTTTTTTTTTTTAATTCAAATGGACAGTGTTAGAGTTCCAGCCCCAGTACTTACTAGCTGTTTGCTAGTCCCGAATAAGTTACTTACCTTCTCTGGAGACGTGGTTCCCTCATCTGTAGAGTGGCTGTAATAATAAAGCCTGCCTTAGCGTATTTAGGGACCCTGGTGGCTCAGTGGTTAAGTGCCATGGCTGCTAACTAAAAGGTCAGCAGTTTGAATCCACCAGGCACTCCTTGGAAACTGTACAGGGCAGTTCTACTCTGTCCTGTGGGGTTGCTATGAGTTGGAATCAACTTGATGGCAACAGGTTTAGTTTCGTTTTTGGTTAACATACTATGAAGGTTAGAAGAAATAAAGGGGGGAAAGAGCTACACTTCACGCCTGGCCCACGGTAATCACATGCTGTTATATAAACTATCGTCATTATTATTATTACATTGTTGATGATGTTATTGTGGCAGTGGTTGTGGTGGCTACTCTCAAGCCCAACTTCTCCTGACTAGTTTCTTTTAGTGACCCAAGGATGGCTGACGTGTTCGTCTGGCCTCAAGATGATATTTTTCTCTTCTCCTATTTACCACCTGCTACCAAAGTTGCCCATGTCACCTAGAAGCTGCCAAGACCATAGGAGTGTCATGTGCCCTTGTGTCTTTTCCAGATGCACTGTGCTCAGAAGACCTCTCCACTGAGCTTTGACAGTGACCTGTGGAGAAAACACTCGTTATCCCAACACACACCAGATAGTTCAGCTTTGACTCTCAGTGTCTTACAGCCATTTAAATGAAATGTCTTCACTTTCCAGGCAATCTGTGTGGAGGCTCTGGCACGGGGGCTGAAATGGAAGAAAATCTAAATGGCAGACACCATGTTGTATTCAAAACAACCCTTCTCTTCAGAGGTTGTTTGTCCTTGTTTTTCTCAGTTCCCTCTTCCCTTGAATTCTTCCCTGAAGGGACCTTGATTCTTCCCCATAAATTCGCTAGTGTCCCCCAGACAAACTCAAGCCTGTCTGCAACCTCCAGCCAGCCTGGTAACTCTGACTTCAGCCTTTCACCCCACCCCACTCTACAGTAGAAGTGAAGAGCAATTCTTGAATTCTTTGGCCATAATGTCATTAAAATGCTATGTGATAAAATACTACATATAGCCGCAGAGCTAGCCCAGATCCCTGCACAGATCACAGAAGATTTTAGCAAGTGGAAGATTCGATCTTTAAACATTAAGAAAGACTGAAGAAGAACTGAAGTATTTGAATTATGGTGTTGGTGAAGAATATTGAGTATACCATGGGTGCCAGAAGAATAAACAAATCTGTCTTGGAAGACGTACAGCCAGGATGCTCCTGAGAAGCAACGATAGCAAGACTTTGTCTTACTAACTTTGGACAAGTTATCATGATGAACCAATCCCTGGAGAAGGACATCATGCTTGGTAAAGTAGAGGGTTGGCAAAAGAGAGGAAAACCCTCAACAAGATGGACTGACACAGGGCTGCAGCAACGGGCTCAAGTACAGCAATGATTGTGAGGATGGCACAGAACCGGGCAACATTTCGTTCTGTTGTACAGAAGATCGGTATGTGTCGGAACCGATTTGATGACACCTAACAACAGTACAAGAACACATAACCAAGACAACCCCTTGTCAAAACTCACCGGGGTTCTGCAAGTCACAGCTCTTCAATCTACTCATTCCCACAACAGGCCCTTTGTCCAGAGTAGCTTTGTCAAGTGAGACTTGCAGCCTGGGCTACTCACTGGGCACATGTAATTATCATCCTTGCATTCTAAGAGTTGAAGGGATTTATTTCTCAGTAAGAAAAGACGTTTCATGAAAACCTCAAAAAGCCCACTCAGGAAAGATCCAGATTTTGTAGGGTCTGAAGCTTACACAGATTCCCTGGGTGGTACAAACAGTTAAGCGCTCAACTATTAACCAGAAGATTAGCTGTTTGAACCCACCCGGCGATGCTTCAGAAGAAAGCCCTGGCAATCTGCTTCTGAAAGGTCACCAGCCTCAAAAACCCTGTGGAGCAGAATTCTACTCCGCACACACGGGGTTGCCACGAGTAGGAATCAACTCACTGGCAACTGGTTTCTTTGGTTCTCAGAAACATTCAATTTGGAGGCCCACTTTAAGATGAAGAGTATAAAATTAGCTCATTTTTACATATTTTGCAGAAATACATGATGATGTAGACACATTGCATGGCCCCACCCAGGCTTTGGAAGGGGCCCATGCACGTGAGGGCCCTGAAATGTTTTCAGCTTTGCCATCAACCTACCTCTGATTTCTCCTGCCTTCCTTGCTGCCAAATGCAGCACACACATCATGTACTTGCAGCGACCACAATATCAACACAAACAGAAAAATTCAGTCCTTCAGCTGATTGTTTTAAAGCTAAAGCTAACCCATAAGCAGTAGGGGAGACGCGCCACTTAAACTTCATTAAGTCTGATGACAATCTGGGAGGCTGACCACAAAACACATTCGAAAGTAAAATTTTTGCGTTGCTTTGCCTTGATTTGGCCCAGCGTTCTTAATTGTTTAGGAGTCTGGGGATTTTCTTTTTGTTTGTTGGTTTTAAATTTAGTTTCTTTGCCATTGCATATGCTGAGAAACAAGCTTTTTTATCTCATTGCATTGAGCATCCTCGGAGTTCTCCCCCCTCCAGAGGGGAAGAGTTGAGTATTGTTTTGTTTTGTTCCTAAACTGCAAATAATAGAAGAAATGATATTGTTTGTATTGGGTGCACCTGCTTCCCTAAACCAGGGTGAGGTCTTTTTTTTTTTTTCCTCCCCACCCCCACTGTCCTTTTATCTTGGCTGCACGTGCTTTGTTCTTTGGTGGGAATTTAAGTGGCTCCTGCTTTCTAAGGGAACTTCCTATCCCAGGGAATTCAGAGATTCTCCCCAGGGGCTCCCAAAGACTGTATTGTTTTCTTCCCCCACCCCCCACTCCCCATCCCTACCACACAAGCATGCACCCAAACACGCCACAAGATAGTTTTTAAAGGAGCATAAGAATGTAATCCCAAAAAGGCTTCCTGTGTATAAGTGCATTCATGCGTGTGCACGAGTGCTTCCGTGTGTTTTTACACATGTCTGTGCATGTTGCCTGGGACTACCTTGTAACATGGAGTAAAGCAAAGCAAGCAAGAGAAGAAATTATTGTGCTATAGGGTCTCTATGAGTCGGAATCAACACGATGGCAATGGGTTTGGTTTTTTGAGTGCATGTTGCCAAAAAAGAAAAATGGAAGTTTGCATGGTTTTCTATAGGCATTCTCTCTTTAGTTTTGAATACGACAAAAATAAGCACAGTAATTTCTTCTCTTGCTTGCTTTGCTTTTCTCCACTTAACAAGACAGTCCCAGGAGATAAGTTATTTGACATCCTTACTCCTTTGTCCCTTGCCCATCTGTCTCCAGGGCAAGTCTCCACCTGGCCCATGTTTGGAGTCATTGGATGGCGCCTACCATAAAACCCCCTGCCCTGGGTTGACAGTGTGGGGAGGAAGATGACTGTCCCATCTAGTTTCTTTCCTGTGAGTGTCTCAGAACCAGACTCATGTCCTGCTCCATCTTTGTGCCCTCAGCCCTCAGCAAAGAGCCTTACACAGAGAATGTGCTCAATAACTGTTTGTAGAATTCATGTTGAGTGAGGTGACTTTGAACAAGCCACCTGGCATCTCTGGCTCCGACTTTCTTCCTGTGATAAATAAGACAGTTGAATTCTTGGATCCTCTCTAGCTCTACTGTGATTCTCTTTGTCCAAAATAGATTTGGATTTGCCTCTTTTTATCAGTTAGGATTAGATTCAGATGAACATAACAGGAAAAACATAAAATAGTATCTCAAAGAAGATAAAATTCCCTTCCCATGTAAAAGAAAGACAAAGATAGGCCATTTTGGGCTCCAAAATGCCACCTTGGACCCAGACTGCCATCTTTCCGCATTGCCACCTTCAGTCAAGATAGATGCTATAGTTACAGACACCACAAGCTCATTCTAGGTCAGGAGGAGGAGAAAGTGTAGGAAAACAAAAGGGCCTACATCCCAGCTAAGCCCCAATTCAGCAGTGTCCCAGAACTTCCACTGAACTATTTTGCTTATATTTCATTGGTCACAAAGCCAAACCTACCTGCAAGGAGGTACACGCTGGACTTTAAAAAGTATTGCCCCCAGTGAAAACCAGTGTCCTATTACCAAGTGTTATGGATTGAATTATGTCCCCCATATGTGTATCAGTTTTGCTGGGCCATGATTCCCAGTATTGTGTGATTTTCCTATATGTTGTAAATCCTGCCTCTGTGATATTAATGAGGGAGGATGGGCAGCAGTTGTGTTAGTGAGGCAGGACTCAATCTATAACATTGGATTCTGTCTTGAGGCAATCTCTTGAGATATAAAAGAGAGAAGCAAGCAGAGAGACAGGGGGAATCTCATACCACCAAGAAAGAAGCACCAGGAGCAGAGCACATCCTTTGGACCCAGGGTTCCTGCGCAGAGAAGCTCTTAGCCTGGGAGAAGACTGATGAGAAGTCCTACAGAAAGAGAAAGCTTCCCTGGGGCTGATGCCCAAAATTTGGACTTTTAGCCTGCTGTATTGTGAAGATATAAATTTTTCTTTGTTAAAGCCATCCACTTGTGGTATTTCTGTTATAGCAGCACTAGATGACTAAGACACGAAGGGAAAAAAGGAGAATGAATACTGCTGTCAAGTAGCAATCTTGCCACACTCCTTCATCACTCTTTAGTTTGGTTTGCATTCTGGGGAAACTGTTTTGCTTTCTGTCTTTCCTTTCTTTGAGATTTTGAATAAAGGTTTCCCAAATCCTGATGACATTTCCACTAGGCCTTGGCAAGATAAAAGGAAGGGAAAAAAAGATAATGCACTGAATTTTTCAAATTCTAAATTCATTTCTAAATTTATTTGGCTTAAAGGACTATGCTTTATTTTGTGGTTGTATCACAAATATATGTATATATACATAATTTTTTTCTTTTTGTGTGAAAATTTGCTTTTATAGAAAATTATTTTCATAGCAGATGTTAGTTTATTTTTCACTAACATCCTCACTTTGAAAAAAAAAGAAAATTACGAACTCTACGTCAGTGACCCAGTTTTTTTTTCAACTAGTCTTTTAAATTCAAAAGTCAGGGAGCAGTGCCTTACATCATTTCCTTAGTTCTTTCCCCTACCTCCCTTCTCTGAGAGGTTGAGGAGGGTAGATTAGAAAAACTATAAGCAGGAGTGGCTGTACCGTATTAATAATAACAGAGAAATTGGGAGCAGAGGTGTGGTTCATTCAAGAGGAAAATAAACCTTCTCAACTCTTGTTATCAAAGGAACAACCTAAGAGTCATGTCTTCTATATACCAGAGATAAGGGCTGGATTCCTGAAGTTAGCCTCCCTGAATTCAAATCCTGCTTACAGAGTATACCAGCTCTGTCATCTTTGACAAATTACTTAACCTCTATAAGTCCAATTTTTTAAATATGTAAAATAAAGGTAATAAGATTTTTGTGAGGAAATTATTCAAAGATTAGAAAGTACATGTAAAGAGCTTAACATAGTACCTGGTACATAGGATCTATTCAATACATGTCACTTATTACTACAGAATTTGATTCAGCTGTGTATAACTAAAAATCCAAATATATCAATGGCTTAAACACATCAACGTTTATTTTCCTCTCATGCAATAAAAGCCCAGAAGCAGGCAGTCTAGAACATGACTGAAATGGCAGTTCTGACATCAAAGACCCAGTTTTTTCTATCTTTCTGTTCCACCATCCTTATCGCCTCATGATCCAAGATGGCCCTGGAGCTCCAACCATCACATCCACAGGCAAGAAGCAGAAAACAGAATAAGACAATTGCACCTCTACCTTTACTTCCAAAAATGCGGCACAACATTTCTAATTAGATCTCATTGAGCAGAATTTGGCCTCATGATCTTACCTAGCTGAAGGGGAGGCTTACAAGACTCGGTGCATTGCTGTCCTGTATAAAAATCAGGATTCAGCCACTAAAAAAGGAGAGAAGAAGGGTTGCAGTAGGCATCAGTAATCATTGCCACAGACATAATTGTTGTTGATTATATGGTTATTATTACTACAGATGAAAAGACTCTAGGAAAAGGGAGGGGCTCAGATCCAGAGACTCTGAGAGAGTTACCCTCTAATAGGTGATGACTGAGATTAAATGAGCAAGAAAACTCCTCAAGGAGTGCTATGAACAGAGGTTCCCAGAATCATTCAGGGTAGTTAAATACATTAAAAAAAAAAAAATTGCCATTGAGTTGATTTCAACTCACGGCAATCCCATGTATTAACACAGTAGAACTGCACCATATGGTTTTCTTGGCTGTAATCTTTACAGACCAGATCACCAGGCCTTTCTTTCACAGCTCCGCTGGTTGGATTTGAACTGCAAACCTTTAGGTTAGTAGTTAAGCACAAACCATTTGTGCCACCCAGGAACTTAGTTAAATATCTAGATCTTCAGGTTTCATCCCCATCCCCCAACCCTCAATTCTAATTCAACGGGTCTGGGATTGGTCCAGATAATCTGTATTTTTAACAAGCTCCACGGGTGACTCTGAGGCAGTGGGCCTGTGAATCAGTCTGGTCCATGGTGTGGGCTACTTTGCTGCTAGCCACTGTCTGCCTGGAAACCCTTGTGGGAGTTCTGCTTCAATAGCAGAGTAATGTTTACGGCAGACACTGGCCGACTGAGCCATAGGAGGGGGACAGGGTGGTGGCTATAAAATACGAGAGACATTTTCAACCCCCTCAGAATCCTCTTGGAGATCCAGAACTTTTTAATCAAATTAGAAAGAATATGCATATGCATGGTGTTTTTTCATTTCAGAATAATTTGATCTAATTACATTAAATTTCTAAGAGTGTCTGACATAAAATAAAGAAAAAAACATTAAATAGACTGCAAGTTTTTGCTCAAACCACCAAATCGCAGTCAATCAAAAGTATAATCAGGGCAAGTTGTCAGGGTTCCAAGCCCTCCCTTCCTATTCACTACCTCACCTACAAATCCCAGCAACGCTAACACACAAAACAAGTTGGTTGGTTCCGTTGCACCGCCCCATGACCCGACCTGCTGCCATATGACAGGGTCCTATAGGAGAATTCCAGAGTGTTCTCCCTCTTCACAGGTTTGGTGCTGAAGCCCCTCCTTAACCTGTGCCTCAGGTTGCAGGCTCTCCTGCTTCTGATGCCCCTTGCTTCTGACCTCATTTCTCAGTCTCTCACTTCTGACCTCCCCTTGCCCTTTAGGCTTTATGATCAACACTGTTTGCCCAGGTATCATATTACCTCTTCCTTGTAGCAGAGAGAGATGGAGGGGGGGCAGAATTGTGTTAAATCAGGAAGGCCACAGTGTTACCTGCAATGTATTTGCCCAGTTCAACTTGCCCCATGTGCAAGAATGAGGTTCTTTCTATAGTGGCCAAAGAGAAAAAAAAAAGGGACATAAATGTGTTTTTTAAAAAAAAAAAAAAATTCCAAAAGCACTATTATTTCCTTTTCTTTTTTTTTTTCACATTCATATTTCTCATTGGCTATGCATAGCATTGCCTTCATAACAGAGACAAGCATAGGAAGGAAAGAAGGGTATGAATTGAATTGTTTTCCCCCAAAATATGTATTGAAGACCCAGGACCTGTGGGTGTGCTCCTGTTTAGCAACAGGATTTTTCTTTTGCTGTGTTAATCAGGTCATATTAGTGTAGAGTGGGTGCTAAACCTAATCACTTCTGAGTTATAAAAAGCACACAAAAGACACAGAGAGAACACACACAGTGGGAAGACAGACACCAGGGAACAGCAAGGGTTGTAGGCAGACACCAGCACTAGGAGAGAGGCTCATGGAAGGCATGGATGTGGTCAAGACACTGCTTTTGACTTTTAGCCTCCAAAACTGTGAGACAATAATTTTCTGTTCTTTAAAGCCACCCACTTGTGGTATTTCTGTTACAGCAGCACTAACAAACAAAGACAGCAGGAGAGGGAGGGAGGGAGGGAAGAAAGACGTGGTCTCTTTATCAATAAATAGATTTCTTTCTTTGCAGGTCATGTAGCCCCAAGCTCCGAGGAAATCAATTTTGCAGTGGTGAGACAAAGCATACACACCTGAAGAGTCTGCTTAACCAAGGGAGACATTCCTGAATCCAGCTAAGTGGTCAAAAGAATGATGTGGACACTAAGAGTTACAGAAGCACGGAAGAGGGTGAAGTCACTGGGCTGAAGGAGACAAGAAAGGAGGGGAATCTTCTAGGTTCAACTGTGAAAAACTCAGGGTAGTTAATAAAAGGGCTAGACTAATCCTATGTGACTCTTTCTTTAGTCCTTTACTGCTTGAGACTACTCTCTCACTCTAATGGCCTGTCTCTACAGTGAGGGCTCAGCTACACACAGCAGCCTTCCCTCGTGTGTTTCCTGCACAGCTATGGGGGATCCTCTCACAAGCATAGGGCCAGGGAAGATGCCTAGAAACGAAGTAGCAAGAGATGGGGAAAAGGCACAGTTTCAGAGCTTGCTGAGTTAATGGCCAGATTTCATTGCCTTTGGAAGAGAGTCATGCACCAAATCTAGTGAAAAATAAAAGTTAGGTCAACTCAAGAGAAATATCAATGGAAACCAATATTGACAATGAGAACCAGAGTTTATCTTCCACCCACTCTCTTTAATTAGTGGGAAAAGTCTGCTACTCTTATATACAAGTTTACAGGGTAAAGGGGCAAAGGGCCAAAGGCTGTTAGCCTGCTTGACTTGTACTCATGATCAGCTTCAAAGACAACCTCACTTCCAGCGACTGGCCTCTGCCCTCAGGCCTGAACACTTTGCCCCAAGCTTGATATCACCTTCCTTCTTTCATTTTCCTAAAGCAGAAATGATCAATCAACCTTGCCGGCACATATTTCAATCACCTGGGTTGTTTGTTTTGTTATTTTTTTAAACTAATACCTGGATACCTTGTCTAGGGTTTCTGATTTAATTGGTGTGGGCTATGCACTGGCCATCGAGATTTTCAAATATCCCTAGGTGACGCTAAGGTGCAGCCAAGTTGAGATCCACTGTCCTAAAGCATCATTAACAGGAAGGAAGGGAGGGAGGGAGGGAGAGAAGAAAAATCTGGATCTAGTTATTTTTAGAATTATTAGAACTACAATTGATCAAACAATATTTGGTATTTCATTTTTAAATGTAAAATGTTATTGAGTGTGCTTCTCTTCTGAATAAAATGAATGGGTCTTTTTATGACAGTTTAATAAATGTGAAAGAAATGAAAGAAAATTGCCACAAATCACAATGTGATGATCTATCATCAAAATTATTAGCAATGTTCTAGTAGACAACAATTGAGGTCCGTCTTCACTTCGATGAAAGCAAAGAATTTGAAAGTATCTGATTTTCAAAAGGATTTGTTACAAAGTCACTAGTCCCTTTCCTAATTTCTACAATATACTAAGAAGATTTAAAGTGTTAGTAAAACCAAACAAAACAAAAACCAAGCCCAGTGCTGTCGAGTCGATTCCGACTCATAGCGACCCAATAGGACAGAGTGCAACTGCCCCATAGAGTTTCCAAGGAGCACCTGGCGGATTCGAACTGCTGACCCTTTGGTTAGCAGCCATAGCACTTAACCACTACACCACCAGAGTTTCCAAGTGTTACTAAAGGAACTATTAATTCTACCAGTTTCACTTCCACCTAGAGGCACCTGGGGGATGAGTATCAATCAAGAATAACTGAAAAAATACAAATATGTGACTAGGAAAGAAAGGCATTTTAGCATTCATATTTGTTACTGACGCTGTCTTTGCTTTGCTCTCACTAAACTCTCTAGAGAGGTCTGCAATCTTGGACAAAATTTTGAGAATGGAAAAGACAAGACCATTAAATGATAATGGCCATCATTCCCACCACCCTTCTCCAATATTTCTGAATTCAGAACACGTGAACATGACCCAAAACACCCTGTTATCTAGGGCATGCTTCACACATAACAAAAATATGGATAAGACAGGCAAAAACAGGAAGCCAATAGTGGGTTTATATTCCCTTGATTATCATTAAGGAAGTTTTAGAATTGCCCCTTGGTTTGCTGGCCTGTAGGTTTATTATCTCCAGGTTTGGGATGAGTGACGGGTATGGCTTTCTCTCGTGCTATATGGGAAAGGTTACTGGGAAAGCAAAAGTGAGAAGGTTAGACTTGCAAATCTTAAGAAATGTGTACACGTGGGAGTTTAGGATCTGAGATTGATGCCTTTAGGGCATCTGTATTCCTGCATCCATCTCCCTTGGAAAGTCTTAGAATCCCTAGTCTATTTCATATCTGAAACCCTTTTACAACACCCAGCTGTACCAGAGAGTTCATTTCTCTCAAAAAAGTTTGTTCCATTTTCCGACTACCATAGTCATTGGAGAAGGAGCCTTGGTGCCCAGTGGTTAAGTGCTCAGCTGATAACCAAAAGGTCAGCAGTTAGAATCCACCAGCCGCTCCTTGGGACAAAGATGTGGCAGTCTGCTTCCATAAAGATTACAGCCGTGGAAACCTTATGGGGTACTTCTACGCTGTCCTATGGGATCACTTTGAGTCAGAGTCGACTGGATGGCACACAACAAGTAGCCATTAGAAAGAATTATAGGAGACCCCCTACCAAGTTGAAATTAATCAATTGATGAGTTTGGGTGTTTAAAAAAAATCATGGACTTTGGATCTGCCTTTAATCCTAGCTTTGCTTCCTAATAGTTGGATGATTTCAGAGAAGTTTCTTCATCTTGCACAATCTCAGTTTCCTCATCTGTAAACAGAGTAATAATGCTGACCTATCACAGTAACCACTCTTAAAGAGTGGTTACTGGTGTGTCACAAGTGCTAAACAAAGAACTTGTCATTCAACCAATTACTGAACCATCTAGCTGTCACACCATCCTGCTTATATTTCTAATACTGTTCTTCTCTTCATTTCTATAAATACAGATGTTGTAACACCTTCCCCCAACATGCTTCTAGTTTTCTTTGCAGGAAAACAGGAATGTCGTTAAATGTCAGGACTCAACAGATTTAGAGAAGAGTACAAGAGGAGCAACGCTCTGAGATTCCCTGCTAAACTCGCTTCCAGATTTTTGATTGGTGGTGTCCCTCTTGCTAGCTGGCAGTGTCCTCCAGTACAGTTGCTATTCCTTGGAACTGCAGGGTCCAAACCCTAATAAACCAAAAAACTAAACCCAGTGCCGTCGAGCCGATTCCGACTCATAGCAATCCTATAGGACAGAGTAGAACTGCCCCATGGAGTTTCCAAGGAGCACCTGGCGGATTCGAACTGCCGACCCTTTGGTTAGCAGCCGTAGCACTTAACCACTACACCACCAGGGTTTCCAAGCCCTAATATGAGGGTAGAAAAGTCTTAGGGTATTGTGGCAGGATTCCATGGACTCAGGCTAACAAAATTACCGATTGTTGTTATGGTTGTTATGTGCTGTTGAGTCCATTTTTGACTCATAGCAACTCCATGTCACAGAGTAGAACTGTCCCATAAGGTTTCCTAAGCTGTAATCTTTACAGAAGCAGATCACCGGGTGTTTTTCCCAAAGAGCCCGTGGGTGAGTTCAAACTGTCAGCCTTTCAGTTAGCAGCTGAGCACTGGACTGTTGTACCACCAGGGCTCCTTTTAATAAAATTATCGATACCCAACAGCAATTGGGTGCATTTGTATTATAATTTACAATCACTTCCATCCCTGAGTTTTTCATAAGCTTTTAAAAGGTAATGAAATATATATGTGAAAGTGTTTTGAACTCTTAGAAAATATATTACATAAACTATGTAAGATTTAAATTTGCGTTTTACTCAAGTAAGTGTTAATGTCCATGAAAGCTCTTCAGCATCATTAATAAGGTACAAATATGGCTACCGACTCACTTTTAGAATATTTTAAGAATAAAAATGAGCAACACTCACTTTTATAATAAAATAGAAAGGAAGTTGGTGAGAGGAGGTGGCAAAGATGCGGGGCACCAAGAATTCATAGACTTTGAAGGAAAGATGAGGATTTAAATTCCCTGCCACAGGAGCAGCTGTACTTAGACACACACGTGAAGGCCTCCGAGTGGACGTCTGCAGATTGCTACATTCCAGAAGGAAGAACACAGGTTTCGTATAAGAATGTGAGTGGCTGACTGCAGGTCTAACAGGTCAGGGGCACAGGCTGGGCGAGAACGAGGAATGTCGCACTTCTGCTGAAAACACCTACAGATCTCCAATGATACCTGTCATTATCAGCATTTTCAACAGCCAACATGTACGGAGCCCCCAGGAAAGCACCGGATACTTCAACTCTGGTTACACCCCTACAGTAGGACCTGGGCAAACCTGAGCACCACGTTTAAAGGAGCTGCTTTAAAGGAGAGGATTTTGTGGAACACCTCAGAAACGAAAAGGTTGAACTAAAATCTGGCAAGGTCAGCAACAATGAGACCCCATAACTGGAGGGAAGGTGGAAGCTAAAGGAGGAATTAAGAACTGACTGTCTGCAGAGAGGAAACCCTGGTGGCGTAGTGGTTAAAGAGTTTGGCTGCTAACCGAAAGGTCCACCAAGCGCTCCTTGGAAACTCTATGGGGCAATTCTACTCTGTTTTATAGGGCCGCTATGAGTCGCAATCGACTAGATGGCAATGGGTTTACAGGTCTTCAGGGAAGAGCAGGGTCTTCTGCGAGGGATATAAAAAATGTGACCAGTGTCCCTCCACCTCAGTAAGCATACTACAAAAAAGAAAATAGAGTTAAGAGTGATGTTTGAGTAAAGTTATTTTCAAAAGCAGCAGCAGAATTTTATAATAGTGAAGAGAAAATACTGAAGTGACACATAAAATTACCTTCCTTGGTAGTCTTTAAAAGAGTGGAAGTAGGGTCTGGAGAGATGGGGACATGTCTGTCTGGATCCATTTTGAGCTGGTCGTTGCAGGGACCCAAAGGGTAGATTGGATTCATTCATTCATTAAACAAATATTTATTGGGTGCCTCCTATATGCCATCTATTGTTTTAGGTGATAAAATCCAAAAATCCATTGCTGTTGAGTGAATTCCGACTCATAGTAACCCTATAGGACAGAGTAGAACTGCCCCATAGGGTTTCAGAGGCTCTATTCTTTATGGAAACAGGCTGCCACATCTTCTTCAAAGGGACTGGTAGGTTTGAACCGCTGACCTTTCTCTTAGCAGCAGAACACTTAACCACTGTACTACCCAAAACCAAAAAAAAAAAAAAGACCTAATCCATTGCAATCGAGTCGATTCCAACTCATAGCAACTCGCAGCTCCTTATTTTACATGATAGGGTTATAGAAGTAAACAAACCAGGCAAAAGCAGACAGCAAACAAACAATGAAATACATGTTCCATTGGATAATGCAAAGTACTGTCAGGAAAACAAAACAGAAAAGGGAGGCAGAAAGTGGTAAGAGTGGGAATGAGGTGGTAAGGAAAGGTCTCAAAGGGACAGGACCTTCGAAGAGTCCCAGGTAGACTACAGAGCTGGCTATGCAGGTAGCTGCGGGAAGGGCATTCCAGGCTGAGGGAACAGCCAGTGCAAAGGCCTGGAGGTAAGAGCACCCTCAGCATGTTCCAGCAGCGACAAAGAGCCAGTGTGGCCTGAGTGCACGCTGGAGCCGTGAGGAGTAGGAAATAAGGTCAGAGAGGATGAGTAAAGACTCAGACAGTTCATTCTTTAATTCCGTGATTCAACTCGGCATTTAGTGAACATTCCTGTAAACTGAAAACAAAACCATGTCCCAGGAGAGTTTAACAAAAAAAAAATTTTTTTAAGTAGCCGCAGACCTTTTTCAGTAATCTATTCTCTCATGGCGTAGTGGTTCAAAGAACTGTGGCTGCTAACCAAAAGGTCAGCGGTTCAAGATGCTCCTTAGAAACTCTATGGGGAAGTTCTATCCTGTCCTATAGGGTCGCTATGTGTCAGAATTGACTCGTTGGCAACGGGTTTTTCATTCTCTCATAGGTTACAGCCACTCCCTTTCTGCCTGAAATATGATGTTTTCAAGTCACCGTCTGTCAAATCGAGCCATAGAACACCTAACAATTGCCTCCAAATGATTAGTAATTTTCAAATTTAAGTGTAGACTTTTAACTTAAGAATATTTCAAAACTGCATGTAAAGCACTTAATGCAACAAAAGTTTTTAACACAATAGTAAATACGATGGCGTCCTTTGGTGATACAAATGGCTAAACACTTTGCTACTAATGACAAGTTGGCAGTTCAAATCCACCCAGAGGTGCCTTGAAAGAAAGGGCTGGCGATCTCCTTCCACAAAATCACAGCCATTCTAAAACCCTAGGGAGTGCAACTCTACTATGAAACACACAAGGTCACCATGAGCCAGAATCAATTTGATGAGCTGGTTATGGTTGATAAATATGGTAGAAAATTTTACAGAAGAACTACAAAGAAGCATGATATGACAGCCAAAATCTGGAAGCTTGTTCATGTTCCCCAGACCCATCTCTCAGGGACATTTGTCTACCTCAGTTTTGCTGGGACTTGTGGACCTGGGGGATCACTCTGTGGCAAGTGTACAAATGCATGTCAATATGTACAGTCCGCTCAGAAAGAAAGGCCTGGGTTTCTTTTCAGTTCACTTCCTTCTCCGCTGTTGCCATCCCCCGCCTGAGCAAAACACTGAAGCTCTGAGTGAAAAGCACCGCAGCTCATCAAGATCAAGGCAGGCATTATATTTCAAGTTGAGGTTCAAAACAGCTTGCTTTTTGCTGGGACTCCTTACTTCCTGAAATCAGATGGCGCCTTTTAGTACTTCAGTGTGCTGAGTCACCAGCAAGCTACATACTCCCTCTTTCATTTAAAGTCATCAGCCTGAGAACCTGTCTTCCCCCTTGGTAAAGTGAGCACAAGGACCAACTCAAGAGCAACTTCGGAAGAGGTTCCTGCGAAGTGTTGAGACATAAAACAGAAAGAATGGTTTTAGCTTTCTCTCTCCTCGCTTTATTTTTTTTCTTGATGAATTTTGACAACCAAAAGTACTTTAAAAAAAAGAAAAAACTCCCTAGTATCTTTACATGATATCTCCAGCTTCCTGGGTGGCGCAAACAGTTAACATACTTGGCTGCTAACCAAAAGGTTGGAGGTTTGAGTTCACCCTGAGATGCCGCATAAGAAAGGCCTGGTGATCTACTTTCAAAAAATCAGCCACTGAAAACCCTATGGAGCACAGTCAGAATCAACTCCATGGCAACTGGGAAACAGCTGCCTAATTACTACGATGATGATTTTATTTTAGAGATGTGTTTATCCGTTAGGAGCCCTGGCGGTGCGGTGGTTAAAACGCTCAGCTGCCAACTGAAAGTTCGGCAATTAGAACCCACCAGCAACTTCCAGGGAGAAAGATAGGGCAGTCTGCTTCTGTAAAGATTAAAGACTTGGAAACCCTATGAGGCACTTCTACTGTGTCCTATAGGGTCTCTATGAGTCGGAATTGACTGGTGGGCAGTGGGATTTTTTGTTTGTTTATCCATTAAACATATTCAAAAGCCTTGCATGACAAAGATATTACAAAATTCTAGTGCTCCAGACAGCCATTTAGATAAGTTCCGTAGAAGCTAAGAAAGGGCAGAGATCTTATCTCCCATCTGGTCCACTGGCCCAGACTTGCTGGTAGACAGGTTTTGGTGAGGTAGTTACCAACCTATAAAATGTGGACAATTTAACGTAAAAATCCAAAATTGCAGATGCTCTTGGAAACTTGAAAGACCGAAATTCTTGCTTAGGAACAACTGGCGTGGCTCTTGAGGCAGGCCTTCAGATAGGATCAGTGCTGAGAGCACGTTCCCTGGGTCATCAGTGATCAGTATCACTGTAATCTCCCTGTTAGGATAGGACCTGGACCCTATGAGCCTGCATCTGGGACCACCATCTAGTCCACCCGCTTTATTTGACAGATGAGGAAAGCTGGGTCCAGAGAATTTTAATGGTTTACCCAAGGTCTCCCAACCAGGTAATAGCAGAGCTAGAACCAGAATTCAGGTTCTCCATCCAAGATACCTCCATTCCCTGGAGCTCCAGCTATGAAAGAAATTGGGCCACATTTGAAGCAGAACCTCAGATGAGGTTAGCTCTGAAGTTATGTTAATTATAATCACTGGAAACTAATGAAGGCATCAAAGCTGTGATACTAGTATAGACCAGAAGAGCTGGGAAAAAGTGTAACTAGGAACTATAACATGTCCTAAAGGATTTTAAATTTAAGCCATCTATATTTAAGTACAGGTAGTCCTCGATTTACAACAGGGTTCCATTCCAACGACTCCATCGTAAGTCAGTTCTGATGTAAGTCAAATTTTTTTTTTGTTTTCATTATTATTGCCTTTTATTATCAGTATCTTTATAAATCCCATCTTTGAACATCTGTGAGTGAACATCTGAGAATGATAACAGCAGCAAATTACAAGCTGCAACTCCATATGTAGTACATATTACTAACATGTACCTGAAAAAAAAAAAAAAGTCCTAAATGCGGTCTGTCGTAACTTGAATAAGTCATAAGCTGGGGACCACCTGTATCATGGTTTTAGTGAGAAACAGAGTGAGTGGGGTCAAGAAAAGCTTAATGAAAACCACTTCGTGCATTTTTATTTAGGTTTTCTTAAATACAAGAATTCTGCCTATTTATCCTTCACTCATTAATTCATAGTAATACATTTAATGACAATAAATAGACAATTATTGAGGCCTCTCAAGATTCTTTATGACCAGTGATATTATTTTCCTCATAAGAATAAATTTATGAGCCATTTAAAAATTTTTGCTTACACAGGTAGATGTATTATAAACTTGTATAATATGAAAGTATGCATACTAAGACTAAGGACCCTCATGTTTTTTCACTGCATCAAGTGAGAAGAAAGTGGGACCTGTACCATTCCCAGCAATCTGTCCCCCTGAAGGGGTTTAAAAAGAAACCAGAATATTTCTTGGGAAAGCTATGTAATCTTGAAAACAACCTCCCTACACTTCCTCCCTCCCTCCCCAAAGAAATGAAAGAAAAAAGCACTAACTAGCTCAGGATATAGTTATCGCTGATGCGACAAATGGAATATGCTATCTATTTTGCAATTTCACAGCTCTTTCAGCAGATTCAGCAAAATGAGAGGCATTAATTCCCTCTAAATCTAGGTAGCAGTAAGAGTCCAAGACAGGGTAAGCACAGTGCTGTTCAGTAATGCTGTAATGTCACTTGCAAGCAAGGTTACTTAAATTAACATTTTGTTAGTTTATCACAGCACATTCCATCACAGCGTTATCACAGGCAGAAAAGGTCTGCTTGGCCCAGGCGGCCCTGAGAACAGAGCTGGGCATCACAGCAGGGACCCATAGCTGCGGCCACAGGGAGAAATGTTGAGTAGGGCCTAGTATTTGAAACCTACAATCACAAAAATGCTGCAGTCTCTGTTCCCTTCGTAGGGACCCAGAAGTCGCTGTTGCAGTTCAAAGTACAAACTTCTGTTTGCCTTCCTGTCTTCCTTTTTTAATTTGAGAGGGGAGGAGGAGCCCAGTGGTTGACCAAAGTAAAAGGAAGGTTCTTTTCTGTCATCCGCCAGAGCCAGTTTTCTCCCTCTCCTCCCCTCCACCCTCGTGATCAAGGCAAACTCCTTTCCAGCTAAGAAACCACACACTGGTTCCAGTGGATGCCCCTCCTTAACTGGCAGGACTACCTCTAAGGCAACAGGAAGGCACTCCTCTTCCCAGGGCCCACATCACTGCCCCTGTTCTGGCAGGGTTTAGTTCTAACCGAAAGTGTATGTCGGCTTCCTCACTACACATCTCAGAAGTCAAATGCAACTAAAGGGTTAAGCAAATTCCTTGGAAATAAGACAAGGGAAGACTCCTGGAGCTGTGCAGGTGTGGAATTACAGCCTGCCACTGCTCATCAAGCCACAGTTTCCCCAGCGCCTGCACAGGGTTTCGGGTATTTTGTTCGTTTGTTTGCCTTTAAAAAAAAATTAAATCCATGAAATAAATTGTTTTTTTCTTTTAGCATACAACTGAGCACGCAGTCGGTGCTCTCGGTAAATATTCACCAGAGTCCTTTCCTGCCCTTGCAAATCCCAGTCTGATTTGAGCTTTTCCTCGTCCAGGATGACCAGTTCAGGGCCATAGCGTCTGACATAATGGCTAAAGGGCTGTGTCCCCTTCTGGGAGTCAAGCCAAAGCTCTACATTGTAATGAAGTCACCTTACTCAATAGCAGACTCACACACTTTAGAATTCCAAGAATAATGAAACCTGCAAAGATAAGAACATTGATCACCAGACAAAATGAAAAGGAAAGAAAACATATCTTTTCTTAGTCCATAGAGCAAAAGGCCAAGGTATGCAAGACATTTACAGCAGAATAATTTGTTCTTTTTTATTTAGTCACGACACAGTACAACAGAGGTCAAACCCAGTTCAGTGGAGGTCGTTTAAACTACACCTGCTAAAGAAATAAAACTGTAAAATGATACTTTTATAGCCCGAATCAAATTAAATAAACCAAAGAGGAGAGGGCAGCAAAGCCCTTTTAAATATCTCAACAGCCACATTCCCATGCACCGAAAAGGAAAACACAACACAAACATTTCCAGTTAAAAGAAAATATGGCAGTCCCAGGAAAATTAGGTTATGCATTTAACAGGTTCCACTGTACTTCTCGACTGACCACTTGTACCCCATGAGCATTGATCCTTCCTAACATTTGTGAATTTGAGGTCCATGAGATTAATAATTCATTGCATTGCTTGGGGCTGGTAAACTCGGGCACATTCTCTTCATTTACTTTCAGTCCAAAAAAAAAAAAAATTTTTTTTTTTTTTTACCTGTTCCTCACCAATATTTTAGTGGGGACTAAACCTGCCAGTGGCTCTCTCCTAACTAAGCTAGAATTGCAAGTTCCAGCAAGCGACAGCAGCTGGTCACATGGATTCAGGGCCACCGATGGCTTGCACATTCACCTTACTGCTATAGGAGGCAGGGAATTAACTAGTCTTCTTTCTTGGGTAAAGCTGATCATCTGATTTGTCAACGCTTTGTTCAGAAATATAAAATTCAGTAGAGCTCTCTCCCCAAAAGAAAAAAAGAGTATTATTTATACAACACCTTAATCTGTCAAAATATTAACAAACACAATTATGTTAACACTGAGCACAGTGGTTTGGAAAAATTAATTCTAAAAACAAACCATAACTACACAAGGAGAAAAACAGACCTAAATGTTAAAATTCCCAAAATTTTGAGGCAAAAATGGATTCACTCACAGATGTTTACAAAGTAAATTAGGCACAGTACAAACCTATCACAGAGCATTGGCTTATACTTACTATTTCAAATGAATGTTTTGAACAAAATTAAGCAACTAGTTTTTAAAAACTAATACATGACATAATACAAAAAAAATAAACCAACAAACCTTTAGTCTTTAAACAAAATTTATCTGAAAATGTACCTTTTTACTTTTACCGACAACTTTAAGGTAATGTTGGCAACAGTCCAGCTCAGCTGGGATTTTAAGCTTTCCCTTCCCACTTTCTACAGCGTCAGTTCTTTAAAAAGCTCCAATCTCTGTTCCCCAAGGTCTATAGGGTTTGCCAAGGTTTGCTGCCTGCGTGGGTGCCGAAGGGCTCAGTGCATTGGGAGAGAGTAAGTGGAAGGAGCCAAAAGAGAAGGGGAAGGACAGGGAAGCCACCGAGGAAAGCAAAGGCGGCGAGAGTTTAGAGGCGGAGGTGACCACGGGGAGCACCGGTCCAAGACCGCCGCTAGGGGGCGCTCGCAAGGCGGGCGCCTCCGGATGCGTAGAAGCCAACCGGCCCTGGTGGTGTGGTTCCGTAGGCGAGGCCGTGGTGCCAGTGTTCCCGTGGCTGTTCTGGGTTAACAACAGGGGGTGCGCGATGTGCGGGTGATGTCCAAAGGCGCTCCCCCAGGGAATGTGTCCAAGGCCTGTGTGAGCGCCGCTCGCGGCTTCCCGCTGAGAGGCATAGTTATTGAGATGTGAGACCAGCCTAACTCGAAGCGGGTCAGAGGTGTCTAATCCTTCAATGATGCTCAGGTAACGGGCAACTTCTGCCAGGCATTCCCGAAATCCCAAACTCCGATAGTCCATTGCCAGGGCGTGTGCGTCAAAATAGCCTGAGGAAAAGAACAAAAGGAAAACCTCAGAGCTTTGCTCTTAATCATTTCCCGCATTTCTTCAATCTCAAAAGCAGCCCTTCATGGCAAATACTTACATCCTTAAAACGCGCACTCATGTGTTCCTCTGAAAATCCAAATATTTTGAAGTCAATCGAATTCTTTGCATTAATCAACATGAGCAGTGCGCATTTGTTAATGCAAGTTCAAAGACCAATTAGAAACTGCCAAGCAGAAACTGGAATTATACCCTACTAGCAGATGAAACTATGTTCATTCCTTTAATGTTTACCCTCAACAACAACAAAAAAGTACATCAAGGACAGAGAAACCACAGAGCAGTGAAATTCATTAGACACACAGATGTAAGTTATCATCACGGAGCTTTTAGGAGTTTGGTCCTCAGTAAAGCATTTTCTGGCTGGAGACAGACACACAGACAGACCTTGGTCTCTGACTTCTGTTACTTAACCACAAATCTCTTTACTCAAGAGTCATGAGGCAGCTCATTTTTAAAACCTTGTATGTAAAATTAAGACCATCTACTTGGGTTTTGTTTTACAAAAAAAAGCTTTTTCTCAGAATCTCAAAGGACAAACGTGAGACCTACCTGATTTTAATCAGAGCTGTCACAACTTCGGGGCAACTCACAGACAGTAGACATTTTCCAAAAGAAGGCGCTATGTGTATACTCTGCACTAGCTTAATATGCAGAGTCATGGGGTGATGAATTCACTGGAGAAAATCCTGCCTGCATTTGAAAATGCACTGGCACACAGTTCTCTCCCCACCCCCAAAGCATAGGGTAAAAATAAGGCAGCGACTGCACCAATCCTGGCCTGCAGCCACTACTCTACCCCAGCCACTCAAGAGACCCCACCCCAACTATAAGGTGTACCTTTTCCTCCTGCAGTGTGCAGCATTTTCAAGTGATCCACGGTCATCTGCAGGATCTCGGCTTTTTCTAATTTAGCAGATCCCTAGAGAAGAGAATGGCAAGAATGATTTGGCTTCAAATACCTTTGGGGGGACAACTTAAAAAAAGAAAACAAAACAACGTATCTGTAGAAAGTGCTACATAAATCGTCATTTGCGCGCTAACGCAAAATGACCTGTCTTGGCAAATACGTTTGTGTAGGAATAGCCTCGGCACACGGCTGTTTTCCAAGACACAGATGACTATCAGATTAATGGGGGGCGGGGGGCGGAGGAGAATTCAGAAGGTGCGGATAGCTACACCAGAGCTCTACCTACTTTCTCCATTACCTGCTTCTCGAAAGCACTGGGTACCAGCCTCCTCAGCTCCGACAAACTGTTATTGATCCGGTCGCGTCGGCGCTTCTCAATGATCTATAGGAAGCAGGCAAAACAAAGGCGGACGTTTCCATTACGGTTGTAAATTCCAAAGAGAAGAAACGTGATTTTTTCCATTAATTAATAACAACAACAACAAAAAGGAATATTGTAAAGAGACTCACGCCTCTCCGTCTTTTCCTGGCCAAGATCTGGGAAGATGTAGTCGGGGACATGGAACCTAAAGCCGAACTCAAGTTTCTGAAATGGAGGGGCGGGGGGACAGGAATCACCGTTAAACATGAGAGATCCGAGAGGTCGCCCCCATACCCTCCCTGCATTCGGACTGTTGCAGCAACGTGGGCTTGGAAGCCCCTGGGCCCCCTCATCCCGGTGGGTGGCCAGTCCGCAGCGCGCAGAGGTCAGCGCGAGGCACCAGCGCGCCTAGGGCCCTCGCCCGCTGTCACGGCGCTCGCCTCCCACCCAGGCTCCGCTCTGCCGCCGCCAACTCACCCATTCTCGTCCGCACTCTCTTTCTCCACCTCTATGGTCTCGTCCAGCTCGCTATCTGAGGAGCTGTACTCGGGGTGGGCTCGCTTCATGCTGGCTGCGCGCGGGCTCCGGGGGAGGGTCGGCGCAGCGGGCAGGGAGGAGTTAACAGCAGCAGCGCCTCTCCGCGCTCGGCTGCTCGCGTTCCGCACACACTGATCCGGCTCACGCTCTGCCTCTGGTTAAAACTCAACCATCCCTTTCCCACGCTGCGCCCCTTCCCAGAGCCCTGGGGAGGGCGGGGGAGTACGGGAGGGCGGGCGAGGGGGCGGAGGGGCGGAGCGGCGGCTCCCGGGCAACAGCCACCCTTCAGCCAATCCGGCTGCTCGCTCGGCTGACTGGCAGCCACTCCGGGGAGGGGGCGAGGCAGAGGGCGAGGGCGGGCTCCGCCACCGCCCTCCCCGCCCGCCCCAGCCCGGCGGCGGTGCGTCGGCTCCGCGGGGGCTCCGCCGGGGCTCCACTGGGGGGACAGGAGGGGGCGCGAGCGGCGGTGGGCCGGCGGCAGGGAGGCGGAGGAGGCCGGGCCCGGACACAATCCCGCCGGCAGCCGCGGCCCCGCCCTCCCCGCGCGCCCCGATTGGCCTGGCCGCGCGCCAGGGCCGCGCCTGCAGCGCCGCCGGTGAGCCGCACGCGCCGCGGGCCGTGGGAAAGTGCCGGCGCCGCGGCTGCCAGCCAATCCGGGCGGCTGGCGGCGGCCGCGCTGGCGGCGGCGGCGGCGGCGCTGGGCGTCCGCATGAATGGAGAAGAATGAGCGGGCGGGTGGGGGCGCGGGCTGCGCCGGCGGGGGCTGGACGGCCGCGGGTCCCCAGTGTGAACCTGTAATCTGAGTCTGGGCGCCGAGCGGCCCCGGAAGCCACCGCCCAGCGCCGCCGTAAATCTCGGCCGTGGGGCCACCCGTGCCCGGCGGCGGTAGGCGCGCGCCGCTAGCGGGGCCGGTGCACCTGGCCGGGCCGCGCGCCGACAGCTCCTAGGAGCTCGCTGGCGCCGGGAGAGGAGCCACCCGTATGGGAGCGCCCACAGTGGCCCAGGGGCCGGGCGCTCAGAGGAGCAGGACGTGGGTTCGGGGAATGTTCTTTCGGTTTCTGGGATTGTCTGCGAATGCAGCCACCATCCCTTCCGCAGAGGCTTCCCAGCCTTCGGGTTGGAATGAATTCCCCCGTGCATCCAGTTTCCGGGGAAGTGGAGCGCGTTTTCTCAGCTGACTTGTGGGTACGGGAGAAGGTCCCTTAGGACATAGAGATTTTTCCCCCCGCCAAGCTCTGGCGTCCAGAACTTCTCCGCGGGCGACAGGGTGGCGGGGCTGGGCGTTTGCGTCTCAGGCGGCTCACACTGCGAGAATGCACGTCTCTGGCTGTCTCGTGCACACACACCCACACACACACCTTCCGGCCTCCTTGGTGCGTGGCACGTACTGGGCGCTCTGTGAAGTTCTGCAAGTCCCCCAGGAAGACACCAGATAAAAAAAATACAATTGTGTATCTGGAGACTGATGCAGGATTTGTGAAAGCAGGCGGAACGGTTGTTTTGAATTTGAAAATCCAGTCTTCTTTATTGAGCACAAAGGTGCAAAGCAATTTATATTTGTCTCAGTTCAGCTCTTGTGGCTCGCTGACGTTCTAGACCCTTCATTGAGGGAAACTTTAATAGATAACTGTTGTGGATATGAGAAATTTTTTTCATTTTGCAAATAGCTCCTCAGTTTCTAGGCCTCCTTAATTATTGATCTTAGTGCCAGCTTAACACACTTTGGATGCCACGCCACGAGCTCAGAGCTGCCTGAACCTAATAAATTCTCCTCAGTCCCCGCCCACCACACCCTGCCCCCACACACTTTATACAACCTCCTGGGCTTCCACTGAATCTTTTATCCCAGTTCACCTCTGTCACCAGACCCTCAGCCCTTCCTTGCATCCTCCTCTACTCCCTTATCTAGGCTGGGTCCCTCCATCAGCAGTCTGGGGTTTGCTCTTGCTGGCACCTCAGACTCCCTATCCCTGGATACTCCACCACCTGTCACCTGTCAGTTGTCAACCCCAGATCAATCCCCTGCTTCTCACTGCTTCTGCTCACAGGTGACTGGAGCTCTCTGGCGCTGGTGCAATCACAGAACTGGAGGTTCGGCTATCAATGCTCCTTTCAACCATAGTCTTCACTGGGGTACATGGCTGCCACCCTGCCTCTTTCCTCCTACAACCTGATGATCCAGGGGTAGGAAGCCATCCAGCCCACTCCCCTCTGCCTTCCGGAAGTCCCTTGGACATTCAGTTCCTTCCCCCAACGTGACAGGCCACCCTCCCTCAGAAATCATCGCCTGAACTTCCCCTCTGGGGTCCTGTAAATTTTCCCAGCCCCTGGCATCTTCAGTGAGTCAGCCTTTCTGGTGTCACTGCTGCCATGTAGAAGGTGGGTACATGGGTGAGAGGAAAGGACAGGTTGGGGTTGAGGATTCTTTTGACTCCACATTGACATCTAAATGAAATCAGACATATTTCACCCACTGAAGATTACTTTTCTGCCAAAAATGGGATCTGCATTAAAATTTACATTTCTCCTGCTTCTTAACATTGCTTCTTATTCATTCATCCACCCATGTCGAATGCCTGCTTTGTGCCTGGTTCTGTGCTGCGGCCTGAGACTGCAAAGATGACCCAAAGGTAATATGGTCCCACCCTCCTGGAGAGGGGAGAGACAGACAAAACACCAGTCAAATAGTTAATAGGTGTATAAATGTTTGGAAGCATCCTTTGATAAAGAAAAGGGGGTGAAGTCTGGAAAGGCCTTTTCTGAGTTTGGGGAGGGACTTAAGATCAAGATGGGTGAAATAGATGGTTCAATTAGAGCCAGGCAGGAAAAGGTTGAGACGCTTCCCTTTGATGGTGGAATCGGAGGAGAGGGTTTGGGGCAGGGGGCAGACCCAATTTTCTACCACCTACTATGCAGCGAGGATTTATCTCTGGAGGCTTTGAGCAAAGAACTGTTTAAAACTTCTTTGTGGTCCCCTGGATGCAAAGCACAACCTGCAAAGGTGACTCCCTCTCCAGCCTGAGTGGAGGCTTCCCAGCCCTGGCCCCTCAGGAAACAGGTGAGGAAGGTGCTTTTTATAATTCATCTCTTTTCAGATTTGCTCTCCAGCACGATTTCCTCGCCTGGTCTGTGTAGTCTGGATATGTTTGTTTGTTTACCTACTTACTTACATATTTACTTAAGGAGCTTTGGTGGGTGCAATGGTTAAGCACTCAGCTGCTAACTGAAAGGTAGGCGATTCCAACCCACCTGCTGCTCTGAGAGAAAAGAGACCTGTCGATGGGCTCCCGTAAAGATTACAGCCTAGAAAACCCTATAGGGTAGTTCTGCTCTGTCACATGGGTTCCCTGTGAGTCGGGATGGACTCGACAGCACACAACAACTTAGTTACTCCAGCATGGCCTTTGTGTGGGCATAAGAAGGGCTTAGCCCAAGTAGGGCCTCCCCAGAAGTGAACCAGAGGGAAGATCTCCCGAGGGAAAAGGTAAGAGTTGCTCTGAAACCCAGCTCCAGCATTTCCACGTGGAAGAGGCTTAAAACCCAAACCAAACCCAGTGCCTTCGAGTCAATTCCGACTCATAGCAACCCTATAGGACAGAGTAGAACTGCCCCGTAGAGTTTCCAAGGACCGCCTGGTGGATTCAAACTGCCAACCCTTGGGTTAGCAGCTGTAGCGCTTAACCACTATGACACCAGGGTTTCCGGAAGAGGCTTAAGGGCAGCTAACTGGGAGGGACACAAACAGTAGCCAGCAAGGGACGGTCCAGAAGAAAGCCCTGAGTCTTCGGTTGTCTGTTCACTGCGGAGGTCCCTTTCCCTGCCTGTTTGCTGTTGGCAGAGCACCTTGATCAGGCAGGCCTTGGGAATGACACACAGGAAAGTGAGAAACTACCCTACAGCCCCGTGAAGAGAAAGAAGGGCTGCCTCATTCTGGGCTTTTAGTTAAGTCGGTTTATCCATTCTGAGGCAAAAGGTCTTTGTCAAAACAACTTTCGGGGCAAGCCAGCCAGCGTTTGAAACATCGAGGACTTAGTTGTTGATTTATTCACTTAACAAACCTATTTAAAGACCCTACTGTGAGCTGGGCACTGAGCCAGGCCTGGGGCAACAAGGCTCAGCAGTCACATCTCTATCAAAATGCTCGGAGCGTGTGATAAAGACGAAGATAAATTTAGTTGCATGACAATGAGCGAGTTATTTAACCTCTTTAAGCCTCAATTCTCTTATCTGTAAAATGGGTATTAGTAATAGTTACCGTGTTAGTTTCTTAGCTGCCATACGAATTATCATAAACTATGAGCCTTGGTGGTGCCATGGTTAAAGTGCTCGGCTGCTAACCAAAAGTTTGGCAGTTCAAACCCACCAGCCACTCCGTGGGAGAAAGATGAGGCAATCTGCTTCCATACATATTTACAGCTTTGGAAATCCTATGGGGCAGTTCTCCTCTGTCCTGTAGGGTCCATATGAGTCAGAATCCACTTGACAGCAGTGGGTTTGGTTTATGTGGCTTAAAGCAACAGAAATTTATTGTCTTACAGTTCTGGAGGCCTCTTGTTCTTAGTTGCCATCAAGTTGGCTCCAGTTCCCAGTGACCTGAGGTATGACAGAAGGAAATATTGCCCGTCCGGCACCGTCTTCCTCATTGTTATGTTTGAGTCCGTTGTTGCGGCTGTTCTGTCAGTTCATCTCATTGAAAGCTCTCCTCATTTTCGCTGACCCTCTACTTTACCAAACATGATGTCTTTTTCTACTGATTGGTCTTTCCTGATGACATCCGATCTAGAGGCTAGAAGTCCGAAACAGGATGTCAACAGGGCCATGCTCACTTTGCAGGCAAAAGGGAGGATCCTTTATTGCGTCTTGCTAACTGTGGGTGGTTTCTGACAATCTTTAGCATTTTTTGGCTTGTAGATGCGTCACTCCAGTCTCTGCCTCCATCTCACATGGCCATCTTCCCTCTGTCTGTCTGTCTCTTCTCTTTTTATAAGGACACCACTCATATTGGATTAGGGCCCACCCTCATGTTCACTTAACTAAGACATACACAAAGACCCTATTTCCAAACAAGGTCAGATTCATGGGTACTGGGTGTTAGGACTTCAAGATATCCTTGGGGGAACACGTTTTAACCCATAACAGTTACCTTCCAATGTCACAGATGAAGTAAAATCAATTCTACAAAGCACTTTACATGGTCCTTGGCCATAAATAAACACTAAATAAACAGTACTGTTATTACTATTGACCTAAAAAAAACCAACGAGTAAATAAATTCCAAGTACCAGGTTACCCTTCAGTTTTTGTTTTGTTTTTGGGGGTTGTATGTTTTTTTTGTTTTGTTTTTTTGATACTCTGTTACTTAGAAGGAGGTTGAAAGAAGGAATAATTACCGAATGATTGGATATATTAAAAACAGCATCTCTAGAAAGCAATGTAATGCAAAAGAACCAGGGCTGCTTATCAGGAGCGCTAGATTATTTTGGGTAGAGCTAAAAATAAACCTCTGCCGTTCATTATTAGTGAAAGTTGTGCTTTTGAGTCTCTTTTTAAGGAACACCCCTGAACATGCAATGCTGTAAATACATATATAAATAAATTGTGTACTTACACAGAGTTCAGAGCTGGCTCCTTGATGAGAACACACCAAATCAGAAACCACAGAATTGCCCAAAAATATCACAACAGAATTTTGACCAAGTCCCAGTTTATCTCTATTGCTCATGCTGGCTGGTTTCTCTAGATGCTCTGTCTCAAACACCAGATTGCTTTGTGGCCTGTCATGCCACGCAAAAGTGCATTTCCACCACCTATTTGAGGTCAGATGGAAGGCACCTTGGCATTTTCCTTGAGGGAATTGTTTAATTAGAAACCCAACAGGTACCAGTGTGGTAAAATGGGAAAAGGATTTCAAGTCACCAGTCTGGGTTTGAGTCACCCTTTATGAGCTGTGGGACCTTGAGCCCCATCACCACACCTCTCTCCTCTGAGCCTCAGTTTCCTCATCTGTAAAATAAGGATAATACCTCAGCCTGTGTAGGCTTTTTAGTTAGTTTTTTTTTTTTTCTGGAAAGGTCAAATGAGACAAAGCATTTTATAAAGTACTACACAGATATTAATGCCTTATGTTTATAAATTATGTTGATGATGCTAATAACATAGACTGTTTTATCCTGAGCTTTCCTGGGCCACTTAAAAGGAAGCGTCTATAGGTTTTCTTGCTCCTGTCAGTGAATTTCTTCAGGATAGGTCACTCCTTTTTTTTTTTTTTTTTTAATACAAGCAGTCACCAGTTATGAATGTCTGACTTAGGGTTAACCCTCACGTGCCCTTTAATGCTATGTAAATTTGCCCTCACTTTGAAACAACTGAACCAACCCCTACTAGCAACAAATTCTTCGTCACCATCACCTTCGCTGGCTCCATGTGCCGCTTTTACATCATTGAAAAGACTTCAGGCCTTTTCTTGCACTAAAGAAAGGCTAAATAAGAACCATATGCACCTGTTCCAATCTACCTACAAATTCTTAAAGACACAGGAACAGATGTTGTTCGTAAACCGAGGACTGCCTGTATATTTAAGACACCAAGAGCATTTAGTCTCTCAAGATGCTCTGTAAATAAAAGAATCTGCTTTCAAATACATCTGGGCACCTCTCCTCCCCTCTTGGAGATCTCAGTGAACATTAGAGCATTAAAGGCTGTGAGAAGTCCTTAGCAAAGAAGCCTCATTTACGTTTGCCTAACTCAGCACTTTTCATATAATATCTGCTAATGGTTTAATGTCCCACTGAAGTAGCATTTCAAGGAACACACTTTGAGAAATACTCTCCCGGTGTAAGGTTGGATTTATTTTGCTTTTGATTAAAGACTGACCCACAAAAAATTAAATCAAGTATAACTGAAAAGAAGTTACTATTATCATTAAGTCAAACACTGGATATAAATTTTGCTTTGGAAGTTCTCCTGCCTGATCTGAGAGATCAATCCCGACGAAAAGTTTTTAAATACTTTTTTATTACTTGTTAATACCCATTGTCATCAAGTCAATTCTGACTCATAGCAACCCTATAGGACAGAGTAGAACTGTTCCACAGAGCTTCCAAAGAGTGGCTGGTGGATTCGAACTACCAACCTTTTGGTTAGCAGTCAAGCTCTTAAGCACTGCACCACCAGGGCTCCAGTAGTTAATGGTAAACACTTTTATGTTATTTACCATGTGCCAGTTTTCACAACTTGAATCTTCACAGCAACCCAAGCGAGAGGAATTGTTCTTTATTTTTTCCCCCAGTTTTAGAAGAGGAAGGCTGGGCAGAGAGAGGTAAGAGATTTGCCCAAGAGCTTTCCCTGCCATTAAGTCGATTCCATGACCCCCTCTTTTCCTCAGAGTAACTCACAGCATATTCTTTTCTCAATTAAAATCATTCAAATAGTAATTTGCAGTGTATTCTTTTCTCTTTTTTTAAATAATATTTCGTTGTGTTTTCGGTGAAGGTTTACATAGCAGTTTAGGTTCCCATTGAACAATTTCACCACAAATTGTGCAGTGACACTGGTTACATTCTTCACAATGCTTGAACGCTCTCATTACAGTCAGCCCTCTGTAACCGCGGGTTCCACATTCATGAATTCAACCAACCATGGATCGAAAATATTTGGAAAAAAAAAAAAAAAGCACTTGTTTTTCTTGTCATTATTCCTTAAACAATACAACAACTATTTTCTTAGCGTTTACATTGTATTAGGTGTTATAAGTAATGTAGGGTGATGTGCACAGGTTATATGCAAATACCACTTCATTTTATATAAGGGACTTCAGCATATCTGCAGATTTTGGTATCCATGGGGTGTCCTGGAACCAATCCCTTTGGATACCAAGGGACAACTGTATTTCTCTTCCAGTTGTTCCATTTCCATTAATCTAGTTTCCCTGCTCCCTCACATTCTCATCTTTGTTTTAAAGTAATTATTGGCTGTTTGGTCTTATATAGGTGATTTTTTAAAGGAGCACAGTACTCACAGGTGATATTCATTATTTTGTGAACCAATCTGTTATTTAGCTACAAGGTGACCTCAGGGTTAGTTTCAGTTCAAGGTTTGAAGAGTATGTCAGGGTAAATAATAGTCTCAGGGAGTCCCCCAATCTGAACCAGTTCAATAGGCCTATTTTTGTTCTTGTTTTTTTTTAGGAATTTGAGGCTCTGTTCCACATTTTTCTTCCATTCTATTAGGGTCCATTTATTGTGTCTCTGATTAGGATGGTTGGTAGTGGTAGCTGGGCACCTTCTAGTTCTTCTGGTCTCGGGGTGGATGAGGCTGTGGTAGACTAGTTTTTTCTTTGAGCCTTTAGTTTCCTTCTGTCTTTTGCTCCGGACAAGTAGAGAGCAATAGTTGTATCTTAGATGGCCGTTTGCAAGCTTTTAACACCCCAGACATTACTCACCAAACTAGGATATAGCACATAACTTTATGAGCTATATTATGCCAACTGCCTGAGATGTCCCTTGAGACTATGGTCCTAATCCTTCATGACTGAGATGTCACACAAGACTATGGTCCTAATCCTTCAAATTCAGAAATCCACTCCCGAGAGGGGTTTGATTATGTCTAAGAAGAATCCATAACTGTGTTGCTTAACATCCATGATAAAAAAAAAAAAGAAATTTTTTTTTTCTTTTTTTACATTCTGTGAAATAGGACGTTATGTGATTTGGACATTGTGTGAACACCTAGTTGATCTAAGGTTTCAACAAATTCTACTGCTGCCTTCACATCAGGACTCATAGACTCACCACTCACTTTGACGTTATGCAGCAAAAAAAATGTTTGAAGCACTTGAACCACCCAGAGCTAGCACTAAGCTCGATATCATGCTTTTTCTTTAAGCATCTCAGGCAAACTTTGGGCCTTAGCAGTGATCATCAATGTGCTGAGAGGGATTTGCTTTTGGGTTTAGTCCTCAAGCCATGTCATTAGCAATTTCTCCATATCTAATATAGATCCCTCTTGCGTTTTCGCTAGCCTTGTAGCTTTTAGTGGAGCCGACCCTTTTAACAGCTTGGAGTATTTTTTCTCTGTTTTTGAGGTTACATCCACTGCATCCGTTTCTCCAATCAGGATTTCTGAACTCTATTTTAACCAAAAGTTCAGTGGCTCGAATCCACCAGCCACACCTTGGAAACCCTATGGAGCAGTTCTGTTCTGTCCTATAGGGTCATTATGTGTCGGAATTGACTCGACAGCAACAGGTATTATAATCTCTATAATCGCATGGGACCACAGATGTATATGCGGTCAGACATCGCCCGAACATACGTTACGTGGGACGTGACTGTATGTGCATACAGCCATATACGTACATATACATATGAATACACCTATATATATACACATACAAACATGTACATACCTATATACATATATGCCTACATACATGTATACCCACACATATATTTTTTGGTTGTTGTTGCTACTCTTTCAAAATTATATATGCTATAGCAATTACCAAGTCCTTTTTTCTTGTGTACATCTCAGTGACACCATTTACATTCATCAGGCTGTGTACACTTCACCCTCATTCTGTGTTACCATTCCCATCACCAAAAATAGCAAGTGTCTGCTGGGTCGCTATGAGTCAGAAGCAACTTGATGGCAATGGGACTATCTAGAAAGTGAAACCCCCCTCTATCGTTGGTAACCACTAATGAACATTAATTTCTTTTTTTTGAACATTTTATTGTGGTTTGAGTGAAAGTTTATAGAGCAAATTAGTTTCCCATTCAACAATTTATACACATTTTGTTTCATGACATTAGTTGCTATCCTCTCAATGTGACACCACTGTACTCCCTCCCTGCCTGGGTACCCCATTTCCATTTGCCCATCTTTCCTGCCCCTTCTGGGCTTCTGTTTTTGGGCAAATGCTGCCCTTTTGGTCTCATATGGTTGATTGATCTGAGGAGCACCTTCCTTACTGGTGTTATTGTTCACTTTATAGGCCTGTCTATTGTTTGGCCAAATGGTGATCTCCGGAGTAAGTTCTGTTCCAGGTTTGAAGGGTGTCTAAGGGCCATAGTTTTGGGGGTTCCACCAGTCTCTATCAGACCAGTAAATCTGGTCTTTCTTTACGAATTTGAATTTTGTTCTATATTTTTCTCCACTTTGTCCAGGACCTTCTCTTGTGATCCTGATCAGAGTGGTCGGTAGTGATAGCCAGGCACCATCTAGTTCTTCTTGTCTCAGGCTAGTGGAGACTGTGGTTCATGTGGTCCATTAGACCTTTGGACTAATTGTTTCCTTGAGTCTTTGATTTTCTTCACTCTTCTTTGCTCCAGATGGGAAGAGACGAATAGCTGTGTCTTAAATTGCTGCTCTCAGACTTTTAAGACCCCAGGGATTACTTACCAAAGTAGGATGAAGAACATTGTCTTTATAGACTATGTTATGCCAACTGACCTAGATGTTCCCCGAGACTATGGTCCTAAACCCTCAAGCCCAGTGACCCAGTCCCTTAAGGTGTTTGGTCATGGCTAAGAAGTCTTCATAACTTTGGCCCCTGTGTGCTCTACTATATACATGGATATATTTGCAGCACTTACAAATACATATGTAGAAATATCCTCTGCCAAACCTATATATGCTCATGGGTATATTCCCATACACCATCCCATACATTCAGTTTACGTATTTACCAATGTGTCTGCTTGTAAATTATTGTTTGTTGTTACTGTTATTGCAGGATTGTGTATGTACCAGTATTTGCTGTTGTTTCCTTTTACATTCCTCTTGCATTCCTCCCAGTGTCTTCCTTTGCCTTGGTCATGTTGTGCAGACCTCCCCCTTATTGTGTATTGCCTTTCCCTTCACCCAAGTTAGTCCGTGTCGACTATCTAGTTAGTGCTATTCTTTCCTGCCCCCTCCCATCCCTGGTAACCATCAAAGAATGTTTCTTTCTGGCTGTAAACTTTTTCTTGACTTTTTATAATAGTGGTCTCATACAATATTTGTCCTTTTATGATTGACTTATTTCACTCAGCATAATGTCCTCCGGGTTCACCTATGTTGTGAGATGTTTCAAGGATTCATCGTTATTCTTTAACGTTGTGTTGTGTGCATGTTGCAGAGTATTATTTTCACAATTAAAATAATTCAACTACTTTTGCACTTTGAAGACAGTCCGGATGTAAATGAGAAGCCTTAGAGCATCACCAAAACAAATTTGAGGATCATTGCTCCTCCACACTTCTGCAGGTTTCATTCAATGCAAGTGCAAGTCAGTTTTCCCAGGTGACCTGGACGCTCTTAAAATACTACAGCAGTCAGGCTCGATATCTTCACTAGCCCTGTTGCCAAGTATTTCAGAAATTTAGTACTTTCATCCCCCACGTGTCTGCCAGTCTGTTGTACTGTGGGGGCTTGTGTGTTGCTGTGATGCTGGAAGCTATGCCACCAGTATTCAGGTACCAGCAGGGTCACCCATGGAGGACAGGTTTCAGCTGAGCTTCCCGACTCAGACAGACTAGGAAGAAGGACTTGGCAGTCTACTTTTGAAAAGCATTAGCCAGTGAAAACCTTATGAACAGCAGCAGAACATTGCCTGATATAGTGCCAGAAGATGAGCCCCTCAGATTGGAAGGCACTCAAAAGATGATTGGGGAAGAGCTGCCTCCACAAAGTAGAGTTGACCTTAATGGCATGGATGGAGTAAAGCTTCTGGGACCTTCATTTGCTGATGTGGCACGACTCAAAATGAGAAGAAAGAGCTGCAAGCATCCATTAATAATCGGAACCTGGAATGTATGAAATATGAATCTAGGAAAATTGGATATCGTCAAAAATAAAATGGAATGCATAAACATCGATATCCTAGGCATTAGTGAGCTGAAATGGACTGGTATTGGCCATTGTGAATCGGACAATGATATAGTCTATTATGCTGGGAATGACAACTCGAAGAGGAATGGTGTTGCATTCATTGTCAAAAAGAATGTTTCAAGATATATCCTGAAGTACAACTCTGTCAGTGATAGGATTATATCCATACACCTACAAGGAAGACCAGTTAATACGACTATTATTCAAACTTACGCACCAACCACTAGAGCCAAAGATGAAGAAATAGAAGATTTTTATCAGCTGCTGCAGTTTGAAATTGATCAAACATGCAATCAAGATGCATTTATAATTACTGGCGATTGGAATGTGAAAGTTGGAAACAAAGAAGAAGGATCAGTAGTTGGAAAATAGGGCCTTGGTGAAAGAAACACTGCCAGAGATCAATGATAGAATTTTGCAAGACCAACGACTTCTTCATTGCAAATACCTTCTTTCACCAACATAAACGGCAACTATACACATGGACCTCGCCAGATGGAACACACAGAAATCAAATTGACTACATCTGTGGAAAGAGACTATAGAAAAGCTCAATATCATCAGTCAGAGCAAGGCCAGGGGCCGACTGTGGAACAGACCATCAATTGCTCATATGCAAGTTCAAGCTGAAACTGAAGAAAATCAGAGCAAGTCCACGAGAGCCAAAATATGACCTTGAGTATATACCACCTGAATTTAGAGACCATCTTAAGAATAGATTTGACCCATTGAACACTAGTGACCGAAGACCAGAGGAGTTGTGAAATGACATCAAGGATATCATCCACGAAGAAAGCAAGAGGTCACTGAAAAGACAGGAAAGAAAAGACCAAGATGGACGTCAGAGGAGACTCTGAAACTTGCTCTTGAGCATCAAGCAGCTAAAGCAAAAGGAAGAAATGATGAAGTAAAAGAACTGGACAGAAGATTTCAAAGGGTGGCTCGAGAACACAAAGTATTATAATGACATGTGCAAAGAGCTGGAAATAGAAAACCAAAAGGAAAGAACAAGCTCGGTGTTTCTCAAGCTGAAAGAACTGAAGAAAAAATTCAAGCCTCGAGTTGCAATAGTGAAAGATTCCATGGGGAAAATATTAAATGACGCGGGAAGTATCAAAAGAAGATGGAAAGAATACACAGAGTCATTATACCAAAAAGAATTAGTCGATACTCAACCATTTCAAGAGGTAGCATATGACCAGGAACCGATGGTACTGAAGGAAGAAGTCCAAGCTGCTCTGAAGGCATTGGCAAAAAACAAGGCTCCAGGAATTGATGGAATATCAATTGAGATGTTTCAACAAACAGATGCAGCACTGGAGGTGCTCACTTGTCTATGCCAAGAAATATGGAAGACAGCTTCCTGGCCAACTGACTGGAAGAGATCCATATTTATGTTTATTCCCAAGAAAGGTGATCCAACCGAATGTGGAAATTATAGAACAATATCATTAATCATTAATATCACACGCAAGCAAAATTTTGCTGAAGATCATTCAAAAACGGCTGCAGCAGTATATCGACAGGAACTGCCAGAAATTCAGGCCAGTTTCAGAAGAGGACGTGGAACCAGGGATATCATTGCTGATGTCAGATGGATCCTGGCTGAAAGCAGAGAATACCAGAAGGATGTTTACCTGTGTTTTATTGACTACGGAAAGGCATTCGACTGTGTGGATCATAACAAACTATGGATAACACTGCAAAGAATGGGAATTCCAGAACACTTAATTGTGCTCATGAGGAACCTTTACATAGATCAAGAGGTGGTTGTTTGGACAGAACAAAGGGATACTGATTGGTTTAAAGTCAGGAAAGGTGTGCGCCAGGGTTGTATTCTTTCACCATACCTATTCAGTCTGTATGCTGAACAAATAATATGAGCGGCTGGACTGTATGAAGAACAGGGCATCAGGACTGGAGAAAGACTCATTAACACCCTGCGTTATGTAGATGACACAACCTTGCTTGGTGAAAGTGAAGACGACTTGAAGCACTTACTAATGAAGATCAAAGACCACAGCTTTCGGTATGGATTGCAACTCAACATAAAGAAAACAAAAATCCTCACAACTGGACCAATGAGCAACATCATGATAAATGGAGAAGAGATTGAAGTTGTCAAGGATTTCATTTTACTTGGATCCACAATGAACAGCCATGGGAGCAGCAGTCAAGAAATCAAAAGATGTATTGCATTGGGTAAATCTGCTGCAAAGTAACTCTTTAAAGTGTTGAAGAGCAAAGATGTCACCTGAAGACTCAGGTGCACCTGAACCAAGCCATGGTATTTTCAATCACATCATATGCATGTGAAAGCTGGACAATGAATAAGGAAGACCGAAGAAGAGAAGACCTTTGAATTGTGGTGTTGGCGAAGAATATTGAATATACCATGGGCTGCCAAAAGAACGAACAAATCTGTCTTGGAAGAAGTGTGGCCAGAATGCTCCTTAGAGGCAAGGATGGCGAGACTGCGTCTTACATACTTTGGACATGTTGTCAGGAGGGATGAGTCCCTGCAGAAGGACATCATGCTTGGCAGAGTACAGGGTCAGTGGAAAAGAGGAAGACCCTCAACGAGGTGGATTGACACAGAGCCTGCAACAATGAGCTCAAGCATAACAATGATTGTAAGGATGGCGCAGGACCAGGCAGTGTTTCGTTCTGTTGTGCATAGGGTCACTACGAGTCGGAACTGACTTGACGGCACCTAACAGCAACAACAATACTTTCATGTTCATGGATATTTATTGTAAATACATTAAAAATTATTTTAAATTTTACAGTTGATAGTATAGCAGAAGGTTCCAGATGAGCCTCAAACAGGAATTCACAGATTCTGTCTTTGAAAAGAGGGGACGGCTAACTTCTCAGATTCTCTGTTTGCCTGAGTTGACACATAGAATAAAATAAAATTTTTTGCCACTGGCTTTTTTGATTCACAAGTGATTTTTTTTTTTCCTTTTTGACTTAGGGGCATAAAGCAGAGATGAGGAACCCAGGGAGAATTGAGGGGACAGGTTTTGAGTCTCAGTGGAGAGAGGAGTTAGGACCAGAAGCTGAAAAAGCTATTTGTAAAAAATAAAACAAAAGCTGCATCAGCACCTAGGTGACAAAATGCTGCAGAGTTTTGGGACAGGATCATTCTGCACCATCCCCCACCCCCTTCCCCCTGGGCGCACTTGCAGGCACGCAGGCACGCACCACCACCACCAAATGGTGCTGAGGGCATGGGCGACACACCAGTGGAAGACTTAGGGGCTTGGCACAGCAACAGTCTTAAGGAGAATCTGGCTATGGAGGCAGAGGCAAAGGCCCAGTGAGGAGGAGGTCATTGAGCAAGAATGGTGAAGTCACTTGTAAATATGCCTAAGGCACTGCCCAAGTGGGGAACTTGGAAAAAAGCCAAAGTTCTGCCCTCAGGCAGGAAGAGTTCAGTGTGAGGTTTTGTACTCACAAGCTATTGGAGCTAGGTAACTAACGTTCCAATTACAAGAAATGAAAGGTGTTTTGGGCACTGTTTCTATTTCAGAATTTTGCTGAATGTTCGGAGCTCTGGGTGGTGCAAACAGGGAAGCACTGGACTGCTAACTGAAAGGTTGGCCTTTGAACTTACCCAGAGACTCTTCAGAAAAAAAGGCCTGGTGATCTGTGGCCTGGCCATCTGCTTCTGAAAGATTGCAGCCACGGAAAACCTCATGAAGCACAGTTCTACTCTGACACACATGGGGTCTCCATGTGTCAGAGTCAACTCAACACCAGCTTGTTTCGTTTTGGGTTCTACTGAATGTTAATATATCTTTGTAAGTATGCATTGATATTATAAATAAGTCTTCTGTATTACAGGTTTTTTAATGTATCATATTTTACTTCTCAGTAATTGAAAGAGTTAAAAAGATTTTTTACAAATATCTCTCACTTAAAAAGCCCTATTTTTAGAGCATCAGAGTTATTTTTCTATTTTTCAATGACTTTTCTTTTTGAAATCACTTTTGAATTGTAAGTTAATGAAATAGAACAAGTTTTCTTTCCAAATAAATGGCCAAAAGCTTGGTGTTTCTGGTTAGTACCACCATTTAAACAGAAGCTTGGGTTTTCAGTCTGTAATTTTCTTTCCTGTTACTGTCCTTTTTGAACTGCTTGTCAAATGACAGTGAAATGAAGGGGTGGTTTATTTCTGCTGGAATGTCCCACTGCAGAGAACTGGCCCTACTGACCCTTGTGCTGGTATATGAGACATATGAACCCTGAACCCTTCTCATTAGGCCTTCTACCCCATCTACCTGTCACACCAAATACCCAGAATTCATTGCTACTATGGCTTCCTTTGTAGCCCTGGTGGCACAGTGGTTAAGAGCTCAGCTGCTAACCAAAAGGTCAGCAGTTTGAATCCATAGCCCTGGTGGCACAGTGGTTAAGAGCTCAGCTGCTAACCAAAAGGTCAGCAGTTTGAATCCACCAGCCACTCCTTGGGAACCCTTTGGGGCAGTTCTACTCTGTGGTGCAATGGTTAAGTGCTCTGCTAACTTTGGGGGTTCGAGCTCACCAGCTGCTCAGCGGGAGAAAAGATTACAGCCTTGGAAACCCTAAAGGCAGCTCTACTCTGTCATATATGGTCACTATGAGTAGGAATAGACTCAATGGCACACACCAACAACATGGCTTCCTTTCCTTAGTCTAGAAACTGTGTCTGGTACTCCATGAACAGCCCTCCCACATGCAGCGAGCTGAACATTCACCTTCCCTGAGAGTACACTCTGGAGAATGTAACTCACTTCCTGGATCTTAATAGAATGTGTAACTGAATATACTTTTCCTAAGAACACTAAAAATAGATATTTTGGCTGCTTTCGTTTTATATTTGTTAAGCAATATTCAGTAATTATAATACAGAGTTTACAGAATAAAATTAGTGTATTTTCCCACTGGAAAGAATAATAGAGACAGGAAGATAAGTTGGCAGATTTTTTTCATAGGGTTTAAATACATACCATGATTTTTAAAAAGCAGAATGTATCTGGCTATGAAGACACCTTGATTAGTCTTAGCTTCTATGTGCTGTCATGTATCATCTCTTCAGTCCATACACAATCATCATCATAAGCATTTCTAGTGCTTTGAAAAATTTTTATCAAAAGTTTCCTACCTTCAAGTATAATTTTCTGAGAATCCACCAGTGTTGAAGCTCTGAGTTAAAAGTTTTTGTCTTCTGTGAAATATATGCCTCTTAGTGAATTTTCATACCTAGTTTTAAGAATTTCTTTAATTTTTTATTGGTGTTAAACAAAACTAAAAATGTAACAAGTATTCCCTAAGTTGGTGACCTTAAGCAAAATTTAATTCTACCAGCCCATCTTAAGTTATTTTAGTGCTTAATTAAAACCACCTTTCTAGGAAAATTAGAAATTGTCAAAAATGAAATGGAAAACATAAACATAGATATCCCAGGCATTAGTGAACTGAAATGGACTGGTACTGGCCATTTTGAATCGGACAATCATATAGTCTACTATGCTGGGAATGGCAACTTGAAGAGGAGTGATGTTGCACTCATCGTCAAAAAGAACATTTCAAGATGTATCCTGAAGTACAATGCCGTCAGTGATAGGATAATACCCATACGCCTACAAGGAAGACCAGTTAAAACAGTTATTATTCAAATATACACACCAACCACTGGGGCCAAAGATGAAGAAATAGAAGATTTTTATCACCTGCTGCAGTTTGAAATCGATCAAACATGCAATCAAGATGCATTGATAATTACTGGTGATTTTAATGTGAAAGTTGGAAACGAAGAAGGATCAGTAGTTGGAAAGTATGGCCTTGGTGACAGAAACAATCCTGGAGATCAAATGATAGAATTTTACAAGACCAATGACTTCTTCATTGCAAATACCTTTTTTAACCAACATAAACGGCGACTATACACATGGACCTCACCAGATGGACCACACAGAAATCAAGTAGACTACATCTGTGGAAAGCAAAAAAAAAAAAACCAAACCCAGGGCCATCAAGATGATTCCGACTCATAGCGACTCTATAGGACAGAGTAGAACTGCCCCATAGAGTTTCCGAGGAGCGCCTGGCAGATTTGAACTGCTGGCCCTTTGGTTAGCAGCCGTAGCACTTAACCACTACACCACCAGGGTTTCCTCTGTGGAAAGAGAAGATGGAAAAGCTCAATATCATCAGTCAGAACAAGGCCAGGGGCCGACTGTGGAACAGACCATCAATTGCTCATATGCAAGTTCAAGCTGAAACTGAAGAAAATCAGAGCAAGTCCACGAGAGCCAAAATATGACCTTGAGTATATCCCACCTGAATTTAGAGACCATCTTAAGAATAGATTTGACCCATTGAACACTGGTGACCGAAGACCAGACGAGTTGTGGAATGACAGCAAGGACATTATACATGAAGAAAGCAAGAGGTCATCGAAAAGACAGGAAAGAAAGAAAGGATCAAGATGGATGTCAAAGAAGACTCTGAAACTTGCTCTTGAACGTCGAGCAGCTAAAGCAAAAGGAAGAAATGATGAAGTAAAAGAACTGGACAGAAGATTTCAAAGGGCGGCTCGAGAAGACGAAGTAAAGTATTATAATGACATGTGCAAAGAGCTGGAAATAGAAAACCAAAAGGGAAGAACAAGCTCGGTGTTTCTCAAGCTGAAAGAACTGAAGAAAAAATTCAAGCCTCGAGTTGCAATAGTGAAAGATTCCATGGGGAAAATATTAAATGACGCAGGAAGCATCAAAAGAAGATGGAAAGAATACACAGAGTCATTATATCAAAAAGAATTAGTTGATATTCAACCATTTCAAGAGGTAGCATATGATCAGGAACCGGATGGTACTGACGGAAGAAGTCCAAGCTGCTCTGAAGGCATTGGCAAAAACAAGGCTCCAGGAATTGATGGAATATCAATTGAGATGTTTCAACAAACAGATGCAGTGCTGGAGGTGCTCGCTTGTCTATGCCAAGAAATGTGGAAGACAGCTTCCTGGCCAACTGACTGGAAGAGATCCTTATTTATGCCTATTCCCAAGAAAGGTGATCCAACCAAATGTGAAAATTATAGAACAGTATCATTAATATCACACGCAAGCAAAATTTTGCTGAAGATCATTCAAAAACGGCTGCAGCAGTATATCGACAGGAACTGCCAGAAATTCAGTCTAGTTTTAGAAGAGGATGTGGAACCAGGGATATCATTGCTGATGTCAGATGGATCCTGGCTGAAAGCAGAGAATACCAGAAGGATGTTTATCTGTGTTTTATTGACTATGCAAAGGCATTCGACTGTGTGGATCATAACAAACTATGGATAACACTGCAAAGAATGGGAATTCCAGAACACTTGTGCTCATGAGGAACCTTTACATGGATCAAGAGGCAGTTGTTCGGACAGAACAAGGGGATCCTGATTGGTTTAAAGTCAGGAAAGGTGTGTGCCAGGGTTGTATTCTTTCACCATACCTATTCAATCTGTATGCTAAGCAAATAATCCGAGAAGCTGGACTGTATGAAGAAGAACAGGGCATCAGGATTGGAGGAAGACCCATTAACAACCTGTGTTATGCAGATCACACAACCTTGCTTGTGCAAGTGAAGAGGACTTGAAGCACTTACTAATGAAGATCAAAGACCATAGCTTTTGGTATGGATTGCAACTCAACATAAAGAAAACAAAAATCCTCACAACTGGACCAATGAGCAACATCATGATGAACAGAGAAGAGATTGAAGTTGTCAAGGATTTCATTTTACTTGGATCCACAATCAACAGCCATGGGAGCAGCAGTCAAGAAATCAGAAGATGTACTGCATTGGGTCAATCTGCTGCAAAGGACCTCTTTAAAGTGTTGAAGAGCAAAGATGTCACCTTGAAGTCTAAGGTGCACCTGAACCAAGCCATGGTATTTTCAATCGCATCCTATGCATGTGAAAGCTGGACAATGAATAAGGAAGACCAAAGAAGAGTTGATGCCTTTGAATTGTGGTGTTGGCAGAGAATATTGAATATATCATGGACTGCCAGAAGAACGAATAAATCTGTCTTGGAAGAAATACAACCAGAATGCTCCTTAGAAGCAAGGATGGCGAGACTGTGTCTTACATACTTTGGACATGTTGTCAGGAGGGATCAGTCCCTGGAGAAGGACATCAGGCTTGGCAAAGTACAGGGTCAGCGGAAAAGAGGAAGACCCTCAACGAGGTGGATTGACACAGTGGCTGCATCAATGGGCTCAAACATAACAACGATTGTAAGGATGGCGCAGGACCGGGCAGCGTTTCGTTCTGTTGTGCACAGGGTCGCTATGAATCAGAGCCTACTCGACGGCACCTAACAACGACAGAACCACTTTTGATTTGTATGAAAATTTCTGCTGAAAACACCGATTGACTCTCCCAGCACTATCCATTTCCCGTTTACAACATTTGTTGAGTTCTTTTTCTTTGAAATGTGACTAGAATTAATTTTTTAATGTTTCCTGATTTATAAATAGAATTAATTTTTTTAATTAATATTTTCTGATTTATAAATAGAATTAATTTTTTAAATTAATGTTTTCTGATTTATAAATAGTACCTTTTTTAAATGATTCTTTCCTAAAAACTCAATGCTTACTGATAATTGCCAAAGCATTTCTATCTCTGTACTATTTTACAGAGAGCTTCTGCTGAGAATTCCTGCTACTAATTAAACATACACAACAACACAACCAGTTGCTGTTGCACCCACTCCCACCCATGTCAGCCTCATAGGTGTCAGAGCAGAATTGTGCTCTACAGGGTTTTCAGTGGCTGCTTTTTTTGGAAATAGGTCACCAGGTCTTTCTCCTAAGGTGCCTCTGAGTGAACTCTAATCTCCAACCTTTTAGTTAGCAGCTGAGTGCATTAAATGTTTGTACCTCCCAGAGACTCCAGCCACACACCAAACTAAAACCCATTATGGTCAAGTTGATTCCAACTCATAGTGACCTTGTAAGACAGAGTAGAACTATTTCCAAGGAGAGTTTCCAAGGAGTGGCTGGTGGATTCTAAGTGCTGACCTTTTGGTTAGCAGCCGAATGCTTAACCACTGTGCCATCAGGGCTCCATGCACAGTAGCTTCTTCATAAATTTATGTAGTAGTATCCTGTGGAGAAAAAGAAGGTGTTAAGAACTCAGAGAAAGAGAGTAGCTATCTTCAAAGAGAAATTTCATTAATAGTTCTTTGGACTTTATCATTGTGAACTCAGATTCCCTTAAAACACATATGCACATCTGCAAGCACCTGCGCGTGCACACACACACGAAGATCTTGCTGTACCATTGTTAAAGCATTAGGAGTTTTATGCACAGAACGCCATATTATATACCACAGATATTCTATCGTGGACATTCTTAGGCCCATAACATTAAACTGTGGATGCATCAAAAAACTTAGAAATGACTGAGCAAGAACACATGTTTTCGTTAGATTTTCTCTCTCATCCTCCTTTGTAACAAGACCAACACATGAGACTGTCCACATTGCTCTACAGGAAGAATTTTCATGTTGCTTCCTCCATGTGTTTATTCATGGAATCTGGTCTCCAAGACGCAGACTTTTAAATACAAGAGAGTAAGAATATGTTGATGAATGGTGAGTGAAAAAAGAGTTGTGCAAGTCAGTGCAATGGGCCTTTATTCCCACCTCTGTTATTTGTGGCATTTGTGGAATTCAGAGTAAAACTGGAGAGACTGTGGTGGTCTGTGTCAGAGTGGGGAGAAGAGGGCTTTCAGTATAAGGAAACAGGCCAGGACAATCCAGTGAAAAATGGCTACCAAGTCCATAAGAACAAATGAAATGGGATAAGACAATTCATTACGTTTAGAAAAAGAAGGTAGAGATTTTGAATTTTCACCACACATAGTTGCAGTGATACAAAAAGAACACACGCGTGGGAGAAAGAAGTCCTAGAGTTGAGAATCTGCTCCGGGATGGAAAGAGAAAGGGTAAGCACTTATGAAAGAACTTTGAGCTGTATTTGGCATATCAGTGGATGAGTACGATACAGCCCTACCAGGTAGGAAGCCCAGTATCACTCGTGGGTTTCTTGCTCTCAAAATTTAATTCGCAAGAGAATTACTTGGAGGGCAGGGTGATGCTGGTGGTCCACACTTTGAGAACCACTTCTAGAAGACCGTTTGTCTTTGCTGGTGGAGAAAACTGGCTCCAATAGAGGACAGTTGATGAGGAAGTGAGTTGGTTGGCCTCAAGTATATCTATCAAAAGATTATGATGAAATACTCTGTGTTCAGCTACGTATCCTTAAACTCAGCCAGGCTCTTTCAGATGGTAAGAACTTTGTACTTTTCAAGCTAATTCAGAACATATATGAAATTCTGAAATCAAGCCATTTGAATTTTGGGATGGTTTTGTTGGTGTTGGCAATGATATGATGTTTGTTTCAAGAAAGTTGTTGCCTATCTTGAGAAACCATGGACTCTCAAAATTAATTTCCCTTGGGAAGAGCGCCACAGAGGAAAAAGGAGCCCACTGTCTCCATATGTGAAATAAAATGTTCAGGCCTCTGAAACCCAAGTAAATGAGCAAATAAAAGATAAAAGCATAAATGAGACCATCTTTCAAGCCTACGAAGGCAAAATAATTACAAACCAGGTGAACATTACAATTACAATGATAGAATTAAATAACAACAGGGGAACTGTGTTCCTCCATAAACCAAAAAAAAAAAACCTGTTGCAGTCAATTCCGACTCATAGGCCTCTCAAATGAACTGTAGTCCATAGAAACATATATATATTTGGAAACCCTGGTGGTGTAGTGGTTAAGTGCTATGGCTGCTAACCAAAAGGTCGGCAGTTCAAATCCACCAGGCGCCCCTTGAAAAATCAATGGGGCAGTTATACTCTGTCCTATAGAGTCACTATGAGTCAGAATCAACTCAACAGCAACTGGTTATATATATATGTATACATGGAGCAGCCCTGGTGGCACAGTCGTTAAGAACTTGGCTGCTAACCAGAAGGTTAGCACTTCAAATCTGCCAGCTGCTCCTTGGAAACCCTATGGTGCAGTTCTACTCTGTCCTATAGGGTTGCTATAAGTCAGAATCAACTCGACGGCAATGGGTTTTATATATACATATCGAGAAAGAGAGAAGTCCTATCTACGTTAATTTCAGATCCTAACTCTGCAGTGTTTAGACCAGTTGTTCTCAAAACTTAGCATGCATCAGAATCATCTGTGAGACTTCATAAAACACAGATTTCTGGGCCAAAGTAGTTATATTTCAAACATGTTTCCACGGGATGCTGATGCTGCTGGTTCAGGACCATACTTTGAGAATTACCGCTTTAGTCTCATGGTTCTCAACTTGGCCACATATTAGAATCACCTGGGGAGTCATCTTTTTTTTTAATCCCGATTTCTAGGCCATACCCCAGAACAATTAAAATCAGTGTCTCTGCGTCAGCACAACTGGACTAAACGAAAAGCAAAGAAGTTTACTGAATAAACTGAATGCTTCGAAGGCCAGCATAGCAGGGGTGGGGGTTTGGGGATCATAGTTTCAGGGGACATCTAAGTCAATTGGCATAATAAAATCTATTAAGATAACATTCCGCATCCCACTTTGGAGAGTGGCGTCTGGGTCTTAAATGCTAGCAAGCAGCCATCTAAGAGGCATCAACTGGCCTCAACCCACCTGGAGCAAAGGAAAATGAAGAACACCAAAGACACAAGGTAATTATGAGCCCAAAGACAGAACAGACCACATAAACCAGAGACTACATCAGCCTGAGACCAGAAGAACTAGATGGTGCCTAGCTACAACTGATGACTGCCCTGACAGGGAACACAACAGAGAACCCCTGAGGGAGCAGGAGAACAGTGGGATGCAGACCCCAAATTCTCGTAAAAAGACCAGACTTAATGGTCTGAGACTAGAAGGACCCCGGTGGTCATGGTCCCCAGACCTTCTGTTAGCCCAAGACAGGAACCATTCCTAAAGCCAACTCTTCAGACAGGGATTAAACTGGACAATGGGATAGAATATGATACTGGTGAAGAACGAACTTCTTGGATCAAGTAGACGCATGAGACTATGTGGGCAGCTCCTGTCTGGAGGGGGGATGAGAGGGTAGAGGTGGTTAGAAGCTGGCCGAATGGACACGAAAAGAGAGAGTGGAGGGAAGGAGTGTTCTGTCTCGTTATGGGGAGAGCAATTAGGAGTATATAGCAAGGTGTATATAAAATTTTTGTATGAGAGACTGACTTGATTTGTAAACTTTCACTTAAAGCACAATAAAACTTAAAAAAGAAAAATCAATGTCTCTGGGGACAGCTTTTTGAAGTTCCCGAGTGATTGCAATGGGTAGCCAAAGTGGAGAATTTCTAGTATTTCTAGTTAGGTCAGTAGTTCTCAAACTTTAGCACACATAGGAATCACCTGGAGGACTTGTTAAAACACAGATTGCTAGGTCCCTCTCCTGGAGTTTCTGATTTAGTATATCAGGATTAGGGTCAGAGAATTTGCATTTCAAACAATTTACCAAGTGATGCTGTGAGTGCTCAAAACCACCAGGTTAGACCAACTTCAACCTTGGCTGCACTTGGAATCACCTGGCGACCTGGTAGAACATACTAAAGTCACCCACCCTCCCCACCCAACCGAGATTGGGGTTCACCTGGTCTGGGATGAGGTCTGGCCTAAATTGGCTTTTAAAGCTCCACCAGGTGATTCTGGTTTGCAGACAAGACTGAGAATCAATGCAAAACCAAGTAAGCAGACAGAGGACACAGTGAACCTATCACCTGCAACATTTGCTTTTCATCTGAGTTAACAACAATGTCTTCCAACCAGGCTATACCCCTGCTCTAACCGTTATATGCAGTAGATGTCTTTGGTAAAGAAAAATACTACATTGAAATAAATGGAAGCTTATGACAGTCATTTTTGAATTTGAAAAATAACTAGGTTAGTCCAGGAGGGGATTCATTGCTATAAATACACAGAATGTCTCATTTTCTTTCTTTTTTTTAATTTTTTTTATTTATGTACCATGGTAACCCACCCCTTTGGTGATCTGCAGCCAGTCCTGTAAACAGAAACATTATAACTGTTATTATAAAAGCAGTTTCCTATAAATGAGAATTTATGCTTATATCTAAATAAACTTGAAACCTGATCAAACACCCTGGCTCCAGGAAAATAACTTTGGGTTTGGACAACACAAACCAGAGTAACATTTTTCTTCCAGTTGATGTTTTTGAACGTACAGGGTCATTTTTAATCACACAGTACGGGGATAACTTGTCTGCTACAGACAGTAAAAGCTGAGATTTGGGAATAGGTTGGTTGGGTGGGGGGTGTGCATGGAGGAAGTAGCAGATGGAGTCAGCTCTTAAAGGGCTTTCTTGGCCACCTTATATATAAATCAGATACATGTTTGTACTTTGTAGTTTTAGTTTTCACTGGAAACAGTGATACTATTGTGTTTTACCAGCTGATTTAGTAAACTGCCACACATGACCCTTCTAGAATATACTATGCAAGTTCTAATTCTTATACCTTGAAAGGTTATCTTAGTTTCCTAGTGCTGCTGTTACAGAAATGCCAAAAGTGGGTGACATTAAAGCATGGAAATTTATTTTCTCACAGGGCACCAGCTATAGGGGAAGGCTTTCTTTGTCAGCTCCGGGGGAAGATCCCTGTCTCCTGGAATTGCTTGGTTTCTTGGCAATTTTCACATGGCATCTATCCCCAGCCTCCATCCCCTTTTGTGCTTGCTTGTCTATGATGCTCCTTATAACTCAGGAGTGATTAGGTTTAGGACACACCCTACACTGATGTAGCCTCATTAACATAAAAAAGAAAACCCTAGTCCCAAATAAGATTACATCCACAGGAACAGGGGTTAGGATTTCAGCATATATTTTGGGTGACACAGTTCAGTCCATAACAAAGACCTTAGGAATTTAACACTGGAAAAGAGTTTAGAGCTCCTCAGACCTTCTAATTTTATAGTTGAGGAACCACTTCACACTTACGGGAATGGCTGGTAAATATTGCTGAGGATCTGAGAAACTGGAACCCTCATACACTGCTGGTGGGAATATACCGTCAATCGGGAAAACAGTTTAGCAATTGTCTTAAAAGTCAATCATAAATTTACCAAAAACAAAAACAAGTTGCCATCCAGGGGATTCTGACTTATAACAACCATATAGGACAAGCGTAGAACTGCTCCATAGGGTTTCCAAGGGTGTAAATCTTTACAGCAGCAGACTGCCACATCTTTCTCCCACAGAGCGGTGGTAGGTTCCAGCCACTCACCTTTAGGTTAGCAGCGTGCTCTTAACCACTGTGCAACCATACAACTCATTAATTTCACTCCCAGACATCTATAAAGAGAAGTAAAAACATACAATCACACAGTCTTACCTGTGAACGTTTATAGTAGTATTATTTGGAATAGCCAAAACATGGAAACAATTCAAATGTCCATAATCTGATAAATGGATAAATAAAATGTGGTGGTTCAGAACCATGGCTGCTAACCGAAAAGATCAGCAGTCTGAATCCACCAGCTGCGCCTTGGAAACTTTCTGGGGCAGCTCTACTCTGTCCTATAGGGTCACTATGAGTTGGAACTTACTCCGTGGAAACAGGTTTTTTTTTTTTTTACAATGGAGTATTATTCAACAACAAAAAGGAAGTACTGACACATGCTACAACATGTGAACCTTGAAAATATGCTAAGTGAAAGAAGCCAGTCACAAAAGACCCTGTGTTGTAAGGTTCCTATCAGATGACATGTGCAGAGTAGGCAAATCTATACAGACAGAAGGTAGATCAGTGGTTGCTTAGGACCCAGGGGGATGGGCGGTAAGAGTCAAAGAGTAAGTTGTTTGTTTCAGGAGATGAAAATGTTCTAAAATTGACTGTGGCGATGGTTGCACAAATATGTGAATATATCAAAAACCACTTAAGTGTACACTTCCAATGGGTGAACTGTATGGAACGTGAATTATATCCTGAGAAATTGGTTATTCAAATAAGAAAAAACACCCCCCGCCCCGCACGTGGCGTACTGAATACCCCCCGCAGCTCGTCTGTGAAATCACCTTGAGCCCAGGGCAAGGGCGCGCTAGGCGCATGCGCCTGGCCTCAGCACCGGCGAGTTACGTGAGCGCAGGTTAGAGGCGCAGAGCCCTTGGCTCTCGCTGTCCCGCCCGCTGTCACTGCTCTGCGTCGCAGCTAACAGCCCCCTTGCAACACCATGCGAAAGGGCGTGGGCCACTTCTCCCAGATATGATGTAAACCGAGCGCGTTCCCCGCGGCGCCCGGAAGGCGCGCTGCCGACGTCCCGCGGCCGGTCCCACAGCGGGGCGCGCTCCTGAATTGTCTCAGGGAGGATATCTGGTGACGGGCCTTCTTCCCTCGCTCTCCCCCAGCAAAGGTCACTGACCTCCCGCGTGACCAGGCAAGAACTGAGGTTCCCTCAACGTGCCGTCCCCTAGTGTGTGCCGACGCTCACAGAACCGAGAGGAGCAGTGCGGCCCCCTGGGGGCGCGGGACACCGAGGCCCCGGCGGACGCCCCGACCCGCGCGGTCCCCTCACGGGCTGCGCGGTCCCCTGACGGGCCGCGCGGTCCCCTCACGGGCTGCGCGGTCCCCTCACGGGCCGCGCGGTCCCCTCACGGGCTTGGCCTGCCCCCGGCCGGCGGGGGAGGGGCGCTGTAATTGCCGCGCGGCCCGGGTTCCCACGCTCCTATTGTTGGCGACTTTGTTTCCAATTCCCATCACGTGTGCTAATTAGTTGGAGCTGCCGGCTGGCTGGGAGGCGTGTGGCCGGCCTAAAAGCAGAAAGATCACTTCCTGTAGGGGAGCCGGGCCGGCTGAACGCTGCTCAGGGCTTCGTTCTCTCTTCTTGTCTGCATATCTTCTCTGCCTCACAGGAGGGTGAGAGTGGGAAAGGAAGAGGAAGAAATGATGACTGCGGAGCAAATGCCACTGAACTGCAATAGCAACCAGAAAACTGGCCCTCAGGCGATGGGCAAGGGGAAAAGGAAGGGCTGGAATAGTAGAAGAAACGGGATTAAAGGAAAAATCTGCATTCAATTTTCTAACCTGATTTCACCATTTTGTTCAGCGAATCTTTTCCAGGTTGGGATAATGGAGGAAAGGTATTTAGGCTAGTCATTAAAAAAAAAAAAAATTGTTCTACACCGAATAAAACAAGCACACGCATTACTATACAATCAAAAAAACATGAAGTGCAGCGAATCAGATCTTCAGTCGGGTCTCTCCTGGAACCCAGGCTTCTGAGCTCCTATTCGCTTTGGTGCTTACAAGGGTGCAGTGAGGTGCTAGATACCGTTCACGGGTGACGGTAGTAAGCCTGACAGCATACAGGGGCTCAATTAGGAGGCAGAGGCTTTCAATGTTCCTCGGCTTTTGGTCGTGTTGCAAGATTTAGTAACCCTAGTCCTCACAGTAGAAGTCCCCACTGTGAAGATCTAGATTATATGTACTCTTCCTTACAAATAACAGGAAGGCTGGCTTTATAAAGACTCTCGCTGTATAACCTTGTATGCTGGAGCAAAAGGAAGAAGATTCTGCCCTTTCCTAGGAAAGTGGCAGTGTGGTGGAGGAAGAAGGTAAAGGGTTGCTTCATTCCACAGGCGTTCAGCAAGAACGTTTTGAGTACAGACAGTCCCTGGTCTACGAATGAGTTCCTTTCCTCAATCTGTCTTTAAGTCTAATTTGTATGTAAATCCGAACAGTTAGGTTACAGTTTGTATCTAACGTCAGTACAGTTTTTGTCTTAGTATATAGCGTATCATGTACCTTTCTATGCACAAAAAGCATTCAAGAAACACTTCCAGATACACTAAAATATCTCTAACATAATACAGTAACAATAATAATGTTTTGATGCAGGTCGCAAAGCAGCACCCATTTGTTATTTCGAACCATTGTACGTACCTCAAATTTTTAATATAATAGGCTTTACAGGGGTTGGTTCATAACCATGGGTTGTATGTAAATCGAACGTTCATAACCTGGGGACTGCCTGTGTCTACTATGTACCAGGCCCTGGACTAGGATGGAAATGGAGACATGAAACGTCCAGATCCTGTCCTTAAGTAACTTACAAGTCTAATCGGGGAAAGAAGTATGTAAATCAACAATTAAGGATGACTCAGAAATGGAGATCTGTACTGGGGACTGAGGGCCAGAGGAGGGACACCAGATTCAGGCAGGAGAATTTGGGAAGGCTTCCTGGAGTAGAGGATGATTCACCTGTCACATAAAGTCAGACAACAATTGGCCAAGAGAAGAGGGGCAAGGCCAAGAGAACAGAAGTTACAGGATGTGCAAAGGCCTACAGGTTAGTGACGGAGTGTGAGATGCTCTGCAAACAGGTATGAACAGCTGCAGCTCAAGGTGGGAGGGGTAGGCACGAGTGAACTGGAGAAGTAGGCATCATGAAGAGTCTTGCTGAGAGTTTGGACATTACCTTAAAAGCCACTAAAGATTTTAAGCAATGGAGTGAAATAATCAGATTTTCCTTTTAGAAATATTACTTGGGCAGTAGTTTGGAGCATGGACTGGAGAGACTCAGGCTAGAGGCAGAGAGAGGAGGTTGGAACTAACACAGTGACCCAGACAGATATAAGAGATGGAATGAGGAAATGGGCCAGATTAAAGATATGGTTAAGAGTGTGGCTGCTAACCAAACGGTTTGCAGTTCCAATCCACCAGCCCCTCCTTGGAAACCCTATGGGGCAATTCAATTCTGTCCTACAGGGTTGCTATGAGTCAAAATGGACTCAACAGCGATGAGTTTTTTGTTTGTTTGTTTTTATTGACAAAACATGGGGTCAACATTTCTTTGGCAGTGAGCAAGGACAAGGGGTCCAGGGTAACTCCCAAGTCTCTCTGTGTGATGGGATGAATGACGGTGGCATTCACTGGGACAGGCAACATGGACGACAACAAACAGGTTTGAAATTGAGTGAGATGATGAGTATAGTTTTGGCCGTGTTGGGTTTGAAGCGACTGTGGATATCCAAGTAGTGAAATCCAAAAGGCAGGTGAATATGTGGATATGGAGTCCAGTTCATGGGTAGGGTGGGACTGGGATGGGAGAAATAGCAAAAATGGATAGGAAGGCAGAGTGGTTTGCCTCTCACAGAGGTAACCACTTGGTGACTGCCCCTGGCAATTAGTTCTTAGATATGCTGCTCATAAGGGACCCGGGAGGGAAGGAAAGAACAAACCTACCAGCTTCATCTGGACAGCACTAGGATAAAACCCATTTATCTTCTGTTAATGGCACTAGGGGTCCTGGTGGCACAGTGGTTAAGAGCTCAGCTGCTAACCAAAAGTTTGGCAGTTTGAATCCACCTGTCGCACCTTGGAAACCCTATGGGGCAGTTCTACTCTGTCCTATAGGGCATGAGTAGGAACTGACTCTACGGCAACAGGTGTTTAATGGCACCAGTACCCATTCTTGGTGGGAAGGTAAACTGGGACAGACATTTTGAATGAACAGCATGAATCAAGAGCCTTTAACTCAGATATTTCACTGCCTGGAATCAATCCTAAATAAGAAACCAAAAATATCAAAGAAAAAAATGATTGATGATAGTAGAAATAATTTAAAAACTAAGTGTTCGATAATGGAAAATACATAATTAAATATGGTGAAATATTATTCAGCTTATAGCAGCCCGAGAAATATAAAGTTAACTGAAACAAAACTCAGTACACAAAATTGAATTTATACTTTGATCACTATGTCAAACACAAACTATACACAGAATAAAACCCTAGAAGAAAAATATACCAAAATATTTATAGTAGTTATTTCTGGTTTGAGCCATAGGTGGGTTTTTTCTTCGTTCTTTTACTTTTCTATATTTTCCAAATTTTCTACATTGACCACATATTACTTTATAATGGGAAAAGTAACCTCTATAAATTCTTTCTCCTTAATTGTTCTTACCAAAGGGCTATGGTTCCCTTGATTTTAAAAGGAGTGATTTGTATTTAATTCAAAGCTGCAAAAGATTATTACGTAAGTGATTTGTAAATATATCAAAAGCAGAAGAGAAGGAAAAACCATCTTCCAGTAAAAATTAAAAAAAAAAAAAAGACTTTCAAAATTTATTTGAATATTCATTTCTTTTTACTTCTCTTGTATGGGAAAGAGGAAACAGGAGATCTTAGCTTAGGAAGCTGTGTCAACCATTTTAAGTATAATATATAAGAGCTAGAAATGCAAAAAAAGACTGTCCCTTTAATGATATGTAATAGTTTAAACACGGTGTAGAGACCATGTGCGGCTGAGCTGAAGCAAAGTCCTAACCAGCCCCTGAGACATACACTGCATGAGGCAGCTTTGGTGTTGAGCGGCCCCTAAGGGTCAGCACCTCTACTGGGAAGGGCTTTTGAATCCATATCAAGTTGCAAGGGCTTCATTACAAAGAAACATTCTTATCAAAACCTGAGTGTGTGATTTGGTTTAGAATGTCTTGATAAAAGGAAGAAAGGTGAAGAACTGTACCTCAAGAATTTATTTCTTTAAAAATAACGAGCAACGAAGCAGATGAAGAGCCCTTCCTATGTGCCAGGTACTTTTCTAAGCACTTTATGTGTAATTAACTTACTTGCTAACAAGCCTGTGAGGTAGATTTTACTCTTATCATCATAATCATCCCACTTTGCGAATGAGGAAACTGAGGCACAGATCAAGATTAATTGACTCAGGTCACACCGCTTGTGGAGGTAGAGCTGGGATTTGAACCCAGACAGTTTGATTCTGTCGTCCGTGCTCCTAACCACTACAGCGTGCTGTTTCTCAGTGTCTCTGTAAGATTACGCTTCACTAGTTGATTGTGAACTCCAAACACTCTGGTAGTTAAACCTTGCCATTTGGAGGAAAGGTCTGCAGTGTGGTCCCACCTCCTCATGGTAGCATAATAATTGCAGAAGCAGCATTTTGAGAGGTGAAAAAGCCCATTAAAGATTGAATCAGCAAAGCTAAAATTACCAAGTGACAACAAATGTCACAAACACTTTACTCATACACCGTCTCACTTGAGCATGACGCTGAAATGATTTGGTAAAGAGCAATTGAGCACTCCATTGGAAGCAGAAAAATATTCACGCATGGCTTTGCCACAGTGGGGCAGGACCGCCTTTGCAACTGCTAGGTTAAAATCTGGGTTGGCAGCAGCAGAAGGCTCCTAAAAGAGTGTATAGCTTCTTGGGCCCCATACTCTTCTTAGCTAGCGTAAGCATGTGTCCTCTCGAATGACATTCTCCAGCAGTCCGAGTATTCTTTGGACTATTCTATGAAGTGAAAACAAATACCAGGATGCAAGTCTGAAAATAAGCTCATCATCTTCCCCCAAAACCAGTTCTTCCTCCCAGATTCCTTAATCAGTAAATGGCACTAGCATGACCTAGCTGCCTGAGCTAGTGGTCATTGTGCTTGGTCCCCAATATCTATTCCACCCTACCTCACCCCGTGACTGTAAATCCATCCTGGTAATCTCACCTCTCTTGCTAGTGATTGGTTCAGGCATGGATGGTTCTAAGTCAGTCTGGGCCAATGAAACATGAGAAGAGTTTGCTCCAAGTGTCTCAGAAAAAGAATCCAATTTCTTTCTCCCTCTCCATGTGAACAAAAAACCACTCCATTGCTTATGGCCATTTAATGATGGGAATCCGCCTTAGGATAAAGCCAATGCTATAGATGCCAGGGTGGAGAGACACAAAGAATGTTGGCCTGCTGAACCTACAAACCCTAAACCTGGACCACCCTTAAGACTTCTGTTATTTGAAAGAATGTATTTCCTTTGTTTTTGTCACCCTGAGGAAGAGTTCCCATTATTTGTGGCAGAAAACATCTCCACTGATGTATTTTCCACATCTAAACAATCAAGTCCAGTAGACTGTCCTTCCTAAATATTTCAAAACCCATACACCTCTCCATCACTACCGCTAGTAATAACCCCATTCAGGCCACAAATGTGATCTTTCATGTCAGCCTCTAAACTCTTAGTGAAAGCCCCTGGCTCATTTGAGTATGCCTGAAGAGAAAGTAAGGAAAAGAATATGGAGGATGAGGCCATGGTCGGCACAGCAAGAATTTCCTTTGAGCGCTTCCATGTCTCAGCCCTTCCCAAAAGGAATACAGATGGAAGTAATCTTCCATCCTAGTGACTCTTCCACTGAGTGGATTGTTAAGATCGCCTAACTATGGCCGTACGGCTTCACTCATATTCTTACCTGCTTATATACCCCTTGTACTATTTGTTTGCTGCCTTGGTAGTAACCCCAAGAGACAGCAACTTCAGCTGAGTCCATGCTGTCATTCTCACTAGTCTCTGGACCTGGCCCAGCCTTTGTGGTCTGGTTTCACTCCGATTCACCCCGGGTGGTGCAAGTGATTTATGGGCTCAGCTGCTAAAAGAAAAGTTAGACATTCCAGTCCACCCAGAAGTACCTGAGAAGAAAGGCATGGTGATCTACTTCTAAAAGATCAGCCACTGAAAACCCTAGGAGCATAGTTCTCCTCTGACACACGTGGGGTCGTCGTGAGTCAGAACCAGCTTGAAGGCAACTCGTTTTTCACTCAGATGTACTGGGGCCACCTAACCAGGAAATACAGTAGTTTCAGTGAGCCTTAATTTACATTCAACTCTACAAACACTCAAGTGCCTACTCTGTGCAGGGTCCTGCAGGCTTGGCTACTTAAATGAATAGCACGCTGTAATGAATTGAATTCTGTCCCCCCAAAATATGTGTCAACTTGGTTAGGCCATGTGTACTTGTCCTCCATTTTGTGATTTTCCTATGTGTTATAAATCATAATCTCTGCCTGGGGTTAAAAGGATTACTCAGGAAACCTCCCTGATCCAAAAGGGAGTTTCCCTGGCATGTGGCCGGCATCACCTTTTATCTCTCAAGAGATAAAAGGAAAGGGAAACAAGCAGAGAGTTGGGGATCTCGTACCACGAAGAAAGCAGCACCGGTAGCGGAGTGCGTCCCTTGGTCCTGGGATCCCTGCGCCCGAGAAGCTCCTCTACTGGGGAAGATTGAGGACAAGAGCCTTCTTCCAGAGCCGACACAGAAAAAACCTTTCCCTGGAGCCGACACCCTGAATTTGGGCTTGTAACCTGCTAGACTGTGAGAAAATAAATTTCTCTTTGTTAAATCCATCCGCTTGTGGTATTTCTGTTATGGCAGCACGAGATGACTAAGACACACAGTAAAGGCTTAGATGTGAGAGATTGTAGGGTAAAATCCGAGAACAATAGTCCAACATGGTTGAGCATAAGGTACACAAAAGAAGTGGGTATGGTGGAAATTAAGACCAGAAAGATGGTCTGTGTTTCATTGTGGGGGGTCTCTAGGGGACACTTAGATTTCAGTCCCTCTTGTATCCTCATATTTGTTCTGGAAGTTCTCATTCCCATTCAACCCAAGTACTTCAGGTGAGGTTTACCCCAATCCAGGTGTAGGGTACTTACTAATTTACTTAAGCCAATCAGCACTTTCCCTTTCCCTGGCCACAAAGATGGTTTCCACGTCGTGCCTGTGACCTGAGTCTCTCCAGTCAAATGAATCTCAGGACTCTTGTCCAGCACCCTAGAACAGAGCTTCCGCTCTTTCTCTTTTCCTTTGAAAGTAGTTAGGGAAGCATGTAGTCCTGTAAGCAATTGGCTCCTTCTTGCAGCCGAAGACTAGCCAGTCTGAGCACAGGAAGAAGCTGGCACTTCAGGAGGCATGGCAGTGGGACACAAAGAAAGTCAGTCCTTGGTTACATCATTGAGCCACTGGGTCAAGCCACCCTGTAAGCCAGTCCTCCAATCTCTGGACTTTTATGAGAATCTGGAAAGTACATTTGTTATTTAAGTAGGTTGAGTCAGTTTTTTTGCTACCTGCAATATAGAAGAGGGCTAACTGAAAAATCTTCAATGTTAGGTCATGTAGTTAAAATGTATTATTCTGGGATATGATTTAAAGAGATCACTCAGTGACAACGTGGAGGGTGAATTGGTTAACCAATCTAAAGGCAGGGAGATGGCTAGAAGGTCACTGCTTATGTCCAATGAGTTATGGGGACAAGAATTAAAGCATTGACAGTAGACCTAGAGGGGGAAGATTTGAAAGAAGAGGCATTTATACCAGGTTTATTTAAAATGGGATATCGTGTTCTTTGTCCATCTATTTCACCCCATCATAGGATTTTTTTGAAATCACAAGCCCTGGTGGCATAGTGCTTAAGTGCTATGGCTGCTAATCAAAAGGTCGGCAGTTCGAATCCATCAGGTGCTCCTTGGAAACTCTATGGGGCAGTTCTACACTGTCCTGTAGGTTCACTATGGTCGGAATCAACTTGACGACAATGGGTTTTTTTTTTTGTTGTTTGTTTTAAGATTAGGTCAGGTCCCTGAAGTCAATTTATTCCTTGCTCATCCTATAGAAACAAGAGAAGCATTAGTTGGTTTTTTGTTTTTTTAATCCAATTTATGTCTCAACTTCATATTGTTCATTTGGCATATTCCATACTAAGTAGTTTATTTACTAGGTGTTGCAAGCTTTCAAATGTTTGCAGCCTAATGTCATATCCTTCAGAGTCATCAACTAACCCAACTTCACCTATTTAGCTCCTTTGTATCTTTTCCTCCTAAATCAGTCCCTTGAATATGAGGAGCCCTGCCCAAAATCCTTGCATTTCATTCAAAGCTCTTTGGTGGCATATACCCTGGGTACCGTCTGCTTGATGTGTGCAATCTCAGCAGGAAGTGGGGAGTGGGAGATTATACCTGCAATTCTGCAGATCGAAGGGAAGGCCAGAACGGATACAACAGTTGTATTAGGCTTGGAATGAGAAGACCTAGGTTTACAGCCTATCTCTACCCCACTGTGTGACTTTGGTCAAGCCACTTAATGTTCTGAGTCTTAGTATCTTCAACTATAATATAGGAAATGATGATTAGCCTGGAATGGGGGTTCAAGTCTACCTTAAGCTCTTCCTTCATCCCTCCCTTCTATTGCCCAAGGAGAATGAGGGCTGGTGTGGATGAATCAAGGATATTTTATTGGGCCAAGTGACGAATGGTGTGGCCTCACTCTCTCTAAAGTTTTGCAGATTCTTTGAATTGCATATCCCTTAGGGCTGTTGACTCAGGACAGGTCAAAAATTCCAGGCTGGGAACTGTTCTGCTCTGATGAGATGAAATAAACCAGGCCTGCTCTAGCTTACAAGGAACCTCCTTTTCCTCTCCTTTGCTCTCTTGTATTTCCTTGGACTCAGAGCAGGAAAACACAAAGAGCTGAGAATTTAGTGTAGCTTGGTGGCAAGCACCAAGGAAAGGTCTTGACCTACTTTTCCTGTTGTTGCCTCTACCTGATCACAAGGAGCCCTCAGGTCATCCAGCCTTGCTCCCTGGAGACACACTGGTGTTTGGGGGCAAAAACCTCCTGGTAACAAAGGCTGTGCATTAGCCTTGCCTTGGCCTCAGCACATGTATCTGGGACAGAGACAGAGCAGCACTGAGCTTCTAGTTTCTCTTGATCGTTTTCTAACTCAACAGAACTAATAATAATTGTACCCATCTTATAGGATTGTTATGATAATTAAATGAGATTGTGTAAGAGAAAATATTTTGTAAATCCTCCAAAAACATAATGTAACAACCTTCAGTTCTAAACTCTTCCTATTTTAGTTCCCTCATTGGTTAAATGTATTAAAAATACTAGCATGCTAATGAAGCTTTGGGGAATGGCTAGATGAAAATGCTGCGTGAAAAAATGGCACGCTATAGTCATGTGAAGACTCCATTTTAATTTCATTAAATGTTTTGTCATCGAAATCCTTTATAACCTTAATATGTTGTTAAAATTGTATGTCTTATGCGTTACCAGTGACTTCCTAGATCTGCAGTAAACAGGGTCACTCACTTCCTGTATTCTCCCACTGAGAAGATATAGTTGGTGTTACCCTAAAATCACACAACTGATTCATTTTAGCTTCCTAGTAATTGCATAATTTCCAGCAGTAAATGAGCCTATCTGACTCCCCGTGACTCTACCCAATTAGGAAGATCTGTCTGTCTATTCTATTGCTCTCATCTATTTTATTGAGCACAGCTTCTAACCCTCATGTAGTTTACAATATGTAGAAGGAGCCCCAGCCCCTTAGGAGCTTATATTCCAGGCAGCTGGTATTGATCTTACAGATACAAGTATATCTAAACACAGCCAATCACCTACAAAGAAGCTTTGGTGGTGCAACAGTTAAGTGCTCAGTAGCTAACCTAAAGGTTGGCAGTTCAAACTCCCCAGCAGTTCTGTAGGAAAAAGATCTGGTGATCTTCTGTAAAAATTACAGCCAAGAAAACCCTATGGGGCAGTTCTACTCTGTCACATGGGGTCACTATGAGTCAGAATTGACTCAATGGTACCCAACAACAACAATTGCCTACATACATTCCAAAAGTCATGTCTTCCCCCAACGTAAAGAGCTAAATGTGTTGAGACTTTAAATAAAAGTATAATTTTCTGAAAGCACAGGCAACATTAAAAAAAAAACTTAATTTTTGTATCTTTATGGCAATAGGTGAATGGGCACGTGAAAGTAATTACAGCAGACTGGAAGTAAAATTAGGGAAATAACTTATCACTGAGAGCAGATCTCTTTGGGATTTCTCAGAACCCTCACCATTATCATAATCTAGGTGCCACTCTGCCCTCTTTCTTTTTCCAAGGGGTGCCTTTGCTGTGGCATGGTGCTATCAGAGGGCTGAGTCTTTCTCCAGTTGGTCTTCTGTGCCTCTAGGTTGAAGGTCTCCAGGTTGGGGTTGCAGGGGATTCCATGTCAGAGTCCACATCAGAGTCTAGAAAGAAAGGGGCAAACGTTCTTGCCTTTCCCTGGCCACCAGTCCTGCCAGGCTCTCCTGACCAGCGTAGGGCATGACAGTGCATTACAAAGCTAGTTACAGAGGAGCCAACGCCATTTCAGAAAAAAATCACCATGTAAGAGGAAACAGCTGACTTTCTTACTCTTGTCAACTGTCCTTGTACCATGTAAAGGAAAAATTTCAAGGAAGGTGCGCACTCCAACGTGTCTTGCATTATTTGTCCCACAACTACTTCTAAATGCCCACGATATGCCAGACATTTGTAAGGCACTAGGGCAACAATGGGCTGAAGCACAGCATGACTGTGAGGACGGCACAGGACTGGGCAGCACTTTGCTTGGTTGCACATAGGGTGCTATGAGTCAGAACCGATTTCACAGCATCTAACAGGTATAGGGTCCCTATGAGTCAGAATCGACTCAATGGCACTGGGTTTGATTTGGTTTGGTTTAACAGGTATGCATCTGGAGCCCTGGTGGCACAGTAGCTAAAGTCCTCAGCTGCTACCTGAAACGTGGATGGTTCATAGCCACCAGCCACTTCACAGAAGATGGGTTTACCGCAAAGATTTGCAGCCTTGGAAACCCTCTGGGGCAGTTTTACTCTGTCCTATAGGGTCACTATGAGTCGGAATCAACTCCACAACAGTGGGTTTGGTTTTGTTTTTTTATAGTATCGCTATGAGTGGGGACTGACTGATGATGGTAGTGGGCTTGGCGTTTTTTTGGTTTAGGTATACATCTAAATAAAGAGACCTGTGCCTGCCCTGGCCCCACTGCAGAGGTGAGAATGAATCATCCCGAACAAATGTAAGCTTCTCACCAGTGAGGGATCCAGACCTCCAATTTCTTCACTAGTGAACCTGAAAGGGCATCTCATTTAATAACACTATACTAACCCTAATGTCTTAACACAAGAAATGTTAAATTTCTTCAGCATAATACTGTCTGATCCTGTGCTGATGAAAGAAGATTCTTTACATAGAGGTACAATAGGCTCTTTCCTACTAGCCCGAGGCCAAGCATATCAGAGGGTTGTTCAACAAGGAAATGGCCACTTCAATTAAATTCTTTTGATTCAAATTATCTGTCTGACAGAGGGGGATAATGGTACTGGCTAGGGAGGAGCTTCATTTTGCCAACACCCCCAGTTTTATTAGCATTATGGAATACATAGAAAGATATTGTCATTTTCTGTGGAGGACTCAAAAAATCACTTGATTAAATTCACGTTTGTGGGACAAGCATTTGTAATCGCCCTTCTGTTATGGATTGAATTGCATCCCCCAAAGATGTGTGTCAACTTGGCTAGGCCATGATTCCCAGTATTGTGTGACTGTCCACCATTTTGTCATCTGATGTAATTTTCCTAGGTGGTGTAAATCCTACCTCTATGGTGTTAATGAGGCAGTATTAGAGGCAGTTATGTTAATGAGGCAGGACTCAATCTACAAGATTAGATTGTATTTTGAGTCAATACGTTTTGAGATATGAAAGAGAGAAGTGAACAGAGAGACAGGGGGACCTCATACCACCAAGAAATAAGAGTAGCACATCCTTTGGACCCAGGGTCTCTGACCTGAGAAGCTCCTAGACCAGGGGAAGATTGATGAAAAGGACCTTCCCCCAGAGCCGACAGAGAGAGAAAGCCTTCCCCTGGAGCTGGCGCCCTGAATTTGGACTTCTAGTCTCTCAGACTGTGAGGGAATAAATTTCTCTTCATTAAAGCCATCCACTTGTGGCATTTCTGTTATAGCAGCACTAGGTGACTAAGACACCCTCTAACTACATTACAGCAATCTGAATCACAATTTGAATCCGTGTCATAGAGTCTGAATCAATGAGGTTTTACTGGATTTCCATTTTGTAGGTGGAGAAGCTGAAGGCTCGTCAAGGCTGAAAGACTTGTAGGAGGTGGGTGCCTCTGCTCACTCCAATCTTGACCCTTCAGCCAGTGTGGATTTTGGAGACCAGGGTTAATAGGCTCCTGAGCCTAGCTGAAGCATTACGAAGACAGACGTCAACATCCCCTGCACGGACTCTAGGCCCTGGAATGTTCCAGCAGCCAGCACTGCAGAATGCAGTTTGAACTCCACTTAACCATACAACTAACATGTTCTCAAGTCACCTGGGGCCATGTTTTCCAAAATGACAGCCACAGCCCACTCAACCGAATAGGTTATGACAAGCATTTTTGAAAAGTAAGAAACAGTAGAGGATAATAGAAATATCACAGTGTATTGCACCTAGTAAGGTAAGTATCATTTTGTGAAGCTTTTGTCTCATGTAAGTAGGTGGGTAGGTAGAAAGACGGGCAGGCGATGGGTGGCTTTAGTAGGCTGGCTTGTAATGAAAACTGCATTTCTCTTAAGGATATTGATCAAAGTAGACAAAGGCCAGCATATGCTCTCATTATTACTTAGTCCTCACTTTGCTTTTTTTATCCTGCTTTTTCAGTGCTTCCTGCTAAACACTGTGCTTCCTTTCTCATCCCCTTCACCTCCTCTTGTGCTCACACCCCCTGAAAGATATGAAATAGCCTCCATATACCCAGTCAGGAATTTTCCTGCATTAAGAGGTGATTTCAAGACAAATGTTTCTTTTTTTAAGACAGGAACAGTCTGGGTAAATAAGTATCATCCATAAAAATTCCAAACATTTTGCAGAATTTAACAAACTGACTATATATATGTATGTATGTATGCATGTATATATATTTTTTTTCTTCTTCTTTTTTTGATCAAGGTAGCAAATGGTGGACTGTTTTTAGGATCTGGCCTGAGATTTATTAGAGTCCCATGTATCATGACACCCTCTACTCCCAGGCTTCTAAGACTGTGCATATTTGTAAAGCCCCTCTGCAGAAGGGACCTGGACTGACCTCACAGCCCTCCAGCATGTGCAGGGGCTCAGATAGACCCACTCCCTGCAACTCTGCTGCAGCCAGTGGGTTAATCCTCCCTGAGCTAATCCAGGACGTGGAGTGAACCACAACCTCCCTCCCCCTCACAGCTGTTTTAGCATTTCATGAGCCTGACAAGAAGCATTTATGTCTGACCTAAAGCTCACCTGTTGCAATGTGACTCCACTTCATTCATTCACTCTATCATTTACTCTGTCGGGTGGTCACCAGATATTTTTCAAGCCCCTGCAATTGGCTCGTCATTACAGTAGACTCTGTAGAACCTGGGGTGCAGGAAGTCACAGGCCAGCACAAAGACAATACATGCGTAAATCAAGATGCCAGGTCACATACGGTTAAGGTCCAATGTATAGTGAAGGCAGTGAGGCTCTAGGTGGGCAGGGAGTGGACAAGGAGGGCTGGTCTGGGGAGACCTGGTTTGGCTCATGGAGGTGCTAGTCATGGAGCCAGACCTTGAAAGAAGGCAGTGGGGAAGGAGAATAATTGTTATCTCCCTTCTAAAAGTAGTTTTCCCAAAACTTCTCTTTTGATTCTCAGTAGAATGTTGTTGTTGTTAGGTGCCGTCGAGTCTGTTCCAACTCATAGCGACCCTATGCGCAACAGAATGAAACACTGCCCGGTCCTGAGCCATCCTTACAATCATTTTATGCTTGGGCTCATTGTTGCAGCCACTGTGTCAATCCACCTCGTTGAGGGTCTTCCTCTTTTCTACTGACCCTGTACTCTGCCAAGCATGATGTCTTTCTCCATGGACTGATCCCTCCTGACAACATGCCCAAAGTATGTAAGACGCAGTCTCACCATCCTTGCCTCTAAGGAGCATTCTGGCTGCACTTCTTCCAGGACAGATTTGTTCGTTCTTTTCAACACCACAATTTAAAGGTGTCAACTCTTCTTCGGTCTTCCTTATTCATTGTCCAGCTTTCACATGCGTATGATGTGATTGAAAATACCATGGCTTGGGTCAGGCGCAAGTCTAGTCTTCAGGGTGACATCTCTGCTCTTCAACACTTTGAAGAGGTCCTTTGCAGCAGATTTGCCCAGTGCAATGAGTCTTTTGATTTCTTGACTGCTGCTTCCATGGCTGTTAATTGTGGATCCAAGTAAAATGAAGTTGATAACTTCAACTCAATAGAATATTCTCAATTAATTTTCCTTTTTATATCTAATTTCAGCCCTTTCATCAATTCTATAGTCAAGGTCTATTTATTTTCTGTTGCTCCCTTTATCATGTAAGCTCTACAAGAGCAGGGACTTTGTCTATTTTGTTCCCTGCTGTATCCTCAGCATCTAGTGCAGTGCCTGGCAATAAATATTAGTTCAATAAATGTTGAACAAATGTATGTAACAGGACTTCTTGATGGGCTGAATGTGGGGTGAGAGGACAAATAAGAAATTACAGATGATGCCTTGATTTTTGGCCTGAACAAAGTATGTGGATGATGGAGACATGACTTGAGTTGGGGAAGAAAGTGGAAGGCCTGGGTGGGAGGAAGGAAGGGGAAGGCAGAATCACAAATTGTATTTTATGTTAACTTTGAGATGCCTATTAGAACTGCAGGCAATAAAGCCATATGGGCAGCCGGATACATGAATCTGAAGCTTAAGGGAGAAGTCAGGGCTGGAGACAAATTTGGAGCCATCTACATACACACAGACGGCATTCACGCCAGAGATCTGTGCTGATTCCCTGGCCAGAGAATATAGATACAGAAGTTCAGGGCTGGGGTACTCTAGCATTTAGAGGTAGAAAGGAGGTGAGGGAGCCAGCAGAGAGGTCAAAGAAGGAGTATCCAGGGAAGGGGAACAAAAACCAGGAAAGAGAAGAGAGTGTTCTAAGGAGAGTCATTAGCTCTGTTGAGTGATGCTAAGAGGTTGAAACAAAATGAGATGGAGAAGTTATTGGACTCAACTTATTGGATGTATTTGGTTATCTTGCTAAGAGCAGTTTCAAAAGAGAGAGGAGCAGAAGCCTGACTAGAGTGGGTTCATGACAGAAAGGGAAATAAGAAGATGAAGAGCACCAAGTATAGACGTCTCCTAAATAGAGTGGAGTCCCTGGGTGATGCAAATAGTTAACATGCTTGGCTGCTAACTGAAAGTTGCAGGTTCAAGTCTACTCAGAGGCACCTCTGGAGAAAGGCCTGGTAATCTACTTCCACACTAACCATTGAAAACTCTGTGGAGCACAGTCCTACTCGGTCACACCTGGGGCAACAGCTGGGGGGTGTTTAGGTTAAATAGATGGTGTGGGGGCGTTTTTTGTTAGAACATAGATCATAGAACATGATTGTCTGCACACAATGGTGAGCTGAACGGAATGAGGTGGAGGGGTCTAATATTTATTGAGCTTCTACTACGTATTAGGCTCTTACAAGTTCCCATTTAATCATCTCAATAGCCCTATGAAGTTGGAGTTTTCCACCCTTTTCTGTGACATGAGAGAGGCAATATAACATATTGGTTAGAATTTCAGGTTTGAGTCTGACAGAATCAGAGCTCTACCACTTGTTAACTGTATGACCTTGACCAGTTACTTAACTCCCTATGCCTCAGCTTCCTCATCTGAAAAATGGGGATAAAAATAGCACTTACCTTAACTGGTTGGGTGAGGAATAAAATGAAATAATCCATATAAAACACTTAGTTCAAGGCCTCACACATAGTAAATGCCCAATAAACATTGGCTATTTTTATTTTCAGAGATGAGAAAAAAGAGCCTCAGGGAGGTTGCATATCTCCACTTATTTAACAAATATATTGAGTTTCTACTTTTTGCTAAGCACTAGAGTCAGTATGAGTCAGAAGTGACTCAGGAACAATGGGTTTGGTTTTCTTTTTTTTTTTAATGTGATGTCAGGGAGTACAGACAGGCTGTCTGAGACACCAGTGAATCAGATACAAAGCGCCCTCACCTCACAGAGCTTCGAGTCTAGAATGATCATGATAATAAAGCCAACAATAGCTAACATGTTTCCTGTGTGCCAGGCTCTGAAGGCTTCATAGCAGTCAGTAACAAAAGCAGAACTGTCTTGCTCCATTTTGCCTTTCTATTATGTCATCCTTCCCAGGGGTATCATTTTGCAAGAAGAATGAAACCCAGCTCTCATGAAATAATCCTGTTGTAGGAAGACATGTTATTGGAAGGAAAACATGAAAGGTGATGACTAACCTTCCTTGCTTTCTCCACCATTTCCCAAAGATCCTATCTGAAACAGACTTTAAGGGTTATTTTTCTCCGCTTCCTGCCTTGTTTCTCCTTCCTTGGTTTTTTTCTCAAGTTGTTTAATTAATTATGCAAATATGACTGGAACCGTGTTAGACCCTGTGGGGTATTAAACATAATAGTCCCAGGCCTGCAAGATTTCAGTGTTTAGAGGAGATGGGACATGCTCTTAACTGTTGGCAAGATGGGGGAAGGCAGGAGCCATGGGAGAAGCACTACGGTTAAATTCATCAAGTAACAAGGAAAGAGAAGCCGTTTTCATTGACGGAGGCAGGCAGTTCAAGAAAAATCTCAGGAAGAACTAGATTGTGAACTGGGTCTAGAACAACTCATAAGGACTTACTGGATATCAAACAGGAAATTTGGACATTCTAGGGAGATGACTCAGCAAGAATCATCTTTCTTCTATTATTAGATCACTCCCTTATGTAAGGAGCCCTGGTGGTGCAGTGGTTAAGAGCATGGCTACTAACCAAAAGGTCTCAGTTGGAATCTATCAGCTCTCCTTGGAAACCCTATGGGGCAGTTCTACTCTGTCCTATAGGGTTGCTATGAGTCGGAATCGGCTCAACAGCAATGGGTTTGGTTTTGGCTCTTATGTATTATCCTTACCAGGCTCTATAATTGAATTATTTCATTATCATGTTTATTAAGAGGCAAAACTATTATTATCCCCATTTTACAGACAAGGAGACTGAATCACATAAAGGTGAAATAACTTGTTCAAGGCCATACATCTAGCAAGTGGTAGAGCCAGATGCACACCCAGGCAGCCTGTGTCTCTTTCCCACTGGTCATCGAATTGAGACCAATTTCAGTGAGGCAGTGGGTGGATGCCAGATTGAGGTGGCGGCAAATTGAAAAGCACACAAAAGGGAAGTGGAGGGTCCTCTTTCAAGACATTATGTGGGATTGAAAGGACAGAGCTAGAGCAGTAGCTTGAGAAAGAAGCTGAAGGGAGTTTTATTATTTTTTTTGAGGAGAGGGAAGATTAGAAACTAGTTGTAAGTAAAAGGGGAGCTAGGAAAGAAGATAGTTGACAAAGAAATTTGTTCCTGGAGGAGGGCAGAGGCCTAAAATACAGCGCCTGCACAGGGAGGGGGAGTTTGGGAGCAATGAAGACAGCTTGGGAAAGAAACAGGGGACACTTTGAAGCAAAAAATGAAGGAGAGTTCATTAAAGATCAGAGGTTAGGAGATGGGGGTGCAGCAAGACTGATGGCCCCTATTTTTTCCTGTGAAGTATATATAACACAAGAGGGGAAATGAGGGATTGGAAGAGAAATCTGGGCACAGACACTGCGGGGAACTGGAGAAATCCTGACTGCGGACAAGAAAAGGGCAGCATAGTAGTCAAAAGTCCAAAGAGAACACTGTCAGGTCAACCACTGACATGAAGCACAATTCTGTGCAGGAGGCCTCCACAGCTGAGGTGACTCGCTGGAGAAAGCAGAGGGTGGGGGCTCAGGACTGGGTCCATGTGGGGCAGAGTCAAGGAGATCAGAGAATTTAGAATACGGAGGAGAGAAGCTGAGGGGATTGACAGGGGAACAAGGCTAAGGAAGTAAGTGAAGCAAAGAAGGAAATGAAGGCATTAAACACACAAAGCACAAGACAGTTTCTGAGACTGAGAAATAACCCATTCCAATTACTGTCAATTACTTACCAGACATTTCCCTTTTATTGTTTTATAATTACAATTTTAAATATTTCAGATATTTAAAATTGAGACATCTAAGCAAATGAAGCACGGACAGAATTTTGTTCTCTGGCAACATCTCCAACATGCTGTGAGAAGCCCGGGTGGACACTGATGGTACAAGGTGTGGCCAGCAGGTAAACTGCCTTTTTTTCCACTAACACGTCAGAACTTACGTGGTCAACACAGTCTTCTTGGGAGGCCACATTTATTCCAGGGATGCTGCTGTTCTCCACAGTATTTTTTTATCTTCTCTTGGCACTTGCCTTCAGATCGCCTCAATTGTACCATAACATCTTTCAAATGAGGTAGTTGACCAAAATGAATAATAATGTACTTTTTTGGTCAAAAATAAAGTGACAATAAAATACCAAGGCCAAATTCCTTGGAGGGTCATCAACAAGCTTGAGGACAAATACCAGAGGAGTTCTAAAACAGATTTGAGCAATAAGATGTAAAACAGGGGTGTATTCTCCCAGGTGAATGAGTACAGTCATTTAAATGAATTTACTGTGTTGCATTTGCTTAAAATCTAATCTCCCTTCTCCAAAGTGGCACCTGGCATGCTGTACTGACAGCTTTATGCTGGAGAATTTCACACCTACAGCTAAGACACAGAGTGTGCAAATGGACTAAAAGTAATACACAAACTGAAAATATCCACCAGGTATCACAAATCAATGGAAACATGATCTGATCTTAATTCAATAAATATTTTTCACGTAAAATTTTTTTAAATAAATTTAATACATTAATACACCTGATAATATTAAATAAATAATAATGAATGAATACCCCTGACCAAGGGGCGGGGGGGACTTTAAAAATACATCTTTAATATTGGGTTAGAGGAGAATCAAATTTTCTTTCCTGTATTCATTTTCGGAAACCCTGGTGGCGTTTGTTTGGTATTCATTTTCACACAAGATATTTTACTAAGTTGCTTAAGGTGTGGTAGAGGAGGATCCCCAAGTATGCTAAAAAAAAACCAAGTATGCTAAAAAAAATGTAATAAATCTAAGGCCAATTTACAAAAGAATTATTTCTCTTCAAAAGGAAGCAGCTCCTTAGCACAGTGTGGATGGAACCACTGTCAAACAAACAAACAAAAAACCCCAAACCCATGGTCACAGAATCGATCTGAACTCGTGGCAACCTCATATGTTACAGTGCAGGATTGTACTCCATAGGGTTTTCTTGGCTGCAATCTTTACGAGAGCAGATCACCAGGCCTTTCTTCAGCAGTGCTGCTCGGTGAAATCATACTGCCAGTCCTTAGGTTAGTAGTTGAGTGCAATCTGTTTTTACCACACAGGAACCTTGAGTCCCAGTCAAGGAGTCGGGAATTTGGAATGATCCAGGGTTTTGGCCTCTGCTCTGTCCTTAATTCACTGTGTTTTCCTAGGCAGGCACCCACTATCAACTCAGCCCCCCCAGAAGTCCTCTTCAGCTCTCAATACATGTAGTATTTTCCAGCCTCTCTCTTATCTGCGCCTCGAAATTCCCATTTCTAAGCTTTCTGGAAGAAATGAACACTTTTAGCCCCTAATTACATGACGGTATATCAGTGCTTGCTACATTAATACCTTTAAAGCTAGCCTTCATGTATTAAATCATGAAAAAAGATAATACATTTGGTTCATTGTTATAAATATGTCTTCCAGCTATTTTGTCTATTTGCTCAATTGAGAATTTGAACTGTGTGATCAGCATATATTTCTGATATTCATATAAAATTTGTATTTCATAAATATGAATCATGCTCTTAACTGTGTGTATTGTGAAGTCCTCTACTGCCATTTGCATACTACTCAACTCTCATTTTAAATACTCAAACAGTTGACATTTTTGGAAAGTACACTGCACATTTCTGCCTACAGAATATAGCATGCTACAACCTGAACTTGATCTTTAAACATATAAGCATGACTGCCTGGAGGCACAGTGATTAAGCGCTCAACTGCTAACCAAAAGGCCAGCGGTTTAAACCCACCAGTCGCCCCTCAGGAGAAAGATGTGGCAGCCTGCTTTGTAAAGCTTACAGCCTTGGAAACCCTGTGGGGCAGTTCTACCCTGTCCTATAGGGTTGCTATAAGTTGGAAACTACTCAACAGCAATGAGTTTAGTTCTTTGGTTTTGGTCTACTAAGTGTACTGGAAAACATTCCCTCCTCAATTAAGCCAATAAAATCTAGGAGAAGCTCATAAGTAACTCCATGCATGAGGAGAAGAAGACTATAGAATCGTTTTACTTTAGACAGAATAAAGGCATGGTAAATACAACATTTTTAAATTTGGAAGGCTTTTTCCCCCCATTAATCTGGACTAAATGATTTTCTGTAAAAATGAGAGGAAGCAATGGTGGTAAAGTTTTATTTAAATATGCAAAAATAAAAAGATCACAGAATAAGGACGATGACTTATGCTTATGTAACACTTGAGACAATAAATGATGTGACTTCCTTAGAAAAGCAATACAAAGGGGCACCATTTTGTGACGTACCTTGGGTCAGTGTTTTTAATAGTCAAGTTCTCAAAGGGGTTGGCTGGGATAGTGTCCACCCAGCATGTTACGCTCCATGATCCCAATAATCCTATAACTCACCACACTTCCAGGCAGAGGCTAAGCTATTCATGAAGCCTGCTTGTCACAGAAGGGGTCGGCAGAGTCTCACTCAGCACCTTTATTTCATTGGTGTCTGTTGAAGTTATATCCAGCGTTAACAAGAGAAGTTTCTTCTAGGGGTATAAAAGTATTATTTTCTTCTTTCGCAATAATCCATTCTAAACCAAGAAGCCATTTGGGAATAGAAAAAAAACCAAGACTGTTTGTTGTTCTCTATCTCAATGAAAAACCAACAGGAAGAATTAACAGCACACCGATTTTTCATCCTTCTCTTGTGGATTTCCCTGTACAGTCTGATTTACCATTATTTCCCCCAAGTGAAACCCAGGCTCTGGTCATGCTGATTTGTCTTAAAGTGTGGTCCCTGGACCAGGAGCATCAGCAGCACCAAGGAACTTGCTAGAAATGCAAGTGCTCATGCCTCACTCCAGACATACTGAATCAGAAACTCTGGTGTGGAGCCGGGGGACATGGACTTTACCAAGTCCTTTGGAGGATTCTGATGCACACTGAAGCTTGAGAACTTCCGGCCTATAACACACGGCCTGTCTGATTCTCCGTTAATTTTCTCTTTCCTGTTAATGCCTTGGAGACCCTGGTGGCGTAGTGGTTAAGTGCTATGGCTGCTAAGCAAAAGGTCAGCAGTTCAAATCCACCAGGCGCTCCTTGGAAACTCTACGGGGCAGTTCTACTCTGTCCTATAGGGTCGCTATGAGTCGGAATCAACTCGACGCCAACGGGTTTGGTTTGGTTTTTGGTTAATGCCTTTGCCTGAGCCCTGGCACCTAACTAAATCCCACCTCTCCTCAAGTCTGGTCCAGCTAGTTCAGTGGCCATTGACAACGCCTTGTTGGAAATGGAAAACCTGGGGAGTTTGGTTTTGGTTGGTTTTATTGCAAATAGCATTTATCATTTACATATCACAATTAAATATTACATATATATCTGCAGCAGTTTAAACATGCCATGTCTCACGTTGTCCTCTAAATTATTTCTTACACTGTTTGTTTTATCATTTCAACTGAATAAAAGCCTCTTGAGGGCAGGAACTATGTCTTACATACTATTTTACTTCCCATAGCATCTGGCAGTCTTCACCCACAGAAAGCCCTAAGAAAATGTTTATAGTTTGGTTGCTATTGTTCCCTCCCCTAGTAGGCCCTTTTCTCCATCCCACCAGCTTCCACATATCCAAATTCCACCTATTTTTCAAGATTTAGCTCAAATGGCACTGTCTCTTTTCTGACTTTTTCTCTATATAGCTTTTTTTCTTCCTTGGTAAAACCGTAGCACTTTAAAGCCAGCTTTTTACTTTTCTGCTTCATATTACAGCCATTTGTGTTTGCGTCTTATCTGTCTCATCACTGAAAATGGAGATAATTATTCCAAATCACTCTTAAAAAAGAAAAAATAATTTAGTATGCCTCAGGGCATGGATTTATTATTAGTAGTTCATTTTCCACCGATACTTATAACTCTGATTTTTGGCAATCGATTTACAAAGGAAGTAACTCACATTTCAGAGAGTCTTTCTCCTAGGCACACTGGGAATCTGGAACAGGGTCTGCGTGCTGGAGAAATTGTTGCAATTTGTGTGGTCTAATTAGTGGTCTCAGAAGATTAGACATGAAGTAACGGGAATCTGCAGGAAATCAAACCATAAGGAAACCAGGGAACTTTAACTCGCATTGCTAAGGAAGAAAAGAGCCTCACCCCGGGGTAAGGACCAGTAGCAGAAGGCTTAATTGTTACCATGTCGTGGTGTGAAGCCACTGGTGCCACTGCCTGAGTTAATGGGAACCTGATGTAGCCAGCTTCCTGAAACACACCAGCCTTGACTTCAAACAGGGGAGCCCATCCTCCCACAGCAAGCAGGCTCCAGTTACACGTTTATTTCCTGTCCCAAAAGGAGTCGTCTCCCCACCCCTTACCTCCATCAGCTAACCCTGGCAGGACTCTGGGACCTCCCCTCCTGTTTTCTCCATTTAACACTTAATTCTAACCTTTTTGGGAGGAGTTGGGGGGCAGAAATGAAAGACTTCCGAACTTAGCAACCCCAAGAGCCTCTGGCTCTCTGAAATTTCAGACACAGGAATGAGAGAAACCACACTGGTCATTTGCCAGCAAATCCCACTTGGCAACTGGGAGTTCGCACCAGGTCTACATATGCATACGGTGGAATCAGATATTGAGAACTGATCATTGATAGGGATGGGGAATACCAGGAATCAGTCCATGATGAGCCCAAACCTCCAGTGTCTGGTTCTCATGTTCCTACCTGCCACTTTCACTTCTGTTTTGCCATCAGCTCCTGATAAGAAAATGACAAACTCATATGCAAAGGATTCTTTCATTTATGTGACTGGAAAAGTGTTTACAATCCCTGGTGTTTGGGGTCAGTCCAAAGCCCCAAGGCAGGCGGACATTATCCATGTCTCCTCTCTTAGTAGAAAGGTTGTTCTGGAACTTAAAGTTTCCTGGGCTCTTTTTCAGACTCCAATTCCCAGAGGCAGCCTTGGTGTTTTTCCTTTGCCGAGATTTCTAAAATTTCCTTTTTTACATCCCTTATCGACTTGTAAACTCCACCATAGGGTGAAAAGGTAGGTGTTTAAGATAGACTGCAACAGCTGGGATAAACTGCCTCTTAAAAGGCTGTCGTAATGAAAAGCATCTCTTTATATTGGGGGTATTTGTAAGCAGAATAGGAATGAAACGTGAGAAGATTATGTGATAACCAGCCTATATCCTGTCAAGGGAGGGAGTGTTTCTCTAAGAACACAAAGATGAGCTTCTAGATAGTCTACCAGATAGCTCTCTTCCGCCCAGCGTCTCCCACCATAAATCTTCATTCTTACTCAGGTTTTCTGTAGATTTTTGAGGATAGAGTTCATTTCCCTGGAGAGACAGGCCTAAGGCAAGATCTGGAATTCCTCCAGTTAAAAAAAAAAAAAAAAAGCTACCATTCTGCTTAATCAACATTTGCCCCATTGGTATCAATATCCTGCAGAGGGTGGTTTACATTGTTCCAAGGTCTGTTTGCAGGTTGCAGTGCAAAAATACAGTTCCTAATCTGGATATGCTGCAAAGGAAAAGAAACTATTCCTCAGAATAACAAAAAATCTCCCAAACTCTCCTTTTACAAATAAGCTTCCTTTTGTGAGATATTCTGCCTGGCTTTGCACTCTCAAGAAATTTCAGTAACCTGACAAAGTTAGACATTGCTTTTCTTTCCAGAGTTACCTTCTGTTTCTCTTTGAAAGGGGTCATTGAGTCAAACTTAGCTCAGTCATTTACTAAAACCCACTGCCATCAAGTCAATTCCGACTCATAGCGACCTAATAGGACAGAGTAGAACTGCTCCACAGAGTTTCCAAGGAGCGCCTGGTGGATTTGAACTACCTACCTCTTGGTTAGCAGCCGTAGCGCTTAACCACTATGGCACCAGGCTTTCCAATCATTTACTAAGCATCTAAGAAGTTATTTGTCTTCCTTGAAACTTAATTTCTTTACCTATGATAATAATTCCCTCCCTTTCAGGTTGTAAATGAGATAGTGTCTGTGGAAACTATATAGCCCATGGTGGACACTCCATACAAGTTTCCTACTTTCCTTGATTTAAATCCACAGAGTGGATAGGACAATGAGTTTTAGAATCTGAACTGGGTTCAAGTTCTGAATTCTTTATTTTTAACAGGGTGTGCTTAGGCAAATCCTGTAGCTTGATAACTTCCCTGAACTTCAATTTCTTCATCCATAAAAATAGGATAGTGATACCTCTCCTCGTTTCACAGGCAGCTTATAAGAACCAAATGAGCAAATAAAAATCTTGTAAAAGACATTTATTTGTAAACTGTAAAGCATATAGAACTCGTTAGTAATGATCATTACCGTGTTTTACGCAAATAACGTGCACCTTCTACATTTGTCTGCCAGCCATACCCTCCCCCAGTGAAGTATTTTCATAAGCACCACTATGCCAATTTTTTTTACATGTTGCAGTCAAAAAAAATTGGTGTGGCATGCTTACAAAAACCTCATAGGGGAAGGGCATGGTTGGCAAACAAACGCAGAAGGTGTTCATTATTTGCGTAAAAATATGGTAATACTCTTCCTAATTGAATAAAACGCATCAACTACTATTGAAACCACAAATACACTTAAGAAACCAAAGGGAAAAAGTTGATTTCACAGAAAACAATTTTCTCATTTTGACTGGTTTTCTAAAATTCCAACTTTTTTTTTTTTTTTTGAGGAAGGCTTTTATAGAGGAGCTGTTTCAACTGAGATACTCAAAACATGTTCTCTTTGTGCTACAAAGAAGAAACCCAAAAATGAAATCTCTTGAAGCTCAAAACATACGGATACTTAATAATTTATGAAACTCATTTGAGAAGACTGTTTGCATTCGTGATGCTCATCTTTCTCCCTTTGGGCCCCTTTAGCTTCCTGAAAGGGATCACGTAGCTCTGGAACAAAGCGTAGGTGGAACAGCTGGAGAACCTCGTAGTCTCCTGGTGTCATGGCTTATCAGTGTTGATGGACAGAATCCACAGGCCTTTCCTGCCTTACTGACCAAACAGAAAACACACTTCTGTGTTTCTTCGGCTAAAGGAAATAGCAACTTTGTTTATCACACTGAAATATATAGGAAACAATGAATGCATTAATGCCACTGGGCAAATTCCGTACCTGGACCTCAATGTAACCTAATTCTTCTCGGAAGCTCCAAAGTCTAACTCAGTCAATGTTTGATCTTCCTCAGAAGAAACAGCACACAACTTAGGAAAATCGTAGACACACAGGACCCTCCTTTTGATTTATTTTAACTGTAAGATAGGAAGCTTGAACAATCTGTCAATTGGAGAATGCATGTATTACATAAAGCAAACGCATATGATGCAAGTGGGTAACACACACAACCCATGGGTTAGTACATCTGGGATAAGTTCATCTTCTTTGTGTTTTGGCTTGGGGTTGAATAATTCACAGATTTTCAAATACATGTATGTGACAAGTTATTGTGAAAAAAATAAAAGTCATCACCTTTGGTAAGTTAATATACACATCAAAAGAGAAGAAAAGCATAACCCTGAAGAAGTCTGATTTCGCTTCCTCAGAATAAGATTGGTTAAGTGAAAAATCAAAGCATTCATTTATTACTTAGTCAATAAATATTTACTAAGTGCTTACTGTGTTCCAGAAGCCCTGGTAACGTAATGGTTAAGAGCTATGGCTGCTAACCAAAATGTCAGCAGTTCAAATCCCCCAGGTGCTCCTTGGAAACCCTATGGGGCTTATAGGGTTGCTATGAGTCGGAATCAACTTGACAGCAGTGGGTTTTTGGGGGGTTTTACTGTGTCCCTGGTCTTGTGCTTGGTACTGGATACACGTTGGTAAATAAAACAAATATGATCTCTGCCCTCAGCATTAGCATTCTGATGCTAACCATGTGCAGTTTCACTCCATTTAGTCTAACGAAGGTGCGACTAACATGAGAAAACTATCTCCACATTCACGGCAACTTCCACTCTAACCTAGACCAGTGGATACGAAAGGATCTAGTTTGTCAGTTGGTGACACAAAACTTAGCCTGGCAGAGCAGCAGTCTGGAATAGCTATTAAGAGCACAGGTTCTGGAGTCCAAGTGCCTGGATTTGAATCCTGGCTTCTCCACTTTTTAGCTGTGTATCATTGGGCAAAATACTTGATGTCCCTGTGCCTCTCCAAAATACAGACAATACTGATAACCACCTCATAGGGCTGTTGTAACGATTAACTCAAAACATATCAAGTCATTATAACAGCGCTTGGAAAAGAGTAGGTGTTTAACAAATGTTAACAATTGGCATTCATATCTGACCTCATCTCCTGTCATGGCTCCACACACAGCCTGGGGTCCAGGCAAGATTACTTTCGTTCTCAACATGTGCCACAATTCCTCCTGCCTGCCCCTCCGCCGCCCATGCTTTTGCACACGGTGTTCCATCCACCTGGATAGCTTTACCATCTCTTTCCTGCCCAGCAAACTTTACTCGTATCCTTCGAGGGTCAGCTCAACCTCATGTCCTCTGGGGAAATCTCTTTGCCTCTGACAGCCAGTGGATCCTCTTTGTTCTCCTAAGAGCTTTGAATAACTCTTACACTCTAGTGCACGCTGAACTCTGAATGCTTATTTATGTGTTTCATCCCACCAGATGCGGCTGCCTTGAGCCCATAGGAGAGGCTCCATCAATATTTGCTGAATGAATGAATGAACAAGTAAATGGAAGGGAGGGAGGGGGAAAGAAGGAAGAGAGGAAGGGAGGACAGGAAGAAGGGAGGGAGGAAGCCTGGAACAATCTAATTGTTATGCTTAATAGTAACATGGAGCCCTGGTGGCACAGTGGTTAAACATTTGGCTGCTTACTAAAAGCTCAGCAGTTTGAATCCACTGGCCACTCCTTGGAAACCCTTTGCGGCAGTTCTACTCTATCCTATAGGGTCACTGAGTCGGAATTGACTTCATGGCAACAGGTTGGGTTTTTTTTTATTTGTATTGTGTCAGAGGCCCTGGTGGTGCCATGGGTAAGTGTTCCACGGCTAGCCAGTTATCAGTTTGAATTCACTGGCCACTCCTTGGAAACCCTGTGGGGCATTCTACTGTGTCCTATAGGGTCACAATGAGTTGGAATTGACTCAATAGCAATGGATTTGGTTTTTGGTTTTAATAGTAACATACTTAATAGTAGCATGTAGAATAGGTAATTAAGGAAACTCCTTGATGAGCTCTGATAATTACTGCCTGCTCCAGATAATACAGTGCTCTGTGATTGGCCTGAAGAAATAAGGACAGAAAGAGACTGAACTAAAAAAGAGGAAGCAGCTAACACTTCATATGACTTTAAACCAGGTGCTGTTGAGTCGATCCCAACTCATGGCAACTTCATGTATGTCAGAGTAGTATTGCGCTCCACAGGGTTTTCAATGGTTGTTTTTTTTTAGAAGTAGATCACCAGGCCTTTCTTCCAAGGCACCTCTGGGTGGGTTCGAACCTCCAGTCTTTCAGTTAGCAGCCAAGTGTATTAACCATTTGCACCACGCAGGGACTCCTCATATGACTTTATGGTCCATGAACTCTGGCCACAGAGTTCGCTGAGAGGGACAGGGGAGGAGATGACTATGGTTGAATATCATACAGATGCAAATGGTTAAGCATTCAACTACTAGCCAAAAGGTTGGCAGTCTGAACCCACCCAGAGGCACCTCAGAAGACAGGGCTGTCAATCTGCTTCTGAAAGGTCGGTCACAGCCTTGAAAACCGTATGGAGCAGTTCTACTCTGCACACAAGGGGTGGCCATGAGTCGGAACTGACTCGACAGCAAGTTACCAACAACAATCATATACAACAGACTTCTAAAATGAAAAAAGAAATCACAGTAGTAGCACCCGTTCACTGAGATCCCTAAAAAGGGTACAGTATTGTGTTCACCACATAGAAACTTCAACTAGCAAGAGCTTTTAATTTCCTCAACTGAATAGAAACAATTTAACATTAGAAAAACAAAGTATAGTTTTTCAAGTTTCAAAATCGAGGTCTCCTGTGTCCTCTTATTTTCTCTCTCACCATTCTTAGTTTCAGCAACTGCTGGTGCTAATGTGTTACAGCCACATCTTGACGTCTGGTGCCCAGGGTGACCTGCAGCCACTTTAAGGAATAAGACTTTCTGATCGCTGTCCTCAAAAGAGAAATATGCTTTCACTCGCTCCTTCATTCAGTAATTACTTATTGACCTGGGATAGATCTTCCACCAGGCAATAAGGATAAAATAGGAACAAAACCTGCCCTCTGTTCTGGGAAAGTTTTTACTGGGTTGTGCTTTTCTGGTAGGGGACAACTTGTATGTGAGTATCTAAATTTCATTGACAAGTATATTTTGAAAATATGGCACAAGAATGGAATGTTTTATAAAATATAATTTTTTACAAAATGAGACATTAGATCCCTGGCATAGTATCTGGGACATAGTAGGCACTCGGCAAACATTCATTCCTTTTTATTCCATAACATTGAAAACTAGATCATGTTTAAGATGCACTTGGGGACTTTGGAGTTCATGGGTGGTGCAAACAGTTAATAGTTTGACTGCTAACTGAAAAGTTGGAAGTTCGAGTCCATCCAGAGGTGCCTCAGAAGAAGTCCTGGTGATCTGCTTCAGAAAAATCAGCCCTTGAAAACCTTAAGAGCACAGTTCTACTCTGACAAACATGGGGCTGTCATGAGTTGGCATCAACTCAATGGCAACTGGTTGATTTGTTTGGGGTCTTCACATTTCTGGCAACGCGTCAGATCCTCCTGCACAGAGAAGCTGTTTAGTGCAATGGGTAAGAGCAGAGCCTTTGGAAACACACCAATAGGGCTTTCAGCTCTGGCTCTCTCCCTGCTGCTCAGTAGAAAAGTAATCTCAAGTGAGGAGCTTTAACTCTCTAAGCCTTAAATTCCACATCTAAAAAACAGGGGAAATAGTAGCTATCTCATCAGGTTGTTGTAAGATTGCTTGAGATAAAGTATGCAAAGCCTTGTTCATGGGAATCCCTCATGAATGTAAATAATCACCATCCCCCAATTTATCTACTTTGGGAGATCAGCTTGTTTATTAAAATAGGAGACTCTTAAGGCAAATCGTGCCTGTAATTTGCCACCAAATATCAGCTTCAGAATGGAGGACTGTGGGATTCTGGCAGCCTTTATTTTCATCATTTTTCAAGATGCGTTATGACAGCCCCTTCTCCCCCAAGAATCCTTCCCTCCTCTAGCAGAAAGGAGTTTGTATCAATGAATGCCAGTGCGCAATCTTCCCGTGTGATGGATCCAGATGGTGCTCTATACTTATTTAACTTTATCCAAGAGTTTAGCCAGGTCTGTACTATACTGTAAGCTCTTCAAGGCTCTAATTTATGTTTTCTCTCTTTGTTAACATGTTCTCCAAGGATTCCGTCTTAAGCTGCAATTCAAGCCTAGAGCTGCAAATTCTGGAACTGGGGTCTCAACTGGCTAGTTCTTTCCAAGGGGAGCCATACTCCACCTTCAGTGTAACCATGCCAAGCAGAGGCAATAGGGGTACATCCTGCTGTTTTTTTTTTTTTTTAATCACATGTTCTTCTTCCTTTTTATAGCTTATTTTATTTTTTGCTGTTATTGTTGAAATATACACAGCAGAACATACCCCAATTCAACAATTTCTACATGTATAGTTCAGTGACACTTATTACATTCTTCAAGTTGTGCAACCATTTTCACCCTCCCTTTCTGAATTGTTCCTCCCTCATTAACATAAACTCACTGTCCAGAGTTTCCCGTCTAATCTTTCGAGTTGCTGTTGTCAATTTGATCCCATATAGATAGTTCTTTTGTTTGCCCTGTCTTTGTTATCGTGTTCATTGTGTTCCAGGAGTCCGACAGCCAGGCTCCACTGTGGCAGAATATACAGGAGACAATGCATTTTACTTTTTGCACAGGCCATGACTGAGGGATGCCAATAGCCTCCCTGAAATCACCTTGGCAGGATCTTTGATTCACTTAAAGCAGTAGTTCTTTAAATTGGGGGATTCTTGGATTCTTCTGAAAATTTGTCGAAGACTAAAGGGCTCCTTTCTTGGGGCTGGAGAATATATATATGTATACATAAATTAAAAATTATATATAATTAAATATAAATTTTTATACATATAAATTTTAATCCAGTTGGAGATGACTCAGACCCCCTGAACGTCTCCCACGTGCCCCTTTGGGGAGCCACCTAATCTGTTGTTGCTGTTAGTTGCTATGGGGTCGATTCTGGCTCGTGACCGCCCCACGTGTGCAGAGTAGAACTGCTCCATAGGGCTGTCAGGCTGTGATCTTTTGGAAGAAGATCACCAACCCAGCCTAATCTAGGGGAATCCAAAATAGCACCTGGGTTCTTATCAGGATTCTAATTGTCTTTTATTGTGAAGCTTGAGAAACCCCCCAAAAATGGTGAGTTCCCAAGAATTAAAACCTTGAGTCATATCCTGTACAGTGGACTCTGTCCCTCTTCTGGGTGTCTCTCTCTTTTACAGCAGGGTGATAATTCATTCTCCTGACTGGGGACATCCTGGCAGGCTTCCTTAGGCCCAGACATTGTGCAAAACTCCAGAAACTTCTCCGGCCAAGAAAAGGAGCATTATGCAGAAAGCTCACTGCATCATAATAAACATGGGATCTTTATGGGGTAGTTGTTTGAGGTCATTTTCCCATCACCATCCGCAGGCTCAAAATTGATGTGCAAACCAGAAGATTAGGGAGCGCTGGGCAGCCTGGGGGTTGTTTTCTGCCCGGTTCAGGGGAGGTTGCGGTAGGAATTTTTGCCTCCAGCCTCTAGTTGAGTGACAGGAAAAGGAAAAAAAGAATCATTTGAAGGCTCCCTGATTCAAACGGCGTGTACAGAATACCAGGCCCTCGCTGCCCTAGAGAAAGCCACTCTGGTGCCAACCTCGAGAACAAATGTGTTCCCACTGTCTCCTGGAAAGGCCTTCCCCACCCCTGCTGAGGGGGGTGGATTTCAAAGCAGCTGACTTCTTGCCCTTTTTAATAGGGCTGCAAGTGTTTCTGTTTTAATTCTAAAACTTGCCCCCAACTTTCCACTCCTCCAATGCCTCCTGGAGAAGAGCTGGCATTCTGGGTCACTGAAATGGCGTCAGGTTATTAAGCAGAGAAAGCGGATTAGAGGGAGAGCTCATAGCAGCAAACACAGTTATGGTATCGAAAGTTCACGTTGCATGTTAATGAAATGCCGTAAAACATCAAACCCTAAAGGTACCAGTGAAAGCCCCCAGAGTCCCTCCTGGAGTTTGCCTTCTGCAGCTGTGGATCTGAAAGTTCCTGGCCTTTCCCGTACTTTCATAATCGTGCTTTTCCTCCTTTAGAGACACACAGGCTCACTCCCAAACCAGGGTGTGTTTGAAATGCTGACCGCCCGTCTTTGCCTGACACCATGGAGCCTTTCAGTCTAAAACCTCTGTGTCTGCGAAGTCTGGTCGGCAGGCTAGGGAGAGGTATCCAGTAATTAAGTTAGCTGTTAGCTTCTGGGAGCTGACTGGGGTATTTCAACGCAGCTGCCTGCCTCCATCTCCCCAGCAGCCCTCCCACATCTTCCTAGGAGACCGGCTGTGTGTGTGAAGGAGGTGCTGTTTCCCACAGCTCTGATCTAATTCAGCTGAAATTCAATCTCCGTGTGACCAACCTCAGCCAGTGCTCTCCCACCCGCCGCCAGGCTCCCCTCTCCCAGGCTGTGTGCTGTCCATTGACACTGTCAACCCAACAGCGTTCCCTCCACTAGCCCCTGGGTATAGACTTACGGTGTCAGTGGGCCAGCCTGGGGGGCTTGCCTGCTGCCCGGACGCTCACCTCACATCCCCAGGCTCCGAGGGGAGACACCCTATACCTGCCAGTCAGCAGCGGGTTGAATGGGGCTGGTGAGTTATCGCAGGAGAAAAGGCAGCTGAGCCAGATGAGGCTGAGAACCCGAAACAGATGTAAAAGACATCAGGCTTGGTTTTTCATGGATCTTCAATGCCCAGGAAGATTTATGGCCCCTTTCAACCTTCTTTTAACATAGGTTAAACTGGGCTTGTTTTATAGCGACAAAACAAGCCTGGCAGTCACACAGAAAATCACCAGGGCAACTGGCCTGCCCTGGGGTCTGTGGACCCCTGCCCCCCACTTTTGTCCCCTCTTTAGCTCCATCGCTCAGCCTCTGTGTTTGGTGGGGACATTCCATCACAACCCTTTTATAACACTACATCCCCAGATAGCCCAAAGCTGCCCATGACTTTGACCCTTAAAATGGTCTTCAATTTGGGTTTGTATTTTATACTGAACAAGGAAATGGTAAATATCTTTTAGAAAGGCAGGGATTGCAGGAGCCAGCATGGGCCAGCAGTGCAGTGGCCCTGGCATTTTTTGGTCTAATTGTTACCTAATCATGTTATACTGGATTAGGCACACTTTCTTTTGACAGAGAAAGCTTTGAACTTTGCTTTGCACTTCCGGCAAGAGAATTTCTACCTCAGGGCAGGGAGGCACAGGAAGGCTTTTTTTTTTTTTTTTTTTTTATGAAGCAAAAGGGAAGGGGTTTATAAAGGCATCATAATTAGGGCCGATGTGTCAAGGCAAGCAAGCATCCACTTCTTGAACCTGACCCTGCCCGTCTCCTCATTGGCTGCTGAAGGAACACGGGAAATTCAGCACCGCTTTGCACCACACCAGGGAGTGAATGCCCAAGCCATTCTCAAATGTGAAGAAGCCCAGTCATCTTTCATTCATTTTATTGCACCCAGTGGGAAAGTGACAGTCAAGGTCACCTACGTATTTTTTATTTTTTTAAGGAGTGGTATGCTTTGGATGAAAAGCAAACATGCAACCAACCAGCTTGCTTATCTTGATGTTCAGTTAAGAACAGGCAGATTGAGCTGGGAAGTGTTTCCCTCATCTCTCCCAGACTTCCAGACTCTGAGCTATGCCATCCTGGAACATCAGATCTTTCCATCCAAAATGGTGAAGGGAAATGCTCTATTTGAAGTCCATCTCACAGAGAGTTTAGAGACTGCTGTGTCCCCATTTCTTTTCCCTCCCTCCCTTGATTCCTCCCTCCCTCCCTTCCTTCCTTCCTTCATCCCTCCCTCCCTTCCTTCCTTCCTTCTTTCTTTCTTTGCCTCCGTTCTTTATTTTTTTGACAGTGGGCGGTTACAAGCAGAAGTAGGAGAAGGAGTCTTGAGCACTTAAAAATGTTTTGACCTTCTGGTTACAGTTAGGCTGTATCATGGAGGGAGGAGTCTTGGAATAGAGAAACCTGGTGTTTGAGGAGGGGACTCTCCCTGCCTGGGGAAGGGGAGGATTCCTGCAGCCAAGCTCAGAAATAATAGTCTCACCGAGTCCTGAGAAAACTGCCCCAAACGTTAACACATCAATCTTAAGGAAACAAGCCTGGCTTTTACCGACTTAATTTCATGTAATTATTTCAGGGTTTGAGTCTTTACAAGAAAGAGGGAGTGGAGGAAAAAGATCAGAGAATCGAAGGGGATGAACAGAAGAGGAATGAGATTTTCTTTGTTTGAAGATTCCCGTCTCTCTCCCAGTGTCCACTGGTTGGTCTGTGCTTTCATCTCTGAGGAGCAAATGCACAGAGCACTCAACAGCAGGTGGAATGGCTCTAAAGGCACTGATTTCACTCAGGTCTATTTTTTAGTGACACTTTAGCAAAACTTTCTCTTGTCTTGGGTGCTAGAACATGGAATTTGCAATGAAATGAGGCTAGAAGACCCAAGCACCAGTCCTGACTTCTGGCTACTAAGTTGTCATGCAGTTTTGGGCAAGTCACGAAGCATCCAGGGGCCTCAATTACAATCTAAATTAGAGGTAATAATACTTGCCCTGCTGGTGCATACACTTACTGTGCTGGGCTGCTCACCGAAGGTTGGCAGTTTGAGTCCACCGAGAGGCACCTCAGAAGAAAGGTCTCTCAGTCTACTTCCGAAAATTCTGCCTTTGAAAACCCTGTGGAGCACTGTTCTACTCTGACACACATGGAGACTACTCAATGGCAACGGACTGATTTTGCCTACTACGGAGGGTAATATATGTGAAAACACTTTGAAAAGTTTAAAATGCCATACAAATGGCAGGCTTAGACAAAGTTTAAATATTTTTAGTATTCTTCCATGTAAGAAGAATCCCTGGGTGGTGAAATGGTTAAGCGCTGGTCAGCTGCTAACCAAAAGGTTGGACATTCAAATGTACCCAGAGGCACCTCGGAAGAAAGGCCTGGTAATCTGCTTCTGAAAGATCAGCCATTGAAAACCCCATGGAGCCCAGTTCTACTTTGACACCCACAGAGTCACCATGAATCAGAATTGACTCCACAGTAACTTTGTATTTTTATTTCTTCACAGAAGAGATAGAGAATTTGGTAAGTAAACAAACATCTTATACGTTATCAAATTGATTTAAAATGTAAATTACAAGGCCCCTTTCTCCAGAAATTCTGATTCAGTAGGCCTAAGGTCCCGCCCAGGAATCTGTATTTTAAACAAGTACCCTGGTAGATTCTGAGGCCGCTAGTCCAGCAAGCCAACTTTGAGCAGTACTTTGTTTTGCAAAATGAGGACATTTCGCATCCTCCCAGTCCCCTGCTGAGCTCCCATTGAGAGCGCACAGCACGTTACTTTCACATCCCTTCGTTAATATTTCAGAATCTACAACTGGAAAGAAACAAAGCCGAATGGGGGATTACGGAGATAGGTTGGGTTTTCTTTTAATGACGAGAAAAATGCATGTCTGCTCTGAGGGAATGATAAATTGATCCAGAAAATGTTGCACAAGTGTTCTTTGCTAAGCTGCAGGGTCAAAGTCAACAATACAAAAAATATACCTCTGTTTAGTTGAAAAGGACTTAGGCTCAGGCATTGTACAATGGAGCTGGTATGGGTTACGCTCTGTCCAATGGCCCTGCTCATTTAGTCACTTTTCCACAGAACTTTGTCAAACAGGACGACAAAGGAGAGAGAGATTTAGCTCTTGTGGTTGCAATTTGGTTTTGCACCTGTGGTTAAAAAAAAAAGATAACAATAGTTTAAGAACATCATGATAGCATTTTTAAAGATAGTGAAATTCTATGTGAAGTCAGCATAATAAAATAAAGGACTCCTTGTAAAAGGGTTCTCTTTAGGGTAACCATTGCCTTCTATAGCATTAAGTGAAAATGGAATGAAACTGAGGAAGAAGTTTCTAGAGAAATAGATGGCTCTCAGAAGTCTGGGAGTAGCTTTTCACCAATGCTAAACTTATTTGTCCTGAGCACTTAGTAGCCAGGAAGACAATTTTCTATTTCTAAAATGAGCAAATAAACAAACAAAAATGGCCCCGGAGAAACCCAAACAGAGATATCAAAATCCATTCAGTTTACTCAAAGAAGACCCCCCAGGTACTTCCTCACAATTCATTACACACAGTTCTAACATATGCATGTATATGTATGTATATATACATATATGTTTATCTTCTATGCCCAGAGCAGTGTAAACATTAAAATCAGAAAACTAGGGTAGAAGAAGTCTGAAGTTAGGTACATTGGTAACCAGGAGTGATAAGTGATAGCCTGAAAAAAAGCAAGGAGACACAGAGTCGATCTAAAAGTTCACAAAGTAACTTCAAAATCACAGAAATCTAGACCCCTTCCTACCTCTAAAGACCCTTGGGGCCCCACTGTATTATAGCAGAGTCTGAAACTTTTGTTCACTGTAATGATCCCAAGACATCAAGAAAAGTTAAAATTACGTTCTAATTTTCTCTAAGAAGATATTAAACAATGTATTAATGAAAGATTTCCATTAAAATGGTTACAATTAAAGACATTTCCACGCTAAAAGTGACAAGTCTTTATCTTTCCAGACTCTCACTTATTCAAAAACACTTATTTTCCCAGTTTCTGGATAAGCAACTTTTGTCTAAGGAGCCCAGATTGGGGGTAGGGAGGGAGAGAGGAACAGCTGTTTTGACTTAAACAAGAAGCATGTTAATGACAGCACAGGAGTCAGAAAGATACTCAGGTTTAGCCTGCTGGTCAAAGAAGTAATGTACTCAACAGTTGAATAAAAACAATTGTCCTAGGTCTGTGATAAGGGATGTGCAGAGGGAGATTCCAAAGACAGCACTGACGAATGAGGTATGTGTGGCAGAAAGCCATCCTCCCCCAAACCCTCAGCCCAAGGCTTTAATGGGAAGGCAGTGCGTGCAGAGAGGGTGCTGAAAATGGCTCAGTCTAACTCACCAACGTTTGGGCTTTCCAGACACCATCTTCTGAGAAAGTTGATAACCTGAACGGCAGACAGGCCACAGCAGGGACAAAAGGGGAAAAGGGAGTTTGATAAAGGCAAAATCTCAGGGTTACTATGAAAGTTACAAGCACCTGAGACACTGAGAAAAGGAATGACAGCAAGACATTTTATCTTCACAGTGGTTCCTATAACAGGGTCACCCGGATAGTGCAGACACGACTAGTTAATTATCTTAGCGTGTCTCTAAATCCGAGGCATGACTCTTGTCAGAGAGTTCCAACCCCTTTGCAAGGAGACCCTGAGCTTACTGGTGCCAATTAGGAAAGGCCAAGAATGTGGGGAAGGATTCCCAACATTGAGGAGTCTCTGGGTGACACAAATCGTTAAGCCATCCACTACTAGCTGAAAGGTTGGCGGTTCGAACCCGCTTAGAGGCACCTTAGAAGATAAATAGGCCTGGTGATCTGCTTCAGAAAGATCACAGCCTGGAAAACCCTATGGAACACAATTCTACTCTGCCCAGAAGGGGTCGCCATGAGTCAGAATCGACTCACAGGCACTGACAACAACATTCCCAACACTAACCTTCCTGAGGAAAGGCGAGAAGTTGGTATCAGATGCCCAGACTTTGCTTGGCTCTCACCCCTGCACCTACATTCCATGGACACTGAAAACTCCCCCCAAGCCTGCCACTGACTAGGGAATCCTGTCTCCACTGAAATGGGCTGAGACTGAACAGTCAGGAGCAAAAGCTGCTCTCACCAGAATGTTAACCCTGACCTTCACTTCAGTCCCGGCCCTCTCCCAAGCCACTTGACAAGAAGTAACCTTGGTTAGGACTTTTAAAACACAAATCCTTCAAAAATTTTCCTAATTCTGCACCATATCATCTAATTTATGCTGTACCCTTTGCCATCGAGTTGAGTCCAACTCCTAGTGACCCTATAGGACAGAGTAGAATTGCCCCACAGGGTTTTCAAGGTTGTAAATCTTTAAGGAAGCAGATTGCCACATCCTTCTCCCACAGAGTGGCTGAAGGCAGCCGCGTGCTTAACCACCAGGGCTCCTAATTTATGCTGTAGATTATAGGAAATACATATACATTCTTACGTGTATGAGTTTCCTGGGGCTGCCATAACAAAACACCACAAACTGGATGGATTATAAAAACAGAAATTTACTGTCTCACAGTTCTGGAGGCTAGAAGTCCAAATCAGGGTATCGATCGTATTGATTCCCTCTGATGGTTCTGAAAAAGAAACTTCCACGCCTCCCTCCAGCTTCTGGTAGCTCCAGGAGTTCCTTGACTCGTAGTCGCAGCATCACACGGAGCCCTTCCTTCGTCTCTCTGTCTCTGTGTATCTTCTCTTTTATAAGGACACCAATCACACAGGGTATGGACCCACCCTACTGTAATATGACCTCATGTTAACGTAACTCATAACATCTTCAAAGACGCTATTTCCAAATAGTGTCGTTGTCTTAGTCATTTAGCACTGCTATAACACAAATATAAATACCACAAGTGGACAGCTTCAACAAAGAGAAATCTATTTTCTCACAGTCTAGTAGGCTAGAAGTCCAAATTCAGGGTGTCAGCTCCAGGGGAAGGCTTTCTCTCTGTGTTGGCTCTGGAGGAAGGTCCATGTCATCAATCTTCTCCGGGACTAGGAGCTTCTCCATGCAGGAACCCTGGGTACAAAGGGCATGCTCTGCTACCAGCACTGCTTTCTTGGCAGTATGACCCCCCCGCCCCGCCCCGCTTTCTGCTTGCTTCCCTTTCCTTTTATCTCTTGTAAGATAAAAGGCGGTGCAAGTCACACCCCAGAGAAACTCCCTTTATATTGGATCTGGGATGTGACCTGAGCAAGGCAGTTACAGCCTACCATAACCCTCTTTAACCACAGACAGAGATTATGATTTATAACACATAGGAGAATCACAAACTGGAGGATAACCACAAAATACTGGGAATTATGGCTTAACCAAGTTGACACACATTTTTGAGGGACACAACTCAATTAAGAACATTATATTTACCCAAACGTTGGGAGGTCATGGGCATCAACTACTACCTGTATATAAATGTCTCCTAAATTCAGCTCTTTCTTCAGCCCTGGATTCATATTTCCAGTTGCCTAGTGGACACGTCCAAATGGATATTCCATAATATCGAAATTACTCAAGGCTTCATATAAACGGCCACATGCTGCTATATATATCTTTTGGACTTGAATCAAGTTGCCTTCTTCCAGATACAGGTTTGTTGAGTGTCACCATTCCTGCTTGGTAAGCTTTTAAGACGAGGTAAGGCTACCAGGTTGGATAGCCATAAACACAGTTGTCCCACCACACCATAGACACGTAGATTGGCACTGGCTGATTTTCAAAGATGTTTTAAGGATCTAGAACTCAGGTAGCACTGCATACCTATTCAAGGATGTTTGTGCCATGGTCTTAAACAAAGCAATTCTCCTGAATCATGAGTAGCTGAGGTAAAGGAGTTAAGTAAAGTTGAGTAGTTGAGGAAAAGAAGACAGCAGGTGCACAGAATAGGCACTAACAATGGTTGTTATTACTGTTATGGTCATTGAGGTATGCAGCTCCAAATGTTTTCTTGACAGAAATATGACATAAGGAAAGTATGGCATTTGGTGCCTCCCTTCCAATTCAGTGCCCTTTGCCTTGAGGGTAGAAACCTACTCGCTCCGATCCCATTACAAAGATGCTCCTGCCCATCTGAAAGGAACATTAGATATCTTCTCATTCAGCCCCTTTATGTAGCGATGAGGTCATGGCAATCCAGCGAGGTGATATGTCTTGTCCGTAGTCTCAGAAATTCAGTGGCGGAGCTTTATTTAACTAGAACCAAGTTCATCTGCAGTGTTCCCCTCTCCTTTCTGCCTTCACAACCACACTACAATTAAAATTAATACCCTTCCCAGGGATATTTTTACTTTAACAGGGTTCAAATAATCAAGCTAACTCAGCTCTAAGGGTAAAACATCAGGAATCAACAGCAAAGCAGGCAGGTGTTTACAGGATAGCTACCTACGAGGCTCTATACTCTAGAATACACCTCTTTCCACATTGTAGAAGTCTAACGTTTATACAAAGCTTCATTGTCTTTTAAACTCCTTTCGATATTAATGTCTTCATAGATGGGGAGGGAAATTCCTCAGGTGACTACATTGTACGACTGCACAATCTATATGTCATAACGGGATTCATTGTGTAATTTGGGCCTTTCTCTCCTGCATGCTGTAATCTACGTGATTTCCCCAAGGCTATAAAATTGAGGCTGATAAGACATTCTAGTCTCCTTTTCCACTTGTTCTTGGTATTTTGTTGCCAATTTAGTGATTGCTCAGCTACAAATTTGAGCAGAAGGAGAGACTAAAGGCGTGAGATGAGGTCATGAACACGGGCTTGGACCCAGGAGACATCTGTGTTTACTCACCTTGGTGATTGTCAAGCCCCAGCAAGGTGCCATTTCCTTTGAGTAGCCAAACTGGTTTGCAAGAGAGTCACATGCCTAGTACTAAGTATTGCTTCTTTAGCATGATCTCACTCTCTCCTCATTTCCACATCCTTTCTTTTTTCAAAACTGGAAATAGCTTCGACATTTCCTTTTACCTTCATCTCATCTCCCCCCATTTCCTTCCCATGTACCTTACAAAGACAAACACAAGGGAAACGATATTCCGAAGACGTACGTAGCCTAGCACATTATAGGTATGCAATAAGCATGCTGAGATTAATCCCATGATTAGTATCCCTTCCTCTGTGCCTATGAATCTAGAAGCCCTGAAGGATCTGCCTTGGTATGAGATGACAAGTATTTGCATAGGTCTACGTAGTAAAGATTGAGATATTACGTAAAAGTACGGTGAGGGTTATGATTTTAGATATGATTCTTGACATTATTCACTGAATTATCCAGGGCTCCTTAAATAAGGTAACTACAGGACCTTTTCCACAAAGGATTCAAATACTACCGTGAAATTTAAGTTATGTTGCACATCCTTAAAACTCTTGACTGTTTTGTACTCTACTCCATCATATATTAGTGGTTAAGTGCTACGGCTGCTAACCAAGAGTTGGCAGGTCGAAATTGCCAGGTGTTCCTTGGAAACCATATGGGACAGTTCTACTCTGTCCTATAGGGTCACTATGAGTTGGAATCAACTCGACGGCAGTGGGTTTGGTTTTTTTTTTTTTTTCTTGCCATTATATATTCGTGTTCTTTTGATATAAATCTAACCCAAATCTTCTAATAAAACGGACCCTTCTAAGAAGGTGCACTGGTGCAAAATCAACAGTGGGAATAACTGCTGTCACTTCAGCGTACATCAAGGCAGGGGCCCTAAACTGTACTAAAAGTCAGTGTGTTCACTGCCACTAGGAAATGCCAGCTTCATTTGTGAATGTCCGTGATGTAGCAAATTATTAATTTTATTAAATTTCAACCTTTGAGTATCCATCTTTTCAATGTTCAGCGGGACAAAATGGGAAGTTAGCATAAAGCATTTCTGCTGCAGTATACTTCAGCAGACGTGTGATGGCTGTCTCCAGGAAAAGCACTGCACAATTATTTGCCTTGTAAGGTGTTTTTAAGCCAAACTAGCTACTTGTTTTGTAGTACACCATTTTACTTAATAGAATGACTGACAAACTATGGTTATTCAGACTTCAGTATTTGGCAGACTTTTTTTTTTTTAATGAACAAAGTGAGTCTGTCACTTCAAGAAAAATAACTGAGGGAGGGAAGGAGAGGAGTGTTCACTAATTAGATAGTAGACATGAACTATTTTAGGTGAAGGGAAAGACAACATACAATACAGGAGAGGTCAGCACAGCTGGACTAAACCAAAAGCAAAGAAGTTTCCTTAATAAACTGAACACTTCAAAGGCTAGCATAGCAGGGACGGAGAATTGGGGACCATGGTTTCAGGGGACATCTAGGTCAATTGGCATAATAAAATGTATTAAGAAAACAGTCTGCATCCCACTTTGGAGAGTGGCGTCTGGGGTCTTAAACGCTAGCAAGCGGCCATCTAAGATGCATCAACTGGTCTCAGCCCGCCTGGAGCAAAGGAGAATGAAGAACACCAAAGACACCAGGTAATTATGAGCCCAAGAGACAGAACAGACCACATAAACCAGAGACTACATCAGTCTGAGTCCAGAAGAACTAGATGGTGCTCAGCTACAACTGATGACTGCCCTGACAGGGAACACAACAGAGAACCCCTGAGAGAGCAGGAGAGCAGTGGGATGCAGACCTCAAATTCTCATAAAAAGACCAGACTTAATGGTTCTCAGACCTTCTGTTAGCCCAAGACAGAAACCATTGCCAAAGCCAACTCTTCAGACAGGGATTGGACTGGACTACAGGACAGAAAATGATACTGGGGAGGAGTGAGCTTCTTGGATCAAGTAGACACATGAGACTATATGGGCAGCTCCCGTTTGGAGGGGAGATGAGAAGGCAGAGGGGGTCAAAACCTGGCCGAATGGACACGAAAACAGAGGGTGGAGAGAAGGATTGTGCTGTCTCATTAGGAGGAGAGCAACTAGGAGTATATAGCAAGGTGTATATAAATTTTTGTATGAGAGCCTGACTTGATTTGTAAAAATTAAAAAAAAGAAAAACAACAGATGATATTTGTTGCCAATGACTAAATTCAAGCCTTCAAATAAAAAGTTGGGAAACTTGTATCCCCTCCTCTATGAGCTTGATAGTTTCCAAATACTTAAAGATTTTTTTCTAATGAAATCAATGGTAATCTTAACAAATGTGATTTTCTTTTTATATTACATAATAAAATATGTCAACCTTTGGATGATCTATATAACTCAGTTAACCAATATTTTCCAAAGATCAATGTGTGATATTAAACAAAAAATCACGTATGGGTAAAAGACGCATTCTCACGTAACAGGACATCAAGAGGTAAGGAAGGTAGAGCAGACTGATGGAGAGGCCCAGCAGTGTCATTTGTGCTCAAGTTCCTTTCTATCTTCCTGTTCTACTGTCTGTGGTGGGTTAAGGTCATCTAATTCAGATTCATGGCTGACAAGAGCTATGGAGATAGGGCACATGCATCCTTGTTTATATCTCCTTCATCCATGTAATAGAAGTCCATCCCTTCAGCTTGATTGCCCAACCTAAGATATGTGCCCATCCTTAGAAAAATCAGCTACCAAGAAGTATGGTATTAATCAGGATCCACCTCTGAGGCTAGAGATGGGAATCATTGCCTTAAAAAAAATCAGAGTCCTATTAGAAGGAAGAAGGGAAAAATAAATGTTGATAGAGAGATCACTGTCACCAAAATCCATCTGCTCCATCCTCTATGGTATTAGGATTGAAGCCAGGCACATGGATCAACTACACTCTGTAGACTTCTTGCAGTTGAGCTTGGCCTAGTGACTAAGTTCTCTCCAGTGGAGTGGAGAGAAATAGGGGATGCCACTTCCAGGCTGAGGATTTTCAAAGAGTATGAGTTCCTCCTCCATCTCTTTTTTACCCCACACTAACTGGACGCAAAAAATGGCAAGGCTATAGAGGATGGCAGAGCCACAAGATAGAAGGAGCCTGGGTCTTTGAGTCATCATATGGAAGAGTGCCATCTGCCTCCCTAAGAGCCACCCTAGTCTTTACTTAGTGAGAAATAAGTTTCTGTTATCTTTAAGTCATTACATGTTTGGGTTTACATTTTACAGCTATTTATCCTACCTTAACTAATAAAACAGGCAAATAATTGTACATCATAGTATCACAACATTACCAGGGCTAGGAGAAGTTAAAAGTAATCATACATGTATTTAACATGTCTGTCTTCCTGAGAAGGCATACTCAGGTTTTAGTAAAGATGGCATGTAAAATTCATGTGTCAAATTTCATGTTCCTCCTCCAAATTCCATTAAAGACAGATTAACAGGGACAGGATTTATCCTCTAACCTGAAACAACTAAAAAATTAGGCAAAATATGGGGTGGGGGGGAACAGTTTTCAGATATTGTACACTAGGCAGCACAGGACAGAGATTCCTGGGGAGGGGAGGCTGAGACGAGCTCTACATTGCCCCAGCTTACTGTCTGGGAAGAGTTTAAGGCTGCAGAGAAGGGAGGGGGAACTAGGTGGATCCTGGGAGGCTCTATGACTTTGTGAGACAGAACTGAGTCTAGCATTCACAGGGAGTACCAGAGTAGAGAGAGCTGCTTAGAGAGAGAGAGAGAAAGAGAGAGAGCTTTCTAGAGGGTTCCCCTGAATCTTCAGCTGATTACCAATTAGCAAATGTGTCTGAGAAAAGTCAGAAAACCACCCAAGGGTGGGGAAAGAATCACTCAAAAGGAGCAGGGGTAACAATTCTCAGAGCTCACACAGGGTTTAGAATAGATCATGTTTCCAAAAGCAAAAGTGGAAAATCTTGCAATTCACGAGGCATTAGGTAGAATACTGAAAAGTTTATTCAATCAGTAGAATTAAAAGATCCATCCAGGAGGTATAATATGTGAAAAATAAGAATTCTATAATAAGAAAACAGAGGAAACAGTTGAGAAAATAATCCAAGAAATAATTGAACAAAATTTACCTGAATTTCCAGCTGGAGAGGATCTGCTAAGTGTCCAGCACAATGAATGAAAATAAACCCACACAGAGGCATGTAATAGTTACAATTTAGGTCAAGGACAAAGATTTTACAAATGAAAGAGAGAGAGCAGGAGAGAGACAGAGAGAGAAGGAGAATGATCACATACATATATGATCATGGATCAGAATGATTTCAGATTTCTCAACAGCAACAATGGAAGCAACCCAAGACAACAGAGCGATGCCTTCTAAATGATTTCCCACCTAGAACTGTATACCTTGTTAAAATAACAACCAATTGTGAAAACAGAATAAAGATTTTTTTAGAAAATACACCAAAATTTACCTCTCACTCACCCTTTCTGAAGAAGCTACTAGAAGGTGTGCTGTGGCAAAGCAACAGAGCAAAACGAAAAAGAGGAAGAAATGGGACACTGGAAACAGGAGATCCAACATAAAGAGCAATGGAGAGGTCCCAGGGTAAAGGAAAATTTCAGACAACTGCTGTACACCAGAAACCCCGGTGGCTTAGTGGTTAACTGCTATGGCTGCTAACCAAAAGGTCAGCAGTTCAAATCTACCAGGTGTTCCTTGGAAACTCTATGGGGCAGTTCTACTCTGTCCTACAGGGTCACTACGAGTCAAAATCGACTCAATGGGTATGGGTTTTTTTTTTTTTTTTTTTTGCTGTGCACCAGTCACAGAGGGCACCAGTCCAGATGGGAGGAGGTCAGAAGGCTCCAGAAGAAACTTCTCTAAGAAGATGAACTTGATAGAATACTTAATGTAAATGGACATTTTGAGAGGCAGTTAGACAACTGATGGAGATTCTGAGGTTGAATTCCTAAATCTATTTTAAAAAACAAAACTAAGCAAATGAGAGAAACAAAACACTTGTTAACTGCAGGGAAAATGAGAAATTGTATAGAAGAGTAATCACAGTTGTCTTAAATGGCTCAGCTATGAATTGCATACATGCTCATTATATTGTACTACGAAAAACATTTTAGGAGGATGGGCAGGGGGAATAGGAAATGTATCTGGGGGTGGGATGGGGTAGGAGTAGAAAAGAGAGCTAAATCCTTACCTTTCACAGTGGGAAGTTAACATATAATGCCTAAAATTTGGTAGACCCTCAACATGACAGACTGACATAGAGGCTGCAACAATGGGCTCAAAAATACCTACTATTGTGAGGATGGCACAGGACTGGACAATGTTTCATCCTGTTATACGTAGGGTCTCTATGAGTCGTAGTCAACTCAACAGCACCGAACAACAGCAGCAAAACTAAGGAAGGCTCAAGATGTAGCTCCATCATCTGGTTCTTTAGAGACATGGAGGCAAACACCAATGGGCCAACAGAAAGACCAGAGTGATTGCATTTGGGCAAGGCTGGGGACTGCTGTTCTCCTTAGCAAACCTGATAAAACTAGTAGAATTTTTTAACTATGCCCATGGATAACTCTGATAAAAATAAAACCTTTAAATTTTGTGCTTTCAAAACAGACTGATCAAGCTTTTCAATCTTACATTACGATTCAATTTCTTCATGGCCTACTTTCCACAGGGACACAACCTCTAGCATTTCTCACAGGTTATTTCGTTGCTTGTCTTAATCTTTCTTTCATTTCAGGGTGGTTTCTAGTAAAAGATGTCACACTGCAAAATGCAGGTAAGGGCAGAAACAAAGTATAATCAGAATATTTTTTTTTCCTTACTGTATGTGAAAATGTCCAAATTGACTGAAAATAGAATTTACAGAATCATAAAAAAAAGAAAAAAACTTTTTTTTTCTTTTTTAGACGGGAATAAATCCAAAGGTGTTGCGGCAATTATTACTAATCATAATAAATTAGAATGGGTTGCTAATTTCACGTAGTAAAAGCAGAGATTGAGTTAAAACTAAACCAAAATAAACAACTACAGCAGAACCACAAGCATAGACACACACACCCATTAGAACCTTTACTAGTGTCTCCGCTACTTGGGATGCTCTTACTCTACCTCCTCCCCGTCATCACCAGGGGCCCCTTCTGGAGAACTTTTCTCTCCCTCCTTAAGCTCAGCTCAGAAGTAGCCTCCTTTGTGCCGCCTTCGTTTAACCTGCTGTCTGAGTTAGCTGTCCTCCTCTGTGGTCCTGTAACTCTTCGGTGTTTATGCCCATACCCACAGCAATGACTGACTGCAGTCCTCTCTAACAGGGGCCTATCCAGGAGCTCCCTACTGGGAAGGCCACTCTGGGTGACCCCCACATAACTTGCTATGCTGGATGTCCAGCCCCCTTGGCCACAGCAGACAGGACTTGACAGTATCCAACCAAAGAAAGTCAATGTATAGGTGACCTATAAGAAGGTGGAATAGAAGCTTTGCCCGACAAAGATACGGTGATTATATCAAACTAATAATGTCTTCTCATTTGGAGCATCAGGTTGGGCACTTGATATCAGGGGAAGAAGCTGAAAGACATAAGAGAAGACAGTATTCAGCTCTCCTGGGGCAGTCAGAGGAAGCTATGAATAAGCAAGCAGCAATGATGAGTAAGTAGGAGCCATGTGGTTGAGAAAAGATATGCAGAGAAGAATCAGGTTATCAGGCGGAAGTGGGAGAAGCAGAGAGGAGCTGAGTCACCCCAACAGGAGCTGCTGTATAAGTGGTGATTAAAGCTGCCTCAGATCCTGCACTTCTTTCCCATTTTTTTACATGGCATTCCAACTTCCGAGAAGCCTGCCAAGAAAGCTGTCCCTGGTCGCATGTGATTCCTTTTGTCCTTATATGACACACTTGAGTAACACTCAGTTCATTACAACCAAAGGTCTAACAGACACAACCTCTCTGTTTTGGACTGAATTGTGTTTCCAAAAAATATGTGTTCTAAATCCTAACTTCTACGCCTGCAGTTATAATTCCATTTGGAAATGGATTTTCCTTAGTGAGGCGAGATTAGTATAGGGTGTATCTGAAGTCAATCTCTTCCTAGACATAAAATAGATTGAACAAGCAGTCAAGAGAAGCAGAGATAGGGAGGAGGGGAGACACATGCCAAACCACATGAAGATCGCCCAGGAGCAGAAGCTCAAAGAGACAAGGACCTTCCTCCAGAGCCAACAGAGATAGAAAGACTTCCCCCCTAGAGCTGGCACCCTGAGTTCGGACTTCTAGCCTCCTAAACTGTGAGAAAATAAATTTCTGCTTGTTAAATCCTCCCATTTCTGGTATTTCTGTTACAGCATTACTAGATAACAAAGACAGTCACTCAGCATTTACCACACTGCACTGAAATTCTGTGCTTGCATATCTCCCCTCTAGACCAGAAGCTCTCTGAGGCTACTGCTGTCTGTTACAATTCTTACATGCCTAGTACTAAAAAAAAAACCCAAAACCAAACCCACTGCCGTCGAGTCAATTCCGACTCATGGTGATCATACAGAATAGAGTAGAACTGCCCCATAGGGTTTCTAAGGCAATAATCTTTATGGGAGCAGGCTGCCACATCTTTCTCCCGTGGACTGCTGATGGGTTCGAACCACCGACCTTTCAGTTAGCAGCTGAGCATTTAACCACTGTGCCACCACCAGGGCTCCAATACTAGGCACAGTGTCTGGATTATTGTTGTTGGCCACCGTCGAGTTGACTCCGACTCATGACAACCCCGTGTACGACAGGACAAAACATTGCCCAGTCCTGTGCCATCTTCACAATTGTTGTCATACTCAAAATACACTGCTGCAGTTACCATGTATTTTGAGTGTCTCCAGCCTAAGGGGCTCATCCTCCAGCACTACTACATCAGACAGTATTCTGTTGTTATACATAGGGATTTTCATTGGCTGATTTTCGTAAGTAAATCACCAGGCCTTTCTTTCTAGTCTGTCTTAGTCTGGAAGCTCTGCTGAAACCTGTCCAGCATGGACAACCTTGCTGGTATTTGAAATACCAGTGGCACAGCTTCTGGCATCATTGCAACACACAAGCCACCACAGTACGACAAACCAACAGATGGGTGGTGGGCCTTGATTACAGCCAGGAAATAATGCTTGTTTTAGTAAATAAAAAGATGCATGATAAATTGAGATGTCTTACAAGTATATTCATGTCCATGTGGTGGGTCTCCACAGAAAAGTCCCAAAGAGCAGGAACTAACTTCTATTAACTCCCCAGGACGGTGTCTGGTAGAGGACCAAATACAAATGGTGCTGATGAGCCTCCCCAAAAACCGTCTAAATATGTGGAAGGATTAGGAGGCCGATATCTGCCCTGAGATCTAAATCTTGCTGAGTTGTGTACCTCTGCACATAACTAAAGGTTAAAGAAGTGTTGTGTGGGTTTTTATAGAAATCAAAAGTACATGCGATTCTTCTGAGGGCTTGCTGATTACTCTTAACACATTGTGTTTTCATTTTGATCTCTGGAAAATATCAGGAACAAGGAAAGAACTTCCCACCCCCACCCCACTAACCCATAGGAAAAACACGGTTGAAATAATACAAACATCTTGGATCGACCCTCTTTTGAAAATAAGAAACTCGCCTCGCCCTCCCAACAGGCCTGAAGTCTGCACAGTTTGTCCGCCAAGAGAGTGGGATTTGGCAGCACTCCTTGTAAACTTCAACCGCAGGAGGCCTCTGATTAAATTGAAATTGTTTCCTCTGGTCAGATTTTGTTGGTGGTACACCCTCAGGATGTGAATTCAACATGTTTGCTGTGGGGTGAGAATGGGGCGGTGGTAAGGGCATGTGGGGGTGAATGCGTGCGCGCGCGCATGTGTGTGCGTGTACGCGCATTCCCCAGCATCGCTAAAAAGGGCGTTGATATTACTCAAAAGAATCCTGGAAGATGACATTTGTGCTAAGCTATCTTTAGGGGCCCTGGTAGAACAGTGGTTAAGAAGAGCTCGGCTGCTAACCAAAAGGTCGGCAGTTTGAATTCTCCAGCTGTTCCTTGGAAATCCTTTGGGGCAATTTTATTCTGTCCTATAGGGTCTCTCTGAGCCAGAATTGACTCCACGGCAATGGGTTCGGTTTGGGGTTTTTTTTTTTTTTTTTTTTTTTGGTTATATTTAATATTTTTTAAAATGATTAGAATTTAATGAACAAAAGCAAGGCAAAGAAACTGAAAATTTAATATTTTTTTAAATGATTAGAATTTAACGAACAAAAGCAAGGCAAAGAAACTGAAAATTTAATATTCTCTTAAAATGATTAGAATTTAATGAACAAAAGCAAGGCAAAGAAACTGAAAATGGTGAAATGCAAAAGGCAAAATTCAGCAAATTTTCCACAACTCCTTCACCTGGCCTCCTTTGACCACGTATGCACACTTTGTAACCTTGCAGAAGTCAGCAGTATCTAGAAAGAGGAGGGCCATGATCTCTGGTTTCAAGAAGTGGGAGGACTAAAGCAGAGATGAGATGGTAAGGGGCCAGGGAAACTAGATTACTGGAAACGGAACAACCAGAAGGGAATTAATGAGAATGTTGACACATTGTGAAAATGTAACCAATGTCAGTGAATAATTTGTGTAGAAGAGGTCAAACGGGAACCTATTCTGCTGTGTAAACTCTTAACGATAACATTTAAAAAAATATTTAAAGAAAGAAAAGATGGGGGTAGTGGGAAGGAAAGAAGGTTTGGGGTGTAACAAAATTCTATCTTGACTCATGGTGGGCCAGTATCTCTGCTTGTTCTTCCTCCAGGAAAACCCCACCAGTTAAAGGAAGATTAAAAAAAAAAAAAAAAAAACAGTTGGAGTGGAGTCACCTCAGACTGGTGGTGACCCCATGTGCCTCAGAGTAGAAATGCACTCCATAGGGTTCCCAATAGCTGATTTTTTGGATGTAGATTGCCAGGCATTTCTTCCAAGGCACCTCTGGGTCAACTTAAACCTCACACCTTTCAGTTAACAGCTGAGCATGTTAACAGCTTGTACCACCCAGGGACTTCACCAGCTATTCCATCCTGGGCTTCTCAAAATGGGCACATGCCAGGGAGTGATTGAAACCATGGGATAAACATTGCGTATCTTCTAGCACATCGTTTTAGTTAATGGTAAGTAATTTAAAACACTATTTTTATATTAAAACAAAGACAAATATACTCTGAAATCCCCAGTGCCATCAAGTCAATTCCAACTCATAAGGACCCCATAGGACAGAGTAGAACTACCCTGTAAGGTTTCCAAGACTAAATCTTTACCGAAGCAGACTGTTTCTTCTCGGAGCCGCTGTGGGTTCAAACCCTCAACTTTTTGGTTAGCATGTGAGTGCTTAACCACTGCGCCACCAGGGCTCCTATATTACGAAATATAATGCAAGATTTACTTTTCTTTTTTTTTTTTTTTAACATGGACATAAAGAAATTTCCCACCAGCAGCGGAATGCTTTAAGCCACACCCATGACAACCCTGGGAAATAGGAACGCTCTCCTCAGCTGTTAGAAAACTTTGATGGAATGGTCTGAAAAACACTACCATAATCCATAGTGTACCACGGAGCATGTTTTTCTTTTCCTATTTAGTTGCAGAATTTGGGGTGATGGGGGTGGGAGTGAAAGAAACATTAGCGATCATCTTAAGCCCCGCCGTCATTTTACAAACGAGGAAACAGAGGCCCGAGTAGTGGCGGCCTTGCCCGCGTTCCCAAGCGGTGCTTCCCGGTCTCCCGGATGGAACGGGCAATTCAAAACCCACGTGCCTGATGGCGGCTCCCAACGTTTATGTTTGGAGAGAAAGGAGTCACGTGCGGGGAGGGAACGCGCGTACTCAGCTGCAACTCAGATGTGCAGAGGAAGTTTATTTTCTGCTCAGCATTTGATTTTATGTGGTATCTGTCACAGCCCCTACCAACTAGGACGTGAGAAAAAAAAAAATCTCTGTCTTAAACTTTAATCCGATGCAATACATTCAAACCGCTCCTTAGGTGCTGATGGTCTCAGGGATACGTGCTCAGTCTCTCCCTTATGCCTCTCCTTGCCCAGGCCTCCTAGAGGGCAACTAGGTGTACTGCGGGTGCTTAACCGCCTCGTGGAGGCAGGATGAGTAGGTTTGGGGGCTGGCCTGCTGTTCTTTGGACCTCACGGAGCCCAGCTGCAGGGTGGCTGTTCTGAGGTCCGCCAGGGAATCATTGGCTTGAGTGGTTCCTGGGCATTCAGCTGGTGTCTGTTGCTAACAAGCTGCAGCTGATAAACTTGCTGTCTATTCTTTCTCAGTCCAGTCAGGGCACAGGGCACCCTCCCTGCTGACTCAGCTTCACTCACCCTGGCTTTCTTTGGCAATTAACTCCTCTGTGTTTCTGCCCCATCCATCCTCCAGCTGGTCTCCTAGTCCTGCAGTCCCCCTGCCTCACCCAGCCTTTGCTGCAAGATCACCTTACCTTCCCACGGGGGGGGGGGGCATGGGAGGGTCACTGACTCCTGATATCCGTGTCACCTGTGAGCCAAATGTGGTTCAAGAGTGCACCCTAGACCCTCTCTCCATTTCACCACACTGCCTCACAGACTGAACTGTGCTTAGCCGTGGGGCTGGGTCCTGGCAAGTGCTCTGCTCTCAAGACCCAGAGGAGGAACAAGGGAAGAGACCCCAGTCTTAGGTGGTCCCCCACATTATCTAACTTATCTCTAGGGGTGGAAACCTGGAAAGAAGAGATAGGAACACCCTCTTAACTCTTCTTCTTCCTACTCTCTCCTTCTTCCCTTGTCCTCTCCAAATTCACTGGCCCAGAAGAGGTAACCCCTCTCTGAATTAATCTTTTCTTTTTCTAGACTCTGACCTTTTGGACAGGAGTTTATACTATGGAACAAATTTGATGGTCTGGTGGGTCTAATGAGAAACCAAAGGAGCCTAAAACAACCCTCCTTCCTCTTGGTTTTAAAGTCTGTTGTTGAGGACTTGCCTTATTCTACCCTTTTGGCTTGGTTTCTAATGGTGAGGAGCTATCAGATGGTGGGCAATGGAAACAGGGGAATTAAAATGTATCAATTTAATATTTGTAAAGATATTATCCATAGTACATAGACATGTTTATAGGGTTGAATGATTAAACTGCAAATGGCCTATATAAATCTCTACTGGAAAACCATTTGTTTCAAAATGGTTCCCAATTATCAAAACTATTCAGCATTTTTGAGACTAGCTTTTTCTTGCACTAGCCTCTCTCTGGGCAGCAACATATTTTTCTGAATCGAAGATTAGAATATCTGATATGTCAAAGGATTTTTTTCAATTTGCGATTTATTAAGAAATTAATTGACATTCTATTTGTGGTTGTTGCTGTGAACTCATCCAAAAAAAGAAAAATCAATTTTTCCTTCCTGTTATTGGAAGGATAGTCCAAAAAGGAAGTAACAGCTCTTGATTTCAGAAAGGGAGGGGATGGAGATGTGCCCCAATATCACCCGTCCTTTGAATTTTAGAGAAGTTTGATGGACCCTGGGCCACCCCAACAGCACACCTAGGAGGTGACGGGTCCTCTATGGACTGGATGAGTGTCGGGGAACCCAACACTAAGCTCCGTGACTTTGGGAGCTGTAGTCAATGTCTGAGGCTCTGGGCCTGGCCTCACCTGGAGGTGTCATGGTCCTTTGAGAGCATGAAGAGGCTTCGAAAATGAGCTTCTCCTCAACAAACACGTTAAGCTGAAGACCAGAAGCCCTTCCGTATTTCTCTGGATTGCACAAAACCCAGGAATCTTGTATAATCTCAAGGGAAGAGATCGTGAACCCTAAAAAAATAACTGAAATTGGATGTATCTCCTAGATTGTTAAGAGCTGAACTTGATTTAATTCTATTGAGGAAAAATTAACGTAGCATTTCTTGTATCCCAGGGTCATGAAGTAACTTGTACCCATTACTTTTATATGAAAAGTCTCACAAAATCATAGAAAAAAATCATATGGGTAACACAATTCTGGATAAACCTTATATTAAAAAAAAAAAAAGCCACTATATCTGTGATGAATCTTTCTGAGCTAGGCTTAAGTTCCATGTTTAATGGCAGTGCTGTGAGTACAAGGGCCATTAAAAAACTCAGTGTTGATGGTCTATATATTATGAACTTGAACAGGTTCCTGATTCCTGAGCAGGTTGGTTCTACCTTTTGATATCATTTTGTCTTTTCTCTCCATTCTTTCTTCTCTCCCTTTTTTTTTTTCATTCAATGTTTATTAATAGCCTTCTATGTGCTAGATGTTGATAAAAATAAAACATGAAAGAAAGCCCTGATCTTGAGGACCTTACAGACCAGAGACATAGAAGAAAATAAACTTAGAATGTGATAAATGCTTCTGAAAGTTTGTCAGGACACTATGACAGCACGGAAGGACAGCCATTAACTCCCAGCCTTACATCTCTGTGTTTCAAAATTGGAGGAACAATATTCTCCTGTCAATGAAATCATGAAACGAACTTGGTGAGTGTTCTAAAAGGAGAAATTACATTAGTGAATCACCTCACAGCTTCACAGAACTAACATAACTCAATAAAGACTTCTGCGTGCTAGAAATAAGGAAGAATAACTTGGCAGTGACTTTTAAAAATGAAATGTTGACACCATTTTAAACTCCAGGCACCAGGAATGCAAGGTTCCACAGGGGTTAACCAGGACTTTGCACAGTGAGACTTTGGCCACAAACCCTTCAGCATCACTTAACATTGTTTCGGGTGTGGTTTGAAAGAAGTCACCTATTAGCCCCTTCACCCTTGCCTTATGCACAGTACAGGTGGAAGGCTTCCCCCAAGACCTGACTCCATCTCTTACGCACCCTACCTCCACACTTCCTCCGGAGCAAAGAGCAGGGAACCATGTATCACAACAAGGAGAAAAAGGCGTTCTCCCACCATCACTTTTCTTTGATTACAGAACGTATGCGCAGGTGGATCTCAGACTTGGTTTTTTCCTTCAGACTGCTAGGTTTCCAAGAGACCTTCTCAGTCTAGCATCTGAAATGTGTCACCCAAGGAGTGTGGATCCGTTTTATTGTGAGTTCACACTTCTTTTTTGCCATTTCTGATCTGCGCTCATTATTTAACTTTCCTGATCCACTATTATTTAACTTTGAACCGGGAAACTGTCAGCAAAGACTGCTTCAGTTCTACAGCTAAGACTCCCCTAAGATCCACAGAAGTTTTATGTACAAAACAGAGGAAAAAAACAAAAGAATTCTGTCTGAATGTTAGTTTCCCATAGAAGAAAAAACAGTAACAGAAAAACTAAATAAGAGGTTATTAAGAAAATATTTTCAATGGCTAAATATTTTAACTTTTAATAGTGGCCCCAATTTTATGTAATCCTTTCAGTGTACTTTTCTTATTTTAATGCCTTTTTATGGGAAATTGAAAAGTTAAATGCATCTTTCCAAATCCAAAAGCCCTCTGAAATGATTTTATCGTGGGTAAGTAACTTTGGCATGTTATCTAATATGAATCCTTTGCCTTTCAATGGTCAGTGATACTGTTGAAACCATTTTGGATTATTTCTTTGGATTAACCTGCGTAATACCAAACCCAAGACGGAAGAAAAAAGACAAGGCACAGTTTGCTAGTATTCAAATGGGTATTCTTGCTCAAAATTTCAGCTAAAGGCATATATCATAGTAGACAATTAAGAGCAAAAACGTCTTCATGTAGATTTTATTATTATTATTGCTAAGCCGAAAACCTCCAGGGAGAGGGGACTTTTTAAAATGCAATTCCAAAATGAATCCCATGTTGATCAAGGCCCAAAATGTCTTGAAACTTTTGAAATGACAGTAAAATCCAGATGGCACCCGCACAGGTCACATTGTGAATTACATCTAGTGATCCCAACTGAACCACACGATACAAAACACAACTCTAATAACTAGACATTTTAAAAAAGATAGGAAAAGTGCACAAATAACTTATTTCCAAACATGGCTGTTAGATTGTAAGAGCACTATTCTCTCTTCATTTTCTTTTTCTTCTTAGGCTGACACTCATAAATAAATTGGAATTGGACTTTTCCCTGCCTGTACTTTCATTTGGGCAGCAAGATGTTGGGATAAACCAGTACTCAGTGCAGGCACAAAACCGGGAGAGAGCAAGGACAAGCAGAGGCACCCCTGCCAAGTGCCGTCAATAACGGACGGGCTGTCAGCGGTTTATCACTGAGCACTGCCCCTCTCTCTCGCCCCTACAGCAGGCTCCTTTCCCAGTGGACTGTCAGGCCAGCTGTCTAGGCGGCAGGAAGAGCCCTTCTCTCCCCAGCCCAGACCTGTGGGAAAATCTTCATTGGCCAGTAATTGATTCCACCCTGCCAGCTCCATTACTCCAGCTCCAGTCAAGCTGGCAGTGAGCTGGGGAGGGGAGCCTGCTGAATGCAGGGAGGGGGCAGGAGCAAAGGCCATCAGGCCCCCCTGCAATTAACACTAATCTGAAAATTGGCCTCTGACAGCAAAGCCCAGCACCTGACAGCTAATTACTTATGTCAGGCTGATGTGCACTTCTTATGGAAAGGTTATTTATCAGAGACTAGACCAGGCTTCCCTCACCACCCCCTCCCCCCTTTTTTCCCCTATTTGTCTTAGTTGAAAACACTGGGGAATTGTTCCTGGTTGCTTGGATCCCAGAAACCCTGAAAGTTCTCATACTTCATTTAACTGAAAGGCTCCTGAATATCCTTTCTAAAACTGGACACCCATGTGCTGCTGTGTAGCTCACCTCACCTGTGCTGGGGGACAGGGGAAGACTGAGAGATGGTGGTGGGTCATTTCCTTGTCTAAATAGAACCAAAGTGATGGAAACACAGAAATCTAAAATAATCAAGGCAGAACCAATAAGAGATTCAAGAAGGGCCAAACCAATTTTATCTCATTTTCTGTGAGCCAGTCCACAATGGGGAAGATCAGGAAATGGCTTATTTTGCATATGAAATGTAAAGTCTGCTGTCTTAAATTTTTTCAAATATTTTGTTTTTTCTAATCTTCATGTACTATATAGAAAGTGTAGCTATACTGTCTTTAGGTTGGTAATTTAATCCTGCCTTGCAATAATAGAAGTAGTTATCATTGAGGGAAGAGGGTTTATATGGGGTCTTCACTTTTTACTTTATACTTTCAATCAACAAATATTTTTGAGCACCTCCAGCCACTGTTCTGGGTCCTGGGCATACGAGATAGATTCATTTCTTGCTCTGGTTTGGAGAGGGGCGATTACAGTGTAGTGTGATACATTTACGAATGGGGATGTACAAGACATCGAAGCACCTAAAATGGGACCTAACTTAAATTTATATGGAACAAACAGTGGCCTCCAGGCTGAGATCTGAGAATAAACAGGGTTAGGCAGACAAAGAGGAAGTGTGGAGAGATGGAAGATAGAATGGAAAAGGAAGTGGTGTGTGCACAAAACCTGGACATGAGAGAGAATTCAGCAGGGCCAAAGCTTCAAGTAGACATGACCAAATGAGACTGATATTTAAGGCACATGGATAATTTGTTCCAAGAATTTCCAAGTAGAAATTATAAGGCTTTTAGTTTAATGAACTTTTAACTATTCATCCTTGATATCCTCTTTCATCCAACCTGACCCCTCTTCATGTATCTAAGTACTGGACAAGGGAAAACCCAGTCCTACTGGAAAGCAACCAGGTATACTGGGCAAGTATTAGAGGAGGACTAGAAACCACTGGGATACTGGACAAGTACTGTTTTTTTTTGCCACCAAGAACCCATCTTTCCAATGAGATTCCCTGTCACCCATTCTTCATTAGTCTGGGTTTTTGTAAGGATTAATTTATTTACCCAAGAAGTGTTTTTGAATGTATATTCTGTGCCAGGGGATGGGAGGCACCAAGGATGCTGAAGTGTAGAAAGACCCTGTCCTCAAAGAGCTAGTATATTCAGAGGAGAAATACACGAAACAAATAGTCATATAATAAATGAGAACCAGATGGTACCTGGCTACCACCAATGACTGCCCTGACAAGGAACACAACAGAGAGTCCCTGATGGAGCAGGAGAGAAGTGGGGTGCAGAGCTCAAATTCTAGTAAAAAGACCAGACTTAATGATCTGAGACTGGAGGAACACTGGAAGACATGGCCCCCAGACTCTCTGTTAGCCCAAAACTAAAACCATTCCCAAAGCCAACCCTTCAGACAAAGATTAGACTGGACTATAAGACATAAAATGATACTGGTGAGGAGTGTGCTTCTTAGATACATGAGACTAAAGGTAAGCTCCTGTCCCGAGGCAAGATGAGAAGGCAGAGGGAGACAGGAACTGGTTAAATGGACATGGCAAATATGGCAAATACAGAGTGGAGAGAAGGAGTGTGCTGTCATATTGTAGAGAGAGCAACTAGGGTCACATAACAATGTGTGTATAAGTTTCTGTATGAGAAACTGACTTGAATTGTAAACTTTCACTTAAACTGCAATAAAAAAAAGTGCTTGGCACATAGTAGGAACTCAAAAAAAAAAAAGGAAATGAATGAGATTTATGGTAAGTGCTAAAAAGATAACTTTATCAAAAATAATAATCTATGTGAAACTTATGAAAACTATATACAGCAACTAATAATGAAAGAAACTGTCGTTAAATAATCAGTAATACAGAATCACGGGGAAAAGAGGGAGGAAAGAAGGGCATGTGTGTGGAGATCTTGCCATGTGCCTAACACTGGGCTGTATGCTATGTCACTGGTTTCTCATAACAAACCTATGAGGGTATTATTGTTTCCTTCCCTATTTTACAAATGAAGTTACAGAGATGCTAAGGAGTTAAGTAACTTGCTCAAGGTCACCAAGCTAGTAAATGTAAGCCCTCGGGCCAAACTTGACAACTTCCTTCATTCCTACAAATCAAGAATCCAACCCCTTTCTCTGAGGATGTCAGCCTTCAGGACTGGGAAACCAGTTCACACCCAGCGTAGAACTATGTCTAGCTACCAGAGTAACCTGACTGGAAAGTTCTGCAGGGCCTAAAGACCACCTTTTCACTTAGTACGTGTAATTAGCTTATATCATCCTGGGAAGAATGCTTATCCCTTCCCAGGCACCATTCTTCCTGAGACCTGGAAGACATTACAACACAAACGTAATTTCATACCAATCTTCCCACTGCACCTACCATCAAGGAAATCAGGCCCTTTAACAAGTACGATATTGAACTTAGAAAGACATGTCGAACTTATGATTTTGAAAGATAGAGAAATCGCAGAAGGGCAGGGGCTGTTCATTGTTTCTCAAAACAGGAAACCAAAAGAATAGACCAGAAAGAAAAAAGACCTTGCTTTTATGAGGAAAACAGATGTGCCATCATACGTGTGTTACAGCCATACCACACACAGGCCCCGAATGTCAGAATTAGAGCCGAACAGTCACTCGGCCTGCTTCTTACTTACAGAGCATTTCAGTTTCAACAGATATGACCATGTCTCTGGGCATTAGCACAAAATACCTCTGCTTAAAATCAGTGATGCACTGAGAAGCAGTAGTCCAGCTCAGACACAAACACCTGATGAAAGAAAGCAAACTTGTACTCTGCATTATACCCCATAGTCCCCTTTTCTAGAGTTTTCTCAGGGCGTGAAGCCCACAGCTCCAACTCGAGTGACCCCTGAGCTGGGGCTCTTGTCAAGACAATGTCAGCAGCAGCTTCTGGAAGCCACAGACACTGTGATCTTTGTCCCTAACAGATCATTATGTTTGGACTTCCTAATCATCCACTTGGAAGACAGAAAGAGAACACTAACCAGAATGACCAGGCTGTGGCCTGTACTTGGCCTCCTGCTCTAGCCGGGAGGCTGCCTCCCCAGGCGGCTTTTTTTAGGCACTCCGATGGAAGCAGTCTGATAGTCTCTTGGCCCCATGTGAGGTCATTCCTCAGCTCCCATTCTCTGCTTAGCATTAAACCCAAACGCGTGGCACATTCACAGCCACTTGTGTTTTCTTAATGTTTCATTGATCAGTGTTGAAGATGCTTTAATCTTATCAAAGTCCTATTTTTCTTTCATTTGTCTGTCATTGAAAGTATCTTTTTTTTTTTGTAAGACAAAACAAAAAAAAAGGGCACAACACCTCCAGTACCAAGAATGAATATGATTTTTTAAGCTTTGATTGGTTTCTGTGAAATGATCCCATGCCAACTTGCTTACAAATAGTGAGATGGTCTGATTTCTGATTAAACTACAGAGTCTATACCATCTGTTTCACAGCTAAAGGAGCCCTGTTTGGTTTTCTCAGAAGTGCTTACCTTCCTAGAGAAATAATGCCTAACAATAGCTTCCCTCTAAGCTTGGTGTTTCTTCCAAGTCGCCCATGGAATGGCCAACAGTGGGAATGCCAGTCTGCCCACCTGGCTCCCTAGCACACCACCAATTTCCGTTCCCCTCCACTTACCATGTATCGCAAAGCCATATGTATGCCTAGGACCCCAAAATATTTCTGCATGAGGGGTTCCCCATACAGCTCTCTACAGCTCTCTAGATGCCTGGAAATCAGCCATTACTCTCAAAGCTTCCAAAGTCCCTGGACACCATCAGAGTGTACCTCCAAGCCGAGTGACACCTGCTCTCTGCCTGTCTGGATGGGCAGAGCCCTGCTGTGAGATCATTGGCACAGTGGAAGACTCCCGGAGAACTCCCTTAACCAAATGCTAGGCATGTGGGCACCAATGCCAGAGCTCCAGGGGCCCACTGGGAGCATTATATTAAAAATCATCATCCAAAAAAAAAAAAAAATGGTTTTTTGGTAGTTGGCAGCCCAACACATAAACTCTCATCAAGTTTAATAGGGAATCATTATAGAGACAGGCCTTATTTCAGTTCTCATTTGGCCATATTCTATTTGGAACCTAGTTAGCATTCATTGACAGAGTGTGTATTGTTTCACCTGGAGTTACCTCTTAATCTGGATTCATTTCACCAAGAAGCTAATTTATAGATCAACAGTTTCTTAAGCATAAAGATGGTTAAAAAAATAATAATTGTGCCTTTGGCTATGGCAGAGCCTATCCCAACAAGAGAAATGCACAACTATCATAACATTATCTGGTACTAACTGATATGCAAATTCCCACCATACCCCTGAAGGCACAAAGTTGTATGCTGCACAGCTGTGAGTCGTCAGACGTTAATGTGGACTTAATTTGAAAGGGTGCTGGAGGTAGTGGGCACAACTCAAATTAGACATGTGGCGGGCGTCTAGCCACAATATTACCAATTCCCGTTCTGACACCTGACAGCCCTTAATAATTAACTGTGTGTAAATGGTCAACCCTTCCCTCCCTGTTAGACCAGTCTCCAGCTCTACCAGTCTCCGCATTGTAATTGTTAGTTGAGGCTGTCAATCGCACTTGAGACAAATCATAGGCAAAAGATCAGACGGTTTCAGGAGTCCTGCATTCTCTGATCTATTTGCCTTTTAATTGGACTGGAAGGCCTTCCCCAGCAGCTCCATATGCTGCCTCCTTAGAAAGATATAATATACTCTCATGATAAGAGGGAAACTGATTGTGCTTTGAGGCTTAATTGGAGGCTTTGGGGAAGCGTGCTTTTGTGGGAGGCACTTGGAGTGTTCCCCTACAACACGCTGAGGCTGCATGTTGCCCCAAACTGACGTGTTACCTCTCCTCTTCCGAATCCATGTCCTTATCTGACTTCCCTTCCTTCTCCTTCTAAAATGTCTTATTCTGATTTTAGCAGAGTCACAGGCTGAATTTCTTTTCAGTTCCTCCTGAAAAAAGTCCCCCATTGAACAAAGATTGGTGCTCTTTGAAAATTTAAGAGAAATTTTACATGGCAGAGGTTATCAAACCTAGGACTATAAACCCATTGCTCTTGAAAAAAGTGATACCAAATTCAAACTTAGAAGCTCATGACGAAAACATTCTACTGCTTCTGTTCAGTCAAGTTAAAGTCCTAGAGTTGGGTTGTCTTTGTCGGACAACACCAAAATTCAATGGGTTAATGAAAAAGAACAAAACTGTCCACAAACAGATCATGCTGTATCTATTAGTATGGGAAACCGTGATTGACGGTGGCCACCAGAGACATACAGAAACTAATGACACAATTAGTGGAAACTGTGTGAGCCAGAGCCCTAAGGGACTGCCTTGTTTTTCTAGGTCTCACGAGTTTTCTGCCTTTCACAGGGTGCAATCTTACCAGTTTTTAATCACTCTCTATTAGTGAAAAGGAAACCCTGGTGGCGTAGCGGTCAAGTGCTACGGCTGCTAACCAAAAGGTTGGCAGTTCGAATCCACCAGGCACTCCTCGGAAACTCTATGGGGCAGTTCTCTTCTGTCCTATAGGGTCACTATGAATCGGAATTGGCTCAACAGCAATAGGTTTTAATGGGTATTAGTGAAAAATATTTGAGTTTTCCTTCTCTGACAGGTTTCCACTTTACAGGGGTTCCAGTTTTCACTGATTGTATTGTACATTTTTAATAAAATTATGTATAGTAGGGACAGAAACCAAAACAAATTTTGCTTTTGAATTTGGATAAAAAAAATTAGTAAGCAAATAAACGATGTAAAACTGATTATAGAATTTTTAAAACATGTAGAAGTGTGAAGGTTTCAATGTTGTAAACTTCTTTGATGTATCATTAAGTACAGTTGATATGCTGATTATGAATTGTTTTCCCGTTTTAGTAAAACAGAACCCCTAAGAACTTGTCCTAAATAATATTTTATTACTCTAGTGGGATGGTTTTCAAAGTATGAATTTTGCACTTCTCTTTAAAAAATCTATCAGACTGGATTTAATAAAAAAAAAAAAAAATTTTTTTTTTTTAGGCTGAAGCAGTAAAGAGTTTTGGTGGGACTAGAGGATGTTTCGCTCCAGCTGCTGTGAAGTAGAGAAACAAGCCTGATATTATGTGCTAAGTAGTAAATAAGTAAACAATCAAGGTGGCTGTCAGGCTCTGCTTGTACTCTTAATCCTGTATTCGCCCCACAGGCCAAGTAAACTCACTTAAAGTATCAGCCCAGTTATAGTCTAATGGAATGAAAATGAGCTAAGAGGGAACAGGAGCAAGAACTAAAAAGAGAAGAAACAAATGCTCTTTAAAAACATCTAGTATATTTGTACACAGAGTACATGGAGCAAACAGATGTGAAGGACCTTGGAACTTAAAATATGGCTGTATCCTGGTCGTTTCTCTGTCACAGAAAAGAATAAGCCCTTTTCAAAGCCCTGATCTGAAGGAAGGCCTAACATCAAACAGACTCAGACTAACCAGGAGATTAAAGCCTGAAGCTATTCAACTTCCTGCCTTGTAACTAATCTACTTAGAGTTGGAAGATGATGTGGGGCCACCATTGTACCAGAAAAGCTGTCCAGATCAGAAGCAGCAAGGGTTGGAAGGAGCACAGAACCAGAAGCAAGAAGACTTGTGGTGCCACCCACCCTATGTCTGCCACCCTGGGACCCCAGGAAGGGCCCATACAAGTCCCCTCCCTGGAGATTAACTCTCTTGTCATCTCCCAACATGGCTCCCCTGCTCAACTCACCCGGCCATGGCCTCTGACATAGTGAGACAGTGTGAAATGCTTCCTGGCAGAGGTGAAAACTGACTCCATTATCAAGGGCTGCTGACTGTTCTCCTAATTGCACGTCCAAGGGTAACTCTAACATCTGTAGTCCCTGACTCTTGACTGTTTCCCAGCCTTCACTTTAACCACTAGTTTCTAATGACTCCCAGGTCCTGCCAGCTCCTGGGTCTGGCTATTTCTTCATTCCACTCCCAGCCTAGCCTTGGCAATCCCTAGGCCTGGCCTCAGATATCTGTCATAACCCGTGGTCCTGGCTTGGCAGCAGTGCCTTAACTAAAAACCTAAAAGTATTTTGGAAAATGACAGTGAGCAGATATGAGAGGGTAGAGCCACTTCCACCAACCAGTAACGCTGACCACCTTCCACCAACCGGTAACGCTGACCACCTTCCACCAACCAGTAATGCTGACCGACTGACTCAGCGTACTCTTACTTGACGAAACAGGAGAAACTGCAGAAATTTTTAATACCACTCCTACTCCCCACTAAAATAAATTTTTAAAACGTCAGGTATGTCTATCAATGTAAATCAATAAAACTTACTTTCATATACACATTTGGCCAGCTTATGAAACTGGGAATATTGTCAATATTTAAACAAAAAATGAAGTACCCTCAAGTACTCACTGTATTGGAAAAAAAAGATTATTTTATATCTAAACATACTCAAATGCACCTAGAAGGTATCGTACCAATCTACTTAATTAAAAATACATCAATGAGTTATAAAAGTAAATATGCCATCAAAATCTATGGAACTTTATTCCAAGGTAACTTGGTGTTGAAAAGAACCATAATAATTATATTCTGCTTTCTAGATACATTTTACAGTTAAAACATCCTGAGCTCTTTGTTCTTCTTCCATCTCCCTACTGAATTACATTCAAAGTGATAATGCTATTTCTACCCATTGTTTCTTTAAGAACAGGAGATAAATCACTTGGCCACCAATGCAGAAACTGAAGATATTCACCAAGCAGTGTTTAGCACAAGACTGCTCGATAAATATCTGCTACATGATGAATGGTTTAATAAATGACTGAGTGAGCAAATGAATGAAGGAGTGAAAATATAACTGTTGGGATTGCTGTTGAAAAATTCTAAACCAGAGTCTGGTCTATTTTTTTTTTTTCAAATCCAGTAGCTCAGAAGGCTTATGACAGCCCCAGAAATATTTTCCAGGTGAAAAGAAACATATGATTCAGGTCCTTTGAAACCGTTAAACGAGTTTGACCAGGCTGCTTTTTCTCCTCCTGTGCACTTGACTCCTAGGCTGCTTGGCTGCTAGAACTGATTAAGAGGTGCGAGAGATCCCACCGGAGCTGCTGCTTGTTCACAGTCATTAACCTCAAGGTGGCCAAGCTGTTTCTCTAGGCAACCAAACCTACAAAGAACTCAGGAAGGCAAGCTCTTGATTGTAATACTTTAGGTAACCAGAGAAGGCTCCTCTTGAAAATGTCTTTGCTGCTCTATTATTTTTTAACTAAAACGTGAGAGTAAGTAGAAGCACCCAAGATTCCTACCCCCACGCCACTAGTCATTTTTTCTGAGCCCAAGAAAGCCAGGGGAGCTCAGAACACTTTCTCATTTTATTGGACATACTGAACCACAGACCAGTTGCGTGGGGAAAGTGGAAAGGGTAGAACCAGGCTGAGGATACCGGTAGAAACTACTCCAACTCTCCATCATCAGCTAGATCAGTGAGAAATACAGACCGTTCCCAATTTTCATCAGTTCCCATATGCTGCTCTGTTTATTTCTTGCTACACAAAAAAATAGATTTCACTTCTGGTAGTTTTTGTCCACAAACTCAAAGGTTTCTACCAATGTACAGATGAAAACAGCCGCACAAGTACCATCCGGGTAAGTAAATACACAGTTGAGGCTTTACCGTAAAACTATACACTTTCTAAATTGTCTTTATGGAGCACATTTAAACTCAAAGTAGATTACCTTGTATGCCTCATTGTACCCTCAGTAGAGGATGGTGGCAAAAACTCTTAAGACAGTCAGAGCTGGTTTAGAAACCCAACTCTAAGGCTTGCTGGCTATGTGATCTTAGATAAGTTATTTACTCTATGCCTGTTTCTTCGTTGATGAAATGGAGATAATAGCTATGTAAAAGGGTTTATAAGGATTAAAGGAGATAATGTATTCGACAAACAGAAAGTAGTACTAGCACGAACCAGGCGTTTAATGATTATTAGTACAATTAACATACTATGGTGAGTACATTAAAAGTATCACATCCTAAACAAATGTAAAATACTATTAATAATCACGTTTGGACTTGGGGTGAGAGGAAAAGTGAGAATTTGCAATTCTGAATTTAAAAATAAAAACATAAGTAATGGAATAGAGATAAACAATAGATTGATGACACAAAATAGAGAGTCCAGGAATAGACCCCCCATATTAATTGAACAATTGATTTTCAAACCAACGTGCTGATTCAATTCAATGGAGAAGGAAAAGTCTTTCTTTCTTTTTTTAGTTGTACTTTTATGGCTCAAGTTAATTTCTTGTACAAAAATTTATACACATATTATTATGTGACCCTAGTTGCCATCCCTGTAAAGTGACAGCACACTCCCCCTTTCCACCCTGGGTTTCCCGTGTCCATTCAACCTGCTCCTATCTCTTTCTGCCTTCTCATCTCTCCTCCGGACGGGAGCTCCCCATTTGGTCTCGTGTATCTTTTATCTAGCTGAACTAAGAAGCACATTCTTCGTGAGTATTATTTTGTGTTTTATATTCCAGTCTAATCTTTGTCTGAAGATTTGGCTTCAGGAATGGTTTTAGTTCTGGTTTAACAGAGAGTCTGGGAGCCATGTCTTCTGGGGTTCCTCTAGTCTCACTCAGACCATTAAGCCTGTTCTTTTTAGGTGAATTTGATTTCTGCACGCCACTTTTCTTGTGCTCTATCAGGGACTCTCTGTTATGTTCCCTGTCAGGGCAGCCATTGGTGGTAGCTGGGCACCATCTAGTTCTTCTGGTCTCAGGTTGATGGAATGTCTGGGTAATGTGGCCCTTTCGTCTTTTGGGCTTATAGCTTCCTTGTGTCTTTGATGTTCTTCATTCTCCTTTGCTCCAGGTGGGTTGGGACCAACTGACGCATCTTAAATGGCCACTCGCAAGCTTTCTAAGACCCCAGACGCCACTCACCAAAGTGGGGTGCAGAACATTTTCTTTTTCTTATTTTTTTTCTTTTTTATTGTACTTTAGATGAAGGTTTACGGAACATACTAGCTTCTCATTAAACAGTTAGTACACATATTGTTTTATGACATTGGTTAACAACGCCACGACATGTCAACACTCTCCCTTGTCAAGCTTGGGTTCCCTATTACCAGCTTTCCTGTCCCCTCCTGACTTCTAGTCCTTGCCTCTGGGCTGGTGTGCCCTGTAAGTCTTGTTTGTTTTATGGGCCTGTCTACTCTTTCGATGAAGGGTGAACCTCAGGAGTGACTTCATTTCTGAGCTAAAAGGGTGTCTGGGGGGCCACATTCTTGGGATTTCTCCAGTATCTGTCACGACAGTAAATCTGGTCTTTTATTGTGAATTAGAATTTTGTCCTACATTTTTCTCCAGCTCTGTCTGTGATGCTCTATTGTGATCCCTATCAGAGCAGTCAGTGGTGGTAGCTGGGTACCATCTAGTTGTATTGGACTCAGTCTAGTGGAGGCTGTGGTAGTTGTGGTCCATTAGTCCTTTGGACTAACCTTTCCCTTCTATCTTTAGTTTTCTTCCTTCTCCCTTGCTCCCAAAGTGATGAGACCAGTGGAGTATCTTAGATGGCCGCTCACAGGCTTTTAAGACCTAGACACTACTCACCAAAGCAGAATGTAGAACATTTTCTTTGTAAACTATGTCATGGCAATTGAGCTAGATGTTTCCGGAAACCGTGGGCCCCAGACCCCCGTCCCTGCTACTCTATCCCTTGAAGTGTTTGGTGGTGTTCAGGAAACTTCTTACCTTTCAGTTTAGTCCAGTTGTGCTGACTTCCCCTGTATTGTGTGTTGTCCTTCCCTTCACCTAAGATAATTCTTGTCTATTATATAGTTAGTGAATTCCCCTCTCACTCTCTCTCCAACCTCATAACCATCAAAAAATGTTTTCCTCTGTGTTTAAACCTTTTCTTAAGTTCTCATAATAGTGGTCTCATACGATATTTGTCCTTTTGTGACTGACTAATTTCACTCAGCGTAACGCCTTCCAGATTCATCCACGTCGTGAGATATTTTGCGGATTCATCATTCTTCTTTATCGTTGTGTAGTATTCCATTGTGTGAATATACCATAATTTGTTTATCCATTCATCTGTTGATGGGCACATAGATTGTTTCCATCTTTTTGCTATTGTGAACAGTGCTGCAATGAACATGGGTGTCAAGGATTGAATTATGTCCCCCCAAAATTATGTGTATCAGTTTGGCTGGGCCATGATTCCCAGTATTGTGTGACTTTCCTACCTGTTGTAAATCCTGCCTCTATGATTTTAATGAGGGAGGATGGGTGGCAGTTGTGTCAGTGAGGCAGGACTCAATCTACAAGATTGGATTGTGTCTTGAGGCAGTCTATTGAGATATAAAAGAAAGAAGCGAGCAGAGAGATGGGGGACCTCATACCGCCAAGAAAGCAGTGCCCGGAGCAGAGCTTTGGACCCTGGGTTCCTGTGTAGAGAAGCTCCTAGTCTGGGGATAGATTGATCAGAAAGCCGACAGAGAGAGAAAGGCTTCCCCCAGAGCTGACACCCAGAATTTGGACTTTTAGCCTACTTTACTGTGAGAAAATACACTTCTCTTTGTTAAAGTCATCCACTTTCGGTATTTCTGTCATAGCAGCACTAGATGACTAAGACAATGGGTGTGCATATATCTGTGTGACAGCTTTTATTTCTCTAGTATAAATTCCAAGGAGGAAACCCTGGTGGCGTAGTTGTTAGATCCTAAGGCTGCTAACCAAAAGGTTAGCAGTTCAAATCCACCAGGCACTTCTTGGAAACTCTATGGGGCAGTTTTACTCTGTCCTATAGGTCGCTATGAGTTGGAATCGACTCTATGGCAGTGGGTTATATTCCAAGGAGTGAGATTGCTGGATCATACATTACTTCTATTGCTAGCTTTTTAAGGAAGAGCCAAATCGATTTCCAAAGTGGTTGTACCATTTTACATTCCTACCAGCAGAGTATATGTGTTCAAGTCTCTCCACAATGTCTCCAACATTTAATATTTTGGTTTTTTGGATTAATGCTAGCCTTGTTAGGGTGAGATGGTATCACATTGTAGTTTTGATTTGCTTTTGTCTAACAGCTAATGATTGGTAGCATTTCCTCATGTATCTGTTAGCTGCCTGAGGGCCTTCTTTGGTAAATTGCCTGTTCATATCCTTTTCCTATTTTTCAATTGGGTTGTCTTTTTGTTGTTGAAGTTTTGCAGTATCTTGTAGATTTTGGAGATTAAACCCTGATGGGATATGTCATAGCCAAAAATTTTTTCCCAGTTTGTAGGTTGTCTTCTTACTCTTTTGGTGAAGTCTTTTGATGAGCATAAGTGTTTGATTTTCAGGAGCTCTCAGTTATCTAGTTTCTCTTCTGCTGTTTGTGTATTGTTAGTTACGTTTCGTATTCTGTTTATGCTGTGTATTAGGGCTCCTAGTATTGTCCCTATTTTTTCTTCCATGATGTTTATTTATCATTTTAGATTTTTATCTTAAGGTCATTGTTCCATTTTGAGTCAGCTGTTGTACGTGGTGTGAGGTATGGGTCTTGTTTCATTTTTTTTGCAAATGGATATCCAGCTATGTCAGCACCATTTGTGAAAGAGGCTGTCTTTTCCCCATTTAATGGACGTTGGGCCTTCGTCAAATATTAGCTGCTCACAGGTGGATAAGTTTACATCTGGATTCTCAATTCTGTTCCATTGGTCTATGTATCTGTTGTACCAGTACCAGGCTGTTTTGACTACTGTGGAGGTACGATAGTTTCAAAAATCAGGTAGTGTGAGACCTCCCACTTTGTTCTTCTTCTTCAGTAATGTTCTACTTATCCAAGGCCTCTTCCCTTTCCATACAAAGTTGGCGATTGTTTCTCCATGTCATTAAAAAAATATCATTGGAATTTGGATCGGGATTGCATTGTATCTGTAGATTGCTTTGGGTATGACTGACATTTTCACAATGTTTAGTCTTCCTATGCATAACCAAGATATGTTTTTCTACTTATGTAGGTCTCTTTTGGTTTCTTACAGTAGTGTCTTTGTAGTTTTTTTTTTTTTTTTTGTATAGGTCTTTTACATGTCTGGTTAGATTTATTCCTAAGTACTTTATCTTCTTGGGTGCTATAGCAAATGTTATTGATTTGGTGATTTCCTCTTCAAAGTTCTCTTTGTTGGTGTAGAGGAATCCAACTGATTTTTGTATGTTTATCTTGTATCCCGATACTTTGCTGAAATCTTCTATTAGTTCCAGGAGTCTTCTTGTGAATTCTGTGGTGTTTTCTGTGTGTAAGATCATATCATCTGTAAATAGGGATACTTCTATTTCTTCCTTACCAATGTGGATGCCCTTTATTTCTTTTTCTTGCCTTATTGCTCTGGCTAGGATCTCTAGCACAATGTTGAGTAAGAGTGGTGATAAAAGGCATCCTTGTCTGGTTCCCATTCTTAAGGGGAATGCTTTCAGACTCTCTCCATTTAGGATGTTGTTAGCTGCTGGCTTTGTATAAATGTGCTTTCTTATGTTGAGGAATTTCCCTTCTATTCCTGTTTTGCTGAAAGTTTTTATCGTGACTGACTGCAGGACTTTGTCATATACCTTTTCTGCATCAATTGATAAGATTATGTGGTTCTCATCTTTTGTTTTATTTATGTGATGGATTACATTGATTGTTTTTCTGATGTTGAACCATCCCTGCTTACCTGCTTACTTAGTCATGGTGAATTTTTTTTGATATGTTGTTGGATTCTATTGGCTAGAATTTTGTTGGAGATTTTTGCATCTATGTTCATGAGGGATATTTGTCTGTAATTTTCCTTTTTTGTGGTGTCTTTACCTTTTTTTCGTATCAGGGTTATGCTGGCTTCACAGAATGAGTTCGGGAGTATTCTATCCTTTTCTATGCTCTTAAACACCTTTAGTAGTACTGGTGTTAAATCTTCTTTGAAAGTTTGGTAGAATTCTCCAGTGAAGCCATCAGGGCCAGGGTTTGTTGTTGTTGCTGGGAGTTTTTTAATTACCTCTTCAATCTCTTCTTTTGTTATAGGTTTATTTAGTTGTTCTACCTCTGTTTGTGTTAGTTTAGGTAGGTAGTATGTTTCTAGAAATTTGTCCATTTCTTCTAGGTTTTCACATTTGTTGGAGTACAATTTTTCCTAGTATTCTGTTATGATTCTTTTAATTTCAGTTGGGTCTGTTGTGATATCGCCCATCTCATTTCTTATTCAGGTTATTTGCTTCCTCTTGTGCTTTTCCTTTTGTCAGTTTGGCCAATTGTTTATCAATTTTGTTGATCTTTTTCAAGAACCATCTTTTGGACTTGTTAATTCTTTCAATTGTTTTTCTATTCTTTATTTCATTTATTTCTGCACTAATTTTTATTATTTCCTTTCTTCTTGTACCTGAGGTCTTTTTGCTGCTCTCTTTCTGTTTGCATTGTAGGGCTAATGTTTTGATTTTGGCTGTTTCTTTTTTTTTGGATGTGCACATTTATTGCTATAAATTGACCTCTGAGCACTGCTTTTGCTGTCTCCCAAAGGTTGTGGTAGGAGGTGTTTCATTCTCACTTGATTTTGTGAATTTCTTTATTCTGTCCTTGATTTCTTCTATAACCCAGTAGTTTTTGAGCAAAGTGTTGCTCAGTTCTATGTATTAGATTTTTATTTTCCTTCCTTTTTCTTTATTGATTTCTACTTTTATGGCTTTATGATCAGAAAAGATGCTTTGTAATATTTTGATGTTTTGGATTCTGTTAAAGCTTGCTTTGTGGCCTAATATGTGGTCTATTCTGGAGAATGTTCCATGTGCTTTGGAAAAGAAAGTATACTTGGCTCCTGTTGGGTGGAGTGTTCTGTACATGTCTATGAGATCAAGTTGGTTGATTATAGTGTTCAGATCTTCCATGTCTTTATTGAGCTTCTTTCTGGATGTTCTGTCCTTCACCAAAAGTGGCGTGTTGAAGTCTCCTACTATTATTGTGGAGCTGTTTATTTCTCTTTTCAGTTTTGTTACAGTTTGTTTTCTGTATTTTGGAGCCCTGTCATGGGGTAGGTAAATATTTACTATGGTTATGTCCTCCTGGTGTATTGACACTTTAATCATTATATAGTGTTCTTCCTTATCCTTTGCGGTGGGTTTTGCTTTAAAGTCTATTTTGTCAGAGATTAATACTGCCACTTCTGCTCTTTTTTGATTGTTGTTTCCTTGATATATATTTTTTCCATCCTTTGTGTTTTAGTTTGTTTGTGTCTTTGAGCCCCAGGTTTGTCTCTTGTAGGCAGTATATAGACTGACCATGTTTTTTTAATCCATTCTGCCACTCTCTGTCTCTTTATTGGTGCATTTAGTCCATTTACATTCAGCATTTATTGATAGGTTTAAGTTCAGTGCTATCATTTAGATGTATTTTTTTGTGTGTTGTTGACAGTTTCTTTGTTCCCCTTAATTTTCTGTGCTGAATTGTTTTTCTTTATGTATTTTATTTTCATCTTTTTCATTGTTTTTGATTTTGTATTTTCTGAGTCTTTATGTTTTTCTTCTTCTTCTTCTTTTGATATGTAAGATTGTTAGTTTCCTTTGTAGTTACCTTAATATTTCCCTCTATTTTTCTAAGTTTAAACCAATCTTTTATTTCTTGATATTACCTTTTCTTCTTCTCCATATGAAAGTTCTATGACTACATCATTTAGTCCCTCTTTTTTGTTTTAATGTTGCCACCTTTTACGTATTGACATCTCTGTTACCCTATTTTCAGTGTTTTATCTTTGATTTATTTTTTGACTTCCCTATCTGGGTTGATATTTGGTTGTTCTGTCCTCTGTTCTAGTCTTGGGTTGTTATTTGATGTTACTGATTTTCTATCCAGAGGACTCTCATCAGTATTTCTTGCAATTTTGGTTTGGTTTTTACAAATTCCCTTAACTTCTGTTTTTCTGGAAATGCCCGAATTTCACCATCATTTTGAGAGGCAGTTTTGCTGGATATATAACTCTTGGCAGGCAATTTTTTTTCTTCAAGGCTTTATATATGTCATCCCATTCCCTTCTTACCTGAATGATTTCTGCTGAGTGGTCAGAGCTTAGTCTTATTGACTCTGCTTTATAGATTACTTTTCGTTTACCCTAGTTGCTGTTAAAATTCTCTTTATCTTTGGTTTTGGCAAGTTGGATTATAATATATCTTGGTGACTTTCTTTTGAGACCTACCCTTGTGGGGTTTGATGACCTTCTTGGAGAGATATCTCTTGTCTTTCATTATATTAGGGAAGTTTTCTGCCAACAAATCTTCAACAATTCTCTCTGTATTTTCTGTTATTCTCCCCCACCCCCACCCCCACCCTGCCCCCCATTCTGGTTCTCCAGTCATTCATAGGTTACTTCTTTTGATAGACCCAAAAAACCCAGATAGAGTCCCACATAATTCTTAGGGTTTCTTCATTTTTAAAAATTCTTTTATCTGATTTTTCTTGGAATAAATTAGTGTCAAGCGCTTTATCTTCAATCTCACTAATTCTGACTTCCATTGCCTCAATTCTGCTCTTATGACTTTCTATTAAGTTGTCTAATTCTGAAATTTTATTGTTAATCATCTGGATTTCTGTTTGCTGTCTCTCTGTGGATTCTTGCAGCTTATTAAATTTGTCATTATGGTCTTGTGTAGCCTTCTTAAGCTCCTCTGTTGCTTTGTCTGTATGTTCCTTGGCTTGGTCTATGTTTTGCCTGATCTCTTTCCTGATCTGTTGAAGGGCTCTATATATTAATCTTTTGAATCCTACTTTCAATAACTCCAAGAGTTTATCTTCTTCCAAGAGGTTTTTTGTTTCTTTGTTTTGGTCACTTGCTGAAGCCATCACGGTCTGCCTCTTCATGTGATTTGATATTGACTGTTGTCTCCTAGCTATCAATAAGTAATTATATTTATTTATTTTATGTTTGTTTACTGTGTCCTAGCTTCTTATTTTGTTTTGATATGCCCAAATAGGCTGGTCATGTGAGTTACTTTGATTATAGACTCTTTGAAGCTCTCATGTCCTGTCATCAGGTGGTTAGAGCTGTTACTAGGTATATGAGCCCAGGAATCTATTTACTTTTCTTGTGTGGATTCAGTTCAGGTGTCCAGGTCATCAGTTACTGAGTGTGTGGTACAGGCTCCCACCTACAGTCCTAGACAGGCAGGGCTACATAGGGGTGATTAGAGTAGGCCCAGATATCTGTCTGCAGTAGGGGGTTATGTGCTGAGCAAGGTAGGGGGGCTGACAGTTACTCTTGAGTGCTTGGATGGAAGGCGTGTCCCTGTCCCCTAGAGTGCATAGGTGGGTGGGTTTTGTAGCCAGACTTTGGGTACCCAGTGCTGTTGGCTGTAAGGACTGGGAGGCACCACTTATTCTCGGGCCCCGTCATGTGTGGCTACGTGGAGTGGGTGGAGCCACAAGTCCTCAGGCCCCTGATGTGGGTAGGTGAGGACCCAGTTTAATGGACAGGGTGGCGTCAAACGTCACGAACCTACCACTCCCCCTTAGCTGTTGCAGTTGAGAATAGGCTTCAGGTATACACCCTGTTGTACTGTGCTAATGAGGGTCTTTGCTGTTGAAATGGGTCCACACAGGTCTAGGCAGGGGTAAAAGGCATCCCAAATCTGTGGACCCCTTATGCCTATCACTAGGCAAAGGCGCTGTGGCTGCCTCAATTCCTGTCTTAGGAGGGCTGGCAGATTATTTTTTTCCTGTTAATTTGTTTCCTCTCCAAAGCCAAGAGAATGGCTCAGGATGTGCAACAGGTCCCACTTCCAGCCCAGGGGGTCCAGCAATTGCCGAAGCTGGACTGGGACCAGAGCAGAGCAGGGAGGTGGTGGGTAAATGGGAGAGAAGTACTTCCCAGAGGGAGGAAAGGTTTTATTGATCCCTCCATTAAGTTAGATGCTTGCATTTAACTTTCAAAGAGTCGGTGCCACTTCTCTGTGGTTCCAAAGACTTGAGCAGACTCTCCACAGCTTGGTTTCTCCCAATGTGGAAAACACGTCCTGAGTGCTACTGCTTGCCTCAACCCATGTATGCCCATCCATCCAGCCTGCAGAGTGCCAGTCAGGTCATGTCTGGCAAATCCTCACTGCTTATGAACTGTCTCTCTCTCCCCCTGCTGCTTAGTTCGACTCCTCAACTTTGTCTTTGATGTTCAGGGCTTCTAGATTGTCACATATAATAGATTCACTTGTTTTGGGGGGTCTTTGTTGTAAGAGGGACCACAGAAAGCGTCTGACTACTCCACCATCTTGGCCCCACCTTGTGCTTTTTATTTCTTTTCTTCTTTTTTCTAAATGGTACTTTAGATGAAGGTTTACAGAACAAACTAGCTTCTCATTAAACAATTAGTACACTTATTATTTTGTAACATCAGATACCAACTCCACAACATGTCAACACTCTCCCCTTCTCAACCTTGGGCTCCCTATTACCAGCTTTCCTGTCTCCTTCTGCCTTCTAATCCTTGCCCCTGCTCTGGTGTGCCCCGTTATCTCATTTTGTTTTACAGGCCTTTGTAATCTTTGCCTGAAGGGTAAACCTCAGGAATGACTTCATTACTGAGCTGGAAGGGTGTCCGGGGGCCATACTCTCAGGGTTTTTCCAGTCTCTGTCAGGCCGTAACTCTGGTCTTTTTTTGTGAGTTAGAATTTGATTCTACATTTTTCTCCAGCTCTGCCTGGGACCCTCTATTGTGATCCCTGTCACAGCAGTCAGTGGTGGTAGCCAGGCATCATATAGTTGTGCTGGACTCAGTTTGGTGGACTAATCTTTCCCTTGTGTCTTTGGTTTTCTTCATTCTCTTTTGCTCCAGACAAGGTGAGACCAGTGGAGAATCTTAGATGGCTGCTCACAAGCTTTTTTTTTTTTTTTTTTTTCCTGGAAAGTTCCCTTTTTTTATTGTACTTTAAATGGTTTACAGAACAAACTAGTTTCTCATTAAACAATTAGTACACGTATTGTTTTATGACATTGGTTAACAACTCCACAACATGTCAACACTCTCCCTTCTCAACCTTGGGTTCCCTATTACCAGCTTTCCTGTTCCCTTCTGCCTTCTAGGCCTTTCCTCTGGGCTGTTGGGCCCCTTTAGTCTCATTTTGTTTTATGGGCCAGTCCAATCTTTGGCTGAAGGATGAACCTCAAGGATGACTTCATTACTGAGCTGAAAGGGTATCCGGGGGCCATACTCTCATGGTTTCTCCAGTCTCTTTCAGGCTGGCAAGTCTGGTCTTTCTTTTTGAGTTAGAATTTTGTTCTATATTTTTCTCCAGCTCTCTCCAGGACCCTCTACTGTGACCCCTGTCAGAACAGTCAGCGGTGGTAGCCAAGTACCATCTCGTTGTACTGGACTCAGTCTTGTGGAGGCAGTGGTAGGTGTGGTTCATTAGTTCTTTGGACTAATCTTTCCCTTGTATCTTTAGTTTTCTTCATTCTTCCTTGCTCCCAAAGGGGTGAGACCAGTGGAGTATCCTAGATGGCCACTCACAGGATTTTTTTTTTTATAATAATTTTTATTGAGCTTTAAGTGAACGTTTACAAATCAAGTCAGTCTGTCACATATAAGCTTATATACACCTTACTCCTTACTCCCACTTACTCTCCCCCTAATGAGTCAGCCCTTCCAGTCTCTCCTTTCGTGACAATTTTGCCAGTTTCTAACCCTCTCTACCCTCCCATCTCCCCTCCAGACAGGAGATGCCAACACAGTCTCAAATGTCCACCTGATACAAGTAGCTCACTCTTCATCATCATCTCTCTCCTACCCATTGTCCAGTCCCTTCCATGTCTGATGAGTTGTCTTCGGGAATGGTTCCTGTCCTGGGCCAACAGAAGGTTTGGGGACCATGCCCACCGGGATTCCTCTAGTCTCAGTCAGACCATTAAGTCTGGTCTTTTTATGAGAATTTGGGGTCTGCATCCCACTGATCTCCTGCTCCCTCAGGGGTTCTCTGTTGTGCTCCCTGTCAGGGCAGTCATCGGTTGTGCTCACAAGCTTTTAAAACCCCAGATGCTACTCATCAAAGCAGAATGTAGAACATTTTCTTTATAAACTATGTTATGCCAATTGAGCTAGATGTTCCCTGAGACCATGGTCCTCACAGCCCTCAGCCAAGTAACTCAGTCCCTCAGGGAGTTTGGATGTGTGTATGGAGCTTCCATGACCTTGCCTTGTACAAGTTGTGCTGGCTTCCCCAGTACTGTGTACTGTCTTACCCTTCACCAAAGTTACCACTTATGTAATGTCTGTCTGTTGTTGTTAGGTGCTGTCAAGTCAGTTCCGACTCATAGCAACCCTATGCACAACAGAATGAAACACTGCCTGGTACTGAACCATCCTTAAAATCATTGTTATGCTTGAGCTCATTGTTGCAGCCACTGTGTCAGTCCACCTTGTTGAAGGTCTTCTTCTTTTCCGCTGACCCTGTACTCTGCCAAGCATGATGTCCTTCTTCAGGGACTCATCCCTCCTGACAACATGTCCAAAGTATGTAAGATGCAGCCTCGCCATCCTTGCCTCTGAGGAGCATTCTGGTCGTACCTCTTCTAAGACAGATTTGTTTGTTCTTTTGGCAGTCCATGGTATATTCAATATTCTTCACCAACACCACAATTCAAAAGCATCAATTCTTCTTCAGTCTTCCTTATTCATTGTCCAGCTTTCACATGCATATAATGTGATTGAAAATACCATGGCTTGGTTCAGGCGCACCTTAGTCTTCAAGGTGACATCTTTGCTCTTCAACACTTTAAAGAGGTCCTTTGCAGCAGATTGACCCAATGCAATACATCTTTTGATTTCTTGACTGCTGCTTCCATGGCTGTTGATTGTGGATCCAAGTAAAATGAAATCCTTGACAACTTCAATCTTTTCTCTGTTTATCATGATGTTGCTCATTGGTCCAGTTGTGAGGATTTTTGTTTCCTTTATGTTGAGGTACAATCCATACTGAAGGCTGTGGTCTTTGATCTTCATCAGTAAGTGTTTCAAGTCCTCTTCACTTTCAGCAAGCAAGATTGTGTCATCTGCATAACACAGGTGCTATGCAGATACCCCGTTCTTCTTCATATGGTCCAGCTCCTTGGATTATTTGCTCAGCATACAGATTGAATGGGTATGATGAAAGACTACAACCCTGAAGGACACCTTTCCTGACTTTAAACCAATCAGTATCCCCTTGTTCTGTCTGAACAACCACCTCTTGATCTATGTAAAGGTTCCTCATGAGCACAGTTAAGTGTTCTGGAATTCCCATTCTTTGCAATGTGGGGGCTTGTATGTTGCTGTGATGCTGGAAGCTATGCCACCAGTATTCAGATACCAGCAGGGTCACCCATGGAGGACAGGTTTCAGCTGAGCTTCCAGGCTAAGACAGACTAGGAAGAAAGACCCGGCAGTCTGCTTCTGAAAAGCATTAGCCAGTGAAATTCTTATTAATAGCAGCGGAAATGTCTGTTTAGTGTTTAGGAAAAGTCTTTTTAATAAATATTACTGAAACAGCTGAATATCCACATTGAAAAAAGTAAACTTTGATCCTATTTCATTCCATACACAAAAATTAACTTGAGGTGAATCATAGACCTAAACATAAAAATCAGAACTATAAAACATCTAGAAGAAACAGAATTTTTTACGACCTCGAAGTAGGCAAAGATTTCTTAGACTGAACATAAAAAAAGTATTAACCATAAAATTAAAAATCATAAATTGGACTATACTATATTAAAATTAAAAATTTCTGCTCACTTAAAGACACTATTAAGAAAATAAACAGACAAGCAACAAGCTAGGAAAAGTAATTGCATGCAGGGACCTGATAAAAGACATATCTAGAATATATAATGAACTGCTACAAAGCAATCAATAAAAAGACAAACAATCTACATTAAAATGAGCAAAGGCTTGAAGAGACATTTCACAAATAACGGAAATACAGATAGTCAATAAGCACATGAAAAAGCACACAGCATCAAGAGGCATCAGGGAAACGCAAAATAAAACCACACTGAAATTACTATTTCATGCCCACGAACCAAAACCAAACCCATTGCTGTTGAGTAGCTTCCGTCTCATAGTGATCTTATAGGACAGAGTAGAACTGCCCCACTGGTATCCTAGACTGTAAATCCTTATGGAACCTGACTGCCATGTCTTTATCTCAAGGAGTGACTGGTGGGTTCAAACTGCCTCCTTTTGGTTAGCAGCTGAACTCTTTCACCATTGCACCACCAGGGCTTCTCTCTGAAAAAATTACAGCCTTTGAAACTCTATGGGACAGTTCTACTCCAACCCATAGGTTCAGTATGAGTTGGAGACAACTCAACCACAATGGGTTTTAGAATGGTTAAAACAAAAAAGACTGACAATACTTCTTGTTGATGAGGATGTGGAGTACTTGCAACTCTCGTACATTGCTAGTGGGGATGTGAAATATCACAATCATTTTGAAGAACTGTTTTGGAAGGTTTTTATGACATTAAGCTTAAGGGTACCCTATGAACTCGCAATTTCACTCTTAGGTATCTACCCAAAGAAATGAAAATGTATGTTCACAAAAAGACCAAAAAGACCCTATTTATAATAGCCAAATATCAATCAACCCAAATGTCCATTAACAGGGGAATGAATGAACAAAGGAAACCCTGGTGGGGTAGTAGTTAAGTGCTAAGGCTGCTCATCAAAAGGTCAGCAGTTTGAATCTATCAGGCACCCTTTGGAAACTTTATGGGGCAGTTTTACTCTGTCCTGTAGGGTTGGTAGAAGTCCGAATCGACTTGAAGGCAATAGGTTAGGTTTTTGTGGGTTTTTTTTTTTTTTTTTTCAGTTGGATGAACAAATAGTGATATATTTGTACAATGGAATACTATTCACAAAGAAAAAAACTACTGATTCACACAACAATATGGACAAATCTCAAAAACACTGAGTTAAACAAAAATGGCCAGATAGGAAAGGCTACATGCTGTCTGATTCCATTTACATGAAATCCAAGAACAGGCAAGACTAGTCTAGGGTGATAGAAGTCAGAGTGGTTGCTTTCTTTCAGATGGGGGCAGCGAGGAAGACTGGAAAGTGGCACAAGGGAACTTTCTAGAATAATGGAAATGTTCAATATTTTGTTTGGGGTGGTGGTCATATGAGTGTATGCAATTGTCAAAAGTCATCAGACTGAGCACTTAAGATCCCTACATGCTAATATATGTTAATTATACCTCAATTATGGAGTCCTTGGACAGCACAAATGATTAAGCAGTCAACTACTGACCAAAAGATCGGCTGTTTGAATCCACCCAGAGGTGACTCGGAAGAAAGGCCTCAAGCACATATACACACACAGCCAGGTGACTGAGCCCCTTCCCTCACAGAGTTGAGGACAAAACGTATTGTCCCATTTAGCTTACTAGAGAAATTAAATGACACTTATAAAGCATTTGTAGAGTCTTGTTTATTCAAATAGTCTGTTGCTTGACACACAACAGAATGTTTCCTGAGAAGCCAGTAAACGCAGGGATCTGGCCGAGGCTTTTGGTACATAAAGAACCTTCCTTCCCCACTATTTCTAGTGATAAATTGAAAAGAGGTTAGCAGGTGGCTGTGAAGGGGGCCATTCTCCTCTGGCAAAAGAGCCCTAGGTTATTAAATTCTTCCTCCTCCAGCCTTGTTCACCTTCACTGTTTATTGTTTTGGTTTGTTTATCTGTGGCTGCCAGCCCAAGGCAGGACCTTGTCCTCTTTGTATTCCTCACAGGGATTAGGCTTCACTCAACACTCAGTAAAGTTTTCATTTCTGATCCTAGAGTAGTCACAATATTACTAATAAAAACAGCAGCCTCCAGGACGCTTACTCTCTTGATCCTGGGACCAGAAAGTACAATCTCAAATTATTTTTTCCTTCTCAGTTTTATTCTCAGGTTAGCTTTCTGTATTTGAATCCAGGGCAATCATGCTTCTAATTTGTGATGTTCTTACTGAGAGTGACATTTGCTTTGCTAAAACTAAAAACCACACAACAGAAACCATTCCTGGCTCCCTGGGTCCACGGATGAAGGGAAGTGTCCTGATGTTCAAAAAAGCTCTGTGGGGTGCAGCCAGGGAGAAGCCAAAAACAAGTTCTTTATTTGGGGCATTGTTTCCATTTCAAAACCATTCTATCTTGTGTCCTTTTTCCACTTACAAATGCAATATTGTTCCCTTCCTCTCTGCCAACAGACCCCAAAAAAAAAAAAAAGACCCAAAGGAGAGAGGAAATGAGCAGGTTAAGAAATGGAGCAGGGAAACAGTATACAAAATGGTTTGTTTTATGAGTAAAATACATAGAAACTAGAGAGGGAAAAAGAGCTGTTCAGTTACATTGTTCCTCCCTCATTTAGGGCAGATTAAATCACATGAAGCAGATGGAGACAGTTTGCAAGGGAAGAGCTAACATTTAGAGCTTCCCCTATAACCTTTTGCTTGTGTGCTAACCATTCAGCAAAAACACTTAATACATGCGATTAAAGGTAGAAAACAACCTAATTGACAATCCCCTGGAAACAGGTGCAGGTGTTGTTGCCATTCCACCCTAATTCTTTAAAATTAGTGGGGTCTTCCCACTTGAAGATAAAACTCTTTTCTTGCCTTCCATGTTTCAGTCTTTTAGAGATGAAATCCTTAGAGATTTTTAGCTATGTGACTTCCAAAATGTCCACATCCGATCTGTGTTTCAGGACCCAGAACAAGTATCACCTTATTCAGGAATCCCCTGGCCACCCCTCTTGTTTCTACCCCTTGGAAGTTCTCTTGCTTTTCTCCATCATTCCTCCGTAATTTTATCTATGCTGTATCCTCTTTCAACCTTGTCAATCTTTTCCATCCTTCAGCTCTCAGTTTACGGACTGATTTCTTAGTGAAGCATTTCTCAACTCCCATAGGTAGACCAAGGAGCCCTAGGGTTGCAAACAGTTAAGCACTCAGCTGCAAACTGAAGGCTTGGCAGTTTGAATCCCTAGTGACTCCACAGAAGACTTGGTGATCTGCTTCCACAAAGATTAGTGCCGAGAGAACCCTATGGGGCAGTTCTACTCTGTCATATGGGTCATCACGAGTCAGATTGACTCTACGGCACCCAGCAACAACATAGGTAGACTGCCCCATGGTTTCATCACACTTTGTGGGGACTTCAATAATCATTTTATTGTATTGTAGATGTTCATTGGTTCCTCTGTCTCTGGACTTGTGGAGGACAAAAACGATTTCTTTCCTTCATTGTATCCCCAATATGATCCCTTACACATAGGATACAGTACATATTACATATACGTGTTCATTGAATTTAGCAACTCAGAGGTCACTAAGGACCTTCTATAAATTTGTTTCATTAAACAAAAGATTTACACACAAAAAGAAACAATCTTTGATGGTTATGAAGGAGGAGAGTAGTGGGGATGAAAAAACACTAAATAGACAATAGATAAGTAGTAACTTTGGTGAAGGGTAAGACAGTACACAATACTGGGGAAGCCAGCACAACTTGTACAAGGCAATGTCATGGAAGCTCCACAGACACATCTAAACTCCCTGAGGGGCTGAATTGCTGGGCTGAGGGCTGCAGGGACCATGGTCTCAGGGAACATCTAGCTCAATTGGCATAACATAGTTTATAAAGAAAATGTTCCACACTCTGCTTTGGTAAGTAGCATCTGGGGTCTTAAAAGCCTGTGAGCGGCCATCTAAGATTCTCCACTGGTCTCGCCCCTTTGGGAGCAAGGAATAATGAGGAAAACTAAAGATACAAGGGAAAGATTAGTCCGAAGGAGGAATGGACCACATCTACCACGGCCTACACCAGACAGAGTCCAGTACAACTAGATGGTGCCCAGCTACCACCACTGACTGCTCTGACAGGGATCACAATACAGGGTCCCAGACATAGCTGGAGAAAATTGTAGAACAAAATCCTGACTCAAAAAAAAATACCAGACTTACTGGCCTGACACATACTGGAGAAACCCTGAGAGTATGGCTCCGAGGCACCCTTTTAACTCAGTAATGAAGTCGCTCCTGAGGTTCACCCTTCAGCCAAAGATTAGACAGGCCCATAAAACAAAACAAGACTAAGCTTTGTCTTTTTATTATTATGAGGTCATACAGTATTTGTCCTTTTGTGATTGGCTTATTTCACTCAGCATGTCTTCAAGCTCCATCCATACTGTAGCATGTATCAAGACTTCATTTCTCCTACTGTCTGAGTAGTATTCCATTGTATTATTTACCACATTTTGTTTATCTATTCATCTGTTGATGGACATATTTAGGTTGTTTCTACCTTTTGGCTATTGTGAATAGTGCTGCAATGAACATTGCTGCACAAGTCTCTTTTTGAGCCTCTGCTTTCAAGTCTTTTTTTTTTTTTAAATGGCTTTGATTTTTTTCTTTTTACTTCAGATGGAGGCTTATAGAACATACTAGTTTCTCATTAAACAGTCAGTACACACATTATTCCATGATGTTGGTTAACAGCCCCACGACATGTCAACACTTTCCCTTCTTAACTCTGGGTTCCCTATTACCAGGTTTCCTGTTCCCTCCTGCCTCCTAGTCCCTGCCCCTGGGCTGGTGGGCCCCTTTAGTCTTGTTTTGTTTTATGGGCCTGTCCAATCTTTGGCTGAAGGGTGAGCCTCAGGAGCGACTTTACTACTGAGCTGAAATTGTGTCTGGGGGCCACACTCTCAGGGTTTCTCCAGTCCGTCAGTCCAGGAAGTCCGGTCTTTGTTTTTTGCTTTCAAGCCTTTTGGGTGTATACCTAGGAGTGAAATTGCTGGATCTTATGGTAGTTCTATGTTTAGATTTTTGAGGAACCACTTGATCTATTTTCTTAATAAAGCATCTACTGTTGGAAAAACGAAAATCAAGGGACATGGTTGCAGAGGAAAAGTTAGAGGTGCTGCCTCGGCAGGAGAAGAATTGTGCAGCAGCAAGTTATTTTTCAAAGTTCTTCCTGTGCCCGTTCTCAGCTAGCCTCACCTGGAATGCTCCCCCAATCAATCTTAACTGATAGAAACACAAATAACTACACTATTAAAGCAGGCAAATTTAAGAACTGAAGCCAATAGATTTAAGTTGAACCAGTAATTCAGAAAAAGTCACTACGAGGTTTTGATTATTAAGTTTGATTTCCTAAAACATAAGCAGTTCTCGGAGCAGGATTTTTAGTTGTTATATTTCCAAATCAACAACCTGATGACTTAAAATCAATTGAGAAAAATTTATTTAGCGCCTCTGATATACCAAGTTGTGTAGTATAGGGTTGCTATGAGTCAGAATCGACTTGATGGCAACCGGTTTGGTTTGTTGGGTCGTAGCCTAGGAGGGGGTGTCCTGACTTCGAGAAGAACATAGACTAGTGGTGGCAGAGTGGAAGATGTCTTTCCAGTCATTCAACAAAATCTCTGTGTCCACAATGTGCCAAGTATCCTATACTAGATGCTGTAGACAGGGACCGTATGTGCTCACACTGTGGGTATATGTTGTCTTTTGGAAGAGTCAGATATCAATTATTTAATTATAAACTTAATAAATGCCACAAAGAACAAGTTTGAGTGCTGACAGTGAATCTAACAGACCTAGCTAGAGGGGTCAGAGAAAATCTGTCTGCAGAATTAAAGGATACGAAGGAATTAGCTAGGCCCGGTGGTGGGGAAAACCTTCCAGGCAGAGAAAATGGCATGCTGAAGGCCACGAAGCAGTAGAGAATGGGGCAGTAGAGAAAACAAGAGGATGCTGGGGTAGCTGGTACACCCACACCAGGGGGATGCAAGAGGATGAGGATGGAGAGGTAAGCAGGATTGACCTCCTGGAGAACCCTGTAAGTCATGGTAAGGAGTGTGGATTTCACCCTAAGAGCAATGAAAAGCCACTGTTAGTTTTAAAGAGATTAGATTTGCACTTTTAAAAGATACTTTGGCTTCAGAGTGGAGAATGGATTGGAGGGGGTCTAGACTGGATGTCGGAATATAGTTAGGAGGATAGTGTAAAAGTTTGGGATGAGAAATGACTGTGGTATTAGAAATGGAGAGAAGCAGATGGATTTGGGAGAGGTTTCAGAGGGAGAACTGACAGGACCAGAAAGTGGACAGCATAGGAGAGAGGGGGCAGGAACGTAGTCAGTTGATGGGCAAGTGGGCAAAGGAGATGCCATTAATATAGCAAACACTGAAGGAGGACCTCCTTCTCCAGCCATGAAATGGATAAGCATCAGCCTGACAATCTCATACCAGTTACCCAACCCAGCCCTGCATGGCACAGGCCTCAAGGAAGACTACTGCTCCCCCAGGTACAAACACTGCCAGTACCTTAGTTTGTGGTCATTAAAAGATCAAGCAGTTTTGGCTCACACATTGTACTCATGTGCTGTATGACAGGATTTTAGTCTTTCCTTCCTTCTTTTCCTAGCTGATAACTCAGTCTGACAACAGGAACAAATAGAACTCTGTGATTTGCTTTTTTTTAGCTCCCAAAAAGCCTTTTTACATAATCTTCAACAAAAAGCAGTCTTTGAGTGTCTGGGAACAGCCTGTACTGTGCTCAGAGACATTTATCTTCCACATTTAGATGAAAAGATAAGCATTTAGTCTATTGATAATGCATTAGGCAACGAATACAGCATTAGGCAATGTGTTTTCCCTTCTACTTTTCTCTTCAGCCATTAGCAGTGCCTGGCCTCAGGATTTGCCTTGGCTATCTTATCAAAAAAAAAAAAAAATTTTTTTTTTTTTTTTAATCTTATCCCACTTCACCTACCGTAGCTGTTTACTCTGGGTCATTGGCTCGACATCCACCACAGCATGGGACAGGCACACAGCCGACTTCTATTTTCTTTTCTTTAAGAGGAAAAGGCAAGGATTCAAAATTCAAAAGGATCAGCAGCCCAGACTCTAGTCTTAGAAGGAAATCTTCCTGCTGCATGAAGTCAAGAACAATGGCAGATGCCTCCCCAGCCCCCACCAAAGAAATCAGCTGGTCCTCAACCTTGTGCCTGAGACGGCAGGAAGTTAGTGTTGCGTCCTCAAACCAATACCAGGCCGTAGAATTCCAAGGGCAAATTCGGTGGAAAGTCTGATGACCTGGGCTGTAGTTGTAGTTCTGCTATTAAGTAGCCCAGTGACCTTGAGCAAGTAATTGGGCCTCAGTTGCCTCATCTTTTTTAAAAAATGGGAGGGAATGGAGTGGAATAACTCAACTCAATATTCCTTTCAGCCTTAATTATCTCAGAAGAGTCAAAACTACATCTGGATCTATATGTTGCTTTTGGAAGTTTCATTTTATGAATCATTTCTTCCTTTCCAACCAAATAGCCTAGAAAGAAGAACATCCTACTGTTTTCATGATGTGGATTCCATGTAGGGTGAGTTGGGAAGGCAGGAATGTCTGCCCATAGTTTATTATTTCTCTCCTAACAAGGATACACATTCCCCAAGAGTGGAGAACATGCTTCTCTTGTTCACCATTGTACAATGCCTGCCACATAGTAGGTGTTCAATAAATGTTTGTTGAGTGGACGAGTGAATGTTCAGGAACAGATTTCTCTATAGGGGGAATAGGAGGCTCGCCTCTCATAAAAGTCAATATGCGGTTCGGCCTTCATGAAAACTGAAAATTCACCAAGGAGAGAATTCTTTATTTTTTCTTAAATTTTATTTATTTTGTTGTTGAGAATACACATGGCAAACCATACACCAATTCAATAGTTTCTACAGGTAGCATTTAGTGGCATTGATTACAAAATTCTTTATTTTTATGTTCTTGTATTATTAAATAACAACTTTATTTGTAGAATATGAAGTGTAGAACTATGCTTTTCAAATTGGGTCAAAAGAAGCAATGTGTTGAAATTATACAAAATCACAAGATCTTCAAGAATATTTTTTTTTTTCAAGAATATTAGTTTTACTGGGCAAAATAATTAAAAATATTATTTTCATTAAAACAAAAATGTACGTTATAAAGTAGAATGCAAAATTAATATGACTTCTAAAAATAAGAAGTGAGACTACAGGTTTTGTGGGACAGTTTGTGAATCCCTGGCAGTGGAAACAGCAGTGGACTGGAACCAGAGACCAGGAGTCTACTCCAGTGATCTGGATATTTGACTTCGGACAAGTCACTTTATCTGTGGCCTCAGCTTCTTTACTTGCAACAAAGGGGTTGGACTAGATGGTCTCTAAGACCTCTTCCAGTCTTAAAATGCTCTGGTGATGATTCCACAGGGAAGAACTGCTAATCGCTCTTACCTGGTCATAGCTTCTGACATATTTTATCATTGCTCTGACCTACTCTCTGGCCTTAGCATTGACTTGTATCAACTTGAGGAAGGTAAGAAATCTCTAAGACCAGAGAACTATATTCAGTATTTAAAACTGCTTTTTAGCTCTATAAATAGGTGGTATTCTTGTGTGCTGTTGAGTCAATTCTGACTCAATATTGACCTATATGACAGAGTAGAACTACCGCATAGGATTTCCTAGGCCGTAATATTTATGGGAGCAGACTGCCAGGTCTTTTCTCCCGTGGAGCCACTGATGGGTTCAAACCTCTGACCCCATTTGGTTAGCAGCCAAGCGCTTAACCGTTCTGCCACTAGGACTCTTTCTATAAATAGGTGGTAGGTGTTTAAAGTACAAGGGAGCTCACAAATACACTTCCTAATAAGGATCTTTTGAGCTTCTTCAAAATGTTTGCAAAAGGTATTTATCCTTACAAGGTCACAGAAGCTCTATAGACTCATCCAAACTCCCTGAGGGCCAGAATTGCTGGGTAGAGGGCTATGGGGACCATGGTCTTGGGGAATATCTAGCTCAACTGGCATAACTTTGGTGAGTAACGTCTGGGGTCTTGAAGGCCTGTGAGCAGCCATCTAAGATACTCCACTGGTCTCACCCCTTCTGGTGCAAGGAAGGAAGAAGAAAACTAAAAAAAAAAAAAAGATAGTTTTAAAACTAAAGATTAGTCTAAAGGACTAATGGACCACATCCACCACAGCCTCCACCAGACTGAATGTGGTACAACTAGATGGTGCCCGGCTACCACCACTGACTGTTCTGACAGGGATCAAAATAGAGGATCCTGGATGGAGCTGGAAAAGAATGTAGAACAAAATTCTAACTCAAAAAGAAAGATCAGACTTACTGGCCTGACAGAAACTGGAAAAACCCTGACAGTATGGCCCCTGGACACCCTTTCAATTTAGTAATGAAGTCATTCCTGAGGTTCACCTTCAGCCAAAGGTTGGACAGGCTCATAAAACAAAATGATACTGAAGGGGCACACCAGCCCAGGGGCAAGGCCTAGGGGGCAGGAGGAACAGGAAAGCTGGTAACAGGGAACCCAAGGTTGAGAAGGGAGAGTGTTTGCTTGTGGTGGGGTTGTTAACCAACGTCATAAAACTATATGTGTACTAACTGTTTAATGGGAAACTAGTTTGTTCTGTAAACCTTCATCTAAAGTACAATAAAAAAAACAACAAAAAGGATATTCATCCTCAAAAAACTTTCTTTTTCACCCTTAAGCTGAAGATTAGACAGACTAATAAAACAAGCAATAATACATATAGCTCAACCACGTATATGAGACTAAATGGGCACACCAGCCCAGAGGCAAGGACGAGAAGGCCGGAGGGGACAGGAAAGGTGGAGGAATGGAAATGAGAAATCCAAGGTCAAGAAGGGCAGAGTGTTGACACATCATGGGGTTGGCAACCAATGTCACAAAACAATAAGTGTATTAATTCTTTAATGAGAAACTAATTTGCCCTGTAAACCTTCATCTAAAGAACAATTAAAAAATATATATGCCCCTTCTAGCCATAGTGTTTGTGACTCACACACAATGATTGGGTGGGACTATGCAAATAAGGTATGCGCCATCTCGGTAGGCTTAAAGGGAGACACTGAGAGAGAGAGTAGAAGCTGTAAGACAAAAGACAGAGAGGGAGAGCTATAACACCGGGCAAGGAGAAAAGCAGTGGCAGAGAAACAGCAGCAGCAGAACCAGGAGACCAGCGGGAGATGGCACAGTGGGCTTACTGGTCCCTTGACCGAGAAAGCTGAGTGCCTTTAGACAAGAGACTTGCTGGTGAAGTAGGGTGCCCTCAGGCACTAAGTGGAGCTCGGCTTAACCAGCCACGGAGCTAGAGCTGAGCACCAAGGGGCTGAGGCTTACTGGAGCAGTGGGGTGCCTCTGGGCATTTATCTGCATAGCTAAAAGAGCTTTGTAACACTTGCCTGAGCAGGGCAGAGGCCAGGCAGAGGGGTCCAGCAGAGAAGGGCCAGGGAAAGACCTGCCTTCGGCATGGCTGAGAAGAGGCTGTCTTGATCAAAGAACTGTATGCTGAGATTTCCAAAACATGAACTGTAACCTGTAATTTCCCTAATAAACCCCATAATCATGGAGGGGAAAAAAAACCTTTCTTTTTAAGTTTCTTCTGGAAGCACGAATTCCCATCCCACCCATTTCTGGTGCTTAGTAAAATCTTCCACGTCAGCCTCTATCAAAATCCTATCTATTCTTCAAGCTCCATCTCAAATACCACTACATCCATCCATCTGACCATTCATTTATTCATTTATCGATTCATTTGAATCCCTACCTCATTTAAAGTCCAGCCACTGTTTTTTTTTAATCTCATTTATGAATCTTACATGTATTTTCAATATTTAAGCATGTGTGATCTATCCTCAATGCAGTTGTTCTCAGTGATTTTTATGCACAACATATTGATGTGTCAAAATCAGTCACAGTTGAACACTAGACCAAAACCAAACCAAACCCACTGCTGTCGAGTCAATTCTGACTCATAGAGACCCTATAGAACAGAGTAGGTAGAACTGCCCCATAGAGTTTCCAAGGAAAAGTTGGTGGATTCAAACTGCCGACCTTTTGGTTAGCAGCCATAGCACTTAACTACTATGCCACCAGGGTTTCTAGTTGTACGCTGAAGTGCCTAAATTTGCAGAACAACATTCTTCTTTTATAAATTAAAGCAATTCAAAGTTATTGCTGTAATAACACCACTTTTAATCAACAGTCTTCCTATAATGTATAAGCTCCTTTGAGTTAGAAAGAGGTGGAGTTACAATTAATGTCCCCGGAACACCCATCTTGTGCTTATGTGTTCATTTTGTTCTGGGGGGAAAGAAAGGGCTGAGACTTTAACATCTTCCTTCACTATTCTCTCAGTCCATTATCTTATCCTTACAACATTTTCATTTTTTCTCCCCTTCCCCTCAACTCTAGACAATCCCAATGTCCATTTTCTTGCAGTTCGCTACTGGACAATTGAGCACTGCTTGAGGAAGTCACAAGTCACACTAATTCAGCCCTCTAAAATTCATGCCCTCAGATCTCAAACAAAGCTTCACTGCAATTAGCAATCCTTTTACTAATTTCCTGTTGACACCTTCTAGATTAAAAATCCCTCTACTTTCCAAATTATTCTCTACTTTCTTCTAGGCTTGATTCAATTGCAACCCACCCCTCGCTCCTAACAGAATATTTCACTTTTTATTCTACTTTACAGGGAAGATGAATCCATCAAACATGGCCACTCAACTTACTCCCCTGCCCATTAAGTTGTCTCAAAATCTATATCCTTTCTTTCCCCTCTTTCAATAAACAGTGTTCCCATCTCTTTGCCAGAGTTCACCTTCCTATCTGTGCTCTTAATTTCGTTTGTCCTGAAATCCCTCAATACATAGCTCTATCAATGACCCCCAATATCAGTTGCATTTTCATTCCCCCCCCCTTCCTCTCCTCTGTCTCCTGTTTCTCTATCTCCTCTTTCTCTCTTCCACTCCTCTATATTTATGCTTCCAGGAAAATGTTCCAAAGAATCCAGCTAACTCCTTCTACTACCATTTTGCTATGAGCCTCTTTTCTCTCATCATCAACACATTTCTGGAAATTCAGTCTGTCCTCAACGTTTCTACTTCCACACCATTTACGTGCTCCTTAACTGTTTCCCACCTGGCTTGTGCTCTTACTGCTCTACTAAAAGTCATAATGTCTTTTAATGAATGCCATCAGTCCAATCCTGTGGCTTCTGGGGCAATACTCATTATCCTCCTACTTCTCCCACCATGCCTTCTTTCTGCAGAATCTTGTATGAATTCTTGTTGTTGTTAGGTGTCATTGAGTTGGTTCCAACTTATAGTGACCCTATGTACAACAGAACAAAACATGGCCCAGTCCTGTGCCATCCTCACAATCGTCGCTATGTTTGAGCCCATTTTTGCAGCCACTGTGTCAATCCACCTCATCAAGGCTCTTCCTCTTTTTCATTAACTGTGTACCAAGCCTGATTTCCTTCTCCAGGGACTGGTCCCTTTTGATAACACAGCCAAAGTACATAGGATGAAGTCTCCCCATCCTTGCTTCCAAGGGAGTATTCTGGGTGTACTTCTTCCAAGGCAGATTTGTTCATTCTTCTGGCAGTCCAATGATATATTCAGTATTCTTCACCAAGACCACAATTCAAAGGTATCAATTCTTCTTCCGTCTTTCTTATTCGTTGCCCAGTTTTCATATGCATATGAGGCAATTGAAAACATGATGGCTTGGATCAGGCACACCTTAGTCCTCAAAGTGGCATCTTTGTTTTTCCACACTTTAAAGAGGCCTTTTGCAGAAGATTTGCCCAATGCAGTACACCTTTTGATTTCTCGACTGCTGCTTCTGGTGGGCGTTGATTGTGGACCCAGGTAAAATGAAATCCTTGACAACTTCTATCTTTTCTCCATTTATCATGATGTTGCTTATTGGTCTAGTTGTGAGGATGTTTGTTTTCTTTATGTTGAGGTGTAATCCAGACTGAAGGCCATAGTCTTTGATCTTCATCAGTACGTGCTTCTAGTCCTCTTCATTTTCAGCAAGCAAGGTTGTGTCATCTGCATAACACAGGTTGTTAATGAATCTTTTTCAAATCCTGATGCTGCATTCTTCTTCACATAGTCCAGCTTGTCTGATTATTCACTCAGCATACAGATTGAATAAGTACGGTGAAAGGATACAACCCTGATGGACACCTTTCCTGATTTTAAACCACGCAATATCCCCTTGTTCTGTTTGAAGGACTGCCTCTTGGTTTATATACAGGTAGCTCATGAACACAATTAAATGCTTTGGAATTCCCATTCTTCGCAATGTTATCCATAATTTGTTATGATCCACACAATTGAATGCCTTTGCATAGTCCATAAAACACACATAAGCATCTTTCTGGTATTCTCTGCTTTCAGCCAAGATCCATCTGACATCAGCAATGGTATCCCTGAATCCTCTTCTGAATCCAGCTTGAATTTCTGGAAGTTCTCTGTAGATGTACTGCTGCAACCGTCTTTGAATGATCTTCAGCAAAATTTTAGTTGCGTGTGATATTAATGATATTGTTTGATAATTTCCACATTCTGTTGGATCACTTTTCTTTGGAATGGGCACAAATATGGATCTCTTCCAGTCTGTTGGCTGGGTAGGTGTCCTCCAAATTTTTGGGCATAGATGAGTGAGCACCTCCAGCACTGCACCCCTTTGTTGAAATATCTCAATGGGTATTCCATCAATTCCTGGAGCCTTGCTTTTCACCAGTGCCATAGATTTTTGATTATATGCTACCTCCTAAAATGGTTGAAAATCAAACAATTCTTTTTGGTACAGCAAGTCTATGTATTCCTTCCATCTTCTTTTGATACTTCCTGTCGTTTGATATTTTGCCCATACATTCTTTCAAAATTGCAACTTGAGGCTTGAATTTTTCTTCAGTTCTTTCAGCTTGAGAAATGCCAATCATGTTCTTCCATTTTGGTTTTCTAAATCCAAGTCTTTGCACATTTCATTATAAGACTCTACTTTGTCTTCTCCAGCCACCCTTTGAAATCTTTTGTTCAGCTCTTTTACTTCATCATTTCTTCCGCTTGTTTTATCTACTCTACATTCAAGAGCAGGTTTCAGAGTCTCTTCTGACATCCATTTCGGTCTTTTCTTTCTTTTCTGTGTTTTTAATGACCTTTTGCTTCTTTCATGTATGATGTCCTTGATATCATCGCACAACTTGTCTGGTCTTTGGTCATTAGTGTCTGTCATGGATTGAATTGTGTCCCCCCCAAATATCTGTCAACTTGGCTAGGTCATTATTCCCAGTATTGTATGACTGTCCACCATTTTGTTATCTGATGTGATTTTCCTGTGTGTTGTAAATCCTATCACTGTGATGTAATGAGATGGATTAGTGGCAGTTATATTGATGAGATCTACAAGATTAGATAGTATCTTAAGCCAATCTCTTTTGAGATATAAAAGAAAGAAGCAAGTAGAGAGGCAGGGGGACCTCATACCACTAAGAAAGCAGTGCCAGGAGCAGAGAGCATCCTTTGGACCTGAGGTTCCTGCACAGAGAAGCTCCTAGACCAAATGAAGATTAATTTGATTAACACAGAGCTTCCTCCAAAGACAACAGAGAAAACCCTCCCCTGGAGTTGACACCCAGAATTTGGACTTGTAACCTACTAGACTGTGAGAGAATTTCTCTCTGTTAAAGCCACCCACTTGTGGTACTTCTGTTATAAAAAAAAAAAAAAAAAGCAGCACTAAATAACTAAGACAGCATCCAGTGCATCAAATCTATTCTTGAGATGGTCTCCAAATTCAGGTGGGATATACTCAAAGTCATATTTTGGGTCTCATGGACTTGTTCTAATTTTCTTGGGCTTCAACCTGAACTTGTGTATGAGCAATTGATGGGCTGTTCTGTAGTCAATCTCGGGCCTTGTTCTGACTGATGGTATTGAGCTTCTTAGTTGTCTCTTTCCACAAATGTAGTTGATTTGATTCCTGTGTATTCCACCTGGCAAGCCCATGTGTAGAGTTGCCATTTACATTGTTGAAAAAAAGTATTTACAATGAAGAAGTCATTGGTCTTGCAAAATTCTATCATGTGACCACTGGCAGTGTTTGTATCACCAAGGCCATATTTTCCAACTACTGACCCTTCTTTGTTTCCATCTTTCACACTACAATCACCAGTAATTATCAATGCATCTTGATTGCATGTTTTATCAATTTCAGACTGAAGCTAGTTGGTAAAAACTTTAATTTCTTCATCTTTTGCCTTAGTGGCTGATGCATAAATTTGAATAATAGTCATATCAACTGGTCCTCATATGGATATTATCCTGTCACTGACAGCGTTGTATTTTCAGGATAGATCTTGAAATGTTCTTTTTGATGATGAATGCAACACCATTCATCTTCAATTTATCATTCCTGGCATAGTAGATCATATGATTGCCTGCTTCAGAATGGCCACTACCAGTCCATTTCAGCTCACTAATACCTAGGATGTTGACCTTTATGCATTACATTTCTGACAGCTTCTAATTTTCCTAGATTCATACTTCGTACATTCCATGTTCCAATTATTAATAGATTTTTTAGCTGTTTCTTTTCATTTTGAGTCATGCCACATCAGCAAATGAAGGTCCTGAAAACTCGACTCCACCCACATCTTTAAGGTCGACTTTACTTTGAGGAGGCGGCTCTTCCCAGTTGTATTTAGAGTGCCTTCCAACCTGAGAGGCCCATCTTCTGGCATTATATCTGACAATGTTCCACTGCTATTCACAAGGTTTTCACTGGTCAATTGTTTTTCACATTTTTCTTAATGTACTTTAGATGAAGGTTTACAGAACAAACCAGTTTCTCACTAGACAGTTAGTACACATATTGTTTTATGACATTGGTTAACAACCCCACGACATGTCAACACTCTCCCTTCTTAACCTTGGGTTCCCTATTACTAGCTTTCCTATCCCCTCCTGCGTTCTAGTCCTTGCCCCAGGGCTGGTGTGCTTCTTTAGTCTCACCGTTGGCCAATTTTTTCAGAAGTAGGCCACCATATCCTCCTTCCTAGTCTTTCTTAGTCTGGAAGCTCTGTTGAAACCTGTCCACCATGTGTGACCCTGCTGGTATTTGAAATACTGGTGGTATAGCTTCCAGCATCACAGTAACATGCAAGCCACCACAGTACAACAAACCGACAGATGAATAAAATATACCTTAGAAAATCATAAGTGCTATGGAGGAATCTAAAACAAGGAAAGGAATAGAGAGTGTGGAGGAGGGGTTATGATTTTAAATAGGGCGGTCAATAGGATTCTTTCAGAAAGTGACATTTGAGGAGGTGAGGGAGCAAGGCATGTGGATGTCTACTAGAGGGGGAAGTCATTCCAGACAGAAGGACCAATGAGAGAAGTGAGCTTGGTGGGTTTAAGGAACAACAGGCCAGTGTAGTTGGAATGGAGGGATTGATGGAGAGAATAATAAGAGTGAAGTTTGGGGGTTAAGGGGGTGGTGCACAGGGCAGATTGTGCAGGGCCTTATAAACCATTCTAGGGATTTTGTCTTTAACTCTGAGTGAGATGGGGCATTTTGAGCAGAGTAATGACTTGATTTCAGCTTGGTTTTCAAAGGATCGCTCTAGTTTCTGTGTTGAGAAAAGTCTATCAAGAAGCAAAGGTAGAAGCATGGAGACCAGTTAGGAAGCTATTGTAATAATGCAGATGCTTGGTGATGATGGATTGGGCCAGGATGATTGAAGTAGAGGTCGTAAGAAGTGATTGCTTTCTGGATATATTTTTGAGGTAAGCCAATAGGTTTTACTGTTTACTCAGAAATGTAACGTATAACAAAGAGAGGGGTTGAGGGTGATTGCAAGATCTTTGGCCTAAGCAAATTGCCAAATAGAGTGGGGAGAGGAGGTTGCAAAAGGCTGGAGGTGAAGGGGACCAGGAGTCCATTTTAGAGCATATTCAGTTTTCCAATGCTGACTAGACTCATAATGGAGTAACTGTTTAGTAAATGGTTTTATGTATGTATATACATAGAGAGAGAGAGAGATCTAGAAAGGTTCAGGCTAGAAATACAAATTTGGGTCAAAGATGTGAAACTGTATGAGATTACTTAGGTAGTGCGTGTAGACAAGAGAAAATGATAGACACGAGTACTGAGTCCTGGGGAGCTCCAACTTCAAGAGGTGGAGAAATGAACAGTGAAAACATGCTTGTTCATTTTCAATCTGTTTCTAACTTCTTTTCTCCAGCTCCCTAACATTCAGAGGCTCCTCTACCTAAAACCTAGTGGAGTTCTTCTGCACTAAGGCCAACAGTTTCTAAAATTGGCAACTCCTTAGCTCTAGAAAGCCACCTCAGAAATACCAAAAAATTGCCTATTGGGCTTATGGGCCCTATCATCTAATCCTGCCTTCTCTCTTTTGCTTTTGAGGGGGAAAGAAGGAGGAATAGGGAGGGGACATTACTTGATTGCTTCGATAATATTTCCTAGAGTAAAGGTGTTCTGGAATGCTCAACTACAAGATGCATAGTTAAACGTCAAGATACCAAAGTTATCTTGGTAATCAAAACACTGTTCACTTTCATTTAGAAAGATGTACACAGAGCCAATGCATTTACTTTTGGCTGAATTCCTTGAAGAGTTCATGGAAATCTTGAGCCCTGAGCTCAACTAAACCCAAAATTCTCTTATTTTAAAGGAGGTCTTAAACATTTTGTGTGTGCATGTGTGTGATTCATGCTGTCTCTTGAGGTTTTAATATTACTTTCAAAAATTTTAAATTTGAAAAATATATTAAATAGAACTTTTAAGCTATTCTCTGACTACCCCCAAGTCCAGTCCCACCACATACTGGGAGGAGAGAGAGGTGGGAAGCGATGGGTAATCGTATTTATTTTCAAAGTAAGAATAGTTAAAATGCTAGTTCATTTGAGGAACAAACACTATTGTCTGGAAAGAAAGTTCATGGGGAATGTAGATTTTCTTTTTTTGAAAAGAAATTCAACACCATGGGTTAAGTGTTTCTTAATTGTCTTTTTCACAAACCTAATCTTTGTATTATTACCTTATTGTACTTCTTAGAATTTCTCAAACCTCTAAAAGAAAGGGGTAGAAAGTACACAACTACAAAAGACTCCAAATCCTTTTTCTGTGACAGAATACAATACCAGCTCCTATAGGACTATTCCTTCTTCTCACTGTGTTACAGAAAGTACACAATCATATTTCTTAACCTGCACTTATGTTCATCATGCAGTTCAAGCTGTATTTTAAACAACTTAGCAATAATAAATGAGGTGCAGACACCTTACTCAATTTCTAAATTGATGTTTACTTTTGAAGAGCTTGAACCTTTGCTGGTAAAAAGAATTCCAAAATTTTCCAAAAGTATTCTATAAATTTGTAGATGTCTGAAGACTTCTGTGCATCCAGACCCTGGAATGAATAAGCTGATATGAACAAATGGAATCTCATCGTTTTGAGAAAGCACATGGAAGGAGCACCAGCTTTAGAAAAACACATAAACATTGATATCCTAGGCATTAGTGAGCTGAAATAGACAGGTATTGGCCTTTCTGAATTCGTCAATCATATGGTCTGCTATGTCAGAAATGACAATTTGAAGAGGAAAGGCATTGCATTCATCATCAAAAAGAACATTTCCAGATCTATCCTGAAGTACAACGCTATCAGTGATAGGATAATATTCCTATACCTACAATGAAGACCAATTAATATGACTATTATTAAAATTTATGCACCAACCACTAAGGTCAAAGATGAAGAAACTGAAGATTTTTACCAATTTCTGCAGTCTGAAATTGATCGAACATTGCAATCAGGATGCATTGATAATTACTGGAGATTGGAATGCAAAAGTTGGAAAAAAAGGAGAAGGATCGGTAGTTGGAAAATATGGCCTTGGTGATAGAAACAATGCCGGAGATCACATGATAGAATTTTGCAAGACCAACAACTTCTTCATTGCAAATACCGATGGCAATTGTACATGCAGACCTCGCCAGACGGAATACACAAGAATCAAATTGACAACATCTGTGGGAAGACACAATGGAAAAGCTCAATATCATCAGTCAGAACAAGGCCAGGGTCTGACTGCAGAACAGACCATCAACTGCTCATATGCAAGTTCAACTGAAGAAAATTAGAACAAGTCGACAAGAGCCAAAGTATGACCTTGAGTGTATCCCATGTGAACTTAGAGACCATCTCAAGAATAGATTTGACACGTTGAACGCTAATGATTAAAGACCAGATGAGTTGTGGAATGACATCAAGGACATCATACATGAAGAAAACAAGAGGTCATTAAAAAGACAGGAAAGAAAAAAAGACCAAAATGGGTGTCAGAAGAGACTGAACTTGTTTTTGAATGTCAAGTAGCTAAAGCAAAAGGAAGAAATGATGAAGCAAAAGAGTTGAACAGAAAATTTCAAAGGGTGGTTTGAGAAGACAAAGTATCATAATGACACATGCAAAGATCTGGAGATGGAACACTAAAAGGGAATGCACTTGGCATTTCTCAAGCTGAAAGAACTGAAGGAAAAATTCAAGCCTCAAGTTGCAATATTGAAGGATTCTATGGGAAAAATATTAAACAACTCAGGAAGCATCAAAAGAAGATGGAAGGAATACACAAAGTCACTATACCAGAAAGAATTGGTCGACTTTCAATCATTTCAGGAGGTACCATATGAGCAAGAACCAATGGTACTGAAGGAAGAGTTCCAAACTGCACTGAAGGCATTGGTGAAAACCAAGGCTCCAGGAATTGATGGAATACCAACTGAGATGTTTCAACAAACGGATGCAGTGCTGGAAATACTCACTCTTCTATGCCAAGAAATTTCGAAGACAGCTACCTGGCCAACTGACTGGAAGAGATCCATATTTACGCCTAGTCCCAAGAAAGGTGATCCCACAGAATGCAGAAATTATCGAACAATATCATTAATATCACCTGCAAGTAAAATTTTGCTGAAGATCATTCAAAAGCAGCTGCAGAAGTATACCTACAGGGAACTTCCAGAAATTCAAGCTGGATTCAGAAGAGAACGTGGAACCAGGGATATCATTGATGATGTCAGATGGATCCTGGCTGAAAGCAGAGAATATCAGAAAGATGTTTATCTGTGTTTTATTGACTATGCAAAGGCATTCGACTGTGTGGATCATAACAATTTATGGATAACATTGCAAAGAATGGGAATTCCAGAACACTTAATGGTGCTCAAGAGGAACCTGTACATAGATCAAGAGGCAGTCATTCGGACAGAACAAGGGGATACGGCATGGTTTAAAGTCAGGAAAGGTGTGTATCATGATTGTATCCTTTCACCATTCCTATTCAATCTGCATGCTGAACAAATATTCCAAGAAGCTGGACTATATGAAGAAGAATGCAGCATCAGGATTGGAGGAAGACTCATTAACAACCTGTGTAATGCAGATGACACAACCTAGCTTGCTGAAAGTGAAGAGTACTTGAAGCACTTACTGATGAAAATCAAAGACTTCAGGCTTCAGTATGGATTACACCTCAACATAAAGAAAACAAAAATCCTCACAACTGGACCAATAAGCAGCATCACGACAAACGGAGAAAAGATTGAAGTTCTCAAGGATTTCATTTTACTTGGAGCCACAATCAACATCCACGGAAGCATCAGTCAAGAAATCAAGAGGCACATTGCTTTGGGCAAATCCGCTGCTAAAGACCTCTTTAAAGTGTTGAAGAGCAAAGATGTCACATTGAAGACTAAGGTGCGCCTGACCCAAGCCATGGTGTTTTTAATTACCTCCTATGCATGTGAAAGCTTGATGATGAATAAGGAAGATGGAAGAATTGACACCGTTGAATTGTGGTGTTGGAAAAGAATATTGACTATACCATGGACTGCCAAAAGAATGAACAATCTTGACTTGGAAGAAGACAGCCAGAGTGCTCCTTAGAAGCAAGGACAGCAAGACAACATCTCACATACTTCGAACATGTTGTCAGGAGGGATCAGTCCCTGCAGAAGGACATCAGGCTTGGTAAAGTAGAGGGTCAGCGAAAAAGAGGAAGACCCTCAATGAGATGGATTGACATGGTGGCTGCAACAATGGACTTAAGCATAACAATGATTGTGAGGATAGCACAGGAGAGGGCAGTGTTCCGTTCCGCGGTACATAGGGTCACTGTGAGTCGGAACCAACTCGATGGCATCTAACAACAACAAAAGACTTCCGTGCATCCAGACCCTGGATTGAATAAGCTGATATGAACCTAGTGCCGTCGAGTGGATTCCAACTCATAACGACCCTGCAGGACAGAGTATAACTGCCCCATAGAGTTTCCGAGGAGCGAAACAAATGGAATCTCATCCTTTTGGGGAGGCATGTGGAAGGAGCACCAGCCTTAGAAAAACACAGACCTGGGTTTGAAAACTCCATTACTTTTACTACCTATGTGTCCAAGGGCAAGCTACCTTATCTCTTTAAGCTTTAGCTCCCTCATCTATAAAAAGAAGATATAAACGCCTACTTCATGTTTTTTGTATTAATTAAGATAAATTAGGTAAACATCTATATATAACAGGGCTGGTTCTCAAAAAATATGATACCTTTAATTAGCAGCACAGAGAGAGAGACTTAACTGTAGTCCTTGGGGCAAAAAGATATTTTGTGTGTTTTGAAATAGACATCATCTAATAGAGGGAAGGATGGTACAAACAGTTAAAGAGCTCAGCTGCTAAATGAAAGGTGAAAGATTCCATTTCACCCAGAGGCATCTCAGAGAAAAGGCCTGACAAGCTAACTATGAAAAATCAGCCATTGAAAACTCTTGTGGAGCACAGTTCTCTTCTGACACATACAGGGTCGCCAAGAGTCAGAGTTGACTCCATGGCAATGATTAAAAAAAAAAAAAAAAAAATTAGTAGAGGGAAAGCCCAAAATTCTTTTTCTAGTGATTACATATTGTGACTTGCATCATCTTTTCTTAAAGTAAGAAAAGCTTCAGCAGTACCAAATTTATTAATGTAGCTTGTGGTTACTGTTCCAGGGCAAGCTGTGGGCTTTTTTTTTTTTTTTTTTAAATAGGATGTCAGATGAAATTTTTTCAAAGCTTTTGGAAATTCAAATATTAGAATCAATTCTGGAAACACCTATCAATTATCCTCTTAATTGGGCTAAGCCAAATGAAATCGTAACCTCAGAATTTCATTTCTGAAGCCATATTTTCATTCACATAAATTGTGAATATATAACGAGCATATATAACAGAGTGAAAGTAGATAAGTTCCAAGTAGAAACAACCAAGTTCTTCTGATCTATTTCCTTATTTTGATATTATCCAGAGAAACCCAGATATTCTTTTGGTGGTCTGATGTGTTCTGTGTACCTCCAGTGTAACATTCCATGTAACACTTGTGGTCAATTCTTAATTTTCATTTCCCAGATATTTTCTGTAATTTTATCAACCTGCCTTACCCAACCCTTAAGGACTTACAAAGACAACTTGGTAACCCGAATCTAACATGCCTAGAACTCATAGTTCTTTGCCAAGCGCCTCTGGATTGGGATCTCAGAAACTAAGCAAAGCCAGGCCTTGACTGTTCTTAAATGGAAAATCAGAGAGGAAGAAAGGAAGTCGGCTGCCTTATTTAGTAAAAAAAAAAAAAAAAAAAAATTTTTTTTTTTTTTAATCTTTCCTGCAATGAGCCCTGAACCAATCACCCCTTGTAGTCTGAGGTTTAACTGATAGACATCCATTGGAATAACATGTAATACTAAGGGGTCACCGTGAGCTGGAATTGACTCGACAGCAACTAACAACAACAACAAAAAGGTGCTAGCAGTTTTTCTTATTAAAATGCTTCATTTACCTAACTTTCTTGTGGAAGGAGGCATTCTACTTATATATTTCACAACTAACTTAAGGTTATTCCCTGAAATGCTAACATTTTCTATTTTAATTTGAAATCTTCATAAAATTTACTACCTACTTCTCTGCCTTTCTAAACAGGATGCAAAAGGATAATTTTACCTTGTCTTAATGATTTAAGTTCATAGTTATCGTCATTCATGCTGTGATATAATATACTGATGCCCTCGAGACCTTTTGTGCTGAAAAGGAAAGTTGGCTCCCACCCAGAAAGGTCCCTGAAGGCTATTTGTTTTTTAAATTACTTGTCACTTCTTTTTTGAGTTTTAAACTTTCTTTCAGTTACAGTTAGTGTTCCATTTTCCCCATTCTAGGTGTCAGTTGTGGGGTGGATAATCAAAAAATGAATACTGTTAGAATTGTGCCTCAAGAAAAAGCAAATAGGCTCTGAATGGGAAGCCTTTGGGAATCTCCTAATAATAAGGCATAAAACTTTTAGTGCATGGACTTTTAAGATATTTATGTTTTCTAATGCTTCTTATGTTTTAGTTGTATGTCTGAGAGCTAAGGTTGGAGTCACTGTTTGAGCAACTGCACCACAGTATTTCCTTACAAAAAACACCGATTTAGTCCTCATTATCTCTCAGGCTGTTTTTATGGCCAGTCCTGCTTTCTTACACTTACTAATGGGGGCAGGCAAAGGAAGTGGCATATCCAAGGCTAGCTGCCCTAGGGGTAGAACCAGATACAGTAAATCATCTCTCAACTTTAAGGATCAGTTCAGTAAATGCGTTGTAATCTACTGGACTCATATTTATCTGAAACGTCAATTGAGTATCTTTTTGTAAATCAAATGCTAAGGACAGAGTAGTACCTGGTCATAACAATACTGTATTTAATGATATCCCTAAACGATTAGTTTTCATAAGTGGAAGGGGTGAGGGATGCCTTACAGAGAGACAGTGTAGAGTTTTATTGGTTGCATTACCAGACTGGATGCCTCATAGACCTGTCTCTGCCATACTGGATTGGGAATCTAAACCCAATATAGGCTTTTTTAAAAATGAAAGTTACTGCCAATCTTGTGTCCCCCTCAAGAATATATTACAAAATGAAAGTAGGCATGTGTTTCTTGTCAGATGTCTATAGTTCCACCCGAGACATAGAAGATATATGTCGATCTGTCTGATTATAAGAGGATAAAATCCTGCATACAAATCCACGGTTCTTTTAGCCTAAAGTTTTAGAACATTACGTTTTTACCAGAAGTGAAGCATTATCTATGATTAATACATTTACCAGGCTATATACAAGCCATATAGGCTAAAAACTAAAAAAAAGTATTTTTTTTTTTAGGCTACAGCTGGAAAATACACTGAGGGCATTAACAGCCCAGAAGATTCTACCTTACCCATTGCCACTCTGCTAATGGGGGCTTTGGCGGCTGTGTGAGTAGGGGACACTAGGTTACAGGAGTGGGAGGATGGCTGAAAGCTAGATAACTAATGAATACCCGCCAGTGACTCTCTCAGTTTGAGTGGACTACTGTCTGGAAAAGGAATCAAGTCAGAGAGCCTCATTGTATGCAGCTGAAATTTCAGTGTTCCACAGAAAGAACTGGTTAACCTCTTGTTCTCCAAAAGGACTAAAGCAGTGTACTGTGAACCGTTCGCTTTAATCAGTTCAATTATTTTCTCTTATGTTAAAATTTGCTGAAATCCTTACAATTTTAAAAAATACCCATTGCCTCCAGTCGATTCCGACTAATAGCGACCCTATAGGACAGAGTACAACTGCCCCGTAGGGTTTCCAAGGTTGTAATCTTTAGCGAAGCAGATTGCCACATTTTTCCCCCTCAGAGCCGCTGGTGCGTGAGTACCTGGTGCGTGAGTACCTGGTGCGTGAGCAGCTGGTGCGTGAGCAGCTGGTGCGTGAGCAGCTGGTGCGTGAGCAGCTGGTGCGTGAGCAGCTGGTGCGTTCGAACTGACCTTTCCATTAGCCACCGGGGCTTTCTTTTCTTTCTTTCTTTTTTTTTTTTTTAACATAACTTATACCCTGTTGCCTTCCGAATCGACTCACAGCAACTCTATATGAAGGAGTAGACTGCTTTATAGGGTTTCCAAGGAGCGCCTGGTGGATTTGAACTGCTGACCTTTTGGTTAGCAGCCCTAGCTCTTAACCACTAGCCACCAGAGTTTCCTTTTTTAACAAAAGCCTACCTATTTGGATATGGGCAAGCAAAGAAACAAAAAATCCTCTAATTTTATTTTGATACCGTTGGTCATTTAGTGTTCTAAAAGTTAATGTAGCATAGAAAGAAAAAATGTGAAATATGGAGCAGCAGAGTTGAAACTTAGACCACTTTACCTTCATCTATCAAGGCTTAGGGGTTTCCCAGGCTGCAATTTATCTGATTTTAATTTTTTTTTAGGGGGTTGGCTTTTATTCTAAACCCAGATGCCCTCCTCCCCGCCCCCCACACACGGGCACATGTACATAGGCATCCGGTTATATAATGACGCCAAAACAGACAAGGAAGGGAAGTCAAGATTAATAGCAACGAGAATGGTGATGATTATAATAAGCTCAGCAAGTTGTATTTACACAGTATTTTCCTTCAAGAACCGCAGAGCTCCACACAGATGTTATCTCACTAATCCTCAATGGAGCTTTCTCTGAGCGGCTTTATCCAGGCTTTCTCAATGGAGAAGGTGAGGCACAGCCAGGAGAAGTGGCTAAGTCTCTGGTAAAGCTGGGAACATAACCCCGCGCTCCTGAGCACTGGCCATTGTCCTTTTCATTCAACCGACCACCTTCCTGTCAGGTGTCTAAGTAAGCAGGTTAACTGATCTGGTGATTACGATGTCTCCTGCCTACGTGCAAAGTGACTGCTGGAATGTAGATTTTCCTTACTAATATTAAAAATTTGTGTACAAATCAATGAAGCTGGAGATTCAAAAGTTGTCTTTAATGGGAGAAAACTCAACTCTGACCAAAATGCAGAATGAGCGGTCTGAGCACAGATTGTTAGGAAGCTAGCTAAACACTGCCCAGAACTCTGTCCGGCTCCTGGGGGGCTGGTGAGGGAGGAAGACCACCTCCTCCCATGGGAAATGCTTAGTGCTAAGTCCAGCAGAGCCCAGGCGAAATAGAAGACCACGCCTCATTATTTTTTTTTTCTTTTTGTATTCTCCAAATGCCACCAGCACATTCCTTAAAAAAAAAAAAAAAAAAAAAAAAAATTTTTTTTTTTTTTTTTTTTTTAAGAAAGAAGAAAGGGTAAGAAAAGGGAAAAGGTCCTGAGAAATGGTCGGCGTGGAACCCAGGGCCCCGGAGGCAGGCCGTGTCCTTTCGCACTCGGCCCCGGTGGGCGGCGCGGGCCGAGCGCGGGGGCGCGAATGGCGGGCGGGCGTGGCCGCAGCGGGGCCGGCGCTTTCCCATGCCGTCAGGGGTGACGAGGTGACGACTCGGGCATTGTGGCGGTTGTTTTTCACACAAGGCTCCGCTCCCAGAAGGTCCCTTGAAAGAACCCCCCGCCGCCCCGCCGCTCCTCCCCCCACCGCCAGCGCAGGGCGCCCGCCCCGCCCGCTAGGGCCGCCGCCGAGCAGACGGCGCGCCGCGGTAATTGGGCACAGGGGCCTTTTTCAGAGTCGCTCAGTCGGTAAATGAAACGTCAGCTCCCCGTGATCCCGCGTGTGTGGGGCGGCGGCGGCGGCGGCGGCGAGCCGGGCGCGGGGCAGCCGGCGGCCGTTGCTCTTTCACAGCCGCAGGCCCTACTCGGCCCACGGACCTGGCGGCCTCTGCCCTCCCGGGGCGCCCGAGCGCTCGCGACCTGTGCCAGAGGTTCCTAGGCTGTCCTCCCGTTTTGGGGGCAGCTTGTCTGAAACCTATCATCCAGGTCAGATCTCGGGAGAGAGCTAAACTGAATTCATCTTGGTTATTAGATACCCTCTTTTATTTAATCTTTATATCAAAGGGAAAGTTTCACCTAATTCAATCAAATATTATCTTGTCTAGTGATGCGATAACAGAAATGCTACTAATGGATGGCTTTAACAAACAAATTTATTCTCTCACAGTTTAGGAAACTAAGAGTCCAAATTCAGGGTGCCAACTCTCAGGGAAGGCTTTTTCTCTCCGTTGGTTCTGGAGGAAGGTCCTTGTCTCTTTGAGCTGTGCAATCTTCATGTGGCTTGGCATCTCTTTTCCCTCATCTCTGCTCTGCTTGCTTGTTTAATCCCTTTTATGTCTCAAAAGAGATTGACTCAAAATGTAACCTACCCTAATTGGTTAAGAACTGCGCTGCTAAACAAAAGGTAAGCAGTTCAAATCCACCAGCTGCTCTTTGGAAACCCTATGGGGCAGTTCTACTCCATTCTACAGGGTTGCTATGAGTTGGAACCAACTGGATGGCACCTAAGAACAACAATCCTATCTCATTAACATAACAAGGACAATCCATTCCCAAATGGGATTATAACCATAGGCATAGAAGTCAGAATTTACAACACATATTTTGGGGGGACATAATTCAACCTATGACATTCTACCCTTTGGTCCCCCCCAAATTTATGTTCTTGCCACATGAAAACATATTCACCCCATCACATCATTGCTAAAGTCTGAAATCAACTCCAAGTCCAAAATCTCATCTTCTGAAGCTTCTAAAGCAATTACGGGTTAGACTTTAGGTATATTCCATCCTGGGGTAAAATTCCTCTTCATCTGTGAACTTATGAAACCTAGAATACAAGTTATCTGCTTCCAAAGCACAATGCTAAAACAGACACAAGGTAGGCATTTCATTACAAATGGGAAAAATTGGAGGGAAAGATGGGATAACAGGCACCAAGCAAGTCTCAAACCCAGCAGAACCAGATTGTCAATTGCCCCACCCTCCAGACTCTAGGTTTTGGCTACACCCTCTGGATTCTGGGTAGAGGCTCATTCACCCTGACCCACTGGGATGACAACACTCACTGCTCCCTTGGGTTTGGGCTGCTCCAGCATGCAAAAGCTGGACAATGAGTAAGGAAGATGGAAGAAGAATTGACACCTTTGAATAATGGTGTTGGTGAAGAATATTGAAGATACTGTGGACTGCCAGAAGAACAAACAAATTGTCTTGGAAGAAATATAGCCAGAATGCTCATTAGAAGCAAGGATGGTGAGACTGTCTCACATGCTCTGGACATGTTATCAGGAGGGACCAGTCCCTTGAGAAGGACATCATGGTTGGTAAAGAATTGGGTCAGTGAAAAAGAGGAAGACCTTCAATGAGATGGATTAATACAGTGGCTGCAACAGTGGGCTCAATCATAACAATTGTGAGGATGGCACAGAATCAGGCAGTGTTTCATTCTGTTGTACATGGGGTGGCTATGAGTCAGAACTGATTCAGCAGCACCTATTAACAGCAACAACAATTCTCCTAGTCTATCTGAGTGGTGACCCTACCTCCTCTGCCGAGGCAGGCCCCATTCTTCTGCCCCTTGAGCATGACAGCTCTGTCACCTCAGCTTTGGGCAGTGGCCCCATCCCCCGGCACACCTTAATGGCAGCCCCACACTCCAGAATCAAGTTGGCAAAGATCTGACTCTCTGAAACCTTGAAGACTGTGGCCCCACGCTTTCAGAGACAGGAGACAGTGGACCCACCCTTCGAAACTGAAAAGGCCCTGCTTCCCGTGCTCATGCCAACAGTTCTGCTGAATTCTAGGCTGCACGAGGGATGGTCGTTTTCTTTTCTTGGAGAACAACAGATGTAGCTCCTTTGGCCTGTTTCCTGCCAGTAGAACTCCAAGAGACAGACAGAGTTCTTTCCTTTCATTCTTCCTCTGTCCCTTTTGGTCTAAGCTGATGGGTTTTCTACTATCGTAGTTGGTTAGATCCATCAGTCCACAGGCTTAATCTCTTTAAGAAAGATTGTGTAGCCACGTCCTTGGTGTAAATTCTAGGACACATATCCTTAGTTTGTACAACAGAATTTTCCAAATCTTTAGTTTGTTTTCATTTTGCACAGTTCATTTTTAAATCTATTTCTTTCCTCTCGCATTTTACTATAAGCAGCAGAGAAACCAAGTGGCCCCTTTAAGATCTTCCTTAGAAATCTCCTCTGTCAAATATTCAAAGTCATCATTTAAAAGTTCTACCTTCCACCAAATATTTGATTTTTTTTTTTTTTTACCTTCCACCAAATATTTGAACACAATTCAAACAAGTTCTTTGCCACTGAATAAAAAGCATTGCCCTTCCTCTATTGTCCAATCGCATATTCATCATTTTCTTTTAAAGCCTCACCAGAAGCACATGTAACATCCACATTTCTAGCAACATTCTGTTGCTGGCATTATATGTATTCTCTAAGGCAGTAGTTTCTCTATGGCTCTCCTTACTTCCTTCTGAGCCCTTACCAGAATTGATTTTGATGTTCATAATTCTAACAAAAGTCTCTTCAAGGCAATGTAGGCTTTTGCTATCAGGTACCTTAAAACTCTTCCAGCCTGTACCCATTACCCATTTCCAAAACCACTTCTACATTTTAGGTATCTGTTAACAGCAACACCCCACTCTCTGTACCAAATTCTTTCTTAGTTATCTAATGTTGCTATAACAGAAATACCACAAATGGGTGGCTTTAACAATCATAAATCTATTTTCTCACAATTGAGGAAGCTAAAATTCCAAATCTAGGGTGCCAACTCTAGGGGAAGGCTTTTTCTCTCTGCTGGTTCTGGAGGAAGGTCCTTGTCTCTTCTGAGCTTCTGCTCCTGGGCAATCTTCATGTGGCTTGGCATCCCTTGTCCCCCATTTCTGCTCTGCTTGCTTGTTTAATCTCTTTTATATCTCAAAAGAGATTGACTCAAGATACATCATATACTAATTCTGTCTCATTAACATAACAGAGACAACCCATTCCCAAATGGGCTTACAACCACGGCATCCACCCAGAACCCAGTGCTGTCGAGTCGATTCCAACTCATAGCGACCCTATAGGACAGAGTAGAACTGCCCCATAGAGTTTCCAAGGAGTGCCTGGCAGATTCAAACTGCCGACCCTTTGACTAGCAGCCATAGCACTTAACCACTATGCCACCAATAGAGGTTAGAATTTACAACACATATTTTGGGGGGACATAATTCAGTCCATAACAGATGCTAACCTTCTGAGCATGAGCGCTTTGATCACCCAAGCTTGTCCTTGCCTAGGCTACTCCTCCCAGTTTAGGGATTAGTAAATTGCCAAACACTGCTCAGTTTATCCCAGCAGCAGCTACAGAAAAATGGTTTCTTTCACCATCGCCTTTATTGTGCTTCCAAGATGGAGCTTCAGCTTGGGAAAGACATAGGTCCTTGCCCCTCTCAGCATCACTCACTCTTCGGGGCTAATGGGGTAACCACTAATTGAAGTGTGATATCTGGATTTACTAACCTGTGTGTTGACCTCAGAAGCGGCAGTTTGTAGGCCTGACTGAGTTGCTCCTCCTGATGCAAGTAGAGGCTCTAGACTCTGCACTACCTAGTAGCAAGCACAGGGCACCGTTACTTACTTAGTACTTAGCATGTGTCTCTAATATTATTTACTTCTCACAATAATCTCTGTTATGGATGGTAAAACCAGCTTAGGGAGATTCAGAAATTTACCTAAGCTGCAGAGTTAGTAAGTGGCAGGCCTATCTGACTTCACACTCTTAAGTCCCACTGTCATAAACCGCATAAACCAAAAAAAAAAAAAAAACCCGTTGCTGTCAAGTGGATTCCGACTCATAGCGACTGACCGTAGGACACAGTGGAACCGCCCCATAGAGTTTTCAAGGAGCATCTGGTGGATTTGAACTGCCAACATTTTGGTTAGCAGCTGAACTCTTAACCACTGCACCACCCTGGTTTCCACCATGAGTCAATTCCTACTCATAGCAACCATATAGGACAGAGTAGAACTGCCCCATATGTTTCCAAGGAGTGCCTGGTAGGGTCGAACTGCCAACATTTTGTTTAGCAGATGTAGCTCTTAACCACTACGCCACCAGGGTTTCCATAAACTGCATAAAGTGGGATTAATATTGCAAGGTAAAGGAAAGGAAAGCTTGGAAGGGGAGTGAAGAAGGGAGAAGGCACTGTGCTTTTTGTTAGATAACTATTTTAGACTTCCAGTTTGCGGAAGTGATATTCACATTCTCATTAGAGGGACCTTGCCTTAGCTTTTACTCTAAAGGATTCTCTCAAAGGCTTGAATCTTAACCAGCATCAGAGAGCGCCTCTGTTTCTGGATGCTCACCAAGGCCAGACCCCAGTGCTTATTCCTCACTCCTCAGACTCAGATAAACTAGAGAAAAGTGTTAAACTAACGATGTGGAAAAGATTAATAATCCAACACAGCTCCAGAATTCAAAGCTGTGGTACCTTCAACATCAGCAAAGAATTAGATATTGTTTAATGCATTGAGAGGAGCCCTCGTGGTGCAGTGGTTAAGTACTGTGTTGCTAACCGAAAGGCTGGCAATCTGAGCCCACGAGCTGCTCCACAGGAGAAAGATTCAGCAGTCTGCTTCTGTAAAGATTACAGCCTCAGAAATCCTAGGCAACAGTTCTACTCTGCCCTATAGGTCACTATGAGTCGGAACTGACTGGATGGCAAGTTTTGGTAGTGCATTGATATCAATGAAAATGGGGGAGGAATAAAAAGAGAATAAAGGTGATGCCTTCTAACTGCCATGAGAATGCTTTGCATTTTAGATTACTTGATTTGGTATTCACTGTTTTGCATATACCATAGAGTGAAACTTAATGCCATCTTCAGGATTTGATGCCATGAGACCATCTTCAAGATGGAAATACGTATTGCAATACTTTCTGACATTTCAAAAACTAGATTTCTTTCAGGAATGTCAAAGAAAATATACTTTATAGAGAATTGTATTGGAGAAAGATACCCTTGTAACAGGAAGCACTTTATACAAATATCTTTACAAAGTTAGAACCACTATTTCAATAGAACAACTTTGGTTCAAAGTAATATGTCAGTGGAATGCCATTTTGGTATGGTTTTTCATCTGTCTCAAAAACAAGTTAAGGAAGCCAGGTTGATCAGGCACATGATTATGCTTCTCCAAGTATGAAAGAAGAATAATCCTATTGAGGAACCTTATCTTGGTCAAGCACACAGCCAAGAGAAGCAATGATTTCCTGTTCACTTTCTAGTGACAAGACATTTATGTAGGGTTGGTTGATTGTGGGAGCCCTGGTGGCGCAGCGGTTAAGAGCTCACTGCTAACCAAAAGGTTGGCAAATCGAGTCCACCAGTTGCTCCTTGGAAACTCTATGGGGTAGTTCTACTCTGTCCTGTAGGGTCACTGTGAGTTGAAATTGACTTGATGGCAACAGGTTTTCTGGGTTTCTGTTTGTTTTTTGGTTCATTGTGGTAAAGAGCTAAGACAGGGAACTGTCAAGTTCTAATGAAATTCTTCTGTGACCTTAATGCCTGCAAAAGCAAAAATGGTGCACTGGACCCAGAGGGGCCAAGCACAACAAGAAGTGACAGCTACAGTACTGGCCTAAAAAACTGCCTTCTTCTGCCAGTTGTAAATCCTTCAGTCATTTACACCTTAGTATGAAATTGTTTCCCTCCTAAATGATTTATGGAATCAATACTTTTTTTTTCACAGTTTAATCTTTTAAAAATCATGATACATTTTATTCTAGTGTTTCTCTCCATGATTCACAGCCTTCTGAGAACCTGTTATTAGATCAATGGAATGTTTGATGGAATGGAGCAAGAGGTGAAAGTGAGGACAACTCTAGTTAATTGTGCCCAGCTTCCGTTGGCAAGCCAGGGAGTGGGTGTGGAATAAGTGGGAGTGGGTGTGGATTAGGCTTCAAAACTTCAATACTGATGGCACTTAGTGCCTGGTGGGAAGGGGAAATAAGATGGCAGATGGAGAAAGAGCATAGAGAGGGAGCTGGGAACCAGACTTAAGTTGCTTTATGGTTTAACAAGCTTAGGCCCTGACACATGCAGCTGTCTAGTACACAGACACTGGGACATGGCTCACTGTCGGTAGGAAGGCCGATGTGGACATCACAGAACTATGAAGCCAGAAACAGAGGTTAGGACACTGCCATTACTGTATATATGACAGACAACTATTGCTCAAAAATAACTGAGACATGGCATCCTAAATTATACCACTTCAACTTTCCTGGGTTCCTGGGCTATCCACACTTCTAGGTGTATACATTTATGTTTTGTTTCTATAGACAGATGATATTAAGCCACTTTTACTGGATAATAATTAGGCTCTATTGCTTCACCAAGATTATTACAGAGTAATGACTTTTTAACAAGCACCAAACTGATTGCCATCAAATCAATTCAGACTCAGATCAACCCTATAGAACACAGTAGAGCTGCCCCGTAGGGTTTCCAAGGAGCAGGTGGTATATTCGAACTGCTGACCTTTTGGTTACAAGCTGAGTTCTTAACCACCGCGTCACCAGGGCTCCTTTAACAAGCGCACCAGTACTTACAGTTAAAATGATGCTGTCCTTCAGAATAGCACACCTGGGAAGTTACCTGGTGATGACTTGTTACACAAAGCATTGTGGGTGCGTGCATGTGCATGTGTGTGTCTGTGTGTGTGTGTGTGGAATTGCCTCAACTCAGTTTAAGCACATGCACCAAAATCAGCCTTGTTACGTAAAAGTCACAAACAGTATTACCCAGCGTGATCACTAGATTTTTCCTCATCATATTTGGTTTTAAATGACTTTTGACTCTTTAACAAAAAATTTAATCCACTCTTAAGAGATAAAATTCCCACTTCTGAGGATATTCAAAAGAAAACGTGAACTTTGAAGGCAATTATAAAAGGAAAATACTTTGAGCAATAGCAACAGAGTTGAAATAAGTACTTTGTCTACCAGGGTAGCTTGCACTGAAGGAGACAACATTCATTAAGATATGTATGCTTGGTTATATTTGCTAAAGAATTGGTCGCTTTATATTTCTGCCGCTTGTATCTAAATATAACCTGTGTGTATTTGGAACTTGCCTCCCACTTTTTTTTTTTCTCCAAAAGCTCAAGCTCTTCAAAGTGTTCCATGACCTGACTCTTAAACCAAAGCTTCAGAGCCTTCTGTTTCCTTAATCCGCAGCTGGATTGCTTTGATACATTGGTCAAAAGGATCAGCTCTCAATGGGGCTCAATTCAAGGGCAAGCTCCGGTCCTCTCTCTCCTGCCCTCAGAAGGAACATGTAAAGGTAGGGTCATTATGAAAAGACTGAGCAATACAGAGATGAGAACAAGTTCTAGGAAGCTAGGCTTTTGTGTCTTGAGAGAAAATAACTGAGTTGGAATCGAGGACCTTGAGCCATTATATGCACTTGGCTTGGTGGAGACATATCTATTAGGCATTTTCCAAAAAGCTTTCTATTACATTATCTTATTTTTTTACTCAGAAAAAAATGGTTAGAATAGGAATCTTGGCCACTGTTACTACTGTAGCACTATCTGACTTTACCAAGAGTCCTTGTCTGCAAATACTTCACTGGAAAATCTTCAAAATGAATACCAACTAGGAAGCTCATATTATTTTTCTAAAAAACAAAGTAATTTCTCACTGGGCTGAGCTTCTTGAGGATAGGGCCTGTGCCCTTACCATCTTCACCATCTCAGCATAGTACTGAGCACTCTGTAAATGTTGAGTGAACAACCTATAGTTCTTCACTAGGGTTATAATTTCTGTGATACCAGTGTTCACAACTCTTTGTTATATTCCTCATTTCTGGCACACTTCCACTTGGTTTGCTCTCACTCTGTAATCCGCGCGTTGAAGCCTGGATTTATAAAAAAACTTTGCCCATGGCCAGAGTAGTTTTTAGTTTCACCAGTCAGTGGTGTCACTCGGGTTGGTGTCACCCAGTGTGGAGACTCATGGTTTTACACATGCCCCAAGCCCCCTGCCTGGGGTGGGCGGGGCCGGCCTGCGAACATGCCCGCCCCCCCAAGTGAGCGGAGTGGACTGGCCCCACCACCCCCGACAGGGTGGATCTCAGAGTTGTATGGCCTGGCCCCTCCTGGCTCCGCCCCCTGCAGCCACCCACAGCTCCTCCCCTCTCTCCCATTGGCTAAGGCGGAGGCCCTTCTCTCTGCACAATGGTGGCACCACGACTGGCTGCCCCACCCTGACTGGCGGGTGATGGGGAAGGGGGGAAGGTGGTGAGGAGTTATCCACTGGGTGATGGGTGATACCAACTCTAGTGATGCCACTGCCTTGGCCGGCCCTCTCCTGCTACCCCTGATGGGGACCCTGGGGTCATGTTGTGTCACCCCGTCTGGATGTGGGCCACACCCCCACCACCACCCTAGAGACATCATTGGGCACGGCTCTGAATTTGAACTTGTAAGGTGCTTAGGGCTACAAAAATAAAATAGATGCCATGTAAGTCTGGGAAAGGATCCCTGGTGGCACAGTGGTTAAGCGCTCAGGTACTAATGGAAAGGTAAGCAGTTCAAACCCACTCCAGGGAGAAAAGACCTGGCGATCTGCTCCCCTAAAGATTACAGCCTGGGAAACCCTGTGACGCAGTTCTACTCTCTCACACTGGGTGGCTGAGTTGGAGTCCACTGTAGGGCACACAACAACAACGACAACATATAAGTCAGGAAATCCCTAGTGGTACAAATGGCCAATATCACTGGCTGCTAACCAAAAAGTTGGAGGTGTGAGTTCACTCAGAGGTGCCTCAGAAGAAAGGCCTGGCAATCTACTTTCAAAAAACCAGCCATTGAAAACCCTATGGAGCACAGTTCTACTCTGACACACATGAGGTCACCATGAGTTGGAATCGACTCAAAAGCAACTGGCTGGCATATAAGCCTGAGCGTATTAAGAAGTGTTATTGTGGTAAAATATACATAACAAAAAGCTTGCCTTTTTAACCATTTTAAAGTGCACAGTTCGGCGACATTAATTACATTCATCATATTGTGCTACCTATCCAAATAAAATAAAATAATAATTTTTTTTTCCATAAGTTTTTCATCACCCCAAACAGAAGCTCAGTACCTCCTCAGCGTTAGCTCCCATTCCCCCGCCCCCCACAGCCCCTGGTACCAAAATAAATCTTATCTCTATGCGTTTGTGTAGTCTAGATATTTCATTTAAATGGGATCATACAGTATTTGTCCTTTTGTGTCTGGCTGATTTCACCCAGCATAATGTTTCCAAGGTTCACCCATGTGTAGCATGTATTCATTTCTCTTTATGGCTCAATAGTATTTCATTGTACTTACAGCCCACATTTTGTTTATCCATTCCTCTGTTGTTGGACACTATCTCCATTAATGGTTGAGTCACCTGACTTTCAGGTACCCCTTCAGACTTCGGGTGTTTAATAAAATTAGGTGAATGCAAGAGAACTCTTAGTTATGAAAAAGAAATCCTAGTGCATGATGATAATTCTTGTCATCAAAAAAGAAACAAATGGACCAAAACACCTGTTGAAAGACCTGTCTTTGTCTCCCGCTGTCTTGCAGCTCTGTGGCCAGTGCGAACTCAATACAACTTGTTTCACTGTTCGTGTTAAAGCAGATCTTAAACAAAACGGTTGTATGTGGGCAGGCCAAGAAGGATACACCAACACAGTGAAAGAAGTTTGAATTCCTTATCCTTAGGAAAACACTTTTCCAGTGGGTACTCATTCTAACAGACCACATGTTGGCAGGCAGGTGGTGGCGCTTCCTTTGTGGGTCTCGGGAACTTCTTAACTACACCTGAACTTGGCAATTATGACCATTGAGAATGAGCTTTCTTTTTTGAGAACCAAGAAATGCAATATGCACAATTTACCTTTTTTTTCCTCAGGAGCTATTTTGTTCCTCATTAATGCCAAGACAAAGAGTTTATAAGGGTCCTTGGCATATAAATGTCTAATTAGGAAACTTTCAAAGCTGACACCAACTAGAACATTCACTTTATTTTTTTTGAAAGAGAAGAAATGAAGAATTTATCATTAACTGTTAAAGAGGTCCTCCGGTAGAATGAGCTTCCTATTGGTACATTCCACTCAAGCGAGGCTAAGTCTGTTGCTCTCATCCATGAAGTCAAATGTTGACGCTGCCATTAAACTGGTCCTGGGGGCATGTGGTATGTATTCACACTCTCATTGTCCTAGCTTGGGCATACTTAAAGGACAGCCTAAGACCAAAGATTGTATGCAGATAGGTTATTTGGAAGGTTATCCTAAAGGAGGAAAGAATAAAACAGGGAAAGAGGGAACACACTACTGTGGGAAACATCGTCTTGATTTTGCCGGAAACATCTGAGAAGCCCACTTAATGCCTTCTAGAATTATCCCCCTGAAAGTCAGAAAGCAGACCATGACTTCCTGCCTAATGCATATGCCTGGGACAAGCCAACATCCATCAGTGTCTGTGGTGTCCCAGGGCAGAAAATGAAAATATGTAATATATTTGTTATCTATGGATATAAAATAAATCACCCCCAAACTTAGTGGCCTAAAACAACATTTATTATTTTACAGTTTCTGTGAGTCAGGAATGTAGGAGAAGCGTAGCTGGGTAATTCTGGCTCAGAATCTCTCATGATGTAGCCAAGATGTCGATCCAGGCTTCTATCACCTGAAGGCTTGACTGGGGCTGGAGGATCTGCTTTCAAGATGGCGCATTCCCATGGCTGTTGGTGTAAATCCTGAGTTTCTTGCCATCTGGACCTCTCCAAAAGGTTGCTTGAGTGTCCTTACCACATGGTAGCTAGTTTCTTCCAAAACAAATGATCCGAGAGAGAGCCAAGCATAAGCCATAGTGCCTTTTATGACCTAGTCAATAGTATTTATGCCACTGGGTACACAGAGCAACCTGATACAATGTGAGAGAGAACTACAGGAGGATGTGAATACCAGAAGGCCAGGATGATTGGGGCCACGTGGAGGTTAGCTACCACACGTGAGCATGTGCTCAAGTGACATTATCAGCACAAAATGTGCAAAAACCCACCCAGAACTGTCCACCTCAACCTCAGTTAAAATGATACATGAGGCTCAAGAATGTAAGTCATGGTATTCCAGATGCTTGATGAAGCTATGCCTCCTTCACACCTCCCACTACTTACACTCAATCATGTCCTTGGTGCTCCAAGTTGAACCCGGATGATATTCAGCTAAAGATCTCAGACAATACCGATGCGCAAAGCTTATCTAACAACTACAACAACAACAACAAAAAACCCATTGCCATGAAGTCGATTCCGACTTACAGTGATATAGGACAGAATAGAACTGCCCCATAGAGTTTCTAAGGAGTACTTGGTGGATTCAAACTGCTGACCTTTTGGTTAGCAGCTGTAGCTCTTAACCACTAAGCCACCAGGGTTTCCAAGCTCATCTGGAGTTCTAAAATTGCAAGTACAATCCAAAACAAAACCAAACCCATTGCTGTCGAGTCAATTCCGACTCATAGCAACCCTACAGGACAGAGTAGAACTGCCCTATGGGGTTTCCAAGAGGCACCTGGTGGATTGGAACTGCTGACCTTTTGGTTAGCAGCCTGAGCTCTTAATCACTGTGCCGCCAGTGATTTGGAAATAGATGATTTGGAAATGGCATACATCTTGGATTGAGTAAATAACTTAGAAAGTTTATTTCTTGGTTTTCTTTCACCCCCAAGCTACAGCAGACAGGCTACAGAAGCCAACGACACATGACTGCCTGCCTTCTAGTAGGGGAACAAAACAGATCAGATATTCTGGTTTTATGGAACGGGACAAGACATAACCAAAAAGAAAACAAGTCTGTGTTAAATACAAATGTTACCGTAATGCGTTCATCACGAAGAGAAAATTCATATTGGTTAAAGTCCACTTAACATTGGAATAGTCTCCTTCATACTGTCAGGGGTCATAGCAGATGATAAACACATACTTCAAAGTCATGATTTACTGAAATGCACACAAAAAAATCATTTGGGTAGGTGAGGGGAAAAGCATTTCTATCCATAAACCAAACCCATTGTCATTGAATTGATTCCAACTCATTGCAACCCTATAGGACAGCGTAGAACTGCCCCATAGGGTTTCCAAGGAGCAGTTGGTGGATTTGAACTGCCAATCTTGTGGTTAGCAGCTGTAGCTCCTAACCACTGCACCACTGGGCTCCTTTCTATCATACAGTACGCTAAAAACAAAACAAAAAAAAAACCCTAGGTAACAAAGACAACTGTTGTCCATCCAATACCCATCCTTTCCTTCTTCCTTACCATTAGAACCCAATTTTGATGCCCAGCTTTTTATTTCCTTTTTTCTGGTACCTGTGGGCTTCTTTTGCTGCTCTCTATTTGTTTGAGTTGTAGGGTTAATTTTTTTATTTTGGCCCTTTTTTCTTTTTGGATATGTGCATTTATTGCTATAAATTGACCTCTGAGTGGTGCTTTTACTGTGTCCCAAAGATTCTGGTAGGATGTGTTTTCATTCTCATTTGATTCTGTGAATTTCTTTATTCCATCCTTGATTTCTTCTATACCCAGTAGTTTTTGAGCAAGGTGTTGTTCAGTTTCCATATATTAGATTTTTTTCCTTGATTTTTCTGTTATTGATTTCTACTTTCATGGCTTTATGGTCAGGAAAGATGCTTTGTAATATTTTGATATTTGGTCTCTGTTAAGGCTTGCTTCATGGCTTAATATGTGGTCTATTCTGGAGAACGTTCCATGTGCATTGGAAAAGAAAGTATACTTGACTGCTGTTGGATGGAATGTTCTATGTATGTCTATGAGGCCAAGTTGGTTGATTGTGGTATTTAGATCTTCCATGTCTTTATTGAGCTTTTTTCTGGATGTTCTGTCCTTCACTGAAAGTGGTGTGTTGAAGTCCCCTACTATTACCATGGAGCTATCTATTTCTCTCTTCAACGCTGTTACAGTCGTGGGGTGTATAAATATTTATTATGGTTATGTCCTCCTGGTGTATTGATCCTTTAATCATCAGTGTCCTTCCTTATTCTTTGTGGTGGATTTTGCTTTAAATTCTATTTTGTCAGAGAGTAATATTGCCACTCTTATTCTTTTTTGATTGTTGTTTGCTTGATATATATTTTTTTCATCCTTCGAGTTTTAGTTTGTTTGTGTCTTTAAGGTGTGTTTCTTGTAGGCAGCATATAGATGGATCATGTTTTTTAATCCATTTTGCCAGTCTCTGTTTATTGGTGCATTTAGTCCATTTACATTTAGCATAGTTATTGATAGGTATGAATTTAGTGCTGTCATTTTGATATTTTTTTTGTGTGTGTTGTTGACAGTTTCTTTGTTCTACTTAATTTTCTGTGCTGAGTCATTTTTCTTGATGTATTTTCTTTCCATCTTTTTCATTGTTGATTTTGTGTTTGTTGAGTCTTTATGTTTTTCTTGTTTTTTTATTTTGATGTGTAGGATTGTTAGTTTCCTCTGTGGTTACCTTAATACTTACCTCTAATTTTCTAAGTTTAAACCAATCTTTTATTTCTTGCTATCACCTTTACTTCCTCTCCATATGAAAGTTCTATGACTACACTATTTAGTCCATCTTTTTTGTTTTAATGTTGTCATCTTTTACATATTGATGTCTCTGTTTCCCTATTTTCAGTGCTTTAGCTTTGATTTATTTTTGTGACTTCCCTATCTGGGTTGATATCTGGTTGTTCTGTCCTGTTTTCTAATCTTGGGTTGTTATCTGATGTTATTGATTTTCTAACTGGGGGACTCCCTTTAGTATTTCTTGTAATTTTGTTTTGATTTTTACAAATTCCCTTAACTTCTGTTTATCTGGAAATGCCCAAATTTTGCTGTCATATTTGAGAGACAGTTTTACTGGCAATTTTTTTTTTGCTGGCAGTTTTTTTTACTTCAAGGCTTTATATATGTCATCCCATTGCCTTCTTGCCTTCATGGTTTCTGCTGAGTAATCAGAGCTTAGTCTTATTGGCTCTTCTTCATAAGTGACTTTTCGTTTATCCCTAGCTACTCTTAAAATTCTGTCTTTATCATCAGTTTAGGCAAATTTCATTATAATATGTCTTGGTGACTTTCTTTTGGGACCTCCCCTGTGTGGGGTTCAATGAGCTTCTTGGATAGATATCTTCTCGTCTTTCATGACATCAGGGAAGTTTTCTGCCAGCAAATCTTCAACAAGTCTCTCTATATTCTCTGTATCTCCTCCTCTTCTGGTACTCCAATCTCTTGTAGGTTATATCTCTTGATAGACTTCCAAATAATTCTTAGGATTTCTTCATTTTTTAAAATTCTTTTATCTGATTTTTTCTGAAATAAATTGGTATCGAGTGCTTTATCTCCAATCTCACTAATTCTGGCTTCCATTGCCTCAATTCTGCTCCTATGACTTTCTATTGAGTTGTCTAATTCCGAAATTTTATTGTTAATCTTCTGGGTTTCTGTTTGCTGTCTCTCTATGGATTCTTGGAGCCTTAAACTTGTCATCACTCTCTTGTATAACCTTCTTAAGTTCTGCTGTTGTTGTGTCTGTGTGTTCCTTGGCTTGGTTGCCTGATTGCCTTCTTAATCTCTTGAAGAGCTCTGTATATTAATCTTTTGAACTCTACCTCTGATAACTCCAAGGGTTTCTTTTCCTCTGAGAGTTTTCTTGGTTCTTTGTTTTAGTCACTTGCTGAGGCTCTCACGGTCTGCCTCTTTATGTGATTTGATATTGACTGTTGTCTCCGAGCCATCAGTAAAACCTGTTGCCATTGAGTCAATTTTGACTCATAGCGACCCTATAGGACTGAGTAGAATTGCCACATAGAGGTTCCAAGGAGTGCCTGGTGGATTCGAACTGCCGACCTTTTTGTTAGCAGCTGTAGCACTTAACCACTACACCACCAGGGTTTCTGAACCATCATCAGTAAGTTACTATATTTATTTTATGTTTGCTTACTGTGTCCTAGCTTCTTGTTTTGTTTTGTTTTGATATGCCCAAATAGGCTGGTTGTGTGAGTTACTTTGATTATTGGTGTCTGTCACCAGGCAGTTAGAGCTGTTTACTTTTCTTGTGTGAATTCAGCTAGGTGTCCAGTTCATTGATCACTGAGTGTGTGAGGCAGGCTCTCACCTACAGTCCTAGTGGGCAGGGCAACTAGGGGTGATTACAGTAGGCCCAGATATCTGTCTGCAGTAGGAGGTTATGTGATGAGCAAGTTAGTGGGCAGATAGCTGCCCCTGAGTGCCTGGGTGGAAGGTATGTCCCTGTTTCCTAAAGCACATAGTTGGGTGGGTTTTGCAGCCAGACTTTGGGTACCCAATGCTGTTGGCTGTAAGGACTGGGAGGCACCACTTATTCCCTGACCTCTGTCACAGGTGGCTAGATGGCCCCGATGTGGGTAGGTGAGGATCCTGCTTAACGGGCAGGGCGGTGTCAAATGTCATGAATCTACAACTCCCCCTTTGCTGTTGCAGTTGAAAATAGGCCTCAGGTATATACCCTGTTGTATTGTGCTAATGAGGGCATACGCTGTTGAAATGGGCCCACATAGGTCTAGGCAGGGGTGAAAGGCATTCAGAGTTCATGGGACCCTTATACCTATGCCTAGGCAAAGGGCTGTGCCTGCCCTGAGTTCCTGGCTTAGGGGAGCTGGCAGATTATTTTTTTCTGTTTGTTAATTTGCTCCCTCTCCAAAGCCAGGAGAATGACTCGGGTGTGGGATGGGTCCCACTTCCAACAGCAATCGCTGAAGCTGGACCAGGACCAGAGCAGAGTGGGGAGGGGGTTGGTAAATGGGAGAGAGGTACTTGCCAGAGGGGGGAAGGGTCTTTTTGATCCCACACGGTAGGTTAGACACTTGCACTTAACTTTCACAGATTCAGTGCTGCTTTCCCTGGTTCTGCAGGCCTATGCAAAATGTCCACCATTTGGTCTTTCATGGTGTGGAAAATGCATGCATCCCTAGCACTACGGCTTGCCCCAGCCTGTGCACACCAGCCAGTCCAGCCTGCAGGGCACCAGCCAGGTGATGTTCTGGCAAATCCTCACTGCTTCTGAACTGTCTCTCCCTCCCCATGCCACTGAGTCCAACTCCTCAACTTTGTCTTTGATCTTCAGGGCTCCTAGACTGTCATATATAATCAATTCACTTGTTTTCTTGGGTCTTTGTTGTAATTGGGACCACAGGAAGCATCTGACTACTCCGCTATCTTGGCCCTGCCTCTGATGCCCAGCTTTAAAAAAAAAAAAAAAAATCCCATCTTTTCTGGCAACTTGGAATGGCCATGTGACACTGTTCTGACCAATAAGACTTGTGTGAAATCTGTTGGTTTTTCCTTTAAAAAAACTTTTGCATTCCTGATTTACCCGTTACTCCTATTTCTGTGTTCTGCCCTGCCTGAAAGTTGAGATAGTGACTGGGGCTGGAGCTGAGGAGCCATGTTGTGGTTATGAGGGAAAGGCCAAAAGAATCACACAGACCTCCTTGAGCCACCCAACAACCAGCTGCTGATTTGCTCTGTACTTGTGTGAGAAAAAGAAACCCCTCTGGCTTTAGCCATTGTTGTTTGGTTTTCTGTTACATGCAGTTAAACTCAATCCCTAATAGATACAATACACACAAATCTGTTTAAACCATCTGTTATGGATTGAGTTGTATCCCCAAAGAGAAATGATGATGCCCTAGACCCCGTACCTTTGAATATGACTTTGTTTGAGGAAATAGGGTCTTTCTTTATACATGCTGTCAGTCAATCAATGAGGTCATACGGGAGTAGTGTGGGTCCTAATCCTATATGACCAGTGTCTTATCAAATATGGCAGACATGGAAACGGTAACATACGTACGGAGACGGCAGCATTTGAGGATCTGTCTACAAGCTGAGAAGCACCTTCGGCTACAGAAGCTGAAAGAGACAAGGAAGGCTTTTTCCTTAGAGCAGAGAGAGAGCATAGCCCAGCTCGATTTAAGCTTCCAGCCTCCAGAACTGTGAGACAATAAATTTCTGCCCTTTAAAGCCACCTGCTTTGTAGTATTTTGTTATGACAGCCTTGGGGGCTAAGATACCATCCTTAAACAAATGATAATTTTGTTGAGCTGATTGCTAATTTAAAAAAATTTCATCATCTCCAAAGAAGTGGTTTCAAAGTTGTCAAGTATATAAAATCGTCACTGTTGATTTTCTTCTAAAAAAATATTCTCTCCGTGATAATCCTAACACTTCCACACACCAAGGCTTTTTTTCAGCTTGCCAAGCTCTCACACACCTTTGAGTTTTCACATATGACAGTCCCTCTGTCTAGATGCCTCCCCCCTCCTCCCAAGCCTGTCCCCAATTTACCTGACATTTCCTTGCAGCGGCCTTTCCTGTCTCCTCCCATCTAAATCAAGTCACTCAGTTACATTCCCGTGCAAACCGAACTTTTTCTTTCTGGAATTTACCAAATTTATACTTATATACTCATTTTTGAAATTATATGTATAATTTGTTTCCCCACTAAAGTGAAAGCGCGCTCAGGCCTGGGGCTGTATTGATTGCATTCACTGCTGTATTCCTGTCCCCTAGCTCAGTACTGGAATCCTTGGGTGGTGCAAACAGTTACCATGCTCAGCTACTAATGGAAAAGTGGGAAATTTGAGTCCACCCAGAGGTGCCTGGAAGAAAAGACTGGTGATCTGCTTTTGAAAAATCAGCCATTGAAAACCCTGTGAAGCACAGTTCTATTCTGACACACGGGGGTCGCCATGTTGGAATTGATTGGCTCCAGTCTGGTTAGCATAGTGCTAAGTGGACTGTTATACCCACACTACCTTTCAAGGAACCTCTGGAAAATCCAAGTAGAGTGCTCTTGTTTCAAGAGTTTATAGAATTTAGAGACTATTAGAGATGATTCCCACACTGGATTGTGTCAACGGGAATGTTTAAGCTTTTCTACTCATTTCTCATTTTTTGTTCTTTCTGACTGAAAGTCTCCTGGGAGCAGAACGGTGTTCAGGGATGGTGCCTCCACAAAGCAGTCTGGGCAAACTTCCCAGCTGTCAAGTCAACTGATAGAATTTTCCTGGAGTGACAGCTTCTAATCTCTCTTAATGGCCCAAACAATGGGAAAATATTGATTTTTTACAGAGGCAAGAATCTCTGAATGCTTTCTCGTGTTTTTAAGGCCTGCATTTTAAAGAGGTAAATACAGACTGGAAAATATATATTTACACTCTGGTGGCAAAGCAGGCATCTGGAGAGAATTTAACTATGGTGATACTTTGCTCCCAAGTAAAAGTTCTGTTCGTTATGATACAGCACAAAGTTATCTGGCTTTTCAGAAAGGTGCCATTCTCTTTCTGTGCTCTATACAAAACTGAAGGCAAGATTTCAAGATAAGCTATTTTAAGAACATTAAAACATAGCCAAACCAAAATAAAAAGGCCAGAAAAAATTGGGAAAAAATCCAACAAGTCATAAGAAAAGTTGAAAATATAACACCTGTTTGCTGGTTATTCTGTTCTTCAAGTACCTACTATCGTGGACGTAATGGGTGGGGGAAATGGTTAAGTGCTTGACTCCTAACTGGCAGGTTGACGGTTCAAATCCACTCAGAGGTGCCTTGGAAGAAAAGCCTGGTGATCTGCTTCTGAACTATTACAGCCCTGAAAACCCTATGGAGTAGTTCTACTCTGACACACAAGGGATCACCATTAAGTTCGAATTGACTTTACAGCAATGGGTTTGGTTTTTTTGTTTGTTTTGACAATGGAAATTCCAAGAAGTAACTCCTGGTTATCTGGAAGTCTTGCTAATCTGGGCTACCTGGGCTTGAAGGACAGAGAGGCAGGATGTGGGATAAGAAAGACGGGCTGCATTTCCAGCTATAGGCTCTGTCGTACACTGTTGAGTCTTAGGACTAACAGGTTGGCTAGAGACAAGGGTTCTAGGGTATTTGGAAGTTTATGTATCCAGATTGCTCAGGTCCCAAAGGAGCCATGTGGAAGGATTTCTGGTTAATAAATAAACCTCTGACTTAGCAGTGATTTAATGTAAGGTAGTAATTTACAAACTGCTTCATTGAAATTATTGGGACATAAATTCTCAGTAAATTGATGTTTTAAATTACTAAATAAAAATGAATTAGAAATTAGACTATATAAGAAGTATACAAAGGACTTACCAATCCTTTATTCATCGTTCTGAGAAATACCTGCTTTAAGGGGAGGACAGAATGAGTCTATCTATCTATCATCTATCTGTCTATCATCTATCTATCTTCATTCTTGGTTTTTAATGTAACCTCAATATACTAAAAGTACTATGAGAAAATAACATTTTTTACATTAACAATTCTTTCAGTGCCTTATAGACAAGAATTTTCAAAATGTTACTGATAAATTATCCACCACAGGTTACCCATCATAAAGAGTTGACCAGAAAATATCAGAGACACAGAGTTAATACAGTATACAGATTGTATACAGTCAGCCCTCTGAATCTGCAGGTTTCACATCCATTGATTCAAACAACCACGGATAGAAAATATTCAGAAAAAAAGAAAAGAAAGTTCCAAAAAGCAAAACTTGCATTTGCCCCTTACCGAGCACCACGCTGAAGCCACGTGAACACTACCCTGAATCCACACAAATGAAGTAATGTGTAGGCATATCCTGCTGTTGCCTCCTGCCATTTCATAGATCCCTGGTCTCTGTCTGGCACTCGTTGTTTGAGCTTGCAAAGACTGAGAAAGCATGAAGTGTTAAGTGTAAGCATTAACAACTGTTTACATTGACTTGATAATGAGTTTGGTTTTTTGGTTACATTGGATTAGGTATTATAAGCAATCTAGAGATGATTTAAAGTATACAGGAGGCTGTGCATAGGTTATCTGCAAATACTGCACCATTTTATATAAGGAACTTGAGCATCCTCAGATTTTGGTATCTGCAGGGCATCCCGGAACCAATCCCCCGTGGATACCAAGGGAGGACCGCACTTTTGTACTTTCCATAACACTATAACAAGGATAATATAGTTCAATCTAGAGAGGAGATGCTGCCTTTGCCAGACATAGAAATACTGTTTTTGAACTTTATTCCACTGGAAAAACATTAAAAAGCCCAGTGGGCTGGGATACCCATCAGGAAGCTTTGACCTTATAGTTAAAATCACTTTCAAGGCCACAAAAGCAAGGTGTACTGTGGTTCTGTTATCTACTCCCTGGGGAATCAGACATACAAAGCTAAACTTGAGGTCAGAAAGATGAGTAAATTTGAGCACACAGCTTATATTAAGCCCAGCCAAAAACAGTTGCCGTCAAGTTGATTTCAACTCACAGTGAGGGTATAGGACAGAGTAGAACTGCCCCATAGGGTTTCCAAAAAGCAGATTGCCACGTCTTTTTCCCATGGAGTGGCTGGTGAATTCAAACTGTTGACCTTTTGGTTAGCAGCCCAGTGTTTAACCACTGCGCCACCAGGGTTCCTACAGCTTATATTACTAGTGCCAATAAAGTGAACATGATTGTCTTAAATTTTTTTTTAACTATTGTTTCAGTTTTGTTTTAATTAAAACTTGGAATGGACACAGCAAACAGCATTGCTACTTATCTGTTCTGAAGTCCTAATGAGTCAGTAAAAGACTAAATCTCATGAAAGCATATTTACAAAGGCTGCCCAATGTTAGAAGTTAGAGTCTAGCTGAACCTCTTTAATAGCTTGCATTGATTGTGTTTTAATCTTTGGGTAACTAGCAGGAATATTTCACCTGTTATGTCACAGTTTAATCTGTGGAGTTTGGGATAAAAGAAACACAGATGGAACTGAGGAAAGTTTTGCTGTGTGGACAATGTGATTATTCACTCCGTCTGAGTGACATTGTTTTGTGTATATACACCGAGAAAAGTTTAATGAGCCATCATTTACTATGACAATGAGGGCATATGAGTGGTCCTCCAACTAAAGAGCAGAGATTATCTCTTTGTGAAGACAAATTTGATTAAAAGGTACCTCTTGTCCACTTTTTGTGGTATTAAACAGGGAACCAAATGCTTAGCCTCAATGTAACCATCTTTCCAGCATCCTTCAGGGAAATGCTGCCTGTCAACACTTGGGTAAACAATATCTGTGAGTGATGGGAGGAGAAGCACTCAAAGGCAGGAAAGCAACGGGCATTGGAAGTCTATAAGACCCGCATGCAATTTCATGAAAGAACTAGAAAGCTCAAAAAGTGAGTGGAATTTTGTGCCTACCCCTCTTCAGTCTTCTCAAACTTCCCACAACCTTTATAATCAAGGAATTCTTTTCCTCGTTGCAATGAATAGAGTGAACACTGTAGTGCTTGTGCCAACAGAGAAGTAAAAGAGCACAGTTAATAAAAAATAATGAGACATCCTTAAAAGTCACGCACATAACCACCTCCTCTGCCCCTGCCTTGAAGGCCAGTAAAATGCTAAACATGGAGACACAGGCCCAGGAACCAGCTTTTTGCTAAAAAAAAAAAATTACCAGGGGATCTGAACCAGGCTCAGAGGGACACTTGAAATCCGGATACGTGAAATCTGTTCATGTAGCATGATCCTGAATTTGTGTTCAAAGACTCTAAAACAAAGTACGGTGAAATATTTACTCAGAAAGCAGGGGGCAGTGCCATGTGGAGGTGAGAAGTTGGGGCTGAGGGGGACCATGAAAGAGAGGAGGAACAAAATGGAAGGTAATCGAAATCATTTGTACCGATCTCATTGCTAACAATGTCTGCTTCCTTGGGGGGCAAAGTTTGCAGAACATCTAATCTTTCTCTGTTGATGAGAATCTTGTAGAATGATGGCCACTGCTTTCAACAAATATTTATGCATAGTTTTTTATGTATGAAACCATAAAACGCAGATGGAACTGAGGCAAGGTTTGCTGTGTGGGCAATGTGATTATTTACTCTGTTTGAGTGACAGTGTTTATATATATATATAATGGAATATTATTCAGCCATAAAGAGAAATGAAGTTCTGATACAAACTTAGACATGAATGAACCTCGCAAATACTATGCTGAGTGAAATAAGCCAGGCACAAAGGACAAATATGGTATGATCCCAGTTAAATGACATGTCTAGACTAGGCAAATGCAGAGCAACAGAAGTTTCACTAGTGGTTACCAAAGGCTGGGGAGAGCAGGGAGTGGGAAGCTACTGCTTGAAGGGCACTGTACTTCTGTTTGGGGTGATGAAAAGCTTTTGGAAACAGATAGCAGTGATGGTTGTACAACGTGCTGAATGTAATTAACATCACTGAATTGTACAATGAAATATGATTAACATGGAAAAATTTTTTGATATATATATAATCACAACAAAAAATTTTAAACAGTCAAGTTATTTTTGTATTTTCTCCTTTTAAAAAAAAAAAAAACTTTGATTTCAATGACAGACTGATAGCCACTTTAACATCTGATAAAGGCCTTGCAATAGAAATAGAAAATAGGTATCACAAAATTCCTGCACACTTCTACAATTCTACAAAATTACCCTCAGACTCTGTAGGAGAAGCCTGTAAAACAAGGTTATAAGTTAGACACAGAAAAGCACACTGACACCAATAAAGGCGACAGCTGGCAGCAGAGAAGGGGGGTGGAAAAAAATTTTAAAGCAAGCAGAAGACTAAAGGGTGGTTATTGAGGGTCATTTAGTATACAGGTAAAAAGCTCCTGAAATTAGATGAAGAGTAGCCAGTTAGGAAAGAGTGAAGAATGCTAGAAGAAGCAGGTACATTGACATAAGTTAAAAGTATAAGTTGATAGCAAAGGAGGCTACAGGTAACAATAAGAAACTCAAAGAGTGCAATGATCTGAGGCCATTTAGTAGTAAAAAAAGAGTTAAATGCTCAACAACTGGCCAAATGGTTGAAGATTTGAAAACACCCTGAGGAGATTCGGGAGACAGTCCTCACTATCTGCTTCCAAAAGTTACTGCCTTGAAAATCGCATGGAGCAGTTCTACTCTGCAAGCATGGGTTTCCATGATTTGGAATTGACTTGGCAGCAACTAACAGCAAGCAGCTCTATGCCACCGCCCATCTGTCAGTTTGTCATACTGTGGTGGCTTGCATGCTGCTATCATGCTGGAAGCTATGTCACCAGTATTTCAAATACCAGCAGGGTCACCCATGGCGGACAGGTATCAGTGGAGCATCCATAAGACAGACCAGGAAGAAAGGACTGGCAATCTACTTCTGAAAATTAGCCAATGAAAACCCTATGGAACACAACAAAGTATTGTCTGATATAGTGCTGGAAGATAAAGCCCCTAGGTTGAACCAAAAAAAAAACCCAAACCCGTTGCCATTGAGTCGATTCTGACTCATAGTGACCCTATAGGGCCACTCAAAATATGCAGTGGCTGCAACAATGAACTCAGCATACCAGCGATTGTGAGAATGGTGCAGGACCAGGCAACGTTTCATTCTGCTGTACATGGGATCGCCATGGGTTGGAGCCGACTTAACGGCAACTAACAACAGCAGCAGCAGTGGCAGCTCTTCTCAATTTAATAATCCCTGGGAAATCACATCATTGTGACATTGTTTTCCATAACGATGGCCCTTAGTCATCGAGGAAAAGTTTAAATCCTCTTCAGTATTCTCTATTTTAAAAAGCAGGAAATATTTTAGGGGCAGGAAATGGTGTAATACATTTTGGAGTTTTATAAGCAAGATTTGGTTGTGTCGACATTTTACATAGTGCCTGACAGCTGAGATCTTTCTATAGCTAAGATATATATTACTTGGGATCTGATTAACTAAGGGGTCACAATATGTCCTTGATCAATAAAATGTGCTTTAAAAATTTTCTTCAATAACTATTGGCCATGTTGACACGTCATTAGAAATGGATAGGCAGAAGAATAGATTATATTTTTATAGAGCCCCACAATTATTTTAAAACACTAAAAACTTAGTCTATACTGGGGAAAGCATTTTGTGTAGAATTTAACACAGATGGAGAGATGACAGGGAGGGAGTAGAGAGCAAGAGGAAGAGCATGAAGAACATGTGGTGGCTTGGCACATTCACTAATGCTAAGGGTTCTGGCTGCCCAGAGCTAGATAGAGGTAGAACTCTAGAGTTGAGGTGATGGGGTTTGGAGAATGTCAGAAAGTGACCTCCATGCCTCTATGTGTCTCCCTTCAATAGGTGTGAAGGTTACAGTGTTTTGTCCCAATATGCGTGTCCTATGGAGACTTTGGGGAAACCACACTTCTGTGGAAGTTCCCTGTCTTTCATCTGGGGGAAGGAAGATCACAGAACTAGAATAGGGAACAAACTTGACACACAGCCCTTACCTAGAGGGGAGAGAGGATGCCCCACTTTCCTAGGCTCTAGATATGCTTGCAGAGTCCCTGGGTGGCACAGATGTTTAAGTGCTCAACTCTTAACCAAAAGGTTGGTGGTTTGAGCCCACCCAAGGTGCCTCAGAAGAAAGGCCTGGCAATTTACTTCCAAAAAATCAACCATTGAAAACCCTATGGAGCACAGTTCTACTCTGACACATATGGGGTCGCCATGTGTCAGAATCAACAGGAAAAAAAAAAGATATGCTCGCAGGTGCTGTTTGAGGGAGCACCTGGTGAAAGTGGAAGCTGGCCTCTGTCTCGGGACAAGGGGGCAAAAACAAAGTCAAAACACACCCTAGGATTTCATAAGGGTAAACCAACCATATCTAATTAGTTAGAGTTTTTAGTTACATACGAATTCTGTGTCTACTTTTGCTTGAATCATCATAGAACTTTTGTAGTCTTCCTTACACATTACAGCCTCTTCTCAAGTGGTCAGCCAGGCCACGTTTGAACACATCCTTGACAGATAACTTCCATCTCCTGAGGCGGTCCTAGACAACCACTGAGAAGATAACCATTGTAAAGTTCACTCACTTCAGCAAGTAAGAATTTAATTTCTGGTATACCAGGGGTTCAAAAAAAATCACTCTCCTTTTCACTTTTTGTGGAACAATGTCTTTTCTGGTTTTTCTAGTTCTTGTTCCACACCTATCCTGTAACATTTAAGTTAAAATTACGTGAAGGCTGATTATAACGTCCATTTGGTAGATTTTCCAGGACTTTTTCCAGTCCATCAGTCATTTCAAAATTTGTTAACACCTGCACCAGAGGGTGAGTTAGAAAAGTGTTAGTAAGGATTGAAATGACTAATGAACCAGACATTCTTTTTTTTTTTTTTAAGCAAAATTACAGGCATGGGATTAAATTGTCATCCATTTTATGGTTCTGTTTTAGAAATTTACTAGTATATTGGGCATCACTAAATACATCTAAAAGATAGTTATGCAGCAATATAACTTAGATATAGCATTTCCCACCAACAAAGCTTGCAGCATTTACCCATGATGCTTGTCTCAGCTGCCTGCCTAAGTGGAATTCCCACTTCTTTTGGTATGGTTTGGGGAGTTGGGACACCATCTCTATATATTGGCTTCTGTGGTATTTACTGCATCTAAAATGAAAGCTTTTGCATTTAAATGTTGCCTGGAAAAAACACAATATCTTGCTTTCTTTTATTCATTCATTTGAAGTAATTATTGCTATCACAGTCTCATGTGCATTTTTCCAAAACCATAATGATTTGAGACTTATAGAGTATGGTAAGACAGTTGGATTGCTTTTTCAAGCAAGCAATTTTGTGTGACAAATGGTGGTAATCTGAGCCACTTTTTGGTTTCTAAAGATTTCATTTGTTCAAAGGATGATTTCAGGGTCCATATAATTTCTTACCTGGAAGCTAAGATCTTATGTTCAAAATCCTGTTTTCAAACGCCTATGTGTAGAATGCAGGTAAGAGTGCTTAAAATAAGACATAAGAGTTTGTAGAGTTTTCCTTTCTTACCTTCATTGCTAAGAGCATCTCTGAGTTCTTTGTAATTAGTTTACAAGAAACATGGAAAATAAGCTGGTCTTTCCAAATAAACTACATTTTTCCCTACGGAATTTATACCAAAACATGTATTTATTTTTACAAACCAAATGATACGAATGTAAGAAATGCAATACTAGATCAGCCCAATGATCTAACCAGCCTGTGGTTTCAAAGTCTCATAGTACTCCATCAATGCTGGCCTCAGAACTTTTGGAATGTATTTCAAACTCCCCTGGTTTCCTCTAATATTCAAATCAGGGTTTACTGTTCATAGATTTATCTAAACGTTAGCTGAACTTACTTATACCTTTGGCTTATATCAACAACAGAAATAATGAGTTCCACAATTTTACTCCCTTCTTGTAAAACAAAACTGCACAGAAGCAAATACCTTGATTAGCAAATGTCCTGGGGCATGAAGCTCCTTTATAAGCAAACCAGTCAGATTAATCAAAGCTGATCTTAAAAAAAGGGGGGGGGGCGGCGTTTGCAGATGAATACTGTAAGGCTGAGTGACAAAGAGTAGAGCTAAATCATTCATGCATGAAACTAAGCAGCTCAAACATACTCATGATGGCAACTTCTTCCTGTCCACACGCAGAGATAAACATAGACATCCTCAAAAAGATGGTGGGAAACTGGAATTTGTACTTAGCATCCAGCTTCCCTTTTTTGCATTCTTCCTCTGGCCTTATAACCATCCCCTCTCGTGTTTACTTCTGTTGTGCTCCTACAATGGTGGTTTCCCAGATTCCTGCCCCACTAAAGCTCAAAAGGCTTCCATTTCATCCTTTCTTGAATGGCTAATGTACTTTAGGGGCAGTGATTATGTGACATCTCAATGCAAGTAGAAAAATTTCTCCCCAAGAGTTAGAAGTTGTTCTATGTACTTACAGACAGTGAGAAAACCTGGGTGACTCCAAAGATACACTAGTGGTAAGGATGACACTGAAGGTAACACTGATTTAGAATGCTGAGTTTAGGTCTGTGGAGCGCGTGGTGGTGACGCGAAGGGTGGTGGGAACTTGCTTGCATGGGGAGACAGAGTGATACAACTCTGGTCCTAGGGAATGAAGTAAAAAAGAATTGTAGGTAGTACAGAATAAAGAGCAAGAGCACTGGATCTGGTATGACCTTGATAAAGCCATTTCATCTCTCTTGGAATGTTTTGCTTCATCTACAAAATGAAGACAAAAATAAAAACCAGAATAGAAGCTCCATATTCACTGCTTTAAGTCTCCAGAGCCTAGAACAAAAAGTGCCTAGCACCTGGTACGCCTTCAAGGATCATCTGTGGAACGGATGGGGGGATGGATGGGATGGATGGGATGGATGGATGGATGGATGGATGGAAGATGAGGATGAATATAATGTATAAATCCCCCTCCAAGTCTAACATTATATGATTTTATGATTCTTCTAGGATTTGTGGACTGCTTGCTTTTGCTGAAGTCTGCCAAGTAGGTAGCAACCCCTAGGCACACCCCATCCCAATTCAGAGTCTTCCAGAGCACACATCTCCTCTTCCCCAATCTTTCATTGTTCTCCCAGCTCAGGTGCTTATGTTGTTTTGGGGGCTCATTTTAAAGATTAGTATTTAATTATATCTTTATTTTCCAGTCTCCTGAAATATAGGCTTTCTGTATTACTTTTAACTCTGGCAGTGAAGTTTCTATCATCAGTAATAGAGAATTGAACATGTTGCTTTTTATACTAAAATTGTCTAGCCTTAAAAATTAATGTTTGAATGTTCATATTTGACCTTAAGAAGTACTGTTTATATCTCTGTTTAGAATGGAGTGTCTGTTTTTCATTAAAATTTAAATATTGATGGTTTCTCTGTAGGCAAATTATCTCTATTGTAGATTACTCACTACCAAAATGAATTATAACATCATTTCTTTTTTTTTTTTTTTTAAATGTATGTGCTGTTTAGGTTACTAAGATTACTGCTCTAAGATAGTAGATGTGAAAGATTTTTGTTTTGTTTTTAAAATAAATTAACTAAGTAGAAGTATAATGTACTAGCTATCTATTGTTGCCTAACATATTATCCCCAAACTTTGTGGCTTAAAATAATAATAAATATTTATTATCTCACACAGTATTTGAGGGTCAGGAATTTAGGAGTGGCTTAGCTGGGATGGTTCTGGCTCAGGGCCTCTCACGAGGTTGTAGGCAAGATGTCGGCCAGGGCTGCAGTCATCTCAAGGCTTGACTTGGGCTGGGTGACCTGCTTCCAAGATGGCCCACTCACATGGCTGACAAATGGATACTAGCTAGTAGCAGGAAGCTCCAGTCCCTGCCGCAGGGACCTCTGCACAGAGCTGCTTTGGTGTCCTCACAACATGGTGGCTGGGTTTCCTAGAGTAAGGGATACAAGAAGGAGCAAGTTGGGAGCCACAACGTCTTATATGACCTAACCTTGGAAATCACACACCATCGTTTCTACAATGTCCCATTTATTACACAGGTTAGCTTCCTTCAGTGTGGGCGGGATGACACAGGATGTGAATATCATGAAGCAAGGATGATTGGGGACCATCTTGGGAACTGCCTGTCAAACATAATGTAATATAAAAATCCATGTAGCTCATGCTTTCAATGTTCTGCCTCAAAATTGGCTTGCCCAAATCTCTATGCTAATTAGGTATATTTTCTGTTTTCCGAGTTACATCAGGTGACAGCTTTACTAATTTTTTATCTTGCCACCACATAACACATGCTGTCATTTTCCTAGCTTCCTATGACAATTCCTTTGCTACCTACCACCCAATCCCAGAACCAATTCCACTTCTAGGTAATAATTTCTGTGCTAGTCAACAATTGCTCCGTAACAAACAGCCATAAAAATGTCAATGGTTTTACAGCATTTTTTTCCACTCTCTGGTCTACAGATTTGGGGTGGCTCTGCTTCAGGCTGTGGGTCTACCAGGCTTGGTTCCAGGCTGAGGGTCTGTGCCGGAGAGCAAGGCCAAACTTGAAAGCATATTTCAGCCTCTGTTCACACTGCAGCCACTAAAATTCTATTGGTCAAAGCAAGTAACATGGCAGGGAAATACACTTGACCTGTCAGGAGACCATGTAGAGAGTATGGATATATAATATCACTACATTGAAGGAATGAATTGGGATCAACAATTCAATCTATCACACTAAGTAATATTTTATTTGACTAAATGTTTATATGTCTGAAACTGTTTTACACTTCTGGGCTAGATACTTTCTAAAGTCTTTTCTAGCTTTTGGAACACTGTGAAATAGAACACTTACATGGGTAAGAGGTAAATCAGCTAGAAGAGAGAGAGGTCAGTTCTGTTTGGCAAACACTAGGCGTGGTTATACAGTTCCCCAAGGAACTGGAGAGAGTGCAGGAAAGGCAGGAGGAGAAGGCTGCACAATTAATCTGTTTACCCAGAATTAGACCACTATTTATTATGGGCTCTCATATTTTTCTGGCATGCCATAAGTTATTCAGATGAGGTAGACTCATCCAATTATAAGTCCAAAAATATATTCTAAAGCTAAATACAAATAATTAAGATCATCCACACCACTGTACCCTTCCACCTTAAAAAAAAAAAAAAAAAAAGCAACAAACAAAACAAAACCAGTTGCCATTGAGTCAATTCCGATTTATGGTGACTCCATGATGGTAATGAAAGAGTTGACCATTTAATAATAAAAACTTAGACCAAATAAAATTAGGCTTCTACAAAGACAGGAAAATCAGTTATGACTGAAAATTCACTTATTTCAAGTTTCTATTCTGGCTGAGAAAACCTGGACACAAATTAGAACTGTAGCTTTCATATGTCAGCATTTCAGATATTGTGGTGGCCATAGGAATGCACTGTTCAGATCCCCCTTTAACAGAGCCTGGCTCAATCAATCAATTAATCAATTAATAAAAATAAAAAGAAATGAACAAGAGGTGGTTCTTCCTCTGAAAGGAATTGCAATCTAATTTATAATTAAAATTCGCATGTAGTGCAGAGAAAAATGTCCGGAAGGACTAAGATGACTAACAGTGATTATCTCAGGGTGATAAGATAACAGAGTAATTCTATTGTTTTTGAATGTCTGCACTTTTGCACCATAAACATAATTTAAAGAGTGAGAGAGCCTGGTCACTCTTTTCTGGCTGCTTCCAGCCAATGACTGAGCTTGGTGAGGGTACATTTGCTGAGCCATTACTGCCTAATATGGGACTCTTTGAACGGATACTTTTTGCTCAAGCACTCTCCGTTAGCCTAGCCAAGACTTTCAAGAGCTGCACTGTAGTCTGAGACCCTTATTACCCAATCCTCCTTCCTTTCCTGTCTTCCTTCACAGGTGTCAGATCAACATCACAGTTTGAGGCTCTCGCAGACTACTGCCCCCTCTCCCCTTAATCCTCCACAAGCATTCCCCCCAGTAAATCCCTTGCACTTCCAATTCTGTCTTGGTGTCTGCTTCCTGGAGGACCTGAACTGACATAAACATTGTGAGATAATCGCTTTGCTTTTCATGATTAATTGATTTATAAAAAGTATTCACTTGATTCAAAAGCTTGCTTGGCTTTAATAATATAAAAGAACAAAGATTGTTCCCTAAAAACTTGTTCTCTGGGATATCTTAACCTAGCTGACTTTTACTGATTTCTCTTGGTTAAATATAGCTGGAGGCCCTTATGGGTATTTTCGTCAAGGCTGTAAATGAAAGACATGCTGCATCTAAATAAAGAAATCAACCAAGAAAGAATAATGAATGGAGCACAGGAAGCTGGAGATATAAAGGGGAATTGTGGGGTCAAAGCACTGGGAGAGATGTACAGCTGTTCTCTGAACTGGGCTCAGAAAGCACTTCTGACTAGACATTGTAGTTTGTGTCTGGGTATTAGTTTCCTGGGGCCACCATAACAAATTATCACAAACTGGTGGCTTAAAACAAAAGAAATTCATTCTCTCACAGTTCTGGAGGCCAGAAGTCCAAGATCATGGTGTCAGCGGAGTTGGTTCCTTCTTGGATCTGTCATGCATTGAATTGTGTCCCCAGAAAATACGTGTTATCAATTTGGCTAGGCCATAGTACCCAGTATGACTACGGCAGGGTCTCAGAGGGATTCTGTTCCATGCCTCTCTCCTAGCTTCTGGTGGTTGCTGGCAATCCTTGGCATTTCTTGGCTTGTGGCAGCATAATTCTAATCTCTGCCTCTATAATCACATGGCATTTTCCCTGTGTGTCTGTGTCCAAATTTCTATCTTCTTATAATGATACCAGTCATTGGTTTTAGAGCCCACCTAATCAAGCATGGCCTCATCTACTTGATTACATCTGCAAAGGCCCTATTTCCAAGTAAGGCCACATTTACACGTTCTGGGTGGACATGAATTTTGAAGGAACATTATTGAAACCTGTATACCTGGTAACTTGAGAGATTAAAAACTAGATTTTAGACCGGTGTCATATGAGATGGTAAGGGATTTTCTGGTGGTAATCCTTTGAAAATAGGAATATAGGGTCTTCTCATAGGATCCAAAACATCAGAGATTGTTTGGGGGGAAGCTAGCCACCATGTAAGCAGTTTAATTTCTCTGAAATCACAATGCTGCAGAGGCCATGTGTAGGTGTTCTGGTTGACAATCCCAGTTGAATCTAACCTTCCAGGCACGCCTGCCTGCCAAAATACCACATACAAGTGAAGCTGCCTTGAACCCTACTAAACCAGGCAGCTAAAATACCTCTGAGTGACCTTAGTTGTTGGCATGAGGAAAAAACTGCCCAGTTGAGCCCTGCCTGAATTCCTGACCTACATGATTTGTGAGGTATAATAAAATGGTTGTGGTTTTAAGCCACTAAAATTTCAGGCAATTTGTTATGCAGCAATAGTAACCCAAACAGGTGGCTGAGGTCACTGGAAGAGAAGAGGCTAAGGTTTAAGCAGACTCATTCAGGTTAATGTTGAAGTTACCAAAGAGGGTGACAAGTATTGAGAGAGAGAGTGAGCCAGATGCAAAAGTAATCAGTGAGTAAGGGGAAGCAACTGGGACGTTGGTAGGTGACTGCAGTAAGGGGCATGTAGAGTGGGTAAAAAATGATAAAGCCTATGACATGCACAGGGAATTAAAACATTCGAAATGAAAGGGAGAAGACACTTTTGGAAACCACGGAAGAGTGCAAACTCAAGTATATAGGGAGTAAATTTAAAAAAGAAAAAACGAAATAGACTCCCACCAAGAGAGATGAGCGGAACTGGTGTCATGGGGGTATAGCCTTGTTTCTGTTGGAGTAAGAAAGTACAGTAGCCCTTGAGATATGAGGCTGAATATACACAGGAGTTTGCTGATGGCAATCCATGAATGCCAGAGGACATAATGGAAGGCTCTGAGCAGCTGTGGAAGGGTGGAGACTTGAGTCCATTGGGGGATATTCAGAATAGTACCAGTTGAAGGTCTGGCTGGTGACAGGTAACCTGGGGCTTTGGCTTCTGATGGTGACAGTGGAAAACTGGAATGAGAGGCACGATAGACTCCGTCCAGGGAGACTCAAGGAGAGGAAGGTGAGTAATGAGTTCAATATGTTCCATCATTAAACAAACATATCTGTTAATCAAGGGTGGCAATTTTAACAGTTTTGCCACATGTGTAGAAGCCTTCAGTATCATTTGAGGCACTTGGAGAGCTCTAGCTCAAAGACACAAGCAGTATCATAAAGCAAGAACTAGTAAGTGCCTGAAACAAGAGGAAAGGGTTAATCTTTACCAGTCCTCAGAAAGGGAGGCCATCATTTACAGCCAAGTCATTTTTAAACTCATTCAACAGCAGAGTATACAAAAGTCAGGAAGCTCTATGTGCAATATCATAAAATACTGATAAGTTTAAATTAATGAAATAAATCTGTGCTAAACTGGATGTCATCCTAATCTTAACTTTACTGTTAAAAAATTATCAAGCGGAAGAAATGATCATATTCTTTTATGAAAATAGTTCTGAAAAGAACTGCCATTCTTTGATTCAGGTGTGAAATCCTTCAGTGGACTCACAGAAAACCGGTGCTACTAGGAAAATTGTACTAAGAACTACTCAAATGTTATCAACAAGAAAATTGTTTAACACTAAACAGACAATAGATAAGTGGCAACTTTGGTGAAGGATAAGACAGTACACAACTCTGGGGAAGCCAGCACAACTTGTACAAGGCAAGGTCATGGAAGCTCCACAGACACATCTAAACTCCCTGAGGGACCAAATTGCTGGGCTAAGGGCTGCAGGGACCATGGTCTCAGGGAACATCTAGCTCAACTGCCATAACACAGTTTATAAAGAAAATGTTTTACAACTCTGGTGAGCAGCGTCTGGGGTCTTAAAAGCCTGTACGCAACCATCTAAGATAGTCCACTGGTCTCACCCCTCTGGGAGCAAGGCAGAATAAAGAAAACTAAAGATATAAGAGAAAGATTAGTCCAAAGGACTAATGGACCACATCTACCACAGCCTCCACCAGACTGCGTTCAGGCTACCACCACTGACTGCTCTGACAGAGATCACAATACAGGGTCCCAGACAGAGCTGGAGAAAATGTAGAGCACAATTCTAACTCATAAAAAGAGACCATACTTAATGGCCTGACAGAGATTGGAAAAATCCTGAGAGTATGGCCCCGGACACACTTTTAGCTCAGTAATGAAGTCACTCCTGAGGTTAACCCTTCAGCCAAAGATTAGATAGACCCATAAAACAAAACGAGACTAAAGGGGCACAATTGCCCTGGGTCAAGGACTAGAAGACAGGAAGGGACAAGAAAGCTGGCAATAGGGAACCCAAGGTTGACAAGGGAGAGTGCTGACATGTCGTGGGTTGTTAACCAATGTCATAAAACAGTATGTGTACTGTTTAATGAGAAGCTAGTTTGTTCTGTAAACCTTCATCTAAAGTACAAAAAAAAAAAAAAATGGTTTAAGATATTTAAGATTCAGTTAAACTTTGAGCTCCACCACAGTAGAAATTTTATTCATCTTTGTATACTGTGTCAGCCCACTGTCTGACATAATAAGGCACTTAATAAATGTCTGTGGAATAAATGAGTGAAGAAATCTAATGTTGTATTCATGTTTTATCTCCAGGATTTAGCTGGTAGCCCCTAGTAGGTAAGTCCCACCTCTCATTGCCTACCTCTTTCCTAACCCCAGACAAATGTCTCTAGTTTCTTGAGAGTTTCAATAAAAATATGATTCATAAATTTCTGTCTTTCATGCAGACCTTTTCCATAAATCCAGACCCATATGTCAACCAGATGCCTTCAGAACACTCCACTTAGACATCTAATAGGCATCTCAAATTTAACATGTCTGAAACTGAACTCTTATTGCTCCCCCTGAAACCTACCCTTCCCTATCTCAGTTAAAGGCAATTCAATTCTTCCAGTTGCTCAGGTCAAAATCCTTAATGTCTTTTCTCTGTTTTTCACATACTCCATATCCAGTATGTTGGGAGATCACACTGGCTCTTCCTTCAAAGGAAACCCTGGTGGCATAGTGATTAAGTGCTATAGCTGCTAACCAAAAGGTCGGCAGTTCAAATCTACCAGGCACTCCTTGGAAACTCTATGGGGCAGTTCTACTCGGTCCTATAGGGTCGCAATGAGTTGGAATCGACTCGACGGCAATGGGTATTTTCTACCTTCAAAATATATCTAGATTTCAACCATGCCTCACCACTTCCCATGCTACTATATTGGTCCAAGTTGCCATCATCTCTCACCCAGATTACTACAAATTTCCTCACACATCACCCCTTTTCTGCCCTTGCTCATCTGAAGTCTATTTAGACAGTCTGCTTAAAGGAATCCTACTCAAATATAAGTCCAATTATAATCTCCTCTGCTCAGAATCCTCCAGTGACCCTCCGTCTCAGAGTAAATAAATGCCAAAGTCCTTACTGGGTCTGACTCCACCTCTCTGAGCTCATCTCCTACTCCTTTTAAGTGCAGCCACAATGGCCTCCCCCTGTTCCTTAAACCTGACAGGCAACAGTCCTGCCTCAGGGTCTTTGCACTAACCATTCCCTCTGCTGGAATACTCCTCCCCAGAGATTATGTGGCTAACTCCCTCATTTCTTTCAGATATCATTCAAAAGTGATTTCCTCACTAGGCCTTCTCTTGACACCACATCTAAATTCAACCTGTCACTGTGACAACTCGTACTAGCGATATCTGCTTTATTTTTTTTCCTTAGCACATATCAGTATTTAACATACATTATATTTTACTTATTTATTGTCTATTTTCCCCAGTTGAATGTAGGCTCCACAAGGGCAAGGAATTTTGTCTAATTTGCTCACTGCTGTTTCTATGGTGTTTAGAACAGTACTATGCACACAGAGAGGCGCTCAAAACATTTACCGAAAGACTGTCAGTACAGCTTACACTATACCAATCAAAGGAAGGAATGGATTTAAAAAAAGGGGGAGGGGAGAATACAGTTAAAGAAAATTCTAACAAATAAGAGCTATTGTAATAGCTTTCATTTATTACAATGTCTTCTTTTAATCATTTATTCACAATTTTCCCATTACATTCTTGATGACTATCTGGGTTTAACAAAGGAGTGAATGCACTAAGCAAGGTTCATTTTTTTTTATGAGGCTCCTCTTTTGAGTCTTTACTTCCCTGGAGTCCCAAGAGAACTGCATCAGCTTCTAGGAGAGTTGTGTCTGTCGTTGCTCCCAGGAATCTAGACGTAAGCTCAAGGTCTAACAGCCGAAGGCGGACTTTAGTTCCTTTCTGGTATTTCCTAAATATCAAGAAAAAAATTCCATTAATTCTGCATATCATAACATGAACAAATTAGATTAAAATAAAACCCAAATTCTAATTTTATGTTGGCCAAGGCAAAAAGAAATTAACACTGGCATCTGAGAAGTTAACACTGGAATGGTTTTTACATAAAAGCAATTTGGTTGAGAAGCCTACTGTGTCAGAATTTTCATCATAAAGTTACCTTTAAGGATTTTTTGGTGCCTCACAGTTAAGCACGTGGCTGCTAATTGAAGGACTGTGGGTTTGAACCCACCCAGCAGCTCCACGGGACAAAGACCCAATGATCTGCTTCCACAAAGATTATAAACCTAGAAAACCCTATCAGGCAGTTCTATTCTGCCACATGGAGTCACTATGAGTCAAAAATTGACTCAATAGCACCTAACAATGACAATAAGTTTATTCTAAACTAAGTCAGTCCTTGAAATTGGTGTTTATTTTAATATGTCATTCATTTTTAAAGTCAGAGACTACCAAAGGGGGAAAACAGTTTTCCATTACCCTTTTTCCTCCTAAAATCAAAATCTTCTTTTAAAGTAAATTTTACAAAAGTAAAGTGAAGAAAAGTCTAAGTGCAAAGTATTAATATTTGGAATTGATTACACTGCTATTAAAATGTAATGCCAGACATAACATATATGATGGCTCAATTTAGACAATAAAATATTCAAGTATTTTCTAATACAACTTGCCAACTGATATTTGCCTTTCTTCCTTGATAAATTATTTTAAGAGTTCAACATCAACATTTATGATAAATAGAAAAGGTACAGGAGAGCGAAAATTTTGCCGCTGGTTGAAAACCACAAATCTTTAAAGATCTAAATACATACTTCAAATATTCTATGTTAATACTAAAATTAAAATGGTTTTGTATGAACAGAAAATGATGAAGCAAAGTTCTCTAAAACAGTCCCTGGAAAATAATTTTGGTAGACTATCTAACGAGCAGTCTCCACACAATGTTTCATTAGGTACTCTGAAGGAATTTATGACTAGCACATCAATTAAATGGTTAGGTTATTCAGCTTTTTTTTTAAAAAAGGGTGTGTTTTTTCTGATTATAGAAGTAAAAAATATATATTTTTTAATTACAGAAGTAAAATTTGATTATAGAACTAAAATTTGGAAAACAAAGAAGGCAGTCATAATCCTATTATTAATATTTTGGCACATATTCTTCCAGTTCTTTCACATGTACCTTTACATACGCGTGTATGTATTTTTGACAACATAGATATTTTCTCTTTGTTTAAAAAAATTAAAGATGTCCTACAATATTAATTGGAACGCAGCTTTACTGCCTTAGAAAATAACAGTTATAGAACATATTCCATATGAATTAGCCCCACTGGGAAAATAAGTTTAGTCCACAGTTAAGCTAAAAAAGCTAAAGCTGGGCATTATTTGTGTAAATTACTTAAAGCTGTAACCCGTGTTCTAACGTAATCTTTCACTTGTTTTACCAGCACAACTCACAGTGATTCATTCAATAGGCTTTGATTCATGTTGGCTCTTTTTCCCTCCTTACCTATAACATCCAATGAGTTGTCAAGTTTTGTTCATTTTTTAACACAGATATTTCTTGAATCCAGTCCTTTGATTCTCATCATCTCTAATGAAAGCTTGAGGCGTGACATCATTATCTGGAGTCCAACTTCCTAGCCCGCCTCTCACAGGGAGTTCCGTATCTTGTATGCTTAAGTGGAAACAGTCTAACGTCCACTCCCACACCCTTCTATTCCTCTGTATCTGTGCTTGTTATCAGCACTGTATAAACCTCCTGTCAATCTAAATCCTATTGGTTCTTAAATATCCAGGTAGAATGCATCATGCGCAGCTCCCAAGAGCCTCCCTGTTGTCAGAATGAAGTCTGTCACTTGAATTCCCATGGAATTACTGAAGACTCGAGGTGGTGTAGAATGAAGAGGCTTTGGAGTCATACTGACCTGAATGCAAATCTGAGCTCTGCAACTTAGTGGTTGTGTAACTTTGGGTGATGTGCTTTCTCTGAACTACAGTTTCCTTATCTATGTAACAGAGAGTCCAACCACTTTCCGGGTTTGTTGTGAAGACTAAATGGGATAATGTATTCAAAACGTTTAATATAGCAAGTGCAAATGTCAGGGCCCTTTCACTTGTATTATGCCTTCTAATGGTCATCTGTAAATGTCTGGCTGTACGCTCCCAGAGGTCTGGCACTATGCTGTATTTATCTTTGTATCCAAAGGGGCCTAATTCAGTATTTTACAAGTAACAGGTACTGAAACGTCTGTCAATAAAGGCCACTTATTATTTAGAATCTCTACTTTCTCAGCTCACGCAGCTGGGTAGACTGGTACATTTAACTTAACCTCTCTGAAATTTGCTTGGAACGTCATTGTTTTGTGCCGTCGAGTCAATTCTAACTCATAGCAGCTCTACAGGACAGAGTAGAACTGCCCCATAGGATTTCCCAGGCTGTAATATTTATGGGAGTAGATCACCAGGTCTGCCACCGGGCTGCTGGATGGGTTCCAACTGCCAACCTTTTGGGTGGTTAGCAGCCAAGCACTTAACCATTGCACCACCAGGGCTCCTTTTGCATGCATAGTATTTGCCACATACCAAAAAACCCCCAAACCCATTGCTGCTGAGCCGATTCCGACTCGTAGCGAGAGACCCTATAGTAGTAAATAAATGTTAGTTCTCCTTTCCTTTCCTTGTTCAAACTTGTTGGCCTATTTCTTTTTACTAATTTTAGGAATATCACTTTTAGGTGGACCATACACTAAACATGATGAAGGGAACAGCGCCACTTTTTTAAAAAGAGTTGAATGTGTCACAAACGCTTCAGACAAAAGCTCTGGACATAGTCACGCTGAAGAGGAAGCTGAATGGAAGGTTATTATTCAGCTCGCAGAGCATATGGCTCCAAGTCATGTAAATTCTAGTGACCTCCAACTAAAAAATAAAAACAGAAACATCCTGAGTACCCAGTATGCTTGATAATTTATGGAAGGCAAAACTCTGTCCCCAGTTTTAGATGCAGTACGTCTGTAATAATATTAAAGCTTTTGCCTTAATCTCTGTACATTATGGAAATTATTCAATGAGCTGGTAAAGAGACAAGAAGCAAACTGCAGGCCTTCTCTGTGCTGCATGAACAAGGACTCAGCCAAGTGTAGCTACTGTGCACTAACATAAAAAATAAAAAACCTCTAGAAGATTCTCTACTTCCAGTACCTGGAAATAGCTGTTTCTATCTCTTTAATGGTATTTAAAAAAAAAAACAACCCTCTGTATTAGTTATTTATTGCTATGCAAGTATTATCTTTCCTATCAGACTGTCAGCTCCTTAAGTGCCAGGATTTACTCATGCGTCCCTTTGATGACTAAATTTCACTTAATGTAGTCTACTAAACAGTGGCTTTCACACTTTTGAGTACATCAGAAACAGCCGGGAGGCTTGTTAAAAATGTAAATAGATGGGAGTAGGGAAAATCCTAGAGAGTGATTAGGCAAATCTGGGGTGCAACTTGAGAATTTGCCTTTTTAAGAAGCTCCTCAGGTGATTTTGATGCAGCCTTCTTTGGTCACCACTCGAAAAATTCTGGCTCAGAACTACCTTTATTGTGTACAGTAAAGTGCAGGATCCCCTACACAAATGCAAAGGGCTGGTAAAAGAAGAACCTCAGACAGAATGCTGCAGCCACAGTTAACAACCTTCAAGAGTAACAGATATTTCCCCTAAGTGAGGAGAGTCTTTTAGGGTGAGTAATTGAGATAGACAAAAAAAAAAAAAAGTCAGGCAATAATAATATACAATGAAGAGTCCGTTCAATAAAGGCCACTGACGACCTGGAGTTTGGGAGCCTCTCGTGCACACAGACTGCCTGCTGTAGGAAATCCAGGACATGGAGAGGTCAGCATATCCCTCAATCACCAGGAACAGCATCCATAAAATTTATGTGGCGTTTTATCCTTGTTTTAACTTTGAATCATTTTATTAAAGGGATAGAAAGAAAGAACTAGTGGTGTATTTCTGAGAACTCCATTTCTGTCAATGTAATTTAAGGTGAACCTTCAGTATTGTAGTCTTTGATAATCACTTACACTAACTATATCTTTTCATTTGGGGGTTTCCATTGTTCCACATAACAAGATTTAAAATGAGTATGAAAATGAACAGACTCTACCCAGACTGTCCAGTGTTTAAATGGTCACTTTATCCAATGATTTTGGCATAAGTATAAAAATCCAGCAGAGGCAATATAATGTAGAGATTAAGAGCACGGACTCTGGAGTCAGACGACCTGGATGTGATGTCCAGCTCTACGGCTTATAAATGATGCAACCCTGAGCCAGTTACTCTCTCTGCTCCAGTTTCCTCATTTGTAAAACGGGAATAATTGTGCCTATCTCCTAGGGTTCTTTTGTGTATAAAGTTAACATATGCAAAACCCTTGTAAGTACTTCATAAATGTTAGCTATCATTATCGATCACCATCATCACCATCGTTATCAATACACACCCTGTGACACCTGATACTTTCATGTGGGAATGATGGGGGGGGGGCGGGTACAAGAACACTCCCAGGAGATGATAATTAAATCAGTGAAGGCTTCCTGTAAAAAGTGAGTTTGGGCCAGGTTTTGGATATTTGCTTTGATTCAAATGCTGCTTGTTTTAATGCTATAAACTTTCCTTTGTTAAAATATATAAATGTTCTATAAAAATGAAAACAATTTTTTTGAAAAGAATGTTGAATTTCCTTTGAGGGTGTGAGGCAAAATAAGCATAATTGAGAGAACTACCCATTTATCAGTCCACATTTCCCACAATATAGCTGGAAATGAAAAAGTAGCATATACTGGCAGTCAAGAAAGGTCAGTGATTTTTAACAGTGGCTAATGAAGATTTAGGAGCAGAGTTAACATGAGACAAATCTGCTGCAAAAGACCTCTTTAAAGTATTAAAAAGCAAAGATGTCACCTTGAGGGCTAAGTTGAGCCTGACCCAACCCATGATATTTCCCATCACCTCATATGCAAGCAAGAGCTGGACAATGAATAAGGAATACCGAAGAAGAATCGATGCCTTTGAATTATGGTGTTGGGGAAAAATATTGAATATACCATGGAATGCCAGAAGAACGAGTAAGTCTGTCTTGGAAGACGTATAGCCAAAATGCTCCTCAAAAGCAAGGACGGTGAGACTTTGTCTCATGTACTTTGGACATGTAATTAGGAGGGACCAGTCCCTGGAGAAAGACATCATGTTTGATAAAGCAGAGGGTCAGTGAAAAACAGGAAAATCCTCAACAAGATGGACTAACAGAGTGGCCTCAACGATGGTCTCACAGCAATCATTGTGAGCATGGCGCAAGATAGTGCAGTGTTTCATTCTGTTATAACAGGGTCGCTATAAGTAAAAAAAAAAAAAAAAAAAATTTTTTTTTTTTATAAGTCAGAACCAACTGGACGGCACCTAACAACAATGACATTAACTACCTACTATGACTTTTGCTTCTTTAACTCTTGATGGAGCTAGAGCTAAGCCTTTTATTTTTAGCAAGTATCATTTTTAGGAAGGGGGAGATAATTTTTATAGGTTATTCGTTCTTCCAAGAAGCATTTGTTTTTTGTTTTTAACTGTTTTAAATTTACAATCTCAATAGTAGCCTTAACTTTTAATTTCATCAACCATCCCCTTCATGATTTTATAGACCTGGATCTATGTCCTCTTTCTAGAATGGGGTTTTATTATTCTTTTTATCTAATTAGTTTTTCCTCATTCATTTGATTATTTTAATGTACTGTCTCTCTTGTAAACAAAATGCACAAATGCCCATAAACATAATTTTGCTACAATTTCAGGGGGTTCACAGATTACCTGTGGGTCAACCACGGATCTCTAGGATTAAGAAGCCCTGCTCTAGATTTTCTTAAGTCTGTTTGTCTTTCTTGAGGTAAATACAGTTTCTCATTTCATCTATAGATCATGGCCTTGTGATAATTATTTTGTTGTTTTGTTTTATTTCAATGCGCTTCTTAAGGAAATCCAGAGCTTTATTATATAAGCTCAGTGAGCTAATTCCCAAGGTCACACAGCTAGTAACCCTAGGATATATGGTTGTCTACCCCCTTTTTCCAGCTCTCAGGTTTTTTGGGAAGCCACTTTCCCAACAACAGTGTGTGCTGCTGCAAGGCAGCAGCCTTTATGACTGTTGGCAAGTGAAAACACAGGCGTGTGCTGCAAATTACTGTTTCTACAGGGTATTTATTGTATGAGGTATGTGCATTTTTGGTAGGAAAAATAGATAATTTTTATGTGGGAACCCAGTGGACTCCAGTAGAACTCTGTGATTTTCGGGGTTCAAATTAGCCAGACAGTGTATTGTCCCACAGATCTCTGAGGGAGATTGCGGGAGGAAAAAAAAATCCATACCAACTACCCAAAATTTAGACACACTCAATGATTCAGCATGGTTCCATTAATGGAAACACATTGTATAAACAAAAAAATTCAAAGGAGAAAATAGGGTCTTAAAACAGACAAGTGCCAGAGCCAACTTCTACCACAGCCTTATTTTCTAATGCAAATAAGACAGAAGCTCATAATACGGGTAAAGAAGAAATTTTGCTTTCATTATCCCTGGACACTTAAGTCTAATATTATTAGGTGTTACAGAAGAATTATGTCTGTAGCAGCACCATGTTTTCAATTAAAAATTACATAGGGGTGTGTGTGTATCTAACAAAGGAACAGGTTTCAGGTGTTTCTAACTAAAGAGGCTGGATGGGTCCACCATCTTAAATATTTACACTGTAAAATCTAGGTTTCCTAAAATGTGTTGGAAAAGTTTAGAGGTGCTTTTTAGTGTTTACAATGATCAAAGCTTTTGGCATTTAGTAGGGGTGGGTGGGATGCACACATCCTGTAATACATAGACTTTTCTATACAACAGAGCTGTCCTGAATGTGTGCTAGACATTGATGTGGTTGAAAAACCTGTTTATAATTATCGAAGCCTAGAACTTAAGTCTATTAAAGATGAATACGAAGTTGTTTTTTATAGTTTAACTATACACTAAATTTCTAGGAATGCAACTACTATGTAAATCAATGGAAGATTGACTTTTTTCAGGATGTTAGCAAGAATTGTTTTCTATTTCAGAAAATCACATTATCATAAGTAATGCCACTAATGGTTTCTGAGTCACCATTATTTTAAAAAATTCCTTGTTGCGTTTTGTGACCTATGTTAAATGTACCCTCTTTACAATTTAACCTTTGGCTTAATCCTTCCATTGGTAGATTAGTTTCCTCTCTGTCTCTCAACTAAGAACTTGTGATGTATGTTCTTACCTTTCAATGAAATGCATTGATAAAAGCTTAATTAAAAGATCATCAATACCAAAATACCATTGTCTAACAGAACTGTCTGTGATGACGGAATCATTCTGTATAACATGGTTACTGATATGGTAAATGTGACTATGGAATTTAACATTAAATATATTTAATTTTAATAAATTTAAATGGCCACATGACAGCACAGTGCTAGACAATCTTAAATTAACAATACAAATAAGTATACTTGTCCCTCAATATATAAGCATATACTGTTGCAGAATGGCTAGTTTTACAAGAAAAATAGCACAATGAAATAACTTATTATAATAAATAATTACTACTACTTAGATCCAGCAATAATAAGCAATCATTCTTTCCCTTCTGTCACTTTTTGTATTCTTTCTCAAATCTGTGTATGAAGGGAGGGGAGGGGTAGGGAGGGAAAAACACTAACTAGATAGGAGATAAGTGGTAACTTTGGTGAAGGGTAAGACAGTACACAATTCTGGGGAAGTCAGCACAACTTGACCAGGGCAAAGTTACAGAAGTTCTACAGACACATCCCAACTCCCTGACAGACCGAGTTACTGGGCTAAGGGCTGAGGGCCATGGTCCCAGGAACATCTAGCTCAAACGGCATAACATAGTTTATAAAGAAAATATTCTACATTTGACTGTGGTGAGTAGTGTCTGGGGTCTTAAAAGCCTGTGAATAGCCATCTAAGATACATATTACTGGTCCCATCCCAGCTGGAGCAAAGAGCGAAGACAAACAGACACAAGGGAAAGATTAGTCCAAAGGACTAATGGACCACAACTACCACAACCTCTTCCAGACTGAGCCCAGTACAACTAGATGGTACTTGACTACCACCACTGACTGCTCTGACAGGGATCACAATAGAAGGTCTCAAACAGAGTGGGAGAAAAATGTAGAACAAAATTCAAATTCACACACACGCACACACACACACACAAAAAGACTAGCCTTGCTAGTCTGACAGAGACTGGAGAAACCATGAGAGTATGGTCTCCAGACACCCTTTTACCTAAGTACTGAAGTCTTTCCTGAGGTTAACTCTTCAGTCAAAGATTAGAGAGGTGTATAGGGCAAACGATAACACACGTGAGGAATGTGGTTTTTAAGTTCAATCACGTTTAGGAGACTAATGGGCACACCAGCCTAAAAGCAAAGGTCAGAAGACAGGAAGCAACAGGAAAACTGGATGAATGGAAACAGGGATCCTGGGGTGGAGAAGGGGAGAGTGTTGACATATGGCAAGGTTGGCAACCAATGTCACAAAACAATTTGTATATTAGTTGCTTAATGAGAAACTAATTTCCTCTGTAAACTTTCACCTAAAGCACAAACACAATTTGTGTATGATATACTAGACACACAGCAACTGAACTTCCTCATTAGATACTGAGAGGTTAAAATTAAATTCTCCAGATAGATTCCTCCATGTTACAGACAGAAGAATTAAATTACATGGAAGTAAAGGTGCTGGTCTCACACTACAAAGTGATATAAAAGGATTCACAAATATTTTGTTCTCCCTTTTATTAGGTTCTCAATTACCTATGACCTCTTGCATGGACAGTAAACTTAATCCTTTTAGGAGTGGTACCAATTTACTACTTCATATAGTCTTTCTTCTGAAATAAAATGTAATCCATGTTGCTGCCACTTACATCATTAATTATTCTCCAGTGGAGAAGATGATTATTTTTCAGTGGTAACAAATAATTGTGAGAAAAAAAAAAAAATCTCCACAGCTTCACATAATGTTGTCTATCTTACATCTATTTTTTTCAATTAGGAAATACTAGTTTTTTCAAAAATCTCATATTTCATATTAAAATCATGGAATACTGTTGTCTTGAAAGGCAAACAGGATGTCTCCAATGAGCACAGTCAAAATGGAAAGCCTATATATGTTTGCATTGTGTAGCATGTTCCTTTCTTTTAACTTCAAGTGCTTGCCTCTGACCCAATCTTTGTAAACTCTGGCCTAAATGGATTCCATTCCAGCCTTTACCAGGGCTGCTCTCTTCCACTGTGTGCTTCTCAGACCACAGGCTGCAGTCAGCGAGCCTGCATGTCTGAGCTGTATAGGAAAAGGGCAATGAAATCTGGTTTTGCATTTCTGCATTAAGGACATTGTTTAAAGACTTTCCTTTGGAGAGGTTTCTGACATTCTAACCGCAGACATTCTTTACCATCTGTCAGTGTGTGCTAGTGATGGTTCTCATAGACTTAAAATAGAGAGAATCTCTCTGGCTAGTTCTTTGATATAAATATATTCGATAATACAAAGCCGACTAAATACAAGGCTTGGATTGAACCTCAGTATCTGAAAAGAATATCGTAAGGAATTCTGACGTTGCTAGTCAAATTAGCTGTCTTGCTGTAATCATAATTCTTAAGAGGTCTTAAAAATAGTTCTTCTGAAGTCATTAACCATCTATGTTTTTACCCCAATAAGTTAAATTGTTTAGAACTTTTTTTGATTTCCTCACAATTCCTTACTTCAGAAGTAAAATTTTCTTTTCTTTTTGAAGAGAAAAAAATGTCTCTAGTAGTTTAATTAAAACCAACTTGTTTTTTTATTTTTCTGGTAATTCATACAATTGCTCACAGTAACACCGAACTATATGTAAAGCCTGCAGCCATGTCTATATGTATATGTGTGAGCATGGCAAAATGTGTGTACTTTTCTTAAATGAACCGTTTGGGCCTCAGTTTCCTCACTGCTAAAAAGCACAGTGTTGGAATAGATCTAAAGTTTATTGCAGTTCTATGATTTTATTCTATTTTTATATAATTTTACATTTTTGAAAATTAATATAGTATAGAGTGCTATTAAGTAGAAAGTTGATTAACCATATATACAAAATTAAAAAATTTAAGGTTTTTATTAGCTACATAAAAAAATTAATCCATTGTGATAGCCTTGTTTGTTCAATTAATAAGTGAATATTCGTATGGACTACTTGATGTATTTAAGATTTGCCCCTCTCTTTCAAAGGATTGTCCACCATATTTCTTTCTCCTATCCTGTCTACTGGAAACCCTGGTGGTGTAGTAAGAACTACACCTGCTAACCAAAAGGTCAGCAGTTCGAATCCACCCGGCTCTCCTTGGAAACCCTATGGGCAGTTCTACTCTGTCCTTTAGGGTTGCTATGAGTCGGAATCGACTCGACAGCAACGGGTTTGGGTTTTTTTGTTTATCCAGTCTACTCCATCTGTTTGGTTTGAAAGATGCCTATCAAGATTCTCTCATTTGGTCAGCACAACTGGACTAAACCAAAAGCAAAGAAGTTTCCTGATTAAACCAAATGCTTCAAAGGCCAGAGGAGCAGGGGCAGGGGTCTGGGGACCGTGGTTTCAGGGGACATCAGGTCAATTGGCATAATAAAATCTATTAAGAAAACATTCTGCATCCTACTTTGGTGAGCGGCATCTGCAGTCTTAAACACTAGCAAGCGGCCATCTAGGAGGCATCCACTGGTCTCAACCTACCTGAAGCAAAAGACAATGAAGAATACCAAAGACACAAGGTAATTATGAGCCCAAGAGACAGACAGGGCCACATAAATGAAAGACTACATCAGCCTGAGACCAGAAGAACTAGATGGTGCCCAGCTATAACCGATGACTGCCCTGACAGGGAACACAACAGAGAATCCCTGATGGAGCAGGTGAGCAGTAGGATGAAGACCTCAAATTCTCGTAGAAAGACCAGACTTAATGGTCTTACTGAAACTAGAAGGACTCCTGAGGTCATGGTCCTAGACCTTCTGTTAGCCCAAGACTGGAACCATTCCCAAAGCCAACTCTTCAGGGAGGTTTTGGACTGGACTATAAGATAGAAAATGATACTGGTGAGGAGTGAGCTTCTCAGCTCAAGTAGACACATGAGACTAGGTGGGCAGCTCCTGTCTGGAGGGGAGATGAGAAGGCACAGGGGCTGAATGGACATGGGGAGTGCAGCGTGGAGAGGAGGAGTGTACTGTCTCATTAGGGGGAGAGCAACTAGGAGTACATAGCAAGTTGTATATAAATTTTTTTAATCGTGCTTTAAGTGAAAGTTTATAAATCAAGATTCTAAACTTTCACTTAAAGCACAATTAAACTTTCACTTAAAACACAATTGAAAAAAAAAGATTCTCTCATTTATTCTTTTTCTTACCTATCTGATCATAAGCACTGGTCATTCTATAATCCATAACTAGCTGCAGTTCCTGTGCAATCCATTGAGTAAGTGGCCAATTAATTTGAATATACACCTATCCCTTTTAGTATTGCCCATCCCTATACTACCAAGTACAGCAGTCATGGTTAACAAAACAAAGACGAGAGAGTGTTCATATTCTCCAATATTTCCAATGTTCTCCAATATTTCCATTCATCATTAAAATTTAAAATATAGCACAAATCTTAAGTCCTGAGTTTATATGTAAGTTAGAAAAAAATCAGTATAATCATTTCCGCTATCTGAATTATTACCAGAAGCCCTTTAACAAAACAAATGATTATCACTTTAAAAGTACTAAAGAAATTTTGTTCTGCATTTCCCCCTTTTGGTCAGGATTCTTCCATAAACTCTGACCAAAATGTTCAGTAATGAGAGCCAGGTACCATCTAGCTCTGGTCTCATGGCAAATGGGGCAGTTGCTCATGGAGGCAATTAGCCACACATTCCATTTCCTCCTCTTCCTTTTCCTGACTTTCCTTCTTCCTCTGTTGCTCCAGACAAATAGCGATCAACTGTTATGCCACGGATGGCCACTTGCAAGCTTTTAAGACCCAGGCACCACACAATAAGCTAGGAGGTAGAACAGAAGCACTAAACACGTTCCTAGGTCATTTAACTGGAATGTCCCATGAAACCATGACCCTAAACCTCCAAACCAAGAATGCAAATCCCACAAGGAGTTTGTTTGTACTTAAGCAGCCTCAGCAGCTACTCTTTTTTTTTGGTGCTTGTTGTAAATATACCTATCACACAACTTTCTGGAGACATGGAGCCTGGATGAACCCCTGAAACTACTGCCCTGAGATAATCTTTAAACCAAAAATATCTTCTCAAGTCTTCTTAAAACCAAACAGTAGTTTGGCTTAACTAGTAAAAAATGTCTGCCTTGAGCATTATGGTTTTTTAAGAACCATCTATATGGAATTAAATTGACAACAGCAACTCAAAAGATTAGATAGGAACCTAACTCAAAAGATTAGATAGGAACCTTACCTTATGTTAATTGAAGCAGGAACAACTCTGAAAAGGAGGGTGAGAATGGCTGCACAGCTCAAAGAATGTAATCAACGTCACTGAATTGTACATGTAGGAACTGTTGAACTGGTATATGTTTTGCTGTATATATTCTCAACAACAACAACAAGGTACTATAGAATGTGCCTATTAAACAAGCCAAAATACAACGCAGATACCGGCAATGGGTAACCTACACGTCCTCACGGCAACAAGTAAAGGACCATGTTCATAATACCAGACTGCATCTCCTCACAGTATTATCATCCTGGATAAGGATTCTAATCTCCTTCTGCAAGTCTAAAATAAATACATGATTATTTTCCCTAAGCCAAGTTCTCTTGAACATTGCCCTAGTAGCATTTTGTGCCACTAAAACCAGAAATTGTCCTTTTTTCAAGAATTGATTCATTTTATGAAACGTGAAAATGGAACTTCTAAAACATCCAGTAAATCACTTTTTTATAATGTGGAACGTGCATCTAATACATTACATGTGGCATCAACGATAACAGTTGTAATCTTTTCTCAGAGTTACAAAATAAGATGTATCTTATTTTGGGAAAATCCTGCCACCTAACAACCATATCAAATCTATTTTTATTAAAAAAAAAATGTTGCTAGTCAGGAAGGAGAAATAAATCCAGAAAAATCCAGGAGTTAAATGCTTTCAGGCAACTGTGATCTGCTTATGACTAAAATTGAGATCAAACTTGTAGCTAGTATTATGGCAACTAAGCAAAAAGGGATACATTTGTAGTATGTAATTTTCATTTTATGAGAGAAAATATGTATCTTTTTTCTAGTAGAGACAATTTTTTATCAGTGTTGAACAGAGGAATGAGTATGGCTATAAAAGAAAATCTAGGTTCGACTATGACTGAGTACAAGAGATCTAACTTCTCTGGACTAAATTCTCTGTTAAATGAGAGTATACACAACAATTGGCAAGGCTGATAAGAGGATTAAAGCATTATAATATATGGAAAGTGCCTGACATGTAATAGTCAATAAATAGTAGCTATTACTAAATTCACTGCATGGATACTTATGTGAAGTACAAAAAATACCTGGAAGGATAATAACTTCAAATATGATTTTATTAAAGATACTAAAATACTGTTCAAATGGATGAGATTAGTAGCAATCTTCAACATATACAAAATAAACAACAGAAAAACAAAAATTATGGAAGGCATTTGAGTTTGGAGATTTAGGGCAGAGGGAGGAGAATATGAAAGTAATAATTTATAGGGACAGAGTTGGTGACTTTACAGGGAATCATAGCTGGGATGCTTATCAGAATAGCCTGTGGAAGCTTTCTGAGGAAGAGTCTTACCCAGACCTGCTCAGTCAAAATCAATGAGTGGCCGGAGGTGGGGTGGGGTGGGGGGATTGGTGGGTGAGGGGTAGGAAAGTCAGATTAAGGAAACAAAACAACCAGAACAGAAATAACGAAAACTTGACACAATGTAGAAAATATAAGCAATGCCACTGAACAACAGGTATAGAAATTGTTATATGGGAACCTAATTTGCTGTATAAACTTTCACTAAAAACACAACAAAATATTTTTTTAAAAAAATCAATGAGTGCAGCTGGAAATTCATGCAGATTTGGGAAAAAGTTCCCTAAGTGTTTCTAGTCTCCCGAGCCTATTCAAAGAGCATTGGTTATGGTGTTCCTAAACTACATTCTCTGAGTCTTTGTCTGCTGTTGTTAGGTGCTATCCAGTTGACTTTGGCTCATAGCTAGCCCATGTGACAGGGAAGAACCGCCCCACAGGGTTTTCTTGGCTTTACAGAAATAGATCTTTCTATTCTTTACAGAAGTTGATCGCCAGGTCTTTCTCCCACAGAGCTGCTGGGTGGGTTGGAACCACTGACCTTTTGGTTAGCAGCCCAGTGCTTAACCCTTGAGCCACCAGAACTCCTTCCAGATGTTTCACTGCAGTTTGGGCCAGGTCAACAGTTTGAATCCACTAGCCACTCCTTGGAAACCCTATGGGCCAGCTCTACTCTGTCCTCTAGGGTCCCTACGAGTCCAAATTTACTCAATGCCAAGGGGTTTTTAGTATATGTGATTTACCACAGTTAAAGTTGTATTTTCATGACCAAAACATGTGAGGCTTTTAAAATCACTTGCACAGTGCTTAAGAACCTACCACCTACTACCATACAAGAGTCAAACGTAGCATGAAAATTAACTATGGCATACATTATGTACTGATTACCTCATCCCGTGGGTTTTGGGTAAAAACCCCTTAATAATGTCTAACGATGGTAGAACCTGTTTCCAGATTCCTAATTCCTTGTATTTTTGACAACGTTAAGACAATATAAGCACTCTAAATTCATTTTCAGAATTTTCTTTTAACCTTGTTTTTGTCTCTATAAATTCAACACCTATATAAGGTAAGGGGATATATCAACAATAGTCTATAGACACCCGAAGGTGTCCTCTCCCCTGTTCCTCCCAAACCGTGAGGCAAAAACTGAGTGAAAAGCCATATCCCACCAGTTACCTTAGTGGGGGGTGGAACTAGCAGGCCAGTCTTGATTTCTGCACCTTTTCAACAAAAGATCTCACTTTATCAGATGACTTTTGGAAAACCAAAGACTTTGGAGACTGTTATTGTAGTAGCCTATGTGGGCTGGCAAGGGTCAGAGAGAAAAAAATCTTCCATAAAAGCATCAGATCTATGTCGTAGGTTCCACGCAGTCCAGGCTGTTTCAAACTGCTCCCCTCCGTAGGACGAGATCCAGTGTCAGTGTGGGAAGGGGGAGTAGAGTGAGAGAGGGACAGAGCACAAAGACTCCTCTCACATAGTGACAAGGCTACGATAGGTTGGTTTAAAAAAGTCCCTCAGTGGCTTGGAATGGAGCTTGTGACTCATTGACATTTATAGGACCTGTCTGATATTTGCCTTTTGCAGCCCCAAATCTGGGTACATTTTTCAAACACTCCAGTTCATGCCCTTTATTAAAAGTTGAAGGCACTGGAGACTAGAGAAGTTCTGTTAAATTAAAAAGAAAAAATCAACTACGCGACTATAATACAGTAAGTAGTTTAAAGGCCCTTCATGTAACAAGTGGTTTTAGATCACTGCAAGCACAATAAACGTCAACGATGTGGTTTGGCTCCCAAAAAAGCTAATGTAATTTTTTAGGTTGAATTAGTAGAAATATATATTCCACATAATAAAATATATATTCCACTTAATAATTCTACTCTTTCACTTTTCTGACCATATCTAGAGTATTATGATCAGTTTTAGTCAGCACAATTAGAGAGTCATTGACTGATTATCCAGACAAGGATGGTAAAAGAATTTTGTATTATATTGAATGAAGAACTTAAGAGGAGGGCACTAAGCAGATTGAAAAAAACACAGGAAGAGGACCTTAACTGTCTGAAGAATCTGAAAGATTTTAATACTAAAAAGGCAACAATATGATTTTTATATGACTATTCTGTGTGGCTCCAGAAAGCAGACATAGGATGGCACATTTAGCAGATTTCAGTTTAATGTGAGGAAGAACTTCTAACAGAGCTGGCTGGAAAGAGAACTGGTTGTTTCGTGTATTAATGGAGGAAATCACAGCACATTTTCAAGGTGGATGACCGCTTTGGCAATGATGGAATTTGAATTCAATAAGGGCTGAATTCTACAATTCCATGATTCAGCAACCCTATTAGATCCTCCACCCAGGAATTACTAAAGCTGGAAAGAACATTTAAAAAGAAGAGCCAGTAAAAAGGTAGGCCAGGTGCACAGAGTAAAAGATTTAAAATCAGATCACTGCTCAGCCTACTTTCATCGCTTAACTCTTTCAGGCCATGAAGCATGGTACTCTCATTATGAGTTACTCATCAATAGGTGTCTTGACTTAGTTCCAGATACCAATATCTGTTAAACACAACCAGCTTGTCCATCTGGCTCAAATCTGATGCTAAAGAAGAGTATTGACATGATTCCTGGGTAGATGACCAGCTCAATCTTGGTTTTGCCTTTTACATTAATCACTTCCCTAGGTAGGCAATTTCTAGTGAGGGTGGGATCACACTCCTCTCGCGTCCAAATGAGCAAAGAGATCCAAAGAGGTCAAATACAGCTAGCTACCTTTTTCTGTTATACTATATTACTCTTTAATAAATCTATGTTAACATGGTACTTTTGAGCCTCCACTTTGTAGTGCTACACTGCACTACACTACACATAGTAGGCATTTGATGAATGTTTGTAGAAGATTATAGTAAATCTATACTCTCAAATGCTATACTAAACTTCTGCAACTGGTGAGGGTCTGCGGTCTTTGGACAACTCTGCATTCTACCACCTGTCATACATGCTCCTTAACTTGGTTTACAACCTCAAAGCTATATTCATTTATTTCAAACCCTGAGCAGAGTTGATGATATTTTTACTTCTGATATTAAAAAAGAAAATGTTTCTGAGTAGACTGTTATCTCTGTGGGACTTTGTTTTGCATGCTAACAAAATTATTGTCAAGAGTCAAATATACTTTGAGTAAAATTCTGTAAAGAAGAAATATTATGCACTTTAAAATCTCTAAATCAAAGCATCTATGATTCAAATCGTAAATAAAAGCTTTTTGTTTGCTTTTGCTTTTATTTTGGAGGAAGAAGGTGGTTGAGGCTATTTCCTTGAGATTAGATAATATTATTTTAAAGCTTTTACTACTCAGAAAACATTCAGATAATAGTAAAATTAAAAAAATAACAGTATCATCATCAAAAGGGCACACCAAAGGAGTAAAAAGAGAACCTACAGACTGGGAAAAAAGTTTTGCTAATGATATATCTGACAAGGGTCTAATCTTTAAAGTGTATCAGACTGCTTCTAGTTCGAGCCCTCCTGAGAATCTGCATTTCTAACAAGGTCCCAGGAAGTTATATGTAAGAATCAACTGGGAATCTTGTTAAAATGTAGATTCTGATTCAGTATATCTGAGGTGGAAATGCAAATTTTCAGCAGGGGTTCGAACTGGAACGAACTGGTTTGAAGCCTGAAATATACAGAAAATATATAGAAAACTTCAACAACTCGACAACAAAACAATGAACAATCCAATCAAAAAATGGACAGTGGATATGAAGATACTTCACCAAAGAGAACATTCAGAAGGCCAACAAATACATGAAGAGGTGCTTGTGATCATCAGCCATTAAACCAAATCCATTGCTGTCGAGTCGATTCCAACTCATAGTGACCCCATATGTGATTTGAATTTTTTTTTAATATTAAGAAGAAATTGTTGTTTTTAGTTGCCATTGAGTTGGCTCCATGAAGACCTTATGTATAACAGAGCGAAACATTGCCTGGCCCTGTACCATCTTCACGAGCACTGGTATGTTAGAGTCCGTTGTTGTGGCTATCGTGTCAATCCATTTCACTGAGGCTTTCCTTCATTTTCATTGACACTCTACTTCATCAAATATGATATCCTTAAGAGGGAATCAGTAGCCCCTAATAAGAAACTCTAATTTTGATGAGCACTCATTTCCCCTATCAAATTCTATTTTTACAGAAGTTATATGTCTTTAGTTTTTGTGTCCATGGCTGTAGAGTACTAGGTGACAAGGAGACTGGTAGGAGTCAGAAGTCAGAGAAGAAGGCATAAGCAGACCATAAGATTTTGTAAACCAAAGTAAAAGGTCTGGGGTTTATTTTAGGTGTTATGGAAAGCCTTGAGGTGAATGATCAAGTACATGTTTTTAAAAGACCACTCAGCTTTGTAGGAGGGCAAGAGTGGAAGAAGCCTGAGGGGGTGGGGGGCGGCAGTGAGTGGAGACAGGAGTGCTTATCAGGAACCTTACCCATGGGCAGATCCATTGGGGTGACATACAGGCTATAGACTACTATTTGGCTGGCACACCAAATTCCAAGTTTCACAGCCCGGTCTAACCCTACTGATATGCTGCCTACTTTGTTCAGAATTCATTTGTGATCATATCAGAGCTCAGCTTATTCCTTTAATATACTGCCTGTATTCCTCTTGGTTTACAAACAATTCATTCAGATATAGAACCTCCTGCTTCCTGTCACAACTGGTATAGGCCTGGTTGTAAGGTTCTCTGGGCAAAATGACTTGGCAAGAAGGCTGGATCCTTATGAAGTAAGTTAGCAGCTAACAAAGTTTTCAGAGATGTGTAGTAGGATTTGGGAGGCAGGCTCTTCTTAATTTTTTTTTAATCAATATTTACTCCTATGTTTGCTATATTGACAATCTGTGATATTGTCATATGAATTCCTATGTGAGTATATGCAAATTTATATGAGGAGCAAGTCTGTGATCTTTAGGAGTTTAGAGTTTAGAGGGGTATCTAAACAACTGTAATGAAATGTGGCAAGTACTATACTATACAATGTAAATGCAAAGAATTCTGTTAGGGAAGAAGTGCCAGGGAACCCTAGGGAGAAGAGCTGAGATCTATGGTAAATTTTATAGAATGAGTAGATGAGGCAGACAAAAAAATCCAAACCTACCTCAAAACCCAACCTCTATGAAAAAGGTCCTCTTCCTCTGACTACCCCAGGCTGAAGATATTTGTCCCTTTTCTAAGTTTCGTAATTATTGTTTGGACAGTTCATGTTCATGTGGCTATTAAAGAGCAATGCTCTGAGATACTGCTTCTATTATTGTCTTCAACTATTTAAATCTTTTGTTATTAACAGCTTTTAATGAGTACATGCCTTGCTTTCTAACTAACAAAAATGTACGCTTCTCCAAGGAAAGGGCCATATCTAATGAATCCTTCATCAGAACGGGCGCCCAGTAAATGAATGCTGCTTTGATTTGATGAGACTGAAGAATGTAAAAAAAAAGAGCTTAGATGTGAGAATTAGGAGTTTTTTACAATCTGGTTCCTACTCCTCACTAAGTAGGAGAATATTGTCGGTTAATTTCTCTGGGCCTTGTTTCCTTCTGTCAAAAGAGGGCTGACTAGATGTCTATGGTTCTAACAGGCTCTAAACCTCCGTGATTCTATGAACATATCAATTCAATCTCTAATTCGATAATCCCGTCTAATTAGAGATGATATTAAAAGTTCACCTTTTACAGTCTCCTTTCCCTTCCTGTTTCAATTTTATGTAAGCAATTAAAAGACTACGCTATAAAAATTCATTTAATATTATATTTAACATTAAGGGGCCGGGGCGGATGCCTGAAAAGCATTCAGTTATCAATCCTTAAAGTTTTAATTTTAACCTCAAAAGAGAGTTCACATCTAGCTAATATCTAGGACAGCATAGCTAATTGTTTTACTTCAAATAAAGTATATGGAAGACTGATAATACTGGCAAGCAAATTAAAGAATACTAACTTTTGTACATAGGGTCACTGTGAGTTGGAACCAACTCGAAGGCACCTAACAACAACAACCTTTGTTTTCTAGTGATTAGGTTTAAACATATGATTTAAACGCAATATAGTATATATACTTAAAAAAAAAGAAAACTCCAAATATATACAAATAGATTACCAAAATGTAAAACATGTAAATCGTGCACTTTTTGTTTTGTAACAAAACCTTTTCGTAAATGAACGAGTTAAGAAGAAACAACTCAATTATAAAGACATTTTCTATAACAACTCTGAAAAAGACTAGTTTAGCAATTACCAAAAAAGGAAATAGACCCATTTGAAAAGTGGTTACAGTTCTAACTTTACAGTCAAAAACTCTTTTGTTGAATCACATTAAATAAATTGGTTGTCAAAAACTAGTGCTGGCAAAAGTAATTCTGATGCCCAAGTATGGGATGGGCTCCATGACCACAAAACTATGCCAGCTCTACCTTTTAAATAGAGTTTGCCAAGAAGAGTGTGTTATTAGCCAGGCTTGGCTAAAACAATCCACTGCCCACAAAGCTACTTTAATGTACTGTCTCTATTGAAAATCACAGTAATCCAACAATACATTACGATACTTTCCCATCACTGCAGCAATTCCCACCACAGGCAACACTTTGTCTCCAACAAAGAAGCCTCACATTCTACGTCTGCAAAAACCCCAATCCTGACTAGTGCTGTATGGCTGCCAACAGGAACATCTGTGTGCTCGACAGTACACAAAACTGGCTCTTTTCTTTTTTTCTGTCTTTCTTTTCCTTTCTTCTTTTTTTTCCCCTCCTAGACAATAAACTGTGTGATTGCTTGGTAAGGAAATGGTCTTTCATTCCCTTCCTCTTCCCTTTTATTTACTTGTTTGTTTGTTTAACATGACAGTCAGACAAGCACATCTGCTACCCACTCTTACTCTAGGTTCAAATCCTGAAAACACTAAATTTTATTTTCTGATTTCATATAAGCTGAGAGGAGATGGGCATAAGGATGCTTACTGTAACTTTATTTATAACAGAAACAATTTAGAAACAGCCTAAATATCCAACTCTAGGAGATTGGTTAAATAGACTGATACACTTCTACAAAAAAGATAGGGTCTTTAGAGAATAATAAAAAGAGAAAACATTCATTACACAGTTAGTAGGTGAAAATGGCAGGCTATAAAATATGGTATAGAATATGCTAGCAACCCATCTTCTTAAAAAAATGCATGCTTGCTTAGAAAAAAGAAAAATGTTAACATTATTATCTCATGGAAGTGGGATATTTCTCTATTTTATGTTTCCTATAATAAACATACGGAGCCCTGGCGGTGCAGTGGTTAAAGCGTTCAACTGTTAAGAAAGGACAGTGGTTCGAAACCAGGAAAAAGATGTGGCAGTTTGCTTCCGTAAAAAAAAAAAAGCCTTGGAAACCCTATGGGGTTGCTATGAATCAGAATCAGCTCTATGGCAGTGCATTTTGTTTTGTTTTAATAATAAACATGCTCTCAGCTTTAAAATCAGAAGGAAAAAAAAAACTGCATTATTGCCTCTTAGAAGAGATGGCAAAATTTAACTTATTAAAGAAATAAAGTAACTCATTTCTTCTCAAAGATACACGTCATTTTCCTGGGCTTTCAAAAAACTGCCACCTTGAGAATCATGTAAAATTTTCATGTGAAAGCTGTAGCAATAGACAAATAGGAAGAGGGGGGGTCAGAATAATAATTTAGGAGACAGAAAAATCACTTAGATTTATCACTTGAAATAGTAGTGAGCAACGACAAAAATCACAGGCCAAAAGGTTTAATGAGGAAATACTAACAGCTGATTAATACTAATTTTTATAGCCTAAAAAATCATATGAAATGTAACACTAATTTTTACCATATCGAGATAATATAAGCAACAAATAACTACAGTTTGTGTTAACTGTGTGTGTGGTTTTTCATATAAATGAAATAAATGGAAAACAATGACTTTTTTATTCTTTAAATCAAAGAGACTATTTTTACGTTTGACAGTTTGACATTATACTACTACAAAACTGGATTAGCAAGGAACTCACTGCTAGTTTTACTTTAAAGGATGGAAAGTTACTAAGACTTTAATCATGTTTACAAACAACTATTAAACAAATGAGCGAGACAGACATGGCTCTATTCCGTGACACAGGTTTACTACATGGCATTTAACAACGGTCACAGGATAAGTGATGTAAAGTCTGTAGTATGGTCTGGATTGCACAGTGCCTCACTGTACACAACAAAGATTATATTTTTTAATAAGTATTTTTCTAGAAGTTAATTAATTCATTTTTTTTTTGTTTACTAGTACACAAGCAAATGGTCTTCATAAAGAAAATTAAAGGCTGAAAAGCAAACTAGGTATGTGAAGAGCTGTCAACAAATAATACAACGTTTAAGCAGGTATAGCTTCCTTATTTACAATTACCTAATAAACATTTATTTTTAAATAAATAGATAAGCTTATTTAAATAGTGAATAAACTTCTATCAAGTGAAATATGACCAAGACACAGGTGGTTGTTGTGCCACAGAATTAGGTATTACCATCGCTGACTAGTGGACTGCTTATAGTTTTTTTTTAAAAATGGCATTTATTTAACTCCTACTACTTGCCATACATATGCTTTGCACTTTACCTGTTATCTCATTTAGTCTCACACAAACAAGTGTAGAGATAGATGTTGTTGGGTGCTGTTGAGTAGGTTCCGACTCATAGCAACCCTACACACAACAGAATGAATTACTGCCCAGTCCTGCGCCGTCCTCACAATCATGGCTATGTGTGAGCCCACTGTTGTAGCCACTGTGTCAATCTATCTCATTGAGGTAGACATTACCATCCTCATTTTCAAGTGAATAAATACTCCCAAAGTCATACAATTAGCAAATAGAGCTGGGATTCAAGCCCTTGTCTCTCTGATTCCAAAGTCTCTACTCTTTATTACATCACTGAGTCAAGAGAAGTAAAATAATTGAATGATAAAATCAAGGGATACCCTGTGGTAAGCAGAAGATTAAGAAAAAATGTTTCCCTCCTCTCAAAAACACCGACGCATACACTTGATTTAGAGAAGTTATATCCAAGGCAAATGTTTGACATTAGCCAATTTGTAGACAGCTGAACAATTTTGTTATGAACTGTCAAAAATATACATTAGTCTGTCAAGTTATGACTTAACCAATTTTTAGAGGAGCCGGGCCACAGATTCCACTATTTAAATGGATTTTCTGTCCAGGAAACCCTAATTTGATCACACAAATATATGAAAAAAAAAAAAAATCCTTATACACATTTTACAAATATATATTAAGGAGGTGAAACCAAAAAATTAACAAAACCTTTTATGAGTATTCACTTAGTGGATCCTTTGGATGCCCTGAGCTGGCTGTGGGAGTGGGTAGGAAGGTACCCTGTTGTCTGTGGTGACCACCGCTTGGACTTCTAGTTTCTATCAACATGCACTGATTACCACAATTTCAGAGACATTTGCTGACAGATCAGGACAGAGTTCTCTCCAAATTCCTCAAGGCTGGGTTCAGTTACCTCCCCCAGCTTTCACTAATGATTTTCAGCCTTCCATCAAAATGTTTTTGCTTACAGTGGGAAAAAAAAAAAAAATCTTTTGTGGTCCTCTCACATTCTTACAAATTTGAAAGCAGAACAACACTCCCCTTGACAAAGTCAAGGGGCCTGTTGATTTCTTTAGTCTTATCATGATGCAGTCACACAATCAAACCTTTTCTATGTCATCAGTCAGAACATTATTAGTTTTTTAATCCTTTGCCTGCTTGGTGGTTTTAAAGTAAGAAGTATACCTTAGTCAGAGTTTCCTATAGTACCCACACCTTCTTGCCTTTTTTAGGTCATTATAACTGCATTTTAGAATTTATTGCACAAGCAAATGTTATACTAAAGACCAAAAAAAAAAAAAAAAAGCCTTGTCTCAGTCATTATTAAGAAATTCTGTTATTACATAGTCTAATAAGGAGTTCCTTTTAAGAACACACCTTTTAGTTTTCTGGTCTCTTTCCACAATATTATTACCCCTTCTCTATTCCTGGTATTTGCTGTAATTTCCCATCCTAACAAACCACTTCTAGTCCCCTCTTAACTGAGAAACCAAAAAATCTTACACATTAACAAGGGTTGATGATGAAGCTCTTTATGAGGGCCTTCAGGGTCATTTTTAATAAGCACGTGAAGTCTTTCGGGAATGTGTTGAAAAGCTAATTTCTGGGTTGTATCCCCAGTTATTCTGATTCTTTACACTAGGGATGAGATTAGTAGTTTGCACAGTGAGCAAAAATCTCTTGTAAGGAGATACCAGGTTTTAATACTTAAGTTTTGTGGCCACTCTTTTTAGAACTCCACATCGTTTTCAAGTTCTATATTGGGGAGAGCTGCCATTAAAGAGGCCTTACTCTAGATAAGTGAGGCGTTATTGTACATATCTTCTGGTCCTTTAGTTTAAAATTCATTACACATTTTCACAACACATGTGTTAGTAAAATGAATTCCTTTCCTCTTCTAGAAAATTCAGGAGTATGATGATAGCTAATGAAAAGAAATATTTTTTAAAGTTTCTCTTACAAACTTTGCTTTTGATATCAGTCTTGCAGGATGGGGTGGGCATATACTCAAAATGTGGAAAGGAAAGAACAACAGACAAGTGGTTAAGAAGTCCTCCCTTTATTTCACAGCAAAAGAAAGTATGCAGCAAAATCCTTCTTTTTTCACCGTCACTAAAGGTGGCTTGTAGCTTTCCCACAGTATCAGGTTGCCGGTCTAGGTACACACACAACCTAGGTGATAATTCATTTAGATTTAAACTGCTTTTTCAAAGCCAACTTTTCCAAACAATGCATCACCTACATTTTAAATGGTGGGTGAAATCCTACCAGCACTCTCAAAAAAGGGACAAGGAGGTGCATTGTACTGGACAAAAGAAATGAAGAAAAGTATTGACAGTACAAGCAATCTGTAGTACCCTCAGGGTAGAAAGGATTGTTGAAGGAGTTTTCTCACACATGAAAAAGCAATGAAGCATTGAATTTATTTCATAATTTTTGGACCTAGGTATTGAAACACCTGAAAAGAGGCCATTATTTATGAATGCGTATAATCCCTTTTCCCACTAAGAGACACGTAAGTGTATAAACCTATGCTTAACAATAAAATTAAAATTTTAATTCAAATTAGTGGGACTCTATCTCCAACCCCAGAGGAAGATCGGTCTTGAAGAAAAGCTAAGCAATACAATCTTTGGCAGTTACTTTATAAATTTAATTATTTGAAAAATAGATGGAAATCCTCAAATCTTCTAGCCTTTCCCCAATCCCAAATGTGGCCCTATAACATCTTGATCTATTGCTCAGTCTCACTCTATTCTTCCAGAACAGCAACTGAAGAAAGACACCCCAAACGGCACAAAGATTTAACTGTTATCCTCTGCATCCTTTATTATTCTGCATATATAACACTTTGTGTTTATACAGTCTTGAAACCAGACTGAGATCTTCAACACCTATTTCCCTCACTTAAGCAATTACTGACAAGCAAGACAACTGTAGCACAAAAGAAACTAAAAATAGCATAAAAATTACATTCCCAAGGGTCTCTGAAAAGTTACCTAGTCAAATCTCCTAAATCAGCATACTGCTTTCAATGAAATATTGCTTTTCAAGATTTTAGACTGAATTTTATTTTCTTTTTTAAGTCAAATTAGCATAAACTAATGAACTGAAAATGAATTTGAGAAGATTGGTTTTAAATATTGAAAAGTTAAGCTCACTGCCAAAGATGAGGTACTTGCAATGAAAGGGAAAACTGTTTTCAACAGTTTATTCAGATCCAAACAGAAGGTAGGTATGTGTATCTTTCATTTTATTATCCATCAGAAGAATTTATGGCTTGAAATAGATGGTGCTTGTCTACCACCACTGACTGCTCTAACAAGAGATCACAATAGAGGGTCCCAGACAGAGCTGGAGAAAAATGTAGACCAAAATTTTAACTCACTAAAAAACACCAGTCTGACAGAGACTGGAGAAACCCCAAGAGTATGGCCCTCAGCCACCCTTTTAACTTAGAGTACTGAAGTCACTCCTGAGGTTCACCCTCCAGCCAAAGATTAGACAGGCCTATAAAACAAACAATAATACCTGTAGCTCAATCATGTACCTGGCACACCAGCCCAGGGCAAGGTTGAGCAGGCAGGAGGGGACAGGAAAGCTGGACAAATGGAAATGGGGAACCCAAGGTTGAGAAGGGGAGAATGTTGACACATCACAGAGCTGGCAATCAATGTCACAAAACAATTCATGTATTGTTTAATGAGAAACTAATTTGTTCTGTAAACCTTCATTTAAAGCACAATTAAAAAAAAAAGATTTTGTGGCTTGAGTAGTGTAAATTAAGGAGAAAGGGGTTAAGACAGAAGATGTTTTTCATGTTCATGCTGATAACTGTTACTAGTTGACATGGGAGAAGGAAAAGCAGAGTATGTACATTTATCTTATTTTAATGTAGGAAAGGAAATTTGTTGACAAGGTTAAGTAAGCTAACCTCAACTTAGACCCTATTTAGACTCTACTTAGATCCCCTTTGTTGTTGTTGTTAGGTGCCATCAAGTCGGTTCTAACTCATAGCAATACTGTAAGACAGAGTAGAATCACTCCTCAGGGTTTTCAAGGAGTGGCTGGTGGATTTGAACTGCTGACCTTTTGGCTAGTAGCCAAGCTCTTAACCACTGCACCACCAGGGTTCCTAGAACTCCCCCGGCTCCCCGCCCCCCCACCCAAAAAGCTCACAAAGTTTCTTACTGAGGTGACAGGACATCTGAGCACAAATGAACTTAAAATTGGTGGGTAAAAATGAGAACTTTTTTTTTTTTTAATTTGCTCCAGGATGTTCAGGGCCAATATTTTCCTTCAAAAGGAAAGTAGATTGATAGAAGGCAAAAGAGACTGCACTGACTCTTCACCATCAATTCTGGCGGAACTCAATGAAGTGGTACATTTGGGAGAAGCACAAAGATTATGGGTGAAAATAAAGCCACAATTTCAAGAGATTCATAAATTGTCATTAGCATGAACCAGGATGGCTTAGTCTCAAGACCAACTCTGCTCAAAGTGAAGGCATAGCATCCTTGGAATTATGAAAAAGAATCTTAACATCCCAGAATTATCACCAAATTTCTGGCTAAATGACCAACTCTAGGCAATGTCTGTATCCAACTGGTTGTGCAATACTAGTTTTTTTTTCTCATGGAACTTCTATAAACAAAGCTGAGAGGACCAGTATTAGAAGCCTGGAGTCAGAGTTGTCTGTTGCATGGTCAATGTGAATTTACCCAGCAGTTCTCAAGAATACCAGTGCTTTCATTGACTTGATCAAAACTGATCACTAAGCAGCACTAGACCTGCATTTGCACAGTTTAATAATTTAATTAAACCTGTTTCCAGATTGCTTTTAAAATACTATTAAATAAATATTTTAAATTATTTAACAGGTTATAAAAAAATTTTTTTTTATAACTATGGCTAAAATAAGAAAAAAGACCTCACATATTATCCATAGATAAAAGGAATTTTGATTATGTAGCCCACTTTTGAAAACAAACAAACAAACAAACAACAACAAAATGTAAAAGCCCACAGTTGTATGTATATCCCTGCCCTAAATCACTCAGGCAGGGGAAATTCTATTTCCTTTTAAAAGCAGAAAGGGAAAAACGGCTAGCAGGAAATTCAATTAAAACTACTTCAACATCCTTCCATTAATTGTCTATATTTTTAGGAGGAATCAATAGCCCTATTTCATTCCAAGTGGCCAAGATCTAAGATTAAAAGATCAACTCCCCCTCCCTTGTCCCCAATTGTCTTCTTCATACTTCTGTTAGATTTTGTTGTTAATACCAAGGGCTACTTCCCCAGCTGTGAAGTCAGGCTAGCAGCTGCCTTAGCAAACCATGCCAACCCTAGACCAATACATAAAGACAGCTGCCTTGCCTGTCCCTACAGATGAAAGAAAAGTACTAAAGGCCTAGAAAACTCCTCACTACTGGCAATGGCTGTGAAGGCAGCTGCTTGCCTCTCATACCACTGGGGAGTGTGCCATGTGACAATAGCTATGAGAGATGAAGGAAAGAAGAAATACAACTGATTTCTGCCTATACCATACTGTAACTTCCAAATTGTTTTCATTATGGGATATTACATTGTTTTTGATACTTTTAATTTTAGATTCCTTAGCACTCTATGTGCAGAATCAAAATTTCACCATTATATAAATGGTCCTGATATCTACTTTAATTTAATACATTAAGAAATAAAGAACCTTGAAGATTTGTGTCCAGATTGCAGAGTCACAAACAGCAACTGATTTTCTAACAAATTAGAATTGTTACAAAGCCTCAAAATAACCTGAGAATAACCAGGATACGATGAATTTTAAAGGTGACAATTTGATGGGAACTAACATTTGCAGGAAAGAGTGTTTCTGTTTCATTAAAATGGCCACAAATATATTTCACTGCAGCTGAACACTCAAGCTATTATAGTCACAGTAGGTAGGAGGTGGAAAGCCCCATTAATATTTTGAAAATCTCATGTGCAGCACCCTTGAATTGCCAGTTTAACGCGGTGTGTATGCTTGAAGTAAAGAACAAATGGGTGTTAGAACATACGCTCTTTTCTACTAACGGAAGCATAAGCAATCCTCCTAGCCAAGAAAGTCTGATTCAACTGAAATCCAATATAATGTTCACTCCAGCCAGGTTCAAAATCTTATAGAAAGAGGACTTGCCAAAATTACAGCCAGCTATGAAAAATACTACCTGCTACATATTAAAACACATTTTCTCTGTTCAAGATACCCTAATTGGAAATAGAAAATAAATAAGTACAGAAAAAATCTCTAGAATGTAAAACACCACTATATTTCCAAAAGTCATCTCTGGATGTTGGGATTTTTTTTTTTTTCCCCTTTTTGCTCTTATGTAATTTCTAAATTTTACTTTTATAGTAAAAAAAAAAAAACTTATCAGCAACTCGTATAGATCTACTAAGAAATTACTTTTCCAATTAAAATGACAAGCTTTGTATTTTAAAGGCATCATCTCAAATCAAAATTTTACAGTGTTTCCTACATATTAAAAAAATCGGCTTAAATAGACAAAAAAGAAAACCAGTAACTTGGTACTCTTGTACTTTAATAACAAGAAGTGCCACTATAGACAAAGTACTTAGAAAACAGAAAGAAATAAGACACATAGAAATTGGATCCAAAGCAGTCAACAGTAATAACTATTTAAAACCATAAACTTAGTAAAGTGAATGAATAAAAATTAATACACAAAAATCCAGCAGTCTTCATATATGCAAACAAAAATCAATACGAACACACAGTAGACAAAAAGATACCACTGACAATAACAACAAAAAAATAAAATACTTAAGAATAAACTTTTAAAAATATGTGTAAAGACACATCCAGGCTCCCTGAGGGACCGAGTTACCAGGCTGAGGGCTAGGGACCATGGTTTCGGGGACATCTAGTTCAACTGGCATAACATACATTATAAAGTAAATGTTCTACATTCGATTGTGTTGAGTAGCGCCTGGGGTCTTAAAAGCCTGCAACGAGCCATCTAAGATACATCTACTGGTCCCAACCCAGCTGGAACAAAGGAGAATGAAGAAAACCGAAGACACAAGGGAAAGATTAGTCCAAAGGACCAATGGGCCACAACTGCCACAACATCTGCCAGGCTGAGCCCAGGAAAACTACATGCTGCCCAACCACCACCACCGGCTGCTCTGATAGGGATCACAACAGAGGGCCCCATACAGAGTGGGAGAAAAATGTAGAACAAAACTCAAATTCACACACAAAAAGACCAGACTTACTGGCTGACAGAGAATGAAGAAACCCCAAGAGTATGGTCCCTGGACACCCTTTAACTCAGTACTGAAGTCATACACGAGGTTCACCCTTCAGCCAAAGATCAGACAGAGCTATATAGGGCAAACAATAACACACGTGAGGAATGTGCTTCGTAGTTCAATCATATTCACAAGACTAATGGGCACACCATCCCAAAAGCAAAGACAAGAAGGCAGGAAGGGACAGGAAAACTGAACAAATGGAAACAGGGAACCCTGGGTGGGGAAGGGGGGAATGCTGATACATCTCGAGGTTGGCGACCAATGTCAAAAAACAATCTGTGTATTTGTTTAATGAGAAACTAATTTGCTCTGTAAACTTTCACCTAAAGCACAACAAAAAAAGAAAAAATGAGCAAGATCTCCATGAAGAACAACCAACAAACCTTGATCTCTATGTCTCTCCTTATGCAAGTACCACAGTGTGTTGATTAATGTAACTTTATAGTAAGTATTGAAATCAGGTAGTTCGAATCCCTTTTCTTGTTCTTTTCAAGAAACCCTGGTAGCATAGTGGTTAAGAGCTATGGTTGCTAATCAAATGGTTGGCAGCTTGAATCTACCACGTGTTCCCTGGAAACCCTATGGGGCAGTTCTACTGTCTGATAGGGTCGCTATGAGTCAGAATCAACTCAATGGCAGTGGGTTTGGTGTTTTTTTTTTTTTAACTGTAGGTCTTTTGTCTTTTCATATACATTTTAAAATCAACTTGTGGATTTCTTCAAAAAAATCCACTAGGATTTCGATTAAAATTTCATTGGATCTATAGACCAGTTTGGGGAAAAATGACATCTTACCAATAATGACTCCTTCTAATTCATGAACACTGTATATCTCTCCATTTTTTAGCTCTCGCTTAATTGCTTCTTGTAATGTTTTGTAAAGAGCCCTGGTGGTGCAGTGGTTAAGTGTTTGGCTGAGAACCGAGAGGCTAGCGATTTAAATGCACCAGCCACTTTTCAGAAGAAAGATGTGGCAATCTGCTTCTATAAAGATTACCACCTTAGAAACCCTATGGGGGAGTTCTACCTTGTATAGGGTCACTACTGAGTCAGAATCAACTCGATGGAAATTAAAAAAAAAAAAATGTTTTACAGCTTTCAGTGTAGAAGTCTTGCACATCTTCTGTTCAATTTATTCCTAAGTATTTGTAAAGACAGAATTATTCTTTTCCAATAAATTATTCCTAATATATAGAAATACAATTGTCTTTTGTATATTGATCTTGTATGCTACAACTTTGCTAAATTTACTTATTAGTTCTACTAGCATTTTGTATATTCCTTTGGGTTTTCTATATACATGATCGTGCTGTCTGCAAATAAAGACTGTTTTACTTCTTCCCTTCCAATTGATATGCCTTTTATTTTTCTTGCCCTACTACTCTGGCTAGGACCTCTAGTAAAATGCTGAAGAGAAGCAGCGAAAGCGACATCCATGGACATCTAAAACTTATTCCTGATCTTAGATAGAAAACATCGATCGAGTCTTTCGCTACTGAGTTTGATGTCAGTTGTAACGTTTTTTACAGATGCTCTTAATCTGACTAAGGAAGTCCATTTCTATTCCTAGTTTACTGAAATGTTTATCATGAGTGGGTATTGAATTTTGTCAAATACATTCTCTGTATCTAATAATATGTGATTTTCTCCTTTATTCTATTAATATGATGAATTACATTGATTGATTTTTTCAGGTGTTAAACTAACCTTACATTCTCAGGACAAATTCTATTTTGGTCATGATGTATTATACTTTAAAAAATTTTTTGGGGGTTTGATTTGCTAAAATTTTGTTTTTGCATCCATGTTCATAAAGGATATCGATCTATTGTTCTCTTGTGATTCATTTTGCTTTGGTACCTGATGTTTCTTTTCTGTTATTATTATAGGTGGTTGAGAATGGGAAATCAGGTAGGATGGGATATGTTTACTCGTGTTTGATAATTATTTGTAGAATTAAAAATATTACATCAATGATTCACTGTAAAGTGAACAGCATAGTCTCTTTCACAGGTATCTGCTTTTAAACTAATCTGCTTCTGGGAGAAGCCTGGTATTCAGTGAAATATAATAGTGATAAATAAGATCAATCCCATCAAGCACTAAATTTAGGGCTTTGTTTTTTGCTTCCAGCATTCAATCAAACCCAAGGGTTTACACTCTACCTTCCCAAGTATCTCCTATGATCAGATAATATTAGTATAATTAATCTGTATGTTATAGTTCTTGCTATAATACACCTACATGAGGGGGTACTTCATAACAATTGTTCTCACATGACAGAAAAATCATTTTATGTCATGTGAGAATATGTCAACTTGTTGAAGGGAAAAATAACTTAATAAATACCAGGGGGAGAGAAGGTTGAGTGGGCTTAATGGTATCATCAATTAAAAATAAAGTACATGACCATAAAATTTGACATGTGCTTCCATATATCATCTTCTATATCCCCTTCTCTGATTCCAAGCATACAACTAAAAAGGTTTATACACTTAAGCAAAAGCTATTTTCTTACCTAGAAAAAACGCATCCCAACAATTTGAGAAACCAGAGGAAACAGACATGTCTAGAAATACACTACTTACCTACCTAACACAACTGAGATAGAAGACTTGAACAGACCCATAACAAGGGAAGAGACTGAAGAAGATATAAAAGAAAAAAAAAACTCTTCAGCAAAAAAAAAAAAAAAATAGCCCTGGCCCAGTTGGCTTCACAGGAGAATTCTACCAAACATTCAGTGAAGAGCTCACACCAGTACTACTCAAGCACAGGAAAGGAAGGAATACTTCTGAATTCATTCTATGAAGCCAGCATAACCTTGATACCAAAGTCAGGAAAAGACACCACAAAAGAAAAAATTATAGACCAATATCTCTCATGAATATAGATGCAAAAATTCTCAACAAAATTCTAGCCAATAAAATTTAGTATCATATTAAAAAAAAACACACCATAACCAAGTGGGATTCATACCAGGTATGCAAGGATGGTTCAACACTAGACAATCAATCAACATAATCCACCACAAAAATATAACAAAAGAAGAATCACATGATCATCTCAATTGATGCAGAAAAGCCATTTGATAAAGTCAAACACCCATACACCCATTCCTGATAAAAATTCAGCAAAATAGGAATAAAAGAGAAATTCTTCAAAATAATAAAGGGCATCTATACAAAACCTGGGTTTGGTTTTTTTTTTATACAAAACCAATGGCCAACATTATTCTCAATGGAGAGAGACTAAAAACATTCCCCCCGAGACCAGAAACAAGACAAGAATGTCCTTTATCACCACTCCTATTTTACACTGTGCTGAAAGTCCTAGCCAGAACAATAAGGTAAGAAAAAGAAATAAAGGGCATCCAAGTTGGTAACCAACCAAAAACCAAACCCAGTGCCGTTGAGTTGATTCCGACTCATAGTGACCCTATAAGGCAGAGTAGAACTGCCCCATAGTTTCCAAGGAGCGACTGGCAGATTTGAACTGCCGACCCTTTGGTTAGCAGCCGTAGTACTTAACCACTACGCCACCAGGGTTTCCCCAAGTTGGTAGGGAAGAAATAAAACTACTCCTATTCACAGATGATATAATCCTATAAATAGAGAACCCCAAAGATTCTACAAGAAAACTATTGGAATTAATAGAAAGATTCAGCAGAGTAGCAGGATATAAGATCAACATACAAAAATCAGTTGGATTCCTATGCACCAACAAAGAGAACTTCAAAAAGGAAATCAGGAAAACAATACCATTTATAATAGTCCCCCAAAAGATAAAATAAAAAGGAATAAATCTAACCAGGGACTTAAAAAACCTATACAAAGAAAACTACAAAACACTACTGCAAGAAACCAAAAAAGACCTACATAAATGAAAAACATACCATGCTCATGGACAGGAAGACTCAACATTGTGAAAATGTCAATCCTACCCAAAGTGATCTACAGATATAATGCAATCCCGAGCCAAATACCAACAGCATTCTTTAATGAGATGGATAAACTAATCACCAACTTTATATGGAAAGGAAAGAGGCCCTGGATAAGCAAAGCATTACTGAAGTCAAACAACAAAGTAGGAGGCCTCACACACCTGATCTCAGAACTTACTATACAGCCACAGTAGTCAAAACAGCCTGGCACTGGTACAATGACAGATACAACCACTATGGAAAATGATATGATGCCTCCTTAAAAAGCTAAAAACAGAAATATCATACAATCCAGCAATGCTACTCCTAGGAATATATCCTAGAGAAATAAAAGCCATCACACAGACATATGCACACTTACTTTCATTGCAGCATTATTCACAACAGCAAAAAGATGGAAACAACCTAAGTGCCCTTCAACAGACGAATGGATAAACAAATTATAGTACATACACACAACGAAATACTATGCAATATGCACACCCATGTTCACTGCAGCATTGTTCACAACAGCAAAAAGATGGAAACAACTTAAGTGCCCACCAACAGATGAATGGATAAACAAACTATGGTACGTACACACAATGAAATACTACACAATGATAAAGAAAAATGATGAATCTGTAAAATATCTCACAACGTGGATGAATCTGTAGGGCATTATCCTGTGGGAAATAACTCAATCACAAAAGGACAAATATTACATGAGACCACTATTATAAAAACTCAAGAAAAGGTTTGCATACAAAAAAAAAAACAATCTTTGCTGGTTACAAGATAGGGGTGGGGTGGTGAGGGGAAATAACTAACTAGATAGTAAACAAGTGTTAAATCTGATGAAAGGAAAGACAACACACAATATAGGGAAAGTCAGCACAGCTCGACCAAGGCAAAGTTACAGAAGTTCCTACACACCTCCAAACACCTCGAGGACCAAGTTACTGGGGCTGAGGGCTGGGGAACACAGTCTCAGGGAACATCTAGGTCAAATGGCATAACATAGTTCATAAAGAAAATGTTCTATGTCCTACTTTGGTGAGTAGCATCTGGGGTCTTAAAAGCTTGCAAGCGGCCATCTAAGATACATCTACTGGTCCCATTCCGTCTGGATCAAAGGAAAATGGGGGGAAAAAAAAAAGCCGAAGACACAAAGAAAATATTAGTCCAAAGGATTAACGGACCATATGAACCACAGCTTCCACCAACCTGAGCCCAGAACTACATGGGGTGCCTGGCTACCAGCACCAACCACTCTGACAGGGATCACAATAGAGGATCCTGGCCAGAGGGGGAGAAAAATGTAGAACAAAATTCAAATTCACGAAAAGAGGCCAGATTTACTGGTCTGGTCAAGATGAGGAATCCACGAGACTATGGCCACCAGATGCCCTGCTAACTTAGAACTGAAGCCACTTTCAAATTTCACCTTTCAGCCAAAGACTAAAACCCAAAAAAAACCCAAACCCATTGCCATCGAGTCAATACTAGATAGGCCTATAAACAATTTAACACACGTGAAGAACCCGTTCTTAGTTCAATCAACTATATGAGACCAATGGGCAACACCTGCCCAAAAGCAATGATGAGAATCCAGGAAGAGACAGGAAAACTAGACAAATGACACAGGAAAACGGGTAGAAAGGGGGAGAGTGCTGACATGTTGTGGACTGCAACCAATGTCACAAAATAATGTGTGTATGAATTTTTGAATGAGAAACTAATTTGCACTGTAAACTTTTAACTAAAGTAGAATAAAGTTTAAAAAAAACAACAACAACAAAAAAAACCCCACCAAAACACATCATGCACTATTTTTGTGTCACTTTTCTATGAGTCAGAATCGACTCGACGGCAACAGGTTTGGTTTTGGTGTTTTGGTTTCCTGTTAGAAAAGTCATTGAAGTATGTTTCAGGTCATATTCAGAAAAAGTACAGCAAAGTATATGAAAACCCAAAAATAAAAACAAAAAGCTCCCGAATAAACAAAAAATTGTACCTTCTTCTCTAACTGCTTACTTTCTACATCACTGAACTAGTAAAATAAAATATTCTTTGATTATCAATAAGACATTTGCTTAGCTAATTTGTGTGTGTATGTTTTTTTTTTTTTATGGTGATCCTTATTTTTAAGGAGTTTGGCTTAAACAGTAACAAAACTTTTGATCTTCAGTGCACTCTGGAGCAGCCATTCCCAACTGGGGGTCTGCCAGTGAATTAAACCCTACAGTAAAATGATTTGAATGACTTTTTTTCTCAGTTCTCCCAAGGATGTTAAGAAGTTAATTCAATACATACACTATTCCTTATAACATTAGGGCATAATTTTCTAGCAGAAAACTTGTTGAGAAAAACTGCATGATAATTCTTTCGAAATGATGTAGGTAGTACAGTGGTAAGATTATCTGTAAACTGTAATATAATACCACAATTATAAAATGTCCCATAAATGACTAGAAATACAATAATTCCACAAAAATCTAAAAGCATCTTTATCACTAGATTTATCTTGGTGAATAAATGCATTTGGTGACTGAAGAAAAATTTTGAGTTCAGAGGCTTTACTTTTTATCAGATCACCTGAATTCTCAGATGTTGTTCAGGATGCGTTAATGTCAACTGAGTAAATCGATTTCTGTTGCTACTCAGCTTGGAGTTGCAATGTGAAAAGCAGACTGATTACCAAGTACTGCCTATAATTCGGAGAATCTGCCCCGTGACTTTCACTTTGGTACTGATATTCCCAACCACTGTATTTTCTCTGGTCATGGTGTCTATAGCAGACACTGCTGTTACCTAACTTAACACCCACTGCTCTTTCCACCTTCATTTCCTCCTTCTTGACAGAGTCCCATTTACTTCAGATATCCATTCTGTATTTTCAGGGGATGCTGGATGCAGTCCCAATTCCAGGCAGATCTCAAGACTAGCTTTATGGGTGTATGACCATGGCAGTTACTCAGACCCCATGTACAGAAGGGCCCTTTTTTGGGATTTCATGCGCTGTGGTGTGGTGGCTGTCTTGAAATTCTCGATTTTATCTTTGTGTTTTGTAAATAAAGTCTGATGGAACAGTGGAGCATGTGCCCAAGGCTTGGAGTCTGGACTCCACAGTGGCCCACCTCCCAGGAGAGGTCCTCAGCCACCTGCTCACCCAGTACCTGCACCCTGCCCAGCTCCCCCTTTCTATTTGTGATAGCTGCCAATCTCTGCTCAAGGTGGAAACTCGGTTGCATGAATAGGGGAAAGGCCAATGCTTCACTGTCACCATCCATCCCCAGTACGGGCCTGGGCACAGGCACAGGGTCAGGGTTGGGCATACACTTTGTGAGTCTCTGTAAAGTGAAGAGGTGGCCCTTCCTGCCCCAAGCTGACTGAGCCATGGTGTGTTTGGCTGGTGAGCTGGCAGAAGCCTTTTGCCCACATTTCATCCTGGTGCCTCTCTGTATGTCCTGACATGAGGTTGCAATCCCTTGGGGTTGCCCGTTTGCTGTGAGTGGGGATGGTGGGCCTATGAGAAGGTAAAATTAACTTCCCAGCTCCTGGCTTGGCCTGCATCTTCATTTTGCACCAGGCCTTGCAAAATTATGCACCCAGCCCTGGCAGATCTTGATAAATCTAAATCAATCATGGTATTCTCTCCCTTTGTCAATGACTGCTTTAAATCTGGGCATGTGATGAAATTCTAGCCAATAAGATATGAAGGAATATCTGCAGGCAAACATTTTCTGACTCTTAAAAAAATTGTAAGAGTTTTCTTATTCTGAAGAAGCAATACAAGAGATGGCCTCTTCTTTACATATGTAAATTATTAACTCTGGATGTGATGGCTGGAATAATTACCACCATCTTGCAACCATGAAGGGATCAAGCCTGAGTATAAAGCCAATATAGGGAGAAGGATCAGTCTAGACTAGAGAATTACAAAGAGGAGGGTCCAGGGCTCTTATCGCAACACAATTACAGCTGTCCTATCCCTGGATGCCTTGTTATGTGAGTTAATAAATTTTCTTATTGTTTATGACAGTGGGATTCCTGGTAATTGCAGCTGAAAGCATCCTAAATGCTGAAACATCTCAGTACATATGACATTGCACTTTTGATAACTGTAATACAAATCTCATAGGACCTATTTTAGCAGCTTTGGAACATAATTGCCCATTGCTTTGAGATATCCCCCTCCCGCAAGTGAATTTTATGAATTACACAGTCCAATTTTAAGTCAAACCACTCAAAAACATGTCCTTTCAAAAATATGGTAAAATATTTTCAAAATGATAGATTGATAGATAGATGATAGATAGATAGATGATAGATAGGTGATAGGTGATGGATGGATGGATGGATGGATGGATGGATGGATGGATGGATGGATGGATGGATGGATGGATGATAGGTGGGTGGATGGGTGGGCGGACGGACGGACGGGCAGACGGACAGATGGACGGATGAAAAACCAGTTGCTGTCAAGTCAATTCTGGGTCATGGCAACCCCATACGTGTCAGAGTAGAATTGTGCTACATACAATTTTCAGTGGCTGATTTTTCATAATTAGATTGCCAGGTCTGTTTCCGAGGTGCTTCTGGGTGGACTTGAGCCGCCAATCTTTTGGGTAGTAGCTCAGTGCATTAACTATTTGTACCACCCAGGGACTCCAGATAGGCAGACAGCAGAGAGAAACAGTTTTATTCATATAGGTTGAGACGAACTTCCATGGGATATCAGAAACAAAATTAAGTTTCTAGTAAGGTTCCTTTTTCTCTCTTTCTAGCCCATCCTTCCAAAATCAAACTCATCATCATGACTGAGCTGCATACTACATAAATGGACAACAAGAACAGACCTATCTCCACTGGGAACAGAAATGTGACTGTACTTTATTTGGCAAAAAAATGGCATTACACAGTTCTCACCTAGAAGCAGAAATGTTTTTCCTGTGGGGGCATTTTAATATCAAGGTACAGACCCCCAAATGGGCTGGAACCTGAGATCTTGTCTCCAGTAGCAAAACAGAAGCGCACCAGCAGAAGCATCTCGTTCTCCCTAATGGCGTCCTTCCTATCTCTTTGCACCAGGGTCCTTAACATGGGAAGGGCCCCACACCCAGCAGAGTTCCTTACTTCTCATGGGTAGTTTCTCTGCTACAGGGAACCAGCTGCTCAGTATGCGCATCAGGCCTCTCAAGAGTTGCCCAGTTCTGCAAAGCAAACGATCTATTTCTAGATAATAATGAGAAGACTAGATGGTAATATTTGCAATTTGATAAATTTGTACTAGGCAAAACATCCAAGAGCAGGTCAGGGACAAAAATTTCATCTGATTTTGGGGGAAATCATGGTCTCTTGGAAAAACAAAAACCAGTTAAAACACATGTGTATAACTTCCTTAGAAATAACTTTTGCTAGTGAGAAAATTAATTAAACATTCCTTAGAAGCCATGGAGCTGAAGTCAGTGCACTGACTAACAGAGCAGCTGTCGGTGCAGAGCGGGTTCCTGTCCTCATCCTGCTCTGACCTCAGTGCTGAGCCTGAGAACCTGTCAGAAAGGTGCTCTCACAGTGGAAGATACCAAGCAGCAGCTGCTTAAGCTCAGCAGGCTGCAGCCGTTTTCTCTCTCTTTTAAAAAATACTATGCCACTCTGGCTGCACATTTCATGATACAAGGCGTGTGTACAGTTCTCCTTGTTGCTGCAGAGGAAGGACAACGAGCTTATAATACCATCAGTACAAGGCTGCCAAGGATGGGGCCTACCACAATCTCTTCAGGGTTTGCAACTGAATCTGTAACTGTTTGGATCCATACAGTAATAGTTACAGTCATCGCTACAGAATACAGTTAATTGTAATATAACTGCATTTTTCCAGATTAATAGTCATTGATACCATTTATACAAGCTGAAATTACTTTAAATTTCTTTTAGGACAATTGAAGAAAGAAAGAAATGAAATATAAACAAAATACTAGGAGAAAGAAAGTAAATCACACACACACACACACACACGTAAAGGAGTCCTGGTAGTGTAATGGTTAAGTGCTTGGCTGCTAATCGAAACGTTGGCCATTTGAACCCACCACCTCCTCTGTGGGACAAAAGACTTGGTGACCTGCTCCCATAAAGATTACAGTGCAGGAAACCCTATGGGGCAGTTCTACTCTATCATATAGGGTTGCTATGAATTGGAATTGACTAGATGACACCCAACAACAACATATATACATGTATACACACACAAGGGGCCCCGGTGGCACAGAAGAAAGATGTGGCAGTCTCCTTCCATAAAGATTTTATAGCCTTGGAAACCCTATGGGGCAGTTCTTCTGTCTTAGAGGGTCCCTATGAGTTGGAATCGACTCAAAGGCAGTGGGTTTGGTATATATACACATGCAGGTACACATGAAGAGACACATGTATGTCAGAGAAGCAACTTTAATTTTTTGACAGTCATTTGTGTATAGTATTATACTGGGTAATGTTGCCCCAGTGGCAATTTATCTGTTTCTCTCTAATCCTTTCCTTTTATATTTAGAAAGAGGGAGATGGGAAATTTGTGGTGAAGAATTATGAAATTAGTGTGCTCACAAATTCTTTCTGATACAATGGCACAAGCTCCCTACGATGCCTGAGCTGGAGTGGCTGCTCCATGGTCCCCTTTGCCAGGTTTTGCTGCTGTCTCCCTAGGAGTGCTCATTCTTACTACCTTGCAGGCAGCACTGCTATTGAAAACACTGCTCTGAAGCTTTTGCTGCTGCTTCTATATCGTTTCTTGCTAAGAACAGTAACATCACCTTTTCTATTTTGTGAGAGGAAACTCTAAATCCTCCAACCTATGCTGGGCACGTATCAAGCTGGGTTAAAACCATTTCTCCCATTAGAGCTGGGAGGATACAGATTCCTAGTTCCAAATAGTATAAGGGACTCAGGAGCACACAAATTCTACAATCCCATGAGGACTGAATTTTATTACCCTAAACCTTGATCAAGACTTGACTCTTTCATGTCTGACTGATAGCTTTCCCTACTGTCCCACCTCAGCTGAATTTTCCCAACTGGAGATCTATAGAAAAGGTCCTTTCTCTTTTATTTTGGTATTATTTGCTACCTTTGATTCTAATTAAAGTAAAATCAATTGCACATATGTGTGTGAGCATATTAAAAAGTAGAATAAGAGAAAAATAAGAACGCAGTTAGTAAGATGGTTGATTTAAACACATTTTATGTAAGTACACGGGAGCCCTGGTAGTGCAGTGGCTAAGAGCTTGGCTGCTAACCAAAACGTCAACAGTTCAAGTCCACCAGCCGCTCCTTGAAAACCCTCTGGGACAGTTCTACTCTGTCCTATAGGATCGCTAAGTGTTGGCATCAACTCAATAGCAATGGGTTTGGTTTTAGTTTTTGATATATAAGTCCAATAAATCCCCAGGTTAGAACATCTGACTTATAGGCAACTCCCACGTGCCCTTGAATGCTATGCAAATTTGCCCTCACTTTGAAATGACTGAACTAACCCCTACTCAGCAACAAATTCTTCATCACAATCACCTTCCCTCGCTGCACATGCAGCTTTTACATCATTGACAAGGCTTCAAGCCCTTTCCTGCACTAACCCAAAACCAAACCAAACCATTGCCTTCGAGTTGATTCAGACTCATAGCAGCACTAAAGTAAGGCTAAGTAAGAACTGTAAGCGCCTGTTCCGACTCACCTACAAATTCGACTTAAAGACACACTTAGGAATGGATCTCATCCGTAACCTTGGGACGGCCTGTAATTACATGAAATGTGAAAGGCCTAAATATTCCAATTAAAAGCTAAAGACTGGCAGACTGGATAGGAAAACAAAGGAGAAAAGATATACATACTACATAAACAATAAAGTTGCTGTAGCCATGTTAGTAAGAGACAAAGTAGACTTCAAGGCATTAAACATCGTAGAGACATCTGAAAAGGAACATTTCGTAATGACAAATGGATCAATTCTACTAGGAAGATAAAATAATTCTAAATTTTTATGCATCTAATAATATAGCCTCAAAATTTATAAAACTAAACTGATACAACTTTAAAGAAGAAATAGCCAAATACACAATCACAGTGGATTTTATCAGTAATACAACAAGCAGTCAAAAAATAATAAAGTTCTTGAGGATCTGAAGATTGAACAACACAATTAATTCAAATGTACATGACACATTTACCAAAACTGACCACATGCTAAGTCATGGAGTAAGCTTCAACCAACAAAACTATAATACTTAAGATGGTGTGGTAATTGGTGCGAGGAAATATAAGAGACCAATGACACAGAATACAGAATCCAAAACAGACCCACTCATCAATAGGCATTTAATTTCTGAAAATGGAAACAGTGCAGAGCACTGGGGAAAGGACAGTCGTTTTTAATAAATGGTGCTATGTTAACTGGATAATCATAAGGAAAAAAACGAAATTTAATTTCTACCTCATGCCATGAACTAAAATATATTCCAGGTGGGTTTTAGAGCTAAATGTAAAAGGTTAAACAGCAAAACTTCTAGAATATATAGTATGGCCATATCCTCATGACCAGGGTAAGGAAAAATTTCTTAAACTGGGCACAAAGAGTCCTGCATAAATGAAAAGATTGATAAATGAAACTACTTTCTCTGTTCATCAAGGTGCCGTGAAAAGGCCAGCCGCAGAGTGGGACAAAATATTTTCAACTGATATAACCAACAAAGGGCTGCTATCTAGGATATATAAAGAAATCCTACTACTTTTTAAAAAAGACAGAGAATCCAATAGAAAAATTGGCAAGTGACTTAAAATTCACAACGCCCCCCACAAAGAATTTCAAAATGGCCAATAAACATATGGGAAGACGCTCAATCTCAAGGAAATCCAAGTTAAAACTGCCATGAGATAACACCAACACCCACCAGAATGGCTATAATTTTACAAAGACTGATAACAACGACCGTGTAAAGTAACTGGAACTCTCATTCACTCCTGGCGGGAGTATAATTGCTGTAGCCTCTTTTTTTTCTTTGGAAAGCTGTTCGGCATTATCTTCTAAAGTTGAAGATATGCATGCCCTATGACACAGTAGATAGATAGATAGATATACTCAAAGGAGCCTTGGTGGCAAAGTGGTTAAAGCGCTCAGCTGCCAACCAAAAGATCACCCACCAGCCGCTCTGTGGGAAAAACATGTGGCAGTCTGCTTCTGTAAATACTTACAGCCTTGGGGCAGTTCTACTGTGTCCTACAAGGCCGGCAGTGGGTTTGGGTTTTTTGGTATATATACTCAGCGGAAATGTGAATACAGGTACACCAAAGGGCATGTACAAGAACATTAACAGCAATAATAGTCAAAATCAGACACAGCCGAAATGTTCATCAAAAATAAAACAGAAGGGTGGGGGTTTGGGGACTTATGGCTTAAGGGGACTTCTAAGTCAACTGGCAAAATTAATTCCATTAAGAAAACATTCTGCATCCCACTTTGAAGTGTGGCATCTGGGGTCTTCAATGCTAACAAGCGGCCATCTAAGATGCATCAATTGGTCTCAACCCACCTGGATCAAAGGAGAATGAAGAACACCAAGGTCACACGATAACTATGAGCCCAAGAGACAGAAAGGGCCACATGAACTAGAGACTTACATCATCCTGAGACCAGAAGAACTAGATGGTGCCCGGCCACAACCGATGACTGCCCTGACAGGGAGCAAAACAGAGAACCCCTGAGGGAGCAGGAGAACAGTGGGATGCAGACTCCAAATTCTCATAAAAAGACCAGACTTAATGGTCTGATTAAGACTAGAAGAATCCCGGCGGTCATGGTCCCCAACCCTTCTGTTGGCCCAGGACAGGAACCATTCCCGAAGACAACTCATCAGACATGGAAGGGACTGGAAAATAGGTTGGAGAGAGATGCTGACGAAGAGTGAGCTACTTGTATCAGGTGGACACTTGGAGACTGTGATGGCATCTCCGGTCTGGAGGGGAGATGGGAGGGTAGAGAGGGTTAGAAACTGGCAAAACGGTCACGAAAGGAGAGATTGGAAGGAGGGAGCGAGCTAACTCATTAGGGGGAGAGTAAATGGGAGTATGTAGTAAGGTGTATATAAGTTTATACGCGACAGACCGACTTGATTTGTAAACTTTCACTTAAAGCACAATAAAAATTATTTTAAAAATTAAAAAAATAAAACAGATAAGTAATTTCTGGTTTACTCATACAATAGAATACTATCCAGGGACAAAAAATATACTACTGTCTCACACAGCAATCTCACCAGGTTGAGTAAAAGAAGCCAGACACAAAAGAGTACCTACCGTACTCTTTCATTCAGAATTAAAAACCAGGCAAAATGGATAGGAATGCCCTTTTCAAAGGCAAGAGTGACTAGGAGGAAGCCCAAGAGAGGTGCCTGGGGTACTAGTAATTTCCTACTTCTTAACCTGGGTGGTGGTTACATATATATATATTCCCTTTGGGGTAATTTATTGAGATGTACATTTAGGATTTATGCGCTTTTCTATATGTAAGCTATATTTGTTAAAAGGTTAAAAGGTAAACTGCCAAAGGAAATAAAACTAGTAACTACTCTGACCAAACAATTTATCAACCAAAAGCTAAGCAAATAATTCTCATTCAAGGTTTCTCATCTGTTTGCAGTTGGTGAGTGGCTGGAGTCAGAGTCATCGCAAAGGCTTCCACAAACACAGGCATGGCAGGTGATGCTAATTATTGGCTGGTGCCTCAGCTGGGGCTGTCAGCCAAAACACCTACAATTGGCCTCTCCATGTGGTCTGCGCTTCCTCAAGCATGATGGCTGGATCTTAAAAGAAAAAGAGCAAGGCAGAGGCTGTATCGCCTTATGACCTAGCTTCAGAAATCATGTCGCTTGCTCAAGTCACTTCTACCACATTCTATTTTTTAAATGTGAGTGACTTGGTGAGCCTATATTCAAAACGGAGGAAATTAGACTTCACCTCTAGATAGGAGGAGCATCAAATAATTTCTGGACATGTTTTAAAATCACCATAGTCTGACTCTTGACACAAATTATTTACATTCCTCTCACAAGCAAAATACACTCATTCCCTCCTCCCTAGGTTTCCAGAAAGTCTCATCTATTACAGCAGCAGACTATATGGCTCAAGATCTAGGATCTCATCAGCTAAATCAGGCCCAGGTACAGATGAAGCTCCTCAAGTGTGGGTTCATGAGACCAGAACCTTGATAAGCATTCCTCTCAATAAGAAGACCTATGAACTAAAAGACAAATTATATGCCCCTACACACATACCCGGAGCCCTGGGGGCAAAGTGGTTACGAGCTCAGGCTGCTAACTAAAAGGCTGGCAGTTCAAATCCACCAGCCACTGCTTGGAAACCCTATGGGGCAATTCTACTCTGTCCTATAGGGTCGCTATGAGTTGGAATTGAGTGAACTGCAGATAACAACAAAACACATACCCAACATACCACGGTGGAATAGGTATTGGATAACTGCTATAGATGATCTTGTTCAAGAAAAGGGGTAAATGGCAGGCACACAGCAGAATCTGGTCCATAACAACTCTGAAACCCAGTGTACGCGTGTTGCCAGTTGCTGGATTAGAGCTTAGTGCTACTATTTGGGAATGATCCTCCAGGGCTCTTACCTCTGCCCTCTGGGCTGTTGGTTCCATTCTCTGAACTACCTTTCCTTTTCCATAAAATGTAATCTGCATCTGTAATTGAGTAGTTTTCTCAGCCTGCTACCTCCTCATAAAAATCCAGGGATCCAAATACCCATTTTTATTTTTTACTGTCTCTGTTCCTTTCAATGCAAGCTGGCAATGTGTCCTCTCCTATAATTCTCTTAAACACATTGTGAGTTTTCTATGGTTCATACTGGGGTTCACTCAATTAGACAAAACCAAACCCACAAATCTTGTTGAGATAAACCCTTCTCTCCTTTCCCTACCTTTAAAACTGTGTGGAATAATGCCTTTAAGATTATTAGAAATACTATTTAATCTCTATTTCATGAAAGAATATATGTGAGGCACACAATTTAGATTTTTGGAGGGCCTTTTTGTTTTTGTTTTTTATGGGGCACCACCTTAAATCATTTTGAAGTCTTGACAATGGGTTTTACAGTGACATCCTCAACTTCATCTTTAGATCATGTTTTCCTGACAACACTCTTGAATTTGATCTTAGCCCATAAGCTATTTCTTAATTTGAAAATTACTTGCCATCTGAAGAGACTGGGAATGAGAAAAAAAATTATTTTTGAACCTAACAAGTCCTGGCTGATTTATATTTAACATTTCATATTTTAGCTCTCTTCTCCAATTTTATTATAAGCAGGTAGAAGGAGCCAAGTGGTACCTTTAATACTCTGTCTGGAAATCTCCTTAGCCAGATCATCTAGTTCATTAAGTACATTTTCTATTTTCCTTACTACTGCAGATGATGATACCACCACATTTTCCACCACTATAACAAGAATCTCCTTTCCTTCAGCTTCCAGTAACACTTAAGCCCTCACTGTTTCCTTACTGCCCTGAATTCAGGCTTATGTTAACAGCTCAAGGTCCTTCCAGCTTCTATCCAATGCCTGGTCCCAAAGCCACTGCGAATTTTTCAGGTGGTTTTTATGGCAGCGTTCCATTTCCCAGGTACCAAAATCTGTGTCAGCTACCTATTGCTATACAAGAAACCACTCTGAAACCTAGTGACTTAAACAATCTTTTTTTTTTTTTTTTAATGTCTCACAGTTTTAAGGTTGAATGGGCTCAGCTACGCAGTTTTAACTCAGGGTTTCTTATGCAACTGCAGTTATTCAATGGCTAGGGCAGGAGTCATCTCAAAGGCTTCCTCACTCACACGTCTGGTAGCTGACGCTGGCAGTCGATGCTGGATGTCAGCTAGAACAACACATGTGGCCTCTCCACGTGTCTTGGGCTTCCTTACAGCTGTGGCTGGGTTCCAAGAGTATACATCCTGATAGACAGTTAGGTGGAAGCTGTACTGTTTTATATAGCCTAGATTTAGAAGTCACAAAATATCACTTCTGCCACATTCTGTTCATCAGACACAAGTTACCAAAAAGCCATCCTATATTCAAGGGGAAAAGGATAGACTCCACTCCTTGGTGGAAAGAGTGTCAAAGAACTTGGGAACATGTTTTAAAACCACCACAACAATGATAAGTTAAAGATAAACACTGTAAATCCTAAAGCAACCATAGCAAAATAATAGTAATGATAAGAAAAAGAAGAGGAGGAAGAGGAAGAAGAAGGAAGCAGCTGTGGTATAGTTAAGAGGCCAGAAGAAAACATAAAATGAAGTTCTAAAAAATATTCAATCCAGATAAAGGCAGGAAATAGAAACAAACAGATGGGACAAATAAAAAACAAATAGCAAGATGGTAGACTTAAACTCAACCGTACTTATTATAATATTTTACATGCTTAGTGTAAAACGTACCATGGTACATGTAAAAGGCAGAGACTAACAAACTGAAAAAAAAAAAAAAAGCTAAAGCCAACTATATGCTGTCTACATGAAATATACTTTAAATACATAGCTTAAAAGCAAAAAATGGTGTAAGTTTCCAACAAATAAAGCCCTGGCTCAGATGGCTTCAATGGAGAATTCTACCAAACATTCAGAGAAGAGTTCACACCAATTCTATTCAAACTATTGGGAAGGAATACTCCCAAATTCATTCTATGAAGCCAGCAAAACCCTGATACCAAAGCCAAGCAAAGATACAAAAAGAAAATTACAGACCAATATCCATCATGAATACAGACAAAAAATTCTCAACAAAATTCTAGCCAATAGAATTAAACACCATATCAAAAACATTTATACCAGGTACACAAGGATGGTTCAAGACAAGAAAATCAATAACATAATCCACCAGATAAATAAAACAAAAAGAAAACATGATCATCTCAAGAAAAGGCATTTTTTTTTTAAGGCTCATTCCTGATAGAAACTCTCAGCAAAATAGGAATAGAAGGGAAATTTCTCAACATAATCAAGGGCGTTTATACAAAACCAACAGCCAACAATATTCTCAATGGAGAGAGAACAAAAACATTCCCCTTGAGAACAGGAACCAGACAAGGATGCCCTTTATCACCACTCTTTTTCAACATTGTACTGGAAGTCCTAGCTAGAGCAATAAGGCAAGAAAAGGAAATAAAGGCATTTGAATTGGTAAGGAAGAAGTTAAACTATCCCTATTCATAGATGTTATGACCCTATACATAGAGAACCTCAAAGATTCCACAACAAAGCCATGGGAACTAATACAAGGATTCAACAAAGTAGCAGTATACAAGATCAACATACAAAAATCAATTGGATTGCTCTACACCAACAAGGAGAACTTCAAAAGGAAGTCAGGAAAACACTATCATTTACAATAGCCCCTAAAAAGACAAAATACACAGGAATAAATCTAACAGGGACATAAAAGACCTATACAAAGAAAACTACAAAACACTACTGCAAGAAACCAAGAGAGACCTACACAAATGGAAAACATACCAAGCTCATGGATAGGAAGACTTAACATTGTGAAAATGTCAATACTACCCAAAGCGGGTCTATAGATATAATGCAATTGTGATCCAAATTCCAAGAGCATTCTTCAATGAGATGGAAAAACTAATCAACAACTTTATGTGGAAAGGAAAGAGGCCCTGGGGAAGTAAAGCGTTATTGAAGACGAAGAACAAAGTACGAGGTCTCACTGCCTTATTTCAGAACCTCCTATGTAGCCACAGTAGTCAAAACAGCCTGGTGCTGGTACAACGACAGACACATAGACCAGTAGAATAGAATCTAGAACCCATCCACCTATGGACAGCTCATCTTCGACAAAGGGCCCAAATCCATTAAATGGGGGACAGAGAGTCTCTTTAACAAATGGTGGTGGCAAAACTGGATGTCTATCTGTAGAAAAATGCAACAGAACCCATACCTCAAAACATACACAAAAAATAACTCAAAATGGATAGAATACCTAAAACTATAAAGATCATGGACGATAAAATCGAGACAATGTTAGACTAATATGTGACATGCACAAAATAACAAACATAACCAAAAATGAACAAATGGCAGAAGATGAACTAGATAAATGGGACCTCCTAAAAATTAAACACTTATGCTCATCAAAAGACTTTTCCAAAAGAGTAAAAAGAGAACCTACAAACTGGGAAAATATTTTTGGCTATGACATATGCAACAAGGGTTTAATCTCTAAAATTTTCAGAATCATCAACACCTCACATCAAAAAGACAAACAATCTAATTAAAAAATGGGCAAAGGATATGAACAGACACTTCACCAAAGAAGGCATTCAGGCAGCTAATGAACACATGAAGAAATGCTTACAATTGGTAGCCATTAGAGAGAGGCAAATCAAAATTACAATGAGATATTATCTTACCCTGACAATAATGGCACTAATCAAAAAAACAGAAAACAATCAATGTTGGTGAGGTTGTGGGGAGACTGGAACTCTTACACACTGCTGATGGGAATGTTAAATGGTACAAACACTATGGAAAACCATATGACGCTTCCTTAAAAAGCTAGAAATAGAAATACCATAGGATCTAGCAATCCCACTCCTAAGTATATACCATAAAGAAATAAAAGCCATGACACCTGTGTTCACTGCAGCATTATTCACAATAGCAAAAAGATGAAAACATCCTAAGTCCCTATCAATGGATAAATGGATAAACAAATTATGGCACATACACACAATGCGATACTATGCAATGATAAAGAGTAACGACAAATCTGAGAAACACCTCACGACATGGATGAATTTGGAGGACATTTATGTTGAATGAAATAAGTTAACCACAAAAGACAAATATAGTATGAGACTACTATTATAAAAAAACAAGAAAAGGTTTATATACCAGAAAAAAAAAAATTACTTGATGGTTGTCAGAGATGGGAAGGGGAGGGAGAGAAAGCTACTAACTAGATAAAAGACACATGTTAATACTGGTGATGGGAAAGGCAATATACAATATGGGGGAAGTCAGCACAACATGACCAAGGCAAGGGAAGATACTGAATTGAATGCAAGAATAAAGGTCAATTATGGTAATTACTGTAACAATCCTGCAACAATAGTATTAACAAACAGTAATTTACAATAGGACACATAGATAGATAGGTATGTTAAAGAGGTGTGGGAGGGTATAAGGGAGCACACCCACCTGCAGATATAGGTTGGGTTGTGGATATTTCTACATATATAATTGTAGATGCTACATGTATATTAATGTAGACAATAGAGCACAGAAGGGCATAGTCATGGAAACTTCTTAACTATAACCAAGCACCTCACTGGACAAAGTTCCTAGGCTCAAAAGCAAAGGACCATAGACTCGGGGGACATCTATGTTAACTGGCACAATATAGTTCATAAAGACAATGTTCTGCAACCTACTTTGGTAAGTAGTGTCTGGGCTTGTGAGCAGTCATCTAAGATATAACTACTGTTCTCTTCCCACTCCCAGCAAAGAAGAGTGAAGAAAATCAAAGAATCAATTAATTCATAGTGACACTTAAAAAATTCAGTCATCATTAGAAAATACTGTAAGACCAACTTTACTTTTGAAAACTGGTAAATATAAGCAAATAATCATTTGCCCTGCCTTTGCTGTCAGAATGCACCCAGGAAAGCCAAAAGTTTATTAGGGAAAGTTGATATAAGTATTTCAGCTAATAAATGTAGAAGGAATTATGTAATTAGAATATCAGCGTAAAGAAACTTCACAGTGGTTAAGAGCTCAGCTCCTAACCAAAAGGTCAGCAGTTCAAATCTACCAGCTGCTCCACGGTAACCACATGGGGCAAGTTCTACTCTGTCCTATAGGGTTGCCATGAGTTGGAATTGACTCGACAGCAGTGGGTAATGGTCTGTATGTCTATGAATTCACAGGAATGTCATACAGACATTCTATGGAGGGTTAAAAAAGTGAGAGGGAGAGAATAGCATCAGTAAAATCTAGATTACAGAAAACTCTTTAGGACAAATGACACAGTTCCAAGGACTATATGAGTCAAAGGAATAATATAAGATTGTCTAAGAATGAGTGACAATATAAATGAGCAATATATACTTTATAGACAATAATGATATATACTTTAGTAGCTGGAGCTACATAACAGATTTTAAAATGAAATTCTTCCCTCTTTTCATACGTTGGCTTGTAATGAATAGAGCACACAGGAATTTTGTTATTTTTAACTGCAGCAAAGATTGTTGAACTAATAACATTCTATTGTTAACTTGACTTTAACTGTAACAGTAAATAAGCTCCAAAATACTATTATTAATTTTCTTATGGTAGTGAAATCACACTATAATGAGTAATGCTTCAAACAATGGGGCAGAGGCTGAGTGCCGAAGACCTTTGTCATACGGAAACTATAAAACATGAACAGTAAAAAAAGAACTGTTATTCCCAGGGAAGTATTATTTTTAATAGTTACGCAAAAATCGGTTTTTCTAAACAAAAAGACTGCAATGAAGCTTTTAAAAATACCACAAGATTTTAAGTTATATATTTTTTGTTATATACATACTTTTTTAAAGCTGGATTTCATTCTGAAAGATGAAACGGTACAATTTTAAATAAAAGAGACTGAAGGAGGTTTCTAATGCAAGGAATTTCTACCATCTGAAGTAGTTTTACCCAGAAAAGCTTTTCAGCAGATAGGAATCCAAGCACATTTACAATATGGGTTTTTGGTATGAAAGAAATATTACCATAGAAGCTATAGTCCTAAAAACCTGAATTACAAACCATCTGAATAGCTAAATCTATTTACTTTAGCCAACAAGACAAGTAGACAATATTGAATTACAACCCTTGATCTTTTTGACTCGTAGACTTCACAAAACTAGTGCACATTAAAAAAAAAAAAAACATTTATAACAATGCTTTATTTCAGAGACTTATAATCTTATGATCCAATTATTAATTTATCAATAACAATAAAAACTACAGCACTTTCCTTTCTTGAAAAGGAAGGCTAAAGATTGACTGATTGAAATTTCTTAACACTGCAACTTTCCACATGGATAATTCCCCAACCTCAAGTAATCTTGACAACATCCTGTTTCACAGGGAATACTGTTCTCCACACAGAGCAGGCTCAAAGAGATGACAGGGCTCTACTCAGTTTAAACTCACCCCTCCTTGAGAGGAGCAAGCACCGTGCAGTGAATCACTACAGAAGTCGTGCCCAGTGACAGGTACTCTTGCCTCCTTTTTAAACAGACAAATATAATAGTAAAGCTGGATGGGAAAATGCCTGGCTGCTTTGTCTCTCGTCTGGACAGCCTCTCACTTTCCCATAACAGGTAGGCATAAGCGCAGACTGCTGCTGAACATTCCAGACCTTGCCAAGACGCTGAAATCCACTGGTTTCTGTGGTTGTCCCACGCAGACCCATTTTCTACTGCGCCTGGCTCTTTGCCAGAGCCTAATTAAGCCACCAAGAATGCCGATGGTTAACCCTCTCTGCACCCACCTACAATTATTTGTGAAGCCCTCTGACACGCTTTCACTTTTCTCAAAACCAGGTACAGACTAGACTATACCAATGTACAGCAAGGTGAGCGTGGGTGGGTGTGTGCAGGTACCCACAGTGCAGTACTTACCAACCACCAGTAAACCCTCTGCTTACTATAAATAAATAAAGAGAAGCTTAATTGCTACGGTTGAGATTCATGAAACCACTTCAAAATATACGTGCAGCTTGGTTTTATTAGTTAAGAGTTTGGGAAAAAACTGCAGAAAAATTCTACATTTTAATCTTGTTTAATTTCAGGGAAATACTTTTCCATTAAGAAAAAGAAAATAGGTATTTGGATCACAATGTCTGTTGTGAATCCTTTTTACCATCCGAACAAAACATTATAGAGCTTTTGAAATTCCCAGAGCCACTGCCGTTCATTAAAAAAAAGAAAGCACCCTTTTAAGATGTAGGTGCTTTATCTTTTTCAAAAAAAGATCAAACATAAAACCTTATTTGTAAGCAAAGCAATGGTGTCTCTGAGTCTCTTGCTAAGATCAACAGCAATGAGGATGAATGAGGGGAAGCAGTGACAATGGTCAAAATGGGTGAAAGGAAGCTCTCTGTTGAGGCCAGTTTTCCCTGATTGCAATCTTGGACCCAAGGTCCATAACTCTGTTTAACTACTATATCCTGAATAAGAAGTTAATTCTGCTTTAATGAGAAGCAAGCGAAGTCACACGATGAGAAAAATACTGAGTACCCTAATTGAGCCCATATAATCTGGATATTAGAAAAGATTCTATTTGAAAATAATTTAAGAATATCTAAATTGGACTCAGGAAAAATGCAGAAAATCAATTAGTCAGGCTAATTATTTTCTCTTTTTGACAACAGGATACCCACTATACACAACACACGATTACGTACTCTTCTCTCATTCTATATCCTCTAGCAACAGGCACCTGCTGAAGATGTTCAGTTTCATCCTGGTAACAGTGATGCAATTTTAAATGGACCAAAGTGACAACACTCACTTTTCAACTACCCAGTGCCAAAGTCATACTCCTCTTTTACCCCAACAGTTTCTCCCCATTCTTCTTGTGCTTCAATTACTTATCCTTACAATTTCTATTACTTTGTAGGAAAATAACACCAAAGTTGACTGCTTTCCTTACTAACTATGGTGGCTGCTCAGGAATATCCCTATCTGGTGAAGAGAGAAAATTTCACACCTATACAACATCACAATATGGCCAAAACAAAAGAGTGGCTTAATTAATTGCTGGCCAAGAGCCACGTTCTTTCCAAATCAGGGCTTCTGCAAGATGGCATATGGTTTGTTATTTCTTACAAATATGAAAACCCTTTTGAAGTGATTATACTCCGTATCTGTCAAATAATTCTGTATATGAAACAGCAGTACTAAAAAACTAAAATAAAATACTACTTTTAAAAAGATTTCATTACGAGAATTCAAAAATAGTTTTCATTTCTAAGGGCTAAGATAGTGGCTGGCATGTATTTTAGTAAATATTAATTTAATTCCACATGCTTGTTTCACGTAGAAGATGCTAATTTTACTTAGAAACAGTAACATGAAATACCATTATTTAAACAGAGGAGTGCTTTCTTCATTTGTGGCCTGCATTTTCAAAGGCAGAACATATTTACATGTTTAGTATTTGATTTTTTTCTTGTATAACATTCAATCACTATGCCATTTTTTCCAAGGTTGTGTTTGTGGAAAAGATGGTAAAAAAGAAAGGTGTTTAACCTGAGTTCCCTGAGGGTAAGCGTTTTAATAGTATTCATCATTGTATCTCTAGTACCTAGAGAGTGTAGGAGGTGATGATGAGCTGTCATCTTTGAATAACCCCCTCAGCTGTAACGAGCCCAGTGCAACTAGCTCGGGCTCACTTTGAGCAGCACCAGGCAAGAAGGTATGAGCTGAGCCCTGCTTACATGACTGATTCAAAGGAAGTACAATTCAGGCTCTTGGGCATCTTGAGTGCTTTCTTATCAAGGTCCCAATGGGATTTGTAACTACCCACTTAGAGAGACATTGCATCAAAACATTTAGAAAACATTAGAAAAGCCTTGGAGTTACACTGTCTTAAGGCTGTTTTCCTCCGTCTCCTGCATCAGTTTCCACTCCTAGTGTATTTCATAATGCCACTACTGATGATGTGAAAAACCAAGACAATAGATTTTTATTTTTAATTTGTACCCCGATACCTAGCAGAGTCTAGCACATACCAGGTTTTCGATAAATTTGTTAAGTAATGAATTATGGAGTTGAGTGAAAATTATTTAAGTGTAGGGTATTCTAATTATAAATGGGTTTTCATGGTTGATGGAAACACATTTCTAAACATTTTTTATTTTACTAATATACAAGTGGTTCTTCTCCAAGGGACATCAAGGATGTGATGTGCTAGGACTGATTTGTTCATAACTTTTATTAGAATACTGAAAGAAACTAGAAGAGACAGAACTTATTAACATAATTGATAGCCATAACCCTCGATTCACTCCGCTGTACTTGCCATGCCTGGGGCAGCATAGGCCTCTTGCAAACACCATCCTACACGGGCAGAGTACAGCATTGAACTCAGTGAATAAAACCAGCAGGCAAGCAAGCAAAATTAAGTTATGAGAGGCAGACCTTTCAAAGTGACTTAGTATGATGATATGCTTGCATAGGATGAAAACATACAAATCACCTTTACCTTACACAACTGAAAAACTAAAACTGAACCAAGATTGTCCAGTCTCACAGGAAAGCACTGCATTATCAAAGAAAAACAGGCAAACAGCTGCAGCAGAGGCTATTTTTACTTGGATAAAGTATCTACCTTGTTGATCTTTTAGTCTTCCTAATCCTTTATATATTTTCAGTTAAAAATCATTAAAGTCTAACATATAAGAACCTAGCTACAGGACAAAAAGCACGTACTTTTTTTTTCCACGGGGGCGGCAACCAGATGTCAATAGCTGCAGCTGTGACTATATAATTACCTGTTTGCATTAACGGAGACCACAGTTTAGATTTAATAGGTCAGATGACAATGCAGCAAAATGCATTTAGCCTATGATTACCCCTTTTCAAACATTCTCTCACTCGCAACTTCGACCCTGGGAACATAGCAGGCACAGACTTAGGTCAATAAGAAACACTGGCCAGCACAATAGGCCTTGCCTCAAACAGCGCTGTTGACAGACACCAGCACAAAGGAAATGAATAGAGTCCCCCTCAGTTCTCACACAGAGCGAAGAATGACTCAGTGTACTGCTGCTTTGGTGCTCTGTTTGTACAGTGTATACAGCTTTTGTCCTCAGCTACTGTTCGCAGCTCAATGGGGGCTAAAGAGCCTAGGAAGTGACGGCGGAAGAATGCTCCACGCTCTTCCCTGTGGCCAGCAGTTGCATCCATATGCACAAGACAGGTCAAGTGAGAACTGGAAAGTCACTAGATAAAACTCCTCTGGTCCTAGCTTGTAAGAGTGAAGTAATTTTTTAATTCAAATACAAATAAAGCAAAATACAAACAGTCGCCATTAGCTTAGTGTTAACATAGTTACTAAATGAATTATTATTCTTTTGGTATTTTCTGTCTTATTGCTCTTATGGCCACTTACATAACCTTTTTGAGGGGTCTGTGTTAGGTACAAAGAGAAATCAGGACTGGCTCAAAGTAGCAAACTGAAGTAATGTAGGTCATTATTCAACAGAGACTTTTGGAATAAGGCCAAAAAGCACTGAGGAGAGAAAATTGTCACAAGCACATACACAATTCTCTTTATGCCTACTTTTCAAGGTAATGGGTGTATGAAGAATCCGACCTAGGGACAAAACAGAATTCTAGGGTAATTTAGTGGAGACTATGAACAGACAGTTTCTATAGGCTTAAAACCGGTTTGCTTGATACTGGCCAAGAAAACCAACCAGACCCAGCTAGAGCAAGGGACAAGCTCCAGTGCTGAATGAAATGTCATTTCCCTAACCCAAAAACATGATAGGAGAATGGCATCTATATTTAAGTGTATGTGTTTTGGGATTAGGCTGTGTTCAAATTCTGCTTCTGCCAATTACTAGCTATTTTTTTTTTTTTTTTTATCTTATATATGCCAACCCTTTGGTTAGTAGCCGTAGCACTTAACCACTATGCCATCAGGGTTTCCTTAACACATATACTATATATATATACACACACACCTTATATACCTCTCTGTGTCTTAATTTCCTCATGTGTAAGATAGGATGGCCATCCATTCATTTATTAAAAAATAATTATTGCAATAATAATAGTAACCACTTGATTCGTTTCTGTGAGGATATAATAAGTTAATACGTGTAAGGTATCTTGAAGAGCACGTGGCATCAAGTATGTTATGTTATAGGAAACACTGAATAAATGTTACCTATTTTTTTTTTTTTATAATGGAAACCCTGGTGGTGTAGTGGTTAAGAGCTACGGCTGCTAACTAAAAGTCAGCAGTTCAAATCCACCAGGTGCTCCTTGGAAACTCTATGGGGCAGTTCTACTCTGTCCTATAGGGTCGCTACGAGTCGGAATTGACTCGATGGCAACCGGTTTTGGTTTAGTATAATAGGTGTTAACCACTACTGATATTATGGCTACCACTACAATCATAACCACCACCACCACTCCTATGGTAAAAGAATTGTCTTATTCATGACTACAGGAGAATCCTTAGCAGATGATAAAGATCACTGATGCTTGAGCCATGAGGATATTCCATTTACCAATAAGCTGTTTTCATTGGTGTCTACTAAATGGACAAATGCAAGCTTTACGGATGCTATATATGTGGCATAGCTATATATAATGCACACAAACCTTTTAATATTAAAACCTTTTAAAATGCACATGATTTGAATACTTGCCCAACTCTATATTGATGATCAGTCTAATACTTAATCTTAGAAAAAAAAATGGAAAGTGTTAATCAACTGCCTGCTATTTCAGGGGCCAGAATAGTCTTCTAAGTAATTAATCCAAGGTATTGATATTTTTGCAGTGAAGAAATTGAGGGATGGAGAGTTAACTCACTTAATAAGCAAACCCAGGTAGTTTGACTACAGGTCTTGCGCTCATGAACACTACACTGTTTTATTAACATCTTTACGAAACCTTCTGTAACAACTTGCTAATAGTACTGTTTTTATTCTTAAACTTACAAAAGGAATCACTTTCTTCAACAGTTGCGGCATGTAATCAAACAATAAATCCACAACAGCCTCATACACGATAATATACTATGAACTAAAATTTGTTTAAGGTACCTCCTTTTATCCTATTCAAAGAATAGGCAGCTGCTGACCACATCTAGTCTATCAGGAGTCAAAAAGTTTTGCTTTGTTTAATTGTTTTTCTAAATCCTCATAACTACACAGCCATAATAGTTTCATGCTTATGAATTTAATCTTATGTGTTAATTATATCTGAAGTGATTCTGAGAATGTAAAGAAGTTAATTAATGAAAAATAACAGCCCTGAGGATAGATGCTTTAAGCACATAAGTGATTACCGGAAAAAAAAAAAGCCAACCATTTCTCTAACTTTCAGAATGCCTCCCTACATTTAAATCTCTTATAGTATTTACTGGTCACAGAACATCAATATCAAGCAAGAACAATGCAAGAAGTGTAATTAAAATTTGTACTTACTTAAAAGTACATTCCATAGGGCTCTGATTTAATTTATTCTTCAAAGCCTGATCTTGATTATAAATAAATTTTAAAAAGTAACAGACTTCCATTTCCAGCAATACACCAGAACAAGTAAACTGACTAAACCTTGTGCTAAAAAGAAATGAATTTAGTGGTTAAAATATCGAAAAACTTTTCTTTAATTGTACTGTTCACTTGGCAATTTAGAGCTTATTATAGAAAGACAGAAAAAGAAAAAGACAGCTGGAACTCGAAGAATATGCAGAACACTAAAGCTGGGTTTTGTAAAACTTCAGCTTCTTTTAATATCACTAGAGAACCAAGGGTTATTACATAATGAAAAAAAATTTACATAATGCAAAACAGAGAAAATTTCCCAGTAGATATGACAACTCTAAAGTGGTATGAAAGTAGCAAAATAACCTCAAAGAAAAGATTTACTAGGAGAAAAGACAAATCCACCAACATAGTGGTTTTATAAACGGGACATTTATACAAACTGACCAAATGCCAGGCTAAAGAAGTATAACAAATTTAAATAATCGGCATCACTTTCTGAGATCACAATACAATTAGGCCAGAAATGAATAATAAAAAATGACCATTCATTTGGAAATTTAAAATATATTTGTAGAAATAAATTACTAAAAAAAAAAAAAAAAAAATTTCTATATAACATAGGGTCAAAGAATAAATCATAATGGAATTTAAAAAATAGCATGAAAATTACAGAAAAATATATAAATTAGCAAAGCTATTCCATGCATTATAATAATAGCATGATATATACCAATAAACCACTTTAATTCTTATAATTTTAATCAATTTGATACCCTGCAGTTTGCCTGGCTTTAATTCTTTTCTCATTCATGAAAAGAATACTTGATTACACAGTACATAATTATGTATGCTCTACAGTAGTCCCTTGGTATTCTCAGGGGATTGATTCCAGGACCCCCTGGGATACCAAGGTCCCTTACATAAAATGGCGTAGTGTTTGCATATAACCTATGCATATCCTCCCACATACTTTAAATTATCTCTAGATTACTTATAATACCTAATCATAGATGCTATGTAAATAGTTGTTATACTGTATTGTTTAGGGAATAGTGACAAGACTCGAGGTGAACAATGCTCAGACAACCAGCGCAGGAATGAGACTGAGGACTGTGAGATGGCAGGCGGCTACGGCAGGGGGTGCCTCCACATCATTGCATTCACATGGATTCAGCATAGTGCTCAGAGTGTGGCAAATGCAAGTTTTGCTTTTTTTTTTTTTTTTACTTTTTTTTTTCCTTGAATATTTTCGATATGCAGTTGGTTGAATCTGTGGATGCAGAACCCACAGATACGGAGGGCCAACTATATATTGAAACATGATTGATATTTTTTCATTATAATTAAATTCTGGTCTATTTCACTATACATTTTTTTGGAATCCTCCTTGACTGGGCTATCCAAAGGTATAATTTATTTAAGTTAGTTGATGTCTTAAAATTTTCCATTTTGAGAGTATACACTTATGATTCTCTGATCCTAATGTACATATCCTTAAAAAAAAACTGTTGAGCAATCATATATACGCATTTTAAAGTAATCCTGATTTCTGAATAAGTTCAATTTTCTCTATATTCATAAGCTGGCTACAAAATTTGGCAGGAATCATTTGAAAAGCGAAGGAGGAACAAAGGTAACAATCAGAACCCTAAATCATGTATTTAGAGATATACATATATGTGTTGTTAGGTGCCATTGCATTGGTTCAGACTCACAGCTACCCTATATACAACAGAATGAAACGCTGCCCAGTCCTGCGCCATCCTCACAACTGTTGCTGTGTTTAAGTCCATTGCTGCAGCCACGGTGTCAATCCATCTCGTCAAGGGTCTTCCTCTCTTTCACTGACCCTCTACTTTATCAAGCATCATGTCCTTCTCCAGGGACTGGTCCCTCTCAATAACATGCCAAAAGTGTGTGGGACAAAGTCTCACCATCCTTGATTCTAAGGAGCATTCTGGCTGTACTTCTAAGACAGATTTGTTCATTCTTCTGACGGTCTATGTTATATTCAATATTCTTCACCAACATTGTAATTGAAAGGCATCGATTTTTCTCTGGTCTTTCTTATTCATTGTCCAGCATTTGCAGGCATAAGAGGCGAAGAAAAATACCATGGCATGGGCCAGGTGCATCTTAGTCCTGAAAGTGATATCTTTACTCTTCAACACTTTAAAGAGGTCTTTTGCAGCGTATCTGCCCAACGCAATATGTCATTTGATTTCTTGACTGTTGCTTCCATGGGCACGGACTGTGGATTCAAGTAAAATGAAATCCTTGATAACGTCTTTTCTCAGTTTATCATGATGTTGCTTATGGGTCCAGTTGTGAGGATTTGTTTTGTTTTCTTTATGTTGAGGTGTAATCCATATCGAAGGTTGTAGTCTTTGATCTTCATCAGTAAGTGCTTCAAGTCCTCTTCACTCTCTGCAAGCAAAGTTGTGTCATCTGCACATGGCAGGTTGTTAATGAGTCTTCCTGCAACCCTGATGCTGTGCTCTTCTTCATATAGTCCAGCTTTTCGGATTATTTGCTCAGCGTACAGACTACATATGGTGAAAGGACACAACCCTCACACACACCTATTCTGATTTTAAATCACGCACTATTCCCTTGCTCCGTTCGAACGACTGCCTCTTGGTTTATGTACAGGTTCTGCATGGGCACAATTAACTGTTCTAGAATTCCCATTCTTCCTAATGTTATCCATAATTTGTTATGATCCACACAGTTGAATACCTTTGTATTGTCGATAAAACACACGTAAACATCTTTCTGTTATTCTCTGCTTTCAGCCATGATCCATATGACATCAGTAATGATATCCCTTATTACATACCCTCTTCTGGATCTGGCTTGAATTTCTGGTGGTTCCCTGTCAATGTACTGTTATAACTATTTTTGAATTATCTTCAGGAAAATTTTACTTGTGTGTGATATTAATGATATTGTTCAACAATTTCTTCATTCCATTAGATCACCTTTCTTTGGAATGGGCACAAATATGGATTTTTTTCCAGTCGGTTGGCCAGGTAGCTGTTTTCCAAATATCTTTGCATAGAGAGTGAGCACTTCCAGCATTTCATCCGTTTGCTGAAACATCTCAATTGGTATTCTGTCAATTCTTGAAACCTTGTTTTTCCCCCAATGCCTTCAGTGCAGCTTGGACTAATTCCTTTAATACCATCAGTTCTTGATTATATGCTACCTCCGAAATGGTTGAATGTATTATAAAGTATAATAATGAAATGTGTAAAGACCTGGAGTCAGAAAACTAAAAGGGAAGAATACACTTGGTATTTCTCAAGCTGAAAGAACTGATGATAAAATTCAAGCCTCGCGTTGCAATACTGAAGGAGTCTATGGGCAAAACACAGAATGATGAAGGAAGCATCAAAACAAGATGGAAGGAATACCCAGAGTCACTGTACACATATGTAGCTGGATTTAAAAATTTGTATTGGAACACATACCACTATGTTTCCCACTCTAAAGTGCTACCTCTGTGAGTGTTCAACCCAAATGCTTAAGCTGGACTGAAAATATGAAGGCCTGACATGTATTTCAAATAAATGAATCCAAATATGTTGTCTAAAGATCAGACAGATTTCAAAAACGGTAGGCCTGGTATGCCTGATAGCATATCCTGGTAGCAAATCTTTGACAAAGGTCAAGAAAGAATGAGAGCAGGCAGTACTAGGGCATGGATACTGACTCTTGGCTGCCAGCGATAGAAATTAATTCAAACTAGCTTATGAAGAAAGAGAGAGAAAATGAATTTTTAACGATACATGGGTGCCTTAAGAAACCCCAGAGCAGAAATATGGCCAGACTTCAAGAATGGCTGGGCCCAGAAACTGAGAAGCATCAGAGTCACAGGCAGTGATCTCTCTCTTGTGATTGTTACCTCTCTTCTTGCTGCATGTTTGTGTAATTCTTCTCTTTCTTTGATCCAGCTTTCCCTGTTCTCCAGTCTGCCCAAAGCCTTGGAATTTGATTTATAGCCCCAGACGTTTAAAGAGAACTACTTATCTTTTAGTCCCAATTCCAGGGGATGGAACTTGGATTGGTTCCAGCTTGGTTCAGGTGTCTACTCGTGCAATCATGGGGCCAGGTAGAAAAGCACATGCTATCTAAACTGTCTGCCCCCGGACCAACTGCTTGGGTGACTAGGGGCAACTAAAGGTGCTGTTGTGAGCTGAACGGCAAAAGGTACTTGGTAGAAGCAAGTAACGTGTTAAATATGAACTATGTGCATTCTCATGGGGTCCTCACACCTCCCTGTGCAGGGAGGCAAGGTGTTAAGTTGCATGGGCCAGGCTGAGGGCACTAACTGGGCCTCAGGTAGGGGACACGATTCCATTCAGGAGGGTGGGCTTCCACAAATAGCAGGAGAGTATACAGCAGAGAGATGTGTGGCCAGCACTGACCCAGGCAGCTGATGGGTTGTGTTTAAACAGAAGCTGCCAATTATTTCTTTACATCTGGCCAGGACAGAGAGACTCTTCTGACAGAACAGCTAAGCCTCTTCTCTTCTCCCTGGAGGCTTTACTAAATATCTTGAATATTTGTTTCCTATCGTAAACATTCTGCTTGTCCTCAACATACATAACTAAATAAATACTATTTATGTTATCTTTAATACAGAGATCTTAAAAAGTAAAACTTCGTACGACAAAAGGATTTTCCTCATAGCTCAGGTAAAGCAAAATTATCCACCCATTTGCTCAGTTTATGAATCCTAACACAATCCTTTATTTCTCCCTCATCTCTTTCTTCCTTATTTAATCCATTGTCTGAAGTATCTTTTGAATCTGTCCTCTCTGCTCCAACAGTAATCACAGTCTTAATTCAAGATCTCATTATCTCTTTTCTGAATTTTCATCATCGCCTCCTAACTGATGTTCCTGACCGCAAATCTCTAATTATTTTATACTGGTTTCAACAATTTCCATTTTAAAGCAAAATCCTCTTCTTGCCACATCCCTGCTTATAAGTCTCCATTAGTCCCTCACAGCCTATAGTGCAGGTCCCGAGCACACCTGTACATCAGAACTACCTGAATGCCTGCCCTTCATCCCAGATTTTCTGAATCAGAATCTCCTAGAATGGGACCTAGAAATCTGTCTTTTAAAAGAACTACCACTTGATTCTGAGGTAACCAGCCCAGCATCAATCTTTGGATCTGAGTTGTGGGACCACTGCACTGTAGTATCAAGTCTGTACTTCTTCAACAGAGCTCAAGTCAACGCACAATCCAGTTCCAACCTATCTCTTTCTAGTCTCATCTCCTGCTACTTGCCCTTGCCAGCCTTTCTCACAACCACCATCCCCATCCACACTACTGGGCATCTATACAGCCTCCTCCTTCTCCCTTCCCCTACTTGAGGAACTTCTACTCATTCTTTAAGAATCAGTTCAAATGTCACCTCCTCTGTGAAGCCTTCCTTGACTGTCTCAAGCATTTTTTAATTCTTGATTCTAGAGTTTAAGAGGCAGTCTAGTGTAGTGGTTGAGAGCACAGACTCTGTAACTAGTCTGCCAATGCTTGAATCCAGGCTTTGTGAATTACCAATGAGTAAGTGAGTGACATATGGTCTCAGACAAATTACTCAACCTCTGTGCCCTTAAGTTGCCTTATTTGTAAAATGGAAATAATAATAATATGTGCCCAATATAATCACTGTGAGGGTTAGTAAGTTAATGCATTTGCCTGGAACCCAGCAAAGAGTCATTAAGTATTAGCTTCCTGTTTCGAAGCTATGAGCCTACCCATTATATTACACTGTGAACCAGCCTACTATATTAAGCTAGTCAGGTTAAGAATTCTCCTTCTTGAGAGTTTTGGAATAAACCTCAAAAAAGTAATTTTAACAATATAACTTCATTTTACTTCTCAAAAAGTGACTTAAGATAAGCTTCTTCTTCTTGTGTGCCGGCGAGTCGACTCATAGTGACCCTATATGACAGAGTGGAACTGCCCCATAGGGTTTCCTAGGTTGTTATCTTTACAGGAGCAGACTGTTAGGTCTTCCTCCAGCTGGGCGATTGAGTAGGTTTAAACCTCCAATCTCTTGGTTAGCAGCCGAGCACTGAACCGTTGCACCACCATGGCTCCTTTGTATGAACTCAATAAATCTATTTGAGAAAAAAAGTCATTTATGTGGGAAGGATTTAGATTGTCTTTTTTTTTTTTTGATTGTTTTTTGAAGTTGTTCACTAGGGAGGCAGAAACTATTTTGAAATCTTGTGTATCTACTTGAATCTGAAAGAAGACAGCAAATAATGAACCTACCTTTACGCCATTATTTTAAAAATATATAAAGAACTGAAAAATCTTGAAAGAAATCACACAGAATAAAATTTGTGTTACTTACAAAACCAAAATTCTAGCCAAAAATAAAATCTGAAGAAGTCTTACAGGTTTTCAAAATAGCTAGACACAGTATAAAGATTTTTTATTAAATCTGCATTTTCTCTAATTACTAAATATGGTTACACAAGGTGAGAGGTAAACAGGGAAGTTAAATTTATGCTTAGGTGTAAGAAGACCATCTTCTGTAATATATTATTATTAGAGGCATTACTATCTATTTTTCTTATATTGCTTCTGAAACATCAGCTATTAAGAGTAGAAACAATATACAGTGATATTTGGTAACAAGATTCAGCTCTTCTGCAAAACACATTTCTCCTCGAACCCATTTATTCATTCAATAAATATTTACTGAACTCCTGCTATGATACGTGCTTGGATACACCAATGAACAAAAGACATAGTCTCATGAGATGGCATTCCTAAAATGCTTATAACATGAACGACCTCTATATTCCCACAAGTTCAGCACACTCTGCATACCTTACGCACTGCCAAAAGGAGTACATGGGTCCGCCTCCAAATTATCACCATTACAGACTCCTGAAGATAAAACCTGCCTTGCTTCCATATCATCAGACCTCCAAATCATGTGTTTTTAACCTAGCTTCATGGATCTCTAAAGGTTAATGGCTCTGTTGGGGGAATCTGTGAGCTCTCTAATACTGCATGCAAAATATATGTACATACACGTATAAATTTTTCTGGTTGTCCAATGTGGTTTCACTGTATTCTCAAATGGGCCCACGACCCTGAAGTGTAAAGAATTATTGCCCTAGGTTTAGGAAATCTCCTGAGAGTTCCGTCCTACTGAAAAAGCTGCTGCCATAGACCAACATGGAGAGCACCTGGTAAATTCCTCATCTGACATTTTATAGTACAATGATCGATAATTTTATCATCAGTGAGTTAAGTTTTGCTCATCTAAATTCTGTCCTCTAATGTTTTGAGTACCAACAATCTAGTCAGTCTGTTATACAAAGACTTTTTCCAGAAAAACTGTTTACAGAACTTGGGTTCCAGCAACTCTTGCAATATAATCCTTGCATAGTACTGAACCACAGAAAAATAACTCCTTAATTTGTGGTTAGAATAACCACTGCAGAACAACGTACAGTGGGTGGCATGAAATTATTACAATTATAAAGTAACCAGGCAAATAATACACTGTGTCTATAAGAGATAAAATGATATAAATCCAAAAATATACCTTCCTATAAATAAAGTCTGTGGTCATTTAATGAGATACTCTGATTAACATTGCAGTGACAAGGGCTACTCTTAGCATGTTTTATAAAGGAATAACTAAAGCTATTTCACAGCAGACTCAGTGGCACCACATATATTGTTTAGGCTAAGAAATGAGGTGAACTGCACTGAAGAGCAACTTTGGAAAAATGCTGTCTTTAATGCAAACAAACAATGGACTTTCCTTTAGAAACCATGATAAGGGAGAGGAGGGCAGCAGGATTAGTACTACTAAATCAGCATGCCTGCAATTTGGGAAACCACTGAATAAGAGCAATCAGTGTGTCTAAATGCATGCTTGTTGACAGCTATAATCAGATCATTTCCCCTAAAATTAAAATCGTAGATTTTAGAGTTAGGAAGGCTCTTACAGAAGGACCAGACTACAGGACTGTGGCCCAAAGAAGGTACGTGACTTGCTCAAGTTCATACAAACAGAAGAGAAGGAAATTGAGTCTCCTGACTACCTTATCATACTACCTTTCTTATACCAGGCAAGTTTTTTTCATTTTTTAAATTGAAATATAATTCACGAACCATACAGAGGAAATTAATGACTTTTAAAGTATTCACTAAAAAGGGTTGTGCATCCATCACCACAATCAATTTTAGAACATTTTCATTATCCTAGAAAAGAAACCTCACACCTCTTAGCTGTCACCCCCTTATTCCCCTTTCCTGCTCCAGTCCTGGACAACCACTAATCTACTTTCTGTCTCTATAGATTTGCCTATTTGGAACATTTCATACAAATGGATTCATACAGTACATGATCCTTTGTAACTGGCTTCTTTTGCCTAACATAATGTTTTCACGTTTCATTCATGTCACGGCATGGACCAGAACTTCAGTTTTTTTTATTGCCAAACATTCCATTGTATGGATATACCATATTGTATTTATCCACTCATTGATTGATGAAGATTTGGGTTATTTCCACTTTTTGACTACTCGAAATAATGTTGTACAAACATTCATATACAAGTTTTTGTGTTGACATATGTTTTTATTTCTCTTGGGGAGATACGTAAGAGTGGAACTGGTGACTCACATGGTAGTTCCATGCTTAACTAAGAAATTGCCAGACAATTTTCCAAAGTGATTGCACCATTTTAAATTCCTACCTACTAGAAAGTTTCTGCTTTTAAAATTGTAACAATTAATTAGATCATGAACACCAACTGTTTATTTCCTGCTAATACGTAACAGAAGGAAAATAAAAAAACTTAAGTATTGATAAATACATTTTTAAAAAAGCACACACTATCAGTACAAGAAATTCAGATGTAAAGTTCAGAACACAAAAAGATAACTTTAAATTACTATTTTAAAAAAGTGTAATACTACAGTAAATATTCCCTGTATTACTTAAACTATATGAAAATACTACACATGGGTTACAGAAATATGTCAAACCTTTTAAAATACTAGTCTTAAACATGAATTAAAAAATTAAATTTGTTCAAAAACTAAATTAGAATCTATCACAAGATGATATCTACATATGTTCAGTCATAAAATGAGGAAGAAAAAAGATCTTTAAGATGGGAAATTGGCAGATATTCAACAGGGAAAAGTAAATGCAGTATACTGGTTTGGAACAAAAAATGAAAGCCAGCTCCTACAACCATACAGTAAAGATAATAAAGAGCTATTGTCCAAATGAATTTACAGTAATGAACTTGGGAACAACATTATCTTTATAAACGATACAGCTAACTGTATATTCTGGAAAACAAATGGCTTTGCTTCTCTTTATTGGATATGCTTCCTATATAGGAAGGCTGGGGCAAGTTAGTGTCTGTGACTAATAAGTGCAAAGCAGAAATTAAAGATAAATCTGGCTAAGCATCACTAACTCCCAATGGTGTTTATGCTAAAGAGAGAGTCCAGAACTTTAGGAACAGCAGTGGGTAGACAAGTGGCCAATGAGAAAGTATGATGAGGGTCAGAAAAAGAAGGTGAGGAACCTCAGAAGATACAGGGTGGTACACAGTAATCTGAACTTTATCACATTTCGGCACCAGCCATTTCATCCTTTCTGGTCAGTAGTGGTTACAATCTTCCACAATTACCTTTATTTTCATCATTACACTCTCTTGACCACAGTGGCTATCAAACTTTTTTAAAGATAGCCCGAAGTAGGAAATACAGTTTACATAATAACCCAGCGTCCTCATAAGGAGATGTCTTTATACACACACATATTACGCACAACTGAAACAAGTTCTCCCAAAACAATAATTAGTCTCACTATATAAAATGCATTCTAATATTTCCTATCCTACTTTTCTTAAAAAACAAACTGAGCATGGCCCACTACATTGTAACATGCAGTTCATCAAACTCATAACTCAAAAAAGCAATGATAGTATAACTATGATGACCTTTGCATAAAAAACCCACCCAGTGCCGTCAAGTCAATTCCGACTCATAGCGACTCTAGGACAGAGTAGAACTGCCCCTTGGAGTTTCCAAGGAGCACCTGGTGGATTTGAACTGCCGACCCTTTGGTTAGCAGCTGTAGCACTTAACCACTACGTCACCATGGTTTCCAAACTTTGCATATGGGAAGGCAATGGCAACTACACCACAAGTGTCATCTGGCCAATACTGATTTAAAGAAAGAGAAGTTAAAATGCAAAGAAACGTGTGTCGTATGAGCAATAAAATATGACAATAAGACCTCAAAAAATATTAGCAATTTTTGTTATGGGGGGCAGTAGGAGTTCTGATTTATTCCAAAATCAATTTCAAACAGTTTAAAATAAATTAAGCCTGAAATATCAAACTAAAAATACTAGAAGGAAACATAGGCCACCGTTTCCAAGGAGGTAGGGAAGGTCTTTCTAAATATGAACCCAAACTAGAAGCTATAAAAGAAAAACAGATAAAATCAATTACCTAATAGTAGAAAAATTTTGTATAGCGAAGTTTACTGACAACAAAGTGGAGAAAAAGAGTTATAACAGTTATGACAAAGGGTATAAAAGGAAAGAGATAAAAAAAAAAAAAAGGCCAACGAGCAAACAAAAGAAGCCAGTGAAAAGTCATTTAAGAATTAAGCAAATAGCAAAACATTCACCGTTAGTCTTAGAAGTGAGAATGGTGAGACTTCTGCTTGTTTACTTTGGATAGGTCATCAGGAAAGATCAATTGCTAGAAAAGCATGTCATGTTTGGTCAGCAAAAGCAAGGGAAACCCTCCATGAGATGGACTGACTCAACAGACACAATGATGGACTCAAATATACCAACAATCATGAAGATGGCACAGGACTGGGCAATGTTTCATTTTATTATACGCAGGGTCGTCGTGACTTGAAGCACATTCAATAGGCAACTAACAACAACGACAATAATTAATAACGGTTTTTAATTATTTCACATAAGATTTACATAAATTATTTTACAAAATCTTTTATAAAAGATTCATAAAAAGTTGTTAAAATGAAAAAAGTGATAGAGATATGCTTTATTTGATAACCATGAAATTTAAATATTCTAAAAGAAGTAGAAAAATAAGGATCTGTCCTAAGTGGAAAGACTGTCCAGGATTTCATCCTCACTATGCAGTGTGGAAAGGGATGAGCCTAGGAGTCAGAAGCTAGGCTCCAATTCAAACTCTACCACATACTAGTTTACGGACTTTTCCTATGTTTCATAACTTCTCTAGGCCTCAATCTCCTTGCCTTAAAAAAAAAAAAAAAAGGATAATGACATCTAATTCAAAAGGATTACTATATCTTTTCCTTTGTTTCTCTACAAAATTCAATGTAATTTATCTCAAATATGAAAAGAAAGAGATACAAGAGTAAACTATGGTTATGTATTTGAGGACTGAACAAGGAATTTGGATTATGACCTTAGCTTCAACCAATCTTCACCCCACCTCCCATCCCTGCAAAACCAAAACAAAATAAATAAATAAATATGCAGTTTCCAAGAACTGTGACATAGTTTTATTTTCCAGAAAATGAAATCAGTGGACAACCACTCTTAAGAAATGAGCATAGAACAAACTCATTTAACATGAGTTAAAACACAATAATTGGAACAGAAAAAGGCAAAAACTCATTGCTTTAATTATGCATTATGTTTATTTTAGAAAGTAAAAAAATACTATCAGAAATTTCCTGAAACATACATCTTAGTAGTCATTCAGTCACTAATTACTGTTTTGTATTTTGTTTGAAGATAGGAAGGGACATAAGCTATACCTTCAATATTCAGCAGTCTAAAATTGCAAATAATTTCCACTTTGAAAAACACAAAATTTCAAGAAAACTTTACCTACATTCATGTTGGATAACATTCATTTGAAATGCTTGTAATCTGTGTGTCTTTATTCTTTGAGAGGCAGAAATGGAGAATGAGAATGAGGCCTTTGGAACGAGATCCATCGGGGTTAGAATTCCAGTTCTGCCACTTAACAGGTGTTGGCAGTCAGACAAAGTAGCAGACCCCACTAGCTAGGTAACACAAGACTTATTTCCAGGAGGTGGAACCGACATGGTGCTATCGGCAGAAGCAGTTCACTGTCCCTTCACAGCAAAGACCAGAAAAACTAAGTAAAACAGAGACAAACGTCAATCCCGAACCCTAAGTGTCAAATGAAGAGATAAAGAACCCAACCAAGCACCGAATGGAATAAAAAACTGACAGAGAACAAGGAGTGAGGAGGGATACGGAGTAGAGGCCGCCTATCAGCTAATGCAGCATGGATTTGCAATCTTGGACTCCTGTCAGAGATTGGCAGACAGGGAGTACAGGAAAGCAGCTTCACGGAGCTGCCAGCAGGAGACAGGGCACTCAGTGGACCTGCCCTGCTGCACCATAGCTGAGCAACTGGCCCCGACCATTGGACAATGAGGTGAAAAGTGCCCACAGATGAGCAAACAACAAAGAACGCACAGCCCACCTGTTCAGACAACCAAACAGAACAAAAAAGCAGGACAAAACAAACCTATAATCAATAAATGAATGAAGAAAATGACTACTGAATGTCCCAAAGACACCAGACAATATCAAAACATATTTAAAAAAGAAAAAAAAGGGCAGGATAGTTCCAGTAGGCATAGAAAATAAAACACCAGATAACCTTCTAGTAGAAGAAAAGGCACTGCAACTACCTGATAAAAGGGAATCCAAAATTCTAATATTCAGAGCTATCCAAGATTTGAAGCAAAAAGCAGATAAAAATGAGGAAGAAATAGACAAATTCATGGAAAAGGCAGAAAAAATCATGGAAAATACATAAAACAATGGAAGAATTCAGGAAAATAATACAGGAACTAAATGTAAAAATAAATTCACAACTAGAAATCATAGAAAAAAACAACAATTAAATCCAAAAGATAAACAACAAGATTTCAGAAATGGACAGTGCCACAGAAGGTCTGAGGAGCAGGTCTGAAACAGTGGAAGACAGGATCAGTGAAACTGAAGACAAATACTTGGATACCACTCTGAGGAAAAAATCAGAAAGAATGAAAAAAATGAAGAAACCTTGAGAATTATATGGGATACAATCAAAAGCAAAAATGTGTGAGTGATCAGAGTTCCAGAACAGGGGAGAAAATGGAAAACACAGAGAGGATCATTGAAGAATTGCTGACAAACTTCCCTAATATCATGAAAGATGAAAAGCCAACCATTCAAGAAGCTCAATGAACCCCATATAGAATAGACTCCAAAAGAAAATCACCAAGGCTTATCATAATTATGCTAAAACCAAAGACAAAGAATCCTGAGAGCAGTTTGAAAAAAAAGAAAAGTCACATACAAAGGGGAAACAGTAAGACTAAGCTCTGATTACTCAGCAGAAACCATGCAGGCAAGAAGGCAATGGAATGACATATATAAAACCTTGAAAGAAAATAATTGCCAACCAAGAATAATACATCCTGTGAAAGTCTCATTCAAGTATGATGGTGAAATTAGGACATTTCCAGAGACATACGAGCTGTCACACAGACATAAGCACACCTATGTTCATTACAGCATTACTTACAACAGCAAAAAGATGGAAACAACCAAAGTGCACATCAACAGATGAATGGATAAACATACTACCGTATATACACACATGTAATACTATGCAACGATAAAGAACAACGATCAATCTGCAAAACATCTCACAACACAAATGAATCTGGAGGGCATTATGCTGAGTGAAAAAAGTCAATCACAAAAGGACAAATATACCATAAAAATTTATGAAAAGGTTTACACACAAAAAGAAACAATCTTTGATGGTTATGGGGGGGGGTGGAGTGGAAAAACACCAAATAGACAATAGATAAGTGGGGTGGGGGTGGGGTTATTCCCAGTCCCCTTCTCATCTGCTAACCAAAAGGTCAGCAGTTTGAATCCACCAGGCCCTCCTATGGGCAGTTCTACTCTGTCTACAGGGTCATAATGAATTGGAATAGACTCGATGGCAACAGGTTTGGTGTTTTCGTCTTCCCTGCAGCACTCCATACTGAAAAAGTTAAATGCGTGTTTTCAGAGTCTTCTCAGCAGCTAGGGAGTGGCAATGTTACACAGGTTTGACCAATGAACTATAAGCTGAAGTCTGTGAGAGGTTTCTAAAAATGCTTTTATTTTCCTGATAAAAGGGACAAAGATGCTGATCCCACCCTCTCCAATCTCTTCCTCTCTGGAACACAGATATGTGGCCCGTAAAATCAGTAACCTATTACACCCATGCTGTTAAGCTGCTGAAGCTACTCCAGAAGCCACCAACATCTAGAATTCTTATACAAGAAAAATTAACTGTATATGCTTAAGCCACAGTAATCATGTTTTCTGTTATTTGCAACAGACATACTTCTATGTGATTTGCAAAGTTACTTAAATTCTCTCAGGTTCATTCTCCTCACCTACGAAGCAGGTATGATGACAGTAAGATATGTATGTAAAGCACACACCTGGCACTTAGAAAAGGTTCGAAAAGGTCAGCTGTTATGATGATGATCTTATTTAATTCTTACGCCAACCATTTGGGGGTGACTACTATTATTTCACCCATTTTAAAGACAAGAAAATTGAAGTTAAGTAACTTGCCCAAGATTACACAAGTAATAAGTAGTACAGCCAGAACTGAAACTGAGGAATTCTGATTCCAGGACCAATGAGCATAACTACTATGATGCTTAGAAAAGTGACTAAATGCAGTAAGAGCTAGCAACTAATAATTGTTGGCTTTAATTACTACAATAATGTAAACGAACAACTATGAAGACAAAAACAGGTATCTCATCATTTTCAATTTTGGAAAATAGTAAATTCTGTAACTTCACTTTAATTTTATTTTTCTTCTTAAAAGTGAAATGGTTCTCATTTCTTCACTGAAATAGGAATGCTTGATCTTCATCTAAGACAATTTTGTTTCTTAATAACACCCAAAGGAAAACTCAGAACATTATATCTCAATCAATAATTGCAACACCCTGTTATGTTAGCTAAATGATTTTGTGAGTCCTGTCTATCAAAAAAGTAAGCAATGAATATTGATGATGAACCCACAATCTGCAAGGCACTATGCCAAACCTTTAAAAATTACTTTCTTTGAGATATACCATATACTTCTTTTCTTAAAGTGACTCAAGATTCTTTTGGAGGGAGAATTTTATGACAGTCCTAAAAATTAGGAAGTTGCTGCTATAGCCATCAACCATCATCACCATCACCACCACCGTTACTAACATCTGTAGAGCTTATATCACAACTAGCCTATGCTAAGCTTTACTCTTGGAACATTTTCCTTCAAACTTCACATGTTTTCTTCAGTGAACTACATGAGACAAAGAACTTAAAAAATTCAAGCTGAAGGCACAGTATTTGAAAAACAAGGTAAATTCAGAACTAAAGTTTCTAAATAAATTACATTCAGGAAACAGGCCAAAATATTCACAATTGCAATCAGGAAAAGATTCTGAAATAGATTTTCAGATTTAAAGTTTATGTTTAGCTGTTAACTTTCGAAATTGGCATATGTCCTCCTCAAAAGCAAAAACCAAACCTGGTGCCGTGGGGTCGATCCCGACACACAGTGACCCTATAGGACAGACTAGCACTGCCCCACTGGGTTCCCACAGCTGTAACCGTTACTGAAGCAGACTGCCACATCTCTCTCCTGCAGAGCGGCTGGGGGGTTCAAATGCCAAACTTTCAGTTAGCAGCCCAGTGCTTTAACCACTGTGCCATCAGGGCTCTCGATATATCCTTCTAGATAAAAAAAATAAATAAATGAAACAAACATCAAAACAAAATGGATGGTGAGTAAAATAGACGTTTCAAGGAAAGGTTAACTCAAATGAAACTGCTGAGTCTCAAAATGCATACATTCACAGAAATGTATTTTGGAACCCAAATAATTTCAAATCATATATTCTATACTGGAAGAGGTATAGCTGTCTTCATCACAGAGCAGAACAAACAGCTGATAATCCCATTTTCAAAAAAGTACTGTATATAAAAGAAAATGCTTTCAAGGAAAATATATCAAGGAAAGGCTCATTTGCTTAATAAATTCAAACATGACACAGGCAATGGCATAAAATCCACATGAACATAATAATATGCTCAATCAGTACTAATTAAGGATCTAATTATATCTATTTAGTATCTAATTTGCATTTTAAAAAGGAACACAAAGTATTCTAATTTAGGTCCAAAATTAAGGTTCTGAATTAAAACTTTTAAAGAAACCTAACTGTAGTATATTAAAGAAAAAAAAAATTCTTAAAAATTAGAACAAGCTAAGAACAAAGCATCATATTTTCAAGTAGAGGACTCTGTTGAACCTGAATGATTCCTAATTTACAAAAAAAAAAAAAAAAAAAGGAATACATATAAACAGAGACACTGGCTGCCATTTACAGGCACATAAAGTTTTTCAATTACTATCATGCCATGGTCTTGAAAAGAGGGGATTCTCCAAAGCAATCCCTTTTGAACAATTCTGCTGGTTAAATTAGCCAAGGCTTTAAATTCCAGGATAAATGAGCTTTTATTATACATACTGATGGAGGATTAAAACCAAAGTTTCCTACCCTCTATTTCGATGTTTTTCCTAATATTTGCCTCATTCAACTTGCTTGAGCATGCCCAAAACAACTGTATCTCCTCCTTACCATTTCTATCCTCTAAAATTTTATAAAACACTTCCTAGAGGAATGTAGAAAAAGAATGAGGAAGTAAGAGAACCAAAAAACTGAAGAGATGTGACAATTTCAGAGAAAAGAATAGTCAACAGTGTTAAATACTACAAAAAAACTTGAGCAAAAACTGTCGTGCAGGTGACAAATGTAAGATGGAAATTTCAATTAATCTAAGAATGAGGCCAGACTCAGGTGGGCTGAACTGAGGAATAAATGGAAATTTAGGAGAACAAGGGCAATTTTGTGGGACAGACAGGAACAGAAAAATAGTTTAAAGGGGAAACAAGGTAAAACGTTTATCTAAATTTTATCAAATTCAGGATAGATGCTACAAAGAAAATTTATGTTAAAGAATAGGAAATCCAGGGAGTAATTATGTTGAATCTTATGAAATTTCAGATATTCAACTATTTTTGACTTACAAAAACAGCAATTATATATGGTTCAAACTAATGCATGAACTTGACTTCAATAAAGGAGATGAGGTTATCTGTTAAGGAGGCAGAAGAGAGGAAAAAGATGCTTAAGAGTAAAAAAAAGGCAAAGTAATAAGTATAGAACTGAATGAATGAATTTTGAGAGCTCTTGTTGAAGGCAGATAAAAGTTCATGGTTTGAAAACACCCAGAGGTGCCTTGGAAGAAAGGCCTGGTGGTCTGCTTCCAAAAGGTCACAGCCAGAGGCAGGGCCAAGATAGTGGAGTAGTCAGATACTTCCTGTGGTCCCTATTACAACAAAGGCCCCCAAAAATAACTGAATCCATTATATATGACAATTCAGGAGCCCTGAACATCAAAGACAAAGCTGAGGAATTGGACTGAGTGGCAGGGGGAGGGACAGATAGTTTAAAAGCAGCAAGGAGTCACCAAACCTGACCTGGCCAGCATTGGAACCCTGTAGGCTGGATCAGCTAACGTGCAAGCAGTGAGGCAAGCAGAGGTACTTGGGATGCGTTTTCCGCATCAGGAGGGACCAAGCAGTGGAGAAACAGCTCAAACCTCCAGAACCAGCGAGAAACGGTGCACAGTTGGTGAAAAATAAGTATAAGCATCTAGGCTACCGCGCAGATTAAAAAAAAAAAAAAAACCCTTTTAGAAAGCGGAAACCCTAGTGGTGTAGTAGTAAAGAGCTATGGCTGCTAACCAAAAAGCTGGCAGTTTAAATCTACCAGGCACTCCTTGGAAACCCGATGAGGCAGTTCTACTCTATCTTATAGGGTCACTATGAGTCAGAATCAACCCAAAGGCAATGAGTTTTTTTTTTTAATTTGGGAAGTACCTCTCTGCCATTTACCCGCCCCACCCCCACTCTGCTACCAGTCATGGTCTAGCTTCGGTGATTGCTGCACCCCTGGGCCAGAAATAGGACCTGTTGCGTGTTCTGAGCCATTCTCCCAGCTTTGGAGAGGGAACAAATTAACCAACAGGTAAAACTAATCTGCCAGCTCCCCTAAGCCGGAAACTCAGGGCAGGCACAGCCCTTTGCATAATCACAGGCATAAGGGGTCGACGGACTCTGAATGCCTTTCACCCTTGCATAGACCTGTGTGGGCCCACTTCAACACCGTAGTCCCTCATTAGCATTGTACAACAGGGTATACACTTGAAGCCTATTTCAAACCGTATCAGCTATAAGGGGAGTGGCGCATTTGTGACATTTGACACTGCCCTGACCATTAACCAGGGTCCTCACCTACCCACATCAGGGGCCTGAGGATTGGAGGTTCCACCCACTCCACCAAGCCACCTGTGACAGGGGTCCAAGAATAAGTGGTGCCTCCCAGTCCTTCCAGCCAGCAGCACTATGTACCCAAAGTCTGGCTACAAAACCCACCCACCTACGTACTCTAGGGAACAGGAACACACCTTCCACCCAGGCACTCAGGGGCAGCCATCAGCCCCCTACCTTGCTCAGTGCATAACCCTACTGCAGACAGATACCTGGGCCTACTCCAATCACGCCTAGCAGCCCTCCATACTAGGTCTGTAAGTGAGAGCCTGCACCACACTCAGTGACTGACAACCTGGCCACCTGAGCTGAATCCACACAGAAAAGTAAATGGACTCCTGGGCTCACATACCTAGTAACAGCTCTAGCCACCTGGAGACAGGATGTGAGAGCTACAAAGATGCCAATAGTCAAACTAGTTCACACAACCAGCCTGTTTGGGCATATCAAAACAAAACAAGAAGCTAGGACACACGAAGCAAATGTAAAATAAATATAATAACTTATTGATGGCTCAGAGACAACAGTCAATATCAAAATCACATAAAGAGGCAGGCCATGATGGCTTCAGCAAGTCACCAAACAAAGAATCAAGAAACCTTCCAGAGGAAGAGAAATTCTTGGAATTACTGGGGGTAGGATTCAAAAGATTAATACACAGAACTCTTGAAGAGATCATGAAGGAGGTCAGAAAAACACAGAACAAGCCAAGGAACACACAGACAAAGCAACAGAGGAACTTCAGGTTATTCAAGAGCATAATGAAAAACTTAACAGGCTGCAAGAATTCAAAGACATACAGCAAACAGAAATACAAAACATTAACAATAAAATTTCAGAATCAGACAACTCAATAGAAAGTGATAGGAGCAGAATTGAGGCAATGGAAGTCAGAATTAGTGCGTCTGAAAATAAAGCACTTGACACCAACTTATTTGAGGAAAACTCAGATAAAAAAAACTTAAAAAAAAATGAAGAAATCCTAAGAATTATGTGGGATCCTATAAAAAGGAATAACCTACAAGTGACTGCAGTACCAGAACGGGGGTGGGGGAATAACAGAAAATATAGAGAATATTGCTGAAGATTCGTTGGCAGAAAACTTCCCTGACACCGTGAAAGACGAGACGATGTCTACCCAAGATGCTAGTCCATCCCCACACGAGGTAGGTTTCAAAAGGAAGTCACCAAGACATATTATAATCAAACCTGCTAAAACCAAAGATAAAGAGAGAACTTTAAGAGTGGCTCGGGATAGATGAAAAGTCACCTACAAAGGAGAGTCAATAAGACTAAGCTCAGAATACTCAGCAGAAACCATGCAGGCAAGACGGCAATGGGATAACACACATGAAGCCTTGAAGGAAAAAAATTGCGAGGCAAGAATTACATATCCAGCAAAACTGTCTCCCAAATATGATGGCAATATTACAGCATTTTCAGATAAACACAAGTTGAGGAAATTTGTAAAAGCCAAACCAAAATTACAAGGGAGTCCTCTGGTTAGAAAACCAATAACATCAGATTAACAACCCAAGACTAGAACACAGGACAGAACAACCAGATAACAACCCAGACAGGAAAGTCACAAAAATAAATCAAAGCTAAAATACTGAAAATAGGGATACAGAGACTTCAATATGCAAAAGATGACAACATTAAAACAAAAAAGAATGACTAAATAATGTCGTCATAGATCTTTCATATGGAGACGGTGATAAAGTGATATAAAGAAATAAACGATTGGTTTAAACTTAGAAAAGTAGGGGTAAATATTAAGGTAACCACAAAAGAAACTAACAATCTTACACATCAAGATAAAAAACAAGAAAAGCATAAAAACAAATGACTCACCACAGAAAATTACGTGGAATAAAGAAACTGTCAACAACAACAACAAAAAAACATCAAAATGACAAGACTAAATTCATACCTATCAATAATTATGCTGAATGAAATGGACAAAATGCACCAATAAAGAGACAGAGTGGCAGGATGGATTAAAAAACACAATTTGTCTATATGCTGCCTACAAGAAACACACCTTAGACTAAAGACAGAAACAAACTCAAAGGATGGAAAAAAATTTATCAAACAAACAATCAAAAAAGAGCAGGAGTGGCAATACTAATCTCTGACAAAACAGACATTAAAGCAGAATCTACCACAAAGAATAAGGACATTATATAATGATTAAAGGGTCAGCACACCAGGTAGACATAACCATAATAAATATTTACGCACACAACAACATGGCTCTAAAATACATAAAAAGAACTCTAACAGCACTGAAAACAGAAACAGACAGTTCCACAATAATAGCAGGAGACTTCAATGCACCACTTTCGGTGAAGGACAGAACATCCAGAAAGAAGCTCAATAAAGACATGGAAGGTCTAAATGCCACAATCAACCAACTTGATCTCTTCGACATATACAGAATACTCCGCCCAACAGTAGCCAAGTATACTCTCCTTTCCAATGCACACGGAACATTCTCCAGAATAGACCACATGTTAGGCCACAAAACAAGCCTTAACAGAATCTAAAACATCAAAATATTACAAATACAAAGCATCTTTTCTGACCACAAAGCCATAAAATTGGAAAGCAATAACAGAAAAAGCAAAGAAAAAAAAAATCTAATACATGGAAACTAAACAACTCCTTGCTCAAAAACTACTGTGTTGCAGTGCTCAGAGGTCAATTTATACCCAATAAATGCACACATCCAAAAAGAAGAAAGGGCCAAAATCAAAACAATAACCCTACAATTCAAACAAGTAGAAAGAGAGCAGCAAAAGAAAGCCCACAGGCACAAGAAAGGAAATAATAAAAATTAGAGCAGAAATAAATGAAATAGAGAATAGAAAAACAATTGAAACAGTTAAGTCCAAAAGTTGGTTCTTTCAAAAGGTCAACAAAAGTGATAAACCACTGGCCAAAGAGACAAATGAAAAACATGAGAGGAAGCAAATAACCCAAATAAGAAATGAGATAGGAAATACCGTGACAGACTCAACTGAAATTAAAAGATCATAACAGAATGCTATGAAAATTGTACTCCAACAAATTTGAAAACCTAGAGGAAATGGACAAATTTCTAGAAACACACTACCTACCTAAACTAACACAAACAGAGGTAGAACAACTAAATAAACCTATAACAAAAGAAGAGATTGAAAAGGTAGTTAAAAAACTCCCAACAAAAAAAGCCCTGGCCCCGATGGCTTCACTGGAGAATTCCAGCAAACTTTCAGAGAACAGTTAACACCACCACTACTAAAGGTATTTCTGTGCATAGAAAAGGATGGAGTACTCCCAAACTCATTCTATGAAGCCAGCATAACACTGATACCAAAACCAGATAAAGACACCACAAAAAAAATAAATAAATAAAATTACAGACCAATATCCCTCATGAACACAGATGCAAAAATCCTCAACAAAATTCAAGCCAATAGAATTCAACAACATACCAAAAAAATTATTCATCATGACCAAGCGGGGTTTATACCAGACGTGCAGGAATGGTTCAAGATTAGAAGAGCAATCAATGTAATCCATCAATAAAACAAAAGACAAGAACCACATGATCTTATCAACTGATGCAGAAAAGGTATTTGACAAAGTCCAACACTCATTCATGAGAAAAACTCTCAGCAAAATAGGAATACGAGGGAAATTCCTCAACATAATAAAGGGCATTTATACAAAGCCAACAGCCAGTATCATCCTAAACGGAGACATTCTGAAAGCATTCCCCTTAAGAACAGGAACCAGACAAGGATGCCCCTTTATCACCACTCTTAGTCAACATTGTGCTGAAGGTCCTAGCCAGAGCAATTAGGCTAGAAAAAGAAATAAAGGGCATCCAAATCGGTAAGGAAGAAGTAAAAGCATCCCTATTTGCAGATGATACGATCTCATATGCTGAAAACCCCAAAGAATCCACAATAAAGCTACTGGAAGTAATAAAAGATTTCAGCAAATTATCAGAATACAAAATAAACATACAAAAATCACACTACCTGATTTTAGAACCTATTACACCACCATTGTAGTCAAAACAGCCTGGTGCTAGTACAACAACAGAAACATAGACCAATGGAACAGAATTGAGAATCCAGATGTAAATTCATCCACTTATGAGCAGCTGATATTTGACAAAGGCCCTAAAACAGTTAAATGAGGAAAAGACAGTCTCTTTAACAAATGGTGCTGGCATCACTGGATATTCATCTGCAAAAAAATGAAACAAGACCCATACCTCACACCATGCACAAAAACTAACTCAAAATGGATCAAAGACCTATATATAAAATCTAAAATGATAAAGACCATGGAAGAAAAAATAGGTACAATGCTAGGAGCATTGGCATAAAGAGAATACAAAACTTAGCTAAGAATGTACAAACAGCAGAAAAGAAACTGGGAGCTCCTAACTGGGAGTCACTGCAGAAGAATAACTAGGAGCTCCTAAAAATCAAACACTTAAGCTCACCCAAAGACTTCACCAAAAGAATAAAAAGACAACCTACAGACTAGGAAAAAAAAATTGGCTATGTCATATCCAATCAGGGTCTAATCTCTAAAATCTACGAGATACAGCAAGACTTCAACCACAAAAAGACAAAATAATTAAAAAATGGGCAAAGGATATGAACAGGCGCTTCACCTAAGAAGACACACAGGCAGCTAACAGATACATGAGGAAATGCTCACGATCATTAGCCTTTAGAAAAATACAAATCAAAACTACAATGAGGTACTATCTCACCCCAACAAGGCTACCAGTAACCCAAAAAACATAAAATAATAAATGTTGGAGAGGTTGTGGAGAGACTGGAACATTTATACACTGCTGGTGGGACTGTAAAATGGTACAACCACTTTGGAAATCGATTTGGTGCTTCCTTAAAAGGCTAGAAATAGAAGTACCATATAATCCAGCAATCCACTCCCTGGAATATATCCTTGAGAAATAAGAGCCCTCACACGAATAGATACATTCACACCTGTGTTCACTGCAGCACTGTTCACAAAAGCAAAAGGATGGAAACAACCTAGGAGCACATCAATGGAAGAATGGATAAACAATTTATGATATTTTCACACAATGGAATACTATGCAACAATAAAGAACAACGATGAATCCGAGAAACATTTCATAACATGGATGTAGCTGGAAGGCATTATGCTGAGCGAAATTAGTCACAAAAGGACGAATATTGTATGCCACTGTTACAAGAGCTCAAGAAAAGGCTTCAACACAAAAGAAAACATTTTTTGATAATTACGAGGGTGGGGAGGGAGCAAGGGGGAAATTCACTAACTAGATAAGAATTATCTTAGGTGAAGGGAAGGACAACACACAATACAGGGGAAGTCAGCACAACTGGACTAAACCAAAAGCTAAGAAGTTTCCTGAACACAACCAAACACTTTGAAGGACAGTGTAGCAGGGGTGGGAGCCTGGGGACCATGGTTTCAGTGGACATCTAGGTCAACTGGCATGATAAAGTTTATTAAGAAAAGGCTCTGCATCCCACTTGAGTGAGTGGCATCTGGGGTCTTAAAAGCTAGCGAGCAGCCATCTAACATGCATCAATTGGTCTGAACCCACCTGGACAAAGGAGAATGGAGAACTTTAAAGATACAAGGAAAATATTAGCCCAAGAGACAAAAGAGGCCACATAAACCATAGCCTCCATCAGCCTAAGACCAGAAGAACCAGATGGTGCTGGGCTACCACCAGTGACCACCCTGACAGGGAACACGACAGTCCCTGATGGAGCAGGAGACAAGTGGGGTGCAGAACTCAAATTCATGTAAAAAGACCAGACTTAATGGTCTGACTGAGACTGGAGGAACTCCAGAAGACATGGCCTCCGGACTGTCTGTTAACTCAGAACTGAAACCCAACTCTTCAGACAACAGACTGGAATATAAGACATAAAATGATAATACTCGTGACGACTGTGCTTCTTAGTTCAAGTAGACACACGAGACTAAATTGACAGTTCCTGTCCGGAGGCGAAATGAGAAGGCAGGGATTGGAGCTAGTTGAATGGACGTGGGAAATCCAGGGTGGAAAGGAGGAATGTGCGGTCGGTCACATTATAGGGATGGCAACTAGGGTCACATAACAATGTATATATACATTTTTGTATGAGAAGTTAATATGAGCTGTAAACTTTCACCTGAAGCACAACTAGAAAAAGAAAAAACTCACAACCATGAAAACTCAATGGAACACAGTTCTTACAATGCAACACACAGGGTTGCCATGAGTTGAAACTGACTCAAGTACAACTGGTTATAGTGAATATACCTGGCAAGGTTATAACACTTCTCCAAAAGGTTCCCATCTGGCATTTTACATTAGAAATACAACTATTCTGCTCTAATAGGACGCGTGAACATGAACACTGTTAGTATTTCTTCAATTTAGTCACTCTCACTTTATGTGATACAAATACAAAAAACCACACTGATGCTGCTGCCTTTGTGTTTGGTTGGTTTTTTTCCCGATGAGGGCAGAAGATACACAAACTTTGTATGAAGTTGTAATTCCCAGGTCTCTGTTATTCTGCAGCCTAACTTCTAGTCACCTAAACTAGAAACCTCAAGCATCAGTGACCAAATCCTATCATTCTTTTCTTTGAACAATTTTTTCTAGCTTTGCTTTCCCATCTGGTCCTGCCCTAATCAACTCTGGCCTGGATTACTGCAATAGTTCCATAACTGGTCTTGCTGTGTATACTCCATCGCACCATCACTACTATTAGCAGTGTCCAAAAATGCCAATCCCAAAATACCACTTCTCTCTCTACTGTTATAACTTCTCAGTCTGAAATTTACAATTTGCTATGATACTTGCCTGTCCAGCAAAGCAAGCATTTATTTCACTACTCCCTAAATGTACAGCCACCGGACCCTTGGCCACTGTGGTGGTTTTGAAATATTTACACAAATTTTTTGACACCTCTCTCTATAAAGGGTAGAGTCTAATCCCCCTTCGCTTGAGTGTGTGCTGGGCTTAGTGACTAGCTCCTAAGGAAAAGAATATGGTAGCTGTGACGATGTGTGACCAGGTCATAAAAGGTACCACGACTTCTCTTTGCTCTCTCTCTCTCAGATCACTTGTTCTGGGGGAAGCTAACTGCCATATAACGAGCAGCTCAGTGGGGAAGTCCATGTGATGAGGAACTGAGGCCTTCGGCCAACAACCAGCACTAACTTGCCAGGCAGGTGAGTGAGCCACCTTGGAAGTGAATCCTCCAACCCCAGCCAAGCCTTCAGATGACTGAAGCCCTGATCGAGAGCTCTATTACTGTACTGTGTACCTTTCATCCTAAAGATACCATATGGTTCTTCTCAACTGTATTCAGTACCTCTATAAGTAAGGTATTCAATAAATATTTGCTGAGAAAATTAATAAATCACCAACCACACACACACAGTAACACACAGACCCACAATGCAAAACCAGCAGATGTACCTGAATAGTATAAAGTGGTGGGTAACATGAGCTTAGAGCCACACTTCCACAGGTCTGCTTACTTACTAACTGTCGATCACAGGTAAGTTACTTAAAATTCCTGCTAGTTTTAGTTTCTTCAGTGTTTTTTAATGAGGAGTCTAATAGTGTCTACCTCAGAGCAAAAAATTAGAAAAAAATAATGCATGTAAATCTCCTTAACAAAGTACCTAGCATAGAGAAAGTTCTCAACAAATGTTAACTATTATTGTTCTTAAAAATTATTACAAAATGCGTACTAAAATTCTAGGTTCCTGAGAGTCTCTAAATTTTTTTTTTTTATCAGTGGCAATCTAAATTAATACAAAATTCTACAAACTAAAATAGAACTCAGACCTTCTATTAAGATAGCTTGTAATTTTTCTAAAACCCACTCTTAAGTCAATATAACTACAGTCTGAACCAATTGCAGGAGTGTAGCCTTGACTTTTTCTCCTCTTCATCCTATCAGGAAATTAACTTCAAAGCTTTGCTAGGAGCACTTAATTGCTTGCATTCCTTAACAAGCAGCCACATAGTAGTTTCCAGATTCACTTTTGACCTTTACAGTCCTAGGAAGGAATATAAGGCAAAATCATAAATACAAATGTAGACAATTTCTGGGCTGACATAGCTGCTCATATGTGAATATGCTACACAAAGCTAACCGATTTTTCACATCAATCAGAATAGACTTCAATAGAACAAATCAATTTAGTAGAACTTTGGAATGCCATGTATCCAAAAAAAACCCCTCTAATACTATTTGAAGTCTGAATTACATGTGTTTCATGAATTTAGTACATTTGGGAGATCACATTATATAATTTATACATATCCTTGAGATTTACTGTTAAAGTTAAATATAACAGATGCTCTTGTACCCTAAAACATGACCAGAGATCTGTTAAAGAAAAAACTAAAAGAATGATTTTAAATTGTCAATCTATTTAAAGACATGCATGCTTTTAAATTGTGTACCATGTTCTCTGGAATTAAAAAAAAAAAAAAACATTTAATTGAAATTCTTATCTTCTCTTTTCCCCCACCAATACATTTTGAAAACTTCAGTTTTTGAAATATTCAATATACATTTCACTGTGTACTTGACCTTATATATCACACAACCTGAAATAGAAACAAAGACTAGGAAATTAGCTTGTTTATTCCACCTAGTGTCAAGTAAAAGCACAAATAATATTCAGCGCACGTGCTAGTTACCTTAGAGCTGCCAATCATGCTTGTTTTGAAACTCTTGGCTTTTCAGAATTGTCAATCATGTCTGTTGTGATAGAGATGCCACTGTAGAAACAATGCTTTAAAGATGCAATCCTCATTAAAACATCAATAAATAAATGGACCTTACTTGTAAAACTAGATTGGAAGGACTTTATAGAAACTTTTAAAACTTTTGAAAAACTAAAGTTAAAATATAACTTAATGAAAAGAAAAGATTTGGAAAATTTTGCTCTTTAACCAAAATGGTAAGTATGGTTTAACCACAGGAATTTTATATTTCAGCAAAAATAGGAACACTCCTTGACTGGTACTATCCAGAAGCATTACAACTGTGAATAGGAATGAAAGAATCAAACTGATTGAAATCTGAGTGTTTTAATTATTTTTAAAGCAAGCCAAGAATCAATGTAGTATATCTCTGTTCTTTACCTCCCTAATACAGCCCAATCCACTATCTACCTAGTCATCCACGTGTGAAATCAAACATCATTCTAAACTTTTCCCTCTGCCTCACAACCCACATTTACTCAGTCACCTCCAAAAGCCATGTCTATTCTACCACCAAGACCTGTCTATTCTACCTCCCCTCTCCTTTCTCCAGCCTCAGACTTAATTCACATTCTCATCACTTTTTTTCAGCAGTTTCCGTACTGGAGTCCTGAACTCCAGCTTCACTCCTCCAATATATGATCCAAACCACTGCCAGAATGATCTCACCAAAACATAAATCTGACTCATGTTACCTGTTACAATATTTTAATGGCTCCTAACCACCCTCAGAATAAAATCCCAATTTTTTTAGCATGGTATAGAAGTCCCTTGAAAATATGGCTCTTGTCCATTCCCCCAGTCTTGTATCACTTCTCCTATCCTCAAGCCAACTACACCACTTGAGTTCCCAGAAGAGCCAGCTGTCTCTCAGAAGAGCCAGAATCTCTCTCATAAAATCGCTGCAAGTGCTGCTCCCTTACCCGGAAACACTCGCATTTTCTCCACTTGGTATCTCCTACCCATCCTGTACAACTCATTAAATTGCTAGTTCCTCTGGGAAGCCTTCTCTGACACAAGTAGGCTGAAATCGTTGATCCCCTCTTCTCCATTCCTGTTGTTGTTGGTTGATTCCAATTCATGGCAACCCCATGTGTGCAGAGTAGAACTGCTCCATAGGGTTTTCAAAGCTATGAGCTTTCGGAAGCCAGGCCTGTCTTCCCAGGTACCTCTGGGGGGTTCAAACCACCAATCTTTTGGCCAGTTGTCAAGCAGTTAACCATTTACATCACTGTAGGATACAGTAAACAGTACTTACATGGTATTACATTTACTGTTTTACTTCTGTATCTCCCTGACTGATGCATCAACCCTGAAAGCAGGGATTGTTTTTAATCTGTACATCTCTAGCATTAAACACAGAGGTGGCACAGAGTATCTGCTCATTAACTGCTTGCTGACTCACTGAAAAATTATATCATGGTCCAGTTTATTTAAAAATAAAATTAATAAGATCAGTAGCTTATTTCTTGAGAGTGATAAAATGTATTACAGGTACATTTCAAACCAACCAATCTAATCAACGTCATAAAGCAATTCTTTAGGCTTAACAAAATCCTTAAGGAATTTTACTCACAAATTCACTGTACATATTGGCACCATCTCAAATAGTATTTGAGATTCAATAACCCCAGCTTATTTTTTTGCTACTGTTCCTACTGGCAGTGTTAAAGTCTGAACCATGGTAACGTCTCATGTCCAACACACTCAGCACTTGGATTGAGCCAACAACACAGTTCTGACATGTGACTATTTCTATCACGGGTATTAATTAACAGGCACTCAACATAGTCAAAACCCCACCTAGTTATGTACACTTATCAGGAAGTTAGTTATCTGGTGACATCAAGTATCCACAAAACACAATGAGAATTAAGCAGGAGTTCAGAAACTGTCAAAAATACATGTGAAGTCCGTGCACTGCAATACATGTGCTTAGAAAAGAGACTGTGAGGCCCTTACTCAAACACTAGTTGCTCAACAAACTTGGTGACCAATTTCCCAGTCATCAAAATATTAGAAGAGGAAAATTAAGAGGTCTGAGAATGCTGTAAGAAGCAGACATGGAACAACAGCAGAAAAGGAGAGCTGATACTCAAAGGTGAAACATAAAAACACAGAAATTACAGAACTGGGGGGATTATGTTGCCAAGAAGCAAATAATTTTATTATTTGTATTATGATACAGAAATTAATGTTTGTAATTATGACCCTGGGTCACACACACACAAAATTTAAAAAGGTTAAACTACTTTAGGTCTAATAAGGTTTAAAGAAAGTCAATGACACATTTTATAAAAAGAATCAAAGAATTAAAAATTATTACATGTATAAAGAGCCTAATTTCCATTATTTGCAGAATTAACTTTTAAAAAATATATCATTTCCAAATAGCATAAGGCATGTTGATTATAAAGTACTAATCACTGTTGGACATTAACCAGTTCCTCTGACTACAGGTCTCACCACATTTGTGGTGGTACATCCACTCCAAAATAAAGTGTGGCCATTAGCTACAGGTGGTAACAACATCCAAGCACACCATGGACTCCATAACCAAGGACATTATAACAGGCTCTCATGGTTTAACACACTTCCATAGACCTTCACTACCATACTGGCTCCAGGGTCCCTGGTAAGACGGTGCTTCATTATTTGAAACTATTTTAGAAAGTCTTTCTGATACTTCAGTAACTACATTCTAAGATTTAGAAAGCAGCACAATAGAGTGAAAAGAACATTCACGGGAGTTGGATACACACAGCCCTGGGTTTGAATCCCTGTTGTGTTAATTACTAGCTGTGTGACTTTGCAGCATGCTATATACACTCAGAGACTGATTTTCTTCATTTGGAAAATAGGGACAATATCATCTACTTTCTATACTTCTTGTGAGGATTACATAACACATATAAAGTGCCAGTGTAGGTTAAAAGAAAAAAAATTATGGTTATCAGATGCGAATAGGAAAGGAAACAATCTTAACCTAGTTTAGGACAAATTTTATAAAACTGTATGCCGTATTAATGACACAGGAAAAAAGTATCTAAAAAAAAAAAAGGCTGGCAGGTTCACATGATAGGAAAAGTGCTTTTCACTTTTAAATCACAGTAGAAACCTTTCTAATCAGGGAGGCACAGGTTGGTTCATAGAAAAGAAGGTCAAACTGAGGACTCATAAAAAAGTATATACTTCACTGATACCAACTTAAAGCAAATATTCTCTCTCATATAGGGCCAAGACCTTCTGAGTAGGGTTCCACTCACTGGACCTCTATACTGGCTTTCTTACATAAACAATACCCACATTGCAATGTCTGTGATTTCCAGGGTCAGTGACTTTTAAAGCAGAGTAAGAACAGAAACAATACCTTCCAGATTTTAACAATTTTTTTTCTCACTCTTGATGGTTTTCTTGCTCAATCTAATTCAATTGCAATTTTTTTTTTAAATCTGTCCTTTAGAGTCCTTCCAATATATTAAAATTAGCTCTCATAAGAACAAAAATCCTTTCTGCATTTATAACTTATGCAGTATTTAAATATATTACTTAATAATTATGCAAATGGGTTTTGGAACAAACACAACTAGGTTTTGCTAAACATATACTCGGGGAAGCAAAAGTGTCCAGGTGTAGTAGAGGACCTACTAGCTTTTAATGTTCCATGTGGTACAAGGAGAGAGTGCTGATTAACTTGGAAAGTCAGGTAATTACATGATAATTCCAAAGAAGCTAATGCTAGAATCTTAAGCTGATATGAATGAAAATCAACACAATGGTTAAAATGTTTGAGTTTGGTACTGTAAGAATTAGGCCTCACCCAACCCAAAATCTTTGAGTTAACTTATAATATTTCTATTTAGTGACTCACTCTAAGTAGATCATTACTATATATATATTCTGAATATTACTATTAATTTCTTCCTAGAATTAGTTTTTCTCTTTAAAAGTGTTTTTCAAACATTTATTTATTTTGCAATAGAAATTCTCTCTCCCTACCTATACACACATGTTAAACAAAATGTGCCCTGAAATGTAACATATAAAATAGATAAATACAGAGCTGTTCTGGCAGTAAGGTCTAACTAGCCCTCTACTGCCAAAGCAATTTCTGAAGCATTTCTGCAGAATTCTAGGGCTTCTTGGTGCACAGATTTAAAACTGTTCATTTAAACTATAATCAAAAACATATTACCAATTGATTTTCAACAAGGGTGAAAATGGGGAAAGAATAGTCTAACAAATGGTGCTGGAACAACTGGATTTCCACCTGTAAAAGAATGAAGTTGGACCCCTACCTCACACTATATACAAAAATTCAAAATGGGATCAATGACCTAAAAGTAGGAACTAAAATCATAAGACTCTTAGAATAAATTATAGGGATAAATCTTCATGACTTTGGATTTGACAATGCCTTCTTACATTTGACACCAAAAGTATGAGCAATAAAAGAAAAAATAGATAAATTAGACTTTATAAAAATTAAAAACTCTGTGCCTCAAAGGACCTTATCAAAAATGTGAAATAACAACCCACAGAATGGGAGAAAATATTTGTAAATCACATATCTAAGGATACAGTACCCAGAATATATAAAGAACTCTTAACAATGCAACAACAAAAAGACAACCCAATAAAAAAAGGAGCAAAGGACTTGAAAAGACATTTCTCCAAACATGACATACAAATGGCCAACAAGCAAATGAAAAGACGCTCAACATCATTAGCCGTTAGAAGGAATGCAAATTAAAACCATACTAAGATAACACTTCACACCCACTACCCAGGAACCCAGTGCCCACTAGAATAGCTAATATCAAATAAATGAAAAATAACAAGTGCTAGCAAGGATGTGGATAAATTGGAACCCTCATTCATTGCTGATGGGAATGTAAAATGGTGCAGCCTCTGTGGACAGTGGTTTCTCAAAAAGGTAAACATAGAATTGCCATAAAATACAACAATTCCACTCCTGGGTATATACCCCAAAATACTGAAAGCAGGGACTCAAAAAGATACTTGCACACCAATGTTCTCTGCAGCATTATTCACAATAGCCAAAAAGTAGAAACTATCCAAGTGTCCATTAACAGATGAATAAATACTGTATTTTTATGCAAAAAACATGTCCTTCTATGTTTGTTTGCCAATCGTGCCCTCCCGCTGCAAGGTATTTTTCTAAGTACGTTATGCTAATTTTTTTATAGCAAACGTAAGAAAAAATTGGCATAGCGGCACTTACGAAAATACCTTGTAGGAGGAGGGTGCGGTTGGCAAACAAATGTAGAAGACATGTTATTTATGTAAAAATATGGTAACCATAATGTGGTATATACATACAATGGGATATTATTCAACCACAAAGCCAAGTGAAGTTCTAATAGTTGCTACAACATGGGTGAACCCTAAAAATATTATGCTAAGTGAAATAAGTCAGACACAAAAGGATGATTCCACTTATGTAAAATATCTAGAATAGGCAAATGCATAGAGACTAAAGTATTAGTGATTACCAGGGGCTGGGAGCGAGGAGGAATAGAGAGTTATTACTTAATGGGTACTGACTTTCTGTTTGGGGTGATGAAAACATTTCAGAAACAGATCATGGAAATGATTGCACAATATTGTGAATGTAAATAATGTCACTGAACTGTACACTTAAAAATGGTTAAAATGGTTAATTTTATACATATAGTATAACAGGGTCGCTATGAGTCAGAACTGACTCGATGGCAGTAGGTTTGGTTTGGTTTTATATATTTTACCAAGATGAAATTTTTTAAAAAATCACCTAAGTCCAGTACAATACTTTTGAGATATGAACACTCTTAAAGCACTTAAGAACAATTCTACTTACTCTCCATCCACTTCCGGTCTTCTGCATACACAGTGAAACTTGCCACCAAAATCTATATAAAGATCGTTTTGCACAATATGAAAGATTTGTCCAATGACCAGTTTACCCTTGGCAGGTCCCATCTGTGTAAGAGGCGAGTATCTCAGCATAGATGCGAAGGATTCCACATTCTCTGGAGAACCCTAAATATGAAAAGAGATATTCATGTGCTTATAATTCAATGTAAAGGTATACTAAAACCAGTCATCATCGAGTCAGTTCCAACTCTTGGGGGCTCTATGTGTTTCAGATAGAACTAAGCTCCAAAGGGCTTTCAATGGCAAGGATCTTTAAGAAGCAAGTTGCCAGGCCTTTCTTCTGAGGCACCTTTGGATGGATTCAAACCACCAACCTCTTAGTAGCTGAGTGCTTAATGATTTGCACCACCCAGTGACTCCAAAGGTATGATACAATAAAATCTCAAAGGAGAAAGCAAAAGAAAATCTGTAAATTCATACTTTTTAGCAATAAAAAAAATTTTAAGTGGAATCATGCTTTAAGAAGTTAGGTATCCTTTTCAGCTTCCTCCTGTGTGCTTGGTGGGGGATGGCAGGAATTGTGGTCCTGAGCAGGGTAAGGAGAGCATTTGGGTACAAAGCCTCCAGCATGGGGGGTGGGAAGCCGGGAGAGAGTCAGAGTTTGAGCACTTGAGGAGGGCATCTAAGAAAGGGACTAACTTTACTCCTATTACTGACCATCTGCAAAAATGCCTTCTAAATCAGGTTTAGCAAAAGGGGCTATTCCTTTAATGCAGATGTAAATAATCATTAAGTTAAAAATGATTAAGGGCCCTTCATCACAATTATCAGTCTGAACATGAGTCTTGTTACATAACACAGGCAGTCATTCCCTGGCTTACAAATGTCTGACTTATGTACAACCGACAGTTACGAATCAACCCCTGTTAAACCTATTATATATATTATATTAAAAATTGAGGTAAAAACAAACAGGTGCTACCTTGCAATGCGCATCAAAATATTATTCTTATTATTACTGTATGTAGTGGATTGAATTGTGTCCCCCAAAAACATGTGTTGTAAATCCTAACCTCTGTGCCTGTGATTATAATATCATTTGGGAATAGACTGTCTTTGTTATGTTAATAAAACAGGGTTAGGGTATGGTGTGTCTTAAATCAATCTCCTCTGAGATAAAAAAGAGATTAAACAAGAAAGATAAATAAGCAGAGATGGGAGAAGAGAGATGCCAAGTCACACGAAGATTGTTCAGGAGCAGAAGCTCAGATGAGACAAGGACCTTCCCCTAGAGCTGACAGAGACAGAGAGGCTTACCCTAGAACTGGCATCCTTAATTTGGACTTCTAGACTCCTAAACTGTGAGAAAAGAAATTTGTTTGTTAAAGCCATCCACTTATGGTATTTCTGTTTCAGCAGCACTAGAAAACTAAGACACTGTATTTTTTATGTCAAAGATGTTTTAGCGTATATGGAAGTGTTTCTTTAATGTTTTTTAGGCACAGAAAGGTACACTATACTAACAATTGACTAACTGACATTAGGTACAAACTGTACCTAACTGTTCTGACTTAGGTACAAATTAGAGTTGAAGACAGACTTAAGAACGGAAGTTGTTTGTAAGTTGGGGACAGTCTGTACTTTTAAATGACTTTAACTTGTCATAATTGTCTTCTTTTTCCTAAAGTAAAATTACAAAGGAAAGGTAGCCTCTTTAATCTCTTTGTGCCACTCACTTTCTAGGAGTCCTTTTATACATTAAACTTACTTGAGTATGACTAAACATACGTGCAGTATAATTTATTTCTTTTCTTTTTACTTACAAAACAAAAATTCCATACATGTTTTTTCAGAAATTCATGACTACAAATTTGTGCCTTCTACTCATCTTTCGTTTGTGTGTAGTGCAGTGTGTGCGCACTTTACCTCAAAGTAAGGAAAATACTAAGTTTCTATTTGTGAGAGCTAATCACAGAGGAATATTAATTTGATTTGATTCCTACAACCTATATTTGAAATGAATTTACCACTTGTTATTTACAGAAGAATTATTAAGAGTTCAATAGCATATTTAATTTAAAAGCTACAAAACTGTATTTATGACTTAATTTTAATACATGAACCACTCCAGGGGTTACAAACACAACGCCAGGCCATGTGGGAGCTTGGTAAGTAGAACATGTGTCTGCTCTGAAAGGCACAAACACTACTCAGCTCCAGGTGTAATTGCAATTCAAGTCCAGAGTTGTCACATCTTTTGATTTTCCAATAAAAGCCAGAAGTTCATACATTAATACAAAATTTCCAATTTTTAAGTGTTTTTAAGTCAGAAAAAAAAAGTTTTTCATTTTGTAAATCTGGTAAAACTCATCTAGGTGTCAAATTTGGACCATGGATCACAAGTCTATAACTCTGCCTCAAGAAAAAGAGTCAAATCATTTGGCTGATGCCAAGTCCCTTAGATGCTGGAGGGAGGGAATGGTAACGAACTCTCAGTGAAAACACACTGGGAATGAATTCTTAGCACATAAGGGTCATTCTCAACCAAAGACAAGATAGTAGATCTAGATGCCAAAAAACGCTGAAAGGGTAGCCAGAAGTGTTATGCCATGAGTTATAACACTGGTTTTCTAACTCTACACAGTATAACACTAAGGGATCTTATGTAAGTACCTTCATAAAATAGCTATTTCTTGCAGAGAGCCAAGGATGAAATATCCTACAAACACAACAGAGACACAGCCATGAATTGCCCTCTAGAGGTAGTGCAAGGATAGTAATACTAAGACGTCAGCAATAAGAGCCCTTGACGGGAGCCGCCATCTTAGTTATCTAGGGTTGCTATAACAGAAATATCACAAGTGGATGGCTTTAACAAAGACAAATTTATTCTCTCACAGAGTAGGAGGGCTGGAAGTCCAAATCCAGGATGCCAGCTCCAGGGGAAGACTTTCTCTCTCTGTTGGCTCTGGGGGAAGGTCCTCGTCATCATCAATCTTCCCCTAGTCTAGGAACTTCTCAGCGCAGGGACCCTGGCTCCACTCCCAGCGCTTCTTTCTTGGTGGCATGAGGTCCCTTCTGTCTGCTTGCTTCTCTCTCCTCTTATCTCTAATAAGATAAAACGTGATGCAGGCCATACTACAGGGAAATGCCCCTTATATTGGATCAGGGCCGTGACCTGAGTAAGGGTGTTGCATCCTACCCTAATCATCTGTAACATAATCTAACCTTGCCTCATTAATCACAGGCAGAGATTAGGATTTACAATATACAGGAAAATCACATCAGATCTCAACATGGTGGACAACCACACAATAATGGGAATCATGGCTTAGCCAAGTTGATACACATTTTGGGGGACACAATTTAATCCATAACAGCAGCTGCTCTGATCCTCTGCTGCAACCACTAACCTTCACAGCAGCTGCCACCAGAGCAGCTGAGAAGAGCACTGCTCAAGAGAAGAGACAAAGTATAAACTCAGGGGTCTCTTCCTGCTTATAACTGTGGAGGGTACAAGTAAAAAGAAGAATACAGATGGTTAGTCTTTTCTTTACATTACTCCAAAAATTAGAGTTTCTATTCAGGAAGCTGGGAACTTTGACTGAGAATCTTGACAATAACCTGATTCTAAAATTCCTACTCAAGAGGAAAGTGAGTTATATATTTGCAAATTGCTCAAATTACTCAGTTTGGTATCTTTATATATGTATGTCTGTGTATATACATACACACGCCATACCTGTACCTGTTGCCTTCTAGTTGATTCCAGCTCATAGTGACCCTATAGGATAGAGTAGAACTGTCTTACAGGGTTTCCAAAGAGCAGCTGGTGGATTCGAACTGCCATCCTTTTGGTCAGCCACCAAACACTTAACTACTGTGCCACTAGGGCCCCATACACATCCTCTCTCTCTCTCTCTCTATACACTACATATATGGTACCTATATGTACAATGTAACTATTTATTATACATAATATTTATATATATATATATCCAGAAAAATACTAAGTAAAATCTAAAGACATCAAACCTGAATAACCTTAATATTTTAAAATGGATCTTGTACTGATGAAACCGATAAACACAGAACTATTAATTTTAAGTATTTAAATAAGGGAAAATATATCAATTTTATAAAGATTTAATGAAAACACAGGGGAAAAACGTTTATTCATAAGATACTTCATTCTCTAAGCGTTACAACTAAACGAAGTTGAACCAAAATTTGGTAATGAAGTAAAAAAGCAAATCTCTTTAGAAGCTTGACTTATTTATTCACTAGAGTTAAACAACAACAACAACAACACAGAGTCTTCCATAAGGCCCCATTTCAAAAAGAATATTGAGATGGCATTTTGGGTTCCCCGGAATCTGTGTCAGCTTAGACCCTCTATCCAAAAGTCATCAAGGTCTGGGTTTTCCTTTACCCCCAGGGCAGTTGGTAAAGGGCCATAGGTTCCTTTGAGAGAAGGCTGATTACGATATTCAGGCTAACAATGGTTAACAACCATTGAAAAACGGATGCTAAGGTTTTGACCTTTTTCTTTACCCTGCCAAGGCAAGTGACATGAGAGAGTGACAAAAATGAGGGATAAAGATGAATATATCAACTTTCTTTAGGTGGGACAGATGGAGTTCACGAGAAAGACAGTAGCAAACTTGACTAACAAAACTCACATTGAGGGAGGTAAGGTGGCTTGGGCTGAAAACAGAAATGAGGGAAACAACTATACCTTCAGATACCTTCAGTTGGGACCTTCAGATCCCCTCTCCCTCCTTGCTACCAAGGCTGCAGCAGCCAAATTTATAGGTTCCAGGTAGGAGTTTGTAAGCTTTTACTTCAATGAAATTGTATAATGCGCCCAGATAAAAATAGAGGTGGAAAAACTTGCATATAAGGAAAATTAAGGGCTAAATAAAGTCCAATATGTGACTAATTGGAGTTCTAAGAAGACGGAAAATAAGAAAAAGAACAGAGGAGGAAATTATGAAAGAAATCATACAAGAAAATTTCCAGGAACTGAAAGATAAAATTCTATAGATTGAAAGAAGCCATCGAGTTCTTGGGAAAACAAGAAAAGATCCACATCTGGGCATACGATCACTGTGAAATTTCAAAATAGTGAGGATAAACAAAACATCCTTAAAGCTTCCACTAGGGAAAAAAAAAAACAACTCAAAAAGACAGCGAATCAGAAAGTTACGAGATTTCTCAGCATCAGTAATGGAAGCTAGAAAACAATGAAGCAACCAAAGCCTTCAAAATTCTTAGGGAAAATTATTTTCAATCTGGAATTCTAAACCCAACAAAACTTCAGTCAACTGTGAAGATACATAAAAGATAACTTAAGACCTGCAGTAGCCAGAAAAAGTTACTCATTCCTAGAATGCAACTAGACGTTCAGCAAAATGAACAGGAAGACATGAGATCCAAGAAAAAAGGGTCTAATTCAGGACCATCGCAAAGGGGAGTCTCAGGTCATAGCCGTGCAGTAAGACTTAAAAGCATCAATCCAGAGCAGTACAGCAAGTTAGAGTATTGTGGGAGGAAAGTCTCCAGGGAAAATAAATGGAATGGATAAATTATCCAATGCTTTTAGACATTGGGAAAATATCATTGATAGCCTTTTAAGTGAGGAAATACCAACTACTGATTCAGCACTTCTTTTTAACATTATTCCAGTAAGAATTTACTACAACTTCATTTATGCCCTCCAAAAACTTTCTTTAAATTGTACTTTTATGACAACACACGTCACACTTATTTTTTTAAAGTCAGATTTTAGTATAAATTACATGTAGAAAAATTCACTTTTTTATATATTTCTATCAGTTCTGACACATGCAACCACTGTAAGTCACAGACATTTTTGTCACCACCAAAAGCTTCCTCTTGCCCCTTTGTAATCAGTCTTTCCCTCCCCTTCCCCAAGAACCTGATAACCACTTAACTTTTCTCTGTCCTAACAGATACTCATTTTTTTCAAAATGTGATTTATGGTTATTGTTCACAGTTCTGTATCAGTGTTTCTTACCCGGAAGTGACGCTACCTTCCTCATCCACTCCCCTTTTGAAACCATTTGTAAATGGGTGTGGGGAATGGCATTTTTGTTTGTCACAACAGCTGTGAAAGAGGTGCAACATTAAGTGAGTCAGACCAAAATTGACTCCCACCCTAAACTGGGAAACACTGCTAAGCATGGCTCATTGAAAACAGGAACTATGTCTTCCTAACTTGATTAATTTATTTTTTGTTAATCACTCAGTGCCTATAATATGGCAGGTGCTCCATAAAAATTTCTTGTATTAAACTTTGTATACACCACCCATCCGTCAGTTTATCTTACTGTGGTGGCTTGCATGTTGCTATGATGCTGGAAGCTATGCCACCAGTATTTCAAATACCAGCAGGGTCACCCATGGTGGACAGGTTTCAGAGGAGCTGAAGACTAAAACAGGCTAGGAAGAAATGCCTGGCAATCTACTTGTAAAAACTCTATAGATCACAACAGAATATCGTCTGATATGAGCCCCCTGGGTTGGAAGGCATTCAAAATACACAGTGGCCAAAACAATGGACTCAAGCATACCAACAATCATAAGGATGGTGTGTAGGACTGGACAATGTTTTGTTCTGTAGTACATGATGTTGTCATTAGTTGGAGCCATCTCAAGGACAACTAATAACTATAATAAACATTATGTATAAAGATACAAATCCATATAATATTCGGGATGGAAAAGACATTACACAGTCTATGGTTTTATTGCCTTAGTTAAAAAAAAAAATTGTAGAAAAATATATACAACAAAATTTATCATTTTAACCATTTTTAAGTGTACAATTCAGTGGTAGCAAGTATATTCATAATGCTGGAGAACCATCACAGCTATCTATTTCCAGAACTTTTCCATCATCCTAAATGGAAACTCTGTACCCATAAAACCATAATTCCCCACTCTTCCTCTACCCTGCCAGGTCCTGGTAGCCTTGATTCTACTTTCCGTTTCTATGAATTTGTCTATTCTAGATACCTCATATAAGTGGAATCATACATTTTCTGTCCTTTTGTGTCTGGCTTATATCACTTTGCATAATGTTTTCAAGGTTCATCTATGTTGTAGCACGTATCAGATTTTCATTCCATTTCTGGTTGAATAATATTTAATTACATAGACATATCACATTTTGTTTATCCATTAATCTGTTGATGGACACTTGGATTATTTCCACCTTTTGGCTACTGTAAATAATGCTTCGATGAACATTTCTACACAAGTATCTCTTTGAGTCTTTGCTTTCAACTCTTTTGGGTATGTACCCAAGAGTGGAATTGCTGGGACATCTGGCAAATCTACGTTTAACTTTTTGAGGAACCACCTGCTTTGACAGCATCTGTATCATTTTACAGTCTCACTAACAATTTCTCCACATCCTCACTGATGCTTGTTATTTTGTATTTTATTTTGATAACAGCCATCCTAGTGGGAGTGAAGTGGTATCTCATCGTGGTTATGATTTTCATTTTCCTAATGACTAATGATCTTAAGCTTCTTTTCATCCGCTTGTTAACCATTTGTATATGTTCTTTGGAGAAACATCTATTTAAGTCCTTTGCTCATTTTTTTAATTGGGTTTTTGTTGTTGTTGTTGAGCTGTAGGAGTTCTTTATATATTCTGAATATTAATGCTTTATTAAATGCATGATTTCCAAATATTTTCCCCCATTCTGTGTTTTTTCACTCTCTTTATAATGGCCTTTCACGCACAGAAGTTTTTAATTTTGATAAAGTCCAATATATCTTTTTCTTTCGTTGCCTCTGCTCTTAGTGTCATATCTAAGAATTCATTGCCAAATCCAAGGTCCTAAAGATTTACATCTGTTTCCTTCTAAGTTAGATTTAACCAACTTTGATCCATTTTGAGTTCATTTTTGTGTATGGTATAAGGTACTGCCTTAGTTTTACAGATAGCTAAGAACAAGAGAGACCATAGGCCTTGAACAAGGTCATTCCACTTGCTAACAACAAAATACAGGACACCTTTAATCTCTTTTCCCTGTCTGCAAATGACTCCTGATAGTCCTTCCCACTTTTCCCTATGACCTGCTTTCATATTACCTCACTTCTATGGTTGATATTAGGAGTCCTGGTGGCGCAGTGCTTAAGAGCTTAGCTATTAACCAAAAGGTCTGCAGTTTGAATCCACCAGCCACTCCTTGGAAACCCTATGAGGCAGTTGCACTGTGTCCTACAGAGTTGCTATAAGTCAGAATCAACTCGACGGCAACGGGTTTGGGTTGTTTTTTCGTTGTAGTTGATATTGATCAAGTTTCCTCCTCTTTCTCTGCTTTATTTGTTGGTGGGAGGAGGTGGCTTCCATTTTAAGCTATGGTCTAATTAAAACAGCCTTAGATCACAGAAAGGTCCAATAGAGAACTCAGTACTTAAACATTTATTAGAGATAATTCAGCCATCACTATGGCCTGTTCCTAAAATAACAATCACTTTTACAATCGTGAAGAGATGTTTGTGCTAAGATTAGTAGATACCCAGTGCTGTAGATAGTAAGTGGTATTTCCCCTAGGTTTCAGAAAAAAAGATTTTTCTCAACTATTCAATAAGATTATTTAACAAGTTTTTGGTAAATCTGTTGTGAAATATTTTTCACATTATAAGCTTTATAAAATCATGAACAATCATTTTTAAAGGAGACCTTCAAATAAGTGTAAATAGGATGCCACTGCTTTCTGTTCCATTATTTTTGCCTTCACTTTTACATTTTGCAATGAAAGTCAATGTGTTTTCAGTGAGTGAAAATATTTCACTAAAAGCATAAAACCATTGGATTAGTAAACCTTCATCTCAAGTACAATTAAAAAAGAAAAAAAAAGTTGGATTAACCCTGAATTTGTTTTTAAACTGTACATTCATTATTGCTCGTTGAATTTTGTGAAGCGTATCAAATAATCAGACAAAGCCCTCCTTCAAAAATCACAGTCTAGAAGCATCTCTGAATTCTCAGGGCACAAGCCAAGCTGAACTCATTTACTTGTCAAACAACTTCTAAAAATAAATGTAGCAACTCCCGCAATCCATGTTGACAACAGGGAGTGTGTAAAGTGTCTGAACCAACATTGCTAGTTTCACTCATGCTGATGCAGGCTGAAGAGATTGTAGGCACACTGTCACCCACTGGGAGTACATCATGGGGCTCAGTGTCTGACCCTGTTTATGAAAAATGATGCTATAAAGCTCCTTCAAAGACTTGTCATAGGAGATGCATCAATTGGCCCCAACCCACCTGGAACAAAGGAGAATGAAGACCACCAAAGAAACGAGGAAAATACAAGCCCAAGAGATAGAAAGGGCCACATAAACCAGAGACTACATCAGCCTGAGACCAGAAGAACTAGATAGTGCCCAGCTTACCACCAATGACTGTCCCGGCAAGGAACACAACAGAGAGTCCCTGATGGAGTAGGAGAAAAGTGGGGTGCAGAACTCAAATTCTAGTAAAAAAACAAGACTTAATAGTCTGACTGAGACTGGAGGAACTCCAGAAGACATGGCCCCCAGACCCTCTGTTAACCCAGAACTGAAACCATTCCTTAAGCCACCTCTTCAGACAAAAAACAGACTGGAGTATAAGACACAAAATGATACTTGTGAAGAGTGTGCTCCTTAGTTCAAATAGATACATGAGATTAAATGGGCAGCTCCTGTATGGAGGTGGTTATGAGAAGGCAGAAAGGATCAAGGAGCTGGCTGAATAGACACGGGAAATCTGGGGTGAAAAGGAGGAGTGTGCTGTCACGTTATAGGGAGAACAACTAGGATCACATAACAATGCGTGTATAAATTTTTATATGAGAAACTAACTTGAGCTGTAAACTTTCACTTAAAACACCAAAAAAAGAAAAAAAAAAAAAGATTTGTCATAGGTAAAGCAGGTAACTTGGAGTTGACTGCTCCCTTTAAGAACTGGTCAGAGAACTCAGATTTCCTAAACATTCCTGTTATTCTGCTGTACTATTTTCTCCCCTTGAAGCCTAAAGATTGAGTAGGACTTTCCCAGGGATTAGAGGTACTGGGACCAGTGCCACATTAATTCATGCATTAGTCAAATAACCATTGACTGTTAGAGTGAATACCGTGAACCAGCCTCCGTTCTGTACCTTGATATGAAAAGATGTGAAATGGTAGGGGGAATGCAGAATTAAAGCAACAACCTGGTAACAGAGATTGGAATTCAGAAAAGTTGCTCAACACATTTGCCACCCTTATTTAGGTTGTGAAGACTCTTATATCCAAGACTAAAAGTGCTAGACATTATCCTGTAAACAGTGGGGAGTCAAAAGAGGCTTCTCATCAATGAGGTAACAGTACTTATTCTTTGTTTTAAAAAGAAAACTTTGGTAGCAGTATGCAAGATGGACTAGAGGCAGAAAAAAAGATAGAAAGAAGGTAAACTATTGAGAAACTCCTCCAATTAGCTAGGATAGAGACGATAATGAACCTACGCTAAGGCAGTGTCCTAGAAATGCAGGAGGGATGCAGAGGTATTTACCAAATAGTACAGCAAGAAAGTGAAGGAAAAGGGGGAGTTATGCATGAGGTGGAAGAGCAGTGAGTAGATGTAAGATAGTAAGTTTAGTTTTGCACTTATTAGATTTGTGGTACCCATAAAATTTTTTGGAACATAGCATATCTGATAGGTAGTTTACAATGATGCACATATTTATTTTGACATATACATAAATTTACACATGTGATTAGAGTGATAATATATAGATATAAATCCTTCAAAAGAAATACACCAAATGTTAACTGCAATAAGTTCTGTACAGAACTATTTTCTTCTTCATACTATATATTGAAGAAAATCTAGAAAACAATGACTATATATTACTTTAAACATTTTAATACACATACCCGTTGCCATGGAGTCAATTCCAACTCATAGTGACCCTACAGGACAAAGTAGAACTGCCTCATAGGGTTTCTAAGGAGTGCCGGTAGGCTCGAACTGCTGACCTTTTGGTTAGCATCCAAGCACTTAACCACTGCACTACCAGGGCTCTGTAATACATATAAGCGCTTGTATATTAGAATTATCATTTATTTGAGAATATTTAATTGACAGCTTGGAATCAGAGGCTATTAGTACTAAAAGAAACATAAGACATCAACTAGCCCAACTGCCTCTATTAATGAATGAGTATCACATTTCCTGTTCAAAACTGTACGGTATACTGAACCAAAACACAAAAACCAAACCCACTGCTGTTGATTGATTCCATCTCATAGTGGCACAACCTGACAGCGTAGAACTGCCCTATAGGGTTTCCAAGGAATGGATGGTGGATTCAAACCGCTGACCTTTTGGTTAGCATCCAAGCTCTTAACCACTATGCCACCAGTAATTCTTAAATACAAGTTCCTTCAGAAGAGGGGAAATACAAACATTATAAAAAGCTTAAAAGGAAAAAAAAAATAATAATACAGCAGAATAACAGAAATACTTAGAAAACCTGAGTTCACTAACCTACTAGGCCATTAAATAGCTAAAAAATCTTGAATAAATTATATAACCTCTCTGGATCTCAGTTTTCTCATTTGTAAAATAAAAGGGTTGCACCACCTATAAATTTTCTTCCAACTTTTAAATAGTAGGAATTCTTAAATACTCCAAAATACAAAGAGGATTTATAAAGTAATAATAAAAATGGAAGATACCATCCTACCCAGCTTCTTCTTTTAATGCAAACAATAAAAAAATAATGCAATGATATGTGTACTTTACTTCATAGTGGTTAACCCATTGCTATCAAGTTGATTCCAACTCATAGTGACCCTACAGGACTGAGCAGAACTGCCTCATAGGGTTTCCAAGGAGCAGCTGGTGGATTCAAACTGTTGACCTTTTGGTTAGCAGCTGAGCTCTTAACCACTGTGCCACCAGGGCTCCACTCATAGTGGCTAGCAAGAAAAAAATTCGATATGCTTATTTTCTGACAAGTAATTTTAAAATGACTGTGCTGTGATAGCTTTCATTTCCTCAACACTAGCCAATAAATGTTATGCTTATAACAATGTTACTTTATTTAAAGTAAATGGTTAGTGGTTCAACCCTTTAAGATGGCAGAGTCAATACTTAAATTTATCTCTCTCCTGACATTTCATTAAATGATGGTAAAAAAATGAATGAAAAAATTATAACCCCTTAACAGGGAAGAAAGCAGGGTAGAGACCAAAAGCATACAAGAGATAACAACAACTTCCCAGTGGACAGAAAGCATGTAAAAGAGTGGTAATTAATGACTCAGAGTGAAGAAAACTACAGCTGAAAATATATGCAGAATGAATGAGGCTACGAAAAAAGCCAATCTATCTTGATGAATCCCATAAAGGTGTGGGACTTTGTCATGGCACAAATAATGAAGGGGCAGAACGAGAAGAGAGGTTGAAAACAAGTGGAATAATTAAAAGAACATAGACAGCACAGTCAATCTTCTGCCAAGCACACAATATCTCACAGTAAGGTATTTATCACCCTAGCAAAAATAAATAAATGTAATACTAAAAATTTTCTCTTCTTTAAAAAAAATTGAATAAATTGTATAGTGGAGAACTAAGTTTTGAGGTGGTTTGTTGTGCAGCAAGAGATAAATAGTAAAGAAAATAGTCAAAATGACAGCTGCACAACCAGCATACGAGCAGTTAATAAGGACGGGAGTAGGGGTCCTAACGGAAGGTCTCTTGAAAAAAAGTGGACCTGATGATGAGCTTGAAACACAACCAAAGATTTGATCAAAGCAAACAGTGTAAGGAAAGAATAAAGACAATTACAAACTCTAGGGCAAACAAATAACTATACAAGAAAAAAATACATAAGCACTATATACAATCACTTAGATACGCAATGAACTTTTAATGCAACATAATGCAGTGTTCAACGTTTAGAAAAAAAGGCTAAATTGTTGCACAAAATGTAGAGGATTACACCCTTAATGACAAAAATGTACAATCACAAATGACTAGAGACGGAATGTGGAAAGAGTGAAAAACTGAAGGAGTGGATCTCATGTTCAAATATTTGTCTATAAGTATTCACGTAAGTATATTTTTTAAGTGGAGAGTCAGATACAATCTATAATCGATGGAACAAGAACTATAGCTATAAGGATATGACTTAGAGTTACAAGACAACAAATGGAGGAATTTAAAATACTGATATAAAAAGACTGAGAGAAGAAGAGGCAGAAGTTTTATGCACATGTGCCAAATCCTAGCCTATCACAGCAAAAAGTTGATAAACGATATCTTAAACGGATAACTCAAGACACAGGTGTACAACTGAAATACTGATTGAAAAAGGTTGATACGGTATCCGAGATTTGCTTCAGAATAACTGGGGGAGGATGAGTATGCACGGAAAATGAGAGTGTGAACGAAACAAGCCAGGAGTTAATAATAGGTGAAGCTAAATGAGGAGTTTCAGAAGTTCCTTATACTATTTTGTCTAATTTTGTACGTGTTTAAGATTTTCCAGAATAATTTAGTAGAGACTGAATAAATAAAATAAGTCTAGTGGAATTTTTTTTTTTTAGTGGAATGTTGATAACTGTTGGAGCTGAGTGATGAGTACATAGGGGTTAATTTCACTACTCTCACTACTGTGTATATCTGATAACTGCCATATTAAAAAGTTAAAAAAAAAAAAAAGGAAATAGCAGTATTAGCCTATTATTTAGAAATAAAATAACTATTAGAAAAAAAAGTCTGAGTTGAAAATGGTTCCCTAGCAGCCCTAATACATGGCATAAACAGTATACAAAATATTACTAAAAATGCACAAACATCAGAAAAGAAACCAGATAACTGGGGGCTCCCAAAAATAAACATGTATGCTCATCAAAAGACTTCACCAAAAGAGTAAAAAGAGAACCTACAGTCTGGGAAAAAGTTTTTGGCTACGATATATCCACTCAGGGTCTAATCCCTAAAATCTACAAGATACTGCAAAACCTCAACAACAAAAAGACAAATAACTCAAAAAATGGGTAAAGATATGAACAGACACTCCACCAAAGAAGACATTCAGGCAACTAATGGACACATGAGGAAATGCTCACAATGATTAGTCATTATAAAAATGCAAATCAAAACTACAATGAGATACCATCTCACCCCAACAAGGCTAACATTAATCCAAAACACACAAAATAATGAATGCTGGAGAGGTTGTGGAGAGACTGGAACACTTATACATTGCTGGTGGGAATGTAATATGGTACAAACACTTTGGAAATCGATTTGGCTTTTCCTTAAAAAGCTAGAAATAGAAGCACCATATGATCCAGCAATCCCACTCCTTGGAATATATCCTAGAGAAATAAGAGCTGTCACAGCAATAGATATGTGTACACCCATGTTCACTGCAGCCCTGTTCACAATACCAAAAAGATAGAAACAACTTAGGTGCCCATCAACAGAGGAATGGATAAACAAATTATGGTACATACACACAATGGAATACTACACAACGATAAAGAACAATGATGAATCTGCAAAACATCTCACGGCATGGATTAATCTGGAAGGCATTATGCTGAGTGAAAATTAGTCACCAAAGGACAAATATTGTATGAGACCACTACTATAAAAACTCAAGGTTTAAACACAGAAGAAAACATTCTTTGATGGTTACAAGGGTGGGGAGGGAAGGCGAGGGGAACTCACTAACCAGATGTTGTTGTTGTTGTTGTTGTTAGATGCTGTCGAGTCGGTTCCGACTCACAGCACCCTATGCACAATAGAACGAAACACTGCCTGGTCCTGAGCCATCCTGAAAATCGTTGTTGTGCTTCAGCTCGTTGTTGCAGCCACCGTGTCAATCCACCTCATTGTGGGTCTTCCTCTTTTCCGCTGACCCTGTACTCTGCCAAGCACGATGTCCTTCTCCAGGGACTCATCCCTCCTGACAACATGTCCAAAGTATGTAAGATGCAGTCTCGCCATCCTTGCCTCTAAAGAGCATTCTGGTTGTACTTCTCCTAAGACAGATTTGCTTGTTCTTTTGGCAGTCCATGGTATATTCAATATTCTTCACCAACACCACAATTCAAAGGCATGAATTCTTCTTCGGTCCTCCTCATTCATTGTCCAGCTTTCACATGCATATGATGTGATTGAAAATACCATGACTTGGGTCAGGTGCACCTTAGTTTTCAAGGTGACATCTTTGCTCTTCAACACTTTAAAGAGGTCCTTTGCAGCAGATTTACCCAATGCAACGCGTCTTTCGATTTCTTGACTGCTGCTTCCATGGCTGTTGATTGTGGATCCCAGTAAAATGAAATCCTTGACAACTTTAATCTTTTCTCCATTTATCATGAAGTTGCTCATTGGTCCAGTTGTGAGGATTTTGTTTTCTCTATGTTGAGGTGCAATCCATACTGAAGGCTGTGGTCTTTGACCTTTATCAGTAAGTGCTTCAAGTCCTCTTCACTTTCAACAAGCAAGGTTGTGTCATCTGCATAACACAGGTTGTTAATGAGTATTCCTCCAATCCTGATGCCCCATTCTTCTTCATATAGTCTAGCTTCTTGGCTTATTTGCTCAGCATACAGATTGAATAGGTATGGTGAAAGAATACAAACCTGGCGCACACCTTTCCTGACTTTAAACCAATCGGTATCCCCTTGTTCTATCCGAACAGCTGCCTCTTGATCTTTGTAAAGGTTCCTCGTCAGCACAATTAAGTGTTCTGGAATTCCCATTCTTTGCAAGGGGTGGTGATTCCTACCAAATTCCCATTCAACTTACCTAATTAGCCTGTGCAGGAAACAGATGGATTTTAGAGAAAAATGAGTGACTGTATTAAACTTAGTCAAGTGATCACTCCAATTGCAGCTGCTGTTCCAGATGTGGATTCATAGCTGAAGAATATCAAATATCTCCCAGCCCCTGGTATGTAATTACTGCTCTAGCAAATGCTTTCTTTTCCTAGATTTGTTAGTAAAGACAACATACCTTCATTGTCCTGCCAAAGGATTACATCAGTTCTCCAGCTCTATGTCATAATCTAGTCTACAGGGACTTTGGGTGCCACTCCATTCCATTGGACATCATGCTGGTGCATTACTCATGCTGATTGGACCAGGGGACAGGATGTAGCAACTACGCTAGATACATGGTAAGACGTATGCACCCCAGAGGGTGGGGAATAAATCCCATAAAAACACAGGGGCCTTGGAGAAATTTTTAGCCGTCCAGTGGTCTGATACATATTGAGGTACCTCTTCTTACCAGTAAAAAAGAAGTACAATGCCTCCTGGGCCTCTTTAAACTTTGGAGACAACAAATACCTCATTTGGACATGCTTCTCTGATCCTTTTACCAAGTAAACCAAAAGCTGGCAGTTTTGAGTGGAGCCCAGAACAAGATAAGGGTCTGTAAAGGGTTCACTCTGCCGGGCAACCTATTTTGCTATTCGGACTTTACAACCAGCAGGTATGATGGTGCTTGGAAATGGCTGTAGCAGAATAAAGAAGTAGAATGGAGACTCTGTGACAGACTTCCACAGGTAAAGCATAGTACAGATCCTATCTGGAGCAAAGTTACGCCATCCTCTGAAGAAACCACTCTCCTTTTGAGAAACAGCCTCTGACTTGCTGCTGTGACTAAATACACTGAACCTTGGACCACAGACCCATTGTGAACTGAACGTTGTCTGACCCGCCAGGCACAAAGTTGGATGTGCGCAGCAGCATTCCACGATCGAATGGAAGTGTTACAAAGGCTATCTGGCTCAAAGAGGTATTGAAGATACAAATGGCCCAAATGCCCATGACTAATACTCCTGCTACACTGCCTTCTCCTTCTCAATCTGCACCAACAGCTTCAGGAGGAGTTCACTTTGATCAGGTGACTAAGGGAAAAGGAAAAAAAAATCACTCTGGCCTTGGTTTATAGATGGTTCTGCAAAATATGGTGAAACTACCTGAAAATTAATAGCTGCAATACCACAGACTCAACTTGGAATGGTCCGGAAGCACAGTGATAAATATCCTTCCCAGTGGGCAGATGTTTAAGCAGTGCACCTGAATGTTCATTTTGCCTGGAAAGAGAAGTGGCCCAAGGTATGGATCTATATTGACTTACAGGAAGTGGCTAATGATTTTGCTGGTTGATCAGTGGCTTACACAGAACATGAGTAGAAAACAGGTGACAAGAATGCTGGGAGAAAAAGATTGTGGACAGACCTCTCTAAAGGGCAGAGTGAGAAGCTAAATGAGTTGCATGTGAATGACCTCAGCAGAAAAGAATCTTAATAACCAGGTGGACAACATAACCAGCCCTGTGAATGTCAGTCAGTCTCTTTCCTCAGCCACTCCTGCCCTTATATTGTTGCTGTTGTTGTTAGGTGCCATCAAGTCGATTCCAACTCATAGCAACCCTATAGGTTCAAGAACAAAGTGGCCACAGTAGCAAGGATGTGTTTCTTTCTTAGTGGTAGGAGGTTTCTCAACATGCCCCAGATCACTGGATTCCCAGAAATTTCACCAAGGTGGCATTTCTGTGGGATGGAGGTTATACATGGACTCAGGAACACTCACTTCTACTCACCAAGGCTAATCTGACTACCAAACCCAAAACCTAACCCATTGCCATCAAGTCGATTCCAACTCGTAGCAAACCTACAGGACAGAGTAGAACTGCCCCATAGGGTTTCCAAGGAGCGCCTGGTGGATTCGAACTGCTGACCTTTTGGTCAGCTGCCATAGCACTTAACCACTACACCACCAGGGTTTCTTTCCTCACCTGGCAACAGCCACTGCTAAATGACAAACAGCAGAAACCAACACTAAGCTTCCATTCTCTGATACGATCAGCCAGCCACCTGGTGGCAGGTTGATTACATTGGACCACTTTTACATGGGGGAAAAAAAAAACAACCAAACCAAACCCATTGCCATTGAGTCCATTCCAACTCAGCAACCCTACAGGACAGAGTAGAACTGCTTCATAGGGTTTCCAAGGAGCAGCTGGTAGACTTGAACTGCCGACCTTTTGGTTAGCAGCCAAGCTCTTAAGCACTGCACCACCAGGGCTCCTTTATATGGAAAGGACAGAGACGTATCATCACTGGAACAGTTACTTTCTTCACATGGATTTACTTTCCCTGCCCACGACACTTCTACCAAAACCACCATCTGTGGACTAACAGAGTTCTTTATTCACTGTCATGGTATTCCACATAGCAGTGCTTCTAACCAAGGAACTCATTTTACAGGAAATGATGAAGGGTAATGGGCTCATGTTTACAGAAGTCACTGGTCTTAACCAGTGCTGAGCCTTACAGTGAAAGGAACCCTTATTTTATCAAACCTTCTATTTTGAGGTAATTATAGAATCACTTGCAGTTGTTAAGAAATAATACAGAGAGGTCCCATGTGCCCTTTACTCAGGTTTCCTCAATGAAAACATCTTATAAGACTATAGTATAATATTACAACCAAGAAATCAACACAGATACAAGCCACCAATCTTATTTAGATTCTCCAGTTTCAATGTACTCATTTGTGTATTTCATTCTATGTAGTTAATCACACGTGTAGGTTTGTATGTCCATCACTACAGTCAAGATACAGAACAATTCCATCACTACAAGGATCCCTGGTTGCCCTTTATATCTCCCCACCACTCTTCTATCCCTCCATTCCTAATTACTGCCAAGCACTAATTTGTTCTCCATCTCTACAATTTTGTTATTTCAAGAATGCCACATAAATGGAATCACATTGTATGTAACCTTTGGGGATTGGATTTTTTCATTCTGCATAACTCCTTTGAGATTCATCCGCTTTATTTCATGTATCAATTATTCATTCCTTTCACTGCTGAGTAGCATTCCATGCTATGGATATACCACAGTTTGTTTAACCATACACCAGTTGAAGAACATCTGGGCTGTTTCCAGTTTTCGGCTATATGAAGAAGTCATGAAATCTAGTTAACAATAATGTCTCAGCATTGGTTCATTAACTGTGATAAACGTACCATACTTAAAATTTAAGATGCTAATAATAGGGGGAAACTGGGTAAAGGGGTGTCTTGGTCATCTAGTGCTGCTGTAACAGATATACCACAAGTGGGTGGCTTTACAAAGAGAAGTTTATTCTCTCACAGTCCAGTAGGCTACAAGTCCAAATTCAGGGAGCCAGCTCCAGGGGAAGACTTTCTCTCTCTGTCAGCTCTGGAGGAAGGTCCTTACGATCCATCAGTCTCCCCTTAGTCTGGGGGCATCTCAGAGCTGGAATCTTATGTCCAAAGGACGTGTTCTGCTCCCAGTACTGCTTTCTTGGTGGTATGAGGTCCCCAAGTCTCTTTACTCACTTCTCTCTTTTATATCTCAAAAGAGAATGGCTTAAGACACTATCTAATCTTGTACATCTGATCCATATAACTGCCACTAATCTATCTCATTACATCATAGTGATAGAATTTACAACACATAGGAAAATAACATCAGATGACAAAATGGTAGACAATCATACAATACTGGGAATCATGACCTAGCCAAGTTGACATATATTTTGGGGGGACACAATTCAATCCATGACAAGGGGTATATAGCAACTTTCTGTACTATATTCTCAATTTTTCTGTAAATCTAAAATTGCTGTAAAAGATAAAACCCAAAAACCAAACCCACTGCCGTTGAGTCGATTTCAACTCATAGGGACCCTACAGGACACAGCAGAACTGCCCCATAGTGTTTCCAAGGAGTGGCTGGTGGATTTGAACTGCTGACCTTTTGGTTAGCAGCTGAGCTCTTAACTACTTTGCCACCAGGGCACCTCTAAAGATAAAGTCTATTTAAAAATATGCTGATGCACGTAAAACAATAAAAAAGAGAAAACAGAAGACAGAACACACCTTAGTGACCCTACAGGACAGCAGAATGCCCCGAGGGTTTCCAAAGCTGTGAATCTTTACAGAAGCACACTGCCACAGCTTCCTTCTGAGGAGCAGTGGGTTCAAACCACCTATCTTTCAGTTAGCAGCACAGCGCTTTAAGCACTGCATCACCAGGGCTCCTAATGATCTCATGAGCTAAACAATTGCCAATTTAGAAAGATCAATAGTGACCAAGCAAATAATAATGTGAATTCTAAACATGTGTTTCTTGTATATCTGATTTACTCTTCAAATAAAAGTTTTAAAAATATCACCTGCCATTACATATTAGTCCTCAATAGAAAAAGCCACTTGAAGTTTTATTACATATTTTGTATCAAGGGAAAAAAAAAAAAGCAGTTTCAAGGCTGCAGAACCTTGTTGTGTGTTGTCAGTCAATTTTGACTTACAGAGAACCCACGTGAGAGAACAGAACTGCCCATAGGTTTTTCTGAGCTATAATGGCTTTATGGGAGCAGATCACCAGGCCTTTCTCCTGCGGAGCTGTAGCCAACCTTTCAGTTAGCAACCAAGCGTGTAACTGTTGAACTACCAAGGCTCCTTGGGAGAACCTTCATGGTCCTTAAAAAGGGAGGCAAAATGTAGCCTGAATCAAAACTTTTTATTAATTTTATCCTAAAATCCCTACCAACCAGGCTCCTTTCAAGTGTAGTTTCTTTTGTTATTTAATGCCAACAGATAAAAACGAATTTGAAGACCTAATCGTTTTACAAAAATTATCATAATCAAAAGAGAGAATTTTAATATAACCTTTAAAAGTAAATAAACAAACGAAAAACCCAAACATACTGAAAGAAGGGAGAGGCATTTCTGAGCAAAAAATGAGAGTTGAGAGAGATGTACAAGCAGGGAAAGCTTGGGAAGTCATGAAAGAGTATGATGTGTACGAGCAGAGTACATGACTACCCATAAAACAAAATACGTCCAGAACGGACACTTCTTTTAGGAAGAGTATAATCCTGCTTACAAGCATATGTACGTATTGAGAAAAACCTACTTTCCCCCAGAGAATTATGTATACTTCAATTCACTCTTTCATTGTTTTTATATTAACTGATCATTTCCTCTAAATATCCTTTGAGAATGTTAAGAGTCTACTGTTTGACTAAACAACATTTAAGATTTTTATTATTTACTCAGAGATAACTCTCCTAGAATTCTATAATGCAAAGAACATCTGGCACCATAGCTAAAACTTGAAACAGTTTTCAATGTTTCTTTAATATAGTTTTTAAAACATTAGCGTAATGCTTAAGTCGCCGATATAAAACTGATACAAAAACAAACGGTTAAATAAAACAAAATTTTGCTACTATAAGAATTTAGTGGACTTAAACCATATACTACAAATAAAATAATTTTTCCCCTTATACTGAGACAAATACTTTAAATAACCTACATTTTTTATTTTCCAGTATTCCGAAAAGTCTAAATATCTGATTTAAATATTGTGTTTTCTGCGATAGTATTTTGGGAAAAAAAAAAAACCACATTTCTCAAATATTTGCATGAAATCTTATCTACACTACATTGTTTAAAAAAAGGTTAAACTATAAACTGTCTTATATCAGAATTCTACATAAATAAGCCCAAATAGTAAAATGTTATTCTCCATCTTAAAACAATAAAATGTTCTACTGTTTAGCTTCAAAAACCCTCTGCAAATCATTTTTTCTGCGCTGAAGGTGATATGCCACCCTCTACTGTTAATAAAGAGTAATATTCATAAATCAGAAAAACCCAATCTTTGCTCAACTATCGCCACCTTGTGGCTATGAGCTGGGATGCTCCACTACATATGGCACAGTTCCAAGTCAGCTGCTTCTACAAATCTCTACTGTCTAAGTGACAGACAAGGGTTTGAAGTTTTAAAATATTTTAAAAAACAAAAACAGACAAACAAACTGAGGGAGAAGGTATCTGACTCTGTGTGTGTGTGTGTGTGTGTGTGTGTGTGTTTAGCAAACATTTACCAGTTCCTCTACACATAAGTATGTTTTATGTTGGTTGCAAAAATGAATAGGATTCTGTCTCAACCCTCAAAGAAAACCACACAAAAAACTAGCAGAAGAATTGCATGCAAACCAAAGGAAAAAAGAAGTGGAAAACAGAGCTTAGGATATTCAGCTTGGAACCTACCAACCCCCAAACAGAACAACAATGTCACAGGTCATTTAAACCTGAGTTCCTTTTAAAGTAATGCCTGAAATTTTAGGATAACAGATTTGAGATGAACTACCCTTACTTAAGTTCCTGCCTGAAGGGAACATGTTCTTTTTAAGGGCAATTTGATTGGCTTTTAATGAGTATCACTTATTTCTGAGGTGCACTATAGATACAGAAGCTGCACTTTAAGGAATATCAGAATTAAATCAGCTGGGTACCACTTGAGCTGTCATCATTATATATACATATCTTTAAATCCAATAATAGGCCACCTGAGACGTTCTCATTAACATTTCATTTCATTAACATTCAAGCATCAAACTCTAAATTTAATCTCAATTCAAATCAACAAATATGTATTCAATCCCTACTTCTGTGCAAGGCAATAAGCAGAGGACGGAAGGGTGAATAAAAAAATGACCCCTGATCTCCAGGAATTACAATCTAAAAAACAGGATAAAACAAGTTCACGAAGGACTTTAAAACAATTTTAAGAGCTGCAAGGTAGTATAAAACAAAGCCTCAGCACATTTGAAAGGAGCTTTCATCTGATTGGTGAGATCACAAAGGCCTAATAGGAGTTGACTTTTACAATAGAATTTGCAAGCAGGAAAACTAATTTCAAGGGAATGTGCAAAGGTAAAGGAATAATGATTTGTTTAGGAAACGGCAAACTGTTTACTTTCAAAAAAAATTTTTTTTTAAGCAAAAACCATTTTACAAATGAAATCTTGTATAAACCAAAAGGAAAACAAACCTATTCCCATAGAGTCAATTTGGACTCATCGCGCCCCTATGGGACAGAGCAGAATTGCTCCATGAGGTTTCCAAGGAGTGGCTCAGTGCTAACCTTTTGGTTAGCAGCTGAGCTCTTAACCACTGTGCCACCAGGCTCCAGATCTTGCACGGAACTCCAATGTATGTCACATAAAGGTAGTACTTCATTAGTACAAATCTTTTTTTTTTTTTTTTTTAGTTTAAATTAATAGCATTTACTTATTATGAAGTCAGTAAATGTGAACATGCAGTTTTTTTGATCCAATCAAATTCTGAAATCAGGGGTGAGGAATAACTCCAGTTTGTATTTTGTTTTGGTTGCCCAATATCAAGAAAATCCATATTCAATGCCCCATGCTGACAAGGGTGTGAGGAAACAGGCATGCCAAGTGTGGTGCAAGCAGGCTCTATCTACCAAAACTCAAATTGTGTGGACACTCTGACTCAGTATATATCCCACAAATAAGCTCTCATGAGCATGCAGAGACATGTAAATGTTCACTCCAGCATTCTCTGTATTGGGGGAAAAACCTAGAACTAATCTAAATGCTCATTTATGAGGGCCTGAGTACATAAATTATGCTACACCCACACTATGGTATACCAAGCAAATATTTTGAAGAAAATATATTGATACATAATGATGTGAAAATATTCAAAGTTTTACTTAATTGAATACAGCAACTTTCAGTAGCTATAGACAGATAGCTGCCACTGATCCGACTCCAACTCATGGCAACCTTATGTACAATGGAACACAACACTGCTGGGTCCTGCATCTCCCTCACGCTTTCCTGCCTCCTACTTTACCAAACATGATGTCCTCCACCAGCCATTTATCCCACCTGATGATGTAACCAAAGCAAGTGAATTGGACAACATTCTGTTGTAATCCATAAGGTTTACACTGGCTAATATTTGGAAGTAGATTGCCAGGTCTTTCTTCCTAGTCTGTCCTAGTTTAGTGAAACCTGTCTACAATGAGTGACCCTGCTGGTATTCGAAACACTGGTGGCATAGCTTCCATCATCACAATAACACACAAGTCACCACTGCAGGGCAAACTTACAGACGGGAGTGGAACTAACGTCTACGATACTATGCCACTTGCCGTCATGTCATTTCCAACTCATGGTCACCCCATGTGCGTTCAAGTAGAACTGTGCTTCATAAGGTTTCCAAAGGCTGATTTTTTGGAAGTAGATCACCAGGCTTTTCTTCCAAGGCACTTCTCAGTAGCCGTGAATTGCCAACCTTTTTGTTAGCAACTGAGCAAGTTAACTGTTTGCACCACCCAGAGACAAATGAGTGTTTATTGTTAGGCACTTAGGCTAAGTGCTTAAAATAATGAATTCATTTAATCTCATAATAGTCACATGACACAGGGTTTACCTTTATAAAAACCAAAAAGGAGATAAACGTTATTAAGTAATTTTCAAGGAAACACAGTTATTAAATGATAGAAGAACCAGGATTTAAATTAAGACTATCTGAATCCAGAACTTACACTCCCAAACAGTAATACACCTCAAAAAAGTATTTATAGTATGATCCAATTTGTGTCTTTAAGCACCTATATCAATGCTTAGTTTATTTATACGTACATATAAAATCTCTGGAGATTACATGCAGATTTAAAAAACAAACAAAAACACTTGCCAGCCTTGGGAAACTGAGGAAAAGGGAAAGAGGGCTTTTACATTTCACATAACCTTCAGTGCTATTTAAATTTCCTTTTTAAAGTAAGCAAATACTACTTTTATAATTTGTAAACATTTAATTTTTTTTTTTCCAAAAATCCTGGTCACACAATAAGTAGTTATACATTTTGTAATCTCAGGATCCTATTCAAATAAATAAACTAGAATCTTTAAAGACAAAAGTGAAATTTTTTTATTCAAGTTGAATCACTATGAATACCTAACAACTGCTCTGATTCCTCTTCATACATGTGTCAGAAAAGCCCCCAAAATGCCTAATAAACACTAAAAATAAACCTAATGTGGTATTTTCAGGTTTCTAACTCCCACAATTATTTTTGCTCAATCATTATTTTGGACAGGCACATTTCACTGATATGCTCAAGCCTGTATTATTCTCACTTGTACAATTACTTGTGACCAGTCACACACAGATCTCAAGTCAAAGATTGTTGTTGTCGTTAGGTGCCATCAAGTCAGTTCTGACTTACAGCAACCCCATGTACAACAGAAAGAAACACTGCCCGGCCCTGTACCATCCTCACAATCATTGCTATGTTTGAGCCCACTGGTGCAGCCACTGTGTCAATCTATCTCGTTGAGGGTCTTCCTCCTTTTCAATGATCTGCTGCCTTACCAAGCATGATGTCCTTCAGGAACTGATCCCTCCTGATAACATGTCCAAAGTATGTGAGATGTAGTCTTGCCATCCTTGCTTCTAAGAAACATTCTGGCTGTATTTCTTCCAAGACAGACTTATTTGTTTTTCTGGCAATCCACGGTATATTCAATATTCTTTTCCAACACCATAGTTCAAAGGCATCAATTCTTCATCAGTCTTCCTTACTCATTATCCAGCTTTTGTACGCATATGAGGTGACTGAAAATGCCATGGCCTGGGTCAGGCACACCTTAGTCATCAAAGTGACGTCTTTACTTTTTAACACTTTAAAGAGGACTTTTGCAGCAGATCTGCCCAATGCAAAATGTCATTGATTTCTTGACTGCTGCTTCCATGGGTGCTGATTGTGGATCCAAGGAAAATGAAACCCTTGACAACTTCAATCTTTTCTCCATTTATCATATGTTGCTTATTGGTCCAGTTGTAAGGATTTTTGTTTTCTTTATGTTAAGGTGTAATCCATACTGATGGCTGTAGACTTTGATCTTCATCAGTAAGTGTTTAAAGACCTCTTCGTTTTCAGCAAGCACGGTTGCATCATCTGCATATCACACCAAGTATAACTAAAGTTCAGATATGTACTATACGTACTATTCATTCATTCACCCATCTAGCAAACATTTATTGAATGCCCATTATGGGTTAAGCACTGCACTAAATGCTGGGGATATAACTAAGAACAAGACAGATAAAGTCTCTGCCCTCCTGAAACTTACCTTCTGGTGGGGAAAAAGTCAGGAAAAACTCCATTCTGAAGCGTGCACACGTTACTCTGGCACTACAAGTTAACACAAGGGTGATTACAAATGTCCTTAAATTTGGTATTAAGCAGAATAGCATGTGCTCGATTTTTTAAACCAAAGTTTATTTGTTATTAATTAAGGAGCCCTGGTGGCGCAGTGGTTAAAACACCCAGCTGCTAACCAAGAAGTTGGCGGTTCGGACCCACCATTCACTTCATGGGAGAAAGATGTGGCAGTCTGCTTCTGTTAAGACTGCTGCCTTGGAAACCCTATGGGGCAGTTCTACTCTGTCCTATACGGTTGCTATGAGTTGGAATTGACTTGAAGGCACTGAGTTTGGGTTTTTCGGTTTATTATTAATTATTTAAGAAAACAGTGAAATTTCATTCAAAGAATTATGCAATATTGGAAGCACCTCTATAAAACTATTGTCCAGAAGGCTGGAGGACAAATGGTTGGGGCCACATAAAAGCTGAAATGTACTATGTTCAAGCCTACTATGCACTTCAAATTTACTTCGTATAAGCTCCCTAAAAACCGCAGTTAGAATATTATCTCCACTTTGAGGTAAGAAAACAAACTCAGATAAGCTACTGTAATTTGCCCAAAGTCATTTAGCTATGTAGATGGCAGAATCCCTATGTGACACCCAACAGCCTGAAACTGAACCTAAACTCTTAACTTCTGCACTAGACTATGTCCCAAATGGCAGCAGGACTCTAGTACCATAGTGGAGAGGAAGTGTATCTGAATTTGTAGGCAGTGTCAATGAAGGTTTACGAGGTTCTCGAGAAAAGCAAAAGATTGTCTCATTAAGTCTGTTTACAGAGCCCAACTTTAGGAAGATAACACTGTCCACAGAACGTAGAATGACCTGGACCAGGGAACAAGCGCAAAGAGTGGGAATTTCAGAACACTTAACGGTGCTCATGAAGAACCTGTACATGGATCAAGAGCAGTCGTTTGAACAGATGGAGGGGATACTGCATGGTTTAAAGTTAGGAAGAGTGTGCGTCACAGCTACATCCTTTCACCATACTTATTCAGTCTGTATGCTGAACAAATAATCCAAGAAGCTGGACTATATGAAGAAGAATTCGGCATCAGGATTGGAAAAAGATTCATTAACAATCTGCCTTATGCAGAAGACACAACACTGCTTGCTGAAAGTGAAGAAGACTTGAAGCACCTACTGATGAAGATCAAAGACCACAGCCTTCAGTATGGACGGCACCTCAACATAAAGAAAACAAAAATCCTCACAACTGGACCAATGAGCAACATCATGATAAAGAGAAAAGACTGAAGTTGTCAAGGATTTCATTTTCCTTGGATCCACAATCAACACCCCTGGAAGCAGCAGTCAAGAAATCAAATGACATATTGCATTGGGCGAATCTGCTGCAAAAAACCTCTTTAAAGTGTTCAAAAGCAAAGACGTCACCTTGAAGACTAAGGTGCACCTGATATAAGCCACAATGTTTTCAATCACCTCGTATGCATAAAAAGCTGAACGATGAATAAGGAAGACCAAAGAACTGATGCCTTTGAATTATGGTGTTAGAGTGGGATATTGAATGTACCACAGACTGCCAAAAGAACAACAAATCTGTCTTGGAAGAAGTACAGCCAGAATGCTCCTTAGAAGCAAGGATGGCGAGGCTACATCTCAATAATTTAGACATGTTATCAGGAGGGATCAGTCCTGAAGAAGGACATCATGCTTAGTAAGGTAGAGGGGCAGCGAAAAAGAGGGAGACCTTCCACCGGGTGGAATGACACAGTGGCGGCAACAATGGGCTCAAGCGTAACAATGACTGTGAGTATGGCGCAGGACTGGGCAGTGTTTCGTTCTGTTGTACATAGGGTTGCTGTGAGGTGGAACCAACGCAACGGCACCTAGTAACAACAACAAAAACCAGTCCATGTGACTTGGCAGTGCTCTAAAGGTAAGAAATCATAGAACTGCGTCTACAACCCAGCCTCCTGAAGCTCCTCCTCCCCAGGGAATTTCCTTTCCATTAAATCAAGATGATGAAGAATTGTGAACATGAAATAAGTGAACCACACAGCAAAACCAAACATATTTAACCTCCATCTAGTGTAGGAATATTTTCTAAATTGTGTTAGGTGGAGAACAACTGCCCAGGGAGACCAGGCTCAGTCTGAGCTGGACTGAGCAAACCTAACAGATATGCTGGGACTGCCAGCTTCCTCCTGGAAAGACTGAGCAGCCCCATTAGGACTGCCTCAGGAGAGGGAAGCGCAGAAAAGAAAAATCCTGGTCACTTCCAGATGCCTCAATTGTTTCTTTCACTCAGCATTTATCTACTGCTTACCATACAAACAAAGCTACCAGTATGAGACACATTTTAGTCCCAAATACTAACTATACATGTAATGCTATATTTTGATTCTTGCCACAATTGATTCAGCAATTTGGAATTATTTTCTGGGGATTTCTAAAGGTGCTTGGATGTAGTGTATAAAGGCAGGGGGGAGGTCATCAGGGGATGTTGGGAGATGAGAACTAGGAATTCCTCTTCTTTCCTGTATAAATATAGAGCACTGAATTGTGCTTATGTTTCTTACATTATCTCACTCAGTCCTCAAACTGCTCCACCAAAGGGTGACAGTCTTACGCCACAAGATGTCTAAGTTTACACAGCTGGTTAGAGGCAAGGCGCATCCAGTTCTCCCTATTTCCCTTAGGTGGCTTCAGGTCGGTCACAGCTATCCTGTTAGGATTTTATGACTTCGCCAGGTTTGGAGGGCAGAATGATGCTCTCCCCCCTCCACCAAATGTCATCGTAATCCCTGGAACATGTGAATATATTACCTCCCATGGCAAATGGTGGAGTCTGTGGTGGCATAAATCGTTAAGTGCTCAACTACAAGCCGAAAGGTTTGCAGTTCGAGTCTACCCAGAGGCACCTTGGGAGACAGGCCTGGTGATGTGCTCCTAAAAGGACATAGGCTTGGAAACCCTACAGAACAGTTCTACTCTGCACACATGGGGTCTCCATGAGTTGGAATTGACTCGACAGCAACTAACAACAACAACATGGTAAAGGGAAATAAAGTTGTAAATAGAATTAAGGTTGCTAATCAGATGACCTTAAAATAGGGAGCGTATCCTGGATTATTCAGGTGGGCCCAATATAATTTTTAAAAGTAGAGGAAAAGGAGCCCTGATGGTGCAACAGGGAAACACTAGGTTGCTAACAGAAAGGTTGGCCATTAGAACCCACCAGTGGCACTTGGGAGGATGGACCCGACGATTTGCACTCATAGTGATTAAAAAACAAAACCAAAAACCAAACCCAGTGCCGTTGAGTTGATCCTGACTCATAGCGACCCTACAGGACAGAGTAGAACTGGCTCATAGAGTTTCCAAGGAGCGCCTGGAGGATTCAAACTAGCCGGCCTTTTGGTTAGCAGCCGTAGCACTTAACCACTACGCCACCAGGGGATTACAGCCTAGGAAATACTATGATTACTTAGTGTGTTCCAGGCAGTTTTCTAAAATGATCCTATAACCCAGGACTCTGCAAGTCTGTGATCTGTTTGGTACCAGTCCCCAAGAAGAAAAGAACAGAAATTGAGAGAGTTTATAAACATTTATATCATACGGCCACATATCCAATTTCATATCTGCTACCTCCAAAAATAAAAAATTCAGCCTTGTACACCTCCTCACTTATCACCTGTCTCATTATCCGACACCTCACATTTATAACAATAGTGAAAAAACTACTATCCAACTATTTCGTGTATTAACAAATTACATTTGCCAGTAAGGAACACTGAGGTGAGGGGCATGAGTAGCTCTGGCTATGATGGTTAAAGTTATGTGTCAGCTTGGTTAGGCCATGATTCTCAGTGGTTTGGCAATTATGATGTAATCTGGCAGTTATGTGATGACATAATTTGGTAGCTTTATACTGATGTAGTCATCTTCCGTTTTATGATCTGATGTGGTCATCCTCCATTTTTGCGTAACACCTATTCTGCATAACAACCTGGTCTTCTTTGGACCCTAACCATGTTGATAAGTGAGGAGAGTGTGCATATTTTCCATTTCATCTATCTGATAATTTTATTGTATTTACAAAAATACTGGCCAACATTATAAAAATTAAATTTATACATATGTACACATATACGCATAAATGTATGGGTTGAATTGTGTCCCACCAAAATATATGTCTTAAATCCTAACCTGTGGTTTTAATCTCATTTGGAAATGGGTTTATTATGTGAATTAGACAGCATTAGTGTAGGGTGTATCTTGAATTCATCTCTCTTGAGATATAAAAAAGATTAAACAGGCAAGCTAGGAAGCAGAGATGGGATAAGACAGAAGCCTAGACACATGGAGATCTCCAAGGAACCAGGAAGCAGAAGCTGAAGACACAAGGACCTTCCTTTAGACCTGACAGAGAAACCCTTCAGAAGTCTGAAGTACTCTGAATTCGGACTTCTAGCCAATGGCCCCATAGGGTTTCCAAGGCTGTGAGTCTTTACAGAAGCAGATTATAACATCTTTCTTCCCCTGGGTGGTTGAAAGGTTCAAACCGTTCACCTTTCCATTAGCAGCCAGCACTTAATCATTGCGTCAGCAGGGCTCCCTAAGACTATGTATATATGCTTATGGAGCTGATTCCGATTCACAGTGACCCTACAAGAGAGAGTAGAACTGCCCCACAGGCTTTTCAAGGAGCAGCTGGTGGATTCAAACTGCCAACATTTTGGCTAACAGCTGAGCTTTTAACTATATAAACATATGTACATATATAAAGGGCATTCACAGAAAAAGGAAGTGAAGCGCCGACAGGTCGTATCAATTGCTCAAGTTCACGAAGACAGTAATTCCCATTCATGCATTCACTTAATTAACAAAAATTTATGGAGCGGCTACTATGCTAGACACCAAGCCCCACAATGGGTACAGCTACAGTGTAAATCAAGACGGAGCAAGATCGTAACTTTTCCCGGTTTGAGTCCAATTCGCGGATGCCTCCGCGTCCCCGGTGTCGCCCCAGACTACTGAACTCGACAGCGGCCTCTGCTGGTTTCCCTTCCGCTACCAGCGCTCTCATCAGAAAACCGCACCCAAAGGAATACGGACCTTGCGGGTGCCGTACAAAAGTACAGCCAAAGAAGGAAAAACACCAACCACGAGCTCTACACAAATAACCGGCGGCTGGGCGGCTCCCCACCTAGACTCTGGGACTCACCCCGGTCCCGACCCCCTACTCCCAGATGTGGCCCCCGTCTCCAGCCCCGGATCCCGGCCCAGCTATGCGGGGCCCCGCCCCCGAATCGCCCCAACCACATCCCTATGCCAGGCCCCGCCCGCCGCGTCGCCGGCGTGGGTCACGCGCGCGTTTCTCACCCGTCCGAGTCCCGCCTTCTGGCGCAGCTCCGAGTGCCGCTCCATCGCGGTCGCAAAGGCGCCTGGGCGAGTTCGAGGCTCCGTGGTATCTGAACTCTCGCTCCTGGAGCCACTCTGAGTGCCTGTGCCTCGAAAGGGCCGGGACAAGACAAACACGCACAGGAAACGGCTCTTGGCAGCCACGGCGCGGGTGCAACACAGCGCCGCCATGATTACTTCACAACCTGTGACCTTTGACTTCGCCGTCACAAGCGCGCAGGTCACGGGGCGGAGCGACGAGGGGCCCTCCCACTTGCCGCAGACCGCGGATGGCAGTTGGGCGTGGCCTACTTGGTAGTTGGGAGAAGTGTGGGGCGGGAGACTTAAACAAAAATTGACGGACTGTCATTGGTCGCGAGAGGTCCCATACTGGCAGCCGTCCACTGGGTTTGCGTGTGAAGCGTGTTTGGCTCGCAGAGATTTTACCTTCCTGGGCATGATTTCTATCCCGCTGTAAATGCCAGTAATGAGAGTTTGGCCTGGACTGGATTCCACCGCCCCTCCGCCCCGCCCCCAAGATGTCAGGGCGGCTCTCTGTCCTTGATTACCCTATTTAGAATCAGAACCTCGAACACACTATCTTGTTCCTGACTTTCTCTACCTTTTAGTACTTTCTAATAGGCAATATAGGACCGCCAGTGGTGCAGTGGTGAAAGCGCTTGACTGCTAACTGCTTGAAACCAGCGGCTTGGCGGGGGAGCGGGGGTCGAACTGGGCGGGAGGAGGAGGGTTATGGCAGTTTGCTCCTTTAAAGGTTACCAGCCTTGGAAACTCTGTGGTGTCGCTATGATTCCAGATTGGCTTGATGACAGTGGATTCGATGGTGGGTTTTTTTTGTTTGTTTTTAAATATGTAATATGGGGGCAGCGGTGGAATTACTATTTTTCAATGCAGGAGACCCAGGTTCGATTTCCAGCCAGTGCACCTCAAACACCGTCAGTGGAGTGTTGGGTGTTGCTCTGATGCTGAACAGGTTAAGACTAAGACTAGGAAGAAAAGCCTGGCATTCTACTTCCAACAGTCAGCCAACGAAAATCCTATCAATCAAAATGATCTGATCTCCAAATGATCATGGGAAGGCACAGGACTGGGCAGTATTTTGTTCCTTTGGGCATGGGGTCTCCATGAGTCAGGATCCAACTCTTTGGCAGTTGATGACAATATACGATATAGTTTACTTGAAATAATTTTGTTTAATGTGTTCGCTCCCAACCATTGTAAACTCCATGAGCGCCTGGCTGTTGGATCTCTGGTGCCTGGCACATCATATTGTAGGGTTCAAATATTTGTGAAAGTCTGGATCCAAATTTGTCCTTTGCCTCTTCTGCCTTAGGTCCTCCCACCAAAAGTCTTTTTTTTTTTTTTATGTTTTTCTCACCATTAGATAGCTACCATCTTTTTCTAGGGAATTAATAAATCTCAGAGCATGCCTAAGTATGAACCGTCAGAGGCCCCCACCTTCCATCTTGATTCTTCTCCCTTGTTCCCCCAGTGTCCTTTCCCAGCAATTGCTCACCCTCTTCAACACCGTAACACCATCCTTAGTAAAATGCTTTCACAGTAAGCTGTGCACCCATCTTTTACTCAGACCTGTCAGCAGTTTTACATTAATCCTCTCTCAGTTTGGGGGAGGTGGCTTGTAGCTTTCTGGTTCATTTGCAAGTACTCTAAGGAATTTTGTTTATGACCACAGTCTCTTTTAATGCCTTTGACTGTGGATTTTAAATCTTGTTGATGCTTTCATATTACTGGCGCAGTTAGACTATACTACAACACTGACCTTGGAATGGTGCATAATTATATCACATAAGGTTTATCTTTACGAGCCAACTGTATGGTAACCTTTAAAAATCAGTAGGAGGCTTTAAGTCCTAAAAAAAAAAAAACTACCCCAAGTGAATTCTCCCTCTTAAGCACTTAACTGTTTATGTCCCCTATTAATGAAGTCTTGCTGTGGTGTAAAGCCTGAAATTAAGATTCAATATTAAGTGCTACTTTGACATCTGGTAAAATCGACAGGGCATCAAATGGCCTAACCACAGTTATCCTTCCCCTCTAGTCTCTCAAGAATAAGGCCACCTGGCCAAACAGTCCCCTTATTATGGGTACCAAATATGGGCCTACTTATCCTGGAATAGCAGCCTTCAGTTCCCTGCCAGCCCATAAAATTGTTCAAACAAGCCAAGCACATCCTCCCACTAGAACCAGGGCTCACCCCATCCTCTTGTTACTACAAAGCTTGCATCCCATAGCCACTGCTGGATCATTCTGTTCCAAAGTGCAATCCCTACGTGGCCCTGCATGGCATGTAGGGACCTTCCCTTGGCTGTGAGTATATGTGACCAATGAACCGTCTCATCTGTCTAGTGTTGGGTGTCATGTGCTCGGCTATCCCCATAGCCCTGGGGAAGGAATCCCTTTCTCACCAAGTGGGTGAAGAGGAGGCGAAAAAAAAAAAAAAAAAACTTTAGGTATAGCAACCTCATGTAACAGAGTAAAGCTGCCCCATAGGGTTTTCTTGGCTGTAACCTTTATGGAAGCAGATCTCCAGGTCCTTTCTCCTGCAGAGCCAACCAGTGGGTTCAAACTGCCAACCTTTCGGGTAGCAGCCCAGAGCTTAACCACTGCACCACCAGAGCTCCTTATCCTGACCTTGAGGCAAGCCAATTTAATGTTTCGGATTTCATTTCGTCACTTCCTGATAAAACCAAGCTATTGTCCCCCCTGCTAAATTTAAGGAAGTGCTTTGTAAACAAGCACACCTGTATCTACAAAACAAATGGGGTTACTCTAAATTTAGTAGCTCTAAAATTCAGTAGATGTATTATATTCAGGGCATGCTTCACTCAGATGGTAAATTCCTTGAGGTCTATGGCAACAGGCATTTTTGGACAAACCCTGTAGTTAATGTGTTTGTTGCTGGGCTGTGTGCACTCACAGGATGAGAAGGGTACATCTTCTTTAAGCTTTGTATTTTGCTTGAATATCTGAGGTTGTTAAGCACTAATAAACATATTAAAGACTAATGTTTCTTAAGAGAATGCAAACTCCTGAATACAAAACATAGAAGGTTTGTAATGGCTGGCTTCAGGTAATGCCTGAGTCCTCTGCCTTTGGCATCATGTGGTTTTAGGATTTCCTATTCTCAGATTAGGCTGTAGGGAAACCTGTTGCCTTCAAGTAGATTGACTCATAGTGATCCTATAGGGCAGGGTAGAACCGCCCCATAGAGTTTCCAAGCAGCTGCTGATGGATTTGAACAGCCAACCTTTTGATTAAGCAGCCATAGCTCTTTACCACTGTAAAGAGCACCACCAGAGACTGTAGAGGACTGAGGAAACCAGCAAGGGGATTCCCTTGTCCTAAGCCCTGGTCTACACAAATGCCAACAGTAATGTCTGCTGTGATAGCCATGTTTAAATATTGTCATGGCACCTTAGGGATTCGGGTTCTGGTCTACTCCTTGAACTGCACCTTCCTTCTTACTTTATTAAAAATAAAGCTTTTTTTTTTTTTTCTCTATAGCTTGAAAGTTGTTACTATGCTTTGCAAGATGATATTAATAATGGTGGGTGGTTACGGAAATGATTGAAAATAGTTCAAGTCCTGGCTTCATCTCTACAGGCTGCAGCCTCATCTGTAAAATGGGGATACCACCACATCCCTAAGGAAAGAATTAAAGCGGATGAGTGTGAAATGTCAGGCACCTGCCAAAAGCTCAGTTGGTAGTGGCTAGGTGAAGCTGACCAGGAGGTAGGTAGGAATTCATGGGGAAAAAAGGAAATTCATGTATGAAAACTTGGAAGAAAGGATAGGGCTAGGGAGATACTAGGATCACTGTAAAGACAGTGATTTCAGCCTTAGAAATGGATAAGGCCAGTAAAGAGGTTATGTGGAAGAACATTTTAGGAGTTGGACAAAAAAAATACTAATAGTCAAACTAGAAAATAAGTATTAATCCTAGAAACCAAAGGGAAAACTTTAAAATGTGTTGAAATGGATAGTGTTAAAGTGAAAGACCATACCCACTTAGAAATACTGAATCAACACAATTCAGTTGGCTTTTACTATGTGATAGGAAAACCAACAAATTATAATAACCACACTATCAACCAACCTCACTAAGTAGCATCAAGATTATATACAAGAGTTGACAAGAACTTTAGAAATCCTGGCAGGTGGCAGCCACATGCAGGCCTTGCCCTCTGGGGGCTTGCAAACCAAGAATGACCTCTGTATAATGAAAAGCCTTTTGGTCCATTTTGTTTTCAAAGGAATTATAAATTTATATTCAGGGAAAACTATATGGAAAAGGTTGAATCTAAGGTTTCTGGATTTGCCTAGAAGTGATAATGTTTTATAATAACTGTGACCCAACATGGTCTCTACAATTAATCCAGTTAGATTTGGGCAGGCAATAAAAATAAGGAGTACTGAATGGGGAAATGTCTCTTCAGCATGTCCAGAAGTCGTCAGGGTTTGAAGAGTTACAAAGAAACACGTGTGATCCTGACATATTGCCCATGGCATCTGGTCTGGCACTTATGCAGCAGTCACTTAATAAATGTCTTTTGATTGCCAGCATGTAGTTTTTTCAGCTTTGCTTGATGCATTGATTCAGTATAGCTGCTCCTGGTCCTCTCCATATCTAGGATATGAAAGGATTGGTGTGAAGTTAATGATGTGCTTACTTACCCTTTTCGTCAGCAGAAAGGTAACACAAAAGAACCCATTCCCAAATTATAGAATTTTTATTGTTTTCAAATACTGTACAAAAAAAAAAAGACAGTGTATCTTGATTAACAGATCCAAAAATAGGGAGCCCAATTAAACATCTTTTTTTCCTCCAATTTCAGTAGTTGCTTTTGAGTTGCCAAAATGATAATCCAGTTAATGAGTACTGTTCCCTTCCAGTGATTACTCTGGGCTTCCAAGCATGAGAACCCTGCTCTACATCCCACAGACTCAATAAATTGAGGATATTCCTTTGTAAGAAGAGGATCTTTTCAGAGATATTCTCTTTACTATACTTTTTCTTGAGTCCTTAAATATTTCAGATTTCACTCTCAAGTTTCTGTGTTTTTTTATGGTGCCAAACACAGAAAATAGGGTAACCAAGACCTCTATCTGGTGTTCTTAGTAATTTCTATGTTCACATTTTCTTAAGTGTCTGTGAATTCATAATGTTGAATCTGCCACCAAAGTCATTTTGAATGTTTCTAAATCCATATGTTAATTTTTCTAAATTCTTCCTCAGTCTACTTTTTACTACTTCTTTTCAGGGAAAGCGTTCTTTAAAATAAATCAAACCATTTCTAGCATAAGTGTATGTGCACACCTAGAAAAGTGACTCTCCAATCTCTCCTTTCACAACCATCCACAATACCCACCTACATATGCACCCTAATTCCCAGCCCCAGTCCTGTTGTTTTTCTCTATATGGGCAGTAAGGAGATGTGAAGATATTTCGCTCAACTGATGAAACTGCCAACTCATTCCATTTTACTTTTTTGAAAAGACAGTTAACAGGTCAGGACAGCCAGGAAACAATGTGATGAAAAGATGTTGGGATTAAAAAAAAAATTAAAAGACTAGTTGGTAGAAAAAAATAATTTAAGTTACATTGTCATTACAATATTCTTATAAAAAGACAAATTCTACACATCTACTCTTAAGACACTGCTTTAATAACTTTGGCCTTAAAGCCTCTAGACAGGGGCATAGCAAGGGTAATGAGCACCCAGGGGCAATCTCTTAAATTCCCCCCCACCCCCACCATTTCAAGATGAATAGACATTGATGGGAAACCCTGGTGGTGTAGTGGTTAAGATCTATGGCTGTTAACTGAAAGGTCAGCAGTTGGAATCCACCAGGCGCTCCTTGGAAACCCTATGGGGCAGTTCTACCCCGCCCTAGAGGGTTGCTATGGGTTGGAATCAACTCAGCGACAACCGGTAGACACTGATACTGACAACTCGTCAGCAAAAAATGCCTTCCCCCTTGTCCTGCCTGCTACCTCAATCAGGCACCTTTAATATTTATGGCACCTAGGAATGTCATTCCTTGCCAAGTTCCCCCCTCTGGCCACCCCTCCTCATCACACCTCTGCCTCTAGAAGGAAATTATTTAGAATATTTTAGTCTGATACCATTAAGCAGTGACTTAAAGCTGACAGTAAAAATATTTGCCTTTTTTTTTTTTTTTTTAGCATAGACACCAGTTGATTCTTTAATGCAACAAGCTATTTCCAGACCACTGGTCTCAAAATAAATATTGAGACCTACACTACTGATATACAGAATTTATTAAGCTTTTTACATGTAATAGCATGGTTTCAATTGCATCTAAGGTGCTAACAAAGCTCTAGCAATCACGAATAGCAGTGTTATAACAATGAACACCGTGGCTTTTCAAATTTGGTTTTCGTAAGATAAATTGATCCTGAAGTAAATCTAATCATGCTTTTAAAAAAATGTTCTAGATCACTCCAAGCTTGGCAATTAGTATTTGGCATAAACAATAGCAAAATAATCACAACTTGATAAATAATAAATACAGCCTTGTAGGGCAATACCACATAAGAAGAAAGCGGTGTTGATCAATAAGTAGTTAAGAGAATTAACAGAGTACCTTGGCCTCTAGGCAGATACCTCTAGGCCAGATGCTTTGATTCCTTCAGCCCCAATTCTCTTCAAGGTAGGGGGCAATGTCTACAATATCATTTTATGATTTCTAACACATTGGAAACAAGTAGAAAGTGAAGAGTTGAGTTTTTGTTTTTTTAAATGCATTATATCCTCAGGAGGTATCACCAACCCCTCAGTAGAAAAAAATTTCATGTTATATTAGTTGCATAACTTTTTGTGCTACTTATGGCAAATGGTGCTAAATGAATTAAATGAAGATGGCAATGCTTTCCCTAGTGTGACTGATTGAAGCATTTTTACAACTAAAATTTCAGGCTTTTGAATTAAACATTTAAAGAAAGTGTTCACATTCCAACCTATGGGTAATACAATATACTTGACTCCAAATATTATCTTGTGAATTTACTGCTGAAATTAACATTTTACTCTGATGAAGAATACATTGATATAGTGGTGTAATAACCAGTACCTGGAAATGCTCTGCTGTCATTTGAAGATAAACAAAACATAATAGGGCTGTACTCTCAAGACACCTAGTATTTTGAATTACTGTACATACTATCACTTACAAAACTATAGCAATTTGGATGTAGAGCTGATTTATTTAGTCCAGTGTATTCATAATGTTTAGAAGATATGTACCTTATTCAAAAAAAGGTTTTTTTTTTTTTTTTTTTTTGTAGCTGGTAGTTCTTCCCTTGGAGGTAAAGAATATTATACCAAAACTTTTAATAACCATAATCCATAAAAAATTATAAGAACAATTAGTTATGAATCAAATATACAGATATTCAAAGGGGGAAAAATATCTTACAGAAGACAAAGATCAAACTGACATCCGGGCCCAGAGTAACTTTGAAAAGTAGGAAGAACTAGAATAGCCTAGCTGCTTCTTAGATCATTCTAGTGAGTGTTCCCAGGTACTATAAGTGTTTTGATAACAGTGTCTTAATAAAGGGCTTAAAATGCACATTAAGGGGTGTCTTCCAGGAAGAGAGGTGAAGGTATTTAATCTTTTTTTTTAACCCACAAATTATATGGTCAAAGGAATACCTAAAAGCTAAAGAACCATATCTGGTAGAAACACATGGCAATGAATGTTGACAAGATGTGCTTGGTCTCACTTGCAGCATCTGGCAGTGGGGAGCGGAATAAGGGTAGACATCTCAAGGGTTCTCCGGGGTCTGCTCTATAAGAGGCTCCGTAGTGGTGGCACTAGCATTTGCAGTCGAGTTCAAGACGTCTCCAAAATCGCCACCAGCAGGCTTGGTTCCCCCTACTTTAGACTTAAAAAAAAAATTGCAAAAAGGAGAAGATATCATGAAACATAAATTTAGCTGACTCTGCATAAAGCAACTCTAATTTTACTTAAAGAACAAATATATCGGGAATCAAAGAGCTCAGTGATTATTACATATGTACAGGATTCAGTACTCTTGCAATGGTCAGCGAGGGTTAAGTAACAAAACTGCAGTCTTCTCGCCTGAAATACTAAAACTGATACATTCCACCCTACACCATTTTTTCCCCCATCTGCTCATTGTTCTTCACGGGGAATTTTATCTAAAGAACTTGGTATGGCCTAGTATTTTAAAATACCTATTGACTTTATATTTGGATAACCCTTTATATTGCACCAAATTGTTCATTCAGAATTATTAAGTACAATAAGGAAAAGAAATATATATATTCTTTCCCAGTTACATTGTAAGCTTCCTAACCCTTTGTTCAAGTGTGGTCCTAGGACCTACAGAATCTGGGAACTCTCAGGTACCCCACCCACCACCTGGTACCTAGTGAATTGAAATCTACACGTCAACAAGATCCCCAGGTGATTCACATACACGTTAAAGTCTGGAAGTACTACTCCAACCTCTCTAACCTGAAATGTCCATAGATATTTGTGTGAATACATCTGTTCCCCACTTGTATAGTATTTTATGCTTCTCAAAACCCTTACACATGTCACTTCATCCTTATCAACCCAATCTATGCTCTCTCACCATGTTACATCTCATGACCAACCAACAGGATAGCTGGCTAATATTAGGAAACTAATAACCAAGAGTACAAGAAGCTCATAGTGGGTCTTGAACTTGTTTTTAGTTCAACCTTAAATGAGTAGCCAGAGACTGGTTAACAACTGGAAACTAGGTAGAATTTTCTCTTATTCTTTTTCGTCTCCCATTAAAAACCAAGCAGTACCTTAGAATTGTTTGAGAAATTTGCATAACTTGTATCCATTATAGCTATCAAATTTATTAAAACGCATTCCTTAATTATAAGAAAATGTTAAGAATCCTTGCAACTTAACATCTCCAGAACTGAAGAACCCCCATGACTGGCCTCTTCTCTATTCTTTGTTAAACTTTAAATGGTAGTAAAAACACCAAAAAAAAAAACAAACTTGTTGCCGTCAAGTTGACTCCAACTCATAGCCTCCTTACAGGACAGAGTAGAACTGTCCCACAGGGTTTCCAAGGAGCACCTGGTAGACTCAAACTGCCGACCATCTGGTTAGCAGCCGTGCCCTTAACTGCTACGCCACCACCAAATTGCCCAAGACAAACTCCTGGGAGTTGTGCTTGATTGCTCCCTCTTGTTTCACATCCCGTCAATCACTAGCTTTTATTTTCTGTAATTTCTAACCTCTAAAGATGGCCAGTCTTTGTCCACTGGCACTGCTTTCACTCCACCATCATTCTTGGCCTGGATCACCAAAACCTCCACCTAGTTAGTGTCCCTACCTCAATCTTTCTCTTCCATCTGCAGGGAGACCAGTGACCTTCCTAAACTGCACATCAGGATGCGCCACTTGGGTTGTGTAAGATCCTTCAATGGCTTCCCACTGCCCTAAATCCAAATTCTTTAATATGGCCTACCCTCCGCTCTGCCTCTGTCTCCTGCTCAATACCTTCTAGTGACAGTGAACTTCCCAGTACTCTTCAAAAGGGCCCCAAGGCTTCAGACATTACCCTCAACCTAACGGCTTCAATTTATACTATCACATCCTCAGAGGCCTTCCCTCCTGCCAGCCTAGTCAGGGGTTCCTGTGATGTGTCCTTATTGCACCCTAGACTTCCCGCGTCACAACGCTTCACTTTATTTTCGTTGTTCATTTAATTGTCTAAACATCTTGCAGAAATGGTCTGTGTCTCTCTAGCTCATCACAGTATCTCCAGTACCTAACACTCATTGCCTGGCACATGGCAGATCATCGAAAATCACAGATAAATGAATCAATCCAAAATCTAGGTACTTACATGGAAACCTAGTGTTTAACTGAACATAAATATAATTTAGCAAAAATTTAATATCCCAAAATACAACTGTATTTTGCAGTGTCCTAAGGATACTTTTTAAATAGTGCATATATTAATATTGTATCCAGTATGTTTGGAAACCCTGGTGGCATAGTGGTTAAGTGCTACGACTGCTAACCAAAAGGTCAGTAGTTTGAATCCACCAAGCACTCCCTGGGAACCCTATGGAGCAATTCTACTCAATCCTATAGGGTTATTTATTAGTCAGAATTGACTCGATGGCAATGAGTTTGGATTTTTATTCAGTATGTTTATTCACTATATTTACCTACATTTTAAAAATTACATTTATCTGAATGATGCCTAGTCAAGCAGCTTTCACAATTTACAGTCTAAATATACTCAGGAGGAACATGGGTAAAAACGACCTAGAAGTTTCTCCCTATCCTTACTGTCAAAAAGGCACGTTGCTATGGTTCTCCAATTAGCCATTTCCAAAACTAATGCTTAGAGTAGATTCAGGGAGAGGGTGTGGTAGTCCGAACTATATTGAGAATGGAGTTACAGTAAGCCCTCACTTCCTGCAGGGTACAGTCTGTTTTCCAGTATATGACTTGGTGTTAAATAGAAAAAAGCACATCTCTTGTTCAGACCTAGAATGACTATGACGTATTTTTTACTCATCAAATACATATTGAGTGGCTACACCGTGCCAAGGACTGTGGCAGGCTCTTGAGATCCCTGCATTCCTGTATTCTTACCCACTGCCGTAGTGGAGGTTAAATGAACACGTTATAGGACTGTGCGTACAGTATGAATCCTTTTTGTAAATCATTTATACACTTATGTAGACAAAGAAAAAGTGTGTATTAATGTTTCTATATGCAAGAAAAAAGGTCCAGATCTCTGTACTTTGTTGGATTTTCTTCCAATAATCATACCCTGAACTTCTGCTATTTAAAAAGTGGCATTTAAAAATAAGTAACTCACTTATAGTCCCCAAAGACTATATCTGATTGTTTTAAGATGATTTACATGAAAATTTAATATGTTAGTTTTAACCCTTAAAATATATCCACCATAATTATCAGAATTAATCTAGAAAGAAATCAGCATATAGGCTTCCAGTCCCCGGTTTTTTTCAGTACATTCCAGGAGACGTTATACAGCATCAACCACGATGTAATGCAAATTCTGTAGAGAGGGTCAGCAGTGGATGGCAACTAGATGACCTTTCAGGTCGCCTGCAGTCCTGAGAGTTCATGATTTTGTAATATGATTTACAAATTAATGAAATCAATAATTACGGGAAATCGTTCCCTTTCAATGATCATCATGATGGCATTATTTATAATTAAAATTTCCAGTGATTGAGGCTTAAACAAATATCCATTATAAGGCATATACAGCAGCCACTAAACATAATACTGAAGAAGAATATTCAATGATATGGGGAAATGATGTATGGTTAATCCTTTTATAAAGCATAACAGTATAATCCCACTACATATATATATATCACTGTCTCTGAGCGGCCGGACAAGTTTTCTTTTTTGGAATGTTTTGTGCTTTCCTATGTTTTTAACTTTCTACAATATTAGATTTTGCCCAATTATGAAAATATATGAAATGAATAAGGCAAAACTTTTAAAGCACACTTGGTTTTTAAATTATACATTCCCCTCACACTTAGCATGCTGACATGCTACAACACACACTCAAGAAATATTGATTAAAAGAGTATGTATCACTTTAAATGCCCATTAATAACTTAAGGAGTAGAGTTCTTAAAGTTTTTTAAATATTTTTAGAAAGAAATACTAATGTAAATGATTTACCCACACCAAAGAAAATTAAGGCACCAGGCCAAAAAAGGCCAGATATTCCAAAAACCCTGTTCATCTCTCTACTTGCCTTTAAGTTTTCAACCTTTTCTTCAAATGATTTGAAAGTCGGGGAGTTTCTATAGAAAGAAAATAAATAGTAAAATTACAAACACTGAAAAAAAAAACCTCAAATTTGAAAACATCATTAGTTGATTGCATTCCCTTTTTGCCAAATACAAGGAGAGTAATATATGGGTCCACTGTTCTCAATCAGCAAAAGGACAGGTATACTGTCTTTCTACGCAAATAAGGCACCATGTTATATGTTTGGTTTGCCTACCACGCACTCCCTATTTTCCTAAGTGCCCATGCTAATTTTGTTTACAGCAACTTGTGAAAAGTCAGCACAGTGCACTTACAAAAATACCTGGGAGGGGGGGGAACAGTTGGCGAAAAAACGTATAACGTGCACATTATTCGTGTAAAAATATGGTACTTATTTTATCCAAATGCACTATTAAAATATAAATGTCAAGATATGCCACTCAAAGAAAGTTTGGGGGACAGAAACGATTTTATCTGACAAAGGTTTCAAGCTCTCATCCTGTACCATGTGTGTACAGGTACACCCACAAGTAATGTCTACTATTACTTAAGAGTATCGATATCTGTTTTAACACTTCCACAATTTCACTTTTGATTCCATGAACGAAGCCAGTCTTAGACATAAGTGATACAGATCTAGTCACACAGATATGGGAGGAGAAGGGAACAAAATCAGATAAAATATCAGTTCTGTCACTGCCACAATCAACTTGTCACAATACCAAAAAATGTCACCATTAGATCAATTTAACTTTGGTTAAGATGCTGTGCTCTAGAACTCATGTTTACATTCACGTGTTACCTAACACAGGATTCCTACGGAACCGTCAGCACTCAACCAGGAAAAGCAGACTGTATGAGGTTTCATTACTACAGGTCCCTACTCTCAGGTAGCAAGCAGCATAATAACAGGGAAGGAGGGACCAAAAAGAAGAGCACAGAAACTCGGCGTTGCCTGTGTGACACAGCTGCCTCACTGACAGACAGCCTCTCCCAGCAGTTACAGTCCCCCATATTATCTAAGGATGATCACAGTGCCTTCGTCTCTCACACGCAGGTTTCCTAAGCTTTATTTATACTCTCCACCTGACTTTGAGTATCCTTCCTACTACCAAGATGAAAAGACAAGGAAATAAGGCTAACCTCCTTTCTACAGTGGCGCTGAGTAGAAGTGTAAGCTAATGGTTCTCAAAGTGTGGTCCCCAGACCAGCGGCATCAGCATCTCTCAGAGACTTGTTAGATACAGAGGCTCAGGTCCCAGCCCAGGCCCTCAGAATCAGACACTCGAGGCTGGGGCCCAGCAAGCAGTTTTACCAAGCTGCCAGGTAATTCTGATGTAAAGCTTAAACCACAAGCCACCAGAGTGCTAAAAATCCTTTGCCTCTCTAGACAGGTCAGGTGAGGTAATACTATGTGCCACTGCTTACTGATGAAAGAACATAGCAGAATTAAAGCAGAGTTGTCTTCAAATGTCACACGAGCATAAGAGAAGTAAAAATGGGGAGTGAGCAAGAAAAGTATGTAATTAAAGCAAATGGAGACAGAGGGGAGAGACATCCATATCCATGAAAAGAATGCTTATTAAATCAGTAGTGTTCACTTTTTCAATTAAACAGATTGCTGATGTGAAGGAATTTAATAGGTTTAGCAAATAAAATAGAAATAATAATTCTTTTTAAACACACACACACACACACACACACACACCACCCATCCCAATGTCATAGGAAGGGCAATTGAAAATAGGTACCATGTTAAACACGAAGCTTATTTAAAGTAAATTCTAGTCAATAGAAAAGCATAAAACCAATTACATTATGTAAAAATATACTTTACCTCATAGCAGGCATGCTAATTGAATGCTGAATGGAGCGTATACTAAGAAAGGCAGCATTAAAAGAGACAGAAATGAAGTTAGTACAGTGGTGATTAGGGGTTACAAAGGTAAACAAAACTTAGCTTTATAGAAGCTTTATTCTTTTGGCATAATGAAGAATTACCTATTTTTTGAGGTAGAGGAGGTCAAAGTTATTCCAACATAATTTTATTCATGAGCCAATTTTAATATAATCCCAGTAGTTATTATAGCTAATCATACAATCTTGCATTTTTATAGCACCTTGAAAACTATAAAGTGCTCTTACTTGTACTTTGTAAGGCATACAGAATCAAGGCTCAGAAGTTAAATAATTTACCCAAGGTCACAGTGCTAGTGAAAAGCAGAATCAAGAATGGAACCCTGGGTCTTCAGGACTCCTAAGCAACATTGGTCACCTCCCCTCAAAAATGAAGCGCACACATTTATGTGCAGACATGTCCACACACACGTAAGCCCACACGTATGCACACACAAAAGTGAGGTCAATGAAGGGGTCCTGCAGCCGCCTTTCTCCCAGATATTTCTTCCCAGGCCAAAATGGGAAGGTTTCAAAATAAATCACCTATTTGACAACTTTGAATGATTTTAAAATCATATATCATTACTTCACAGTAGTATCAGTTTTCTAGTAAGAGATACTTGTACTCAATCCCAATTAAACTAAACATTCTTAAAAGCCATTCAAATGATGCACCTTGCTTTACTAGGACCAACTTTTCTGTATGTGTCCTATTTTTACAGTTTAAAAAAAAGTTTTTACATATACCCACTGAAAATAGAATGAAATCAGTGAAATTAATGCAGAAAGATACAACGCCAGGATCTCCCTGTGTTTGAGGTAGCCATTTTAGTAGGAAGAACAAGGAGCACGTATCAGTTTCAAGTCCATCCATAGTTATTTGATCCTCTGTACAATCCATATTTAAATAAATTCAATTTTTTTGATGGCTGGCCAGTAATCTAAGTATAGGGCAGCTGTTCTTTCTTTTCTGGATTCTGTATGGAAGGTTACACAAAGCTTCAACTTTCCTCAGCTTAAATATCATCTCCAATTTCATTCAAATTTAAATATGGAAAACTTCAAAACCAGAAAACCACATTGCTACTGGACCAGAATCATCTCTAACTGATACACTTCAAGAAACAGCATCCGTAAAACAATTTGTTAAAATTCTCTCCAACTTGATTTCTAATCCTCAAATAGATTAATCTACAAGCAAAGTAGGAATGTAAATCTGGGTTTCTCAAAACGCACCCAAGAAAAATTCAAAAGAAGGCAACCTGATTCTCACTCAAATTCAGTAATTAGCTTTCAGTCTCACGTTTACATTTAAAAGTTATCCTTTTAAAAAGCTGAATTGATTTTTTTTTTTTTTAATTTTCCTCTTTTCTTACACAGTTATTTGATCTTCACATTCCTAATAAAGAAGAAGAGGGAGGGAGGGGAAGTCAGGAAAAAGCATGAGGAGGGGAAGGAAGAAGAGCTGATGACCGACATGTATTGGATTATTGGATGCTTACCATGTGCCAGGCATGCTTACAAGAGCTATCTACATATTATTTCATTCAGCCCTCACAATAACTGCTTAATGTAGGTGATGAATCGAAGTAATTTCTAATATAATTGTTAGACATTATTATTAGGACGTCTGTAACTGAATCGAGCCTATATTCTCCTATCACTTTCTAATTTAGCCAGTTGTTATTTTGGTTGTTAACAAGTCCATCCCTACAGTCTAGAATAGTGTGTGGTACAGAGCTGGCATTCAATAAATACTTGTGAATGAAAGAAGGAATGGTGAACTACTTTGGTAAGTAAAATTAGGAAGCATGGGCATGAAGGGTAGAAAAGTTCATCAAAGCTTTTAAGTTCTAATCAAAAGGTACTCTCTAGTGGACAAAAGAGATTATTTCACTTTTCATTAAGTGGTAGAAATTTTCAGCAAAAAGGAACTGCCTGGCTGGAATGGCTTTAAACAAAAAATGTCTAGAGTTCTACATGATGAAACATGTATTTAAAGAGGACGAATTTCCTTTGGAAATAAAGGCAAAGTTAATTAGTATTTCCTCTTGAAGATATCAAAAATATTAGACTAATAAGACTACTGAATTACTAGAGTATAATATTAATAACACCAAAAATTCATATTTGTTTAACACTGGCACCAACTGAAAAGGGAAAGCTCTTTTCAAGTTTCTCTCAAAATTTAAAGACATGAGCCAATGGTTTACCATGTAACGGGTAGAAAATCAGCATGCAGGAGAGGGGTGGATATGAACATGGCACCTGGGAGGAAAGCCACCTGACTCTCCCCCAGAGGGCTCCCCAGGTTCTCACCCATTACCATGGCCCCACGCCCGGCCCTCAGCCTTGCTGTCTTAGACGCCCAATTCTCAGGGTACCAAAAACAGATCTCTTTCTTTCTCTCTCATTCATATTCTCTTTCTCTGTCCAAGACAGAAGACAAATATTTAAATCTCAAGTGCCAATTTATTAATTGGCAATGCAAAATAAAAACTGTTGCTAAGTCTTACAGATTCATATTTGCAAAACTAGTACATTTTCTCCTTCTGTACACATAATTAGAAACCCTGGTGGCATAGTGGTTAAGAGCTATGGCTGCTAACCAAAAGGCTGGCAGTACAAATCCACCAGGCGCTCCTTGGAAACCCTATGGGGCAGTTCTACTCTAACTTATAGGGTTCGCTATGAGTCGGAATCGAATCGATGGCAAGAGATTTGGTTTGGTTTTGGTTTATAAACATAGTGAACACCAGAGAGTGAAACCACTGCCCTAAGTTTGCTGGGTGAAGCACGGAGTTGGAACAAAGGGTAGTTAACAGGATTAGCCAAAGATTTCGTAGCACGTGCAAAAGGAGCCTCACACTCCATCTCCACAGGAGGACAGGCCTTGCTGCTGGAATTGAAACACCCAAAGTCCACCATCCAAGCTCCCTCTCCTTCAACAGTGCTTGGGGGGAGCGCTGCCAGTTAATTGTCATTGTAATTCACATTATTTAGAAGACATGTGTTTTTATCTGTATATGTGAACACATTAAGTCAAGTTACAATCAGGGCTTGTTGGCCTAGGATTGATTTTGTTCAAAGTGGCTTTGCCCAACTCTTTCGTCTCTAAGAATTATATAGTTTAACTTACAAAAGGTAATCTTATTCCTCTCATTTCTAAGTTTTAATCAAAAGCATTACTTTAGGCTCCATGTACTGATGATACATTACAAGCGGGACTAAAAATTGTATACATACATATATGTGTGTGTGTGTATATATATAGTCTCAATTATACTTTTAAATGAAATAAGTGACTTGTGTAAGGAACTAGAAAAGAGCAAAATCCCATTTGCTTCTGATGAATTAATGACACAGCACAGATTGAACCAAACCTATGCACATTTAATCTTTTTAAAAGTACAGAAAAAGAATAGTGATACATACTGATTAAGCGTATCACTCCTTAATAGCCCTTAAAAACTAGCTGCCATCAAGCCAACTCTGACTCATGGTAACCCCATATATGTTAGAGTAGAACTGTGCTCCACAGCGTTTTCAATGGTTAATTTGTCTGAAGTAGATAGCCAGGACTTTCTTCCGAGGTGCCTCTCGGTGGACTCGAACCTCCAACCTTTTGATTGGCAGCTGAGCACATTAACTGTTTATACTACCCAGGGACTCCTAATAGCCTTTCAAAAATCCAAAACCATTGCGTTCAAGTTGATTCTGACTCACAGTGGCTCTATAGGACAGAGTAGAACTGCCCCACAGGGTTTCCAAGACTGCAATCTTTACAGAAGCAGATTGCCACATCTTTGTCCCATGCAGTGGCTGGGGGGTTTGAACCACCCACTTTTTGGTTAGCAGCCGAGCACTTAACCACTGCATCACTACAGCTCCTTCTAATAGCCTTTACACAGCAAATACTTTTGTTATTTTATATTTATTTACATGTTACCCTTAACTTTTTTATAATTAAGTACAGTCAGGGTTCTTCCATTCTCAACTCATCCCAAGTTCCCACTTCCTTCCCCAACTCCACTCATAGATTTTAAGCTCTATCGGAACAAGTACCATGTCTGGTTCAATGTTATAGTCTTAATTCCTGTCCACAGTAGGCACTCTAAAGTTAGCAGAATGGGTTATGTGACAGAATACAGTTCTCCTTAATTTACTGTTTATTCACACACTCATGTAACTTTTAGATAAAATTGTCTTACGAGTTGCCTATAGTACTTATGACATTTTTAATTAACACTGAAGATAGAGAATCACCTTCACAAAGAATTTTATCTCCCTTCACCGATAATGTGATTTTTTTTTTTGGCACAATTTTAGATTTAAACAGTTCAATATTTAGAATTTATATATGCCTACAATTTACGTGGAAACCCTGGCAGCATAATGGTTAAGAGCTACGGCTGCTAACCAAAAGGTCAGCAGTTCAAATCCACCAGGCCCTCCTTGGAAACTCTATGCAGCAGTCCTACTGTGTTCTACAGGGTCACTATGAGTCGGAATTGACTCGCCAGCAACAGGTTTGGGTTTTTTATGATTTACTTTGATTTCTCAGGCTAAGTGTCATTAAGACAGAAGGGCCTCAGCTATATGTACCTGCTTGCTGACTTAGGAAGGCAAATAGGTAGGCCCACAGCAAGTGCGTGTTTGGAATATAATTTGCATTATTAGAAACAGAGATGAAGAGCACTATATGATCCTACCTGCTTATACTCTAAAGATCCTCCTCCACCTTACTTCCCTCCAACAACCAATAGGACAACTGGAGAGTCTTCACGGGAGAGAGAGGAGAGGTTTGCTCAACAACACAAAGTCACCGTCTATAAGGCATGGTTTTGGCTGACATCTTTTTATTGTGCTTTCCTTCTTGAATGGCCTAATACACTTTATTTTTTCTTCTGAAAACAATGAAAATTATTTGCACGCATTGTTTAAAAAATACAGAATATTAAAAACCATAAGCAAGTCAAACAAGGAATAAGAAATGCAGAGCAGCCTGTGTCAGACTGCAGACTACCACCACCAGGCAGTACATATGCAGCAGATCACACTGCCGTAATGAGGGAAAATGCCAACGCCCGTTATAAAAGCACCAGAGAAATAAAAGCATCAAAAACAAACAAGCAAAGTCAGACATAAAAAGGGAGGAATTCTGCATGCCATGGTAAAGCTCCTTCTTTTTACAAAAAAGAAAAAAGTATAAAAGAAACATCAAAATCATTTCCATATCCCTTGAGCCACGGCATCAAATTCTTCTTTTAATTTATCCATTACCCATGGTATACCAAGAAATCCTCCCCTGCAGTTAGAAAGGCACTACAGAAAAAGATATTTCAAATGCATGAAAATTACGTAGTGGACACACACGACCATCCAACGTGGCAAAGTAATCTAATCTTAGCACACTTGTCTTATACGACTGCTGAACTGCAGTGACGGTTCAAACTTTCCTTACCTAAAGGAATGTGAAAAGGCTTGCAATCTGCAAGAAGCCAGAGTAAGCATTAAAAAAGAAAGGAAGTTCTGGTAAATCTAAAACAATTAAATAACCTACTTTTTAAAACTTGTACAAGTTCTCATTTGGATTCTAAAGTGTTACACAATTCTGTTAGCATTAAAAAAGAAGTCAGAGCACCTAAGAGATGTATACATAATTGTCAAAGGGTTCGAGAAAGCTATGTTTACTGCATTGTGCTTAGAACGATGACAGCTGAAATATACTGAACAAATCACTTAGTCCCTCTGGCACAGCACATAGTATACATAATACATTGATTGACCAAACCTATTTAACCAACAAAATTCTGGTTGTTCTCCACAAAGGAAAAACACAGTCATGCAACCTGAGGTTTCTTTAAAAAAGAAAAACACACACACACACAAATCTTGCATGCCCACAGAAGCACAGCTGATTTAAACCACATCTGTCATTTTCAGCACTACTGGAATCCACATTGTGGGGGAAGGAGGCACAAAAGCACTGTGAAGTGGTTTTATCAAAATGGCAAGGGAAATTTTGCAGACTAATCTAAAATACAAATGCAAAATAAAAAGCAACGGCTCACAATCAAGATGTAGGCCTAAGCATGAAAGTAGACACAGTTCACAGGTCAGTGCAAATCAGTGCACAAATGAGCAGGTTGCAATCACACCATGGTGAAAAGGTAACACACAGAAGTGAAGCTGGGTCTCAATCCAAGCGTGCACTTCAATAGCCCTATACTCTAAGCCAGGAAGACACCAAGCTCCGCCCACGATCACAAGTTTGCCACCACAGGAGATATACTTACTCTGTATGACCCAGAAGGAATAAACACACACAAAAGCTCACAACCAGAATTTTTTAACAACCATAAGTGATTTCAGACGATGACCATTCTGAAGTTCGATTGCTAGGTTCAGAAGAATTGTGGCAAGCATCTCAAGTGCTTGTCTGAAGAAGCACTTCCCTCACTTTAGCAGAGGAGAGTCTAGGCATCACCCGGATCCGAAGTCAGAAGATAAATGCACCAACAATCACGTATTTTAATTCACCTTAGCAATGACTAAACGAGCCAAGAAAAATGAAGACATACTTTACATCTTCCAGCTTTTTAGTGATGACGGATCCAACAGATGAAAAAGCAGCAGAAGCCTTCTGTCCAGCCTGAGACAAGGTTTCAGATGTCTTCTTGTATCTATATTAAATTATAAAAGAGCAGAGAAATAAAAGTAAGCTTAAAAAAAAAAACCTATTATTTCAAGTGCAGCAGTCACCACCTGTTCAAGAACTCTCCAAAAAAAAAATTAACATCTAAAATCCTTCACAGTCAATATCTTCACAAAATCTTATTCTTCATCATAATTCCAGGCAACATCTTCTGCAGTGCCCCGGGACGGCCAGAAAGGCTGAGGCCAAAAAAAAATCAGGGAAAAGGAGTAAAAATAATCATGGAGCAAAGATGAAAATGAGCCAGAGTCTGAAATAAATTATACCTCTTGCTCCTCTTTCCTCTTCCAAACAAAAATGAAATCCAATTCCTCAGATGCCTTTTACAACTTTATCTCCTAAAAGGAGCCAGAAATAAGAAGTAGGTTGGGAGAGGTAGGGCCCATGTGTATTTTATTGTCCAAATAAATTTTATGGACATAAAGAACTGTTTGTAATTTTGCATGTCTGTAGAGCTACCAAATAAGGACTTGCTGGACTCTCAACAGAGGATGTAAAAGGCACAATACTTAAAATGACTCTAATATAACATTTGCTGTAACACAAAGGTACAATTTACCACCTCCCTCTTCTCATCCACCCGGGGATTAGAGAAGGGAAAAAAAAAAAAAAAGATTATGGTACCTATGAAAGAGGTTAAGATCCCACATTATAAAAATGCATGCTCAGGCAATTTTACTTACCCTGTCAACATCAGACACTAAGAGCCGACACAGTTTATGGTGATATAGTCAAAGAATAGTTTCCCAATGCCAACTTATACAGGGAGAAAATGGACCAAAGGGAGTCAGCACCCTAGTACTGTCATTTCATAAATGCAGTCTGCCTCGTTGCTGCTGGTTAGGTGATAGAAAAAATCACCACTAAGTGCACCAGTTCAGCAGATGAGACTTACTACAGAAGACAAGGAACATAGTTTGATAGAAACGTGCTCCACCTTTTGCTGGGAAACAAAACTGCTGGTACTAATGCCATATCTTAACCTGTGCGATCAAAAGACAAAGGTTAAGGAGTTGGCCTCTGCTACACCATATATGAGTGACTGTGAACAGAGGATCTTATGGTTCGTATGTTGTTGTTACTATTGTTGTTAGGTGCCATCGAGTTGTTTTCAACTCATAGCAACCCAGCATGATAGAGCACAACTGCCCCGTACGGTTTTCTAGGCCGTGATCTTTATCGGAGCAGACTGCCAGGTCTTTTCTTCCATGGAGCCACCGGGTAAGTTTGAAACGCCAACCTATCAGTTAGTAGCTGAGTGCTTAAGCATTGAGTGACCAGGGCTCCTTCATGTTTGTACAGAGTATGGTTAAAAAAAAAAAAAAAAAGACTGGCTCTGTAGTCAGCTAGACTGGAGTTCAAATTCAGACTCCACATTTTGAGTCAAAACTTATTTGAGCCTGTTTCCTTCTCTAGGGTTACCTTACCACCCACCCTACTGGGTTATTCTGAGGACTAAGTGACAACAATGTACATATTTGGCAAGTCAATATGTAGCATTTTCGGAACTTAAATTTTATCTCTTTGACTAGTAGGAGGATTTTTCTCTTTCTCTTCCCCAGAATGGTCCAGAATGTTGAAGTGAGAAAAAGGTCAAGTACACTTGAAAACTGGGAAGAACATGCCCTGTGTCCTACAAAGAAACACTACAGAGGCATCCACATCCCCTTTCTATTCCCCTCCACAGCCAAAAGGGGGAAAAGTGTCCTTTAACATTCTCTAGAAAAATGTATGATCAAATGAACATACGCAGATGTTGCTGTCACGTCTTGCCACCCTTTGGCAATGTTCTGCTTTATTTCCTGTAGTGAACTGATTCCAAGTTTCCGCTTGATCTCTGCTAGATGCTTCTCTTTTGCTGCTAATACCTGAGACAGAGTCTGGATTTCCTCTTCTACCTATGAGCAAGGCGGTTGGGGTAGAAATACAGCAAGAGTCATTCAATAAGTTAAAATTATTAGTGCAAAAAAAAAAAAAAAAAAAACTACACCCAAAATTCTAGAGTCATTTGTTTTTTTAGTTTTGATTCATTCGGTTATTTTATCTGTGTCGCTTTTATAACTACATGTGGTAAAACTTGCCGAAGTTGGAAACTGTATAACGCAGAAACCTGTCAGAGAAGGAAAACTCAAATATTTTCCACTAACAGAGAGCCACAGAAAAGTGGTAAGACTGCACCACGTTCAAAGGTGGAAAACTTGGAAGACTCGGAAAAAAAAGGCATCCTGTTGAGTTCCGGCTCTCACAAGTTTCACTGTATGTTATTAAGGAAGCTGGTACCCTGTTTATCTGTTCTACAGGGGTGCTTTTCTCTAACATGGTATCTCTTTATATTTCCATACTGAGCTGTTCTCAGCCTTCTTCCTTCTCTCTATACTTCCTTACCAGCTATTATCTCCCATAGGGTTAGGGTTCTTCATCTCTCCATAGATAATATTCAGATTACTCTAGCATCCTCTCTTCTGACCTGTATTTCCAGCTGGACATTTCTACTTGAATACCCATAAAAACTCTCATTCATCTACTAAATCAAACTAATCTCCTTCCCCACCAAAACATGCAGAACCAAGCCAAACTAAAATCCAATCTTCCATATTTCCATGTGAGTTTATACCAGATATGTCAGCTCTAGTACATGCTAAAGCCACAGCCATAAATGAACTGCCTCCCCCAAAGAGTTTCTGCTAAAGTCCCATGTGGACCCCTTGATGCTTCCTGACCAGGTAAGTAGTTGAGAAGTGGTCCCTGACCCAAGGACAGCTAACCCATGTACTGGCCAGCAATCAGTGATGTACTCGACCAACCAGAGTTTCTCTCATTCAGGACTCTGGTTTAAGAAAATGAGCTAGAAGTAGAAGCTGAAATATTTGGGAGAGAGCAGTCTTAAGTATTCTTGGGGCTCCCTGAGATGATGATGTGGCAAGTTTGAAAAGATCTGAGGAAGCCAAAACTCTGAGCAGAAGCTATAAAGAAAAGAAAAAGATTCACAGAGTGGAGGAAAAAAGAGAAGACTCACAGAGAGAAGCTGACACCATGTGCAAGAGGCGTTTTTGGCCCAGGAGATTGAAAACTGGTCCTCTAAAGTATATCCAATACAGACCCTTAGAAGGATGCTGCTCCTTGGTTTATGCAAGGCAATAGTCTCAGCCCCAACTTGCACACCACTTTTTTGATTTGAAAATCAACGTGGCCCATGTTTTCGCTGTTCACTAAATCTTTAGAAAACACAAAGCAAAGAGGCATAATGCTCAATAAAAGGAGAAAATGATAAATCAAATGTGACATGGCTGGCGAGAAAAAAGGGATAACATAGCTCTTTGACTGCATTAATTGGAATGTAGAGTCTAGAATAAATACATATTCTTCTGTGCTTGTCAGAGAAGCCCTCAAATATACCATTTTTGAAGTCACATTTTAAGAGGCATGTTGATAAAGTAGATTGTCCGAAGAACTAAGCAGCAAAGAAAGAATGAATCCAGTTCAAAATTAAATAAATGATTTGCCCAAAGTCATCAAACTAATCATGTAGGAACCAGAATTTCAACCCAGGTGACGCCGCTTCCTAGTTCACTGGCTGAATCTCACTGTAGCTCTTCACTTTTCCAGGACTGTACACCTCTCTCTTTCCACCAAACCCCAAATCTCCAGATACTTCAAAGAAGAGGCTTACATGGTCTATTCTTTGAAACTCCTCTGAGGAACTCATCTCACCTTTCCTCATGAAAGCTGGAAAGAAAGACCACTGCCAATCTTTCTGAACAACACAGTGTATTCCCTCCAGCACATCACAGCCTTAATTCCTTAATGCAACCTTTTTCTTTCTTTTATGTAATAACATGACCTTAAAGGCATTAAAGGACAGCAGGATTTAGATATATCTCTGATATATCTCAAAAAATAATGAGTGGACAGAATTTTACAATATTTCTGTTTTATTAAGATTCTACAACTATTTCAAGCAACAGTTCTGCTTTCCTTCCCAAGCTGAAAACTCTCATTTGGTTTTAAATATTAACTATTTTTATTATATACATAATTGTTTTATATTATCTTAACTAGTAACAGTAATAGCCTATCTCGCAAGGTTTTTATAAAAATAAGATAAATCTCTGGAAAAGTGTGACTACCAGACAGATCCAAGGTTATGCGCACAGACACTGGAGTTAATGAAGACATGGATACAAGACTGAATACTGCTATGAATTAGCTGGGTGCCCTTAAGCCCTCATTAAATACCTATTAAATAAAGTTATATACTCTATTTAGAGACAGAGACCTTTGTTTCCTCATCCATCAAATCATGGTCATGATAATAGCTGCTGCTTCATAGGGCCGTCGGATGATCAATGAAATAATGGAGCTCAGTGCCTGCCACACAGAAGGTGCTCCATAGAGATTAGATGCTGTGCCTTTTTTTTTTTTTTAACTGATAAAGACGGAATACCCAGTGCTGGCAAGGATTTGGGGAAAAGTACTCTCTCATACACTGTAGGAAACCATCTGCATAGCTATTGGCCATGTTGGTGTACACAGAAATGCCCTGGTATCCTTAAAAACAATTTAGAGCCTTCATCTCACGGCTAATTCTAGGAATTTGTCCTAAGAAATTAAATGAAGAAGTACATAAAAGTTTACATGCAAATATTTTTCATCAAAAATACTGTTAGAATAACACAAAACTGGAAATAATCTAAATGTTTAAAAATCATAATATGTTCTATCAAAGGCTATGCAGCAAATAAAAATGAGGTTGTAGAAGATTATGAGCATAAAAATACATGCTTGAAATTCTTTTAAACAGGAAAAAATTTACAGGCGTGTGTTATATATGCCTTCTTAAAATACAGGAATACGTTATAGCAACATATATATAGGAAAAAAGTCTGAAAGCAGATAACCCAAAACTTTTAAGTAGGTGATTTTCATTCAGTATTTTTAATGTTTCTACAATAAGCATATATAACTAGTGGAGGATATTATTTTTCTTCTTTTTAAAACAGTAATATTAGCCATGCATTGAATATTCATTATTTTTAATCCTTGACTCTCTTCATAGGATTTATCACCAATTTGTTTTATCCATTCCGTTCCCATCTTGTTTATAAAAGCCAACGTAAGAAAGGGTTCAAAAGTGTCTATCTCCACAACACAACCAACAGTAGAAGGAAAGCCATCGGCACAGCTGAGCCAAAGAGCAAAACGTTATGATATGATGCTAGTAAAGTCTGCCAGAAGACAGTCACTACTGCTGCTCTCATTCTCCCTACTTCTCAGACCCACTGTACCCATTTATACCTTTTCTCACATAAAAATAAACCGATACCATGCTCTTCTGCCTCCCTCCCTACTCAAGACCTCTAGGACAAGTAAACATATGGCATTCTCTCCCCATCTGGAACTGACTGTAGGATAATACCATGTGCTTTAGAAACACAAAGAGCAATACATATTAAATGCAAGACTCGAAGCTCCAAATGGAATGGTGGTTCTTGAAAACATGATACTAAGTGAAAGAAGCCAGGCACCAAAGGCCACATATTATATGAGCCCATATACATGAAATACCCAGAAGAGGCAAAGCCACAGGAACAGAAAGCAGATTAGTGGTTTCCAGGGGCTAGGGGAAAGGGAGAGCGGAGACAGCGTTTCCTTCTGGGGGTGCTGAAAATGTTCTGGGATTTGATAGTGGTATAGGCGCACACCACTGTGAATGCAGGGTGTCAGCTCCAGGGGAGGCTTTCTCTCTCTGTCAATTCTGGCGGAAGGTCCTTGTCATCAATCTTCCCCCTGACTAGGAGGTTCTCAGAGCAGGGACCCTTGGTCCAAATGATGTACTCTGCTACCAGCTCTTCTTTCTTGGTGGTATGAGGTCTCTCTCCTCTCTGCTTACTTCTCTCTTTTGTATCTCAAAAGAGTTTGACTCAAAATACAACCTAATCTTGTAGCTTGTGGCCTGCCTCATTAACATAACTGTCACTAATCCTACCTCATTAACATCATTGAGATAGGATTTACAACACATAGGATAATTACATCAGATCACAAAATGGAGGACAACCACACAATACTGGGAATCATGGCCTAGCCAAGTTGACACATACTTTTGGGGGAAACAATTCAATGCCTAACAACCACAATAACAGTAATTTTAAAAAGAGTAATTATTTTACCTTTGCAAGTTCTCTTCTTAGCTCTTCTTGTTCCTCCTCTGACAGGGCCTCTGCGGTACTGATTGTGGCAGCAGCATCTTCCCCTTCCTCCGGTACTGGGTCTGTTCTCAGCACACCTTGTTGGGGATTTAAAAAAAAATAGTCTCTTAGGTCTGAAAGCTAAGTAAGATTCTCCTACAGGCTACTCCACTGCCTCAACCAGAATCAAATCAACCTGGTTAGGGCCCACATATCACCTTTCTGGACCTTCAAGTGACCTGACTTTTTGAGTAAAGGACAAAAGAGATGTCTGGGCTGTCCACTAAAAAAAAAAAAAAGAAAGAAACTTTGTTATTGTTGTTGTTAGGTGGTGTCAAGTCAGTTTCCACTCATAACCACCCAACAGGATAGAGTAGAACTGCCCCACAGGGTTTCCAAGGAGCAGCTGATGGATTTTAACTGCAGACCTTTCGGTTAGCAGCTGAACTCTTAATCACTACACCACCAACATAGACTCTACCAAAATACAAGTTTAGAAAAAACAGCCTTCTCTCTGCTTCTGCTCATTTTCTCAGTTATAATACAGGTACCTACAGAGCAGAAGAGTCAGGCTGGGTATGGGATCCTGGCAAGGTTTTAAAAAGCTCAAGTAGTAAGTCAGCACGAATTAGATGAAAGATTTTATCCACTGCACACTAAGAACAGGAAGGATGTGAGTGCCTTTAGCTTCCTCTAGTTATAAAACCCGACATTTAGCAGCATCCTTGGTGAAGAGAGAACTGCTGACCAAACTACATCCATAAAGAAATTTTATTCCATTTCTTTCCATTAGTCAGTGAAAGTGGGAAAACACCTGTAGCTTTTCGTTTAATATCATCCAGATACCCTTAAGAAATCCTAATGTGTATGATTCAGAGAAATGACCAACACCCATGAAGAAGTTCTCCACATTATTTGAGTCCTTTCCCCAGCCACCCCCATTTCTCTGGAGTAGAGTCAATGACTAAACGCCGATCAGGGAGGACATGGGGGTTTCTGGGGAGTGGTCAGGGAGGCAGCAGCCCCTTAGCAACCTTCCCCTCCCTTCCTCCCAAGCCTCAACTACAAGGCTAGAAGGAGACCTGTGAGTCGAAGGTGGTATTGCCATAGATGTAAAATATAAGGTGGCATCAAAAAATATTACAAGTAATATTTTAAAGCAATTTTTTAAAAAATTAATTAAAAAAAACCATGATGAACAAAAAACCAAAAGTTTCAATAGGATCAGTGCTGCTGATTTTTCCTTTTGTCTCAAGGCTCTAAAATGACTTCTCAAGGTCCATGTTACTGATCTTGTCTTTATTTAAAATTTTAATAGTTTGTTCATCATGGATTTTTTTGCATTCATTTTGATATTTTTAACAAGATTGCACTAACGTAGTATTTATTTTGATTACTCTGATTTTATGGTGCCCCGTTAAATTTCACGCCTGAGGCGAGCGCTTACCAGCTTTACTATCTTAGTGTCTGTTCTGCTTGCCTATCCCCATGTCACAGGTTTAGGATTTTGGTCTCCTCTGGCAACAAATTTTTTGCAATGAGGGTCACCAGGAGAAGGTTTTCCCCTCCTTCTGTGCTCTCTCTCTCTCTTCCTTCTCTTTCTCTTTCCCTTCCTCTTCCTCCTCTTCTGCCAGTGAGTGCTGTAGCCATTCCGGTTGTTCCCCACTATCCCCCACGTCCATTTCTGAAAAGGCAGCAGTTCAGCCATATCAGCAATGCGGCGCCCTTGCCTAAGCAAGACGCAAGGCAGCTGATTCAGAGGAGAAGAGAATAACTACGCTGTTCAACAAGCAGCCAGCACCATGGCAAACAGAAGAGAACTGCACCAATCAATGAGCTAAAGGGTACGTACCTTACATACAAGGTACACAGAAGCAGTTGGTACAGGGTCTCCTGTATATTAACTGCTCAATGTTAGTTAACAATAATAATAATCAGCATTACAGTATCAAAATAGTGCCTACCAGGAAAGTGTTTACAGAATTGTTGAAGGCATAAAATTAATATAAAAAAAAAACGAACTACAAACCAGAGAGGTAATCAGAATATGATTAAGCCCTCTAATGCATAGACAGTGGAGCCCTAGTGGCATAGTGGTTAAGCATTCGGCTGCTAACCAAAAGGTCAGCAGTTTGAATCCACTACCCCCTCTTTGGAAACCTTATGGGGCAGTTCTGAAGTAGAGAAAATACATTTTCTTTAGTGTTTTATATTAAAGTAGAGGGAATATATTTTCTGGTTTGTTTTAGCATAGCTGTGTAAACTGTGATTAATCTCTAGTCTTTGAAAAATGGTACGGGTTCTGTTCAAGATATGGCTGAGCAGTCTGTTCCACTCTTAACATAACAGCAAGCATGACTGAACTTTGTTTGCAAATGGCCTTCAGCCTGCAAGACAACAACAGCTAAGAAGGCTGCCTGGCGCTTTTGATCTGCAACTTTCTTTCTTGCTCCTTATCTCAGTCAAAGTATACTTGGCAGAACAGTTCCACTAGCTGAGAGATTCTTATGTAAGTTTTTTTCCAGCCTGTTACAAACATACAGATTAGAGCCCAGATGTCTGACATACATATGTTTAGTTTAATAAAAGAGTTTCTTGTAGTTGTTTTGTGATGTATAAGACCATCTGTGGGCTACATGCTTAAAATCATGAGATAATCCCGACCTTCCCCCTATAAAACCTTCCCGTTAGCTCTTTAGACAGAATTTGGGAGAAATTTAACCCCCTCTGTTTTTTTTTGTTGTTGTTGTTGCTGGGTTGGGGTCTCTTGGATACCGGTGTTCAAAAAGCCCTCTTGCTGCTTACCTCCTCCTGTCTCAGTATTGGCTCAAATCCGAGATTTGCAGTAACAGTTCTACTCTGTACTATAGGGTCGCTACAAGTCAGAATCGACTCAACAGCAGCAGGTTTGATTTTTTTTGTTTGGGTTTTTTTGTGTGTGTGTGTGTGTGCCTGGCCAATTCAAAAAGAATCTAAGGGGATTCTAATAATATTCAACTATGCAGTTAGGCTGTCAAGGAAAATACATTTCTCAGCAAAAGGGGCAATGAGGCTGCCCACAGTTAGCTTCAGCACCTTAAAGATGATGAGATTTTATATTTAGAATCTAAGAAAGTTGGTAGTTACATGTTCAGTCTTTTCCACATTAGCCTGTAGGTGGCAGCAAATCATCAACATTAAAATTTAAAAGTGAGGTTTGATTTGGATGGATAATCAAATGGAAGAAAAATTGGAAAATAATGGACACAAAGGAAGAATAGAATGGCAGGTATCCTAATTCCCAGCATAATATGATGGTCATGCCTTAGGAAAATTATAACCACTACCACCACCACGGAAACCCTGGTGGCATAGCCGTTAAGTGCTAGGCTGCTAACCAAAAGGTTGGCAGTTCAAATCCACCAGGCATTCCTTGGAAACGCTACTGTTCTATAGGGTCGCTATGAGTCAGAATTGACTTGATGACAATGGGTTTGGTTTGTTTTTTGGTTTTATCACTGCCACTAAGTGCATTATATTTATATCCAAATCTGAACTGTGTTCCAAATATATTACATCATGTACATCCTTCTGTGAGGAGGATATTAGTATCACCATTTACAGATGAGGAAATTCAAAGAGGTTAAGCAACTTGGCCACGGTGACACACTGGAGTATGTGGTAGAGTTATGATTTTGAACCCAAACAGTCTGATTTGAAAGCAGATGCTTCCAATCAATGATCTTCACGACTTTCCAAAGTACAAATAAAGACAAGAACTGGAGGCTGAAGGATGGTATGGAAGGCATCAAGACTAAGAAAATCTCTAGAAGCAATCATAAATAAGACTGCCTAAAGAGTAAAAGAATCTCAAAAATTAGATTACAAACAGTTCCATCATCAATTTTGGACTCTACAGTTTCCCCAAATCTGGGAGTCCAAATTTTGTCTTACATATTTTTCTAGATATTATCCTGTTTCCTATATGTTCAGTAAGAGTGTAGTATTCTTTGTGGAGGTTATTAAAATTGGGCTGAAGATTCTGGACTTCATTCTGTAGGCAACATGGAAATCACCGAAAGTTACTGCACAGAATAATGGCTTTATTAGGAAGATGTCATTGGCAAGTGGGATGAGGATAAATCCTGAAGTGGGAAAAGAAGTTAAGATGCTTTTATAGTTATACAGGAGAAATATGGTAAGTGGTGTCTAATCCCAGGCAGTAGCAGGGAAAACGGGGAACAAGTGGCAGATTTTTGAAGAAAGAACTTTTATGTTTTGGTGACTGAACACAAAATCTGTTAAAGAAACAGGGATTGACAAAAATAGGCCACTGATCCATTTAAGAAGCCTAACAATAAAATCACCACAGCTCTAACCATTACTTCCAGATTCCCTTCAAAACAAGCACCATTGGTTAACGTCCTAAGTATCAACTTCTGGACCAAGTTCTTCACATTCCTTATCCCTCACTCCTCATAACCACCAAACACGAAAGAGCTGTTATTTTAACTTGTCAGATGAGGAAACTGAAATCCAGAGAGCTTAAATTGTAACTAATTAATTAGTCCAGAGGCTTAAATAAAGCAAGTTTAACTAACTTAAAATAAGTTCAGGACTACATTTTTTCCTGACAGGTCTGAGCATCAAAAAAAGGCATAAAGGAACAAAACCAAAATATGACGCAGAGTTTAAAAGATAGAAAAGAGATCAGGGTTGGAACAAAGTCTTTTAGAGACCAGAGGAAATCTGGTTGGGAAAAAGGTCACTCAATTTCTCATTCACAACATGAAAGCTGGGAAAACAAAAACTTGATTAAAGTATTGATTACTTAAAATTATCAATTTTTTTTTAAGCTGATCATTAATGTTAACATTCTGATGGAAAGCTGTTTTTAAAAGATGGAGAAGGGAGAGAAGATATAACTAATATTTATTGAGGCCTAATTTTTTTTTTTTTTTCTTAATACACCAGCCGCTGTGTGGGGAGATTACATCTTATCTCATAAAATCCCCAATGAGAGTAGTACTATTTATTTCCATTAGGAAACCAAGGCCTTCTGAGGTTAAATAACTTGCTTGAAGTCACAGAAGGGACTCCGGAAACAGGCCGGAGGTCCCAGCCTTTCCCCGCAGGGACTTTTCCTTCACTGAGGGTATGAGAACTTGGGGGGATTCCTGGCTGGACAAGCCACAGATATCATTATCAAGCCCAAGTGGCTGAAACTGGTGATAATTTGTTCCATGAGGTTATGAACATTTTAGCCACTTAATTCTTCTAGTTATCCAAAGAGATGGTTGGCCCGTCTTTAACTTCACACATGCAATCCTCCTGAAGATTTAAGTGGGGAGTGACATGTCTAGACTTGCCTTTTGGAAACCCCCTCCAGCAGCAGGCTGGAAAATGGCCTAGGCTAGGAAGAGCCTCAGGAGCCCCTGTGGCACAGTGGTTAAGTGCTTGGCTGCTAACTGAAAGGTTGGGGGTTTGAACCCACCAGCCACTCCCTGGGAGACAGATGTGGTAATCTGCTTGCATAAAGATTACAGCCTAGGAAAAACTCTATAGGGCGGTTCGACGCTGTCCTATAAAGTTACTGTGATTCGGGATTGACTCCACAGCAATGGGTTTCAGGGAGAGCCTGACAGGATGACCGCTGGGTGCCAAGGCAAGAGTGCCTGAATTTCACTGTCATGGGAGTGAGGATGACAAGACGGGACGAAGAAAGGCAATACTGTGCTCCCTCAATTATAAGATTCTTTTTTGTTTTTGTTTCTGTTTTACATTTTATATAAGACATTAGTCAGCTAAGCAGAAGGTATGGCATAATTGCTTATCCCTTTCAAGCCGTACTTCAAAATCTGAAAAATGGGTATCAATGGCTTAGAAGCTCCTACATCTGAATACAGATCTCTCCCCTTTCAGAAAGGCACATCACAGACTTTTTGTATGAGAAAAATAAATAAAATGGGCATTGATTATTCATAGTTGAAAAGCAATTTAGATTAAGATAGAATCTGATTATGAAGAAGTTTTAGGAAAACTTTAATCAACTTATTTTAAAAATATGCACAGGGGTGTTATGATCAGCCTATGTGTCTAATTTAAATCTAAAAGAACTTCAATAAGCATTAAAATTTTAAAAATTTAAGTTGCAATAAAGCATTGCCTTTAGTTTAACTGGCAGTATTATTTTTCCTTAATGAAATATAAAATAATGGTACATCCCTCAATCTACAGTATCTTCAACTGGATGAAGCAGCATACTTTACACTTCAGAGAGCTCGTGAATAATTTGAGAAAGATGCAGTTAAGTTTCTGACTTAAGTGGAAGTGCGTGTGAGTGAATGTGGTGGGGAGAAGGAAGGCAGACAAGCTCAGAGTGAGGAAGAATGGAGGAAAAGTCATCTTGAACATGTCCCTACTTCTAGACTATGAAGTCCTAGTAACAGGACCCTTACCTTTTCATCACAGTACTGACTGTCCCCAGAACAGAGCAAATGTTAATAAATGTTTTTATTTGAACTGACTTATCGGTTAAAGATTTAATCAGAGTGTGTTTCTCCTTCCTTTTCCTTCTTTCTTTTTTCTTCCTTGTTCTTTTTTTAATGGCTGCACATGATTCCATTATGCGTACACACCACATTTTTTTAAACTGTCGTGTTACAGATAAACCCTGGGCTGCAGTTGAAAAACCTGTTAGTTAAGTCATTCTGCACATTTTCTGATATATCGGCAGTATAAATTCTCAGAACAGAATTAGGAGGTTAAAGGACATGTGCTTTTCTAATTTTGCTATTACCAAACTATTCTTTATACAGTTTGTACCAATTTAGGGTATACTGTCACCTGTAACATGACAGTGCCGTGTCCCCGCACTATCTATAATAGTTTGCTATTGAACTTCCGGATACCTGCCAATTCGATCTCTGACCTTTCCAGTTAAGACCAACTGCTTCCATTCCACATGTTTAATGATTATTAATCAAAACTGTTTCAGCCATGTTCACACAATCTCAGTTTTGAAAAGAATTTTTGAACATTTAATTCAAATATTTCATTCTTTAAAGGTGAGGAAACTGGGGGCAGAGATTTTTAAAAGAGTAGAAAAAAGACAAGCATGAGCTTTCACATTAGATAGAAGGGGGTATAAAAACTGACTCAGCCATTTACAAGCCAGGTGACCTTTGACCAGAGGTTTATACTCCAAGAGCCCCAAACCTCTCATCTGTAAAAAGAACACAATACCACCTAGCTCTCTAGGTTTTTTAAGAATTTTTTAAAAAGGTAGTAAATACAAAGAGCGGGGCACATATTTGTTGTTGTTGTTAGCTGCTGTGAAGTCACCCCCGACTCACTCACGGCAAACTCATGCACAACAGAACAAAACGTGGCCCAGTCCTGTGCTATCCCCACGATGGACTGCCTATCAGACATTCAGATGTCTTCATCCTAGCCATTTCCTCTCTGGAATCTTTGAGTGGTGCAAACGGTTAAGGTGCTTGGCTGCTATCAAAAGGTTGGAGGTTCGAGTCCACCCAGAGACATCTTGGAAGAAAGGCCAGTCACTGAAAATCCTATGAAGCACATGTCTACTCTGACACACACGGGGTCACCATGAGTCAGAGCCGACTCCATGGTAACTGGTTTGGTTCCTTTCCTTTCTCCCTTCTTCCGTTCCATGAACAGGTGGCACTTCCTCACTTCCCATCACTTTTCCCGGCAACCAGCATCTGCCCTTCCCACACCCTTTTAATTAAGGACAAGTTTCTGTCCCTGCCTCACTTGGTATCTCTTAGGCATCTGATACTGCAACCTCAGCCAGAAATCCCCCTCCTCTGATACCTCCCACACATCCTCCCTGGTGTTTTCTCCTAACCTCACTGAAGTATCACTCCATGCCACTCACCCAGAATTCTATTTCCTACCCCACATTCCATCCCACCGCTACTGTCTTAGTCCAGCCTCTCACTATTGTTCACTCAGACTCTGGCACCAAAGCTCCTTGATGGTCTATTTCTCTGTCTCCTCTAATGCATTCGCCCTCCTGCCACCCAAGTGAGCTTTCTAAAATGTGTGTCTGACCTCGACACTCCCTTGCCTCAAATCCTTCAATGGCTTCCCACTTCCCAGTAAAGCTCATTGTTCTTACAATCTGGAACCGCCTACTCCTTCTCCTACATCGCCCTTTACCCACCTCATGCGCCACCCACATGTTCCAACCCACAGCTCCTCCAGGAAGGCATGCTCTTTTTTCTGCATTCTGCACGTGTTATTTTCTCTGCCTGAAATCCCTCCTTATTTCCAAGTTCCATTCATTTCATAACTCCGTTTTAGGCGTCTCCTCCTCTTGGAGGCTTCCCCAAACTCATGTCCCAGGCTGAGAAATGTGCCCTGGACCTGGATATAACAACCTATGTGTAACATATGCTTAGAACACGACCACTAGGCTGTTAGCACTTAGCACCGCAGGTCAATCCTGTATCATTAGCCCCAGCACAGTGTCTGCACACAGCAGGTACTGAGCAATGTTGACTGAATAAATGAATTAGAGGAAGGTTCATGGATAAACTGGAGTCTCTGGGTGGTGTAAACAGGTAACGTGCTCAGCTGCTATCCAAAAGGTTAGACGTTAAGTCTACCCAAAGATGCCTCAGAAGAAAGGCCTGGCGATCTATTTCCCAAAAACTCAGCTATCAAAAGCCATACGGAGCAGTTCTGCTTTGACACACACGGGGATACGAAGAGTCAGAGCTGACTCAGTAGCAACTGGCTGCACAGGTAAGTTACTGGTCAAGAGAACGATAAGAACCCACCCTCCTTTTCTTTCTGCCTTTTATCTTCATCTTTTTATTTTACATGCTGCATTCTCACTTCATTGCTTTCACCTACAATGGTCTTCCATTTAAAAGACATAAAATGCTACTTTTCTAAGGAAAAAACAGCGAATTTCTATCACACATAATCGATCCAAAGACTGCTACTATCTGGAGCAGTTACCTACCTCCAGGTTACAGAGAACACGTGTGCACAGCCCAATATACCATGGTCACACAGGTGGGATACAAAGCACAGATATTATAGAAGGAAAAAATATAATGTCAGCTGTCTCCAAAACCAATCAGTTAAGAGGGAAGAAAATGCCAGTGAGGGTGCCTAAGGGATCTGTTATTTAGTCTGAATTTTAATACCGTCTACCCAAGAAAGAAAGGAGCCCTGACGGTGCAATGGTTAAGCACTTGGCTACTGAATAAAAGGCTGGCCGTCTGCACTCACCTGTGGCTCCATGGGAGAAAAGACCTGCCAATCTGCTCCCATAAAGATTACAGCTTAGGAAATCCTACGAGCAAGTTTTACTCTGTCCTATAGGTTTGCTGTGAGTCAGAAATGACTCGATGGCAAACAACCACCACCACCACCACCCCCCCAAGATAGAATTAAAGTATAATCCTGCCCCGGAAACTTTTCTGGAAATAAAAAATATATACACCTTTCTTAGACAATCTTTAAAAACACAACAAAAGCTTTAAACCAGACCAGGATAAGAAACTTCAGTGTGTAGGACTGTTTAAGCACAAAACAAGAGGAAATATCTCTCCCTTTTTTATCCTAGAGTTATAAAAAGAGATAAAACATAGTTGAAGACATCTTTAGTGGCACTACCCAGAAAGAACACAGGATAAAGATCCTCCTTTTGATAAGTCTGTGCCTATGGCTCCCACTCTCTGGGACTCACTCTTTGTTACCGGATGTAAAGTCCTGGAGAGGTGGGAGGAGTATCTGGAGATGCCCGCAGGAAGGTGGTTCTGCCCTAAAAACAAAAGATCTACTCAAGCCAGGGCTTCTCGCCCGCAGCACCGTGCACATCTGGGCCAATGATTCTTTGTGCTGAGAGCTGTCCTGTGCAGCATTCCAGACCTCCACTCACTCACTAGATGCCAGGAGCACCCCAACCAGGTATGACAGCTGAAGGTCCCCTGGGGGGCAAAACCGCCCCAGGCTGAGAGCTACTGACTTAAAGCAAAAAGCAAGGGAGCATCTAAAAGGGCACAAACAGCTGATACCTGCTGTTTCACACTGATTATCTTCAGAAAAAAAAGATTCAGGAGCAAGGGCCGTTAAGACATTAGATTTCTTAAGGCTATTTATAATTTGACCATATCTGTCCATGGGGAGGTCAGTAAAACCCTAGGAGAGAAAAATGAAGAAGTGTAGTTGAGTCAAAAAAAAAAAAAAAAAAACAACAAAAAAACCAAACCTGTTGCTATCAAGCCAATTATGACTCATAGCAATCCTATAGGACAGGGTAGAACTGCCCCGTAGGGTTCCCAGGGAGCAGCTGGTGGATTCGAACTGCTGACCTAGCAGTTGAAGACTTAACTATGCCATCCGGGCACCATAGTTGAGGCAGCAGGGAACAAAGAAGCTGAGGCAACTTGACCTACCCCATTTGGGAGAGGACCCAGGAAGCCTGTTATAGATTGAATTATGTCCCCCAAAAATATGTGTTGTAAATCCTAACTTCTATGCCTATGGTTATAATCCTATTTGGGAATGGGATTTCTTTGTTATGTCTTGAGTCTTGAGTCAACCTCTTTTGAGACATAAAAGAGAGAAAATGAGTAATTGAGAAAAGCAGAGATGGGGAAGACACATGCCAAGCCACATGAAGATGGCCCAGAAGCAGAGCTCACAAGAGACAAGGGCCTTCCTCCAGAGCCAACAGAGAGAGAAAGCCTTTCCCTGCTGCTGACACCCTGAATTTTACGGTATTTCCATTATAGCAGCACTAGATAACTAAGACAAACCCCAAGAGATTAATCGGATGGTGAATCCCCAGGTTGTGCAAATGATAAATGTGATGGCTGCTAAACCAAGGGTTGGAGGTTTGAGTCCACTCAGAGGTACTTCTGCAGAAAGGTCTGGCGATCTGCTTCCAAAAAATCAGCCACTGAAAACGTTAGGAAGCCAAGTTCTGCTCTGACACACATGGGGCCACAATGAGTCAGAACGACTCCATGGCAACTGGTTTTGGTCAGGGTTATTACAGCGGAAGGAGGTGGAGGTGGGGACGGGAGTTACACTAAGGCAAAAAAGGAAAAGAGATCCTGAGAGCCAGATCAGGCAGAGACGTAGTCCTGGGATTCAACCAGAAAAAAGATCCCAGAAGAAAAAGGTCACCCTCCCAAAACTCCACCTCACAGGAGGAGTGAAGGAGGAAGAAAAGATTACAAAGGCAGAACACCCTAGTATTTTCAAATGCTTTACTTACTCCTTCTAGTTTTCCTAAATAGAGTAAAAACAGAGGGGACAAAATTTTCAGTTGATTACTTCAGAGCCACTTCATCAACACCCCCATCAAGTGTAAAACTAGTAACTGGGTCACTTCACAGACAGCCAAAAGGTCAACCACAAAGAAATTTGGGGATCCCCAGAGAGGAGTCACTTCCTTCCTTAAATTTCCTCTCTAGCTATCAGGAGGTTTTATATCTCTTCAATTCTGCTCTGATTTGTATTTTATAAACCATAGAGATGTTTGCTAGTTAAGATCTCTACAATCATGAAAAACTTTTCAAGAAGTGCTTGCCACCTCAGTAAAAGAAAATCGGAATGACGGCGTAGAAATCAGAAAGGACTTTAAACTATGAGCTGAGGAATTTTCATTAGATTTTTCAGACTTTTTAGAGTTTCAAATATGACAGCATTAAACTATCAGATTTCTAAATTATTTCTATTTCCTGAAATTACTAGAAATAACCAAAGCAAACCAGGGCTGCACCCTCCTGTAAATGAGACAATTCTTAAGAGGATGAGTGAATCTACGTAAATAACATTTGGGGAATTACTCCTAGAGATATTCATAGAAGGGAAGAGAAAATACCAGCAAGGACACCATGGGTGGGACCACAGGTGCTGACCAGCAACAGCAAAGACAGAATGGAATGTCCAGACCCAAGCAGCACGTAAAGAATCAACTACACCCATGCTCAAACCCTTGACCAAAAGAGAGGTTCTGCCTTGAATGACTGACATGTTCTACAGTATCCATGTGGTGTTAGCGGAGAATATCGAATATACTGTGAACTGCCAGAAGAACAGGAGCCCTGGTGGCACAGTGGTTAAAGTGCTCATCCGCTAACCGAAAGGTCGGTGGTTTGAACCCACAAGCGGCTTCACAGGAAAACGATATGGCAGTCTGCTTCTGTAAAGATTTACAGCCTTGGAAACCCTATTGAGGCAGTTCTATTCTGTCCTATAGTGTTGCTCTGAGTCAGAATCAACTCCACAGCAGTGGGTTTGGGCTGGAAGAACAAATCAATTTTACAAGAAATACAAGAATATTCCTTAGAAGCAAGGATGGAGAGACTTACGCTCACTTACTTTGGAAAGATCAATCACTAGAAAAACTGCACTATAATCGGTAAAGTGAACAATAGAAGGCAAGGGAGGCCCTTGATGAGATGGGCTGACAGTGGTCAAAACAATGATCATGAAGATGGTACAGGACAGGGCAGTGTTTCATTCGGTTATACATAAGGTCGCCATGAATGGAGCCAACTCGACAGCAACTAACAACATACCAGAGAAGCTGAGATACTGTGGGTTTAAAAAACAAAACAAAACAAAGGCACTGGGCTGATAATTGAGATGAGCGCTAGCTGCACTTTAGGCTAATTAAGCTTTGTGATTTGGGGACATCACACCACCTCTCTTGGCCTCAATTTTCACATCTATAAAATGAACTGGAGAGTGATATGAACTAGCCCTTTCCAGTTTCATCCACGCACTCAGTCAATCAGTCAACAAATATTTGTTAAGCAATAGATATTGAAGCACTATTCTAGGTGCTGGGGCAACAGCAGTGAACAAAAAGGAAAAAGTAAGATCCCTGTTACAGTTCATATTCCATATTCTGAAATTCATTATAAATCAGTGTTTTTCAAACTACGGGTTGTGAGAACAATCTAGCTGTACCAGACGAACATTTTAAAAAGAAGGGAATAGAATAGTACAAAATCCCACAGTATATCATACATAGTAAGGGTAAGTTCTGCTGCTTCACAGTAAGGTTAAATTCTTATTTCAGCTAGAGATAGATATTCGTATGTACAAGGGTTCTCAGTCAAGATGAATAAAGTATTTCTGAATGTGAGACATGTCCAAAAGAGTTTACAAGTCCCTGTTAAAAGACCTCTTCGTCCCAGCCATTGTGCCTAATCCTATCCTTATTCAGATTGCCTCTCAGGAACACCCTGCCCACAGTTTAAAGTCATTTGCCCCAAGATGGCATTCTGGATAAATATCAAAGACTGTATTTTTAGATCAGTGTTCCCAACCTTTCTGAGTAGAAGGCTTTTTAACTTCTTGTCTACAGACTAAGTAGATACAAAAACCATCTGACCTTTTAAACATATTTGTAACATAGAGGTCAACAGAGCGTCTGAGTATAAATTGCAGAGTACAGACACACATATTATTCATTCCATCTATCATACCATGCTTGGTGTTCAAACAGAATTGCAGATTTCTTGTGCCCTGAGGGGTCCTGGGCAGAGACTGGTCATCACCGTTCTAGATCTCTAAAAACTTCTGAGTATTTTAGAATCACAGCCTTCTCACCAGATGACTCCTTGACTCCTTAGAGTGGTTTCTGTTTGTTTCAACGTTCTCATCCCCTCCTCTTTTTCAGTTAAAGCAAACTATAAAATTGGAGCTCTAATGGATACCTGAGGTTTTGGTTTTTTAAGTTTCTTATATATATAATACAGACACACACAAATATATATATATACGTATATGTATATATATGTATATATATATATATGTATATACGTATATATGTATATACGTATATATGTATGTATTTAAATCCCATGACTCCAAGCTCCTAAGGATTTCTACTAGGAATGGGGAAAATAGTTTTTCAAAATTTGCCTAAGGCACACCCAACCCTACAACGGCCTTTGTTTCAACAGAAAACATTTGAAGACAGCAGTGGCTGGAACTGAGAAAAGTAAAAGTAGGTAAGACAGAGAGGACAGAAGAAACTAAAAGAAACAAACCAAAAAAAAAAACTCAAACCCAGCACCCTCAAGTTGATTCTGACTTCTAGCAATCCTATATGGCAGAGTAGAACTGCCTCACAGGGTTTCCAAAGAGCAGCGGGTGGCACTTGAACTGCCAGCCTTTTGGTGAGTAGCCATAGCTCTTGACCACTATGCCACCAGGGTTCCAAAAGAAACAAGCAGCTCTAAAGTTTTCTGGGAATCTCGCACAGCACCGTGACCACGGAAGTCTAGCCGAGTCAGGTAACTGCAGCCTGGGCTTCAGGAAGGTTTTTATGGTCTCTTGCCACTTTGAAAAACGGTTGCTGTTGAGTCGAAATTCCAACTCACGGCAACCCCATGTATGTCGAAGTAGAACTATGTTCCATAGAGTTTTCAATAGCTGATTTTTCAACAGTAGATTGCCAGGCTTTTCTTCTGTGGTGCCACTTAGGCTTTATTATTGAGCTCTAAGTTCCCTACACTGTTTGCATAGCTCTTGAAGTATTTCCTGTACCTAAGATTTAGATGTTGGAATGAAAGATGTCATTCTTTTATGCACTGGACACATGGCACGATCCTTGTCCACTTTATTACAGAGGTCCAAGGAGGGCCACGCAGAAGGGGGGAGGGTAAAGAAGAAAGCTTCCTGGCAATCTGGCTGCTCCAACAGACATCTAGCTGCCGCCCGCCGGTCCCTAACTTCTAGAAACCAGCTCTTGCTTCTCTTTGTTATTTTCATTTTTCCCTTCCTAAAAATCCAAACTATACCCAGTGATGGCTACCAATCACAACCAACAGTTAGAGGACTATGTTTTAGCACGTTCCCTATTGTCAGCAAATACACAAACCTAAAAAATTTATAACTAGCTCTTATGCTCTATCCCTCATCATTTTTCTAATTTATGCATGCAGTTTTATTCTGCACACATGAGATCACCATGAGTTAGAATCGACTCAAAGGCAACCAACAACATATTTAAGAAGAGAAAAATGAGGCCTATTCATTAATAGAGAAAAAATTCACCTCTATTAGGAAAATCTAGTTACTTCTCCGGCACGTTACAGAGAAGATCATTTAAACGTCTCCCAGTTTCAGCTGGAATGAGGGCATTAGGCCTGAATGACCTCTAAGACTGCTTCCAGCTTCATGCTGCCTTGCTCTCTGAAACTAAAATGCTCATTGAATGGTGCCCCTGGCCTTTGAAACAATCCCATCCTGGGACAATGAAGCAATACTGCTTCCAGAGGTACAGCAATTTTGAGATCTTCTTTTTAAAAATTTCTCGTCTTTGTATTTATATATGACACTTTCAATATTCCAGAACAAAATCCAAGACATGCATTGGCAGGACCCTGAATTCAATCAGTGCTTCAGATGTTTAAGCCTCATTTTACCGAAGACAAAATCAGGGGAGTCTACAAGAATTACACCGGCAGCTGGAAGCAAAGGCCTTCCCACTCCTTTTTCCTTATTTATCAGCTCAGTGAGCTCAAAGTGATCAGAAGAACTCATATAAATAACCATCAAACAAACAAAAAACTACAGGACAGAGAACTGCCCCATAGGGTTTCTAAGGAGCAGCTGGTGGATTTGAACTGCCGACCTTTTGATTAGCAGTCGATCTCTTAATCACTGCGCCACCAGGGCTCCTCAAAGGTCCAAGTTCACATTATATATATGTTCCAAATCTTTAATGAACGAGCCATCCAGCTCTCTGAACCTATAACAGCTTTGTTAACTAATTTCAACACTGCAACACCCTCGCCCACTCCTCATACGTCTTTACACTCAAAATTTTAAAGCATATTTAAGCATTAAAAAAAAAAGTGTCTAGTGTATAGACACATTTTAGTTCCATTATAGCAAACATAATTTTACAAGATTAGTAGTTACCACACTTCTGAAGAGTAGGTGATCCAGGTGGCGATGAATTCCCACTCGGGGACAAGTAGAGATAGCTTTTGTTCACTCCTATATTAAAATCAAATGGGGACTGGTAGTCCTCATCTAAGTCCATGTCTCTACCAACATCCATTCCAGACAAATGCAGGACGCATGGTTTCACAGCCAGTTGCTATTATTCTTCAGGTAAGTCCGGCTTTGGTCATAGTTCCTTAGATCCCTGCATGGCGCAACCTCGCTGGAGAAGTTAACCCCAGGGTTTAGAGACCCTGGCTCCCAGGCACAGGTGAGACACTTCCTTCTGAGAGCTCTGTGCCCTCAGGACAAGCAAACTGAGCAGACTGGTTTAATAAATGACTTGACCCGAGCAATCTTAGGAGGGGCTCTATCCACCACCTGCTGTTAATTTTAGTCAATAACGAACAACCTGGGCAGCGGAGCCAGAGTTTTCTTCAGTCAACAAAGGCGGGCCAGCTACTGCTGTATCACCCAAATGGCCAAAGGCTTTAAGCAAACATCAGACCTGGGCAGAATTACAATAAGAAACTACAATTTATGTATTTGTTAAACCAGTCAGCTGACCACAGCTACCCCAGGGCAGACTTAATCTTCTAGGACAAGGAAGGATTATTACTCAGTAATCCACAAATGGCATCTGGGTGACACATTTTTCCACCCTGGATTACAGTAGAATTCTGAAAACCAAGCTTCCTGCTTTAGCAATCAGTTTTCTAAGCATAACTTGCTACAGAAAGAAAGCTATATGGCCACTATTTAGCTAAAATAGAGTTTGGCTTAGTGTAACAACAACAACAAAATTAGTTTCGGTTGTCTCTTCTTTCTCTCTTTCCTTATCTTTCCTTTTTGGAAAGATGGTCTTTTAGTTACATGTATTGAAAAGAGGAGAATCAACTTTGAAAGTCCAGCTACCAGGAATTCCTGGACTGTCTTTGTTTAACTAAAGCCCAGGCTCTGCAGTGGCTGCAGTAAACCTGTGCGGGAACCAAACAGGAAAAAACACGTTTCCCTTCAAGTGACCAGGGCACAGCCTGTAACACAAAATCCTTAAGTCACTGCATTCATTTCCTTTGACAGAAGTCCCTTAGCAAAACCTTCCTATGCTAAATAGGGCCTTGGTTCAGGTGATGGCACCTGCAGTTCACACCATTTGCGCCACGGGGCTCATCTAACATTAACTAGTAAACCAGCAGTCCTCAAGACAGTTCACCCTCGTGGAGACCCCATGTGTCAGAATAGAGCTGTGCTCCTTACAGTTTTCAATGGCTGATTTTTAAGAAGTAGAGGACTTGAGCCTCCAGCCTTCTGGTTAATGGCTAAGTATGTTAACAGTTTGCCCCACCGATGGCAGTGCGTTTTTTAGAGACTTCCACCTAACGTTAAGCCAAAAAAAAAAAAAAACCCCAAAGCAACCCTGTAAGACAGAGTAGAACTGCCCCATTAGGTTTCTAAGGAACAGCTGGTAGGTTCGAACTGCTGACCTTTTGGTTAATAGCTGTAGCTCTTAAACACTGTACCACCAGGGCTCCCCATCTAACATTAAGAAAGTAAAAATAAAAGCAACCCCCAATAGGTGGGCAATGTCTGTTAATGCATAACAAACAAAAGGCAGTGTTCTATCTTTGTAAATCTACCTGATGAAAAGGAAACTCAATATACTCTCCCTGGACTAGAAGTAAATATGAAACCTAATATAGTTTAAGTATCAAAAGAAAAAAAAAGGTATCCGGTATATAAAATATACATGCACCAAGATAATCTACATCCATCTCAACCAATTCATTTTCTATTTTATTTTTTCTGTTAGTCCATGTTATCCTCTATTTTTGCCAAGACTATCTTACTTAAGTTTTAAAAATTTTTATTAGGCAAAAAAAAAAAAAAAAAAAATCAATTTGTATTTTTCTCCTAAAAGATACCAAAATTTGGGCAACTATATATGTTGTTCTTTCTTTAGTTAGAATTAAAGGGTTCCTTTAGTATCACCATGATTTGAAAGAATCAATCATCTGGCTTCTTGAAATCCATGGTATCTTAGAGGGCAGGCATTGTAGTTACACTCCTGTACTAAAAAAAAAAAAAAATTTTTTTTTTTCTAGAGCATGATTAATGGGGTCCTTGGCCCTCTCCAGGAAACCCTGGTAGCAAAGTGGTTAAGAGCTACAGCTGCTAACCAAAAGGTCAGCAGTTCAACCCCACCAGGATTCAAACTCCTTGGAAACCCTACGGGACAATTATACTCTGATCTATAGGACAGTCCTACTCTGACCTATAGGGTCGCTATGAGTCAGAATCGACTCAACGGCAACGAGTTTGGTTTTTTGGTTTTTGACCCTCTCCATGCTCAGTATTTGGTCACTAAATAACTGGAGGAAAAAAAAAAAACATTTTTCTGTTGCTTTCCTCATGCTTCCGCCTAGAGCCCCAAGTATTAGAAGGGAATCAGTACTCACACACATATGATGCAAGCCACAGCTTGACCCCCAAACTTCTCAGCATCCCTCAAGAGCTCCATGTCCTTATACCCCAGGGAGTTCCTGGGTGGTACAAACGGTAACCAAAAGGTAGGAGGTTAGAGTCCACCCAAAGGCGCCTTGAAAGAAAGGCTTGGCAAGCTACTTCTGAAAAATCAGCCACTGAAAGCCCTATGGAGTACAGTTTTCTGTCACACATGGGATCGTTATGAGTCTGAGTTCACTTGACGACAACTGGTTGGTTGTCATCCATGCTGCACCCTCAGCCTGAAATGCTGCCTTTTTTGCTTGCCAAATTAATTCATCCTACAACATGCAGAGAGAAATGCCACCTCTCCTCGGAAGCCTTCCCAGTGTCTGCCCACACTTGCCCCAGCTCTGTTTCCAGCAGCAGCACGCTAGCATCAAGTGTTTGCTGGCATCTCTGGCTCCACCTTCTCCCCTCCAGGGCAGGTGCTGTGTTCTCCACTGGAGTACCTACCCGGAAGCTTAGGATCATAATAAATATATGTGGAATGAATAAAACAAACAATGGCTTATGGAGACATTAAATGCTTATTTATAAATGCAAAGAATTAGAATTTAAGTAAGGCCTAAAATTTTTACTCTACCTGCTTAGATACAATCTTAGACCTGTTACATAACATCCTGCTTCCTTGAACCAGAGGTAGTTCTCAGGGTCTCCGGTCAGATGCTGATCGAGGCATTTCACATGTGACAGGTGAGAACAGAGGACAAAGGTGGGAAAAGCAGGGGACTCAAGACTCATGTACACAGAAGGGAGTTGTAAGAAATAAAAAATGGAAATGCAGTTTGGGGACAGACCATTTAAGACCTTGAATAACAAACTTTTATACTTAATATGACGTGCCCAACAACAAACAAAAAAAAAACACTGAAGATTTTTGAGCTCAGCAGAGGCAGGCTAAAATGTTACATGTTATAAAGATGACTCTGGAAGTGGTGCCTAGGATGCACCGCAGGTAAAAAGAGACTAAAAGAGCAGGACTCAAAAAGAGGCTCCTAGTACAGCGAGGCAAGAGGGAGGGAAGCTGTCATGGATTAAATTGTGTCCCCCAAAAATATGTGTCAACTTGGTTAAGCCATGATTCCCAGTATTGTGTGGTTGTCCTCCATTTTGTGATCGTAATTTTATGTTATAGAGGATTAGAGTGGGATTATAACATCCTTACCCAGGTCACACCCTGATCCAATGTAAAGGGAGTTTCCCTGGAGTGTGGCTGGCATCACATTTTCTCTCTCAAGAAATGAAAAAGAAAAGCAAGTGAGCAGAGGGGGGGGACCTCATACTATCAAGAAAGCAGTGTTGGGAGCAGAGCGCACCCTTTGGACCCAGGGTCCCTGCGCGGAAAGGCTCCTAGTCCTAGAAAACATGGATGAGAAGGCTGACAGAGAAAGCCTTCCCCTGGAGCTGACACCCTGAATTTGGACTTTTAGTCTACTTTACTGTGAGGAAATGAACTTCTCTTTGTTAAAGCCATTCACTTGTGATATTTCTGTTATAGCACCACTAGATGGCTAAGACAGAAGCCTTTGTATCAGGATCAGCTCTCTTCATTTCCATGAGTCTTAACACTTCCTGCTGTGGGCTACTTGGCGCAAGGAAAGGAGAACCAGGTAAGAGTTGGTTTCTCCCTGCTGGACATTTCCATATGACTGTACTTCAAAATCAACATGCACAAACACTCCAAATACTCCAAAACCTGTTTCTCCCCAGATGCTCTCAACTCTAAAACTGCTATACTGAGTCATGTGGACCTGACATCAGGGGAAACGTTTCCAAATACTCGCTCTGCTCTTAAAAGGAGACATAAGTTGACCATCCACCTAGCACAATTATGTTTTTCATCCCTTTCCTCTTTTCTTTTGTCACTGATCACACTACCTCAGACTTACGCAGAGTGTTCTGGCAGAGGTCAGGCCCAAAAACAGTGTGGTGGATGTCTATTTAGGACTGTTTTTTCCACTGAGGAATTCTACTTTATCTGCTCCATGGGGGTTCTAGTGTGAGAGTCTACAATAGTTCCCACCTAGCCCCTGGCTTTAGGGGTGAGCCTGTGCTTCAGAGCTGGCCCACGCAGACACCATCCCCACGTTCACAGGGACTGTCTAAGCGCAGACATCTGACCCACACAGTGTTAATCTGGAGCCTCCCCCAACATCTACCCTATGAGTAGGGAGGTGACTCTTCCCTGTAGCCTGAGCTGCTGGACACTGGTTTGGAGGGGCCAGGGGACTCTTTCCCTCCCCATGACAACATGCAGAAGAACTAGAGACAATCAGTACTGAGACTGGGGAAGGATGGAAGGAGAAAGGAAGACAGGGCAGGGTTCAGCACCATCTGAACCCCTAGATCCAGCTGCCCCTGGGCTTCTCAGGTATTAAACCAATATATTTCTGTTCAGCTTCACATATGGCTGGAGGTGGATTCTATCCTTTCACTAGAGGAGTCCTATAACACCTACTTTTCCAACGGTATTTCCTACTGTCTTCCTAAGCGTGTGTCTTAGTCATCTAGTGCTGCTATAACAGAAATACCACAATTGGATGGCTTTAACAAGCACAAGTTTATCCTCTCACAATCTAGTAGGCTAGAAGTCCAAATTCAGGGTGTCAGCTCCAGGGAAAGGCCTTCCGTGTCAGCTCTGGAGGAAGGTCCTTGCCATCCATCTTCCCTGGACTAGGAGTTTCTCAGGTGCAGGGACCCTGGGTCCAAAGGATGCGCTCTGCTCCTAGTGCTGCTTTCTTGGTAGTATGAGGTCCCCCACTCTCTGCTCACTTCCCTTTCCTTTCATCTCTTGTAAGATAAAAGGTGATGTAAGCCACACCTCAGGGAAATGCCCTTTACATTGGATCAGGGATGTGACCTTAGTAAGGATGTTACAATCCCACCCTAATCCTCTTTAACATAAAATTACAATCACAAAATGGAGGACAACCACACAATACTGGGAATCAGGGCCTAACCAAGTTGACACATATTTTTGGGGGACACAATTCAATCCATGACAGAATGTTTCATCCAAACTCAATTTTCCTTTTTTTTTTTTAACACATCCTAAACTTTGCCTACACAGTTTTCTCTAACTAGCCTCACCTTTTCCTACCAACTTACCAAGCTCTAATTAATAAGTCACATATGCATAGTATACATAAAAGGAATGTTCATTTTTAGTGCTATCTAAAATGTAAAAAAATAAATAATACATATGCCTACCAAAAGTGGAATATTTTAATGCAAAATACAACATTTATATAATAGAAAATTACGTAAACATGAATATTATAATGTAGAAATATATATTTTACATGGACGCATAGTACTGATACATGTATTAAACACAGGAGTTTCCAAGACTGTTTCATTGTATGATCCACGTTTGTGCAATAATTGAAGAGAGAGACCAAAACATCAGTCAAAAGAAAGAAATCCATGTCATAAAACAGAAAATCAAACCCACTGCCATCAAGTCGATTCGGACTCATAGCAACCCTGTAGGACAGAGTAGAACTGCCCCATAGATTTTCCAAGGAGCGCCTGGTGGATTCAAACTGCCAACCTTTTGGTTAGCAGCTAGCTGTAGCTCTCAACCACTATGCCACCAGGGTTTCCAATCCATGTCCTACAACCCCAGGAAAGTGCTCATCTCATACACTGCAGTGCCAGCAGGGGGCACCCACATGCAGCTCAGGTTTCAACTCAGTTCAGCCAGTAAACTACAGAGCAATAAACTGCAAATGGAAACAGGAGTAGGTACAAATGAATATGAAGAAACTTAAGTTTCTGTCTGCCTACTAACATTAAAAAAAAAAAAAAACACTCAAATATGTTAGGGTAGATTCTCCCCAAATTTGGAAGACACTTAAAGGACAGTCTGATTTAAAAGCTGTACAATGTATGCAAAATTGAGGGGCCCCCTGGTGGCGCTGGCTACTAAGAACTTGGCTGCTAATCAAAAGGTCAGCAGTTCAAATCCACCAGCAGCTCCCTGGAAACTCTGAGGCAATTCTACTCTGTCCTATAGGGTCACCATGCACTCAACGGCAACGGGGTTTTGTTGTTTTAATTTTTTTGGAGGGTATCTCAGAGATTGGTAATATGGCTGTCCTACAGGAGAGGCATGCCACAGACATTCAATATTATGCACACAATGACACGAAAGCCAGCATGAAGGGGCTCGCACTGACCGAATATGAGACAATTTGTTCACCAAACAATTAATGACAGCAATCATTTATAGACATTACAAGAATATGACGGCAAATGTTTTGTTACATGTATATTTACCACAATTTTTAAAAAAAGAGAGACTAGGAGTCCATGAATCCATATAAATAATAAATAGAAAAATAAAGGCCGAGAAGGGAGGCTCTTTCTTACTGAAGAGCGCCAAGTACCAATCACTATAAAGATTCAGGCAATAAACATCAGTGGTGACGGGATAATTTGGAACTAGTGGGGATGGCTGCAAAACATGATGAATGTAATGAATATCCCTGAATTGACACAGCAAATGTTTTGTTTCATATCTATATCTGTTTGCCACAATAAACACACACACACATACACAAAGAGTCATCCCGTTAAACCCACTGCCATCAAGTCGATTCCAACTCAGAGCAACCCTACAAGGCAAGAGTAGAACTGCCCCATAGATTTCCAAGGCTGTAATTTTTACAGAAGCAGATACCACATCTTTCTGTGGCAGAGCAGCCGGTGAGTTCAAACCACCAGCCTTTGGGTTAGTAGCCAAGAGCTTAACCACTGCGCCACCAGGGCTCCTTAACGAATCATGAGTGGATGTTAAATCTAAGGAGAGGTTATGATGAGGAGCAGGAAGTTTGCATAGTCTTAAAGTGCCTCCCCCACAGATTAATGATTTGTTGCAAGGGAAAATACAGTAATTATACAGTGGAGAAAATGGACACAACGCTTTGACTGGATGATCAAAATCACCATCACCAACGAGAGACAGATGGACAATGTGTATCTTCAAATTTGATACCCTGAGTACCTACATAGTACTCTGCCTAGGAGAGCAAAACCTGAATCTAATCATGAGGAAACATCAGACATTTAAGTCCAACCTGAGGAAGATTCTGTTTAAAAAGGCAGGCGCCACATTCTTCAAAAATATCAGCGTCATAAAAGGCAAAGGAAAGCTGTGAAAACTATTCATATTAAAGTTACTAAAGGAAACTAAAGAGACACAACAGGAGTCCCTGAGTGGCACAAATGGTTAACGTGCTTGGCTGCTAACCAAAAGGCTGGAGGTTTGAGTCTACCCAGAAGCACGGCAGAAGAAAGGCCTGAAAAATCAGACACTGAAAACCCTATGGAGCACAGTTCTACTCTGACACACCTGGGGTTGCCATGAGTCATTGTTGACTCCACGGCAACTGTTCTTGTTTTTTTTTTTTTAAGAAACATGACCATGAAAGATCATACATAATCCTAGACTGGATCCTATACGGAGGGGAAAAAAACAAATTCTACAAAATATTATTGTTCAGTTGATAAAAACTGGAATATAATGGTATGTTAAAGTAATGTATCAATATCAGATTTTTTGAAGTTGCTAAGTGGACTGTGATTATGTGAAAGAATATCCGACTTCTTAGGAAATACACATTGAAGTGATTAGGGGTAAGGAGCCATGCTATATGCAACTCTGTAATGGTTAAGAAAAAACATATACTATGCGTGTGTGTATGTACACACACACAGAATGATAAAGCAAATGGGATTAAATGTTAGCAGTACGTAAATGTGGGTAAAGAATATGCAGATGTTCTCTGCACTACTCTTCTTGCAACTTTTCTGTAAATTTGGAATTATTTCCAAACAAAAAATTTTCAAACGACTGAGAAGAGCTCCTCTGCATCTGATTAAGCAACCTTGAGGAAAAGGGGGCAGAAAAGAGCAGACCCTGTTGCCGGCTGGAAACCTCAGGTTCTGCTCCGCACAACTCGTCTCAGCCCATAAATGAGAGACCGAGATGGGAGAGTAGAAAGCCGTTTCATTGCACAAGGAAAGGAACAGTCAGGGCTGCTGCCACCAAGACTGCTCAGTGAGGGCAAGAGGGAAGGTTACTTTTTAGGCATTTACAAGTAGGAAAGTTCATACAAATTACATCAGCAACATTCTGAATCATACTACGCAGGCACAATGGAGTTTACGTATAACTTCACGCATCACGTGTTCAGAAAATGGCAGTTAACCACCCCCCGAGGCAGGAAAGTTACTATGTATGAGGTATTTAATGAGCTAAAAGGTTATCCTAAATGTCAACATCGCACCTTAAACTGGTTTCCACCGATTTTCTCTAATTTGGGGCAACAGTTAAAAAAAGGTTAATGTTAAGCTATGGGGCGTGTCAAGTGTCAAGCAAGGGAACCAGAATCTTGATGTAAAGCTATGGGGCATGCCAAACAAAGGAACCAAGATTTCAATGTAAAGCTATGGGGCATGTCAAGCAAGTTGCTTGCTTGACGCAGTAGTATTTTCCGCAGTCTGGGGACCTCTGTCTTAACTCTGCCTCACAGTAGTAAGGGGAGAAAGTGGTGTAATAGGATCGAGCTATAACAAAAGGGCTGGTGGTTCGAACTCACCCAGCAGCTCCGAAAGAGAAAAGACCTGGCTATCTGCTCCTGTAAAGATTAAACCAAACCCACTGCCATCAAGTTGATTCTGACTCATAGTGACCCTGTAGGACACAGCAGAGCTGCCCTGTAGGGTTTCCAAGGCTGTAAATCTTTATGGAAGCAGATGCCACGTCCTTCTGCCTCAGAATGGCTGGTGGGTTCGGAAAGCCGAGCTTTCAGTTAGCAGCCAAGTGTTTCAACCACTGAGCTATGAGTTAAAGTCAACTTGACAGCACCTAACAACAACAAGAAGCATACAGGTAGGTATCTCTGGCTTAGACATACAGGCACATCCTGACTCCTGGTCACTTTTGAGAGCTGAAAGGACTCTCTATACCTTCCGCTGAAGAAGCAGCTAATTTACTCTCCACAGTAAAGAGGAGTCGTATCACTGCATCCTTTGCCGGTCACATCTTCCCCAAGGAAGGCCAGGGATGACCTGTTCCACAGTAAGGATGATCCAGTAGGGAGGCTGGGGGGAGGTTAATGACGTACCACTTGCTTTTTCCCTCACTGTGGCACAAAAAAAAAAAAAATTTTTTTTTTTTTGGTGCCACAATAAAGAAGCCCTGGTGGCACAGGGGTTAAGCACTCAGCTGCTAACTGAAAGATCGGCAGTTCAAACCCACCAGCCACTCTATGGGAGACAGATGTGGCAGTCTGCTTTCATAAAGATTATAGCCTTGGAAACCCTATAGGGCAGTTCTACTTTGTCCTGTAGCGTTGCTATGAGTCAGAATCGACCTGATGGCTATGGGTTTTTGGCCGTAATAAACAAACCTCAACTTAAAAAAAAGCAGGGGAGGGGTACCAAATATGAAAAAAGTATTCAATTTTAAATATGAAATTGAAATCACAACAGATGCTTCAATTTCTCATTTAATCCTCAAAACCTCTGTTAAAACCAATAAACCAGCTGCTATCGAGTCAACTCCAACTTATGGAGACACTATGTATCAGAGTAGAACTGTGCTCTGTTGGGTTTTCGATGGCTGATTTTTCAGAAGTAGATTGCCAGGCCTTTCCTCCAAGGTGCCTATGTTAGGTAAGTGCTATGATTACCCCCACTTTTCTTATCGGAAAACAAGACAAAGGCAATTTATGTAAAATATGCATGGTAAACTGGGATTCAGACTCCGGCAATCTGGCTCCAGTGCTCTCAAGAAGCAAAACACACAGAAGAAAATCTCGAATGACCTATATTACAGGAATAAAAAGAGAGAAAGCAAACAATACTAAAGCTACAGAGTTTTTTTTAAAAATTCACCGGATTTGAGTTTCCTGGTGATCTTGCAAAAAAAAGTTTTACTAAGAGTAATGCTGGAAACAAATGAAGAGAAGTGGAGGCCAGGTAGGGGAAAACAAGGGTAGAAGCAAGAGAAAAGAAGTTTTTTATGTTGTTAGTGTGTGTGATAGATGAGGCAAAGGAACCAGTGCTGAAAATGGGGCACCTAGGGATCAGCCGGGGGGAGGAGTTGTACAGGAGAGGGCTTAGGGACCGAGATCACCACTTAGGAAACAGAGTCCCATGCTTAGGGGGAAAGAAAGCTTTGAAAAGTGGGGCTCAATTTCTTAACTGCTTAAAACAGGGCAGAAGAATTTTGGCTTTCTCCTAAAAATATGTTTGGAAAGAAAAAAAAACCCCACTGCCACCAAGTCGATTCTGACTCACAGAGACCCTACAGGACACAGCAGAACTGCCCCATAGGGTTTCCAAGGAGTGGCTGCTGGATTCAAACTACTGACCTTTTGATTAGCAGGGGAGCTCTTAACCACTGCGCTATCAGTTTAGAGACAGACCTTCCGTGAGAAATTCAGGAAGTGTTACCTATGGGAATGCCATTACTTTCCCCTTTTACTTTCTACCCTAAGGGGGGAGAAGTCTATTGTGGCACAGTATTATAAGAAAAAATTGTCTTTGAAGTCCCTTCTCCAGAACAAGTGTATAAACTAGTAGACATATTCCAATTATTTAGACCTAAACACAAGTACTTTTTAAGTGATAAGTGAGTTCCTAAAAAGTAAAAATCCACTCACTTGAACCACTAACCGCAAAGAAATTCTCAACTGGCAGGAACTCCTAACATTCTAGATGGAATGCTTTTCTGCCCTCTCAAACTATTGCAACTGAGTTAATGACAAAGAGACTGGCAAGCCAGGGACTTTTTTTTTTTTGTCTGTAAGAAATGTTTTTTGAAAACCAAAGACACAAGGGAAAGATTAGCCCAAATGACTAATGAACCCCAAGCACTGCAGCCTCCACCAGACTGAGCCCAACACAACTAGATGGTGCCCGGCTACCACCACCAACTGCTCTGACAGAGATCACAATCGAGGGTCCCAGATAGAGCTGGAGAAAAATACCGAACAAAATTCTAACTCACACACACACAAAAAGACCAGATTTACTGGTCTGACAGAGACTGGAGAAAACCCAAGAGTATCGCCCCCAGACACCCTTTTAGCTCAGTAATGAAGTCACTCCTGAGATTCACCCTTCAGCCAAAGATTAGACAGGCCCATTAAAAAAGAAAAGAAAAAAGAAATGTTCTCTAAAATGTGAAAGAGTAGAAGTCACACAAGGCTCCAGTTTTTCCCTCATCTCCAAATACATTTTCTGGTTGAACCTTTAACTACGAAAGTCAGAGCCTGTTGAGAAGTCTCAAGAATGCCTATATTCTCTATGCCAAGGGAGTGGAGACTGGATTACAAAATGTACAAAAGGTATTACTATTTCAATGTGGTCAACTACTGTCTATTCAGGACATGTTCCTGCCACCACTGCTCTCAGACTAAAGAGAACTAATAAGCACACTAGAAAATAATGTAAAGATAGCTTGATACTGGTCATGTACCTGGCAAGAACTAAGTACAACATGCGGATATTTTATTTTAAAAATAGAGTCTGACTTCAAGTTTTACAGTTATGCCTCACAGTGATTGGTGGTATCGTGATTGCAAGCTCAGGTAAAAGTTCTCAAAGCAATGCTTCTCAAACTTTAATATGCATAGAAACTACCTGGGGACCTTGTGGAAATAGAGATTCTGACTGAGTAGTCTGGGGTGAAGCCTGAGACTCAGCATTTCTGACCAGCTCCAGGTGACTACCGAGGCTTCAGGTCTGGCTTTGGATAATGGTTGCTAATTGCTAAGTTTGCCTCATAGTGAAAGCTTGAGGAAATTCTAAATACTTGTCATTTTACATTGCTTTCAAAACTTTCTAAATATATATTTTTGGAAATAAGCGCTTCACAGCCTTGGCAGCCAAATGGTGTTGTTTTGTTTTTTTGTTTGCTTTTGTTTTCCTGCTGTCCTAACAGTTCACAAAGCAAACACATTCAGCCAGGAGACAAAAGTGGCCATGTCATAACCAGGAACACACCTGCCTCATCTCCTCAATAGGAAAATTACACAGACTCTTGGAATAATAATAATAATATACTGAGTCTGGAATAAAAGTTCACTAATAAAGAAAGCAGGCCAGTGTGTCTGACAGTATTAGCGATGTATCTGAGAGCACTGTGGTCTCTCTGGCAAGATTACTGGAAGATGAACAGGTTTCATCCAAGCTAAGTGTTTCCAATTTGCTGACTGAGTTTAAAGAGAGCTCTGTGGAGCTGCATAAACATGACCCACTGTCAGAACCTGAAAAGAAATAAATGACCTAGTGAGCCAAATTTTAATATGGAGAAACTTCCATAATACACAGCTATTTTCAGCAACTAGAGGCTCCTATGAAACACTTTTCCTTAAGGGAATGGGAGCTTCCCCAAAGCAGCAGACACTTATTTAAAATTAATATTTGACCAAGAACTGCAACCATCAGCCAGCTAAGTAAGGCATACCAAACATACTCAGATCGCTCTACCACCAAGTCATACCTTTCAGCAGCTGAACCTGCTTTTAAACTGTAACAAGTTAATCAGGTGTCTCCAGTTAAGTCAACCATTAACAAAATACATAGCATAAATGTTCTTTTTTTTTTTTGCTAAATTTTATTAAGAAATAAAGTCTCATTCTAAAGCCTATAGCACCTCTATCTGAATCTGTCGCTCTGGTTAAGAACTGCCATTTCTAATCCAAAACTTTACATACTTTTCTTTTTGAAGATGGCAGTGGAATACCAATGCTACAAGTAAACTCAAAAGAAGCACGTTACCTTGAAACCACATCAACAGCTGGAAATCTTCAAGGGTTGCCTTCCTGTCTTTTGGCAATTTTTCTTTTTAATTTTTATTGTGCTTTAAATGAAAGTTTACTAATCAAGTAAGTCTCGCGTACAAATATTTATATACACCTTGCTATATACTCCTAATTGCTCTCCCCCTAATGAGACAGCATACTCCTTCCCTCCACTCTCTCTTTTCATGTCCATCTGGCCAGCTTCTGACTCCCTCTGCCCTCCCGTCTACCCTCCACACAGGAGATGCCAACATAGTCTCATCTGTCTACTTGACTGAAGAAGTTCACTTCAACAGTATCATTTTCTTCCCGTTGTACACTCCAAACCCTGTCTAAACAGTTGGCTTTGGGAATGGTTCCAGACATGGGCAAACAGACGATCTGGGGACCATGATCACCAGGGTCCTTCTAGTCTCAGTCAGACCATAAAGTCTGGTCTTTTTATGAGAATTTGGGGTCTGCATCCCACTGTTCTCCTCCCTCAGGGGATCTCTGCTGTGTTCCCTGTCAAAGCAGTCATTGGTTGTAGCCAGGCACCATCTAGTTCTTCTAGTCTCAGGCTGATGTAGTCTCTGGTTTATGTGGCCCTTTCTGTCTCCTGGGCCCATAATTACCTCGTATCTTTGGTGTTCTTCATTCTACTTTGCTCCAGGTGGGTTGAGACCAACTGATACATCTTAGATGGCTGCTTGCTAGCATGTAAGACCCCAGGCGCCACTCTCCCAACTGGGATGCAGAATGTTATGTTAATAGATTTTATTATGCAAATTGACTTAGATGTCCCCTGAAACTATGGTACCCAAACTCCCACCCCTGCTACACTGGCCTTTGAAGCATTTAGTTTATTCAGGAGACTAATCTGCTTTTGATTTAGTCCAGTTGTGCTCACCTCTCCCACATTGTGTGTTGTCTTTCCCTTCGACTAAAATAGTTCTTATCTACTACTGAATTGGTGAAAACCTGTCTCCCTCCCTCCTTTCTCCCTCTTGTAACCATCAAAGAATATTTTCTTCTCTGTTTAAACTATTTCTCCAGTTCTTATAATAGTGGTCTTACACAATATTTGTCCTTTTGCAACTGACCAATTTCACTCAGCATAATGCCTTCCAGATTCTTCCATCTTATGAAATGTTTCATAGATTCATCATTATTCTTTATCAATACCTAGTATTCCATTGTGTGAATATATGATAATTTATTTAACCATTCATCTGCTGATGGGCGTCTTGGTTGCTTCCATCTTTTTGCTATTGTAAACAGTGCTGCAATGAACATGGGTGTGCATGTATCTATTCGTGTAAAGGCCGTTATTTCTCTAGGCTATATTCCAAGGAGTGGGATTGCTGGATAGTTCTATTTCTAGCTTTTTAAGGAAGCGTGAAATCAATTTCCAAAGTGGTTGTACCATTTTACATCCCCACCAGCAGTGTACAAGTGTTCCGGTCTCTCCACAGTCTCTCCAACATTGATTATTTTGTGCTTTCTGGATTAATGCCAGCCTTGTTGGAGTGAGATGGAATCTCATTGTAGTTTTGAGTTGCATTTCTCTAATGGCTAATGATCATGAGCATTTCCTCATGTATCTGTTCCCCACCTGAATGTCTTCTTCAGTGAAGTGTCTGTTCATATATTTTGCCCATTTTTTAATTGGGTTATTTGTCTTTTTGTAGTTGAGTTTTTGCAGCATCATGTAGATTTTAGAAATCAGACGCTGATCGGAGATGTCATAGCTAAAAACTTTTTCCCCATCTGTAGGTAATCTTTTTACTCTTTTGGTGAAGTCTTTGGATGAGCATAGATGTTTGAGTTTTAGGAGCTCCCAGTTATCTAGTTTCTCTTCTGCATTGATAGTAATGTTTTATATACTGTTTATGCCATGTATTAGGGCTCCTAACATTGTCCCTATTTTTTCTTCCATGATATTTATCGTTTTAGATTTTATATTTAGGTCTTTAATCCATTTTGAGTTAGTTTTTGTGCATGGTGTGAGGTATGGGTCTTGTTTCATTTTTTTGCGGATGGATAACCAGTTATGCCAGCACCATTTGTTAAAGAGACTGTCTTTTCCCTCATTTGACTGACTTTGGTCCTTTGTCAAATATTAAAAAAAAAAAAAAAATTTGTCAAATATTAGCTGCTCATATAAAAAAAAAAATTCTTTTTTTTTACGTATGTGGATGGATTTATGTCTGGATTCTCAATTCTGTTCCATTGGTCCATGTATCTGTTGTACCAGTACCAGGCTGTTTTGACTACTGTGGCGGTATAACAGGTTCTAATATCAGGTACAGTGAGGCCTCCCACTTTGTTCTTCTTTTTCAGCAATGCTTTACTTATCCGGGGCCTCCTTCCTATCCATATGAAGTTGGTGATTTGTTTCTCCATCTCATTAAAAAATGGCGTTGGAATTTGGATCGGAATTACATTGCATCTATAGATGGCTTTTGGTAGAATAGACATTTTTATAACATTAAGTCTTCCATCCACAAGCAAGGTATGTTTTTCCACTTATGTAGGTCTCTTTTGGTTTCTTCAGTAGTGTCTTGTAGTTTTCTTTGTATAGGTCTTTTACATCTCTGGTAAGATTTATTCCAAAGTATTTTATCTTCTCGGGGGCTACTGTAAATAGTAATAATGTGGTGATTTTGTCTTCAATGTTCTTTTTGTTGGTGTAGAGGAATCCAACTGATTTTTGTATATTTATATTGTGTCCTCATCCTCTGCTGAACTCTTCTATTAGTTTCAGTAGTTTTCTTGAGGATTCTTTAGGGTTTTCTGTGTATAAGATCATGTCATCTGCAAATAGAGACACTTTTATTTCTTCCTTGCCAATCTGAATGCCCTTTATTTCTTTATCTAGCCTAATTGCTCCGGCTAGGACCTCCAGCACAATGTTGAATAAGAGTGGTGATAAAGGGCATCCTTGTCTGGTTTCCAATCTCAAGGGGGATGTTTTCAGACTCTCTCCATTTAGGATGTTGGCTGTTGGCTTTGTATAATGCCCTTCATTATATTGAGGAATTCTCCTTCTATTCCGATTTTGCTGAGGGTTTTTATCATGAATGGGTATTGAACTTTGTCAAATGTCTTTTCTGCATCAATTGATAAAACCATGTGGTTCTTTTGTTTTATTTATATGATGGATTACATTAATTGTTTTTCTAATGTTGAACCATCCCTGCATACCTGGTATGAATCCCACTTGGTCATGGTAAATTATTTTTTTGATATGTTGTTGAATTCTGTTGGCTAGAATTTTGTTGAGGATTTTTGCATCTAAGTTCATGAGAGAAATAGGTCTATAATTTTCCTTTTTTGTGGTGTCTTTACCTGGTTTTGGTATCAGGGATACGCTGGCTTCATAGAATGAGTTTGGGTGGTATTCCATTCTTTTCTATGCGCTGAAATACCTTTAGTAGTAGTGGTGTTAACTCTTCTCTGAAAGTTTGGTCGAACTCTGTAGTGAAGCTCTCTGGACCACGGCTTTTTTTTGTTGGGAGTTTTTTGATTACCTTTTCAATCTCTTCTTTCGTTATGGATCTATTTAGTTGTTCTACCTCTGTTCCTGTTAGTTTAGGTAGGTAGTGTGTTTCCAGGAATTCATCCGTTTCTTCTAGGTTTTCAAATTTGTTAGAGAACAGTTTTTTGTAGTAATCTGATAGGATTCTTTTAATTTCAGTTGGGTATGTTGTAATATCGCCCATCTCATTTCTCATTCAGGTGATTTGCTTCCTCTCCTGTTTTTCTTTTGTCAGGTTTGGCCAATGGTTTATTAATTTTGTTAGTTTTTTCAAAGAACCAGCTTTTGGTCTTGTTAATTCTTTCAATTGTTTTTCTGTTTTCTATTTCATTTCGTTCTGCTCTAATTTTTATTATTTGCTTTCTTCTGGTGCCTGTGGGTTTCTTTTGTTGCTCTCTTTCGATTTGTTCAAGTTGTAGGGATAATTCTTTGATGTTGGCCCTTTCTTCTTTTTGGATGTGTGCATTTATTGATATAAATTAACCTCTAAGCACTGCTTTCACTGGGTCCCAAAGGTTCTGATAAGAGGTGTTTTCCTTCTCATTGGATTCTATGAATCTTTATTCCATCCTTAATGTCCTCTATAACCCAGTCTTTTCTGAGCAAGGTATTGTTCAGTTTCCAAGTGTTTCTGATTTCTTTCCCTGCTTTTTCTGTTAATGATTTCTACTTTTATGGCCTTATGGTCAGAGAAGATGCTTTGTAATATTTCAATGTTTTGGATTCTGCTAAGGCTTCCTTTATGACCTAATACGTGGTCTGTTCTAGAGAATGTTCCCTGTGCACTAGAAAAGAAAGTATACTTGGCTGCTGTTGGGTGGAGTGTTCTGTACATGCCTATAAGGTCAAGTTGGTTGATTGTGGCATTTAGATCTTCTGTGTCTTTATTGAGCTTTCTGGATGTCCTGTCCTTCACCAAAACCAGTGTGCTGAAATCTCCTACTATAATTGTGGAGCTGTCTATCTCATTTTTCAATGCTGTTAGAGTTTATTTTATGTATCTTGCCCCCACGTCACTCTGAAGAAAGCGTGTCCCTCTTCCCTAGAGTGTACAGGTGGGTGGGTTTTGCAGACGGACCATGGACCCCCAATGCTTTTGATTTTAAGGACTGGGAAGTACCAGTTATCCTTGGACCCCTGTCACCGGTGGCTGGGTGACCTGAGTGGAGCTACCAGTCCTTAGGCCCCTGATTTGGGTAGGTGAGGACCCTGTTTAATAGGCAAAGGGCTGTCAATCATCAAACACCCACCTCGCCACTGCACAGCTGAAACAGTTGCTGTCTGCCAACAAGTACCTATTTTCATGAAATAGGCCCACACAGGTCCATGCAAGAGGGAAAGGTATTCAAAGTCCACGGACTGTTTAGGCCTGGACAGGAGTCACTTCTCTCTGGAGCTCCCCAGGCTAGTGGAGCTGGCAAATTATCTTTTCCCCCAATTGTGAATTTATTCCTTTTCCAAGGCCAGGTAAATGGCTCCAGATGCTCAACAGGGCCTATCTCAGGCCCAGGGAAATCAACAGCCTCTAAAGCCAACTTGGGGGTGGGGGTGCAGTAAAATATACCCAAGTACTTAGCCTTTGGCCAGAGTACTGTTCTTCTCTGGTTCCGAAGGTGCGAGTGGGCTGTGCAGCTGACTGGTTCTCCCTGAGGAAACTGCAGCCCAACGCTACTACCAGCCCACCGCAGCCGCTCCCAGGAATGGTATCCGAGGGATCCCGGCGATTCAGGTCCGGAAACTCCTCTCTGCTTCTGAACCGTCTCTCCCTCCCCCTACCGCTCAGTCTGTTTTCTAACTTTGCCATTGATGTTAAGGGCTCGTAGCTTGTCATAAACGTAATTGTTTCACTTGTTTTTTCAGGTCTTTGTTGTAAGAGGGATCACCGGAAGCCTCTGGCTATTCCGCCATCTTGGCCCCACCCCTCGTAGCTCAAGACCTTGCATTTTTGAAATATCTGAGTATAATAAGAACTGTATTTATTATTGTTAAGGCTCCTTATTGACTTTTCTCAGAGAGTTTTCTGAAACATCATTGTCAAGCAGGTGTTTATCAAAACAGTATATAATTTTATTTATTCCAGAAAGCTCTCTCAGTGTTAAAGGACAGGATAATTCAAGTTTGGGTTGAAGGAAAGGATGAGATGGGGAAATGCTTTTCGGAAAAATATCCAAAACTATGCAACCATGTAAGTGCTCTCATGTTGCCCCCGAAAGATCAAGATAACAAACTATGTGTATGATTTAATAGTCTCACTTAATATGGCTGACTGCTAATTAATCACTGAGCCAATTTCTTCTTATGCACACAGCCAGGCTAGGTTTCCCAGCCTCCCTTACAGTTAGATGTGGCCATGTCACGAAATTTTAGCCAAATAAAAGTGATACGAATGTAACATGAGGGAGACATAGTGATTTTTGCTGATAGCCACCAAGAATTTTCACTACAGTAAAACTTAGCTTACGCTGACTATCTTGCCAAATAGGCCTTCAGACAAATTTCTTAAATTTTTCTTTTAAAATGATCATATACCCATAAGAGTTGAAAGAATCATTCATACTTTAAATTACTACCAGATGGACCAAAACGAAAAACTTCAAAAAGGGGCAATGAGGGATGGGTGGAAGCACACCAAGCATGATCGAGGAATACTCATCCTTAAACATGTTAAATACTTGTTCCTACTGTCAGACCTCAGTGTCCGGATTTGTTCTGAAAATGTTTCTTATCAAGAATAGGAAGCATCTAGCAGCAGGCAGGCCTGGTTAAGTTGCTGCAGTAAGGAGGACAATTTTCAGCAAGCAGACAGACACCGGGGGACAAGCAAGTATACCAGCAGGTCAAAAACGTATTTCACCTACTGTGCTGCTCTGCCTGGAGGAAAACACCCAGCGCACTGAAACTCGTCTGTCTTGGTCTACCACGAAGGCTTCATAAGGCATCAGACATAGTTGCATTCAAACACGCAACAGGCATTCAAATGTTTGGAGACTGAAGGACCACCACAGAAAGCATGTTTATGTGCAGTTTCCACAGAAGGTCTGATGTTGCAATAAAGGAAATGATGGTTTTCTTATCAAGGTCCATTATTAATGCCTGGTGAACAATCACCTGAGCAGCTCTGATTAAATTCTTCCCAAGTATTAAAAAAATGCAGTGTTTTGAATATCTGCTTCCAAGCTAGAAGTGTTGCAAATTTATGGAAAAGTACTGTCTTCATCAAAGAATCCTCTAGCTTAGATGAAGGTGGTTTCACAAAACTGACTGGTAGTCCAACATGTTTCTAAAGCTAAACAGAAACATTTGCAAAAAAAAAAAAAAAAACTATGCAATACAGGAGGACACCAAATTCAAGGCCTACACTTGATCCTTAGTCTCTTTTTTCCTAGGCAAAAATTCAGTGAAAAAAACAACCTACCAAGATGGCAAACGCATCACTGCCCGGGGGTACAATTAATAATGGCAGCCCTCGGCAGAGTGCCTTTCCATGGTTTCTAAAAAGACAGCCATGGCCCCTGTATCTCCTCTCAGGACTAAGTTCTAAACATTTACCCAGCAAGTTGATCAAAACAGAGAGCAATTCTAAATTTAGATTCTCCATAAGAGGATCTGACTGAGAAAGATAATCCTCTGGAGAAATCTGGCCTTTGAATTTGGAGAACTGGAAATCAAAGGGCACTAACTGCAAAGGGACATAATGACATAGGACTGAGCTCTGAAAGACAAGAGACCATGGTAATACTTGTCTTAAGTAGGAAGATTGCTGATTTAAATAAGCTGATCCAAGCCCTAGGATTTTTCTCTGCCACATTTTCTTACTTTTAAACAAAAACAAACGCTATTCAAACTGACTTCCTTTTACAGATTTTACTCTGCTGCTTACGAACAAGCAAAGGAACAGAAGCAGAAAGACAACAAGACACCTTCAGCACGCCCCTCTAAAAACCAAAGAGAAACCCCCCTGCCAAAAAAAAAAAAAAAACAGTTGCCATCGAGTCGATTCCAACTCATGGCATCCCATGAACTGGGCACCATAATTTTTGCGAAAGAAACTAGAGTTGGCCTCATTGAGATAGTCTACCGAAACAAGGTTCATTCTTGGCTACTGTGTAAAGGATGGTTCAGCACATGGCTTCTCAGAAATTAATGAGTCAGCTCCTTTCAGCCACCTAACCAGCTAAATGCTTATTAAGTCGGTGCTGAGCTCAGACTACTGTACTAAGAGTTATGGTGATATATTTTACTGTTAAATGTCTTGACAGCAGGGACCCTGTCAACAACATATGTGGGCGGGGGGGAATGATTGAGATAACAAATAAGCTTGATAAAGGAGCAAATAGGCAACTAAAGTACATGTGCGTGTGTGTGTGTATATGTGTGTCTGTGTGTGTGTCTGACTGCTGAGGGACTCTAGAATGTTGAAAATGAATGAATATAACTCAAAACTTCACAACAGAAACCGCAGCATGTACTAGTTATCTAAGGCTGTGTAACAAATGACTTCAAAACTTAGCAGCTTAATTAAAACAACAGAAATTTATTATCTCAGTTTCTGAAGGTCAGGTATCAGGAGCAGTTTGGCTGGGTAGTTCTGGCTCAGGTTTCTTTTAAGGTTGCAGTCAAGCTATTGGCCATGCTTGGCTGAGACTGAAGTAGCTGCTTTCAAGCTCACTCATGTGGCTGCCAGCAGGAGGCTTTAGTTCCTCCTCAATATGGCTCTCCATTGAGCTGCTGGCAACATAGCAGCTAGATTCCCACAGAGAAAGTGATCGAGAGAAAGACCAAGTTGGAAGCCACAGTCTGTAATAACTTAGTCTTTTTAGACGTGACATATCATCATTTCTGCCTTACTCTGGTCACACAGACCAACCTGGTACCACGTGGGAGGGGACTATACAAGGGTATACTAGGATCACAGGAAACCATCTTAGAAACTAGTGCCACATAGGGTATACTAGTACTATAAAATGGTGCAAAACAACACCTCTGTAATGAGTTGTGACACTGAAAACATATACACACTGAAAAGACAAAAAAAAATTTAAGTTCTCAATCATATAGAAAGATGCGACTAGCTTATCCCAAACAAAGCATGACCAATGATGTTCTTCTCCAGTTGTTGTGTGCCACTGAGTCGATTTCAACTCATAGTGACCTTATTAGACAGAATAGAACTGCCACTGGAATCGACTCGACGCCAACAGTGTTCTGGAATCTTTTGGGGAGCAGATGGCTAAGTCTTTTCTCCTGGTGAGTTCGAACCGATTAGCAGCCAAGCACTTTACCCACTGCATCACCAGGGCTCCTTTTTTCTCCAGTAGTGGGGAGGAATTTGTGCAAATGCATCTGATTGTAAATCACATATATACATGATAAAAAGGCTGTTACTAGTAGACGGTATAATGGAAGGAGTACGTTTTGGAGTCAAGTGGAGTGAGACAGCAATTTCAACCCCATGGCTCTTTGGCTGTGTCACCTTGGGCAAGTTTCTTCATCAGCATAAGCCTCTGGTTTCTCATCTGTAAAACTGGGCTATTAACTACCTACTGTCATGGATTCAATTGTGTCTCCAAAAAGTATCTGTCAACTTGACTGGGCTATGATTCCCAATATTGTATGACTGTCCACCATTTTCCTATCTGATGTGATTTTCCTGTGTGTTGTAAATCCTACCTCTATGACGTTAATGAAGTGGGATAGGTGGCAGTTATGTTAATGAGGCAGGACTCAATCTACAAAATTGGATTGTGTCTTGAGCCAATTTCTTTTGAGATATAAAAGACAGAAGCGAGCAAAGAGACAGGCGGACCTTATACCACCAAGAAAGCCATGCCGGGAGCACAGCACATGCTTTGGACCCGGGGTTCCTGCATGGAGAAGCTCCTAGTCCAGGGAAAGACTGATGACAAGGAACTTCCTCCAGAGCCAAAAGAGAAAGCCTTCCCCTGGAGCTGACACCCTGAATTTGGACTTCTAGCCTACCAGACTGTGAGAGAATAAACTTCTGTTTGTTAAAGCCATCCACTTGTGGTATTTCTATTACAGCAGCACTAGATGACTAAGCCACTACCTAATAGGGCTGTTGTGAACTGACATAGAACATGCTTAGCATACGGTAAGCACTCAATAAACAATGGCATCCTCTCTCTAGATAAATCACTGTAATCTAGGAAATTAAAACACTCTAATGAAAGTCATCACAGATTATTACTATAGCTTTGGAAATAGCAGTATTTTATTCTATAGCTCAAGGGCAAGTAAACCACTCAAAGTAACTGTTAAAAATGAAAATTACTGGCCTCATTTTCAGAGACCATGATTCAGTAAAATCAAAAACAACTGTATCTAACACTAAATGCTAACTACATGACAGGGTTCTAAGCACTCCACATGAACCACATGAATTAGCACATTTTAAAGATGAAGAAACTGAGGCACAGAAAAGTTAACTATTTTACTCAAGATCACACAGCTAAGTAAAGACATATCCAGGATTTGAACCCAGAGAGACTATCTTGATTCTGTGCTCAGAACCATTACGCTGCTTTGCCTGGTCATGGAGTGTAATCCTTTTTTACATGTTTTGAACAGAACTGAGAGTCCAGAAACAAACCCTCACATTTAGAGTCAACTGATTTTTTTATCTTTTCTTTGATTTTTGACAAAGTACCATGATAATTCAACAGGAAAAAAAGAGTCTTTTTATCAAATAATGCTGAACAACTGGATCTCCACACAGAAAAAAATAAAGCTAGACCCCTACCTCACACCACACACTTAAAATCAAAGACCTAAATGTAAGCCTAAACCATAAAACTCTTAGAAGAAAGCAAGTGTAAATGTAAATGTACATGATGATAAACGCATAATGTTCCTTAGGTAAGGAGGGCCACTTGCTTACTTTGGAGACGTCATCAAGAAAGACCAGTAGCTTCAAAAGGACATCAGGTCTGGTAACACAGATGATCAGCAAAAACGAGGGAAACCTTTAATGAAATGGATTGACACAACAGCCACAACAATAGGCTCAAACATTTCAACAATCATGAAGATGGTGCAGGACCAAGAAATGTTTCATTCTGTAACACACAAGGTCACCTGAGTTGTAGCCAACTTGACGGCAACTAACAACAACAAATGGACATGACTTCGGATTAGGCAATGGTTCCTTAGATATATCACCATATTACATTCAATAAAAAGAAAAGATACATACATTGGGTATTATCAAAATTAAAAATACTCGTACTTCAACAACCCCATCAAGAGTGTCAAAAGACAACCGACAGAACTGAAAAAAATATTTGAAAATCATGTATCTGATAAGGGACTTACATTTAGAACATACAACTCCATAATGAAAAGATGAACAACTCAAAAACTGGGCAAAGACCATAAAAAAAAAAAAAAAAGAGAGAGACTAAAGGGGCACACAAGCCCAGGGGCAAGGACTAGCAGGCAGGAGGGGACAGGAAAGCTGGTAACAGGGAACCCAAGGTCAAGAAGGGAGAGTGTTGACATGGCATGGGCTTGGTAACCAACGTCATAAAACAATTTGTGCAGTAACTGTTTAATGAAAAACTAGTTTCTTCTGTAAATCTTCATCTAAATTACAAAAAAAAATAGGGGAGGTGGGGCCAAGATGGCAGAGTAGTCAGACTCTTCTTGTGGTAAAAAAAAAAAAAAAAAAGGAAAGAAAAGGCAAAGAATCTGAATAAACATTTCTAAAAAGAAGATATAAAAATGATCAATAAACACATAAAAATATGCTCAATATCACTAGCCATCAGGGAAATGCAAATTAAAACCATAATGAGATACCATTTTACTCCCACTAGGATGCCTATAAGGAGCCCTGGTGGCCCAGTGCTTAAAGCCATCAACTGCTAACCGAAAGGCTGGCAGTTTGAAACCACCAGTGGCTCCATGGAGGAAAGATGTGGCAATCTGCTTCCGTAGAGATTTACAGCATTGGAAACCCTATGGAGTTGCTGTGAGTCGAAATCGACTAGAGGACAGTGGGCAGAAGATGGCTATAATCAAAAAGATATATAATAACAAGTATTAGGGAGAATATGGAGAAACTGGAATCTTCACATAGTGCTGACAGGAATGTAAAATGGTGCAGTCATTTTAGAAGACAATCAAACATAAAACCAAAATAATCAAACCTGTTGCCGTCAAGTTGATTCTGACTCATAGTGACGCTACAGGACAGAGTAGAGTTGCCCCATAGGGTTTCCAAGGACAGGCTCGTGAATTCCAACTGCCAACCTTTTCGTTGGCAGCCAAGTTCTTAACCACTGCACCACCCAGCAAATACACTCCTGGGTATATACCCAAGAGAAATGAAAGTATATACTCACACAAGAATTATACATGAATATACATGGATATTCAAAATAGCCAAAATGTGGAAATAACCCAAATGCCCATTGACTGATGAATGGGTAAATAAAACGTGGTCTGTCCATACATGGAATATTATTTCGCAATAACGAACTGAAACGTGTTATCCCATGGATGAACCCTGAAAACATGATAGATGAAAGAAACCAATTACAAAAGACCACATATTGTATAATTCCTCTCTGAAATGTCCATAATAGGCAAATTTACTGAGATAGAAAGATTAGTGTTTGCCCAGGTTGGGGATGGGGGTAGCGAGGGAGAAATGCAGAGTGACTGCTAATGGATAAGGGGTATCTCTTTGGGGTGATAAAAAGGTTCTAAAATTGATCGTGGCTAAGGTTGCACAACTCTATGAATATACTAAAAACCAATATACACTTTAAATGGGTGACTTAAATGGTATGTGAATTATAGCCCAATAAAACTGCTATTTTAAAAAGTAAGGTAAACAAGAATATCCACAGTATGATTCCATTTATATGAACTTTTACCCATGAGTGTATGTGTATGTTTGTGCTGGCAGATGCCTAACACTCTTTCTGGAAAGAAAGACAAGAAATTTAACGGTAACTTGAGAAAGAGAGACTACAGTGAAGAGGGCAAAGAAAGAGGAATTTTGATTTTCATTTAAACACCTCGCTATTTAAATTTTTCTACACCACGCTAAAAAAAAGGAAAACTCTTTTAAAAATAAAAAATATGAGCTTTGCTATGGTAATTAAAACCACACAGTACTGGCACAAGGATAAATATATCAATGAAACAAACTCAAGTCCAGAAACAGATCCATGTATACACAGGAATTTAATACACAGAAACGTTTACGTTTTATATCAGCAGACAAAAGATGAGCCATTCCCTTACTCAGGCCAGAATTCCCAGACGGAATAAAAGGCTAAATATAAAAATTAGAAAATATATACCGTAAAGATATTAGAAAAACTATATGAGATGATTCTCATATGCTGAGTGCTGATGACCCTTCTAAGAGTTACTAAAAGACTGACAAATTTGGCTACATACAAAGGTACACCCTGGTATGACATGAGACGGCATACGTTAAAAGACAAGTGACGGTATATTCACCATAGACAGAAGTTTGATATCCATACTTTGTACCATATGTATAATAATAATTAAATAAATACCAGCTTAAAATGACAAAATTGGAATTAAACAAACATTTTTCGATAAAAGAACGGATAGACACAATTACAGGTCAATTCTATAAAAGTTACTGATGGGATTCCAAAAAAAAAAACCAAACCCAGTGCCATCGAGTCGATTCCGACTCACAGCGACCCTATAGGACAGAGTAGAACTGCCCCATAGAGCTTCCAAGGAGTACCTGGCGGATTCGAACTGCCAACCATTTGGTTAGCAGCCGTAGCACTTAACCACTATGCCACCAGGGTTTCCATTGATGTGATTAAGATACAATATTACATAGATAAAGAAGTGCAGCTTTAATCTTAAAAAAGATTTATATTTTTTATCAGCACTGTCATCTGACCCCTCTTCAGTGAGAAATATAAAACAAGATGTCTCTTATAATCATTTCAGCTACAAAATCTAAGAGATTTTCTGTGAAAGCTGGTTTTCTCCAATTGCCATGTCTTATAATATATATATGGTATTCGTATGATGCTTAAAACAAAAAGACATACAAATTTACTTATGTTGTTTTTCCTCTCCTTCTACCCACACAAACTTGTGAATATGGCCCTGGGCAGCACAAATCGTTCAACGCTTGACTACTAGCCGAAAGGCTGTCAGTTAGAAGGCACCCAGAGGCACCTGGGAAGACAAGGCTGGTGATCTGCTTCTGAACTAGCACACCCTTGAAAACCTTATGGAGCAGTTCTACTCTGCACATATAGGGGTCACTACGAGTCAGAATCAACTCGACGGCAACTAACAACAATAACAAGGTACAAGAACCAAATCATTAGCAAAACAACTAAAATCAACACTCTACCATTTTCCACTAAGAACAAATAATCAGCTTAAAACTAAGGGTTATTTAAGGTGAACACAGCCAAACTGCCACCCTTCACAGCCCCAGAAAAGGCAAGATGCGACAGGAGCCCCAAATGAACATGGAAACAACAAGACCCTTCTCCTCTCTTTGCAGCACAAGACACTACATTATTCAACTCAATTAAAAGATTACAGTCACACAGGCTGGGGATTTTGACTGAATGTTTTTATAACAAGCTCTCAGAAGAATCTTAGGTTTACTCTTTCTTAATGCAGCCATTAATCCTCATGAATACCATACTGCAAAACTAACAAATACACTGTATAAAAATAGCGAACCCCAAACAAACCATCCAAACTAATCCCCTGAAGCCGCAGGAGCCACATGGAAAATGTAATATGGTTATCTCCCCTTGAACTCTGCACATTTGTTACAAGGAGTCCCACCTGGGATTACATTCGCAGTACAAACGCCTGGAATTAATTCCAAAACAAACCAAGCCCGGGCCTAACCAGATGCTAACCCTGCATTCTCCATCCACTGGTCACCTTTTGTTCTTTAACAGACACAGCCCAGTTTAGGGATCAGAGCTCCAGCCTGGCTGTAATTCTTTTCTTTGTTCATTTTGAAAGATTTCCGTTGATTCCTCTACGAGTTCCTAGATCTATGGGGAATAAGGAATGGTGAAAAGATTTTCTGAATTATTATTAATTACATGATTAATAAAGGAACTGTTAATCGTTAACAGTGATGTGATGTCTACATCTTTCCCACAATATAGATTTATATATATATTTTTTTAATTCCTGGACAAGTTTTGTCATCACTGTATTTTACAGATGAGAAAACAGAAATAAAATAAATTATTGAATTTGGTTAAAATCACGTGAGCTCTCTTGTGAAAACTAGGAATCAGGTCTACAGCAATACACTGTTTCTCAGACCACAAGAGAAAATAAGATTAAACCATGGAACACCAATGAAGTTCAACATCTGGAAAGCTTGAGAAACGGAGTTTCAAGAAAAGAAAAAGAGCAATGGTGTCAAAGACACAACAGAAATGCCTGGTAAGATAAAAAAAAAGGTAAGATAAGGAGGGAAAAATCAACAGTTGGCAGGTGGTGAATGGTGACGTCAGCAACAGCATGTCAGGAAACTGGTGAAAGAGAAGCCCAAATAGGTGGGCAAGGAGACATGGGCACAGCAGTTAAAGCGCTCGACTGCTAATGGAAAGATCGGCAGTTCAAAATCACCAGCTGCTCTGCAGGAGAAGGATGTGGCACTTGCTTCGGCAGAGATTTACAGCCTTAGAAACCCTATGGGGTTGCTATGAGTTGGAACCGACTCGATGATAGTGGGTATACAGGAGTGGATCATCCAATAAGCAAGGTAATCACGGCGCTCACCTTGCTTACCAAATCATCTGTGGTGAACAATTTCACATTTGGTTTCACCACATCCAAGAATCTATTTCTAGGTACGGCCGCCATGTGTCTCTCTCCCAACCCCACAGCACCTTCCTACAGAATCAAAGCCTCTTTTCAAACTTACAATCAATCTCTGACAGAGGCAGATGACCTAGAAAGCAAGGTAAGCACAGGCTGTGAAACTGGCGATACATCAGACAATCCCAGAGAGGGGCCTGTGGCTAACGGAGGGAGATGGGCACGTGTCAGAGACTAAGGGAACAGGTCGCAACTTAAGCCCAGGCACTGGTATTTTTTTAAATCCTTCCTAGTGGTTTTAATGTGCAGCTGAGTTAAGACCCACTGGACTCAGACTAATAGTTTATCAAGCACAGAAAATGAAGATTTAAGAAAGTGAGGTTGACTGGTGAGCAAGGATCTGGAGGAGAACAGAGTCGTGAGCAGAGATGAAGACGGAAGCCTAGCACAGTTGGAAGGAAAAACATGACACTTATTGGTCATTCTCTTTCCAAGTGGTCCATGAATAAGCAGGGCAAAAGTTCTGAGAAGTTTGGTGTTATTCCTCAAATGTTAATTTGTCCTTCTGATTAAAAAATACAAAGACTGCTACATTTCATCTAATCTAATCTGAAGTTGACTACGGAACGTACCTCAATTTTAGAACCAATAAAAGACAGTACTTTTGTAAGCAGTCATTCCCATTATGTCATCCCAGTACTATCAACATCACACCCAATTTTACTTTACAAGTCATAAGACTGATGAAATGGTTAAAACTTCAGTACGAAATAAGACAGTACAGCAACCTAAGTATAAAATTTTTAGAGATAATCCGTTAAACATCGTGGATCTCTAAAGTGAGATCTACAAAAAACCACCGATGGCCGAAGGTTCTGTTTATCGTTACCAAATCCTGCTCCAGAATCACTGCCTGTGATCCACGAGTACATATGAAGGAAATTAGCACTCTCCTGGACTGTCCTGAATGGTCATGCCACGCAGTTTGTACTCACTCTGGGAAGTAAGAAGCCTGAACGTGAAGAACACGTGGATTAAACACAGAGTCGACGTTAACATGTTGACACAATCAGAGGTAAACAGAGATCTAGATCGTTCTGGTAAAATCGAACGTTCAAGCTCATGTTTATGGAGTCTGTAAAATTCTCCCACATGTTTGATCTTTGCTTCATTTAACTTTTGTCTTTTGTTTCATTTAAGTAATTCTGACAATGGTTTTATTTTACTCTAATCAATTTCTGAAAACCTAAGTAAAAATCTGTATCTAAGCATGAGACTATGACTTTTTCAATGTTTTGATAAAATAAGGAAAAAATATACTAATGAAATGCTACAATCTACTAGTTCTGGTTTTATTCTTCTGCTCCAAACGGATTTTTTTGTGTGTGTGTGTTTTTGAAGACAAAAGAAAATGTTTATAATTTTGCTTTTAAATTCTTGAAAATATTTTCATTGAAGACTCAGCACATTAAAAGAAATTCTAAACAGAAGAAATTCAGTTAGAAACCCTTGTCAACCAACCGATTCATCTGCTAATGACAAGAGTTTAAAAAGAATCTTTTCATACACCTTGAAACAGTTTAATACTCTCCAGTTCTCAAATCCAACTTGATGGCGTGAATGTTTTTGATAGATTACATTCTTTCTGCTTATTATACTTTCACTTAGCTTACATATATTTTGATAATCTGCCCATCATTTTGTAAGTGCATGAATATAAGTGTAAAATGAAATTGACAGAATGACAAAAAAAAACTGACAGAATATTCTATCTTCCCGAAATTAAATTACTTATAAGCTCAGAAGATATGTATGACAGCATGGGTATAGAGATCTTGGTTCCTTTTCTCTAATTACACAACTCACTTAAATTCTCCACTCACAAAATGAAGCCATGCCAGGCCTGGACACATATTTTATTCAAATCAATTTCAATTTAAAAAAAAAACTGCAAATAAATTCTTACAAGCCTATATACATTCATTCAAAAAGTTCTCTCAATAATTGAAGATAAATTGACGGACAACATCAAGACAGCTAGCTGTAGAAAAAAAGAAATGCCAGATGATTCAATAATTGTTAGGAATAATGTACTAGCCATTTGGAAAAAATATAATAACATTTGAACAGTACTTCAATAATTCCTTACACTCAAAAATATTCCAGGTGGCCAGCTACCACTACTGAAAATTTTGATCAAAGATTCTGTAGAAGAATCTTGTTCATGAGGGATAAAATGCTAAACAGAATTTCAAATTCTCATGACTTTTTGTAGCCATGAAGGCTGGATGAACACCTGAAACTACTGTCCTGAGATAATCTTTAAACCTTGAACAAAAAATATTCCCTAAAGTCTTCTTAAAACGAAACAATAGTTTAGCTCAACTAGTAAAGAATGTCTCCCTTGAGCACTGTATTCTTTTAAGATTTATCTATATGGGATGACACTGACAACAGCGACTTGAAATATCAGATAGGAACTGTAGGCGGCAGTGAGTTTATGTTAATGGGGGAAGAATAACTCAGAAAAGGAGGGTGAGAGTAGTCACACAACTCAAAGAATGTAATTAATATCACTGAATCGTGTATGTAGAAATTGTTGCAGTGGTGTTATGTTTTGCTGTGTATATTCTCAATAAGGAAAACAAAATAAAATTTTTTAAAAAACTATTCCAGGCGGAAGAAATATTTGGTTGCACAAAATAAAAAAAGAACACTTCAAGATCCATCCTGATGTATAATGCTACCAGTGATAGGATAATATCCATAACCCTACAATGAAGACCAGTTAATACAACTATTATTCAAATTTATGCAACAACCACTGAGGCCAAAGATGAAGAAACTGAAGATATTTACCAACTTCTGCAGTCTGAAATTGATCAAACATACACTCAAGATGCATTGACAATTACTGTTAATTGGAATGCAAAAATTGGAAACAAAGAAGAAGGATGAGTAGCTGGAAAATATGACCTTGGTGACAGAAACAAAATGAAATGGGGGACATTACAACAGACCCAACTGAAATAAAAAGGATCATAAGAGTATTATGAAAAACTATAACAAATTTGAAAACCTAGAGGAAATGGACACATTTCTAGAAACACACTACCTAACCAAACTAACATAAAATGATACTGAAAATCTGAACAGACCCGAAACATGAGAATCGACTGAAACGGTAATAAAAAAAACACTTCCAACAACAACAACAACAAAATCCTGGCCCAGATGCCTTCACTGGACAATTCTACCAAACATTCAGAGAAGAGCTTACACCACTACTACTCAAATTATTTCAGAACATAGAAAGGAAAGCGGTACTTCCGAATTCATTCCATGAAGCCAGCATAACTCTGATACCAAAATCAGGCAAAGACAGCACAAAAAATTACAGACCAATATCTTATGAATTTAGATATAAAAATTCTCAACAAAATTCTAGCCAACAGAATTCAGTATTATATCAAAAAAATAATGCACCACAACCAAGTAGGGTTCATACCAGGTATGCAAGGATGGTTCAACATTAGAAAATCAATCAACGTAATCCACTACATAAATAAAAGGAAAGAAAAGAATCACAAGATCATCTCAATCAACACAGAAAAGGCATCTGACAAAGTCCAACACTGATTCCTGACAAATGCTCTCAATAAAATAGGTATAGAAGGGAAATTTCTCTTTCCAGCAAACAGGGAAATGAGAGTCTTTTTAACAAACAGTACAGGCAAACTGGATGTCCATCTGCAAAAAAATGAAGCAGGACCCGTACCTCACACCATACATAAAAACTAATTCAAAATGGATCAAAGACCTAAATATAAAGCCAAAAACTATAAATATCATAGAAGAAAAAATAGATGAAACCTAGAGGCCCTAATACACGGCATTAACAGGATACAAAACCAACAACACACCAACTCCAGAAGATAACCGAGATAACTGGAATCGTCTAAAAATTAAACACTTATGCTCATCGAAAGACTTTACCAAAAGAGTAAAAAGAGAACCTACAGACTGGGGAAAAAAAAATTGGCTATTACAAATCAGACAAAGGCCTAATTTCTAAAATCTACAGGAAAATCTAACACCTCTACAACAGAAAGACAAATGATCTAATTTATAAAATGGGCAAAGGAAATGAACAGACACTTCACCAAAGACATTCATGTGGCTAACAGACACATGAAGAAATGCTCAAGATCACTACTGGTTAGAAAAGTGCATATCAAAACCACAATGAGATACCATCTCACCCCCAGCATTACTGGCATGAATCCAAAAGACAAAAAATAACAAATGTTGGAGAGGCTGTGGGGAGACTGGAACTCTTATGCACTGATGGTGGGAACACAAAATGATATAACCATTTTGGAAAACAATATGGCACTTCCTTAGAAAGCTGGAAATAGAAATACCATATGATCCAGCAATGCCACTCCTAGAAATATACCCTAGAGAAATAAAAGTCGTCACACAAATAGACATATGCACACCTGTGTTCACTGCAGGATTTTTCACAATAGCAAAAAGATGGAAACAACCTACATGCCCAACAACAGATGAATGGATAAACAAACTATGGTACATACACACAACATGGACTATTACACAACAATAAAGAACAATGTTGAATTTTCAAATCATCTCATAACATGGATGAATCTGGAGGGCATTATGCTGAGTGAAATAAGTCAATCACGAAAGGACAAATAGTGTGCGAGACCACTGCTGTAAATACTCATGAAAAGATTTACATACAAAAAGAAACAATCTTTGAAGGTTATGAGGGAGGGGAGGGGTAGGGATGGAAAAACACTTAATAATCAATAGATGAGTGGTAACTTTGGTGAAGGGTAAGACAATACACAATACTGGGGAAGCCAGCACAACCTGTAAAAGGCAAGGTCATGGAAGCTCCACAGACACATCCAAACTCCCTGAGAGACTGAATTACTGGGCTGAGGGCTGTGGAGGCCATGGTCTTAGGGAACATCTAGCTCAACTGACATAACATAGTTTATAATGTTCTACATTCTACTTTGGTGAGTAGCGTCTGGGGTCTTAAAAGCCTGTGAGCAGCCATCTAGGATATTCTACTGGTCTCACCCCTTCGGGAGCAAGGAAGAATGAAGAAAACTAAAGACACAAGGGGAAGATTAGTCCAAGGGACTAAAGGACCACATCCATCACAGCCTCCACCAGACTGAGTCCAGTACAACAAGACGGTGCCTGGCTACCACCACTGACCACTCTGACAGGGATCAAAATAGAGGGTCCTAGATAGAGCAGGAGAAAAATATAAAACAAAATTCTAACCCAAAAAGAAAGACCAGGCTTACTGACCTGAAAGAGACTGGAGAAACCCTGAGAGTATGGCCCCCAGACACCCTTTCAGCTCAGTAATTATGTCACTCCTGAGGTTCACGCTTCAGCCAAAGATTGAACAGGCCCACGGAACAAAACAAGACTAACGGGGCACACCAGCCCTAGGGCGGGACTGAAAAACAGGAAGGAACAGGAAAGCTGGTAATAGGGAACCCAGCGTTGACAAGGGAGAGTGTTGACATGTTGTGGGGTTATTAACCAATGTCATACAACAATGTGTGTACTGTGTGATAAGTAACTAATTTGTTCCGTAAACCTTCATCTAAAGTTCAATTAAAAAGAAAGAAAGATGGAAAAAAATAATAAGCCCAGGAAAGGAAAGATTCTACAGAGGTGCTACAGGCACAGTCGCACTCAAAATCAGAGCTCATCCTTAATCCAACTCACCAGGAACACAAATCCGAGCATTTTCTACCCAAGAGTTTTCAGTTCACTATAATACCAATTAAGGCCTGGGAAATGAAATGTCTGACTTCAAGGTTCTGTTAAAGAAAAGAGGAAGACTTTCAACATGTTTAAACTGTTTTCACCATTCAAAGCAATCATTTAACCTCCAAATGCTAAACAAATTTAATAAAGAGCTGTAGAAAGAAAGTTTACCCAGAAGTCCTCTCCACTCTCAACTTTTTCCAAGTCTTTAGAGTTACTTTTCCTCCCCACTCACATACACAGTGTTTTCTGGAAATCACTAAAGGCAGTCATGGGAATAGTTTTAGTCTTAGAATTCTATGGCTGAATCATATTCAAAGCCCTGGTTCTGAGTAAGACCACCTAAGAAGAGAGTGTAGATAAGAAGAGACGCAGGCCAGGAGGAGAGCTTAGTGTTGGGATAAGGAATAACCAGCGAAGGAGAGTGAGATGTCCAAAATGGCTCACCTGCTAAAGTGGAGTGGGGCATTGGTGGGTCAGTGGTAGAAGTCTCATCTTCCATGCAGGAGGCCTGGGTTCAAATCCTGGCAAATGCACCTCATGTGCAGCTACCATCTGTCAGTGGAGACTGGACTGTTGCAATGATGCTGAATAGGTTTCAGTGGTGCTTCTGGACTAAGAGACTAGGAAGAAAGGCCTGGCTATCTACACCCAAAAATCAGCCAACGAGAACTTTATAGATCACAACGTTCAGATCTGCACCTGATCGTGAGGATGGTGCAGGAGCAGGCAGCATTTTGTTCCATTATTCATGAGGTACCCATGAGTCAGGGACCAACTAAACAGAAGCTGACAATAACGAGAAGAGTGGAAACAAACTGAACAATCGGCCCGATGATCCCATTCTGTTTGACCATTATATTTCTATTTCCAATTAATAAATTATTGTTCTGATAAGTCTACTTTACTCACCACAATATACACATTTCACAGCAAAATGCCTGACACAAAGTATGCCTCCAAATACTTAGGAATACAGACTTCCCAAGAACACAAATCCAAGCATTTTCTACCCAAGAGTCTTCGGTTCACTATAATACCAATTAACGGCTGGGAAATGAAATACCTGACTTCGCGGCGCTGTTAAAGAAAAGAGGAAACCTTTCAACATGTTTAAGCTGTTTTCACCATTCAAAACAATTATTTAACCTCCAAATGCTAAACAAATTTAATAAAGAGCTGTAGGAAGAAAGCTTTAAGTGGCAGTCTGGAATCATCCTAAATGCAGGTAGAATCCCTCCACTTCAACTAGTCCTGAGCAAGAGTCCAGATGAATTTCGCAGAGTTACAGCCATGATGATTACCAGATGGCCTTGGAAGCAAGAGTCCCTGGACCACTGCTGATCAGTTCATTTCTTCCACCCCACTCCAGAGAGAAGACTTACTCTAAAAGACAAGGCACCCCTTGGCTGGCCCTAGCCATACATCCCCTTATGGCTACTCCACATGGCAACCACCTATGCCAATGGTCTGAGACTAGGTGTGGATGGGAAAGGCTTTTGTTTTGACTTTATATGAAGAGGCAACTCAGCATACTGCTTAGGAATATATAGCTGTGCAGTCAGAAAAACTGGGGATGCAAATCCAGCACTGCCAATTACTAAATGTGTGAAATTGGGAAACAAACTCTTTGAACCTTAAGTTCCTCAGCAGTAAAATTGTGATAATAGAAACCTATCTCATAGGGTTGCTGTGAGGATTGTACCTTTCCATACTTGTAAATTATTCAATACATGGTAAATGTTCTGGAATTGATTATTGAAATTATGGTAATGATTGTTTATGAATGAGGATTCTGGATCCCATGAGCAAATATACCTGTAAATCCACCTCCCTTTACAGTGACGCCATACAATGTCCAGTGGCCACAGAGAGCAATACATCCTGGATTTACAATGTATCATGTTGAGGATGGAAGAGGTGTCAAGAGGGAAAGGGAGTTGATGGAACATGAAGGTTTTAAGGACAGGATATGAAAGGAGACTTCATTTTGTTGTTCTCTGCCACCTCCTATTGATTCAGAGAAACAAACACAGGTTTCCTGCTTAAATGACTTGTGAAACAGGGCCCTTAAGGTGATAAAGAACCACATGAGGAAGGTCCCCTGCGATAAGCAAACACTGGGCTGGGGGAAAAGAAAGGGCAGAAGATAACCTGGAAATTAGTTACCCTTGATCCTGGTCAGCGATCCCCATGTCATTTTTTACCTCATACTTTGTCTTTTGCAGGTTCTAGCAGCCACAATGCTCTTTGATGCTGATGTAAAAGGAAGAAAGGTTAGGCGTTGGAGTTAAAGTAGCTACTACCTATGGACAGGTACCCAATCTCTCTGATGCCTTTTTCCTGTATTTGAAAAGCTGGAGTAACCATCCATGCTTTGTACAGTTGCTATAAGGAATAAATACAGCACTCAATAGCACTAGTCCCCAATGCCCAGTGGTGGTTCTCTTTACGTTTCTTCCCAAAACTACTTGTAAGCACTCTTTCTAACTCAGATCTCAAGTTTAAATGGCTGCGACCTCAGAAAACATGTGTTCCTCCTTCCTGGGACCCCAAATATTATCTTAGGAGACCACATACACAGGCAGAAAAGGACTCTATACCCTGTCTGACCTTCTGTCTGACCCTCTGAGAGGTTCCAGGGATGGCTGCAAGGAGCACTGTGACCACCCATGGGTCATATTTCATGTAAAACTGCCTGGTAGATACCAACCCCACTCATATTCAAATTCTGAAACTGAATTTATATCCTTTCTCTAAGGTTATTATTTATTCCTCTTTTCACTTGTGTTCTTCCTGATTTCTCAGTAATAGCACTCCCCCTCCTTTCTCCAGTCACCCAGGCGTAAAACTTCCATGCTTTTTACTTCTTTTGACTCATCCACCAGTTCAGCCAGAGTGCTAACAACCTGCTCTTCAGTCTCCCCCAGGTCCATCTGTTCCCCTCCTACCACACCTTAGGCCTGGTCCATATCAACTCGTCAATTATAACCGGATTACCGGTAGAAACTATCTAAATTTTCCAACCTGGAGCCCAGGAACTTGATGGTACTGCTGATACTTAAAGAAAGAAAAGGACCAAGAACTGCTGATTCATTTTGGGGAAGCTGGGTATTGAGTTGGGAAAACAATTAAATCCAGCAAGAAGGAAGAAAAATAGGTCTTTTTTTTTTTTTTTTGTAAGACTCGAGTTTCTATTGTATCATGCAGCAGAAGATGAAGACATAAGGGACTAGAAGTCATGGCTTGAATTCAATTGGGGAAGTTATCCAAATATAGAAAATCACAAGTCAGGAAAACTGTTGCCCCATACATAGCACTCCATGCAGTCGATGACAAGGCAGAAACAACGCAGACCCGAATCCATGGCCACAGCTTACGAGCAGTAGTTGGTTAATTTACCAGTTTTATCCAGTACCTGTCACATATACTTCAGAAACAATAATAACTGTTAATTGTGTGCTTATTGTGTGCCAGGCACTGTGATCTACATGTACTCTCTCCCATGGTCCTTACCACAACCCTACGACAACCAAAAAACTAAACTCGTTGCCGTTGAGTCAATTCTGATTCGTAGCGACCCTACAGGACAGAGCAGAACTGCTCTATAGGGCTTCCAAGGAGCAGCTGGTAGATTTGAACTGCTGGCCTTTTGGTTAACACCCATAGCTCTTAACCACTGTGCCACCAGGACCCTAATCACTCAAGTAACAGAACTGGCAGTGTAGGGATGGGGGAGGGACTTTTACAAGGGACAGAGCTAACTTTTGCAAAAGGAAAATGCTTTGTCTCCAATAAGAAAATATTTGTGTAGGACCTTACAGACTCCTAAGCTTTTAACATTTATGATCTCATTTGGTTCACACAATAATCTTGCAAGACAGACATGGTGGCTATTATTGTCCCAGACTTACAACTGACTTCTTAACTTTAAAGATCTCTGCATAACATTTCTATCTACAGCTGGTGGCAAAAGGGCAGTATCTGTGCCCAGCTGTGAAGGGAGAAAAGGAGTTTCTTTGGCACTGCCAATTTCTCCCTTCTATGGTCTCTCCTCCACCAATGCCTGTAACCTTTTCCCCAGGAATACAGCCAGTCAATGTAGTTAAAACAGCAGTCCTGCAAACTGTAGCAGGTATTTCAGCTCTCCAAGACAGAGAAATGGAGAGAATTCTAGAAAGGAAGCTGGAGAGAAGAGGAGCCAGCTCAGGGGCAGATGTTACACTGGTGGAAGACACAATGGACATAAAAAAGTTTTTCTTTTTTATCACATCCCTGAGAAGACTAAATTGATACAGTTATCAGAATTACCTAGAAAGTTTTTAAAAACACAAGATTGTTGGGCCCCTGTCAGAAACTCTGATGTAGTAGGCTTGAGGTTTGAAAACTTGCATTTCTAACAAGCTCCCAGGTGATGCTGATGCTATAGGTGTGAGAATAAGAAGCACTGCTCTTCGGGATGAGGGCTGCTTTTTCAGTATGCCCAGGTAGCCCTTTCTTTACGCAAATCACAGCAACTGTTCCCCATCCATCTTTTAATAGGCAGAAAATCTGAGGGTCTGACACACCTTTTCTGCCATCTGCATCAAAATCTTAAGAGACTCACTCTAGGCACTGAAGCCACTTACAGTGCAATGATTCAGCCTTTTAGGATTTTCTCCTCTTCTCCCTTATTACAAAAAATATGGTGAGTTAACTTGTCCCTGGGTGGTGCAAATCAAGCGCACCCATACGTGCCTCAGAAGAAAGGCCTGGAGATTTATTACCAAAAAATCAGCCACTGAAAACCCTATGGATCACCGTTCTACTCTGGCACACATGGGGTCGCCATGTGTTGCAGGCAACTCACCTACAACTGGTCAGCTTCACATTTCCAATCAAGGTACTTGAGGGAGACTATTTCCATCTGAGAAGCAGCTATGTCTAAAGCTCAGAGCTGTTCTGAGATGTATTAAACCCAACACAGCTGAACCTAACTCATCAGCTTGAGTCAACGTGAACTGTGCTCCTCCATCCTAGGAAGTTACTACAACCACCATCCATCTATGGTGGCCAGCCTTCAAGACAGCTCCAGTCATCTCCCCTCCTGGTATTCATACTCTTGTGTAAACCTTCCCGTATTTATCAGGGTTGGTCTGTGTGACCAATAAGATATGTGACTTCCAAGGCTAAGTCATAAAAGACATTCTGGCTTCGGCCTTGGTCTTGCCCTCTGAGAAGGAGTCAGACAGCAGACATGAGGACATTCAAGCAGCTCTATGTAGAGATCCAGATACCAAGGAACTGAGGCCTCCTATCAACAGCAATGAGAGTGAGTCATCTTTGAAGCTAATCCTGTGGGTCCAATTTAGTCTTCAGATTACTGCAGCCCCAACAGTCAACTTAACTACAATCTCATGAGAAACCCTGAGCCATACCACCCAGATAAGCTGCTCCCAGCTTCCTGATTTATTCCTAAGATAATAAATGTTTATTGTTTTCAGAATCACCTCGGTTTTGGGGTGATTTGTTATGCAGGGATAACTAAAATGGTTGCTCAACCCAGGAACCCAGAGCATATGAATCCTGAGGGTCTTCAACAAAAAGCTGAAGAACTGGGCTGCCTTGAGAATTAATGAATTCCCTTTTAGCACACAAGTATATGCAAGTGTGGGATGCAAAATTATTGAACTCAAATAGTATAGCAGGGATGCCTGCATAGGATGGGAACTTAAAGTTACTTCTAGCCACAAAATTCAGTGCATTTCATTATTCCAAAGTTCTCCCTGGAATCCCTGGGTGATGTATACAGTGAACAAGCTTGGCTACTAATCAAAAGGTTGGAGTCCACCCCGAAGCACCTTGGAAGAAGAGCCTAGTGACCCACTTTGGAAAAAAACAGCCATTGAAAACTCTAGGGAGCACAGTTCTCCTCTGACATACACAGGGTCACCATGAGTTGGAATTGACTCAACGGCAACTGGTAGACCGTTCTCCCTTAAAAACAACAACAACAAAAAAAAAAAACGTTGCCATCAAGTTGATTCCAACTCATTGTGACCCTATAGGACAGAGCAGAACTGCTCCATAGAGTTTCCAAGGAGCATCTGGTGGATCTGAACTGCCAACCAAAAGGTTAGCAGCCATAGCTCTTAACCACTACGCCACCAGGATTGCCCATAGTCAAGATGAATACATTGTTATTGTCACCAATGCCAGAATCAAACAGCTGATAAACTGACTTAAATCTATCCACAGCCTCCTCTTTAGAACAACTGCAATAACTCATTCGTGTGTGAACATTTTCGTTTTCACCTCCTACTTCCTCAGACAAGTTGGCTCACTTCCCCAGCCAACCCCTATTTACATTTTTATCTAAATGAACTGCCTTATTCCAGCCTTCTCAGGAAAAATCCTAGTAGAGCTCAGATGAAGAGGAAGTCTGAATAAGATCTGTTTGATCCCTTGATTGAAACTGAGAAACTCTAACTTCTAAGGCACTGGCTTTTAAACATTTCTTATGTTTACACCATAGCCACACACAGATACAGACACACACATATTTGTAACTAAAACTGAAGTTTCAGAAAACATTTGCCATTACAATGTGCAAAACATTTTAATATTATTCTGTTTTCTAAAAAACAGCTGGTCCATATTCACAACCCAGTTAACAGGTCGCAACATGTGATGTGAAAAATATATCCTAAGACATGCTTCTGAACAGCTTCTCTGGCCTCCTAGATATAGACCAAACTAAAAAAAGTAAAAAACCAATTCATCTCAAGCACACATCCATAACATAAGACCTAATCCTTGGGCTTCCACCCAATCAAGGCCTGCCTCAGAGGTTTCTATTCAAATGTAGCTAATTACTCCACTGGGTTCTTGTTTTTTAAAACTCCTCTATTCCTACAGCTAATGCCTGGAAAATTCACAAACTACCCCAGCTAAAACACTGATCACTCTTCCCAAGTCTGGCCCAAAAGCAAAATTTCAATCTTGCTGAATTCTTTAAAAGAGGGTAAGAAGCCAGAAGAAAACATTAACAAAAAACTATAAATAACCTGAATTTGCATGAAGAGGAGACTTGGTAAATACATTTTTGTACTTCTACAAAATGGACCTCTAGTCATTACCAAAAACAGTAAAATCCATCTGAGACAGAAAGTAGATTAGGGGCTGCCCAGGATGTGGGGTGATGGAAATGTTCCAAAATTGGACTGTGGTGACAGCAGCACAACTCTATAAATTTACTAAAAACATTGAGTTGTACACTGAAAATAAGTGACTTCTAAAGCAAAGTATACGGTGATTATTTATGCAAATTATACCTCCATAAAGCAGTTAAAAAGATCTATCTTTATGTGTTAGGTAAGGAAAGATACCCAAGATACATTTTAGGGAAAATAAGCAAAGTGCAGAATAATGTATATGACACGTTCCCTTTGGGCTTTTTAAGTGATTATACACATTACTTGGACGCACATTTCTAGACGGACTGCCAAGAAGCTGATCATGACAGTTATCTCTGGGGAATGGATGTAGGGTGAAAGTTTGACTCTACCTGTATACCCCTTTTCACTGTTAAAGAGTTTGTTTTGCCTTGTACATGTATTATTTTTCCTAAGAAGAAAAATAAGGTGGGTAGAAGCCATCAGAAGCAGGACTCCCAAAGCAGGGCCCAAGTTATTATGGTGCAGTTAATTTGGTGCTTGTCCTTTGAGGAAGAGCTAGCTGTACCTAAGAATGCAAATATTTCTCAGTAATCTTCTAGACTTTAGACAGACGCCTGTCTTTAATGAGATACTACATGACAGACTGCTCAGTGTGAACCCTTATTTCATAAAACCCAACAGGAAGAAAATTTGAATGCCCTTTGAGGAAGAAAATGTGGTTTCATAAAATTTAGTTAATTGCTTCACAAGTAGTGGAACAAAACCCAGAGTGGTTTGTGCTTTGCAGTTATAAATCTGAAAAGGCATTTGACCCATTCTGTATAAGTTGCAGGATTATATGAGTCCAAAGAACTGAAAATACAACCTTCACAGAGAGTTATCAAATATAAAAATGAAAAAAAAAACTAAAAATGAACCCCAAAAGTTGGCCGAACACCACACTCCCAATGCTTGTAACCAGATCTTCCATAACGTCCCAGATCTAGGTCTGGGTTCTTCCATCTCGCCTCACCTTACTTCTCAGCTTTTGTTAGTCTAGGTACCTGGATCAGGCTCTTCACTTGCTGCCCAAGGACACAGAGATGAACATTAAGAACTCTGGCTTACAACCTCACGCACACTTCCCCAAAATGCAGCTATCACCAGGGTTCTGGTTTAGGTCAAGGCAACTAGGATTTGGACCATGAAACACCAGCTTTACAACTTTCAAACACAGACTCATGTCTGGCCTGCATTCAGGATCACTCATGGCTCCTCTCACCTCTCACTATTGGTCCTCAGTAGAAGACTTTATAAAGACGCCTTATTTATGGTAAATTATACCTCCCTAGAACAGAGAAGAACTGCCCCATAGGGTTTCCGAGGAGCGGCTGGTGGAGTAGAACTGCTGACCTTTTGGTTAGCAGCCATAACTCATCTTAGCTCTTAGCCACTGTGTCACCAGGGCTCCATGCCTCCATTCAGATGTTAAAAAAGAAAAAATGTGATGACCACGATCAAATTTCAGAATATTTTCATCACCCTATAAAGAATCCCACGCCCATTAAGGAGTCTAGGATAGGGTTTTCATGGAGGAAAAAAAATTGCTTTTTCAAGCTTCAAACTGAAAAAAAAAAATTGTTTTTGTTTTTTTTTTTCAGTTTCAGACTTGTGACCTTTTAAGACCACTTAAAATTATAAGTTTCCCATGTTGTCCAAAGATTGTACAATATGTGGCCTAGATTAGTACAGTAAATAACTGCCCACTATTATTGGGTATACGGAGCCCTGGTGGCACAATGGTTAAGAGCTACGGCTGCGAACCAAAAGGTTGGTAGTTCAAATTCACCAGACATTCCTTGGAAACCCTATGGGGCAGTTCTACTTTGTCCTATAGGGTCGCTATGAGTCAGGATCAACTCAATGGCAACGGGTATGGTTTAGTGGGCATATACAACTTAAAGGAGCTAGAAGACATTATGCTGAGTGAAATAAGTCAGTCACAAAAGGACTATTGTATGATCTCACTTATATAAAAAGAAAAGGAAAGGCAAATGTATACAGAACAAAGTTTATTAGTAGTTACTAGGGGCAGAGGAGAGGGAGAAAGAGGGAGGGTTAACGGTGATGTAAATATCACGTTGATTAAGGGTAGGGTTGCACAGTCAATTATTGTAATTGCTATCAACAAGTTGTACACCTGTAAAAAGTTCAATTGGCAAACGCTGTATAACAGATATATTTACAATGACAGCCCCCCCCAAAAAAGAGTAGCTCCTGAGGCTCCTTATGTACAACCAAAAACCTCATGGGATTTGGTTCCTTGATTTGGAGGTTTAGGGTCATAGTTTCACAGGACATACCAGCTAACTGGCCAAATAATGTATTTAGTGCTTCTGTTCTACCTCTTACTTTGATGTCTTGTGTGTGAGATCTTAAAAGCTTGCACGCTGCCACCTGAGGCACAACAATTGGTCTCTATTTGCCTGGAACAACAGAACAAGAAGGAGAGTCAGTAACAGGTGGAACAACCTGCCTCCTTTGCCATGAGACCAGAAGAACTGGATGGTGTCCTGCTACCATTACTGATCCGGATCAAAGGAGGGAAAATGCAGAACAGAGTTTCCAAGTCCTGTGGAATTTAGCCCTTCAGGAGCCATGAAGGCTGGATAAACCCCTTGTGATCATTAAGGTTGTGTGTCAACGTACCTGGGCCATGATTCTCAGTGGTTTAGCAGTTATGATGTAGTTTGGCAATTGTATAATAATGTAATCACCTCCATGATGAGATGTGATATAATGGGATCACCTCCATGATGTGATCTGTTGTGAACAGCCAATCAACTGAAAGGGAGTTCCCTTGGAGGTGTGGTCTGCATCCAATATGGGTGGACTTTCTGGCAAGGCCCTCGAGCTTTTGCTCACCCTAGCCCCTGCAGGTGGCTTCTGAAACCACTGCCCTGAGATAATCTTTAAACCTTAAACCAAAAATATTCCTGAAAGTCTTCTTAAAAGACTTGAGTTTGCCTTGAGCATTACGCTTTTAAGAACTATCTATATGGGACCAAAGTGACAACAGCCACTTGAAAGATCAGACAGGAACCTTAGGGGGCACTCAGAAAGGGAAGGTTAGAATAGTGGACAGTTCAAAGAATGTAACCAACGTCACTGACATATACATGTAGAAACTTGAATTGGTGTATTTTTTGCTGTGTATATTTCCAAAACGACAAAAATATTTAAAAAGTCTGGCTCCAACTCTGCAAAGATTAGGCTGGACTATAAAACATAAAATGATACTGATAAGGAGTGTTCTTCTTAGCTCAAGCAGACACACGAGACTATCTGGGCAGCTCCTGTCTGGAGGCGAGATGAGAAGGCAGAAGAGGACAGGAGCTGGTTGAATGGACACAGGAAATACAGGGTGGAGAGAAGGAGTGCGCTGTCACATTGCAGAGAGAGCAACTAGGGTCACACAACAACATGTATAAGTTTTTGTGTGAGAAACTGACTTGAATTTTAAACTTTCACTTAAAGCACAATAAAAAATAAAAAGTTTGTCTCCTTTGGAACATATTTTTTCTCTTTCATTAGAACTCATTAAAACTTAGCGGGAAGCCATCCATAAGCATATTCTGGGCTAATTACACTTAGTACCACCCCTTAGAACTTAATGTAGCTAACTCGTGCTAGCATCCCCCTACCTATTTTATACCTTTCTTAGGCGTAAGAGCCATGAGTTCATTTCATTTTTTTTTTTTTTTTAAGCTTCATGGTTTAGCACAGTGTCCACCATTTAAAGGCAACAACTTATCAAACAAAATTTATCATTTCTAGAATTTGCAGAGTATCACATAACCAATTCAGTAGACTAAGAAAATGGAAATAAAAGGATAATAATAATAGTAATAAAAACCCTACTGGCTGGGGACCAGGGTCTCGGGGGACATTTAGCTCAATTTACATAATATATTTTATAAAGAAAATGTCCTACATCCGACTTTGCTGAGTAGCATCTGGGGTCTCAAAAGCTTGTGAGCGGCCATCTAAGACACTCCACTAGTCTCATCCCATCTGGAGCAAGGGAAAATGAAGAAAACCAAAGATACAAGGGGAAGATTAGTCCAATTGACTCATGGACCACAAGTACCGCAAGCCTCCACCAGACTGAGTCCAGCACAACTAGATGGTGCCCGGCTACCACCACCAACTACTCTGACAGGGATCACAATAGAAGGTCCCAGACAGAGCTAGAGAAAAATGTAAACAAAATTCTAACCCACACACACACACACAAAAGACCAGGCTTACTAGTCTGACAGAGACTGGAGAAACCCTGAGAGTACGGACCTAGGAACATGCTTTTAACTCATCAGCCCTGAGGTTCACCCTTCAGCCAAAGATTAGACAGGCCCATAAAACAGGACAAGACTAAATGGGCACACCAGCCCAGAGGCAAGGACAAGAAGGCAGGAGGGGACAGGAAAGCTGGTAACGGGGAATCCAAGGTCAGGGAGAAGAGAGTGTTGACATGTCATCGGAGGGGGGCATCCAATGTCATGAAACAATATGTGTATTAATTGTTTAATGAGAAACTAATTTGTTCTGTAAACCTTCATCAAAAATACAATTAAAAAAAGATTTTAAAAAAACCTAAGGATTGGATAATTCCTTTTTCAACATTTATTAAGATTCTATTATATTCCACTGTGTAAGGTGGCAAAAAGAAGCATAATGCTTTTCAGGAAAACAATATTTACCTTCTCATAACATTCATGAAAAAGAGAGATTAAAGTTTAAACAATCACAAAAGTCACATCAGTTTATTTGCTGGTGAACCCATAAGGTGAAATCCATGTAACAGATTCCAAATACATGCAACAAATTTTATAATTGGCTTTAAAAAAATTACAAGGTATAGTCAGAATCAGCCACAACTTTCATGCTTCTTCCAAAGAAAGTAATCCTTATAAGGAAGATTTATACTGTAGTACATTTTTTTATCTACTATAAAGAATTTTACAGCAATATTATAGACAATTAGTAAATAAATCATCATTTTACCAACCTACAAGGCTATAGGATATGCTAACAATAGGAAGGCAAAGTCCAACTAAAACAAAACAGTGTTGAAAAAAATAATGAACAGCAAAAATGTTAGACATATTACAACATGAGAGGGTATAAAAAAACTGATCAATACTCATCAGCACCAACAGGACACTTCAAGCCGACTGAGGTTAAATGACCCTTATCGCTCCTGCTCCCAGTTCCTGAAGGGCCTGCTGTGTCCTTGTCTCACAGCTGAGCCCTGCGCCACCCTCTCCCTAGCAACAGCAGCAAGCCTTTAGCTAGGGAACAGCATCATATGACACCTCTTAAACATTTATTAGGTTTCGCAATAGTGGTCTTCTTGGGAAGTTCAGGAGTCCCTGGGTGGTACAAATCGTTAATGCTAACGAAAGGCTGGCGGTTCAAGTACACACAGAGGCGCCTCCAAAAGCCCTGGCAACCCACTTCCAAGAGAGCAGCCACTGAAAACTCTACGAAACACAGTTCTCCTTGGACACAGATGGGGTCTCCATGAGTCAGAATTGACTGAATGGCAACTGGTTTGGGGAAGTTGATGGAGTAGACGCAGGACTCAGAGCCCACCATCCTTCGTTTAAAAGCACCTTTTCTATCAGATTTACCACAATAAAACCAAAAAGAAAGTGTTCACACCTGGTTCTTTGAGGCACGTGTTGGAGTGTCACTTTTACATGGCTTCATGTGACCAGTTTTCATATGACATCCAGTGTCCATATCGACCAAACTAAGAGTTCTAAAATTTTAGGTCATCTCAATCCCCTTAGCAACTCATTCAATAAATTGAAACAGAAAAAAAAAAAAATTAATAAAGCACTATATCTATTTAAAATCTAATAACACCTAATAACGCTTTAAGTTATTTGAAAAGAATTAAAAATTATAATGAGTAATCTGTGCATTATTTTTTAATTTATTTCCACTCATCACCTGGGGTTCAAAATGAGCAACTGTCTCAGGCTCAGCTAAAGTGCTTCTTGAGGTTCATTTCACATTGGGATGCTCTGGCATTAAAATTAGTACAAATCTGGCTGGCATTTACTAGGGCATTTTCACATGCCAAAGCAGAAGCGCAAAAGTAGGTAACAGATACTCAGGTTTCTTTGCCTTACTCCACCCTGAACAGCCAAGTGAAAAGCAGATTCTCCCAAGAAGGTCAAAGATACAATAGCGACCCAATTTAAGCTGGGCTTGTGGCCAGAAGTGGTAATTCTATGTAAAGATGTTGACCCCGGAGAGCTGACGGAAGTCAGCACCATACATGTTTGAACACATTTTGATGGGAAAGCAGTTTGTGTGCCATAGAACAGAACTGGACTGGCAGGCAGAAGCTGAAATGCAAGGACACTCCTCTGCTTCTCTTCATCTAGAATTCACCTCTGTGCCAGGCACACAGCAGGAGTTCAGAGTGGGAATGAGTGACTGCAGGAATCATGTAAGATTTTATTTTTTCTTCAGCAGAGCAGCACATTACAGGAGAGAGCTCCAATCCACTTTCCACCTCACCCCACCCCACCCCCAGAAGTCACTACTAGATAGGAATACCACTAAGGGGGTCCTGGAGCACTGGTTGCATAGTGGTTAAGAGCTTGGCTGCTAATCAAAAGATCGGCAGTTTGAATCCACCACCACTCCTTGGAAACCCTATGGGGCAGTCCTACTCTGTCCTACGGGGTCACTATGAGTCAGAATTGATTTGACAATAGGTTTGGTTTTTTTGGAAGGGGGCCCTAGATAGTACAAACAGTTAGGGCTCAGCTGCTAATAAAAAGATTAGAGGTTTGAGTCCACTCGGAGGCACCTCAGAAGAGAAGCCTAGTGATCTACTTCTGAAAAATTAGCCATTGAAAATCCTACGGAGCACAGGCCTACTCTGACACACATGGTGTCGCCATGCATCGGAGTCGGCTCAACGGCAACTGATTTAACTGTAGGACAAACCAGGAAAGATTAATACAGACACTACATCACTCATTGAAGAAATAACTGGGTGCCCTCCACAAACTAGGACAATTCTACACCATGTCAATGTTTTCACACTTGTCTGAGGCAAAAAGAGAAAACTGAACACAAAAGTAACGTCCTTTATTCTGAGTTAACGATTTTCCTGATTTTTTAGTTGGCTTTAATAGCTTGGCAAAACAAGGAATTGACAACCCAGTGTGAGCACCTCCACGCCTTATTTTAATTTTACCACCCCATGAAATCCAAAAATTAGGACCGATAGTACTAGGCTGTAACACACCCAACTTGCCCTGCTACACCTTGGCTACAGCTGTAACCTTGCCTAATACCTGCACACGTGTAACACAGATCACTGCCTAGGAATGAGCAGGAAAAGAGGAATAACTGGTTTAGAGGGTGGAGGGCACAAAGACTGCCACGTTTGCTTATAGATATGCAGAGCCTGGCTTGAGGAAAGAACACGCAGAGTGGAAAAATCTAGCACTGACTTCACATAGCTCTATATACTTTAGAAAGTTCACCTAAGTCAGCCATTGTTACTGAGGGCAATTGTTTTTTTTTTTTTTTTTTAATGCTTTAGGGGAAGGTTTACAGAGCAAATTAGTTTCTCAGTAAACAATTTATACACATGCTGTTTTGTGACATTAGTTGCCAACCTCACAACGTGTCAACACTCTGCCCTCCTCAACCTTGGGTTCCCCGTTTCCATTCTCCCGCCTTCTCCTCCTTTCCCCTGGGCTGGTGTGCCCATTTTGTCTCATATCCGTGGCTGAGTTACAAGTATTATTGTTTTATGGGCCTGTCTAATCTTTGGTTGAAGGGTGAACCACAAAGGGCAATTCTTATTCCTCAGGCGAACTAGTAGGAAAAAAACAGGTGAATGCCACTGTTTTAGGAAGTCTACAAAAAATGAAAAAATATTGGCTAGCAGCTCAAAGCCCATTTCAGGTTGAATCTGTGAAGGGCGCGGTCAGCATACTGTTATAAATTTTCTAACGACTTTGGTTCAGACTCGGATTAGGAGGAGAATAAAACAAATTACCCAGGGCTGGACATTAATGTGGTAAGCATCACAGAGAATCAAGATACCATTATCTTTTAGAACAAAAATAAAATAAAAAATGTACATGCTCAGCAATTTCACTTCTCCATATCTACCCTAGACAAACATGTTTGCATAAAAGAGGAATGAACAAAAATGTTCACTGTAGCATTTATTTATGGTAGTTAAAAAAATGCTGGTTCTCAGCAGGTATAGCCAGAAACAATAAAAACTGTCTATATACTCTGTATATGGTATAAAACTGACAATGACAACTCGAAAGGTTAGATAGGAAGCTTAGGAGGCGATGAGTTTATGTTAATCGTGGAGGAATAATTCGGAAAAGGAGGGTAAGAATGATGGCACAACTTGAAGAAAATAATCAATGCCACTGAATTGTACATGTAGAAATTGCTGAATTAATGAATGTTTTTGCTGTGTCTATTTTCAACAAGTAAAATAAAATAGATTATTAAAAAAAAAAAAAATGCTAGAAGGAACCAAAATCCCCGTTAGAACAAAAATCAAATTAAGGCACATTAAATTAAAGCACGCTTAATTAAATTAAGGTCCCTGGGTGGCGAAAATAGTTTGCGCTTGACTACTAACATAAAAGGTTGGCAGTTTGAACCCACCAGTGGCACCGAGGAAGAAAGGCCCAGCAATCTGTTTCCATAAAGTTTACAGTCAAAAAAACCCTATGGAGAGCAGCTCTACTCTGTCACATGGGGTCGCCATGAGTTGGAATTGACTTGAAGGCAACAGGTTTGCTTGTTTTTTAATACTCTGGAACACTAGGCAGCAGTTAAAAAGAATGAAATAAATACATAACTGACACAGAAAGCTCTCCAAGAGAAATAAATAACACACCATTGAGCTGATTCCAATTCATAGTGACCCTACAGGACAGAGTAGAACTGCCCCATGAGGTTTCCAAGGCTGTAATCTTTATGCAGGAGCCCTGGTAGTTCAATGGTTAAGAGCTACGGCTGCTAACCAAAAGGTCGGCAGTTCCAATCCACGGCAGGTCAAACGCACCAGCGCATCGTCGGAAACCCTAGGGGCAGCTCTACTCTGTCCTATAAGGTTGCTCTGAGTGAGAATTGACTCCATGGCAACAGGTTTGGATTTTTTGGTTTAATCTTTACAGAAGCAGACTGATGCGTATCTTTCTCCGGTGGAGTGGCCGGTGGGTTCGAACCACTGACCTTTTGGTTAGCAGCTGAGCACTTAACCACAGCACCACCAGGGCTCCCTCCAAGACATATAGCTAATGAAAATTATAGAAAAACATATACTATGATGCCCAACCCAAACCAAACCCGTTGCTGTTGAGTCGATTCTGACCCATTGCAACTCTAAAGGACAGAGTAGAACTGGCCCTTAGAGTTTCCAAGGAGCAGCTGGTGGATTCCAACTGCTGACCTTTTGGTTAGCAGCAGTATCACTTAACCACTGTGCCACCAGGGCTCCAAACCATGATAGCATGTTTTTTTTTTTTTAAAGGCACACACACAAAATCAACTCTATACAGAGTTCCCAAAGTGTGCTCTATAAACCAGCAGCCTCAGCATTACCTAGGAACTTGCTAAAAATGCAAATTCTCAGGTGTACCCTAGACTTACTGAATCTAAAACCCTGGAGATAAAAAAAAAAAAAGATGGGGTCCAGAAACTGTATTTTAACAAGCCTTCCCCACATGATTCTGATGCAAGCTCAACTTTCAGAACCAGCGGCCTAGAGAGGCATGTCTACAAATAACTAAGAAAAGATCTGACAGAACTACCAACTAACATCCCTGAGAAATTATCTTTATATTTTTTGGTCCCCTTCCTCCCTGCCTGTTTTTTTGTAACAGAGTATATTCACGGATTGCACATGTAAGTTAAAAATAACTTCCTTAGCTATCCCAGGTGCTAGGGAGGGCATTAGGGAAACGGTTAACCACGGTATCACGGTGGAGATAAAGCTGATGGAATGGGAGAAGGAGATTCCCTAACAGGTGCTGAAATAGCAGATGTCACAAAAAGCATGAAAAATAAGTTCAGCGGGAATTTTACTCCAGAACTCTTGTCAAAGAGTTCAGCTGGTCTTCCTGGTGTCTACTTTGGAAAGGGCACATGACAAATGGCCAACTCTAGTAAAAAGGGCAGCTACTAAAGGATAAAAAAGAACAATGAGAATATTGTTTTGAAAAAGCTAGGCTTTTATAAGGTCTTTTGTTGTATTGTTTTGTTGATTGTTTAGCACTACACACACACTGCTACGGCCACCACTGTTCCCAGCCCCCGCTGCCATCTTTAGGTTTGTTAGTGCTATTTATTTAACAGGGTAGCAGAAAAAAGACTACAAGAAAGGGAGTTTTGAAATTTAAGTAACAAATCTGACTGAGGACATTGAGCCGCTATCCCTCTGAGGCATGATCATCCACCTTCAAGGTAGCGGAGCCTTGGAAAACCACAAACACATACACACCTGTACTTATTTCCCATTACTATTATACTCATACACAAAAACAGCCATTACTGCCAATATTTATGGAGATAAAATAAATGCCACTAGTCAGGAATCCACTTTAAGAAAGCTTTTTTTTTTTTTTTAAGTTATTAGAAACCTATAAATCTACAAATACAATTGTTGATGTCTTCATTAGCTGCCATCAGGTTGACTGACTCGTGGTGACTTATCTATAACAGAATGAAACGTTGCCTAGTCCGGAGCCATCTTCATGATCTTTGATATGTCTGGGCCCAGGCTATCCATAAGGTTTCAGAAGCAGACCACCAGGCCTTCCTTCCTAGTCTGTCTGAGTCTGGAAGCTCTGCTGAAGCCTGTCCACCATGGGTGACCCTGCTGGTATTTGAAATACTGGTGGCATAGCTTCCAGCATCATACCAAAAAGGAGCCACCACAGTACAACAAACTGACAAACAGGATTAATTATACTTAATTTTCAAGAAGGCCTGGTGACACAGTAGATAAAGCACTTGGCTGCTAACCAAAAGGCTGGCAGTTGGAGCCCATTGCCGCTCCTCGGGAGAAAGATGTGGCCGTCTGCTCTGTAAGGATTAAAGCCTTGGAAACCCTATGCGGCAGTTCTACTCTGTCCTATAAGGTTGCTATAAGTTAGTGGGGTTTTTTTTTTTTTTAATGGTTTTATACTTAATTTTCACTTAGGAGATGGCAGTAAGAGGTAACCTAAAAATCCCCCACCACTGCTAGTCATGTTCCAAACTAGTGATAAAAAAAAAAAAAAAAAGGTGATCTGTTATAAAGAATTATGGATTTTCTGTCTGCCTTGAGCATTATGCTCTCTTAAGATCTACACGGGATCAAATTGACAACAGCAACTCAAAAGCTGAGACAGGAACCTTAGGGGGCAGGGAGTTTATGTTAACAGGGGAGGAACAACTCAGAAAAGGAGGGTGAGAACGGTGATACAACTCTAAGAATGTAATTAATGTCATTAAATAGTACATGTAGAAACTATCGAGTTGGTGTATGTTTTGCTGTGCATATTCTCTACAACAACAAATAAAATTACATATAAAAAAAATTATAGATTTTCACTTCTAAAATATTTTTTTCTAAACGAAGTGAGAGATTGGTTGATGTCAAAAGTGCATGATGTCCCCCAGGGCATATACAACAGTTTTCAAAGGCAACATCTAAAGCAGCCTAGATATTTTTACTTTAAGTTTGCAATAGAAAAGTCAAGTAAAAGTTTTGCTCTGTATAATGAGTGCTCTTCAAATTTCACTGAGGAGAGGAAGCTGAACAAAAGTACATTCTCACTCTTATGTTTCTGGAACATTAGCCACTCTGGTTTCAAACTTTATTCCCTTAGATACTGCCAGGTCATCACAACCCACTTGTACTTTGATACAGACAAAACCCCATGCTTGATGCTACTGCAGAATTACAAAGAAGCTGCTGCAAGTCATTCAATGTCCCGGGATATGCCTCCCCACGGCACAGAGAAAAATAATTTCTTTTTTTAACCCGAAACCAAGCATAGTTCTCCTTCTCATCTCCCACTAGCCCTATTTCGGCCAATTGTTCCCCTTTAACAGGGCCAAATTTTTACCTCTATCTATTTAGGAAGCTTAGGTTCTTTAGCCAGAGAAGATGAAGCAAAAAGTGTTGATATTACCGCCTCATATAACAGAAACTGCCAATTATCTAAAAACAACAACAGAAGACTTTCCTCTCCCTGGGGACAAGAGGAGTGAAGGAAGAAACCCTTTACTTCTAAAAAACCAAATGACACCAAACCCACTGCCGCTGAGTCGATTCCAACTCATAGTGACCCTATAGGACAGAGTAGAACTGTCCCAAAGAGTTTCCAAGGAGTGCCTGGCAGATTTGAACTGCCGACCTTTTGGTTAGCAGCCATAGCACTTAACCGCTATGCCACCAGGGTTTCCTTACCCCTTAAGGGAACACATTTAAAACTTGAGAAAAAGAGCATAAGTGGCTTATAAGCAGTAAGATATATCACAAGACCACTAGGTATGAGCTAGGAAGCACTTTAAGTTAAAAAGCAAGACAGCAGATGTAACTGCCTTTATGTCAATACTTGTCAGACAGGGCCTAAGCACTTACTGTAGACAGCTTTCAATACAAACAAGAGCTCTGCACCTCTCTCTTACTTCAGTAATGCATTACTGCAACTAGGGAAGCCTCTGCCTGCCCGCGGGATGGACATTGGAGGAACCTTCTAGAGCAGACGTTTCTGAACAATCAATGTTGAAGAAAGAAAGACCTGCTTTTAAGGCCCCCTCTTTTTTTTCACCCTCAGAAGCTGGAGAATCCTAAACATCTTTCTTCCTCCAGCCCCACCCTCTCCGTCCACAGGTAGAGACCTGACAGGGAGACAAGGGACCAGTCAAATCCTCCTCAGGAGGAGGATAAGGAGCCAGACCTGCCTACCCCTACACCGCACAGAATCACACAGGCAGAAGCCAACTCCACTTGGCAAAGAATTTGGCCTGGTACAGCTAAAGGCACTGGCAGCGCAAAGCTGTATGAAATGCCCTGTGCTGTGAAAACGCCCTTCCTTCTCAACATCTATCCCCACCCAAACGCTCACTACATTTAATATCCAAAACCGTGACTGGCAAATCCAGCTTTAATGAAGGTCTCTTACATGAAAGAAGTTGGGTACAAGTAGGTCTTGGTTTCCCTTTGAACAGAGGAAATCTGATATCCTGAAGGCCTGCCAAAGAAAGCACCCTCTGTTTCAAGCAAATGTTTGTGATTAAAAGCCTGAATATTGATTTGACAGGGTGTGTGCAGGAGGGGGAGGGAGGGCGGATAAATAACAGTGAATAAACAAAATGAGATCTGTGCCTTAGTTTTTATTTTCCATAGAATTTGTTTATGTTCTATCAGCATATTTGTCCCTTAATTAGTATCTTTATTCAAAGAAAGAATGACTCTGACACTAATAAATTCAGAAGAAGAGTGCTTACGATTACTATGGTCGCTAGGCTTTTTTTATTATAAAGAAATGCTTTATTGCTATGCTTTTATACATGTATTTTCACTTAGGTTAATTTTAACTCATCCAAAAAATTATGAGGTAATTATGAAACCTAAAACTATAAAGACCATGGAAGAAAAAACAGGGAACAACTATAGGAGCCCTAACATATGACATAAATAGAATACCAAACATAACCAAAAATGTACAAACTCCAGAAGATGAACTAGATAAATGGTACTTCCTAAAAATTAAACAATTATGCTCATGAAAAGGCTTTTCGAAAAGAGAGCCCACAGATTGGGAAAAAAATTTTTGACTACAACATACCCAACAAGGGTATAATCTCTAAAATCTATAGGAAACTTCAACAGCTCAACAACAAAAAGACAAACAACCCAGTTAAAAACTGGGCAAAGGATATGAAGAGACTTCACCAAAGACAACATTCAGGCAGCTAACAAACACAAAAAAAAACTTGCGATCCTTAGGCATTAGATGCAAATCAAAACTACAATGAGATATCATCTCACCCGCGACATTACTGGCACTAAGCAAAAAAAAAAAAAAAACAGAAAATAACCAATGCTGGAGAGGTTGTAGAGACATTGCTACTCATATACACTGCTGGTTGGAATGTAAAATGGTATAACTACTGTGGAAAACAATATGGTGATTCCTTAAAAAGCTAGAAACAGAAATACTGTATGATCCAGCAATCACACTCCTAGATATAGGCCCTAAAGAAATAATAGCTGTGACAGGAATAGACATTTGTACACCTATCTTCAATGCAGCATTATTCACAACAGCAGAAAGATGGAAACAACCCTTAAGTTGCCCATTGACAGTTGAATGAATGGATCAACAAACTGTGGTGTATACACACAATGGAAGGATAAAGAATAATGGTGATCTGCAAAACATCGCACAACATGGATGAATTAGGAGGACATTATGCTGAGTGAAATAAGTCAATCACAAAAGGACAAATATGCGACCAGTATTATAAAGACTGGCGTGCTGAAGTCTTCTACTATTATTGTGAAACTGTCAATTTCTCTTTTCAGTGCTGTTAGAGTTTGTTTTATGTATTTTGGAGCCCTGTCATTGAGTGCACAGAAACAAGAAAAGGCTTATGCAAATGGGAAAAAAAAAAAACTTTCCTTGATGGTTACTAGGGATGGGGGGGAGGAGGGAAAATTACCAAAAAGGACACATGTTAATTCTGGTGAAGGGAAGGGCAATACACAACATGGGAGAAGTAAGCAAAGCATGACCAAGGCGTGGGAGGACACAGAGCGGAACGCAAGAACAAAGGGCAACAACAGTAATTTCTATAGCATAGACAATCTCACAACAATAGTATTAACAAGCACTAATTACGAATGGACACACAGAGAGATATGACAAGAGGTGTGGGAGGGTATAAGAGAACACACCCACCTGCAGATATAGGTTTGGTGGTGGATATTTCTACACACATAACTGTAGGTGCTGCTTACATGTTAATATAGACAATAGAGCACACAACGGCCACAGTCCAGGCAACGTCCTAGACATAACCAAACACCTTGCGGGACAAAGTTCCTAGACTCGAAGGCAAAGGGTCATAGACTCAGGCAGGGGACATCTATGACAACTGGCACAACACAGTACATAAAGAAGAAGTTCTGAATCCTACTTTGGTGAGTAGTGTTTGGGGTCTTAACATTTAAAGATTTCCAGCATCCATCTAAAATACAATTATCACTCTCTTACCATCGGAGTGAAAGAGAATTAAAAAAACCAAAGACTCAAGAGAACAATTAGTCCAGAAGACTGCTGGACCACATGAAACACAGCCTACGTGACCCTAAGACCAGAAGAATGGTCTGAGCTGGTGCCCAGCCACCACTACCAGCCCCTCTCACTAGAATCACAACAGAAGGTCCCGGACAAAGCAGGAGAAAAGCTGCAGAACAAAAAAAATCGAATTCACAAAAAAGACCAGACTTATTGGTCTGATAAGAGACCAGAGGAAGTCCTGAGACTATAGTGCTAAAACACCCTTCTGAACGGGAACAGAAGCCGCTACCGGAGACCACCTTTCAGCCAAACCATAGACAGGCTCATAAAATAAACAATAACACTGGAGAGAAACGTGCGCATTAGAACAATCTATTATACGAGATCAAAAAGGTAACATTTGCCAAAAAGCAAAGGTAAGAAGGCAGAAAGGGGTAGAAATTCAAAACTAAAGGAAACAGGGAACCTAGGACAGAAATGTGGGGGGGGCAGGCATATTGTGGGGAATGGAACCAATGTCATGGAACATTTTGTGTACAAACTATCAAATGGGAAACTAATTTGCTCTGGAAACTTTTACCTAATGCACAAAAAAATTATTAAAAAAATAATAATAGAACAAAAAAATTATATGGAGTTACTCCAGAGCATAGAAAAGTACTAAATATAATAAGTACAGCTTCTTTAACTATGCAAGACCCAGTAGCTGGGTGTTTAGGATGACCATACATCAGATGAACCAGTTGCTTTCCAGCTGACCAAATTCATGGCAACCTATGTGTGCCGGAATAGAACTGTGCTCCATAGCGTTTTCAATGGTTGATGTTTCAGAAGTAGATCTCCAGGTCTTTCTTCCAAGGTGCCTCTGGGTGGATTTGAACCTCCAACCTTTTCAGTTTGCAGCCAAGTGTGTTAACCATTTGTATCACCCAGAAACTCCATGGGAACTGCACAGTCGGCTCTATTTGCCTGATGGATTCCATTAAAATAAGCAGAGGTGTATTGCCTCAATAGGAAAAATAATTCCTCAAATGCCCTCTCAAGCAGGCTAGCCAGAGGAATGCCTCCTTTAGAGCACTTTCTCATCATCACCTTTTCCCTCACTCGAGGACAGGGATTTTCCTCCCCAAAACAGAAATATCAACATTTGCAGACCTAAAGATTTTGCTATATTAGCATCATAACATTTTGCTAGTGGTTAACACAATGTTTCAAAGCCTAAATTTTCTACATTTAAAGCCTGCATATTATCAAATAAACTGGCTTCATTTTGGCAAACTTAACAACTGTATACCAAATTCATTTAAAATAAGGTCTCTCTGTATTATTGAGAAGCAGTATAATACTGTAGATAAACTATTTGAGCTATATAGACTTCAAACATATTGTCCAAAGCAAAAAGGTGGTAGGGCGGGCAGGCATCTTGGTCAAGAGAAGCAGGAGAATCTGGTAGTCTATGGGTCCTTGCTGTTCTGTGGGCAAGTTTCAGCAAAGCTCCTGGGAGCCCAGCTGGAAGGGGCGCACCCACCCAGCAGCCTCTCCCTAACCACCAGGTGTGCTGTGCACAGGTAAGGCTCTCAGGGAGCTGGAGTCCTCGCTGGTGGACAATGTGACCAGAGTTCAAGGTGGAAGTGACCACACCTCAGAGGTATGGCTCTGTACAGCACCAGATGAGAATTGGAACTGACTCACCACTTCCCTTAATTCTTCTAATTGAAAAAGAAAACGCAAATGTTTCCTCTTCACCTTCCAGTAAGTTTTAAAAATTAAAAAAAAATTAGGATACTTTAAATCAAGAAAAGGGAATGGTGCTGTGACTTCTAAGTGTTTCTCCTTCGCTAAGGATTCGCACAGAGAGACCCAAATAGTTAAACTAATAAGGTGTGATTTTTTTTTTAATTCCCAATTAATAATTGAAATGTTTTTGTTCCTCAGTTTTGAATCTTTACATACACAACAACAAAAAGACCTACAGGAGCTTTGCAATAGCAATGAAACTAATGAATAACAAATGCACAAATCAGAAAACGTGTTTTCAGGGTTTTTTCATTCCTGTAGAAAAAAAAAATTAGTATTAGGAGAACACCCAAAGTATATTAAATAAAACCATGAAATCCCTTGACTAAAAACAAAATAAAATAAAATAAAAAAAACAACTTGAGTTACATTTTAAGGTTCCAAATAGGAAAACATAAGAGAAAGATGGAAAATTAGGTAAAGAAAAAAGACAGGAAAAGAGAGAAAGGCTAAAGAAAGGTGAAAGAAAATACAAAGATGGAAGACAGAAGCACTGAGAAATGCACACACAAAGGGCGAACTGAGAGGAGCAGACGGACAGATGTGGATTTGAGTTTTATGCTCCACTTTGGATTTCAAGGAATTATCAAAGTTATCAAGTGTACTTTGAAAAGCTGAACACTTCATCAAAGTCCCCTGCTTTTTAAATTTATTTTGTACAGTCACCATTGTGAATGGAAGAATCAGACGAGAGAGCTGTCACCAGACCTCCCTCTGCAGTGACCACAGCACTGGCCAACGCCAAACACCTGGAAAGGCCAGGCTCTCAGGCCAGGGACCACTTTTGGGGGCTAAAGAAGAGAAAGTAAGTTTGGGAAGGGATCGAAATGCTGGGGAAAATAAAAGCCCCCTAAGGTAAATCTCTCACGGTGTCTCTACTATTAGTCCAAACGTTTCATTGAAGCAATGGGCAGTAGCAATCCGTTCAAGAATCACTAGGGGAGAGGGACTTGGAAGTTATATTTCTTTCGACTGTGACCTGAGGAAAACAGCTGAGTCTCAGGTTGGAAAAGTGCCACTCTAGAATGAAAATCATTTCCCAAGAGAACTTGAGCGAGAATGTCTGACAAGTCCAGATGCTGCACAAGCCAGTCCTGCCACCGAAGAGCTCCACGATGAAAGCAAGAACTCACCACGTCAGGTTTGCCTTGAGAATTCACTGTTTAAAAATCACAGCTTTACTACTATTTTGCTCAAATGTCACCTCTGGCTTAAATTGCCGCCCTGGATATCGTATCACCCAGGGAAAGTACAATACTTTCATTCTGCAGATATTTAATGAGCACTTCCTCTACGCAAAGCTCTTACACATTAAAGTGCATTACTGCTTACAGACCTGAGCTCCTTGAAGGTCAAACTCCACGATATCACTTTAAAATGCATTTGGCATTAAAAGCATTTTAACTAAAACCAGTAACATATACATACATAACAAAATTCAGTTATTTGCCCTTGCTTCTGGTTTCTTCTCTCATTTTCAAACATGCACAAACGCCAAACCACTCATCCTCTACACATTCGAAAACAACACACCCACTCAAGCCACATAAGCGAACAACCATCATTTAATCCAAATTTCCCTCCAAAATATCATTCGATTTCTCCAAAGAGCAGTTTGTTTGCTGTCTTCCGTTTTATCATTCCCACAGCTTCAGAATCCACTGTGTATCTGTCCTCCCCATTCACCTCAACCCCATCCCAGTCCATGGAGCTTGTACCTCTCAGGACTATCCATGACTAGCCAATACCTCTTCCCCAAAGCTAGTATCTTCCTTTTCCCCTCAACCTACTTGGCTTCTCCACAGCCTTTGAAAGCCTAACTCCCTGTTGCTTAATTCGCATCTTCTCCCTGCCCTGAAATGTTAGCCTTCCATGCAGGAAGGATCCTCTTTTCTTTTTGGTCTGTTTTTCCCAGGCAGTCTCAGCCATTTCGTAGCTTCAAATATCACACATTCTGAGATTTCCTAGGAGTCCCTGGGTGGTGCGAACAATTAATGTGTTCAGCTATTAAAAACTGAAAGGCTGGAGGTTCAAGTCCACCCAGAGGCACCTAGAAAGAAAGGCCTTGTAATCCACTTCTGAAAAATCAGCCACTGAAAGCCCAGTGGAGTGTGCTGAAATCCTAACCCCTGTACCTTTAAATGGAGCTCGGCTATTAAATGAAAAGTCAGCAGTTCAAATCTAGCAGCTGCTCCTTGGATAGGGTCACTATGATTTGAACTGATTCGATGGCAATGGGTTTGGTTTTTTGTTTTGTTTTGTTTTCTTACCTATAAATATGACTGTTTGGAAATGGGGTTTTCTTTCGTTATGTTAATGAGGTCATACCCACGTCAGGTAGGTACTACACCTCATCACTTCTCAGTCATAAAAAAGGCGAATAGACACAGAGACACACATGGGAGAAAAGAGACACCAAGGACCATCAAGGAATACCAAGGAACACCAACCATCACCATCAGACACCAGAAACTAGGAGAGAGGCTCACAGAACGAAGTGACATGGCCGACAGCTGGATTTGGGCTTCTAGCCTTATTTCCTGTGAGGAAATAAATTTCTGTTCTTTAAAGCCAAAAAAAAAAAAAGAAAACCCTATGGAGCACAGTTCTACTCTAAAACATGAGTCGGAATCAATTCAAAGGCAACTGGTTTTTAAGATCTCCCAAATCTTGATATCCTGCCCAGTTCTTTCCCTTAGAAATCCAAATGGTCCATCCTAACTACCTCCTGAACCTGTCCTCATGGACCACCCACAAGGACCTGGTGGTGTTTTTACATGTCCACATTTTCTCCTCTCACCAAGAGCTGGAGTCTAATTCCCCTCCCCTTGAATATGGGCTTGCCTGTATGACTGGTTCCTTACTAAAACAAGCAGGTGGAAGAGACACCATGTAACCTCTGAGGCTAGGTCATAAAAGGCTATACTTGGATGCCCTGTATCACCACTCTTATTCAACATTGTGCTAGAGGTCCTAGCCAGAGCAATTAGGCTACACAAAGAAATAAAGGGCATCCAGATTGGCAAGGAGGAAGTAAAATTATCTCTATTTGCAGATAACATGATCTTATACACAGAAAACCCTAAGGAATCCTCCAGAAAACTACTGAAACTAATAGAAGAGTTTGGCAGAGTCTCAGGTTATAAAATAAATGTACAAAAATCACTTGGATTCCCCTACATCAACAAAAAGAACATTGAAGAGGAAATCACCAAATCAATACCATTCACAGTAGCCCCCAAGAAGATAAAATACTTAGGAATAAATCTTACCAAAGATGTAAAAGACCTATACAAAGAAAACCACAAGACACTACTGAAGAAACTAAAAAGGACCTACATAAGTGGAAAAACATACCTTGCTCATGGATAGGAAGACTTAACATAGTAAAAATGTCTATTCTACCAAAAGCCATCTATACATACAATGCACTTCCGATCCAAATTCCAATGACATTTTTTAATGTGATGGAGAAACAAATCACCAACTTCATATGGAAGGGAAAGAAGCCCCAGATAAGTAAAGCATTACTGAAAAAGAAGAAAAAAGTGGGAAGCCTCACTCTACCTGATTTTAGAACATATTATACAGCCACAGTAGTCAAAACAGCCTGGTACTGGTACAACAACAGGCACATAGACTAATGGAACAGAATTGAGAACCCAGATATAAATCCATCCACATATGAGCAGCTGATATTTGACAAAGGCCCACTGTCAGTTAATTGGGGAAAAGATAGTCTTTTTAACAAATGGTGCTGGCATAACTGGATATCCATTTGCAAAAAAATGAAACAGGACCCATACCTCACACCATGCACAAAAACTAACTCCAAGTGGATCAAAGACCTAAACATAAAGACTAAAACAATAAAGATCATGGAAGAAAAAATAGGGACAACGTTAGGAGCCCTAACATAAGGTATAAACAGAATACAAAACATTACCAAAAATGATGAAGAGAAACCAGGTAACTGGGAGCTCCTAAAAATCAAACACCTGTGCTCATCTAGAGACTTCACCAAAAGAGTAAAAAGACCACCTACAGATTGGGAAAGAATTTTCAGCTATGACATCTCCGACCAGCGCCTGATCTCTAAAATCTGTATGATTCTGTTAAAACTCAACCACAAAAAGACAAACAACCCAATCAAAAAGTGGGCAAAGGATATGAACACACACTTCACTAAAGAAGGTATTCAGTAAGCTAACAGATACGTGAGACAATGCTCTCGATCATTAGCCATTAGAGAAATGCAAATTAAAACTACGATTAGATTCCATTCCAATCCCACAAAAAAAAAACAAGGCTGGCATTAATCCAAAAAACACAAAATAATAAATGCTGGAGATGCTGAGGAGAGACTGGAACTCTTATACACTGCTGGTGGGTATGTAAAATGGTACAACCACTTTAGAAATTTATCTGGCGTTTTCTTAAAAAGTTAGAAATAGAACTACCATACAACCCAGAAATCCCACTCCTCGCAATATACCCTAGAGAAATAAGAGCCTTCACATGAACAGATATATGCACACCCATGTTTATTGCAGCTCTGTTTACAATAGCAAAAAGCTGGCAGCAACCAAGGTGTCCATCAACGGATGAATGGTTAAATAAATTATGGTATATTCACACAATGGAATACTACATATCAATAAAGAACAGTGACGAATCTGTGAAACATTTCGTAACATGGAGGAACCTGGAAGGCATTATGCCAAGTGAAATTAGTCAGAGGCAAAAGGACAAATATTGTATAAGACCACTATTATAAGATCTTGAGAAATAGTATAAACTGAGAAGAACACATACTTCTGTGGTTACAGGGAGGGGGGAGGGAGGGAAGGTGGGAGAGGGTTATTTACTGATTAGTTAGTAGATAAGAACTACTTTAGGTGAAGGGAAGGACAATACTCAATACACGGAAGGTCAGCTCAATTGGACTGGACCAAAAGCAAAGAAGTTTCTGGGATAAAATGAATGCTTCAAAGGTTAGCGGAGCAAGGGCGGGGGTTTGTGGACTATGGCTTAAGGGGACTTCTAAGTCAATTGGCAAAATAATTCTATTACGAAAACATTCTGCATCCCACTTTGAAATGTGTCATCTGGGGTCTTAAATGCTAACAAGTGGCCATCTAAGATCCATCAATTGGTCTCAATCCACCTGGATCAAAGGAGAATGAAGAACACCAAGGTCACACGATAACTACGAGCCCAAGAGACAGAAAGGGCCACATGAACCAGAGACTTACATCATCCTGAGACCAGAAGAACTAGATGGTGCCCGGCCACAACTGATGACTGCCCTGACAGGGAGCACAACAGAGAACCCCTGAGGGAGCAGGAGATCAGTGGGATGCAGACCCCAAATTCTCATAAAAAGACCAGACTTAATGGTCTGACTGAGACTAGAGGAATCCCGGCAGGCATGGTCCCCAAATCTTCTGTTGGCCCAGAACAAGAACCATTCCCAAAGACAACTCATCAGACATGGAGGGACTGGACAATGGGTTGGAGAGAGATGCTGATGAAGAGTGAGCTACTTGTATCAGGTGGACACTTGAGACTGTGTTGGCATCTCCTGTCTGGAGGGGAGATAGGAGGGTAGAGAGGGTTAGAAACTGGCAAAATCGTCACGAAAGGAGAGACTGGAAGGAGGGAGCGGGCTGACTCATTAGGGGGAGAGTCAGTGGGAGTATGGAGTAAGGTGTATATAAGCTTATATGTGACAGACTGACTTGATTTGTAAACTTCCACTTAAAGCACAATAAAAATTATTAAAAAAAAAAAAAAAAGGCTATAGTTCCCTCTGGCCTCTTTCTTGGGACTCACTCCAACTTGGGAGTCCTGAACTAACATGCAAGAAGTCCAGACCCTCTGAGGCTGCCCTACAGGAGGGACCATATACTAGAAACAGGGGCCCAAGGACCCTCAGCTGTCTGTGCGTTCCCAGCACCAACTGCCCACATGCGAGAGAGTGCAACTTCCAGGATCCCAGGCCCCGTTGTCAGGGCTCCCCAGCTGATGCTGAGTGAAGCAGACAAGCTGTCCCCAGAGAGCCCTGCCCAAGTTACAGATCTGTGAGCATAATAAATGCTGTTGTTTTAAACCATACAGTTTTGGGGTGGTTGTTATGCAGCTTTGGATAGCTAGAACAGAGCTCAAATTTGACACACCCCAAAACAAATTCATTATCTCCCTCCCCCATTCTGTTCCTCCTTCTGTATTTTCTATTCCAGTTCCTTTTTCACTCAACCTGAAAGCCTTTATCTCATCTTCTTTTTCCTCAGGCTCCCCAAGCACCTCCACATCAGATCCAGACTAACCCAGAGGTCTCTCAGCCTCCCTCCATCACCTCCTCTCACCTCTGGCCTGGAATGCAGGGACAGACCCCAACTGGTTTACCAGTACCTTCGATTCAATTGTCAAAATCCTATTTCCAAAACTAAACTCCAGACACCTACCACCTTACTGCCTACAGAATACAGTCCCAGGTCCTGATCCTAGTGCACAAGACCTTTCACAGTCCCAGGTCCTGATCCTAGTGCACAAGACCTTTCACAGTCCCCTAGCCAACACCTTAAACTCCAGCCACAGGAATTTTCGAGGATTCACTAATACTTTGTTGTCCTTTCACACCTCTGTACCTTTGCGCATGTTCAATCTTTTTCAAAAATCCCCTTCTCACTCTTCTTTCTCTCACCACTTACAAAGTTTCCTACTTAGCCTTCAACACCAAGTTCAAAGGTCATCTACTTTGTGAATCCTCTTCTGATGGCTGCGGCCAGAGTTGCTCACTTTCTCTTCAGTCAAGGTTGTGCAGCCCTTATTACCTTCACTTCTCTATAGCAGCAGCCTAGTTGTTTCTACAAACGGACTCATGAGCTGAGGGCATCATCCTACCAAGTTTGTTTCAAAAAAACTGAAATGTTCAATTTCAATTGGGAACCACTAAGTTAGCATTTACAGAAATAGCTAATATTCAGTCTCAGAATCAGTACTACGGAGCACCAAGTGTCTACCAGATAATACTTATCACAAATTTTAACAAATGTTTGAGGTATTATCAGCCCCAGAGAGGTTTAGCAACATATCCAAGGTCCCATAACCAGAAAATGAAAAAGCCAAATTTGGAACCCAGATGTGACTTCCTTGCACTCAGCATTTATAATTAGTTCTGACACACAAGCACAGACACACAGGCCAGATTCTGGTGTAAGTACACTTCTTTAGTGCTGCCCTTCCACAGTTGCTACAACAGCCAATAGCCAGGCTGCTCTTTTGAACAACACTTTTGAAAGGAAAAATGAGACTGTACGTAACTTTTAGGCAGTAAAATATGGCAGGTACAAACATGTACTCTGCACCCAGGCACTGCAGGTTTAAAACCCAAATCTGTCTCTGCCAAGCTACGTGCCCCTGGAGAAGTTTAGCACCTCGCCTCTCCATGCCTTGTTTCTTCCTTTGTAAGGTGGGGGAAATATGAACATCTGTTCACAGGGTTTGCTGTGAAGGTTTTTTTCAAATGATACATGAAACGCATTTAGAGCAGAACGTGGCATACAGAAAGCACTCAACAAATGTTGGTGTGGGTACCGTTAGCAGTAGTAATACCCACTGCTGTCAAGTTGATTCCGACTCATAGTGACCCTATAGGACAGAGTAGATTCACCCCATTGAGTTTCCAAGGAGCGCCTGGTGGATTCAAACACTGATCTTTTGGTTAGCAGCCATAGCACTCAACCACTAAGCCACCAAGGTTTCCAAGTAGTAATAACAGTATTACTAAAAGTGACCTACTAAAACACCAACTGAAAAACTTAAATAATTGTAATGCAGGGCTGAAGGTTTATCCCTTCTAATTCCAACTCTGTTTTAACTAGTTGGAAGGAAAACCTTTCTCAAAAGTATGGAGTATTCCAGCCGTTTAAGCTGGTTAGCAAGCCTAGTTTAAACTTTTCTTGGGCCCTAGGTTCTTCTTATAGTGGCAATAGGTTTGGGATGAAGTTTTTTAGAGTTCTCCCTATCCAGCAGAGTATGTTTGGGGAAGTCATGGTCTTTCAGATTCTGTTTCCTTGGATATGAAATGGAAACTGTCATGGATTGAATTATGTCCCCCCAAAAATGTGTGTATCAACTTGGTTAGGCCATGATTCCCAGTATTGTGTGGCTGTCCTCCATTTTGTGATCATAATTTGACTTTGAGAGGATTAGGGTAGGATTGTAATACCACCCTTACTCAGGTCACCAACCTGATCCAAGATAAAGGGAGTTTCCCTGGAATGTGGCCTGCACCACCTTCTATCTCTCAAGAGACAAAATGAAAGGGAAGCAAGCAAAGAGACTGAGAACTCGTACCACCAAGAAAGCAGCACCAGGAGCAGAGCGTGTCCTTTGGACCTTGGGGGGGCGGGGGGCGGTGTCCCTACGCCTGAGAAGCTCCTCCACCAGGGGAAGATTGAAGACAAGGACCTTTCTGCAGAGCTGTCAAAGAGAGAAAGCCTTTTCCTGTAGCTGACACCCTGAATGTGGACTTGTAACCTACTAGACTGTGAAAGAATAAATTTCTCTTTGTTAAAGCCACCCATTTATGGTATTTCTGTGATGGCAGTACTAGATAACTAAAAAGGAATAACACCAGTCCTACCTTTCTGTAGCAGTGAAAGACTCAAATGAGATAATATGTTTAAAGGGTAGTAAGAGCTCGGCAAAGGTTAGGTGGTATCATCATCATCATTCCAATAAAGTGATACCCTCAGGATACAGCAGAGATGCAACACTGGTTTTCCCTTTGCTAAATGTCCCAAATAGTCATAATGTGTGCATTTTCCCCTCTTTACAGAATTTCTGTTGACGTTTTTCACTAGTTTCGACATACCCCTCGCCCTAGTGACAACACACTGTTGCCCTTATCAATTTATATTTGAAAAAAACTTTTTCTAAAATGTATTGCGCCCATCCACGTCTCCTAAGTGCCGGACACATGAAATGCAAATAACTAACTCTGATTCAACAGCAAATAAAACTCATTTATGAAAGTATTTAGTAAACACTATGTCCAATATGCAAACCCTGGTAGTGTAGTGATTATGAGCTACAGCTGCTAACCAAAAGGTAGGCAGTTCGAAGCCACCAGGTGCTCCTTGGAAACCCTATGGGGCAGTTCTACTCCATTCGATGAGGTCACTATGAGTCGGAATCCACTCACCGGAAACGGGTTTGGTTTTTTTGGGTTTACGTCCAATATAAAGAAGCCCTGGTGGCGCAATGGCTAAGCATTCTGCTGCTAACTGGAAGGTCGACAGTTCGAACCCAACAGGCACTCCATGGAAGAAAAATGTGGCAGTCTGCTTCCACAAAGGTCACAGCCTTGGAATCCCTATGGGACAGTTCTTCTCTGTCCTATAGGGTTGTTTTTCAGATGGAATCCACTCGACGGCAATGGGTTTTATATCCAATATCTTTTGCAGGATAAAAATTTAACCAACACTGTCTCTTCTTCTATCTCTGTATGTGCACACACACATTCTTACAGACACACTTCAGAAGTACCAATTTGGCTTCTATTTACAGAACAGATTTTCAGTGATTATGTATAAATCTATAAGCACATTTGGTACATACATTCCTGTCACCCTGCCAAACCATATCCTTCTCCTAATTTTTGGCCTTTTCTATCTAATCCCATTGGAACCTATTTACTCTAGAAATCTTTCCAATTACTGTATGTGCAATATGACAAATATTTATGGAGTACCTACTACATACACATTTGAACTGAGGGCTGGGATACAAATATAAAAAGGCAGTCTCTTCTTCTGACACTTTATTTCTAGCCAAGTAAAGATCCTAGTTGGTTGGATAAAAGGAAATTTTATTCCTTCAGCCCTCACGATGGGATGATAAGCTCCTTTTCCATATCACAATGCCACAACAAAGCTCAGAATACAATGGGTAAAGCTGAGCCTGTGAAAAAAATTCTCAGTCCAAAAATGTATCAAGGTCACACTGTGTAATTTTTAAAAGTAACACACACTTGTGTAGCTGCAACGTGAAACACATTCACCATGCGTGTAAATCAAAGCATATAAGAGCCCGGAAACTACCGTTACCACTGATGACAAAAGTGTCGAGAGGGAGAAGACACAGAGAAGAACTGAAAGCTACTCAAAAAAAAAAAAAAAAAAAAAGCTACTCAAAGCCATGCAAATTACCCCCAAAAATGTCATCTAGAAAATGTTTGCTCTTAATACTGTATTTTCTTAGTAAAAATAGATTTAAAAGAACCAACATAACTAAAATGAAAAGAAAATATTTGCCACAAAACATAAATGTTTAATATGGGTAGGTGATATAGAGAGAACAAATAAGTAGACAAAAACACACTAAGATTCCAACTGTAAAAAATGACTAAATTTTTTTTAAGTGGGTAAATAACATAAACAATCTCGAGAGGGGAATACATATGGCTAATAACATCTACAACCTCTCTATGAAACAAAGAAATTTAAAATGAAGACATGGTATTTTTTACCTATAAAGTACATAATTTTTTTTTAAAGGCAATGGCAAGTATGTTTTCCAGAAAACAATTCAGCAAGAGGCATCAAAAGCCTTAAACATAGTCACATCCTTTGACTCATCTTAATAAAAAAATAAAAATAAAAAAAACCCTTGCCACCACATTGATTCCAACTCACAGCAACCCTACAGGATACAGTAGACTTGCTCCTCAGCATTTCCAAGGCTGTAAATCTTTACTGAAGCAGATTGTCACATCTTTCTCCCACAGAGCAGCTGGTGGGTAAGACCCACCAACCTTCAGGTTAGCAGCTGAGCTCTTAACCACTGTACCATCAGGGCTCCTTTATCTAAAAATAATTTCTCTTAAGGCATTATTATAATAGCAAAAATGGAAAGCAAGCCATAGTGCAGCAGAGAAAAGGTTAAAATCAACATCCAAATAGTGCAACGGTGCACTCATAAAAAAATTATAGCTCGGGGAGATTTTTTTTAATATGGTCAAATTTTTATGATCTAATAGTTTCCAAGTCAAAATACAAAACTGTATGTATATATATAGTACGACCATGATAAATGCATATGGGGAATTCAGTAAAGAAATAGACCAACTCTAATCAAAGGGAGGGAAGGAGGAAAAAAGAGAGAGGGAGGAAGATATGCCAACATGATTCCTGTCAAATTTTCACCTAGACGAGTTGATTTTAATGTTCATTTGGAAATAAAACCTGGCAAGAAAAGCCTGGAAAATTCTGAGGGGGAAAAAAAATAGCGTAATCAGGGGAAACTAGCCCTTCCAGACATTTTTACATATTATGAAGCTACAAAAATTTACATAGTTTGGTTGCTGGCAATGAACAGACAGACATAACAATAGAAAAGAATACAGGAATTTGGTATGCGATGACACTGTATTTCAAACCAGTAGAGGAAAAATCCATTAGTCAATGAATGGCGTCGGGCAATGAGATAGCCATAGAGATGGGGGAATGTTAAAATTCATACCTTATACTTTATGTCAAAATAAATCCCAGATGGATGAAAGATTTAAATATAAAATAAAACCATAAAAACAAACTCAAAAGGAAGAAGGTATTTCTAGGAATGATCAAAAGTTACAAACATCTGAGTCATCAATTCTTTCTGCTTGGAAAACAATCACAATAAAGTCAAAAAAGGCATGACAAAGTAGGGAATATACCCCAGACCCAGTGCTGTAAAGTCGATTCCAACTAATCATATCATGGACAGAGGGCTACATTCTACAAATCAAGAATAAAAAGACAACACAAAAGAAAAAGGGGCAAAGAATCTGAGCAGACATTACACAGAAAATAAAATACAGATCTTAAACATACCAAAAGAAATACAACCATCTTTATTTAAGACAAACGTACAAAAAATATATATACATATACTGAGCAACCACTTTTCTCTTATAAGAAAGATCAAAACATACATGACAACACCCTGGCTGCGTGGTGCAGAAAGGCAGACGCTCACACATTGCTGGTGGAAGTATAATTGGCACCACTTCCACAGAGAGCAATTTGGCACTATCAAAACCGAACAGTCATATTCTTCTAGGAATTCTTCCTACAAAACATACTGACATATTTATGGAATGGCTTGCATACAAATACATTTGCTGTAGCTTTAACACCAAAATATAATGTCCATCAATAGGTAACAAGTCAAATACGTATTGCTTATTACAGTACATCTAAGGAGCCCTGGTGGTGCAGTGGTTAAAGTGCTTGGCTGCTAACCAAAATGTCTGAGGTTCAAAGCCACCAGCCTCTGTGCCGGCGGGGGTGGGGGGAATGTGGCAATCTGCTTCTGTAAAGATTTACAGACTCAGAAACCCTGAGCGGTGTTCTACTTTGGTCTACAGGGTCCTTATGAGTCAGAATCAACTTGACAACAATGGGTTGGGATGGTATATCTAAAAATAGGCCATTCTATATCCATTCAAAATGAAGCTGCTCGATATAGCAGGATAGTGAATGATCTCCAAAACATATACTGTATTTATATGAAGAAAATAAGATGTTAAACAATTTATGTGCTACAGCTTATAGACACCCACACATATTTGTATGAATGTGTGTGCACCCATGTGCATGTGTGTGTACATGTGTATACATACATACATACAATCTCTCCAGATAGATAAGAAACTAGTAACACTGTTGCATCTTGGGAGAGGGAACAGCTTTGAAGATAGGGATGGAGGGTGATTTCACCATTCATAACCTTTTAGCCCTTTTGAATTTTGTATCATATGCATTAACTACCTAGTGACGCTAGTTGAAACAATGTTGGAGAAGTGTGTATAAACAATATATTGAGTAAAAGTAAATAAAAGGCAATTTATATATTTTTTTTTTATAAAATGGGATATTCAATAAGCTATTATTTTGCAATCTATTTAAAAGGATACATGGCCAGAAATACACCAATACATCGTATAATCAATAGCGATTTTTCAAAATGGGTTTATAGGCAATGTTATTTTCTTTTTCCTTATCTGTATTTTCTGATTTTCCTAAAATGAACAACCACTATTAGGTATCAAACAGCATTTTTTCATTCTTTTTTTTTTTTTTTTTAATACCTCCACTAAACATTTAAATCCCTTGGACATTTTTCTAACGAAAATATACACCCAAGGTTATAACCTCAGTACTGCTGTTCCCATCCAGTTTAAATAAAGCTTGGAAAGGTCTGTAAGAGAGATTTTTACAACAGTCAACAATTCCAGCAGAAATAATTAACCCCAACAGGAAAATAAAATAAACTGCAGTTCAGTGGAGTGAGGTTCTTTTTTGTTTTGAACTATGAGAATATTTGTTTTTACTGCATGCATAGATGATTCTGTTGTGAGATCTCAATAAAAGATCACAGCCCCCCCCAACACTCAGCTTTTCCCCTAGGGATGAGGCAGGCTGCTATATAAAAACAAATGCAGGAGCTAACAAAGACATTAGCGCCACAAGCAAAGGGAGAGACTACTGACCAGAGAAATCAACAGCATGGGCGGATGGGGCCCAGAGATTTGTGAGCAGACTCTTGAAACTCATCAATTCATCTATACATTTGTTTGGCTTTTAACTAAATAACGTATCTCACATTTTTGTTATTTCTAAAGCATAGTTGCAATGCTGAAATGATACTGATATATTACTGCATTGCTCTGTTTTCTTGTAGTTCTTCTCTCTCCCCAGTTTTCCAGCCCCAGCAGCTTTCCCTCTTCTCTTAAAATAATAAAGTTTGGGTTTTTTTTTTTTCTTTTTTTAAATACAAACACAGATAAAATGCTTAATGGTATGCTAGGTGGCTGTCACGTCAATATAAACCCGTTGCCACTGAATCAATTCTGATTCATAGTGATCCTATAGGACAGAGTAAAACTGCCCCAGAGAGTTGCCAAGGAGCGCCTGGTGGATGTGAACACCTGACCTTTTGGTTAGCAGCTGTAGCACTTACCCATTACACCACCAGTGTTTCCTCACTTCAATATAACGGTGCTCAAGTAAAAGTTATTACTAACAAACATAAGATGGTAAAAAATAAATTTTTTTTTTTTTTTTTTTAACTCAAGCATAAATACTGACTCAGTCCCAGTCGGGAGGTTTTTTACACAATGTACGCTCTAGTCAGCATGCCACACTGCACTTTCAAAGTAGGGAACAGTACACGCATTAAATGCGCTGTGCTGTCTTAATGCTGAGAAACTCTGAGGACACTATGCAGTTTAAGGTATTCCAGACCATCTGACTTTTATCGAGTTCTCAAATATGGGCAGAGTACTATATATAAGATCTGGGTATAGCAGATGGTGGACAATGACACACAGTAGGCCTGATATTCAAGAACATCAGAAGAGTTGGAAAAAACAAGGAAAATTTCTGTGTTTATTCTTAAACTTTATAAACTCTGTTAAACTCGTACCAAAGGATAAATTTTAACAACTTCATAAAAGAAAGGTTTAAAGGGACATTTTAAATAGAGAAATGCATTTAAAACAAAAGGTGGGCATTTAATTTTGCATCTGAGAGTTTTTTTCTAAGGGATAGGCAAAAGGAACAAAACTCCCTTCAGATTAAAAAGTAAAGTTAAACAAATCCTAAAATTGTCTAATCTAGTTCTAAACACTTCACAAAAATCACAAGAGAAAATCTCAGCATTTTACATCTTATTTCAGCCAGCAAGGTTTGTTAGTAAACACGCAGGTTTAAAATGCCAGGTTCCACTGTTTTCACTTTAAGCCAAGTCTCGCTACAGATTCATCTGAGTGACCAGTTCAAAGGTCTTACATATAAACTCACCCTCAACTTCCTCTACTTAACCACAGCATTCTGCTTCTGGAGAACAGAGGGAAAGAGGGCAGGAGGGAGTGGGAGGAAGGAGGCAGGCCTGGAGGGACAACAGAGATCACGGGTTCCACCAGCTGGAAGCTAGGTGCTCCTGGGCCCTTTTCCCTTTCATCTTAGGCAGTCAATAAACATTTCTGAGCACCTACCATGTGCCCTGGGAACATAAAGATGAAAAGGCAAAGCCCTCACTAATCTCAGAGTCTGATGAAAAGAGAAACAAAGCAGAAAGGCATTCCAGGCCGACAGAGCTGAAAGTATAAGAAAGCGTCACAGGGTTCCAACACAGAAGCTAGGGGAGGGCCAGCTGACCTTCTCAAAGCAGGTGACTGACTCATCTTTAATTCTAAACTGAATCCTCCATACTCCCCACATGGAAAGGATGCATATCCCTTGCCCTCAAGGAACGACAATTAAAAACGGGGACTAATAGTGCTAACAAGGAGCCCTGGTGTCGCAGTGGTTAAGAGCTTGGCTGCCAATCAAAATGTCAGCAATATGAATCCACCCAGCTGCTCCCTGAAAACCTATGAGGCAGCTCTACTCTGTCCTCTAGGGTAGCTGTGAATCAGAAGGACTCAAAGGCAATGATTTGGGTTTCTTTTTGTAACAGTACTAAGAAATACCTTGACCAAAGAAAACATCTGAAAACTAGAGACAGAAAAGACCTCTCTTATCAGCCAAAAAATTTATAAAATAAGCCTTAGAATTAGACACCAAAAAAGAAAACTAGTCCTACAAAAACAACACAGCATCTTAGCAAATTGGAATACTGCTGAGGTACTAATGACTATCACTCTTATCACCCAAGGTACAATACAAAACCAAATACCGAACCTGTTGCTGCCAAGTTAATTCCGGCCCAAGCAGCCCTATGGGGCAGAGCAGAACTGGCCCACTGGGTTTCCAAGGAGCAGCTGGTATACAAAATCTAATAAAATCAGTCACTCTATTCACCTAAGTCAAAAACAGCTATTTCATCTACTTTGGCAAGTATCACTATAAAAATATTATGTTAAACATGACTACAATGTAAGACATATAAGCATACAAATATGCAAAATGCTGGCTCACATGTGGTCCCTAAGCCTTCTCCTAAAAATAGATATAGGACCTATGACAAGCTTCCTGTTTACTATTTGCAAATCACCATGTTACCCAATGAGGAGCAAAAATGAACATTTCTAACCGCGAGAAGCTTAAAAGCTAGATAATAATAACTCATGTATGTCTGTGAGGGTGTCTGTGTGTGTGTGCATAGACATATACATGTATAACACATATGTACTCATACCATATTTATTATATATTATATATGTTTACAGTATAAGTGCTCATATGTTAAGTATGAGATTAATTTCAGGGGTGGGAGAAGAGGAAGGATTGGAAGGCTCCAAAGATTCTATCATACAAGTTATCAAAAGTAAAATACAAAATAAAATATATGGAATACGCTTGTGTTTACCTAAAAACACGTGTGTATCGAAAGCAAATACTGGAAGGTAATAAGCAAAGAAATAAATGTTGTTATCAGAGCTCCCAACACAGGTGATTCCTATCCTGACTTCCCAAAAATGTACCTAAAACTGTCACCTCTTTTTTTAGCATTTACCTATCTTCTTTGAAATCCCGTCATACATCTCTGTTACAATCACTGGGTTATTAACAGCAAAGACAGGATGAAGCAAGCTCTACTATTGCTACATCTGCCTCACACAATGATTCCACTTGGGGCAATTTCACTTGAGTTCCTATTTAAGAAACAAATGCATCTAAAAAAAATGGTAAATTTGCAGTGGTTAAGAGCCTGGCTGCTAACCTGGCAGTTCGAATCCACCATCCGCTCCTTGGAAACCCTATGGGGTAGTTCTACTGTCTTTTAGGGTCGCGGCTATGAGTCGCTATGAGATGACAGTAAATTAGACTACGGATTTTGTGTTGTGGGGTTGCACTTCGATGGGTAAAAGAGGGTCCTTATTAAAGAATATCTCCTGTCCTCCAAATAACCGCACAAACACCACTCCACAATTTCGGGACACTTCATCTAATAAATACCTGCGTCCAAAACCAAGGCCACAGGATCAAACCCCACTAAAAATCCTAATCACCTTAACTAGAAATAGATAAGTTAAGTGAATCAGGAGAAGAGGATCACATTCCCATCTTCAGGGGAGAAATGACCCACGGTTCTCAGTTACCATCACTTACAAGAGCTCGGCTGTTCTGGACTCCCTTCGCGCAGCTTTCCATCCAAAGCGCATCACGATCTGCATCCCCGGCTCTGCAAGCCCGGCGCCAGCCCGTTCGCCACTCCCCAAACCTCCACACACTCACGCTGACACACTCTCACACACAGGCGCGCGCGCGGCCCCAGCAGCTCCGACCGTGAGCGCCGCTTCCTCCAGCCCCAGCCACCCGCGATGCCGGATCCGGAACGAAGAGATGCAATTTACGGCGCGGGCGACTGAGACTGGGCACCTGGTCGGGCACCGGGCCGCATGCAGCCCCGTGCCCACCCGAGAGCCGCCGTGCCGGCGGGCGCCAGCGCCTCACCTTGCTCGCCTCGGTCCATGTCTCCAGCCGTCCGCCTCGCGTCCTCTGCGCCTCCGCAGCCTGCAGCCCGTCCTGGCTCGGGTCGTCCGCCGCGCCGCGCCGCGCTCCTCCGCGCTCCGCTCCGCCCGCGACTCTGGCGAAGTCCCCACCCCCGGAGGCGTCGGGCGCCGCGGCGCCGCCCGCCCTCGGAGAGGAGCGCTTTCTCGGGGCGTCACCCAACCACCTGACCCGGCCGACCTGTGCGCTCCGCCACGTCGGCGCGGGCGGGCGGCGCCAGGCGAGGTGGGTTAGGCACGCCCGGGCACGGGCACAGGCTGGAAATCGGACCCGGAGGAGGAAGAGGAAGAGCAGCTCGGCGAGGAGATAGAATCAACCATGGAGGCTGCTTAGCGGCGAGAACCCGGCCGGCGTTTGCTTTCCCATCAAGTTATTCATAAAATCAGAAGTTTCTTCTGAGGCAGTGTAGTTGCCCTTTCTATGCCACCACAAGTACCTGCTTTTATGTACTTTTTGAGTAGAAAACACTGGAAGGTGTTATTTAGAAATGCCAAAGGCTCTTTTTGTCCCTTTATATTCTTCTTCTAGTACCGAAATAATACCTTCTGTTATTTTCAGTAACTAGATTGGAAGCAGGTGAAAATGACAAAGAATCTCTTGAAAATTTATGTAATCCTGTCTTTTCACAGAAAGCGAGGATTTTTTAGGTGGCAAATTGGAAAGGGTTCCATGTGACAAGAACGTGGCTGCTTTGAGTCCAGGATTGAGGATAGCACATTGTTTTCAGTGAAATGAAACGTTTTAAATTACGCAAAGGTCAGAAGTATCCACAGAAATTTGAAGTTCCTGTAACAACTTAATTATTAGCGTTTAGCACTCTGTTTTCAAAGTTCTTTCCTTATTCGTCTTTGTCTTTGATTATATGCATGTGTCATCCCAAAGTGGCCTTCCATTTCATAAACCATCCAAGAGTGCAAGTGAGGAGGGCTTCTATGTTAAGTGGAAACTACGTGGTAACTGTGGCTTAGCCTTCAGCTCACGTTGTAGAGTGCTCATACACAGCACTTGTCGTTAGCTGCCATCAGGTAGGCCCTGACTCACGGTGACCCCGTGCACAAAGGACAACCTGCCTGGTCATGGGGCATGGGATCAGGTGCAGATTGGAATGTTGTGATCCATAGGGTTCTCACTGGCTGATTTCAGAAGTAGATCATCAGGCCTTTCTTTCCCGGTGCCTCTGGATAGACACAACCTCCAACCTTTCAGTTAGCAGCCAGTCCAACTGTTTGCACCCCCCAGTAGACGACACACTAGAATGCCATCAATACGGTTTTGAATTACCCATAACTTCCTTACCTGAAGTGGCTCCATGTTTTCTATCTCCATACTGTTGCACTCTATGTAAAGCATATCTCCAGTGTCTTTTCCGTGAAGTTTAGTCTCATATAGCCCGACCAGATCATAAGCTCCAAGAAGACAAGGATCATTTTGCTCATCTTTGCATTGCTTTTATTACACCATGCACTTAATAAATAGTGTCGTTTTAGTTTTCAGGGTTAAATTTTTTAAAACCTGAGGTGTATTGTATCTGCTAACAATCCAGTTTTTATAACAAAAAGGCAATTGTATAATGTGGTAAATTCTGACTAGCTGATTCTCAGGTCTATCATATAGAGATAAACACCTGGGGAGACAGTCTTTCAAACCATGGAGTGATTTGTGGGCACATAAGTAGCACTTGGAAATGAGTGGTGGTTGGCCACCTGGATCAAAGGAGAATGAAGAACACCAAGGTTACACGATAACTATGAGCCCAAGAGACAGAAAGGGCCACATGAACCAGAGACTTACAGCATCCTGAGACCAGAAGAACTAGATGGTGCCTGGCCACAACTGATGACTGCCCTGACAGGGAGCACAACAGAGAACCCCTGAGAGAGCAGGAGATCAGTGGGATGCAGACCCCAAATTCTCATAAAAAGACCAGACTTAATGGTCTGACTGAGACTAGAAGAATCCCGGTAGGCATGGTCCCCAAACCTTCTGTTGGCCCAGGACAAGAACCATTCCTGAAGACAACTCATCAGACATGGAAGGGACTGGACAATGGGTTGGAGAGAGATGCTGACGAAGAGTGAGCTACTTGTATCAGGTGAACACTTGAGACTGTGTTGGCATCTCCTGTCTGGAGGAGAGATAGGAGGGTAGAGAGGGTTAGAAACTGGCAAAATTGTCATGAGAGACTGGAAGGAGGGAGCAGGCTGACTCATTAGGGGGAGAGTAAGTGGGAGTATGGAGTAAGGTATATATAAGCTTATATGTGACAGACTGACTTGTAAACTTTCACTTAAAGCACAATAAAAATTATTTAAAAAAATTGTGTACATAGAGAAATGTTGAAAGAATTGTACAGGGAACAGGCATATGTCCCAATTCAAGATTTTACAATTAAAATTTTGCTATATTTCCTTTTAAAAAAAATAATAAGTGGTGGTTGGAATTATTATTTGTTCTATTTGTATCTATTTGAAATACTATAGTAATGGATTTTTTAGGTATGTTGTTTTTTGAAGAGTTTATATACTTGTTTGCCTCTGTGGCAGAGATGGCTAATAGCCTGCCCAATATCCACCTTTCCTATTTTCCTTTCTAAGAGAACCAGAATATTGTTTGGGGTAGAAATGTGCCCCACTGAAATACTTGCCACTTCAGACTCCCTTAAAGCTGGGGGTGGCTCTCTGACATATGAATGCCCAGTAGATATGAACAGAAATTGCAATATTATTTTGCCCTTCAGCCTTACCCTTCCTGCCTAGAGAAGCAGGAGCCATCTTGCAAGCAAGAGGAAGAAAGCCAAGAGCCAAGGGTGGCACAGTAGGAAGGCAGAAAGAACCTGGGTCTTCTGTGGCATCACAGAGCTTCTTATACGGAGCTCCTTACCGGAGAAAAATAGACGCCTGACTTTCTTGAGCCACTGCAGTTGGGTTCTTCTCACATGCAAGCCAAATGCAATCTTAACTGATCCAACAAGCCATTTAAAAAATCCCTTTCTGGCATGTACCAGCGTTGGTAGATTCATGCAATCCCGAGCCCTAGGCAATTATTAGCCGAATTTTCTCTGTGAAGTTAAATAAGTACTGTTTATACTATAAACAAACTAGTGTATGATATCTCCACAAAAGCGTGCTTTTCTCTTGTGACTTCCTTCTACTTTTTTTTTCTCTGACAGAGAATCTGTACTTACAAATCATGCTGTGTTACTTCTACAATGTGCAAAGCTTATATTTCAGCACTCTGAGATATCCCTGGAGAATGACTAGCACTTAAACAGAGCACCTGGGTGCATTCAGCTGAACCATCACCTAAAAGGCTCGGTACAGAAGAGAGAGAGAGAGAGACACTGGGTTTACTTCGTGATGTTGTTGCTGTTATGCTGACACAGATTTTTTTTTCTTTTCCTTTTTTCAAAATACCCATCCATCGATGAAGCTTCTACAAGGAATAGACTTCCCCCAAAGTAGATCAACTGAAGCAAATTAAACAATTGAAGCCATACATTATAAGTGGCAACTTCTACACTCTGCCCTCATTCTATACCTCTGATAGCCAGCAGAAATCACACACACACACACACACAAAAGTGTAGAGACCAAGAAGTCCTCTGTAAGTAAGCTCACCCCTCACATTTGTGGGGCCTGGGGCAAGAGTACAAATGGAGGCCCTGGCTTTCTCTTTGCACCCCTGACTCTGTCCTACATCCATCTGGGACCTGTGGACACTTTAGCCACATATCCAAATGCTATCCACCCTTTCCTATCAGACACCTTTTAGCCATACCTTGAGCTTAGGGTCACACGCAAAAGGACTATAGACTTTTCCCCAGAACAGTCCTTCTGAGTGTAACCCTAAGCCCTAGAGACAGCTATTCTTCAGGCAGGAGATTTTAGAGTCACAAGTAGGTCTACAACAAGGGTATGGGTCTGGTTGAGCATGTCCATTTGGCACCAAGGACCACTTACCCTGAGGAGAGGCAATGGTGGGTAGCCTCTAAAGCCAGGGGCGTAGTGCAGTAGCCCCCAGTAGCATGGGTCTAGGGCTGCCAGATAAGATACGGGATGCCTCATTCAATTAGCATTGGATATATTAAAAACTATGCACTGTGATCTGAAATTCAAATCTAACTCAAATGTCCCGTATGTTTTGTTCATTAAATCTGGCAAACCTACCTGGGTCTATGGGCAGTTCTGGTTCTAATTGGTCAAACAACTGAAGCTGTTTAACACTTGATACTACAATTTTGAAAAGTTCTCATAATCCAGGACCAAAGACAGTCTCTTGATGCTCAAACTGTGGAAGACTACATAAACATGCATATATATGTATGTATGTACGTGTATACATATTCGGAGCCATGGTGGCACAATGGTTAAACGCTCAGCTGCTAATCAAAAGGCTGGTGGTTGGAACCAACCAGCTGCTCCACAGGAAAAACCTGGCAATCTGTTCCCGTAAAGATTACAGCCTAGGAAACCCTATGGGACAGTTCTACTCTGTCCTATAGGGTCACTGTGAGTTAGAATCATACAGACACACACACACAGTGAGGGTTAGAAGGTCCAGGAAATCAGGAACAAGTTTTGGGAAAAGTATTTGATTTAGTGTCAAGTAATTAACATTTAATTGCTTAAGAAAATATTAACAGCCAACTTCTTGTACTCTCTTAGCTATCTAAAAGGGTAACTGTAAATCTGAAATAAACTTTTAAAATGTATAAAAACAGGCATTGGCAGGAAAGTACTTAACGCTAATGGAAGCCAGACACATAAACTCCTGAGCGTTAACAGGAAGCCATCTCACATTATTGATTCGGGCTATGTTAAGAAAAGCCATAGACCACTTAATCTTCCCTGTTCTGTTTTAAACCATGTTGGATTCTGTGTATTTATCAAATTACATTATGGGAGCTGGGGGGAAGGGGAGAACACAGAGGAGGGCCACAGGCCCGTTTACTCCTGTCTTCTTCACCATCACTGTTCTCAAGTGTTTTCATCTTTTCACCTACCCTTAAGATTACTACAGAGTATAAACTGTATTGCTGATATGTAGATTCAACCATTAAGTGATTAACAGTATTTTTTAAAATTTTAATTAGTGATTCAGTGTCTTACGGGCCATTCAACCCTGCAATGATGGTTAGTTTTCCAGAGTGCTAATGTTCCTCTTGCAGAAATGGTGTAGGCTGGAGTGACCATTGATCGGGGACAGGGCTGATGAGCCAATAATTTGTGCCACTGTTACCAAAATGCAACTCAACAAACCCACATCCAACTCAAAATGCCTACACAATCCTGGGCATCTCACTTAAGCTTCTCTGGCCTCACTTTCCTCATCTCTAAAACTAGGGGGTAGTACTTTGGAATACCACCACCCATTGGTTTATCACACTGTGGTGGCTTTTTTGTTGCTATGATGCTGGAAGTTATGCCAGTGGTATTTCAGATGCCACCAGGGTCCACCCATGGTGGAAGCTCTTTCAGCAGAGCTTCCGGACTAAGATAAACTAGGAAGAAAGACCTGGAAATCTACTTCCAAAAATTAGCCAGTCAGAACCCTATGGATCACAACCAAATATTGTCTGATATAGTGCTGGAAGGTGAGCCGCCCTAGGTTGGAAGACACTCAAAAAGTGGCCACAACAAAGGACTCAAACATGGCAACAATAGTAAAGATGGCAGAGAACCAGGCAACGTTTCATTCCGTTGTACATAATGTTGGAGCCAACTCGATGACAACAACAACAGTAGCAGCTTTGGGATATAGATGGCATATTGCATACATTCGTTTATTTTTACTCCCTCCTGATCCTACTAAAATCACAGTAAAGGGATAATATCACAAAGGCAAAAAAGAACGAAAGGCGATACATAATGATACTTGACACTGCAGATATGAGAAAGCTGAATGCTAAGCTGGCAGTGGGGAAAGCCAAGAAGCAGCTAATTTACACTGCAGAGCTTCCCAAAAGCTCAGGACTTGGTAGCAATAAGTATCTGTGGATATGGAAAGAAAGTGAGGCTCAAAACAAGAGGATTGGTTGAAAGTCTATTTAAGAAGGAGTTAGGTCCCAATTACCTCCCTGCTCTTCAAAGGAGAAGAAAACTGGAAAATCTCTTCAGAAGAGGATAGTAGGTACATTTGAGGGTGAAGATTTCATCCTGAAAGCAGAGAAATTCATAAGCAGTTCACATGAATGCTGAGATCCTCAACTTACTTTTCCTTGGTTCCAGCCCTATACCCTGAAAGCAGGAGATTGAAAGATTCTTCTCTTGAGAATTTGATCAACCCAAGAGAATATAACTGAAAATGTCAATATTATAATCCAGACCACCTTACCCTAAAAGCCACAGTCAACAGGTCCTACCCAGGCACTCAGAAGGTCCAATCAGTTTCTGAATGCCCATAGCAGATAGCTAAATAAAACCCGTTGCCGTCGAGTCAATTCTAACTCATAGTGACCCTATAGGACAGAGTAGAGCTTCCCCATAGGGTTTCCAAGAAGTGCCTGGTGGATTCAACTGTCAACCTTGTGGTTAGCAGCCAAAGCTCTTAACCACTGCGCCACCAGGGCTTCCAATACAGGTACAACAGGATGTATTAGAGACTTTACAGACTTTGACTTGGTCCACAAAGAAGACAATAATTCTATCATCCATGACGACCCTGGCTAGTTTGCCTTCTAGTTTCCAGTCTCGCTGTGGAGATGTACAAAGCCACGTTATTCCTTTTCCTTTAAATGTGACTTCCCACCTCTCTGGAACTTGTACGATCTTCTCTTTGCCTCTATGGTCTGAACTTCATAAATATGTGCCTCTCTCTGGGCCCTCAGTGAGCCCTTTCAATCTGGAGATCATGTCCCTCAGTTTGGGGAAATTCCTTGAATTATTTCACTGATGATTTCCTTCTTTCTGATTCCTCCTTTCTCTCTCTCTTGAGCTCTTTTCTGGATGTTGGACCTCTGGGATCAGTCTTCTAATTTTCTTAATACAGGTAATGGTACCTGTATTAATACCTCAGGCCATGGTAATGGTAGTGCTGTATCTGCAATTTGACAATACATTAGATTCAATTAAATATGATACATAACAAGACTATTCAATGTTTTATACAGATTCTCTCATTTAATCCTCTAAGCAAGCCAATGGTACAAGTACCTTTATACACCACATTTCACAGGAAAAAATACAGAAAGGAAACTGCCACACTTACTTTTCAGCTATACCACTGTTACGGATGGAACTGTGTCCCCAGAAAGTATGTGTTATAAATCCTAACCTCTATGCCTGTGGTTATAATCCCATTTGTGAATGGGTTATCTTTGTTAATGAGGCAGGATTAGCATAGGGTGTGTCTTGAGTCAGTCTCTTTTGAAACATAAAAGAGATTAAACAAGCGTGTGAGCAAGCAGAAATGGGGGAATGTTGATGCCAAGCCACGTGGAGATCTCCAAGGAACTAGGAAGCAAGCTGAAGAGACAGGACCTTCCTCCAGAGCCAACAGAGAGAGAAAGCCTTCCCCTAGAGCCAGTACCCTGAATTCAGACTTTTAGCATCCCTAAACTGTGAGAAAATAAATTTGTTTGTTAAAACCATGCATTGTGGTATTCCATGCACTTAATAACAAAGACAGCCTTACTCTGCGATATGCTGATAACAACCAAATTTTGTGGGGTAAGAAGGGCACTTGATTTTCTTGGTGTAAATACTCTCACTATGGCCAGCTACCAACACTAAGTCACTGAACAGAGAGTTGGGAAGATATGCACATAATTGACCCTTGCAAGGGGGTGTGCTGGCTCCAGCACAGCACTTATATTACATGTTCTTCTTAGGTTACCTCTTCCAAATTTATATCTTTAATACCACTCATATGCCAAATACCTCAATATCCCAACACTGTACTGGTCACCTCCACTTATATGCTTTACAATTCAATGGATAAATAGTACCTTTCTTACTGCTGGCAATCTCCTTGGAAATCAATATTGAATGAAGGAGCACGAAATCCAGAATCTTGATAATATGAGGGTTAAGAACTGTGAAGAGTCTGAGATTTTACTCTGCTTGCAAGCTAACAAATGAGCTTGCCACAGCTTCATGGATGTTGGCAGAAGACAGGAGACTCCTGGGTCTGAGACAAAGGACTTTATTATTCATAGCAAAAATGTTAAGTAGTTGCCACTAAGGGGGGCAGGGGAAGCACTGTTAATTAAACTAAGCTTTCTTACCACACTGATTGTGGGAAACATCTCAATTTCAGGAATGGTGAAAGGTAAAAAAAAAAATCCATCTTAAAATTCATGAAACACAGTGGCGCACTTATAATGTGCTTCTCTGATAGTATGTTATCATTGTGACCAGCTAAAATGTATGTATACATGTAGCAAAAATAAAATCTTTTTTTAGTCCTACCATTTAACCATCAATTTAATGAAAAATTTTAGCAATAAAAGTGCTCAGAAATCAGATAGTTTGTATTAATGAATGTACAGCATAACTGGGTGAGGAGAAGACTGGAAACATGACCCTATTTTCAAGATGAAACCACACACAAAATTCAGAGCATTTAGAATTTCAAAATAGCTTTTAAAAAATGAAGATTTAAATGTATAAGAAACATTGATGGGACCATAACGATAACACAGCCATTAACAAGTAATGTAGAATTAGGAATTCTCTAAACAGTTTTAAAAAAAAAATTTTTTTTAAACAGTTTATCCACATTTTTTAAAAAGTGTATGAACTTAGACAAAAAGAGAAGGGAGTGCTAACTGTATTATTTGAGTAATTACATATGTTCTAGTAAGACAGTAGAAAAAAAAAACCAAACCCACTGCCGTCGATTCGATTCCAACTCATAGTGACCCTATAAGAGGGTAGGGAACTGGTAAATAATTACAAAAGAAGGGAATTGGCTGAAGTGTAATTATCTCAAGGCTGTGGGAACGAATGGATACTGTTGTATACAGAAAAATTTCTGGAAATGTATTAATTCTGGCTACCAAGCTTGGAGACAGAAGAGAAACTACTATGTTTGCACAAAAGAACTTCAAAGAGAAATATGGTTTGTTTTCTTTTTTTCACCGTTACAACTGAAAATAAGAGAGTCTACTATTAAATTACGTGAAGAATTTGTAGCTATTACACGGATTCCGATTTTTAAGCAGGCTATAAAACACACTGACCTTCTGAAAAACGTGACTCCAAACCCCTTAGAAACAATCTCCAGTTCCCTCTGTGGAAGCTTCATGTGCAGCATAGAAAGGCCTGGCTTTCGAAATAGCTCCGGAACTTAGCACATTCTTGTTGGGCTCATTTGTCTAAATGTACATCTGCCAACGAAGCCAGCTGAGGCACTCTGCTAGAAGTAGTGTGCAAATCACATTTCAGATCTAAATGGAAAGGAAGGTTACTTCCAAAGACCAGTGTAACAATGAACAGGGCATAAAATTTTGAATCAGGAGACAGGCTTCTGGAATGTCTTTTAGATGTGTGCCTCGAGCAAAGTAGTCTGTGAATCTCAGAATTCTTATAAGTGGGTAATAAGATTTGCCTTTCAGGAGTCACAATTACTGAAAGAATCAGGATACATTTTTTTAAGTGCTTTTAAAACTGTAAAAGTGCATTATGAGACAATAATGAATTTTATGACTACTACCACTACTACTCTTACTTGCCCTGCAGAGTTGGCAAAGTGGCAGACACCACTTGGTGGACACCAAGCAATAATATCGTTGCATCATGAACTTGGGACAGCATTCTGCACGAAATGAGTATGGATAATTATTTGATAATTCAATGTGCCTTTAAAAAGCCAGACACGCGTTTCAAGACAGAAATTTATGCTTCCTTTTCTAGTATAAAGTCTAAAGAAATTATGCACTTTTAATTAAGACAGACAGATTTGAGTCTGAATTTAACGTCTTACTAGCTCTTCCTTAACCTCTCTGAGCCTTGGGAACCCCGCCTCACAGGCTTATTGTAGACATTATAACATGTAAAGTTCCTTGCTTTATAAATTCTAGCTTCCTCCCTCTGGTCTTAAACACTATCATTTTTTCTGAAATTTTGTAGGAAGCTGTGGTCGCCATGACTCAGAATCAACTCAACAGCCACGGGCTTGGTTTTTTGGTTTGGTGGCAGAGCTCAGGGAGGTAACAGGCACGTGGCTGATTTCAGCCTGTCCCTGGTATTTCTGCTGTCCTGCCCTGCTTGGCATAAAGCAGCCAAGAGAAACAATGCTGTTTTCCCACTTTTTGAGTCCACTGACTATAAGTTAGAGGGTGCAGGGAGAAAAGCTGGGGTGGTATTTAAGGTAAAGCTTTATAGATCGATGATAGCATTTATTTTACTCTTTCTATGTATCAGGCACTGGGTTACATCCTTACGTAGCTGTTTTCATTGAATCCTCATACAACCCTGCAAGGAAGGTGTTAATGTACTATGTATTAGTTTCCTATTGCTGCCACAACAAATAACCAAAATTTAGTGGCTTAAAGCAACAAATTCATTCTCTAACAGTTCTGGGGGTCAGAGTCTAAAATGGGTCTGTAGGACTGCATTCCTTCTGGATGCTCTAGGGGAAAATCTGTTTCCTTCGCTTTTCCAGATCTAGAGGCTGCCAACGTTCCCTGGCTCCTGGCTCTGCAACATGTTGAGCTCTACTTCCATCCTCTCTTACTGCCTTTGACCTTCTTGCCTCCCTCTTATAAGGACCCTTGTGATTGCACTGGGCCCACCTGGATAATCTCTCAGCTGAAGATCCAACTCATAGCAACCCTATAGGACAGGGTACCCAACCCACTGCCATCAAGTCGATTCCGACTTATAGCGACCCTATAGGACAGAGTAGAACTGCTCCATAGAGTTTCCAAGGAGCACCTGGCGGATTTGAACTGCCGACCTCTTGGTTAGCAGCCATAGGACTTAACCGCTATGCCACCTGGGTTTCCATAGGACAGAGTAGAACTGCCCAATAGGGTTTCCAAGGAGCAGCTGGTAGATTCCAACTGCCAACCTTTTGATTATGAGCTCTTACCCACTGCGCCACCACCAGGGCTCCTCTTAATTACATCTGCTAAGTCCTATTTGCCATGGAAATTAGGATGAGGCCATATTCGGCCATTATTCTGTCTACATACATTCCTATTTAACGAATGTGGAAGTTGAGGCTTAGAGACAGTAAGTAGGCACTCAAGGACATGCCCTTCACAAGGTAGAATCCAGGTTCTGAGTCTCGAGCCCAGACAGCAACTTCTACCCTTGACTGTGTACTCAGAAGCACACGCTGACATTTCCTATGAACAGATGTGTTTCATTTGGGCGTGGTGATTACATTGATTGTGGTGACGTTTGATAAGTAAAGATCAGGCATAGATTTATTTTGTGCATTGCCTGAGCCCTGGCAGCAATATTTATTACCCAACATCAAACTGATCACATTCAAGAATAATTTAGTACCTAGCTGGCATTGTACCAATTGTTACCGAGAATCAAACAAAGGCCCAATTCACTGTCCCTGAGGGAATTTCCAAGAAAAACAGTATAAAAGTACAAGAGTGTATGTGTCGGACTGAAGACCAGCAGGGATCGCTGCCCCAACCAGGAAAGACAATTAGAATTAGCACGTTCATTAATTTGGAACTATTTTGTGGTTCTTTTGTAAGGGGATTGAAGACTTACTCCAGTCACTGTATCCTATTCATTATTAGTTCCGTGAAGCACTTGCTTTACATTTTTAAAATTCAGAGTTTAAGCCTACTTTTAGGAATTCAAAAAATAATGGCTACTATGGATTTTTTTTTTTTTATGGATATGAGTTTTGCTCATGTGAATAACTCCAATTTTTCCTCATGAGAAAATATTTTGACAAGGTTGGAGTTCAGAGGACATACAAACAAGGCCCCAAATAATGAGTTTGCTAAGTTCTTTAAATAACAACTCTTTTTCATTGCTTGCTGTTGCCAAATTTTAAGGCAGCTTTTTTTAACCCTCCTCTGGTAAACATGCTAATGCTATTTACATCTTGAGGGGAGAAAACCTGGAGGAAGAAATAAGAATTCGCTGGGACTTGGGATTACAGCAATTGTGAGACCTCAGAAAAAAGAAAATAATCAGAAAAGAGAAAGGGAAGGAAAAGGGAAAATGGAGAAGGAAGTAGGAGAAAGAGGGCTTGTGGGTGGAAGGGAGTAGGAGGAAGTCCCCAGAGGAGCATAACTGCCAGCTGCTATTAGTGAGAATGAAGGGATCACAATTCACTCCTCTTTTGTGCTCTCAACTGATTTTTTAAAATTTAGGAGGAGCTAGAATGAGACCACTGCCTGTCTGTCAACTTGTTGTATTGTAGTGGCTTTTGTGTTGCTATGATGCTGGAAGCCATGCCACTGGTATTTCAAATACTAGCAGGGTCACCCATGGTGGCCAAGTCTCGGCAAAGCTTCCATACTGAGACTAGGAAGAAAGACCTGGAGCCCTACTTCTGAAAACTATGCAATGAAAATCCTATGGATTACAACAGAATATTATCCAATATAGTGCTGGAAGGTGAGCCCCCTAGGATAGAAAACACTCAAAGTACATGGTGGCTGCAACAACGGACTCAAACATACTGATGATTATGAAGATAGCACAGGACCAGGCAACGTTTCATTCTGTTATACATAAGGTCACCATAAGTTGGGGCCTGCTCAACAGCAACTAACAACAGAATGAGTCACTTGTAGGTCATCAGGTCCTAGGAATGATGTCCCAGATGCTGGACACCTGCTTATTGTTGCTAATGCAAGAGAGTGATGTCTCTCAGACTGGTCTCTGACTCCAAAAGTTAGGATGAGAATAGTTTTGCAAAGAGGGAGGGAAGGCAAAAAGGAAGAAAAGAAGGAGAGGGGAGGGAAGAAAATTCTAAAGGCCAGGACTTTGCCCTGTGGGGCTGTGGGTTTTTCCACCTTCAGGTGCTAAGTTGGCTTGCTGACTTTGGAGAACAGCTTGAATCACTACCCCACACCAGTTCCTGAAGCATTCAGCTTGCAGATGCAAGTTCAAATATGCATGAAATACATGCAGATGTGGATGAAAAATGTTCCCTTTGGCCTGGGACTCTAAAACCATGTGTCACTCAGGGAAACAGGAAACTGAACCTCAAGCCAGAGAGAGAAACTGAACCCCAGATGCCCCATGGGTCCCTGTCATTGTCAGTGAGTGACCCCATTTTTGTTGGCAGTGCCACTGTGGGAGGATCTTGACCCCAAAAAACACCACCTCTCAGAGGTGGGAGGGGTCAGAGAAGGCCATGTGTGAGAAAGAGGAAATACACAGTACACTGTGCAGAACAAATAGTGAGGGCATCATTTGTTCCTCTGGTTGACTTTGAATCTTCACTCTCTCTAACTTTCCTTCTCCAGTCCTTCCATGTTTATGGCTTTGAAAAAAATTAATGCTCAGCTTCCAACTCCAACATGATATTCCTGTTTATATGCATCCCACACTGCAATCCTATATTCATAATTCGCTTAAGGTATTTATGCCTGGTAAAATTTTTCCTTAGCTCTTCATATAATTCAATAGATTCCATCTGTTATCTACTGAAAAATAGAGACGTGATAAACAAACAGCTTTGCTTTAAATGATTATATCATGTATCGTTCCAGATCTTAAATGTCCATCTTTCAATCCTTTCTTTATGACTAGGATAAAGTGCTCCAGAAAGTCTCAGCTAATGGCCTACATCCTTCACTTAATTTCTTCTGAGAAGATTTATCTTTATTTGTGTCTGTACAAGCAACTGGGTAGCACACTTGCTAGTTTGCAAAGCACTCTTAACGTATCATAAACACAATGAGGGATGAACAAAATGTTATCATTATTCTCACAGGCTTCGCTGCCTAAATGAAATATTTGTTATGCATTTAATGCAGGATTTTTTTTTCCTGATAAAAATCACAAGCTATGGAAATGTCATAATCAATACAAATCATATAGGAGAAGTAACAAAATTTTTTTCTCTTCTGCTTGTTGACATTTTGTCAGGAATGAGATCTTTTGTATTTAAATATTGACCTAGTCCTCTGATCTGATTGAAGAATGAATGCATTGGCCATTCCAGGGGCTGATGTGGGGAGTGAGGGATCTGCCTCCTCCATGAAGAAGGAGCCTTGGGTGTGACTCTTCCCTGTTCATTGTAACTCCTATGGAGTTTTCTAGGGAGAAGAAAACTCATAAGGTAACCGTAGAGCTAGACCAATACTGTGCTAGACTCTGTACCTAAGTTCTTCAACTGAATTCTCACAGCAATTCTCTGAATTGAGTAATATCCCAATTTTACTTTTAACTGATACTTTCTGGCCTCACCAGAAATAGGGTGATTTTAAATACTCAAGTTATGAAACTTTGAACTACCTCTGAATAGAACAATAAATGATCCCTTCTCACACTGTCCCCAGGGACTGGTGAGCATCACAGAGGACGCCACCTTGTCCTCTGCCCTGGAGCAGCTCCTGCTCATTTACTTCAGCCTCCCCGAAAGGTTGCCAACCGCAGCCTCTGCTGCTGCTGACGGTTTGAGAGGAGGAGGATCAGGATAGGAAAAGAAGAGAAGGAAGAAAAGGAGGTGGAGGAAGAAAGCTACTCTTCATTGAGTGTCCCCACATGTCAAGCAACATGTGATGTGCTTTACCTGCATTACCTACTTGCTGTGGATTGAATTGTGTCCCCTAAAAATGTGTTAGAATCCTAACCTCTATACCTGTGAATGTAATCTCATTTGGAAATACGATTTTTTGTTATGTTAATGAGGTCATATCAGCTAGGGTATTCTTAAACTTAATCACCTTTGAGTTCCAAAGACAGCATGTTAGGGGGATGCGAATCCAAACCACAATGAGATATCACCTCTCCCCCCTTAGAATGGCAATGATGGAAGAAAAAACCTGACAGAGAACAATAAGTGTTACTGAAGTTGTAGCAAAAGTAGAGCCCTCATCCATTGCTGGTGGGAATGTAAAATGGTGCAGCCATTGTGGAAAACAGTTTGGTGGTTCTTCAAAAAGTTTAACATAGTATTATCATATGACCCAGCAATCCCAATCCTAGGTGTATACCCAGAAGAAGCAAACCAGGAACGCAAACGGGAACCCGTAGAACAGTGTTCATTGCAGCACTTTTTCACAATAGCCAAAACGTGAAACAATTGAAATGTTCATCAACAAATGAATGGATGAACAAAGTGTGGTATACACATACAATGGAATATTATGCAGCCACAAAGAGAAATGAAATACTTGTGCATGGTAAGATGTGAATGAATCTTGAAAACATTATGCTAAGCAAAATAAGTCAGTCACTAAAGGACAAACACTGTATGATGTCACTTACATGAAATAAGCAAACATATAGAAACGAAGGATTATTAATGGTTACCAGGAGTGAGAAGGAGAGGGAAAAGGGGAAGTTTTTGTTTGTAGGGCATTGAATTTATGTTAATGCTGGTGGAATATTTTGTAAAAGGATAGTGATAACGGGGACACAACATGAAAAATGTAATCAATGTTATTAAATTGTAAATGTGGAAGTTGTTGTGCTGGCAAATGTTTTGATGTATGTATTTCACCACAATAAAAAAAAATACACGTATATGCTTTATTTAATTTCTCCACCAAATGCTAAAAGTCCATAGAAATCCTATTCAATGTGGTGACTATAAAAAACTATTTAACAAGAAAGGTGTGTGTCTTCTTTCACATCAGAACTATTTTGTCCTGTCTGTTCTTTTATGTCTTGTATGTTATTAAATACCTAAATATTACAAAAGTGAATTAGCCCTAGAGTGGCCATACGTCCTGGCTTCCCCAGTACAGTCTTGGTTTATGCTTGTTGTCCTGGTGGAATTATTAATAACGCCCTCTTTTACTCTCAGAAGTGTTCTGGCCTGAATGATAGATCACACGGCCACCCTTCTTACTGCCAATATTTCTTAATTATATTTGTAAATTGGGCAATTTTGATGATTTTTTAAGCGGACGGATAGGTATATGGAAGATTATTTAATTTCTATAATGGAAGTCTTATATATATTTATAGTCAAGTTCCATATACTTATGATTGGAAACAAATATGGGATATTATTTTTAATCTTTCTTTCAAACATAAAAACATCAGTAATGAGGCAATAATTTACAGCTCTTTTTTCATGTACAGAACTGTGTTCTTGAAGAGTTACTGCAAGTGAAGAGCATGGAAATTGAACTATTATAATTGAGAGGCTTTTGAATGAATGAGGAGTGCTTGTTATACTAAAGACCCAAGCTCCTGTCACCCAATAAAGAATCTTTTTGTAAAAGGATCATTAACTTCCTTGTTTTCCTTCTGTTTAAAGCCATATATTTTATATAGCCCGAAAGGCCACATGGCATGATGGTTAAGAGCAGGGACTCTGAAATACATATAACTCATTTGAATTTGGACCTTTGGGACCTAATCAAACTGCTCTAATGTTCTGCTTTCTCATCTCTAAAACAAGGAAAACAACACTATCTACCTAGAATGTTGTTATGAGGATTAATTTAAGAATTTCATGTAACACATAGAGCTCAGTACCTGGCATACAGAAAGAACTCAATAAATGTTAATTATTCTTATCATCTTTTCCCATAATTTTTATTTATGGTGAGGTGCATATATTACCAAACCCCAGTTGCCACTGGCTCGATTCTGGTTCATGAGACCCTATGTGTGTCAGAGTAGAACTGTACTCCATAGGACTGCCAACGGCTAACTTTTTGGAAGTGTAGATCACGAGGCCTTTTTTCTGAGGCACTTCTCAGGGGGCTCAAACCTCCAACATTTCAGTTAGTAGCCGAGTGTGTTAGCAGTTTGCAGGAACATATCAAGTAAAGTGTTAACTGACAGCAGCAACGAAGCACTCTGTGAACGCATTACTTTTTCCTACCTTACTTATTTTTTGTAATTAAACACAGTGAATCAAATTATTTAATATGCTTGAGTGGGCACTGTTGGAGTAAAAATCATATCAAAAGGATGCTTAAACCAATTTTACACTTTCCCATTGCTTTATCCATCCATCCAGTCAGTCATGAATTATTTATTGAATGCCCATCATGTGCAAGCAAAACCCCCCCAAAAATCCATTGCCATCAAGTCTATTATGACTTACAGCAACCCTATAGGACAGAGTAGAACTGCCCCATAGGGTTTCCAAGTAGTGGCTGGTGGATTCAAACTGCCAACCTTTTGGTTAGCAGCCTGAGCTCTTAACCACTGTGCCATCAGCTAGGACCTTTGTAATTACACAAGCAAAGTGTGCAACCTGAATGCTGGGAAGAGGTAGCAGAGAGCCTATGTGGTCACAATATACAGTCTAGGTGGCATTTGGTGGAATTAAGAAATCCTGGTTAAATTACTCTTTTCATTCATCAGTCATACATGTTTCCACCCCAGCCATGGGGTTATGTTCCATGTGTTTTTACAAGGATCAAAGATGTCTCTGGTGTGCTTTTCACTTGTACATTTTTCTATGCCTGCAGGCTTAATACTATCTATGAATAATCTCTTTCGTTCTTTTCATTCTCTCTCAAGGCTTCAAACCTTCAGGCCTTTGGAATAAATCAATACAGAATTCACTGACTTAGGCTTGCCAACAGAACAAAGGGAACTTAACCGACTAGACAAAGCATTACAAACATTTGGAGTACTCTTTTTCCCAGAATACCCACTTTTTTCTTATTGGAACAGCAACAGTTAACAGTACTCTTTCAGCAGAATTGCCATTGCTTTGCTTACAAACTAACTATCCCCTTCTGAAATCCATTTTGTAGACAACGAAATTAGTATGTCCGTATTATTTAACAGCCACTAGTTGAGAAAAAACAGGATGACAAAATGAGTAATTTTGTACAACCTGCTTTCATCTTGCATCATGAATAGTTTTTAAACAACACATATACTCAAGTATATTACAAGTTATGTAACTTCTGAATAATTAAAAATATTTAATGGGTTTTCCTGAACATGCAAAAACAAATATTTCCATTCCACTTATTTCAGAAAAGCTTACAGCATTTCAGAGAGCAAATCAGGAGAAAATGAGCAGCACCCATCATAGCACCCATCATAGCACCCACCATATCACCCATTTGACAGGTTCTGGTTGCTAACTTGTCTCTATCGGCTTCTCTTTGAGCAATAAATAGCATACCATTTTGAAACTTGTCTTTCTTTTTTTTCAGTTAACAACATGTCTTAAATTTTTTTCCGCGCATTCCTTCATTTTATATAACATAAATATATACTAAGATTTTTGTTAGTCTTAATAATATAACAGGATTTGACTATGCTTAACATTTTGAAGCTTTCTTTTTCTTTCAGTCAAAAATATACCTTGAAAACTTTTCCAGCAGTCATTCATTCAAAAAATGCTCACACCTATTATATAGCAGGCACTGTTCTAGGTGCTTGTCTTAGTTATCTAGTGCTGCTGTAACAGAAATACCACAAGTGGACGGCTTCATTTTCTCATGGTAAAGTAGGCTAAAAGTCAAAATTCAGCGTGTCAGCTCCAGGGGAAGGCTTTCCCTCTCTGTCGGCCTTCTCATCAATCTTCCCCCAGACTAGGAGCTTCTCTGTACACTGTGCCACTGCTTTCTTGGTGGTATGAAGTCCTCCTGTCTCTCTGTTGGCTTCTTTCTTTTATATAGCTCAAGAGATTGCCTCAAGACACAATCCCATCTTTTAGATTGAGTCCTGCCTCACTAACATAACCGCCGCCCACCCTCCCTCCTTAACATCATACAGGCAGGATTTACAACTTATAGGAAAATCACATAATACCGGGAATCATGGCCTGCCCAACTGATATACACATTTTGAGGGGACATAATTCAATCCATGACAGTGCTAGAGAGGCGGCAGTGAAAAAAGACATGTATATGAGAAGGGGGATAAAGAAAATAAATAAGTAGTAAATGCTACAAAGAAAGTAAAACACAGTAAGGAGGAAGAGAATAATAGGAGGGGAAGTTTTATTCCTGGTTGACTATGAGGGAACCTCCTTGAGAAGATGAATCTGAGCAGATAACTAAATGACAAGGTCAGACCATGTGATGATCCGGGGGAGGGTATTCCAGGCAGAGGGAAAAGCTGCTGCGAAGTGCCTAAAAAAGGATAGGAAAAAGCTTGGCTTGTTGAAGAAACCCCAAAAAGACTAGTTGGATTGGGATGGATCTAGCAGGGAAGGAGGACAGTGGTTATTATGAGAGCTCACAGGGGCCAGGGTAAGAAGTTTGTAATTTATTCTAGGTGCAATGGAAAGCCTTGAAAAGTTTTAAGCAGGGATGTGATATGAATTTATTTAGGATTCTATAAGAAGACTGTGGCTGCTACATAGCTAATAGACTATACGGGAGCAAGAACAAAAGCAAAGAGATAAGAATCTACTTCTGAAAGAAGCCCTGACTCACTGAGAATCCAGAAACATAGTGAGGAGGGGTCAGATTCAGGATGTAAGTTGAATGCAGAACTGATGCAATATGCTGATGGATTGGATGGGGGAGAAGGGTGATGGCGAGTGAGAGATCAAGAACGATTCCCAGCTTTTGGCAGGAGTCATCCTTAACATTTGGGTGATTGGTGGTGACATCAGCTGAGTTGGGAGAAACTGGGGGAAGTGCAGGTTTTAAGGGGGAGAAGTGGGGAAAATGAACTCTGATTTGTATATATTAAAATTAAGTGTCCTGTTAAGACATCAGTGTGGAGCTGCTAAGTAGGTACACCCATTCCTCACTTATGGACATGGTTAGGTTACAAAGACCAGGTTGTTAGGCAAAAATCTGTTATGCAAAAGCAAAAGCAGCGGATAACCGCATCAGGTCACAAAATGGAGGATTACTGCGTCATTACATAACTGTCAAATTATATCATTACGTAACTGCCAAATTTCATCATTACATAACTGCCAAATCACTGAGAATCATGGCCCAGCCAAGATGGCACCTAACCTTAACCATTACAGCCAGCGTTACTCTTGCCTGGCACCTGGGTGTTCGTTACGGCCCGATATACATTGTTAATGCACTAAATAGTCAGATAGCAGATTTTTTATTTTTGTTTTAGATGCTACAAGTCAGATAACAAGACAGTCGATAAGTGAGGAATAGGTATAGCTGAGTTCTCCCAGGGGAGATGAGAGGATTGCCAGACTTGGAGACATAAAATTGAGGAATTATCAACATATGGGTGTTATTTAAAGTCATGAGACCAAATGAGGTCATCTTGTAAGAGAATATACATAGAGAAGAGGAGAGAGCCTAGGTTAGAGCCCTGGGGCCTTCGACATTTAGAAGTGGGAAAGAAGGGGAAAGCGGTGAAGAAGGAGCAGCCTTTAAAAACAGCATTTATGTATCTCATAGAACATGAGTGTCTCCCATAAAGGTCTACTCTGTCAAACGCCTTTGATAGGGAAAGTAAGATAAGGTTGAAAACTGATTGTAGAATTTGGCGAGACGGAGGTCAATGGTGACGTTGACTGGAATAGTATCAGAGAATGATGGGGATAAAAATTTGATTGGTGTGAGTTAAAGGAAAAACGGAAGGTGAGGAAATAGAGACATCTGGGAAAGAACACTTTCCAGGAGTTTTTCCCTAAAGCTAAGCAGAGAAATGGAGCAATAGGAAAAGGACTAAGGTCAAGAAGCATTTTGTTTGTTTTTAATGACAATGATTACATCATATTTTATACTAATGGGAATGGTCCACTTAAAAGGCAGAAATTGATGAGGGATGAGGTGATGACAGCAGGAACAAAGTCCCTGAAATATGTGACAAGGAATGGGATCTAGGACATCGTTGAAAAAGTTAGGCTCAGCAAGGGCACATAGCACGTGCTTGGTAAATATTTGTTGACAGAATTAAATAGAATGCTGCTTTAGATAGCCTGTATATTCATCTTTATGCACTTACGTGACTCTCATTGAATGTTAAACTCCAAGAACTATGTTTCTTGGTCAAAATACATAAATGTTTTAAGTTTTACTATATATTGAGAAATTGCCTTCCAAAATCTTTTTTCTCAAAGCAGAATTTGGAAATTTTAGCTCTAACCATCCTAATGTATTATCTTTTGTGTCTTTTATAGCTCTCACTTTAGATACTGTAGGTTTTATCTACATAATTTTCTTTTTCCTCCCTTATATTGCTTCATTTCCCCTTTGTTTTTCCTTTATCCCCATTTGATGACTCATTTTTATATTCTTCAAGCAGAATCCTGGTCTGGAGGAATATAAGCCATGGAAGGTTTACATGACAAACAAGAGACCTTCTTCCCCAGCTGCTCATGCACCTGCTCCCTTGGCTTCCTATGACAACAAATTCCCAGTGCAGTTAAAAAGACTCTCTCAATAGAGTCTCCTCTGAGGGGACTGTGCAAACTCAGAGGTTACCTCTTCCAGGGCCACAGTTCCATAGTGCAGATAACAGGTTGAAAAATGTTGCTTGCTGCCATCTCACACTACCCAGTCTTTATATTAAAAAAAAAAAAAATTGCTTATCATAACATCTGTGGACTCCAGGTGGATTTTAGGCAAACTGTGCCAATAACTTGCCACAAGACATACAGTGGTGACGGCATGGGGGAAGAACTCTCCAGGTAATGACCTGGATTTGATCCTGCTGAGGAAGCAGGTGATGCTCAACGTTCTCAGAGACTCAGAGGTAGCATAGTAGAGGTTTGACAGCCAAGTTCCTGGCACCACTTCTAAACCAGTTGTTTTGTTTGTATTACCAGAATGGTTTCCCTCCTTTACTTACAGAATCACAGAAGTGTTCTTTTAGATTATAGATTCTTCCCATCCTCTCTCTAATCTTGAGACCAAGAAGAAGCTGGCTACAGTGAAGGTTACCCCAAGGATATTTAATGGGTCCATTGTTGTCATAGCCGATGGTTCTTTTAACCCAATAGATTCTGTATCTGGCTATTCAGAATGGTCTAGACAGGCAGGTTTTAAGGAGGAGAGGCTCCAGGGCACTGTAACCATTAGCCATGGTCCCACTGTGGGAAGTTCATGAGATATAGGGATATGGCTAAGGCTGGGCCGTTAAAATCTTTTGCTTAGTCTTTGAAGAAATATGATGATCTCCAAGGTAAATAGAGTTTCTGAAGTATGCTTTGAACAAATTTCAGGACCTAGACCTCACTGAAAATGTTTCTGATTTTTTATGTTGTCTCCCCACAAAAATTTACTGGGTTCAAAATAAGCAGCTCCTTTCTGGAGGCAGGATGGAAAGGCAGGAAGGGACAGGAGCTGGTTGGATAGACATGGGAAACTCTGGTGGAAAGAGGAAGTATGCTGTCATATTACAGGGATTGCAACTACTGTCACATAACAATATGTGTATAAAATTTTGTGTGAGAAATTAACTTGAGCTGTAAACTTTCATCCAAAACACAATAAAAAAAAAATTTACTGGGTTCATTAAGCAGATTTTTCTAACTGGTATGCCCTAAGTGGGTTACGGTGTTGGTGAAGAATATTGAATACGCCATGGACTGCCAGAAGCATGAACAAATCAGTCTTGGAGGAAGTACAACCAGAATGCTCCTTAGAAGTGAGGATAGTGAGATTTCATCTCACACACTTTGAACATATTATCAGGAGGGGCCACTCCCGGGAAGAGGCCATCATGCTTTGTAAGATAGAGGGTCAGCAAAAAAGAAGACCTCAACAAGATGGACCCATACAGTGGCTGCAACAATGGGCTCAGCAACGGCTGTGAGGATGGCACAGGATGGGACAGTGTTGGTTCTGTTGTGCATAGGGTCGCCATGAGTTGGAACCGATTTGACGGCAATGGGTTAAACTGGTCTAAACATTGAATTCCTCAGCTTTTCCATATTATATATGGAAATACCCAGCAAATCTATTCTAACATGATCCACAAGTGTCCTGGAAGTAGCCTGCATTCTCAGTAAAGTTAGAACTCAGGTAAGTACCCTCAAACTCAGGCACATCACCATGGCTTCCCCAAAAGCTTGCTGTGCTACTACTGATATGTGCCTCCCCAACACAGCAAAAACACTGGGCTCTGTTTAGTTTTGCTCTCCCTACACTGTGGCCTGAAAACTGTGTCCTTGCATAGGGCTCACCTCATTTGTTTACCTTCTCTTAAGGATCATATTCCTTTGCTAGGTATTACTCAATATCTGAAAACAGTTGTTTCATGCATTTTGTCTAGTTTTCTAGTTTTTATGATGGGATGGCACTTCCCTTATTCTTTCATTGGTGGAATGGAAGTCTCCCAAGGTATTGGTCCTGAGGAAAAAAAAAAAAAAACAAACCCATTGCCGTCAAGTCAATTCCGAATCATAGGGACCCTATAGGACAGAGTACAACTGCCCCACTTTTGGTTAGCAGCGATAGCTCTTACTCACTCCACCACCAGGGTTTCCATGAAAGCACTATCTCATAAACACCCTGAACTTTAATCCCCATCTCAGAGACTGCTTCTTGGCGAACATGACCTACAGTTCTGACCTTCAGAAGTCACATAGAACAGGAACCCCATAAAAGAAGATCTGCAAAGGCTTAAAAACATACGGAAAGGTGCTCAACTTCATTGATCATCAAGAAAATACAAGATAAAATTAAAGTATGAAACCACTATACAACCACCAGGAGGGCTACAATAAAAGACATCAATTCTTGGTGTACGTTTTGCAGTGTATATTCTCAACAACAAAATAAAATTAATTAAAAAAAAAAAAAGACATCAATTCTGACAGTTGGTGAGGGTGTAGAAGAAGTGGAATTTTCATGCACAGCTAGTAGAGTTGTAAATTTGTACACCCATTTTGGAAAATGATTTGGCAGAATAAAGCTGAACATACACATACTCTTCAATCTAGCAACTCCACTTTTGTGTATATATAGACACAGAAGAAATGCGTACATGGAACCAAAAATTATGTGTCAGAATGTTCACCCAGGACAATTTGTAATGGTCCCAAACCTAAAACTACCTAAATGCGTATCGACAGTAGAATGGATAAATACTAAACAGCTATGAGAATGAACAAATTATAATTACATGTAACAATATGGATGAATCTCATAATAACATGGAACGAAGGAATCCAGACAAAAGAGAACATAGCATATGATTTCACTTATGAAAGGTTCAAAAACAGGTGAAACTAAACTATGGTTTTAGATGTCAGGAGAGTGATTACCCTTGAAGGGAGTGGCTGAAAAGAGGCATGAGAGGGGCTTTTAGGATATTGGGTATCGTCCTGCTTTTCTTTTTTAAATCTGGGTGCTGGTTACATATGTTTACTTTGTAAAAAGGTATTAAGCTCACTCGTGATTTGTGCATTTCTCTGTACATGTGTACATTAATGTATATTTAATTTTAAAAAAGTTTATTTTAAAAAATTGCAGCAGGAAGAGAGTATCTGCCTGTCTCTGTACCCCCCACTTGCTCCTCCCCAGATGATGATGGAGGACATTTTGCTCACTGAGTTGGAGAAAGGACCTGAGCTAGCATGGCTCAGCTTCTTCTTCCTCCAGGATGGTTGTGTTTTGGTTAATTCTTCCCTAACTTCCATCTGGTAAGCACAGTGGGCTTCGAGCTTACCTTGCCTTCTAGAAGGTCCATGGTCTTGTCTCCCTCTACTGGGACTCAAAGCATGTGAAGGAGTGACTCTGAGTACATGGTCTGCAGTATTTTCTCAGGTAAGTCATCCCATGATCTAGACCTGGCACTGACTGGATTATGGCCAAAGATTCAAGCCCTTTTCCTCAATTCAACTTTGCCAATCACAGGATGGAAAATTTTGTCTCCATCTGCTGGACTCTGATCCAACCTCTTTATTGATTTAAAACCCAAGATGTGAAGAACATTTTAGAGAGGACCCTCTAACCCCAACAAAACCTAAAATGCAAATGAGACACGTTAGTAAACGAGACTTGACATCTTTCACCACTCCTCATGACTAGAATTTAAATTTTATCTAAAAAATAAAAATGTCTGTTTCTGAACCACTGGAGTTGGAAGATTTACACATGGATGTGTTTCACATGCTTAATTGTTCATTAAGATGGTTACCTTGGCAACTGCCACATCAAATGATGTTTTTATAACTCTGACATACAGAGAACCTTCTTAAAGTAACTGAATGGCATTACGTTAAAAAGTGATATCTTTACAAGCTACTAAAATTTTTATCTGTCAAATAAAAATTCCCTATCAAATATGAAATTCTCAAAAATGTAGACATAAAATGTACAACATATAATTATCGTTAATTACTGCTGAGTAAGCTTCTCTTACAAATTGTGACACAAGGTTCAGATTTTTTATCAAAATAATGGAAGAAAGGATACTGGTGATATAATTATGTGTGGTTTAAACTTCTATACGTACTATATACCAAAAACAAACAAACAAACCCATTGCTGTCCAGTCGATTCTTACTCATAGGGACCCTATAGAACAGAGTAGAACTGCCTCATAGGGTTTCCAAGGCTGTAAATCTTTTTCCTGCAGAGTGGCTGGTGGGTTGAAACCGCTGACCTTTTGATTAGCAGCTGAGCACTTAACCTCTGTGCCACGAGGGCTCTTTTCTATTCTATATGTATGCTCTCAATAAAATAACTTTATTTCAATAAACATTTATTTTCTCAATCATGCTGCTAGATTTCTGAGATATAAAACTGAGTATAACATGGCCCAAGATCTTGAGAAGTTTGCAATCAGGAAGGAGCCACTTATTTGTTCTATTCAACAAATATAAAGCACCTGTATGGTACCAGGCATTTTTCTAAGAGCTGAGGGGTGCAGAGCAAACAAAAGTCCCTGTCCTTATGCAGGTTTATATTCTAATGAAAAAAGATAAACAATAAGCAAATAAAGAAATAAAGTATATTTATGAGATTGTGCTCCAGAGAAAAATGAAGCAGAGAAGAGAAATAAGGTGTGTGTGTGTGTGTAATGGTGGATCACAGTTATAAATTATTTCCCTTGGATGGCAGAATACCCCAGTATATTTAAAACTAAAGAGCTGGACTCCATTTAGATGACCCCAGTTTTGTTGGCAGCATCCAAAGCACTATGGTAGGTCTAGTCTAAGACATGCCTTTTTCCTTTCCCATAGTATTGACCTTGGCCATGCTGGGGTGGCAGAGCATCTTCACAGCTTGCTAGATTTGCCCTTTAAGACCACCGTGAACACCAGTGCGGTGTTATCCTCCATCTTTTTCATTACTCACTTGGAAATCAGGGGGACCTTGACAGTGGCATATAGTCAAACTTGTCCCTTTTGGAGCATTCTTCAGAAGTACACAGGCAACTTTCAAAGTTCAATGTCCTAGGCCACAGAAGGGTGGGGGTGTGTATATCTTTTTCTTCTTATAGCCATGGACTTCTTTCTACATGGACTTCTTGGCTTATAAAGTCTTTTCTTTTGGTCCCGTTTTGAGAAGGGCTTCCTTGTTTTCTTTCTGCATAATCTTAGAAAGAGACAGTTGTAATTTCAAGTAGGCGGTCAAGGAAGAGGTTCAGAGAAAGTACGACTTAAACAGACTTGAAAAAAGTGAGAGAGCTCACCACACAGGTACCGGGGGCAAGTGCAAAGGCCCTAGGCTAGGAGCGTACCTGGTATGTTAGAGATGGGAGAGACAGACTTTGTGGTAAATAAAGTACTACCAAAAAAGGAATGTTTAGACTTTACTTTGTATAACTAAGCCATATAAAAGTACTTTTACCTTAAAGATCTCAATTTCAACTACATTTACAAACACTGGCTACTTAACCAATATAACAGTAAGGTAGACATATTTGTTAAATCTATTTTATGCACATGAAAACAAAGGGAAAAGTAAAAGAAGAGGGAAAGTCAGGAAATATGAATAAGAGCATGGGCACAAAAGCTATTTTTTTCTAAGTGAAAAAATCCCAGCTTTGCATTGGGCAAGTTACTTAACTTCTCTTTGCCTCAGTTTCCCATTTTACAATAGAGATAAAATAGTACCTCTGTTTAGGATGTTATGGGGATTAAATAAGATAATACATAGCAGAAAGATGCCCCTGAAACTTTAAATGTGCATGCAAACCTCTTTAAAATGCTGATTCTGAATCAGTAGATATGGGGTGGTACCTGAGGTTCTTCATTTCTAGCAAGTTCCTGGGCGATGCGGATGCTACTGGTCCTTGAAGCACGCTTTATTATCAACGTCATAAAGCACTTAGAGCAGTGATTGGCAGTCAGTGTGCACTGACTTAATTTAGTTATCATTATACTTTCATACGGCTGAGTTGGCAGGGAAACGAGATTAAAAAGCCAACAATTTTCCCTCCTTCTTGATCAGTTGTTTCCTGACAATACTGCATCTTTGAATAGAATTCCACTGCATTCTAAGTTCAAGTGTTGAACACACATATGGATATGATTTTTATATTTAAAAGTCATCAATAGCAGCATTCGGCACAATTCAAATGTGCCAGATGGATTTATGGTTCTAACCTGTACTAAAATGTCCAAAACCTTAAGCGTAATGTTGTTGCCGTTAGCTGCTATCAAGTCAGCTGCTGACTCACGGCGACCCCATATACAACTGAACAAAACACTCGCTGCCCAGTCCTGCGTCAACCAGATGATCAGTTGCAGATCAGACTGGTGTAATCCATAGGATTTTCATTGGCTGATTTTTCAGAAGCAGGTCACCAGGCCTTTCTTCCTAGTCCCTCCTAGTCTGGAAGCTCCGCTAGCAACACAGAAGCCTCCAGTGGCAGACAGGTAGTGGCTGTGCCTGAGGAATATTGGCCGGGAATTGAACCCAGGTCTCCCTCATGAGTCGGAATCGACTCCACGGCGGTGGGTTTGGTTTTTTGCTCCCTCATGGAAGGCAAGAAATCTACCACTGATTCACCACTGCCTTCACTTGTGTGTAATAGGCGTTCGACAAATACTTGTTGGATGAAACAATGTCCAGACAGTCTAAATAAATCATCCCTCTAGGAATTAACAGGGCAGTGGAGCTTCTGTTTTATTTTAATACAGTGACAGGTATGCCAAATCGCTATTTCAAGAATGCACCAAATTGTGTTCTAAATTCCCATGTATGTTATTCTAGCCTAATTGCATTACAATCTAATGTACTGCAGATTCTAACTCAACTACTTCCTTCTTCCTGTGTTGTTCAGCCCAGATTTGTCCACATGCTAACAGTGCCCTCTACTGTTCAGGAACGAGTCTGTGCTACCAAGTCCGTTCAGTGGAACTGCAAAATCAGAATTCAGAGAACTGGATGGAGCCCTGCTGGCATATGGTTAAGAGCTAGGGCTACTAACCAAAAGGTTGGTTGTTTGAATCCTCCAGCTGCTCCTTGGAAATCCTATGGGTCAGTTCTGCTCTGTTCTATAGGGTCACTAAGAGTCGGAATCCACTGCACCGCGATGGGTTTAAGGGGGGGCTTCAGCTGCTACACAAAGGCAGTTTGCATCTACCTTTAAAGGAAAGAGAGTGGCAATGTAGTCAAAGCTGGGAGGGGTTGGTCTCTAAGCATACTGCTTGGCAGCTGCCACGTGAAGCTAATGAGGATTCCAGAGGTGGGAGAAAAGCTAGCTGCCGTTGCCAGAGCCTCCTCTTCCTTCACAAACACTACCTTAACAAGGTATCCCCACCTTTTTTTCTCCACGCTAACCTGAAATTCACAGCTTCATCCTCCTCCTCCTTAGTTGCACTGTCAGCTCTTTCCACCTGCCAAACCATGATTCTCTTTTGAAGAAATCTGGAAAAACAAACACATCTTCCAGTTAAGGACAGTTGCCACTAAGTATGAGCAGCTCTTCCTCCGCTGTGCTAAGATCCTCTAGTTTGTAGCATCTCTTTAACTTTTTTTTCCAATTATTTTTCATATAGTCATAGATTGTACAACTATCACCATAATCTAATTTTAGAAGACTTTCATCATCCCCCCAAAATACTCCACACTAGTTAGCAGTCACTCTCCATTTCCCCCACCCCTGCCAGCCCTACCATGACCAGTTGCCATGGAGTTGACCCTGACTCATGGAGACCTCACGTGTGTCAGAGAGGAATTCTTTGATTGTGGGGGGGAGGGGGGTAAGTTGTGAGACCCTCACGAGGCAAGCTTAAGTAACAACAGATGATCACCAAGCTGCCTTCTAAAAATTCCTCCTGAATTGCAAGACTTCTGTTTTCCTGAGAAAATGGAAGTTTGCCCTCAAAGTAGAGTTGGGTCATTGCTTCCAGCAAGGCTCCTTCCTCAACGCTCATTAGCAAAATCGACCCCCCACCTCCTCCACGGCCAGCCCCCAGGCTTGCGCTGCGACCCCCCGCTTTTTTCCTGTCCAGCTCTGAAACTGTAGAGCCCCTTGACCATTTGCATACCTCCATTCCTCTTCCCTGCTCTGTGCCAGGCTTCGGGGTCCAGTCCCTGCCCCGCGGGGGCCCAAAGCCGTCTTCACCCCACCCCGCCAACTAGGCTGGGCCTGTGTGTCTGCTTCGACCCCTTTCTCTTAGCCGCCAAAGATAGTGTCTAGAAATGGATGATGAAACCGTGAACCCCTCGACTCACAGCATCCGAGAAGAGTTGGCCCCAGCAAGGGCTCAGGGTGCAGGTGAGAAGGTTGTATTTGCAAACCGAGAGCAAGATACCGGTACTTCAGGGTTTTTGTGGGGTGCAGGGTTTAGTCTACCCATGCCCAGGTCTCCAGAGAGCCTGAACAGGTCTTATGTCAGGTTCCTCGTTCTTACTATCGGGCCTTCTGCTTCCAATACTCAGCCTCTGAGTATCCCTTTTGGTTTGATCAAGAGAGACATCCATTTCAGGTTCCCCGGGGACACTTGGTGGACTCCGCAGCGCCCAGTCGCACACTCGGAGGAAGGCCCTGCCGGCACAGCCCCGGGGTATGCTCCTTTCCTCCCCGCGCTCTGCTCACAGTGGCGCCGCCCTCTGGTCGTCTGACCGCAGCGCACCCCACCTCTCCCTTGAGCAAGACTGCGCTTGTGGACTGGCTTCTGTCCCCCAGTCCTATACTCTTCCCCTAGACTGCGAGTCAGGTAATAGGAACATTCTCCAGACTCCAGCAATTATTCTTTGGAGGGACTGAAACTGAGATGCAGTCTCCAGTTTCCTTTCGGTTTTCTTCCCATCAAGGAGCCCTGGTGGTGCAGTGACAGCGGTTAAGTGCTCTGTTGCTTACCGTAATGTCAGCGATTGGAACCACCGGATTACCGCCTTGGAGACCCCATGGGACAGTTCTACTCTGTCCCATAGGGTCTCTATAAGTCCAAACGATTCCACGGCAACTTTTTTTTTTTTTCTTTCTATCAAGGTTTCAAGATGGGAGTGAGTCTCCAAAGACAACAATACTGCGATTCAAAGGAAGCTTCAGATAAGGGTGGGGAGGAAATAAGGGCAAAACACCAGAGAAAGAGAAAAAGGAAACAATCAGGATTAAAAATCGACGACGAAACAAAAATCCTCCAGTGATTGCAGGATTTCTTCCAAGGATCCTGCTTGTTTTAAATGGGGGTGGGGGGTGTAGTAGGAGTTGGATGGAAGGAAGGTAGGAGGGAGATGTGTGAGGATTCAATACCAATTAGTTGTGTACAGGATTGCTTTATACCTGTATAACCTTTCCAATGAAACTTCCAACACTTGGCTTGGCATAGATTTGAGTTCTTACTTCGTTTGAATATGTATCTGCAAAAATTACTATTCTTACTTTTATGAAGACCTTTTACCCAAAACGTGTCCCCGTTTTCAGTTACAGATTTTTCTATCTTCCTGTGCCTGGTGTAATTTCCTATCTCTCGTTTAAAAAAAAAAAAAAATCCTCTCTCTTGGAATCCAGAACTCTTCAAATTATACATTGATTTTTCTCAGTTCTTCCTTTCATTTAGCTGCACTATCCATGTTTGGGAGCTCTCCTCTTTATTTATAAATCAAGCCCTTTGCCAGAAACCCTGGTGGTGTGGTGGTTAAGTGCTATAGCTGCAAACCAAAGGTTTGGTAGTTCAAATCTGCCAGGCGCTCCTGGGAAACTCTATGGGGCAGTTCTACTCTGTCAGATAGGGTCACTATGAGTTGGAAACGACTTGATGGCAATGGGTTTTTGGAAACTCTTTGTCAGTTCATCTCTGAATTCCGCCAGATTTTGAGGCTGAGATATCCTGATTGAAAAAGAAGTAGTGTGTTTCCTCACCAAAACTGTGGAGACAGAACAGCCTCTTTTAGCTCCCCGGTTACTTTTTTCCCCAATATAAAACATGGTGATCTCTAGTAATACCTACAAGAATAGGTAATTTTCTGCCCATTTCCCACCAAAATTTCATGATCTAAATTATTTTCACGGAATTATTTCATTGTGTACCTTACTCTTACAGCCTTAAAACCAACATGCTCAGCTGACTTTTTACTTCATTTAGAAACCATTTGTTTGTCTCCCTGGCTCTCTTGGGTCAAACTAATCTACCTTCATCTCTGTTTGTGTCACCTCGTAATTTATAATAACCAGACAAAGAACCAGCAAAAGTGTCTCCAATTCTAACGGGCTGGAGACAACTGCTTGCCTGAGCTGAAATGAAATTAACATCACCTCAGGAGAAATACATTTTTAAAACCACAGTGAAATGCAAAAAGGAAGACAGAGAGGATTTTAAAAATACGCCTTTCCTATAGAAATTCAGACAGTCATGTATCGACAGATGGAGAGCCAAGAGCATCAGTTAAAGGAGAATTATTCAAAATCACTGCTGTGCAAGTGGCTGGCACAGGAACTGCAACTTGGCATGCTGGGGATTTGAACAATGAAGAATTTTATAGACTATTGTATTCGAGTTTCTCTCCTGAAGCCTAATTAAATACCTATTTCATTGTACCTCTGATTTTTCCAATTTCTCAGTTTCCCCAAATCCATATGGCTGCTTATACTGAATAAACCAAGCATCAACTCAGACATATACATATATATAGTCCTATGTTTTATATATTACATCATTTAGGGTGGAAAGATGATTTTGGAGAGGAGCTTGTTAACCAAAGGGGTTATAATCGAAAATGTGCATTGTTATTGTCAGGCTTTGAAGTTTGTGAATACGTGGACATCTGGAGGCTGCAGAAGCGGCCCCGAGTATAAATATCAATCTTCCCATGTGTCACGAGCACATTTCTTGTGATGATATGGCATATTTTTTAATTAAAAGTAAAGAGGCTTGTGTATGTGTGCATGTGTGTGTGTGTGCACACTTGGTCAAAAATTCCAAGGTGGGTGAAGCAGCCTAATAGTGACTTGATTAGAAATCAAAGGATCCAGGCATTCTATTGTCTCACTGATGGACTAAATCAAGCTTTAACCTGTGTGCCCCGGTTTCCTCCACCAGCCCCCAGGTATACCTCTTACCCTTGCCTCACCAAATTGCAGTGCGCATTTTGACAAATTTGACATGCCTCCAAGACTTTCTTTAAACTGTCCTTTCCCCAATTGTGTTCACTGGGCCTATTATCACAGGTCTTTGAATCACTCCTGGCTCAGTACAGTGTGCCACCAAGAGCGTTCTCCGTAAAACACTGGATGAATACATGAATAGCTCAGACAAAACATATCCTCATGGTCATAATCAATAAATTTCGGTTGATTGAGACATTGAGATAATACGGTGCCAACATACTAAGAGATCTACGTTAAAAGATAAAAAAAATAAAAGATACAGTAGCTTGGAAACACTCTGAGTTCTAGACAGTTGAAGAAACTTACAGGAAAGGGGAATGTGTCCTTTCATACAGGTTATGTTCATGGGTGAAGTACCTGAGTGGTGCAAACGGTTAGCACACTCCACTGCTAACCAAAAGGTTGGAGGTTCAAGTCCAATCAGAGGCACCTCAGAAGAAAGGCCTGGCAACCTACTTCTGAAAACCAGCCATTGAAAACCCTACGGAGTAGGGTTCTACTCTGACACACGTGGAGTTACTATGAGTCAGAATCGACTCAGCAGCAACTTTTTTTTTTTTTAATGTGCACGGGCAGTGGATAAGACTGCTAACTGCACCTGATGTAAAACCTGGTGATAGGTAAATGAGGCAACAATCTTCCTGTGTGGACCTGGACTTAAGACGTATTTGAGTTACTAGGAACAACACTTTCGACTGTCTTGTTTTTTTGTTTTTGGTCTATCACATCATTAGTAATATGTACTACATACAATGTTGCAGCGTGTAATTTGCTGATGTTATTCTCAGGTGTTCACTTGCAGATATTCAAGATTGGATTTATAAACATATTGATAATAAAAGGCAATAATTATGAAAACTAGAAAAACAAAAAGATATTCAACTTATGTCAGAACTGACTTGCTACAGTCATCGGAATGGAACCCAGTTGTAAGTCAGGGACTACCTATATGTAAAATATGAGGGGACTCTCACTCCTGGGACTGAGGAGTTGTATGGTCAGAGAGGGAAAGATTGTTCAAAAGCACAATTCACCAGCTGTACACAGGAGAGATCTTATCGGGGAGCCTCCTGTTAAGTCAGCTGGCACTCAGCAACGTTTCTGCCTTAGTGACATTTCGTGGATCTGCTTCCTCAAGGATAACAGCAGGGCACAAACAGATAACCCTGAATGATCCAAGGACAGCTGACAAACTGAAGTGCTGGCATTATCCCTCCACGCCCTAACCTTTAAAAAGCACCTTAGAGTCTGCTCTGGCTATTTTATGTTTCCTGATCATGATTTCTTCAAAATGCTTGTAGCCATTTTCGAATGTAATAAAAGCACATTAAATAGTGTTTTGCTTTTCAGAAGGAAAGCAGTTCACCGGGGGTAATAAGGAGGAGACTGGCATGACAGAGGCAGTGGTTGGGTTCACACTGGTCACCCTGCTGTCCACAGATATGTTACTAATGGCACCAATACACACAAAGCTATGTATTAACAATCTATTTCCTACTTGTTATCTCTGAGTCTTGAAGGAAAGAGTCAGCTTTTTAAGTCAGCTGGCAGCTGGGCTTGTCAAACGGAGCAATTTCTTTCTGATTTAAACCCAATTGTAAGATGCATAGCCATCTTTGGTCATTGGGAAGGACAATAAATTCTTTAAGATTCATTTGAATGAAAGTGGTTTCAGCCACTCTGCTCACTTCCAGCGTAAGAATGGGTGCCTGCCCTTGGAGCAGGAAAGCGGTGGGAGGTGAGGAAACACATGTCCTTTCCTGCTTCCGAGGGAAGCAAGGAAGCACCAGGTTGCCAGAGAGGGGCTCTAGCAACATGAAGACCCTGCCTTGGACATTTAGAGGGGATGCAACATCCTTCCGATCGAAAACACAAAGGGTGCCTCTTCCTCTAGGGAGGTAACCTAATATTCCCTGTTCACAGATGACTGGGCAGGAATCACACCGCAGATCTCTCTCCCTAGCTCCTCTTCCCATCTTCTTGGAAATGACAGTTAACTGCAAAGGCACAAGGAGCTCCATTACCCTCTAACGTGAATGAGGTTCATGTAATAAAAAACATTATAAAAATCCCTTGGGTTTATAAGACCAGTATAAGCCTCACTGCCAAATATACTTCTGCATATGACAGGAAATGAAGGGCTTTGGCTTGTTTTTTCATCTTATGGGTACTGTCTTAAGGATCAAGGACCATCATATTTGAAGAATCCACGTAAACACCTACATGACATTATCTTTATATCTACATGCCCTGGTACCTACATATTGTAAACAACTCTTAGAATGAAATGTAGAGGATCATTAATACAACATGAAAACTAGGATATTCTGCAATGATTGTCCACCTTGACTCTGTTTTTCTAGGCAACCTCATACAATGGTAAGGAACAGGCTTTGGACTCAGAAAGGCAGAGATTTAAATCCTAGCTAGATTGGTTGTTTACTCTCTTGCTCACAATTGAATTCAACTGACCTTGCGCTAAATATCTCTCATCAGTCGTGGTGCCCCATGTGCTTCAGAGATGATCCAAGGTCGGCTGACAGACAGGGTTTTCAATAGCTGGTTTTTCAGAAACAGATGCCAGGTCTTTCTTCCAAGGTGCCTCTGGGTGGACTTGAACTGCCAACTTTTCAGTTAACAGCTAAGCACTTTAACCATCTGTACCACTCCAAAACCAAAATCCACTGCTGTCGAGTAGATTCTGACTCATAGCGACCCTACTGGACAGAGGAGAACTTTCCTGTAAGGTTTCCAAGGCTGTAAATCTTTACAGAAGCAGACTGCCACATCTTCCACCCACAGGACGGCAGGTGGGTTCAAACCACCGACCTTTTGGCTAGCAGCCTAGCGCTTAGCCGCTGCACCACAAGGGCTCTTTTTGTACCACTCAGGAACTCCAAAATACCCCTCAGAGCCTGTAAAATGGGAATATATATCTCAGAAGGTTATTGATAGGTTTAAAAAAGAAAGAGATAAAATTAAAATGTTAGCTTTACAACTAAAAAATAGAAAAAGAACAGCAAAGAAGCCCACAGCAACCAAAAGCAAGCAAATAATAAAGATCAGAGCAGAAATAAATGAAATAGAGAATAAAAAAACAATAGAAAGAATCAACAAAACCAAAAGGTGATTCTCTGAAAGGATCAACAAAGTGGACAAACCATTGGCCAAACTGACAAACGAAAAATGGGAGAGGAAGCAAATAACCCAAATAAGAAATGAAATAGGGACCATTACGACAGACCCAACTGAAATAAAAAGGATCATAGCAAAGTACTATGGATAACTGTACTCCAACAAATTTGAAAATCTAGAGGAAATGGACAAATTTCTAGAAACACACTATCTACCTAAACTATCACAAACTAAGGTAGAAAATCTGAACAGACCGGTAGCAAGAGAAGAGATCGAAAAGGTAAAAAAAAAAAAAAAAGCTCCCAATGACAATAAAAGCCTGGCCCAGATGACTTCACTGGAGAATTTCACCAAACATTCAGAGAAGAGCTCAAACCAGTACCACTCAAACTATTTCAGAACATAGAAAAGGAAGGGATACTTCTAAATTCATTCTATGAAGCCAGCATAAGCCTCATACCAAAGCCAGGCAAAGATACCACAAAAAAAGAAAATTACAGACAAATGTCTCTCACGAATATAGATGCAAAAATTCTCAACAAAATTCTAGCAAATAGAATTCAGCTTTGTATTAAAAAAAAAAAATCATGACCAAGTGGGATTCATATGGTGCAACTGGTTAGCACGTTCAACTGTTAACTGAAAGGTCGGTGGCTTGAGCTCACCCAGGGATCTTGTGGAGCACTGATGGCACAGTGGTTAAGAGCTTGGCTGCTAAACAAAAGGTTGGCAGTTCAAATACATCAGCCACTCCTTGGAAACCCTATGAGGCAGTTCTACTCTGTCTACAGGGTCACTGTGAGTCAGAATCAACTTGATGGCAATGGGTTTGGTTTTTTTCTTTGATGCAAGGATGGTTCAACATTAGAAAATCAATCAATGTAATCCAACCATATAAATAAAACAAAAGAATCACGTGATCATCTCAATCACCCAGAAAAGGTATTCCAACACCCATTCCAGATAAAAACTCTCAATAAAATAGAAAAAAAAAAAACAGGGAAATTCCTCAACGTAATAAAGGACATTTATTTATTTTTTTTTTATACAAACTGAACGACCAACGTTATTCTCAATAAAGAGAGGCTGAAAACATTCCCCTGAGAACAGGAACAAGATAAAGATGCTCTTTATCACCACTCCTATTTAACATAACCACTCCTAGGAAGTCCTAGCTAGAGAAATAAGGCAAGAAAAAGAAATAAAGAGCATTTAAATTGGTAAGGAAGAAGTAAAACTATTACTGTGGATGATACGATACTATACATAGAGAACCCTAAAGATTCCACAACTGGAACTAATAGAAAGATTCAGCAGAGTGGCAGGATACAAGATAAACATACAATAATTAGTTGGATTCCTATAAACCAATAAAGAGAACTACGAAAACGAAATCAGGAAAGCAATACCATTTATAATAGACCCTGAAAAAATAAAATACTTAGGAATAAATTTAACCAGGGATGTAATACAAAGAAAACTACAAAACACTACTGCAAGAAACATGGTATGGCAAAACATACCATGCCCATGAATAGGTAGACTCAACATTGTGAAAATGTCAATTCTACCCAAAGCAATCTACAAATAAAATGCAATCCCAATCCAAATACCCACAAGATGGAAAAACTAATCATTAACTTTATATGAAAAGGAAAGAGGCCCCAGATAAGTACCACAGCCTCCACAGACTGAGTCCAGCACAACTAGACGATGCCCGGCTACCACCACTGACTACTCTGACAGGGATTATAACAGGGGGTACCGGATAGAGCTGGAGAAAAATGTAGAACAAAATTCAAATTGAAAAAAAAAAAAAAGACAAGACTTACTGTATAGCCCCTGGACACCCTTTTAACTCAGTACTGAAATCACTCCTAAGGTTTACCCTTCAGCCAAAGATGAGACAGACCTATAAAACAAACAATAACAGAAGTAATTCAGCCATGTATGTTGTTGTTGTTGTTAGGTACCGTCAAGTCGGTTCCGACTCATAGCGACCCTATGCACAACAGAACGAAACACTGCCCGGTCCTGCGTCAACCTTACAATCATTACATCCCTGTATAGGAGACTGAATGAGCGCACCAGCCCAAGGGCAAGGACGAAAAGGCAGGAGGGAACAGGAAACCTGGATGAATGGAAATGGGGAATCCAAGGGCGAGGAGAGAGTGTTGGCACATCACAGGGTTGGCAGTTAATGTCACAAACAATATGTGTATTGTTTAATGAGAAATTAATTTGCTTTGTAAACTTTCACCTAAAGCACAATAAAAAAAATAAGAAAAAAGAAGTTTATTGGTAGGTTTAAATGATGCGAGTACTACACAGGTACTCTTATCCCATTTTCCAGTTTTATTTCCTTCACAGCATTTATCACTGTCTGAAATTCCTTAAGCACTTTATTTTTGTCTCTCTCCCACTTCTGCCACCAGCCTCCTCCTTCATGGAAGCTCTTTTGTTGCATGCTGTCACCTCGTTACACCGGGCAGTGCTTGGCGCATAGCAGCTGCTCAGTAAATATTACTGAATGAATGAAGGTGAAATTAATGAATTTGTAAACCACATAATAGAGGCTCAGTTGTTGTTAGTTTTCTTCTTTCCCTTGAAATGATCTAGATGGCACGTGCACAAGTCAGCCCATGGAATTCAGTGGAGTCCTCTCTGTCCAGGACAACCACATCTTTCATAGATTCTTTACCATATCTTACAAAAAGGGTTTCTGAGCCATTACTGTCTTAGCGGCCTGAATAAGAATTTAGCTCTAGGTTCAAGGTCATGTGTTGGGCGATTTGCTTTGTGATTTTAGGCCCATCTCTGAAGCTGTTCTGCCATCTCCTAACACCACAAAAACCTTGGTGGCTTAGTGGTTAAGTGCTACAGCTGCTAACCAAAATGCTGGCAGTTCAAATCCATCAGGCGCTCCTTAGAAACTCTATGGGGCAGTTCTACTCTGTTCTATAGGGTCACAACGAGATGGAATCGACTGTATGCATTGGGTTTGTTTTTTGTTTGGGTATCATCCCAGATAAGACTCTTGGGTTATGGTGATGGTCATTCAGTAGGTGGCATTCTCTTCCAGAATACCTTCATTCTTCAGAACTCATATTTTACTACCGATAAATTATTAGACTAGCTAGATGATTAGCAGAGCAATAGTTACAAAGTAGTCCTGATGGTTATTTTGCAACTTTTCTTTTCCTCACTTACAAGTCCCCCTCCTTATCCTTGCTTTCTTATCTCATTTAGAACTTAACCAAAGTTCTAACTACCTTAAACTTATGAAAAATAGCTTTTTTCCTTTGATCTGCTTCCATAAAAATCACAGCCAATAAAACCCCATGGAGCTCAGTTCTACTCTGTAACACATGGGGTCACCATTAGTCAGAACTGACTCCACGGCAATAGACTTGGCTCTTTTGTTTTTAGCAGATGAAATAGACAAGGGCCTTTCCCGAAAGTTACACCATGAATTTAAACTTCTAGTCTCCTGCACTGTGAGAAAATATATTGTTCTTTAAAGCTACCCATTTGCGGTGTTTGTGTTACAGCAGCTCTAGGAAATGAAGACAGAGGAGAAGGGGACAGGAGGGAGACAGTCATGCTAATTTCTCTGTATGAAGTCTAATTTTGATTCTTTTTTTCATTCATTCACTCACTTGTTCACGTATTCACCAAACATTTACTGTGGACCAACACGTACCCTAGAGAACAGACTCTGGGGAGACCTGACTGCACAGGTTGGAAGCTTGGATCTGCTATTTATTGACCTTGGGCAAATTTCTTACCTCTCGACGCCTCAGTTTCTTCATCTGTAAAATGGAAATGACCAATGTTTCAAGATTAAATGAATTATTATTTGTAAAATACTAAGAACGGTGCCTGACACATAGTAAAAACATAATGTTTTGCTGGTATAATCTGGGACTAGTAGTAGCAGTGACAGGGTCATAACTTGTCTAGATTTCCTAGGGATAAGAACCAGGATCAGCCCAAAACTGATTCCTATGAAGCAGAGATCAGACACACTGCCACTCTCCAACTTCTTTGCCATTTCTGACACCAGATATTCCCTCCCTCCTTCCTTCCCCCACATGGAACTCTTTACTTCTCTGGTAGGTTTGATATTTCGTTGCAAGGGCCACACAGAACTCACAAACCATACTTACAGTTAAGTGGTTTCTCAAGGAAATAACAGGCTACAAATCAGCATTAGGATCAGAAAGCTTGTAGGCAAAGACTGAAAATCTCCTTCAAAGTAGAGAGCATATCGTACCCTTCTTCAGTGCAGGACAGCTCTCTCAGCCCCTCTCAGCCTTGCAAGCAAGCAGGCCTTTCCCTCTGCCATGCATCCTTCTCTGATGTGCAGGTGCTCACCTCCTCTCTCTCTGCTGCTTCTCTCTTCTTGCCTCTCTTGCCTTTTCTCCTTTCTGCTTCTTTCTGAAACCTCTGTGGGGTTGGCTGTGTATATAAGCAAACTCAATTTCAAGGCATGGCCCTATCTGTAACGCTAGGAACTGGTCAATCTCCTCCATGGACCGTAGTCACTTCATTTGCATAGTCTATACTATATTTACCAACCTCTGTGTTATAGATTGAATTGTGTCCTGCCCAAAAAATGTGTGTCAACTTGGCTAGTCCATGATTCTCAGCGTTGTGTGACTGTCCACCATTTTGTCATCTGATGTGATTTTCCTATGTGTTATAAACACTACCTCTAAAAGATTAATGAGATGAGATTAGCAGCAGTTAAATTCATGAGGCAGGACTCAATTTACAAGATTAGGTTGTGATTTCAGTCAATCTCTTTTGAGATGCAAGAGACATGGGGACCTCGTACCACCCAGAAAGTAGAGCCAGGAGTGTGTGTCCTTCGGACTTGAGGTCCCTGCACTGGGAAGCTTTGAGACCAGGGGAAGATTGATGACAAGGACATTCTCTCAGAGCCTACAGAGAAAGCCTTCCCACGGAGCTGACGCCCTAAATTTGGACTTCTAGCCTCCTAGACTGTGAGAGAATATATTCTCTTTGTTAAAGCGATCTACTTGTGGTATTTCTGTTATAGCAGCACTAGATGACTAAGACACCCTGCAAAGTGCATAAAATAGACCAATCGCATGGTAGACTGCAGTGCAAGGCCAGACAAAAAGTATCAAACCATCAGCTTGTTTCCAGCTAACCCAGGAAATGTCAGTCAACCCGGACATTCCCTCTGGGGTAGAAAATTAGGGCAAACATAACTCCTCAGGGTTTTGGGGAAAAATCTCTCAAGCTGTTTTTCTAAAGAGCCAAGGCAAAAGGCCATATAAAGGAACTCATTTCACCACATTAGGTAAATGCTTGACTGTTAACTGGGAAGTTGGTGGTTCGAATCCACCCAGCTGCTCCAGGGGAGAAAGACCAGGTGATCTGGCTTTTGTAAAGTTTACAGCCTAGGATACCCTATGGGGCAGTTCTACTGTGCCATGTGGGATCACTGTGAGTCAAAAATTGACTCGGCAACACCTAACAGCAATATTATGCTAATAACCTGCTTAACTTTCAAAAGGGCATGATAGGTTTTTTTTTTAATATATTGAGTATATTGCATATTTTCCCCATTTTAACATCTCTGAAATTAGAACAAGATATCATAATTTAATTGGCAACAGTTTTTCTTTTGTAGTGATATGTAGTTATTCATCTTGAAATTGATGGCATATTGGATTTGATGAAATCTTGCAATTATAAATAACATCTCTCCTTTTTTGCTTGTCTCTTTCTCTCAGGTCAGATGTGTGCTCAAGTCTCTCCAGTTTAAAAAAGAAGACAAGAACGGGGAGAGAAAGACAAAGAGGAAGAAAGAAAGAAGAAAAATTTATGACCCTGACTCTTCTCAAAGCAACATCTGCATCCATGCAGAGCACAGCCTGGAATGGAATGAGGGGAGAAGGATGCTAGAGGGTCGGAGCAGAGCTTGGGGGCCTCCAGGACAGTGGGTCTCATCTATCTTCATTTCCACCTCACCTACGTTGGCTCACACACCGACAGTGAGAGAGCCTCACCAATGAGGAGATGCAGGCAAGTTAAGAGCCTTCTAAAATGAAACTTGGGATCAATCTTGTGATTGTGTTCTGGAAGAGGCTGGGCTTAAAATGAGGGCTGGATGGACTTTCAGGACAGCACCTTCTCAAGTCCTGTGTTGAGAGCCACAATCAGAGGGACTGGTCTCCACAGAACTGGACAAAGGTGCTGCCTGGATAAGGTCTGCGAGCAAACAGTATTCCATGTGGTCGTCAGCTCACAGTGAGAGTCCACGTATAGAACACCAATGTCTTCAGTGGTGCAACCAGTTAAACTTCTTGGCTTCTAACTGAAATGTTAGTAGTTTGAGTCCACCCAGAGGTGCCTTGGAAGAAAGACCTGGTTATCTACTTCCAAAAAATCAGGCAACGAAAAGCCTACGGAGCACAGTTCTACTTTGACACACATGGGGTTGCTGTGAGTTTGAATTGATGGCCAGTGGCATCACTAGGGTTGGTGTCACCCAGGGCAGTAATTCATGGTGTCACCCCCCCCCCGCCATGGACCGCCTCCTGTACCAGACCATATAGAATCCTTAGGACTGTTTTTTGTACTAATGTTACTTATGAATCATAATTCCTGTATATCATCCTTCTTTCCCTTTAATTACTGCTTCATTCTCAAAAAAGGTATTGATACAGGTTCATAAATACGAATTACTACAATACTGTAGCTAAAACACCGGAAAATTTGCCAAAACACCAGCACCAATGAAAACAAAAGCGTGTACTTATAGCGTGTACAGACGAAACCACGTGATTTGAAGTGTCATTGTAATTGGGTAATAATGACAGCCCTGACTGGAGCGCATTAGAAGTTTCAAAAAGTAAATTAGCATAGAGTTTTAGCCTTGTAGGCATACTGATACCTGTAAGCTGGGTTTAAGAAAAATGTTTTTGTTGGTATAACTAACTACAGGAATATTTATAGACAATCATTTTGGTGTCACCCGCTCTGACAGTGTCATCCTGTGCGGTTCACACCTCCCACAGCCCCCTATTGATGCCACTGTTGATGACGACTGATTTTTTTTCTCCTCTGTAATTTACCGAGCTGTGCCAACCCAACCCTCCTTCCCTAAAGTTCCACTTTACTGCATGGCTGTACTTGAAGATACACAGATGACCCATCTTCTTTGGCCTCCAGTATTCCCCAAATGCCTCACGTTTATGTGTGATATGTCTAACATCCCCATCCATTCACTGAAACGCGCTCTGCTTTCTGCGCACCCAGAACCTACCAATCATTCTTCCTCTTCATTTAGTTATTCCTTATTATATTGCTCCATACAATGCTGGGTATACGATGATGAATAAAGCCAATTCCAGTCCTGGGAATGCAGTTATACGCTCCCTCCAGTTCACAAGATACCTTCATACATGTTGTCTGATCTAAGGCTTTACACAGCCATTGAGAAGGGCATCTACTATTTATACTTTCCACCATCTGTCCGTTTGTCATACTGTGGTGGCTTGTGTGTTGCTATGATGCTAGAAGCTATGCCACTGATATTTTAAATACCAACAAGATCACCTATGGTGAACAGGTTTCAGTGGAACTTCCAGACTAAGACAGAGTAGGAAGAAAGACCTGGTGATCTACTTCTGAAAATTAGTCAATGAAAACCCTATGGATCACAGCAAAATATTATTGGATGAGGCCTCTAGGTTGGAAGATACTCAAACAGTGAACACAATAATGGACTCAGACATACCGACAATAGTAAAGATGGTGCAGGACTGGGAAATGTTTTGTTCTGTGGTACATGGGGTCACCATGAGTCAGAGCCAACTTGATGACAACTAACAAGAATAAATTCATATTTTACAGATGAAGGAACTGAGGAGCAAAGGGGTTAAATGACTTTCTCAAGAGAAATGGTAGAGCCAGGCTAGCCCTTGATACAGTAGGTGGTAAACTGGATGGTGAGCCCTGCTTTCACGGGGTGTGCAGTCTAGTGCTCAGCCAATTCGTTCTCAGCCTGCCGTTATTCCCTTAAGTTTTAATCTAAAATTAAGTGAAGAAGTACAGGTGGTGGTCTACCTCATGCTGTGGCAACCTTCATTAAATATTGAGGTCCTCACTTGAACACTTGCATTAGATACCCCTGAGAAGTACCTAGCCCTCAGGTGGAGAGTCAAGTGCTGGCTTCATTTCCTTATGCTTCTTTTTTAGCATTACGTGTGCGATTGGGGACTAGGAGTTTCAGCCGCCAATAAATATTTGTCGAGCAGCAACCAAAACAATCACCCCCAAGAGTCTGACTCATAGTGACCCCATAGAGTTTTCAAAGGTGTAAATCTTTATGGAAGTGACTGCCATATCTTTCTCCCGTGGAGCAGCTGATGGGTTTGAACCACTGATGTTTTGGGTTAGCAACCAAGCGCTTAACAGTTGTTCCACCAGGCCTCCACTGTGAACTCACCTTAAGGTATGGTTGGGAGGATGTTAACACCAAAAATTCTTTGAACACGAAATTATAACAGAGATCCTATATAAGGTGCCTATGTTTTGTTTTAAGAGAGACAGAGTAAGTGTGCAGTAGCATTTATAGTTATTTTTCTATTTTTAATTTTTATATTTTTAAACTTAGGATTCTGCCCAAGCCTGAGGTCTGGTGGCAGCACCTTGGGAGCTAGGAAAGGGCAGTAGCCACAGCTGAAGTCTCCGTTCATTGCTCCAGGGGCGGAGGGGACTTGGAACCTCAAACAAACACCAGGCCACACTGTGGTGCTGTTCTCACCCCAGATGTCTGCTGAGTCACGGTTCACCCCGCCCCCACCCCGTGGGGGGAAGGCTGCTCCTTTAGAGTAACTGAGTGCCTGTACTGGAAAAACGCCTTTTCTGAAAGCCTAGAGGGAACTTTTGTTTCTTACCCTGTTGATTCTAAGCAGAATAAAGGGTGAGGGTGGGGGTCATGATAAGAAAATATATTATCCTCATCCTAGCTTTCAAATCTTGAGAAGAAGGAGGCCGCAGAAGAGGAGAAAATGCGTACTTCTTGTACCTTACACTTGGGGTTGCCCTTTTTTGGTACCATTCACCTTGATGTCCTGCCTGCCTGCCTCAAACAAAACGGATTCCTTACTCTCCCTTTATCTGCTTCCTTAATATTTGTGTCCTGTTGTTTATATCTGGGGGCCCTGGTGGCATAGTTGTTAAGAACTATGGCTGCTAACCAAAAGGCCTGGAGTTTGAATCCAACAGCGGCTCCTTGGAAACCCTATAGGGTGGTTCTACTCTGTCCCACAGGGTTGATGAGTCAGAATTGACTCCGATGTCAACGGGTTTATATTTAGCAATAACCAGACACATAACCTTGGGTAAGTCTTTTTAACAACATGTGGCCTTGCTTCCCTTATCCATAAAATGTCGAGGATAAAACTGCCCCACTCAAGAGTTGTTCCGAGGGTGTAATGAAGACTCGTCTTTGTAAGATTCTAAACAAAGGTTGTTTTTACTACACTTGTTTATTCTTTTATGGTGTAGTTGAAGATGCCTATTTCAAAATTCTTTCCAAGCATTGTGTTTGAAAGTGCTCAATGCCAGGCCCAGAGTGTTGTTACGTGTTATAGAGTCAATTTTTCACTCACAGTGACCCCACAGGACAGAGTAGAACTGCCCCAAATGGTTTCCAACGCTGTTGAGACTGGCAGTCTGTCCGCCATCTTGAATAGGCAAAGGGCCGTGCCTGCCATCTTCTGTGATACAGGAACTAACTCCCTGTCTTTAAGCTATCTCCTTATTTAGGTATGCTTCCTGTTTCTGGTCAAACTGAGGAGAAAAAGAGACTGGGGTCACAGAAACAGCTGAAATTGGCAAGACCTAGATCTGGCCCATCTGACATGCGCAGAACCATCAACCCTGTCCTCTGGGTGACCCCAGAACTCTTCTCCCAGTGGGCTGAACCAAACTTCAGCAGCCTAAGATTGGGAGAAAGCTTTCAGAAGTGAGGGGTCGGAGCCCAAGTTCCGATTTTAAAGACCCCTCACACCCCCACCCTTTTTAGACTGAGCAAGTGCAGAAAGGCCAGACTGCCCCAACACCTTTTTGGGCCAGACCAATCAGGAAGCTGGCCCCACCTCCAGGTGTTTCTGAAGACCCCAGACTCGATTTACTTCACCTATGTAAATCCCTTGGGCTATTGTTTTGGGAGCCATCTTGGCAACACAGGTCCTTGTGTGGTCCTTTGCTTGACCAACCAAATAAAGCTGCTTCTTTCCCTTAACCCATTTTGTGTCTCTGTGGCCATGCCGAGCAGACCTTGAACAGTCCGCCTACAGTGTAATGTTTACGGAAGCCAACTGCCACATCTTTCTTTCCAGAGCAGCTGGTGGGTTCAAACTGACAATCTCTTGGTAAGCAACTGAGCACTTAAACACTGAGCCACCAGAGCTCCTTCAGGCACATTCCAAAAACAAAAGCCCCGTTGCCCTCGAGTCAATTCCGACTAATAGTGACCATATAGGACAGAGTAGAACTGCTCTATAGGGTTTCCAAGGAGCAGCTGGTGGATCCAAACTGCTGACCTTTTGGTTGGCAGCTGAGCTCTTAACCACTGTGGCACCAGGGCTCCTTCAGGCATGCTCTAAAACCAAAAAACCAAACCTATTGCCCTTGAGTCGAGGAGCGGCTAGTGGATTTGAACTGCCAGCCTTTTGGTTAGCAGCCAAACTCTTAACCACTCGGCTACCAGGGTTTCCAATGGATACTAGTGGGGAAAAACAAATCCCTCCCAAGAGGGGAAGAATGAGGGTAAGAGGAGTTTCCCTTTTCAAATGTTTTTCCTCCTCTCCTCCCGCAGCTCCACAATGCTCCCTCATTCTTGACCTCTCTCCCCACCCTACTCTGACTCCCTGGTCTCTGATCACAACACCTCAATTCTCAAGATAACATACCTTAAAAGCACACCGAGATGAAAATAGTTGATATGGCGAGGGTCGTAAAATGATAGCCCTAGATTTGACCTTGAAAAGAACATCTACTCAGACACTTTCATTTTTAGAGAGGGACCACACATTACCTGTACCAGTGTTTTACATTTCTAACAAAGAATTAGGTACTAGTAGAATTGGGGATTTTGATGTTCCAGGCTGGAGAGAATGGATGGAGTGGCGGATGGGGTTTCCCCTCCCTCCCAGCCTGAGTTCTTATCCACTGCAGGAGGTGGTACCTTGGCTCTATAGAAATGGAATACTTATGGACTTTCGGCTCAGTCCTTTCACCCTTCTTTAAAATGTACAGCATTGCTTTCAAGTTTAAACAATAAGAAAAATCAGTTAAAAGATAGTTATAATTCTTCTCCCACCCAGCCATTCCTGTACAAAAACAACAAATTTCAAGACTTAGCTCAAGTGTTATTCATCCTTGGAGCCTTTCTTCCCCATTTTGGGCCACTGTGGTCACCTGACAGACCACTCTTCTGGTTCCTGTATGCATGGGCCTATCTACAGCAAATAGCACCTATGGCAATTAGTTTTAAATTGTTGAATGATCTCTCACAGCTGGCGAAGGGTACTTTGATGGCCTATAGAAACTGCTCATTAGCATCCCTCCTCAAGAGCCGCCCAGGGCACGCACCTACCTGCCATAAAGGTACAGCACCCCACTCCGCCTGTCTGTCTTCTCTTCTAGTCTGAGACCTCTTTGAAGACAGGTGCTGTGTCTTCTAGGTGTTCGAAGCTCATTCACATGCCTGCCACACCCTGGGTGTTTCCTACTGTTGAAAGACTGAACAAGTGAATGAGGGAGTGGAATAGTAATACTTAAAAACCTTGAATTTAATATTGAGATGTTGCAGGTGGAAAGCCCTTTATAAACTAAAATATGTAACACAAATGTTTTCTCACGCTGGTTTGGAAGAAAAAACATTTTCCTGGCATAGGACCAGCTAATTTATTCAGCAAGTATTTCAGGGTGCCTCTCATATGCCAGAGTCCCTGAGTGGTACACACAGTTAATGCACTTGACTGTTTAACTGAAAGGTTGGAGGTTCAAGTCCACCCAGAAGTGCCTCGAAGAAAGACCTGGCAACCTACTTTTGAAAAATAAGCCATTGAAAACCTTATGGAGCACAGTTCTACTCTGACACACATGAGGTTGCCATGAGTCAGAATCCTCTTGCTGGCAACTGGTAGAGGTAGTGCCCTATACTAGAGACAGGAATAAGCCCTCCGTAAGAAAGTTGCCTTCTTCAAGGCAACTCTTTCCTTCTTAGTCACACTCGGACCATCTTCTCTCCCTTTCTTTCCATACTTGAGTGATGAACTCAGAATGGCAGAGTCTTATTTATTATTTTAGATACCAGCCAATGGAAAACTACATTTTCTACCTTTCCTGAGAGACCGGAGAAACCGTAGTCTCCTCCTATCCTGCCTGGAACTTCCTGGAGACCTGGTGTTCTGAAGTTTCTGGCCATAGGTGCTAATGAGCCTGCCATACATACACTGTGTAGTTCCATTGCTGACCCTGTGTCCTCCCCTCATCCCCTGCAGCTGTTGCAAACCAATTTACTTAACAGCGACCAAAGTGGGAGGACAGTAGCCAAGTGCCAAAAGAATCCCTTCCCTAGCATTACTTGGTTCAGGTGAGGTCAGGTAGAGTAGGTAGTCACCTTTGAGGTATGATTTAGGTAGCACAGGAGGGCCCAGCTCAAAAATAAATTCCACATGGATGCCTGAAGTGTTGGTGACTAACTCATCCCATTATTCACTGAACAAATATTTACCTAATACTCCCCAAACACTCCCCCTCCACACAGACACCCAAATAGAAATGATGCCTGTCCTCAAGTTAATCAAAACGTAGCAGAAAATACTGATGTAAATGTAATTTACCCAAGTGAGGTCAGGCTCCTAAAAGCATGAGAAGCGGTCTGGCTTGGAAGCATGGGTTATTGACCTTAATCCTGCCTTTCAAATCCAGCTGATGACCATGGGCAAGTTACTTAACCTGCCAGAACCTGTTTTCTCCTATGTCCAATAGCGATAATGATAGTAATAGCCTACTCCCTGCTGTGAGAATTCTGCGAAACACGTGTCCAAGACCCTGGGAGGGTACTAAGGCCTTCTAGTAGAAGTGAACACAGTGTTACAGGAACACAAAGGAAGTAACAATTACACCTGCCGAGAGGCATTGGGGAAGGTTTTATAGGGGAGGTGGCATCTGATATGGGTTTTGAAGGACAAGTAGGAATTGACCAGACAGAAAAGACAGAGGGGTAAATATCAAGGCTAAAGGAACAGCATATGCAAACCACTGAGGCAAGAAAGAGCATACTGTATTCTTAGAACTTAAGAGATTCAGTCGTGAAGTCATAAGAAATGTTGGATGGTTGGGGAAGTCCATCCACTTGCTATCCCCTTTCCCTATACAGCCTCATGGTTCACTCCTTTACCTTCATTATATCTTTGCTCAAGGAAGCTTCCCCTGACCTTCCTATGTCAAATTGCAACGGTCCTTCGCCTGCACGCCCTGTCCCCTTTCTTTTCCTCCAAAGTACTTATTGTCAACTATAATGTGATATGATGTAATGTATATAAAATTATAGTTTAATTATTTTAAACATTTTTCTCAGCCCACACCACCACCACCACCACACACATAGAATGGAAGGTCCATGAGGAGAGGAATTTTTGTCTGTTTTGTTAACTGACATATCCCCAGTGTCTCCCACAGCGCCAGGCACAGAACAAAACAGACCGTGTATCATTTAACTTATTCACATAATTGTGAATTGGTGCCTACACAGCACACATTCACACATCTGGTGTCTACGCGGCACCATGGATTCGGCTTGGCATCAGGGCTCTGATGAAGACAAACTGAAGTCTCAGCCCTCAAAGGAGTCATGGGGTGTGGAAGTGTTGGGACCTTGGGTGAGGTCTCCCAGGGCCATTCTGGGAAGGCTTTTGAGAGCACCCACCCCCAGGTGGTGTTTCCTTTGTCTTTGTTTGCCCACTCCCTAAAGACCTTCAAAACGTAAACAGTTCTAGGGTTGAGCCCACTTTTAGTAAGTCTTTTACCTCCCTGTTTTTTTTTTGACTGAGTTTAATGTGAGTCTGGTGCTGAGAAAGGTGACTTTGGTAATTCAAGGAGACTGCCAGCTGCCTAGGGGGAGAAGATGTTAAAAGAAAAGGGTGGGGGCTCAAGAATGGAGGCACCCAGAGACACGTAGCCTCTTGCGCAATTTGGCCGAGGGCTGTTCCTGTGATTTGGTGTCACAGCCAAGAATGTCCCCAGAATTCCAAGTCAATTTTTAAATTCAGTTTTCTTAGCTCGTATTCAGTAGTCTCCAATAAAGTAGGTTTAAGATTTGGAAGAGAAGGGGGTTTGTGTTTGTTTTTTGTTTTTGTTCTATGAAATATCTCAAAATATAGAAAAAAATAACTTATAGCATGATTAGTTAATATCAGTTTACCTAGTTTTTTTAAATGCTACATTCTGCTTTATTTGCCTTTTAAAAAAATCTTTGAAGTAATAGTTATACAACTAAAGAGTAGATAACACCAAAAAAAAGTTAAAAGACAAGCCACAAACCATAAGGGGATATTTGCAATGCTTATATTCTTTTATAACAGATAAAAGAATTACCACCTAGAATACATAAATTGTTCTACAAATCAATAAGAAAAAGAAACCATGCTGGTTGTGTTTTTGGCAATTGTAGAATCTAGGCAAACCTCACTGAGCTTTCCCTTTCCTTCATCTCTCTTTTTATCCCGTCTCTACCAATCACAACAAAACTTCACATTTAGGGAGACGTGAGGACCACTATCAGGGCAGAGGAACCTGGAAAAGAAGTTATCCCAATTCTGTTCTCCCTACCTCCCGCCCCCAGCCTTCCTCTAAGCAAAACTCAAACAAGATGAGACCAGTTGCTATGGAGATCTTAAATGCCTTTTCCTTTTATTCTTCTCTCACCTTTTTTTTTTTTTCTTCTGACAGGAAGAAAGAATACTGGTTTGCCCTTTATGTGACCATGTGAAAGAGACCAAAAAAAAAAAAAAACCCGTTGTGGTCGATTCTGACTCATAGTGACCCTATAGGACAGAGTAGAACTGCTCCGTAGAGTTGCCAAGGAGCACCTGGTGGATTCGAACTGCTGACCTTTTGGTTAGCAGCCATGGTACTTAACCACTACGCCACCACGGTTTCCTGTGAAAGAGAAGAGGTCCTAATATTTATTGTGAGAACCTCCTTCAACTTCTCAATAACTTCATGAGATTGGTATAAATATTTCCATTTTACCGGTGAGAAAACCGAGTCCAGAGGATTAAATAATATTTGAAGGTCACACAGGTGGCAAGCAGCAGAAACAGCATTTTAACCCAGGACTGTATGATGCCAAAGCTCAAGTTCTTCCCCTAAACTACACTTCCAAGAACATCACGATTACATCTCTGACTTCAAGAAGGAAGTGCCTGAGAAGTGAACATCACTGCTAACAAGCATGACACTGTGACAGGGTCTGGTGCCTAGTGGTGGCAGTACAGACCAGGCTAGAGTCTGCAGTGAAACTCCAATTTTTCTTCCTGTGATTAAGTGATATGTGACAAAGGAAAACTTAAAACCAAACCAGTTGCCGTCCAGTTGACTCTGACTCATGGTGACCCGTGTGTGTCAGTGTAGAACTGTGTTCCACAGGGTTTTCAATAAATTAACAGGCCTTTCTTCTGAGGCTCCTCTGGGTGGACTCAAACCTTCAACCTTTTGGTTAGCAGTTGAGCAGTGCATTAATCATTTGTACTGCCCGGGAACTCTGAAACAAAGGAAGGGGAGCTAGAAAAAGGCAATGCAATTACTGGATGCTGAGAAGTTACCATTTCTAACTGGGGTCCAGGGAAATCTGCTCTATTCTTTTCTCCTATATAGCAGACATGGGGAAGTTCTACTCTGCCGTATAGGGTCACTATGAGTCAGAATCAAATCTATGGCAACAGATTTTATATAGCAGACGTGTAAGACAATGTTTAAGACCAGGCTTTGGAGTGTCACATACTGGGATCCAAACTCCTGCTCTCCTTAGCAGCTGAGTGATCTTAGGCAGTTCACTCACCCTCTCTGAGCCTGGGTTTCCTCCTATTTGCAAAATGGGACTAATACCTAGGTCACAGGTTGTTAAAAAGATTAAATGAGACACTGTATATAAAGTGTTTAGCTTGAGGTCTGTCATGTACCAACAAAGAGTAGCTAGGCTTTTTTTGTAGCTGTTGTCATTTCATCTTATTGAGGGTTTCCCTCCCCTCCCTACAACAATGGATACAAACATAGCAACAATCAGGAAGTTGGCACAGCATTGGGCAACACTTCGTTTTGTTGTACATGGGGTTGTCATGAGTTGGAGCCGTTTCAATGGCAACTAACAACATTCTTGTTTTGTCATTAGGATTATGTTTGGCAGATAAGGATGATGAGACACAGAATTTTATTCATCTAATGATTAATTATTGAATACCCAAGGAAACCTGGCTAGCCCTTGGCTGCTAACCAAAAGGTTAGTGGTTGCAAGCCACCCAGCTGCTCCAGAGAACCCCTGGTGAACTGCTTCTGAAAAGATTACAGTCTAGGAAACCCTATGGGGCACTTCTACTCTGTCACATGGAGTAGCTACGAGTGGAAATTGACTTGACAGCAACTAACAGCAACTATTGAATACCCACTCTGTGACAGGCACTATTTCAGGATGTTGGGCTACATCAATGAACAGAGTCAACAGAAATCCCTGCTCTCCTAGAGCTGCATCCGGAGGGCAGAGACAGACAATAAACAAAATAAATAAGTAAATTACATGGTATTTTGAAATGTGATCTGTGTCCTGGGGGAAAAAAATAAAAAGCTGGTTTAGGTTTAGGTGACTATCCAAGTGTCCTCTATGAAGGCTAAATGTGCAAACAGGTGTTCCAGCAAGCCTGATTCGACCCAACAACAGAACACATTTGTGCCTGCAGTTTAATGCTTGATTATATCCTGGAATGGACAGATGTTAATCTGTCCTTGTTTGGCAATGAGGCATTTGGGTCTGAGAGATGTCACACAGCCTGTACCAGATGCCTGTTGGATTGTGGGAAAACTACTCGGCTTCCAAACATGTCCAAATTGGGCAAAGAGAAAAAATGTGGACACTACTGTAATCTGAAGAACTCTCTGGGAAGAATAAATGGTCAAGTGCTCTGCTACTAAGAGAAAAGTTGGTGGTTCAAATCCACCCGGAGGTACCTTGGAAGAAAGTCTTGGCAATCTACTTCCAAAAGGTCACAGCCATTGAAAACCCTATGGAGCACAGTTCTACTCTGAAACACATGTGGTCATCATGCTTTGGAATTGACTCAAAGGTTTAATCTAATCTGAACCATAGCCAGTGAATGCTGACCCTGGTAGCACATTTGTTTGGAAACTAATGCTGGATCCTGATTTTTTTTTTTTTAAAGTAGTAGTAAGTTGTGCTTTCTCTAATTATCTCAGTGTTCCAGATAAAGGACTTTCCTCACCCACTGATAGCTAAGAGTTCCCTTGAAATGCAATATGTTGCTTCCAGATAAATGCTTTTTTAATTCAGTTATTTTGTTTGCAACAAGAGTAGCATCCAGTGGCCAAGCAGCTAACTGCATTATTAAAAACAACAACAAAAAAAACACCTCCTAAGCTATAGCTATAACTCGGCATTCTTCTATTGATAGTTGAGGAGAAAAGCATCCTATAACTTCAAAGCTCTGGGAAAAAAAAGAATAAATCATAGAAACTCCAGGTTGGAAGGGCTCTTTATGTTCCATATGCTCAAGTTCCAAAGTGTAATGTATTTCAGACAGACTGCCTGGCTTGACTGTGAACAGCATTAGACCAGAATCATATTTTCCTGGGAATACTGGGTTGATAGAAGTGGATAGTCAGACAAGGGAAGATGCAATTATTCATAGATATTTCTTGAAAACTGTTGCTAAGAGGGAAAGAGGCATTTTCTTCCCCAAGATGCTACTGACAAGGGTTTAGTGAGATATAGGTTGTTTTTTTTGTTTTTGTTTCCCTGGTAAATTCTACGAGACAGGCAGAGCTGGGGGAGATGCTATAGGACCAGGGCCTGGCCAACCCTACAAGTCTGACGTCTGTCTCAATCTTCTTCCTGTCATTGTTGATAATGAAAAATTTCAAATGCACAGAGAAGTACAGATAGTACTGCAAACAAGATATCCACTGTAGCCCAAACTTAACAAATTTAAACATTTTTCCTTATTCAGATCTCTATTCAATATATATGGTTAGTTGCTGTCTAGTTGGCTCTGACTGATGGTGACCTCATGTATATATAACAGAATGAAACTTAGCCTGGTCCTGCAATGTCCTCATGATCATTGCTGCTTTTGAGTTCAAAATATAGATAGAGAATAAACAGATTTAGATACAATTTGTTCCCTTTTGCACCTCTTTCCAGTTGTATTTTCCTCCCTCCCCAGAAGCAACCATCCTCCTGAAGTTAGTAGACAAGCTTCTTGTCCGTGAGTTTATACTTTCGTTACTATATATGGTTCTATAGTCAAAATACAACATTGTATGTGTGTTTTTAAAATCTGCATAAGTGGTATCATATTGCATGACTTTGTACTAGTTTCTGAGCCCTCTTTGAAATCTGTCGATGTTATTTGTCATCATTCTAATATATTTAGTACTCTTCTGGTAAGAGTGACCAGTTGGATTTCTGACCCCTGGGGCACGTTTGGAAGGTTAGCAAGCTACATTATTCTAGGTTGTGCCCCTCTGACTGATTCTTCAGCTTGTTTGTCAAACTGTCAACTCTCTGAGACCAAAATGCCAGTACATGAGGTAAAAATTGCTGAGAAAGGAATAAAAGCCATTTGAAGAAAATGAGTAGCAAATTAAGCCATTAAAGTGTGAGGTGGGAGCTGCTTTATCGAATTTTTGACCTCAGTCTCCTAGGGTTTTTTTTTCTCCTTAACACCCCTGCAAAAGCAACCAATATTTCAAAGATTTCCAGCATAGATTACATTTGCCTCTTCTAGAGATTAACATATATGGAATCATATAGTATGTACTCTTTTGCAGTAAACTTATGTCATTCAGCATAACACTTATGAAATTCATCCATGTTGTGGCATGTTTTATAGCTTATTCCTTTTTATTACTGCATAATATTTTATTTTATGACTGTATCACAGTTTGTATATCCATTTTCCTCTTGATGCACACTTGGGTTGTCTCTTGTTTTGGGCTATTATGGATAACACTGTATGAACATTCACGTACATATTTTGATGTGGACATATGTTTTCATTCTCTTGGGTAACTACCTAGGAGTAGGATTGCTGGGTCATATGCTAAGTGCATGTTTAATTGTATAAAGTACTGCTATATTATTTTCCAAAGTGACTGTGCCTTTTTGCATTCCCACTAGCAACGTATAGGAGTTTCAGTAGCTCCATATCCTCATCAATCCTTAGTATTGTCCATCTTTTTCATTTTTATCCATTTTAGTGTGTTAGTAGCCCTGGTGGCACAATGGTTAAAGTGCTTGGCTGCTAACCAAAAGGTCAGTGGTTTGAACCCACCAGACCCTCTGTAAGAGAAAAATGTGGCAATCTGCTCCCGTAAAGATCACAGCCTTGCAAACCTTTTGGGACAGTTCTACACAAAGACAGGATTATACACGCACACACACACACACACACACACACACCTATATTCTAAAAATGTTTGTATGTATTTAGAAGAAATGTGTTCAAGAAAATCTAATAACGTTCTTCAGAGAATATGTCTACAACATTGTATACAACAAACTGAATTTCAAGAATCATGATGTTATTTGTAACAGTTCTAAAATTTTATGTATCTAAAAACGTAGCTCTAAAATATCTCATTAGGGTTTTAATTTTCATTTCTCTGGTGACTAGTGATGCTGAACATCTTTTTATGTGTTTATTGGTCATTCATATATCTTTTTTTATGAAAAAATTAGTTCAAATCTTTTGCCCATTTTTTATTGGATTGTTGTTTTATTGAGTTGTAAGTGTTCTTTATAAATTGGATACAAGTCCTTTTTCAGATACATCTTTTGCAAAAAGTACATTTAGTCTGTGACTCACTTTTTGTTTTTAACAATTTTTTTCTTTTTATTTTTTCTTGTGCAAGAAATATATAACAAAAAGTTTGCCATTTCAACCTTTTTGAAAAGTACAATTCAGTGACATTAATTACATTCACCATGTTCTAGTTTCCTCTTAATATTCTTTTTTTTTTTAATAATTTTTATTGAGCTTTAAGTGAACGTTTACAAATCGTCAGTCTGTCACATATAAGCTTATATACACCTTACTCTCTACTCCCACTTACTCTCCCCCTAATGAGTCAGCCCTTCCAGTCTCTCCTTTCGTGACAATTTTGCCAGTTTCTAACCCTCTCTACCCTCCTTTCTCCCCTTCAGACAGGAGATGCCAGCACAGTCTCAAGTGTCCATCTGATACAAGTAGCTCACTCTTCGTCAGCATCTCTCTCTAACCCATTGTCCAGTCCCTTCCATTTTGTGATGAGTTGCCTTCAGGAATGGTTCCTGTCCTGAGCCAACAGAAGGTTTGGGGACCATGACTGCTGGGATTCCTCTAGTCTCAGTCAGACCATTAAGTCTGGTCTTTTTATGAGAATTTGGGGTCCACATCCCGCTGATCTCTCTATTTTAAAGCATAAAAACTTTTAATCTTGATGAAGTCTGTTTTATCATTTTTTTCTCTTATAGTTTATGATTTTTTATCCTGTATAATTAATCTTCATCTAATCTAACGTCACCAAGATTTTCTTCTAGAAGTGTAATAGTTTTGTCTCTTATGTTTAGGCCTATGACCCATTTTGAGTTAATTTTTATATTATGTGAAGTGAGGGTCAAGGCTTTTATTTTCTTCTTCTTTTTAAAATATGTATAGATATCCAGTGGTTCCAGCATTATGTGTTGACAAGACTATCTTCTCTATTGAATTACCTTGACAGTTTTGTTGAAAATTTAATTGATCATGTAAGCGTAGGTCTATTTTTTGAGCCCTCTGTTCTGTTCCAAATAAAATTCATTTTCTTTTTCCATTTCTTACCAGCATTTTTATATTATGCTATTTAAAGAGCTATTTATTCATATTTATTCTTGAATCTCCAACAAATATTTCCTTATTTTGGTCACCAATATATGTCATGAGAAGGGTCGGGCATTTGGTTTCTCTTCTGTTACTTCCAGTCTTTTTCCTGCCCTCTACCAACAGCTCAGACATCTATGTCAGGTTTCACGGCTTTGAACTAATATAAGAACTGACTGACCTGAGGTTCTTCCCCTTGTATTTTTCCAATCCTTAATGGACAATGAAACCTTCACAGGTACCAATGCTAGGAACATTAGCCAACACTTTCATTGTATGTGTTGCACTGATCTAAGCACTTTAAATGTTAACTTATTTAATTGTCTCAACAATTTTATGAAGCAGGAATTATTATCCCCCATTTTACAGAAGAGAAATCTGAGGTCAAGAGGAGTTATGCAATTTGCCCAAGATTATACACATAGTAAAGTAGCTGTGCTGGGGTACAAGCCCAGTCTGCCTCCAATTTAGCAAAATGCTGAATTGCCTAATTGACTCACCACATGACTTCAGTCATAGATTAAATGCCATCTGTATTATTTTTAAGTTAATATTTTTCTATTAAATTATAGCTGTAAGGGATCTTAGAAAGCATTTTTCAGACGTGGATACTCCAAAGAAAGCTAATCTAGGAACAGAACCAGTGTTATAGACTTTGAGGCCCAAGCAATTTTCATTTGTCCATGCTGCCTTCCTGGACTTGGTTGGGTACTTCCTCGGTTTGGAACCCTCCCTACTTTCTTCTCATCAGCCCACTCATTCTTTGGCATATCCAGATAGTCAATGGGCTCCCCAGGATGTAGCTCGCTGTGCTTCAGGGAATTACACCCCATTTTATAGCCTCTCTCCACCTCTCACTAGATCATACTCCTTCTAATAAGGCGTACTCTCAACTACCTGTCATGTCAGGAAAGTAGTCTAATAATTTATCCAATGGTCTCCTCCAGGTATAGTCAAATGGATACTTGCTGAACCCTACCATGCAAAGCAATGTATTGAGCTTTATGAAAACATATATAGGATATATAAAATGTGCCCACTACGGGTTTATAAATACTATTCTCAACTAATATATATTTAATCTTTATAAAGTTTCTCTACAGAACAAATTATATGCACACAACTGACTCCAGTGCCCCTTTTGCCTCTCCTTCTGCTAGGACTTCTTCTTTTTTTTTTTAATTGTGCTTTAGATGAAGAATTAGAGCAAATTAGTTTCTCAATAAACAATTAATATACATATTGTTTTGTGACATTGGTTGTCAACCCCATGACATGTCAGTGCTCTCCCCTTCTTGACCTAGATTCTCCATTACCAGCTTTCCTGTCCCCACCTGCCTTCTTGTCCTTGCCCCTGGGCTGGTGTGTCCATTTAGTCTCATTTTGTTTTATGGGCCTGTCTAATCTTTGGCTGAAGGGTGAACCTCAGGAGTGACTTCAGTACTGAGTTAAAAGGGTTTCCGGGGGCCATACTCTCAGGGTTCCTTCTGTCAGACCTGTAAGTCTGGTCTTTTGTGTGTGTGTGTGTGTGTGTGTGTGTGTGTACGAGTTAGAATTTTGTTCTACATTTTTCTCCAGCTCTGTCTGGGATCCTCTACTGTGATCCCTGTCAGAGCAGTCGGTGGTGGTAGCTGGGCATCATCTAGTTGTGCTGGACTCAGTCTGGTGAAGGCTGTGGTAGCTGTGGTTCATTAGTCCTTTGGACTAACCTCTCCCAGGATTTCTTGTCCTTCATGTATTTAATAAATGTAGTACGTGGTTACTTTGTCCAACCTTATTGTTTTACAGTATAGAAAAAAAAGTATTTATTTGGAGTCAGACATTGGAGTCAGAAATCAGGATTTCTAGGTTCCTTCCCAGTTGTGTGACCTTCAGCAAATTACTTAACCACTTTGAGCCTCTTTCCTAATCTGTAAAGGGGAGTAATAATAGTACCCACTTTCCCTGGGTTGTTGTAGGGACCAAGGGAGATAGGAAATGCTTTGTAAATTCTAATCTCTTAGAATAGAAGAAAGAATTTGGACTTCAGAGTCAAAAGACCTGGATTCCTGGCTTCGTGAATTTATGACTGAGTCCCGATAATAAAGCCAAGTTGAGGAGCTAGGTGGTTGGGGAGGCTAAAGCAGGAGCTAAGGGCCTATGTCCTGACCCTGGCCTGGCCCTGTGTCTCATTGACATTCCTTCCTCAGCAAAATCACAAGCTACTACAAGTCATGGCCGTTCTTGGATAATCAAGTGCAATTGCCAACGTTCACTCACATTTCAGAGCTTTACATGCAGGAGGCCTTGATTGACAAGAGGAGAGCATTCTTCAAGACAGATACAATAATTCAGTTCTCTCATTCATTCATCCCCTCAACCAACCTTTATTGACTGTCTACAGTGTCAGCTGCTAGGTAATATTTGAGAGGTTGAAGATATGAAAATGAATAGGATTAATGCTGCTTTTAAAAATTCTTCCTAGGCATTGTGTGGGTGTTTGGGGGTGGGGGTGGTTCAAGGGTGGTAATTTGGTTGGCAAAATTTGAGGGAGGGGTTTTGTTTTGGGGAGGGCTGATGGAGATGGGGGAGAAGGCTAAAGCACCCTCAAGCCTTTCACTGAAAGAGACAGCAATGTCTGTGGAGGAGAGAGAAATAGAAACCAAGAATGACAATACAATGTGACAGGTGTGTGAAAGAAATATGCACATAGTGATATGAAAACACACAAAACATCCATTCAAATTGGGAGGTAAAACAAGGCTTCTCAGTGAAGGTGAGGCCTGTGCTGAGTCTTGCAGGAGTCAGCAGTCAGCATTATCAGGGATACCAAGCAGGGAAAAGCATGCAGCCTGAGGGAAGACAAGGGGGGTTTACGATTTGTTATTGTTTAAGCATCTTTTTGCTTGCTTTCAACAACATCTCATTTTGCATGACACTTTATACTTAAAAAGTACTTTCACATCTGTGTTTCATTTGATTTTAATGAAAACAGCCATGGAAAAAATGATAATTCCCATTTAACAGGTGAGGAAATAGGCAAAACCATATGTCTTGTAAAGGACAAAGTGAGAATTACAATGCAGCTTTCCTGACTCAGTCAAAATCACTTTCTATTTGAGTAAATAACTTCAGAATCAATCTGGTAAGAATGTGATCTGATTGTATTGAATCTCCATTGACTAAATTTCACTCTTTCTTTCCTCTTGTATATTTTTTGTCCTAGTGCACAGCAAGTGTTTGGAGTCCTGCGCCACTGTGATTTGAACAAGCAAGAACATGAATTATCTTCTGGGACCCAAAGGCCTCATATTTTCAAAGTCACTGTAATTATAGCCCAGCCATGTTCTACCCTCAGGAAAGAATCTTGGAGTTTTTGCAACCATCAAATGAAGGGTTCAGATTATAATCGCTCAGGCCTTTTCCAGTGTTAATATTCTATCATTCATTTTATAACCACTGATGTTGTTTGAAAGTGCTCTCGAAGAAGACACACATACACAGTTTGAAAAAAGCATGAACAATTGCAAACCAAAATGTTAATAATAGGTCTCTGTAGGAGTTGGAAGAAGAGGAAGACCCTCAAGGAGATGGACTGACCAGTGGCTGCAACAATGGGCTTAAGCATAAGAGCGATTGTGAGGATGGTGCAGGGTCTGGCAGTGTTTTGTTCTGTAGTATGTAGGGTTGCTATGAGTCGGAACCAACTCGACGGCATCTAACAACAACAAACAACAAGGAGTTGGATCATATTTGATTTTTTTTCCATAAGTACCTTACTTTTTAAAATTTTTTACAGTGAGCGTAGATAGCGTGTATAGTTTAGGTAATAAATATATAATTTCATTTAGTACTGAAACTGTGCCAAAATGTTGTCAGCTCTTGGCAAAATCTAGCACACTTAATGTTTTCAACAAGTTTGTAATTCTTGGAGCTTTCAAATTCATTGATGAAACTAAATTGTAGCAATTTTTGACAAATGCATATCGATTTGGTAAGTTTTGCTATGTGGCCAGAGAGAATTACTTAAAAGAGAGTGCCGGCTGATTATCACCAGAAGATAAGCTGATTTCTAAGTTATTCCTGTCTTTATTACATATGACCATGCCAATATGTAAAACATCCAGACCTTGCCTCAAAGTGCTTATAACTTAGTAGAGTTTAACTTTATGGGGTGGTCGTGAAGGTGAAAATCGTGCTGAGTCACAATGACCCTTGAAAATACTTAACTCACCTGCAAAATATAGTATACATGGTATCCCATACAATTCCACTAATGATAGAATAGCCTACTAACTCTACATTGGTGTTCTGGGGTCCTCAATTAATTCTTCAATTTTTGGGAGATGCCATCACTACCTTGTTGCCTGGCTCTATGGTCCTTAAAGTCATTCATCATCATTCAAATCATCATGTGTGGCAACTTGCTTGCCTCATTGACTGGGAGCTTCACTGCCACTCATTATCATGTTATTTTTCTCTCTCTCCCTTCTAATGTTTAGTCTTTATAATTCGCATAAGTTCCCATTGCACATATGTGATGCCATTGTAAGAGAGTAACATGTATTCACAAATAACCATTAAATAAGACCAATTGAGTTGTGTTAAGAGAAATCAGCAACTGAGGTAGGTTGGGAAGAGTGAAAAACATCAGAAAAAGGTGATATGTCAGTGGGCCTTGTGTTCTTTAAAAAGTACTTTTAAATTACCTATCGTGTGAGTTAGGCACTGTGTGGAGGCTGGGGACACAACCTGGTACACAGTGGACAGTCTGCCTCTCCCCCCGTGGAAGTTACGGTCTAATGTGGGAGAGGGTCGTTCATTAGACAATCGCACGAATAACTGTAAAGCAGTAAGCCAGGACAGGAAGCGCAAGAGATGTGAGGTTGGAATGCTGAGCTCAGCTATGGACCTCAGCAAAAGGGCAAAGTAAGGAAAGTGCTCAGTAGATTTAAGAACAAGTAACATGATTTGGGTGTATGTAACATTTGTTCATTTAAGGAGCTCCAGTGGGACAAACGATTAAGCACTCGGCTGCTAACCAAAAGGTTGGCACGTTGGCGGTTCAAACCCACTCTGCAGCTCTGTGGGTGAAAGACCTGGCAATCTGCTTCCTTGAAGATTACAGCCAAGAAAACCCTATGAGGCAGTTCTACTCTGTCACGTGGGGCTGCTACGAGTTGGAATCAATTCTACAACATCCAACGACAGTGATAACGACAACATTTTTTCGCTTAAGGTTCCTGAGTGGCACAGTTTGCTGTTGGCTGCTAATCTAAAAGGTTGGCAGTTCGAAGCCATCCGGTGGTGCTATAGAAGAAAGGGCTGTCAACCTGCTTCTGTAAAGGCCACCACCAAGAAAATCCTACGCGTCAGTTCTGCTCTGTAACACATAGGGTTCCCATGAATGTGAATTAACTCTACAGCAACATGTTTGATTTAGTATATGTTCATTTGAGGCATTGGTGTTTCGGTGGCAGAATTCTTGCCTTCGATGCAGGAGACCTGGGTTCAGATTCCTGGCCAATGCACCTCATGAGCACCCACCACCCATCTGTACATCCGGGCTTGTGTGCTGTTATAATGCTGAACAGGTTTCAGCAGAGCTTCCAGACTTAGAGGGACAAGGAAGAAAGGCCTGGGGATCTACTTCAAAAAATCAGCCAATAAAAGCCTTATGGTCCACAATGGTTTGATCCACAACTGATCATGGGGATGGTATGGGACTGGGTAGTGTTTTGTTCAGTCGTGCATGGGATTTTCACGAGTAGGTATCTGACTTGATGGCAGCTAACTACAACAGATGTTCACTAGGCAGAAATAGAAATAGCACTTTCTAGAGCCCACCATGTGCCAGGCCGTTTGTGAAAGGGTCTTTATATATATCACATGTAATCCTTAAAACACACTTAAGAGGTTGGAGTTATGATCTACATTTTTAAAATGAATAATGAGGCACAGAAAGGTTAAGCAATTTGCCCAGGGCCACACAGCAGTAGGTTCCTTTTATCGTACCAACCTAGATAGGTAGGAGGAGCCATGGAAGAGAGACCTCAGTGCCAGGGTTCAGAGTTTGGGTGTTATTTGGTCGACAACGGGGGAGCTGCTGAAGGCTTCAGAGCAGGGACACAGCATAATGGACAGTACGTTTTAGGAGAGTTTATCTGAGGTCGAAAGGAGCCCTGATGGCCCAACAGGGAGTGTTCGAACTTACCTAGTGGCTCTGCGGTACAAAGACCTGGAGATCTGCACACATAAAGATAATGCCCTAGGAAACCCTATGGAGCAGTGCTATACAGTCACATGGGGTCACTCTGATTCGAAATGGACTCGACAGCACCTAACAAAAAAACAACATCTGAGGTGGGAAAGAAAAGATGGTAAAATCAGTTAGAAAGCTATTGCTCTAGTGTAGGCCAGAGGTGAAGAACACTATACGCCTATTCCTCACCTATCAACTCTGTCATTATCTGACATTTCACACTTATGACAATAGTAAAAAAATCTACTATCTGACAACCTTGCACATTAAGGACATACGTCTGGTAGTAACAAATGCCAAGATGCGAAGTGAGACTAACACTGGCTGTGATGGTTAAGGTTATGTGTCAACTTGGCTGGGCCACGATTTTCAGTGCTTTGGCAATTATGTAATTGTATAATTTGGCAGTTACGTAATGATGTGGTCATCCTCCATTTTCACATAAAGCTGATTTTCGCATGACGACCTGGTCTTTGGAACCTAACAATGTCAATAAGTGAGGAGTGGGCGTACTGCATTTAGGGTGAAAGCCGAGGGAGCAGAGAAGAGGAACTAGAAAAAGGAGACCTTCTAGATGTAGGTTACTAACTGGAGCTACAACAGAACAGAAATTTCTAGGCCTAATATCTGGGAAAATGGTGGTGCTGGAAATAGTTTATTACAATTTTATTTTAAAGTGATAGTTTATATAAAAATTGGAACACTCCACTTAAAACAGCTTTCAGAAATGTTTTGCTCAACAATGAGGATAATTATGCAAAATATATATTAAACCATAAATTCATTAGTAGCAGATATTATATAGAATTCATCTTAGTATCTCCTGAGTATTAACTTGGACAATATACTTTTTGATAACAAATACTTATTAATGGGATGAAAATTATATCGACATACTCCAAACAGGACAAATTTCTATATCGATGGTTTACTTTTTACACACTCCCAATTTATAGACTTATATCACAAAGAAATGTGTTGTATCTACCCTGAGACTTAATTTAAAAAGTACTAAACCTTTGTAGCATATAATTTCAAAATATTTAATATTCTACTATCAAAGACATAATTCAACTAAAAAGGTATTGACTAGTTAACAGGATAAAACACAGGTGACAATCATTGTTTTTTACTTGCTTTAAGACATAGTTAAGCCAATTATGTAAAAAAAATTATGTAAGGTAGGTTTAATTCAACTCGATGGCAGTGGGTTTGGTTTTATAAATGAAGAGTCTCTATTTTCACATACGTGACTTTGGGACAGTTCACTTGAAGAGGTGTCTAAACTGTCTATTTCAGTCACCAGTTGTCATAAAGACAATTTTGAGATATTTCATGGTATTCCTGCCTGCCAGCTGCTACTCCTGGGGGAAAGGCCTCAGCTGAGTGTATGCAGGGAGAGAGGGGTGAGGAAAAAAGGGCAGAGGAAGAGCTTTTGGGACTACGACTGACCCCACGTACCCTCCACCATTCAGTGCTGGGGGAAGCAGCTTATTACCCACAAGGGGTCTCCTGGGAGCCCTCAGTAACTAAACACATTAGTGCAGCTGGTTCGGGCTGCTGTGGAAAGAATTTAAGAACCTTTTGCCCACCCCTGCTCCTGGCCTGAGGGTTTAAAGATTCTGAGACTGTCTTCCAACCACGTGCAAGTTAGAACTATGTGGAGCCCTGGTGAGTGGTGATCTTATCCTGTTTCCTGGTGTGCTTATGGCTGAAACTGTTTAACATTTGGTCCAGGCTCCCAGCTGAAAAGCACAGAAATGAGGTTCTCTGGACTTCTGCATACCTACTGCTCTGGTTTATTTTCGCCCAACCCAGAACCATCCCACCAGGTTGTAAGGTTTGGGTAAACACCTTGCTAGGAGTCCCTGGCCAACAGTTAATGCACTTAGCTTGCCTGCTTACTGAAATGTTGGAGGTAGGAATCCACCCAGAGGTGCCTTAGAAGAAAGACATGGCAATCTACTTCTGAAGAGTCTGCTATTGAAAACCCTGTGGAAGCACAGTTGTACTCAGACACGCATGGGATCACCAAGAGTTGGAGTTGACTCAATGGTAACTGGTTTAAAGAAAAAAACCTGTTGCCGAGTTGATTCTGATTCATAGTGACCGTATAGGACAGAGTAGAACTGCCTCACAGGGTTTCCAAGGAGTGGCTGGTGAATTTGAACTGCCAACCTTTTGGTTAGCAGCCAAACACTTAACCACTGTGCCACCAGGGCCCCAACTGGTTTTAAGTACCTTGCTATTCCAAGTGTAGTCCACCTACCCATAGCCTTGGCAGTACCTGAGAGCTAGTTAGAGAGGCAAACTCTGAAGCCCCACCCCAGACCTCAAACCAAACCAAACCCTTTGCCACAGAGCCAATTCCAACACATAGTGACCCTATAGGACAGAGCAGAGCTGCCCCATGTGGTTTCCAAGGAGCACCTGGTGGATTTGAACTGCCGACCTACTCCAGACCTACTGGATTACAATTCGCAGCTTAATGGGACCCCCAGGTGATTCACATGTACATTAACATTTGAGAAACTCTGGGCCCACAAGCTGCAAATCCAAGGATCAGTTTCCTTTCTGAGGGAACCGTGAATAGTAATTGCTATAGAGTTCATCAGAATTTCAAAGGAGAGAGATACTAGGCCACAAATTATTCCAAAATTACATTTCTAAAAAGCCCAACAGTAGGGCCAAGAAGGGTTTGTAGTCATAAGAGTGTTTAACAGAGAGTATTTAAAACAAAACAAAACACTACTCAAGGAGAACTTGCCCCTGACAAGTAAGCCTCAAAACTTCATTGCTTTTTAGATAAACCTATTGAAAAAACCTGTGAGTGATTTTAAGGGTTTCCCTGAATTTTGGACAAAGAAGTGCATTCTGAGAAGTTGAAAAGCTCTTGTTTGAGGGGGAAAGAAAGGGAGAGAAAAAAAATTTTTTTTTTTCATTTCTTTTTTAAAGACAGCATTTTGTATCTGACTCTTTAAACTGCTCTGAGGACTGGAATACTATTAAGTGCAAGGGCTATGGAGCTGGAACTTTGCCTTTCAAATCTCAGGACCCTCGCTTACCACTGAATCATCTTCAAGCTACTTCATCAGTTTAGCCCTCAGGTTTCTCCTCCAAAAGCAGGGATGACGACAATGATGATGATAATAATAACATTGACCTCACAGAGTATTGTAGGTCTTATATGAGTGAACTTGTATAATTAGACAAAAGCCTGGTACACAGTAAGCTTTAGATGTGTGTGTTTACAAAACAAGCAACTAAAAGTGTCTGGTCTTGCTTAATCTGACCAATGTTATTGCCATTCGAATAAAGTCCACACCTCTTGTCACTACCAGGCCCCGCAAGGATTGGCCTATCCTATTTCTCCAAGCCTATCCCTTCCCACACTCACTCTCCCAGGGCACCCTGCTCCAGCAGCACTGGCCTTCCTTCTGCCCCTCAAACGTGCCGTGTTCCTTCCTGTCTTCCAACCTGAAATGCTCTTCCCTGATCTTGGCAAAGAAGAATTTGATGTCATTCAGGTCTGGCTCCATATCCCTTCCTTAGAGCAGTCTTCCCTTCTGAGGAAACAGTCCACTATTATTTCCAGCTATTTATTTTCCAGTATTTATCTAGCTATGACTGTTTTGAGGTACCCTGATGGTGCAGTGGTTAAGACCTCGGCTGCTAGCCGGAAGGTCAGCAGTTCTAATCCACCAGCTAGCTGCTCCTTGGAAACCCTATTGGGCAGTTCTACTCTGTCCTATAGGGCCATTATGAGTCAGAATCGACGGCAATGGGAGTGGCTCAGTGGTTAAGTACTTGCCTGCTAACAGAAAGGTCGGCAGTTCTAACCCACTAGTGGCTTAATGAGAGAACCTTTACCTGCTCTGATAAAGATTACCTGTTGCCTTTGAGTCAATTCTGACGCATAACGACGCTATAGGACAGAGTAGAAAGGTCCCATAGGGTTTCCTAGGTTTTAATCTTTACTAAAAGTTCGGCGGTTCAAACCCACTACCTACCTGTTCTATAGGAGAAAGATGTGGAGCTCTGCTTCTGTAAAGATTACAACCTTGGAAACCCTATGGGGCAGTCCTACTCTGCCCTATAGGGAGCCTATGAGGTGGAACTGACTGGACGGGACACAACAAAAACATGACCCTTTTAAATTTTCTTTCTTTTTTTAATATTACAGTGCTTTAGGTGAAAGTTTACGGCACAAATTAGTCTCTCATTCAAAATTTATACACCAACTGTTTTTGTGACATTGTTGCAATCCCCTCAGCATGTCAGCACTCCCCCCTTTCCCTTTACACTCTAGGTTCCCTCATTCATTTGTCCAGTTTTCCAGTCCCTTCCTGCCTTCTCATCTTTGCTTTTGGGGAGATGTTGCCCATTTTGGTCTCATATGCTTGATTGAACTAAGAAGCACGTTCCTCATGTGCGTTATTGTTTGTTTTATAAAACCTGTCTAATTTTTGGCTGAATGGTAGACTTCGGGAACGGCTTCAGCTCTGAGTTCACAGGGGGTCTGGAAGCCAGAATCTTGGGGGTTCCAGTTAAGCCTGGTCCTTTTTCTTTGTGAATTTGAATTTTGTTCTACGTTTTTCTCCTGCTCTGTCGTGGACCCTCTGTTGTGATCCCTGTCAGAGCAGTTGGTGGTGGTAGCTGGCCACCATCTAGTTCTTCCAGGCTGTAGCTGGTGGAGGTTAAATATTCTTGACTAGTAGTTAAGCACATATTTCAGCACTTATCACTGAGATTATTTTATGTTTACCAGTGGCAGTGGAGTCAATTCCAACCCATGGTAACCCTATGCGTTTCTGAGTAGAACCGCACTCCGTAGGGTTTTCAATGGCTGTGGTTTTTCAGAAGCAGATCGCCAGATCTTCCTTCTGAGGCATGTCGGGGTGGATTCAGACGGCCATTCGGTTAGTAGCCAAGCACTTAACTGTGCCACCCAGTTACTCCATTTTATGTTTACTGGTTTACATATTTACTTTCTGATTCACCCACCATAAGAATGTTAGCCCCATGAAGGCTGGATCCTGTTCACCACCGTTTACTTCCCCAGTGCCTACAACAAGAACTGACACATGGTTGGGGTTCAAAGAATATTTGTTGAATGAAAGAAGGAATAAATGATAAATGAAACAAAAAATGGCCTAGGAAGGAACACTTGAAGCTTGACGTTCCAAGGGAAATGCAGGGGTTGCTGCATATGTGCTAGGTAGCCGCAGGGGGAAGAGGGAGAAGTGGAAGAACCGGGTGAGTGTACCTTGGAAGCCCTTCTTTTAGCAGCCTTGACCGCCTGTCCATCAATCAGCCACTATGCCTTTTACATCGCATTGGAGATTTTTATGCTCATACCTCTCTGTCACCCCCACAGGACTTCCAGCTCCTTAAGAGAGGGTCCTGGTCTTATTTGACCTTTTATAACTCCTAACACCACATCAGGTAGGTGTACTACTGGTTCTCAGTAGAAATGCTTGTTTAATAAATGAATATACATATCTATGTGGGCTATTAGATTTTAAAGTATCCCTGGGTGGTGCCAATGGTTTACACTTTACTACTAATCTAAAGGTTGGTTTCTAACCCCCCCTGCAGAGCCTCAGAAGAAAGGCCTGGTGATCTATTTCTGTAAGACTACAGCCAAGAAAGCCCTATGGAGCAAATCTACTCTGTAACACATAGGGTCGCCATGAGTCAGAATGACTTCACCGCAACGGGTTGTTACATCTCAGGTTAATCCTAATAAAGTTACTGATGCTCATCTTTGGAAAATATCAGGTTTTTAGTCTGTGAAAGTTTCTTTCAACTATATTTTGGAATGTCTTTAGTGTCGTGGAAACCCTGGTGGCATAATGGTTAGGATGTACATCTGCTAACCAAGAGGTGGCAGTTCAAATCCACCAGGCGCACCTTGGAAACTCTACGGGGCAGTGCTACCCTGTCCTATAGGTCGTTATGAGTCGGAATCAGCCCGATGGCAAAGGGTTTGGTTTTTTAGTCTTTTCTAGTGTCGTGTATGGAAATCTAATGTAAGGTGTACTTGTACTTGGTAACCCAGAGTTGAGCTCAGTGGGTAAGAGGTAAGAACAGTGGGGCACTAAGTCAGAGGCAGGGGGGAGGGTGTGCTTTCTTCTTGCAAAAGAATTGGAGCAAGAGGGGGAGGGACACACTCGATCTCTGAAGGAGAGTCTCCCAGCCCTGCCCCTGCCTTTGTCCTCTGAGTGTAGGGTAACAGGCCCAGAGGGGACTCCCCCAGGGTGCTGTGGGTGGGGGAGGGAGGGGTGCGGCTCAGGAGATGAGAGGTTCAAACAGGTGGAGGGCTGAGATGTCTGCCGGAGTCGCAAATACTCTCTGAAGTACCTTTACATAGATAAACGAGGGTGGGGAGAGGGAGAGAAGGTAACTCACCCCCCAGGGGGAACAGAGGGAGGCTCAGCAAACTCAGGAACAAGCAGGTGACCCCAGAGAATTCAAAAGTCTGCCATTAAGCCCCACCTGAAGGCCAATTGTTCTGCAATCTGCAGGGTGGTTTTGGCTGTAGGTTTATCTAAATCCTGTCTTTGGGGGTGTGTGTGGGAGGGAAGGGTTTTTTTTTTCCTTTAATGGGGAGGGCAAATGAGCTCCCATAACAAAAGCTTTCTTTATTGCTGAAATATAAATGCTTCCAAAACAAGCTGCTTCCAAAAGCAAGAGGAAGAAATTTTACTTTGCTTTGGAAAACGTATCTTTCCCTTACCGCCATCAGTAAGATGTACACTTACCCTTCTCTAAAACCCACTGTGGAAACCCTGGTGGCTAGTAAAGAGCTATGGCTGCTAACCAAAAGGCCGGCAGGTTGAATCCACCAGGAGCTACTTGGAAACTCTATGGGGCAGTTCTACTCTGTCCTATAGGGTCGCTATGAATCAGAATCGACTCGACCTCAACGTTTTTTGTTTTGTTTTGTGGGAACCTAAAATAGGATTATGCTCTTTTAGTCCTGATTTCTGTTGGGAATAGCAATTCCAATAACATTCTGGAACTTTTTTTTTTTTTTTTAAACACACCGTATGCCAGGAAAATACGTGGACATACGGGCAGTTTAGTAGGATTCAACCAGTTGTGGTGGAGTCGATTCCGACTCATAGTGAACCTACAGGACAGAGTAGAACTGCCCCACAGAGTCTCCAAGGGACGCCTAGTGGATTCCAACTGCCAACATTTTGGTTAGCAGCTGTGGCTCTCAACCACTATGCCACCAGGGTTCCCTTAGTAGGATTAGGGAATTTCAATTTATAAATAAACTAACACTAAAAATAAGACCGATAGTTGACCTTGAGTAATATATAGTGTGTCTTAGTGTCACACTGAAGAATGTCTCAGGACAACTTACTTAATCTAAGCCTCAGTTTCCCCATTTGAAAAATGGAGGTAGTAAATGTACCTATCTTGTTGACTCATGAGGATTAAATGAGATAATAGGCGTAAAGCATATAGCAATGTACTTGGACCATTATTAGCACACCAAACGCACTGCCCCATGGAGTTGATTCCCACTCATAGCGACTTCATAGTGTTTCTAAGGCTGTAAATCTCTGCAGAAGTAGACTGCCACATCTTTCTCCCATGGAGCGGCTTGTGGTTTCAAACCGGCAACCTTTCAGTTAGCAGTCAAACACTTTAACCATTGTGCCACCAAGGTTCCTTATTGTTAGCACACAGTAGAACTTTATTATTTTTATTATGTGTAATAATATAGTGGTTATACATTATTACACACAGTAGAGCTTGGATATCATGAGTGCTGAATAAATGAAAAGCACTAAAATTCATTTCTATTCTGTAGGCATCACATTGCTGTTGTTAGGTGCTGTGGCGTCCATTCTGACTCATGGTGGTCCCCTATGTACAGAGCAGAACTGCTCCACAGGGTTTAGTGAGTGGTTAAGGAGCCTTGGTGGTGCAGTGGTTAAGCGATTGGCTGGTAACCAAAAGGTCGGTGATATGGACCCACCGGCTGCTCCGTGGGAGAAAGATGCTGCAATCTGCTTCCTTAAAGATTAACACACTCACACACACACTGCTGCTGAGTCAATTCCGACTCATAGTGACGCTATAGGACAAAGTAGAACTGCCCCATAGGGCTTCCAAGGCTGTAAATCTTTATAGAAGCAGATTGACACCATCTTTCTCCCGTGGAGCAGCTGGTGAGTTACAAACCACCACCACTTTAGTTAGCAGCCAGAACTTAACCACTGGGCAACCAGGGCTCCTTCCCTAAAGATTACAGCCTTGGAAGCCCCATGAGGCAGTTCTACTCTGTCCTATGAAGTCACTACGAGTTGGAATCTACCACACACCACAAAGAGTGGTCAGAAGTGGGTAGTAAAAGAGAAGGAAGAGACAAGATAAACTCCCCAGATTTCAAGCCAGTGAATGTAAGAATGATGGTGCCGGGAGCTGAGATAAAGAATACAGGAAGAGAAGCTGGCTTGGGGAAGAAAAGCGGCGATAGAGTGATGATTTCCATTTTCTCTCTGTTAAGTATGAGGAGCCTATGGGAACATTCTGCTCATACCACTTCCCTGCTCAAAAAAAACTTGTCAATGAATCACTATTATTATTATCAAATAAATGGGGCTTCTAACAGTACTTACCTTGTAGGATTATTACAAAGGAATTTCTTTTTGTTGTTGTATTTTAGATGAGGGTTTACAGAGCAAATCGGTTTTTCATTGCACATTTAATACACTATATGTCAACACTCTCCCCTTCTCAACCTTGGGTTCCCCCTTACTGGCTTTCCTGCCCCCTCCTGCCTTCTGGTCCTTGCCCCTGGGCTGGTACGCCCCTTTAGTTTCGTTTTGTTTTATGAGCCTGTCTAATCTTTGGCTGAAAGGAAAGGTTAGTTTTAATAAAAACTGAGCACTTAAAACATAGTGAGTGGACATAGTAAGTACCAGTTGAGTGTTCGCTATTATAATCAATTAGGATTCTATGAATAATTTCCATAGCTTCCAAAGCACTCTGTCATCTGTCCTCTGCACATGTCCCAGACTCACCTATCCTCATTCCTCTCCAAAAACACTGACCTTCTCTCACCTTCAGGCAGAAGAACTCATTACCCCTCCCCCCTCACCTTTTTTTTTTTCCTGTTTAACCCTTTTTCTCAGCTGTCTCAGCTAAGATGCAATATCCTTTGAGAATTTTTCCTTAACTCCCCAGTAGTGGAGTGGGTGAAGGGCCCCTCCTATGTATTCCCATAGTACTGATTACGCCGTGTAGAACTTCCTGTGTGTGTGTCTATAAATCTCTGCATTGGGAGCTCTTAGAGGGCAGGACCCTGAGTATCCTATGGAACATTGTTTCCCCAGCAAAGCGCCTAGCACGTAGAAGGGTAATCTATACATTTTGTTTAGATGAATAGTTACTTAAATTTGTTTTGTTTGTTAGGTGCTGTCCGTCGATTTTCAGCTCATAGCGACCCCACATGACAGAATAGAACTGCCCCATAGACTGTAATCTTTACCAGAAGGAGCCCTGGTGGTGCAGTGGTTAAGTGCCGGACTGCTAACCCAAAGGTTGCTCATTCGAACCCACCAGTCACTCCGTGGGAGAAAGACCTGCCCATCTGCTCCTGTAAAGGTTACAGATGTGTAAACTCTATGGGACAGTTCTATCCTGTGCTATATAAGGTTGTATCAGTTGGAATCGACAGCAACAGGTTTTTTGTTTGTTTGTGTAACTAGACAGTTCCAGGCCTCCTCGCCAGCCATAGACACAAAACGGGTGAAAGCGAAAGAAGCAGCTTTATTTGGTTGGCCGAGCAAAGGAGTACCCCGGGCTTGTGTCACCAAGATCGCTCCCACGAAAATAGCCCAAGGGATTTCAATGGGTGAAGTAAATCGGGTCTGGGGTTTTCAGTAATGCCTCAAGGTGTGGCCAGCTTACTGATCGATCTGGTCCAAAAAGACATTCCCGGGGCACTCTGGCCTTTCTGAACTTGCTCAGTCTAAAAAGGGAGGGCGTCTCTCAAAAGGGATATTAGGCTCAGACTGGTTGCTTCTGAAACCCTTCCCCCAGTCTTGGGCAGCTAAAGTTTGGATCCTTCTAGTGGGAGAAGAGTTTTAGAGTCACTCAGAGGACAGGTTGATGGTTCTGGGCAGGGCATGTGGGCCAGATGTAGTTCTTGCCAGTTTCAGCTGGTTATGCGACCCTAGTCTCTTGTTTTCATCAACTTGACCAGAAACAGGAAGCATAACCTAAATAAGGAATCAGCTTAAATACTGGGAGTTATGTCCCATATCACAGAAGATGGTAGGCACAGCCCTTTGCCTGTTCGAGGTGGAGGGCAGACTGCTGGTCACATTTTTGTGTTTGTTTGATCTTAACCAGAGTAGGTCACCGGGTCTTTTCTCCCATGGAGTGGGTAGGTAGGTTTGAACCAGTAAACTTTGGCTAGCGACCCAGGGCTTGACCTTTGCACTACCAGGGCTCCTTTGTTTTGATGGATGAATGAATAAATTGGAATTTGGAGGTGAGATGTGGATGAAAGATATAGATTAGGGAGTCATCACCATATGGATGATGTTTGAATCATGAGAGAGATGAGATCATTGAAGGTGAACCTTCTTCATACTTGGCCTCTCACCTTTTGACCACTTATTTTTTTCCCGGAAATAACTCATCATGGCTCCAAAGATACTGTCCTATTTTACTTCTGTTACTTTGGCGATAGAACTTTTCTGATCTCTTCTTTCGCTGATTTCTTTTGCCCTCACTACCCCTTGGAGATCTATTTTTCCCCATAATTTCAGCTCTCTCCACATCCAGCTTCAACATCTGTCCTGAAATCCTGACCTGTATTTCCCGTTGCTCACAAAAACTACAACTGGGCCTTTCACAGCTAGCCAAGTGGAACAGGTCATTATTTCTACCCTTATTCCCACGCCTCAAACCAAGGTCTCCTCTCCTATTTCCTACTTGTTAATCAGATCCTTATGCATGCTGATGCCCAAACTAAGTCTTATAGTCAATTCGTCCTTCACCTTATATTCTTTTATATATCTTATCATTTCTGCCTCTGAAAGTCTTGAATTTATCTCTTCATTTTATTTTCACTGACATGACCCTAGCCCAGGTCTTTGAGATCAATTGCCTGGACTATAATCATACCTTCTTATTTGGTCTGTCTGTCTCCAGGTGACTTCCTAAATCACAAGTCTGATCATGCCACCCTTTCACTCAAAGACCTTCAAAGGCCACACAGTCTACAGGGTCAAGTCCAAGCCCCTGGCCGCGGCATTCAATGCCATCCCAGTCTGGTCCCGGCTGACTTTTCTAGCCTCATCTCGCACCAGCGCAGGCTCCAAAAACACTCCACGTGTATCTCTACATTGTATTAGAAATGGTACATAACTATCAATCTCTATACCTAAACTGGAAATTCCGTGACATCAGGACAGCTCTTACGAATCTTTGTATCTGAAGAACCTTGAAGAGTGCCTGGTGAATGGGCTCAGTGAGTATATTTTGAATAAGTGACTATAAGCATTGTCAGAGGCAATGTTTCACCCAATCCTCCTAATGACATACCCAAGTCCGTGACCTACACACAGAATGTCTTCAGTAAATATTTGGGAGAATTGTTGAGTTATATTGAAATGTAAACCCTGAAAGGATAGGAATTTTATTTTATTCTCCTATGTTTATCTATCTCCTGTGTAACAGTGCCTGACACATAATAGGCATCAGATGAGTATTAACTGAGTGAAGGCATGAGTGAATGAATAAATTAATGAATGAAACCATTTCTTTGTTGCTGCATTCAGAATCAACTCTATGGCAACTAAGAACAGCAACAAATACATTCTGGATAAATTAAACATTTATTGCAGTTCCCTGACTTCCCTTTCCTAGGGCCTTTACCATCTAAGACTTTATTTGTAGGAGAGCAAAGGTAGCTGGCTCTACAAATCTGTGCTCTTGTTTGCGAAACTTCTGAATCATCCAAGAAAATTACTCTTCCCTAACCCCACCCAAATAAAACTCAGTTTGGACTGATGGAACAGTGTTTTGGTGCATGTAGGTATGATTGGGGAAAGGGTAAGTTAAAGTTATCCTGATGTTAATTTGAATTTATTTACATTAATGTAAGTTTCTTTGTAGTGTCAGCCAAGGCTTTGGGCAATAGAAGAGAACTTCCTGTCTCTGATGTGACAGGGTCAATATGAAAAATTGGATATCAAATGAACTTGTATCGAGCATTTTGTTCTTTGGGAGTTTCACGTATTTAAAAGATGAGTGATCTGCGTTGTAGTGGATCTACATCAAATTTAAGTATATCGTTACAGGGGTGGATTTCTGGATCCCACCTCAAAATGACTGAACCTGAATTTCTGGGGATAGGGCCTAGGGATCTGCATTTTCAGCACTATTGACCACTTTTCTGTAAATTCTCCATGGCTTTGAGGATATTGAGTTTTATTTCTTCCACTGTTTTGGTGATAGATCCCTTTTATTCTATCTTTTTTTTTCTCCTTACTTACTTTGGACATCTTATTTTTCCCCGTAATTTCAACTGTGACTTATAGACTGTTGCTCCAACTACTTCCTGAACTCCTGAAGCATCTCCAGTATTCACCCACTCAGGCCCCTGCGTGGTCATCAAAGGCTCCAGGTGATTCAGAGGGCGTTTCAGATCAGCTTAGTTGGCACTTTTATCCCTTCACCCTTCTTTCCGAAAATGGTTAATATGCTCAGCTGCCAACCAAAAGGTTGGAGGTTCAAGTCCACCCAGAGGCACTCTGGAAGAAAGCCCTGGTCATTTACTTTTGAAAAAATCAGCCATTGAAAACTCCATGGAGCAGCTCTCCTCTGACACACAGGAGGTGCAACGAGTGAGAACCAACTCGATGGCAAATGGTATGCGTATGTGTGCCCCTTCTTTCCATTCAAATCCATTCAAATAAGAAAATTGAATGAGTTTAAAGAAAGAGACACGCGTAACAGTATGTATCTCCTGTAGCAATCAATGCTGCAAGACAGTGGCTATGAGGTTACTCATTAAAATGCCATTAATAAATATGACATACATTGCTTATTCGTTGATGGCTATCCTCTGTGTTTTGTTATGTATTTTTCATAGATTATTTTATCTCCCAGAGCACAGATTCCACCCAGCCTAGGCTCAGGTAGTACCTGGGTAGAGCCTTGTGGTGTGTTAAGCTGTAGTGAGGACAACAGGTAAATAAGGAACTAGCCTTTGTAAAAGCCAAAACCAGAAAGATTTTTTTCCTCAAGTCTTCAAGCTGAGGAGTGGCCAGTGGAGGTCTATTTAAGAATTATTTGGGGATCTTTGAATTGGCCTTATCCTAGACCAAATAAATAAGAAACTCTGAAAGAATTTGAGAACCACTGAGGTAGACTGGAATCCAGACCCACATAAAGACAGGTGCGGCCACTGAGATGGCGTACCTACAATCTACTTTATGAGCAGGAAGGAGCTGGTAGGCTAATTTAGATATACCCACATATATCTACATCTTGCTGCCTTTATTATATTTGAGCCCTTATTATGTATAAGAAGGAGCCTGGGGAGCGGAGATGGTTTGCAATCATTGGCTAACCTGACGGGTAGCAGTTCAAACCCACTCAACCACCCCACATAAGAAAGGCCTGGCGAACTAACTCTGTAAAGATTACAGCCAAGAAAACCTTATAGAGCAGTTATACTCCGTAACACATGAGGTCTCCATGAGTTGGGGGCTGATTTGATGGCTGTTAATAACAACAACATTGCGTATAAGGCATAGTATAAACACTGATATATAGAGGAGAAAAGTGATAAAACAAATACTTTTTGAAGAACGTATCTTAAATATATGTTGCTCAAGGGGGCTTTAATCATTTAATTCTCACGAAAGGCTAATACTGCTATTACTTAGTATCCCCATTTTACAGCTGAGAAAACAGACTCAGAGAGGTTTAGTAACTTTCCCAAGGCAATTCAGCTAGTAAGTAGTAGCATCAGGATTCAAACTCATTTATGTTCTGGTTAAAAAACCCATATTCTTTCCACTGTATTTTATTGTCTATTATCTCAAAAGGAATAAAACATGTTCCCTATCCTCACGGAGTTTTCAGTCTGTTTAGGAGGAAAATGTATGGCTATAAAGATGGAAGATCATGCTAAGTTCCTAGGACAGGCTTAAGCAAGTTGCTAAAAGAATCAAGGGTGGGTAGTGGTGGTGTCGAGAAATCCCTCCTTGCTGAAGGAGGACTTCTCTGGAACGCTTCCTGGGGAAGGAGTGTTCCAAGCAGGTAAAGACTAGCAGGCAGAAACGGGTGACAGAGCCTCATGCCCAGTAGGGAGGGCAAAGTCAGGGTGCGGGAACTCACAGGGGCTTGTTCAGGAAATGGTACGCGAAGTATAAAGTGCTGTAGCGGGTAAATGTAAGGTAAACCTGGAACAAAACAGGGTGTGTCCAGAGCCTGGGAGGGCCTTGGATATCAGGCAAAGGAGATTTGCCCGTTTACCAGGCAAAAGAGCCTCCACCGAGATTTTAAGGTGAGAACTAAAAACGGTCAGAGCTGTGCCCTTGGTGCGGCTATATGAATTGGGCGAAAGCCAAAGAGCGAGCTTTATTTTGTTGGCCAAGCAAAAAAGCACACCAAGATTTTTGTCACCAAGATGGCTCCCCGAACAACAGCTGGGACATCTTTTATCAGGGACAAAAACTGAGCAGGGGTTCAGGCATGAAAGGGCAAGCTCATTGACTGATCTGGCTGGAAAGGGCGGTCCCAAGGCAGTGCCATCATCTGCGCTTGCGCGGTCTACAGGGGCGGCGGTGTCTCCCAAACCGGACCTTAGGGTCGGACCCTTCGCTTTTGAAAGTCTTCCCCCAGATGTGGGCCACTAAAGTTTGGTTCTGCAGGCGGGAGAAAGTTCCGGGGTCACCCAGAGGACAGGTTGATGGTTCTGGATGTTGGGCAGGCCAGATCTGGTTTCACCCGGTTCCGTGACCCCAGTCTCTTATTTTTCTTCAGATCAGAAGCCAGCCACTTGCCTAAAAAGGAAAACAACTGAAGGGGGAAGTTAACCTTATCTTGAACCGGCAGTTTGCCTAAAATGGCTACCCATGGGAGGCCAGCTGACTAGTAGTCCAGAAGCAACTGCAGTTAATGAGAACCAGAACTAGGACAGTGGCAGAAAGGATGAGGCGAAGAGGAAGGGTAGACTGAGGGTCAATACGGGCTCCATAGGCCTTCGGCTGACATTGTAGAAGAGGAAGGGGAGGGATTACTCAACACTTTCAAATTAGAGAAGAACCCAAAATAGGAGGAGAGGTAGGGGGTAGGTGTATTTCCCCAGGGCAGGGAGAGATGAGGACCTGGGGTCTGGGTGTGTGGATTTCAAGATACAGGAGGAGATGAAGAGGCCCATCAGCCAGATGAAAACTCAGAAGCTCCTAGGGAGGCAGAGGTCCTGGCTGTGGGTTCAAATTTAGCAGCCATCTGTCTGGGAGTGCTGGTTTCTTCTGATGTTCTGCTTGAGCAGATCCCTATTAAATGTTAACTGAATGAACACCATTGGGTTTTTTTTTTTAAGTGAGTATTAGAAAACACTAGTAAAAAGAGCTTTGGAATCATATCCAGTTAAGTAAGGAACAAAGATTGCTAGCTGGTTAAACAAGTAAAATGTTACTTAAAAATTAATGAAATCAATTTTGAAACACTGACTTTGAGATTTTCCTATGGACTGGAGGGAATGGTAATTGAACTCAATTGTAGTCATGCTAGATTTCCTCCCTGGTGTTTATTTTTCTTGTGGTTATATTTCAGACAATTTATAGTGTCTTAATGACTCAGGCTTCCATGTAATTACCACCAGTGATTGGGATCACTCTTCTACTGGAATGTTCTTTTCACACAGAGGCTCTGGAAGTGAAAAAAAAAAAAAAAAAAATTATGACTGTTCAAGAAAATTCCAACATAGGCTGTAAAAAATGACCAGACTTTAAAATAAATTTATTGTTCATTTATATCTCTCTTTGTAGCTAGAAAGAACGATAAAAAGAATTAAGTACCCTTTAAAAAGTTCCAATAGTTCCCACTTACACAGAGCCTTTCTTTCCTCCGACCTCAGAATGTTTGAGAGAAATGTGAATTAAAATGGAAGAGGATTTTTTAATTCTTGAAATTCACCGCTTGTAGGCCACCTTTTTCCCCCAGGTGTGAAAGTGTATTAGTGAAAGTTTCATTGCAGCTTTGTAAATGATTAATCCTCTGTTTCTTCCAAAAGTCTGACAATGTAAGAGTAACAATAACAGGCTATAAAACACTCCCCCTAATTGTGCAAGAGTTCATTCTTCCCTCACAGGGTTCGGGTTGAACTGGAATGTGCTGAAGTCACATTCCAACACCTTCCACTGGCTGGGAGAGCCACACAGGATTCTGAAGTGAATAAATGAGAATCTTCATCTCAATTTCTGCTCTTAGAAAGGACTAGGAAGAAATAAAGAGGATGGGAAACACAGAGTAGAAAAGGAGATGGTTAAGGCTAGTCAGAGCAGGGAGTCCTGGTGGCACAGTGGTTAAGAGCTGAGGCTGCTAACCAAAAGGTTGGCAGTTTGAATCCACCAGCTGCCCCTTGGAAACCCTGTGGAGCAGTTCTACTCTGTCCTATAGGGTCACTATGAGTCAGAATCGACTCAAGGACAACCGGTTTTTCAACAGTTAGAGCAGAGATGGGCCTGGAATGCAAAGGACAGTAACCCAGGAGGAGAAAGTTGGCTTGTGTGTGAACGGATGAGGCAAATAGTGATGGAGAAAACAAACCCAAGGATGAGGCTGATCAAAATAAGTTGGGGGGTGGGGTGGTGGTGTGTGTGTGACAGAAAAGCAAATCAAAGATCAAGTGGTAAGGAAAAGAGGTGGAATCACAAGTAGGGAAAAAGAACATACTTCTAAACGTAACTACTTGTTCATTCACCTGGACTCTCACCCCTCCCTTCTCCCCCAAGAAATTATAGTTGGAAATAAAAATGGAAGATTTCTTCCTTTTATCTGCCCCAGTAAGTGACTGAATGGAAATTTACAAAACTAAATCTTGAAATTCTTTCTGGGTCTACTTAGTAAGCTCTGAAATTAAGACAGGGTTCTACAATGAATGCAAAAAAATAATTTTTTTAAATAACTTTTTCATTTTTACTTTTTCTAGTTTAATTTGCTCTTGTGTGAGGGAGTTGGTTTTGAAAGAGTGAATTCACTGTGATATCTTGCCCAGCAGTCCCAATAACTTTTTTCTTCATAACTTTATAAGTATAAAATTCAATGATTTTTAATTAATTTACCCAGTTGTGCAACTATTGCCATAATTCAGTTTTAGAACCTTGCCATTAGCCCAGTAGGATTGCTCTTGCTCATTTGCAATTGACCCCCATTACACCCCCAGCCCCAGGAAAGATCTGCTTTATTTCTATAGATTTACCTTTTCTGGAAATTTCATATAAATGGAATCATGCAATATGTGGTCTTTGTGTCTGGCTTCTCTCACTTGACATAATGTTTTTGAGAATCATTCATATTGTAGCAAGTATCTGTATTCCATTCCTTTTTATTGCTGAATAGTTTATTCCATTTTTTTTTTATCAATATACTAAAGGGGCCCAGGTGGCACAATGGTTAAGTGTTCAGCTGCTAACCAAAAGGTCAGCAGTTCCAGCCTACCAGCTGCTCTGCGGTAGAAAGGTGTGGCAATCCGCTTCTGTAATGATTACAGCCTTGGAAACCCTGTAGGGGCAGTGCTGCTCTGTCCTATAGGGTTGCTATGAGTCGGAATTGACTTGATGGCAACAAGATGGGTATGCCTATACCACATTTTGTTTATCCACTCATCAGTTGATGGCTTGTTTTCACTTTTTGGTATTATGACTAATATACTATGAACATTCATGTGCAAGTCTTCGTGTGGACATATGTTTTTATTTCTCTTGGTTAGATATCTAGGAGTGGAATTGCTAGTTCATGTGGTAAGTTTATGGTTAATATTTGAAGAATTTGCCAGTCTGTTTTCCTAAGTGGCTGTACCATCTTACACTTCTATCAATACTGTATGAAGGCACGATAATGTATGGGCCTATATCTACATCCTTGCCTACTTATATTATTATCTGTCTTTTAAATTATAGCCATTCCCCTGGATCTGAAGTGGTATTTCATTGTGGTTTTAATTCACATTTTCTTAATGATTAATGTTGTTGAACATCTTTTCATGTACTTAACTACCATTTACATATCTTCTTTGGTGAAATGTGTATTCTAATCATTTGCCCTGTTTTAATTGGATTGTTTGTTGTTTTATTTTTGAACCGTGAGAGTGCTTCATATACTCTGGATACAAGTTCTTCATCAGATATATGATTTGGAAATATTTTCTCCAGCCTGTGGCTTGTCTTTTCATTTTTTTTTTTCACTTGTGCTTTACGTGAAGGTTTACAGAGCAAATTAGTTTCTCATTAAACAATACACATATTGTTTTGTGACATTGGTTGCCAACCCTGTGATGTGTCAACACTCTTCCCTTCTTGACCTTAGATTCCCATTTCCATTCATCCAGCTTTCCTGTCCCCTCCTGCCTTTTTGCCCTTGACCCGGGCTGGTGTGCCAATTTAGTCTCGTATAAATGGTTGAGCTATGTGTATTATTGTTTGTTTGTTTTATGGGCCTGTCTAATTTTTGGCTGAAGAGAGAATCTCAGGAGTAACTTTGGTACTGAGTTCAAAGGGTGTCCGGGGGCTGTACTCTCAGGGTTTCTCCAGTCTCTGTCCGACCAGTAAGTCTTGTCTTTTTTGTGTGTGTTAGAATTTTGTTCTACATTTTTCTCCAGGTCTGTCCAAGACCCTCTACTGTGATCCCTGTCAGACCAGTCGATGGTGGTAGCTGGCCACCATCTAGTTGTGCTGGACTCAGTCTGGTGGAGGCTGTGGTAGTTGTGGTCTCTTTTCACTTTTTTAACAGTGTTTTTTAAAGCACAAAAGTTAAAAAATCTGACATCCAATTTATCAGTTTTTTATTAAATAGATTCTACTTTTGGTCTTGTAGCTAAGAAATCTTTGCCTACCCCAAGTTCACAAAAATTTTCTTTTTTAAAACTGTGTAGTTTTAGTTCTCATGTTAAGGTCTCTGATCCATTCTGAGTTAATTTTTATAAGAATTTATTTTATTTTTGCTGTTGTTGAGAATATACATACACCAATTCAACAATTTCTACATGTTCAATTCAGTGACATTGATCACATTCTCACCTTCCTTTTTTAACTTGTTCCTTCCCATTAACATAAACTTACTGACCCCTAAGGTTTCTATCTAATCTTTTGAGTTGCTGTTGTCAATTTGATCCCATGTAGATATATCTTAAAAAAACATAGTGCTCAAGGCATACATTCTTTACTAGTTAAACTATTGTTTGGTTTTAAGAAGATTTTAGGGGATATTTTTGGTTTAAGGTTTAAATATTATCTCAGGAAGTAGTTTCAGGGGTTCATCCAGCCTCCATAGCTCCACAAAGACTGAATTCTATGAGAATTCAAAATTCTGTTCTGCATTTCCCCCTTTTTAATCAGGATGCATGTATAGAATCATTGATCAAAATGCTCAGTAGTGATAGCCAGGCACCATCCAGTTATTCTGGCCTCATGGCAAAGGAGGCAGTTATTCATGGAGGCAATGGGCCACACAATCATTTCCTCCTCCTAGTCTTGAATCTCCTTCTTCCTCTGTTGCTCCAGGTGAATACAGACCGATTGTTGTACCGTGGATGGCCACTCGCAAGCTTTTAAGATGCCAGGCAATGAACTAGGAGGTAGAATAGAAAGAAGCATTAAACATGATATTAGGCCAATTAACTGGGATGTCCCATGAAACCAGGACCCTAAACCTCCAAACCAAGGAATCAAATCCCATGAGGCATTTGGTTGTACATAAGCAGCTTAGCAGCTACCCCCTTTTTTTTTTCTGTCATTGTTGTATAAATATATGTATCATACAACTTTTGCCAATTCAACTTTTTACAAGTGTACAATTATTGACAGCAATTACAATAATTGGCTGTGCAACCCTACCCTTAATCATTACAATTTTTGTATATGGTGTGAGGCAGGGTTTATATTCATCTTTTTATATCCAATAACTTTTTTAAAAAAGGAATTAAAAAAATAAATTTTACTTCTTTTTCCCTAATAATAACTGGGATTTGTGACACCACATTTTATTTTCTCTAAAGTCTTTATTACCACCTGATATTTTCTCATTTATTGTTTTTATTCCTGTTTGTCTCCCTCATTAGGGCAAAAACTGTAGAAGAAAAGTGACTTTATCTATGTTTTCAACTGCTGTATCTTCAATGCCTGGTATTTAGTAGGCCCTCAATAAATATTTGATGAGTTAGTAAATATATGACTGAATGAAATGCTAAAATAGTAAGTCAGCTGGCAAAAACACAATGTCTTTAATCACATCTGTAGGTGAATATATACCTAGACAAAGAGGTTTAGAGCAGGAACCAGCAGGCAGTGAGTTCAGAGCTAAGAGGTACGGGCTTATCTTAAGACCTGGGTCTCCCTCCATACCACTCTGACCCAGGACCTGTGCCAGTACCTGTGAATGTGCTGGCAAAGTGTTTTTTGGCTATTCCACATATAGCTTCTGAAAGGAATTTAATATAGTAAAACACAGAAGCTTTATACTTAAGACATCATTCATTTATTTAATAAATATATTTGTGACCTTTACGGTGTACCAGACACTTTTCTAGGATTTGGAGATCCAATGGTAGATGAGGCAGATATTTTCCCTGCTCTTATGAAGTGTCAGCTCTGAAGGTTCTCATTAATTAGCTGTGTGACCTTGTGTATATTATGTAACCTCTCTGAGCCTATTTCCTCATTCATAAAATGAAGATTATAAATCATCTACCTCATTTGATTTTTTAAAGAAAGTATTAAAGTAATTACATAAAGCAGTGGCAACTAGTATGACACATAGTAAAGGTTCAAGAATGGAAGCTACTGTTATTATAAGTTCCTCAACCTACCAGGTAAAATGGAACTGTTTTATATTATTAGTTTCAACTTCCATTTAATATCTATCTGATCAGTGGCTCTTGATGAACCCCCCAAGGGACAGGGAATTAATATTATTTTAAAAAATTTTAAACTTGTTTATTATAAAGGCAATACATACATTGGAATAAAAAAAAAATTCAAACAGTACAGAGCATATAAAATAAAAAGTACAAATCCTCCCACACACACTCAATTCATTCGTTAGAGATAATCACTGTAAACAACTTCTTATTTCTCCTTCCAGAAAAATTTTAGGCCTATGAAAGCATATATATGTACAAACAAACAACAGCAAATGGGATCAGACACTACCAGTTGGCTCTCATTGGGTATTTCACTTAATAATATATATTGGAGAGCTTTCTAATAGCATCATATATTTTTCTGATTCAAAATGAGTATTTTTTAATATTCTGAACTCAACGATTCAGAAAAGAAAACAGCTCTAGCTTTTTGAGAAAGTCTGTGGACCACACCCTCCCTCCCTCTCCCCCCCACCCCCACTTCAGCAGTCAGGGGCCAGCACCTGCCCACCCACATTCTCTTGGCCTGTGGCTGGCTGTGGTCAAACCAGCAGTAGAGGGTAGGGGGTGGGGGGAGCAAAGAAGGAAGAGAAAACAAAGGTTTTTATGAGTAGTTGGGAAGGAACACCAACAGTAAAATTACATTGACGTAAGGCTTAGCACCCGATAGTGTTTTATTACATGTATTTAAATAAAAAGTATCAGGAAGAATGTTCTAGAAGAGTCTAAAAGGCAGTGAGTGCAGGGACATCAAGCTCTTTAAATGATAGCAACAGCTGCATACGAAAGTACAATCTGTGGATGTGGGCAGTAAGAAAGGACCTTGGGTCTCTTTGAACAAACCTGCTTTCTAGAAGTACAAAGGATAAAGAATTTTAAAGGGGATGGGGCAAGGAGAGGAAGAGAGAGAGAGAGATCCCCTCAGAGAAGTAAAATAGTGATTGGGGCCAATACCAGATGAAGGGCCAATACCAAACCTCCTCACTTCCTCTATTTTCCATCTGCTTGTTTCTTCTACCTCATCACTGTTAGCCCAGTTGCTTTACTTCACTCTGTGAAGGACTTTAGCTAAAGCTTAGTCCCCAGGCAAATCTCTAGACGACTCGTATCTCTCCCTGACCGCGCAACTAGTCAGTGGTTGGAAGCTAAGACAAGAAAAATCTTGTGTAGAGAGTCTGATGATCTTGGGGCATAGGGAAATATGTCTTTGGCCTTTGCCTATTTCCTTTACTAATTTAATCTTTTCCCTCTGGATTGTTTCTACTTCCACCTGGGGCAGAAAATAAGATTATAGAATTTTCAGAGCTTTAAAATTGGGCTGTTAGGGGCTGACGCCTCAACCTGCAGGCCTGGCATAGAGCCCACACCCAGGAAAGCACAATCCCTCCTTGGGTAGGGCTTTCCTAGACATAAAGCTTTTACCATGCCTCTAAGCAGGGGAAGTTTGGGCCAAGATTATATTGGGCAGGTAATAAAATTAAGGCCAATAAAACCAGATAAACCACCTCATTAGTGGCAGTTTACTAGTAAAGCCATTTTAACGTGAAGAAGAGGTAAGATGGAGGACTCAAAGCAACTGCTGTCAAGTTCTTTTCAATAGGCTCTTCTGCAAAGGGATGGTTGTCTTCCAGAGTGCTTGGATGGTTGAGAGGTACATTTTCCAACACTTGCTGAGAGTCAGATAGCAGCTCAGAACACAGTCTCCAGAACTTGGACCCCTCACTCTATTGCTGTTGAGAGATCTCCACTAAGCTGTTCAGCTTTTTTTTAAGAAACTTATCAGTCATAGAACTAGAATCCAGTAGCAGTCTATCTAGACTCAGCTAATCATTGAGTGTTGACTTGCACATTAAAAATAAAACTTACTTCGTAAAGGTGCCATCATTTTCTTAATCATACACATGATGGTGATATGTTGCTTTTGAAAGATTAAGAAGGAAAAACATGAAAATATCAATCGTATTCTCAAAACTGTGACACACACAGCCCTATGCTCATGCATATAGGTAAAATAACTGAATTAGAAAACTCCTCTAAATGTTTTTTTAAGCATTAGAAAAATCTATATATAAACATTTGTCCATTTTATTTCTTCATAGTACAGACTTCTTCAAATATCATTTGGCGATTTAGGGTCTCTGAAATATTAAATAAAATGTCTTCCTAACACAACACTTGTAAAGTGCATTTTCTAGCTAAGAAGAAGTATAAGAGATTCCATGACTGTTCTATTCTTTGCAAGTCAAGCTTGTGGTAATGTGGGTACCCACCCCTTTCGAATACAACAACATGCTGGTGAACCACTGTTTCATGAAATACTGCCAGGAATGGCTTTCATCCAGGTCCCAGGGCAAGTTCTGCTAGCACCATGGAATCACCCAGGAAGAACTAGGCAGATTTACAAATTCTTTGTCAGCATCCTAAGAATCAGGGAATTATTCTTGATATCTCCCCTTTCCCTCATTCCTACACCCAATCAATGACCAACGTCCCTCAACTGGTTTCATCCCCTAAATGCATGTCTAATTTCTTCACTGTAATTCTACCACCATTTTCCTAGTCCAAACTTACCTGGGTTATTACAAAATCTTCCAACTGGACTACTTTCATCCACTTTCGCTCCCTTCTAATCAAGTCTCTGGAGCCCTGATAATGAAGTGGTTCAGAGCTTGGCTGCTAACCAAAACGTCAGCAGTTCGAATTCACCATCCACTCTTTGGAAACCCTATGGGGCAGTTCTTCTCTGTCCTGTAGGGTTGCTGTAAGTTGGAATTGATCCGACGGCAAAGGGTTTGGTTTTTTTTTTTTAATCAAGTTTCTACACTATGACCAGTGTAGACCAAATATGGGCACATATCTGAGCATATCCTTCTCTCCCTGATATACTCAAATGGCTTCCTATCACTCTTAGGTAGAAGGTCAAAATTTATGCCATGACTTAGAAGCTGTGAATGATTTGGCCCTGTCCAATTGTCCAGTCTCATCCTATGCTTTCATCCTATTCCCCTGCTCCTTCTGTACTGACCTCCTTATGGTTCCACACATCTCAGGAGTTTGGAGACGGGGAAGACCCAGTACCTGAATTTTTCCAAAACTCCTTACGTGGTTCTAAGCCACAGCTATGGTTGAAAGCTACCAGACTGAATAAGGAGCCAATATGAAACTTCCATCCTAGGATGCTTATGAAAATTTTGTACCTACTAGCATTAGGGTTTGACTTAGGTTTACAAAACAGGCCCGGAAAATTCCCAAGGTGGTAAGAAGAGCAGATTTCTGTTGTTCCCTTGTCCTATTCAAGAGGGACTTGAAGAGTGAATTACATACAAACCACTGGGTAAATGCTTTTTACTTTCTAGAAAATATAAACCTAGCTAAAATAAGCAACCATGAGAGTGAGGATGCATTCACACAAAAGCTCTGAAACATTATCTTAGATGAAGCAGATGGTTCCTATATAACCAAAAACTCAGCCAAAAATGTCTTTCTCTGGAGGAATAGAACTTTGTGTTTGTAGAGCCTGTTTAATCCTGTTATAACAGAGCTTGTTGTTTAAAGGATTTGGATGTGCTATGGGTCAAATCATGTTCCAGAAACGAGTTGACTCGCAAAGGCAAAGCCTGATCAAACAAGGCATTGCTCTCTCTTCCAATTACATTATAGAAAGAGTCCATTGTGTTGTCAATTTCGCTTTTCTGCAACTATCTCATGAATTGCATTTTAAAAGCAGGATTATTTTATTTTTCACCGCTATTTATAACACACACTGAGTCCTCAGCCAGCTGTGGGAGGATATGGCTACAGTTTAGATTCCCATCAGAGTTATGTGTGACAGTATTTGGCATCCTTTCAACAACTGCAGTCATAATTCCAAACATTACTTGGAGAGTAAAGCACAGGAGGAAATAAATCAACTTTTAATGCCAGGATATCACACCCTGTCTTACATTTTTGGATATGAATGAAGCAGCAACTGTGTAATTAACCTTATCTTACTGCTCTATTATCAGATGACTATTTTACCAAAAGGTATTATCTATAACAGACAAAAAAAAAAAAAAAATTAATTAAATTAAATTAAAAAAAAGAGATTTCGAGACCAGACAAAATATCTGAAAAAAAAAATTATTTTGAATAAGTAATACATGCTAATGGTCCCATATTCGAAAGGTTCAAAAAAGACATACAAAGGAAAATACGTCCAACTCCTACCCCTGCACTTTAGCCATTGAATTTTCCTCCTTGGGGGCAAACACAGCTACCAGTTGCTTATTTATCTGTCCAGAGATAGTTTATGCATTTAGAAATGTATACTGATATGTATAAGGAGCTAGGTGGTGCAGTGGTTAAGCACTTGGCTGCTAACGCAAAAGTCGGCGGTTCGAACTCACCAGCTGCTCTGCAGGAGAAAGATGTGGCAATCCCCTTCCATAAAGATTTGCAGCCTTGGAAACCCTATGGGGGCAGTTCCACTGTGTCCTGTAGGGTCACTGTGAGTAGGAACCGACTCAATAGCAACGGTTAAATGGATATATTCTTCTTTAAAAAACAAAATGGCAGCATATTGTCTATACTGTTGTACACCTTGTTTTTTTTCCTTCTAACTGCATATGCTGATCACTCCACATCAGTGCATAGAAACTTCCCTCAGGTAATCACAGCTGCAGAACATTCCACGCAATGCCTCCTTGACTGCCCAGTGGACCCGGGTTTACCACTAGCCCCCATTGGGTCGCTCCCCTATCAAAGACCTTTTGTATCTTCTCAGCACTCAGGTATGGCACAGAAAGCCCTCCACAGCTATGTCTTATATCTGCCACTGCTCTTTTACCTGAATTCTCCACGGCAATTAAACTGAGTGGCTGTGGCAATTGAGTAGAGTTCTAATCCCTGCTCTAAAGTTAACCATGTCTGACTATAGACAAGTAATCTCGCCCTCCCTCTTCTCATCCACAAATTAGGGGTGGTGGCATTGAGGGGGTGGGGTGGGGCTGGACTGGTCTCTAAGGTTCCTTTCAGCTCCAACCCTCTGTGAATCTGTGACTAGATGAGGTCAAAGGGTCTTTTCAACTCTACAATTTGATCAGTAATTTAAATTTTCATGAGTTTGGTCTGGTTTCTCCCATTGTCTGTAAGCTCATTAAGGAGGAAGCTATCTCTTTGTATTTCCCAAAATGTCCTGCTAGACATCATTCCAGCAATGTTTGCTGATTTTCTGGGTTATCACTTAAAGCCCTATGCATTAATAATTGCTCCAATCCTATTACTTGAAATAAGTCAGTTGACTCAGTTTCTTTTTTTTAGGACAAGTGATAAGAATTGTAATCTTGGTGCTCTATCAGAACAATTGGGAACAATTCTTGATCTTAGCATTAGATCCTTAACAGTACATTTAACTTACGCAACCTATGTATTACTGATACGATGCATATAAATATTACTAGAGATTTGATGAGAAAGAAGCACAGATTTTTAGAAATAAAAAGTCTGAACTTTGTGCACTGAAGGAGAATTCGTGGATGTGGAAAACCAAGGCCTAGAGTTTAACAGATTTATCCAAGGATGAATAGTGTTAGGGTAAGGATCTGGGTCTCCTGACTCTTGGACTAGAGGTGAAAAACAGAAATGGAACCCAGTTACAGAGTGCTCGTTACATCTTGTCATTTAATTGGCCCATGCTTCTCCTTCAAAGTATGCATACTATATTAACTTGATAACAGGTTTGAATGTTCCTGGGATTTCTTATCTGAAAAATTACGTCAATAAACATACTTGCCATCCAGTGTTGGTAGAGGATTAAATGAGCTAATGCCTGTAAGAGCCCAGAGCAAAGTACCTGGACACATAAATGTTAACTATGTTATTTAAAGAACTTCACAGTGAAGGCAACTTTTGTAATATAATTTCTCCTTTAATTGTTCTTTCGGGGGAGGCATGGAGGGAAATTCGGTTTAAACATGAGGTTTTCTTAGCACACACTAAATCTCTTACTCTAGCTAATGCCAAAACCACTCTCATTGCCTTGCCTTTTATCTTAAAATGGGAGAATTACTTCTGTTATTTGCCCTTCTGTCAATGATTACAAAATTTTATGTTTGTAAAGTAGCTGAAATTTCCTGAATTAAAAAGTAATACATTTTAAAATTTTTCTTTTTTTTAGGTTTCATTAATGTTAGTATGTAAGTATAGTTCTCAGAAGTGTGGAACTTCGTTTTATTCCTTTTTGCCTTCTTGTTTCTGTATACGCTATTTTCATAGTATTTGGGACTGATTTTCTTTTAAAATAAAATTATTAAGAAATCTCTATGACCTGGTATGACAGCTGTTCCGCCTCTTCTCACAGCCCCCCAGTGACCCTACAGGACAGAGTAGAACTGCCCCATAGGGTTTCCAAGGAGTGGCTAGTGGATTCGAGCTGCCAACCTTTTGGTTAGCACCCAAGCTCTTAAACACTATCAGGCAAAAGTATTAGTTTAGTCAGTCAAGAATTCCTAATGGTATTCCATTCCTCCTCCCAGGCATAGAACTTCATTGTGTCCATTACATTACAGTAGCATAGAAGGATGATAATCTTATGTTATACCTATCTGATAGTGGTTTTGCGTTCTTTTAATATTCCCTATTTTTCATTTCCGTCTTCACCATCTTTAACGCATTGTAAATCCTACTCTGGCTTTCCGTTCCCTGCTCTATACCTTCAGCAGGAACATCTTTGTTCAGCACCATCTTGGTCATACCAAACCCCTCAAAAAACCAAACCCATTGCTGTTGAGTTGATTCTGACTCATAGTGACCCTATAGGACAGAATAGGACTGCCCCATAGGGTTTCCAAGGCTGTAAATCTTTACAGAAGCAGACTGCCACATCTTTCTCCCACAGAGCAGCTCGTGGGTTAGAACCACTCCCCCACCTTCAGTTAGCAGCTGAGCGCTTTAACCACTGTCTAAACAGGTACCATCCCAGTCATACAGCTGAATGTAATTGAATGTAAAGTATTTTAAGCTTTTTGTAGATATTCCTTGCTTTTGCACTGGCAAAGTGTGACTTCAAACTTATCTCTCTGAGCTTCAGTTTCTTCATGTGTAAAATAGATATAAAATCCATTATTTTAAGGATCAAATGAGATAATAATAGTAAAGTGTTTAGTACACAAATGGAAACTATTATTATGAGTAAGTGATGATATGGCTAATGCCTCCAATCGTTATCCAATCTTCAGATTGTGTGTAAGTGTATATAGCTTTCATATATACCCACTCCTCACTTATCGACATGGCTAGCTTACAAAGACCAGGTCGTTATATGAAAATCAGCGTTACGTGAAAATAGAGTGACCATATTAGATCACAAAATGGAGGATGACTACATCATTACATAACTACTAGATTACATCATTACATAACTGCCAAATTACATCATTCCCAACTGCCAAGTTACATCACTACGTAATTGCCAAATTACATCATTATATAACTGCCAAACTACTAAGAATCATGGTCCAGCCAAGCTGACACATAACCTCAACCATCACATTGCACCTCGGCCTTCATTACTGCCGGATGTACATCATCAATGAGCAAAATAGTCAGATAGCAGATTTTTTATTATTGTTGTAAATGCCAAATGTCAGATAAGACAGTTGATAAGTGAGGAGTAAGTATATACATATAACATGTTATATATATAGATGTATATAGTAGTTTGACTAGGAGATTGCAGGGAGAGTGTGGCCACACTGGGTGACATTGTCAGAAGGGGTGACACCAAAACGACTGTCTATAAAATTTTTGTGTAATGTTTCAGCATAAATTTATTATTTTTTTACAAAAATATCTCTATAGTTAGTTATAATAAAAAAATTTTTTTTGTAAGCCCAGCTTACACGTATCAATATACCCACAAGGCGAAAACTCTATGCTCATTTACTTTTTGATCAATGATGCTTCAAATCACGTGGCTTTGTCTGCACTCACGCTGCAAGCATGCACTGCTATTTTTGTTGCTGCCGGTGTTTTTATAAGGGCTGATTTTGTCAAATTTTCTAGTGTTTTAGTTACAGTATTGTGGTATTTGGTATTTGTGAACTTGTATCAATAACTTTTTTGTGAAAGAAGTAATCAAAGGAAAAGGAGAAAAATAAAAAAAGGTTTCCACTCAGTTACTAATAATGTAACTAATAATATTGTAATTTAATGTAGAAAGACTTTACAAAACAATTTTGTTGTTAGTATTCATATAATCTAAGAAACATTACATTTAAGCAATTTCAAGCTATATTTATCACATATTATTCTATGATTAAAAATGATAGTAAACTTACTAAGAATTCTGTATGGTCTGGTACAAGAGGATGTCCATGGTGGAAAGCAACAACGGGAGTTAATATACCGCGCAACACCAACTCTAGTGATGCCACTGAACTTTATATATATATTATATATATATATATATAATATATATATATATATAGTTTGGAGTCCTCTTGTATTACTCTAAAGCAATCATTCTTAAAGGTCAGCATCAGTTTTTGGTTATCAAATTAATTATGTTTTCTCAGTGTTTAGTATCCCTATTTCTTTACAATTTATTACAATGAAATCTGCCTTTACACTTGATTTTTTCTGGGTGTTTCTGTGTCTCTGACCAGTCTCTCCTGTCTTCAAGTGGCTGTCCTACGTGCTCTCTGAGCGAATCACTCATTTTCTTTATGGCTTCAACTGTTACCTCCACCGGAAATGATTCCAAATCTGTTTTCTCTTCCCGATCTCTCTCTTGAATTCCAGACCTCCATTTCCAACCACTTTTTGCAAATCTCTACCTGATTTTCTTTCAGCACCTCAAATTCATCAGAGCCAAAGGTGGACATATTTTCCTTCCGCTTAAGCCTGTTCTTGATTTTGTAATTACATCAATGATCTATCACGCTCACAATCACACAGATTAGAAATCTCTAAATCACCTTTGAGTCTACCTTTTCCTCCTGCTCCTCAGTCTAGTCACGTGAAAAGTCTTTATTTATTTTACCTTTGAAATATTGCTGAAAACCCATTCACTCTTTCCATTTTTACTACCATTCTCCTGATTTGGGCCCGTAGTACTTCTTGCCTACTTTAAAGGCTTTTAATTAATTTTTTCACCTCTGGTTTTGCACCAGAAAAATTCACCCTGATATGAGGTGATTTATTCAGCTCTGATCACTTCCCTCCCTTGCTCTGGAGACCTGGTTGGTGGGAGATGAAGGGTGGAAGATAGGGGGGCAGCAGTCAGTGCTCAGAACCTGTACCATCCCCCTTCATCCTGAGTAGCTTTCATTTTATTGGACTTCCAGATAAGATTCTGTGGTTGAAAATGTCCAAAGAGCCACCAATTTACAATATGTGCAAAGCTGTGTTTCTTGTCTTATTCCTTCCTCACCGTTCTTCTTTACCTATTGTACTTACTGTTCCTTCCATAACCCTTCATATTCCCGCCTTCATGCCTGTTCTCAAGTTGTTCCTCCCCAGAAATGTCCTTTCCCACATTTCTACCTATCGGATCTCTTTAACGGTACACAAATTCCTGGATACGTCTTCTGATTTCTCTTGCCCAAATATGGTTTCTCCTTTTTTTGAACCCCTTTTCTTATTGGTATTTACCATATTCTGTGTTAGAGGAATGCCCACCCTTTACTGTGTGCTTAGCTAAGCCTCTCCATTCGGCTCTGGACTGCAACGACAAGGGACACATCCTACCCAAGTTTGCATGCCTCCACAACGTGCTGTAGCAGTTTCACAAATTTCTTTCACGCACATATTTTCACGAATTCTACCAAATCTGCATACTACCTGTATTATTATTTTGATTTAAATTGGCCAACTTTTAATTAAAATTTTTATAAAAAATTAAATGAAAATATGTATCTATTTAACTAAAAAAAATGTTTTTGTTCATATACCACCTAGGAAACACTGGTAGAGTGAAAAGCATTTGGGCTGACAGGTCAGAAGCCTTGGGTTCAAATCCTAGTTTTCCTCTTTGCTAGTCATATAATTTTGAGCGAGTACCTCAGTTTCTTTAACTATAAAATAATGATAATGACACATAGTTCACAGCGTTGTTATGGTGGTAGGATAATGCATGTGAAAGCACTTTGACAAATTTAAGACTCTATGTTCGTTATTCAATATTGTTAAATAAAGGGCAAATTAGTGTGTTGGAAAGAGGAAGTAGTATCCAAGACAGTTCGTTTATAACTATATTTTAGTTAATAGTAGACAGTTTATTCAGAAGGGTGGGAAGGTATACAAAACATCTACATGTTAAAGAATGGATATACAATAATATACTATTTGGTAGGTTAGAAAATGGCAGAAGAATTAATAAAGGATCTAAAAAGGGCAGGGGGAAAATCCACTCTGATGAAAAGAGCATTCTTTACAGTACAGGGTCCAATGTAAAACTGTAGCAATTTTACATGAAGTTTTAGAAATATAATTTCAGATGTTAAAACTTAAATGTAATGAATCAAAAGATATCTAAGCAGTAATTAACATTGTATCTATTCTAGTGTAATCATTAATTTTCTCTTAATACTAACATAATTTTCTCAGTTGGTCTTTTAAGTATAATATAAAACCTGTTAAAACTCATGAATACTTATTACTTAATTACAAAGTAAAAGAATAGTTAGACTACCCAAACCAAGCCAAATCCATTGCCGTTGAGTCAATTCTGATTCACAGTGACCCTATAGGATGGGGTAGAAAACCCCATCGGGTTTCCAAGGGGCACCTGGTGGATTTGAACTGCTGACCTTTCGGTTAGCAGCAGTAGCACTTAACCACTACGCCACCAGGGTTTCCAGTTAGACTACAAGCCCCTCAAAATGAAACCATGCTTACTTTACGGAAAAAGCTCTTCAAAATGTATTCCAACCCTTCTCTAGTCTCTTCACCTCCTTAACTATCTGCCTTCCCCTCTTATTTTCGTTGGCGACCTTGCCTCCAATCTCACAGAGAAACTGGAGGGATCCGACTGGACTCCTGTCAACTCCCTGACCCCAAACATCCCCGCTTAGTCAGCATTCCCCTTCACCCTGGACCAATGGAGGAGGTGTCTCCTTGCTGGTTCTCAAATATCCTACTCCTTATTGTCCTCTCAAGAACTTTGTGCTATCTGCTTCTTGGCTCTCACTATGACTTTGAACTTTCCCTCTCTTCCAACTTTTTCCCATGAGCGTTAGAAACATTCAAGTCTTCCCTTGACCACAAGTCCTTGTAGCTACTGTTTTCCACTCTATTTCTTACAGTATCCAAACAACTGTGTATTACTTGTGTAACTGTGTATTACTCGTGTCCCTGTTTTGTCACTTTCTTGCTTTCCTCAGCCACTAATTTAGTGTCCATATTTCCTTTTCCTCTACAATATTCTTTTTTCCCCCAAAGTATAACTCACAGGACTTTTTGAAATATATACTCTTACACATTAGTTGTTTTTTTTTACTTTTTTATTTTCAGGCTTCCTACTGCCCTGTCCCTTCTGCCATCCCCAACAATCCCCCCAACTTTAGCATGATGAACTTATTCTTTAGGCCTCAGCTTAAATAACAAATCCTCCAAAACAGCTTTTGTGAGTGCTTAAGACCCTTAATAAGTTTGTATTCCTTCTCAGAATTATCATAACTATATTTATAAGTTTTCAACATCTTTCCAGCTACTAATATGTGTGCTCCATGAGGGAACTTGCATTGTGTCTGGCACGTAGTAGATGTAGAATAAATATTTAACAAAGGAATAAAATTGCTTTTCAGAAATCCTTTGCTTCTGGCTATTGACATATTTGTGCTATTTACAGCAATAGATTTGAGTAACTCTTTTCACTCGTTTGATTGCATTAGATGGAATGGTGAAAAAATTTTAAAAACTTTTGAGAAGTGAAAAATAATGTGAATTAATTGAAGATTTAAGAGAAAAAAAAATTTCAAGATTTAGGTCTTTATATGAAGAGGATTTCACCCGAGAAGACAAAAAAAAAATTTTTTTTTTCTAAAATGAGAAAACCTTCTACTTTGGGCATCATAATTAAATTGATAATACTAAGAGCTATCATTTACTAGGCATTTGCTGTTTTCCAGGGGTACTCCTGAGTGCATACAAACAAGTGCATAGTACATATTAATTCATTTAAAACAAATTTATAATGTGATTACCATTCTTACCCTTGTTTTAAGTGTGGTTATGGTTGTGTGTTTATTGCTCTGAGGAAGCAGGAATGAGGATTCTCAATCTGTTGGTGATACACCTCTTAATTAGGTCATATTTTACAGTTACACTAGATTCTGAGCATGACTAGGATTCTTTCCTGGCTGGCTCAAATAAATCACAGGACTTGCTGCCAAAGTTCTGTCTCCTGTCATGTACTGCCTCTTGCATCACAGATGCCTCTCTGGTGGACTTGGCTCCATCTAATGTCATTACTATCAAAGGAATTTATCTAGTCATGCATTGCCCTTGATGCCGTGGTAGTTAGTCCTTGTGATTTTTTTTTTTTCTTTTTTGAACACTGTGGTTCCTCAATTGATTTCCAGAAAAGAGAACACTGCAGGGTACCCACACTTGGCTCCTATCCTGAATCCTCTGGAGGCATAAGGATGGGAAACAATGGGAGGAGCAGGAGAGTAACTTATCTTGCTTCATTTATTCATTCATCCATTTGTGAATTAGATTATTCCACACACGATTTTTGCTTATCTACCAAGTGCCAACAAATGTGCCAACAAATATTAGAAGTTGGGGACACAACAGGGAACAAGAAGTTTCTGTCCTTAAGGAAACAGATAAGTCAACAGCACATACTATTGAGGGAGCATAAAGGAGGAGTGTTAGAGTAGTTAGTACTCCAGCGATTACAAGAACCGTAAACCAAATTCAAAAATTTAATAGGCAAAATGTAATTATTGGTTCAAGGAAAGGAGGTTGAATAATGAAATGAAACTCTGAGAAGGGCAGGGCTGCAGTAAGAACTCAGCACCAGCTGGACCCAGGACTTGAATGTTCTCAAAAGTTTGGGGCTTCCTTTTTCTGCATATCAAGAAGCAAGGCTCCTATGGATTCTCACATCAACCCAGGGTTTAACTCTGAAAGTGGACTGGATCCTTTTTTTTTTTTTTTTTAATTGTATTCCAAAAAATCCCAGGGAAGAACTCAGACTGGTCCAGCTGGAGTTACATTCCCATCTGTAGACCAGTGGTTCTCCATTACAGGAGAGAGAGAGAAAGAGCTTGACCTATTGAAAATGAGTTAGCAAAACATTCACTATTTGTAAATTAGATAAACTTCTACCCACAATGACCCAAAGATATAAATTAAACAAACAAACAAAACCTGTTAAACCTAGTATGATAGTTCATAAGGTAACTCATTACAAAATATACAAAGCCACCATCAGTTAATTGAAAAATCAATCTAATTCACGGTAGGAACTCAAAGGAAAAAAGAAGACTCAAGTAAAGTAGGAAGATGTAAGATGTTCAATATTGTATATGCATCAATTATCCTCAATTTAATTGGAGTTGCTTGACAAACTGATTCTAAATAACTTTAAGGATAGAAGCTGGAGCCTGTAGAGAGAAATAGTAAGAGATTTCCTTGTGGTGAGGGTAATCAAGATACTTTAGGAATGGGAATATTAATACTAAATTTATGCTATATTTATGTATATATAGACACAAATACATACATATACATATTCATATATATTCAATATAAACTTTATCGATTTTCCCAGACATTCAGTAAAATCTGTTAAATACAGAAATGTCTTATGTGGCTGTTTCAGGGGAGAAAATCAAACAAAAGGGGCTGAGTACTACTTTGGGTTGGTGGGAAACAGAGAAAAAAGAATAGCTTGAAAAGGTAAAACCTAGTTGTGTTGAGAGGAGAAGTCAGTGAAATCAGAACTGGGAGCCAGCAATGACTGTGATGGTATAAGCCACTGAGACTTTGAAGAAATCTCGGAGAACAAATTGCAATTCCAGTGAGGTATGAGAGGGGCCTTGAGCCAACCTTTTCTAAATCTCTTAGTTCAGGGTAATTTCAGTTGACGTCTCAGTAACAAACGTGAAATCTCAATCTTTTATAGAAATTCATAAGAGAAAAAAAGAAAACAAAAATATTGCTAGTGGTTTTTTTTGTAGCATTGAATTATAAATGATTTTATTTTTTTCTTAAACTTTTCAGAGTTTCATAGATTTTCTATAATGATCATGGGTTATTTTTATAAGGAAAGTTTGTCAGTGAAACAAGGAATAGGGGGAAAGTTTAGGTGGAAGGGAGGGTCAAATAACATTTTTCAAGTTCACTTGCCTTTGTTCTAAAAGGATCATAGTAAATGATTCTCTCAGTGTCTCATCTTACCCATAATTATTGTGATCCTCACTTCAAGTACTTTGCCATCATTTTAGAATCAAGCACCAAGGGTGAGCAACGTATTTCTGCTTGTTGGTACCTCCCTTTTCTGAATTTCCACACAAGCTGCACTGATTATACACTCTCTTGTGTTGTTGGCTAGTTGTTTCATGTGCTTAAACATTGTCTTGCTAAGTAGATTATGGAAACACCGGTGGTATAGTGGTTAAGAGCTACAGCTGCTAATCAAAAGGTTAGCAGTTCACATCCACCAGGCGCTTCTTGGAAACTCTATGGGGCAGTTCTACTCTGTCCGATAGGGTCGCTATGAGTCGGAGTCGGCTCGATGGCAGTGAGTTTGGTTTGGTTTTGGTAAGTAGGTTATAAAGTTGTGGCATGATCAAGACTTATATTTTTTATTGATTTTCCTTTGTTACCTAGTGGGTCACATCATTTTGTATTTAATAATTTTTTGCTGAACTTAAGTGCCTCATAAAATAGTAAGCATATTTAGTGATTTTCAAGAAAAACTGAAGGACCTATAATAACTCTTAAAGGCCACATTCACATAGATTATATAGCAATATATAGGTTTTCACTGTTTTGTAGGATTTGCCTCATGAGGTAGGGGCAGTGGTGATTCATTGGTAGAATTCTCACTTTTCATGAGGGAGACCTAGGTCTAATTCTCAGCCAATGCACCTCATACACAGCCACTACCTGTCAGTGGAAGCTTGCATGTGGCTATGATGCTGAACAGGTTTTGGTGGAGCTTCAGGACTTCCTAGTTTAGGAAGAAAGGCTTAGTGATCTACTTCTAAAAATCAGCCAATGAAAACCCTATATAAATCACAACGGTTTGATTTGCAACCCATCGAGGGGATAGAGCAGGACCAGGCAGCATTCTGTTCCATCGCGCATGCTGTGGCCTTGAGTTGGGGGTCAATTCCACATCAGCTAACAATAACAATAACCCCATGAGGCAAGCTGGGAAGATGCCTAATAGTGTTAAACAAGTTGATCAACTGATGGTAGGTTGATATTAATTCCTTAATGCTATAGAGCTATAGAATTTTATATTTATATCTCTCTTTGTATTTATATCTGTAGAGCTTTGTTGTTGTTGTTGCTAGGTGTCATCGAGTTGGCTCCAACTCATAGTGACCTTATAAAGAACAGAACGAAACACTGCCTGGTCCTGTGCCATCCTCACAATTGTTGTTATGCTTGAGCCCATTGTTACAGCCACTGTGTCAATACATCTCGCCAAGGGTCTTCCTCTTTTTTGCTGACCCTCTACTCTACCAAGCATGATGTCCTTCTCTGGGGACTGATCCCTCCTGATAACATGTCCAAAGTGTGTGAGATGAAGTCTTGACATCCTTGCTTCTAAGGATGATTGTACTTCTTCCAAGGATGATTGTACTTCTTCCAAGACAGATTTGTTCATCATTCTGGCAATCTATGGTATATTCGATATTCTTCACCAACGCTACAATTCAAAGACTTCAATTCTTCTTCAGTCTTCCTTATTCATTGTCCAGCTTTTCATGCATATGAGGTGATTGAAAACACCATGGCTTGGGTCAGGCTCACCTTAGTCCTCAAGGTGACATCTTTGCTTTTCAACGCTTTAAAGAGGTCTTTTGTCACAGATTTGCCCAACAATGTGTCTTTTGATGACTGCTGCTTCCATGGGTGTTGATCATAGATCAAGTAAAATGAAACCCGTAGAGCTTTATTATATCAAATTAATGCCTACCTTTTATAAGTTCCTTGAAAGCATGTCTGTCTATGTTCTCCTGCATTTCTTGCAATGCCTGGCTATAAAAACAGCATGGGGGTGGTATCTGACCTCCTGTAACTTCACAAGGGGAAAAGGGGAATCAAGACCAATAGCCCAAGGCTGATTCCCATGAGGCAGAGGTCAGACATGCCTTCTCTCTCCACCATCTTTACCAATTCTAATACCAACCATCCCTCCCACGGCAATCTCTACTTCTCTGCTCGGTTTGATAATTCATTGCTATGGCCATACAGAACTCATAGACCATACTCACGATTATGGGGTCTATTAGGTAAGTAACAGGTTACAATTTAAGCTGAAGGATACAGCTCTATCAGGACAGCCTCTTCCCGGTCATGCTCACAGGCACACCTCTCCCTGGCCCTAGACCTCTGACCAAAGGCACTCAGCTTTCTTGCTCTGTGGGCCAGAAAGCTCACTGAGCTGTTTCCTGCAGCTGGGCCTCTGGTGCTGGTGAGGTCTTCTTTCTTCCACCTCTGGGATGGCTCATTTCAAGCCCAGCAGGATGGCAAAACTGACCAATCCCTTTGGCGGGCACAGTCCCACCCAATCACCTGGGTGGGATTTACAAGACCATGGCTAGAAAAGCCCAAATAAAAGTGATCCCTTACACCACAGGCCACCCCTGGCTTTTCTAGCTATGGTTCTTTTATACTTGGAGGATAACTTCCCCCTCACAATCATTTTACTAGCTCAAAACAGTCCTTAACAATTAGTCTTGCAGTAGCGCAAAGAGTCCTAATGATGAGTCAGAACCGACTCGACAGCACCTAACAACAATGTTGGGGGACCAGAAGGAATTTCTGTTGGTTCACCTGACCTCCTGTAGTGTTGCCTTAGAACCTTTGTCTCAACTCCATCAATGTCTGCTATATTCATCCATTTCTTAGTAACCATCTAAAAATCTCTGTCTTGCTGAGGTAAGTTCTTTCCCCATTCCTCTTCCCATTCTTCCATGAACCACCTTTACGTTTCTTGCATCTGTAAGACCCATGTGGGGAAGCTGTGCCAACAGATCCCATGAGGTTTCTCAGATTGATGCTTTGTTTTGAAGTAGCAAGTTTATATGGGGTGCCCATGTAGAAGGGGCTCCTTTGTTTACCGTATGTACCATGACCTGTGTGAGGAGCATACTCATTGGATGAATGTCACGATCACCGTAGAGCCATTCCAGCATGGCTTGCATAAGCAGCACATTAGCTGCTTCTTCTGGAGTGTTCCATTGGCTATTTAGAGGGGGAAAGGGGGCAGTTTCCCTTCTCAGGGTAAACAAGTCTTACTGCAGATATCCAGTCCACCAAGCTGGCCGTTCCCTCTGGGTTAACCTGCTGTGTAAATGGATCTTGTGTCATCATTCGTGACTTTCATAGTGAGTTGTGGATCTTGCATCAACCCAAACATACTGTTTTATATTGCAGCATTCAGGACTAAAGACCTGTTAAACCCATTGGCGTTGAGTCGATTCTGACTCATATCAACCCTATAGAACAGAGCATACCTGTCCCATAGGGTTTTCAAGGAGCAGCTGGTGGATTCGAACTGCCAACCATTTGGTTAGCAGCTAAGCTCTTAACACTGTGCTACCAGGGCCCCGCCCCTAAATTAGTCACTCTCACAATCCATTTTAGTAACAGTTTCTTGGCAATCTGACAATATTGATCTACAAACTGAAGCAACTCCTTTACACTACACCCCCTTGTTTCTATAGTTCCTTGGTTTTGCCTGTTTCCCTCCCAGGAGTTGGATCCCCCTTCCTAAATCCCGTGAATAGCTTTTGCCTTGGGTAACTGATTGCAACATAACAGCTGCTTTCATCCATGGGTGTTTTTTATCCCATCCAGAAACCAAAGGTTTCTCATTCTCCCATTTATCCCCTTTTTTTCCAAAACCACATATTCCAGTGATTCTGGGCTGTTGCAGGGAAACCCACCATCCTGACATCAACTAAACGAATAATTTCTTTTATAAGGATCAGCACAAAGATGGTTCCTATGAGGCAGAGGTTAAAGATGTCCAAATGTCCAACTTTTTCAAGGTGCTGTAGTGGTCCATTGTCTCTAACGTCAACTACTGCCTCTCCCCTCAGTACTCTTCCTCCCATCTTTGGGTTTCCTAATTTGCTGCAACTTTTCACAGAACTCACCAACTATATAAAGGAAATGGCTTACGAGATTGTGGAGGCTGGCCAGTCCCAAATTCATGGGTCAGGCATAAGCTTCTCCCTGGCCCTCAGTCTCTGCCCAAAGGCACTCAGCTTTCTCGCTCCATGGGCTGGGAAGCCACTGCACTGTCTCCTGCTGGTCTCTGCTGCCAGTCTCTCCTTCCTTGGTGATGGTGGGCTCTTCTCTTTCCGGCCTCTGGGGTGGCTCATTTCAAGCCCAGCGAGTGGGCAAAACTGATCAATCCTCTTGATGGGGCACAATTACCCTACCACACATTCTGACCTAATCACTTAGGTGGGACTTACAACACCATGGCTAGAAAGGCCACACAAAAAGCAATACATCACACCACACTGGCACATAGCAAGAACTCAACAAATATTTGGAGTCAGTGACCTCATTTTGCCCCCAAACAACTCAGTGTGAGAGTTGGATAACAACAATAATGATAAAAATATAATAACAAGAATTATTAATGTTTATTGAGTAAATCCTGTGTGCAAGGCATTATGTTAAGTATTTCACATATAGTGTCTCACTCCTTAGATAAATTATGATTATTTCAGTTTATAGATGGGGACACAGAGTCTTAGAAAGGTTAAGTGGCTTGACCAGTGTCTACCTAAGAAGGTGCAAAGCTGAGAGAACAGAGGTTTTCTGATGATACACAATCAGGGCACTTTCCATTAACTTCTGTCTCTCATAAAACCAAATTTTTTTTCAATATTTGAAATCCTAAATTTTTGAATGAGAAATTAACTTGAGCTGTAAACTTTCACCTAAAACACACCAAAAAAAAAAAAAAAATTAAAAAAAAAGGCAGCGCATGGGGACCATAGTCTCAGGGGGAACATCTAGGTCAATTGGCATAACATAGTTCATAAAGGAAATGTTCTACATCCTACTTTGGCGAGTAGTGTCTGGAGTCTTAAAAACTTGAGTGCAACCATCTAAAATACACCTACTGGTCCCATCCCATCCTGAGCAAAGGAGAATGAAAAAAACCAATGGCACAAGGAAAATATTAGTCCAAAGGACTAATGGACCACATGAACAAGAGCCTCCACCAGCCTAAACCCAGAATAACTAGATGGTGCCCAGCTACCACCACCGACTGCTCTGACGGGGATCACAATAAGGGTCCTGGACAGAGCGGGAGGAAAATATAGAACAAAATTCAAATTCACGAAAAGACCAGACTTACTGGTCTGAAAGAGACTGAAGGAACCCCTGAGTCTATGGTCCCTGGATACCCTGCTAACTCAGAACTGAAGCCACTCCTGAAGTCCACCTTTCAGCCAAAGATTAGATAGGCCTATAAAACAAACAATAACAACATGTGAGGAACGTGCTTCTTAGTTCAGTCAAGTATAGGAGACCAAATGGGCAATACTTGCCCCAAAGCAAAGATGAGAAGGCAGGGAGGGACAGGAAAACTGGACAAATGGACACAGGGAACCCGGGGTGGAAAGCGGAGAGTGCTGACACATTGCAGCGACTACACCCAATGTCATAAAATAATTTGTGTATAAATTTTCGAATGAGAAACTAATTTGTGCTGTAAATTTTCACTTAAAAGACAATAAAATTAAAAAAAAATTTGGGGGGGGTCCTTTTCTCACCCACTGGAAAAAAACAATCTGAGCTTGTGAAAATAACATCTAAGGAGTCTAAAACATATACCAAAGCCACTCTGCACAGTACAAAGTATTAAGTATCCCAGTACCAAAGTCAGCAACTCAACAACACTAAGATTTTAGACCAATGGAATATGAGCTCGATTAGGACACGGAGTTTCTAGATCATTAATTTTAGGGGGAAAAAGAGTTTGATTCCAGTTTGAACTGGTTCGTGATAGAGAACTCTTGGCCAACCCACCCTAACACCACATCTTTACAAAATGTTATCAAATTTATCTCTACTTTTAAAGTGATGAAGGCCATATTATTAAGTTTGTCAGAATATAAAGCAGATTGCGACAACTCCAAACCACATCAAATGAATTATGCCTTGGTTCTCTAGGTTTTCCGAACTGGTTCGTTAGATCACTTTTCTTTTTATTATTCTTTGAGAGGAAGTTCATGGTGAGTGTGGAAACAAGTATGTATCTTGGTTTAAAAACCCTTGAAGACAGGGCTGTGGCCCTACCTGTGCCCCTACCTCCACCACAACTCTGCCACCTCCAGCCTTTCAGCCTCCAGTGAGCTGAGGCCCTCAAGCTTGCTGCTGGCTTACCAGGAAAACATCCAGGACAGGTATCATCCCCTTTTCCAGCCTAACCTTCCCTTCTCAAAGGTGGGCATGGAGCAAAGGCAGGGTTGCTGGGCAGCCAGCCAGGTGTAGCACAGCAGGTGCTGAGTGTGCAAGCAGGCCAGCGTACCACTTAACGTGGTGGCAGAGAAAGATGGACTCCTTTCAACAGCCACACCTCAGGGCATCCTCATAAGGCAGGTTAATAGCCTGAATTCTCTGGTTGAACATATGGTGGACTGAGAGGCAGTGGGCACACGAGAGCAGAGACAGAAGAAAGAACTGGGGGTCAGTATGAAATGCCTAGCTTAACTTCCTGAAGCCCTGGGATGACAGGGGGACGGCCTGGCTAGGTCCCTCCCATTACACATACCCAGCCACTCCCACACTGGGAACTGGGTACCTGTTCAGTTGATTGGCCCTGAAAGAAACAGCAACAGCAGGAATTTTATATTTTATATCTCAGGGGTCTGAGGCCCCCAGATAACATGTGTATTAGCTTCCCATTGCTGCTGTAACAAATTACCACAAATTTAGTGGCTTAAAGCCACACAAATGTATTTTCTTACCGTTCTGGAGGTCAGAAGTCTAAAATGGGTCTGCAGGGCTATGTTCCTTCTGGAAGGTTCAGAGGAGAATCTGTTTCTTTGCCCTTTGTAGCTTTTAGAGGCCATCTACTTTCCTTGGATCATGGCCCCTTCCTCAGTCTTCAAAATCAGCGGTATAGCATCTTCTGTCCTCTCTGACCTCCTGTCTCCCTTTTATAAGGACCCTTGTGATCGCATCAGGTCTGTCCAATAATCCAGGATAATCTCCCCATCTCAAGATCATGTTACTTAAACACATGTATAAAGTTCCTTTTACTCGTAAGGTACATACTCACAGGTTCCAGGGATTAGAATGTAGACATTTGGCGGGGGAGGGGGGGGATTAGTCAGTCTACCTCAACATGTGAATCTGATGTTCCATTTTCAAACATTTGACCTTCAAATACATTTACAGACATGTGTGGAAATGTTTATAAAAGTGGAGAGATGGAAAGACATTTCATTAGAAAATAAAATATGACAGTATGACATGCTCCCATCATATAAGAGATACTACTTGTATTTTTTTTTTTTTTAATATCTGGTTCTTTTTCTAAATTGAATGAGGACCCAGAAAAACTGGAAGAGCAGAGGGACACTGGGAAAGGTAAGTTAATTGCTAGACAGTAGGCTCAGAGAGAGCATTGGTTTGGTAAGGCTGCTTCTTGTCTTTTGGTTAAGCGTAAAAAAAAAAAAAAAAAAAAAACGTAAACAGGTGGTTAATCCTGTCTTAACCAGAATGGTAAACAAAGGCAAGGGATTTGCCTCTGAAGCTTATGTATTTTCTTGAAAGGACTTTTATTTCCGTGTGACATTGAAAAGGATAAGATTTGAATCCTTGACCCTAAAATAAAGATTATTGTCTGATTACTAAATATTCCTTTCCCTCACTTTAGGAAACTGTTTTAAGATTATTTTCTGGGCTACTTAGTGTTACTGAATATTTATCAAAATAAAATTGCTGACTCATTAATATCTAAAGGTAAAGCTTTATGGGGAACAGAAAGAAATGTTCTAGTTAAGTCTGGAGAAGAAGCCAAAGTTAAATTAAACTGGATTTTATTACATTTAAGAAGTTGAGAATGGGGTTCCTCTATATTTGCTTAAACATACGGCTTTCTCAATATTACTTAGTATTTATACCTGGCTGCTTTATTAGTTATATCTTTTATTGAAGGAAAGAAGAACAACAACAACAACAAAAGGTAACTGAGTGTAAAAGAGAAGACGATTCTCCTGTCAGTAATCCCTTGGACCAGCAGGCCTTTCTACCACATTGTCTCCAACGAAGCCTGCTTCTGGGTAAAATTCACAGAACTAGATAAAAGTCCTTGCAAGCTCGAATTTATAAAGTGATAGTAAATGTCAGCTATTATACTGCAGAGGGAACGCAAAGGAATCCTAAATCCCCTTTTGGGATAGATTAAATTGACTGAATTCTCAAGATAATAATATAGTCACTTTAGAGAAAAATCTTTAAAGGGAATCATGGCCATATAGGAGTTTGACTCCTTCCTGCCTTCACCATTTCTTCCCCATACCTTGTTGCATTAAACTAAATAATAATAATATCTAACATTTGTGCAGCATTTATTCTGAGCTAAGCATTTTACATACAATATTTCATTTAATCTTCACAATAACCCTGTAAAATGGATACTATTACTATCCCCATTTTATAGATGAGGAAACTGAGCTTAAGTCATTTTTACAAGGTCACAGAGCAAACAAGTGCCAGAGCCAGCTGGCGTATGTATGTTTGATTCCAAATTCCATACCATTAAACACTACTTTTTAATTTTGCATCCTCATCCAGGATAAAAAAAAAATACCATATCTAAATTCAGGTGGATTTTTTTTTGCATCGACAAATATTCATAAGTTATATAAACGCTATGGGATAACTAGTTAAGTCATCTTTGTTTCCTACTATCTAGTGGTGAGACATGAGGCCACCTGTCCTGGATCTGAAATTCACTGCTTCCTCCCCATTATCTGTGAATAGAGTGTTCGGAGCAGTAAATCACCCTGTGGTTTTTCTTCGTCCCTATTGACCTACAGAGGCCTGTTTCACACTCAGTGAATTCCGTATACATCAGCAGGTTTGTAAGAAGTGTAACGGTCACTAAAGAAACAAAGTAATTTTACACTCTCTTTTAAAAGCAAACAAACCCAGGCAGGGCCATGAACCGGCACAGTGAGCCTGGAAGTGAAGGCGCTACGAAAGTAGACTTTGTGAGAAGGAGAGGCAGTTCACTGGGATGTTCTAAACTAACTTTGATCTCATTTTCTGGCACCCTTGTTCCCAAAAGCACCCTCTGCTTCCCAATCAGACAATGAGACCCTCCAGTGATTTGATATGCTTGATTCAAGGTGCCAGGGATCCCACACTGACATGCATGACCGAGGACAGCCTCACGTGGGCTTGGTCCATGGGGTAACTCATATGGTAGGTGTCTTCCAGTCTCCCCCCCTGATGCCTTTGTATAAATAAAATCAGGTTAAATAAATATGCAGAGCCTTCTGGTGGTAGCATGTAGAGGGAGAGAAGAGGCCAACCGTAGCTTTGTGGTATATGAGTAAAAGATTGTATTGATGGGAGCTTCAGGTCCTATTGAGCCCTGGTGAAACAAGCCCTTCCCCTCTGTTTCCTTAAACACTGTCAGGATACCTGGTTTCAAAGAATGGGGTCCAGGAAACAAGCCTTTCTCCTCCTACCTACTTCCTTCAACACTGTCCAGATACCTGGTTTCAAAAATTGGGGTCCAGGAAAATTTCCAAAATTCAGTACAAATGGCAGTGTTGAGACCCAGAACTCAGAGCACGAGAGAAGGGGAGAAAAACCTTAGGTCCCAAAGGCTCTCCTCCTTCTACCTGAAGTTTATTAGCCAATCTTCTTTTTCCTCTTCCTTTTTGTAGCCTCCCCCCCCCCCCCCCCCCGCCAATTCTCTGTTCAGGAGCAGAGCAATGACTTAGTGGGTGACACGGAAAAAGAACAGCTTCAGACACCAACAGTTCTTGGTGCTATGATTAGTAGTTGCTTCTGCTTGTCATAATACATCAGAAAAACAGCAACCCATCTGTTCCAGATTGATACAGTAAGGGCTCAGCAAGAAGTGTTTACCCAGATTGTGAGAGGGAGTGTCTGCATTTTATGGTGTATTGACATGTGTGCCCGTGAAGCTAAAAGATGTCAGATGGCAGCTCTCTACCTAGCTGTGTGTCATGTAACATCTGTCACCACAATAGCTAAGAGTTTTGACAAGTGGGTTGTTTCAGCATGAAAAAGTCCAAGTGGGAGGAAGAATATCCTCTCCTGGGAGTTAAATGCCACTTCACAGCTACAGCTCCACTTAGTCTAGTCTACACGCTGAATATAATAGGATAGGAACCAAACCACCTCTCCAACCCACAAAACAAATTGCATAACAGGTTGTGTTGACGTTTCCCAGGCAATTCTCACTAGTGGTAATTCGCAGCACATAAATGCTGATGACTAATTACCTTGGCCTGTGTAGACATTAGGTGTCTCAAAGTAAACTATTATCCAAAAGCCTGACTTGAGAGATACGTGGACAGTAAAACTCCAAGTTTTACTTGGGGGGTAGGGGGCAGAGAAAGAGTACATGAATAAATTGTTACATAGATTTTAGGAGGTAGAGTTGGACAAGCCTCAACCTCTATATGCTAATGTCTCTAAAAATAAATTTAGTTCACAGTAAGTAGCATATGAAGCCTCTCTACACGTTTACTTGAATGTCTATGTTTCCTCTAGACTGTCTGTTGTCAGAGGCTAATACCTAAAATTTAACTCCAGGAACATCTGGTATTCTTAAAACATGTCGGAGAAATGGGTGGCTTCTGGGCAGCATATGTGGATATGAGGTGGAATAAATCACTCACTTTTCTGGAAGAAGTATCAAGGTCAAAGAGTTGATTCATCATAACAAGGTGTTAACAAGGTGTCACAAGAACAGAGGGCCCTGCCTACTAAACCCCTCTTACTGTGTCCTTAAGTGAGAAGAGGTGAAGACCAGAATTTCTATAAAGCAGGGACATAGGGACAGCAATTGAATTAGTAAAATGGACTGGAGGACTTGTCTTGAAGCTGGATTGGCCAAATACAGTTTTGAATTACAGTCTTTTTTTTTCTTTAACTTTGGTAAATGGCTTTGGGGAAGGTGGAGACTACAGGCTGCTAACTAAAAAAATCTGTTGCTATCGAGTCAATTCCTGTTCACAGTGACCCTATACAACCGAGTAGAACTGCCCCATGGAGTTTCCAAGGAGCGCCTGGTAGATTCTAACAGCCAACCTTTTGGTTAGCAGCTGTAGCACTTAAACAATATGCCACCAGGGTTTCCATAGGTGGCTAAACCTACAAAAGTCCCCCCCCAAAAGGAGCTCTGGTGGCACAGTGGTTAAAGTGCTTGGCTGCTAACAGAATGGTTTTTGGTTCAAATCCACCAGTCACTTAGCAGGAGAAAGATGTGGCAGTCTACTTCCGTAAAGGTTACAGCCTTGGAAACCCTATGGGGCAGTTCTATTCTGTCCTATAGGGTTGGTATGCATCGGAATCGACTTGATGGTAAAGGGTTTTGTTTTTAAAGTCATCCTTTGAAATTGCCATTGGTGGGAAAGAAACTGATCCTTTGAAAATGTTTATTCCCGACTGGTCTTTTTACCTTTTTTTTTTTTTTTTTTTTTATGTAATTTATTTTTCATGGAGAAACCGGGATGTAGGCATTGAATTTATGTCAATTAATCTTAAGTAAATGTAAATGCCTACATTTCAAACCCTGCTGACTGGTTTTATGTAACTTAAGTAAATGTAAATGCCTACATTTCAAACCCTGCTGACTGGGTTTTACATAACTGAAATGCATATCTTTTCTGTTGAATTATTGGTGTTAAGCTTAGCTTTGTTTTCATACTGCTTTCACTCATTTAAAGGTGTTAAAATAGTTCTTTGGAGGGTGAAATCTCACATGTATTTTTTCTCAATACTATCCAGATACCAAAAAAAAAAAAAAAATGAATAGAACACATTTTGGTCATTCATGGTACCTTCTCATTTTATTCTGACTACATTATAAGATGGGATTCTAGACCAAAAGTACTATACTCTTTTTTTTTTTTCAGTTGTGCCTTAGATGAAGGTTTACAGAGCAAATTAGTTTCTCATTAAAAAATTAATACAATATTGTTTTGTGACATTGCTGCCAACCCCACGATGTGTCAACATTCTCCACTTTTTGACTTTGGGTTCCCCGTTTAAAGTACTATGTTCTAATTCCAACTTCCCAACACCAGACTCATCACAAGATATATACATTCTGTAAGAAAATCCCGCATAATTAATATGAATTGTATTCTCTTTTTCTGAAAGCTACTCTGTTTATATTTTCCTTAAGATGTTGTACTATAATATATAAACACTGTGATGCTAAGAGATTCAGAATTATTGAAGAATTCTGACAATTTAAAATGCAACTCTGTTTGACCATGTCAACCAAACCACTTATCACTTATGTGACCCTGATTGCAGTAAAACTAAGAGATAATATTTTTAGGTGCCTAAGGGTCAGTGATTACTTCAAATCCCTAAAAATAGGTTAGGAAAATGACCTTGAATCTTATCACATCCACAGCATAAAACCAGGACCAAACTGAGATGGGATCATCAGTGCCCTTTCAAAATGATAAGAAGCCCTGGTAGCACAGTGGTTAAACGCTTGGCTGTTAACCAAAAGGTCAGTGGTCGGAACCCACCAGCTGCTCCATGGAAGAAAGATGTGGCCATCTGCTTCTGTAAAGCATACAGCTTTGGAAACCCTGTGGGGCAGTTTTATCTTGTCCTATAGGGCCGCTAAATGATATTCTGTAAACATCTATCTCCATTTATTTTGAAGAAAGGCAGAGTAAGAGAATGGTAGAGAAGGCTGACCACTAGAAGGAATAGTCTCATCTTTACTGACTCAAGCAGTTCAGCTCTGGCCCTGAGTATGCTTACCCCATTCAAAACACGGATACCTGAATTCAAGGAGACTGATCTTCCTTAAAAGGTAGGGGGTCTCTACCCAAGTTGCTTATCAAAGTAATTCTCTAACTATATATTCTATGAGAGAATTCTGGCAAATGCAATTTTCTCTATTTACGCTTTCAATGATTTTTTTAAAAATAATTTTTATTGTGCTTAAGTGAAAGTTTACAAAATCAAGTCAGTCTCTCACACAAAAACTTATATACACCTTGCTACATACTTCAAATTTCTCTCGCCCTAATGAGACAGCCCGCTCTCTCCCTGCACTCTCTCTTTTCATGTCCATTTCGCCAGCCTCTAACCCCCTCTACCCTATAATCTCCCCTCCAGGGAGTAGTTGCCAACATAGTCTCAAGTGTCCACCTGATCCAAGAAGCTCACTCCTCACCAGCATCCCTCTTCAACCCATTGTCCAGTCCAATCCATGTCTGAAGAGTTGGTTTCGGGAATGGTTCCTGTCCTGGGCCAACAGAAGGTCTGGGGGCCATGACCACTGGGGTCCTTCTAGTCTCAGTCAGACCATTAAGTCAATGATGTTTTAATACTCACTAACATTTTGACACCCCTTAAAGTTTGACATCTAACTTTGCCAACCAGCCAACCACTTAACCTTGCTTCTATCCATACAAATCACCCATCCCGATTTTTATTTCCTTGTTCAAAAGAAGTAGTTTTCCAGCTGGGGAAGCACAAGTAATTTAAAGTTTCTTAGCTCTAGAGTTTTTTTTTTTTTTTTTTTTGAATATCATTCCCTTTTCCAGATATGAAGTATTTGGGAGTATCAAGAAACAAAGCGTAGGAAATAAGATAGTCTTGGCCCATTTCTCTTACTTCCACCATTAAAGGCTTGCTAAGATTCATGTTTGTCTTTAATTGTCTCAGTTAAAAACTTTCCAGTTTTATTCCCTTTGAGTTAAGAATCACTTGTGAAGAGACTCTGATCAGGAAAGAGCTTCAGAAAATTATGCAGTTAAGTAGCAATTTGTGAATATTGCTTCATGAAAGTGTCACCTGATTTGTCTGGACAACAGAGGACTTAAGTTTCCATTTGTATTAATTTACTATTGCTGCTGAACAAATTTATGCAAATTCAGTGGATTAAAACAACATAATTTCTTATCTTACAGTTCTGGAGATCAGAAGTCTGAGATGAATCTCACTGGGCTATAAATCAATGTTTTGGCTGGGCTGCATTCTCTTTGGAGGTTCTAGAGGAGAACCTGTTTCTGTTATCTTTTCCTGCTTCTGGAGGCTGCCCACATTCCATGGCTCATGGCCTCTTCATCTTTAAAGTGCTTGGTTGAGTCTTTCTCACCCACATCACCCAGCACTGACTCTTCTGCCTCCCTCTTCCACATTTAAGGACCCTTGTGATTATCTTGGAGCCCTGGTGGCACAGTGATTGAGAGATCAGCTGCTAACCAAAAGGTCGGCAGTTCAAATCCATTGGCCACTCCTGGGAAGCCCTATGGGACAGTTCTACTCTGTCTTATAGGGTTGCTATGAGTCAAAATCGAATTGAGAGCAATGGCTTTGGTTTTTTTGGTTGGTGATTATATTGGGCCCACCTAAATAATCCAAGATAATTTCTCTACCTCAAGGTCAGGTGGACTAGCAGCCTTCATTCCACCTACTATCCTAATCCTCCTTTGACATGGAACATGGCATATTCACAGGTTCTGGGAATCAGGATGTGGACATCTTTGGGAGGCCATTATGCTGCCTACCACATCATATTAAAACACTTATCTAAACATTATAAAGCTTGGAGTATTCTCATTTTCAGTATTGATTCCTGATTGAGTGTCTATTTGACAAGTTTTCCAGACTTCTACAGTGTGGACCACCTCTTCTCAGGAACTTGGCAGAAGAACAGAAGGAAAGGGGATGGGGATCATCCAACTCCCCTGAGTTCACTAAAATGCTGCAGGGAGAAGACTGAAAATGATAGACTGAAAGACTTAAACATCACTGTCTGCTATAATTCATCCCATTGCTGGATAGGAACCAAATAAGTTATTAAATTCAATCCATTTCAACTCGATTCAACAAAAATATGGAGAGAATACTGGGTGTTTTGCCTGGGAATGTCAAGTACTGATGCCCTTGTGTGACTTTCAGTCATGTAGGAGAATTAAGAGAAGTTTCAAAAAGACACAAATACAATGAATATACCAATATTTGCTTCCAGTTGCATATGCAGGAAGAGTTCAGAAAATTGACTAACAGAAAATATGTGAAAAATAAAACCAGCCTAAACTTCTACTGCTAGGAGTTAATTGTAGTCATACATGATCCTGGAGGCTGTCAAATTCTGGCTCCCCACAAATGCCACCAAAGCAGTCTTATGAAAGCAGAACTGAGTTTATTACTTGCAGTAAGGGTGACCAGTACCCTACAGATTCCCGGTAGTGTCTCAGAGGGTGTAGGGCAAAGGCAGGATATTTATAATGTTTTGGAGGTCTGGTTTTAGGTGGGTCTTTTTTTTTTTTTTTTCTTTTCAGTAAGGGAGACTTTCAATATGGGATTAGGCAATGTTCATGACATAATAGTTCAGGGATGGAGAAAAGGATTTCAAAGTGAATCTTAAGGAGTAAAATAGTCATTCAAGAAATATTTATGGCCCAAGAAGAGGAAAAAGTGATAGAGTTATGTATTGGATGCATTACTTATTAAAAAACAGTAAATAAAAATAAAAATGTCCTACTTTACTCCAATTCAGTCCCTTGTGTACACTGTTGGTGCCTTGCCCAAATCACTTCCATCACTTTCACCAGCTCTGTGTGTCCACCCCCCAGCTTCTGCATGCTTTGCTGGTACCAGCTTCTGCGTTGTCGTTTGGCAATGGCACTGCCTAGCTCATAGGGAGAGCAGGAAGTGCCCAATACAGGTAGTCTCCGACTTACGACGTATTCGTGTTACAACCAACTGCACAGCTGTCTTCTTTTTTTTGAATTTTTATTTTGCTTTAGGTGAAAGTTTACAGAGCACCTTAGTTTCCCATTCTATAGTTTGTACATAAAATGTTTCATGACATTGCTTTTGTTCCCCACGATGTGTCAGCACTCTCCCCATTTCTGCCTTCTGTTCCTGCTTCTTTTTGTCTGGATTTTCTACCCCTTCCTGTCTTCTCATCTTTGCTTTTGGGCAAATGTCCTTTTGATCTTGTATATTTGATCATCCTACGGAACACGTTCCTCTCAGGTGTTGTTGTTTATTTTACGGGCCTGGCTATTGTTTGGCTGAAAGGTGGTTTCCAGAAATGGCTTCAGTTCCAGGTCAGAAGGGTATCTTAGGGCTATAGCCTCGGGGGTTCCTCCAGTCTGTGTCAGATCGGTAAGTCTGGTCTTTTTTGTGAATTCAATTTTTTCCCTACATTTTTCTCCTGCTCTGTCCGGGATCTTCTGTGGTGATCCCAGTCAGAGTGGTCAGTAGTGGTAGCTCATAACCATCTAGTTCTTCTGGTCTTGGGGTTATGTAGCCTGTAGTTCGTGGGGTGCATTAGTCCTTCATACTAATTTCTCCCTTGAGTCTTTGGTTTTCTTCGCACTCCTTTGCTCTGGATAGGAAGAGACCAATAGTTTTATCTTAGATGCTCATTCATAAGCTTTTAAGGCCCCAGACACTACTCACCAAAGCAGGATGCAGAGCATTGTCTTCGTGAACTATGTTGTGACAATTGATGTAGATGTCTCCCAAGCCTGTGGTCCTTGCCTTTGAGCCTAGGAACTTCATTAATGAGGTGTTTGGTTAATGTCTAAGAAGTTTCCATGACTGCCCCCTGTGTGCTCTATTGTCTATATTAATATACTTTCAGCACCTATAATTATATATGTAGAAATATCTACAACCAAACTATATCTGCGGGTGGGTGTGCTCCCTTATACCCTCCCACAACTTTTTAGCATACCTATCTACCTATGTATCCATTTGTAAATTATTGTTTGTTAATTCTGTTGGTGCAGGATGGTCTGTGTTATAGTAATTACCATAGTTGCTCTTTACTCTTGTATTCCTCTCAATGTCTTCCTTTGCCTTGGTCATGTTGTGCTGACTTCCTCCATATTGTGTATTGCCTTTCCCTTCACTAATGACAACAAGTGTCTTCTATCTAGTTAGTATTTTCATCTCTGATAACCACTGAAGAATTTTTCTTTAATATGTATAAACCTTTTCTTGTTTTTTTGTTATGATAGTGGTCTCATACAGTATTTGCCCTTTTGTGATTGACTCAGCACAGTGTCCTCCAAATTCATTCACGTTGTGAGATGTTTCATGGATTCATGGTTATTCTTTATCTTGTGTAGTATTCTATTGTGTGTATATACCACAGTTTGTTTGTTCATTCATTCGTTGATGGGCACTCAGGTTGTTTCCATCTTTTTGCAATTGTGAATAATGCTGCAATGAACATGGGTGTGCATGTCTATTCGTGTCACGGCTGGCTCTTATTTCTTTAGGGTATATACCTAGGAGTGGGATTGCTGGATCATGTGGTATTTGTATTTCTAGATTTTAAAGGAAGTGCCATACCATTTTCCATAGTGGTTGTACCATTTTGCATTCCCACCAGCAAGTTCCAACTTCTCCACAACCTCACCAATATTGTTCATCTTCTGTTTGTTTGATTAGTGCCATTATTGTTTGGGTGAGATGGTATCTCATTGTAGTTTTGACATGCATCTCTCTCATGGCTAATGATCACAAACATTTCTTCATGTGTTTGTAAGCTGCCTGAATGTCTTCTTTGGTGAAGTGTCTGTTCATATCCTTTGCCCATTTTTTAATTGAATTGTTTGTCTTTTTCGTTTTTGAGGTGTTGAAGTTTTCTATAAAGTTTAGAGATTAGACCCTTGTTGCATATATTGTAGCCAAAAATTGTTTCCCAGTCTGTAGGTTCTTGTTTTACTCTTTTGGAGAAGTCTTCTGATGAGCATTTGAGCATAAGTGTTTAATTTTGAGGAGGTCCCATTTATCTAGTTCATCTCCTGCTGTTTGTGCATTTTTAGTTACGTTTGATATCCTATTTTGCCATATTAGGGTCCTTAATGTTGTCCCTATTTTTCTTTCATGATCTTTATAGTTTCAGGTTTTATTTTTAGGTCTTTGATCCATTTTGAACTAGTTTTTGTATATTTCATTTTTCTACAAAAAGACATCCAGTTTTGCCAGCACCATTTCTTAAAGAGACTCTCTCTTCCCCGTTTAATGGACTTTGGCCCTTTGTCGAAGATTAGCTGTCCATAGTTCAATGGATTTATATCTGGGTTCTCAATTCTATTCCATTGGTCTATGTGTCTATTGTTGTACCGCTACCAGGCTATCCTGACCACTGTAACCGTAGAGTAGGTTCTGAGATCATGTACTGTGAGACCCCTACTTTGCTCTTCTTCTTCAATAATACTTCACTTATCCAGGGCCTCTTTTCATATAAAGTGTGTGATTAGTTTTTCCATCTCATTAAAGAATGCTGTTGGGATTTAGATGGGGGTTACATTATATCTACAGATTACTTTTGGTATTATCGACACTTTCACAATGTTAAGTCTCCCTATCCATGAGCATGGTATGTTTTTCCATTTATGTAGTTCTCTTTTTGTTCTGTGCAGTAGTGTTTTGTAGTTTTCTTCATATAGATCTTTTATATCCCTAGTTAGATTTATTCCCAAGTATTTTATCTTTTTGGAGGCTACTGTAAATGGTATTGTTTTCCTCATTTCCTTTTTAAAGTTCTCTTCATTGGTGTAGAGAAATCCAATTGATTTTTGTATTTTTTTTTTTGTATATCTTATAAGCAGTATGTACTACATACAATGTTGCAGTGTGTAAATTGATGTTATCATCCTCAGATGTAATATTTCCAACTCTCAAAGACAAATAAAGATCAGATTTATAAAGATACTGATAATAAAAGGCAATAACAACAAAAACTAAAAAAAAAAAAAAAAGATTAGGTGTTCAATTCACATCAGAACTGACTTATGACGGAGCAGCCATCAGAACAGAACCTTGTTGTAAGTCAAGGACTGCATGTAGTCTACATTTCACTTCAGTGATCAGTAAATGACAACTGACTAGTGTGGGAGAACAGAAGTGCAGCTACTTTGCTTTAAGGTGGGGTAAACTCTGAGGGGGATATTTATGCTCCAGAGTTCCACCCAGGATCAGGCTGCGTCTAGGATTCTTCTTGAAACTGCTCCCTTACTTAGCTTTTCCCTTTTTCCTATTCTGTTTCTCCTATTATCCTTGCTAGTTTCTTCTAGGATTATTTCCTTGAAAAATCATTTTAACTCAAATCCCTGGATAAGGATCTGCTTCTGGCAGAACTCAACTCACACAAGTCCCTAAAATTCCTTCACCAGAAATCTATCTAAAGTAAAGATCTGATCATATCAGTTCTCTGCTAAAGCCGTCAGAATCTGCTCATTACCTGCTTGATGCCTTCATGTGGCATTCAAGTTTAGCCTTATTGGCTGTTGCCTGCCTCTCAAGCCTCAAGTCTCACCAATCCCAGTTTCCTACTCTGTTGTTGTTGCTAGGTACTGTGGAGTCAGCTCTGATTCATAGTGACCCTATGCACAACAAAATGAAATATTGCCTGGTCCTGCACCATGCTCACAATTGTTGTTATCCTTGAGCTCATTGTTGCAGCCACTGTGTCAATCCACCTTATTGAGGGTCTTCCTCTTTTCCACTGACACTGTACTTTACCAAGCATGATGTCCTTCTCCAGGGACTGATCTCTCCTGACAACATGTCTAAAGTATGTAAGACACAGTCTGGCTGTCCTTGCTTCCAGTGAGCATTCTGGTTATATGTCTTCCAAGACAGATTTGTTTGTTCTTTTGGCAGTCCTCGGTATATTCAATATTCTTTGCCAACACCACAATTCAAAGGTGTTAATTCTTCTTTGGTCTTCCTTATTCATTGTCCAGCTTTCACATGCATATGATGCGATGGAAAATACCATGACTTGGGTCAGGCGCACCTTAGTCCTCAAGGTGACATCTTTGCTTTTCAACACTTTAAAGAGGTCTTTTGCAGTAGACTTACCCAATGCAATGCATCATTTGATTTCTTAACTGCTACTCCCATTTTTTTTTTTTTTACTCCCATGGCTGTTGATTGTGGATCCAAGTAAAATGAAATTCTTGACAACTTCAAGCTTTTCTCCATTTACCATGATGTTGCTCATTGGTCCAGTAGTGAGGATTTTTGTTTTCTTTATGTTGAGGTGCAAGCCATACTGACAGCTGTGGTCTTTGATCGTCACCAGTAAGTGCTTCAATTCCTTTTTACTTTCAGCAAGCAAGGTTGTGTCATCTGAATAATGCAGGTTGTTAATGAGTCTTCCTCCAGTCCTGATGCCCCATCCTTCTTCATTTCTCCAGCTTCTCGGATTATTTGCTCAGTATACAGATTGAATAGGTATGGTGAAAGGATACAACCCTGACGCACACCTTTCCTGACTTTAAACCAATCAGTATCCACTTGTTCTGTCTGAACAACTGCTCTGTGGTGCAGAAATGCTCAACTGCTTTTGGTTTCCCATTCATCTCTTTCTCATTTACTTGGTTTCTGATGTTTCTGTTACCTATGAAAGTTTTAGCAGCCCCTCAGGACTGGGCAGTGTTTTGTTCTGTAGTACATAGTGAACCAACTCGATGACACCTAACAATAACAGCAGCCTCCACAGCTTCCCCAGATGGTCTAATGTTCATCTTCTACGGTCTTCTAATAATTCATCCAATCACTTGCATTGCATTTACCATATTGTATTGCAATTCTCTTTTTTCATTTGTCTCTCAAACTAGACAATGACATCCTTAAAAGCAGGAATCATGTCTTTATCATTTTTTTTTTTAAGTTTCTCATTCAAAAATTTATACACATATTGTTTTGTGACATTGGTTGCAATTCCCACAATGTGACAGTACTCTCCCTCTTTCTATCCTGGGTTCCCTGTGTCTATTTGTCCAGCTTTCCTGTCCCATCCTGCTTTCTCATCTTGCTTTTGGGCAGAAGTTGCCCATTTGATCTCATATATTTGATTGAACTAGCAAGGACCCTCCTCACATGTTTTATAGGTCTGTCTAACCTTTATCTGAAAAGTGAGTTTCAGGAATGGTTTCAGTTCTGGGCTAGCAGAGCATCTGGGGGCTGTAGTCTCAGGGGTTCCTCCAGTCTCTGTTGGACCAGTAGGTCTTGTCTTTTTTCATGAATTTGAGTTTTGTTCTACAATTTCCTGCCACTCTGTCCAGAACTCTTTGTTGTGATCCCTGTTAGAGCAATCGGTGGTGGTTGTCTTCATCATTTTAATGTCCTCACTGGCTAACACAATGCCTAGCACATAGGCTGTCGTTAAAAGTTTTTGAATGAATATACATAACCATTTTTTTCATGCAGAGTAACCAGAGATGTGAAGATAATTATAGTAGTATACTCTTCAAATGTCATCACGTAGAAACTGGAAACACACTCAGCATAATAAAAATGACAGAGTTTCAAAATATTTATGCTTCTGGCAGTCAAGGCATAACTATAGTGGTTGACACTGATTAGGCATAGGTATTAGGGCTTCATCCTACAATCTGTATCTTGGGCTTTTTTGCTCAAAAATTTTTTACTCCATCTCAGATGATAAAACGGGCTGGTTACAGCCTTTATGTAACCCTGGTTGTTTTTTCAGTGGCTTTGTTTACAAAATTTTTTTTTTTGACTTTGTGGTTTTTGTGGACTCCGCAGGACTGCTCCCTGACCTGTCTCCTGGATTAGGAACACAGCCTGCTGGTTCCACAGCGGCCGCTCACCACCATGCTCATTCCTTAGCTGGGCTGGCATAAGTGAATATGCCACAGGAAAAACAAGAGAGAGAGCTAAAATAAGCTCATTTGGTTTCCTCCTGCCAGAAACTATTTGGGAGAATAATTCAACATCCATCAAATGTGAAAATGTCAAACTTAGGAGAAAAAAGAGAATATTGGCTACTTTTAAGGAAAAGTCACATCCCCATAAATTGGAGTGAAGTATTTGCCACATCCAGAGACATGGCAATAGGATTTGTGGCATGGAGAGCCAGGGTCAGAGTGAGGCGAAAGGTCAGAGCGAATATGGTCCACAGATATTCAGTTATGTAAGGCAAGGTTTTCTTTTATCTACAAATGGTCTGCATCTGGAAGATATCTAGCCAGATCTACATTGGGAGTGCCCAGAGAATCATAAAATATGTGTTATTTGGAAGTCTGATTGAGGGTTTTTTCTGTCTCTTGTTTCTCAAATTATGGTCTACCTGTTTTTCCATTCCATCCCCTCTTGCCTCCTCAAGGACATCGTTCCAGTAGATTACCTCTTCTCTCCCCTGCATCATCAATTTTGCCTCTCTGCTGGACCATTCCCTTCAGCATCAACCCTGTTATTTCCTCCATGTCCTCCAAGTCCTTTCTTTATCCCCTCTTTCCCCTATGGCTCCTGTACCATTTCATTTCTTCTTTTTACAGTAAATAGGAAAAACATTCAAGTTTTCTATACTTGTATCTTCAATTACTTTCCTGGCACTCTAAGTTTAGCCCTCTTTAATAAAGCATTTGCAGACATACTCTATCCAAACTGCTCTTGTCAAGGTTACCATTGACCATCACCTTGCTAAATCCAATGGTCAGTTCTCAGTTTTCAGTTTATTTGGATTTTCAGCAGCATTTAGCAGAGTTCATCACTCTCTCCTTAAAAAAAAAAAAAAAAAATTTTTTTTTTTCTCCATACAGCTTCTAGGAAAAGGCACTTTTACCTCATTGGTCCCTCCTCCTCAGTCACTGTACTGGTTCCTCTCATCTCCTTGGCTTCTTGACATTGAAGTGCTCAGTGCTTGCAATCTTTCCTTTTCTAACCACTCCCTTGGTGAACTTATCCAGTATTGTGGATTTAAAAACTCCAATGACTCCAAAATTTACATTTGCAGCCTAAAACCCTTTCCTAAACTCTAGATTCACATCTGCCTACTCAGTATATCTACTTGGATGTCAAAAATACATCTCAAACTTAACGTGTCCCAAAATAAATTCCTGGTTTCTTCCCTCAAAACTGCCCCACAAAGTTTTTCCCTTTCAAGGACTTTCTCCCAGTTGCTGAAGATTAATACCTTGAAGTCATGTTTAACTCTTCACTGTTACTCACACCCAGATATAATCTGTTAGCAAATCCTGCTGTATCTACCTTCAGTATCTATCCAGAATCTGACCACTTCTCATTCTCTCCACTGTTGCCGTTATGGTATATTTAAGTCATCATAATCTCTCTCCTGGATTATTGTATTAGCTTCCTAGTTGATCTCCCAGCTTCTACCTATTTAAAAGTGATACCTACACCACATCCCTGTGCACTCCCTATTCTCCATGCCTACTTTGTTTTACCTCTATACCATTTTTTGGCATTTAACTATATATGTATAAAAAATACGTATAGTTATATATATATACACATATGTATATATATATTTTATACATATACAATTTAATATACCCATTTTAAGTGTGCATTTTTATGAGTTTGAGAAATTTAGACAATCATGAGATTCTACTGCAATCAAGATATAGAGCATTGCCTTCATGCCAAAAAGTTCCCTTGTGCCCTTTTCTTTGCAGTGAATTATCTCCCCATCCCTGGCTCCAGGCAACTACTGATGTGCTTTTGATGGAAATGTGGGGTGGAGGTGGGAGGAAATGGGAGAAAGAACAACATGTCTTATGCTAATGAGAAAGATCCAACAAAGAGGAAAAATAGATTATGCAGATCACATAGATTACATTTGCCTTTTCTAGAATTTCATATAAATGAAATTGGTATACTATGTACTCTTGTTTCTGGTGCCTTTCATTTAGGATAATGTTTTGAGATTCATCCATGTTGTTGCATGCATCAGTTGTTCATCCCTTTTTATTTCCGAGTAGTATTCCATTGTGGAGTCCCTGGGTGGTACAGTGGTTAACATGCTGGCTGCTAATTGAAAGGTTAAATGTTTGAGTTCACCCAGAGGTGCCTCAAAAGAAATACCTGATGATCTACTTCTGAAAAATTAGCCATTGAAAACCCTATGGAGCACGGTTCTACTCTGACACACATGGGGTCACCATCCATCAGAATTGACTCAATGGCAACTGGTGGTAGTAGCAGTGGTAGTGTTAGTAGTATTCCATTGTAAGAACGTACCACAGTTTGCTTATTCATTCACCACTTGGTAGTCATTTGGGTTGTTTCCAAATTAGGGCTCTGAGGAATAAAGCCGCTATGAACATTCTTATATAAACCTTTGCTTGGATATATTTTCACTTGTGTTAGGTAAATACCTAGGAATGAAATTCCTGGGTCATATGGATGTATATGTTTAACTTCATAAGAAACTACTGAACTATTTGCCAAAGTGGTTATACAATTTTACATTCCTATCAAGCGTTATGGAAACCCTGGTGGCGTAGCGTTAAGAGCTACGGGTGCTAAGCAAAAGGTTGGCAGTTCAAATCCATCAGGCACTCGTTGGAAACCATATGGGGCAGTTCTACTCTGTCCTATAGGGTCACTATGAGTCAGAATCGACTCGACGGCAATGCGTTTGGTTTTTTTTTTTTTTGGTGTCAGCCCTTATGAGAGTTCTAGTTGCTCTGCATCCTTGGTAACACTTGGTATTTTCAGTCTTTTTTAAATTTAGCTCTTCTAGTGGGTGTGTGTGTAGTGGCATCTCATCATGGGTTTAATTTCCACTTCCTTATGACTAATGATGTTAAGCATCTTTTCATGTGCTTATTAACCATTCATATATTTTCTTTGGTAAAGTGTCCGTTGAAATCCTTTGTTCATGTTTTTAGTTGGGTTGTTGTTTTATCATTGAGTTGTAAGCTTTCTTTATATATTCTAGACATGAGTCCTTTGTCAGATATATGTAATACAAATATTTTTTCCCAGTATGTGGATTGCTTTTCATTTTCTTAAAGGTATCTTTTAAAGAATAGACATTCAAAAATTTTCGATGCAGTCTAATTTATTGGTTTTTATTTTCTTATATTGTTTGATCTTTTTGCATCCTAGCTAAGAAATCTTTGCTTACCTGAAAGTTTTGAGGGTTTTCGCCTATGATACAATGAATATTTTGCTTATTTTATATTGTCTCTCACAGAATAAAAAGTGCTACCAAGTACTAGAGAAATATTTGAATGTAGCTCAACCGAATGTCTCCACTTTTCAATTTAGGGCTTGACTAGACTGTACTTTCTTAGTTTGATGATGAGTTTCTCTGGAGAGACAATATAGTATAGCGGTTAAGAGTAAATGCATGCAAAACAGATGGATATAAAATTGAAATCTGCGGTCTACACATAGTCACCGTGTTTGGGGAAGTTACTTAACGTCTGTAAACTTCTTTCCTCATATCCAAAATGGAAGCAATGATGATTTCATGAGAAAATACATACAAAGTCCCTGGGCCCAATCCTGGGTACATGGTTAGGGTATTACCCATTATTATTATCATATTTTTTATACTAATAAAGTAAGTTATTGCTACCTGCAATGCCAAGGTAACTGACAGGATATGGTGAGTAGTATTTATAAAATAGTCATAGCTTAAAAGTATTGCTATATTTGTTATTATTAAATTATTGTAGGACTATTTCCCAAATAGTAATGAGCCACATGTTTCACAGTTGGCAGTACGTTTTTGTAACAAAAATTTGGGGGTGTTTGTAATTTATTACTGCCATATGTCAACAGACTCTTTCCAAACTTCTAAGAATAGCATAACCTCAAATTATTTTTACCACAAAAGGGCCATCTAAAAATGTCTTGGCTGGTGCTGCTTCTGTTTCGTAAAGCCAGGTCTGGAAGGGTCTGTGTAGGTTTAATGTACTTGTGGCAGAGACTTGTTTGTTCTCTCCTCATCCCTGATGATGACAACCACTCGTTCAGTCACATGCTAGGTCTCAGGACAGAATATAGATTTACCTGCTGAAACTTTTCCCACTTACGGAAATTTGGGCAAGTTAGAAAGAGAGCTAACTCTCTCACATTATTTGTATGTCATTTATTATTAAGTTAGCTTGTCACATTTAGAATCCTAGGCTAAATATTTAATGAGCCATCTGAGCTCTGACATTGGTTACATTTAATAAATAGATATTTATATCCAGCCACTGAAAAGGACAACTTTTTGGTTCCTTCTGATCATTGCTAAGCCATAAGCACGAGAGTCTAATTACGTATTCTATGGTGGCTTTTCCGGAGGATGTAAACACAGTAAAACCGAATTTGATGTAAATAGGTTGTGATGACTGAGGGGCTTTTGTTGTCCGAATTATTTCAAGCCTGTGTTGCTGGCATGGCAGTGCCCATTCTTCAGTGAAAGATCCTGAAAGTGGGGAATGACTCATCATTATACTCTCACCGGTCTATCGGCTTCAATGCAAACCACACAAGTTACATACAGTTTGGTTTTGACTGTTTGTCATATTGTTAAGTAGGATTTAGCTGAATTTCATTTGCATCCTTACCACTTGTTGTGGATTGAATTGTGTCCCCTCCAAAACACATGGGTCAGCTTGGTGAGTCTATGATTCCCAGTATTGTATGATTGTCCACCATTTTGTCATCTGATGTGATTTTTTTATTTGTTGTAAATCCTACCTCTATGATAAGGAAGTGGGGATTAGCGGCAATTATATTAATGAGGCAGGACTCAACCTACAAGATTAGGTTGTTATCTTCTTAAATCAATCTATTTTGAGATATACAAGAGAGAAGCAAGCAGAAAGACATGGGGACCTCATACCACCAAGAAAGCAACGCAGGGAGCAGAGATCATCCTTTGGACCTGGGGTTTCTGTGCAGAAAACCTCCTAGACCAGGGGAAGATGGATGACAAAGACCTTCCCCCAGAGCAGACAGGGAGAGAAAGCCTTCCCCTGGACCTGGCATCCTGGGTTCAGACTTCTAGCCTCTTAGACTGTGAAAGAATAAATTTCTCTTTGTTAAAGAGTATTTGTGATATTTCTGTTATAGCAGCACTGGATAACTAAGACACCCCTGAATTATATTCTCTTCTTCCCCATGTTTTTTTCAGGGCATAATATGCCTTTTTCAGAGTTAGGGAAGCCAATTCTTGGAATACCAGAATTATTCTGCTTTCTGATCACTTGTTGCGTTCTGCAGAACGTCTCTGGGTGTCAATGTGCGCTTCTTTCTGTGTCTCTGCTTCTTTGAGGTTTTGCAGAGTCCCTGGGTGGTGCAAATGGTTAATGGGCTAAGATGCTAACCAAAAGGTTAGAGATTCAAGTCCACCCAAAGTCACCTCAGAAGAAAGGTCTGCCATTGTACTTCTGAAAACTCAGCCATTGGAAACCATATAGAGCACAGTTCTACTCTGACACATGCGGGGTCACCATGAGTTGAAATTGACTCGACAGCAACTGGTTACTGTTTTTTTCACTTTTGCAGTAGGTTGTTCCCAAGGAGGCCTGACCATGGTGCATTTGTACCAAGTGGAGCCCTTGGACTTACGGTCAGCAGAGCAAAGAATGCAGCTTTTTTTCTGACCCAAACAGATGCTACGTTTCCTAAATGTAGGTGTGGTGGTTGTGGGTATTGGGGCCCTGCCAAAGATGATTATCCTGAAAAATACCTTTTTTTTTCACCCTTTGGTGAATTAAAGCTTTTTTTTTTTTTTTTTGTCTGTATTCTTGAGAATAGATGATTAGTAAGTCAATGTCCCTGAGAAGGCCGTTACTTTAGGTTATTGGTCTTATATATTTTAATGTGAATGGGTTTCTGACCATTTCTTGTGAACTGTGATAGAAGTGGCAGAACCAAATGGAACAGTGGATATGTGAGGAGAGGTGGAAGAGGGCAATATTGAAGGATAGAAAAGGGGGAAAGGGTGCCAAACACCAAATCTCCCTACTCTCCAGTTTTTCTAGCACTAATACTTAGTGATCCTGGAAGTGGGACCCAGAGGCCTTTGTGGTTATCAAGCAGAGAGCCTAAAGCAGTGGTTCTCAACCTCTGCTGTACATTAGCATCACCCAGAAAGTTCTAAAAATACCTGAGTGTGGGTCCTACACCTCATCCCCGGATGGCTGATTTAACTACTGTAAGATGAGGCCCAGGGATTGGTATTTTATAAGCTCTCCCAGTGTTTCTCAAGTATAGCCAGCCTTGAGAACCCTAACCTACAGGAAACTTCAGCAGTCCCCAAGAGGGGGGATCCCCGTTTTGTTATCTTCTCTTCAGGAGTCAGGGGGAAGTCCTAAGGACTGTTTAGCAACGGAAGAAATCCCCACTTCTATTTTGTGGGAAGAGGAGGAGGAGATGGGTTTGTCATTGCCGCTGGAAACTCCCTGGTCCCCAGGATGCTTCCTGATCTCTCTGTGCAGACACTGGCTACAGAATGCCTAAAGGGCCGTGGCCTGCTGGTCATGCCCATCTTCTCTGCATTCCTTCAGGACCAAATTCCTTCAGAGATATTTACAATTAAACTTTTCCGAAGTTAGATTCTGACATGTTGGTACAGTTTTAACGTGATTTCCTAGTTTGGCATGGATTGAGACTGATTCCTCAGCAGCAAGAAAAGCCTATGAGGTTTTATGTTCCTTAAATACAATTGTAATGAAGCTTACAACAACTCTAAGTGTGGACAAAATCTGTGTTAATATAATCCAGTTTAAAATCAGATTAAGTCCAAGCTCCTAAATTAGAACATATGTATCTATATACCCCTATCTATATCTACATATATCTCTATCTCTATCTATATATATGTGTACATATGTCAGAATCTTGGCTATTCTGGCATAAAGTAAATCATTTTCCTCATCAGAAAAATGGGATTACTAATGCTTGCCTTTCCTATCAAAAATTTGTTTATGAAGATTAAATTAGATAATTTAGATGGATGCATTTTAGAAAATGTAAATTACTCTGTAGAGATAAAATAATATTATGGTCCGGTTGAAGTATGTTTTATGATTTAGAATTAATTCATAAAACTAATTCAGGGACCTTATTTAGCCAGTTCCCAATTTCCAAAAGACATGGATGATGAAAATGCCAGTATTAGCTCACACACGTGTCAATCAGGATTTTCTAAAAGATTTTGCATTGGTGGAGATTTCAGGGTTTTTTTTTTTTTTTTTTTTTGAGAGGTTTTGATCATTTAATCTAATTTTATCCTTACCATTACTTAATAGTAAAATAAACTCCTAACTTCAGCAATTGTCAACACATGGACTATCTCCATTCTTCTATATCCAAACTATCCTCAACCCTCTGTTATTCTGAAACAAATTCCAGACTTTTTACCATTTCATTCATGATTATTTCAATATTTAAAACACTTTTTGAGGTAAACGGTGGTAGTTTTAACAACAATAAATGTGGAAACCAAGTCACTTTGCCCAAGTTGATATAGCTTATTAGAAGAGCTAGGACAATAAGGAAATTAAGGTCCACAGAGATTAAGAGACTTTTTGAACACAGAAAAACTTGTATTCACTGTCTGGATTTTTATAGAGAGAGTTGGTCCAGATGAGGCAAAAGATTGCAATGGGTAGAAAAATTAAGAATTTCCTTCGTTATGCCAGAATAGCCAAAAAAGAGTTGAGAACTTAAGTGACCCCTACACAAACATATTTTATTTTGTATATTGTATTATCATTTTTTTTTATTATCATTAGGTGTTGTCAAATTGGTTCCAACTCAAAGCGATCTTATGTACAACAGAAGGAAATACTGCCTGATCCTGTGCCATTCTCACAGTCATTGCCATGTTTGAGTTCCTTGTTGGAGCCACTATGTCAATCCATCTCATTGAGGATCTTCTTTTTTGCTGACCTCCCACTTTATCAAGCATTATGTCCTTCTTCAGGGACTGATCCCTTCGGATAACATGCCCAAAGTATGTGAGACAAAATCTTGCCATCCTCACTTCTAAGGAGCATTCTGGCTATACTTCTTCCAAGACAGATTTGTTCATTTTTTTTGGCTGTCCCTAGTATATTGAAATTCTTTGCCAGCACTATAATTCAAAGTCATCAATTTTTCTTCAGTCTTCCTCACTATGTAAATTGTTTTGTACATTGGTTACATTTTTCACAATGTGTCAACATTCTCATTAATTCCATTCTGGATTTTCATTTCTAGTAATCTGGTTCCCCTGCCGCCTTACACTTCCATCTTTACTTTAGAGAAATTGTTGACCATTGGTCTAATATAGATTTATTTTTTTAAAGATGTGCTGTACTTATTGGTAATATTCTTTATTTTATGAGCCAATCTGTTATTTAGCTAAAAGGTGACCTCAGGGGGTAATTTTGATTCAAGGTTTATGGAGTATTTCAGGGCAGTAGTCTTGAGGAATCCTCTAGTCCAGTAATTCTGGGCTTTTAAAGAATTTGAGTTCTATATCACAGTTTTCTCCCCTTCTAGCAAGATCATCTACTCTGACCCTGATCAGAATGGTCATTAGTAGTAGCCGGGCACCATCTAGTTCTACTGGTTTCAGAGTAGATGAGGCCATGGTTTGAGCAAACTGTTAATTCTGTAGAATACTTTCTTCTCCGAGGTCAAAGTAGTTTTTTGTCCTGCCTGGTAAGCACTGAGTATGACAGACCAGCAAGTCACTGCCTGCAAACCAGCATCTGTCCTCATGGTATACAATCCTACGGCTCATCGTGGCTGGATATATACAGAAAACACTTTCCATTTTAGGATGAGAAGTGAGAATACAGATGATTCCCCTGAATTTGTAAGAATGAAGTAATTCCCTTGTCCTGTTTCCGTGCATTAATGTTGGTACTGTAGGCAACACCTCATATCAGCCAATTGTTTTTTCCCCTTAATACAGGAATTAAAATTTTTTTCCCTTTTTATTATTTTTCTTGAAATAAAAAAAGTACTACATGCTTTATTAAGAAAGCTTAAATAACCCAGAAAAACAAAGTTAAAAAGATAAAGAAAGGGTAATGTTAATGTTACTACTAGGTTAATCATATTTACCATTTTGGTTCATTTAGGTCTTTCCAGTTTTCTTTTCTTTCTTTGTTTTTTTTAATTTCAGGAGAAGCACTTTCTTCCTTGGGAGGGAAACTAAAACAAGGCAGGGTCCAATCCTAAAAGGAAACTATTGTTGTTGTTTTAGCTGCAGTCAAGTTGACCCTCGATTCATGGCAACCCCATGTACCACACAGCGACATGCTGCCAGTCCTGCACCATCCCCATGATTGGTTGTGGAACAGACAGTAGTAATCCATAAGGTTTTTATTGGTTGAAATTTTTGGAAGTAGATCATCAGGCTTTTCTTCCCGGTCTGTCTTAGCTTGGAGGCTCTGCTGAAACTTGTTCAGTGTCAGCAACATGCGAGCCTCCACTGACAGAGGAGTGGTGGCTGTCATGAGGTGCACTGACTGGACTTGAACTCAGGTCTCCTGCATGGAAGGTGAGAATTCTACTACTGAACCACCAATACTCTCAAAAGAAAACTAGTGTAGTTAAAGGATTACAAGAAGGGAAAATAGACGAGGGATCATGTCAAAAGCTCAATAATAAAAAGTAGGGAACCCAATAATGAGAACTTGGGCACCAAAAGGGATAGTTTGTATGAAGGTTAAGAAGTGTTTTCTTTCTCAGATTAGGATTGTTTCCGGAAACTGGGATCAGGTAAGATTGAAATGTCCCCATATTTGGGGTGAAGAAGACTACAGAGGCCAGGAAAAAACTAGATCAAACAAATGTCTTCTTTTTCTGTAGCATCTTGGGCAATTCTTCCTTTGAACTATCTCTTAAAATCATTGCACCTCCCTACTCACCTTAAGTAGGTGCTTCCTGGTTGTCTTCTATGGCTGGAGAATCTTCCTCCAGATGACCCTACATACTGCTACCAGATGGATCATGTTAAACTTCCCTTTAACATTTATCTCTTTCCTACTTGGAAATCAAAAGAAGGTTCCAAATATCCAGTTGGGTCGGTTCCAACCTTGTCTCTCTGGCTTTTTCTATACCTAGCACTAACCTATTTATTCAACCTTGTTTTCCACTTCTTACTCTCATACTCTCCTACTCCAACAGGCTGACCTACTAATTGTTCTAAAAGTGCATCGTTTTCATTCCTACCTGGCCCTACCCTCATCCCCATATTATCATGTTGCCTGGAATGTCCTATCTTCCCTTCTATCTGCGTACAGCTAATCCTTCAAAGCCTGGATCTAGCCCACCCCCTTCCCAATATGTTTCCTGATCATTCCAATCCACATTTAGTTTAAGTTTTGTTAGACCTACCACAGTCATAATTTAGCATTATTTCTGTACTACCTTGTATTATTCACTGTTTTGTTTTTGTTAATTGCTCTTCCTTGACTAAATTGTAAGCTCTTTAAGAATGAAATCTATAGCTTTTTCTTTTCTCGTCTAGTATAAATGGCTGAATTTGCCTAAATACATATGTAAATATGTAGCCTATTGGGTAAAATATTTAGATCATATGCAGAAAAATTTAATATTCAAACTCTTTATTACAGTAGATTTTCCCAGGATTTTCAAAGGTATCATGCCTTTCTGTCTCCACTCATTGAAATAGTTTACTTGTTTATATCTCATAATATAGGTTGTGTCAATAGTAAAATTTAGGAAAGACATAACTTCTAGGTCTAATACTTAAGCACGCATATTTTACCTCTTTTTCATATTCATCAGTGGAATTAAAATTGACTCACTCGAAGTAATCTAGTGTTGATATAAGTTTATCATCCTCATGATGACTTCCTGAGCTTAAAGAGATCATTCTTAATCTAGATTCTTTTGTCTATACTCATTTTCAGCACTTATACTAAAATTTTATATTTATGAAAAATAGAATCTGTGAGGGCTCATATTTAAAGAAGACATATAATAGTCAATGATTACAAAATTAAATAATATAAGAGTCATCATCCAGGTACCATTTCCTCATGCAAAACAGAAATATACTTGTTAGTTTGAATAATGTTTTACCAAATTGAATCTTTATTGTTATTTGCTGGTTGTAAAATTAAAATGCTTATAGAAAAAAAACTAATACTGATTACCAAACAATATCATTAATATCACATACAAGCAAAATTTTGCTGAAGATCATTCAAAAGCAGCTGCAGCACTGCGTCAACAGGGAGCTGCCAGAAATTCAAGCCAGATTTAGAAGAGGACGTGGAACCAGGGATATCACTGCTGCTGTCAGATGGATCCTGGCTGAAAGCAGAGAATACCAGAAAGATATTTACCTGTGTTTTTTTGACTATGCTAAGGCATTCAACTGTGTGGATCATAACAAATTATGGATAACATTGCAGAGAATGGGAATTCCAGAACACTTAATTGTGCTCATAAGAAATCTCTACATGAAGAGGCAGTTGTTTGAACAGAACAAGGGGATACTGCGTGGTTTAAAGTCAGGAAAGGTGTATATATCAGGGTTGTATCTGTTCATCATACCTATTCAATCTGTATGCTGAGCAAATAATCCGAGAAACTGGACTATACAAAGAAGAACAGGGCATCAGGATTTGAGGAAGACTTATTAACAACCTGTGTTATGCAGATGACAGAACCTTGCTTGCTGAAAGTGAAGACGACTTGAAGCACTTACTGATGAAGATCAAAGACCGCAGCCTTCAGTATGGATTATATCTCAACATAAAGAAAACAAAAATCCTCACAACTGGACCAATAAGCAACCTCATGATAAATGGAGAAAACATTGAAGTTGTCAAGAATTTCATTTTATACTTGGATCCACAATCAACAGTCATGGAAGCAGCAATCAATAAATCAGAAGACGCATTGCATTGGGCAAATCTGCTGCAAAGGACCTCTTCAAAGTGTTGAAAAGCAAAGATGTCACCTTGAGGACTAAGGTGCGCCTGACCCAAGCCACAGTGTTTTCAATTGCCTCATATGCATGTGAAAGCTGGGCGATGAATAAGGAAGACAAAAGAAGAATTGACACCTTTGGATTGTGGTGTTGGCGAAGAATATTGAATATACCATGGACTGCCAAAAGAACAAACAAATCCTTCTTGGAGGAAGTACAGCCAGAATGCTCCTTAGAAGCAAGGATGTGGAGACTACCTCTCACATACTTCGGACATGTTGTCAGGAGGGATCAGTCCCTGGAGAAGGATATCATGTTTGGTAAAGTAGTGGGTCATCGAAAAAGAGGAAGACCCTTGTTGAGATGGATTGCAACAATGGGCTCAAGCATAGCAAGAATTGTGAGGATGGCACAGGATTGGTCAGTGTTTTGTTCTGTTGTGCATAGGGTTGCTATGAACCAGAACTGACTCAATGGCACCCAACAACAACGATACTAATGCACATAAGCAGGAAAGTTATATTCCTCTTATAATCCCAACTGCAGGATAAAATAAAACAGTTTTAAGAATTTAGTATATATCCATATACGTATGTATGTGTATGTATATATATGTATAGATATACTGTTGTTAGGTGCTGTTGAGTTGGTTCTGTTGACTCATAACAACCTTATGTACAACAGAAGGAAACACTGGCTGATCCTGTGGCATCCGCACCATTGTTGCTATGTTTGAGCCCATTTTTGCAGCCACTGTATCAATTCATCTCATTGAGGATCTTCCTCTTTTTTGCTGACCCTCTACTTCTCCAGGGACTGGTCCCTTTTGATAACATGTCCAAAGCATGTCAAAGATGAGTCTCGCCATCCTTGCTTCTAAGGAGTATTCTGGCTGCACTTCCAAGACAGATTTGTTTGTTCCTTTGGCAGTCCATGGAATATTCAGTATTCTTCCCCTGCACCATAATTCAAAGATGTCAGTTTCTCCTTTAGTCTTCCTTTTTCATTGTCTAGCTTTTGCATGCATATGAGGTATATATATATACATCACTTATATTATAAATATATATAATATAAACCAAACCCAAACCTGTTGCCTTCAAGTTGATTCTGACTCATAGTGACCTTGCAGGACAGAGTAGAACTGCCTCCACAGGGTTCCCAAGGAGCAGCTGGTGTATTCAAACTGCTAACCTTTTGGTTAGCAGCCAAGCTCTTAACCACTGCACGACCAGGGCTCCAGTGGGTTCACAGTATGCATCAAATTTGTAAACACTTATCATGGGCATTTTCCCTTCAAATATATGCAGATATACAACTTTCTTTTTTTACAAGCTCATAGCATTCTGTTGGATTTAACCAATCACAATCAAAAGACATTAGTTTGATTCACAGTACTCAGTGCTCTTTAACCAATCCTTTTTTGATAGCCATTTAAGGTTTTTTTGTTTTGTTTTTGTGCTAATACAAATACTGTGAAAAGAACATATTTATTTTCGTACCTACATCTACATGTACTTGACAGATTAAGAAACATGATTAAAAAAAAAATTTAGTTATGTATTCATTGGAAATAATCACAAAAATAAGCAAAAGCTCAAAGAAGAAAATAAAAATCATTCCTAAGCTCAACATCCAGTGACAATCACTTTTACCAGGAGGATCTTTATCCTTCTGAACTCTTTTCTTATATACATGATTTAAACGGGTAAGTGGAGAGTCCTGTGTTTCTCAGTAGGATCAGATGGTCATAATCTCCTTATTCTTATTGCATCCCATGATATAATTATGAGCTCTTCTGAACATTGAAAGAGGTTTGTCTTGGAACATATACCTGGAGCTGAATGTCTTAGAATATGCATATGCAATTGTGAATATTGCTTCCTCAGTTGCTTTAAACTCTTGAAGTTAAACTATTTTTCCCTGCGGTCCTGGAGGCTGGGCCTAAAGATGTTGGGGAAGGAGAGCTTGGGTGCAAGAGCAGGGCAGCCAAAAGATGCCAACAAAAGGAGTTGCTTATCCACAAATACCTTTGGAGAGAAGCCATTTTACTGGTTTCTGCTTCCCCAGGCCAGTGGCGACAGGTCTTTCTGTCCTAAGGAGGAGGGAAAAGGGCAAAATAATGGCTTCTAATCCCAAATTTCTTCTTTCTCTTCCCCTTGGAAAGATCATTTGGAATGAAGGCCAACATCCATTTAAGGTACACACAGCACCTTGAAAGCGAGTAAAGAAAGAGTAAATGATAAATTGTAATTTGGGTTGGGTAACCTGTGAAAGCTGGACAATGAATAAGGAAGACCGAAGAAGAGTTGATGCCTTTGAATTGTGGTGTTGGCGAAGAATATTGAATGCCCCATGGACTGCCAAAAGAACAAACAAATCTGTCTTAGAAGAAGTACCACCAGAATGCTCCTTAGAGGCAAGGATGGCGAGACTGAGTCTTACATACTTTGGACAGGTTGTCAGGAGGGATCAGTCCCTGGAAAAGAACATCATCCTTGGCAGAGTACAGGGTCAGTGGAAAAGAGGAAGACCCTCAACGAGGTGGATTGACACAGTGGCTGCAACAATGAACTCAAGCATAACAACGATTGTAAGGATGGCACAGGACCGGGCAGTGTTTCGTTCTGTTGTGCATAGGGTCGCTATGAGTTGGAATCGATTCGATGGCACCTAACAACAACAAAAAAGCCTGATCTTAACTCCTTTTCTATGCATGACATTTCTAAAGAAGTTTCATTACCTTTAAAATGAGCAACATGGACCAGATGATTTATAAAGTTCTCCCCAGCTACAAGCTACACAATTCTAGGACTTTAATCCCTGTTTGTACGATATTGCCACACAATGCCTTGTATAAAGCAGACTTTCAATAAATGTTTGTTGAATTAAATTAAACAGGGACAGAAAAGGTTGCAGTTAAAGAGATTAATTACTTTGTAAATAAAATGAAGTTGAGGCTCTGAGTAGATGAGTGAAAAAAAAGCAAATTCCACCATGGCAGGATGTCTAATAATTATTTAGCTCTTAAATAGCTTTAAGTTGATAATTGCAAAAATTTAGAATGATAACAGAGTTAGAGCCTCAAATATAGTATAAACATATTGAGGAAATAAATATTAAATTTTATGTCCATTCTAACTGGACACTGAGTTAAAGTTTGGCAGATCAAGGTAGAATCCATTGTAGATGGTCCAGAAAAATGGAAGACACCTGGTGGGTAAAAGGAATGGCTTCTATGTTTATAGTTCATCTCACTCTCCTTTATTATCAAAGCAGAACTAGTAGGAATTCCCCCTCCTTCCTCCCACATACTAACTCCTCCCTCTTTTTGCTGCCATGTGATAACTTTTTGTCTTCAAAATTGTTTATTTAACAAGATTTCACCTCTTTAAACATATTGAAGTCAGGGATAAGGTAGCCCAGATATACCGTGGAATTTATCCCAGGTCACCCCCCTCTGTTGTTGTCATTTGCCATTGATTCTGACTCATGGCGACTCCATGTGTGCAGAGAAGAACTGCTCCATAGAGTTTGCAAGGCAAATCACCAGGCCTGTCTTCTGAAGCGCCTTGGGTGTGTCTGAAACACCAACCTTTTGGCTAGTACTTGAGCACTAAACTGTTTGTGCCATCTCTACCCCAGCTGAAATGGAAAAGAACTGAAATGGAAAAGAACTAAAGGTGACTGTGTTGAATATCATGGTGAACTCACTGGAGGTTCAGCTGCATGGACACCCTGGCTGATTAAAATTCTAATATCCTCAGTGATAACATATTCTCCTACTTTTAGGTTGTGTCCATGAAGAGAAAGTGCATGGAGAGGAAAAATCAAGTAGTTACTGGATCTGAATAATTGATGTTTTCAAACACTTTGAGTATTGTATGAAGTTAAAAATTAGATACACTTTTTTTACTTAAATGAAGTGGAGGATTGTCTCAATGCCTTTCTTTCCACCATATGCATGGTTTCGGTCTATCTAACTCAGTTATCTCCAACACCCACTAGATGCATGACCTTAAGAAGATGAATGCAAACCACTGTAATCAGGTCAAGATTGACTTTAAGACACTGCATCTTACCAAGCAATTACAAAGTCTGCAGGTGTGAGGTAGCCTCAGGGTGCTTTTATTCTTTGAAAAGATTTGTGGTTATATGTAGGTGGCATATATGTATATCTGAGTTCACCACAAATGAATATATGAGATCTACATCTTTAGAAAATTTGCATAGCTTGTCTTTGTTGCCAAGCAGGCCTTAACAAATGAGTACAGTTATCACATGAACTTCCATTAAGTTTTGTTATGGAAAAAACTATTCACATGATACCTATTACCATAGGTAATTACCATAGGTAGTCTGTCTGCTTGTGGTAAACTAAATAGGAAAACAGAATTGAAATTATACTCAAGCGGACCTCATCTACCAAGACAATATTTTGAGTCCTGTTGGTACACTGTGCACCTGTATTATGTAATCTGGCGACAGTCTCTGTCTTAGTTAGCCAGTGCTGCCATAAGAGAAATACCACAAATGGATGGCTTTAACAAAGAGAAGTTTATTCTCTCACAGTCTGGTGGGCTAGAAGTCCGAATTCAGGGCACTGGCTTCAGAGGAAGTTTTCCTCTCTGTTGGCTCTGGAGGAAGGTCCTTGTCATCAGTCTTTCCTTGGTCTGGGAGCACCTCAACCCAGGAACCTCAGGTCCAATGGACACGCTCTGCCCCTGGCACTGCTTTCTTGGTGGCATGAGCTCCCCATGTCTCTCTGCTTGCTTCTCTCTTTCATATCTTAAAGGAGATTGGCTTAAGACACTGTGTAATCTTGTAGACCTCATCATTATAACTGCCACTAATCCATCTTATTACATCATAGTGATGGGATTTACAACATATAGGGAAATCACATCAGATGATAAAATGATAGACAGTCATACAAGGGAATCATGAACTGGTCAAATTGACAGATATTTTGGGGGTACACAACTCAATCCATGAGAGTCACTAATTCCACATGTGAACTCTGATTCCTAGAAAATTCCATTTACTTGTTTCCCACTATATTCCTTTAAAACTTTTAGACTATGCCAAATGAGTTGTCTGAATTCTTGTGCAGAGGGTACAGAGTCTTTAAGGCAGGCACTCTCCCACTGTTGAATTCCTGCCTGAGAGAAGCCTCTTTGGGAGGTAGAATTGTATTCACACCCTAAGAGGTCCTAGGAGGTCCTTTGTAACCAAAACGCCATTTTGGTCTGTCTCCCCAGCAGACCATAAGCAACTTGAGTTCAGGGACTATAGTTTCACCCTCTTGGCCTGGCATTTCTATCCATTTGATAACTGTTGTGGAATGAACAGTTATATCCACAAACAAGAATAATTAGAAACTTTGTCAATGTCCATTTATTCTTTTCCCTTCAAGGTTTAATTTAGATGTTCCGCTGCTGATGAGCAAGCGCGTTAGTGCTTGAGATCAGGGTTATTCTTTCCTAAAGATAAATAAATAGATATTACCCATCCTTAGGGCTATGGTTTAGCACAGCACCTGACTCATCTTGGGTTCAGTAAATTTTTTTTGACATAAATTGACTTAGCCACTCTATACATTCAACTATTGAGATGGTAATAATTTTACCCTGCTGAGTACTTTGAACCTGAAATTATATAGGAAAATAATTATTAAGTAATATACAATATGCTTAGAAACATGTCTGGCACCCAGTAGGTACTTGATGCACATTTATCCATTCTCTCACATGTATTGTGAAAGAACAATAAAAACCCTAATTCTAAAGATTGGTGCAAAATATAAAGTTAGTTTTAATAGAGAATAAATGACAAAAAAAAAAAAGGTCAGCATTATCTTTTGACCTCTCAAACAGGTTTAACTGATTAGAATTTTAAAATGTTTTCTTACCCTCTCATTTCCTAGCATCATAGTCAGAATGTGTCTAAATTAAGGTTGCCTGGTAAAATACATGACACCTAGTTAAATTTGAATTTCAGAAAAACAATGAATATTTTCTTTAAGTTTGTCTCATCTAGTATTCGTAAATACAATATTTGGGAGGTACTTATATTAAAAATCATTCAGTATTTGAAATTCAGATTTAACCAGCTGTCCTGTATTTTTATTTCCTCAATCTGGCAACGCTAACCTAAAGGCAACGAGCACTACCAACTTGAAAGAGTAATAATTCAGCAAGTTTTTTTTTTTTTTTTTAGAATGCCTTATTGGCGGTAGACCACCTTCTTTAATGTTCTCTAGCTAATTTTTTTCTCATTCTAAACCTATGGTTAGTTTGCAAAATGGCACTGTGATTTTACCTTCCTTTAGAAAATGCTTTAGAATCAAAATATCTATTTTGACTTTCCATGGTCACCAGAGTGTGGCTTGCCAAAAGGAAACAGTTGCTGGTCCTGGCTAAAAGCCAGACATTTGGTGTAGAATTATCAGTTGCTTCTTCTACTAGAAGTTTCAGTGGACGCTTGTAAAGCAGGTTTGCCTTATTGGCTTGGATCAAGTAGCCAGGAGGCCATTTATGTTGCTGTTTATTTTCATTGCGTAGTGCAGAGCCCCAAGCATTCACACTGAAGAAGAAAAGGGCAGAGCATGATAAGCAGTGTAGCTACAGGATAATAACCAGCCTGTGACCTCATTAGCGAGCTTTGATTCACATAGCAGAGGAACGCAAGCCAAGTTTGGATGGAGACCTTGGCTGGCACCACTAGCCAAGAAAGAAAACCCAGAAATTTTACTAACTTGGTCCTTTTATGGGCACTTTTGTCCTTCCTTACTCACATCTCTCAAACAACCATATAAATCATCTTGTGCCTGAAATCTAAAATTCCAGGGAGTTGGAAGGTGAGCAGCTGTGGGAGGCCGAGGCCTCTTGCCAGCATAAAACCCCAAGGACATTCCGGGTCTTCAGCCAGCTCCCAAAAGCCCTCTTTCCTTTTTTCTCTGAGCCCTAGGGATTGACCAGCCTGTTTCTTTTCCACTGTTACCACCTGTTATTTCCAGCTGGGCTTATCTCCTCCCCTGGCACAATGTTGAACAGAAGACAGCTTCACAACTTCTGGCCTATCTTAACACTAACTGCCATTTATTGACTGTTTACCGTGTGTCATGCACTCTACTGCACTTTAAGTCAGGTAGTTGTTGTTTGATGTTAAGTAGATTCTAACTCATTGGGACCTCTAGAACAGAGTAAAACTACCCCATAGGGTTTCCAAGGCTGTAATCAGTATGTGCACAGACTGCCACATCTTTCACCCGTGGAGCAGATGGTGGATTCCAACTGCTTACCTTTCAGTTAGCACCTGAGTGCTTAACCACTGTGCCACCAGGGCGCCTTACCTTAAGTCATAATATTGTTTAATTTTCACTGTAGTCCTCAGTTACACATTGTTGTATCCCATCTTACAGATGAGGAACTGAAGTTCTTAGAGCTCAGATAACTGCCCGAGATTGTGAATATGAAGATGCGTTACAAACCAGCTCAATTATGTCCATCCAATCCCTGAGATAAGCAACATGCCTTGTCTAAGTGACATCGCTGGTAAAAACCATACCAAATTGGCTTTCCCTGATGCTTCACCAAATCTTCTTATGGGGAAATACAAAGGTCACAGAGATGGTAATGGTGGATCTTTGAGGCTTAACGAGACTTTTTGGGTTGGGATGGAAAAAGAGGTAAGAGACAATATGGTGAAAAAGTGGTTTTCAAACTTTAGTGTGTACAATAATTACCTGGGTGAGCTTGTTAAAGCACAGAAACAAAGATTTAAGTGTTTTGTTTTAAAATAACTATAAAACTACTAAATGTGGGGGAATGTCTCTTCCTGTATGGCCTTATATTGACTTAGTCACACTACATACAGTTAGAACACTTGATGGGATGGTGGTAATTTTATCCCGTTGGTTCTTTCTAACTGAAACTATATAGCAAAACATCCATTAAATGCTATGATATATGAAAATGCCTAGGTAAATGCCTGGCAGCTTGCCAAATATAACTCAAACTCCGGAAGCCAAAAAAGAAAAGATTGATAATTTTGGCCTCATCAAAAACTTTGGTGATTACAAATAATTTTTTTTTTAAAGTCTCGCACATAAAATGACATAAAGTCCACAGTAAATGATAAAAGTGCTTTCATCCTGCCATCGTAGACTACCCCGCCCAGGCATTAGGAAAAGGTAAATAACTTTGACCAGATGTTGGTAGCTACAGGTAATAGGAAGGGGGGAAAGAAAGAGAAATCCCAAGCTGAGACAGAAGAGAGAAGAATTCCTATGGCTACCTAGCTCTCCAGATACTATTCTGCGTGACCATATGTATGGAATTTCAGGGTTATTGGAAATCTGATCCTTCTAATAAAATGTTTCACAGTATTTGTAATCACCTTTATTTTTCTATGACCCCAATTTAACGCTCCTACTACTCTTGATATTTCCTCCTTTTGTTTATGAATCGAAACAGATGAGAGAAAGTTGGGAACACATACACACATGCACCCCTCTCTACAGAGTAGTGCCTTCACTCACAATGCAATTTATCTAACATTAATTGTCTTTATGAAACCTTAACTTTCCTGAGTCAGAATTTTGTAATACCCAGTGCTGGCAACCTGAGTGTATGTGGTGGCACTGTGTTGGCAAGACAAGCTGTGGGAAGTCAGAGGCCTGCCCATCAAGATAAAAGTCTGCATATAGTTACCTTCCCTTATTTATTCGTTCCATCAATCCAGTTCCGTATATCTTTATACTGTGAATATTAATTTAATCTTTGTTACCTCTGGGTGCACAAAGAAAGTAAGACATGGTGCCATTTATTAAAGCATTTAGTGGTAGAGCCATGATTGTTGGGTCCCAGTTGTGGCTTGCCAGATTACTGAGAACAAAAATGTAAAAAAGTAAATGCAAAGGAGAGCAGTAAATATTTTGAAAGCAGTTTGTCCAGGCCACATACATGGTAATGGTGGGGTTACAGATGCAGAAGTCACTCAAGTCTGCCAGGGATATGGGTGAGCTAAGATCAGGGAAGGCTTTAGGAAGGAGGCATCGCTTGATCTAACTTAACCGAATTAGTTTAGCTAGAACTCAATCTGATCCCGTTTCCTGAGAACATGAGTTTTTTTTTTCTCTCTCAACCTTTTTTTGCCAAAAGAATTCTGCTTCCTCCCTTGGGTTCTGTGAAAACGTTTTTGCTTTCCTTGATGTAACAACAGTCTCAATGCTCCTGGTTCTTCTTTCTATAGTATGAGAGACATAAGATTTATTGACAGTCCAAGAACTGGCTTACTTCAACACAACAAAGAGCTTTAACAATGGCTCTTTGCAACCTACTACAGGTTTCTGTTTTACAAACTGCCACAAGCCTGTGACAAAATTAGTTCACAACATAAATGGGTTCCTAAAGAAAATGTTCCTCTTTTCTAAGTATTTAAAAAGCATTTTAATCTAAAAGATAAATAATTTTGAAAATTAAATATTAGTTTATTTGTAGAAATAGAAATGGGATCACAGGGGAATCTAGTAGAGCATACAGATTATCCTGGCATAAGAAAGTCCAGATAGGGCAAGTGCAGGGCAGCTGAACTGTGTGTGGGGCAGCACACGTGAATTCTTTTTTAACCAGTTTGTTCTTAAAAGCGAACATACTCAGACGAGTAAAGAGAGAAGGAACTCAGTTTTATTACCAGCTTTCCCTAGGTTTAGAATGTTCATTCTCTGTTTTACTTAATCCTCTTAACAATCTTATGGCATAAATGACGTTTTCCTGAACTTTACCTCTGTTTCTGCAAATCTTACACTCTCAAGAAAATTTCTAGTTAATTGTTTAAAAATCAAACAAAACGAAACAGCAAGTTCTTTTAATGTGATTTAGGTAACAGTGAAGCAACAGATTCTCATCCTTTCATATGTTCTTATTGGTCTTAGCTATGTAATAGCAAAATCACATAGAAAGTACAGCTATTGAACTGTATCAAAAATCTAAGCGACACTCTATCAGTGTCTTGAAAATGGCTATGAGTTCAGGAAGACCAAAGAAGAATTGACACTTTTGAATTATGGGTGTTGGCAAAGAATATTGAACATACCATGGACTGCCAAAAGAATGAACAAATCCGTCTTAGAAGTATAGCCAGAGTGTTCCTTAGAAGCAAGGATGGCAAGACTTTGTCTCATGTACTTTAGACATGTTATCAGGAGGGACTAGTCCCTGGGGAAGTACATCATGCTTGGTAAAGTAGAGGGTCAGCGAAAAAGAAAACGAGGTGGATTGACAACGGCTGCAGTGATGGGCTCAAGCATAACAACAATTGTGAGGATGGCACAGGACAGAGCGGTGTTTCGTTCTGTTGTACATAGGGTCACTATGAGTCAGAACCAACTTGATGGCACCTAACAACAACAACAACGGCTCAGGAAGATGTAGAGAGGAGGAGCATTCCATTGAGAGGGGTTCTGTATGTGAGAAGATATGGATGGGAAAATAATGGGGAAAAGATGGAGTAAGACGAAAATGATTCAAGGTTGGTATAGAGCAGGAGTTGTCACAATGTGGCCCATAGAACAAATTCAGCCCATCACCTGTTTTTGTATGATCTGTGAGCTAAAAGTGGCTTTTATTCTTTGAAATGTTTCAAAACTATCAAAAGAAGAAAAAAATATTTTGTGATGCATGAAAATTATATAACATTTAAATTTTAGTATCCGTAAATAAAGTCTTATTGGAACATAAACACATTCCTTTGTTTACATATTGTATATGGCTGCTTTCATGCTACACTGGCAGAGTTGAGTGCTTCGGCAGACGTGCACGTGGTGCTCTCACTGCTGCTCAGCACACTAGAAATCACTCTGATGCACTTAGAACTCTATAGAGTACTTTGAGTGCCATACTTATCACTGAATCCAAATATTTTTGTTCATTACCAGTGCATATCTATTATATCAAAACAAGAGAAGAAAAAAATAGACTTCAAATGTTGTATTTTAAGGCAAAGTGGAGCATGGATTATATTGTTATCAAACTAGATGGCAAAGTATTGTGTTTATTACTCAATGACACTATACTTGTGCTAAACAAAGAACAAAAAGCAAATTGACATAACCAGACAAAGCACTCATCACAATATTCTCAATTCATAGGAAAGCAGCAGTCAGAAAAGTTAGAAAATTTTAAACAGAATGTGTCATTACAGCAGACTTTTTTCACAAAAATGAAAATAAGGATGTAGTCAAAGCACTTTTCCAAGTGGCTAATTGCTATTCAAGCATGGAAAGTTAGTTATCAATAGCAAGTTAATTAAAGTATGTCTGATTCCAGCAGCTGAAGAAATGTGTGCATCGAAAATAAATAAGTTTAAGACTGTTCACATTTTGGTGAGAATAGTTGCTGGAAGAATTGTGGACATTGGGGCAATATCAATAGTCCATTAAAAAACAAGGCAAATAATTTAGGGTGGTTTTACTTGTCTCTTGATGAGTTGACAGATGTAATTGATGTTGTTGCTTATTGGAGTTTGATATCTAAGTTTGAAGTGACTGAAGAATTATCCTCTGTGAGAAGTCTGCATAGAAAATCTACAGGTGAGATAGAAGCTGAGGAGCACTAATTCAGTACAACCTAAAGCGGAAGCTGCTATCATGCGTTACAACTGATAGTGGTAAAAATATGTGTGGAGCAGGAAAAGGCTTAGCTGGACAAATTTACAAAAAAAAAAATAATTTATTATATTGTTCATCAGCAGGTATTTTGTGGAAAATACGTGAATCTATCACGTGTTATTGAAACAGTAGTGTCAATGGTAAACTTCATTTGCTCTTGTGGACTTAACCACTTCAGTTCTATAAATTTTGTCAGAAACAGAAGGTGAATATCCTAACTTGCACAATAACGCAACAGTTCACTGGCTCGGCAGTGGTAAAGTTTTATTTTGATTTTTTAAGTTCTAGACTGAGACTGGAGGTTTTCTGAATGAAAAGAACCACCCCCAAACACTGTTATTGAACACTGAATGGCTTTGGAAATTTGGTTTTGTTCCAGACCTGATCATGTTTATTAATGTATCTAGCCTAAAATTACCAGTTAAAGCAGTACTTATATGCAAAAGAAGAAGCCCTGGTGGCACAGTGGTTAAAGCACTTGGCTAAGTGAAAAGTCAAGGTTCAAACCCACCATGGGAGAAAGATGTGGCAGTCTGCTTCCATTAAGGTTATAGCCTTCGAAACCCTATGGGGCAGTTCTACTCTGGCCTGTAATGTCCCTATGAGTCGGAATCGACTTGACGGCAATGACCTTGGGTTTTTGGATATCCAAAACTTATACTATGGTAAAGTCATTTTGATGACAACTAATGTTGTTTAAATCACAAATAATATCTTGAAAACAAGAAGCAAGATCTCCATCCCCACAAAACTTTTCAGGAAATATATTTTCCAAGCTTGTACTACATTTCCAGTATCATTTTTTGGATCTTAATGCAAATGCAAAGGAAATTCCATATTTCAAAATCAATTTAACTGTGCAACTGAGGTGCTTCCACCTAATCTGCAATGTAATGACATGCTAAAAGGCAAAATTTTAGGAGATTAGATTAAAAGAAAAATCTAATAGAATTCTATAAATCCATTCTAATCAGTGAATATGTTCAATTAAAGTCATATGCTCATGAATTCATATAAATATTTGGCAGTACCTATCTGTGTGAAGGAGACCCTGGTGGTGTAGTGGTTAAGTGCTACGGCTGCTGACCAAAAGATCGGCAATTTGAATCCTTAAGGAGCTCCTTGGAAACTCTATGAGGCAGTTCTATTCTGTCTTATAGGGTCGCTATGACTTGGAGTTGACTCGATGGCAATGAACCCCAATTAAGTGGAATGTTTCCCCCACAAAAATTCCATTCTTCTCATTAGTTGTATTACAAAAAAAGTACTCAATTATTATTACTGTATTTTGAATTTCTCCAAAAAACATTTGTGAAAATTTGCTTGCTCTCTATTTTTTGTCTGTTATATATATATGTGTATATATATATATATATATATATATATATATATACTTACATAATATCTTCAATTTTGCTTCTTGGCCTGCAAAGCCTTAAATATTTACTCTCTGACCCTTTACAAAAAAATTTGCTGAGCCCTACTAAGAAGTGAAGGGTGAATTCTGGTTTTCCTAAAGGAGAAGTAGCTTATATTAAATTAGCCCTCCCTCAGATATCATTTATAAGCTCTCAGTGAAATATAAAATCAAACTATTTGAAAGCATTGGAGAGGAACCAAAAGCAGGCGGACACTGAAGGAATTCAGCTATTAAAAGATGGGACCATACTATGTGAGGTCCATGTTTATGTGACGTTTCCACTGAGAGCACTTCCCAGTCCACATAACTATAATTCGAGCAGAAGGCCAGATTAAGTGACTTGAGGTGTCAGAGGACAGAAATCAGGGCTGCTAGAGTGGCTGGAAATTAAAGAGGTTATCTCAAGAGGAGGGAGTCACAGAGAAAAGAAGCCCCAAATCCATGTTTAAATACTTCCAAAATTCTTGCATTACAAGAAATGCCAAGGGAACTTCTTCAAGCTGAAGGGAAATGTTACCAGATGGAAACTCAGATCTCAGAAAAGAATGAAGAGCACTGAGATTTTTAATTATGTGGGTAAATAAAAAGACCATATACTTTTTCTTCTCTTAATTTCTTTAGAGGACATACCATTTTTAAAAACGATAAGTGTAATGCCAGTCTGTGGGATTTATGACATCCGTAGATGCAAACTAGAGCAGACGTGTGTGTAAAAGATGTGGGTTGTGCATTCACTGGGAGGGGACACAAGGCAAACTTTTGGAGTGATGGAATGTTCTATTTTGATCGAGAGGTTGGCTCCACAGGCATATACATTTTTCTAAACACATCAAATTATATACTTAAGATTTGTGCATTTCATGATATAAATTTTAACTGAATTAAATAAGTGAGGGGATCTGCCCCCACAGAGATCACGGCCTAGAAACCCTCCGGGGCAGTTCTACTGTGTCACATGGGGTATCTATGAGTCAAAATTGACTCAACAGTGACTTGACAGCATCTATCAACAACAAAGACAAGCAGCATGTAGGAATCCCAGAGTGGTGCGAAAGGTTAAGCACTCAGCTACTAACTAAAAGGTTGGCAGTTCAAATTCACCCAGAGGTGCCTTGGAAGAAAGGCCTGGTGATCTATTTCTGAAAGATCACAGCCATTGAAAATTCTATGGAGTGCAGTTCTACTCTGAAACACATGGGATCCCCATGAGTCAAAATTGACTTGTATTTTGAGAAGCAGCATAGATGAGGCTGGAAAGGTAGGCAGGGCCAGTGATGCTGGTCTGTGAATGGCCTTGTACACCATGCTAAGGAGGTTGGACTGACTTTATAAGCAACCAGGAGCTACTGACAGGCAACAAGTAGGATAGTGCCATAAGGTTTGCATTTTAAAAAGGTCACTGAGGTTTTTAATATGACGACAAAAGTTATCTTCACTAGTATTTATTTCTTTTCCATGTCAATATTGTCAATGAAATTTGTATAGTTTCTTTGCTGATACGCTTAACACAGCACACAAATGAGGACTTGCTCTTTTTCTTTCTCTACCACTCCACCCCAAGAGAGCCCTTTTATTTCTTGTGACTTTGTTTCATAGGATATTAAATAAAAGTGACAATCTCTGTGGAAGAATCATTTTCATAAGTGTATTCTCTTGGCTGTTATGGAAATCTGCCAAGAGACCCAGGATTTCATTTATTTATAGAGTGGAGAGGGCTCCAGATTTCAGAATGCAAAAGCTTTAGCTTCAAAGGTGCAGTATTAACTACAGTCCAGCAGCCTTAGGAAAAAAAATGAGTCAACATTAAAACATAAAGATTTTCCATAAAAACTTAGACTTCTATAAGCTCTGGCCCATGCTCTCTCTTTTGTGGTAGTTCCCTCTACCTTGCTCCACTGTCCCTGTTTGTAGGCACTGAGTCTGCAGCCTTTAATGGACGTGATGTCGCCTGTAGCAGTCCTCACAAAGTCTCTTAGAGGCTATTTTTTGGGATCAGTATAGGTTCTTTTACTTACAGTTGTAGAGAACCTAAGTTAGGATTAAAATTATGAGGGCGGCCATGGGATCCGTATGGCTTACAGGGTACATTTTGGCTAGGTTTCCTCTGTTTTATAAATATGGAACCAAACTGGATTTCTGGAGCCACTGGTGTGCTTCTTCCAGAATTTTCTGGAACCATCTATGGCCTTTCCATCTTGTCCTCCATTAATTCTACAGAAGGCGAGGCCAGCAGGCCACGTGTTCTCGATGGAGTCACTGTTTCTATGTGGTTAAGCAAAAATTCTGGTTAAAATGAAACTCTCACATCTGCTCACTCAGCTGTATCACTTCAAAGAGGAAAACAAATAAAACCCAGCTTCCTGTCATCTCCCAGTATTAAAGGATGACAAACTACAGTTGCTTTCCATTTTGACTAGAAGTGCAACTACAGATGAATAACATAATAGATCAAGAAGCCAAACAAACTGAAGTAACCTCTCCATCAGCAAAAGTCAACCAGTTAAAGGCACACAGTGAAAACCTCCCACGCTGACACCTCTCAACTTCAAATGAGGATAAGAAAAAAAGAAAAGGAAGAGAAACTCTTTTCTGAACAATCAGATTATAACCTAATACTATACTGAAACTACTGAAATCTGCAAGTACTTTTCAGCTATTAATAAGGAATAGAAAAGAAATTACTAAAATAATAGAATTATACTCACCATGGAAGTGTTTCCTCTTCTCAAGATGAAATTTCTGCTCCTGCTAACTGACTGAAATAAGGTTTTCTTTTGTTATGCTAATGAGGGTATGCCAGCGTAGGGTGGATCTTAACCTTATGCACTTGGAGCTCTGGTGGTACAGTGGTTAAGCACTCAGCTACTAACCAAAAGGTCGGCAGTTCGAAACCACCAGCTGCTCCTTGGAAACCCTATGAGGGCAGTTCTACTCATAGTGTCACTGTGAGTTGGAATCAACTGGAAGTGAACGGATTTGGTCCTTTTTCTTTTTTGGAGCTATAAAAAGACCCAAATAAGAGTGGTATCTGGGGTCTTAAATGTAAGCAAGCGGCCATCTAAGATGCATCATTTGGTCTCAACCCACCTGGAGCAAAGGAGAATGAAGAACACCAAAGACACAAGGTAATTATGAGCCCAAGAGATAGAAAGGGCCACATAAACCAGAGACTACATCGGCCTGGGACCAGAAGAACTAGATGGTGCCTGGCTACAACTGATTACTGCCCTGACAGGTAACACAACAGAGAAACCCTGAGGGAGCAGGAGAGCAGTGGGATGCAGACCTTAAATTCTTGTAAAAAGACCAGACTTAATGGTCTGACTGAGACTAGAAGGACACCGGAGGTCATGGTTCCCAGACCTTCTGTTAGCCCAAGACAGGAACCATTCCCAAAGCCAACTCTTCAGACAGGGTTTGGACTAGACTATGGGATAGAAAGTGATACTGGTGAGGAGTGAGCTTCTTGGATCAAGTAGGCATATGAGACTATGTGGGCAGCTCCTGCCTGGAGGGGAGATGAGAAGGCAGAGGGGGTCAGAAGCTGGCTGAATGGCATGAAAATAGAGGGTGGAGAGAAGGAGTGTGCTGTCTCAGGGGGAGAGCAAACAGGAGTATATAGCAACATGTATATAAATTTTTGTATGAGAGACTGACCTGATTTGTAAACTTTCACTTAAAGCACAATAAAAATTAAAAACAAAGACCAAAGTGGACGTAGATACACATGGAGAAACATAGACACTGTGTGAGGATTGTTTACCAACTAAGGAAAACCAAGGATCCTACGGATACCTGGAAAGAAGGAATCGACACAGTCGAGACGCTGATTTGGACTTTTAGCCTTTAAAACTGTGACAGATAAATTTCTGTACTGTAAAACCACCCACTTGTGGTATTTGTGTTATGGCAGCACTAGGAAACTAAGACACCCCCATACCCGTAGGGCAAGGGTGGCAACTTTTTATTAGAAGGTAGCTTATTACGATCCCTGTTCTTTTAGAAATTAAGTAGAGATGTCAAGAATAGCTGCGAAAACTTTTTTTGTGCTGCATAGCATTAAAAAAAAATTTTTTTTAATTGTACTTTAGATGAAGGTGTACCAAACAAACTAGTTTCTCATTAAGCAGTTAGTACACTATTGTTTTATGACATTGGCTAACAACCCCATAACATGTCAACACACTCCCTTCTCAACCTTGGGTTTTCCTGTTCCCTCCTGCCTTCTAGTCCTTGCCCCTGGGCTGGTGTGCCCCTTTAGTCTCTTTTTGTTTTATGGGCCTGTCCAATCTTTGGCTGAAGGATGAACCTCAGGAGTGACTTCATTACTGAGTTGAAAGGGTGTCCAGGGGCCATACTCTCAGGGTTTCTCCAGTCTGTGTCAGGCTAGCAAGTCTGGTCTTTCTTTTTGAGTTAGAATTTTGTTTTACATTTAGCTGTGAAAACATTAATCAAGGGCAAGTCACACCTTCTGCCCTCAGCTTCCTTACCAGCGAAAGGCATTTAGTGTAATTCAACGTTGTTTCATGTGTGGTCTGTGAACTCAGAATATCTTTGGTGATTTTCTTTTATTGTGGCAAACTGTTTGTAACAAAAATTTGCCATTTTAAGCATTCTTAAGTGTACAGTTGAATGACATTAATTACATTCACTGTGTTGTGCAAACATCATCACTATGTATTTCCAGAAGTTTTTCATCACCCCAAACAGAAACTCAGTGTCCCTTCAGCAATAAATCCCCAGTTCACCCTCCACCAGCCCCTGGTAATCACTAACAAACTTGTCTCTATGCATTTGCTTATTCTAGATATTTCATGTAAGTGGGATCATACAATATTTGTCTTTTAATATATGAATTATATCACTTGGTGTAACGTTTTCAAGGTTTATCTGTGTCATAGCATATGTTTCTCTTCATGGCTGAATAATATTCCATTTTCTGTATGTACCATGTTTTGTTTATCCATTCATCTGTTGATGGATATTTCTATTGTCTTCCATGGTTTGGCTATTGGGAATAATGCTGCAGTGAACACTGGTGCACAAACATCTATGTTCCTGCTTTCAAGTCTTTTCGGTATAATCCTAGTAGTGGAATTTCTGGGTCATATGGTAATTCTATGTTTAACTTTTTGAAGAATAGTCTTGGGGTGCTTTTTAAAATGCACATTCCTGGGATATAACCCAGAGCTACTGAATAAGAATCTCCACGATGGGAGTACTCGAATCTGCCTTTAAAACAAGCACCAAGGAGAATCTTAAGCACTGCAATATTGATGACCACTGAACTAGAATTACCTTCAAGGCCTGTTGTGGAGCAGGGTGAGTGACACTGAGAGGAACAGATTTTAGATTTTGATCAGGGGGTATTGGGAATACCAGTACCAGTTGCCATTGAGTCGATTCCAACTCCTAGCGACCGCATGTGTGTCAGAGTAGAACTGTGCTCGACAGGGTTTTCAGTGGCTGATTTTTCAGAAGTAGATCACCAGACCTTTCTTTCAAGGTGCTCCTGGGTGGACTCGAACCTACGACCTTTTGGTTAGCAATCAAGCAGTTAACCATTTGCACCACTCAGGGACTCCAAAGTAGAGAGCTTTAGAAATTATTCTGTTGATTTTACATGAAAAAATTATATAGAGACAAGTATGATATTCACCCCTCAAAAGAGTGAAAACAAATTATTTTGAAATGAATAATTCTAGTACATTTTGTCATGGAGAAATCTACTTAAAATAGCCATCTTAAAAATGTGTGGTTGATAATTTAAGCTATAATTAGAAAGAGAATAAATTCCAGATGCTTCTATTGCATGTAAGAGTACTGTGGCCCCTAAGCAAGGGCTATTCAACTTAAGTTAGAGATGACAAGTGTTTGCCACAGGATGGAGTAAATATTTTTGGTAGAATGCCTTTAATTATCATAGTGGTGGCGGATCATACTTCATTGGTGATAGAAGGAAAACAAGCTGAAGAATCATAGCATAACTGAGGAAACATAACATTTTGATTTACAGTTAACGGTGATTGTTTGCAAACTGTCATTTTTTCAGCTGTTTTGAGAGAGCTGCTGAAATAAAAAACATATTTCTGGGTCACAAAAATTACAAAAAGGAAAACATTTTAAAACTCCAATAAATCCTCTCACTAGTGGACCAACTTCTCTAGGCTGTAAGTAACCATCCACGCTCACTGGGATTTTCAGTCTCTCCCAGGAATACAATTAATTATTGGAAACACTGCTAACTGGGTTAGATGATGTTCTCAAAACAGACTGGGTAAATTCTTGCCATGTTAACACTTTAGACCATGACTATTTTCTCTCCCTCTGACCTAAAAATTAATTTTGAAAATACATGTGCTCTTACAAGTTTCTGTGTGATGGCTCCCTGGAGCTGTCTAACCTTGTTAAATTTGCAAATTTGTGAGTCTTTTGGAGCTTCAAATATATCCTGACAAATGTGGAGTTATGTAACTACTGTCTACTTACAAATCAGTGAGCTCTGGGTCCTCTTTTTTTTTTTTTCTTAATAACTTTTATTAAGCTTCAAGTGAACGTTTACAAATCCAACCAGTCTGTCACATATAAGTTTACATACATCTCACTCCCTACTCCCACTTGCTCTCCCCCTCTTGAGTCAGCCCTTTCAGTCTCTCCTTTCTTGACAATTTTGCCGGCTTCCCTCTCTCTCTATCCTCCCATCCCCCCTCCAGACAAGAGTTGCCAACACAATCTCAAGTGTCCACCTGATATAATTAGCTCACTCTTCATCAGCGTCTCTCTCCCACCCGCTGACCAGTCCCTTTCATTTCTGATGAGTTGTCTTCGGGGATGGTTCCTGTCCTGTGTCAACAGAAGGTCTGGGGAGCATGGCCGCTGGGATTCCTCCAGTCTCAGTCAGACCATTAAGTTTGGTCTTTTTATGAGAATTTGGAGTCTGTATCCCACTGATCTCCTGCTCCCTCAGGGGTCCTCTGCTGTGCTCCCTATCAGGGCAGTCATCGATTGTGGCTGGGCACCAACTAGTTCTTCTGTTCTCAGGATGATGTAGGTCTCTGGTTCATGCGGCCCTTTCTGTCTCTTGGGCTCTTAGTTGTCGTGTGGCCTTGGTGTTCTTCATTTTCCTTTGCTCCAGGTGGGTTGAGACCAATTGCTGCATCTTAGATGGCCGCTTGTTAGCATTTAAGACCCCAGACGCCATATTTCAAAGTGGGATGCAGAATGATTTCATAATAGAATTATTTTGCCAATTGACTTAGAAGTCCCCGCAAACCATGTTCCCCAGACCCCCGCACTTGCTTCACTGACCTTTGAAGCATTCATTTTATCCCGGAAACTTCTCTGCTTTTGGTCCAGTCCAATTGAGCTGACCTTCCATGTATTGAGTGTTGTCTTTCCCTTCACCTAAAGCAGTTCTTATCTACTGATTAATCAATAAAAAACCCTCTCCCACCCTCCCTCCCTCCCCCCCTCGTAACCACAAAAGTATGTGTTCTTCTCAGGTTTACTATTTCTCAAGATCTTCTAATAGTGGTCTTATACAATATTTGTCCTTTTGCCTCTGACTAATTTCGCTCAGCATAATGCCTTCCAGGTTCCTCCATGTTATGAAATGTTTCAGAGATTCGTCACTGTTCTTTATCGATGCGTAGTATTCCATTGTGTGAATATACCACAATTTATTTACCCATTCATCCGTTGATGGACACCTTGGTTGCTTCCAACTTTTTGCTATTGTAAACAGAGCTGCAATAAACATGGGTGTGCATATATCTGTTTGTATGAAGGCTCTTGTATCTCTAGGGTATATTCCTAGGAGTGGGATTTCTGGGTTGTATGGTAGTTCTATTTCTAACTGTTTAAGATAACGCCAGATAGATTTCCAAAGTGGTTGTACCATTTTACATTCCCACCAGCAGTGTATGAGAGTTCCAATCTCTCCGCAGCCTCTCCAACGTTTATTATTTTGTGTTTTTTGGATTAATGCCAGCCTTGCTGGTGTGAGATGGAATCTCATCGTAGTTTTAATTTGCATTTCTCTAATGGCTAATGATCGAGAGCATTTTCTCATGTATCTGTTGGCTGCCTGAATATCTTCTTTAGTGAAATGTGTGTTCATATCCTTTGCCCACTTCTTGATTGGGTTGTTTGTCTTTTTGTGGTTGAGTTTTGACAGAATCATGTAGATTTTAGAGATCAGGCGCTGGTCGGAGATGTCATAGCTGAAAATTCTTTCCCAGTCTGTAGGTGGTCTTTTTACTCTTTTGGAGAAGTCTTTAGATGAGCATAGGTGTTTGATTTTTAGGAGCTCCCAGTTATCAGGTTTCTTTTCATCATTTTTGGTAATGTTTTGTATTCTGTTTATACCTTGTATTAGGGCTCCTAGGGTTGTCCCAATTTTTTTTTCCATGATCTTTATCGTTTTAGTCTTTATGTTTAGGTCTTTGATCCACTTGGAGTTAGTTTTTGTGCATGGTGTGAGGTATGGGTCCTGTTTCATTTTTTTGCAAATGGATCCTGGGTCCTCTTTGGCGGCACAACAAATATTAACTTCTGGGATGTGGTGTATGGTACTGTTGTAAGCAATGCTATGCTTGAGATTAAAAAGGCACGTGTGTGGGGTGGGAAGGAAAAAACACTAGACAATAGATAAGTGGTAACTTTGGTGAAGGGTAAGGCTGTACACAATATTGGGGAAGTCAGCACAACTTGACTAAGGCAAGGTCATGGAAGCTCCATAGACACATCCAAACTCCCTGAGGCACTGAATTACTGGGCTGATGGTGGGGAACCATGGTCTCAGGGGACATCTAGCTCAATTGGCATAACATAGTTTGTAAAGAAAATGTTCTACATCCTACTTTGGTGAGTAGCATCTGGAGTCTTAAAAGCTTATGAGAGGCCATCTAAGATACTCTACTGGTCCCACCTTGTCTGAAGTAAGGGAGACTGAAGAAAAACAAAGACATAAGGTAAAGATTAGTCCAAAGGACTAATGGACCACAGCCACCACGGCCTCTACCAGACTGACACCAGCACAACTAGATGGTGCCTGGCTACCACCACTGACTGCTTTGACAGAGATCAAAATACAGTGTCCTGGACAGAGCTGGAGAAAAATGTAGAACAAAATTCTAACTCACAAAAAAAGACCAGACTTACTGGTCTGACAGAGACTAAAGAAACCCCAAGAGTACAGCCCTGGACACCCTGTTAACTCAGTACTAAAGTCACTCCTGAGGTTCACCCTTCAGCCTAAGATTAGACAGGCCCATAAAATAAACAATAATAAACATAGTTCAACCAAGTAAACCAGACTAAATGGGCACACCAGCCCAGGGGCAAGGATGAGAAGGCAGGAGGGAACAGGAAAACTAGATAAATAGAAATGGAGAATCCAAGGTTGAAAAGGGGAGAATGTTGACAAGTTGTGTGGTTGGCAACCAGTGTCACAAAACAATACATGTATTAATTGTTTAAAGAGAAACTAATTTGTTCTGTAAACCTTTGTCTAAAGCACACACACACACGCGCGCAAAAAGGTACACATATTATAAAAAAATACATTCACATCAGTCTCTCTTCTTAAAATTCTCCTCTGGATCACCATCCTACTTTGCAGCCAAATGCCCAGATTCCTTAAAATAGAGCTTCTAATAATGTGACTGCTGCCTGTCTTCCTGTCACTCTCCCCACCATTCATCCATTCATTCAAACCACAAACTTGAGCTGCAGTTCCAGAATGTGCCAGTCTCCTTCGCATACTGGGCATTTATGACTTCCCACTCCTCCTGAAAATGCCCTCAGCTTCCTTTGTTTTACTGATGAGCTCATATTCATTCTTCAGCTCTGATTTTCTTCTTTCTGGGAATCCTTCCCTGACATCCCTGGGCACAGTGAAGTACATTTCCTTCTGTGTTCCTCTACTGCCTCCTTTTTACATCAGTTCTTCCGATGTGCCATGGTGACCCCACGCACAATGGGATCAGACCATTGTGACTCATCGGGTTGGAGTCGGGGGACAGCTATCAATAACAACAGATGTGCTAAGCGCTGTATTGCTCTGGGGCTTCTCATGTGCTATTGCCTCTATTTGGAACTTTCTTTCCTCACCTTTTGTCTTAGGCATCTAGCGCTGCTATAACAGAAATACCACAAGTGGACGGCTTTAACAAAGAGAAATTTATTCTCTCACAGTCTAGTAGGTTACAAGCCCAAATTCAGGGTGTCAGCTCCAGGGAAAGGCTTTCTCTCTTTGTCAGCTCTAGAGGAAGGTCCTTGTCCTCAGTCTTCCGCTGGTCAAAGAGCTTCTCAGGTGCAGGGACCCCAGATACGAATGACGTGCTCTGCTCCTGATGCTACTTTCTTGGTGGTATGAGGTCCCCAATTCTCTGCTTGCTTCACTTTCCTATTATCTCTTGAGAGATAAAAGGTGGTGCAGGCCACACCCCAAGGAAACTCCCTTTACACTAGAACAGGGAGGTGACCTGAGTAAGGGTGGTGTTGCAACCAGGCCCTCATCCTCTTAACATAAAATTAAAATCACAAAATGGAGGACAACCACACAATACTGGGAATCATGGCCTAACCAAGTTGACACATATTTTTGGGGAAACACAATTCAATCCATTACACCCTTCTTTCTCTCTGGCTAACTGTTACTTATCCTTCGTTCTCAGCCTAAACATTACTTTCTAATTAGGAGGCCTTACCTAATTGTACACTAGATTAAGTCTCCTTTCTTTAAAGATTTAATAGATTTTCATACTACCCAAAACACAACCCTTTATTGATTTTACCTGTGTAATAGTCTGTCTTCCCCAAGAGACTATAAATTCAGTAGGGTCAGGAACTGGGTCTATATTTTTCCCTGCTATATCCATGGCACTAGTATGGTACCCCATAACCAATAGAAACTCAATAAATACTTGTTAAATAAATAAATAAGGAGCTGTGGTAGCACAATGGTTAAGCACTCAGCTGCTAACCGATAGCCAAGCACTCATAGAAGAAAAGACCTGGAATCTGCTCGCATAAAGATTACAGCCCAGAAACCCTATGGAGCAGTTCTATTTTGTCACATGAGGTTACTATGAGTTGGAATCGACTGGATGACACACAGCAACAAATAGATGGATTATACTACTTATCATATTGCTGTGGAAACTCTGGTGGCATAATGGTTAAGAGCTACGGCTGCTAACCAAAAAGTTGGCTGTTCAAATCCCCCAGGTGCTCCTAGAGAAACCCTATGGGGCAGTTCTCTGTCCTATAGGGTTGTTGTGAGTAGGAACGGACTTGACGGCAGTGGGTTTGGTTTTCAGTTTATCACATTGCTGAAGTAATTTGTTTATACATCCCTCTTGGTAAGGTGCAGAAGAAAGGTCTGGCAATCTGCTTCTGTTACGATTAAGAAAATCCTATGCAGCAGGTCTACTCTGTAGCATATGTTGTTGCCATGAGTCAAAATCAACCTGATGGCAACTAACAACAACAACTTGGCAAGGACTGTTCTGCGCAGGGCTGCATGTCCAGCACCTAGCACAATGCCTGTACATAGTAGGCAGTGAAAAAATGTCAGCTGAATGAATGAGCTGCAATCAGCACATCAGAACAGCTACATGTTTTTACTGAGCAAGTGTGGGAAATCTTTGATTCGTTCATTGTTACAAACCTCAGTGTATCTGTCTAGGAGCTCAGATCCTAGAGTATAATATAGAAATATTGTTATCAATAGATTTACCTTGATCTCCCACCAGAAATATAAGAAGAATCTAAATTAATTCTTTCAGTTTTGTTTCCTCTCTCTTGTTGTTCCCATATTGTGAGAGCAATATTAAATCATTGATCAGTCTCCATCCACAATGCAGCAAGTAGCGAATTTCCTATTTAAAAAAAAAAGTATTAAAGGAGAAGCAAGAAAACAGGAACTAAGATCTGTTATACTCACGTGATATCCACTGTACCACAATAACGCCATGAGGCCGTATTAACTAGTTCATTTTCCCAATCAGAAAAATAATGATCTCTCCACTGGGAAACCCAATGAAGGCAGTTGGCCACTAACTCCCATACTTTTCCCGTTGTATCATACTACCTAGACACAAAAAAATACCTTTTTAATTTACTTCTGAATCCTCCTTAAGCAGTACTTCTTGCACTTTTAATTATATATTATTTAAACAAGGTACCTAACATTTATTCAGAGCCTATTATGAACCAGGTAATAGACCTAGATGCTTCAGATGTAGTAATCTTAAAAAAAAAAAAAATTATACAAGCTTAGTATTGTCCCCATATTATAGATGGCAAACTGAGGCTATGAGTAGTTCACTAATATAGTTTGAAGGCAGTAAGCAACAGAATAGGAATTCAAGCCCTGGTTTGTATGACTGTACAAACCTTGTTCTTTCAATTTTTACCATGGTGCAAATCATATTTGGCATAGCTCAATAAGGATGAAGCTTCAACTAATCCAGCCAAAATATTTCTGGATCCTTTCCCTGCTGTGGAATGGCAATGGCAAGACATTCCAGTCCATCAGTGGACACCCAAGACCTCCTCAACATAAAAACTATACAAGCGCTCAGCCCTTATGGTAGGGAAATGATGGATGGAACAGAGAAATTTTATGTAAATCAGTTTATGTAGAATAAATACAAAAGTGAGTTTAGGTGCTAGACAAATGATGCAAACTACTTAACGCTGAGTAAATATCAGTGTTGGATGGTAAGTGAAAAACACAATGGATGATCCTCAAAATGATATCAACAAAATACATATATAATAAAATGTCATCTGTATATGCAGAATGTACCTAACACGCTCTGAATTCTTTGCAAGTTCCATATAAATAAGGAAATAGGATTTCTGTATGCTAAACTGCTTCTTCAAAGTTAACTCAAAAGCATTTTGGAGTTGGTAGAATTTTTCAAAACTTTCTGTGACTTCTATTTCCAGAGAGGATATCTGGAAAAAAAAAAAAAATTTTTTTTCTTTTAACCCATATCAATTTTCTGCAAAGTAAAAACTTCAAATTAAAATTGTCATAAAAAATTTGACCTCTTTCGGTTTAAAGGCTTTTTTTTAGGTCATCTCATGACCACTAGAATCGAGTGTAGTCTAAATACCATGTTGTTCCTTATTAGTAATTTTGTATCATGTACATTCTAGAAATTCTTTAACAGTTTCTTTCAGATTCTAGGAAATAGCAACAGGAACTGAGTTAAACTAAAATGCTACTTCTTAGATGTCCTTCAAACATATTTTAGTCTGTCTGTATATTGTGCTTATTTAATTCGCAATCATAAAATTCCAGAGTACTAATATCATTTTAATAATACGAAAATTGCTAATCATCAGTCTCTACTACCTATCTGTCAGTTTGTCGTACTGTCGTGGCTTGCATGTTGCTATGGTGCTGGGAGCTATGACGCTGGTATTTTAAATACCATCAGGGCCACCCATGTGGACAAGCTTCAGTGGAACTTCCAGACTAAGATAGACTAGGAAGAAGGGCCTGTCGATGTACATTTGAAAATTAGTCAATTAAAAAGTTACAAATCATAGAATATTGTCAAAGACTGGCTCACTTACTTTGGATGTGTCATCAAGAAGGACTGATTGCTGGAGATGGACATCATGTTTGGTAAACTGAAGCTCAGCAAAGGCAAGGGAAACCCTCAATGAGATGGATTAACACAATGGCCACAACAAAGGACTAAACATACCAACAATCATGAAGATGGCACAAGACTGGGCACTCCTTTCATTGTTGTACATGGGGTCGTCATAAGTTGGAGTTGACTCAATGGCAACTAACGACAACAACAAATCATCAACCTATGCCAAAGGCAAGATTACTTGGGTTGTTTTTCTATAATTTATAAGAAAGAAATTTATTTTCCTGGGTGTTGTGGATTGAATTGTGTCTACCAAAAATATGTGTTACAAATCCCACTATGTCTATGGTTATAATCTCATTTGGGAATGCGTTGTCTTTGTTATGTTAATGAGACAGGATTAGTGTAGGGTATGTCTTGAGTTAATCTCTTACAAAATATTAAAGGAGAAGATTCAGGAAGCAGAGATGGGGAAAAAGAGATGCCAAGCCACATGAAGATCACCCAGGAGCAGAAGCTCAAAGAGCCAAGGACCTTCCTCCAGAGACAACAGAAAGCAAAAACTTTCCCCTAGAGCTGGTGCCCTGAATTTAGACTTCTAACCTCCTGTTGTGTTAGAAAATAAATTTTTGTTTGTTCAAGCCATCCAGTATTTCCGTTATAGCAGCACTAGGTAACTAACACAGAATTTGATGCCAGAAGAATGGGGCGCTGCCCTAACAGATACCTAAAATGTAGAAGGAATTTCAGAATTGGATAATGGGTGGAGGCTGGAAGAGTTTTAAGTTGCCTAATAGTAACAGCCTAGATTGCCTTCAAGAGACTGTTCATAGAATTATGGATGTCAAAGGCAATTTGGTAAGGGCTCAGAAGGAAGTGAGGAGAAGTATAGAGAAATTCTCTATCATCTCAGTGAATTCCTATGGCACCAGCTACAGAATGGTGCTAGAAATGTGAACATTAAATGTACCTTTGGTGGGACTTTAAAAGAAAATGACGAACTTGTGATTGAACACTGCAGAAAGGTGATACTTTTTATGTAGTAGCAAAGAATCATGTTCAAATGTTTGGTGGAAAGTAGAACTTGTAAGTAATGAATTTGGATATTTGGCTGAGGAGATTTCCAAGCAAGATCTTAAAGGGGCCACATATTTTCTCCTTGCCCCTTATAGTAAAATGTGAGAGGAGAAAGATGGACTTAAAAATGGACTGTGCAAAATGAAAACAAAAGTTAAAGATTTAGAAAGTTCTATTATACAAACTGAGAACATATGTCCTAGAATGTTCACCAAGGACGTGGCTACAGAATCTTTTGTTTAAGAGATTAAGCCTGTGACTGACGGATCTAACCAACTACCACAGCGGAAAACCCATCAGCTAAGACTACAGGGGACAGAGAAAGAAGGAAAGGAGAGAACACTGTCTCTTGGAATTCTGCGGGCAGGAAACAGACCGAAGGAGTTACATCTGCTGTCTTCCAAGAAAAGAAAAGAATCATACCTGAAACAGCTCGGAGATAAGCAGAGCTGTTGGAAGTAGACCTGCCTCCATCTCAAAAGACAGGGCCAATGCCTCTGAGGTGTCAAAGGGTAGGTTTCACAGGTTTCAAAGAGTCAGATCTTCACCAGCTGGCTTCTGGAGTGTGGGGTTGCCATTCAGTTTTGCCAAGAGAATGGGACCACTGCCCAAAGCTGAGGAGGAGAGGCTGCCATGCCCAAGGGGCAGAAGAATGGGGCCTGCCAGGGCCAAGGGGATAGGGTTGCCACTCACATGGACTAGGGGAGCAGAGTTGCCATCCTAGTGGGCCTGGCAGGTAAAGCTGAAGCCCAGGGCCCTGGGACCTCCACCTGGAATCCAGAGGGCATGGCCAGCCCCCAGAATCTGGAGGGTGGGACTATTGCCCAGATGGTCTCAGAGAACAGAGGGTTATTTTCAAGACTTGAAAGCTAATGTAATTTTTTCTGCTGGGCTTTGCTTGTTGCCTGTTATCCCTTCTTTCCTTCTGATTTCTTCCATTTGTAATGGAAATGTCTACCTTGTGCCTGTTCTACCATTGTACTTTGGAAGCAGATAACTTGTATTCTAGATTTCACAAGTTCACAGATGAAGAGAAATTTTGCCTTGGATGGAATATGCCTAAAGTCTCATCCATACTTGATTTAGATTCTTCAGAAAATGAGATTTTGGACTTGGAGTTGATTTAAGGCGTTTGTGCTGACGTGATGGTGTGAATGTGTTTTGCATGTGGCAAGGACGTGAATTTTGGGGGACCAAAGGGTGGAATGTTATGGATTGAATTGTGTCCCTCCAAAAATCTGTGTTGTAATTCCTAACTTCTATTCCTGTGGTTGGAGTCCTGGTGGCACAGTGGTTAAGAGCTCAGCTGCTAACCAAAAGGTCAGCAGTTGGAATCCATCAGTCACTCCTTGGAAACCCTATGGAGCAGTTCTACTCTGTCCTGTACGTCACTATGAGGTGGAATTGACTCCATGGCTGTGGTTTTTTTTTTTTTTTTTAATGCCTGTGGTTCCAGGAGAAAGATGTGGCAGCCTCCTTCTGTAATGGTTACAGCCTTGGAAACTCTATGGGGCAGTTCTACTCTGTCCTACAGTTCTACTCTGTCCTATGAGTTGAAATTGAATGGATGCAATGGCAATGAGGTTTTCTTTCTTTCTTCTTTTTTTTTTCTTTTTATGCCTGTGGTTATAATCCCATCTGGGAATGGGTTGTCTTTGTTATGTTAATGAGACAGGATTAGTGTACAGTGTGTCCTGAGTCAATCTCTTTTGAGATATAAAAGAGATTAAAACAAGCAAGTGAGGAGTCAGAGATGGGAGAAGAGAGATGCCAAGCCACATGGAGATCTCCAAGGAACCAGGAAGCAAAAGCTAAAGAGACCTTCCTCCAGAGCTGACAGAGAGAGAAAACCTTTCCCTAGAGCCAGCAACCTGAATTCAGATTTCTAGCCTCCTGAACTTTGGAGAAAATAAATTTCTGCTTGTTAAAGCTACCCACTGTTGTATTTCTGTTATAGCAGCACTAGATAACTAAGACACTGGGATAATTATGAAAAAAAATTCATGTAATATTTTAAAGATACTTTCTTTGATTCTGGACAATATTAACACATACGTAAAAACAACAATGGAACTTAATCATATTTTCTAAATGTGAAGGTAGAATCTGATAAGTTGGAGTATATTTAAATAGATAACAAGGTAGAATCTTTGAAATCAGGACTGTCCCAGAAGTTCTCACGATATGGTGACCATGACAATCATTTAGTAGCTTTTCCCTGCCCATTTTCCTTTAAACAAGTAGCCTGCAATTCCAGAATGCTGGCCATGCAGCATTATGAATTCAAAATGATCATGATAAATCACAGAATCTGTTCCTTGTGTCCAAAAAAGAACAAACGAACTCCTGCAAAAAAAAAAAAAAAATGCCTTGTGATGCCTTTACAGTGCTCATTTGTCAGTACACTGCTGCCTTTGAGAAACTTCTTATAGAAGAGGAAGTGATGGATTCATATTTGCTTCTTAGGAGATTCAAAACTTGCATCCTCCACTTTCAAGTTCATTGCCAGTTGCTCAATCAATGCTTCTGCTTCATTCATAAGAATCACAGAGTCAGGAAATCAGAAAAGATGAATTTATAAGCTGTTTGCTGCCACTTACTGGATAATCACTCCTCTTGCCTGAACAAACAGAGAAGAGTTTTTTAACTACTTCTTAGCAGTCATCTACAGGAACTTTCCAATTTCTGCAAGTGTCAGAAGACTGTAAGAGACAAAACTGAGGAGGAAATTGATAAGAAATGACTTCCCAAATCTATTACATGACTCCCTAATAAAATATAGAGTATTTTGTTTTCCGTGCCGCACCGCAATTTATGAGATTTGATCTGATTTTGATTTTCTTCTCAGGAGAAGGGAAGTGTAATTTGTGCCCTGAGACAAAAACTGAAAACAGAATTTCTGGGAAAAAGGGAGGAGAGACTGAATATCACAGAGAGTGAATAAGGAACTAAGATGAGTATTAGTTAATTACAGCTCATAGTGTGTTCAAATAGCATAAAGCTACAGAATGAGAAGCTTTCCTCAGAATGAGCTGCCTCTGTTGCCTCCATAAATGTTTGTACGGTTTATTTGCTTTAGTGCAGAATACCCCATTTTGGGTAGGCTACAAGAACTGCTCTCGCATGCCATCTTCTCCCATTCACTGAGTACCACATATCTATTAGAAAGAAGCCTTTGGACACTGTCATCATCAAACAGGTGTCTAATGTTTCTAATATTGCATTTTTTGGCCCTTGATTTGTGTCTCAGCTGTTACTGAAGTTTGTACACTTAAAGCTAACTACAACAGTTCCTCTAAGTACCTCCTTTGCTTGGGGGCAGATTTTAGCTGGTGAAGTGATTGTAGTCTTCTTTGGAAATCTGTATAAGTTTAGTAGAATGACCTTCGCTTTAATTCCAATTAAAGTTCTATCAAAACAAATTATCAGAAGAAATATAATCAAATTAAATCAGTCCTATTTGACAACATTTTCTATATCTGAGCTGGGACCAGCTTTATAGGGCAATAATAATCATGGGCTAATGGAGTGGACTAGCAGTTTCATTCTCCCAGATAAAGTACAGGAAGATGCTTTGGAAGGTGAAGAGTGATGTGATGATGCATGTCCCAAGTACCTTACACATGTCCTGTATTGCAAGTACTCTGCACAACACCATGAGTAGGTAGAATTATCCTATTTTTCAGATCAAGAAATTGATGTTTCAAAAGGCTATGCTACTTATCCAAGGGCACAGAGCTAAGTAGTGCAGAGTCGGGACTCTGTGTGACTTTGTCTGACAAAGAACACATTTCTTAACCACTGTGTCCTCCTGCCTCCCCAATTACCTAGGTAAATGACATACTTGACATATGTAATGACATTTATAGTGGCCATTTGTTAGTAGTAAAATTAATATCCCCGTATGCCTGTCAGTTTGTCGTACTGTGGTGGCTTGCATGTTGCTGTGATGCTGGAAGTTAGGCCAGCTGGTATTTCAAATACCGGCAGGATTACCTACAGTGAACAGGTTTCAGCTGAGCTTCCAGACTAAGACAGACTAGGAAGAAGTTTCTGGCAGTCTACTTTTGAAAAGATTTAGCCAGTGAAAACCTTATGAATAGCCGTGGAACATTGTCTGATATAGTGCCAGAAGATGAGCCCGTCAGGTTGGAAGACACTCAGAAGATGACTAAGGAAGAGCTGCCTCCTCAGAGTAGAGTTGACCTTAATGACATGGATGGAGTCAAGCTTTGGGGACCTTTGTTTGCTGATGTGGCAAAACTCAAAATGAGAATAAACAGTTGCAAACAACCATGAATAATAGGAAAGCAGAAAGTACAAAGTGTAAATCTCAGAAAATTAGAAGTCATCAAAAACAAAATGAAATGCATAAACATCAATATCCTAGGCACTAGTGAGCTGAAATGCACTGGTATTGGTCATTTTGGATAGGTCTACCGTGCCAGGAATGAAAATTTGAAAAGGAATGGTGTTGCATTCATTGTCAAAAAGAACATTTCAAGATCTATCCTGAAGTACAGTGCTGTCAGTGCTGGGATAATATCCATACACCTACAAGGAAGACCAATTAATAAGACTATTATTCAGATTTATGCACCAACCACTAATGCCAAAGATGAGGAAACTGAAGATTTTTTACCAACTTCTGCAGTCTGAAATTGATCAAACATGCAATCAAGATGCATTGATAGAAAAAAGAAGCACAACCAGAAGGCTCCTTAGAAGCACAGATGGCAAGACTACATCTCAGAAAAAAAAAAAAAAAAGATGCATTGATAATTACTAGTCATAGGAATGAGAAAGTTGGAAACAAGGAAGGATCAGTAGTTGGAAAATATGGCCTTGATGATAGAAACAGTGCCAGAGATTGCATAATAGAATTTTGCAAGACCAACGACTTCGTCGCAAATACCTTTTTCACCAACAAAAATGGCAACTATACACGTGAACCTCACCAGATGGAATATACAGGAATCAAGATGACTACATCATGGAAAGGGACAATGAGAAAACTCAACTTCATCAGTCAGAACAAGGCCAGGGGCCCACTGTGGATCAGACCATTAATTGCTCACATGCAAGTTTAAGTTGGAAACCCTGGTGGCGTAGTGGTTAAGTGCTACAGCTGCTAACCAAGAGGTTGGCAGTTCAAATCTGCCAGGCACTCCTTGGAAACTCTATGGGGCAGTTCTACTCTGTCCTACAGGGTCGCTATGAGTTGGAATTGACTCAATGGCAGTGGGAGTGGGTAAGTTTAAGTTGAAACTGAAGAAAATTAAAGCAAATCCATGAAAGCCAAAGTATGACCTTGAGTATATTTCAGCTGAATTTAGAGACCATCTCAAGAACAGATTTGACTCATTAAACACTAATGACTGAAGACCAGACAAGTTGTGGAATGACATCAAGGACATCATATATGAAGAAAGCAAGAGATAATTAAAAAGACAGGAAAGAAAGAAAAGCCCAAAATGGATGTCAGAAGAGACTCTGAAACCTGCTCTGGAACATAGAGTAGCTAAAGTCAACTGAAGAAATGATGAAGTAGAAGAGCTGAACAGAAGATTTAAAGGGTGGTTAGAGAAGACAAAGTATTATAATGAAATGTGTACAAACTTAGATTTAAAATATCAAAAGGGAAGAACGCACTTGGCTTTTTTCAAGCTCAAAGGACTGAAGAGAAAATTCAAGCCTCGATCTGCAATACTGAATGATTCTCAGTGGAAAATAGTAAACGATGGAGGAAGCATCAAAAGAAGATGGAAGGACTACACAGTCACTGTACCAATAAGAATTGCTCAGCGTTCAACCATTTTAGGAGGTAGTATATCATCAAGAACTGATGGTACTGAAGGAAGAAGTCCAAGCTGCACTGAAGGCGTTGGCAAAAAACAAGGCTCCAGGAATTGATGGAATACAAAGTGATGTATTCCAACAAATGGCTGCTGCAGTGAAAACATTTAGTCATCTATGCCAAGAAATATGTAAGACACCTACCTGGCCAACCTACTGGAAAAGATCCATATTTGTGCTCATTCCAAAGAAAGGTGATCCAACAGAATGCTGAAATTATCAAAAAATATCATTAATATCACACACAAGTAAAATTTCCCTTAAAGTCATTCAGAAATTGTTGCAGTAGTACTTTGACAGGGAACTGCCAGAAATTCAAGTCAACTTCAGAAAAGGACATGGAATGAGGAATATCACTGCTGATGTCTGATGAATCTTGGGTGAAAACAGAGAATACCAGAAAGATGTTTACCTCTGTTTTATTGACTATGCAAAGGCATTCGGCTGTGTGGATCATAACAAATTATGGATAACATTGTGAAGAACGGGAATTCCAGAACACTTAATTGTGCTCAAGAGGAACCTGTACATAGACCAAGAGGCAGTTGTTCGAACAGAACAGGGGAATGCTGCATGGTTTAAAACCAGGAAAGTTGTGGGTCAGGGTTGTATTCTTTCACCATACTTATTCGATCTGTATGCTGAGCAAATAATCCAAGAAACTAGACTATATGAAGAAGAAAGCCGTTTCAAGATTGGAGGAAGTCTCATTAACAACCTGTGATACGCAAATGACACAACCGTGCTTGCTGAAAGTGAAGAGGACTTTAAGCACTTACCGATGATGATCAATGACTACAACCTTCAGTATGGATTATACCTCAACGTAAAGAAAAGTCCTCACAACTAGACCAATAAGCAACATTATGATAAATGGAGAAAAGATTGAAGTTGTCAAGGATTTCATTTTACCTGGATCCAAAATCAACACTCATGGAAGCACCAGTCAAGAAATCAAACAATGTATTGCATTGGGCAAATCTGCTGCAAAAAAAGACCTCTTTAAAGCATAAAAAAGCAAAGATGTCTCTTTAAGGACTAAAGTGTCCCTGAACCAAGCCATGGTGTTTTCAATCATCTCATATGCATGTGAAAGCTGGACAATGACTAAAGAAGAGGGAAGATGAATTGATGCCTTTGAATTATGGTGTTGGTGAAGAATATTGAATATTCCATGAACTGTCAGGAGAATGAACAAATCTGTCTTGGAAGAAGTACAGCCAGAGTACTCCTTAGAATCAAGGATGGCAAGACGTCGTCTTACATACTTTGGACATGTTATCAGAAGGTGCCAATCCCTGGAGATTGACATCATGGTTGATAAAGTAGAGGGTCAGTGAAAAAAAGAAAGCCCCTCCATGAGATGGACTGACACAGTGGCTACAACAATAGGCTCAAACAGCAATAATTGTGAGGATGTCGAGGACTGGGCAATGTTTTGTTCAGTTTATAAAGGGTCTCTACGAGTTGGAACCAACGCAACAGCATCTAACAACAACAAGAAAATTGATGTAAATACTATTAGTTTACATACTTTTTCAGATATGTATAGAATAAGTATCTATATTTCTAAGTCAGATCTATCTTTTGGGTTTCTGACTCTCAAATGGCCATCTCCACTCCTATTTTTGTTGTTGTTAGCTGCCGTGAGTTGTCACCCAACTCATGGTGACCCCATGCATTCCAATGGGCACCTCAAATTCCGTGTCTCTCAAGAGAACTTTGTACTGTCCCTCAAACATATTCATAATCTTTTGTCCCTATGGTTGTTGTAGTTGTGTGCCTTTGAGTCAATTCTGACTCATGGCGACCTTATGACAGAGTAGAACCACTCATAGGGTTTCTTAGGCTGAAATCATTACCGGAGCAGATTGCCAGGTCTTTTCTCCCACAGAGTGGCTGGTGGATTCGAACTGCTGACCTTTCCCTTAGAAGCTAAGTATTTAAATATTGTGTTGCCAGAGCTCCTTTTAAATATCATCAATCCACTCAGTTCCCCAAGCCAAAACCCTGGGTGCTGTCTAGATTTTTCCTTCTTCCTCTCTCCCCATGTAAAAAGCCTGTTGATGCGACCCCCCTAAATGTCTCTCAAATCTGTCTACCTTCTCTCCACTCGCAGTACCTTAACCCTAGTTCACATTGCCACCATTGCTACCTTACTCGACTGCAGCAGCCTCCTGATCAGTCTCCCTCTCTTGCCACTCTCCAAACTGTTCTTCACTTTCAAACTTCAAACTCTTCCACCTGCACAAAAATATTCCAAATGTAATTTCATTTTTCTCTCTCCTTCATTTAACTGGTCACTGGCTCTGTGTTACTCTTGAGGGGTCTTTTCTCCTTAACGTGGATTTCACATAATCTGGGTCCTGCTTACCTCTCTAGTGAGGGGAGACAGGTGAAAAAAACAAGAATACAAAAAAATACAGTCATTTATACATTACTCTAAATAATATGGAGGAAATAAATAGGAAACTGAGAGAGAGAAGCTGTGGTTGGGGGTCTTGTATATTGGGGGCTGCTTTAAGTAAGGAGAAACTAAAAGAAGAACAATTTAAGGCCTCTGAGTGGGGGATATAAGGCAGAATCGAGGACTTGGAAAAGAGTCTGCTTGGCTGGGGCAAGATGAAGAAATAGTGACACAAGCTGAGGTTCTAGGCCCTAGACCATGGGATGGAGTTTCAATTCTATCCTAAGAGAAACAGGAACCCATTGATGTATTTTTAAGCAGGAGAATAACATGATCTAACTTGTAGCTTGAGCAGATATCTGTGGCTGCCACGTGGAGGTGGGTGGAAGAGCATTGAGAATGGAAGCAAGGAAGCCAGAGAGGAAGACAGAGCAGAAGTCTAAAAAGAAGAGATAGGTCCAGACTACAGGTGGTGTCTGAAGAGGGGAAGACTGCTAAACAGATCTGGGGTGCATTTTAGAGATAGAACTGACATGATCTGCCAATGATTTGGATGTGGATATTCCAGAAAAGAGGAATAAAGGTTAACTCCATGCTCCATCTGCTACACCACTCCCCTTCAATTCGTCATTCCTGGCATAGTAGATCATATGATTGTTCAATTCAAAATGGCCAGTACCAGTCCACTTCAGCTCACCAATGCTTAGTATTTCAATCTTTATGTATTCCATTTCATTTTTAATGACTTCTATCGTGATCCCTGCCACAGCAGCCGGTGGCGGTAACCGGGCACCATCTAGTTCTAGGCTCAGTCTGGTGAAGTTTGTGGTAGTCGTGGTCTGTTAGTCCTTTGGAATAATCTATCCATTTCGTCTTTGGTTTTCTTCATTCTCCTTTGTTTCTGCTGGGGTAGGACCAGCAGATACATCTTAGAGGGCCACTCCTAGGCTTTTGAAACCCCAAACACTACTCACCACAGTTGGATGTAGAACATTTTCTTTATAGACTATGTTATGCCAGTTGAGCTAGATGTCCCCTGAGGCCATGGTCCCCGACCCTCAGCCCAGTAGCTCAGTCCCTCAGGGCATTTGGATGTGTCTGTGAAGCTTCTATGACTTTGTCCTGGTCAAGTTGTGTTGACTTTCCCAGTATTGTGTACTGTCTTACCCTTTACCAAAGTTACCACTTATCTACTGTCTAGATAAAAATTTTTCCTCTCTCCACCCCTCCCCTGCCTCGTAACCATCAAAGATTGTTTCTTCCTGTGTGGAAACATTTTCATGGGTTTTTATAATTGTGGTTTCATACAGTATTTGTCCTTTTGTGATTGACTGATATCACTCAGCATAATGTCCTTCAGATTCATCCACGTTGTGAGATGTTTCACAGGTTCATTGTTGTTCTTTATAATTGCATAGTATTCCATTCTTTGTATGTACCATAGTTTGTTTACCCATTCCTCTGTTGATGGGCACCCAGGTTGTTTCCATCTTTTTCCTATTGTGAATAATGCTGTGATGAACATATATGCATGTATTTCTATTCATGTGATGGCTTTTATTTCTCCAGGATATATTCCTAGGGTGGGATTGCTGGATCCTATGGTATTTCTATTTCTAGCTTTTTAAGGAAGTGCCATATCATTTTTAAAAAAGGTTGTACCATTTTGTATTCCCACCAGTAGCACATAACAGTTCCAATCTCCCCAGCAACCTCGCCAACATTTGTTATTTTCTGTTTTTTTTTTTTGATAAAACCCCCAGTGCCGTTGAGTCGATTCCGACTCATAGCGACCCTATAGGACAGAGTAGAACTGCCCCATAGAGTTTCCGAGGAGTGCCTGGTGGATTCAAACCGCTGACCCTTTGGTTAGCAGCCGTAGCACTTAACCACTACACCACCAGGGTTTTTTTGGTTCATACCAGTAATGTCGGGGTGAGATAGTATCTCACTGTAGTTTTGATTTGCATTTCTCTAATGGCTAGTGCTATCGAACATTTCCTCATGTGTCTGTTAGCTGCTTCAATGTCTTCTTTGGTGAAGTGTCTGTTCATATCCTTTGCCCATTTTTAATCGGATTATTTGTCTTTTTATTATAGAGGTGTTGGATTTTCCTGTGATTTTAGAGATTTAGGCCTTTGTCAGGTGTGTCATAACCAAAATTTTTTTCCCAGTCCGTAGGTTCTCTTTTTACTCTTTCGGTGAAGTCTTTTGAGGAGCGTATGTGTTTAATTTTTAGAAGATCCCAGTTATCTAGCTTATCTTTTGGTGTTTGTATACTGTTAATTCTGATTTGTGTCCTGTTCATGCCACATTTTAGGGCCCCTCGTGTAGACCCCATTTTTTCTTCCCTGATCTTTATAGTTTTGGGTTTTATCTTTAGGTCTTTGATCCATTTTGAATTAGTTTTGTGTATGGTGTGAGATATGGGTCTTGTTTCATTTTTTTGCAGATAGACATCCAGTTTTGCCAGCACTATTTGTTAAAAAGATTGCCTTTTCCTCATTTAATAGACTTTGGGTCTTACAAGACCAGGTGGCCATAGGTAGATGGATTTACATTTGAGTTCTCAATTCTATTCCATTGGTCAATGAGTCTATTGTTGTACCAGGACCAGGCTGTTTGGACTACCATAGCTATATAGTGGGTTGTATCCACTAAGGTACCCTGTATCACTGTACTGAATAAAGTTGTCCCATTACTTGTCTCTGTCTTCTGCCAAACAGTGAGCTCCATGAGGCCAGTGATGGGTCTTTATTTACTACTGTACCTCCAATTTGGCCTATGAATGCTGCCCCTCAAAAAGAGAGTATGCAGGTACCCAAAAACAAATTTCGTCTGATTCACAATTATGTTCAGTGTACTTATGGGGGCACACAAGTCAAAGAAGTACATTTATTTGATACAAAGTACCCAGAGTAGGTACTTCGCATGCTGCTTTCATGTAGTTGAGGATACATGCCCCTTCTGCATTTTTGGCCCAGCTGTGTGTGAGTGAGAGGTTGTGAGGGACTTTGGCTGGCATGGCTCAGAGTGCCAAATGGCAAACATATTTTGTTCAAGACAGTTAAACTTTATGCTATTTTAAAAAGTGGGAGTTTAGGAATGATTTCTTGAAACTCTGTGTGCCTCAAAACTGGGCCGGAGATAAGTTTCCTGATAACTTCCACAACAGAGATGAGTTCTCCTTATGTTGAAAGATTTTCTAGCCATCAGCTTTTTCATCAGCCATCAGCTTTGTCACCAGCCATCAGTCTCATCCAGTTTGGTGAGCACTACGGTTTTCTATGATGTTTTTATTACAAAGAAGTGTCAATAATATCATCCTAAGAATCCAGAGTCAAGTTCTAGTATTGGCTTTGTGAACGACAAGCTGTGTTATCTCAGGCAGGTCAAATAAACTCTGGTCTTCCACTTTAATAAAATGAATAGCATGGACAAACATTCCTTCTCATTCAAAAATTCTGTCATTCTAGTAATTGGTTCATTACATTACAAGGCGTCCATTCATTAATGTAACAATATAGTCAATAAGAGCAAATTAAAAATAAAATTTCTCCTTGCCAACCTCCTACCAGGCCATGTGGGATTTTTTTTTTTCTTTTCAATTAAGAAGAAACTGTCTTCTTTCCTTAGTGTATTGGTCATTCATTGCTGCATACCCCAAAACTTAGGTAATTTAAAACAACAAATATGAAGAAGAGAGGTTGTCATCTCTAAAGTTCAGCAATAAAAATGATTTTCTCTTAAAAAAACAAAACAAAACAAAAGCCAAGCATGAATTATGTCAGACAGTTTCTGAGGGTTAGGAGTCCTGGAACAGTTTAGCTAGATGTTTCTGGCTTAGGATTTCTTGAATTATCAACTGGAACTACAGTCTCTCAAGACTCGCCTGGGACTGGACGTTCAGCTTCCAAGTTCAATCAAGTGGCTGTTGCAGTAGGCTTTAGTTCCTTGCTGTGGCCCTATCAAATGGGTTGTTCACAACTTGACTTCCCACAGAGCAAGTGGCCTGTGAGAAGGAGAGGGGGACAGAAAAAGAACCAGCTAGCAAGAGAGTAGACCCAAGAGGGAAGGTATAATCTTTTTATGAACTAATCTCAGAGCTGACAACCCATTACTTCTGTCCGATTCTATTCTCTGTAAATAACTCATTAAGCCCATCTCATGCTCAGAGGAGGGGGATTTGCTCTACCTCTTAAGTGGAGGAGTTCCAAAGAATTCGTGGACATGTCTTTAAAACTACATTTGGCTAAATAGTATTAGATTTTCCTTTAGAGTTTAAGGTAGAATGTGAAATTTCATGCTTATTAGAAAAAATTTTAGATGATTTGGTTATAAGCCAAACTCTTTTCAAATTTGACTATGGGCTTATCCTTGCTTTTGGACCAAACTCTGAATTACCAAATACTTTATGACTAACAGGATTATTCTTGGTTCTGAAGTAATTGTTCTTATTTCTAAATAAATGGAAATAAACCTGGAGCAAAGGAGAATGAAGAACACCAAAGACTCAAGGAAAATAAGAGCCCAAGAGACAGAAAGGGCTACATAAACCAAAGACTCCATCAGCCTGAGACCGGAAGAACTAGATGATGCCTGGCTACCACCAATGACTGCCCTGACAGGGGACACAACAGAGAATCCCTGATGGAGCAGGAGAAAAGTGGGATGCAGAAATCAAATTCTAGTAAAACAACCAGACTTAATGGTTTGGACCCCAGAGGATATGGCCCCCAGACACTCTCTTAGCCCAAAACTAAAACTATTCCTGAAGCAAACTCTTCAAAGATTAGACTCTTTTATAAGACATAAAATGATACCGGCGAGGAGTGTGCTTCTTAGCTCAAGTAGATACATGAGAATAAATGGAAAGCTCCTGTCCGGAGGTGAGATGAGAAGGCAGAGGGAGGCAGAAGCTGGCTGAATGGACATGCGAAATACAGGGTGGAAAGGAGGAGTGTGCTGTCGCATTATAGGGAGAGCAAGTAGGGTCACATAACAATGTGCGTATAAGTTTTTGTATGAGAAACTGACTTGAGTTGTAAACTTTCACTTAAGGCACAATTGAAAAAATTAAGTGGAGATGAAAGCGTACTCGAGGTTGATTAACTTAGTTATCGGTTTAAACTGTTAGGATACACAATCTTTCCGCCTGCCACCAGGCTTCCAGGAAAGGAAAAAAAAAATTGTAAAAAAATGCTTGCCAATTGAACATTAATAATTCTGGGTTTTAATTGCTAATTTACTTTTGTTAATTTACCATGGGCAATAAAGTAGTTAATTGCTACTCTTATCAATATCTGTTTTTTCATGAAGGTTTGTGGAGAAGTGAAAATACTATTGCTAGCCTTGAGGCTTTTGTTTGTTTTGGAATTAGTTGGGTAAAGAGAACCAAAGGCCAGTTTAGAATCTGTGTAATATTATATGTAATTCTAATACATCATTAGATGAACACTCTGCTAAGTCTTAAAAAAGAAGAAGCTGGTCCCCTTGCTTAACTTTGTTTTTAAGAAACTATATTACAATGTCATAAAATAAATTTATCTTTTTATCAAGGCAGCAATGGATATACAAGATCTTCACTTACATGCTATACATCATAAAAAAAAATGCTATTAACTTCTGATTTCCTCAGAAAATTAATCACTATTATATTTTTCTCCACCTTTTCTCTGCTGTCACTGCATTTTTTTACACTCAACTACTCTATTTGCACTTTCTGCTACTTAAGACCTGACCCGAGCTTTTCTCTTCACTAGATAAAGTGCCAAATTATAGAACAGTGCCCTGTAGACAGTGAAGAAGTACATCCAGAAGGCTCCTGTCTTAGTTATCTAGTGCTGCTGTAACTGAAATACCACAAGTGGATGGCTCTAACAGAGAAAAATTTATACTCTTACAGTCTAGTAGGCTACAAGTCCAAATTCAGCTCCAGGGGAAGGCTTTCTCTGTTGGCTCTGGAGGGAAGATCCATGTCATCAGTCTTCCCTTAGTCTAGGAGCTTCTCTGTGCAGGAACCTCAGGTTCAAAGGACAGCCTCTGCTTCTGCACTGCTTCCTTGGTGGTATGAGACCCCGTGTTTCTCTGCTTGCTTCTCTCTTTTCTATCTCAAAAGAGATTGACTTAAGACATTATCTAATCTCATCAATATAACAGCCACTAATTTTTTTTTTTAATCCATCATAGTGATAGGATTTATAACACATAGGGAAATCACATCAGATGACAAAACGGTAGATAGTCACACAGTACTAGGAATCATGACCTAGCCAGGTTGACAGATATTTTGGGGGGACACAGTTCAATCCATGACAGCTCCTTTGAAGCAAGGATGGCCAAATTGTGTCTCACATGCTTTGGACATGTTATCATAAGGGATCAGTCCCTGGAGAAGGACATCATGTTTGGTAAAGTAGAGGGTCAACAAAAAAGAGGAAGACCCTCAATGAGATGGATTGACACAGTGGTTGCAAAAATGGACTCAAACATAACAAGGATTGTGAGGATGGCGCAGGACCAGGCAGTGTTTCATTCTGTTTTACATAGGGTTGCTCTGAGTCAGAACCAATTCAGTGGCACCTAACAACAACAATAACACCCTGTAGATATATTTTAATTGTTGAAAAATGATGTTCAGTGAAGGCAACAACAAAAAAGTAATTCTAGCCAGCATCTGCTTCTGCATGGAGGGTCCTATGGGCCTTTTCCCTTTGGGGATCATTTCTTCTCTGTTAGGATACCTACAGACATGAGACACTCAGTGCCTTAGAAGACAGTCACTTCCAGTTGGAGCATTGGTGCTTCAGGGGTAGAATTCTCACCTTACATGCAGGAGACCCTGGTTTGATTCCTGGCCAATATACCTCATACACAGTAACCCACCTATCTATCAGTGGAGACTTGCGTGTTATTATGACACTGAACAGGTTTCACTGGGGCTTCCAGACTGACAGACTAGGAATAAAGACCTGGAAGTCTACTTCAAAAAATCAGCCAATGAAAACCCTATGGATCACAGTGGTCTGATCCCCACCCAATCATAGGGATAGCTACCGAGCAAAGTCCAGGGCCGCTCTATGGCAGCTAACAACAACAACATACTTGTTTTATGTAGAAAATTCGTCTTTAAATAGACTCACATCTATTTCCCTGTTCTTTTAACTGTTGGTTCTATTCTGCTGTCTGGTGTTATGTTGCATAGTCTCATCTCTTTGTGACTTCAAGTGCTCCAAGTATTCCTCTCTTCTCCTTGTTAAACAGTTTTTGTTCTTTCTGTGGTTCCTCATGTGTTGAGTGTCTTATATCCTCCCCATCCAACTCCCTCTAATCTTTAGAACCCCAGTTTTTCAATAGTGTGCTTTCGGTACTCCTGTCTCCAGTTACCATTTTGGTCAGATAGACCTAGGTCTGCCCAGGCCCCACCACATACTGATCCATCCTCTCTGAGTGATAAGTGTCCATGTCCATGAAAGTAAGACCCTCACAGAATATGCCCAAAGCTTGATGTGCAGAGTCAGTGGGATCATGTGAAGTATGTAGCCTATCATGTGACATATGTCAAAAATTCGGAATGTTAGCCATGTATATAGTTTAAACACAGGACACCACTTTTACCAGCATAGGGTGGGAAAGAACTGTTACCTTCCAAATCTTGAACACCAGACTGTTATTAATGTAGCTGAAAACCATATTAGCTTTTTCAGCACCTTCACTGTATACTGCTGATTCATAATGAAATAATCAAAACCCATAAGTCTCTTTTACAAATGTTTCTGGTTAGCCACATCGTTCCCATCTGTACTTGTGCAGTTAGTGTTTGCTATTGCTATTCTTGTTGTGGTTCTTTATTATTTATCCTTATTGGATTCTAAAATAGTTCAGCCTATCATCCCAGCCTACAGAGATCATTTTAGACACTGTGTGGCTGCTATCCTTCCCAGCTGCATCTAACTATTGGAAAGTCCAGTTGCTCTTTGCATCCCTGCCTCTGAGACTTTGCAAGGTATAGTATATTCTTTGCCAAAAAGAACAGGCTCATTCCTCACAGCTCTGTGCCCGGCTGGTCTGGGAGCAGCTGCAAGTTCCTAGTGAGCTGCAGGCGTGCTGTGGTGCTCGAGGCTTCAGTGAATCCTTGTTTTGTTCCTCTTCCTTGTGAATGCCAGACAGCAGCTGACTTGTGTCCTGCAGCGGGCCACTCTTCACACGTGATTTGCCCAGTAGAGCTGTACGTAATGTCAATGCCAGTGAATTATCTATGCTCCAGGTTACAATATCATTTGCCATCATCTGTGTAGTAGGCTCACAGGAGAAGGTACTGGAATTGCTGAAGAGGATGTGTAGGAGAGTTACCCCCCACACAGACCCTGAGTCTAGAATTTCAAAACACATGCTTACTTTCTCCATTTTGGGAAGACGAAACGCTAATAGACTTAACTTTCTAATTGGGTTATCTTAGACAAATCAGTGAACTTTTCTGGCTACAGTGAAATGACCGGGTTTGGTTTTGAAATCATCCCCAGGCTGCCTAAGAAGCAAACTTCTGTAGTTCACTTTAGTTCTCTGTTTCCATTGAAAACTAGCCTTGTGTTATGGTCTCCTTAGATCTTATGGGTCCATAGTCTAGGTATTTTCCAGCTTTAGTGTTCATCCATAGCATTGTACCGAGGATGCAAAATGCTCCATGACAATCATGATTTCCAACACAAGTCTATAGCAAAATTATCTTGGATACCTCAACATTTTCCATTTTCTGGGGTAAAATGAACACTTCTAAAAGCTATTTGCACCTGGAAAATTATTTTAACAATGATATGCAATTGGAGTTCCAGACTTAGGTATTTCCTATTGGAATTCCCTGTTGGTTGCCCCATAGCCAACTTAACATTTGACATCTTTCCACACGAAATGACTCGGCTTCCCAAATTTTCTATCCTGGTGAGCAGCACTACCAGAAAGCCTAGGGAGATGTCTTCCCTCCCTTTTCCTGTGCTCTAGCCCCCTGCCCTCTGTCCCTCTACCTTTGGTCAACAAGTGCTGTTGAGACAAGTTGCCCTGTATCAGTCAAACTGCCTGCCCTACCTCCCACCCTGCCACTGCCTGAGCTCAGAACCTTTCTCTGAAATAAACTCTGCCGACTCCAGGATCACTGTCCTCCTGTCCATCCTCCACAGGGTTTCTAGAACAATCATTCAAAATGCTAATTCCCTGCCCCCGAGACTCGTCTGCCCCTTCAAAATTCCCCATGTTCTCCTTCCTCAGCTTAACGCTCAAGGCCCCACATAATCCAGAGCCTACCAACCCACAGCCTCATGTCCTCCTGTTCCCCAGAACCCAGTGCTCCCCCCTCTTTCCTTCATGTTTCTGCCTCGCTAACCTGCCTATATCTTTTGAGAGTCAGCCCAAGTATTGCTTCCTTTGGAAGATCTTCCTTGGCATCTTCCTTCCACCTGCACTGTATCTCGTAGGTGTTCCAAGGGCACCTTGGGTCCTTATCACAATGTTTTATGATGGTGGAGTTAATTGTCCATTCACACACAACCCCCCTCATTGGGCTGTAAGGTTTTCCAGTGCAGAGATGGTATCTTTGAACCTAGCATAGTTGGAATTCAGTGAGAGCAGAATATATAAACATAACTTTGCAGCCTAGATATTTTTCTATAGCAGTTTTTTTTTTCAATCTTCTTGTCCTTTTTAAACTCTTGTGACAAAATAGATAAACCAAAGGTAGTCTGGACAGTTAGAGTTCATCTAAAAAGAATTCTGCCCATAGAAGCTATGATCCCAAATAAAACTTTAATCTTCTTGACATTCCTCAGAAAAACTGTACTTTGAGAGAAAGTTGTCTTAAAAGGTCCTCATTAATTTGTTTCCTCAACAAATACTCATTGAGGGCACACTGTTTGCTGAGAACTGCCATTAGCAGTGGGTGACAGGGTAAGGGGAAGAGACCAAGATCTTGTCCTTGTGGAATTTAGAGTCTGAGAAGAGCCCAGATGCTGAACAAGTAAAAAACAACAACAAAATGCTAAAATATGTAGTGTCACCTAATTGATAAAGACTGGATATTGATTCAGAAAATAACCACAGGGGCCTGTGGAGATGGCGTGGTCTGAGATGTCCTCACAGACGTGGTGGCAGATGAACTAAGCCCTCATGTGTGAGAAGAAATAAGCCATGTGAAGAGCATTCCTGGCACAGCAAAGGGCCTCTACAAAGTCCCAAGGTAGGAAAAAAACTTAGAGAAATATAAAGAACGCCCTGCGGCTGTCACCTAGACAGTGAAGGCAGAGGTATAGGAGGGGAGGCAGAAGCATGCCCAGAGGCTGACTACCTTCTGAAAAGTTAGCATTCAATTCAAAATGGATTCAATTCAATTTAAAAACAGGAAGCCAGTTAATGGTTTTCTTCAGATTCAATTCATATTTTTAACATATCTGTGAAGAATAGGAGAAAAACCTTTGGGATCTAGGGCTAGGCAAAGATTTGAAACTGAAAAGAAAGTTCAGAAATGAATCAAGTATCCAGATTCTTTAGAGTAGAATAGAATATAACATTTGAAATGGAGTGGGAGTTGATGGAGCTACCAGGATTGAGAATCCTGCGTGAGAAAGATAGAGCTAAAAATAAATAAATAAAACATGACATTATATTAGGTACCCAAGAACACAGGATAGCACTGTTTAAAATGCCCTCCCCACCCCCACGCCAGCATGGTACTGAAGTGCTGTTTTGTGTTCATAAGTGCAAGATGGCTGTGATGTGCCTTATGAAGAAAACGTGTATGTTACATGAGCTTTGTTCAAGCATACGTTACAGTGTGCTCAAAGCCATTGGAGTGCTACTTCTCCCAGTTTGCCTAAGTGAAAAGTTAGGAATATATGTATTTCCTTCTATCCATCTGTCTGTCTGTCTGTCTACCCATCCATCCATCCATCCGTCTGTCCATCCCTCCATCCAGCCTTCTACCCATCCATCCATCTGTCCTTCCTTCCTTCCTTCCTATCTATCTGCCTATCATCTGCCTATCCATCCGTCCGTCCGTCCATCCATCCATCCACCTATCTATCCATCCATCCATCCACCCACCCTCCCACCCACCCACCCACCCATCCATCCATCCATCCATCATCTATCTATCATCTACCTATCAATCATCTATCTGCTGAAACCCATAAGTTGATGCCACTATCTCCAATTCCGGTTCAACATCATTATCTTTAGTATTTTCTTACTTGATCAATCCCTTTGTAGGTGACCATTATTTATTCTCCCATAGCTGACACATCACCTCCATTCCTTGTGGATGCCCTCTAACTCCCCTCCCCCCACTGCCAGCTGACCCCTCCATATGAATACCCACCTCACTCTGCATAGGCTTTGACATCTTCCCCTCCCCCCCGCCCCGCCCCAGGCCACTTCAGATCTACCCTTCCTCCCACCCCATTCACAACCTTGTTCTACCCTACCTAATAGCTTTTGGACTAAATTATTCTGAAAGGAAACCGATGAAAAAGAGTAAGAGCTATTAAATACTATACAATTTTAGTCATGTGGCAATAATATGGCTTGCTATAGAATTCTCATCTCAACATAAAGAGAACAAAAATCCTTATAACTGAACCAATAAGCACCATAATGATTAATGGAGAAAAGCCTGATATCAAGGGTTTCATTTTACTTGGATTTACAATCAATGCCCACATAAGGAGCAGTCAAGAAACCAAATGATGCATTGCATTGGGCAAATCTGGTACAAATGACCTCTTTAAAGTATCAAAAAGCAAAAACATCACTTTGAGAACTAAGATGCGCCTGACTCAGGCTGTGATATCTTCAATCGCTTCATATGCATGCGAAAGCTGGGCAATGAATAAGGAAGACCAAAGAAGAATTGATGCTTTTGAATTATGGTTTTGGTGAAGAATGTTGCATATACCATGGACTGCCAGAAGAGTGAACAAATCTGTCTTGGAAGTACAGCCGAAATTCTTCTTAGAGGCAAGGATGGCAAGACTTTGTCTCATGTACTTTGGACATGTTATCAAGAGGGAACAGTCCCTGAAGAAGGACATTATGCTCGGTCAAGTAGAGGGTCAGTGAGAAAGAGGAAGACACTAAGCAAGATGGATTGACACAGTGGCTGCAACAGTGGGCTCAAACATAGGAAAGATTGTGACGATGGTGTAAGACCAGGCGGTGTTTCATTCTGTTGCACATAGGGTCACTATGAGTTGGAACTGACTCAGCAGCACATAACGACAACAACAACATAGAATTCTGGATTGTCAGTTATTTTTTTTCTTAGCCTTTTAAAAATATTAATCTTAAGCATTCTGGCATCTGCTATTGCTAATTAGAAATTTTCTGTCAGTCAAATTGTCATTCTTAGTAGACAATCTTTTTCCTCACTTTTTAAAAAGAGCACTCATTTATCATTGATATTCTTCAGTTGCACTGCAAAATGTCTGCATATGGATTTTATATATTTTTATCCTATTCTACACTTAGGAATACATTATTTCTTTAATTCTCTGACTCTAAAAGTCTTAGTAATCTCAGCCATTTTATCTTTGAGTAGTTCTTCTCTGCCATTCCCTGTATATCATTCTTCTGGAACTCCTATTAGATGTATTTTATAGCGTCTCAGTTTTGCCTCAATATTTGCTAACTGCTTTTTTAGAAATTTTTTTTTCATCTTTCATTTTCTCTGTGTTGTGTTTGGTATAATAACCTCAACAATATCTTCAAAATTCCTAATTCTATCTTCAACTCTGTCCACTATGAATTTATCTCTTATGTGGAAGCTTGGGTCCACTGAGAAGAAGATACCAAGACAGAATTTAGGCACAGCAGAGATTTATTAGGGGAAATGCCTGTGAATGAAAAAGAAAATGGAGCAAGCGAAGACAGGAAGAGTCTTCAAACGGTGATGCAAGTCTGAGCCTGTGAAGGAAAAGGAAAGGAAGAAGACTTGGCTAGAAAGAGTCTCAGATGGCAGCTCAGTACTAAAAAAGTTTGGCCAGACCAGTGGGGAGTCCTTGATCCAAAGTCATCCATTAAAGGCATCCTGAGTCTTGCAGGAATGGGCCTGTGTTAGTGCCTTGTGTGACTCAAACATGATAGTGGATCCTGAGGGGCAGTAGCTGGGCTGTTGGGCAGTTATGTTCTTGGATCTTAGTGGGGCTTTTTCAGGACCGCCACTCTCACTTATTGAGTTTTGTATTCTGTTGATTTTATTTTCCATTTTCAGATTTCTATTTGGTTTTTTATATATCCACAAGTTTTTGTTTCCATTCTGCCCATTTTTGCTTTATCTTTTTATGATCTGTTTTACGGATGTTCTCACTGAGACTTCCTAGCATACCTATGTTTAAATTTTGCTCAGATTATTCCAATTATTTTTATTGTTAACATTGTTGTTCATTTAATTTGTTAAAAAATATTGATTGAGCACTTACTGTATCTTAGAATTTTCTTCATGTGTTTGGAATTTCTATTTGCAGGCAAATCTACAGTGGAATATTTTTTTGTCCCTCTCTCTCCCTCCACTTTCCCTTCTCTGTCTGGTACAACTCTATTCAATAGAACTTTCTGTAATAATGGAAGTATTCTGTATCTGCACTGTACAATACAGTGGCCTTTAGCCCCATGGGCTATTGAGCACTTGCCATGTGGCTAGTGAGACTAAGAATTTTTAATTTTAATACTTTTAACTAATGTAAATTTAAATGCAATTAGCCACATGTGGCTAATGACTGCTGTACTGGACAGCATAAGAAGTATTTTAGTACAGTCATGCAGTGCATAATGTCTGTTTGGGCAATGTTCAACCACATATACGTCCTGGTCCCATAAGGTTATAATAGAGTTCAGAAATCCTGATCGGAGAGCAGAACATAGTGGATTTAGGCATGTTGCACTCAACAATCACAACTATCCTCAAAAGCAAAGAAAAAATTCTTCAACCCGTTAAACGACTGGCTCCGCTGAAAGCTACAAGGCTAACCAAAATATGACAGGGACCTATATTAGATATGAAGAACTTGCTAATGACAGGAATTGAGGACCAAACACAAAAGCAAATCCCTCTCAGCAAGTTGGCAATCACTGCTAAGTCACAAAGCTTGTTGGAGCTGCTTAAAGAAAGAGGAGGACCAGGCTACAATATCCAGTTAGTGCTAGCTCTGGGTGGTTCCAGTGCTTCAAACAATGTTTTTTGATGCATAATGTGAAAGTGAGTGGTGAGTCTGCGATGCTGATGCAAAGACAGCAGCAGAGTTTGTTGAAAACTTTGAGAAATGAGTTGTAGAGGGAGGTTATTTGCCCGGCAAATTTTTAATATGGACGAAACCTTATTCTGGAAGCAAATTCCTGAAAGGAACTTCATCCATAATATGATGTTTGCACAACATCTAAATCACATAAGATCCTATTTCACAGAAGATATCATGACAGTAATTGTGATGCATGACTGTAATTGTCGTTTCTGACTCACTGGAGTCCCTAACCTAGAACTCTGTCTCATGTGGGTGGCTCGAGGAGGTAATATTCTAGGTCTTCTTATTGGACCAGTGTACAGCATATGGCAATTTTTAGTCTCTATTCTTTGTCTGTGACCTTTTACTTTCTTTTTATTCTTTGTCTGTGACCTTTTACTTTCTAGATATACATGTTAACATAAACTGTGGTCTCACATAATAGATTTTTTCAGACTTCTTTCAGGAACAGTAGAACCCCATTCCAGCCTCTGGCTCTAAGCTATGGATCTCACTCTTCCACTGCCTTGTATGGGGCATTTGTATCCCCTGCTACCCCAGTGACATTCCTGGGTCACCTGCTTCCTTCCAGACCCAGGTGTCAGGCCACAGTATCTCATTCCCACTGCTCTAGGTGTTCTCCTCTTTCTGGTCCATAGACATTTAAATCCTGTTTTGGGCACAGCTATGTCTTCATAGTTTTCACTTTTTGTCCTTTATCTAGCATTGCTATGTATTTTTGGAATATAGAAAACTAGACAGAATACAAGCTAAGAAAGAGTTAAGAATGGGAGAGGGTTTTATTTCTTCGACTATTATGATAATTTAGGTAGAAAAGGGTATAAAAAAGTTAAAGCACTGAAAATCCTTTTAAGAAACAGTATGGAATTTAATTGCTTTATTGTATTTGTACTATTAAGGTTTTTAGTCTGTGAGAGAGTGAGAGGGCCATGCTGAAGGGCCTCCTGGGTTTGGCCCTCAGCTTTACAAGATGGGCTTTCTTGGGCCTGACCCTAACCTAACTTCAACAGCTTTACCATGACGCAGACAAAACTGGAGGTTTGGGGCCTGCTGACTTACCTCGGCCCCTTCTAATGCCCTGGGAGCAATTTTATGTTTGTCACTTTCTATCTTTTTCTTAAAGAGACCCTCCCTAATTGTAAAACAGTTTCGGGCCTCGTAAATCCTGGCTTTGCAAGGAACTAATGGTTAAATCAGAACGCAGATTTACAATGGAGGGAAGTAGTTTTCTAGACAGCATCCAGTTATCAGTGGTTATCGAGGTGCTAGGAGCCTGAGTTAATCTTCAAGATTGCTTAGGCTGCTAAGAGAGCCAAGAGAGATATGTGGTCTTGGGAGTTCGCTGATGCAGAACATGCAAAATTCATAGTTACTCTCACCCAGCTACAGACTGTGTCTGTAATTTCTGCATGTGATCAGTTCACTATATATCCTTCTCTCTTTCTAAGATGATATTTGATTAACTAGGCTCAAAATCTTACTCACTGACTTCTTTCTTTAAGATTCTGTACACATCACCTCTTGTCAGTTATTAATGAACATATTCTTTCCTTGTTATAGTGTAATATATTTGATTCAGTAACAGCTTTTGACTCCATCTTAGATGGCCCTTGAGGAAATTGGGAGGTTCCCTAATCCCCTCAGTTTTATTTTCTCAGAAAGGATGGGTTAATTCCATCATCCATTCTACATATCCATGCCTCCCAGTTTACCTCTCTGAAGGTCATCTTGTTTCCAAGTTATAGGGTCACCTCCCTGCTGTCCTCATGCATTGACTGGCCAGGTTAGTGGCAATATGTCATTAAAGTCTTGAAACTAAGCACAATTTGAAGTTAAAGATGGTTATATATTTTTTAAAAAAGGAAGGAAAATGTTATAGAAAGCAGACATAGAAGGCTTCTCCCTTAACTATCTTCACTGGAGAAAGCCTCTGGAAAGTCTCAGATCTAGAAGAGGGAGAAATGCAAGACAGATTTGTGGAAGGACTTATATAGACAGGAAAAGCAGAATAGCCACAAACAAGGAGGACAGGAGAACCGCTTTGTGCTTCAAGTGTAACTTCAAGTGATATGGATTAATTTTATTGCTGAGAAGCTCTGCTTTAGATGTGAAGCACATATACGTATATCTATGAACATAATAAACAGTTACACTAAAAGACTTGCCTTCAAAGTTTAAATCTAGCCCAAGACAAACAGACAAATGTGACAGGATTTTGAAGTTATTTTTAAATTACCAATAATTATGAGTAATTATTAAAGATAAGCCAAAAAAGCTAAGCCTGAAAAAAATAAGGAAAATAAAAATAACAACAAAGACAATAAATTAAAACAAAACAAAAAAAAGAAACCTGTTGGAATCGACTCGACGGCGACCCCGTAGGGCAGAGTAGAACTGCCCAATACAGTTTCGAAGGAGTGCCTGGTGGATTCCAACCGCTGATACTTTGGTTAGCAGCCTTAGCTCTTAGCCACTACGCCGTCAGGGTTCCCACAGTTGTCATTTACTGAATGCCTACTATGAGATACTTATTAGGGAGGTTCCTTAGAATCTACGTTTTACAGATGAAGAAATTGAAGTTTGGAGATGTTGTATCCAACATCCCCAGCTAGTAAAAAGGAGAGTTATAATGCAAACCACCACTCCACAAAAACCCGTTGCGGTCGTGCTCTCGGAATTGACTAGTCGGAATGGACTACTCCACAAGTGCTGGACAAAGATGTGGGGAGAGCAGTCTAGAGAGAATGAAGTGAACAGGAGTGACAATGAATGATAAGGCTGATTTAGCTGAGGGGTGGGGGGCGGGGGTGATAGACTAAAGTGGAAAAAGTACAGCGGTAGTAGAAAGGAAAGGGTGGGGTAAACTTGCAACCCGGAGAAGGAGGGCTGGGGGAGTCCCAATAAGCTTAATCCTTTGGATCTAAAGTGATAAGCATGCAAGAATCAATTGAGGGAGTGGTTCTCTATTTATACAACTTTTTGGAATCTCAATGTTATTGTTGTTAGGCGCCAGTGAGTCGCTTTCGACTCAAAGCGACCATTGTCACAATCTTTGCTATGTTTGAGCCCATTGTTGCCGCCACTGTGTCAATCCATTTTATTGAGGGTCTTCTCTTTTGCTGACCCCATACTTTACAAAGCATGATGTCCTTCTCGAGGGACTGGTCCCTCCTGATTAAAGTATGTGAGAGGAAGTCTCGCCATCCTTGCTTTCTCCCAAGACAGATTTGGTCCTTCTTTTGGCTAAAACTAAACTCACTGCTGTCAGTCGATTCTGACTCATAGCGACCGTATACGACAGAGTAGAACTGCTCCATAGGGTTTCCAAGGAGTGCTTGGTGGATTCCAGCTTCGGACATTTTGGTTCGCGCTGTAGCATTTAACCACTACGCCATCAGGGTTTCCCTTCTTTTGGCAGTTCATTGTATATTCAGTATTGGTCACCAACACCACAATTCAAAGCTGTCAATTCTCTGGACTTCCTTATTGATAGTGCAGCTCCTGCGTGCATATGAGGCAAATGAAAATATAATGGCTTCGGTCAGGCGTACCTTAGTCCTCAAAGCGACGTCTTTGCTTTTCAACACTTTAAAGAGTCCTCTTTCAGCAGGTTTGCCCCATGCAATAGCTATTTAATTTCCTGACTGCTGCTTCCATGGGCATTGATTGGGGATACAAGTAAATGAAATCTTTGACAATTTCAATCTTTTCTTCATTCATCATGATGTTGCTTATTGGTCCAGTTTTGAGGATTTTTGTTTTCTCTATGTAGAGGTATAATCCATACTGAAGGCTGTAATCTTTGATCTTCATCAGTAAGTGTTTCCAGTCCGCTTCACTTTCAGCAAGTAAGATTGTGTCATCTGCATGTCTCAGGTTGTTAATGACTCTTCCTCCAATTCTGAGGCCTCGTTCTTCTTCATATAGTCCAGCTTCTTGGATTATTTGCTCAGCATACAGATTGGACAAGTGTGATGAAAGGATACAACCCTGACATACACCTTTCCTGTCTTTAAACCACGCAGTGTTCTCTTGTTCTGTTCAAATGTCTGCCTCTTCATCTAAGTACAGGTTCTTCATGAGCATAATTAAGTGTTCTGGAATTCCCATTCTTGGCAATGTTATCCATAATTTGTTATGATCCACATAGTCAAATGCCTTTGCACAGTCAGTAAAACACAGGTAAACATCTTTCTGGAATCTAAATACCTGGTGAGAAATGAAACGGTCTTTGCAACGAGTAATGATTTTAAAGAAAAGTTTATGCTGATGAATATTTACCCATCATCTGGGAGGGAGCATAGACAATACACTAAAAGATACAAGCAAGAGAGTAACTGTTATAAATACTATGAATGCAACAAACAGGGTGGCGATAGAGTACTGAGTGGGGTGGGGACCTTAGATATAGAGTTGTATTTACTGGAATGTTGATCTAACAATGTGCCTTTCAACCACTCCTGTTCACAGGAATAGCAAATAGCAGTGACTTTAATGAAGTACATGGGGTGAAATATACGTATATATATATAATTTCATGAAACTGCAAAAATGTCTACTATTGTGTTTCCTCTTGTAAAACTAGCTGTAAGGAATGAACCCTTGAAAAGTATCAAACAGAATATAAACTATGATTTATATTCTACGATAAAAGTAGTGAAGTTTCCAATTAGAAAAAATATATATTATTTGGAAAATGCTTTGAAAGACTTAAAAGATGGTAATGTTACAAGGCTGTGTTTTAATTTAAAAATATATTTTTATGTTTGTATGTTTTTATGCTTGCATACTGAGACAAAAAATGTCGGCAAAGAAGGCAGAAAATGTTAGAGAGACAGTAGGAAAGCTTAAGTATGGCCATGTCACCAAAGACAAGGAATCAAGGAGTACTAGAGAGTAAAGGGGGTTGAAAAGTGTAATATGCTGTGAGGAGTTGGTCACCACTACTCTTTGTGAGTGCAGTAATAAAAAAGCTGTGGCAATACAACCCTGATTACAAGGGACTGAGATGGAGGACGGAGGACGGTGGTAGGAAGTGGAGGCAGAAAGTGCAGGCAGCAAGTGCAGGAGTTTGCTAGGGAAGGAAGGCAAGAAATAAAATATTAGCTTAAAAGGGTAGTAGGGTTGAGGGAAGGACTTCTTCACATTTAATTTTTTATTTTAGGATTCTAAAAAGGCCTTAGAATCTTATAGGCAGTGGAAGAGAAATAATGGAGAGTGAGAGAACTATGAAGTAAGAGAAGGGGATAATTAATCAACCAAAGCTCTATAGAAGACCCAAAGATTGGGAAATCGTTCAACTTGTCAAAGAAATGGTGTAGCAAAAACCCGCTGCCGTCGAGTTGATTCTGATTCACAGTGACCCTGTAGGACAGAGTAGAACTGCCCTATAGGGTTTCCAAGGCTGTAAATCTTTCTAGAAGCAGATTGCCATGTCTTTCTCCTGTGGAGTTGCTGGTGGGTTCGAACCTCTGACCTTTGGGTTAGCAGCTGAGTACCTAAACAGTGAGCACCCAGGGTGGTATTCTCTCCGTCAAAGACAGGAGAGGATGAAAATATCAATGAATACACAAAAAAGTTCAAGGTGGAGGGGGGAGGAGGAAGTGTAGGTCACTTAAGTCAGATGACTAATTTTTCCTTAAATTTGGATGATAATTCATTTGGAAGAATTATAATTCTTTATAACTAATTGGGAGAAGGCCACAGTGAATGCATTCCTTAAGGGAAACCGCATTCCTTCACTTACAGGTAGATTGGGTGCCCTTTCGGGGTGGGATTAGGTAAGGAGATGTTTGAGATATGCTTGTAAACCTTGATTACTGACTTAGCTTTCAACTGCTGAGGACATCACCAAATCTCCCATCTCTGGAGTTAAAAGTTCTAGAATTTAAATGGCCTGTTCTGTAGATGTGGTTAGTGCAATGGTGCTGCAGAAAACAGATTTGTATAACTGTGGGAAACTCTTTAAAAAATCTGTCAAGCCACACACACCTGTGGGCCATGTGTACAGCTGTGTCACAGCCAACTGACTCATCTTGCCATCAGTCAGTTGCATCACACGTTTTTCTCCGTTTAAGAACAGAAATAATAGCATCAAAGAGAAAATCACTTACAGGAGTTTTAATGAACTTGTTGAATTGTAAGAATTTAGACATAAATAATAAGTGAAAATTTGGTTATAACATCAAAATTATAGAATTACTATCTCATTTTTGAAAACTCTATATGTTTATGAATACTGATGTTTCCTCATTAATCATGTAAGTCGGTTCCTCACGTTTACCACAAGACAGACATCTGTGCATAGGAAATCATTGCCCAATTTCAAAAGAAAAAAATAACCCTAACTATGACATTTTCTGATATATAGTTTATGCAAATGCATAGAAAAATCTCTCTTGTCTTTGTTCTTCATCTTGTCTGCTAAGTGTTAGAATAATGTTTATGTAATAATGCATTAAAAAAAACAAACAACCTGTTGCTGACAAGTTGATTATGACTCATAGTGACCCTATAGGACAGAGCAGAACTATCCCATAGGATTTCCAAGGTTTTTTTAATCTTTACCGAAACAGATTGGTGTAACTGCCACATATTTCTCCCATGGAGTGGCTGGTGGGTTCCAACCACTAACCTTTTCATTAGCAGCCAAGTGTTGAACCATTGCACCACCAAAGAAACCAAACCAAACCCGTTGCTGGCAAGTAGATTCCAACTCATAGTCACATTTAGGACAGAGTAGAACTGCCCCACAGGGTTTCCAAGTTGCTGCTGGTGGATTCAAATTGCCAACCATTTGGTTAGCAGCTGTCGCTCCTAACCACTGTACCACCAGGGCTCCTTAATAATGCAATAAACCAAACCCAGTGCCGTCGAGTTGATTCCAACTCATAGCGACCCTATATGCAATAATAAAAAAAAAAAAAATATGCAATACTACCTTTTAAATACTTGTGGTATGATTTTACATGTGAGTTGAATGTGTTGGGAATTAGATTTTTAGGTAATTTGACTTTAAACCAAGTGAAATAATGGTATAATGGATTGTGTAACCAGTAAAGATGACACATTATGGTATGCTGTTATTATGATCATACAGGCTCATGCTGATGACTATTATGATGAGACATTATAACTCGATTCTTCTGAGCACCTACTAAGTGCCAGAAGCTTGGTTTGGTACTTTACACATATTATCCTCTTCATAAAAACGGCATGGAGGAAGCATCTGACCTCCTCTAATTTCACAAGGGGGAGGGAGAATCAGGATCAACAGCCCAAGGCTGATTCCTATGAAGCCAAGGTTAGACACACTTCTTCTGTCTGCCATCTTTACCAATTCTGACACTAACCGTCCCTCCCACAGCACTCTCTACTTCTCTGCTGGGTTTTATAATTCATTGCAGTGGCCACATGGAACTCACAGACAATACTCATGACTATGGGACTCATTAGGGAAGTAAGAGGTTACAATTCAGGTTCAGGAACACTTAGGATACAGTTCTTCCATCAGGACGGCCTCTTCCCAGCCATGCTTGCAGGCACACCTCTCCCTGGCCCTCAGCCTCTGCCCAAAGGCACCCAACTTTCTTGCTTTGAAGGCCAGGAAGCCCACTGTGCCGTCTCCTGTGGGTCTCTCCTTTTGGTGGTAGTGGGCTCTCTCTTTCCTGCTCTAGGGTGGCTTATTTCAAGCCTAGAGGGATGACAAAACTGACCTATCTCTTTGGGAGGCCACGATTATCCTATCACACAGTTCTGCCCAATCACCTGGGTGGGAGTTACAAGACCGTGGTAAGAAATGCCACACAAAAGCAGTCCATTACCCCACATTATTGCTGTTGCTGTTGTTGTGTGACATTGACTTGATTCAGACTCATTATGACCCTATATGACAGAACAGAACCTCCCCACTGCCCCATAGAATTTTCCAAGCTGTAATCTTTACAGGGACCAGTTCTGGAGAGCAACTTCCTGCTTGGTAAAGTAGAGGGTCAGTGAAAAAGAGGAAGACCCTCAACGAGATGGATTGACACAGTGGCTGCAACAATGGGCTCCAGCATAGCAACAATTGTGAGAATGGTGCAGGACTGGGCAGGGTTTTGTTCTGTTGTACATAGGGTCGCAATGAGTTGGAACCAACTCCATGGCACCTAACAACAACAATCTTTACAGGAGCAGATCACCAAGTCTTTTCTCCCTTGGTGCCACTGATGGGTGAACCTACAACATTTTAGTTAGTAGCTGAACCCTTTTACCCATTTCACCACCAGGCCTCCTATCCTCTTTCTAAACACCCTAAAATCTCAATTTCACAGATTTCTTTGGATGTTTACACTTACTTGAGATCCTCAGTACGACCAAAAAAAAAACAAAAAATCTGTTGCCATTGAGTTGATTCAGATTCATGGCGACCCCATGTGTTACAGAGTAGAACGGAGCTCCATCTGGTTTTTTTGGCTGTAATCTTTATGGAAGCAGATCGCTAGAACTTTCTTCCATGGTTGCTACTGGGTGGGTTCCAACTGCTAACTTTTTGGCTGCGAGCCAGGCATAAGCCATTTGCACCATTCAGAGGCCTTAAAATTCTCAATAAGAGGGAAGAAATTAGAAGTGATTTTCATTCATAGAATGCACAAAAGCAATGTTTGCCAGTGGTGTGAGTTTTAAGAGTCTGTAAATGAAACGTTACTGCACCATATACTGTTTAAATCAGTATTAGAGCTATTAGGTTGAACAACGTGAGATTTGCCACTTTTGTAGGTCAAGGTGGTCGAATATTGGTCAAATATTGGCAAATTTCATGTGATTCAGCCTAATTAGACAATTTCTTATGGGTCCACCTATATTGGAACTAGACAATAAAGTAGAAAGCAAAGCCAAGTTGATGCATGAAAAATTCTTTTTTCTCATGTGGTTGGTTTTCAAAGTAGAGCAGTCTTTTTAATACTATTGACACACAGACTTTCTTAATGACAACTCTGTAACTTAACTGCCAATAAAGTACCTAAATTTCATGATGAGCCCTTGGTTAGAGTGCCCTTGTGTGGTAATTGCTCCGATTATCCGAGAAAAGTTGACAGTGTAGGATGGAAATCAAACTCACAGACAATTTTTTGTTTGTTTAGCTGACTGGAAATGTAGATGTGATATTTCAGCTTACTGATTATACCTTCTTTGAACGGAAACTCTAAAAACTTAAAACTCAAAGACCTAAGGGTAAATGACTGTTTTCACTGTTTGAAAGCAGTTGCCAAAAAGCTGACCTGAAACAAATAAGAAGCAAAATGTGTTTATTTTCCAAATATCTTATTTCTTGTTTTGTCTTCATCAAATTTTGTATGCATGGTCAATTTACACCTCTATCCTTAGGGCTAATTTTGCATCATGGTAGGATAATGGGATGAATAGTTTCTCCAAGAGTTCTAGGGGAAAAAACATTGTCTGGGAATTTTTTAGGAGGAAACATATACATCACATTTTAAATAACTTTATCAAACTTAAATGGTTAGATAAGGGCCAGCAGAGCTAGGTAAAATTTGCTTAGTTTCCAATGACAAAATTCTCCAAGTAGTTGTTTTAAAATGAATACAACAGAGAGTCCCTGACAGAGCCGGAAAAAAGTGGAGTGCAATACTCAAATTCTAGTAAAAAGAGCAGTCTTAATGGTCTGACTGAGACTGAAGGAACCCTGGAAGACATGGCCCCTGGACTGTTAACTCAAAGCTAAAACCATTCCCAAAGCCAGCTCTTCAAAGATTTGACTGGACTATAAGACATAAAATGATATTTGTGAAGAATGTGCTTCTTAGTTCAAGTAGATACATGAGACTAAACGGGCAGCTCCTGCCTGGAGGTGAGATGAGAAGGCACAAAGGGACAGGAGCTGGTTGAATGGACACAGGAAATCCGGGGTGGAAAGGAAGAAAGTGCTGACATATTATAGAGATAGCAACTAGGATCACATAACAATGTGTGAAAAAATTTTTGTCTGAGAAACTAACCTGAGCTATAAGCTTTCACTTAAAGCGCAATAAAAAAAAAGAGGAAAGAATGAGTAAAAACTGGTATCATGAACTAGTGGTTATATTAGTGCAGTGCTTGCAAACTAGCACAAACTGTAAACTAGATGTGTAATAAATGTTCAAAACATTTTAACAGGTATTACTATTACTACTATTCTACTACTACCACCACTACCAATATTAATATTATTGAATATGTAGAATTAGAAGGGTTTAGGTTATTTTATATATATAGTGTCAATTTCGTTATAGATTTCTTTATTCACTTCCAGAGTAGAGATGCCTTATTCTGCGATAAATTTTAAAATCAATTATGCATATAACACACTACCTTACATGGTGCTATTATTAAGCTTTCATAGTAGAATTCTCACAAAGTTTGTAATCTAAAAACCTACATTTGTGTGGAGGCTCTGTTACTAAGTATATCACCAAGGAGAAGTTGCTTAAAGTCTGTGAGCCTTAGTTCCCTTATCTGTAAAATAGGGCTAAACATGGTAGCAACAATAATAGCTAACATTTAAAGTATCATGTTTCCTGTGTACCAGGGACCTTTCTAAGAATTTACATATATTAACTCAGATACAAATACTTCATATAAAGTCTCATATGAATTTAGTAGAAGGGGGTGCTGGTCAGTCTCCATTTGCCCTCCACCACCAACCCTTCTCTATGAGAACACTAACCCCCATAGATCAATCACTTGGCTCCTTTGGCAGCTAACTTTCAGTTGGGTTCATACGAAGGGAGCCACCAACACGAAATTAGAAGGCAGAAGGAGAGAGAGGCTGGGGTATTTCTTCCTCTCTTCCTCCTTGACTTAGCACCCTATTCTGACTTATGCATGGGGCTGGGGGTGGGAGGTGGTCCTAAAGCTCCTGTCCCTTCTCCGTAGCGCCTCTTCTCATTCGGCTTCGGTAATACTTTGTCTTCCATTTGCCTCTTCAGGTCCAGGGTGGTAATGACTTCCTGCTGTTGCTAGTCTCTTGGTACCTCACCATCTTTGTCTGGTTCTTTTAACTCCCTTACCACATCTCTGGAAGTAGTTCCTTCATTAAAGTATCTTGATTTGAACCATATGAGTGGAACATTTTTTCCTGCTGGGACCCTGGCTCTTACAGGGATTTACTATTTCAGCCAACTACTTTTTAATTAAAATAAGGGTATCTTAAACATGAAAAATTTAAATGAGTTGGTATGTTATGAAATATGCGCTTGCATTTCAGTAGTTTTAGACAACCAAAAAGTTTGCTTCTGATTTGAACTAGTTCACACACACACAAATTTTTTTTTTTTAAAACAAATAAAACTTTTACATTTGGCTCACACTTCAGGGAAAGGATATTTGGGATTTGGCTTAGTTTTGGAGTTCAACACATTAGCTTGGTATATCCTGTTAATTGGTTCATGCTTTGGTTTGGTTCAGGTTCAAGCATAAAAACCTGAAATACTGGAAAGGGTAAGTTGGAGTAAATTGGTTTCTCTGAGTGGGTCAAATACACAGTCTTACTGTGGGGATACATTCCTAGAATGATAGGAACTCAAGGTTGTACCAGTAATAAAACAACATCAGTGATTCTCACAGGAATCAGCTACTGGATTTCCCGTTGTGTATGTATAGTTTAGCTTCCTAAACAAAATCACAAAAAACCATGTACACCTGTTTTCTAAGCACTGTTATGTGTCTCTTTATTTTTCCTAAATTATCATTCCCTTTCCAATTTTTTTTTTTTTTCCCAATTAGATCAGTGTTCTTGAAGTATGGGCTTCAGACCATCACCTGAATTTGTTAGAAATACAAATTCTTTGGCCCCACTCCGGACCTACTAAATCAGAAATTCTGGGGCTGGGGCCCAGCAATCTGGTTTATCAAGCGCTCCAGGTGGTTCTAATACAGGATAAAGTTTGAGAACCACCAAATTATGTTTCTTGGGGTCCAATCCTGTCTAGGATTTCTGTGTTGGCATTGGGCTCTACTCAAGGATTGGGCTGATTATTATTAGTTTCATGTACGTGCCAGTGACAAGATAGCAGGGACAACTGATGGCATGCCCAAAGACACAAGTGACAGAGCCAGTGTCTGAACTCAGGTGATCTAATTCCAGAATTTTAATGCTGCCATGCTAAAATGTCTCCCTAAGGCCATACAAGGAGCCTTGGTGGCGTAGTGGTTAAGCGCTCGGCTGCTAACCAAAAGTCAGCAGTTTGAACCCATCAGCTACTCAGTGGGAGAAAGATCTTCCGTATAGATGACAGCCTTGGAAACCCTATGGGGAGTTCTACTCTGTCCTATAACTTCACTCTGAGTCGGAATCGACTCGATGGCGACAGGTTTTGGTTTGGTTTTAAGGCCACACATAGGCAAGATACAAATACCCTGAGCAAAATTTGAAATATACTATTCACATAAACTCCTTAGCAATAAAAATATCATTTAGATGAACCCTCCAAAATCCTTGTTAGAAGAATGCTGTATCTATTTATAATAACACATACTTGCCTTATTTTTGTTTAATAGAAAAAGTCATAATTTTGCTAATATACATTTAAATTTTCAAGCACAAGTTCCTGGTTACCAGTAACTAAATAAGTTTTCACATTTTTGCTGTTGAAAGCCATTTTCTTTGCTTCATGAAAACCAGTCAGAGCTGCATGCGTAGATTGCAGCTACATTCTGCGATAAAGCCCGTAACACCTAGTTCTAAGGATTTCCAAATGTGTTTCATTGTATCTTTGGCTTTCATATTTTTTTTTTCTAGGACAATAGGTCTGTTTAATTTTTTTTTATTTTTTCCTTGCCTGGAGCCAGATCTCACAACAACTTCCTGTGAAAAGCACAAAACAGACAGGAAAAGTGGGGCTAGGAGTGGGGATTGATTTCTAATCTAGGGATTCCCTTAGTAGGAAGCTAATGATGTTTCTTAATGCAAGCACATCTTTAATCTTACAATGAATAATGTATAACGGTTTAGAAAAAGGTGGAGTAAAAGATGTGTATGTTCCAAAGCTGGTAATTTGGGAATTTTGCCCGTTCATCCCTCTCTTGCCCCCAAACACAATTCGTCGTCAGGCCCTACTGATTCTAGCTACTAAACCATTCTCACTATAACTGCCTTCATTTAGGACCTAGACTCTTAACTGGTCTACCTTTTTCCCTCCCCCATTTGCCTCATTGTCAATATCTATAAACACTTTTCTTAATAGTATATTTCTTCCCTGTTTTAAAGGTCTCCAATGCCTCCTCCATCACTCACCTGATGAAGTCCTTGTTAGCAAGCATACCTCCTACCTCTTCTTGTTGCTCAATCAATAGTCTACCAATCTGTTGTATAAATCCAGTGTATGAATCTACTTCATGCTTAGGAGACTTTCCTTTCCAGCCATTTCCTCTGCCTGGGATTTCAAGACTCTTCTTAGTCTAAGAAAGAAATAATTGGTATAGCCTTCAAAACCTAGCTTATAGGTTATCTCTATAGGGAGACTTTTTCACTCTACCAGGCAGGGTTTTTTCTCTCTCCCTTGCCATTTCTACTGCCTCACAATTACGTGATCTCACAGGTCATCATGCAATGATTTTATTTATTTCTATGCCTTGTTCAGTTCAGGTTTCCAGATACTTCCACATGATCCCTGACACAAAATAGGCACTCATACTTTAAAGAATGATTTAATCCATCGATAATGTAAAAAGTCTTTTTCTATATTAAACAATATTAGGCATGAATACAGTGCGAATTGTTTTTTCTCTCTCCTACAAATGTTTTTCAAAAGTCAAATGCTTGGAGTCGGATGACACGTCTTTACTGCTTCTGCTCCTCTAGTGTTTGCTTGTGCTTTGTCTTCAGTCATGGAGTAAGAACAAGACTTGTTTCAACCACCACAAAATCCTCTAACTTTTGTTGAAGTTACATCAGTATGGCATAAAGAAATCCTAGAGAGAAGCCAGTTGGCCACCTTATTTTGCTCTGATTACATGTTTTAGGGTGTCTATTTCAGGAATCTCTAGGTGTGTCCAAGAAATTAGGTTTTGAATGCCTGTCTGTCTAAACTGACCATATTATTAGGCACACCTATTAACCTCAATAGTCAAATTATAAGAGCTTGAGGTACAAAACAAAATGCCAAGGTATTGATTAATAATAAGACATATAACTCTTTAAAGATCTCACTATTCCTATCTACTGCTGCCTAAGCATGTACCCTATTTAAGGTTCTTTAAAAACCCCCAAAAACCAAACCCAGTGCCGTCAAGTCGATTCTGACTCACCGCGACCCTACAGGACAGAGTAGAACTGCCCCATAGAGTTTCCAAGGAGCACCTGGCGGATTTGAACTGCCGACCTCTTGGTTAGCAGCCGTAGCACTTAATCACTATGCCACCAGGGTTTCCTTAAGGTTCTTAGGAGGTAAAATTAGAAATCAGAAGGTTATTTGTTGATTGTGACTCAAAACAAGTGGAAATGCTAGTTTTATGAGACATTTCTTGCTGGTCCCAAAAAGTCTGATGAACTGTCCCTGTCCTCAGATAACAGAGTACGCTTATTATTCATGACCTGGACAGACAGTATCTGGCACAGTAAATAACTCTTCCTCCCAAACAATGCAGAGAAACACTACTAAATTTCTTTTTGAGGGATGGGTTCAATTGCTCCCATTGCCTGGATTCTTGGCTTCTACTGCCATTTTTTTTTTTTTTTAATTTAAATTCAGTCAGGGTATAATCCAACATTGACTTCAGAACTCACTCCCTCTCACTCTTGGCTTTCCCAAGTACTTTCACTACTTGTTCTTTTGCCTTGGGTGGTTGGCCTAGTTATCCTAATTATGATTTTCACTGCCTCCTTTTTTTTTTTTTTTTTAACCATTTTCATTTATTCAATATCTATTTATTGAGCCACAGACATTATTGATACTTTCAAGAAGCTTACTACCTAGTGGACCTTTCTCATGCCAAATCTCAAGCTAGAGCTTTATTGTAAGTCTAACATTTAAATAAAGGAGCAACTTAATATTTAACTCATAGCTCAAAAGTGCCTTATAAATGTTTCGTTTCCTCTTGATCATCTTACGGGTGAACCAAGGAATAATGCAGTCACATTGATTAGATTTGGATGGTTGCAGTTTTCTTAGGCATCTGGTTACAGCCTGTCCATCTATAGACAGCAGCTTTCATCCTCCATATTTTTATTCTTGTTAATACTCTGGAAGAACCTAACAGTAGTTCCCTAGATATTGACTGTACATGATACAACTACTGTCCCAAGGTATTTTTGTTTTTTTTTTTTTAAGGAAGAGGTCAAATTAAACATAATGAGCTGAACTTTTCTCAGACTGACCCCTTCAAAACACTTCCCTTTTTGCTTCCCACTCCAAAAACTAAAGAAGGGAGGTGACCTTCCCAAGGCTATATTGGGTAGAAAAATTACTCACAGCCAGAGGCTAGAAACAGAGGCTCTCTGTTCACAACATCTCCCCCGGTGTTTTTCTGTGGTCAAGGAGGCTCAGAAGGAAGTGCATGTCAGGTGTTTTCTGTACTGCTCAGAAGTTATCTCTTTTTGCTTATTCTACTTTTGGGATGATTGACTTTTTTCCCCCTTCTCCTGCCTTCTCATCCTTGCCCCTGGGCTGGTGTGCCCATTTAGTCTCATTTTGTTTTATGGGCTTATCTAATCTTTGATTGAACGGTGAACCTCAGGAGTGACTTCATTACTGAGATATAAGGGTGTCTGGGGGCCGTATTCTTGGGGTTTCTCTAGTCCCTGTTAGAGCAGTAAGTCTGGTCCTTTTTTTTTTTTTTAATTAGGATTTTATTTTACATTTTTCTTCAGACCCTCTATTGTGATCCCTGTCAGAGCAGTCAGTGGTGGTAGCCAGGCACCATCCAGTTGTGCCGGACTCAATCAGGTGAAGGCTGTGGTAGATGAGGTCCATTTGTGCTTTAGACTAGTCTTCCCCATGTATCTTTGGTTTTCTTCATTCTCCCTGCTCCAGAATGGGTGAGATCAGTGGAGTATCTTAGATGGCCACTCACAAGCTTTTAAGACCCCCAGATGCTACTCATCAAAGTAGAATGTAGAACATTTTCTTTATAAACTATGTTATGCCAATTGAGCTAGATGTTCTCTGAGACCATGGTCCCCACAGCTCTCAGCCCAGTAATTTGGTCCGTCAGGGAGTTTGGATGTAGGGATGCTTGACTTCTTGCTCAAGCTTGGCCACAATTCCTCATGTCCTTGAAAGATATAATTTGAGCATTTTCTGTATTACCTTTCACGCTTGTGTAATAGGGATAAAAATATTTGGTCTTGATCAACTACACAGATATGAACCAACTTCAGCTCCTAAGAAGAAATTATTCAATGTATTTTTTAAAGTTTTTAATCCTGACTGCTGAGTTTTGGGTACATTTCTAAAATGTGATTCTAATTATTTATATAATCCAAAAAAAAAAAAAAAAAAGCTAAGCCTCCTTCAGCATATGACTCACAACTTTTTTTCTACCCACATACCACTTTTAAAATAATCTTTATACAATATTAACATATTCTGTTGTTTAAATGTACTATAGTTGGCCATTTAGAAAGACTAAATAAAACTCATAGTTGTTCCTGTGAGAATCATTTGTTTTGCAGACTATTTTCAATAGATTTATTCAAGCCCCCACCTGGATTCGTGATTATTCCTCAACATCATTGTAAAATATGGTGCTTAAACTATTTGTACGTCTGTGATAGAAACCAAACAAAGAACTCTGCAGGAAAATGTGCCTATCCTCTAGATATTTACAATTTTATAGAATAACGATATGTAACATACAAAGAGCAAAATAAGAGTAAGTCACTATAAAACTATTAAACTAGATTTAGAATATCTATATTAGGGATAAATAGATTTAGGGATAATGAACATAGATGAGGTAGATAATACTGCTTACTTGTTTATAATAGTTAGGAGTATATAGTCCATTGGTCAAGACCACAGGCGTTGGTTCCAGAGAGGCCTGGGCTGGTATCCCAGTTCCACCATTTTCTCACCATGGGACTAGTTATGACCTGTCCTTTGGACCTTTGGCATTTAACTGATGTAAGCCTCAGTTTCCTTATCTGTAGAATGTGAGTCGGAATTGACTCAATGGCACGCAACAACAACAACAAGAGTACTGTTGAAGTGATTAAATGCTATAAAATGATATAAAGCACTGAGCACAATACCTGGACGTAGTCAGGGCTAAACAGTTGTATTTTAGAATTACATTGCTCTGTATTTATTAAAAATGTTTTCAGATGAATCATCTCATTAGATCTAGAAAGCAATTCTGTAAAGAAGATGAGACAGATATTATACACTGGCCATGCTCACCCCCACCCCTGTCCCCCCAACATATCCACCTTCCAGTTAGATAAGGAAACAGAGAAAATTGAAATGACTTGTTCAAGGTAGGGACAGAGTCCATTTGAAAACTCAGTTTAGAACTCTTTCTGCTCAATCTCACTGAGTGAGAGGCATAGCTGTAAGCTTTCCGGGTTCAGATATTGTGGCATCGTATGAGCAAGTCCTCTTCTCTGGCCAGCCTAGGAAAACATGAAAGATTTACAAGCTATTTGAGTGACCAGGAAAAGGTGACTTCTTAGATGAGGGGAATAATTGGTACTTAGCCCTGAGTTAGAAGCCCCGGTGGTACAGGGGTTAATTTCAGAAGTTGGCAATATTGGGTTCCATCAAGCATTAGGTACCCAAGTAACCTGACAGCATAGGCCTTTTATGGCAGTGAGTTATAGAAAAAGAGATGGCCAAGTACCATAATTATTGGTGGCAAAATAATTTTCCAGAGTTCTACCTGTGCCTAGAGAATGTATGGGAACGTTTTTCTTCTTTACCTTCCTTTCTCTTACAAACCCAAAGCCAAACCAAACCCCACTGAGTCCGCTCCAACTCATAGAGACCCTATAGGACAGAGCAAAATTGCACTACAGGGTTTCCAAAGAGCCCCTGGTGGATTTGAACTGCTGACCTTTTAGTTAGCAGTCAAGCTCTTAACCGCTGCACAGCCAGGGCTCCTTCTCTTACAAACCCAGTACCCAGTGCCTTCGAGTCGATTCTGACTCATAGCGACCTTATAGGACAGAGTAGAACTGCCCCATAAAAGTCCTAATTTTTCTTGTAGCCTTTACTATTGATGTTGTTGTTAGATGCCTTTGAGTCACTTTGACTCATAGCGCCTCATGTGTCAAAGTAGAACTGCCCCATAGGATTTTCTAGGCTGTAATCTTTACGAAGGGAGCATATTGCCAGGTCTTTTTCCTGTGGAGCTGCTGGGTGGTTTTGAAATGTTAACCTTTTGGTTGGCAGCTGAGCACTTAACCATTACTCTACTATTGATACCACTGACAATTATTTGACTACATAATGGTTAAACAGATACTTGTGGGCTGACCTGAAAGGTTACATTTTTTCTATGGGAATATGGTTTCTGGTTTTAAAACCATCAGCCTACATATGAAATCTTTTTAAGGTTAGAAAGTGCCTATGTTTATGTTACACATATTGATATAGCCTGCTAATATCATTAACTTAGAAACCAGCAATTATAATACCCTTCACTCCTTATACTTCCCAAATAGAGTACATGTCTTGATTTTTCTGCTGTTATCGGCCAATGAATTTTTCTTTTTACTTTAAACATTTAAGAAAAAGCATGTGTTTTGCAATTTTCAAGGAAAGTTCTATTTAATTGCACCAAATTGGTTTACAGAAATTGCTGAAAGACCGAGTCCATCCTCTGAAAATACCTACTCTAAAGTTTCACAAAATAGAAGAGTGACTAAATTCATGTAGTTTTTATAGAACCGGACAGCAATATCTACTGGGAACTCTTGCTGCTCATCAAGGTGTGCTAAAGGAACTTGATTTCTCTTTCTAAATAAACTACTATGTGTCCTTAACTTATTTGCAGCCCTGAGCAAAAATCCCTAACTATGGATGGCCCCCAAATCAGTACAAAATTTTCAGAGCAAATACCATTTATTTGGCATTACCTTTTTCCTAGTTGATCTCTTTCATTTCTCATTGAATCAAGAGTTCAAACCACTGACCTTTCGGTTAGCAGCTGAGAGCTTAACCACTGCGCCACCAGGACTGCTAAGGTTACCAAACTTATAAATTACCCTGAGTCAATTTCTGAAGTGTCACGTTAACACTGAAGACATTTCAATACAGGCATTTAGACCAGTAAATCTTCGCTTAAACCGTTCAAGTTGCTGTAGTCTCTTATTTGGTTCTCTTACAATAACCTCTGAAATTGGTCTCTTTGTTTCCACTCTGCCTTCTGCGATCATGTCAATACAATCACCAAAGTGATATTTTTAAATAATAAATTAGATCATGTCACTCTCTGGCTTAACATTTTCCAATTGCTAATCATTGCACTTTAAATAAAATTCAAATGTCTTACTATGGCCTACAAGGATCTATGAATGCCTACTGCATTTCTTCTCATGCTTCCACTCATTTCTACATTCCAGCCACACTGGCTTCTCTGTGCTCCTCAAATAAATCTATCCTGTTACCTGCCCAGGTCTTTGCCACTTGTAATGTCCATCTGGAATGCTTGACCCTCAAATTTCACAAATCTGGATCCTTATCTGTCTTCCAGTCTTAGCTCCTGTGCCGACATCTCAGATAGCCATTCCCAGCTCACCTCTGCAATGTTGTTTCCAGACCTCCCAGGTCCTCTCCAGAATAAGATCCTTGTTTCATTTCCTTCACAGCGCTTGCTACTAACCAAAATTATTTTAGCTACCTCTCTGCTTGTCTTCCTTTCTCACTAGAATTTAAGCACTGTGAGAACAGAGATCTTGCCTGTCCTGTTCTTAGACACAATTACCTAGAACTGTTCCTGATACATAGAGTAGTTACTTAAGTTGAAGGTGAATTCGTGATATTTTAAACTCTTGTAACCAATATTTTAGAATTGAAAGGGTGCCTAAAAGATTGTATATATTGTTCAACACTTTCATTTTACGGATAATAGAAGTTAGAGCGCAGAGAATTTAAATGCCATATTTCGTAAGCGGTTTAAGTCCAGTACTAGAATCCAGGTCTCCTAATTTATCCCATAATTCCACATGGCCTCATTGCCTTGAATTCTTCCCCTAATTTTTCAGCCAACTTGATCATATTTCTCCTCTTCTTTCCTTAGACAATTCTTTCTAAGCTATTGTTTTGCCCATTCATCACTGCTAATATAATTCATTTATTTCTGTAGCTTATTTACTAGCTTTATTATTAACTCCATAAAGTGCTTTGTGATGGTAGTTATGAGGAATATCTTATTAAAATAAACCATAACAGGCAAAAAAGTCACAGTCCACAGCAGTACCGCACACAGTGTGAATAACAAAGGCTTGGTTGTGCTGTTGCAGAGAAGAGTCAATAATTAGTAACACATTTCTAAAGGTCTCTCTTGCATAATTTTTGTGTCCAGATGTCTATGACATTTGGGTTCTAAAATAGAGTTCCAAATACCACACATTCATGCACATTTTCCAAGAATAATTGAATGATTTTGAATCTTTCTATTTAATAAACATCAGGACTAAAGATGAACTACTTCACAATATCAAGTTTATTCATTTTAAACATCTATTTTGTTGTAGAAAGTGTTTGGAATAAACACAATTAAAATAGTGCCAGATTGTAGATCCTTTGAAGTTTCTGTTTATGATATGTCTCTTCCAACTGCTAGTAGGGTAAAAATGGAAAGCAATTTACATAAAAATTTTCAATTCACATGTTCTTGGAGATTAACCATTAACAATTCCCCCACGAAACACTTTGGTGGATTCGCATGGCCTAGAGTATAAAGTCCAAGCTCCCTAATGAGGTACAAGCTCCTTTTTCTCCTTCTGGCTCTACCTATCCCTCCGGCTTCAACGGTTACCACTTCCTCGCCAAAGTTCATGCTCCACAAACACTGAGCTGCTTGTAGTTTCTGGAACACAATGGAATGTTTCTTGTTTCAATACTTTTGTGCATCCTGGATCCTTTTTCTCCACCTCTCCCAACTTAGTCCTTTGTAAGCTTCAAGTGATTGTTCATATGTCACCTCCTGAAGAAACCACCTCGGAGGCGGTCCGGTTGGGTTAGGTAGTCCTTAGGGGCAGAACTCTCTCACTGAGCTACACTGAATGAAAACTAACTGTTCCTGTGCATTTCCCACCAGGCCATGGGCTCCTAAAGGAAGCCCATCCTTGTCTCCCCAGCATCTAATAGGAGTTAAACTACAGTTTGCCTAATAAAATTAAATTACAGAAAAGCAAAGATTAAGCTTCAGTAATTACAAGGTACAAGAAAAAACTGAATTAATTAAAACCAACTAACTAACTGAATATACTGGAATGTTTGAAAGAGGAAAATTTACAGTGTTTATGTTTTAAAAAATCTCAAAATATTTTTACCAAGGATGTCTGAAAAATGAATAAAAGAATGACAAGATAATGTCTAAGGTATGTCATAGCATAAGCAAGATTTAGCATGATATTCTAAACCTTGCACATCTATGCCACTGGACCCCAACACTTGAGGAGCCAACATTCCTCAAAACTATTTTAAATGGTCTTTAATACACTACTGTAGCTTAAATAACTATGTATATATAATTTAGTAACTATTTTGTATGCATATTTTAATATGCATTTATATATATGAGATTAAAAAAATATAAATCAATGAAAGACAAAACTATAGAGCCAGTAAAAAGACCAGTGGTTGCCAGGAATTCAGGAAGAGGGAAACAGGAATACATGAAGCACGGGGCATTTTTAAAGGCAGTGAAACTATTCCATATGATACTGTAATGGTGGCCACATAATATTATGCATTTATCAAAACTCATATAACTACACAACACAAAGAGTGAACCCTAATGTAAATTATGGCCTTTAGTTACTAATGATGCATCAATATTGGTTCATCAGTTGTAACAAATGGACCACACTAATGCAAGACATTAGTAATAGGGAAACTGTGTGGGAGGAGAAGGGCTACATGGGACTCTCTGTACTTTCTGTGCAATTTTCTGTAAATCTAAAACTGCTCTAAAAATAAATTATCTTGAAAATTTATTTTTATATATATGTATACACACACACATACATACATACAGTAAACCTGCGAAAGCTAAAACCTGTGTAAGGCAGAAACCTGTCAAAGAAGGAACATTCAAATATTTTCCACTAATAAAGAGTGATAGTAAAGTGGTAAGACTGCACCCTATCAAAGGCAGAAAACTTGTGAGACTCAGAAAAACAAGGCAGTCCCACTGAGTTCCAGCTCTCACAGGTTTCACTGTTTGTGTGTGAATGTGTGTGTGTGTGTATATATATATATATATATATACACACACATATATATATCTTCATGTAGAGCAATACTTAATTCACAGAACCAATGTCATCATATATTTTCTTTTTTTTTTTAACAACTTTTATTAAGCTTCAAGTGAACGTTTACAAATCCAATCAGTCTGTCACATATAAGTTTACATACATCTCACTCCCTACTCCCACTTGCTCTCCCCCTCTTGAGTCAGCCCTTTCAGTCTCTCCTTTCTTGACAATTTTGCCTGCTTCCCTCTCTCTCTATCCTCCCATCCCCCCTCCAGACAAAAGTTGCCAACACAATCTCAAGTGTCCACCTGATATAATTAGCTCACTCTTCATCAGCGTCTCTCTCCCACCCGCTGACCAGTCCCTTTCATTTCTGATGAGTTGTCTTCCGGGATGGTTCCTGTCCTGTGTCAACAGAAGGTCTGGGGAGCATGGCCGCCGGGATTGCTCCAGTCTCAGTCAGACCATTAAGTTTGGTCTTTTTATGAGAATTTGGGGTCTGTATCCCACTGATCTCCTGCTCCCTCAGGGGTCTTCTGCTGTGCTCCCTGTCAGGGCAGTCATCGATTGTGGCCGGGCACCAACTAGTTCTTCTGGTCTCAGGATGATGTAGGTCTCTGGTTCATGTGGCCCTTTCTGTCTCTTGGGCTCTTAGTTGTCGTGTGGCCTTGGTGTTCTTCATTTTCCTTTGCTCCAGGTGGGTTGAGACCAATTGCTGCATCTTAGATGGCCGCTTGTTAGCATTTAAGACCCCAGACGCCACATTTCAAAGTGGGATGCAGAATGATTTCATAATAGAATTATTTTGCCAATTGACTTAGAAGTCCCCGCAAACCATGTTCCCCAGACCCCCGCGCTTGCTTCGCTGACCTTTGAAGCATTCATTTTATCCCGGAAACTTCTTTGCTTTTGGTCCAGTCCAATTGAGCTGACCTTCTATGTATTGAGTGTTGTCTTTCCCTTCACCTAAAGCAGTTCTTATCTACTGATTAATCAATAAAAAACCCTCTCCCACCCTCCCTCCCTCCCCCCCTCGTAACCACAAAAGTATGTGTTCTTCTCAGGTTTACTATTTCTCAAGATCTTCTAATAGTGGTCTTATACAATATTTGTCCTTTTGCCTCTGACTAATTTCACTCAGCATAATGCCTTCCAGGTTCCTCCATGTTATGAAATGTTTCAGAGATTCGTCACTGTTCTTTATCGATGCGTAGTATTCCATTGTGTGAATATACCACAATTTATTTACCCATTCATCTGTTGATGGACACCTTGGTTGCTTCCAACTTTTTGCTATTGTAAACAGAGCTGCAATAAACATGGGTGTGCATGTATCTGTGTATCTCTAGGGTATATTCCGAGGAGTGGGATTTCTGGGTTGTATGGTAGTTCTATTTCTAACTGTTTAAGATAGTGCCAGATAGATTTCCAAAGTGGTTGTACCATTTTACATTCCCACCAGCAGTGTATGAGAGTTCCAATCTCTCCGCAGCCTCTCCAACATTTATTATTTTGTGTTTTTTGGATTAATGCCAGCCTTGCTGGTGTGAGATGGAATCTCATCGTAGTTTTAATTTGCATTTCTCTAATGGCTAATGATCAAGAGCATTTTCTCATGTATCTGTTGGCTGCCTGAATATCTTCTTTAGTGAAATGTGTGTTCATATCCTTTGCCCACTTCTTGATTGGGCTGTTTGTCTTTTTCTGGTTGAGTTTTGACAGAATCATGTAGATTTTAGAGATCAGGCGCTGGTCGGAGATGTCATAGCTGAAAATTCTTTCCCAATCTGTAGGTGGTCTTTTTACTCTTTTGGAGAAGTCTTTAGATGAGCATAGGTGTTTGATTTTTAGGAGCTCCCAGTTATCGGGTTTCTCTTCATCATTTTTGGTAATGTTTTGTATTCTGTTTATACCTTGTATTAGGGCTCCTAGGGTTGTCCCAATTTTTTCTTCCATGATCTTTATCGTTTTAGTCTTTATGTTTAGGTCTTTGATCCACTTGGAGTTAGTTTTTGTGCATGGTGTGAGGTATGGGTCCTGTTTCATTTTTTTGCAAATGGATATCCAGTTATGCCAGCACCATTTGTTAAAAAGGCTATCTTTTCCCCAGTTAATTGACACTGGTCCTTTGTCAAATATCAGCTGCTCATATGTGGATGGATCTATGTCTGGGTTCTCAATTCTGTTCCATTGGTCTATGTGTCTGTTGTTGTACCAATACCAGGCTGTTTTGACTACTGTGGCTGTATAATAGATTCTGACATATATTTTCTTAATCCACATATTCATACATATTCATTTAATGAATATATATTGAGTGCCTAGAATGTGCCAGGAACTATGTAGGTTTTGGGGATTCAATTGTGAATAAGTTGGATGACCTTCCTACCCTCGAGGTGTTTACAGTCTGATGAGAGTGACAGATAATAGGCAAAGAAAGAAATAATAACAAATTGTATGAGTCCTATGAAAGAAAAAAATTGAGAGCTATGTTAGTAAACAAGAGTAGGGAAGAAAACTTAGGTAGTTAAAGAAGGCCTTTCCAGGAAAGCAACTTTTTGAGTAGAATCTAAAGTATGAAAAGCAGCTAGCCATGCATGGAAAGAAGTGGGGGAATCACCTGCATTCCAGGTAGAGGGATCAGCATGTGCAAAGGCCCAGGCAAGAAAAAACCTCAGGTGTTTGAGGAACTGAAATAAGCCCGTGTGAATAAGTGTACTGGGCAAGGAGTGGAGTTGGGAAAGTAGGCTCATATAGTACATATAGGTCATGATAAGGCACTTCTTCTTAATCACAGCAGGAAAAAATGGAAAGGGGCAGGTCAATCACTGTCTATCTAAAGTCCATAATACATTGCTAACTCATGCTGCCTGTAAATAAGCACTTAATTGTGTTTCCCAGACACTCAAGTAATATTTATAAAATATTTATTTTTACGCTACAGAATAGAGCACTGAACATTTTACCAAAATGTGAACAATTTATCTAGTAGACCTAGTCTATTGTGTATTGATAGAAGCTTGAGCCTACATGGCATCCCTCTCACCCAACCTCAAATGAATATCCACAGAGAAAAAAGGGCTATTGAAATTAGGATCCAGAGGGAAATTTTTTTTTTTTTTTGGACTCTAGATGCAGTAATACCAAATGGCAGTTTTTTCTCCAGTTGGTTATTATTCTGGCCAGGAAGTTTCAAAAGGGATGTGACCTGAGATAGAGCCATAAAGGAAGCAGATGCTTGCAGCCAGGGATGGATGCTGCTGTCTTCATACCTGAATTCCAGAAGATTACTATACTGTTTGCTCTGAGGTAGGCATAAACTTTTTTTTTTTTTAATAATTTTATTTTTTGTTATTGAGAATACACGTAGCAAAAACATTCACCAATTCAATTTTCTACATGTATGGTTCAGTGACATTGATTACATCTGGTGCCTGATTATTGAACCACATGTCTTTAATTTTTTAGACTCCAGCAGTGCCTAAAACTTTTTTATTTTATTGTGTTGAAAATACACGGGACAAAACATATGCCGTCGCAACAATTTCTACCTGTACAATTCGGTAACGTTGATTACATTCTTCAAGTTGTGCAACCATCCTTTTTATCATTTTCCAAATCAGTCCACAATCATTCACATAAACTCAGGGCATAAACTTTTTGTGGGTAACTTTTTGTGCCTCTAAGGTATTCTCCTAAATGAGGTGAGGATTATGTTGCTAAATCCTGTTGGGTTGGAAGGATAGTCTCAAATTTGAAAGAAGAAAATGGTGATCTTAAACATACCTTAATTAATATCTGTATAGTATTTTATGATTTTTAAGCACCCTCCCAAATTTATGAGTGCATGGTTCTTATAACTTGAGGCATTTGCCCTCTATTATACTTTGAGGAGAGATTGAGAAATCAGCTGTCAGTGATTTCTCTGGGGTCTCGGAAGCTTTGGTAATGTAAGCATTTTTGCTCATCAGGTCAAACTTAAGAGGAGGAGAAAATCTGCTGAGTTGGTATTTTTTGTGGCAGTAAGCCAATTTTCCTTTCCATATGTTGTTTGACCTAGGGTGTGCTTGTAAGGTGCATGGAATTCATTTTCATTAAAGGAGGTCTTAGAGCATGGGGGAAAAAATGAATGAGACAGAATATGATTAGGTGTATACTATGGTCTGGGATACTATGGTCTACAAAAGAGCATAAAAACTGGGAGTGGAGACATGATTAGGAATTTGCACAAATTCAGGCTGGGCATTTGGGAGGCAAGTAGAAGCTTTTCTTGATTTACTGTACAAAACAAGTTGCTGGAAGGTCATGAACAATATTGGTCAAGGCCAGGAAAGTTTTGTTTGAGGTACAGACCCTCACTAAGATCACAGTCTAATGGGAATTCTGACAAAGAAGTGACCCATAGTTTGCTTAGATGCTCTGATGAGTGAAGTAGAGATTACTGTGATAGAAGTATATAGGAGGGATTTGGGGCCTTGTGGGGAGGAAGGGTCTCTGAAGGAAGTCTTTTCTAAGTCAAGATCTAAATAATGATGGCAGCAACTGGACCAAAGCAAAAGTATAGAACTTTCCTAGATACATCCAAACACTATGAAGGACCGAGTACTTAGGGCTGGGGGCTGGGGACCATAGTCTTGGTAGATATAAAGGTCAATTGGTATATCATAATTCATAAATAAAATGTTCTACACCCACTTTGGTGAATAGCATCTGGGGTCTTAAAAGTTTGGGAGCAGTCATCTAAGATACCTTTATTGGTCCCTTCCTCTCTGGAGCAAAGGAGAATGAAGAAAACCAAAGGCACATGGGAAATATTAGCCCAAAGGACTAAAGGACCACATGAGCCAGAGACTACACCAACCTGAAACAAGAAGAACTAGGTGGTGCCCGGCTACCACCAACAACTACTCTTACAGTGATCACAGCAAGAGCCCTGGACAGAGAGGGAGAAAAATGTAGAATGGAATTCAAATTCATGAAAAAAGACCAGACTTACTGGTTTGACAGAGACTGGAGGAACCCCCAAAACTATGATCCCTAGACACTCTGCTAACCCAGAACTGAAACCATTCCCAAAACCCACTTTTTAGACAAAGATTAGACAGGCTTATAAAACAAACAATAACACACATGAGGAATGTGCTTCTTAGTTCAGTCAAATATATGAGACCAAATGGGCAACTCCTGTCCAAAAGCAAGACTGAGATGGCAGGAAGGGACAGCAACTGGACAAATGGACATAGGGAAACTGGAAAGGGAGAGCATGCTGTCACATTGTAGGGATTGCAACCGATGTTACAAAACAATGTTATAAATTTTTGAATGAGAAATTAACTTGAGATGTAAACTTTCACCTAGAGCACAATAAAAATAAATAAATCATGAAGGCAGAATTTCAGATACAGGAATGGCATGGGTGAAGGTGGGGTGGACTGATATGGGGAACGTAGAAGAGGAAGTATTTATGCAAAATATGGTTAAATGGGAGGTGTATTCTGGGAACTGAACATAATTCAATATGATCCAAACTTAGTGTGGAGTGAGGTGGGCGAGAGGTGATTAAGAAAGGAAGGTGAAGCTAGAGATGAGAGTTCAATTATGAAGGACCTTACAGGACAAGCTAAAGATTTATCTGAGGATGATGGGGAGCCAATAAGGATTTTAAGAAGGAGAATGACATAATTAGATTTGCATTTTAGAAAGATCATTTTGGCATCAACACGAAGAACAGACTGAAGGGGTCAGGAGGTAAAACAGGAGACCATTATCAGGTTGCCATAATCAGGTGACAGGTAATGATGACTCAAACTAAGATAGTGGAAGTGGAGTGTGTAGGTGGAATTAGGAAGTAAAATTAATAAGACTTGATAATTGGTTGGAAGAAGGGAGTAAGGGAAAATAAGGAGTCCAATGTTCCCCTAGGTTCATGGCTTAAAGAGCTGGTGGACGATGTGTCCATTCTCTAGGAGGAAACCCAGGTTAGTTGGATCAGTGCTCTCTGTACTTGGCCATGCTGTCTTCCCTCTATCACAAGTTATGCTGTGCTGGGAGGGACACTTGGGCAGCCAAAAGGCAGCTCTGAATAGGGTACTGCAAGTCATAATTTTCCCAAGATAGTCCTGGCTTATGACTATTGTCCTGATATCTGGCTTGGCATTTTTCTGGAGGAGACTGTCTTGGTTTGGACCATAAATTATAGTCACCCTATCTACCAGTGACTGTCCTTAAAAGGAAAAATACCCTAGCTCTTTTCTTGAACACAAACTTTACTGAGGTATGCAGTCATAAACTAGTATATGAAAGGGATGGATTGAATAGAATAATTTGGTCATGAATAATCAAGTTTTCATATGATTTGACTAAAGTAGAAATTCTAAGTTATATCTATCCTGACTGAAAAAAATCCAAATACTTGCTAAATTTTGGAAATTGTTTCATCCCAACTTGGTAACTCTAAATACTATAAAAGGGTATAATAAACCATGGGCCTGATTACAGATTTATACAATTTTTGCTGAGATTTTCTAAAAATATAGATGTGATTTATTATAGATGAGCTTATTCTCAGGATGTAATTGGGGGAAACCCAACTGTATTCTAAATTAAACAGTTGATTTCAGGGCTGCCTAAAAAGATTTTCAGGATCTCTGGTCATAGTTAAACTATTCTATAGCTCTCTCTTAAAAATCTCAAAAATCTGCTTAAAAGTTTTTATCTATAAGCTTCATTTATATATTTATGGTCTAGCTCCTTTTACAAAGTATCCAAGATAGCTCAGCCCCCATTAGAAACCAGTTTTTGGTGGAAGTTGGTATGTTTTTAAGATAACTTACACAGCCTGCCCTGCGATTTCACTTTCAAACAGATTGCATTCCAAAAATGCATTTGAGGGTTGGCTCTTTGGAAGTTAGAATACATTTTTCTTTCAGAAACACAGAAATGGTTGGGTTCCCAGGCTAGTGTGCAAAAACCTGGTCAAATGTTACGTGTGTACTACTTCCTTGAATTCTAGGTCCTAGAAGTATTACTGACAAGAGTGGAATGAAGAGATTTTTATCCCCATTTTCTACATAAATAGAGCAATTCTGGAAATGTGAAGGCTGTCTTGTTATTGCCACCCTTTTCTGCATGTTTCTCTTTCCTGCTGTTGTTTTTCTCCAGGGCCCCATGCTGCCCCAAGTCCTTCCTGGCTTCTCTCCATTTGGGCTTGTTCCAACTCCTAAAAAATGCCACATTTCCTAACGAGTTGCTTCTTTCTTCCCTAATAAAACTCCCGTGCCCTCAGCAAAGTTATATTAACTTTTCATTAGTGGAGAGAGAAAAACAAAACATTCTGATTGAACACCCATATGTGAATTATTAACGGATTCTGAATATTTGAGAGTTCTTTAAGGAAAGACAGGGAAATATATATTATTTCAAACATTTATGATTTCTTTTTGGAAAAATGTGATGCAGTTTAACAAGAGAAAGGTGGAAAATTCAGATTAACATAAGGAACTTTTGAACCGCACCGCTCGTCTGTCAGTTTGTTATACTGTGGTGGCTTGTGTGTTGCCATGATGCTAGAAACTATGCCCCCAGCGTTGCAAACACCAGCAGGGTAACCTATGGTAGACAGGTCTCAGGGGAGCTTTTATACTAAGACAGACTAGGAAGAAAGTTCTGGCTATCTGCTTCCAAAAATTTGCCAATGAAAACCCTATGGATCACAGTGAAATATTGTCTGATATAATGCTGGAAGATAAGCCCTCTAGGTTGGAAGTCACTCAAAACACACAGTGACGGCAACAACAGACTTGAGCACACCAATGATTGTGAAGACGGTGCAGGAGTGGGCAATGTTTTATTCTGTTGAACATGGGGGTCGCCATGAGTCAGAGATGACTTGACAGTAGCTAGCAACAACAGCATATTTTTGAAAGAAAAGTGCCTCGATGGCAAGTTCTGATCACAGCATGGAAACTTCCTGTTCCTGAATAATATGCATGGATGCCTCAAGGAGGCCTAGGTAGATTTCTCCTTTGGGGCCAATTCAGCTAATCAGCAATGAAAAACATTACACCGGAAAACAGCAGATGCTCAGAAGTCCCAGCTACAATTTAGGGCATGAAGCACTGAGGGGGACCATCAAAGCACTCCCTCAGGTGCTTAAAACCATGAACCCTGGAAAATCTTGCTTTGGTCTCTTTAGTACTAGACCAGCTCTGAAAAAGTGATGGGAAAATAGCAGAGTCAAATCATTTATTCTTTCCATATTAAAAATTTAAAGGGGCACTTGGACTTAAAAATAATACCAGGCAAACATTTGTTAAAAGATGTTCAGCAAGGAAAAACCTTTGCAAACTCCATGATACAAGGAAGGTACAAGACTATTCCCTGCCTTCAAAACCTGAGTCAAAAGATCTTATTGTGGAAAAGAAAGGGGTTCTTGGGTGGGGGGAAGGAGGAGAGAGCTAAGACGGGCTGTGGTGGGTTTCTTTACTGATAATCTATCAAACCTAGATTGGGGAAAACCCTAACAATGAAAATGTTAATCCATTTACCTTCAACAAAGGCTAGGACTTTAAATAGGCAGATAGGATAAAGTTTTTTTCTTACTATTTGGGGTGATTGGATCTTTTTGAAATTCCGAACCTCCTCAAAGAATGTCAAGGTTAAATATATGCAAAAGAACCATTTTTTCTTTCTTAAGCTTTGTTTGCTGATGGAAGAGAACTTCTTTCTTTTGTGTGGAAATGCATTTAGATTTACTAAGATATAGAAACATTCGCTAATACTTTACTGTACTACATTTTATTAGTGAAAGAAGATTCTAAAATCAAAGATATATTTCTATACATTGGTTATTTTTAACATTCTTTATTCAGTGAGTATATCGTTATTTATTTAGACATAAAAATACTCAGAGTCTCTGTAGCCTTACATTCCGGGGCAAATTATAATTCTGTTCTGTTATTTCCCATCAGCAGGCTTTGCTCATGTCAGCACATAATTCTCATAGTTTGATAAAGAAGCTTCTTTTGTTATTTAGCGCTGTTTACAGAGCAAGTATATCTTTGAATGTCAATAATATATAAAGTATGTTTTAGATGAATTTATACTGAAATCTGCTACCTACATAAATTTAAACTGAGTTCAACATTTTTTTGGCTAGTAAGTATTTTCTGAATAAATGAATTGTTAAATTAAGAATTTAGGAACAGCCCAGCTCATTATCAATGACCACCCTGACAAGGAACACAACGGAGAGTCCCTGACAGGGCAGGAGAAAAGTGCAGAGCAGAACTCAAATTCTTGTAAAAAGACCAGACTTAATGGTCTGACTGTGACTGGAGGAACCCCTGAAGCCATGTGCCCTGGACGCTGTGTTAACCCAGAACTGAAACCATTCCCAAAGCCCACTCTTCAGACAAAGATTAGACGGGGCTATAAAACATAAAATAATACTCATGAAGCGTGTGCTTCTTAGTTCAAGCAGATACTCAAGACCAAATGGGCGACTCAAACCCAGAGGCAGAACAAGGCGGGAAGGGGCAGGAACTGGTTGAATGGACACAAGAAACCTGGGGTGGAAAGAGAGAGAGTGCTGCCACATTATAGGGAATGCAACTAATGTCATATAAATTTTTATACAAGAAATTAACTTGAGCTGTAAACTTTCACCTAAAGCACAATAAAGAAAAAAAAAAGAAAAAGAATTTAGGAACAAGTTTAAAAGAAACAAAGAGCAATATTTTATTGGATTAATCAGGTGAGCCATTGGTAGCAGAGTAACTTAATGTAGTCTTCCCAATTTGACAGGACTCAAAGGTAATAACAATAACTCGAATTATATATAGTATTTTGTAGTTTACAAAGCTTGTTCAAATTAATTATTTCATAAGATCTGTGTAACTTCTATTTCCAAAATATGTCTTAAGTATACCTACTTTTCTTATCTCCTCCTACATGGCCACTCCTTACTCCAGGCTTCTATCATTGCTGCCTTGAGCCAAAACCAATGGCTTTTACCTATTACAATCCAATCCCCAAACAATTGACAGAATTTCTAAGAGTAGTAGAGCAAATTATGTCACTTCCTGGTTTAAAACCCTTCAGTCATCCCTTAGAATAACATCCATGTATCTTATCATGATTTATAAGGCCCTACACAATCTGGTCCCTGCCTACCCTCCAATGTAATCTCATGCCATTCTCCTCTCTCATTCTCCACATTCCTGGGGAGAATCTTCTTTCAATTCCTCCAATATTATAAAGTCTTTGCCATCTCAGGGTGTCTGTACATGCAGTTCTATTTAGAAAACTGATTTCCCCACCATTAGCTAGACTAGTTCTCATAGTTTAGCTAAAAGATGATCATATTTGTCCTTATCTAAAATTATGCTCTCTTGCTCTCTAGTTTTCTTCATAACATTTGTCACAATCTTAAATTGCTTTATTTATTTTCAGTTTATTTTTTCCCCCTTAGACCCATTAGCACAGGAATGTCCATCTTGTTCACCAACGAATGCTCGGTAGCCACAGAGCCTGATGGGTAGGAAATATGCAATAAAAAAATCATTCAATAAGAACTAATAAGTGGAAGAATGAACAATAACCCTGTGAAGCACACAGGCTTGTAAAATATTATTTACTAATGACCACACAACTATTAAATAGTGAACAAAATCAAAGTTAAGCCTTTGTGATTGACAGTCTAGGGTTCAATCCTCCTCATTTATTAGCTATCTGGCTGTCTCCCACCCCTGCCACAACTCCTATTGAAAAAAAAATTACTTAATAATAAGAGCAAAGCTGAGAATGGTCATGGAACGTGAGGACACAAATCATAGATGAATTTTTAATTTTATTATACACGAGCAGACCAGATATAATACCTGAAAAGTAGGTAAAAGCCAGACTAGGGAAAGTCTTGAATGCCAGGGGAAATAGTCAAACTTCATTTGGAAGGTAATGAGCAGCTTTGGAGGTTTCTAAACAGAGAAATGGTATATATTTATAAAGCAGAGCTATTGAAATAAGAATCTGAAAATAGCATATTGAAGGCAAGAGGAAGAGATATCCTCTAAGAAACATCTGACTATTTGATTATAGAACCAAAAAACCAAACCTGTTGATGTCGAGATGATTTTGACTCGTAGTGACCCCATACAGCAGAGTAAAACTGCCCCATAGGGTTTCCAAGGAGCAGCTAGTGGATTCAAATTGCTGAACTTTTGGTTAGCAGCTGAGTTCTTAACCACTGCACCACTAGGGCTTCACTTGATTATAGGGTAGGTCAAGTCACATTCTTCAGGTATATGGTGTTAAAACGATAAAACGAGGACAATCCAGACCAGAAGAAAGTGATCTTTGTTCTTCTAGACCTGTCACTAACTACCTAACTAAGGCTAAGTCTTTTAACCTCTCTGGATTTTTGTAACTGGTTTGTAAACAGTTTATATTAGTTAATCTTTAAGCTTTATTTTTTGTTGTTGTGGTAAATATATAACAAAACACTTGCCAATTGAACTTTTTTTGCATGTACAATTTAGTGACATTGGCTATGTTCGTTATGTTGTGCAACCATCGCCACTGTTCTTTTCCAAATTTTTCCATCACTATTAACAGAAATTCAGTGCCTCCTAAGCTATGACTCCTTCTTTCCTCCTCCTTTCCACTCCTAGTAACCACCAATAGACTTTGGTCTCTATACATTTGCCTATTCTAGATCTTTCACATAAGTGGGATCATGCATTTCACGTACCCCTTTCTCTCAGTGGTTAAGTGGCTGCAGCAGTGGACTTGAGCATACCAATGATTGTAAAGATGGTGTAGGAATCAGCAAGGTTTTGTTCTGTTGTACACAAGGTGGCCATGAGTCAGAGCCTACAACAACTAACAACAATTTTATACCATGCATCTTTCTGGGCACCAGATATATCATAGTCAATGGGACAGAAAAGTTTCCTTATCCTTTGGAGCTTATATTTTGCTGGAGGGGACAGTCAATAACAAAGAAACAAGCAAGTAAATAAACAAGAAAATGATCAGATAATGATAAGTGCTTGACGGAAAGTAGAACAAAATGATAGGTAAAGAGTGGCTACTTTAGGATTATGGTCAGAAAAGACCTCCCTTCAGGTTGTTTCTCCTTCTCTCTCTTCCTTTCTAATTCCCCCAGTCAACAGACCCTTATCACTTTACGTGTGCATTAACTTATTGCCAGGCTGTAATCTTTATGGAAGCCGAATGCCATGTCTTTCTCCTGCAGAGTAGCTGTTGGGTTCTAATTGCCCATCTTTGGCTTAGCAGCCGAGCACTTAACCACTGCACCACCAGGGTTCTTTTGTGTGCATTAGTATAACAGCTTAATGGATGGGCTCCCTGACTCCAGAATCTGCTCTGTATCCTGCTGCTAGACTGATCTGTTTGATTGTTGTAGGAAGTAAGGGATAATACCCATGGAAAAACTGGAACTTTCTCCTTTGTTAAGTACCCAGATAGCAATCTAGAGTACAAAATTCAGATCCAGTTTTTACTCATTGAATGGAAAACTTAAGAACTCATTTAGTTAATAACCCAAAACCTGTTACCATTGAGTCGATTCCGACTCATAGTGACCCTATAGGACAAAGTAGGACTGCCCCACGGGTTTCCAAGGGGTGGCTGGTGGATTCGAACTACTGACTTTTTGGTTGATAACCAAGCTCTTAACCACTGCACCACCAGGGCTTCATTTAGTTAATAAGGGATTAAAATTGGAGAGATTTTTTTGAATTTCAGCTCTGAGACCTTTCCGATTAATGTTTAGGGAGAAGGGATTAAGAATTATACCCTAGAGGAAGCAGGGACTGAGCCTCTTTCCTTTAACCCTTGAGACTGGACAGAAAAGAACATTTATAGAGCTCCAACTAGGTGCTATGAACTGTGCTGTGTGTTTTATTTACCTTCTATCACTTAATCCTCACAATAACCTTCCAAGACAGATATAATTAATTAGCGTGCTCCAAGTTCCCACAACTAGCAAGTTGTAGAGCACTAATTAGAACACAAGTTTGGCTACAAGCCTGCAGACCTTATAAATTGCTTGGTTCCAAATGATATGAGAAACCTAAGCAAGAACTACTTATCAACTGCAGAACTACTAATCAATCTGGCAGCACCTAGAGCAATTATTTATAGAATAAATGGATGAGAATGAATAGGATAACTTATACCTAAACTAATCATTTAGGGAAATGCACAGAGTGAAGAACTAACCATGATTGAAGACATTTGTCCAGTGCAACAAATAGTCATTACTACTTATTATGCGTCAGATGCTGTATTCAGTATTGGGGATATCATTTGTACTCTCACTTACTAGTTGTGGCAATTTGGGCTGCCAGAAAAATGAACAAATCAATCTTAGAAAAAATACAACCGGATGTTCCTTAGAAGCAATGACGGAGAGATTTTGACTCACTTACTTTGGACACATCATCAGGAAAGACCAATCTCTAGAAAAGGACATGCTGGTTGATAAAAAGGGTCAGCAAAAATGAGGAAACCCTCAGTGAGATGGCTTGATACAGTATCAAAACAATGGATTCAAATTTACCAGTGATCATGAAGGTTATGCAGGACTGGGCAACGTTTTGTTCTGTTAATCATAGGGTTGCCCTGAGTTGGAGCTGACTCATGGCCAATAACAAAATAACAACAATCTTGAGAGCTGGGGGCCTGAGCTACTCTGGAGGGTCCTTAGGAACTGACATTTAAGTTGAGCCTGAAAAGTAAGTAGAAGTTTATCGGGAAAGGTGGTGGGTAAGAAGAGCATTCTAGGCAGAGTGAACATCACATCCAAAGGTCTCAAAAAAGCATCATGGTATTAGGAGAACTGAATGGAGACGACTTTGTGTGGAACATGGTGAAGACGGTGGAGAGGCAGGGGTGAGGGAGATTGTGCTGGGACTTAATAATTTTGAGTTTTATCCTAAAAGCAATGAGTAGACACTGAAGGGTGTTAAGCCAGAGAGGGACTAGTTTTGTGTTCTAAACAGATAATCATGTTTGCTTGGTAGAGTGAATTGGAGGGAAACCAGTTTGAAAGCAGAAAAACTAATTAAGAAGAGTCATTAACAATATTACAAGTGAAACTTCATAATACATCTTACTGGGTATTTAAGAAATAGTTAGGGGGTAGGATAGACTTCCTATAAGGGTCACCACGAGTCAGAATAGACTTGATTGCACACAACAATACAATAGAATTTGGTGATTGATTGGATAAGGGTATGAGGACAGGAGGTTTCTGGAATAAGTGGCCAGATTTTTAAGTAATTAGGTTGTGGTAAGTAGTGGGATTAGAACCCCAGATGGAAGGAGAAGAGTTTTGGGAGTGACTATCATAAATTCAGAGTCTTGGTGGCAGAGTGGTTAAGTGCTCAGCTGCTAATTGAGAAGTTGGTGATTCGAACCCACCAGCTGCTCTGAGGGAGAAACACATGGTAGTCAGCTTCCACAAAAATTACAGCTTTGGGAAACCTTGGGACAGTCCTATGGGGTCAGTATGAGATGGAATTGACTCAATGGCAATGGGTTTACCATAAACTCAAGTTGAAGAAGAAGCAGTTGGAAGAATGGGGTCAGCCAGTTTGTGATAAAGGAGAATTTGAAACTCATTGGTTGAGAACATGATCTCCCAACTTTTTTGATCTCCCACGCGAATCAGTAAAAAAATTTTGAGTACGTAGTCCCACAAATTGTATTTATTCATAAATCATAAAATATTGCCAATCTCTACATTAAATACTCTATATTAAAAACTGTCAATTTCTTCATATACTCCAATAGATGATCATACTTTGGAGATAACTGGTCTAGAGAATTTCTAAAAACAAATTACCATTATTTCAGATATAGAGCTATGGGAAGTTCCAAAGCCACCTTCAATCTTTTAATTTAAGTGAATTTGTAAACCAATCAAGTTAGCCTTTTTAAAATTAAAAATCAATCAATCAATCAATAAAGATGAGGAAGACTTCCAAATTCTAAGCTAAATATCAAATAACTTACCAAACTGAGAAGCTATCAAGCTGGAGCTTAATAACAGCTCCAGAAAAGGACTGGCTGGTCCCAGCATGCAAAAAAGTTTCAAATTTCATTAGAAGGTTGACAGTAAGTGTTTACCTCTTAGTTGAAACTGTTTTAGTTGCAAACGACAGAAACATAGCCTAAGAAAAAAGGGGAATTCATTAGGAGTGTTCTGGAGTGTCTTATAAAACATAAGGAGAGTAATACGGCTGGGTCTTGGGGAACTGGACCCAGGGACTTGAATCACATCCCCAGAGTCTCAAGTTCTATTCCTTTACACATCTACTTCCTACTTTCTTTCACATTAATTCACTTAATTATCACAAAAGATGTCCTCTTTAAAGTGTTAAAAAGCAAAGATGTTACTTTGAAGACTAAGGTGTACCTGACCCAAGCCATGGTATTTTCACTCACCTCATATGCATGTGAAAGCTGGACAAAGACAGAAGGAGAACTGATGCCTTTCAATTATGGTGCTGGTGAAGAATATTGAATATAACATGGACTGCCAAAAGAACCAAAAAATCTGTCTTGGAAGAAGTACAGCCAGACTGCTCCTTAGAAGTGAGAAGGGTGAGACTGCCTCCTGTACTTTGGACATATTATCAGGAGGGACAAGTCCCTGGAGAAGGACATCATTCTTGGTAAAGTAGAGGGTAAGCAAAAAAGAGGAAGGCCCTCAATGAGATGGATTGACACAGGGGCTGCAACAATGGGCTCAAACATGGCAACAATTGTAAGCATGGCTCAGGACTGGGTAGCATTTTGTTCTGTTGCACATAGGGTAGCTATGAGTTAGAACCAACTCGACAGCACCTAACAACAAGGATAACATGGAGTAGATACAACTATTTTCATTTTACGGATGAGCAAACTAAGGCATGGTAACTTGTTCAGGGTCATAAGGATAAAAGGTGACAGAGCCAGGATTCGAACACACTTAAAGAGTCCACACTCTTTAAGTTTTCATTATGGAATATTTCAAACATACAGAGAAGTAGACAGACAAGTACAATGAAACCCATGCATGGACTCATCATCTAGCTATAACAATCATCAAAGCATGCTCACTTTGGTTTCATATACATCCCCGCTGACACTTCTCCTCATTTGCACTGGATTATTTTAAGCAAATCCCAGACATAATTTCATCCATAAATATTTCAGTGCATATATCTAAAAGAGAATTTTAACATAATCACACCACCATTATAAGACCTGTTGTTGTTGTTAGTTGCAGCTGAGTCGACTACAACTCATGGCAACCCCATGTGTGCAGAGTAGAGCTTCTCTATAGGGTTTCCAAGGCTGTGACCTTTCAGAAGCAGACCATCGGGCCTGTCTTCTGAGGTAACTCTGGGTGTGTTTGGACCACCACCCTTTTGGCTAGTAGTCAAGTGTTTAGCCGCTTCCTAGGAAGAGATGGTAACTGAGGTAGACTTTATGAAAGAATGATTAGGAATTAACAAAATGAAGAGGAAGAGGCTAGAAAGGGGGAATGTGTTCCAGACAAATACAGAGAAGAAATAGCACCATTGCTAGAGAGCAAAGTAAAAGACAAGTAGAGAGAGATGATGAGAAATTAAAATATAAGGTTAGGCCGGGGCCAGATCATAGAACTTTATCTTACAATGAGGAGACACTGCTACGTAGGGAAGTAAAATGATAAGATATGGACAAAGCTAGACCATAGACTAGAAGACCAGTTAAGAGGGTGTTGCAATATTTAGAATGAGAGAGAGTGGTAGAGAACAGGAAAAGGATTCAGGAAATATTTTGGAGGTATAATTGGCAGAACTTGGCAGCTGACTGGATGTGGGAAGTTTAGAAAACGGGAGAGTCAAAGACAATCGTGAAGCATAGCATTGATACCCAGTGCAATAGTGAATACAGGAAAAGGAGTAGATTTAATGGAAAGTGATGACTTCGGTAATTTTAGACTTGAATTTGAGGTGTAGCTAGGTTCCATGTAGCAGGCAGTCGGGAGTTCTGGGGAAAGTTCTGGGCTGTTACTGTAGACTTCATGTTATTACCGTATAAATGATTGTTAAAATTATGACAGTGGGTCAAGTAACTCAGAAAGAATGTAGAGTGAGAAAAGTAGTGATCTTTTTTCTTTCAACTTACTATGAAGTAGTACTTTTGGAGTGCTTAATCTGTGCCATTAATGGTGGAGTTTAGATGCAGTACTAATCGTGAATGGATCAACATATTTGGAATTACCAACGATTTGTATATCTTTAAGGTGCTTGTTCTCCAAAACCTAGTCATGGAGGCTTATGTTAAGTAGAGAAGCACAGGACTTCAAACCAACAAAAAAAAGGTATCTAGAATTGGATATACTAACAATTCTATGGAACTATTTCTTACAGGATCAGACAACATCCCTAATTTACTAATTCTTCAGACAACACCCCCAACTAATAATTGCTCTACCTTAGTTCAGCTTTTATAACAAATTCTTACCTGTCTAGCAAGGATGTCACTATATTTTTAGTGTTCCAGTTCTTTGTCTATTAATACATCATTTGACAACATGCTGTCAAGGTAACAATTTAGCAATTGTACCAGAAGATCTCTTGTGAAACTTTTAAAGTGACAGCTGAGTTCTTCAATTTCAACAGTCTCTATTATTTTAGTTGACTTTTAAGCCAAATCAAAACTATTTCCTGAGTAGCTTCAAGGAAAGAACCATGAACAAAACTCTTGTAATGGCATTTCAGAGCCTGTGTGGCAACCATGCAGATAAGCACTTACTCAATTCCAATAGCTACTAAAAAGACCTTGTGCGATTGGGCAAAATGAGCGGGTAGATGGATTTTTTAAAGCAGGGCCATGACCTCTGAGATTTTCTGTTGTCCTCTCGATGATTTATAAACTGAATAAAGTGCTCTTTTCTTTCTCACAGCGGCAGGCCTTTAGCAGTCTGGAACCAATACATCTTACAGGAATGAAGATATAATTTCTGTTCTGTTTGGTTTTTTTTTTTTTTTTTTTTTTAATGGCAAATAATGGGCTACTTGTGCCTCCTTTCCTATGCCCCATGTCCCTGGTAAACATTTCCACTCTGCTTCATCATTGTTTGATGGGCCGGGACTCTGCTTCAGAATCCTTCTCGTCACGTTGCTCAGCAGTAATGAAGTTACTACCAATCAATTGGAGCTAACCAGCAAGATGAAACTTGAGTGGCATTGCTGGTCAAGACCTTTCTTTTTCACACTTGATTTAGGACAAGCATCAAATTCGATTCTCCTTGAGATAAACAGTGAACTGAACTGAAGTTATAAAGATAACCAGGATCAGACTCCTCCCTCAAGGAGCTCACAGTGGAGTAAGGGAGACAGACAAGTGAACATTAATGAGCAATACAGTGGGATAACTGAAATAATGGAGTTACTTGACATTTACAGTTTAATCTGATTTTACAGTTGAAACAAGCAAGGGAAGTGAAAAAGAACTTAATCCATGTCATCCTATTCAAGTATACAGAGTACAGGAGCTCTTACCTCCTACCCAAACTGAGATTCATGAGGCCAGGGGCAGACAATTTATTTCATTCAATCACATAAAGGTATTGAGAATTATCTCTTTGCAAAGTCACAATCAACAGGGATTTAAGTTAACAATAAATACAAAAGCTTACTCTAGCCAGTTAGACAAAAATAACGAAAATACAATGGTTTACTAGAAATCCTGTATTTAACATGGAGCAAAACAAGCATAACATTGGGATATGTAAAGCTAATATGTAAGAAATTTAACAAAATTCTTCCATGATCCTATAAGTGAATCCCAAAAGTACAACGTCCTGCAACAGACTTCACCACTTAAAGGGGGATAAGGCGAAAGTGGAAGGGATTCAATGGAGAGACACAGAGGTGATTAAAGGGTTGGAAAAATAAGAGCTAGAAATTATTTAGCCGAAGTTAGAGAAGACTACTAGGTTTCTTAATAACAGTATTCAAGCATACGAAGGGTTGTTATACACAGAATGATGAACAGCTGCTTTCTATCTCAACTGGAGAGTGAAAAGAAGAAATAGACCCTGATTACAGCATGAAAAATCTAAGGTAGATATAAAAAAGAACTTTTGACAATGAGGATTATTGGATGAGAAAACTTCTCAGCATCCTATTCTTGTGCCTGTCCCTTAAATGCTGTTTCCCGGGGTTCCTTTTAAATTCCATATTTTTTTGGGGGGGGGGTATGGGTTTTATATTTTCTCACTTTACATGTTCTCCTTAGTTTATTTAATTTACTCAAGTTTTAATTACTCCTTATAAGCTGATAATTCCCAAATGTATATGTAAGCATCTCCAATCCAGACTGTTCTCTAAATGCTACTTAGACATCAGGCTTTCATCTCTTACTTATTCTATCACAATAGCATCATAACTGATACCTCTGTCTCTCCAGCCTTCAGTTCCATTCTCTGGTCTATATTGTGGTCTGCGCCTTTGTATCTGAAACCAAGTCTAATCAGTGTCACTATCTTTAAAATTTTTCAGCGAGTCCCCATCACTTATTTAATCTCTATCCTTTGGCCTCCAACTTATCCAATATCATTTCCTGCCACTCCCCAAATTCTCTGTTACTCCCAAGATATTTCAAACTTCTTTCATCCCACTGGACTTTTAATGTCTCTGCACTTTTTTAAGTGTATGTATCTTCACTCTACCTAAAACACATCTTCACACTTCTTTCTGTGGTCAACTTCTACTCTTCAGTTCCAGGAAGTCTTCCCTGACCTTACCAAGCTGGGCTAATAACCCTCGATAAATGTTCATGAATTTCCATGAAAACTTCTTTTTAATACTTTAATGTTGGAATTAGTTTTAATAAGACCCTTTCCAAGCCTCAGCTTTAATAACTACTCAGTTAGAAAACATTTAAGTAGCTAACAGAATCAAGGGATCAACCTTCAAAAGCCACACTATTTTCTTTATCATACCAGATTCAGGCTGCTGCTTGCCTGATACAACTCGCAGCATTGTTCCAGACATTCCGTATTACTCTTCCAGTCCTGGATCCCAGTACGTTTTCCCTACCCTTTCTGCCTAGCACACTTACTTGTATATGCCAGGCACCTTATGAACATCATCTCCAGCTCAATTCTTACAACATTCTTATAAAGCAGGATAGTATCCCAATTTTAGAGATGAAAAACTAACCACCTAAATGCAAATGACATATATTTATTTGTGCACATATATATATTTATCATATATGTATGTGTGTGTATACACACATAGGTGTGATGGGTGGTGCAAACGGTTAAGTGTTCAGCTACTAACTGAAATGTTGTGGATTGAATCTACCTAGAGGTGCCTCAAAAGAAAGGTCTGATGATCTACTTCTAAAAGACCACAGCCATTGAAAACCCTACGGCACAGTTCTACTCTGACACACATGGGATCGTCATGAGTTGGAATCGACTCTACAGCTGCTAGCTTTTTGTTGTTGTTGTTTATATATACACAAAATATATATATATAAAGACATGTTATCAGGAGGGACCAAGTCCCTGGAGAAGGACATCGTGCTTGGTAAAGTAGAGGATCAGCGAAAAAGGGGAAGACCCTCAATGAGATGGATTGACACAGTGGCTGCAACAACGGACTCAAACAAGGCAACGATTGAGAGGATGGCGCAGAACCAGGCAGTGTTTTGTTCTGTTATACATAGGGTCGCTATGAGTCAAAACCAACTCGATGGCACCTAACAACAACAACAACATACATACACATTCATATATATCCTTTGAGATCTGGCCTACTTAACATGTCATATATATCTCAAATTTTCAAAAATAAATTCATAATTTTACTCAAACCTGGTCCTTCTGATGTTACCTATCTCATGAATGGTGTAAGAAACCTAGTCATCCTCAACACTTTGCTCTTGTTTAATCCTCATATCCAATCCATAACCAATTCCTACAAATTCTCCCTTTTAACTACCTCTCAAGTTTTTCCAGTTCTCTCCACCTTTACCACTACCAATGTAGTCCAAGCTTTCATCAGCTCTTGTAATAGCTTCTATTCCCCTTGTCCCCCTTCTAATCTATTCTCACTGTGCAGCCAAGATGACCTTCTCATCCTCCAAATCTGATCACATTACTTCATGCTGCTCCTTTCTCCTCCCTCATTTAAAAGCCCTTCAGCAGCTTCCCATTGTTCTTATCATAAAAACAAACCTAAAACTGCCTGCGGGCTTGCACAGTAGCTCTCTCCCGTCATCTCACACCACCTAATTTCATAACCTGCTCCCCCTCAACCGCTCCAGCCACTCGGACTTGCTTTCCATCCTTCAAACTTGTCGTGACCCATCCCTCCGCAGGCCTTTGCACATGCTGGAAAGTCATCTTTCTTCTCCACTTTACCTAGTTAACTCTTAATCATCCTTCAGCTACCACTCACGAGTCACTTTCCCTGGAAGCCTTCTCTGATCACCATAAAGAGTCACGTCAAGTCCTTTTATTACAAGCTTCAAGAGCTCTCTGGTCTTCGTTTTTTTCCTTTTCTATATTTGTTGTGTCATTATTTCTTTGTCAGTCTCCCCCAATAGACTGTAAGCTTCATGAGAGCAGAGACTGTCTATTCCTGCTCGCCATTTTACCTTTAGTACCTAGTCCAGCATCTAGCACATAGTATTTAAATATGTTGAATAAGTGAATTTGTTGATTTATTTCTGCCAGGTACTGAACTAAGTGCTTTACATATATTACAATGTCTTTAAACCTATGAGGTTACTAACATAGTATATGAGGTTACTAACAACTCCATTTTATAAATGAGAAAACTGGGATTTAGAGCTATCAGTTAATTTGCCCAAGGTCTCGCGATATACTGCACTTGTCTACGAGAAGTTGTATATGTGGCTGGTGTTCACGTTTTGTGGATATCTTTGTAGATGTAAATATATTAACCAAAATAACATTGGGCATGTGAGAAGGAAGAGCTCTCTGAATCACAAATTTATCATTTATGTCTCTTGCATGAACTTGAAAGTCCTGAAATATTTAAAAGTCAGCAACAGAATACCATAGTTGTTAGGTCAGGTTACTTAAGCAGAAGAAAAAAGTAGGCTGTACCTGAATTGTACTTGTTCAATGAGCCTAATTGTTCCACTGACCAGTGAGGCATAATAACTTTGCACAGTACAACACTGACTGTGACTGGCCTGGGGGAAGTATATCTCAGAGCAGTCAGAAAACTTACCAAGCCAAAATGATTTGATTCTCATTTCACCAGCAGGAAAATGACTAGCCTGCCCCACTTATGTTGCCTGTCTTTGTACAGGCAAATGATAATACTGATCTAGTATAAGTAGTGCAACTACGTTGAGCTGTTTATGCAAAGGGACTCATGAATTTCTCCTTCTCCACCCACACTATCTGGACCATCCTTTTTGTGAATGGAGGTGTAATTATACAGCCTTTTATTTTATTTTTTTTAAGGCTTTTGCTGCAAGACTAACATTTCAAAGACTGAAGCAAATTTCATGTTGGATGACAACGCGCATTTGGAAGAGCTTCATCTTCATTTCCGGAAGTTGCTCTAAGGATTTTTAAAAGTATCATTGCATCTTTTATGAAATTATTCCTATCATAACTATGGAATTCTTAGTGCACCTGGGAGGAGGGAGGCTCATGGATATGTAATCTTCAGTGTACTACTACAGAGAAAGCTGTTACAAGAAGTACTATTGGTTTTCTCAGGAAGGACTTCAAGAGGTGGCAATAACTTGTTGCATCTTCGTAAGTCTCCGATCTGCAACTCAGGTATGGTATCTCTGAACTGGGCTTGATCACTTTATTCAAAATATATTAGATTCTTGGGAACTGCCTCAAACTAATGAAATTCCCAAGAGACTGCCAATTTATTATTTTTCAATAGGAGATTTTTTTTTTTTTTCTGGCAAAATAATCTATGCTGTTTGCTCAGGAAATTCTTCCTAGTTGGTGAATCTATGTTAGCGGTCAAATTAAAGATCAGATTGTTGTCTGATGGTCACAATATTAAAACAAAGGAAATTAGACACTATTAAGAAGTATCTGACTTAATCACTCCCGCACTTAAAAATCTTGTCTCTACACTGCTTTCAGAACAAAATCCAGCCTCCTTGCTGGTCTCTCCTCCCTCCTTTATTCAAACCTTACTTCCTAGCATTTCTCCTGTAGTCCAAACACACTGAACTACTGAAAATTTCCTTTCTTTTGGATGAATTTCGTTTATTTTTAGCAAAGTTCATATCTGGATCTCTAAACCCTGGTCAAGGATGTATCTTACCTAGCAATTCAATTTTTTTAACCAGCAACAGTCACTCTGTCCTGTACGTTTCCACAGCAATTTGGACCTATCTCTATCAACACTTAACTATTATAATTATTAATTTACATACTTTGCTTCTCTCACTGAAATGTGTTTCCTAAGGGTTGGGACAATCTTATTTATGTATTAAACCCTAATGCTTCACACAGAATAGAAGCTCAAAAAATGTCTTTCAACTGCTTGCTGACTACCCATTGCCATGAGGTTGGTTCCAACTCTTAACAAAGGACAGAGCGGAACTGCCCCCCAGGGTTTCCAAGGTTGTAAATCTTTACGGAAGACTGCTGCATCTTTCCTCCTCGGAGCTGCTGGTTGGTTTGAACTGCGAACCTCTAAGTCAGCAGCCAAGCATGTTAACCACTGCCCCACCAGGGCTTGCTGACTATGTCCATTAAACTAGCTGGTGAATAGGCTGTCTTTATTCTTCAGTAAATCCAGAATATTCTGCTTTATAAAATATTGTCCTTTACATTCCATTAGACCAGCGATTCTCTCAGGGTTTTGAAATTTATGGGTTAGTAAAAAATATTTTAAAACATTTTTGGGAGCAACAACGAAAAGAACATTAAAAAAAAAAATCCACCATCTATTAACACCATAATTAAAAAAAATATATCCAGCCTAAAAACATTAGAAAGGATATAATTTCATAATAAGTTGTTATTGTTGTTAGGTACTGTTGACTGGGTTCCAACTCATAGCAACTCCATGTACAAAAAAAACAAAACACTGCCCAGTCCTGTGCCATTCTCACAACTGTTGTTATACTTGAGCCCAATGTTGCAGCCACTGTGTCAACCTATCTCGTTGAACGTCTTCCTCTATTCTGCTGACCCTCAACTTTACCAAGCATGATGTCCTTCTCCAGGGACTGATCCCTCCTGATAACATGTCCAAAGTATGTGAGATGTAGTCTTGCCATCTTTGCTTCTAAGGAGCATTCTGGTTGTACTTCTTCCAAGACAGATTTTTTAGTTCTTTTGGCAGTCCATGGTATATTCAATACTCTTTGCCAACGCCACAATTCAAAGGTGTCAATTCTTCTTTGGTCTTCCATATTTATTGTCCAGCTTTTGCATGCATATGAGGCAACTGAAACACCACGGCTTGGGTCAGTGCACCTTAGTCTTCAAGGTGACACCTTTGCTTTGCAACACTTTAAAGAGGTCTTTTGCAGCAGATTTACCCAATGCAATGTGTCTTTTGATTTCTTGACTGCCGCTTCCACAGTATTGGCTGTGGATCCAAGTAGAATGAAATCATCGACAACTTCAGTCTTTTCTCCATTTATCATGATGTTGCTTATTAGTCCAGTTGTGAGGATTTTTGCTTTATGCTGAGGTGTAATCCATACTGAAGGCAGGAGTCTTTGATCTTCATCAGTAAGTGCTTCAAGTCCTCTTCACTTTCAGCAAGCAAGGTTGTGTCATCTGCATAAAAAAGAACAATAAGTAGTTATTAAAATTGAACAAATTTAACTTTATGAAAAATTCTCTAGACTGTCTTCCTTTTTTTTTCACCACCAATTGGTGAAAAATAACATTAGGAAACAATGAACTAGATCAGTTTCCTCCCTACAGTAATTTTTAAAAACTATGTACCTTATACATTCTTATGGTAGCATCTGAGATCTTTCATTACAAGTTCAAATTGTTGCAATGAATGTAATTTCTGGCATATTGTCAATATTGACACTACAAAATGAAATTATTATATCATCTTAGAAAATACATTAATGGACTATAAATACCATAATTATTTGACATTTACTATCATGCATTTGGAAACCCTGGTGACTTAGTGGCTAAGTGCTACGGCTGCTTAACCAAAGGGTCAGCAGTTTGAATCCACCAGGCCCTCCTTGGAAATTCTGTGGCGCAGTTCTACTCTGTCCCATACGGTCGCTATGTGTTGGAATTGATTCAACGGCAATGGGTTTTATAATGCATTTTAAATATACATGAGTAAACTGTGGAAAAATTTACATTATTATTTTTATTTCCACTTACCTTCCCCACAGAGTCTTACAATGTGGTATTTATACTCAGACGTCTATTATCAATTTAAATCTAATTTAAAAAAATTCCTGTGACCATAAGTGTTTTTTAAAAAAAATCCTGAATTGAGTTACTATTATAGTTAGTAGTGTGCATTTGATCAAATGTTATAAATATTAATATTAAACATAAGATAAGCTTTTATTAAAGATGCATTTTTCAGTGAGACTTTTAAAAGCTAACATGCCAAGGATGAGATTGCTAGAGTGAGACAGGGTTTGTCATAAATTTTATTCCCTTTCTTTTCCTTTTTGGTATATATGCTGAGAGTGTTTGTCCACAAAATACAATGGATGATGGTAATAGCAGGCATTGTTTTAGGTAGGTCACAAAATTCTTCCAACTCCTTCCATGTTATATACAGAAAACCCTTAGTGATGTACCATTGAAAATTATTTTTAATGATCTACAACTAACACCTCAATTAGGTCCTTTGGTTCTGTTGAAAGCAAAAGGTGGAAACCACCCAAGTTGCAAGAGTGTTTGCTACCAAGTGATTAGGGGCATTTACTTTTTCTTTTTGTCTCTGGTGCCCCTGAGGGTTTTTCATCCTGGGGCAATGTATTACAGTAAGATTGAGGGTAGGTAAAAGGTATGCTTTTTTTCTTTTTCTTTTTTTGGTGAAGTAGGAGACAGGTGATTGTGAAAGGGGAGGCAGGAAGAGAAAACAAGCTTGAGAGGCATGGTCCAGAGATTCAGTTTTTGGAAAGAGTGCATGTGGGTGTTTAAAGGCTGAGAGCCTGTTCTCTTTAAAACAATCCTTGTGCTCAAATATCCCTTGGAAATTCTTTGTATACCCTCAGGCTAAGTATATCCCAGTTTGAAGAATGCTGGACTAGACCTGAAAGTATTAGAGTTTTCTTTAACGGCAGCTACATTCCAATCCCGGGGTATACCGTCAATGTTGAATAGATGGGAGAGCCACCCTGATCCCATCTTTGGGATGGGTGGGTTTCTTTTGTAAAGGCTGAGTTCATGATTTATGTTCGGTCATTAGCTTTAGTTTCAAGGGATTTCTGACCTTGACATTTTCCCTAAATTCTGGGAGGAGGGAGTTACCCTATTTGGAACCAAAACCCCCTATCTGAAATTATTGCATAGAGTTGCTTAGAAAGCCCTGGTTTGTGGTATTTCTTCATAGCACTGCATCTTTATGGGCTTGGCAGTTCCATTCCTTCCACATTTTCTTACCTTATCCTTCTGAAGGTGACTGGTTTGCATTTGTGAGTTCGTAAGAGAGGTAGATTAGTGTGAAATCTACAGCTACTGAACAGAGCCCAGTTAACTGAGCTACAGGGGAAATAAATCTATGAAGTACACAGCATCTGTAAACTGAGTATTTCGGATGGATCTCCTAATCAACATAAATCCGTAAGGTATAAGTGGCTTTAATAACAATTCAGTTTTCCATAAAATATCATCCCCCTACTCCTTTGTTCCCATTCTTTGTAGTCTATATGAAAACTCATATTGTAAAAAGAATCTGTTTTTGTACATTTATATATACAAAGGAGGCACTTTTTCCTCTATTTCATCTCTCTGAGAATAATACAGTAAGCCAACTCCTATTTGTGATTAATTATAGAGAAACTGAAACCACAAAATATTTACCTAACATTAAATTTAGAATTTTCAAAAATTCTAAAAGTATTATTTTACAAATAAAGCAATGTTTTGTGTATATTTTTAATGATTTAATAAGTTTTGATCATTTTTATTCAGTTGCTTTCTTTTAAAAACCTTTTTAAACAACTGTAAACTTATGGAAATGCTTTAAATTATATAGCATGTTATTAACATTTAAAATTGATCATAGTGTATTTCTGTTCTACTGGTGTCTTTGGTAAAATTCTGACCTATGTTTTGTTCAAGTTTCTATGTTCCTACTATAAAAAAATAGCTAAACCAAAAAAAAAAAAAAAAAAAAAAAACCCATTGCCGTCCAGTCAATTCCAACTCACAGCGAGCCTATAGGACAAACCAGAACTGCCTCACGGGGTCTCCAGGTGGATTCAAACGTCAGACCGTTTGGTTAGCAGCCAAGCTCTTAGCCACTGCACCACTAACGCTCCTAGGTATAGCTAAAAAGTGCATGCATATTTGCGTGTTCATATATTCATTCATTCAACAAATCCTTACTGATTTATCCACTGTGCCCCAGTCACTGTTTCTAGACACAGCAAATACAATATTGAGAGAACCCAGAAATGGTCCCTGTACCGATGCAGCTTTCAATTTAATGGAGAATACACAATAATCAAATACACATATTTAAAAACTGCAGTTGTGTCAAGTGCTGTGAAGGCGAGTTAAAGAATGCTATGAGGATTGGTACCAGAATATTTGAATGGCTGGGGTGTGGGTGGTGAGGGAAAGCTTCTCTACGGAAATGATCTAAGGATAAATGTGGAGACAGAAGGAAACAACATTACAGACATTGAATAGCTTGTGCAAAGGCCAGACAGGGATCAAAGCAAACATGAAGGGCAGAAGGAGGCTAGTGGCTGGAGGGAAAGGTGTTGGAGGAGGGGAAGAAGTGAGCATGAGGTGAGGCCGAAGGGGCAGATGGGAATCAGAACTTGTTGGGCTCTGTAGGCATTTTAAAGGTATTGTTTTGACACATAAACCAAGAGAAAATACCCGAGACCTTGAGAGAATTTTAAGCATGAGAGATGGGATCAGGAATCATGAGTGTGGGTGGGATGACGGGACCAGATTTTCATTTTGAAGAGATTCCTGGAGAACGAGGATTGGAGGGTAGGGCCAGAATGTATGGTATATCTTAACAGATGCTTCCCTTAAAATATGCATGTAAACCTATTTTGTACAATAAACAATGTTTTAAAGGAATTAGAATTTTCTAAGAAAAGAAATAGCATGGTTTATCTTTTGAAAAGTGTTTTCTTCTTTTCCGGGGCGGGGGTGGGGGGCAAAATTGGCTCATAATAAGTGGAAAAAACAAAAACAAACAGTACTCTACCCTGAAAGTTCTGGGAAAAAACATGTCATTTATTATCAAATTTAATTGTTAACCACTTCCCCCGCAAATAAGAACAGCATTATTGATTTTGATTATATACTCAATATAAAACATTCGAACAGTACAGAAGACAAGCTAAGGAAGTTTTTTAAAAGTGCAAGTTCTACTACAGAGATAATTATTGTCCCCATTCTGGTGAACTTTCCTTTAAACTTCTCTACATGCCTGTCCCTACATATGGATTTTACATCCTCTAGAGACCATGGCTGTTTTGTTCAGCAATACATATACGCCTGTTGTTGTTAGGTACTGTTGATTCTGACTCACAGAAACCCTACATAACAACAGAGTGAAACACGGTCTGGTCCTACATTGTTGTCATGCTTGAGCTCATTGTTGCAGCCACCATCGTCAATCCATCTTGTTGAGGGTCTTCCTCTTTTTCGCTGACCCTCTACTTTACCAAGCATGATGGCCTTCTCTAGGCACTGGTCCCTCCAGATAACATGTCCAAAGTATGTGAGATGAAGCCTCACCATCCTTCCTTCTAATGAGCATTCTGGCTGTACTTCTTCCAAGACAGATTTGTTCATTCTTTTGGCAGTCCACGGTATGTTCAGTATTCTTTGCCAACACCATAATTCAAAGACATCGATTCTTCTTTGGTGTTCCTTATATATTGTCCAGCTTTCACATGCATGTGAGGCAACTGAAAACACCATGGCTTGCAAGGGTCAGGCATCTTAGATCCTTAAAGCAGCACCTTTACTTTTTTTTTTTTTTTAACACTTTAGAGATCTTTCGCAGCAGATTTGCCCAATGCAATATACTAGACATATATGCCTAGCGCTTAACAAAGTAGGAGCCCTTGTGGTGCAGCAGTTAAGCACTTGGCTGATAACCAAAAGATCAGCAGTTTGAATCCACCAGGATTGAACCAATGGGTTTGGTTTGGTTTCAACAAAGTAGGTGGCTAATAAATATTAATTGAATGAATGAATTATTCCTATTATATATGCTGAAGGAGCCCTGGTGGCACAGTGGTTAAAGTGCTTGACTGCTAACTGAAAGATCTGCAGTTTGAACCCACCAGCCGCTCCACAAGAGAAATATGTGGCAGTCTGCTTCTGTCAAAGTGTACAGACTTGGAAACCCTATAGGGCAGTTCTACTCTGTCCTATAGGGTCACTATGAGTTGGAATCAACTCAAAAATAACAGTTTATTATTATGCATGCGAATAACTTGTTTTTTCACTCAACAACAAGCCCTGGATTTATATAATGCCACATCATCCTTTTTAATGACTGAGCAATAATTCACTATAGGAATATGTATGTATGATGGAAGTTCATGTTTTTCCCCATTTTTGTGGGGATTATAAAAAGTGCTCAATAAATATCTTTGCACAGACATCTTGATGCAAGTGTCTAGATTGCCAGAAGTGAAATTTCTGGGTAAAGAGATAAACAGTAAAACATGTGAAAGCCAGAAGCTTTGAGGTGGAAACCCGTCAGAGAAGGAAAACTAAAATATTTCCCACTAATAGAGAATGACAGAAAAGTGGTAAGACTTCACCCTGTCAAAGTCGAAAAACTTTCGAGACTTGGCAAAAACGAGGCAGTCCCGTTGAGCTCTGCCTTTCACAGGTTTCACTGTATACATATTTTACATTTTGATACACACAGCCGAGCAGCCTGCCAGAAAATTTATACCTATCTACACTCACAACTATATTCTTTTTCCTCTAGCACTGATGGGTTAAAAAATTATTTATCACAGGTGTTTTTTATGTGCATTTCTCTGATTACTGGCGAAGTTGGCACATCTTTTCATGCTTACTCATCATTTATACTGGATAATCACTTGTATTTCTTCCATGAATTTCTAACACATGCCCTTTGATGTTACTTGTTCTGTTACATTTGTTTTTTTCTTCATGATTTATAAGAGATCTTGTGTATTAGTGATATTAAGCCTTTCTCTGCTCATATACTAAATGTCTTTTTCCTATGTCACTTTTAAGAAAACTTTTGTTTATTGTGTTTTTAAAAAACAGAAGTTTTAAAATTTAAACTGTCAATCTTCAACAACGGAAGACTGGTTAAATCAATTGTGGTATATTCATAGCCATTAAAATGATACTACAAAATATTTAATGATATTAAAACATATTTAATTATAACTGAAAGCACACATATGGTAGAATCCATCTTATAAATACAAAAAAATTTTTTTTTTTTTTAGCAAGGCACAGAAAAGAAAACTGTATTTACACAACAGTGGTTATCTATGAGTAGTGGAAATAATGATCTTTTTTCTTTTTGAGTATTTTTGTTTTCTTCTATGAACGTTTGAAAAAGAAAAAAAATGTTGAAAAACTAGTGTAGCTTATAATTATGCAGACACAACACTGTTAAGTGTATTGTGTGTCTGTTAGTAGCTAAGGGTGCCTTAGACTGAAAGGTATTACCTAGTTGATAACCTTACAAGGCATGTGAAAGCTGGACAATGAATAAGGGAGACTGAAGAAGAACTGAAGAAAAGAAGAAGAATTGTGGTGTTGGCGAAGAATATTGAATATACCATGACTGCCAAAAGAACGAACAAATCTGTCTTGGAAGAAGGACAACCAGAATGCTCCTTAGAGGCAAGGATGGCGAGACTGCGTCTTACATACTTTGGACATGTTGTCAGGAGGGATCGGTCCCTGGAGAAGGACATCATGCTTGGCAGAGTACAGGGTCAGCGGAAAAGAGAAAGACCCTCAACGAGGTGAACTGACACGGTGGCTGCAACGATGGGCTCAAGCATAACAACGATTGTGAGGACTGCGCAGGACCGGGCAGTGTTTCGTTCTGTCGTGCACAGGGTCGCTACCAGTTGGAAAGGACTCGACGGCACCTGACAACAACAATCTTAAAGGCCCTACTCATACGATAAGCTAGAGCAAATCGGTTAAACTTTTTATATTTGAGTTTCCTTATCTGCTAGACGAGGATAATAGTGTTGTTGTTGTTGTTGTTAGTTGCCATAGAGTTGGCTCTGGCTCATGACAGAATGGTCCTGTGCCATCTTGATAATCGCTGGTATAGGATAATAATACATATGCTGATTTATCTCTCAAGGATGTTGTGTAAACTAAATGTTTGTAATTCACTGTAAACTACATAGAAAATGGCACTAATAATACAAGAAGGTATTACTTATACTCAACTATAACATAATTAGAAGACAGTAGTGATTTAGTGGTAGAATTCTTGACTTCCATGCAGAAGACCTGGGTTTGATTCCTGGCCAATGCACTTCACACTCAGCCACCACTCATTTGTCAGTGGAGACTTGCATCTTGCTGTCATGCTGATCAGGTTCGAGCGGACCTTCCAGACTAAGACAGACTAGGAAAAAAGGCCTGGTGATCTACTTCTGAAAAGTCAACTAATGAAAACCTATCGATCACAAAGGTCTGATCGCATTGTGTCTGCGGTCACCATGAGTAAGGGGCCAACTTTTGGCAGCTAATGACAGCATAATATATTATTACTTTTTATTGTGAGCATTGTTTTGAATAAATCTGTACAATCCATAGTATTTACAAGTCTGGATATGCATTCATGTATTTAGTTCATTTAAAAATATTAGGATAAATAGAAACATTAGTTTAATAATTAAAAATAATATATTTTACTTAACTAAAAAATAAAAATTAAAAAAAAGGAAACAGACGAAAAGGTTGCCAGGTTGCTTACCAAAATAGATTGTAAGGAGAAATATACTAAACTGTTCAGGGTTCAACATTTTACTAATTGCCTACTATGTGACAGGCTGGGTGAAGTGGTGGGGTAGTCAGTATAAATAATATATGGTTCCTAGCCTCAAGGTACTTCGTTCTGATGGATAATATATATGTTAGTTCCACAGACAGAATGATAGGCTATTGCCCCTAGAACCTGAAGAGGCAAAGTATTCCTCTACTAAGATAGTTAACGACAGTCAAGTTCCAACATCAAAGATCAATTGAGTCAGCCCCATCCCAGAGTTATGGTAAACGAGTATCAAGATGACCTACAGCAGCCTAAAGTGAAATTAGGGGACAAATTGGCTGGGGATGCCCCATTCTTGAGGGGTTCCCCTGGTAGGCATAAGGGGGAATTCCCTTAAATATGGTAGAACCCCCAAGAGTAAATATAGGGGCTAGAGGGGAGAACAGATCCCTGCTGGGTAGTAGGAGACTGAAAGGAGTGGGGGAATTCCTAAGAACTCCACTTACACAGTAGGAGATCCCCTTCTGTTACTCAAAGGGTATTCTGAGACATTTGTGATTACTATTCCCTTGATCTTTGTTTCTGATTCGATCTTCCTTCAGGGTTTAGAGGAAGACAACTGAATACAGAAATAGATATAAATGCAGAAATATAAATACGAACAGTTTGGCTGTTACAAGTTCAGTGGTCCTAGGATTCAGGCCGTTTTGTTTGTACTGTTTGAATCTAGTGTCATTCATTTCTAATTAGTCCAAGTTTAAACGTAATTCCAGACAGAAGACAACGTGGATCTAACAAATACAAGGCAATGATATATGTCTGACAAATGCAGTCCTGACATAATTAATACCATTTCTGGTTAATCTGTCACTACCAGAAATCAAAAATAATAATACTAGCATAAACTCACATAGCGCTTATTATGTCCTATAGGATCGCTATGAGTTGCAATCGACTTGACAGCAACAAGTTGTTTTTTTTTGCTTTTTATGTACTATGCATAAAAGATGAAAACAAGATTCGAGTTAATAGTTTTAGGAAGGAAACGGATTTTAATGTTGAAATAAAAATTCTGAAGTCCATTTTCACTTCCCACGATCTTTGATAAGTAATTAACTTCAGTAACTTTTCCCTCTTTTTACAGGAGATGGGGTGGTAGGATGGTGGTAGTTAAAATATAATAATGTATTTATTTGCAAAGTGCCTTGAATTAAGAAAAACAATAACTCATTTAAGGAGAAGGCACAATGTTATTATTACGCTCTTCCAAATACTACATGGAAGCACATAGTATTATATACAGCCAAGTGAGTAGAATCTTCTCATTTCTACAGGATACAAATTAGGTCAAGGTCACAGATTCCACTGTCTTAAACTTCCATACAAACAAAATAAAGCAAGACAACATCCCCAAAACTATACTAACCCAAGGACTTCATAACAGAATTTCAAGCTGTTGATCGCTGGTGGCCTGGTAAGAATATGGATGGCCAGGGTAAGGGGTACATATGATCATCACTAGAAAAATAACTCAAAGCAAAATCTTTTCATGGCAGGTTAGTAGTGCCATTCTTTACATTAAAATTACGTTTAATCTATAAGGTAGAGCTAATTTTTTTTTGTTTGATATACAACACTGCTCATTTACACACATACTAAAACTACAATTAATTCAGAGTTGCTTTGAATAAATTTACAATCACTGGTATTTATCACTCTCTGCACTCGTATACGTAGTCCATTTAAAAATATTCATACAAATAATATTTCGTAATATCTTGGAAAATCTTTTAAAATTTTTGAGAAATAAAGCATACATACATTATATGTTTAAAGACTAAGTGACAGTATGCAATATTGTTATTCTAAAAATAGAAAAATAAATCAATATATATTTTACGTTCTAAAAAGAACAAGAAGCATAAAACTGCCGTCGAGTCAATTCTGACTCATAGCGACCCTATAGGACAGAACAGAACTGCCCCATTGAGTTTCCAAGGAGTGCCTGGTGGATTCGAACTGCTGGCCTTTTTGTTGGCGGCCATAGCACTTAATGACTACGCCGCCAGAGCCTAAACATTGTAATACATGGTCTTTATAAAACACACATAACTTCACATAAAATATAATTATATATTCTAAATACGTAACTACTATATATATTACTATATTTGTTATGTAGAAAGTTAAAGTTCCTAGCTTAACTCCTCCCACTAGCTATTAACTATAGTTTGTGTGTATTTTTTTCTACGCACATCCCAATATATGTATTACTATTAGTATAAAAAACGTATCCTACCATTTAAGTATTTTTTCCCAGTCAACTACGTATTTTGGACACATTTTATGTTTTTTTATTCAATTTCTAATAAACATATTTTCTAAAAGAGTAAAAAGCCCTTCCATAGTTTGAGAACATTTTTCCCCTGAAATGAGTTTGAAAACAATAGTTTAAAATTTACCTTACGTTGTAAAATCCTAAACGGACTCTAAATATTTAAGCGTTCACTAAATGTAATGTATTAAGGAATTTTAAAATGAGCGTGGGGCTCTGAGTTGAAGCTTTTTCAAAGTTTTTTTTTTTTTTAACTCTACCAAGATTTTAATTATGGAAGCTTCATTTCCAGCTCAATCAGTCCTTGTAATTGCTCTAAATTCCACATATAATGTAAACAGTTAAAAAAATTAAAAATTAATTATTTTAAGCATATAATCTTCGGAGTCGCACCACATCCGTATAAGCAGACTCCTCCCCGCTCCTGGGGAAAACCCTGCCTAATATTTATAACGTTATGACATACTGTAATACTCACAAGGTGGTTGTAGAAGTATAAACACGACTGGAGTTATCTGATTGGCTGCTGGTGATGTAACACTCATGTCAATACTTCCCAGTGAACGCACGTGTTCGACCTTTTATTTAAATTTCCATTTCATCACAGCAATAAGACACTCGGGGCGGTGCATTTTCTGTGAAATGATTATTGCCTTGGGCCTGAGTTGCTGCTCGCATACACAATGCATCAGAGGAGGAGGTATCCACGGTTGTAACCTCCTCGCGTGAAAGGCACCGCCTGGTCCAGTCTTTGTGAAGGAACAAAATTAAGTTCACTTCCTTGGGCACCGCCACCCACCCCCGACCAAATGACAAGGCTGGAGCGCAGCTCCCACCGCACAGTTATTTCCAAAGTCCCAGGTGAACTCGTAGCGAGAGAAGGAAAATGTGCGTCCCGGGCGCGGGTAGGTGCGTGTGGGCAGCGGGGAGGCAGCCAGACCCTGACACTCGCCAGCTGTTTGTCCTCCGCGTAGCCCGGCCCCGGCTGCACACGTCCGCCCCCTCCCCGAGACCCCCAGCCTGCTGCCCGGCCTTTTGTCCCCCGCCCTCGGCTGACTTCCTTCCCCGCAGCCGCACCCCCGCCCCCAGGCCGGAGGCGCGGCCCGGCCCCTTTCCCGGTCCCCTGGCGCCCCCACCCTACCCCAGCCCAGCCCCAAGCCCAGCCCCCCTCCCCCAGCCCGGCCCCCACCCTTTCCCCCTCCAGCGGTTACTGCTACCCCGGTGCATTGTGGGCGCACGGTCCGTTGTTCATTTGCCATTCGACCTCCGCCAGGGCCTGGTCGGACGGAAACGCTCCGCCGGCTTTATTGTCGGTTCGTTATGTGGCGGAGCCCAGCAGTTTAATGTGCTCCTCGCCCTCGGCGCCTCGGCAGCCGGCGGCAGCGTTGGGAGTCCTCGGTGCGCCGGAGGAAGGATATCTGTTTTGGAGGGTCTGTGTGTGCGCGCGGCTTTAAAGAAGAGGCAGCGGAGGGTCTCTCCGCACTCCGCCTCTCAACTTCGAAGGCCCCACGCGCCCCCGGCTCGCTCCTCACCTCTCCGCCGCCCGCCCCCTTCTCCGCGCGGGACGCTGCCGGGCGCGCAGCGGGGCGGGGGTGGAGGACGAGGAGAGCGGCCGGAGGCGGCGGCCCGGCGGGCGGCGGCGGACGCGAAAGGTAGCCGGGAGCGAGCGAGAACCGGCCGGGCGGGAGGGCGAGGCCGAGCCCCGCGAGACCGGAACGCCGGGGGCGGGGGCGAAGCGGAGGGGGAGCGCGCGGGACGCGGCCCGAGGCCGTGCGCGAGCCGGGGCACCGGGAGGCGGCGGCGGCGCGCGCCATGTCGTTCAGTGAAATGAACCGCAGGACGCTCGCGTTCCGAGGAGGCGGGTTGGTCACCGCCAGCGGCGGCGGCTCCACGAACAATAACGCTGGCGGGGAGGCCTCGACTTGGCCTCACCAGCCCCAGCCGCGACAGCCCCAGCCGCCAGCGCCGCCAGCGCCTCAGCAGCTCAATGGGCGGGGGGCCGACGAGGAAGTGGAATTGGAGGGCCTGGAGCCCCAGGACCTGGAGGCCTCCGCTGGGGCGGCCGCCGCCGCCGCCGAGGAAACCAAGGAGTTGTTGCTCCCGCAAGACGCGGGCGGCCCCACCTCGCTGGGCGGCGGTGGCGCGGGGGGGCCCCTGCTAGCGGAAAGGAACCGTCGGACTCTGGCCTTCCGAGGCGGCGGCGGCGGCGGGGGTCTCGGCAACAATGGCAGTAGCCGCTGCCGCCCCGAGACCTCGGCGTGGCGCCTGAGACATTTCAATGGGCGAGGGCCGGCGACTGTGGACCTGGAGCTGGACGCGTTGGAGGGGAAGGAGTTGATGCAGGACGGCGCGTCCCTGAGCGACAGCACGGAGGACGAGGAGGAGGGGGCGAGCCTGGGCGACGGCAGCGGGGCGGAAGGCGGCAGCTGCGGCAGCAGCAGGCGGTCTGGCGGCGATGGCGGGGACGAAGTCGAGGGCAGCGGCGTGGTAGCTGGCGAGGGAGAGACTGTCCAGCACTTCCCGCTTGCGCGACCCAAGTCCTTAATGCAAAAGCTACACTGCTCGTTCCAGAGCTCCTGGCTCAAAGATTTTCCTTGGCTGCGGTATTCCAAGGATACTGGCCTTATGTCTTGCGGCTGGTGCCAAAAGACCCCTGAGGACGGGGGAAGCGGGGACCTTCCCCAACTGGGGCATGATGAGCTTTCGCGAGGGACCCGCAACTACAAGAAAACCCTTCTCCTGAGGCACCACGTCTCTACCGAGCACAAAGCCAACGCCCAGGTAGAGTATATCCTGCCTTTACTTTCTCAGATTGCTTCGGGAAAGGCTTATCAGCTAAAAACCCCGTTTTCCTGTGTGAAAGCATGGTTCCAGTTAACAGCTATGCGGGGAGCCTATGCGTGGGGGTTTGGAAAGCCTGGGAACAAGTTTTCAAAGTTTGTGTGTGTGGTGATGGTGGGGGCGCAGAGTGTGTTTCTCCATTTATTTTTTTGTGACACAGATTTTTTTTTTTTTTTTTTGGCGTCATGAGATTGAATCGAAAGTTTGAGAAAGTGAGACTGAAGTTTTTATCGTAAAAGGTTGACTTGGCGCTGAAAGACTTTATTAGCCGTGGTTTTAGAGAAGGCGCCTTATGTTCATAGTCCTTTAAGATTGTGTGCTGGTGAAAGTCAAATTTGGCAACTCTTTGAAGAATGAATTAAACACTTTCCTAAACCTTTGGTGCACCCCTTTCCGGAAAACTTCTAACCAGAAAGTTCTTTATATCAGGTCAGGATATTGTGAAATATGAGAGGTGTATAGATGTAGAGGAAGCTATTTTGGATAACACTCCTTTCTCGTGAATAATTTTACTAATTCATTCCTATTGAACTTCTTGCAGAAGGAAAAAGGCTTGCTTTTGGTTAACTATTGTAGTTTTTGTTTACCTTGTTTGCGTCTATCTAGATTTCTTGTGTTGAGCTATTCTAATTTTCAACAAGTTGCTTAAAAATGCAGTTTACATTAAATACTTTAAAAAAACTTAGCATTGGATTAATCCTTAGCATTAATGTGAAGTTATTTGCATCAACTATATGATTTGAACTGGTAAGAGAATTTACCAAACTACCAGAAATCATAAGTCCTTAGTTATAAAACAAGCTGTTCTTAGTCCTTGTTTTAACATTTTCCAGCCTAAAGATAGTAGTCTTACCATTTTGATAACCCTTTTCAAGCCAAATAGATCTTTCAGTCTTTTTAGATAACTTGAGTTGGTGAATGTAATTCATTCTTTGTATTGGTAGCCAGTCGTTGATTTTAGAAAGTCAGCTCTCAGGTATTAGTCTTTCTTTTATTGGAGTGATCTTGCCATTCAGCGAACTTTTACTGAAGTTAATTAGGCACCATCCAGTGGCCCTTAAGCATAGGAGTATCTCAGAAGTTAAGGCTTTAACTTTGTAGCACAGGGCTGTGCTTTTCCCAGTGGACAGTCCAGTCGTTTTTGCACAAATTTTAGTTGCTTGAATCCTGGAAGAGAAGTCATGTTAAGATATAAGGCCCAGAAAGGTTAAGTGAATTGTCCAACTAGAACCTACAAGGAATGCTGTAATGGAGAAAGAATGGGTTTTGGAGTAAATCTGGATTCAGGTCTCAGCTTTCTGCAGTTATTAGCTTTATGAACTTGGGCGGTGGAGTGAAATAAAACTAACATTTCCTTGTCTTTCGTGTGCCAAGCACACATTTACCTTACTCTGTACTTAGTTTTATTCCCATTTTACAGAAGAGGAATCTGAGTCTTTAATAACTTACTTTTAAAATTATTTAGTAAGATGGTTGAGTGGGGGGGGGCTTATGAAATTAATACTTACTTTCCAAATAATGGTAGGTTGGTTATTTAGAAAAATTTTTAAAAGACAGAATGAATTTTCTTAACCTACAGTGGACCAGTTACTCCTCTTATTGATGTAGTCTTTCCTGTAGGCAAATCTGAATGGGAACGCAAATTTTAGTTAGGTAGCTGCTTAAACCCGTTGCCACCAGGATTCAGACTCATGGTGACCCAGTAGGACAGGGTAGGATTGCCTTATAGGGTTTCCAAAGCAGACTGCTACGTCTTTCTCCCAAGGAGTCATGGCTGGTTTGAACTGCTGACCTTTGGGTTGGCAGCCGAGCGCTTTACCACTGCGCCACCAGAGCTTGGTGAATCTGAAATCAGAGGAAGGGGGATTAGTTGGATAACCTAATGGTATACTTTCTAGCAGTGGTACCTTCTTCTCCCTTTGGCATAAATCTAGATGGGGACATTCATTCCTAGGTAAATTGTTTTCTAAACTTCCTGTCTAAACCATCCTCCCCTCCCTTTTCACCCTTGAACTCTCCTCTTACAGTTAAAACCCACAAGCCATCTCCGTTCTCTTAGAATATTCTTTCAGGAGACTGAGGACAACACAGTTTAGCCAGCCTAAGGCTCTGTATTGGCCTCCTTGATGGGATTTTGGGTGTTTCCACTCTGAACTGATCTTAATCTTTTAGTTGATAACCTTTGTGTTTTCATTCTAACTAACCTTAATTAGTTCAGGGGATGTCTTGCTATTTTTAATCCCAGGTACCACCTTCATCTTTTTTATCTTCTTCGTGACAGGTTAATGAACTGACTTCTTGTATGGTCAGTTTTTTCACTTGCTACCTTGCAGCCTTCGATTTCCTGTAGGAGGCAGTATAACACAGCCTGTAAGAGAATTCTTGAGCTTAAGGTCAGGTGGACCTGGGCCCTAAGCCTCTACTTTCTTGCAGGTGGTGTGACCTTGGGCAAATTGATTCTAATTTTCTCAGGTAAAATACAGGATTTCTTTAAGGATTTAATGCATGCAAATATATTAGCAAATTATAGCCTTTATTTATTATCATTATTTCGTCACAGATATCTATATGTAACAAGGTGTGATTTTTATGGCCCTGTTCCGTATGTCCAAGTGGCAACAATTTTGTCAGTTTGAAAACCACTTTGTCTTGTGAAATTACTCTTGATTCTAGCTAGCAAACCAATTTTCCTTTCTGTACGTTCAGAGACTTTGGCCATCAGACTCTTTGAACATTCTGAGATTATTTTTTGTCATGCGTGTAGTATTTCTCAGCTTCGCAAAGATTATCTGGCATTAGCTTTCTCCTAGCTTAAAAACGTTGAAATGAGAGTTCTGAAATTCTGCAGACAAAAATTCAGTTTGATGCTAGGGATAGATAGTTCACTCTATTTTCTCCCCTTCCCCCTCCCCCCGCCCCCTTTTGGTGTATTCTTTGAGTGAAGTTTGGCCAAATCTAAGTATGTTACTAAGGGTTGTTTTCCTTAGGCTTTGTGTAAGAAATGTTCTTTTTCATTAATTCCTTGATCGTGGTCAAAAAAAAAAAAAAAAAAGCACATATTCTTAAAAGGTTTGATATTCTGTTAATTGGATATTGGTTGTTATTATGGACCGCTTGTGGGAGACTCTTTTTAAACATGCTTTCTGAGCCTTGTATTTTAGCGGTATCCATGTATTCTTTGTAAGGATGTGGGTGATGATACATAGTTTTTATTTTGAGTAATAGCTATCTTCAGAGTTGAGTTGAATTCTTAGCTCATTTGGGATTTGACCATTTGGTCCAGAGGACTTTAAAAGTAGTTTTAATACCTGATTAACACTTTTTGTCCAATTGGGACATTTTTGTAGTCTAAGCTACTCATTTTATCAACTCTGCAGCTTTCTAAGCCTAAAACATGCTTATAAATGTATGCTGTAAACAAAGTTAACTTTTTCAGAAAGTAAATACTGAGTTCATCCAAACAATCTGATTGAAATATGTTAATGCCAGCATTTGGAGCAAAGAAGGTAAGGCATGTCTACCTGTATTTGGCAAAATAAGGCCTGACATGTTTGATTATTTGCTCTTGACAATGTAGGAAGAAAGTTTGAAAGACCTTTCACCAAGTTGGAGAAATTGATATGAAACAACGATGGGTCTGTGGCCCATTAAGTTAACATTGTACAATTATTATTGTTTATATAGGCTTTAATGTTTAGTCATTGTGTTTGATTCAGTAAGAGCTGGGTCATTTCCTTGTGTTTTTCCAATTTTTGGTGTTGCGTGTTTGACTTACACGTTATACCGCATCTGGGATTGGCATCTTTCCTTCTTAAATTAGGTAGATGCAGAAACCTGGAGATAAAGACCTATAAATAAAACCTTTTCCCTGTCCTGAAGAAACTAATAGTAGTCTAGTAAGGAGAGACAGACGTGGCAATAAAGTAATACAGGCACTATATTAGAAGTATGTTCAGGGTACAGTGAAGACATTGAAGGATGGGAGTGAATAATTCTACCTGAGAAGGTTAGGAGAAGCTCATAGAACTGGCTATGGAACTTAATTTTACTGGAAGAATAGGTGTTTACTATGCAGAAGAGGACATTGACTTGAAAGAAGTGTCAGCAAAATGAAAAAAAGGTATCCTGTTGTGTCTGAGAGAAATGGATAGTTGGGTTGCCAACCAAGATGAAAAATTAAGTAGGAAGAGGTAGATAGATTTTAGGTCATGAAGACCTCTTTTAATGTTAAAAAGATTACATTTTATTCTGTTTACAAATGAGCAACTATTTAGCCTTTTTAAGCAGGAGAGAATCATTATGAAATGTGTATCGATGTTTAGAGGTACCTGTCTCTGCAGCATATATGGGTTTAGCTTTTGAGGAGAGAGCTGGTAATAAAGCATATCTTTGATATGCAAAGTCGGCTGAATGTTATAATCCCCTGAAGATTTCTACCCCAGACCTATAGGGTCACTATGAGTCAGAATCCACTTGATGGCAACAGGTTTTTTTTGGGGGGCAGGGGTGGGGGGCCACAAGAGAAGATGCTATCACGTAAGGAGACCTGAGAGGTGATGAGAATGGAAGACTGCAGAGGAGACCTTCCTGTCTTTCTCTACCAACTATTTGCATAATTAATTCTTCAGTACCTCTAGTAGGCATTTGACATTAAATGTGCTGTAGCCTTATTTGTCCTCATATTCTGTACATTAAATTTGACTTTTTCTGAATTCACAATTTTTAATTTGGAAGTGGAAATGAATATTTTCTTTTAATATATTCTTGCAGAGAGTTGCTGCTGAAAAAGTAGAGATTTTGATGTTTTTAGTGCTCTTTTTAGTTCACACTTTGATTTTTGTGTTGTAAATGTCTTTTTTCCTGCTAATCCATTTATTGAGAAAGGACTAGTTCTGAGTAGGTAAGTAAATATAAATACTTGTTGGCTTTTAGCTAAGTAGCATTTCTATATCTTTTATGGATTGACCGCAAGTGAGCTCTTTGAGGGTTACATCACTTGAAACTGAAGTTATCTTTTCTTTCACTCTCCCCCTCAAAGGATTGAACAACTGAATTGCCTTCTTGTATTCTCTACAAGTTGGTGGCATTATCTAGTTCCCCAAGCTAGAATTCTTGAAGACTTCCATGATTCTTTATATTCTCCCCTCCCTCGCACAGTTAATCACCAAGCTCTGCTCATTTTACCTTCCAGGTATTTTTCCAAGCTTTGCATATTCCATTACCCCCCCCCCCCCCGCCTTACCATTTTCCCTTCCCTAGTTAAGGCTTTTCTTTCTTGCAGATATATTGCAGTGTTACAGTAGCTTTCCAGCTGGTTACATTACCTCCAGTCTTAACCAAAAAAACCCCACTGCTCTAGAGACGATTCCAACTCATAATGACCCTATAGGAAAGAGTAGAACTGCTGCCCCGTTGGGTCTCTAAGGTTGTAATCTTCATGTGGAAGCAGACTACCACATCTTTCTCCTATGGAGCGCTGATCAGTTTGAACCACTGCTCTTTCAGTTGGCAGCCAAGTTCTTTAATCGCTGTGCCACCCTGATTAATCTTCTGCTACCACAGCCATCTCGTCTGTCTGCTAATCTAATCAGATTGCTCTTTGCTTCTATAGCTTTATAAGGCACCTACAGCACTGGTTTTTAATCTTCTGAGGGATTCACATCTCTTGATAATTTGATGAAAGTGAGACACTTATCTCAGAAAAATGTACATAAGTGCATATTTACATTTCATGGATTTTTTTGGATCACCTTGCAGTTCATTCATAAATCTGCAACTCTCAGGATGCTACAAACCATCTCAGTGCTTTTGCTTCTGCTGTCTATTCTCAGAATGCTCACACGCTGACCCAATCTTATATCCTTTTAAGGCTCTGCTCACATACTTTGTCTTCAAAAAGCATCCCCCCATCTCCCACAAAAAAACAAAAAACAGATTTAGACACACCATCTCTCTGCTCTCCTAACAACCTTATTTATATTCTTCAGTACCCTAAGAGTCTTCCCCAGTAGCCAAAGCTTTGATTGAGGGACTATACTTACTCATTTTAGTCCCCAGTGCAGACCCTGGTTAAAGTAGGTATTCAATTAATGCTTATTAAGTTAACAAGTGAAGTCAGAGTTTTTAAGCTTTTAGGAGCTTTTCCTCCTGTGAGTAAAATAATTACTTTTTTTGTTTGTTTGATTATGTCTGGAAATAAATATGAAGATAATAATTTATGAGAATTTTAACTAAATGAACTCTTTTCTATTTTCTGTAAAAATTGGACTAGTTGATTAAAAGGCCCTTCCAATATCTACAATTGAAGTTTTCCTTACAAGCATTTTCATGGTAAAATTCAAGGCTTACGTTTTATAGAACCTCAGAAGTAAAAAGTTGTCTGATTTTTCAAATCCATTTTCTTAAAATCTCCTTATGTAGCCAGTTTAGGCTAATGTTTGGGCTAAGTTGTGCCTTCCTGTTTGGGAAGGGGTTTAGAAACATTTTTCTACATTGGAAAAGACCAGTTGTGGAAATATTTAAACATTTCAGCAGTATACCTTCACTTATCAGTAGTACTTAATGTTACTATACTAAGAGTAGACTTAGAATGTTAGAAGGAATCAATGACACAAATCCCTTGAGTTTAAGATTTTGTCTCTACTACTAAGGATTTTGTATTTTTTGTTGTTGTTGTTGTTCAAGAAATAATATTGACTGTTTTAGTGCTGTGTGGTGTGTTTTACCCGAATTCCACAAAAAAACACTCCTTGGAGAGTACACATATTCTCGCCCTGGGCATATTTAATAGCTACCTCAAACACATGGCAAAAAAAACCCACCTTTGCCCTCCCATCTATACTCCTAGCAACTCTATAGGACAGAGTAGGACTGCCCCTCAGGGTTTCCAAGGCCATAAATCTTCATGGAAGCAGACTGCCGAACGTCTTTTTCTTATGGAGGGGTTCAAACCACCAACCTTTCAGTTAGCAGCTGAGCGCTTAACCACTGCACTACTAGGGGTCCATAAACACATGGCATAGTGTGCTAATCAGTTGTGACAAAGAAGTCATTGGTGTTGCTTATAAAAATGGGGATGTTACTGTTCTAGTACAACAGTAATGAGAAAAACAGGAATTGAATAGTTGTGTTTGATTTGTATAGTTTTTGTCAAAATGGGGAAACGTTTTGCTGGATAGGCTGTCAGCTATTTTTGAAAATTAGGACATTTGGTCTGATAATGGCAGAGAATTTTGGAAATTGGGACTGGCCCAGAAAATACAGGTCACAGTGACCATAGCCTAGAATGATTGCTACAATTAGACAGAGCCACCTCCTCCTTAAAATGTATTGAACTGCAAGATATGTAAACTTCTGACAGTTCTCGACTTGTAAATTGCTAATTCAGTGCTCCTGCAAATACTTCATGGACGTGCTGGCAAATGTGATCAGTGTTTAAAAGTTTTGCTTTATCAGTTTTTTGCATACTGTTCCATTATCCCTGTTGAAACTTTTAAGTATCCTGGATGTCAGTATTTTGGTTCTTTCAGTTGATTTCTCGTACCTGGAAGTAACACACAAATTCTTAGATGGACTGTGTGGCCTGACGTTAGTTTCCAAGAATTGGGGTTATTGTGTATATGGCCTCCTGTGACTAAGAGTCGAATTAAAGCTAGTGTTTTTTATAATTTAAGCCATACCTGTGATTGGGGTAAGTGGAATCTTGTGATTGTTTAGGAATCTCACCACCACGTAGGAGAATTCTATTGCAGTGTCAACTGTCTTGCTCCCCTCACCTAGTTTTCGTCCTGATTACCGCTTCCTGTCTTCTAAGTATATCGGCTCTCCCAGCATGTTTACAACCTAGTATGTATCTTCCCATGTTTTTCTCCATGCTCATATAATCATAGATCCATATATATGTGTATGTTTGTAGACATTATTTTATTGGCCTAAATTTAATATTTTATGCTGAAGAAAATATAAAATTTTTCGTACTTGAAGTCATCATTTTCTTTCTTGTTTTCTGCTACAAATGCTTAAGCAATTTTTCTTTTGGGAAAGAAAGATTACCTGTTATTTAGAGATATTATTACACAAAACATGTGCCAGGCACTATTCAGGATGTCAGAAATCTACATCCCTGCCTTTAGGGAGCTTACCCACCTACTCACTGTATGAAGAAAGTCATAATGTTCTCAATGATAGAGTAACTTTGTGGTACTGCTTTATAATTTAAGAAAAAGGCTCAGGGATGGTGATTTGTCCAAGGACATGCAGTGAATAACTGCTATAGACAGCATTCTGAAATGTAGATAATGCTCTTTTATTCTTGCTCTTATGCAACACAACCTTAATTGCTTTATAGGAAATTACTTCAGTGTTGCTGTATAGAACTATAATGAAAACTTGTAGAGTTGATAAGAGAAGAAATATATAAACATTAAGAATTTTGAGTTCAGGAATTAATAACATAGTAAGTAGTATGATGCAAAAGAGGAGGCATTTTGAAAGTTGATTTAGGGATTTTTGTTGATAATGAAAGAAAGTTTGGAGGACTGGATTTAAATTCTTAAATACTGTGATGACTCCTCCATTATCTAATCCACATTAAGGTGGAGGCTATTTTGCAGAGTCTTTTAAATTCATTAGTATCACTGTCTTTCTAAGATGATGTCATTTTAAGGAATAATCAGATAAAGTGCTGTAGGATATTGAAACTCCGTTAACATTCAGGTTTGCCTTGATTTCTCCTGAAATCCTTGATAACTCTATGTTATGGGAAAATCTGATTATATTAGACTGACCGTTGGCTTGTGTCACTGTGAATATTTCCGTGATTGAAGCATTTTCTCCTTAGGGTCTTAACTAACTTTATCTCTAGTTAGATTTAATTAACTGCATTGACCTAAAATATTTGATTCAGGTTTTTTTTTTTTTTTTTACCAATACTTAAAATTTACCTTTAAATTAAAAAAAACCTGTTGCCATTGAGTCGCTTCCAACTTACAGCGAACCTGTAGGACAGAGTAGAACTGCCCCACAGGGTGTCCAAGGAGTGGCTGGTGGATTTGAACCACTGACCTTTTGGTTAGCAGCCAAGCTCTTAATCACTGTGCCACCAGGCCTCCACCTTTTAAATGGTGCGCAGCATATTGTCACTTGAATAAGTTCAGTCAGAGGGAGACTGATATATTCCTGTCACTTAAGGAGATAAAGCAAACTAATTTGATTCCTACAGATAAAAGTTTTTGTTAAGAAAATAATTGCTGTTTTAATTTTAACTAGTTTTTAGTAACAGCATTGGGTTTTATCATACCGAGCTGTTCATTCCTTCGTTCTCAATATTTGTGATCATAAACACTTAAGTTTCAAAATATGTAATGATTACTAACAATATATCTGAATAATGCTTTTTAAAAACTGACGAAGATGATACTTGTTTACCTTGGTTTGGGGACTTTAAAAAGTAAATAAAATTTAATGTTAATGTTTTCCATCCAATTACAGGAGTCAGAAGTACCATCAGAGGAGGGGTACTGTGACTTTAATAGTAGGCCAAATGAGAACTCTTATTGCTATCAACTTCTTCGACAGCTAAATGAACAGAGAAAAAAAGGTATTCTTTGTGATGTCAGCATTGTGGTGAGTGGAAAAATCTTTAAAGCTCATAAGAACATCCTGGTTGCAGGCAGCCGTTTCTTTAAGACTTTATATTGCTTTTCAAACAAAGAAAGCCCCAACCAAAACAATACTACCCATTTAGATATTGCTGCAGTTCAAGGTTTTTCAGTCATCTTGGACTTCTTGTATTCTGGTAACCTGGTGCTCACAAGCCAAAATGCCATTGAAGTGATGACAGTGGCCAGCTATCTTCAAATGAGTGAAGTTGTTCAAACTTGCCGAAATTTCATTAAAGATGCCTTAAACATAAGCATTAAGTCGGAAGCTCCGGAGTCTGTAGTTGTGGACTACAATAATAGAAAACCAGTTAATAGAGATGGTCTGTCTTCGTCACGGGATCAAAAAATTGCCAGTTTTTGGGCAACACGGAATCTTACCAACTTGGCAAGCAATGTAAAAATTGAAAATGACGGTTGTAATGTCGACGAGGGCCAAATAGATAACTACCAGATGAACGACAGTAGTTGGGTCCAGGATGGCTCTCCTGAATTGGCTGAAAGTGAATCTCAAGGTCAAACAAAAGTGTTTATTTGGAATGATATGGGCTCCCAGGGAATTCAAGAGACTGGCAAAACAAGGAGGAAAAACCAGACTACAAAGAGGTTTATTTATAATGTACCACCTAATAACGAAACAAATTTAGAAGATTGCTCAGTGATGCAGCCACCTGTTGCCTATCCGGAAGAGGATTTGTCATTCATCAAGGAAGAACCAGGTAAATACTGTATATTCAAAGGTACCTTGATTTTGAAGCTACTTCATTTTAATTCTAGTTGGATATAAACTTGAAGTATATTTTAAATGGAAATTTTTTGTCATTATTAAAGTAATACACAATTATTAAAGTAATGAGGGAGAATCACTCAGACAAGCATGTAATATTTTTGGTCTTTGTTTTTTCTCCAGGCATATGCAAGTGGGTTTCTCAAAAGATAAGTTAATATAATCACCCAGACATTGTATATATTGCTGTATGGAGTGGACTCTACTGCATGTGTGATTCTTTAACTTTCCCATACGTTTAGCTTCTGAGCTCACTTTTTTAGACCCAGCAACGGAAAAGATAAAATCTTTAGTTGTAATAAGTTACACAATCAGTTTATGTCATTTTAGAAGTTTTTAACACCTTCTTATTATTCTTTACTCTCAATTTTTCCTATTTGAAAACTTTCTGTTTTATAGGATTTTGCATATTATAATGGGATTATTCTAATGTGTTTAGAGCTGCTGTTCTCACCGCAAATGTTACAGAAGCTGGGTTAAATTTGTCCCACTGTCATTCTCTTATTTTCATTTTTGTTAGCATTAGTTGAGAGCTTCTGAGACTTTTCAATCTGTCGCCTAAGGAATGCATATACAAATCTTAGCATATCACATTTATGGTGTGGGGATATTTTTAACGTGAGTTGGAGAACCATCGTTGAAGGGCATAAGTAGAAAGATTAGATTTTTGCGCTTCCTTTACCTTCAGTTTAATCTGCCTGTGCCGAATTTCGTATTGTTTGAAAAAACAGCTCAGTGGGTTTGAGGTTTCCTGTGTATACCCCAGGCTTGTCCACCACTGTAATAATTTACTTATTTGAAAATCAGCATATGTGTATAAATGAACACTTATTTGCTGATATTTTTCATACCTTCTTACTTGTTAAGTTTTTAACAGTAAAATCCTTGAAGCAATTTCTTCAAAGTATTAAGGGTAGCTAGACCTCCTTAGTACTATCTTGCTTAATTATTAATATAGAAGACCGTGAAGAGTTATGTTGTTATATTGTCTTTCTGCTGCATGGATTAATACTGTTTAACAGTATAGTGGGAACCCTGTAGTGTTTTTTTTTTAAGTACATATGCATACAGACACACACTCATTGTTTTCCTTTAAGGAATAAGCACATCTTTTGGTTAGCATTTGATTTATGGCAAAATTAATCAGAGCTAACCCCCTTCTTAACATAAATGCCTGGTTTATTTTATTAGAGTGATTCAAAGAAAAGAAAAATGCTAACATTTTGGACCAAAATACGTACTTTCAAAAATAACATTACTAATGATTATCTTAGCAAACACCCCTAGCTATGACTGTATCGATGGACTAGGCCCATCTTACACTAAGTTTTGATTGTCTAATATGCTTTCAGTTTTTCTTTTGTCTCTCATAAAAGAGAATTTTATCCTTATGTTATTCGTATTCCTTTTATATCTGATGAAACTTGCTTGTATCACAGATTTGATGGTTGTATCAGTCATGTGCTGTGTTCCAACTGTTAAACATTTTCAACTTTTCTGTGCCTCCAAAACCATCTTCATTTTGTGGCAGAAAATGAATCTTGTGAGCATTATGATTAGAAAGTAATGTCATATAAAGCAGGGTTTGACAAATTTTTACTGTAAAAGGGCCAAAGAGTAAATGTTTGCAGTCAGCTACTCAACTCTGTCATTGTATTGTGAAAGCAGCCATAGACAATGTGTGAACAAACGAAATGTGGGTGTGTTCCAGTAAAATTTTATTGCCAACTCTTGGTATAGAGCAGTGGGTATTAACCATTGCAGCCACACTGGAATTGGTTGGAAGCTTTAAGGAGTTCCTCCGCTAGTGATTTAGGTTTAGTTTGTTTGAAATATGGCCTGGATGCTGGTACTTTTAAAAACTGTGCGCATGATTCTACTGTGAGCCAAGGTTCAGATCCACTGATACAGAGGAGAAAAAGCTCACCTTGAGTCAGAAATAGGGATTTAAAAACCAACTCTGCCACAATGTAACCATGGCCAAGTTAAGTAAAACTTTTTTCTTCAGTTTCATTGTCTTTAAAATATGATACTTGCAGGATTATTGTGGAAATTAAATGATAAACATAAAAGCACAAGAAATATCATGGTCATCTCAATCCCCCTTAAAGTTGGGAAAGACTACTGAGGTTATTTAGTTTTCCAGTGCAGTGTATTTTCTATACACACGCACACACGCTTTATTTATTTTTCCCCTTTACAGCCTCAGCTTGACCTTCTGCTTGAATACTTGTGCATACTACTTTGTAGCCTATTCCAGTGTAGCAGGACGGTGGTTATGTAGAAGTTATTTCTATTAAGCCAAAATTTGCTAATCTGTAATGTCCTGATTCTGCCATCTGAAGTAGTACAGTATGAGTTTAACTTCTAATTAATCTCTCTAGTTTACCTGTTAACCCTTCAAATACAAACCAAAAGCCCATTGCTGTCAAATTGTTTCCAACTTATAGTGACCCTATGGACAGAGTAGAACTGCCCCTTAGGGTTTTCAAGGAGCAGCTGATGGATTTGAACTGCTGACCATTTGGTTAGCAGCTGTAGCTCTTCACCACCACTCAACCAGGGCCCCTTCAAATGCTAGACATTTAAAAATTCTCCCTAAACCCCCTTTTTCTAGGCTAAATGCTGCTTCTCCCACATTTGAATTGTAAACACTCTTACCATCTCTCTTACAGTTATACATACCGTATAGTTTGCTTTACACTGAAATTTTGGTGCACAGAATTGAACATAACTCTCCAGGCACCTTCTGTCCCATATAGTATTCAGTTTATGAAGGTTGAAGACTTCCTTGTTGAGCTAGCAAAAGTAGAGTGGCTGATTTCATATTTCGGACTGTTTCACACGAAAGCCTTGCAGTTAACCACTAAACTAGTTGTTAGGGGCGATTGAGTAGGTTCCGACTCATAGTGACCCTATGTACAACAGAATGAAACACTGCCTTGTTCCTTTGCCATCCTCAATTTTTGTTGGTGTCTTTGAGCCCCTTGTTGCAGCCAAAGTTGTTCTTGATCTCATTGAGGGCCTTCCTTTTTTTAACTGACCCTCTGCTTGACCAAGCGTGATGCCCCTCTCCAAGGACTGGCCCCTCCTGATAACAACATGTCCAAAGTACGTAAGACAAAGTCTAGCTGTCCTCACTTTTAAGGAGCATTTTGGCCATACTTCTTCCAAGACAGATTTGTTTGCTCTTCTGGCAGTCCATGGTACAATCAGTATTCTTCACCAACACCATAGCTCAAAGACATCAGTTCCTTTTTAGTCTTTCTCATTCATTGTCCAGCTTTCTCATGCATATGAGGCAATTGAAAATACCATGGCTTGGGTGAGGTCTCAAAGTGACAACTTCGGTTTTTAACACTTCAAAGAGATCTTTAGTAGGGCCCAATTTAAAAAAAAAAAAGTCGTAGTGAATTAGTCCATCTGCAAGCAATGGTTGACATATTTGGATTTGTGGTTCCCATGTAGGAACTGTGACTTCCCCAGGGTCTTAAGCCCACAGTTTGTAAACCGTAACTCTAAAAATATTTTCTTGCTGGTAATGTTGAAGCTAGTGTTAGGATGCCTCATGAAAATCTGCTGTAAGATATAGAGATATACCCACACTGTTAGAGACTTTTTTCAGATGGTAATTTTTAACCTTAAAAAGAAGTTAGTATATGTGTTTTTGACTCACTTCTGGGAATTGGTTCAAATCCTTTTTGGTACAGAATAGTACTTGAAAATGGAACTCAGGAAAGGTTAGGAACTTCTGTCCTTTTACTGTTTAATTTTGTTTTGTGGGGCAATTGAAACTCTCAGCAAAAACTAAAGCCTGGGTAATCAAATTAATGCAAAACCTTAATTCTTGCCTTGCTGATGTGCAACCAGAAAAAGTAAATTTCAGTCACATAAAGTAGGTAGAAATCTAAGATCAAAAATTAAGTTGGAGAAATACAAATAACTAAAGCCTCCATTGTTTTTGATCTTTTGATGTGCTGGCTGAGATGAAAACATGATCCTCTGAATCTAGATTTTTATATTATGCCAGTCACACTAGCAATTTCCACCCATTATAAGTATCTGTCCTCTTTACGTGTATATGTACTTAATTTGCTCTTGAATATCTCATCTTGAAAAAAGAGTTTGAAATGACTGACAAAAGAAGTGTTCTAGGCAGTAACTTCACATTCTACCGTTGCTTATTTAAAACAATTAACAACAACAACAACAAAAAAGAGTGCCAGCCTTGGTGTTAATATGGTTGCTGTAATTAAGCTTTGAGCTACTAAATTGGCTCTGAGCTACTAAACAGTCTCTCAAAAGGAGGATCCTACAGGATGATAAAACTTTTCTTGGTACCTATTTCTGAAAGGAATTTCTCCAGTGGAGTTTCATGTCGGTGAAACTGAGTAGTATGATGGACAGTATTCTCAAAAGCATTTTCTAGTAAATGCAGATTATTATATAATTGATTTTTATATTTATCTTTGCTGAAAGCTAATATAACTCCATGTAGATGATGATGAATCTTCAAACTGTGTTTAATGCCATACAAGCATTCAGAAATAAAGTGGTTTTACTTGATCAAAGAACATATTTTAGAATTCTTTTAGATATTCTCAAGTTTCTTTCATTTACACTTCTGATGACAAAGTAGCTTTACAGCATTGGTGATTTTTATTAATCCTTAAAAGTAGAGTTGAAATCAGGTTCAAACTTTACATTTTCAGTTTGCATACTTACCTTTTTGATTAAAAAGCATGTAATTCAATTATTTAGAAAATAGTTTTATTTGAGAAAAGACTACTCAAACAAGATAGCTTTAAGGAGTTGCTGGTAGCAGTCAGGTAGAACTGCCCCATAGGGTTTTCAAGGCTGTGGCCTTTCAGAAGCAGATTGCCAGGCCTGTCTTCCGAGGCGTGTCTTGGTGGGTTCAAACTGCTAACCTTTCAGTTTGTAGGATGCGTAACCATTTGGGCCACCCAGGCACTCCTTAAGGAATCCTAATGAGGCGTATATTTGAAGAAATTATTACTTCTAATTGCTGTAAACTCTTTAATTAGCATTATCTACTAACCAGTCCTTTTGCCCTTTTTTTTTTTTTGTGTGTGTGCTTTAGAGGAGGGTTTACAGAGCAGATTAGTTTCTTATTAAACAATACATATGTTGTTTTGTGGCACTGGGTGCCAACCCCATGACGTATCAGTTCTCCCCTTCTCGATTTTGGGTTCCCTGTGAGCATCTTTCCTGTCCTCTCCTGCCTTCTTGTCCTTGCCTTTGGGTTGGTGTGCCCATTTCGTCTTGTTTTGTTTTGTGGTCCTGTCTAATCTTGTGCTGAAGGGTGAACCTCAGGAGTAACTTCAATACTGAGTTAAAAGGGTGTCTGGAGGCCATGCTCTTGGGGATTTCTCCAGTCTCTGTGAGACTAGTAAGTCTGATCTTTCTTTGTGAGTTAGAATTTTGTTGTCCATTTGTCTCCAGCTCTGTCCGGGATCCTCTATTGTGATCCTTGTCAGAGCAGTCAGTGGTGTTAGCGGGGCACCACCTAGTTGTACTGAACTTGGTCTGGTGAAGGCTGTGGTAGTTGTGGTGCATTAGTTCTTTGGACTAATCTTTCCCTCATATCTTTGTTTTCTTCATTCTTGCTTGCCCCAGACAGGGTGGGACCAGTGGAGTATCTTAGATGGCCACTCACAAGCTTTTAAGACCACAGACGCTATTCAAAATAGGATGTTGAACATTTTCTTTATAAATCGTGTTATGCCAGTTGAGCTAAATGTGTCCCAAGACCATGGTCCACAGCCCTCAGCCTGGTAACTCTGTCTCCTCAGGGAGTTTGGATGTGTCTATAAAGCCTCCATGACCCAGTATAGTGTAACCAGAATGGGAAAAATGGCGGGTCATAGCCCTGCTAGAAACCTAATCTCCCTCTTAGAAAACATGGGCAGCATAAGGATGGTGGCCATTTGCTCCACTTTGAGTATGTGTCATTCCCCACGGTCCGGTCAGTAATTCAGTCTCATGCATCAGGGACCTGGAGGGGCTCACTGCGCCTCTCCGAATCTCCCATTCCTGTTCTGGTTATCATTGCGGATCACACATATTGTAAAAATTCGTGTCTGTTCCATTTCCAGTGTGTCAGCTGTAACAGAACCAGTTCAAACTGGTTTGAAGCCCTGGTAAAGGTAGTAGATTTATGGACCTGGATTAGTTTATTTTCCTTTTAGGGGATTTCAGATTTTTTGCAATACCTTTCAGGCATCCTTTTGATGGAATGTAGTATGTTATGAGGGATGCGCTGCAAGTCAAAATGTTAAATCATTTCTTTAGAAACTTGCAAATTGATAAGAAATGGTAGTTTGAAGGCCTGATGCTGATTTGTAAAACAGAAATGTCCACCAACACCTAACACGCTGTAAAATGCATAAATGTGTAAGAGTCTTCAGTAGTTAATCTTAAAAAGGGTGATAGTAAGCAGCTATATGGTATCATAGAAATACTCTTTTCTCCCCCCCTTCCCCTCCCCCATCTGCTGTCTCTGACCCGAAAGATGACCTGTACGTTAAGAACCCTGCGGAATAGAGGCTGTGGCAGTACTAAAGCTGGGAGCTGAAGAAGCCTATGTGGATCAGTTAGAAGAGTATTTTTGTGACTTTTTTGCCTGCTAAGTATATTTTCTAAGCCCTGTAAACATCAGTCTGAGAGTTTTTACAAACTGAGTTTTTGGTTTCTGACACAACCTTCATATACTAGCTGAGCAGATAGTTTGAAAATTCCATTCAAGACATATTTATTCGGAGTTTTCCTCCCCAGAGAAGCTATGTTATAACCAAAGATTACTTTCCTGGGACTCGAGGATAGCTTTCCACTTAATAATATAAGGAAATTTGGTGCCTGAGTTATCTAGTGCTTTGGTAACAACAACAAAAAAATACCACAAGCTTTAAAAGCAAATTTATTTTTTCAGCTCTGGAGGCTGAAAGTCCAAATCAAGGTCCTTCTGTGAGCATCTCTCCTAGTTTCTGGTGTCCGCTGGCAATTCTTGGCCATTCCTTTGCTTATAAATGGGTCCTCACTAGATATCTGCGTTCTCCCTATGTGTGCCTGTGCCTATTCTTCTCTTTTGATAAGACACCTCTCAAAAGTGATTAGGGTTTTGACCCACCCTACTCTGGTGTGACCTTGTTAACATTAAAGAATAAAACCCCTATTTCCAAATAGGTTTATATTTGCAGACACTGAGGTTAAGACTTCTACATTTCTTTTTGGGGGGTACAATTTATTCTGAAACATTTGGTAATACGTTTTTGTTTAATCCCCTAGAAACTCTAGGCAGAAGGCCAGATAATGTTGCAGTCAAGATTGAGAAGAGCTCCTTAACCTGAAAGTTGTTCACAGTAGGATGGCCAGTACAATATAATAAATGTTAAAAATAAGGGTATTCAAGAAGAACAGCAGGGGATGGAGTGTGAGGTTCCTAACTTAAGAGTTGAAGAAAGCTTCATAGAGGAGGTCATATTAGAGCTGGATCTTGTGTAGGAATTTGTCAGGAGTGGGAGAAGAATACTGACTGTCAGAATATTAGAACACATAGGTGAAAGAAGGGGAGAGTACAGTGGGGAGATGAGGTTGGGATGATACATTAACGGTTAGATTGTGAATAGCTTTGTATGCCATGGTAGTTGTGAATTTTATTTTGTAGACTGAGGCAATGAGAGGTTTTTAAGTAGAGATTTGATCTGTTTATATTTGCATTTGAGGTGGGGGTGGGGTGAGGGTGCTGTGGACAGTGTTGTCCCTGGATAGGAATGGTGGGTAACTGGGGGGGATCTGTTAGGGATTAGTCTGCAGAGATAGCTGTCTTGTTGGAATAGTGCAAAGAAAGTGGTGGACCCTAGTCATTTGAATCTTGAGTCATTGAGCTTAGAGGTGCAGGGAAAACTATTTGTTGAGTCTGTAGGCTGCTTTGTGAACTGTTATGGGTGCTTCACGTAATACATTGGCAACTGAATTTACTCTCCATTGAAAGAGAAAAGCCAATTGCAGTGAAATGAAGAGGGAAAAAAATATTTTTTTTTTTTTTTTTTGAAGAACAGAAGACTTATTTCCCAAACCATCTTCAGAAAAGAGAAACTTGTTAGTATATATTTATATGCACATGAAAGTTGAATAGATTTTACTGGGTCTCTAAGAGTTTTTGTACAGTGGAGTTTAGCTGTTTCTAAAATGTCCATTTTTGGTGTCTTCTCTCATACCTCCTATTCAAGAATATCTGTATTTTAATAAAAGCTGGATTAGTCTGCACCTGTTTCATGCTTGGAATTTTGAGAACGAGGAGCAAATGGTCAGAGAGACCTTCCCTAACCAGTCTTGTTCAGCACTTACTGCCAGTTGTTGTACTCCTCCCTTCCCGAATGATTGGAAAAAGTGGCCAGCCCATTGGTGTAAGAGGAAATCTACTGTGACCCCAGGGATCAAGATTAACCTGACTTATATTTGGTTTTATATTAACTTTATAATTTACTCACTAATTTACTAATGTCACTTCTCTTAGCAACTTTGTGAAGTGGGTAAATATTACTACTATTTTCCATGTGAAGAAAATGATCCAAAACCTGTTGCCATCGAGGGTTTTATTTTTTTCTGGGGGCGGGGAGAAGGATGGAGATTAATATTTTTAACAGTCTTTAAATACCATCCCATTCTCTTTCCATCATTAATCAGATTTTTCTTAATCCATCAATAAAATATTTTTTAAAAATGCAGCACATGGTGGTTGTTAGGTGCCATCAATTTCGACTCATAGCAACCCATGCGACAAAGAGAACTGCCCTATAGGGTTTTCTAGGCTGTAATCTTTATGGGAGCAGATCTTTAGTTCTTTCTTCCATGGAGCCTCTGAATGGGTTTGAACCACCAACCTCTGGTTTAGCAGTTGAACGCTTAACCGTTGTATCACCAGGACTCCTTGAACCACGTGATTACAGAGCTAAATACGTTTTTAGAAATGTGAATTCTGAGACTGTTGCTCTGAAGATAGAGATAAGTGTACTACTGTAAAGAGCGAAGATAGCTTATACTTTGGGTACCTTAGATTTTGGAGATGGTTTTGTTAACTAAAAGGGAAGGTGATAAAGTAGTTGCCGGTTTAGCATAGTGGAGTTAAGGTTTATTTAGCAATAAAAGTAATATTAATTATCACCAGCAAAATAAGTTTAAGATGAGTACACTTTACTTCTTCACTGTCATTCCCAACATTGCAAATTATACAACTTTTTTTTTTTTTTTTTTTTTTGATTGCCTGCTATGGGCCATGCCCATAATAAAAAATAAACGCTCTTAATGTATTATCAAGAGGCATTATAATACAGTTAAGGGCAGACCTCTGCCACTGACTTGTGGCGATGACCCACTTGTTTGACCTTTTTCAGCCTTAGTTTCGTCATTTGTAAAATTGAGGATAAGAACATTCTTAGTGCTCTTACATAAATAAGTAGTAAAAATTAAATGAAATAATATGTATTAAAAGACAGGATGCATAGAAATTGTTTTGGCTGATACCATTTGACCAAGGAGCTCTGGTGGTGCAGTGGTGAAGTGAAGCACTTGGCTGCTAACGGAAAGGTCTACTGTTTGAACTCACCTCCCACAGAGTGGCCGTTACGGCCTTGAAACCCTATGGGGCAGTTCTACTCTGTCCTATGGGGTTACTATGAATCGGAATCAACTCATCGGCAACAGATTTGGGTTTGGTTTTGGGGCTATTATTTGACTACTAGAGAAGGGCATTTGTAAAACTAGAAGAAATGACTCACTTTCTCATTAGCTGTTAAGTTGAATAGTAGTAAACATACCACTCATATACCTGTTGTCATTCATAAAAATAACAGTCACTTGAGAAGCTAATGTTCTAGTAAGTGCTTCAGAAAGGTCTTTTGTTGTTTGAAAAATTAGCCCTTCTTTGTTTAAATGAAGCGAAAGATTTCCCTGGGAGGTTCATGAATGTCATAAAAATATTAGGGTTTATTTTTTATAATTTTAGGGAAAACATGACTGAGTTTCTGGTCATGCTTTCTAAATGAAGCACAATTCATTTCTGTGTCAAGTCAGTGGTTGATTGGCTCTGTCCCACTCACATCAACATAACTGATCAAAAATGAATTGCTGGGTGGTTTGGCTGGTTTCTAGTAATGTACAGCAGTGATATATGATATATTGATTCCTAAGTTGAACATACTCTTTATGTAAGTTTATTGTTAACCCTGGAATATTGACCTATTGGGATTTGTTTTTGAGAGCCAAATACTATTAATGCCTTTCAAAAGAGATAATTTCATATCTGCAGCATGGGTATGATTATGTTTTTAGTACAAAATAGTACAGAAGGAACTGTTGTACACAGGAAGAATATAAGTTTGTCATCTAGTATGCTTTTAGGCTGAAGTGTTCCATACTCTGTTTTCATATAGGATTAAAGATCACAAAATCACAAATTCTAATACTTTAGGAGTAGAGACAGGAAATGACTGTTTTAAGAACTGGCTGAGGAAAGCATTCAGCAAATCACCGTAGCGTGTTACTTACATAGAAATACCCTACATTTACATTCTCAGTTGGCTATATTGCATGAGTGCCCTCTGAACAGACTGCACACTATAGAATAATGGTTTTTTTAAAAAGACATTGTGAAACCTAGTAAAATTGTTTGAATAATTTTAATTTTTGATTATTGAAATGCATTTGACTTTTCATAGGAAAACAAGGCCCCTAAATTTCAATCACTTATTTTCAGTCTATGGCTATGTTTTAGTGTTAATTGTAAACCAACAAACTGAGAAATTATTCTTTGGATACAGTTAATTAAAACTAAACTTTGTTCAGTAATACGGTTGGAAAGGGCAGAATAGTCAAGTTGAAATATTATACAAGTGATGGTTTTATTGAATGAGAGATTATACCTAGATGACATTTAGGGTAAAAATGATTCTCTTTCATTCAGCCAACATTTGTTAAAAGCCTTTTCTTTGCCATGCATTGTGATATTTACTGGGAAAATAAAACCTGAACAGTACCCCTGCTCTCAGGGAATGGATACAGGAGGCAAATTAGAGAAACATTTACTGTTTCTCTTTCCAGCGTGAACTATTATTTCTTAATTCTCCTGACTTCCAAGCTCTGTAGTCTCTAGGGAATAACTTCACATTCTACAATTCTATTGTACAGAAGAAATAGAAGCCAACAGGCTGGAATGTCCTTTAGTTCCTGTCCTCAAACCTCTCTACAGGCAGCCCCTGGGGTACAAACATCCTACTTATGGACAATTCATACTTAAGAACAGACTGCCATAAAGCCTGTTGACACACACACAACTTTGTGATGCTCGTGAAAACATTACACAGTTTGGGAATATTACAAGTTTTGTATACGTAGAAGGGTAAAATAAATGCTGTGTGCTAAGGCAAACATTTGACTGACTGGGCCTGTTCTGACTTAACTACAGATTTGACTTAAAGACAGACTCAGGAATGGATCTTGTTTGTTATACGGGGACTGCCTGTATATGTTCTCTCTCTTAAGTACCCAAACTTGTGCATCTAGATCCCGACTCTGGAAATCATACATAGTTGATAATTCCTTCTCTTTACTGTACATTTTCAGCATCTTTAACTTCTCTTGTTCTTAGTGATTACTTTCTGTCAGTATTTAAATACATTTCTCTTTCCTTTTACAGCCAAATTTCTCAAAACGTTTGTATTCTAGCTCTAATTCCTCTGATTCCTTTTATCATCCATTTACTGCAGCTTAGACTACTGTTACTCCTCCTTGCCCCATTTGATCTGTTAGCATTACTCTCGCTATGATCTCCAGTCCTCTCTTAAGTGCTCAATTTTGAATGAAAGTAATGCACATTTTCTGTCCTCATTTTAAGTTCTTGGCAACATTAACTAGTGGATTACTTCTTCATTCTTGAAACACTCTTTTCGTTGAAAAGTCTTTTTATATCCTTTTAAGCTCATTAAATGCTAGGATTCCTAAGATAATTGGGCATAAGTCTTTTTCTCACAGTCTCATCTGTTCACTCCCAGAGCTTTATTCACTGAATGTGTTCCAACAACTCAAATTTTTATCTCCAGCTCAAGCACCAGATCTGTACCTTTGGTACTAAATTTCTCCTTCAAAGCTCAAATGAAAAAACAGTAATTAGTCAAAATTCAAGTGCTTGTTATGCACTAGGCAAAGAGCCAAGCACCTTACATTTATCTAATTTGGTCCTTAAAAAACTCTTCCCCATTTTTACAGTGCAGCAGTGGTTCTCAATCTTTAGTGAGCATCAGAACCACCTAGAGGGCTTGTTAAATTGTATTATTGCTGTACCCCACCTCCAAAGTGTCGGGTTTACTAGGTCTGGGATGGGGCCTGAGAACTTGCATTTCCATCAAGTTCTTAGATCATGTTCATGCTACTGGTTTAGGAGCCACACTTTGAGACCACTGCATTAGGGAAGCAAGGTAACTAGTACTCAGCTGTCACAGAGCTGGAATTTGATCCAAGGCATTTTGACTCTAGAGCTTACCCGTTTAACCCACCACTCCACCCAACCCCAAACATTATACTACCTACGTCTTGGGTACTTCAGACTCAGTGTGTTCATATCAGAACTCTTATATTGTCTTTTCCCTTAAACCTGGTCTTCTTCCTGGGTTTCCTACAACAAACCAACCAACCCATTGCCATCAAGTCGATTCCAACTCATAGTGACCCTATAGGATAGAGTAGAACTGCCCCATGGAGTTTCCAGGGAGCGCCTGGTAGATTCGAACTGCTGACCCTTTGGTTAGCAGCTGTAGCACTTAACTGCTATGCCACCAGGGTTTACCGTCATTAAATAGACTAGGAACCTCCCTCGTTACCCTGAGGTATTTACCATTACTCTATCAGTTCTGCCCCAGAAAACTTTCTGAAATTCACCCACTTTTTTTTATTGGCCATTGTAATCAGCCAAATCAAGGCCACCATCAGCTCTCAACTGGATTGCTTATAATACCTTCCTACTCTCCCCACATATCTTCTTGCCCTCCTTTAATTCGTTTGTATAATATCAGGGGTGATTTTTTTTAAAAGGCAAATAAGATAACGTCCTGTTTAAAATCCTTTTATTGCTTTTCAAATAAAGGCCAGCATCCTACATCCTACATGGTCTACAAAGCTCTGCATGATCATTTACTCTTTTGTACTTGACCATCTCATTTTATTCTACCTTCTCAGTCATCATACAGTAATAAAATCCCACAGGGCTTTCAGTATTTCAGTATCAGATTTGTTTAATGATTTTTTGGGTTTTATAACTTCCTACTGGAAACACTGCTGTGTAGTATTTCATTTATGAATATGCCACAATTTGTTTGCCTGCTGTAAATATTTTTGAGTGAATATCTGCTTATGCACAGAGGAAGGTTTTTTGTTTTTGCTTTAACTTGGATTTTTGGAAGACAGTACGTAGTCAAGGACGGTGATACCAAAGATGAATCTTGAATGGGTGTTGGAGGATAAATTGTTCACAAAAATGGCATTTAAAAAAAATTTATTGTGCTTTAAGTGAAAGTTTACAAATCGAGACAGTCTCTCATAAAAAAATTTATGTATACCTTGCTATATATTCCTAATTGCTCTACCACTAATGAGACAGCACACTCCTTCTTTCCACTCTATTTTTGTGACCCCCTCTGCCCTCTCAGTCTCCCCTCCAGACAGGAGATGCCAGCATAGTCTCATGTGTCTGCGTGATCCAAGAAGCTCATTCTTCACCAGCATCATTTTCTAGCCCATAGCCCAGTCCAATCCCTGTCTGAAGAGTTGACTTTGGAAATGGTTCCTGTCATGGGCTAACAGAAGGTCTGGGGACCATGACCTCCAGTGGGGTCCTTCTAGTCTCAGCTTGACCATTTAGACTCGTCTTTTTATGAGAATTTGGGGTGTGCATCCCACTGCTCTCCTGCTCCCTCAGGGGTTCTCTGTTGTGTTCCCTGTCAGGGCAGTCATCAGTTAGTTGTAGCTGGGCACCATCTAGTTCTTCTGGTCTTAGGCAAACGTAGTCTCTGGTTTATGTGGTCCTTTCTGTCTCTGGGGCTTAAAATTACCTTGTGTCTTTGGTGTTCTTCATTCTCCTTGGTCCTGGTCGGTTGAGACCAATTGATGCATCTTAGATGGCCGCTTGCTAGCATTTATGACCCCAGATGCCACTCTCCAAAGTGGGATGCAGAATGTTTTCTTAATAGATTTTATCATGCCAGTTGACTTAGATGTCCCTTCAACCCATGGTCCCCAAGCCCCCACCCCTGCTACACCGGCCTTTGAAGTGTTCACAAAAATGGCATTTTAAAAAATGTCTTCAGGGACTCAAGACATTTGAGAGAGTGGAGAAGGGTTTAGGACAGTACCACTAGGATGATGCTAGAAGTCACAAGCAGGAACCTTGATATTATTAGGGCTTTGTATTCTAAACTATGGGTCAGTAGTGGCTCAGCAGTAAAATTATTGCCTTCCATGTGGGAGACCCTAGGTAGATTCCCAGGCAATGCACCTCAAGCACAGCTACCATACTCGCCTGTCAGTGGGCGCTTGTGTGTTACTGTGATGCTGAACAGGTTTCAGCAGAGGTTCCAGACTAAGACGGACTAGGAAGAAAGGCTTGATGATCTATTAAAAATCAGCAAAGGAAAACCATATGGATCACAGTGATCAGATCTGCAACCAGTCATGGGGAGTGGAACAGGATCGGACAGTGCTCTGTTGTGTTGTGCGTGGAGTCAGCTCGAGTTGGAGGCCAGCGTGACACCAGCTGACAATTCTAAACTAAGGCACTTAAAGTTTATCCTGAAAGCTGTGGTGTGAACCACTGAAGATTTTAAGTAAGGGAGCAACGTAAGATATAGATTTTAGAAAGATCTTTCTGATAACATTGTAGGAAATAGATTGAGATGTGAGCACTATTTTGGAGGCAAGGAAACTCAGAAGCCGTTTCAGTAATCTGAAAGGATTGGAGAGGAGTGATGAGTGCCTGACTTAAGGCAGTGGTAAAGAAGTGGAAGGCACGGAACAGATTCAAGGACTATTTACAGATTTAAACTGAGAGTATGCCTTTTTCTTTTAAGCTGCTTCTCCCTGTTTTTACCATATTTCAAGATTGTTGTTGTACCCCAACAAGTCGATTGCAGCTTAAAGCCACCCTATATGACAGAGTAGAACTGACCCCATAGGGTTTACCAGGGAGCATATTGCCAGGTCTTTACTCGCTCAGAGCAATTGGTTGGGTTCAAACCTCCAACCTTTCAGTTAGCAGCTGAGCACTTGAACCACTACACTACCAGGACTTCTTTTATTTCAAGATTAGCTGTCAGGAATTAGCTTTTTTCTGAAGTCTTCCCATAATATTCTAACTTTACTTGGTCTTTTTCACTTATGAATCAATACAGAAAGTAATCTGTTCCATACATTTAGCACCCAGTAGTTTTTTTTTTTTGGTTAGAATTAGCATTAGCAGCTATATTTTGGGTGCCGGAAACCATACTGTAACACTTGGCTTGTGTTACATCTAATTAAATTCCTACATGAAATCTATGATGTAGGTGGATGCAAATGAAGAAACCAAGTTACATGATCACATAGCCAATAATAGATGGTGCTAGAATTGGCACCCAATTTGCACTGGCTGCAAAGCCCATTCCTAACCCATTACTCAACTGTATTGTTTTGAGTGTGTACCTGTTCTTGTGGTTGAGAACCATGTCTTAGGTTTTTTTTGTACCTTGTAGTGTTGGACATATAGTAGATAATCATTACCTATAGATATCCCTTCTATTTAATCTGCATAAGAAACAATTCCAAGAAGGAAGTGGTGTGTGGAGCATGGTTTGTAAGTAACATTATTCTATGTCTCCTTTTCAGATTTGGATGGTGCTCTACTCTCAGGGCCAGATTGTGATAGGAATGTGAATGCAAGTTTATTGGTTGAAGCCAGCACCAGTCAAGATGGAAATGATGCTGGTAGGTGCTGTAGGCTTTTATTTTAGCAAGTATATGTACGAGGGTTTGAAGATGGAGAAATGTTTATCTACATGCTTATTAAGGGCCCGCTGCAGTTGCTCTCCTTTAGGGAGAGTTTTGTGTGTAAATACTTCAATCTGTGGTAGTTGTGTTTATGATGACAGATATTAGAAGCTTGGTAAATACAAATGAATAGATGTTTCTGGTTTTGTTTGTTTGGGGGAGCCATTGTTCAGAGACGTTTTTGAAAAAAATGTTATAAATATCAAAGATAATTAAAGTTAATAGAGTTTATGGCTTCCTGCTGGTATGTAGATGGAATGGGAATGGTAATTACGATAGCGGTTGACTAATGTATTTTAATTAGTTTTGATATAAAATAATATAATTTTGATGGCTACAAAATTATTTTGGAAAAATTGTTAAGCCTGAAGCAATGCATTTTAAACTTTCACAGAAAGGAAAGGGGTCGTTGGCACAAGGTCTGCCTCGAAAAAATGAACCACAGTCCTAAAAACAATGTTTTTATGGCATTATTAGCAAATGTTAATTAGTTTTAAGTAGCAATGTTAATATCAACTGTACTTTGAGGAAAGCTTGTTGCTTATAAAGACAAAGAATCTATGAGTCTCTTATGAGTAAAATAGAAGGGGGAAAAACTTTCTTTACAGAAAAAATGTCAAGATAAAAAATATAGATAGAATTGAAAAATATATTTTGCAGCCCCCACAGTAAATAATTTGCAACCATCCACAGTAAATCAGTGGATGTTAAGCCCACTGTTGTTGGGGGAAAGGATAGTCACATGGTCTCACAGATTACTCCGGTTACAAAGGGGAAAAAGATACCTTTACAATTAAGAGATCTGATGAACATCACTGTAAGCAAGTGATTAAACTTAGTATCACTAATAATAGAACAAACTGAAATTACGTGTCTTCTGATATGATAGACTGAGGCTTATGACATCACCTATGGAGTATGCTTGCCAAAAATGTTTAACCTGAATCTAGTCATGAAGAAAAAATCAGATCTAGATATCCAGCTATATGACAGTTGGTCCAGACTAAAATGTCAAGGTCATGAAAGACAAGCAAGGGAACTGCTCGATTAAAGGAGACCAAAGAGACAACTAAATGCCACATATCAGTCTTGATTAGATCCTGGGTCTAAAAAATGACTAAAGGGACATTTTGGGAACAGTTAGAAATTTGGATATGGAGTATACGTTAAATGGTATTAGTGAATCAGTTTCTTGAATGTGGTGCTGTGGTTATGTAGCAGAATGTCCTTAAAGATGCGTGCTGAATTATTTAGGGATGAAGTGATAAGTCCGCAAGTTGTTTTCAAATAGCACAAAAAAAGTATGTACATTTTACACATAGAGAAAGCACATGTCGCAAAACTAATATTTGTTGAAAATAGATAAAGGGATATGGATACATTGGTTCTTTCAACTTCTCTGTAGCTTTGACATTCTTGATAAGTTAAGGCTGTCCTTACAGAAAGCTGTTGGGACTTCTGAATAAAGTGTGCGCTGACCAAAATTAAGCCGTAGTTCTGAAGAAACTGCTAAGGTAGTTTACCCTGACTATTGAAAAGATTAAAAAAGCAAAATCATTTGAAATAAGTGGTTTACAGATCTTAATGGGTTGAATTGTGAAGACTTTTTGATTGTACAGAAAATCATTAACAAGTGCAAGGGTGTTTCATCATCCTGGCTTTCCAGTAATGCTGTTCCAGTAGTGGGTTTAATGGGCTATGCGGAGTCGTATGTAAACTTTGGGATTAGTGGATATACACATTTTCAGGGAAGGTGGTTGGCATTATTCTCATTCTCAAAAAACAAATCCCTGATTCAGAGTCTTCATTTTTAAAGATAGCATTTTGATCTATTAGTATTTTTGTAACTGAGATCAGCCTCTGTCTTACGATTAGATTACTTGGGTTTCAAAAACATTGCTTTTTTTTTTAGTTGCCATTATGAAAAAGCGTACCCAGAAGGATGGTATTGGACAGTAAGCACAGTTTTGAAGTAGATCCTTAATAACCCTAACGTGTATGGAATCACAGAGGCGCAATACCTTTATTCTAGTTCCTTAGTCTTTTAATTCTTACCTCTGCTACAGATAGTTCCTGACTTGTGTTTGAGTTATGACAAGCTACGCTTACAACCGTCTGGGTTTTCTTTTTCTAAACATCTTAGTTAAATGTTCTACGTCCAGTGTTGCAGCTCATAATTTGCTGCTGTTGTCATTTTTAGATGTTCAGTGTTAGAATTTACTGTTCAAAACACTACCGTATAGCAGGCTCTGAAAATTGTAAAAAAAGAGGTATTTGACCTACATCAGAACCAACTTAACAAGTGAGTCATCAGAATGAAGTGCCATCATAAGTCGGGGACTACCTGTAGTTATAAGAATTAGGAGAGATGGCAAGACTTTTGGGATGAGGCTTTCTTAGTTTGAATTATTTCAGATGTCAGGTGTTTCTTGGCTGTTAACATGGATGTTTTTTATTCTTTTACTATAGCTTACCTAGAGAATGATGGAATTTGAAGCACAAGAAAAAAAAAACTATCTCTTCTGTCTCCTTATACTTAATACATGGTGAATAATATGTAGTTGCAAATATTAACAGGAGCCCTGGTGGCGCAGTGGTTAAGTGCTTGGCTGCTAATTGAAAGGTTGGTGGTTTGAACCCACCACCTGCTCCACAGGAGAAAGATGTGGCAGTCTGCTACCGTACAGATTTACAGCCTTGGAAACCCTGTGGGGCAGTTCTACTCTGTCTTACAGGGTCGCTATGAGTTGGAATCAACTTGAGTGCAGTATTGGGGTTATTGTATTCAGCGAAATGCTTTCGAGGTTCATCCACGTTGTGGATGGTTACTCTATAAAAAGGTGTTTTGGTTTTAACGTGATTTCCGACATTAGTTTTCCAAGGCTTTTTGAGCAAGTCAAAAATATCATATACATGTTAGCATTTGCTATATACATGGATTCAATAAATAATTGAAGGATATATGTTTTAGGCATTAGAAATACAATGATGAGACAAGCACAGTGCCTGCTGTCCTGGAGCTTCCTTATTTTTTCAAGGATTTGGGCAGAATTGATAAACTTACCCTGCATACACCACGCCCATCACAGTTGCCATCACACACACAAAAATGTTCTCGCTTTAGGATTTTGAAAACTTTTCCTCAGACTATAAAACATAGTTAAATTATATAAGTATAGGTTTTCTTTGCATTAAAAAATGGGTAAAGTTATTCAAAGTACAAATCATTACTATTCCAAGTACATTAATAGTAAGTAATGAAGTACAATTTTTAAATATTTTAAAGAGCTTTTTGCCTTATTAGGTATTGGTATTTTCACCGAAGTAGAAATATTAAGTTTTAATTTTTAAGAGAGTCAGTGCTTCTGGTAAATAGATACTTGGGAATGAATTCTTAGGAAGTTCATTTTGGCAAACATTCCTTTATAAAACCACAGTGTCCATGGGAGGAAAATTAGTAAATAGCTGTAGGAATGAGCTATTCATACATCCTGGAGAGGAATGTTCTAGGCAGAGGAAAGAAGAAGTGCAGAGGCCTGCTTACCGTGGTGGGGAAAGCACAGACACCAGTGTGATCGGAATGGAGTGACCAAGGGTGGTTGGGAGCACAAAATGTAGGGCTTTATAAGATACTCATTATACCCGAGTGAGATGGGAAGTCCTTGCAGACTTTTAAGCAGAATAGTGACAGTCTCTGACTGCTGTGTTGAGAAATAGACTCTAGGAAGGCAGTAGTGGGAACAGGGAGGGAAGTTGCTGGCTGTTGAAAATGGTCCAGAGGCAAGAGTTGGTGGTTGACTAGACCAGGGTGGTAATAACCATGGAGTATTCTGGATATATTCATATTGCCAAATGATTCCTAGACCTAAGGAATTACAAACTGAAGGTGTAATTAAATTCAAAGGTGATCATTCCTGTTCTAGCTGGTCTGAAGGTCCTCAGGCACAAATTCCCTAAGGGATATTCACTATTCTATTTTGATTCTACCTTCTGGCCTTTTATTTAAAGATGGGGTTAGAAAGAAAAAGGAGACGTTTCCATGAACCCCGCGAGGGCATTCAGTTACCTGCTCCAAAGTATCTGAAACAGCAAACAAGGGTCTAGTAATAGAAGTACTTTAAATTTGTAGTTCCTCATATTTATATTTTTTATCTTTAGTTTCTCTGTACTGATAGTCTTAAAACAAGCCTATGTGATTGTCTTGGGTGCAGTAAGGAGATTGTGCCATTCTGTAGCTGGGCTTCAGGGTGGTAAATGTCTCAAGTGATAGAATAGCTAGGGATAACAGCTGTTAAGACAGTTCTGTTTTTAGAATGTTTTAAAACCCAGTGTTTAAACAGGGTGGTTTCTTGTGACCTTCACCTGCAATTAATGTAGTGTTCAGTTTCGTTTTTTTATTGAAATTTTTCCTATGGATGAATTCCGTTTTAAACTTTCAAATAGTTTTGTATAAGGTCCCTACCAGTCAGGATATTATAGTTGTGGTAATAAAGTATGAAGACTTCATTTATTTTTATTGACTAAGAGACAGGTCTTAATTACCATCATTACTTCAAAATCACTTTTTAATTGTATTAGGTACTTCGCATGATTTCAAATATGGGTTGATGCCTGGCCCTTCAAGCGATTTCAAGTATGGATTGATACCGGGTACTTCAAATGATTTTAAATATGGATTGATACCAGGTGCTTCAAACGACTTCAAATATGGATTATTGCCCGAATCTTGGCCAAAACAAGAAACCTGGGAAAATGGCAAGTACTAGTCAAGTAAACATTTACAGAATTCCGAAATAATTTTTAAAGATTAAAAGCTTCCATGGTTTTGATTTTTAAAAAGATCAGATATAGTACTCTATATCTGTTGCTGTTTTCAGAGACAGAAGAAGCTAAAGACACACTTTTGATAACAGATACTCTGTTTACTGTATAATAAGTGTTGTTTTTTTCTCTCAAAGGTGAATCATCTCTAACCATGAACAAATTAAAATGCCCTCATTGTAGCTATGTAGCCAAATACAGACGAACACTAAAAAGGCACTTGCTCATTCATACAGGAGTGAGGTCATTTAGCTGTGATATTTGTGGAAAGCTGTTTACTCGAAGAGAACATGTAAAAAGACATTCCCTGGTAAGTAACTTGAAATATAACTGATCCTTGAGATAAACTATATTTATGTCAGTGAAGTTTAAAGCGGTTTTAATATTGTAACTTGCATATTTAAGAAAGGTTGGTTGTTAGAGAAATTGCTGTAAATAAAGAATGCAATATGTGAACTGATACTGAACTCCACTCAGGAAAACAATGGTGTATTCACTCATAGTTAAATGAATGGTTTAATCTGAGTGGTTCAAATGCATTATATTGTCTATGCATACTATCCTTATACTGGATTTTTCCCCCCTTCAATTAGGTGCATAAAAAGGATAAAAAATACAAATGTATGGTGTGTAAGAAGATCTTCATGTTAGCAGCCAGTGTTGGAATAAGACATGGATCTCGGCGCTATGGTGTTTGTGTAGACTGTGCAGATAAATCACAACCAGGAGGGCAAGAGGGTGTCGATCAGGGACAGGACACAGATTTCCCTCGGGATGAGGAATATGAAGAGAATGAAGGAGGAGAAGCTGATGAAGAGCTGGTTGATGATGGAGAAGATCAGAATGACCCGTCTCGATGGGATGAATCTGGAGATGTTTGTATGTCTCTAGATGATTAACTGACCTACTATACTCCTCAAGGATGCTGCATTTGGACATAATATGAATCGACAATTTGAATTGTTGAACTTGAAGGCTTGCATAATATGGTACATAATATGGTAGTTATGTTGCTGTGAAAACTGTAGGGTCAAAGCCTTATAGCAAAAAAATTTTTTTATATTTGCACAGGACTGTACAGCAAACAACCTTGTGGTTGGATTACATGAAGTCCCCACATATTCAGTCAGTTATGAAAGTAAAAATATTTTTTATTTATAAGATATACAGTAACTCTTTGGGTCCTATGAAAATGTAGTACGTATCCTTGTAGAACTTACATTCATGTGCCACTTTAACATGAATGAATGAAGAAAATCCATTTATGGAAGTACAGTGACAGCTGACCCAATCACTCTGTCCATCAAACCACTCAGGCTAGTTTGTACTAGTAGAGTTTTGTTTCTATTTTTCTTTTTTTTTAAATAAGATTTTCAGTGAGGGGCTTTTCCAACCCCATTGGTTCTACTTTCTTGTATTTCCCAATTTAATTTGCTTCATAACTTAAACCAAGTCTCTTCTAGTCATAGGTATTATTTCTCAATTTTGTGCTGATAGGCATGTTTATAAGAACTGGAGAGGTAATTTATTGGAATGAACTAACTGACTTCCTCCACTCCCCCTTTCCTTTTTGACATGAATTTTACTACTTCACAAATGTAGAATGATGTTGCAAAGTTACCGTGGTGAAGTTGACAAATACCACTAAAATGATTATGATTTAGAAGTAACTTTCTCCTGCTGCTTTAATCTGATAAATGGTTACTATATGACGTTTTCTGACATGGCATTCTCGGTTTTGGGTATCTGTTACTTTGGCACTATTCTTGTTAAGCCTTTTTTTTTTTTTTTTTTGCCAGTGTACTATACCTCAGTCCTATTTGAAAGACATAAATCTTAATTGAAAGAAAAGTCATAGAAACAATGAGCAAGATGATATGTTTTATAATTTATCCTCCATGTCCAGTTTGGTTAGCTTGTTATGCAATATAAGTGAAATATCAGGTTTTTATTCCTGTGCCCTTTTTATCATTAAAATTAACACAAAAATTGCCTTCTCTTTTGTTTCATACTTACCCAGGATATTGTTTTAAAATTTTGGTGGATAATTAGTTTTTCAATTCCTTAAAGTCACCATACCTTGATACATACTCTTATTACTGGTAACCAGGATTCAACAATCTACAAAATCTTACAAATAAAATATTGAGAGGCTTTACGATTTATTGTTTTATTAACTGAATTCTTCAGGGTACAAAGGGTAAATATATTAAGCTAAAACTATCAGGTTTATTTAACCTGGTGGCAGATGAATTAGCTAATTAGATCATTGAACTCACAGCAACATTTCGCATAGTAATATTAACATGCACAGCATTTATCAGGAACATATTGTATATTATATAAGATTGAAGGACATCATATTTTCAACTTTCTTTTAAATAAAAATTGAGTATATTTTCCTATTTTATATCAGGTAACTAAATTATGCTAGTCATGTGGAAAAAATTGCAAAGTGTACTTTGACAGACAAAATCCTTTTGGTGCTCCATCTGATCAAAGTTGATAAGTTGGTATATTTGAAGAGACAAGTGTTGTCATTGTCTCTTATTTCAGTAGAATGATGGTTTGATGATGTGTTAGACACTGGCGTTTCTGCTTGGATAAATCAAAGATAAATTACAGTTACACAGCTAGATGCATCTTTGGACATCTAAACGTTATTATAGTTTCTACATAACTATAAACTGGACAGGTGACTAGCTTTGGTTTCATTTTTGTTGAAAACTGAAGAATACATCTTATTCTCAGTGTTCTAGTCAGATGAGTAAAATGTTGTTCTGGTGGGGTCCAAAGTAGAATTAGCTGGGCAAAGATACTATGAATGAGAAAGTATTTTAAAACGTACAATGTTCTGCTTTGTGAATATGTAAGTATAGTATAAAGATTTCTTTCATCCCATTTATCCCCCTCCTTTAAAATAAACCATAGTTTACAATTGGTAGATCTGTCTATATATAAATATATATTAAAGAGAAAAGATATATATCTGAAAATCACCTAAATCTGCTTTATTAGACTACAGTTCACTTATTGCATAGAAACTGGACTTGGCTTTACATTCTTAATGTACTTTTACTTTTCTTTAAGATATGAACTTATTCTCTTGAAACTGAATTTTCTTTTACTTAAATCATTTATGTATATCTGGTAAATTATGACCAAATTTTTGTTAGATTGCATACAGTAAATTGAAATATACACTTGGTACACTACAGGATTGTTGTGCTTTTGTTTTGGTTTTAGTTGGAAACAAGGTTTGATGTAGATGGGTTGTTACTGTTAATTTAAAATATAATTGTCCATTACCTTTTATATTGTGTTATGACAGATTTGGCTATATTTTTAGTCAACTGAAATATAATACTTTAAAGGTTTGTTTTTAGAAAGGTAATCCAAAGGAAAATGTTTATACTCTTGACTATATTAGCCTCAGCCTATATAAAATTTCTTCTTTTAAAGTAAACGTTTTACCAGAAACAAAATTGACAGATTTTTCTACTTGCTGACTGCCTAATTTATTTTGTTTTATGATCTTGAGGGACTGTCTTTTTCCTCTAGATCTTTTTTAAAAAATAGTTTTAGTACTAAGGTATACTACTGGACATTTCTATTTTTTTAAGTATATTCTTTTTTCTGACTTACAGTACAATTTCAGGAAGTTGACAGATATTAAGAACTTAGGATTGGTCTCAGAGGTAACAATGGAATACTCATAATTTTGTCTATGGAGCCCTGGCAGAATTATGTGGTACACACTTGTTGAATTTTTCTCTTGTAACTTATATTTTAAATGAAATATATTTTAGAGCTTTTAATTTTAATGAATGGGAAGAGTATAAACTTTCTTTCATATTCACTCTCTAGTAGCAGTCCCTCCCATAAATAAAGATCATGTATTCGTTCTTTATGATTCTCAGAGACAGTTACTTCCATATGGTCCCATCTTTGTCATTGTTAACTGGCCGTATTTTTCATATTCACTAGATGTTTTGCTAAATTCTAGCATCCTAGCAATTTAGAGCTAAAAGAAAAACTTTAGGAAGGGGACACTGAACAGTAATGAGTAGCTTTGAAATTTGGGGGTAAAACACTAGCTGGTTTAGGTGGAGCCATTCTGATGAAGAGTGAGAAAGCACTTAGAACACTACCTGCTACATAATAAGTGCACACTACATCTTAGCTGTTTACTTATAGATGTGAACCAAGAAGGGGGAAAATCATAAAAAGGGCAAAGGGAGGGAGAAAATAGGAAATGCAAGGATTAAGGCTTGGAAATTTGTATTAATACAATACAGCGTAAAAGGAGGCCTAAAGATGGAGTAGCATAGTATGGGGGAATGTGATAGAAAATAAGTTTTAAAAATCTTAAACTAAAAAACATTGAGCTTTATTTATATTTTTAGGATTTTCTGAACGTGGTGTGAAAGGTTTAGGTTTATTTTTCTGAATAGTGATTCCAAAAGCTACCATTTTTTTGGTACCCATGGAGTGCCTACTTGTGCCGTTTGTTGCGCTTTACATCACTGAAACCCCTATAAGGTAGGTGCTATTGTCTCCATTTTATAGATGAGGAAAGACTCAAAGAAATTCAGAAATTTGCCTGATTTAACTCCATTAATCAGGTCTGATTCTGATGCCCGTATCTTTCCAGGAGGCTCTATTTCTGCCTCATTAAATAGCTCTTTTGTAGAATTTCAGCTCTTTAAAGAAGTCTTTCTATGGAGACGTTTCCTCTATAAAACGCCCATACAGCTGTTTTAGAAATTTGGGTGTCTGATCTGTCCTCCCCCAAATAAATACCTTTACTACTCTTCCCTCCCAATAAAGCAATTGTTTTGTCACTTGACTGTAATAAGGTACCCAAACACAGTGTAGCACATGCTATTAATTGGCTGTAGCATTTTCATTTTTAAAAGGATGGTTTTTAACTGAACTAGATATGAACCCCAGTTTTGTCTGTGCCGTTCAGTCACCCAGATCCTTAAACTTAACTATGGTACATAAATATGTGCTTAGAACTAGCAGGTGTTTTTTTCTTAGTGACTTTAGGATTTAAAATGGGAAGTTCTTTTCCTGCAATATCCCTGCATTCAAGTGAACAATTCTAGGTAGTTTAAAATGTGTTAGGGATAAGCACACATGAAAAAATGATTTCTAGCCTTGAATTTTATGACATTGGGTACTTAAATTTGGAGTACACTGGCTATTGAGAACAAAATATTTGGGTTGAGGAGGGGGATGGTTGAGGCCGTTATGAAATGGGAGAATCATCATTTTAAACCCTGTAAACATAAAAGAATACTTTCTTCTGCCTGCTGTTTGTAAAAGCTCTTTGGTAAGATCTTTTACGAAGACCAATTTTTTTTTTTTAATGTAATTTACCTACCTAGTATAAGTGTCCTCAGACATGTATGTAAACTTCCAAAACTGTTTTGTCTGTGTATTTAGAAAATACACAAGAATCTTTATCAAACCTAAAAATATAAACTTGTGAGCACTAAACCGCTTCTGGCTTTGTGAATTTTATTGACTCTGACATTTAATTCAGATTTTTTTGCCTTTAAAGTAAGTGTACTAATTTAGAATAATTGGAGTAGGGGAACACCTTTGTAAATTTTGACTTGCCTGTAATTCAGATATCTTTGTACGTAAGGTTTGCCTTGTAGTTTGAATTATAGAATATTGTAAGGGTTTTTTGTTTGTATGTTTTTATATGAAAGTGTATAAATGACACAGACTACCTCGTAATAAGTAAATCCTTGGAGAGTTGCTTTAATAGATAGCAGTGATTTGTGATGAGTATCATCTGTCTTTCATCTTTACTCAGGATTTTGAAAATCTTTAAAAAATATTTCCCTGTCATTTACCCTGGTGCATAATTTTGGGCCAGTGGGCTGAAAAGCAAAGATAAACTATTGCTTCATCCTGTAAATAACTTATTAGAAGATTAACAAATTACAAGTTGTCCCAGGGTTCTCTAGAGGAACAAAACCAATGAAGCGTATCAATTTAAATATGTATAGATTTATTTCAAGGAAATGTCTTGAGCAGTTGTGCAAGCTGGCAAGTCCCAGATCCGTGGGTGAGGTCCAGGCTGGAAGCTTGTGTTGACTCACATGGTTGTGGGGGCTGATGAACCCAAAATCAGTAGGTCAGGCAGCAGGCTGCTGGCTCGTGTCCCAAGAACCGGAAGTCAGAAGATGACAAGTTGAATGCAGGATCCAGAGAGCAAGCTTTGCCAGAACATTCACAGACATATTGAATGCAGGCCACACCCCCAAGGAAACTCCCTTTTCAACTGATTGGCTGCTCCCATCAGATCACTAAATGAAGGATGATTACATAATGTCTGCCAAACCACTGAGAATCATGGCCTCGCCAAGTTAACACATAACCATCATACAGATATGTAATGTTTCAAGTTTTTATATTTAAATTTAATATAGGAAAAAAAATACCTAATTTGTTTTCTAGGTTTTTCTCTTTTTAAGTTAGTAATAGTTACTAGAACAAAGGAAACCAGAATGACCATCTATTCAGACTTGACTAAAGAACGTTGATTTAGTTTGGAGAAAGGTGAAGGAAAGAGCAGCAGCTGCATAGGGTATTTTAAATGTGAAGAATTGTCATGTGGCAGAATAATTATATATTGTATATGGTTTTAAGATGTTAGAATTGGGACCATTTGGCTCAAGATTAAAAAGCAAGTTTTAAACAACCAAAGGTGAAGTGGAGTTGCTTCAGAGAAGACTGAATTTCTTTACTGTAGCACATGTTCACGACAAAGTGGAGCTTACCTGGTGATGGCCTTGGCTGAGGCAGTGTTGACCATTTCTGTTTCACAGAGTGTTTTTGTTTTATTTTGATGGGGTGGGCCTTCATGTTTTTATTTTGCTTACTGAGAACATTAATACTATATGTAGTAATAAAAATTCCATAATGGGTAATTTGTCACCAAAAAAGACAAAATTGGGATTTAGATATCAAATTAAGCTTTATGGAAGAATTCACTAATTGCGGTTTTTTGCTCCTCTCTCTTGTTTTCACTACAAATCATTGTACAGAAGTACAGTGTTTTCGCTACAAATCATTGAGAAGTGTAGCAAACTGAATTATTGGATCTATTGTTAGATAAGAATATTAGAGGTCCTTCAAAACTTAGTCTCTGGCATAAATGTTTTCTGAAGTTTGAACTAAAGAAAATAAACTACAGGGAATCTATTAAAATTAATGAAAAACAGGCTCTTCTGCATGGTGCCTTTAAATGCTATTAATATTACCTTTTCACTGTCAGGCAGAATGTTTTTTGAGACGAGTTTGGCAGTGAGAAAATAGTACTCGCAAGCATAACTAGAAAGGTATGTTTTAAAATCTTAGTGGAAGATACACAAAAGACAATCTAACTTCTTGACATGTATCCCAACAGTTGGTGAGAGAGCAATAAATCAAACAATTTCAATATAATCATAGAAATTTTTAGGTTGAAAGAGACCTTAAGAGTATTTAATGAGGAATCGAGGCCAAGAAAGGTTAATACAGCAACATTGTCAGTTTTAGTACCCAGGGCTCCTGTACTTCCACTTCACTATCTTTTTCCCTGTATCAAACTGTCATTCAAATCGTGTTTTTTCTAGCAAGGTCTTGAAATTTGTGTAAGATTGGGGAAAACGTGGAAATTACAGACTACAAAGTATACTCAGATAATTGATGCTCCGTATTTACTAAGTAAATGACTAATGACATTAGCAATTCTTTTGATAGGATTTTGCCTACTAGTATCTCATGGTGTGTAGCTATCAAACAAACTAGTTTCATTTAGGGGTAGTAGTTTTGTGCTGCCAAGTACTCACACTCATAGGTGACCATAGCTCAAGATGTAATGACCAAGTATCATATAGAGATCTCAACGCAGATAGCCTTTTATTTTGTGATCCCTCCTCCCCACCCCCCATACCATCTCCATTACTCAAAATAGGAGATTAAGTATTAGCTGTTTGTGGCAAAATATTTGTTTTAAAATAATGGACTGGCATAACATCTAAATGTCTAACATTCAGAGTGTATATAAGGAAGATGTTAAAAACTAGAAAGCCATATTTGAGTTTACTCTTTGATGTAGAGTAAAACAATGCATTAATAAAGATTTTGGATTTAATGTTTTAGTTGCCCATACGATTTTTGTATTTGTGAAGAGGGATTTTGAGTGTTGGCATTTATATTTTATCATATGAAAGGTATGTGTCCATGTGAAAGGTAAGATAAGATTTAATCAACCCGCTTCCTATCCCCAAGTCAGCTGGTAGCATCTTGATTCCTAAATTGGGGTGATGGCATGCATTTACATGGAGATGTGGGTAACTCTCCAAAGAAAGTTTTGTCACACTAATTTTTCAGATAGTTGCCACTTAAATCATTAAATAAGACTAACATTCCCAAAAATGGCAGTGTAGCAAGTATACTAGTCCAGGGTTATAACCCTCATTTATAGTAAAGAAACTTGAGGAAATTATTAAGAGTAAACAACCAGTTTTATATATATGCTGTCAGAGTTTTTCTCTCCTTGGTACTCTTAAATTTCCCTATTTTTGCCCTATTCCTGCCTTCTGAATGTCGCTGTCTCTTTGGCACCCTAGTCTGTATTTGTTGGCCCTTCTTTGCTATTACCGGTGACTTAACACTATGCTCCCCATATGAGCTCCCATTTCAGTCTGTGGACTCTTCTATGGTCAGACATTTAACACACGCATGTTGAATGCTCATTGTCAAAAAATGATTAAGCCTTGTGATGGATAATAAGGTCATACTGTATATGCTGTTCTCAATTATTCTGCTACTGCAAGCCACTTGAGATGGGAAATTAGACAAGTAGAGAACTGCCTACCAAAACGATCTTTCAACAAGTATAAAAATCAGGTATGGGTGGAGGATAGGTGCTCTCGAGTTGGTTCCAACTCATACCGACCCTATGTACAACAGAACGAAACACTGCCTGGTCTTGCACCATCCTTAAAATCCTTGTGCTTGAGCCCATTGTTGCAGCCACTGTGTCAGTCCATCTCGTTGAGGGTCTTCCTCTTTTTCATTTACTCCCTACTGAGCATGATGTCCTCCAGGGGCCAAAGTACAGGAGACAAACTCTTTACCATTGTTTCTTCTAAGGAGCATTCTGGTTGTACTTCCAAGACAGATTTCTTTGTTCTTTGGCAACTCATGGTATATTTAATACTCTTCACCAACCCCATAACTTAAAGGCATCACTTCTTTGATCTTCCTTTTTCATTCTCCAGCTTTTACATGCATATGAGGCAATTGAAAATACTATGGCTTGGGTCAGGCTTACTTTAGTCCTCAAGGTGACATCTTTGCTTTTTAACACTTCAAAGGTCTTTTGTAGCAGATTTGCCCAAAGCAATACGTCATTTGACTTCTTGACTGCTACTTCCATGGGCGTTGGTTGGCATCCAAGTAAGATGAAATCTGTGACAACTTCAGTATTTTTTCCATTTATCATGATGTTGCTTACTGGCCCAGTTGTGAGGATTTTTGTTTTCTTTATGTTGCGGTGTAATCCATACAGAAGGCTGTAGTCTCATCTTTATCAGCAGTGCTTCATGTTCTCTTCACCTTCAGCAAGCTAGGTTGTGTCATCAGCGTAACACAGGTTTTGATAATGAGTCTTCCTCCAATCTTGATGCCACCTTCTTCATATAGGCCAGCTTCTCTGATTACTTGCTTAGCATACGGATTGAATAAATATGGTGAAAGGATATAACCCTGACGCACAGCTTTCCTGACTTTAAACCACGTAGTATCCTCTTCCTGTGTCTGAATGACTGCCTCGGTCTATGTACAGGTTCCTCGTGAGCACAATTGAGTGTTCTAGAATTACCATTCTTCACAGTGTTATCCATAATATGTTAATGATCCACACAGTTGAATGCCTTTGCATAGTCAATAAAATACAGGTAAACATCTTCCTGGTATTCTCTACTTTCAGCCAAGATCCATCTGACATCAGCAAAGATATCCCTCATTCCACATCCTCTTCTGAGCCCGGCTTAAATTTCTGGCAGTTCCCTGTTGATGTGCTGTTGCAACCATTTTCAAATTACCTTCAGCAAAATTTTACTTTTGTTTGATATTAATGATTGATAATTTCCACATTCTGTTGGATCACCTTTCTTTGGAATGGGCACAAATATGGATCTCTTCCAGTTGGTTGGCCAGGTAGCTGTCTTCCAAATTTCTTGGCATAGGGAAGTGAGTGCTGCCAGCATTGCACTTGTTTGTTGAAACATCTCAGCTGGTATTCTGTCAATTCCCGAGGCCTTGTTTTTTGCCAAAGCCTTCAATCCACCTTGAACTTCTTCCTTCGAGACTATTGGCTCTTGATCATATGCTATCTCCTGAAATGGTTGAATGTTTGCCAATTTTTTTTTTTTTTTGGTACTGTGTATTCTTTCCATTTTCTTTTGATGCTTCCTGTATCATTCAATATTTTCCCTGTAGAATCCTTCAGTATTGCAACTCAAGGCTTGAATCTTTTCTTCAGTTCTTTCAGTTTGAGAAATGCTGAGTGTGTTCTTCCCTTTTGGTTTTCTAACTGCAGGTCTTTGTACATTTCATTATAATACTTTATCTTCTCAGACTGCCCTTTGAAATCTGTTCAGCTCCTTTACTTCATCGTTTCTTCCATTCGCTTTAGCAGCTCTTAAGTTCAAGAGCAAGTTTCAGCCTCTGTCCTGACATACATTTTTGTCTTTCTTTCCTGTCTTTTTAATGACCTTTTGCTTTTCTTCATGTATGATGTCCTCGAAGTCATTCCACAGCCTGTCTGGTCTTCGGTCATTAGTGTTCAGTGCATCAGATCTATTGTTGAGATGGTCCAAATTCAGGTGGGATATAGTCAAGGTTGTATTTTGGCTTTTGTGGACTCACTTTAATTTTCTTCAGCTTCGACTTTAGCCCCTGGTCTTGTTCTGACTGATGATATTGAGTTTTTCCGTCTTCTCTTCCCACAGATGTAGCTGATTTGATTCCTGTGTATTCCAACCAGTGAGGTCCATGTGTATAATCGCCATTTACATTGTTGAAAAAACATATTTGAGATGAAGAAGTTGTTGGTCTTGCAAAATTCTGTCATGTGATCTCCAGCATCATTTCCATCACCAAGGCTATATTTCCAACTCCTGATCCTTCTTCTTTGTTACCTACTTTTGTATTCCAATAACCAGTAATTACCAATCCATCTTGATTGCATGTTTGATTAATTTCAGGCTGCAGAAGTTGGTGAAAATCTTCAGTTTTTTCATCTTTGGCCTTAGTGGTTGGTGCAAAATCTTGAATAGTTGTTTTCATTAGTCTCCCTTGTAGGCATATGGATAGTATCCTATCACTGACAGTATTGTACTTCAGGATAGATCTTGAAATGTTCTTTTTGACAATGTCATTCCTCTTCAAGTTGTCATTACCGGCGTAGTAGACCATATGATTGTCTAATTCAAAATGGCCAGTACCAGCCCATTTCAGCTCATTAATGCTTAGGATATTGATCTTTATGTGGTTCGTTTTGTTTTTGACAACTTCTAATTTTCCTAGATTGATAGATACTTCGTACTTTACATGTTCTGATTATTAATGGATGTTTGCAGCTATTTCTCATTTTGAGTCATGCCATCTCAGCAAATGAAGGCCCCAAAAGCTTTACCCCATCCTTAAGACCGACTCCTTTCAGGAGGGAGCTCTTCCCCAGTCATCTGTTGAGTGCCTTCCAAGCTGAGGGTCTCATGCTTCTCACACTATAACAGACAGTGTTCCACTGCTATTCATGAGGTTTTCACTGGCTACTTTTTTCTGAAGTAGACCACCAGGTCCTTTTTCTTTGTCTTTGTCTGGAAGCTCTGCTGAAACCTGTCCACCATGGGTGACCCTGCTGGTATTTGAAATACTGGTGGTATAGCTTCCAGCATCACAGGTACACACAAGCCACCACAGTACAATAAACTGAAGTAGGATGACTACAAATATAAAACGGTGCAGACTGAGTTAAGATGTCCCCTTCAACTTAATAAAAGAAAGAATACCTTTACCTTGAATATATATCTTAAAGTCTTGAGGAAAAGATTTGTTACCCCTTATATATATTTTTTTTATATTGAACAAGTATGTAGTATTAGCAAAGCTCTTTTCTCAGAAGACTCAGTATGCATTTGAGAAACTGACACCTTACTAGAGCCTACCTACTGTTTTGAGGGCCTAGACGATGAAGGCATTTTGACCTAGAGGAGACTTCCCAACTAATAAAGCAGTTCAGTAAAATTGCAGGCCCTTAGAGTTAATGTATCACATATTTCTTTTGCAGAGAAGGAATATCATATCTTTACAAAGGGTGAAATCACAAGCATCTGTCGTTTTTTTCAAGTTATTCTCAAGGAAAATGATAATTTTGATGTTTCTTTTTTTAAACACAGAAATTATACCCAATTGTCTCATTCATGTCGTGTGTGTGTGTGTGTGTGTGAATTTTGCACTTAGCTTTTTTAATCAGGGTTCTAATAATGTAAGGGTCAGCAAACTTTCTGTAAGGGGCCAGATAATAAATAGTTTTGGCTCTATGGGCCACATGGTCTCTGTCACACTTTTCTCCCTCCCTCTCAGCTTGGTCCTTGCAATCAGCACATACAGTGAATAACGACGTGCCTTGTTAACATCAGTGAATTACTTCCTTTCCAGATGTACAAATCTGGACTAACAGCGGGCCTTATACTTTAGTCCAGAAGGAGAACAACTTTACTCAGATAGCTCTGATTAAACAATAAGACCTTCATAGGGTTTCATTTATACACTCATCTCAGTACTCAAGCTGTTTCCATCTCTTTTATACTCTGCTTCCTAAATAAAAGAAATAAGGAATACATTAGATTCAGAAATACACTCAGAGTTCATGAGAGGAGAATTTTACTTGCTGATTAAAATAGGTACCTTTCTAATCTAGACCGTTTTTATTGCCACTTTATCCTGTTTTAAAAGATCTTTTTATTTAGATCGGATTTCAATCTTAACTGAATATTCTGTAGCCTTTAGAAAGTAAACTATTTGGGAGTCTTCCATTAATATCTACACTCATAAAAGATGTCAATAAATTGGATTTTCCAGCCATCTTGAGCATAGCTTGAAAATGCTAAGCTTGTGGGCTATTGAGCTAAAATACCAAACCTGAAAAACACTTTCCCTCAAGCCCCTGAAGAAATAAACTCCCAAGATCAAAGACTAGAACTAAATCAGAAGTCAGTATCATTGTTTCAAACACTGATTCCCCATTTTAAGCCCTACTGAGGACGATCTTGGGGGTTTTGTGATGCTCAGTTTCTTACAATAGTAGACTCTCAATAAGTATGTATCAAATGAACCAAGCGCTGAACATAGTTGTTTATAGTTAACTCAATTTAAAACACTTTCAATATCTATCTAAACTAGTTCCAATTTTTTTCCTTATTAAAAAAAAAAAACTATAAGGTTGAAATTAATCACAATCGGAGGTTAGTCTAAGGGATTAAAAAAAAAAAGTATTGCTCTTCCTGTCTAATGAGATACTATCCCACTGGGTACCTCATTAATACCCAGTGGGAAATAGCAAATATAATCAGAAATGACGTGATGGTGCAGCTCTGAGAGAGACATCTGTTAAGAATACCGCAGGGTTACTACCTCATGTCCCATTCACTCCTCTGCCCACCGCAATCTAGATTTTACCTTCAACATTTGAATGAAACTACCTTCATAAAAGGAACCCTGGTGGCACAATGGCTAAAGCGATCGATTGCTAACTGAAAGATCAGTGGCTGGAAACCACCAGCAGCTCCACGGGAGAAAGATGTGGCAGTCTGCTTCCATAGAGATTTACAGCCGTGAAAACCCTATGGGCTCGCTGAGTCAGAACTGACTCGATGGCAGTGGATTTTTTGGGGGGTGGGGGGATGGGCAGGGGTAAGAAGTTCGAATCCACAAGCTGCTCCTCGGGAGAAAAGTGGCAGTCTGCTTCTGTAAATATTTACAGCCTTGAAAATTCTATGGGGCAGTTCTACTCTGTCCTATAGGGTCACTATGAGTCAGAATTGACTCAACAGCAATGAGTCTGGTTTGGTTTAGACCCTCATAAAGGCCATTAATGACTGTAATTGCCAAATCTTTACCACACCGTACAGGATTTGGCACTGGTAATAACTAATATCCTTCATGTGACTCTCTTACTTCGCCTGGTAAGTACTGGCTTTCCCTTAGTTCTTTGCTGGCACTCTTCTTTCCATGTGTTCTTTACCTAGGTGTTCTTATTCATTGCTAATGACCACAGTCACTTAAACCCTGGTGACTTTCGGCCTTGACCTCTGTTTAGGGCTTACAAATACTTGCTTAAACGACATCATTCATTGTCATTTGATGTAAAAAGGATTTTTTTTTTTTTTTAATCACAGTCCTAATTTGGGTCACAGTTCTTTAGTTTCTCTTATGTCTTTCTTAGGGTCTTTAGATTTGCATTCTACCATATGGAGTCTCATCATGGCCTGATATTGCATTGCAAAGCCACCTTTAGAAAAGTTATTTTTCAGAAGATATTTAATGCATGCCAGCCCCTTTAACACATTATTTGATGAGGTGGTATCTAGCTGACTTTGTCATGTCACCACATGTATGTATCTCTAGTAACTATCATAAACTAATAGAAAATTAGTGCTGAAGGGACCTTAGAAACAACTACTTATCTGATATACCTCTACACATAGTTGTCCAGCCTCTGCTTGAACTCATTCCATAAATAATCACCTCCAGCTAGGTACCTCACACAGCAGGTCAGAATAGCTTGGGGTCCTATCAGAGTTCTTGGCTGAGTCCAGTTGAAATCCGTCTTCTTACAACTTCCACACATTGATCTTTATTCCATCTTCCAGAGCCACACAGATTAAGTCTGATCCTCCTCCATAATGGTGTATGTAACTGTGGAAATTGGAGGGGTGGGTGCTTATATTGTATTTGAGAAATACTTCCCAAAAAACCAAACCCATTGCCATCAAGTCAAGTCCAACTCATAGCAAACCTATAGGACAGAGTAGAACACAGACTGCCACATCTTTCTCCTGCGGCCAGTGGGCTTCAACCACTGACCTTTTGGATAGTAGCTAAGCGCTTTAACCATGGCACCTCCAGGGCTCCTTGAGAAGTACTTAGGACGTTAAAATCTTTCCATGCCTAGAAAAGTCTACATTTTCCTTTCTATAGGTGTATCAGAAACCCATGCTGTTCATCCTTTCCCAGTTCAATGTTTCACTCTTTAAGACTAAGAATTGAATATTTAATATGAAAAACTGACATCCAAGAGATTTTAAAGAAAAATATTTAGAATTATTTCTTGTAAACTAAAATATTAATTTTCTGGCACTGGTATAATATTTATCTTGGAGAAAGCAAGTTTAACCCTGTGTTAAGATTAAATTTGCAGTTTGATCTCAAAATTTAAATGTTGCTTAACCTCAGGCTTTCAGGAATTTCATAATAAATTGTTTTTTTTAATGCAGTAAATTTTTAACATGAATAAATTTTATGATTCAACTTCTTTTAGAAAACCTATTACAGAGAAGGTGAGTTAATGTTTTTCTTCAATTGCATTTTAGACCATATTCTAAAAGAAGGCAGAAATATTTTAATTTTTATTATAAAATTCTTGAAGAACTTAAGGTATCTTTAGACTCAAGTCATTCCTTCAGCAGCAGGATAGACTTATAATTATGGCTGCTTTATTGTTTTTATACTTACTTTGAAAAAGATTATAAGGACCTAGTAGGGAAGCCCTGGTGTCTAAGCTGGTTAGTTTCGGTTCAAACCCCTGCTGAGAATTTGCATTTCTAACAAGTTCCCAGAAGATGCTAATACACTGGTTAGGGGCCAGTTCTGAGAACCGCTAGTAGAGCAAACCAAAACCAAACCTTTTGCCATTGAGTTGATTCCGACTCATAACAACCACATACCACAGAGTAGAACTGCCCCATAGGGTTTCCAAGGACTGCCTGATGGATTCAAACTGCTGACCTTCTGTTAGCAGTCGTAGCTCTTAACCACTACACCACCAACAGTTCCACTAATATAGGAGTGGTTCTCAAAATTTATTATACATAAGTATCACCTGGGGATTTGTTAAGATGTAGATTCTGATTCAGTATACCTGGGGTGGGAATGCAAAACTGGAATGAAATGGTTCAAAGCCCTGGGAGATACTGTCCTTGTTAGGTAGGCTCTTTAAGTCCTAATTTTTTTTTTTTAATTGTGCTTTAGATAAAGGTTTACAGAGCAAACTAGTTTCTTATTAAATAATGTACATATTGCTTTGTGACTTTGATGGCCAATCCCTCCACGTGTCCACACTCTTCCATTCTTGACCTTGGGTTCCCCATTACCGGGTTTCTTGTCCCCTTCTGCCTTCTTGTCCTTGTCCCTGGGTTGGTGTGGCCATTTAGCTCATTTTGTTTTATGGGCCTGTCTAATCTTCTGCTGAAGGGTGAACCTTAGGAGTAACTTCAGTACTGAGTTAAAAGGGTGGTCTCTGGGGACATCTAAGTCAATTGGCATAATAAAATCTATTAAGAAAACATTCTGCACCCCGCTTTGGAGAGTGGCGCCTGGGGTCTTAAACGCTAGCAAGAGGCCATCTAAGATGCATCAATTAGTCTCAACCCACCTGGAGCGAAGGAGAATGAAGAACACCAAAGACACAGGGTAATTATGAACCCCAGAGACAGAAAGGGCCTCATAAATCAGCCTGAGACCAGAAGAGCTAGATGGTGCCCAGCTACAACCGATGACTGCCCTGACAGGGAACACAACAAGCACCCTTGAAGGAGCAGGAGAGCAGTGGGATGCAGACCCCAAATTCTCATAAAAAGACCAGACTTAATGGTCTGACTGAGACTAGAATGACCCCGGAGGTCATGTTCTCCAGACCTTCTGTTAGCCCAAGACAGGAACCATTCCTAAAGCTAACTCTTTAGACAGGGATTGGACTGGACTATGGGATAGGCAATGATACTGGTGAAAAATGAGCTTCTTGGATCAAGTAGACACATGAGACTATGTTTGCATCTCCTGTCTGAAGGGGAGATGAGAAGGTAGAGAGGGTCAGAAGCTGGATGAATGGACATGAAAAGAGAGAGTGGAGGGAAGGAATGTGCTGTCTCATTAGTGGGAGAGCAATTAGGAGTACATAGCAAGGCATTTATAAATTTTCGTATGGGTGTCCGACTTGATTTATAAACTTTCACTTAAAGCACAATAAAAATTTTTTTTAAAAAAAGGGTGTCCAGGGGCCATTCTCTTGGGGTTTCTCCAGTCTCTGTCAGGCCAGTAAGTCTGGTCTTTTTTTGTGAATTAGAATTTTGTTGTATATTTTTCTCCAGCTCTGTCCAGGACCCTCTATTGTGATCCCTGTTAGAACAGTCGGTGGTGGTAGCCGGGTACCATCCAGTTTTGCTGGTTAAGTCCTAAATATTATTGAATGTTCTTTAGCGTAATATTTCCTTCAAAGTTTGAACTTTAAAAATATGAGTCAAGAAAGGGCCACAGGAACCAGAGACTACATCATCCTGAGACCAGAAGAACTAGATGGTGCTCGGCTACAACCGATGACTGCCCTGACAGGGAACACAACAGAGAACCCCTGAGGGAGCAGGAGAGCAGTGGGATGCAGACCCCAAATTCTCGTAAAAAGACCAGACTTAATGGTCTGACTGAGACTAGAAGGACCCCCAGTGGTCATGGCCCCCAGGTCTTATGTTGGCCCAGGACAGGAACCATTCCCGAAGCCAACTCTTCAGACATGCATTGGACTGGACAATGGGTTGGAGAGGGATGCTGGTGAGGAGTGAGCTTCTTGGATCAGGTGGACACTTGAGACTATGTTGGCATCTCCTGCCTGGAGGGGAGATGAGAGGGTAGAGGGGGTTAGAAGCTGGCGAAATGGACTCGAAAAGAGAGAGTGGAGGGAGAGAGTGGGTAGGGGGAGAGAAATTGGAAGTGTGCAGGAAGGTGTATATAAGTTTTTGTGTGAGAGACGGACTTGATTTGTAAACTTTCACTTAATAAAAATTATTTAAAAAAATATGAGTCAAGAAATTCCATAATAGCCCCCCAAAATGCATTCTATAAAGTTTATTGCATGCTGTTTGGAAATTACCACCACAGCTTCCATCTCTCTGGGCACTAAATCCGAGAATATGAGCGAGTGGCGCATCCTAGCACAGTTTACCTGTGTAAGTGATGGGTTTTTTTTTTTTCCATTTCAACAATTTATGGATATGAGAGGAAAAGAGGGAATGTTTTTACTCTCTAAACTTTTATCACTGACATCATGCCAATTTGTTATAATGTTTATGTTTAATGCAAGCAATTTCTTTGTAATAATCACTGTAACACTCACCTAATCTCGAAATGGCCTTTTCTGGAAACGAGGTGCCAATGATGCATACAGATAATATTTTTGCAAGCAGAAAATGGATAAATATGCATTAGTTGGTTTGCCATTGTCAAAATCCATGTTCTGCATATATGATGGGAGTGATTTGAAAAACCAGTTAAGAATTTTTCTGATTCATCATACTGCCATTAAGGCCCTACTTTTCAAGGCATCTTTTTTCTTATAGTCTCATCTTTAGTAACAAATTCCTTGTTGGAGATGGTTAGTGAGAGAGAACTGCTAAGGCAGAATCTGGCGTTTTGTGTATCCTAAAAGAAAAGAAAGGAGACTGACAGTTTCATTTTTTAGCCACATGCACACACAGAAAGCAAAACTTAATTGTGCCATTAAAGAAAAAAAGGGATTGGAACTAAAGATTAATGTACTAGGTAGTTCAGTCCCATCACAATAATTTAAGTATTTTCATTGTGAGGTTAATAATTAGAACATGGTGTACACTTAAGGCTTTTACGTTTCAGTTTCCGAGTTGGGAGTGTTCCAAGGCTTCTAAGATGTAATAGTTATAGCTTATTAACGTGGTTCTCTCATTTGTGGACATTGAAGGGGGAATATTATTTGCAAGTTTCATGAGACAATATTTTCAAAAGAGGATTCCTCAAGCAGAATTCCCACCATTTCGTGGATGTGATTTAGAAAGGTTTCAGTATAAACTCTGGAGTTTCATATGAACTGGCTTTACTTGTTTGAGCAGTAAATTTGGTGAATAATTAAACAATTTTTCCTTCTAATGTGTCCAGACCATTTGGTGTATTAGGTCACTATTGTTATTATGCAGATCATGTGTATTTATTTAATGCTATTAGAAATGCTTTATCTTCAGTAAACAGTGATTTAAATTGATGTATACGCAGTCGTACTCTACAACATAAGCTAATCAAATACAAGTTATCGCCATTTTAAAATCCATCCTGAAAGAGAAAATGTATTTTGATAGAATCATTAGTAGTAACAATATTTATTTTTTATAAAAAACTTAATGAAATTATTTATGTGAATTTAAAATTGAATGCATTATTTGAGTACTTTAGTTTCCCTTTTTGTGTTTGAAGTTCAGGGATAATCCACACATTCCCCACCTTCGTCTGTTAATGAGTTGCTACTTTAGCCCCCTTTTTCCCTCTGATCTGATCTTTGGCTAAATCTTGGGAGTTATCTTCTCTGCCTAAATTTTTTAAATCTAAATCTAACCATGTTTTAGATATAAAGACAAAGCTTAAGGACCCACTTTATCCTTAAACTAGCCTAAAGTGAATTTTAATCCTATTTTATTTACCAAAAATAATTTTTTTTCTTAACATAATTTACTTTTTAGAACAGTTTTAGGTTTACAGGAAAATTGCACAGAAAGAACAGAAAGTTCCTATATAGTTCCGTCCCCCTGCACACAGTCTCGCCTTTTATAGACATCTTCCATTAGTGTGGTAAACATTGGCTATAACTGATGAACCAATAATTTTGATGCAAAAATTTTTATTCTAATGAAAGCCATGTAAATTTACCACCTGATTTTTAAAAAGCCTTACTTTCAGAAACTGTTTCTTCACGGCGTATTTTTTTCAGCCTTAAATTTGGCCATTTTGCCCGGACTATGACCTTTCTTATTTAAGCCTAACTGGCTTACAAATGCCGAGCAAACCTCAAAAGAGGAACATTGTTTTCACTTCTAAATAACCTTCTTCAGGGATTTTCAGACTGTGCTGTACGGAGTCCTAGGGGTTCTTTGAAGATGCTTCGCTGGGTGTCGGGCGCGGGGTTAGCTGAGCAGTGTAGGTGGGGCCCTGGGCGCATAGCCAAACCTCAGCTACAAAAGCTTCGCTTTTATCTTGTTATGCTTCCAAGGGCCAGTGTTTAAAAAAAAGAAAAAATTAAACGGCTGACTTAATTAAAAAACATTCGTGAATGATATTAATAATAGTAGCTTTATGCTTATAGAATGTTTATCATGTGCCACGCCCTGCTTTAAATATTTTGAACATTATTAATCCTTGAAAAACAATATCCCTTTAAGGGAAGTATTTTTATCACTTCTGTTTTACAAATGAAGAAACTGAGGTTTAAGGAGGTTAAGTAACATGTCCAAGGGGTCACAGCTACCAAGTGACAGACTTTGGGCTCAAATCTGGGTGCCAATGAATGTCTTAATTTAAACCAGGAATGGCAGAGAGGAGGTAAGCGTGCCACCACCTCTTACTCCGGCGCTTGAGACCATCAGAGCTAACTGAGGAAGCAGCCTTACACTCTTTCTCAACAAGGCGCTATGGGAAAAGGCACCCCTAATCTCTTGGTGTTGGCCCTCAAGGTGAAACCTATGAAACCTATGAATTCCTCTACTTTAAAGTGAGATACCTGTTACTCCACACTCCTGATTAGGAACCCTCCCCCAACCCCAAAAGTGTTACCAATTGCTTGTTTCTATATCAGTGGTAGAAAACACCAAATTATCTTTGATCTCAGATGTAATTTTTCACTGTGAAGCTATTTTATGAACTAAAACCCGTAACTGTATCATCCTCCTTCTCACCAAGTTCTAACAGGGAAGTTTTGTTTCTGTATTTTTATATTTGTAATTTATATAAATCAATAACTTGATAATTATATACACAATACAATGCTTAAGATGATTAGGATTTTTAAGCTTCCCTTTGGGTGCCTAGTAGAATAAAGACCTACAGTAATTTATAGTCTGAGACCTAATCTTTTAGACACGGGGTGGTAAGCGAGAGGGTGGAGAACTTATTTTGGAGTAAGATTCTGTATTGCAGAGAATTTCGTGGTTTGATTACCCTTCACTATTTCCACTACCAGTATGCCCAGTCCAGGAATATCATAGCCACAGGACTGGGTGAATGCCCAAACATTTAAAAAAGAAACACACACACCCAACCCCCAGCTGATTTTTCAGCTGCTCTTGCCAGAACTAACGTGTAGTTTCTGTGCTTTGTCCATTCTTACCAGGGAAAGCTGGGTGCAATTAAAGTTTTTCCTGTTAGGTGCAAGACTGCTTAAATGACTCATAGGAGTTCCTAACCAAGACAGGTCGAAGAGGCCCAAGGCTATATTTAGGAACCTGCTATGAAATTACCTGTCAGTTCCAACCAATTTTTCCAATACAGCATATATAGAGAGTTAGTAGCCAGTAATTTATGATTTTAAACACACAAAAAACTCCTAAGTGATTTCCTGTTGATGTTGTAAGCTGGTATTGAAATCTTGACATTCCTTCTTCTATGAAATGATTTAACATTTATTCAGCATATACATTACTGTATTGGAATCATCCTTATATGACAGTTTTCATGGAATCTAATAAACCCTTGTTCATGAAAATGTTTGATTATGTCTTAAATGTTCTCTATATGAATAAAAAAGTTCTTCCTAAAAGTTATTTCTGATGCATTCTCTTTCCAATTATTTGTAATATTAGAAATTACTGATTGAGTCCAATGACGCTTAGATCGTACTACTAACTAGGAAGTTCTTTAGAAAAGAGTTTAAAAAATCATCTACTGATGAGAGTATTGAAAAGTTCTGTGGTTGCAGGGCCAGGTTGGCTCCACATGCCTCTTTTCTCCATGTTTTTGCTTCTGTCAAATAAGAGAAAACAGAGTACTCATTTGTAAGTGTCCTATTCCTAGCTGCTCAGACCTTGCTAAAAAAGACAACTAAAGCCAATGATTCAATTACCTATAAGAGCCTTGATTAGAATCTGCAACTCACATGAAGTAGAGATCAAAAGGCCAGCCAAGGAACTATGGGATTTTAAGATAAGTTTCCCAGAAATGTAGACAGGAACATTATATTTACGACTGGAGATGATTATATTAAAAGGTGGTTGATAGCATTTCAGGCTTGATAGAAAGGTTCAGCTATGTCAGTTTCTTTCAAAAGCTTGTTCCTCTTGATATTTCTAAGTCACTGTTTATTAAAGCATCTAAGCCTAAGCATTAAAAGTTAAAGTTCTGTTTTTTAAAAAAGTATGTATTACAGTTACCTTATCCACATACCCAAAAAAACCCATTGAATAAAAAATATTCCATAGAAATAAAAAGATTTTTAACACTATTAAATTTACAAACATTTCAGTGGCAAATATCATGAGCTAGAAACTGAATATAGTTCTTTTTTTATCCTTAATGATTTAGCAGAATCATTCTAATATGGGCGTAATGTGGATACTGAAAACTCTACTACTTTTAACAGAAATAAAAATCTTGTAAGATCAAAATATTCCTCATTTTGTGGATTGATACAAGACCATTACTTTTTGGGGGAAAACAAATTTACAGAAATAAAAGTCACAGACAAAATTATTCCTTAAAGGTCTATTGTAGTTCTTAAAGACAATGTCCGGCACCCTACTTTGATGAGAAGCATCTGGGATCTTAAAAGCTCTCGAGTGGCCATCTAAGATACATCTATTAGTCTCTTCCTGTCAGGAGCAAAGGAGAGTGAAGAAAACCAAAGACTCAAGGAAGCAAAGTCCAAAGGCCTAAAGGACCACATGAACCACAGCCTACACAGCCAGATCAGAAGAACTAGATCGTGCCCAGCTAACACTACCAACCACTCTGACTCGGATCACAACAGAGGGTCCCAGACAGAGTGGGAGAAAATTGTAAAACAAAAAATCAAATTAACAAAAAAGACCAAATTTACTGGTGTGACAGAGACTGGAGGAATCCCAGAAACTATGGTCCTAAGACACCCTTCTGACCTGAACTGAAGCCATTCCTGGAGGCTACCTTCCAGCAAACAGTAGACAAGCCCATAAAATAAACAATAACACCCGAGAGGAACATGCTCCTTAGAACAATAAATTATACAAGGTCAAAAGGGTAATATTTGCCCAAAAGCAAAGATGAGATGGCAGGAAAAGGGGTAGAAAATCAGGACGGAAGGAAACAGAAACCAGGGTGGAAATGGATAGAGTGCTGACGCATTGCGGGGAATGAAACCAAGGCCATGAAACACTTTTTGTGCAAACTATCAAATGGGAATCTAATTTGCTCTGTAAACTTTCACCTAATGCACAATATAAAAAAAAGAAGAGTCTATGATTAAAATTTTTTTTTAAACCTTTTGATAAAATTTCTGGCCCATAATTTATTTATTGGATACCAAAAAACCAAACCAAGCCCATTGCCATACAGCCTATTCTGACTCACAGTGACTCTATAGGACAGGGTAGAAGAGCCCCATAGGGCTTCCAAAGAGGAGTTGGTGGATTTGAACTGCCAACCTTTTGGTTAGCACCTGAGCACTTAACCACTGCACCACCAGAGCTCCATTTATTGGGTTACTGTCATCAATATAGTGCTATGCTGTTTTTGTTTTTTTTTTAATGCTGGTATCTTCAAGAAGCTTGTATATTCAGAATGCCATTTGTGTGGTCAATAAACATGCAAAAATAATCCAAAGTAACTAGTTCTCAAATATAAATTAATATATCCTAGAAAATGAACAATGTTGTTTTTTTCCAAATTTTATTTATTTTGTTGTTGTTGAGAATATACACAGCAAAACACACACAAATTCAACAATTTCCAAATGTACGATTTAGTGACATTGCCTACATTCTTTGAGTTGTGCAACCATTCTCGCCCTCATTTTTCTGAGTTGTTCCACCTCATTAACATAAACTCACTGTCCCCTAAGGTTCCTACCTAATCTTTCAAGTTGCTGCTGTCAGTTTGATCCCATCTAGAGAGTTCTTAAAAGACCATAATGCTCAAGGCATACTTTTTTCACTAGTGATGCTAAACTATTGCTTGGTTTTAAGATGACTTTAGCAGATATTTTTGGCTTAAGGTTTAAAGATTATCTCAGGGCAATAGTTTCAGGGGTTCATCCACCCTCCATGGCTCCAGAAAGTCTAGAGTCCATGAGAATTTGAAATTCTGTTCTGCAGACAATGTTAATTTTAAAAATTATAATACTCTAAATTGCCAAGTATGAGGTGTGAGACTACCAGGACTGTTGGGAGAGCTTTTTGGGAAAGCAATTTGGTGGTACGTTTCAAGAGTCATTAAAATTGTCCATGGCCCAAAAATGTACTGCTAGAAGACAGTTCCAAGACAGAGATGAATTTTATACAAGGATGTCTTATAAGGTGGTGTTTATGACAGAGAAAAGTTAAAAATAACCTGTTTTCAATAATATGGAAATGAATTATGGTAGATGCATATACGTTTTCAGCTACTGTTGAGTTGGCCTCCAACTGACGGCCCCATGCACAACAGAATTAAAAGCTGCATGGTCCGGCGCCATCCCCATCCCCATTACATGTTGTGAATTGGACCGCTCTGATCCATATAGGGGGTTTTCACTGGCTGATTTTTTTGACGTAGGTTGCCAGGCTTTTCTTCCTAGTCAGTCTTAGTCTGGAAGCTCTACTGAAATCTGTTCAGCATCAGAGCAACATGCAAGCCATCATTAACAGACTGGTGATGGCTATACATGAGGCAGGTGCATTGGCTGGGAATAGAAACCGGGTGTTCTGCATTGAAGGCAAAAATTCTACCACTGCACCACTAATACCTTAGGTCCACATATTCCAAAACCAAATCTGTTGCTGTCGAGTCATTCCGACTCATATCCACCCTATAGGACAGAGTAGAACTGCCCCATATGGTTTCCACGTAATGGCTGGCAAATTCGAACTGTCGACTTTTTTGTTAGCAGCTGAACTCTTTACCACTGTGCCACCAGGACTCCAAGGTCCACATATTAGGTACCCACTAATAATAATATTTTCAAAGAATGTTTCATAATATGGTATAGTATCTTGTCTGAATATTAAAAAAATAGCCCATTGCTGTCAAGTCAGTTCCAACTCATAGAGACCCTATAGAACTGCCCCATAGGGTTTCCAACAAGCAGCTGGTGGATTTGAACTCCTGACCTTTTGGTTAGCAGCTGAACACTCAACCACTGTGCCACCAGGGCTCCATTCAAAAAAAAGAACAAGTGTCTCCTTTGTCATTATACCGGAAGAACTGGATGGTGCCTGGCTACTATTATTACTAAACATTTTGATCAAAGGTTGTATAGGAGAATCCTGATCAAAAGAGGGAAGATGCAGAACAGAATTTACAATTCTCATGGAATCCAGATTTTCGGGAGCTAAGGAGGCTCAATGAACCTCTGAAAATACTGCCCTGAGATAATCTTGAAACTGTAAACCTTTAACCAAAAATATACCCTGAATTCTTCTTAACACCAAAAAATAGCTTAGCTTAGCAAGAATGTCTGCCTTATTTTTTAATAAGACAAAGCTATATTACATATCATCCCAATTTTATATAAAAAATAAAGCAAATATACCAAAATGTTAACTGTTAATAATGATTTTTTTATTATCCTTTACTGTCTTTTTCAGATTTTCTTGAATAAGTATTATTTAACCAGAAAGTTATACTATAAGAATTAAGAATCAGAGCATTTCTTCTTATTTTTTGAGGATTTTCCAACTCATAATGTCCTTATGTACAACAGAACGAAATACTGTCCAGTCCTGCTGCATCCTCACAATTGTTGTTATGTTTGAACCCATTGTTGTAGCCCCTGTCAATCTACCTCACTGAAGGTCTTCCTCTTTTTTGATGACCCTCTACTTTACCAAGCTTGATGTCCTTCTCCAGGGACTGGCCCCTCTTAATAGCATGTCCAAGTACATGAGACGAAGTCTTGCTATTCTCCCTATTAAGAAGCATCTTGGCTGTACTTCTTCCAAGACAGTTTCGTTTGTTGTTTTGGCAGTCCACGGTATAGTCAATATTCTTCGCCAAAACAATAATTTGCAAACATCAATTCTTCTTTGTTCTTTCTTATTCATTGTCTAGCTTTCGCATGCATATGAGGCAATTGAAAATATCATGGCTTGGGTCAGGTGCACCTTAGTCCTCAAGGTGACATCTTTACTTTTTAATATTTTAAAGACGTTTTTGCAGCAGATTTGGCCAATGCACTAGGTCATTTGAATTCTTGACTACTGCTTCCATGGGTGTTGATTGTGGATCCAAGTAAAATGAAATCCTTAACAACTTCAGTCTTTTCTCCGTTTATCATGATGTTGAAGCCCTGGTGGCTCAGTGGTTAAAGCCCTACGCTGCTAACTGAAAGGTCAGCAGATTGAATCCACCAACTGAAAGGTCAGCAGATTGAACCCACCAACCACTCCACGGGAGAAAGATGTGGCAGTCTGCTTCCATAAACATTACAGCCTTGGAGACCCTGTGGACAGTTCTGTCCTGTAGGATCTCTATGAGTCAAAATCTACTCAATGGCAATGGGTTTCTTTCTTTTTTTTTTTTTTGTATCACGATGTTGCTTATTGGTCCAGTTTTGAGGATTTTTGTTTTCTTTATGTTGAGGTGTAATCCATACTGAAGGCTGTAGTCTTTGATCTTCATCAACAAGTGCCTCAAGGCCTCTTCACTTTCAGCAAGCAAGGTTGTGTCATCTGCATATTGCAGGTTATTGATGAGTCTTCCTCCAATCCCAATGTTGCCTTCTTCTTCAGATAGTCCAGCTTCTCATGTTATTTACTCAGCATACAGATTGAATAAGTATGGTGAAATATGTATCTTTTACTTTTATATAATTAATTTTTTTGTTATTTTTGCTGTTGTTATTAAGGATATATACAGCAGAACATACCCTAATTCAATGGTATCTGCTTGTACAATTCAGTAACATTGATTACATTCTTTGAGTTGTGCAATATTCTCACCTTTCTTTTTCAAGTTGTTCCTCTTCCATTAACATAAACTCACCGCGCTCTAAGTTTTCTATTTATCTTTAAAGTTGCTGTTGTCAACCTGATCCCACATAGATAGATCTTAAAAGAGTGCCATACTCAAGGCAGACATTCTTTACTAGTTAAGCTAAACTATTCTTTGGTTTTAAGAAGAATTCAGGGTATATTTTTAGTTTAAGGTTTATGGTTTCAAGATTATCTCAGGGTGGTATTTTCAGGGGTTCATCCAGCTTCCATATAAATATACAGCTTCCATAGCTCCAGAAAATCTAGATTCCATGAGAATTGTAAATTCTGTTCTGCATTTCCCCCCTTTTGATAAGGATTCTTCTATAGAATCTTTGATCAAAACATTTAGTAATGGTGGCAGGGCATCATGGAGTTCTTCTGGTCTCATGACAAAGGAGGCAGTTGCTCCTGGAGGCAATTAGTCACACATTCCATTTCCTTCTTCTGTCCCTGGCTCTATTCTTCCTCTATTTATGTAGGTAAATCCCATGTCTGTACCTTGGATGGGCACTTGCATTTATTATTATTTTAAAGCACTAAATATATAATTATTCCATTTCAAAATTTTTTGAAACGGTGTGATTTGGTTGCTTTGTTGGTTGTTTTTTTTCTCCTTTGCTTTCTTTCATTTTCCAAATAGAAAAAAATAGACACAGTTGTTTTTTTTAATTATAAGATTAATAATGCTGTTATTTAAAAAATCTAAAAATATAGAAAAGTATGAGTAGATAAAAAAGGAAAATGAAAAATTATCCATAATTCCACCACCCACAGATGATCAATGCTAACATTTTGTGTGTATTCTCCCGGATTGTTTTTATGCATATATATGTACATACAGGGTTGGCCTTCAGGGACATACACTGGTAGATAACCGTATCAGTTATTTATAGCCAGCACCTGTTTGGTTGTTTGGTGTCTAGGTCTAAAACACCAAAAACACCAAACCAGTTGCCATCAAGACGAATCCAATTCATAGCGACCCTATAGGACAGAGTAGAACTGCCCCTGAGGGTTTCCAAGGTGGTAATCCTTATGGAAGCAGACTGCCACATCTTTCTCCCACAGAGCAGCTGGTAGGTTCAAACCCTCGAACCTTTGGTTAGCAGCCGAATACTTAACCGCTGCACCACCAGCGCTCCTTGTCCATGTCTACTGGTGGTGAAATATGTTGACTATCACTCTTTTCCTATATATCAACCTATTTCTGTGTTTTAAAAAATGTGATCATGCTGTGTTCTGCTTCATAATTTGTCTTTTTTTTTTAATTTAACAATATAGTAACTTTTTTTAGGTTACTGAAAATGTGAGTCTACTTCATCCTTTTTAACAATCATATTGTGCAGTGAAACCTGTAGGAGGTGGAACTTGACGGGACTGCCTTGTTTTTCTGTGTCTTGCAAGTTTTCTGTCTTTGACAGGGTACCGCTTTTCTATTGCTCTCTATTAGTGGGAAATATTTGCATTTTCCTTCTCTGACAGATTTCTACCTTACACAGGTTCTGGCTTTTGCAGGTTTTACTCTATTTGATTGTCTCTTTAGAAGGGCTTTCAAAATTATTAAAATAGTCATTTATATTACTTTCCAGTGGTCAGCAAACTTTTTCTGTAAAGGACCAGAGTGTAAATATTTTCAGCTTTGTGGGCCACGTGGACTGTGCTGCCAACTGCTCAAGTCCGCTATTGTAGTAGAAAAGCAGCCATCAATAGTACTTAAAGGAATGGGTGTGGAATTTTGTGGACAAAATTTTACCTATGCATACTGAAGTCTGAACTTCACATCATTTCCACATGTCGCAAAATATTATTCTTTTATTTATTTATTTTTTTCTCAACCATTTAAAGCCGTCAAAGCCATTATTAGGTTGTCAGAAGAAACAAATCTGTCTTGGAAGAAGTACAGCCAGAAAACTCCTTGGAACTGAGGATGGGAGACTTGTCTCATATATTTTGGACATGTTATTAGGAGGGACCTGTGCCTGGAGAAGGACATCATGTTTGTAAATTAGAGGGTCAGCGAAAAAGAGGAAGACCCTCAACAAGATGGATTGACATAGTGGCTGCAACAATGGGCTCCAGCATAATAACAATTGTGAGGATGGCACAGTGTTTCTTTCTGTTGTACCTAGGGTCGCTGTGAGTTGGAACCGGCTCGACGGCCCCTAACAACAACGACAGTGTGTGAATTTAATTTCACTTAAGTTTGTTGTTAGTTGTTTTTCTGATTAGAGACACAAAGCCATGAGATTTTAAAGGTAAGGGGGAAGAGAAGCAGTATACAAAACTGGCAGGCCATAAATCTTATGAAAAAGAGGAAAAACATATGTTCAGAGGAAAAAACTGGAATAGATCATGTTTACAGCAGTTATTCCTCAGTTGTAGGATTATGGATGATTTTGAGTTTCTTTGGTTATTTTCAAGTTTTCAACAACGAACATATATTGCTTTTATATTAGAAAATAATTATTTTGGGGGAAAAAACTTTGACCTATTCCCTTTTACTAAAACGCATTGGAATAGACATTATTTGATATAACTGAAATAATTTTATTTTTGAGTAAAAGCAAAAAAGTATGGCAAAATATACAGAAAAAAACAATTATCAAGCCATTAGTTCACCCTATAGTACTGTGGAACAAGGCGATCAAGAAGATCCTAGAAAACAGGAACAAAGAGCAGACAGGTTATTGTGAAATGATGGGAAGAAACAAAAGTCCTCAGGATTGTTTCGCATCCTTTTTCTTCTCCACCCCCCCACCCCTCGCAAGGGAAGACAGCGTGAGAGAAGGGCCATGAAAACCAAGAGATTCCTGCATTGAATTTATTACTTAGAAATTGAATCAATTCTTTGATTACAACCAATGGTGATTATAATTTTGTCTATTTTGTGCAAACTTATTTTAATTAGATAGCACATGTAACAAACTGGCCTGAAAAGTGGTCAGATGAAGCCAGTCAAGACCTCAGTGTATTTTCTCAAAAATCCGAACGTAATGTTGCATTTCTTGGTCTTGGTGATGGTTATAAAGGAGTGTTCACTTTGTAAACATTCATCAAACTTTATACTTAAAAGTTGCGTGTTTTCTGTATGTGTGTTATACTCCAATTAAAAAAAGTTTACTTGGGAAAAAACTCGCACCACAGCTCTGCTTCTGCCTTTCTCCAGTGCACTGTGGTAACCACTGTGTTTGGCTCCCCAGAATCCTTCCTCTCCATCACCCCAGCTCAGATCTGGCCAATCATAGCAGCCCATCTCCTGATCACAGGACTCTAGGAGGCTGGGAAATGAGCACTCCCGTAAATAGTCAACAGAAATAAAAAGGCTGTAACCTTTCTGGAGTTTGGCCACGTGTTGTGGCTTCTAGGAATCTCTTCTAAACAAACGTAGATTAATTCAAGGATGTGTGTTTAGATATTGATCACAGTATTATACACAATTGTGACAAATAAAAACCACCTCCATGTCCAACAGTCAAGAATAAGGAAGACAGGCTAAGCAGTTAAGCGTATTTTCCAAACTCACAGCAAATAAGGTGCAGGGCTAAATTCTAACCCAGGTCTGTCTGGCTGCAGTGTCCTTCCTTAAGCCACTGAAACTGATGGTTTTCCAAGTGTCTTTCCTGGAACTTCCTTGAGGGGCCTCTCAGATGCTAGAGTTACCAAATTACCAGTTAATTTCTTTTTCTCAGCTCAGGATTAAAAAAAAAAAGATTAGAGAGCAGTTTTTAACCTCTCCTGTGGTCCAGCCCCAGTGCCTGGGATCCATGCAAGATTTCTTTGTGAGGAAGGAGCAGGATAATGCTGCTAAACAACAAACCGAAACCTTTGACACCCTCCACCACATTCGCTTTATCCCATCTATACCAGTGGTTTTATAACCAGTGTGAGGAGTCCCTGGCTTGTGTGTGTGGTTAATGCCCGTTAGGCTGTTAACTGAAAGACTGGAGGTTCAAGTCCATCTACAGGCACCTTAAAAGAAAGACCTGGCAATCTACTTTGGAAAAATTATTGAAAACCCTATGGAGCACAAATCTACTCTGACGCACAGTGGGTTGCCATGACTCTGAATCAACTCCAGGGCAACTGGTTGGTTTTTTGATACCAGTGCAAACTAAAGAGGCAGCTCCCGCCCTCCTGGCTGGCTGAGACTCGGGGTTGGCAGACTGGCAGGAAGAAACCCTAACCCAATGCTATGTCATCAAGATGGCACATCTAACGAACACTAATTGCATCTAGATTCAGAATATCACCTTCTGCTCTGTTAACCAATACACCTTTTTTGTTTTATTAATAACAAAGAGCACTTTTTCTCACTAAAGAAGTACTTTTTCTAGGGCCCGTATTGTATTCCTTTGCCAACTCTTCTGACAGAGAAGGACAATGGTGGAGGTGTTTCTCTCACAGCTGATAAGGAGAAGCCCAAAGCCTTGCACAGGTGGACCTGGGATCTGTGAGACGAATTTCTAAGTGGGACATTTGAATCAGCTGGTGCAGCCAGGCAAGAGAACATCCTTTTTTTTTTTTTTCTTCACCTCCTCCCCTGGCTCAAACGGAAGCCCTGGTAGTACAGTGGTTAAGAGCTTGGCTTCTAACCAAAAAAGGTCAGCAGTTCGAATCCACCAGCCACCCCTTGGAAACCCTGTGGGGCAATTCTACTCTGTCCTATAGGGTCTCTGCGAGTCAGAATCGACTCCAAGGCAATGGGTTTGATTTTTTTTTTTTTCTCCTCAAATGGTTGCTACATTTAATTACCCTGTTGCTGAGTAGAACTGTGCTCCATACGGTTTTCAAGGAGGTGACCTTTCAGAAGCAGATCGTCAGGCCTGCCTTCTAAGAAGCCTCTGGGTGGGTTTGAACCCAGTCTTTTAGCTAGTAGTAAAGCACTTAACCTTTGTACCACCTCGAAAAAACCAAACCCAGTGTTGCCGAGTCAATTTCGACTCATAGTGACCCTATAGGCCAGAGTAGGACTGCCCCATAGCGTTTTCAAGGAGCATCTGGCGGATTCGAACCGCAGATGCTTTGGTTAGCAGCCGCAGCACTTAACCACTACCCACTACGCCGCCAGGGTTTCCATTTGTACCACCTAGGGTTTTGGGAGGGACTCCTTAATTACCCTAAGGCAGTGATTTTCAAAGAGTACATCAGCATCCCCCAAAACTTGTTAGAAATGTAAATTCTCTGTCTCCACCCAGACCTATATCATTGTGCTGTAACAGGCGCTCCAGGTGATTCTAATGCGGCCTAAGTTTGGAATGGCTTCCCTGGGCTTTCGGTACACATCTTTTTATATTACTATAATAATATATTTATATTACTATATATTATATTCCTGTCTGGTTTTGGGCTGGATGTTTTCTGTCTTTCTTTTTTTGTTAAATCAATAATCATGCATAATATCTGTACCATAAATTTACCTGTTGAGAAAGTCTTTGTTGCTATATTTTTATTGTGCCTTGACCAAGTGTCACGCAGAATCTTAGGTGGAAAGGGGACATAAAGAAGCCAAGTAAAGTTCTTCTCAATTTCTTGTTGTTGTTTTGTGCTGTCGAGTCGATCCCAACTCACAGTGGCCCCATGTCACAGAGTATAACTGCCCCGTAGGGTTTTCTTGGCAGTAACCTTTACTGAAACTGACCACCAAGTCTTTCTCCCACAGAGCCGCTGGGTGGGTTCCTATCTGTTACTCTTTTGATTAGCAGCCCAGTGCTTCAGTTTTTCGCCAGCAGGGATTCTTTTCTCGATCACAGGTGATTGAAAAAATAACCAACGGTAGGAGAGTTACAGTTAAAGAAAGCAATTCAAGACCATGATTAATCACCAAGTGGAGGCTGTGGAGGAAGAGGAAGAGAGACTTTGTGGCTAAAGCACTGACGGCAGGCTCTCCAAAGCCTCGGACTTGTTGGAATTCATTGTACAGAGTTGGAATTTATTCAGTGTTGGTGCCACTCCCCCCAGCTTGTCATGATGCAGGCCCGTAATTGATAACTGTGAACTATCTGGTAACTTGTCAGTGCATATTTCTGGTATTTCAACAGAATATGCGTGTTTGTAGAGGGAGTGCTTGCAATACTGGAGCAAAACTGTGACTGATGGTGTCTTGATGTTTATTTCACCCGATACTGGAAAAAGTCAGGCTCACTGTCATTGCTTTCTATACTTTGTCCCTGGATGCTGCTCTCCCAGGACTGAGATGCCTCTGTCCTTCTGGCCTGAGTCTTTCCAGGTGGCAGGGGTAAGGAGGCGGCCCCAGGCTCTAAAATAATACCTAAAACTCTGGAGAAACCAGATGAAAGGAGCAGAGAGGATCTGGTCCTAGGAAAAGGGAGAGCCTGACAGTGGCGAGCTTTAGGGAATGATTACTACTGATCAGCATAGTGTATGCCCGCTTCTTGCCACTTTCTCTAAAAGCTGCCTCTTTTGTATTTATTCTCTCCCAGATTTCGCTGTCTTTTTAAGCGCCTCTGAAGTTTTAGCAGCGGTTTCCTTGTGCTTCTTATCTTGACCTGCAACTCGTTCCAATTTTGTCAACTTTGTTACATTATCCATTGAGTTCTTTTTCTTTCAGGTTGGAGTCTAAGGCATTGTTAGCTACCGAGCCCTTGAGTCCCTGTGTGGTGCAAACATTTAACACGCTCAGCTGCTAACCGAAAGGTTGAAGGTTCAAGTTCACCCAGCGGTGACTTGGAAGAATGACTTGCTGATCTACTTCTGAAAAATCAGCTACTGAAAACCCTATAGAGCACAGGTCTACCCTGACACACCTGGGGTCACCAGGGTCACCATGAGTCAGTCGGCTCCACAGCAACTGGTATTGAGCCCTTACTATTCATTTATTCGACATATATTCAAGTATTGAGTATCTAGAGGGTTTGAACCCCCGACATTTTAGTTCCTAAATGAGCACTTAACCACTGTGCCACCAGGGCGCCTTATTGAGTATCTACTGTATGTCACACTGTATTCTAGGTGCTTGGGATACGTTATGGAATAAAAGAGACCAACAGCCATGCTCTATGTCCAGTTCTGGGCTGGATGTTTTCTTTAATTTGCTAATTATCTCAGTAGCTAATTTCAGTCTGAATTATCTTGGCTAATTTCACCAAAATCGTGTACCAATCTCATTTATCATTTAGATAGTCTTTCAGCTTTAGAGAGGAACATGTTTATTAGAAAAAAGTTACTTATGATTCTTACTCTGTGAATGAAAACTCCCTCTCCCTCACTATGGGGTAGTGGGGCAAAACACACACACACACACACACTATATATGTACATAGACACACTCATGTATTTAAACAGTTTTATACAATTCACCCTTTTAAAGTGTGCAATTTAATGGTTCTTAGCACATTCACAGATAATGTACAACCATTACAGTATTTGATATTTGAACATTTTCATCGCCTTTGAAAGAAATCCTGTACCCTTTAGCTATTACTCTCTATCCTCCCACCCTACCTCCCACCGCAGGCCTACCAAAACCAACCAAACCCACTGCCTCCGAACTGAGTGACCCCATAGTGTTTCCAAGGCTGTAAATCTTTACGGAAGCAGACTGCCATGTCTTTCTCTCGAAGAGCGCAGCTGTAAATCTTTATGGAAGGAGACTGCCATGTCTTTCTCTAGAGGAGTGTTGATGAGTTCGAACTGCTGACCTTTCAGTGCCTTAACCACTGTGCCATCAGGGCTTCTTCCCCCTCCCCCAAGCCCTAAGCAATCACTAATCTACTTTCTGTCTCTATTGGTTTCCCTATTTTAGACTTTCATATGAGTGGAATCATATAATATGTGGACTTTTGTAACCAGCTTTTCACTTAGCGTGATGTTTTTGAGGCTCATCTAAATTGTGGCATATATCAGTACTTTATTCCTTTTGTGGCAGAATAATAGTCTATTATAAGGATATACCACACTTTTGTTATCCATTCATCTATTGATGGACATTTGGGTTGTTTCTACTTGTCTGTTATGCAGGGCTTTGAACCAGCTTGATCCAGTTTGAAACCCTGCTGAGAATTTGCATTTTTAAACAAAGTCCCAGTAAGTTATACATAAGAATCACCTGGGGGATCTTGTTAAAATGTAGATTCTGATTCAGTATATCTTTGGTGGAAATGTAAATTCTCAGCAGGGAACTTATTAGAAATGAAAATTCTCAGCAAGGGTTTGAACCAGAATGAACCAGTTAGAAGCCCTGCTATTATGAATAAAGCTGCTTATAAACATCACTGCTTATAAACATGATGCTGTGTATAAAGTTCAGTTTGGGTATATATTTTCATTTCTATTGGGTGGTATTTCTATGTTTTATCCTTTGAAGAACTGCCAGACTGCTTTCCAAAGTGGCTGCACCATTTTACAATCCCACCGACAATGTATGAGGTTTCCAATTTCTTTAACTCCTTGTCAATATTTGTTAGTATCTGACTTTTTGATTCTAGCCATCCTAGTAGGTGTGAAATGGTATCTTAAAGTGGTTTGGGTTTGCATTTTCCTGATGACTAGTGTTAAGTATCTTTTCATGTGCCTAGTGGTGATTTTGGAAACCCCGGTGGCATAGTGGTTAAGTGCTACGGCTGCTAACCAAAGGTTCAGCAGTTCAAATCCGCCAGGCGCTCCTTGGAAACTCTATGGGGCAGTTCTACTCTGTCCTATAGGGTTGCTATGAGTTGGAATTGACTTGATGGCACTGGGTTTTTTTGTTTTTTTAGTGGTCATTTGTGTATCTTCCTTGGAGAAATGTCTATTCAGATCCTTTACCCATTTTTTAGTTGATCTGTTTATCTTTTTATTATTGAATTGTAACAGTTCTTTATATATTCTAGATTCAAGTCCTTATCAGATATGTGATTTGCAACTATTTTCTCCCATTCTGTGGGTTGTCTTTGCACTTTCTTGATGGCATCCTTTGAAGAACAGAAGGTTTTAATTTTGATGAATTCCAACTTACCTATTTTTTTTTTTCCTTTGTTACTTGTGCTTTTGCTGTCATAGCTACGAATCCTTTGCCAAATCCAAGGCCATGAAGATTTACACCAATGCTTTCTTCTAAAATTTCGTAGTTTTAGCTCTTACATTTAGGCACGTGATCTATTTCGAGTTAATTTTTGTATGTGGTGTGAGGTAAGGGTCCAACTTCATTCTTTTTCACGTGCATATCCAATTATCCCAGCACCCAGATGTTTTCTGTATTCATTATCTCATTTATTTGCATGAAAATTGGTTTTTCCAAGGGTCATTGCACTCTTCAACCTAGAGAATTGGGAAATGTTTCTAATTTACGTTTATCTCTTTTCCTTTATTTCAGATGGCAAAAGAGATCATCAAATTATCACTAACCGTACCATTTCCTTTTATATGTTATAAAATTTACCAACTTCTTTTTCTGGCTGAAAGCTCCTCACTATTTAACACTGAATAGAGTTGGAATTGACTCCACAGCAATGGGCTTGGGTTTTTTTTAGGTACTCATTAGAATCGCATGCTACTTGTCGCCTCCTGGGTACACCTAGCTCCAATTATGTATATCAAGTGAGGTTACTAATGTATTTTGCACCCAGGCAGCAACTTGAGAAGACCATTAAAGCTCCAATGTGTCTGGGTCCTTATAACTACACCTACTCCTCACTTATTAACTATCTCATTATCCAACATTTTGCATTTATGACAATAGTAGAAAATCTACTGACTATTTTGTGTGTTAATGACATATGTATGGCAGTAATGAACGCCAAGGGGCGAGGTGAGAGTAATCCTGGCTGTGATGGTTAAGGTTCTGTGTAAACTTGGCTGAGCTATGATTCTCAGTGGTTTGGCAATTATGTAACGATGTAATTTGGCAATTATGTAATGATGTAATTTGACAGGTATGTAATATGTAGTCATCCTTCATTTTGTGATTGGATGTGGTCATCCTCCATTTTTGCATAATGCCAGTTTTTGCATAATAACCTGGCCTTTGGAAGCTAACCACATGGATAAGTGAGGAGTGGGTGTATTATTATTATTATTCTTAGGATGGTAAGGGTACCGCATAGTCAAATCTCCTGGTTTGATTTTTTAATCCTTGTTGAAATTATGAAGTGTTGAAGAATAATAAGGAGATGAGTTTATTCAATTTTCCTGCTTAAATAGTATTTTAAAGACACACACAAAATGAAACATTTTTGTAGGGCTTTTATCCAAAAAGCTTGCAGAGTTCAGTCCTTTTTCTTGTATAGGTCTCTGAAAGCACAAGGGGAAAAAAAAGAATAAAGGGGAAAAAATTGCTCCATGTCCTTCCCTAGGAAGCATTTTTTCATTCTGTAAACGTTGGTGGCTGTCAAGGAGCTCCCTCCTGGCTTTTGGTCTTTAACAGATGACTCTGGTCCCCTGAGGCGTGCCAGTGATTTGGAACACCTTTGTTTGTTTGTGTATTTTGGGAGGATTTCTAGAAATGAGTTTTAGGAGGTAAAAGGGGCTTGGAGCTGTGGACTCATTCCCCAGCCCCTAATGCTGGCATTTTCTCTGTCATATCTCAGGTAATGATCATGCGGCCTGCACTTAAATACTTCCAGTGATGGGAAGATCACTGCCCTTGGGGTCAATAGTCTTTCAATAGTCCTTCACTTTACGATTATTACAGGTTTTGGGAAAGCATCACAAAAGTGGCCCCTTACATAACTGACAGTATTTGGAGTTACTTGCACAATGCCTGGTTCTGGGTCTTGACTATTGCAGCTTGCTTTCTTTTCTCTTAATCTCAATCTGGGTTTAGGGTATATGAAAAGGAAATAATTTTAAAATAGAATATCGATATATGGCATCTGACTTTTCCATTTCGGTATAATTTATTCATGCATTCAACAGTCGTAAGCATGGAGAACAGCCTGCTGGGGGAGAGAGCCATGAAGCTGGGATACACCTATTTTTTTGTTTTGTGTTTTCAAGATCTTTTTGATGATGTCATCCTTCCTTCCATGCTTAGTCCATGTGGTTTAGGTAGATTAAATCCCACCCTGCCTTTACAGGCAAGCATGTCATTCGAGAATGTCCAGAATATACCATATCCCAGCCATGGTGACGATGTAAGCCCCTGAGTTCACCCTCATTTCTCATTATGTATCTGGGAATTGCCCCCTGCCAGACATGGATATCCAGAGCACCGTTCACAGTTACTGTAATGTAGCTTTTAGCTATAAGATGACTTGGTCAAAGAGAATCAAAATGAACAGGTCATTAGGAAGGTCAGAGGCTCACTCTGATTGGAAAGATAGCTAGGAAATTAGATAGATTAAAATAAATTGATATTTCATTAAGAAACTGCTAATGAATGAAGAAAATGTAAAGGCGGAGCTGAGGCAGGCTCAAACCTGAGACCATGTTGAGAGAACTGAGAATTAAGTAAAAATATTCCTGACCTATATTAAGTTCTAATTCAATGCATTTTAGAAATGTATTTCTGAAATATATTAATTTTTTTTTTTACTAAGAAAAAAGTAACGCATATTATTTTCACACTAAGCTCTGTATAGTGTGTTTTTTTAATTTATTTTTATTGTGGTAAAATACATTTAACAAAGTATTTACCAACTCAACAATTTTTACATGTATCGTTCAGTAACAATGATTGTGTTCATCATATTATGCAACTATCACTACTATCCTTTTCAAAATTATTCCACCACCATTAACAGAAACTCAGTGCCTCCCAAGCAGTGACTCCCCTTTTTCCCCTCCCTCTTACCCCTAGAAACCACTGATAAACTTTGGTCTCTCTATATTTGCCTATTTCATACAAGTGGAATCATACAGTAATTTGTCCTTTTATGATTGACTTATTTCACTCAGCATAATGTTTTCAAGGTTCATCCATGTTGTAGCATGTATCAGGACTTCATTTCTCTTTATGGCCGAGTGATATTCCGTTGTAGGTATGTACCACATTTTGTTTATCCATTCGTCTGTTGATGGACGTTTTGGTTGTTTCTACTTTTGGCTATTGCAATAAACATTGCTATACAAATTTCCATTTGCTTTCCTGCTTTCAATTATTTCGGATATACACCTAGCATTAGGATTGCTGGGTCATAGGATTGTTCTATGATCAATGTCTTGAGGAACTGCCAAACTGCTTTCCATAGTGGGCACACCATTTTGCATTCCCACCAGCAGTGGAAGAGGGCTCCAATTTCTCCATATCCTTGCCAGCACCTGTTATTTTTTATTTTTCCCCCTGATAATATCCTTTCTAGGGGAAGTGATATAGCATCTCACTATAGCCTTAATTTGCATTTCCTTAATGACAGATGATACTGAGCATTCTCTCATGTGGTCGCTGGCCATTTGTAATAAACCTCTTCGGTGAGGTGTCCACTTAAGCCCATGCCCATTTTTTTATTGGGTTGTTGTCTTTTTGTTGTTCTATTGTAGGAGTTCTTAACATATTATGGATATTAAACCCTTATCAGATATACGGTTCCCAAGATTTTTCTCCCAATCTGTAGTCTGTCTCTTCACTTTTTTGATTAAAGTTTATAATGTGTTTTTGTGATATTGGCACTTTAATCAATTCTATACAGATAATTGGTTTAACACTTACTGTCTTAGTCATCTAATGCTGCCATAATAGAAATACCACAAGTGGATGGCTTTAACAAAGAGAAATTTATTTTCTTACAGTCTAGTAGGTTACAAGTCTAAATTCCGGGGGTTGGCTCCAGAGGAAGTCTTTCTCTCTCTGTCTGCCTTCTCATCAATGTTCCCCTGGACGAGGAGGTTCTTCATGCAGGGACCCCAGGTCTAAAGGATGTGCTCTGCTCCTGGTGCTTTTTCCTGGTGGTATGAGGCCCCCAACTCTCTGCTTTTATCTCTTGAGAGATAAAAGGTTGTGCAGGCCACACCCTAGGGAAACTCCCTTTACCTTGGATCAGGGAGGTGACCTGAATAAGGGAAGTGTTACAATCCCACCCTAATCCTCTCAACATAAAATTACAATCACAAAATGGAGAACAACCACACAATACTGGGAGCCATGGCCTAACCAAGTTGATACACGCATTTTTTGGGGGACATAATTTAATCCACGACATCTACTATTTCAAGAAGTATTTCTGGGCATTTCAAAGTGAACTGTGCCTTTGAGTTGAATATTAACTTGTTTAGAAGACTTTGTGCTGCCAAAATACCAAAAGATAACAAAAAAGAAAAAAAAAGCAGCTCGAACTTTGCTGATCTCCATGATAGCCTAATTTCTCTTGTGCCTACTACCTACCTTTTGAAGTTCCATTAACTCTGTCCTTCATAGGCTTTTAGGACAATAGCTTTCTAATTTTTTTTTATCTTTATACAATTAATATTTTAAATGGAAATCTGAAACTGGCATGCACATGTACATAAGCAACTGAGAAAAGTTTTGTTAAATATGGCTTTTCCTTATCACCTACAATTCATTGATATTTCTATTCTTTCTATTCTACATTCTGCTCTTTTATTTCTGTCCTATGCTATTCTGTTCTATTTCTCCCTTTTTTGTGTCTAACCTGCTTTATTTCATTTTTAAATGTCATTTGTAACTCACAAAATCGATTTCACAACTTACTAACTGGTCTTAACAAGTAGTTTGAAAAACATAGTTCTAGTCCAGGGTACACAAAAGAATGAAAACTAGAAGTGTTTTCTCTCTGTATTAGCCCCGAGAACTTTGCCAAGCAACTTTCGATTCATTCACTCTCTACACTTCCTTTTTGTTTATTCATTCACTCATGTAATACAGAAATATCTATGATGCCCCCGACATCATGAATCAGGTGCTCTCCAGTTATTGAGGATATGGTGGTACACAGGATAGATGCAGTTCCTGCTTGTCAGAGCTTACAGGACTAACTGACTTTTTAAAAAATTACCCTACTTGCTTTCCTGTTGGGTACAAGCAGGGGGCTATCTAAGGGCACTTGAGTCAGAAGAGATGTAAGCACTCAGAGGAGTAGTGGTAGACTGAGGAGGAGACAAACATGCTCTTCCATCATGGCGCTGGGGCAGTCATTTGCTAAAGAGTTTCCCGGCAGTAATAGTCAATGTAGTTTTAGCAAGAAAAGACATTGTACTTGGTTCTGCTAATATGACCATGAATAACTATGGTCTCTTCCCTGCTTCTGGTCTGATGGTGTGGGGGTGGGTAACACATGCATTATTACAATGCAATGTAATAAGGAAGTAGACCAACAGAACCATTCCTGAGTTGTGTGGAGTTAAGGGATAGTCAAAAGTGGAGCCAATGGAGACTACAAGTGGGGAGAAAACAATAGGACATGAAGGCAAATGTTTGGGATGGAGCCTGGTATGGAGAGATCCTTCCAGGATAGTAAGAGATTTGAATATTTTTATAGATTGAGGGGAAAGAACCAGTGGAGAGGCAGAGAGAGGGCATCATTAATTGATGTAATAAAGTGCTGGTGGATTTGAGGGTGAGGGGTCAAGTAAGAGGTGTAGGGTTTACCTAGAAATGGAGAGTCACTGCCATGATGACCACCTTATGGATAAAGCAAAGGGACAACAGACAAAGGCAGAATATTATCAACTTTATTATTAAGAGTAAAAATATTACCTGACATGATGGAGTTTTGCCATCAGCTACATATTTGAATTTTCTTGAACAGTACACAGACTGCATTTTGTCCTCTTGTCTCATTCCTTCGTTTCATTGATTTCTTTGGGCCCACCAAAATTACATCATCTTTCACCCTGTGGCACCCTACTTTTTAACCTGTAATTGAAGAATGACATGCGTACAGAAAGTACAGAAATCGTACGTGGATAGTTTGATTAATTTTCACAAAGCGAATGCATCTTTGTGTAACTTGTACCCATTTTAAGAAACAGAACGTTCCCACACCCTAGAAGTATTCCCCATCCCAGTGTCCCCTTCCAGTCACTATCTCCCCACCCACGGGTAACCACTATCCTCACTTACAACAAGTGGTGCACTTTTAAATGAAGAAGTCATCTAAGTCTTTCAGTAGATAAATCCACTTTCTAGAAGGTATTTCTTTAAAAGTTGTCCAAATAAGGAAGCTATTTCCAACATGTTCTCAACTATTTACCCAAAATGTTTCCCTCACCCCTATATTGTTTGCCTAGTTGGAGTAAAAGAGGGATAAAAATGGGCCAATCAGAGACTTTTGTCTGGAAGACTCCCCTTAGAAACAAACATTTGGAAATAAAATGGGAGGGAAAATTAAAACCAAATGTGAAATGATTCATATAATAGGTAATTTGTCTCTGGCTACCTTATACATCTGATGCATTGATATCTTAAAAATATGTACATGTATTTTTCATATTAATTATCATCATTTATAATGTGAAAATTTGGAGAATACAGAAAAGCACAAAAAAGTAAGAACAATTCATACGTAATCCATCACCCATTCTTTCTTTCTTATTTATACATTACTGCATATTTCTTTTTTGTTTCTGTTGTTGAGAATATATGTAGCAAAACATACACCAATTCAAAAATGTCTACATGTACAATTAAGTGACATTGATCACATTCTTCAAGTTGCGGAACCATTCTCACCTTCCTTTTCCAGGTAGTTACTCCTCATTAACATATACTCATTGCCCCCTAAGTTTCCTATCTAATCTTTAAAGTTGCTGTTGTTAATTTGATCCCACATACATAGATCCTAAAAGAGTACAATGTCAAGGCAGAGAGTCTTCACTAGTTAAGCTAAACTGTTTGGTTTTAATACTTCAGGGGATGTTTTTGGTTAAAATTAAAAGATTATTTCCAGGCAAAAGTTTCAGGGGTTCATCCAGCCTCCATGGCCATAAAGTCTGAAGTCCATGAGAATTTGAAATTCTCTGCTGCATTTCCCCCTTTTTGATCAGTATTCTTCTACAGAATCTTTGATCAAAATGTTCAGTAGTGGTAGCTGGGCTCCATCCAGTTCTTGTGATCTCATGTAAAGGAGGTAAGTTGTTCATGGAAACAATTAACCACACATTCCATTTCCTCCTCATATTCCTGACTTCCTTTTTGTTTTTTTCTTGATTAGATTTATTGAATACATATAAAGATGGCCCCTAAGGCATTGTTTGTAACAGTGAAAAACCAGAAACATTTTAGTGTTCGTAAGCAGGGAATAGTTACATTATGATTCATACATACCAAGGCACTCTATCTACAGGTTAAAAAGAATGAAGTAAGGCTGTATGAACTGACACGGGAAGATATCCATTGTAAACTGGTAAGGGAAAAAGTCTCAGAAATACATGTGTAAGATGATCTCATTTATATTTAAAATACATAGATGAAAAATTTGAATTTTCTTTTTTAACTCCAAAACATCTCCTTTGTTCTCACATAAACATGACTTAAGTTTGTTTAAAGAAGAATGAAGGAATACTTTATATTTAAGAATCAAAGCAATTTGAGAACAATGGTAAATGGCTATTTATTCATTTATTCAACATATATTTATGGGTAAACAGTGGTTTGGAAGCCAGTGGTCCAGTGTCTTGTAGAAATCTGTCAGGGAATTAGAGTTATTGCATTTATAATATTTCCTATTATTCATCATTTTTAGCAAGTCATTCTGTTTTGTGAGATGTTAAAGTGTTTTGTGAGATGTTAAAGTGTCATTAGGTATCAGGTATCAAAATATATGAGCAATCACAAAAGGACAAATATTGTATAACCTCACTAATATAAAAAGACAAGAAAAGGCAAATGTATGGAGAACAAAATTTGTTAGTGATTAACAGGGGTCAGGGGAACTAAGGGAGAAAGAGGGGGTTAATGGTGATGGAGATATCACCTTGATTACGGGTAGGGTTGCACAGCCAATTTATGGTAATTGCTGTCAATAAGCTGTACACCTGTAAAAAGTTGAATTAGCAAAAGTTGTGTAATAGATATACTTACAACAACGACACACACACACAAAAAGAGTAGCTGCTGAGACTACTTATGTACAACCAGACACCTCATGGGATTTGATTTCTTGGTTTGGAGGTTTAGGGTCATGGTTTCATGGGACTTACCAATTGATTGGCCTGTTAACATGTTTAGTGCTTCTGTTTGACCTCCTAGTTTGTTGTGTAGTGCCTGGGGTGTTAAAAGCTTGCAAACGGCCACCCAGGTCACAACAGTTGGTCTCTATTCTCCTGGAGCAACAGAGGAAGAATGATAACCAGGAATAGAAAGAAGATATGGAATGCCTGGTGAATTGCTTCCATGAACAACTGCCTCCTTTGCCATGATCAAACTGGATGGTGCTCAGCTACCATTACTGAACATTTTCATCAAAATTTCTACAGAAGAATCCTGATCAAAATGGGGAAAATGTAGAACAGAATTTCAAATTCTCATGACAACCAGACTTCCTGGAGCCATGAAGTTTGGATGAACCCCTGAAACTATTGCCCTGAGATAATCTTTAAACCTTAAACCAAAAATATCCCTTGAAGTCTTCTTAAAACCAAACAATAGTTTAGCTTAACTAGTAAAAAAGGTCTGTCTCGAACATTATGCTCTTTTAAGCACTATCTATATGAGATAAAAGTGACAATAGTTATTTATAAAGATTAGATAGGAACTTTAGGGGGCAGTGAGTTTATGTTAATGGGGAAGGAACAACTCAAAAAAGGAGGGTGATTAAGCCAAAGATTAGACAGGCCCATAAACCAAAATAAGACTAAAGGGGCACACCAGCCCAGGGGCAAGGACTAGAAGGCAGGAGGGAACAGGAAAGCTGGTAATAGGGAATTCAAGGTTGAGAAGGGAGAGTCTTGACATGCGGTGTTGGTAACCAAGGTTACAAAACAATATGTGTACTAATGGTTTAATGAGAAGCTATTTTGTTCTGTAAACCTTTATCTAAAGTACAATAGTAAAAACAAACAAAAAAAAAGAGGGTGAAAATGCACAAATTAAAGAATATAATCAGTGTCACTAAATGGTACAGGTAGAAACTGTTGAATGGGTGTATGTTTTGCTATGTATATTCTCAAAATAAAATTTAAAAAAGAAAAACATATGATGCAACCAATGTCACAAAACAATATAAATTTTTCAATGATAAACTAACTTGAGGTATAAACTTTCACCTAAAGCACAACTTAAATAAAAAAAAAGAAGAAAAATACATGTAAGAAGTCGAACTAAGGATTCAAGCAGAATATTCCAAGTCCAAGATCATTTATTTCTGATAGCCTTGAGGTTGGTGTCTACACTAGAAATATAGCTGTGGGAGTATCCTGTTCTCTCTACTATGAATGATTCTCCTCCTCTTTTTTCCTTACCATACTTTTAAAGAGCTAGCTTAAAAGTCTCCTGTGTTTCATTCGGATTGAATAAGATGAAATTTTCTCTTCATATATCAATACTTATCTGCATGGTTGCATTTATCACATATAATTGCTTACTTATGGGTCTCTCCCAATAGATTATTTCCTCCTTTAAGGCAAGGATAGTGCCTTATTCCTCTTTAACCTAGACCCTAGTGTAGTGCTTGATAACATGGTAGATACCAGCACCAATGGCAGTATCTAAATGTTTAGATACTAATGCTAGTATCTAAATATTTAGGTGAACATCAATATTTTCATCACTACTCTTCTGTTAGTTTCTCGTACCATGGTGTTGCTGTGATGCTGGAAGTTATGCCACCAATATTTCAAATACCAGCACATTCACCCATGGTGGACAGGTTTCAGCAGAGCTTCCAGACTAAGACAGATGAGGAAGTCTGGTGATCTACTTCTGAAAGAATTGGCCAGTGAAAACCTTATGAATACTAGTGGAACATTGTCTGATACAGTGTTGGAAGATGAGCCCCTCAGGTTGGAAGGCACTCAAATTACTACAGGAGAAAAGCTGTCTCCCCAAAGTAGAGTCAACCTTAATGAAGTGGATGGAGTAAAGCTTTCAGGACCTTCAGTGGCTGATGTGGCGCAACTCAAAATGAGAAGGAACAGCTGCAAACATCCATTAGTAATCAGGACATGGAATGTACAAAGTATGAATCTAGGAAAATGGGAAGTTGTCAAAATAAAATGGTATGCCTGAAGATAGATATCCTAGTTGTATGGTCTACTCTGCAGGAAATGACAAATTGAAGAAGAATGGCATCCATTCATCATCAAAAAGAACATTTCAAGATCTGTCCTGAAGTACAACACTATCAGTGATAGGATAATAGCAATACACCTACAAGGAAGACCAGTTAATACAAATATCATTCAAATTTACACACCAGCCACTAATCCAAAGATGAAGAAATTGAAGATTTTTACCAACTTCTGCCATCTGAAATTGATCAAACTTTCAGTCAAGCTTCATTGATAATTACTGGTGATTGGAAGGGAAAAGTTGGAAACAAGAAGGATCAATAGTTGGAAATATGGACATAGTGATAGAAACCATACTGGAGATTGCATGATAGAATTTTGCAAGACCAATGACTTATTCATTGTTTTTTCAACAGGATAAATGGAGGCTTTACATGTGAACCTCACTAGTTGGAATACATAGGTGTCAAATTGACTACATCTGTAGAAAGAGATGATGGCGAAGCTCAATATTATCAGTCAGAGTAAGGCCAGAGGCTGACTGAAGAGCACAGTGTAAATTGCACATATGCAAATATAAGTTGAAGCTGAAGAAAATTAAAACAATCCATGAGAGGCAACAGACCCCATTAGACTGCCATAGAGTCGATTCCAACTCACAGTGACCTTATAGGATAGAGTAGAACTGCCCCATAGGGTTTCCAAGGCCTAAAATCTTTATGGAAGCAGACTGCCACATCTTTCTTCTGTAGAGCGGTTGGTGGGTTCCAAACTCTGACCTTTTCAGTTAGCAGCCAAGACTTAACCTCTGCACCACTGGAGCTCCTTAGCCAAAGTACAACCTTGAGTATATCCCACCTGAATTTAGAGACTATCTCAAGAATAAATTGATGCATTGAACACTAAGGACTGAAACCAGATGAGTTGTGGAATGACTTCAAGGACATCATACATGAAGAAAGCAAGAGGTCATTAAAAAGGAAAGAAAGAAAAGACCAAAACAGATGTCAGGAAAGAGTCTGAAATTTGCTCTTCAACTTAGAGTAGCTAAAGCCAGTGGAAGAAATAATGACATAAAGAAGCTGAACAGATTTCAAAGGGTGGCCGAAGAAGACAAAATAAAGTGTTATAATGAAATGTGCAAAGACCTGGAGCTAGAAAACCAGAAGGAAGAACATGCTCAGCATTTCTCAAACTGAAAGAAATGAAGAAAAAATTCAAGCCTCGAGTTGTAATATTGAAGGATTCTACAGGGAAAATATTGGAATGAGGCAGGAAACATCAAAAGAAGATGGAAAAAAATACTCAGTCACTGTACCAAAAAAATATTGGCAGATGTTCAACCATTTCAGGAGATAGCATATTATCAAGAACCGATGCTCTCGAAGGAAGAAGTCCAAGGTGCACTGAAGGCATTGGTGAAAAACAAGCCTCCAGGAACTGACAGAATACCAATTGAGATGTTTCAACAAATGGATGCTTCATTGGAAACCCTCACTCAGCTATGCTGAGAAATTTGGAAGACAGCTACCTAGCCAACAGGCTGGAAGAGATCCATATTTGTGACCATTCCAAAGAAAGATGATCCAACAGAATGTGGAAATTATTAAACAATATCATTAATATCACACCCAAGTAAAATTTTGGTGAAGATAATTAAAAAACAGTTGCAGCAATACATTGACAGGAAAGTGCCAGAAATTCAAGCCAGCTTCAGAAGAGGACGTGGAATGACAGATATCATTGCAGATGTCAGAAGGATCTTGGCTGAAAGTAGAGAATACCAGAAAGATGTTTACTTGTGTTTTATTGACTATGCAAAGGCATTCGACTGTGTGGATCATTAACAAATTATGAATAACATTGTGAAGAATGGTAATTCCAGAACACTTAATTGTGCTCATGCAGAACCTGTACATAGACCAAGAGAGAGTCCTTCAAACATAACAAAGGATACTGCATGGTTTTAAGTCAGGAAATGTGTGCATCAGGGTTGTATCCTTTAACCATACTTAATCTGTATGCAGAGCAAATAATCCTAAAAGCTGGACTATATGAAGAAGAATGCAACATCAGGATTGGAGGAAGTCTCATTAACAACCTGCAATATGCAGATGATACGATCTTCCTTGCTGAAAGTGAAGAGGACTTTAAGCACTTAATGATGAAGATCAACAACTACCACCTTCAGTATGGGTTACACTTCAACATAAAGAAGACAAAAATCCTGACAACTGGACCCAAAAGCAATGTCATGAAGAACGGAGAGAATTTTGAAATTGTCAAGGATTTCATTTTACTTGGATCCACAATCAACGCCCATGGAAGCAGCAGCCAAGAAATTGCATTGGGCAAATCTGCTGCAGAAAACCTGTTTAAAGTGTTAAAAAGCAAAGATATCACTTTGAGGGCTAAGGTGTGCCTGACCCAAGCCATGGTATTTTCAATTGCCTCATATGCGTGTGAAAGCTAGACAATGAATAAGGAAGACCAAAGAAGAATTGGTGCCTTTGAATTAAGGTTTTGGGAAAGAATACTGAATGTACCATGGATTGCCAGAACAACAAACAAATCTGTCTTAGGAGACATACAGCGAGAATGCCCATTACAAGGAAATATGATGAGACTTTGTCTCATGTACTTTGGACATGTTATCAGGAGGGACCAGTCTCTGGAAAAGGACTTCGTACTTGGTGTCTTAGTCACCTAGTGGTGCCATAACAGAAATACCACAAGTGGATTGCTTTAACAAAGAGGAATTTATTTTCTCACAATCTAGTAGGTCACAAGTCCAAATTCAGGGCATCAGCTCCAGGGAAAGGCTTTCTCTCTCTGTCAGCTCTGGAAGAAGGTCCTTGTCCTCAATCTTCCCATGGTCAAGGAGCTTCTCAGGCACAGGAACCCTGGGCCCAAAGGAAGCGCTCTGTTCCTGATGCTGTTTTCTTGGTGGTATGAGGTCCCCAACTTTCTGCTTGCATCCCTTTCCTTTTATCTCTTGAGAGATAAAAAGTGGTGCAGGCCACACCCCAGGGAAGCTCCCTTTACCTTGGATCAGGGAGATGATCTGAGTAAGGGTGGTGTTACAATCCCACCCTAATCCTCTCAACATAAAATTACAATCACAAAATGGAGGACAACCACAAAATACTGGGAATCATGGCCTAATCAAGTTGATACACACATATTTGGGGGACATAATTCAATCCATGACACTTGGTAAAGCAGAGGGTCAGTGAAAAAGAGGAAAACCCTTAACAAAGTGGATTGACACAGTGGTTGCAACAATGGGTCATATATAGCAATGATTGTGAGGATTGTGTAGGACCAAACAGTGTTTCATTCTGTTGTACATAGGGTTGCTATGAGGGAATCGACTCAGCAGTACCTAACAGCAACAACACTAAATATTTTCAAAAGCAGTTCCTTTTTTATGGTCATTTCCATCTGAATTATTTAGTTGCTGTGGAAGATTTTATTTTTCTAAAGATGATCACTACAATATATCCCATCCCACATGCTTTTTTTTTTTTACTGAATTGGTGACACTCCTTCCATGGAATAGTGTCATCTATGTCACCTCCTCTTAACCTGGGAGGACTTCTGTGACTGCAGTGAGCGATAGAACACAGTTGGAAGTGACAATACATGACTTCCCAAGGTGTTACTGGTTGGGTGCCATTGAGAGGATTCCTACTTATAGTGACCCCATGTGACAGAACTTCTCCGTAGGGTTTTCTTGGCTATAATCTTTACGAAATCAGGTTGCCAGTTTTTTTCTCATATTGAGCTGCTGTGTGGGTTCAACTACCAACCTTTTGTTACCAATCACCGATCTGACATAAAGGGTCCTTGTCTTTTCCTGAGTAAGAATACACTTGAAAGACAAATTTTATCCTCAGCAAACTTTATTTTGCTTGAGTCAAGTAAAAGGAGTCAGTGGGGGACTAAGCCTGTCCAAACAGCTGACTTGAAAAGGCAAGCAAGGCTAGGGCTTATATGGATTCAGTGGAGACAATAGAGTAATGAATATTTAGTGGGCTTCTTTCAAGGGGAAGGTACTTCTCAGAATGGCAGTGCATGTTAATTAGGTCGCACTAGCATCTGGAATCCAAGCTGGAACCCGCTGATATTCAAAATGGGGTCCTCTTGGCAGCCCTTGGCATCACTTATTATGGCATATAGCATAAGTGCACTGATCTTTGGCACTACATCGCCATCTTTGGAGGGCTAAGGAAGGTTAAACAGCGGGAAGGGACTAGAAAAACACTAAGAAGGAGATAGTAATGGAACCTAGCTGCTCTGCAGTGAGGAAGTCAATGACCCATATGGAGAGGCCACATGAAGTTATTCCAGCTAACAGCCCCAGCGAGGTCTCAGACATCAGCTAGCATCAACTACCAGATGTGTGAGTGACTCTTCAGACGGTTCCAGCCCGTATTGCTGAGATAAGCTGTCCCCAGTGAGCTCTACCCAAATTGCAGATTCATGAGCAAAATAATTGATAGTTGTAGTGTTAAGCCACTATGTTTAGGTAGCTCGTTATGCAGCAATAGATAACCAGAACAGCCACAACTAGTTCATCTGCCAGTGGAAATGGGGGGAAAGGTTAGAGACCCAGGTCCCTCCCTTCGCTGTTCTGTTCTTAATCAAGGTACGGTGAGAAGCAACATGGTCAAATGGAAGGAGAAGTAGAGCCAGAAGGATGATCTTAAACTTGAACAAGCAGTCCCTGAAAATTTTAATTAAAGACCACTAAATTCACACAGAAATACTAAAAATCTATTTGTGAAGCACAGTTTTTTTTTTTTGGAGGGGGCAGAAAAACTCTTTTACGTGATTACGAAACGATTGTGGCAAAATGATGTGTTAAGGATCATACTCTAGCTATGGGAAGTTTAATTATCAAATGCTGACATTTTGTGATCTTATGAGGCAGGGCCTGTTACCTGCTATGTGATGATTTAAAGACTTGCCCAAAGTTACTGAATAATCGGAGTGTGGCCAGAATATGGTTACCAACGTATCAATGCTTTTGACACAGTAAATTACAACGTGATGAAAAAATTACACTGGAGTGAAATACATGCTGCAAGTGTAGGTGAGTTTACTGCCTGGCTCATGGGCACAGCTTGCTTTCTTTCCTGGGAAATTTCGTGTGGCAGTTAAATTAACCTTAAGGGACTTGGAGATTGGCAAAGATTTGCATACTTTTTTTCCTTTTCATTCTTTATTTATGAATTGCCAAGTTCTTTTGGGAGAACAACAGTACATTTTATATTAACAATGAAATACATTATTTGGGAGAAAGCAATGAAGAATGAGATTGAAGAAAATAGCTTGGGGCTTATCAACAATTTCAGTCTTTGAAAACATTGCAGCATATAACCTTAAATAACATTGTGTTGACTCTTTCAATACAGATAAAATATAAACTTTTTTTTTTTATTATTAAGAACAGAAGACTATTAAATTCTAATTTCCCCTTTATTTTCCTTTAAGTCAAACTACCCAGTTTTTACTTTAAGAACAGCTGCTGTCAAGTCCCCTGGAATCTTGACTTAGCCTAATGAGATTGTATGCCCCTTTCGTCCAAGTGAACAAATGGTAGCATTCCTACTTGCTCTTGGCAGTAGGATACACTCCCTGATACAGTTGGAATACATGAGTATCAAGACCCTCTGAGTCCTTCTCCCTTTGATGTTTTTTTTTTCCTTTGTCTATAATTTTGAGTGGTTGCTGATAGTCAAACTACAAATTTGACTCCTAATCACATTTAAAACATTTTTATTTTTGTTGTTGTTGTCAGATGCCTTCGAGTCGATTCTGACTTATAGTGACCCCATGCACAACAGAATAAAACACTGCCCGGTCCTGTGCCATCCTCACAATTGTTGCTATGCTTGTGACCTTCGTTGCAGCCACTGTGTCAATCCATCTCCTTGAGAGTCTTCCTGTTTTCCGCTGATCCTGTACTTTACCAAGCATGATCTCCTTCTCCGGGACCAATCCCTCCTGAAAACGTGTCCAAAGTATGTAAGATGTAGCCTTGCCACCCTTGCTTCTAAAGGAGCATTATGATCGTACTTCTTCCAAGACAGATTTGTCCGTTCTTTTGGCAGTCCATGGTATATTCAATAGTCTTCGCCAATACCAGACTTAAATGGCGTCAATTCTTCTTCTGTCTTCCTTATTCATCGTCCAGCTTTTGCACGCAAATGAGGTGATTGAAAACACCATGGCTTGGGTCAGGTGCACCTTAGTCCTCAAGGTGACATCTTTGCTTTTCAATGCTTTAAAGAGGTCTTTTGCAGGAGATTTGCCCAATGCAATGTGTCTTTTGATTTCTTGACTACTGCTTCCATGGGTATTGACTGTGGATCTAAGTAAAATGAAATCCTTGACAACCTTAATCTTTTCTCTGTTCATCATGATGTTGCTTATTGATCCAGTTGTGAGTATTTTTGTTCTCTTTATGTTGAGGTGTAATCCAAACTGGAGCTGTGGTCTTTGATCATCCTTAGTAAGTGCTTCAAGTCCTCTTCACTTTCAGCAAGTAAGGTTGTGTCATCTGCATAACTCAGGTTGTTATTGAGTTTTCCTTTGGTTCTGATGCCCTGTTCTTCAGCTTGGATTATTTACTCAGCATACAGATTGAACAGGTATGGTAAAAGGATAGAACCCTGACGCACACCTTTCTGACTTTAAACCATGCAGTATCCCTTGTTCTGTTTGAACAACTTCCTCTTGATCCATGTATAGAGTTCTCATGAGCACAATTAAGTGTTCCAGAATTCCCATTCTCTGCAATGTAATCCAGAATTTGTTATGATCCACACGGTCGAATGCCTTACTATAGTCAATAAAGCCCATGTAGGACATCCAGCCAACATGGCGCCAGAGACAGAAGCACCACACCGTCCCTCCACAGCAAAGACCTGAAAAACTAAGTAAAACAGAGACAAACTTCATTCCCGGAAGCTGAAGTGCCAAATGAGGAGATAGAGAACTCAGCCAAGCACAGAATGGAAAAAGAAACTGACAGACGACAGAGAGCGAGGAGAGATATGTGTGGAGAGCCCCATCAGCTAATGCAGCACGGATCCGCCATCCCTGGCTCCAGTCAGGGATTAGCAGACAGGGAGCACAGGAAAGCAGCTTCGTGGAACCCCCAGCAAGAGACAGAACACCTGGTAACCAGCAATACACTCTCTCCCACCCCCAATTCTCTTGACGCTGCTCTAAGTCAGAGCTTCCCAGCTGGCTACAGTGGCTCAAATAGCCAGGAGGTGCAGCATCCATGCCACTTGGACTCACTCCACCCACGTTGGGAGATCAGAGGACAGGGAGCACAGGAAAGCAACTTCATGAAGTTCCCAGCAGGAGACAGAGCACCCAGTAACCAGCGATATATGCTTTCCTACTCCTCCCCCCTTATCCCCCCACCCTCGGCTGCCTGTTTCCCACCAGCTGCAGTCTCTTGGCCGGGAGGCAACTGCTTTGGCCTCAGACTGCTTGGATTCACCCTGCCCACATTGGCCAGGCCACTGAGTTGGTGTTGGTTCTTTCCATCTCCTTTGGTTTCTTCTGTGCCTCCTACCACCTCCTGCTCTTTTCTCTGGAACATTTGGCTCCTTGTGCCATCTTTGCTTCTTCTCAAAAGGCTGTGAAGCCATGCTTGACTGGGAAACCACTCTGCTGGCCCACAACGCCACTCTGGTGGGATCCCTGGGGCTTTTTTTCCTTTGTTTTGCTTTGTTCTGTTTTGTTTGTTTGTTTTCTTTGTGCAGCTTGGTAACCCCTTCTAGCTGGGCTGCAATGCATGGCTTAGGAGCCACTCCCCAATCTGCGCAGCCACATAGGTGGGATCTCTGCAGCATTTCTTTTTTTCTTTTCTCTCTTTTTCCCTTTCTGTCTGTCTTCATTTCTCAGTTTTCATCTCTCTACACTTATCTTCTTTTCCTGTCTCCTGAATGCCTGGTGCTGTGCGACATCTATACCCCCTCTAGCCAGGCTATACTGTGCAGCCTGGGAGCCACTCCCCCAGTCTTAGCAGCCCCACTGGCAGGACTCTGGGACTCCTGGGGGCTTTTCTTTTCCAAATTTTTACCTAGTTATTTTTTTTTCTTTCTTTTCCCTTTTTCTTTTCTCCATTTCTTGGTTTCTTATCTCTCTACTCTAACGGCAAGCTCCCTTAGCACTCTTTTCTCTCTCTCTTTTTCTTTCTTTGCTTGGGGCTGCTGTTTTTCTCTCCTCTCTCTCTTCTTTCCCACACCCCTATTAGCTCCACACATCACAGTGTCCCCCCTCTTTCCTGCCTACCTATACCATGTACTGAACATCACACCCCCAAGCAACACAGGTATGGCCTACTGGAACCTGCCCAGCATTGATTCCTGGCCGGCCCTGTCAGCCCTAGTATGTGCCACAAACAACCCATCCCAGCCCCTCCCCTTCAGGTGAACCTGCCCTGCTGCACCATAGCTGAATGGCTGGCCCTCTCCTTTGGACAAAGAGGTGAAAAATATTGTGATTACAGATGAGCAAACAACAAAGAACTCACGGTCTGCCTGCTCAGACATAACCAAATAAAACAAAAAAGCAGGACAAAACAAACAAAATCTACAATCAAGAAACAAAGAAAATAACTACTGAATGCTTGTCCTGAAGACAGCCAACGAGATCAAAACAAATAAAAAACATACAAAAAAACAGGACAGGATGTGTCCAGTAGGCATCCAGATGACTTTCCAGTAGAAGAAAAGGCACTAGAACTACCTAATAGGGAATTCAAATCTCTAATATTCACAGCAATCCAAGAGTTGAAGAAAAAAATGAAGAAACTCTGAGAATTATGTGGGATACAATCAAAAGCAAAAATTTGCTAGTGATCGGAGTTCCAAAACAGGGAGAGAAAATGGAAAACACAGAGAGGGTCACTGAAGAATTGTTGACAGAAAACTTCCCTAATATCACGAATGATGTTGAAAAGCTGACCATCCAAGAAGCTCGACGGACCCCATATAGGATAGACCCCAAAAGAAAATCACCAAGTCATGTCATAATCACACTCACTAAAACCAAAGACAAAGGAAAAATCCTGCAAGTAGTTCAAGAAAAGCAGGAAGTCACGTACAGAGGGGAAACAATAAGACTAAGCTCTGATTATTCAGGAGAAACCATGCAGGCAAGAAGGCAATGGGATGACATATATAAAACTTTGAAAGAAAAAAATTGCCAACCAATTTTTGATGGTGAAATTAGGACATTTCCAGATAAACAGAAATTAAGGGACTATGTAAAAACCGACCCAAACTTAGAAGAATTATTAAAGAGACTCCTTTGGTCTGAGAACAAACATCAGACCACAGTCTGAATCTAGGATGCAAGATTGTGCCAGCCAGATACCAACCTAGGAAATGAACTTTCAAGGACTAACCAAAACCAAAACAATTGCAACAGGGAACCAGAGAGGTTAATCTGAAAACGACAACAAGGTCAGAACAATTAAAGGGGGACTAAACAATATATAGTTATAGAGCTTTCTAATGAGGAGGAAGGCAAAAAAAAATGAGGAGGAAGACAAGGCGATAAAAAACCCAGTGCCGATACCAAGTAATAACAGACTAATTCAAACCTAGAAAGATAAGGGTAAATTTCAAGGTAACCACAAAGAAAGTTAACAAACCTACTCATCAAAATAAAGAAGAACATAAGGTCTCAATAAAAACAAAATCTACAAAAACAAAAGAAATGAAAAAGGAATCAACAAACAAAAGGAACTCAGCACAAGACATTATGCTGAGTGAAATAAATCAATCACAAAAGGACAAATGTTACGAGACTGCTACTCATGAAAAAATTTACATACAAAAAGAAACAATATTTGATGGTTATGAGGGAGGGGAGAAGAGAGTTGGGGACGGAAATAACAGGCAATAGATAAGCAGTAACTTTGGTGAAGGGTAAGACAGTACAGAATACCGGGGAAGCCAGCATAATCTGTACAAGGCAAGGCCATGGTAGCTCTATAGAAACATCCAAGCTCCCTGAGGGACCAAACTGTTGGGCTGAGGGCTGTGGGGACCATGGTCTCAGGGAACATCTAGCTCAATTGGCATAACAGAGTTTATAAAGAAAATGTTCTACATTCTACTTTGGTGAGCAGCATCTGGGGTCTTAAAAGTCTGTGTACTCCACTGGTCTCACCCCTTCGGGAGCAAGGAAGAATGAAGAAAACTAAAGATAAAAGGGAAAGATTAGTCCAAAGGACTAATGGACCACATCTACCATGGCCTACATCAGGCTGAGTCCAGCACAATAAGATGGTGCCTGGCTACCACCACTGGCTGCTCTGACAGGGATCACAATAGCGGGTCCCAGGCAGAGCTGGAGAAAAATGTAGAACAAAATCCTAACTCAAAAAGAAAGACCAGGCTTGCTGGCCTGGCAGAGGCTGGAGAAACCCTGAAAGTCTGGCCCCCAGACACCCTTTCAACTCAGTAATGAGGCCACACCTGAGGTCCACCCTTCAACCAAAGATTGAACAGGCCCATGGAACAAAAGAAGACTAAAGGGGAGTGCCAGCCTGGGGCAGGGACTGGAAGGCAGAAGGGAACAGGAAAGATGGTAATAGGGAACCAAGGGTTGAACAGAGAGTGTTGACATGTTGTGGGGTTGTTACCCAATGTCATAGAACAATGTGTATACTAATTGTTTGATGAGAAACTAGTTTGTTCTGTAAAACTTCATCTAAAGTTCAATAATAAAAAAAAAAAAGCACAGGTAAACATCATCCTGGTATGATCTGCTTTCAGCCAGGATTCATCTGACATCAGCAGTGATGCCCCTGGTTCTACCTCCTCTTCCAAATCCGACTTGAATTTCTGGCAGTTCCCTGTCAATATAGTGCTGCAGCCACTTTTGGATGATCTTCAGCAAAATTTTGCTTGCATGTGATATTAATGATATTGTTGGATAATTTCTGCATTTGGTTGGATCACCTTTCTTGGGAATAGGCATAAATATGGATATCGTCCAGCCGGCTGGCTAGGTAGGTTTCTTCCAAATTTCTTGGCATGGATGAGTGAGCACTTCCAGCGCTGCACCTGAGTGTAGAAACATCTCAATTTGGTATTCCACCAATTCCCAGAGCCTTGTTTTTTGCTAAGGCCTTCAGTGCAGCTTGGACTTCTTCCTTCAGCACCATCGGTTCCTGATCATGTTTTTTTTTTAAAAAATTAGTGCAAATTCCTGAAGAAAGATTGGTGTTCATTGTCATTGCTGAGCCCTCTTCTAGAGCGAAGCGATGTCCTATTGCTTCAGTACTGAAGGGCTGGGCTTATTCAAGATAATTATTAAACTCAAAATAGTGATAAAGTAGATGTAGAAAGGTATTCCTCACAGTAGTGTTTGCAACTTCAAAAATGTAAAAAAAAAAGTAAAGATTGCTGAGTATGTTATAGTATAAGCAGTCAAGTGAATGTTATGTAACACAAATTATGATTATGAAAAATATTTAGTAACAAGGGAAATCTTATATAAAGCAGTACTCTAAAGTGTAAGTAGATCATGATTATAGTTATGTGAAAAAAAAGTTTCTAGAAAAAGGAGATGTATTAAAATGCTAACAAAGGTTGCATTAAGATAGTAGAATAAAGGGTGATTAATTTTTCTCATTTTCCCTACATTTTGTAAGGTGATTGTATTACTGTTATAAACCAAAAAACCCATTGCTGTTGAATAGATTCCGACTCATAGAGACCCTATAGGACAGAGTAGCACTGTCCCATAAGGTTTCCAAGGAGCGCCTGGTGGATTCAAACTGCTGACCTTTTGGTTAGCGGCCATAGCTCTTAACCACTACTCCACCAGAGTTTCCATTACTGTTATAACAAAATTTTATTTAAAATAATTGTTAGATAGTTAAAAATGCTTGAATCTAGCAGGAGAGAAAGATTCTTTAGGGCTATGGACTAAAATGAAATGACACGTCAATATGGAGAAAGTCTCAGTGAGGATCCTTCATTTGTTATATCTGCTCAGACAGAAGAGGCATACAGAGGTGACTTCCGTCAGTGGAACTCAAATGAATTCTGCTCCCCTTCCTATTTTTCCTCAGAAGAGACTCTTTGCTTGAATTCTCCACATAACTCCTTCAATTCCCCAATTCTTCACACAACCTGGAGTCAACAAAAGGCATTCTGTTTATCAGTAGGTCTGAATCACATCTTACTTTTTTTAAATTTAGAATGTAGCACATGTATGTCAGGAATTACAAAGCTGTTTTTAAGAAAACAAAATATCTACCTGAAGAAGTATGACAAATATATGAAGATGTGATGTTATCAGAGGTAAAACTGGTTTTGAGAGGAAAATCCTTAAAGCTAGTGAAAAAAAGCCAGTAAGAAATGGAAGTGGGTTTAGCAAAACAGACGTAGTTGAACCATAAACTTTACAGAGAAGCGCTGGTATAAGTGAAAGTTAGATTTAAACAAAAATGAGATTAACCTGGATTGGAGAGGGGAGGGTGGCAGGTAGGGGATGAGTAAATTATCTTGATCTTTTATAATATTCTGGGTTTTCACAGTGATCTGGGGTTGCAAACCTGTGGCGTTTTTGGTTTGCTCTTTTGTTACGAGCAAGTTTACATGTGTACTTGGAACACAAGTTCAGATTTTAGAGACTATCAAAAAGTTTGTTCTTCACTTATACACTGCTGGTGGGAATGTAAAATGGTACAACCACTTTGGAAATCGATTTGGCGCTTCCTTAAAAAGCTAGAAATAGAACTACCCTACGATCCAGTAATCCCACTCCTTTTAATATATATATCCTAGATTTTTTTTTTTTAGAGAAATAAGAGCCTTTACGCGAACAGATATATGCACACCCATGTTCATTGCAGCACTGTTTACAATAGCAAAAAGAGGGAAGCAACCAAGGTGCCCATCAACAGATGAATGGATAAGTAAATTATGGTATATTCACACAGTGGAATACTACGCATTGATAAAGAACAGTGATGAATCTGTGAAACATTTCATAACATGGAGGAATCTGGAAGGCATTATGCTGAGTGAAATTAGTCTGTTGCAAAAGGACAAATATTGTATAAGGCCACTATTATAAGAGCTCAATAAATAGTTTAAACAGAGAAGAGGGTAGGTGGGAGGGGGTATTCACTAATTAGATAGTAGATAAGAACTACTTTAGGTGATGGGCAAGACAACACACAATACAGGTGAGGTCAGCACAACTGGACTAAACCAAAAGAAAAATATATTAAGCAAAGAAGTTTCCTGAATAAACTGAATGGTTTGAAGGCCAGCTTAGCAGGGGCGGGGGTTTGGGGACCATGGTTTCAGGGGACATCTAAGTCAATTGGCATAATAAAATCTATTAAGAAAACATCCCACTTTGGAGAGTGGCGTCTGGGGTCTTAAACACCAGCAAGCAGCCATCTAAGATGCATCAATGAGTCTCAACCCACCTGGATCAAAGAAGATTGAAGAACACCAAGAACACAAGGTAATAATGAGCCCAAGAGACACAAAGGGTCACATAAACCAGAGACTACATCACCCTGAGACCAGAAGAACTAGATGATGCCTGGCTACAACCAATGACTGCCCTGACAGGGAAAACAACAGAGAACCCCTGAGGGAGCAGGAGAGCAGTGGGATGCAGACCCCAAATTCTTGTAAAAAGACCAGAGTTAATGGTCTGAATGAGACTAGAAGGACCCCGGTGGTCATGGCCCCCAGGTCTTCTGTTGGCCCAGGACAGGAACCATTTCCAAAGCCAACTCTTCAGACAGGGATAGGACTGGACAATGGTATGGAGAGGGATGCTGGTGAGGTGTGAGTTTCTTGGATCAGGTAGACTCTTGAGACTATGTTGGCATCTCCTGTCTGGAGGTGAGATGAGAGGGTGGAGGAGGTTAGAAGCTGGCGAAATGGAAACGGAAAGAGAGAGTGGAGGGATGGAGTGGGCTGTCTCATTAGGGGGAGAGCAATTGGGAGTATGTAGCAAGGTATATATAAGTTATTGTGTGAGAGACTGACTTGATTTGTAAACTTTCACTTAAAGCACAATAAAATTTTTTTAAAAAAGTTCTTTTCTCGCCTTGTTCAAATAAGGTTAATCTTGAGTGATTTTGGTTTTCTTGATTAACACACACTTTTGTTTAAAAGATTATTCTACACTGAGCTTCCATTAAGGTTGATGGAAAAATTTGGGAACAGATAAGGGTGATAGTTGAATATCATGATGAACATAATGTTACTAAATTGTCCATGAGCAGATTGTGGAAATGGCAAATGTGTTGTTACATATATTTACATATATATTTACCACAATAAGAAAAAGTATCCTAGTTACAAGTAGCTAATAATAGGGTAATATAAAATTTATATAAAAAGGTGTTTAAAATTTTCATTTTGCCTTCTACCCTGCAGGCATTCAAAATAATTCCACCAAAAGTTTATCTTCACTTGGCAAGTAAGAAACTAGCTTTCATGAAATTCTGACAAGTATCTTTTGTACTCATCAATATCATTATTATTTACATGTTTCTGGAGTAAAAACAAGGGACAAATAACATTACCTGTGCCTTGCTTGAAGCCAATTTTTTTTCCAAAGAGTATCATTTAAAAGAATAGTTTTCTTAACAAATCCATTTCATAAACCTGATATTTGGCTGTAACTGTTCTTTGTCAATATGGTTATAAGAAAGTCTTCACAAAGTAAGTAATCAGGTATCAGAAATCTTTTATCCATTTCTTATTCCCACAGCCAGTCCTCTCTTTGACAAAAAGCTATATGAGAGTTGTTTGCAGAACACATCTTACCTGTTAAGGTATCTTAAAACCTTCCTCTTCGCCTTTGTTATGTAAACAATTCTAATCAATTTTTCTCACACCTCCTGCTGCAACCATAACCCAACCCCAGACAAAACAACATGCACATGTATTGAGGGCTTCCACATTTTTCCAAGGGGTGGTTCCTATGAGCAGGACTAACAGGACTCTGTACAGGCTACATCAATTATGACTGTGGTGAATCTAGCGAGTACTTATTTGTCATTCAGCTGTTATACATGATTCAGATAGGAGCCAAGTGCTTTGGACATGATTCATACGTGAGTCAGGTGCTTGGTTCACACCTACATTTCTTTTGACAGTAATCCTTTCTAATGCCCTAATTTTATGATGTAATTTTAGTGGAATTAACCTTGAATGACTCAAAATTATGTAATTAATTACATTCAGCTTCAATTACAATTACTGTTTAATCTCAGCCTCCCAGCCTGACACCCCAGCAGAAGTCAGATACATACAATGGCGGCCATGGCATGGTGGGAAAGTCATCTTGCTGATTTGTAGGAGTTTGCTAATTGTATAAATTGTATGTATTTTTTTCTAAAAAGCTCGGGGCTTAAGCAGGTGTGTGCGATTTGCTTGGACCCCAGGGCTTGAAGGTAAAGGACAGAGTGAAGAAGGGAATTACTTTCAGCAATTCCAGATTATGTCTCCCTGAACACTTGTTTCAAGGAAATTTAATTGGTGTAATTTTTAAAAAAGTTCCTATGGTTATTTAAATTTGGTTTATGTTGGGTTAAAAAAATTAAATGGGTTTCTTTGCTACAGTGTTTCTCAGTCTTCCATACATTAAGGTATGTTGTGACTCTCCAGGAGGAGGGATATAAAGTGTTTTCCAAACTATTTGAAAAGCAGCACCCCCCTCCTTTTTATTAACAGCTTTACTCCACTCCACTCCCGCTGCCGTCAAGTCGATTCCGACTCTTAGTGACACCATAGGACAGAGTAGAACTGCCCCATAGAGTTTTCAAGGAGCGCCTGGTGGATTTGAACTGCTGACCTTTTGGTTAGCAGGCATAGCACTTACCCACTACACTACCAGGGTTTCCTGTTAACAGCTTTACTGAGGTAAAATTGACACGCCATACAATTCACTTATTTTAAGGGAACGATGAAGTGATTTTCAGTAAATTCACACAGTTGAGCAACTATCCCCAAAATCCAAGTTTAACGCATTCCATCATGCCCCAAAGATCTCTTGTATCCAATTTCCATTACTCCCCTATTCCCACCTCCAGTCCCAGGAAGCTAGTACTCTACTTTTTGGCATTACAGGTTTGTCTCTTCTGGAAATTTTATATAAATGGAATCATACAATATTTGGTCTTTTATGTCTGGCTTCTTTCACCAGGCATGCTATATTTGATGTTCATCTATTTTTACAGAATGTCTCAGTACCCTTTTATTGCCAAATAGTCCTTTATATAAATATATCGTATTTTGTTTTTTCCATTCATAGGTTTATGAGCATTTTTATTATTTCTACTTTATGGCTATTACAAATAATATTGCTATGAACATCTACATATAAGTCTTTTTGTGTGTTTGCATTTTCATTTTCCTTGGGTGTGTACCTAGGAGTGGAATTGCTGGGTCACGCAGCAACTTTATATTTAACCTTTTAAGAAACTGTCGAACAATTTTCCAAAGTAGCTACATCATCTCATATTCCTACTAGCAGGGTATAAGGTTCCACCTTGTCCACATCCTCACCAAAGCTTAGGGCCTGTCTTTTGTATTCTAGCGGTTCTAGTGGGTGTGAAATGGGATCCTGAGGTTTGATTTGCATTTCCCTGATAGCTAATAATATTGAGCATCTTTTCACGTGCTTATTGGCCATTCATGTATCTCCTTTGCCCAAATGTTTATTCAGTTTGAACCCATCAGCGGCTCAGTGGGAGAAAAGACCTGACAATCTTGGAAGATTACAACCTTGGGGCAGTATACTCTGTCATATAGGGTCGCTATGAGTCAGAATGGACTCAATGGCATACAGCAACAACAACCTTCATCTTCTTACTATTGAGTTATAAGAGTCCTTTATGTTTTCTGGATAGAAGATCTTTATCGGATACATGATTGACAAATATTTTCTCTCTCTCTGGCTTTTTTTTTTCACTTTCTTTATGATGTCTTCAGAAGCACAAAAGTTTTTAATTTTTATGAAGTCCAATTTATCCATTTTTTTTCTTTTATTGCTTGTGCTTTTGAGTCGTATCTAAGAAATTTCTTCCTAACCAAAGGTCATAAAGATTTATGCCTATGTTTTCTTCTAAGAGTTTTATAATTTTAGCTCTCACATTTAGATCTATGATCCATTTTGAGGTAATTTTTGTGTATGATGGTAGGTAAGGACTTAAATTAATCTCTTTGCATGTGGATCTCCAATTGTCGCAGCACCATTTGTTGAAAAGACTATCAGTGCCCTATTGAACTGCCTTGGCACCTTTGAAAATCAATTGAGCACAAAGAGTCTTTAATATGTTAATACATGTTGTGAATCTCCAACTGGGAAGATGTAAAATATTCCCCAAACTCTTTTAAACAAGGAATCCTACCCACCACCACCTCTTCCCCCTCCCCATCCCCGCCAGCCATTTTTTAAAGTACAGTCTTTGATGGGGGTTCTCACTATTGTCCACAGAGTAAACTTTGGGGAACACTGCTTTACTGTGTTTAGAGTTCTAGCTTTGACTTTCAATTTCATTGCTTGTTTTGAAGGCTAGAGGCTAAGTATCGTGTTTGCACTTGCAAAGCCAAAGATAATTTCTAGTAACAGTAACGTGCTTATTATTACAGCATCCCACTATGCAGAAATGTACGTAAAGGCTGTTGAAAACGTTTGTTATCAAGTCAGCCCATGTTGTATACACATGTAGAAATGAAAGGGAATTTTCTTGTAGGCACTTTGAATGAACTTTTGGAAGTATGGAGAATTCTGTACGCTGGGCACATAGGTGTCCTATCAACGCCTGCTGAAGTGGATTCAATTACCCTAAGCAACCTTGCCTCATTCATTCTGTTAATGATTTAGCGTTGTCATTATCTCAGCATATATATAGATATCTGTGAAATGATTGTGTGTAGAGTTTCCAAATAGATAATTATGTTTTCCTTTTGGAAATTCTATTATGCCAAACAAAATTTATAGTAGAAAGTATAGTTTCTGGTAAAACTTTAACCATATTTAGGACAGGATGACGCGTGCAAAACCCTCTTCCCCTTTTGTCAGTATTTGCGTTCCATTTTGTTTTGAAGCTTAATAGCTCTTGTCCGTTTCTATTCTAACTGTACTTTTAAAGTAATGTGTTAGTTTAAATGTCAGATCTTTTACACAAATGGGTTTTGGCAATTAGCTAATTTAGGAAAATGTATTTTCGTTGTTAACTGCCATTGAGTCAGCCCAGACTCACGGTCACCCCATGTACAATGGACCATTGCGGTCCATAGAGTTTTCATTGGTTGATTTTCACAAGTAGATCACCAGGCCTTTCTTAGGAAAAGGTACTTGTGTTTTATTCTTTCATTTGTTACCTGAAACCATGTTTGATATTTGCTCAGCATCTTAAGTTCTGTCATTCCCCACGCCCAGATCACTTGGACGACCATTTACTTTCTTAAGGGGTCATTTACAGATTTAGTTTTTAGCTGTTTCATCTTTGGCCTGTGTGTGTTCTCGTTTTTTCCTCCTATAGTGTGTTATGGTTACCTACAAAGCCCTGTCATCAAAGGAGTGATGGCTTGCTAGGACTGTACCAAGTTAAACAGTTACAGCTTCTGCCCTCTGTGACCCGATATAAACCTCCTGTGTGCTCTAGGCAGATGTTGACGACATCATAGCCCATGTGATAATGCCTGGGATATGGTTAAATTGTTACATCCATGCATTGGTGGGGTGGGGAGGCGATGGAGAAAGTTCAAATTTCATATAAATATCAGGGCATCCATGTTTCTGTCCTTCAGGGAAATCTCTTTTCAGCCAGACCCCGATTCTCCTAAAGGAGGAAATAAAATACTCCTCCCATCTGCACAGTGGGCACGTTCAGAGAGTCTGGGCAGAAGGCTGATCAGGCAGGGCCTAGAACAAACAAGAGGCACACCCTGGAACAAGAAATTAAGGGAAACAATTTGCATATCTGTCCCAGGAGTATCAAAGTCTGGGAGATTTTCCTCCCGAAAGTAAGCTGTCCTAAGCTGTACTAAGCAAGCTATGTCTTAGGGACTACACTCGAATGGACTCCCCTGTGGGGCCCGGGAGGACTTGGATGATATGGGAAAAGAATCTATTCAAGGATGGGGAGTATTCTCTGTCACACACCTGGCTGAGATTTTGATGAGCGTGAAGAGAGATTGGAAATTAATATATTTGTAATCATATGTAAATCATACTACTTGTTAGTTGCCGTCCAGATGACTCTAACTCAGGACGACACTGAGTACAACAGAATGAAACGTTGCCTGGTTCTGTGTCGTCCTCACAATTGCCGGCACGTTGGAGGCCATGGCTGCACCTGCGGTGCCGGTCCATCTCCCTGAGGATCTCCCATGCTCTCATCAGCCTCTGCTTCACCGAATATGATGTCCTCCTCTGGTGACTGATGCCTTCTGATGACCTGTCCAAAGCAAGTGAATTGGACAGTGTTCTGTTGTGATCCACGAGGTTTTCGTTGGCTAATTTTTGGAAGTAGATCACCAGGTCTTTCCTCCTAGTTAGATGCATATAGTTCTTATTCTGCCATGTAGGAGCCTTGGTGGTGCAGTGGTTAAGTCCTCCACTGCTAACCGAAAGGTCAGCAGTTTGAACCCACCAGATACTCTGGAGGAGAAAGATGTGGCAGTCTGCTTCCATAAAGATTACAGCCTTGGAAACCCCATGGGGCAGATCTACTCTCTCCTATACCATCCCTATGTGTTGGAATCAGCTCAACGGCAAGGTTTTTTTTTTTTTTTTTTGTGGATGTGTCGTTTTAATCATTATTAAAAAAAAAAAAAAATCAAATCCATTGCTATTGAGTCGATTCCGGCTCATAGTTACTCCTTTTGTTACCTTCATAAAGTTCTGACTTAAAGAATTTCTACAGTGCTGTTAAAGATAAATGTCTGGGCTGGTGAAGCTCCCCCACCATTGTAAGTAGCCGTGAAGCTGTTTTTCAGTGTGTGTTTACATCTGAGCTACACATTGCACATGTATCAACAAATACAGTCAACGAATGGTAATGCTTAGGTAGAAGATGACCGGCAAATCTCGTGTTCAAGTAACTCTACGATATATTCCTACTTAATTACTTGCACTCCTCACACTTTCATTCCTTTTATTTACTTTGCAAAGAAAAGAGCCCTTTGAACCCAGACAGGTATCAAGCCCAGTTCTAGACAAGTTACAGAAGAGGCCAGAGACAAGGCAAATCTTTCAGCATCTATTTCTAGCATAGGTAGAATTTCAGGGAGTAACTGCCCAGGAGCAATTGGGCAAAATTGGCAGTTTTCCCCACAGAGCTAAAAGATTTGATTTGAAAAACATCTTCATACAACCATTCAAATATAAATACGAATAATATTTTCCAAATTGAATGTGAATGATTTTTGAATTGTTCACATCACTGCTTCCCTCCTGAAGACTGACTTAAATGAGCTCGTACATCTAAATTAAATAAAAAGGGGGGAGAAAAGAGGTAACCTGGGAAATGAACAGAAATAGAAACATCTACCGTGAAAATGTCCTAATACTCTAGGAAATTTTCCAGAGGAAGGTGAAATTAAATTAAAACAGAAATGGTTCCTGTGCTAGGTTAATTTACACCATGTCCTTTGTTGGCTTACACTACATACAGGGTGGGCTAGAATTTATCCCTACTCATTTAGAACTGGTTTGTTGATACTTCTTGACACTTATAAATCTTTTTTCTAACTTTCAGAGGTGTGGACAGAAAGGCCTTTACTGATGAGAAAATAAACTTTAAGCTCTCAGAAAACAGAGAATACGAGAATACCTACAAAGTGAGGTTGGTGGTGGCTGGGTTTCAGAGTGCAATCTGAAAGGAAAGTAGTATTTATATTTACTCATGTGTACATAATTTTATAATCACTTACACTCTGACCCAGCTCTTAACCTCAGTGTTTTACTGCCTTAGGGAAACATCACGCTTTTCCTACCAAGGAACTTAAGTTTATCCCAAAGAATAGTAAATAGGTTTTAAAACTCCCGAAACTATGCGGTTGTTCTTCATAGAAACTAAAAGGGACCCTCCTGTCTGAGAAATTATGGTAGATTAAAGATGACTGCAAATTCTTTGTCATCCCGCTCCCCCCTTCCCCAGATGGGATTCATTTCCGTTCCCCTCGATTCTGGGCTGGCTCTGGGGCTGCTTAATTACTAAAAGGGAGTAGAAGTGGTGTTGTGCCAGCTCTGGGCCTAAGCCTTAACAAGGCCTGGAGGCTTCCATTTTCTGCACCTTTTGAGAACCTGAACTGCTGTAGAGGAAGCTAGCTCTCCTCTTGGAGGGGCCACATGGAGAGACCAAGTGGTTGAAAAGCCTGGCTTGGGAAGGGAGGAGGCCCAGGCTGCCAGCCTCCTGGTTGGGGCTCTGGATGCCTGTAGCTCCTGACAGCATTTAAAAGACACCGAGTGAGCTCAAGAGAACTGTCAGTTGAGCCATCAACCTACAGAACCTAGAAAGCAAACACAGTGGTTTTTGTTTTAAGCCTCTAAGTTTGGGGTTGTTTGTTACACAGCAACAAATAAGTGAAACAGAAAGCAAGTCATTCACTGTTAACTATAAACCCATTGCCATCTAGTTGCTTCTGACTCATGGCCACCCACATGTTTCAGAGGAGAACTGTTCTCCCTAGGGTTTTTAATGGCTGTATTCTTACAGAAGTAGATCACCAGGCCTCTCTTCTGCTATGCTGCTGGGTGGATTTGAACCACCACCTTTTTGTTAGTTAAAAAAAAACAAAACCCATTGCCATCGAGTCGATTCTGACTTAGCGACCCTACAGGACAGGCTTGAACTGCCCCATAAGTATTCCAAGGAGGGGCTGGTGGATCCGAACTGCCAACCTTTTGGTTAGCAGCCAAGCTCTTAACCACTCTGCTACCAGTCAAGCGCAAACTGTGTTTGCCAGCAAGGGACCTCTGTCACCTATGTTGTCATTAGGTGCTGTCAAGTCAGCTCTGACTCATGGCAACCCTACGTAAAACAGAATAAAACACTGCCCTGTCCTGCCCCATCCTCACAATCATTGTTATGCTTGAGCCCATTGTTGTAGCCAGTGTGCCAATTCATCTTGTTGATGGCCCTCCTCTTTTTCACTGACCCTCTACTTTACCAAGCATGATGTCCTTCTCCAGGGCCTGATCCCTCCTGATCGCAAGTCCAAAACATATGAGACGTAGTCTCCCCGTTCTTGCTTCTAAGGAGCATTTTGTTTGTACTTCTAAGATTTGTTCATTCTTTTGGCAGTCCAACACCATAATTCAAAGGCATCAATTCTTCTTTGGTCTGCCTTATTCATTGTCCAGCTTTTGCAAGCATTTGAGGCAATCGAAACACCATGGCTTGGGTCAGGCGCATCTTAGTCTTCAAGGTGACATCTTTGCTTTTCAACACTTTAAAGAGGTCTTTTGCAGCAGATTTGCCCAATGCAATGTGTCTTTTGATTTCTTGATTGCAGCTTCCGTGGGTGTTGATTGTGGACCCAAGTAAAATTAAATCCTTGACAACTTCAATCTTTTTTCCATTTATCATGATGTTGTTTATTGGTCCAGTTGTGAGGATTTTTGTGTTCTTTATGTTGAGATATAATCCATACTGAAGACTGTGATCTTGATCTTCCTCAGTAAGTGCTTCAAGCCCTCTTCACTTTCAGCAAGCAATTTTGTGTCATCTGCATAACGCAGAGTGTTAATGCATCTTCCTCCAATCTTGATACCTCGTTCTTCTTCATAGAGTCCAGCTTATAACCGATAACTGTTAGTTAACAGGGAATGGATTTGATTTATTGGAAAGGATATAGAAATGATGTCTGCAATCTCAGCAGCTAGACTTGTTTCTTTAGAGTGAGTTTTGGCCGATGATTTATTGTGAGTTGTATAGGGCACTGGGAAGAGTTCCTGTAGTTAGGAAAGGCAGGGAGATAGGGTCAGAAAAGACAGTGCAGAGAGTCATCTGGGGAGTAGGGGCTAAGGGATGACCTGAGGGGGCCTGGCCTTGTGGTGACAGGCATGAGGAATCAAATACACAGTGTGAATAAAGTCAATGATCCCAAGGCAGACAGCAGTGCTGAGGCTATGAACATTCAAGCGAGGGAAGGAGAAAGAACGATAAAAATAAATGCATAATTATTCAAATAAAAATGCTTATTCATACACCACATAAAATTACCTACCCTACTACACTTTTGGAAATGCAACTTAGAAATAACACCCTTTTCATACTTCATGGCTCCTTCTGAAGGAGTCCTTCATGAGAAAGTAAACAGGGATTTTCTCATTTTTTAAAAAACTCAGATATGTTTTCTTACACACTGAAAGGCAGATCTTTATGGCTCTGTGTGGCAGTCACACTTAGCCCCATCAGCACAATTACACAGACACATTCACACAGACCAACACAACACACACACGTAAACACTCCTAGGCACACGTTCTTAAACAGGATTTTTTTCAAATTGGTAAACATGGCAGAAAGTTTTTGACTTTCATATATACTAAGTTTCTAAAAATAAATGAGTCCATTTCGTATCAATGTGGGCATTTTTGAAGGAAATAATTTTACTCATCTTTTCAAGTTTGTAAGCGTAAAACTGCAGAGTTTAAAAAATTCCATATCATCTATTAAATCTGGGGTTTCACCATCACCGTTCTTTTATATCAAAATGAAAGTATGCTCAGTGGATAAAATAAAGCTTTTTCTTTCAAAAAATTCCAATTTTGTCCATCCCTTGAAACCTGGGATTATGGTCTCATGTTCATATTATTTTGCCTGAGATCCAGTTCTTTGAATCCCAGTGTTTTCATCTATAAAATTAGTATTTGCGGGCTCCTAAGCTGGTTACAATGAGGTGATCTCTGTTTAAGAACTTTATAAGCTGTAGAGGGGAATTGCCTGGCTGTGTCCTAAAGATTTAATATGTAGAGTTTTCATAATTTAAAAAATAATTTATTATTACTTTCTTTCCTTATACCATGGTTATTTACAAGATCATTATCTTTAAATTCCTAGGCAGATAAATATTTAGGTTATTTTTTGAAATGCCTTTGTGTTGAAAAATTGCATTTAGTCTGAAGTCTTAATATCGACCTCTTTTGTGTTTATTGTACGATGTATTTTTTCCTGTTGTTTCTATTTATCCATCCTAGAATTGTGGAATTTTAGAGCTGGCACCTAACAACAACAACCACAGAGCTGGAAGGGATCTTAGAAGTAACTTTGTTTTTATCCAACCGTTGACAGTGGAGGTCCAGAGGGAGTCAGCAAAGTGGTGGTCCAACGTCATACAAGGTCTGCTCACCCCGTCGTATTTGAATGAATTACCTTTTGCATGTAATTTCCCAGAAATATGCCATTTCTGTGATGTAGCAGCTTTTCCCGTACAGCAGGGTTCATTGTGCCCTGAGGGTAGGCGTAGCCTGAACTCCAACACAGGGGCTTTCTCATGAGCAAGGCATGTAAGTAAGAATGCAGAAAGACTTACTCTAAGACCACCTGCTCAGACCTGGTCATCCAAAGTCCTGCCCTCCACAAAATGTCTGCTGAATGGCATGGACGTGCTAGGCTCATCCCATCAGTAAGGAGCTGGGATACTGGCTTGGTGAGGTTCCTGCTATGTCCTTTTCTTACTCTGTGCCTTTCTTTGCCATTAATCCCTGATACATATGGGTGTGAGGCAGCAAGTTACAACTGAAAAACCTCTGTACAGGGAGTTCTGCCACAAACCAGGTGTGCGACCCTCGACAGGCCAGTTTCTTAACATCTCTGGTTCTTAATGAGGGGATTAGAAGATCTCAAAGATAAATGAGAAAAAACAACAGATGCTTAACCTAATCCTAAAAAGAAACTAATTTTTTTTACTTCTATTTTTAAATATGCTGTACTTGATTGCATTGGAATAAATTCAGCCTGCCTTCTTGCCCCTTAATCCAGAAGAACAGAGAAGGGGATTCATGGAGGAGGAATGTTTCAATCCATGGCAGGATTAAAGATTTGTGAAATTGGGGCTGGGGAAAGCAGAGAACACTATTGATTATTATTATTTTTAAAACAATGGGAGTAAACAGCAGGTAATATGGAACATTTAATATTTTAGAGTATCTGGAAGTCAAGATATGAGGAGTTAAAACATGATGTGGAAAACCAGACGGATTCTGCAAGAGACGGCCTACTTAGCTCCTATCAAGTCCCTTTTTCTTACAGGTACCTTTCTCCTTATCTAAAATCAACTATTTGAAGTCAACATTCTCATCTACAGATGATTAGCTCAGAGGTGAACACTTGACTGAGTTGGGCCAGTCAAATTTTTTTGCCCCCATATTTGGAAATAAGAATCTGAGATAGCAGTGTTCCTGGGACTGAGGTGATGTAAACTTAGCTCTTTGGTGACCTCATCAGCCACATGCTCAGAGAAGCAACAAAAGCTGCTCTGCAGAGGTGAAAAATTAAGCAACCTCACGTAGAGAAACAGACAAAAGTCAGAAATAGGATGGTGTTCTACCTGGCCCCTGGTGGCTTTCCTGTTTCAGGGTCAAGCCTCTTCTGGGGCCAGGGTGCTCCTACCCTTGGGTGCCATCAAGTATCCACATATGCCTGTGTCCCTACAATGAGCTCCCTCTGTCTGTAAATATTGTTAAGCATCATGTAAAAAGGTGCAGGGACATTCTTGTCCAATTTAGGCTAGCGGGAAAAATCAGTAAAGATAAAACACGTCCTTGGTTTGAAAATAATGGTTCTTAGAAAAAAGAGGAAAGGGCGAATCCCAGCAAAATCAAATCTGTTATCGTCAGAGGGTCTTTGCGCAAGCTCTCCTTTCCCACCTCCCCCAGAAAACTTTCCTCTTCCCCAGTACTCCTCAGGGTTGACTTCTTAACTAACATGCAGATGAAAAGTCATCTCCTCAGGGAGGCCTCCCCTTCCCCCTTCCTATCTCTCTGTCCCTGACTTTTCCCTCAAGCCATAGCCAAATAAGCTAATGATTTCCAAGTTAGCAAATTCCACAAAAGGCGACTCTTCTATTTGATGTGGATACTAAAGTATTAATGTTCTCCTGCATCTGAATTCCAAGCTTCAACTAATTGATTGACTACAAATTTTTCTCTCAATTTTTTTTTTTTTATTCTTATCCTAAGTTGTCATCACTCAACAGCAGTGGGTTTGGTTGGTTTTTTAATTCTCATCCTAAGAGGATCCCCGGTGGCGCGGTGGTTAAGCACTTGGCTGCTAAACAAAGGTCAGCCGTTTGAACCTATCAGCCACTGTGGGAGAAAGATGTGATAGTCTGCTTCCGTAAAGATTACAGCCTTGGAAACCCTATGGGACAGTCCTACCCTGTCCTATAGGGTTGTTATGGGTTGGAATTGACTTGATGGCAATGGGGTTTTTTGTTTGTTTGTTTGTTTTTTCTCATCTTATTAATCTGAGAAATTATCATCCTCTCAACTAGGACAGCCAAAACTTGTATGAAGCCAAAACTTTTGATTCCAAACTGAAAACTATAGTTAGCCATTTGGATATTCTAAGTATGTCTGGATGCCTGAGAGATAGCCTCTGCTTCCTGCCAGACTCTGGGTAAAAAAGATGACATTATTCAAAATATCACCCCACAAGCAAAGCCAACACCACCTGTTATGGATTGAATTGTGTGCCTCCAAAATATGTGTCAACATGGCTAGGTCATGATTCCCAGTATTGTGTGGTTGTCCTCCATTTTGTGATCTGATGCAAATATCCTATGCGCTGTAAATCCTAACCTCTATGATGTTAATGAGGTGGGATTAGAGGCAGTTATGTTAATGAAGCAGGACACAGTCTACAGGATTAGGTTGTAATTTGAGTCAATCTCTTTTGAAATATGAAAAAGAGAAGTGACCAAAGAGGAGAAGGACCTCATTACTACCAAGCAAGATGGGTCAGGAGCAGAGTGCATCCTTTGCATCCTTTGGACCCGGGGTCCCTCTGCTGAGAAGTTCCTAAACCAGGAGAAGATTGATGACAAGGATGTTCCCCCAGACCTAACAGAGAAAGAAAGCTTTCCCCAGGAGCTGGTATCCTGAATTCAGACTTCTAGCCTCCTAAACTGTGAGAGAATAAAATTCTGTTTATTAAAGGCATCCACTTGTGGTATTTCTGTTATAGCGGCACTGGATAACTAAGACATCACCCCTAGCTCTGAGTCTTACCAATGACACAAGTGATGTAGAGTAGAGGACAGGGGTTCCAAATAGCTCAAATGTGCTTGTCTGGGTACACTTTTACTTGGGTGTTTGGAAGGTGCCCATCCCCTCTCCCCACCACTCCCAACTAAAAGATTGAAGAGCAAGAACCTTGGAGTCAGGGAGAACTAAGACGGGATTCCACCTTTGCCATTTGTGATCTGGGTAACTTTGGGGAAGTTTTGTCTTCTCACCTGTAAAATCAGAGCAATAATTTTGTAGTAGATAGGTAGGTGTACCTCATAGGGTCATCGTGAAGATTGTGGATAATGCTGGTAATCTTTTTGCCCAGCATCTTATATAGTTATCTTGCTCAGCATCTTGCTCCAAAAAAATGTCAGCTGTTCCTCTTTTTATCTAGCTAGAAAAGCTCAATTGGAAGACTCACCCTGTCACACTTGCCCCCATCAGACTTCCACATTAGCATAGCCCTCTTTTCAAGTCCCATCCCTGACCGCTAATGCAGGTTCTGCTAAAAAAATATGTCCTGTCCGATAAAGTTGTTCTCTAATGTGGCAGTGTCACCAAGTCGCATTTATAAGGCCTTTTTTTCCTTATCTCATGCTAATGAAGTCCAGATATAATGTAGTTGCTTTTTTTTTTCTAAGAAAATATATTGCTTCCTTTCTATGTACACATGTGCTCGGAATTATTTGGCAATCAATACTAATTAGGTATTCTGTTCAGTGGAGGCTTAATATTTTAATTCTAGACTTTCAGCTAATCACTTTGCATTGGTGGACGCAAACTATATTGATTAAATAGACTTCGTTTGGACGTCTCAGTAAGGAAAAAAAAATCCTTCGGTTGTATTCTTTTAAAATACAGACCAAAAATCAATCTGTGGGTACAAAAAGAAGAAGAAGAGGAAAAGGCATGCAATAATACCACCACAAAACGCTGCTTACGAATTCAATTAAAATGAACTTTTGTTGAGACAAAACCTGGGACCCGGGGAAAAGTTCTTACTGTCTCCCTTTCTCCCACCCCCATCCCTTCATTATTATTTTCTAGTAAGTCTTATTCAGCTTTGAGACCCTACTGGGAAATTTTTCTTTTAGTTTTGGGAAATGTCAGTCACCAGTGGTGGGAATATCAGAATATTTAAGCAAAGAGAAAATAATCTCTACTCTCTCACACGTGTTAAAAATAGTCACAGGGTATTTTTTCCCCCTAAACTCCAGGAAAAGGGAAAATTTTTTTCCTTTGCACTGAAGTTAATGAGGGGGTGTTTTCATAAGGTGAAAACCTTTTTAGAAAATTAAGAGAAAAAGGTTTGAATTTGCCATCAGCCAGAGCAGGAAGGGCTTAGCCAGACGCAACTGCTAAGGCAGAGCGAGCTGGTCCTCTCTCCTTGGCCTTGCTCTCGTGGGCCTCCACGCAGGCACACAGGGCTCTGGTGAGAATGGTTCTAGCCAAGAGCAAATGCCCTTTTTTTCCCTTTAGTTTTCAGCAGGAGGAAGAAAGCAGAGTAAGTCCCCACTATCTGAGACTTCCTGGGGACCTGGTCACTTGGGTTAGCATGGGTCTTACCCTACCCCCAGTCGAAATCAACTGAAATTCAGGCTTGATTCCTAAGCAAAGCCTGAAAAGCCTTTCTCTCTTGTTCTCAGCCTAAAAAATGGGCCTTCTCAACTGTTTGGGGCTGATTTGTGTCCACCTAAAAAGATCTGCTCAAGTCCTAACCTCTAGTACCTGTGAATGTGAAATTATCTGGAAACAGCATCTTTGCAGATGTAAAGAGTTAACATGAGGTCATACTGGAGTAGGGTTGGTCCTAATACAATGTGATTTATAAGAAGCGGATGAGAGTCAGACACAAAGGGAAGCCCAGCCTGCGAAAACAGGCTGAGATTGGAGCTAGGCCGCCACAAGCCAAGAAATGCCTGGGACAACCAAAAGCTGGAAGAGGCAAGGAAGGGTCTTTCTTTAGAGAGAGAGCATGACTCTACCAACACCATGCATTTGGACTTCTAGACTTCAGGACCCAGAGAAGAACTTTTTGTTTTCATTTACCAGGTTTGTTGTACTTAGGACAGCTGGAGGAAAACCAATACACCCATTCCCCTGTCCTCACACCACAGCCCTGTGTCCCTCACAATAGACCCACTCCCCTGTCCTCACCCCACAGCCCTGCGTCCCTCACAATACACAGACTTCCCTGTCCTCACCTCACGGACCCGAGTCCCTCACAATACATAGATTCTCCTGTCTTCACAGGGCCCTGTGTCCCTCAATCTGGGCCCAGTCCATCTTTAGCTCTCAGCATTGTGGGCTCTGTTCAGAGAGAAGTTAGTTCTTTGCTCACATTGTCTCGAACGTACCCATTTTGTGTCTTCCCTGCTCCTTTTCCTCAGTTCCCACTTCTGTGTTCTTCCCCCAGCAGTCAAAGGAAGGAGGATAGAACTGATGCAGACAGGTGAAAAGATGCAGGGGATTAAGATTTTGGGGGTGGATATAGTCACATTACCTATTTATAGAACTCAGATTCGGCAGAAAACTCTCAATACCCACTTTAGGTTGAATGTGCAGACCAACAGCAGTGATGCTTAGTCTGTCCCTTCGTATTCGCAAGTGCCTAAGAATTTAAGGTCATGGTCAGACCTTGGAAAGAAACAAAGTACAAGCAACAAGATATAACTAAGTTTTAAAGATGTGGTTTATCATTGTGCCCTGGTGGTACAGAGGCTAAGTGCTCAGATGCTAACTGAAAATTTGGGGTTTGAATGAAAGATCTGGCAATCTGCTTTAGTAAAGATTACAGTCAAGAAAACTCTATGGGATGGTTCTACTCGGTCACACAGGGTTGCTATGAGTCACAATCGACTCAATGGTGCCAACAACAACATTGAATTCAGAATATGTAATTTTTAATATTGCTACAATTCTAAATATGTAAGGCTACATTAACAATTTGTGATTAGAAGATTTGAGGGTGGTGGGTTGCTGCTTTCAATTTTTCTGCAATTTACAGTAATGCACTAAGGTTTCTTAGATGCAGAACAAGGCCAACTCAGGATCCCACGTCTTTGTTTGATTAAAGACATTTTTTTACTTGATTGATTTCTTAAAACAAATTTCCTCTTTTTCTGCTGTTTTGCTACGTCAAATTCAATGTAATAATTATCTTCCAAAGCCATTTTATAATATTATTATTTCACAACCTGTTACTTTCTTGAAAGAAAAAGCCTTGGTTAATAACTGCTAAAAAACATGCAAAAAAAAGAGAAAATAATGACTCTTGAATTTACATATCTGTCTAATCTCAGAAAAACTGAATGAAATTGAGAAATCAATTAATCATAAGCAATTTTTGCCCCGGTTTATGTTCCTTATTATTCTAGATGACATGCCAGGGAAGTCCTGCCCTCGTTGGGTGTGTGGTCAGGGAGAAAACAAACCACTCAATGATAGTAGACCTGGGGTCTTTATCCCAGCCCCACAGTTGACTGCTGTGTGAGCCTGGGCAGTTCTCTAAGCCTCAATTTCGTCATCTGTAAAATGGGATAACAATAATATCTGTCTTCTAAGCTTAAGAGGATTAAATAAAATGCTAATGTCTATAAATTGTTTAGAATAGTGTCTCGAATGTGGTAAGCCCTGAAAAAATGTTCTGTATCAACCAATTTGGGAAGCTAAAACTAGAAGCCACCAGTTTTATATCAAAATAAGTAAACATAGTTTTATAGATATAGTTGGATGTTTGCCTACATTTCTCATCTTTTTTGAAGGGGGGTTGTCATAGACAATTTAAACCAGATGGGATGTCATTCAGTTACAAACCTACAAGTTTTCCTGTTTCTTTTAGACTGGTTCCTAATTTGGGAGTGCGTGGGCAGTTGAAACCAAAAAAAAAAAAAAAAAAATTTCCTTTGGGTAATACCTGAAAACAGGGGTTACAGGTTAGGACTTTCAAAACAACAGAAGTTCTCCCTGTATATGCAGAAACTGTGTTCTTTACGGCTTCAGAGGAACTCTGACCTTTGCTTTATGAAACAGGGACAACCTTCCATCTGATTGGTGTATTTTCTGCTGTCTTTAAAAAAAAAATGATGTTCCCTGCCTGAAAGCTGAACCTATTTATGGTGAGCACTGTTTTTTCAATTAGGTTTATTTTCATTTTCCCATAGGCCATGTTAGCTGAGAACATTGAAAAGTTTATTTTTCCTCCCTTCACTTTTTATAATGGGTTTAAAATAAAATATACAGCAATGTATCGATTGGTTTTCTTTTTGAAATACTGATAAACCTGAAATAGTTTTTTTCCCCCAGACATTTAATGCCACACCATAGAAGTTATTCTATAATCCTCTTGAGACTGTGATAGTATTTCGTTTTTGTGGTAAACTCTTCGAGAGCAAGAGTCACGATGGTTTCGCCAATTTTGTGAAACGTCTTGTGCAAGCTGGCGCTTAGCAAATAGTATTGAAGAGTGATGATTTATTTGTGACTTTACTTTTCCCCAAAATTTTCAGCTGGAGATCAGAAAACAATGTTTAAAATTCCAAGGTTAATATTGGTAATATTTTTCCTCTACGAGGTCCCTGATGGGGGGAAAGAGGACTCAAAGACCCAGATCACTTTTCTAATGGTTTCGTGACGAAAAAAGCCTCTGGTGAAAACACTCGGGGCGACGGTTTTCTGCTCTCCGCGGCCCGAGCTCCTCCCCTCTCGGAGCCTGGCTCTCATTCCGTGGGGACCGAGGGTTTGCACATCCCCGGGGGACTGCAGGCTGCCCCGGGTCTGGGGAGCCTGCTCAGGGGCTGGGAGGGCCGGTGCAGCTGGAGAGGGTCGTGGCACCGAGACAGAGGAGAGAGAGCACGGCCCGCTCCGAGGACGCTCCGAGGGCGCGGCGGCGGGACCCAGAGGCTCCGGTCCGCCCGCGCTCCCGCGGCTCCTCCCCGCGCGTCCCCCACGGGCGCGACGCGGTCCCCGCCCCCGGCTCCTCCTCCCACCCCCGGGCAGCAGGGGCTGGAATTCGCTGCAATGGTTGGGCCCGGGCAGCGTGCCCTGCAGGGCCGGGCGGGGCGACCGGCGCCGCGCTCTCCTCCCCGGCTCTTCCCCTCCTTCTTCCCGCTCCCCTCCTCCCTTCCTCCTTTCCCTGCGTCTCTCCTGCTCCCCTCCTCCCTGCCCTTCCCCTTCTGCTCCCCTTTTCTGTGTCTTCCTCCCCCGTGTCCCTTCTCCCTGCTCTCCTCCCCCAGCTCCTGCACCTCTCTTTCCTCCTTTCTTTCTCCCCTGCTCCTCCCCCTTCTCCACCCCAGGCTCCTGCTCCCCTCCCTCCACTCTCCCCCTCCTCCGTCCCTGCTCCTCTCCCGAAGTGCGGAGCTCCCACGCTGTTGCTATGGTGGCGCCCGCGGCTCCTTACGGCCAGGCGGGAGCTGCCCTGGGGCCCCGGGGACGGAGCAGCGACTCTGCCCCAGGCGCTGGCGCCTCGCCCCCTGGGGACCCAGGAACAAAGCGCGCCCTCCCCCACCGCGGGAGTGCGCTGCGAGACCTTCAGGCGCCCCAGACCCGGAGGCTTAAGACCACCGCGAATCTGCTCGCCCACAACCTCTGTAGGCAGGACCCCCGGGGTCGGGGTGACAGCTGCGCTCTGCCACGCCACCTTCTCGGCCCCCCGAAGATCACTCCACCTCTCCCCATCCCCACCCCCAACCTGGAGGTGTCCCGGGGGCCGGGGGACGGCCAGATGGCCCCATTTAACAGGACTGCCCCCTTTTGTTGGGGGCTGAAGGAGCGTCCTAGCCAATTTACATAGGAAAATGGGGTTTGTGTCCCCAATTCAGTGCAGTGCCCCGACAGCTGGTGGCTCAGTCATCATGTCAGGACCCCACAGCATGATGTTTAAAGTGGCTTTGTGTGTGCAGATGTGAGCGTGTGAATAGCAGTTGACTGGAAACCGGTAGCCACTAGGTTGGGCTAGTGGAAACTCTGCGTTCACAGAGGAAGTTCGATCAGCCTGGGCACTGCTAATATATAGTGGAATGGAAAAATCTTTCGAAGACTTCTGATGCTCTCTTACAGACCTTAGCTCATCATTTTATCCAGAACTCTAAAAAGCTAAGTTGTTGGGGTCTGAGGAGAGTTTTTAAAAATCCTTATTATTTGCAAATTGATCGTTGATTGTAAAAATTGTGAGGCTGAACATAAAATGGCCTGAGGACTACTAGGACTTAAAAACAAACCACTGTCTGATGAAAGACCTAACCCAGTGCATTTTAGTAAACGAGATTGATTCAGTTGGTTTGTGCCAGGCCGTATATCCTGTAATGGCCTGAAAATGGTCACTTTGTTTAATTTGGGATCAGTAGCTTAAACATGTGTACTTTTTATAGGATTTTACAGGGAGGAACTTTAGAGATAATTCCATCTGTTATTTTACTAGTGAGGATTTTGAGACTCAGAGAAGTTAAGTAATTTTCCCAAGATCGCACAATTTTCTGAAATATAATCTCAGTTGTTCCAAACCCATAAAAGATGAAAGAAAGGAAAAGCTTGAAAAGACAGATTGAGGAGCCCTTGAAAATACCTTAATCAAGAAGCTCTCAAACCTTTCCACCAGTCCACTGGAGCCACCAACAGGTAACTCTCTAGAAGACAAGGGCTTGAAAGAATTGTTTGTGCCTTCAGTTTTTATACATTCATCATCTTTAGCCAAATCTGTATTGGAGCCAAGTCTAGCAAATAGAGTCTTCCAGATCCCTGTACTGGAACTTGTGACTTTGTTTCCTTCAGAGCAATCATTTTGTGACGAGGTGAAAGGCATGTGTTTTGCATTTGTATCAGATGGGAAATCCAAGCTGGCTAGAAACCCTCTGGTCACCAAGTTCAAGGTGGGAGACTTAATGACCGTTAGGCAGCCTGCATTCACCTTGCCAGAAGGTAGGATAGATCGTTTGGAAAGGCTTTGATCTTCACAGAATAACAGCACTGCCTTTCAGTTTAAAAGAATCCTTGAAAGGTGGTCTCCTTACATCAGGAAGTGGGTTGGAAAAATTGTTGGCTAAAATTGCCAGTAAAAGTCTATTTGCTAAACCCTCTGGCATTAACCCCGAAGGGAGTTTGTGATAATTTAGGAAAAGGTGCCTGTCTTAGTTATCTAGTCCTGCTATAACAGTAATACCGAAAGTGGCTGGCTTTAACAAACAAAAATATTCTCCCACAGTTTAGGAGACTAGAAGTTCAAATTCAGGGCAGCAGGCGGCAGTCCTAGGGGAAGGCTTTGTTGCTCTGTTGGCTCTGAGGGAAGGTCTTTGTCTCCTTTTAACTTCTGTGAGCTTGGCATCCCTTGGAGAGCTCCATGTGTCTTGGCATCAATCTTCCCCTGGGTCTAGGAGGTTCTCAGTGCAGGGACCCTGGGTCCAAAGGATGAGCTTAGCTCCCAGCTCTTCTTTCTTGGTTGTACTGATCACCTCCCACCCCCCCCTTCTCTCCTTTTATCTCTTATAAAAGGTGATGCAGGCCACACCCCAGGGAGACTCCCCTTATTTCAAATCAGAGCTGTGACCTGACTAAACATGTTGCATCCTACCCTAATTCTCATTAACATGACCTAATCCTGCCTCATTAACATAACAGACAGCTCACTCCCAAATGAGACCATAACCACAGGCATAAACAAAACAAAAAAACCACCAAACACAGTGCCCAGTAGATTCTGAGTCATAGCGACCCTGTAGGACAGAGTAGAACTGCCCCATAGAGTTTCCAAGGAGTGCCTGGCAGATTACAACTGCTGACCCTTTGGTTAGCAGTCGTAGCACTTAACCACTACGCCACCAGTGTTCCTCCACAGACACAGAGGCTAGGATTTACAACAAATCACAAAATGGAGGACAACCACGTAGTACTGGGTATCATGGCCCAGTCAAGTTGGCACTTATTTTGGGGGACACAATTCAATCCATGACAGTACCTCTGGGAAGTTGCAGTAGAGTTGCAATGTTGTGATTTTATGAGACAAGTAATAGAATAGAACCACAGTATGCCAAATTAAGAAGAGATTTTGAGTTCATGCACTGTGCTCCAAACATGAGAAAGAGCAAGAATATTCAACTAGACTGGAGCTGGAGCTGGAGAATGGGATAATTTCTACTCTGGCTCTTTTACCAGAATAAGTTAGCTAGTTTTTTCTGCCTCATATTTGTTTGGGCTCATGGAGTACTAGAATGAGTGTGCCAAATATATGATGAGGATGCCAGAAGAACCTCTTAATTGTTGGAAGAGTGTTTTTAGAATCGCTAACAATGGGATATATTTTTAAAATAACTGTGTACAAGGAGGATTATTTGAAATTGATCCCCATCACCACTAACACATACACACTCCCGATCCCCTTTTATTGTTGTTGCTGTGTGCTGTTGAGTTGATTCCAGCTCATAGCGACCCTATGTACAACAGAATTAAACACTGCCTGGCCCTGTGCCATCCTCATAATAGTTGCTGTGTTTAAGCTCGTTGTTGCAGCCACTGTGTCAGTCCATCTCGTTGAGGGTCTTACTCTTCTTCACTAACTCTCTACTCTACCAAGCATGATGTCCTTCTCCAGGGATGGTCCCTCCTGATAACGTGCAAAGTATGTGAGACGTAGTCTCGCCATCCTTGCTTCTAAGGAGCATTCTGGCTGTACTTCTTCCAAGACAGATTTGTTCATTCTTCTGGCAGTCCATGGTATAATCAGTATTCTTTGCCAATGTCATAATTCAAAGGCATCAATTCTTCTGTCTTCCTTATTCATTGTCCAGCTTTCATATGCATATGATGCGATTGAAAATACCATGGCTTGGGTCAGGCACACCTTAGTCCTCAAAGTGACATCTTTGCCTTTTAACACTTTAAAGAGATCTTTTGCAGCAGGTTTGCCCAATGCAGTATGTCATTTGATTTCTTGACTGCTGCTTCTGTGGACATTGATTGTGGACCCAGGTAAAATGAAATCCTTGATAACTTCAATCTTTTCTCTGTTTATCATGATGTTGCTTATTGGTCCAGTTGTGAGATTTTTTGTTTTCTTTATGTTGAGGTGTAATCAATCCATGCTGAAAGCTGTGGTCTTTGATCTTCATTAGTAAGTGCTTCAAGTCATTTTCACTTTCAGCAAGCAAGATTATGCTGTCTGTATATTGAAGGTTGTTAATGAGTCTTCCTACAATCCTGTTGCCACATTCTTCTTCATATAGTCCACCTTCGTGGATTATTTGTGCAGCGTACAGATTGAGTAAAGATTCCCTTTTACTGCTTTATTTAAATACCTCTTTAAACTTGTGTTGGTTCGCTATTGACAGGTAACCCTAAAACAACCCCAGAACAACAATCACTTATTGTTACAGCTCATGCATCTGTGGGTCACTGGATGTCAGCTGATCTAGGCTGGCACATCTGCAGCCCTGCTGATGTTAACTGGGCTAATCATATATGCATCTAAGAGTCTTCTGGGGGCTCTGCTTTAGGCTGGGTTTGCTGAGTAAGCTTAGCTGGGGCATCTCTGCTCCAAGTCTCTGACCCTTCTCCTGGGACCAGCAGGCTAGTCCAGGCATGTTCTTCTCCTGACAATGGCAGAGAAGCAAGAGGGACATTGAAATCAGAAAGGCCTCTTGAGGTCTATATGTATCTTGCACACTGACATTTCTACCTCATTGTATGGGCCAAAGCAGGTCATATGGCCAGGTTCCAAGTCAAAGGGAAGGGAAACAGACCCACTTGCTGCAGAAAAAATGGCAAAGGAAATGGATAGAGTGAAAATTTGGGGCTATTAATGCAGTCAACTACAGGACTTATCAACATCTGACATATATTTGCTTATTTATATTTGTTCCTATTCCTGCTATAATAAAAGTTCCATAAAAACCCAGACCAGTTGATACATTGTAAAAAATGTAGCTAACATCATTGAACAACTTGTATAGAAATTGTCAAATGGGAACCTAATGTTCTGCGTAAACTTTCACCAAAAACACAATAAAATATTATCTCAAACAAAACCAAATGTCTTAGTTATCTGGTGCTGCTATAACAGAAACACCACAAGTGGGTGGCTTTAACAAGCAGAAATTTATTTTCTTACAGTTTAGGAGGCTAGAAGTCCAAGTTCAGGGTAACGGTCTAGAGGAAGGCTTTCTCTCTGTCTACTCTGTAGGAAGGTCCTTGTCTCTTCAGCTTCTGCTTCCTGGTTCCTTGGAGTTCTCCATGTGTCTTGGCATCTGACCTACCCCATCTCTCTGCTGGTTTGTTTAATCTCTTTTATAGTTCAAAAGAGATTGACTCAAGATATGTGACTATGCTAATCCTGCCTCATTAACATAACAAAGACAACCCGGTCCCAAATGGGATTATAACCCAACAGACATAGAGGTTAGGATTTACAACACATATTTTGGGGAGACACAATTCAACCCATAGCACCACACCAAACCTGTTGCTGTTGAGTCGATTCTTACTCATGGTAACCACGTGTGTTTCAGAGTAGAACTGTACTCCATAGGGTTTCAGTAGTTCAGCTGCTAACCAAAAGGTTGGAGGTTCGAATCTACCCAGTGGTGCCATGGATGAAAAGCCTGGTGATCTACTTCCAAAAACTCAGCCACTGAAAACCATATGGAGTTCAGCTCTACTCTGACACACAAGGGGTCGCGGTGAATCAGAATCAACTCGACGGCAACTGTTGCTATAAGGTCCATAAGGGCAGGGATTTTTGTCTGCTTTGTTTACTGCTGTATCTTCAACACCCAGAACAGTGGCACATTATAGGTGTTTAATAAAGATTGTTTGAATAAATGAGGAGGATTACATTATTTTTTGGCTTATGCATAGAACAAAAATTCCCTAAGGTGCATAGTAACTTTGTTAGTTTATCTTAAATTGATGGTAAAATCTTCTGATTTAAAGTTCATTGTCCATATTTTCTGACTGAAGAACTGCTGGCTGTTTAGAAGAAACACTATTTCTTAGATGTTTTTTAATTGCTAGATTTCAAAATAGTTAAATTTCCCTAGAACCTATAGCTAGACAGGTATCGTATAAAAGTAGGTTATTAGATGGGCAGCTAAGTAAAGGAAGAGAGACGGGGACTTTTACATGTGTTTTGGCAGAGATATATTGCCTCTTCGTATATAAAAACCAAACCAAACCCGTTGTCACGGAGTGGATTCCAACTCACAGCGAGTGACCCTATAGGACAGGGTAGAACTGCCCTCACAGGGTTTCCAAGGCTGTAATCAGGAGCAGACTGCCACACCTTTCTCCTGAACAAGTGGCTGGTGGGTTCAAACTGCCATCTTTTTGGTTAACACCTGAGGGCTTAACAACTGCACCACCAGAGTAATTCAAATACAAATCTCAATCTTACAGAATTTGAAACTGAAAAATTTTCAAGAGCTTTGGACTTGAGCTGTTGCAAGAGGTGTTAGGTATGGGGCACAAGGTAAGACACATCCAGATTACCCTTGCCGAGTTTTGGGGTTCACAGCAATGCTATCATCCCTCCTCCCTCTCCAGCCCACTTTACTCATCCCAGAGGACACAGAGCAAAAGAGTTTCCTTAAGGTCATGGTTGGAAGGGAAATTCCTGTACAATACATAAGTATATTCTTTATTTCCTCGGAATTCGAATTTGTGCTGCCATTTTTTGACTGTGAGAGATGATGAGGTAGAAGACAGGGTAGGCGTTAGTGCTCAGTTTACGTAAAGGGGAGTTTTGCTGTGTCCATAGTTAGCAGCAGGTGAATATGGAACTCCCACAAGACACCAAGATCTTGAATGCTGCAGTGAGTACCTGCAGTTTCAGTGTGCTGACTAACTCCTCAGACAGATAGCTTTTAGAGCTGAAAGCTGGATTTTAGGTGAATATGTCATTTTGCGTAAGAGAGAAACTGGTCAAGCTAGGAGCCTGGTTGTTGTTACATGCGTTTTTGCCTCATAGAAACCCCATGTAACAGAGTAGAACTGCTTTATAGGGTTTTCTAGGTTCTCATAGTGACCCTATAGGACAGAGTAGAACTGCCCCATAGAGTTTCCAAGGAGCAGCTGGTGGATTCGAACTGCCAACCTTTTGATTAGCAGCCAAACTTTTAACCACTGTGCTACCAGGGCTCCAATCTTTATGGGATAGTGAGCCCTGGTGGCACACTGGTTAAGCAGCTCGGCTGCTAACTGAAAGGTCAACAGTTGGAACCCACCACTGCTACATGGGAGAAAGATATGGCAGTCTGCTTCCATAAAGATTAATAGCCTTGGAATCCCTATGGGGCAGTTCTACTCTGTCCTATAGGATTGCTATGAGCCAGAATAGACTCCATGGCAGTGGATTTAATCTTTATGGGAGCAAATTGCCAGATCTTTCTCCCGTATAGCTACTGGGTGAGTTCGAACCACAGACCTTTCAGTTACCAGCTGAGTGCTTAACCATTGCACCACCAGGATCCTGGAGACCTCCTGAGTTAGTCATTTTTCTCTCTGCATGTCGCTGAATAAAATCCCCGCAAACAATGAGTGTTTCAAGTTTTAAGTAGAAAATGTAAACATTTCTCATGAAAGATTTCATTTCTAAATGTATACAAACATGTTTGCTTTATTAAACAAGTCGTTTAGTTTAACTTCTGCCTTCTGGGTGGGGAGCTTGAAGATTTAGAGGGTCTTTGGTTCATTCATTCAGCAAGCATTCTTTAAGGTTTCCTGGGGGCAGAAAATGCAATAAGGCATAGCCCTTGGCCCTAAGAGGCTCACAGTCTTGGGGGAAGACCTGAAAGTCAGCAGGCAATTCCAATACAGTGGAATAAGGGCTATGATTGGGGAAGAGGTGTGGGGGAACGTAGAGGAAAGGTGCCTAGAGATATCAGGGAGGCTAATAAAGTAGGCTAACGCTGGTAATTGTGTAGTTCCTTCCAGTGTTCAGAAGTCCCTTTGCATTCACTGTTTTCTCTGTACCCGTACATCCAGACAAAAAAACCAAAAAACTCAGTTGCCATTGAGTCAATTTTGACTCATGGCGAACCGACCCCACATGTATCTGTGAAAACAGCTTGGGGGCAGTGCCTGACCTCCTCCAACCCCATAACAGGGAAGGAGAACCAAGATCAACAGCCCAAAGCTGATGCCTATGAGGTGGGAGTCAGACACGCCTCCTGTCTCCGCCATCTTTACTAATTCTGACACCAACCTTCCCTCCCACAGCACTCTCCACTACTCTGCTGAGTTCGATAATTCATTGAAATGGCCACACAGAACTCATAGACCAGACTTACAATTAGGGGTTTATTACGGAAATAACAGTTATAACTCAGGCTCAGGAACACTCAGTGTACAGTTCTTCCATCAGCTTTCTTTCTCTGTGGGCCCGGAAGTCCACCACACTGCCTCCTGCTGGCAGATCTCTCCTTCCTTGGTGATGGTTGGCTCCTTCTCTCTGCCCTGGAATTGGCTCTCCTTTAAGGCAAAACTGACCAATCCCCTCAGTAGGCACGATTAGCCTATGGCATCATCACCTGGGTGGGAGTTACAAGGCCATGGCTAAACAGGCCACACACAAAAGTAATTAATCCACCGCAGTGTCAGAGTAGAACTGTGTTCCACAAGGTTCTTAGCAGCTAGTGTTTTGGAAGTGGATTGCCAGGTCTTTCTTCTGAGGTGCCTCTGGGTGGACTGAATCTCTAAGCTTTTGGTTAGCAGCCCAGTGCATTAACCATTTACACTACCCAGGGGCTCCTTTGCAGGCTAGAGCAGGGTATTATTCCTGTGACACCCAGAGGAGCAGACAGGCTGAAGGGTATATTACCTCAAGGTTGTACACCTCACAAGTAGTGGACCCGGAATTTACAGTTGGATCTGAGATGCGTCGTCACCTGTACTGCTGTCATACCTTTGCTCCTGCTAGCCTGGACTTGGTGGGGTTCCCGCCTTGTGGCCTGGTCCAGGTCTTTCCAGGCCTTTAAAATGAGAACATTTTCTTGGATAATTTCTAAGATCTCTTTTGCCTGTGTCTTAGTCATCTAGTGCTGCTGTAACAGAAATACCAGAAGGGGATGGCTTTAACAAGGAGAAATTTATTTTCTCACAGTCTCAAACCCACTGTCGTCGAGTCGATTCTGACTCACAGCGACCCTATAGGACTGAGTAGAACAGCCCCATAGAGTTTCCAAGGAGTGCCTGGCGGATTCGAACTGCCTACCTCTTGGTTAGCAGCTGTAGCACTTAGCCACTACACTGCCAGGGTTCCCTCTCACAGTCTAGTAGGATAGAAATTCAAATTCAGGGCATCAGCTTCAGGGGAAGGCTTTCTCCCTCTGTCGGCTCTGGAGGAAAGTCGTTCTCTTCAATCTTCCCCTGGACTAGGAGCTTCTTCAAGCAGGAACCCCGGGTCCAAAGGATGAGCTCTGCTCCTGGCGTTGCTCTCTTGGTGGTATGAGGTCCCCAACTCTCTGCTTGCTTCTCTTTCTTTTTGTTTCTTGTAAGACAAAAGGTGGTGCATTCCACTTCTTTTACATTGGATCAGGGATGTGACCTGGGTAAGGGAGTTACATCCCACTCTAATCCTCTTTGACATCTTGTCTTGCCTCATTAACCACAGGCAGAGATCAGGATTTACAACACATTGGAAAATTACATCTATCACGAAATGGAGGACAACCACGCAATACTGGGAATCATGGCCTAACCAAGCTGACACATATTTTGGGGGGACACAATTCAATCCAGGACAGCCTGTAACAGTCTATAAATCCAAGAACCCTTGCTTTTCTAGTCAATCAGAGAAAGCTTGATGTGAAAGTGATTTTATTTTTTCTTTAGGTTTTTTTTTGCAGAACTCTTTGAAGCAGGTTGATTTTTATTTTTTTAAATACCTGTTTCAAGATGAAGACATTGAGGAACTAGGATCCTGTCACTTCTCTGTGGCCCCACAGCGTCCCAGCAGGGTTAGCATTCACGCTTCTGGTTCCGCGGAGTTTCTCATCTCTTGTTCCTCTACATTAAATGACTTCGCTGGTACCTCTTAACTTTTATTCACTTCCATTTCAACTGGGTGAGCTTACAACTTTGTTCCATAGTTATTTGTGCTAAGCACCTTCTTGCTGTAGGTGTTCTAAAATGTGTGTGAATTTCATAATTCATAATTTGCTCATTATTTAAGAGAGGTGTAAACTGGAAGTTGGAAGGCCCAACATTTACTTGTAGACATATTTTTAAATATCTTATTATTTATTTTTGAACAGGTAACACTTGAAAATGATACACATTCCAAAAAGACCTGTCCAGTATTTTTAAAAATTTAAGCTAGCATTTAACGGTTGGGGAATTTCATGTATAAAAATCGGGGCTTCTGACTTCTCATGAGAACCAGAGATCTGGCCATATTCAGCCAGCTTTGCTGCATACCAGCAACCACCCTCACCTTCTTTCAGTGGACTGTGGGCTCTCCAGGCCCCCACACCCCAGTCCTCACCACTGACAGCCCCCACCAGTCATTTAATTCCCTAGCTGGCCCCTGCAGGTATTTGTGTTTGCACCTGCCAGCCTAAAGTATTCGGATGTTAGGTGCCATGCTGACACAGGAGGGAACACAGGAGACATCAAGAAGACTCTCACCGGCATATTAGCATAAATGTGGGTGGAGCCAAACAGGAGATGCTTGAAACCTGAGAAGAAAAAGCCCCTGAGAGACTAGAATTAGGTGGGAAATTTGTTCTCTAGGAGAAAACAAAACAAAACAGGAGAACAAAGGAGAAAAAGAAGAAGAAAAACAGGTGCACAATGAAGGACAAAATGTGCCATTGAGAGCAAATTGAAGAAATACAGGTAGTCACCCACTTATAATGGAGTTCTGTTTTGACCACTCCAGTTGTTAGTCGGTTCTGACATAAATTGAATACCTCGTTTATTTTTTTTTTTAGTTTTGATTATTATTGCCTTTTATTATCAGTATCTTTATAAACCTGATCTTTATTTGTCATTGGGGGTTGGAAACATTACATCTAAACTTAGAGATATATTTTAACACATACATACATAAAAAATATACACAAATCATAAAAAAAAAGAATGGTTGTAAATGCAGCTGGTTGTACCTTGAATACATCGTAAGTTGGTGACTACTTGTACATGAAATGGTGAACATGAGCAAATTATGAATTGCCCTCTTTCACCTTTGCAAGATGGAGATATTTTTCCTTGAAGAGCAGTCATGAGGATGAGGCATTATAATTAAAAACTGTATTCCCCCAGACCTTCTGTTGGCCCAGGACAGGAGCCGTTCCTGAAGCCAACTCTTCAGACAGGGATTGGACTGAACAATGGGTTGGAGAGGGATGCTGGTGAGGAGTGAGCTTCTCGGATCAGGTGGACACTTGAGACTATGTTGGCATCTCCTGCCTGGAGGGGAGATGAGAAGGTAGAGGGGGTTAGAAGCTGGGGAAATGGACACAAAAAGAGTGGAGGGAGGCAGCGGACTGTCTCATTAGGGGGAGAGTAATTAGGAGTATGTAGCAAGGTGTACATAAGTTTTTATGTGAGAGACTGACTTGTAAACTTTCACTTAAAAGCACAATAAAAGTTATTAAAAAAACTGTATTATAACACCTGGCCTATGATAGATGCTTAAATATGATACATATTAGATGCTTAGCTGATACAAATGTTTAACACACTCAGTTGCTAACCTAAAGGGCGGTGGTTAATCTACCCAGAGATGCCTCAGAAGAAATGCCTGGTGAACTACTTCTGAAAAATCAGCCAGTGAAAACCCCGCGGAACCCAGTCCTATTCTGGCACACCTGAGGTCTCTGTGGGTCGGAATCGGCTTGACAGTAACTGTTTTTTTGATAGATGCTCAGTAAGGATGATAACTCCTAAATGTAGGTGTGGCTGCTTCACTACACGTGATAAAAACTGTTGCCGCCTACTCAATTCCCACTCATAGCGACCCTATAGGACAGAGCAGAATTGCCCCATAGGGCTTCCAAGGAGCGGCTGGTGGATTCAAACTGCCAGCCTTTTGGTTAGCAGCTGAATGCTTTACCACTGTGACACCGGGGCTCCTTACTACACACAACAGTAAGTTAAAAAAAAATTTTTTTTCAGGGTAAAATTCTGTTTTTTTAAAGACAACTGTGCCCCTTGGGGAGCCCTGGCGATACAGTGGTTAAGAGCTCGGCTGCTAACCAAAAGGTCAGCAGTTTGAATCCACCAGCCGCTCCTTGGAAGCCCTATGGGGCAGCCCTACTCTGCCCTATAGGGTTGCTGTGAGTGGGAGTCAACTCCACGGCAACAGGTTTTTTTTTTTTTTTTTTTGATGCCCTTTGGAGTTTGAAAATTAGTATTTCGGTATGGCAGCATTTCTCATTTCAGTTACCTGTGCACCTTCTGGTCCTGTACTGGTTACGATTGTGTGCCATCCAGTCCATTGCAACTCACAGCGACCCTATATGGCACAGCAGAACTGCCTCATAGGGTTTCCTAGGCTGTAATCTTTGTGGGAGCAGATCGCCAAATTTTTCTCCAACCTTTTGGTTAGCAGCTGAGTGCTTAACCATTGCACCACCAGAGCGCCTTCTCTTCTGGTTTTCTTCCTTCTGAGCACATGGCAGGATTTTACTTCGTTGTCTCCTTGAGGTTAGGCATGACAAAGAGACTTTCTTTGGCTGTGAAATGTGGTTAGAAGTGATTTGTGTCACATCCAAACACCTTTAGGAGCCCAGCCACAAAAGCCGTGGGAGCGTGCTGAGATGGGGCCTCCATCAACTTGTTTCTTAAGTGACTCAGATAAGTAGAGACCTCCTGGCAGCCTGCATTACACGTGTAAGATGAGCAAGAAATTAACCTTTTTGCCACTGTCAGTTTGGTTTGTTAATGTCACATAACTTAGCTTATCCTGGTTGATATATTTGTGAGAGTTTTTTGTTCTTCTTTTCCTGGAGGAGAGAGTTTTTGTTTGTTTCTTCTGCTGCTTTTGTGGGAAAGACAGAGGAAGGGATGGAAGGAACAAGGAAGGGCAGTGGAAACAGATGGCAGTAGATCCTTGGTTTAGATTTAGGCCTCAGTGGAGAGAGGGGCCAAGTGGAAGTGGAAGGAGCTCTTTTCATAGGTAATTTTAAGAGACTCTTGGCTTAAGCTTTGGGGCCTAATTGACAAGAGGTACCCTGAAAGCAGGAAGACCATGCTCTGCACTTTTTTCCCAGAATCCAGCACTGCTCTGCTCTCTCACACACTGCTGCCCTTAACAGGCATTGGTGTTTCTACACGGAGGAGTGTCAGAGGCAGCCAGGAGGCACTTAAAGTGACAGCAAGAAAACATGGGTAGATTTGTTACTGGACATGCCTGAGACATGACTCTGGAGCTTCTCAGAAATAATTGAGGGAGGTTTGGGAGGAGAGGCTAAGGTCCTGGAGTTATACTGGTGGACTAAGAGCCACTGTCATTTGGAACTGGTAGTAGCTTGACCACATATGTATATATAGGCTTGCGAGATGTGGGGACAGTGAGTCAGATAATTATTTAAATGCTTAGGTTCAGCTGGGCCTGAGGTGTGTCTGGATGAGGGTTCCACCATACACCTATTGATTTTCTGATTGTCAGCTTTGCACTCTGTCATTTTGCCGTAGAGACAACTTCTATCTGGTGTATGGATCAGCGTGTGTCTTCTCTAACAGTTAAAGTGAACACGTGACATATTAATTTTTCGAGGAAGAAAACCAAAATGTTTAGTGTAAAAAATCATCGTAATTTGTAGACCTCACTACAGGGCCAATTTCCTCCCTTTTTTTTTTTTAGTGAAAGAATTTTTTGGTGGGGGAGAGAGGTGGTTCATCATACTGCATGAATCTTGTCTATGAAATGACTTTAAGAAGCCCACATACACTCCAAAGGTAGACTTTATAAACAGGTAAAGAGTGTTGCAAAGGAAAAAGAGAAATTGCCATGGAAGCATGTATATCTATGAGATTCTAGAAGATGCAAGACAAAAAAGAGAGAAGAGAAAAAAAACCAAAACCAAACCCATTGCCGTCCAGTCAATTCCAACTCATAGTGACCCTAAAGGACAGAGTAGAACTGCCCCACAGAGTTTCCAAGGTGCACCTGGTGGATTAGAACTGCCAACCTTTTGGCCAGCAGTTGTCATAGCTCTTAACCACTATGCCATTGGGATTTCCAGAGAAGAGAAAGAGACTTTTTTTTTCCTTTTGCTACAATCAGACTTGAGTTGAGTTGGAGAAACTTCCATTTGGACACCTTATTAAAAATCCACAAATTCGGTTGTACTATTCAGGGGATGTTATTAACAGTTTATACTCATCTTAGATTATATGACCCCAGGAGGTGATCTTAGAGGATTGACGGCCTTATCTCTTCTCTTTTTTATCATCTTTGTCCCTGTCTTTAGGTAGTTGCACTGAATTTCCTGGTGACCCTTACAGTTGTGAACCCAGCTTTGAGCATCCATTAATTCTTCCCGTCTGCTTGAATTGCTAGCTAAGGCAACCCTAGGCATCAAGGTTTTGTGCACTGCAGAGCCATCTTCCTCCTGAGATACAGTGTAAAGATTTGGGACAACCTCGATATGGTAAATAGCATTTATTCTTTTTATAGACAATGGTGAATTGTTGCATTCGTTAATAATGTCATATTTCTCTCAACTATTATAACTCAAAACTTATAAAACTCTTTCAAATAAACTAACTCAATTTCTTACCCCCAAATGGTGAAGTCCAGTTGAATATTATTATTCCCAATCTCAAGGTCACCAGTTAGTGGCAGAATGGAATTCAAACTCGTTGGCCATCCTTCCTTCATTTAGGAGCATTGTTTAACAATTAAAGGGGGACATTTTCTATAATATTTTTTAACCTGAACGCTGTTATTTTGCTTCTATAGAAAGGATTAAGGAGAATGTTTTCTGTTTTGGTGTGAAGTATGACGGAGTGTTACTACTGCGTGAACAATAGCTCTCTTTCTTACGCTAGCAATGCAAGTCTGTGTCTCTATGAACCACCCTACAAATGCACCCAAAAGTCCAGCTACTGAAAGGAGATATCTGGAATCTGACAATTTGGGATAAGAAATATTAATCAAAAGAAAAGCAAACAGTTGCTTGTGTATTACTTAATCCAAACCCAAATGGTCTTCCTTATTAGTTTCAAAGAGAATGATAATATAGTATTATTTTATTACTGAATGTCTACTCTGGGGGTCAAGTGCTAAACTCTGTTTGATACTGATCTGCTGTCATTTAATGCTCAGGATAACCCTACGATATCTGAACTATGCAGTGGTGGATTAGCCAGTAAGCCAGACATGCCCAGGCTTACATTAAGCAGGGTAGCATGGGTTTAATTGTGTTTACTTACTAATCTGTAGTGCAAAACTTCACGTGGGTTTCACAACTTCTTTGACGTGGTGAGAAACAGGTGAAATTGTGCAGAACAGGTTAATAAGTAAGCACAAGTAAGCCCGGGTATACCTTGCTTACGGAATAATCCATCCCTGGTGCTATGTTAGCCCCATTTAACTGATGAGAAAACTGAGACTTAAAGAGCTTAGTCCCTCAGCCAGCAAGTAGTTGAGCAGTATTCACAACCACACTGTTGACTTTAGTCTTACACCTGAGTGAATCTCATTTCAGGGGGAAAAAATTATTTCCCACAATTTAAAAAAAATTTCATCCACAAGTGAGCTGAAGAAGCCCAAATGCTGGCATTAATTGGAGACTTGTTACTCTTGTTAAATTCTCTAGAATATTAATTTGCTTTGTAGCAAAGCCTTAGGACTGTGTGGATTAAAAGTTATAACTAAGCGAGACTCAGTCTGCCTTTAGCAAGGAACAGATGGTACAATTGAGAGGGGGAAAACCGTATATTAGTATAAAGCAATCTGAAACATTTTTCATTTAAAGAAATGCTAGCCTTTTAATATATAATTTTTTTTCTAGCTACAGGGTCCTAACCTTTTGGGGGTGTTGAGAGGAATAACAGGATTGATTGAGGAAAGGGAAAAGCAGCCATTTTCAAAAGGTTGTGGTAGATTAGATGGCGTTATGATGCCTGGCATGACTTCCTCCTGCCAAAATGAGATTCATTAAAGAAAACTCTTAACTAAATTAAAACCCTCCTAGCCAATATCCTCCTGTCCAGATGCTGACAACTGATTGTGGCCCATTTAACAACAGGACTGTCAGTAATGAGTGGAAAGGTTTCTATTAAGAGGAGGTGGCAAGAAGAACTGGAAAATATTTACTTACAACCAAAAAAAAAAAAAAAAGGAAGAAGATGGAAACAGCTGGCTGATGGATGACTTCTTATATCAGGAATCCACAAGGAGACAGCAGAATGCTCTCAGTGTGTGGGGGACTGCTGGCCAGTTCAGATGTGGCTCTTCCCGCATAGGTGAGATGTTGCTGTTATTTCCTGCCTTATGTGTATGATGGAAAGATGGCTTAGGGAGCAGCGGCAATTTGTCCTGGAGCTTTGGGGCTCAGAGAATGTCAGACCCCTTGGTGAGCTGTGGTCTTTCTAGATTGATTACCAGGGCTGCTTGTGCTCTGGGATACGGCCACAGCTCCTGCCTGTGGGCATTTCAGTTTATGGAAAATGGCAGAAAACAGAAATGTCCATGTCAAATGAAAATAAACTCCCAGTTCTGCTGTTTTATGATCCTTCGAGACTGCATTCAAAGAACACATCTGGTTAGCGGTTAGCTGGATTGCTAAATGACACAGTCCTTTTCCAGGGTGGTAGTGGGGAGCTGGCACCTGGAAGAAGACGATGTAAGCCACACACCTTGTATTTCGTCTCTCTAATCCTCAGCGGGAGTTTGGGGTGCCCTCCCACCTCCTTAAATCTCAGGGAAAGGGCCGTTGATATGCACCAAAGTAGCATTTACTTGCTTTAATCTTTTACTTGATCATAAGGTCTTTGAAAACAGGACACAAACTTGTTTAATAGTATTTCCAACCTCTAGTTTAATGTTGGAGCCCTGGGGAGTACTGGTTAAGAGCTCAGCTGCTAACCAAAAGGTTGGCAGTTCTAATCTACCAGCTGTTCCTTGGAAACCCTAGGGGGCAGTTCTACCCTGTTCTATAGGGTTGCTATGAGTCGGAATCCACTTGATGGCAACAGTTTTGGTTTTTATTAGTTTGATGCTTGACTCATAATACCCCAAACCAAACCCACTGCTGTTGAGTTGATTCTGACTCATAGTGACCTTATAGAACAGAGTAGAACTGCCTCACAGAGTTTCCAAGGCTATAATCTTTTTTTTTAAAACATTTATGAAGAAAGTGCAATATTTATTGACAAGAAGTTCTGATCAAATGTTCCTAGTTAAGGATTGAGTATCATAAACATTTCAAGTCCTTTTCTAAGCGAACACATATATTTTTTCTGCAGGACTTTTTGTAGACCTGATGTCAATAATTCTCATATTAGTACTGAAAATGATTTGTCGACATTTATTTCTAAATGAACAGAGGTGCCCTACTAGATAATAAGACCTCCTCCAGGGCAACCATAAACAAAATATTATGGTAGTGATGTCACACATTATTATTATTTTTTGTGCTTTAAGTGAAAGTTTACAAAAACTTACACACACACCTTGCTGTGTACCCCTGGCTGCTCTCCCCCTAAAGTGACAGTACACTCCTCCTCTCCACCCTGTATTTCCCATGTCCGTTCAACCAGCTCCTGTCTGCCTCTGACTTCTCATCTCCCCTCCAGACAGTAGCTGTCCGCGTAGTCTCATGTATCTACTTGAACCACGAAGCTCACTCCTCACCAGTATCATTTTCTGTCTTATAGTCCAGTCCAATCCCTGTGTGAAGAGTTGGCTTCAGGAATGGTTTCAGTCTTGGGCTAACAGAGGGTCTGGGGACCATCCCCTCTGGGGTCCCTGCAGTCTCAGTCAGACCATTAAGTTTGGTCTTTTTACAAGAATTTGAGGTCTGCACCCCACTGTTCCTCTGCTCCATCAGGGATTCTTTGTTGTGTTTCCTGCCAGGGCAGTCATCGGTGATAGCCGGGCACCATCTAGTTCTTCCGGTCTCAGGCTGATGTAGTCTCTGGTTTATGTGACCCTTTGTCTCTTGGGCTCATATTTATCTTGAGTCTTTGGTGCTCTTCATTCTTCTTTGCTTCATCTTGGTTGAGACCAATTGATGTATCTCAAATGGCCGCTTGCTACCAAGGCTATAATCGTAATGGAAGCAGACTGCAACATCTTTCTCCTGCAGAGTGGCTGGTGGGTTCAAATCACTGACCTTTGAGTTAGCAGCTGAGCGCTTTAGCCACTGCATCACCAGAGCTTCTCTAACTCATAATAGAAGTGTGGTAAATATTTTGAATGAAGGAATAAACAAGTGAGTGTGGGCCTGATATCAAAATGGAGGAGGCCACTTTTTCCACTCACTTTGAGGATGCTGTGGCTAGACAGGGTCCAGGGGCACCTCTTGCTGGACAAGAGTGTTCAGAGCAGGGACAAGGGAGTGGAGGGTGGAGTGGAATGCTTTGCTAATCCTGCTCCAGGTTTTAGGGGAGAAGGAACTCCTGTAGTTTCTAATTTGTCCTGAGGCTGAAACTCCAATTCAAGGTTCTCAACCTTCACTGAACTTTAAAACCTACTGGGAAGCATTAAAGAAACAAACAACGACAAGAACAACAAAAGAAGGCCCCCACTCCAGACTAATTAAATCACAACTTGTGGGTGAGGGAATGAGTTCTTTTTTTTTCCTTCCATGAAAACATTTAGTGTCTTGTTTTTTTTTTTTGTTAATTTCTTTTTCTTTTTTTAATTTATGTGCTTTAGGTGAAAGTTTACAGTTCAAGTTAGTTTCTTACTCAAAAATGTATACACTTAATTGTTTCATGACAGTGGTTGCAATCCCCACAACGTGACAGCACTCTCCCCCATTTCACTCAGGTTTCCTGTGTCCATTCATCCAGTTTTCCTGTCCCTTTCTGCCTTCTTGTCTTACTTTTGGGCAGGATTTGCCCCTTAGGTCTCTTATATTTGACTGAACTAAGAAGCATGCTCCTCACGTACGTTGTTTGTTTTATAGGCCTGTCTAATCTTTGCCTGAAAAGTGGGCTTTGCGAGTGGTTTGAGTTCTGAGTTAGAGTGTTCAGGAGCCATACTCTCGGAGTTCCTCCAGTCTTTGTCAGACCAGTAAGTCTGGTCTTTTTTTGTGAATTTAAATTTTGTTCTACATTTTTCTCCTGCTGTGTCTGGAACTCTCTATTGTGATCCCTGTCAGTGTGGTCAGTGGTGGTAGCCAGGCACCATCTAGTTCTTCTGGGCTTAGGCTGGGAATAGTACTTTTTAAAAAATCTCGAATGTGCGGTCACAGTTGAGGCCGAGGGTTCCAGCTCTGTGGGCTCAGTTCTGGTGGAGTGTCAGAAATCACTTGTAAATGTTACAAATATATCAGTCCTTGTCTCCACTTCCAGGGGTGGCATGTGGTGGGTCCAAGCAGGATCCAGACTTTGGTATTGATGCAGGGTTTTAAAAGACATCCAGGACTGAGATTACTCTTTGACTCAGGGCTTCACCTTTCAATGAATCATCTGGGGGTACTTGTTAAGAACACAGATTCGTGGTTCCTTCCTAAATCAGACTCTCTGGTGGAGGGACATGGAAATTTATAGTTTTAAAAGTAATCCAGGGGATTCTCATCATTACAAACACATTAGCTCAGTGTTTCTCAAAGAGTGGCCCTGAAACCAGCAGCATCAGCATCACCTGGGAGCTTGTTGGAAATACAAAATCTTAGGCCCCACCCCAGACCTACAAAACCAGAATCTGCGTTTCAACATCTCCAGTTAATTTTCGTGCACATCAAAGTTGAGATATCATACTTAGAGTCCAAATAAATACCACTTTGCTGTGAAAATAGAAAAAAATGTAAGTTCCCTTAATGAGAATCAAAATTCAAAGTCAGTAATCCCACTCCATTTAGGAATAGAAGTGGCTTTAATTAAAGAGAAACTGTGAAGCAAATCACTTGGAACTACAATAATAAATAAAATCCCAGCATTGTGATATTAATTAGGCTGAAGTGAAAGGCTCAAGTAAAATTAAATATAAAGATCTTCTAACTCCTATCCTGTAATACTGTTTTCTTTCCGTAGTGTTTCCTATTTTGACAGAGTCTGTGAAATGATTTTAACCCAGAATCTCACTTCACTCCTGTGAAATGTAAATTGGTGGTGTATGTGTGTGTGTACGCACACACACAACCATATATATGTATGAATCAAGGTATATTAAACATTTTTGAAAGTTCTAGAAAGACATAAAATATGGCTAGAATCAAAGTTAGTGATCATTCATGAAGTGTATCTATTGTTAACCATTTTAAATGTAACCAAGCTCTTTGGATTTTTCTTGCATTTTTTTCCATCCTTTCTTACCTTGCAGCCCTGATGGTGCAGTGGTTAAGAGCTCAGCTGCTAATGAAAAGGTTGGCTGATTGAATCCACCAGCTGCTCCTTGGAAACCCTAAGAGTGCAGTTGTACTCTGCCCTTTAGGGTCACTAGGAGTTGGAATTAACTCCATGGCAACAGGTTTTGTTTTTCCTACCTTGAGTTAAATTTTGGGTTCAGACAGTATAAAATCTTAATGCAACCTATGGTGTTGGAAATAACTGTTATGACTGTTTAATCCCTGGGGTAACTACTTATAACAAATTTGAATTAAATAAATAAATTCTACAACTTAAAACACAATATGGAGCTTCTGTTATCTTCCCGCTTGCCACTTGGGGTTTAAGCAAACTTGGCCTGAACCCAAGTTTCAAGGCCTGGGACAGTCAAACATCTTTACTCTTTTTTCAAATTGCTGAGCCTACCTTCCTCACTGCTGTCTGCCTCTACTTCTGTGTCCATGAGGGCCATTTAGTTCTAGCTCCAGCTCCTGTTGTGTGGCCAGACAAATCCAGACCAAGCATAGGTAATGGGGAAACTGGTACTGGGGATTGGCATCTGGTAATTTTGAGTTCTTTTCTGTTAGTAGTATTTTTTAAATGAGAGGAATGATTTCTGTATGACAGTATGTAGGTAATTTGTGTAGGCAAAACTCTGAAGATATTATGGTTTTACATGACACAAAGAGTAAAAAGAGGGTTAATTTGTAAAAGAATGTCTATGTGTAGCCCTGACAGCTCCTTGGACTTTTTTTTTTTTTTAATATGGTAAAATATCTGCAACAAAATATTTGCAATTTCAACAATTTTTACAGGTACAATTCAGTGACATTAATTTTGTTCACCACTAGCTTTGTCCAAATTTTTTCATCACCCTTAATAAAAACTCAGCAATAACTCCCTATTTCCTCTCCCATCAGCCCTTGGTAACCACTAATAAACTTTGGTCTCTATGCATTTGCCTATATTAGATATTTCATATATTTCATATAAGTAGGAGCATATAATATTGATCTTTTTGTATCTGACTAATTTCACATAACAATACTTTCAAGGCTCATCCTTGTCATAGCATGTCTCAGAACATCATTTCTCTTTATGGCTGAATAATATTCCATTATATGTATATCTACCACTCATCTGTCTGTTTGTCATACTATGGTGGCTTGCGTGTTGCTGTGATGCTGGAAGCTATGCCACCAGTATTTCAAATACCAGTAGGGTCACCCATGGGGGACAGGTTTCAGCAGAGCTTCCAGACTAAGACAGACTAGGAAGAAGGACCTGACAGTGTACTTCTGAAAGAATTGGCCAGTGCAAACCTTATGAATAACAGCAGAACATTGTCTGATATAGTGTCAGAAGATGAGCCCCTCAGGTTGGAAGCCACTCAAAATACAACTGGGGAAGGGGTACCTCCTCAAAGTTGACCTTAATGACGTGGATGGAGTCAAGCTTTCTGGACCTTCATTTGCTGATGTGGCATGTCTCAAGATGAGAAGAAACAGCTACAAACATCCATTAATAATTGGAACGTGGAATGTACAAAGTGTGAATCTAGGAAAATTGGAAGTCGTCAAAAATAAAATGACTGCATAAAGATTGATATCCTAGGCATTAGTGAGCTGAAATGGACTGGTATTGGCCATTTTGAATCAGACAATCATATGGTGCACTATGCCAGGAATGACAAATTGAAGAGGAATGGCATCACATTCATTCTCAAAAAGAACATTCAAGATCTATCCTGAAGCACAAAGCTGTCAGTGATAGAATAATATCCATATGCCTACAAGGAAGACTAGTTAATACAGCTATTCCAGATTTATGCAATAACCACTAATGCCAAAGATGAAGAAATGGAAGATTTTTTAATAACTTCTGCAGTCTGAAATTGATCAAACATGGAATCAAGATGCATTGATAATTATTGATGAGTGGAATGCAAAAGTTGGAAACAAAGAAGAAGGATCAGTAGTTGGAAAATAGGGCCTCAGTGATAGAAACAATGCTGAAGATTGCATGACAAAACTTTGCAAGACCAACCACCAAGTCATAGGAAATGCCTTTTTCAGTAACATAAATGGCAACTATATGTGGACCTCACTGGAAGAATTACACAGGAATCAAATCGACTGTATGTGTTGAAAGGCATGATGGAGAGGCTGGATATCATCAGTCAGAACAAAGCCAGGGGCCGACTGTGGAACAGACCATCCATTGCTCATATGCAAGTTCAAGTTGAAGCTGAAGAAAATTAAAACAAGTCCACAAGAGCCAAAGTACGATCTTTTGTATAAAAAACCAAAAAACCAAACCCAGTGCTGTCAAGTTGATTCCAACTCATAGCGACCCTATAGGACAGAGTAGAAGTGCCCCATAGAGTTTCCAAGGAGCACCTGGTGGATTCCAACTGCCAACCCTTTGGTTAGCAGCTGTAGCACTACGCCACCAGGGTTTCTAAATACCCCGCTGAATTTAGAGACCATCTCTAGAATAGATTTGACGCATTGAACACTAACAACCGAAGACCAGACGGGTTATGGAAGGGCATCATACATACAGAAAGCAAGAGGTCAATAAAAAGACAGGGGAAAAAAAAAAGACTGAAATGGGTGTCAGAAGAGACTCTGAAACTTGCTCTTGAACATAGCTAAAGCCAACAGAAGTAGTGATGAAATAAAAGAGCTGAACAGAAGATTTCAAAGGGCAGCTCAAGAAGACAAAGTAAAGTATTATAATGACATATGCAAAGATCTGGAGTTAGAAAACCAAAAGGGAAGAACTCATTTGTCATTTCTCAAGCTGAAAGAACTGAAGAAAAAATTCAAGCCTCAAGTTGCAGTACTGAAGAGTTCTGTGGGCAATATATCGAATGAGGCAGAAAGCATCAAAAGAAGATGGAAGGAATACACAGTCACTGCACCAGAAAGAATTGGTTGATGTTCAGCCATTTCAGGAGGCAGCATATGGTCAAAAACCGATGGTACTGAAGGAAGAAGTACAAGCTGCACTGAAGGCATCTGCGAAAAGCAAGGCTCCAGGAATTGATGGAATACCAATTGAGATGTTTCAACAAATGGATGCACCACTCCTCTATGCCAAGAAATTTGGAAGACAGCTACCTGGCCAACAGACTGGAAGAGTTCCATATTTGTGCCCATTCCAAAGGAAGGTGATCCAACAGAATGCAGAAATTATCAAACAATATCATTAATATCATATGCAAGTAAAATTTTGCTAAAGATAAAAAACGGTTGCAGCAATACATGGACAAGGAACTGCCAGAAATTCAAGCCGAATTTAGAAGAGGACATGGAAAGAGGGATATCATTGCTGTCAGATGGATCTTGGCTGAAAGCAGAGAATACCAGAAGGATGTTTACCTGTGTTTTATTGACTATGCAAAGGGATTTGAGTGTGCGGATCATAACAAATTATGGATAAAATTTTGAAGAATGGGAATTCCAGAACACTTAATTGTGCTCATGTGGTATATGTATACAGACTAAGAGGCAGTCACTCGAATAGAAAAAGGGGATACTGAGTGGTTTAAAATTGGGAAGGGTGTGTGTCAGAGTTGTATCCTTTCACCATACTTATTCAATCTGTATGCTGAGCAAATAATCCAAGAAGATGGACTATATGAAGAAGAATGTGGCATCAGAATTGGAGAAAGACTCATTAACAACCTTCAATATGCAGTGACACAATCTTGTTTGCGGAAAGTGAAGAGGGCTTGAAGCACTTACTGATGAATATCAAAAACTACAGCCTTCAGCATGGATTGCACCACAACATAAAAAGAAAACAAAAATCCTCACAACTGGACAATAAGCATCATCATTGTCAAGAATTTCATTTTACTTGGATCCACAGTTAATGTCCGTGGAAGCAGCAGTGAAGAAATCAAATGACGCATTGCATTGAGCAAATCTTCTGCAAAAGATCTCTTTAAAGTGTTAAAAAAGCAAAGATGTCACTTTGAGAACTAAGGTCCGTCTGACCCAAGCCATGATGTTTTCAATCACCTCATATGCATGTGAAAGCTGGACAATGAATAAGGAAGACCAAAGAAGAATCGATGCCTTTGAATTATGGCATTGGTGAAGAATATTGAACATACATGGACTGCCAGAAGAACAAACAAATCTGTCTTGGAAGTACAGCCAGAAAGAATGCTCTTTAGAAGGGAGGATGTGATTTTGTCTCACGTAGCTTGCACATGTTATCGGGATGGACCAGTCCCTGGAGAAGGACATAATGCTTGGTAAAGCAGAGGGTTATCAAAAAAGAGGAAGACCTTCAACAAGATGGATTGAGACAGTGCCTGCAACAATGCGCTTAAACGTAGCAGTGATTGTGAGGAAGGCAGAGAACTGGACAGTGTTTTGTTCTGTTGTACATAGGGTCGCTGTGAGTGGAAACTGACTGGATGGCCCTAACACCAATATATGTATATCCACTTTTTGCTTATTCATTCATCAGTTGATAGATATTTTCATTGTTCCATCTTTTGGCTATTGTAAATAATGCTGCAATAAACATTGGTGTACGAGTATCTGTTGAGTCCCTGCTTTCGAGCTTCTTGGGTATATACCTAGGAGTGGAATTGCTGAGTTAAATGGTAATTCTATGTTTAACTTTTTGGGACCCACCAAACTGTTTTTCACAGAGACTGTACCATTTTACAATCCTAGCAGCAATGAATGAGGGTTTCCTCATTTCTTCAATTTCTCCACAACCTTGTCAACACTTGTTACTTTCTTTTTTTTTCTCATAATAGCCATCCTCATTGTGGTTTTGATTTGCATTTTTCTAAGGACCAATGATGTTAAGCATCTTTTCATGTGCTTATTGACCATTTGTATTTCTTTATTGAAATGTCTATTCAAGTCCTTTGCCCATATTTGATTGGGTTGGTTGCCTTTTTCTTGTTGAGTTATAGGAGTTGTTTACATATTCTAGACATTAAACACTCCCTCATCAGATATATGGTTCTCAAATATTTTGTCCCATTCTGTTGGTTATTTCTTCACTTTGTTGATAAAGCCCTTCTGATAAACAAAAGTTTTAAATTTTGGTGTGGTCCCATTTATCCATTTTTTTCTTTTGTTGCTTGTGCCTTTAGCGTCATATCTAAGAATCTATTATTGAGAACTAGATCCCAAAGCATTATTTCTATGTTGTCTTCTAAGAGTTTTATAGTTTTAGTTCTGACATTTAGGTTGCCTATCCATTTTGAGTTAATTTGCGTGTATGGTATGAGGTATAGATCCACTTTCATTCTTTTGGGTATGGACATCCAGTTGTCCCAGCGCCATTCATCAAAGAGACTGTTCTTTCCTGATTGAATGGACATAGCACCCTTGTCAAAAATCAATTGACCATAGATGTATAGGTTTATTTCTGGATCCTCAATTGTATTCTATTGGCCTACAAGCCTATTCTGTTACCAGTACTAGACTGTTTCGATTACTGTAGATTTATATTGTATTTTGAAATTGAGAAGTGTGAGTCTTTCTACTTTGATCTTCTTTTTTAAGATTGCTTTTACTCTTTGGTGCCCCTTGCAATTTCATACAATTTTCTCTCTCTCTTTTTTTTTTTATTCTATTTTTATTTCCTTTTTAATTTCTGTGCCATTTAAAAATTTTTATTTTATTTTTGATGAAAATATACACAGCAAAACCTGTTCCCATTCCATTGTTTCTAAACATAATGATCAGTGACATTAGTTATATTCTTCACATTGTGTCAGCGTTCTCAGTATTTCTGTTTTAATGGTTTCATTTCCATTTACTTAATCGCTCTGTTTTCAACCTTCTCATCTGTGCTTTAAAATAGCTGTTGGCCCTTTGGTCTTACATATATGTGGAAACCCTGGTGGCGTAGTGGTTAAGTGCTACGGCTGGTAACCAAAGGGTCGGCAGTTCAAATCCGCCAGGCGCTCCTTGGAAACTCTATGGGGCAGTTCTACTCTACCCTATAGGGTCGCTATGAGTCAGAATCGACTATTTTAAACACAATCCTCAAGGATGACAATATTTACTCTTTGGACTAAACTGTTAAACTTAGTTTAAAAGTGACTTCAGGGGATAGTTTCAGTTTAAGGTTTGAAGAGCAGCCCAGGGTCATAATCTCAGACACCCCTCTAGCCTCAAAGGTTCCATGCAATTCCATATAAATTTGAGGATTACCTTTTCTATTTCTTCAAAGAAGGCTGTTGGAATTTTGATAGGGATTTTGTTGAGTCTATAGCTCCCGTTGGGTAATATTGACATCTTAAAATGTTAAGTCTTTCAGTCCGTGAACATGGAATGTCTTTCCATTTATTTAGGTCTTCCTTAATTTCTTTCAACAATGTTTTATAGTTTTCAGCGTACAAGTTTTTCACCTCCCTGGTTAAATTTCCTTTTAGGTATTGTATTCTTTTAGATGCTGTTGTAAATGAATTACTTTCTTTCTTTCTTTTTCAGATTGCTCATTGCTGGTGTATAGAAACTCAACTGATTTTTGTGTCTTGACTTGTACTTTACAACTTTGTTGAATTCATTTATTGGTTTAGCTCTCTGGATTTTTGATTCGGCTTGTGTTAGTTGCTACATATGTGAGTCACTATAGACCACCACAGACATAAGGATTATTGGCTACCAAAAGTCATGCAAAAGCAGCGTGGGACATGACAGGATTGCAGAGGTGCATTTGGCCACCACAAGTGTAGATGGATGATGGTATCAGGTGGGACTCTCAGCTGTGACAGAAACTCAACTTGACCCAATTTAAGAAAAAAGAAAGCTTTATTGGAAAGATTCACAGAATTGAAAAGTGACCAGAAGGCTCCAGGGCAGCTCCAGGCACGTTGGGGTTGTGTCCTGTGTCCTAGGACTTGCGTGTTTCTCATTGTTCTCCCAGGCTTCTGCATAAGACAGAGCCTGACTGCTGACTGAACTGAGGTTACATGATCATGGTTCATGCCCAAAGAGGGAACAGGCAGGCTTTCCTGCTAACCTTAGTAGAAAATCTCACCAAAGGACTTCAGTTGACCCCACTTGATTCACATGCCCACCCCTAGATCAATCACTATTGACAGGAAGAGGGTTCCGTGACTAGTCAAGCCTGGCTTATGTGTACTTTATCATGGAACACTGGGTGAGGTTTGTTACCAGAAAAAGTGGGGACATGTAGGCTGGGAAGATAGAAACAAAAGTTACTAGGGTTTAATCAAGAATTTATTTGCTTGTTCTTGGATTTTAATACCTCTTATTGGCAGCCCTTCCTCTCCCCACCTTGTATGGGAAAAACTCTCTTGCCCTTCTGTAAAGAGGTTTTTAGTTTTTCCTAGTCTGCTGCTCAAGGCAGCCACTATTGCTTATGGTGGGTTTCTAAGGCTTCATCTTATATTTATTTCTTTTCTTTTGGAGGACACTTGCTGATAGCAAACCTTGATAGCAAGGTGCTTTATTTGGTATGTAGGGGTTCTGTTTGGTTATAGTATAATAATTATATGGTATATGATATAATAATTATTTTTAATGGCTTCGTTGAGTAGATATTCTTGTACTTCACTTGGTCTATACTGTTGGACCCCTAAATTGTTCCTAATTTTCCCTCTTAAAGATGTGGCAGGATGGGATTTTCTTTTTCCTTCAAACCCACCTTTTCATTCTCTCTTTATCTTGTGTGGCAAAAGGTATATTTTCTCTATCTTGTGTGGCAAAAGGTAGAGACAGAGTGAATCTTTTAGTATAAAAATACTTCAAAGTTTTGCTATGACAGGTGGTTCATATTAGGGAAGAGAAAGCCTTGTTTTTCTAGTAGATGTTCCTTTCTAAATTATCTTTTTTTGGTATTTGTTAAAAATTTTATTTATTTTGTTATTGTCGAGAATATGAACAGCAAAACATACACCAATTCAGCAGTTTCTACATGTACCATTTAGTGACATTGATTACATTCTTCGAGTTGTGCAATCATTCCTGTGAATGAGCCTTTCTCCCCCTTGAGCCCTGGTGGAATATTGCTGGTCAGACCCACTCTGTTAACTCCCACATGTCTTGGGTAGAAAAATTTTAGAGATGCTTCGTTAGCTGAGCGTGGGAAAGCACTGGGGTGAAGCCCTGGATAACCCTCCCCACATCAGATACCAGATGGCTTCTGTGACTTTCTCCTGCCCACAGCAGTGGTGGGAGGCAGAGGTAGGCCAGCAGCCTGGTTTCTGGCCTCGAAGACCGATGCTCTTACTTCAGTGTGGTTACTATGATTTTAGACTGAGGGTGGTCCTATTAATGCATTTTGACTGAATTAAAGAATCCATATGATGGGTAAAATCATAGTTAAATCATCTAGTTGGAGGGAAAAATATTGACGGCAAGGGGGCAAGAATGGGCCAAAAGCATTTCAGGGACAGCTCTTAGATCTAAAATATGGTTGTTGACGGGACTTTAAGGACAAACAAGGAATGAGCATAAAGTAAAATGCTGCAGGTCAAAAGGTGAAGCTCTTCAGTCCTAAGAAAGATCAGTATGTCATAGAGCAAGACAGAAGGCCAGTGTCTAAAAAGAAGGCCTCATTTTTTTGGAGATGCAAAGCTGTCAAAAAAATAACATTACATAAAATCCACAAAACACCTTGTTGCAGCTCAGATACAAAGAGTAGGCCATAAATGTAAGTGCAGATCCTAACAGAAGTGAGGACAGAGACTCAGGCAAAAGTCAGGCCCAGGCTGAGGCATCTGCCACTCCACTGAGACTCAAGTCTTTTCACGGGAACCAGGAGGGAAAAGTAGGTGAATGCGGTACTTAAACAAAAACAAACCCAACTGTCCATCACCAAAGGGATGAACAAAATGCGGCGTGTGTATACCACGGAGTATTATTCAGCCACAAAGTAAAATGAAGTCCTGATACATGCTATGACATGGATCAGCCTTGAAAACACTTTGCTGTGTGAAATAAATCAGACACGAAAGAACAAATATTGTGTGATCCCACTTATAGGAAATGTTTAGGATAGGCTGATGCATAGGGACAAAAGTTTCTTAGTGGTTACCAGGGACTAGGGGAAGAGGGAGTGGGAGCTGCTGCTGGAGGGGTACAGAGTTTCTGTTTGGAGTGATATAAAACTTTTAGAAATGGATCATGGCAAGGCTAGCATAGTGTGATTAATGTAGTTAGTGTCACTGGTTTGTACACTTAAAAAGGGTTGAAATAGCAAACTTTTTGTTGTATATATGTTTTACCACACGCACAAAAAATCAAAACTAAACAGAAGAAACAAATTTAAGGGACTGAAACTTGTTAGTTTAGAACTTACACGAAAGACAATTAGAAGGTTTGACCATCAGCCAGAAATTAGAGTTTTATCTGTTTCCTAATTTTATAAACTTTGTTTAAAATTATAAATATTTTAATTGAAAAAGCATTAACACATATGAAAATTTTTCATTACAGATTTAATATGAACCCTCCTTACAATCCTTATTCGCAGTTCCCAAATCCCCAAACTCTATAAACCCAAGTTTTGAAAGAATTCACTAGTCACAAAACTTGGTACAGACTGACATGAGACTATTTTTGTTTGACATTTCCCCATTTAGTGTGATTATGTATGCTGCTCCAGAAATACCAATGTTTTGATAATGGGCAGTTTTTTGACTCCCTTTTCAAATATATTCTATTGACTGTGTTTTGCAAAACAGCCGTTCAATACACTTCCTAACATTTTTCTTCTTGACCCTCAATTTTGGTTTAAAGCAGATGGTCTATATTATCCCAGAATTGGGCCCTGAGATGGGATGGGAATGGGACAAGTGCTTTGTGGAATGTGGCAAAAAAAAACAAAGATAACTTGCCATTTTTTGATCATGCCCCATTTGCCTTCTTTTATGATTCTACTTCTTTAATTTTCATTTAAATTTCAGTGAAGAATTCCCGAGTGAGAGAAAGAATTCTTTCCCATCCAGAAATAGTAAGTCATCTTACTTCTCCATTATTCATATAAACTCTACATTGCTTGCCACATGGGTTCCCTACCCATGCTTTCCAGGACGCTTCCTCTTTACACCTGGCGATTGCTACCTGCCTGAAGTGTGACCTTCCTTGCAAGCACTCTAGCACAGAGCATATTAAGATATTATAAGGATAGAATCCTTAGAATCCCCAGGCAAGTTTGTCATTTTCTCATGTCCGTTTACCTCATTAATGACCCTGGGCTCATCTTGTAGTATGTAATGCTTGTTACTTTGGCCAAAGCAAATGAGGTTCCTTCATTCTCCTGGAATTTCCTGGATTAGACTGATTTCCAGCATCTCTAGGTCCTACCCCAAATTGTGTCCCCATCTAGGTAAGGGCCACTTCCTCCTGAGGAGTATGTATGCAATAGCATGCACTTGGAGGTAGAAAAGCCTCTCACATTTATCCCAGCAGAGCAGCCATATTCCCTTTTTATAGATCATGGCGCTCTTTCCTCTTTCTCCCTCTCTCTTCCAAGGAAGTCCATCTCTCCCATCCCACATGAGAAAAAAAAATCCGAACTCTGAGAATACCCCCAACTTTTCCAAATTTGGCTACCTTCTTAGCAAATTATATCTTTGCTCCCCTGGGATAATTTACATAACTCACAAATCGTTTAGCCTTTTAGCCTATATGTTTCTGGTTGGTGCATGGTTTATGAACTCAGCTGCTAACCAAAAGGTTAGAGGTTCAAGTCAACCTAGAGGTGCCTCATAAGAAAGGACTGGTGATCTGCTTCTGAAAATCAGCCATTGAAAACCCTATTGAGCAAGTTCTACTTTAACACACCTGGGTTTTCCATGAGTTGATTTTTGTTTTCAGCCCATATAGAATCTTCATAGATTTTATTTTTCATTATTATATAATAACCTATGTTTGTTGTTGTTGTCAGGTGCCGCCGAGTCAGTTCCAACTCACAGTGGCCCTATGTACAACAGAACGAAACACTGCCCTGTCCTCTGCCATCCTCGTAATTGTTATGATTGAGCCCATTTTTGCAACCACTGTGTCGATCAATCTTGTTGAGGGTCTTCCTTTTTTCACTGACCCTTTACCAAGCATGATGTCCTTCTCCAGGATCCCTCCTGATAACATGTTCAAAGTATGTGAAATGAAGTCTCAGCATCCTTGCTTCTAAGGAGTATTCTGGCAGTACTTCTTCTAAGACAGATTTATTCGTTCTTTTGGCAGTCTATGGTATGTCCAGTATTCGTCACCAACACCATAATTCAATGTCATCCATTCTTCTTCAGTCTTATCCATTATCCAGCTTTCACATGCATATGAGGAGACTGAAAACTCCATGGCTTGGGTCAGGCACACCTTAATCTTCAAGGTGACATCTCTGCTTTTTAGCACTTTAAAGAAGTCTTTGGCAGCAGATTTGCCCAAAGCAATGCGTCGTTTGTTTTTTGGGCTGCTGCGTCCATGGGCATTGATTGTGGATACAAGTAAAATGAAATCCTTGATAACTTCGATCTTTTCTCCGTTTATCATGATGTTGCTTATTGGTCCAGTTGTAAAGATTTTGTTTTCTAACTGATATTTATTACAGATGAATTAGAAAATACTTATGCAAAAAAAGAAGAGGTTTATGTATAATCTCAACATACGGGAATTGTTCTATTAGCACATTAATGCATAGACTTCTGTATTTTCTCACATAGGCCAGTTCTTCAGATGGAATTATTGTGTACATACCATTTTGTAACCTGAATTTTAAAATTTTAAAATATTTGGATATCTTTTGACATTAACACATAAAATTTGATTAACTCCAACATTGGGGTCCAGTCATGGGAGAGGGAGATGGTATTATTAATAGCAAACATTCTCCAACCAGCATCCTAATGGAATCCAAACAATAGAATCCAAACACTATATCAGAGGGGCCACCCTATTTCTCTTTAGCCCCTGTGTTAGTCATCTAGTGCTGCTATAACAGAAATACCACAAATGGAGGGCTTTAACAAACAGAAGTTTATTTTCTCACATAAAGTAGGCTGAAAGTCCAAACTTGGCATGTCAGCTCCAGGGGAAGGCTTTCTCTCTCTGTCGGCCTTCTTATCAATCTTCCCCCAGACTAGGGCCTTCTCTGTGCAGGGGCCCCGAGTGCAAAGGATGCACTCTGCTCCCGGCACTGCTTTCTTGGTGGTTTCAGTTCCCCCGTCTCTCTGATTGCTTCTTTCTTTTATATCTCAAGAGATCAACTCAAGACACAATCCAGTCTTGTAGATTGAGTTCTGCCTCATTAACACAACTGCTGCCTGTCCTCCCTCATTAACATCGTAGAGGCAGGATTTACAACACACAGGAAAATCACACAATACTGGGACTCATGGCCCAGCTGAATTGATACACATATTTTTGGGGGGACATAATTTAATCCATGACAGCCCCCTTACTTTATTTTTCTGCATTGCTCTTATCATCACCTGCCATGTTGTTTATGTATTTGCTTATGGATTGTCCATCTCCCAAATCAAAATAAAAGCTTTGTAAGAGCAGAGACTTTGTTTTATTTACCGTTGGATTCCTAGCCCTAGAACTGTGTCTATACAAAACAGGCATTTAGTACAAATTTGTTGAATGAATTAGTAAACAGTACATATCACAATCTGATTATCTTCTTATACATTTCTCCTTCTTTTTTTTCAGTTAAAAAAATTTTACTGTGTTTTAGGTGAAAGTTTACACAGAAAATTAAATTCCTATTCAACAATTCATTAACACATTGTTCTGTGACATTGGTTACAATCCCTGCAATGTGCCAGCACTCAGGATTTCCATGCCACCTGCCCTATTTCCATCCATCCAGTTTCCCTGCCCCTCCTTGCCTTCTGATCTTTGCTTTTGAGTAAATGCTTTTGGTCTCATATAGTTGATTGTTTAAAAGAACAGCACGTTCCTCACGGGTGTGACTGCTTATTTTATAGGCCAATCTATTATCTTGCTGAAAAGTGACCTCCAGGGGTGGCTTCGGTTCCGGGTTAAAAGGGTATCCTTGGTCAATAGTCTTGGGAGTTCCTCTAGTTTCTTCCAGTCCAGTAAGTCTGGACTTCTACATTTTTCTCCCATTCTAACCAGGACCTTCTATTGTGGCCATGGTCAGAATGATCTGTGGTGGTAGCGGGGCACCATCTAGTTTTTCTTGTTTCAGGCTAGAAGAGGCTGTGATTTGTGTGGGTCATTAGTTTTGTGGACTAATTTCTTCCTTCAGTCTTTTGTTTCCTTCACTCTCCTTTGCTCCAGATGGGAAGAGACCAATAGTTGTATCTTAGATGGCCTCTTTCAAGGTTTTTTTTTTTTTAATTTTTATTGTGCTTTAAGTGAAAGTTTACATATCAAGTCGGTCTCTCACACAAAAACTTATATACACCTTGCTACATACTCCCAATTGCTCTCCCCCTAATGTGACAATCTGCTCCCTCCCTCCACTCTCTCTTTTTGTGTCCATTTCACCAGCTTCTAACCCCCTCTACCCTCTCAACTCCCATCCAGGCAGGAGATGCCAACATAGTCTCAAGTGTCCACCTGATCCAAGAAGCTCACTCCTCACCAGCATCCCTCTCCAACCCATTGTCCAGTCCAATCCCTGTCTGAAGGGTTGGGTTTGGGAATGGTTCCTATCCTGGTCCAACAGAAGACCTGGGGGCCATGACCACCAGGGTCCTTCTAGTCTCAGTCAGACCATTAAGTCTGGTCTTCTTATGAGAATTTGGGGTCTGCATCCCACTGCTCTCCTGCTCCCTCAGGGGTTCTCTGTTGCGTTCCCTGTCAGGGCAGTCATCGGTTGTAGCCAGGCACCATCTAGTTCTTCTGGTCTCAGGCTGATGTAGTCTCTGGTTTATGTGGCCCTTTCTGTTTTTTTTGGCTCGTAATTACCTTGTGTCCTTGGTGTTCTTCAATTTCCTTTGATCCAGGTGGGTTGAGACCAACTGATGCATTTTAGATGGCTGCTTGCTACGTTTGCAAGCTTTTAAGACCCACGATGCTACTCACCAAACTAGGATGTAGAACACTATGAACTAAGTTATGCCAATTGACCTAGTTGTCCCACAAGACTATGGTCCTGAGCCTTCAAACCCAGTAAATCAATTCCGTGAAGTGTTTGGGTATGTCTAGGAAGTATCCCTAACTGTGCCCCCACGTGCTTTATTGTATATATGTATATATATGCAGCAATACAGAAATATATATACATATGCCCACAAATATACCTATATAAGCACACACATGTACTCCCATACACCTTCCCACACCCATATAGCATACTTATCTACCTATGTAACCATTTATATATTTTTTGCTTGTTATGATTGTTGCAAAATTGTCTATGTTACAGCATTTACTACAGTTGTCCTTTATTCTTATATACCTCTTGGTGTCTTCATTTACCTTGGTAAAGTTGTGGTGACTTCCCCCATATTGTATATTGCCTTTTGCATCCCCAGAATTAATACATGTCTATTATCTAGTAAGTGATTTTCCCTCCCGCCTCTTTCCATCCCTGTAACTATCAAAGAATATTGCTTTCTGTGTGTATATCTATTCTTGACTTTTAAAAAAAATGGTATCATGCAGTATTTGTCCTTTTATGTTTGACTTATTTCACTCAGCATAATGTTCTCCAGATTCATCCATGTTATATTTTGTTGACTCATTGTTCTTTGTAGCTGTGTAGTATTCCATTGTATGTATATACCACAATTTGTTCATTTATCTCTTGGAGGGCACTTAGGTTTTTCCATCATTTTGCTATTTTGAATGATGCTGCAATGAACATGGGTGTGCATATGTTTATTTGTGTCACTGCTCTTCTGTCTCTAGGATGTATACCTAGGAGTGGCATTGTTGGATCATAAGGTATTTCTATTTCTGGCTTTTTGAGGAAGCACCATACTGTTTTCCACAGTGGTTGTACCATTTTACGATCCCACCAGCAGTGTGTAAGAGTTCCAATCTCCCCACAGTCTCACCAGCATTTATTGTTTTTTTCATCAGTGCAATTTTTGCAGGGGTGAGATAGTATCTCATTATTGTTTTGCTTTGCATCTCTCTAATGGTGAATGAAGAGCCCTGGTGGTTAAGAGCTCAGCTGCTACCCAAAATGTTGGCAGTGTGAATCTACCAGTTGCTCCTTTGGAAACCCTATGGGGCAGTTCTACTCTGTCCTGTATTGTCACTATGAGTTGGGGTCAACTTGACGGCAATGGGTTTGGTTTTTTGGTTTAATGACCAATGAAGAAGCCCTAGTGGTACAGTGGTTAAGCACTCGGCTGCTAACCAAAAGTCAATAGTTTGAACCCACAAGCTGCTCTGCTGGAGAAAAATGTGGCAGTCTGCTTCCATAAAAGATTAAAGCCTTGGGAACCCTATGGGTCAGTTCTACTCTGTCTAACAGGGTTGCTGAGTCAGAATCAACTTGACGGCAATGGGTTTGGCCTTTTGGAATGGCTAATGATTGCGAGCATCTCTCCGTGTGTTTATTAGCTGCCTGAATGTCCTTTCATGTACATTTTTTGATTAGCTTTTTTGTCTTTTTGTTGTTGTTGAGTTGTTGAAATTTGCTATATGTTTTAGAGATTCGACCCTTGACAGATATGTCATTTCCAAATTTTTTTCCCCAGTCTATAGGTTCTTTTTTTTTTTTTTTTTTTTTACTGTTTTGATAAACTCTTTCGATGAGCATAAGTTTTTAATTTTTAGGAAGTCCCAGTTATCTAGTTTAACCTTTGGTTGTTTGTGCCTTTTTAGTTGTGTTTGATAGTGTATTTATGCCAAAAATTAGGACCCCTAACTTGTTCCGATGTTATCTTTCCAGGAACTTTTACATTTTACCTTTGGGTTTTTGATCCATTTTGAGTGAGTTTTTGTGTATGGTGTGAGTATCCCTTTATTTTCTATATAGTTTATTGTCTAGCATTCCCTGTTAGAATGTAAGCACAATGCCTGGCACATCATATGTCCTCAATAACATGTTAGGCCCTACATTTCCAGGGCCCCTGGAGAGAGGTTATAATCGTTTGTGCCTCGTGTACAAGTTGTGACCAGTGGACTGCTGTGAGTGGAAATTACCTGTCTTGCTCCTGGGCTGAGGCAAATAAGAATAAGTGTGCTTCCTGCATCTATCTCTCTTTTCCCCTGACTCAGTGACCTCAGAGGACACGTGTTTCTGCTGACATAGCTACAGGGGGAAAGAAAGAACTCAAACTGTGTCAGACTTTGAATAAGTGAAATATAAACCTTTTTTTAGGGTAAGCCACGCAGTGGTTAAGAGTTCGGCTGCTAACCAAAAGGTTGGCTGTTTGAATCCACCAGCCACTCCTTGGAAATGCTATGGGGCAGTTCTACTCTGTCCTGTAGGGTTGCTTTGAGTTGGAATTGACTCAATGGCAACACATTTGGCTTTTGGTTTTACTGATGCATTTAGAGTTCGTCTTTTGGAGACTTAATCCAACATAGCCAAGACTATCCTGACTAATAGTTATAAAACCGAATTAAAAATTAGCTCTTTGGCCATGGAACTAAACGAATTCAATTGATGAAAACTAGAATGTTACCTATGACAGACCTCGTGGCTTTCTGTGCTTGTTTGTATTTAAAATACCGTCTTAAAGTGAAAACCAAGCATATAAACCTGAAAATGTTCTGAGTACAAATTAGACTTCTTCAGATGTGTGAGGGGTTTGAAATAAAATATTTTAATTTAGTATGCTATCTCGATTAAATTTCTGTTGTAAATTCTAATCTCACCTAACCCGCAGGTTGTTTATAATTTCTGAAAAGGAATGATTCCCTTAGAGCTGTGATAAGAAAGAAAGAAATAATTGTGCCTTTGGGGTGTCATCCCATGGGACCCAGGTCAAAATAATGTATGTAAAAGATTTCAGTTTGTTAAGTATTTAGGATGGGGGCAATGGTGATTCAGTGGTAGAATTCTTGCCTTTCATATGGAAGACCCAGGTTTGATTCTGGCCAATGCACCTCATCATAGCCACCGCCGTCTGTCAGTGAAGGCTTGCCAGTTGCTATGATACTGAGCGGGTTTCAGCAGAGCTTGCAGGCGAAGATGGACGGGAAAAGAGGTCTGGCTATATATTTAAGAGCCTCAGCCAATGACAATCCTACAGAGCACAAAGGTCCGATCCACAACAGATGATGGGGATGGAGCAGGAGCAGGCAACATTTGGCTCAGGTTGTATACAGGGTCACCATGAATCTGGGGCTGACTCAATAGTAGCCAACAACCACAGCAACAAGTAGTTAGGGCAAATAACTTAAGGGTAGTAGTTTCTAAGGTGTCTCATCAATGTTGCTACATTTTCCTAAAAAATCTCAAACCTCGCCCAGGGTACCACAGTGCATACTTTGAGGGCCACGGACCTTCGATTTAATATTTGTGGGGATTTCAGGAGCCCTGTCTTTTGAGACGTTCGTAGGTCTCTATTTTGCCTTCCATGAGCCTCTGTTTTATTGTTGGGAAATCTGAATATCTACTGACAACATATCAAAAGGTAGTAACTTAAGCTTTGTGCGGAATATGGGGCATTGTGACTATTGTTCTGTGTATCTCACATTTCACTGAAAGAGGAAGTCACCAGAGTAGGTGACAACAGGGGAGGGTCACTAGAAAAACTGAGCAGTGGTGGCAGGTCCCTGCTCCTTTCAGCCTCTGTTCTTTTGACTCCCAGGAGTCCATGCTCTCCTGGTTTCCCTGCTGCCTCTCTGGGTAATCCTCCTTGTTTCTTTGATCAGCTAATCCTTGCTGCTGAATTTTTAGTTGTTGAAGTTCCTCATGTCTTGGTCCTAGATTTCAGTTATAGTCTATGAGCAAATAACTACCCAAATCTTTATTTATTTTGTCTTTGTATTGGTGTTCCCCTTTCAAAATTATCCAAGTCCTTCAGTGAAATAAAGTCTCCTACTACAACTAGGTGTAGAGAACTTGGGGGAGACTGAAGGGCAGGGTAGTCAAGTAGTGCCTTGACTATGTCCTCCCCTCTCAGGTCCTAGATAGAGAAGCTGAATGCTATACAGAGAGCGAAGGAGCAGGTGGTGACCAGCAATACAGTGATTAAAGCCTGAAAAGGGGACACATAACATCCACAGATAGTATCTGAGGAGACAACTCCGGTGAAACTTCAGTGGCAAAACTTCCACTTTCCCACAGTGTGCTACTGTTGTGGGTTGAATTGTGTCCCCGCCTAGGAGATATGTCCTAAACCCCAGTACTTGTGAATGTGACCTTATTTGGAAAGAGGGTCTTTGCAAATGCCATTAGTTAACATGAGGTCAGAGTGGAGCAGGGTGGATCTTAATCTAACATAACAGAAACAGACACAGGGAAGATGGCCACCTAACGGCAGAGGCAGAGAATGAAGTCATGCTGCCACAAGCCAAGGAACACCTGGGGATACCAGAAGCTGGAAGAGACAAGGAAAGATTTTTCTCTAGAAACTTTGGAGAGAGCATGACCCTGTGAACACCCTAAATTTGGACTTCTAGGCTCCAGAATTGTGAGAGAATAAATTTCTGTTTTATGCCACCCAGTTTGGGGTACTTTGTTAAGGCAGCGCCAGAAAACTTTTACAGGTAGAGTAGGGATTCTCAACGCTGGAAGCATAGTAGAACCACCTGAGCAGATTTTTTTTTAAAGTTCTAGACCCCACCTTGAACCTATAAATAAAATTTAGGGTAGGAGGCCTAGATATCGGGATTAAAAAAAAAAAAAATCCCTCAGGGGTTTCTAATGAGCACCCAGGGCTGAGAACCGCTTTGCTAGAGGAAGTTGACATGAAAAGAAACTGGTAGAGGTGAGGGTAGGAAGAGAGAACTGGAATCTTTCCCTGGTGCAGGAGGATGAAAGCAGAAGCACAATGTTGTGGCATTTACAGTCCTTAAACAACAGCTAAATGTGCCCTTTTCTCTCTCCCTTCCTCCATTTTATTATGTGAAATATGGGTGCCACCATCTTTGACTTGAGGATGAGGCCATACCTTGGGAATATGGAGCAGTGAGCTGAAGGAGGAGCCCGAGTCCTAAGGACCCCAGGGAGTGGAACCACCACAGCTGCGCTGGCCTGATACCCCAGAGCCCATTTATGTGAAAGAGAAGTAAATTTCTATCTTGTTAAGCCAGTACTATTTTGGGTTCTGTCACTTGAAGCTGAACCTAATTCTGACTAATATACCCTATTAACTTCGATTTTGATAGATTTTGACCATCACTTCGGGTCTCTGGATCCTGGCGTCATCACTCAACATCTCCTCTACCCTGTCCAGCTTTCTGTCATCCTTTAATGAGGCCAGCGTCCCATCTGTGCCTCCATCCAAGTCATTTATAAAAATAGACTCAGGAGAGGGCCAAGGACACACCTCCAGCCTGCTCCAGAGAGCTTTCTTGTCAGGACACTGGTGATCTACCCACCTGGCCTCCACATACGAGTGGGGTAGGGTGGAGGGAAGCTGAGAAGTTTCAGTCCTGGTCAGTGGGTCTCAGATTTCAGTGTGCGTCAGAATCACCTGGAGGGCTTGTTGAAACACAAACTGCAGGGCTTCATGCCCAAGTTTCTCATTCAGTAGGTCTGGACTGTATTTCTAACAAGTTTCAGGTGATGCTGATACTGATGGTTCAGGGATCTCACTTTGAGAACCACTGCTCTAGGCCATGAATTTTGGTAGGAAAGTACGCTACAAAAGAGAGACGATTTAAAAGTAGTTTGGCTACTTTAGGTGAAGGGAAGGACAATACTCAATACAGGGAAGGTCAGCTCAACTGGACTGGACCAAAAGCAAAGAAGTTTCTGGGATAAACTGAATGCTTCGAAGGTCAATGGAGCAAGGGCAGGGGTTTGGGGACTATGGCTTAAGGGGACTTCTAAGTCAATTGGCAAAATAAATTCTATTAAGAAAACATTCTGCATCCCACTTTGAAGGATGGTGTCTGGGGTCTTAAATGCTAACAAGCGGCCATCTAAGATGCATCAATTGGTCTCAATCCACTGGGATCAAAGGAGAATGAAGAACACCAAGGTCACACAATAACTATGAGCCCAAGAGACAGAAGGGGCCACATGAACTAGAGACTTACATCATCCTGAGACCAGAAGAACTAGATGGTGCCCGGCCACAATCGATGATTGCCCTGACAGGGAGCACAACAGAGAACCCCTGAGGGGGCAGGAGAACAGTGGGATGCAGACCCCAAATTCCCATAAAAAGACCAGACTTAATGGTCTAACTGAGACTAGAAGAATCCCGGCGGTCATGGTCCCCAACCCTTCTGTTGGCCCAGGACAGGAACCATTCCTGAAGACAACTCATCAGACATGGAATGGACTGGACAATGGGTTGGAGAGAGATGCTGATGAAGAGTGAGCTACTTGTATCAGGTGGACACTTGAGACTGTGTTGGCATCTCCTGTCTGGAGGGGAGATGGGAGGGTAGAGAGGGTTAGAAACCGGCAAAACGGTCATGAAAGGAGAGACAGGAAGGAGGGAGCGGGCTGATTCATTAGGGGGAGAGTAAATGGGAGTATGTAGTAAGGTGTATATAAGTTTATATGTGACAGACTGACTTGATTTGTAAACTTTCACTTAAAGCACAATAAAAATTATTAAAAAAAAAAAAAAGTAGTTTGGCTATGAAAGGCAAGCCCTTGAGGAGGAAGAGGGAAGGTGGAGTATCAGGGAGGGTTGGACCCTGTTAGGGCCAGGGCACTGCATTGCTACTAACAGGCAGCAGGGGCCACAGAGTCAGGGCACAGGTGTAGGTAGGTTGTCCCTTTGATTTTGGGAGGCTGTGGGAGCGCCCTTCTATCTTCTCAGTGAAGTATATGCAAGACCATCAGCTGAAGTGAGGGATGTTAGCTGTGTGACTGCAAAGTATGAAATAGTTTTGGAGAGACCACTATCCCAGGGGAGTGTAGTACATACTAGGGAATTGTATGAGGATTCAAGCAGGGTTGCGTACCCCTCTGAGGAATAAGTTAACTAATTTTGGTAGTAGTATATTACTAACGGCAGCTTGGAGTCTTGGGTGGTGCAGTTAACACACTTCGTTGCCAGCTGAAAAGTTGGAGGTTTGTGTCCACCCAGCAGTGCCTCAGAAGAAAGACCTGGTAATCTTTATTCTGACGAATGAGCCACTGAAAACCTGATGGAGCACAGTTCTACTCTGACACACATGGGATCACCATGAGTGCTGGTCCTGAGATGAAGAAATTAAGAGTAGTAGGAAATCAGAGGACAGCTCTGTCCCTAGAATGGGTTCACAGAGCAGAGGGTGGTGACCAACTGCCCTGATTTGCCTCGGACTGACGGGTGCTCAGGACATGAGACTTCCAGTGCTAAACCCAGGAGAGCCTACGGTGACCACGGTGGCAAAAAAAGCAAATGGAAGCAGAATAAGACTGCTGTTTTGATTCACGGTAGGACGTTTGGGTGGTGCAAACGGTTAGCATGCTCTGCTGCTAACCAAAAGGACTTGGAAGAAATGCCTGGTGATCAGCTTCCAAAAACTCAAAGCCATTGAAAACCCGATGGAGCACAGTTCTACCCTGATACACGCGGGGTCATCATGAGTTGGAATTGATTTGGTAGCCACAGGGCTGGTCACAAAGGGCCCCAAGCTCAGAAGTGCCTGCTCTTGGTTTAAGCTCTGTTGTCATCATCTTGAAATTCTTAATAATTTTAAACAAGGAGCCCCTGATTTTCATTTTGTCCTGGGTCCCACAGAGTATGTAGCCAGTCCTGGTAGGAAGGTAGCTGGGTGATAGATGGAGTTTCTGTTTTTTTATCCCCAGGCAGCCTGGTGAAGACAGGTGCTTTCTCTTTGTTCTTTGTCTTTCTCCCTCTTCCCCTTTCTTCCTGGTTTAAGGAAAACCTCTTTAAGGCATTGCTTTCTTCAAAATTAAAAAGGCCACACTGTCTTAACACAATTTTTAGTACTTTAAAAAAAAAAAAAACTTGGTTCATATACAGCATTTCCACCCTGGATGTGTTTCTCCCAGAAAGAAAAAGTGAGAGGAAGAATAAACAGATAAAGAATTTGGAAAAAATTAAGGAAGCACAGCAGAAATATCAGCTAGGGAGTCTCCAGGCAATCCCAGGAGGGAGAAGCCACACATAATTCGGGATCAAAGGGAAAAACCTCAAGGAAGATGAAAGGGGTGATAATTGCCAGTTGAGAGAGAATGTTTTATAATAGAGGTGATAATCACAGACACTTGGCAGGGAAACTGAGGGAGAGTTGAGCTTGGAGAGGGCGATGGTGGTGGTGGGGAGGGTCTTGGACTAATCTCTCCCCAAACTCTGTTGCTGTTGTTGTTAGGTGCCCTCGTGGAGACGGTTCGGACACACAGCGACCCTGCAGGACAGAGTAGAACTGCCCCATAGGGTTTCCAAGGAGTGGTTGGTGGATTCGAATTGCCTACCATCTGGACAGCAGCAGAGCTCTTAACCACTGAACCACCAATAGTCTTTTCAACTTAATTCTTTCGTTCTTGGGTGTTAAAATCAAACTTTTCGAACAAAGAGTGTTTTACGGTGATACGTAAGCATATAAATGCTGTGTCATTTTAAATGCGGAATTTAAGGAGGAAGCGGCAACGGGGTTAGTAACACTGATTTGCTAAATAACGCTGATTGGGAGTGAGAGTGAAGCCCCGTGGTTTGAGCTGTAGAGGTCACCTTCTGGAACTGGCTGTGCTCAGCTGTATTCTCACCCAGACCGCGCCTCCTAATGGGCCGACCTTGCAAGGGCCTCGCCAGCTCCCGGGAGGACTAGTCGGGCGGTGACCTCATTCATCCCTCGGCCTCACCTGGGCTGAGGCCTCGGAGCGTTCCTCTCAGTCAGCAATAGGAGGCTGTGCGCTGTTCCCGGCGCAGGACGCCGGGCACCGCGGGCACCACGGCTTAGGTAGGTAGGTGAGCAGGGCCTGCGGTGAAAACTGCATGTGCTTTGAGATTTTAAATGCATTTTCATCCTGCCGTTGGATGGGTGTAATGTTAAAACCGTCTGGTGAATGAGGCATGGGAATCGGAGTTGGAACTGGATGCTGGGATTCTGCCTCAGGCCCTGAAAGGATGCTGGCGTCCCTGTAGCTCCTCTTCCCCGGTTCGTGGCAATGTGGTTAAGAATCCTGGGGAGGCATGAGCAAAGCCTTCCAGGCTTCTTAGGGGGAAAGGTATACCGTAAAGTATGAGCTGGCTAAAAGAGAGTATTTTTTAAAGCTTAGAAAACTTGGTACAGTGTGCGTTTGGGTCGCTAGCTATATTAAACCAAGTGATGAATGACTTCCAGGCAACGAGTTAGAAAGGCAAGAAAGCTTTGCTCGTAGCAAGGACACCAAACCCACGTGCTCCTAATCCTTTCTTGCTAAAATGCTCTGACGTTGTTGAAGAGTCCTTCCTCTTTTAGCTCTGCCTTAATATTAAAATGCAAAAGAAGTTTGCAAATGCTTAATTTTAAAACTATTGTGCATGTCCAGACAATTCTAGAAGTAACTTTTATGAAATAGCGTACAACTAAAAAAAATTGTTGGAGTGTTTGTGAAGTCAACTCAAGTCTGTGTTGGAAAATAGACTATATTTGTGTGTTGAGGTAAACATTTCCCAGTAAGGTGAATATTTAAAATATTTAAGGAAGTGATGACAATGTCAAATCTTCGTGAAAGACTGTTAACTGAAAATATTGCTGGATGGTAAATATTTAATTTCAAAAGATGCACATGTATTCATATTGTGCTCTTTAAAAACATCTTGAGACTTAATTTTCTAGCTTTGGTATGGCAACGACTTCAAATTTAAAAAATCTATTTTTAGCAGAAGGTTTTAGTAAACAGTCCACAAGAGGGCGGTATTTGATAAGTTTGATAAAATATAACAGTGTGATTCTTAGAAGTCATAGAAGATTCATTTGTTTTATTAACAATAAACAGTTAATAAAAAAACAATAAATAGAAGAAAATACTTACCTTCCTTCCATCAACACAACCGAAGTAAGGGAAGCTTTTGGTTTCCACATGGGGTAAATAGTTCTTAAAGCAGTTTATCCTAAGTTGGAAAGGGTGTGTTTATTTTAGTTTTCAAGATGAAAGAAGTAATCAAAGGAACTAAAAAGTATTTAGGTAGTACTTTACAAGCCCTGGATTGAACCCATTGGCTTGCTAAAAAGGAGCTTGGCTGTTTAAATTCAATCTCCCAACACATTATTTACCATCCTTGGGAAACCATACAAATTTGGCAGCGTTCCATATGCTAGAAGCAGCTCAGAGCCAGAGCCAACTGGGGGTTGGACTGAGGTGTAGGACAGCGTGAGGAGAGGTGGCAGGGGCCAGAAACATCCGAGCTATACCCATGGTATGGTAGTGATTGGGGAGATGGGAGGGAGATACACGTTGGTTTCTATTCATTTATTATGCAATTGTTTCCTACCTTGTGTTGCTTAACTTTTGTTTGTTGTATTTACAAGTTAAAAAATTTAAAAGACACCTACACATAGTAAATAAACCATAAAAATGGTGTATTATTAAAAACATCTTCCGGACCCCACAGACCAGACCCACTGTCCAGAGGTGGTAATGATTGTTGGGTGCCATTGAGTCATTTCCAAATTACAGTGACCCTACCTATAACAGAATGAAACATTGCTCGGTCTTGTGCCATCCTCACAATAGTAGGTATGTTTGAGCCCATTGCTGCAGCCATTGTGTCAATCCATCCTCTACTTTACCCAAGTACGTGAGATGAAATCTCACCATCCTCGGTTCTAAGGGGCATTCTGGGTGTACTTCTTCCAAGACAGATTTGTTTGTTTTTCTGGAAATCTGTGATATATTCGGTATTCTCTGCTAACACCATAATTCAAAGGCATCAATTCTTCATCAGTCTTCCTTTTTCATTGTCCAGTTTTCGCATGCATCTGAGGCAATTGAAAAGACCATGGCTTGGGTTAGGTGCACCTGAGTCATCAAAGTGACATCTTTGCTTTTCAAAATTTTAAAGAGGTCTTTTGCAGTAGATTTTTCCCAGTGCAACATGTCACATGATTTTGTGACTTCCATGGGTGTCGATTGTTGATCCAAGTAAAATGAAATCTTTGACAATTTCAATATTCCCTCTTTTGATCATAATGTTTCTTATTGGTTCAGTTGTGAGAAATTTTGTTTTCTTTATATTGAGGTATAATCCATACTGAAGGCTGTAGTCTTTGATCTTCATCAGTAAGTGCTTCAAGTCCTCTTCACTTTTAACAAGCAAGGCTGTGTCATCTGCATATTGCAGGCATATCCAGAGGTAACCGCCATCAGTGGTTTTTTGTGTATCGTTGAGAAAATTGCCATGCTGAAACATGTCTTTGCAGACACATGTATATCCCTTCCATTTTGTTATACAAATGGGAGCATACTCTATAGATGCTAGTCTACACTTTGCTTTTATTGTTCAATGGCATATTTTGGAAAATTTCCAATGTCTTATGGCTTTTTAAATTTTATCTCCCCAGTAAGATCTATTCCTCAAGGACAGAAACTTCATGTGTCTACTTCCCCTTTTTGCCCAGGGATGTCAGAGAGAGTGCTATTAACACACTAGGTATTCAATAACTATTCGGGGGTGAACATACTAGGTGTTTGATAACTCTTCTAGGGTTGATTGGTTGGAACATCAGTCTGTTCATAGCAAGGTGGCACAAGGAAGAAAGAACAGTTACAATCACACGGAGATGTTTGCTTTCTTCATTTCCAAAAATGGAGAACTGGAAAGAATCCATTGGGTCATCTTCTATAGTATTTTTCTTAGCCTCTAATACTTGAACTTGACTGCAAATGCCTTGCATTATTTTGGCCTGTAGGTTGTCCTAGCTCCTCTCATTTGACATTCAAAGACCAGCTGTGCCTATGAGTGGGCAGGTCTTCACCACCTTGTTATTAAAGATTGGCTGCTATGTGATGATGGGGTATGAAGGGATTCTTTGAAGCCAAAGATGACATTAATATAGATCTTGTGGTTCCGTTCCATACTATATTGCCCTGTAATCAGGTTGACAGTTATCCTTCATTTTAAATATTATGTATTACGTGGTTGGAATGACATAGAAAAATCTTAGTCCTTTTTACACTGTATCCTTTATTTAGCTTTTATAGGCTTATTTTGATAACCCTTTTTTGTTTCCAAAATAACAACGCATTTTATCATTTAGAAATAGCCATATCAAGAGGCTTGACTGTGGTGTAATGTCTCAAATTTTTTTCAAGTCCTTGTGTAGTTCCGATAGCAAGTTATTACTATTTCCTACTGAAGAGAAGCTAACTTTTTCAGGTTGGAACAAGATCACAGAGAATCTGTAATGCCAGTCTATTTTGGCAGCCTTTTTTCTTACTATTCCCCTCTAGTTACCTGTATGTCAACAAACTGGGCTATCTGTTTCCCAAACATGCTCCACTCTCTTTCCTCTGGGCTTTTTTCTCCTTGTTTCCCTCAGAAATTCTACTAGTTTCTTAAGGTACATGGTCAATGCTAACACTTGCATTCAATTCAGCAGACTTCGGGGGTACACTCTGTGCAGAGACACATGCATGAATGACATGAGGGAATACCATGAACAAGACACGCTGCCTTCCTGCAGAAGTTCTGTAGGTAATGGGGACCACAGCCATGTGGGCGGTGCTGCAATGCGTGCATCAAACGTGCTGCTGGAGAAGACGCGAGAGTGATAGTCTAGTACTGGGGAATCAGTTGTTGTTTTGCAGAGGTGATGGTTAAGTTGGCTTTTCAAGAATTTGAAGGCTGTGCTTGGCTAGCTGCAGTCACTGGAAGGATATTCCAGGCCTGAACAATGGCTGTATTTTATTTTCTATAATATTTTATGGTGTTTTTGGTGAAAGTTTACATGGCAAATTAGGTTTCCATGTAATAATTTCTGTACGTAATGTTCAGTGACATAGGTTACATTTTTCATAATGTATCACTGTTTTCATTATTTCCATTCTGGTTGCTCTGTTTCCATTAATCTAGCCGTCCCCTCCCTTGCCACCATTTTCGTTTTAAGGTAAATGCTGACTGTTTGGTCTCATATAGATGACTTTTTAAAAAGGAGCTCAGTCCTCACTGGTAATATTGTTTATTTTATGAGCCAATCTGTGTAAGTATTTTCTAATGATGGCATGTGGGGGAGTGACAAATAGTCTGTGTCGAAGGGTTAGGGTATGTGTAGACGAGGTGGGAGTCTGGACATGTCTAGATTCCGAAGAACAGTTTTATTACTTTATCATCAGATGTGAATATACTCAGAGCTTTGGAATGGAATGTCATGGAAGGATTCTGTGCAGGGGACAATTGATGGATGAGATTGTGCTAATCAAGACAAGAAAACATCTGCTGTCCAGGGAAGGAGAGAGAAGAGCTATTGTTGCTAACCAAAAGGTCAGCAGTTCAAATCCACCAGGTGCTCCTTGGAAATCCTATGGGGCAGTTCTACTCTGTCCTACAGGGTCTCTCTGAGTCAGAATTGACTCAACGACAGCGGGTTTGTTTTTTTGTTTTTTTCATACATACTGAGTTTAGACTACAAGCATACCTTGTTTTATTGTGCTTCACTTTATTGCACTTCACAGATGTTGCATTATTTACAAATTGCAGGTTTGTGGCAACCCCTGTCTTGAGCAGGTCTATGGGTGCCATTTTACCAACAGCATGTGCTCACTTCATGTCTCTGTGTTACATTTTGGCAATTCTCACAATATTTCAAACTTTTTCATTATTATTATATCTGCTTTGGTGATCTGAGATCAGTGATCACTGATGTTACTATTGTAATTGTTTTGGGGCACCACAAACTACACACACATAAGACAGCAAATAATCTATAAATGTTGTGTGGGTTCTGACTGCTCTACCCACTGGCCAACCCTGCCCCCCCCATCTCTCTCTCTCTCTCCTCAGGCCTCCCTATTCCCTGAGACATGACAATATTGAAATTAGGGCAGTCAATAACCCTACAATAGCCTCTAAGGGTTCAATTGAAAGGAAGAGTTGCATGTCTCTCATTTTTAAATCAAAAGATAGAAATGATTAAGCTTAGTGAGAAAGGCATGTTGAAAGCCATAGGCCAAAAGCTAGGCCTCTTGGGCCAAACAGTTAGCCAAGTTGTGAATGCAAAGAAAAGTTCTTGAAGGGAGTTAAAAGTGCTACTCCAGTGAATACGCGAATGATGAGAAAGCAAAATAGCCTTATTGCTGATATGGAGAAAGTTTTAGTGGTCTGGATAGAAGTTCAAACCAGCCACAACATTCCCTAAAGCCAAAGCCTAATCCAGAGCAAGGCCTTAACTCTGCTCAATATAAAGGCTGAAGGAGGTGAGGAAGCTGCAAAAAAAAAAAAAATGTTTGAAGTTAACAGAATTTGGTTTACGAGGTTTAAGAAAGGAAGCCGTCTCTATAACATAAAATTGCAAGATGAAGCAGCAAATGTTGATGTAGAAGCTGCAGCAAGTTGTTCAGAAGATCCAGCTGAGATAATGATGGAGGTGGCTACACTGAACAACGGATTTTCAGTATAGATGAAACAGCCTGGTACTGGAAGAAGATGCTGTCTAGGACTTACATAGCGAGAGAGAAGCCAATGCCTGGCTTCAAAGCTTAAAGGATGGGGTTGACTCTCTTGGTAGAAGCTAATGGAGCTGGCGACTTTAAGTTGAAGCCAGTGCTCATTTCCCATTCCGAAAATCCAAGGGCCCTTAAGAATGATGCTAAATCTACTCTGCCTGTGCTCTATAAATGGAACAATAAAGCCTGGATGAGGGCACATGTGTTTACAACATGGTTCATTGAATATTTTAAGCCCGCTGTTGAGATCTGCTGCTTAGAAAAAAAGACTCTTTTCAAAATATTATTGCTCATCGATGATGCACCCAGCCACCCAAGAGATCTGATGGAGATGTGCAAGGATATTAATGTTGTTTTCATGCCTGCTGTCTTAGTCATTTAGTGCTGCTATAACAGAAATACCACAAGTGGATGGCTTTAACAAAGAGAAGCTTATTCTCTCACAGTCCAAATTCAGGGCATCAGCTCCAGGAAAAGGCTTTCTCTGTTGGCTCTGGGGGAAGATCCTTCTCATAAGTCTTTACCTGGACTAGGAGCTTCTCCACACAGGGACCCTGGATCCAAAGGACGCACTCTGCTCCCAGCGCCGCATTCTTGGTGTTATGAGGTCCCCACGTCTCTGCTTGCTTCTCTCTTTTATGTCTCAAAAGAGATTGGCTTAAGACACTATCTAATCTTGTAGATCTCATCAATATAACTGCCGCTAATCTGTCTCATTAACGTCATAGCGATAGGATTTACAATGCATAGGGAAATCACATCAGATGACAAAATGGTAGACAGTCACACGAGCACCAGCAGGGATGCTCCCAGCAGACCAGGGGCTGGTTTTTTGCCCCTCAACACACAGGTGGGTGCAGAAGCCTTCCTGTCTTAGAAGCCCCACATGTGGGGAACCTATTTCTATTGTAACAGTTCCAGCAAGTCAAGTGTCCAGTTACAAGTCACTGCACTCAGGGAAATCCAGAGGTCTGCCCCCTCACCAGGTAGTTATTTTCATTCATGGCCCTCCCAGCCCATATGCAGCTTACCAATCACAGATCATTTTTATCATATGCAGTGTTGCCTAGTAACAGCTAACATTCACTTTTATCAGGTTTCCAGGCAAATAGAGCTAGAAAGTTAACTGAAGGTCATTTTTCCATAGAAGAAAAAAGGTTTTGTTATCTTTTATTCACGTCCCCATTCCCGACCCCTTTGGAATTCTGCACTTTACTAGAAATCATCAATTAGAGGTCTCTCATGCACAAGCATACCTCGGAGATACTGCAGGTTCCATTCCAGACCACTGCAATAAAGCAAATATCACAATAAAGCGAAAGCAAGTCATATGAACTTTTTGCCTTCACAGTGCATATAAAAGTTATGTTTACACTATTCTGTGGTCTATTAAGTACACTGTGTACTATATAGCGTAAACTAAGACAAACATTTACTAACTGACGTTAGATGCGAACCATACCTAACTGTCCTGACTTACATACAGATTCAACTTCAAGACAGATTTAGGAAGAGAACGCGTTCATAATCTAGGGACTGCCTGTAATCAATAATTATCGTCTTTATCACCCTCATTAACATCATAATGTTGTTAGTTGCCATCGAGTCAATTCCTACTCATGATGACTTCCTGTACAACAGAAAGAAATGTTGCTTGGCCCTGTGCCATATTCATGATCGTTGCTATGCTTGAGTTTATTATTGTGGCCACTTTATGTTTTGAGTGCCTTCCAACTCAGAGGGCTCATTTCTGGCACTACATGGGGCAATATTCTGTTGTGACTCACAGGATTTTCATTGGCTAATTTTCAGAAGTAGAGCACCAGGCTTTTCTTCCTAGTCTGTCTTAGTCTGGGAGCTCCACTGAAACCTGTCCATCAGGGATGATCTTGCTGATATTTAAAACACCAGCACACAAGCCACCACAGTATGACAAGCTGATGTATTATGATTATGGATAATTATAATAGCTAATACTTAATGAGTACATATTATTTGCCAGGAACTGTGCTAAGTGCTTTGTATGGATTATTTAATTGAATCCCCACAATAGCCTTATGAGGCAATTACTAGAATTATCCTTATTTTACAGATGAGAAAATTAAGTCACAGAGAGGTTATGAGACCTGAACCAGGATTCAGAATTGGAATTCTGGCTCCAGAGCCTACCTTCTCTAATCACTCCACCATCCTGCTTGGTGCTGTCAACACCTCTGTGATATTCAGGTGGACCATGAAATGTGTCTTAGTCATTTTATCTGCTTGGGCTGTAAAAATAACAAAACTACACTTTGTATACGCTCAGAAGTAAAATAAAGTGAATCGTTCTTCAAATATTTCATGTGTACGGTGGATTTAGGACCCAAACCAAGCCACTGCTGTCCAGTTGATTCCCACTCATAGCAACCCTATAGGACAGGGTAGAACTTCCCCATGGGGTTTCAAGGCTGTAAACTTTATGGAAGCAGACTGTCACATCTTTCTCTGGCAGATTCAGGACAGATGTAGTAAAACATGTTTAGTTCTCATTTACGAATCTGCTAAGTAAGAAATCACAAGATGTTCCTGCCCATGTAGGATTTCAAAAACATACACAAACGGACAAAATTAGTGCCTCAGGTATTTTAGTTCCAGCTCACGTGGGACCTTTTGGTTTTCTTTTACCACACATGTGCTAGCTTAGTTTATCCTACCCTTGTGGAAAAGTCAGATAATTTTATGTTAAACTTTAGTTACGCCTTGAGGGATTTTAGAAGTGTTGTTACGGGTTTAACTGAGGTAGAGTGTCTGCATACTAATACCGAATTGGATCACGCAGAGGAAAGTGGAAGGACATTTAATTTCTCAATTTTTGCTTAGTAATGCTTGAAAATACAAGAAAGTCTTTATTTTTCTTTCTTTTCTTTTTGTAACCAGAGAATCTTCACCTTTTCTATACCTCTCTCCCCACCTGGGGCTTCACTCGGGGAAAGAGGGTTTGGTTTAGCAGCCGCTCTCTGCTGTCTGCTCACATGTGAACGTTGTCTGCCGCGTGGCTCACTCTCTGGCTCTGCCTGATCCCTCCCTCCCCGCTCCTGTACAAGGCTGCCTTGGAGAGGTGACAGGGAAGGCCATGCTTCTCTTGACTTCCCTGTCCCTGAATCCCCATGACACCATGAATACCAGGCTGTGCATATAAGTAGGAGTCATATAACTAGGGCTCCCTAAAATAAATATGATTTATTTTCCAGATGGGATAGTTCTAAGAGTGAAGCAGGGACTATTAATAATTACATCAGGACAACAGGTACAAAGCGACAGTCCAGGCAACCTGAAACGGATGTCTTTTTAGGATAAGAGACATTTACGGAAGGTTTGGGGACAACAGAAGGGAATTGCAGAACAAGAACCAACTTAAAATTGTTACTCATCACCTTCTTGAAAGTCGCTCAGTGTGCCTACTTCTAGAAGATTCACAGGAGCAGTCTGGTTTCCTTGGGCTTTCCCTGCTGCACATGGTTCAAGGTTGGAGGGGCTGTGAGGGTCCCTTTCTCTGTGCTGTCTGATAAGGTAGCCACTAGCTGCATGTGGCAATTTAGTTAAAATTAAATGAAATAAAAAAAAATTGGCTTCCCAGTCCTGTTAGACTCATTTCGAGTGTTCAGTATGGCTACCATATTAGATAACAGATACAGAACACTTTCATCATAGCAGCAAATCCTATCAGCAGTGTAATCTCCTACAATCAGGAGTGCCTGCGTGGTACAAATGGTTAAGCGCTGGGCTACTAATCCGAAGATTGTTGGTTCTACACCACACAGAGGCCCCTTGGAAGAAAGGCCTGGCGGTCTGCTCCTAAAAGGTCACAGCCTTGAAAACCCTGTGGGGCACAGTTCTACTCTGTGACACATGAGTTGGAATCAACTCAACAGCACCTGGATTGTAATAAAATCTGCTTGTTTCCTTCGTCATCCCAGGCCCCTTGTCCTCCTCCCTCCCTGTCTCCACCAAAAGGCTACCTAAGGATAGTCCAAATTTTACTTGTTTATTTTGCAGAAAAATTGACCATTCAGGTTGTGCCCAAAAGACTTCTTTTCTTCCCACTAAAAAGAACTGGCAAAGCTCTCTGGGGTGTTTTCCTAAAAACCAAAGACCTGTCTACCTTGAGATGAATTATCCCTCTCTCCTAGAAGGCAAAAGTGTCTACAGTCAGTTCTTGTTGCTCTAAAGTTATGACACTGATTTTCCAATGCGGCATGTGGAAGCCATTTTATTACTTTATCATCATGTGTATAATGCAGTGCAAGAAGTTCTAAGTCAAATCCTTTATTTGGCTATAAAAAGCCAAGAGAAGAAAATGAAAAAAGAATTACAGCTCAGCCTTAGGCATAACATCAACTTTAAATAGAAAATATTTGACTTGTACTGAGAAATACCCTGTCTGAACTCTGCTGAATAATCTTGCCAGATGGCCATTTAAACAAATGAACCAAAGAAAAACAGGCTGGATTTATGGTTTCACGGCAGTCAAAAGTAACTTTTCTATTATTAAAAGTAAATAATTCATGTTAAAGTGTTGTGGCGTATATAACAACAGCTTATTTTTGTGAGGTATACTAGAAAATAGAGTTATATTGCAGAAGATGGTAGACACTCGTCCTCGAGAAGAAATGATTCATTTTGCCTAGGCATTGCCAAGGGTGTATGTTTACGACAATCCAGCTTTTCCAGCTGACTATCAGACTGTGAAAGTTCTAAGGCTTAAGCCTCTACTCAGAGACACTTATTGCTGGAGTTTACTCAGAAAACTGTCTTCCTTCCATTTACACCACCTAAAAGAAACTCAAGGGGAGATGCTGCTTTTTTGTGTATTTCTTTTGTCACCCATTTTTTTTCCCCCAGTGAAGATCAGACTCTGTGACTGAGGTGGCCTTGCAGTTTTTATTCCATTTACTTATTTAACAAACTTTCATATACATTTTCATGTATGTCTTTTTCTAGGCTTTATTGATCTTTTTCCCTCAAGTTTGTTTGGAATTTACTCTTTTATTTCTGCCTTTGGTAGACTAGACAGAGGCTATGACATTCTATACAAGCCAAGAACTATGTGCAACTCACAAGAGGAAATTTTGATCAACTACAAACTAAGTGTCATGAACTAAGGTGCATGATTTGGGAGAAAGGACGACTGATATTGAAAGAGAGACAAATACGTTAGGTAACTAAGAGTTTGTGTTTCCTGCCTGGTCCTCCAGCACCTTTCCCTTGTATTAATTAATTCACTGACTCAATCATTCATTCATGATCTACTGCACATCAGACACTATGGTAAGTGCCAGAGACAAAGTAGCGAGTAAAATCAGTGTAGTCCTTGCCTTCCTGGAGCTCATCAAATAACAGTGATAAAGACCTAAATCCTCTGGTGGGAATGGAGTAGGGGTGGAAGGTTCCCTTGAGGAAGTGATGAAGAAGAATTAGCGGGATGGGAGTAGAGATGAGGACAGGGAAAAGAACAGTGAAACACAGAGGGAGTGTTCCAGGCAGTGAGGAGAGAAAGGACAAAGTCTCTGAAATGGGAGACAGGATATGTGTGTAAGGGAATAGAGGGCCAGCAGGTGGTGGGCAAGGAGGTGCCATTAGACATGGCCAAAGTGAGCAGGGGCCCACGCGTGCCAGGCTTGGGTTTTATCCTAAAGGCCCGGGAATTTGCTGAAGCACGTAAACTAGGGAGCTGTATGGTCAAATTTGTGTTTCTAAAAGATCAGTGGCTTCTGCATGGAGAATGCATTGTTGTTGTTATGTGCCATCCAGTTGATTCTGACTCAGGGCAACCCTGTAGGGCAAAGTAGAGCTGCCTCATAGGGTTTCCTAGGCTATAATCTTTACGGGAGCAGGTCACCAGGTCTTTTCTTCCATGGAATGGCTGGTGGGTTCAAACCGCCAACCTTTTGGTTAGCAGCTGAGCACTTAGCTATTGTGCCACCAGGGCTCCTTGAGAATGCATTGGAGGGGTGCAAAAATAATAGTAGGAGACTGGTTAGATGCCATTGAGGAAGTACAGGAAGTATAGGCGCTAGAGGATGGAGGCTCCACTGTGAATGGGAGCCGTGGAAACAGAATTGAGTTTTTTAAGAGACGTTTAGAAGGTAAAACCCACTGGACTCAATAGTGGATTTGCTACAAGTAATAAAGGAGAGGTTGGTGCCAAAGGTAACACTGGGTTCGGAGGAACACACAATACTGTAAGGTAGAGTCGAATTGGGGGAAGAGGGAAGGAGGAAGAGTCTCAGAGGGGCAGAAAGGAGAACCACGGAACAACCTCTGGGGTGGTCTCACCAAAGGGTCTATAGGGGTGAGAGGTGCTAGCAATGCCATATATGTTTAGGGGGACTTTAAAGCAGACTAGACCTGTGCCCTGCTTCTCAGAGCATACTTCAGGGAGAGTCCATCATGGCACCAGAGAAACCATGTAAGGAAAGAAGGAGTGTGGCATGGCAAGGTCCAGGTTGGCTTGAGACAGCCCCTGAACCTCCCAGGACCCTGGGAGATAGGCAATGAGTTAAGAACCAGGAGGCTGGAAGGAGTGACATGGGGATGCTATCAGTAGATGTGGCAAATGTGGCATGGGCTTTGCTGACTAGAGACCATAGCAGAACTGTAGACATCAAGAATAGATGGTGGGGGTTGCACACCTGGTTAATGTAAATTCTCTTCATAAGTTGTACACTTGTAAAAAGTTGAATTGGCAGAAGTTGCATGGTGTATTTACAACCATGAAAAAAAAGCTGATGAGGCTGCTTTCGTACAACCAAATACCTCATGGGATTTGGTTCCTTGGTTTGGAGGTTTAAGGTCATGGTTTCATGGGACATCCTAGTTAATTGGCCTAATAATGTGTCTAGTGCTTCTGTTCTATCTTCTAGGTCCTTGTATAAGTGCCTGGAGTCTTAAAAACTTGCAAACAGCCATCAAAGTCATGACAATTGGTCTCTATTCGGCTGGAGCAATAGAGGAAGAACAGAGTTAGGAATAACCAAAAACCAAACCTGTCGCTGTTGGGTTGATTCCAACTCACAGTGACTCTACAGGACAGAGTAGAACTGCCCCATAGGGTTTCCAAGGAATGGCTGGTGGATTTGAACTGCCAACCTTTTAGTTGGCAGCCAAGCTCTTAACCACTGTGTCACCAGGGCTTGGAGTCAGAAATAGGAGGAGTGAGGAAGAGATCGAATGTGTGGCTAATTGCCTCCATGAACAACTGCCTGCTTTGCCATGAGACCAGAAGAACTGACTGGTGCCTGGCTACCATTACTAAACATTTTGATCAAAGATTCTCTAGAAGAATACTGATCAAAAGGAGGGAAAGGCAGAACTGAATTTCAAATTCTTATGGACTCCAGACTTCTTGGATGAACCGTTGAAACTTTTGCCCTGAGATAATCTTTAAACCTTAAAGCTTAAATAAAAAATATCCCCCAAAGTTGTCTTAAAACCAAACAGTAGTTTAGCTTAACTAGTAAAGAATGTCTATCTTGAGCATTGTACTTTTTTATGACCTATTTTTTATCTACGTGGGATCAAATTGACAACAGCAACTCAAAGGATTAGATGGGAACCTTAGAGAACAGTGAGTTTCTGTTACTGGGAGAGGAACAACTCAGAAAGGGAGGTTGAGAATGGTTGCACAACTTAAAGAATGTAATCAATGCCACTGAATTGTACACAAACTGTTGAAATGGTATGTGTTCTGCTGTGTATATTCTCAACAACAACAACAAAAATAAAGTAAATTATAAAACCCCCCCCAAAAAAACAAAAACCCTACCTAGCTCAGTTCTACTTTGACACACATGGGATCACCATGAGTTGCGCAGACTTGATAGCAACTGGCGCTGGCATCATCAGAGTTTACTGAAAAAGATGATTTGAAGCAAAAAAAAAAAAAAAGAGTAGATGGTGGTGGGTGTGGGGGAAGAAGAGATAGAAGGCCAAAGACTAGATGGAATGAATTTCTGTTAAGCAAATAACACCATTTGACTTTCAGAGACTAGGTACCATCTGCTTCACACCATCCACGCTCCTGATAACATGTAAGGTCCCAAGAAACAAGGAAAGGGGGATAATTTGAGTTGACTGAGTTAAGTCAGGAACAAAAGAGCCCAGATAAGATCCTAATAATATAACAAACCTAACTAGGGTAATGGAAGTCTGAGAGAATAGTTGGGTTAATCATAAATGATGTTGGGACCATTAGTCAGCTATTTGGAAAAAGAAGCATACATTTAGATCTGTACCTTATACCAAAAATATTCCAGATAGCAAAAAATAAAATAAATAAATAAAAGTTTAAGGAAAATGATGTCCGAATGCAGGAGGCTCATAGAAGTTCTCAGTGAGGTACAAAATTTTAAAGGAAAACGCTGACAGATTTAATAATATAAAAATTACAAATCATCCATGTAAATATATCTTATAACTGAATTTAAAATGTACATAAATTGGGGAGAATTATAACGAGACAGAAGTTTAAATCATAGCAATATAAAGAGCTCCTACTAATTAATAAGAAAATGTTAACATCCCAAAAAGTAAATAGATAAAGGGTGTGAACTGACATATTGTAAATAGAAACTGTAAATGGGTGGCATAGAAAAATGTTTAAAATCATAAACTAGGATTCAAGAAATATAAATTAAAAGAAGAATAATATGCCTTTTTATATCTGTTAGGAAAGGTGTAAAAATGTGAATACTGATTGCAGGTGAGTATATATTAAGACACTGTTACACTTTGGCGTTGGGAGAGTAAATTCAGTCGCATTATTTGGATAGTAATTTGGCAACCTGTAGTAAGAGTTTGGAAACCCTGGTGGCATAGTGGTTAAGTGCTATGGCTGCTAACCAAAAGGTAGGCAGTTCGAATCCACCAGGCACATGTTGGAAGCCCTATGGGACAGTTCTTATCTGTTGTGTAGGGTCGCTATGAGTTGGAATTGACTTGACAGCAACAAGTTTGGGTTTTTTTTGGTTTAGTAAGAGTTTAAAATAGTGCAAAATTAGAAACAATCTACATTTTCTAAATTATGGAAGATTTCAGGAAACCAGTGTATATCTACTGTATTTTTAAGTAAATAACACATGACTTTACATTTGTTTGCCAACTGCTCCCTCCCCCCATGAAATATTTTCATGTTGCTGTACCAATCTATTTTGCATGTTGCCGTAAAAAATTAGCATAGTGTGTGTCATGGATTGAATTGTGTCTCCCCAAAATATCAATTTAGCTGGGCTATGAGTCCCAGTGTTGTGTGCTTCTCCATTTTATGTGATTTCCCTATGTGATGTAAATCCTATCACTATGATGAAATGAGATGGGTTAAATGAAATGAGATGGGTTAGTGGCAGTTATATTGATGAGATCTACAAGATTAGATAGTGTCTTAAGCGAATCTCTTTGAGATATAAAAGAGAGAAGGGAGCAGAGAGACATGGCGACCTCATACCACTAAGAAAGTAGCCCTGGGAGCAGAGTGTGTCCATTGGATCTGAGGTTCCTGAGCTGTGATGCTCCCAGACGAGGGGAAGACTGATGCCTCACAAGGACCTTCCTTCAGAGCCCACCCAAAACCCAAACCAAATCCACTGCCGTGGAGTCAATTGTGACTCATAGTGATCCTATAGTGCAGAGTAGAACTGCCCCACAGGGTTTCCAAGGAGCACATGGCAGATTTGAACTCCCAAACTCTTGGTTAGCAGCCGTAGCACTTAACCACTACGCCAGCAGGGTTTCCTCAGAGCCCACAGAGAGAGAGAAAGACTTGCCTTGGAGCCAGCGCCCTGAATTCGGACTTCCACTCTACTGGACTATGAGAGAATAATCTTCTCTTTGTTAAAGCCTGGAAACCCTGGTGGCATAGTGGTTATAATGCTATGGCTGCTAACCAAAGGGACGGCAGTTCGAATCTGCCGGGCACTCCTTGGGAACTCTGTGGGAGCAGTTCTACTCTGTCCTGTAGGGTCACTATGAGTCGGAATCAGCTTGACGGCACTGGGTTTGGTTTTTTGGGTTTTTTAAAGCCATCCACTTGTGGTATTTCTGTTATAGCAGCACTAGATGACTAAAACAGTGTGCTTACAAAAACACCTTGCAGGGGGAGGGAGCAGTTGGCAAACACAGAAGGCATATGTTATTTGTATAAAAATACGGTATATACTGTACCATTACACAGCCATTAAAATAAAGGCATTTGAAAGTATATAATGACATGGGAAATGCATATGCTAAAATGTTAAGTGGATAAAAGCAACATGCTGAATTATATATACAGTGCGATTGCAACTATGCAAATATATATGCACAGAAATACTTCGGAAAAAATACATTCATCTACTAGTGGTTACTTTTGAGTGTTGTAATTATTGGTTATTTAATTTTATTTCTACTTTTCTGTGCTTCTATAGTGCAGAAGAATTCTAAATTGGAAAAAATTAGAAAATAATCTTTGTTAGAAAGAAATTTGTAATTTTAACTTTCCTACAATTTAACTAATGATTTCTGTTCTAATGGTTTGAAATGATTTTGTTGGCTAATGGATTTGTTTCTGGTGACTTAAATGATGATGATTCTGATGACTTAAATAACAATTATTTGTCCCTTAATATATACATGCACTATACTAACCACTTTACACATATAACCCACTTAGAACTCCCAATACTCATATGAGGCAAGTTGTATTATAATCCATATTTTATGGAGCAAAAAACGGAGGCACAGAGCAATTAAATAACCTCCCCAAGGTCACAAAGCTAGTAAATGGCGGGGCTGGGATTTGATGGTAGGTAGTGCTGGAAGCCATGATTCTCAGTGGTTTGGTAGTTATGTAATAATGTAGTTTGGCAGTTATGTAATGATTATCCATTTTGTGATATAATGTAATCATCTCCATGATATGATCAGATTTGATCAGCTAATCAGTTGTAAGGGGAGTTTTCTGGGGTGTGTGGCCTATATCCACTATATATGGATGTTCTGACACAGCTCACTGGCTTTTGCTTGCTCCAAATCCTGCGTCTAGCTCATCATGATCTGACCTCCGGTTCTTGGAACTTGAGCCAGCGGCCTGCTGTATTGACTGCTGATCTTGGATTCATCAGCCTCTGCAGCCTGTGAGCCAGCAGCCTGCCATCTGACCTGCTGATCTTGGATTTGTCAACCCCCACAGCTACATGAGTCAGGAGAAGCCTCCAGCCTGATGCCCAACCCATGGACTTGGGACTTGTTAGCCTGTACAGCTGCATGAGCTATTTCCTTGAGATAAATCTTTCTCTCTCTCTCCATACACACACATATATATGTATATGTTTCACTGGTTTTGCTTCTCTAGAGACCCCAACCTAGTATGGCTAGGTAGTATGGCTCCAGTGCTCCTACCCTGTATGCTCTACGTGGCTATGTTTAAGAAAACAGACAAACTTGTCTTTTAGAAAATAAACAATAAAATCTAATGAGAACAGAGCCGGGCTACCACCATCAACTACTCTGGTAGGGATTACAATAGAGGGTCCTGGACTAAGCTAGAGAAAAATGTAGAACAAAATTTTAAATCATAAAAAAAGACCAGACTTACTGGTCTGACAGAGACTGGAGAAATCCCAAGAGTATGTCCCCCAGGCACCCTTTTAACTCAGTACTGAAGTCACTCCTGAGGTTCACTCTTCAGCCAAAGATTAGATAGGGTAATAAAACAAAATGAGACTAAATGGGCATACCAGCCAAGGGGCAAGGACTAGAAGGCAGGAGGGACCAGGAAAGCTGGTAATGGAGAACCCAAGGTCGAGAAGGGGAGAGTGTTGACACATTGTGGGATGGCAACTAATGTCACAAAACAGTATGTGTATTAATTGTTTAACGAGAAACTGATTTACTCTGTAAGCCTTCATCTAAAGCACATAAAAAACACACACAAATCTAATGAGAACAAACCAGCATCAAACAACAATAATAAATATAAATAACATTCATGGGTTATGAATCTTATCTACGAAATAAAGGAGTGAAATTAGATAATCTTTAAGATCTCTTCTGGCTATAATATTTTATGTTTATTATATTAGCAGGAAAAATGGACTTTTGCAGGCACAAAAAAAAACCCAGCGCCATACAAAGCAAAAAAAAAAAAAAAAAAAAATGCCCATTGCTGTCAGGTCAATTCTGACTCATAGCAACCCTATAGGACAGAGCAGAACTGCCCCATAGTGTTTCCAAGGAGAGGCTGGTGGACACAAACTGCTGGTCTTTTGGTTAGCAGCTGAGTTCTTAACCATTGCATCACCAGGGCTCCGTAGAGTCCAAGGAATGCTAATTATTTCTTCCAGTAATCATTTCCTTCTCAACCTCACATCTTTTTTTTTTTTTTTAATTGTGCTTTAGGTGAAGGTTTACAGAGCAAATTAGTTTCTCATTAAACAATTAATATATGTATTGTTTTGTGACATGAGCTGCCAACCCCATGACATGTCAATACTTTCCCCTTCTCAATCTTAGTTTCCCCATTTCCATTCATCCAGCTTTCCTGTACACTCCTGCCTTCCTGTCCTTGCCCCTGGGCTGGTGTGCCCATTTAGTCTCATATACATGTTAGCCTCACACCTTTTGATTAGCAAAACTTCCGGTGTGATCCTTGATGTACTGCCTTCTCTCCCTTCCCTCCAGCCCAGTTGCTTCAGCCAGGGGAAGATATCTCACCCAAGCTAAGCTAATTGGATTCTCCCCTGGGTGTGGAATTGGTGCTCTGACATTCTAGCCCTCTGTTGAACGCGTGCACTGGTGGCCATGTTTTACCGCGTGCTAGAGAAGTATGGAGAGCAGCTGTGGACAGTGAGAAGAAAAGAGACCCATAGAGAGAAGACAGGGGTCCTGATCCTGCAGCCCCCAAGGCTGGTGAGAGGATGGCACTGGCAGGTTGAGAAGCGCAATTTCCTTGTTCTTAATGTCCTTCCTGCTCCTGGGTTCAGGACTCCAAGAGCCCTGACAGTGTTATCTTGTTCCACAAGATAACCTGGCCCTTTCAAAAAAATCCTTCCTTGTGCTGGTGATTTACTTCCAAAAGATCACAGCCATTGGAAACCCTATGGAGCACAGTTTTCTGAAACACATGGGGTTGCTATGTTTTGAAATTGATTCTACAGCAACTGGTTTGGCTTTCGGTTTTATTGTTTGCTTAATTTAGTTTGAATGGGATTATTACTTGCTACTAACCATGTAAGACATAGCGTGCCGCTGGCTTCCAGCATGTTTAGCTATAGCCGCAGGTGAACAGTGAGCAACCTTTGCATCAGCTGAACCATTTAAAAAAACCTGACTTGAAATGTTCTCCTGTGATGATCTGAGTATTACAGTGAAACAACTAAAGCAAGGAATGTGCCAAAAACTGGCAATTGCTGTGAAGGTGATATTAAAAGAGATGGTGAGAGAATCACTAACCAGCTGGCTGCCTGAAGGCTTTTGCCTGGGGTCCAAGACTAATTTGTAGGTTTAACTTGAAGGCGAAGAAGCTTGATTGTTTTCAGGTTACCCAGGGCTTACTATGCTTTGTGGAATTGATTCATAATCAGGAAACTCGTGAGAGATTCATGGATCAGCCAGCATCTTGGTACCCATGAGATGTACCTGTTACTCAAAACATTGGATCGCAACTGTGTGTACACTAGGCACCCCTTGTGGTGGAGGCACTTACCTGTGCCAGTCCCTGTGCGTTACTCCTTGACTGCCCGTTCCTCTCCAGCCTCAGGCTGTGCCCTATGCCTCTGACTCTTGATACTGTAGATACATTGGCCTGTGCTCGTTTTTCTAATTTGCCAGGTGATAAAAAAAAAAAAAAAGCATATAATTTAGAAAAATGGAGTTAAGTTTCAGAAGGAACAGCTAAATAAGTTGAAAGTGTCTGCTTCTGGGAGTGTGATAAAGGGGTAGAAAAGGGCAGTGCAGCAGGAGGCTGCCTTCCAATATGTGCTCTTTTTTGTGGTGGTTGTTAGTGGTGATCGAGGTGATTGTGACTCATGGCAACCCTATGTGTAACAGAGTAGAAGCGCTCAATAGGATGTTTTTGGCTGTAATCTTAATGGAAGCAGATGGCCAGGTCTTTCTTCCATGGACGGCTGGGTGGGTTTCAATTGCCAACCTTTAGATTAGCAGTCCATGTTAAACCCTTTGCACCACCTGGTACCTGCTAAGGTCCCTGATAAACTCTTCACTATTCTTCACCACTTTTTTTTTTTTTCCACTGTGTACATGTATTAGTTGGATACAAGTCAGTTGCTGTAATACCTGTATCTCCATTATAAAATATATTATGTCTTAGCGCCAGCCAAGACAGAGAGAGAGGCACAGCCTCTCTCCTGTGTTGACGCAAATCCTTGTGGTCTCATTCCATTTACTCTGCATGTTTTTAATAGCACAGACCTGTGTTGCAATTTATTTCATTTAGAAATATTCCTTTTTTTTTCACTTATTTGTTGAGTTCTTACTGTGTGCGAGGAATTGCTACTTTAAACACTGTATGTTACTGTCTGCTTTGTCCTGTATTAAGGAATTGTTATATAATCAATATGATTATTTGGAGTTGGCAATTTTGAGAATTGACATATCTTAGAGAAAAGCTAGATCAAATACATGTTTAATGCCAGCCTTTAAAACGTTGACTTCTTCTCTGTTTTGTTTGGGCACTGGTAATTTGAAAGCAGAGAATATATCTAAAACCTGAAGAAGTGCTCTGTTTGAACAACTTGCTAATTCATTTACGGGTCACCTATTTTCTGCCTGGTAGTAACTACACAAGGTGGATACCACAAGTAAGACATAATCTGCATCTTAAGGGAATGCAAAGTCTTGGAGGGTATTTTCTGAGGGGAGGTTAGTTTTTATTTTAATAACATTCTAGCTCATTTACTCTTCCACTTTTGGGGGGGCAGGGGAGGTGACAGTTGATCTAAAATATAACACGACAAGATCTGAAATTCACATGGCTAAATCATACGTTTCCAAGTTTTGCCTGTTTTAGAAAACTCAGATAAAGAAACTCTTTAATATGTAAAAATTAAGGTTATAAACTTGATTTTACATGAAAAGAGTTCAGTGCTTCATCAGCTGTTTGCTGCAGCTTCCCTTTAAAGAGTAACCACTGGGCAAAAGTGTGATTTTTCGCTATAATTTGCACACAACTTTCTGGGACAACAGACCAGGTTCTCAATATTTTTTCCTGCTCTCCCCATTCCTGAGGGCTATGTACCCTCCTCCGTAAACAACCTGCGACATACAGATGAAACAACCTTGCTTGCTGAAAGTGAAGACGACTTGAAGCACTTACTGATGAAGATCAAATACTACAGCCTTCAGTATGGATCACTCCTCAACATAAAGAAAAGAAAAATCCTCACAACTGGGCCAATAAGCAACATCATGATAAATCGAGAAAAGATTGAAGTTGTCAAAAATTTCTTTTTACTTGGATCAAAAATCAATGCCCATGGAAGCAGCAGTCAAGAAATCAAAAGACACATTGCATTGGGTAAATCTGCTGCCTGAAAGTGTCCAGCACATGACCCAGCACACTCATTAGTTCAGTGAGTTGAGTTCTATCTCTTGCCCAGCTGCATCTCAGGAAAAGTCAAAAGGCTCAATATCCCCTGTGCTGAATTCAAGGAAATCACAGTGGTTCAATGACTGGGAGCCAGGGGTGGGATGGCGTGGAAGAAAGCAGTGTGTGTCCCACTGTACAAACCTGTAATTCTCAAATAGGCTGAGCTATAAAGCTCTGTCTACCTGGCTTATTCTACTAATTGCTGTAAATACTGATGACCAAGAGTCACCAAAAAAAAAAAAAAATTCAGGTGTTGTATATATGCTATTTAATAAGGCAGGACATGTTTATTTTAGAAAGCATCTTCTTAAGAAACTGGAGAGAGAATTCTGGTACTGAAAGCACTCACCCTGGGTGTGAGGGTTCTGGATGGTTGATATTTTGGTTTCCACTTGTGGAATGCTTCTCTGTGCACTGTGACATGTTATTTCAGGTAATCCTCACACTAGCCCCATGAGGTAGGTACTTCTCTGAACCTGGCAGCAGACCATGAGTCATATTCCTCTCAATCCTCATCTAAGGCTAATTGGATTAGGAGTAGATATGGATATTGTCTGGGCTGGACTAATTGGTTTTCCTTTTTTCTGTCGTCATTCTCATTATAAGTGAGGCTTATATATCAATCACTTATCCAGTTGCTCATCTTGTAAGAGGCAAAACTCAGATCTGTACCCAAGTCTGTTTGACTCCAAAGCCTCCTACCTTGCTGAATGCTACATATGTTTGTATACAAAGTTCTAGAGGACACAGATTTGACCTGGGAGAGGGTCTTCAGGATGGCTTAGCCCTGGAATGGATGTTGATTTTCCTGTGTATGCTGGGTTGTGTCTAAATACTTGGGACAACAGAATCAGCAGAAGAGAGCAAGCAACGAACATACTTGGGCAGTCATTGCCAAGGGAATGGGCGGGCTTATGTGGTAATTAGCAAGGCTGAATACTTGAAGAGAGAGGAGAGGTGCCCTTCGCATGTTTCTAAAAATTAGCCTTGAAGGGGAGCAGTTGATATGGGAACAATGCCTCCCCCGCTTTGGTTTTTAATTATGTTTACAACTATATATAAAACCTCAAACCTCTAACCCTATTGAATATTTCTTAGGGATGTTAACCAGTAAACCTGTTGCTTAGGGATGTTAGCCAGTAAACTTGTTGCTGTTGAGTTGATTCTGACTCGTGACAACCTACGTGTGTCAAAGTAGAACTTTCCAACAGCTACTTTTTCAGAAGTAGATCTCTAGGCCTTTCTTCCAAGGCACCTCTTGGTGGACTCGAACTTCTAACCTTTTGGTTAGCAGCCAAGCGCATAACTGCACCATCCCGGGACTCCTAGGAAGGCTATTTATTCTTCATTTAAAATAAACAACCCCCAAATAGAAGCAGATACACAAAAATTTTTATTAAGAGGAAGTTAGACTTACTTCATGGTAATTAACCAGTTACAAGTGCATTTAAATTCATGTGTGTGGACACTGTAGAAGTCAGATAGTCTTACTGAAAGTCCAATATTCTGGCTCAGTACTTGCCAGTGCAACCCAAGGTTTAACCATACACGCAGTAAACACAAGTCAACGATGATGTCAGACTAGATTGGCAACACCATAATCATTGTTACAGCTAAGCATTACAGAACATGAAAGTCCAAAGACCAGGAGACTATACTAACATGAGTCTTACTATAAACCTTTACTTCTACTTAAATGCTTCCAAAGAATTGTAGCAAATCCTCAACTCTGGGGACAGAGCCATGTCTATCTTTTATACTTAAAAGGGGCCAGAGAAACTGTAAACATTCAATGGTCCTTCTGATGCCCATTTCGGGTAGATGCTAGCGGTCCCCTTGGGAAAGTGCAGTTTAACTGGTTTGTACATTTTATATTGTAAATCTTCTATCTGAAATTTTGCTTCTGTTTCAATTAGCACCAGTTTATTTAATTTTTTTTTTTCCTGGTGTTAAATATTTAGGAAACATTTTTTTTTTTTTTAAACCAACACACAAAGTCCAAAACAAAAGAAAGCAAAAAAAAAAAAAAAAAAAAACATTCAGAAGTTGTTTTAGAGAACAGCGCTTAGAAAAACAACATCATTTAAACATTCGACAAATATATGTACAATGTGCCAAAAGCTGGCAAGGAGCAAGGCTGATGAACAGTCATGTAAAAGGTTTGTTAACATGAAACTTCACAGGCTGTATTTACAGTCAGACAGGTATTCAGAAATGTCATATCAAAACATCTGGATTTGGCTGAAAATCATAGGAAAAGACACATCCTCCTCAACACCTTCGAAACAGCAGATACATCCAGTATCACCATAAGAATCAGGTTTAGAAGCGCATTTTTCTGTATTTTACATACAAACAACTGAGAAACTTTCTTAATGGACATAGAAGAAAACCAGAATGATAGAGACATGGGGTTCTTACTCCCACATGGTCAGGTGAAAGAATATTTTTTCACGCCAAGTAACCCAGTAAAGCATTGATTAAGGAGCAAAGGCAAAGTATTGCGGAAAAAAGCTCCATGAAAATATAAAATCAAGAAAAGTGCTTAAGAAATTTGTGTCTATGGACTTTCAAATATATGTAATATAATTATCTCCATGTTAATTTTGAAAAAAAAATCGATGATTTGATTTGCTGGACAATACTTCTATATTTTGCTCTTCGAAACTATATAGTCCAAAGCCTTTAGAGAATTTTTTTTTTCCCCTTGGATTGAAAAATAAACAAAATCTCTGTTCTCTGTATCCAACACTCATTAACTTTATGCAGTTTTGTTTGCTTGTTAATCCAGTGTTACTAGAACATCCACTTCTAAAGAACTGGGCATGTTTTGTAATAGCCAGCATTTCCCATTTATGCTTAAGAAGTAAAACATAAACATTTCCCACGTATTCACCTTAATGGCTGGAATTGTTTAAAGCCTGAAGTTTCAAAGTTTCAATGCACTGGCTTTAAAGTGTCAGCTAGAGGAGTATAGAAGGGAGTCCTACATCTCTGTCAGGACACGCATTCAAGTTTATTTTTTAATAATTTGCAGTTGTATGAAGTCTCTAAGAAAAAAATTTACTTGATTCCATACAAAATACATGTTTCTCTTTGAAAATGCATAGTTCATAACTTTATACATTCATTCACTAATATTAAAGACTTTTGTAAGCAAGTACTACTCCCAATTGGTGGTCAAGATTATATTTCAAAAGATCTAAAAACTGGATAGCATTGCCATGCTGCTTTCAAATTAGTGCCCAATTTTGTGATAATGGCTGTCGTTCTAACACTATCCTTACATAGAAAGGACTGCTGCTTTTTTCTTGAGTCCTTGTCCTTTATTTACTTAAAACCCATTGCGGTTGAGTCGATTCTGACTCAGAAACCCCGTAGGACAGAGTAGAACTGCTGCCCTGTAGGGTTTCCAAGGCTGTAATCTTTACGAAAGCAGACTGCCACATCTTTCTCCTGCAGAGCAGCTAGTGGGTTTGAACTGCCGACCTTTTCGGTTAGCAGCCACGTGCTTAGCCACTGTACCACCAGGGTTCTAGCAGGCACTAAAAAGCAATGCTTTTTACTGACAGCATTTCCACAAAATAACCCATTTTAAAAATTTTGTAATTTCATTTTAATATTTTAGATTTGGTGTAGAAACCTTTTGCAAGATGGCTTAATTTTTTTTTTTTTTTAAAAGCAGAGTTTTCTTTAAAACTCTTCATGGACTAAGGGCAACAAAGGTTTTGTGACAACTGATTTTCTCTCCCTCCCTAGTCCCCTCATTTGAAAGACACGACCATATAAGCCACTCCACAGCTGCATTGGATGATAGTCATGAACCCTTTGGGACCTAGCGATTTCCTTCTTATCCTGAGTTCTTCTAAGTATATAGGATTTTGATACATGAAACACTTTGGAAACTATACTAGTGTCTGGTTACTCCAGAGAGTGTATGTTTAAATGGCAGACCATTGTCTAACCATTCATATACAAAAATAGGAATTTTAGAGTGTGTTATAGGAAAATATTGATTAATGGTATTTTTTTTTTTTAACATATATGATCCACATTCCTGGGTTATTTTATACCCAGGACATTTTCAGTTATTGAAATCACTGAACAAGTATATTTTGGGGGTATTGAAGTCTTCCCTAAAGATCTAAACCTAAATCTAGAGCTCTCTACCCAGAATCTAGGAGGTTCCCCAAATAGTTGGGATACTTGGTGACTCTGGAAGAAGCTTTGTTATATCACAGGGTTTGGTCAACTTACAGCCACTGGTTTCCAATAAGCAGAGTATAAGGGTTTAAAAAGAGAAGCAAGGATTTGTAATCTGCAAAGTGATACACCGATCTTTTTTTTTTTTTTGTGGATGAGGGTAGTTTATCACTCACTAAGCTACACTGGAAATTCTTGAGGGGTAATTCAAACTCTGAAAGCCACTGGCCCAACTTTGCCACCTTCCCTCTCCACCTCTGCCATCTTGCCTGAAACCTGTGAAGGCGGTTCCCCTCCAGGGATTTAAAAATTTTTTTTTTATAGCTTTCACAGTTGCTGTGAAGTTGTTCTGACTCATGGTGATCCCACATGTGTCAGAGTAGAACTCCGCTCCTTAGCATTTTTAATGGCTGACTTTTTGGAAATAGATTGCCAGGCCTTTCTTCTGAGGTGCCTCTGAGAGGACTCAAACCTCCAACCTTTCGGTTAGCAGCTGAGAGTGTTAACCATTTGCACCACCCAGGGACTCCCTTGGAGGGATGAACAGTGTTTAGCCATGGGAGCAGATTGGAGTCATTGTTTTTGCTTCCCATAAATATAAAATTAAGACGATTACACCCTGAAGGGGCCACTTCCCTTCTCACAGAACAAAGGCCAATACAGTTTTCATTCTCTGTTATTGTGGGCAGAGGTCAGGGCGTGAAGTAATTAAACACGAAGCTCTCTTCCTTGCCTGGGGGTGTCTCCCCAGAACATTTACCCCAGCATAATAGTTGTTGATTCTGATTATGCAGTTAGCTTTCCACAGGATAGGACTGGTCCGGTAGGAGACTTGCGAGGGGGCTTTGAATCAGTGTGAAAGGATTAGGTCTTTGGTTGTCATTCTTCATCAGTGAGTATGAACAAACCTTTTGTGATGAGTGTGGCAGGTTATACGCTGATGGAGCTGCTTTCCAAATATCATCTAAAACAATTCAGACAGATGGAAATTTTTCCCCCCAAAGGCAGGTGGGAGCCACACTGACAGAGTCTGACTTACCAGTCATGTTAATATTTATCCCCTTAGACCTTAGTGGAGGAGAGAGCAACCAGCAGTACAGAATATCTGCAGCTGCTGGTGTTCAGTCTGGGGCTTTGGAAGCGAACAGCCTGGCCGTTGGCTTGGGCAGATGAGGGCAAAGGGGCGAGTAACACCTCCCTAGCAAATGAGTAGGTCGCTGCCTACTAAAAAAAACCTAGAAAACCAAGCCCATTGCTGTCGAGTTCATTCCGACTCATAGTGACCCTATACGATAGAGTAGAACTTGCCACAGGGTTTCCAAGGAGCGCCTGGTGGCTTCGAACTGCTGACCTTTGATTAGCAGCCAAACTCAACCACTATGCCACCAGGGGAGAAAATAAGACTGCCATAGTTACCAGAATGGGGATTTTTCTTCTCTTTCTCAAGCTCAATTTCCTTTTTAAAGGAAATTTTAATGACACCTCTCTTGCCTTTTCCAGGAATTGTCATTTTCTACTTTGGCCAGTCTTTTAAATTAGGAAATTCTGAATGCAGAGAATTGTCCCTAGTAGGAAAAGACAACACTTAGATGTCAGGACTAACTTTTAGCATTCTCATCGTATAAATAAAGGGGATCTTCTCTTTGGAAGCTGACAGTAAATATGTGGGTGGTGCCTGATCTGAATGAACATTTAAAAAAAATGAGCACCACAATTTAATCACAATCTTTACCTTCTTTCAAAGTCTATACCTATCTTCTCTCAGAACAGTTATCTAAAGCTTGGGTCCTCTTAAATTCTACTACCATCGTTGCACTGGTGCGAACTACTACAAAATGGGCTTCTTTTCTAGCAGGGAAAGAAAGGCCTTCCTCCTTAACGTCTTCCCCGTCCAGCACTATTACTTCGAAAACATAATAAAAGTAACATGGAAAAGCCTGTTAATGAAGGTGGTGGCAGAACATGATGGCTTTTTGAGGCCCCTTCTAGCACCATGGCTAAACTCCCTGTGAGTGGCTTTACTCTAGATTCAAAACCTGGTAAACTAGTGGGAGGAAGTCAGATGAAATCCATTCATCTATTGAACTGCCTTTTAGTCACTTACAATGGCGAAATCGGAGGTATTGCCCATGTTGTTTAAATTGCAGTCATATTTAAAGATGACTTAGCCACATTACCAGGTGTTTCCAACTTCGATTTTACTGTACTCTTTGATTTGATCATTACAAACTGTAAATTTGAGCTGGTTTTAAATTTTCTGGCATCAATTTAAGTTTACGTAGATAAGAAATGTTGAATGCTAGCAGAAAAGTAGCTTTTTTCCCGGGGAGCCAAAATTTAGCTCAGAATATCACAGTAGCTGATAGGAATCCTGTAATTTACCATGTTGTTGGTGGAACTTAGGGAATAGTGGCATGGTAATTACAGTGAAGGGGTATAGTTGGGGACGGTTAAATTTGCATTTGATGAGGTGAAGGAGTGGGTTCTTTATTTCTATGCTGAAAGACCTGTTACACGTGCGCTCATCTGGAGCCCACTGCACTAGATTGAAAGAATGGGTCCAGAATGTGGTGGACCCTTGGGTCTTCTCAGTTATAGACTCATTCTGGAAGACTAAGTTCTCAGTCTGCCCTTTAAAAAGCCCTTTCCCTGGTCCTTGCAGGCAGTCATGAGGCTGACTCAGATTCAGTACAACTCTGGGTTGGCCTTTGAGTTGGGTGACGGTGATCCTAAATATTCCTATTCTATACTTGGTTCTTCTGAAGATCAAATAAAATAATGTCTCTAAAAGAGACATACTTTTTTAAATACATGTGAAAGGGCTAGTTAATTCAATACTATCAAGACTCTGGTATAAGATAGTTTGAAATAACTTAGTCCATCTCAAACTAATGAAGCAACTTTTAATGGTTCCCATGAGACATTGATTCCCATTTTGTTCTTTCCTTCAGACAAAGGCTTGAAGGTTTTCTACATGGAAAAACTTCCTTTTGGAGATCCGCAACTCTCCAAAATACTGGAAGTACCTACTCCCAGTTCTGAAGCAAGTATTTTTGCCCTATTAGAGGTGAAACAACAGTAATTTTAAACTGGAACAAAAACTTAAGAGGCTGGATGGAGAGGGAAGGGGTGTGGAGGGGATGGCAAAGGGCTTTGGCACAAGGAGGCAACGTGTGCTATCTTCAAACAGCAGGGCTCCCTGGCAGCCTTCTCTGAAGGCTTCTCTTTGCCAGCCCTCATCACAGTGGTCTCGGTAGTGGAAACAGTAAAAAGCTAGGATTACAGTTACGTGATGCTTTGGGGCATGGCCTAGACACACCAGAGGTGGCAAAGTGAGACCTGGATGATATTTCAGTGTATTTTGATCAGAGGCAAGGTTGGTCTGAGAATATCACATTTCTATATTCGCATCTTCCGTGAGAATGATTTCTGGGGAGAAATGACCAAATCTTTCCCTTCTTTTATTTTTGTTGCTGAGATGGTGCCAGCACACGTGAGTTTGTGTGGATCAGGGAGGGACTTGACCTAATGACCATGGATGTGACTTATGTTTTATGCAGCAGTTGAAACTGGTGGTCATGGGTTGCCTCTGGCCACATCGGGGTCCTCTTTGGTTTGTACAGTGTTAGCCAAGAATTTCAGTTCGCCGTCAACATTGAAATGTCAAGTGATAGCATATTTCTAAGTCAGAAGATCTGGTACCTCAGGCCCTGAATTTCTGTGTGGCCCAGATTGTCTAGAGCTAAGTGTGGATTCCCTTTCGAATGGAGAGTGAGTTCTCTAGTTCGCCACGCTCTCCACCATTTTCTATGTGTCCGATCAGCATCCTTCATTTATGGAACCTACCTGGCTCTTCTAAGGCATCTGAATTTGCTGCATACCATTAGGAAGCTGATTTTAAAGATAAGACTCATTTGGTTCGAAGCCATACAGCAATAAATACTTCTTGAGGACTTTAATGCTAACAACGGAGATACTCCAAGGGAATGAAGATAGAGAGATCTGCAGGCTGTCTCATCTCAAAGACTGGGAGCCGAGGCCGTGCAGTTTTCCTGAGCCCTATGCATTTCTAGCCCTTGTGTGCAGATTCTAAAGCCTATTTGAAACCAAGGTCTACGTGAACCTCTGACCCTCAGAGGAGCTATCTGGCGGGTACACGGCCATCCTATCCCAGTTTTTCATTTGCTGGTATCTGTATCAGTGGCTAATCGGGCTGGCTTTTGAATTTATCAAAATCACAGAAAGAAAAGATACTTTCTCGTTTTAACTGTGAGTGGACTTGGAAAACTGTACAGTATTATAACATGGTTTTGGCAAAGTTGAGAATTATTTGTGCAGTTAAGAAACTTGACATGGCTCCCTTCCTTGGTTCTCTACTCTTGGGTGGGAGCACAGTCACTTTCTGATCACAGCTTTGTGTGCCTGCCAGTGTGTCTTCCTTGTGAAAAATTAAGCACATGTCCTGACAAGAAGATTAAAGTCATTTTAGTGCTGTGGACAAAATGATTTTAAAGACTACCGATCACCTAAGAATTCTATCTTTGGGCCTACATACTACGATTTTTTTGTGTGTAATATTTTACTTTTTTTATATACTACCACTTTAGAAACTTCTACCAAATGATAATTGCTCATTAAATGTAGGTTCATGGTTCTGTAGGTAGCATGGTAAACTTGTCTTTGTGACACAGAAGCTATCATTTGACACTAACGAATTTACCAAGATACTTCCCCCGTGGCCTTAAGCATATCTGCTAACATTTCCGAGATTTAAGATATACAGGATGATTCTTAAGGTATCTTTTCTCCCCCCATAATCCTTTGAAAACCACTGGTAAGGACAGAAGGAACAGCTGTTGCCAGTTCAAGTCTCTTGTCATAACTGTTCCATCTGATCTGCATTTCTACCCTTGCTGCAGAGGGTTAACTGAAAAGACATGTGTCAAACAAACACTTGTTTTAAAGGTGGCATACATAGCCCTTTGTTTGGTGAGCAGGAATTGTTTAGAATATAAACACTTCCTGTCTGGTAAAATGCCGCATTTTAAAAAATAAGCTACAATGTATAAAACCAAGGTCATTTTTCACAAAATGTTCATGTTCTTCGTGATTACAAAACACTGCATCTTGTAAAATATTTCCAGTTCTGTCAACTTGAGAAGTCCTAGTGATTATAAAAGTGTCACGTCTCTTAGAATCGTGGCAGCCTAAGCAGTATAATTTGTTTTGTTTGACGCATTAACTTATCACTATTATTATGGTACTTAAGATGTTGACAAAACAGATTAGCGTTTTGATTCTCAGCCCCATAACAAAAAAATTAGAAAACATGAGATTGTCTTCAAAACAAGGAACTATTTACAGAGCAGGACCAGAAGCGAAATGCCCATTTTGATTCCTGGTCCTGTGAGAGACACATCTTTTAAAGCATGTATATATCCTTGGATATGGGCTTTTCCAAAGTCACAATAAGCAAACCTGTCAGTCTTGAATATATTTTATACCTTCTTGCTCTATTGGTGTGCATTACTCAGTGATACAATTGGGTACCTAAAAGTGTTCATCTCATTGCATTTACTGATTTATGCTTTGACTAGTCACAATGCTAAAAGATGCAATGAAACAGTTTCCACGTGGAGAAATCCCCACAGGTGTAAGGACCTGGGGAGAGTGTGCGTGCTGCTGGTAGAGCTGTTTTCTTAGAGAAATGGAATTCCCAGTTGACCTGCGTGCCCAGCGCAGTCTCCAAAATGATCTCCATCCTCATCTCAACTCATGCATCCTGTGGTTTCCACTCATCTGTATGTACAAACTCTCCCCTGCCTTCACACAGGTCAACGCTACAGTAGACATGGTTGATGGAAATTCTACAGGGGTATGAGAAAAAACAGCACCTTGTCCATAAGAGTCCATGGAAGTTTGCTCCTTAACATGCTATGGGAGCAAAGTGCATGTCTTTAATAGCTTTCATCTACAAAACTCTGCTCATAGCTAAAAAACCATCATTCAACTGGGTAACTGCAGAAAGGACTAACAAGGCTTCATGTTCACAATTACATTCAGAAAAAGCCTTACATGAGTCTAGGAATACCCACCAGGGACTGTGCCTGTGGCACAAATATCAACCTCTGACTTCAGATCAACTACAAAGAAATAACTCTTTTTCACAGGGCACTTCCCCATGCCTCAGAAAAGTCGATACTGCCCAGTTCGCGTAAATTTGTTTCGAAATTACATCAGGTTCACTTATGAAAAATGTTGACTAGAAAAGACTCTAACGATAATAAAATTTGTCCTAGTCTTAGGATCTTCCAGACCTATTTTTCACATACCCTTTTAATTTTCCCTGAGGAAATGAATATTATTTACAGTATTTTGCTACTATTCTCAAGGCATTCTCTACTATATATACAATTCTCGTCATTTTTCGTATCAAGTGAGTGCTGCTGCACTTTCAGTTTGCAAGGAAGTCTGACGAAGGGGGAAATGGAGTCAGCGGTGCCGACAAACTCACAACCGAGGGCTGCTTTAAAAAATGTGGCTTAGCGTGACACCAAAGAGAGCCAACTTAAACTCTAATGATCTTGACGTTTGATGGAGGACGTTTCAATTTCAGAAATCTTTTGTATCATATGTTTGACTATTTCTTTGAGAACATTTTGGAAAGCCCAAGGACTGTAACATGCATCATTCTCTATAGGAAATTGTCATCTGCAGCATGGTTATGATGGGGCAAGGGCACCCTGTGGGTCCCTGGAGCTGCTGACAGGCACTTCACAGCTGAGCACTCAGTCCTGGTCAGAAGTACACTGCCCTCTTCTGACGCTGGCTGTTGCCAACCAAGGAAGGAAAGTTTCCAGCATGTGAGGTGAAGGCAGGAGTCTGTGTCCACTAGAGATACGTACCTGGCCACAGCTACTTCCCTTAAGGCAGCTCTCTCCTTGCTTCTGGTAGCTGTTCCCAGAGGGAGGACGTGGCAGCTTCCTTGGGGGCGCCCAGGAACCTCTGGCTCCTTTCATGCAGGTGGTTGGCCAGCACCAAAGAGATGAGCAGAAGCCAGGCATCCATGTGCCTCTTGTATGTCCTCTCTGACCCCTAAACTACCTGGGCATTTTCTTCTAGTTGTCATACTGTCTCCAACCAACTGGCTGCAATGTCCTCTGGGAAGGACTAAGGCTTAAAACCACTGCCTGATGAACACTCTTTGCTTTGCAGATATGTGGAGAATGCATTGTTATTATAAAATGCCTTCTTTGGAGAGAGATGGGGAACCTTATCTGAGGGAAAGGTTATCAAGGGAGAAAAAAAAAAAAAAGCTACACCATGCCTTATTTAGAAATCCTTCAGGACCAGAAGCCATTGTATTACCACTTCTGTACAAACAGCCTCTGAGATCACTGTGATCAAGCTGGTCCTGTTATGTAGCCAGCTTGCAGGGGGCCTTCCCTTCCTCTCCTGCAAAATGAAGATATAAGAAGGACTTGGTCCACAGAGGTGGCATCAAATGGATGTCTGGCTTAATTTGGCACTTGATTTAGCTCCCAGATATAACAAGATAACTCTTTTTTAATTTTTATTTTTACAATCAGCGGCTGTATATTGCAATTCATAGCTTTCTGGTTGGCTGGAAGAAGGTGTGATTCCTTTTCTTCAAGGTCAGCCAGGTCAAGCTTGGTGGTCCCCTAGTTATTATGTGCCTTGGTACAGAGCGAATAGGTGCCTGTGTGTCCAGGAAGGTACTGGGATCAGCCTCTGTCTGCACCTGGGAACCAGAGAAGAGGGTACACACAGCCCTAGGCTGAGCAGTTGTACTCACCCGGCTGGCCAGCAAAAAGGAGCTGTGTGCAGGTGGGAGGCTCAGAAAAGTATGTGTGAAGAAGTCTTTAGAGGGAACAAATCACAGCCAAGCTGCATTCAGCTTTACTCTTCTGCTTATACCTTTGCTAGAAAATAGGCAAGGACTGAACTCGGCTCAGCTAGGCCTGAGCTCAGAACTACTTATGGGTTATGTCTTGGGGTGAGATCCATGGAGCCCTGCTCCCGGGACTGCTCCACACCAAAGATCTCTCCCTTCTCTGTTCCAGAGTTTTAAGAAAGGTGAATGGACTTAGCTCCTCATCACTTTAAACTCTTGTGATTAGTGACTTAATCCAAGAATCAAGGGCCAGGGAGCTTTGCTGAAGAGGAAAACCTCTGCTCTATGATTGTGTCCTGCCCATCATTTAAGTACATGGTGATCTAGCTCAAATAGGTGGTCACTGGGCCATCCACCGATAGCTCAGAGCCTCCTGGACCAGGCCAGTAGCATCATGTCACAGCAGTAGGTGACTGCAGTGAGATGACAGGACATGGCGGCGGGGGGGGGGGGTGGTGGAGAAAGAACAAGCTGGGGTAGAGGAGGCAAACAAACACATTTCTGCATTTAAAAAATGCCCTTTCCTGGCTGACCTCGTAAGTACTAAAACATACGTTATAGCTGGTGCTCTGGCCATTATTGATTGGTAATCATGATGTGAAATAAGACGAAGCTCTTTTTCTGCTTTCTAGAAATGAGTGGTTTAAAAAAATAAATGAAGAAAGAAAGTAGGATCTCTTACAAGGAATAAGAAAAAAAGAGTCAGGTGAGAGCTTAAAAAAGAAAATTGCCAAAAGGTATGAATGCACAAACTGTGGCTGTTACACTATAGCTCATACATTTAACAAAGGACATCTGTTATTATTAGATGACTTCTCACTCTCTAAAAAAAGTATATGTGCAATCTCTAAACATATATTAAACTTTCCTCTGTGCAAGTTCATTTAACATTCCTATGGCTGATCCTATGTCCCCGGTCCCTACACAGTGCGTCCTATAAGGTGCTCCTGCAGCTTTGCATAGGTATAGGAGGAATAACTCTTCAGCAGGCAACTGAGAGAAGATAATGAGCTTTATAGGGCTTGACTACTACTGCCCTATCCCTCCCTACCACCACCACTGAAAACCAACCAACCAACCAAACGCACTAGGCTAGAAAGCCTGATAAATGGAACCCAATGCAAGCCCTGGCCTTACTAAATACAGAGATTCCTATACCAGCAAGCATTTCCTTTTGGTGTTCTGTATGTTCCCTTCTGAGCTAATTCTCAATAAATAGCTCCAATATTTTATAAGAAAATAAAGGTTTGGACCAACACTTTATCCATATAACGTTTATATTGTTCATCAACCCATCTCCCAGACATGCTAAAGCATAAAACCTATAAAAGTGCACTCAGAATGGAAGTTGGTTTGTTGACCTAATATGACTTTCTGAACAGCTGGGGACGTGAATGGAGGCTGTGCTCTGCTGTTTAAAGCAAACCTGCTGGGACAGTTTGGAGTTCTCGACCCTTTCTGAAATCAGTCAGTGGTGGAGTTCTGAAGAAAGGACCCATTCACCTGGCAACAACTTGACAAACAGTGACAAACAGATCCAAGCTGAGGTCTGCATCACGTCCCTGAAAGAAGCATCGAGGCTTACCCAGATGGCTTACACGTGCCAGTGCTGGACTGGGTGGAGGCAGGCAGAGAATCCGCTGTGCTACCTCTTGGGGAAGCAGTTCTTACAAACCCATGGAAAACTCCAAGATATTTCCCAACAGTGACAGCTGGATTTCTGAACTCAACTTGAGGCTGAAGTCTGCTGGTGATTTCCATTATTATTCTCTTTTCGAATTCATGCCATTCTGGGCCCTCCAAGCTATCAGCTCTACCATGGTTCAGTTTGGGGCCATTGAAAAAAAAAAAAAAAAGATACCCAGAGTGAGGCATGTTCTTGCAACACATCATGATGTGAACTGCTCCAAGAAGGCGAGTGGAAAACAGGAAAATGACTATTCACAAGGAAAGTAGGTATTGTTCTTTGTACAAATGCTACTGAATAACGTGTAGCTTATTTTCGTGTGTGTGTCAAAAAACGTCGGAAACGGCATTATTCAGAAAGCTTATCAAAATTCGCCTCCTTACTAGGCAAAAAAGGGCTTTGTTGGTTCAATTGCTACAGAAGTTCACAGTTATAAGACTGAGACATACGGCAAAAAAGGGTGGCTTTTCTTTTGAAGGAAATGAAGGTCACAGCTGCTCTAGGCTGGATTCTCAGTCAGAGCAGTCAGGGTAGTGACTTTTTTTTGCTGTAATTCCACCAAGTTTCCGGGAAGAGCTTTTCCTGGGCTTTAAGTGCATTTTGTTTGGAAGGAAAAGCGCTTTTCAAAACCTGCAGTGGAAGGAGAGGGCAGGAGTAGCTTGGGGCGCAGCGGCCTCTCCGCCTGGTGGGTGGTGTCTCTCAGTCAATGAACCTCTGGCAGGCCTTCTTCCAGCGGCAGGCGGTACACCACATGTCTCGATTCTCCATGCCATACACCTTCCGGCACTTCTTGCCCTCTCCCCTGGGCTTTCTACAAGACAGGCAAGGAAAATTTATTTAGTGGGAGGAATTCAATGGGCATTCCATTGAGAGCTTGAAATCCCTTGAAAGAGCAAGAAAAAAAGTCAGGAAATGTAGTAGAGTTTCTCTCTAGGTTCAGATTTTAACTTGTAGTGGATGTTTTCATGACACTTAAGCTTCTCTTTGTCCATCAGTAGACATGTCCACTTGGCCATCTTCATAAAACTGAATTAAGCAAGTAAATAAGAGAAACACCAGTAGAAAACAGTATGTGCTTTTCAAGTGCTCCCTTGCTTCTCAAATTTCTAGTGCTCTGGAGAAGGGACTTCTAAAGAGGTTCGCCTTGATTTGCACTAAAACTATATCTTGTAGTTCGTTTAATCTAGAAGTTAGTGCAACGTGGCTTTAACTAGGCCCAGTAAACACCATTACCTATTCTGCAAGAAAACTTACTGTAAACTATAACCCCCCAAATTCAATAATAGTTAATAAGTTTTCTTAAATTTATTCTACAAGAAAACTCACTGTAGGAACCTTCATTCATTGCTGATGGGAATGTAAAATGGTGCAGCTGCTATGGCAAAGAGTTGAGTGGTTCCTTAAAAAGTTAAACATAGAATTATCATATGAGCTAGCAATTCCACTCCTAGGTATCTACCCAAAAGACTTGAAAGCAAGAACTCAAGCACATACTTCTACACCAGTGTTCATTGTAGCATTATGCATAATAGCCAAGGGGTGGGAACAACCCAAGTGTCCATCAATAGGTAAATGGATAAACAAAATATGTGATAGCTGTATATCTGTGTGTGTGTATATGTATATATGTGTATGTATGTGTGTATGATGTATGTATGTGTGTATATATACATGACTATTATTCAGCCATAAAAAGAAATGAAGTTCTGATACATGTTATGCATGGCTGAACCTTGAAAATATTGTTGAGTTATACAAAAGAAGTCAGACACAAAAGAACAAATACTGTATGACGCCACTTATATGAACTACCTAGAATAGATAAATCCATAGAGAACAATGTTTATTAGTGGTTGTCAGGAGTTGGGGAAGAGGAAATGGGAGTTGTGGCTGAAGGGGTACTGAGTTTCTGTTAAGGGGAAAGAAAAAACTTAGAAACAGGTAGTGATGATGTTGTACAACATGGTGAATGTAATTAATGTCACTGAACTGTACACGTAAAAACGGTTGAAATAGCAAATGTTCTGTTATATATATATCATCACAATAAAAAAATAATAAAATTTACTGTAAACCATTACCCCTTAAAACAACAAATTTGTTAATAGTGAATGAATGGGGGGAAGAAAACGGGATCAAAAGAAAGGGTATTTCAGTGATTCTGGGAAAATTTTATGGAAGATTGTATTTCAGGTTTCTCTCTTCCTTGCCATTGTTCTATTTTTCATGTAATTCCTTGCGATGAGACATGTGGCATTTCAAGTAGTTGTACCTTAGGCTGACGGTTCCTCTGGGTGGGGAGGACAGGACTGTGTGAGCGTGCTGTCTCTGCTCTCCTGTGCCCATCAGATGGTTATGTGTTGGTGAGACCTGGTAAACACATGGAAACAAAGTTTACAGGGCAGTTTCTCCTCACCATACATTTATTTAGCCTTTGCTGCATGGATAGTAGTACTTGACCGTCAGATGCAGAGATGAACCATTTCCTTCACAGAGACCACGTGTTAAGATAGATGGAATGATGCTTATGGCAACATTTAAATGCATTCCCAAATGGAAAAGACCTAGCAACAATTAATACTTCAAAAATCTTGATGATTTCTTATGTATGCATCCCAAGTTGCCCATAATAATATATTACCTCTTGAATAATATTTTAAACCTTAAAGTATATTTCTGCTTGTTTCGTTTATGAACCCTGTCAGCTAGAGCAGGCCACATGATTCCTCTTCTAGAGATAAATATTATTGAGAGAGGTTAAGAGATTTATCTACAGTTATACAGCTAGTCAGTGGCAATGACACAATGTGGACCTAAGCCTTCTGTTTATTCTTTCTATTAAATCATTCAGCCACTAAATAAATGGATTCTTGCATAAGACACCCTGACAGCAGACTCTGGGGTCCAATCAAGAAATAAAGACAGGAAGCAAAGAGCCTGAGTAAATCAAGAATATATGCCATCCATGTAATATTTACTGAGCACTCAGTATGTGCCAGGTGTGCTGGTAACAGCTTTAATTTTTACAGCTACCTGATGTGGTGAGAAGTACTATTAGCATTCCCATTTTACAGAGAAGGAAACAAAGGCAACCAAAAAAAGCCAAACCCGTTGAGTCAATTCTAACTCATAGCGTCCCTATAGGATAGAGCAGAAATGCCCCATAGGGTTTCCAAGGAGCACCTGGTGGATTTCAACTGCCAACTTTTTGGTTAGCAGCCGTAGCTTTTAACCACTACGCCACCAGGGTTTCCAAACAAAGGTATAGAGAGGTTAAATAACTTGCTCCAGTTCATGGAACTTGTAAATGGCAGAGCCAGCATTGTACTGCAGCTCTAGTGGACTCCACAGCATGGGCTTCACCCCTTAGTACTCCTGCTCTTGGTTGTACTAACAGGAGAGCCCCTCTTGTCCTTGATCCCTCTTGGACTACTCACTAGACCCTTTCTATCACCTGCTCTCATAACACTAAATATCTTGCCAGCTCTTGGGATTCTCAAAGCTGCAAAAAACTAATTTTCCTAACAAAAGAAATGATGATGTATCAAGTAATTATACAGTATTGCCATATACAGAAGAGCATACGCTTAATAAATTAAAAAAAAAATTACCTAGAAGCCAACACCAAACCCAACCAAAACCAAACCCACTGCCAACAAGTCGATTCTGACTCACAGCAACCCTGCAGGACAGAGTAGAACTGCCCTATAGGGTTTCCAAGGAACTGCCGACCTTTTGGTTAGCAGCCGTAGCTCTTAACCACTCCGCCACCAGGGTTTCCAACACAGCCATAGAAATAGCTTTGTCAATGAACTGTCATGGGAACATTCCTAAGGCGTGTGTTTAGATGTACAGGCCCTACAACTTTCTATTTTCTCTAGGTGTAACAGAATGTTCATTGGTGTTATTTTCCCAGACAATGTTTTTTATTGTGCATATGGCTGATGCTGTCATGTGTCCTGTGTTCAGTTTGTTTTCCAATTTTGTTGGTTCTCTAACTGAAGGACTCCCTTTAATAATTCTTGTATGTTTGGTTTGGTTTTTATATATTCCCTTTATCTGGAAATATCCTAATTTTGCCATTATATTTGAGCAAGAGTTTTGCAGGACATATTTTTCTTTGGTTGGCCATCTTTTTTCTTTCAAGGTTTTGTAAATCGACCCACTGCCTTCTTGCCTGCATGGTTTCTGCTGAGTAATCAAAGCCTAGTCTTACCCTTCATAGGTGTTCTCTGATATTTTTCTCAAAGTGGGAGCTGTGGATTTGTCTTCAGTTTTGCTGGCCCTGTCTTCCATTTGCTCCTAAAACCTTCTATTATATTGTCCATTTCTGAAATTTTCTTGTTTCTTTTGGATTTCTAAATGCTGTTTTTGAATGATTTCTAATTGTTTATTTTGACGTTTTGTTCCTGTATTATTTTCCTGAATTCTTCCATTGCTTTGTGTGTGTTTTTCCTGGTTTTGACTGTACTTTCCATGATTTTGTCTATTTTTTTCCCTTAGATTTGTGTTTTCCTTGATCTCTTTCCTAATCTCTTGGACAGCCCTGAATATTAGACTTTTGAATTCCCTATCAAGTAGTCCCAGTGCCTTTTCTTCTACCAGACGGTCATCTGGTATTTTATTTTAGTTGCTTACTGGAGCCATCCGTTTTTTTTTTTTTTTTTTTTTTTTAATATGTTTTGATATCATATGCTGTCTCCAAGACATTCAGGAATTATTTTCTGTGTTTATTGACTGTAGGTTGGCTTGTTCCATCCTGCTTTTTTCAATATTTGATTATGTTTGGGCAGGCGGGCTGGGCATGTTTTCTTTGTTGCTTCTCTGTTGGTATGATAGTTCTCACCACCTTGTCTAGTCACTAAGCTATGGTATAGCAGGGCAGGTCTGGTGGAGGGTGAGCAGCAGGGATGGGTCATTTGTCTGTGTCATGAAAAGGGCTTGTGAGGAGGGTCTGGGCACGGTATAGTGGGGCCAGGGGTCCAGAGGTCGCACTGGTTCTGCATGGGGGCGCATTGCTAGCTGGGGTGGGGCCAGGAGTGGCATGGAGCTGGGTCCAGGCCTCTGCACCAGTGCCACTCAAGGGCACAACATTCAATGGGGTGGGGTCAGGGGGTGGCGTGGGGTGAGTTCAGGGGTCCACAGCAGTGCTATGGTACAGTGCTTGGTGGGGCAGGGTCCAGGGGTCTGTGCTGTTGCTGTTTGGGAGCACATTGCTCAGTGTGGCTGAGCTGGGGGGGGCATCACAGGATGGGGTCTTGGGGTCTGGAGGTCTGTGCCAATGCTGCTCAGAGGCACGGTGCTCAGTGGGCAGTGCAAAGAGGCAGGAAGGGATAGAGACAATGTGATGAGTGGAGCTAGGTAGGAGAGAGAAAGGAAAGAGAGAAGACAGAACAACAACAACAAAAAAAGGCAAACAAAAAGGGCAGTGCGGAGGATCCGGTAGGTGGGGATGGAGCAGACCCTGGGAGGTCATGTGCTGTTGGCTCTCTAGCTGAGTGGTACAGCATGGCCTGTCAAAAAGAGGCAGAGGCAGTGCACAGAGCTAGGTAGGCAGGAGAAAGGAAAGGAAGGAAGGGAGAGAGAGGGAAGAAATGAATAAAGATATGGTGCTGAGGGAACTGGCTGTTGGGGATGGGGCAGAATCAGAGTGGTGGCAAGCTGGTGTGTCCGTTGCTAGGTGATGTGGCATGGCCTGTCAGGGAGGGGCAGAGGTAGTGCAGGGGGCTAGGTAGGAGGGAGGGGGGGAAGGAGAAAGGGAAAGAGAAAAAGAAGTATTGCACTGAGGTACCTCACCAGTATAAGCAGAGCGAACCTGGAGCAGCAGTGAGCCAGTGACTCTGGCCGAGTGACTGTGCCTATTGGAGAGCAGAGAGGCAGCATACAGGGTAGAAGGGTGAGGGGTGGGAAAACATGTATCTCTGGTTACTGGGTGCTCCGTCTCCTGTTGGGAGCTCCATGAAGTTGCCTTCTTGTTGTCTCTGTCCGGGGTCGTTACTGGCTGTGTTCCAAGATGGCGAAGCATTAGCTAGCAGGAGACTCCTACTCCGCAGCTCTCCTTATTCTGTTCTGTCAGTTTCTTCTTCTATTTGGTGCATGGTCTAATTTTTTATCCCTTCATTTGATGCTTAGGGTTCCAACGTCGATGTTTGTATTCGTTTTACTTAATTTTTTGGGTCTTTGCTGCAGAGGTACAGCATGGTCTCTAGTGCCATATTGGCTCCACCTAAAGCATTATTTTGGTTATCTCTACCAGTGGTCTCCACATTTCAATGAAAAAAAATATCTTTACCACTTCTAAGTTCTACATTAGGTCAAAATTTATAAAGTACATAATACACTTGAACAACACTATATGTATATAATTTCTAAATAAAATTATTAGAACTGCATGCTCATAATTTGTCTACTAATTAGGTATGACCTCAGAATAGTTTAATGAACTCTAAACCACATCTGTAAAAATCATGACTAAGCTCCCCTAGGGAGTGAGTATATTTGTGTTATATGAATCAATCCTAAATAGGGAGATCTACTTTATCTATCCTCTGTATTATAGTAATGGCACATGTCAAAGGTAACAATAAGAGTAAGTGCTTCACAGCACTTCATAGTGTTAGGCACATGCCAGGCACTGTGCCGAATACCTTGTATGCATAGCTCATTTAATCCTCACACCATAAACAACACTACAAGGTAGTATTACAGTACAGGTCACTGATTTAGAGAGGCCACGTGACTAGCTCGAGGTCACAGCTCATGAATGCGAGAGCCACGGTCTGCATCAGAGCCTTACACCAGAGCAGTAATACAGATGTTGTGCCCTTCTGTATATATGTTGGAGAGATTTTTTTGTGAATTTTCTCATTCTCAAATGAAAAAAACACAAATAAGAACCCCTGGCTTGGCTTTAGCCTCTTATAATATTCTGAATCTTCTTTCAAGATGTTAAAAAAAAAAAAACCCTCAAATTGTCAATAGCATCTTGAAAGATTAGATAGGAAGCTTAGGGGAGGCAGTGACTGTATGTTAACCGGGGAGGAACAATTCGGAAAAGGACGCTGAGAATGGTCGCAGAACTTGAAGAATGTAATCAGTGTCACTGAATTGTACATGTAGAAATTGTTGAATTCGTGTATGTTCTGCTATGTATATTTTCAACAACAAAAATAAGTTACCAATAAAAAAAAAATTAACCCAAATCAGCTAAGAATCTTAACATTTAGTCACTCTATTTCAAGTTTAGAGACCCTCCTGAAGGCCTGAAGCCTCCTGGTACTGCTCCTGGATAGCAGGTTAACTAGCTTCTACTTTTCTTGTTTGGGGACCAAGAGATCTTAGCTTTTAGTGATGAAAAGACAGAGACAGGGAGATAATTATAAGAAAAGGCAGGTCATGGGGAGGGGGGGAGTGGTTGCCTGAAAGCTATAATTAACAAGGGTCTCCTCTCCTCCCTCTTCCTTTCTCTACAGCCTTAGGCTAGAAAAGACAGAACTTGGAGTTACATTTGTAAATATGCAGATCAGCCTCACAGGCTACACACCGCTGGGCAAAGGTTTTACCCAGGGAACTTATTAAAAGTCCAGTGTTCAGGAAATCTAGCATAGGCAAATGAATAAATAAAATCCTGAAAACCTTTGGCTTTTTCAGAATGGCATTTTCACTGTCTTGCTAGGAAGTGTATAAAAGAATCTCTGCTTCAATACCAGGCCTCAAAGATGTGCAAGAAAAAGAAATCCTAAATGGGGTTGATTTGACAACCTCAGAGTATTCCTTTTGGAGTACAGAGTAATGTGTTTTTTAAAAAGCATTTTATAAAATGGAAACTGCTATTTTTTAGTTTAGATACAGTTGGAATCATCATTAATACTAATTTTATTATAGCTTAAAACTATTAGAGCTTCTATCTGAAAACCCTATTATACTAATTCAGAAGGCAGAAAATCACATGTTCTTAAATTCTACCTGGTTGCTGCAAACAGTTAGGTGCTTGGCTGCTAACCAAAAGACTAGAGGTTTGAGTTCATGCAGAGGTACCTTGGAAGAAAGGCTTGGAGATCTACTTCTGAAAAATCAGCCTCTGAAAACTCTTATGAGCACAGTTCTACTCTGACATCAGGCGGTTGCCATGAGTTGAATCAACTCTATAGCAACTGCTTTTTTTTTTTTTTGGTTTGGCTGGTATCCTGCTGTGTAAGACATTCAGAGACTCTGGAGGACGTGCAGATAGTAAAAAACACCCAGAGGGATTCTTCGTACTTCAGAAAGTAATGATTTTATTTAAAAAGCAAAGGGGGAAAAAAAATTCATCCTGGTTGGGTCATAGAGGTAATCTGAAAAGATGTTTGAATTGGGCTGTTCCATCTACACACTATGTACTTGTTTTTATACCAGATGAGCAAATACGGTTTATGCTCTTGAAAGTTTTTCCCAAGTCAAAGACAGAAATAAACAGGATGCAGAGTAGCAAGTCTCTATAATTCTGTGTTGTGTAGTTGATATTCTAGGTTAACACAGAAGGGTTGCCTCAAAAGTGATATTGAGAGCCACTTTGGTTTTTTGTATATCTACCAAGACCAAAAAAAAAAAAAAAAAAGTCCCCCAATGGACAGATTGTTAACCTCTGACACCTGCAACAAGAGATCAGCATTCTTGCCAGCAAACCAAAAACGAAAACCAAACTCGTTGCTGTCGAGTTGATTCCGACTCATGGCAACCTTATAGGACAGAGTAAAACTGCCCCATAGGGTTCCAAGGAGTGCCTGGTGAATTGAACTGCCAACCTTTTGGTTAGCAGCCGTAGCTCTTAACACTACGCCACCAGGGTTTCCATTCTTGCCAGAAGCAAACCTAATTTCTACACGTCTAATCTGTTCTCTTCTAACATCTACTAGTAAGGCCACTCGTTGCATTCTTGCTCTTTCAGAGCTACCAGTATTTATCACTACTCAATTAAACAGGCAACTTTCATAATTACTCCAGATCCAAAGGATTGTTAAAAATTGGAATTCCAGGAATATTTTCTGGAAGCCACCATTTCCCAAATTGCTGCCAGCAGGCTGCTTTTAATTGTTGGCTATTCCTCTGTGGAATTTAATAAATTATTCATCGATGGAGCACAGCATAATTGATTCAGCCACTTTCATTTTTATCAGCTCTGTAGGAGGCCTCAGTCTTTGCAGGAAACCTTTGGGAGTTGCCACTGGCTGACAATAAGAGGCTTTTGTGAAGAGTGGAAAGGAGGAAATAAGGTTAATGTATGTTATCCTAAGCCACTTTCTGAACCTTATCAGTGGTTATACACCACCGTGAGCATCGACAGTGTGCTGGCCTATGGGTATTCTGTGATAAGCTATAAAAGACCCAATATATTTTTAAATGAATGGGTTAGGAATTAAGGAAATTCATGGTGATTCATCAGACAGCAATCATTTAATATGTCAAATCACATTCTTCTTATATACTACTTAAATTTGATTGCATATTTCAGCACTCACTTATTTTCAAATTATCCACCAGCATGGGTTATTCAAGCTTTGGAGGAAAAAAATGGTTTAATTTATTTTTTTGAACCTTCAAAATGACATATCCACAAAACACTAATTTCAAAGTCATGAATTTTACATGGTTATTTATAATGATAACACCATCTTTTATGCACAGGATCGGAGTTCAGCTTAGAAAGCATTTGGTAACATATAAATATACCACAAACGTACAAAAAAATCTAGATATTTTCCAAGAAGTTGTTTATCAGCAGCTGAAGCTCTAGTTTTCTAAAATCACAGTCAAAACACCTTTTCATAGAGAGTTGGGTCTGGACCTTGCTGCTGAGTTGACAAATGTCACTTAAGAAATATATTACTTCTGGTATTCCAACTTTGGTCTTTTTCTTGCATATTTCTACAATTTGTTCTCTAAATTTATGTTTGGCTTTGACCAGATTTCTAGCTGTTTTGTTTTTCTACTCACTGGAATGCCTGTGAAGGTAACTGGAGGAGACTGCCAGGAAATGCTGAAGCTGCTGCCATTGGGGGTGAACTTGGCCGATCCTGGAATGGTCACTGGAGGTGTGGCCTGTTAAACAGAAAACAGAACACTGTTATGAAAGAACATTTTTCCTCAGAATTTTAAGCTGCTATTACCAAAGTCACCACTATTAGTTGGCGTCGAGCTGATCCTGACTCATGGCGACCTGATGTGTGACATTCCATGTGTGTTACCTGTGTCTTGCAAATGGATTTCAATGGCTGATTTTTCAGAAGTAGATTGTCAGGTCTTTTTTCTGAGGTTGTGTGGACTTGAACCTCCAACCTTTCAGTTAGCAGCCAAGAGCATTAATCGTTTGTACCACCTAAGGACTCCCATTGGCGCTGTGGCAGTGCAGTGGTTAAAGCACTCAGCTACCAACCGAAAGGTCAGCAGTTCAAACCCATAGCTGCTCCATAGGGGAAAGCTATGGCAGTCTGCTTCTGTAAAGATTTACAGCCCTGGAAACCCTGTGAGGCAGTTCTACTTTGTCCTATGGGGTTACTATGAGTCAGATTCAACTCGATGGCAGTGCGTTGCTTCGTTGGTAGGGACTCTCCTTACCAAAGTAGACGGCCTCAGAAATGGTCTCAGCTGTATTGATAACAGTCTAATTACCTAGTCACCAGTTGCTGTTGAGTTAATTCTGACTTATGTCAACCCCATGTGTGTCGGAGTAGAACTGCACTCCATAGGGTTTTCAATGGCTGTAATCTTAGGGAAGTTGATCACCTGGCTTTTCTTCCATGGCGCCTCTGGGTAAACTTGAACTTACAACCTTTTGGTTAATAGCCGAGTGCAAACCACTTGTGCCACCCAGGGACCTAGTTACCTAATAGGAAGAAGTTAAACTGGGTCCGAAGTAGCTGGAAATCAACTTTTTATATATTCAAGCTGTCTGTCTAAGGTATAAAAGATTATTTTCAACTGTTGATTTCTGAAAAGAATTTTTATTATATGTACCTATACCTATTTTAGAACACCTGTGAGATGTTATTCCTTACTCTCAAATTGGGAAATAACAGCTTTAATATAGTGATGATGAGTGGTGATTTAAGGTAATTTGGTAATAAATATCAAAATTCTTAGCATTCTGTATATTAGCATTTCCATTTCTAAGAAGCCATTCAAGAGTCAGGAATAAAATTCATTGGACCAGCCAATTTAATCCTATTGTTCTTAAATTTAAGTCAGCTAAATTGGCAGCCGACTTCTTCCTCTACAAGTTTAGTTCTTCTAATTACAAATATATATTTGCCAATGACAGGGGTTTGTAATTGGCACCATTGGAAAGTATTTTGGTAATTCATAGCAAAAGCCATAAAATGTTCACATTGTATCTTCTGACTCAGGAACCACTCTTCTGGAAATTTAAAGAAAAAAAATAGAGGCACAGAGTAGTTCATAGCAGAATTATTAATACTGAAAATACCTGATAGACTGAAAAATGGATACCTAACAATAAAAGAATGACTATGATGTTTCTACTTAATAGTATTCAGTACTATTCAGTTATATGGAAAGTTTTTATAAAACAAGGATAAAGCCCAAAACCAAATCCATTGCCTTTGAGTCGATTCTGACTCATAGCAATCCTATAGGACAGAGTAGAACTGCCCCATAGGGTTTCCATGGAGCAGCTGGTGGATTTGAACCGCTGACCTTTGTTAGCAGCTGAGTGCTTAGCCACTGCACCACCAGGGCTCCATAAAAGAAGGATAAAAAAATCACACCAAACCAAACCTGTTGCTGCTGAGTCAATTCCAACTCATAGGGGCCCTATAGGACAGAGCAGAACTGCCCTATAAGGTTTCCAAGGAGCAGCTGGTAGATTCGAACTGCTGACTTTTTGGTTAAGAACCAGTATACCGCCCACAATTACAAATATGTAAAGGAGGCTTTAAAAGTTTGCATGAAGTGGTTATGAATTATGGGCAAAATGTTTTCTTAAAATTAGAATGTGTTGAAAGTTTAATAAAACAAATTAACATTTAAAAGAGTTAATTGCTAGAGAGAGGAGCTTGACCTATCCCCTGTATTTGCAGGATTCCTCTTTCATGTCTTATCTCAGCAGTTCTCAGCTTTGAGAGCATCAGATGGGCCTGTTACAACAGAGTACCAGGATGTAGCACTGAGCTACAGATCTAGGTCTGGGTGGCGCCTGAGAAGGTACATTTCTAACACATGCCCAGCTGCTATCCAAAAGGTCAGGTCTGCAGTCAGAACCCACCAGCTGCTCCAAGGGAGAAAAGACTTGCTTCTGTAAAGATTACAGCCTAGGAAACCCCATGAGCAGTTCTGCTTTGTCATATGGGTCCCTTTGTGTTGGAATTGACTAGAGGGCATACAACATATTCTCAGGTGATACTGATACCTGATCAGGGGAGGATACTTTGAAATCCACTAATCTGGGAAGGTAATCACCCATTTAGAAGACAGGCCATGAAGTCCCTGATTTGGGGTGCAGGGTGATTCTGTCATTGTGTCAAAAGTTTTCCAGTGCCTACCTTTGCATTCGTTTTTTATTTATCAGATACTTACAAAATGTGCCAGGCACATTTTGGGCTTTATACTATAAGAATTTTAATCCTCATAGCAACCTTTATGGGCTCAGAGCTTTAGTTAGCATTGGGGTCTCAGCTGTGTGAGATACTGGAGTAAGTAGAGAAAAAGAAAAATGGACTCAGCTGCTGGCTAGCTGCACTGTACGATGCTGATTTTCCACCGTGCTACCCTTTACTCACACAGGTCAGATGTTACTGTTTTTGGTCAGGGGTCAAGGTGATTACTCTGAGTCCCTTGCAAGTCACCTGGTAAGCATGGTCGGTGTGCACGAGGTAGAGGGTGGTGGGAGCAGAGCGGCTCAAGGGCGTCATCAGTTTAGTCTCAGTTTTGGCACAAGGAGTTTCCGTTCGGCTTGAATCGGGGATAGGGAAAGCAGGAGGTGAAGCCAAGGACTGGGAGGGAGACGCTGGGGCTGGGCTGCCCAGTCCATCCACCACCGAGTCGGTGTTGAGCTTGATCTCTGTGTAGTAAAAGTCCTCTTCTCCATCACTGTAGTCAGAGTCCCCAACACGCCTAATGCAAAAAAGAGAGCAAAGCAATTGTACCAGGCCTATCTTTCCTTTTGCTTCGAAAGTCCTCCACAGGATGTTCTGTTTAGAATGCCTTCCTCTCTCTTGTCTGCTGGCAAACGCTTTCTTATCCTGCAACACTCAACTGTGAGCTTCCAGGGAAACCTTCCTTGACCTCTTAAAGCAATTCGCTCATTCATTCATTTACTAAATCATTCAACAATTTATTGAGAATCTACCATGTCCAGGCAGTGTTCTAGGGTCTCCTAATTTTACAGTGAAAAAAGCACGTGTAGTCTCTGCCCTGATAGAACTCACAGTTTAGTGAGGGAGACAGACAAGAAACCCTTCATGGTTCTTTATAAAATAGACATTTAATACATCAAGTACTGATAAGTCCCATAAAGAAAAAATAAGCAGTGGTAAGAGTCTCCATAAGCAGAGTTAGTGATTGGGGGTGTGTGTTAATTTTAAATAGATCATCAAAGGAAGCTCACTGAAGAGGCACGGCTTGAGCAGAGACCCGAATGAAGGGAGGGAGAAAGCCGGGCAGAGACCTACAGGAAGAAGGCACCAGCAGGAAGTAGCATAAAGGCCTGAGGTGGGTGGGCTTGGTGTTTAATTCAAAGGGCAGAGAGGCCGGTGGCTGGAGCTCATGGCATGAGGGAGAGAGTAAAGAGAGAAGAGATGGGAACAGAGACAGAGACAAGATCATGTAGGGCTTTGTAGCCTGTGATAACAGCGCTTTATTCTGAATGTGATGGAAGCCACTGGAGGGTTTTGAGTCATCTACTCTTTAAAAAGATCATTCTGGCTATTGTCTAGTTAGCACCTAACTCCTGTTAGGGCCTCTGTGCTCCCTTTGAAGTGTGTTCATCCCTTTATTTAATTACATACCACATTTCTGTAATTGCTTCTTCCCTTGTTATCCCTTCGCTAAGACTGTGATTCCCTAGGGCTGTGTCTTGTTCATCTTCGTGTTCCTCCTGCAGATCAGGTATTTGACATAGAGTTGGTACTTATTAAATGTTGAATGAACAAATGAAAAGGAGGTCATTATAGCCCAGTGGTTAAATGCATAGTATCTGAAGTCAGACTTCCTAGGTTCAAATCTTGACTCGGTCACTTTCTAGCTGTGTGTATGATTTTAGTAACCTACATGTAGTTCCTGTGCCTCAGTTTCTTCATTTATACAACGGGGATAATTATTGTTCCTTGCTTATTATGAGGATTAAGTGTGTCAATATTTATAAAGTGCTTAGAAGGGTACCTGATGCATGGTAAGTGTTGTACTGCTTATTAAAACAAATCTACATTAGAAATCCTCTATTACCACCACCAGCAAAGCTGCTGAGGTGCTTTCAAAGTCTTCTGCTCAAGACATGGGATATTGTACTTTTCAATCTGGAAGACGGAGACTAAAAAATTCACAGAAAACTTTTGAGGAAAGTAAAGTGACTCAGTACATGCTGAGTAGATTTGTTACTTTGTGGAGAGGTGATACACATGAAGCCCCCTGGCTTTACGGGATGGCTGAGCAGAGGCCCCTGTACATCTCCCTTCTGTGGGGTATCCCCTGAATTTCACAGACACATCCAGCAGCAGATCACTGACTCAGAAAGAAGAAAAAAATTTCCCACTTACAATCCCCACATAGAACCTACAATAAACCCCCCTCCTTCCTAGGCCCTTTCTCTTTGATCACATCAGTGATGTCTCCAAGCCTAGCTCTGTTTCCCCTGAGCTCTCCAGAGGAGGCATCTGGGAAGGTGTCTTCATCCTGGATGAGGTCTGGCAGGCTTGGCTTTCTGACAAGCATACCATTAATGACCCCAGAGAGTGGGACGAAGAATGTGTGTCTGTTCTATTCCTGTCCCCACTTCCTTTCCAGTAAAAGGCAGGCCAAGTTGCAACTGGCTGCCCAGTGCTACTAATAGACACACAGCCCTGGGGGAAATTGTGCATCCTAGTTGGGGATAAATCAAGATCGGCCCCCGGTATACAAGAATGGAGTGAGAAACAGTATACTTTTTATACTGGCGTGGTGTGCACTGCAATTAAATCAGATGCAAGAAATATTTTCTTTGGGCTTTGATATGCTCCCTCCCTACCCTCACACACAGTCAACACTCATTAAAAATGTCCCATTATCCTATAGGCTTTGAATCTAGCCCATGGATTAAGGCAAAGGCTATTTTTCTCTCCCCCTCCATGATGTCATGGATTGAATTGTGTCTCCCGCAAAATATCTGTCAGCTTAGCTGGACCATGATTCTCAGCACGGTGTGACTGTCCACAATCTTATGTGATTGTCCACCATTTTATGTGATTTCCCTATGTGCTGTAAATCCTATCACTATGATGAAATAAAATGGATTAGGAGCAATTATACTGATGAGGTCTACAAGATTAGGTAGTGTCTTAAGCCAATCTTTTTTTTTTTAATAATTTTTATTGTGCTTTAAGTGAAAGTTTACAAATCAAGTCAGTCTCTCACAGAAAAACTTATATACACCTTAACTACATACTCCCAATTACTCTCCCCCCCCAATGAGACAGCCTGCTCCCTCCTTCCAGTCTCTCTTTTTGTGACCATTTTGCCAGCTTCTAACCCCCTCTACCCTCCCATCTCCCCTCCAGACAGGAGATGCCAACATCGTCTCAAGTGTCCACCTGATGCAAGTAGCTCACTTCTCATCAGCATCTCTCTCCAACCCATTGTAAGCCAATCTCTTTGAGATACAAAAGAGAGATGCAAGCAGAGAGACATGGGGACCTCATACCACCAAGAAAGCAGTGCCGGGAGCAAAGCGCGGCCTTTGGACTTGAGTTTCCTGTGCTGAGATGCTCCCAGACCAAGAAAAGACTGATGACATGGACCTTCCTCCAGAGCTGACAGAGAGAGAAACCCTTCCCCTGGACCTGACACCCTGAATTCGGACTTATAGCCTACTGGACTGTGAGAGAGTAAACTTCTCTTTGTTAAAGCCATCCACTTGTGGTATTTTTGTTATAGCAGCACTAGATGACTAAGACACATGAGAAAGCTGAGGTCCAGATCTGCCTTAGAGTTCTGCTAACCTAGGCCCATCCCTGTGAACGACTGGCAGGGCTATGAAGTCTCAGACACCTAGGCAAGTTTTAAGAGCACATTGGTAAAAAAGGGATGCTGGGGGAGCAGACTGGGCAAATCTGCTGCAAAAGACCTCTTTAAAGTGTCAAAAAGCAAAGATGTCACCTTGACGACTAAGGTGCACCTGACTCAAGTCATGGTATTTTCAATAGCCTCATATGCATGTGAAAGCTGGATAATGAATAAGGAAGACCGAAGTGGAATCCGTGCCTTTGAATTATGGTGTTGGTGAAGAATACTGAATATACCATGGACTGCCAGAAGAACAAACAAATCTGTCTTGGAAGACGTACAGCCAGAATGTTCTATAGAAGCAAGGGAAGCAAAACTTCGTCTCATGTTCTTAGGACATGCTATCAGGAGAGATTAGTCACTAGGGAAGGACATCATGGTTGATAAAGTGGAGGGTCAGCATAAAAGAGGAAGACCCTCAACAAGATGGATTGACACAGTGCACAGTGGCTGCAATAATGGACTCAAACAGCAAAGATTGTGAGGATGGTGCAGGACTGGGCAGTGTTTTGTTCTGTTGTACGTAGGGTTGCTGTGAGTCAAAATTGACTTGAACGGCACCTAACGACAAACAATAACAAGGGAAGCAAGTCAAGTGGCTGCATTCTGAATTTAACCCACTGTGAAGCACCTCAGGAACTAAAAGGAAATTCATGTATCCACTTAACAATCTATAAAAACATTTAAATGGCATGTGCTTCCATGTGGCACTGAATAGGATTCAATCTCTGGGCAGACAGACTTTAAAAAACACCTTACCTCCTGGCTAAAACTTCAGGCAGCTGTTTCTAAATCCTTAAATAACTCTGAGCTATTTACATTGTGAATTGTCCTGAGATGAGACTGGAGTAGAGACACTGCAGGAAGCCTGTCTGAGAAGCTTTAGAACAGCATTGAGGGCATTCTGCCCTGCAGAGATTCCATGTGGTGTTTCTTGAAGATGGACCCTATGGCTGGGGGAGCAGAAGTCCAGGCTTCTTTGGCCACACTCTCAGCACCCACAGTGCTTTGTGACCTTCAGGGTCAGTGCTTGGGAAGCGTCTGACTGTCTCCTCAAACATCAGCCGTAAGGTTAGGGAGTTTGATCCCTGCTTCTCTCCACAGCCACTGCTGGAGCTGACCATCAGATCAGCAATGTCACCTTAGAACCCATTTCTGTTTTCTGCCTATACCACTTTTTGTGGATGATGCATTCCCTGAATTTATCTCTTGCTGGGTAAAGTGACTATTGCTTTTATTTCTCCACACAGGACTCCCGTGTGGCCAAGCAGTTGGGCCTTGGTCATGCATTTGTGTTTGCCTTATGTACACTAGCTAGAATTTACAGCTTCTTATGGTCCCTTCTAAGTTGCACACCATAGAACAAAAAAGACCCAGAGACTAAAGTACAAGACTGCTGACCCTCCACTGCCCCCTGGTGTGGCTCCCAAAACTTCATTTTATTTTTCTTGAGCTTTCTATAAAGGTTCCTAGTTGTACCTATTGCAGTCGAGGAATTAAGTGCTACGTAATATAAGGAAAATAGAGGGCCTATTTGATCAACAAATTGATGGAGCCAGATTAGCAGGCATGTTAGGAATAGCGACGGCAACGTTGGTTGATGCAGTGATTTTTAACCCTTTTAAGTTATACTTGCCTTTCACACTCCAAGCTGTGAGTACTCTTCATTGAGAAAAAAAGCACATGGAATTTTCTAATTTTACAGACTATTTCAGGGGGTTCAAGGGCCTCTTGAAGTCCAACCATAGATCCCAGGTTAGAAACTCCTACCTTCGCATTTTATAATTCACACACACACACAAAAAAATTCACAAGTCACTCTCATATTATCTCTCTGACTCTCATAAATGAACCTGCAGGGTCTGTATTATTATTAACCTCATTTTTTCAGAAAGAACTGAGGCTCAGACCAGTGACTTCCTGACATCACTTAGTAAGTAAATTATTGGGGCTTTACAACTTCAAATTCTTTCTACTGTGCCATATTGGCCTGTATTACCTGCATGGGGCCATCTCTATATACTGATTAGGGAGACCAAGCAAGTCCCAGTATCTTTTTCTGTACTCGGAACTGTGAAGGCACAATGTGATGTGTAATTTCTGGGTGTAGATGGCCCTAGACTGAACTGATGGACATTATGCTAAAAGGCGAGCTTGCCAGTGAGGGCTGCCTTACCCAAGGTGAACAGTCCGGATGTGTTTCTGGATGCCTGCTGCGGTGCTCAGCACTTTGCCACAGTTTTTCCAGAGGCATTTGAACATCACTTTCATGGAGTTCTACACAGGAGAGAGAAAGTTATGCTGAAGTGAAAACTAACCCATTTTATTTCTGTCCTCCAAACATATATATGTTTATTAGAAAAGTTAGAGCTTCATATCCTTTTTTCTGTAACTTGGCCACCGTTCCAGGAAATACCCCAGCTGGTGAGTATCTTGATGACCTCAGACATTTTCCCACATCCTATACAAGAACTGAGCTCAGCTGGAATGTTTCACTTCAGGTTTATTGAGCTGGCCACAGTAAGTTAGCCTTGAATAATGGTGGCTTTTTTATTTAACATTCAGTAAGCACTTACTATGTGCTAGGTGCTGTCCAAAGTGTTTATTTCATTTAATCCTAAAAGACAGATACTATGATTATCCCCATTTTGCAGATGTAAAGACAGCTTCAGTAAGTCAATGCGCAGTCAAAGAACTGGTTAGTGGCAAAGCTAGGATATGAATCCAAGGAGTCTGGCTCCAGGAACCACCCTCTCCATAGTACACAATTCTGCCTTCTTCAACAAAGTCTCAGTATTTTCCAAAACAGTCCAGCACAGTGATTCAGAGCACTGATTTTGGACTTACTTTCTTGGGGGATCAGTCTCTTATCTATAAAATAAGAACAATAATAGTACCTGTCTCAGAGGGTTAGTACAAGGATTGAATGAGGTTATGGAAGTGAACCATTAGCAGAACACTGACAGGAGTGAGCGTTCGATCAGTGGTGGCTATTACGGTATGACGGTGACTATGCTTCCTGGAGTTAAATGTTATAGGAGAATAAGTGTTCTCCAGGGAGGTCCCTTGTCATTGGGATGCTTTCTCTTTGCTGCTTGTTTCCTCAGGCATGGTGACAGACACTGCATATGTTCACCAAACTCCACTTCTTTCTCCTCCTGGCCATACAACTGGACCTCATTTCCCAGATCCCTTGCAGTCAGTTGGGGCCATGTGACTGAATTAGGGCTGGTGAAAAGCAGAAAGAGTGATATACACCCCTCCCAAGCCTCACCCTAAATACTTCTCCACTGATGTCTCCTTCACCCTACCACAACTGGCTCTGCTGACTAGATGTACAAATCCTGAAGGTCTTAGGGGATGGCAGAGCCACTAGATCAGAGGTTCTTCTGTTTGCTATGGACTTTTTCTACAGCCTGGTGAAACCTATGCATCCCGTCTCAGAATAATGTTTTTTAATGTACAAAATAAAATACATAGTATTACCAAAAAAAAGCAAGTACACTGAAATATGTTTATTGAAATACTAAAAATGTTTTGTGACATAGAAATATATGTACTTTCTGTTAACATATTAAATACTACCGTAATTTCAAAGTAATATTAAGGTGTCATTATACTTCATGACAGCTGCTACAATTATGATATGAGAAATATCTATTATTTTTATTGGTTGCAAAGTGCTAATATTCTGGTTTGAGGCTCTCAATCATAATTGAAGGAAATACTATAGTTAGAAAGTTATTGACAATAAAGATATGCTTCCCCCTTTCCCATCCAAGTTACTTCATCAGAAAAGTGACAGCTTCGTGGACCCCGGGTTAAGAACCCCTGCCCTTGGAGGAAGGGGCTTGAGTCCCTGGAGGACTGTGTGGAGCAGACACCTGCCCCTTCTCACCATCTGCATTGGACTATGCCATGAGAGAGAAATAAACCTTTACTGTGTTAAGCTGCTGAAGTTTGGAACAATAAACCTGTTAAAATAGTAAAGCTACCCTACTAATAAACAGTGGTGACACCTTCCTGAACTGATGGGATTTACTTAGCTTTGCTAAACATGTCTAGTAGGATTTCTGCCATTGAGTAGCTGTGATTCCCGTTGTCATAATCCTGATTCTACGAAGCAATCATTTACATGTTTAGAAGATGACACATCTAGCTATAACTGATGGGATTAGTATCCTGTTGACTGAACTGGACAGCCACCTTCACTGAAGACTTTCTAAATGGAAAAGGCACTGGAAGCTCCCAGAACTGAGGAGTGTCCTGTGTGTTGGGAATGGTCTCTTTCAACATGGCAAGTAGAGGACAAAGTGTAGTTGCGTGTTGCTGCAGTCTGTTAGAGTAGATTGGTGACAACAGAAAAAGCCCACCTTTCAGTGGCCTGCTGTGGCCAAGAGGCTCTGCCCTGGGTGGCCGGCATCCTTCTTGCCACTCCTGGGCCTCACAACCAGCTCAGTGATACTGCCCTCTGCAATGTGCAGTACTGAGGTGTAGCTACAGGAGCTGGAACTAAAACTGTTAGTGGGGTGTGAAGATAGCTGAGAAGCAAAGAACTGTTGTTGTTGTATGCTGTCGAGTTCATTCCATAGGAGACTTTAATGTACACACTCCTGATAAGTCTGTGTTTATTCCAAGAAGACAGCTCACAATGCTCAGGCTCCTTGATCTCCTTGGGCCACTGCAAAGGAAGATGAGCCAAAGGAGGAGAGTTTCAATCCTGCCTTCCCACCGCCCCAAGGTCCACAAAAAAGGAACTCTGCTTGGTAATTTTTATTCAAAGCACCTAACTTGACCTATCAATATTAATGAACAAAGCCTCATACTGTGAGTGCTTTCTGCCCATTTTTAAATTATGAAGTTACACTGTAGGAAATACATTGCCCTTAAGGGAATTAAGGAACTCAAGCAGAAATTACAAGTACCTGATAGTCCACATATCTGTCTGAATGGAGTTGCTATAGATCAAAACTTTTTTGCTTTATTCAAAACATTTTTGCTAATGACATTTCTTTAATTAAACAAAGTATTAAGCACCTACTATTTAGCAAGGCCATCACCTGTCTGTTAGTTTGTGATACTGTGGTAGCTTGCATGCTGCACTGATGCTGGAGGCTATGCCACTGGCATTTCAAATACCAGCAGGGTCACCCATGGTAGACAGGTTTCAGCAGAGCTTCCATTAAACTGAAAAGAAGGACCTGGTGATCTACTTCTGAAAAAAAAATTGGTCAGTGAGAACCTTAGGGATAGCAGCGGAGCATGTCTGATATGGTGCTGGAAGATGAGCCTCTCAGTTTGGAAGGGACTCAAAATATGACTGGGGAAGAGCTGCCTCCTAGAGTCGACCTTGATGACATGGACGTTTAAAGTAAAGCTTTCCGGACTTCATTGCTGATGTGGCACAACTTAAAATGAGAAGAAACAGCTGCAAACATCCACTAGTAACTGGAACGTGGACTGTATGAAGTATGAATCAAAGAAAATTGGAAGTCATCAAAAATGAAATGGAATGCATAAAGATCGATATCCTAGGCATTAGTGAGCTGAAATGGCTGGTATTGGCCTTTTTTTTTTTTTTTTAATTGTGCTTTAGGTGAAAGTTTACAGAGCAAATTAGTTTCTCATTAAACAATACACATATTGTTTTGTGACACTGGTTGCCAGCCCCGAGATGTGACAACACTCTCCCCTTCTCAACCTTGGGTTCCCCATTTCCATTCGTCCAGTTTTCCTGTCCCCTTCTGCATAGTCTAGTATATATGGTTGAACTACATGTGTTACTATTTGTTTTATAGACCTGTCTAATCTTTGGCTGAAGGGTGAACCTCAGAAGAGACTCCATTACTGAGCTAAAAGCATGTCCAGGGGCCATACTCTTGGGGTTTTCTCCAGTCTCTGTCAGACCAAGAAGTTTGGTCTTTTTTTTTTTTTTTTGTGAGTTACAATTTTGTTCTACATTTTTCTCCAGCTCTGTCCAGGGACCCTCTATTGTGATCCTTGTCAAAGCAGTCTGCAGTGTTAGCCAGGCACCATCTAGTTGTGCTGGACTGTCTGGTGGAGGCTGTGGTAGTTGTGGTCCATTAGTCCTTTGGACTACAATCTTTCCCTTGTGTCTTTGGTTTTCTTCACTCTCCATTGCTCCAGATGGGGTGGGACCAGTATGTGTCCAGCTTTCCTGTTCTTTCCTGTCTTCTCGTCCTTGTCCCTGGGCTGGTGTCCTATTTAGTCCAGTTTGGCTGGTGTCCTATTTAGTCCAGTATGGGCCTGTTTAATCTTTGGCTGAAGGGTGAACCTCAGGAGTGACTTCAGTACCGAGTTAAAAGGGTATCCAGGGTCCATACTCTCAGGGTTTCTCCAGTCTCTGTCAAACCAGTAAGTCTGTTCTTTTTGTGTGAGTTAAAATTTTGTTCTACATTTTTCCCCAGTTCTCTCTGGGACACTCTATTGTGATCCCTGTCAGAGCCATCTGTGGTGATAGCTGGGTTCCATCTTGTTGTGCTGGACTCAGTCTGGTGGAGGCTGTGGTAGTTGTGGTCCATTAGTCCTTTGGACTAATCTTCCCCTTGTGTCTTTGGTTTTCTTCATTCTCCCTTGTTCCAGGCAGGGTGGGATTGTGGAGTATCTTAGATGGCCGCCCACAAGCTTTTAAGACCCCAGATGCTACTCACCAAAGTAGGATGTCAAACATCTTCTTTACAAACCATGTTATGCCAGTTGAGCTAGATGTCCCCCAAGACCATGGTCCCCAGCCCTCAGCCCAGTAACCTGGTCCCTCAGGGAGTTTGGATGTGTCTCTGAATCTTCTATGACTTGGCCTTGGCCAAGTTGTGCTGATTTCCCCAGTATTGTGTACTCTTACCCTTCACCAAAGTTACCACTTATCTATTTTCTAGTTGGTGTTTCCCTCTTCCCCCTCCTCCCCCCCCCGCCAGTAACCATCAAAGGTTGTTTCTTTCTGTGTGTAAACCTTTTCATGAGTTTTTATAATAGTGGTCTCATACAACATTTGTCCTTTTGTGACTGACTTATTTCACTCACCATAATGCCCTCCAGATTGTATTGGCCATTTTGATTTGGACAATCATAAGGTCTACTATGCTGAGAATGACAAACTGAAGAGAAATGGCATCACATCCATGGTCAAAAAAAAAAAAATTTCAAGGTCTATCCTGAAATACAGTGCCATCAGGGATAGGATAATATATGTTTGCCTACAAGGAAGACTAGTTAATACTACTATTATTCAAATTTACACACCAACCACTAAGGCCAAAGATGAAGAAATTGAAGATTTTTACCAGCTTCTGCAATCTGAAATTGATCAAACATACAATCAAGATGCATTGATAACTATTGGTGATTGGAGTGCAAAAGTTGGAAACAAAGAAGGATGGGTAGTTGGAAAATATGGCCTTGGTGACAGAAATGACGTCGCAGATAGCATGATAGAATTTTGCAAGACCAAAGCCTTCTTCATTGCAAATACCTTTTTTCAGCAATGTAAACAGCAACTATGCACATGGACCTCACTGGTGAGAATACACAGGAATCAAATTGACTACATCTGTGGAAAGAGACAACAGAGAAGCTCAATATCAGTCAGAACAAGGGACGACTGCAGAACAGGCCATCAATTGCTCATATGCAAATTCAAGTTGAAGCTGAAGAAAATTAAAACAAATCTGCAAGAGCCAAAGTAAGACCTTGAGTATATTCCACTTGAATTTAGATACCATCTCAAGAATACATTTGATGCATTGAACACTAATGACTGAAGACCAGATGAGTTGTGGGATGACATCATGAAAAAAGGAAAAAAAAAAAAAAAGACCAAAATGGATTTTGGAAGAGACTCTGAAACTTGCTATTGAATGTAGAGTAGCTAAAGTGAAAGGAATTAGTGATGAAGTAAAATAGCTGAACAGAAGATTTCGAAGGGCAGCTCGAGAAGATAAAGTATTATAATAAAATATGCAAAGACCTGGAGATAGAAAATCAAAATGGAAGAGCACGCTTGGCATTTATCAAGCTGAAAGAACTGAAGAAAAAATTCAAACCCTGACTTGCAATATTAAAGGATTCTATGGGTGAAAAATTGAATGATGCAGGAAGCATCAAGAGAAGATAGAAGAAATACACACATTCACTGTACCAAAAAGAATTGGCTGACATTCAACCATTTCAGGAGGTACCATATGATCAAGAACCAATAGTAATGAAGGAAGAAGTCCAGCCTGTACTGAAGGCACTGTAGAAAAACAAGGCTGCAAGAACTGATGGATTAGCAACTGAAAAGTTTCAACAAAGGGATGCAACACTGGAAGTGCTCACTTATCTATGCCAAGAAATTTGGAAGACAGGTATTTGGCCAACCGACTGGAAGAGATCCATATATGTGCCCATTCCAAAGAAAGGTGATCTAACGGAACGTGGAAATTATCAAAAAATACCATTAATATCACATATAAGTAAAATCATGCTGAAGATAATTCAAAAACAGTTGCAGCAGTACACTGACAGGGAACTGCCAGAAGTTCAAGCTGGACTGAGAAGAGGACGTGGAACAAGGGATATCATTGCTGATGTCAGATGGATCTTGGCTGAAAGTAGAGAATACCAGAAAATGTTTACCTGTTTTATTGCTATGCAAAGGCATATGACTGTGTGGATCATAACAAATTATGGATAATGTTGTGAAGAATGGGAATTCTGGAACACTTAATAGGGATCCTGCAGAACTTGTATGTAGACCAGGAGGCAATCATTTTTAACAGAACATTGGGGATACTGTTGTTGTTAGGTGCCGTCGAGTTGGTTCCGACTCATAGTGACCCTGTGCACAACAGAACGAAACACTGCCCGGTCCTGAGCCATCCTTACAATCGTTGTTATGCCTGAGCTCATTGTTGCAGCCACCGTGTCAATCCACCTTGATGAGTGTCTTCCTCTTTTCTGCTGACCCTGTGCTCTACCAAGCATGATGCCCTTCTCCAGGGACTGATCCCTCCTGACAACACGTCCAAAGTATATAAGACGCAGTCTCACGATCCTTGCCTCTAAGGAGCATTCTGGCTGCTCTTCCTCCAAGACAGATTTGTTTGTTCTTTTGGCAGTTCATGGTATATTCAATATTCTTCGCCAACACCACAATTCAAAGGCATTAATTCTTCTTCAGTCTTCCTTATTCATTGTCCAGCTTTCACATGCATACGATGCGATTAAAAATACCATGGTTTGGGTCAGGCGCACCTTAGTCTTCAAGGTGACATCTTTGCTCTTCAACACTTTAAAGAGGTCCTTTGCAGCAGATTTACCCAATGCAATGCATCTTTTGATTTATTGATTGCTGCTTCCATGGCTATTGATTGTGGATCCAAGTAAAATGAAATCCTTGACAAGTTCAATCTTTTCTCTGTTTATCATGTTGTTGCTCATTAGTCCAGTTGTGAGGATTTTTGTTTTCTTTATGTAAGAGGTGTAATCCATACTGAAGGCTGTGGTCTTTGATCTTCATTAGTAAGTGCTTCAAGTCCTCTTCACTTTCAGCAAGCAAGGTTGTGTCATCTGCACAACGCAGGTTGTTAATGAGTCTTCCTCCAATCCTGATGCCCTGTTCTTCTTCATATAGTCCAGCTTCTCGGATTATTTGCTCAGCATACAGACTGAATAGGTGTGGACCTGAAGCACGTACTGATGAAGATCAAAGACTACAGCCTTCTGTATGGATTACATCCTAACATAAGGAAAAAAAAAAAAACTTCACAACTGAACAATAAGCAACATCATGATAAATGGAGAAAAGAGTGAAGTTGTCAAGGATTTCATTTTACTTGGATCCACAATCAACACGCATGGAAGCAACAGTCAAGAAATCAAACGATGCATTGCACTGGGCAAATGCGCTGCAAAAGACCTCTTTAAAGTGTTAAAAAGCAAAGATGTTACCTTGAGGACTAAGGTGTGCCTGACCCCAGCCATGGTATTTTCAAGTGCCTCATAGGCATGCAAAAGCTCAGCAATGAATAAAAAAGATAAAAGAACTGATGCATTTGGATCATGGTGTTGGTGAAGAACATTGACTATACCATGAACTGCCAGAAGAATGAACAAATCTGTTTTGGAAGAAGTAAAGCCAGAAAGCTCCTTAGAAGCAAGGATGACGAGACTTTGTCTCATGTTCTTTGGACATGTTATCAGGAGGGTCTAGTTTCTGGAGAAGGACGTCATGCTTGGTCAAGTAAACGGTCAGCGAAAAAGAAGAAGACCCTCAATGAAATGGACTTACACGGTTGGCTACAATGGGCTGAAACATAGCAATGACTGTGAAGATTGCACAGGACTGGGCAGTATTTTGTTCTGTTGTACACAGGTTCATATGAATGGGAACCAACTCCACGGCACCTAACAACAGCATTATGTATCAAAGGAGCACTGGTGGTGGAATCATTAAGAGCTTGGCTGCTAACTGAAAAGTTGGTAGTTCAAATCCACTTAATGGCTCTGCAGGAGAAATACCTGGTGATTTGCTTCCATAAAGATTATAGCCTAGAAAACTCAATGGGGCAGTTCTGCTCTGTCATATGAGGACGCTATGAGTCAAAAACCTACTTGATGGCACCTAATAACATTATATACTAAGAGCAGGTGACACGTATGATACTGGAGAATATAAGCCTGGAACTCAGGTAAAGTCAGGGCTTTAGATATAAATTTGGAGTTAGGAGCTTGTTATGAGGTGAACACAAAAATATGTTGATTTCCTAATCCCTAGTTCTTATGATCCTGTTTGGAAATAGGTTCTTTGAAGATATTATCAGTTAGGGTAACGTGAGGTCATACTGAGCCCTAATTACATATGACTGGTATCCTGATAAAAGATAAAAAGACACAGAGACAGAGGAAAGATGCCATGTGATATAGCTGCAAGCCAAGGGATGCCTGGAGCTACCAGAAGCTAGGAGAGAAGCATGAAACAGATTGTCCCTCAAGCCTCAGAAGGAATCAACATAGTCAACACCCTGATTTGGGACTCTCATCCTCCTGAACTGAAAGTAAATTTCTGTTTATAAGCTACTTAGTTTGTGGTATTTTGTAATGGCAGCCCTAGAGCCAATACAGAGCTGAAGGAATATTTAAAACCTGAATCTGGATGAGGTCATCTAGAAATGCAGTTAGAGAGGATGAAAAGTCCCAGGCCTCTGCAGCATCCAATTTTTCATGTTGGAAACAGAGAAGAAGCCATCAACGAGAAGGGAGTGAGATGAGGACAGTGGGATGTTATAAGCACAAAGAGAAGAAAGTGCTTCAAGAAAAAAAGATGTGACCAAGTGTACTGAATGACTAGGAGGTGTTCCTGAGGGTTGGCATATGCATGCTGCTGGTGACCCTGACAAGAGCAGATGGACGGAAGTCAGACTGGCATGGTTTGGAGAATAAATGGGATTTAAGGAAATGGAGAGAATAAGTGGAATCAACTTTTCCAAGAATTTTTTCAGTCAAGATAGGGTTTGTAAAAATGAGTGATACTAAAGTGAGTTTTTATGCCGATGGGAATGATTGTGAAGACAAGGAGAAGCTGAGGATGCAGTAGAGATGGAGGGAATAACTCCAGGGTGAGGTTCTTGAGAAGGCAGGAGGAGACAGGCGGTAACATCTACGGCGCAGGTGGAAGGGCTGGCTCTCCACTGGAAAAAGAGGAAGCCAGATAGCATGGCTGCAGTTAGTTTGCTGGTTTGGTGAAGGGGAAAAAAAGCATTTCTCTCTGAGTGCTACTAATTTTTCAGTGAGGTAAGAGGTGAGATCAAAGCTGAGGGCAGAGAGGGGAGGCTGTGTGGAGGTATAAGACCAGAGAAGAAGATAATAGTTGCTTTACAGAGCAGGAAGGGAACAGGCAAGGCACATGGTATTCCATACTTCTGGAGAGGAGACAAGATACAGGAAAAAAAAAAAATCCCAGGACTTGTCCAGTGTCATTTGATGATTCCCAACTGTTACTCACTTAAGGCTTTCATAATATTTAATAGTATTATACAACATATAAAGCCTAATCCCTTCTACATCAAAAATGGAGGAATTTTTTTAAGGCCTCAAATGGCTGACTACTTAGGAAATGACAACCACAGTAGGGTATGTATATAAATATATATATATACACACACAGACATATATATATATATTCAACAATTTCTACATCTATAATTCAGTGACATTTATTACATACTTCAAGGTGTATAACTATTATCACTATCCTTTTCTGAACTACTCAATCACTATTAACATAAACCTCAATGCTTTCTGAGCAAAAAGTCCCCTCCCCTGCAACCACTAATAAGGTTTGGTTTCTATACACTTGCTTATTTAAGTGAGATCATACGGTATTTTGTCCTTTTGCGACTGACCGATTTTGCTCAGTATGTTTTTAAGGTTCATCCATGTTGTGATATGTATCAGGATTTCTCTTTATAGCTGAGTGAGCCATGGTATGTCTATACCCCATTTTGTTTATCCATTCATCTGTTCACGGACATTTGTTTACACCTTTTGGCTACTGTGAAAAGTGCTGCAATCAACACTGGTGTACAGGTTTCTGTTTGCATTCTTGCTTTCACTTCTTTTAGGTATGTACCTAGGATTGGGATTGCTGGGTCATACGGTAGTTCTATGTTCAACTTTTTGGGAAACCGCCAAACTGTTTTCCACAGTGTCTATACCATTTTGCATTTCACCAGCAATGGATGAGGGTTCCAATTTCCCCACATTCTCACTAACACCTGTTTGTTTTTTTATCATTGCCATTCTGCATATGAAAATCCAAATTTCCCAGCACCATTAATTGAAGAGACTCTTCTTTCCCCACTGAACAGACTTAGCATCCTTGTTAAAAAAAAAAAAAAATCAGTTGACCATAGATACATGAATTTATTTCTGTATTCTCAATTTTATTCCATTGGTCTATGTGTCTATTATTACACCAGTAGCAGGCTGTTTTAATTAATGTAGCTTTATAGTATGTTTTGAAATCAGGAAGTGTGAGTCCTCCTACTTTATTCTTCTTCAGGATTGCTTTAGCTATTTGGGGTCCCTTTCCCTTCCACAAATTTGAGGATTGGCTTTTCCACTTCTTCAAAAAAGCTGTTGGCATTTTGATGGGGACTGCAGTGAATTTATAGATTGCTGTTTTTTTTTGGGGGGGGGGTAGCACTGACCTCTTACCTGTATTGAGCCTACTAATTCATGAACACAGAATGTCCTGCATTTAGTGGTTCTTTAATTTCTTTCACTAATGGTTTTGTTTTTTAATGTTTTACAGTTTTCTGTTTACAAGTCTTTTTACCTTCCTAGTTAAATTTATTCCTAGGTATTTTACTCTTTTAGATGCTATTGTAAATTGTAATGTTTTCTTAATTTCCTTTTCCGTTTGGTCATCGCTAATGTATAGAAACCCGACTGATGTGGGTTGACTTTGTACTCTGCCACTTTGCTGAATTTATTTATTAGTTCTAATAGCTTTCTAGGGAATCTTTGGGGTTTTCTATGTATAGGACTATTCATCTACAAAAAGAATAGTTTTACTCCCACTTTCCCAGTTTGGATACCTTTTTTTTCTTGCCTAATTGCTCCGGCTAGGACTTCCAGGAAGATGCTGGATAGTGGTGGGTAGGCATCATTGTCTTGGTTCCTGATCTTAAAGGGAAAGTTCTCAGTCTTTCTCCATTGAATATGATGTTAGCTGTATTTTTTTTTTTTTTAAATAAATGCCCCTTATTATATAGAAGAATCTTCCTGGAACAGGCAGTGTTTTTATTATAAGAGGGTGTTAAATATTCTCAAATGCCTTTTCTGCGTCAATTGAGAAGATTGTGTGGTGGTGGTTCTTTGTTCTTTGATTTATTTTATAATGTGTATTACATTGATTTATTTTATAATGTTGAAACACTCTTGCATTCCTGGGATAATTCCCACTTGATCATGGTGTATAATCCTTTTAATGTATTTTTGGACTCAATTTACTAGTATTTTGTTAAGAATTTTTACAGCTATATTCATAAGGGATATTGGTCTGCAGTTTTCTTTTTTTTGTGTGTGGTGTTTTTGGTATCAGGGTAATGCTAGCCTTATAGAATGAGTTAGGAAGTGTTCCCTCCTATTTTTTTTTCTGGAAATGTGTTAGTAGGATTGGAATTACGTCTATAAATGTTTAGTAGAATTCCCCAGTGAAGCCATCCGGTCAGGTCTTTTATTTGTTGGGAAGTTTTTGATTACTGATTTAATCTCTTCACTCTTTATGGGTCTGTTGAGATGCACTATTTCTTCTTGAGTTAATGTAGGGAGTTTATTTTGTTTCTGGGAATTTCTATTCATTACATTCCCTTATAATCCTTTTTATTTTTGTAAGGTTGGCTGTAATGTCCCCACTTTTGTTTCTAAGTTTGGATATTTTCATCTTCTCACTTTTTTGCCAGTCTAGCTAAACGTTTGTCGATTTTATTGATCTTTTCAAAAAAACAACTTATGGTTTCATTGATTCTATTGTTTTTCTATTTTCTAATTTATTTCTGCTCTGATCTTTATTATTTACTTTCTTTTGGTAGCTTTAGAGTTAGTTTGCTGTTGCTTTTCTAGTTCCTCAAGTTGCAGAGTTGGGCTATTGAATTGGGATCTTTCTTCTTTTTAAATGTAGGTGTTTATCCCTCTGAGTACTGCCTTCACTATATCCCATAGGTTTTGGTATGTTGTGCTTACATTTTTGACTCTTGAGTATTTTTTGATTTCTTCTTTGATCCACTGGTTGTTTAGTAGTGTGTTATTTAATTTCCACATATTTGTGTATTTTTTCGGTTTTCTTTGTGTTCTCATTTCATTTCATTGTGATTAGAGAAAATACTTTGTATGATTTTAACCTTTCAAAATTTATTGAGATTTTCTTAGTATCCTAAACCATGGTCTATCCTGGATCCATGTGCACTGAAGGCTGTATATCGTGGTGTTGTTGGATGGGGTGTTCTATATATGTCTGTTAAGTCTAGTAGGTTAATAGTGTTGCTCAAGGTTTCGATTTCTTTACTGATCTTCTTTCTAGTTGTTCTACAGTAGTAATTTTGTGCCACAAAAATATCATTTATAAGATTGCTGTTCCCACTCCTTGTAATAATATGCCATATAGCTTAGTACTGATTTCCTTAGTTATCATTCATTATTTCATGTAGATGATATAAAGATATCAACCCCGCCCCCCCCCGCCAAAGTACAATGAAACTAATACCCTCTATAAGTACCTTGGAATTACTACAAATTGTAATGTTTAGGTTATCATCTTCTTAACTATTCCCATGCCTCCTTTGGGCCTCTGCCAAGGGCTCCAAAGAAATCTATTGTCCAAAGAAAACTGAGTAATGGTTATGAGGAGATATGATCAACTCTGTATCTTCTTCTTTTATCCCCCTGGGTTTTGAAGATTAATGTTAGGGATAGATTAGTTTTTAGCATGGTAAACTCTTTGAGAGTAGGCACTATGACTTCTTACCCAACACCCTATCCCAGTGCCAAACATAGTGCCTGGCCCAAAAAGTATTTGTTGTGTTGAATCTTGGGAAAGCTGTATTTTGTGGCTACAGAAATGTGCCACATTTGAGACATTTATTTAAGCGTTTTGTGAAATTCACTTAGTAAATGAACTACATTCAAAGAACATTTGTCAAAAAGATTATTTTCTCAAGAATTTCAGAGATTTCCCAGAATGATTAACACTTGATTATCTTACTTGGCTGTATATTAACTTTTCAGTGGAAAGGGTCATGGTGATGCCCTCTATGGTGAGGACTGAATCATAGGTGATTTTCTCTTCACTCTATACAGTATATTACTCTTCAATCTTATATTCCTTGAGCTAGTAGCTACTTTCAAGAGGCAGTCATTTGGACAGAACAAGGGAATACTGCATTGTTAAAAATTAGAAAAGGTGTGCATCAGGGTTGTATCCTTTGATCTTACTTATTCAATATGTATGGCTGAATGAGAAGCCAAACTATATGAAGAAGAATGTGGCATCAGGATTGGAGAAAGGCTCCTTAACAACTTGCAATTTGTATATGACACAACCTTGCCTACTGAAAATGAAGAGAACTTGAAGCACTTACTGATGAAAGTCAAAGACTACAGCCTTCGGTATAGACTTACATCTAAGCATGAAGAAAATGAAAATCCTCACAACTGGGCTAATAAACAATGTTATGATAATGGAGAAGAAACTGAAGTTGTCAATGATTTTATTCTACTGGGAACAACAATCAATGCTCATGGAAGCAGCAATCAAGAAATCAAATGACATATTACATTGGGCAAATCTGCTGCAAATGACTTCTTTAAATATTTAAAAAGCAAAGATGTCACTTTGATATAACTAAGGTGTGTCTGTTCCAAGTCTTTTCAATCTCCTTATATGCATGCAAAAGTTGGACAATGGAAAAGGATGACAGAAGAATTAATGCATTCGAACTGTGGTGTAGAAGAATATGAACTATATCATGGACTACCAGAAGAAGGAACATATGTGTCTTAGGAAAAATACAAGGAGAATGTTGCTTAGAAGCAAGGAGATGAGACTTCGACTCACTTACTTTGGACAAATCATCAAGAAAGACTAATTGTTAGAAAGGACATCATGTTTGGTAAAGTAGAGGGCCAATGTAAACAAGGGAAACCTACAATGAGATGGACTGACACGACAGCCACAACAATGAACTCCAACATACCAGTGATGATAAAGATGGTGCAGGATAAGGCATCATTTTGTTTTGTTAAACATGAGGTCACCATGAGTCGATGGCAACTAATAACAACAACAGTAGCTACTTGAGGAAGGTCTAAGTTCACTAGAAGAGAGTGGAAAATCTGCTGCAGGAAAAGTTATTGTCTAATTTTGAATGACACGGGTCAATAGCAGGCCTTTATGCATTCTGCTTTACGTACTGCAGGGGCCCTGGCGGCATAGTGGATAAGCATTTGGCTGCTAACCAAAAGGTTGGCATTTTGAATCCATGGAAACTTGGAAACCCTACGGGGCAGTTCTACCTTGTCCTACAGGGTTGCAATGAGTCAGAATCGACTTAACGGCAATGGGTTTTGGGTTTCGTAGATGTATAACTAGAGAAAATTCCTGTTGATTTGCAAGGTGGTTGCAAATATGGACTCAGAAACATAATTTTGTATACTGGGAGGACTATAACATGTTTTTGGTGAGGAGACAGTACTGAAACCCCATCACTGAGGGAAAGCCTACAGCTCTGCCTTCTCCCTTACCTCTTCCTTTTGACATTCTCTTTGAATAACATAAAAAAAATACAATATATTTATTATCCCATTATATCTCAGCCTGCCAGATGTTTACCTTCATAATTTGCTCATGCACAGATATCTCCCATCTCTAACATTTGGGGCAATACATATTAAAAAAGAATATATTAGAAGCTTCAAAAATACCTATGATTCTTACCTAATTCAGCTTTTAGGAATGTCTGCAAAGATGTATTTTTAAAGATATTCATCACACTGATTTTTAGACTAGGAAATAATAGGAATAACTTCATGGTGACAATGGGGATTGGTCAAATAAATTCTATATGATTTATGATATTAAAGCAGCTTTAAAAACAAAGTTGTAAGAAAGACTTCTTTGACATGAAAAAAGAAATTCATATTAAGGGAATTCTTAATATTCCCTATTTGCCCCTAAAAGATCCATATGCACCCTTCTCTGTCCTGCTTAGTGCCCCAGGAGGCTGGGAGGCAGAAGGAGAGATTGGAAGATGGAAGGGCATTTATTTCCCAGGCTCTCTTTCTGCCACAGGTGAGCAGTAGCTACATTTCTACCACTTCTGTGGGGTGGCCTCTGCTATAGCTTTATTTCCAGAGTTCTGATAATCCTCTGGGTCCTGGAAACACCTCTCTTACTTCCCCTAAGCCTGAAGGGATACCAGCCATAAGCTTGAGGGCCTCCAGCCTCCTTACTTCTGACCTGCCGACTCCCACTACTCACTTGGGTTTGATAATTTACTAGAAGGAACCACAGAACTCAGGAAGGCACTGTACTTATAATTACAGTTTTATTATAGCAAAAAGGATACAAATGAAAAGACACCTAGGGTAAAGTCTGGGAGGGCTCTCAACACAAAGCTTCTAGTCCCAAAAAGGGATGTGCTACTCTCCTCCATGTGCACTTTTGTATTTCACCAACCAGGAAGCCCATGGAGCTTCCATATCCAGAGTTTTTTAATGGGGCCTCATTGCGTAATTCAAACTAGTCCCTCTCCCCTAAGGTCACGAGGTGGTCATGAGGTTGACATCATGTTCAGGTCTTTCTGGTCTGGCCAGCCCCCACCCAAGAGTCACCTCATCAGCATAGCCTGTTAGGTTAGGTCTGGTCTGGAGCTTTCATCAAAGACACCTGTGATAACTGGGAAATTCTAAGGTTTTAGAGGTTATCTCTCAGGAACAAAGGACAAAGACCAAATTCTTTGGGTAAAGTTAATGTAAAACCTAAATGACATTAATTTTGGGGGGTTAAAATATGTAACGTAAATACAGATGTATCACTGCATAGTGGAAATACTGGGGAGGGATATCTTATTTTTACATCTATTTCCAAATTTTAAAATTACCTTATTTTTAACTTTAAAAAGCTACTCCTTTAAAAATGGAGGTCAGTCTATATAACACTTCTTACATAACTTTGGAGAATAAAAGTATACTAACAGAATCGCCTCAACTGTAATGAAATCAAGTGGCTTCTCTTCACAAAGGAAAAGTATGTTTTTGCTTCAAAGCATGAGGTCTCTTATGTGGTAGTTAAGTACTTTTCAAAGTTCCCTAACTAAGGGAAACAAACTCTGTTTACAAACCAAGGCTATGAATTGGTCAGGTTTGAACCCCTGCTGAGAATTTGCATTTCTAACCAGTTCCCAGACATGCTAATGCTGCTGGTTAGGGACCAATTCTGAGAACCCCTAGTAGAGCGGCCATTCTCATACATTAAGAAGCACCTGAGGATCTCATTAAAATGGAGATTATGATTCCATATATCTAAGGTGGAAATGCAAATTCTCAGCAAGGGTTCGAACTGGAACAAACCAGGTTGAAGCCCTGCTACAAAGAGACTACTCCCTGTTACACTAAAGGAGAGCAAGCCATGGGAGGAGGACAGGGAAAAAATAGCTAAGTAAACAATGCTCAGATTGCCGCATGGGTCCAAGCTCGCCAAATGAAGCCAAACCAAGCAAAGCTGCTGGGAGAGTCAGCAGGGCCAAGTCCGAGTGCCCATCTGTGTTTCCACTCTGGCTCTTCCTCAGGGCTCTAATAGATGTTCACAAAGCTGGAATGTCCATGACCGTTTGGAAGACCAGTTAAAAATTCACCCTAATACAAAGCACTTGTACTGAGCACCAAAGCCAATGTCACCAATGACTTCAAATCTAACAGAATGGTCTTCCTGATGTAAAGCTGAGGATGAAAAGGAAAGGTGCAGGGAGGCCAGCATTGGTTGAGAACTTTTACTGGTACTTGGCCCTGTACTGGGGACTTTCACACATTTACCTTATTTAACACACATTATGACCCCACCCTGGAGGAGAGCCGAAGCTCTGGGCAGTTGCAGGCAGATGTGTGAAGTCTCACATGTGCCCAATTTGAGATTTGCAGTAGCTTCCAGGCAAGCTTTTTAGAATCATCCAACTTTGGAGCTAGAGTTTATAAATAGACAACTTGAGCTTCCTGGAGATTCTTCACCTTTGCAGGACCTTCTGGGTTGTTTCTAAGACCAAATATTGTGGGGCCAAAGGTGAGTGAAATCTTGAGCTAAGGCTCCCTGATGATCTCCCTCCTAGCCCTTCCAGTGGCAAGCCTCAATCCTATTTTTAAATTGGTTTATAATTGGAATACATGGAGTAGCTTCTTCTTCTTCTTTTTTTTTTTTTGATAGAACTGTAGCTGATACACAGGACTGACAAGATGACCACTGAAGGTCACCTTCAGTTCCAAGAGTGGAGGCATGGCTGGATCTTGAAGTATTATATAATGTGGTAAATTAATAATATCTTTAATAAGAATCAGCACAAAGCTGGTTTCTATGAGGCGGAGGTTAAAGATGTCCCAGATTTCCAACTTCTCTAAACTGCGGTACCACTCCATCATCTCTGACACCAGCTACACTCAGCACTCTTCCCTCCCCCATGGGGTTTGGTAATTCACTTCGATGTCTCAGAACTCACGGAACTGTACTTACAGTTAAGTGCTTTGTTAGGAAGTAACAGACTACCACTCAGGATCAGGATCAACCTGGAAGTAACGGGATACAACTCAGACAGGATGCAGTTCATCAATCAGGACAGTTGTCAACCAGGACATCTCTTTCGGCTCCTCCGTCAAGCTAGCAGGTCCTTCATTCTGCTGTTGCACGCGTTCTTCTCAGCTGTGCACGGCTCTCTCTCTTCTGCTACCACCATGCTTCCTGGGGCTTACATAGCTCTCTGTGCAGCTCCCAAGGCTTCTGCTCTGCTGCTAAGCCTTGCTGGGCTTTACCTCGCTAGCAGGAAGAACCCTGCACAGGATCTCCAAAGCCTCTACTGCCAGGCCCTCCTGGCCTCTACACCGCTCGGGCAAGTGTTACAGCTCTTTTGGCTCCTCTGACAACTGCCTGGAGGCACCCTGCTCTGCCAGCAAGCTTCCTGCCCGAAGGCGCTCAGCTCTGTCTCTCTGCTGGCAAGCACCACTGCAACTGTTTGTCAGTCCCATGGTTCCTGTTGCCATATCCTGCTGCCGTCTAGTGCAGTCTTGGTTGTCCTCAGTGTTCCAGCTCTATTAGGAGGTTCCCTCTTCCTCTGTCTTTCTTTGCCTCCCTAAAAACTTCTGTCTGGTTTGGTTGCTTGTATAAGTAAGCTCCTTATTAATTTCAAGGCATGGCCCTCCTGGCAGGACCACAGATTTTATTAATCCCTGTAAGTCACTCATTCCTATTGAGTGGTTTTACACACCCTATTTGCACAGTAAACTGGCCAGTCCCTGAGTGGTGCATAAAATAGAGCAAGCACAGGGCAGAATGCAGCCCAATCAATCATTTTTGACAGAATTATAAACCCAAGACCCTTTGCACTGTACATGCCTAGGGAAAAATCAAAGCTATATTCCAAAAAGTACACAAGTACCACTTTACTGTCCATATTACCATAGCGCAGCCTGGGGTTAATAACCAGGTTGACTTTTCTGAGGCAACTGAAAAGAGCTTCAAATATGTTTTTACAGAGATCGGTGTGCGCATGTGTGTGTTGGGGGGTGGATACTCATACATCCAAGTTTCTGCAGAGAGTCATCAGGGTCCTTGAGGGAAGGAGGAGTTGTTGTTAATGGCCCTCGATTCCAACTCATGGCGACCCCATGTGTGCAGAGTAGAACCACTCCATGGGGTTTCCGAGGCTGTGACCTTTCAAAAGTAGATGATCAGGCCTGTCTTCCGAGGCACCTTTCAGCTAGTCGAGCGCTTAACCATTTGCACCACCCAGGGACTCTGAGGGAGAGGGTCCAATGATCCTACCTGGCAAGTATGCTGAATTACACCTTGTTTCCTCAGCCTGCCTCCATTTTGAAGGAAACCACACCTCTTGGCCGTAAGGCTTGGACAGTGTTTCAAGGTTAAGAGGTCCACTCAGACCCTGAGAAGGTGTCAAAGGACTGATAAGGGAACCAATGTATTTAAAAAAAAAAAAAATCAGTAACTGCCAGGAAGCTAGGAGGGGTTCCAGCTGTCTTTTACTGGGGAAACCTTCCTCTTTGGGACTTTATTTATTCGTAAAATGAGAAGACTGAAATAAATTAGTTGTTTTCCACCACTGCTCTGTCAATCTTTGAGGTGTATGAGGTTAAAGCAAAGTGATGTGTGAAGTCAAATGTCTATCAAGCATGGATTAAACGTCTCCCACTTATATGTACTACCCACCTATACATACTCTCACCCATATATATATATATATATATAGATGCTGTGGCGATAAGTAAATAAAAAAATGAAAAATATTTTTGTAAATGGAGTCATAAAGAACGTTCTCATTTTTGTCTGGCTTAATTTCCTCAACATAATTTTTTTTTATTGTGGTGAAACAGATATAACAAAACATTTGCTATTTCACCCATTTAGTGACATTAATTATGTCCATCACCACTACTCATTTCCAGAGTTTTTCATCACCCTTAACAAAAACTTTCTACCCACTAAGCAATACCTTTCCATTTCCCCCTCTGATCCTCCCCTGGTAACCACTAATACATTTGGTCTTTATGCATTTGCCTATTCTGGATATTCATATAAGTGGGATCATATAAAATTTATCCTTTTGTGTATGATATTTCACTCAACATAATGGTTTCAAGGTTCATGTCATAGCATGTATCAGAATGCCATTTCCCTTTATGGCTGAATAATATTCCATTGTACGTATATACCACATTTTATTTATCCATTCATCTGTTGATGGACAGTTGGATTGTTTCCATCTTTTGGCTTTTGTGAATAATGCTGCAGTGAACATTGGTGTACAAGTATCTGTTTGCATCCCTGCTTTCAATTCTTTGGGTATACCTAGAAGTGGAATTGCTGGGTCATAAGGTAAAAAAAAAAAAAAAAAAAAGGTAGTTCTATGTTCATATTTATGAGGAATTGCCAAACTGTTTTCCATAGGAGCTGTACCATTTTACAATCCCACTGGCAATGGATGAGGGTTCCAATTTCTCCACATTCTTGTCAACACTTGCTATTTTTCATTTTCAGGATCACAGCCATCCTAGTGGGGGTGAAGAGGGCATTGGTGGTTCAGTGGTATAATTCTTGCCTTCCATGCAGGAGACTGGCTTCAGTTTCTGGCCAACGCACCTCATGCAGCCACCACCCTTGTCTGTTAGTGGAGGCTTGCATGTTATGAGGCTGAACAGGTTTCAGCAGAGCTACCAGGCTAAAATGGACTGGGAAGAAAGGCCTTGTGATCTACTTTTAAACATTAGCCAATGAATACCCAGTAGATCACAATGGTCATATCCACAACCAGTCACAAGGATGGTGCAGGGCCAGGAAGTGTTTCCTTCCACATGCATGGGGTCGCCATGAGTTGGGGGCCAACTTGACAACAGCTAAGAACAACACTGGTGGTGAAGTGGTATCTCTATGTGGTTTTGATTTGTATTTCCCTGATAACTAATGATGCTGAGCATTTTTTATGTCCTTATTGGCTATTTGTATATATCCTGTGGTGAAATATTTATTCAAGTCCTTTGCCTATTAAAAAATTTTTTTTATTGTATTTTAGGTAAAAGTTTACATAGCAAATTTAAGTTCCCATTAACAATTTTTGTACAAATTGTTCCATCACATTGGTTACATTTTTCATAATGTGTCAACAGTGTCATTATTTCCATTCTGTTTGTTCTGTTTCCATTAATCTAGCTTCCCTGCCCCTCCTTAGCTTCTCATCTTTGTTTTAGGGTAAATGTTGACTGTTTGGTCGTATATAGTTGATTATTTAAGGGAGCACAGTATTCACAGATGATATTTTATAAGCCAATCTATTATTTGGCTGAAAGGTGACCACTAGGAGTGGCCTCAGTTCTAAGTTCAAAAGATATTTTAGGGCAAAAGTCTCAGGGGTTCCTCTAGTCTCTATTAGTCCAGTAAGTCTAGCCTTTTTTTTTAGGAATTTGAGTTTTGCTTTACTTTTTTCCGTTTGGGACCTTCTATTGTGTCCTAGGTCAGAATGGTTGGTATCGGTAGCTGGGCATCATCTAGTTCTCCTGGTGTCAGACTAGATGAGGCCATGGTTCATGTGGGTATAAGTCCTGTGGACTAGTTTCTTCTTTGAGTCTTTAGTTTCCTTCGTTCTCTTTTGTTCCAGATAAGTGGAGACCAATAGTTGTAGGTATTCTTTACATATTCTGGATATTAAACCCTTATCAGATATATCACTCTCAAATGTCTTCTCCCATCTGTAGGTTGTCTTTTTGCTTTGTTGAAATTAAAGTTATTTGATGCACAAAAGTTTTTAATTTTGATGCAATCCAATTTATCTATTTTGTCTTTTGTTGCTCATGCATTTGGTGTCCTACATAAGAATCCATTGTACTGAAGCATTACCCCTAAGGGTTTTATGATTTTAGCTCTTATATTCAGGCCTTTAATTCATTTTTAATTGTTGTATATGGTATGAAGAATGGGTCCAACTTCGGTCTTATGCATGTGGAAATCCAGTTTTTCCTGCCCCATTTGTTGAACTCAACATGGTTCTGAGATTCATCCACAGTTTCATGTATCAGTAGTTTGTTTCTTTTTATTGCAGAGAAGTATTCCATTGTGTGAATATACCAAAAATTGATTATCCATTTTCCTGTTGATAGACATTTGGGTTGTTTGCAGTTTGGAGCTATAATGGATAAAAAGATTTAACTTTTATCTGTAAGTCTTTTTTGTGCACATGTTTTCTTATCTCTTAGGTAAATATCTAGGAGTGGAATTGTTGGTTCACATGGCAAGTGTATATTTAACTTCATAAGATATTCCAAAACTGTTTTCCAAAGTGGTTGTGCCATTTTACATTCACATCAACAATGTATGAGAGTTTCAGCTGCCCACAATTGATATTTTGTACATAAAAGGTACCTACTGTATGATTTCATTTATTTGAAATAAAAGTTTGTACTCTATTACTGTCCTAAAGATTGGCACTTTGATCCCCCCCCCAGTGGAGCCGTGGAAGAAAGTTCTGGCAATCTGCTTCCATAAAGACTGCAGCCAAGAAAACTGGTCACCCTGAGTCAGAATTGACTCTATGACAATGGATTTGATTTTCTTTTGTTTATAATATAGGCAAAATTAATCTAAAATGGTAGAAATCAGATTAGTGGTTGCCTGTTGGGGGAGGGGAGTGGCATTTGACTGCAAAAGGCCTGATGAGTGGTAGATTGGAGTGGTGGTTACCAGGTATAAACAGTCAAAACTCACTGAAGTGTACATTTAAAATAGTTCCCTTTATTGTAGGAAAATTCTATCTAAAGTTGATTAAAATGAATTAAATAACAACAAAAGCATTCCTGAATTAATAGTTATTGTTGTTAGTTGCTGTCGAGTCAACTCCAGCTTATGTCAACCTTATGGGATATGTGGAGAGTAAAATTGGCTTTCTTGGCTGTGACTTTTGGAAGCAGACCACTAGGCCTGTCTTCCAAGGTGCTTCTGGGTTTGAACTGACAATCTCTAGCAAGCAGTTGATCATTTAACTGTTTGTATCACCCAGGGAGACCTTAGTAAATCCTAGTCATCATATATCTTCTCAGTCAGTGAATTCTGAAAGTGCATCTCATCTTTGGGGACATCTGTAAATTTCTAGACATGATCAAGGGGTCCTCTAACTTGGTCAGGTGGGGATTGGGCTAGGTGATTTCTGAAGTCCTCTCAACTCCAATACTCTGGGTCCTAATATACTACACGGCAGATTATTCTAAGACCCTGTCACTAAATTGCCTAGATTTCACTCTTCTTTACCCTTGATCCTCGCTATGAGGCCAATCAGCTCCCATGCTCCAGCTGACGATGCCGTGTCATCAGCATAAAATCCGTGCAGTATGACACAGAGCTGCTTTTCTTAGCACGGCCCTCCCCAGCCGGTCTAACAGATGGGTCTATTTCTGGAGCAGCAGTTCTTGCAAAGGCACTCTCTGCTCAAAATTAGTGGGTTAGGAATTAAGTGAGTATAGAACTGGGCTGCGACATGCTTGTTCTTGAGGGCTTTATGGGTTTGTTTTCTTTTCAGAGCAGTCATTCACGATTTAAAGTGATTCAGTGATTTTTGGTTCTGAAAGACTGAACATGCAGAGTAGAGCAAATGACTAATTCATTGTTTACTGCTGTGCTACTATTACCGAAGCACCTTACGTTAACTCAGCACTTCCCTCTCTGACTTCAGATTCTCCCCCATACATAGGTAAAACTATTCATGGCTGACAGACTTATAAATAAAAATGAAGGTTGGAATTTTGTAATTCCCTTTTGAGTTGCTGCTGACTTTCTGAAATGTGGAGTCCTGAGTCAGATTTCCTTGTGTGTTCCCAATTTGCGCCACTGTCACGGCTGACCTCACTCTGTGCATTGTAGGTTGGTCTCTTAGATTAACCCCAAATAAGCATGAGGTGGCTGAAGGTATCCAGAGTCATCCTGAGCTATAGCAGCATTGATATGGTCAATGTGGGAGTCAGGATGGAGAATGGCAGGCAAGCACCTCCTCCCCTCAGCCTATGCTTCTCCAATTTTCCATTAGTCAGTTGTTCAAAAACCAAACCAAACCAAACCCATTGCCATCAAGTTGATTCCAACTCAAGGAGAACCCATGTGTGCAGAGTAGAACTGCTCTTTGTAGGGCTTTCAAGGCTATGACCTTTTGGAAGCAGATCTCCAGGCCTTTCTTCTGAGGCACCTCTGGGTGGTAGTAGGGTGCTTAATTGTTTATGCCACCCAGGGACTCCTAGTCAGTTGTCAGGAGGGTAAAAAGAATAACACTGGCAGGTAACATTTATTGCATTTTCCATGTCCTCTCATATAATCCTCACAACAACCCCATCAGGATGCAGGTATCACTATCAATACTTTATAGATGAGGAAACAGGCTCAGAGGGGTCAAATGACTTGCTTAAAGTCACGTAAGTACTAGAGCTGGGATTTCATGTTCAGGAATGGACAGACCTGATGGAATTGGGAATCTGATATGAAAAAGAGCACATAATCTTTTTTTTTTTTTTTTTTTTTATCAGCACAATTTGATTTTCCAGGGGTCTTCTGGATTGATGGTTAACTCTTGGCCTTCCCATGAAATGCATTTTCTCCCAAAGACTCCTGGAGTGGCTGTATTTAGGGTCACTGCATCACCCTGTGGCCATGACTGGGAACTGCATCTTCCCCGAAGTTCCAGAGTCCTAGCTCCTGCTGTACCACAGTTTTCTCAGCGAGGTCAGTCCATCTGATCTTCCAGAAGAAAAATTCTGCTAGAACTGGGCTTTATGATGTTGGCTGGGAGAGAGAAGCCTTTATTTCCTTTCTTGCATTCTCACCTCCTTTGACTGAAGGATGCTTCCTGTAGGAAGTGCCCTCCAGCAGAGAGCCTGGACTTCCTCACTCTGGCCTCCATTTTTTTCTGTGCCGTTTGCACACTGTTCCCATCTTGACATGCACTGCTGGCTGTAGCTGTGGCTGATCATTTTCTCTCCAGGGTATTCTCCTCTGTGGGCAGAGGGAAATGTGGGTTTCTTCAACTAATTTGCCTTAAGAGAATTGTGTGCTATTTAAACTAAACTGATCTTATCTCTGCCACATTATAAGCTACAGGATCTTGGGCTATTCACTTAATTTCAAGGATGCTCTTTTGCAAAATGGGAATATGAGGAAGATTATTATTATTTTTAAATGTTTTATTGTGTTTTTGGTGAAAGTTTACACAGGAAGTTAGGTTCTCATTTTACAATTTCTATACATATTGCTCAGTGACACTGGTTACATTATTTACAATATATCAGCATTCTCATTATTTCCATTTTGCTTGTTCTGTTTCCATTACTCTTGCTTCCCTGTCCCCCCTAGCCTTTTCACCTTTGGTCTAGGGTAAATGTTAACCAACAGGTTTCATCTAGATGATTATTTTGAGGAGTACAGGACTCACAGGTGATGTTATTTATTTTATGGGCCAATCTGTCATTCGACTGAAAGGTGACCTCTGGGAGTGGTCTGAGTTCCAACTTCAAAGAGTATTTCAGGGCAATAGTCATGTATGTTCATCAAGTCTACTGGTTCAGTAAGTCTGGCCTGTTTTTTTTTTTTTTTGAATTCGAGTTTCGTTCTATATTTTTCTCCCATTCTATCGTGTACCATCCATTGGGTCCCTGGCTAGAACCGTCGGTAGCAGTAACTGGGCACCATCTAGTTTTTCTGGGCTCGAGGTAGGTGATGTTGTTGTTCATGTAGACTATTGGTTCTGTAGACTAGTTTCTTCTTTGAGTCTTTGGTTTCCTTATTTCTCTTTAGTTCCAGATGAGTAGAGACCAATAGTTGTATCTTAGGTGGCTGCTCACAAGCTTTATGACCCCAGATGCTAGTCATCAAACTAGGATGTACAACATTGTCTTTATGGACTATATTATACCAATTGACCGAGTTGCCCCCCAAGACTATGGACCTAAGCCCTCAAATCCAATAGATCAATCCTGTGAGGTGTTTGGTTGTGTCTAGGAAGTATACATAACTATGCCCCTATGCGTTTTATTTTATACTTGAGAATATATGCAGCACACAGAAACATGTATATATATATATACATATGCTTACAGTTACTCATATAAACCTTCCTATACATACTTATATATCTGTATAACCAAGCACACTTTTTAGTTGTTATTACTGTTGCTGCAAAGTTGTATATACCCCTATGATTTTTTTTTGTACAAATTGTTGAACATTTCTGTGATGATTAAATGAAATGCTGCATTTAGAAGTGTTTTATAAACTGTAACTAAATTTGCAAATGTAGTTATTGTCAGCATCATCATCTTAGGAAATGTTTCTTCCTCTCTACTAATAGTAAGAGATGATCCGTAATCTTTGCAAATGTACGTCACACTGTCTTCCTAGAACATGGATCTCCATAAGAGGTGAGAGCAAGGTGTGTGTGTGGCGTGGAGGTTGGAGAAAGGAAGGATAAGGTAGCATCCATAAAGATGAGGAGAATCACATAAAGAGAATATCCCCTCTCTTTATTTGCTGTTAGGTGCCATTGAGTCAGTTCCAACTCGTAGCTACCCTATGCACAACAGAACGAAACACTGCCAGGTCCTGGGCCATCCTCACAGTCATTGCTATTTTTGAGCCCACTGTTGTACCCACTGTGTCAATCCACCTTGTTGAGTCTTCCTCTTTTTTGCTTACCCTCTACTCTACCAAGCATAACGTACTTCTCCTGGGACTGGTCCCTCTTTGATAACATTTCCAAAGTACGTAGGACGAAGTCTCACCATTCTCCTTTCTAAGGAGCACTCTGGCTTTACTTCTTCCAAGACAGATTTGTTCATTCTTCTGGCAGTCCATGGTATATTCAATGTTCTTCACCAACACCATAATTCAAAGGCATGAATTCTTCTTCAGTCTTCCTTGTTCATTGCCAGCTTTTGCATGCATTATTAGGCCATTGAAAATACTGTGGCTTGGGTCAGGTGCACCTTAGTCCTCAAAGTGACATCTTTGCTTTTTTAACGCTTTAATGAATCTTCGTCCAATCCTGATGCTGCACTCTTCTTCAGATAGTCCAGCTTCTTGGATTAGTTGCTCAGCATATAAATTGAATAAGTATAGTGAAGGGATATAATCCGAAACACACCTTTCCTGATTTTAAACTATTCAGAATCCCCTTGTTCTATTCAGCTGCCTCTTGGTCTATGTACAGGTTCTGCATGAGCACAATTAAGTGTTCCAGAATTCTCATCCTTCACAATGTTATCCATAATTTGTTACAATCCACACAGTCAAATGCCTTTGCATAGTCACTAAAACACAGGTAAACATCTTTCTGGTATTCTCTGCTTTCACTAAGATCCATCTGACATCAGCAATGATACCCCTTGTTCCACGTCCTCTTCTCAATCCAGCTTGAATTTCTGGCACTCCCTGTTGATGTACTGCTGCAACTGTTTTTGAATTATCTTCAGCAAAATTTTACTTGCATAAAATATTAATGATATCATTCAATAATTTCTGCATTCTGTTTGAATCTCCTTTCTTTGGATTTCTTTGGAATCCCCTTTTCTTCTAGTTGGCTTGCCAGGTAGCTATCTTCCAAATTTTTTGGCATAGACAAGTGAGTGGCGCCAGTGTTGCATCCATTTGTTCAAACATCTCAGTTGATTTTCTGTCAATTCCTAGGACCTTGTTTTTCGCCAGTGCTTTCAGTGCAGCTTGGACTTCTTTGTGCAGTACTATCGGTTCTTGATCACATGCTACCTTATGTGATCTTCATCATTGTTTCTATCACCAAGGCCATATGTTCCAACCTCCAATCCTTCTGTTTCCAACTTTCGCATTTCAATCACAGTGCTTATCAATTCATCTTGATTGCATGTTTGATCAATTTCAGACTGCAGAAGTTGGTAAAAATCTTCAGTTTCTTCATCTTTGGCATTAGTGGTTGGTGCGTAAATTTTAATAATATTCGTATTAACTGGTTTTCCTTGTAGGTGTATGGATATTATCCTATCACAGACAGTGCTGTACTTCAGGATAGCTCTTGAAATGCTCTTTTTGAGGATGAATGCGATGCTGTTACCCATCAATTTGTCAATCCTACTATGGCATAGTGGGCCATATGATTGTCTGATTCAAAATGGCCAATATCAGATCATTTCAGCTCACTAGTAATGCCTAGGATATCTATCTTCACACAGTCCATTTCATTTTTGATGACTTCCAATTGTCCGAGATTCATACTTTCATACATCCACGTTCCAATTATTAGTGAATGTTTGCAGCTGTTTCTTCTTATTTTGAGACATGCCACATCAGCAAATGAAGATCCAAAAAGCTTTTACTCTGTCTGTGTCATAAGGTTGACTCTGCTTTGAGGAGGCAACACTTGCCCAGTTGTATTTTGAGTGCCTTCCAACTTGAGGGGCTCATCTTCCAGTACTGTATCAGACAGTATTCTGCTGCTATTTCATAAAGTTTTCACTGGCCAGTTTTTTTGGAAGTAGATCACCAGGTCCTTCTTCCTAGTCTGTCTTAGTCTGGAAGCTTCGTTGAACCCTGTCAACCATGGGTGACCCTGCTGGTATTTGAATACCGGTGGCATAGCTTTCAGGATCACAGCAACATGCAAGCCACCAGTGTGACAAACTGACAGACAAGTGGTGGTCTTTTTGCTTAGAGGTTCCAAAATGTCTATTAAAATGTTGCCACATCCTGTATGTAGGGCTTTATGACTTATGAGCCCTTTCCTACTTATGATCATGTTTATTGTCATGATTGTCCTGAGAGATGTGTGAAATACGTGTTTGCCTGTTTTATAGATGAAGAAACGTGACCAGAGATGTGAAGATTTTCTTAAGTTTTGAGGCTAGCAGAGTTGAGTTTAAAAGGTGGATCTTTTGATTTCTAATCAGGGCTTCTTAATTTATCACATATCATGATATCTCTCTACAACATGGAACAAAGGCTTTCCAAACATTTTTGATCATGAGTCACAGTAAGAAATCTATTTTCCATAACATACCCTTACTCATAAGAGTATAACTGAAACAATAATATCAAGAAATGATACTCACCTTTATTATGTATAATGCTCTCTATTCTGTCCTATTCATTTAAAAAAGTACAGTTCATGACTCATTAAATCAATTCAACCAGTATCGGGTTGAGACCCATAGTCTGAAAAATACTGATCTAGAAGGTTTTTGAACAATCCTCACAAAGCATGTGATTAATACAATGGCCCATGGTTTCAAATGAATATTATAAATCAAATGAGAGAATGGCAAGTAAAATAAAGTGAACTCAGAAAGTTCTACCAACTAAAATGTATTATGTGGTTTAAGCAAATTAATTTTTAGAAATCTTTTGAAATATTCTAAAAACTGTAAAGTAATTGTATCACAGATGAAGCAGAAAATTAGTTTCATACATAATTTTAATCATTGCAGCTCCAAGTTGAGGAAGTGTCTAACAAATGACCATGGGTCATGGGCAGTCTTAGGTGGCCTGCTGGGGAAGGTTCTTACTGATCCTGGGTCTTTTCAGCCTCACTCACAACCAATCACTATCGGGAGCACCCATGAACCAAAATAAATGTCTGTGTAAATGTAGGATCAGAAGCTACAAGCTCGTAACCTAGCAATTCAGAATGTTCGTACACATGGGCTTTTAAAATGAAAGCAGGAACGATCACAGGTGAATAAGAAACAAGCAGTTGAGCATTTATGAAGCGCCTAGTCTAAGTAAAAAATATTGGTAAAATTGGCTACTATAATTTAGAAAAAAAGTAATTTCATTTTCCACTCTCTCAGTGACATCAAGGATGTTGTTGTTGTTAGGTGACGTCAAGGAGGCTCTGACTCAAGGTGACCTTACGTGTAACAGAACAAAATGTTGCCCTGTCCTGCACCATTTTCCAGACCAATGATGTTTGAGCCCATTGTTGAGGCTACTGTGTTAATTCATCTCCTTGAGAGTTTTCCTCATTTTTGCTGACCCTCTACTTTACCAAATATGATGTCCTTCTGAAACAATTGGTCTTTCCTAATGTGTCCAAAGTAAGTGAGAAAAAGCCTTGCCATCCTTGCTTCTAAGGAGCATTCAGGTTGTATTTCTCCTAAGACTGATTTGTTAGTTCTGGCACTCTGTGATCTACTCAATATTGTTTGCCAAAATCACAATTGAAATGCATCAGTTCTTGTTCTGTATTCTTTTTTCATTGTACAGCTTTCACATGCATATGAGGTGATTGAAAAGACCATGACTTGGGTTAGGTGCACCTTAATCATCAAAGTGACATCTTTGCTTTTCAGAACTTTAAAAAGGTCTTTTGCAGAAGACTTGCCCAGTGCAATGTGTTGCTTGATTTCTTGACTGCTACTTCCATGAGCATTGATTGTTTATCCAAGTAGAGTGAAATCCCTAACAATGTCACTTTTCTCCAATTTATCATGTTTTTTATTGGTCCAGTTGAGAGGATTTTTGTTTTCTTTTCAGGTGCAATCCATACTGTAGGTTGTAGTCTTTCAGGCAGCAGCAGTTCATAAAAACTTCAATTTTTTCCTTCATCTTTGGCATTTGTGGTTTGTGCGTAAATTTGAATACTGATCGTACTGATTGGTCTTCCTTGTAGGCCTATGGATAACAACCTATCACTGACAGTGTTGTACTTCAGGATACGTATCAAAATGTTCTTTTTGACGATGAATGCAATTCCATTCCTCTTCAATTTGTCATTCTCAGCATAGTAGACCACATAATTGTTGGATTTAAAATAGCCAGTACCAGTCCATTTCAGCTCTCTAACACCTAGGATGTCTATTTCATTTGTGATGACTTCTAGCTTTCCTTGATTCATTTCATTTTGGGATAACACACCCATGTAGGGCCTTTCCTCACGTTTTAGGCCACCATTATCTCTCACTTGCAGTAACGCCACAATTTCTGAAGGTCCCTTTTCTGACCCATCCTCCACAGTTGAAAACGATGTCTCTAAGATGCGTAATGTCCATGTTTCTCTCCTATTTAACTCTGTCTGATATTTCACATCTCTCTCCTATTTCTCCTATTTCTATCCCTTTGTTAGTTTCCCATTGTCCATTTGTTCCCTGCCTACTCAACCAATCATCCCCGCTCCCCTTCTATACTCCATTCATACTGAACTTGTTCAGATTCCCTGAAAGTGCGAACACTGGGCCTTTCCAGGTGTCGCTCCTTCTGTCTGAAACACCCTTCCACGTACTCCTCATCTGACCAACTCCTATTCATCCCTCAGGATGCAGCTGAGATGTCACTTCTTCTGGGAAGCCTTCCATTTCCCCCAAGACAGAGTCAGGCGTCCCTCTTAAGTGGTCCCACTACATCCTGGGGACAGCTTTTAGGACTCATAATTATTATTGGCTCTTTACACATTAGTCTCCACCTACCCGGCTGTCAATACCTTGAAGAGAGGGGCTATGTCTTTCTCTCAGGGCATCAGCATTTTGCCTGATGGGTGCTCAATAAATATTGGTTCACTTAATAAAAAGAATGAATGGCAACAGTCCCATTTTCATGTTACTCTCACTAGTCAAAGTAATTTTAAGTTCAAAAGGCCAAGACAACAGGTTAGTCTATGCAAGAGCCGTGTGTTCAAAATTAGTGACTGCCAGCTTCATTCTACTTGGTGATGGTGACGGTGTTGTTAATTGCCGTTGGCTCTGATTCATAAGGAAACCCTGGTTAAGTGCTATGGCTGCTAACCAAAGGGCTGGCAGTTCAAATCCGCCAGGCGCTCCTTGGAAACTCTATGGGGCAGTTCTACCCTGTCCTATAGGGTCGCTATGAGTTGGAATCGACTGGATGGCACTGGCTTTGGTTTTTGGTTTTTTTCCAATTCATAATGTTGGTCTTGTGCTGTCTTCATGATTGTTGCTATGTCTGAGTCCATTGTTGTGGTCCTTGTGCCAGTCTACCTCACTGAGGGTTTCTCTCATTTTTGCTGACCTTTTACTTTACCAAACATGATATCTTTTTCTAGAGAGATTGTTTTTTCCTGATATGTGTCTAAAGTAAGTGAGTATCAGGGTCTGTGTAGAGGGATAAGTCAAAAAGAAACAAGGATAAACATGGTCCTTACTTGTTCATTCATTCCTACTCTCTAGTATCTTGTGGAGTTGGTCTGTGTCCTCCAAGTATATGCCATTTTTTAATGAAGCTATTTTTCTTTTCCTTTGGTGACATGGCTGTCTTCCAAACTAGTCGAAGCTTATAGATTTTAAATACAAGCCTCACCAATGCAACCTAATTGTAATGTAAGAGTGTGAATCCGGGCTCAGCTGCTATATTAGATATGCCAGGCTGTGAGGGGCTTTCAGCAATGCACCCTAAAAAAGCACATGGGTTAGGGGATTCCTTGTGCTGTGGGTCTTTGCCCCAACACCGGACCATGCTTTATGAGCTTCAGGATCGCACCCTCAGGTGACCCCAGAGGGAGATAGACTGCTGAGGGCTGGCTATGCAGCTTGGAACAACAGGAAGAGGCTTCAGGTCTATGCTTTGGTCCTGCCTGCAGGAACCCAGTGCTGGCCTCTCTCCCCGACTGGTCAAGGAAAGGCCTGGTTTCCTTGGGGACCCATGAGATGCCAGAACAACTTCAGCCCCACTGCCTGAGGGAGTGGTGAGAAACAGCAACCCTTCATGCCACTGCCTCTGGAAAGGACAGGACATTATTGCCCTGTTATCTAGGTAAAAAGTGTTGGAGACCAGAAGGTTAGCCCTTATCCACATGGACACACCAGAGTGCATGCCTGTGCAACCTCCTCTGTTACACATGCTGAGTGATGTCAAGAGAGATGCAGGGAGGGAAGATGTTGGATCAATGCCATCTCTTTGTTTTCCTCTTTGAAATGAACTGGGGAAAAATGTTGCATTGCAGTCCTCAAGGTTTTGCTTTGGGCTTTTGTTCGTGAATAGTCATTCATAACGAAGCTACCTACACCAAAATGAAAAACAATAAATAATGGCTTCATATTTACATGGTGACTTTCAAATGATGTTAAAAATGTTTTCAAGATATAGCAGTCATATTGCTTTATTCTTTGAAGTAGAAATGCTTTTGAAAAGTTATGAGTGAACATGATAATGTAAATGTACTTTGTTTTAGTTATCTAGTGCTGCTATAACAGAAATACCGTAAGTAGATGGCTTTAACAAAGAGAAATTTGTTTTCTCACAGTCTAGTAGGCTAGAAGTCCAAATCCAGGGTGTCATCTCCAGGGGAAGGCTTTCTCTCCTTGTCAGCTCTAGAGGAAGGGCCTTCTCGTCAATCTTCCCCTGGACTAGGAGCTTCTCTGTGCAGGAACCCTGGGGTCCAAAGGGTGTACTCTGCTCCTGGTGCTGTTTTCTTGGTGGCATGAGGTCTCCCTGTCTGTCATCTCACTTCTCTCTTTTATATCTCAAAAGAGATTGGCCTAAGGACACTATCTGATCTTGTAAATCTCGTCAATATAACTGCTACTAATCTATCTCATTAACATCCTAGTAAGAGGATTTACAACACAAAGGAAAATCACATCAGATGACAAAATAGTAGATAATCATACAATACTGGGAAATCATGACCTAGCCAAGGTGACACATATTGGGGGGACACAATTCAATCCATGACATTCCACCATTTGGCCCCCCCAAATTCATGTCCTTGCCACATGTATAACCTTCACCCCATCATATCATAGCAAGAATCTTAAGGCAAGGCCAAGTTCAAAATCCAAAAATTCCTCTTCATCTATGAAACCAAGAACACAGGTAGGACAGGCACAAGCTAGACATTTCCATTACAAATGGGAGAATTTCGAGGGCAAGTAACAGGCACAAGCGAATCAGCAGAACACATTACATTAGCCCTCAGGGCTTGAAAATAATCCTCTGTTCTGAGACAATTTACACAATGGCCCTGCCCTTCAGAGTCTAGGTACTGGCCACACTCTCCAGATTCTGAGTGGAGGCCCCTCAGCTCTGTGCTTCAGCTCCACATTCCAGGCCTACTGGGACAGCAACTCTGCTCCCTCAGCTTTAGGCACACCATTTTCCTATTCTATCTGAGGGATGACTCCACTCTTAGAAACACCAGAGGCCATGGCTCCACCCTTTGAAACTCCAGAGGTCCTGGCCATACCTTTTGTGACTGAGGCAGCTCAGCTTCCTATGTTCCTTGTCTCTTCAGCTTTTGCTTCCTTCACCTCGTGGCCCTTGGGCCTCACACCCACATCTGCCCTGCTGGGGCAAATGTTCCAAAGCTCTATAGCTCCACCAGTAAGTGCCTGGAGGCACCCCACTCTTCCAGGAAGGCTCCTGCGCAAGGCACTCAACTCTCTTGCTCTGTGGGTTGGCTCTAGCGCCGTCTCTCGCTGGTCTCCTGGTTCTGGTGCTGCTGGTCCTCTGCTGCTGCTTCTTACCATCTGCACCTTCTCCAGTGTTAACCATTCTCCTCACTTTCTTCTGAGCCCTCCATGTACTCACAGTTTCAAAACTGCTTCCACATTTTAGGTATCTGTTAGAGCAGCACCCCGCTCTCTCGGTACCAAATTCTGTTTTAGTTATCTAGTGCTGCTATAACAGAAGTACCACAAGTGGATGGCTTTAACAAGGAGAAATTTATTTTCTCACAGTCTAGTAGCCTACAAGTCCAAATTCAGGGTGTTGGCTCCAGGGGAAGGTGTTCTCTCTTTCTCGGCTCTGGAGGAAGGTCCGTCTCATCAATCTTCCCCTGGAATAGGAGCTTCTCTGCACAGGAACCCCAGGTCCAAAGGACACACTGTGCTCCTAGTGCTGCTTTCTTCATGGTACGAGGTTCCTCTGCTCACTTCTCTCTTTCACATCTCAAAAGAGATTATTGGCTTAAGACACTATCTAATCTTGTAGATCTCATCAATATAACTGCCGCTAATCCATCTCATTAACATCATAGTGATAGGATTTACAACACACAGGAAAATCACATCAGATGACAAAATGGTAGACAATCATACAATACTGGGAATCATGACCTAGCCAAGTTGACACATATTTCTGGGGGACACAATTTAATCCATGACATACTCAATAAGAACGAAAAGAACGTGAATGTTAGGTTTAGACAGATGTAGGCTTGAATTGGGGTTCTGGACCTTTCTAACCTCCTTCACGTGGTTTATTTAAATGTATCATCTCTCTGACACTCAGTTTCCTCCTCTGAAGAAGGAAAATAATACTTATTGTTGACGACTGCTGTGAGGGTTAAGTAAAAATGTAAACAATTGATTTTTTAAGTTAATTAGATCTCCTTTTTCACTTTTATTTAGTAAATATGTAATTTTTGGTATGTAAGTACATGTGTTTATATCACAGCTTTTATGTATTATTTTACATGCAGTTTTATAAAAATGAGATACAAAATATTCTTCCCAAGAAGACTTCGGGGCAGATTAAAGCAGAGAAAAAAATTTTTTTAATTACATTTTACATATGAGAAAAATTAAGTCCCACTAAGAGACTGAGTTAATTACCAAACCCAGCCGGGAGTCTAATTTTCTAACTTCCAAATACTGAGAAGTTCTAGGTTACCTTATATTATTAACCCTTTACACTAATGCAGTGACATAACCAGAGGATGGGACATGTACACTTTGAAGAAACATATCAACACCTTAATCATTTTTGTTTTAGATGATGGAATTTAATTTATTTTGAAATTTCAAAGAACATCAAAGGGGAACGTAAACTGTTTCTGTTTATTAAATTGGGGCATGGGTTAAAGGAACATGAGCCCTAAGCTCAGACCGACTCTTCACAGTGGGACAGAAGGCACATTCACGTAAGTAAAAACAGAAAACGGTGTATCCAACAAACCTTTCTTTTCCTGGGAATGGGCTCATCAAAGAGGAGGTTGCTGGCCTCTGACTCGTCGATGCCGTCGTCAGGCTGAGCCTGGGTGCGGAAGGGTTTGAAGCTGTCGGCTGAGAGTGGTGGCGATGGCGTGGATGGGTTGGACTGGTCGCTGGGGGCACTCCAGCTCCAGTAGCCGCTGCTGCTGGTACTGGAAGGCACGCATCCTCCTTCCTTCCAGGATCCGCTGAGGCCCTCTGTTCATTCACACAAACACAGCGTCAGTACTGGAACCTCTTATGTGAGCCAAGGTACGATTCAGAGTGAGAAGAGGCATTTGTATCTAGGAGAACTTCGAGTCTATTCTTGTCAAAGCACCTGCAGCCTACTCAGTAATTTGCAACAGCTGGCTATGTAAGTTTTTATTTGATTTACGCCTAAAAAAGTGTCACACTGTAGTTTATAAACATCTAGTTATTTTAGCCACATGGTAACTTAGGTTTTTCTAAGAATCTTCTGAGGTGGGTTATGTTGCAATTCTAGCTCCTAGGGATGTCAGTGAAGATTATATGGGAAAAAAAAAAAAGCGATTTGTTTCTAAATTTCAAGAGCTGTTGGTGTACTGACTGCAGTATTTCTGAGAGGATATTTTTTGCAGTATTTCTCCCAAAGCGTCTGGTCACAGAACTCCCCCTCCCCTATTTTAGTTTTTTTAAAGCAGCTTCTCATGGGACTTGTGATCCTTTGAATATATACTTACAGAAAAATTTAAGAATCTAAGAGAAATAATTTCTGGATAGTTACCCAGATAAAGCCATTTACCACTTTGCTTATTGTAACAAACAAGAGTGCTTTGCATATTGTGCGTTGTTTACATTTTACAAAACTCACTCACGCAGACAGTCTCACGGGTTCTCATAACATCTGTCTCTCAGAGTAAGGATCATCACCACTGTACAGATGAGAACCCTGAGGCACCGGGGAACTTAAGTGACCTGCATACGGCCACTGACTAGTAAGCAACCCTAGGACATCTGGACCCCAGCCCTGATCTGCCAATCGGCCTTCTTCAGCGAATGCTGGCCTTGTGTTGCTGAAATCCTGCATTCACTCCTGCAAAGCTGGGATCAGATAAAAATGTATTGGAAATAATTACTAATAATTTACCTTTCCACTTACTGTGGAAAACATCATGAAATGTTTGCTAATGGGAGATCTTTGCCCCAGTTAGAATGTCTTCAGGGGTTTTTTAATCACTGGATTTGCTTTACCTTTCAAGATAAAAAATACCCATTCTTAATTAGCATTTGTATTAATCCTACTTTCTTTTTGGGTAATTTCTCCTCCATATGTATGTGCATGTTGAATATATTAAAACTATAATCTAACTACAAGTTGGAAAAAAAATTCCCCAAATGCCTCATTTAAAAAATGTTGTTAACCAATATGTAATTAGGAGTGAAGTGAGGATGAACTGTGGGCTAGCATTCATAGTAAAACTTCCTGATTACCTTCACCTAATTATAGATTTCCAGTATATTCTTCAACTATGTCAAGTAAAAAGTTCAGTTAGAAGAGTGAGGTTTTAAAATGAAACAGCAGGAGTAAGTTACCCATCTCATTAAAGCAATGAGAATCAAATTGTAATTCAGAATCAAATACTAGTGATTTATGCAGGCTCACACCTTCTCAAGATCAACAGGACCAAATTAGCCCCTCACTCCCTGCAGCCTACACAGAAGACAGCTGCACCCACCAGACCTGGAGTTGCCTACTGTCAACAAGAAAGTTCCATTCAATACAACACGACTTTAAGAGAAGCCTAATGTAAGGCTTTCAGTAATATTAGCTGCTACGATGAACTCCTGGTGGCGTAGTGGTTAAGTGCTACAGCTGCTAACCAAAGTGTCGGCAGTTTGAATCCACCAGGCACTCCTTGGAAACTCTATGGGGGCAGTTCTACTCTGTCCTGTAGGGTCGCTATGGGTCAGAATCGACTCGATGGCACTGGGTTGGGGTTTTATGACGAACTCTATAAAGTTCCTGGTGCTAGATGTGTAATCATGCAAAATATGAAAACCTGAATTTGAGAACCAACTTGTTATCACTTCGTAACATCACTTCATGTCAATGCCGAAAGTTAATTTTCTCACCGGCTTGTGAATGACATTTCCTTTAGAAATACTATTTAATCAAAAGGACAAAGTGACATAGAAATGAGTTTTTCAGAAAAAAATCAGGCCCAATTAATTTTATTCCTTAGGGGGCAGTCTCTACTTGTCTTAAGTATTTGCCAAAAATGCAGACAGGCACTGTTGAAATCACGCCCTCCTAGAAGACTCGTATCCTGACAGAATGATTCTTTTCAGGCACAGAAAAGGATCACAACAGTTTCTATAAATTTCCTAATATATAATAATTCTGGAGAGAATCATTTATTCCTGAAAATATAATGCCTTCATTATAAAAATTGCTTTTCCTATTTAAGAATTTGTTTCTTGTTTCAGACTGAATGAGCCAGATCAAACAATTTGGGCTTATTAGTTGAGTCATTTTTCTTTTTAACCATAAATGAACACTGAATTATTTTCTAAAAAAGTTTGTATCAAAGAAGCAGAAAGGCTTATTTTTAATTTTAACCTTTCGATGGAAGAGAACATTAACAATGTTCTCAATTTAAAAAAATGTTTAAAAACAGCGATTACGTTTGAAATATACTTTCTTTTCTCTGAGGATTCCATGGAATTCTGCAATTCTTTTTTCCTGAAATAGGTTCTGGGGGTGCCTTCACATTACTGTTTTTATTGGCTCCCTTCTTTAGCAGATCTGTCAAACTGAGAAAGATAAATCAGGAAATGTTTGCCAAGCATCCCCCAGAAGGGATGTCAGGTCATTCATTAAATAGGCTCATTTCAAGAGCATCTTATCTAATACCTTCTAGAGATGTGGCGTCACCTCAGCTTGGGGGAATCATCATGGTGGGCACTATTGATTTATGATATTGATTTGAATTCCCAACACCCTGGCAATTTTTCTCCATTTACAATTTCATTGGAACGTGTTTTCACTGGCTGGTAAACAAATTTAAACACCTCATGCTTACAGTTAAATTATGCTTCGACCACAGCTGGGTTTCATAATTGCCTATGCTGGCTTTAGAGGGAAGGTTTTCTCCTACTGGTAGGTTTCATTCAGGCTGTTGGTGGTGTGAACTGCTATAGAGTTGGCCCCCAACTCATGGCACCCCACGCACAACGGAATGAAACGCTGCCTGGTCCTGCGCCATCCCCTTGATTGGTTGTGGATCAGACCATTGTGATCGATAGGGTTTTCACTGGCTGATTTTCAGAAGTAGATTGCTAGGCCTTTCTTCCTATTATGTCTTAATTTGAAAGCTCTGCTGAAACCTGTTCAGCATCAAAGCAACATACAAGCCTCCACTGACTGATGGCTGTACATGAGGTGCACTGGCTGGGATCAAACCCCATTTCATTCAAGTAGTCTCAGCGAATTACATTACAGTGATTTGTAGTTTGGTAAAAAAAAAAAAAAAATTTTTTTTTTTATCTCCCTTTACTACTGCTCTGTGAATGTGCTTGCTCAAGCCTCCAGTGACTCCCTTAGTGACTCCCTTCTTGATGCAGAATTTTTTTCTAATCCTTTTCACCCTTGACCTTCTGAAGCATCAGATCTCTCTCCTTGAAACACATCTTTCCCTTGGCTTCCTTGTTGCCACACTCTCCTTGTTGTCCTCCATCTCTCCAGTTACATCTCAGGCTCTTCTTTCTCTGCCAGTCCCTTACATGGTGGTGTGCCTCAGGGCTTCTTCTTTAGCCCTCTTCCCTTCTCACTCTGCATCTACATAACTCTCTCAGGGTGCTCTCACCTACTCCCATGGCTTCAAAACATTGTGTTTCAATTCTGCACCCACAGTCTAGATCTCTTTTTCAGGCTGCACCCAAATCTCCACCAGGCATTGCCCCTTAAATGATCCTTAGGCACTGGCAACTAAATATAGTTCAAATGATCTATTGTCTTCTTCAGCAACTGTTATCTCTTGCCCCAAACACTGACCAATGGATCTAGTCCTCTTTGTTCCCTGTCAGTAGTGAATGGCCCCACCTTGCTGAAGGAAACTGGCTGAAGTCATCCTTGATACACCCTTTCCCTCTATGTCCATTGCCAAGTACTGTTTACCCTACCTTCTTCACATTTCTCAAATATGTGCTCTTCGTTCCCACCGTGACCACCATGGTTCGGGACACCCTTTTTTTTTTTTTGTGGTGGTTGGTTGTTTATAAACCTCATCATGACTTTATAGTACTTAAATGATTTTAACAGCTCTCTCATAAAGCTGAAATGTCTAGCCAGGCACATGTAGCCCCTCAAGATAGATGTCCTGCAAGTCTCTCTGACTTCATCCCCTAGTCTTTGTCCTCCTGATTTACCATAGTGAATTATATAAGGCAATATTATATCATGATTAAGACAGTGGATCTAGAATCAGAGAGATACGGAGTAGAATTTCAGCTCTGCCATTTACAAGCCAATTAATCCCTATGTGTGCTTCCATTTCCTCATCTGTAAAATAGTGATAGTAACATCTCATAAAGATGTTGTGAGGATTACATGAGATAAAGCAAGCATAGTGCCTGACATATGGTAAGTATTATGATAAATAGTCTTTTTCTACAAAGAGGTTATACACTACCTGGGACACTGTTTTTCAATGATGTATTCAAACCATCTAGAATGGTACCTGATGAATATATCACTTAATGAATGAAAGAATAGATGAAATAATTCTACTTGATTAAGGAGTTTGGGATATTGTTTTTTAAAAAACATTTATAAATTTTAATCTTCTGAGTTCTTTGATCTCTACTTACCTTCCCAATCAAACAGAAATAATGCTAGGGAAAATAACTTCATTAGACTGATCTTACTGCAGAGATGTATTCTGGAAAGGCAGAAAATATGTGATGGAGCTCAATAAACATGAATGGATGTATGAATGAGCTACAGTGGGGTCTCTGGGAAGATGCAGAGGAGGCTGATGGCTCTGGGGTTTCCACTTCTGCCACATTTCCCCTTGATTCTTTTTAATGGATGAGGATGAAATATTCATTGTGTTTGATAGGAATAGATCCCTCAAAGACAGGCCCTTCCCCAAAGCCCCATACGCCACGCTTACCATTTGGCCGCACTGGAGGACTTCGAACCAAAGGGCTGGTTGACAAGCTGGTTAATACCATTGCTGCTGTCACCTTGTCCATGTCCAATTCTTCTGAAGATTTCCTATAAGATGGGAAGGGACAGTGTTAACTATGCTCACTCTGTATCTACTGTTCCACATGCTACTGCCTATGTTTACTTCTGTAACTTATCTGCATGAAAATCCAGTATTTGTTAGCTTTATCTTATAGCTGAGGAAGCTGAAGCCAAAGAGGTTAAATGATTTGGTCAAAGTCACACAGCATTAGGAAGAGAAAGATTCATTCATGTAATAACTATTTATTAACAGTGTACTAATGGGCTAGACTCTGTTCTAGACATGGGTGATAAGGTAGTAAATACAGACAAGGTTTCTTTTTTTTTCTTTTAAATTTTTTAGTGTGCTTTATGTGAAAATTTACAGAGCAAGGTAGTTTCGCATTCAGTAGTTTGTACATAAAGTGTTCCATCACATTAGTTGCATTCTCCACAATGTGTCAGCACTCTCCCCAACACAGACAAGGTTTCTGCTTTCATGCAGCTTATAGACTAGTGGAGAGAGAAGCACAGTTATCAGTAAACACAAGGGAACCAAATAATTTGATAGTGACAAGTGTTATATGAAGGGTACAAACAGGTTGATGTGACAGGGAGTCTTGGTGGGCTGCATTTAAGGTGGCCAGGAATTTTCTCTGAGGAGATGACACGGAACGAGATGTGGAAAGAGGGGAGGCCTCAGTCATCATGAGCCAGAGAGACATATTCCAAGCAGAAGAAACAGTACATGTAAAAGGCATGTCATCGGGAATGAGCTTGGGATGTTTGAAGAACAGACCAAAAAGTGTGAGAAGTGGAGAGGGATGCACAGCTGGTCATATGGGGTCCTATAACAGTGATGACTTTATTCTAAGGGAAACAAGAAGTCACTGGAAGGCTTTAGGCAGGCCTACTGACATAAGAGTTGGAATCAACTTGACAGCAACGAGTTTGGTTTGGTGACATAATACTTTTTAAAAAGTTACCTGAGCTGCTGTATGGTGAACAGGTTTTAGGGAAAGAAGATTGATTATAAACAAGGAGTCCAGAAAAATGGTGGCTGGGACTAGGGACAGTGAAAAGTGAACTGGCAGGACCGGCTGATGCACTGGGTATGGGAGATGAGCAAAAAGGAGAAATCAAGGATGATGCCCAGATTTTTGGCTTAAGCAATAACTAGGAGCCAATTTCTGAGATGGGAGAGACTGGAGTAGAAATGTAATTCGGGATGTTTAAACTCCAGTGCTCTTTTCATTGCACCTTAGTAGGTGAAATACAGATTGCAGAAGTAGTTACCACGTTGTTAAAGTGAAGAGCCACTGGCAATCATTCATCGAGATGAAGAGGTTGCTCTAGTTCATTAATTTTACTTAGTTAACCAGACTAAGGATTCATAATGATAATGATGGTAGTTAACTCCAGTCAGCTTGTTTGAGCTTATTCCAATAAAGAAGCTAAAATTGAGTGGTAAAAATTTACGTAGTACAGTGACATCAGATCGACCGTGCCACCTACTGAGAGATGAACCCTCTCAAATTAGGGACCAGCTGAGGGAGCATAACAGAGGATTAATAAGCCATAACCACAAAATGAATTGTCACTTTGACAAACGTGGCTTTCACTCACAGGTGTGCTGAATACTTTGTAAAAGCAACGAGCTCTTAGGGATAAAAACTTCACAGAATTGCTTCACAACACAGTGGAAAAGAGGTTCCTAAACTGGAGAAAGATCAGATGGTGCCCAATGTTTTGGGACTACTCAATTAAGTTCACCCTGAAGTTATAAAAATTATTACAAGTTAGCGCTCCAGTGTCCACCATGATGCTAATTTTTAACCATGTCTCTGCCAGAGAAAATACCACGCCATTGCAAAGCAGTTTACTCTTTCTATCCAAGGTACTGAAAAATGGAGATGTTTGAAATTCTCTTCTATAATTCTTCTCAAGGCACTTTATGTTCTTTCTCAGCAAATTATTTCATCAATAGACAAATTACTTGTTTCAAAGACTGGCAATTAAAAGTACTCCTATAACTCTGTAGAAGTTTTCAAGGCAATTTCATATACTTAGGGGGAAAACTGCTCATTCATTTGGCATACTGTATAAAGCCTTTACAATACCCACAATGTACAAGATCCCAGTACTCAGTAAGGTGATGCCAGGTTCTTACAGAAACAATGCCCCTTGAAACAGCACCTTGATGTAATTTTGAGTGTTTTGTTGGTTCAATCTCCCCACGTAGTCATGGTCACATGCGGAAGGAGTAACGTGGGGACCTCGGAGGAGAAATGCTTGGGTAGATACTTGGGTATGGAGAAAAAGAAAGACCGTGGGGGCCTAGGAGTTCCTCTGGCTGTCTGCCCTCCCCAATGCCCAGCTGCTAGGATTATTCCACACCAGCATGGGGGACACCTGAGCAGGCCACTTCCATCATCTCTTCCAAGGTTGGATTGCAGGAGCTGCTGACTTCTCTTTCCGACTGTCTTCTGTTTTTCTCTTATTAACAAAAGATTTAAGACCCAAGATAAGAGGCTCACGCACCTGGCACAGGGAAATGGCATGACTTCTTATGGAGAATGTCTCCCCACCCCAGGCCCTGATTCCTAGAGGGAGTTTCTATACAATCATACCTTCTTCTTCTTCTATATTTTGGTCTCAGGGGGTTTTGAAAAGAGGAATAAACATTCATCTAATCAGAGTGTTTTCATATTTGGGTTACCTTTAAGTCTCCCATTGGCACTGCAGGTTACTAACAACAACAACAAAAAAGAATACATTGCTAATAACTCAGTTAATAACCTGCGTTTCTCAGGGAGTATTTTATCATGCTACATGAAACATTACTGGATAATATGGCCTTGTGCTGAGTTGTGTTTTTGTTTTTATCTTTGTTTAATTTCTTCTGGTACAGTACTATCTAATTACTGATTAATTGGTGCTGCAAATTCAAATCCTTATAATTAAACATGAACAGATGAGACACAAAGTAGAATTTGCTACACTTTGTAGAATCTGCTGCAAAGGTCTTCTGGTAGGTTTAGAGTTGCTAAGACATAAAAAAAAAAGTGACATTAAGCGGTCTCTCTTAATTGAAAATTGAGTCTTCTGTGGAAAACCTTATCAATCACACATTTGCAAAAGGCTAAGACCTTTTTAAATCAATCTTTCCTTCCAGACTAGCATGAGTATTATAGAACTTGATTATATTTAGAATTACTTCATAAATACCATATTTTTATGCAAAGAATCCGCACCTTCTATATTTGTTTGCCAATTGTGCGCTCCCCCTGTGATGTATTTTCATAAGCACTGCTGCTATGCCAATTACTTTTTACAAGTTGCTGTAAAAAAATTAGCATAGCACGCTTATACCTCTCAGGGTAAGGGCACAGTTGGCAAACAAATGTAGAAGGCGCATGTTATTCCCGTAAAAATATGGTAATAGTAATTGTTGGTTTATCACCTTATACACTCTGTATGTGATTTGGCCCTCAAGTTGATCTAGCTTTGACGGATAAAAAGGATTTCAAGATGGGAGAATCCAAGTCCTTGGCTTGCTAGGAAATTGCTCAGGGGTCCTACATGGAAAGAGGTATTGGGAAAAGTGGGTAGACAGACTCTGGGCCAGATCACAGGGCCCTCTGTGCCAGGCTAAGTGGTTTGTCATACTCTTGTAAGCAAAGAGAAGCCATTGAACATTCACGAAACTGGGAGACATGATTAATCTGTATTTTAGAAACGTGTCAAAATGGAAAATGTAATGGGGAAGGGAAGAAAATAAGGGCAGAGTATTCAGTTATTTTTGTAGTAAAGTCTCAATTCAAACCCAAAGTATTAGGCTGAGAGAACTCTCCCTCTATGAACAGATATTATTCATTCTATGAGTACAGAACCTCTGTGATATTTACTAAGCATGGGCTCTGGACCTCTCTCTGGGTAGAGGTGGTAAGGGTTATAGTTAAGAGTTCAGGTTCTGGAGTGAGGTAGATAACCCTGGTTCAAATCCACACTCTGTCATTTACTAGCTGTGTGACCTTAGATAAATTACTTAACCTCTCTGAGTGTCTGTTTCCTCTTCTATAAAAGGAAAATAGACATAGGTTTGTTAAGAGGATTAGTAACCTTTTCAGGCCCAGAGGTATATATATAGCTACCACTTACTCTGGACCTCTGGGGTTCATTGGGAAGCTGTTGTCCCACTGACAGTATGTGCTGCTGGCAGGCAGGGCCCTATATAACAGTTTGAAATGAAAAAACAAAACAAACAACAAAAAAGTATGTGCCACAAATTACTGTTTTTACAGGGTATTGTATGAGGTGGTGGTGCTAAATCATTGAATTTTGGTAGGAAAAACATGAATTTTGAAAAAAAATTTTATTTGGTACACACGTACCTTTGGACTGTAGGGATAGAACTTGTGTTCACAAGGAGTATGTATATGTACCTCTGGACTCCAAGAGTATGATTTGTGGAATAATGAGACATAAAACAAAAACCATACTACCTAATGAAAATTCAGACACACTCAATGATTCAGCATGCCCTCCATTACTGAAAACACATAAAACCCCTTGCCATCGAGTCGATTCTGACTCAAATGATCTTATAGGACAGAGTAGTATTGCCCCACGGGGTTTCCAAGAAGCAGCTGGTGGATTTGAACTGCTGACTTTTTGATTAGTAGCCATAGCTCTGAACCACCCAAAAACCCATGACCATCGAGTCGATTCTGACTCATAGCGACCCTATAGGATGGAGTAGAACTGTCCCATCGAGTTTCCGAAGAGCACCTGGTGGATTCGAACTGCTGACCTTTTGGTTAGCAGCCATAGCACTTAACCGCTATGCTACCAGGATTTCCACTGTGCCACTAGCACTCTGAAAACACACTGTATTAACAAAAAAAGGAAAAAAATAATTGGGTCATTAAAGGGTTAAATGAGAAACTCTACGTGAATACCAGCAGAGTCTCGCCCATAGTAAAGTTTCCACGGATGTTAGCTATTAACCTTCAAATTCATGACGTGATAGCATACAACTCTCACAAAAAAGTATTAGATTACTTGTCCTTGTTACTCAGCACCAGCACTAGCAGTTGTTGCATTTCCTTTTTCTTTTCCTTTTTGTTTTTTTTTTGGAGGAGGTGTTATTTTTTCAAAAAGAGCAAAACTGTTGTTATAACTTCATGAAAGTTAGTTTGTAAGAGGTGGCACTGGCACAGAGAGAAGCAGCTGTTGGGTCACTCACTGGAGCTTCAAGCTAGTGTTCTGGCAAAGATCCAGCTCATTACATCACATGTCTTTAGGACTATACCCACTTCTCATTTCATTGACACAGTAGGTTCCAAAGACCAGGTCATTATGCAAAAATTGGCATTATGCAAAAATGGAAAATGACCAATCAGATCACAAAATGGAGGATGACTACATCATTACATAACTATCAAATTGCATCATTACGTAACTGCCAAGCCACTGAAAATCATGGCCCAGACAAGACGACACATAACTTTAACCATCACAGCCAGTGTTACTCTTGCCTAGCACCCTGGAGTTTGTTACTGCCAGACATATGTCATTAACATGCAAAATAGTCAAATAGAAGATTTTTTTACTATTGTCATAAGCGCAAAACGCTGGATAATGAGATAGTTGATAAGTGAGGAGTAGGTGTATTCACAAATAGCCAAAGCCTACAGCACCCTTTAGATTTTCATGTTTAAGAGTTTAGGCTTTCAATACTCACTTTTGGAGCACTTGCTATGTGCCTGGGGCTATGCTTGATACTGGGAATACTGTACAGTCTCAAAGAAAATCTGGTGGAGTCTCTGCTCTCCGGAGCTTTAGCCTAGTAAAGTTACTAGTTACTACTGAATCAATTCCAACTCATGGGACCCGATGTGTGTCAGAGTGGAACTGTGATCCGTAGGGCTTTCAATGGCTGATTTTTTTTCAGAAATTGATCACCAGGCCTTTTTTCTCAGGTGCTTCTGGGCGGAATCCAAGCTTTTGGTTAACAACTGAGCATGTTAACTGTCTGTACCACCTAGGGACTCCAGTCTAATGGACAATTGGGCCTCATTCAAACACACACAAATAATGTAAAATGATACAAGGGATACATGCTAGGAAAGAGTGTTATGTGATTTGATGAGGACCTACCTAATCAATCCTTGCTAAAGGGAGATCTGTGTTGCGGCTCGAAGCAAGAATAGGCATTTCCTAGCTGAGAGGGTGGAAAAGCTTCTAGGCACTGGAACAGCCCAGGAAAAGGCCCACCTTGAAAAGGAACTGAAGGGCTGAGGCTCGGAAGCCTGGAGAGGAGACAGCCTGGGTAGGGCCTTAGAAGTTGTATATGGGTTTTAGTCCTTATCTGAAAGGCACTGGGAAGCACTGACGTGTTTCAAGCATAGTGGGGTTAAGCTGGGGCGATGCTATCAGATTTGCTTTTCAAAAAGCTCTCGCTGGCTGCTGGGTAGAGACTGAGTTTCTCGGGTTTGACAACCGATCTTTTTATCTGAGGAGTTGATTGCTGGATGATTGCTACAGCAGGTTGCAGAATGACATCATCTGGGACATGAGGAGGCAATCAGCAGCATGTGAGCAGGTTCAGTGACACAGCTCCCAGGCCCGTGTCTCAAGCGTGGGGAGGCTGGCCTGCCCTGAGTGCTCAGCCGGGGCTGGTGCTTACAAGGCCAGCTATTGTTCGGGCTGCAAGAAGCCTTTTTCTTCTTGAGTCACTTCTTGCCTGAATGCCTTGTGCTTGGAGGGGGCATACAAACATGGTCTCCTCTGGCTACCCCCACCAGCTAAGAGAGAATTATTTTATACCCTGGAGAGCCATAAATGACATTTATCTGCAATTAAAGTGCTATAGTAACAAATGGAACTAAAAATGAAAAACACATTCCTTAGATTAGCACTAATCCAGTTCCTTAGCAACTACAGAAATCTGCTGTCTAGACCAAGTTCAATCACTTTTTAAGACTGTGATAATCTTAAAACAAGGAAAAAAGTCTCAAAATCAAAACTTCTCTGCTAGAAAGACCACAGTAACCATTCTGTCTGGGAATTCTGGAAAAACTTTTACTAAGAGTTTGGAAAACCGGATTGAGTAACTGTTACATGTAATTAAGCCCCAAAGCTTGATTTCATAGCGTAGTGGTTAAGAGCTATGGCTGCTAACCAAAAGGTTGGCAGTTGGAATCCATCAGGTGCTCCTTGGAAACTCTATGGGGCAGTTCTACTCTGTTCTATAGGGTCTTATGAGTCGGAATTGACTCGATGGCAACACTTTTTTTGTTTTATAGCAAAAATTGTGTTAACTCTTCTAATTTAATTTTAGCTATTGTTTCTTTTAAGGCTTTGTTACTGATTAAATTGTGTCCCCCCCCCATAATATGTGTCAACTTGGCTAGGTCATAGTTCCCAGTATTGTAATGACTGTCTACCATTTTGTCATCTGATGTGATTTCCCTGTGTTGTAAATTCTATCACTATGATGGAATGAGATGGATTAGCGGCAGTTGTATTGATGAGATCTACAAGATTAGATAGTGTCTTAAGCCAATCTCTTTTTAAGATATAAAAGAGAGAAGCAAGCAGAGAGACATGGGAGCCTCATACCACTAAGAAAGCAGCACTGGGAGCAAAGTGTGTTCCTTTGGACCTGAGGTTCCTGCGCAGAGAAGCTCCTAGACTACCGGAAGATTGATGAGGACTTTCCTCCAGAATCGACAGAGTCTTCCACTGGTGGCCTGAATTTGGGCTTCTAGCCTACTAGACTGTAAGAGAATAAACATCTGTTTGTTAAAGCCATCCATTTGTGATATTTCTGTTATAGCAACACTAGATGACCAAGACAGGCTGTAAGAAAGATTAGGGAGCTGCCTATTGCAATTAAGTGTCTAGTGTGCATGACCAAACAGGGCAACCAAGATGGAAAATTAGAACAAATAGACCCACTTTTGTAAGGCAACATAGGCCAGTCTTTCTCAAACAACCTGTGGTAAAAGATCATTTTTATGAACTTTCGAATCTCTTGTAAAAATACAATAAAAAATGGTCAATGGATGTTGCATCAATGTCAAATTGTTATACAGATTTCTAAACTTCATACTTTCAATTTCTGTGTCTACTTCATCATGGACAGGTGACAAAGAGTTTGCAGGCTAGCACTGGCCCATGGACCACACTTTCAGTAGCATTTCACTTTGCCTGAAAAGACAACATTCTATCCTGTCCCTCTTTCTCCCACTCACTATTCTGCTCCTCTTGGACCCTCCCACTGACTTCTCTCCCAGACTTTGTTGCTCTTCCAACTTTCACAAGTCCTTACCTTCTCCCCATTTACTCTACTGAGCTCTCCCTGAGGATAACTCCTCCTTTCATTGGAGTGACTCACCCTGACACTCCCACTCAGGTCAGGAGAGGGTGTTGGCCTTTTCCTTGCTGCCCCAAGGAGACCATTCCTCTTTACTCTTACACAAAAACTCCTGGCCCTCAATGGAATAGAATTAAGAGTCCAGAAATAAACCCATACACTTGTGGTCAACAGATTTTTAACAAAGGTGCTAAGTCCATTCAATGGGGATTTCTACATGCAAAAGAATGAAGCTGGACTCATCACTCATACTATATATGAAAATTAACTCAAAATGGATCAAAGACTTAGAAGAAAACACTGGGGAATGGTTTGGGATCTAGTTTTTGATAATGGATGTGACACCAAAAGGACGAGCAATAGAAGACAAAACAGATAAATTGGACTTCAACAAAATGAAAAACTTTTGTGCACCAAAGGATTTTATCAACAAGGTGAAGAGATAACTTACAGGATGGGAGAAAATATTTGGGAATCAAGTATTGGATAAGAGTTTAATATCCAAAATATAAAAAGACCTACCACCACACATTGTCACTTTGTCACACTGTGGTGGCTTGCATGTTGCTATGATGCTGAATGTTATGCAACTAATATTTCAAATACCAGCAGCATTGCCCATGGTGGACAGATCTGATCAGAGCTTCTAGACTAAGACAGTGTAGGAAGAAAATCCTGGAAATCTACTCCCAAAAATTAGCCAATGAAAATCCTATGGGTCACAACAGAATATTGTCCAATATAGTGCTGGAAGATGAGCTCCCTTGACTGGAAGGCACTTAAAACATACCGTGGCAGTAACAATAGACTCAAGCATACCAATCAATGATTGTGAAGATGGCACAGGCCTGGGCAACGTTTTGTTCTGTAGTACATGTGGTCGCCGTGAGTTGGAGCCAATTTGACAGCAGCTTTTAACAACAACATAATTCAACAACAAGAAGGCAAACAACCCAGTTCAAAATGGGCAAAGGACTTGAATAGACATTTCATCAAAGAAGACGTACAAGTGGCCAATAAGCACATGAAAAGATATTCGACATCATTAGGGAAATGCAAATCAAAACCACACTGAGTTACCACTTCACCCCCACTGGGAAGGCTGTTATCAGAAAACCAGAAAAAAAAGCAAGTATTGGTGAGGATGTGGAGAAACTGGAGCCCTCATCCATTGTTGGTCGGATTGTAAAATGGTGTAGTCCCTGTGAAAAACAGTTTGGCGGTTCCTCAAAAAGTTAAATGTAGAACTACCATAAAAAATATGATCCAACAATTCCACTCCAAGGAATATACCCAAAATAATTGAAAGCAGGAGTGCAAACAGATACTTGTACATCAATGTTGATTGCACCATTATTCACAATAGCCAAAAGATGGAAACAACTTAAATGTCCTTCAGTAGATAAATGTGGTACCTACAGCCAATGGAATATTATTCAGCCATAAAGAGAAAGGAAGTACTGATAACGCTTCTATAAGGATGAACCTTGAAAACATCATGCTGAGTGAAATCAGTCAGTCACAAAAGGACAAATATTGTATGACCCCGTGTATATGAAATAGCTAGAATAGGCAAATGCATAGAGACCAAAGTTTATTAGTGGGTACCAGGGGTGGGAGGGAGTGAGAAAGGGGGCGTTAATGCTCACCAGGCACTGAGTTTCTGTTAAGGGTAATAGAAAAAGCTGGAGATGCTTGGTGGTGATGGTTGTACAACATGGGGAAGGTAATTAATGCCACTGAATTGCACATGTAAAAGAATGTTGGAATGGGAAGTGTTTTATTTATATATTTTTACCACCATAAAACAAACAAACAAAAACAAAACTCCTGGTTCTTTGAGGCTCAGACCATGCAGTTACATTGCTACCTTTCTGTTTCAGGCATCAACTCCATCCCTACGTCTGCAAGCCCCTACCCTCATATTCATCAAATACTTTGGCACATGGATTACAATTTTATTTTTATCCTACCTGGAAATATGATTCTAGGAGATGCATCAAAAGCATCCAGCATCCTAGCTTTTTATAATTTCTGTTCTCTTAGCCCCAACAACATTCAGCAGAGTGCTGAACTTGAGAGGAAAGGCACTGCAGTCAGATAGACTGTGGCTTAATCCCTAGCACCACCATTTACCATTGAATGATTTTAGGAAAATCTTGTAAAGCTTCACATACCTCATCTGTAAATGGGAAAGACAATACCTTCCTCAAAGGTTTGGGAGAAATTAAAGGCAATAATATATGTAAAATATCTGGCATATATGAATCACTTAATAAACGGTAATTATTATTGAATCCCTGGGTGGCACAAACGGTGAAGTACTGGACTACTAGCTAAGATGGTGGTGGTTTGAACCCAGAAGACGAGCCTGGCGATCAGCTTCCAAAAGGTTACAGCCTTGAAAACCCAACAGAGCAGTTCTACTCTGCACACATGGGGTTGCTATGAGTTGGCTGATGGCAACCAACAACATTGTTGTTCCAGGCAGTGTTTCATTCTGTTGTATACAGGGTCCATGTGAGTTGGAACTGACTCAATGGCACCTAACAACAAGATAGGTGAGTTTAAACAAAAAAACAAAATAAAACAACCCACTGCTGTCGAAGCTTATTTCAGTGAACTCTTAGATTAAAACTCTGGATCTTACAGAAAAAAGTATTTATAGGTGAAAATAATATGAAAACTGGAATTTGCTTTAATATTCTATAGCTTTCAATGCCTCCAACTCCAAAAGTGTGAGTGGGGGGTGATGGGATGAAATAAGATGGGCAAAACGTTGACAATTGTTGAAGCTAGACAATTTCTTCTACTTTTGCCTGTATTTGAAATTCCCATAATAAAAATTAAAAACACCGCCACAACAAGAACGGCAAACCTGAGTTTGGGCCATGACCTGTTACTGCTCTACCCTAACTTTGAGGTCCCTTCTTCTTCTAGCTCTCACAGCCGCTCAGTTCACTGCTCCTGTGTGTCCATCTTCCAGACCCAGCCTGTCTCTTGAATCCTCCCTGTTTCCCAGGCCACCAGCTTGCTGCTGTTTACTTCTTTCCTACCAGTCAGGAAAAATCCTGGCTGGTTACCTGCACTCTTCTTTCATCAGCATCCCGAAATCCCTGGCCTTCCTAGCCTTTTCCTTCATGTGCCCTTTACTCTCCCACTCTTGCGCAGCCAAGTGCTCATGGAAAACATCAAAAGACTGCTGACTGGATGCATCCTCACCTAGTCCTTCACCTTGTGTTGGTCAGCATCCTCTTCCAGTTCCTTCCAGAATTATTCTATATCTTCAGCTTTCTCTTCAAGACTCAACCCCTGCCAGCCCAAACATTACATACTCTTACCTCTTACTCTATGGAGAAAATGGAGGCCTCTGGGCCTGGCCTTCCTCACACTTTGCCTCCCCTCTTCATTCTCACAGGTATGTTAAAGTGTTGCTTTTCCTCTTTGAAGCTGCCACCTCCACCTATGCTGTCTTCGTCCTCCTCCAATAAGACCTTGTCCTACCTCTCTTTCTCCTGTTTGCACTAGCTCTTTCTCCTCAGTTTACTAATATGCTTAAGTTTCTTTCCCCTCACCTGAACTTTGGTACACTAAGCAGGAACGACCAGAAAGAAGTTAGGGGCAGAGTCCTGAGAGTGGTTACAGAATACAAAACAGAGTTTTTACAAAAGGGTCAGGTTAACAGCACCAAAGGAAGTAGAGAGATGAAGCCAGATAAGGACAGACAGGGGTTTACTGGAATTGGCACCAAAAAAGTTGGCAGAGACTTTAGCAGGAATGGAAGCTGGACTGCTGTGGGTTGAGGAGTGAATGGGAAACAGGAGATGAGAAATTGGAGGCAGTGATTGTAAACGACCCTAAAGAAGGTTGGCCGTGAAGGGAAGGACAGTGTAGTTCCTTGAGGGAGTTAGAGTGTTGTTTGTTTTTTCCTCAGATGAAAGGAACTCTAACCAAAACCAAACACGTTGCCATCGAGTTGATTCCACCTCATGGTGATCCCATGTGTGACAGAGTAGAATTGTTCCATAGGGTTTTCTTGGCTGTAACTATTAAGTAAGCAGGCTGCCAGGCCTTTCTTCTGCAGTGCCAGAAGAACCACCAAACTTTAAGTTAGTAAATGAGCTCAAACCATTTGTGCCATCCAGGGACCGCAAAGGAACTCTAGCATATTTAAATGCTGATAGCAAAGAGCAGGTAGAGATGCAGAGGCTGAAGATACAGGAGAGAAGGGATAATCAACGGACGCAGTCTTTACAGAGGCAGCATAAAGTAGAATCTTGGGCTCAGATGGAATCGGCTTTAGACAAAAGGAGCTTATTAGCTTATAACTGGAGTGAAGAGAACAAACATGGCCTGGGTGCAGGCATATCTGTAGGTGTGGGTTTTATGATAACATTTCTTCCCGGAGGTCTCTGCTTTTATTGTTTCCTCAGAAGCAGATAAGTTTCTCCGTGGGGAAGTGGGCAAGGGGACTTTGGAGTCCTGAAGGGTTGAAATCACTATCAGGGGTAATAGGAGAGAAAACTGAGTGGGACACCAAAAGCTTGTCAGCGGCAGTGAGGGCTCAGCTGAGGCTGGAAACCTTGCAGCTGTAGTGATGGGCACAGAGGGAGGTCTGATGGCTGTGCCCAGAAGCCTGGAAGCAGGAGCATGTGAGGGCTGACTGCTGAACTAATACCATGCTATCAGGGGGGTTCAATGAATAAGAACCCTAAAAAGCAGAAGGTAGTGGTAAAAATACATTTGGAGGGATAGCAGTGCGTTCTTGGCTGGATCAGGAAGTAAGTGAAGGTGAGAGGGGCCTGAAAGATGGGGGAGCAAACGGAGAGAGATTTAATCTTGAAGCAGTCAAGAAACAGGTATGAGCCAAACAAAACCATGCCCATTGCCATCGAGTCAATTTCAACTCATAGCAATCCTATAGGACAGGGTAGAACTCCCCCATAGGGTTTCCAAGGAGTGGCTGGTAGATTCGAACTGCCAACCTTTTGGTTAGCAGCTGAACTCTTAACAACTATGCCACCAGGGCTCCAAGAAACAAGTGTAATGGAATTAAAAGAAAGATCTAGAAGGACAAGCAGTTATGAGCAGGAGAGGGATACTGGAGATGAAGATTTCATATACAGAAGAATTCTGGGAGATAGCAAGGGGCAAGCGGTGGCCGCAGTAGTAGAGGTGGTCACTGGACCACAGATGGAGAGGCTGGCTATTGGATGGTCACTGATGTCATCCAGGACAGTGGCAGAACCTGAGGCGGAGAAGGAAACTGTGCTGGGATAGTTCAAGCCTTTATCTTTAACAAAGTGTGAGGGTGACCAGGATGCCAGCAGAGTCAAGAACGGGTAGAAGTAGAACAAGCCTCAGAGAAGCAGAGGATTAGCACAAGAGCGGAGGGCTTAGGAAAGAGCAGTAGAGAAATGGAACCTCGCTTTCTTAGGTGGTTCCTCACTGCCTTCAGGATAAGGTTCAAACTCCTCTGCAGGAAACACCTGGCCCTCTGGGATCCAGTATCTCCCTCTCTGCCCCCTGCTGTTTCAGCACAAATACACTGTACTGTGGCTCTCCCAATGCTGGCAGTTTTCCACAGGAAGACGCGCTTGCTACCCTCCATCCACCACCACCACCTTCTGTGGCGTCCACTCCAAGCATGGTGATCCCATGAGTGTCAGAATAGAACTGTGCTCCACGGGGTTTCCAACGGCTGATTTTTTTTTGGAAGTAGAGTGCCAGGCCTTTCTTCTGAGGCACCTCTGGGTGGACCCCACCCTCCAACCTTTCAGTTAGCAACCAAGCATGCTTACCATTTTAACCATCTACAAACTGTGCACAAACTATGCCCCCTGCTTGAACATGCTTCCTCCTCTTCCCTACCTGAATTTTATTCACTCTTCCATAATCAGTTCACTCTCACTCCTGGGATGCCTCCTTACGCCCTCCAAGGTGTGTCCCATGCACTTACTCTGCTGTCTGGATTGCTTATGCTCCCTCCTTGTCTCCCCTGCAGATCAGGTCTGAGTCCTGCATCTCTGTATTCCCACGTCTAGCACGAAACCTTGCTCAGGGTAAGTTCTTCCTAAATGTTTTTTGGACAAATAAGCATTAAATAATGAAGGTGACAGGGAGAAGAACAGAAAGCAAACCTGAAAAACTTCTCTTGCAGCTGTTCTCTGCTCTAGGTTTCTCAGCTTATTAGACCTGGTAGTTTCCTCAGTTTTTCTTGTGGGAAACCATTCCTCAAAAATTCAGCTATTAAATAAATCATTCCCATGACTATTTTTTTACTGGCCCTAAAATATGTTGGCCTGTCTATGCAAAATTGATTTTATTCCAGCGTCTGTGATAATTCTTCTCTATTCACAAAGGCTCACAGACCAATCAGTGAACTCTAGAATGTCAGCAATAACATTATTAAATAATAAGTTTCAAATCCCCTGAAAACAATTCTGTGTCATTAGCTGGATTTCTTGATGTGAGCAGGCTGAGAAGCACAGCTCAGGGAAGAATCGTGAACATCCCTAGACGGCCTTTTTGCTTTGTAGGTTTGCCGCTTTTGATTACAGCCAACATATTCTCCCGGGGGTCACGGGAGGGCCTTAAATCCATGCAGCTTTCTCTTCAACACAAAGCCTAGTGTGCACACGTAAGTGCCCTCTTGTGGGACAGTACGTGACGAAAAAAGACCAGAGGGAACATGCCAAATTTGTGAAGTGCCTTTGATAGTGTATTTGTGTGTGTGTATGTGATAACGTGTGTCTGCGTCCTGTGTGTATGCGAGTATCTGTGCACATATCTGTGTGACTGTGTGTCTTTCTCTATGTCTGTGTCTATATGGGTCTTGCTGTGTCTATTGTGTGCCGTTGAGTTGATTCCAACTCATAGGGATCCTATGTGACAGGGTAGAACTGCCCCATGGGGTTTCTTAGGCTAGAATCTTTACGGGAGCAGATTGCCAGGTCTTTTCTCCTGTGGAGCAGCTGGGCAGGTTTGAACCACTGACCTTTTGGTTAGCAGCAGAGCATTTAACTGCTGTGCCACCAGGGTTCCTGTATGTGTCTGTATCTGCGTATTCTGTGTGTGTGTGCGTGTGTCTCTATGCATGGCGGAGGAAATGAAAGGAGTTGGGGGTGACTGTGCCCTGAACCTTGTCTCCTGCCCAGCGGTGGGGAACCTCTTTCTTCCTGGCTGTCTGGGATGGCAAAGTCCCTGCTTCTCTCTGTCCCACTAAGCATCTGCCTACTGCTCGGCAACAGGCAAAGCAAGGTCGTCAAACTGTCTGGAAGTGGCTGGGCTGTATCTGGCCAGGCGGCTGTCTGTCCAGGCAGTCCGCCAGTCAGTTCCAGAGTCTTGGGGAGTAACCTGATGTGATTACAGGGGCGGTGAGCCCAGGCTAATGGGGCTGACGTACTCTGTGTCATTTGGGGAGTATGTAGGTTAACAGTCCGCCTGATAAATGTTCAGAGTTATCCTCAAGGAGAAAACTGTAATCAAAACTGCATCTCTCTCTTACATTGCTGTCCAAGTCAGGTCATTCCAGATGTACTGGTGAGGTTAATTACGTTATGGCTCGGAGGCCTCAAGTCCATTTTAAACCTCAGTAATGTAAAGAACTGCCAGCTACATTTTATGGTGATAATAGCTATTTCATGAAGGCAGTTATTTCACAAGGATTTGTTGGAGAAAACAAATTCGGTGTTTTCTGCTTTGCCAATGCAAGAAAAATAAGGTGATTTTCTCCCTAAATTAAAAAAAAAAAAAGGCTAAAGAACATTTTATTTCTGCTGTGTCTCTTACCTGCAATAGTGACATTATCATGCTGGCAGCAGACCCAAGCATGGGCTAGGAGTTACAGTTATATCTGTTTTCTTTTTTTGGTCCCAAGCCAACAGGCTTTTTCTCAGGAGCAAGAAGGGGAGATGCCTCACCCTCCCTTAAGACACTATAGAGACAGCACCGCAGTCATATTGCAAAGATCTGAAGGCAAGGCCCTGCTCTCCAGGAGTGGCCACTCAAGTTGGGCAGAGGAGAACTGTTAGATGAGGGTCAGATGGGTTAATTCACACACATGCTCTAGGCTACAACGGAATTTGGAACTTTTTACTGTATCTTTTAATTTTGGCTTATTTCATGTTCAAACTGTCTGGGACCTACTTGCAGATCTTAGCCACTTCTGGATACATCCATGGTGGGCCTGACGCCTCCATTGTTTTATGCTATGAAGAGGCGGACGAACTGGAAAGTGATGTAAACTGAGCTGATCCCCTTTAAACCTCTTAATATGGTTAAGAGCTTGGCTGCTAACCAAAAGGTCAGCGGTTCAAACCTACTAGCTGCTCCATGGGAAAAAAGATGTGGCACTCTGCTTCCATAAAGATTTACAGCTTAGGAAACCCTATGGGACGGTTCTACTCTGTCACATGGGGTCAGAATTGACTGGACAGCAAACTGCTTAATGAACAAGGAAGACAGAAAAGAGGAATTGATGCATTCCAACTGTGGTGTGGATGAAGAATATTAAATGTACCAGGGACTGTCAAAAGAACAAACAAATCAGTTTTAGAAGAAATACAACCAGAATGTTCCTTAGAAGCAAGGACGGTTTGAGATGCTGAATGGTTTATTTTGGACATATCATTAGGAAAGACCAGTTGCTAGAAAAGGTCTTCATTCTTTGTGACTGGTGGGTCAACAAAAATGAAGGAAACCCCCAATGAAATGAATTGACATAATGACCACAACAATGGACTCAAACATACAAATGATCATGAAGATGGCTTAGATCAGGCAACGTTTTGTTCTTTTACACATAAAGTCACTATGAGTTGGAGCTAACTCAATGGCAACTAACAACAAGCTGCTTAAATTCTGGTATTGAGCTTTAAAAAAATACAGCAATTTAAATAACTACATCTTCTGCCTGGGGTCTTAAAAGCTTGCAAGCAGCCATCCAAGGTACAACAGTTGGTCTCTATTCACCTGGAACAGGAGAGGAAGAAGGAGAGTAAGGAATAGGAGGAGGATATGGAACGTGTGGCTAATTGGCTCCATGAACAACTGCTTCCTTTGCCATGAGACCAGAACTGGATGGTGTCTGGCTACCATTACTGAACATTTTGATCAAGGATTCCATAGAAGAATCCTGATCAAAAGAGGGAAAATACAGAATAGAATTTCAAATTCTCATGGACTCCAGACTTCCTGGAGCCATAAAAGTTGGATGAACCCCTAAAACTGTTGTGCTGAGATAATCTTTAAACCCTAAACCAAAAATAAACCCTGAAATATTCTTAAAACCAAAAAATACTAACTAGTAAAAAATGTCTGCCTTGAGCATTATGCTCTTTTAAGAACTATCTATATGGGATGGAATTGACGACAGCAACTCAAAAGATTACATAGGAATCTTAGGGGGCAGTGAGTTTATGTTAAGGGGGACGAACCTTGGAGGGCAGTGAATTTTTAATGTGGGAAGAACTCAGAAAAGGGGAGGTAAGAACGGTTACACAACTTGAAGAATGTAATCAGCGTCACTAAACAGTACATGCAGAAACTGTTGAATTGGGGTATGTTTTGCTGTATATATTCTCAACAACAACAAAATAAAATTATATATAAAAGATTATATCTTTCTAATAATATATAAAATTTTTTTTTTTTTAGCTAATATTTATTGAGCATTCATGATGCTACACACTTTAAGTAGAACACTTTAAGTTGCTACAAGCAGCTTGATATTACTGCCCCGTTTTACAAATGAGGACACTGTGGTAACCTTCTAAGTCAGTCAGACCTGCTCTAGTCCAGTGGTCCAATGGGGTATTCATACCACACATAACTGTTATTTCCATAACTGTCTATATTACCTTGTTTTAATTTAAGACATATATATTTATATAACTGGAAACCCTGGTGGCAGAGTGGTTAAGCACTACAGCTGCTAAACAAAAGGTCAGCAGTTCGAATCCACCAGGTACTCCTTGGAAACTCTATGGGCAGTTCTACTCTGCCCTATAGGGTTGCTATGAGTCAGAATCAACATGGCAGCAGCTTTTTTTTTTTTAAATGTATAATTGAATATATATATGGATATATATATAAACTCATTTTTGATTTCCCATTTTATTTTTCCTGTACTACAAAAAGAAAAAAAAAAAAGGAGCCCTGGTGGGGTAGTGGTTAAGAGTGCAACTGCAGTTCAAATCCACTAGCTGCTTCTTGGAAACTGTATGGGCAGTTCTACTCTGTCCTATAGGGTCACTGTGAGTTGGAACCGACTCGATAGCACTCAACAACAACATTAAAAATTACCTTATGATGAAAATCATCCCTTTTATAAAAATGGGTGATTCCATATTAATGAGAATACAACATAAAAATCAAGCTGACAAAAAAATGGATTAAATTATGGGCCTACTATTCATATTACAAAGCAGTGTTTTGCTTTCAAAAGGATTCTCTATGGGTTTTCTTTAAATACAATTCTTATAACATGCTTAAAATGTTTACAACTATTAATATTTTAATTCAACTCATATACCCAAACTGCAACCCTTACACCAATACCTGTTTTACGCTGTTTGGTCGAACCATATGAAATTACTGATAGTAAATTTTTTTAATCTACCACAATTTCATATGGCTCAACATGATGTTTGCACTTACTCTGATGTTATTCTTTAGTTCCACAGGCTAGAAGCGAACCACTTTATCCTCATATTAAGTCAGTTGTCTCAGGTCAATGAGCCAGACAATGGTTCTGTTTCCTAGGGTGGGTACTGTGAGCAATTCTATTTCTGGAGCTGCCTTTTATTGGGAATAATGTACTATTAACATAATACAAGCTTGCCTCAATTTAATAATACCTACTATGTGCCAAGTATTGCTTTAGGCAGAATTCCTTGCCCCACAACTTGTCAGCAATCTATAGAAGGCATTTGGAATGTCCAGGTGCTTGGAAATGAGTGGAGCATTCTATATCGCCCTCTGGATGATTCTCATACATCTACAACATTACTAAACTTCTGCTTCCTGGGTTCTTTTGTTTATATTTTAACCATATTACATAGGGTTGCTATGAGTCAGAATCGACTGGAGGGCACTTGGTTTTTTTTGGTTACTGATACATGTTTCCATCAATTCCAACAGTTACTGTGTGACAACAAATCAATTTGGACTTTCAGTGTATGTATCATTCTTTAAATTTGTTCATAACAACGAACATATCAAACCAAAAACAAAACCCATTGCCATCTGATTCCAACTCAGAGCAACCCTATAGGACAAAGTGGAACTGCCCCATAGGGTTTCCAAGGAGTGGCTGGTGGATTCCAACTGCCAACCTTTGATTAGCAGCCAAGCTCTCTAACCACTGGGACATCAGGGCTCCCAACAACAAACATAAGCATTATGAAATCAAATTACATATTTAGCCTCCTATACTCTGTGCACAAGACTTCAGAAAGGAACATGACTTCTGCAAAGGAATAAGAAGACGAATCTGATATAGTCAGGAAGACAATGCAAAGGTTACTGCTGGGCATAACAACAGATCAGTAACACGGGTGGGTGGCTACCAGCCAGGGCATATCCAGTTTCCTGTAAGAAGAGGTGGAAGAATACAGGTTAGTAACGCCAAACACGGCTTAGGCTAAAGCCAAGTGCAGTCTACAGTTCAGGAAAAGCAAAGCTTCGAGACTATTATTTCACATCTCTTTTAAAAACAATATAAATGGCTTATAAGCCTAGGATGCTGAAATTAATATTTAATGTAAAAAGCATCGCTAAAAATGATTATATAGCTATCAGGTGTAAATAGCAATTTCCACCTCTGTTGGTAATTTTTCACTCGTTTAGGTTGTCACCCTAGTGTAGCATCGGATTATAATAGCATGTTGATTAAACTGTGTTGGAATTACCATTCACTGTATCTATCAATTCTATGCTATTATGAAGTTCTAAATATTTCATAGGCAAATAAGGCTCTATTAGTCAACAGCGCAGTGGTCACCTATCTGTCTTCTTCCCTTTTTTCTTCCTTAATCATCAGGAAGGCTTAGGAAATTGCCTTTCCACATACTTGAAACGAACCCATGAGTTTATGATAGGGAATTAAACAAGCATACTGACTACAGAGTCTGGATTTATTTGAAATTTGACGGGAAAATAATTCAATTAGAATGATTATAAAAATATGGAGGAAAAAAGGCATTTTAAGTATGACCTGTCACTAACTTCATTAACATTTCTTTTTGCATTCTGTGTGTCATTTCTAGAAAGGTTCCACTAGCATAGCAGAAATTAGCATCTGCTTTCCTTTGTAAAAAAAAAAAAAGTTTTTTTTTTTTTTTTCCTTTTTAGGAAGGTAAAACTCGTAAAAGTTCAGAGAGGCAGTAATAACTGCTGTGTCAGTTTGAGTCCTCCAAGAAGCAGACACCAAGATGGGACTGGCTGTGCAAGAGAATTTCTGGGGAAGAAGCCCGTGGAGAGCAATGGGGATGGAGGTTGAGAAGGCAGGGAGAGCTGGCAGCTGCCATGCTGGTCTGATGCCTGTCAGAAAGGACCAAGGAAAGGAAGGATTGCATGGGAAGTAATTCCGCAAGGCAGTTATGAGAAAGTGTCAGCCTGAGCTGATGGGGAGTTCTGAGCAACGCTGCCCCCTAGAGGAGCCCAGTGTGGGCTAAATGGCCTGGCTAGGATACTGCCACTGCACCACGTTACTGGTGGAAGCAGCCCCAGGGAAGCATGGCCTTGGTGGATACCTCAGATCTGAAGGTAGGGCAGCTCTTGAAGAGGCTCCGTTGAAGAGCCCTGAGTGGTATGCACTCCCATGCCCACCACAAGTGCTAGTCCTTTTTGGTGATAATGCAATTTAACAAGGGATCTCATTTCTTTCAGAACAAGTTCAAAAATCTCCAGGCTGGAGACTTTCACCAGATACAGCCTGTGAGAACCAGCACTCTGTCTCTGTGTTCTTCCTTACCAGGCCTGGGTGATCCTTGCTCTCATGGTGCAGAGGATTAAGACGGTCAAGTTAAGTGAAGCATCTAGAAGACTACCTGTTTCCAGAACTGTTTAAGGACCACTGCCAATATTTGCAAAAGAGGTACCTTGAGTATAGTCCTATCTGGTCAGACCAATAGTGGAATATACCTCATTAAATACATCATAATAATTAACGTTTATACACCATTTAGTATGTGCCAAGCACTGTTATAAATCTTGACATTCGTTAACTCAGTTAAACCTCACATTCAATGTTTGAGGTCAATACTGTTATTATCCCCATTTTCAGGGATGAGGAAACTGAGATACAGAGAGGTAAAGAAAGTGTCAGAGCTTGGGTTCCTGCCCAGGCAATTGGGCATCAAAGTATGTGTTTTTACCCACTATGCTAGGGAAGGAGGTTGGCATGAATTAGGCCAGTGAATAGGGTGTGAGACACACGAGTTGCAGTTTGGCCTAGGGCACTAGTTCCCCTGGGAGGCTGGAATACCACCAAGCTGAGATCAGTGACACAGATTGTATAAAATGGGTCAGGATGGCAGCAGGTAGACTTGGCAGGCACAGAATCCCGCACCTTGGGTAACACAACTCTTCCCAACACCACCCCGGTGGTTCCTAATGTACTTCCTGCCACAATTCAAATTAGTTTGGGAGTTGTGCATGCTCTAACCTTTTAGTGATAGGTGTTAGAGACTGTGGTTCAGCGTCAGTAGGGAAGATAGTGGTTGACAAAGGTCCCCATGGTGGTGATGGTTTTGATAGTAGCAGCAGTGGCAACAGAGGTGAATGAATAGTGGCACCCTTACAGATATTGTGGTTAATGGTTTCTTTTGTGTGTGTGTGTGTCACATTAAGCAAGAATAGAGAAACCCACTATAAACAGCAGGTCAGGTGTAAACTTTGTATCAGGAAAGAAACATGCATATATCATACATGTAAAATTTTGTATGTCATTTCAGTGAGTTGGTGGATCCCCTGATTTTGATCCGTAGCCTCCAGCAAGTTAGAAACTCACTATTTTAAAGAAACTTAAGATAGAACCTGTGCCACCTAAAATATATAACCTGTCTTTAAATGGCCCTGTGCTAAAGGGCAGACAGAATACCAATCGGATTGTTTTATAAGAAAGGTCTCCAGGGGATCGTGGAAAGCACCAATTATTGTCAGATTTTTTTTTACCTTCTATGCTAGGAAACCCTGGTGGCGTAGTGGTTAAGCGCTATGGCTGCTAATCAAAAGGTCAGCAGTTCGAATCCAGCAGGCACTCCTTGAAAACTCTACAGAGCAGTTCTACTCTGTCCTATTAGGATACTATGAGTCAGAATCGACTCAATGGCAGTGGGTTTGGTTTTTTTGGTTCATGCTAGTGAAATTAAAAGGAGTGAGGTCATAGAACACTAAGCAAAGGATATGATTTCTGCAACAGCAAATTATATCCGATTCATTTATTATAATTCTTTGAAGAGATAAATATGCACGTGGATAAAGCGGAACCAGCGAAGGTAATGGCTCACAGCACCATCAACACTGTGGTTATCTGTAACTGCTGAGAGAAGTCTCTAGCAGGCTAGAATACACTTGGCTCTGGATCCAATTGTGAGAGGAAGTACACTGAAGGTGATCTCTTCAGTCTTTAAAAATGCCTTTAACGAGGATGTGGAGAAACTGAAACTCTGGTGCATTACTGGTGAGAATGTAAAATGGCGCAGCTGCTGTGGAAAATAGTTTGGCAGTTCCCCAAAAGGTTAAATATAGAATTACCATATGACACAGCAATTCCACTCCTAGGTATATACTCAAAAGAATTGAAAGCAGGGACTCAAACATATACTTGTTCGCCAGTGTTCACCGCAGCATTATTCACAACGGCCAAAAGGTGGAAACAGCCCAAGTGTCCATCAACCGATGGATGGATAAATAGAATGTGGCATAAATGTACAACGGAATATTATTCATCCATAAAAAGGACTGAAGTTCTAATAGATGCTACAATGTGGATGAACCTTGAAAACATTACGCTGAGTGAAATAAGGCACAAAAGGACAAATATTGTACGGCGACAGAAAGTAGATTAGAGGTCACTAGGGGCTGTGGGGAGGGGAGAATAGGGAGCTGTTGCTTTTTAATGGGTACAGAGTTTCTATCTGGAGTGATGACAAGTTTTGGAACTAGATGGTGGTGATGGATGCACAGCATGGTGAATGTAATTAATGACACTGAATTTACACTTCAAAATGGCTAAGTGGAAAATGTTATATGTATTTACTACAATCCAAAAAAAAGAGGCTTTCACAAGACTCCATCTTATGGACTACTTAAAAAACAAAAATAGAGTTACCATGGAATTGAGGGAGTTTTGTCACAGAGAAATCAGTTTAGAGATACAGAGAAAAAAAAAAAAAAAGAGCAGAAATGAATGGGCACTTCTCTGGATGGAATCACACAGAACAACCAGGTTCCTATGAAACTGCTGCCTAGGAGCCTTTTATAAATGAGCTGGAGAAGGAGGGTACTGAAGGAATTCTGGGTCTGCAGAAGACCCTGACTTCTTAGTTGATGAGGATGGATTTCAGGAGATATTTTAGAAGTCTACTAATGGACAGAAACATTGGTATGCTTTAATATGGGAAAGTACGATGTAAGGAATGCATTATGGAAAAAAAAAATTTACAAACTTCTAGGCATATAAGATCTGAGTGATCAGTTACAACCCAGGAGAGCTTCCTGGGGTTAAATGATAGAATCTGCTGATAGGAAAACTTTCCCGGGGTCAGCTAGTCCAGCCTGTCATCTGAAGCTACTGATGTGGTCCACTGGATCCTCACCAGGTGAACACTGAGCCTTTGTTCTCCGGTCCAGGCTCTCATCACCCCGAGAGGGAGCCCCTTCGTTTATCAGATAATTCAACGTTTAGAAAGTTCTCCTTTGTGTTGAATCAGTGTCAACCTTTTCCTTATCTTAGTACAGTTTTCCAGGATGAGAGAACAATTCTAATCCTTCTCCCACATGATTAGCACTCAAATTTAGACTAGAATGCTCCCTATAAGGCTTTTTCTTTTTCAAACAGATCCAATATTACATGTCTTCAACAGGAAGAAAGGGCTGGTGATCTGCTTCTGAAAAAGCGGCCAACGAAAACCCTATGATCACAACAGTCCCATCCCCCTGAGTCACGGGCTGACTTGACATCAGCTAACAACAACGTTATCAATGTTTTACCTGGATAGTCTAAATGTCCTAATTATCCAAGCTGTTCTCTCCTTGGTGAGATAAGCTGCAATTTGCCACTGCCCTGCAGCCGGGACCAAACTCAGTATTTCAGGCATAGTATGACCAGCACTCTGTAAAGGGGGATATTGTTCTGGGGACTTGCTTTTTTTTTTTTTTTAAATAACAGCTTTATTGTGGGGAGACAGAGTTCACGTATTATAAAATTCACTGTTAGAGTGTGAAATTCAGTGATTTTTAGTGTTGAGCAACTATCACCACTACCTAATTTCAGAACATTTCATCACCCCAAAAAGAAACCCATACCCATTAGCAGTTACTCCCCATTTCCCTCAGCCCTCCTAGTTCTAGGCAGCCACTAATTTACTTTCTGTCTCTATAGATTTGCCTATTTAGGACATTTCATGTAAACGGAATTATATAATATATAGCCTTTTGTTTCTGGCTTGTTTCACTTAGCATTATGCCTTCAAGGTTCATCCATGTTGCAGCATGTATTAGTACTTCATTCTTCCTTATGGCTGAATAATATGCCACCATATGGATATACCACATTTTGTTTATCCATTCACCAGTTGATGGGCATTTGGGTTGTTACTATATTTTAGCTATTATGAATAATGCTGCTTTGAATATTCATATACACATTTTCATATAGACATATGTCTTCAATTCTCTTGGGCATACACCTAGAATAGAATTTCTGGGTCATATGGTAACTCAGCTGCTAAACAAGGATCAGCAGTTCAAATCCTCCAGGCGCTCCTTGGAAACTCTATGGGGCAGTTCTACTCTGTCCTATAGGGTTGCTATGAGTTGGAATTGACTCGATGGCACTGGGTTAGGTTTTTTTTTTTTTTTTTTTGGTTTTTTATGGTAACTCTGTGCTTAATTTTTTGAGGAACGACCAAACTGTTTTCCAAGCAGCTACATCATTTTACCTTCCCATCAGCAATGTATGAGGGTTCCAATTTTTCCACATACTTGCCACCACTTGTTTGTGTCCATCTTTCTGATTGTAGCCATTCTAGTGGGTATGAAGTTATTTTGATTTGTTATTTCCCTAATGACTACTGATGTTGGGCATCTGTCCGTGTGTTTATGACCATTTATATATCTTCTTAGGAAAATGTCTATTCAAATCCATTGCCCATTTTTTATTTGTTTTTTTTTAATTGATGAGTTCTTTATATATTCTATATAAAAAAAACCATTATCAGATATATGATATGCACATATTTTTGTCCTATTCTGTGGGTTGTCTTTTCACTCTCATGATGGTGTCCTTTGATGAACAAAAGCTTTTAATTTTGATCTATTCCAATTTATCTATTTTGTCTTTTGTAACTTATGCTTTTGGCATTATATCTAAGAAACAACTGTTTAACCCAAGAAATTTATTCCTATATTTTCCTCTAAGAGTTAATAGTTTTAGCTCCTACATTTAGATGCTTGATCTGTTTTGAGTTAATTTTTATATATGGTGTGAGACTGGGGCCCAGCTTCATTCTTTTGCATATGGATATCCAGTTGTCCCAACACCACTTGTTGAAACAACTCTTCTTTCCCCATTGAACAGTCCTGGCACCCTGTCAAAATCAACTGACCATAATGGGGGACTCACTTTTAGTACTGATGTTGGGCATTTGCTTTTCATACTGTTGACTCATATTGAACTAAATCCCCTAAGTGTTGTACAGTTGTGGCTGTTAAGCCAAGTCTCCTTTGTGCAGATGGTAATTGAGGGCCAAACAGTAGACTTCACTTTTTGTTGTTCTTAAATGTCACTTTCCCAGCTCAGCTGGCCATTCCACTGAGTCAAGAAATTTGGGTCATGGAGTTTGCTATCTCTCTCAGGTTATCCTTTAGATATCAGCCAGGCAGTCATGAAATATTTCATAAACTTCAAATCAAGCAACTGATCTAGGTATTGGTGAATAAGACAAGATACCTGCCCTTATGGAGGAGGCACAGAAAGACAGATAATATAGAAATAAACTCATAAACAAGATAATTTCAAATAGTGAGCTTCTCTAGTAATAAGTCGTTTAGGGGCATCCTTTTAATCTGTAATTTCTTTTAGCAGAAATTTTTATCTGCTATTTTAGAATCCTGTTAGTGACATTTAGACATGCTTATGATTCATTTCAGTGCCTGCTGTATAAGTGTCCTCCTTGTATCTGATGCTGACATCAAGGAAGACATGCTCAGTGCACACAGAGTGATGCACCATACGGATAGCTGGGCCATGGGCTTCACTTAAGAGGGTCTTGCTTCTGGTTTTAGAAGAACACACTGTGATCCTAAAATGACAGCTTCAATTTGTTATGTTACAGAGGGCTTGCTAACACTGCTGTCACGTTTCCTGGCATACCAGGCATCTAGGGTGTTGGTCCAAAGTATTTTACCACCAGTAACACTATATGCACAGTTCTTCCGTGCCATCTTGTGGAAAGTTTCTAGAGCCAAATGAGAATGATAATTGACTTAGGAGGAAGTCCTACTGTGTCTAATGAAAATCAAATGAACCAGAGGTGAATCCTATTCCTGAGCTTCTATCATCTCTGAGATGAAAGTCTGTCATTCTCAATGAAAAGTAGCTGTACCCTCAGAGCTTAAAACAGTACCTGACATGTAGCATCAAACAAATATTTGTTGAACAAGTGAATGAATTAATGAAAAATTCTGCACTATTCAAAACTTTTACCTTTTTTGCAAGTTCTCTTGTCCAGAACTCTTTTTTTAAAAAGTTCATCTGAGCATTAAACTTTCCAGAATTTTTTGTTTTTGTTTTTTAATTCCTTCTTGATCCATGAACCACTGACTACTCCCAATCTCTAATGTGCTTCTACTAGTGGCTACCTGGAGGCTCTTGGTATCTCTAGGCAAACTCAAATCATTCCACGAGATTGCTGGACACCACTGGTGATCTCCTCTAGCCAGCCTTTCTGGCTGCCTTTAATAGTTTTCTTCCTGATCTCACATGTTTACATCAGCAGTTTTCTTCAAGAAAAGAGGCTCCAAAATTGAGTTTCCATTAGGAGCCACGGGTTTCCCTTTGATTAATAAGTCATCACAAAAGTACAATTGTGGGTAACCTACAGGTCCCAATTTAGGTCATATTGGGGGAGAGGTGGCAGCAGGAGGCTGATGGAACCAAGACTGTAATATTTCAGTATAAATATTTTGTTTTACACAAAATTTTTCTATTACCACTAATCTTTCTGCCATTTTGCCTCCATGCACACAAGGAGAAGTCAGATTTAATATTCATCAATTCAACTGATTCCATGGAAACAATAGTGATTTCTGAGATTAAAGAAGAATTATGGATGAATGCTGATCACATTCCTTGGCTGCAAAACCTCAAACTCTGACTCATCAAATTTAATTAGTCATTAAAATACAGGCCAAATAAACATATTCTGCATTCAGGCACTGATGTCTGTCAGATGGGACGGGGAATGAGATAATGTAGCAAAAGAATAATTCACTCCTGTCTTCCCACATGCAGAAAATACAGGATGCATTTCTAGGATCACTATTAATTTATTAAGCCCACACAAGATGTGAATTAAATTTCCCTTGTCCTTCATTTTCAATAAGGCTATCTTCTATGCATATGTTCACTGTTCCCCAAAGTGAGCATTTTGTTCTTTTCCTTAGATGGGAGGGGCCCTGAGACCCTCAGGGACACGGAGCACTTTGCAAGCCTCAGGACAGGTTCCAGAAAGCTCAGCACTTTGAGGCAATATTCCCTGAAAACAACTCATCTGTGGCAGTGATCTTGCTATTTGGATTGGAGTGGCATATTCCTGGGCCTTCTGTACTGTACCTTGTGATTTCTGCTTTGGGCATATGAGGCTGTTTGGGGGAAGCGGGTCAAGCCCAAGAGAGGGGGTGAGGATGGAGATTCTCCCACTCTCACCTTCCAGAGACTTGCTTGTATCATTGGCCTAATCCTGCCTTTCCCAAACCTCCTTACACATTAGAATCCCTTGGAGAACTTTTAAAAATAATGTAGATGCCCCACCCACCACAGTCAGAATCTCTGGAGTGGGGCTGAGACACAGATATTTTAAAAACTCCCCCAGAAGATTCTTAAAAAGTAGCCTGGGTTAAGAGCTACTGAGTTTTACTGTGATCAAAAAAATGAAATATAACAAATATTGGTGAGGATGTGGAGAAACTGTAATCCTCATCTGTTGCTGGTGGGAATGAAAAATGGTACAGCCACTGTGGAAAACGGTTTGGTGGTTTCTCAAAAAGTTAAACATAGAACTACCATATGACCTAGCAATCCCAATCCTGGATATATACCCAAAAGGCCTGAAAGCAGGAACACAAACAGAAATCTGTACACCAGTGTTCACTGCAGCACTATTCACAATATCCAAAAGGTGGAAACAACCTCAACATCCATCAACAGATGAATGGATAAACAAAACGTGGTGTATTCATAGATGGACTATTACTTAACCAGAAAAAGGAATGATGTCCTGACACATGCCACAACATAGATGAACCGTGAAAACCTTTATGCTGAGTGAAATCAGTTACGAAAGGACAAATATTGTACGATACCACTTATATGAAACAGGTAAATATTTAAAGACCAAAGTTCATTTGTGGTTACCTAGGGTGGGGGAAAGGGGGGACTTATTGCTTAGGGGCACTGAGTTTCCGTTAATGGTGGCAGAATAATTTGGAAAAGGGTAATGGTGATGATTGCAAACCATGATAAATATAATCAATGTTATTGAATTTTACATGTAAAAATTGTTGAACTGGCAAATATTTTGTTATATACATTTTTACCATAAGAAAAAAAAAAAAAACAGAACTACCGAGTTTTCACACAGTGTGATTCGTAGGAGAATAGGTGAGGAACCCCTCATGACAGGAGACTGGGGACTCCTGTTGTACTTGACTTCTTTGGAAGGGCTCTCTTGATATCATCAAACTTTCTTCATTCTTCATTATAAACACTAGGGAGAGGAGCGTTAAACCAAGTCACATCACATGTTGGAATTATGAGAGTTTAACTTCAAAGGCCTTGGTGCTTGTAGGTCAAGACTTTCCAAGGCTTAGCAGGAACAACCTCCTGCCCGGCCTGCTTTCTAAAATACTTCTTTCTCTCACTAGGGTCAAAGGAAATCTGATCACTCAAAAGAAAAAAAAAAAAAAAAAAAAAACTCACAAAAGGAACCTATCTTTGGATCATCCAAAGACATCATCCCTTATGCTTTCAGCATCTCCAGCCCAGGTATTCAAGAAGACATTTACCATTCTTAAAAAACCGTGTCTGGTGCAGACTGTTCACAGGAAGCTCATTATGTCAGGACCTCATCTACAGGAAGAGCTTTTGGACATACGTCTAATTAATTGCACGTCCCAGAAAATTTCTACTAATCCATACGGAGTCAGTTACATTGTTGTTGTTTATAATTTAGCAACTTCAAGTAAAAATAGTTACATTTTGGGCCCCAGTTTCTGTTTGTATCCTCAGGATTGTATGTCCGTAACGGGAACTCAAGGGTCTATTCAAACTGGGATTACAATTTTCATCAGACTTACCCACTGAAGGAGCTTTATATTAAATTCTACATGGAAGGCATGTGCTGTCAGAGACAATATCTAAGTGCGGGATCAGCAAGGTTTGTTACCTGCTGTTGCTCACTTCAGCTTCCTCTGCTGGTTTGGTTTATCTGCCTGAGGGAAAACTAAGAAAGGCCAATTAAAACACTGCTTAAACTTTATCACACTTCCATTTTTGAGTCACAAAGGCTTTCTATACTCTTTAAATAACTCCAGTATTTAAAGCCTCTCTGACACTTTTAGCTAATGTAAAACCTCCTTTACAGGAAAAGGAAGAAGTACAAAACATATGCGTGAAAGTATCTGAAGTCCAACTAGAGTCCACCTACCATGTCACAGACCTTGCATCACAGCAGGACTATTACTTATCATGGCAGAGGGCACTCAGGTATCATGTTACTCTGTCCCAGCACCGCTCCTGTATGCAGCATCATCACTTATTCATTTAATTATTTCTTCAATAAAATATTCATTGGTTCCCACTATGTCCATGTTTGGGCAGGGCATTGAGGGCACAGTGGAAAATTAGAGAGCTGGGCTCACGAAGCTTACACTTTAGTAGGATAATGACAGGAACAAACAGACTCTGTAGCCAGCAAAACTGGGTTTTTGTTTTGCTACTTATTCTCCAACTCAGTTTTCTCAGCTGTAAATGGGAATAGTAACACCGACTTCTTAGGGCATTGTGAGAATTGAGAGATACTGTACATGAAAACCTGAGTCCTCCTGCCTCCTCTTTGCCAAACCAAATTCTAGATCCTTTTGATTCTGTTTTTGTAAATTCTTCCCAATCCACCTTCTTCTTTTTACATTCCCTCTCCTAGTGATAGCACCACACCACCACTCCTAGTTACTGTCCCCTTGTTGGAATTACTGCCAGTTGGCCAGCTGATCTGTCTACCTCTAGTTTTTTTTTTTTTTTCCTTCTCCCTTTCTAGCCACTGTCTTTGATTGATTCTTCAAACTGCCACATACAGAACTTTGTTGAAATTTAGCTCTGATTGTGACATTTCCCATCTCCAAACCACAAATCTTTGGCGACTCCACATTACTGGCTGAATGAAGGCCAATGCCCTGGCATGGCATTCCAGGCCATTCAGGAGCTGATTCTAATCTAGAATTGTTGCCTCCTCTCTCATATTCATGTCTCTGGGTGGTGCAGGTGGTTAATCGCTCAAGTATTAGCCCAAAGCCTGGCAGTTTCAACCCACCCAGAGGCCCCTCACAAGACAGGCCTGGCAGTCTTTCTGAAAGGCCACAGCCTTGAAAATACTATGGAGTAGTTCTACTGGCACATAGGGGGTTGCCATGAGTCAGAATTGATATGACAGCAACTAACAGCATCTCGGAAACCCTGATGGCATAGTGGTTAAGAGCTATGGCTGGCTACTAATCAAAAGATTGGCAGTTTGAATCCTCCCTGTGCTCCCTGGATACCCTATGGGGCAGTTCTACTCTGTCTTTTAGGGTCGCTGTGTGCTGGAATCAACTCTACGGCAATGGGTTTGGGTTAGTTTGATAACAACAACTCACATATTTACATATTTTCTTCTCTGGTATATATTTGCAATGCTGAACAAGTATGCGTTTGTGCATTTTTCTAGGATAAAGCTTCAGAATTTCAACAGATTTTCAAATGACCCCCAAATATATAAAACCTGCCAAACTGTACCTTCCTAGTCTTTCTCTTCACCTTCTAATGATCCCATCCTCCAGGGCTTCAGCCACCCCAGATTCTTCACTGCCTTGTTAAAGTCATTATTATCTATGATGTTCTTTACGGTGCCACTCTACCTGATAATGCCCTCAACTTCAGCTTAGCTTTTGAAATTCTACCCACTCTTCAAGGTTCTCAAATGCCTGTTCTCCAGAAAGTAAAAACTGATTCCCAGTCTAGAATAAATTACTCTTTATTTTATGTCCCTCAACACTTACAACTTTCATTATATTACTATGGTAGGCTGTATTACTGTCCCCAGTATTTCACCCTTCTGTGTGTCCAAGCCATTTCCCATTTGACACTGTAGTTCCTCCCTTTAAATGTATTCTTCTCTACTCCGCTGTTGCTGGCCTTAGCCATGGGATTTGTGTCAGCCAGTGCAATGTGGGTGGAAATGATGGTATGTCAGTTCTGAACCTGGGCCTCAAGAGGCAATGCACACTTCTGTTTGCCCCTCTTGCACTTTTGCCATCACTATGGGAAGAACATACCCTGGCACAAGACTGACATGAAGAAACCTGAACCCAACCTGCAGCCTAAGTCCAGCCCATAGAAATCCAATCTAGATCAACTGATGCCCAGCCAAGCTGCATATGAATGAGTGAGAATAAATAATTGTTTTAGAGAATACTACAAACAATTGTATAGCAACAGATTAGATAACCTAGATGAAATGGACAAATTACTTAAAAAATATAAACTTCCTACACTGACTCAAGGAGAAATAAAAAAAAACCCAATAGAAGACCTCAGTAGACCCATAGCCAATGAAGAGACTGAATCCGTAATCAAAAGCCTTCCAACAAAGAAAAGTCCTGGAACGATGGCTTTCCTGGGGAATTCTACCAAATATTTAAAGCAGAAGTGACTACTATCCTTCTTAAACTTTTCCAAAAAACAGAAGAGGAAGGAATATTTCCTAACTCACCCTATGAGGCTAGCATTACTTTTATACCAAAGCCAGACAAAGATACTACAAGAAATCTACAGACAAATATCCCTTATGAATATGGATGTAAGTATCCTTAACAAAATACTAACAAACCAAATCCAGAAGCATATTAAAAGGGTTATACATTGTGAAGAATGGGAATTCTGGAACACTTAATTGTGCTCATGAGGAACCTTTACACAGATCAAGAGTCAGTTGTTCGGACAGAACCAGGGGATACTGATTGGTTTAAAGTCAGGAAAGGTGTATGTCAGGGTTGTATCCTTTCACCAAACCTATTCAATCTGTATGCTAAGCAAATATTCTGAGAAGCTGGACTATATGAAGAAGAACGGGGCATCAGGATTGGAGGAAGACTCATTAACAACCTGCGTTATGCAGATGACACAACCTTGCTTGCTCAAAGTGAAGAGGACTTGAAGCACTCACTAGTGAAGATCAGGGACCACAGCCTTCAGTATGGATTGCACCTCAACATTAAGAAAACAAAAATCCTCACAACTGGACCAATGAGCAACATCATGATAAATGGAGAAAAGATGGAAGTTGTCAAGGATTTCATTTTACTTGGATCCACAATCAACAGCCATGGAAGCAGCAGTCAGAAAATCAAATGACACATTGCATTGGGTAAATCTGCTGCAAGGGACCTCTTTAAAGTGTTAAAAAGCAAAGATGGGGTTGAGGGGGTGGAGCCAAGATGGCGGACTAGGCAGACGCTACCTCGGATCCCTCTTACAATAAAGACACGGAAAAACAAGTGAATCAATCACATACATAACAATCTACGAACCCTGAACAACAAACACAGATTTAGAGACGGAGAACGAACTAATACGGGGAAGCAGCGATTGTTTCCAGAGCCTGGAGCCAGCATACCAGTCAGGTACGGCACAAGCACAGAGAGCTGCTCCACCCCTTGAACTAACCCCGGGAGGGGGACCAGCCGGTTCCACGGGCAGCATGGGATGCAGCCAGTAGGAGAAGTCCCCGGGAGGCAGCGACTGGTATTGGAGCGGGGAGAACAGCGTCCCAGCCGGGACACTCGGTCACGGCACAAGCACGGGGAGCTGCTCCACCCATCTGAACTAACCCCGGGAGGAGGCCCAACTGGCTCTTGCGTGCGGCACGGCCACGCGGCTGGAGGGACGAGAAGTCCCCGGGAGGCAGCGACTGATTTTGGAGTGGAGAGTGCACCGTCCCAGTAGGGGAGCCTTGACGCTGGGCGTGGGGCTGGAAGCGGAGGATCTGACCGTGACTCCAGCGGGCCAGACCCCCCAGGGGCAATCTCCACACAGCCAGCACACATAGGCGACACGCCCCGCGGGAATCTCAGATATAATAGTCATTCTAAGCAAGACAAGCAACTCTGGCTATATTCTGAGGTGCTACTCTCCTATCTCTCTGTTCCCTCCCCCGCCCTCCCCAGGCGGCTTCATTAACATCTGAATAGCCTGAGCCAGAGGGAGAACTCTGATAGGGATCTGACTGCATTTTTTTTTAGCGGATTTTCTGGAAAAACTAGTTTCCCAGTGATGGCACAGAGACAACAATCCATATCAAACCACTTAAAGAAGCAGACCATGACAGCTTCTCCAACCCCCCAAACAAAAGAATCAAAATCTTTCCCAAATGAAGATACAATCTTGGAATTATCAGATACAGAATATAAAAAACTAATTTACAGAATGCTTAATGATATCACAAATGAAATTAGGATAACTGCAGAAAAAGCCAAGGAACATACTGATAAAACTGTTGAAGAACTCAAAAAGATTATTCAAGAACATACTGGAAAAATTAATAAGTTGCAAGAATCCATAGAGAGACAACATGTAGAAATCCAAAAGATTAACAATAAAATAACAGAATTAGACAACGCACTAGGAAGTCAGAGGAGCAGACTCGAGCAATTAGAATGCAGACTGGGACATCTGGAGGACCAGGGAATCAACACCAACATAGCTGGAAAAAAATCAGATAAAAGAATTAAAAAAAATGAAGAAACCCTAAGAATTATGTGGGACTCTATCAAGAAGGATAACCTGCGGGTGATTGGAGTCCCAGAACAGGGAGGGGGGACAGAAAACACAGAGAAAATAGTTGAAGAACTCCTGACAGAAAACTTCCCTGACATCATGAAAGATGAAAGGATATCTATCCAAGATGCTCATCGAACCCCATTTAAGATTGATCCAAAAAGAAAAACACCAAGACATATTATCATCAAACTCACCAAAACCAAAGACAAACAGAAAATTTTAAAAGCAGCCAGGGAGAAAAGAAAGGTTTCCTTCAAGGGAGAATCAGTAAGAATAAGTTCTGACTACTCAGCACAAACCATGCAGGCAAGAAGGGAATGGGACGACATATACAGAACACTGAAGGAGAAAAACTGCCAGCCAAGGATCATATATCCAGCAAAACTCTCTCTGAAATATGAAGGTGAAATTAAGATATTTACAGACAAACACAAGTTTAGAGAATTTGCAAAAACCAAACCAAAGCTACAAGAAATACTAAAGGATATTGTTTGGTCAGAGAACCAATAATATCAGATACCAGCACAACACAAGGTCACAAAACAGAACGTCCTGATATCAACTCAAATAGGGAAATCACAAAAACAAACAAATTAAGATTAATTAAAAAAAAAAATACACATAACAGGGAATCATGGAAGTCAATAGGTAAAAGATCACAATAATCAAAAAGAGGGACTAAATACAGGAGGCATTGAACTGCCATATGGAGAGTGATACAAGGCGATATAGAACAATACAAGTTAGGTTTTTACTTAGAAAAATAGGGGTAAATAATAAGGTAACCACAAAAAGGTATAACAACTCTATAACTCAAGATAAAAACCAAGAAAAACGTAACGACTCAACTAACATAAAGTCAAGCACTATGAAAATGAGGATCTCACAATTTACTAAGAAAAACGCCTCAGCACAAAAAAGTATGTGGAAAAATGAAATTGTCAACAACACACATAAAAAGGCATCAAAATGACAGCACTAAAAACTTATTTATCTATAATTACCCTGAATGTAAATGGACTAAATGCACCAATAAAGAGACAGAGAGTCACAGACTGGATAAAGAAACACGATCCATCTATATGCTGCCTACAAGAGACACACCTTAGACTTAGAGACACAAACAAACTAAAACTCAAAGGATGGAAAAAAGTATATCAAGCAAACAATAAGCAAAAAAGAAGAGGAGTAGCAATATTAATTTCTGACAAAATAGACTTTAGACTTAAATCCACCACAAAGGATAAAGAAGGACACTATATAATGATAAAAGGGACAATTGATCAGGAAGACATAACCATATTAAATATTTATGCACCCAATGACAGGGCTGCAAGATACATAAATCAAATTTTAACAGAATTGAAAAGTGAGATAGACACCTCCACAATTATAGTAGGAGACTTCAACACACCACTTTCGGAGAAGGACAGGACATCCAGTAAGAAGCTCAACAGAGACACGGAAGATCTAATTACAACAATCAACCAACTTGACCTCATTGACTTATACAGAACTCTCCACCCAACTGCTGCAAAGTATACTTTTTTTTCTAGCGCACATGGAACATTCTCTAGAATAGACCACATATTAGGTCATAAAACAAACCTTTGCAGAGTCCAAAACATCGAAATATTACAAAGCATCTTCTCAGACCACAAGGCAATAAAACTAGAGATCAATAACAGAAAAACTAGGGAAAAGAAATCAAATACTTGGAAAATGAACAATACTCTCCTGAAAAAAGACTGGGTTATAGAAGACATCAAGGAGGGAATAAGGAAATTCATAGAATGCAACGAGAATGAAAATACTTCCTATCAAAACCTCTGGGACACAGCAAAAGCAGTGCTCAGAGGCCAATTTATATCAATAAATGCACACATACAAAAAGAAGAAAGAGCCAAAATCAGAGAACTGTCCCGACAACTTGAACAAATAGAAAGTGAGCAACAAAAGAATCCATCAGGCACCAGAAGAAAACAAATAATAAAAATTAGAGCTGAACTAAATGAATTAGAGAACAGAAAAACAATTGAAAGAATTAACAAAGCCAAAAGCTGGTTCTTTGAAAAAATTAACAAAATTGATAAACCATTGGCTAGACTGACTAAAGAAATACAGGAAAGGAAACAAATAACCCGAATAAGAAATGAGAAGGACCACATCACAACAGAATCAAATGAAATTAAAAGAATCATTTCAGATTATTATGAAAAATTGTACTCTAACAAATTTGAAAACCTAGAAGAAATGGATGAATTCCTGGAAAAACACTACCTACCTAAACTAACACATTCAGAAGTAGAACAACTAAATAGACCCATAACAAAAAAAGAGATTGAAACGGTAATCAAAAAACTCCCAACAAAAAAAAGCCCTGGCCCGGACGGCTTCACTGCAGAGTTCTACCAAACTTTCAGAGAAGAGTTAACACCACTACTACTAAAGGTATTCCAAAGCATAGAAAATGACGGAATACTACCCAACTCATTCTATGAAGCCACCATCTCCCTGATACCAAAACCAGGTAAAGACATTACAAAAAAAGAAAATTATAGACCTATATCCCTCATGAACATTGATGCAAAAATCCTCAACAAAATTCTAGCCAATAGAATCCAACAACACATCAAAAAAATAATTCACCCTGATCAAGTGGGATTTATACCAGGTATGCAAGGCTGGTTTAATATCAGAAAAACCATTAATGTAATCCATCACATAAATAAAACAAAAGACAAAAACCACATGATCTTATCAATTGATGCAGGAAAGGCATTTGACAAAGTCCAACACCCATTTATGATAAAAACTCTTACCAAAATAGGAATTGAAGGAAAATTCCTCAACATAATAAAGGGCATCTATGCAAAGCCAACAGCCAATATCACTCTAAATGGAGAGAACCTGAAAGCATTTCCCTTGAGAACGGGAACCAGACAAGGATGCCCTTTATCACCGCTCTTATTCAACATCGTGTTGGAAGTCTTAGCCAGGGCAATTAGGCTAGACAAAGAAATAAAAGGTATCCGGATTGGCAAGGAAGAAGTAAAGTTATCACTATTTGCAGATGACATGATTATATATACAGAAAACCCCAAGGAATCCTGCAGAAAACTACTGAAACTAATAGAAGAGTTTGGCAGAGTCTCAGGTTATAAAATAAACATACAAAAATCACTTGGATTCCTCTACATCAACAAAAAGAACACCGAAGAGGAAATAACCAAATCAATACCATTCACAGTAGCCCCCAAGAAGATAAGATACTTAGGAATAAATCTTACCAAGGATGTAAAAGACCTATACAAAGAAAACTACAAAGCTCTACTACAAGAAATTCAAAAGGACATACTTAAGTGGAAAAACATACCCTGCTCATGGATAGGAAGACTTAACATAGTAAAAATGTCTATTCTACCAAAAGCCATCTATACATTTAACGCACTTCCGATCCAAATTCCAATGTCATATTTTAAGGGGATAGAGAAACAAATCACCAATTTCATATGGAAGGGAAAGAAGCCCCGGATAAGCAAAGCACTACTGAAAAAGAAGAAGAAAGTGGGAGGCCTCACCTTACCTGACTTCAGAACCTATTATACAGCCACAGTAATCAAAATAGCCTGGTATTGGTACAACAACAGACACATAGACCAATGGAACAGAATTGAGAACCCAGACATAGATCCATCCACGTATGAGCAGCTGATATTTGACAAAGGACCAGTGTCAATTAACTGGGGAAAAGATAGCCTTTTTAACAAATGGTGCTGGCATAACTGGATATCCATTTGCAAAAAAATGAAACAGGACCCATACCTCACACCATGCACAAAAACTAACTCCAAGTGGATCAAAGACCTAAACATAAAGACTAAAACGATAAAGATCATGGAAGAAAAAATTGGGACAACCCTAGGAGCCCTAATACAAGGTATAAACAGAATACAAAACATTACCAAAAATGATGAAGAGAAACCCGATAACTGGGAGCTCCTAAAAATCAAACACCTATGCTCATCTAGAGACTTCTCCAAAAGAGTAAAAAGACCACCTACAGACTGGGAAAGAATTTTCAGCTATGACATCTCTGACCAGCGCCTGATCTCTAAAATCTACATGATTCTGTCAAAACTCAACCACAAAAAGACAAACAACCCAATCAAGAAGTGGGCAAAGGATATGAACACACATTTCACTAAAGAAGATATTCAGGCAGCCAACAGATACATGAGAAAATGCTCTTGATCATTAGCCATTAGAGAAATGCAAATTAAAACTACGATGAGATTCCATCTCACACCAGCAAGGCTGGCATTCATCCAAAAAACACAAAATAATAAATGTTGGAGAGGCTGCGGAGAGATTGGAACTCTCATACACTGCTGGTGGGAATGTAAAATGGTACAACCACTTTGGAAATCTATCTGGCATTATCTTAAACAGTTAGAAATAGAACTACCATACAACCCAGAAATCCCACTCCTAGGAATATACCCTAGAGATACAAGAGCCTTCATACAAACAGATATATGCACACCCATGTTTATTGCAGCTCTGTTTACAATAGCAAAAAGCTGGAAGCAACCAAGGTGTCCATCAACGGATGAATGGGTAAATAAATTGTGGTATATTCACACAATGGAATACTACGCATCGATAAAGAACAGTGACGAATCTCTGAAACATTTCATAACATGGAGGAACCTGGAAGGCATTATGCTGAGCGAAATGAGTCAGAGGCAAAAGGACAAATATTGTATAAGACCACTATTATAAGATCTTTGAGAAATAGTAAACCTGAGAAGAACACATACTTTTGTGGTTACGAGGGGGGGAGGGAGGGAGGGTGGGAGAGGGTTTTTTATTGATTAATCAGTAGATAAGAACTGCTTTAGGTGAAGGGAAAGACAACACTCAATACATGGAAGGTCAGCTCAATTGGACTGGACCAAAAGCAAAGAAGTTTCCGGGATAAAATGAATGCTTCAAAGGTCAGGGGAGCAAGCGCGGGGGTCTGGGGAACATGGTTTGCGGGGACTTCTAAGTCAATTGGCAAAATAATTCTATTATGAAATCATTCTGCATCCCACTTTGAAATGTGGCGTCTGGGGTCTTAAATGCTAACAAGCGGCCATCTAAGATGCAGCAATTGGTCTCAACCCACCTGGAGCAAAGGAAAATGAAGAACACCAAGGCCACACGACAACTAAGAGCCCAAGAGACAGAAAGGGCCACATGAACCAGAGACCTACATCATCCTGAGACCAGAAGAACTAGTTGGTGCCCGGCCACAATCGATGACTGCCCTGACAGGGAGCACAGCAGAGGACCCCTGAGGGAGCAGGAGATCAGTGGGATACAGACCCCAAATTCTCATAAAAAGACCAAACTTAATGATCTGACTGAGACTGGAGGAATCCCGGCGGCCATGCTCCCCAGACCTTCAGTTGACACAGGACAGGAACCATCCCCGAAGACAACTCATCAGAAATGAAAGGGACTGGTCAGCGGGTGGGAGAGAGACGCTGATGAAGAGTGAGCTAATTATATCAGGTGGACACTTGAGATTGTGTTGGCAACTCTTGTCTGGAGGGGGGATGGGAGGGTAGACAGAGAGGGAAGCCGGCAAAATTGTCAAGAAAGGAGAGACTGAAAGGGCTGACTCAAGAGGGGGAGAGCAAGTGGGAGTAGGGAGTGAGATGTATGTAAACTTATATGTGTCAGACTGATTGGATTTGTAAACGTTCACTTGAAGCTTAATAAAAGTTATTAAAAAAAAAAAAAAAAGGCTGGTGGTTCAAACCCACCAAGAGGTGCCTTGGAAGTAAGGCCTGGTGATCTGCTTTGAAAGGTCATATGGAGTGGTTTTACTCTACACATGGGGTTACCATGAGTCAAAATTGACTCAGCAGCCACTAAGAACAATAATGGTACCTCAGAGAAGTTGATTGTAAAAAGAACAAAATGTTCACAGCTATGCATACATAATTTAATGTCTTTTTGAATTTTAATAAAATGTAAAATCATAAAAAAAAAAAAAAAAGCAAAGATGTCACCTTTAAGACTAAGGTGCACCTGACCCACGCAATGGTATTTTTAATCACATCATATGCATGTGAAAGCTGGACAATGAATAAGGAAAACCAAAGAAGAATTGACACCTTTGAATTGTCGTATTGGCGAAGAATATTGAATACACAATAGGCTGCCAAAAGACCAAACAAAATTGTCTTGGAAGAAGTGCAACCGGAGTGCTCCTTAAAAGCAAGAATGGCGAGACTGTGTCTTACGTACTTTGGACATGTTGTTAGGAGGGGTCAGTCCCCACAGAAGGACATCATGCTTGGCAAAGTACAGGATCAGCGGAAAAGAGGAAGACCCTCAACGAGGTGGATTGACTCAGTGGCTTCAACAATGAGCTCAAGCATAACAACGATTGTAAGGATGGCGCAGGACGGGGCAGTGTTTCGTTCTGCTGTGCATAGGGTCGCTATGAGTTGAAACCGACTCGATGGCACCTAACAACAACAACAATACTGCATGATCAAATGGTATTTATCCCAGGAGTGTCTAAAGTCCAACTAGAGTCTACCCATCATGTCACAGACCTTGCATCACAGCAGGACTATTACTTATCATGGCAGAGGGCACTCAGGTATCATGTTACTCTGTCCCAGCACCGCTCCTGTATGCAGCATCATCACTTATTCATTTAATTATTTCTTCAATAAAATATTCATTGGTTTCCACTATGTGCATATTTGGGCAGGGCATTGTGGGCACAGTGGAAAATTGGAGAGCTGGGCTCACGAAGCTTAAACTTTAGTAGGATAATGACAGGAACAAACAGACTCTGTAGCCAGCAAAACTGGGTTTTTGTTTTGCTACTTATTCTCCAACTCAGTTTTCTCAGCTGTAAATAGGAATAGTAACACCGACTTCTTAGGGCATTGTGAGAATTGAGAGATTTGAGAGAATTGAGAAGGGAGGTTCAACATTAGAAAACCAATCAATGTAAACCATAAATAGAAAAAAGAACAACAATCACATGCATGATGATCTCAATCATTGCAGAGAAGGTGTCTGACAAAATCCAAGACTCATTCATGATATAAACACTCAACAAGCTAGGAATACAAGGGGAATTCCTCAGTATGATAAAGGACATTTATGAAAAACCTATATAGCTAACATAAAACCCAATGGAGAAAGAATGAGAGTTTTCTTTTTCAGATGAGAAACAAAACAATGATTCCCACTCTTACCACTGCTATTCAGTATTGTACTGGAAGCTCTACTCTAAGCAACTGAGCAAGAAATAAAAGGTATCCAAATCAGGAAGGAAGAATTAAAACCATGACTTTTTGGAGATGACATGATCCTATATAATGAAGCCACCACCTGTCTCTCAGTTTGTCGTACCATAGTAGCTTGTATGTTGCTATGATGCTGGAAGCAATGCCACTGGTATTTTAAGTATCAGCAGGGTCACCCATGATGGACAGATTTTGGAAGAGCTTCCAGATTAAGACACACTAAAAAGAAAAGCCTGGTAAATTTCTTTTGAAAATACCCAGTGAAAACCTTATAGATTTTTTTTTTTATTGTGCTTTAAGTGAAAGTTTATAAACCAAGTCAGTCTCTCATACAAAAATTTATATACACCTTGTTATATACTCCTAGTTGCTCTCCCTCTAATAAGACAGCATACTCCTTCCCTCAACTCTCTATTTTTATGTCCATTCGGCCAGCTTCTGACCCCCTCTGCCTTCTCATTTCCTCTCCAAACGGGAGCTGCCCACATAGTCTCAAGTGTCTACTTGATCCAAGAAGCTCACTCTTCACCAATATCATTTTCTATCCCACAGGCCAGTCTAATCCCTGTCTGAAGAGTTGGCTTTAGGAAAGGTTCCTGGTTGGGCTAACAAAAGGTCTGGGGACCATGACCTCTGGGGTCCTTCTAGTCTCAGTCAGGTCATTAAGCCTGGTCTTTTTACGAGAATTTGAGGTCTGCATCCCACTGCTCTCCTGCTCCCTCAGGGGCTCTCTGTTGTGTTCCCCGTTACAGCAGTCTTCAGTTGTAGCCACGCACCATCTAGTTCTTCTGGTCTCAGGCTGATGTAGTTTCTGGTTCATGTGGCCCTTTCTGTCTCTTGGGCTCATAATTACCTCGTGTCTTTGGTGTTTTTCATTCTCCTTTGCTCCAGGTGGGCTGAGACCAATTGATGCATCTTAGAAGGCCGCTTGCTAGCATCTAAGACCCCAGATGCCACTCTCCAAAGTGGGATGCAGAATGCTTTCTTAATAGATTTTATTATGCCATCTGACCTAGGTGTCTCCTGAAACCATGGTCCCCAAACCCCCGCCCCCACTACGCTGGCCCTTGAAGCATTCAGTTTATTCAGGGAACGAAAACCTTATAGATTAACAGAATATTGTCTGAGATAGTACTGGAATATGAGCCCGCTAGGTTGGGTGGAAACCCTGGTGGTGTAGTGGGTAAGTGCTACGGCTGCTAACCAAGAGGTCGGTAGTTCGAATCCACCAGGTGCTCCTTAGAAACTCTATCTGGCAGCTCTTAGAATAGACTCGACAGTAGTGGGCTTCCTTTTTTTTTTAGGTTGGGTGGCAAAGCTGCTAAGTCCATCTAACGGGGAAAGAAGAATCTCTTTAATAAATGGTGCTAGGACACCAGGATTTCCACAAACAAAATAACCTGGACCCATACCTTACACCATAGACAAAGATTAATTGGAAATAGATCAAAGACTTAAATGTAAGAACTAAAACCATAAAACTCCTTGCAGAAAACATGGGGTGGTGCTTCAGGACCTGTTTTTTGAACAACAGATTCTTAGACGTGAGCAACAAAAGACAAAATAGATGAATGGGACCTAATCAAATTAAAAACTTTTGTTCATGAAAGATCTTTATCATGAAAGTGAGAGGACAATCTACAGATTGGGATAAAATTTTTAGGACCCATATAGGGCACTGGGTTTTGGGTTTTATGTATCTGATAAGGCCTTTTTGTCCAAAATATATTAAAAAAAAAAAAAAACTCCTACAACTTAACAACAAAAGACAACTCAATCAAAAAATAGGCATTTAGAATAGACGTTTCACCTAAGAAGAAATACAAATGGCCTATAAGCATACAAAAAGATGCTCAATGTCACAGTCATTAGGGAAATACAAATTAAAACCACAATGGATATCATTTCACATCAAGATGGCTATGATTAAAAAAATGGAAAACAACAGGTGTTAGTGAGGGTGTAGAGAAATTGAAATCCTCATCCATTGCTGGTGGGAATGCAAAATGGTTCAGCAGCTGTGGAAAACAGTTTGGCAGTTCCTCAAAAAGGTAAACATAGAATTACCACATGACCCAGCAATTCCACTTCAAGGTATGCACCCGAAATAATTGAAAGCAGGAACATAAATAGATACTTGTACACCAGTGTTCACTGCAGCACTATTCACAATAGCCAAAAGGTAGGAACAGCCTAAATGCCCAGTAGTTGATGAATGGATAAATAAGATGTGGTACATACATACAAAAGAATATTACTTAGACATAAAGAGAAATGAAGTCCTGATAAATGTTACAACATGAATGAAACTTGAAAACATGCTGAGTGAAATAAGTCAGCCACAAAAGGACAGCTATTGTATGATCCCACTTATATGAAATAACTAGAATTGGCAAGCATATACAGACTAAATTAGTGGTTACCAGTGGTGAGCAGAAAGGTGAAGATAAGGCAAACTAATTGCTTAGGGGACAGTCAGCTTCTGTTATGAGTGATGGAAAAATTTAAGAAACGAATAATGGTGATAGTTGAACAACATAATAAATATGCCACCGAACTGTACATAAGAATGTTGATTGACAAAGGGTCAAAGTCCATTCACCGGGGAAGAGATAGTCTCGTTAACAAATGGTGCTGGCAAACTGAATATATCTATTTGCAGAAAAATGAAACAGGATCCATACCTCTCACCATACACAAAAACTAACATAAAATGGATCAAAGACCTAAATGTTAAACCTAAACTGTGAAGTCTGTGGAAGATAACATAGGGACAAAGCTGGAAGTCCTAATTTATGGTATAAATACACTATCAAACGTAACTAAAAATGCACAAACAACAGATAATAAACTAGATAACTGGGACCTCCTAAAAATTAAATAAAAAGAATCTACAGACTGGGGAAAAAATTTAGCAACATATCTGATAAGACTCTAGTATCTAAAATACATAGAAAACTTTAATACCTCAACAACAAAAAGACAAACAATACAATCAAGAAATGGGCAAAGGACATGGACAGACACTTCACCAAAGAAGACATTCAGGTGGCTAACAAACACATGAAGAGATGCTTATGATTATTAGCCATTACCCATGGTCGTCAAGTTGATTCCAACTCATATCAACCCTGTAGGAAAGAGTAGAACTGCCTATAAGGTTTCCAAGGATTCAAACTGCTGAATTTTTGGTTAGTAGCCAAGCTCTTTAACCACTTCGCCTCTAGAGAGATGCAAATCAAAACTACAATGAGATACCATCTCACCCCTGCAAAAATAGTACTGATTAAAAAAAGCAAAAGAAAACAGAAAACAAATGCTGATGAGGTTGTGGGGAGACTGGAACTCATATACTGCTGGAGGGAATTGAAAATGGTAACCACTATGGAAAATGTTATGACCCTTCTTCAAAAAGCTAGAAATAGAAATACAATATGATCCCACAATCCCACTCCTAGGTATATGTCCTAGAGCAATAAGAGCAGTGACACGAATAGACATATGCACACCTATGTTCACTGCAGCATTATTCACAAAAGCAAAAAGATGGAAACAACCTAAGTGTCCACCAACAGATGAATGAACAAAATGTGGTACATACATACAATGAATTACTATGCCAACAATTAAGAATAATGATGAGTCTGCAAAACATCTTATAACATGGATGAATCTGGAGGACATTATGCTGAGTGAAATAAGTCAGTCACAAAAGGGAAAATATAATATCACTTTTATAAAAAGTCAAAAATAGGTTTACACCCAGAAAGCAACGTTCTTTGATGGTTACCAGGGATGGGAGGTGGAGGTAGGAAGAATCACTTGCTAGATAGTAGACACGTGTTGATTCTGGTGAAGGGAAAAGCAATACACAATATGAGAGAAGTCAGCACAACGTGACCAAGGCAAACGAAGATACTGAAAGGTACACAAGAACAAAGGGCAACTATGGTAAATGCTAGAACATATACAGTTCTGCAACAACAGTAATAACAACCAAAAATTTGTGAGTGGTTACACAGGTAGATATGCATGCTATATAGGCATAGGGGGGCATATGGGAATACATGTGTGTGCATGTATAGGTATAAAACAAAAAACCAAACCCACTGCTGTTGAGTTGATTCCTATTCATAGTGACCCTACGGGGCAATGTAGAACTTCCCCATAAGGATTCCAAGGAGCCGCTGGTGGATTCAAACTGCCAGCCTTTGGTTAGCAGCCAAGATCTTAACCACCGCGCCACCAGGGCTCCACATAGGTATAGTTGTGGAAATTTGTATATTGCTACTGAGCCATACTAGAAACTGAACGCTTATGCATGGGCCACCAAGTCACCACGTGGTATGTGCTGCATATATATTCACATATATAATACAGCACATCAGAGACACAGTTATGGAAACTTCCTGGCATATCCAAATGCCTCGTGGACCTGAGTTACTGGGTTTGAAGGCTCAGGATCATACTCTTGGAGGACATCTAGGTCAACTGGCATAACACAGTTCATAAAGATAATATTCTACATCCTAGCTTGGTGAGTAATGTTTGGGGTCTTAAAAGCTTGTGAGTGGCCATCTAAGATACAACTATTGGTCTCCTCTCATATGGAACAAAGGAAAATGGAGGAAACCAAAGACCCAAAAAAACAATTAGTCCTTAGGACCAATGGCCTACATGAAATACAGCCTCCTCTCATATGGAACAAAGGAAAATGGAGGAAACGAAAGACCCAAAAAAACAATTAGTCCTTAGGACTAATGGCCTACATGAACTACAGCCTCCTCTAGCCTGAGACCAGAAAAACTAGATGGTACCTGGCTAACACTACTGACCGCTCTGACCAGGAACACAATAGAAGGTCCTGGTTAGAATAGGATAAAAATGTAGAACGAAATTCAAATTCATGAAAATGACCAGACTTACTAGACTGATAAAGACTAGAGGAACCCCTGAGACTACACTCCTAAGATATCCTTTTAATCTGGAACTGAAGCTACTCTAGGAGGTCACCTTTCAACCAAGTAATAGATTGCCCTATAAAGCAATAACAACTGTTAGGAATGTGCTCCTTGGAACAATCAACTATATGAGAACAAACGGGCAACATTTGCCCAAAAGCAAAGATGAGAAAGCAAGGAGGGAGAGGGAAACTGTACAGATGGAAACAGGGAAGGCAGGGTAGAAATGGGAAGAGTGCTGACACGTTGCAGCGATAGCAACCCATGTCACAAAACAATTTGTGTATGAATTGTTGAATGGGAAATCAATTTGCTGTGTAAACTTTCACTAAAACACAATAAATTGTTTTTTTTTTTAAAAAAGGTGAGATGGTAAGTGTTTTGTTCCATATATATTTATCCAAAAAAAAAAAAAAAAACCTATTGTTTTAAGCCACTGAGTTTGGGGTGGTTTGCTATTCAGTGTTATTGTTCTAAAAACTAACTGATACCGAGTCTGTACTGTTTTATGTCTTAGTTTACCATGTACACATGCTTGTATCTCTCCCTCAACTCTAAGCTTCTGGTAGGCAGGAGCCAAAACTCCTTAGTATACGTCCTGAAACACTGTAGGAGATACACATTTTTGCTGATTTCAGTTGGATAACAAAGAATTTACTAAGATTTAAAAATATCAAGAGGGGAGCCATTAGTTAATGATATCTTGGTTATCATCAAAAGGCTAATGTGTATGCTCCATGAGGTGGTATAATCAAAACTATTCAACAAACTTCCAGGGAATGCTTCCAGGAAGGATCAAGTTAGAACAAGGCTTCAAACTGGTTCATTCTGGTTCGAATCCCTGCTGAGAATTTGCATTTCTAATAAGTTCCCAGGCAATGCTAATACTACTGGTTAAGGACCAATTCTGAGAACCACTAGTACAGCAGTGGTTCTCTAAATTTATTATACATAAGAATCATGGGAATGAAATGGTTCCATGCCCTGAGTCAGAATAACCACTGATCAGTATAAAAATAACTATTAGTTACCTGGCCAATAATGACAGGGCTACTGTTTTCAAAATGTGACATAGGTCAATTATCACAAAGCTTTAAGGAACTAGGACAAAGAAGCTACCACTTGGTTTGTGGTCTTTAACGTACTCGGAAACCCCGGTGGCGTAGTGGCTAAGTGCTACCGCTGCTAACCAAAGGGTCGGTAGTTCGACTCTGCCAGGCGCTCCCTGGAAACTCTGGGGCAGTTCTACTCTGTCCTATAGGGTTGCTATGAGTCAGAATCGGCTCGACGGCACTGGGTTTGGTTTTGTTTTGGCTAGCATGCACTCAGAAGGCCTCTTGCTTTCATAAATCTTTGGGGGTATCTTCTTCCTTTTCACAAAAGATTTCAGCTAGTTCATGGATATTTAGCTTAAAAAGGCTTTATCACTCTGGTTTTATGAAATGTTTAGGAGCTGAGTGCAGGAAGAAAGCAGGTCACTGCTGCAGTTGGCAGGTTACTGAGTACATGAGAATAAGCAGACTCCAGTTTGGGAATTGAGTTGGCCTTCCAACTCCGATTGGCTTCCATATAACCAATTGTGTAACCTCAGGAGATCACTTAGCTTACTTGAAATGGAAAGAACTAACACAGATGGAATACAGTCACTGTGACAGTTTTATGCACATTGTCTCATTTCATCCTTACTGTAACACCATGAATAAAATGAAGCAATACTAATTTGTCCAAAGTCAAAATCAAACTAAACTTGTTGCTATCGAGTCAATTCCAACTCACGGCCACCCCTTGTGTTACAGAGTACAACTGCTGCTCAAAAGGGCTTTCTTGGCTATAATCTTTAAGGAAGCACATCACCAAGCCTTTCTTCCACAGTGCCACTGGGTAGGTTCAAACTGCCAACCTTTAGATTTGTAGTAAAGTGCAAACCATTTGTGCCACCCAGGGACCTTGTCCAATATCACATAGTTGTTAAACGGCAAAGCCAGGATTTTAATTTGAGTTTGTCTGTCTGCCTCTATATGCTTTTCCCAGGACACCAAGGCTGCCTTCCATTGGAGATTTTTTGCTGCCTTACCCCATCACCCATATTTGACTCCTGTCAGCCTCTGCCCAGGTTGACAAGCCCCCTGTCATCATCAAGGTTGTGTGTCAACTTGGCTGGACCATGATTCTCAGGTTTGGCAGTTATGATATAGTTTGGCAGTCGTATAATGATGTATAATCACCTCCATGATAAGATCAGATATAACGTGATCACCTCCAAGACGGGATCTTCAGTAGCTCTGGCTCATTCTGGATCCTGTACCTGGACCCTGTTCATCTGACCTCTGGTTCTTGAGACTTGAGCTAGCAGCTTACCTGCCATCTTGCCTGCCAATCCTGGAATTCATTGGTCTCTGCAGCCTGTGAGCCAGAGGCCTACTGTCTGACCTGCTGATCTTGGGTTTGCCAGCCCCTGCAGTTACGTGAACGAGGAGAAGCCTCCAGCCTGACCCACGTGTGAGCCATTTCCTTGATATAAACCTCCATATATGTTTACGTGCTTTACTGGTTTTGCTTCTCTAGAGACCCCCAGACTAGGATACCCGCTCTACAATGAGATTTAAATTTCTGTGCCCCATTTCCATTGGAAGTCAGCTCCATGATTTCTTGTCCCAGACACCAAGCCTGTTCTACTTTCTTTCCTTTTTCCTACCGGTTTACAAGTTTCACAGCCAAGGTCTTGCAGATTATGAGAGAACTTCTGAATTTTCTTCTTGTGAACATTTGTACATAGGGAATGCTAAAGCATGAGGTTAATTTCCAAGACTGGTTTATGCACCAGTCCGATTTACAGTCACAGGCACTTCCTATATGAACCGCTTCTTGTATTAATCAGAACATTCCATTTCAGTAACTCAGCACGAAGGAGGCTAAGTGCCTGGGTAAGGAAAGGGACTGTCTCCTGCTGCCTATGGTTTAATTTTCCTTCTAAGCATTAGCAGCAGCAGCAGCAATCAAAGCTATGGGGATGAGGGGTGGGGTGGGAAAAGAAACAGAGCATTCCTCTCATTCCCCTCAACGCTAAAGTGGGAAATACCAGGAAGATCCATGTTTCCACAGGCCCCTGGACAAAGCCCTGGAGTCAGCCAGCCAGCCATTCAGAATGTAATCAGCAACTGCCTGATGGTTACTGCCATCAATTTCCGTCATCTAGCCAGTCAACCAGGGAGTTAGTAAAATCAGTTAATCAGCCAACCAGGCATCAGATGCCTATGGGCCAGGCAGTGGCCAGGGTAGACAGCACAAAGGCCGATTTTCAATGGTTCGCCAACTAGGCTTGCCAAGTACTACAACTCACAAAAGCACCATTCACATTGTGCAACCACCATCCCTCTTGTGTCACTATCGCACTCTATTGTGATTGCGGTTCAATTGCTTGCACCCCCTTCGAGGCTATAAGCTCCATCAGGGAGGCAGCACTTTCTTACTGCTTTATCTCCAGAGCCTAACACAGTGTCTGGCTTGTTGTAGATACTTGATAGGAGTCCCTTGGTGGTACAAATGGTTAATGAACTTGGCTGTTAATTGAAAGTTTGGCTGTTTGAGTTCACCCAGTGGCACCTCAGAAGAAAGCCCTGGTGACCTACTTCCCAAAACAATCAGCCACGTGAGGCAGAGTCAATGTGGTGCCCTAGCCAGACGCCCCCTCTGCAGCGAAGACCCCAAAGTCTAAGTAAAACAGATACAAACGTCAATACTGGAGCCCTGTACATCAAATGAAAGGATAAAGAACTAGATCAAACACCGAATGGAAGAAGAAACTAAGGAAAACAGAGAAGAGGAGAGATATGGAGTGGAGGTCCCCTGCCAACTAACACGGTACAGTGTCGCCTTCTTGGAACACAGCCAGCAACAACCCCAGGCAGGGAGTAGGGGTAGGAACTTCACAGAGCTCCAAAAGGAGACAGAGGACCCAACCGCCAGAGAAAAACACTTACCCACCCCTCACCCTTCTGCCCCATACACTACCTCCATCCACTGCCTCCCTAACGGGCCACACTGCACCGCCGTGGGCAGACAGCCCAGCCCACCGATGCCCCAGGTCCCCCTGACACCCGCTCACCAGCTCCTGTCACACCTTCCCCCCCCTTCCTTTTCCCAATTCACAGAGCTACAGAAGTAAGACTGATGCTGAACACTGTCTCATTCCAGTAACACATAGTATTCATCCATATATAAGTATATTTTTAAAAGCTCCTCTATCTTGTTAACATAGATTTTAATAAAATTTTATTTATGTTCACCTGTGTATGAAATTTTTAATGAATATATGTTGTGTTCACCAAATGTGCACTATTAGAAATAGCAATTATAACTTATACCAGAAAAGAATGTTAAGCACTCAGAATCATATGGTCACAGAAAAGGTAAAATATTTGAATTTGTATTTATAAATATATTTTTGTTGTAGAGAAGTACAGGAGGATGATCAATAAAAGCTTTTAAATCACAAATGTATTAAGATAGAGTTCTGTGCAGAAAGTGGAATGGGAAATAGAGTTACGAAAAGGACAAGTAAAATTTCTGCCAGTTAAAAAAGAACTTACTCCGGCATTTTAAAAAATGGATGATGCTGGGTTTCAAACCTCTATGGTATTTAGATCCTATTAGATACTTATTAAAAGTGATGTTACAACATTCTACAATGTGGATCAACCTTGAAAACATTATACCAAGTGAAATAAGTGACAAGAGGACAGATACTGTATGATCCAATTTATATGAAATATCTAGAATAGGCAAATATATAGAGATGAAATTTTTATTTGTGGTTACCAGGGGCAGAAGGGAGGAGGGAAGAAGGAATCATTGCTTAGGGGGCACTGAGTTTCTGTTTACAGTGATGGAAAAATTTGGAAACATATAATGCTGATGGCTGTACAGCATGATGAATTAATGTCACTGAATTGTACGTGTAAAAAGTGTTGAATTGGCAAATATTTTGTTATATATGTTTTTACCATGATAAAAAAAGATGCTACAGTTTACTAAAATATCAATATCATATGCTTTGCAACTATTTAAAGCTACAATGAGAAATTTTAGACATCAACTTTAAAACGTGTGAGGGGGGTACATAGTTTTCAAAATTCTTGTAGAAGATTCATGAGCAAAAAGTTCTGAAGGTCCCTGATGTGGAGAGTACCAATCAGCTGTGAGTTTTAAGCATTAGAATGAAAAGCGCTGGTTAACCCAAGGAGTTGGTTAATAGATGTTCTACCGTTCTAAAGTTTTGAAGACCATTATCTTCATTATTTGGTTATTAATGAGGGAAACATTCTTTGGTAGTGACTCACACACTGATTACCAGCTTTTATACTTACAAAAACCGCTACGAGCCTTTTAGGTGGAACTGCATTATATTTATGCAAGTTTATAAAAATGGTGCTGCTTTGAGGATTCTTATAAGGGATTTACTTTTTAATAATATTATCATCAATAATTATGATGCTGGGATTTTCATGTTTTTTTTTCTTCCATGCAATTACTAACAGACTTTATCCACTGTATTCAATTTGTTATTTAACAAAGCCTGATGAAATGTGTAGGACATTGTCAGAAAGGCGATAATTTTTTTTTTTTTTAGGGAATCAAGGATGGTGTCTATAATAAATCAAACAGTCCCATTTATAAAAACATTCTGGATTAGAATAGCAAAGTCATATCGGTGACTCACTAAGTCTCTGGATGTGCAAACGGTTAAGGTGCTTGACTGCTAACCCAAATATTGAAGGCTGGAGTCCACCCAGAGGTGTCTAGGAAGAAAGGCCTGGTGATCTACTTCTGAAAAACCAGTCATTGAAAACCCTATGGAGCATAGTTCTACTTTGACTCGTATGGGGTCACCATGCCTTGGAGTCAACTCGATGGCAACTGGTGGTACTCCTTTTCCAGGCTGATGCTGGGTTTGAACTGATTCAACCATTTTTTTTTTTCTTTAGTTGACTTATGAAAAATATGTACCTACAAAATGGCATTTCCCAGGATACTGAACTGTGCCCTCTTCTGTTTTAATTTTATACACTCTCCCTGGCTGTTTCATCCATTATCATGGATTGAACTCTCAGTAACCTGTTGCTGTCAAGTCAACCCCAACTCATGGTGGCCCCATGTGTGTCAGAGTAGAATTGTGCTCCATAGGCTTTTCAATAGCTGATTTTTCAGAAGTAGATCACCAGGCCTTTCTTCTGAGGTGCCTGTGCATTAACCATTTACACTACCCAACTCTCAATACTCATGGATAATTTCTCCAAATCATTCTCCTGTCCATACCTTCTAAAGCTGTATTTTTGCAGGCCTGCACCCAGAAACCTGGGAGTCATGCAGGCCTCTTTCTTCTTCCTTACTCCTGTACCCTATCAGTCCACAGTTCCATTAATTTTACTTGAGAAATAACCCTAAAATCCTTCTGTCTTAGGCTGGGTTCTCTAGAGAAGTAAAACTAGTAACGTGTATAAATATATATATAAATATATAGAGAGACATTTATATCAAGGAAACAGCTCACAAGATTTTAGGGGTTGGAACGTCCCAAGTCCTTGGATCAGGATAGAGGCCTTTCCCAATTCCCAGAGCTGCAGAAGCTGGTGAACCCAAGATGAGCAGGTTGGAGACCAGGGCTCCCGCTCACAGGCTGTGAAGGTCGGCAGGCAAGACCGCAAGGTTTCTCCTGATTCACATAGATGCAGGGGCTGGTGAACTCAAGATAGGTAGGCTGGGGAACAGGACTCTTGCTCACAGGCTGTGAAGATCAAGGAATCCCAAGATGGACACGTAAGCTGCTAGCTCAAGTCCCAAGAACCAGAGGTCAGACAAGAGACAGCTGCTGGATCCAGAACAAGCCAACAACTTTTTCCCGGTGAGCAGGAAGGAAGAAGGCAGCAGAAGGTGGAGAAATGAAGGCTGAGGGGGCGGTGAGCTGCCACAGGTCCCGCTCCCACCAGTATCACTCAGCAGATTCTATCATGGGGGTGATCACATATCAAATTTCAGCAGGGACCTGATCGCATTATACAACTGCCAAAACACTGAGAATCATGGCCCAGCCAAGTTGACAAACAATCTTAACCATCACACCTTCTGATTCTGATTTTTCACAATTACTGTATAATTCATACCTCCCTGTTGAGTCGTTCCTCCCAAAACAGTAGCCTCCTAAGTAATGTTTCCAGGAATGAAATTAAATCATGCCACTTAAGGTGTGAAAAGTTTTCAGTGGCTCTCCACTGTTTATAACTTAAAGTCACATTCCGAAGCATGGATTATAAAGTCCATCATGACAGTTTTCTGTTGACCTTTTGAGTGATATCTCCCATCCCCTCACTCAGCCCTTCTCTCATTGCCCCATGCTTGTTTGCATTCACACATTTGTCTATTTGTTAAGTGCTTCCCCTGGGCCAGGCACTACTCAGTGCACTGGATTTATAGCAGCAGATATGAACAAGTCTATCCATGCTGTGGCATTGCTTTTAAAGTATCCAGTGGAAACTACAGTGGTTACATTCTGGAGCTTTTCCACCATCCATTCCTTCGCATATGTCCAGTTTTCTTCCTGGAGTTCCCATTCCCTACCTCCATCTGTCTAGCAAACTCTCAATCTACTTCAGGACTCAGCCTATTCGTTAGAAATCTTGGACGATTACCTGGCCCTCTGCCTCACAACCACCAAGGAGGTCACTCCTTCAGAATGTGAGCTCCAGAAGGGCACGGGCTTTCCTTGTGCACTGGATGCCCACCGCCTACAATAGTGCCTTGCACAGGGGCTGAGCTTTTAATAAATATTTGTCAAATAAACCAAATCTACCAAAATACCTACCTAGTTATTAAAATGGACTATAATGATTAGTTTCTGTGTGTGTGTCTACCTTTAGACTAGGAGCTGTGCGTTCCCAATGGTCAGAAACTTAATTCTATTTACCCCTTTAACTCCACTGCCTATTACAGTGCCTGGTACACCATGAGCAACCAGTAACTATGGATATAGACTATATAGATTTGCATGAAGAAAACTAAAAACAAACAAACAAAAAAATGAAAGGAAAGATAAAAACCATTTTGCTGAGACACATGCTGAGTTGCATTTGTCTAGCGTCAGACTACGTCTCAGAGAGTAAAGAGGGCTGCCCCGGAGAGTGGGGGCTGAGTGGTCCCTGCTATAAGGAAAGCAGAGAGGAGCATATAGTGTCTATAACAGGGTTGTCCACAAGATTCCGTTTCAAATATCAACTCCACTCACTTGGTGTTCGCACGGGAGGGTGGTTCTAGGGAAGAATCTGAGGCCATGATAAGGCTTACTGGGGACAACTGCTGTGATGATTTAGTGATATCTGTCCCCTGCAGTGGTGAGGGGGCATGCAGGTAAAAATGCTAAATCTTTGAATTTTAGGAGTAAGATATGATATCTGTGTTGAAAAGCTCACAGGGTGATGGGAAGACACACACACGTACAAATCATAAATGTTAGGGTGCTGACATATTTTAGTAGAGGGTCCAGCAAAGTGGGCTGGTAGCAGGGTAGAAGGAAGACATATGGGGAAGGTTTTCTCGAAGAAAAGCTGGCCTACAAAGGATATGAAGGGTTACCTTAGGTTAGGGTTTCCAGATATAATACAGAACGCCCAGTTAAATTTGAATTTCAGATAAGCAACAAATAGAATTTAAGTACTATTTAAGTACGTGCCATGAAATACAAGCCGGATTCAGAAGAAGACATGGAATGAGAGATATCACTGCTGATGTCAGGTGGATCTTGGCTGAAAGCACAGAATAACAGAAGGATGTTTACCTGTGTTTTATTGTTTATGAAAAGGCATTCGACTGTGTGAATCATAACAAATTATGGATAACATTGCAAAGAATGGGAATTCCAGAACACTTACCTGTACATAGATCAAGGGGCAGTCCTTTGAACCAAACAAGGGGGTACTGCATGCTTTAAAATGAGGAAAAGTGTGTGTCAAGGGTTGTATCCTTTTACCATACTTATTCAATCTGCATGCTGAGCAAATAATCTGAGAAGCTGGACTATATGAAGAAGAACTCGGTATCTAGACTGGTGAAAGACTCATTAACAACCTGCGTTATACAGATGACACAACCTTGCTTGCTGAAGGTGAAGAGGAATCGAAGCAGTTCCAAAGAAGATCAAAGACTACAGCTTTCAGTATGGATTACACTCCAACATAAATCAAAAATCCTCACAGCTGGACCAATAAGCAACATTATAATAAACATAGAAAATATTGAGAAAGGATTTCATTTTACTTACATCCATAATCAATGCCCACGCGAGCAGCAGTCAAGAAATCAAATGACAGATTGCATTGGGCAAATATGCTGCAAAAGACCTTTTTAAAATTTTAAAAAGCAAAGATGTCACATTTAGGAACTAAGGTGTGCCTGACCCACACCATGGTATTTTCAGTCATCTCATATAAATGCAAAAGCTGGACAATGGATAAGGAAAATCGAAGAAGAATTGATGCCTTTGAATTACGATGTTGGCAAAGAATATTGAATATATCATGGACTTCCAGAAAAACAAACATATTTGTCTTGGAAGAAGTACAGCCAGAATGCTCCTTAGAAGTGAGGATGGCGAGACTTCATCTCACGTCCTTTGGACATATTATCAGGAGCGACCAGTCCCTGGAGAAGGACATCATGGTTGGTAAAAGAGAGGGTCAGCGAAAAAGATGAAGACTCACAATGAAATGGATTGACACAGTGGCTGCAACAGTGGGCTCAAACATAGCAATGATTGTGAGGATGGCGGAGAACCAGGCAGTGTTTCGTTCTGTTGTACACGGGGTCGCTACGAGTTGCAACCAACTCAGCGCCACCTAACAACATATCTCATGCTATATTTTGGACATCCTTATACTAAAAATTAATATTCTGTTTATTGATATTCAAATTTAATTGGGCCTTCTGTATATTTATTTACTAAATCTGGCAAGCCTACCTCAGATATATGGAATAGCTTGAGAACAAGAAAAGCAGGGAAGGAAAAGCTCAAAGAGAATGTCAAATTGTCCACCATGGCTGGAGTCTGAGGTGTATGGGGGAGTGGGGAAAAGAGGAAGTCATGGGACAGATTGCTAGGAAAGTAATCTGGGCCAGATCACAGAGGCTTTCGAATGACCTTGATTTGTCAAAGAGGAATATGATGTCATCCTGGGAACTTATGTTCAGCGATGAAACAAGAGACAATATCATGTATGAAAAATAGAGTGTACAGTGCACATAAATTCTCAGGGATATAACTCATGCTTCCCTGGGGAATTACTGTTAACACTGATAATATGCATTCCAAACACATCTGTAGCCACACAGCTTGCCCTCGAATGGAAAGAGATAAATTTTCCAAAAGTTAAATGTTGACATTTAACCAAGAGAAGCTTGTTGGCAATACTGAACACTATTTTTCTAAACAAATTTCCAGTGTATGTAGTGATGTACACACATTAAACGTAAGATGAAACAAGCTAATGAATATCTATGGCAGGGAGAGAGTCAATAAATTAAGATCTTGTTCATGGACTAAGTGTGGGTTTAAGTAAGATTTTAAATCACAGGTTTAGATAAGGAGCACACCAAAATATTGGCCAGTGAATCACAGGTCGAAAATTAATGATTAAAAAATGAATGCATATCTGTTAGTTACCCCAGCCAGTAGAACAGCTCTTAGTTTAAAAACAAATCATTCAGATAAACAACTGATAAAAGACAAAGTAACAATTTGCTTTTTTTCCCTACTGTACAACTATCAATATATGTGCTTTTTAATCAGCTTAAAATTCACCTCTAAAAAAAGCAAGAATTCACATGCCAGATTGAGAAGTCCCTTAAAAAACATCTATGCATTCAGGAACATTTTGTACCTGTGATTTCTACAAAAAAGGTATAAAAAGACATTTTTGAGCAGTTGGGGAAACTTAAAGATGGACTGGATATTAGGTGACAATAGGAATTATTTTAATGTTACTGGGTGTCATAATAAAAAAAAATTTTTTTTTCTACGGTTAAGTTAAAAATAAAATCCTTTTCTGTTAGAGATACATACTAAACTATTATGGTTATAACAATATGACGTCTGGGATTGCCCTTTAAATATTCTACCTTAAAAAAGGATGGAGAGTAGATGAGACCCAGCTGCGAAATGCTGATAATTGCTGAAGCGGGGTGGTGGATATCTAGAGGACTCAGTATATGATTCTATTTCAGTGTGTGTTGAAAATTTCCATGTTTATTAAATTAACAGTAATATTTGTGATATTGTTTTAAAAAATCAGTGAAAAATTTCCCTGAAAACATCACGTAATACCTGTATGTCCTCTTCCAATGGATGTAATTATATTTACATATACATATTTTTCTCTTTCTATAACTGCTAATAAAGCAGTTGAGCATGTGTGTCTATCTTATTAATGATCACTTATATTTATTGAGTACATTCTATGGGCCAGGCAGTGTGCTTAGTGATTACCATGCAATATTCACTGAATGTCCGCAACAATCTTTTGACTAGGCTTTATTATTATCCCCATTTTACAGATAAAGAAACTGAGGTTGGGGGAGGGTGACATAATTCTTCAATGTTGGTAATATGTCCATGTTGGGTTCCAGATCCAGGCTACCTGACTCGAAAGGCCCTATTACCCTTAACCACTACCTATACTGCCAAATAGAACTATTAAGAGTATAAATATAGTCCCAATACACATTACGATGAAAAAATGTGGAAAATCTCTGACATATCTCTCCCTTGCCACAGCCACGTGGCTCAGGCCAGACTTACGATCAGCTCAGGACCAGCGCTGGTTCAGCCACCAATCAAGCTGTTGCTTAAAGCAGAAAAGGGGAAAGATACTGCTCTCAGACAAAGGAGGAGAGGTAAAAAGAACCAGAAGTCTCTTCTCCTTGACAACAGCAGTTCTGCAACTGTTTTTTAAAAATCATACAAAGTAGCCCAAACACACAATTCGCTTTTTTGTTGCCTTCTGATGCCTGGTTATATTTTGCAGGAGTTGGCTTCAGGTTGTAAATAATTGTAAATAATTCAGTGTCTCTTGTCTGATGCAGGCAGGCAGCGGGTGGATAGTGGGGAGTAGCAAGGGAGGGGGGAGCGTGGAGGACGCACTTCATCACCAGTGAGGAGCTGGCACAGCTGTAGCCCCTCGAGACCCCACCCCATGAGCTCATCCCCTGGCAGTGCAAATGAGGATGACGTAATGTTTCTGGAGAGCTCCTTCCAGCCCACTGCAGTGGGAGCGCAGGCTTGCTTTTCCTGAGCACAGGAAAAAATTAGCTTCGGTATTTCTGGCTGTTCCCGAGGAAATGGCATTTTATTCAAGAGTGTTGTGGGAAATATAACACACTGCCTACATGTGTATCAGCTCCAGTGCAAAAGGCAAACAGGGCTTATCAGTAAATAAGTCACTGATTACTAAACTTATCAGACTGTGAAGGTCACCAGCATTCTTCAAAAACAGGGTCTAATTCCACAGGCATGAGATCCACATGAGACAGTTTCTTTTTTAATTTCTTCAAAATCTTTTAGCCCAAGAGTCTAAAGACATAACTACAGCAGTAATACCAAATACTAACAAAATCATTATCCTTTATTTAGCTCTTATTTTATGATAGGAACTGTTTAATGTTTTTATGTATTATCTAATTTAAGCTCTTGCAACCATACAAGATGAGCATGACACCCCCACCCTTACTCATACACACTCACACACACTTTACCCAGAGAGGAAGTCATTTACCTGAGGACAGAAAGCAGCAATTGGCAAAGCTCTGATACACAGCAGTATCTAATAATAACTCAACATAAAACATAGGAGGAAGGATTGTTTTAACCAAGAAATCACCGACAGTCAAAGCTGGAATGTTGTCCACGCCAGCTATTCCTCACCTCATTAAATACCACATTTTGCAAAAAAAAAAAAAAAAAACACTAAAAAAAGGGTGGGGGGTAGTATTTAGTAAGGAGCTACCATGAGCTAGGCATTTTGCGAGGCAAGTTACATGGCTCAATCATTTAATAACCATCCCATGTAGTAGCTACCATTATCCCCAACTTACAAAGGTGACAAAAATGAAAAAGGAATAAATTGTTAAAAGGCATAGAGTAATTCTGAGCACTGGGCTCAAGGGCAGGTCTCTTTAATACTAAAGCAGCACGCTGGGGTAAAACATGCAGAATTTGGAGTCAACAGCTATGGGCTTAAATTCTTGCTCCTACTCTTACTTTGTGACTTTGGACAAGTTATTAATCCTCCTGAGTCTCAGCTTCCTCCTCTGTGAAATGGGAATGAGGGAGTAAGGAAAATATAACTGAGAGACATAAAGCGGCCATCATAGCACCCAGCAATAGGAGGCAGTCATGAAATGCTGATTCCTTCTCTTTTCTTTGCAAGAACAGAAGTCGCCTTTGTGAGAATACTTACAGGAAAACAAAGGAACAAATGGAATACACCTGCAGTTTTCCCCAGCCCATCCCTTAACTCCAAAATAACTTGTTTAACTCTTCAGTTGAACCAGGGGTTTGGAGAGAAGCGGATGAAGGGAATGGAACGAAAGAATGGGAAGAAAAACTGGGCACAGAAAAAGGAGGGATGAGAAATTCCACAAGGAGAAATTTAGCATAATGGGTGAGAAGTAGGAGGGTCACAGGGGGCTCCAGGGTCAGAGGATTTGGATTTGGGTACAAGCTCTGCCACACTAGCTGGATGATTTCTGACAATTCACTCAAGCTATCTGAGCCTCATTGTTATCTAAGATGATAATACACTCCTCAGAGTACTGTTGTGACGATCAAATAAAACCCTGAACAGTTCGCAGTCTGCAGTACAGGCTTAATAAAGAGTACAATGACTAAGGATAGGGACCTAGACTCCCTGCCACCATACCTGAAGCCTAGCATCTTCTCGGGTCACAGAGTGAAATCACTGTTTCACTGGATTGAGCAGGAACGATCATTTTTCTGTGAATTTTTTGGGGGAAGATTTTCCACCAGAACCCATTTCCTTCCCAGTCACCTCTTCCTGAACATTCTGGTTTCAACACTAGTTGCCAGTCTGGGAAGTGCAGTCTGGTTGGCAGGTAACTGAACACTTCAAGTCAGCTGTAGTGCTGATCGGAAGTATAATCGCGGCTCTGGGGGATTCCAGTTGGAGACAGAATCTGTTCTCTATGTGTGAGATTTCATTAAGCCTGGGCTGATTAGGAGTAATGAAATCTCACCCATGGAGAAGAGACTTTGATTACTGCTGGAATCCCCTTGAGCCAGGATCAGATTTCTGATTGTCCTTATCACCGAGAATCACCTGTATGGCTGCTGCTTATCTCTGCCTAAGATTTCTGCCCACAGAATAAGTCCACGCCCAGTTCTAACACCTAGTAAGCAAATTAGGCAGCTTGGTATCAACAGCACCAAAATTTGTGCCATAGGATGCCAGAAACAGGACATACCTGGGGTGATGCTACGGTGGCCCCAAGAAAGAACCTTTAAACTTCAGTAACATGATGAGGAAGCAGAATAAAAATATAATTCCCTACGAACCATTTCTTCTGTTACATCTAAAAAGGAGAAACATACACGCGTCCAGGAAATGCTTGCATACTTCATGATAATATTTGAACACCTGCTATATTGGTTTAGCAATCCTTCACAAATAGTTGTAGATTTAGCTACTTATACTCCCAGATGATAAAGTGTAATAATTACCAAGAGTAACAATACATTTCAATTTATAAGGGAAGATTGGAATTTTTTTCTCCAACTGTGGGAGCATCTCCTTCCCCACATACTTAGACTGGAGGTTTGCAAACAAAATTACTTGTGAACTCTGCCCTGGTACAGTAAGATGGGTAGTTTATACTAGGGAGAGGCTAATCTCTGTAATGAAGTGGGCTATCATAAGAACATTACCAGTTAAACTTGTTACAAACTAAGAAATGAAAAATATGACATAGCTCCTTATGCTCTAAAATCTTGATTAAAGTTTGAAAAGACACTGAAATACAACTAGTGGTCTCTTCTTGCTCGAGAAAAGGAGAGTGAAGAAAACCAAAGACTCAAGGGAGCAATTAGTCCAAAGGACTAACGGACCACATACATCACAGCCTACCCAGCCCCCAGACCAGAAAAACTAAATGATGCCCAGTTACCACTACCAATTGCTCTGACTGGAGTCACAATAGAGGGCCCTGGACACAGTGGGAGACAAATGTAGAACAAAAAATCAAATTCATAAACAAACAAAAAAGACTTACTGGCCTGATAAAGACTGGAGGAACCCCCGAGACTGTGGCCCTAAGACACTCCTCTGACTTGGAACTGCAACCATTCCCGGAAACCACCTTCCAGCCAAGCAATAAACCTGTTGCCATCAAGTCGATTTCGACTCGTACTGACCCCATAGGACAGATGAGAACTGCCCAATAGGGTTTCCAAGGGGCAGCTGGTAGATCTGAACTGCTGACCTTTGGGTTAGCAGCCAAGCTCTTAACCACTATGCCACTAGGGCTCCAGCCAAACAAAATTATTTAAAATAATTTAACACCAGAAAAGAATGTGCTCTGTAGAACAAACAATTATACAAGACCAAAAGGGCAACATTTGCCTAAAAGTAAAGATGAGAAGGCAGGAAGGGGTAGGAAAACCAGACAAAAGGAAATGGGGAACCCAGGGTGGAAATGGGGAGAGTGTTGACACAGTGTGGGGATTGCAACCAATGTCATGGAACACTTTGTGTACAATTTGTTGAATGGGAAACTAATCTGCTCTGTAAACTTTCACCTAAAACACAATAAAGTATTTTTTAAAATCTTGGAAAAACAAATCCGATCATCTAATTTGATAACTGGAACTGAAGCTTGAAGACATATTTCAAATGCTCTTGTATTTGAAGAGAAACAAGTTCATTTGATAATTTTCCAATAGTCTAAGAAATAATGGGAGTAAGCCCAATTTGACTTAAGATAGTTGCTTCCTTATGACTGCTACACAATCAACATTTGTGGGTTAGCGTGGCCATCTATCCCTATCTGTCATGAGCTAGAACTAGATTCCAACTCTTAAATGGACAGCATCTACTGTTTCATGGTTTCGGCCAACGTTTAGGTAGGCTTGATGTTAATCAGAATTCCTGTTGTTAATTCTTATTATTTAAATGCTTGCCATTTAAAAACAATTTCTAGAAGCAAAATTGGCAATTTTGCTAAACAGAAGAATCAGGTACATATTAAGTTCACTCCTGCCGATACAGCATGGCAAAGGAATGGGGAGCGTGATTATTCAAATACTCAATTACCAATGCTATACACAAATGGGAACCCTGGTGGCACAGTGGTTCAATGCTACAGCTCCTAACCAAAAGGTTGGCAGTTTGAATGCACCAGGCACTTCTTGGAAACTCTATGGGGCAGTTCTACTCTGTCCTATAGGGTTGCTATGAGTCGGAATCGACTCAACCCCAACGGGTTTGGTTTTTTTTTTTTGTTTATACACAAATGATCATAGTGCTGGAAGATGAGCCCCCCAGGTTGGAAGACACTCAAAAGATGACTGGGGAAGAGCCGCCGCCTCAAAGTAGAGTCGACCTTAATGACGTGGATGGAGTAAAGCTTTTGGGACCTTCATTTGCTGATGTGGCATGACTCAAAATGAAAAGAAATAGCTGCAAACATCCATTAATAATTGGAACCTGGAATGTACGAAGTATGAATCTAGGAAAATTGGAAACCGTCAAAAATGAAATGGAACCATAAACATCGATATCCTAGGCATTAGTGAGCTGAAATGAGTTGGTATTGGCCATTCTGAATCAGACAATCATATAGTCTACTATGCTGGGAATAACAACTTGAGTATGACCTTGAGTATATCCCCACCTGAATTTAGAGACCATCTGAAGAATAGATTTGACACAATGAACACTAGTGACCGAAGACCAGACAAGTTGTGGAATGACATCAAGGACATCATCCATGAAGAAAGCAAGGGGTCACTGAAAAGACAGGAAAGAAATAAAAGACTAAGATGGATGTCAGAGGAGACTGTGAAACTTGCTCTCAAATGTTGAGCAGCTAAAGCAAAAGAAAGAATCGATGAAGTATAAGAACTGAACAGAAGATTTCAAAGGGCGTCTCGAGAAGACAAAGTAAAGTATTATAATGACATGTGCAAAGAGCTGGAAATGGAAAACCAAAAGGGAAGAACATGCTTGGTGTTTCTCAAGTGGAAAGAACTGAAGAAAAAAAATCAAGCCTCAAGCTGCAATAGTGAAGGATTCTATGAGGAAAATTCAATGACGCAGGAAGCATCAAAAGGAATACACAGAGTCATTATACCAAAAAGAATTAGTTGATGTTCAGCCATTTCAAGAGGTGGCATATGATTGGGAACCGATGGTACTGAAGGAAGAAGTCCTAGCTGCTCTGAAGGCATTGGACAAAAACAAGACTCTAGGAATTGATGGAATATCAATTGAGATGTTTTGATAAGCAGACGCAGCGCTGGAGGTGCTCACTCCTCTATGCCAAGAAATATGGAAGACAGCTTCCTGGCCAACCAACTGGAAGAGATCCGTATTTATGCCTATTCCCAAGAAAGGTGATCCAACTGAATGTGGAAATTATAGAACAATATCATTAATATCACACGCAAGCAAAATTTTGCTGAAGATCATTCAAAAACAGCTACAGCAGTGTATTGACAGGGAACTGCCAGAAATTCAGGCCAGTTTCAGAAGAGGACGTGGAACCAGGGATATCATTGCTGATGTCAGATGGATCCTGGCTGAAAGCAGAGAATACCAGAAGGATGTTTATCTGTGTTTTATTGACTATGCAAAGGCATTTGACTGTGTGGATCATAACAAATTATGGGTAACATTGTGAAGAATGAGAATTCCAGAACACTTAAATTGTGCTCATGAGGAGCCTTTACATAGATCAAGAGGCGGTTGTTCAGACAGAACAAGGGGATACTGATTAGTTTAAAGTCAGGAAAGGTGTGCGTCGGGGTTGTATTCTTTCACCATACCTATTCAATCTATATGCTGAGCAAATAATCTGAGAAGCTAGACTATATGAAGAAGAACGGGGCATCAGGATTGGAGGAAGACTCATCAACAATCTGCGTTATGCAGTTGACACAACCTTGCTTGCTCAAAGTGAAGAGGACTTGAAGCACTTACTAATGAAGATCAAAGACCACAGCCTTCAGTATGGATTACACCTCTTACATAAAGAAAACAAAAATCCTCACAACTGGACCAATGAGCAACATCATGATAAATGGAGAAAAAGACTGAAGTTGCCAAGGATTTCATTTTACTTGGATCCACAATCAACAGCCATGGAAGCAGCAGTCAAGAAATCAAAAGATGCATTGCATTGGGTAAATCTGCTGCAAAGGACCTCTTTAAAGTGTTGAAGAGCAAAGATGTCACCTTGAAGACTAAGGTGCGCCTGACCCAAGCCGTGGTATTTTCAATCGCATCATATGCATTTGAAAGCTGGACAATGAATAAGGAAGACCGAAGAACTGATGCCTTTGAATCGTGGTGTTGGCGAAGAATATTGAATATACCATGGATTGCCAAAAGAACGAATAAATCTGTCTTGGAAGAAGTGCAGCCAGAATGCTCCTTAGAGTCAAGGATGGCGAGACTGCATCTTACATACTTTGGACATGTTGTCAGAAGGGATCAGTCCCTGGAGAAGGACATCATGCTTGGCAGAGTACAGGGTCAGCGGAAAAGAGAAAGACCCTCAACGAGGCAGATTGACACAGTGGCTGCAACAATGAGCTCAAACATAACAACGATTGTAAGGATGGCTCAGGACTGGGAAGTGTTTCATTCTGTTGTACATAGGGTCGCTATGAGTCGGAACCAACTTGACAGCACCTAACAACAACACAAATGATCAGTTTGAAAGTTTAAAAAAAATCAGAACTCATAAGGATGTATTTAATCTCAAAGTGTAATAAGTATAACTTTAAAAGAAAGACTCTGACGGGATTTCAATATTTGATAATCATCTGTATGAATTTCAATTATTACTGCCTTTTAAAAATGTCTGAAGGTACCGGTTAGTAATAGTTGAATGTTAGATAGCTAGATAACACCAAGTTAACCAGGGCTCTATTCTGTGCTATAATGTTTTCTCTTATTCTAATGCTTCAGGGGGAAACCCTGGTGGTGTAGTGGTTAAGAGTTTGGCTGCTAACCAAAAGGTTGGCAGTTCAAATTCACCAGGCACTCCTTGGAAACCCTACAGGGCAGTTCTATTCTGTCCTATAGGGTCTTTATGACTTGGAATCAACTCAACAGCAATGTTTTTTTTTTTAATGCTTCAGTCTGGTCCAAAGGCAGTTACAGTAACAGAGGACTAGAAATACCTAAGAATGAAACACAACAAGGCAAAAATCTGACCTCATAGCAACATAGGACTTTCCCTAAAATATAAAAATGAAGGGCCTTGTTCAAACCAATAACAATTTCTTCAAAAAAGAAGCTAAAGGTACTAAACAAAGACCAATTACATGTACATATTTTTTTTTATAGTGTAGAAGAAGGAGCCCTGGTGGCCCAAATGGTTAAACATTCAGCTGCTAACTGAAAGGTTGGCAGTTCAAACTCACCCAATGGCTTCACAAGAGAAACACCTGGCAATCTGCTTCCATAAAGATTATAGCCAATATTAGCCCTATAGAATAGTTTCTTCTCTGAGTCTTTGGTTTCCTGCTTTAGCCTGACCATTTTCTTGTGTCTGAGCATGGATACTAAAGGCAGAAGTTGCTCAGTGTCCAGTATTTTTAGATCCTTGAAATGCTGAAAATTTAGAAAGAACTCACTTTTCCTAAAATATAAGTGTGCTATGGTGTTCCCCCTGGCAAAAAATGCCTGTGAAGGCTAAAAATGCCTGGTTCAACCCCGCTGAGGTGGGGAGGTGGTGGGGAGGTTAGACCTCCTTGGTGATGAGTTGGACAAGGAATTTCACCTAGGTTGGTGGTTGCCAACATGATTGATTACTTGAGGCCCTTTCCCCATGGTCACTTGAGGTTTCCCATTATTGAATTCCCCTCTGACTCAAACACCTTTTCTCTGACCACCAAATGTAGCTTTGCCAATGCTTGATGTTTAATTATTTCAATTCCATTAAATGTGGGTTGCACAGAAGGGGAAAAAAAAAAAAAAAAGATTATAGACAAGAAAACCCTATGGGGCAGTTCTACTCTGCCCCATGGTGTTTCTATGAGTCTGAATCGATTAGGTGGCACCTAACAACAACAACATTATAACAACAACAACATAGTATAGAGCAGACTATGATTTTGCATTGTCTTTAACCCTGCTTGGAAATCAGAGGGATTCTTTATTTTGTGCTTTGGTATCTTTCATCAGTTCTGGGAAATTCACAGCCATTCTCTTCTTTAAATATTTCTCTTCTCTCCCCCGGAGCTCTCATTATACAGATCCCCTCTTCTGAACTTTCCTTCCTTTTTTTTTTGCTTTGTGCTTTGTTCTGTTGACTAATTTCCTTTTCCTGTTTATAAATTCTCTCTTCTGCTATCTCTAATGTACGGTTAAAGCCATTATGGGAGACAGCTATTAAGTTGACCCCCAATGATCCTCCACACCTGGTCTGCATACCCTGCATGATCATTAAATCAGGGCTGCTCTGTGTGACCAACAGGCTACAGCAAAATGATGACGTGTGGCTTCCAAGGCTAGGTCATCAAAGGCATTGCAGCTTCTGCCTTGCTCTCTTGGATCTCTAGTTCTGAGGGAGACCAGCCACCATGTTGCAAGGACACTCAAGCAGCACCCTGGAATAGCCCACACTGAAAAGAACCAACTTGCCAGTACCAGTTTGCCATCCATGGAGCGCACCACTGTCAAATAGCTCCAAGCCAGCCAAGTCTTCAGATGACTGTCTTCTCAGCCAGTATCTGATGGCATTCCCATGAGAGGCCTCAAATAAGCTACTCCCAAATTCTTGACCCATAGAAACCACGAGAAATAGCAAATGATTATGTTGTTTTAAGCCACTAAGTTTTAGGGTGATCTGTCAAACATCAATAAATAGCTAAGATACCCATCCAGGAAGTTTTTAACTTCAGTTCTCAGATTTTTCTGTTGGTTCTTTTTTAAAGTTTCCATGTCTCTTCTAAAATCTTCAGTCTTGTCTTTTATCTTTGGAATATACTAAGCATAGCTGTTAAAAGTCTACGTCTGCTAACTTTATTATGGTTCCCATTACTTGTTTTTCATTCATGTTGTCTTATTTCCTCACGACATTGGTTGTTATTATTTGAGTACTAGGCATTGTTTGTGAAAACGTGTAGAAATTTGAGGCCTTGATGACATTGTCTCCCTTGAGAGACAGAGTTTACTCTCCTATTGGCAGGTTTAGAAACCCATAATCTGAGATCATCTTGATCTAATTTGATGGACTAAAACCATCTGAAGTTAAGCTTCAGGCTCTGAGAGGGTGGGTCTACTTCTAACTCAGTTTTACTTTAGCTCGTCAGTGTCCCAATCCAAAGTGTGGGGCATTTACCAGCCTCACCTCCAACTTTCGTGGATTCTCGACTCCAAATTGTATTCCTCTATTCTACGAGGCATCAAGGATCTAACAAGGCAGACTTACGGGAAAGATAAGGCGAAAGAAGAAAACTTAGAGAGGTGTGCCTCCTGTTGTGGGGGACCACTTTTCCACTAGAATGTCTGCTGCCTGGAAGAGGCAACTGAGAAGCTAAAAAACTGAACAGGGCTTTTGATGGCCTTGTAGAACTCAAATTTTTAGGTACTTTTTTTTTTGATTAGAAATGGAGGAAGCAAACTCCTAGATGTAACTAAGTGATTTTAAAAGGAATATTTTAAATATATGTTATAAAAAAAATATATGTTATAGACATGTTGAAATAGTTAGGATTTATCTAAACTAGAAACATGAATGTTTTATCACATTGCCCTTTTAAGTTTTATGATGTATCCAGTTGAATTACAGGAGACATTCCTGATTTACAGATTTGAGATTCAAATTTTCAAAGCAGGTTATTTGTTGATTGTATTTTTACCACCATTACTATCTATTCATTGCTCACTGCTACCTGAAGCTGGTACTCAGCCTGAGACGCAGCCGCTAAGAGGAGATTTTCAGTTAATTACTAAGTTTCTCAATTCTTCTCAACCGCATCTCAGATTTATTTATCCTTCTAATTTTCTACTCTTTCCAAGCTATCCTGAAAATTGCTTACTCCTTGCCCCCTCCTCTCTGTAACCAAAAACCAAACCGGTTGCTGCTGAGTTGACTCCGACTCATCGTGACTCCATGCGTGTCACAGTAAAACTGTGCTCCATGGGGTTTTAAATTGCTGGTTTTTCAGAAGTAGATTGCCAGGCCTTTCTTCCAAAGCACTTCTGGGTAGACTCAAACATCCAAGCTTTCTGTTAGCAGCTGAGCATGTTAACCATTTGCAACAGCCAGAGACCACCTCCCCCCACCCCCCGCCATAAACACTCCACTAATTTCAATCCACACAAGAACCTTCAATGGCTTCCAGGTCCTCAGCCTGGCCTTTGAGGTCTCCAACGTTTGGTCTTGACCTACTTGTTCAAAATCACTTCCTATTACTTTTCAAATAAATCTCCACTGTATTTAGGCCAATCATTTCACTACTCCCCACATGATGCTTACTCTTGATTTTGCAATTCTCTTCTAACTTAGATGCTCTCTTTCTTTATCGATCCAAACAATACCCATGATTTGGTCATCAAATATCAAGGACCCAACACTCTTTATTTATGAGGCACAAAGGCTACCTTCTCCTGTGTATCTTCTCTGTCAAATCTGATCCATGCTTGCCATTCTTTTATTTGAAATTATATTTTACTCATAGTTTATAATGCAAAAATTTGAAGTGTTTGTTTACTATACTGCTTTTCATTTTATCAATGATGTTGCAAACCTGATGAGGCAGGAACAGCCCCTTTGGAATCTTCTAAAATGTCACACACAAAATCCATGTCCAACAAATGCATTTTAAATATATTCAACCTAGTTTCCAAACCTAGGTAAAGAAGATTTACTTGACCATGATGAGCCTGCTCAGCCCAGGAATTACAATTTGCTTCACTCCTTTGCCAAATAAACTGCCCAGATGACAAAATACAAAGATCAGAACTCGTTTTGGTAGAGGCCTGGCTTTTGGCCACAACAGATGGATTATTTCCTTCCTTGTGAGGGGATGAAATGACAAATTCTTTACGTTAATTATAGGTTATCTATTTCAGGGCTCCCTGTTTTCAGTACGAAATATGCAGAATTTTTTTGGGGGGGTCAAATAAGGGTTATTTAAGGAAATCAGTAATTTTTTTACCTAGATGCCTTAAGTGGAGAATTCTCTTAGACTCATATGCAGCAAATGCTTTGGTGCTTATCCTTGACAAAGAGAAAAAATATATAAAGAGTAAGGAAGGAATTCCAGTTCAGTATATGAACCAAGCAAAACATTCATTACCCTTTGGAATACAATCCACAAATAGCCTGCTTTGCTGCTGTGAGGCCAACAGAATTATCCTTGATCTCTCTGCCTACCAGCTGATAAACTCCTTTAGTTAGAGGGTGCTTCATTTCCTTCAAAGGAGGCTATAAGGACATGCTATTTTGATAGACAGTTTTTGAATCTCTTTTCCACAACACCTTTTCCCCAACACATAAAGTATATTTTGCTGAAACAGCAAGAAATATAACTTTCTTCTCCTAAGTTCAGAGGTCTTATAATTTCAGTAGTCTTTATTAAAATGTTACTCGAGTGATTCTATATCAGTGGTTCTTCACTCTGGCTGCTCATAAAAATTACTAAAGGAGCTTTCAAAAATACTGATGTTTGAGCCCCATCCCATAATTTTTTTGTTTAATTGATCTGGTTTAGGGCTTTGGGCATTGGTTTTTTTTTTTTTTTTTTTTAAAGTTCACCAGGTGATTTTAATGTGCAGCCGGGGTTAAGAATCACTGTGGAGAAGAAGCGACAAGACTGGATGGGGAAGAAAAATAACGGTTTTGAACAATAATATAAACTGCAACTTATTGAGTACTTATATGCACCAGGTAGTATTCTATGTTTCATACTCTATTAGTTTATCTATTGCTGCTAACGAATTAGCCCAAAGCTTAGTGGCTTAAAACAGCAAACAGTTATTATCTCACAGTTTCTGTTGGTCAAGAATTATAGAGCTCCTTAGCTGTTTGTTCTGGTTCAAGATCTCTCATGAGGTTGTAGTCAAAATGTCAGCCAGGGCTGCAATCATCTGAAGGCTTGACTGGGGCTGGAGGATCCTTTTATCAGAAGGTTCACTGATGTGGCTGTTAGTAGGAAGTCTCAGTTCCTTGCTGGCAGGTTGCAGAAGGTCTTAGTTCCTCACTATAGGGGCCTTGCCACAGGGTTCCTTGAGTGACTTCTTGACATGGCAGCTGGCTTTCCCCACAGCGCGTGATCACAGAGAGAGCAAGGAGGAAGTCATACACCTTTTAAGATCTATTCTCGGAAATCACATATTGTTCATCATGCCACATTTTATTCATTAGAAGTGAATCACCAAGGGGAAGGCAATGAGATTCTACCTTTTGAAGTCAGGTGTACCAAAGATTTTGGAGACATTTTAAAAAATAAACTTAATATTTGGAAGAATTTTAGATTTACAGAAAAGTTACAAAGATAATACACAGAGAATTTCTGTAGAGCCCTCACTCAGTTTTAGTTTTCCCCAAATGTTATCATTTTACATTACTGTACTATGTCAAACCTAAGAAGCCACAGCATTCCATTACTATTAACTAAACTTCAGACTTTATTCAGATTTCACCCATTTTTCACCAACACCCTTTTTTTTTGTTTCCAAGATCCAATCCAAGATACCACATTTCATTTAGTTATCATGTCTCCTTAGTCTCCACTGGTCTGTGACAGTTTCTCCGTCTTTCCATTGTTTTTCATGACCTTACAGTTTTGAGAAGTACTGCTCAGGTACTTTGTAAAATTTTCCTCAATTTGTCTGATATATTTTCTCATGATTAGACTGGGTTTTTGGGTTTTTGGAAAGAAGAAAGACACAAGGTACCCTTTACAGCATATCAACATGATGGATCACTGGTGCTGTTAACTTTGATCATTTGGTTAAGGTGGTATTTACCAAGCTCCTCCAACTGTAAAGCTGGCATTTTTCCTTTCCAGATCACACTCATGGAGAGGGAAGTTTAAGCTCCACCTCCTAAAGGGAGGGGCACGTACGTACATTATTTAGGGTTCTTCTGTAAAGAGGATTTGTGGGGACATTTTAATACCACATACATATATTCTACTATTTAATTTTTATAACAATCCTATAAGGACTATCACTATTCCTATTTTATAGATAAGATATCCATAGCTCAAAAAGGTTAGGTCTGAGGTCATATAGCTAGTAAGACCTGGGTTTTGACAAGAGGTTGAATGATTCCAGAGTCTATATTCTTTTTACTGAAACTGTGTACTAATAAGAAACTGTTGGTACCATTCAAATATATTTTTTAATATTCTATAAAATTCCCAATATCTTGTTAAAAAGGATAATACAAAGGTTGATTGTATTGTGTTGTAGCTTGCTTCCCAGATGGACATCCAATTTCTGCAATCAGGCTCCTTGAGAGCAGTAACATAGCTTATGTATTTCATCTCTCCTGAGCATGTAGTACACAGGCATTTAGCAAATAATTAATGGCTGAAAAGAAAATGACTCTTTTTCCTCACAAGTTCTCCACACTCTTCTGAATGTGTGTCATGGAATACTAAAAGTGAGCGATCCCTAATGCTGAGGTCAGAGCTGAGGTGTGACAGGGCCTACAGCAGAATGACTGAACAGAGCCTGGGCTCAGAGTCTGGAACTGTAGAACAAGCAGGAAATGTTAGTTTAAGCTCTCCATATTCCTACTTTCATGCGTTCTTATGATTGAAGAGCAGATAACAATTTGGGTTATTTCAGCAAATACCAAGTCCAGAAATCCACTCAGACACTGAGTATAATTCTTGGATTTCTAAAGTAATAGACTGTTTTCATCCCACCAAAGATTAAGAACCGTATTTCTGGGTCATACACAATAAGTCATTTTCTCCAAGTCCTAGGCATTTGGAAGCCTAGATTCCAGGGAAAACCATTACAGCCTTTCTTTCCATTTTTTCTTATACTGCAGATGTCCAGATGGCTCAGGTGGATGTCCCACACTTTGGTTTAATTGGAACATTCTGTCTCCCTGGGATACAAAAGCAAACCTACGGAGAGGCAGGCAGTGAGCCTCCAAGCCCCTTCCTCCCCTTCTCCTACTTGCTATGTAGATTGGACAAAGGAAACCAAACCATCTCCCAAAGGAAAGGGCTGGCTTCTGATAAGCTCGGCAGGCTATCAAACTCAGGGAGGCTTAGCAAAGCCCTCCAACAGAAGACAGTACGTCATCTAATAAATTGCAAAACATTTTCCCTCTCTTTAGCTTTCTTTTAGAAAGTATGATAAGAAGCCATTATGGTTTCCTTCTCTTCCATTAAAAGCACTGCCTGTGAGAGCAGCAAAGAAGGAGAGGAAGGTAGCTTGCTAGCCTATGTCTACAGCTGGGAGACTCCCAGTTCCAGCTCCCAACTCATACTCCTGCTAAAAAGAAAATGACTTCTCCCCATCAAGCAATACGGGCCTTATGAATTTAGGCAAATTTACAAATATGTCTAAGGATGTATTTCTCTGATGTTAGTGGATAAATATCCTCACATGGCCCACTAAATAAATATGAACTAAAACGTTGACTGGAAAAGAGTTGCATACGTCTGGGTATATTCAGAAAAGCAGGTTGGTTCACAAGCTGACTTAGCAGCTGCCTGATGCCACTCTGTTCACCTCCATTCTAAGATCTGTGAGGGTTCCCGGTGGCTTAGCAGCACCATCAACATGTGCTCAGTGTTTCTGCCACCATCACTTTCCTTTCTCAGCTCAGAGAGCTCAAACTGGGTCAGCGAGCTCGGATCCGAATCTTGACTCTGCCGTCTAATAATCTATGTGACCTGAAACAGGTGAATTAATCTCTCTGTGCCTCAATTTCCTCATGTTAAATAAGAATACAGATGCCAGCCTTCATAGGGTCACTGTGAAAGGTAAATGAGATAATGAATGGGTTTAACATGCAGATAATTTAGTAAGTCTTAACTTTGATAATCAGTCAAATTTCCCTTTCCAATAAACTTAAGGATAGTGAAATGTGGTTCTAAATTAAGAAAAAAAGTTAGGAATCTTCATGACAAAACCCAGTGAGTAGCTTTCAGGCTACAGGACAAGGTGACACTTCTAGACCTCTGCTGCCCAATAAAGTAGCCACTAGCCATCACTGAAATGTGGCTAATCTGAATTGAGATGTGCTCAGAATCCTTGGGTGGTGCAAATGGTTAGGCGCTCAACCGAAAGGTTGGCGGTTTGAATCAATCCAGAGGAGCCTCAGAAGAAAGGCTTGGCAATCTGCTTCTGAAAGATCACAGCCATGGGGCACAGTTCTACTCTGAAACACAGGGGGTCTCCATGAGTCGGAATCAACTTGACAGCAACTGGGTTTTTTTTTTTTTTTTTTTTTGCTAAGTGTTAAATAAACAGCAGATGTTGAAGACTTTTTTTAAATTTAAATTTAAAAATTTTTTTAAATTTAAAAATATTTTTTAATATCGATTACATGCAGAAATAATATTTAGGACATACTAGGTTAAATAAAATACATTATTAAAATTAATTTCATTCTTTTTTTTTTACCTTTTAAAATGTGGCTACTAGACAGTTTAACATTACATACGTGCCTCACATTTGTGGTGTGCACTATTTTTTTTGGACAGCGTTGTTCTAGAAACTAATGTAGTACTGAAAGAAGAACTTCACTGAATCACATCCTAGGGGTCCTGAAGGAGTTAATGTATCTCCCCAAGGTACTATTTGAGAGTAACTCAATCACGAGGGAACACAAAGCCAAATATGTCACAAGCTGCTAATCACATCATTAAGTATGATCTCCCCTGTTGCCGAGTGTAATCATTTATGAGAGCAAAGCGCTCAGGGACTTTCGAATAACGGGGAAATTTCAAATATCCTTTCAAGAAATCTTCTTGTCATCCTTGCAACATGCTACATTTGTCATGATCTAATCTGGCTGCAATTGAGTGCATGACATTTTTATCACAATCCACAAATGCATTCGACTGGCACAAATACATTTATTTATGCGCAGAGTCAGAGAAAGAGTGATCTTTGCTCAAGATGATGTGCTTAACTAATGGACCATACCTCTTACCACTGGGGAAGCCAGAGGGAATGAGAAGACACACATGAACTAACCAATATTAAAAACATTTCAAGTAGCTAATTACATGGTTTGTTTAAACTACAGAATAAATAGATGCATCTTTATTTTCAATCGATTCTCAAAGCTCATTAGCTCCTCAACTTCTGACCTATTTCCGTGTAGTAAATTGCTATAAAACCAAATCAAAACAATAAAAAACAAATAAACAAGCAGAAATAACACTTACATGCATTGATGAATTCTACGTATTACGGTCGTTTAGAAAAATAATCATTTACAATTTGAATGATCGTTTTTTTTTTTTTGGAAGGAAATGAGTAATAATGATGAAGATCATGGTTTGTTAAAAGCACTGTAAATGAATGAAGCATACTTAGTTTATACATGATCTTTGTTTCTTAAATGTCTCTAAATTACCACACTCTTTTTTTTTTTTTCTTTCAGTATTTGCTTTTTTTTTGGAATCAAAACAGTTTTTATTCAAGAAACCTCCATTCCAATAGGGTAAATTCTACTTATCATTGTCTACACATAAATGTTATTTAAAGTATCAAATAATATTTTTTCTTTTTTTTTTTTTTAAATTATTGTACTTTAGATGAAAGTTTACAGAATAAACTAGCTTCTCATTATTAACAATTAGTACACATATTATTTTGTGACATGGTTACCAGCCCCATGACGTGTCAACATTCTCCCCTTCTTGACCTTGGGTTCCCTATTACCAGCTTTCCTGTCCCCTCCTGCCTTGTAGTCCTTGTCCCTGGGCTGGTGTGCCCATTTAGTCTTGTTTTGTTTTATGGGCCTAATGTTTGGCTGAAGGGTGAATCTCAGGAGTGACTTGTTACTGAGCTAAAAGGGTATCTGGGGACCATACTCCTGGAGTTTCTCCAGTCTGTCAGACCAGATGTTCTGTTTTTTTTTTTTTTTTTTCAGTTAGAATTTTGTTCTACATTGTTCTCCAGCTCTGTCCGGGACCGTCTATTATGATCTCTGTCAGAGAAGTTGGTGGTGGTAGCTGGGCACCATCTAGTTGTGCTGGACTCAGTCTGGTGGAGGCTGCATATTTGTGGACCATCAGTCCTTTGGACTAATTTTTCTGTTATGTCTTTGGTTTTCTCCTGAATGATCAACTGTATGTGGACCATGTCCAGTATCCTAACAGACTGGCCATCTATTGCAACCAAAGTTTTAAATCAGGGGTATACCTGAACTTATAATAAATAGTATGCTCTATAAAATTGACTCAGTTCTCCTAGAAAGCATGCATACAACAGGAAGAATTCCTATAGTGTATAAGTGCGTCCTTTCAAAAATAACTTTGCAATTCCTCTTTCTCCAATTTTAGAAGTGCTCTCGTATCCTAAAACATCAGTACATGTACATGAGCACGGTCAAATTCTACAAATCAAATTGCAGCTGCAAAAACATTGTGCTTCAAAATGAAGTGGAACATGAGCTCAGAACCAGGCAGATGCTAAAGACAGATAGAGTGTACAAAACAGGAACAAGCAGGCCCTGTAGGAAGATAAGAGAAGACATCAAAACAGCCTCGAGTACTCTAAGCTGATTAGGCACATTTCTGTCAAGGCAAGGGAGATTTAATTTCCTAGTACAACTCTGACTTCCTTACAACACAGACTTTCTCAGGATGGTTGTGAGGACGGTAAAACAGTGCAATCGCTTTGGAAAACTGACAGTTTCTTCTAAAATTAAGTATCTCCTCTAAATTCCTAGGTATTTAGCCAAGAGAAATGTAAACGTATCTTCACAAAAGACTTGAACACAAATGATCACAGAACTGCTGTGAGGATTAAATGAGATCATGCAGGAAAAAGTGTCTTACACAGAACTGTGCACATGATAAACCCAAACCGAACAGGTTGCTGCTGAGCTGACTGACTCATGGTGATCCCATGTGTGTCAGAGTAGAACCGTGCTCCCTAGGTTTTCAGTGGCTGGTTTTTTGAGAAATAGTTCTCCAGGCCTTTCTTCTGAAGCACCTTTCAGTGGACACAAACCTCTAACCTTTTGGTTAGCAGCCGAGTGCGTTAACCGTTTGCCCCACCCAGGGACTCTGTGCACATGGCAGGGGCTTATTAAATGATATCTCCAATTGCCTTTCATGTCTTTGAACATAACAGAAAGAGTACAGGACTGTATTACTGCAGATTTGTCCTGGCTCTACCACTCACCAGTTTTATTCATTCATTCAGCATTTTTGAGCACTAACTTTGTAGTAGCAGCTATATGTCTAGATGTTGGGAGTACCATACTAAATGTGAGAATTCAGCTTCTTACTCTCATGGAGTTTACTATCTAGTACCTTGGGCAAAATATTTCATTTTCCTGAACTTCAGTTTCCTTGTCCATAATTCAATTCAATTCAATTCAATTTAGTACCTTCTATGTGCTGGGTGGAAACCCTGGTGGCATAGTGGTTAAGTGCTATGCCTGCTAACCAAAAGGTCAGCAGTTCGAATCTACCAGGCGCTCCTTGGAAACTCTATGGTGCGGTTCTACTCCGTCCTATAGGTTGCTATGAATTGGAACCAGCATGACAGCGATGGGTTTGGCCTGGTTTTGCTCATGTGCTGGGTATTGTGCTAAGTCTGGGAACACAAAAGTCAAGTAGATAGAACCTCTGCTTTCAAGTGCTGTACAAGTCCAATGAGGGCAGCAGCAGGCAAACTGAGAGTGCTAAGTCCTGTGAGACAGGTAAGGACCTAGTGCCACAGGGGCACCGAATCTAGTCCTATGTGGCAGGAATTGGTCAGAGAAGGCTTCCGGGGAAAAGCATTTAAATGCAATCTGAAGCAGTAAACGAGGCACAGTGTATTCACAAACTGACCATATTATTAAGATTAAATGAGAATCAAGTTGAGGAAATGCTAATTCATAAAGCCCTTTATAATGAAAAGCAGTACTATTTCCACTTTAAGGCCAAGAGTACTAAAATGGCAAATAGTTGCACAGACCTGAATCCAGTTTATACTTGTCTTTAACAATATGTTGTCTTCCTAACACATGGGCTTAATCTGGGCTTTCCACATCTGTTTCCTAGACCCCAGTGCTTCTAGCTTTCTGCCTGCAGGAAGTGAGTAATTGAATAAATTGTTTTTAATCATATGGGGCCAATTCTGACTTCCAGTCAAGTTTCTGGGATGTGCTAAATTCACAGTCTGCGGTGGTGCTCTGTGGTAGGCCACGCTGGCCTCGAAGCAGGAAACAGGCTTTGGAAACAACCAAGATTTCTTGCTATTCTGGAACCCACTGAACACTTAAGAATGTTTTTTAATTTAATTGAAAGGCTTCATTTGTGAGACTGGAACATAGCTTATACCATAAATAGAACTACAAAGTGGTACAGAAAACACTAACACTGTTGGAAAACTTCTGATACGCATTTGCTGCTTTGTTTTATGCATTACTCACACCTCTGAAGAAACAGAAGTGGGAAATGGGGCCGAGGACAAGGACTTAGAAAATTACTATTTTCTGAGCACTTAAAACTCTTTCCAAATACTGTGGCATGAAAACGAGCTTGGATAAAGGATATCATTAGAGAAACACAGCCTATCCAGCACAGTCTCGTTCCACGGTGCACGCTCTGGCCGTCTCAAGGCTCTTCTGATTGCATCAGCAATTGTGATGAAAGCCGCTCCAATCACATGAACCTTGAACCATTTAAACAGATGTTGAAAAATGTTCAAAGCAGTTCATTTCCCTCCTGGTAGGTTATGATAGTGGTTAAATGGAACGATATTTCTATGAATGGCAAGGATTTATGCAAAACTTATACTCCATCTTCAGAAACATCTTTATTACAGTCAGGGGGGCTTTCTGGAATGTCAGAAGAGAGGAGTTGTGATATAGAGATGGCCCATCCTAAAATAATGGCAAGTATGTACCAAGAAACAAATGGGCCCCACACAAAGTTTAATTGGGCCATTATCCCGATCTGGGTCTACTAAAGAGCCCCTCTCACATGAGCTGGAGAAGTGTGTATGGTGAAGTAAGAATGAAGAATTCTTTACTCCCTGGAAGAGGCAGGCTGACCAATAATAGAAGGCAGCTGCCTCAGGAAGGAAGGGCTGGGTGAAGGCCACCATCCAGTCCTCTCAGACCTGGCATCACTGCTTCTTACTCTTTGGCAACCACCCTTCTGGCCTTAGGAGTCCTACTTGAACTCTGTCCTAGAAGGAGTTCACAGGCCCCCTCATAGCCTGAATAATGCTTAATTTTTAGTCAAAAATATTTATTGACTGCCAATTATGTGGCGATTGCTGTTTTAGAGGCTGAGATCTGTCTACCACATATCTGCACTTCTATTTTCCAAATATATATGAAAGATATATATAAAATAGATAAAATAAAGGTTCATCTAAAAATATGAATGAATTCCTAGTAGCTTTCTCTCAGAAGCATTTGCCCAACCAGTGGAACCTAAAAGTACACATGAGAGTTGTTGAAGCTGCTTGATACTGAAGAGTGGTCTTAAAACCACACCAGCTGCCATCAAGTTGACTCTAACTCATGGTGACCCCATGTGTGTCCCCAAGTTTTTCAATGGATGATTTACTCAGACATAGATCTCCAGACCTTTCTTCCTAGCAGCCTCTGGGTAGCCTCAAACATCCAACCTTTAGTAACCCAGCATGTTAACCGTCTGCATAACCCAGGGACTCAGAAGTCTTAGAGTAACACAAATCACTATTGATGTAGTTGGTCACCATTAGATCACTCTTTCGCTCTCCGCTCGGCAGTGTGGCTGCTGTCAGCCAGGATTCTCCTGAGACGAAATTCTCCCATGGCTTCTTTGTTATTGAGTTAATAAAAAAAAGCACTGGGTTTTAGAACCAACTACATGCTGAGTTTAATTACTCAACATTAATACATTCGACATAGATGATTACATTATATAACGTGCACTGGCTACTCTGCAGTATTTCCTTAGGCATAAGCTTTTACCATAAAAACCAAATCAACATTAATCTGCCAACCTGTCATTTTATGTCTACTGCCAAGGGGAAAAACAAACAAAAAACAAAGTGAGATAAAGTAAACCTTTATCAAGTAACTGGACCAAAACAATGATCAAACCAGCTCTCTCCATCCCCTTGGGGCAATCTGATTTGTAAACTGAGCTTTCAAAGCATAGTTCATTTAATTGCAGAGAGCAAGAGAACAGTAAGAGTTTTTGAGCTAAGCTTTTTCTGGTGTTGGCCTGCTCAGCTTTTGGGAGAAGCTTGCGTGTGGGGGGTGGGGGAACCAATCTTTTACACTGAGCGTTTTCAAGCTCCTCTAAAAATCCCACCAACTCTATTTCCTTTTCAATTGCATCAAGCGTGTAAAAAACAGGTATGAAAGACCAAAAAGCTGCCAGATGAACAAATGAAAAGTATTTAAGTTTCAAAGCTGGCTGGCAGACAGTAGCCAGCAAAATCCCCTTGTATTTCCAAGCAAACACAAGACAAAGCAACGTTTTTATACCTTTTATAAACAATCCATGTTTAAACAAGGCATACACAATGCATTCTTCCTAGTGTCTAAAAGCTGGCCGTTGTTATGTATTTAATTACACTCCTAAATCCTAAAGCATGAAAACAGCCAGCTAGGTAGTGACTGTTTGATCTGCAAATCTTGGCTAGAGATGTGAGTGCCAAGGGAGCCTGCCCAGGCTTGCGATTCTAAACTCCTCCAATGGAAGGAGAGTGTGTGGCTCTTGGTGTAGCAGAGCCAAACGTGCCCCTTCCCTCCGGAGTGTGGCGAGGAGTACTCAGCACACACCAGTTGCATTCACGAGGAAACAATCTTCCTACCCACCCAGCACTATATTTAGAGTCATCTCCTGGCATACAAACTTATATTTCTGGGCTTTCTGCCACTCAGACAAAAAGGGACAAGAAAAACTGGTTTGGTTCCAGTGCTGAACCCAAACAACAAAAGTTAAATGTGGCTGTCCTCACTGATGGATTTCTGTGTCAAACATCACTCCTTCTTCAAAAGCAGGAAGCTCTGGATGTGGCTCATGGAGAATGCTTTTCTTCCCTCGATTCTAATTACTAAAATGTGTCCCATGCTCTAAGGAGACATTTTGCTAAGGCAGCAATGAAGCAAATTTCCCTGAAAAGGACAGAGTGTTTTGAAATCTTGAAAGTAATATTATCCATGTTGAAGCTTTTGGATTCTCCAAACATGTGGTTAAAAAAACTCAGTTGCCATTAAATCGATTCTGACTCATGGCAACCCCGTGCGTGTCAGAGTAGAACTGTGCTCCATACGTTTTCTTTTCTTTTTTAATTTCATTGTATTTTAGGTGCAAGTTTACAGTGCAAATGAGGTTCTCATTAAAAAATTTATACACAAATGGTTTGGTGACATTGGTTGCAATCCCCGATCCGGGTCAGCACTCTCACCCTTTCCTCTACCTGGGCTCTCCGTGTCCATTCATTCCGTTTTCCTGTTTCTTCTTGCCTTCTTGTCTTTGCTTTTGGGTAGGTGGTGCCCATTTGGTGTTGTATACTTGACTGAACTAAGAAGCATATTCCTCACATGTCTTATTATTTGTTTTATAGGTCTGTCTAATCTTTGGCTGAAAGGTGGGCCACAGGAGTGGCTTCATTTCTGAGTTAGCAGGTTGTCCGGGGCCAAAATTGCAGGGGTTCCTCCAGTCCCATCAGACAAGTCTGGTCTTTTTTTGGGACTTTGGATTTTGTTCTACATTTTTCTCCAGCTCTGCCTGGGACCCTCTATTGTGATCCCTGTCAGAGCAGTCGGTGGTGGTAGCTGGGCATCATCTAGCTCTTCTGAGCTCAGGCTGATAGGGGCTGTGGTTCATGTGGTCTATTAGTTCTTTGGACTAATATTTTCCTTGGGTCTTTGATTTTCTTCATTCTCTTTTGCTCTGAACGTGAAGGGACCAAGAGATATATTTTTGTTGGCTGCGCACAAGCTTTTAAGACCCCAGATGCTACTCACCAAGGTAGGATGTAGAACATTTTATGAACTGTGTTATGCCAATGACCTAGATGCCCCCTGAGACTGTGATTCCCAGCCCTCAGCCCCAGTCACTCCCTCAAGGTGTTTAGATGTGTCTAGGAAGCTTCTATGACTTTGCCTTGGTCAGGCTGTGCTGATTTCCCCTATATTGTGTGCTGTCTTCCCTTCATCCAAGTTAACATTTGTCTACTACCTGGTTAGTGATTTCACTTCCACTCCTCCCCTCCCTCGTAACCATCAAAGATTGCTTTTTTCTGTGTGTAAACCTTTCCTCGAGTTTTTATAATAGTGGTCTCATACAATATTTGTACTTTTGTGATTGGCTTATTTCACTCAGCATAATGCCCTCCAGATTCATCCATGTTGTGAGATGTTTTGCAGATTCGTCATTTTTTTATCATTGCACAGTATTCCATTGTGTGTATGTACCATTCTTCTATAGGTGGGCACTTACGTTGTTTCCATCTTTTTGCTACTGCGAACAGTGCTGCAACAAACATGGGAGTGCATATGTCTACCCGTGTGGTGACTCTTATTTCTCTAGGATATATTCCTAGGAGTGGGATTGCTGGATCACATGGTATTTATAACTTTTTAAAGAGGCGCCATATTGCTTTCCATAGTGGTTGTACCATTTTACATTCCCACCAGCAGTACATAAGAGTTCCAATCTCCCCCACAACCTCTCCAACATTTATTATTTTCTATCTTTTTTGATTAGTGCAACTAATGTCGGGGTGAGATGGTATCTCATCATAGTTTTGATTTGTATTTCTCTAATGGCTAATGATTGTGAGCATTTCCTCATGTGTCTGTTAGCTGCCTGAATGTCTTCTTTGGTGAAGCATTTGTTCATATTCTTTGCCCATTTTTATTGGATTGTCTTTTTGTTGTTGAGGTATTGAAGTATTCTATAGATTCTAGAGAGTAGACCCTTGTTGGATATGTCATACCCCCCAATTTTTTCCCAGTCTGTAGGTTTTCTTCCTACTCTTTGATGAGCGTCAGTGTTTAATTTTTAGGAACTCTCTGTTATCTAGTTTATTCTCTGGTGTTTGCTTCACAGGTTTTCCATGGCTGATTTTTCAGAAATAGATTGCCAGATCTTTCTTCTGAGATGCCTTTGGGTAGACTTGAACTACCAATGTTTTGATTAGTAGCAGAGCATGTTAACTGTGTGCACCACCCAGGGGCTCCAAACGTGGTAAAAACCCATTGCTGTTGAGTTGATTCCAACTCAGTGACACTGTAGGACAGATTAGAATTGTCCCATAGGGTTTCCAAGGCTATAAATTTTTATGGAAACAGATTGCCACATCTCTATCCCATGGTATGGCTACTGGGTTTGAACTGCCAATGTTTCTGTTAGCAGCTGAACGCTTAACCGCTGCCTCACCAGGGCTCCTTGAACCTGTGGTAGCCACTGAGAAAAATTAAATCCCCAAACTAGCTACAGAGTTGATGGAAAAGGAACACACACTGTAAATCACCAGGTCCCTCAGACCCTCAGATGCAGACCTAGTTAGAAACCCCCCAGGGCATTTTGCAGCTTTGCCGCAAGAATACCAGGCATTTGGAAATATCAGGGTTCTTCATCAGGAGGAAAAGTGACACAGGCAGAGACTTTGATACAGACACCCTGACCAAGTAGCTGCAAGTCTGACATACTTGTTACAAACTACATCAGAAGTGAGCAAAATGAATCTCTCTCCCGTCTACTCCCAGACCTAAAGGGACTCTCCCAAATTTTGTCTCCCAGTGTTTTTTCTTACAATCATATTTACTGGACTAATTTCAAAATTTCTATTAGTTCAATACCCTGTCATATCTCTGACTGCTTATACATACACTAGTAACATGACAGCCAATATCTTCCATAAATGAAACATCAAGCAGGAAGCCACTTAGTGGTCTGGATCGGTCTTTTCTTCACATAGTCACTTCTAACTAGTCTTACAAATATATAAAGAAGAATAAACATATCTCCAGATGTGCAGCCATTCTTCCATGCTAGAAGTAGTAAAAAATATTCTAACAACAAATTAAAACAAAAGATTCCAATTATATGATATTCTGGAAAAGGCAAAACAATAGACACAGTGAAACGATTAGTGATATCCAGGAATCCAGGGGAAGGGGAGAAAGAATGAAACACAGCATTTTGGGAGCAGTGAAACTGCTACTACCCCTCCTCACTGCTGTTGAGTCGATTCTGACTCACAGGCACCGTACAGGACAGAGTAGAACTGCTCTCCAAGGAGAGGCTGGTGGATTCAAACTGCCCACCTTTTGGTTAGCAGCCATAGCACTTAACCACAGCACCACCAGAGTTTCCCAGTGAAATTCTTCTGTATGATATTGTAATTAGGGACACACAACATTATGCATTTGTCAAAACCCCTAGGACTTTACAATGCAAAAAGAAAGCCCTAATGTTTAATGTAAACTATAATCTTTAGTTAATAATAATGTATCAATATTGGTTTATAAATGTTGCAAACTAAAACTGCTTAAAAATAAAGTGTATTAACATTCTAATTTGGTGAGTAGCATCTGGGGTATTAAAACCTTGTGAGTGGCCATCTAAGATACTCCACTGATCTCACCCCATCTGGAACAAGGGAGAATGAAGAAAACCAAAGACATAAGGGAAAGATTAGTCCAAAGAACTAATGGACCACAACTACCACCGCCTCTACCAGACTGAGTCCAGAAAAACTAGATGGTGCCCAGCTATCACCACTGACTGCTCTGACAGGGATCACAATAGAGGTCCTGGGCAGAGCTGGAGAAAAATGTAGAACGTAATTCTAACTCACAAAAAAAGACCAGACTTACTACTGGCCTGACAGACTGGAAAAACCCTGAGAGTATGGCCTCCAGGCACCCTTTTAACTCAGTAATGAAATCACTCCTGAGATTCACCCTTTAGCCAAAGATTAGACAGGTCCATAAAACAAAATGAGACTAAATGGACACACCAGCCCAGGGGCAAGGACTAGAAGGCAGGAGGGAACAGAAAAGCTGGTAATAGGGAACCCAAGTTTGAGAAGGGGGGTGTTGACACATTGTGGGCTGGTAACTAATGTCACAAAACAATGTGTACTAATTGTTTAAGGAGAAGCTAGTTTGTTCTGTAAAACTTCATCTAAAGTACAATAATCATAATAAAAGAATAATGTAATAGAAGGGTGGAAAAGTGTATTAAAAATTAAAACAGATATTTAACCAAAAAGAAAACCCTCCACAAGTTTTCTTGAAAGTATTAAATGACTTGTATACAAAGTAAATCCACTAGACATGAAGTATTAACAATTCTGAAAGGTCCAGAATTATTTTATATAATGCCTATTCCAGTTTGGGATTTCATAAATGGATAAATGCAAATAAAATTAACTTGCTGCCAAACAAACAAACAAAAATTCTTAATGTTGTGGTCTTCAGGACTGTTCACCAGTATTCCAGTTTCCTTCCTTCCAGGCCCAGGGTGGGACTGCACAGCCCGGCTCCCCTGAAGTTTGGCATGGCCATGAGATTTGCTTAGGCCCAAGGAACGCGAGCAAAAGTGACACGTGTTACTTCTTCAGCGCTGGTGCTTCGACGACCATGGTCTGTTCCTTGCCACGTTTACTTGAGTCCTCTGTGGACATGAAGCATAAGCCAGAAATAAACCTTTGTTGTTTAAATCTACTAAGATTTTGGGGTCGATTGTTACCACAGGAAACCTAGCCTAACCTGAACAATATAGTTGTTGTTATGGATTGAACTGTGTCACCCAAAAATGTGCATCAACTTGCCTAGTCCATGATTCCCAGTGTTATGTGACTTGTCCACCATTTTGTCAAATGATGCGATTTTCCTATGTGTTGCAAATCCTACCTCTATAATGTTAATGAGGTGGGATTAGTGGAAGTTATGTTAATGAAGCAAGATTCAATCTAAAAAATTGTGTTTTAAGTCAATCTCTTTTGAGATATAACACAGAAAAGCAATCAGAGAGATATGGGGACCTCATACCACCAGGAAAGCAGTGCCAGGAGCACAGCACATCCTTTGGACCTGGGATTCCTGTGCAGAGAAGCTCCTAGACTGCAGGAAGACTGATAACGTGGAACTTTCTCCAGAGCCAACAGAAAAGAAAGCCTTCCCCTAGAGCTGACGCCCTGAATTCAGACTTCTAGCCTACTAGACTGTGAGAGAATAAACTCATTTGTTGAAGCCATCCATTTGTAGTATTTTTGTTACAGCAGCACTAGAAAACTAAGACAGTAGTATTAGTAAAAATAATAATGAAAACCTGCTGCTGTTGAGTCAATTCTGACTCATAATGACCCTACAGGACAGAACAGAAATGGCCCATAGGGTTTCCAAGGCTGTAATCTTTACAGAAGCAAACTGTCACATCTTTCTCCTGCGGAGTGGCCAGTGGGTTTGAACCACTGACCTTTCAGTTGGCAGCTGAGTGCTTAACTGTGTCACCAAGGCTCCTTATAATAATAATTAGGAGAAAATAATTAGGTGAAAGTCCAGCACAGATTCTGATACCAAGAAGGTACTCAGTCAACACACTCCTTTACACTGTGTTCTGTCCCACCACAGGTGAAAATTGGAATCAACTGATTTCCACAATATCTCTGAGCAGCTCTACTGAAACCCAAAGCAAACAAAATAGAACAGTATGAGTCCAGTTTAGGAAAACTGACATGACTGCTGAGAAGCACAATGACTTACAGCATCTCTAAATCAGTGGTTCTCAATACCGAGTGCTCTTCTAGATCCCACCCCAGACATTCAGGCTGACTTGGTTCCAGGTAGAATCCATTGCTTCCCTCGGTTCCGATGATTTTGGCGTGCAGCCGGGGTTGAGAACCACAGCCTTCTGTGAGTGAGTTTCCCTATTTTCCAGAACTGAGACCCAAGACATTAAATATTACAGGGGTAAAAAAGAAACTCATAAGACAACAGAACCCTGCAATAGCATGTTGCTGACTGAAATGAGCGTTATCAGATACTGGGGTTGCAATTTCCCCACCTTGATCCAAAAGTAGAACATTCCCAACTCAGTTTGACTGGTCATCTCACACTCTTCATATTCTATTCCTGGAGCTCTAATATCAACACTGGAGTGTTTGGCTGCCCAACAACCAGGGAGTCAATAAGCCATCCTACAGAACTCCTAACATAAGGTTAGTGTGCATTCAGGATCAGGGCAGGGAGTAACTGGGCCTGAGGGATGTTATAGACACATGGAAGCAGAAAAAACAGCTGAAGAGCTACAGTACCACTGCGGACCCCTAAAGAACATGTTTTGGCTACATTCAAAACATAAATCTTTGACAGACTTAGGAGAAAAAGACTAAAGGGAACTATATATTCTCACTACCCCTAAAAACACCCAAAGTCTCTTTGCACCCAGATATATAAACACCTGAGTTTCCACTATGAGGATGATATTGTTATTTACCATTTACTAGCTGTTTACTGGAAACTCTGGTGGTGTAGTGGTTAAGTGCTACAGCTGCTAACCAAAAGGTCAGCAATTTGAATCTACCAGGCACTCCTTGAAGACTCTATGGGGCAGTTCTACTCTGTCCTGTAGGGTCGCTATGAGTTAGAATTGACTCCACTGGCAGTGGGTAGGTGAGCTGTTTACTACACCGTGGATAGTATCACGTATTTTAAAATACAATTTTATCTCGTCCTCACATCAACCCCATTAGGAGACACTGTGGTTACTTCCATTTTACAAATTGGGCAATTGAGACTACAAGCTTAAGTTACCTGCCCATTGTCGCGTGGCTATAAACATCACTGAAGATGTTTAAGAATAAATGGGTTCATATAAACCCATTGTCAACAAGTCGATCAACTCATAGCGATCCTATAGGACAAAGTAGAGCTGCCTCATAGAGTTTCCAAGGAGTGGCTAGTGGATTCAAACTGCTGAACTTTTGGTTAGCAGCCAAGCTCTTAACCACTGTACCACGAGGGCTCTGGGGTTCACATACTGCCCCATAATATGGAGTAAAACTGAAGGACAAGTGGTTTATAATAATCTCTCTACATACTCTTCCAGTTGTCATAACATCTGTGTCCCAGGAACTTGGATTAACAACCTGAAATGGTAGACCAGAATACAAAATAGTAACAACTGCATATGGAATAAAAATGATCACTATTCCAATTGCGATAATGTTTGGTACCACTCTACATTACTCATTTCTTTGTGTAAGTTTAAACAGTATTCACTCAGTCATCCAACAAGATTTTAGAACCTTTCAAGTGCTAATTACTGTGGATATAATGGGGAGCAGGACTGACATAGTCACTGAGGGCAGAGCTTACAGTCTAGCTGGACACACAGACAATTAAACAGCAAGGACAGCAGCATGCTGAGGGGTATGATGGGACAAGTATCAGAAAGTCTCCCAAGGTGTCCAAGGAGACAAATGAGTGGCCAGTTGTCCTTTCATACAGCTGAAGTGTACTGAGCTTTCCTTCTTACATCTGCAGCCAATGTAACAGATACCCTCTCTCTCCAGACTTCAGATACTGTGGTGTTTGCCTTTAGAGCAACTTATATCGCTATCACATTGCTTCAAATTAATTTTCATTGTGATTTTGAAGGATTGCTGCCTCGTGCATAAAGGCCTTCCTTCAGTTCACTAATTGCTCAGCTAGTCTCCAAACAATCAGTTAGCACAGGAGCAGGCAAGCAGAGCAGAGCTGCAGTAAATGCTGCCTCCCAACCTGCTGAATTACTAAGCACAATCTGGGCCTTTATTCTGCCTTTGTTTAAGACATGAAGTGCAGGAAGCACACTTATTACCAAAAGGCCTTTGTTAAGTGTCACTTATTAAACATTTTGGACAGAGCCACAGGTCGTTCATTACAGACCATCTGGTCTGAGATAGCCAATTCGCTAATAGCCCACCCCTTATTTTCCAAAAATCAACAATGGCTTTGTAGATATGTTTTGTACCATGATTTAAGATATTAGAAAAGAAAACAAAATACAATGATTCTTTTTAGGAGCTTATAAGATGACCATAATGCCTAATAATAATAAATAGCTATTACTTATTAGGCTCTTGCTGTATGAAAAGTACTTTCTCATTTTGACGAGTACCTTTGGTCAAAAGTACTTCATAAAAAGCATATAAGGTAGGCACCACCACATTCCATCAATTCTAAAGGACACACTTTTTTAACATGTGAATTATTTGAAATCAAGATGTATCTTCAATTAAATTATAGTTTAACTGGCAATAAGTTTTCTTTATTAGCGACACATAAAACAATGCTGTTTTCTTAAAATCCATGGTGTCTTAGATGTAATAAGATATGGTAGTATTACCCCCATGAAGAAACCAAGGCTTAGGGAATTTGAGTAACCTGTCCAAGGTCCCAAAGCAAGAAAGTGGCAGAGCAGAAATGTGATCCTAGGTTTTCCTGACTCCAAAGTTTATGCTCTAAACTGGTACACATTCATTCATTCAGTACTTACTCGGAATCAGTTATGAGCTAGGCACCAAGGCAGGAAAGCTGGGTGCGCAAAGAAGAGTGAGACACCTTGTAATGTAACTAATTAGGGACTATGGATATCTGAGCAGTTAATGAAAATGTTCAGCTCCATGGACTTTTGAGGGACTCTAGAATAAGACTAGATCTAAGCCTAGGCTTTCTTTCCAGGCTATTTTTTCCACAAAGAGCCATTTCTTTCACTAGTCAAATGTCTCACTCCACACATCAGCTTTAGTGTGGTGCATATTAAAGGATATTGGTGTGGCAGACAAACTTTAAGAGGGTCTGCAATGAACCTCATTTCCTGGTGCTCACACCCTTGTGTAAACCCTTCCTGTAAGTGTGGGTGGGATCTGTGACTTGCTTGTAACTAACAGAATAAGGTAAAGGTAATATGGGATGCTATTTCCAGGATTAGCCTACATAAGATTGTGACTTCTGTCTTGCTACCAGACTCTCCACCTTGCTGGCTTTGATGATGCAATTTGCCATGTTGGTGAGGCCCAGGTAGCAAGGATCTGAGCGGTGCTTCCAGCCAATAGCCAGCTAGGAACTGGGGTCCTCAGACCAACCTCAAAAGGAAGTGAATCCTGCCAACCACCACGTAAGTGAGCTTAAAAGTGGGTCCTTCCCCGGCTGTGCTTCCAGATGCGACGGCATCTCTGATGGGCATTTCAATTGCAGCCTTGTAATAGAGACCTGGAGCTAAGCCATGCCCAGATTCCTGACCCACAGAAACTGGGAGATAATAAATGTATGTCACTTTAAGCCTCTAAATTTGTAGTAGTTTGTTATGCAGCAATAGATAACTAATGCACTGGGTTAAAAAGTTAATTTCTTTGTGTCATGGACCTTTTCAGTCTTATCAAACAGTTGATACCGAAACGCCAATTGTGATTTTATTCCCCTGGTTAGATCATAAAAATAATAGTTACTATTTACTGAGCACCTACTAAGGGCCAGGTAAATTCTAGCATAGTATTAATAAGCCATGCTACATTTACCAAGCAATAGCTCATTAGTGCAGTTACTGCATGTACATAAATATTAAATATTCATTTAACGATTTTTTACAAAGTTTAGTGAACTTTACCATTTTCTTGTTTCACTACTACTCCATTCCTTCTTTAAGTAAGTGTATCCTTTTCTTTTCCACCACCCATTTATAGTTTGTTGTACTGCTGTGCTTGCGTGTCACTGTGATGCTGGGAGTTATGCCGCCAGTATTTCAACTACCAGTAGATTCACCCACGGTGGACACGTTTCAGCGGAGCTTCCAGACTAAGACAGACTAGAAAGAAAGGCTTAGCAATCTACTTCTGTCATGGATTGAACTGTGTCCCCCCCCAAATATCTGTCAACTTAGCTGAGCCGTGAGCCTCGGTATACTGTGATTTTTCACCATTTTATGTGATTTCCCTATGGGTTGTAAATCCTATCACTATGATGAAATGAGATGGATTAGTGGCAGTTATACTGATGAGATATACAAGATTAGACAGTGTCTTAAGCCAATATCTTTGAGATATAAAAGAGAGAATTGAACAGAGAGACGGGGGGCCTCATACCTCCAAGGAAGCAGCGCCAGGAGCAGATTGCATCTTTTGGACCTGAGGTTCCTGCGCTAAGATGCTCCCAGACCAAGGGAAGACTGATGACAAGGACCTTCCTCAAGAGCCGACAGAGAGAGAAACCCGCCCTCTGGAGCTAGGGCCCTAAATTCGGACGTCTAGCCTACTGGACTAAGAGAGAATAAACTTCTCTTTGTTAAAGCCATCCACTTGTGGTATTTCTGTTATAGCAGCACTAGATGACTAAGACAACTTCCAAAAATTAGTCAATGAAACCTTGTGGACCACACCAGAATTCGTCCAATACGGTGCTGAAGATGGGCGCTCTAAGTTAGAAGGCACTACACAACAGCCACAATCATAGGCTCACATACACCAACAATGAGGAAGATGGCGCAGGGCCAGGCAACGTTTCGTTCTGTTACACATAAGGTCACTGTGAGTCAGAGCCAATTCAGTGACAACTAACAACAACAGCAATCCTTTCTTTTCTACTTAGGAAAGTAGAAAACGCTACTTTCCTAACCCCAGATATGTTATTCTAGTGTGTCTTCTTCTTACGTGATCCACTTCCCTGGTCACAGTGATTCCCTTCTCAGAAAGAAGCAGAGACAGACAGGGAAAGTCTTGTTCCTTTCGGTTCTTGCTGCTATAGTTCTCAAGGTCCAGCTGCATCCTTGTTTTTCTTGGGGTCACAGAAGCCTTATCAGAAGCTTCCTTTGGGACCCAAAACAGTATAAACTCAGTTTCAGTCACCTCCAATTAAAACAGACTTAGCTAACGTATCAGTCAAGATTTTTCACTATTTCAGATTGTCCTTTCCTGATCTATGTTACTGACGTTTTGAAAAATTTGAGTCCCTCATATTTGTTTAAAAATTCTTCAAAAATGTTTTTTCTATTGCTAAATCATACCACACCCAGCTTATTGCTGTATCACAGAATGTTAAAGTGGGGGGACATTGGGGTTACCCAATTTTAATCTGACTCTCTCATTAACCAGTGAGGAAACGGCAACCCAGAGAAGTGAAGCTACTTTCCAAGATGAATGTTAGCCCATGCTGGTACCCATTCCAGTGAGTGCTGTCCATCGTTCGGCATTACTTCTGTTGTTGTTAGGTGCCATCAAGTTGATTTTGATTCACAGCAACCTCATATGACAGAGTAGAGCTGTCCCCCATAGGGTTTTCTTGGCTATCATTATGGGAGCAGATCACTAGGTCTTTCTCCTGCGGAGTCACTGGGTAGGTTGAAACCACCAACCTTTTGGTTAGCAGCCAAGCACTTAACCAGTTGCATCACCAGGGTTCCTTGGCATTACTTCTAGGTCCCAGCAATTAATTTAAATAATTTGACCTTTGAAATAAGTCATCTTTCAAAGAGTTGTAACTAGCTTGATTAATAAATGACTTACAAATATTAAGTACAGTGTATTTGATGTCACCCATAAGATGACTCATCCTGATTGTAACCACGTTGAGGATCACATGGTCAGCAGTATTTATTTAAATAAAAGAACTGTTTTTACTCTCTTCCCTCTGGTTTAGTTTAACTGTTTTACTTCGACTGCAATATTTGCTACATAAATAATAAGAACAATTACAATTTGTTTTAAAAAAACAGTCTCATTGTTTTAACCATGTATTATTTTAATTAATCTAATACGTGCACATTAAATATAGAATATAGAAAAGTAGAAAGAAAAATCACTCATGTCTCATTTCTGATATTGGTATAAGCAATGACCTTGATTTATGTAATTCCTAGATCGGTTTTGTAAATTTACCACTACTGAGTAGCTAAAAGTCAACGCCCCAAAGAAACAGACCTTAATGAGTTAACCAATATCCCAGGTGTTTTTTTATAATGACATTTACAGAGAAATGTTCACACGTCTCCTTACTCAGCCTTTCTGCTGCTTTCAAAAGTACCCTCTCCTTGAAACTCTCTGAAACCAGGGTTATTAAACCATCTTTCCTAGGGAGGGGATTCCTTCGCTTAAAGCACACATTTTCAGAATACCTAGGTCTACTAATCACCCGTGCTTCACAGAATACTAAACTGGCCTCCCTGAGGTCTTCTTGGACAGTTTAGCACACTTGAAATCTCTATAGCAACCCACATGCACAGGTATCTTTGGAACAAATCAGCCATGCCAAAGCAAGCAGAGATTGCGGCCCAAGGGTATGTGTGTTGCAACACAGCTTTGAGTGTGCATTATGTAGTAGCTGAAGGATGCAGTGAGGAGAAAATATCATCTATGAGATGGTTTTCGGAAACATTCAGCAAGACTGAAAACAGGCTGAGGGTAAGTGTGATTATACAGATGTTAGAAGTGATGCTTTGTAAAGCTTTATATGATTTGTCCTTTTCAGTACATCTCCCGTAAGTAAATCACCCCAAAAAGAAATTAAAAAATCTAAGCAGGAAAGTTTAGCCTGCTTTCATCATCATTTGGACACCAGAAAATCAGAATTAACACCTTGCTCAGTGTGCCACATAAAGGCGCTATCTGTCCTTCACAACATGGTTTGCAATGGATAGTCACCAAGAAGCCATATACACATTTTTTCTTTTTGTTTTGTAGGTGAAGGTCATGGATTTGCTTTGGGCCAACTACTGCTTCCCGTTGGATCTCCTATGCCAATATAACAACTTTAATAAATTCATAGCACTAGGGAATAACCCGAGGCCCAGGTTTCTCTGTAATTTTAACTGGACCATACAAAGTTGACATCAAAACTATGGGCACTTAGCATCATGCACTATCCAACCCAGTTCCATCCAGTGGTGCTGCAGCCCGTTTATTCTGTCTCACAGAGAGTGGTTGTTCACATCTCTTCCCAGCTCTGTGTTTAGAGGTATCACCTTGGTACCCATCGCCGTCAAGTCGATTCTCACAGCCACCCTATAGGACAAAGTAGAATTGCCCTATAGGATTTCCAAGGAGCAACCGGTGAACTTGAACTGCTGACCTGTTGGTGAGCAGCCTGAGTTCCTAACCACTGAGCCACCAGGGCTCCTATCACCTTGCCAGTAGCTTGAAATCAACCAGGTGGGATTATTAATACCAGGGAAATTGGCAAATGCTACTAATCAGGGCCTCTTTTTTTCTTCTGGAGAGTTGGTTAAACATTGACTGGCACATCACCTGTTCATCCAACCATAGAACAAATATTTATTGAAAACTAACATGAGCTAGACCTTGTGATAAGCACCAATACTGCACACAATCTACAGCCTGTGTCATAAGACTAGATAACATTTTAGTTTACTACAATGTGTAGACAAGTAAAAATCTTAGTGCATAATTCTCCTTCCCTTCTCAAACCCATTGCTTTGAGTTGATTTCGACTCATAGTGTCCCTGTAGGACACAGTAGAACTGCCGTATAGGGCTTCCAAGGAGCAGCTGGTGGATCAGAACTGCTGGCCTTTTGGTTAGCAGCTGAGCTCTTAACAACTGCGCCACCAGGGCTCCTTCCCCAAATTACCCATGTCCATTCTTATGTCACTGGGCAGGCACCCCACGGTTCAAGGCAGCTGCTGTGTTCACATCACCAGTGCCTCTGGATACCACCACGTTGCTTGGGGGCCTGCACCGCTCAGAGGCTTCTGCTCTGCTGCTGGGCCTTGCCTTGCTGGTGGGAAGACCCTTACACAGGATCTCTAGAGCCACTGCTGCAGGGCCCTTCTAAGCCACGAGGGGGACGTGTGCAGCCCCTGCATGGGGCACACTCAGGACTCTGCCCTTATGGGCAAGCGTTACAGCTTTTTTAGCGCCGTGGGCAAACTTCCTGCTTAAAGGCATCCAGCTCTGCCCTGCTACAGGAAGACCCCTGCACAGGATCCTCTGAGGCAACCCCCGCATGGGGCAAATATTACAGCTCTTTTAGCTTCACTGGCAAGCGATCTGCCTGAAGGCCTCAACTCTCACTCCATGGGCTGGCAAGCCCATTGCCTCTGTCTGTCACTCCATGGGCTGGCAAGCCCACCACTGCTGTCTTTCGCTGTCTCCTGTCATCTTCTGTTACAGCTCTTTCTTCTGGGTCTAGGAGGTTCTCAGCACAGAGACCTTGGGTCCAAAGGACACACTCCACTCGACTCTTCTGCATGGACTCTTATATAAGCCTACTTTTTGTCAATTTCAAGTCATGGCCCCAGGACTATGAACTGACCAATCCACTTGGTAGACCATAAGTCACTCAATTTGCATAGTCTCAGCCAATCATTTTGTGAGAGTTACAAGACCATGGCAAGAAAGGCCACATAAAAGAGATTCATTGCACCACAGTCTTTAATCTCTTTCAGCAGTGTTTTATAATTTTCATTGCATAAGTCTTTTCTGTGCCTGGTGAAATTTATTCCTAGGTATTTTATTCTCTTAGAGTCTACTGTAAATGGAATTGTTTCTCTAATTTCCCTTTCAGGTTTCTCATTGCTGGTATATAGAAACCCAACTGATTTTTGTTTAGCAGTATATTTTTTCAGAGCAAAAGTTTTTAATTTTGTTGAAGTCTGATTTACCATTTTTCCCTTTACAGTTTGTATTTTTGGTGTACTGAAACCTCTGTGCCCAGGCCTAGATACCAAAGATTTTCTAAAAGTTTTATAAATGCACATTTTACACTTAACTGTGTGATCCATTTTAAATTTTGTATAACGGATGTGAGATTTACGTCGAGGTTATTATTGTGTGTGTGTGTGTGTGTGTGTGTGTGCGCCTATGGATGTCCAATTGCTCCACCACCATTTGTTGAAAAGGTTATCTGTCCTACATTGAATTGCTTTTACACCTTTGTCAAAAATCAGTTAAACATATTTGTATGTGCCCTTTCCTGGGTCTTCTATTTTGGTCCATTGATCTATGTATCTATCTCTCCAAAAAAAAATCTCTCCTTTCCATAGTCCGCATTACTATTAAAAAAAAAAAACAAACCCAAATCCATTGCCGTCGAGTCGATTCTGACTCATAGCGACCCCATAGGACAGCATAGAACTGCCCCATAGGGTTTCCAAGGAGCATCTGGTGGATTCAAATTGCCAACCTTTTGGTTAGCAGCTGAACTCTTAACCACTACGCCACCAGGGTTTCCAACATGCTATGTAATAAATCTTGAAATTTATTCCTTCCACTTTATTCTTTTTCAAAATTTTTTTAGTCATTCTAGTTCCTTTGTCTTTCCATACAAATTTGAGAATTATCTTACCTATATCCACATCCACCCCCCCAAAAAAAAAAAAAAAATCTTGCTGGGATTTTGATAGGAATTGTGTTAAACCTGTTATCAGTTTGGGAGAACTGAGATCATTAATATATTGAGTCTTCCAATCCATGAATCCATATGTCTCCCCATTTTTTATTTAGATCTTCTTTATTTCATCAGTTTTGTAGTTTTCAGCATACAAGGCCTATATATGTTTTGCTAGATTTGCACTTAAGTATTATTTTTCCTTTGGGCCATTGTAAATGATATTGCATTTTAAATTTCAGTGTCTATGTGTTTCTTGCTAGCATATAGAAATACAAGGGAAAAAAAAAAAAAAAAACCCAGGGAACTCACCACTGTGTCATTCCTTGGGTCCCAAGGTCTCTAGCTAGTCTGCTTTCTTCTCTCCACCAATTAGATTTATGTTGGTATTAAATGTAATATCCAGAGTTTTAGTTGTACTTAAGTAGGAAGAACAGGGAAAAGTATGTTCACTCCATCTTCCCAGAAGCCGAAGTTTCCCACTTAGCTAGATTTTTAAACTATTTTGTCACCTTAAGTTAAAAAAAAAAAAAATCACCAGATCCCAACAAATCAGTTGATATTCTTACCATAATTACAGAGCATCAACCATCTTGCTTATAAAGACAAAATTTAGCTTAGTTCAACTGCAAAGCATTTACTGATAATGTATGTAAGGAAGATTACGGGTTTTGTGATTTTTGTTTCATTCTCTATTTACATGACGTATGATAGCTGTTAAATTAAAATATTAACTTTTCCATTTGCAGGAGGATAAAAGCATGAATGCTAAGGATCTGGCCATCCTAGTGGTCTGCCTTTGCTGTGTTTATCACGGTACCATTTGAGAAGCACTGCAGAGTACTTCAAGGTGAACTAAATTATAAAGACATTTTCAAGAAAGTTATTTTTCTGTGTGTAATAGCCCAGAGTGGTGGATGTGTACAATCTGTACTCAGCTGGGGCCACATCTACGCTAAGTAAAAATTTTAGAATGGTAACCATTATTTAGTTGAATATTCCAAATATGCCATTCGCTGAGGATATTTTTCCTTAATCATCTTCTTTATTCACTCAGGGTGTAGTGAAACTGAGAGGGTGGGAAACTGAAAAAATTATAAAGCAAGAACAACATAATTACTTATCTTTCTGGACAATTCTAGAGTGGAATGGCAGGTAATGAAAGTTTGCTCTAATACACAAACAAACGTTGCCTTAGATAGCAAACGGCATTGGATTGTTATTTTTCTTCCTCGAGAGAAAAAAGATATAAAGGGTAAAAGCTTGGGCAAGAAAATGAATATTTATCTTAATGGTAGAGTAGCTCATAAACTTGGCTTTAAAAATATAGTTTGTATTATATGCACATAATTTTTCAACTTTTTTAAACTTCCCTTTTCAAAATGATTTTTCATGTAATCTTCATAGCCATTATTTTTCACAGCTACATAATATTCCCTTAGGCACTGTACCATAACTCCCTGTAGTAGTCCATTATTGCTAAGCATTTAGCTCACTTGCAATGCTTCACTTTTATAAAAGTAGCATAAGTGACATCTTTTTTGCACATACTTTTTACCCTATCCACTATTTTGGTTTATTTACTTAGGCTAGAATCCCCACAGTCGAATTACTGAATCAATAGTAGGGTGATTTTTTACGACTCATAATAAGAGATGTTAAATTGTTTCCTAACAGAGTTGTACAGCTTTGTAATTTCACCAATAAATTTATGAGAATGGTAGCTCCTCTGGCCCTGTCCAGCAAATCACTGTTTAAAAAAAGAAAAAAGGTTGATTTTAGAGTGAAGTATTGTTTGATCTGCAATGGTTGGATGAGCAGTTGTGTACCAGCTGTATTTCTTTTGTGAATTGTCTGTTGTTGACCTTTGCCATGTATCCCCTGGAATTTGGGGGTTATTTTCTTATCAATTGAATGAATTCTTTATAATAATAAATACATTAACTTGCAAATTGCTTTTGCAAATAATTATTTTAATGCTGTTTAATGTAAAAAAGTTTTAATTTTCATATAGTTAAACTGTTGATTCTTTTCTTTGTAACTTGTTTAATTTATTCTAGGCTTAGGATGTAATTCACCATAAGGCTATATTTCTTATCACTTTTATATTTATGCTTTTACTTTTTATCCAATACCATATAATTTAGTCCAGTGTTTATTTTGTAGGGAAGGGCAAAGTGTGTGCAAATTGTTAAGAATTGATCCCAATATGATTTTTTTAAAAATAATATCTTATTGTGTTTTTGGTGGGAGGTTACACAGCAAATTAGGTTCCCATTTAACAATGTCTTATACAAATTATTCAGTGGTTACATTTTTCACAAAGTGTCAACATTCTAATTCTGTTCTGGTTATTCTGTTTTCAGTAATCGCATTTCCCTGTCCCCTTACCTTCTCGTCTTTGCTGTAGGGTAATTGTTGACCGTTTAGTCTCATATAATTTTTTTTAACAGAGCTCACTGCTCAAGGGTGACATTCTTTACTTCTTGAGCTATCATGTTACTTAGTTAAAAGTGACTTCAGGGGATAGTTTCGGTTCAAGGTTTAAAGAGTATCTCAGGGCAACAGTCCAGTCTCGGTAGGCCCAGTAAGTCTGGATTCTTTGAGAATTTGAAGTTCTGTTCCACATTTTTGTCCCTTTCTTTTAGGATTCATCTATGGTGGCCCTGATCAGAACATTTGGTAGTGGTAGCCGGGCACATCTAGTTCTTCCTGTGTCAGGGTGAATGAGGCTGCGGTTCCTGTAGACTATTAGTCCTGTAGACTAATTTCTGAGTCTTTGCTTTCCTTCTTCTCTTTTGCTCTGGACAAGGACAGACCAATAGTTATGTCTTAGATGGCCACTCACAAGCTTTTAAGACCTCAGGCACTACTCACCAAAGCAGAATGTAGAACATAAGCTTTGACTATATTACGTCAATTGACCGAGCTGTCCCACAAGACTATGGTCCTAAGCCTTCAAACCCAGAAAACCAAAGTTGTGAGGTATGCAATTATGTCTAAGAAGTATCCATAACTGTGCCCCCTACGTAGTTTATTATATATACGAATATATATGCATGCATACATACACCTGCATATACATATATACCTATGTGTGTATATATGGGTATATATTTGGTCACACATCTATATACCCATACACATATGTGTATATATGCATACATATATAATCATATACTTTTTTTTCCTGGTTGTTGGTGGACCCCCATATGATTTTATGAATAATCCTGTCCTTCCCTATTGATTTTGATGCTTCCTTTATCATGTAAGAAATTCTTAGTTATGTGATGTCCTTTGTCTGGCTACTTCAGTCCATTGATCTCTATTTAGCCTCATACCATTACCACACTGTTTTAATAAGTGCAGCAATACTGAACTGTGCCTGGAATAATAACTGCTTATTGAATGAACACTGAATCTGGCAGGGCCAGTGGCTTTCATTATTATTTTTCAGTTTTTCCTTAACATTCTCTCTCCTGTTTGGAATTCTTTGTGTCCCGAACATTTTATTCTGAAAATTTTCAAACCTATAGAAAACCTGAATGAAAAGTACTTCAAACACCTGTATATCCTTCACCTTGATTCACCAATAACATTTTGTCACATTTTATTTTTCTCTCTCTCTAATTGTACATACACAATGATTTTCTAAATTATTGAAAAGCAGCCTGCACACATCATGACACTGTATCCCTAAATCTTTTAGTATGGATTTCTTAGAAGAAGGGCACTCTTTTATAACCAGAATACCATTACACTCAATGCTATAAACCAGTATACAGTCAATATTCAAATTTTTTCAACTGCTCCACAAACTGAATTTACAGCTACCCCCACTCAACAACAACAACAACAAAACAAAAATTGAGGATCACTCATTACATTTAGTTTTCATGTCGTTTTAATCTAGGTCCCCTGCTTTTTCTTCCCTCCCTCTCTCTCTTTCTCTTTTTGTTTTTCATGATATTTTTTAAAAGTCCAGGCCAGCTGTTTCATGGGATGCCTTTTAATGTGGATTTGTCTGAGAGTTTCCTTACCCACTGAAACCCACTGCCGTCGAGTCAATTCTGACTCATAGCGACCCTATAGGACAGAGTAGAACTGCCCCATAGAATTTCCAAGGAGTGCCTGGCAGATTCAAAATGCTGACCTCTTGGTTAGCAGCCAGAGCACTTAACCACTACGCCACCAGGGTTTCCATAGTTTCCTTAGTTGTGTATTATTCTCAATAAATTTTGGAATCCTTTTAAGTCCCAGCCTTATCTCTTCCTCTCCTCACTTGTATCTACAAAATCCTATTGGAATTTTGATCAGTATTTTATTACATAAATAAAATGTAAAAATATTCCCAGGAAAAAACTTACACTGAACCTGAAAATAAATTTATGAGGACATTTTTACATTATTTAAAAGAAAATAGTATACATCTCTTATTTATCATCTTTTGTATCTCTAAATTAAAAAAAAATTCTTCATATAGATCACACAATTCTTATTAGCAGTATTCCTAGTTATATTGCTTTGGTATTGAGAATTTTTTTTAATTAAATTATATTATCTAACTAGAGGGTGCTGGTTTTTTTTTTTTTTATTTGATCTTATTTGCAGTCACTTTACTAAATTCTAGAATATCTTGTAAAGCCTGGACTCAGGGACTAAATGGCCTGGATTGGAATTATGGCTTTATTATTGGTTTGATCTTAGCATATTTCTTAACTTCTCCAGTGCCTAGGTTTCCTCATCTGTAAAACTGGGATAACCAATCTCATAAAGTTGTTGTGAAGATAAAATGCAAAAAGCTGGAAACAACCAAGGTGTCTATCAATGGATGAATGGTTAAATAAATTGTGGTATATTCACACAATGGAATACTACGCATCGATAAAGAACAGTGACGAATCCGTGAAACATTTCATAACATGGAGGAACCTGGAAGGCATTATGCTGAGTGAAATTAGTCAGAGGCAAAAGGACAAATATTGTATAAGACCACTATTATAAGATCTTGAGAAATAGTATAAATTGAGAAGAACACATACTTTTGTGGTTACAAGGAGGGGAGGGAGGGAGGGTGGGAGAGGGTTATTTACTGATTAGTTAGTAGATAAGAACTACTTTAGGTGAAGGGAAGGACAATACTCAATACAGGGAAGGTCAGCTCAACTGGACTGGACCAAAAGCAAAGAAGTTTCCGGGATAAACTGAATGCTTCAAAGGTAAGCGGAGCAAGGGCACGGGTTTGGGGACTATGGCTTAAGGGGACTTCTAAGTCAACTGGCAAAATAATACTATTATGAAAACATTCTGCATTCCACTTTGAAATGTGGTGTCTGGGGTCTTAAATGTTAACAAGCGGCCATCTAAGATGCATCAATTGGTCTCAACCCACCTGGATCAAAGGAGAATGAAGAACACCAAGGTCACATGATAACTATGAACCCAAGAGACAGAAAGGGCCACATGAACCAGGACAGGAACCATTCCCAAAGACAACTCGTCAGACATGGAAGGGACTGGACAATGGGTTGGAGAGAGATGATGACGGGACAATGGGTTGGAGAGAGATGATGACGAAGAGTGAGCTACTTGTATCAGGTGGACACTTGAGACTGTGTTGGCATCTCCTGTCTGGAGGGGAGATAGGAGGGTAGAGAGGGTTAGAAACTGGCAAAATTGTCACGAAAGGAGAGACTGGAAGGGCTGACTCATTAGGGGGACAGTAAACGGGAGTATGGAGTAAGGTGTATATAAGCTTATATGTGACAGACTGACTTGATTTGTAAATGTTCACTTAAAGCTCAATAAAAATTATTTAAAAAAAACAGGAAATTAAAAAAAAGATAAAATGAATTAAGATAAGCATTTGGAATGGTGCTTGGTGTATAGTGAGTGCTACATGTGATACAGGTACTTTTAAATCATTGTAATCATTATTCTTTAGGCACCAGAGGTCACATGTGGGTTGAATGAGAAACCCCACATACTAGAGACCCTGGAACAAACTTGACTTCTTCCAAACAAAAACAAAAACAAAAAACACTACCATCTGATTGTGTCCCTAAAACCCAGAGAGGTCAATTCCTATCCAAGAGCTTCAGCTTTCAACCGAACAGATTTTCCAAACCTACACATAAGAGCAGTCTTGGAGAGAAAGATGCAGATTACCTGCTCAGCTATCCTTTCCTGGTTCTATGGGGGTGGACAGCCTGTCTGACTTCAGAATGCTTAGCAGGGGGGGTCTGACTTCAGGATGCTCCCTGTGGGTAGCAGGGGGGTGACAAAGACTAGAAGAGTATGTTTTTAAAAATACTTCTTATGGCTAACGTATTATCCTTTGGCTACATTATGTGTTAAGCTTTTTTTTTTTTTATTCTTTAAAGCTAATTTAATAACTTTGGTTCTATGGGGGAAAATATGCATTGAGTTCCAGAATAAATGATTCATAAATGAGCACAACCCATTTGTTAGGTGGGGATATTACGTATGTCTGGAAGGAGTTTAACAATATCTAAAAGCTGTATGTACCTAAGATTGCTCAGTAAACTCTCTTGGAGCATTCAAAGAGCAAAATCCTGTGAGGGAGGCCAGAAAGCCTGATATCAGAACCCAACATCAGATTAATCAAGTCTCTAAATTTATAAAACTGTTACCTCTGCATTGATGCAGATGGAACTGGTATTGCAATCCAACTGTGTTGCCAACATCTATAATTATAGCAACTCCTCTGAAGTTTGTTCAAAATCTGGTTCTAATCTGCCCACATTCCTTTACAACTCCTTACCATAACACCAGGTCCTCGTGTTTTGAAAAACACACTTTAAATTATCTTTGGAACCATGTTCACTAACTGAATTAAGAAGCTTAAATACTATCCACCTTCTATGCCTTTCCATTCCCTGGGCCACTGAGTACAGCGTGTGCTCTCTGTCTCAACCCCCAGTTCATAGTAGAGTTTGTTGGGTCTCAAATTATAAAGCAGGTGAACTCTTTGAGGGCTATTTTTTTTTTCTTTTTAATTTTTTGTGCTGGCTTTCCCAGTATTGTGTATTGTCTTGCTCTTTACCAAAGTTACCACTTACCTATTGTGAGGGCTATTTTTAATGGAATTTGCCACAACGACACTCTTTCTTATGAGTATTGCCATAGTCTGAAATGAAATCTATAAATTGCTAGTTACTGTCAGGTATCACAGGGACATGGTTATTTTCCTTTTACCAGGCATTCAACTTGCTCCTACCAGCGGACTTCATAAAATTGCCTCCACTCATTGGCTACTGAGGCCGATTTAGTGTTTGGCTAAAAGCTAGTTTGCACAATAAAAACAAAACCAAACCCATTGCTATGGAGTCAATTCTGACTCATAGTGACCCTACAGGACAGAGTAGAACTGCCCCAAAGGGTTTTCAAGGAGCAGCTGGTGGATTTGAATTGCTGACCTTTTGGTTAGCAGCCAAGCTCTAACCACTATACCACCAGGCCTCCATGACAGAAATCACTAAAATATGAAAATCATATTTAGCTACCAACTACCCATTTGATGAAAAGAAATGGTATCAAAAAGAACATTACAACAGAATTCTCACATCTAGCAAAAGTCAGAAAAGTTGATTTATTTATGTTTGCTCTTACTGAAGGCATGTCATACCTACAGGTGATAAACATGGGATCTGAACAGAAAACCCAAGGCCTCCTGCTTGGTCTCAGGTTTTAGTTTACATTCTATAAATACATATTTAGACTTACTTAAAGGATTCCTTTATTAGCCATCAGGAAATAGAGACAAATAAGACATAAAAATAATAGCTAATTACTGTGTGCTTACTATATACCAGTCACTTTACATACATTATCTCATCTTATCCTCACAACGGCTCTAGGAAGAAGTTACTATCATTATCCCCATTTTGATAAGAAAACTGTAGTGTGGACTTAAATAACCTGCCCAGAGACACTTGGTAAAGGGTTAGGACTGGGTCAGTCTGATGCAAAGGCCACATTTTCAGCCACTGGGCAATGCTGTCTCTCACAGTCCCTGAACTGAGGAAGTTTACCATCTATGGCCATAATAACGGATGTGCAGACATTATGACATGAGGTAGCATAAAGTAAACACCACTAAAGGTACAGAAGTTTCAGAGATGCACACCCAAAGGGAAGAAGCAGCGAAGCTCTCATGGGGAAGTAGTACCTCAAATGGGCTCTGAAAGACATTTGGGTCTTAGGTGATGCAAGGGTAGGGGTGACGGTGATAAGGATGGAGAAACAGCCAATCTTCCAGGAGGAAGGAATAACGTGAATGAGTTCAGGAAGAGGGAAGGGGCAGTGTGGGTTTAAAAAACAAAACCAAACCCACTGCTGTTGAGTCTATTCCAACTCATGACAACCCTATATTTTAGATAACTGCAAATGTTATGGTTTGGCTGGAGGGTAATGTACTTGTAGGGAAGAAGAGAATGGAAAATAAGTTGGCAACATTATCACTGAGAGCCCTGAATTACAGGCTTAGGAATATGTTCTAATTTTTTCAAAGAATGGGAAACCATCAGAAATTTCTAAGTGAGGGATACTTATAGAGAGAATGGGTTTAAAATGGTATCAGCTGGACTGGAAAGAAAGGGACACAATCTTCAGGACTTATGAACTAATTGGTTGCTGGGTCAAAAGGAGAAGAATGGCCATCTTCAGTGGGTTAAATGGTAGCCCCCCAAAAGATATGACCGTGTCCTAATCTCAAGAACCTATGAATGTGACCTTATTTGGAAAAAGGGTCTTTATAAACGTAATTAAGGATCTTAAGATGAGGCGATCAGGGTCCTAAATACAATGGCAAGTGTCCTTATAAAAGAAAGGCAGAGGGAGATTTGAGATGCAAGAGGAGACACACAGGAGGAAGCAATGTGACCACAAAGGCAGAGAGTGGAGTGATGTGGTCACAAGTCAAGGAATGCAGAGAGCCACTAGGAGCTGGAAGAGGCAAAGAATGGATCCTTCCCTAGAGTCCCCAGAGAAAGCTTGGCTTTACTGGACTTTGGACTTCTAGCCTCCAGAACTGTGAGAAAAAACATTTCTGTTGTTTTAAGACATGCAGTTTGTGGTAATTTGTTGTGGTAGCCCTAAGAAACTTAGACATTATTTTTATCATAGAAAAGTTTGGAAGAGCTGATTTGGAAGGAGGGCTGAGAGACTGATCAAGATAGTTTATACAGTTTGTAGAAAAATTGTGACACATAGGATAAAAAGATAATTAATAGATTTGTGCAGAAAAAGCAGGGTAGAAATCTTTTCCTTTCCCGTATCTTTAGCTCATCATCATTAGTTTTAGTGTTTGTCTAACTGTAAACTTCAAGAGTTTGTTTAAAGTACACATTCTTGGGTCCATTTCCAGAGATTCTGATTAATTTGTTCTGAGGTGGGCCTCCTCAATCCACAGTTTCAAAAGAATCTCAGGTGACTGTAATGCAGGTGTGAGCTCTCCAGGTTATCCTTTAATACTGGAGTAGGCAAACTTTTTCTGTAAAGGGCCAGGTAGTCAATGATTTAGGCTCTGTGGGCCCTAAAGTCTGTAACAAGTACTCAAGTCTGCTGTTTTAGCACAAAAGCAGCCACAGACAATACATATAAATAAATGAAACATGTCCCTAGCCTTTATTATGGACTCTGAATTTCATATAATTTTTATGTGTCATAAAATATTATTTTTTGAGGTTTTTCTGCTACCTAAAAATGAACAAAAACAGGCAGCGAACCAGATTTGATCCACGGTCCACAATTTGGCAGCCCTCACTTAAACATGCTACAGTTCGAGAATCACCGCTTTCAACGTTAGAACTGAGATTTTCAAGCCAGTGGCATGTTGTAAACCAGCAGGAGAGAAAGAGGAGGAGGACTATCTGATGCACTCAGAATAATTCCTAGCACACTGGCAGTCTCTTCACAAGAAATGGCCCCCAATGTGCAGCTGTACTTAGGGAACTGTCATTCATGGGAACATGATTCTTCAGGTGCAGGCTAAAAAGTAAATTGAGAGCCACTGTTCTGGAGTAGTAATGAGCAAACCCAGTTTCCAGATTGAAGCCAAGAAAAGAAAGTCTGGTTTCCACCAGTTTGATTCTGCCCCTTTTTCTATCACTAAAGAATATCTCATGTATGTGTGTGTGTGTATAAACAAATAGGGGCTACAGAGCGCTGACATTTCTTAGACACAACGAATCACCTCATGGGATTAGTCTTCTTGGTTGGAAGTCTCAGGGTCACAGTCTTGTTGGACAATTCAGTCAATTGGCATAATATAGCTCATTGTGTTTAAGTTTTATATCCTAGTTTGGTGAGTAGTGGTTGGGGTCTTAAAAGCCTGCAAGCAGCCATCTAAGATCGAACCATTGGTCTCTATTCATCTGGAGCAAAAGAGAAAGAAGCAAACCCAAGAATCAGAGAAGGAACCAGTCTATAGGACTATAGGACTGTCTCCATGAACCGTGGCCTCTTCTACCTTGAGACCAGAACAGCTAGATGATGCCTGGTTACCACTACCAAATGTTCTGATCAGGGTCACAACAGAGGAATACTGAACGAAAGGGAGAAAGATGTGGAACGGAAAATCATATTGTCAAAGAATCCAGACTTACTGGACCCACTGAGACTGGAGGAATCCTTGAGACTACGCCCTGAGATACTCTTTAAACCTTGAACCGAAACTATCCCCTAAAGTCACCTTTTAACTAAATAGCAGGCTAGTTCATAAAGTAAAGAATGTCAACCTGCAGTACTGTGTTCTGTTAAAAAATTATCTATACGAGACCAAATGGTTATGAGACCAAACAGTTACTCTAAAGCATAGACGAGAAGGTTGGAGGGCAGTGAGAGTAAATTAATGGGAATGGAACAACTGGAATGGAAATAACTAGAGTATTGATACAATGTGAAGAATGTAGCCAATGTCACTGAATATTTTGTGTAGAAATTGTTAAACAGGAACCCGTTTTCTGTGTATACTTTCACCAAAAATACAATAAAATATTTTTTAAAAATATTATCTCTGAGAATATGAGTGGGAGGAATGATAGTCAAATTTACTCTAATTTATAAGTTAGTTTAACTAAAGTTAAACTTCAGTTCTGCAAATGTAATCAGCAATAAATTACTTTCTATACATCTCACAGTGTTGGATTGTTAACTGCTACCAGAAATACTAGAGAATTGTCACAGCATGGTGGGTTGCCTTCTCTATGCCTGAGCAATCATCACTCCTGCTCTCCTCTGTACCTCAGAATTCAAGTTAGCCCAGCTGGGATAAGTTTAGTTGCAAGTCTCCTCTACCTGGGTCGTAGACATAGGCAAGTACACATAACAGAAATCCGAGACAGAATCAAGATTCAATATGATCTGAACAAGCTGGAACTCTGGGCCCAAAATAACAAGGTGAAATTTAACTAGGACAAATGTAATTGTCTGCATTTACATTTAAAGAGATTGAATTATAAAAGCAGAAGTAGGAGGAGAGATGGATTTATCAGCAGCTGTGTGATGCAGCAGTTCCCAGGACAAAGGCCTTGGGGATGTTTTTGACTAGAGTCTCAACAAGAGCTAGTGAGATGGGGCTGCTGAAATACTTAATATAATTTTTGTCTGCATTAATGCCAAAATGCCACAATGTCCAGATGAAGTATAAGAGTCCACTCTACTCTGAAATGTTCAGATGATACACAGCGTCTTCCATACAGTTCTGGGCATTACATTTTAAAAGAAACATTAAAATAAAATAGTAGGAAAGGTGTTTAGTCACAGGAGTGGAGGACTAGGGTAAGAAAGAGCCTGAAAATATGTTTTATTAAGGATATATAAAGGAGCTGGAGTTGCCAGCAGTACTTTTGAGGAAGTACTTAGAAATAAGAAGAATGTTATATTTTGAAAGCTAAACTACAAAATCAAAGCATTAATGGGTCAGAGCCATAATGTATAAAGTTTTCATACGTATAGACTCCTGGAACCAAGACCTGAATTTACCCAGGTTAAACATAATGTGTGCATCGGTAGAAGTGTGTATATCTACCAGAAAGTAAGAAAAAAACAGGAGTCACAGAAGCACACATTTACCACACCCGTCTTGCACTGCTCAGGGACAAAGCTTGCATGGCTGAGAAGGATGACAGCATTCAGTTATTAGAGTTTGAAGCCCTGATACATTTAAATAGTGAAACTTAAGTCCATTCTTTTTCTGACTCCTTATTCTCTTAGCAACCTGGTTAACCTTTCAAGAATCTGACTTCTGTTCAATTTGCCTACAGGGAGGGAAAGGGATATATTTCTTAATCATATCTTTCTTGGGGATTTATTTTTTACAAAATAAACTTTAGTGTTTAGAACAGTTTTGGATTTACAAAAATTTTGAGAAGATAAAACAAAGTTTTTCCAGGTACCTCACACCCAGTTTCCCCTACTATTAATATGGTACATTTGTTACAATTAATGAACCAATATGGATACATTATTATTCACTGAAGTCATACTTTAGTTATATTTCCTTAGTTTTTTACCTAATGCTCCTTTTCTATTCCAGGATACCATCCAGGGTGGCACATTATATTTAGTCATCATGTCTCCTTAGGCTCTTCTTTGGCTGCAAGTTTCTTAGACTGTCCTTGTTTTTGATGACCTTGACAGTTTTAAGGAGTACTGGTCAGGTCTTTTGTAGAATGTCCCTCAATTGGGATGTCTGACATTTATGTCATGATTAGATTGGGGTGATGGTTTTTTTGGAGAGAGATCCCACAGATAAAGTGCCCCTTTCATCACATCATATCAAGGATACCTACAATCAACATGACTCATCAATGTTAATGTAGGCTTTAATTACTTGGCTGAAGCAGTGTTTACTCTTTTTTCCTCTTCCTACACTGTGCTCTTTGGAAGGAAGTCACACCGTGCAGGCCACACTTAGAGGGTTGGGGAGTTATGTGCTACCTTTTTGAAGAGGGAGATATCTACATAAATTATTTGGAATTCTTCTGCAGAGGAAAGGTATCTATTCTCTCCCCCTTTTAATTTATTAAATAATTTATTTATATCAGTATGGATTTAGAGGTATTTTATTTTATACTTTGGGTTACAATTCAATGTTACTTAATTTTGTTGCTTAAATTGTTCCGGCTTTGGCCATTAGAGCTCTTCTAGTTGGATCCTGTGCTCCTCTAACATACCTCCACCGTCGTACTTTGTGTTGTTTTGGGTTTTTGAATACTTCCTTACTTTCTGGCAGTACAAGATGCTCCAAGTGTATTCTGAATATTTCCTGCCCCAGTCCTAGAATCATCCATTTCTCCAAGGAATCCTGATTGCTTTTATTAGAGAATGGTATTAGAAACCAAAATCTGGGTGGGGGGTATGCTTGTTGCTACTAAAGTGTTGTTGCTTCTAGGCCCTCCTAGCTAAAAAAGTGAAAATATATATTCATGTACACTAACCTCCGTATATACACAAATGTATAAATATGGCATCTCGATTTGAACCCCTTTCTCATGTGAGCTTCCTAGGTTCTGAGTTGCATTCGTCTCTCTGGTCAACTCTGATGAAATTGAGCTTCTGACTCAGCCTGGGGCCAACAAGCCTTCACTTAAAACATGTCCTGCTACACTGCACATGGACTCTTCTCCTTCTTCAAATTTTCATAGGGATGTTTAGTCTGGAGAAAATATTTAGAAAGGACATAAGACTTACATTCAAATATTAGAAGAACTGTCCCATAGAAGAGATAATTTGGTGTTTACAGGGCTGGGCCAGCCATGTAAGTTATATGGAAGAAAATTGAAGTAAATGTGAAGAAAAACTCTGTAAATTTGGAGCTTTTTTTTAAAAAAAAAAAAAAAAAAGGTAATGGGCTTGTCTTGAAAAATCATGAACTGTGAACAGCTGTGCTTAGGGACTAGATCACCCTGGGCTTGTCCTGGATGCTATAGGTGAGATTCCCTTACAGTGTCATAGACTGGACTCACTGATAATCAAGCTTCCTAATGCAAAAAGTTATAAACTGTAATAAGAGCTGCTTCTTGAAAATGGTCTTATATTCTAAACCCATGTGCTTATATCCCAAAAAACCAGTATTTACTATCAAGAAATGCATAAATATGACTCCTGATTATTATTATTATGCAAAAAGAACAAATTTTTAGTAAGCCCCCATTAGTTATTAAATGCAAAAGTAAAATGTACTAGAGAACAGAAGAGGCTTGTTTTTATTGAACAAAGTATGACTGAAGTAGAGGTGGATAGTATAAACTTTAATTGCTAAGATTATGGCAAATATTTGAACCACTGCAGTAACCTCACGCAGAGAAATGATTCTGAATGCTATTTTACATCTGCTGTATGCTGTGTGCTAGTTCACCTGATGAGAAGCTTCTGGGATAGCATCCAAGGAAATCAGGCAATTCTGAACACCTTTTTCAGAAATGCTGCCAGATTTCTTTTCTCTTTACCTCTTCTTTTCCTAAAAAAATGTATCCACATGGCAGCACATGTACATTGACACGTGTGTATACATGCACTGACACACCCTCACTCTCATTAAATGTGTATTAAAGGTCTGATCATGTCACCAAGACATTCTTACTCAGGAAAATGAGAATGTAAAACCTCACAATAGTTAGGAAATGAAAGAGCTTCCTAAACTAAGCTCCCAGCAGACACAGCCATGCCGCTATGCAGTGGGTAACTGCATTTTAAGCCTGCATGTATATTCTTATCAAGCATATTAGAATGAAATCATCAGGGACTTAAATGAAAACTATATTTCAACTGAGTCAATAAGAATGGCTGATTCTTCCAGCTTTTTTCTTTTTTTAAACCAGCAAGGCAAAATGTTAGTTCCCTGTGTTTACCCCTTTCCAGTATATTTTCTGGTAATGATAATCACAGTTCAGTTCCACCCTCCCTCTTTCCTACTTCTGGGTCTGTGGCACAAAACTAAGTTCATTCGTTCCCAGTGGAGCTTTTGATTGAAAATTTCCAACGAGCATCATCAGCATGTTGTGAGGAGAGCAATTTATTTCTTTAAAAAATAATCTTGCTTTTTACATTGCTGTTGTTGTCCTGATAATCTGGCTTTTTTAATTAATAAAAGGTATTTTTGGGGGGAAAAAGTTATCTTGTATAAAACATTAATTACAATAAAATTTCCACCCAAAAGTACCCACTCTGACAAGAAGGAGGAACAGTTTTGTTTATTTCTTTTCTTTTTTGCCGCATTGTAGCCATTGTGATCCAGCAGGTTACTATTTTCCCATATTATCCGGATTTCAGGTGTATTTGTAAATTTTAGAATCAAAACACCAGGCAGCATTAATTTATGACATATTGTAGTTTTATTAGTAAAATCACATGTGATAATAGCCAGAATTTTGCACAATATGCAGTGACATAATAAAAAAGTATTGGAACAATTGAAGTAGTTAAATACTTTTATAAACATAAAATAAGGAAAACCAACAGGGTAAAACTTCACTCATTAGAACTGAACTCATTTATAATTTATAAAAATATAAAAATCTAGTAAATGCTAATCTTTGGCTAATAAACATTTTCTTCTAAAATCATAAAATTCATAACTTGTAACAATGAAACAGGAAAAAAAAACCTAAATTAATGAATAGAATGGCAGACACCAGTAGCGCCTATTCTCTATCAGTATCCCTTTCTTTCTTACTAACAGAAAGCTTGGTTTACTTGGGATGGTAAAGTTTCCAGCTAATGATTACATTTCTCAGGCTGTAGAAGGACCCAGGTGATAGTTCCAGCCAATCAGTAATTACATAATTAGAAGGCATAGGATGGGAATTCAGGGAAAGCTCTTTAAAAGAGGGCAAACTCAACTGAACCACCTTTTGCTCTTTGCTTTTATCTTGTGTCTGCCTGGAAAAAAATGAGTGTGATGGCAGAACCAGTAGAAGGGATCTGAAGTCCACAGGATGACAGCCACCTATGAAGGCAGGTGAAGCATGAAGACAAAAAGACAAAAGGAGCATAGGCCTCCTATGACATCCTGAGCTACCGTCTACATTATAGGGTGGCTTCTTTAAAGCTTATTAGATGAGGTGGGGGGAACCAAATTTGGTTAAGTTACTGTTTAGTCAGGTTTCTGCTATGTGCTGTCAGATTGACTCTAACTGATACACACAGTGTTAAGCACTCTTAACTAACTTAAAAATACCCACTTAAAAGAAGTAAACATAGGTGTAATGCTTTGGGATCTAGTTTCTAAATGACACCAAAAACATGAGCAGTCAAAGATAAAATAGGTCAACAGAACCTCATTAAAATAAAGAAAAAAAACTCTTATACATCAAAGGCCTTTATCAACAATGTGAAGAGAGAACCTAAAAGCTGGTTTGATATCCAGAATATATAAAGAACTCCTACAACCTAACAACAAAAAGACAAACAACCTAATTAAAAATTGGGCAAAGGACTTGAACAGATATTTCACCAAAGAGGACATATAAATGGCCAACAAAAAGATGCTCAACTTCATTAGTCATTAGGAAAATATGATACCACTTTATTCCCACTAGAGTGGCTATGATTTAAAAAAAGAGAGAAAAATAGCAGGTATTGGCAAAGAAGTGGAGAAACTGGCACCCTCATCCATTGCTGGTAGGAATGCAAAATGGCACAGCCACTATGGGAAACAGTTTGGCCATTTCTCAAAAAGTTAAACAGAGTATGACCATATGACTCAGCAACCCCAATCCTAGGTATATACCCCCAAAGAAGTGAAGGCAGGAACACAAACAGAAACCTGTGCACCAATGTCCATTATAGCACTGTCCACAACAGCCAAAAGATGGAAACAGCCTAAGTGTCCCTCAGCAGGTGAATCTGGTATATACATCCAATGGTATATTATTAAGCCATAAGGAAAAATGAAGTTCTGATACATACTACAACATGGATGAATCCTGAAGATGTTATGCTGAGTAAAATAAGTCAGTTACAAAATGACAAATACTGTATGAGCCCACTTATATGAAGTATCTAGAATAGGGAAGTGTATAAAAGGCAGGTGGGAGGGAGGGGGAAAGGAGGACTCATTGCTTAAGGGACACTAAACTTCTGTTAAGGCTCATGGAAAATTTTGGGAATGGTTGAGGAGGACAGTTGAGCAGTATGACGAACATAAGTAAATGCCAAAGAACTGTACTTGTGAAGAATGTTGGTATGGCAAGTGTTTTGTTACATATATATTTACTACAGTAAAAAAAAATTTCAAGATAGAAGTTGTCATTGTTTGGGGGATAATGTATGTCAAAGCATTATGAAGTATTAAAGTAAAATTAAATATCATATGTATCATTAATTTCAATTAGTGAGGTTTCCTATACAATGGCATAATACTAAATGAAAGGAACCCAGAGGTAAACATACTCCAAAATCAGGCTCATTAGAAATAAACTAGAATGATTCTGTGAAAACAGCATTTCTGATGATTCAAAACAAAGAAATGATTAAAAACAGGCATGACATTCTGAGGCTCCACAAGTGTTTAGCATTATGTAATACTTTTGAGTGTCCCAGCATGGTGTTAAAAAAAAAAAAAAAATTATGCCCTGGTAATTGAAGAACAAGCTAAGACAATTCAATGACTGAGTCCCACATCAAACTTTAGTTACCATCTTTAAAATGATATAACAGCAAAAATAGAAAATATCTTAAATTTAAATGAGCTATTGTAATAGGCTGAAACCCTAGTGGCGTAGTGGTTAAGTGCTATGGCTGCTAACCAAAGGGTCAGCACTTCGAATCCGCCAGGGGCTCCTTGGAAACTCTATGGGGCAGTTCTACTCTGTCCTATAGGGTCACTATGAGTTGGAATTGACTCAACGGCACTGGGTTTTTTGGGTTTTTTCTATTATAGTAGACTAAATTAAATTGATTGTAAAAGATGGTAAACATGAAGAACCCTACAAAGATTATAAACACAAAAAATAACATGTGATTCAGCTTCAACAATAAATACTGGAAGAATAAAATGAAGTAACTGCTGGTATCAGATGGATCTTGGCTGAAAGCAGAAAATACCAGAAAGGTGTTTGTCTGTGTTTTATTGACTATGCAAAGGCATTTGACTGTGTGGCTCATAACAAATTATGGATAACATTGAGAAGAATGGGAATTTCAGAATACTTAATTTGCTCATGCGCAACCTGTACGTACACCAAGAGGCAGTTGTTTGAACAGAACAAAGGGATACTGTGTGGTTTAAAGTCAGAAAAGGTGTGCATCAGGGTTGTATCCTTTCACCATCCTTATTCAACCTGTACGCTGAGTAAATAATCCAAGAAACTACTATATTAAGAAGAACATGGCATCAGGATTGGAAGAAGACTTATTAACAACCTGCGTTACGCAGATGAAACAAGCTTGCTTGCTGAAAGTGAAAAGGACTTGAAGCACTTACTGATGAAGATCAAAGACTACAGCCATCAGTGTGGATTAAACCTTAACACAAAGAAAACAAAAATTTTCACAACTGGACCAACAAGCAATATCATGATAAGCAGAGAAAATACTGAAGTTGTCAGGGATTTAATTTTACTTGGATTCACAATCAATGCCCACTGAAGCAGCAGTCAAGAAATCAAATGACATATTGCACTGGGCAAATCTGCTGTAAAAGACCTCTTGAAAGTGTTAAAAAGCAAAGACGTCACTTTGAGGACTAAGGTAAGCCTGACCCAAGCCATGGTATTTTCAGTCATCTCGTACGCATGCAAAAGCTGGACAACGAATAAGGAAGACGCAGGAAGAATTGACACCTTTCAATTACGGCGCTGGCAAAAAATATTGAATATACCATGGATTTCCAGAAGAATGAACAAATCTGTCTTGGAAGAAATACAGCCAGAAATCTCCTTAGAAAGAAGGATAGCGTGACTTTGTTTTAGGTACTTTGGACATATTATCAGGAGGGAACAGTCCCTGGAGAATGACATTATGCTTGGTAAAGCAGGGGGTTGGTGTAAAAAAGACCCTCAATGAGATGGACTGACACAGTGGCTGCAACAATGGGCTCAAACATGACAATGATTGTGAGGATGGTATAGGACCAGGCAGTATTTTGGTCTGTTGTACACAGAATTGCCATGGTCGGAATCAACTCAATGGCACCTAACAACAACTACAAGTATCCCTAATGCTTCTGCCTTTATCTCAGCATTGCATTTCTGTCTCCGTCTGATGGGCATAGGGATTACAGACCCAACAAAGGTTGTCAAGAAGAAATAAATGATGTGTTATTTGTATATTAAAATTATGCGACTTACCAATCAATCATCTGACCAATATTTACTGGCCAGTACACACTTCAGAATTTGGTTAGGAAATAAAGTTAAAAGAGGTGGAAAGAAACCAGTGTGAAAGTGGTTATAGGTGCCATAGCATTTCCAGAATGGTTGTATAAGCTGGAAGCTGTTTTTTTTTTTTTTTTTTAATAATTTTTATTGTGCTTTAAGTGAAAGTTTACAAATTAAGTCAGTCTCTCACATAAAAACTTACATACACCTTACTACATACTCCCAATTTCTATCCCCCCAATGAGACAGTAGGCTCCCTCCTTCTAATCTCTCTCTCTGTGACCATTTTGGCTGCCTCTAACCCCCTCTACCCTCTTATCTTCCCTCCAGACAGGAGATGCCAACATAGTCTCAAGTGTCCACCTGATGGAGTAGCTCACTCCTCATCAGCATCCCTCTCCAACCCATTGTCCAGTCCAATCCATGTCTGACGAGTTGTCTTCGGGAATGGTTCCTGTCCTGGGCCAACAGAAGGTTTGGAGACCATGACTGCCAGGGTCCTTCTAGTCTCAGTCAGACCATTAAGTCGGGTCTTTTTATGAGAATTTGGGGTCTGCATCCCACTGATCTCCTGCTCCCTCAGGGGTTCTCTGTTGTGTTCCCTGTCAGGCCAGTCATTGGTTGTGGCCAGGCACCATCTAGTTCTTCTGGTCTCAGGATGATGTAGTCTCTGGTTCATGTAGCCCTTTCTGTTTTTTGGGCTCGTAATTACTTTGTGTCCTTGGTGTTCTTCATTCTCCTTTGATCCAGGTGGGTTGAGACTCATTCATGCATCCTAGATGGCCACTTGCTAGCGTTTAAGACCCCAAACGTCACTCTTCAAAGTGGGATGCAGAATGTTTTCTAAATAGATTTTATTATGCCAATTGACTTAGATGTCCCCTAAAACCATGGTCCCCAGACCCCTGCCCCTGCTTCACTGACCTTCGAAGCATTCAGTTTATTCAGGAAACTTCTTTGCTTTTGGCTTAGTCCAGTTGTGCTGACCTCCCCTGTATTGTGTGCTGTCTTTCCCTTCACCTAAAGTAGTTCTTATCTACTATCTAATTAGTATATACCCCTCTCTCACCCTCTATTTCTCAAGGTCTTATAATAGTGGTCTGATACAATATTTGTCCTTTTACAACTGACTAATTTCACTCAGCATAATGCCTTCCAGGTTGTTTTAACTCTTTAATGTACATTGGAATCACTTGGGAAATTTAAACAAAAACAAAGATGCATGAGCCCCCACCCAAGACTTTAGGTTTCAACTGTTGTAGGGTTGGGCCCAGGTAAAATATTGTTTAGAAAATACCTCAAGTGATTCTAATGTGCAGTCAGAGTTGAAACTCCCTTGGGAAGGGAAAGGACATAGATCAGTGGAGAGAAGGAAGATGAACATTCTAGAAGGGAAAACATGAAAGGGATGAAAGAAGAAATGGCCAAGGGCAAAGGACAGTGATGAATAGTGGAGTTGGTATGTTGGAAAGCTGCAGGAAAATCACATACATAAAATACACATTCAATACATACCCAGTGCCGTCGAGTCGATTCCGACTCAAATACGTAAAAAAAGATGAAATGAGTTTACAGACTCTCCCCCACTCCAAATGGTAGGAAATGATAAGCAAGAAAATAATGATGATACAAGCCCACCATGGTAGGGGTCCAATGAACTAGTGCCAGTGTTAAGAGACAGAAGAAAACTGACAGCAGGAATCCCAGAGTGAAATGATGGTACAGACATAAGTGGGGGCACAAAAGGCAGAGTGAGCAATTTGCGGGAGAAAAAAATCTTTGAGGGCACGATACTAAGATTATTGGAGGATGCCATGGGACAAGCAGGGACAAACGACAAGGAGAAAGAGAAAAATAAGAAGAGAAAACATTTAAGGAGTCGTTTGTGCCACCCATGGATGTGGATAATTCTTAGTGGAGACATAACTGCTGAATCTCAGGCTATGGGAACCACATTCTTTTTTTTTTTTTTTTTTTTCTTGTACTTTAGATGAAGGTTTACAGAACAAACTAGTTTCTTATTAAACAGTTGGTACATATATTGTTTTATAATATTGGTTAAAAGCCCCATGACATGTCAACACTCTCCCTTCTCAACCTTGGATTCCCTTTCCCAGCCTTGCCCTGGACTGGTGTGCCCATTTAGTCTTGTTTTGTTTTATGGGCTTGTCTAATCTTTGGCTGAGGAGTGAACTTCAGGAGTGACTTCATTCCTGAGCTAAAAGGGTGTCGGGGGCCATAGTCTCAGGTTTCTCCAGTCTCTGTCAGGCCAGTAAGTCTGATTGTTTTTTGTGTGTGAGTTAGAATTCCGTTGTACAATTTTCTCCAGCTCTGTCTGGGACCCTCTATTGTGATCCCTGTCAGAGCAGTCAGTGGTGGCAGCCAGGTACCATCTAGTTGTACTGGACTCAGTCTGGTGGAGGCTGTGGTAGTTGTGGTCCACTAGTCCTTTGGACTAATCTTTCCCTTGCATCTTCAGTTTTCTTCATTCTCCCTTGCTCCTGAAGGGGCGAGAACAGTGGAGTATCTTAGATGGCCACTCACAGGCATTTAAGACCCCAGACACTACTTACCAAAGTAGAATGTAGAACATTTTCTTTATAAACTATGTTATGCCGAATGAGCTGGATAAGGAATCACATTCTCATAAGCAGATTCTGATTCCTCAGAGGACATAACTCACCGAGCTCCACTACTTCAGAAGGGACTCCTACCTACACACTCAGAAACACTTCCTTACTCTGTGCTGAGGCTTCGCCCAACTTACCCCCTCTCTGTGTGTAGTCATTTGGGCTGAAAGAATGGTGGCAGCACTGTCAGCAAGGGAAAGCTAGGAGGGGAAGCAGGTTTTGTGTGTAGGAAGAAAGGTGCAAGAAAGTGATGGGTTCAGATTTGGACAGGTTAAGTTTGAAAATTTTCCAGGACCTTCACATACACACCTGCAGGTGGCTGGAACTGTGAGAGGAGAGTCCAAGGGAAGCCGGGGAATCACTCCTACAATCGAAGCACATGACCCTCCAAACCAAGAAACCAAATCCCATGAGGTTTTTGGATGTACATAAGCAACCTCAGAAGTTTTTTTTTTTTTTGGTCATTGTAATATTAACACACCTTTTGCTGATTCAACTTTATACAGGCATACAACTTATTGACAGCAACTGCAATATTGGCTGTGCAGCCCTACCCTTAATCAATGTGATTTTTTAGTAAGGAAAGGAATACTGCATGGTTTAAAGTCAAGAAGGGTATGTGTCAGGTTTGTATCCTTTCACCATACTTATTCAATCTGAATGCAGAGCAAATAATTCGAGAAGCTGGACTATATGAAGAAGAGCACGGCATCAGGATTGGAGGAAGACTCATCAACAACTTGAGATATGCAGTTGAAAAAAACCTTGCTTCCTAAAAGTGAATAGGACTTGAAGCACTTACTGATGAAGATCAAAAATTACAGCCTTCAGTACGGATTACACCTCAATAAAGAAAACAGAAACCCTCATAACTGGACCAATAAGCAACATCATGATAAGTGAAGAAAACATTGAAGGTGTCGAGGATTTCATTTTACTTGGATCTACAATCAACGCCCACAGAAGGACCAGTCAAATAAACAAACAACATATTGTATTGGGCAAATCTGCTACAAAGGCCCTTTTCTATCACCGTTAACCCCCCTTTCCACCTTCTTCCCACTCCTGGTAACCACAAATAAACTTTCATCTCTATACATTTGCCTTTTCTTGTCTTTTATATAAGTGAGGTCATACAATATTTGCCTTTTGTGACTGACTTCTTTTACTCAGTATAATGTCTTCAAGCTCCATCCATATTGCAGCATGTATTGAGACTTCATTTCTCTTGCTGGCTGAGTAGTACTTCATTGTATGTATATACCACATTTTGCGTATCCATTCATCTGTTGATGGGCCATGACAACCCAGTTAACTGGCCTAATGACCAATTAGTGCTTCTATTCTACCTCTTAGTCAACGGCATAGTGCTTGGGGTCTTAAAAGCTTGCCAGTGGCCATCCAAGGTACAGCTACTGGTCTCTATTTGCCTGCAGCAACAGAGGGAGAAGAAGAGTAAGACACAGGAGGAGGAAATGGAATGCTTGACTAATTGCCTCCATGAACAACTGCCTCCTTTGCCATGAGACCAGAAGAACTGGATAGTGCTCAGCTACCATTACTGAACATTTTGATTGAAGATTCTACAAAAGAATTCTGATCAAAGGGGGCAAAATGCAGAATAGAATTTCAAATTCTCATGGACTCCAGACTTTCTGAAGTCATGGAGGCTGGATGAACCCCTGAAACTATTTCCCTAAGATAATCTTTAAACCTTAGACCAAAAATATCCTCTGAACTCTTCTTAAAACCAAGCAATAGTTTAGCTTAACTAGTAAGGAATATTTGCCTTGAGCACTGTGCTCTTTTAAAATCCATCTCTATGGGATTAAATTGATAACAGCAACTCAAAAGAGTAGATAGGAAATTCAGGGGGCAGTAAGTTTATATTAATGAAGGAGGAACAACTCAGAAAGAGAGGGTGAGAATGGATGCAAAACTAGAAGAACATAATCAATGTCACAGAAATGTACATGTAGAAACTGTTGAATTGGTGTATGTTTTGCTGTGTATATCCTCAACAACAACAACAAAAGAGTGGGTAAGCTCACTGGAGGCGCAGCACACTGTCAGTCCTCCAATAGCTGCTGAATGACTAGAAAAAGAAAAATACAAGCCTGAAAGAAGAGATTTATAAACTGAATTATGCCCCCACCCCCAAAAATACGTGTTAGAATCCTAACCTCTATACTTGTAAATGTAAGGAGTCCTGGTCATGCAACAGTTAAACGCTCGGCTGCTAGCTGAAAGGTTGTTGGTTCGAGCCTACCCAGCCATTCTTTGGGAGAAAAGACCTGGCGATCTGCTCCCGTAAAGCTTATAGCCTAGAAAACCCTATGGGGCAGTTCTACTCTGTCTCCTGGGATCACTATGAGTCAATGGAACCTAACAACCACATACTTGTAGATGTAATCCTGTTTAGAAATAGTTTACTTTTTTATGTTAATAAAGCCATATCAGTATAGGGTACGTTTTAAACCTAATTACTTCTTAGTTATTAAAAAGAGTAGATTAAACACAGATGCAAACACATACTGGGGAAGACAGATGCCATGCCAGGACTATCTAGCAGCCAAGGACCAAGGAACACCTCAGCTACTTAAAAGGAAGGAATCAACATGGCTGAGACTTTGATTTCGACCTCTAGCCTCCAGAATGATGAGAAAATAAATTTGTGCTCTTTAAAACCACCCATTTGCAGAATTTGTGTTACAACGGCACTAGGAAACTAAGATAAGAGCCTTGGGGGCACATCCTTCGTGGGGATAGAAAGAAGAGTAAATAAAGAGACACAAAAGGTCAGCGGGTAGGAGTATTGGAAGGTACTGCACCATGAAAGTCAAAGGAAAGTTGCTAGGTGGTTCCATTTTCACCAATTAGAATGATTAAGATTTTAGAAAGAGAGAGAAAAGAACTTCTCAGGTTCTCTGAGCTGGTGAGAGTGTAAACACTGGTGAGAATGGAAACTGGAACAACTTCTAGAAAGCAATTGAGCAACAGATATCAAACCCCTAAAAAGTGTATATGCCCTTTAATCCAGAAATATATCTTCTCAGGTTTTCTTTTGGAAATGTGTTAAGGATGGACACAAGGCCTAGCTATAAGATAGTTAATATAGCAGGCATATTCTGAGACGGCCCCCAATGATTCTGCCTCCTGGTATTCATGCCCTTTCATAATACCCTCCTCTTGAATGTGGGCTGGCCTAGTGACTTGCTTCCAACCAACAGGATAAACCAAGGTAATGAGATGTCATTTCTGTAATTAGGCTATTTAATATTCTGACTTCCACCTTGGAAGGAGACTCTCTCCCTGGCATAGTAAATGTATGAGACCTTTTAACCCAACAGGAGTAAAGGATTCCTCTTGCTAGTTTTACGGAAGCAAAATATCACGCTGGGGAGGCCCACTTGGTAAGGAACTGAGGGGTGCCTCCAGCCAACACTCCTTAAGGAAATGAACTCTGCAACAATTACGAGTTTGAAAATGGATCCTTTCCTTGTTAGCTTTCAAATGAGACCCCCGCCCTGGCCGATAACCTTGACTGTACTCTTGTAAGAGACTCTGAAGCAGAGGACTCAGCTAAGCCATGCCTAGATTCCTGACCCACAGAAACCGTGAGATGATAAATAAATGTGTGTTGTTTTAAGCCTGGAGGTTTTGGGGGTAATCTGCTATGCAGCAACAGATAACTAAGTCCATTAACTACAGTGCTATTTGTAGTAATAAATGAAAAAACTGTCTAATAGAGTATTGGTTGAGTAAAAAAGTACACACATATGAAGAAATACAATTCATTCATTAAAAATTATGCTGTATGTGAATGTAGATAAACATTTATTAATATAAACATGTTTAAAATGACACCAAAAAAAAAAAAAAAAATCAAACCCATTGCCATGCAGTTGATTCTGACTCACAGTAACCGTATAGGATAGATTAGAACTGCCCCATAGGTTTTCCAAGGCTGTAACCTTTACTGAAACAGACTGTAACAGCATTTCCCTTCAGAACAGCCAGCAACTGAGTGCTTAACCACTGTGCCACAGAGCTCCCCCAAACATGTTCACAATGTATTAAAACATATTAAAAAGTTCAAAACATTATGTACCATGTAATCCCATTATTTAGAAGAAACATGTTTTATATACCAAAAAACCAAAAAAACCAAACCCAGTGCCGTCAAGTCAATTCTCACTCATAGCAACGTAGTAGAGCTGCCCCATAGAGTTTCCAAGGAGTGCCTGATGGATTCGAACTGCCGACCCTTTGGTTAGCAGCCGTAGCACTTAACCACTATGCCACCAGGGTTTCCATGCTTTATATATACGTAAATAAAGGCATAAATGGAACACTATATAGGTGTTAATGATAGTCTTATCACCAAATTATTAGGGGTGCTTTTTGTTTTCTTCCTTCTGCTTAATTGTACTTACAAATCCTTTAAAATGATTATGCACAGCAGTGTAATAAGAACACAATTAAATGCATAGGTAAGAGGAAAAGAACAGTAAACAAAAAGGGATAGTCAACAAAGGAAGATGTGTCAATATAAAATGCCACAATAAATTCAGGAGACTTCATTCGTTCTTTTCATTAATTGTCTTCTATGTAAAAAAAAAAAAAAAAGTTTTCCATTTATGTGGTAAGATGAAAACTGAGAAGAGTGATTTGGCAGGAAGAAAGCAATTGGTTATCTAAGACAACGCAGTGTCACCGCTTCATTAATGGAAGAAAGGAAAGTGATTTATTCCTACTTGCCAAATGCACTGGATGGTATCCAATAAGAAAATGGAAGAATTTCAAATAATGTGGTGAAGCCAACATAAATAAGAGCTGAAAAGAGGTAGAAACCATTGCATAGACAGCATCTAAAATCTGTACTTGGTATAAATAATAAGAAAATTGACATTAATTGGACAAAACTGAGAGGCAACAAAGTCACAAAAATGAGAGGGGGTAGGCAGTGAAAACACAAATAAAGGAGACACATGCAAACACACCACAAAGGAAAAGCGATGTATTATTGCTAAGGAAACGTCAATATTCCTTTGGTGAGTTTTGACATTTTTGCCTGGCTGGTCTGTTTCTTAAGAATAGAAGTAACTTGAGGGCAGGAAGTTGAGTTTCTTCAGTTCTACTGGCCTTCTGAAGAAATATACCCATATAGTAATCAGTCAGTTTGCTTCTAGCGACAATTACATAAGAAAATTATTAAATCAAGCTATCAAAGAAATTGCTGCTCATCTTGCAGCTCAACATTTCAAAACTCTTTCCAGGAAAACAGCGCATTAAAAAAAAAAAAAAAAAGACAGCCAACCAGTATACAAACACTCTTCTGAAGATTTATTAACTATTTTGGGCTGCAAGGTATCTTTTGAGGTACAAAAGTCACACTTGTAAGAGACTAAAAAGTTATTTTAATTTCCTGACATGTTTAAGTTATTCCCAGGGCAAAAGCTATACAACATAATAAAGCTCCTAGATAAAAGAGATCAAAGAGTAAAACTGCTAAGGTCTTTGCAAACAAATGCACAGTTAATGATCGATTGTCTTCTGCTTGGACACACAAAGCTGTGGGTGGGTACACACCAGCTACATGTGTAATTCTGAATAAGTGAACCATTGACTGTAAACGTGTAAAATGATGAAATCACAACTAAAGTTGAGGCTTAGAGGTGAAGGAAAAACTCAAGAATTGTTTTCCCTGCCTAATCTCTATGGTCTAATGAGTAGAAGTTGAGGAATTTTTTCATGTAAGTTTACAGAAACAAAAGTAAAACACCGCAGCATAAAAATATGGTATATGAAGTGTCACACGGAGATAGTAGTGCAGAGTATAAACACTGACAAGAGCAAGTCTGTGTTCAAAACCAGGAGATGACTGACATATCCTGTCTCCTGGAAGCAGAGAGGATCCAGCTGTGGAGGACCTCCGCCGACCCCTAACACACATACTGAGAATGTATACGAGAATAGCAGCAGGGAGACTCAGGAGGGACAGAGAGAAAATGCCAGCACCTAAAATGAAGAGACAATGCAAATGAACGACCCTTGGGTTTCTCAATGGAACTTGCCTTTTCTTTTTTTTAAAAAATACTGTTTGCTCTGTTTAAATGGCACAGAATAAAAATGGCACTGTAACTTGTAATTTCGAGATATAAAATGTGAACCATAAAACAAGGGGTTATAAATCAGTTGGAGACCAATTAAAATACTTAAGACTGTCATTCAAAAACATTCCACAGAATGTAATAAAATGAGTGGGTGGCTGGTTCTATTTTAATAACCGAAGCCTGCAGGAAGATTTTGTTTCTTCAAACAATCAGCCAAATATATCCAGGACTGACTGGAACATGGAAAATACTCTTTTACATTAAAAAAAAAAAAAAATTAATGTTAGGCTAAAAAATAAAATAAAATGCCTTAAAAGATTGCATCTGAGCAGTGTTCTGATTTAGAGTAAGGCTCATTGGAGGTCAGATTATACTTTATCTTCAGTGTTTTATAACACTATTGATATATAGTGCTTGTGAAGTTCATGTAATAATATTATTATATTCAACTGTTATTCCGCCATTTTATGATAAATATGACAACAACCAAGTTTTCTCAGTGAAGATGTACTGGCATTTTTTTTTTTCTTTTTTATTTTACACAACAAAAATTGCCCCCCTAGACATTTCCAAATGTCTCCTACTGGTAGAATGAGGCATGGTGGTGCTGATGATGACACTAATCATCTGTCGAGAACAAATGATTTGGGCTATTGCAAAATTTAAATGGACAACCATAACCATTTGCTTTTTTCAAAAACTGATTCTTATTTAGAAAACAAATAGAACTTGGAAATTACTGTTAACCTTCTTAATTCTAGTATGCATCTAATAACATATAAAAAAAAGTTGCAAGGAATAACTAAATCATAAATTAGAGTTGAACTGGATTTATCTTTTAGTGTTTATACTTCATGCTGACTTCTCCTGAGACAAAGAAAAATGCTTAATGAAGATTTTTTTTTTTTTTTTTTTGGTTATACCTTTTCTTTTTTTAAAATTGCACTTTAGATGAAGGTTTAAAGAACAAACTAGTTTCTCACCAAACAGTACACACCTTTGATGTATGACATTGTTTAACAACCCCACAACATGTCAATGCTCTCCCTTCTCCATCTTGGGTTCCCTATTACCAGCTTTCCTGCTCCCTCTTGCCTTCCAGTCCCTGCCCAGGAGTGGTACGTTCCTTTAGTCTTGTTTTGTTCCATGGGCCTGTTCAATCTTTGGCTGAAGAGTGAACCTCAGGAGTGACCTCATTACTGAGCTGAACGGGTGTCTGGAGTCTTTACTCTCAGGGTTTCTCCAGTCTCTGTCAGGCCAACAAGTCTGATCTCTCTTTTTGAGTTAGAATTTTGTCCTACATTTTTCTCCAGCTCTGTCCAGGACCCTCTATTGTGATCCCTGTCAGAATAGTCAGTGGTGGTTAATAATGAATCTTAATGTTTCTTGACTAACCATGCCAGAAGTAAATTTAAGAGCTCAATGGGTTCAAGTTCCTAATTTTACAGATGACAAAATGGAAGTCAAGTGATTTACCAAGGTTACATGTTCATTGGAGGGGAAGAATCTAAGTTTATCTTGACTTTTAGAGATAGTTCTTTCCTCTAGTTTCCAGAGTTTGAGATTTCAAGACTCAAAATAATTAAGAAAAAATTTTTGGAGACCAACATGGAGTTGCTAACATTTTATTTTATCTAAAAATTAACCTATCATCTATCATAATGATTTCATAACACCAAAAAAGTAGGAAAGGACTTAAAGCAAAAGCCTAGCCATGAGGCTGAAAACGCCATCGTGGACTGGTGTGTGAGGACTGCATTATACCACTTCATTTTTCCACTATTTCCTGTAATGGTGATTAGAAGGGGGTAGAAAAATCAAGTGGTATAGTGCTTAATGGAATTATCATTGCCTTTTATTGAGTCTTTTTTATCTTCTTCTTTACTTTGGTAAGTAGTTTTATTAATTTTCTTTGTGGTTACCCTGAAATTTACCTTTAGCATCCTCAGTTTAAAACAGTCTGTTATATCTTGATATTGCCTTGACTTCCTCTCCATATGGAAGTTCTGTAAATGACACCATTTATTCCCCCTTTTTGTTTTGAACTTGTCATTGTTTACAGATTGACCTCTCTGGTTTTGTTTCCAGTTTTGCAGATTTTAACTTTGAGAATTCTTTTATCTGGATTGGTATCTGGGTGATGCTGTCGTGTGTCTTAATTTCAGGTTGTTGTCTACTGTTATTGGTTATCTGTGCAAAGGACTCCCTTTTAATATTTCTTGTAAGGTTGGTCTGGTTTTTACAAATTCCTTTAATTTCTGTTTATCTGCAAATGTTCTAGTTTTGCCATCATACTTGAAAGACAATTTTGCTGAATATATGATTCTTGGTTAGCAATTCTTTTCTTTCAGCATTTTATAGATATCATTCCATTGGCTTCTTGCCTGCATGGTTTCTGCTGAGAAATCAGAGTTTAGTCTTATTGGTGCCCCTTTGTAGGTGATATTTCATTTTTCACAAGCTGCTCTCGGAATGGAAACCCTGGTGGCATAGCGGTTAAGAGTTCAGCTGCTAACCAAAAGGTCGGCAGTTCAAATCCACTAGGCACTCCTTGGAAACCCTATGGGGCAGTTCTACTCTGTCCTATAGGGTCACTATGAGTCAGAATCGACTTGACAGCAACGGGTTTTGGGCTCTCAGAGTTGTCTTTGGTTTTGGGAAGTTTGATTATGATATGTCTTGTTGACTTTCCTTTGGGGTCTATCCTATATGGAGTTTGTTCAGCTTCTTGGATGGAAACCTTCTTGTATTAGAGAAGTTTTCCACCAATAAATCTTCAAAAATTCTTTCTGTACTTTTTTTTCTCCTCTTCTTCTGTAATTCTTATTACATGTAAATTATTCCTCTTGATAGTGTCCCACATAACTTTAGGCTTTCTTCATTCTTTTTTTCTGATTGCTCCTCAAACAAATTACTACTAAGGGATTTGTCCTCTATTTTGCTAATTATTTCTTCCATTGATTCAATCCTACTTCTATGTCCTTCCATTGAGTTATTTCTGATATTTTATTGTTAATCTTCTGGATTTCTAGTTGTTTTGTATGGTTTCTAATTGTCTATTTATTTTGTCATTTTGTTCTTGTGTTGTTTTCCTCAATTCTTCTAGGGTTTTGTCTGTATTTTCTTTGACCTCTTTGAGGATCCTATATGTGTCTTTTGAATTCCTTATCAGATAGTTCTATTCCCCTTTTTTTTCCTCCAGAAGGTTTTCTCCCCCTTTATTTTGCTCAGTTGTTTGAGCCATCTTATCCTGTTTCTTCATATGATTTGTTATCATCTGCTTTCTCTGAGGCATTAAGGTATTAATTTATTTATATATTTCTTTATTGATTGTATGTATGTCTGCCTTGTGCTGATCTTTTTTTGTTTTGTTTTGATGTATCCAGAGCTTTGTTTCTTCTCTTTCTCTTTAGAGTGTCTTTCTTCCTTTGTATTGAGTTGTTTTGTGGTTTTGGCCTATGTGTGATTTTGGTGGTGGCTGTTATCTGAGTGTGATTTCCTCTCACTAGTGGGTATGATGGTCATACCCATATGGGAGTCCTTGATAATTACCGCTGATTGGAATGCAAAAGTTGGAAACAAAGAAGAAGGAAGAGTAGCTGGAAAATATGGCCTTGGTAACAGAAATGATGTCAGAGATCGCATGGTAGAATCTTACAAAGCCAATGACTTTTTCATTACAAATACCCTTCTCCAACAACATAAATGGCGACTACACATATGGACTTCACCAGATGAAATACACAGGAATCAAATCAAATTCAACTGTGGAATGAGATGATGGAAAAGCTCAATATCATCAGTCAAAAGAAGGGTGGAGGCCAACTGAGGAACAGATTATCAGTTGTTCATACGCAAACTCAAGTTTAAGCTGAAGAAAATTAGAACAAGTCCACAAGAGCCAAAACATGACCTTGAGTATATCCCACTTGAATTTAGAGACCATCTCAAGATCTCCCCATGGCATGGCCTATTTGGCAGTGTATCCTTCTATCGACTCTCTCATCTTCCCCTTTCACCGGGCTCCCCATCACTCACTCACCACTCCTTCCTGCAGTCACCTTCCCAAATAAATCCTGAGGCTAAGAGAGATGGCACCAAGTGGGGCTCATATGTTGTTTTGTGGTTCTGGTCTCCACATGACTTTGGTGGTGGTTGTTGGCTGGGCACGATTTCCTCTTGCTAGTAGGTATGGTGGGTTACACCCACGTGTGAGGCCTCTGTAGCTTGGCTTGTATGTCTTCCCTTACTGGATTGAGCAGAGGTGGGAGAGCAGGTTCTTTCCTTGATATTGAGTGACAAGTGTTGAGTGGTCAGGGTCCTTCCACAGTCCTCGTGGGACCACGGGGTCCTTCTGGATTGGTGCTGGCAGTTAGTGTGTTCTCTGGAGGTCAGAGCAGGATGCTCTGTATCCACTGCGAGGGAGTGCTACCCAAATGTATGGGGTAGGCCTGCTGTGTGTGCATGAATTGGCATCTCAGTAGGTGGTGGGGTATTAAGGGGTTTCAGGATAAGTGCAAACAGCCCGCAGGAACTGTTTGGGTGTGGGATGTGGGACACTGGAGATGGGTGACGCTGGATGAGGTCACTGGTATCTCCTCCTCATTGTTTGGCAGAGGTGCAGGTGGTGCCTGTCAGGATGTAATTGGCGCTGTTGATGAGATGATGTGTTTGTCTGGCTGGTGGCCAGGGCTTGGGTGCAGGGAGCATTCTTGCCAGTTGCTGGGTTGGGTGCTGTGTGTGCACACTGCAGGTTGTCAGGTGGTTGGGGTGAGGATGCACAGGTCACTGGTCAAGGGGCACAAGAACTTGCACTGCTGGTCGCCAGGCAGGCAGGGAGGTAAGGGTGGGGGAGGGTGGGGTCTCACACCTCTGGTTGCCAGTCTGGTAGCAGGAGCACACACTGCCAATCACTAGGTGTACAGGTGGCACGGGGCGGGCAGAGAGGGCACAAACCTCTGGTGGCAGGTTTGATGGCCTGGGAGCACATGCCACAGATCACCAGGCATGGCAGGGGGAGTAGAGTCACACCACTGGTCACCGGAAAGGTGGGAGGGAGGAGGGGAGGAGCTTGTTTCCCCAGTCTCTGGCATGGGCACTAGGGCACTTCTCCCAGGTTGCAGCCTGCAATCAGGACCCAGCCTTGACCAAATGCAAAGGGTAGCACTGTCCAGAGTCCTGTCAGATGGGGACTCTCTAGCTGCCACTCCAAGGATCCTCCGCTCTGCCAGTACCAACCCACCCAAATGATCAGGGACCACTGCTGGCGAATACTTCTATCCCTATTTTCTGGCTTTTTTTTCCCTGCTCTATGGTTGCCTGGATCCATAGGGCTCTCACTCACCTTCCTGCACTTTACCTCCTTAGATCCAGTTCATGTTCTGCTCACCTTGCTTAGCTCTGGGTTTGTCTACACAGTATCTCTGTCTCCTACTGGGGATTCCATGAAGTTGCCTTCCGATGCTCCTCACCCAGAAATGCTGCTCGCTTTGTTTCAAGATGGCCATGCTGTACCAGGCCAGCTAGAAGGGCCTATGGTCTGTAAGTATCCTCATTCCCTGTTTTCACTCAGTTTCTCCTTTCCTTCGATGTTCGGTCTAATTCTTTATCCTTCCATTTGCTGTTCTGGCTTCCTAGACTGTCATCTGTATCTGTTCTACTTGGTTTCTCTGCTCTTTGCTGCAGGGGGACAGCATGGTGTGAGTGACTAAGCCGCCATCTTGGGCTGTCTCTTATCATTATCTTTTAAGAAGTCATCTCTAGTACCTCTGGCTTCTGATGCTGCAGATCGTTCAGTAGAAATCCCTGTTCTCTGTTAAGACACTGTGTGGCATTCCCTAGACCACAACCTGGAACCAATACCAACTCAACTTCAGGGTCTTTGGTGACAAGTCATCAACTATCTTATGGATTCTGGAATCACAGGGAACCCAGCCTTGATCTAACATCCACTCTTAGATACCCTAGAAAATGTTACTTGGAAGTAATTTCACTCAACTATGAGACATAGTGACAGACTCAGAGAGTCAAGAAACGAATATTAAAAACTAAAAAACATCTCTCTCATTGTAGCATCTTTTTCTTTCTAGCTAAATGTTCTTTTAATTTGTTCATTTGTTTTTAGTGTCAGAAAATTAGAGGAATAAGAAAACAAAGAGACTTTTTCAATGTTTTAACCATTGAATTAAGCGTTTCATTTTCCGAAAGATTGATCATAACTCTGAATATGGTAATAGTGTTTTTTTTTTTTCTTACAATGGTCAGATTTACATGAAAATATGCCTGTCCTTGGTTTTTAATTTTTCTCTCCTACCCTAGAATTCTCACTCTGCTCCTGTGGGTCTGTAGACAGCAATGCACCACACTGGTTACACTGATCACCCCCTAAGCTGCCACCTGCTATCGCCTCCCACCTTTGATCCTTTGCCATCACCAGTGTAGTCTTCAAACAGCATTGCTGTGTTCTAACTGCAAAAACAAGTGCACTCCTCAGTGGAAAAATACCACATTCCAGCTTGGTGAAGCAGGTGGTGTGTTTCATAGGACGGAGCAGAAAGTAGCATCTCTTCCTTTCTGACAAGAAGGAAGACTATTAGCACATCAGCAAATAAAGTCATGCATGATGAATTTTAAGTGCTGCCTCACAAATGAAAATGTGTTAAAATTTGAAAATCAGCTCTTAGAAAGTGTTTAAGTCCATTATCAAACCCAAACTCTTAGCTAATTTTTTTTAAATCAAGCTTTTTCATCTTTTAAATAAGGCAATGGACCAGATGATTTTCAAGATGCTCATAATTCCTTCTGTTCTATGAGAAATAAAACCTGGCTTTGGCATAACACAATGACCATTGTATTCAGCGCTATCCACAGCACATACAGTGTTGACACCTAATCTTATAGGTATCATCTGGACAAAATATCCCATTTTACATCAACACTGATTTTTTTCAATGTGGACAATTGTAATTAACACAATTAAATGACTCAGTCTGGAAAATAAAGACGAAGCAACAATACACGTGGACAATGAAGAGCCTGCTAAAAACTCAATGTTTTTCATTTCTATTCTTGGAATATTTTTTTTTTTTCCATTAAAGCTGGCTCCTTTGAAGCTTAATAGGACTAAACTGGGGCTTGGTAATCTGGAGCCAAAACACTATCACCAAGAGTAGGGACCTCCCCTGCTCCAGTGGTATATCCTTGCCACTGCAGTGTATTTGTCTGGTTTTGACCAGGACTAATAAAGAATAAGATCGACACCTGACAGAGCTGCATCCTTCATGGCAAACATCTTTGCCACTGGGTGACTTCTAGATGTGACAACTGCTGTTCAGGGCCATATTGTCCTCAGCCTGACACCATGTATGCACAAAGAAATAGCTTCTCATTTTTGCACGCAGTCTTCCATGACATCAACTGAATGACTGAAGCCGAAGCTCTATATCTTTGCTGCATGTGCTGGAGCAAACTCGTCTAGCGTCTCTTTTGAGATCAAAGGAAGTAAACGTTAGACTCAGCTCAGCTGGGCATGATTCTGAAGGAAATGCAAGCACCGTAATTTCAAGATAATAATGTCTCCGTTTACAAGCATGGCAACAGAAAGAGTCACTCAATACAGAAAATTCTGCACCCTGAACATCACTCACACCAATGAAAAGCTATACAGTCTTGTTTCTTATTAGGATGTGTTGCCCTGGCATCTTGCTTGCCCAGAGGTTAAGAGGTAACCCTGTGCGATACTGAGGCACAGCTAGCAGCTGCTTCTCTTCCTCACTATTAAGTGGATTTTGCAATTTATGTAATGAATGTCTACCACAGTGATCTCAGGCAGGAAGCCCTCTTAGCCAATGGTATAGACTAAGAATCATGTCATCAGATTCCTACAAAACATCCATTCCAGGGAAGAAAATTGTATTTTAAAGAATGAGAAAAAACCTAACTGAATTCCATGTAGCATAGGCCTTGGGACGGCACACAACAAAGGTTATTTCTAAATGGACAGTCAATAAACATCTCTAATGTTGCTGTTGTTAGTGCCATCAAGTCAACCTGATTCATGGCGAACCCATACACAACAGAATGAAACACTGCCTAGTCCTGCGAGATCCCCATGATTGATTACAAATGGGACTGCTGTGATCCATAGGGTTTTCACTGGCTAATTTTCAGAAACAGATTGCCAGACCTTCCTAGTCTGTCTTAGTCTAAAAGCTCTGCTGAAATCTGTTCAGCATCATAGCAACATGAAAACCTCCACTAACAGACAGGTGGTAGCTGCGCATGAGGTGCACCAACCGGGAAACATCTCTAATAATCACCTCCCTCCCAAATTTTAGCCAACGGGCGATGAACCACCATACTTAGGGCAGAAAATGCAGGCAATACATAGGCTAAGGAAACGTTGAGAGAGAGGCGGTACTACAAAAACTTTTAATTACTTATATAAATAAAAATAAATGCATGGAAAGGAGTCTTAGTTTATGAAAGTATTAGCTCTGGTTTCATGCATTTTCTGTTTGCATAGAAAAACACTTGAATTATATAAAGTCTAGATGTGAATATAGTACACTATTGTCAGATCCATTGATGACGGGAAATGGCCTATCTTTTTATACCTCCTACTGTGATTAAGAAAAAGATTGACAATTTAACTTAGTAATTTTGCGAGCAAAATAAAATAAGTTGACAATTTTAAAATCACAAAATGGGTTCATACTTGAACAGATTATTCCCCTAGCTGTGGACAAACTGTGCTGGCAGAAGGGAAAATCTACGAAGAGCTGGCATGCAACTAAGGCACAACCAGAGAGCTTGGTTCCCATGTAGTAAAAGGTAGGTAAGGTTCCCAGCCCTGTAGATACGTGGGGGAAGGTCAAGGGACTTCTTTAAGATCCATGAACAGCAGAACTCCAGAATTCCTCCCTCCTAACTGCCTGTTCTATTCTCTGAGCTACTTCATCTCCACTAGTTTTTTATGTTTTTTTATAGAAACATACTTGCCCCAAACCAAACCAAACCTGTTGCCATTCAGGCAATTCTGACTCATAGTGACCCTATAGGACAGAGTAGAACTGCCCCATAGAGTTTCCAAGGAGCTGCTGGTGGATTCAAACTGCTGACCTTATGGTTAGCAGCCGAGATCTTAACCACTGTACCACCAGGACACCATACTTGCCAAGGACTCTCTTATTATTAAAAATTATCTGCTTCCCAAGGTGATTTCTGCTGAAAACAAAGCAGCGTTTATTTTTAAGCTGTAAATTTTATTTATGTTTTAAGTTGCCTACAAAGAAAGGGATAATTATCAATTGTACGTGAAGATGGATCTGAGGCTGAACACATTGCATGTGAGTCACAAAATCACCTCATTTTAGGTTTGTAGCAACATTTCCCTTCAACTGCCAATGTTAGTTTTCAAGTTGTCACACTGGTAGAAATGTGGAAAACATGACTGCATTGCTTATTTGTTGGAAATGAATCAAAAGGGAAGCTTGTTAGCTCTGAAAAGCACACATGTAGGATAACTCAATTCTTCAATACAGCCCTGAGTGGGATAATGTTTTTTATTAAGGTTAGGAAGCACAGTACGGACAAAAAGCCATGTTCCGCCTTATAAATGTTGTGCAGCTGTCTAGCACGTTCAAAACTGACAGTTCTGTATGCTCATTTACACTACCTGCTTAGTACTTGTGAAATTATATACCATGTGCAAAGAATTTAGGTGATAGTTTGAAAACCACATGGTTAATGTTTGTATCAGCTGTGACTAGAGAGAACAGTTTCTCCAAAAAACGGTTCACAATTACCAGTACTTAGGATACAGTTTTGTGTTTTATTCAATGAACTTTAAAGAACTTGGTAAAGTCTGATGGCATCTAAGTGGCATTAAAGATAGTGTTATCTGGCATAATCAATGCAATGAAACAAAAATGCGTGTTTCTATTGAGATTTGGTGAAACCTACACATTCTGTAGATGAAAACAAACCTCTTTCTTCTTTTTAACATGTGGTAGCAAATTGGATGTGGAAAATAGCAGATGACCTTGTAAGATGTTATTTTTAGAAAGGAGCAGCAAATTTAGGCAAATCTATATGTGACTGAATGCTTTTTGGGGGGACTGATAGGAAAGCTGAGTTTGTGAGCTCCATCGAAGAAACAAATGTACGCCAAACTCAGTTAAAACAAATCTTGAGTGGGGGAAAGTAATCAAAATCTTTTCATCATACAGGAATTTAGCTGTGCAAGTAAAACTTGTCTCAAGAAAAGGCAATATACAAAAATCAAGATTTATTGTTGTTGTTGTTGCTAGTTGCTGTCAAGTAAGCTCCAACTCATGGCAACCACAAGGACAATAGAACAAAATGTTGCCTGGTCCTGTTCCATCTTCATGATCATTGGTATGCCTGAGTCTACTGTTGAGGTCACCAGGTATTTTGAGTGCCTTCCAACCTAAAAACTCATCGTCCCAGCATTATATCAGACAATATTCTGTTGTGATGCACAGCATTTTCACTGGCTAATTTTTTAAAGTAAACTGTCAGGCCTTTCTTCCTAGTCTGTCTTAGTCTGGAATCTTCTCTGAAATCTGTCTACCACAGGTAACCCTGCTGGTATTTGAAATACCAGTGGCACAGCTTCCAGCATCATAGCAACACGTGAGCCACCACAGTACAACAAACTGACAGATGGGTGGTGGCAAGATGTATAGAGGTGGTTATTTACTTTAAAACAAAATTTATTAAAATAGCAAGCACTTCTAGTGCACTTATGTTGTGATTGTCACTTGGCTATTTAAGGCGGTCTACCAAACCTCATTGCCATCGAGTCAATTCTGATTCACGTTAACCCTATAGGACAGAGTAGAACAGTCCCATAGTGTTTCCAAGGCTGCCATCTTTACAGAAGCAGACTGCCACATCTTTCTCTCCGTGTGGTGGACTTGAACCACAGACTTTTCATTTAACAGCCAAGTGTTTAACCACTGTGCAACCAGGACTTCTTAAATTGGTCTACATATAGCTCTTTATGAATATACTTACTGTGCATTTAAAGTTTGCTGAAAGCATGCAGGCCTTTGTTAGTTTTATTATTATTAAAAGCTCCGTAAATTCAACATGAATAAAACCAAACCCTTATTCCCCTCTATCCATATCAACTCTTTCTTTTGTATTACTTATTTTCTTGAACAGCATCACCACCCACTTTTGCCATCCCAATGCTCAAACCAGAATTTCTGCAGCCACTCTGAGAACCTTCTTCATCCTTCCTCAGCTCCCCATTACTCCATTCCCACCAAGCTCTACAAGCTAGGGCCTCACATAGCATAGATAGCCAGCCTTCTACCCTGCTGCTTTTGTCCTGGTTACAGATTCCACAATTATCTCTCTCAGATGTCTACATGTGTCTTCAGTGTCAAAGCTCATATACACTTTCTCTCTATAGCCCACCCCCATAGTATGCCAGATGTTTATTCTGAGTGCCAACCATGACATCACCCTAATACTCTCCATAACTTAGCAGATAAAAACTAGTTTTCAAAAGTATTCCAAGTTAGGCCCCTAATTCTCCAGCCTTTATATCTCTTTTTTTATATCTCTTAATTCTTCCTCACCCAGAATCTATAGAAGGGAATAAACATAAATCAGTATTTAAAAGAGGAATCAGTAACAGTTTACCTCAGTGACAAAATAAACTATTTGTACTTAAGGGAAAAAAAAAAAAAAAACCCATTGCCAAGTCGATTCCGACTCATTGTGACCCTACGGGGCACAGCAGAACTGCCTCATAGAGTTTCCAAGGAGTGGGCTAGTAGATTCTAACTGCTGGTTAGCAGCTGTAGCTTTTAACCACTGCACCACCGGGTTCTGTTTGTATTTAGGAGTCTTTTAAAAAAATAAAATAAAATTTGATATATTTATTACATTTCTAAACCTAACATAAATTTTACTCAGCATGTTTAAACTATTCTAAGGACAGCTATCATAGGGAACTTCAGACTGTCTGGTAACAGCCAAAAAGGCTCTCTCGAACTCTAGAAATAAAGCTGCTTTTATGTTTTCAAAGAAGCAGAGCTGTGACTATACTGATGTAACTTTTTTTTTTAGACGGAATTTAGACATTTCCATAACAATTATAATTGTACAATATATCACAACTGGGAGCCGTTTTCCCCTGGGGGGACATGCTGGAATTATGCTGCAGATTTTTTCCAACTAAATATTTCCTGACTCACATGCTGGAAATGTCTCCCTCCCTACAGGTTTCTCCTTCCTTCCTCACTAACCCTTGACAGTTACTGCCAAAGAAAGCTACTCTTCTTCTACCTCTATCAGTGGACGTGAGGCAATCTCTTCAAGTGTGTTGGATGAGGGGAGAAAAGAGAACCTACTGCCTTCGGGATAAATAAGTTGGGCTGGAAATGCAACACTAACCTGTGCTATACTCAAGGGCTGCACAGTCCAGTTCAGTCACCACTAGCTACACGTGGCTACTGGTCACTGGAGACGTACCTGGTCCAAACTGAGATGTGCTGTTTGAGTAAAATACACACCGGGTTTCGAAGCCTTAGTATGCAAAAAGTATGCAAAAATACCTAATAACTTTTTATATTAACTACAGGTTCTAATAATGATATTTGGGATCTACTGGGTTAAATGAAATAGAGCATAAAATTAATTTCACCTGTTTCTTTTTCCTTTAACGCAGGTATTAGAAATTTTGAAATTTACATATGTGGTTCACATTAAATTTCTATCGGACAGTGCTGCTCAAATGTCATTCTGTTCAAATAAATGACCAACATTCTGCTTAACTATCATTTGTCTTTCTGTAATTAAACAGTATATTGGCAAGAGGAGGTGAGGGGTGGGAATCCAATTATTTCTACTGCTGTTTAAATTTTGAACAGGTGTTTTTATTATAAAGACAAAAAAAAGGTGTTGGATCTAATCTAAACATAATCCAACCCTGCAGAGGCAGCCTATGGCAAGGGCATGACAGAAGCAGAATGATGGCACTCCTGAACATTGAATTTTGGAACAATCCCATTTTTCCTACCTGCTAACAGGTGATTTAAGACACTGTAAACAGTAATGTTATCTCTACCTGCTTTTTGACTTCAGAAGTTAAATCCTAGGCAAGATGGGATCTGATTGTATACCCATGATACAATCTGTTTCATCAAGTCATAATATTAATTATAACTGTTTTTTTAATCATTTTCCTCTCTCTGTCCCACTACCCCTATGATTGTATTTGTGCTTCAGAAAGATCATTCTAATTGCTGTAAAGAGAAAAGAAAGCAGAGACAACCATTAGCTGCTAACCTGAATCACTGAAACAGGGGGAATGGATGGAATTGAATAAAGGTTTTCTGGAAAAGGTTAAAGTCTTTAGAGCTACTTTTTGGAGATTGCTTCAGTTAAGGAAAGTTCACAAATTATAAGGTATTCATATTTATTTTCCCTCCCAATATATTTGTTTTTAGATAGAAAATATTGCATAAGCTTAAGGTGATTGACCTTTTACTTTTTTTCCCCAGTAGTCTCATAATCGGCTATAGAGTTTATGGCCTGAAGTTTTGTTTTGTTTTGTTTTTTTAATACATTAAACATTTGCTCCAACAAGTGCTAGAACCCTGGAGATGTGGAAATAAAGATACCATTTCTGCCTTATGTCACTTAATTCCAAAATTGACACAGGAGGCTTTCCTATAAATGGTATATACTATATCAAAGACAAAGGAAAAAATGTAGACACTACCATTGAAAACAGTATCCAAATTAAGTTTAGAATATTCCATTGTATATGTGAGATATTGCTTGCAGCTCTGGTAATTTCTTAACCTTGAACTCAAAGGTCAGCAAATTTCTGAGGCTCTTTTAAATTATGTAATTCTCAAGACAGCATCCTATAAAGAGATGATTTTATTTTATCCAACAAGTGATAAATATGACATCACTATGTTTTAAAACCCTGAAAAACAAACAGTACCATATGGTTCCTTTTCTTCCAACCACAAACTAACAATCTGTAATATTCTAATAAACTGCTGTTAGATCTGAGAAATTTTTTTGGCCAATTATTTTTTTTCTTTTTTCCTTGTTACAATTGGTTTGCTAATAGCTTTCTTTAGCTGTAGAGTTATAATTAGAAGACAGTTACTACTTTGCATAATCAAATTGTAATTGCTGTTTGGGTGAAATCCAACCAATTTAAGCATCAGTACCTCAAAAAAAAAAAAAAAAAAAGTCTGGCAAAAACAGAATAACAAATACCATACTCTAATAATCTAAGTTATCCAGTAACGTTTGCCTAATCGTTGAACCTTTTTAGGGGGTTGGAGAGCAAGCAGTATTAGAACTATCAATGCATTTTAAGGCATCACAGTTGTAAATAAAAGTGAATTAATGTTCTCCAATAAACACTAATGGTAATGATAAGGAACAAAAAATCACTTGGGGTCAGAAGCCTACCTCTTAAGTCTCAGATCTGCTCCTGAGTGAGTCACTTAACATTTGTGAGTTTGTTTACTCATTTGCAAAATGGAAAATTATGAAACAGAACTATAAGACATTTGTCAATTTTTTTGGCTATCCAATGTCTGGAGAATTTCCTAACATATACATCTTTCACTTCAGAAGCCAAAATGCCCAATTGCAGGCATTAATTCTGTAGAATGAATAAATACAGCTGTGTTTCTAGCTGCCCACCTTCCATTTTCTGAGCCTGGTTATCCAATCTTTCCAGAACTCTGTGAGCTACTCAACAGTCTTTCAAAAACTCCTATCCTTTATTAAATCAGCCAGAGATATTTTCTGTTGCTTATACTCAAGAAACTCAGTTCTACCTCAAAAATATATCTCAAATCTGTCCACTTCTTTTCATCTCAACTGTGAGCAGCCTAGACCTAGCTACCATGATCTCTTTTCTCTGAAAAATGCAGTAGTTTCTGGACTGGTCTCCCTGCTTCCATTCTTGACCTCTTCCAAACCATTCTACACATAGCACTCAGAGTGATCTTTCAAAACATAAATGAAATGATGTTGTTATGGATTGAATTGTGTGCCCCCCCTCCAAAAAAAAAGAATGTCGATTTGGCGAGGCCATGATTTCCAGTATTGTGTTACTGTCCACCATTTTGTGATCCGATGTGATTTTCCTATGTGTTGTAAATCCTGCCTCTATGATGTTAATGAGGTAGGATTAGAGGTAGTTATGTTAATGAGGCAGGACTCAATCTACACAATTAGGTTGTATGTTGGGTCAATCTCTTTTCAGATATAAAAGAAAGAATCAAGCAGAGAGAAAAGGGACTGCATACCACCAAGAAAATAGTGTCAAGAGCAGAGTGTGTCCTTTGGACCTGGAGTCCCTGCACTGAGAAGCTACTAGACCAGGGGAAGACTGATGACAAGGATCTTCCTCCAGAACCAACACAGACAGTGTCATGGATTGAACTGTGTCTCCCCAAAATATCTGTCAACTTGGCTAGGTCATGATTCCCTTGTATGATTGTCCACCATTTTATGTGATTTTCCTATATGCTGTAAATACTATCACTATGATGTAATAAGATAGATTAGTGGCACTTATACTGATGAGATCTACAAGATTAGATAGTCTCAAGCCAAACTCTTCTGAGATATAAAAGAGAGAAGTGCGCAGAGACAGGGGGACCTCATACCACCAAGAAAGAAGTGCCAGGAGCAGAGTGTGTCCTTTGGAACTGAGTTTCCTGTGCTGAGATGCTCCCAGACCAAGGGAAGACTGGTGATGAGGACCTCCCTCCAGAGCTGACAGAGAAAGCCTTCCCCTGGAGCCAGCACCCTGAATTTGGACTTGTAGCCTACTAGACTGTGAGAGAATAAATTGCTCTTTGTTAAAGCCATCCACTTGTCATATTTCTGTTATAGTAGCCCTAGATGACCAAGACAGACAGAAAGCCTTCCCCTGGAGCTGGCGCCCTGAATTCAGACTTCTAGCCTATTAGACTGTGAGAGAGTAAATTTCTATTTGTTAAAGCCATCCACTTGTGGTATTCCTGTTATAGCAGCACTAGATAACTAAGCCACATGTCATTCACCTCCTTAAAATCCTTTAAAAGCTTCTTATTGACTTTCAATTAAAAAAAAATTAAAGAATCTTTAACATAATCTATAAAGTTCAATATTATCTGGCTCTTGTCCACCTTTCTAATCTCATCTCTTGTTGTTCCCCATGCTGGTCTTCTTTCCTTATCTCAGGACTTTCATGGTTCTCTCTACCAACCTAAAATGTTTTTCTCCCAAGTCAATGAGGCTAACTCTTCCTCATCCTCCAGGTCTTGGCTAAAATGTCCTTTCCTATTAGAGGCTTTTCCCTATGCATCAATCTAAAGTAAGTCTTCCGCAGATGATCCTCATAATATCCTGTACGTTCCACCTGCTAAAATTACTAGAATTTATAATTACGTTTGTGTTACTGTTTAGAATCTCTCCTCAATTCTTTGAGGACAAGGACTATGTCTAATTTATTCTACCCTGTATTCCAATATCTGGCATACAAAATCCATTTAGTTAATAAATATGCTGGATAAGTGAAACAGTAAAATGGCCTTCTTGTGATGGAACATGAGTAGGCATTTCACTAGATCGCTCTTATTTATATCATCTTCTGGTCTTTTTGGAACTGAATAACATGGCACCATTTGTATTCACTAAAAATTTATCTGTGTATGTAGTTCTTAATAGATGTCATCCACAAACTAATGGAACAGTATATAATTAGTTTTTGTTCGTTATAAACCAATTAATAGAGTTAAAGTCAGAAGGTCATGATTACGTTTTTACTGAGTCTATAATGAGAAATAAGTACCCATTAATTGTCCAACAATGTTAAGCAAGAAACTTTTTTCTAAACACTTAGTTTAAGACCCTTAGAAACAGGAAGGAGGAGAGAGGAAAGGAAGAGCAGTTACCATTAATCTCAGCACCACTATTCGTAACAGACCCAAAGTAGAAACAACCCAAATATTTATCAATTAATGACTGGATAAATAAAGTGTAGTATAACAATAGAATGGAATATTATTCAGCAATAAAAATAAGTTACTGATACATGCTATATACGTAGACAAACCTTGAAAACCTTATGCTAACTCAAAAAAGCCAGACACAAAAGACCATATGTTGTATGATTCCATCTACATGAAAAGTGCAGAATAGACAAATCTATGCCGATACCAAATAGATTAGTGGTTGCCTAGGGCTGGAAGGTTGGGGGAGAATGGGGAGTGACTGCTAATGGGTAAGAAGGTTTTCAGGGAGGTGGTGAAAATGTTCTAAAAGTGATTGTGGTGATGGTTGCACAACTCTGCGAATATACTAAAAACATTTCAGTAGATGAATTGTATTATGTGTATATTATACCTCCATAAAAATATTTTAAAATGGATAAATACCTATATAAAGGAAAATAAATAAGTGTAATATGCGTATTATAACATATAGAAAAGCAAAGTATATGACAACAATGGTACAAAAGACAGAAGGGGGAATGGAAGAGTACAATTGTGAGGTTCTTATATATAAAGTGGTATCATATTATTTGTATCACCCTTTAAGTTGGAGCCCTGGTGGCACAGTAGTTAAGAGCTTGGCTGTTAACCAAAAGGTCGGCACTTTGAATCCACCATATGGATTCAAACCCTATGGGGCAGTTGTACTCTATCCTATAGGGTCACTCTGAGTTGGAATTGACTTGATGGCAATGGGTTAAGTGTAACAAGGTAAAGCATCATACTGTAAACTCTAAAGCAACTATAAAAAAAATCAAATTTAGCTAATATGACAATAAAAAAAACTAAACTCGTTGCCCTCATGTTGATTCTGACTCATAGTAACCCTGTAGCACAGAGTAGAACTGCCCTACAAGGTTTCCAAGGAGTACCTGGTGGATTCGAACTGCTGACCTTTTAGTTAGCAGCTGTAGCTCTTAACCACTATACCACCAGGATTTCCAGGTAAAATGAAAGATAAAAATACTCAACCCAAAAGAAGGCAAGAAAAGAGGGATGAAAAAGAGCAAAGAACAGAAGTGAAAAAGAAACCAAATAACAAGATAATAAATGTATATGAAACATATCAATAACTACATTAAATGTAAATGGCCTAAATACACCAATTATAACGCAGTGATTGTCTGATTGGATTAAGAAAAAAACAAGCAAGGCTGAATTATTCTGTCTACAAGAAACTAATGTTAGATATAAGGACACAAACAGGTTAAAAATAAAAAGATAGAAAGTGATACACCAGGCAAATACTAAGATTAAGACAGATAAGGCAGCTATATTAATAACAGAAAAAGACAGACTTCAGAATAAATCAGATCACCAAGGATAAAGGGGGACATTTTATAATAATAATAATAAAGAGATCAATTCATCAAGAACACATACCAATTCTAAAATTCATAAAGCAAAACCTAACAAAACTGAAAAGAGAAACATATAGGCAAAATCGGTAAGCAAGCAGACAAAAAACTCAGTAACTATACAGAAGTCTTGAATAACACTATTAACCAGCTTGACCTAATTGACATTTACAGAACACATCACCCAACAACAGCACAATATACATTCTTTTTAAGGGCATGTGGAACATTCACCAAATTTGGCCATATTCTGAGCCATAAAACAAGTCTTAATGAATGTAAAAGGGATGAAATAATATATATTCTCTGAATACAGAAGAATTAAACTAGAAATTAATAAAAGAGAACTATTTTTTTCTTCAAATATTTGGAAATCAAACAATATACTTCTAAAAAATTAATGGGGGAAATGAAATCAGGAGGAAAATTAGAAAATATTTCAAAGTGAATGAGATGAAAAAATAACCTAACAAAATATGGGAAGGGCAAGTAAGACAACGCTTACAAGAAAATGTATAGCTTTAGATGTTTATAATAATAAAGGTCTAAAATCAATGAACTAAAATTCTATCTTCAGCAGCTAGAAAAAGAAGAGGAAATTATATTCAAAATAAGTAAAGAAAGAAAATAAGATAAAAAGAACTCGATGAAATAGAAAATGGATAAACAATAGGGAAAAAAAATGTAAACAAAAGTTGGCTCTTTGTCAAGAGACATACAATTGATAAACCCCTAGCCAGACTGTTCAGGGGGAAAAAAAAAAAAAAAGACACAATGACCAATAAAAGAAATGAGTCAGGAAATGTTACTACAGAACCTACAGATACTAAAAAAAATAAGGAAATATAATGAAAACTTCATGCTAACACATCAGGTAACTTAAATAAAATAGATAACATTTTTGAAAGACATAAAATTACAAAAAGCAACTCAAGAAGAAAGCAAAAACAAAACAACAACCAAAATAAATAAACAGTTGCTGCTGAATCAATTGCAACTCATAGCGACCCTATAGGACAGAGTAGAACTGCCCTATACCAATTTTAAAAATTGAATCTGTGATTAAAAACACTTGGATAAAGAAAACTCCAGGCCCAAATGGCTTCACTGGTGAACCTATCTTTTAAGAGAAAGATTAGTTCTAAAACAAACTCAGAAAACAGAGTAGGAGGGAATATTTCCCAACTCATTTTATGACATCACCATTAAACTGACACCGAAACCAGATAGATTATAAGAAAATAAAATGACAGATCAGTGGATGGAAATAATGGATCCTTAACAGAATTTTAAGGAAAATCAACCCTTCAGTATATAAGGGAATTTTAGCTCAGGAATCCAAAGTTTACTTAATGTTCAAATACCAATCAATGTAATTCAATATATTAAAATAAAGGAGCATACGATCATGTGAATGCAGAAAAAATATCTTCCAATATACAATACCTACTGATGATAAACCTCTCAGCATATTACAAATAAAAGCATAATTTCTCACTTTCATTAAGAAAAAAAAACCTACAGCTATCATCATTCTTACAAGGCAAGGATGTCCACTCTTGCCACTTATATTCAGTATTGCACTGGAGGCCCAGGCCATTACAAAAAAGTAAAAATAAATCTTAAAGAAAATACTAATGAGAAAGGAAATTAGTGGGTTGTTTTAATTTGCAGGTAAAGTGATGATTTATGTAGAACTTCCCAAGGAATTCATCAACCTTGCTAGAGTTTAGCAAGGTTTCAGGATACATGGTGAAAACACAAGAGTCAATTTTATTTCTCACCAGCAATGATTTTGAAACTGAAATTTAAAATACCATTTACATTAGTTTCTAAAAATATATTTAGGAATAAGTTTAACAAAATAAGTGCAAGACCTATGTATGCAATGAAAAGTTACAAAACACTACAGAGAGGAAGTAAAGACCTAAATAAATGGAAAGACATATGTTTATAGATTGGAAGACTCAATATTTTTAAATACCAATTCGTCCCAAATTGAAGACGGGTGCAATGCAATACCAATCAAAATTCCAACAGGCTTTTTTGGGGGTAGAAATTGGTAAAATAACCTAAAATTTATATGGAAATCCAACAGATCTAGAACAGTTAAAGTCTGAAAAGAGGAACAAAGTTGGAGGACTCACACTGTGTAATTTCTAGACTTACTGTATCTATTAGCAATCAAGAAAGTGATGTACTGGTGTAAAAATAGACATATATATCAGTATCAGAACTTATATAGCCAGTTGATTTTCCAAAAGAGATTGGGAGACCTTTAAACCTTAAACCAAAACTATACCACACCCAGTACCATTTCCAGCTCTTTCCTACAACCACCTACAGTTAAAATAAATGGAAAATTTCTCCTCCTAAACTGACTCTCCTGAGTCCTTTAGGTTGTCTTTTCTGACATAGTTTTTCCATCATCTCCAGTTACCCACCCAGTCAGTTCAAAGACGTAAACTAATATTTCTTGAACTGTGAAAGGTCTTGGTGCTACCAACTACATTCAACCAAGTCAAGTCAAAAGAAGTCTCATGTCATTGGCCAGCTTGGTACACATTCCAAGAACTCATCGGTTCCTTCCAACTGCTCCGACAACTTACATTCCTGGCCAGCCTGTAAATTCTCTAGCCTGGGTCTCAAATCTTTTTTTCTTCCTCCCCAAATTTCCACCACTAGGCTGAGCCTAAGTCACTTTTAATCTCGGCCCAGGCTCATCAGCTTTTTTCACATGAGGCTGAAATTATAGTCTTGGCTACTGAACCACTGAGCTCTGCCCATAGGAAATCTCTGACTGGCCTTTGTCTCAGTTACTGACCTTCAGTCTCTTGTTAATTTTTCAAGCCAAACTACAGTATTGGAATTCCACTCTGACTCTACTCTCCAAGAGTTCACAGTCCAAACTCTTTATATTCCCGTCCTTATTTAAAGGCTGTTTTCCTCAACTTGTCATAAGGATCAATTCAGCAGTATTTTCTCCTAGAGAACAAAGAATGTTTAAGATTACATATTTATAATTAATAACTTGTATTCTCAGTTCACAATCTCTTTTGTAGGAGGGCATGTTTTATCTTTTATAACCAGGCATTAATAAATTAATAAGTGGAGAAATCTCTAGAGCTAGTTCAGTCCTTTAAAGATTTTGTGGTCACCATTGTTGACACTGACACTTGTAGTTCTCATTAACCCCAGCCCAAATTACAGGTCCCCAACAGTCCTTAAAGTTGGGAAGAATTTTTCTTTTTGTTAATTTTAGATCTTTAGCTTCAAAGAAAAACCTTTCTTACCTTCTTTCTCTCATTCTTGTTACCTTTTGCTCTTGTTTTCTGTCTAGTTTCTTCCACTGAAACACTTGCAACAATTTCAGGAATATTTTGAGTACTTCCACTGTATAATGCACTAACCCTCCTCCTTCCTCCACCAAAAAAAGGAATAACTGATTCTTCCCAAAATCAATCAAATAATATCCCAAGAGTACATAGATTCTCCTAGGTTAAGATTTGTCCCTACCAACTCCAGGCAACTCAGAGAAGAGAGCTTGGGTTTCTTTTCCCTTATGACTCAAAAGAATTAATCCTGGGACCCTGACCTATAATCAGTTGCCATTTTTCATAGGAAGCTTTGGGGGCCTCTTAAAAAAGTTAAGATTCCAGTTGGTCTGCACTGATATCTCAGAGCTCCCAAAGGGCAGGAAAATTAGGCCCCTACATCAAACCTACACTGCATATGGCACTTTTATACATAAAGACTAATGTGGTGGGCCAGAGGCAGCCATGAAAATGTGTCTCACAGACCTCCAAGGATAGGAAGCAGCCACCAAGGGCCCAGCTGCTGTCTCTGAAACCCTCTGATGCATTTGTCTGAGACCACAATTCCCACACACTATTCCCAACCAATGACCAAGTGCAGGCCAGATCTAGGAGGTTAGGACTCGGCTGGAAGACTCCTGATGGGCCTGCAGTACCTTCCATAGACTGTAGTGGTCTAGGGTAGGTATGGCCATCCAACCTTCCCTCTTTTCCTCCCTGGGGCTCAGATTTGCATAAGGGTCTGATCTCTCCCAGCTTCCCTGGCTCCCTCCCCTTTTCCTCTTATAATTGTTTCTCCCAATGTTTGCTTGTTTAATCCTGTCTCAGCGTCTGCTTCTCAGATGACCCAGACTAACACATCGGTATTAACTACTTAAATTTTTAGTTTTCCAAAACTAACAACTTTTAAAGGGGTTCTCAGAAAATGGCTAAGTGGGGACTTTGTAATATAGATCTCAGATATAGTTCCTCCTCCTTAGTTCCATTTACCCTTCTTTTGAAGAACTTACTAATAAAAGAAAATTGGGCATTTAAACATATTTATCAAATTAATAGGTTTCTAGTTACAAATCCATCCAGTTCTACTGAGAAGGGAACAAATTAGGAACTGTAACTTGAAATTAGCTACTTAAGAGTCTATGTCTCAAATTAGACTATGAGCTTCTGGAGGATTGAGACCCCCATCTCATTCATTTCGTTACTGAATAATGGGTTCAGAGCAGGTACTCAATACACATCTGTTGAAGTGAGGCAAAGGAAATGAAATTAGTGATGCTCAACCATGGTGCGCTATAGATTAGTTGGGGTGGAGAGGTGCTGACCTCTCTGGGGATATGAAAAAGTATATTCAGTATAACTATTGCCTTCATTCATTAACAACCTGCATTATGCAGACGACACAACCTTGCTTGCTGAAAGTGAAGAAGACTTGAAGCACTAACTGATGAAGACCAAAGACCACAGCCTTCAGTATAGATTATACCTCAACATAAAGAAAACAAAAATCCTCACAACCGGACCAATAAGCAACATCATGATAAATGGAGAAAAGATTAAGGTTGTCAAGGATTTCATTTTACTTGGGTCCACAATCAATACCTGTCTTAGGCCGGGTTCTCTAGAGAAGCAAAACCAGTAAAGTGTATAAATATATATATAGATTTATATCAAGGAAACGGCTCACACAGTTGTAGAGACTGAAACGTCCCAGGTCTGTGTATCAGGATAGAGGCTTCTCTCAATTCACGTAGCTGAAGGGATTGGTGAACCCAATACTGGCAGGTCAGAGTGTGGGGCTCCCACTCTCAGGCTGTGAAGATTGATGAATTCAAGATCTGCAGATAAGCTGATAGCTCAAGTCCCAAGAGCCAGAGGTCAGATGAACAGAAGGCAGCATGGGATCCAGAATGAGCAAAAACACCAGAACACCAGCTTATATTTGGATGCAGGCCACACCCCTAAGGAAACTACCTTTCAACTGATTGGCTACTCACAGCATATTCAATCAAGGGAGTGATCACATATAAGCACTGAGAATCACAGCCCAGCCAAGGTGACACACAATCTTAACCATCACAATACCCATGGAAGCAGCAGTCAAGAAATCAAAAGACACATTGCATTGGGCAAATCTGCTGCAAAAGATCTCCTTAAAGTGTTAAAAAGCAAAAATGTCACCTTGAAGAATAAGGCGAGCCTGCCCCAAGCCATGGTCTTTTCAATTGCCTCATATGCATGTGAAAGCTGGACAATGAATAAGGAAGACCAAAGAAGAAGTAACGCCTTTGAATTGTGATGGTGGACAAGCATACTGAATACACCATTTACTGCCAAAAGAACAAACAAATTTGTCTTGGAAAAAGTACAACCAGAATGCTCCTTGGAAGCAAGGATGGTGAGACAGAATCTCACATCCTTTGGACATGTCAGGAGGGATCAGACCCTAGAGAAGGACATCATGCTTGGTAAAGTAGAGGGTCAGCCAAAAAGAGAAAGATCCTCAACAAGATAGATCGCCACAGTGGCTGCAACAACGGGCTCAAGCACAGCAACAATTGTGAGGATGGCTCAGGACCAGGCAGTGTCTCGTTGTGCTATGCATAGGGTGGCTATGAGTCGGAACTGACTCGATGGCACGGGACAACAATATTGCCTTCACTACACAAACCACAGAGAGTAAACTTCCAAGTTCCATTTTACAATCAACAAAATCTTCTTGGCTGTAGTGGGAATAAGCAAAAGGCAAAGTGAGAAGGTATTATAGGGGAATTGATTTTAAAATGTTGAGGAACTCTACACCAGTGATACGCTAAAATGGTTATCCTGCCTCTCTAAGAACTGTTCGATATTTAAAGTCTGGATATAGGAGAACAAATTGCAATAATCATGCAGAAAAATACAGACTACATTTCCTTATTCCAATTTATTTCACTATATTGTAGATTTACCCAAACTTCCTTATTTAAATATTATCAACAGATATATTTCTTCTTAAACAAAAGAAAAATTCCATCTCTTCCTATCATGTCAAGTAAGGAGTTTCTTTAAAACAAGATACTGATGTAGTTCGATGATAGTGGAGAGTTTACACTTATTAAATAACTTGGTAACAATAAATGGAAATAGACCAGAAAGAGATGGAGAGCTAGATGATTATACGCCATAATTTCTGAAGATTTTAATATAAAAAGGAGCAATTTATTTCACCAACTGCTGGCATATTTTTGATGAAAAAATTCTTACTATAGCAATGAAAACAAGTGTATTAGTGGAGACTTCAAACAAGGAGGCTTTAATCAGTAATGGATTAACAAATAGATTAACAAATCTGAATTATACCTTGCCATGGGGAGAACTTTTGCTATACATTAATGGATTTAAAACTTAATTTTCCCACATTGTTTAAGAACACCACAACAACACTGGCTTGACTTGTTTCTTTTAAGTACAATCGGTGAATTTGAGAAGGTAGAAAAAAATCTCACGTGCCAGAGTTAGAAAAGCAAAAACATTTTTATTCCTCCCCTTTTGATTGTTATTCCCAGCAACTACTGTGAGCGGGGTGAAATTACAGAATAATGGTATCTAAAACAACCTATGGCAATTTGAAGTGATTATTTTCAGGCCTTTTAACAGATAAAATAGTCTATTGAAAGTTTCATGTAAAGTACGTACTATAGAATTGCAAGTTGGCATTGAACTATCTGACTCTGTGAAGTGCCCTACAAGCTTGGGAAGAAAATAAAAGTATGGTTCTTCACATTCCAAATGGTTAATTGTGTCAGTATGCTTATCGGTCAACCAAACAACAGATATGTACTGAGATGTCTACTAGGTTCAGGGCATGATAAAACATTTTATAATATTTCAGCAATAAGCCCCCAGCAAAAGGAACTAGTCCTAAAAAACATACTTTATATGAAAAAATTAGAAGAGCAAATAATTCTAAATCATTAAACAGAAGTAATGAAGATATGAACATTTTCAATTAAAGGTTAAGGAAAACAAAAAGGCCTATAATTTTAGATAGTCTGACAAATTTGGTAGCAGGGTAGAATAATATGTAATTTTCTAGAGATGATACTTCTAATTTAATATAGAAATAAAATTCTGATTACAAAAAATGAATAGCTGAAAAAGAAAAATTTCTTTCTTTTCCAATGTTATTGTTTCCCAAGTTTGCTATTGGAAAACGCTCCAGCAAATACAGGACTTCTCAAACAATTGCTTATAAATTTTCATTATAAATATTTTTGGTAACAAAATATTCAAAGTAAGCAAGCTTTCATGCTATAGTATTTCTTTTCTATCCTTTATTCAGGAAATATTTATTGAGCCCTTATTATCTACCAAGCGTGAAAAAGAAACGTAGAACCTCGAAATGTTTTATTCTGTACACGTGAGGTTGTGATGAATCAGAGCTTAGTTAACAGAAACTGACAGCAACAAAAATACCAAGCACTGTTCTAGTGCTCGGGATACAGCACGAACAAAATGAACTAAAATCCCTGCCTGCATGGGGCTTACATTTTAGGTTAGAAATTATAAGCAAGAAAATATGTAAGAGGTCTAGTATGTATGTTCTGCCATTCTATTGTCATGCTGCCATAATATTGTTACAGGATGATATTTAAACAAAATTGTAATGTGATAAAAATCTGTTGATATTTCAGATAAGCTTTTATCCTGGCCAAGTTCTGTGGTAGATCTGTTTAAAAAGGATTGCCTTGATATAAACCAGGGATTAGCAAACTTTGTCTGTCATGGGTCAGGTTTAAGTATTTCAGGCTTCATAGACCACCTACTGGGCCAATAAACAACATCGTGATAAATAGTGAAAAAACTGAAGTTGTTAACAATTTCATCCTACTTAGATCCACATTCAACGCCCATGGAAGCAGCAGACAAGAAATCAAACAACATATTGCATCAGGCAAACCTGCTGCAAAAGACCTCTTTCAAATCTTAAAAAGCAAAGATGTCACTTGATGACTGAGGTGCAGTTGACCCAAGCCATGGTATTTTCAATCTCCTCAACAATGAAAAAAGAAGACCAAAGAAAAACTGACACATTTGAATTACGGTGTTGGTGAAGAATAATGAACGTACTGTGGACTGCCAGAAGAACAAACAAATCAGTCTTGGACGAAATAGAGCCAGACTGCTCCACAAAAGTGAGTATGTTGACACTTGGTCTTGCTTACGTTGGACATGCCATTAGGAAAGACCAATCACTAGAAAAGGACATCATGTTTGGTAAAGGGAGGGTCGGCAAAAACGAGGGAAAGGCTTAATGAGACGCACTGACACAAGAGCCTCAACAATGGACTCTCACATACCAACAAGCATGAAGATGGCACAGGACAAAGCAATGTTTTGTTTTATTATACACAAGAGCTCCATGAGCTGGAGTCGACTCGACTCGACTCGACAGCAACTTACAGCAACAGGCCACCTAGAATCTGTGTGGCATATTATTTCATTTTTTGAAAATCTTTTAAAAGCATAAAGCCACTCTTAGCTCACAGGCCATACGAAAACAGGCCAAAGATCAAATCTGACCCGCAGGTTGTATTTGCCGACCCCTGACAGAAAGACCTGAGTATACTTGCATTTAAGTGGCTATGTACAGTCCTACATTTCATGTTTCTTCCTTTTTTAAAAAATCTCCTTTCTCTTCATTATTCATTTACCAAAAACTAATAAAACATTCTTTTCTAAAGCTACAGTAGTTACAACTACAGGAGCTTCAAAGCTCTGAAAGCAGAGCCACCTGCTGTAGTTCACACAAGCAACAGAAGAAAATTCTTGGCCAAAAAAACCCCTCTTTAAAAAAAAAAAAAATTTTTTTTTTTTTTAGTCTATATACTGAAGAGAGGTATGGCAAAGATTCTGCATGCTCTCCACCCACTTATGGCGACAAACACATACACGGTCTAGTTTTCTCTTACCTTGCTGGAGGAACATCAATGTTTGAAGAAACAACTTTTCGTTTTTGCTCAAGAAGACAGATGGAGCGAGTGTTTTCTTTTTCATGGTCAAGGACTCGGCTAGATTTTTTGGTGTCTGCTGTTTTCACATCTTCCTCCATGGCCAAGGGGAACAAGTGTTGATGAGACATTTTTTTACTTGAGTCACGTTTTAAGTCCTCTGATTGAAACGTGAAGGTCATGTCCCGCTTAATGCTCCCTGCCTGTAAAAAGAAATGGAAAAATTCTTACACATACAAAACTCTGACTTAGCACAGTTATGTGCAGATGGCTATGAGGAGAGATCACACTGTCCTTCCCTGTTCTTCTTGAAGATTTTATAGTTTAAATGAGAAACACATAACACAGAGATAAAATAACATTACAAAGTAATACACAGTTGGTACATCTGTCATAAAGCAAAGAGGCATCACAGACACAAAAGAAGCCATTCAGTTACACAAAAACTTTGAAGACTTAAAAGCATAAAGCCTCTAAAAAGAATTGAAAATTTTAAAACATTTGTTCTCTCCTCTAGAACTGAGAAAACTCAAGTAAACAAACTCTCAAATTTTTCATGCTGATTACGTTTATAACAAGAGAACTCAGAATTATACAGACAATTCCCAAGTTACAAACGAGATCTGTTCGTAAGTCTGTCTTTAAGTCAAATTTGTAGGTAAGTCAGAACAGGTACATACGGTGCTTATTTAGCATCACCTAGTCAAATGTTTGTCTCAATATATAACATATATTTTCTTTTTTTAAAGTAGCCCCAGTGGTGCAGTGGTTAAGCGCTCAGTTGCTAACAAAAGGGTTGGCAGTTCAAATCCACCAGCTGCTCCCTGGAAACTTTATGGAGCAGTTCTACTCTGTCCTATAGGGTAGCCATGAGTCAGAATCGACTCGACAGCAATGGGACCTCAGTTAAGGCCTTAATATCATCCCCTCTGAAGCCATATAATAAAGAAGTCATACTAATTTTCTTATCATTTTTAACTAAATGCAATGATAATTAAGGTTCAAGACAAATATAAAATTAAATCTTCTGAATTAAATCCTATTCAGAATTTGTGGTAACTGAAAGAGGAAACTGAAGTTAAAGAAAAATTTTTAGAAAGTAATTGGTACCGTACATGAGATTTGTAGAAAACTATACCTACTCCTCACTTAGCGACTGTCTAGTTATTCAACATTATGCATTTATGATGATCCAGAGAAGAGCTCACATCAGTACTACTCAAACTATTTCAGAGCATAGAAAAGGAAGAATACTCCCAAATTTATTCTATCAAGCTAGCATAACCCTAATACGAAAGCCAGGCAAAATACCACAAAGAAAGAAAATTACAGAACAATATCTTTCATGAATATAAAGGCAAAAATTGTCAACAAAATTCTAGGCAATGGAGTTCAGCATCATATCAATAATAATAATAATAACACACCAGAACCAAGTGAGATTCATACCACGTAGGCAAGGATGGCTCAACATTAGAAAATCAATCAACGTAATTCACCACACAAACTGAACAAAAGAAAAGAACCACATGATTATCTCAGTTGATACAGAAAAGGCATTTGACAAAGTCCAACACCCATTCCTGATAAAAGCTCTCGGAAAAATAGGAATAGAGGAGAAATTTCTCAACATAATTGTCACGGATCGAATTGTATCTCCCCCCAAAATATGTCAACTTGGTTAGGCCATGATTCCCAGTATTGTGTGATTGTCTACCATTTTGTCATCTGATATGATTTTCCTCTTTGTTGTAAATCCTATCTCTATGATGTTGATGAGATGGGATTAGAGGCAGTTATGTTAATGAGGCAGGACTCAATCTACAAGACTGGATTGTGTCTTGAGCCAATCTCTTTTGTGATATAACAGAGAGAAGGGAGCAGAGACAGGAGGACCTCATATTACCAAGAAAGTAGCACTGGGAGCAGAGTGCATCCTTTGAACCTAGAGCTCCTGTGCAAAGAAGCTCCTAGACCAGGAGACGATTGATGACAAGGACCTTCCCCCAGTGCCAAAAGAGAGAGAAAGCCATCCCCTGGAGCTGGTACCCTGAATTTGGGCTTCTAGGCTATTAGACTGAGAGAGAACAAATTTCTCTTTGTTAAAGCCATCCACTTGTGATATTTCTGTTATAGCAGAACTAAATAACTAAGACAGAATTTGGTATTAGGAGTGGCGTGCTGCTCTACCAAACCAGAACCAAACCCAGTGCCATCGAGTTGATTCTGATTCATAGTGACCCTATAGGACAGAGTAGAACTGCCCCATAGAGTTTCCAAAGAGCACCTGGCAGATTTGAACTGCCGACTCTTTGGTTAGCAGCCGTAGCATTTAACCACACCACCACCAGGGTTTCCATGCTGCTCTAATGGATACCCAAAATGTGGAAGTGGTTGCCTTGAAGAGACTGTTGGTGGAATTATGGATGTCAGACAATTCTGATGAGGACTCAGAAGGAAACGAGAAGAGCTGTTACACTGGAGATAGTACAGACGGTGAGAAGCAGCAGCAGAGAACTGGGAGCAGCAGAACCAGGAGACCAGTGCAAGATGGCACTAGAGCCGACCCATGGAGCAAGAAAACTGAGTGCCTTTTCACAGGAGGCTTTCCGGCAGAGTAGGTTGCCTCTGAGCACTTATTAGTAGAGCGAGGTTTGCCGACTCACAGCGCAAGAGAGCTGAGTGCCTTCCAGCCAAAGTTTACTGGAAGAGTGGGGTATCTCCAGGCACTTATCGGTGCAGCTAAAGAGCTTTGGAATACTTGCCCCAGCAGGGCAGACATGGGTGGTGAGTCCTGAGGGGCCCAGAGGCCAAGGAATCAGGAAGCAGAAGCTGAAGAGACAAGGAACATAGGAAGCAGATCTGCCTTGGTCTGAAAAGGTATCGCCATGATCTCTGGGGTCTCAAAGGGTGGAGCCATGGCCTCTGATATTTCTAAGGGTGGAGTCGCCACTCAGATATTCTAGGAGAATGTACCTAAAGCTGAGGGAACAGTTGCCATTCCAGTGGGCTTGCTTGGTAAAACTAAAGCCCAGGGCCAAGGGGCCTCCACTCAGAATCCGGAGAGTATGGCCAATACCTAGAGTCTGGATGGCAGGGCCATTGTGTAAATGGTCTCAGAGAACAGAGGATTATTTTCAAAGCCGTAAAGGCTAATATAATGTGTTCTGCTGACTTGCTTGGTGCCTGTTATCCCTTCTTTCCCTCCAATGTCTCCCATTTGTAAGGAAATGTCTAGCTTGTGCCTGTTCCACCACTGTACTTTGGAAGCATATAACTTATATTCCAGATTTTACAGATGAAGAGAAATTTTTGAATTCTGGACTTGAAACTGATTGAAAACTTCTCTTATAACATGATGGGGTAAATGTGTTTTTCATGTGGCAAGGACAAGGGTTTGGGGGGGTCAAAGGGTGGAATATCATGGATTGAATTGTGTTCCCCCAAAATACCTGTTAACTTGGCTGGGCCATAATTTCCAGTATTGTGTGATTGCCCATCATTTTGTCATCCGATGTGATTTTCCTATGCGTTGTAAATCCTATATCTATGATGTTGATGAGAGGGGATCATTGGTGGTTATGTTAATGAGGCAGGACTCAATCTACAAGGTTGGACTGTGTCTTGAGCCAATCTCTTTTTGAGATATAAAAGACAGAAGCGAGCAGAGAGATAGGGAGATCTCATACCACCAAGACTGCAGTGCCGGGAGAGAGCTCATCCTTTGGATCTGGGGTTCCTATATGGAGAAGCTACTAGACCAGGAGAAGACTGATGTCAAGGACCTTTCCCCAGAGCCAACAGAGAAAGAAAGCTTTCCCCTGGAGCTGACACCCTGAATTCGAACTTTTAGGCTATTAGATTGTGAGAGAATAAATTTCTCTTTGTTAAAGCCAACCACTTGTGGTATTTCTGTTGTAGCAGCACTAGAAACTAAGACAATAATAAAGGGCATCTATACAAAATCAACAGCCAACATCATTCTCAACAGAGAGACTAAAAGCATTCCCCCTGAGAATGGGAACAAGACAGGGATGCCCTTTATCACTACTCCTATTTAATACTGTATTATAAGGCCCACCTAGAGCAATAAGGCAAGAAAAAGCAAGGGCATCCAAATTGGAAAGAAAGAAGCAAAACTACCCCTATTCGCAGATGATATGATCCTATACACAGACAACCCACGAGATTTCACAAGAAAACTACTGGAACTAATAGAAAGATTAAGCAGAGTAACAGAGTACAAGACCAACATACAAAAATCAGTTGGATTGCTATACACCAACAAAGAGGACTTTGAAAACCAAGAAAACAATATCATTTATAATAAAAACTTTTATTTTGTCCAAAAGCTATGGTAAAACATGTAGGCTAAAAAAATAAAATACTTAGGAATAAATCTAAACAAGGACATAAAAGACCCATACAAAGAAAACTATAAAACACTACTCCAAGAAACCAAAAGAGAACTAACAACATAAATGGAAAAACATACCACAGATAGGAAGACTCAACATTGTGGAAATATCAGTTCTACCCAAAGTGATCCACAGATATAATGCAATCCCGATCCAAATGCCAACAGCATTCTTTAATGAGAAGTAAAAACTAATCACTAACTCTATATGGAAGGGAAAGAGGCCCACGATCAGTAAAGTGTTATTGAAAAAGAGGAACAAAGTAGGAAGCCTCACACTACCTGACCTCAGGACCTACTATACAGCCACGGTAGTCAAAACAGCCTGGTACTGACAGAACGACAGACACATAGACCAAAGGAACAGAAATGAGAACCCAGACATAATTCCATCCACCTACGGTCAGCTGATCTTTGACAAAGGCCCAAAGTCCATTAAATGGGGAAAAGATACTCTTTAACAAATGGTACTGGCAAAACTGGATGTCCATCCATAAAAAAAAAAAAGAAATAGGATCCATACGTCATACCATACACAAAAACTAATTCAAAATGAATCAAAGATCTAAATATAAAACCTAAAAATATAAAGATCATGAAGAGAAAATAGGTATGACACTAAGCACCCTAATATATGGCATAAATAGGATACAAATCGTAACGAATAATGCACAAAGACCAGAAGATAAACTTGATAAATGGGATCTCCTAAAAATTAAACACTTATACTCTTCAAAAGACTTCACCGAAAGAGTAAAAAGAGAACCTACGGACTGGGAAAAAATTTTTGGCTACAATATATCCGGCAAGGGTTTAAAGTCTAAAATCTATTAAGATTTTATTGTTGCAACACTGCAACAATAAAAAGATAAATAACCTAATTTAAAAATAAGCAAAGGAGATCAGGAGACACTTTACCAAAGAAGACATTCCGGCAGCTAACAGACACATGAAGAAATGCTCGTGATCATTAGCCACTGGAGAAATGCACATCAAAACTACAATGAGATGCCATCTCACCCTAACATTAGTGGCACTAATCAAAGAAACAGAAAATAACAAATGTTGGAGGGGCTGCAAGGAGACTGGAACTCTTACGCTCTGCTGGTGGGAATTTCAAAAGGTACAACCACTACGGAAAACAATATGGCACTTCCTTAAGAAGCTAGAAATATAAATACCATACGATCCAGCAGTCCCACTCCTAGGAATATATCCTAGAGAAATAAGGTCTGTCACACGAATAGTATGCATACCCATGTTTATTTCATTACTCACTATAGCAAAAACATGGAAACAACTTAAGTGCCCATCTGAATAGCTAAACAAATTACAGTATGTACACACAATGGAATACTACCCAATGATAAGAAATAATAATGAATCTGTGAAACATCTCACAACATGGACTAACGTGGAAGGCTTTATGCTGAGTGAAATAAGTCAATCACAAAAGGACGAATACTGTATGAAACCACTATTATAAAAACTGAAGAAAAGGTTTACACACAGAAAGAAACAATCTTTGACGGTTGTGAAGGAGGCGAGTTGTGGGGAGGGAAAATCACTAACTAGATAGATAAGCGGTAACTTTGGTGAAGGAAAGAGTACATATTATACAGAAAGTCAGCATAATGTGACCAAGGCAAAGTCACAGAAGCTTCCTAAACACATCCAGACACCTTGAGGAACCGAAGTGGGCTTAGGCATGGAGACAATGGCTTTGGGGGACATGTAGGTCAGCTGGCATAATTCATAAAGAAAATGTTCTACATCTGACTTTGGTGAGTAGCACCTGGGGTCTTAAAAGCTTGCAAGCGGCCATAGAAGATACATCTACTGGTCCCACCCAGTCCAGAGCAATGGAGAACATAGAAAATCAAAGATATAAGGAAAATGTTAATCCAAAGGACTACCAGACCACAGCTACCACAGCCTCTACCAGCCTCAGCTCAGAACAACCAGATGGTGCCTGGCTACCACCACCAACCATTGTAAGAGGGATCACAATAGAGGGTCTCAGACAGAGCGGGAGAAAATTGTAGAACAAAATTCAAATTAACAAAAAAAGATCAGACTTACTGGTCTGACAGAGACTGGAGGAACCCCAAGACTATGGCCCCCAGGCACCCTTTTAACTCAGAACTGAAGTCACTCCCAAAGTTCACCCTTCAACCAAAGATTAAATGGTTCTATAAAACAAACATTAACATACGTGAGGAATGTGCTTCCTAGTTCAATCATGTACATGAGACCAAATGGGCAACGCCTGCTCCAAAGCAAAGACAAGAAGGAAGGGAAGGACAAGAAAACGGGAGGAATGGAAACCAAGGTAGAGAAGGGGTGAGTGTTGATACATCGCGAGGATGGCGACCTATGTCACAAAACAATCTGTGCATATAAATTGTTGAATGAGAAACTAATTTGCTCTGTAAACTTTCACCTAAAGCACAATAAAAATAAGAAGAAATCTAATATCCCACTATTTTTCACATGAACCAGGTGATTGGAATGGTACCACGGGCTGTGGAGTGTTCCTTCCCTCGAGGAGGGTCTCCAGACAGCCTCCAGGAAGCTGGGCCATGCTGCCCCGTGAGCCCTCTGCTTCCTCCTGCTGGCAGGGGCACATTCAGCTGTGGTGAAGAACAGGTCACCTCCATGGTCATGGGCCCTGGGTAGACAACCAGATAGCACCAAAACATAGAGCGCCTGTTCTAGGTTCCCAGCTCCTATGCAGCCTGAGACCCTGATGCGGTGGGGAGGGAAAGAGGCACTGGAGAGGGTGTTTGGAAGAAATGTGAGCAAGGTTAATAACATCTCAAAATCCATGAGGCTGCAAGAGGGAATGGATTGTCTTATAGACCTGGGAAATGTCTTATAGGTGTGTGCATTTTTCAAACACCTGACACTGATTAATCTGGCTAGAGTTACCAGATGTTGTTGGTACATCCCAACTGGGCCTGTAGCCTCCGCCTCAGTGGGGCCTGGCGCCCAGCTAGGCTCCCAGCACCCTAGCAGGAAGCCCCAAGCCTCGGTGACTCACCAGGCTGAGCGGGCAGAGCAGGCTCTGGATCATGAATGAACACAGGGCTTGCAGGGGTGAGAGCGAAGCCCTGGAGACAGCTTTGCAAGGGAAACTCTGTCTTAAGGTCCTAAATGTACAAAGAAGAATCAGCCTATCTGGTAACCGGCAGTGGCTACAACAAGAGGTTCAAACACAGCAACTGTGAGGATGGCGCAGGACCGGGCAACATTTTATCCTATTACACACAAAGTCGCTGTGAGTCGGGCGGCACCTAACAACAACATCTGGTAACTCTAGCCAGATTAATCAGTGTCAGGTGTTTGAAAATGCACACACCTATAAGACATTTCCCAGGTCTATAAGACAATCCATTCCGTCTTGCAGAGTCAAGTTGGGGAGTCAATAAATTCTCATTTACCCACTTAAATAAAGAAATGCTTCTTTGTTTTTAAGTAGGAGAAAAATCACAAAGAATTTTAAATTTATGTAAATGATTGACTTGATTTATATGTATAGAAGCTAAAGCTGCAAACTTAGGGCATTTTCAGAATGAAATGAGAACATGTGTTAGATGATAGCAGAAACTGGCAAAATATGATATTAATTACTAGTAATTCTCAGAGTCAAGCTCTGAGAAATACGTGTACTGGACTCACAGGGCCTGCCCACGTAGATTTTCCAGAGCCCAGAAAGGCAGAGACGATTCGTGCCTTGGAATCCATGAGGCTGGAATGCATCTTTTCCATAAACACACGGAGCTCTAAATCGAGTTCTCTGTTCTCCTTGGCCTGTACTTGTCAGGGAGGACAGAGGACCCTCTTCCCATGATCTTCCTGTCAGATCTCCACCCTGCTCCACAGGAGAATGGGGAGCCACTTTTGGTTGACTTATAACTCATTAAAAACTCACCATATTTCTCAGACTGCATTAATAAAATAAATTCAGGCTCCAAGAAAAATGAGTGCCTGCTTTTAAGAGCTATGTTTTAATGAAATGAATACACACTATAAAGAAACTTCCAAAATGCCATGATTTTTCTATAAAAAAAGGTACTTTGGAAAACTGACAAATGAGGCGACAAATACTTTAAGTATCCATTGCTTATCATTATTCTATGCAACTTTTTCTTCCTAGATATGGAGGTGAGTTGCTGTTGTTAGTTGCCACCAAGTTGATTCTGACTCAAGGCAACCCCATGTGTGCAGAATAGAACTGCTCCATAAGGTTTTAAAAGCTGTGACCTTTGGTAAGCACATCATCAGGCTTGTCTTCCAAGGTATCTCTGGATGGGTCTGAACTGCCAACATTTCAGCTAGTAGTTGAACACTTAACCATCCGTACCACCCAGAGACTCCATGGAGGTGAGAGGGCGGTGTTTTGTACTTCCGTAGCAGCCCACTCTCAGCCTATGTTACAACAGGTGACCCATAAATACCAGGCATAAAAGAAGAAAACTAAGGGCTGGTTTTGATGATCCTAAGTAGTTCCTCTCTAACTGTCAGAAACCCTGGTGGCGTAGTGCTTAAGTGCTACAGCTGCTAACCAAAAGGTTGGCAGTTTGAACCCACCAGGTGATCCTTAGAAACTCTATGGGGCAGTTCTACTTTGTCCTATTGGGTCACTGTGAGTTGGAATTGACTCAGCGGCAGTGGGATTGGTTTTGGTCTCTAAGTGTCAAACATTACATTCATTAAATACATAAATATTCATTCGTATTAGCTGGACAATAATTGACATCCTTTTCTCCCTTGGGGTCAACTGGGCTGGTTAAATGAATTCAATCTAAAGTTTAAAAGGAGAGAAAAACATGACAGGCAGTCTAGCTTTTAGCTTCAAAATTTTAGGGGTGGAAATAGCACCTAGAGCAAATTAATACAAAGTAGAATAAATTTCCTAGAGAAATTACGTTATAATTGTATGTCATGCTCTTAGCCAAAACTTTATAATAAATTATACTACTCAACACTGCAAGCTAGAACTCTTCTATAATACATTCTAAACAAAAAATTAATCTCTCAATAGCCATCAGAGAATTTTAGCTCTGTAATGGGTTTTTAATGGGTTTTAGAGAAAGGTAGCCCAGACTCCTTATTTAAAAGTAGAATTAAAGTGACCAGAAATGACCAAGACGACCAAAAAATTTGTAAAGATGAGTGAAGATTTTAGAGACTTCGAGTCCTGGGTTTGTAGCGCTGGTGGATAACAGGTGAGATAATAATTATATCACTATGATTAAAAGCTTACCCATATGTAATACATGCTCTTTCTTGTGGTCTTTTATTCATATCAAATATTTCACTAAGAAGATAATAAAAACAAATGAACAAAAGATTTCATAGGACAGGAGAAAGTATATGAAGTTAATTCTTGAGAAGCTGTGCTAGGAAATGGCCAGAGAAACAGGGTGTTGGCTAGAGGTGGGTCCTGGACAAGGGAGGATGTTTTACGATGGGAGATAGTAGAGGATTTTGAACACTGAGGCAGATAACAGGAAATAAATGAGTAAGAGTGGGTAGTAGCATTAGATGGGACAGAACCGACACACAGTTAATGCCAATGAGCACAAGCTTGAACCCCTGTTAGATGAGCAGAGGATAACAGCAAAAGGAAGATATGCTCCCATTTACGTGACATTTCCAGAACAGACAAATCTATAGAGACGGAAAGCAGATCAGTGGTTGCCCCAGGCTGGGAGTGGGGGCAGGAATTGACTGCAAAAGGACACAAGGGAACTTTCTGGGGTAACGGGGATGTACTAAAACTATATCGTGGTGATGTTTGCAGAACACTATAAATTTACAAAAATCACTGAACTATATTCTTACAATGGGATGAACATTATGGTATATAAATTACAGCTCAGTAGAGCTGGTTTTTGTTTGTTTTTAAAGGAAGAAAGAAAGAACTAAATCAGGAGTAACTCATGTAGAAACTGTAATCCCAAGAACCCTCAGACCAGAAACTGGGAAACTGTGCCACAAACAGGCAGTCACAAAGACTGCGCATCTATTTTTTTTTTTTTTTAAACATAGGCTGCTGCAAGCAGTTGTGCAGTTGTATCCTGCAAAGCTGTGAGACGGGGCTACAATTCCCACCCAAGCCAGGCCCCCAAGCTTCCTCACCCCACGGAAGAAGGGAATTTTCCCAATTGATCCACTGGAAGAAGAGTTTTTTTTCTTTTTTTTTAATATTTTCCCCAATTTGCATGATACCCTGATGGTAACAGGAAACTGCTGCTCTGGTGATCTGCAGGGACTTGGCTAGATTCGTTTCCGTCCTTGAAGATGGTATCAATTAACTATGTGAATCATAAATATGAGCTGATATTCTTGTTAATGAAAAAGTTGAGGCAATCTGAGAAATCACACGATACCATAACTCATACGTAGCCAGAGGGCTCAACAACAGAAGACAGCCAGAAAGGGGAAAAAATCTGACTGAACGGAGAGAAATCAACACCAGGATTAAAGCTGGTAAATGCGAAAAGTTAGAGGGAACAAAGCATGTATAGAACTTAGTAACACGTAAGGATGCTCAAATCTAGGGGGGTAAATGGAGATTTGTCAAAGAAGGAATGGCTTCCCACAACTTAGGGGTTCTTTATAAATACAAGCAAGAGAATAAGGCATAGGTAGGAGACTGAGAAGTCTCCCATAAGAGATACCAAGTGGCAGGGTGGAGCTGACGTGGCTGTTCACAAGTTGGCTGTTGTGTGTCTTCCTGGAGCCTGGGTCATTTTCCAAGTCTACTAATTTCCTACCACCACCAGCTGCAAATAGATACATAACTACTTGTTATCCCCAGTAGCCTTAAAGACTTATCCAGGAATACGGAAGGATTTAGAAATTTCCCATAGGGTTTTGTTTTTTTCTTTTACCACTGGAAGCTTTAGAAGGTAAAGGAAGATACTGCAAGGTAATAATTGGCTAAATAAGTCAGAAAATAATGACTTAATTCTCTACACCAGAATAATGGGCTCTTGTTAAAAGATAATGTGAACCTTGTGAGATCAAGAAGAATTTGTCAAGAGACTCACTGACCTTAAAAAAATGGCTTTAACCTGAAATTTGAGGAAGAAGATACCCAGATAAAACTATCAAACCAGAAGCCCTTTATGGCAAATAAGAAAAATAGCAAGAGTGTTCACTAGTAAGTCTCAGGAGAGACTATCAAGGCAGAGTTTTAGGAACAATCTTAGTCTGGATGAAAAAAAGTGTCAGCTGAGGAAGGGAGAACTAATCTGATGATAGTTCGCACTGATGAGATTGGAAGTGGAGGAATAATACTTGATTTCAGTCGCTGCATTTCAAGACGGATACTGACAAACCAGATAAGCACAATAAGGGGATCAGAACGGCAAAGGATCTTATTAGGAGGAACTATTAATGTCTAGAAAACAGAAGGCTTATGCAAAATGATACAGCCTCTGTGGAAAACAGTTTGGTGGTTCCTGCTCTTAAATAGAAAAAAAAAAATTTTTTTTAATTCTATTGTGTTCTTCTAGAAGCCCGATGAAGAACAGCTCTACTCTGAAACACATGGGCTCACCATTAGTCAGAATCATCCACAGCACCTGGCTTGTCTTTTGGTTTGGTGTTCCTTTAGAATCAGATCAATGGCACCCATTGCCTCATTAGGCTAACTTCTTTCTGACCTTGATTTACTCTCTCTTCCTCTTCCTCTTTTCCTGTTAGCCCTCTTCTAGCACATTACGAATGAAACGCTTGGTATCTATAAGAAATACTTATTACTTTCTATTTTAACTGTGTTTTCATCCAATCATAAACTGTTAAGAGAGAGGAATCCTGGAGATTGCCCAGTCTCACTGAAACATTTTATTTTTCACTGTTTTTGTTTAGTTCAAATGTACTTTTCATTTTAAATGCTCGTTTATTACAAAATGTATGCTTGTTGCTAAAATCTCCATAAAACCATAAAAATGTGTATAAAATAAAAAGGGGAAAGCTTTCTATTCCTCCTCAAGCCTGCCTATCCAGTTCCACCCTCTTGGAGAGGGCAATCTTTTTTTTTTTTAATTGCAGTGAAAATATACACACCAAAACATTCACCAGTACAACAACCCCCACAGTTAGAATTCAAAGACATTGATTACATTTTTCATCTTGTACCACCATCATCTCTTTTTCCAAAACATTTCACCACCTTTATCATAAACTCAGTGCCCCCAAAACAAAAACTGCCTTTCCCCCTCCCTCCCCTCACTGGTAACCATGGAAACATTTGGCTTCTATATATTTCCTGGGCAACAGGTTTGAATTTTTGTCATGTTTATATATTTGCTTATTTAATATCTGTGGTCATACAGTATTTGTCTTTTTATGACTGACTTACTTCACTTAGCACTCAAGGTTCACTCATGTGGTGGCATGCATCAGAAATTCCTTTCTCTTTACAGCTGCATAAGATTCCACTGTGGGGAGGCATCACATTTTGTTTATCCAGGCATCTTTTGATGGACATTTCTATTGTTTTTACTTTTTGGCTATTGTGAATAGTGCTGCAACAAACATTCGTGTACATATGTCTGTTTGCACCGCTGCTTTGAAGTCTCTTAGATATACAGGTAAGAGTGGAATTGCTGGTCTAATAGTAGCTCTATGTTCAACTTTTTGAGGAACCACCAAACTGTTTTCCACAGAGGCCGTATCATTTTACATTCCCACCAGGAATAGACGAGGGTTACAACCAATTTTTATATACTGATCTCGTATCTTGCAACCTTTCTGAACTTGCTTACTAGCTAACAGTTTTTTTTTTTCTTCCTTTTGTTTGTACTTTACATGAAGGTTTACAGAACAAACTAGCTTCTCATTAAACAATTAGTACACATATTGTTTTATGACACTGGTTACCAATCCTACGATACGTCAACACTCTCCCTTCTCGACTTTGGATTCCCGATTACCAGCTTTCCTGTCTCCTCCTGCTTTCTAGTCCTTGCCCCTGGGCTAGTGTGCCCCTTTAGTCTTGTTTTCTTTTATGGGCCTGTCTAATCTTTGGATGAAAAGTGAATCTCAGGAGTGACTTCATTACTGAACTAAAAGGGTGTCCAGGGGCCATACCCTTGGGTTTCTCCAGTCTCTGTCAGGCCAGTAAGTCTGGTCTTTTTTTGTGAGTTAGAATTTTGTTCTACATTTTTCTCCAGCTCTGTCTGGGACCTTCTAATGTGATTCCTGTCAGAGCAGTCAGTGGTGGTAGCTGGGCACCATCTAGTTGTACTAGACTCAGTCTGGTAGAGGCCGGGGTAGTTGTGGTCCATTAGTCCTGGGGACTAATCTTTCCCTTGTATCTTTAGTTTTCTCTACTCTCCCTTGCTCCTGAAGGGGTAAGACCAGTGGAGTATCTTACATGGCTGCTCACAGGCTTTTAAGACCCCAGACGCTACTCACCAAAGTAGAACGTAGAATATTTTCTTTATAAACTATGTTATACCAATTGAGCTAGATGTTCCCCGAGACCATGGTCCCCACAGGCCTCAGCCCAGTAATTCGGTCCCTCAAGGAGTTTGGATGATTCCATGACTTTGCCTTGAACAAGTGCTGGCTTCCCCAGTATTTTGTACTGTCTTACCCTTCACCAAAGTTACCACTTATCTACTGTCTATTTAGTGTTTTCCCATCCCCATCCCCTCCTTCCCTGGTAACCATCAAAGGTTGTTTCTTTTTGTATGTAAACCTTCTGATGAATTTTTACACTAGTGGTCTCCTACAATACTTGTCTTTTTTTGATTGACTTATTTCACTCTAGGAAGGACAACTTTTAATAATTTACTGCAAAACTCCAGGTTACTTAAAATGCATTAACTCTGTGCATATACAGTTTGGAGTTTTAAACATAAATGTGGTAATACTATGTGTGTTATTCTGCCACTTATTTTTTTCACTTCACAATAAATCATGGGCATCTTTTTATGTTAGTTGTAAATCTACTACTTTTTTATTTTTTAATAGTATAACATTTCATGAGATATTTTTAAATCAATCTCTTCTTGATAGATATTGGGGTACTTTTCAATTTCTCATTATTAAAAATAATGCTACAATAAACATCCTTGTGTATACATGCACATACCTTCATGTACTTGTGCAAGCACTTTTGCAAGAAAAATTTCTGGAGGTTGAAATTGCTGAACAAACAACCCGTATTTTCTTTAATGCAGAACAAAGTATAGAACACCCATCAGTGGACATACCATGAGGTCACTAAAAAGGACATCAGAATATGTCCATGATTCATTAAGAGAAACATGTATGCAGCAGACTAATCTGTTAGGCATGGCTTCACCACATTTAAAAAATGAAGTAGTTTGCCAAAAGGCTGCACACCCATGGAACAGAAGTCTAGGTGGACCAAAAGGTTTCTTTCACTTCTTTTCTTACATAATTTGATACATACACAAACACGGAATTTTTTAAGTAGTGAGACTATGGGAAATTCTTACTTTTTAAAGGTTTTTAAATAAAAAATTGGAACAAAAGATATGTTTTTTTGTATATGTTTATGAGAGTCACAAAAATTACAAAGAACATAATGCTCTGTGCTGGTCAACATCTGAGGAAACTGGTACTCTCAAACACTGTTGGTGAGGGTACCCATATTTTAGGAGGCTGGCTTGGCAATATGTAGCAAAATTTAACTGTACACTTCCTTTGTCATAGCAATTTTACGTCTCAGAAAAGTATACTGATGCTTATCACAGCACTGCTTATAGTACTTAAAAAAGGAAATTACCTAAGTATCCATCAATAAAAGTTTGGGTTAAAAATGCACAAATAAAATGTGTGGTTAAAAGCAAAAGCATATCTCTATGTTTATTGACATAGAAGGATGTTTAATATTAATTGAAAAAAGCAGGTTACAAATAAATATATGCAGTTATGATTTCATGGCGGGGAGGAATGTGTACATATAAAAGGAGAAAAAATATTCTGAAAGGACATTCCAAAATGTTAACAATGATTTTCTCTGCAGGGAGATTTATAGGCAAGTTTTGTTTGTATCTTGTTTGTAATTTTCATAATGTCTATGTATAGTTTTATATCTTAAAACCTATAAAGTTATTCTGAGAAGAGCCATATAATTTGTATATCAGTAGGCTTGTCAAGAACGTCTCATTTATATAACTTTTTCTTCTACCAGCTTTTCAGTTATTCATATATGCATATATTAAAGAGGAAAAATGAATTACTTAAAATAATACATCCACTGGCATTGTTACTTGCGTTGATTATCAGGACCTCTCCATCATGTTATACTGTAATAACTACCATTGAATGTTTCCTTCCCAGCCTTCATCTAATGCATCACAGACACACACATTACCCAGTGTAATTTCCTGCAAGGGAACAAAGCTCAGTGTTCAATCATGAGAATACCCCAGTTACGGAGTCAACTAACAAAAAAAACTCAGATTTTTTATTCCAATGAACAGCTTTTGTTTTTCTAGGAAAATAAGAAGATAAGAAGTGTGTCTAAGAATATGATGTACTTCAGAAAATTACAGTTTCTAAACAAGAAGTTAGCAGTATTATTTGAGTCATAAATTTATCTAAATGGTGTCCTTTGTAAATCTGCACAACTTTCTAAGACAGGGACTGAGGGCTCATCAGTCTTTTTCAATACAAAGCATCTGGTTTCCATAGGATTCCAACAGCACATTGGGAACCAGGGTGGCTTCTGACATTAGCCCACTTACTTGACCAATCCTTCCTTCTGTCTACACTTAAGTGTACTTGAGGCCACCTTAATCATTAATGCCCTCCCTGCGGATTTACAGTAATCAGATGCCAAAAAGCACGTGTCAGCACTCACTACTGGAAACTGTCCTCATACCTACTCATGGCAACCCAGATTTGAGGAGTTGGCTCTGGAGGTTAATTGCGTTTCAAGGAATAATCAGCAGAAAGCCAACTGTGATGGTTAAGATTGTGTGTCAACTTGGCTGGGCCATGATTCTCAGTGTTTTGGCAGTCGTGTGAGGTTGGGGTCACTCCCCTGCTGAGATTTGATATCTGATTACCCCCATTACAGGATCCTCTGTGAGCAGTCAATAGGTTGAAGGGGAGTTTCCTTGGGCATGTGGCCTGCATCGAGTCTGGGAAGAAGTTCTGGCAGGGCTTGAGGGCTTTTGCTCGTTCATATAACCTCCTGTTCTTCGGACTTGAGCTAGCAGCTTACCTGCAGTCTTGATGCCAATCTTGGGATTTGTCAATCTTCACAGCCTGCGAGCAACGGCCCTGCTCTCCAACCTGCAGATTCTGGGTTTGCCAGCCTCTGTGGCTACATGAATCAAGAGAAGCCTCTATCCCAAGCCCACAGACTTGGGACATTCCAGGTTCTACAACCACGTGAGCCATTTCCTTGATATAAATCTATCTCTCTATATATATTTATACGTCTTACTGGTTTTGCTTCTCTAGGGAGCCCAGCCTAAGATACCAACCCGCTTGCCTCCTGGGGTTTTCTATATAGTGAAAAAAAAATAGTATGGAAACTCCAGAAAATAATATGAAATTCAGGCCACACCAAAACCGCTCTTGAAGAGCAAGCCACAGGAGGCAAGTAAGTAGTCCACATGGACGAGCAGCTCTTAAGACCCTTTGATCCACCCAAGAGAAACCACAAGGTCACACCTGACAATCTGTATAAGAGAATTTTTCCTATTTCAGATTGTGTCTCCACACATTAGGATTTATTTTTAAAACTTGTTTTCATAACCCACAATAAATACACATTAAATATTTGGCGACTGATGATAATGACAGAGCAACCACAGTAAGGAACACATAATCAGAACCACAAGCTTTACAAAATATTACAAAGGTAAAAGCAAAGTTTAGATTAATAACAGGAACAACTGATGGTCCTAATTAATTTGAAATATTACTGCCAAGGGTCATGCTCAAAGAAAGATCAGAATCTTCAATCAACTGATAAAACTACATCCAAAAGTAGCAGAACCCTACTCCTGACTTCAAATTAAACCCTTCAAATTTCATTCTAAGTACACAGAAAAATAAGTTTGGTGGCAAATCTATCCAGTTCTAACAAATAGCTATAGCAGAACCACTTTTAAAAACAACTGTTCCCAATTACTAGGCTCCTGATTTATATTATTCCCTTAGCCCCCTGAAACCAAGGAAGTGTGTGACTTTTTCCTTAAGTACATTATTTTTCTATACCAACACAGAGTAACTGGCTGATAAAAACCAGACTGGTTTGGTGGTGGTGATGATGGGCCAAGAGGTAAAACTCAGCAAGATGGTATGGAAGCCCTGCATTAGGTGTTGGCATCATACATGCCAACCACACAACTACACTATCTCAGCAATTGGTGGTATTAATGCTGGGTTTACTACAGCAAGTTTTATCTTTAATATCTTGACCAGTTAATCGTCAACAAATCATGACTTGGCTTGCCTAATGTCAAATTAGTCCGCAGTGCATGTAAGATGGAACATTATTGTAAAAATCTTCAATGGAAGGCTCCTTGGCTCAAGTTTCAAGTCTTCTGTTAACATTATGCAAGTGAGAGAACACAATGTGGGCATTTCTAAAAAATCCTTTCTGAAAAGTTTTGAATAGGAATATGCATTTCTGTAAAGTCCAATATTAAAGTCAAGCTCAGCTAAGTTCACTTGGATTTTTTTTTTTTCCCAATCAAATGTAAAGACAGATGGAAAATCAGTTAATTTTAATCTATAGATTTGAACTTATTATATTGGATAAGTATTCCATTTGGATTATATAAATCCAAGTTTAACTCAACCAATCACATGCAATTCATAAGAAAATTGTGTGGATTTTATCTTCAGAATACATCCAGAATCAATCACTTCTCACCACCTCCACAGTTACCACTCAGTCAAGCTATTATCATCTCTCGCCTTGATTTGTGAAATAGCTTCGTACCTGGACCCCTGCTTCAATCTTTGCCCCAACTCCCAGTTCCTTCTCATTAATAGAAGCCAGATTAATCCCTTAAAAACCAGTCAGATAATGTCCCTCCTCAGCTCAGAACCCTCCAATGGCTCCCCATTTCACATAGAATAAAAGCCAACATCCTTACAATGACCTCCAAGGCCCTACTAATTTTCCCCTCACTATCTTTCTCCCTCTCCTACTTTCTCCCTCACTTTCACCTCTACCCTCACACTTACTGGCCCTGAACACGAAGCACGCACACCTGTCTCAGGGCCTTTTCACTGGCTCTCCCTTCTTCCTGGGATGCTCTTCCTACAGATATCCACATTGTTTGCTTCCTCACCCTTTCAAGTCTTTGCTCGAGTGTCTCCTTCTCAATGAGGACAACACTGATCACCTTATTAAAACTGCAATTCTCTCCTTGCACTCCTCATCTCTATACCTGATTCTATAGTGTTGTTTTCTACAGCACTTATCATCTTACAATAAATCATATGCTGTATTATTTATTATGTTTATGGTTTGGGCCCCTCCATCAGAATACTAGCTCTATGAAGGTAGGCATGTTACTGTTTTGTTTACTGATGTATCATCGGCACCTGTTTCGTGTCTGAACCATAGCAGGCCCTCAACGAGTATCTGTGGAAAAAATAAATGAACAAATTTTCAGGAAGGACTACATGTGTTATAATACACCTACTAAGGAGGACGGATGTCAAATTCCTGGAGCTGCAAAGTGTGGGGTCACAGAATCCCTTAAATCTAAAAAAAAAATTTCCTAAGCTTCTTAAGAAGTAAATGGTGAACTGCAGTGGAATTTGGGAAAAGAAATTGGTAAACAGTAACTACCAACGACCATCACCTTAATTTTTTTCTTTAAAAATATTCTACTTAATTTCCTGAAGAACTTCTATCTCCAAAAATGCAGATTTTCTCCACTTCTCCAAAATCAATGGAGAAAATAGGGTTTAATGTTCAAATTAAGGAATCACAGACCTTCGTTCTATAAATAATACCAGGTTAATCTAAAACAAACTTGCAGAGATATAGTAAATCATATTTTCAGAAGGAAGTCATATTTAAAATTACTAAATTTCCAAACTCATGAAAAATGAAGATTCCATCACATGGGGTGAAGTGTCAGGGAAGACCACTGACCAGCGTGAGCACATCACAGGCCGGTACCCAGCTATGCCTGAAAGCACTTCCTCCCACCTGTCTACTGCTCACAGTAAATCCGGTCCATTCTCTCCCTCAATGAGTTCTAATATTTATAGTTGTCTTAGTTATCTAGTGCTGCTATAATAGAAATACCACAAATAGATGTCTTCAACAAACAGAAGTCTGTTTTCTCATAGTCCAATAGGCTTGAAGTCCAAATTCAGGACATCTGCTCCCAGGAAGGCTTTCTCTGTCAGTTCTAGAGGAAAGTCCTTATCACCAGTCTTCGTCAGGACCAGGAGCTTCTCAGCGCAGGGACCCTGGGTCCAAAGGACATGCTCTTCTCCTGGGATTACTTTTTTGATGGTATAAGATCCCCAAGTCTCTCTACTCACTCCTCTCTTTTACATCTTACTAACAGAATGGCTTAAGACACAAGCTAGTCTTGTAGATTGAGTCCTGTCTTATTAACATAACTGCTGCTAATCTCATTAATGACACAGACATGGGAATTGCAACACCTAGGAAAATCACATCAGATGACAAAATGGTGATCAGTCACAAATACTGGGAATCATGGCCTAGCCATGTTGACAGATATTTTTGGGGAGGACACAATTCAATCTATGACAATAGTCAATAATAATACGCCACCTTTATTTCTTCCATGTTTAGTTAACAGTGACTATTTTATACAAAAAAAAAAAAAAAGTTTTTTTTTTTGATTTTATGCAGATAGAATTCAGACTCAACTCAAAGTTTTTTTTTGTTTAAATTTATTTTTGAAGGAGCAAAAAATAAAACAATTTTTTAAAAAAGCAAACCAGTTACCATTGAATTGATTCTCAGTCAATTCTGACTAATGGCAATCTCATGTGTTATAGATTAAAACTATGCTCCAGTGTAGATCACCAGGCCTTTCTTCCAAGGTGTTTCTGGGTAGTTTCGAACCACCAACCTTTCACTTAGTAGTCCAGAGCTTAACTGTTTGTGCCACAAAGCACTCTCTACTCTGTACTGAAAGCGTACAGGCAGGTGTGTTGCTGAGGAGCAGCTGAACTATAAAAGACTTGTCCATACCAATACATGCAACTGCCACACACTGCCTCGCTGACTGCCACTGCCATGCCCAGGGAAATGGGGTCACTGGGCATAGAAGAAACCTTCACCATCTCTGACCTTTTCCCACTAGGGCTTCTCCCAAGGGAATCCACATACTCCTCCTGTCTCAGACTGGGTTCTTCAGAGAAGCAAAACCAGTGAAGCATATATAAATACATACATATGTACATATATACATTTAAAAAACCCCAGTGCCGTGGAGCCAATTCTGACTCATAGCAACCCTATAGGACAGAGCAGAACTGCCCCATAGAGTTTCCAAGGAGCACCTGGTGGATTCAAACTGCCAACCCTTTGGTTAGCAGCCGTAGCACTTAGCCACTATGCCACCAGGGTTTCCCAGACACATACCTATATATATGTAGAGAGAGAAAGTGAGATTTATCTCAAGGAAATGGGTCATATGGTCCCAAGTCCATAGGTCAGGTGTCAGGCAGGAGGCTTCTCCTGACTCACACAGTTGCAGGGGCTGATGAACCCAAGGTTAGCAGGTAAGACATCAGGCTACTGGATCACAGGCTATGAAGGCTGAAGAATCCCAAGATCAGCAGGCAATACAGCAGGCCACTGGCTCAAGTCCCAAGAACTGGAGGTCAGATGATGACGAGTCAGATGCAGGAACCAGATCAAGCAAAAGCCAGCAAGCTTTGCCAGAACATCCATATATATTAGATGCAGGCCACGCCCCCAGAGAAACTGCCCTTACAACTGATTGGCTGATCACTTCATGGAGGTGATTACATTATATCACAAATTGGAAAATAACTGCATCATTACATAACTGACAAACCACTGAGAATCATGACCCAGCCAAGCTGGCATGCAACCACAACTATCACGCCTCCTCCAAGCCCTACCCTGCCCTATCACACTTAACAGAGGGGCTGCTCTGGGGACCACAAACTTCACAGGGCCTTTTCAACAGGCCCCCTGGGGCTGATCCCCATCTCCCTGAAGGCCCCTCAGCTCCCCCACTGAGGGTCTCTGAGCTCCTTCCCCTGAGTCCACCTGCCCTGAATCATAGGCATAAACACACACAGCCAGAGGAACAAGATTCATCGGAATTGCGGCTGTTATGTTAGAGTTCATTTTCTTGACAAGTTAAACAATTACTTGCAGCTGGCTTGGGAATCAAACCAGACTTGATCCTCTGGCCACACCACACATTTCAAAAAGATGGTTAGAACACAACTTTTTGGTAAGCTGGAGAATGTGCTGACACATATAAATAAAAAGACAAATCAGTTCTGGAAAAGAATATTGCACTATTTCTCTGTTCATAAACAGGGCCAACTGAATCTTTCCTTTCAAGAATCTGAACTGAGGGATCTAGAGGCGGATGTCAATTAGTGTGGTGGCTGGCAGTGACAGAGCAGGAACCGAGGCAGCGCGGTGGCCAGGCCAGGCCATGTGCAGATGAGGACACAGAGGAAACCAGGGAAGAGCAAGGCCAGTGGAGCAGACACCAGATAGAAGCAGAAACAGGAAGCAAGGTATCCTCAGGCAGTCTGAAGAAATGCTTCATCTCCTGACAGAGTTCCGGTCAGAGTTTACATCTGAGAAGCCTGGCTCCAGGCACTGTCCTGTGCATGGATGCCTTGAACTTGGGTACTCACCCAACCCACCTCACCCCACATTTCCTTCTCTCCCTTCCTCTCTCCCCTCTTCCTTCCCTTCTTCCTTCATTCCTGTCTTTTTGCTAAACCTAAGCTGATTTCAGCTTCTTGCAACAGAAAGAGCTGGACTAAACCAGTGCCTTTAACTTCTTTGGTAATAAAATATAAGAACTATAAATACAGTTCTTTTCAAATTTATCACTCTTTGCCGCAGTCTAACAAAACATCTCCAATTTTCAGAGCAGATTTTAAGTAAAAAAGAATATTGATTGCTAAAGGGCTCTTCTGTCAATATACATTTTATTTTAAAAATATGATGTATCACTCCTTTTGGCAGTAAATAGCAGGTGAAACGGAAAACTGAAGTTGAAAACTAATGAATTCACTTTTTTCCTTGGATTGTATTCTTAATTCCCAAGCAGCCAATTAGTTTTACTAGCTGCACAGATGACTAAATAAAACCTGTTAATAAATGCAGCCAGAGTGTATTCAGGAAGTTAAGCAGTACATATTAGAATAAATTTGTATATCTACTCATCATAATTTAACTCTTTAAAACAAAGGTCCAACTGGTGTATAAGAGAGTATATGGGACTATGAGGGAGAGATACTTCCCTCTCAGCATCGAGACTTTCCTAAGAAATAGGATGATTCTACAGGAGAACTAGGCTAACCCAGGATAAATGAGTATAGGAAGATCTGAAGATAAATAAGGGTGCTTGTGGGGCTCCAGCTTGCTTGTGATCCTTCCTGCCTGTAGACTTCAGGCTTGCTTAGCCAGCAATAATAAACATAAATATAAATGAATAAATAAATAGATACACACACATATCTCCCAATGTCTCTGTTCCTCTGGCTGAACTTTGAAAGATACAATGTAGAACCAGCCCTAAGCATTTGTTTATGCTTTACCCATTTCTCTCCCCTAGTAGTCCAGAAGCTACTTGAAGGCAGAGAACAAATTTTTACTCCATGTTGCATCCCAGGTATCTGATATATCCATACCTGGCACATACTGGGTACTTGATAAATGTTTACTTAACGAATGTGAATATTTGAAGATAATATGGCAATGGGGCCAGCCTGTAAGAGCTGAAAGGAAAAGATGTGATATTAGGAGACAGAAGTAATTGATACCCCACATTTGTAACACTCGCATATATAAGACAGTAATGATAAACATGGCTACAATTTGTTAAGCCCTTACTAAGCATAAAAAAAAAAGCATAAGATACCCCATTAAACCTTACTTTGTTTATATTATCTCACTTAAATCCCAGAAAATTCTATGAGGAATATCTCATTATCCAAGCTTTATAAGGAAATTAAGGCACAGAGAGGTTAAATAGTTCACTCGAGGTGTCACAGACCTGTCCCATCACCCCCTCTTTCCTCCATCTCCCTTTCTACTAGATCTATCCCATCAGCATTCAAACGTGCTCCCATAGCTCTTATCTTAAGAACCAAAAAAAACTTCCTTTGGCCCCTGATCCTGCTTAACTACTGCCCCCCATTCTATTCTTTTCACAGTCAAGTTATCGATAGAGTTGTCTATGTAAGCAGTCTTTACTTCCTTACCTACTTTTCACTCTCCAAATTATTATAAATTTATTTCTGTTGTTGCTGTTGTTAGAGGCCATTGAGTTGGTTCCGACTCATAGCGACCCTATGTACAACAGAACAAGACACTGCCTGGTCCTGCACCATCCTCACCATCTTTGTTATGTCTGAGCCCATTGTTGCAGCCACAGTGTCAATTCATCTCATTGAGGATTTTCTATTCTCACCAAAACAAAAAATGCTTTTACCTGGGTGACAAGTAGATTATATATCACTAAATTTAATAAACATTAATAAACTTTTCAATTTTCATTCTCAACAGTACCAAATGCAATTGGTCTCCTTAAAGCATCGTCTTTTCTTGGCTTATGACAGCAGTACCATTCCCGATTCTTGTTTGCAGACAACAGAAATTTTCTAGCGACTGAACAGTTCTACCAAAGATTCTATAGAAGAATCCTTATCAAAAGGGAGAAAATGCAGAACAGAATTTCAAATTCTCATGCAATTCTGACTTCCTGGAGCCATGAAGGTTGGATCAAGCCCCGAGGTAATCTTTAAACCTTAAACCAAAAATATTCCCTGAAGTCTTCTTAAAACCAAACAATTGTTTAGTTTAACTAGTAAAGAATGTCTGACTTGAGTGTTGTGCTCTTTTAAGATCTACCTACCTGGGATCAAACTGACAACAGCAACTTGAAAGATTAGATAAGAAACTTAAGTGGCAGTGAGTATATGCTAATGGAGGATGAACAACTTGGAAAAGGAGGGTAAGAATGGTTGCACAACCTAAATACACCCACTCCTCATTTATCAACATGGTTAGGGTCCAAAGATCAGGTCATTATGCAAAAATCAGTCTTATGAGAGAGTCAGGGCCATGACTCATCTTCAGTGTTGGTGTCCCCCCAACCCAGTGTCTCAAGATATACATGGCACCGTGGGCCCCCTTTCCCCACCACCAAAGAGCCTGCAGGGGTTGGGGGGGTGGTGGTAGTTGGGGGTTTCCTGCTGCTTGGGGAGGAGCAGGGGCTTATCATCACCTGGCTGCACTCCAGACCTCCACGTAAACCCGCGTGCCTCACCTCTCTACCTGCCCACTGGCCCCACAGACGGGCCTTGGTGGGAACAGCTTCCGGAACTGCTGGCAGGTTGAGTCCCAGCCACCACCTGAGCCTGGAGGAGGCTGCAGAGGTGGCAGAGAGGCCTCTTTGGAAAAAGAGACTTCTGAGCTCCCCAATCAACTCCTGTGGCCACAGATCCCACCGCCTCCTTGTGGCCTGGTTGCCCCTGCTTCCTGAGTTCTGCGCAGTACTCACTGCAGGCCCGGCCAGCTCCTCTGCCCAACCCAGGTAATAGGAACTGCCAGTGGCCCACGTGGCCTGCTTCCCTGTCACAAACTTCCCCCTCCACTCTCCTCCTTCTCCTCCTCCTCTAGACTTAGCTCCTTATTAATGAGCAAAATAGTTGGATAGCAGATTTTTCTTCTACTATCATAAATGCAAAAGGTTGGATAACGAGATAGTTGGTGAGTAAGGAGTAGTATAATGCATTGAACATCACTTAATTGTACATGAAGAAATTGCTGAATTGTGTATGTTCGGCTGTGTATATTCTCAACAACAGCAAAAATAAATTATATATACATATATACCCAGTGCCGTCGAGTTGATTCCGACTCATAGCGACCCTAAATATATATATAAAATCCTCTACTAGCTAGTTTAAGCAGAAAAAGAGTTATTGGTAGTTGATTGAATCTTCAAGAAGCCTAGAGATGCAGGCTGGGATGTTCCACAGGGCCACTAGATGTAGCCAGGAAAAAGTCCAAACACATCACAAATCTGAACCAACAAAGGTGTCACTTCATTGCTTCCCCCTACTCAGCTTCCATGAAAATAGGGACTGAAAGCTAGAACTTCCATCACAGATGTCCCTGCAGCACCAGAAACCCTTGCCACTGTGTCTGCGCATGGCTACCCCATCACTGTCTTTCTTGGCCTCTTGTCACACCTCATGTGTGCATCGCCTTGGTGAAACCTAAGTCATACACAGAATCCTAGCTGCAAGGTATTCTGGGAAATGCAGTCCCCCCTGCCCCCCCCACTCCCCCCCCCCCCCGCTTTCTAACCACAGCAGCATAGGAAAATACTATAGAAGGGGATGGAGAAGGTACTGAATGACCCAATCTACAGCATCTACCACTTGAGCATGTTTCTGAATTTATCTTCTCTTTGTAGCCTCCTCTGTTTGGTATCTCCAACACATATCTTGGAATCTCTTTACGCATATATTGAACACCTTCTATGTTTGTTTGCCAACCGTGCCTTCCCTGTGATGTATTTTCCTAAGCACGCTATGGTAATTTTTTTACAGTAACGTGTAAAACAAAACTGGCATAGAGGCACTTACAAAAATATCTCCTGGGAGGAGGGTGTGGTTGGCAAACAAAAATAGAAGGTGTCTATCATTTGCATAAAAATACCATACTTCTCCCTTTTTCTATTGTCACCATCCTTTCTCGCTTGGACTACTGCAGTAACTTCTAGCTAATCTAATCACTTCCATTCTTCTTGTAGTCAGTTCTGACTCACAGTAGCCCTATATACAAGAGAACAAAGCACTGCCCATCCTCACAATCGTTGCTAGGTTTGAAGCTATTGTTGCAGCCACTGTGTCAATTTACCTCATTGAGGGTCTTCCTCTTTTTCACTGACCCTCCCTGACCCTCCCCTTTACCAAGCATGATATCCTTCTCCAAGGACTGGCCCCTCCTGATAATATTCCCAAAGTACATAAGACGATGTCTCACCATCCGTGCTTCTAAGGAGCATTCTGGCTGTACTTCTTCCAAGACAGATTTGTTCGTTCTTCTGGCAGTCTATGGTATATTCAATATTCTTCGCCAACGCCATAATTAAACTATAAGTATCTCAGAAAAGGAGTCTATGTTTGCCAGAAATTACATAAAGCTAGAATCTAATCCCATCCTTGCCACTTGCTGGGTGACTGATTTGGGGAGAAGTTTTTTAACCATTCTGTGCCTCAAGGTATGGCCCTCGTCTATAAAATAGAGATGATGGGTTAGTTGGAGAGATCAAAGGGAAATATCTAGTAAAGTACCTGATGCATGGTAAACAGGCAAGAACTTTAGTTCTTTCTTTCTGGCAATACCTTCCTGAGATTTAGTTTGTGAGACTGACTGATATCCAATGCAATGGTTAATGAAGGACGAAGAACTGCAGCAATCTGACACACGTTGTTTGCAAAGGGATTACAAACACACACATACACAAAAGGAGGCACTATAGGGGTAGAGCAGGGCTCTGCTTAGAGACAACAGGCATGGGCCACCAGGGGCAGCCAAAGGTTCTTAAAAGCTTTTGCGTGGAGTGAGCCCGATGTGGTGCCATCAATGTCTCTTTGAGTACCATCCATATCATCTCACTTCCTGAGCTTTAACCTGACTCAAGAAAAGAATAGAAGACAGGGATCACAGTGGATGATGCAGGCATAAGGGAGCAGGGAGAGGAAGTCCTCAGTAATGGTGCATCATTCCTCGCCTTATTCTGTGTCCCACAGAGCTTATTCAGCCACAGGAGCCATCTTCCTCAGGTCCGTGGGATCCTAGACTCAGACTACCTTAACAAAAACCCAGAACAACGCTGTAAGCCAGATACAGCTCAATCTTCTCACCTGCTAACAGCCTGCTTTCATCTTCAATTCAAGAAATGAGCCAAAAGACTGCTTCATTTAGGCTGTTGCTAAAATGTATCTATGGCTATATGCCACTGCAAATAATGTGAAGAAAATTATTTTCCACCAAGATTTCTCATATATTTGATTTATGGACTAACTTTATTATTATTTATATATGGTAGGATGGTGCTATTTAATTTAGTACTTTCAAAGTGCAAAATTTTAGGTTTTACAGGCTTCTCTACTAACATTCTCCTTACAAACACAACCATGGGCCCTGGCCCTCTACTCCTTTCCCCTCACCCAGTGTAAGGAATGAAACTTGGCTGGAAAGCAAACAGCACTTATAACAGGACCCTGCACAGTGCAGATAATTAACATGTTTCTCAATGCCATAGGTCATACATTCAGGTTTTAAAACGATTAAGTCTTTTGTTCTGGTGTTAGCTATTTAAGGATATTCTACAAAAAGAACGTAAAATATGAATAAGCCACCATTTATTCTCTAGCTTCAAAAGGCAAATAAATTGTTTACAGCCAGAAACATGTACATTCTTCCAGGAAAACAGCAGACAAGTGATAGACACTATATAAACACCTTCTGTATCACTGTGTAACACACAATTTTTAAGTAGATGTTAATACATTAATTTCTAACTAAAATACCTTTTAATTTTCTTATTTAAAGATCATTTCATGGAACTCTTTATAAAAGAGGCTGTATAAAAGCTTTCAAAGCAGATAAAAATTCTAAAGCTTGAATATTTATTCCAACCCACACATATTCCAGTCTCATTTTCTCATTAATAATAAGGAATAAAGATATTTCAGTAAACCTTTGAAAAGAGTGTCTGTTTGAAAAGTAGTCATTCATTTAACAAATATTTTATTAGGTATTGTGGGCACAAGGGATAATGCTGATATACACACACACACACAGATAAACGTGTAGAGATCTTTTTTGGATGTGATACACATACACACATATACAAACATACACATATATACATACACACACATACACATACCAACACACATATACCCACACACACACACACACAAATACATATGTATGTGTGTGTATGTATATCACATCACAAAAAAGGTCCTTACACTCATGGAGCTTGCAGTTGATAAAAATAAAAAAAATAGGAGGGGCATAAATAAGAGTCACACAAATATATGCAATATTACAACTGTAACTGCTCTAATGGAGAGGTACATGGGTAGGCTATGAGCATAGAGGGGTGCTGGGTGGGGAAAAAGGAAGGGGAAAACAGAGGGATCTGAGAAGTCAACTCTGAAGAAGTGATGATTGAGTTGAGATCTGAAAAGAAGTGGAGCTAACTCAGTGAAGAGCCAGTGGTACAGGAGGTCGCAGCAAGTTTAAGAACCTGAAAGAAAACCACCGTGGGTGGAGATCAGAGTGGAGGGTGGAATGGTACAGGAGATGAATCCAAAGACATAGAAGGGGCCAGACTATGTAGGGCCATACAAAGTAAAGACTGTGTTCTTGATCTTAAGATCATGAATTCCACAGATGGGGTTTAAACTGGGGGTGAGGGTTGGGGAGGTAACATGATTGGATTAGTCTTTTACTTTGGCTGCGTTGTACACAATGAATTGGAGGAGGCCAAATGAATATGGGATGTGGTAAGCCAAATATTAGCCCCCAAAGCTACTGTCTTAGTTATCTAGTACTGTTATAACAGAAATACCAAATGAATATGGGATGTGGTAAGCCAAATATTAGCCCCCAAAGCTACTGTCTTAGTTATCTAGTACTGTTATAACAGAAATACTACAAGTGGGTGGCTTTAACAAGCAGAAATTTATTTTCTTACAGTTCACCCAAACCAAACCAAACCTGTTGCTATCAAGTTGATTCCAACTCATAGCAATCCTATAAGACAGAATGGAACTGCCCCATAGGGTTTCCAAGGAGTGGTTAGTGGATTCCAACTGCCAACCTTTTGGTTAGTAGCCGAGCTCTTAACCACTGCATCACCAGGGGTCCACTTTCACAGTTTAGAGGCTAGAATTCTGAATTCAGGGTGCCAACCCTAGGGAAAGACTTTCTTTGTCAGCTCTGAGGGAAGGTCCTTGTCTTTTCAGCTTCTGTTTCTTGATTCCTTGGAGATCTTTATGTGGCTTGGCGTCTATCTTCCGCCATATCTTTTTGCCTAATCTGCTTCTTTTATATTTTGTAAGAGATTGACTCAAGACATTCTCTACACGAACCCTGCCTAATTAACATAACAAAGACAATCCACCTCCAAATGGGATTCTAGCCACAGGTATAGAGCTGAGGATTTACAACACATATTTTGGGGGGGGAGGGGGGACACAATTCAATCCATAACAGATATCCACATCCAAATCCCTGGAAACTGTGAGTTATCTTATTTAGCAAAATGACTTTGCAGATGTGATTAAGAATCTTGAGATGGGGAGCTTATCCTGGATTATCCTTGCAGGCCCTAAATGTAATTGTAATGTCCTTATAAAAGGGCAGCAGATTTCATAGCAGAGGAGAAGGCTATATTATCAATGTAAAGAGACTGGAGTGGTGCACTTTGAAGTTGGAGGAAGAGGCTACAAACCAAGGAATAGAGACAGCCACTAGAAGCTAGAAAAGGCAAGGAAAGGGTCTCTCCCCTAGAGCCTGCAAAAGGAACCATCCTTCTGACACCTTAACTTTAGTCCAGAGAAGCCACTTTCAGATTTATGGCCTCCAGAACTGAAAGAGAGTAAGTTTGTATTTTTTGTAAGCCACTAAGAATTTTCGATGACCTCATGCATGTGAAAGGTGGACAGTGTATAAGGAAGACAGAAGAACTGATGCATTTGAATTGTGGTGTTGATGAAGAGTACTGAACATACCATGAACGGCTAGAAGAATGAACAAATCAGTCTTAGAAGAAATACAACCAGAATGCATCTTAGAAGTGAAGATGATGAGATTTCGGCTCACTAACTTTTAGTACAAGTCATCAGGAAAGACCAATTGAAGACCTAATAGAAAAGAACATCATGTTTGGTAAAATAGAGGGTCAGCAAAAACAAGGAAAACTCTAATTGAGATGAATTGACACAAGAGCCGCAACAATGGACTCAAATATACCAATGATCATGAAGATGGTGCAGGACCGGGCAATGTTTTATTCTGTTATACATAAGGTCACCATGAGTCAGAGCCTACTTGACAGCAACTAACAAGTTTGTGGTAATCTGTTATGGAGGCAACAGGACATGGACAAGTTTCTGGAAACACACTACCTACCTAAACTAATACAAAATAAGATCGAAAATCTGAACAGACCCATAACAAGAGAAGAGACAGAAGGGGTAAAAAAAAAAACAAAACAAACTCCCTTTCTCTGCCAAGAAAAGCCCTGGCGTGGACAGCTTCAGTGGAGAATTCTAAACACATTCAGAAAAGAGTTCACATCAGTACTACTCAAACTATTTCAGAGTATAGACAAGGAAGGGATACTCCCAAATTCATTGTATGAAGCCAGCATAACCCCAATATCAAAGCCAGGTAAAGACACCACAAAAAAAAGAAAATTACAGACCAATGTCTCTCATGAATATAGATGCAAAAATTATCAACAAAATTCTAACCAATAGAATTCAGCATCATATCAAAAAGATAAAACACCATGACCAAGTGGGATTCATACCAAGTATATAAGGATGGTTCAACATTAGAAAATCAACTAACGTAATCCACCACATAAATAGAACAAAAGAAAAGAATCACATGATAATCTCAATCCACTCAGAAAAGGCATTTGATAAAGCCCAACACCTATTCCTGGTAAAAACTCTCAATAAAAAAGGAAGAAAAGGGAAATTCCTTACCATAATAAAGGGTATCTATACAAAACCAGGAAACCCTGGTGGCATAGTGGTTAAGTGCTACAGCTGCTAACCAAAGGGTCGGCAGTTCCAATCCACCAGGCACTCCTTGGAAACTCTACGGGGCAGTTCTACTCTGTCCTATAGGGTCGCTATGAGTCAGAATCGACTCGATGGTACTGGGTTTGGTTTTTCTGGTTTATACAAAACCAACAGACAAGATTCTTAACAGAGAGAGGGTAAAAAGCAGTTCCCCTGAGAATGGGAACAAGACAAGGATGCCTCTTATCATCACTTCTATTTAACATTATGCTGAAGTCCTAACAAGAGCAATAAGGAAAGAAAAAGAAATAACTGTTATCCAAAATGGGAAGGAAGAAGTAAAACTATCCCTATTTGCAGATGATATATATGATCCTACACATAGAGAACCCCAAAGATTCTACAAGAAACTACTGGAACTAATAGAAAGATTTCTTAGAGTAGCAGGATAAAAGATGAACACACAAAAATGATTTGGATTCCTATACACCAACAAAGAGAACTTCAAAAAGGAAATTAGTAAAACAAAGCCATTTATAATAGCCCCTAAAAAATTAAAATACTTAGGATTAAATGTAACCGGGGTTGTAAAAGACCTATACAAAGAAATCTACAAAACACTGTTGCAAGAAACCCAAAGAGACCTACATAAATGGAAAAGCATACCATGCACGTGGGTAGGAAGACTCACCATTGTGAAAATACTGATGCTACCCAAAGAGATCTACAGATATAACGCAATTTCCATCCAAATACCAACAGCATTCTTTAACAAGATGGAAAAACTAATGAACAATTTTACATGGAAAGGAAAGAAGTCCCGGATAAGGAAAGTATTATTGAAGAAAAATAACAAAGTAGGAGACCTCACATTACCTGATCTCAGAACCTAATATACAGCCACAGTAGTCAAAACAGACTGGTACTGGTACAACAACAGATACACAGGTCAATGGAGCAGAATCGAGAACCTAGGTGTAAATCCACGTATGGTCAGCTGGTCTTTGACAAAGGACAAAGGCCATTAAGCGGGGAAAAGACAATCTTTCTAATAAATGATGCTTGCAAAACTGGATGTCAATCTGTAAAAAAAAAAAAAAAGGAAACAGAACCCATACATCACACCATAAACAAAAACTAACTCAAAATGAATCGAAGACCTAATCATAAAACCTAAATGATAATAATCATGGAAGAAAAAATAGGGATAATGCTAGGGGCCCTAACACGCAGCATAAATACAATATGAACTATAACTAACAATGCACAAACACCAGAAGTTAAACTAGATCACCAGGAGCTCCTAAAAATTAAGCCCTTGTGCTCATATAAAGACTTTCACCAATAGAGCAAAAAGAGACCAACAGACTAGGAAAATTTTTTTGGCTTTGACATATCTGACAAGGATCTAATTTCTAAAATCTATAGAATACTTCAGTACCTCAATAACAGAAAGACAATCCAATTAAAAAATGGGCAAAAAGATATGAACAGACACTTCACCAAAGACATTCAGGCAGCTAACACACACATGAGGAAATGCTCATGGTCATTAGACACTGGAGAAATGCAAATCAAAACTACAATGAGATACCATCTCACCCTGACATTACTGTCACTAATCAAAAAAACAGAAAGTAACAAATGTCGCAGAGGTTTCAGGGAGGGTGAAACTCTTATGCTGTGCTGGTAGGAATGTAAAATGCTACAACCACTATGGAAAACAATATGGCGCCTCCTTAAAAAGCTAGAAATAGAAATACCATACAATCTAGCAATCCCACTCCCAGGAATATATCCTAGAGAAATAAGATCCATTGCATAAATAGAGATAGGCACAGCCCATGTTCACTGCAGCACTATTCTCAACAGCAAGAAGATAGAAACAACCTAAGTATCCAGCAACAAATGGATGGATAAATAAATTATGGTACATACACACAATGATAAAGAACAGTGATGAAGCCGTGAAACTTCTCACAATGTGAGTGAATCTGGAGGGCATTTTGCTGAGTGAAATAAGTCAATCACAAAAGGACAAACATTGTATAAGAACTACCCAAAACCTGTGCCATCAAGTCGATTCCGACTCATAGCGACCCTATGTATGAGACTACTATTATAAAAACCCAAGGAAAGATTCACACACAGAGAAAAAACCTTTGATAGCTATGAAGGAGTGGTGGGGTGGGGAGGGAAAATCACTAACTAGTTAACTTTGGAAAAGGAAAGACAACACGTAATTCAGGAGAAGTCAGCAGAACTTGACTAAGGCAAAGCCATAGAAACTTCCTAGATACATCCAAACACCTTGAGGGACAAGTTACTGGGGCTGAGGGCTACGGACCATGGTCTCAGGGTACATCTAGGTCAACTGGCACAACATAGTTCATAAATAAAATGTCCTACTTCCCACTTTGGTGAGTACCATCTGGGGTCTTAAAAGTTTACGAGTGGCCATCTAAAATACATCTATTGGTCCCATTATGTTCGGAGCAAAGGAGAATGAAAAAAAAAAAACAGAGATATAAGGAAGATATTAGTCGAAAGGACTAATGGACCATATCAACCACAGCTTTCACCAGCCTGAGTCCAAAACAACTAGATGGTGCCTGGCTACCACTACTGACTGCTCTGACAGAGATCACAACAGAGGGTGCCAAACAAAGCGGGAGAAAAATGTAGAAAAAAAAATACAAATTCACCAAAAAAAAATCCAGACTTACTCGTCTGACAGAGATGGGAGGAACTCCTGAGACTATGGACCTCGGACAGCCTGCAATCTCATAACTGAAACCAATCCTGAAGTCCACCTTTCACCCAAAGATTAGACAGGCCTATAAAACAGTAACACACATGAGGAACATATTTCTTAGTTCAATCAAGTATATAAGACCTAATGGGCAACACCTGTCCCAAACCAAAGACAAGACAGCAGGAAGGAACCAGAAAACTGGACGAATGGATATGGGGAACCTGGGGTGGAAACTGAAAGGGGGAGAGTGCTGACACATTGCAGGGATTGCAACCAATGTCACAAAACAATTTATATATAAATTTTTGAATGAGAAGAAAAACTTATACATACAGAGTATAACACATATTATTTAATAACATATTGCTCTTCTGTATATGCCAAGAACCTCTGGCGGAGCAGTCGTTACGCACTCAGCTGCTATGCTCAGCTGCTAACCTAAAGGTCCACGGTTTGACCCCACGACCCACTCCATGGGAGAAAGAGTGGCAGTCTGCTTCCATGAAGATTACACCCTAGGGTAGATAACAACCAATGTCAGCAAAGATGTGGGGAGATGGGACTGTAAAATGGTATAGCTGCTATGGAAAATGGTATGGTGCTCTCTCAAAAAACTAGAACTACCTTATGATCCAGCAATTCCATTCCTAGGTATATACCCTAGAGACCTGAAAGTAGTGTCATGAACAGATATATGCTCTTCTATGTTCGTTACAGCTGTATTCACAATAGCAAAAAAATGGAAACTGAAGTGCCCATCAATGGATGAATGGATAAACAAAATGTGGTACATACATACAATGGAATATTATGCAACCATAAAGAACAATGATGAGTCTGCAAAACATATTAGAACATAGATGGACCTGAAAGGCATTAATGCGAAGTGAAATGAGTCAAACACACATAAGGGCAAATATTGTATGATCCCTCTTTTATAATAAGACAAGAATACATATATATAAAGAGACCAATGTTCCTTGGTGTATACCAGGGAGAAGGGCGGGCGGGGGGTGGTGGCGGAAGCACACTTTAGATTGTAGATACTTGTTAATTTTGGTTGTGGGAAAAGTGGCACCGAATGTGGGTGCAGTGAGCACAGCATGACCAAAGTAAATGATGTCGCTGAGAAATGCTCACGAGAAAAGGACGCCTGTACTAAGGAACATGACATGTATAAGATGGCAACGACTCCAACAAAGACCAAAAAATGTATATATGATCACATATGGATGAGTATAGGCATACAGGTTATATGGGTAGGTACAGGTATATACACATATGAGAACAGATATAAGTATCTATATATACATGTAAATACAGATACGTGTGTACAAGCACATATATTCACTGAAGATACAACTACAGATACTTCTCAGACATAACCAAACACCTTCCAAGATAGGTTTTTAGGTTTGAAAGCTTAGTACCATTGTCTTACGGGACAACTCAGTCAATTGGAATAATATAGTTCACAAAGTCCAAGTTCTACATCATAGTGAAGTGAGTAGCATCTGGGGTCTTAAAAGCTTGCAAGCAGCCATCTAAAATACAACAATTGGTCTCTACTTGTCAGGAGCAAATGAGTAAGAAGACAACCAAAATCTCAGTCTAGAAGGCTGATAGCCTAGACAAGCCACAACCTCATCCACCCTGAGACCAGAAGAACTAAATGGTGCCCAGCTACCACCACTGACCCTTCTGACCAGGGTCACAATAGAATGGGAGAAAAATGTAGAACAAAATTCAAATTCTTAAAAAAGTCCAAAGCAACTGAGCCAGTTGAGAACAGGAGGCTCCCTGAGAGTATCGCCCTGAGACTCTTTAAACCTTGAACTGAAACTATCCTCTGAGATCACCTTTTGGCAGAATAGCAGATTGGCACACAAAATAAAGGATATTACCCATGAGATCCTATTAAAAAACCATCTGTATGAGACAAAAAGGTCAACATTTACTCTAAAGCAAAGATGAAAAGATAAGGAGGCAGGGAAATTGAACAACCAGAACACAATTAAAGAGAATGCTGGCACATTGTTAAAAACGTAACTAATGTCACTGAACGATTTATGTGGAAATCATCGAATGGGAACCTAACTTGCTGCGTAAACATTCACCAAAAACACAATAAAATATTTTAAAAAAAAAAAGAGATTACAGCCTAGGAAACCTTATGGGTTAGTTCTACCCTGTCCCACAGGGTTGCTATGAGTTGGAATCAACTTGACAGCAGTGGGTATTTTTGGGCACCTATGCCACACCCTCCCTCACTTTGCAGTGATTCTGCACCACGTGGACCTCCATACAAACACAGAGTTGTTGGTGGGGCCTGTTCAATGCCAAATCTAATGCAGATCATTTCCTGCACTTGCACTTCAATTTCCTCACACAGGAAGCTGACCCTGCTGATAAGAGAAGTCCTGGCTACTTTTAGGAAGTTCCCGCATTTGATTAAAAGTGATGCTGATGTGCCTTGTGCTATTTACCTTTCTCACACTGATCGCCTGGCTTACATCACATCACAAAGAGCTAGCATGCTACAGTCCTCTGCATTCTTCTTTTAAGGAGAAAAATACTCCACACATGTAGATACATGCTTCTGTAAACATCGCTGAGAATTGAAAGGTCTTTCAGCAGTGAGGGGGCTATCTGTCTTAAAGATCATAGACTTTGCAGTTAGATAAGTGGTAAGGAGCTATCCTCAGAACCATGAATTTAGATCAGTCCCTGGAGAAGGACATCATGCTTGGCAGGGTCAGCAAAAAAGAGGAAGACCCTTAATGAGATGGAACAATGTGCTCAAGCAACTGTGAGGACGGCACAGGACCAGGCTGTGTTTCGTTCTGTTGTACATAGGGTCACTATGAGTTAGAACTGACTTGACAGCACCTAAGAACAATAACACGAAGTAAAAATTTCAAGGTAAAAGAGGCACACCCAAATACCCTTAAATGCAGGAGACAAAAAAAATCTGCAAAATTACAGCAACCTGGGGCCATTGAATGCAGGCGCTAATGGCCCCAAATGACATAATAACAACTACCAGTTGCTGTTGAGACAATTCTGACTCCATGTGTGTCTGAGCAGAACTGTACTCCACAGCGTTTTCAATGGCTAATTTTTCAGAAGTATATTGCCAGGCCTTTCCTCTAGAGGCACCTCTGGATGGACTCAAACCTCCAACCTTTCTGTTAGCTGCCAAGTATATCAACTGTTTGCACCACTCCAGCAGTCAGAGAGTTTCCACATTCAAACACAGCACCTTATCTGATGCTCCTGACTCACCACATTCATTATCTGCAGGAGGCCAAGAAGCATGTGCTTCAGTTAAAGATTTTAATAAAAACAGCTAAAGGAAAACAGTAGCCTGTACCTCTGCCATGCCCAAAACTATTTGCACTACTAATTTCTTGTATGCTAAAGAAGTAAAATAAATAATGCGTATTTTTCTATAAAGCTGAGTATTGTTTCTAATGCTCAAATATTTTGAAGTAGTGACCACACAGCTACCCTGGGTTCTTATGAGTAAATACTGCTCATGGATCCTGCACGATGAAATCAGTCTTTTTAGTTTTGTGGAGATGCGCATCTCTGCCTAAGTAATTCGGGGCCACACTGATATCGCTGATGTATTCAATTCATTGACTAATACCTGTATATTCTTAACTGATGTTTTTTAGCAGCAGCTCTTGAATGAATCTCGCATGTAATTTCCAGCATTAAGTACTCATTCCCTAAGCAGACACTTCAAAATACAATTGATATTTTATCTTGAACAGTAAGAACTAAAAGACATTCTAGACTTATCAATCTACTTTTAAAATCCAGAGATTTAATATTAATACAACATGCATACCTACCTTAATTTTTCTATTTTGAGGATATCGTTCCTTCCAGTTCATTTTAAAATGAATTTAGGAGACTTTTGGTGTTTACTAGGGGACTAAATACATCATCTAAAGCCAAGCAATATGTCTTCCATGAAAAGCTAAACAAAATCTAAGTCAAACAGTTAATAATAGCACTGTCCGAGCTCTCAAAGAAGGAGGTCTTTTCTAGGAGATTTCTGAAGTGTTCATGTTTTTGATTAATAAGTTCTTCTATAATGTTGGACTAAATCCCTCTAAGAAAATTTAACCCAATTTCCATTCATTCCATCTGCATTAGCTACAAAGAATAACTGGTCAATATCCTTTTAGAATTTCAGAGCTAAAATGACCCCTTAAAGATACCTGGTTCAGCAGGATTGCAGAACACAAGATTAACAAGCAAAACAAGTGCATTTCTGTATGCTAACAATGAGCACATGGAAACTGAAATTAAAAACATAATATTGCTTACAAGAAGGTCCCTGGGTAATGCACAGTTTGTGGTTGACTGTTACCCTAAAGGATGGTGGTTCCAACCCACCCAGTGGTGCCCCGGTGATGTGCTTCTGTTAAGATTATAGCCAAGATTCCTGAGTATAACCAAAAGCTTTGAAGGCCAGAGTAGCAGGGATGGGGGTCTAGGGACCATGGTTTCAGGGGACATCTAGGTCAACTGGCATAACAAAATGTATTAAGAAAACGTTCTGCATTCTACTTTGGTGATAGGTATCTGCAAGTCTTAAATGCTAGCAAGCAGCCATCTAAGATGCATTAATTGGTCTCAACCCACCTGGAGCAAAGGAGAATAAAGAACACCAAAGACACAAGGTAAATATGAGCCCAAGAGACAGAAAGGGCCACATAAACCAGAGACTCCATCAGCCTGAGACCAGAAGAACTAGATGGTGCCCGGCTACCACAAATCACTGCCCTGACATGGAACACAACAGAGAATCCCTGACGGAGCAGGAGAACAGTGGGATGCGGATCTCAAATTCTCGTAAAAAGGTCAGGCTTAATGGTCTGACTGAGACTGGAGGACCCTGATGGTCATGGTCCCCAGACTCTTTGATAGCCCGAGCTTGGAATCATTCCCGAAACCAACTCTACAGACAGGGATTGGCCTGGACTATAAGACAGACAATGACGCTGGTGAGGAGTGAACTTCGTGGCTCAAGCAGACCGATGAGACTATACAGGCAACTCCTGTCTGGTGGTGAGATGAGAAGAGGGGGACAAGAGCTGGCTGAATGGACACGGGGAGTACAAGGTAAAGAGGAGGGATGTGCTGTCTTATTAACGGGAGAGCAGCTGGGGGTGCACGGCAGGATGTGTATGGCTTTTTGTATGAGAGACTGGCGATTTGTAAACTTTAAATTAAAAAAAAAAGATTATAGCCAAGAAAATCCTATGGAGCTGTTCTACTCTGCACACATTGCCAAGAGTCAGAAATCAATGCAACAGCAACTAACTACATCACTTACAATAGCTCCAAATAAAACATATACAGGATCTATACCCTGAAAATTACAAAATCCTGATGAAAGAAATCAAAGAAGACCTAAATAAATTCAGAGATACTTGTGTGAATGCGTTGGAAAACTGAACATAATATAAAGATGTCAATTCTCCCCAAACTATTCTATAAGTTTAGTGCAATTTCTACCAAAATCCCAGCAAATTTTCTTGTAGACACAAACTTATTCTAAAACTTATATTCCCCAAAACAGTGACTTTTCCATTATACCATAATCTTTAATAAAATAAAAAAAATCACTATTGTTTTATCCCACGATGAGGAATTAACACAACTATGATACCATAATCTTTAATAAAATAAAAAAATCACTATTGTTTTATCCCACGATGAGGAATTAACACAACTATGATACCTTTAAGCTGCTAAAAATCTAGCTGAGGGCACACAGACTAAAAGGAAATAAGTACAAAGCATTATATGCTCTAACTTAAAGATAGTAAGAATGCAGAGAAAAAGGCATCAGACTTCTGTTTGTCACACAATCCCACTGAACATCTGAAAAAGTCCAAGGCAAGTAACCTCATTTATATGCAATAACCCATAAGAAAGGGCCTTCTCATCCAGATGCATAGACTTAAGCCCCAAATATATACCATGCTTAGGATCCCATATTATGGATTGAAGGTTGCCCACCAAAGGAGACGTACGACTAATGGTCACCACGTACTATTATGTTATACCCCCACCACCATCCCACCTCAGTGGCAAACACAGCAACAAAAAACATCCCAGCAAAGGTTACAGGATGTTTTCTTCACCGAAATAAGCCATAGGCAGCAAATACAGCCAATCTGAGGTGGGATTTCTGTTTTTTTCCCTCATAATCCAGATTTAAATTGACTACTATTGTAACCTAGCTTCAAGGCATCGCTATAAATTCAGTTCTGGTTTAACAGTATAAACTTTGTGACAAGCAGTGGATAAGACTGGACAGCTGCGTTCTGCACATACGGCTGACTCAATCTCTGCTGCAGTGAGTTCCAGAAATACATAGCATGACCTGGGTTCAGCAGTATGGCGGATTCAGGCTGTGTTCACCTGGCTCAGAGATGATGGCCTTTTAAGATGTGAGAATGAAGATTAAAACCTTTATGTTTTTTTTAAATTTGTTTGCTTGTTTTATATTTGGGGAACTTGTTATGTAGCTTAGACACCTGAAATATGTTTATATTAGAATGCACTTTTTCTGCTGTCCACTCCCCCCCCATATTTGCTTTTACTGCACTATGTAAGCTTAGCACTGGAGTTTCATTAAATTTGTTGTATGTTTCATATCAGGTTTTTTTCTCAAAGATTTTACTGTATTCATATGCAAGAGTAACTTTTTTAGGGTTTCACTCAATTTTAATATAATGGTGCTGTTTTGTACCTTTATTTTTATTTTTTTTTTAAGTACATGTACTATGTAGAAGTTCACTCCTAAACATTTTATATTGTGCTTTGCTTTTTAAATTACAGCCTCATTATTTGCTTTATATCATATGCATGATATGAGATTACCAAACCAAAAACCAAACCCAGTGCCGTCGAGTCGATTCCGACTCATAGCGACTCTATAGAACAGAGTAGAACTGCCCCATAGAGTTTCCAAGGAGCACCTGGAGGATTTGAACTGCCAACCCTTTGGTTAGCAGCCATAGCATTTAACTGCTATGCCACCAGGGTTTCCACATGAGATTATAGTCACCAGAAATTTGTCATTTTTTTTTTTTCTGCTCTGTTAGTATCCTCCAACATAGAAATTTAGCTGTTTTCACTTTTTTTTTCCAGAACAAGCAGGTTATCATGATCTTTTCATAAGTAATTTTTTCTGTATTTAACGAACACCACTTTAAAATCATTTGTAACACATGCTTGGGATGAAAAGCACCAAATTTGTTTCCAATGCTTCTTACAGGAAGGCATGGCGCTGGCAAGGTGTGGACACCGGCAAAGACAGCCAGCCTGATACAGTCCCAGACTAACGCCTGCCTCCCACTACCCCCGTCATCCTTTCCTTTCACCAGACTCCTCTCCATCCCCAGGCCTCTGCACTTGCTACATGCATTTTTGTTTTGTTTTGATCTGATTTTTTACCTCGAGTGTGGTTCACCACATTCTCTACTTTACAATCTCCTTTTCAGCTTTGACTCTTCTAACATCATTTACTCCAAAGCCTTCATGGACTCCCCTAAGCAGTTTACTTTCTCTTTTCTGGGTTCCCAGAACACTTTTGAGCTTGTCATCATAGAACTCCAAAGGCTGAACTGTAAATACCGACTTGCATGTCTGTTTTCCCTACTTGCTGGGCACGCCTCAGGTGGGGACCATGGGCAAGTGCCTGACATGAAATGGGTTACAGGTTGAATAGACCTGATTCCTACTTCAAATAAGCTGATCATCTCTAGCCACCAGCCTGCTGGACTGGGTTATTATTTTGTTTTTGGCAAACAGGGGCAAGTCTACTTTCCTGGTCTGGGGAAAAGCTGGAACATTATTTATTTATTTATTTTCCAGCTGACCTGGACAGGGCCTTCTCTGGACTCCCATTTACAGAGCAAGGACTGAGAGAGAAAACCCATACTCCTTCATGGTCCTGTATGTTAGCAGCCACATGAAGAGTGGGACTTAATTTTCTGGTAAGTAAATCCAGACTGCAATCCCAGTTAGAAAGCAACAGCTAAGAAAGGAATCCAGTGCCCTCAGCCAGTAGAGACCCCTTGAAAAACACACATCTAATAATACTATGTAGTTTATGTTAACTGTCCAACATACTTGGGACATTAAGACTATAATTTCATCGCTTGAACTTTTAATATCTGTACCTAGAAAGGAAGGGCAGAGAATGCAATGATAAGAATTCTTAGCCAACTACTGGGAATAAAGGAAATTATTTGAAAATGTGCTTCTATATTGTTGAACTTGTAGTAAAGATAACTATAGTGATACTATAAATATTAGTGCAGATATGCCACATGAATCCATTTTTAGTAAAGGAAGTTTTTATCCCTTTGACTGATAAAACTTGAATACCTCTTGTTGCAAATTAAAATGTATTAGTTGCTTTCCTGTCTCTCATTATTGAGCATAATGAACTTTTTACTGACAGTAAAGGGTCATCACTGTGGAAATGCTATTAAACTCTAATAGAGTGATTTGCCCTCAGGAGCCACTTGCCACTACATTCTGTGGACCCAGAGTGCTATAATTTATTTTATATGTCCACTTGTACAGTTTTCTAAGATATCTTTTCCATTCCCTCCTTCCGCATCAGTTTCATGTACTGCTGCTGTTAGGATATTGATTGTAGCTGGATTTACCTGCTTCCTGATAATGTCCAACTGTTCATTTATTGTGGGCCAAGAAACCACATAACATTTGTCAGCACTCAGCCTTAAAATAGGGAAGTTGGTTTGTGTTTCTTACTGGAGTGGCAACTGCTAGGAAGTAAGAAACAATCATTTGTATATTTGAGCCCTTTAAAAGTCCAGGAAGAACACCAAGGTCACATGATAACTATGAGCCCAAGACAGAAGGGGCCACATGAACTAGAGACTTACATCATCCTGAGACCAGAAGAACTAGATGGTGCCCGGCCACAACGATGACTGCCCTGACAGGGAGCACAACAGAGAACCCCTGAGGGAGCAGAACAGTGGGATGCAAACCCCAAATTCTCATAAAAAGACCAGACTTAATGGTCTGACTGAGACTAGAAGAATCCTGGTGGTCATGGTCTCCAAACCTTCTGTTGGCCCAGGACAGGAACCATTCCCGAAGACAACTCATCAGGCATGGAAGGGACTGGACAATGGGCTGGAAGGAGATGCTGATGAAGAGTGAGCTACTTGTATCAGGTGGACACTTGAGACTGTATTGGCATCTCCTGTCTGGAGGGGAGATGGGAGGGTAGAGAGGGTTAGAAACTGGCAAAAGGGTCATGGAAGGAGAGACTGGAAGAAGGGAGTGGGCTGATTCATTAAGGGGAGAGTAAATGGGAGTATGTAGTAAGGTGTATATAAGCTTACATGTGACAGACTGACTTGATTTGTAAACTTTCACTTAAAGCACGATAAAAATTATTAAAAAAAAAAAAAAAGTCCAGGAAGAAGCCCTGGTGCACAATGGCTAAGCGCTCAGCTGCTAACCAAAAGGCTGGTAGTTCAAACCCACCCAGGGGCTCCACAAGAGAAAGGTCTGGCAACCTACTTCCATAAAGGCTGAAACCTAAACAACCCTATGGGGTTGCTGTGAGTCGGAACCAATTCGATGGCACACAACAACAACAGCAAAGTGCCCAGCACAGCGTTTTGCATACCACAGCACAAATAAATGTTTTCTGATCTGAATTAGCAAGCATATTTTGCATCTATTTGCTACTCAAGCATTTTTAGCTTAATTTTTTAAGGTGGGTCACAAAGAATTGTTTGCCAAGTAAGCAACATCACTCCTGTGGACTGAAAGGAATACATGGCAAGGTGAAAGGTGGTTTTCTGCGAAAGATGAGTGGAATTCTAGATGGTATTAGGTCCTTCTTTTTTCCTATCAGGAGATTAAAATGTTTCACATGTATTGCTTCTATAATAAGTTATGTAAAACCCAAGATTACTTTAGCAGTTCTCTGGAAAACAGACTTAAATAAGGAATGAATCAAGGCAAAAAAGCAAGCAGTGTGGACACTAAAGGAATGAAAACACATAGTGGAAAAAATAGGACTTTATAACAGATGAGACACAGGGGAGAAAGTTAATAGAGGAAAAACATCAGGGAGTGTTTGTAAAATGACATACTTAACTTATTCTTTTGTTTATTACTCATTCAAACATTTACTGAGCACCTACTGTGTAGGTACTTTATTGGGTGTTGGTGTCACTTAAAATGATGGAGAAAATGTGAATCATGGGGTGTTTTTTGTGCCAGGGAGAGAGGGGGAGAGACAACGATGAAGGCCTGCATGTCACTGAGAAATGAGATGAGTGTTACTAGTTTGACATGAGTAAACAGAAGATGAGAGTCACGACAGAAGATTTGAACATGAAAACTCCTATAAATAAATATATGGCAGATTTGATAAAGACAGGGAAAAAATCAGAAAGTAAGGATTTAACATCTCAGGATCATGACCATGGGAATTAGATTAGAAAAGGGAAAAGAATGGAAAGTAGAGCCAGCTATGAAAATTAGGAATGAGCTACTCTGAGAAAGAGAGAGAGGGAGACAACTAAATGCTAGAACCTGCTCTGTCATTAACTTATTAGTAATCTCGAGCTAGACACTTAACCTCTCTGACCGTGGTTTCCTCACAATTAAACTGTAGTAACACTGACAAGGATACTACAAGGAATACCTAAGATACTGAGATGCCTCTACAGAGTGCAAAGCACTGTGAAAATGCAAGATACATTCAGTGTGTTGCTGTCGCAAATCCAAGGGTAAAAAGAAGAACGACGAGAGCATTCATTTTCTGTTACATATTTACTTTAAAGAGTAAAGTCTTCTCTCTGGAATGCTATGCTCCTACTCCTATATTCTTTTTCTACTCCCCAGAGACTTTCCTGTCAACTATACCAACTTTGTTTTAAAGGATGAAACACTTAGCAAAGCATGAGATTAAAGGGAGTGCCTGAGCAAGGCTATTTTCAGCTCGCTGGGCACCACACCTTTGCAAGAGAAGAGAATTAGAGAAACTTGCCTACCTTTGAGGTTAGTATCATATTCTGAAAAACTATTTTTCAAACAAGGCTTTTAAGGCAGCACCATTAAAATGACATGTCTTTAAATAGCTACAATTCCACTTCTTTTTATACTAAACTAAAACTGGAATACCAACCTCTACCTGAAACTAGCCACTTAAGTTAAAAATCACACTTCCTCTTGCCTAGAACAACAGGTACCATAAGAAAAAAAAAATGGAGAACAAGAGTCAGCAAATTTGAGTTTAGACTGGCTTTGCAACTTTGTTATGTAGCCTTGGGCAAATTATTAACCACTGCTAGGTTTCTACGTTTGTAAAATAAAAGCCAGAATAAGTCTTGTGTTTTCACTGTCCTTGCAGTTACCATATTGTAATTGCTCATTTCTTTGATTATTTCTCCCGCTAGATTCAATGTTCTATGAGGGCCACATCTTTCTTGTTCTACAGTATATTCCCTGAACCCAACAAAATGACTGCCACAGAGTAGGCACTCAATGAATGCAATGCTTGGATGTTCTCAGACAAAATCGGCAGCAAAGGAAACTTATTTATTACCGTATTTTCTTAATGGTGTCTTTTGATGAGCATAAGTTTTTATTTTCATAGCCTATCAATTTCCTTTTTTTATCAATTTCCTTTTTTTATAATTAGTCCTCTCTGGGTCATGTCTAAAAAATCTCTGCCTGCCTGAAGGTTACAAAGATATTCTACTATGTTTTCTTCCAGGCACTTCATAGATTTAGCTATTATATTTATATCTAAGATTCTTTTAAAATTAATTTTTCTTGTATGGTGTAAGATAGGGAAAGTTGATGGAAGTGTTCTTTTCTTCCATGTGGGTAGTCTTTCTGGCCACTTGCTGAAAAGACTTCCCCACTAATTTCTTTGGTAACTTTACCTAACCACACCTGTGTGTGTCTATTTTGGGGCTTTCCATTCTGTTGCAAAGACCTGGAGTTAGAAAACCAAAAGGGAAGAACATGCAAGGCATCTCTCAAGCTGAAAAGAACTGAAGAAAAAATTCGAGCCTCGAGTTGCCATAGTGAAGGATTCTATGGGAAAATATTCAACAATGCATGAAGCATCAAAAGAAGATGGAAGGAATATAGAATCACTGTACCAGAAAGAATTGGTTGACATTCAGTCATTTCAGGTGGCAGCATATCACCAAGAACCAATGGTACTGAAGGAAGAAGTCCAAGCTACACTGAAGACATTAGAGAAAAACAAGACTCCAGGAATTGATGGACTACCAACTGAAAGGTTTCAACAAACGGATGCAGGGTTGAAGGTGCTCACTTTCTTCTGCCAAGAAATTTGGGAGAGAGCTACCTGGCCAACCGACAGGAAGAGATCCATATTTATGCCTATTCCAAAGAAAGGTGATCCAATTGAATGGGGAAATTATCAAACAATATCATTAATTAATATCACACACAAGTAAAATTCTGCTGAAGATCATTCAAAAGCAGGTGCAGCAGTACATCAATAGGGAACTGCCAGAAATTCAAGCTGGATTCAGAAGAGGACATGAAACCAGGGATATCATAGCTGAAGTCAGATGGATGCCGGCTGAAAGCAGAGAATATCAGAAAGATGTTTACCTATATTTTTTTGACTATGCAAAGGCATTCAACTGTGTGGATTATAACAAGTTATTGATAACATTATTAAGAATGGGAGTTCCAGAATAATTAATCATGCTCATGAAGAACCTGTACATAGATCAGGAGGTAGTCATTCAAACAGAACAAGGGGATATGCATGCTTTAAAGTCAGAAAGATATGTGTCAGGGTTATACCCTTTCACCATACTTAGTCAATCTATGCTGAGCAAATAAGCTGAGAAACTGGACTATATGAAGAAGAACACGGCATCAGGATTGGAGGATGACTCGTTAACAACTTGGGATATGCACATGATACAACCTTCCTTGCTGAAAGTGAAGAGGGCTTGAAAGACTGATGAAGAACAAAGACTATAGCCTTCAGTATGGATTACACTTCAATAGAAAGAAAACAAAAATCCTCAAAATTGGACCGATAAACAATATCATGATAAACAAAGAAAAGACTGGAGTTGTCAAGGTTTCACATTACTTGGATCCACAATCAATGCCCATGGAAGCAGCAGTCAAGAAATCAAAGGATGCATTTGTCTTAGTCAGCTAGTGTGGCTATAACAGAAATACCACAAGTGGATGGCTTTAACAAAGAGAAATTTATTCACTCGTAGTCTAGTACATTACAAGTCCAAATTCAGGGTGTCAGCTCCAGGGGAAGGCTCCTTGTCATCAATCTTCTCCTGGTCAAGGAGCTTCTCAGGCACAGGGATCCCAGGTCCAAAGCACGTGCTCTGCTCCTGGTGCTGCTTTCTTGGTGATACGAGGTCCCCAACTCTCTGCTTGCTCCCCTTTTCTTTTATCTCTTGAGGTGCAGGCCACACCCCAGTGAAACTCCCTTTACCTTGGATCAGGGAGGTGACCTGGGTAAGAGTGGTGCTACAATCCCACCCCAATTTTCTCAACATAAAATTACAATCACAAAACGGAGGACAACCACACAATACTGGGAATCATGGCCTAACCAAGTTGACACATATTTCTGGGGGACACAATTCAATCCATGACAGCATTGCTTTGGGCAAATCTGCTTCAAAAGACCTCTTTAAAGTGTTAAAAAGCAAAGACGCCATTTTAAGGTCTAAGGTACACCTGATCCAAGCCATGCAGTTTTCAATAGCCTCATATGCATTTGAAAGCTGGACAATAAATAAGACCAAAGAATTGATGCCTTCGAATTATGGTATTGGTGAAGAATACTGAATATACCATGGACTACCAGAAGAACAAACAAATCTGTTTTGGAAGATGTACAGCCAGGATGCTCCTTGGAAGCAAGGATGAAACTCTGTCTTACATACTTTCAACACGTTATAAGAAGGGATCAGTCCCTGGAGGAAGACATCATGCTTGGTAAAGTAGAGGGCCAGCAAAAAAGAGGAAGACTCTCAACAAGATGGATTGACACAGTGGCTGCAACAACAGGTTTAAGCATAACAACAATTGTGCGGATGGCGCAGGGACCAGCAGTGTTTTGTTCTGTTGTTCATAAGGTCTCTATGTATCAAAACCTCCTCAACAGCACCTAACAACAACATTCTGTTGCATGAATCTGTCTATCCGTATGCCAATGATACAATATCTTGATTACTTTAGCTTTACAGTAGGTCCTGAAATCAGTAAGTCGTCCAATTTTCTTATTTTTCAAAATTGTTTTTACTTTATGTATTTTGCACTCCTGTATACATTTTGGAAACGCTGGTGGCATAGTCATTAAGAATTATGGCTGCTAATCAAGAGGCTGGCACTTTGAGCCCTCCAGGCACTCCTTGGAAACCCTATGGGGCAGTTCTACTCTGTCCTACAGGGTCGCTATGAGTCAGAATAGACTTGATGGCAATGGCTTGGTTTGGTTGGTTTTATATACATTTTGCATTAATGTATCAATTTCTACAACAAATCCTGAGATTTTGATTTGGATCGTGTTAAACCTATAAGTCAATTTGGGGAGAAGTGACATTTTACAATATTGTGTTTTCCAGTTGAAGAACACAGTATTCATTTAGGTCTTCTTTAATTTTTCTCATCAATAGTTTAGATATTTCACACACCTTTTTTTTAAAACACCTTTCCTTAATGGTATCCCCAAAGGTTTTGTTGTTGTTTTTGTTCTATTGTAAATGGTTTCTTTTTTTAATTTCATTTTCCAAATGCAGTACATGCAACTGATTTTTGTAAACTGGCGTTATATACTACAACCTTGCAAAATTCATTAATTTTTCTAGTAGTTTCGTTGACTTGATTCTTAAGGATTTTCTCTGTATAGGAACATGACATCTCTAAACAGAGACAGCTTTACTTGTTCTTTTCTAATCTGTATGACTCTAATTTATTTTTGTCACCTTATCACACTGACTAAAACCTCAGCACAATGTTGAATAAGAGTTATAGTGAACATCCGTGCCTTGTTCTAGGCAGTAGTTGGGGAAATGGTCTTTTAAGGATGATGTTAGAAGTAGGTTTCTTATGAATGCCCTTTACCAGTTTGAGGAACTTCCCTCCTACTCTAACTTGCTGAGTTTTTGTTTGTTTGCTTTGTTTTAATCATGAATGGGTGTTGAATTTTGTCAAAAGCTTTTTTTACTGCATCCATTGAATGCAGTATTAATTCAATCTATTAATGTACTGAATTACAAGGATTAATTTTTGAGTAGTTAGTCAATCTTATATTCCTGGAAGGAAAACAAACAAACAAAAAAACCTTGGTCTTAATGTATTATCACTTTTTATATGGCTAGATTTGACTTGCTAATATTTTGTTAAGTATTTCTGCATATAGGTACATGAAAATCTATATATAATGTGTGTTACTTATGACGTCATTGTATGGTTTTACTATCTAGGTTATGTTGGCCTGATAAAATTTGTTGGAAAGATTCCATCTTCCTCTTTTTGGTAAAGGTTTTTGCAAGTTAGTGTTTTTTCTTCCCTGAGTATTTGATAGATTTCACCAGGGAAGCCATCCAGGCCTGGCGTTTCCTATATGCAAGAATTTTTAATTATAAATTCAATTTCTTTAAGAGTGAGTGGGTTATTCAGATATCCCAATACATCTTGTGGTCAGTTTTGTTAATTTACTCTCTGTCAAGGAATTTGCCTATTTCATCCAACATGTCTAATTAACTATCATATGGTTATTCATAATATGCCCTTATTATATTTTTAAAGCCTGTAAGATCTGTAGTGATGTCCTTTCTTTAATAGTAGCAATTTGTGCTTTCTCTTCCTTTTTTAAAAATTAGTTTAGCTAAGAGTTTATCAGTTTTATTGATCTTTTTTAGAATACCCTGGTGGCATAGTGGTTAAGAGCTATGGTTGTTAACCAAAGGTTGGCAATTCTAGTCCACCACGTGCTCCTTGGAGCTCTGTGGGGCAGTTCTACTCTGTCCTATAGGGTTGCTATGAGTGCTTTCTCTTTCTGTTTTTAAAATCAGTTAAGCTAAGGGTTTATCAACTTTATTGATCGTTTTAAAAAAATAAGTGTTTGTTTCATAGATTTTTCTCTATTGTTCATTTTCCTATGTCATTGACTTTCCACTGTTTCTATTATTACCTTTTTCTTTTTTTAGCCTCTTCTGATAGAAGATTTTTATTATTGTTTTTAGTTGCTGTCAAGTCAATTCTGACTCAGGGCAAGACGGCCCAATGTCTGTAGAATAGAACTGTTCCGCAGAGTTTTTAAGGCCGTAACCTTTCAGAAGCAGATCTCGAGGCCTGTTATCCGAGGTCCCTCTGGGTAGTTTCAAAGCAACAATTCTTCAGCTAGTACTCGAAGGCTTAACCATTTGTGCCATCCAGGGACTCTAAAGGAATATTAGATCACTGATTTAAAGTAATGCATTTCTCTCTAAGAATTGATTGATTTAGCTTCCACAAACTTCTATATGGGTTATCTGGAAGAATGTTGATTACTTTTCAAATATTTGGGAATTTTTCAGTTAACATTTTATTACTGATTTCTAATTTTATTCCACTGTCATTGAAGAATATATGCTGTATGATTTCAATCCTCTGAAATTTACTGAAACTTGCCCACCCTCCCCATAGAGTCTATCTAGATAAATGTTCATCATGCATTTGAAAAGGATGTTTACAGTTGTTCGATGTGGTGCCCCATATATGTCAAATTAGGTTAAATTAGTTGAAAGTGTTATTCAAACGTTCTATATACTTACTTTTTCTATTTTTGTCTACCAATATTATCAATAATTAAGAGAGTAATATAAAATATCCAACGCTGGTTGTGTATTTATCTATTATTCCCTTTTGGTTCTGTAAATTTTTGTTTATTTTGAAGCTCTGTTAATTAGGTACATAAATAAAGGATATATAATAGTTTCTACGCCAAAGTGAAAAGATAAAGCATAAGACAGAATGATAGACTCAAAAAGTCACTACTTTGGGTAGAAGGGACTCCCTCAAGGTAGGACAGTGTTTTTTTTCCCTGTCTTGTCTCCTCCATAATCCACTATTGGTTCAAAGTGCTAGGAACTATCCTAAGAAATGGATTATGATAGCAGTAAAAGGGGGGTTGAGGAAAGGGCTATAGATCTGCTGCCCCTAGATTCACTTCCATGAAATTCTGGCTTGTTGTGATTTTTTTTTTTTTTTTTTTTTTGCTCCCTTGGACAGCTCTAACCTGAGTCATACTTCCCAGGATGTCAACAGCATTAAAAAAAAATAGCTATGTATAAATGATGCCTGTTGTATACTTAAATTTTTTATTTTTTTCTTAATATATTTTTATTTTGTAATTTTGAATATTTTAGTTTTCCAGGCCTTCATCCCTATACCGTGTTCTAGATACACAATCTCAGGAATAAGTCCACAGCAGGTCCAGGTCTGTACAGCAGAAATAATTTTATTCCCAAAGAACAACTTTGACTTTACCTCCTTCCATTGGATGATTGGGAATGAGCCTGAATAGGAAGGTGAATCAGAGAGGTCAACAGAAGGTAGGATAGGTGAAAGGGTCAGAGTAGAAGTAAGGTGGGTAAGGCTTGTACGTGCACAGTTGATATTCATTATTCTCAGTACTTATGTTCTATAAAGTCATTGTGAACACTGAATTAGCAAGTACTGAACCACTAACCCTAGGGGTAATATAGGGTTAGATTCCTGCAAACCTCTGGTCACAACATTTTCATCAACCAATCAATATATGACCTTGTTTTATTCATGCTTCTGTTTAAAGACTCCTTATTTAATATATATTGTTGATTCATTAATATTGAACTCATGGCCAAGAGCACTAAAACTCATGCCTGAACAAAGATTATTTAACAAATTTCCTCCATAAGGCACATCACTGTCTTCCTACGTTCAAGAACACTAGACTGCAGTTCAGCACTACACTTGGGGGTCATTTGAAACAGCAAAATCACTAATAAAAATGCAAAAAATGTGGCACTAAATAGACCATAAAAAGAACACTTGTTTATAGTATGAGCTGAAACAAGAAAACAAAGCATTCAACCTCAGCTAGGAACTTGCATTTTGGGCAACTCAAATGTTTCACCATTTTGTGCATGTCCAGGAATTATTATTAAAAAAAGGGGGGGGGGGCACAAATATTGATTTGGGGGTTACAAATAAATTTTAGGAAGTAGGAAAATTCTCAAATAAGGAATTTGTGAATAATGAGGACTGACTGTATATAGTTAAGGATTCCTGATCAAAACCTCTGATCCTGGGACACTGGCTCACTTTCCATATAACCACCATTCTTCATAGGCTCAAGTTAGGCCTATAGAGCATAAAAGGGTGTGTGGGTATGTGTGTGCACGTGTGTATGCTTGCATGCATAAAAATCTCAAGATAGAATTGGGTAAGCAAGATTTTAAGAAGAAAATTTTTGTACTTCTCTCACACTGCCTGGGGATGTATACTTGGAGCAAAAACCAGAATAATTCATCTTTCAAAAAACCATACTTCTGCTTAGCTTCCAGATGGACTTGCAAATGAGAGCCTCATTTACAGTGGTGCTAGGGCCAGTGTCCCTTGCTGCAGTGATGATAACAGTGCCTTGGTGGCTAATGGAGAAAAGACGGATTTCATCTACAGTGTGTGAGATCGCTGTAAACCTACCTTGCTGACCACTGCCTTTGTGTTGAAATAGGGCTGATGTAATAGAAGGCACTGGGTGATGTGTGCCTGATCCTAGATCATCTTCCCAAAATGATGCTCCCTCTAGTTTTTGGATTTGTCTGAGCTTTGTAAAATTTAAAAAAATTGCTGACTGGATGACTGCTATATGGACCAGTTCATGCAAATATAATGTATTGGTCTTTATCCATGTTACTTTAAGGGTATTTATTGTTTACAAACTTCTTTTTCTTTTCTTGAAAGCTAAACAATCAAAGCACCTTTATCAAAATGGTTTGAAAAATAATTCTTGGGATGACTCCAAATCCTTAAAAAAAAAAAAAAACTTTAAGTAAACCCGTTGCCATCGAGTCGATGTTGACTCATAGTGGCTATATAAGACAGTGGAACTGCCCTGTAGGATTTCCAAGGAGCGGTTGGTGGATTCAAACTGCTGACATTTTGGTTAGCAGCCAAGCTCTTAACCACTGTGCCACCAGGGCTCTAAGGAAAAGCCTTAATAAACTAGGAACTCTCCAGCCCTCATCTCCAACCCATGCTGATACCTTACTGAATTCATGTCAAGCACTCATACTGCTCGATTTGTGTGGGTCTTTTTTTTTTTTTTTTTCCTGTTTACTACTTCCTAGGACAGAGAGAAGTGGGATTAGGGGTAGAACTTCTACATAGAAACTTGCAGTGGAAGGCTGACAAAGGAAAGAAAACTGTCTATCCAAGTTACTCCGGAACTCTTCTGCTGATACAAGAAACTTATGTCAAAACAGACACAAGATTATTTAACAGGATGTGGCTGGATATAATTCAACTCCATGTTTACCGTTTGAAATCAAAACTTTGTCTTGTTTACAAGGAGGAAGGGGGAGGGGGACAAGAACCTGTCTGTGTCCTTTCTATGAGTCTCCTCATTCCTGAGCTGCATGGACTAAACCCTCATGGGCTGTGGTAACTCCATCCCTCATGTATATGTAATTGAATGGTCAAGTTTGCTGTACTGGAGTCTTCTTTTCATTTGCTTCCCCTAGTGTTTGCTAACACATGTTAACCATCTCCCCACTTCCCCCCTCCCTGCTTTTTTCCCCTGATAAAACACAATGAATCAGACTTATTGGTACCGAAAAATAAAGAAAACACTAGTACTGTTGCATTGGAGGATATATATGACGGTTAATACTTTTTGGAATGACAAAAACGTTCTTAAATTAGATTGTGGTGATGGTTGCACAACTCTGTGAATATACTAAAACCACTGAATTGTACGCTTTAAAAGGGAGAATTACACAGTATGTAAATTATATCACAATAAATCAGGAGAGAGAGAAAGATTGAGAAATGGAACATCACATTTGAAGTGCTTCAGAGCTCAATCCTACGTGCCTTCCTTTCTCTACCTACATTATTTCCCTGGGTGTTCTCACCCAGTCCCATCACTTTCAATATTACCCATATGCCCATGACTTCTGGATTTCTATCTCCAGCTCTATGTTCTCCACTGAACTCTAGCCTACTTGACATCTTCATTTGGAGGTCTAATGGCTCTCAAATTTAGCACAGTAGGACAGAACTCTCGATTCCTATTACCAACCTGAATCTTTTCTTCCTCCATGCATTCTCATCTCAGTAACATACTTCCATTCACAACTTTTACTGCCTGTCTCCCCAACTAGAATGGAGCAGGGACCCTGCCCATCTTGTTCTATCACGTGTCCTTGGAGGCAGTAAAGAGCAGGAGATCAGTGAATATCTGTTGAACAAAACAGCCATGAGATTGCAGCCAAATGAGAAAATATTTTTGAAAAACAATCAAAACATCAACTTGTCACTGAACTTAACCAATATATTTAAGGTACCTCAATTTTAACACATAAAGATACGCACAGTTTACCAACAGAAAACATCTTTTCTATTCTAATTTTAAACGTAAAGATAATTTTCCCAAATAACCTCTATGCTAGATTGCAATAAACATCTGAGTGACAAAAATCTGTATTCAAATATAGAGCCCTTTTAGAATAAGAATCAAGAGCTAAAAGAAATGCTGTCACCCAACAGAAGGCTAAAACAATATTTGCAGAACTTCTTAAACACCCACCAAGCACTACTATAACAAGAGCTATAGCCCCTTCTAGCTTTCCTTAAGCCCTACCTTGGATCATTTCAAACCTTAAAATGGCTCCTCCCTCTTTCCCACCCTAGGATACTAAAATTTAGTGCTTACATAGGCTGTCATTCACTTTTCCCACTTTTCTGAGATAATTTTTACTGCAATTTACATAGGATGAAAAAAAGCTATTTTTCTTTCATTCACTTTTTTTTTTTTTAAATATGTTCTTTTGTTTTAGGTAAAAGTTTACATAGCAAACTAGGTTTCCACTTAACAATTACTATACAACTTGTTCCATGACATTGGCTACTTTTTTCACAATGTGCCAACATTTTATTTCCATTCTTTTTTGTTGTTATTGTTGCCATTAACCTAGCTTCCCTGCCCCTCCTTAGCTTCTCATCTTTGATTTAGGGTAAATGTTGACTGCTTAGTCTCATAAAGTCCAGTATTTAAGAGAGCACAGAATTCACAGGTGATATTATTTTATAAGCCAATCTATTGTTTGGATGAAAGATGACCACTAGGAGTGGCTTCAGTTCCAAGTTCAAAGGGTATCTTAGGGTGACAGTCTTGGGGGTTCCTCTCGTCTCTATCGGTACAGTAAGTCTGGTCTTTTTTAAGAATTTGAGTTTTGTTCTAAATTTTTCTCTCTTTCTGTCCAGGACCTTCTATTGTGTCCCTGGTCAGAAAGGCTGGTAGTGGTAGCCAGGCACCATCTAGTTCTTCTGGTCTCAGGCTAGATGAGGCTGTGGTTTGTACAGGCTATTAGTTCTGTGGACTAGTTTCTTCTCTGAGTCTTTGGTTTCTTTTATTCTCTTCTGTGCCAGATGAGTAGAGACCAATAATTGTATCTTAGATGGTCATTTCCAAACTCGGATGTAGAACATTATCTTCATACACTATGTCATGCCAGTTGATCAAGTTGTCCCGTGAGACTATGGTCGCAAGCCTTCACACCCCTTAATCCAATCCTGTGAGCTGTTTGGTTATGTCTAGGAAGCATCTGTAACTGTGCCCCCTATTCAAACACATACATTTTTATAAGTTCTAAAATCCTTATTCTAATATTTTCACCATTTTCCCAATATTTTGTTAGACTAGTTTGAGTTGTTAAGTATGGAAACCTGCTAATTGAAAATATTTTTAAAGACAGTTTTTAAGTTGTTCTTTAAATTAAGCTTTGGGTCTTAACCCAAATTAATGCAAATTAGTGAGATTTGGTCTTCAGTAAGTGCTGGTAGCAGACTTGTAACCATGTAGCTATATGAAGGCGGTTATAACAACATATAAAATTGTATTTCACATTGTTTTAATTTATAGTTTACTCCAAAATAAAGTCTCCTCTCTCCTTAAATTTCCATTGTTGCTTAGGTACCAATCCCAATTATTTTTTAAATCTGTCGGTCCCAACTGTTTTCCGAAATATGTGATAAATATCTATGTCATGTGGTGTAAAATTGCCTTACTATATGCATATTTCTTTCTATAGAAAAACTGTTCTTCTCTGAGGCTTTTTTCCACATGTATAAAATGGGGATAATAGTATTGACCTCCCAAGATTATCATTAAGATTAAATAAGGTTAGCTATAAGGGACCTTTATAAACTATAACAAATCGACTTGACAGCAATGAGTTTTTTTGGTTTATAAACTATAACATGTTAAATATCTGGTAACACTGAACTAAAGGTTGAACAATACCCAAAAGAGAGTCCTTATACGAGATATTCAGTGTTCACAGTGCTTAACCCCTTTATTTCCATCAGTCATACTGTTGTTGACATAAAATGTGTCAATCCTAGTAATAAATTTATACTTTTTTTCTAAAAAGTCTAAACAGAGTGTCTTAATATTTTCTCCCTTTCTTCTTTTAGAATGTGTAAAAAAGATTATTAAATACATTTCCCTGGTCTTAAACACATTCTGATGTTCTGTGCCCTCAGTACCTTTTAATTCTATTACCACAGCACTCTTCACACCCTCCTATCCCCCACCAGACCATCACAGAGCCTGATTTATTCAGAAAGGTAGTATTCTCTACCGGTTTTTAAGCTTCACACACCAAGAATAGTATTCAGAGATATACAAGTGAAAATTTACCACATGAAATACTCCTTTTTTTAAGAAACTTGATACTGGAGAAATATCACCTTTATGAAGAAAAATATTTCCAAGCTTGTATAACCCACTACCCAAACCCATAGCCGTCCAGTTGATCCTGACTCACAGTGACTCTGTGGGATGAAGCAGAAGTACCCTAAAGGGTTTCTAAGGCTGTAAATCTTTATGAAACCAAACTGCCACATCTTTCTCCCACAGAATAGCTGGTAGGTGTGAACTGCTGACCTTTCAGTTAGCAGCCTAGTGCTTTAACCACTGCACCACCAGGACTCCTATATAACCCATTAACAATGCTTCAAATCCTTTCCTGTGCTTGTAAAATTTGCTTGATTATTTATTTAGTAATGCAGTTTTAATTACTAATCCATGGCCTCCCCATATAGAAAAGCAATTTTAAACCACTATTTCCCAAAATGTATCCCAGGGGACCACTGCTGTACACAAAAAAAAAAAGCCTCTGTAGTCAGATAAATATGTAAAATGCCACAACCTATATTCACCCTCTTAAAAATTCAATATGATCCTTGGCATATGGTCAGCAACTTCTTGATAGGTATATGAGTATTTGTTATATTCCTTTCCAACTTCCTCTGTTTGAAATATTGTATAATTTAAAAAAATCTGTATTTATATTTTTACCTTTATATAACTTGGAATTTCCCAAAGTTGTTTAATCACACAGTCCTTTTTCCTCCTTTCTGGACATCTCCCTAATAGGAGAAGGCAACCTGATACAAGAGGATAGAGGTCTACTTTGAGCTACCCAAAGAACGACTTCTCCCAAACAAAAGTACAACAGGACATCAAGGCAGAGAAGGGTGGAATAGGTAAGCTCATGCCTCAGAGACTCACAGCCACATGTGAGTTACAGTTGTGTTGGAAAAGTGACGTTGCTGTATTTTCCATAGCAGCTTTTAGCAACACATATTCAGTGTGTGTGTCATAAGTCTTCTTCCTCATTTTGGACAGTAGCCAGGTATTCTCCACTACAAGAGCTATAGATCTGAACAGGCTGATGAACATGAGAGATAAAACGTCTCTGTCTTCTTTGCACAAATTGACAAATGACTCACAGCTTCCTGGGCTGAGAGGGAAGATTAAAGTTCACCACATATTACGATGCAACATCCAGAGTTTCAATGAACAAAGTCACTTGAGGAAGCAGCTGGCTCTCTGAAACACCTCGGTAGCATGGACTGAGGAGGAGGTTGTAACAGTCGACATAACAGGGGAATTCTGGATCTTCAAACGAAGATTTTTAAAAACCCGTCTTTCCAAAACGACAAAGGAAGCAAACTGCCAACCATAACAACAGCCAATGATGTTACCCCAATTTTATAGTTGATAAAAGTGATGCATAAAAACATTAAGCAACTTGCCTAAGGTCACACAACTAGCAAGTAGAGAAGTCAGAATTTGAACCCAGAGCCTATGTTGTATCACCTCTTAATCTACAGGGAGATAACAGTGCGTGTGCAGTGAAGGGAGCTGATGGGATCGCTTACTTTGATTCAAGTCTGTTCTCTCCCATTTTATTAATAAGCCCACAACATAGGTCACATTAACGGACTGAAATTTTACTGTCTGCAGGTTTAATCAAATGGTATTTCAAGGTTCATGTTCTTTTTTTAAAAAAAGAAAGGATTTACTTTAAAATATTGGAGCATTTTTGGCATTCACTTATTTCTACAAAACCAATCCATTGCAGGAGAGTGGATTCCAACTCATAGTGACCCTGTAGGACAGAGTAGAACTGAATCATGGGTTTCCGAGGCTGTAATCTTTATAGAAGCAGACTGCCACATCATTCTCCCGTGGAGCAGCTGGTGGGTTCAGACTGCCTGATTAGTCCAAATCATGAAGATTTTACTTTTGTTTAACCTTCCACTATGACACAAATATAAGAAAAGCCAGCGTGTCACCGGTAACTGTCAAGTATAACATCAACACAGTACATTCTAAGTCAATCTGTGCAGAGCAATGTGCAGACAGGGCCTTTTTACAACTGCACTTCAAGATGATGCTCCCTGTATATTACAACAAAGTTCTTACCTTAAAATTACGGACTCTCCTTCAAAAATCATAGACTCGGAAACGGGGCCAAGATTGTGGAATAGACAGATGCTTCCGGCGAGCCCTCTTTACAACAAAGACCCCAAAAAACAAGTGAAACGAGTACATCTGTGACAAGCTGAGAGCCCTGAGCTTCAAAGACAAGCTTAGAAAATGAACTGAGGGGCAGGAAGAGGAAGAGACTGTTCAGAAGCAGAGTGGAGTTACTGGACCTGAATCTCCGGAAGCCCTCAGGTATCATTCTAGGAGCGGCGGCTGCAGGCTGGTACTAGCCTTTGGCCACAGTTTCCTCGGAGAAGCAGCCAGCCACACAGCCAACTCACACGTCTGGAACCAGAGAAGAACGGCGCTCTTGGCAAAAACTAAGTACTTGCATATATTTTACCACGCCCCCCACACCCCAAAGCTGGCTTCAGCGGCTGAATTCTGTGGGCCTGAGATATGCACTGCTGAGCACCTAGAGCCATCTCCCGGCCTTGGAGAAGGAAAAAAATTTCCAATTGGGGCAAAAAATAATTTGCTAGCTCCACTAACCAGGGGAGCTCAGGACAGAAGTGGCTCTTGTCCAGGCATAAACAGTCCATGGACTTTGAGCACCTTTCCCTTCTGCATGGACCTCTGTGGGCCTATTTCAGGAGAATAGGCCCTTGTTGGCAGGCTCTAACCGTTTCAGCTGTGCGGTGGAGAGGTGGGTGTTTCACGTTTCACATTGCTTTGCCTATTAAACAAGGTCCTCATTTACCCACGTCACGGACCTAAGGACTGGTAGCTTCACTCAGGTCACCCAGCCACCCACAACAGGGGTCCAAAGATAACTGGTACCTTCCAGTCCTTACAACCAAAAATTCTGGGTGCCCATGGTCCGTCTGCAAAACCCACCCACCTGAATGCTCTAGGGAAGAGGGACGCACGTTCCTCTGAGAAACTCGGGGGTCGGTTCTCAGCCCCCTGCCTTGTTCAGAGCATGACCCCCTGCTGCAACCAGATACCGATATATACACCAATCACCCCTGCCCCTCTAAAACTGTAGGACAGGGCCTGTACCACGTGCTTGATGATCAGCTACCTGGAAACCTGAGCTGAATTCATATAAGAAGACTGAATGGACTCCTAGACTGATGTACCTGATAACAGCTCTAGCCATCTGGGGACAGGACATCAGAGCTCCAAAGGCAAAAATAATCAAGCTAGCTCACTCAAGCAACCCATAGGGGTATACCAAAACAAAACAAAGCAAGAAGCTGTGACACAGTAAGCAAGCATGAACTAATACAATAACTTAGAGATGGCTTAGAGACAACAGTCAATATCAAGTCACATAAAGAAACAGACCATGATCACCTCAACAGGCTCTCAAAACAAAGAATCCAGGGATCTTCTAGATGAAAGTGCATTCCTGGAATTACCAGAGGCAGAATACAAAAGTTCAATATACAGAACCCTTCAAGACATCAGGGAGGAAATGAGGCAATACACAGAACCAGCCAAGGAACACACAGATAAAGCAACTGAAGAAATTAAAAAGATTATTCAGGAACATAATGAAAAGTTTAATATGATGGAAAAACCCATAGACAGACAGCAACCAGAAATTCAGAAGATTAAAAATAAAATTGCAGAAGTAGATAACTCAACAGAAAGTCAGAGGAGCAGAACTGAGCAAGCAGAAGCTAGAATTTCTGAACTCGGAGATAAATCACTTGGCACTAATATATTTGAAAAAAATCAGATAAAAGAATTAAAAAAATAAAGAAACCTTAAGAATCATGTGGGACTTGATCAAGAGAAATAACCTACAAGTGACTGGAGTACCAGAACAGGGAGGGATAACAGAAAACACAGAGAGAACTGTTGAAGATTGGTTGGCAGAAAACCTCCCTGATATCATGAAAGATGAGAAGCTATCTATCCAAGATGCTCTTCAAACTCCACATAAGGTAAATCTTAAAAGAAAGTCACCAAGACATATTATAATCAAACTTGGCAAAACCAAAGATAGAGAATTGCAAGAGCAGCGAGGGATAAACAAAGGAGAGCCAATAAGAATAAGCTCGGACTAATCGGCAGAAACCATGCAGGCAAGAAGGCAATGAGATGGCATATTTTAAAAATTGAAGGAAAAAAATTACCAGCCAAGAATCGTATATCAATCAAAACTGTCTCTTAAATATGAAGGTGAAATTAAGACATTTCCAGATAAACACAAGTTGAGGGAATTCATAAAAACCAAACCAAAACTACAAGAAAATACTAACGGGAGTTCTTTGGTTAGAAAATCAATAATATCAGGTATCAACCCAAGACTAGAATACGGGGCAGAGCAACCAGAAGTCAACCCAGACAGCGAAATTCAAAAAAAACAAAGCAAGATTATTTAAAAAAAACAAAAAACAAAAAAAAAAAAAACAGGGAAACAGCGAGAAGATAACATTAAAATAATAAAGAGAGACTAAGAAATGTAATCATACACTCTCCTTATGGAGAGGAAGATACAGCGATACAAAGAAATAAAAGCTAGGTTTAAATTTAGAAAAATAGGGGTAAATAATAAGGTAACCACAAATGAGGCAAACTATCCTACTCATCAAAATAAAATACAAGTGAAAAATACAGACTCAGCAAAAACAAAATCAACAACAACAAATATGAGGAAACGACAATACATAAAGATAATCTACTCAGCACATAAAATTAAGTGGGAAAAAGAAACTGTCAACAACACACAAAAAAACACATCAAAACGATAGCACTAAATTCATACCTATCCATAATTACCCTGAATGTAAATGGACTAAATGCACCAATAAAGAGACAGAGAGTGCAGAATGGATTAAAAAACAAGATCCGTCTGTATGCTGCCTACAAGAGACACGCCTTAGATTTAGAGACGCAAACAAACTAAAACTCAAAGGATGGAAAAAAATATATCAAGCAAACAACAATTAAAAAAGAGCAGGAGTGGCAATATAATTTCTAACAAAATAGACTTTAAAGTTAAATCCATCAGAAAGGATAAGGAAGGACACAATACAATGATTAAACGGACAATACCCCAAGAAGATATAACCATATTAAATATTTATGCACCCAATGACAGGGCTGCAAGATACATGAAACAAACTCTACCAGCATTGAAAAGTGAGATAGACACCTCCACAATAATGGTAGAAGACTTCAAAACACCACTTTCGGTGAAGGACAGGACATCCAGAAAGAAGCTTAATAAAGACACAGAAGATTTAATGCCACAACCAACCAACTTGACCTCATAGACATATAAGAACACTCCATACAACGGCAACCAAGTATATTTCCTTTTCTAGTGCACATGGCATATTCTCTAGAATACACCACATATTAGGTCATAAAGCAAGCCTTAGCAGAACCCAAAACAGTGAAATATTACAAAGCATCTTCTCTGACCATAAGGCCATAAAAGTGGAAATCAATAACAGGAAAAGCAAGGAAAAGAAATCAAATACTTGGAAACTGAACAATACCCTGCTCAAAAAGACTGGATTATAGAAGACAATAACGATGGAATAAAGAAGAATTCCATTCATAGAATCCAATGAGAATGAAAACACTTCCTATCAGAATCTTTGGGACACAGTAAAACCAGTGCTCAGAAGCCAATTTACATCAATAAACGCACAAATCCAAAAAGAAGAAAGGGCCAAAATCAAAGAATAATCCCTACAACTTGAACAAATAGAAAGTGAGCAACAAAAGAAACCCACAGCCACCAGAAGAAAACAAATAATAAAAATTAGAGCTGAGCTAAATTAAATAGAAAACAGAAAAACAACTGCAAGAATTAATAAGACCAAAAGCTAGTTCTCTGAAAAAAAATCAACAAAATTGATAAACCCACTGGCCAAACTGACAAAAGAAAAACAGGAGAGGAAGCAAATGACCTGAACAAGAAATGAGATGGGTGATATTACAACAGACTCAACTGAAATTAAAATAATCATATCAGATTACTACAAAAAATTGTACTCTAACAAATTTGAAAACTTAGAAGAAATGGATGAATTCCTAGAAACACACTACCTACCTAAACTAACACAAACAGAGGTAGAACAACTCAATAGACCCATAACAAAAGAAGAGATTGAAAAGGTAATCGAAAAACTCCCAACAAAAAAAAAAGCAGAAGAAAAGCTAGATAACTGGGATCTCCTAAAAATCAAACACCTATTCTCATCCAAAGACTTCACTGCAGAGTTCTACCGAACTTTCAGAGAAGAGGTAACACCACCACTACTAAAGATATTTCAGAGCATAGAAAAGGACAGAATACTTCCAAACTCATTCTATGAAGCCACCATATCTCTGATACCAAAACCAGGTAAAGACACCACAAGAAAAGAAAATTATAGACCTCTATCCCTCCTGAACGTAGATGCAAAAATCCTCGACAAAATTCTAGCCAACAGAATTCAACAACATATCAAAAAAATAATTCACCATGACCACGTGGATTCCTACCAGGTATGCAGGGATGGTTCAACATTAGAAAAACAATTAATGTAATCCACCACGTAAATAAAACAAAAGACAAGAATCACAATTTTATCAATTGATGCAGAAGAAAGCATTTGGCAAAGTTCAACACCTATTCATGATAAAAATTCTCAGCAAAATAGGAATACAAGGAAAATTCCTCAACATAATAAAGGGCATTTCTATAAAGCCAACAGCCGACATCATCCTAAATGGATAGAGCCTGAAAGCATTCCCACTGAGATCAGGAACCAGACAAGGATGCCCTTTATCACTGCTCTTATTCAACATTGTGCTGGAGGTCCTAGCCAGAGCAATTCGGCTAGATAAAGAAATAAAGAGCATCCAGATTGGCAATGAAGAAGTAAAAGTATCTCTATTTGTAGATAACATGATCTTATACACAGAAAACCCTAAGGAATCCTCCAGAAAACTATGGAAATTAATAGAAGAGTTCAGCAGAGTATCGGGCTATAAGATAAAAAAATACAAAAATCAGTTGGATTCCTCTACACCAACAAAAAGAACATCAAAGAGGAAATCACCAAATCAATATCAAATACAGTAACCCCCAAGAAGATAAAATACTTAGGAATAAATCTTACCAGAGATGTAAAAGGCTTATACAAAGAAAACTACAGTACACTTCTGCAAGAAACCAAAAGAGACTTACATAAGCAGAAAAACATACCTTGTTCATGGACAGGAAGACTTAACATTATAAAAATGTCTATTCTACCAAAAGGGATCTATACATTTAATGGAATTCCGATCCAAATCCCAAAGACATTCTTTAATGAGATGGAGAAACATATCAACAACTTCATATGGAAGGGAAAAAGGCCCCAGATAAAAAAGGCATTACTGAAAAAGAAGAACAAGTGGGAGGCCTCACTCTACCTGATTTTAGAACCTATTATACAGCCAGAGTAGTCAAAACATCCTGGTACTGGTACAACAACAGACACATAGACCAATGGAACAAAATTGAGAATCCAGACATAAATCCATCCACATATAAGCAGCTGATATTTGACAAAAGCCCCAAAACAGTTAAATGGGGAAAAGACAGTCTTTTTAACAAATGGTGCTGGCATAACTGGATATCCATCTGCAAAACAATGAAATAAGACCCATACCTCACTCCATGCACAAAAATGAGCTCAAAATAGATCAAAGACCTAAGTGTAAAATCTAAAACGATAAAGATCATGGAAGAAAAAATAGGGACAATGTTAGGAGTCCTAATACATGGCGTTAACAGTATACAAAACATTACTAAGAATGCAGAAGGAAAACTAGAAAACTGGGAGCTCCTAAAAATCAAACACCTATGCTCATCCAAAGACTTCACCAAAAGAGTAAAAAGACTACCTACAGACTGGGAAAAAGTTTTTAGCTATGACATTTTCAATCAGTGCCTGATCTCTAAAATCTATAAGATACTGCAAAAACTCAGCTACAAAAAGACAAATAACCCAATTAAAAAATGGGCAAAAGATATGAATAGACACTTCACTAAAGAAGACATTCAGGTAGCTAACAGATACATGAGGAAATGTTCATGATCATTAGCCATTAGAGAAATGCGGATCAAAACTACAATGAGATTTCACCTCACTCCAACAAGGTTGGCATTAATCCAAAACACACAAAATAATAAATGTTGGAGAGGCTGTGGAGAGATTGGAACACTTATACACTGCTGGTGGGAATGTAAAATGGTACAACCACTTTGGAAATCGATTTGGCATTTCCTTTAAAAGCTAGAAATAGAATTACCATACGATCCAGCAATCCCACTCCTCGGGACATATCCTAGAGTAATAAGAGCCTTTACACGAATGGATATATGCACACCCATGTTTATTGCAGCACTGTTTACAACAGTAAAAAGATGGTAGCAACCAAGGTGCCCATTGACGGATGAATGGATAAATAAATAATGATATATTCACACAATGGAATAGTGTGCATCCATAAAGAACAGTCAGGAATCTGTGAAACATTTCATAACATGGAGGAACCTGGAAGGCATTATGCTGAGTGAAGTTAGTCAGTTGCAAAAGGACAAATATTGTATAAGACCATTATTATAAGAACTTGAGGAATAGTTTAAACTGAAAAGAAAACATTCTTTCATGGTTACGAGAGGGGGGAGGGAGGGTAGGTGGGAGAGGGGTATTTACTAATTAGATAGTAGATAAGAACTACTTTAGGTGAAGGGAAAGACAGCACACAATACAGGGGAGGTCGGCACAACTGGACTAAACCAAAAGCAAAGAAGTTTCCTGAATAAGCTGAATGCTTCGAAGGCCAGTGCAGCAGGGCAGGGGTCTGGGGACCAAGGTTTCAGGGGACATCTAAGTCAATTGGCATAATAAAATCTATTAAGAAAACATTCTGGGTCCCACTCTGAAGAGTGGCATCTGGGGTCTTAAACACTAGCAAGCAGCCATCTAAGATGCATCAATTGGTGTCAACCCTCTTGGATCAAAGAAGAATGAAGAACACCAAGGACACAAGGTAATTATGAGCCCAAGAGACAGAAAGGGCCACATGAACCCGAGATTACATCAGCCTGAGACCAGAAGAACTAGATGGTGCCCAGCTACAACCAATGACTGACAGGGAACGCAACAGAGAAGCCCTGAGGGAGCAGGAGAGCAGTGGAATGCAGACCTCAAATTCTCATAAAAAGACCAGACTGAATGGTCTGACTGAGACTAGAAGGACCCCAGTGGTCATGGCCCCCAGACCTTCTGTTGGCCCAGGACAGGAACCATTCCCGAAGCCAACTCTTCAGACAGGGATTGGACTAGACAATGAGTTGGAGAGGGATGCTGGTGAGGAGTGAGCTTCTTGGATCAGGTGGACACTTGAGACTACGTTGGCATCTCCTGCCTGGAGGGGAGATGAGAGGGTAGAGGGGGTTAGAAGCTGGCGAAATGGACACGAAAAGAAAGAGCAGAGGGACAGAGCGGGCTGTCTCATTAGGGGGAGAGTAATCAATTTTTTTTTTTAATCAGGAGTATGTAGCAAGGTATATATACGTTTTTGCGTGAGAGACTGACTTGATTTGTAAACCTTCACTTAAAGCAAAATAAAAATTATTTTAAAAAGATTATAAAAAAATCATAGACTCGATCTTGTTTTCCCTAAACATAAGTTGTATTGAATTTTCCAAAGCACTGTCTTCAATGAAGTAAAGGCTTAATCACTCTAATTCCACTACAGATATTTCAGAGTTCTATTCTGTTCCATTTCATCCAGTAGATAAAAGTAACTAAGGCTATTTGCCAAAGGCAGTGATCTAAACTCACCCTTTGACTAGCTATTCAGGAATTACCTCCTGGCCAAACAAACCATCTAAACTTCACATGAATTATCTGGCTATAATTATTTTAGGGTGTGTATGAAAACAACAATCCAAATCCTGGTAGCCAAGTAAGGTCTCATGGCCTATCTATTTTTGATCTTAAGGATAATGAAGAAGAGGGGTTTCCAACCTCTTTATAAGCAACTTGGCAGCATTTTGCTAGGCTGTAAACTCCCTAAAGGTGGAAATAGGGTTTATTCACCGCTGTTTCCCACATGAATACCAGGAACCTAGCAAACAGTGGCTTTCAAAAAAGACCTGCTGACTGAGGGAATGGATAGAAACATGAACAGTGTCAAAGATTGAACTGTGTCCCCCCCCCCAAAATGTGTGTATCAATTTGGCTGGGCCATGGATTCCCAGTATTGTGTTGTAAATCCTGCCTCTATGATGTTAACGAGGGAGGATGGGCAGCAGTTGTGTTAGTGAGGCAGGACTCAATCTACAAGATTGGATTGTTTCTTGAGGCAATCTCTTGATATATAAAAGAAAGAAGCAAGCAGAGAGACAGGGGACCTCATACCACCAAGAAAGCAGTGCTGGGTACAAAGCATGTCCTTTGGACCCTGGGGTCCCTGCGTGAAAAATCTCCTGGTCTGCGGGAACATTGATGAGAATGCTGACAGAGAAAATCTTCCCCTGGAGCTGACACCCTGAATTTGGACTTTTAGCCTACTTTACTGTGAGAAAATAAACTTCCCTCTGTTAAAGCCATCCACTTGTGGTATTTCTGTTACAGCGGCACTAGATAACAGAGAATTTGGTACCAAGAGTGGGGTGCTGCTCTAACAGATACCTAAAATGTGGAAGGAGTTTTGAAACTGTGAATGGATAGAGCTGCGACAACGGAGGACTAATGCAGCAGAGAACCTGCTGCGGCAGAAAAGCCGCAACAGCAGAACCAGGAGACCAGCGGGAGACAGTGCTGGAGCCAACCCACGGAGCGAGAGAGCTGAATGCCTGTGCGTAGGAGGCTCCCCGGCAGAGTGGGGTGCCTCCGGGCACTTATTGGTGGAGCTACTGAGCTTTGTAACACTTGCCCCAGCATGACAGACATAGGCGTGGGCCCCCAGAGCTGAGAGGCCAAGAAACCAGGAAACAGAAGCTAAAGAGATAAGGAACACAAGAAGCTGAACTGCCATAATCTCAAAACTATGGCCATGACCTCAGGGGTTTCAAAGGGTGGAGCCATGGCCTCTGGTGTTTCATAAGGGTGGAGTTGCCACTCAGATGGACCAGGAGAATGGTGCATGAGCCTAAAGCCTAGGTAGGAGTTTCTGTCCCAGTGGGCCTGGAGGCGGAGCTGAATGAACCCCAGGGGCAAGGGGCCTCCACTCAAAACCTGGAGACCATGGCCAATACCTACAGTCTGGAGGGCAGGGTCATTATGTAAATTGTCTCAGAGAACAGAATATTATTTTCAAAGCTTTGAGGGCTAATATAATGTATTCTGCTGACTTGCTTGGTGTCTGCTATGCCTTCATTCCCTTCAGTTTCTCCCATTTGTAATGGAAATGTCTAGCTTGTGCCTGTTCTGCCATTGTGCCCTTCGAAGCAGATAACTTGTATCCTAGATTTCACAGATGAGGAATTTTTGGATTTGGGACTTGGAGTTAAGACTTTTGCTATGACATGATGGGGTGAATATGCTTTGCATATTGCAAGGATGTGATTTTAGGGGGGCCAAAGGGTGGAATGTCATGGGTTGAATTATGTTCCCCCAAAAATGTGTGTATCAATTTGGCTGGGCCATGATTCCCGGTATTATATGATTTTCCTGTATGTTGTAAATTCTGCCTCTATGATGTTAATGAAGGAGGATGGGTGGCAGTTGTGTCGGTAAGGCAGGACTCATTCTACAAGATCGGATTGTGTCTTGAGGCAATCTCTTGAGATATAAAAGAAAGAAGCAAGCAGAGAGACAGGGGACCTCATACCACCAAGAAAGCAGTGCTGGGAGCAGAGTGTGTCCCTTGGATCCAGGGTCCCTGTGTGAAGAAGCTCCTAGTCTGGGGGAACATTGATGAGAAGGCTGACAGAGAGAGAAAGTCTTCCCCTGGACCCGACACCCTGAATTTGGACTTTTCGCCTACTTTACTGTGAGAAAATAAACTTCCCTTTGTTAAAGCCATCCACTTGTGTTATTTCTGTTATAGCAGCACTAGATAACTAAGACAAACAGCAAACCCAAAGAAAATTACCTTTATTTTGACACTGTAGATTTGGTTAAGACAGAAGGTTGGCTGTGAGGTTCCCCAAATATTAGAAAGCCTAATGAAAACCATGCATTTTACCTTATGATGAGACTGCACAGTCAACTAAAAGGTCAAGTTGCCTTGACTTCAGTACATATTACATCAAGTTATTGTGGCCCGTAACCATAACCTGTTGCTGTCAAGTCCATTCCAACTCATAATGACTCCACAGGACAGAGCAGAACTGCCCCATGGGGTTTCCAAGGCTGTAAATCCTTTAGAAGCAGACTGCCACGTCTTCCTCCCACTGAGCGACTGGTGGGTTCTAACTGCCGACCTTTTGGTTAGCAACCAAGTGCTTAACCACTGCACCACCAGGCTTTTCAGTTGTTGTGACAAGGCCGGTTTATTCCTGCAGATCAGAGGTTCTGATGTTGCACACTGCAGCGGGAGGAAAAGGCTCCCTCCTCCCTAAACCCCTCCTAGGCTGGGAGGACACATCAATCTGACTGGAACAGTTTTACTAATGAATAGGGTCCCACCTTCTAAGAGGTCAAATACACACACACACACACACACACACACACACACACAGAGCCTTCTTCTAAGGGGAGGTGAGGCGCTTAGCTAAATCGGGGTAGGTCTTGATTTCTCACTTTTTCTCTCCTTTTCTCTAACACTTGTATTACTGGGTATTCCATGACTAACTAGTGGTAAGATTTTAGTGAAGGAGGAGAGGCCCTAGCTAGGGGTTGGGTATTATGTCTTTAAATCAGCTGCCGTCAAGCTGATTTAGACTCATGGTAGCCCTGTGTGTCAGAGTACAACTATGCTCCATATATTTTTCGATAGCTGATTTTTTGAAAGTAGGTCACTGGACCTTTCTTTCCAGGCACCTCTGGGTGGACTCAAATAGCTAATCTCTAGCAGCTGAGCAGAGTCTCTGGATGGTGCAAACAGTTAATGTGCTTGGCTGCTAACCAAAAGGTTGGCGATTCAAATCCACCTGGAGGTTCCTCTCAAGAAAGGCCTGATGATCTAATTCCCAAAAATCATCCATTGAAAACCCTACGAAGCGCAGTTCTACTCTGACACACAGGAGGTCGCTAGGAGTCAGAATCGACTTGACAGCAACTGGTGTGAGTTTGTTTGTTCAGGCCAGTTTACTACGAGGGCCACATCAGGGATCGTGGACACTCGGTTCCCACATTTCCCATATGTTATCATCCTCTGATCACACACCCCCCACAAGGAGGGGTGACTGGTCTCAGCAGGATTCGCAGAGGGTCCTGCCCAGCATACCACAGCCACATGTAAGGCTTCCTCCCCATGAAGTACTTTATGAAAAAGGAACATTGCAAAAATAGAAGCCGATAAGCAGCGAGGGGTAGATCACTTCAGGAAACTGTGGTTTTTTACCACAACACTAAGAGACTGAATGCAGATCATGCCTGGGCACGAGGAACTAACCCAGAAAGGAGGACGAAAACTTGGGGATGGCTGACCAGGCCGCTAATCCAGGCCCCTCCTAACTCACTATGCAGCCCTGGCTGCACAGACATTTCACCGCTCATAGATTCAGTGTCCTCGCTGGTCAAATGAGGGTACTGGATTACCAGATACTCTCTGTTTGCCTTCCAACTCTGGCAGCCTAAGATTCAGTGAATGACAACTTTGTCTGGTATCTTAAGCATATGCCTTTCACTGGAGCCAACACCACAGACCATTTGCAACTGGCATTAGCGCTAGCAAATTCAATCAGGAATTCAGTGTTTGCTACACAGTCTGTGCCAAAGGCTTACAGTCATCTGATATTCAAGAGATAGTCTAATAGATGTGTTAACTCTCCCTGGAGAGCTGACACTCAGGAAGCAGATTCCCTTTCGATTAATAATGATTCAGTACTAGATGTAAATTATCTCATTTAAAAACCTTTCTTCTGCAGTTTTTCTATAGATGAAATCTTGATGGAACTACCAGCAGTCTTCCGTGCCCAGGTTTTTTCCTCAACTTGCTACACCAGTAAAGGATCCATCTGGCTGGATTCTTAGCCCTCAATTCTTCCACAGCATCACACAGGACAGTCCTGGGCCTTGTTATCTCGGCCCCCTATTGTTTTGCCTTTCTAACAACTTATTAAATCCTTCCTAAGTTTGGCAGTGTCCTTGTGTTTGTTTGTTTGTTTTTCTCTTTCATTAAACCCCAGAGAAAGATAACGTATATTGTGCTACTTAATGTTCCTTACACAAGTGCCTCTGAGGTTAGCAGATAAATTTGTATGTTTCCTTTGGCCAGAAACTGAAAACTATGTAATACAAAGTTTCTCTGTCTCATTTAAAGCCTAAATAAGTACCTATTATAGTAATCAAGTGACACATTTCAGATGCCTAGTTGGGTCTCTGTGGTTCCTGGGTGGTGCAAATGTTAACATGCTCGGCTGCTAATTGAAAGGTTGGAATTTTGAGTCCAAGAGCCTCCTCAGAAAGGCCTGGCAATCTACTTCCAAAAAACCAACCATTAACAACTCTATTCAGCACAGTTCTACTCTGACACACATGGGGTTGTTCATGAGTGGGAATCAACTCAGCGACACCTGATAGTAGGATCCATTCCTCTATTCCCTTAGCCATCCCAATCCTTCCGGAAATATATGGGAGTATAAATCTGAAATAAATTTTAGGAGATTCCAGTTCAGTGATTTAAAACAACAACAAAAAAAACACAGGCAACAGCATCAGACAGCCTAGACGTGAACCCAGCCTCCCCACCTGGCCACAGGCCTCCAGCGTGCAATATCACCCCTAAGTCTCCCCAGCCGGAGCATGAGGGAGCCCTGTGGATTCCCAAGTCGTAATTTCTCATTAAATCCTCCTTCCTATAAAGCATTTAGCAGAGTTCCTGGCTCATAATAAGTATTGAGCAAATATTAATTTGTATTAACATTATCTTGGAACTCCAAATATGCATCTCCTTCCCATTCTCATTATCATTTTATTGGTTTACTCTTCAATTTCTCTAATCCACTGACCTATGATTTTTTCACAGTCCCTCACCCTCTTCCTGTCCTCACTTCTCTTAGGGCCGATGTTGTTATTGCGGGGTGCCATCATGCCAATTCTGATTCATAACAACCGTGTGTGACAGGGCAGAACTGCCTCATCCGGTTTTCTTGGCTATAATCTTTATTAATCTTTACAGAAGCAGATAACCAAATCTGTTGTTCCACAGGGTCATTGGGTGGGTTTGAACCACCAACCTTTCGGTTAGCAGCCAAGTGCTTAACCATTGCACCACCAGGGCTCATAATCCATCATTATAGTCACAGCTATGCCAACTCCCTCAACAATGTCCCTGTCTTTCTTTCCACTGCTCACTCACCTGGCTGAACCCCACCCCTGCTGGATCTAGCTCTCCACTTTCTCTACAAGAGGCAATATAGTGTAATGTTTAGCTCTGGAGTTAGACTGCCAGGCCCCACATCCCTGCTCTACCACCTAACAGCTGTGTTTAAGTTCAGCTGCTTATCCCTTCTGTAAAATGAGGATAAGAAGAAGCATGCCCGCCCAATGCTTCTGTAGGGAAGTTTAAATGAGATTATACACTTAAGACTAGTACCAGCCATAGCAAGTACTTAATAAACATTAACGCTGTTATTTTTATTATTATGACTGTGCGTGAGCCAACGGAACGAGGTTGGGAAAATCACACAAAGAGACTGCTTGCACTGTAAATGTATAACCACAAACTCTATTTCATTTCTCTGGTAATTTCTCTCCCACACCCTGAAAACTCTACTTTATGCCTTCAGCCCTTAATTAAAACCACTCTCAGCTGATGATCTCCACTCCTGCTATGTGGGGAAACAGACGCCATCAGACAAGTACTGCTTCATCTGACCACCACCAATATACAAAACTACCCACGTCTGGGCTCATTTTCCCCACCTTCTAAGTCAATGGAAAAGGTCTCTTGCTTTTCTATCAAAGGCCAACCCCTCTCCTTGGGTTCCAGGTCCCTGCCCCTACAGCTTTTCCAAGGACTTTATTTCTGCAGTTACCCCTCTTCTCTTTACAACTTCAGTTCCTCCCTAAGGTGACCCCCAGTGAGCCTCACCTCTTGGTATCCATGCCCCTGTATAATCTCTCCCTGTAAGTGTGACTTGCTCTAACCTATAGAATATACATAGCAAAGGTGATAGTATGCTACTCTTGTGATTACATTACATTCTATGAGACTCCATCTTCTAGCAGCAGACAAGCTCTTGAGATTCTCCTTGTCGTCTTGGCGAAGTAAGTGGCCATGTTGAGGAAGTCCTCGTTAAAAGGAACTGCACTGGGTTCTTCTAGGAGAATTTGTCCACTACTCTCTAACCCTACTAACTCCCAGCAAACTAGTCCAAGCTGTCCTCCCCATCTCGCACCTGGACTGCAATAACAGCAACCACCTAAGTGGACTCCTTGCTTCTAATGCTGTCCTCTGTACTCCATCCAGCATGACCTTTTTAAAAATACAAACCACCTTATACGCCTTCATTGCTTAAAACTTTCCAAAGACTTCACACTCTACTTAGAAAAGGCCCACTAGGCTCAATACCCCAGCTGCCCTCAGGCGTATCTCATACCTACAAAGTTCCAGGTACACTCATTTTTTCCTTCCCATCTCAAGAGTTTCTGCAGTTGCTATTACCTACCGCTGTCTGGAAAGATATTCTTTCCGCTCTGCATGTCTTAGATCAAATGTCACCTCAGAGAGGTCTTCCTCCTAAACTCTAAGGCATCAGCATTTCCCTTGTAGCATAATATCACAGTCTGAAGGGTCATGCTTATTTAGTTAGGTGTTTGATTATTGCCATGTTTCCCCTTACTAGATATGAGCATCTGAAAGGCGTTCGCTGCTGTCTTCTAGAACAGTATCTGGCAATAGTAGGTGCTCAATAAATATTTGTTAAATAAATAAACACGTAAGATGGTGCCATTCTCACAGGAATTATAACAAAAATTACCTTGCTATATTCCATGGAAAATCTCTTCAGATGCAGTGTCAAGATGTCTTTAAAGCAGTTAAAAAGTGATCAAATTATACCCCTAACTATTCAATACATAAGTCTCTGAAAAGTTGTAGGCATACCAAAGTGTTGGAAAATGAAGCACATTTCTAAAGAAATCTAACAAATTTGTTTGGCGCTGTGAAAAATATTTCTTTATAATGGGAATTATCACATCCTAGTTTTACAGATTTGATTATTTTCCTACATTAGATGTTCCTTGATCACAGAACACAAATTATTCATTTTTCTATCACAAGTCGTGCAATCACTATTCAAACCACAAGATGTATTTTCAATATTTCTAGATAAAAAAAAGTGCTAGGGAATCACTACTGTTGTTACTCAGGGTCACTGATGCCATGTGACTTAATTCCAAGGACAGCTATATCCTGTAGTCATATAATGCAGGCTTCTTAGCAGACCATGGTAATGAGTGTGGTCACGGGGTGGATTCCAACAAGCAGCTGTCAAAAACTATCATCCCAAATGACTATTTCTCACTCCTGGCGCTGGTATTTCCGGGGTGGCCTAGGAAAGAAATCTGTGCCACATCCACTCTGGGTCTACTCTAACTGCTGATGTTTAACATTTCTTTGGAACTGCAATTTCATGCTTTGACGAGTTTTTTTTTTTTTTTTGCAAGCCCCAAAAGATTATTTTTAAATAGTCCCTATCTACTACTTGTTTTATGTATGTTTCTTCCTGAAATTCCATGTATTCTGAAAACTACAATAAGTAGTTATTCAGTTTTGATTCTGAAAGCCACTCAAGAAAAATCAGTCCTTCCATCGCTTACCACTTGCTGCCCTCAAAACTTCTTAGCAACATACACAGTGCATGAACCTCAACGTGGTTTGCTTTGTCCAATCGCAGGCCTGAAAGCCCAACCAGTCAGTTGTGTAATAATAAACCCCTTATCTTCTGAAGATACACAAACGGAAAGCTCTCTCGGTGTTACAGTCAATGGGAGCCTTCGCTAGAATTCTCGGCAGAAACGCATATATTTTAAATGCCAGCTCCCCCTCCCCGCCCCGCCCCCTCCCGCTTTTCCTGATCCCCCCGTTTTGTTTTGTTTCTCCCCTCTTTTGCAGTTATGAAGGAGGAAGAAGGCTAAACAATGTCGAGTTTAAACAAGGGAGGGAAAGGGGCAATGCCATAAGCTGATGGCAAAATGCATGTAGGAACCTAAGGCTTGGTTTTTGCAGTACTGGGCTTACCGGTTCCTTCACAAGTGTATGTGATTGAAACTAATCAACAACCTTTCGTGGACGAAGAAGGGATTGGGAGACTGACAAGGGAAGCCGCTTGTTAGTTTCGGTAAGCTTGGATACCTCTCAAAATTAGCAAAACGGAACATTCCTGCGTCTCTGGGGAGGAATAAAATCTCATTCCTCCACCTCGCCCGTCCCCACGGGGCGCCAACCTGTGTCTTCTTCGTCCCATCTCCAACTTCCCACCCCACCAGGGAGAATCGATCTTATCCTGGACCCACAGGAGCCAACAAGCCCGACCTGGCCTTTGAGGAAAAGGGGAACAGCCGCCTCGGAAAGGTGAAGGGGGCCGAGGCGCGAGCAAATCAACAGTTTCCTCGCCCTGACCCGCGCTGCAGCCAACACCGCTGACACACCCCTCCCGGTCGCCAGTCCCGGCCTGAGCCGGCGTCTCGAGCCAGGGCCCGGGCCGGTCCCCCTCCCCGGGCCGGCGGGTCCCGCGCGCTACCGCGCCCTGCACGCACCTTCAACGCGCCCCGGGCTGGGCCCTTGGGGACGGCGCGGCTGGGGCCGAGGGGCGCGAAGCGCTCCTCGCCTTCCTCGTCGTCGTCATCGCCGTCCACCACCTCGACGACCACCTCCTCGTCTTCGTCTTCCTCGTCGTCATCCTCCTCCTCCGCGCCCCCTCGGGGCTTCTCCTCCACCCGCCCGAGCCCCCGCCGCCGCCGGCCCCCGCCTTCCTCGTCCTCGTCTTCCTCCCCTAGAAGCAGGAGCACCGGCGAGGAGGCAGCAGCGGCCCCAGCGGCCCGAGGGGGGCCGGTCCCGGCGGTGCGCGGCGGCGGCAGCGGCGGCCTCCAGCTCTCCGGGGCCCGGCCCGGGGCGGGGGACGGGAGCCCGGGCAAGGCGACTTCCTTGGCGGGCGCGGGCGCCGGCCCCGGGGACTGCAGCGCGGCGCCCCCGCGGCGGCTGCCCAGGCTGGAGCGCTTGGCTAGACGCCGCGCCTGCATGCCTGGCTGCGGGCCGCCGGCCGCGGCGCGGAGCCGGAGAGTTTGTCACCTCCTTCTCCTCCTCTTCCTTCTCGGGCGGCCGCTCTGGCCACAGGCGCCCGGGGCGCGGGGCTACAGGGGGCTGCAGGAGCCTCCTCTCCCGGTTTGCAACTGGCACTGGCTGCAGAGGCGCGGGCGCCGCCTTCGCTGGACCGGCCCGCGGAGACGCCGGCGGCCGGCGGCTACTGCGGGGCGGCGCGGCGGCCGCGGGCAGGGGTGGGTGTGAGCGAGCGGCGCGCTGCCGCCGCCGCCGCCGCCGCCACTGCCGCCCGGGAGCCGCGGGCCGCGCTGCGCTCCATGCGGCCGGCGGCCGGGCCCGCGCGCGCCTCTCCCGGCCCGCTGCGCCCGCGCGGTCCGGGCCTACAGCTGCCCTCCCTCGGCTCGAGCTGTTTGTTTTGTGTATTTGTCACCACCGCCCCCCTCTTCGCGAGCCATTCCACACAGCCCTCCGGTCCTCCCCCCGCCCGTTCAGGCAAAACCCGGACTGGATTTGTTTCTCCTACCCACAGCCTCCGAAATTCTCGCGCTTCAAAGCGCTTGGCCCAGCCGCTGGGGCAAATGCTTAATCCGCAATTGATAATTTATCCCCTTAGGAAGGAGGGTAGGCTTTGCTAGAATTAGGGTTCGGTCAAATCAGGACTTGGTTTAAACGAAGAGATTTGCAGCAAGTCATCTTAATGGTCACCGATGTGTACGGACTACCCTTGAGCTCCCCTGAGACAGGAAGGGTGTATCAACCTGAGGTTCAGGGTCAGTTCCTAATAGGAATCATCAGTCTTTGGGCTTTGAAATACTGTTCCATGAGATGGTGTGCCAATCTCTCGGCCTCTTTGAAACATGAGGAATTCTCAACATGCCTACGGCCCATCCACACCATTCTAGGCCCTAACTGTAGAGCAGCCCTACCCAGAAACCCGCAGCCCTAGTACTGTGCTAAGTCTGTAAGTCCTTCAGCTTTCTTTTCTACAGTTCTGGCTGGAGTACCAGATCATAACAGCTAAAATTCCAAGAGGCTTTCTGCTCTCACCATTCAGTCTGTAGACTGTACTGGCATTGTTGAGGCCGTGGGACAAACAGGAGGGAGAGGTTCAAGATTGCTTGAGTTTGTTTGTTTGTTTTAATTAATATGAAGCAAGACCAAGCCTGGAAATTAAGCACATAGCCAATTTGCCAAGACCTAACGCCTTTGCCACTTTCTAAGGACTTTTGCGTGTGACAAAGAAAGTCATTTGGCTACTGTTTGGGATTAGGATATACAGTAGCTCATACTCTTTACACTCAAATCACATGCCAAATTCCATGATTGTGGGGGATACCTGGGCCACCCTGAGGCCGCTATAAAACTGCCCTTACCCTCAGATCCATTTCATTACAATTCTTGCCGGAGATGTAGCATACTCTAAAACACGTGGGTTTGCCATGAGTCAGGATTCCATGAGGGGCACAAACATTTAAATGCTGGCTACTACCTAGAAGTTTGGTGGTTCAAATCTACCCAGAGGCACCTTGGAAGAAAGGCCTGGGAGTGTATTCCTAAAAGGTCATAGCCATTAAAAACCCTATTGATCAAACTTCTACTCTGAAACACATGGGGCTGCCCTGAGTCAGAATCAACTGCATGGCAACTGGTTAATTGGCTATCCTGTTAGACACTTGATGGGGGCTCATTTAATGCTCCACTGTGGTGCCCTCCAACTGTTGAACACTTCCACCAGGAAGATGACAAAAATTCTAAATCAACTTTTTGTTCTCCCTCAATCAGATTACCTTCTTGACATACCTATTTCAGGTAATGCTACTCTCATTATAATCATTCAGTCCCAAAATAGTGGTATTTTAACTCCCTTCTGTACCATATCCCTAGAGGCAGTTCCTCCACTAGTCCCATCCATCGTTCTTTCAGGAATGACTTTTTTTTCTTTAAATTGTGCTTTAAGTGAAAGTTCACAAATCAAGTCAGTCTCTTCATAAAAAATTTATATACACCTTGCTGTACACTCCTACTGGCTCTCCCCCTAATGAGGCAGCACACTCGTTCCCTCCACTCTCTGCTTTTGTGTCCATTCGCCCAGCTTCTGACCCCCTCTGCCCTCTCATCTCCCTCTCCAGACAGGAGATGCCCACATAGTCTCATCTGTCTACTTGATCCAAGAAGCTCACTCCTCATCAGTGTCATTTTCTATACCACAGTTCAGTCCAACTTCTGTCTGAAGAGTTGGCTCTGGCAATGGGTCCTGTCTTGGGCTAACAGAAGCTCTGGAGATCATGACCTCTCGGGTCCTTCTAGTCTCAGTCAGGCCATTAAGTCTGGTCTTTTATGAGAATTTGAGGTCTGCATCCCACTGCTCTCCTGCTGCCTCAGGGGTTCTCTGTTGTGTTCCCTATCAGAGCAGTCATCAGTTGTAGCCAGGCACCATCTAGTTCTTCTGGTTTCAGGCTGATGTAATCTCAGGTTCATGCGGCCCTTTCTGTCTCTTGGGCTCATAATTACCTTGTGTCCTTGGTGTTCTTCATTCTCCTTTGATCCAAGTGGGTTGATACCGATTGATGCATCCTAGATGGCTGCTTGCTGGTGTTTAAGACCCCAGACGCCACTCTTCAAAGGGGGACGCAGAATGTTTTCTTAATAGATTTTATTATGCCAATTGACTTAGATGTCCCCTGAAACCATGGTTCCCAGACCCCTGCCCCTGCTACACTGGCCTTCAAAGAATTCAGTTTATTCAGGAAACTTCTTTGCTTTTGGTTTAGTCCAGTTGTGCTGACCTCCCCTGTATTGTGTGTTGTCTTTCCCTTCACCTAAAGTAGTTCTTATCTACTATCTAATTAGTGAACACCCCTCTCCCACCCACCCTCCCTCCCCTCTCTCGTAACCACAAAAGAACGTTTTCTTCTCAGTTTAAACTATTCCTCAAGTTCTTATAATAGTGGTCTTATACAATATTTGTCCTTTTGCAACTGACTAATTTCACTCAGCATAATGCCTTCCAGGTTCCTCCATGTCATGAAATGTTTCACAGATTCCTCACTGTTCTTTATCGATGCGTACCATTCCATTGTGTGAATATACCATAATTTATTTATCCATTTATCCTTTGATGGGCACCTTGGTCGCTTCCATCTTTTTGCTATTGTAAACAGTGCTGCAAAGAACATGGGTGTGCCTATATCTGTTTGTGTAAAGGGTCTTATTTCTCTATGCTATATTCCAAGGAGTAGGATTGCTGGATCGTATGGTAGTTCTATTTCTAGTTTTTTAAGGAAGTGCCAAAATGATTTCCAAAGTGGTTGTACCATTTTACATTTCCACCAGCAGTGTATAAGTGTTCCAATCTTTCCACAGCCTCTCCAACATTTATTATTTTGTGTGTTTTGGATTAATGCTAGCCTTGTTGGAGTAAGGAGCCCTGGTGGCACAGTGGTTAAGAGCTAGGTTGCTAACCAAGAGATTGGCAGTTTGAATCCACTAGCCGCTCCTTGGAAACTCTATGGGGCAATTCTACCCTGTCCTACAGGGTCACTATGAGTCAGAATCCACTTGATGGCAGTGGGCTTTTTGGCAACCCTGGTGGCATAGTGGTTAAGTGCTACAGCTGCTAACCAAGAGGTCGGCAGTTCAAATCCGCCAGGCGGTCATTGGAAACTCTATCGGGCAGTTCTACTCTGTCCTATAGGGTCACTATGAGTCAGAATCGACTCGACGGCAGTGGGTTTGGTTTTTGTTGGAGTGAGATGTAATCTCATTATAGTTTTGATTTGCATTTCTCTAATGGCTAATGATCATGAACATTTCCTCATGTATCTGTTAGAACCCTGAATGTCTTCTTTAGTGAAATAACTGTTCATATCCTTTGTCCATTTTTTAATTGGGTTGTCTTTTTGTAGTTGAGTTTTTGCAGTATCATGTAGATTTTAGAGATCAGGCGCTGATCAGAAATGTCATAGCTAAAAACTTTTTCCAAATCTATAGGTAATCTTTTTACTCTTTTGGTGAAGTCTTTGGCCAAGCTCCCAGTTATCTAGTTTTTCTTCTGCATCCTTAATAATGTTTTGTATACTGTTTATGCCATGTATTAGGGCTCCTGACATTGTCCCTATTTTTTCTTCCATGATCTTTATCATTTTAGAATTTATATTTAGGTCTTTGATCCATTTTGAGTTCGTTTTTGTGCTTGGTGTGAGGTATGGGTTTTGTTTCATTTTTTTGCAGATACATATCCAGTTATGCCAGCACCATTTGTTAAAAAGACTGTCTTTTCCCCATTTAACTGTTTCGGGGCCTTTGTCAAATATCAACTGCTCATATGTGGATGGATTTATGTCTGGATTCTCAATTCTGTTCCATTGGTCCATGTATCTGTTGTTGTACCAGTACCAGGCTCTTTTCACTACTGTGGCGGTATAATAGGTTCTAAAATCAGGTAGAGTGAAGCCTCCCACTTTGTTCTTCTTTTTCAGTAATGCTTTACTTATCCAGGGCATTTTTTCCTTGCATATGAAGTTGGTGATATGTTTCTCTATCTCATTAAAAAATGTCCTTGGAATTTGGATTGGAATTGCACTGTATCTATAGATTGCTTTTGATAGAATAGACATTTTTACAATGTTAAATCTTCCTATCCATGAACAAGGTATGTTTTTCCACTTATGTAGGCCTCTTTTGTTTTCTTGCAGAAGTGTCTTGCAATTTTCTTTGTATAGGTCTTTTACATCTCTGGTAAGATTTATTCCTAAGTATTTTATCTTCTTGGGGGCTATTGTAAATGGTATTGATTTGGTGATTTCCTCTTCGATGTTCTTTTTGTTGGTGTAGAGGAATCCAACTGACTTTTGTATGTTTATCTTGTATCCTGATACTCTGCTGAACTCTTCTATTAGTTTCCGTAGTTTTCTGGAGGATTCCTTAGGGTTTTCTGTATATAAGATCATATCATCTGCAAATAGAGATACTTTTACTTCTTCCTTACCAATCTGGATGCCCTTTATTTCTTTATCTAGCCTAATTGCTCTGGCTAGGACCTCCAGCACAATGTTGAATAAGAGCAGTGATAAAGGGCATCCTTGTCTGGTTGCTGATCTCAAGGGGAATGCTTTCAAACTCTCTCCATTTAGGATGATGTCGGCTGTTGGCTTTGTAGAAATGCCCTTTATTATGTTGTGGAACTGGTACTCCAATCAGTTGTAGGTTATTTCTATTGATAGAGTCCTACATGATTCTTAGGTTTTCTTCATTTTTAAAAAATTTTTTTCTGGTTTTGCTTCTAATATATTGATGCCAAGTCCTTAATCTTCAGTCTCACCAATTCTGCCTTCCGCTTGCTCAATTCTGGTCCTCTGACTTCCTATTGAGTTGTCTACATTGTTAATCTTCTGAATTTCTGATTGCTATCTATGGTTTCTTGCAGCTTGTTAAATTTTTCATTATGCCCTTGAATAAATTTTTAATTTCTTCAGCTGCTTTATCTGTATGTTCCTTGGCTTGTTCTGTAAATTCCCTTATCTCCTTCCTGTTCTTGTTTCTGATGTCTTGAAGAGTTCTGTATATTAATCTTTTGTATTCGGCACCTGGTATTTCCAGGAAGGCACCTTCATCCAGAAGATCCATTGATTCTTTGCTTTGAGAGCTTGTTGAAGCAATCATGGTCTGCTTCTTTATGTGGTTTGATATTGACTGTTGTCTCCAAGCCATTTATAAGTTATTATATTATTTTATTTTATGTTTGCTTACTGTATCCTAGCTTCTTTGTTTTGTTTTGATATGCCCAATAGGTTGCTCGAGTGAGCTAGCTTGATTATTTTCACCTTTGAAGCTCTAACGTCCTGTCACTAGATGGCTAGAGCTGTTATCAGGTGTATCAGCCTAGGAGTCCATTCACCCTTCTTGTATGGATTCAGCTCAGGTGTCCTAGTAGCTTGTCATCAAGTGTGTGGTACAGGCTCTGTCCTATAGTCTTAGAGGGGCCGGGGTGATTGGTGTAGGTACCAGTATCTGGTTGCAACAGGGGATCATGCTCTGAACAAGGAAGGGGGCTGGCAACCATCCCCCAAGTGTCTGTGAGGAAAGCGCATCCCTGTTCTCTAGAGCACAGGTGGGTGGGCTCTGCAGATGGACCTTGGGCACTCAATGCTTTTGGTTATAAGGGCTGGGAGGTACCAGTTACCCTTGGACCCCTGTCATGGGTGGCTGGGTGACCTGAGTGTAGCCACCAGTCCTTAGGCCCCTGATGTGGGTAGGTGAGGACCCTGTTTAATAGGCAAAGCAGTGTCAAACATCAAACACCCACTTCTTCACCGCACAGCTGAAACAGTTGCAGTCTGCCAACAAGGGCCTATTTCCCTGAAATAGGCCCACACAGGTCCATGCGAGGGTGGTATTCAAAGTCCATGGACGGTTTATGCCTAGACAGGAGCTGCTTCTGTCCTGATCTCTCCAGGTTAGTGGAGCTGGCAGATTATCTTTTCCCCCAATTGTGAATTTATTCCTTCTCCAAGGCCTGGAGAATGGCTCAGAGCACTCAGCAGGGCGTATCTCAGGCCCAGGGAAATCAACAGCCACTGAAGCTGACTTGGGGGCTGGGGGTGCAGTAAAATATATGCAAGTACTTAGCTTTTGCTGAGAGCGCTGTTCTTCTCTGGTTCCAGAGGTGTGAGTCGGCTGTGTGGCTGGCTGTTTCTCCCTGAGGAAAATGCGGCCCGAACGCTACCACCAGCCTGCAGCAGTTGCTCCTGGGAGTGGTGCTTGAGGTTTCCCAGCAATTCAGGTCTGGCAGCTCCTCTCCACTTCTGAACCATCTCTCTTCCCTGCCACTCAGTCCATTTTCAAACTTTGCCTTTGATGTTCAGGGCTCCTAGCTTGTCATAAATATAATGGTTTTACTTGCTTTTTCAGGTCTTTATTGCAAGAGGGATCACTGGAAGCATTTGACTACTCTGCCATCTTGGCCCCACCTCTCCTCTTTTTCTTTTTTTTATCCATGTGGTGGGTTTTGAGAGGGAAGTCTATGGAACCTCCACCAGAAGTAAATCATTTGCATGTGTATGGACAAGGATTATTTTGCACTGCTCTCAGTTACCTGTAATTCACTGAGTTGTAAAACATCTCAAAGACAATGAAAGGCTAGAGTCAGATAACTGGAGAGACCCGGGAATCTTTTTTGCTTATTCCAAATTTCTTTATATTTTCTTTTATCAGTCTTCAGTAGGTTCATGGAGTTTAGAAACTATTTGCAAACCCAAGCCTGTTTTATATATGCTGCTTGCAAACATGGTCTTCCCCTATCTGAGATACCTTTTGAATTCACCCTTTCCTTTCCATTCCCAATAGCTCCTACTGTATTTCATGACTACAAATATGAAAGTTTCCAACAGAGCTTTCTACACCCAATTTCTCACCAGCACACCTCCCCACCACCTCCCAAATACCACCATCAGATTAATGGTTCTAAAACCCCATTCTGATCATGCCATTTTCCTATTCAACTTTTCGTTTGTAAATATTTCACGATGAAGTTCATTTTGTGCATTTTAGGAGATGGGTATGTCCCATCAAAGTGGGAACAGCTGGGGTCAGGCAATAAGGGAACGAATCAATGTCAATTTGTGTTCATTAAAAAAATGGAGAAGGGTCACTAAAAGTGCTTCGATCCCAATTTGAAGAAAATTAGCTTGGCTGGTCTGGGAAATGATTTTAGAGATAGGCAGCAACCCACCCAGCAGTGTCATGGAAGAAAGACTTAATGATCTGGTTCCATAAAGACTGTAGCCAAGAAAACCCTATGGAGCAGTTCTACTGTGCAATACACAGGGCCGCCAAGAGTTGGAATTAACTCCATGGCAACAGGTTGTTTGGTCGGTTGCTGTTAGTTGCCATCAAGTGGATTCCAACTCATAATGACCTTGTGTATAACAAAACAAAATGTTGCCCAGAGATAAATAGTTGTACCTATCTAATAATAAGGAGATCCTGGTGGCGTAGTGGTTAAGAGATACAGCTGCTAACTAAAAAGTCAGCAGGTCAAATCCACCAGGCGCTCCTTGGAAACCCTATGGGGCAGTTCTGCTCAGTCCTGTGCAGTCACTGTGAGTTGAAATCTACTTGAAGGCAATGGGTTTGGTTTGTTTGGTATCTAATAGTAAAGTTGTTTTGTAGGATAATAAGTAAATATGTACAATTAGCTTAGAAGAATGCCTGGCACCAGGTAAGGTCTACATAATAGCTTGTTACACTGAATATATTGATAAAGAGTAGATAAGCAAGGTGGTTTGGGATCCTCTCAGATAATAATAGGGCAGCTACTTTAAAGTAATCTCAGAACTGGTAATAACTAGCAAAATATACTTTTAAAGCCCAGCTACATCTCACCAAGAGGTTGCAGTCAGGCCAAGGATAAAGCTTTTTATGTCTGAAATTGCTATAGATGAAAAGAAAGTAAACCTTTTCCTGAGAACTGAGAGGAAAGGCAGAGTTATGTCAATCAATGATTGGTATTAGTAGTTTAGTGGAAGACTGTACTGATTTACACCGTTGTACTTCTTTCAAAATTGCTGTATACTCTTTGAAATCAGCTTGTGTTTTGGTAATCAGTGTGGAAATTAACTTCTTCTTTCTCTCAGGCTTACCTGAGCAAAGCCCATATACTCTATTCCCTAGCCACACTGGGCCTGAGAGGCTGCCCTCTGGGTGCCAGAAAAAGACTGGCCGTGGTATCTGGACCATTAAATGAAGGCTAGTGCCATAAGAGCTTCAGCTCAGGTTGGGCTTTTTAGAATGGGAAGGATCTGGATGGGCAGGGAGAACAGAATATTCAGGCAAGTGCAGGCCACTGAAGACAAGTCTCAGGACATCAGAGGACATTTAGTGGGAGATAAAACCAAATTACCTAGTTCATCAGGCGTAACTATCTCATGATACTGGGCTTGTGACACAATGCGCTCATGATATGGGCTCAGAAGTCAAGAAATGCTTCATAATACCAAGTAAGTGAAAGGAGTCTTTCATTGCAGGCTGTTTCCACTGTGTTTCCTGAATGTAATGAGTTGACATCCCAAACTAGGGATCCTTGCCACTGAGGATGAGAAGGCGTGCCTATCAGCCACAGGAAGGAAGGCACATCAGCCAACAGAACATGTTTAAATACATCATCATTTAAACATTCTATCTGTTAGGGATTGAATTGTGTCTGCCTGTCTTAGGCATCTACTGTTGCCATAACAGAATTACAAGTGGATTATCTTCTCACAGTCTAGCAAGTTCCAAGTCCAAATTCAGGGTGTCGGCTCCAGGGGAAGGCTTTCTCTCTCTTTGTTGGCTCTTGAGGTAGGCTTTCCCTGCTCGAGGAGCTTCTCAGGCACAGGGACCCCGTGTCCAAAGGACGCGCTCTGCTCCTGGTGCCGCTTTCTTGGTGGTATGAGGTCCCCAACTCTCTGTTTGCTTCCTTTTATCTCTTGAGAGATAAAAGGTGGTGTAGGCCACACCCCAGGGAAACTCCCTTTACCTTGGATAGGGGAGGTGACCTGAGTAAGGGTGGTGTTACAATCCCACCCTCATCCTCTAACATAAAATTACAATCACAAAATGGAGGACAACCACAGAATACTGGGAATCATGTCCCAGCCAAATGGATACACACGTTTTTTGGGGGACATAATTCAGTCCATGACACCCCCCAAATTTGTGTTGGAATCCTAACCCCTGTACCTGTGGATGTGATCCCGTTTGAGAATAGAGTTTTCTTTGCTATGTTAATGAGGCCATATCAGCGTAGGGTGTGCCCTAAATCACTTTGAGTTACTAGGAAAAAAAAAAAAAGCAGGTTAAGCACAGGGGCACACTGAGGAAGGCAGATGTCATGTGAGGATCACCAAGGAACCAAGGAATGTCCAGGGCTACCAACAAGGAAGAAATCCACACAGCCGTCACCCTGGTTTGGCCTTTTAGCTTTCAGGACTGTGCGAAAATAAACTTCTGTTCTTTAAAAGCACTCACTTGTGTTATTTCTCTTATAGCAGTGCTGAGAAACTAAGACACAATAATTATCTCAACATATATTTATTGAGGGTTATTGAGTAGTGGGTCATTGAGCCCTACTAAGTGCCAGTCTTTTTCTCGGCACTTGGTGTACCTCCTCTCACCAGGGAGGGAGGTAAACAACAACCAAGGAAAATAAGTAAAATATATGATTTCATAGATGCAGTAAGTGCTATAGAGGAAAAATAAAGCAGAAGAGGTGGTAGAAATGTATATAAAGAAGTGTATATTTCTTTATATTAAAACAAACATAAAAACAGTATAGAGTAGAATGTGAAATTTGAATGAAAATTTAAAATAAAGCTCTAAGCTTGTTAATAGTAGGCTGCTTCAGGCATGTGGGTAGGCTCTATCTTCTTCCCTTGGAAGGAAATCTTTTCTGTCAGGGGCTCTTTGGCTGAATAGTTTGAGAAGCATTGATTAAGCAGAATGAGAATGGGCTGTGGAGTAAGCGTTACTTCCTAATCCAGAGCAACTGACCACCTCAGGTCTCTTCTGATGGTAAATGATTCTTAAATCTTTGATTTCTGAACCCAAAGTTACCCAAGGCATTTTTTTTTTTTTACATGTGTCTGAGAAACTGTATCAAGAAAATTAGACTCAGTTTGGCATTATGTTCAATTGTTTAAAACCAGGTTTCAGAAAAAGTATCATGCTCCTAAAATCATGAAGTCTAACCCCAATCAGGGAACCCTGGTGGCGTAGTGGTTAAATGCTACAGCTGCTAACCAAGAGATCGGCAGTTCAAATCTGCCAGGCACTCCTTGGAAACTCTACGGGGCAGTTCTATTCTGTCCTCTAGGGTCGCTATGAGTCGGAATCGACTCGACGGCACTGGGTTTGGTTTTTTGTTTTTAACTACAATCAGGGCAGAAGTGCGCCAGATGTTTACCCACCAGTAAAAGCTCTTTTATGTCCTTGAATACATTAAATAGTTGGATCCCTTGAGTGTGGTAGCTCCATTTAAAAATTATTTTAAGACTAAAAGTAAAATGTTTGCCCTTTAAAAAGGTTATAAAAGTAAGACTAGCTTAGTTTTTCCACACTTCTGGGAAACTTAAAAATGATTTCTTATGATGCCTGTCATTTCAACATATGAAAAATAGATTAAAGTTGAGAGGCCCTCTCATCTGTTACAATCTTTAGGCTGAGAGCCCGTGTAAGTCAAGCATAAATTCCTACCCAGATAATCAGTGTTTCTTCTATGAGTGGTTAACTTAAGCCCTCTTTAACAACACAATGTACTTTTGACATAGTTCTTTATAACACTTCCCAAAGCTTGAGGTTTTTTTTTTAGTGTGTATAAAAATGATAGAATTGCTTTCTTTTTTATGTAACACATATTTGCTATTCTGGTGAGTGGGTGTGTGATTTTGTCTTTGCTTTTTTCTGATCAGTTTAGTCATTTCCTATTGGCACTTGAGGGACTTGGGTTTGAAACCCTCTCTGGGAATTACCAGCCATGTGACGCTCGGCAAGTCACCTGACCTCTGTAGGACTCACATGTCTAAGATGAATGACTTGCACTCTTTTAAGGTCTTTCAACTCTTGAGTTCCACGATATAAGATATTGGCCTGAAGAATGTTTTAAGATTAAGCCAAATACCCATTAGTAAAATCCAGAAGTACAGTCTAATATGCATGTCTATGAATGTATGCAGATATGTGTATGTATTTACGGGCACCTCTTCTAAGCCGGGAAACCCTGGTGGCATAGTAGTTAAGAGCTACGGCTGCTAGCCTGAAGGTTGTAGTTCCATTCCACCAGGTGCTCCTTGGAAACCATATGTGGCAATTCTTCTCTGTCCTGTAGGGCCACTATGAGTCAAAATCAACTCGACAGCAATGGGTTTGGTTTGGTTTTGGTTCTTCTAAGCCAATTCTAGGTGTTACATAGTAGGGCTGCCATTTTTGTTCCTATCAGCATCACTCTTAATTTCATGGGCCCTCCCTGCTTTGTTGGAAATGCAGGAATTATGCATATGCTTGCTACCATCTTATTTTGCTAGTTATTTCTTTGGTAATAAGATGCCCTAATGTAACAAACCAAACAGTTGCTATGTTATATTCTTTGTATTAACCTTTTCCATGCAGATTCATAGCGAAGGGAGCAGAGGGGGACACTTGCCCCGCAATGGGCACAAGTCCAAGGGAGCACGAGACCTGACAGGAAGGGGAAGGCATTTCTGCTAACAGGATGCTGCTACTAGCGACCATTTTTCTTGAAATTGGGGTGGGAGCAATTTAGAGATTGCCCCTAGGTGCTTGTTACTTTTGTTAAGCCCCTGATTCCATGAAGTAAGAATTGCCTCCATTTATGATGTATAATAATTCCCTACCAATGATATTTTCATATCTCTTAAGCTTTTCTTGTCTTTCTTTTGCTATAGGTTTTTTGATGCAGGACCCTTTTGGAACAAATAACAGAAATCTTACATTAACTTAAGAAAAAAAGGGAGGGGAGGGGAATTTATCAGCTTGGATAACTCAACGACAAATGGACCTGAGATTGGGGAAAACTAGATCTGGGGACTCATGTGATGTGTGGTCCTTCTGTGTTTCTCTCTCTCTCTCTCTCTGCCTGTCACCTGTTTCATTATCTGGTCAGCTAGAACTAGGTTCACAGGCAGCTCTGGCTACACTTGCTTCAGCCTGTGACCAAGGCCACCAGCAGCACTTAGAGATATCCTAGGGAAGGACTCTGGGTGGCCCAGTCTAGATCATAAGCCCACGCTCATGGTCAAGTGAGGGATGCTGTGCTTGGAGGACTTCCATGGGGTTAAATGGAAAAGACAGGGTTACTGTACTGGGCAGGTAAAGAAAATAAAAGGGCACCACATGTTATAAATAAAACAAATACTGTCTAAAGCCAAAATACAAGCAATTACAAGGAAAAATATTCACATCTAAGTCCCTACCCCAAAGCAATCACTGTTAGTGTTTTGGTATATTTGTTTTAATTTCTTCTGTATGCATCATTAAATTTTTTTTTATTTTTTAGATTTGCTATTTTATTATATTATTTTACCTAATTATATAATGTAAACATATTAAGTGCTAATATAACATCTCTCACACACATGGCAATATAACTTGTAGATGGATTATAGAGCTATTAGGAAAAAAATAATGAAAACATTAGAAGATAGTATATACAAATATGTTTATTATCTCTGGAGAAGGAGAGCCATTTTAAAGAGGAGAGCAAGTTGGATGCAAGGCAAAAGGGTGATATTTTTGACCACAAAAAATCCTTTAAACTTTATGACAAAAGGCACCAAAAAAATTTTTAATATGGGTGAAAGACTGGCAGAAAAATTCTCAACATATAACCAAGGATCTAGCATATATACAGAAACTCTATAAACCAACAAGAAAAATACAAATAATTTAGCAGTATTAAAACAGTTAGATATAATATTAACTTATCATACTGGTAGAAATGTTTAAGCTTTGATAATACTCAGTATTATCAAGAGTAAGGGGAAAGAGGTATTGTAGTCTAATTCAACTGTACGTATCATAATTTTAAAATGCATTTGCCATTTGAAGCCAGCAATTCCACTTGTGGCTTTCTATCCTAGAAAAACATTGGTAGATGGGCCTAAAGGAGCACAGAAAGGGTACTCATTACAGAATTGGTTTTAATAACAACATATTGAAAACAATGTGAATATTCATCAAAAGGAGTATGGTCTAAAAAAACAGGACCCTTTGACACGTGGACCACTATGCAGCAGCTGAAGAGTGAGGGAAATCGCTATGTAGTAAGGAGGGAAAGAGCCGTGGTTATACAATATGATGAATATAACCAATGTCACTGAATTGTAAATGTAAAAAAAAAAAGTGTTGAAATGGCAAATTTATAAATAACAAAAAAATTTCCATATCAATATTTGTGTACATACACATGTGTATATATATGTGTGTGTGTGTGGTGTTTTCACCACACAAAAAAAAACCTAAACTAAAAAAAAGGGGAGCAAAGAGCTCATATTTTTAAATGAAAAAGGCAATTTATAAAATAGTGTTTACAACATGAGCCCATTAATTTTTAAATCAAAACTCCACAGAATATATGATATACTTCTGGAAAAAAAAAAACCAACCCTGTTGCCACCGAGTCGATTCTGACTCCTAGTGACTACCACAGAGTAGAACTGACCCACAGGGCTTCCAAGGAGTACCTGGTGGATTTGAACTGCTGACCTTTTGGCTAGCAGCCAAGCTCTTAACCACTGTGCCCTCTACGTAGTATGATTTAGATAGAAAGATAGATGGATGATGGAGTGTCCAAAGGATACCTTCCAACCTCTGTGGAGGTGAACAGGATTAAGGGAAAAGGCAAAGGAGGCCTCCCATTTCCTATATTTTTTTGATTTTTTTTAGAAAAAAATGTATTCCTGTATTACATAGTTATTTTAACAATAAAGAGTAAAAACTCTTCATAGCATCAATTTTGACTCTGGAATGTTCTGTCAAACAGATATGCCATGATTCCACCATTCTTGCTACTTTAAATAGGGTATTGTCCACGTTTTACAGAAAGCACTAGTCATTTTTTGGATTTTTTCCTCAAGATCAGCAGCAGAGGTGGTATCAGTGGAGGTCAAGCTTGTGCACGTTTTCTTGATACATTTTACTAGACAGCTTCCTAAAAAAGTTGCTACAGTGTACTATCGCTACACTCTGACCCCCATGTGAAAGTGATGGTTTCATTGAACACTCCTCTTTGATCTCTTCTTGCTCTTTCCATCTTTGCCTCCCTTTGCTACCTTGATAAGTGTTCCATCAAATCTCAGTTTGTTTTAATTTACTTCTTTGATCATTAACAAAGAGAAGTATTTCCCCATGTGTTCAAGTTTTATATTCTCTTCTGCACATTCTTTTCTTATCCTTTGCTCATAAAAAAAAATTGCTCATAGAGTCCACATTTTTCTTATCCACTTGAGTGAACTCTCTACATTTAAAAATCCTGTCTTCATATTTTCTATAAATATTTTTATAGCTTTGTTGTTTGTCTTTAAATTTCAAAAAAAATTTTTTTTTCCCTCCCAAAAGCTTTAGATTTACCAGGGGGCTTTCTTTTCCTTTCTTCATTGGTTTCATTTACAAATTCTTATCACTATTTTTTCCCAGTGTTTATACTAATGACCTCTGGTAGATTTCATCCCTTATCACTTTTCTTCAATTCCTGTTTTCTTTTTTAAGTCCTCTTGTAGCATGGCTTCATTTCAATCACCATTATTTTGTTTATATGCTTATCTAACATAATAATTTCCTTATACTCCAGAATATGCAGTTCCTGGAATGAATTCTTAAAATTTAATTTTCAGATGGGATTCTCATTCACTTAGTTATTGATTGCATGCCTTCCAGCCTACATTTCAGTTAATAAAAACCAGTTGCTGTCGAGCCGACTCTGACTCATGGTAACCCCATGTGTGTCAGAGCAGAAGGGTGCTCCACATGGCAGCTGGGTGAGGAGTAGCTCCATAGGGTTTTCAATGGCTGATTTTTCAAAAGCAGACTGCCAGGCCTTTCTTCTGAGGTACCTCTGGGTGGACTCGAATATCTGACCTTTTGGTTAGCTGCAGAGCACTTTAAGCATTTGCACCACCTAGGGACTCCGCTTTGTTCATTCTTTCATCCTGATAGAAAATATTTCTAAATTTGAATAATAATAATATCTCTAACAGGCAATATTTTCCAAAATACTAAACCTAGCCTCCTTAAAGTATTCAACATTAACACAAATGTGAGCACACAAATGGCTGGTGCAGCGCTGTCCAGTAGAATATCCTGCCATGATGGAAATGACTTGTATCTGCACTGTCCAATACGGTAATCACTAGACACACGTAGCTATGGGGCAATTGAAACGTGGCTCATGAGGCTGAGAAGCCAAATTCTCTATTTCATTTTAATTAAATGTAAATAACCACATGTGACGGGTGACTACTGTAGGGGGCAGTGCAGGATTAAACCTTCCAAGGGTCACTTTTCACTTTCCAGAGCCATTTTAAGATGAACCTGACTAAGCTAATTAACAAACAGAAATCATAGCTGTGATTTTTTGCTATAAATCCAAGCTACCGTAACTATGCTTTTCTCACCTAACCACCTCATTTCAAAAACCTAATGTTTTAGAATTATTCGCTTACATTTAATAATTCTTATGTATCACCTACGTCAAGTTTACAGTTAGGCTATTTTCAGACTCGAGGATGTAAATCCTCAAAAGCTCCCAATCTACCCCCTTTGCCTCTGGTACTATCTTTATTTATACCATTTTAGTCACTGTATTTGTTGTTTTATTCTCAAGCCATTCCAGGGGAGAAAGTACCTGAATTAACCCTAGGAGCATATTGACAGTCTTGAAAGCCATAAAACATAATAAGGCATCAGCACATGCTGACTTAAATGCTCCTGTGATTCCTTAAAAGTTAGTTGTAGGTTTCTCTTTGTTGTTATGCCTGTTAAGATGGGAAAATGAGAGAGAATTTTGTAAATAGTGTAAAAATTCCTCAGTGCTCACCATACTAGGGTATAGAATTTTCCCTAAAAAACATTGTAGATATGACAACTGTTAATCTGGTCTCCGGGACATGAATATTTGGGGGACAGCTGGGTGGGAAGTAAAGAAACCAGAAAAAACAAAACAAAACAAAAAAACACCCATTGCCGTGGGGGAGATTCCAAGTCATGGCAACCTAGAGGGCAGAGTAGAGAACTGCCCCATAGGGTTTCCAAGGCAGTACTCTTTAGGGAAGCAGATTGCTACATCTTTTCTTCTGTAGAGCTGCTGACCTTTTCATTAGCAGTTGAGTACTTAACCATTGCATTACCCTCCCCCCCCCAAAAAAAAAACCATCATTGTGGAGTCAATTCTGACTCATAGAGACCGTATAGGATAGAGTAGAACTGCCCCATAGGCAGGGACAGATTACTCAGTAAGCAAGGTAAGCACGTGATTAAAAAAAAAAAGGTTTTTTTTGTGATTAGGGAATCAACAAAACAGGGGCACCAGTTGTCCAAAGCAAAGACCCATAGATGCCAAGCGGAGAGCACACAAGGAAAAGCGAGCAAACACCACAGTGGAAGGCAACTGGTAGGACACTAAATGAAATCAATACCAGCTCCAGTGCACGAGAATGTGTCAGCAGAAATAAAGTTCACACAGGGTCATGAGGAAGCCCACTTGCAAGGTTGTTTCAGCTATGAGGCCCCTACCACTTCAACACTTTTGCTGACATGTTTCCTACGGTTGTCTCCGGTGTAATTGAAACTCCTTATCTCGGTGCGTCCTTTGGAACTATACTATTCCTTTCTAATAAACAAAAGGTGGGGGTGCGCTGTCAAGTCTAATTCTTGCTACTTTCACCTGATATGCAACTGGATTCAATACGAGTGGTTACTGGGCAAGGGTGGATTATATGAATAGATAACCCACTGCCGTCGAGTCAATTCTGACTCATAGCGACCCTGCAGGACAGAGTAGAACTGCCCCACAGGGTTTCCAAGGAGCTCCTGGTGGATTCAAACTGCTGACCTTTTGGTTAGCAGCTGTAGCACTTAACCACTACGCCACCAGGGTTTCCATGAATAGATAACAGGTCTCTAATCCATTTTGGGAGAACCATCTTGTACATCTACGTCTGCTGATGCAGCAATTCCAGCCAGGAGGGCCAGCAATGCTCTTTGGTAAATGGCCAATGGGAACTCCAGCCTATATAACTCACATATCCTGTTTGAATGTGTGAGTAAGTGGAGGAGGAGCCACCAAGATCATCAGTGTTTAGGGCCTTCACGTGTCTTAATCAGGTCCGTGCTCCTAAATTTCCCAGGCTGCCAATCTTTCTTCCAAAGAGCGGCTGGGGGGTTGGCACCGCCAGCCTTTCAGTTAGCAGCTGAGCAGTTAACCACTGCGCCATCAGGGGCCCTTCTGATGAGCAGTAGCAGCCTTGGTAATCTTCCATTTCTTTCTCAACATGGATGCAGAGAAACTTGCTATGTTTTTTTGTCCTCCCCGTAAAAGCTAAGGCTGGAGCTACTTGTCCCACCACCTTCTGCATAGAAACCCCACTCTCCTAGTGTCCCAAGGTGGCTCCACTTAGTCACCCAGTCACAGCCATTACTGCCACCTGATGGCTGGCGCTCTCTTGCCACATGGTAGGCAAAGCTAACTTCTAAGACCTTGGCCTAAACCGAAATTTCAAACAAAATCTAGTGTAAATGTTTTTGTTACTTGATCCTTTACAGAACTTAAGAAGAGACAAGAAAAATGAAGAGGAACAGAGGACAAGTAGGGTGCATCACAAGAAAATTACGAGCAGCCTTGGATCTTTGCTAATTTACTATGTTGTACATAATAATCCACACATAGTCAAGAGGTTCTATTTATTTACCTTAAGTGTGTCCTTCAGAAATGTAGAACTATTTTTCTTATTCAATTCTTAGTGAAGAGAAGAAATAGCTAGTTATGATCTTGGATTTAAATATAATGATCTTTAATGTTATTTTCTAAATTCTTTTTCATTAGGTCTTTAATACAGAGTTCCAACCACTATGTCATTGTCATTTCACCCATGCTTTTTCATGACTTAAAAAAAAAAAATCCTAACTAATAATCAGTTGCTGTAGCGTCAGTTCCAACTCATGGTAGAATTGTGCTTCATAGGGTTTTCAGTAGCTAATTTTTTAGAAGTAGATTGCCAGGTCTTTCTTCCAAGATGCCTGCAACGTTTTGGTTAGAAACTGAGTATGTTAACCGTTTGCACCACCCAGGGACTCCTTTTTAACACTACTTCCATATTATTCTGTTGTTGGCGTGTGGCCTTGAGTCAACTCATAATGACCACATAGGACAGAGTAGAACCACTCCACAGGGTTTCCAGGGCTCTGATCTTTATGAAAACATATTGCCACATCTTTCTCCCACAAAACTGGTGAGTTTGAACCACAGACCTTTTGGTTAGCAGCTGAGTGCTTAACTGTGTCACCAGGGCTCCTATGCTGCTACTGTTGTTGTTAGGTGCTATTAAGTCAGTTCTGACTCATAGCAACCCTGTGTACAACAGAACCAAATACCACCTGGTCCTGTGCCATCCTCACAATCGCTGCTAGGTTTGAACCCATTGTTGCAGCCACTATGTCTGTCTACCTTGTTCAGGGTCTTCCTCTTTTTCCAACCATGATGCCCTTCTCCAGGAACTGGTCCCTCCCAATAACATGTCCAAAGTACATGAGATGAAGTCTCACCATTCTCGCTTTTAGGGAGCATTCTGGCTGTACTTCTCTAAAGACAGATTTGTTCATTCTTCTGGTGGTCCATGGTATATTCAACGTTCTTTGCCAAAGGCATCAGTTCTTCTTCCATCTTCCTTATTCATTGTCCAGCTTGCATATAAGGCAGTTGAAAATACCATGGCTTGGGGCAGGCATGCCTTAGTCCTCAAAGTGACATTTTTGTTTTTTAACACATTAAAGAGGTCTTTTGCAGAAGGTTTGCCAATGTAATACATCCTTTGAGTTCTTGACTGCTGCTTCCATGGGTGTTGATTTTGAATTCAAGTAAAATGAAATCCTTACAACTTCAATCTTTTCCCCATTTATCATGATGTCGTTTATTGGCCCAGTTGTAAGGATTTTTGTTTTCTTTATGTTGAGGTGTAATCCATACTGAAGGCTGTGGTTTTTGATCTTCATCAGTATGTGCTTCAAATCCTCTTCACTTTCAGCAAGCAAGGTTGTGTCATCCGCATATTGCCGGTTATTAATGAGACTTCCTCCAATCCTGATACCCCGTCCTTTTTCATATAGTCCAGCTTCTCAGGTTATTTGCTCAGCATACAAATTTAATAAGTGTGATGAAAGGGTACAACCTGATAGACACATTTCCTGACTTTAAACCATGCAGTATCCCCATGTTCTGTTCTAATGACTGCCTCTTGATCTTTAGGTGCCTCCTGAGCACAATTAAGTGCTCAGGAATTCCCATTCTTCTCAATGTTATCCATAAGTTGTTATGATCCTCACAGTCAGATGCCTTTGCGTAGTCAGTAAAACACAGGTAAACATCTTTCTGGTATTCTCTGCTTTCAGCCAGGATCCGTCTGACATCAGTTATGATATCCCTCATTCCTATTAGTGATACCATTTTCCTGCCAGCTTTATATACCTCTCTCCCAATCTCAGGTCATGTTCAGCTTGTTGTTCTCAATGTCCTCTGTATCTCTTATACATACCTTGCAAATAATCAGTTCAGTCATTGCCTATCCAGGAGATTTCTGTTTTCTAGAATCTAAAATCCAGTGTTGCCCTAAGTATATGAGCTTCCATCTTTAGAATGGCATTCAGCTTGAGTTTCTCAGGCCTGTAGATATTCCCTGCCAGACACGGCCACATAATTTGCGGGGCCCAACCCAAAATGAATATGTGTGTCTCTTTATTAAAAAAGGCAGTGGCAAGAGAGCATTAAACCAAGTGAGGAAAAAGGAGTATAAGATCCAGAGCTCAGGTGGATAGATTGACTTTGCATAGGAGAAAGAACATTGATTTGTCTAATGCAGGAGAAAGGGCCTTCTAAGAATGGGTGTAGATGCAGATTGTAGGGGGACAGACAGGAATTTGATTCAGTTCAAACCCAAGGTGTTCTATTTTCTTTGTGAAAGAGCAGAGGATATGCTGGTGGGTTTAAGGAGAGTGGTGGAAATTGGGACTGGCCCCGTAGATGAATGAGGAAGTAGCAAGTCCAGTCCAAGTCATGGCTTGAAGGAAGAGCAGCTGAAATTGGCTCCCAAGAAAGGTTGAGTGTTTCCATTCTGCAGGACTACGTGATATTCTCCAGTGTTTCTCTGGCATACAAGTGAAGGAGCCTGTGGTACAGTGGTTAAAGTACTCAGCAGCTAACCTCAAGGCCCGCAGTTTGAACCCACCAGCTGTTCCTCGGGAGAAAGATGTGGCAGTCTGCTTCTGTAAAGATTTACAGCTTTGGAAACCCTATGAGACAGCCCTACTGTGTCCTATAGGGTCACTATGAGTTGGAATCCACTTGATGACAGTGGGTTTGGTTTTGGCACAGAAATGAAGGTGAAAGCATTTGATACACAGCAATGATTCTAAAAGTGCAGTCCATGGACTAGCAATATCAACATTACCTGGGAACCTGTTAGAAATGCCAAATCTCAGACCAGGCCCCTGACATACTGAATCAGAAACTCAAAGGGTGGGGCCCAGAAATCTGTGTGTTAACAAACCCTCCAGATGATTCTGTTGCCATTGTTAGCTGCTGACTCGTGGTGATCCCACGAGAGTCTGATGTTCTCTACAAATTGAGACCCACTGAGCTAGATCATTGCTACTCAAAGTGTGTCTGCAGGCTGGCAGCATCAACTTCACCTGGGAGCTCCTGAGAGCTGCAAAATCTCAGTCTCTCCTTCCCCCAGGGCTACTGAATTAGAATCCGAATTTTAACAAGATCCCCAAGTAGTTCCAGTGAAGACTAAGTTAAGAAGCACTGAACTTGGTGGGTTACCTTTCCTAGGGGTATTTGTAGGTTACCAGTGGATTCTTGAGGACCTAAATGACTGCGGCGGGCGGGGGGAGCGGGGGGGACTTTTTTTTTTAATATTTATTTTTTGTACTTTAGATGGAAGTTTACAGAGCAAACTAGTTTCTCATTAAAAAATTAATACACACGTTGTTTTGTGACATTGATTGTCAACACAACATGTCAACACTCTCCCCTTCTTGACCTTGGATTCCCCATTACCAGCTTTCCTGTCCCCTCCTGCCTTCTAATCCTTGCCCCTGGGCTGGTGTGCCTATTTAGTCTCATTTTGTTTTATGGGCCTGTCCCATCTTTGGGTGGACGGTGAACCTCAAGGAGTGACTTCATTACTGAGTTAAAAGCGTGTGCAGAGGCCATAGTCTTGGGGTTTTCTCCAGTCTCTATCAGACCAACAAGTTTGGTCGTTTTTTGTGAGTTAGAATTTTGTTCTACATTTTTCTCCAGCTCTCTCTGGGACCCTCTACTGTGATCCCTGTCAGAGCAGTCTGTGGTGGTAGCCAGGCACCATCTAGTTGTGCTGGACTCCGTCTGGTGGAGACTGTGGTAGTTGTGATCCATTACCCCTTTGGACTAAACTTTCCCTTGTCTTTGGTTTTCTTCATTCTCACTTGCTCCAGACAGGGTGAAACCAGTGGAGTATCTTAGATGGCTGCTCACAAGCTTTTAAGACCCTAGACGCCACCTACCAAAGTAGAATGTAGAACATTTTCTTTATGAACTATGTTATGCCAATTGATCTAGATGTTCCCCCAGACCATGAAGGGGAGTAACTTCTAATGGAGTAATTTCAGATTCAATTCAAATTTGCACTCTTAACAAGTTACAAGGTGATACTGGTGCTGCTGGTCCAAGTGCCACGCTTTCAGAACATATGAAACATCTGTGACAGACTTCCTCTCCAGCAGTGTCCTTCCTTCATTCCTTTGTCTTTCCAGGTCTATCACCCATTTTTTAATTGCCAGTAACAGTAGAAAGCCAGTAGGATTTGTGTCTCAGACCTGCTCCTCCCTAGAAGGGTCATCTTCTGACTTGAACCGTCTAAGGACCAATGCTTTCTCTTGGCATGCCCAGGATTGTGTGCTCAAAAGTGTGTGGGGGGAAAATGTCTGTGGGACATTATATACTCCACTTATGTCAAAATTTGGCAAAAAGAATGGTTTTCGTCCCCCTGTGAGCAAGAGCTCTTTACCAAAAACAAACAAAACTCAAACTCATTGCCGTGGAATTGATTCTGACTCATAGCAACCTGACAGGACAGAGTAGAACTGTCCCATAGCGTCTCTTAAGAGCAGCTGGTGGATTCAAACAGTCGACCTTTTTGGTTAGCAGCCAAGCTCTTAACCAACCACTGTGCCATCAGGGCTCCAAGTGCTCTCTGTACCCTGTAAAATACGCCAGGGTCCTCAGCACTAAAGGCTGTGGTTGGCTACAGAAAACCAAACAAGTCTCTAACAATAAGGGCAAGCCTGGGCACCGTTTCACCTCTACCCTGTGCTATTTAAAGGGAGCAGAAAGGGAACCTGTTCTTCAGCTGCACCACAATTTTTCTTATGTATTCCAATGGATCTAGGTGGGGTAAAGGGGAGAAGTTTTTGAAAAGTTTCTAATTTTAAAGGTGTGTATTTTGGTGGGTTTTCTGTTTTGTTTTGCTTTTTTCTTTTTTTAACTTCCAATTAGATGAGTCAGTCTGGAGCCCTTTTGGTGCTAAAAGAGGCTTCCGTGTTTATTCCCCACCCCCGCCTTTTTCCATGCACATTTAAAGAGGTGATAATTCTGAGCCCCATTTCCTTCTGCTTGCTCCCTAATGTTCTCCTACTGCTCAGTCCCCCTAAGTAAAATCTTTAAAGCTCTCTCCAAGGGTACAATTATCTTGAACAGTTACTCTCTGTCAATGGAGTCCCTGGGTGACACAATCGTTAACACACTTGACTGTTAACAGAAAGGTTGGAAGTTTGAGTCCACCCAGAGGTGCCTCAGAAGAAAGGCCTGGCAATCTACTGCCAAAAAATCAGCCATTAAAAACCCTATGGAACACAGTTCTACTCTGACACACGTGGAGTTGCCATGAGTCAGATTTGACTCAGTGGGAATGGGTTGTGAGGACAATGATGGTTCAGCGGTAGAATTTTCACCCTCCATACAGGAGACCAGCATGGATTCCCTGCCAGTGTACCTCATGAGCAGACACCACCTATTTGTCAGTGGAGGTTTGGGTGTTGTTATGATGCTGTCTAGTCTTTAGTGGAGCTTCCAGGCTAACAGGAACCTGGGTAATAGGCCTGGTGATCTACTGAAAATCAGCCAATGAAAACCCTCTGGATCACACCAGTCTGATCCTCAACCAATCATGAGGGTAGTGCAGGACTGGCAGTGTTTTGTTTCTTTTGTGTGTGAGGTCACCACCAGTCAGGGGCCAGCTTGAGGGCAACTAAGGATAATAGCATCCATCAACACCTTAGCCAGAATTTATTTGTGATGGGTTAAGCCCTCGTTAGCAAGTCTTCGAAATCAGGAGAAAGAAATTTTGTGGCAAAATGGATGAGGGTAGAATCAGGGAAGGTGTAGGGTACAAAGTGCTGCACACAGGGATCCTTGTGATAAAACTATTCTGCATCTTGACTGGTGGTGATACCACGAATGTACACATGTAATAAAGTCACATAATTAAACAAACACACACACACCCCAGTGCATGTAAAACTGGTGAAATCTGAATAAGGCGGATTGAATCAATCTCCATGTCCTAGTTGTGATACCCTACTATACTAATTTAAGATGTTACTTTTGAGGGAAACTAGTCATAGGGTATATGGAATCTCTCTGTATTTTTTCTTACAACTGCATGTGAATCTACAGTTGTCTCAAAATAAAAGGTTTTCTTTCTTTTTCTTTTTAAAGTGCTGCAGTGAGGACAGGCCTGGTGGATGTCAGAAGCAGAGTCCTGAGCAGCCAGGCAGCAAGAGGACAGTAGGGGCCCAGAGAGGAGATGATGACCCTGATTTAAAGGAGAGGCACAGAAGAGAAGATGGCACACATTTCCAAGGAAAACTTAATTCTCCTGTAGTTAAATTGTACCATGAGGACAATGTGGTCTGCCACCAAGCCATGAGTTCTAGAATGATGATCCATCAGATGCTGAAAGCAAAAACAATAAATAGCTATCATTTATTGAGGGCCCACCAGGTGCCACGCTTTTACATGAGTTATCTTATTTGATAACTCACAATAGCACTATGGGGTAGGTCCTGTTATTAGATCCGTTTTACAAATGATGAAACCAAGGCACAGAGAGATTAAGAAACCTAACTGCCAACTGGCAGAACCAGGATTTGTCTGATTTCATCATCATCATCATCACTAGCACTAACTGAGGGCTTGCAGCCTGCCAGGAATATTGTCTTAGATGCTTTTCTCTTCATGAGGAAGGACGTGTTCTATCACCATACCATAATTTCTGAAAAACTCTCCATTGTATATTGGCATCAAATAACTACATTTGTCTGCTTTATACTTACTAAATGCCAGACACCTTATGTGAATTATCTCATTAAATATTCTGAGCAAGTCTGGATGTATCATCTCCATATTATTGATGAGAAAAACAGAAGCTCAGAGAAGTTAAATGCCTTGTCCAAAAGCAGAGAACCAACTCATGGCAGCCCAGTGGAGGCACTCAGGCCGTGGGGCTCCAGAGCTAGCCTTTCACCTCTGAGCTCTGCTGGCTCCAACCCAGGAATCCAAGACTCAGCCATTTAATTTTCCCCCAAAGTTAGATGCTTTTCAGGCTCCTAGTATCCACTGGCCAGGCATGAATCGGTTTTATTTTGCCTGGAGTGCAACAGATATAGATTTTGCATGTTCATGTTGCAAACTACACCCTTGGAACTTTCCTTGCTACGTTTGTATATTAGTTACTCAAGGCACAGACAAGTTTTTTACACTTACATGGTTCAATACACAGTAGCAGCAAGTACAACTCAGTGTTTAATAAGTCTTCTTTAGTGGTGATGGTAAGCAAGTCAAAGTCCTGCCAACATTCAGCTCGATAACTTTGGGTAATCAGGAGGGACAAATTGCTGGAGAAGGACATGGTGTATGGTAAAGTGGAGGGCCAGCGAAGGTGAGGGAAACCCTCAATGAGACAAGTTGACACAATGGCCGCATCGATGGACTCAGACATACCAACGATGAAGAAGGTGGTACAGGATTGGGTAAGGTTTTGTTCTATTGTACGTGGGGTCGCCATAAGTTGGAGTTGACTCTAGGGAAACGAACTACAAACGATGACGGTAATGATGACATTTCACTTTGAAGGTGCACAAGAAACAATACAAACATCTCTTAACATATCAGCCATCCACACGCTCAGTTTCTCTCACTCTTGTGTTACTTCAAGGCATCTGGTAGGGGGTTGAGGACTTAAACGGTTATCTATCAGTCCCTTCTGGGGATCCCATGTGTGTAGAGTAGAACTGCACCCCACAGGGCTTTTAAGGCTGTGACCTTGCAGAAGCAGATTGCCAGACCTGCCTTCTGAGGTGCCTCTGAGTAAGTTCAAACCACTAACCTTTCAGTTATTAGTCCAGCATTTAACCATTTGTGCCACCCAGGGGTTTAAAAAAAAAAAAAAATTTTTTTTTTTTTTAAGTGGCAGGGACACATTCTGGTACTTCATCACCCTGTAATCACTGAGACTGTACACATGAACTCATGAGGAAGTTGTCAGAGAAGCTTCTTGCAGGCTGCTGGGGTTGACCAAAGAAAATCACAGCATCTCAGCCACAGGCTCTGGGTTACAAAGTGGAATCTTGCTCAGCTGTGGGCCTTGTACACTTTCACTTTTCTGTTGGGGAACACACCCACTCCGAGCCAACTCCATGTCCTGGTTTTCCCCCTCGCTTCCTTCCCCTTCTTTCCCCTCTGGCAGCAGGCTGCCTGTAAACATGCCTGGCTCACAGAAAGAGGCAACTGCTATTGGAGGAGCTGTTTCTGGCCTCCCCTATGCCAAGCTTTGGAGCTGTCAGTTACTTGTACAGTGTGAGCTAGATTTTGGCGCCACAGCTGGGAGTGAGGCTTTTGTTCCATAACAAAAACAAGAGCCTGACTGGCAGGGCTGCCAGCGCCCAGCCCGCCAAGGCGGGCATAAAGGAGCCCGCGTGGTGAATGTTTGTGACCTGTCATTAGAGATAGCTCCCTCTGCTTCCAAATGATCACATGAAAACAATGTGGCAAATTATGTTTGTACCAGCAACGACCCTGCTCCAGCCGTGGAGGTGAATAGTATGCACCAGGCTGTAATAGCGGGCCTGTTAGCTCAGGTGGACATGCACTTTGGTGATAGTCCACTGAGTCATTTCCAGCGCTTTTTGTCTCTGCTGTCAAGGAACTTATGTTTTCCTGTCCTTCAGGCTGAAACAAGTTAAATGATTAAAAAAAAAAAAAAAAAAATTGCCATCCAGTCGATTCTGACTCATAGCGACCCTATAGTTAAATGATAGATTCATTTAGTCCAAGAGGAAAAGCTAGGAATTAAATGTCATAATGCAGTTTACTCGATTTGGTGGTCTTTTTTTTTTTTTTGTCACAAATACACAGAGATAGTCTCCACTATGTTGTTTGTTCGATTTTTGTGCGAGAGATGCTCAAAGCACGTCCACATTCAGGTTGCTGCCTACTTCGAGAAAATTCGTGCGTGAAAACCTAAATCCAAAAGACAGATGGATTAGGGTGGGTATTCTCATTTAAAAAAAAAAAAAAAAATTCTTCAAGTTTCAAAAGCATTTGGAAGACTTCAGAGCATCCCTCCACCCCCACAAAAAATCCCACCTCGATCAGTGGTGCTGATATCTACGGTGTCACAATCCTTCAGCTTTAGACTCAGTCTTGCTGAAATGAAAATACCTTTGAGGAAATAATGAGGTTAGAGATAGTCATTTGCACCTCAATACGAATGAGTTTAATCATTTTGTTCTTGAGAACAGGTTTTCAGGAAGGAAAGAAACTGGGTGTAACTGAATTCCTAAAAGGAGGCAGAGAAACAACATGGGTGGCAATGAATGCATAAAAAGGTGAAACCGACTTGGAGTTTGGCTGGCAGGTTTTGCCACAACACGATATCCGTATGAGTGGCAAGCTCTTTGACAGGCCTTTTCGTGCCTTGCCAAACTCCAGGATCATGCATGAGAAAAAGACTAAATATGCTCCCCAGTTCGAGATGTGAACTCACCAAAACTGTCAGAATATCCTACCACTATAAGTCTCCATGATTCAACCAAAAGTTAACCAAAGTAAAATTACTCAAAGAATGGTGTTTTAGTTATCTAGTGACGTTATAACAAACACTGCAAGTGGATGGCTTCAATGAACAGAAGCTCATTCTCTGACAGTCTAGTAGGCTATAAATCCAAATTCAGGGCATCAGCTCCAGGAGAAGGCCTTTTCTTTCTGTCAGCACTGGAGGAAGGTCAATCTTCCCCTGGACTAGGAGTTTCTCAGTGCATGGACTCTGGGTCCAAAGGACACACTCTTCTCCTGGCACTACTTTCTTGGTGGAGTGAGATCTCCATGTCTCTCTGCTCACTTCTTTCTTTTATATTTTGAAAGAGATTGGCTGAAGACACACTCTAACTTGTAGATTGAGTCCTGCCTCATTAACATAACTGCCACTAATCCCATTTCATTAATATCATAGAGATAGGATTTACTACACATAGGAAAATCACATCAGATGACAAAATGGTGGACAATCACACAATACTGGGAATCATGGCCTAGCCAAATTGATACATACATTTTTGGGGGACACAATTCAATCCATGACAAAAGGCATGGGAACGGTTCTGGGAATGACTGTGGAAGAATCAGGAAAAGATATCTGTGCATGTTCAAGGGAGATTTCTGAAGCTACAGAGTTGGGTCCGGGTAGAATTCCATGAACAGAGGCATTCCTCAGATATGATTACAAAGGTGTCCATTAAGTCTAGTGTTTCTGAGGCTGACTCTGATTTTCTGATTACCACTCCTCCAATGTCACTGTCAGTCTTAGGGCTATAGTTAAAAGAAAAAAAAGAAAAGATTGGTTTGATTGATTTTTGTTGCTTTAAATTGAAGAGCTGTTGCTCATACTTCAGTATATTCTTTCACTCCTTGTTTCATTTCCCTGGGCCTTTCCACCCACCTCTCTACCTTGACTTGTGAGTTGCTCAGACCAAATGAGTCAGTGAAGATGGGAATGTTAATTTAACTGAATATGTGTCTGTCAATATTAGTTTTGAAGATGTTTTGGCACCCTGAAATAATGAACAACCAATAAAAGAAAAATTCAAAGGCAGACTTCCAAGAAGATGATATAGCTTAAACTTTAAGGCCCCTCCCTAGGCTGAGCGCCCTCCCCCAAGAGAAGGAGAAGCAGCAGTAAGTGTAGCATGTGCTTGAGTTCAGGAGGGCTGCTCTGACCTGGGGTCACTCTGTATATTCACTTTTTTTTTTTTTAAATCACCTTTACTGAGTTATAATACATATACCATAAAATTTATCCATTTAAACTGTACAATTCACTGTTCTTTAGTATATTCACAGAGTTGTGTAATCATTACCATAATCTAATTTTAGAACACTTTCATTCACCCAAAAAGAAACAGCACACCAATTAATAGTCACTCCCCATTCCTGTCTCTACTCTCTAGCCCTAGGCCACAACTACTCTTTTCTCTGTCTCTATGGATTTGCCTATTCTGGTCTTTTGTAACTGACTAATTTCATTTAGCATAACCTTGTCAAGGTTCATCCATGTTGTAGCATGTATTAGAACTTCAATCCTTTTTATTGCAGAATAATAGTCCATGGTATGGATATATCACATTTTTCTTATCCACTCATCACTTGATGGATATTTGGGTTGTTTGTATATTTACTTTTGTATCTATTTTGGTATGTCCTGCTGGTTGTCCTGGAGTTATGGGCAGGATTGGCAGACTGCCAGTACTACCTACAGGTCTACCTGGCCTCCTGTGACAGCCTGCCTCTGGTGGTTGTCAGGGAACATTTGGACTCTATCTATGACCCTCAGAAAAAGGAACTGAACCTGAGGATTCTCTGTGTCCTGCTCAAGAAACTCAGGTTTCCTGGTGTCCTGTGGGAGTAGCTCACTGAAGGCAGGGAGATGGGAAGAGGAAGGAATGCAAGGGCCTGGCTGAGCCTGACCAGCTGCAGGTAAATTGGCTGAAAGGGCCATGCCAGACAAGATCAAAGAGCTGAGGTTTTCTGAAGGCTTGCTATAGCAAGAGACCCTGCCTGAGTAAGAAACTGGAGGAAATTATAGATGTGGCATTGCTCATAAGGTGTAAGAAATTTTTCTAAACTGCTAATATTTTTTTTAAATTATCAACCATATTAAAAAAAACAAAAATAGCTGTTGAGGCTATTTATGTACAACAAAACACCTCATGGGTTTTGGTTTGTTAGTTTGGGGGTTTGGGGTTATGGCTTCGTGGCACGTCCCAGTTAATTGGCCCAATATAGCTTTTAGTGTTTCTTTTCTACCTCCTAGTTTGTTGCGTAGTGCCTGGGGTCTTAAAATCTTGCAAGCGGCCATACAAGGGAAAACAATTGGTCTCTATTTGCCTGGAGCAACAGAAGAAGAAAGTCAGGAATAGGAGGAGGAAATGGAACGCGTGGTTAATTGCCTCCACAAACAACTGCTTCTTTGCCATGAGACCAGAAGAACTGGATGGTACCCAGTTATCATTACTGGACTTTTTGGTTAAAAATTCTAAAGAAGAATCCTGATCAAAAGGGGGAAGAATGAGGATCAGAATTTAAATTCTCATAGGATCCAGACTTTCTAGAGCCACTGAGGCTGGATAAACCCCTAAAACTACTGCCCTGAGATCATCTTTAACCCTGAAACCATAAACCAAAAATGTCTCCTGAACCCTTTAAGCGAAACAACAGTCTAGCTTCAGTAGTAAAGAATTCCTGTTGTGAGCATTGTACTCTTTTAAAGAACTTACTATATGGGATCAAATTGGTATCAGCAACTGGAAAAGATAGATTGAAAGCTTAGGGGAAAATGAGCTTTTGTCAACAGGGGAGGAACAAATCAGAAAAAGGAGGATGAGAAGATTGCACAATTTGAAGAATGTAATCAATATCACTGTAACGTACATGCAGAAATTTTTGAATTGGAGTATGCTTTGCTGTGTATATTTTTAACATCAGTAAAGAAAAATTATCAACCATACTAAAGGAATGACTGGATTATCATTCTACTCTTTCAATGGAAAATTGTATTACAAAATTGTTGTCATATGAAGAAGTTACCCAAAAGTACCCAGGTGGGAACAACCTAAATGTTCGTAAACAGATGAATGGATTAAAAAAAAAAAAAAAAAAAAAGTGGTATGTAGATACAATGGAATATTACTCAGCCATAAAAAGAAATGAAGTCCTGAAACATGCTACAACATTGAGAGACTTGAAAACATTATGCTCATTGAGCATTCTCCAGGATAGAACATATGTTAGGTCATAAAACAAGGCTTAATACATTTAAAAAGATAGAAATTATACAAAGTATATTCTCCAAACATAAATAGAGTAACAAGAGGAAATTTGAAAATTCACAAATAAGAAAAATTAAACAACATACTCCTAAACAACAAATGGGTTAAATAAAAAATCACAAGGGAAAATTAGAAAATACTACGAGATGAATGAAAACAAAAACACAACATGCCAAAGTTTATAGAATGCACTTAAAGCAGTGCTCAGAGACAAGTTTATAGCTGCAAATGTCTACATTAAAAAAAATAAAGACCCTAAATCAATAGTCTAGCCACCCACTTTAAGATAATAGAAAAAGAAGAGTCAGCTAAACCCAAAACAAGCAGAAGGAATGACACAATAAAGAATTAAAATAAACAAAACAGAAAATAGAAAAATCAATGAAACAAAAAGTTCGTTTATTGAAAATATCACCAAGATTGGTAATCCTTCAACTAGACTGATAAAGATAAAAAGAGAAAAGGTTCAAATTCCTAAAAATCAGGAATAATGTACCCTATATTACTACCAAACTTTCAGAGATAAAAGTTCATTTATTAGGGAATACTATGAACAATTGTATGGCAACAAATTAGATAACTTAGATGAAACGGATAAATTCCTAGAAACATCCAAACAAACAAAACTGACTCAAGAAGAAATACAAAATCTGAATAGACCTATAACAAATTAAGTGATTGAGTCCATCAAAAAAACTACCAGCGAAGAAAAATTCAGGACTAGATGGCTTCAATGGTGAATTCTACCAAACATTTAAAGAAAAATTAACACCAATCCTTCTTAAACTTTTCCAAAGTAGAGAAGGGAACACTTCCTCAGTTATTTTATGAAGCAGTGTTACCCTGATACCAAAACCAGGAAGGAACCCTGGGGGCACAGTGGTTAAATGATCAGCTGCTAACCAAAAGGTTAGCGGTTCGAACCCACCAGCTGCTTGATGGAAAAAAGATACGGCAGTCTGCTTCCATAAAGATTGCAGACTTGAAAATCCTATGGGACAGTTCTACTGTGTCCTATAGGGTTGCCATGAGTTTGGCAACAGGTACCAAAACCAAAAAAGGCATCATAAGAAAACTACAAACCAATGCCCCTTATGAATATGAATGCAAAAATCGTCAACAAAATACTAGCAAACCAAATTCAACAGCATATGAAACGATTATATTCCACGACCAAGTGGTATTTATCTTAGAAATGCACGGTTGGTTTAACATGTGAAAATCAATCAATGTAATACACTATATGAATAGAATAAAGGGGGGAAAAACATACATGATTATCTGAATAGACTCAGAAAAAGCATTCAATAAAATCCACTACGCCTTCATGATAAAAACATTGAAAAAAAAATGAGTAATAGAGGAAACGTCTTCATCCTGATAAAGGTCATCCATGGAAAACCCACAGCTAGCATACTTAATGGTGAAAGGCTGAAGCTTTCCCCCTAAGATCAGAAACAATGCATGAATATCCACTCTGGCCACTTCTATTTCACCATTGTACTGGAAATTCTCATCAGGGCAATTAGGTAATAAAAAGAAATAAAAAACTGGATAGGAAGAAATAAAACTGTCTCTCTAAGCAGGTGGCATGATCATATGTATAGAGTCCTAACGAATCCACACAAAAACAAAACTATTCAAGCTAATAAATAACTTCATCAAAGCTGCAGGAATCAAAATCAATATACACAAAATCAGTTGTATTTCTATATACTTGCAATGAACAATACAAAAATGAAAGTTAAAAAATAGTTCATTTACAATAGCATCAAGAAGAACAAAACACTTGGTAATAAAGTTAATCAAAGAAGTAAAAGACTTATGGATTAAAATGACAAAAATTTTGAAAGAAATTTTAGAAGATGTAAACAAATATAAAAAAAAATCCCATGTTCATGAATTTAAGCACTCCCTGGTAGTGCAGTCGTTAAGAGCTTGACTGCTAACCAAAAGGTTGGCAGTTGAAATCTACCAGCTGCTCCTTGGAAACCCTATGGAGCATTTCTACTCTGTCCTATAGGGTCGCTATGAGTCAGAATCAAATGGACAGCAAAGGGTTATCATTAAGATGGCAACAGTCCCCAAAGCAATCAATAGGATCAATGCAATCCCTATCAAAATTCTAATGGCCTTTTTTTTTTCTTTTCTCTTTTGGCAGAAATGGATAACACGATCCTAAAATTCATATGGAAAAGCAAAGGATCCCAAATAACAATCTCGAACAAGTACAACAATTTTGGAAGAATTGTACATCCCAGTGGTAATCAAGGAAGTATGATACTGGCATGAGGAAACACATTATAAACCAATGGAACAGTCTTGATAGTCCAGAAATAAACTCGTATTTTTTTTTCTACTTTTATTAGTTTTTGACAAAGGTGATAAGGTATTCCAATGTTCTTTTCAACAAATGGTGGTGGGACAACAGAATATATGCAGGCAAAAGAATAATTTGGACTGCTAGCTCAGAGTACTGGTACTCCCTAACTTACGATGGGTTTTTGTTCTGATGACTCTGTCATAAATGAATTCTGACATAAATCTAATACCTTTTTTTTTTTTTAGTTTTCATTACTATTGCCTTTTATTATCAATATCTTTATAAATGCAATCTTCATTTGTCTTTGGGGGTTGGAAACCTCACATATAAATGTACAGATATATTTTAACATTTACATAGTACATATTACTAACAGTAGGTTGCACCAAAAAAAAAAGAAAACCAACAATAGACAGTCCTAAGTGCAGTTTGCCATAATTCAAAGACATCGTAAGTCAGACATCGTAATCTGTATATATAAAGATTAACTCAACATGGATTGAAAGTTTACTTGTAAGAGCTATAACTATGAAACTCTACAAGGAAAACATAGGAACAAATCTTCATGACCTCAGATTAGGCAAGTGTTTCTTAGATATGACACCAAAAACAAGCAACAAAAGTAAAGTAAATAAACTGGACTCTATCAAAGTTAAAACTCTTGTGCTTCAAAGGACACATTCAAGAAAGTGAAAAGACAATCCACATAATGGGAGAAAATATTTGCAAAGCATATATCTGTTAAGACTCTAGTATCCGGAATACAGAAAGAATTCTTACAACTTAACAATAAAAAAAAAGTCCAATTAAAAAGTGGTCAAAGATCTTGGAAGGAGCCAACATGGAGCTACAGACGGAAGCACCACACCATTCCTCCACAGCAAAGACTTGAATAGCTAAGTAAAACAGAGACAAACATCAATCCTGAAACCCTAAGAGTCGAACGAAGGGATAAAGAACTCAACTGAGCACGGAATGGAATAAGAAACTGACAGAGAACAGAGAGTGAGGAGAGATATGGAGTGGAGTTCCCCTATCACCTAACTTGGCACAGAGGCACCATCTTAGACTCCTCAGACACCGAGATCAGCAGACAGGGAGTATGAAAGGCAGTTTCATGGAGCTCCCAGCAGGAGAGAGAGCACCTGGTAACCAGCAATACATGCTTTCCCACCTACCACCCTTCGGCCCCCTGCTCGGTCTCTGCTGCTTTCCGGTGAGCTGTGGCCACTTGGCTGAGGACATGCCAGCTCCTTGCTGCTTGGATTGGCTCCATCCACACTGGCTGGCTGCTCCAGTGCCATTTGTTTTATTGCTGTTATTCCTTTTTTCAGCTTTTGCTTTCTTCGGTTTCTCTCTCACCTCTCTCACTTACTTTCTGTGTGCCGCCTCCACTCCCTCTTGACAAGATGTGAAGTGCGGCTTGACTGGGGAACCACTTCCCCATTCGGCGCTGCCATGTTGGTGGGCTCCCTGGGGGCATTTTTTTTTCCTTTTGTTTTTCTTCATGTCTCAGTTTCTCATCTCACTCTACCTTCCTTCTTTTCCTGTCTCCTGAATACCTGGCACTGTGTGCTATCTCCGCTCCTTCTAGATAGTCTATGCAGTGCTGCTCAGTTTGGAAACTTCTTCTCTGGTCTGTGAGGACAAGCCAGTGATCTCCCTTGGGGATTTTTTTTTTTCCTTTTTTTAAATCTCTCCCTACCATCCTTCCCTTCTTTTCTCCTGAGCACCTGGTGCCATGTGCTATCTCTGCTCCTTCTTGACGGGCTGTACAGTGCTGCTTGGCTGGGGACCCACTTCTGGTGGGCTCCCTTGGGGTATTTTTTCTTTCTTTCTGCTTTTTTTTTTCTTAGTTTCTTGTCTCTATCTTCCTTCCTCCCAGTCACCTGACATCTTTTTTTTTTTTTTTTCTCAGTTTCTTCTCTCTATCTACATTCCCTCCATTCCGTTCTCCCAACCATCTGGATATGTGTGCCTCTCTCTCTCTCACTCTTTTTTTTAAAATCTAGTTTATCTCTCTCTCCCTTTCTTCCCTTCCTTTCTCCCAACTACCTAGCTGTGGGTGCAATATCTGTCCCTTCTTGATGGGCTGTGCCTCACTGCCTGGAAAGAGAACACTGACACATGGCTTCCCTGGGTCTGCACCACTCCAATGGCAAGTTCCCTCAGCACTTTTTTTGGCCCCTGTTTCTCTCTCCTCCTTCTCTTCTTTCCCATACCTCTTAGATTCACACATCACAACCTCCCTCTTCCTTCTGCCTCCTGCTTAGCTCCACACATCACAACCTACTCTTTCCTGCCTGCCTATCTACACTGTATGCTGAGCATCGTAAGCAGCACAGGCATGGTCTACCAGAACCTGCCCTGCACTGACCCACGGCCCCCCTGTTTGGTCCCAGTCTGTGCCACAAATGACTTATCCCAGGCCCTCCCCTTCTGCTGGATCTGCCCTACTGCACCATAGCTGAGTGGCTGGCCCTGCCCATTGGACAAGGTAGTAAGAAGTATCATGCCCATAGACAAGCAAACAAAGAAGACCATGCAGCCGAATCTGCTCAGACATAACCAAATAAAACAAAAAGCAGGATGAAACAAAAAAATCTACAATCAATAAACAAAGAAAGTAATTACTGAAACAAACAAACAAAACAGGACAGGATGTTGCCAGTAGGTGTCCAAAATAAAACACCAGGTGACCTTCCAGTAGAAGAAAAGGCACTGGAATGACCTGGTAGGGAATTCAAGTCTCTAATATTCAGGGCTATTCACGAGCTGAAGGAAAAAACAGACAAAAATGTGGAAAAATAGACAAAATCATGAAAAATACAGAAAAAAATCATGGAAAAGACAGAAAAACAATGGAAGAAATTCGGAAAAATAGTACAGGACCAAAATGTCAAAATAAATTCACAACTAGAAATCATACAAAAGCAGCAATTAAAAATCCAAAGGATAAAGAACAGGTTTTCTGAAATGGATAGTGTTATAGAAGGTCTGATGAGTAGGTTTGAAACAACTGAAGACAGGATCAGTGAAATTGAAGACAAATACTTGGATACCATTTTGTTTGAGGAAAATCAGAGAAAAGTATGAAGAAACCCTGAGAATGATGTGGAATAAAATCAAAAGCAAAAATCTACAAGTGATCAGAGTTCCAGAACAGGGGACAAAATGGAAAACACAGAGAGGATCATTGAATAATTGCTGACAGAAACCTTCCCTAATATCATAAAAGATGAAAAGCTGACCATCCAAGAAACTCAACAAACCCATATAGGATAGATCCCAAAAGAAAACCACTAAGGCATATCATAATCACACTCACTAAAATCAAAGACAAAGAAAGAATCCTGAGTGTAGCTCAAGAAAAACGAAAAGTCACATACACAGGGAAACAATAAGGCGAAGCTCTGATTACTTGGCAGAAACCATGTAGGCAAGAGGGCAATGGGATGACAAATATAAAACACTGAAAGAAAAAAATTACCAACCAAGAATCCTATAGCTTGCAAAACTCTTGCTCAAATATGATGCTGAAATTAGAACATTTCTAGATAAACAGAAATTAAGGGAATATGTAAAAACCAAACCAAACTTACAAGAAGGGAGTTCTTAGGTTAGAGAGCTAACAACATCAGACGATGGCCTGAATCTAGGATGCAAGACTGAATCAGCCAGATACCTGCCTAGGTAATGAACTCTCAAGGAGAAATCAAAACTAAAAGATTTATGACAAGGAACCAGAGAGATTAATCTGCAAATGACAACAATGTCAGAACAATAAAAGAGGGAATAAACAGTGTAGGTATAGAACTTTCAAATGGAGAGGAAGTCAAGGTGATACCAAGTAATAAAAGACTGGTTCAAACCTAGAAAGATACAGGTAAATTTCAAGGTAACCACAAAGAAAGTTAATAAATCTACTCACCAAAATAAAGAAGAAAAACAAAGTCTCAATACATATAGAAGCTACAAAAACAAGAAATTAAAAAAAAAAAACCACAAGCAAAAGGAATTCAGCACAGGAGAGTAAGAGGAACAAAGGAAACGTCAGTACAACAAAAAAAATCACTATAAAATGACAGCAATAAACTCACACCTATCAATAATTGCACTGAACATAAATGGCCGACAGAGAGAGAGTGACAGAATGGATTAAAAAAAAAAAAACAGGATCCATGAACATGCTGTTTACAAGAGACACACCTTAGAAGCAAAGAGAAAAACTTATTAAGAATCAAATGATGAAAAAAATATATCAAACAAACAGCCACCAAAAAAGAGCAGGAGTGCTAATACTAGTTTCAGGCAAAACAGACTTTAAAACAAAACACACCATAAAAGACAAAGAAGAGCATTATGTAATGATTAAAGGGACAATCCATCATGAAGACATAGCCATAATAAATACCTACGCACCCAATGACAGGCCTTCAAAATACGTAAACTCTAACAGCACTGAAAAGAGAAACTGACAGTTCCACAATAATAGTAAGAGACTTCAACACACCACTCTCAGTAAAGGACAGAACATCTAGAAAGAAACTAAAAATATATATACAGAAGATCTAAAGGCCACAATCAGCCAACTTGACCTAATAAACATATATAGAACATGCCACCCAACAGCTGCAAAGCACATGTTCTTTTCCAATGCACATGGAATGTTCTCCAGAATAGACCACAGCTTAGGCCACAAAGCAACCCTCAGCAAACTACAAAACAGATAATTCAAAGTGTCTTCTCTGATCACAACACCATCAAAGTAGAAATTAACAACAGGAAGAACAAGGGAAAAAAATCAAATACGTAGAAACTGAATAACACCCTGCTTAAAAACCACTGGGTAACAGAAGAAATCAAAGATGGAATAAAAAAATTCCTAGAATCAAATGAGAATGAAAGCACATCATACCAAAACCTTTGGGACATAGCAAAGGCACAGCTCAGAGGTCAATTTATAGCAATAAATGCACACATCAAAAAAGAAGAAAGGGACAAAATCAAAACATTAGCTACATAACTTGAACAAATAGAAAGGAAACAGCAAAAGAAGCCCACAGCTATGAGAAGAAATAATAAAGATTGGAGCAGAAATAATGAAATAGAGACTAGAAAAATAGAATCAACAATACCAAAAGTTGGTTCTTTGAAAGGATCAACAAAATCGAAAACCCACTGGCCAAATTGACAAAAGAGGAACAAGAGAGGACGCAAATAAACCAAATAAGAAATGAAATAGGGAACATTACAACAGACACAACTGAAATATAAAGCATTATAACAGAGTACTATGAAAAACTATACTTGAACAAATTTGAAAACCTAGACAAAATAGACAAATTTCTAGAAACACACTACCTACCCAGACAAATACAAACTGATGTTGAAAATCTGAACAGACACATAACAAGAGAAGAGATAGAAAAGGTAATAAAAAAAAAACTCCCAACAAAAAAAAAGGCCCTGGCCAAGATGGCTTCACTGGAGAATTCTACCAAACATTCAAAGAGGAGCTTACACCAAAATTACTCAAACTATTTCAGAGCACAGAAAAGGAAGTGACACTTTAGAATTCATTCCATGAAGCCAGCATAACCCTGATACCAAAACCAGGTAAAGACACCACGAAAAAAGAAAATTAGAGATCAATATCTCTTATGAATATAGATGCAAAAATTCTCAACAAAATTGTAGCCAATAGAATTTAGCATCAAATCAAAAAAATAATACACTACAACCAAGTGGTATTCATATCAGGTATGCAGGGATGGTCCAACATTAAAAATCAATCAACTTAATCCACCACATAAATATAAGGATCACATGATCATCACAATTGATACAGAAAAGGCATTTGACAAAGTCCAGTACCCATTCCTGATAAAAACTGTCAATAAAATAGGCATAGAAGGGAAATTCCTCAACATAATAAAAGACATCTGTACAACACTAATGGCCAACATTATTCTTAACAGAGAGTGATTGAAAACATTCCCCTTGAGAACAGGAACAAGACAAGGATGTCTTTTATCACCACTCCTATTTAACATTGTGCTGGAAGTCCTATCTAGAGCAATAAGACAAGAAAAAGAAATAAAGGGCATCCAAATTGGTAATGAAGAAGTAATTTGCCAATGATATGATACTATACATAGAAAACCCAAAAGACTCCACGAGAAAACTATTGGAACTAATAAAAAGATTAAATGGAGCAGCAGGATATAAGATAAACATACAAAAATCAGTTGGATTCCTATACACCAATAAAGAGAATGACGAAAAGGAAATCAGGAAAACAATACCATTTATAATAGCCCCTAAAAAAAAAAAAATACATAGGGATAAATCTAACCAGGGATGTAAAAGACCTATACAAAGAAAACTACAAAACACGACTACAAGAAACCAAAAGAGATCTACATAAATGGAAAAACATACCATGGTTGTGGATAGGTAGACTCAATGGTGTGAAAATGTCAATTTCTATCCAAAGCAATCTACAAATACAATGCAATCCCGATTCAAATACCAAGAGCATTCTTTAAAGACATGGAAAAACTAATCATTAACTTTATATGGAAAGAGAAGAGGCTCCGGATAAGTAAAATACCATTGAAGAAGAAGAACAAAGTAGGAGGACTTATACTACCTGACCTCAGAACCTACTATACAGCTACAGTAGTCAAAACAGCCTGGTACTGGTACAAGGACACACAATTTACGCACAAAAAGAAACAATATTTGATGATTATGAGGGAGGGGATGGATGGGGAGGGAAAACCACTAAATAGACAATAGATAAGTAGTAATTTTGGTGAAGGGTAAGACAGTACACCATACTGGGAAAGCCAGCACAACTTGACGAAGGCAAGGTCATGGAAACTCCATAGACACATCCAAACTCCCTGAGGGATCAAATTACTCGGCTGAGGGCTGTGGGGACCATGGTCTCAGGGAACATCAGCTCAACTGGCATAATATAGTGTATAAAGAAAATGTTCTACATTCTACTTTGGTGAGTAGTGCCTAGGGTTTTAAAAGCTTGTGAGGAGCCATCTAAGATACTCCACTTGTGTCACCCCATCTGGAGCAAGGAAGAATGAAGAAAACCAAAGACACAAGGGAAAGATCAGCCCAAAGGACTAACAGAGCACAACTACCATAAAAAAAAAAAAAAATTATAGCCTCCACCAAACTGAGTCCAACACAACTAGATGGTGCCCGGTGATCACAATAGAGGGTACCAGACAGAGCTGGAGATAAATGTAGGACAAAATTCTAACTCACAAAAAAAGACCAGACTTACTGGTCTGACAGACTGGAGAAACCCAGAGAGTATGGCCCCTGGGCACCATTTTAGCTCAATAGTGAAGTTCACCCTTCACCCAAAGATTAGACAGGCCCATAAAACAAAATGAGACTAAAGGGGCATACCAGCCCAGGGGCAAGGACGAGAAGGCGGGAGGAGACAGGAAAGTTGGTAGTGGGGAACCTAAGGTGGAGAAGGGGAGAGTGTTGACATGTTGTGGGGTTGACTACTAGTGTCACAAAACAATACAAGTATTGTTAATGAGAAGCTAGTTTGCTCTGTAAACTTTTAAATAGGTATGTCTTCGAAGATACACAAATGTTCAATAAGCACATGATAAGATGCCCAACATCATTAGTCATTCAGGAAATGCCAATCAAGACCGTAATGAGATGCCACATCACATACACTGGCGGCGGGGCAGGGGGAACTACCATAAGACCCAATAATTCTAGTCGTAGACCCAAAAGACTTGAAAGCAACAGTGATACAAACAGACACCTGTAGATCAATGAATATTGCAACATCATCCACAATAGCCAAGAGGTAAAAATAGCCTAAATGAATCAATAAACAAAATGTAGATATACATACAATGGATTATTATTCATTCATTAAGAGAAACAAAGTCCTGATAAATATCACAACATAGGTGAACCTTGGAAACACTATACTGAATACAATCAGTCAATCACAAAAGGAGAAATATTGGGTGGTCTCACTTATATTAAATATCTAGAATAGGCAAATGTATAGAGACCAAAGTTTTATTAAGGGTTATGAGGGCTGGGTGGGAGGGGGAAGGGAGAATTCATTATTTAGGAAGCAGTGAGTTTCTGTTCATGGCGATGGAAAATTTGGCAATGATTATTGGTAATGATTGCACAACATGATTAACGGAATTGATATCAATAAATTGTACACATGAAAAATGTTGAATTGGCAAATGTTGTGCTATCAATATTTTTACAACAATAAAAAGAAGTTAAACAAAGAACTACCAGATGACCCAGCAATTCCACTCATAGGTATATAGGTAGTCCCCAACTTACGATGGGGTTCTGTGCCAATGACTCCATCATAAGATGGTTCTGATATAATTCGAATACCTCATTTTTCCTATTATTTTTGCATTTTATTATCAGCATCTTATTTGTATTTCAGGGTTAAAAAATTATGTATAAACTTACATATATATTTTAATACATACATATATTAAAAAAATACACAACTCAAAAAATTTACTCATATGATGAAGAAGAGTTGCACAACTTTGGCATTTTGTCAGTTGCAGTAAAAGCTCCACTTGTGGAAGGTTCTGGATCATCTGGATTATCCCTGGGAATGGGGATAGCATTTCCAGCCAGAAAATTTTTGAGAGTTGTCTGTGTGTTCCTTTTCTTTGTTTCTTCATATATTTTGTGGTAACGCCTCACTGCTTCCCAAATCTGCCTGTTGACTTTAGCAAAATGATCAGTGTTGTGTCCATGATTTCAAGCAACTGAAGTCCCTGCTTTAGTTTAGAAAACCAAATCTGTGTTAGTGTTTTGAAGAGTAAATCACAAAATTGAACATCTGTGCGTGAACATCTGAGAATGATAACATCAGCAAGTTATGCATAGCAACATCGTATGTAGTACATACTACCAATAATAAGATGAACAACAGCAACAAAAAAGAATGGTCATAAGTGCGGTTCATTGTAACTCAAATATGTCGTAAGTCAGGGGCTACCTTACATGTTCAAAAGAATCGAAAGCAGATGTTCAAACAAAATCTTGCACATCAATGTTAGCAGCCTTATTCCTAATAGCCCAAAGTGGGAACAATCCAAATGGCCATTAACTGATGAATAGATCTGAAAAATGTGATATACCCATACTTGAATTATTATTCGGCCATAAAAACAAATGAAGTAATGATGCATGCTACCACATGAATTGAATCTCGAAAATATTGTGTTAAGTGAAAGAATCCAGACAGAAAAGGTCACATATTATATGATGACATTTACATGAAATATCCAGAATAGGCAAATCCTTAGAGATAGAAAATAGATTAGTGGTTTGAGGGGATGAAGGAGGAGGAGGGTGGGATTTGGGACTAACCGATAATAGGTAAGGGATTTTTTGAGGGGGAGAGTTGATGGAATTATTCAGGAATTAGTTGGGATGGTGGCACAACATAGTGAATATACTACAAACCACTGAATTGTACCCATTCCATTAAAATGGTGAAGTCTATGTTATGTGAACTTTATCTCAATTAAAAAAAAGGGAAATATACAGGAAAAAACAGAAAGAAAAAGAATTTTAGGAGTGTGTCAGAAAGTTAGTGATGTTGTTGTTAGGTGCTGTTGAGTCAATTCCGACTCATAGCGACCCTATGTATAACAGACCGAAACACTGACCAGTTCTGCGCCATCCTTGCAATGGTTGTTATGCTTGAGCTCATTGTTGCAGCCAGTGTGTCAACTCATCTCATTGAGGAAACAACAAAATTATGTCAACCTTTTGAATTTGTTGGTATATGTCAACTTTTTCCTATTTTTAATCTGTTTTGATTTCTTTTCTCACTCTAAATCAATATTCACCTTTGAGCTTTTTTTTTCAATTGTACTTTAGATAAAGGTTTAGAGAACAAACTAGTTTCTCAGCAGTTTGTACATACAATGTTCTATGACATTGATTAACAACTCCATGACACGTCAACACTCTCCCTTCTCAACCCTGGGATCCCTATTACCAGCTTTCCTGTTCCCTCCTGCCTTCCAGTCCCCGCCCCAGGGCTGGTGTGCCCCTTTAGTCTTGTTTTGTTCCATGAGCTGCTCAATCTTTGTCTAAAGGGTGAACCTTAGGAGTGACCTCATTACGGAGCTGAAACAGTGTCTGGGGGCCATACTGTCAGGGTTTCTCCAATCTCAGATTTTGAGCTTATTTTGCATTTATTTTTCCTAAGTGAGCTCTCAAAGTTGGTTAAGTTCAGGCCCCACAAAACCTGGCTGCAGCCTCTGTATTAACAGGTGCAGAAACTCAGCCACCCACTGCTTCAAAAGCTGTATTATTTTCCTAGAGCTGCCATAACAAAAAAAAATACCACAAAATGGGTGGCTTATAAGAACAGAAATTTGTCTTTCAGTTCTGGAGGCCAGCAGTGGGGAATCAGGCTATCAGCAGGGCTATACTTTCTCTAAGGGCTCTAGGGGAAGATTGTTTCTTGTCTCTTCTAGCTTCATTTAGCCCCAGGCGTATCTTAGCTTTCTGTTGCTGCAAAGTTTTGTCTTCACATGGCTGTCTTCCTTCTGTCTCTGTCTGTGTGTTTCTTCTCTTTTATGAAGACACCACTCGTATTGGATTAGGATCTACCCTACTCCTATATGACCTCATCTCAGTTGAACTGATTACATCTTTAAAGACCCTATTTGCAAACAAGGTCACATTTACAGGGGCTTAGGACTTCAACATACTACTTTTGGAGGGCACAATTCAATGTATAACAAAAGTTAAGCAATTCTGTCACCCAGCCCACTGTTCACTGTTGGGGGAGTCATTTTCAATTCCTCCATACCTTCGCATTTGCCCAATCCTAAAAGTTCTGCAATGCCCCTCTGAGATGCACTTCTCTGTTATTCTGCTCCCTACATTGCCACTGCCTTCAATTGGGCTATTATCATCCACCTAGATTCTGGTACCAGAGTGCTCCTCTGATAGGCTCTACTACCAGAATGCTCCTTAAAAGTGAGGACAGTGAGACCTCAACTCTCTTACTTTGGACACATTATGTAGGAAAGGCCAGTCACTAGAAAAGGACATCGTGGTTGGTAAAGTAGAGGGTCGGTGAAAATCAGGGAGACCCTCAATGAAATAGATTAACACAATAGCTGCAGCAGTAAACACGAACAAACTATCATGAAGGTTTCTCAGGACTGGGCAACATTTTGTTCAGTTAGGCATATGGTCTCTATGAGGCAGAGCCAACTAGATGACAACTAAAACCACAACAAGACTCTACATTTTCACAAAACATTCCCTCCAGTCATTCTCCAAATTGCTGCCAGGCAAGGTCTCGCTGAGCCACATATTCTCTCTCTTCTCATCTCTGTCTAGAAACCCTCCAAGGCCCTCCATTGCCTGTAGGATAAAGAACAAACTTCTCAACAAATGGGTTTCAGTCTGTCTTTTCAGGCCCATCTCATAGACTTTCCGTCATCAAATGTATCTCACATCGTTAATCATGCCAAACTCCTCCCTGTTCCCCAGAACCTCAAGTTTTTTATATCTCCCTCTGTCTTTATACAGATACTCCCTAGCCTAGAATGAACTTGCTCCTTGGGGAGATCTTCATCTGTCAATACCCAGCTCAAGTGCTACTTTTGGGAAGGCTTTCCCAACTCCTTCTGTAGTTCTTATACTCATGCATTGTAGTTATTTATATAGATAGGTGTGCATTTTATACATTCATACATATTTTTATAAATAAGCTAAAAAAACTATTTCTATGTGTGTTTATACATATATGCATGTGCATATACATGTATATTACACAGGCAGACGCACATTTATTTGTTCCCTAAAGAACTAGGTGTCTACTGTATTTTTACACAAAAACATTCTAAGTTTGCCAATCACTCCTTCCCCCTTGGAAGTATTTTTTGTAAGAGTACTATGCTAATTTTTTTTTTTTTTTTTACTGACATCACTTGCTTACAAGAACACCTCAAGAGGGGAGAGAGTGGTTGGCAAACAAACTTAGAATGTGCACGTTATTTGCGTAAAAATACAGTATAAATATTTCTAAACCAGGGAGTTGTCACATTTTTAAAAATTGTCGGTAGTTACTATATTTTCTACACAGAGTATGCCCTTATCCATGAGCCAAGCACTATGATAGATACTTTATGATACAGTGTAATAAATGCTTTTTAAATTTAATTAAATTGTACATGGATATATACATGTCTACAACAATGGACTCAAACATACCAATGATCACGATGACGTCACAGAACCAGGCAATGTTTCATTCTGTTATACATAAGGTAATCGTGATTTGGAACCCACTCAACTAACAACTATATTCTCCTTAAATTTAGGTACTGAATAAAGAAACAAGTACATAAGAACAATTAAGAATATTTACAAACTATTATAATCATTAAATGGTACACTGCAAACTAATTAAACAAGCACTGATGGCCAATAAGCAACATCACAATACATGGAGAAAATACTGAAGTTGTAAAGGATTTCCTTTTACTTGGATCCACAATCCATACCCGTGGAAGCAGTGGCCAAGAAATCAAAGGATGCATTGCATTGGGCAAATCTGCTGCTGCAAAAGACCTATTTAAAGTGTTAAAAAGCAAAGACGTCACTTTGAGGACTAAGGGGCACCTGGCCCAGGCCATGGTATTTTCAATTGCCTGGTATGCATGCAAAAGCTGGACAGTGAATAAGGAAGAGTGAAGAAGAATTGATACCTTTGAATTATGGTGTTGGCAAAGAATACGGAATATGCCATGGACTGGCAGAAGAACGAAAAAATTGGCCTTGGAAGAAGTACAGCCAGAATGCTCCTTAGAAGGGAGGATGGTGAGACTTTGTCACACATACTTTGGACATGTTATCAGGAGAGACCAGTCCCTGGAGAAGACATCATGCTTGTTAAAGTAGAGGGTCAGTGAAAAAGAGGAAGCCCCTCAACGAGATGACTTGACATAGCAGTTGCAACAAGGGGCTCAAACGATTGTGAGGATGGTGCAGGACTGGACAGTGTATTGTTTTCTTGTGCATTCTGTCACTATAAGTTGGAACTGACTCAATGGCACCTAACAACAACGATGGTCAACAGACAGAGTGAGTTATGTAATCATCATGATTATAATGATGGCCATTACCATTTCAGGTACATTTAAGTTTATTAAAGGAAAACTTCCTGGAGGAGAGAGAGTAAATGGATAAAGGAGAAGGGTACAGATCAAGTTCAGGAAGGGAAAGTGGTTCTTTTTGGGAAGTAAGGAGCTCGAAGGCACTAACAAGAAACTGAAAATTTTAAGATCTTCACTGGGGAGACAGTAGGAGGCACTTGAGCAATTTAATCTTTTCTTTGGAAGTACTAACTTTTTCTACTAAGATGAAAAGCAATTCAGTTATCTAAGAATTTTTACTACTCCAGTGAGACTTTCCAAAAAAAAAAAAACAAACCTCACAAAAATCCCATTCTGTGAGGGAGAAGGAGATAGGGATGAGCTAGATACAATGAGTCAATTCAAGGAACTAAATTAAAAGGAAGGTAGGAATAGCACCAAGTCCCTAGGTGGTGCAAATTGTTAATGAGCTCTGCTGTTAGCTGAAAGCTTGCAGGTTTGAGTTTCACCCAGAGGCACCTTGAAAGAAAGGTAATCTGTTTTCTAAAAATCAGCCATGGGGGTGAGGTGGGGGGTGTGGGTGGGGACACACCTGGAGTTGCCAGGAATCACAGTCACTTCCATAGCAACTGGTAACTGGCAAAGGAATAGCACACTTTATTGTCCTTTCTTATGCTTTGTCAGTCTCAGGTGAAGCATCACGAGGGCTTCACAGGAGAGTTGGCAGTTTGGGCCATTCCAGGGACTTATTGATAGATTAATAGAAAGTAGAGGGTACTTTCTTCACCTTCTTTTACTGGACTAGAATTGCCAGAAGATGACCATGTCACACTCTATTTCTATGTGGTGGAGCAGAAGGGAAAATTACCTCTCTTTTGGTAGGTCTCTGGAGCTTGTTTAATTAATTTTTAATTTATTTTCTTGTTTGATAGTTTCCTTCCTTCCTTCCTTCTTTCCTCACTCCTTTCCTTACTCCCTTTTTCTTTTTAATAAGTAAGCCTTGCTTTGGTGCCTCTCCTCCTCCCTCTCCCTTTCCTTTCTTACTCTAGTCTCCAATGCGCCTGTGTCCAATGTCCTAAACACCCCAGGGATGCTCCAGGAGGGCTTGACTTCTGCCTATAACTGTGGACAGCAACATAATCTGGAGCCAAACAAACAAACAAACAAAAAACCCATTGCTTTTGAGTTGATTCTGACTCATGGCAACCTTACGTGTTGCAGAGTAGAACTGCGCTCCATAAGTTTTTCAATGCCTAGTTTTTCAGGAGCAGTTCTCCTAGCCTTTCTTCTATGGTGCTGTTGGTAGATTTGAACTACGAATCTTTAGGTTAGCAGTCAAGTAAATCATGGGTTGAGGTAAGGAAGGTATTTTGGGAATTTAACAAAAAGTCTTGAGCATAACCATGGCATAATCGCCAACTTTGATGTTCCTCCCTGTCCTTCTTCCTTCAACAAATTATTGAGTGTGCGTTATGTGTTTGGCGCTGTGCTAAGCATTTGACCTACAATGATGGATAGCTACAAACAAGACATTTTTGAGGAGACTGTAGTTAATGAATCACGTAAGTACTTGTAAAGTTAACACTGTGTGTTACAAAAGAAGTTAGGACTGGAGTGGTGGTGGGTGAAGACACCACTAGGTGAAGGAGGCTTCACGGGGTGGGGGGGTGGGGGAAGGAGACCAGAAAGACGTGGCGGGGAAGGGATTAAAAGAAAGCCAATGTGGCATTACCAGGTTTGAATTTTTTTTTTTTTTTTATTTAATCACGGCTGTATAGATAAGAGCTAAAGTAAACAGGGGGAATTCTTTAGGAGGACACTTGGAATCTGAAGTCTGAAAGTACAGCTGGGCCTCAACAAAACCTGGAACTGGGTCCAAGAATGTTTCTATCTCACTCTCTCTTACTTTGTCTCTTTCCTCGCTCCTTCTCCCTGTCTCTCTGTCTCTTTCTGTTTCTCCGTCTCTGCCTCTCTCTGTCTCTCTCTTCCTCTCTTTCTTTTCCTCCTTCTCTCCTTCCTTCCCTCTCTCGCCTTCTCTCTCTCTCCTCCTCTTCTCACTCCCACTTTCTCTCTCCTCCTCTCTTTCTCTTTCCCCCTTTTGTCTTTCTCCCCTCTCTCCTCCCCACCTTTTCTCCCTTCTCCCCTACTCTCTCAAATTCTTTCCCTGCCTCCTTTGCATGCCCGTGTTACTTTTCAGTCTCTCTGCACACCCAGACTGGGTCTTACCTGAGCTCCCTGTTCAAAGACCCAGAGGATCCTGCCCAGAATCTCTGTGACCGCCCCCCCCACACCCATACCCCTCCCTTGTGGATTCCTTGCTGAGTCAGCTGAGGCTCACAACTTGGCGGGAGGATCACACAGGGGCATCACACATGGTGTTAGGGGCTAACTCTCTGAGTTCTCAGAGAAGAGGGTTTGGCAGGCCAGACTTCCCATATGTTATTTACTAGTATGTGATCTTTCATCTACATGTTCTTATGTAGTGACCAAACACACAGATTTAAAAAACAGTCAGATGACAGGAAGCCTATTCCCCTAAGACTCAACTACCCTTCCCACCACCACAATGCAAAAAATAAATAAATAAAATCTCTGAATATGTGAAATGAATATGTATGTTTTCCAGCATTAGGAGTGCCTTGTCTGATTGTTCGATGCCTTCACAATAGGAGATGGGCTTAAATTGCTCAGTAAGAAACAAGGTGCTAAAGGAGGAGTGGTTAAAGACTAGAATGGGTTCAGAGAGCAGACAGAGAACAACCTGCTCTTGTGATGTTTAGGATTAAATATACCTCTGGTGGTTGCGATTCAATCCTAGGAGAATAGTTTATTTGATTTTTAAAAAGTCTCTTTATCTCCATGCCACAGTTTAGATTTAAGCAAAAAGAATGAATGCATAATAGCCCATCACTATAATGCAGACAGCACACAGGACTTTGTTTCTTTCTTTGCTTTAGTTTTATCTTACTTTCTTCAGTAATGAGCCCATTAAAAACAGTTTCTACGTAAAACATTCTGAACATTAATGTACAATAACCCATACGTAATTATTAATTGTGTCATAGCCCCATCAGAGAGAGAGAGAAAGAGTAAGAGAGAGAGAGATTCATAACCCCCCAACCCTCTTCTCGGCCTTGTTGGTTATCTCTAGCTTGATTAAAGGGAATGATACTCATTTGTAAATGCATTTGGCAAACTTACCCTGCTATTGTTTCCATTATTTTGCAAATTACAGACATTGAGATGAAGGCTCTGTAATTTCCTAGCGTTCCCTTTATTCCTGCTTGGAAAACTGGTATTGCCCTGGCATACTTCCACTTTGCTGTTATTTCATTTGAATACAGCAAATTCTTTATTATGATTAACAAAGACTTCTGCTCCATTCCTCTTTGAGTATCATTCTGCTCATGGAGATGAGTTGATTTTGAGCCCTGCTGTCTCCTTGAATCTCTGCTTCGCTGATCTCAAAGATGTTCAAGACAACAGACACCCAAGTATTCCTAAATGACATGTTTTTTTTTGTGTTCTCCCTTTTGAATTTGTTATATGTTTAGTAATTTAACCATCGCCTGGAACTTTTTTCTCTTCTTTCAATTGTCTAATTCTAAACGTCTCCTTCACTCATTACTTAAAAGCCTGAAAATGTGCAAACTGTTGGGTTTGGTAATCTTGCTATTTTTAAGGTTGCTACTCCTTTAATCGCTCAGTTTTTATTTTTTCTCATACATAAGTGCCAGGCACTTAGGGCATCTCAAAAATACAAAGGATTTTCCTTGAGCAATATACAACTCTAATCAATTCACCAATCATTGCACTAGAGTCTCTTTTCCCAAAATCAGGCCCTCCTTCCTTAAATCTTACCTGATGTCCACCCAATATAATACTCATTTAGCAGTCCTCACACACAGAGTACCAATTAAATATTCTCCTCTCAAGATTAAAAGGAATCCCATTAACAGAGCTTCTAGTTCACCAGGTCTGGTGGAAAATGCTGGAACCAAAACAGAAGCATGGCTGTGACTTGGGAGCCCATCTTCCATGATCAAATGTCAATGTGCAAAGTTCCTGCCCTTTTTTCTTCCCAATCTTCTCTTGCCTTGTCTTTTGTTTTTTGTTTGTCTTTCGTCCCACTCATGCATGGTGTGGCAGGACTACTTCAGCGTCTTCAGTCATCCCTTCTAACTTAAACTCAGTGAGTTGACCAAGTATTGGGAGAAGTGTGCTGAGTTGAGCGTAAGCCACCAACCCACTGCCGTCGAGTCGATTCTGACTCATAGCAACCCTATAGGACGTAGCACAGTCCATTTCTTCATGTTGGGCAGGTAGCATTGTGTAAAATGAGGATAAATATCAACATTAATGTCTGACATTTATGGAGAGCTTAAGTATGTGCCTGGCATTGTTCCATGTGCTTTGTACATGCCTTCTCCCAGTTAGTCTTCTTAATAATATAATGAGGTAAGTAATACCATAGATGGAGAAAAAATTGAAGTTGTCAACAATTTCATCCTACTTGGATCAACAATCAATGTTCATGGAAGTAGCAGCCAAGAAATGAAATGACGTATTACATTGGGCAAACTGCTGCAAAAGACCTCTTTACAGTTTTAAAAAGCAAAGATGTCACTTTGATGACTAACGTACATATGACCCAAGCCAAGGTCTTGTTCGTTGCCTCGTAGGCATGTGAAAGCTGGATGACAAAAAAGGAAGAGAGAAGAAGAATTGATGCATTTGAATTGTGGTATTAATGAAGACTACTGAATATATTGTGGACTGCCAGAAGAATGAACAAATCAGTCTTAAAAGAAATACAACCAGGATGCTCCTTAGTAGTGAGGATGATGACACCATATCAAAGTGAAACTCATGTCAAATTCTTCACTACAGATTAGTAAGTAAGCACAAGTAAGCCTGTGCTTACCTTCCTTACTGAGTCATCTGCCCCTGTCAGGGATTGTAAATTTGTTCCTACAGAATCAAAAAAAAAAAAAAATTTTTTTTTTTTTTTTATTCTGTAGGAAGGTGCTGTGGGGTTGGGAGAGAGACAGATGCCAGCCGTACCTAGAAGCAGAATCTTTGATGTGGTGAAAAAATGTGAAATAGTTCACTAAAGATTAGTAAATAAGCACAAGTAAGCCCGTGATTAACTTGCTTATTGAATAATCTGCCCCTGGGAAGAAACCAATCACTAGAAAAGTACATTGTGTTTGGTAGAGGGTCAGCAAAAATGAGGAAAACACTCAATGAAATGGGTTGACACAGTAGTCACAACAGTGGACTGAAACACACCAACAGTCCTGAAGGCGGCACAGGACCAGACAACGTTTCTGTTACACATAAGGGCACCATGAGTCAGAGCCGTCTTCACAGCAAGGACAACAACTACCATAAATGTAGACCCTAAGAGCTCAGAGAGGTTGCAGAACATGCCTGGGATCTTAATTCTCCGAGCTCCTGGTATCTGTACAATACATTCCATTTCACTTAAAATAGCCAGAGTGCATTTCTGTTGCACACTATTAAGGACCCAGACTGAAATATTAATGAATTTACAGTAAAAATGTAACAAAGGACATCTTTTGTGGCCCTCTTTTTACTTCTTCTCACTCCTTTCTTCTTAACTTCTCCTCTGCTCCAAAACCTCAAGGGTCCTATGGGTAAGGTCCCTCACTGCTAGGACCTCTCGTGGTGGTAATCTTTTTCTCCTTCCTGTCTTAGTTTCCTACTGCTGCCATAACAAAAAATACCACAAGTGAGTGGCTTTAAAAACAGAAATTTATTTTCTTTAAGTTCAAGAGGCTAGAAGTCTAAATTCATGGTATGGCTTCACAAGGGGGGAAAGGGAGTATCCTTTTTCTAGTTTAGCTTTTAGTAGCCAGCAACCCTTGGAGTCCCTGGGATTATAAATCTATCTGCCACACATTTGTCTTCATGTGGGGTGTTGCCCTCCCTGTGTGTGTATCGATGTCTTTTCTGCTCTTTTTCATAACTTAGAAATGATTAGGTTCAGGACCTGCTCTACTCTGGTCTGGCCTCATTAACATAACAAAGAAAACCCCTTATTTCCAAACAGGGTCATATTTACAAGTGCAGGGGTTGGAATTTCAACACATATTTAGGAGCAGAGACATAAAGTAATCCAGAACACCTCCCCAGAGACTGGATTTCTTTCTCCATCTTTTACCACAACCCAAATAGCAACATATTCTGTGTTTCCTTCTTGCCCAGCTGGTCTTCATAGTTGTAAATGGATATCATAAAACTATATTTTAAATCACAGAATATTCTTGAAACAGAGTCCTGTAGGAGAAATATGTGTATCAGATAAAAGAGCAGCTACTCTGATCCACACAGAGTCTGAAAACCAGTCTTATAACCTAATTTGCACTTCTCTCCCCTAAAAGATATTTATGGCTGCCAATGGCTCTGAACAGACAACAGAAAGAATATTTGACATGAGGAAAGCTGGGTACTTCTCCCATCTCTGCCACCATTTCATTATGTAGCTTTAAGGAAATCCCTGAGGTCATGGAGTGACTTTTGGGTTTCACAAGACCCTTTTGGATTTCAGTTTTCACATTTGAAAAATATGGGCACCGCATTAAAATTTTTTAGTTCCTTTAAAGCATTGTGACTTGAATGTTACCTCTTCCCGTGGCATTTCATTTTACTAGAAAACTCTTGGAAGATTTCAAATTCTTGAGTTCCAGACAAACAAATAAATCATCAGTTTCCAGAAATCAAGTTTGTAGCAGGTTGGCTTACTAGGATGGGGCTGAGAGGTAAAGAAAGAGGAAGAGGAGAGAAATACCTCAATTTATAATGCTCTTGACAATTACAACTCTATAACCAGTTCTTTCTCTCATTCCACTAAAAAAGCAAAGAGCCTACCAGCCATACCAGTATGGTACCAGGAAGGCCCCTAGAGTTCTTTGATATTTGGCCCAAGACAGATGCTTCCCCAGTGCTGGTGTACCATTACTAAGTCATTGCTCAAACACGACAACAGTCAACTTCCCTAGGAGTCTTTTTGTTCAAAACAGCAAGTGGCTTCATATTTTCTTAAGTAACCTCTACTTGGAGTCTCAAAAGTCCTCTGCCTGCCACCCTGCCCGGAGCTGGGTGGTTTTTCTCTGCATGGGTTCCTTTCCCTTGTGTTGTCTGTGTATTCCTGTCCCTTACATTGATGAGGATGTATTTGTATTGTTTTCCCAGTTATAACTTACATCAATGAATGTTAGCTATGATGGTGGGAGTAGTTACTGTCTCTTGAATATTAACCTGACAGATAACATGCTTGTCAATATTCTAAAAATATTACTATTTGAATTCAACAGTCATGTAAGAGGAATGTATTTTTATCTTCATTTTAGGTGAGGAAACTGGGTAAAAGAGGGTAAGTAACTTTCCCTAGGTCACCCAGACAGCAAGATGCAACGCTAGAATATAAATTAGAATAGGAACTAGAAGCGAAAGGAGATTTTCCAGAGTGGGCAGATCACCTCAGGAGTCCAGCTGAAGAGGACAAACACCTCTTTATCTCTATTCATGTAGGCTCAGGCCTGTCTAAAAGCAGGACATAAAAGGCATGAGTGTTCCCCACAATGTTTGCAGTTCATAAATTAAGAATTAGCTATCAACCTTTTAAATGGTGGTGTTGTTTTTGCTTTCAAGTCAATTTCGACTCACAGCAACCCTATGTACGGAAACACTGCCCAGTCCTGTGCCATCCTCATGATTATTGCTATGCTTGAGCCCATTGTTGTGGCCACTCTGTCAATCCATCTCGTTTAGGCTCCTCCTCTTTTTTGCTGACCCTCTATTTCACCTTTCATGTAGGACACAATAATAGACGCTGGTACAGCGGCTGCCATTTTGTTACGCAAAGAAAAAGAAAACAAGCACATTTTCACTGCTGCGTCAGCATGAGGAGGGCTGGCATCTGCCAACTCCAGGGCCAGATTTTCTTGTCAATATTGTGTTTACTATCCTGGTCACATGATCAGGAAGAGGTGGATGAGTCATAACTGACTGCTAAATTAGAAAATGTAATCCATTTGTTTCTTTCAAATTAGATTCCCCCAAAGTATTTAAAGCTTTTTCTCTTCAGCAACTGTAATCACAACCTAAACAGCTAACCCATTCCCAAATTGTACTAATCTGGCTCTCTATTATAAGTAAATAAATTATCATGTTGTGGCATCCTTTTCCAATGTTAGGGCAGGATTTTGAATATATTAACCCTTACCTGCCAAATCACTGTAGGTTTGCGTTTACTTTATTCATCTTCCCTTACCTCTGACTACGTACTTTCCGGAGCCACCAAAAAAAAAAATTTTGTTGGATGATTTATATTCCCAGCAAATAACAATGTAGTCCTTAAGCAGTAAGAGTCACAGACCGTTAGTTCTGTGAGGAATCTAGTGGGTCACTCAAAGCAACTTCCGCATTTATAGATAAAGGAAATGGAGACCTGGTAAGGCTGAAGCGATGTAACTAGAACTTAGCTCTCTGGTTCCAGTTCTCCAGTGCAGTCCCTTCCTGCTGGGCACAATAGCTTCTGCTAACACTCATCCTTGAAGATCAGTGCAAACAAGGAAACCCAGATTGGGAAGTGTAAAATTTGCCATGCAACAGTTGTGTTAATGAGGCGGGACTCAATCTATAAGATTAGGCTGTGTCTTAAACCAATCTCTTTTGAGATATGCCTTAGTTATCTAGTGCTGCTATAACAGAAATAGAACAAGTGGATGGCTTTAACAAAATTTATTTCTTCACAATAAATTAAGCTAAAAGTCCAAATCCAGGGTGCCAGCTCCACGGGAAGTCTTTCTCTGTCAGCCTTCCTATCAATCTTCCCCTGGACTAGGAGCTTCTCTTCAGAGGGACCCTGGGTCCAAAGGACGCACTCTGCTCTCGGCACTGCTTTCTTGGTGGTATGAGGTCCGTGTCTCTCTGCTTGTTTCTCTTATATCTCAAGAGATTGCCTCAAGACACAATCCAATTTTGTAGATAGAGTCCTATCTCACTAACACAACTGCTGCCCATCCTCCTTCATTAACATCATAGAAGCAGGGTTTATAACGTATAGAAAAAAATCACACAATACTGAGAATCATGGTGTTACCAGAATAAGGTTCTTGCCTCTCACCGGTCAAGAATGAGCAGGTAAGGCACATAGTTTTCTACACAAGCAAAGCTTTATTGGAGAGGCTTGCAAGTGGAGAGGAGGAGGGCCTAGAGCAATGCTTACCCTCATCTCACAGAACAAAACACGGGCCCGAGTTTTTAGAAGTTCTTGGGCTGGAAAAGATTCACGTTTACTCATAGGCACAGGCAGGGATACTTTAACTAAGGTGCGTGCGCTGCAGCTTTCCAAGATGGCTCCTGTCCCGGAGGCCTCTGGGATTTGTAGCAGGACTTATTCTGGGGTGTTGTGCCTGTGCAGTCTCTTGCTCCCCAGGTTCGATTCCCCAGCTGGGGCTGTAGCCCCTCAGTGCCCCTGGTGGAAGGTCACACAGCGGTCACAGGTGGATGTTCTGTGCATGTCCCTGGGCCTCATTTTCTCCAGCTGCTTCTGAAAGGCAACTTTAAAGAAGTTTGCATGCTATTTTTAGATACCCTGCCCCATTGTTCTGGGGAATGGCTTTGTTTCTGCGCCCTGGCCCATTTCTTGTTACTTTGCAGATTTGGGGGCCCCTCTGTTCTCTGTCTTACTAAGTCTCTAGGTTCCACACTCAACCCCCTATTACTTCCCTGAGAGTATAGCCTCTTTCTCTTTTACTTGCTTCTCCTCTAACCACACCAGTCTCTTCCCTATTTCTTAAACAGGCACCCTCCGATCTCAGGGCCTTTGCTCCCTGTCTTAATGGCCAGCCAAATTGATACACATTTTTGGTGGGACATAATTCATGAGAAGGTATAAAAGAGACAAGGAAGCAGAGGGACACAGGGACCTCATACCACCGAGAAACAAGAGCCAGGAGAATAGCTTGTTCTTTGGACCCAAGGTTTCCGGGCAGAGAAGCTCGTAGACCAGGGGAAGATTGTTGACAAGGACCGTTCTCCAGAACTGACGGAGAAAGCTTTCCCCTGGAGCTGATGCCCTGAATTTGGACTTCTAGCCTTCTAGACTGTTGAGAGAATAAACTTCTGTTTGTTGAAGCCATCCGCTTGTGGTATTTCTGTTATAGTGGCACTAGATGACTAAGACAAATGTACACAAGAAAACCCTGGTAGGCAAGTGTGAAATTTGTGATGGTCAAAACAACCAAACAAATGGAGCAAAACAGTGACCAGCCCAGCCATCCCCCAGGAGGAGTATCTGGGGGTAAAATCACTGGGCTGGGGTTTCTTTTGTAAAAGGTGGTGGTGTTAACTGTTGTCAAGTTAGCCCCAACTCATAGTGACACCAAACACAATGGTACCAAACACTGCTTGGTCCTGTGTCATCCCCATGATGGGTTGCAGATCAAAATGTTGTGACCCATAGAGTTTTCATTAGCTGGTGCTGACTTTTGGAAGTACTGGTAGTCCCCGACTTACAACTGGGTTCCTATCTGCTTAATTTCCCTAAGAAATTACTTATGACTGTCGTAAGTCAGTTCTGACATAAGTCAAACACTTCATTTTTTTTTTAGTTTTCATTATTATTGCCTCTTATTATCAGTATCTTTATAAATCTGATCTTTGGGGGTTAGAAAAATTACATATAAATTTACAGATATGTTTTCACATTGTATGTAGTACATGTTACTAATAAGATTAAAAAAATAGATGATCAGTGTAAAAATCGCATGGGGGAGGTGTCTGACATCATTCAACCCCACAAGGGGGAAGGAGAACCAAGATCAACAGCCCAGGGCTGATTCCTATGAGGTGGAGGTCAGATATGGCTCCTCTTTCCACTGTCTTTACCAGCTCTGACACCAATCATCCCTCCCACAGCACTCTCTACTTCTCTGCTGGGTTCAGTTATTCATTGCAGGGGCCATACAGAACTCACAGACCATACTCATGTTTATGGGGTTTATTAGGGAAGCAACAGTTACCATTCAGACTCGGGAACACTCAATATATAGTTCTTCCATCCGGATAGCCTCTTCCCAGCTGTGCTTGCACTGTCTGCCCAAAGGCACTCCGCTTTCTCTCTCCATGGGCCAGGAAGCCTACTATGCTGTCTCCTGCCGCTGGGTCTCTCTCTCCTGCCGCTGGGTCTCTCTCTCCTGCTGGTTTCATCTTCCTTGGTGGTGGGAGCCTCCTCCTCCTGCTCTGGAATTACCTCTCTTTTAAGGCAAAACTGGCCAATCACCTTGGTAGGCCACAATTACCCTATCACACCATCACCTGAGTGGGAGTTACAAGACCATGGCTATAAAGGCCACACACGAAAGTAATTAATCTAACACAGGCCACCCCCTGGCTTTTCTAACCATGGTTCTTTCATTTATGGAGGGTAACTTCCCCCTCCCAATCATGTTACCAGTCCATAGCAGTCATTAACAATTAATCCTTCAATAGCGCGGAGTCCAAAGGGTGAGTTTACTTGGGTATCAGACATTCAGTTCTGCCGCGGTTTCCAACTGATCTGGTCAGGCTCTCCAATAGTCATCTCGTTTTCACCCTCTGTGGTCTGACAAAATTCAACTGAGAGGAGATTATTCCCTTGCTCTGAGTCTCTCGAGGTATCAGCATAATGTTAGGTTTCCCTCGTTTAATATAAGCACACTCGTGAAAGCATGTAAGCCAGCCACTTCATGCCTCTATCTCCCCCCTCACCCCCCCATAGCCAACGTTTAAATTGCCCGTCCCTATCAAACCAGTTCTCCGAGGAGATAAGCATGTTCCTTGGTCTTGAAGAATCTTTTGTTTCGGTTGGAAACTGTGAGCACCTGTGTTCATAAAGTCCAGTCCAGAGCAAGCTATCAAATTGCAGAAATCTACACCAACTCACGGTGTCAAACATCTTTCTCTTCATTTGGTCAGGCTCTGGTCAGCTCATCCATAGCCATCCAAGCTAGGTCACAATGGGTGTCAGCCTCAGGGTTCAGGCACACCTCCCATCACTTTCAGACAGCCCCTTTGCACACTCTTGGGCTGGGTCAATGAGTTTCGCCCATAAATTCAGGAGTCCACACACAACTCCCTTTACCTCTGGCCAGCCAGCCCTTCATCTCTCTCTTTCATCCCTAGCCCCCATGGGCTAAGTCAACGGGTGCTAGTGGAACATGTTCAAACTCAGCCCATCTCTTCATTGCTGCACTTCCCCCACTTCCACTGAGTGAAGCCAGCTCGTCACCACAAGAGAGCCGGCCAAGCTGTCTACTCAGCTCCCTTTAACTTCCAGTCCTGGAAGAGGGTTCCTTCTGATGGGGACTGACTTCTGCCTTGATACATCCAACAGCAAACCACTTAATCAAAATTAAGAAAGCAAGACCGCCATTTTTTTTCTGTAAGTTCTTCCTTAAAATGCAAATCTTCAGTTCTCTCAGCAGTTCTGAGTGGTTCTGCGTGTCCTTTCAAGTGCAAATCTGGATGGGGCTCAGATTTTCAACCTAAGCCCCCAGTCTATACTTGATTACCAGCTTGAAACAAAAAGCCCGTGTTTCTCCCAGAAATCCTAGTTCCCTTTTTAGCACATCAATCAGGTATTGGCTGAAGTCGGGGTTACACACTCCCTATGATCTACAATACCCAATATTCATTTCTAGCATACATTTAGGTCGGTTTTACAACACTAAGTAGGAGAAACATTCAACATCCATAGTACATTCAGATAAATGCACAATCCTAAACACATAACACTTTTAAAACATTCCAGTTTAGTTTTTTCTACACCTTAACTATCTTCCCATTCATGTGCATATGACCTTGGGCCTCTGGCTGGGTGGAGCCAGAAGACCCTGGCCCCCTATCAATCATCCTCCTTATCTGGCCTAGCTTTGGCTCCAGGCCACTCCAGGTGGGGCTTTTCTCCCCTCAGCTGCAGCATAACCTTATCTGGCCTGGCTTTGGCACCAGGCCTCTCCAGCCGCAGTGTTTCAGCCATTACATGTAACAACAACCAAATCAAGAATCCAATAATCAAAAATTTTACTTCCCAAGCCCCTTCATTCTTTTTCTTACAAAGTTCCATGCTTTTATGAGTCTGGAGCCATTGCAAAGAATCCTGCTTCTGATGCCAACTGTAAAAATGGCATGGGGACAGTGTCTGACCTCCTCCAACCCCACAAGGGGAAAGGAGAACCAAGATCAACAGCCCAAGGCTGATTCCTATGAGGCAGAGGTCAGACATGCTTCCTCTCTCCACCATCTTTAACAACTCTGACACCAACCATCCCTCCCATAGCACTCTCTGCTTCTCTACTGGGTTCCATAATTCACTGCAATGGCCACACAGAACTCACAGACCACACTCATGATTATGGGGTTTATTAGGGAAGCAACAGTTATAATTCAGGCTCAGGAACACTCAATATATAATTCTTCCATCTGGATAGCCTCTTCCCAGCTGTGCTTGCAGGCACACTTCTCCCTGGCCCTCAGTGTTTGCCAAAAGGCACTCAGCTTTTTCTCTCCATGGGCCAGGAAGTCCATTGTGCTGTCTCCTGCTGCCAAGTCTCTCCTGCTGGTCTCACCCTCCTTGGTATTGGTGGGTTCCTCCTCCTGCTCTGGAATTAGCTCTCTTTTAAGGCAAAACTGACCAATCCTTTTGGTTTGCCACAAATACCCTATTGCACAATTGCCTGGGTGGGAATTACAAGACCATGGCTATAAAGGCCACATACAAATGTAATTTATCCACCACAGTCATAAGTTGGGGACTACCTGTAAATCACCAAGCCTTTCTTCCTCATTTGCCTTAATGTGGAATCTCTGCTAAAACCTGTACAGCATTACAGCAACATGCAAGCCTCCACTGACAGACAGGTGGAGGCTGTACATGAGATGCAGTGTCTGGGAATTGAACCTGGTTTTCACATGGGAGGTGGGAATTCTACCACTGAACCACCAATGCTCATTATGTAGAAGGTAGTTCAGCAAAAACTCCCAACCTGCACCTATTTGCTTTATTTCCCTAAAAAATTTTCTGACTTGAATTAGGACCTGATTTCTTGTTTTATTTGAATTTAGCAATGAAGTCAGACCTGCGTTTGTTCAAACGTTGACATGAGGTTGACCGTTTGATTTTATTTCCAGGGAGTGCTGCTGCCCTTTAGAAACCTCTGATGGTGTCTCTCCAAATGAACAGGGATGTTTATTCTCTTGCCCTGTACAGTGGAGGCATAGGTTTGCCCATGGGTAGGAGCAGCACTCGGCAGGAGCTTGGGGCAAGAAGAACATCCACCATTCCTTCTCGTAGTGATCATCATCATCACTTATATTTATGCTGAGCCGTCTGTTAGAGTCTTTACATGGATCCCTCACTTACTATTCACGTGACACAGTTTTATAAACAAAAACACTAAGTCTTACAGAGGTTAAGAAACTTGGCTCAGGCCGTATGGTTAATGTTACCTGGTTAGGGTCCATGCTCTGGAGCAGCCAGAGCCAATGACATACACTCCAAGTCAGAAAGAGTGAGAAAGATTATTTAGGTGGTGACCACTAAAGGAACCTCGACAGCAACTAAGACTGTCTCTATGGAGTCCCAAAACGCAATTTTACATTAGAGCTTATATAGGATTTTTACAAGGGTTAGAAATGTCTTTGTAGTCTGCAGATGGCATGGTCAGAGGAGTTATTCATTACAAGATAATGGCAAAAGACTGTATCAGACTTAAGAGACATATGCTAGACATCTCCTTATCAGGCTAAAGATATACATGTCAGACATCTGGGCTTTAACCTCCCTCTGGGGGATTGTAAGTCACAGGTGGTTGGACAGAACAAAACAAAGTTATTAGCATCAGATCAAAGCAAAGAATAAAGTTATTTGCATCAGATCAAAACAAAGTCATCAACAGAGGTATGTGGAAAGGAAAAGGCAGGCAGAAGAAGAACTTCCAGGTTCATCATGGGGTTAGTTAAGTCAAGCTCTCAGTTGCCCATTTGGAAAAGGAGAAAACATGCTGGGGATTATTAGGGTCACAGTGAATTACTTTAATTCTAGCCTGAAACTAGGAGTTTGACTCTGAGGCATGCAGTCAAACTTTTCTAATGTGGCCTTGGCCAACTCACCAAGAAGTTAAATAGCCCAGCATTTTCAGCAGCATTTTCATTTCGGAAGACAGCATCCCAATCTACACATCAGTAAAGATCCTACTTTGTAGCTTGGGCATGGAACTTAATTTTTCTGTCTTAATTTCATGTCCGGCAATAACAACAGAGTTGCTGTAAGACAGAAATGAAGTATATCATCTGTGAAAGCACCTTGAGCAGTGATGGCCACATAGCAGAACTGTAAATTTTAGTTTCCTCTCTTCCTTCAGGCATATGCATAAACTCACCCAAAGCAATAATTTGATTTAGATTAAGAGTTAAAGTATTTGTCATAGCAGTGGCAATGTTTTTTTCTCTGTGTTTGCACAGGAGAGAGCTACGGCTCTGTGACATATTTTGTTTCTTTCAGAGAAGTCTCTTCTGCATCTCCCCAGGCTGCCCCAAAGAACAGAGCTGAAACATATCCACAGCTATAGAGGCACAGAATATCTAAGGAACCTCCAAAGTTAAGAGAATTCTTAAAAAGATCTTGAGACTAACTGATTTAAGAAAAATACATCCAATAAAAAAAAAATTTAGCATTCGTTTAATTCATTCATATTCTCAGCTATATTAATTAAGGGCCTAATAAATGCCAGACACTGTGATAAGCATTGGAGGATATAGTACAGCCCTGGTGATGCCATGGTTAAGTGTTTGGCTACTAACTGAAAAGCTGGTGGTTGTAGCCCGCCAGCTGCTCCGAGGAGAAAGATGTGACAGTCTGCTTCCATAAAGATTACAGCCTTGGAAACACTATGGAGCACTTCTACTCTGTCCTATAGCGTAGCTATGGGTCAAAATCAACTTGACAGCAACAGGCAAAACAGACACGGTTCCTGTCTTTATCAATTTTTACAGTTTAATGGGAGAAACAATTTGGTAATTAGTGTGAAGACTAACTACACGATGCTATAATATACAGGAAGAACAAATTTAGAGTGGAAAAAGGATGAAGGAGGAATTTGTTTTTGAGGAAGAGACTTGGAACTTAAGGGCTAAAGAAATAGGAGTTAGCAAGAGAAATAAAGTTTCTAAGTAGTGTTCTGCATGTGATAAGGTCCTGAGGCAGGAAAGAGCTTGATATTTGTTAACCAAGAAAAAAAAAAATGACAATGTGATCAGAGCATTTTGAGTGAGGAAGAAAGGAGAATGAGATAAGGCTAGAAATTAAGCAGAATTTAGATCATGCAGGGCCTTATAGACTATGTATAGTTTTTAAAAGATTTTATGACAAGTAAAATACAGAATTTGAACAAAGACAGCATACTGTGATTTGTGGTTTAAAGAGAGGCCCCTAGCTTATTGGAGAATACAGGACCGGAGGGATGGGGCTAATTAGAAGTAGCCATATGAGGAAGGTGATGATGGAGATGGAGATAACATCAAATGGAACTGAGATAGCCAATAGAATACAGTGATTGACTATGAATGGAGACAGAAAAAGGAGAAAATGATGACTCCCAGGTTTCTGGCTTGAGCACATAGTAGTGACTCTTCCTAAGTAAGGAAGACCATGGAAAAAAATCATCTTCAGTTTGGGATGCCTGTGAGACATTCTGGCAAATGGGTGTGGAGAGGGCATGACTGGGAATGGGAAATCGCTTGGGGAAGCTTGTTTGCTTTGTATAGTTGTGGTAGCATTGTGTTGCTCGTATTGCTTGTTATTGCAGAGCTGCCTCTGTGTGTTCCACCTTTTTTTCACAGAGAATAGAAACATCTAGAGGACTGCAAAAGGGCCTCTGAAGGAATATCTTTACCTCGGGGTGAAGAAGGGACTGGAGAGGAGGACTGTCATTGGACTTCGTAGTGATCTACCCATACTGTACTTTAATAAAGCTTACACTGCTATGGGTTTTGGGATGCTGCTATTTAAGAACTAACAACCCAGACTTTTAGAAATGTTAAAGATGAATGTTTTACATATGCGTGTATGGTATAGAAGAAGGTGTTGAGGCAAAAACTCCTCCTCTTATTTTCTCATGACCTGAGGGTAAGATGCTATGGAGGAATATTCCCAGAACTAATCACCTGGGAAAGAGCTAGTTTCTGGGGCAGGACCACACAGGCCATGAAGCAAGGTATAACAGAAAGTATAATGTAGTGGTCAAGCCTACAGCTTCTGGAGCCTGCCACAGCCCCATCTCTTCCTCAGTTACTTGTCTCTGGGTAGTGGCATTTCAGCCTTAGTGTTCACCTCTTCTCTGCTCGTAGGGCCAATACACCTTGTGTTTTCAGGGCTTAGATAAGGGTACCCGTAAAATTAATGCCCATTATACCAGCCATACTAATTACTGTACAAAACTGTTGGGATCCTGTAAAGTTCTTCTATAGCCCTTGCACTGTTTCATGTCTTCTAGAACTGCACTATCCAACATGGCAGCTGCTGGTTACATGTGGCTATTTAAATGTGAATGAATTAATTCAAACGAAATAAAATTAAAAATCCAGTTCCTCACTTGCACTAGCCAACTTTCCAGTGCTCAATAGCCACTTGTATAGTGGTTACTGAAACAGGAGTGCAGAATTAAACATTTCCATCGTTATGGAAATTCTGTTGGCCAGTGCTGGTCTGTAACCACTGTCTATGTAACTTAGAAGATTGTTTGTTCTTCTCTGAATTCTCAAATAGTTGATATTGGAACAGAAAATGGTAGAATATTTTCTTTTTGCCTCTACAACAAAATTTCAGGAAATTTAAGTTCTTATTATAAACTAGGTGAGAGTTTCATTTAATCCATTAGCCCTGACTGAAGTTACAAACGGCCCTGGTCATTTTTAAGCATCTAATTTTTTTAAAAAAATGGATGCTTTTTCATCTAAGAAAGTAAAGAAAGCCTCTCAGAAAACAACTCTGTAGTTACTGCTTTCAATCTTTCGAAGGTTACCATGAGGTCATTTGAGCCCCTGTTCTGGTGGAATCATCATGTTTTCGAAGGCTATTTCTAGCTGTTGTTTCATCCCTTGTGCAATCAAAGGGGTCACTTATAGAGTAAACCAGAAAACCAAACCCATTGCTGTCGAGTCAATTCCAACTCATAGCAACACTATGCCCTTTTAAAAATGAGGTAGTGAGAGGGAACCATAAACCAGTCCTTTACTACGGACTCTGTAGAAGGTACTGGCATAATAGAAAGTTTATTGAAATTGCCCAGGTATAGCCAAAATTCCCTGTTTACATATGAATTAACATTTCTTCTTAAACTTTGGCTTTAAAAATCAGTGTGGGGCATTCAATCTTTCAACTCCTTACTCTTTTCTCTCCAAGTTACCTCTGAGGAGCAACAACAAAACGAAAAACAATGACAAACAACTGCTCTTTGAATTCCATTAAGTTTCAAAACTTCCAAGTCAGAGGACGTTGTTCAAAATTATTCACCCCAACACAAATAAAGGCAGAGGGAAGCAAGAAAAATTTGTCAGGTCACAAGATCACTTTCCTCCCCTAGCTGCCTGCTTGTGCTGACCTGACAAATTCTAAATAACGCTATTTCCTCACAGTGTTTCAGGCACGATTTTAGAAGTATTTTGAAAGCAGAAAAAGAGCCCTGTTTTCTCTGTAAACACAGGTCTCTTGGACTTTGGTTCCTGAACATGATCCTAGGTTTGGAAACTCTCCAAGTGACAGAAAATTGGCAGGCTCCTCCTCATTGATTCCTTGCTGGATCTTCAGGGACCAAAGAAGTTTTACTCCATACTTGGCTGAGCATTTTGCTTGGCGCCCCAGCCAGTTACTCAAAGTTCAAGGAACTTGACAGACAGAGGCTGCTGGTCTGGCGAGAGATTTGAATGGGCCAGGTTGAGTCTACCATCTCATGCCCTCACCTTCTGTCTCCTTGTCTCTGACTAGGCTCACAGTGGGTATGTTCTGAGTGTGAAGACTTTGCCCATCCACAGTGGCATTTGCCCTGGAATGGGGTGAGTCCTAGATCCCTCTGGTATCTCAGTGCAGCAGAGGAATAGCAGCTGTCTGTGTGTGTGTGTGTTTTACGCAAACAGTTAAAAAAAAAAAAAAAAAAAAAAGACAGAAGGCTTAGACAGATTTCCAGGAAACAGACTGTGTCAGTCTAGACTAGTAAAACCCAGCCAATTTAATTTTCTGAATTTGTGATCATTTCTGCATTTATTTTGTATTTAACGCCCCCCCTACCCTGCCAAATAGTAAAAGAATGAGTAAACTATGTATATATACTAAGCTTATAAATGACTAACCAATTTCAGCTGTTATACTGGTATCAAGAGAGATAAAATGCCAAAGGTTAAAAATTATATATTGTTTTTATACAAAAGAACTTTTGTGTGAATTTTATTATTTAGAGAATCTTACTTTTTTTTAATTGAGAAAGTAACACATGTCATTGTAGAAACTTTAGGGAAAAATAAGCAAAAAAAAAGAAAGAGAAAGAAAGAAAATTAAAACCATGTATAATCTTACTGTCTAAAGAGAAGAATACATTGTTTTGTTAGTAGGAATTGGCTTTGAGGTAGGTGGAACTGAGTTCAAATTATGGTCTTGACGAACTGTATGACTCAGAGCCACCTCTCTGAGCATTTCTGTTTCCCTCACAAAGTTAGAGCTACAGTACAACCACACTGTACAGCTTCTGAAACCACAACCCGCTTTCTATGACCATGAGATTGTGGGGTGGCTCCCTCATGCTCTATGGCAGCCATAACGACCTCTTCTTCCACCTCATAAGAGCTGCCATTTCTTGTGCCACAGCCTTTTCCAGGAGCTCCCACGGGGCTCTCAGGTGACCCGAGGTTCCCCTCCAACTTTTGGTTGGGCTCCACCAGGACTCTGTGGTGGCTTCCTTTGCTACTTCCGAACCAGGTGAAGTCGCACCTATTTTTGCATCCTTTTTCTCTCCCTTGCATGAAGTAGAAGCAAACATTTTACTCGTCTGCATTTTTCTGTTGTCAAGGTCACAGAACAGTGCTACTTTGTGCTCTTTGTTCCTTAAAAGCGCACTTTAAAAATGTGTTTTTTTCCTCATCACAGCCTTGCTTCCTAAGACTTTGGCACAAGGCCCAGAGAAGCAGAGCAGAAGAGAAACCTGACTGTTCCTTCCCCAGGTTGCATTCGAGAGCCCCATCCTTCCACCTCGACTGTTGGTCTCAGACTGAGCTTCCATATCTCCACTCTCTTCTCTTCCCAATCTTTGCTTCCTACTAAGAGTGGTCTTATTTTAGGAATCCCTGGGTAGTGTAAATGGTTAAAGCGCTGGGCTGCTTACCAAAAGGTTGGAGGTTTGAGTCCACTCGTAGGTGCCTCAGAAGAAAGGCCTGGCAATATACGTCCACAAAATCAGCCATTTAAAACCCTGTGGAGTACAGTTCTATTCTGACACACATGGGATCACCATGAACTGGGACCAGCTCGATAACGATTGGTAGGTAGAGCTAGCTGGTGCCTCTCTTGAGAACAGAAGTCAGGTAACCTCACTCCCAGCCAGGAGAGAAGTCTGTTAGTGACTCTGCCTTCTATGTGTCCATCGGCATAAAGGCAAAGTACGTATTTTCTGCCCTTGCCTCTTAGAATGGCATTTCCAATTCTGGCATAAAGTCCTAACGTCTTCTCTGCATTTGCAGCCTTTGGCTTCACTTTCCAGTTTCAAATTACTACCATTCATTTTACACCCTCCTTGTCTGATGACTTGGACTTCTTTTTCTGGCTAACTTCCCTGGGTTCACCCAGCTTGGCACCCCACTTCGCACAGCCCTCTGAAGAGACTTCCCTTCACCATCGCTGACCTTGTGGGAACTACCCTGTTGGGTTGAGCTTCTTGTTTTCCCTTCCAGGGCTACAGAAGCAGAAAGAAGAGACTGTTTATAGCATGATAAACCTCATTGTTTACCTCAGGTATGAGCTTCCATTCAGTCTTCGATACTCCCTTTCTGGGAGTAATTTATATAGCTTGTGTTGCTCATGATAACTAACAAAAACACACTTATATCCAATTAACCTCCGTAGATTTAAACCTGACCCCAGCCTAGGGTGGCACAGCGAGACAAGGAGGTCCAATAATACTTGTCCAGGGTCTGTGGCAGTATGACGTTAGAATAACCATGCAATTCTGACACATGTGCAGCCCCTTCAACCTTCATGTCCATACCAGACATCACTGATGGGTCAGAATATTCTTTCTTGTTGAGCACAAATTTGGCCTCACTGTCCTTCTCATTTTAGGGCCATGGTACCAACATGTATGAAATTTGGCATGTGAAATAAAATTTGTTTTCTATTCCTGAAGCTTAAAGAAGATGGGTTTAATCTTTCAGAGTGAAGAGGGTAAGGGAATGGCTGATTAAAACAACTTGAGGAAGAAGGAGAGGGAGGAGGAGGAGGAGAGGAAAGAGAATGGTAAAGAAGAGCTTGGCTGTAGGGAGGTGAAGAGCTGCCAAGAGATAATGATGGAAATGCCACAGCAGAGGGGCAACTAATCAGGATTAAGAATTTACATGTGGAAGAAATAATTTTTGGAAATGCGTGTGGACAGAGCTGCTAGGATAGCAACCATAACTTGAAGCCAGAGCAGTTTTGACTTGGACCTTTGCCAGGAAAAGACTCCAGTGCCTCAGGGCATGAGGGGCACGGGGCGGGGGGTAGCAGAGAAATTAGATCTGGTCCAAGAAGTGGGAATTATGAAGAATGAGGAGGACAGCCCACCCACTGGAGGTCAGGACTTAGATGACCCCGGGGACCTAAAACGAAGAAATGCCTCTAAGAGGCAAGAACACACTTTAAGCGCTTTCTGAAAAATGTGTCACTTGTGATTTCACTCAGCTATCCATAAATTGTACTGCAGAATTTCTTCACACATCTATAAAAATGTGCTTGTGGACATGGGTTAGATTATAGGGGACAAGATGGAGGGGGGGCCATCAACCTAGAGGGGCTAGTTTTCAGAGAAAACAAACTAACAAAAAACCCTAAAGTCCCTTAAATGTGTAGCTGGTGGCTACAAGTTTCTTATAACAAAATGCTGTTCAGTTTTGCCACAATAGTAGAGTTTGTGATCTTCTTTCTTTCCAGATTCGCCGAAGGGGGTCATGTTCCATGGCTTTTTCCTCTGTTCTAAAACATTATAAAGCTGTGACTCCTGGTTTTCCAGCCTCCTTCCAGTTTAAGCTCTGGTTTTGCAATATTTTGGCACACGAAATACCAGGATTTAGCTCAAGAATAGTGTCTAATGGGTTAGGCATATATAGTCGGGGAACTTTTAAACCAGTTACTGCTGATATTTTGATGCTACGTTGTTGAGGGAGAACACGGTGTGAGTCTCCTGTTAACTCCCGTTAACTAACTGAGCAATCTGGGAGGGCTCCATCCTCTTTTCTTGCACTGTTTGTATGTGAAAGGAGAATCTGCCTTTCTCAGCCAAATGCATAGCTGTGATTTGCTAGATTTCATTGGTCCAACGCCCATCACTCTACTCACTTTGGTTCCTTTCTCTTGCTTCTCTCTGCCCATGCCACTTTAGGTTTTCATTACCTCTTACCTTGTCCCTTACCAAATCCACCTTTCTCTTCCTCTTAGACCATTTTACAAACTTCTACCAAGGAAGCCAAAACCAGTTGCTGCTGAGTCGATTCTGACTCCTGGTGACCCCATGTGTGTCAGAGTAGAACTTGTTCCATAGGGTTTTCAATGGCTGTGATCTTTCAGAAGTAGATTGCCAGGCATTTCTTCCAAGGTGCCTCTGGGTGGACTTGAACCTCCAGCCTTTCAGTTAGTAGCTGAGCAAGTTAACCGTTTATTCCACTGGGACTCCTCTGCCAGGTAGGTGGCACTTCTTAAATCATAATTTTGATTGTTTTGTTCTACTGCTCAATAACTTTCCTTTGTTCCACAGGGACTACAGAATTGAATTCAAATACCTTTGCCCAGCATTCAAAATCCTTCAGGAGGTGGAACCAACTTCTCCTTCACAGTTTCCCTTTTCAAGTAAAACTGAGCTAGTTATCCTTCCTCCTAAGTGACACGTGCTTTCTTGCTTTATGTTCTTGGGCTGTCTTTCTCTCATCTTTGTATATTCAAATGTTATGTGTTTCTTTTTAAAATCCCCAATGACTCATGTGTTTCTTCTCTGAAAATTTTATCCTAGGGAGCAAAACCTTTTAATTTTTTCAGGATTCTTTTTCCAGCTCCCAGCTCAGCACACGGCACATTGTTAGGATGTGACTTTTTTTGATTAAAAAGTGAATAAAGACGATGAGATCTGGCATAAAACACCTCTTCCACCAGCTGTCGAAATTGCTAAACTACTTTGCTACAATGTAAGCAAGGTTAGGGGTACACACCAGAGCCCACACATATTTTCTTTGAATATTGAATACAGAGGTCTTTTCTCTCTGGTTTTTCCAGAATTTACCTATGAGTTCAGATTAGATGGTATCTTGGCAGCCTCATTATTATTCTAAGCAAAAATAATATTATCTTGGTATTTTACTCACAGGAGTCTCTGGGTGGTGCAAACGGTTAAATGCTTGACTACTAGCAGAAAGGTTGGCAATTTGAACTCGCTTAGAAGTACGTAGGAAGAAAGTCCTGGCAGTTTGCTTCCAAAAGTCATAGTCCTGAAAACCCTACGGAGAAGGTCTACCCTGCACACGTGGGGACACCATGAGTCAGAATCAACTTGCTGGCAACCACCACCACCACCACCAACATTCCACTCACAGAAACTTGCTTTTGTCTTTTCCGGGATTAAGGTTGAGGGTTTATAACCCTCAGTCATGCTTTCAAAAAACATTTTTTTTTTTTTTTATCTGATCTGCCTTTTGATGCTCATGTGGCCCTTCCAGGTCTAGGGTAATAAAATTCTTCCTTCTATTCCTGAATTTCTTTAAAACAAAACAAAACCTTCATTTTCTAGTTATCTCTGCCTCTCCATGGTCACCAGCTTAGAATATGGCTGGGAGGTAATCTAAGAAGATAGATTCTAGCCCAGGAGCTGTGGCCCCAAGATACTCATCTTTCTCTTACAATAGTAGCATGATCCAGACTTCACTTTACATTTCAATTCTCTCACTTTGGTTAGACAAGTTTATTAGAATAATATATACTTTTAGGCAGATCTCACATATTTTAGCATAACTTTAGATCCAAAAAAAATCTCAAACCCTTTGTTGTCGAGTCAATTCCGACTCATGGCAACCCTATAGGACAGGGTAGAACTACCCCACAGGGTTTCCAAGGCTATAATCTTTATGGAAGCAGACTGCTACATCTTTCGTCCATGGAGCAGCTAGTGGGTTCAAATCACCGACCTTTCCATTAGCAGCTGAGCTGTTAACCACTGCACCACTAGGACTCCTTAGATAACCCATACCCATGGCCGTCGAGGTGGTTCCGACTCAAAGCGACCCTGTAGGACAAAGTAGAACTGCCCCATAGGGTTTCCAAGGAGCGGCTGATGGATTTGAACTGCTGATCTTTTTGGTTGACAGCCGTAGCTCTTAACCACTGCGCCACCAGGGCTACTACCTTAATAGAGCAGCAGGAATAGAACTCTACTAATCCACTAGGGGGAGTGCTTGGGTCATACAAAGGGTTACTGTGCTTGATTTCTAATCAAAAGGCTGGCAGTTCAAGTTCCATCCAGATGTGCCTCAGAAGACAAACCTGGCAATCTACTTCCAAAAAATCAGCCATTGAAAACTCTATGAAGCATAGTTCTACTCTGACACACATGGAGTCACCATGGGTCAGAATCGATTGGACGACAACTGGTGGAAATCCATTAGGAAAGGATTCCAATGTATTGCAAAGGAAATATTCCAAGCTGGTGACCAAGGAGAGGCAGAGATGACTAGAATATGAGGGTTCCTTTGTTTTGTTTTTGAAGAAATCCAGGAATAGAATGAAGGATTATATTACCCTAGACCTGAAAGAGCTACAGAAATCCCTGATACAATAGAACAACTCTGATTTTCACTGTTGGGAGTGATATAAATTGTAGTAGGGAGGATGTTAGACAAGAACAACCTGTTGAAATAAAACTCACTGGGGTTTTATGAAAAATCATACCTTTATAGGTGCCTGGAAATCTTGGAAGCCTTTAGTGCCAGGGTAAATAGAAAATAGATACAAATTTCAACTTGGATTTTTTAAAACTTCTCAGATAAGCTTAGCTTTCATGCATTTGCCTTAGGGCACAAGGGAGAACTTAGTTCCAGCTTGGCTATATCTGCAGGAAGAAAAAGGAGATGAACCGCTGACAGTGTAGCTTCCCAGACCAAGACTGGATCAAGTAGGATATTAAATGACGTACTTTGCACAAGAGAAGCAGGTCATTAGGGTCCAAAGGAGATCTATGGATAAGCACAGAAGGTACAGCAGCACCACCCATTGATCAGAAATCAAGAAAGAAAAAGGGAAACTTCACAGAGGTAAAATGTCTGTATAACTCATCCATTTATTGATTCATTAAAACAATTATTATGTACTTACTCCGTACCAGGCATTTCCTATCTTCATTAACTGTGTTGGGAAGTATGCGTATTTGCTATTCTGGAGAGGGTTCATCAGAATAAGATTTAAGGCGATTTGGCAGTCTTACAACTTAAGATCTGCTGGTCAGTTTTCCACCTGTCTGGGAAGGAGCTTCTCTGAGAGCACTGGGTGGGAAACCTCCCTGTTTTCTCTGGTCACGTTAACTTCATGTCAGACACTATGCTCAGACTTGATCTGAATGAATGTTCATTCATTCATCAATTTGACAAATATTTACTGAAGAACCTATTATGTACCAGGCATTATTTCAGGTACTGGGGATTCAGCAGCAAATAAAACAAACCACAATATCAATCTTCTTGGAGTTTATGTTGGAAATCATGCATTTAACAATCATTTGTTGTACTATGACTTGGGTCTGATCTCACAGTTGCACTGAGGGTAGTAGAAAATAGCCATATATCATGTTATGCTATTGTTAAGTGCTGTCAAGTCGATGCCAACTCATAGCAACCCCATGTATAACACAATGAAATGTTACTCAGTCCTTTGCCATCCTCACAATAGTAGGTATGTTTGAGCCCATTGTTGCAACCACTAGGTCAATCCACATATCATACGAAAAACAAACAAAAAAAAAACCCCACTGCTGTCCAGTCAATTCCAACTCACAGGGAACCTATAGGACAGAGTAGAACTACCCCATAGGGTTTCCAATGCTGTAATCTGTACGGACACTGACTGCCACATCTTTCTCCTGAGGATCAGCTGGTAGATTAAACTGCCAACGTTTTGGTTGGCAGCCGAGTGCTTTAACCACTGTGCCACCAGGGTTCCTTCACATATCACACAGGGTGATGAATGCCAAAATGGAGGTCAGCATAGGGTACTGTGGAATTAGCAAGCCTAGGCTTGGACCTACAGGTGATGTCTGGCTTGAGTCCCATTGGATGAAGGGGAATTGTGTAGGTGAGATAAGGGGGAAAGGCACTCCCAGGGGAGGAACTGAAGTATGTGTGGTGGCCTGGGGAACTACCCCAGCACAGCTCCAGTGTGCCTGAGACAGGCAGGGGAGGAGAAGTGGGGGCAGCTGAGGCTGCAACGTTAAGCAAAGTTTCATAATTGAAGGCCTTGTATGTGGAGGTATATGTGTTTTCTATTGCGCCATAACAAATTACCACACGCTTAAGGGCTTCGAACAACACAAGCCTATTAGCTTACAGTTCTGGAGGCCAGGGTCTAAAACAGGACTCACTGGCTTAAAATTAAGGTGTTGGAAGGCCTGTATTCCTTTCTGGAGGCTCTAAGTGAGAATCTGTTTCCGGGCCTCTTCTAGCTTCTAGAGGCTGCCAGCATTCCTTGTCCTGTGACCCCCTTCCTCCATCTTTAAAGCCAGCAGTGCAGCATCATCAAAACCCTCTCTGACGCTGGCACCTCCCTCTTTCACTTATTAGGGTCCTTGTGATTACAGTGGGCCCACCTGGAAAATCCAGGCTAAACTCCCCATCTCCAGGTCAGCTGACTATCAAACTTAATTCCATCTGTAACTCGAATGCCTCCTTGCCATGTAATATTAGGACATGGACATCTTGGGAGGCATATTCTGCCTACACAGAGGGAAAGCTACTGCAGTAGCCAAGAAAGGAGCAACCTGATCAGTCTGGCACTTAGAGGAGTCACTACTATGGTTATGCTGTGTGCAGGTTGGGCTGGAGGTGGCGGATGGGGGAAGTAGGGTCGGATGGAGGTGGGGGGTACAGAGGCTGTAAGTAAAAAGTCCAATTAAGAGACCATTTCAGTAATTAAGTGAAAAATGGTGAGGCCTGGAGGCACACACTGTAGGTAATTTAACCCTAGCACTCTTAGAAAACCTTAATCTTATGAAGTATGAGACACACCCCATAGTACTCTTAGAAAACCTTAATCTTATGAAGTATGAGACACACTCCATAGTACAGAGAAAAGGAATTTTTCTTTTTTTTTAAATCTAGGCTTAAGGCATGAATAACTTTGGAGCAAAGGACAAGTCTTCATAAGGAGTTTCCTTACTTTTCCTAAGAAGAAATGTGCTCTTAGTTTGTAAAATGACTGTGTTGCTTGCACTAAATCATCTCTAAGTTTTCTTCCTTCTCACTTCTCTGATTCCGTGAAAACGAGATGGGTTGCACCTGATTAGATCAAATTACTCTCAATCTACTGGGACACCAGCTGCACACGCAGCACTTCGCTCTCTGACCCTATCCCCTGGAGCTAGGTCAGACCTCACAAGATAAAGGGTACAGTCCTTCAGCCTGTCACATCTGTCAACACTTCAGATGCCAGCTGTAAGCTCAGGGTCTCCATGACACCTCCACTTCTGGCCTGCTGGGGTTTTCCCACTACACTTTCAGGATGCCAGCCACAAATGTGGGGAGTCCCCAGGCCGCCCCCTCCCACTTCAGACCTGCTGGAAGGTTTGGGTTATCCAGTAAGCAAGGTAAGCACCTTGCTTACCGGATCATCTGTAGTGAACAATTTCACATGGGTTTCATCACATCAAAGATAACGTGAAGTCCACGTGAAATTCGTCACTACGGATTAGTAAGCGCAGCCTGCGCTTTCCTTGCTTACTGGGTCACCCGCCCCATCAGGGATTGTAAATTTGAAAAGAGGCTTCGATTCTGTAGGAAGGTGCTGTGGAGTTGGGAGAAAGATGCCAGGTATATATCTAGAAGCAGAATCTTTGATATGGTGAAAAATGTTCGCTACAAATGATCTGGTAAGCAGGTAAGCACCGTGCTTACCTTGCCTATTGGAAAATCCGTCCCCTGCTTGCTGGCTTCCACTACTTCTGTGGGTTCAATAATTTGCTAGAATGATTCACAGAACTCAAAGAAAGCATTATACTTACAATTACAGTTTTATTGTAGCAAAAAGGATACAAATGAAGAGACACATAGGGCCAGGCCTGGGAGGTTCCCAATTTGAAGCTTTCACATCCCAAAAAGGGATGTGCTACCCTCCCACATGCACTGATGTCTTTCACCAACCAGGAAGCCCATGGAGCTTCTGTGTCCAGACCCTTTATTGGCACCTCACTGTGTAGGTATGATTGATTGAATCATGCCGCCTGTCCCAGAATTCAGCTGATATCACTCAGTGAGTTTTCCTGGCCTCTCCAGCCTCTACCCCAGTCATCTCATTATCATAGCCTATCAAGCCTGTAGCCCTCTTAGATAACAAAGACATTTTAATCACTGGGGAGATTGCAAGGTTTTAGAGGTTATCTCTCGGAAACTAAGAACAAAGACCAAATTCTTTAGGTAAAGTAAACTGTAAACTCTACACCACTTTGCCTGGATTGCAACTCAGAGACAAACTAACACATGACTGAAAAAGTCTCTGCCAACATAAACAGGGCTGATGCTAAGTGCCATCAAATTTACCATCCCAAACTACAAAAGAATAAATAGAGGAAAACTCTATTTCAGTGTATAAAATATGAACAACTCTGTAAATCCCAAGAGCTAGGACTCTGTGAAATTCTCAGGGGGTGTTTTCAGAAGATGGACCTCTGGTGGCACAGTGGTTAAGCACTCGGCTGCTAATCTAAAGGCTGGCAGTTCGAACCTGCCAGGTGCTCCTTGGGAGAAAGATGTGGCAGTCTGCTTCCATAAATATTACAGCCTTGGAAACCCTCCAGGGCAGTTCTACTCTGTCTTATAGGGTTGCTATTAGTTGGCATCCACTCAAAGACAATGGGTTTGGTTTTTGGGTTTTCAGAAGGAACACAGCAGGTTTTAGCTTCACTTCTTCATCTTGTGCATGGGAAGAATGGACTGAAAAATGTTTCCTTAGGTAGGGGTAGATTAGGGGCCATTGGTAGTTCAGTGGGATAATTCTTGCTTTCCATACTGCAGACTCAGGGTCGATTCTGGGCCAAGGTACCTCATGTCCAGCCACCACCTGTCTGTCAGTGGAGGCTTGCGTGTTGCTATGATGCTGAACAGGTTTCAGCACAGTTTCCAGACTAAGACAGACAAAGAAGAAAGGCCTGTTGATCTACTTCTGAAAATCAGCCAGTGAAAACCCTATGGATCACAACAGTCTGATCCAGAGCCCATCATGGGGATGGTGCAGGACCAGGCAGCATTTTGTTCTGTTGTCATAAGTCAGAAGCCCACTTCACAGCAGCTAACAACGAGAAGGGGTTAATTAGCAGGACTCCTGGTACCAAACATCAGAATCTGACTCCGCCTTGGAAGGATATCGGGGGCTCAGAGACTGTCTGGGAGGCCAGATGTCTGGGCTGGAAGGCTCCTCAGGAAGCAAGGGAGCTGGGGTCTCAGAGCTGGAAGTGCAGACAAGGCAACACTGTAGAAATGTCTGGAAATCTGTGCAGCCCCTGCTTCTGCAAAGAACCTGACCTCAAATTGTTCCCTCCGTCTTTGCTGGAGATTCAAAATCCTGGGAGCAAGCATCTGATTGATCAAGATCTGGTCATGTACCTACTTCCTCAGGTGGAGGGGAAGAATCTGGCCATCTAAGCTTCGCCTTCTATCCAGCCCGCTACTCACAATAAAAAACCTCCCAGGAGGAAGAACAGGATTCCAATAAGTGTGTGTGTGGTGGTGGTGATGGTGGTGGTGGCGGGTGGGTGGTTGGTTGGTAGCCAAAAAATTACAGGTGTCTTCTAACCCCATAAGCGAAAAACCAAACTAGTTGCAGTCGAGTTGATTCCAAGTCATGGCGACCCCATGTGTGTGGATTAGAACTGTTCCACAGGGTTTTCAAGGCTATGACCATTTAGAAGCAGATCTCGAAGCTTTTCCTCTGAAGTACCTCTGGGTGGGTTTGAACCACTAACCTTTTGGTTAGTAGTCAAGTGATTAGCCATGTGTGCCTCCGACGGACTCCTTTTCGAATCTAACTGGCTTGACTTTTTTTTGTCTGACTGCTTTGGCTACTCTTGGCTACATGTATGTCTGTTATTTTACCCCATGGGAGATATACCATATCAGCTTTAACTGATGATTAAATCTGAATTGCCAGGGTGAATTAGAACCTGAGACTTTAAGAGTCCCATTGATTCTTTTGAGATTGCCATTCTGATAATAACATCCTGGCTCACTACAAACTCTAAATGCCAACCTCAAGGCAGCCCAGGTAGAACTTGTCAGCCAATTTCTAATTTGTCTTCGTATTGCAGACACAGCTTCTGACTGCTTCTCAGCCAAGGCCATGTGAACAGACAGAACACGAGTGGATAACAGCCTGTAGGAACCCGTTGCGTCGGGAGACGCTGCATTTGTAGCAGTGATGTTTGATCATAATGCATTATCTGGTTCAGTCCCATCCTTGTGTGTGTGCAGTAGTTCTCCTAGTCTGCACTCAGTGGCAGAGATTAGCTACATTGACTGCTTTATTCTCTGGAAGTGTCTGCTTACTATTAACAGGACCGTGGATAGGAGAAGATAGTCACTAGTGCTAAATTTCACCATCATATTGGTCCAGAGTGAGAAAACAAGAAGAAATCCAGCCACTTGGGGGTTAAAGGTCTGGCTTTTAAGGGGCTACTCCATGTGCATTTCTGTTTGGCCGAGAGTAGGGGACAATCACAGACGTACGTAGGGGAAGCAAAGGAAGCAAGCGGCCAGCCTAACCCATGCCATTGAGTCGATTCTGAGTCATAGTGACCCTGTAGGACAGAGTAGAACCGCCCTGTAGAGTTTCCAAGGAGCAGCTGGTGGACTCGAACTATCGACCTTTTGGTTAGCAGCTGTAGCTCTTAACCACTGCGCCACCAGGATTCTGAGGGCCAGCCTAGATAAATTCAATTCTGTACTTGTCCCCAAGATGCGGGGGCCCCCCAACCCTGTCAACACCTTGATTTTAGCCTCATAAGACCTATTTTGGACTTCTGACCTCCAGAGCCATAAGATAATACGTTTGTGTTATTTTAAGCCACTAGGTTTCTGGTAATTTGTAACAGTCATCAACAGGAAACTAAGACAGGCTTCAAAGTTGAAGAGGTGCTAAAAGCAAATACACACAGAACTTTTTTTGCTGCTGTTAGATGCAGTCATTGAGTCGATTCTGATTCATGGCGACCCCATGTGTGCAGAAGGGGTTTCAGAAGCAGGTTGCCAGGCCTGCCACTGGGTGGGTTCGAACTGCCAACCTTTCTGCTAGTAGTTGAGCGCTTAACTGTTTGTACCACCTAGGGACTCCTAAAGGAGAGCAAATCCAGCCCAGTGCCTGTCATGCCCAGCAGTTTACAAAAGAGAAGGTTGGGTCTGAATTCATTAAGGAACTTTGTAAGTAATCCATAGGAGCCTAGTGCCTTGGTTTTTCTCTTACCCTCCTGTGTGTTTTGCAGGGGATATTCACCCCTCTCCCCAAGCTTGCGGAAGAAGACAGTCCCGAGAAGAGATTGTCAGGGCCTGTGACAAGGGTGGGCTGGCATTTTCCTCCGTGGCTGGAAGCGGGCTGAGCTGCAGATTCTCACTCATCTCAACAGTGCCACTGCGGGGGGCGTAGGGTAGGGACAGTGAGTTCTTGGGAGGAGCTGATGTCAGACCAGAGACTAACGCCTGGTTCTTGCCTTGAGCAGCCTGAAGCTGGGAGGCTGGTGGGAGATGCTTGGGACAGCAGGGTGAGGAGAGGGGTGGCGGCTGTATTTAGTGGGGCAGGGATGTGTGAGGGCCTGCAGGCCCAGTGTTACCCTGAGAAGGCACCAAAGTGCACTGTCTTGAAAGGAGCCAGCCCAAGAGACCTAGGAATGGGGCCGTCACCCACGCAGTACGAGACTGTGGGAGAGCATTGGGGGTAGGAGCTGAGGCAGGTGGCAAGCTTCACTGCAGAGTGTACCTGTGTCAGTGATAGGTGCACTGCAGACATCCACCGTGGCCATCTCTGAAGGCCCCACTGATTTTTCCCCAGGAGAGTCAGCATTTGAATGCCTTTCGTGACTGGAAGGGACTAGATAGGTGAAAAAAAAAACTTTTCTTTTTTTATCCTCCATTTTTGTGCTTTCACTCTCTCCAGGCTCTGGAGGGGCCTAAAGTGGCAAGCAGGGGTGGGAGCAAGAAAAGAGGGTGTGGAGTAAGGCAAGGGAAAGAATAGGCTGTCTCCTTCACCACTTCCAGGCTCTGCGACAGTTCCCGCTAAGGGAAAGGGCCACTAGCATGTTTGGGAGATAATTGGGTACTAGTTGATGTACAAGGTCCCTGGGTGGCACAAATGGTCTGCACATGACTAATAATCTGAAGGTTGGCAGTTCAAACCCACCCAGTGGCACTGTGGAAGAAAGGCTTGGTGTTTTGCTTCCATAAAGATTACAGCCAAGAAAAACCTATGGAGCAGTCCTACTCTGTAACATATGGGGCTGCCATGAGTCAGAACTGACTAGACGACAATGAGTTTTGGTTTTTAGTTTAGTTGATGTACAGGTTAGAAATCAGCGCCTTAGGTTACGGAGTCATGGTAACCCCATGTGTACAGAGTAGAACTCTTTCATTGGGTGTTCAAGGCTGAGACCTTTTGGAAGCAGATCGTCAGGCCTGGCTTCTGAAGTACCTCTGGGTGGGTTCGAACCACCAATCTTTCAGCTAGTAGCTGAGCACTTAAGTGTTTGTGCCACCCAGGAACATGGTGTTGCCATGAGTTGGAATCAACTCAATGGCAATTAACAAGTTATAGAGACTAGGTAATCTTAACTCGAGCTTTTAACAGCAGGAATCATGAGTATATACATGTAATGTGGCAAGGCCATATATATTTGTCCAGATATTTATTCATTTGACAAACATTTATTGAATGCTTACCAAATGACTGCTCTATCTGTCGAAGGGTCAAGCCCCTTCTTGGCTTTTGACAGCTGTTTATAAGATTTCCCTAGTGACTCTCAGAGAGATCCATCTTACTGAAGTCACTAATGTGGCGTTTCTCATCATGACTAGCATTGTTTAATCTAAACTAAAAACACCATAAATCAGATCAGTGGTTCTAAATTGAGCAGGGAGTATTTTATTATCGCGTTCTGGCAGTTTGTTTTCTAAATATTTCTTAACGACTCAAGTACCCAGAAGTGGTGAAATTTTAATCCCTCCAAATCCTGGTTGATGGGTTCAAAAGTATAAACACTCACCATTCTGCTCCTGCCTTAAATCCCCAGGAGAAGGGGGCCCATTTTCTCACCTCTCGATCGCTAAATTAGAATTTAGCCACTTTCTACAGCTGAATTAGAGCCTTGTACTTCAGCCAAAACACAGTGTGGATTAGACAACTAAAGATGTCTTTTCAAGTGAAACAAAGAAATTAATTAAAGGCAGACAGGAAGTGTCTCTGGTGTGGTGTCTGGTTTTATATTTTCTCTCAGGCCCTGCAGGTGCCGGCAAGGAGGGTGTCATGTGGCAGGCGGTTATTGGGAACCCAAAGCAGATCCAGAAGTTAGCAGAGAGCCCACCGTTAGTGCAGACGAGCAGACCAGACTGTACACCCTACAGGGATGGAGTCAACCGCTGACGTTTTGTGTGTGTGTGTGTGTATACATGCATGCATGATTGTGTGCATGCCTGGGCAGGGGAAGGAGAAAAGGGCATTAAAAGAGTAATCGTGGTGATTAATCGTCATCTCTTCTTTATCCCAGTGGAAGAAGGAAAGACAAAGAAAACTAAACGTGCTGAGAAGAGTGAGTCAGGAGCTTTCCGTATGCTACATTTCATAACATATGCTTTCATACGTTACTTCATGCAATCCTCTGAGGCAAGAATTGTCCCATTTTTACAGACGAGTAAACTGAGACACCCAGAATGGCTAGTTAAGCTGACGAAGGTGAAGTGGTGTGCAAGGGGCATTGTTGGGATTTGAAATCAGGTCTTTGACCCCAAAGCCTGTGGACATTCCATTCCCCACACTGCCCCCTCTAGATGGCCACTTCTTCAGTTTCTTCTCAGGCATGTTGCCTTAGTTATCCAAGGCTGCTATAACAGAAATACCACAAGTGGATGGCTTTAACAAAGAGAAATTTATTTCCTCACGGTAAAGTAGGCTAAAAGCCCAAATTTAGGGTGTCAGCTCCAGGGCACGGCTTTTTCTCTCTGTTGGCTCTGGAGGAAGGTCCTTGTCCTCAATCTTCTCCTGGTCAAGGAGCTTCTCAGGTGCAGGGACCACAGGTCCAAAGGACGTGCTCCGCTCCTGGTGCTGCTTTCTTGGTGGTATGAGGTCCCCAGCTCTCTGCTTGTTTCCCTTTCCTTTTATCTCTTGAGTGATAAAAGGTGGTACAGGCCACACGTCAGGGAAACTCCCTTTACATTGGATCAGGGATGTGACCTTGTAAGGGTGTGAAAATTCCACACTACTCCTCCTTAACATAAAGTTACAATCACAAAATGGAGGACAATCACAGAACACTGGGAATCATGGCCTAACCAAGTTAATACACACATTTTTGGGGGGACATAATTCAATCCATGACACACGTGTACCCTGATCATTTCCTGAATGACACCCTGGAGGTAGATGGCTTGGCCTTTCTAGGCCCCTGCGTCTTCATCTGCAAAATGAAGCAGATGAATTAGATGGGCTCAGAGACTCCTTCCAGCGCTAACGTTCTGCATGTGAAGCCTGAAGGGTGGCCACGGGGGTAACCCAGACTCTAGAATAAGCTGACGGTGGTGGAAATCTCACTTTATCCTCAGACCCAGACATGCAGAATGGCATTTGGTGTCTAAGAAGCAGACTTAGAATCTGACACTGATCTCCACTTCTCTACAACTGTAGGCTGACTCTTTTTAGGTGGGAAATACGGTTCCTGCACATTCAGTGCTCAATAATCATTTGGTAAATGAATGATTGAAAGGAACCTAGCATGAAGTTGGTCGTGAGTTGTGGACAGGGGAAAGTGAGGAGGTCCCTAGAGGCTCATCTGTGCATCACAGAATTTAAAAAGGTATTTATTACTGAGGCCATGAGGTAAAGTCTGGATTTTAATTTTTTCTAAGCATTGTTGGGATTTGAAACCAGTTCTTTGACACCAAAGGCTGTGAAACAAAGCCAGTTTCAGTGGGTTGTTTAAATGACTTACTTTGATGTGGCTACTTTATAGACAGAGGTCTACATCAGGCCGTTTTGTGGAAAAGAAGCAACTTTAAAGCTACTGTTTGCTGCTCCTTTGCTTGCTGCAAAGAAAGAGACCTGGGGCAGATGATCTTTGTATCTGAAGAGCCTGTTAACGAGTCTCAGGATATGTACTGGAAAGTCTGGAGCCCATCAGGACTGAGAACAGAGTTGCTCTGCATGTTCAAGTGCAGAGATGGGGAGCCTGTTCCTGAGGAAGAAAGTTGGCATTGGGCACCTGCAGTTAAATTGACATGCTCGATGTTCAACTATAGGCCCTACCTTCATAAATGCTTTGTGAGAATGATTTGGAGGCAAATGTAAAGGTGGGGTCTGGGAGCCAAAAGGAAAGTGAGATGGGTGATTTAGAAAGGAGCGGAACAACCTTGAACTTCCCACTTTATAGGGGAGCAGTTTTAAGTTTCAAAAGAGTGTGACCTTAGCTGAAATCTTTACTGCCTGGTTATAAGAATCTGAAGCTTGTAGGGCATTGCAAAGGCAGACACTCCCATTTATTAGTGCCAAGAGGCAGAATTTGGTTTAGGAAAGACAGTCAAAGAGGTGCCTGGAATACACATGATTGCTTTATTTCAGGACTCAGTGGGAAACCACTGATGCCAAAGGATATGAATATTTAACATTTTTCTAAGGTAATAGTCAATTGGTTGGTTTTAACCTTCCCTATATAACAAGATATATATGGTAAGCAAGTGACAGGTATTGGGGACAATTCAGGGGAACTGACTATCCAACTAGTTATAAAAATGAATGAAGGAAAATATCATCAGAGGATTGAAGATGATTTAGAAAAATAACACTGGCAATAATTGTAACTGACGACAAAAATCTATGAACTAAAAATACTTCATTTTCAGAGTCTTCCCTATAAGTCATGAGTACTGGAGAAGAGGAGATAATAGGGAATGCATTTTTTGTGGGAAAATTTTTACCTCATTTTAAAAAAATGCTTGTTATTGTCAGTTGCCATCCAGTTGGCTCCAACTCATGGTGACCTTATATGTAACTGAACAAAACGTTGCCTGGTCCCATTGCCACCTTGCATGTTTGAGTTCGTTGCTGTGGCTATTGTGGAGCTTGTCTTCCAGCCCTATATTGGACCTTATTCTGTTGTGATCCATAGGGTTTTCACTGGTTAATTTTCAGAAGTAGATCACCAGGCCTTTCTTCCTAGTTTGTCTTAGTCTGGAAGCTCTGCTGAAACCTGTCCACCATGGGAGACCCTGCTGGTATGTGACGTACCAGCTGCATAGCTTCCAGCATCACAGCAACACGCAAGTCACCACAGTAAGACAAACTGAAAAGACAGGTGATGAAAAAAATGCTAATTAGATGTCATTGGATTGGTCATTAGAGAGTTTAATTCCCTGTGTATTCTTTCTTCCCTTTAATTGCTTAGCAGCTGTCTACTTTATTGACTCTCTATTCAGTTATTAAGCTAATCTTCGTTCGAGTGACTGTAGCTTCTTCCAAGGTGTCTGCAACATCCAACATCAGCTATGCTCACAAGAGAACAGAACCCTAGTCATTGGTGCTGGAACTAATGGAAACTAACACAATGGAAGATAATGTGTGGGTGTTCTGTAAGACCATTGCTTGAAAGTCATTACATGGAGGGATCTACTGATTTGGCTCATGTCTGGTTCATCATATCTCAATGGAAACTCCACAGTTTTGCAATTTATTGTAATTGGAGAGCTTACTTCTTTCTTTTCTCTTCCATATCATGATTTTAGATATTATCTTTTACCAAGAAACTCAAAGCCATATTATTGAATAACCATGAAAAAAAAAGGAAATAGGAAAATATTACATTAGTAGTTGTGGAAATGGAGAGGTCGGTGTTTGAAGCCCAAACTGAATTCCTTATCTCCCTCCCTTCAAGAATTCTCCTTTTACATCTGTAGCTCATTAATGATATCATCTATCCAGAAACCCAAGTGGTCTTTTCCTTCCTATCCTGTCAGCCCTCTATATCTAATCAGTTGCCAAATCTCTTCAGTTTTACCACTTACTTATGTCCAGATTTAGTGTCTTTTTTCCTATCCCCACTGCCCTGACCAAGCCCTCATCACACCTGAACTGACCTCCCTGGCTCCAGTCTCAGCACCCTCTAGTCCAAACACAATATGCTTCAGCCTGAAGCCCTTAATAATAAAAAGGGCAGTGGTTTATAGTGGCACAGTGGTTAAGAGATTGGCTGCGAACTGAAAAGTTGGCAGTTTGAATCCACCAGCCACTCCTTGGAAACCGTATGGGGCAATTCTACTCTGTCCTATGAGGTCTCTGTGAGTTGGAATTTACTCGACAGCAATGGATTTGGTTTGGGTTTTTTGTTTTTTTTTTTAAATTAATTTTTATTAAGCTTCAAGTGAACATTTACCATTCCAATCAGTCTGTCACATATAAGTTTACATACATCTTACTCCCTTCTCCCACTTGCTCTCCCCCTATTGAGTCAGCCCTTACAGTCTCTCGTTTCGTGCCAATTTTACCATCTTCCCTCTCTCTCTATCTTCCCATCCCCCCTCCAGTCAAGAGTTGCCAACACACTCTCCCGTGTCCACCTGATTTAATTAGCTCACTCTTCATCAGTATCTCTCTCCCCCCCACTGACCAGTCCTTTTCATGCCTGATGATTTGTCTTCGGGGATGGTTCCTGTCCTGTGCCATCAGAAGTTCTGGGGAGCATTGTCTCTGGGATTCCTCTAGTTGCAGTCATACCATTAGGTATGGATTTTTCATGAGAATTTGGGGTCTGTATTGGTCTCCTGCTCCCTCAGGAGTTGTCTGTTGTGCTCCCTGACAGGGCAGACATCGATTGTGGCCGGGCACCAACTAGTTCTTCTGGTCTCAGGATAATGTAGGTCTCTGGTTCATGTGGCCCTTTCTGTCTCTTGGGTTCTTAGTTGTCGTGTGACCTTGGTGTTCTTCCTTTGCCTTTGCTCCAGGTGGATTGAGACCAATTGATGTATCTTAGATGGCCGCTTGTTGGCATTTAGGACCCCAGGCGCCACAATTCAAAGTGGGATGCAGAATGTTTTCATAATAGAATTATTTTGCCCATTGACTTAGAAGTCCCCTCAAACCAAGTTCCCCAGACCCCAGCCCCTGCTCCGCTGACCTTTGAAGCTTTCGTTTTATCCCGGAAACCTCTTTGCATTTAGTCCAGTCCAATTAGGCTGACCTTCCTTGTATTGAGTGTTGTCTTTCCCTTCACCCAAAGCAGTTCTTATCTACAGATTGATCAATAAAAAGCCCTCTCCCTCCCTCCCTCCCCCCTTTGTAACCACGAAAGTATGTGTTCTCCGTTTTTTCTATTTCTCAAGATCTTATAATAGTGGTCTTATACAATATTTGTCCTTTTGCAACTGACTCATTTCGCTCAGCATAATGCCTTCCAGATTCCTCCATGTTATGAAATGTTTCAGAGATTCGTCACTGTTCTTTATCGATGCGTAGTATTCCATTGTGTGAATATACCACAATTTATTTACCCATTCATCCGTTGACGGACATCTTGGTTGCTTCCAGCTTTTTGCTATTGTAAACAGAGCTGCAATAAACATGGGTGTGCATATATCTATTTGTGTGAAGGCTCTTGTATCTCTAGGGTATATTCCGAGGAGTGGGATTTCTGGGTTGTATGGCAGTTCTATTTCTAACTGTTTAAGATAACACCAGATGGATTTCCAAAGTGGTTGTACCATTTTACAATCCCACCAGCAGTGTATGAGAGTTCCAATCTCTCCATAGCCTCTCCAACATTTATTATTTTGTGTTTTTTGGATTGATGCCAGTCTAGTTGGTGTGAGATGGAATCTCATCGTAGTTTTAATTTGCATTTCTCTAATGGCTAATGATCAGGAGCATTTTCTCATGTATCTGTTGGCTGCCTGAATATCTTCTTTAGTGAAATGTGTGTTCATATCCTTTGCCCACTTCTTGATTGGGTTGTTTGTCTTTTTGTGGTTGAGTTTTGACAGAATCATGTAGATTTTAGAGATCAGGCGCTGGTCTGAGATGTCATAGCTGAATATTCTTTCCCAGTCTGTAGGTGGTCTTTTTACTCTTTTGGTGAAGTCTTTAGATGAGCATAGGTGTTTGATTTTTAGGAGCTCCCAGTTATCTGGTATCTCTTCATCATTTTTGGTAATGTTTTGTATTCTGTTTATGCCCTGTATTAGGGCTCCTAGGGTTGATCCTATTTTTTCTTCCATGATCTTTATCGTTTTAGTCTTTATGTTTAGGTCTTTGATCCACTTGGAGTTAGTTTTTGTGCATGGTGTGAGGTATGGGTCCTGTTTCATTCTTTTGCAAATGGATATCCAGTTATGCCAGCACCATTTGTTAAAAAGACTATCATTTCCCCAATTGACTGACACTGGTCCTTTGTCAAATATCAGCTGCTCATACGTGGATGGATTTATATCTGGGTTCTCAATTCTGTTCCATTGGTCTACGTGCCTGTTGTTGTACCAGTACCAGGATGTTTTGACTACTGTAGCTGTATAATAGGTTCTGAAATCAGGTAGAGTGAGGCCTCCCACTTTCTTCTTCTTTTTCAGTAATGCTTTGCTTATCCAGGGGTTCTTTCCCTTCCATATGAAATTAGTGATTTGTTTCTCTATCCCCTTAAAATATGACATTGGTATTTGGATTGGAAGTGCGTTATATGTATAGATGGCTTTTGGTAGAATAGACATTTTTACTATGTTAAGTCTTCCTATCCATGAGCAGGGTATGTTTTTCCACTTAAGTATGTCCTTTTGAATTTCTTGTAGCAGAGTTTTATAGTTTTCTTTGTATAGGTCTTTTACATCCTTGGTAAGATTTATTCCTAAGTATTTTATCTTCTTGGGGGCTACTGTGAATAGTATTGATTTGGTGATTTCCTCTTCGGTGTTCTTTTTGTTGATGTAGAGGAATCCAAGTGATTTTTGTATGTTTATTTTATAACCTGAGACTCTGCCAAACTCTTCTATTAGTTTCAGTAGTTTTCTGGAGGATTCCTTAGGGTTTTCCATGTATACGATCATGTCATCTGCAAATAGTGATAGCTTTACTTCCTCCTTACCAATCTGGATACACTTTATTTCTTTGTCTAGCCTAATTGCCCTGGCTAGGACTTCAAGTATGATGTTGAATAAGAGCAGTGATAAAGGGCATCCTTGTCTGGTTCCCGTTCTCAAGGGAAATGCTTTCAGGTTCTCTCCATTTAGAGTGATATTGGCTGTTGGCTTTGCATAGATGCCCTTTATTATGTTGAGGAATTTTCCTTCAATTCCTATTTTGGTAAGAGTTTTTATCATAAATGGGTGTTGAACTTTGTCAAATGCCTTTTCTGCATCTATTGATAAGATCATGTGGTTTTTATCTTTTGTTTTATTTATGTGATGGATTACATTAATGGTTTTTCTGATATTAAACCAGCTTTGCATACCTGGTATAAATCCCACTTGATCATGGTGAATTATTTTTTTGATGTGTTGTTGGATTCTATTGGCTAGAATTTTGTTGAGGATTTTTGCATCTATGTTCATGAGGGATACAGGTCTAAAATTTTCTTTTTTTGTAATGTCTTTACCTGGTTTTGGTATCAGGGAGATGGTAGCTTCATAGAATGAGTTGGGTAGTATTCCGTCTTTTTCTATGCTTTGAAATACCTTCAATAGTAATGGTGTTAAGTCTTCTCTGAAGGTTTGGTAGAACTCTGCAGTGAAGCCGTCTGGGCCAGGACTTTTTTTTGTTGGAAGTTTTTTGATTACCGTTTCAATCTCTTTTTTTGTTATGGGTCTATTTAGTTGTTCTACTTCTGAATGTGTTAGTTTAGGTAGGTAGTATTGTTCCAAGAATTTATCCATTTCTTCTAGGTTTTCAAATTTGTTAGAGTACAATTTTACGTAGTAATCTGAAATGATTCTTTTAATTTCATTTGGCTCTGTTGTGATGTGGTCTTTCTCGTTTCTTATTCAGGTTATTTGTTTCCTTTCCTGTATTTCTTTAGTCAGTCTAGCCAAAGGTTTATCAATTTTGTGATTTTTTTCAAAGAACCAGCTTTTGGCTTTGTTAATTCTTTCAATTGTTTTTCTGTTCTCTAATTCATTTAGTTCAGCTCTAATTTTTATTATTTGTTTTCTTCTGGTGCCTGATGGGTTCTTTTGTTGCTCCCTTTCTATTTGTTCAAGTTGTCGGGACAGTTCTCTGATTTTGGCTCTTTCTTCTTTTTGTATGTGTGCATTTATCGATATAAATTGGCCTCTGAGCACTGCTTTTGCTGTGTCCCAGAGGTTTTGATAGGAAGTATTTTCATTCTCGTTGCTTTCTAAGAATTTCCTTATTCCCTCCTTGATGTCTTCTATAACCCAGTCTTTTTCCAGGAGGGTATTGTTCATTTTCCAAGTATTTGATTTCTTTTCCCTAGTTTTTCTGTTATTGAATTCTAGCTTCATTGCCTTGTAGTCTGAGAAGATGCTTTGTAATATTTCAATGTTTTGGATTCTGCAAAGATTTGTTTTATGACCTAATATGTGGTCTATTCTAGAGAATGTTCCATGTGCACTAGAAAAAAAAGTATATTTTGCAGCAGTTGGGTGGAGAGTTCTGTATAAGTCAATGAGGTCAAGTTGGTTGATTGTTGTAAGTAGGTCTTCCGTGTCTCTATTGAGCTTCTTACTGGATGTCCTTTCCTCTGAAAGTGGTGTGTTGAAGTCTCCTACTATAAATGTGGAGGTGTCTATCTCACTTTTCAATTCTGTTAAAATTTGATTTATGTATCTTGCAGCCCTGTCATTGGGTGCGTAAATATTTAATATGGTTATATCTTCCTGATCAATTGTCCCTTTTATCATTATATAGTGTCCTTCTTTATCCTTTGTGGCAGATTTAAGTCTAAAGTCTATTTTGTCAGAAATTAATATTGCTAGTCCTCTTCTTTTTTGCTTATTGTTTGCTTGATATATTTTTTTCCATCCTTTGAGTTTTAGTTTGTTTGTGTCTCTAAGTCTAAGGTGTGTCTCTTATAGGCAGCATATAGATGGATCGTGTTTCTTTATCCAGTCCGTGACTCTATGTCTCTTTATTGGTGCATTTAGTCCATTTACATTCAGCATAATTATAGATAAATAAGTTTTTAGTGCTGTCATTTTGATGCCTTTTCATGTGTGTTGTTGGCCATTTCATTTTTCCACATGCTTTTTTGTGCTGAGACGTTTTTCTTAGTAGCTTGTGAGATCCTCATTTTCATAATGTTTAACTTTGTGTTTGTTGAGTCGTTATGTTTTTCTTGGCTTTTTTATTGAGTTATGGAATTGATATTCCTTTTTGTGGTTACCTTATTATTTACCCCTATTTTTCTAAGTAAAAACCTAACTTGTATCCTTCTATATCGCCTTGTATCACTCTCCATCTGGCAGTTCAATGCCTCCTATATTTAGTCCCTCTTTTTGATTATTGTGATCGTTTATCTATTGATTTCCATGATTTCCTGTTATGTGTATTATTTTGTTTACTTATTTATGTTTTAGAATTAGTCTTAATTTGTTTGTTTTGTGCTTACCCTATTTGAGCTGCGTTGATATCAGGACGTTCTGTTTTGTGACCTTGTATTGTGCTGGTACCTGATATTATTGGTCATCAGGCCAAACAATCTCCTTTAGCATTTCTTGCAGTCTTGGTTTAGTTTTTGCAAATTCTCTAAACTTGTGTTTATCTGTAAATATCTTAATTTCTCCTTCATATTTCAGAGAGAGTTTTGCTGGATATATGATCCTTGGTTGGCAGTTTTTCTCATTCAGTGCTCTGTATACGTCGTCCCATTCCCTTCTTGCCTGCATGGTTTCTGCTGAGTAGTCTGAACTTATTCTTGTTGATTCTCCCTTGAAGGAAACCTTTCTTTTCTCCCTGGCTGCTTTTAAAATTTTCTGTTTGTCTTTGGTTTTGGCAAGTTTGATGATAATATGTCCTGGTGTTTTTCTTTTTGGATCGATCTTAAATGGGGTTCGATGAGCATCTTGGATAGATACCCTTTCGTCTTTCATGATGTCAGGGAAGTTTTGTGTCAGGAGTTCTTCAACTATTTTCTCTGTGTTTTCTGTCCCCCCTCCCTGTTCTGGGACTCCAATCACTCGCAAGTTATCCTTCTTGATAGAGTCCCACATGATTCTTAGGGTTTCTTCATTTTTTAAATTCTTTTATCTGATTTTTTTTCAGCTATGTTGGTGTTGATTCCCTGGTCCTCCAGAAGTCCCAGTCTACATTCTAATTGCTCGAGTCTGCTCCTCTGACTTTCTATTGCCTTGTCAAATTCTGTAATTTTATTGTTAATCTTTTGGATTTCTACATGCTGTTTCTCTATGGATTCTTGCAACTTATTAATCTTTCCACTATGTTCTTGAATAATCTTTTTGAGTTCTTCAACAGTTTTATCAGTGTGTTCCTTGGCTTTTTCTGCATTTATCCTAATTTCATTTGTGATATCTTTAAGCATTCTGTAAATTAGTTTTTTATATTCTGTATCTGATAATTCCAGGATTGTATCTTCATTTGGGAAAGATTTTGATTCTTTTGTTTCGGGGGTTGGTGAAGCTGTCATGGTCTGTTTCTTTATGTGGTTTGATACGGACTGCTGTCTCCGAGCCGTCACTGGGAAACTAGATTTTCCAGGTAATCAGCTAAAAAAAGATGCAGTCAGATCCCTATCTGAATTCTCCCTCTGGCTCCGGGTATTCGGATGTTAATGGAGCCACCTGGGGAGGGTGGGGGAGGGATCAGAGAGCTAGGAGTGTAGCACCACAGAATATAGAGCTGATCACCGCGTTCACGCTCCGCCCCCATCTGCCAAAATCCGGGCGGGACGGCTCCCCAGCTGGGACGCTGCTTTCCCCGCTCCGAGACCAGTCACTTCCTCCCGGGGACTTCTCCCTCCAGTGCGCCGTGCCGCTCGCGCGAACTGGGTGGGCATCATCCGCATGACCAGGTGGGCCCGCCCCCTGGGTCAATTCAGGGGAATACAATTCGACCCTGCGCTCACGCCCCGCCAGCTTTTGCCAAAATCCCAGCGGGATGGCTCCCCGGCTGGGACGCTGCTCTCCCCGCTCCAAGACCAGTCACTTCCTCCCCGGGACTTCTACCTCTGGTGCGCCGCAGCACACGCGCGGACTGGGTGGGAGTCCCCCCGCACGAACGTGTGGGCCCTGCCCCGGGGTCGCTTTAGGGAAATATAGCTGACCCCCGCCCCCGCTCACGCCCCGCCCGCTTCCCGCCAAACTCCCGGTGGGACGGCTCCCTGGCTGGGACGCTGCTCTCCCCGCTCCAAGATCAGTCACTGCCTCCCGGGTGCTTCTCCCTCCGGCTGCGCCGCTACGCCGCCCGCGCCAACCAGCTAGACTCTCTCCTGGGATGGGTTCAGGGGGGTAGGGCTGGGCCCCTTGTCTGTGCCGTCTGCCCCCCTGGGCTCTGCCCCAGATCGGGTTCCGAAGGTCACCTGCCTGGTACGCTGGCTCCTAGTTCTGAAAACGGTCGCTGTCTGCCCGTATTTGTTCGTTTTCCGTCTCTAAGTCTGTGCTTGTTGTTCAGAGTTCGTAGATTGTTATGTATGTGATCGATTCACTTGTTTTTCCGAGTCTTTGTTGCAAGAGGGATCCGCGGTAGCGTCCACCTAGTCCGCCATCTTGGCCCCCTAGATCTTGGGGGGTTTTTATAGCACAATTATGATTAAGAACTTGGGCCTGGAGCCAAACTACCTGAGTTGAAATCCCATTTTTGCCAGTAAAAGTTGGGCAAGTTAGTTAACCATCCTGTGTTTCTGTGTCATCATGTATACAATGAATACAGTAACAATATCCAACTCATAGGATTGTTTGAGGATGAAGTGAGCTAATATGATCAAATGCATGTAGAATTGTGCCTGACAAATAGCTTATATTAATTATAGTATACATTACATATTATAATAACCCAAGATAATATATATGCTATAAATTTTTTTTAATATATAGTATATTATTATATTATTATTACAGCTATTATTCTATTTGCTCTTTATGATTACCTCTCTAATCCATCTGAAATTTATCTCCATATAGGACATAAGTTGGGAATCCAATTTTATTTTTTCATATGGAAAACTGCCACTAAACCCGTTCAAAATCTTCCAATGATTTCCCTTTGTACCTAAAATCGCAGAAAAATTCCTCATTCTGATCTACTCTGCTGTGTGGGGTGTGGCCCCTGCCTGCCTGTCAGACCCCACCTTTTGACCACTCTCCACTGCTGGAGTGCAGCCACACAGGCCCCTTTTGTGGTCTTGTAACATCTCAGCCTCTTTCCCTCCTTAGGGCTTTCGCACTTGCTATTTTTTCTACTTGAAATGTTTCACTTCCCAATTTTTACCCAGCAGCTCTGGGTCATTCAGGCCTTCCCTGACCGCCTGATATAAAAGGTATCAACCTCCCCCGCTCAGCCGCATGAAGTTACTCTCTATTTCATCACCATTTTATTTACTTCATCGCACTCACACTTATGATCTGAAATGGGTTTAATGAATCATTTCTATCCTTCCCCAACTAGAATGTAGGCTTCATGGGAACAGACACCTTGCCTGTTTTATCTACTGCTGTATGCTCAGGATCTAGACCAGTGTCTAGAAAACAGTAGGTACTGAATAATTGCTTTATTGGGTAGCCTGACCAAAACAGGCTTGCCTTTTAGAATGATAATTCTGGTGACGTTATGGGAGGGTGTTTTGAGGTACTGCAGATACTGTGGATGGAGAATGGCTGGATGAAAGCAAGAATGAGGGAGGAGAGGCCCTGGGTGCCTGGCACGCTGTCCTCAAATTGATTTACATGTATTCTGGGAGACACTTCAGGTTTTCCAGGGCCTTGGTGTTGGCTACGTTCCAAGCCTGGAATTCTCTTTCTCTGGTTTATCCTTTCAGTCTCAACTGTGTCCTCCTCATAGAGGCCTTTCACACCCTAGTATCTAAGATTGAGCTCCAAACTTGGTAAAACCAGTTGAGATATTGAGATACTGAACTCCCTGAGAATTTAAATGTGCCGGTTGAAACCTTTAAAGGTAACCACTAAAACCATTAGAAAGTCAGCTCCCACGAGGCAGGTATTTTGTCTCTTTTCTCTCACAGTTTTCCAGCATCTGGTACACAGTAAAAGTAGTGCTCAGTAAACATTTACTGAGTGAATAAATTAGTAGTTTCTCTGTGGTTTCTTTCACTTTCCTCTTGTTTTTCTACTTCGACGTTGCAATTATTTATTTTTTTCTTTTGGCCCTAAGTGTTTAAAGCTGTTTGCTTTGCACAATGTGTCTGTTTTAGAAGACTACTCTGCCAGGTTGTGATACTGTTTATCCACATGTCAGATGCTTCCCCTACTTCCTCCCTTACCGCTTTTTGGGCTGGTTTAACTTGGAGGACATTCCCTCCCTTGTTACCCTGACAGCTTTCAGAAACCCAGTCAGAGGCTTTTGCCAGGGGAAGAGCTTGAGTATAGAATCTAAGACTTTATAAAGTGCTGGTCTAAGACAGGACTTGGGATGATAAAGGCGAGTGAAAATTCAAACCAGAGTTCAAATCAGATAAAACATTTATTTGGTGCCTGCTAGCTGTGCTATTTGTTATGGACGACATAAAATGTGCCCCAAAGGGCAGATGGGACAGCTGGGAAGGAGGAGTTCCTCTCCAGAATGATCACATTTTGAGATGACATCAGGACATGCAGATGGAGAATCTTGGAAACAGATGTGATGCCTGGTAGACCGTTGGCTATGGAGCACGTGAGTTCTGGCCTGGAGATGTTGATTTAAGAATTATCTAGAATGAGAACAAATATTTGGAATACTGACCTTAAAGGTACAGTAAGGTTTTGATTCATTAAAAAAAAAAAAAAAAAAATCACCATGCAGATTGTATTTCCCAGAGGCAGAATGGGGGACAATGAACACGTTTTTTTTTTTTAACAATGACAAAAAAGGATGAAGTCTGGCTCGGCATGTCTCAGTGCAAATGGTTAATGCTCTTGGATGCTAACCAAAAGGTTAGAGGTTCAAGTCCACCCAGAGATACCTCAGAAGAAAGGCCTAGGGATTTACTTCCAAAACATCAGCCATTGAAATCCCCATAGAGCATAGTTCTACTCTGACACACATGGGGTCGCCATGAGTTGGAATCCACCTGAGGGCAACTGGTTATGTCTGGATCACTTAACTAGGGTATCTGGATTCTCCACTCCCCTTATTGAAGGAACATTTATTAAATATCTACCATGTCCTAGAATTGGCAGTGTACCTCTGACAGAATTTCAAAGACTGCTCCATTGCACAGGTGACAGAAAAAGTACCAAATTGCTGAGCTTGGGAACTTAAAGGTAGTGCAGGTGGGAAACCTGGTTTTATGATCCAAAGACTCAGGACAAGCTTTTCCTCACTCCAAGTCTTTGCACACAGAAGGAGTTGAAAGGAAAGGAAATGACGTTCCCAGGGTAAGAAATGAGGCAGGGTTTTTAAATTTGTCATTGTACCTTAGATGGTTTACAGAACTAGTTTCTCATCAAAAAGTTACTAAACACATTGTTCTATGACCTTGGTTAATAACCGTACAACACGTCAACACTCTCCCTTCTCAACCTCCAGTTCTCTATTATTGGCTTTCCTGTTCCCTCCTGCCTTCCAGTCCCTGCCCCAGGCCTGGTGCGTCCCTTTAGTCTTGTTTCGTTCCATGGGCCTGTTCAATCTTTGACTGAAGAGTGAACCTCAGGAGTGACCTCATTACTGAGCTGAGTGTCCAGGGGCCATACTGTTCTCAGGGTTTCACCAGTATCTGTCAGGCCAGCAAGTCTGGTCTTTCTTTTTGAGTTAGAATTTTGTTCTACTTTTTCTCCAGCTCTGTCCAGGATCCTCTATTGTGATCCCTGTCAGAGCTGTCAGTGGTGGTAGCTGGGCACCATCTAGTTGTACTGGACTCAGTCTGGTGGAGGATGTGGAAGATGTGGTCCATCAGTCCTTTGGACTAACCTTTCCCTTGTATCTTTAGTTTTCTTCATTCTTCCTTGCTCCCAAAGGGGTGAGACCAATGAAGTATCCTAGATGGCTGCTCACAGGCTTTTAAGACCCCAGACACTACTCACCAAACTGGAATGTAGAACATATTCTTTATAAACTATGTTATGCCAATTGTGCCAGATGTTCCCCGAGATCATGGTCCCCACAGTCCTCAGCCCAGCAATTCGGTTCCTCAGGGAGTTTGGATGTGCCTATGGAGCTACCGTGACCTGAGGCAGGGGTTTTAGCCGCGGTGGCCAGGTGCTTCCCCTCATTTTTCTCAGGGCTGCCATCACTGCCTTGCCTCACAGGCTAAGGAGCCATAGAGTGAACTAGGTCCATGAAGCTCAGCAGGCATTTTCTGATGTGGTGTGGTCTGATGCCTGTGTTCCCTTCTCCTGCCCTCTATACCCCAAAATACTCCCAGCAGCCTCTCACAGGTTTGCAATGCCCACCATGAGAATTAAGGATAGTTTTGGCTCAAGACTGTGACAGACAGCAAGTTCCTTATATTGAAAACACTTCTAGGAGTAGTGGGGCTATCGATCTGCTGCATACAAGTCAGTTAACCAAAAAAAAAAAAACCTAAACTTGTTGCCTTGGAGTCCATTGGGACTCACAGCGACCCTGTAGAACAGAGTAGAACCGCTCCATAGGGTTTCTAAGGCTGTACATCTTTATGGAAGCAGACTGGTACGTCTTTCTCCAGCAGAGTGGCTGGTGGATTTGAACCACTGACCTATCAATTTGCAGCCGAGTACTTTAACTATTGAATCACCAGGGTACATTATAAATAAACAGGTCATACCTTGGGGAAATTGGAAACAGAGTGAATACTTATAAATGTGTAGGTGGGGAGGGGCAGAAGGAGGGAGCATCGAAAAGGCCCAATGAGGAAGGTAGGGGAAGGGAAGGAAGGGTGGTCTCAAAAGGGGGCCATCTGTGGGTTTTGGAGTGTCTAGGCATCAAAGGTCACAGACAACAGGGAGACAGGTGCATGGAAAACCCCACTGGCTTTACCTTTTGGCACAGGCCAGACTTGAGTGACTAGAAAGGAGGCAGCCAGGGACAGATGCTGATAGAAACCATTTGCTCTGAGATTTCCTGTGAGGGTTATACCCCTGCAGGGACTCCGAGCAGGTGGGTTTTCCTCATGGCCATGGACCAGGCAGTGATGACACTCAGGCTGCACAGCTTCACTGGCGGGACAGACACTCAGGTGGATGTCCTCGGCATTTTCCCAGGCTCGTTGTGAAGACAATGTGCTAACAGTTACGGAGCACTTAGCATTTGCCAAGCACCCTGCTCAGTGCCTCCTTTAATCCCTAAGACAACTCTGGTAGTAGGTTCTAATATCCCTCATTTCCTAATGAGAAAACAGGGGCACAGAGAGGTTAAAGAGCTTCCTCAGAGTCACTGTGGAGCTGGGATTCAAACCCAGGTCCTTTTCTGCAGACTCTGTGACCCTACCCACCATACTCATGAGCTGGATCATCAGGCATCTCCTCTTTCAGGGTGATGAGCAGACAACTGGAATCTCAAAATTCTAGTTCCGCGCTGTACTGCATGTACATAAATTAGCCGTTCTTGACCTTCCCAAACACCAAACGAATTTTAACAAGCGTTTATATAAAACTGACCTTTATTGCAATTAAAAAAGAACAAAGACAATTTGATAAGTGTCTGTAATTATAATGTACCTGCCATTTACATGTCATTATACTTTTATGTACAGGTTGAATAAGGTTCATTACAGATAAACTATAAGATATTACAAGTTAAACTCCAGCCTTTTCTGAATATTCAGAATTGAAATACTACCAGCAGAAACACATGGAAAACAAACACCTATTTCAGCTCCTCAGGTATCATTTTTTTTTAGGTATCATTACCAGATGAATGATCAAGATCTTGTCACAGAAGAGAATTGCAAATATGCATCAAATTGAAACTTATTGTTAACATGACTAACTGTATTCCTATTATTCAAGCCTTAAACTTAATAACTGTATCATTAAAAACAACACACCTTCAATTATATAGCACTTTTCTTCCAAAGAGTTCAAAGTATTTGCATTTATCTTATGTTATCTCATTTGTCCCCATAACATCCCTATGAGGTAGGCAATGGTTGGTATCATTATCCCCATTTTGAATATGGAGAAACTGAGGCACACAAAGTTAAATAATTTGCTCAAGTCACAAAGTAAAGTCAATGTTGGAACAGGGACCACAGCCTTAGACTCCTGTCTCTTAGTCCAGTGCTTTTCTTTAGACTAAATTGTCTTCTCTGAGAATTTAATAGTTCAATTCACTTTTTCAAGAAATAAAAAATGTACATTTTTTCCTCCCATAAAAATTGTTGAAATACCATACGCCCAAAATAAATACTCTGGGGTAGAGTTCTACGGTCTCCTAGAAAGAGTTTAGGAACGCTATTCTGTTCTGTTTTTAATCTAAAAAACTTCTTTTCCCAGGTAAAGTTAGGCAATTTTAGAAGAAACATATTTAAGAGGATATTTTTAGTCACCTACAAATTATAACTTTAATATCTATCTTAGACTATCCACCAATCAGCTTATTCCTGAGTCTAAAAAGCTGACAATATCTGAATAATTTAAATCTTTGAGGTAATTTTCTCGTGTATACACTTTTACCGTTTACTCCTTAAGAGACTCAGAGTGGTAGGTAGGGAGCTGGAATAATAGGTTTTTCCAGAGACATACCTAAACCGAGACATGTAGGAGAAGGAAGTCTTACCCCCACCATTCAGAGAAAATTTTGCTTCAAATCTCCCCTCAGACATACAGAGTTGCTTCTCCCTAAGAGACAAGCCCTGGTAAAGACCCTGCCATTTTTTTCAGGACAGGAGTCGGCAGTCACAAAGTAGCCCATAGGAGTTAAGCATCTAGCATGGTTCCGGGAAAAACAAGTCTATATTCAAAAATAAATAAATAATAGCAAGCAAGCTAAAGGGCTGGGTTGTGAACATCATGTCAGGTTCATTTATGTGTTTTATATGAAAATTATATAAAACCATGTCAAAGCAATGTTCATAATCCTTTTACAGATAGCCTCAAGTTGTGGTTTACGTCTCTTCACCTAGGCGAGGGCATGGCAGTTTTTCAGAGAAGCTTTCACAACCTAAAAGGAGCGCTAAAGGTAAAAATAAAATGCCCCTTAAACTTTAGAAAGGAAAAGGAAATAGCTTGTTTTAAACTCATGATTCCCAACTTGTTCAGTCATAAAACAAAATAAACAAAACCAAACCAGGACATTATAACAAGAGAGTTCTGGCTCTCTTTTAGCTTTAACTGTCCTATTTAGGGAGCCCTGGTGGTAAGGTGGAAGCCCTGGTGGTATAGTGGTTGAGAGCTATGGCTGCTAACAAAAAGGTCAGCAGTTGGAATCCACCAGGTGCTCTTTGGAAACCCTATGGGGCAGTTCTACTCTGTCATATACAGTCAAAATCAACTCCACAGCAATGTTTTTTTTGTTCTATTTGGGGTGTCTAGTTGGTATACTAGTTGGACATTTTAAAATTAAATGTATAAAGACAATGAGCAGATATGCACTCTGTTCATTTGAAAAAAGATCACACTCTATACTATTCCCTCAAATAATTAACTATGATGACTTGGGGAGGTTTAAAAAAATCAAAACTGAACACATGGTGGACTGGTAAGTGTACAGAGGGAAGCTCAGCTGATAAGTCATTCATACACTCATGCTAGTATCTAAAAGTCTCAGGATGGTAGAACTGGTTAATGTGCTCGAGTATTAACTGAAAGGTTGGCAGTTTGAGTCCTCCTAGAGAATGACCTGACAATACACTTCTGAAAGATCAGTCATTGAAACCCTATGGAGCACAGTTCTACTCTGACAGACGTGGGTCACCATGAGTTGGAGCTGACTCCATGACAAACGGTAAAAAGTACCTGGTTTCTCACCCCCAAATCAGAGAGTTTGCCTAAAATGGTCAAGTTATTCTCAGTATATGGTAACTCCATGGTTAGGTACTTGAACATTCTCAGTTTTCTTGAGACCTGGGATAGTAAAGCAAACTAATTATAAGTAACAAAATTCAGATAAGTGCTATTTCACAGGGCAGGGGAGGGAGTGAGGTGGTACAATAGCTACATGGCTAAGAAAATGTACACTCAATTTACTCTGAAAATTATTAATTCTCACAGGAAAAGAGGCTTTTCTCTCAAATTAATCAGCTTCCTCCTACTTTACTGGTAACTCTTGGTTTGCTGCTCTGTTACAAAGACCTCCCTTCCAAACGCTGGTCCATGAGGCTGTTCCTCCATTGGAACTTAGGGGCACAGGGCAGTCTCAATATATTGTTGGGGGAGGGAGCTTATGGCTTAGAGCAGGGTGCTAATTTTTCTGTATTTGTGAGTTTGATTCCTCAACAGAATTAAAAAAAAAAAATTGTTTTCCATGGCCCCTTAGGGCCAACCAGTCTCATAGAAGAGATGGGCAAGGGTATACATGGTTCACTAAAACCACTGAAAAATAACTTCTAGCATCTGGCATTATCTCGGGAGTGAAGCAGTGAAATGTGGGTTGGACACAGCTGTCTGGTCACCAGGCTGCAAGGAGGCCTGGCTCTACCCTGGCTGGCAGGGTACAGAACACTGGGCCATTGTCATCAGTATTGGAAAAGGGGAATGGGGACTTGGGATAAATAGCAGACACAGAGAGCTGGGGTGCGGGAGAGACCCAAGGGTGGTGCTGTACAAAGTGACAAAAGGCCCCTTCATACACCTATTCTTTAGACTTATCCTCAAAAGGAGTAGAGTTAGGTAGGAGAAAAAGCATAAGGTGTTGAAGCCACTTTTCAGATTAAAAACTAAGATTTAAAAATTCCCAATATTGAAAACAACTTTTCCACTATTTTGTGAATTGGAAATTTGACCATTACAAATGTTTTTTGAGACACTCAGTAAAAATGCTTCAAAGTGTCTTGAATTATTTTTGAGTATTTTTTTAGTAAGGGGAGTACTTTAAAACTGATCGGGGCTACCTAAGAGACAATATTTTACTTTGCGGGGGGCAGGGAACTGTTTTATGAGGAAAAAAAAAAAGCATAAACAATGAAATGCAAACTCCTACTTGTTTTTCCATAACAGACTTATGTTTGTTTAATTATATTTCAGACTTCCCCTGAACACATGAGGCATGTTAATATAACAAAGTTATTTAAAAGATAACATAAAAACATTTTACTTTTGCCAATGTAACAGAGGTCTGAGGAACGACAATTACCAGCCTTTAAAACACATTATACAAGATGGTCTGAGGCAACTGGTACATGGTACATTTTTGAAAAATACCCACAGTATATGAGTGGTAAGCTAATGAAAAGCTAATCTAACTGCACTAAGCTAAATCGTTACTAAATTGACTGCTTTTTAAAAAATTACCTTTTTTTAAAAAGAATTTTTATTTCTCATTTCATCTGATGTTGAAAGGAATCTGAATTACTATTTCTCAGTTAAATAAAGGCAGAACCTGGAAAAAAATGCAATATTTCACAAATATCAGAGACTGGGTATAAAGGCAGACTTGAACACGTATAAATGTTTGTTCTCTTCTGGACGATGATTTTCTTTATTGAAAAAATGAACACGTATAAATGTTTGTTCTCTTCTGGACGATGATTTTCTTTATTGATTTATTTTGGTAATTCCAGAGTCGAATTCATCATGGTTCTGGACTGATCTCTAAGTCAAACATGTTGAGTCTAAGTGTGTTCAACTTGTCTAACCTCAATGACAAGAATAACGAATTTAAGAAAAAGCACAATACAGAGCAAGGAAATACGACTACAAAAAAAGGAATTTAGATTTCACTGCAAATAAATATTTGACATTAGAGGCATATGTTCCTATTTTCACATAAGTCACTTAACACCAGACATTATACCTTAACTTTTCCCAATGACCCAGTACAATGGGACTGTCAAGATTTTTCAGGAAATAGCCATCAGCATCTGCTGTGCTTGCAGCAGCCAATCCTGAGCTGGCTGAGTACCAGAAATCAACCCTTTAAGGAGAATGGCATCACTAGATTACACCAACTTTTAGCAACTATTACAAGGTGCATTGAAACACATGTCATTTACTCAATAACAAAATCCTAGTTCAGTCTTGCACTGAAGCTCTGAAAGTATAGCCATGTCATAATCTCAGAGCTATTTTTTGAATACTACACTGCATCACTGCCTATTGATTCTCTGTGTAAAACCTAGTGATTTCTACAGGGAATGAAATAAAATGCCACCCTGTGATACCTGCCTCTGCTGTCTTTGCTCTACCCCAGCTCACAGTTATTTCCTTGTACCTTTAGGCCATTTTTTTTTTCTCTAACCAAGTACACATATCTACATGCAGTTGGTCTCAGGTTGACTATGTAGGGTAGTGCAAGTGGTTTGCAATCGGCTGCTAACCTAAAGGTTGGCAGTTTGAATTCACCCAGAGACTCTGTGGAAGCAAGGCCCGGCAAACTGTCTCCATAAAGATTTCAGCCAAGAAAATCCTATGGAGCAGCTGTATGCTGTAACACATTGGGCAAAAACAACAACAATGCTTGTAAACAAACAAACAAAAAACCCATTTTCCAGCTGAGAGAATTATGTATGCAATTTAAAATCTGAGTATACTAATCAGAAAAATTTAATGAGTGAGGATGACTCAAGAAGGTTTTTCTGTCATTACCAAATGAAAACTACCAAAGAACTACTACTTCTAATTCTGCTTTTACAATAGTTCGTCACACTAGTGGGATGAACTTTCAAATTATATATTAGGAGTATCTTAATTAAGTATAAGAGCTGTGTCAGAGGCAACCATACATATGTGCATGTATGTAAAAGATACTGGTTAAAGTAAGTAAATGCTCTAGCTAGAAAAATGAAAATCAAATAAGAGAAATAAAGTGACATCCTGAAGTTAAATTTAGTTCTCTGTGTTGACTAAAAAACTATGGTTAATTTAGCCCTCAATTAAAATTAACTCTTTGATTTTGATGGCAGATAAATCAGTGGTTAGCTTTGTCTCACATAAAACGGCAGTACCTTTAAAAGCTCTAACAGACCTAATGATGTAATCAGTCGAGAACAGGCAAAAAAAAAAAAAAAAAAAATTTGTATATGATATATTTGCAATAATTATTTTCTGCTAGAATTAAAAATTTCCTTAAGTATTTCATGTAAGACAGGTTATACTTTCCTGCTGACTGTATTTGAAAATATTAAAAGCAGTATGCAAAATGCTTCTAAACTTTGAAAATATCTGAATAAAAACAAAGATCCAACTTTTACCAAATTTGGTTTATAAGACAAAAATTTACCTAAAAATTATTTTTACCTTTTTATGTAATTTCACAGATTATTATCACTAAACATATAAAATGGATGTCAAAATTGGGTTTTGAAGGTATAGTAAATTCTTTTTTTTTTTGGAATTACTTTTCACACATTTAAACTTCAGCATTTGTCTCAAGACAATGCTTTTTAAAAGAAGCCACAGGCTTTTGTCCAACTCAAAGATTCAAGCACAGGTTTTCAAGTGATAAAGTAAAAGTGATGAAACTAACAAAAAACTGTACCATAAGGTTAAAACAATGGCAATACATCAGTAAATGTACTTCCATAAAGTACCCAAGGGCCTGAAGAGCAGGGCTGTCTTCCTAGAGTTTACTTCGTTTCTCCTGCCCCTATCATTTACTCTTTTAGGGTTTGTACTGGGGGCCTTATAGCTCCTTTTAAAGTATACTTACAACACTTTAGATCACAACTGGTGCTTACTATGCTCTTGGCTGTCAAATCAAGAGCAATATTTCAAGTGCATAGTTTCTGGATATACTGCATAAGCAATATTTTGAACATTTCTGGGTGGGATTCCGACAATGGGATTTCGAGATGACATGGTATTTACAATGAGCTTCTGTCTCAAGAGATGAATTTATACTTCAGAGATTACACCTACTTTTCTGATGATAAGACATTATGAAATATAATAAAACTTCGAGCTCTACGGTACCATAAAGAGTGTTACTATAATCATGCACAATGCTAGGTACACAATGGGAAGTGACTATTACCATGTACTAAAGGAGCCCCATGACATGAGAGATTATGGCGGCAAAGTCCTCAATACTAAGCAATGACAATCACTGGGTAAAGTGGCACTTATGAAGAATCTCATGAAGAAAGCGGCACTTATGAAGAACAAGGGCCTTGCACTTTCTTGATAAACTTTTCTCTAATCCAAGGGTATTTTGCTATTATCTTCTGATCAATGATGATTATGCTCACGAATATGACCTCTTCATAGGAGAGACCAGGCTGGCTGAAAAATACCAGCAATCAACCAGTTTACCCCAATGTGGCTCACTTTACCATTTCTGAAACATAATCACAGAGCAGTCGCAAAACCTAGCCATGAATGCAAAGGATTTCGAAACACGCTAATAAGCAGGTCTTTGCAGTTTTCAACATGTTTCATCCTCTGCACCACATTCTTTATCATGATGAGTGAAAATGGCAAGATTATTCAACCTGAAAAGTCACAGATGTCAAAGCAATAGAGAATAATTGCTATTTTTTTCTCCTTTATCTGTCTGGAAAAAACCCCATTTCTGTAAACCACACTTCATGATAGGACTTGAACTAGGTTCCTTTTAAAACGAAAAGCGAACAAGTTTTCTAGTGTTGGCTACATAAGATCTTTGTATAAATTTCACAATATTGGCCTCATAAGATATAAAGAGATGATTAAGTTCAAACCAGGTGGAGCTCTTAATAGGAGCTACTTCAATCTCTGATTTTTGTAAAATAAATAAAACCCCAATAGGCAATTTGTGTTTGCAAACACTGAACTGTAGAAGTCATCATTTTCTTACAAATATAACTGGACTTTAATAACATTATGGTAACTCTCAGAGGTTCATAATTCACAAAGTGATTCCTAGTCATATTTTGTTCTTCTGTCCATTTTTATCATTTCAAAAAATTTCAATACTGCTCACCACAAACCACTGAAAATAATTATTTTCTGTATATTCCATTTATTTATCCATTGATTCAGATGATTTTGACTGGGAGCTCCAAGTACCACTGGAAAAGTTGAGTTGTTAAAAATCCTCAATGTTTTAAACTCTTGGTTAGAAAAAAGGTAACAACTCCTTGTAATTATCTAGTTTATGTGCTTCATGGTGTCTTTTCAAAATGAGAGTATAAATCATACTAAATAAAATCAAAAGTTATTTTTTTCTAGCACTTTTCTAGAAATTAGGCAGTAAAACATAAAACATCTTACAAATTTATATAACAAAAATAAACGTTTACATTTTAATCTTATAGAGATTACCTTAGGGTAGCAGTTAACTTTAAGAAATTCCACACTGTTGGTGTTGGCGTCAGAGATTATCTGAAACACACATCCATGTCCACAGCTCTTCAAAGAAGGACAACATGACTGCTGTCCAAATACATGGTCTATGTTCCAACATAAAGATTAAGGCTGTTTTGAAGGAGCGAACTCTGGGCTAAAACAAGTATAGAAGTACCACAATACTCACTGAAAATACTGAAGATGCTCTGAAGAGTTTTAAAATACCGAGGAAAAAAACTTTTGCCTAGAAAAATAAAATAAAACATCTAAAACTGACTTCAAGTACTTTGGAGACAGGCTGCAGACGTAGAGTGCCAAAAGAGAAATAAAGGGGACATCCCCATTCCTATTCATCTGCAGGGTTCAGGTTCCCAGGCACCAATGGGGCAGCTCTTTGAAGAGGATTGGCAAGCTGGATGGTAACCACTAACCACAATTTTGCACCATCCTAAGATGTTTAGGTTGAAGGCAAAAGTCAAATGTGGGAGAATTTCCTTGGAATGAACCGTATGAGTTGGAAGATTTCGAGGGGGGATAAAGCCACACATTTTAAAGTTAGTAGCAGATAACAAAAAAGGAAGAAAGAAAGAAAAACCTGGATCTTCTGAATGGCAGTGTTTAGGCAGGTGGTATTGCAGTTCTTGCTAAGTGCAGCTCTTCCTTATATCTTGGTGTTCCTCACCAACAGGATGAAACCACTGTCAGTCTGGATCTTTTGCAGAGGGGAAGGAGGGTGTGTGATGTGCACGGGTATGGGTGTCCCCCTGGCAGACAGATGCACATTTGGGTGCAGCCAGAAACGTACCTCACTGCTTCAAAAACTGGGAAAACAGTCATGGCAATTGTTTTCGGTTTACTAAAGCAACATATAAAGTATAGGTTTATATCACTTCCGGTTTTCCAGAGAAGAAATGTTTCCAAACGACGGATAACATGGTGTTTGGAGTTCTGTCTTTTGGGTTGCTAGAGTCTGGTGATACTTCTACACTGCTCTAAGTCCCCAATGCTCTCATAGTCGTTCTCCTTTGGGAAAAGGACATGGAGACCATTGGTCTCCTGGGTGGCCTTTTCCTCCTCTCTATTTAGAGTCTGTATCGCTTCATAGTCTGGCTCTGGCTCCACACTGGGTCTCTCGGCTGGGGGAGGTGTGCTGACGCTGTTTGGAGCTTTCTCAAATTCTTTTACAGTAGCATAGAGATCATTACAGGAAGATGGGGAACTCTGAGGGGCTCCATCTTGAATACAAGTGTAGGAAGATTCTGGCACTTGAAGCAACTGTGCTGATTTATTCACTGACTGTCCAGGTTTATTCACTGACTGTCCAGGTTTATTCACTGATGAGTACATGGCTGAAATCTAGAAAACAGAGGGCTAAATGAATAAGCAAGCTCTGAGCTGTGACTTTCTCCCTCCCCTTGCAGCTAGTTACTCAGCATTTATGAGCATCTCTGTATGTGTCCTCTGTTAAGATTTATTTTTAGTTACCTGTACAGATTAATCACATATATTCTCTTCGACTTTGTAACTGTATTTTACTTTTTTATAAGTTTTACCGAGATATAATTCACATGTCACACAATTTACCCACTTAAAGTGCACGATTCAATGGCTTTTAGTGTATTCGCAAAGTTGTGCGACCATCACCACAATTTTTGAACGTTTTCATTACCTCAAAAAGAAACCTCATACTCCCAAGCCATCTCTTCCCAACCCCCTGAAAGCCCCAAGTTGTAGCAACCTCTAATCTACTTTCTGTTTCTTATATACTTGCCTGTTCCAGATATTTCATACACATAGAATCATACAACGTGTGGCCCTTTGTGACTGGCTTTTTTTATTTAACATAATGTTTTCAAGGTTCATCCAAGTTGTAGCAGGTGTCAGTACTTTATTCCTTTTTACGGATAAATAATAGTCCATTGTTCGGATACACCACGTTGCGTTTATCAGTTTGTCAGTTAAAGGACATTTGGGTTGTTTCCATTTTACCCTATAATGAATAATGCTGCTATGAACATTAATGTACAAATTTTTGTATGGACATAATTTTGTTTTTTAATTTTCACTGTGCTTTAAGTGAAAGTTTACAAATCAAGTCAGTCTCTCATACAAAAATTTATATACACCTTGCTATATACTCCTAATTGCTCTCCCCCGTAACGAGACAGCCTGCTCCTTCCCTCCACTCTCTATTTTTGCGTCCATTCGACCAGCTTCTGACCCCCTCTGCCCTCTCATCTCCCCTCCAGACAGGAGCTGCCCACACAGTCTCATGTGCCTACTTGTTCCAAGAAGCTCACTCCTCACCAGTATCATTTTCTATTCCATAGTCCAGTCCGATCCCTGTCTGAAGAGTTGGCTTTGGAATAGTTCCAGTCTTGGGCTAACAGAAGGCCTGGGGACCATGACCTCCAGGGCCCTAGTCTCAGACCATTAAGTCTGGCCTTTTTATGAGAATTTGAGGTCTGCATCCCACTGCTCTCCTGCTCCCTCAGGGGTTCTCTGTTGTGTTCCCTGTCGGGGCAGTCATCGGTTGTAGCAGGGCAGCATCTAGTTCTTCTGGTCTCAGGCTGATGTAGTCTCTGGTTTATGTGGCCGTTTCTGTCTCTTAGGCTCATAATTACCTTGTGTCTTTGGTGTTCTTCATTCTCCTTTGCTCCAGGTGGGTTGAGACCAATTGATGCATCTTAGATGGCCACTTGCTAGCATTTAAGACCCCAGATGTCACTCTCCAAAGTGGGATGCAGAATGTTTTCTTTTTTATTTTTTATAATTTTTATTGTGCTTTAAGTGAAAGTTTACAAATCAAGTCAGTTTCTCACATAAAAACCCATATACACCTTGATACACACTCCCAATTACTCTCCCCCTAATGAGACAGCCCGCTCTCTCCCTCCACTCTCTCTTTTCCTGTCCATTTCCCCAGCTTCTAACCCCCTCCACCCTCTCATCTCCCCTCCAGGCAGGAGATGCCAACATAGTCTCGAGTGTCCATCTGATCCAAGAAGCTCACTCCTCACTAGTATCCCTCTCCAACCCATTGTCCAGTCCAATCCATGTCTGAAGAGTTGGCTTCAGGAATGGTTCCTGTCCGGGGCCAACAGAAGGTCTAGGGGTCATGGCCACTGGGGTCCTTCTAGTCTCAGTCAGACCATTAAGTCTGGTTATATGAGAATTTGGGGTCTGCATCCCAGTGTTCTCCTGCTCCCTCACGGGTTCCCTGCTGTGTTCCCTGTGAGGGCAGTCATCAGGTGTAGCCAGGCACCATCTAGTTCTTCTGGTCTCAGGCTGATGTAGTCTGGTTTATAAGGCCTTTTCTGTCTCTTGGGGTCCTAATTTACCTCGTGTCCTTGTTCTTCATTCTCTTTTGATCCCGGTGGGTTGAGACGAATTGATGCATCTTAGATGGCCACTTGCTAGCGTTTAAGACCACAGCCGCCTCTCTCCAAGGTGGGATGCAGAATGTTTTCTTAATAAATTTTATTATGCCAATTGACTTAGATGTCCCCTGCCAACTGATTTTTGTATGTTTATCTTGTATCGTGATACTCTGTTGAATTATTACTTTCAGTAGTTTTCTTGAGGATTCCTTAGGGTTTTCTGTGTATAAGATCATGTCATCTGCAAATAGAGATACTTTTACTTCTTGCTTACCAATCTGGATGCCTTTTATTTCTTTATCTAGCCTAATTGCTCTGGCTAGGACCTCCAGCACAATGTTGAATAAGAGTGGTGATAAAGGCATCCTTGTCTGGTTCCCAATCTCAAGGGGAATGCTTTCAGGCTCCTTTTAGGATGATGTTGGCTGTTGGCTTTGTAGAAATACCCTTTATTATATTGAGGAATTTTCCTTCTATTCCTATTTTGCTGAGAGTTTTTATCATGAATGGGTGTTGAACTTTGTCAAAGGCCTTTTCTGCATCAATTGATAAGATCATGTAGTTGTTATCTTTTGTTTTATTTATATGATGGATTACATTAATTGTCTTTGTAATGTTGAACCATCCCTGTATACCTGGTATGAATCTCACTAGGTCATGGTGAACTATTTTTGTGATACGTTGTTGAATTCTATTGGCTAGAATTTTGTTGAGGATTTTTGCATTTAAGTTCACGAGGGATATAGGTCTGTAATTTTCTTTTTTTGTGGTGTTTTTACCTGGTTTTGGTATCGGGGATACGCTGGCTTCATAGAATGAGTTTGGGAGTATTCCGTCATTTTCTATGCTCTGAAATACCTTTAGTAGTAGTGGTGTTAACTCTTCTCTGAAAGTTTGGTAGAACTCTGCAGTGAAGCCATTGGGGCCAGGGCTTTTTTTTTTGTTGGGGGTTTTTAAATTACCTTTTCAGTCTCTTCTTTTCTTATGGGTTTATTTAGTTGTTCTACCTCTGTTTGTGTTAGTTTAGGTAGACTGTGTTTCTAGAAATTCTTCTCTTCCTTCTATGTTTTCAAATCTGTTAGAGTAAAATTTTTCGTCATAATCTGATATGATTCTTTTAATTTCACTTGGGTCTGTTTTAATATCACCCAACTCATTTCTTACTCAGGTTATTTGCTCCCTCTCCTGTTTTTCTTTTGTCAGTTTGGCCAATGGTTTATCAATTTTGTTAATTTTTTCAAAGAACCAGCTCTTGGTCTTGTTAACTCTTTCAATTGTTTTCCTGTTCCCTATTTCATGTAATTCTGCTCTAATTTTTATTTGCTTTCTTCTCTTGCCTGAGGGTTTCTTTAGTTGCTCTCTATTCTAGTAGTAGGGATAATTCCCTGATTTGAGCCCTTTCTTCTTTTTGGATGTGTGCATTTATTGATATCAATTAACCTCTGAGCACTGCTTTCGCTGTGTCCCAAAGGTTCTGACAGGAAGTGTTTTTATTCTCATTGGATTCTATGAATTTCTTTATTCCAGCCTTAACGTCTTCTGTAACCCAGTTGTTTTTGAGCAGGGTATTATTTAGTTTCCAAGTGTTTGATTTCTTTTCCCTGCTTTTTCTGTTATTGATTTCTACTTTTATGGCCTTATGGTCAGAGAAGATGCTTTGTAATATTTCAATGTTTTGGATTCTGCTAAGGTGTGCTTTATGATGTAATATGTGGTCTATTCTAGAGAACGTTCCATGTGTACCAGAAAAGAAAGTATACTTGGCTGCTTTGGGGTGGAGTGTTCTGTATATGTCTGTGAGGTCAAGTTGGTTGATTGTGGCATTTAGGTCTTCCGTGTCTTTATTGAGCTTCTTTCTGGATGTTCTGTCCTTCACCGAAAGTGGTGTGTTGAAGTCTTCTAATATAATTGTGGAACTATCTCACTTTTCAAACCTGTTAGAGTTTGTTTTATGTATCTTGCAGCCCTGTTGTTGGGTACATAAATATTTAATATGGTTATATACTCCTGGTATATTGTCCCTGTAATCATCACATAGTGTCCTTCCTTATCCTTCATGGTGGATTTAACTTTAAAGTGTATTTTGTCAGAAATGAATATTGCCACTCCTGCTCTTTTTTGAGTGTTGTTTGCTTGATATATTTTTTTTATCCTTTGAGTTTTAGTTTGTTTGTGTCCCTAAGTCTGAGGTATATTTCTTGTAGGCAACATATATATGGATAGTGTTTTTTAATTCATTCTATCACTCTCTGTCTCTTTATTGGTGCATTTAGTCCATTTACATTCAGTGTAATTATGGATAGGTATGAGTTTAGTACTGTCACTTTGATGTCTTTTTTTGTGTGTTGTTGACAGTTTCTCTCACTTAATGTTTTTGTGCTGAAAAATTTATACGTTTTCTTTTCCTCTTATTCGTTGTTGTTGATTTTGTTTCTGCTGAGTCTCTATTTTTTTCTTGTATTTTATTTTAATTAGTAGGATTGTTAGTCTCATTTGTGGTTACCTTAATATTTACTCCTATTTTCCTAAGTTTAAACCTAACTTTTATTTCTTTACATCACCTTGTCTTCCTCTCCATATGAAAGATCTATGACTACATTTCTTAGTCCTTCTTTATTGTTTTAATGTTGTCTTCTTTTACATAATGATATTGCCATTTCCCTGTTTTGAGCATTTTTTTAAAATCTTGATTAATTTTTGTGATTTCCCTATCTGAGTTGACATCTGATTGCTCTGTCTAGTATTTTAGTCTTCGGTTGATATCTCATGTTATTGATTATCTAACCAGAGAACTCCTTCTAGTATTTCTTGTAGTTTTGGTTTGGTTTTTAAGAATTCCCTAAACTTCTCTGTATCTGGGAATGTCCTAGTTTTGCCTTCATTTTTGCTGGATATATGATTCTTGGTTAGCAGTTTTTTTTCCTTCAATGCTTTATATAAGTCATCCCATTGCCTTCTTGCCTGCATGGTTTCTGCTGAGTAGTCCGAGCTTATTCTTATTGACTCTCCTTCATAGGTGACTTTTCGTTTATCCCTAGCGGCTCTTAAAATTCTCTTTTTATCTTTGGTTTTGGCAAGTTTGATCAAAATATGTCTTGGTGACTTTCTTTTAAGATCTACCTTACATGGAGTTCGATGAGCATCTTGGACAGATATCGTCACCTCGTTCATGATATCAGGGAAGTTTTCTGCCAACAAATCTTCAACAATTCTCTCCATATTTTCTGTTATCCCTCCCTGTTCTGGTACACCAGTCACTCATAGGTTATTTCTCTTGAGAGAGTCCCACATGTTTCTTAGGGTGGCTGGGTTTCTTTTATCTGATTTTTCTTCAAATATATTGGTTACAAGTGCTTTATCTTCAAGCTCACCAATACTGCCTTCCACTGGCTCAATTCTGCTTCTCTGACTTTCTATTGAGTTGTCTAACTCTGTAATTTTATTGTTCATTTTCTGAATTTCTGATTGCTGTCTCTCTATGGATTTTTGCAGCTTATTATATTTTTCATTATGTACCTGAATAACCTTTTTAATTTCTTCAACTGCTTTATCTGTGTGTTCCTTGGCTTGTTCTGTGTATTGCCTGATCTCCTTCCTGATGTCTTGAAGAGTTCTGTATATTAATCTTTTGTATTCTGCATCCAGTAATTCCAGAAAAGCACCTTCATCCAGAAGATCCCTTGATTCTCTGTTTTGAGAATTTGTTGAAGTGATCATGGCCTGCTTCTTTATGTAATTTGATACTGACTGTTGTCTCCGAGTCATCTATAAGTTATTGTATGTTTATTTTATGTTTGCTTACTGTATCCTAGCTTCCTGCTTTGTTTTCTTTTGATATGCCCAAATAGGTTGTTTGAATGAGCTAGCTTGATTATTTTCGCCTTTGACACTCTAATGTCCTGTCACCATATGGCTAGAACTGTTATCAGGTATATGAGCCTAGGAGTCTATTCACTTGTCTGTATGGATTCAGCTCAGATGTCCAGGTAGTTGGTCATCAAGTGTGTGGTACAGGCTGTGTCCTACAGTCTTAGAGGGGCAGGGATGATTGGTGTAGGTACCTGTATCTGGTTGCAGCAGGGGGTCATGCTCTGAACAAGGCAGGGGGCTGACAACTGTCCCCAAGTGTCTGTGAGGAAAGTACATCCCTGTTCCCTACAGCGCACAGGCGGGTGGGTTCTGCACATGGACCACTGGCACCTAATACTTTTGATTGTAAGGACTGGTAAAATACCAGTTATCCTTGGACCCCTGTTGTGGGTGGCTGGGTGACCTGAGTGTAGCTACCAGTCCTTAGGCCCCTGATGTGGGTAGGTGAGGACCCTGTTTAATAGGCAAAGAGGTGTCAAACATCAAACACCCGCTTCTTCACCGCACAGGTGAAACAGCTGCAGTCTGCCAATGTGGGTCTATTCTCCTGAAATACACCCACACAGGTCCATGCAGAGGGGAAAGGTATTCAAAGCCCATGGACCATTTATGCCTGGACAGAAGCTGCTTCTGTCCTGAGCTCCCAGTGTCAGTGGAGCTGACAGATTATCTTTTCTCCCAGTTGTGAATTTATTCCTTCTCTGTGGCCAGGAGAATGGCTCAGAGTGCACAGCAGGACCTATCTCAGGCCCGGGGATGTGGACAGCCACTGAAGCTGGCTTGGGAGTGGAGGGGCATAGTAAAATATATGCAAGTACTTAGCTTTTGCTGGCAGCCCCATTCTTTTCTGGTTTTGGTGGTGTGAGTAGGCTGTGCGGCTGGCTGTTTCTCCCTGAGGAAACTGTGGCTGAACGCTACCACCAGCCCCCTGCTGTCGCTCCCAGGAATGGTGCCTGAGGTTTCCCAGTGATTCAGGTCTGCCAACTCCTCTCCACTTCTGAACCATCTCTCCCTCCCCCTGCCACTAAGTCTGTTTTCTAAGTGTGCCTTTGATGTTCAGGGCTCCTAGCTTGTCATAAGAATAATCGTTTCACTTGTCTTTTCCAGTCTTTGTTGTAAGAAGGTTTGCCAAAAGTGTCTGACTACTTTGCTGTCTTGGCACTGCCTCTGGACATAAATTTTCATTTCTCTTGGGCAATATGCCTTGTCTTTTAAGGAACTGCCAAACAGTCTTCCAAAGTGGCTACTTTATTTTACATTTCCACTGGCAGTGAATGAGAGTTCCAAGTTCCCCACATCCTTGTCAACACTTCTTATTATCTGTCATCTGTCTTTTTTACTATAGCCATCCTAGTGGGTGTAAAGTGGTATCTCATTGTGGTTTTGATTTACATTTCCCTGAAGGCTAATGAAGTTCAGCTGGTAACCCAAAGGTCAGCAGCTCAAATCCACCAGGTGCTCCTTGGAAATCCTATGTGGCAGTTCTACTCTGTCCTGTAGGGTCACTAGGAGTCAGATTTAACTAGATAGTAATGGGTTTTTTGGATCGCTAACGATGTTGAGCACCTTTTATGTGCTTATTGGCCATTATTTTTGGTATAACTTCTTTGGAGAAATGTCTGTTCAGACCCTTTGCTCATTTTTTAATTGGGTTGTCTTTTTATTACTTAGCTATATTTACATTTATATGACTTTATTAATTAAAAAAAAATTTTTTTTATTAATTAGACCAGTCATATTTGCATAATTACATAAAAAATGAGTGCTCTTGAGGTTTGCTGATGAACTTGAAGAGGGCAGGCAGAGTGGGAACTTTCAGAAGCCCCAGAGCCTGACCAGAACATCTTGTTTTATTTTATTTCATATCAGAATAATATTTCACCTGAAAAAGGGCAGTCAATCTCAAAGTGTGGGTCTTGGATCAGAAGCAGCAGGATTTGGAAAATTGTTAGAACCACAAATTCTAGGGCAGCACTCCAGATCCACTGATTCAGAAATCATGTGTATGTGTGTGTGTGTGTGTGTGTAGGGTGGCAATCTGTGTTTCACAAATCCACCAGCTGATTCTGGTGTCCACTAAAGTGTGAAAAACACTGGATTTAACTGTTCAACTCTTCCTGCATCAAAGTGGCCTGAAGACTACTTCCTGGTATTCCAATTGGCAGTACATATGTATGTGTAACAGTATTATTATTTTTTTACTTAGTTGCATGTTATTGGTTAAATATATATTTATAGACTGGGTTTATTTTCTTTAGTGGGAGAATTCATTTTTATCTGCAAGCAACCAAGAAATGAAATTTAGAGACCATCACCTTCTGAGATGGTCTTTCCTATGGTAAAAAAAAAAAAAAAAATTATAAGAGGAGGTAATTTCCCAAGGGCACCTACTCTGTCTCACTAATACATCCTATACTACCTTTAATATCAAAATGGATTTAATTTTCTTTGTTAACAATAGATCAAGTCCTAGGACTGATTTTTTTTTTTATGTTTATTGTTAGAAATCATGACTAGAAATAAGTAAAAATCTCCTTCATTGCCTATGCTTATTTTTGCAATAGTGAATGAGTCATTCAAATACCCAGGAAATAAATGGACATGCTTCCTGACAGATGTGTGGCCTCCCAATTGCCCAGAGATGTCTTCCTGCTTTCACATATCTCACAGACTACGGAAGAAGTTTTCAGCTGGCCTCAGAAACTTAAGATAAGGCTGCTTCATGTTAATGGTCATTTGTATGAGACCTTGTCACTGCCCACTGGTGGCTCAGTTGTTTAATTAATTAATGCATTAATTTTTATTGTGGTAAAAATATATACAACATTTGCTGATTCGACTTTTTTTTACATGTACTATTCAGTGAAAGTGGTTATTATTCATCATGGTGTACAACCATCACTACTACCTGTTTCCAAATTACTCCACCACCATTAATGGAAATTCTGTGCTGGTAGCTGGATTTTTCTAGTCCTTGACAATCCAAGCATTTGGAATCATAGAAATAATCTTTGGAAAACTTGCCATGTTGACCTGATCATTCTGATGAATATTAAGTTAACATTCTCTCTCACCTTAGTGGTTTTAATGGAGAAATGGCTCTCAAATTAGAACTATAATTTCTTCAAATTGAGGAATTAAAAAAAAAAAAAAAACTAGTTAGTAGCAAACACGTGGAACTCATTATTCCAAGTAGTCCGAGCCAAAAATGTGGACAGATTATAAAGAGTGAAATCATGGATGACAGTGATGAGGGGAACCAGTATGTTAGGTATTTATTCTTCACCTTTGAGGGTACATCAGAGAGGACAAAAATACTTTCACCTGTATTGTGAAAATGGCCCCTCATGACCATTTCTGTTTCTCTCCTTCCTTCCTCACAATCCCTGCCATTTATGCTACCCACTCTTCCTAAGAATCTTGGGTCTTCTTGGCCTTTATACTCTTTTTACAGGCTCTTTCATTAACCTGTAATAAGCATAAACCTAGTGTGTAGAGGGAATAATAATATATTTCTGCTTTTATAAAAGCTTTTCAAGTCTTCCGATATTCCTTTTGAATATTTATCTTCTACGGCTATTATTTCTAATTTGTATACAGGTTTCTCTTCAAGTTCCCTTGCTATTTAACTTTCAATTTTTCTCTTTTTAAAATTTTTCATCTTTATTACTTGCTCTGTGAATTGTTATTATGTTCTCATAAATTACCCTTTTCCTTTTTCCTATTTCTTTTCTTTTTATAAACAACCCTTTCTCCATCACTCTGTTAAATTAGGGTAATTGTGCTTAAAACTCAATTCCCAGTTTGGATTGTATAATATTTTATTATGTGAATATAAAAATAAATGATTTCCATATTTACTTTCCTAAATCTTCTTCTTAAAGTTAATGTATGTGAATCACAGTTCTTTATTTTATATTAAAAATTCATCAATGTAAATAGGTCCTATTGTCAAAAACAACTAACAAATGTTAGGTAAGAAGAAAAATAATTTAAAATTTTACACAGCCTCAATTTATTTTAAATAATTAGTTTACAGCTCTCCTATATATTTTGTTTTTTGGTTTCAGATGGGATCAAGTTTCCTTAGTTGGCTTAACCAAACCCATTGTCCTCGAATCAATTTTGACTCATGGTGACCCAATAGGGTTTTCTTGGGTATAACCTTTAAGGAAGCAGATCGCTGGACCTTTTTTCCTTGGTGCTGCTGAGTGGGCTTGAACCACCAACCTTTAGGCTTAGTCAAGCACAAACTGTGCCACCCAGCTGGCTTAAAAAAGCACAAAACCAAACCTGTTGCTGTTGAGTCAATTCTGACTCATAGCAACCCTATATGACAGAGTAGAACTGGCCCACAGGGTTTCCAAGGAGCAGCTGGTGGATTGGAACTCCTAACCTTTTAGTTAGCAGCTGAACACTTACCCACTGTACCACCAGGGCTCCCCAGTTGGCACGTCGTTTTTGTTATGTGCCATTGAGTCAGTTCTGACCCATAGTGACCCTATGTACCACAGAACAAAACACTGTCTGGTACTGTGCCATTCTCACAATAGTTGTTGGGCTTGAGCCCATTGCTGCAGCCACTGTGTCAATCCATCTCATTGAGGGTCTTCCTCTTTTTCACTGACCCTCTACTTTACCAAGCATGATGTCCTTCTCCAGGGACTAAGCCCTCCTGATAATATGTCCAGTTGGCTTAATTGGTCCTAATTCATGCTTTTTTTAAAAATGTAATTCTGGCTATAGTGTGGAGGATGGACTGGAAAGAGACAAAAGAAGCTGCTAAGAGACCTGGTAGGAGGGTACTTCTGTGGTCTAGTGGGGGCTGGCCACAGTGGAGATGGAGAGAGGTGGGTGTGTGAAAGAAAAAGTTTGGAGTAGAACTGAAAAAGCTTAGTTACCGACTAGGTGTGAGGGCAGTGAGGAAAATGAGTGTCAAGGATGATTTACAGGGTTTTGGCTTATGTAAAAAGGTAGATGGGTGGCAGATCCATTCCCTGCGGCAGGGAACATGGGCAGAGGTGGCAAATATCACCTAAGGAAAGCACGCTGCTACTTGAACTTTCAGTGTGCGACTGTAGTCTATTGTCCCATTTCAATACTTTACTCAGAGTCATAGAAGCGATGTACCTGCATATACACATCATTTTTTACATGTACAGAATTTCCTATGATAGGAATCCCAGATACAAGCAGTATGAAGCTAGATAAATTAAGGTGTTCATGTCTGTCTGTGCCTAGCTTGACATAATAACATATCTATTGGCTGTTGCAATTTTCATTATTCACTGAGAGTTCAACCAGTGAATTTTCACCCCTGGTGCCAAGAAATATGCAATCCTTTCTTGCCGGCTGTATGTCTGACCCCAGCTCTAGCCTGGAATCAACTTCCTGAAATTACCTGCTCTCTGAATCCAAATTCCTCACTAAGCCTGTCTCCTTCTCTCTCTCTCAGGTTAGATCAAGTTCCCTATGCTCACCTGTCACAATTTCCTGTATCTTCTAACTCAACATTCATTTCCTTCTAATGTGGGCTCCCTGGCTGCTAAGGCTCCCATACTTAAATTTCTCATCCCCATTTTCACCCCCCTTTCTGTATTTTTTTTTTTTTTTCTGATCTTTCCTTCCTACTCAGTTTCTTTTACTTAGCTGATCTGGTCATTCTATCTTCCTTCTTGTCTTATCTGACGCCAGTCACTCTATCTCCCTCCGAGTCATTATAAAGCCAACATCTCCAAACCTTGATCTCAAACATAAGTTTAAGGGAGTATTTTAGCTTTTTTAGACAAAGGGTAAAATTACAGTGCATTTATTCAAGGACAGAGGCCCTATTCTTTATTACAGGAGCTTTCTGGTCATTTAAAAGGAAACAAAACTTACCTCTTCATCTGTAAGAGTTGGATCTTCTTCTCGAGACTTGTATGACAGTGAACTAAATCTCTGAGAACAAACACAGAACAAAAGAAAGTAGTTTTAAGCTATTAATTCAACTTTTTTTTTTTTGCATATTTTTTGATATGTCTGTAAAAATGTTTTCAAATTATTTTTTATGTATTTGGGATGTAAACACAAAGAAATTATGTGAAGCATTTGAGAAATAAACACAAAATCTATTGTGTGATCTTTTTGATGCCTAGTAGTATTACACTTACAGAAATTTCTTGTAATTTTATATTTGAATCTGTAGGTACAAATGAGCCAAATAATTATTTAGGCTACTAAAAAAAAAAAAAAATACTTTTTTTTTTTTTTTAAAAATCAAATGCCTGAATTTTATATTTCCACAGTTTGTATTAGTTATCAGAAAGATCCTTGAGTTATCTGGAAACTTTTCAAAGCTAATATCGAAATCAATTCACATTTTGTGAAATATGATTAGTGCAAAGGGGAACAGGTTGATTGTTCAGTGTTTCTTATAATATGAACAGGGTAAGAATATTCTGCAAGATAATTATTCAATTTGCTGGGAAGAACCAGTCTCTGAACTGTTGGAGAGGGGGAGATAGGTGATGCAGTAATCAGGAAATATGCCTAATTTGCTTTGTAAAGGAAATCGGACTCTGAAATTGTCACGGAAGAGAATAAGAGTCACACTTTATGTCAGGATTAAAAGACCTTGAGAGGATGTCTAGTAGCACCCCCCTCCTCCCGCAAATAAATTTGTCCTGTTAAAATAAGGATTTATTTAAACCTTCCCAGATGTAAACAAAACCCCCAAATAAACAGTTTAAGACTTTCCCCAAAGGTTCTTCCTTTGGCAAACCATCCTTATATACTTAACTACCCCTCCAACACCCAGCTCTATCCAGGCCAAGGGATTTTCAAGTCCTATCATTCTTATTCTTACTTAGCGTTGATCAAAAATCTAACTGATTACTGATTAAAAGAATTGAAAAAATTGAGACACAGAAGAATTTGTTGAATTTGCTCTAACAAGTAAAATCATGCAGGGTTCTCCCTCAGTAAAATAAATTTAATGTGCAAATCTGCTCAACTTATTTGATAAACATGTTATGTACATGTGGTTGGACAAACTGGATACTAGACAATTTCCTCTTGACAGGCTGGAGAAGGGTGTCCCCAGGCAAGTCAGAGTGTCATTTCCAAAGTCAAGTCACGCACAGGATATGAAACAACACAGCCTGAGTGTGGATGGCTGGCAAACACAAACGGTGGACACACACACCTTGAATTAAATGATAAGCGGATGGCTCTTGATGATTTTTAGGAAGCCTATGGATTTGAAAGGTCAAGCCTGAGAAAATTCTGGATTTGTCACAAGCAGTGTCCTCACGCCAAAGGAACGTCTACGTCTGTGAATGGGCCTAACACATACCGTGTTCTGAGCTCCATATTTTGGTGTGACCCAGCTGACTGAATATGAAGTTGAAGCTCATGAAGACTACTCAAATGTGAACAGAATTGTACTTAAGGCAAACACAGTGATTTGAGATAAAGGTGGAACATTAACACTGAATGACAGACCCTTGAGTATCATGAGAAGTTTGTTTTTTCCTTACCAAATAAAAATCAAATGTGTGATATAATTCATCAATTAGACAAATACCTAGATGGGCAAAGACGAAGGCAACACTATTTTTTGGTGGTGTCACAAATGGAACAGATGGCATATTGGCAGTGAAATTTAGCATAAAAATCCTTAAGTGGTTTTCTTTTGATTGTACAGTTCAATCCAGAAAAATACTTACTAAATACAACTGACACAGCCCAAATCATTAAACATATCTCTTATTCATTCACTTACCACTTTTTAAAAGGACACTGCAGTTCTATCTTTTGAGGCCAGCCCTGGACATGCGTTAGACAGGTCTGTGCAGGTAACCCCCAGCAAGATCTGCTGCTGCTTTAGCTGGGGACCACTTTCCCTCTGAATAGACTTAAGTTAAATGTGGCCCTGGGGGTATCATTATTTAATTAATTCTTCAAAATGTTAACCACATCAGTCAAGTTCCTGTCCCCACAAATAAAGTTCTCTTAAGAGTGGTTTGAGTGACAAGTTAAGTCTATGGGAATACACTTCTTTGTAACAATATCTAGGAAAGATTTTTTTAAAAACAACTTTTACTGCGAGGTGCAATTAGATAATGTTCTTGAGTGCTTAAGAAATGTCGTATGCTTTATGTCAGTTTCAATACAAACAAATAAGCTTATCAAGCCTCTGGATTTTTTTTTTTTTTTAATTAAACATGTCTTAAGGCGCTATTAACACATTCTGAGGAAAAGTAAAAAAATTCCAAGAAAAAGCTAAAATTATGCAATTTGTGAAAAATCTGAGATGTGTAAACTTGGCAAATGCCATATAATTAATTTTGGGTATTTAAAAAATTTTAATACATCTACAAAGAAAAAAAAGGATGAAGTTCATTATATAGTAGGCCATATTTAAAATTTTTTTTACTGCACAATATCTGCATTCTCTTATCTGAATTTTGGCATCACTTTCTTGACTAACGAAAGCCTGGCTCTCCCTGCTGAATACACTGCTTTTCCAGCCGTCCTTTGCAAGTGGTTGGTGTTCCTCCTGGCATCCTTGTACCATGTAGCCAGGACATGGCCTCAGTCATTCCCAGGCCATCCTTCTTCCTTTCTCCCCTACAACTCCCAGTGTGCTACCGACCTGTATCACCCACTACGCTTTACCCCAGGCTGGTTATCCCTCCCACCATTTCTCAAGGACTTTGGCCCCTCATTGATTCTCTAGCTCATTTCCTGTTTTAATTCTTGGTGATTTGAACAAACATGTATCCTTCCAAACCCTGTCTGTCAGTTCCTTGACTTCTCCCCCACTAACCTTGTCCTCCACCTGACCTCACCACTCACTCTCAATAGTTACATCCTAGACTTTCACTTATGATCAACTACAACCTCCTTTTGGACCAGCTGCCATGGTTCCAGTTTATTCCTTCTATAAGCCAACTCAACAATCCTTCCACACTACTGGGATCCAACCACCTTGTCAATGTATCCATTCAATGTATCACCTTCTTGATGTTCTTTGTTTTATTTAGCTTCAACTCCATAGTCAACCATCATAATCGCCACTTTAAATGTTCAACTCCCTGCTCACTGGTGAGCACAGTCCTCAAGGGAGTCCTTAATGCTGCTCCCTGTGGTACTATGTTTCCCTCATATATCCATCCTCCACTCTCCTAGCTGTCTACGTCACATCTTCTCTCTCCCCAACCTCAATACCTTCTCACCCATCCTTACTCTTAGCTAATGACTTTGCTTCTTAGTTCACTGAGAAAACTGAAGGAATCAGAAGAGAAATTTCTTTGAACACCTACCCCACACCCATTCCCCACCAGCCTCTGCGGTCATGTGTTTCTCCTTCCTCAGTTACCACAAATACACATTCTATGCTCCTCTTTTAGGTGACTCCTTCCTCCTCTGCATCTACTCATGAAACAACTCCAGAAAGTCTCCCATTTTGTCTACATCATCCGCTTTTCCCTTCATGTGGGATCATTCCTATCCTATTATTTCTCCCATCTTAAAAAAAAGAAACAAAATCAACCTTTCTTCTAGCTTCACCTTTTATTCTTTTATAGCAAAACCTCCTAAAAAGAGTTGTCTAAGTGAGTCACTCAAATAATTTTTCTCCTTTTTTTTTTTTTTTTTTTCTTTCTCCAACCCATTTCAGTCAAGATTCTGCCTCCAGCATGCCAATGAGCTGCTCTTGTCAAGGTCACCAGTCACCATCACATCACTAGTGTGACAATCAATTCTCAGTTGTCATCTTTCCTGACCTGTCAGCTGCATGTGACACAATAGACTATTCCTTCCTCTCTGGACACTCTCTTCACTTTGGCTTCCAGGACACATCACTTCCTTGCTTTTCTTTCCTACTTTAGTGTGCTCTGCTGGGTCCTTTTCCTTCCCCGGACCTCTATCCTTGGGACTTTTCTAGTTCCTATTTACAATCTCTCATTCAATGATCTCATAGCTTTAATAACCACATTTTTGCTGACAACTTTTAAAGGTACAAATCCAGCAGAGGCCTTCCTCTTAACCCTGCTCATCTACCCAGCTGCTATCTGATATCTCTAGCTGGATGTCAATATTTTTCCTAAATGAAACGAGTCCAACACTTGATGCCCAATCTCCCCCAAATCTGCTGCCCCTAGTCTTCAGTTCATGGTGATTCTATCCTTTCAGTAGCTTACACCAAAACCTAGGATTCATGTCTTCTTTCATACTTGATCTTTCAGCACATCTCTCATTACTTTCATTGCTCTGCCCTGATTCAACCCACCATCATCTCTTGTCTGGTTTACTGGAACTGCCACCCCCAATTGGTCTGCTTGCCTCTACCCTCGTCCCACTACAGTACTACAGTCTAATGTCAACACTGTAGTCAGAGTGACCCTTTAAACACATAGGCTGGATTAGGCCATTCTTCTGCCTAAGATTCTCTAATGATCCAATTTTACTCGGATTATAAGACAAACCTATATAGGATCAAGCCCCTGGTTACCTGTTTCCCTACTACTCTTATCCTTTCCTTTTCCTCTCCAGCCACACCGGTCCCTTTCCTCTTCCACCGATAGGCCAGGCATGTTTTAGCTTCAGGTTCTTCACACTGGCCATTCCCTATGCTTCCTTTACTCTTCCCCAAGAACGTGCACAACTCATTCCCTTGCCTCCTTTCACTCTTGGCTCAAATGTCACCTTCACAGCCAGGCATACCCTGACTACCCTAGTCAAGCTTGTAATCCCACCACACTTTTCCAATTCCTTTTATTCTGTTCTATTTTTTCCTATAAACTTTGAAATATTCTAAAATATCATATAATTTACTTGGGTATCATGTTTATGTTAATTTTTCCTTACTAAAGTGTGAGCTCCATGAGGGCAGGGATTTTAATTCACTTATATGGTTTGTTCACTGGTATAATCCAAGCACCTAGAAGAATGCGTGGCACATAGTAGCTGCTCATTAAAATGTTCTTACTGAAAGAATGAATATTAAATATTTCCAATATTCTAAATGCCTTAAAATTAGGACTGTTTATATGGAGATGATGGATTACTCATTTTACTATACTGTAGAAAGGTAATCTTGTTCCTATGTTGGTGTTTCCAGGTTCTAATGAAAAATCTGGAGAACTACTTACTAGAAGTGATTGGGCAATTAACCCTTTGATCTTTCAAATGATTGTAAGTAAAATAGCTTTAACTGCCTTACGCAGCATAAACTCTAAATTGGTTTTATTACCTTTTGTTAAAAGAAGGGTAGAAAACTAGACTGTAGTTTTGCATTTTATGAATGTGCTCATAAATACTTTTATCTGAAATTAGTTTACATTTATCGTAAAAGGTTGGTGCTCTCAAAAGTGGATTTCATGGATAATATGAACAGTTGAACTCCATTCTCAGAACACTACGAAGACTGAAAATTACAAAAAGTGACTTTCATGGTTTGACATATGGAACCATAGCTGGGGTCTACTTTTTGATTGTGAACTCCAAAAGTTTTCTAATGCCTCTACTGATAACCACTACTTGCCCTTCCTACCAAGAGTAGAGCAGAAGAAGAGAACCTTCATATTTTCTGTGCAGAGGAGAGAAATTAGATATTAGTGGCCTGAAGAAGACTGAGCTTGGTTAAACCCCAAGAAGACTTTGACAACTGGAGATGTGAAGTTCAAGTTAATGTAGCTCATATATCAAGTTGTCATACACACAGAGAGAAGGCTTGCGGATGGTTAATACATGTTTGAGCCTTGTTAAATTAATAATCTAAATTTAAGAGTTATATGTTATTGTTTAGAAACTGTTTACTTGATATTACTTAAAAGTATATACCATCATAGGTGAAGTTAGCATAACCTGACCAAGGTAAGTAAAGACACTAAGAAGTATGTGAGAAAAAGGGAAAATTTCAGTAAATGCTATAACATATACACAATTTTGCAACAACAGTAATAACAACCAAAAAACATGTGTGTGGTCACATAGGTAGATATAGATGCATATGTGTGTATAGGAAGGCATATGTGAGTAAATACGTGCGCATGCAGAGGTGTATCCGTAGGCGTATGTGTACATACGTTTGTATGTGCTGCATATATACCTACATACATAACAAACCACATGGGCGCACAGGTACAGAGGCTTCTTAGACATATCCAAATAACCTGTGGGATTGGTTTCTTAGGTCAAAAGGCATGGGACCATAGTCTTGGGGGACAACTTAGTCAATTGGCCTAACATAGTTCACAAAGATAATGCTCTACATTCTAGTTTGGTGAGTAGCATCTGGGGTCTTAAAAGCTTGTGAGCATCCATTTAAGATACAACTATTGGTCTCTAGTCATATGGAGCAAAAGAGAATGAAGGAAATCAAAGGCTCATAGGACTAATAGCTCACACAAACCACAACCTCTTTAAACCTGAGACCAGAAGAACTAGATGGTGCCTGGCTGTCACTACTGACAGTTCTGACCAGCGACACAATAGAAGGTCCCAGATAGAAAGAAAGAAAAATGTAGAACAAAACTCACATTCCTAAAAAAGGCCAGACCTGTTGGACCGATAAAGACTAGAGGAACCCCAGAGACTATCACCCTAAGATACCCTTTGAACTTGGAATTGAAGCTATTAAAATAAACGCTATCACCTATGAGTAATGTGCTCCTTTAAACAATTAACTATATGAGACCAAATTGTCAACATCTACCCAAAAGCAAAGATGAGACAGCAATGAGGGGAAGGGAAGCTAGATCAAGGGAAACAGAACAGAATGGAAATAATAAGAATGCTGACACACTATAAAAAAATTGTAATCGATGGCATGGAACAATTTTGTATAAAAATTGTTAACCCGTAATATCCGTTGCCGTTGAGTCAATTCTGACTCATGGTGACCCTACAGGTCAGAGTAGAATTGCCCTATAGGGTTTCCAAGGAAGGGCCAGTGGATTCAAACTGCCAACCTTTTGGTTAACAGCATAGCTCTTAAGCACTGTGCCACCAGGACTCCAAAACTTGTTAAAAGGGAACCTAATTTTCTGTGTAAACTTTCCCCTAAAACACAATAAAATATTATTAAAAAAAAAAAGCATATATAATCTGGGAGTCCCTGGGTAGAGTAAATGGTTAATGCGCTCGGCTGCTAGCTGAAAGGTTGGAGGTGTGAGTCCACCCAGAGGTGTCTTGAAAGAAATACCTGATAATATACTTCTGAAAAGTCAGCCATTGAAAATACTGTGGAGCACAGTTCTACTCTGACACACATGGGGTTGCCATGAGTTGGCATCAACTCAAAGGCCACTGGTTAGTGGTACCTGTGAGTGGTTTACTGTTGACATGCCTCAAGCTTTGATTTCTAGGATGGTGGAAGGGTGAAGGTCACCATGCTTGAGGTAGCAAGATGCAGAAGAGGCTAAATGTGTGGCAAAGAGATAGTCTCTCCACTTAATTTTTGGTCTTCGGAACGAAGATGATAATACTTGCCCCTATTTAAGCTTGATGTAAAAATTAGAAAATATTCAAGTAAGGAGCTGAGAGAGAAATATTTTAGAAACATGTTTTCACTATTTTGTTACTTGGAGGGGGAAAAAAGTCAAACACAGCTTACATTAAAACATCTGTCATCGTTCAACAAACTTAAAAGTGTTTGAATATATTTCCCAGAACAATGTGCAAGGAAAGCCTCAAGATTAGTTAGATTCCTAGTCATGATAGAAGCACATAAAATAAAAACGCCAGGGCCCACCTTGTTGATTTCAGTGGTTCCCTCAGTGGCTCCTTCTTCATCTGCTGGTCTCTCTTCTTTCTCCTGAAGGTTTTCTTTCTCATCTAGAAGTTTAACAGGGACAGGTGGTGGGGTCTCCTCTTCTGGATCATGTGAACTTCCAAGAACAATCTCTGAGTTAGCACTTTGTCGGCATTTTTTGTTTTTGTCCACTGAGGCATATTCAGCAAACTCCATTTTGCCCTGGGTCTGGGGCTCTGGAAGTTCCTTCAAAGTGGTAATAGACTTGGACTTGCCATTGTGGCCTTTATCCGGATGTGTAGTTGCTCCCACCTCCTTAATTTCTTTCACCGTTTCATACAAGCAATCTTCTACCATATTTTCTTGGGAGGAACTATCCTTGAGCACTTCATATGGGCCTTCCATTCCGCCACTCTGGTCCCCATCCACACTGCTAGCATTGACCGTTGTGTCTACTGTGCTGTTAGGAGGAATTCTGGGCAACTCCCGACTCTGATGACATTTTGAAGGCCTCCCTGCACTGTCCTGGGAGTCCAACAGATCAGAAGCTGAGGTCTCTACTTCCTCATAATGTTGCATGCAGGTCATAGTACTGTCTTCTGAAAGAACTAAAGCAGTAGAAGTATTAAAATTGGAGAAGACAACTCCTTAAATAATCATTGCAGTGAATCAGATCATGTAAATAAAGCTAGGTTACATAAAGAGGCTTACTTTAGATTAGACTCACAGGCTGCAAATTACAGATGCATGACTGTCAGTTGATAGTCTTATTTCAATCACAGTTTTAGACCAAAGCTGTCTATTACATATTTCCAACACAACATTTAATAAATTACCTTGGCTATAAGTTTTTTTTTTTTTAATAAGTTTAGCCCACAGTTATTTCATTACTTATTGTTATACCTGAGGAGACCTCTTGTGGGCAGAGTGTCCACTACGGGCAGAGGATGAAAGTGATATTTGATGGGGCTGAAAGGTATGAGGCTGGGCACCAGAAAAGGGAACATATGTGGTGGTCATTCTCCCAGACTCTACCGGCCTACACTTGTTTGGGGGGAATAGCTGGTAGACAGCCCCTTTCAAAGGTCACTTTCACTTGGCAGACGTATTGGGAACAACTGGGTAAACATGTACCCATAAACCAGTATTACAAAGGGACCTAACACCCCACGTTCCCCTTTAAAGGCTTTTTTCCATCTCACCACATCCTTCTCCACCTCAACATTCCTATCTCAAATTAGAAAATCCAAATGTGAAATCCATGGATTGGTACAGAAATGTTATTGTGTGAAGCCATTCTGTTATCCCTTTATCAAATACATTTGAATGCCTACTATGTGCCAGGGACTGTTCAAGGTGCTGAAGATACATCGTTAAACAAACAAAGAGTCATGCCTTTATGGTGCTTACACAGTGGACGGCAAGTTACTAAATTACTGTGTCTTACTTCGGGGGGATTAGAAATAGGGCCCCTAAGGGGTATTTAGAAAAATGATAATGGATCACTCAACCCTTCTGAATTTAACAATAACACCACTGTATTCTAAGTACTGAATCATCATGGAGGCAGGTGAACTTTTGCCCCTGGCTCTAGTCAGCTGTGTTATGGTGGACGGGATGGGCACTGGAGTCTAAAGACTTGGGGGTCAATACTGGCTGATCCACAGTTTCCTTATAACCATCTGGTAACAATATGACCTCCCACCTCTGGTGAAATTGCTTTGTACTCCATAAAGTGTCAAGCAATATAGTCGTGACATCTGTGAGCAAGAGCCTATCATGTATTAAATGGGCAGAGTTGTTCAGAGCAGGAGCTCAGGACTCAAGATTTTCTGGTTCAAATTATAGATCTTCAACTCACTAGCTGTATGATCTTAGGCAACGTAATTAGTCTCTGTGGTAGGCAGAATAACGATCAGCCCTAAATATGTCCAGATCCTAATCCCTGAAACCTGTGAATATGTTATATTATTCATCCAGATGAAATTATTTTTGCTATAAGTGGTAGTAATACTAAAAGTGAGCAAGGCCCCACTTCCCAGATTTTGAGCTACATTTTTTGAAACCCAATAACTTTCTTAGGAGATGAGGCTTATGTGGAAAGCTGACATTTTTGTAGAACTTACTGTCGCCATTGGTGAGTGCTCCATTGTGATCACTGCTGGCAAGTGCATCGGTTGCCAGGCTAGTAACAGAATGGCTGAACATCTCCTTGTCTGATGTCTGCAAACACAAACACATACCATTGCTAAGAATCTAGGCTACGTGGAAGAGAAGAATATATGTGGCTTTTTCTAAAAATTAAATCACTACCACCGCCAACAAAAATCCACTCAACCCATAAGACTTGTATGTAGAACACTAGAAATCTGGTTAGATTCATCAGGAAAGTCTCGAACTGTGCTATCTGACAGTACACGAGCAACTAGACACATGTGGCTATTTAAATTGAAATTAAGTTAAAAATTGAGTTCTTCAGCTGTACCAGTCATATTTCAAGTACTGAGTGGCCACGTGGGGTAAATGGTTACTGTACTGGACAGAGAAGAAGGGAAGACACAGCACATGCCCAGCAGTGTAGAAAGTATTACAGGACATTCCTGCCCTAGAATCTAAGCATTACTGGGAATCTTCCAGGGCCATCTGCATATCACCTGGTGATCTACAAATGGCTACAGGTAGGTCATGAGATATCAATCCCCTTAGCTCAAGGAGAGAACCAGAACCCCAAAGGCACGTCAAATTGTCTCCAGCAGAGAGCAGCCTTACCCTTGTAACACAGGTACTATAAAATGCTATTATTTCAAAAGGTGCACTATGATATGAAGAACACTGAAAAGCATCACCCTTCATCAGGAATGGGCTTAGTCTGGTCAAAGACAGATATTCCACTAATGTCTGAGTCTATTTTATAACCAGGCAAGTTTCTGGCTTCAAGGTTCTCAAAAACAATCATATGCTACAAAGTAGCTTACCAAACATTTCTATTCTTAAAAACAAATTCAGGACATTTGGAGGGGAGAATGGTCTTGAAGGTTTATTTTCTGCTGGCTGAGAACACATACATACTGTGTATAATAACATACCAAACTGAGCTATAGCTATAATCTACATGAGAAGTCAAAAACAAGTTGGCAGTTCAAGTATTTCTGTAAATTTCTTTCATACTAAAGTCTGACAATTGATAAATCAAAACTAGGCTGTCAGCACTGAATGTCGAATTTGGTTCCTTATAAAATCATGCTGTGTGCCTTCTGCTCCAAAGGTGCCATTACGAAGGGTCATAAAGGGCAGCAGCTTGTTTCACTGCTGCTGATATAATCTGCTCCTCCATCCTTTCTCATGGAATGCATGACCTGTGTGGCCCAGGAGGGGGCATGCGTGTGGGACCATGCACCAGACTCCATACGGAAAGTTCTGATGTAAACGGCATGGGAATCTTGGCTAGCTGCCCTCGCAAACTGATTCATGATTGGGAATCAAATTCTAAATAATAATAGATAGCAAACAGCTCATCCTGTGTCATGATCTGAAAGTTTATTGGAAGTCAGCTGTTTCAATTCATGGAAGCCCATATTCGATGAGCACCTATGACGTGAGTCACTGTGCTAGGTTGCCAGGAACTTGAGATGTGTGTGCTAATCTCACAGAGATAATGTTATAAGTGGGAGGGAGGGGGATGTGAGGGAGGGGAAAGAAGGCTCCCAGGTGGGCCCATAACAGCATACTAATCCATCACACTGAAGCAGGGCTTCGAACTGGTTTGAACCAGTTCCATCATGGCCAATGAAGCAAAACTGGAACAGGCCCAAATTTTAAAATTTGGATGATCTGGAACTATAACTGGAACGAGGAAAATTGTGGGTCCACACTCTGGAATGGGAGACTCATTGGAGGTGTAGTGAGCCCTTGCAGGGGCCTGATATGTGAGACTGGATTATTGCCAGGACTGAGGAGAATGATACAGATTCAAAGCAGTGGGGTCAGTTGCCATCTTTGGGCACACCACCACCGTTTCTGATTCTGCACAAATCTGAGGGGCAAGAGATCTGGTTGCTATGCAACGTGTACGCTGCCCTTGTTTTCTAAGAGGGAGATGAAGTTTCTAGCAGGGCTTTAACCCATATTTTTTCCCATTCTAGTTACGGTCTTGGTTCACCTAAATATAGAAAATTCAGGTCTGTTCCAATGCCACTTCCTCAGCCATGACTGAACCGGGAAGAACCACCACTGGAGAAGTGGTGGTGGAGGATTCCCATACACCACATCTCATGTACTCTCTTCACCCTCCCTATCTCACTTTTCCTCTTAATGCCACCACTGGGGCAAAGCAGAGGCAGTGTGAACAGGTGAGAAGTGGGGACTTGGACAATCAGAGATTGAAGTGGAGGGTATGATAACCCAGGATAGGTGTGGGTGGGCAAGCTGTGTGTGTGCACATGCATGCATGTGGGTGTGTGTGCATGCATGCACGTGTGCAGAAAGGAAGGGAAGGAAAACCCCAGGGGCTTCTGGGAGGAAAGGGGAGCCCTGACCACTTCCTTCCTGCTTGGGCTAGAACAGTCCTGTGCATTCTTGGGTCAGGGCAGCCTAGATGGAGCCACCTCCCTGGTGAGCTCTGAACATTTCTGCTGGCTGCATATTTTACAGCAGACCACATTTTATCTATTTGACTTATCCATACTTCCTTTTTGCACCCACTTCCCTCAACCAGTTTTTGCCTAATCTTGAGAAGTGGTATGGGAACAGGAAGTACTTTCTCTCTTACAGCACTGGACAGGGCTCAGGCAGGACTCTGATGAACCCAGGCCTGTGAACATGAGGATGGACGCAACCCACGCTTCTGGACTTGCTCAGCCATTTCAGGGATGGCCCTGAATCTGAGAGAACCAGGCAGGAGAGGGCTCCCTCAGGCTGCTCTTCACCGGCGTGGATTCTCGAGACCCATAAGGCTCTGAGGGCCGAGGATAATCCAGCAAGGCCAGGCCAATCCTTGGGTGTTTTGCGGTCCAGCCTCTGGTTGGTTTAATGACTAGCTAGCACTGGAGATGGACGGGGCAAAAGACAAACTTCCCTTTAAGAATCTTTCTGGTAGCAGCACAAACGTCCAGGGCTTCACGAATTTCAGGAACTCTCCCCAAAAACCTAGCTAATTGCACAGGCCTGGAATCACGGTGACTAAAAGCCTACATAAAGAGAACATAGCCCGGGCCGTCACAGCTAACTCTGGCCTCACTCTTCCCCTTGGTTTCATTGAGGTGGGAAGCACATGGGAACATCCTAGACAGTGGTACACGCACGTGCACACACGCACACACACACATACACATACACCCCACAGGGGCTCACCACGTTCATCAGGTTCTCATCATCCCCACTTTGAGGCCTCGGCTTCTTCTCTCTGAAATGGAAAATAAAATGTGGCTATAATGACTGAAAGGGCATTGGTAAATCAGTGGTAGGATTCTTGCCTTCTATGTGGGAGACCTGGGTGTGATCTCCAGTCGATGTATCTCATGTGCAGCTCCCACCTGTCTCATTTTAAAAACAAAGTTCAACGCGAAGGACTCATACAATGAAAGCTATAAAACACTGCTGATAAAGATTAAAGAAGACTTAAATAAATGGAAATATGTTGTATGTTCACAGATTGGAAGACTTAATATTGTTAAGACATAAATACTACCCCCAAGCGATCTATAGATTCAATGCAATCCTGATCAAAATTTCAACAGTCGTCTTTACAGATATAAAAAAAATCAATCCTCAACTTTATATGGAAGGGAAAGAGGACCAAAATAGCTAAATAAAAACAATGTTGAAAAAGAAGAACAAAGTAGGAAGACTCACACTTCCTGATTTTAAAACATACTATATAGCTACAGTAATCAAAACAGCCTGATACTGGTATAACTATAGACACACAGACCAATGGAATAGAATTAGAGTAGAATAAACCCAGTAAACCCAGCGCCATCAAGTCTATTCCGACTCATAGCAACCCTATAGGACAGAGTAGAACTACCCCATTGAGTTTCCAAGGAGCGCCTGGTGGATTCGAACTGCCGGCCCTTTGGTTACCAGCCATAGCACTTAACCACTATGCCACAGAAATCAACACAGACATCTTTTTTTTTTTTTGACAAGGGTGCTAAGCCCATTTGATGGGGAAATAAGAGCTGCTTCAGTGAATGGTGCTGGGAAAATTCAATTTTCACATGCAGAAAAATGAAATGGGATCCATGCCTCACACCATACACAAAAACAAATACAAAATGGATTAAGGACCTAAATGTGCAAACTAAAACCATAAAATTCTTATAAGAACAAGCAGGCCTAGCTTTCAACAATGGATTATCTGATATAATAACAAAAGCACAAAAAACAAAAGACTAAATAAATGGGACACCTCATAAAATTAAAAACATATAAAACTTCAACAATTTAACAACAAATAACCCAATCATAAAATGGGCAAAGACTTGAATAGACATTTCACCAAACAGGACATTCAAATGGCCACCAAACACATGAAAAGATTCTCAGCATCATTAGCCATTGGAGACATGCAAATCAAAACCACAATGAGATACCATTACACTCCCACTTGGATGGCTAAGATAAAAAAAGAAAACAACAAATGGTGGCAAGGATGTAAGGAAATTGGAACCCTTATCCATTGCTGGTGGGAATGCAAAATGGTACAGCCATTGTGGAAAACAGTTTAGGGGGTCCTCAAAAAACTGAAAATGGAACTACCATATGACTCAGCAATTCCACTCCTAGGTATATACCCAAAAGACTTGAAAGCAAAGACTCAAAAAGAGACTTGTACACCAGTGTTCACTGCAGCACTATTCACAACAACCAAAAGGTGGAAACAACCTAAATGCTCATCAACAGATGAATGGACAAACAAAATGTGGTACCTACATATAATGGAATACTATGCAGCCAGTAGGAGAAATGAAGTCTTGATACATGTCACAGTATGGATGGAGCTTGAAGACATCATGCTGAGTGAAATAAGCAAATCCCAAAAGGATAAATATTGTAGGATCTCACTTATATAAAAAGACAAGAAAAGGTAAATGTATAGGGACCAAAGTTTATTAGTACCACAGACAAAGAGGGGTTAATGGTGACAGAAAAATCACATTGATTAAGGGTAGGGTTGCATGGCTGATTACTGTAATTGCTGTCAATAAGTTGTACACCTGTAAAAAGTTGAATTGGCAAATGTGTGATAGATATATTTTTAGCGACCAAAAAAAAAAAAAAAAAAAGAGCAGCTGCTAGGGCTGCTTATGTACAACCAAAAACCTCATGGGATTTGATTTCTTGGTTAGGAGGTTTAGGGTCATGGTTTCATGGGACATTCCAGTTAATTGGCCTAATAATGTGTTTAGTGCTTCTGTTCTACCTCCTAGTTCATCGTGTAGTGCCTGGGACCTTAAAAGCTTATCAGTGGTCATCCAAGGCACAGCAATTGGTCTCTATTCACCTGGAGCAATAGAGGAAGAAGGACAGTCGGGAATAGAAGGCTGATATGGAATGTGTGGCTCACTGCCTCCATGAACAACTGCTTCCATTGCTATGAGACCAGAAGAACTGGATGGCGCCCAGTTACCATTACTGAACATTTTGATCAAAGATTCTAAAGAAGAATTCTGGTCAAAAAGGGGAAAATGCAGAATAGAATTTCAAATTCTTATGGAGCTTTTTGGAGCCATGGAGGGTAGATGAACCCCTGCAACTCCTGCTCTGAGATAATCTTTAAACCTTAAACCAAAAATATCCTCTGAAGTCATCTAAAAACCAAACAGTAGTTTAGCTTAACCAGAAAAAAGAGCTGCCTTGAGCATTATACATTATATTACATTTAAGAACCATCTATATGGATCAACTTGACGAAAGTACTTCAAAAGATTAGATAGGAACCTTAGAGTGCAGTGAGTTAATGCTAAGGACGGAGGAACAACTCAGAACAGGAGGGTGAGAATGGTTGCACGACTCCGGGGATGTAAGCAATGTCACTAAATTGGACATGCAGAAACTGTTCAATTGGTATATGTTTTGCTGTGTATATTCTCAACAACAAAATAAATAAAACTTAGAAAAACAAAGTTCATTTTGCCAAGAGAGAAAGAAATGGACAGTTACAGATACTATAAATCCCACCGCTTATTTGAAGGTGTTAGGAATCTGAACGGTCAAGTCAGAGGGCCAGAGTGTTCCACCTCTGCCAAGTAACCCTTCTTCCATGACTAGAAAACAGAAATTCACAAGGAAAGGACCAAGGCAGGTCCTGTGTAGAAACTGTTTATATCTAGAATACTGGGGTAAGTCTACCATTTTTTTCCTTGAGAAAATCCAGACAATTAACTCTTCACTTTACTTAACTCTGCTGTTTGCACAGTCAGACATTGCAATGGAATTGAGAAAATAATCACAAAGCAAACGCAAGTTTTGGCAAGTTGGGAAGGGTACATGCTTTCAGGATGAGTCATCTGTGCTTCCAGTCCATGGAAAAGTCAGTAGAGTAAAAATAGTTTGTTTTTACTCAGGGCAGTCTAAAGAAAGCCTTCAGTACTAGGGAATCCATTTCCCATATTTATAAGGCAACAGTGACACCTAACGGGAGAGTGAATAATTACAGAAGCGCCCCTACCAGGCACAGGCAGCCAGCACTCAGCTGGTCACTATTTCTCCACTTTCCAGGCCAAGCGATGTGGCCTAGTAATGGAGCACTGGGTCCTAATTGGGTAGGGGTTAGGAGGCTGCTTGGGCTCAGAGAGTCTGATATCTTCCCTCTCCACAGAGACACTGAGGGTCGGAAGCCATATCCAGACTTTTAAATGATGCTTACGGAATTTTTTCTGAGGTTACTGTGGAGAAAGTCTGGAACAGGGCTAGCTACCTTCCAGCTGCTTCCTTTCCACCACAGGGCTCTGTGCACACTTGTGCACACTTGTGCACACACTGCAACACTTGCTAAATGTCTGGAAAACATCACTCCTGGTTAGAAAGCCTTTTACTTCTCTCTGAGCGAAAGATCTCTTTCTAGGAGTAGCCAGTAATCAGCTGCTGTCCTGTTGACTCCTCTCTAGGGGTACTGACATTTTATGGAAGAAAAGAGAATTCTTTAAAAAGACACAGATGATGTTACTTTCCCATACAACATGACTCTCTCTTTTTAAAATAACGAATCTGTTAAAAACTACAGTTCTAGATGACAAATCCTTAAACAAGAGTTCTCAGTAACTTCCAACTGGCAGCGAACAAAGTATTTTCAACGCACATAAACTGAGATTGTGAAACGTCCACACATGGGAAAAAGAGAATATACATTCTGACAAGGGTATGCTTAAAAGAATGGCAATCATTTTACTGCAGGGAGTTTCCCATATAAGGGGACTGAAATAAAATATGAATTTTCATTTTATTAACAATATAATAATAATAATAATAAAAAAGGTCCTGGGATCTTTTGCAGTAGAGAGAGGCAAGGTAATTTCTGTGAAACCTCATGCAGAGTTTCTGTTAAAGTTTACTCAGTGGGATTTCATTTATAACAGGCTTTTTACATAAAGCGTCCTCCGGGCTTTCCCCAGAGAGCCAAGGGACAAACACAGAGAAATTGGCTATCTTCTTTCCCACAACACACCTCAAACTGTTGGACAAGTGGACATCACCACTTCATGACATTACTGTCTGACCTTGGGCAAACTAAATGGCCCCAGCATCACTAAGCTATAAAGGAAAGTCCAATCACTAAAAAATATACCCCAGCGGGAGGCCCACCACGTTGCTGCAACGGCAATGCTTTCTGTTTTTCGAGGAGGTTAACGGGTAAGTCTTATTGCATAGCCTCTTAAACGACAACGTGTAAACATTTTCTCTTTTGAAACAAGCTCTGCCAAAAGCGCCACTTCCGTGATGAATGTTCTGGACCATAGCTCCAAAGGCAGGGATGAAGAGCGAAGCTCAGGACATACTAAGCTGAGAAGGAGTATTGTGGAGTCGTGAAGAGAGCAAAACCCCTGGGCCAGGCTGCTTGGGCCTCAAGCCTGCCTCTAACACGCACTAGATGTGGTGCATACTACACACTGGGTCTCAGTGTTTAAAGTCCGTAGAATGTGGATAATACTGGCCCCTACCTCATCAGGTTGTTTTAAGGATAAAAATTAATAATAATAATAATACACAACCTACATCTAATATCATACATATGGGTGAATGGCTGAAAGGTTTTCCCACTTTGATGAGAAACAAGACAAGGGTTTTTAAAAAAGAAAGTCTTCAGGGTACAGCGAACATGTTCTTTTATGGCTACAGTAGAAACTCTCGGACTCTTACCTGTCACAGCTGGAACAGAGAAAGATGAGGAAGGCAATGAGGAAGAAAATGGCCACAGCTGCCAAAGTTTCCCACAGAACGATCTGCACCTGCCCACTGATGCTCAGCATGCTCCCCACGGGCCCCATGGTGACAACCATGACGGCACAGCTGGGGGGAGTAAGTCAGGCCTTCAAAGGTGTCACATTGGTGCAGAAGTGCTCATCTTCCTGTAGAGAGAACAACGTGTTTTGAAACAACTTTAAACGTCAATATCCCAGAACTTGTCATTAGAGTCATGTCAGGAGAAAGGGCTTTGGACAAAGCCAGGAAGGTGTGGCTGCAGTAAACAGAAGGGAGCATCAGAGTGGACCTGAAACCCCACCCTGGGCAAGGGCCTCCATTCCCAGGGCCTACAAAACATCACGTGGGAACGTGTACATGCCCAGCACAGTGCCTGAAGCAATGGATGGTGTATTACTATTTTAATATGTTTTAGGGATGGACTCTTGATGAGATTTTCAAATAAAGTAAGATGCTTATTTGGATTCAATTTTTTTTTTTTTAACCAGAGCAACATAAAGCGTCTCTTATAGCTTTCACAAATATGCAATTCATTGTCCACTTTCTTTGTCTCCCACCTTGTGCCCCAACTCCCCAAACTGACTTTTCTCCAAGACAGTTTAAGGTCAATTCAACTAAGGAAATACAATGTCTTTGTATTCACCTGCATAAACATTTATCAAGGAGCGCTAGTAGCACAATGGTTAAATGCTGGCTGCTAATGAAACGGCTGGGGGGTTTGACCCCGCCCAACAGCTCCTCCGAAGAAGACCTGGCAATCTGCTTCCCTAAAGATTACAGCCAAGAAAACACTATGGGGCAGTTCAACTCTGTCACATGGGGTCGCTATGAGGCGAAGTTGACTTGAAGTCAGCTAACAGCATTTATCTATTCTGAGTATGTGACTGTTTATTTCCAAGGCCAATTTCCACTAAGCTTCTATGAACACCCAATAAATATCCATGCAAGGGAATGGATGAATGTACTTTGAGTATATCGTTTAGCAGTAAATAAAACCTATTTATAAACAAGTAAAAACTAATTATAAGTTACCTTTTACTTAGTATCTACTACGTGCCAGGGACTCTACTAAATGCTTTCCTCATTTCCTTGCTGCCACTATCCTGTGAAGTAACCCATAGCTGTTGAGTTGATTCCGACTCATGATGACTGTATAGGACAGAGTAGAACTTCCCCGTAGGGTCTCCAAGGCTATAATCTTTACGGAAGCAGGCTGCACATCTTTCTCCCATAGAGCAACTGGTGGGTTCAAACTGTCGACCTTTCCCATTGACCTTTCAGTTAGCAGCCACGTGCTTAACCAGTGCACCACCAGGGCTCCTTCCTGTGAAGCAGGTGCTGCTACTCTCATTTTACAAAGAAGCCAACAGTGGAGAAGTAGAAGTTGAATTAAAGGTCCATGGAGTGGTTAAGTGCTATGGCTGCTAACCAAAGGGTTGGCAATTTGAATCCTCCAGGCGTTCCTTGGAAACTTCTGGAGCAGTTCTACTCTGTCCTATAGGGTCGCTATGACTCGGAATCGACTCGATGGCACTGGGTTTGGTTTTTATTTTTAGGTGGTACAAACAATTTACACTCCACTACTAACCAAAAAAAGGTTGGTGGTTTGAACCTACCCAGCACCACAGCGAAAGAAAGGCCTGGTGATCTGCTTCTGTAAAGATGAGACCCAAGAAAACCCTATGGAACAGTTCTACTCTTTAACACATGGGGAGCCATGAGTAGAAATCAACTTGATGACAAATAAGTTTTTTTCTTTTAAGAAGTTGAATAACTTTCCCGAGATGTCATAGTTGGTGAGTGGCAGGGAGGCAGCAGTTTCTGACTCCAAAGCTCTTAGCCTCCAGATGAAGCGCTTACTCATTGGGTTCTTCTACTGCTCTATTTTAACTATAATGCTTGTCTTAGTTAACTAGTGCTGCTATAACAAATACCACAAGTGGGTGGCTTTAACAAAGAGAAATTTATTCTCTCACAGTTTAGGAGGCTAGAAATCCGAATTCAGGGTGCCAACTCCAGGGGAAGGCTTTCTCTCTCTGTTGGCTCTGGGGGAAGGTCTTTGTCATTAGTCTTCCCCTGGACTAGGAGCTTCTCAGCACAGGGATCCCAGGTCCAAAGGATCAACACTCCTGGCTCTACTTTCTTGGTAATATGAGGTCCCCGTGTCTGTCTGCTTGCTCCTCTTTTATATCTCAAGAGAGATTGACTTAAAACACAACCTAATCTTGTAGATTGAGTACTGCCTTATTAACACAATTGCTGCTAATCCCACCTCATTAACATAGAGGTAGGATTTACAACACATAGGAAAATCACATCATATGACAAAATGGTGGACAATCACACAATACTGGGAATCACGGACTAGCCAAGTTGACACACATTTCTTGGGGGGACACAATTCAATCCGTAACAATGGTTCTAAATAAAAACGGTCAGATTGTTTTTGCTAAATATTTTAAGAGTTGCAGGTATTTTGGAACTAGAGTAATATACCAAAGTACTTAACAATTATTTGTCATCCAAGAGGCCTTGTTTAAGAGCATTTGTTCTGTTCAATTCTTGAACATTCTAAATTAAAAGGAACAGGCTTTAACTTAATCTCAAGTTTTACAAATAAAATGAGCAAATATGCATTTTTTTCATATGCCGATGAGTCAAAACTCAAAACAATATATTTCCTTGAAAAGACTGTCCATGTTTATATTTTTATTTGGTTTATTGACAGAGCTATGATGATATTTAGCCATCACCAAGTGTTAGCATTATGCCAGCACTATGCTGGTTTACTGGCAAAGCAGAGCGCATGTGAAAGGGGGGAAACAAAAGCCTTTCTGGCAAAGGCAGTCAAACAGACCAGGTTTTCTCCAGGTGAAACACTGTGACATTTATCTGAATGCTCAAGGTTAAAGAATAATAAAAAGCTAAAGAAAATGAAACATTTATCTACAGTGTATCCAGACAGAATTTTGGGAGATGAAGCAGATTGTTTCTGTCATCTTTGAGTCAACATGAACACTTCCTTCTAATCTAATTAGAATTTATAAAATTATATAAATGCACAACTTCCTGTGTAATATAGAATTTTTTTCTCTGTTTGCATATTAATGCCTGTAAATATCTTATTTTTTTCTTTTGGGTAACTTTACAGTAATAGAGGGTCAAATTACTCTTTCACATTTGCCCCTGGACAGCTGTAACTGAATGAAAATAACCACCGCTTTTCTTATAATTTGCTGATGCAAAAAATCCTTCACTTTAAATTGAGACGGCAAATTGGCACCACAAGAGTTATTAGAAAACAGTTAAGCAAGCACTTAATTCAGTGTCCTATGAAAGTATATGAAACAAAAATTTAAGTCAAGGCGCCAAGCATAAGACATGTTAGGAAGCACAGACAAAAGTTCTCTCTTGTGCACACGTTTGTTTGTTCATCCATTCATACAACAGATTCAATCAATGCCTGTTTCTAAGTGCCAGGTTCTTAGAACAGAGTTTACTGTCTGAATTAGTCAAAGGCCACAGAGCCACCCAGCAAGCCTAGCATGGAACCTTTATCACCTCTATTTCTGTATATAGTCTGTTTTTTTCTCTCTCCTCTTTCTCTCTCAACAAGGGGAGCCTGAGACAATATAATGGAATATGTGGGGTGCCAGGCTTACTAGGACAGTGCAGAGAGAAATAGAATGAAAGGGGCTTATTATGAGCTACTGAATAAAGGATATAATTCAGCAAAAATGTGTCAAAACTCCTGACTCACTCCCCTTCAACTAGAATTTTCAGAAAAGCTACTGGAAAAAAAAAAAAAAAAGGTACTTTTTCCAGAAGTTCTCACCGTGAACAAAATCATCACAATGGAAAAAAGATCATCACCTGGTACATTTTCCTGAGTCAGATACACTGTAATCCCTAAGGGCAAGTGCTCCAATTGTTGGGGCAGCTCCCATCTCTCAGAAACCTTGAAGCTCAATTCTACAGGAGGGCTAGTGGCAGCCTAAGTCATGGCAGTAGCAACCACTTGCTAAACGACTTACTGAATGGTCCTTAGGGGCCTGGCAGTGTGCAGAGGTCTACACACACACGATCTCTGACCCTGACCTTAGGGGCCTGGCAGTGTGCAGAGGTCTACACACACACGATCTCTGACCCTGACCTTAGGGGCCTGGCAGTGTGCAGAGGTCTACACACACGATCTCTGACCCTGACCTTAGGGGCCTGGCAGTGTGCAGAGGTCTACACACACACGATCTCTGACCCTGACCTTAGGGGCCTGGCAGTGTGCAGAGGTCTACACACACACGATCTCTGACCCTGACCTTAGGGGCCTGGCAGTGTGCAGAGGTCTACACACACACGATCTCTGACCCTGACCTTAGGGGCCTGGCAGTGTGCAGAGGTCTACACACACACGATCTCTGACCCTGACCTTAGGGGCCTGGCAGTGTGCAGAGGTCTACACACACACGATCTCTGACCCTGACCTTAGGGGCCTGGCAGTGTGCAGAGGTCTACACACACGATCTCTGACCCTGACCTTAGGGGCCTGGCAGTGTGCAGAGGTCTACACACACACGATCTCTGACCCTGACCTTAGGGGCCTGGCAGTGTGCAGAGGTCTACACACACATGATCTCTGACCCTGACCTTAGGGGCCTGGCAGTGTGCAGAGGTCTACACACACATGATCTCTGACCCTGAGAGCAGGCCTCTAGGGTAGCAGTATTCCCATTCTGGAGACGGGCTGTGCCCGCATTACCCCTTCCCTTCTGATCTTTTTCTTCTTCTGGGTTTCTCTTTCAGGAACTCTCCTACCCATTTCTTCTCCGGCCATCTCTTTACATTTTGGCAGCTCATCTACTGTTGAGCCAAGATGAGCCCCTTCCCCCTCTGTGTGTTTGTATATATGTATAAAAATACACAGTTCTGCTTTGCTGACTCGACAGCAGTGGGTTTTGCTTTGCTGTATGTTGAATAACTCAAACAAGATTTACACATCTGGTCTGACAATAGGATATTTTTTGGAACTTTTCAGGAAATGGGTCTTCTAGACTTGAATGCTCATTTATTGAGTAGACAGCAGAACTGAGAGAAGTGGAATTAAATGTCTCCATGGGAGAAAAAAAAAAAAAAAACCGTGAGAAACACTCCACCCCACCAAGTTGTTCATGTATTTTTGCCATTACATATTAATTCTGGATACTCAGAAAATATCATACTTGACATAAGAATAAGCAGAAAAGAAGATGGTCCTTATGGACCAGTCATAGCTTCTTGGCTAGAATGAGGGTGGAGTCCTCGTGTGGATGGTCCAGGGCCTTCCAAGAAGTTGAATGACTCCAGCAGAACCGGACTCTCACGCAGTAATTTTGCTGCACTTAATATAGTTTTCAGGGGTACTCATTTAGTTTACTTTGAGCAATGGGTACATTGATGTCCTTCTTCATGGGTGGAAAGCTTTTGAGAATGAGAGTCAGTGAAGCAGTGTCTGGGAGGTAAAAAGTTCCCCGAAAAAGGCTGGGCCCTCCTGCAATTGTGCTGTTTCCCAGACCATACACCGTGCCTTCTCTTACCAACAAGGCACCATATGGAAAAAATAACTCAAAGCTGAGCGTCCATGCAATACCGTTACTGGTCCATAGAGACCATCTTACCTTCTACTTACTCCTATATCAAGTAAGATATTTTCTGAGTATCCAGAATTAATCTATAACAGCAGAAATGTATGAACTATCCTGGCGCGGGGGGGAGGTATCTCATGATTTTTTTCACGGAAACATTTCAGTCTATTTATCTGAGTCCTGTTCTTGCCTTACTCAATGACTGTGTGTTCAAGTCTATAATATCATTTCTTCAAAAGCTTAAAAAATACTCTGTTGACAGACCAAATGTATAAATATTCTTTGAGTTATTCAACATAAGGCTAAGTAGGACCATAAATTTTTATTGCAATTCAACTGGCATTTATTATGGCACCCAAAGGCTCTACAAAGATGAGTTGCAGAAGATATTAACGTAACAGGTTTTTAAAAGTTCCATCAGTTCTTTTTATTTTAGAAGAGGTTTCATAATTGCCTACACTGATGTAAATCTTGAACTGAGACTACAACTTAGTACAAATTTATGATATTTCTATAAAACAGTTAGTCGTACTTCCCTTTTCCAAATTCTATATAATTTTGCACTACCTTGGGAATTTCTCATTTGACTCTGAAAAGGTCAGTGCCTCAAGTTACAGGATTTCTGTTGAGGATCCTTTCAAAAATCAGTAGGGAAAATTATTTTGCAGACTCTATAATCTCATATCATCCTTTTATAGCCCTTCATTTCATGATTTTAATCAATAAGTGATACAATCATTAGAAAAACTGCTGGCCTTTAAAAGCATGTGCCAATTTTAACACAAGGTGGCAGTAAAATTCAATTCTAAGCCCTGATCAGCAGGCTCATCAAAGACAGGTGCTCAATTAATCTTGCCGTTTGTCTTATGCTTGGTATTTTAATTGTCTTCATTAGACTATCAGCTGCCAAAACAAATTTCAACAGGAAAGAAAACAAAGACCAGACAAAATTAGTGAAAGGTTCAGACAAAATGGCAGCTATTTCTTCAGCCAAGCATCTTTAACAGGTAAGTGCTCTGATAAAGGAAAATTCTGTAAATAAGAATTTGGCCAAGTTGGAATGGCCAGTGAGATTAGCTAGAGAAACAGATACTTTGGTTCTCTGAAGCAGCTTTAGGTTAGTAACGATAGTCATCACCATTTTACAGCTGTCTTAGTGGACTCCTAACTAAGCACGATAGAAACCACCTCCACTCATCATCACTTCCTCCATGGACGAGATAAGGAGGTCACGGACCCAATCCCCAAAGAAATGCCTCTGTCGTGGCCATTACCAGGTACAGGAGCTATGCAGTAAAACGACACTTTATGTACTACAAATAAACCAAACACATTTAACAATGGTTGAAGAGCCAGATTCTCTGCTGGGTCCTTCCTTGTCTTGTGAGAAAAAAAACCAAACCAAACCCAGTGCCGTCGAGTCGATTCTGACTCATAGCGACCCTATAGGACAGAGTAGAACTGCCCCATAGTTTCCAAGGAGTGGCTGGTGGATTTGGACTGCTGACCTCTTGATTAGCAGCCAACTGCGCCACCAGGGTTTCCATTTAAGCGCTTAAGGTGGTGTAAATCAGAGCCTTGAACGGGGTTCGAATCCCTGCTGAGAATCTGCATTTTTAACAAGTGCCCAGGAAGTTATACATATGAATCACCTGGGGATTGTATTAAACTGTAGATGCTTATTCAGTGTATCCGGGTGAAAATGCAAATTATCAGCAGAGAACTTGTTAGAAACGCAAATTCTCAGCAGGGGTTCAAACCTGAGGGACCAGCTTGGAAGCCCTTGGTGTAAATGGTTAACTTGCTCAGCTGCTAACCAAAAAGTTGGAGGTTTGAGTTCACCCAGAGGTACCTTAAGAGGCCTGGCCGTCTCCTGAAAAATCAGCTATTGAAAATCTCATTGAGTGTAGTTCTACAGACACATAGAGTTGTCATGAGTTGCAGTCGACTTTATGGCACCTGATTTACTGGTTTAAATGCAGGTAATTTCAGATTAAAGGGACCCCAATACTGGTTGTTGGGTTAATATAAACCAGCTTGATACACTGAACTTTGTATCAGGTCTGTTTAAATACAGGGAATCACCTAAACAAATGTTTGTTGTTCATCTCACTAAGGTACGAAGGTTCTTGGCCTACCTAAGGTCTACTTCTCTCTGAGTTGGGGAGAAAATACACCCAAAGAGCAGAAGAAGGTAAAGGACTCCAAAGTTACATTTTCTTATCATTTCCTGATTCATTTTATAATGTCACTACAGAGCAATACCTTGACATTTCTTTCTGCAGCAGTATAAAAGAAGTATACCACCTGTGAACATAAAACAATACTGGAAGGTCCAAACATTACCAGACCAAATCTACACTGTGATCAAGACTTGCTGCTAAAGGGTGAATGAGCCAGGCATTCCCTATAAGAGCAAACCATAAATCCTGAGGCCGTCTGTCAGCCTAACCTGATTACCTTTCCTACATACCAAACTTATTGATCCACACAGGAAACGGGGAAGCCAAGGCTTCTGGGGGGAGAGGTGTGTGTGACTACCACTTGTCTTCAAAAATATGTTAAACTGACATTACAGAATATAGCTTATTGTTTAGAAAAGCCCCACCATTTTGTTATTGCCCTCAGAAAAGCCAAAAGGCAAGAAACTCTGATGAGTTAGCAATGACTTCCAAGGTTGTTTTTCCTCATTTTCCAGACCCAAAAGCCAAATTCCCAAGGTTCATTTTTTATTTTTGAGAGAGAGAAAGAGAACACAGCACAGCCCTTTTGGAATTGTGTATTACATACATTCAGGACAGAACCCTGAGACATTCGTTTTTAATTAGATTAATAGAATATGTTCTACACAGGCTGGGCTTAGAAGCACAGGTAGAGTTTTCATTTTGCTCAATCACTTCTCAATAGGATGTTTCAGAAAAGTATGCAGTTTGGACTGTAGGTTCTATTTCTTCCTGCCTGCCTGCTTGCTCATCTGGTCTCATTTAGAAGTTCCTTGAGGGCAGGCATGTGTTCCCTGCATTTCCTACCATATCCCCAGCATCTACACATGCTGGGATACAGGAACCAGGCAAAAAACATCATTTGAATAGATGTGTCTCTAAGAAAGAATGGAGAGTAGTTTCCCAACCTGATTCTCAAAATAAAGTTTAATTCATAACTTATGTGGTGTCTTTTTTTTAGTTATCTAGTGCTGGTGTAAGAGAAATACCACAAGTGGATGGTTTTAACAAAGAGAAATTTATTCTCTCACAGTCTAGTAGGTTACAAGTTCTAATTCAGGGCTTCAGCTCCAGAGGAAGGCTTTCTCTCTCTGTCAGCTCTGGAGGAAGGTCCTTGTCATCAATCTTCCCCTGGTTGAGGAGCTTCTCAGTACAGCCATCCTGGGTCCAAAGGAAACACTATTCTCCTGGATCTTGTTTCTTGGTGGTGTGAGTTCCCCATGTCTCTCTGCTTGCTTCTCTTTTATATCTCAAAAGAGATTGGCTCAAGACACAATCCAATTTTACAGATTGAGTCCTGCCTCATTAAAACTGCCACTAATCCCATCTCATCAACTTCATAGAGATGGGATTTACAACACAGGAAAATTACATCAGATGACAAAATGGTGGACAATCACATGATACTAGGAATCATAGCCTAGCCAAATTGATACACATATTTTGGGGGGACACAATTCAATCCATGACATGGCAAGTGAGACAAGAAGGGCAAAAGAGATGAGCATATTAGGCAAACAATTAAAAAATAAGCTAAGTGTCTTAAGGCAAACCCCTTAACTGTAGAACGAACATAACTTCGAGAAAGGTGGCTGGTGCACGGAGCCATAGTTCCTCTGCCCATTCTTGGCAATGACTATTTCATACCTTCACCACTCTCTTAGGAACCTGACAAACATGGTCCTCTTCCCTCTCTCTCAAGGAAAGGGAAGCCTTAAGTATTCTTGGCCTTTCTTCCTATATTTTTTACCTGTTGAAAACCGTAATTTAGATCTCAGTTTAGATGTCTCTTCCTTGGAGAGGTTTTCCTGACTGCAAGAAACCCCCCAAGTTTAGTTTAGGCCCCTCTTTTACATGATTTTTCCTTCATACATCACTCATAATTGAAATTATGAAGTCGCGTGTATCTCCTCAGCTGGTCTAAGTCCTAAGAGAAGAGGAGCTATTGACAAGTCTAGTTACAGCTGCAGCCCTAGTGTGTGGCACAGAGTAGGCACTTAATTACTATTTGCTGAATAAATGCAGAAAACGAAAAGCATTTAAGAGGAGGTAGATATGACCAGGCCTTCAAAGATGGTAAGAATTTGAAAAAGAAACTTCTTCCCAGTCTTCTCGAACCATGCTGAGATTCCAAGGGGAGATGAAGGGTTACAAAAGTCAGCTTGCTTGACTACCTGGCTCCAGGTAGGTCTCTATGGAGCTACCTCCTTTCCTATAAATAATCACCTGCCTTTACCCCGGTTCCATCTGGGTCCTAAGGAGATCTGTTACGTATTTATCTGGACTCATAAGGCTTGATATCAAAAACACTGAAAAACCTAAATGAGTTTTATGTACCAGCTACTTTTCTGTAAGTTATTTTATTCCTTACAACCCCTAAATGGAGGGGTTACTTTATCTCTTTTACAGATGAGGAAACTGGGGCTCAAAGTCAAGCACCTTGTCTACAGGGGCACAGTTTTCCTGACTCAGGATCCCCAGCTCTTTCTATTCTAATATACAGCCTCAGCAGTTTGTTGTCATGGAGGGAAGTATGGCTTTCCCCATGTTCACTACCCCCAGGTGTCTGGTCTACCTGTGACAATGTAAGACAAATGAGACATGGGGCCTCTTTCCGGGTGGTCTCACCTGTACTCTATCATGACATGTTTTCTGCACCAGAGGGAAGAATGTTCACTCTCCGCCAGCTCTTCCACTACTCATCCCTAACAATGGATTAATCATGGTCCTTCCTTCCAAGGGATGTGGTGGGCTTGGCAGACATCTACCTATCATCTACGCTGATCCTCTGTGATGAATGTGGTGTTTACATGCAGGCTGGCTTATTGAGACCAGGACAATTTATGGTCACGCTTTGCTAAGCATTACTTTGCACTGCTTTTATTTCGCTTCTGAGGCACAGTGATTCAGCCACTTTTTTTTTTCCCCCACAATAGTAAAAGACTTAACCAAAAACAAAGTTCAGTTTCTTTGCTGAAAGGTTCAGAAATTTACTGTCTGACCTCTCAAATCTCCCACTCATGGCTCACAGTACTTAAAAGATCAGATTCACGGTAACACTCGTCTGGACTATGGGCTAATTACAAATGTTCCTTTCTCTGTCACACATCAATTAGCTTTTTACAAAGCCCTCACCCTAAGTATCTTACTAAGGCTGCAAATCAAAAGACGGTTATTCTGGGAAAAGTCAACCCTCAGCATCAGAGATGTAGAATTTAAGAACAGACGACCATTTAAGTCATGGAACAGAGGAATGTCAACAGAAGTATTCTAGTTTGTAATACCGGTTTCATTTGCACTTGAGCAGAGTTAGACAAAGCTATTTGCTTTCTCTACCACACCTTTAAATGTACTGTCACTGTAAGGCCTGGTGACCTAACCGAGTTAATATTCTACCCAGGCACTGGCAAGAACGTGGCTTAATTTCTTATCCAGCACTCAATACAGCACGGGCATCTTGGATTCTCCTACTTACCATAACTTTGCATATTAAGAATTCTTTATATTATTAAGAAAAAATAATTTTCTATTTACTTGTAAAATATTGAATCAAAATCTTCAAAAAAGCATTCCTGCAAGCTACTTGGTGAATTTTTTTCTTTTTCAATTGCTTCCCACTGCTGTCGAGGACAGAGTAGAACTGCCCTATAGGGTTTCTTAGGCTGTATAATCTTTATGGGAGCAGACAGCTACTTCTGCAGAGCCACTGATGGGTTTGAACCGCTGACATTTTGAGTAGCAGTCAAGTGCTTAACCACTGTGCTACCAGGGCTCCTTGCCTTCAATTGTTTAGGGCTGAGCAACTGTCTCAAAGAGAAAGCAGCTCGATTAGTACACATCCAAGCTTTTATTTAAACATGTAAGTTCTCAGGGCTTATTCTCAAGGCATTATGCCAGGAGAGGACAAGGAGATGACTCGTGGGACACAACGCCCAAGTACCTCTGGAGGGAAAGGATAGGGTCGTGTCTCTTCTAGAGCAGCGCTTCTCAAAGCGTGGGCTTGGACCAGCAGCCTCAGCACTAGCTGGGAACTTGTTGAAAATGCAGAATTCTGGGCCCTACTCTTGGTTACAGAATCAGAAATTCTAGGGGGTGGGGCCCGGCAATCAGTGTTTGAACAAGCCCTCCAAGTGACTGTGATGCAGGCTGAAGTTTGAGAAGACTGTTCTAGAATAGTGCTCCTCAAGCTTTACTGCGTACACAAATCACCTGGGGATCTGGTTGAGGGGTCAGATTCTGATTTTGGCCTGGAGTGGGAACCAAGGTTCTGCATTTCTAACAAGCTCCCAGGTGATGTTGAGGCTGCTGGTAAATACAAATGCCTACCAAATAGTTACTGGTGGAGAGGTTTTGTCTTCCTTCCAACTAGGGTTTCACGGTTCTGCAGCCAGATCTCTGGTACTGAAACCTGGCCTCCACCCTATTCAAAGTGATTTGAAGATGAGGTCAGAGGTTCTGTGTCCTAGGAGCCAAACCTGTTGCCATTGAGTCGATTCTGATTCATAGCGACCCTATAGGACAGAGTAGAGCTGCCCCATAGGGTTTCCAAGGAGCAGCTGGTGGATTCGAACTGCAGACCTTTTTGGTTAGCAGCCATAGCTCTTAATCACTATACCACCAGGGTGAAGTACTGAAATTTAACGCAGCTCTTTACCAACCCAGAGTCTAGTGAAATGGCAGAGTAGAAACATCACTGGTATGTGGCACCACAAACCCAGAATCTACTCTCCTCCACTAAATTTCTTCTGAGCTGGAGCAAGTCCAAAACCTCCCTGAGCCTCAGTTTCCGTTTCTGCAACATGAGTTATCTCTAAGGCTTCTTTCCAGCTTTGAGATTCTATCCTTTGATAAAACTAGCCAGTGAATTGCCAAGGTCTAAAACAAGACTGCATCACTTCCCACACAAAGGTAAATGTTGATTCAGCAAGAACCTTAAATTCTCAGTGTGATCAATAGTTTCAGCTCCCCAGAAGGCATAGTCTTAATAATTTAAGAGAAGCCTGATGTGGCCACACCAGTGAAATGGATGTCAGGAAAAGAAGACAGGGGTGGCTTTCCGTCAGTGTGCAGGGCCAGTCGTCAACCTAAGGTCTTTCCAAAACACTGACTGCACTCCTGGCAATGCCACAGTTGCACACTTGCTGCAGGGCTGACTTAAGAGCTCTTTTATTTTTCATAAACAGTTCAGATTTATAACACCCTCACAATACAACGCAAGGGCCCGGCGTACATCTGCAGATGGTGTGTGTACATACAGATACCTGAAGGAGAAAATTCTGCTGGGAGGCTTCTGAGGCTCCTGACAGGTATCTCTCCAAATTTAGAAAAATCTTACAGAGACAGTGAGTTTGAAAGGGACCCATCCAATTTCTAATCTCAGTATTTGATAAGCCTGAGGAGGTTCCGAACCTGGTAAAGCATTCCAGAGACCTTCTCTGAGTCTATTAATGAAGGCAGTCCGTTCCCTGGGTTGGTTTCGTTTGACTCATCCTCCGTTGACACTTTTTACTCTTTGACACTAAGACACAGGGTCTTTCTCTTTGACACTCTCTTATTAATTAGACAAACAGCTACTAAATACCTACTAGGTGCCAGTTACAAGTTTCATCTAATCACACCTTGAATATGACCCACTTAAACTGATCCCCTGCAACCGAATTTTGCAAAAAGGCTCATGAAAAATATTTAGAATTCAGTTAGTAATACAGAGATATATTTTGATTCAAAATGAAAAATGATTTACTGTTGAATCCCAAGCATATGAAATCAGAAATAATCCGTAAGTCCCTTCACGTCTAGAAAATTGCATTAGAACAACGTTTAGTCACAGTAATTGCAGCACAATTTTGTTTAGCCTGGCAGCAGAGGCGACATGGAACCAGTGCAGCTGCAGTGTCCTTGGACTGATGTTGTTTCAAGCTGAGAACTGCCCTCAATGTGTCTGGTGGATTCCAAAGACAGGCTTTACATGTTCACAGGGTGGAAGGGCTCCCTCCCATGCATGCACATCACCGCCAGGGTCAGCCAGCCTCTGAGGATGGGTGTGATGTGATTTCAAGAATCAGAAAGGTACCTGTATAGAGCCACCGCCTGCCTTCTGAATTGGAGAAAACTACTTGCACTTTACAGTTAAAAATACAGCTTTAAAGAGAAAATATGCATGGAGGAGGTGGCACATGCATTTAAAATCATACGAAGGCATGATTTTTTCGATTGCTTCCTACCGCCGTCGAGGACAGAGTAGAACTGCCCTACAGTTTTCTAGGCTATAATCTTTATGGGAGCCGATAGCCACTTCTGCAAAGAATATTGAGTATAACATGGACTGCCAGGAGAATGAACAAATCTGTCTCGAAAGAGTACAATCAGAACGTTCACTGGAAGCAAGGATGGTGAGACTTCATCTCACATACTTTGGACATGTTATCAGGAGGGGATGTCATGCTTGGTAGAGCAGAAGGTCAACAAAAAAGAGAAAGACCCTCAATGCGATGGACTGACACAGTGCTACAGCCATAAGCTCCAGCATAACAACAACTGTGAGGAGGGTGAAGGACCAGGTAGTGTTTCCTTCTGTTCTATGTGGGGTCGCTATGAGTCGGAATTGACTCATTGGCACCTAACAAAAACAAGGCATAAATGATGGGCAAGAGGCCTATCTACTTGGTGAGGAAGGGGTCAGGGGGTGGGGTTGTGATGAGATGGCCTAGGCCAGACCTAGGGGCACTGCATGTCTGAGGCAGGGGAACAGACTTGGGGTGCCTTTCAGGTAATATTTTTCAGTTTTACCACTTTGCCTATGTTGTGTTATTGTTTACCACTTCGCCTTCAGCTGGCCTTAATCCATGGGGTACTCTGTGAATTTAAGAATGACATAGTGCTACGGCTGCTAACCAAAGGGTCAGCAGTTCAAATCCACCAGGCACTCCTTGGAAACTCTATGGGGCAGTTCTACTCTGTCCTATAGGGTCGCTATGAGTCGGAATTGACTCGACAGCACTGGGTGGGTTTTTTATATGTAGGTATGTAGGTATCTATATACCTTCATTTTCTTCTTCGCCGTCACTGGGTGGCACGAATGGTTAAGCATTTGGCTGTTAACCAGAAAGTTGGTGGTTTAAACCCACTCCGACCATTCTTGGAAGAAATGCCTCGTGATCTGCTTCCAAAAGGCCACAGCCATGAAAATGCTACAGAGCAGTTCTACTCTGCAATACATGGAGTCACCATGAGTTGGAATTGACTTGATGGCAACTGTTTTTTGTTTTCCTTTGCCCAACTTAGAAAAGATAAAGCAATGTCGAGGGAGGTAGGGGAAGTAGGTATAACAGAATAGCAACACCTATGAAGATTCTGTTCCAACTCAGGTATCAGAGTCGGTCATGTTCTTTGGAAGAGGTCCATGTTGATTATAAAACCAAAAACCCATTGCCACTGAGCCGATTCTGACTCATAGTGAGCCTATGAGACAGAGCAGAACTGCTCCATAGGGTTTCCAAGGCTGTAAACCTTTATGGAAGCAGATTGCCATATCTTTCTCCCACAGAGCGACTGTTGGGTTTGAACTGCCAACCTTTTAGTCAGCAGCTGAGCACTTAACCACTGTGCTATCAGAGCTTCTTATGTTCATCGTAAAGTCCATTAATATTTTGGAGAGTCAAAAGGATTTAGGACTAGATGCAAAAGACTATATGGAGTAACGGAGTAACTGCAGGGTTTTGGGTAGAGACATGACAGGAAGATAGGGAACATTTTGTCAACATTAATGGATGAGTGTTTTGACTGTGGTCCTTGATTTGCATCAGAGTTCATGGCTACAGGCCCTCCAGCGCCACTGGCTCCTCCATCCATTAGCCTCTTCTGGTTTCACGTGCCTTCCTTCCTAGGCTGTACACCAGCATCAGCCATTGCAAAGATGCCTCCTAGAATTCCCCACTCACTATCATTCTCCCTATCCTGCTTTTGTAACTCCTGGGCACTTGTTAAACTGAGGATGCCCAGGCCTGACACTAAGATATTCCAAGAACCTGCATTTTTAACACACATTCTAAGTGAATCTAAAGTAGGTGGTTCACTGAGAACCCTTTGAGAAACACAAGTCTAAGAGCCTGCAAGTATTACCCAATCCTGAATCTGCTCTCCAGCCCCTCCATCCATGCATGACATGCCATTATGTCTCTTTTCCCTTTCTATCTCACTGGTTCTATAGACGAGATCTCCTGTGTCTGTGGACCTGAGTGGCCCGTTTCAATTCCTCCTGAGCAAGCTGACAGGATGGTTTCCAATCCACAGCGATTTGGCCAAGAGGTAGCAGGAAGAAAGGAAGGAGAATCTTACTTTGAACCACACAACCTTAGGCTGATTACGAAAGGGTCTGTCTCCTATTCTGAATAACAAATGAAAAAACCAAACCTGTTGCTGTTGAGTGGATTCTGACTCATGGTGACCCCATGTGTTACAGAGTAGAACTGTGCTCCATAGGGTTTTGTTTTTTGGCTGTAATCTTCACAGAGCAAATCTTCTTCTGCAGTGCTGCTGGGTGGGTTCAAACCTTCAACCTTTCAATTAGTAACCATGCGCACGCCATGTACACCACCTCAGGGACTTCTGGATAATACTAACTGATAAATATGCTCAGATACAAGCTCAATGGGAATCCCAATGAAGTGGGCATTGCTCATCTTATCAAGCCTTCAAAGGTTCAGTATTCCTCAAAACTGTCATAGCATTTGGTCAGGGGAATTGTTCTGGAGGGAATTAGAAAGGTGTGAGAGGAAATGTTTGTGCAAACATGGTTTCTGTACACAGCATTGTTTTCATTGGTTCATCCTGTGAAGGGAAAAATCTAACCCCATATTCAAGTCCGGGTGGGTGGAGGTGGTGAAACTCCAGGAAAGTCTGCTGGGAAAGCTGGGCAGGCCATTTCTTCTCCTGACAATGCCACGTAGCTAATCTGATTATCAGACCTAATGAACTGAAACTAATGCAATTTTGAAGATCTTCATAGCTAATGAAAATCAGACCTTCTCCCTCAAGATTCTCCATATTCTCTGTTTGTAAATCATGAAGAAAACAGAGGTGACGAGTTAAGGCTGTGTTTATGAAAAATCTTAGAGTATAATTTGCAGAGTTTTCTATTTTGTATGTCACAGGGGTTTCCAAGTGGAAGGCTCATCTTTGGAACTTACATTACATACCACAGCATTAAGAACTTCTTTGGAGAGACCTTAGAATACAGATTCATAAAGCCAACATTTAAAGGTAGCATTTCCTACTGTGAAGTTCAAAGCACTTTGTATGTAAGACTATATTGACTTATATAGTCACTCTGCCCCAATTTCCATTTTCTTCAGAAAGTTGGGAGCAGGAAAAATCTCAAATTTGGACAATGAGAACTAATACTAGCATATTACCAGGATATGACCTCCCTCCCCACCTACACACACTTCTTTATGCTATGTTTCACCTCTTTTCCAGAAGGTGCACAAAGTATTCATTCTCTAGGCATTAAATTGAGAGGTAGGGGGTGGCATGTGGTGAAGTGGCAAGCTTCGCTGACTGGAAGAGGCATATTTTAGGGATGTACTGTGGTAAACTCAGGAAAAAGGTGTCAGCCACATCTTCCTGGAATGCCACAAAATTACTCAATTTTAACTTTGTTACTTTAATAATAAAGGAAACATGGGTATTTATGGAGTATAAGTAAATCTATTAACAACTTAAATGCCAAATTTTATATTACATACATTTTACCACAATTAAAAAAATGGAAATTATACACACACAGACACATACACAGATATATATATATATATTCATATTCATATACCCATGTCCATCCAGACATACACACATATAGAGAGAGAAGCTCCGGGTGTGCTGAGACCATGGACTGTGATGGTGAGTTGTACCTCTTAGATGGGTATGGTATGCACTGCGTGGCCATAATGATGGTTTTGTCAGTGTATGCTGTTGTTAGCTGCCATCATCCTGACTCATGGCGACCCCGTGCACAATGGAATGAAATGCTGCCCAACCCTGCGCCATCCCCATTATCAGTTGCATATCAGACCATTGTGATCCATAGAGTTCTCACTGGTTGAATTTGGAAGTAGACTGCCAGACTTTTCTTCCTAGTCTAAAACCTGTTAAGCATCATAGCAACACGCAGGCCTTCACTTACAGGTGGGTGATGGCTGCACATGAGGTGCACTGGCTCCTGGATAAAGAAGGTGTGAATTTTACCACTAAACGACCATTGTCAACGCATACAGTGGGGTTTGATCCTGGAGGGGAGGGAGTCAAAGTTTAATTACTTTTTATACCTCTATTTTTTTTATACCTCTATTACAGGAAAATTTCCAGGAAAAAACACTTGCAAAATGGGACAAGAAGAAGTGTTTTCAGGACAAAAAGAAAATTCGTCTAGAAAGATCAAGGTAGTCATCGAAAACTAGTAATTGCCACAGGGAAAAGAAAGATCGTATTAGTCGTTTCAATTCACCAGATTAAATAATCTTGGCCAAGAGCCTTCATTCCAGTTTTTCGTAAGCAATTACTTATGATGATTATGTGAATACTCGACACTAATTGTAAAACAAATTATTATACTTTAAATGACAGTGATCCAGTCTTTTTTAATATTACTTTCCTTAGGCCTTTCTGCAAACTTCTTAAAATTATGTCATTTTACTTCTTAATATGTCAGAATATTATAACACATCAGCAACAAGCAGATTTTAGAGATAATTGGTCCCCTACTCGTCACTGATACACACTCCACTTTGCTGAGAAAATGATTAAGAAAAATGTTAGACTTTTGGCCACATTCACTAATCTATCATAAGTCATTGATTCCAGAGCCAAGATCCATCTAAGATATCAAGGTGTATGATTTCAGTATAGTTTCCAAACTATTAACATTCTCCCAAAGACTGTATCATAATACCATGCTTTAAGAATTAAAAAGGGTAGGAATAGGCTGACAGATCAAATTTCAATCTTTCATAGTCCCTAACAGAGCAATGATCTGGTCCCCTTCCCCCTAGTTTATTAGTTGATATGGTTTTCAGATGAACTGAAGAATATTCTCCTGCTAGTTCTAACTGGAATACTAATACCCTCCCACATTGTAGCTGACATAGTCTTATTGTCATGAGCCTATGGCTATCTTAGGTAGCAGTTGAACCTAGTAACTAATTAATATCATCCTGAAGCGGCTCTTATAAAATATTAATATAAGAAACTGCTATGATATGTTTCTTCTCTGCATTTTTTTTTTTTTAACTATTAATGACATTATTCTATTGTGTGGTATATAAAGCCTTATTTAAGCATCTGTGTGATGAGCTCCCCCAGAGATTTCAGTGCTTGGAAGAAGATCTTCTATCCTGATGAGTTAGTTGGCCTCTTTTTATCAAAATTAAAGTACAGTATAAAAATTATATTTCATTTTTCCCCTCACACTGCTGTCTGTAAGCTCAAAGCTGTAATTATCCTTCAATTATAGCAATTACCTTCGTCTAGCTTTTTTTTTCCTTTCTCTACACCAGTCCCAATTACAAATTTTTGATTTTGTTTTGAAGAGTCTTAAGTAGATGTCTTTATTATAACCACCTCAACATTTTTTAGAAGCAGATTTTAATTTCTAAATATTGCATATATGAGGTTTTGAATTTTAATTACCATGGGCTATCCTTTATTTTTAAAGTTCTTAATTTCAAGATTAGGTTTTAGAAGGAATCCACAAAAACAAAGAGGCAAAAAAAAAAAAAAAAAGTGGGGGGGGAGAAAAAAAAAAAGACCGCCCTACCAAATTAACCTTTGTAACGATAGGCTCTGATCTCTACTGCAAGAACATAATTGAAGAAAATATCCAGATGATATAAGATACAAAGATTGGGATGATTAAAATCAAACTAATTTTATCCTAAAGGCTCTGGGGAACAATTAGATTCCTTTGAACTACACTAGTGTTTCTCAACCCTGACTGTATGTTAGAATCATTCGGGACACTTAAAAAAATGTAAGAATGATCAGGCCTAACTTCAGAAATTGATTTAATTTATCAAGGATAGGGCCTGGGGGTTGATATTTGTAAATATTTCCCAGGGGATCTGAATCTGTAGCTAGCTGAGAAATACCGAGCTAGACTATTTGTTCATATTTTTAAACTCTTACCTGAAAAATGTTATTTCATCAACTTATTTTTTTCTGTAGCACTGTAAAAAAAGCCAGTCAGGATGTGATAATAAAAAATGGATACAGCTCATGGTTTCTCTATGCTGGGAGCCACGTAAGCCAAGTGTTTTGGTATCTGGATATCCTTGGAGCCCAGTCCAAAAGAGAGCATGTACGCAGTCTATTCTAGAAGCTGGCTGTCTAAGCTCCCAACATAAAGACTGAGATAAGGAGATAGGAACTTTGAGCCATGTTTTTTGATTGTCTCCCGTATTATTCCTACATAATTTTCTCTGCATTCCTCAAAATACTAATATAAAATTGTATGACTATAATGATCCATTAGAGAAATTAAGAAAGCATTATTTTAAAACTTCTTCAAATATAAAAATTTCAATAATACATAAAATTTCCTGACTTGTTATTGGTTTAAGGCAAACATACTCACTATTTTTAGGTTGCATGTCCAAGCTGATCTAAAGTACATTTGTTACCTACCCACTTGCAAACTGATCTACAGTTCTTAGAGATAAAGAGTTGCAGTGTGATTGATTACTTTTGTGTGGCCTTTCTAGCCTTGGTCTTTAACTCCCACAGAGGTGATTGGGTGGGACTATGTGATAGGGTAATTGTGGCCTACAAGGGGATTGGTCAGTTTTGCCTTAAAAGAGAACCAATTCCAGAGCAGAGAGGAGGATCCTTCTAAGGTAGAACAGCTGGGAGCGGACAGTGTGTCCTTTGGACCCAGGATCCCTGTGCTGAGAAAATTCCAGAAGCAGAAGACAGACAGAGAGAGAGAGAGCAAGCTGTAACCCTGAAGATGTGAGAAGCGGTGGCAGGAGAGACCTGGCAGTAGAGACTCTGCAGCAGGAGATGGCACACTGGGCTTCCTGGCCAATGGAGAGAGAAAGCTGAGTGCCTCTGGGCAGAGATTGAGGGCTAGGGAGAAGCCTACACCTGACCCATGAATTTGGGACTTGCCAGCTTCCACAACCACATGAGCCATTTCCTTTATATGGTTTGTGAGTTCTGATTTAGGGAACCCAAAGACAGGAGGGAGAGTACTGAGAGGGGAGGGAGTAGTTGATGTCAGAGATGATGGAGTGGTACAGCAGCTTGGAAAAGTTGGACATCTGGGACATCTTTACCCTCTTTCTCATAGGAACCAGCTTTGTGCTGATCCTTCTAAATTATTTAAGAGTGTACTAGAAATCAATGCATTATGACAAATAACTTTTCTTTATGCTTTAGGCTATGTTAGCTTTTCTGTTGATCTTCATTGCTTAAATGAGAACAATAACCTTCAGCTCAGTTCAACAAACATTTATTGAAGGACTGCCATGAGCAAGGTTCGATCAATCCTTTCAACTTCACCTAGTTCCTTAGTCTCCTTAGCTATGATCTTCCAAATGCACAGGCTTTTTCTTTCTAGTCCTTGGACATATCAAGATAATGGAACATTTATATTAGCTGTTTACCTAGAATAATCATCTTTCTGATCATCACATAGCTGGTTCCTTCTAAGTCTTTAGGTCCTGCTCAAATGTCATCTTCTCAGAGAAGTCTTCTCTGACCATCCATTCTAAAGCCCTCCTGTCCAAGCCTAACTCAGTTTTTATCCCATTACTTTGTTTTCTTTTCCTGTTATTCCTGTGTGAAAGCATCTTATTTATTGGCCTTTGTGTTCACTGTTGAATGCTGTGCCCTCTAGACACAACCTCCATGAACGGAGGCACCTTATTTGTCTTTGCAACTAAACTCCCGCATTTACGACTGTCTGGCACATAGCAGGTGCTCAGTAAAGACTGCAGTCCTACCATGAACAGTACTGAATACAGATATCCCCTGCTTTCTGCAAGCTGGCTTTACACCACTTTGCTTTTGTGAAAGACCTATATTACAGTACCTGTTTTCACTAGCCAAAAGGAATCTGAAGAGGATTTTTGCTTTTACCAAAAAAAGGTGAAAAGTGGAAATAGTCTTCAATGTTTGTTTTGTAGCAAGCCATTAAAAAGGCAGCATGCAAACCAAGTAGCCAGACTGGTGTCGCCAAGCTCCTTCCCTGGGAATTACACTCAGCATCTCTGCATCAAGTCTTCATAGCTTTGAACTGTATCTGCGAGTATCTGCATTTTTATCTCAATTTATTTTGTGCATCAGCAGTTAGCAAGATGTGTCCTTAGGTATCAGAAAAGCCTAAAACAGCTTGTAAGAGTTTTACATGTGTTATTTGGTATGATCTAGTAGGTTATTTTTTGGGTATGGGAACACTAAAAAAATTTTTTTCCATATAAATTAATGGAACTGCTTCTTCCATTTATGCCATTTCAGCTTACGAAAAGTTTCAAAGGAATGGCCTACTATCGGATAGAGGGAGAAACCTGTAGTCCTGTTTTCTTTAAGACTGAAACTGTTGTTGTTGTTAGTTGCTGTTGAGTCGATGCTGACTCATGGCAACCCATGTGTGCAGAGTAGAACTAACTGCTCCATAGGTTTTCAAGGCTGTGACCCTTTCAAAAGCAGATCACCAGGCCTGTCTTCCAAGGCACCTCTGGGTGAGTTCAAACTGCCAACGTTTCAGCTAGTAGTCGCCTGCTTAACCATTTACACCAGCCAGGGACTCCAAGACTGAAACGACTGATGGTTAATAGGTAATAGATGAGCGTGTGCAGTTGTAATTTTAACCTATAGTTCCCTGTGAAATATGCATATGCTGAGATTTTATACTACTACAGAGAAAGCGATTTGTACCCTGTGCCTCTTTGACCTCTGGCTGACTCTAAGCTTCTGCCAGAAAGAGCTTCTTCATTTGCACATTTGCAATTTTGGCCTTTCCTTTCAATTCCCAGCAGAAAGCAGCCAGGCTTTATTGTTTGAAGATGCACTCTCATCTTCTGCTGAGGTTTCTTTAGACCACTTTATGGGGGTAACACCACGTTTATCTGGCATAGAGGCCTCAGTGTGCCATGGTAAAGCTTTTGGATCTCTTGCTTTTGTTCATCTCCATACATGTCCAGCTTAGGAGTGAGGTGCATTGCAAAATGCATCCATTTAATGTTGGTAGACTAGTTACCGCCTGGAATCTTTCGTCAGTAATCTTACCCTTCCATTATTACTACATGATACTAATGGTACCAGCTGTAATATCTTCAGGACAAATCCTACTAATACATGGAATAGTCAGTTGGACACTACCACTGCCCTGAAGTGCTTCCATTTGGTCTCGATGAGAGCTTTAAGCCAAACTGACGCCATACTTTGCTTGGCTTCCAAACATGTGTCCATGTTTATATGTTAACTCCATTCAGTTAGCAGTCAAGCACGTTAACTGTTTGCACTACCCAGCAATATATCCTTTAACAATTTTATGAACTTTCAAGTTCTCAGTTTTACAGAACTATAGAGCACAAAGTACTTCCTAAAACTAATATGGATTTACAAAAAGCATATTATATCAGACCAACTTAGCACTTTTTATGAGAGTAAGAAATAATAATAACATTGTCAACACTAAAAGGATGATGATACGGTATAATGAAAGTCCATGGCTTAGGAGTCTCATTGACAAAGATTAAATCCTGCTCTACCAGTAAGAAGCTACATGACCCAGGGTGAGTTTCCTAACCACTGAGCCTTTTATGGAGCCCTGGTGGCACAGAGGTTAAAAGCTATGGCTGCTAATGAAAAGGTCGGCAGTTCAAATCCATCATCTGCTCCCTGGAAACCCTATGGGGGCAGTGTTACTCTGTCCTATAGGGTTGCTATGAGTTGGAATGGACTCGATGGCAATGGGTTTGGTTTTTATGTTTTTGGAAATTTTTATGTTGTGTACATGGTATGACATAAAAGCCTTCTCATCTTCCCCTACCCTATTGATTCATAAATAGCTATTGTTATTATTATATTTATGTGTAATACTTCAGAGTTTATCAAACATTTTCAGGCTTAACTCTTTGAGTAGCTCAACAATCTTGTGAGGAATTCAGAGTAGTTTTTGAAAAATCACTATTGGAGAAATTAAGAGATTGCCTGAGATCTGCCAGCTAACCTAGAAAATGGCGGAGCCCTCTCTCTTTTCTGCTCTAAATCTTACAAGTTATCCTTATTACATATTTTTGTTAGAAAAAAATGTGGTTCCAAACAAAGTGAGGTTCTTATCAGCAAGCAGGGAGACAGAGACCACAAACCCAGCCATAGTCACAAACCCCAATGCTACAGGGTAACACAAACAATGAGATGGACATTAAATGTAGAAATATTTTCCCCTTCACAAAGAAACACGAGCTTTCCTAGTTTTCTTGAAACATATGACCCACTCAATCTTTATTCTGTTTCTCCTATTTTACTTTCTTCTTCCACATTAAGAAAACCACAACACAAAAATAATGATCAATGGTGATTAACACTCAACTTGGCTGTTATGGAGTCACAGAACATAGCGAAAACTTATTCACACCACCCAAGTTGGATGTTGGTTGCCATTTTTTTTAAAAGACATGGTAAGCTCTAAAAGCATCAAAGTTAAATAGTTTTAAAAAGTGGGAAAATGAGAGTCCATTCCTGGTGTTGGTCCATGAGAACTTGTGTACACACTACAGATGTACACAGTGGAACTAGTATTTATATTTAAAATCTTAAGGATAAAACAGATTATGCTTACTAAATTTGTGGGTGGCTTTCATTGGAATAGCATTTCCAACAGCTTTCAAGACGTGCTTAACACAAAATGTTTAATATACTGTAAATTCTTTGTTATCAATTTTAAAAACCTGATACTTTTCAAGGATCTTAGCATTCTAGCCCATATTTGCATTTACTTTGTATTTATATAAAAAGTATTGCAGTAATTTAAAATATCTGCAGGGCTTGCAAAGTTAAAATTCTTACATCTTAAGTTCAGAAACCTGTATACGACTTCTAGTTTGGCAACCAAATGTCAAAAAGTGAGGAATTCCCCTGAAGGATGCTATGTTCAAGTGGAGTCATCAAATTTAGAATATTGAGCCCTAGATGGTCTACCAAAACAACAACAACAAACCAAACCCACTGCCGTCAAGTCAATTCCGACTCATTGCGACCCTGTAGGCCAGAGTAGAACTGCCCCAAAGAGTTTCCAAGGAGCACCTGGCAGATTTGAACTGCCAACCTCTTGGTTAACAGCTGTAGTACTTAACTACTATGCCACCAGGGTTTCCAGATGGTCTATCAGTATCAAAAACTACTTTACTTGCCAACACAAATTTCACCAATAAGAAATCATTCTCAAGGATGCAAAGACAGACGAATCAAGTCTACAAATACTTATTACTATGTGCTCAGCACCATGTTAAGTACTTCATTATATGGTCCATAAAACATTACTTTAAAAACAAACACTGACTATCCAAAATGAACTTTTTGCTTTTTACAGGAAAGGCATTGAAGGCTTTCTGAAAAGAGTGGTCAACTCCAGTGCTTTAGAGTGAGATAGGGCAGTGATTACAGATGCAGGCATGACCTGCAGGCTTTAAAAGGAGAAGCAAGACTACCGATGCACCTGTTAGCATTGGGCTGTCTCAAATATTTGAATTTATAATCCCCTTTTTCTTTCTGGCAAGTGAAATCTCTGTAAGTCAATATTTAGCTTGTTTTTAATGACTATAAATATGATAGAACCGCCATGTTAAAATAAATGTCTTTGTATGATCATTATTGAAAGAATGAGGAATTTGGGGTTAGAGTTTCAGTAGACTTCCACCAGGTACTCAGTCAGAAAGAACTTGATAGAGATGAGATCAAAACCCACAGCTTTTAATCACTACATCGTAAGATTTTCTAAAGTGGTAAAAGGGATGGCCTTACAATGGAAACTCAGTACTTGAAAACTATGTGCAATCAGGTAGACTCAGCCCTTTTTCTGGCCTTGGGGCTTCTTGAGGTGCTGTGTTGGGCAAAGAGCATGACGCATAGCGCAATAACCACCTGAGATCTCTTAATCATAAAAAAAAGCACATACCATATTTCTACATTATATATTCTTGAATAAGCTTTGATGCTCTATTTTTTTAAAGTTTTTATTTTTGACCCAGTTCACTGATTAGAAATATTATAGATGCCATATTTTTCCAAGATAAATAAATCTCTATTGAATGCAATTTATAGTACCAACAACAATTTATGGATCAATCTGGATACTATATGGGACTTAGCTGGTTTTGTGGAAATACAGCATAACAGTGAAACAAAGCAATAAAGATTTATTAAGGTTTTCATTCTTTGTATAGGTTTAAAAATGGTTTATTACCTATTAAAAAGGCTTTCAATATTTTTGGAATTGAAATATCACATGTTATTCAGTGATAGACTTCTCCCCTTCCATGCGAGAGACCAAGGTTGGATTCCCGGCCAATGCACGTCATGCATGGCTACCACCTGTCTGTCAGTGGAGGCTTGCATGTTGCTATGATGCTGAACAGGTTTCAGCTTAGCTTCCAGACTAAGATGGACCAGGAAGAAACACCTTGAAATCTACTTCCAAAAATCAGTCAATGAAAACCCTATGGAACACAATGGACTGATCTGAAATAATCATGGGATTGGTGCAAGGCAGCATTTTGTTCTCCTGGGCATGGGGTTGCCATGAGTCTGGAGCCAACTTGACAGCAACTAACAACTGCCTCTGGTTGCTTTACATTGAGGAAGTCAATCTTTTCTCCTGGACAGCTGTGGAAGATGCTTGGATGCTGATGCCAGGCTTTGGCAGCTTCACCAATGACGACACTTGGATTCTGGGCCAAGCTACAAAGGAACTCACAGGAAATAAGCTTTTCCCTACCTGTGTTACCTTTTGAACAGAGAAAGAATGAATAACGTTCTTCATGAACAGCATTTGGAAGTTCATCTGATACTTCCAAAAAGTAGGCAATTAAAAAATTTGGCTGAAAACCTGATTTCTAACAAGTGCAAGAAAAAGTTAATAGCTTCCATTTATTCGACATTCATTATACGCTAGACACTTTTTAACTTGGTGTCTCACCTAAAGAAATCGCGTTGCATTTAACTTATTCTTCATAGGGTTGTTCTGAGCTGCAGACGAGACATAGAAGATTACAGAAATGATCACATTTCGCCTTTTCCCTGTATCCTCACCTCCAGCAATATGACTTGTAGGTCCTCCCAGCAAGAAATGTCTATTTTCCCTCCTCTTAAATCTGGGGAGGATTCCCTGGGTGGTGCAAATGGTTAAATGTGCAGCTGCTAACCTAAAGGTTGGTGGTTTGAACCCACCCAGAGGTGCGTTGGCAATCTGCTTTCAAAAGTTCACATCCATGAAAACCCTATGGAACACAGCTCTACTCTACAACACACAGGGTCATGTTGACTTGCAATTGACTCAACAGCAACTGGTTTGATTTGGTTTTTGGTTTAAATCTGGGCTGGCCTTGCAACTCACTTTGGCAAACAGAAGGCAGTAGGTGCAATGATGTGCCAATTCTGAACCTCTGCTTCAAGAATTTACACTGTTTCTCTCCCACTCTTGGAATCCTGCTGAGCCTCTATGTGAATAAACCCAGACACTATGAGTCAGAATCGACTCAATGGCAATGAGTTTACAGCTGGCTGGATGACAGACACATGGCCCTCACTGTCCCCACTGTTTCCCAAAAGCCAGCCAACCTCCAGAAGCAAAGACATCTAGCTGGCTGTAGAAAGCTGAGCCACCCCAAACTGGAAACTCACAGAATCAGGAGCTCGTCAGAGCTGGTTTTTTAAGCCATTAAGTTGTAGGACTGTTTGTTATGCAGCAAAAGCTGATACAGAAGGCTTTACTATTCTCACTGTACTAGAAAAAGGCACAGAAAGATTAATAACTTGTCCAAGGTCTTACAGCTGGGAAGTAGTGAAGCTGTCAGGCCTCAAGGCCCATACTCTTAGCCACTCTGCTCTATTGCCTCCTTTTGTGTAAATCAAAAAGTACATGCTGAGTGTCTTCTACTGGCTCGGTGCTGGACTAGACATATTTCTTACATTCAGGGAGCTTACAATCTCCAGGTTGTTTTTCACTAAAGAAATTGCAATTTGGTAAGTTTTGCTCTTGCTATTGCCTCCACCTGAAATGCATTTTCTACTTATTTTCCACCTTTGAGACCTGTTCAAATGTAACCACCTCTAAGAAACCTCCCTTAACGTCCCATGACAGAATTAGTTTCCCACCTGTGGCTGATTGCAAAAATAAGCACAGTTGCTCACTCCTTCTTTTACCTTTGCCTTTTTCAATGTGGGAGTCCCTGGTCAGTGAAAATGGTTAAGTGCTTGGCTACTAACAGCAAGGCTGGAGGTTCAAATCCATCCAGAGATGCCTCAGAAGACAACCCTGGCAATCTACCTCCAAAAGCTCACAGCCACTGAAAACCCAGTGGAGCACAGTGCTACTCTGACACACATGAGGTTGTCATGAATCAGAATCAACTTTATAGCAATTAGTTTGTTTTGCAATGTGACTTTTCAGCACCTTCCACCAAGAGAAGGAATCTACTTCTCTACCCCTGGAATATGGACTGGCTTTATTACTTGCTTTGGCCAAAGATGTAGCAAAAATGATGGTGAGCCTTTGGTGAGAGGCGTCTGGGGTCTTAAATGCTAGCAAATGGCCATCTAAGATGCATCAATTGGTCTCAACCTACCTGGAGCAAAGGAGAATGAAGAACACCTAAGACATATAGTAAAGATGAGCCCAGGAGACAGAAAGGGCCACATAAACCAAAGATTCCATCAGCCTGAGACCAGAAGAACTAGATGGTGCCCAGCTACCACCACTCACTGCCCTGACAGGGAACTCAGCAGAGAGTCCCTGATGGAACAGGAGAACAGTGGGATGCAGATTTCAAATTCTCGTAAAATGACCAGGCTTAATGGTCTGACTGAGACTAGAGGGACCCTGGTTCCTGGGCCCTTTGTTAGCCCAAGATGGGAACCATTCCTGAAGCCAACTCTCTAGAGCCCTGCCTGGAATGAAGTATAAGATAGATAATGATACTGGTGAGGAGTGAGGTTCTTGGCTCAAGTAGACACATGAGACTATGTGAGTAACTCCTGTCTGGAGGCGAGATGAGAAGGAAGAGGGGGACAGGAGCTGGTTGAATGGATATGGGGGATACAGGGTAGAGAGGAGAAGTGTGCTGTCTCATTAGGAGGAGAGCAGCTAGGAGTACATAGCAAGGTGTGTATAACTTTTTATATGACAGGCTGACTTGATTTGTAAACTTTCACTTAAAGCACAATTAAAAAAAAAAAAATGATGGTTAGCCAGTTCTATGACAGGCTTAAGGTGCCTTGCATACTTCCATTTACCTTCTAGGGAGCCTGAACTTCACCTTGTAAACAAGTCTGAGCCAGCTCTGCTGGAGGATGACCACACAGACCAGAGCTCAGTCCGCCAGGTTGGCCCAGCCAAAGCCCCAGACACGTGAGAGATCACAGTCAAGAGCAGCAAAGTCAAACCACAGCTGACCACTGTTGCATGAGGGAGTACAGCTGAGATTCAAGTAATTGCCCAACTGAGCCCAGCCTGAATTACCAATCACAGAATCACAAGCTAAAAAAATTGTGATTTTAAACCACTAAGTTTGTTATGGAGCAATAGATAAAGGGTACAGTTCCCTCGTATTCTTCTGGCATTTTAAAACTTGTTTTTAGAATAGCACATATATTTCAAAAAAAAAGTTTACTAAAGGAATGAATAAATGTCTAAATAATAAATTATACTGAGATAAGATTTCTCCAACAAAACAGAACTCTTTTAATTTTTTTTTTTTTAAGTGAATCTTTCTTGGCTGAGGTAGAGCCAGGTTGAGCACAGAGCCTGATACTTAGCAGGGGTGCTCAACAGATGTTAGCTTTCATCGATCCTATATTTGAAATAAGATGCCAGACAAAACACTAGCCAAAGCAAAACACATTTAGACACATAAGAAATGTTTCCTAAATCCTTTCCAAATCAGGGCAAACTCTCCTGGTATTTGTGGGGTGGAGATTTAAGGCAAGAGATATGCTATTTTTTTGTGTGTTTTTAGATATGGGCAAGCTTCTTTCTCTTTGAAAGTACACACACTTGAAAAGAGTTCACAGCTCCTCCGGCCCCCAGGTTGCAACGAGTGGGACAGTTCCACCTTGGGTAGACCACCACGGGAGGTGTTCTGCCCTTCCTCCAGGCCAGTCCTCCTCAACATTGGCTGCATATTGGATCCCCTGGGAAGCTTTAAAGACATACCTCCAGGGACTGATTTAATTCGTTTGGAGTACAACCTATATATACATGGGGATTTTTAAAAGCCCCTTGAGTGATTTTACTGACTAAAATCAAGAACCATTACTCGTCTCCACCGGTCCCCAGAGTGCTTCCACCAGTAAAATGGTTATTATTAGATTTAGTTTTAAAAAAGGCCTAAATACACTTTGTTTTTTATATGCCTATAATCAGAACCCAACACTGAAGTAATATAGCTGGAAAATAATTTCTTATAATGGACAATGACTGGTTCAAATAGAATTAAACAGTTATCAGATGCGTAACTTCATGATGATTTACTCAACAAGCATAATATGAATACTTGGCAGGGTCTTAAATGTCTTAAAGGCCTTAAGCATAATTAGGAATTCGTAATTTTACTGGCCTGAATTAAAATACCACATAACACTATACATTAGACAATAAATTTAAGCTAAAGTATACTTAAGTGTACAATTTAAAAGGTACATTAGCTTAAAATCCTACTTACCATAATAACACTTTTTAAAAAAATATTTAATTGTGTTTTAGATGAAAGTTTACTCAGCAAATTATGTTTCCCTTTAATGATTTTTATACACATTGTTCTGTGTCATTGGTTACAATTTTTACAATGTGTCAGCATTCTCATTATTTCCCTTCTATTTGTTCTGTTTCCACTGATCTTGCTTCCCTTCCCCTCCTTGCCTTCTCGTCTTTCCTTTTGGGTAAATGTTGACCATTTGGCCTCATATAATCAAGTGTTTAAGGGAGCACATCTATTATCTGGCTAAAAGGTGGCCTGGAGAAATAACTTCAACTCCAAGTTCCAAGGGTATCTTAGGGTAACAGTCTCAAGGGTTCCTCTAGTCTCTATCAGTCCAGTAGGTCTGGCCTTTTTTTTTTTAATTTGAGTTTTGTTCTACAATTTTCTCCCATTCTATCCAGGACCCTCTATTACATCCCTGGTCACAATGGTTGGTAGTGATAGCCAGGCACCATCTAGTTCTTCTGGTCTCAGGTTTGAAGAGGTTGTGGTTTGTGTGGGCTATTAGTCTGTGAATTACTTTCTTCTTTGAGCCTTTGATTTCCTTCATTCTCTTTTGCTCCACATGAACAGAGACCAATAGTTGTATCTTAGATGGCTGTTCGCAAGCTCGCAAGCTTGCGAGCCTGTAAGACTTCAGGTGCTACTCACCAAACTAGGATGGAGAACATTATTTTTCTGAAATATGTTATGCCAATTGGCTAAGTTGTCCCCTGAGGCTATAGTCCAAAGCCTCCTGACCCAGTAAACCAATCCTATGAGTTGTTTAGATATGTCTAGGAAGCCTCCAAACCTGTGCCCCTTATGTGGTTTGTTCTTTGTGTGGACATACATGCAGCACACACAGGCATGTACATACATATGCCTACAGATACATGTATACACACACATGCATCTACTGTCATATGACTTCCCATACACATATATGCACCCATATCTACCTACACAACCACACTTTTTTTTACTGTTGTTACAAAATTTATATGTTATAACATTTACTGAAATTGTCCCTTTTTCTCATGTACTTGTTAGTGTCTTTATTTACCCTGGTCAAGTTGTGCTGACTTCACCCATACTTGGGATTGCCTTTCCCATCACCAAAAGTAACAAATGTCTACTATCTAGAAAGTGATTCCCTCTCCCTCTCCCTCCCATAAAAGAACTGCACTTTGTGTGTGCATATCTATCCTTTACTTTTTACAGTAACAGGATCATACAATGTTTGTCTTTTTTGTGACTGACTGATTTCACTCAGCATAATGTCCTCCAGATTAATCTATGCCATGTTTTGCAGACTTCATTATTCTTTACAGTTGTGTAGCATTCCACTGTATGTTTGTATCACAATTTGTCTTTCCATTCATATGCACTTAGGTTGTTTCCATCTTTTTGGTATTACGAATAATGCTGAAAAGAACATAGGTGTGAATATGTCTATTGGTGTCACTGCTCTTATATCTCTAGGATATACACCTCGGAGTGGGACTGCTAGATCATAAGGTATTTCTATTTCTACATTTTTGAGGAAGTGCCATACTGTTTTCCACAGTGGTTGCACCATTTTACAATCCCACCAGCAATGTATAAGACTTCCAACCTTCTACAGCCTTGCCAGCATTCTCAGTCTGTAGGTTCTCTTTTTATTCCCTTGGTATTTTCTTTTTTTTGGAGGGTAATTTTTTATTGTTATAAAAATATAGCTAGCACACAAACACAAAACAAACCAGTTGCTATTGAGTCAATTCATCAACAACATGTTTGCCGTTTCAGCATGTTTCACATGTACAATTCAGTGAGATCAATTACATCAACTATGTGCAACCATCACCAGTATTCGTTGCCAAATTTTTCATCACCATAAACAGATACTTGATGCTTCCTAAAGAATGATTCTCCTTTTCTCCCCTCCCTCTGGACCCTGGTAACCGTTACTAAACTCTGTTCCCTATACATTTATTTGCTAATTCTAGGTATTAGGAGGGTACTTTTTTTTTTTTTTAATAATTTTTATTGTGCTTAAATGAAAGTTTACAAATCAAGTCAGTCTCTCACATATAAACTTATATACACCTTACTACATACTCCCAATTACTCTCCCCCTAATGAGACAGCCTGCTCCCTCCTTCCAGTCTCTCTTTTTGTGACCATTTTGCCAGCTTTTAACCCCCTCTACCCTCCCATCTCCCCTCCAGACAGGAGATCCCAACAGTCTCAAGTGTCCACCTTGGTAAAGTCTTTTGAGGAACATAAATATTTAATTTTTAGGAGGTCGCAGTTGTCTAATTTATCATCTGGCACTTGTGTATTTTTAGTTTTCATTTTTTTTACCCTCCCATCTCCCCTCCAGACAGTAGATCCCAACAGTCTCAAGTGTCCACCTTGGTAAAGTCTTTTGAGGAACATAAATATTTAATTTTTAGGAGGTCGCAGTTGTCTAATTTATCATCTGTGGCACTTGTGTATTTTTAGTTTTCATAGGCTATTTTATGCCGACAATTAGGTCCTCTAGTTTCAACTCTACGTTTTCTTCCGGGAACTTTATAGTTTTAGCTTTAACATTTAGGCCTTTCATCCATTTTGAGTTAGTTTTTGTGCATGGTGTGAGGTATATGTCCTGTTTCATTTTCCTGCATATGAATATCCAGTTTTGTTAAAGAGATTGTTTTTCCCCATTAAATGGACTTTGGGTCAAAGTGGATGGATGGATTTACTTCTGGGTTCTCAATTCTATTCCGTTGGTCTAAGTGTCTGCCATTGAACCAGTACCAGGCTATTTTGATTACTGTGGCTGTATAGTAAGTTTTGAGATTGGGAAGTGTGAGGCCTTCTACTTAGTTGTTCTTCTTCAATATTGCTTTAATCATTAGGGGCCTTCTTCCTTTCCATATAAAGTTGGAGGTTAGTTTTTCCATTTCATTAATGAATGTTGTTGGGATTGTATTATATCTATAGATTGCTTTTGATGGTATCAACATTTTATAATGTTACAAGTCTTCCAATCCACGAGCATGGAATGTTTTTCTATATGTGGATCTCTTTTAGTTTCTTACAGTAGTACTTTATAATTTCCTTATATAAGTCCTTTATATACCTGGTTAGGTTTATTCCTAGGTATTTTATCCTTTTGGGGGCTACCGTAAATTGATTTCTCGATTTCCTTTTCAGAGTCCTCTTTTTTAGTGTAGAAGAACCCAACTGATTTTTGTGTGCTGAGTTTGTACCTGCCTCTTTGACGAATCCTTCTATTAGTACCACTAACTTTCTTGCGGAGTCTCTATATATAGGATCATGCTATCTGTGAATAAGAATAGTTGTACTCCTTCCTTTCCAACTTGTTTCCCCTTTATTTCCCTTTCTTGCCTTATTGCTCTATGACTTCCAGTACAATATTGAATAAGAGTTGTGATAAAGGGCATCCTTGTCTATTTTCTGTTCTTAAGGGGAATGCTCTCAATCCTTCTCTGTTGAGAATAATGTTGGCTGTTGGTTAATTATGTTGAGGAATTTCCCTTCTATTCCTATTTTGCTGAGACTTTTTTTTATCAGGAAAGGGTTTTGGAATTTATCAAATGCCATTTCTGCATCATTTAAGATGATCACATGATTCTTTTCTTTTGTTTTATTTACGTGCTGAATTACGTTGATTGATTTTCTAATGTCAAACTATCCTTGCATCCCTTGTATGAATCCCACTTGATCACGATATATTACATTTTTTTTTGATATGCTGTTGAATTACGTTCGCTAGAATTTTAATGAGAATTTTTGTGTCTATATTCATGAGGGATATTGGTCTGTAATTTTCTTTTTTAATGGCGTCTTTTCCTGGCTTTGGTATCATGGTTATGTGGCCTCAAAAATAAGTTAGACCCTAGCAAGTGGCCAAATAAGATGCATCAATCAGTCTCAACCCACCTGGATCGAAGGAGAATGAAGAACACCAAGGACACAAGGTAATTACGAGCCCAAGAGACAGAAATGGCCACATAAACCAGAGACTACATCAGCCTGAGACCTGAAGAACTAGATGGTGCCCAGCTACAACCGATGACTGCCCCGACAGGGATCACAACAGAGAACCCCTAAGGGAGCAGGAGAGCAGTGGGATGCAGACCCCAAATTTTCATAAAAAGACCAGACTTGATGGTCTGACTGAGACTAGAAGGACCCCAGTGGTCATGGCCCCCAGACCTTCTGTTGGCCCAGGACAGGAACCATTCCCAGAGCCAACTCTTCAGGCAGGGATTGGACTGGACAATGAGTTGGAGAGGGAGGCTGGTGAGGAGTGAGCTCCTTGGATCAGGTGGACACTTGAGACTACGTAGGCATCTCCTGCCTGGAGGGGAGATGAGAAGGTAGAGGGGGTTAGAAGCTGACGAAATGGACACGAAAAGAGAGAGTGGAGGGAGGGAGCGTGCTGTCTCCTTAGAGGGAGAGCAATTGGAAGTATGTAGCAAGGTGTACGTAAGTTTTTGTGTGAGAGACTGAGTTGACTTGTAAACTTTCACTTAAAGCACAATAAAGATTAAAAAAAAAATGGAAGGAAGAAAGGAAAAAAAATGAGTTAGAGACTATTCCTTCCTTTTCTATGTTCTGGAATAGTTTGAATAGAATTGGGTCAACTCTTCTCTGAATGTTTGGTGAAGCTGTTTGGGCTGGGTTTTTGTTGTTGTTGGAATTTTTTTTTTTTTTAATGACACCTTCAATTTCTCCTTTTGTTATGGGTCTTCAAATTTTCTACCTCTAATTGTGTTAAGTTTCGGCAGGTAGTGTTTCAAAAATTTGTCCATTTCTTCTAGGTTTTCAAATATGTTGGAATACAATTTTTCGTAATATTCTCTTATGACCTTTTCATCTCAGTTGGTTTTGTTGTAACATCATCCATGTCATTTTCTTATTTTGGTTATTTCCATCTTTTTTTTTTCCTTTGTCAATTTGGCCAGTGGTTTGTCAATTTTATTGATCCTCTCAAAGAACCAACTTCTACTCTTATTGATTCTACTGTTTTTCTGTTTTCTTTTTCATTTATTTCTGCTCTGATCTTTATTATTGTCTTTCTTCTTATGACTGTGAACTTATTTTGCTGCTCCTTTCCTATTTGTTTGAGTTGCTGGGTTAAGCTATTGATTTTGTCTCTTTCTTCTTTTTTAATGTGTGCACTTGTTGCCATAAATTATCTTCTGAGCACTGTTTTTGCTGTGTTTAAAGATTTGGGTATGTATTTACATTCTCATTTGACTCTAAGAATTTTTTTTACTTTCATTTTTAATTTCTTCTGTTACCCAATAGTCTTTAAATAAGGTGTTAATCAGCTTCCACGTATTTAATTTTCCTTCCTTGTTCTTTGTTACTGATTTCTAGTTTGACAGCATTATGATCAAAGGAAATGCTCTGTATTATTTTGATGTTTTGGGATTTATTGAGGTTTGCTTTGTGGCCTAAAATATGGTCTATTCTGGAGAACAATCCATGTGTGTTAGAAAGGAATCTGCACTGTGCTGCTGTTGGGTGATGTGTTCTGTATATATTCATGAAGTTGAGTTGGTCGATTGTATTATTTATACCTTCTGTATCTTTGCTGAGTTTCTTTCTAGTTGTTCTGTCCATCATTGAAAGTGTTGTGTTAAAGTCTCTTACTATTACTGTAGAACTGTTTCTCTTTTCAACTCTGTTAGAATTTGTTTTATGTATTTGGAGCTCTGTCATTGGGTGTGTAATTATTTATTATGTTCATGTCCTCCTGGTGGATTGACTCTTTAATCAGTATATAGTGCCCTTCTTTGTCTCTTATAATGGATTTTGACTTAAAAGTCTATTTTATCAGGTTATTATTGCCACTCCTGCTCTTTTTTGGTTACTGTTTGCTTGATATGTTTTTCCTTCCTTTGATTTTTAACCTATCTATGTTTTTGTGTCTCTTGTGGGCAACATATTGATGGGTCATATATATTTTTTTTTAATCCATTCTGCCACTCTGGCTCTTCACTGGTGCATTTAAATGCTTTACATTCAGTATGATTATGGATAGGTATGAACTTACAGCTACCATTTTGTAATGCCTTCTTCTTTGTATGTAGTGTTAATGGTTTCTTTGTTTCACTTAATTTTCTGTGCTGAGTTCTTTTTATAAATTTTCCTTTCATATCTTTTGTTGTTTTGCGTTTACTGAGTCTTTTTAATTTTCTTCTTCTTTATTTTGGTGAGTTGTTATTGTTGTTGTTAGGTGCCATCAAGTCGGTTCCGACTCATAGTGACCCTATGTACAACAGAACGAAAACACTGCCTGGTACTGTGCCATCCTCACAATTGTTGCTATGCTTAAGCACACTGTTGCAGCCACTGTGTCAATCCATCTTATTAGTTTCTTTCTCTTTTTTGCTGACCCTCTACCAAGCATGATGTCCTTGTCCAGGGACTGAACCCTCCTGACAACATGTCCAAAGTATGTAAGACATAATTTCTAAGGAACATTCTGGTTGTACCTCTTCCAAGACAGATTTGTTCGTTCTTTTGGCAGTCCATGGTATATTCAATATTCTTCTCCAACACCACAATTCAAAGGCATCAGCTCTTCTTTGGTCTTCCTTACTCATCATCCAGCCTTCACATGCATAGGAGGTGACTGAAAACACCATGGCTTAGGTCAGGCGTACCTTAGTCTTCAAGGTGACATCTTTGCTCATCAACACTTTAAAGAGGTCTTTTGCACCAGATTTTCCCAATGTGATGCATCTTCTGATTTCTTGACTGTTGCTTCCATAAGTGTTGATCATGGATCCAAGTAGAATGAAATCCTTGACAGCTTCAGTCTTCTCCATTTATCATGATGTTGCTTATTGGTCCAGTTGTGAAGATTTTTGTTTTCTTTATGTTGAGGTGGAATCCATACTGTAGGCTGTGGTCTTTGATCTTTGTCAATAAGTGCCTCAAGTCCTATTCACTTTCAGCAACCAAGATTGTGTCATCTGCATAATGCAAATTGTTAATGAGTCTTCCTCCAGTCCTGATGCCCTCTTCTTCTTCATATAGTCCAGCTTCTCAGATTACCTGCTCAGCGTACAGACTGGATAGGTATGGTGAAAGGATACAACCCTGACAAACACCCTTCTTGACTTTAAATGACGCAGTATCCCCTTGTTCTGTTTGAACTACTGCCTCTTGATCTATTTACAAACTTGGTGAGTAGATTTAGTAATTTTCCTTGTGGTTACTCTGAAATTTACCTTTATCTTCCTAAGTTTAAAACAGTCTATCTTGATAATATCTTGACTTCCCCTCCATATAGAACTTATATAACTACACCATTTATTCCCCCTTTTTGTTTGATGTGGACATTGTTTACAGACTGACATCTCTGGTTCCCTGTTTTCAGTTTTGCAGCTTTATTTTACTTCTGAGAATTCTTTATCTGGGTTAGTATCTGGGTGATGCTGTCATGTGTCTCAATTTCAAGTTGTTATCTGATGTCATTAGTTCTCTGTCCAAAGGAGTCTCTTTAATATTTCTTGTAAAGTTGGTCTGGTTTTTACAAATTCTCTTAATTTCTGTTTACCTGGGAATGTCCTAGTTTTGCCATCATATCGGAAAGACAATTTTGCTAGATATACGATTCTTGGTTAGCAATTTTTTTTCTTCCAGAGTGTTATATATGTCATTCCATTGCCTTCTTGCCTGTATGGTTTCTGCTGGGAAATCAGAGCTTACTCTTATTGGTACCCCTTTGTAGATGATATTTTGTTTTCACAAGGTACTCTTTTGGTGCCTTTTGTGTTCTATCCTGTATGGGGTTCATTGAGCTTCTTGGATGGAATCCTTCTCGTCTTTCATATTAAGGATTTTTCTGCCAATAAATCTTCAAAAATTCTCTGTAATTTTTTCTCCTCCTCTTCTGGAATTTCTCTTATGAATAAATTATCTGATAGTGTCCCACATAACTTTTAAGACTTTCTTCATTCTTTTTTTCTGATTGTTCCTCAAACAAAGTAGTATCAAGGAATTTGTCCTCTATTTCACTGACTCTTTTGTCCATTGATTCAGCTCTACTTCCTTTATCTATTTCTGATATTTTACTGTTAATCTTTTGGATTTCTAGTTGTTTTTGTATGGTTTCTAATTGTCTATTTTGTCATTACACTGTTTTCCTGAATTCTTCTACAGTTTTATCTGTGTTTTCCTTGATCTCTTTGAGGATCCTACATATAAGTATTTTCAATTATTTATCAAGTAGTTCTATTACCACTTTTCTTCAGGAAGGTTTTCTGTCCTCTTATTTTGCTTACTTGTTTGAACCACCTTATCCTATTTCTTCATGTGATTTGTTATTGTCTGCTGTTTCCCAGGCATTAAGATTTAATTAATTTATTTATATATTTCTTATTGACTGTTTAGTGCTGATTTGTTTGTTTGTTTTGCTTTGATGTATAGGAGCTTCGTTTCTTCTTTTCTTAGAATCTCTTCCTGTTATTTTAATTGCTGTTTTGTGGTTATGGTCTCTGTGTGAATTTGGTATCTGTTGCCTGGGCATGATTTCCTCTCACTAGTGAGTACGGTGGGTCACACCCATGTGTGAGTTGTCTGTGGACTGAATGGAGATGGGAGAGTAGATTCTTTCCCTGATATTGAGTGATAGTGTTGAGTGGTCATGGTCCCTCCACAGCCCTTGTGGGAACATGGAGTCCTTCTGGATTGGTGCTAGCAGTTAAGTGTGCTCTCTGGAGGTCAGGGCAGGATGTCTCTGTATCCACTGAGGGTGTGCTCCCCAAATGGACAGGGTAGGCCTGCTGTGCATGCACAAACTGGCATCTCGGTAGGTGGTGGGGTATCAGGCATTTCAGTGCAAGTGAAGACGGCCTGTAGTAACTGTTTCGGTTTGGGATATGGGAGGATGCTGGATGAGGGCACTGGGATCTCCTGCTCATTGTTTAGCAGAGGTACAGATAGAGCCTGGCAGGATGTGACTTGTGTTGCTGTCAAGGTGATGTGTCTGGACAGTCACCAGGGCATGGATGTAGGGAGCATTCTTGCTAGTTGGTGGATGTGGCACTGTGTGTACACATTACCAATTTCCTGGTGGGTTGGGGAGAGGGTACATGACTCACTGGACATCGGGTGGCTGTCACAGGTATTTGCACCACTGGTTGCTGGATAGGTGGGGGGGAGGGGGAGGCTGGGCGGGGGAGTCCGCAACCCTCTGGTCACCAGTCTGGCAGCAGGAGTACATGCTGATAACCATCAAGCAGGTGGGGCAGTGCAGGGGTGGGTGGAACAGGCACAGGCCTCCAGTGGCAGGACTGATAGCACATGAGGGTGTGCAGCGAATCAACTGGTGGGGGTGAGGAGGGCACATTGCTGGTCACTGGGAGGGTGGGTGTTGAGGTGGAGGGGAGCGTGTTCCCCAAGTCTTTGGTATGGGCACCAGGCCACTCTTTGCAGAGTGTAGCCAGCAATCAGGGCCTGACCCCAACCAAATACAAGGAGGGAGCACTGTCCAGATGCCAGCTGGGTGGGAGATAAATAGCTGCCACTTCAAGGATCCTCCACTCTACCAGTGCCATCTACCCAAATGATCAGGATCTGCACTGGTGAGTAGTTTTCTTCCTATTTTCTGGCTCCCTCCCTGCTCTATGGTTGCCTGGATTCATAAGGCTCTCACCTGCCTTCCTGCAATTTCTCTCCTTAGAGCCAATTCATGTTCTGCTCACTTTGCTTCACTCTGGGTTTGTCTACATAGTATCTCTGTCTCCTCTTGGGGATTCCATGAAGTTGCCTTCCTATGCTCCTCACCAATATTTTCTCCGTTTATCATAATGTTGCTTATTGGTCCAGTTGTGAGGATTTTTGTTTTATGTTGGGTTGTAATCCATACTGAAGGCTGTGGTCTTTGATCTTCATCAGTAAGTGCTCCAAGTCCTCTTCACTCTCAGCAAGCAAGGGTGTTATCTGCATAATGCAGGTTGTTAATGAGTCTTCTTCCAATCCTGATGCCCCATTCCTCTTCATATAGTCCAGCTTCTCAGATTATTTGCTCAGCATACAGATTGAATAGGTATAGTGAAAAGATACAACCCTGACACATACTTTTCCTGACTGTGAACCACGCAGTATCTCCTTGTTCCATTCGAATGACTCCCTCTTGATCTATGTACAGGTTCCTCATGAGCACAATTAAGCATTCTGGAATTTCCACTCTTCATAATATTATCCATAATTTATTACGGTCCACAGTCAAATGCCTTTGCATAGTCAATAAAACACAGGTAAGCATCTTTCTGGTATTCTCTGCTTTCCACCAGGATCTATCTGACATCAGCAACGATATCCCTGGTTCCAGGTTCTCTTCCGAATCCAGCTTGAATTTCTGGCAGTTTCCTGTCTATATACTGCTGCAGCTGCTTTTGAATGATCTTCAGCAAAATTTTACTTCTGTGTGATATTAATGATACTGTTCGATAATTTCCACGTTCTGCTGGACCACCTTTCTTGGGAATGGGCATAAATATGGATTTCTTCTAGTCGCTTGGCCGGGCAGCTGTCTTCCAAATTTCTTGGCATAGAAGAGTGAGCACCTCCAGCACTGCATCCGTTTGCTGAAACAACTCAGTCGGTATTCCGTCAATTCCTGAGGCCTTGTTTTTTGCCAATGTCTTCAGTGCAGCTTGGACTTTTTCCTTCAGTACCATCAGTTCCTGATCATTTGCTACTTCCTGAAATGGCTGAACATTGACCAATTTTTTTTGTATAGTGACTCTGTATTTCTTCCATCTTCTTTTGATGCCTCCTGCGTCGTTTAATATTTTCCCTGTAGAATCCTTCAATATTGCAACTCGAGGCTTGAATTTTTTCTTCAGTTCTTTCAGCTTGAGAAATACCGAGCATGTCCTCCCCTTTTGGTTTTCTATCTCTAAGTCTTTGCACATGTCATTATAATACTTTACCATCCAGGATACTGCATTATATTTAGTTTGCTATAGTTTCAAACCATGATTTTTCCTCTTATGCTTTGTCTTCTGAATTCTGAATTACTTCAACTGTATGTGCATGTATGTGTGCGTGTGTGTGTGTGTACAAGAGATAGAAAAAGAGAGGAAATACATGAATACCTCTTTTCTAGTATTCAGCCAATTAAGGGCAAAATCCTACAAACTACTTTTCTCATATTCCTTAATGTAAAAGAAAAGGGCATATGCTAATGAAATAATCCTGTTTTAATTATGAGAAAAACACTGGATATGAGGGAGGTTAGGTTGAGAAGAATCTGACTTTTGGAGAGACCTGGAAACATGGATTAACAAAATCTAAAAAGCAAGATATGGAGCAGAGTGGAGGGAGAATTTAGAGTCATAAAAGGCAGTTCACTCAGAGCCATAGTAATACAGAAAACAAAAGGTCACACTACACAATTTGTCCTCATTTACTTTACATTTAAAATCTACCAAAATGCAGGGACAGTTTCCTTGCCAATATTTGTATAAAACAATTTCCAAACAAGACTGATTCATCTCATTCTGAAATGAATTGTTAGATCACAACAGAGAATGTTGAAGCATTTGCATCCCTATAGGAATGCCAAACATTTTACTCTGCCTGATGCTGTACTATAAATAGAGAAATTTAAATGCTAAAAATGTTCTCCAAGTTGCCCAACATAGTTCTTTAACTTCAACTTCTAGTAACAAATGACTGGCTCTTCCGAAGTTTGAAAATGAAAGCTATTTACAATTTATTGAGAAATGTGGTAGCTTACATTAACTTTTGAAATGTAAAAGATATTTCATTCATGTATTTTTTTCCTTAGACTATCTCTACTGAAATGCTTCTTTGGACATTTACTAAAGTTTTAGTAAATAGTAGTTACTTTGATGACAGGCGGGTTTTTAAGTTAGTAATTGCAACAGCCAAACAACACTAATATTACTGGAAAACAATGATGCTGATTTAAATCATCTGGAAATTGGTTACCTACATTTGGATGTTATACTGGATGTAAAAATTATTTACTGTAATAAAAATAAATCAATAGTGAAGTCAGAACTTGAAAATGAATAAACCCACAAAACACAGTGGTACAAATAATGTCCCAATGTTCAAAAATATATGGAAATTAAACTATAAGAAATTTAAACTATGACTTTTGTTTTATAAACAACAATAAGTAGGGGAAATGCCTCTGATTTATGATGGATATTTCAGAAGAGCTCAAATATCTATGTATACTTTGCAATAAGAGAACATAAATAGTGTAGGGATTTGTAAAACACATTTAAGGTTGGCATTCATTTGAAGAGGTGATCCCTGATATTCACTGACAGCTAGGACGGGAAATGGCAGAAGATGCTTAAATGACCTGTATAGAGCAAGGCAGGGCAAGAGTGACTTTACAGTATTTTCTTTTAATCAACTGACTATACCGCTGGCCTTTAGTCTTCCTTCTGGAACACACCATACCTTGTATTACCCAATTATCAATCATCTATTCAAGAATAGCAAGCTTCCCTTTAAACTGAGTAAATAATTATTGCAACATCTTTTCCTGGCTTCATCCTCTTTCGACTTGCGTAGTTATATTCTTGCAAACTCCCAATGGAGATACTCTAATTATTTTTAAATTTTTATAGTACATAAGAAAGAAGTGTGTTACATAAAATGATTTGATTTTGGATTGTTATTATGAAAGACTGTATTATCAAGTTCATTTAAATAGAAATTTAATAATTCTGTTAACTTTTTCCTATTTTATAAGTGATACGCTATTTCATTTACTTTAAATTCATTACATAATAAAATGCATGACTTACAAAAAAATTTTTTTAAATGGTACATTGGTATATGCTTGGTTAAAAACTAAAAAAACCAAACCCAATGCCTTTGAGTCAATTCTGTCACTTAGCGACCCTATAGGACAGAGTAGAACTGACTCATAGGGTTTCCAAAGTTGTAATTTTTTATGGAAGCAAACTGCCGCATCTGTCTCCTGAGGAGTGGCTCGTGGGTTCGAACTGCCAACTTTTTGGTTAGCAGCCCACCACTTTAAGCACTGCCCCACAAGGGTTACTCATATGCTTGATTAGGGGGACCAAATATGTAAATTTCAAACTACATACATCATACTATAAAAAACAGACATAAGTTATTTTCATTAACTAATGTTTGGGTATCATGCATTTTGGACAAAAATAATCTACCTGAAACTATTTTTGTGTTTAATTATAAAATAATGAGATAAGACAAAAAGTTTTGGACTGCTGTTTGCATCTCTCTGTAATTAATATATTGAGTGTATGGAGGATAATCGTTTCTGATAAGTTTTTAAAGGTTCTCTATGGTTGTCACTAGTTTCTCTTTTTTAATATTGAATATAATGCCATAAAAATACCCAAATAGGCTATTGGGTTCCCTGTGAGTCAGAATCAACTCGACAGCAACAGGTTTTTTGGTTTAATAGGCTAATATAAAACTTTAAAAATATATTTGCATATTTGTTATTTACAAAAATAATAATACAACAAACACCCATGTAACCACCACCCAACTAACGTTTTAGGAAATAAAACATTACCAATACTATGGACACTATAGAAGAATTTTGACCAGATGACTATAGCTTATAAATCTAATGAAGATCATTTCTGAGATATCTGTCAAACTCAAAACATCAATGTTTCTTATGCTTACTGTCTTTAACCAATTATCAGTTATAAGTATAAAGTAACAATACATGGCAAATTATAAAAACAAATTAAAACCATCATGGCAGCTTTCACTGTGTAAGTCATAAGCATGCTTACTCATTTGATTGTCTTCACATACTCTAAGAGGTTCTCAAGCAGTATTATTTTCCTTAAAAATATTTAAATAATCATTTAATTTATTAATATTTTAAAAATAGAACTTGGATTTGAAGCCTTTACCACCTGAATAACGTTACACTCCTGGAACACCTCTGAATCCCAACGATTTGTGAAATAGCTGCGTAAACTCGGATCCCTGACGAATGACAAGACATTAGAGACGAGTGGAAGAAAAGGAATAGGGATCCTGGAAACAGAGAACAGGTGTAAAGATGTACCCGCTACACCTGGAGAGCAACTCAGACTTTAGCCCTCCACGTTGTGGAGAATACCCTGGAGTCCAGAGAGTCAAGATCCAGTCATCTCTGCATATACTAAAGCATGCAGCGAACATATAACGGTTCAATAAATGAGCCTGATGCAGCCACAGCTATCTATGAAGTACAGCTATCGAGGTTCCAAATCTCTTCAGTACCATCTTGCCACAGAGCCAGAATTTCCACCTAAACCACCAAAGGGCCACAGAATTAAAACTGTGGGAAAAATTTGGTCTCATAACTGGGAATAGTTGTTTCTCCTAGGAAAACCTGATTGTTTTTAGCTTACAACTGTGACTCATGAAGTTGTGATTATAGTTCTCTTTTGAAACCATTCATTAGAAAGCAGAGAACAAAACTTTTGGCTTCTCTGTATTGGAGAATACTCTGAGGAGGACCTCATGGATTCATTTGGTATATTAAGCTCCCTCCTCCTTTCATCTTTCCTACCTTGTATTCCCTGTGCCTCATTTTATTCAATCTAAGGAGCCCTGGTTGTACAGTGGTTAAAGCACTCGGCTGCTAACTGAAAGGGGGTGTTTTGAGCCCACCTGCCACTCTGCAGTAAAAAGATGCAGCAGCTTGCTTCCGTTAAGATTATAGCCTTGGAAACCCTATGGAGCAGTTCTACCTTGTCCTTAGGGTCACCATGAGTTGGAATCGAATCGACAATGGCAACAGGTTTATTTATTTCTGTTTGTTTATTTTTAACTTGGAGTCCCTGGGAGGTGCAAACAATAAGCTCAGTTGCTAACCAATGGTTGGAGGTTTGAGTCCATAAGGAAGGAAAGGCCTGGCAATCTGATTCCCAAAAATCAGCCATTGACAACACTATGGAGTACAGTTCTACTCTGACACACATGGGGTTGCCATGAGTTGGAAACAGCTTGATGGCAACTGTTTTTTTTTTTTTTTTTTTTAACTTACTCTATAATGATGCATTGTATATTGTTTCTGGTTTTTAAAGTCCTTCTGGAATAAGGTGGAATACAAACAGTCATCGGCTTATAAAGATGAAAAGAGCTTAGGGGTAATCCAGTCCTATCCTCTGTATTTTACAGATGAGAAATCATGCTCCAAGGTTTCAATGACTATTGGTTTATAGATGGGGGGGGTATTTAGGGAGCTTGAATGCAGTTTTCTGATTTTTCCCCAATATGGGGCCCTCCTATGACTTTAGATTCTCTTGCCCCCCTTGTTCTTAAGGTAGCATTGCCCAAGGGATGTTGACAGATGTTTACCCCTGGGGGTGGGGAGGGGGTGCTTCTTGTCCCATAAATTTGGTAAAGGTCATACTCTACATCTTACCTTGGAGAGTCATGAGATACATCAGCATTTTAAAATTCCAACAAATCCTTCATCAAGTAAATTGATTTAACTTTGTTTAACCCATGCCTCCCAAACATGGCTGGTCATAAGCAAAACTTTTTTTCTTTTCTCTTTCAGAGGAATGTCAGGAGTGGCGGGGCAGGGAGTAGGGGAGGGGAGGTACCACACTTTAGGAAGTACCAGGTTACAGCAAGTCCACCAGAAGGCAACTGTTTAAATCTCTGTGGTGGGTGGGAGAGAATGGCCAGATGCCCATTACACAGTCACTTCAGCCTGGATAGTGGCTGCTTTCAGCATTGGCAACTGCTGGCCTCAGGGCCCTCATACACCAAAAGGTAAGGACCAATCCAAACCAAAGAGGTGTGAGAAAGAGGCACAGCAACCACACTTGGCTTTCTTCCAGGGGCGCTCGGTGTGAGCCTGTGTAAGCATGGAGCCAGGGAGCACCCTGACAGCCATGGAGTGAGGTGCCTGCCATTCTGTTTGCCTCACAGCATCCATTCGGTACCTACTTCGAATTCTAGTAAATGTCATCAGACAAAAGGTGTAGAGTTCCAAAAATAACAATTTAACATGGTGTGTATACCTCTGTCGGGGAGGCTTGTATATTTATAGACCCCAAAGGGACCTGATAGTGAAGCCAGCTCTGATTGGCTGCAGGAAGCCCTAACCACGGGACTCTGGAGCAGACGGCCTGGGCACTAACATTGTCTCTACCCTCACTAGCTGTGGGACCTTGAGTAAGTTACTGTCTTAGTTTTCTAGTGCTGCTATAATAGAAATACCACAAGTGGGCAGCTTTAATGACCAAAAATTTATTTTCTCACAGTTTAGGAAGCTAGAAGTCTGAATTCAGGGTGCTGGCTCTAGCGGAAGGCTGTCCGCTCTGGGGGAAAATCCTTGTCTGTGCTTCTCAGTGTTCCTTGGAGATCTCCATGTGGCACTGTCTTTCCTCCATTTTTGCTTCCTTGTCTCTGTGTCTAATCTTCCTTTTTTACTTTTTATATCTCAAAGGTGATTAGGTTTAAGACACACTGATATGATCTCAGCAACATAACAAAGAAAACCCTATTCCAAATGGGATTACATCCACAGGTATAGAGGTTAAGATTCCAACACACACTTTTGGGGGACACACTTCGATCCACAACGCTTAACTTCTGTGAGCTTTAGTTACCTCTTCTGTAAAATGGGACAATAATAGTAACTGTACCTTGTAGGATAGTTAGATGGATTAAATGGGTTAATATTTTCAAAGTGCTTAAAACAGTGCTTACTTCACAGTGAGGAAAATATAAATATTCATTAAATAAAAATTTGTCATTAAGCACTTAACACCAATTTTCTGCTGTTGGTATACATTTCTTTTCATAATAGACAAAGACAACATATAACATTGGTGAAAACAAGTTCCCTCATCACCCTTCATTTTAAAGAAAGACTATCCTGCCCAGTTCTGTTCTAAGGCTACCCATGAGTCCAGCTGGGCCACCCTGCCTTTCAGGGGTGCACGCGGCTGACATAGCTGCCTGCAAGTTCCCACTGCTTTCTGGAGGGCTGTGGCTGACATGATCTGTAGAGCTGAGTTGTCATTAAAAAACAAAAACAAAAAAACCCATTGCCATTGAGTGGATTCTGACCGACTCATAGCCACCCCATAGAACAGAGTAGAATTGCCCTATAGAGTTTCCAAGGAGCACCTGTGGACTGGAACCGCTGACCTTTTGGTTAGCAGCCGCAGAGTTTAACCACTACACCACCAGGGTTGCCATTAGTGCATGCTAATGATCAGGCCTTGTGTACAGTGGTTGCCAGGGATTCAAACAGAACAAGAACAAGGAGACAGGACTGAAGGCACGGCTGCCAGTCACAGATGGCCCTGTAATTACCCTGCCAACGGCATCTTCCCAGGGCTCCTTGTCCCACTTCCACAGACAGTGCCTCAAAGGGGCTTCTGAGGGGAGAGTCGGAGCTGGCTCCTCCTTGCCTTGTCTCCTTCCAGAAGCCTTAACTCAGGTGTTAAGAAGAATGAAATACAAATGACTTTAAAAATAGACAAATTAAAACGCGCCAAATGAAACAGTAAGGGAAAGAGTTTGGTAAAGCCTTGGTTAATTTTTCTAGCTTGTTATTTGCTTGAAAATACCATCATATAAACCCATTTTAAAAGACTGTAAAGCAAACACATTTTAAAAGACTGAGAAATTAAAAAACAACAATGCAGTAAATGAATCTGAGTAATGCCTCAAGCAGTAGAGTAAAAGATCTGTTTAGTTGTATAAGGCTAATTCTTAGGTTACCTGAGAAGCTAAGAAGGATGAACAATAATCTATTGTATATGGATACTATTACCATTATAATTTTTGAAATCTCATAATTTATATTGTATAGCTCTTTTTCAGCTCTAGCTAGAGAAATATGAGGCATGGTTGGTCCAGTGACACAATTCTTGCCTTGCATGTGGGAAACCCAGGTTCGATTCCTGGCCAATGCCACCTCATATGCAGCCACCACCCGTCTGCCGTTGGAGGCTTGTGTGTTTCTATGATGCTGAACAGGTTATCGTACTAAGATGGACTCGGAGAAAGGCCTGGTGATCTACTTCTGAAAACGAGCCAGTGAATACCCTATGGATCACAGTGGTCCGATCTGCAACTGATCATGGGGATGGCACAGGACCAGGCAGTATTTCGTTCCATTGTACACGGGGTTGAAAACCCCAGGCAACACCCCTTCCCTCCCTGCCCCCCTTCTTTGTCTTGCTAACCACAAGCTTGTTTTGAGCAACATTTTTCAGGAAGTTGCAGCTAGTGGCTCCATCCACTGAACTAGCCCAAGCTACACCTTGAAGCATGCACAGATTGAAGAGATCACGTCCTTCAACCCACCCCGGACCCGACTGTCACCGGAAAGAACGATATTTCCCAGCCCGTGATTTCACCCTATTCCGTTTCAGAAGCGAGAGGTCCCACTACACGCACATGCGACGGAAGATGATTTAATATCCAGACCTCCAAGTATGGGCATGGGAGGACTAAGGGCAGAGAGTTCCGGGTACCAAACCCAACCCCAGACGCCCCTGGAAACAAAAAGCTCCCCAGTCCCTTGGATGGTGAGCACGTGGCCTTATGGTCACTAGACCCCACGTTGTTCCTTGTCTGCGCAGACAATAAATTTCCACTTTCTGTTTCCCTTGCAACTGGTGGTGTGGTGTTTGTCTTATTTTGATCGGCTAATAGGACAGGACAAGAGCTCTCATTCAGTTACAGGGTTACCAAGAGTTGGGGTGACTCGATGGTAGCTAACAACGAGAAGCATACACACACACACACACACATACACACACCACACGAAGCCCCCATGACCCTGGGACTAATAGGGACCATTCCAGTGTGTGGTCCCTGTGCCTGGGGAGAGGTGGGAGACAGATGAAGGCAGAGTTTCAAGAAGCAGAAAAACCCAGTCTCAGGCTTAGGTTTATATTTACACCAGTTCAGTTTCCAACATAGGGTTTGAATGTTGCTTTGAACATTTATTTTTACTGTTGTTGCATTTTAAGTTCCGAATGCTTGGGAGACAGCCTCTCACATTGTCCCTAGCAGTGCACCCCTTTCCTCAGGGCACATCTTTGAAGGCGACTTCATTTCTCCTTATCTTAGGCAGCACACCCTTGCGTCAGTGAATTACCAGGTGACTTGCAGAGGTTATTTTTCTTTAACACCAACACATGAATGCTAATGTAAGACAGACAGATGTGGAAAACAATAGGGAGCCGATAACAAAGCCGGTCTGGTGTTCTCACAAAGTAGCTTTCTAAATTTTCATGATTTTAATTGGTGCTACTACAGCCTTTAAATAGGTATACTGTTCTCTTAAAGACTTTTTTTCATGTAACACATGAATAATGCCATACTAAAGAAAATATCATTTAAAAGGAAACTATTTCTTGAAGTTATGACTTGCATCTACAGTAATGAGATCCAATTAAAGTATATATATTTTAAAAAACCCTCTAAGCTGATCTATTGCTTAGAATTTTGAGATTCATCACCGCTCTGCTATTTCCCCATTCTGTATGCACAGCACAGATTCCTGCCAAGGCTATTACAGAGAACAAACAATGTCTTCTCTGTCAGAACAGAGAATGAATAGTATCACGAAATCCTCCTCTAATGTACAGCCTACGTTTCCTCCATCCCCACCCCCTCAGAAGAGAATAACCAGGATGAGGACTGAGAGGGAAAGCCCCACTCTCCTTCTGCCAAACTGAAATCACATTCTAGAACAATATGGACTAAGGAATGTCAACTGTATATTAACTTCTAAACGTAGAAAGTTGACAAGCTTATTTTCTTTTAAATGGGGTCCTACATTTTTGCATTTCAGTGTGTATGTGTACACAAACATCTTTATCAGGAAGGAAGGAGGAGGAGTTTCATCCGATACAATTTCAGGGCTTAGCAAAAGAGCTTCTAGCTACAGACCGAGTGGCAAAAGGGGAACTTCATAGAAATGACACAGCAGTTCATGTTTAAAACACTGGCAGCTAATTCATGAATGCTGATGCTGACTCTGTATCCAGCTTCTTCTTTTGAGCCTTTATTCCCGCTAAGCTCATGATTCATAAAGAAAGCGCCTGCGGTTACTCCTCCGAAACGTACAGTATGAGGCTGACAGATTTCTCTTCGGAGTCTCTCCCTCCCTTTCTCTTTCTGTCCCCCACACACACCTCCCCTCCCCACAAAAGAGGCATCAAAGACATGATCTTCCAAAACAAGAACTTCATGAAGCATTTGTCCCGAACCAATAGAAGACTTCCTTAGTAGGTATTTTCAGAGAAGTGGTATGTGGATTTCTTTAAACTCATCCATATATGTAAGTCTTAATTGGTGTGAAGTATTATGATTGGGGTTTCTCTTTTCTTGTGACATCAGAACAGCACATATTTTATTTTAACCTCTAAAATCAATTACACAAATCATTCCTCATAAGAGAAATGCTATTTTTATAATCAAGCCACACTGACTTTTGTTTTTGTTTTCATGAGTATCTGAGAGAGATCAACATAAAGAAAGAAACGTAGCCTCCCCTTTCCTCCCTTCTTCTTATATATTTTTAGTATAGTACAGTTCAAAGAGCTCCCAGATGTGGCTGGTATTCTCCTGGTAACGCATTTAGAAGAGGCTGCTGGATACCCAAACAGCTCTGTTTTCTTCTCTCTTCTCCCTCCTTCTCTCAGATTACTCTAGGTTTGTATTGGACGGAACACAGCTAAACTTTTGTGTAGTACCACTGCAGCTTCCAAATTCTAACGATGTGTTCCCTTATTATCACTATGGTAATATTTACCTTGGAGAAATGTCCGAAAAAGTATTCAAAGTTCTAGCAATGTCTTCCCCCTTTGAAATGTTACTGTTGTAAGAGTTCTCTCTTCTTTCTTGGCCTATAACCAAAGAGAAAGAAAGTTAGAAAAGAAGGCAGATGGAGATAGACTGTGAAAGTTACTTTGTCCAGTTCACTGTAAACATGTTAGCAAATTCATGCTAAACATCGAACTTTATATTCCTTCTATATTCCTGAACAAAGCAAACTGCAAAGAAAAGGCAAAACTACACATAGTATTAAATAAATTAAAGCTTTGCTCTAAAATGACCGTCCAGTTAATGTCCAATCAAATGCAATTCAATTTACTTGATTTTCCATTTCTTTATTAGCTTAATGACAAATCCATGTATTACTCTAACGTACCACCCAAAAAAAACAAACAAACCTGTTGCATTAAGTTGATTCCAGCTCATAGCGATCCTACTATTAAAATTCATATGACATATCTTGAACTTGAGATAAAACAAGTGATTTATCTGAAAAGAACATTTATACACTTTGGTAAGGTAAAGCTGTGATTCAATTCTGAAAATTTCTTATTAAAAGAAACTGGTGTTGGTCATGTGGATAGTGCAACCTGAATGTCAGGGAGATCTAATTCCAAGTCATTCCTTCATCTATTCCATGTAGAAATGGGGAAGATGGGCAGAAATGGAGTAGACTACCGGGACGGATTCTCTTGTTCTCCCAATTCATCACTGCTCCTTAGCCCTGACCCTATCTGGGCTCTGCTCTATTTTTGGTGCCCTGTCCTTTCTCCATCTCCCTTTCCTCTCTAGTTTTCTTCCTGTCCTCTAAAAAATACCTCCTGTATTGAACATCTACTTTATGTAAGACACCATGATAGGTACTGTGTGACAGGGAGGAGAGAGGGAATGGAATGAATGAACGAATGAATGAATGAATACGTGTTTATACTCTAAGGAGAATATACTGGTTTTTGACTAAGATTCGGAGCTTCTCAATCGTTTAAACAGATCGAGGTACAATTCCTCATCTTCAATATCAAACACTGAGTAGGATATGACCCTTCTGGAGTTGCATCATGGAGTCCATAGGTGGTTTAAACTATTAAGCACTCGGCTACTAACCGAAAAGTTGGCAGTTTGAACCCACCCGGAGGTGCCTCAAAAGAAAGGCTGGTGATCTACTTCTGAAAGATTGCAGCAATTAAAAACCCTGTGGCGAGCAGTTCTACTCCAAAACACATGGGTCAGAATTGACTCTACAGCAACTAGTTTCATTTGTTCTTTTGTTTTGAGAGTTGCATCTATGGGTGTTCTTTTATTAGGACCATATTATCTTCTTCGGCTGAGTGTTGCTTTCTCCCGTGGCAGAGTCAGCAGATTATTTATATTACCTTGAGGTGTATCTATTGTTCCCTTGACAGTTATCAAGTGAGGAACAGCTGCCTTTTGTTTGCTGCTGCATTCAGGTGCATTATTATCTTCATTTTTTAATAAGTCTAAAAAGATCAGAACAAGACACACAATCATGGGCTGTCTTCCTCCAGCCCTACTCGAGATCATTCAACTGTCAATCATGTAAACTAAGAGGACAGGGCTTCGGTGGGTGAAGGGCGTGACGGAAAAGTGCCTTTCCCGAGCCACCTTTCTACTCTTTCATTGGATTTCAAATCAAATCTTCTTCTGAACCCTGGGAATACAAAAATACTTAGATGTGGATTCAAACTGTAAAGTTCTCCACTTCCCCACGTTGTCATGGTCAATCCCAGATAACTCTCCTTAATTAGTTGGAAATATGTGCAAGATTTGATGAGCAAATTAAACTGGTTCACTAAAAAGAAAAATAAACATTTTTCTTAAAGTGCTAAATATGACCAATGTGTACTGTTGTTGTTGTTGTTAGATGCCGTCAAGTCGATTCCGACTCCTAGCAACCTTACAGGACAGCGTAGAACTGCCCCATAGGATTTCTAAGGAGCCACTGGTGGGTTTGAACTGCCAACCTTTTGGATAGTAGCCATAGCTCTTAACCACTGTGCCATCAGGGCTCCCAATGTGTATTAGAAATAGTGTATCTAGATTCCCTCTCTCTATCACCAATATGAGTTGAGTCTAATTTGAAAATTGAACATGTGACTTAAAAATATGAACCTTGAAAACATCATGCTAAGTGAAAGAAGGCAGTCACAAAAAACTCACATATTACATGATTCCATTAATATGAAATGTCCAGAACAGGCAAATATATAGAGACAGAAAGTAGGTTTAGTGGTTGCTTAGGGCTCAGGTGGGGATAGGGAATTGGGAGTGATAGCTAAGTGGTGCCGGGTTTCTTTTTAAGGTAATGAAAATTTTCTAAAATTGGTTGTACAACTGTTAATACACTAAAAACTATGAATGTACATTTAAAATGGATGAATTATATGGTATATGAACTGTATTTCAATAAAGCTGTTACCAAAAAGTATTCCAAGAAATGTGGACTTTACAGTGCCATTCCTTTTCTAGATCAGTCTTAAACGATATGGGAAACCCAAGTGTAACGGTAGCTGGAATTACCAGAGTTGTTGCACTGAAGCAGGATGGCCTGGCTCCAGCGCAAACTATTATGTCCCGACTAAGACAATCACAGTAGACTTTCACTCAGAACTGAGAGTATGGGCCAGATGTTCCTTCAGGTGCTGTTTTATTCTCCTGACTATCTCTAAGTGCCAAAACCGAAAAATCAAACCTACTGCCATCAAGTTGATCCTGATTCATACCCTATAGAGTGGAACTACCCCATCGGGTTTCCAAGGCTATAAATCTTTATGGAAGCAGACTGCCACATCTTTCTCCCGCAGAGCAGCTGCTGGTTGCCAACAGGTGACCTTCTGATTAGCAGCCAAGTGCTTTAACCACTGCGCCACCAGAGCTCCTTTCTAAGTGTGGACAGCAGTTGTTCACTACAAAGGATTGTTGATCCAATATAATTGAAATCGTATGCTTTCAATGTTGATTTCTTTATTTACTGAATGGAATTTTAGGACTTCTGAAAACAGCTATCTACTCAAATATGACCACTCTACTCCCACATATGGGGCAGTGGTGGGGCAGTGGTGGTTCAGTGGTCGAATTCTTACCTTCCACTTGGGAGACCTGGGTTTGATTCCCGGCCAATGCACTCAAGGGCAGTCATCACCTGCCTGTCAGTGGGGGCTCGCATGTTGCTGTGGCGCTGAACAGCTTTCAGCGAAGTTTCCAGACTAAGACTGACTAGGAAGAAAGGCCTGATGATCTCCTTCTGAAAATCAGCCAGTGAAAACCCTATGGATCACAATGGTCTGATCTCGTCGTGCATGGGGTCGCCACAAGTCAGGGGCTGATTTGACGACAGCTAATAACAACCACCCCACATACACTAAGTCAGTAGAATACCAAGCTCAGTACTGTTTCTTCTGCACCTATTTCATTGACAACTTTTATGAGGATTGTTAGAAGGTTCTCAACACTGATGACAATGTTCACATGAAGGCCCAAACAAGTGAACTCTAGGACTTCATGGTGCATTTTACATAACTAACCTGGAAGCTTGTTCTGGCTCAAGTCATTTAGAGGAACTGAAATTGAGCTCAATTTCTGGGCCACTGGGACCCTGAGGGATGGGATATGTACCCGACAGATGGCTTGGTCCAAGCCCCAGCTGGCGTCACTGAGGAAAGGATTAAGGAGAATTGTGTTTTCCTCAAGTCATGTCCTTATAGTCCCTTTTAGGGAAGCGGTGATGATATTGAGACGGTACCTCCCTGCTGTCTGGGCAGATAAATACAGGGATTTAATAGCACATATTTGAGCAATCCTACTCCAAATTATTTTTTATTTATAAAAACTATACTTGGAGGCAAGATATATACTCAACATGAAGCTAGAATCAAGAAGGTCAATCATCAAATCTCAAATTTAACAGAAACTTAAAGATCACCTATAAATCAATCCCACTTGATGTTTGAACACTTTCTCAATGTCCCTCACATCCAGTACAATGTCAAAAGGGCTGGGTTAAATCTAACAGTTAAAAGTACTGAGCACTGCATGAGTCACAGTGCCTAACAAATAATAGTCACTCAATATATATTCACTGATCAGGTGAATTAATTTAAATAAAACCAGAGTAGACATGAGGATGTTGCTATAACAAGCTGCTCTACCCACAGTCCCTGAAGAGAGAAAGGAGTAGGATTATAAGTAGCTTATGATCGGCATACTTGCTGTCACAGCAATATTTCACACATGCAAATGTCATCCAAGTAAATACTATCCTTTACCCAGGTTGCAATAGAAGCAAACCAATAAATAAAACTTAGATCTGCTAATCCAGCCTATGGTAGGTTTCCTTCTGTAACGAAGGGCTTTCTCTAGCCTAAGAAATCCCTTTCTGTCTCTGGGAAGCTCTGTTAGATTTCAGCCAGGAATAGGGAATGTTCTCTACCCCAGTAGCTTCAATCTGGTTTGAGTCTTGATTCTAACCTGTAAGAATCTGCAGAGCAAGACCAAAGGTTTCCTCCACATGGCAACCCTTCAAATACTTGAAGACCCCTATTTAAACAAGTCCCTCTTGCCTTGATCTTGAGCCTCCTCTTCTCCACTTCCAAAATATAGTTTTGAGTGCCATCTGCCATCAAAGGGGCAGAAAGCCTATAAGAAGAAGGAAGCTGGACCCTGAATAGGCTTGCTCACAAGGACAGAGCAGACTGAGAGGCTGCTCCAGTTACAAAGTTCAATTTAGGAGAGCAGGCTAGCAAGCCAAGCACAACATCCAACAGAATGGTAAACTCAACCTGATTTAGGAAATAGTTTTTACCTCGGTTTGGAGTGGAACTCTTGGTGCCATATTATGGCAGGAAGGCAAAGCTATCACGGGCGAGTAAGAGTCTGGTGGTACTCAGGAGTCAGGAAGGTGGTCTGTTACCTTCCTGAAGGTCAAATCACAGCAACAAAATCTGGTCACTGGGCAGTGACTTAGGGTAAGAGCCACAATTCTCAAGAAGACTGCTTGGTAAGACCAAGACAGACTATGGTATTCAAAGCAGATACCTAGTCCCAGACACTTGGATACACAGGAAAAGAAAGAGCTGAAACTTGAAAGTTCAAGCGGTGAGTATCATGTGTGCCTGGTCATTACTCCTGAGACATAGGATCCTGTATCTGAAGGAAAATAAAGGCCACTTGGGATGCAATGGTTGTCATCCACCAGTAGTGGTAAGTACTAGGGCAATACAATTCTCAGCACTGGAGATGAAAATTCAAAAAAGAACTTCAGTTAGCATTTACCCAAATCTACCATGAGCCATCAGACATAAACTATGACGAGTGATAAGCTCCACTGGGTTATAGGGTAGGTTTAAACAAATTAAGTATTTCTTGCTTTAGAGAGAATAAATTCAGATTTGGAGAGGAAAAGATGATGCATATGCAAGAGGATTACGTGGTGAAGAAATGAAGAAGGCAGAAGGGGAGAAGTTGGGAGCTGGCACTTTCATTTATTGGCTATTTTCTTCTAAATGATTGACCTCAAAGGCAATTCACCAGATAGTACTTGATCAGTACACAGTAGAGCAGGACTCTTCTCCTAGTCTGGATACAACACTTTTATTCAGACAACCTACAATAACAGAAGCTTTTACCAGCTACATTATACCATTTACATACATGGACCTTGTACTTGACAAAAATTAAATCTAAATCTCTTTCAAATATGATACTGTTAAGCTGCATTTCTTCCTGATTGTCCTTCTGTAATTTAACTTGGGTGGAAGGGTTTGCTTACATTGATCCCTGTGCAATTTCTGCTTCTTAGATTTGGGTCATTGCCTCAACTGTCAAGGTGTTCCTGAATTCTGTCTCTGCCATTTATTACTTAAGCTCTCTTTCCCCAGCTCTGGACCGTGCATTTATAGTTTTACCCAAGTCTGGCCTGATGTTGACTAGGACAGGATTAAGTTAAAATATAAGAAACCAGCCTCCAGGAATAGAGCAATTTATTAATCAGCTCCCTCTGGATATATCTACCAAACCAGTTACTATTTCAGCTAATTATACACACCCACCAATTGTCCAAATGATGAATGTTAGCAACTTGATATATTTTTACTAAAAAATCAAACATATTCATAAGCTAGCACATTATTTATTACTCCATCTGAATTTGTGATGAGTTCAATACATTATCAAAGCATAGAAATTTCTTTCAATTATCATTTCAATATTCAGTCTTTCACAGTAATCATGCAAGGAAGTGATATTACATATGTTTAATTAAAGAGGTACTAAAGACAACATATGGGGGCATTGGTGGTTCAGTGGTAGAATTCCTGCTTCTATGCTGGAGACCTAGGTTCAATTCTCGGCCAATGCACTTCCTGCATAGCCACTACCCATCTGCTAGTGGAGGCTGCTATAATGCAAAGAACATTAGAAGCCCATTCATTTTCCAGATCAGTCTTAAACAAATATGGGAAACCCAAGTGTAATGGTAGATGGAATTACCAGAGTTGTCGCACTGAAGCAGGATGATCTGGTTCCGGTGCAACTATTCTGTTCTGACTGAGACAACCGGAGTAGAATTTTACCCAGAGCTGAGAGTACGGACCAGATGCTCTTTCAGGTGCTCCTTCATCCCTGTGACTATTTCTAAGCGTAGACAGCAGTTATTCACTACAAATGATTGTTGATCAATAATCATTAATGATTACTGGCCTAATAACCCTCTGGACCACAACAGTCTGATCCACAACATATCACAGGGATTGCACAGGACTGAGCAACGTTTTATTCTGTTGTGCATGGGGCTGTCATGAGTTGGCAGCCAACTGAATGGCAGCTAACAACAACAATAAAGGCAATGCGTATGGGCTATGATGAATGCTGCCATATTGGATAAACATAACTTGCAATACCTCCTTCTCCTTCTACCTAGAATCCTTGTTTTCCCATGGCTGTACTTTCTCCCCTTGCTCAGCTCCCTCTTGCTTTCTGGCCTTTTTTTTTTTTTTTTTTTTTTCCTGTTTCTCCCAGCCAAGCTTCTCATGTTTTCCACCCCCAGCTGCTTCAGCTCACACTTCAGCCTTCCTGGCATTTACTGTGTTAACAGCTCTAGCCTTGCCGCCATCTGATGTCTCCCGCTTCATTTTACACATACTCTAGCAGCTGAAATCCCTGATGTATGCCAAAGCAACCGTCCATTAAGAGAAGAGTGTTTTCTGGGGCTGTTATTTTCCTCACTGAGAACAGAGAAATTGGAGAGGCAAGAAAGGCTAGCTCAGAGAGGTACCCAAAAGAAGTCACTGTGAAGATATGATGTAGGCAAACAAACAATAAAAGAGAAATCCCATTTTTTCTTTTTGTGTAAACATCAGAGAGATTATGACACTGGGAAAATAATTCCTTCTGAAAATCCTCTCCAACGGTGCCATTTAATGGAAATAATTCCCTTTCCATGAGAAATTTATTTTTCTTGAATTTTAGAGACAAAAATCCTCCTGCACGTATCCTTATGGAATGAAACCCTTGAGAGTCGGAACTCGACAGGACTGCCTTGTTTTTCTGGGTCTCGAAAGTTTTCTGGCTCTGACAGGGTACAGGCTTACCATTTTTCTCTTTCTTGTTTAGTGGAAAATATTTGAGTGTTTCCTTCTCTGAGAGGTTTCTGCCTTACACAGGTTCTGGCTTTTGCAGGTTTTACTATCTACAATATACAGGATCCAGTTACGTATATATTAACAAACAGCATTCTATTAGCAATAACCTTCTATTTGAGAATATGCTACCATGAAAGAGGCTTAAGATGACACTATTTACTATAAAAGCCTTATCTGCAGGCATGTATCCCAAGCATGGTTTGGAAATGAATTTCTTACAGCTTCAATATTAGCAGAGAAGTAATCAAAAGCATCAAAGTGCTCAACAGGAAAAAAGAAAGTCTTTCTTATTGGTAAAGAATAGTTTATAATATACAAATTAGATGTATTTATGGAAACTTCTGTAGCATGCTTCTCAGACATCAAATATAAATAAGACAGCATAAATATTAACATTAAAAAAATTAGCTTCGGTACTTAAACATTGCTTTAGTGAAAGGGAAACATGTAAGCTGATTCTCCCAATTACTAATTTATAAATTGGTAGTAAAAACAAAAAAACTTTAAAATATTGCCCTTTAGGAAGTACCAACAAACATGAGATAACCAGAGCATCCACTTTTTAAAAGGTACCTAGTCAAAGAAAGAGGATATTCATGTCCTCCAGCACCTTCCACTCTGCACATCTGGGAAGCTGTCTTTTGGATTGGGATGTTACCTGCCATTTATATGTCCTATAGCTTTGGCCTGTCTTTGCCTAATGCATATGCCCACCCTGCCCTTGCCCCATGATAGTTATCTAACTGGCTAGCCAAGTGGCACGTTGCTTTGTCTATCAGAGGTCAGACTTCAGACATTTCTTGATGAGGAATGACTTCTGTTTTCACCAGTCTTGGGCATTCTGGAGGGGTGCTGATCTTGGGTCTTTCCCAGCAGAAGTTGTATGAATGGATGTCTTAGTTATCTAGTGCCACTATAACAGAAATACAAGTGGGCAGCTTTATACTCTCACAGTCTAGTAGGCTACAAGTCCAAATTCAGGGCATCAGCTCCAGAGGAAGGCTTTCTCTCTGTCGGCTCTGGAGGAAGGTCTTTGTCATCAATCTTCTGCAGGACTAGGAGCTTCTCCACACAGGAACCCCAGGTGCAAAGGAATGTGCTCTGATCCTGGCACTGCTTTCTTGGTGGTATGAAGTCCCCCCCCCCCCGCCCCATCTGCTCACTTCCCTTTCCTTTTTATTTCTTGAGAGATAAAGGGTGGTGCAGGTCATACCCCAGGGAAACTCCCTTTACGTTGGATCAGAGACGTGACCTGGGTAAGGGTGTTACAATCCCACCCTAATCCTCTTTAACTACAGGCAGAGATTATGATTTATATAGGAAAATCACAAAATGGAAGACAATCACACAATACTGGGAATCATGGCCTAACCAAGGTGACACATATTTTTTAGGGACACAATTCAATCCATGACAATGGATGTACAGGCGGGGGAAAGGGAGGGACATGCAAGGAAAACTTCCCCTTCTCCTTCCTCAGAACTGGCTGAGTTGTGTTGTTGACCTGAGGTGACAGCCCTACCTATGCAGTCAGAGAAGGAGGTGCCTTTAAGGTCTGGTGACTTGCTTAGGTTTCCACATTATTGAAAGATAACTGTCTGTAAAATGAGTTTCAGAGGAATGTGTAGGAGTGTGTGTGTGGGGGGGGAAGGATTGGTTGGCATCTTATAGATGAACCATAACTTTACAGAGCATGTCTCTTGATGAATGAATGAATTCAGGGCTTCATTCTCAGACTTTCAAAGATGTCTACAGATGCCACAGCAAAACTGTGCCATTGATATCATGCTTATGTGGCCATTCCCTCATTACTTGGGGCTAATTTTATGAGATACTGCCATATGTATGGCATTTCAATCATTTCTCTGATGATAAATAACTGCCAGATGATAGAAATTGAACTTTAGAAAAATTCTGAGAAACTTAATGAGATGTAATGCTTAGTATCACAGAGGCTGTCAAGGAGATTCATTTGAAGAGAAATACTACAAACTAATGTCTACTTAAGCACCCCAGCACGAGCTCTGTAGCAGTAAGTGCTCCGTAAATGTCAGCTGCATTCTTATGTGTAAAACACGGTGTGTTCAGTAAAGCTAAAGGTATCATCATCGACTTTAGTTTACTAAGCCACATCTCTACAGGGTGGCCACACTTGGAATACTGCAGTTTGTGTGTGTATGTATGCCTGTGTGCCACCTTTTTGAGCCAGTGCAAGAAAAATTGGTCAAGTTTCTCAATGTTCCAGTGAGATACAGTCCTGATCTAAAGGCACAGAGATGAGGAGGAGAAACACTCATGCATTTATTTATCCTCGTAAATAAATAAGGTTTATACATCAATCTAGCTGCTATGCTGGAGTTACTTCTTATTGTATTAACTGAATTGAACTTTGAAACAACAGCAGTTCACTTGATTCATTATACAATTGCAGAGAGGGAATTTGTATTTTTAAACATTATTTTCAGTAATAGCTTAAGGAACTAATTACCAAAACAACATGCAGCCGAATTAAAGAGAAAACTTCCAATATTCTTTTAATTGTGAGGCAGGTTTTGAGAGAATTCCATAAGAATTTGGCTTTATCACAATTACTAGCTTTTTTTTTTTTTTTTACTTTATTGTGTTATGTTAAAAACCAAGCACTTTATTTTCTTGGATCCTTCTCTTGGTTAATTTATGCTCTTCCTTTTCTCTGGAAAGTAACTTGATATCTGTACTTAAGAGTCTGTGCTGGTTTCTCTTCCACACTTTCTCACTCCTTAGTGTATATGTTTCTACCCTATTGTTTACCACTTGCGTATATTTCAGAGTTAGATTAACCTAACTTCATAGAGTTTAAAGTGAGCATCATAATATTTAAGCTCAACTCCTTACTTTACAGATGAGGAAACCTTGGCCCAGCCATGATCACACAGCTGTTTAGGGTCTGAGCCAGAAACATAACCTAGGTCACTTTTCATTACCTTCTGTTCTATGGCAGTGGTTTAGTCGATTCCTGTAAGCTACTCGTGTTTGTTCTCCCTCATTAGAGGAGAACTTGGGGGTAGTGTCCCCTCTCTTTTTTTTTAAACTTCATTCAAAGATTCTCCTACAATGCCATCTCCAGAGGAGATGCTTAAATGTGATTGTTTATGATACTGCTATTTTTAAAAGCAGATATTAGCAACTGATAGTATATGACTTCCTTAATATATTATTTTAAAAAGTCTCTTCAATTTATTTAACATTTAGAATATATTTCCTTTAACCTGTTTGTAAAAATAATTGGCATTCTGAATAACCCAGGCTTTATTTTCATATTGAAACAAAATACCTCTATATTAATTAGGTAATCAGATAACATTTTATGATTCTTCAATTAATCAAAATATTTTGACAACTGGTAATGAGAAGGAAGGATTGTTACTCAGTATTCAGATGTTCATCTAGGTCTTCTTTACAGGGCTATGCATTGTGTGAAGAGACAAACTTACTCAGAACACTGGTTGTGAATCCTAAAATAAATACTTTGGAGTGAAGCAAAATTTACTTAAAGAATTCCAAAGGACAGCACTTGGATGTTAAGATACTTAAAAAAATTAATTTATTCTTAATAATATAATTTTATTTTTTTGTGAAAAAGTTGGCATCTGCTGGCAACATCAAAATATTAACTTTCAAAAGCCAGGTGATGTAGCTAAATGGATAAAGTGAAAAGAATGCAGTTTTTTTTTTTTTTTTTCAATATAAAGATGATCTTTTTACGTCTCTATTAGTAAAGTTAATTATGCTCTGTGTTGTTTTCCTGGGCAGGTAATACATTTTTTTCTGATCTAGCCACACCCTCTTGACTAGCATTCATCCAAACTAATGGTATTTTAAGTGAAACGTGAAATCTGTATTCTATTCCTATGCCCCTTTGCCGAGCTGTCTGGTCAAAGAGGAAGTGTGAACCCACATAATTGACAGAGTAAGGCAGGAAAAGAAAAAGGAAGAAGAAAATAAGAGAGCAAAGAAGAAAGAAAAAAGCAAGCTTTAAAGATTTTGAACACCTTGGACAAAAGACAATTTCTATTATAGCTGGTAAAAGTCGCCAGATAACAAATGCTCCGTGGGGTCACATGATAGCATCTTAGCACATAAAATCAAAATAGCAGAGAGCAATTTTGATATCAACCTGCCCAAAGAGGGAAAACTGGTTTCACCCCCAAGACTAAAAAGAAGAAGAAACAAAAGCACCCCCTGAATCTAACTGTAAGAGCGAGGAGCAAGAAACACAGGAGCAGTGTTCTTGCTACAGGATCATGTTTTTTTTTTTTTTTTTTTGGTCTGCCATCAACAGGTGTTGCCATGGTAACTATCCTGTAGTTAAGAAATAGTAGTAGAGGTAAGAAAATGTATACAAAACCACTAGAGAGGAAAGAAAATAAGACAGACATGCTGTGGCAAAACTAACTTCAGACCTAACAGAATGAGCAACCAGAGCCCTGATGTGCAATTTATCAGATCTTCCTGTTGTCTGAAGGTGACACTGCAAGAAAGGGGGTCTGAGCCAGGAGCATGGTCCTTGGAGGAGCCACGGCCAGGGAACCATCAAGGAGCCCTCAGTTTATCTTAGGTGCTAATTTATATCCCCACTCCCATGTGTATATTTTAGCATTTGATGACTTTGAGGGAGGGCTACAGTAGGGTTGGAGCTCTGGTGGCACAGTGGTTAAGAGCTCAGGTTGGCAGTTCGAATCCACTAGCTGCTCCTTGGAAATCTTATGGGGCAGGTCTACTCTTCCTATAGGGTTGCTATGAGTTGGAATCGACTTGACAGCGATGGGTTTGGTTTTTTGGGTTTACAGTAGTGTTATCACAGTGTGTCTGGAGGTTCCAGATGGTGAACATATCAATGAATGACTTCTCCAGTGTACTTCTACCTCTCATAGGCAGCATATTTAGTGACAATTTCTCTGCCTTCTTCCTTTAGAAGGATAAGCCAGGGTTTGCATGCTGTGAATTGGTAAAGCAGTTCATTAATAGTGATTTTTTCTTATGAACAAGTATTTCTAGCTAAGTACCAGGCTATACCTTAACGCCTGGCTAGAATCGAAACCTTGTTTCTTTGGTTCTTCCTCTAGTGTCCTGACCTATAATGCTATCCCATAGATTTAACACCGTGAATCATGTTATTATTATTTATTCATTGGTATATTAATGTTATATGTTATTAATATAACATCAGGGATTATATATTATTATTTATAAAATCACAAATTGTATATTATTATTTTCATTTCTGAAAATAAATTCTGCATTTTTATTTTGTAAGCTATTGCTGGTGGTCCCCCAAAAGGGCACAATTTATCCCCTTCATTTACCAAGCTTTTTTGTTGTTGTTCAAATGACCACTACACTTTAGAAAGAAATAACATGGGTTAATATACTTTTGTAAAATCCGTGATTCTTCAAAATTAGGGAAGCAGACACAAGTTTTTGAAGGATGGAGTTGGAAAGGTTTAGCCTGAGAGGACAATCGTGTGGTTTCAATCATGTTACATTAAGGTTAGGCAGGCATCAGAGTGTCTTAGAAAAATGTATGGTTGAGGTATCAGTAGACACAGCTCTGAGACCTGGCTATCTCGTCCATTTCTGGAACTCAGTGTCCCTATCCATAAAGAGATGGAAACATTTCCTCCTTGGAAGGGTTGACGTGAGGCTCAAACAAGATAATGTATGTGAAAGCATTTTGCTCATCAACTATAAAACACTGTGCAAGTGGTATTGGAAATACTATTGTCGCTTGTTTTTCAAGCTTTCTGCTATGTCGATATTACCAGATGCACATTTTTTGATGATAAAAATAATAATAATAAATAGACCACGAAAATTTTCACATGATGTTTTCGGCAGGAAATCTTTTTCTGCAGTATTACTTGGAGATACTTATCTAATTTAGATGCCATTTTCTTCTATTAGTTCCCTTTCTTTTGATTTTTTGTTTTCAGGGTGGCAGATCTGTATCAGAGAGGCATGAGTGTGTGTGTGCATGTGCGTGTATAAAAGAGGAAGAGAGGTGAGTGCGAGGAGGAGATAAAGGAAGGTCAAACAAGGAAGGGAAACCAAAGAGGAACTGCTGACAGAGTTAACGGCCAAAGAGAAGGGTAAAGAGGGTTCCCTTCCAATTTCACAGATAGGTACCTATCCCTGATTCTGCTTACTGTTTTATTTGCAATCTGCAGATCATTAGGGATAGCTCAACGGTGGTCTTATATACTCTTTAGCAGAAACAGTTCTGGGGATGACACATTTCTGTAACTGACTCGTCTCATGTGCTTTGTGTCTCTCCATTCTCACGCCGATGGCCCCTGCCAATTGTAGTTGAAGGTGCATAAGTCCTTCTGTTTCTCAAACGATCTCATTTATAGTAAGATGCACACCTTCTGTGTTGTTGTTATTGTTGTAATATTTTTAAAAACAGCTTCCTTTTTAAAATGTTGCCCTTCTGCTTCTAAGTGTTTTGACTCTGCATCCCTACATTCCAACCCTCCCCGCCCCCAACTCTCTTCTCCCCCTTTCCCCTCTCCTTACCAGTCTGCATTTACCACAGTCGCTGCTGGCCAAGTTTCCTGGGTTCTACCTGGGTTTCTGTTTTTTTGTTTACCTCCTTAAATGTTAATCATAATAAAGTTCTAGTTTTGTTATAATACATGCTTATTGAAAAAGTTCGCACAATACAGAAGGATATATTACCAAAAAAATGAAAGTTCCTTTTCACCATACTGTCTCCATCCCATTCCCTTCCCCACAGGTAAGAAAGGTCTGGAAAGATAGAAAAATCTACAGGTATCTTCTTCTTTGTTACATATACAGCACTTTGAACTAGGCATCGTTCAACAGTTTCTTAGAGAACCACCTAAGTCAGACATACAATGTCATCTCATGCTTTTTAATAAACTAGAGAGCATTCAATGGTATGGCAATACCATAATATGTTTAGCCATATGCATGCTGATGGACATTCAGATTGTTTTTTGGTTTTCCTCTTGTATATATATCTCAGTACATGAATAGATTCCTAGAGATGAATGAATTGTTGGGTCAAAAGGCACATGCTCTTTTCATTTCATTCTCTCTCTGTGTGCCGACCTGAAAACAACGCTCTAATAATATAGACTCCCTGCAACTGTAAAAGAAGTATACTTCTCAGTTTTGTTGGGTTTCGCCACCAATCAGATTCATTTCTCTTACTACCTTCCAGGAATTCTTAAATACCCTGGACTGCCGATGGTACTTCTTCCTGATTTTCCAGTGCTGCTGTGGATTTGTTCTTTCTTTGTGTTCAATTAGATGAATTTGGCGAGTGAAGGATTAAGAGCAAGCCCATATTTCTGGTCCGTCATGGAAGACCCACATTACCTCTTGGCTGCATAGGCCCAGGAGGTCTCTGACTACTCTTGATGCCTTCGTATCTGTCCTCCATACAGTTGTCCAAATGACTTTCTAAAATAAAAATATCATCACACAACTTCCCTGCTTAAAAATCCTTCAATAACACCCAGTGCTTAGAGAGTAAAGTCTAAACTCTGAGACATCACACATAGCACCTTCCATCCACTGGCTTGCTGCCCTCCGTAGCCTCCTCACTACCTTTCCTATGAACATCCTATTGCCTTATCTGCTCATGTCCGAAGACACCAGGGTGCATCCTGTCTCTGTGCTTTGGAAGATGCTGATCCTTCCATGTAAGTTCCCTTCCCTCACTCCCCAAGCATTACTGATGTGCTAGAGCTCATCTCCTGGGTCACCTCCTGTATGAGCTGTTCTGACATCTGCCTTCCCCTTGAGCCTCCCCAGGTAATAACTGTCTATCCTCCTAAGCCACCTCTGTCTTGTACCTAGAGTATTTTGACATTATTTTGCACTTACTTTTATGCATATCCATCCCCCTCTTCTATGCTGTGAGCTCCTGAAGGGCAGAGCCACTGCACTCAGATGTGTCCCAGCAAAGTCCCTGGCACACAGAATCTCCAGAATGGGACTCTGTTGAGTGAATGATACACCGGTGCCATTAGAAAATAAAAACTGTGAGCAATGTGTTGTAGACTTGATCCTGTTAAATGTCTCTCACACACAGAGGCAGAGGAGAGAAGGTCAGGGCTGACTGCAGGTGGCTGACACACACCATAGGTAATAGCTAAAGGGTACTTTTCCATATACTGAAGTAGTGGCTAGTTTCAGCTTGTTATTCTTTTTGATGCCATTTGTTCTTCTAATCAGTCATACTCAGAAACTAGATTTTTCCATCAGATACTGCAAACTTTAACAGCTGCAATGTCAAAGATAAGTGTTTAGATAAAGCTGCACCATGAGACTTGGACCCTGATGTCCACTGTCTGCTTCCGTCATTTAAGAGTGGTATATTAGAGACAGAAAGAAGATTAATGGTTGTCAAGGGCTGGGGCAGGATGGGAGATGGAGAGATTTGGAGGCGATGGCTAAGAGATGAGGGGTTTTCTTCGGGGGTTACGAGAATATTTTAAAATTGACTGTGGCAATGATTGCAAAACTTTGTGAATATTCTGAAAGGCATTGGACTGTAAATGTGTATTATATCTCAATAAAGCTGTTTAGAAAAAAAAGAGTGGCTCATTAAATTCACCCTAATCTACAAAAATTGCTGTTAGAACAAGTACTAAAACGTTCATGCTGATGAAATAAGTCTTCTACACTAATGCAAATGAAAAAAAGAAAAGGAAAACTCCAAGAACATGGCCTGTGATGTTTGTAGCATCATAAAGTACACGTAGCAGCTGACAGACAGTGGGGCATTTCATGTCAGGGCCATTGATCGGGCCATCCTATTGCCCACCTGTAGCACTAGGTCTCAGAACTTTCCTTTTGTCTTACACTATTCTGATTCTCTCTTCTTTCTCTCTGTGTCATTAGAGCTGCGCTTAGTTCAATGAATATTAGAGCTGGGAGGGGGCTAAGATAGTCACTGGGTTCCAAAACCTTCATTTTACCAGTGAAAAAAGGATGGTGAAGGACAGACCTCTTAAAATCTGCCAAGTTTTAGGCAGAGGAGGAGATATCAGTGGTGAGATGACCTCTGTGTTAAAACAGTTGCATTTGTCAGACAAAGGAACACGAAATCTCTAATACTTGCCAAGCTGTTCAATAAGTCTTCTGAATAATCAGGGTAGTAAACAACTAAAAACAGACAGCCTGTTACGTGTTCATATACTGTTTTATATTTGCTATCTATCATTCAAATGCTGTATCTTCCCAATAAAATTTCCACCTCACTGATGACACGTAAGGTAGCCGATCTCTTTCTCTCTCTCCCCACACCCTTCCTGTCTCCCACCACCATTCCATACCCAAAGCATTCAGCAAAGAGTTAAAAATTGCCTTATGGGGTATAGGATACACCCGACTTAGAGATCTTTGTATTAAGTGGCTCTTTTTTAGTAACCTTGTTTTTGGGCAAGCATAATTTACTGTATGAAATAACAAAATCCATATAATAAACCATTCCATAGTAGATCGTTACTGCTCTTTGAAGCCCCATTTCTAAGGATTTTATTTTGGAGATACACATACTATAATCACTTAAATGACAGAAGAAGCCTTCGAAATCAATTGGCTCTGGGATCATTAATGTATCTGAGCATGGCTCAAGGAGCTTGATTCCACAGGACCCACGATATTGACACATACTCCAAACTTCCATTTTGAAAACTATCTCGGAACTAAATCTCCTTTACGGGTAGCTTTTAATGTAGCCACAAACAAGATTTTATCATGGAAAGGAAGGGAATAATTTCTCTCTGCAACTTATCCTTGCATAGGCTCCAGAAATTACTATTTACTATTGAAATCTGATGATCGGTCCCAGAGTTCAATATATACTTGGAAAGACTATAGCTAAATGTAATTAAAAAGCAAAATAAAAACCAAACCCAGTGCCGTCGAGTCGATTCCGACTCATAGCAACCCTACAGGACAGAGTAGAACCGCCCCATAGAGTTTCCAAGGAGCACCTAGCAGATTCAAACTGCCGACCCTTTGGTTAGCAGCTGTAGCACTTAACCACTACGCCACCAGGGTTTCCTTAAATGTAATTAGGCAAGACAAATTAATTAGCCAAGACAAATTATAGTGAGAATAACATAAATACATGAAAAACATTCTCAGAGTTCAGTTACGCTAGGACACAATAAAGGAATGGGAGAAAAAAAAAAAAAAAGCTCTCTGCTATACACATCCACAGAGAAATCCTCAGATATGCCCACTTGCGGAAAGCTCCTTGGGTAGGGCGGTAGCTTCCCCAGTTTCTGCGGAAGGGGCTTCCCAGCCCCTCTGTAACCTCATCAACCAGCCAGGGCTCTATACATCACAAACTCACAGTCGCCCCCTGCATGTGCCTTTGCTGGTATCATTTATGCCTGGAATGTTCCTCCCCCCGTCCTCCAGACCACTTAGCTCAGTCCTGCCCACCCATCTCAGTAAGTCTTGCTCATTTCTTTCTGTCCTTAAATTCTGCCCAGTTCATTTAACATCAAATATTATATTACCTGGCCTACATGGGGTGAGGAGTCTTTGAAAGGTGCAAACAGTTCAATGCTTGGTTGCTACCGGAAGTTTGATGGTTTCAGCCTGCCCAGAGGCACTTTAGGAGAAAGGCCTGGCAAGCTACTTCTGAAAAATCAGCCACTGAAAACGTGATGGTATACAGTTCTACTCTAATACACACGGGGTCACCACGAGCTGGAATCGACTTCACGGCAACTGGTTTTGGTTATTGGAGTGAATCCTCTTTTTTCCCATGTTTCAAACTGTAACACTTCTGGCTCTTCCCATCTCTTTATTTATCCCATCCAAACCAGCAATCTATCTGATGCGTAACTCAGAGACATAAACTCCTGGGCTCAGCTCTGCCCTTCTTCCTCTTGGGAGTGAAGCTGGTCTCTGGGAATACGAGCTCTCCTCTGATCCTTGATACCATAAACATGAGCTGATCCTCTGGGCCACAAAAGGCCTGCCCCGGCCACGGTGGCCTGTGCTTAATTCTGGGGTTCCAGAAACCCTGGTGGCTGGCGTAGTGGTTAAGTGCTATGGCTGCTAACCAAAAGGTCAGCAGTTTGAATCCACCAAGTGCTCCTTGGAAACTCTATGGGGCAATTCTACTCTGTCCTGTAGGGTTGCTGTGAGTCAGAATTGACTCGACAGCAATGGGACTGGTTTAGCATTTTGTGTTAGCAGAACAAATAAATTCTGTCCTCTAACCTGGCTTTTACAAGTAATAAAGGTGGCATTTTAGCTGTATCTGCCAATTATTGTATCCTATCTCTTAACTTTTTCAGAACTTAGGAGTGGCAGAGGGGTGTCATTATTGGGGATTTCATCAAAGACCCTAGCATCACTCATAAATGTAAATATACTAATACTGATTAAACCAAAAACCAAACCCGCTGTCGTCGAGACAATTCTGACTCATAGTGACCCTAAAGGACAGAGTAGGACTGCCCCATAGGGTGTCCAAGGAGTCACTGGTGGGTTCGAGCTACTGACCTTTTGGTTAGTAGCCAAGCTCTTAACCACTGCACAACAAGGGTTAAAAATTGATGTGCAATTGTGTCCTATATCCCTGACTGCACAAAGTTTTGGGATGGCAGGGTCATATCTCATAAGCCTTTGCAGCCCAGTGCTTTTATCACAATGCCCAACATACAGTAAAAATAAATTCAAATACCTTTCATCATGGATACATCATCTAATTCAGAATACATGGAGAGGATTCAAAACTAAGAACTATAATACTGTGATTCCAGCTAATGGTTATGGTTTTATTAATGTATTTTTGGTATCACTTATCAGCAGGATTAGCATAAAGTTAATATAGGCAGGATTAGTATAAAGTTAATACACGCTACACGCAGTGATCCTGCAGAGTAAATTTAATCGTACATTGAGCAAGAAGAAAGAAAGATAAGGCATATACTGAGCAATTTTCTTCATCAAAACCCGTAAGATCTCATTTCAACTGAACCCTGTCATTAAATCTGCAGCATATCTAAGAGTGAATTTTATATGATATATACCCTAATCTAATTTTCAAAGCATGATGGAAATCCATCAAAGTTTTCCTTTGCCTACGTTTTAAACCTTTGTATTATATGCTCTATTATCCTTTGCTGATTCCTATTCACATATGCATAGAAGTTATTAATGTACATTCTTTCTAAGAAATAATAGAGTATTTAGCTGTCTAAGTATATGCTTCTGAGTGCCACTCTCCATGGAAAAACAAAAGTAAATTAAATACCCAAAGAAATTACAATTATGTCAAAACAAATGCAATGTTCCAAAAAACTTTATAGGTCAAAAAATTTGTGATTACTGATTTTTCTTCAATTTATAACACACTTGTTTTTTTTTACTTAAATATGCATTATTGAATGCAGGTATTAACATTATATAACAACACAAATAAAGTTAGTAATAATGCTTCCTTATAAAAAGCCATTCCAGTTTTCAAAGACAAGTCACACATTTTTACTTTGACTATCACAGTCACTCATCATACTGACAGAGCAAACATCAGCAGACTTACTCTATAAATGGGGAAATTGAGGCTCAGAGAGGTTCACTAATGTTCCCGAGTACTGGCGGGGCTGGTACTCCCAGTAGTTAATCATCCATTTGGAGATTTGATAAATAATTATTGAGCACCTAATATACAACATAGCCACTGTTGGGACTGAGGACAGAGAAGATCCCTGCTTCCCTGGTCTCCCCCCAGGTTGGTCTATTTGGACATAAGACCAGTCATCAATAAGCTTATGGCACATTCAGCATACTATTTTTACTTTACTATGGATAAAAACCAAAAATAAGTTTACAAATATTCTTCCTATATAAGCAAAGACTGCCTTAAAATTCATACAGCTTAATCATTTATTTTAATAATTAAGAACATGTGTGATTGTTACTCCCCAGTGCTCAAGCTAGAATGATAGCGTTTGAATTAAAATTGATACTTCAAATTAAAAATATCCTTTGACATTTTTCAATGAATCATTTAATCTTATATCAAATGAATGAGAATTTAATCACATAAATTAGCCGATCTCATTCATATACCAAAATGTCAGAATGTATCTAATGAAACAAACGTAGATATAAGCATTCACAGGAATAGTGATGAGAAGGTTGCTGGAGAAGACAAGACCCTCTCCGAAATTCGATTTTTTGTTTTACTTATCTAAAAGAATAGGGATCTGTAAGTCCCAATACCACTCTGCAGTTCTCGAGCCACAATTTTTTTAACCTCTTTTTTTTTTTAATTGTGCTTTAAGTGAAAGTTTACAAATCAAGTCAGTCTCTCATACAAAAACTTATACACACCATGCTACATTCTCCCAGCTGTTCTCCCCCTAATAAGACAGCACACTCCTCCTTTCCACCATGTATACCCCCTGTCCACTCAACCAGCTCCTGTCCCCCTCTGGCTTCTCATCTCCCCTCCAGACAAAAGCTGCCCGCATAGTCTCATGTGTATACTTGAGACAAGAAGCTCACTCCTCACCGGTATCATTTTCTGTCTTATAGTCCAGTCCAATCCTTGTGTGGAGAGTTGCTCAAGTCACAATTTTAATGTGAGGTTGCCCTTTCATTGTACAGGCTGTTAAGTTATAAAGTGTGAGAGAGAAAAGACCAATGCTTAGTCCTGAAGTGAAAAGGATGGCACCCACATTTATCTATCTTTGGCCATAAGTTAATTCATGGGTAGTAAACACATTAGATTTAAGGCAGGTTTCCTTCCAAGTAGGAAAACAAATACATAGACAAACAGACAAGCAAACATGTCATAGAGAAACCCAGCAGAGGCAATGATTGGAGAAAAGCAGGTACTTGAGTCAATCAGCCAGTGACTTGATAAGCTGGTGGAACACAGTAGAACATGTGCTTGTTATGAATGACACAGCTACCCACCACTGCGCACCTCCAAAATTTATCAATCTTCTAAAATTGAACAAATACAGAGGTGTGTCAAACTGAATTTTAGTTGTTCCTATCCTTCCACCACTCTTTCTTTCTCTATAGAATTGAAATATTATATTTGTCTTAACGGTACACTTTTCTTGAGATAAAGTATATATTTTTAAAAATCTCTTAATGAATGCAGCCTTATTTCTGATGTAGAGTATATTTCTGTACAATCTGTAATCTGTCCCTGAAATCTCTTAGAATGCTGGGAGAAAGGGCTGTGATGCCAACTTTATCACATGCCCCAGTCAAGTATCATCCTGGTGCCTGAAGGCATTGGTCTCTTATGTAAAACAAGCACCGTGGTATCAGAGTCCCTGTTAGACTTGATAAGAGGAAATAGAAAAGTGAGAACGCAGAGAAGTCTTTGTTTATATAAATCACTGTCAGGTGCACTTAAAAAACTATTTAATGCTTTTTGAAACCATGAGGCACCAAACTGTCACGTAAATCACTAGAGAATGATACGTGTCCTTGTGCATGTCTCTATTTGGGTAGGGTTAGTTAAAAATCTCAATCTTCTGTTCAAATTTCACCATGTTCTGTGGTGTATCATACACACATTAGATTTTGGCCATGCAGAAAAAACAGCAGAAGAGGCCTAATAAACAAAAGGATTTTAATCTGAAAGTCCATCTTCAAGCCTGTCATTAGGAGTAGTGAATGTATTGTCCAACATAGAACAATGAGAAAATGAAGGTTATGAAGTTCTTAAGACAAATAAGTCACAACAATTTTTAGAAAGTTACACAACTTTGTAGAAAACAGAAAAACCAGTGAACATTAAACTCTATTTATTGTACTGTAAAATTTCCTTTGATCTTTAATTTATAGAAACATCTACAAAGTTGTCATCTGTGAATACTGTTATATACCATTTTCAGTTACTGCATCAAATATGTATTTCCATGTATCAAAAATAGTTTGCATATGTCATTTAAAAATTATATTTTATATCCTTAGTTGTTTCCTCACTGTTGAGGCAAGTAGTTTCCAAATTTTCATTTTTACAAAAATGTGTTGTTATGAATATTTGTACTCTAGTCTCAATAACATTATGATAGAAAACACAGCATCCTAGAGAACCAAAAAAAAAAAAAAAAACCAAACCCACTGCTGTTGAGTCAATTCCGACTCATAGCGACCCTACAGGACAGAGCAGAAATGCCCCATAGAGCTTCCAAAGAGCGCCTGATGGATTCGAACTGCCGACCTTTTGGTTAGCAGCCGTAGCACTTAACCACTATGCCACCAGGGTTTCCTCCTAGAGAACAGCCACTTGTTTATCAATGTTGACATTACTCTTCTACCACTTAGCTAACTGGAGCACTTGTGAGTGACAAGGACATCAGATAATCCAACAGAGATCAGAGGTGCTTATCATACATAATTAACAAGCATAACATGGTGGTGGCAATGATAATGATAACATCAAGGACTACTACCACCACAATTTCCTGAGCGCCCACCATGCTCCGAATGCTTTGCAAACCTTATTGCTACTCCTTACAATGACTTTTGTAGTTACTGACAGTTAACTTCAACCTTGGTACTCTGAACAGTGGCCCTTAGAATCTTCTTGTTCTTGCGAAGTAAGACACCCATTCATGAATGAAGGAGGGTTAAGTGTTTCCGAGGGGTTAAGTGACTCACCTAAAGGTATACAACCTTCATTAAGTCCCACTTCTAAGAGAATCCTCTCTCTCTTTGCATTGCCATGAACTGCCTAGTAATGAGAAACAGATCCCTGGCTGGGACTATGTTTGCGAAATCCTATTCACTGAAGCCCTGAAAGTGATTTTGAGGTGAGACCTTGTAGCAAGATTTTTCCATGCCACCCTCTGGCTTCAGTGGGAGGCCTGCCATGGGCACCACTACCACCAGCAGAAGGAACAGTAAAACCGTAACAGCAGCAGCGACCACCACCATTGCAAGAGGCCAGCTGACAAGCAGGGCGATGAGGCCATATTTTAGCTTAATGTCCTTAACTACTTACTTTTTTCTTTAAGTATTTCAGCTATTTTGTAGTCTGATATGTGGGTGACGTTTTTCTCTAAATCAGAATGTAAAATCATCTTTAGTTTGACAGTAACTGAGCTGCTACATTGCTTCTTTACATGTCTGATCAAAATATAGCTCTAGAAAGTCTACAGATAATTTAAATTTCAGGAAGTATTTGGAGAAGCTTATTAATGCATTACACAACCATTAACCAAGAAAAATACTAATCTTTAAGATCACTGTTGAGCATGGGGAGCTATTATCATTAGGATTATTTTGTGAACTAGCCCAAAACCTTATGTTACACAGAGGCTAATGTCTTTGCTCAATGGATTAGAATTAATTTATGACCTCTGCTTTTGACTTAATGCTATAAACATCTCTGTTGTTCCTGAAAAACAAAGACTGCTCCCGCATGATTTTTAGGTAGGGAAATTGAAATTGAAGTACTAAGAAAATATTTGCTGGAGGAGACAAATGCCCAGATCAAAGACGCTAAGACACCGAATGGATATTTATTATCCAAACTAATCCTTTTATATTTCAAAGCTTATTTATTTTTACTATGCTCTTCAATAGTTATTCTAGCATAAATTTAAATTCATAAAAAGAGAATGCAGAGTTAACAGTGTCAAGAGCTTTGAAGTAATATTCAAGTAACGCAGATGAGGATTAAAAAGCATTTGTTATCTTTCATGGTCGCTGGCACATATATGTTGCAGCTAAATTTTCCAGCCCTGGAGGTTTACTGGCAGGCATTTGAGCCACGTTAGTTAAGTTCTGGCATTGTGGTGCATGCTGGTGCAACTGTCTAAAAAACAAGGAAGTTGGTCTGCACCACATTTGAGCGTTGAGGGCCATTGGCATGAGGGGATGCTTCCCGGAGGAGTGACTGTGTGGAACTCTTGTGCTTTTGGCTTCCGTACATCCAGATAAGGCTTCCAAGTATGTTTACTATTCCCTTCGTGTTAGTGGGAAGGTATGGTTTCTGGCACTTAGAAATATTCAAGTAAATGAATTATTTTTGGTGTGAAAACAGTTTATGATGTACTTCCTGGGCCACGGTACTGATAGGTACTATGTATGTGATGAGATTTATGGAGCATGGGACTGATATGGACCACATGTATTATGTGCTTCATGGAACATGGGACCAATATGGACTGCTTGTATTAGTCACCTCCCTGATGATATCTTTTATAAAGTGCTCACTATAAAGTTGAGTAAGGTACTTTATGGTTTAAGTGTAACCAGGAAGTGTGATACACTTCCTGGACCACAGTACTAATACATACCACGTTTGTGATGTACTTCTTTGAACATGGTACTGATAAGGACTGCTTGCAATAGGCACCTCATTTCTTCAAATAATAAAAAACTACCAACAAACAATGATTCAGCAGGCATTCCATCTGTGAATAAACATGGCATCACCGAAAAATAAAAAAAGAAAAAAAATGAATTTATCCATGAAAAGGTTTCTGAATATGTCCTTCAGATGAACCAGAAAAATGATAACCTAATGTTAGCATTTTAACTCCACCCAGCCCCTGGCCAATGCGGCCCTGCATAAAGAACTGAGATTTAATTTTTAAGCATTAATGATAAATAATTAATGATGCCACTTTAAAGGGACAACTCAATAAATCAAGTAGCCATGCTCTCTTCATTATATTCAAATAATGAAAGTACAAAATTGTCCAATATTCTGACTTTACAGCATTCCTAAATTGACTCATGAAACATTCTCTAATATTGAGAAATGAATCCATCTACATGGCTTACTTGATAAAAAAATAGAGGCCTATAAATATTTATCTCTCATTGAATACACTTTATGGCAACTCCTAAAAGACTGTAAAGGAAACCGCTGGTCTAATTGCAGGTGGGGTAGAGAATACAAGAAACATTAATGTTGGTTACTTAAAAGCTTAGGTTACTGTCCTCAAGGGGATCAATAGACAGGACTTGGAGACAGATTAGGCATGAGCAATAAAAGGGAGAAAAGCATCTTGGGTAAAAGGTGGTGCTGTTAACTGGAATAGGAAATTCAGGAGGAGAAACTGATTCCACAGTGGAAAATACACATGAAAATTGGAGTTTGGTAAATGTTGCTTTTAAGCTGAATGTTGGAAACCCTGGTGGCGTAGTGGTTAAGTGTTATAGCTACTAACCAAAGGGTCGGCAGTTCAAATCCGCCAGGTGCTCCTTGGAAACTCTATGGGACAGTTCTACTCTGTCCTATAGGGTAGCTATGAGTCAGAATCGACTCAATGGCACTGGGTTTGTTCTTTTTTGTTTTGGTGGGACATGAAGGTAGAGAAATTTGGTGAGTAGCTAAATTTATGAATCAAGATCTCGGGAGAAAGGTTGAAAGTAGTGAGCAATATCTGGGGTATGCAAATGTTTTTAGTAGAGGACAGGAGAGTAAATATTTCAGGCTTTGCAGGTCACACAAGCCTGTTGCAACTACTCAACTGTGCTGTTGCAGCACAAAAGCAGTCACAGAAAATAGCTACACAATGAGCATCGCCGTGTTCCAATAAAACTTTATTTACAAAAACGGGGTAGGCCAGATTTGGTCCAAGAGTTGTACTTTGCCAACCCCTGAATTAGATGATAAATGAAGCCCTGGGAAATGGATAAGATCACTGAAGAAGAATGTATGGAAGACAAATTAATATGATATGAAACTTGAAAACATCTACATATAATTATGAATTTCTATTCAGTTCAGTAAGGATATGTACTATATATACAAGGTATTGACTTGTAATCAGACCCCACCCAAAAAAAAAAACCCATTGCCATCGAGTGTAATCAGAGAGGCAGTTCAAAAATCCTGAATCTGATTTATACTGTGTGTGAAACTGGGTGAGTTTTTTAACCTCTGAGCCTCAGTTACCTTGACTACGAAATGAGGATAGGGATGCCAACAGTTAACCCTAGGCACAGTGCTAAAGGATACGAACTATTCCTACCAATTCTCAGAACAAGGCATTATTGTTGTTGTTGTTAGCTGCTGTTGAGTCAATTCTGACTCATCATGGCAACTTCATGTGGGCAGAGAACTGTTCCATAGGGTTTTCAAGGCTGAGACCTTTTGGAAACAGATTGCCAGGCCTGTCTCCCAAGGCACCTCTGGGTGGGTTCAAACTGCCTGTCTTTCAACTAGTAATCAAACACTTAACCATTCGCGCCACCTTGGGACTCCTTAGGTACTGTTATCTCCTCTTTTTATAAATGAGGACACCCTGGCACAGAAGAACAAAAGAACACGCCCAAGTGATACAGCCTGTAAGTGGTGGAGGTCTGGTTCCAGCCCAGGCAGTCTACCCTAGACCCCTTGCTCTTAATCATACCTGCACCTCAAAATGTCACAATGAGGAGTAGATAAGAGAAAGTGAAGCCTTTTATTATAGTGCTTTGTGTGTAGAAAGAACCCAATAAGTAGTGGCCATTATTATTATTATTAACCCTGAACGAGGTTAACAGGCTAAGGATACAATGATGAGTAAAAAAAAAAATGATGAGTAGGACACTTAAATTCACTGAATTTCAAACATCAGCTTTAAAAGGGGAGTGGGGGGAGTGGGGCGGAGTGGGGTGAGGGGGGCATTAGGGAAGGAAATAGTATCAGCTTTCATTACTATCTGCCTGGCATTTGTTTGTTTTTACCAATCATTTCTTATAAGGTTTGGTTTATTTTTATTTGTGTGCATACATAGAAACTTCCAGAAGGATGGTTTCTATGTGTTGCTGGTGTTCAAACCTGATGTACAAATACACAGGTTCCTCTTTTAGGACCATGGCAGATATGTTTTCACAAGCATTTAGTCTTGGCAAGAACTGGGATTAGAGTTTTGGAAAAAAATTAATAAAAAAGGGTTGGGTAGGGGGAGCTTCAACAAAGACATTTCTGGCCAGCATCCACTAAAGTCCAGCTCAAATCTCCCTTCATTGCAAAGAGTTCTATGATTCCTTCCCTGATCCTCTTCTCTTGGCACATTTTTGATATTTCTTAGGGCAGTATTTCCTGTTAACAGTTTATGTTGTTCCTGAATAAAGAGTCCCTTGACTGATGGGATTGGACTTTTTACTTTTCTTGATATGTGAAACATTGGCTAGCACAGGGATTAACATATGTGGTATTAAGAAGTACAAAAGAAGGTCATTAACCCAAATGAAGTTAAAACCAGTTCTTAAATTTTCTATAAGAAGAAGGACCCTGCAATGCCTACCAATAAAATGGGTAAAATATTCAGATCTGAAAGAAGAGGCATGGAAGGCATAAATAAGAGAAAATATAAAGGTTAGATTATGTAAGGGCAAACTGCATTCATAGCATTAAAAAAGGTATCTGCTTATTTCTGTAAGTATTCTGTATAACTACATACCTATTCCTTTAATAACTATCAGCATCTTAAATACATACTTTATTGCATAAGGACTAAATAAATGTCAATGTTTGCCAGCACAGCACAAAATTCAAATATGCCTTGGGGGCTATGTTAATGCCAGGGTACTAAAAAGACCAGTATTTACAGCATAAAACATTAAGCATAGTCCCTACTCAGAAGACAGATGGGACCCTATAGATAGACACCAAGGGGTCCTCGGTCAACTTTGGGAAGGCGGGTAAACTACCTGCAATTATATGCAATACTTTTCTCTGCATGGGCCCTTCAGTGACACAGCCTAGAATTATCTTTAGATCCTTAAAGGAGTCTATTACCTCCTCAAAAGCTAGGTCAAGCTCTACAAAATGGCCTCTCTAAAGCACATTTTCAATCTGCCCTAGTGGCACAGCTGGAAACCCTGGTGGCATAGTGGTTAAGTGCTACTGCTGTTAACCAAAAGGTCAGCAGTTTGAATCCACCAGGTGCTCCTTGGAAACTTTATGGGCAGTTCTATTCTGTCCTATAGGGTCGCTATGAGTCGGAATTGACTTGATGGCAATGGGTTTGGTTTTTATTTTTTTAGTGGCACAGTGGTTAAGAACTTGGCTGCTAACCAAGGTCAGCAGTTTGAATCCACTAGACGCTCCTTAGGAACCCTATGGGGCAGTTCTACTCTGTCCTATAGGCTCGCTGTGAGTTGGAATTGACTGGACAGCAACCGGTTTTGTTTTTTTGCTGGTTTAATTTTAAAAAGAATAGAGAACTAGGTTATTAATCCAAATTAGGCAAGTGAATATTTGTGTCTGCTCCACCCACTGGCATTAGATCGAAACTCAAAATTCTGTCCATTAGTGAGAAGCCAAGTTACTTTCCCACCGTTTACTCAGGGAAACATACCCTTTTAACCTAGAATTTTTAAATAATTCAGTGTTCAGGGATCTGAGGTATCTTTTTATAGAACTCAAACAGTCAATAAATACCCCAAGAGTTGAGCATTTCTGCAATGCTTAACTACTAATTACTATACCTTACTTGTAAATTAATCTGTAGAATTAATTCTAATTTAATAGATCAAAGAACATAGAATATTCTATAAGAATACTTTGGTTTTTAAGATTTTTTTGAGGTGAATTACAGCAAGTTGATGGCAAAATTAAGGTAAGAATTGAGAATTCCTACTCTTCAATTCATGGGCAAAAATCTATTCTTTTTTAAATGAAAAGCTTCTTAGCATCTCTTGGGAGAGAGCCCTATTCTTTCCTTAGAACAAAATAAATTTCTCTCAGGGACTGGATTTTTAGAAACTTTATGGCACTTACAAAAGGCTTTTGATATATCCCCCTGCTAATTTAATTTCCTGCCTTTTCTCTGTTAATAGCCAGGACCAATTGGAATACTTTTTCCATATTATTGAAAATCAGTGCACAGAGCTGCATTAATGCTGTGAGGCCATTAAAGTACAAGAGGTTACTACTTTGAAGTGTAAAAGATGGTTGAAAATGAGCTGACCTTCTGAAATTAGGAATTAAGTAGCAATGGCTCTGGGAGAATGGGATTCAAAAGGTATTTTCTGTTTTACCTGAAACTGTCCAATGAACATTGTCTCTGATGACCACAGAACTAACATTTCCTTATGTTAACCTGAGATGAGGGCCCATAAAATCATATTCAGGCTCTTCAGCAGCTTCTTCTCACCCTGAAAGAATAGCTTCATTCATGCATATTCCAATTTATATCTGTTTTGCATAAATGAAGCAGACTTCGTAGGAAAGATCTGATTCATTATCATGTAAAATACAGCCATTAGCAGAAAAATCTAGTAACTCTTTTCCCAGACACAACAAGATAGACTGTCAGGCTACAGGGCATGAGTTGGGAGATGAGAGGTGGAGTGTTCCTGTAAGAAGGAAGCCTTTATCCTTTAAGAGGTATTCACAGGGGTGTATTAAATAATAGGACCAAAAATGGAAGTTACAACTGGCCATTCCTTGAGTCTATCGTCAAAAGCAGAAAATTCTATCTGATTAACCCTTAGCGTTAACACCGGTGTAGGTAATTCTTAACTGTGTATATATTTTTCTTAAGCTTTCTGTGGTTAAAAAATTGGATAGGATTCATTTGCCACAAATGCCTGTCATGCTAACATATTAGATGTGTTATCATCATCCTACCAATCAGATACCACAATGAAGAAGTAACTGCTGGTTGATGACGCAAAGGCAGGACACTAAGTACCACAGGATTCCAAGGCACTGGGAGGCAAGGACAAATCCTGGCTCTGGGCACTGATGATGATCAAGGGTGAGCAATAAGGGAAAATCCAGAAAGAAGCAGATTAACAGAGCAAACATTTAATGAATGCCTATCAGATGTCAGGTACTGTGTTAGGCACAGGGAACACGGGGTGAACAAAACAGCCAAGGTCTCCGCTACTTCCTCACAGGTGAAGACTGACGATAGACACTGAAGTATCAGATAAACCAAGCCAGCTGCCATTAGCTCAGTTCCGACTCATGGTGACCCCACATGTGTCAGAGTAAACCATGCTCCGTAGGGTTTTCAGTGGCTGATTTTTCAGAAGCAGATCTCCAGGCTTTTCTTCTGACGTATCTCTGGGTGGGCCTGAACCTCTAATCTTTCAGTTAGTTGCAGAGTATGTTAACCATTTGCACCACCCAAGGACTCCAACGTATCAGATTGGGAAAATAAGTTTAAAAGGTAAAACAGGAAAAAAAGTCTTGGGGGTTTCCTAAGCCCAGGTGCTTAGGGCAGTTCTCGCTCAGGAAGTAACCTTTATGCTGAGGTCTAAAATTACAAGAAGGAGGCACCCTCTAGGCTTCTAACCTATAACAACGGTTTTTGGTGGGAAAAGGGTAACAGATGGCAAATTGGAGGCAAATGATTCAGTGTAGTAATTCAGTAGTTTTCACCATTCTCTGTGTGCTTGAGGCACATTTTCAGCTGTTAAAACATTTTTCAGATTATACAAAGCAATTCAAAATCAATCAACAATAATCACAATTCAGTCACTAATGACAATTCAGCTAACAATGTCTCAGTCTGTGAAAGCACCCACACTCACCCCAGGAGTCACCAGTTTGCCTTCAATTCTGAGTTTCTATTTGCAGCATATTCCACACTCTCATACACTCTGGAGGCAAATGTCTTACTTAAACAGGAGCTCTTTCTTTAACAGAGGTTCAAGAACACACTACATTCCTTTGCCTATACTTGCTCTTCAGTCTGTATCATACCAAATAATCTGTCTGGCTTAATATCTGTCTAACAATACCTTTAACTGTATATATATGTATGTGTGCTTGTATATGTATTTCATACGCATTATATGTATTCAAAGAAGCCCTGGAGGTGCAGTGCTTAAGCACTTGGCTGATAACAGAACTCACCAGTCTGAACCCACAGGCCACTCCACAGGAGAAAGATGTGGCAGTCAACCTCCTTAAATGTTACAACTTTGGAAACCCTATGGGGCAGTTCTACTCTGTGCTATAGGGTCACTATGAGTCTGAATTGACTCGACGGTGTAACAAATGCCACTCGGGTTCTTGTCTTATTAGCCGATTGAAATAAGACTGATTGCAAGGGACAGAAATTGGCAAGTTTATTGTCTGCGCATACAAGGAGCGCGTGGGGTCTAGTGACCGTAAGGCCACGTGCTCCCTGACTAAGGGGGCTGGGGAGCTTTTTGTTTCCAATGGTGTCGGAGGTTGGGTTTGGTACCGGGAACTCTCTGCCCTTAGCCCCTCTCATGCCCATATTTGGGAGCACGGGGTGGGGGGTGTCAGTTGAAGGATGTGATTTCTTCAATCTGTGCATGCTTCAAGGTGTAACTCGGGCTAGTTCAGTGGACAGAGCCACTACCTGCTGAGACTTCCTTAAAAATGTTCCTCAAAACAAGCTTGTGGTTAGCAAGACAAAGAGGCGGAGAAGGGGTGTTGACTGGGGTTTTCAATATGGCTGAGCAGCCTGTTTCAAGGGCAATGAGTCTGGTTTTTTTGACTATATATTCAGCTGTGGAAAAAATACATTTTAAACATTTGTATTTGGCAGCACACCTTTGTGCTATGGAGCATTGAGCGGGCAATGGTGAAAAATCATGTTAGTGAAATGGCAGACCCTGGTGTGCCACTCCAACAGTTTCTAAGTTTTCTGGCTACCCCATTATGAAGCATTTCTAATTTCTCACAGAATTCTCAACTTCTTGTTTTTTCCTCTATATGAGGTATTGAAAAGTTTTTCTTTTTTTCTCTTAGTTAATTCTTCATATTTAAAAGCACCAGAGACATGGTTAACTTGGTACTTTTACTGGTGGTCTCACGGCTATATTGAAAATCTATTTTAGAAAACATTAAGACATTAAGAGAGCTTCCTGGTAGGCAAAGTGCAATACCATACAGAAAGTTTAGTTATTTACTTTAAAATCTACTAAATAAAGGGAGAAGGGGAAGAGGAAGAAGAAAGTGAAAGGAAGGAAATATTTAGGTGGTGGAATAACTGAGCACTCCCCCCTTCCTCCCACTCATGAATAACAATCGAGCGACTTAGTATTTTAAAATTAAGAACAAAAACCCTACTTGGAGCTGGGCCATTTCTCCTGGTGAGCCTGGAAGAGCCATTTACAGTCTGTGTGATGTCTCTTCTATTCAGGCAGACTCAGACAGGGCCTTTAGTGCTTCTTAGGTGCTTGGCACAATACTGACGAGGAGATGGACAGTCTTGTATTCCCAAAGTGGCATGCTCATAAGAAAAATATCCTTTTCCTTGTCATGAAAAGGACTATAGGCAGCAGTCACAGCTGTTTCTGATGGGAAAAGAAGCTATAATCAGAGCATCTCCATTTTGCCCTTGCTGTTAGCCTGACCAAGAGCTCTGTGTGATGGAGGGAAATTCTTTCTCCATGGGTGGGGACAGTGGTTTCCAAAAGATGAAGTGGGAGCATCAATCCAAGGAACACAAAAAGGAGACACTTGGTCACAAAAAGGGGATGGGGCTAGGGAGGGGAAGCAAGCACAGGGAGCAGGGAGCATCCACATGTGGAATACTGGAGGGGCCGCTGGGCCCCTTCCTGACAAAGTCCTAGATCTAAGCTCTGTCTGTCTAGACACCTTGCTATCATCCTGAGATCTGACAAATGATGAGTAAAACTTGCTACAGGTTTTATCTGATGGAGGCTGGAACATCAGAAGACATCCCAAACCATCATTCTGTGAGACTCTAGGGCACACAGAGTTGGGTGGGCACTGGTCATCTCCTGTGCACTGACAGAAGAACCCTGGAGGTGAGAGGCCATCCAAACAGCTTCCCTGATGCCTGCAGATATGAGATAGGCACATCCTGAAAAGGAAGGATTTAGCACAACTAGGTCACACAGCAAAAGTACTAGAAACTATGGCTGATCCGAGAAGTCCACTGTTCAAAATCATCACATGTTAATAATCTGGATGTGAGGGCTGCCCTGTTACGAGAACCATCACTCCATTGATTACGAGGGTTGATTTGGTGAGTTAAGGGGGCCACTAAAGGAAATGAACATAGGGTCAAGGACAGTGACCTTCCTAACTAGCTGCCTCAGGGAGCACATAATTAATTGATTTTTTTAAAAAAGAGCAAAAGGGTAGTGTTACAGAATATAAAGCTTACTATGTTTGTTGTTTTGTATATTGAAGGAATGTTAAAAAGACTTTGGAGGATTTGCGAAAGCTGTTTAGAAAATATAACAAATAACCCTTAACATAATGGTTAGATTCCAAACAGGTAACTCCTTCTTCTTCAAACCAGTCCTCCAGTGTCATTTCTACCTCAGCCAATTCAGGTTTCTGCTGAAGCAGGAATCTATGATGGGTAACTTCAGCCTTGGTACTCCAACGGGTGCCTCTTGGAATTTTCTCATTTTTGCCAAGTAAGACACTCACTCATGAAATGAACAGCAATGTTCTTAGAGCTTCATGGGGAAAACTTTAAAGCATAAACATGCTACCAGGTTAAAACAACACACACTGAGCTTCTGTTAAGGATGATGGGAAAATGTGGAATCGGACAATGGTGACGGCTGAACAACAACAGGTTAAGCACAATGAATGTCATTGAATTATACCTGTGAAGAATGCTGAAATGGCAAATGATTCATTATACATATATTTACAAGAAAAAATTTCAAAACAACACAACAAATGTTACTGGCAATGAACAGTTATTGTTGTGAAGGGCTTTTAGATACTTTCATCTTCTAACTACTACCTAGGACCCTCTTCTGAACAGGCTCACATTGTTACTATTGATAGAATGGAAACAGCTGAGACCCAGAGGGATAAATGGTGAGGGCTCAAGTCCTGTAGGAGCCAAGGCCAAGCTGAAGCTCTCAAGCAAGTGCTGAAGATCCCGGCCTCTAAACGCAAGTTGTACAACCTCACTGGCTCCGAAGTTTCTGAGAAAATTGTAGCTACTGGTAGCTAAGTCTAATCATATAAAATCTCCTCTTTTCACAGAAAATCATGGACTTTTAAAACTGGGAGAAATTTTATCCTTCATAAAAATATAATCCTCACTTTATTAATCCCCTTTTTCTCCCTCTTTTTTGAAACATGAACTAGCTAGTTTTAAAAGGAAAATGGGAGTCTTGATATATCGAGCATATGGAAGACAAGCATATGCCTGACAATTTCACATACCCCTACTTACCTTTATTTTAATGAACAAACAAAACAACAACATAAGCAAAAACCTTAGCCCCCCAAAAAATCAGTAGCTCACTTTAAGCCACACAGCAGCCAGAAGGCAATAATGAACCTGGCATCTGGGTTGCCTGACTATGACCAGTTCTTCTATGCTAAGATCAGATAGAAAAATAAGATATGTAAAGCTTCACGTGATGATAATTTTAGCCACTAGATACATGTTTTAATCACAAGAAAAATCAGTTAAGGTTGGAGGAAAAATCTGGGACATATTTTCATTAAGTTATAAAAAACTAGTAATTTCTATGTGCTTAAAACCTTCTAAAAGAGAATTTTTTTTATATATATACGTTTGCTGTCAAATTAATTCTGACTCATGGTGACCCCATGTGTGTCAGAGAAGAACCGTGCTCTATAAGGTTTTCAATGGCTGATTTTTTGGAAGTAGAATGCCAAGCCTTTCTTCTGAGGTGCCTCTAAGTGGAAGTTGAACTGCTAACCTTTTGGTCAGCAGCTGAACACATTAACTGCACCAGCTAGGAACTCCAAAAGAAAAGATAGTATAATGTACACAACAATAGACTACATAAAATATGCATGCGTGTATCAAAAAAAAGTGAACACTTTCAGAATGATACATGATTTATATGTCCTAGCTACGGAGATAGTAGTAGCTATCATTCAAACCAAAGTGAACATGCTCACGTAACCACTCCTTAGGTAGAAAAAGCCCACCCTTTGGGATCCCTGCACTAAGAGGCAGAATCACAGAGAACACATCAACAGGGCCAGCACTTCCTTTGGGAACGAGATGACAGACTGGGTATCAACAAGGCTATCCAGCCTAGTGTTCTGTGGTGTCTCTGACCCATTCACAGCCCCAGCCTGAATCATGCTGCATTTAGGTCCATTTGAAAAGTAGCATAGAAGGCAGAGGAATGAAACTTAACCACATACTTAAATTTCCTTTTTACACCAGGAACCGTGGCAAACGCATTTTCAGGCTTATGAGGTTACCCTCTAGCATCGGAACATTGATTTTTGAGTCTTAACAAAAGCTCTCCTTATTGTGCCTGCACCACAAAACTACGCTGCTGTAACTCCTGTCAGACATCATCTTTGCTTTATGAATAAATAAACCGATGCTCTAGGGAAACATTGATTTAAGAGGAAAAATCAATACACATCTAGCATGTGGTCGACTCAAGCTTTAAGGCTACTTATTCCCAAAGTACAAGAGATTATTAACTGTAAAACCATAATTTCTTCTTCCTAAACACAGGTTTAAGTGCAGGTATGTGAAATTGGCAGGCATAATACTTACCTTCCATACCCAAAAAAATGAAAACCAAACCCTTTGCCATCGAGTCAATTCTGACTCATAGTGACCCTATAGGACAGAGTAGAACTGCCCCATAGAGTTTCCAGGGAGCGTCTGGTGGATTCCAACCGCTGACCCTCTTGGTTAGCAGCCGTAGCTCTTAACCACTACACCACCAGGGTTTCCTAATAAAAAAAAAAAAAAATTCCCCTTTTCGTTTTAAAAGTAGGTGGCCAGCACTTCAAAAAGAAGAGAAAGAGAAAAAAGGATAGACAAAGCAATAGTGACAAAATCTTGATAATTTTTGAATCTGGATGGTGAGTATATGAGGATTCACTGTACAACTCTCTTGAACGTGTAAAATTTTTATTAAAAAAATTTGAAAAGTGAATGTTGGCTTTGAGAAAACTCTATACGGCTAATATCAACCAAGACATTGACAATGGTTCTCTTTGAGTGATGGGCTCATAATTTAAAAAAAGAAAAAAAAAAACGGTTGTCAGAGAATTGACTCTGATCCATGGCGACCCCATGTGTGTCAGAGTAAACTGTTCTATAGGATTTTTAATGGCTGGGTTTTCTGACATAGATTGCCAGGCCTTTCTTTTGAGGCACCTGTGGGTGGACTTGAACTATCTGCACCATCTAGGGGCTCCAATGGGCTCACAGTGAAGTTCTTTTCTTACTTGGGATTGTCGTATTTTCCAAGTTTGTATAGTGAATACACACACGTGCACACACACACACACACGAAAGACATATATAAGAAATGTAGGGAAGGATAGGAAAATAATAAATAACAAAGATGAATTAAACTGATTGCAAAGTATTTTGCTGACTACTAGCCTAGAGATAGCTAAATTCATATAACGGCACTTATTTGTATTCAAAGCCAATTCTTTCTTATGACTCTTGGATGTTTTCCAGGGCACGAAAGCCAGTTATTATTAAAATTGACTGATTTCAAAAATAAAATGAGTAGCTTACGCTGAAATTATCCTCATCTTGGAAAGTCAAAGATCAAATACAAGACAAAAGCTGGCTAAAGCAATCATTTTTCTCAGCTTTGCAATCACCTTACAACCTAAGCCTATTTTCACAGTGAAGACAGTTGTTAAAGTTCTGACATGCCCTGCTGTAACCTTTGATTACAAACCCACTCCAGAAAGCTAAGGCTCTTGCTTTCTTACTCAGAATTAGTTTGAATTAAAAATGAATCCCATTATTTTTCCCTAGCTCCTCAAAGATGTAGTTTAACACTAATTGTGTTAACAGCCGCCTCTCCAGAAACACGCTCATTTGTTGACTTGGATTAGGAGCTCACATGCTGTAACAATGACAGACTGTCTCCCTGGACAATTACTGATTCTGCCTGAGTTCTTATTGCTTGTCTTTCTGATAACTGGAAAGCCCAACTCTGGAAATTTGAAACACATTTCCAAGATAGCCATATTAGAAGCAAGAAAATGGGCTGGGGTAATTAAAATTTTGAATCCCAAATTAAAACATAACAAAAGTAACTACTATCATCACCAAAGCTGGTGAGGATTCTGGCTGACTCTACTTCCAAGGTGGAAATGCTACATAATCACAAATTCCGAGAATATCTAGCCACGAGAATGCTGATTATCAGCAGAACAGGGAAAGGGGCTGTGAGTCAGTTTTGGCAGCTCTTCTTTAACGTGTGGATGCTTAGAGCAACAGCAAAAGCTAAACATCATTGCGGAGAAAAATGTTCTACCTGTAGTCATTTAAAAAGCACAGCTTGAGATTAATTACTTTCCATGAATACTATCTTTTCCATTATTACAGGTTCAGAGATAGATTTATGGAAAATCAGAACATCTACTGTGTTTTACTATGTGCCGGGCATCTATTAGATGTTTTAGATACAAAAATAGTAAGATCTGATCCTTGTCCTCAAGTGTAGTACCTACAAGAGGGTCAGACATAAAAGTGGATAGTTATATTACAATGTGATGAGTGACACAATTGGGGAACTGTGGGAGCCTGGCTGTGTCTGGGGGAATCACAGAGGGCTTCTCAGAGAAGATGGAAATTGAGGTGGATCTTGAAGGATGCACTGGACTTTATTAAGACAAAAGAGGCAGGGGCTTTCTCAGAAACGGGAACAGCGTGTGCAAGCACATCTGTGCCTGGAAGGGCATGCTATGTTGGGAACGCCCAGAGAGACTGAATCCAAATGAAGCACAGATGGCAAAGCCAAGGAAGGCAGGTCAGATCGTGGAGGTCCACACTGGGGTGGTCTGGATTTATTCTCAAAGTTACAGGGGCCCACAGAAATCGTGAAGTGGGAAATCACGTCGTACACTGGGGAGCAGAGTACCGAGAGTGGGAACATCTCTCAAATGAGACCTCTGTTAGCTCAAGCAACAGACCAGTGAAGGGTTGATGAGGGCTGGACTAAAGCAGTGGCCGTGGGAGACAGATTTGTGACAGCTGTCAGTTAATATTGAAGACCTCAGCAACCTCCAGACACTGTTCTTAGAACTTTCATATATTTTCTTAAATCCAGAATCTGGTGTGGACTGGATACGGAGGGTGAGGCAATGCCAAGATGAAGATTTCTGGCTTGCGTTATGGGGAGGAAAATGATGCCGTTGACTGAAATATTGATTATAGGAGAAGAAATCCACTGTAAGTAGAGAACGAGTGAGGGGCAGGAGGGTAGAATTTTGAGAGGTCCTTGGGACATACAAATGAAGATAACCAAGATGTTGGGAGCAAGAGTGTGACAGAGGATAGGCTGGAAATTCCAGGTTAAATAAAAAATGACAGAAAAAAAAATCTTCATCTAGTAAAACTTAAGCAATCAGCCATGTACAAAAAAGTAGCCGCACCATACAGAGCCTTCCAGAAACTTGGGAGGACTGTGATTCCACTTCAGAAACATCTGATACTTATTCTAAAACAATTCTGGAATTAAATCTTAATTGCCCCATTTAACTAGAAAATGTACTACATTTCAGGTCCACAAATAGAATGTCTAAGGCAAGCAGCTCTGCTAAACTGGAAATGCATAAGAGAAAACAATATTTAATCCCTGAGTCAAGATTCCAGTCAAATGTTAGGCGATCAGAAGGAGAAACGTTTAGTGTAGACAAGCAAAGCTCTTAATGCACTGATCCTTCAGCCTAAGTTAACTACAAAAGGCGGGCTGTTTTCCAGGATCTGCAGTTATATTTAGAAAGACCGTGTCCTCAGAGGGGAATTAAAATGACCCTGAAATCGCTCCCTGCTCTCCTAAGAGGAAAGGGTTAGGAAGAATTTCTCAACAAGCTGAAGGAAAGATGTAATTAAAAGACAGTGCCCTATTTTACAAGATTCCTTCTGTGAAGACATTGTGAAAATTCAGGCCAGATGGACTCCTTCCTTTCCGGTCGTGGAGGAATTAGATAATGACGTATAATGGAAATGGGTCATTCGGGTCACACCACTTGAGGTTTGTAAATCTTTCAAATGGGTGGCCATAGTGCTTCAAAGTCCAAGAATTCATTATAAAAATTGATAACGATGCAGTAAACTGTTGAAGTCAAACAGAATATCTTTGAGTCAAATTGTCTTTTGCTTAGGCTGGAGATTTTTGTGGATTTGGCTCCGTTCACAGATGACCCAAGGTCATTAACCAATTTTTTATATTACTTTGTTGTTGTTGTGTTAGTTGCTGCCAAATTGGTTCCGACTCATGGCAACCTCATGCGTGACAGAGTGGTCTTGCACCATCGTCATGACTGTAGCACTATATTGGACAGTATCCTGCTGTGATCTATAGAGTTTTCATTGGCTAATTTTTGAAAGTAGATCACCAGACCTTTCTTCCTAGTCTGTCCTAGTCTAGAAGCTCTGCTGAAAACTGTCCACCACGGGTGACCCTGCTGGTATTTGAAAAACCAGTGGCATAGCTTCCAGCATCAGAGACAATAACATTACTATCAGCACTAATGGGATTACTAATAACACTAATCATGATAACAGTAAAGGCAGCCTCATATATATTGTTGTTGTTATTGAGTGGTGAGCACTGTCCAAGGCCTTTACATGCACTGTCCTACTAGTCTTTCCATCTCCCCTTTGAGGCTATCCAATTATTATCCCCATCTCAAAGATGAGGAAAGAGATTACAAAGGGCAGCCATTTGCCCAGTTTCACATAGGCACTACCAGGCAAGGACTGGGTTGTGGCCATCACAGACCAGAGGGAAACACCATGTTGCAGGAAGCATGGGTGTTGGTATCTCAGTCTTTAAGGCAAAACATTCACAGAGCTACATTCAAAGTCACACCAGCTAATTTCCTTCAGAGTTGTCAGCTTGGAAGCTGTGTATCTGCAGTCCTATGACTCAAACAGACTCCCCAAATGAACTGTTGATGCTTGTTCACAAAGCTAAGTTAAAAGCAAGGTTGAATAAGCCATACTGTAGAATAAACCAGATAAATGAATACCTTGAAATCACTCTTTCCCAGCTCTGAAGTTGAGTCAACTGGTGAAATAAGAGAATGACCTGGCGTTTTCTGGAAAGAAAGCACAAGAGGAAGCAATTTCAAAATTCCGGACTTATGTATTGGATTATAATGACAATCACTGAGGGTAAAATTATTACTTATTCATTTACTTACTAATGCTTTGGTCAATAAAGAAAGCCACTGAAAATTGTTTAATTGACATTTAGTACTTCACTACTATAAAAAAGAAGAACATTAAAAAGCAAAAATTAAAACTTGCTCTTAAAATATTCACAGACCAAATTTTACATGTGTAGGAAAATAAACATGATGCTTTGGTCACATTTGCTCCCAGTGATTAATACTTCATTACACCCATGCTCTGTTTTTCCTTGTTGCCTCAACCCATCTCTTTCTCACTGACACTTACGGGTACAACTACGGTTAGCACCGGCACTGCAACCACACACTCAGATAGGAACGGCGCCCTTCAAGCTGTACAAGGTACCATGGATTAAGACAAAACCAGTTGCATGCCTCAAGAAGATGACAGTCTTGCCAAAAAAAAAAAAATGGCTGAAACAAAATTGTATAGAACCATGTGATAATTATAATAGACTTAGCTGAACTATGTCTTCATCTTGAAATAGGCTATACTTTTGTTAACATGCTATTATGGATTGAATTCTGTCCTCCAAAAAAAGATATGGAGAAGACCTAATGTCTGGTACCTGTGAACGTGACCCTGTTTGGAAACAGAGTTTTTGAAAGTGTTATAAGTTAACACTAAGTCATAACTGTAGTAGGCTGGATCCTAGTCCAATATGAGTGATGCCCCCATAAAAAAGGAAAAGGGACACAGAAAGAAGATGGCCATGTAACTATGCAGGCAGAGACTGAAGTGACAAGGAATGCCAAGGATCACTGGCTGTCACCAGAAACCAGAAGACAGGTGTCCAACAGATTCTCTCTCAGAAAGAATTAATATGGCAACATCCTGACTTCAGGCTCCCAGCCTCCAGAACCGTAAGACAATACATTTCCGTTTTTGTAAGCCACCCACTTTGTGGTACTTTGTTACGCAAGCCATAGACAACTATTACACATGGTTTACTGACTTAGCTTATAATAAAGCTACATCTCCTATAAAGATCACTTTCTCCAAGAGGAAGTGTAACTGAAGTTTGAGAAACGTAATCTCAAATCTCAAATTCTGTTTTTGTAGAATGATGGATCTAAGAAGGCATTTTCTAATATGCTAAATGGAAGTAAAAAACAGTGGTAATGAAAGAATGACCCAATAGACTAGATGGAATTTTCTTAAGAAAAATATCCAGGGATGTTAACCAATGCTTTTTAGTTTTTTTTTTTATTTTATGTTTAAAAGATAAAAGAGAGAACTACTTCTTAGAAAGAAATGAAAAGCAAAGCAATGCTAAAAAGACCAAAGGCAAATAGTAAAGTCAACAACAAGAAAGGTGATGGTCACGTCATGACCTGGCAGTGTCAGACACCCCCACCCGCCATCCCACCTCCATGGAGCCCCTGCCCAAGTTGAACTAAGAGCCTCCTGGATATGAGCTCTGAGAGATAAGTGCTGTAGAAGGTGAGAGAGAGTTATACGTCAGGTTGGAAGACAGCAAAGATCACATTTGGCAAAAGTCCACTTTCAACAAAGAAAGGCAATGGAAATTCTCCCCTCTATGCCTCTGGTCTGCCTTTTTAGGAACCCCCTCCCCGCACCCACACCCCCACCAAGCATTACAGCTCAGAAACTCTGTGGGTTCAGTCTGATGGCTGTTTCCACACCAGTCTGAAAACCTGTCATTTATAAAACCGGGAAGATGTATTTCAAGCACTAAACAACTGAATCAAAAACAAGTATTGCGAATAGCATCTGCTCAGAAGTGGAGAAATAACTATTTTTTGAGTTGCCTCCAATGGTGTTAAAAACACTGTTAATTATGTTTGATAAATATTTGTCGATAAACCACTGTGCTATTGGTGGGGGACACAAAGGTGAAGCAGCAAGGTCCAGTTCAGGAAACCAAGATTACCAATAAATACAACACAGAGAGACACAAGTGATGACAGAAGTACAGACAAGCAGTGACACAGTACTGAAAACATGGTAATCACTCGTGGAGGGTCTGGTACTTACAGTTCACCATAGCACAGGGCCTGATCTGACACTCTTCCTGACACATCCCCTGCCTGTTAGTCCAACATCACCTCTCATCATTCTCTCCCCTCCCCCCATCCTGGGCTCTCCCTGCTTCTACTACATTGCTTTCTTTAGGGTCCAAACAACCCATGTAGAAACAAAAATCTGGGTTAACCACTTGTTTTTAGGTTTCCAAGATTTTATTGGTCCTGGTACCTGGTAGATGGGTCTTCTAACTTGTGACAACCTCTTGTACACCTACTGGTTTGTCACATCCTCCTCAATCATCTTCTTTTATTTAGAGTCCATCACGGATTGAATTATGTTCCCCCAAAAATGTGTGTATCAATTGGGCTGGGCCAGGATTCCCACTATTGTGTGATTCTCCTGAACAAAACCCACTGCAATCCTGCCTCTATGATGTTAATGAGGGAGGATGGGCGGCAGTTGTATTAGTGAGGCAGGACTCAAACTGCAAAATTGGATTGTGTCTTGAGGCAATCTCTTGAGATATAAAAGACAGAAGTGAGCAGAGAGACAGGAGGACCTCATACCATCCAGAAAGCAGCATCAGGAGCAGAGCGTGTCATTTGGACCCGTGTTCCTGTGCAAAGAAGTTCCTAGTCTGGGGGAAGATTGATGAGAAGGCTGACAGAGAGAGAAAGACTTCGCCTTGGTGCTGACACCTTGAATTTGGACTTTTAGCCTGCTTTACTGTGAAGAAACAGATTTCTCTTTGCTAAAACCACCAACTTGTGGTATTTCTGTTATAGCAGCTCTAGATAACTAAGACAGAGTCCAGTGAAGAAACAAACTGTATACACCAGCATCAAGTATATGCTCTACAACAGAGTTTCTCACTCTTGGCACTGTTGGCATTTTGGGCTGGTTAAAGTTTTGACCACCAAAAATGTCTCCAGCCTTTGCCAAATATCGTTAAGGGGCAAAACTGTCCCCCGCCCCCCCCCCAATTGAGAACTACTCTTCTAAAATGAATGACAACTTATTCAAACATGATAATATTTATCTAACTTCTTTATTATGTAGAAAGACAGCAGGGTGGATGAGATCATCAGAAAGTGCTTAGATTGGGGAGGAGAGAGGAAGCAAGGGCAAGTATTAAGCACCTGCTGTGTCCTCAGCTCTGTGTGAAGTCAGTAGTACATTATCCTATTTAATACTCACGAACAATCTGCTTTCCTCCCTAAATCACAGCTTGCTCAACACCTGGGGAGGCAGTGATTCAGAGCGTACTGACAATGTTTAAAAACCGAAAGTCTTCAGAAAAAAATCAGGACAGATAAAGATTGCTGTAATTTTACATAGACATTGATGTGTCTTTCCTTCACCTTCAGTGGATTAAAAGCCTAACCTCTCAGCCTTGAAAATGAGCTGCTCTATACATTCTCATGGCGAACACTTTCATTTTGGGACTTCTTAGAATTCCTCCACTCATTGAAAGGCACGTGGTCATTTTTCTAACATAAGGTCAAATGAAGTCAGACGCATGGTAAAAATAACCCCTTTCCTAAAATCCCAGTGAATTAGCCATGTTTAGTCTGCAGAATTGTCGTTAGATGTTAACTGGTTACAGGCTTTTCCAACGTTTTTAAGTGAAAACAACAAAGCTTTGTGGTGGCCCAGTGCACTGTGGGTTTGTAAATCCTGATTTAAGCTACAGATCTCCCTGAGTGTTTAAGGAAAGAGCGGACAGAAATTCTCAGACAGAATTTGATGTTAACAATTTTCCCTCCTGATCTCTGAAGGGCACGGTGGGCTCAAGGATTTATTTTAAATATAGCACATTTAGGTCCAAGCAGGATCTATATTAGCCCTGTCTATTCAACTTTTTGAAGTTGAATGGCTTTTTAAATACATATGTTGATATCTATTTTTCCCTAATTGGCTTTTTATGATTCTGTTCCAACATATTCACATATTTCACTCTAATAACTACAGTATTCAAGTACTTTTTCTAAGGAGTCTCCTTGTGTTGGCCATTATTTTAGGTGGGGTTTCAATACTGACCAAAACAGACAAAACTCTGCCCTCCAGAAGTTTTCTAGTGGAGGTGGGAGGGTGGTAACAAGCAAAATAGGTAGTTGTGACAATTGCTAAAAAAAAAAAAAAACTGAAGCCAGTTTAGGGAGTGCCTTGTTTTTCTTTTTTTGGTGATAGGCACCATTTTAAGTGGCAGAGTCAGGAAAAGACTGAGAAAATATTAGTTGATCAGAGATTTGAAGGTGGTGGAGAGGGAGCTATGTGGCAGTAAGGGGAAGTTTTAAAGTCTGGGAGTTGGCAAACAATGGAGAGCGGTGAGAGCCTAGGTCAGGCAGGGGCCCACCAGGCGGGCTCCTCTAGGTGAGCATCAAGATGGCCCCACTCAGAGAAGGATGTTCTGTGCTTCCATCGCAGCTGCAGGGAAGCCCCAGGCTGTGGGTACAGATGCAGACAGGTGGGCAGACACAGTAGAGGGAACAGGAAGTTCCTTTGTAGATCATGATATCACATAAGAAAATAGGACCAAAGTTTTCAGTTGAAAATGAGGATGGAGAAAGAGGAATTGGAGGTTTGAGGACAGACCATACAGTATGAACAAGTCCTCTGGGAGAGACAGAGAGAGTGAAGGCGCAGAGGAACCAGTGGCCTCAAGGGCCCATGAGATTGCAGTGTGACCGACTGGTGTAGTGGTATGTTCCTTCAACCACATTCACCAGCACAGGCGAAGGCAGAGCTGGGTTGAGCAAGCTTAGGGTTTCGCCAGATGAGTATAATGAGGAAAGAGAGAAAAAGGCAAAGAAATTGAGTGTGTATGCAAAGGAGTGATAATAAAGATAGATCATGGACTCTAAGCTGGTTAACAAGGGAAGAGGTGAAAAACAGTGAAAATTAGTAGGATCTATTAAAAAAAAAAAAATTTTTTTTTTTATTGGTGTAGAGCAAGAATAGTTGGAATTAAGGTACCACGTGAGGTGAATAAAAAGACAGGAGGTGGTGATCAGAAAATAATGAATAGTGGGTTAGACCCTTGGTACTCAGACCACCAGCATCACCAACACCTGTGAGCTTGTTAGAACTGCAGAATCTTGTGCCCACTCCAAACCTTCTGAATCAGAATTTGCATTTTTGACAAGATCCCCAGGTGGTTTATGAGCACACCAAATTTGGGGAAGAAATGGCTTCAACCACTATTACGTCTGAGCCAGGCTGGCTCAATCTCCACTCGACCAGAAGCCACAGACACTATAAAAAGATCCTTGTATAGGTTCCTGAGGTTAGGGACTTCCCTGGGGTCTACTTACCATCCTCCACCTTAAATGGGTCATTTCGGTTTCTTGGGTTTCTATCCAGCTGCCTCATACCCTTGCTCTGTCTTGGCTTGCAGCCTTATGATATAGTTGGCAGGCTTTAGATTCCATTTACCAAAGAACACTGCCCTCCACATTCCTGGCTCACTTTCCCACACTGTCTGCAGGAAAATACCGCCTTCCTTTCCTCTCCTGGGACCAAATTCCAGACACCCCACACCTGGCAGGGGCCAGCAACTCCACTCTCCTTTGCCTAGGAGGGAGCAACCAGATACTCAGAGTTCCCTCAATCCTGCGTAATTCCATATGTTCACATAGATCGAGTACAAGGCACTAACGCAAAATACATAGTATTGCCATTTATGAGTTTAAAAGTTTAACTTTCTACTATAATAATTACTCAGTTTTGTATCTTCTTTAAGAGTAGGCTTCTTCACTCTTTACAGTTAATTTTATAAAACAAAAATAGCTGTATGCCACATTACAGAAGGAAAGATGAAGTTGAGCCTAATTAGTGCAGACTTTGCCTCAGTAACAGCTTTATTTTTAATAAACAGTGTGACATTTTTATTATCCCAGACACAAACTCCCATACACATACTCATGAAATAATATAAAAACACCAAATTTAGATTCTCCCCCTCTTCTCTTTCAAGACCCAAATTATTTTAGATGTTAACACTTGTAATAGCCTTATTATAATTATCAGCTATGAGTCCTTACTATTTGCAGACATGGTGTTACACATGCCTTATATCCACATCTCATGTACTTCTTACAATAATTGCATAGGCTCTGTACTATCATTATGTTGATTCTACAGATGGGGAAACTGAGGCTTAGGGAGGTTAAACAACACAGCCAAGTTGGTAGCCTAGTTTCAAAGCCAAGTGTATCTGATTCCAAGACGGTACCTCATTCTCACACATCATTTTAGGCAACACAGAGCTGTAGCCTGAGAATGTGATCATATCTCATTTTCTTTGCATCTTTGCATCTCTAAGCATACACCAAACCAAACCCACTGTCTTCGAGTCGGTTCCGACTTTTAGCTATCCTATAGGGTTTCTACCCTGGTGGCATAGTGGTTAAGAGCTACATCTGCTAACCAAAAGGTGGGCAGTTTGAATTTTTATAGGGTTTACAAGGCTATAAATCTCTAAGGAAGCAGATTGCCACATCTTTCTCCCCTGGAGCCACATACACAGTCACTGTTAAATACTGTATGTGCCTACTTATATCAAGAAGGTGCAAACCAGTGTCTCTAACCCCGTTACTGGCAAATATTTGAAACAGATTTCCTTGGTTACATGTGACCATTTTGCAAATCTGTGATGATAATTCTTTGAGCTGTTTCTAAGCTACAATAAATCAGTGAACCGAGCCAACCTGGCAAGCTCTGCTAAACCATGATACGGTTACAGCAAACGAGCTGATCGCCATGAGTCGCTGAACGCAATCTCTAGAGGGAGGATCACCTGGCCTCTAGGAACAGAGCCTGTTCCATTGTTAGAAGAAATTGCTGGTAATGCCCACTCATTGACCCCTTCTTCCACCAAGGCAGCCCAATCCTTGGGTTAGTTCAGCAAATGCACGTGCCAACCCGTCCTGTGTGAGTTAATAACCATGAGACTTCGGACACATCAGTTTCCTTCCATGCATCACTTAACCGCCCACGATTCAGAGATAACAATGGCCAGCCTTACCTCTTCCGCTTCCCAAGGATGGCGCGATGATGACTTGATAAACCTAAGGCCCGTGAGTGGGAAGTGCTGAGGCTAACCTGTGACGCACACTCAGTGCTGACTGCTGAGCAACACAGAATCAGGCTGGGGCACCTGGACATGGTAATCAGGGTTAGGTGTGTGCAACTGATAAGATATTTCTTCTGAAGTGGGTGAGGCCAAAATAAACCAGGAAATAACAAAAAGAAGCCTCAGAAGCTGACCTACCCACTCCTCAAACCCCATCTGTAAAACAGAAACAGAAGCCTCTTTTTTTTTTTAAGTGAAATTAAAGACAACCTTTTCCATTTCCCAAATCTTAAAAGGAACAAAAGCTGTCAGAAAGTATCCCAAAGCCATACCAAGTAATACCCTATTTTATTTTAATGTACTCTATATTTCGATGAACATTTATCACTTAATATTTATTATTATTTCAATATTTATTACTGAATATATGCATGGTTCTTTGTCTTAGATTGTCAAGTCCTAAAAGGCAGGGACCAAATCTGTTTAGTTCTTTTTGTAAAGCATGTGAAACTGTTATGTGTAATTAGGCATTTAAAGGGTTTTTGATGAAAATGATTATGAAGAATGAAAACAGTTAATACCATGGCAGGCATGTTTCATAAAACCTCCCTATCTTTTCTGAAATGTCAGATGATCACACTTCCATAGAGCTGTAGAGTTAATGGAAGCTTGCACTTAGAGACCATGCAGAGCTTGCTAAATGATGGGCGATGGGCGGTCTGGGGACCAGAAGCGTCAGCATTACCTGGGAGCTTGTTAGAAAGACAAACTTCAGGTCCCACCCCAAACCTACTGAATCAAAATCTACACGTTAACAGGATGTCCAGGTAATCTGTTTGCACACTGAGGCGTGAAAAGCACAGATTAGAGACCACCTAGCTGAAATGCTTCATTGTACAGATGAGGAAATGTAACACCCGCGAAGACTGAGTGACTTGTTACGGGTTACAGATCCTGAACTGGGACTTGTACCTCCTGACTCCGGTGCACTACGGCACTTTGCTCCTTCAGAAGCGCTCCTCCTTAAATGATTATGAGTCTACAGTAATATTTAAACAACAATCTACATACAGCCTGCAGAGACAACTAGTTGTTTTTGTTTGTAGTCAAAGTCTTTATATTGTTTTAACGTTTTAAATACACCTAGAAGATGCTGGAAACAAAAAAATTTAGAAAACCATTTAACAGCAGCGGGCTCACCTACTACATGGTGCCAGGGATGAGAGGCCACGTTGTGATGGTGTGTGGAGCTGGACACCACACTTTTTGGTTGAGAACTTGACTCCCCACATGTTTGCATGTTTCAGGTCCAGTGATGCAGCCCAGTCTGCTTTCACCTCTGATCTCTATTTCCCTCCTTCCCTAAACACTCTTAAGTCTTCGCTCACACCTGAATCTACTTTGGCATTCTAGAGTCCATTGAAATAAATATTATTCCAATGTCCAAGGATGTATTCCATAAAAAAACACACACACCGGGAATCATTAGAAAACCCTTAAAAACGTCTTTGAGTTCCTATTGATACACTGGTTTTTTGCTGCATCATTTTAAAGAGTTTCTTCTACATCTTCCCCCATCCAGCCACATTAAATACTTCCTATTTTTTTTTTTATAACAGCATTACCAAACCCGTTGCCGTCGAGTTGATTCTGACTCACAGCAACTCTATAGGACAGTGTAGAACTGCTCCATAGGTTTTCCAAGGCCGTAAACCTTTATGGAAGCAGACTGCCAAATCTTTTCTCCCATGGAGCAGCTGGTGGCTTCAAACCGCCAACTTTTTGGTTAGCAGCTGAGAGCTTAAACCACTGTGCAACCAGGGCCCCTTTCCTATAACAAAAAAAAAGTTAAAAAAAAAAATCCAAACCCATTGCCATCAAGTCAATTCTATCAAGTGACCCTATACAACAGAGTAGAACTGTCCCATAGGGTTTCCAAGGAGCAGCTGGTGGATTCGAACTGCCAACTTTTTGGTTAGCAGCCACAGCTCTTCACCACTACCCCACCAGGGTTTCCTTATAACAGAGTGAAAAAAAACCAAATCCATTGCTGTCCAGTCGATTCTCACTCACAGGGACCCTACAGAACAGAGTAAAATTGCCCCATGGAGTTTTCAAGGAGCACCTGGTAGATTCGAACTGCTGATCTCTTGGTTAGCAGCCGTAGCACTTAACCACTATGCCACTAGGGTTTCCTATAACAGATTAGGAGCTATTAACTTCCCATTAGGGAAATTTTATTATGAATTTTCTCTTAAACTTCAGTCATGAAAAGCAACTAATAAAGAATATTCAATAATATTCAAACTCCATCACTGTTGCGCCACTAATATTTTTAAAAAAGATGAAAAGGATTGGCATGTACTTTGATCAGAATCTGCATATGGCAGACATCTTCTTCACTCATATTTTAATACCAACAGGTACATTCTAGGAAACCCTGGTGGCATAGTGGTTAAGTGCTACAGCTGCTAACCAAGAGGTCAGCAGTTCAAATCTACCAGGTGCCCCTTGGAAACTCCATGGGGCAGTTCTACTCTGTCCTATAGGGTCGCTGAGTTAGAATTGACTCAACAGCAACGGGTTTGGTACCTTCTCAACATATGGTGACTTTTCTGGAAAAAAATCTTAATTTCTCCAGGTATAAAAAGACTGGTTGTACTTCTGTCCATAATTCTAAGTTTTTTCTACACATTTTAGAAAGTAGGAATGAACTTGTTGAATATAAAGAAACAAAAACATTGCATTGAAAAGGCATGTTTTAAAAACACAAAAAGTTAATTGACTCAGTAATTTCAGGTTTGGAGAAAAGGTTTGGAAAGAAGGTGAAAATTCTGCTGAAAGGAAAGATTTAGATGAGTTGGAGACCAGGACGGACTGACCTATGTCATGGGTACGACTTCATAAGTAAACCTTGAGAAGGACTACCATGCATAGAGGGCCAAAAGGAGACAGGCCTGCTTTAAAAACATTCTCCTCTTCCACAAGGCAACATCCTTTATAAGAGACATCATTCCTTCTTTGGGGCCAAATGTGAAGATACTGTTGGACTGCATACATATTCCAAGGAGCCCATCAGGAATTGGTTGAAGTATCAGGTTTTAGGAAACTTTCAGTGGGTCATTGGGGTTGCATTAAATCAGTATATTAAGCACTTAGAACACAGCCAAATATATAGTACAGTAAAACCTGTGAAAGCCAGAACCTGTATAAGGCAGGAACCTGCCAGAGGAGGTAAACACAAATATTTTCCATTAATAAAGACAAAAAGTGGTAAGCTTGCACTCTGTCAAAGGTGAAATACGTGTAAGACCTGGAAAATCAAGGTAGTCCCATTGAGTTAGAGCTCTTACTTTCACTGCAGTAGAATATAAAATCTGTGAGCACTGGGCTTACTTTCCCAAATTCCCCAAAAGCCGCAACTGAATGCAGCTGTTTAACTGCTGCCCGTTTAGATGAGGCATGTGCTCTCTGTTTGCCACAGTCCTTACCGCTCCCTGTTGTTCCCCAGATACTACAGCCAAGCCTCAGCTGTCTCTTATAATTGGATGGCGCAGTTCTTCTTGGACTTAGAGATGAATGATACGTTTTTACCTATCACTCTATCATCAAATTATAGACCTCCAGAGAGGGCTTTGAGTTTCTCTGGCTCGCTTCACTCATTTATGGTATTGGCCTGACCCTGGTAGACATTTGAGTTTGGGACTCTTGCCTTAAATAACGCTACCAAAGCTGTTACCTCTGCTGGGATCCTGTTCTCCTTCCTTTTCCCAATTGCCCAATAAGAATTCATTCTTCAAGGCTTATGGCAGCCTTTCTGACCTCTTCAGTCAGAATTTACTGGTTTATCATCAGATGTCCTAAAATTTTAAAGAACTAGTTCTCTAGACTAGTGGCCATTGTAAGCCAATGGTTGAATCTTTTGGTCTTTCTCCTCATAATTTTAGGCCTTCTATTACTCACAACATCCAGCTACAGCTTCTCAACTTCCTTTCTATTGCAGCCCTAATTACTACCCTCCCCCAACACACACCCCTCAGCATGGACTTGAAGTGAGGTCGGCAGTGGGGGATGCTATGGTGGAAATGGAGAAGGGAGCGTGGAAAGGATGAAAGCAGAGTACCTATGTCTTTCTCACTTAGATCCCCCATCCCACAAGATCTAGTACAAAGAAACGGAGTGAGTAAGAAAAATCAGAAAAGATAAAGGAAAAAAACGTTGTCTCATGTTTTTCAAGGACTTCGGGAACTCCCCTCCACAGCTTCCCCTCTGCTATCTAGTGGGGAACTCAGGTCTATGATGACAGGGTAACAGCAGGTGTGAGGAGGCGGCAAGAGACAGAAGAGAGAAACAGCTCATCCTTGCTCCTCAGAACCTCCTAACTCAGCTTTGCATAATCCCGCACTTTAGAGATAGTCTGCAGTTGCTGACAGAATGGGAAAGAGAGAAGATAAAGGAGAATGTTGTTGTTGTTAGTTGCCATTGAGTCAATTTCAACTCAAGGCATCCCCATGTGTGCAGAGTAGAAATGTTCCCTGGGGTTTTCAAGGCTGTGACCTTTCAGAAGCAGATCACCAGGCCTGTCTCCTGAAGTGCCTCAAACCGCCAACCTTTTGCCTAGTAGTTAGTGCTTAACCTTTTGTACCACCCAGGGACTCCATGAAGGAGAAGGGGCTGGAAAACCTCCTCACAGCACCCTTCGCCACCATCTCAAAAGCTTTTAATCTCTCACTCTTATGGCCTGTTCTCAGTCCCAAACCTCCCCTTGGCCACATCAATCCCTCTTCCCATAATTCATTCTGCTCCTTCTCCTCTCTCCCTAAATCCATTCAAAGGAGCCTCTCTGAGGGCTGGAAGAGCAACTCCTTGAAAGACGGATCTCCCATCTTGTTGAATTTTTGTATTGCATGCCTACCACGTTGCCTGGTCCACAGGATCAAGCCAAGTGAATGGATCAAAGAAATCCCTTGGAAGCCAATGCTGAACTCAAAAATATTTTCCTTGCAGGATCATCATTATAAATATAGTTAAAAAAAAAAAAAAAAAGAACCTCTAGACATTCAGAAGTTGGAAAAATACAGAAGATACCTGCTAGTTTGTTTCAGAGCCTGAGTTTCTGGGTTCAAATTACTCAGCTTCATGTTATTTCTCACATACTTCTGTATGGAGCCATGGTGGCTTAAACTTTTAATCTGTTTAATAAAATCAACTTCAAAAATATTTAAATCTATTACTAATGATACTTCAAAAACAAATATCTGGAAAAAAAATTGAGGTCAATGAATTTCAATACAACTTTAAGACTTTTTTCTCCTCTGGCCCTTAGAAAAAGGAGCCTGGGTGGCACAAGCAGTTTGCGATCATCTATTAACCTAAAGGTTGTCAATTAGAAGCCAACCAGTGGTACCACGGAAGAAAAGCCCTGGTGATCTGCTTCCATAAAGATTACAGCTAAGAAAACCCTATGGAGCAGTTACTCAGAAATATGTGGGGTCACCAAGAGTCGGAAGCAGAGTAGACAGCAGATAACAACCACAAACAACCCTTAGACAAGTGGAGATAAGAGCTAAGGCCTTTTCCACAGAAGCCAGAGCTCTTCCTAACACCTTGTAAGTCACGAATGGATACATTCTGGAAGTAAGCAAACATTTGAGTTTACTGCACAGACTGTACCTGAAAATGCATCTAAGTTTAGAAATATGTTCTCCAAAGAGACATCTGAAAACACTCCCGCAGTGACAAGGAACTAACTACAAGCGTATGTATAGTCTGACGGCCATTCTTTATCCTTCCTTATTTTATCTAAATTACTTTCCAAGCTCCTGACTCCTTACAGTAAAAGGCAGGCTATTTCAGATGACCTTGTAGATACAAAATAAAAAGAGCAATTGACAAAAGAAGAAAAAAAAATATACCGTACAGAGATGTTGTTACTTACGAAAGGCAACGTTGACTGTTTGGGGCAGGAGAGAGCAAGCCTGTCTTCTGTCCTTGCCCTTTGAGCTTTTCCTTCCTATAGCAACAAGCACTGATTTCAGGCTTACAACATACCAGGCATTCTTCTTTGCACTTTTCATATTATAACAACCTTATGAGGTAAACGCTATTAAATCCTCATTTTATATAGGAGGAAACTGAAGAATAGGGAGGTGACTTATTTGCCCAAGGCCACCCAGATTGTAAGGAGAAGGGACAAAAATTGAATACAAATAGTCTGGCTCTAGAGTACAAACTCTTACCCTCTCAACCTTTACTCTGTTTTACACCCTTTCACTCACTTCTCCATTATCTTCTTTCTCTTCTGCAAATGCTGGAGTCGTGCCCAGAAGAGCAGCACTATCAACTGAGAGGCCGCTGATCCTTGAACTGCCAAGATCCTAGCTAGGTCTCAGCCTTCCCTTTTAATAAAGATAACATGGATTAGCAGTGGGAGGTAGAGCAGGAAAAGTCTACAGATTAGATTCCAAGCAGTCTTTCCATTCCTTGATTTTTTTTTCCCCCATCATCTTCTATCAGCTCAAATGTTAATTTCTGCCATTAAGATGGAAGCCAATCAAATAACCACTTCACTAGTCACAGGCCCAGCCTGGATGGTCATCCCAGTCATAGAATTTTCAGTCATCCCTTCACCTCAACACATCTCCTGCAAGCAAGGCAGCCTTCAGCCATCTACTTCTTGATCAGAAAAACAAAAGCGAAAAACTGCTAATTGTAATACAGTTTGCAATCCCATTATCCTCAGAACGACACTGAATTACTTAGGAGTTCAACAGCGAACACAATCAGTTCACTCTTGAATGTCTACTCTGTGAAGAAAATGTGCTAAGTACTACAAAGTCTATCAATATGAATAATGGGTAGTAACCCTTACCTCATGGTAAATTCCTCTTCTATGAAATTCTTCCATTTCCTATAAGGCCAACTATTTCAGATTGAGTATATGAGAATCAGGAGAGACACTTAGAATACACAAGAATCAGAAGAGACACTGGCCCCTTAGGTGAGGGGCTAGGGCACACTTTGGGTTGTAAAATTGAAAACACCTTGAACACTTGATTAGAAAACCAGACACAGAAGAAATATTTTCTCTCAGTATGTATATTATGTGCCACGAAACAAAATCAATTTATAGGCACCTCATTGAAACTCCAGATAGAGTTACCAAAAAGTCTTTAGCAAGGAATGTTAAAGTAACTGTAACAATAAAGTAGCCGTGCAATACTCATTATTACTAATTAAAGAGATGCAGGTATTTCATGTATTGCCTATCTCATTTTAGTAATGAGCTTTCATTGACTAGTGATTTTAGCTCCTTCAATTAAATGGGGGAGCTTAAGTTCAACAACTGCAAATTCCTTAATCATGGAGGTTTTCAGGAATATAAGCAGTTTATAATTAGAGAGGACACAACTATACAAATTGCTATGACAACCTGTAGAACACAGAAGCCAGGAGAAAGAAGTATGGCTTGGATGTGAAAAAAAAAAAAAAAAGGTTAAGCAATAGATTCTGACTAAAAGATCATTAAGGCTGCATAAGCTCTGAAGAATGAGTCCAGTTTGGACAGACGGGGATGGGATGGAGAATATGGTACCAACAGAGGTAACAGCTTTGGCAGTATTAACCAAGGGAAAAGTCACAAATTCCAATGTCCACCAGGGTCAGGTGAGTACCATAAATTAGGGAAGTGTGCCAGAGGAACACAAAGCCCTCCCAGGAGATCTCTGATTTGATAGACATCTTTCCTCTAACTCTGCTTTAAGAAAAACTACAAAGCTATGCAGTAATATAAGGCCTTGGGAACTCCATGGGGCAGTTCTACTCTGTTCTATGGGGTCGCTATGAGTCGGAGTCGACTCGATGGCAGTGGGTGGGTTATGCCCTGATAGCGCAGTGGTCAAGAGCTCAGATGCTAACCAGAAGAACCACAGTTTGAATCCACCAGCCATTCCTATGGAGCAGTTCTACTCTGTTCTATAGGGTCACTGTGAGTTGGAATCCACTCAATGGCTACGGGTTTGGCTTTAGGTATGCTTGGTTGTGGTATGTGGGAGACAAAAGGGAGTGGTGTGGACTGTGGCAAACATTCAGTATTTAAAAGGGGCAGCCGTTAAACATCTGTATTCAACTGCTTTGAGGTAACTTGAGGATGTGAACACATTGTTGGCAGATTTTCTGTTTTTTTCCTTAGAGAAGCTAGAAACCTGGATTTTTACATGCAATCACCCAATTTTTAAATACTGGCAACTACTGTAAACTAGGAATTTTGGGGGTATGCAAACGATTAATGCACTCAGCTGCTAACCAAAAGGCTAGAGGTTCGAGTCCAGCCAAAAGCACACAGGAAGAGAGGCCTGACGATCTACTTCTTAAAGCAGCCATTGAAACCCTCGGAAGCACAGTTCTACTTTGACAGACACAGCGTTGCCACGAGTTGGAATCAACTCAGTGACAACTGGTAGGTAACATAAACTAAAAAAACAATATCTTATAGCCCAGCACCAAGGAGGCCAACAAAATATGCTTGAGGATCAGGCTTGAAGACCATTTGGTATACGCCTTCGCTGGGGTGGAAACAGGATGGGATTTGGATAGGAAGAGATCAAAATTTAAATCTCAGATTTACTACTCTGTGCCCTACAAAAATTTCTGAAACTTCCTGAGGTCAGTACCTTGCTCCAGAAAAATACCTGGAGACTAAACTAATAAGATTTTTTTTTTTTTTAAACTAATATAAACCCACTGCTGGTGAGTTAATTCTGACGCACAGCAACCCTGTAGGACAGGGCAGAACTGTCCCATAGGGTTTCCAAGGCTGTAATCTTTGTGGAAGTAGACTGCCACATCTTTTTCCCACTGAGCCGCCGGTGGGTTCGAACCGCCGACCTTTTGGTTAGCAGTCAAGCTCTTTATGCACTACTCCACCAGGGTTCCTTAAATTACACTACAAAAAGACAATTTCATACTAACATGCTTCTGAATTTGGGTATGGGAAGTTCTATATGGTGTGACTTTGAAATCATGTTTTCAAAGAGAACTGGACACAAGAAATAGAAAGTTCTTTTCTTTTTTAAAATTAAACATTTATTTTAGATAATTGTAGATTCACATGCAGTTTTAAGAAATAATACAGACAGCTCCCAAATACTCATTGCCTAATTTCCCCAATGGTAACATCCTGCAACACTGCAGTAGAGTATCACAATTAGGATACTAACGCCCATGCAGTCAAATGCAGGATATTTCCATCATCCTAAGGATTGTCATTTTATAGCCAAACCACTTCCCTTCCGTCCCCCCACCCCACCTTAAAAAAACAACAAAAAAGTTGCAGTGAAGTTGATTTCAAATCTTAGCGACCTCATGTGTTATAGCATAGAACTATTTCATAAGAGTTTTCTTGGCCGTCATCTTTATGGAAGCAGGTCATTAAGCGTTCCTTCCTCAGTGTCACTGGGTGGGTTTCAACCGCCAAACTTTAGGTTAGTAGTCAAGCAGAAACCGTCACTCCATCCTTAATGTCTGCTAATCACTAATTTGGTCTCTGGTTGTATAATTTTGTCATTTCAAGAATATTATGTAAGTAGAATCATACAGTATGTAATTGGGATTGGCTTTATTGACTCAGCATAATTTCCTTAAGACTCATCCAAGTCATTTCATGTATCAGTAATTTGTTCCTTTTTATTGCTGATTAGTATTTTATGGTATGGTGGCAGCTTGTTTGACCATTAATTCAGTGAAGGTCATCTGGGTTGTTTCCAGTTTTGGTTATTACACATAAAGCTGCTATAAGCATTTATGTTTGGATCTCTGGGGGAGCAAAGTCTTCACTTCTCTGAGGTAAATGTCTAAGAGTACAACAGCTGGGTTATATGGGAGTTGCATGTATAGCTTTTAAGAAACTGCCAAAGAGTTTTCCAGGGTGACTGTACCATTTTACATTTCCACCAGCAAGGTATAAGTGATCTACCTTCTCTTCATCTTTGCCAGCATTTGGTGGTGTCACTATTTTTTTAATTTTATTTTTGTCATTCTGATAGGTCTATAGTGGTATCTCATTGTGGTTTTAATTCACATTTCCCTAATGGTTAATAAGGAGCCTGGGTGGGGCAAATGGCTAAGTGCTTGACTGCTAACCAAAAGGTTGTTGGTTTGAACCTACCCAGCGACTCTAACTCTGCGGGGGAAAGACCTGGTGATCTGCTCCTGTAAAGTTTACAGCTTAGAAAATCCTAGGGGGAAGTTCTACTCTGTCACTTGGGGTCACTATGAGTCAGAACTGACTTGACAGCACCTAAGAACAACAATAGCTAATGATGTTGAATATCTTTTTTCTTGAGCTTATGTACCACCCGACTCGTAGTGACATTATAGGACAGAGTAAAACTGCTTCACAGGGTTTCCCAAGCTGTAAAGCTTTATGGAAGCAGACTGCTACATCTTTCTCCCACAGAGTGGCTGGTGGGTTCAAACCACCAATCTTTCGGTTAGCAGCTGAGCATGTAACCACTGTGCCACTAGGACTCCTTTTTACATTCTAGATACTAGTCCTTTATTGGACATGTGGTTTGCAAATATTTTCTCCCACTCTGTAGTTTGTTTTTCATCCTCTTAAAAGAGTCTTTTGCAGAACAAATGTTTTAATGAAGTCAAATTCATCAAATTTTCCCTTTTTAGACATGCTTTTGATGCCAAGTCTAAGAAGTCTTTGCCTGGCCATAGATCTCAAAGGTTTGCTACTATATTTTTTTCCAAAAGTTTTTTAGTTTAACATTTTACATTAAGTCCATTTTGAGTTAATTTTTGTGTAAAATGAGAGACTTAGGTCAAGGTTTTGTTTTTTAACCTATGGATGTCCGATTGTTTCAGCACCATTTGTTGAAAAAGCTATCTTTCCTCCACTGAATTGCTTTTGCACCTTTGTCAAAAATCAGTTGGGCATAGGCACACTTACGTTCATCACAGTGTTATTCACAACAGCAAAGAGTTAGAAACAACCTATGAGCCCATCAAAGGATGAATGGATAAACAAGTTGTGGTACATACATATAATGGAATGCTACACAACTATAAAGAAAGATGATGAGTCCACAAAACATCTTATAACATGGATGAATCTGGAGGACATTATGCTGAGTGAAATAAGCAGAAAGGGACACATATTGTATGAGACCACTTCTATAAAAAGACAAAAATAGGTATGCATACAGAAATCAATGGTCTTTGGTGGTTACCAGGGATGAGGACAGGAGGGAGGGGGAATCACTCTCTAGATAGCAGACAGTTGGTATTTTTGGTGACATGAAAGGCAATACTGAATGTGGGTGAAGTGTACACAACTTAACAAAGGTAAATGATGACAATAAGAAATATACGAGATTAAGGGACCTTATTAATGAATGCTGTAACATATATAATTTGGCAACAACAGCAGTAATGACCAAAAAATACATGAGTAGACACATATGCATATATATGTATAAGGTATATGTGTGTATATAGGTGTATCTGTAGGCATAGATATATACATGTTTGTGTGTGTTGCATATATATTCATATATATAATAGAACACAAAAGGGGCACAGTCATGATTACCTCCAAGACATAACCAAACACCTCTAAGGATTGGTTTACTGGGTTTGAAGGCTTAGGATCATAGTCTCATGGGACAACTCAGTCAACTGGCACAACATAATCTATAGAGTTTATGTTCTATATCCTAGTATGGTAAGTAGCGTCTGGGGTCTTAAAAGCTTGCAAGCAGCCATCTGTGATACAACTATTGGTCCTACTCATCTGGAGCAAAAGAGAAAGAAGGAAACCAAAGACTCAAAGAAGAGTATGGTCTACAGGACTAACTGCCTATACAAACCACAGACCCAACTATTCAGAGACCAGAAGAACTAGATGGTACAGGCTGCCGCTAGCAACAGTTCTAACCAGGGACACAACAGATGGTCCCAGACAGAATGGGAGAAAATTGTAGAACGAAACTCTAATTCTTGTTTTTTTAAAAAAAGGTCAGACTTACTGAACCAGCCTCTACTAGAGGAACCCCCAAGACTATCACCCTGAGGTACCCTTTAAACTGAAACTACCCAGAGGTTACCTTTCAGCTAAATAACAAATTGGCTCATAAAATAAACACTAAACCCAGTGCCCAGTGTCATCGATTTGATTCCGACTCATAGCGACCCTATAAACACTATCACCTGAGAATTCTGTGGTCCTTAAAAAAAAAATCTATACAAGACCAAATAGTCAACATTTACCTAAAGCATGAGAAGGTAGGGATGCGGTGGGGCAGGGAAGCTAGATTAATGGAACAACCAAAACAGAAATATGGAGAGAGTTGACAAAATATGGAAAATGTAACCAATGTCACTGAACAATATGTATAGAAATTCTTAAATGGAAACCTAGTTTTCTCTGTAAACTTTCACCAAAAACTCAATATTTATTTAAAAAAAAATCAGTTGGGCGAATTCATGTGGATCTATTTATGGGTTCTTCATTCTGTTCCATTGATCTGTTTTTAGTCTTCCATCAGACTACACTGTCTCGATTACTGTAGTTATACAATAAGTCTTGAAATTTGGTACACTAATTCCTCCCACTTTATTCTTTTTCAAAATCATTTTAGCTATTCTAGCTCCTTTGCTTTTCTACATAAATTTTAGGATAATCTTGCCTATGCCTACAAGAAAATTTTGCTGAGATTTTGCCAACATTAAGCAAGTATATTAACTTGGGGAGAATCAATATCCCGACTAGTCCTTTGGCTAGAGAGAATAGGCTTTTGTTGGTGGCTTTTGTTTTTTGGTCCACACCCATTGGTGGTTCTGGTTGCCGAATTCTTCAACTTCAAATCTGAGATATGTTAGACAAAAAGAAGACCCAGGGAATCCACCACTGGGTCTTTGGGTCTTGAGTTCCCTAGCCACTATGCAGCCTTCTCTTCATCTTTCAGAGTTTTCTTACATTTGTTTTCCGTATAGTGTCCAGGGTTTTTAGTTGTACTTGGTGGAGTGAAAAGGGAAAAGTATTTCTACTCCATCTCTCTGGAAGCAGAAGTAGTTCTTCCTTTCATTTTCCTGTTAAAATTTCAAAGCTCATCAGGCAAGAATATTGCATTTACTACGCTGAATAGCTACATTAAGGGAGTAGCAAAAGTTTACAGGAAATCAATTTCAAATACTTATCAAAGAGCCTTAAGAATAACTTTAAAAATAATACCATGGCATTTAACCCATGAGAAAACCAAGTTACAAAAAATACACTTTAAATGTTCCCCCAAAAATCCAAATATTAGTTAATATTCTGTTTCAAGACATTTCAAGAAAAAGAAAATAAGAGACTTTTTTCTTTGTGGGTGATATTTTGCAATTCTCTCTCATACAGAGGGTTTTTTGTTTTGTTTCGTTTTGTTTTCTTACTTTGGTAGTATTTACAGGCATATTTCTTTCCTAAACTGTCTGTAAAAAGTAGCACAGGTCTTGTGTATGAAAATATTTACATCATCAGAAGGTTCTTTTCTCAAATGATCTCCTTATAGGATTTTAAAGACTTGCACGTTAAAAGATGTCAGTCATTACTCAAGAGCAGACAGGGTCTTAAAAGTACATTTATTTTCCTTTAATTACCTCTCTAATTTAAATGAAATGGATAGAGTGGCAAAACCAAAGCTAAAAATTAAAAAAAAAAAAAATCTATCTAAAAAACATTGAGATGTAGCGTGTTTTCAACTGAAATTCCTTTTCATAGTTCAATGTAGATGTTTACTTTCAAGAACAAATTTAGTTAAGAGAATGTAACTGTCCAAGTCAAATGTACACAGTGAGTAGCAAAAAATGTATAAATTAGAATAACTCTCAAATGAGAATAACTCTCATTCTGAGCGTAGCTCTAAGTTAAGATCATTGGCATTTACTTAGAATAGTGCTGGGAAAATCAGGGTTCTGACTGTATGCATTACTTGCCAATAAGAAGCAAATGGTGATTCCTCAGGCTAGACTCAAAACTCATCAAATTGTTTCATGTAGCCATTTTCTCTTCCTCGGGTGAAGAGAAGGAAACTGCATGGTACAGTACTCAGTGAAATGTAAAATAAGGACTAACAAGCCATTCTGGAAATTTAGCAAAATTAAGCTTCATCAACCAGCTTGACTCACTGCTAATGCAGCAAGAAACATCCTAGAAAGAAAACTGAAAGTGAAGACAAGTGCCACAGAAAATTAAATAACTCACAGAACCATTAAAATCATGAAAAGGTGCATTGTGTTCTGTAATCAACCAAGCCCATTACTAGAATAACAACAGTCCATTCTGTACTCACTATACAAGTCCAAAACAGCCCCACTGGCTCACTCTGAAATCTGCTTAGGAAAAATAGTAAACCACTCTATTTATTCCCATAGAACAGAATTTACTAACACAGAAAAAGACCTAGAATGGTGTGAAGATTTATTTTTCCTTTAGGTGACTCAAAAAAACCAAACCCGTTGCCATCAAGTCAATTCTGACCCATAGTGACCCTATAGGACAGAGTAGAACTGCCCCATAGGGTTTCCAAGGAGCAGCTGGTGGATTTGAGCTGCCAATCTTTTGGTTAGCAGCCGAATCACTTAACCACTGTGCAACCAGGGCTCCGTTTATGTGATTAGTAAACTCAAACATCCCTACAGAACTGAGGTATGGCTCTATCTGCTTGCTTCTTTCTCCTTTTATCTTTTGTAAGATAAAAGGTGTTGCAGGCCACACACTCCAGGGAAACTCTCCTTTCATTGGATCAGGGATGTGGCCTGAGTAAGGGCGTTGCGCCCACCCTAACCCTCTTTAAATGTAATCTAATCTTGCTTTATTAACCACAGGCAGAGATTAGGAATTACAACGTATAGGGTAATTATGCCGGGTCACAAAACAAAGGATAACCACACAATATGGGGAATCATGGCTCAGCAAAACTGACACAGATTTGGGGGGGAGGGGGACGACACAATTCAATCCATGACATCCATCTCACACCATACACAAACAAAAATTTCACGTGGATTAAACACTTAAATGTAAAATGCAAAACCATAAAACTTTAAGAAGACAATATAGAAGACTTATGACCTCACAGTAAGAAGCAATTTCTTAAGACACAAAAGAATATATTGTTTAAAAACCCAAACCCAAAAACCAAACCCACTGCTGTCAAACCAATTCCAACTTCTAGCGACCCTATAGGACAGAACAGAACTGCCCCGTAGAGTTTCCAAGGAGCATCTGGTGGATTTGAACTGCCAACCTTTCGGTTAGCAGCTGTAGCACTTAACCATTACACCACCAGGGTTTCCTGCAGAGACTGCTAAATTCAACCACATTAAAGTAAAAATGATCTTTGTGAATATACTAAATACCACTGAATTGCACACTTTAAAAGGGTGAACTTGATGGTGTGTGAATTACATTGCAACAAAGCCGTTATTAAAAAAAAAAGACACTCTATGAAAATATGCAAAAACAAGCCATAAAAGGAGGTGAAAATATTTGAAACAATGGAATAGTACCTGGATATTAAAAAAAACTTCAACATAGCAACAAGAAAAAAAAAATGGGCAAAAGATACAAACACGCATTTCACAGAAAATGAAACACAAATTGCTGATGAATGTAGGCAAAGATGCTCTACTTCACTGGTAATCAAGGAAAACGCAAATTAAGATCCATAAGAAGGTACGATTTTATACTCATGAGATGAGCAAATTCAAAAAACATGATAAAGTCAGGCATTGATGTGAATGAAGAACATCATGAACTCTCATATACTACTTGTGGGAGGGGCAATTGATACCTCCATGTTAAAAAAAAGTTTCCCACTGCCTGTTAAAATGAGCATGACTATAACTGATGATAAGCAATCTCACTCCTAGATATATATCTTAAGGCAGGGGTCAGCAAACCACCGCCCTCAATCCAAATCCTACCAGACAGGAATGGTTTTTACATATCTAAAGAGTTGTAAAAAAAAAAAAAAAAGAAAGAAAGAAAACAAAGAATATTACCTGGCTATTTAAAGAAAATGTCTGCTGACCTGTTTCAGAGAAAATTCTTACACATACTTAGCACTGTGGTTATAATAGAACGGACTGAGAAAAACACAAATGTCCGTCAACGTGAAATGGGGTAAATCAATTGGGGACTATTCATACAACAATACTATTCAGCAGTGAAAATAAACTACAACTAAATGCAACGTATTTTACTCTAAAAAAACTAAGTAAAAGAAGCCAGTCATAAGCTACATACATAAGGTTAAAAAACAAGCCCAACTACTGTTTTGGGGATGTGTACACAGATAGTGAAACGATTAGTCCTTTGTAGGACCAGCACTGTGGTTCTGTGGAGATAGGAGCCAACCCGCAGCCTGGAGAGCCACACTGCAGTCAGCCAGCTGAGCTGGCCAGGGCAGCCAGCACTAGTGCTGAAGATGTGACTCTGTGTTGTCCACCATGATTTTAAGAATGTTGACCATTATAGGAAACAGGGGACATTTTAGGAGCCACTAGGCTCTCCTCAAAATATATCAAGAACCAGTGAAAAAACACTCAATGAAAGCTTAGAGTTCTTTCGTACCAAACATTTACTCTGATCTAAAGGTTTGATAATGCAAATGGTTAACGTGCTCATAAATGGTTAACATGCTCGTCTGCTAACCAAGAGGCTGAAGGTTGAGTCTACCCAGAGGCACCTTGGAAGAAAAGGCCTACTTCTGAAAAATCAGCCATTGAAAATTTCGTGGAGCACAGTTCTACTCCAACACACACGGGGTCACCATGAGTCAATCAATTCTATGGCAACTGGTTCTTTATGTTGTCTAATTACCTCATCATTTATCAAAAATAACTCTTCAACATCTATTATTTTAAGAGAGTCTCAGGTCTGGATGTCCTTCTTTGGTTGTGTATTATTTACATACCAACTCCTTCTAAAAGGATTTGAAGCAGCTGAGTAATTAATAAATTTATGAAAAATGTACTAGATACAAATGCAGTATTGTGTTGCAACAGTAGTTTACTAAAATTACAAGCGGGTATCATTGTTACGGAAATCCTGGCAGCGTAGTGGTTAAGAGCTATGGCTGTTAACCAAAAGGTTGGCAGTTCAAACCCACCAGGCACTCCTTGGAAACCATATGGGGCAGTTCTACTTTGCCCTATAGGGTCGCTATGAGTCAGAATTGACTTGATGGCAACTGGTTTGGTTTGGTTTTTATCATTGCTATTCTTATCATCTAAACCCCCCAGAGTTGGTTACTCTCCAAAAGAGTAGCTCCTTGCATGAAAATAAACATTACATAATCATTATTAATTGGGGATTTTTTCATATCTCTATTTTTCCTCTAATGTGTATAACTTATAATGTGTTTGTTTTTATTAATGGGCAAATAGCAAAATGAGTATGATTTCTTCAGGTGTAATCAGAGAGAGTTGGGTGAGGAGACCTGGAAAAATAGTTGTAAAGTGCTAAGCCTAAAAAAAGAGTCCAAATACATTAATCTGCCTTGCCTATTTAATACAAATATTAAAAAAAAAAAAAATCAACCACACACGCATTCAGGAAAAAAAAAAAAAAAGAACCTAGTTTAACACGACAGTAGAAAAATCAGAGATGCTGTGCTCTAAGAAGAGCAAGGTAAAGTTCTTACCAAAAACGTCCAAACGAAAGACTCTAGACAAATTAAAGAGGTTCATTTGTCATCCTTTGAGAAAAAAGTGTCAAATCAGCAAAGAACAGTCTCTTTCTTGGCGGCAATAACTGGTCTATTTATTTTTTGCTTAAGAAAGTATTGTACCAGATTCTTATGGTTCATTCTTGTAATTCAATATGCTAAATGATTTTTAAAGTGAAAATTTATCACAACTCTGTGCCAAGAACTATGAAAGGTCTGAGATTTTATCCAATTCGTAAGCTAACAAGTTAGCTTGCCATATTTTCATGAATGCTGAAAGAAGACACAAGACTTCTGGGTCAAAGACAAAGGACTTTATTACTCACAGAATAGCAAACAGCAAGAGTTTCCTGTTTAGTCACTTCCCCTTGCTAGCCAAGTGCCAGGGGCTATGTGGAGGTGCTCAGGTGAAGGCGGTACATGCAGTGGGTTTGTGTCACAGCTGAAGATCCCTGGGCTTAGGGAACCTGATTGTTCACAATGTTCACTACGGAACTTATTCATCATGAAGGCTGACCTTTGCCCTGGAGGAAGACACTACCTCTATCTTCTAACACTGTTCACACTGGAAACATTTTTGAAAAGACAATTTTAAACAAGAACAGTAGAGTTTCGCTTACAAGACATACAAAATGCGAAAGACCCATGGAGAATGGTCTCTCAACACTCTCATTTAAAAACAAGCATTTGTAAAGTACATATTTTATCGATATTAGTAAATATAATCCCTTTTTTCATTTAAGATGTGCTACTTTAAGTCTGAATAATAGTAATAATGACATTCCGTCTAAAATACACATCATTTGTAAATTTATCTCAATTTAATTAAAGAACTGTTTTGGGTAATCCTAATACGATGCCCATATATCATATTTTCTAGAATCTTTAGGTACAACTTAAAATATTATTTAATTTACTACTTAAGCTTAATCTTTTTACAATTTGATTTCTTATTTAAATCCTTATAAGTCATATATTTTTATAAGTAATGAATCATAAAGAAAATAGCACCTAGCTTGGTCATAATTTAAATGAAACATACAATTACAGAGCTAGAATACGAAAATAGAGATGAAATTATATCACAGTTCAGCTTAACATCAGTTTATGATCATCTATAAGAAAAAAGAACAAATGAATTAATGTTTTAGTTATCAAAGATGATGAAAAAGAAACAGTAAAGTGAAGAGAAAACATAAGAGTGAGAGTAACCCTTGAACCAAATCATATAATTCCACTATACTTGACATACAATCTGTCAAATAATTTACAAGTAATACAAGTACCTCAAGGAGTGTCTATGTTTTTTTTTCTCTCTAGCTTCTTTTTTTCAGCTTATCTGTGTAATTAAAGAAAACTAAAAATAATAATAAAAACAAAAGCTACAACTGACTGTTTAATGTAGATTTCTTATAGATAAAACAACACAGGCATATCAGACACATAGGAGTCCCTGAGTGGCACAAATGATTAAGCACTCAACTATTAGCTTGGCTGCTGAGCAAAGGGTCGGCAGTTCAAACCCACAGCCACTCCTTGGAAATCCTATGGGGCAGGTCTACTCCATTCTACAGGGTCACTACTCAACGGCAATGGGTATTAGCCAAAAGGTTGGCAGTCCCAATCTACTCAGAGTGACCTCGGAAGATTGTTCTACTCTGCACACATGAGGTCACCATGAGTTGGAAATGACTCAATGGTAACTAACAACAACTTCATATACATTTTAATATATACACATATATACATATACTATGATTTCATTTTTAGTTATGACAACACCTAAGTATTTATTTAATTTTATAAAAAAGACTACCAGCATGAACATGGCAGACACGTGGGATGGAGGAACAAGTGTCAAGAAGGAGGTAAGATTTTTTTTATTTTAATATACTCATTTATCAATCTTTTCATTATGAATTGTGTTGTTTATGTCTTGTTTTATGTCTCCTTTTTTTTCTAAATGTTCTAAAGTATAAAATTAATTCTTCAATCTCCTGAATTTCTTTTTGCCCCAGTTGTAGAGAGCTATTTGCTCCCGCCCCATTTATTGAACAGTCTCTTTCCTTACGGATTTGTAATACTACTTTGCTAGGTATGTTTCTAGGTCCTTCCATCTTTTCCATTCATCTCTCTGTATGTATCTGTTCAAACAGCACATTATCTTATTTACTATAGCTTTATAGTAAGGTTTTATACCTGGTTGAGCATGTCCCCTGACCTCCTTCTTCCTCAAAATTATCTAGCCTACTCTTAGCCCTTGATTTTCCATGTAAATTTTAAATTCAGGATTGTCTAGTTCCATAAAAAATTTAAAAACCTGTGAACACTTTGATTGAAACTGCTTTGCAGTTACGGATTAATTTGGGGACGAACCGCATCTTTGCTATATTGAACCTCTCAATCCAGTGTCAATGTCCCTCTACAGACTCAGAAATATTAGCTTGGTCCCAAATTTATGCTTTGTCATAAAACTGATTTGACAGATAAAACAGTATTAGATCTTTGTAAGTTAAGTTCCTCATTTAGCAGCATGATTTCTCCAACATCACAAGGAGAACACAATGAAGAAAATTGTTTATCAAGTTAATACTTTAAAAGGTACAATTATACCATTTTACCTATTAGATGGACCTGTGATCTAATTTGATAATTCACTTATTGAGCTCTTGAACCTCTAAATGATCTGCAAAACTACTGCTGATTTATTGTGGTGCCGAGCTTCAATGGGAGAAATAACAAAAAGGTCCAAGGAGTGAAGCACAATGGAAAGAGCACAGACTGTCATCAGCTCTTTCTTTACATCCCAACTCAATGGTTCCCTAGTTACATGACTCAGGCAAGCCATACTGTGTCTCCAACTAGATTTCTTCCCTTATAAAATGTGAATTGTGAGGTCTTAATGATACACGTAAAAGGTCTCCAGGTAGAGCAAACACTTTGTACTTGACTACTCATCAAAAGGTTGGTAGTCTGAATTACCCAACGACGCCATGGAAGAAAGGCCTGGCAATTTACTTCCATAAAGATTACTACCAAGAAAACCCTAAGGAGCTCAATTCTACTCTGTAACACACAGGGTCACCATTAGTCAGGATCGACTTGATGGCAATGGGTTTTAATGTTACACGTTAACGCATCTGGAAGCTACTTGGTTCTCAATAAATACTTAATGAAAGAGGCCTCAAAGACTTATGCCGAACAAAACAAAATAAAAAACAGGGAAAATAATATGCTAACAGTGCATAGCCATTTTGGCACCATCGAAATCAGCTGCATGAAAAGAGAACTGACTGTAAGCCAGAACTGAAGCTGCCCCAGGTAAGCCATCCTACCTTGAGGTGGGTAAATCAGAAATCAAGGATGCAAGTTGAGAAGAGATCCTGGCACAATTAACCTTAAAAAAAGGCCTGAGGGCAGTCAGAGTCCAGAAACAGGTGAATACACATTACATATGTGTACTGATATTACTTTACAAAACACAGTATGTTCTAGGGCAAATGATATATCTGTTTCTGAACTTTACGGACAATCTGTAAATTTAACCCATAAATGCTTCTACCACAATCAAGAAGCTGAAGCCTCTCTCCCCTTTACAAATTCACTGTTCTTAAAAACTTGTTACTTTGACGTGGATCTCTGTCTGAATGATTTTTCCATTCTTTCAATAAGTAAACCCTGGTGGTGTAGTGGTTAAGTTCTACCGCGGCTGACCAAAAAGTCAGCAGTTCAAATCCACCAGGTGCTCCTCGGAAACTCTATGGGGCAGTTCTACCCTACCCTATAGGGTCGCTATGAGTTGGAATCGACTTGACGGGAATGGGGTTGACTTTTGGTTTTTGGTTCAATAAGCAGAGTTTTCTTTTTTTTTAATTGCTGTAGAGCAGTTTTGGAGAAGGGTCAGTACTTGTAACTACCAGGAAGTCAACTTGCCTCACAGTAAAAATGTCTGGTACTGTGTTTATATGAGTGATTTTTTTTATTTCCCTTATCTTCAGGAGCAGACAGTCTTCTAAACGCCTACAGTTTCTTTATGCATAGTTACACTTTTCTCATAGTTGATAGGAATTTTCATTTACAAAATAGGGATAATATTGGTACCTACCTTACATGGTTATTGTGAAGATTAAATGAATTAAGGCATAAAGTGCCAGAATGCTGCCTGGCACATTCAACTAAAATTCAGTAAATTTTAGTTATCATAATAAATGCTATCTTTTATCATTAAAAAAAACTACAGCTAAATGTTTTCTGTTTTCTTTTCCCTTTAAGATTGTCACTGAAGTTCCTCTTTCACTTCTACACGAATGCAGGCATAGATGGGGGAACATTTTTTTCACAATGTGATCTGCCTTGTCTTGCTATACTACACCCCCAAAGGTAGCCCTGAGCCCACATTACACCGTCAATTACGAAAAAATAGGCTCGCCACCAGCAACAAAATGTTCCACTGGGAAAACCAGTACACAGAAATCAGCCTCTCCGGACAATCAGCCCGACACAGTCGCAATCGAATTTGAGAGCTCCTGATGAAAATAACCTCAGGAAGGAGTGTTCCTCTAATGTTATGAAATAATCAAAGCAGCAATCTATACCCTGACAGTCATTGTGTGGTCTGTGAACAAAAAGGCCTGCCTCTTCCCTTCTAATTCTGCACGAGATAATGCCCGAGCTTCAGAGGGAGCAGCAGCCCCTTCATCACTTCCAAGAAGCACATTTATACTGGGTTCCTGCCCAAGAAACCAAAACCGTAAGTCGACTCTGACTTATTACAGCCTCATGTGTGTCAGAGCAGAACTGTGCTCCACAGGGTTTTTTCAATGGCTGATTTTTCAGAAGTAGATCACCAAACCTTTCTTCTGAGGCGCCTCTGGGTAGACTCCAGCCTCCAATCTTAAGGTTAGTTGTGGGTGCTTTAACCCTTTGCAACCTCCAGGGACTTCCCTGCCCAAGAAGAGATACACGTTTCACAACCTGAAGTCTAGTGCAGAGTGGTGGCTGATATCCAAGACAGCTCTCTGCCACTGTCCCAGAGGCAGGGGGCCTGACTGAGGGGCATGGCGGTGCAGGGCAGGGCTGGGGTCGCTCTGGGAGAATTTTCTTGCCTTCTTTCCCTGCTGTTTTTCTCTATATATTTCCCTTTAGGGACCAGGAAAGGCTGCCTTCGTAAAACTCAGGCCAACCTAAACCTTCTCACGAAATTAAATCTTCCAGATAAACATGTTTAACACTCCATGAATAGAAGAAAATAAAGATGGAAGCTTCCTTGCAATTACATTCAGATGGGGGCAGGTAGGTAATTTAAACAAATGAGTTTAAAAGCCTGCTTTTAAACAAGATTTCTAATTATCAGTATGCTTTTCACTCAGCAACCCTCCTCTACCTCCTCAACATCATTTTACAACTCTTGGCTCAAGAGCCACTTCAGAAATAAATGCTTCACGGCAGCTGAAAGCGGAATTTTCTGTGAGGCACAATGCTTCAGTTTCTAGGTCTACGGGTGATAAAAAATACGCTACCCCTTAACCCTCTCAACTGCTTCTATGAAAAAAAAAAAAAAAGGCAAAAAAGAGACCCAGAAAAGCCTATAAAGATCAAATCTTTCTTTAGCAATAAATATTTCCCCCAGGACTTAAAATTCTAGCTTTGAGAAACACAATTAAACTTGTCCTTCAGAAACAAAAAGCTAGCAAAAATGAACAAGAAGGTGATGTTCAATCATAAGATACATTAATCCTCAAAGGTTTTCTGAATTTTGCAGGGCTATCCTTTTTTTTTTTTTTTTTTTTTTTTATCCTTACCCTGGGAAACCCTGGTGGCGTAGTGGCTAAGTGCTACGGCTGCTAACCAAAGGGTCAGCAGTTCGAATCTGCCAGGCGCTCCTCAGAAACTCTATGGGGCAGTTCTACTCTTCCTGTAGGTTCGCTATGACTTGACGGCACTGGGTTTGGTTTGGGTGTATCCTTAGCCTGGTGGTGCAGTGGTTAAAAGCTTGGCCACGAACCAAAAGGTTGGCAGTTTGAATTCACCAATCACTCGTTGGAAACCCTATGGGAAAGCTCTACCCTGTCCTATAGGGTTACTCAGTCAGAACTGACTCTATGGCAACAGGTCTGATTTGGTTTTGGTTTATTCTTACCCTAGGAGTCCTGGTGGTGCGGTGGTTAAGCGCTCGGCTGCTAACTGTAAGGTATGTGGTTCAAACCCACCAACCACACTGAGGGAGAAAGATGTGGCAGTCTGCTTCCTTAAAGATTACAGCCTTGGAAACCCTATGGGGCAATTCTACTCTGTCCTACAGAGTCGCTATGAGTCAGAATTGACTCGACAGAAAAAGGCTTGGTTTTTTTTTTTTTTGTATTCTTACCTTGATGTTCCCAGGTAGTGCAAATGGTTAAGTGCCAGACTACTAACTGCAAGGTTAGGAGTTCAAACCCACCCAGAGGCGCCTCAGAGGAAAGGCTTGGTGATCTGTTTCCAAAAGGTCCCAGCCTTGAAAACCCTAAGGAGCATTCTACTCTGCACACATGAGGTTGCCATGAGTCAGAACTGACTCAATGGTAACTAACAACAACACCACTAACTGAAGGGTTTGTGGTTCAACCCCACTGTGAGGTGCCATGGGAGAAAGGCCTGGTCATCTGCTTCCATAAAGATTACAGCCAAGAAAACCCTAGGGACTTCATTTCTACTTTGTAACACATGGCATCACCATGAGTCACAACCAACTCGATGGCAACAGATTTAGTTTTTTTATTCTTACCATTTTCTCACAGGCAGGCTTATCTACAAAAAGGAGCACCAGTGGTGTAGTGGTTAAAAGCTCAGCTGCCTCCCAAAAGGTTGGCAGTTCAAATTCACCAGCTGCTCCTTGGAAACCCTATGGGGCAGTTCTACTCTGTCCTATAGGGTCACTATGAGTTGGAACCAACTTGAGGGTACCTAACAACAACACAACATCTATAAAAAGGGGCTGACTACTTTGTTAGCCACGGCAGGTGGCGCAGTGCAATGGAGGGCAGTCACTCTGAGACTGTTTGGTAATCTGTAAACTAAGAAAATATGCTTCCCTTGCAGTACTGCTGTGAAAATTAAATGGGATATTAAAGGAACAGAGCAGTCCTTAGGTATAGGAAACTGGCATTTTTAACAAGTACTTTGACAAGTGTATTAAGGCTGGTGCCTTCACCAGGCTGTGTGGCCCAAATAGGGTCTGAGCAGAGGACAGAGGAAGAACCCAAGGCCAGCATTTTAGCATCACAGCAGCCACACTGCCTGTTCTGCTCTCGCCAAGTGCCCTGCTTCCGGGAGCTGGGCTTCCGTCTGAGGCCCCAGCATTCATTCCTGTCTCTGGTTGTAATTCTCCTTTAGGGCTGCTACCAGAGTGATCTTCCTAAAATACAGACCTGGCCAAACCTGGCAATGCTGCTCCCTGATCAAGGGCACAAGCTTCCGACCTCAGGTGTCTGCCCTTCTGGCCTCCTCTGTCTGCCTGGGTCTGCTCTCATCAGATGGGGTCTCTAGATTCCAGCCAGTCTGGTTGTTTCATTCAGATTTCAGCTTCAATGTCACCTCCTCAAAGAGGCCCTTCCTAACTACCCAGTCACCCCTAATGACAAACCTATTTTACTTTTCTGTCTAAAACTTCACAGCTGCCGATGTTCCCTTATTTGTGTGTTTGTCTCCTCCCGTTAGAAACTAAAGGTAGACAGCTTGCTTATTGTTCTTTCTCTGCCTTTCACAGTGCCTGGCACATAGTAGGCACTCAATAAATGCATGCTGAATGGATGACCATTAGTTATTGGTCTATACCATTGGAAGCCTCGACAAAGTTCTCACACTAACCCGCTGCCATCAAGTCAATTCCAACTAACAGCGACCCTATAGGACACAGTAGAACTACCCAATAGGGCTGTCAAGCAAGGCCAGATTAAGGTATGTGAGGGCCCTAATACTTGATAACCTGTGGTACCCGCTCTTCTGCTTACTCACGCATTCAAACTAGATATGTGAGTTATATATATACACGTGTGTGTGTGTGTGTGTGTCTTAGTGATCTATGATGTAACTTCTTGTAAGTGTGACTCTAATATTAATGACTGAACGCAAAAGCAGTGTATGCCATTTTAGTGAAAAGGGGTGAACTGGATTACAAAATTTTTAGTGGATGCCCATATACCACATTTTCTACAAAAAGAATATCCCACATATTCTACAACAAAGAAAATGAGTCAATTTACTTGTTTCAACAATCAGTGTAAAATTCTGTTGGTCTCCCACAACAAAAAATTCACTTTCACCAATTTTGCTTTAAACAGCTCATACTTCAGTTTTTATGCTCATTTTACAGTAAATGCTATAATTATAGATGAACAAATGAAAAGATGTCATAAAAGAAAATTTCATGATCAGAAAATAATTATATTTTATTTTTAGATCTTTCATTTCTAACATGTTATAACTAAAAACATTTTTCTATTCTTCGCTCTTATAAATTCTTCAATAATTTCATCACAATTAAGGTGCCAAACAGTATCTACTTCCGTCCGTAATAAGGATGATAAATCAAGTCTTTCTTGAATCGTTCTCATATGTTGAGGGTTTCTGAGTCTCTTTAGGGATGAAAATGAGCATTCTATTGTGCAGCACTGGTGTCACAACATTTAAGCGCTCAGCTGCTAACCAAAAGGTATGCAGTTCGGACCCGCCAGCCTCTCTGTGGGAGAAAAGACCTGGCGATCTCCTCCTGTAAAGATTAAAAACCATGCCAAAAATTGTCACGAAAGGAGAGACTGGGAGGGCTGACTCATTAGGGGGAGAGCAAGTGGGAGTATGGAGTAAGGTGTATATAAACTTATATGTGACAGTTTGACTTGATTTGTAAACGTTCACTTGAAGCTCAATTAAAGTTAAAAAAAAAAAAAAAGGCCAAACCTGTTGCCTTCGAGTTGGTTCTGACTCATAGCCACCCTATAGGAGAGAGTAGAACTGTCCCATAGGGTTTCCAAGGCTGTGATCTTTAAGGAAGCAGACTGCCTCATCTTCCTCCTATGAAGCACGCTTGTAGGTTCAAACTACTGACCTTTCGTTTAGCAGCCAAGTGTTCAACCACTGTGCTACCAGGTCTCCTTACCTAGGAAACCCTATGGGGCAGCTCTGCCCTATCATATAGGGTTGCTGAGTCAGAATTGACTTGTCCACATATAACAGAAACAACATCGGAATGAATCTCTGCCCAACTCCTAGATTCTTTAATGTGTAAGGAAAGATTTCAGAGATCCGTAGATGTGTTAAAAATAAAAGAAAACTATAACATAGCAGTTTTGGTAGTGGCCCCCTCTTCCTATGATCTAGATAGATTCTACACAACAGCTTCCCAGCAAAGGCTCTGCCTTCCATCTTTCTCTCAAGTGAAAAGAGAAAACCTCCACTTCGGAGCTTGGCTTCTCCTTTGTCATCGTGGCTAGTGAGTTTAGGGGAGGTATTTTTTTTTTAGGAGGGCACAAAGCTTTGGCTTACAGAGCATTACAAAAATGAAAAATCCAAATTCTAGGCTGCCGGGTAGGAGGCCTAAGTTATGTAAGGAAAATCAGGCCCCTGGTGGCTGGCCTCCTGAAGACAGAAATACATTCTTCCTCCAAAATGGTTTCTGGCTTTCTGGGCATACACATGCCCAGGATTTACTGATAAGAACACAACTCCGAGGGAGGAAAAGTCACTCCAATACACACCAAGTGTAGGCGCCACTTATAGAACGGAACCCGTTCTCCTAAACTGAGATTTTGTTGTTTTTTAAATCTTCTCCAATCCTTTTTTCAAGCTTTCAGGCTACCCCTGGCAGTAGCTCTTATTACCTACAACGGATAGGTATTTCGTCCTCTAAATCTCTGGTGCTCAGCTTTGGCTGCATCACGGGGGAGCTTTAGAACCCACCAATGTCAAGGCCCCACCCCAGGCCACTTTAAACAGAATTGCTGAGGGCAGGGCTGGGTGCTAAACCGCCCCAGGTGATTGTACTGTGCAGTCAGGGTGGAAGATCGATGCACTAAAGGTGACTGGAGGAAAAGAGGTGAAGATACGAATCTGGGAGGAGCCAGAGTCTGCCCCAGCAGATGGGGGAAAGGCTCACCAGAGCATGTATGGTGTGGGTGTGTGTTCTCTAAATAAGGAAGGGAGTGCGGCAGAGACAAGGTGAGGCTCCTGTGGGCTGCCAGCTTTTAACAACAGGAAATGTGGTAACAACAAGAAACGTTTGCAAACTCACAAATGGTTCTTGGCAAGAGAAGACAGGTGCGATACCAAGGCAGGGCTTGTTTAGCTTTTTAAAGTTTGGAGGTGGGAGAGGAAAAGAGATTTGCAAAGAGGTGGAAGACATGTGAGGAAACTGCCTGCTGAGGAGTAGGAGATGGGTGGCAGCCAGGAATGAAGTCAGCTGGTGGAAGGGGTGGGTAGGTACTTCCACTACCACAAGGCAACGATTCTCCATCTTTTCATATTGCTGGTTTACCTTCAAATGGAATTTTTTCCTGGCACACGTAAAGCAATTAAAAAACTTAAAAAACAAAACAATAAATAACAGCAATGCAGATCCTAGTACACCAGTTGAAATGTGGGAAAGGAGGGCAATGAATGAGACTTATTGCTCATTCCAAAACCAACTATCAGGTGAAAATGAGAAATTTCACCGACAAATGACTAATTCTATACCTAGACAGAGAACATGGTCCCTTCCACATATTCTCCTATATTTTGCATATGAGATCTAAATTATTTTTATTTTAACATGCCATGCATGCCTCTAATTACAGCATACAGCACATCAAAATAAAAAACAAAAAAAATACCCAAACCTGTTGCCATCGAGTCGATTATGACTCATAGGGACCCTACAGGACAGGGTAGAACTGTCCCATGGAGTTTCCAAGGAGTGGCTAGTTAGTGGATTTAAACTGCTGACCTTTTGGTTAGCAGCCAAGCTCTTAACCACCGCACCACCAGCTCTCCCATCAAAGAGTAGTATTTTATTTGCCAGTCATCCTTGCAAAAAGAGTGCAAACTCCTTAAGGGCAGGGACTATGTCATATTCTTCACTGTATTCTCAGGACCGAGTAGGTGTTCAATAAATGATTATACCTAATATAACGATTTATTCACCAGACTCGCCTATCACATCTCTGCTTGTGTGAAGAATATAAAGCAAATTAAAACAGACACTCCCAAACTTTCTTAACCTCATCACTATTAACACTTTGGGCCAAATAATTCCTTGCTGTGGGAGGCTGTTCTGTGCACCACGGAATGTTTAGCAGCATCCCTGGCTTCTCCCCACTACATGCCAGGACACACGCCACTCTCCCAGTTGTGACAGCCAAAAATGTCTCCAGACATTGCCAAATGTTTCCTGAGAGAGGGGCAAAAGTCCCCCCAGTTGAAAACTGCTGCTCTAGATAGAAACAGTGCAAAGCAGAATAAGCCAAATTGATGTGGGAACATTTCAAAAATGGCTTTCACCCTATTACTTGCTGGAGCTAACAAGACCGTCAAGAAAGAAAAAGCATATGACTAGCGTATGATGATTCTCTGACCACAGGCCTTGCCATGTTATGGGCAGAAGGAGAAAAATTCTTTGTATTCTTCTCACAACTGTGGAGATGCAAACGACTGAGGCTAATCCAAGCTTGGCCGTTTTCAGGATATGTGGGGCTGTGAAGATACATAAGGGTCCAAATGCCAAACGGCCTGTGGTTATAAAACGGTATGAAAGAAGTATGTTCACTGTCAGCGGTGGGCTGTTTATTATGAATTGTAACAAGGAGAACAATTTTGAAAATGCTGTTGAATATTTATTAAAAGAAAAGTTCTACAATAACTCAGGCCCTGACATGCTACTATTAGCAAATAACTCAGCCAGTTGGAAAGGTTAAGAACTGTGCTGGCAGAAACCATTAAATTAAGTGTTAAGTTTAATAGCTCAGTGTTTTATTTTTCTCAGCAACCGTAGGATTTAACAATCGTGTTCCAAGCATCCCAGTACAATGCCTGAAAAGCTGTTATCCGTATTGTACCCTTTTCATGAGGCTCCAAACTTTATTTCAATTTTACTTTGAAGATGTTGAGCATTTTAGGTTGATGTTAAAGTCTAAAACGTACATTTTGAGCAAGGTGGCCATTAAAATAAAGCAAAGGAAAAATATCCTAACATTATCTGATAATATATAGCTACTTATCAAGATTCATGATAGGCCTTTTCTTCAATTATGTTTTTTTTTTTTTTTATTAATGAAAACCTCAACATCACCAACCTCAATGCTGGGTTCTCCAAATGACACTGTTCTAATTTTCAACCATTTCTATACTTCTTAGAGCAGAGCAGCTTCATGATGCGTTCCACCATGACAGGTATCTTGGCTGGCCTCCGCATTTTTTTTTTTTTTTTTTTGCATTAAAGGCCTATCCTAGCTTTAATTAAGGGCCCACGCAGCAGAGTCAATATAAAAACACAAAAAGTCCCATCAGTTTAATAACAACAAAAAACCTCAAAAATGGAAAATTGAGGGAGGAGGGGAAGAGGCCCTTGGGCCAGTGGCATGGAGAGCCCTGCTCATGGTACCAGGCCTGGCCGCAGGGCCCCCCAGGTATTGCTGTTGCTACAAGGTCAGGGGACAGCGATTGTCCTGTAGGAGCCACCACTCATCTGAGTTGGAGACCTTCACTTCTTCTAGGGTGTGCTCAGCTTCTGCGTGCCCTGGATCTTGTCCAGCAGGCCAGGGATGAAGGCCTCAGTGGGTTTGTAACAGTCAACCAGCAGCTCCTTGACCCTGGCAGCCCGGGTATCGTCACTCTCTATGTCCAGGAGCTTGCCCACCTCAATCTCCAGCTCTGGTGGTTAAGTGGTTAAAGCAATCAACTGCTTACCAAAAGGTCAGCAGTTCAAAACCACCCTCCACAGGAGAAAGATGTGGCAGTCAGCTTTCCTAGAGATTTACAGCCTCAGAAACCCTATGGGGTTGCTATGAGTCGGAATAGACTCAATTTGGTTTGGTTTCTGTATTTCTTATCAATATGTTACATATAAGAAAAATTTACAGTAGACAGTTAAGTATTAGTTCCTAACACCTGAAAAGGAAGTATATCTCCGTAAGTTCTGTTCATGAAAATATTTATATTTTTCTCCGTGTGCCTATTGGTAAATATAAGCATGTTTAGGACTCTGAAATATTAAGCATGTAATTCTTAAATCCACTAGGAGAAAGAACAGACACAATATGCAAAAGTACTCTATTCAATCAAGTTCTAAAGGTACACATAATTATGGTATTCAAATTAGATTACTAATTTAGACTTGTTCTATCAAGTACACTAACATAAAAGTGTCTGAATAAAATTCAGGGGGAATAAAAAAAGAGGTAAAGAAAATTTAATTACTCTCTTGAGAATATGAAAACCAGTACATAATATTAAAATGTATACTCAGGGAAGGATTAGTAGGAAATGTGGCTTAATTATTCATCTTGGTAGTGAGTAATAAATACAGTAGTGTCAACTCACCTCACCTCACGAGAATACGGTCTCTATGCTCTGGATTATCATATTTGCATTTGGATGAAACTGGGACACATGAGGCATGAAATGGCCAAATTAATCTTCATTTTACTTTATCTGACTTTTCTCACATATCGTAAATACAATAAACTAAAAAAAGCCCACAAATCCCATCAACGAGTGGATTTGGACTCCTAGCAGCCCTATAACACAGAGCAGAATTGCTCCACAGGGTTTCCAAGGCTGTAAATCTTTACAGAAGCAGACGGCCACATCTTTCTCCCAAGGAGCACCTGGTGGGTTCGAACCACCAACCTTTCAGTTAGCAGCAGAGTGCTTTAACCACTGCGCCACCAGGGCTCCTAAATGCAATAAAATTATATATAAAATATTCTATTACTTTATATTGCTATTTAAATTCTCATGTGCCTGTATTCTAATTTTTTAGCTAGATTGGACTGAAGTACTATAATACTCCATGTGTAGTGATAATTACCAGAACTAAGACAGTTGCCTAACATTTTTATGAAACTTTTAAAAATGTATAAATATATTATTAAAAATAAAATCAGCAACGGCAACAAAAGAACAACCCACCAAATGTCACAAATGTATACGCCCCTTTGGATTCAACTCTTCCTACCGAGCTAAAACGTAAACTTTGCACCATGAAGCCTGAAATTGAGACTCGGGGATAAGTATTGGCGCTGGTGTTTCGCTACTTGCTAGAAATTGCTTTCATCTGGAAATGGCCATTTAGCAAGGCTCTTAGATATTTTCTGTGAGATTAAAAAAAGTAACATTATAAACTTTGTTTTCAAACAGTAATAAAATTCTATGTCCATTTCATAGTTTTGACATTACTGTACATGAAGAGCTAATATCTCCTTTAAAAGTAGCAAAATTAGGTAAAATCATAATTTCAGAATATTAGGAGCCAAAGTGTAAGTTGTAAAACTAAAATAAACCCGTTTAAATTTATCCTGCATCATTTTAGTGTGCTCATTGACGGATACAATCAGATACGCTCTCTATGGAGACCAAGCAATTTATGCACCAGGAAAGTGATTCCATCATTTTTTTCCCACTTTCCCAAGTGCCTGAGCTCTGCTGTCAGTGAAGGAGAAAAATGAATGGAGAAGAAAAACAAGAAATGACAATTCCATCCTGTAAACAGCTTATGGGCAAGGATCATGCTTTATCTGAGATTTTATTCCTTCCTCCTTCCCTCCCAACCCCACCCACCTTCCACACGTTTGACAGGAACTGACAGCTCTATGGCAAACAGCCACTATCATCTAGGTAGGTACAAGTAAGTGACAAGGCAGACCTGTCCCTTTGCTGTCTGCCTTTCTTTCTATTCTGTTTCTTTCTTCACTCTACTCCCATTCGATCAAGTACCTCATTCTGCTTTGCCTCTGGCTTCTGCCACTTTGTGTCCACACACTTGTCAGAAACTTCTCTCACTTAATCTACTATCCCATCTTCTTTTCTTCCATCTGCCACCTTGGCCTTCATCTTTTTATTATTATTATTATTCTACACATTCTCCCAGACAGTTTGCAACCGTACTGATTTCAGATCCACAGACAACTCGCAAACCTTGATTTCCAGCCCAGCCTGTATTGAATTCCAGAACCCCAGGCTCGTACAACCACCAACTGAACATCAAGCCCTGCATGTCCCTCTGATAGTCACATTAGATAAACCCACAACTGAACTCATCATCTTCCCCTGCAAAGCTGTTCCAGCCTCTATATTCATTACATCATCAATGGCACCTCTGTCCATTCTTCTTCCCAAGCCAGAACCTGGGAATCAACCTGAAATTCACCCATTCCTCCCTGCTTTTCCCCCTCCCTCTGCTATTCCCACTCTTATCAGTCTTAGGTCAGACCTTAAATCGGCACTAGGATTTAATTGCACTTTTACATGGCTTCCATTCTCCATTTCCCACACCCCCCATCCATTCACTACCATACACCCAGAGTGACTATTCTAAAAGGACAACCTACCTGCTGCCATCAAATTGATTCTGACTCATAGCCACCCCATGTGTTACTGAACAGAACTGGTTCGTGGGGTTTTCTTGGCCACAATCTTTATGGAAACAGACCACCAGGTCTTTTTCTTATTGCTGGGTGGGTTCAAACTGCCAGCCTTTAGATTAGTAGACAAATGCTCAAATTCAACAAGACCAAATATGGCTCACAAGGCCCTTCCTAAAGTGGTTCCAGCCTCTCTCTCTCCAGACTCATGGATAGTCCTCTCCTGTGCCCCAGCCACATCAAAAGACTAGCTGTTCCACACAGAATTACCGTATAACCCAGAAATTTCACTCCTAGGTATATACTCAAAAGAATTAAAAGCAGAGACTCAAAGAGATACTTGTATACCAATGCTAACTGCAGCATTGTTCACAATACCCAAAAGGTAGAAACAACCCAAAGATCCATTAACAGATGAATGGATAAACAAAACATAACATATCCATACAATGAAGTATTATTCAGCCATAAAGAAATGAAGTTCTGATACATGCTATGACACAGGTGAAGCTCAAAAATATTTTGTTGAGTGAAATAATACAGACACAAAAGGACAATTATTGTATGATCTTGCTTATATATAGAATAGACAAATGCATTGTGTTGTTAGGTACCCTCAACTCATAGCAACCCCATGTGACAGCGCAGAACTGCCCTCATAGGGTTTTCTAGGCCGCAATCTTCATGAGAGATGATTGCCAGGTCTTTATCCCACATAGCTGCTGAGTAGGCTTAACACGCCAATCTTTCAGTTAGCAGCCAAGTGCTTAATGCATAGAGACAGAAAATAGACTAGTGGTTACCAGGGGCGGGGTGGGGGGAGGGTGGGGAAAAGGGGTTACTGCTTATTATGGGTACAGAGTTTCTGTTTGGGGTGATAAAAGAGTTTTGAAAAAAAAAATTTGTGATGGTTGCCAAAAAAAAAAAGATGAGCTATTCCAACTGTACTCCCTGTTCCCTTTGTTCAGAATTATTTCTCCCAGCTCACTCCCATTCTTGGTTGCCTGGTATTCCCCTACTCACTCTTCCAGACTCAGATCGAGCCCTGCTTCCTAAGAGAAAGTCATCCCTTGGTGTCAGGTACCCCTTCAGTATAGCTTCTCTAACCCACTGTTTACATATGCTTGTCAGTATCTTTTTCTCTTATGAGACTGAGATCGTTGAGGGCAGCGACAGCAATTTTCTTATGTCTTGAGGATTCATCACTTCACAACGTGCCTCCTATATCGATATGTATATGGGGAATGTATACACGAATAAATATCACTCCAACTAAATTTGACTCAAACGCTACCAAGCTGCTAGTGACAGATTATATGTGACGGAGAAGTTCACAGCTCTCCTTCTAAGGTATCAGGGAGAAAATAATAAGGCCATTCTGGTTGCGATTCCCAACTGCTGAATGCAGAGGGTATGTTACAGCTGTGTATAGCTATGTGAAAGATGGGCTTTTTTTTTAACAAATAAAAAAAGAAAAATCATTGTGCTTTGTGGTTTTATTGCCTCTGACTTGTAACACGAACTGTCTCAATATTAAAGCTTCCCAACAGCTTCAGCATGTTTATCCACAATAGGGGTGATGGAGGAATGGGTAGGGTCAGTGAGCAGAAGCACCATTAACAGTTAGGACAGAACTACTGGGAGATCGGATGCCCTTCATCGGATCACCCTTCATTCCCAAGAGAATAAACCCACACAGAAGCTTTCATATGTGACTCAGGACTCTCTAAAGACTAAAATGGCAGATGGCAGCAATGTGGATTTAGTCACACCTTTGGGAATTTTAGAAAATCACATGAAGGTGACCACTTGCAGATGAATACATGATAAGGTATACAGAGACTGGGCCAGCTTGGCGGGGGTCGGGGGGTGAGGGTGGGAACGGGGACTAACTATAAAATTGGAGAGGGAGCTGCAAAGATGCTGGTGACCAATTAAAAACTTTTTTTTTTTTTTTAACTTGCCCACTCCATAAGGTTCACAGGGTTTCAGGAGCTCTGTATTTTAAGTAAAAACCAAACCCAAAACCACTGCCGTTGCGTCAATTCCAACTCATAGCGACCCTATAGGACAGAGAATTGCCCCACAGAGTTTCCAAGGAGCGCCTGGCGGATTTGAACTGCCGACCCTTTGGTTAGTAGCTGTGGCACTTAACCACTACGCCACCAGGGTTTCGATTTTAAGTAAAGTCCTCTAAAAAACCACTTGTCATCGAGTCCATTCCAACTCATGGTGACATGGTATCACCAAAGGCCCCTGTTAGGGCCAAATTTCCCTAACCTCTGCAGTAGTCTATGTTTAGAAAATTGATTTTTTTTATTACTTTTTAATCACTCACAGGTTTGAAAATTACACAGTCCTATAAAAAATTAAGAACAAAGTAGTGATGTCAACAAGATATGCCAAAATATTTTAATAATACACTTTTTTTATAATTGAAACCTCCAGGGAATATGAAGAAGTTATTGAACAAATGTTGACTCCAGTGTGAAATCAAGAAAAAATAGTGGTGTTGCTTAGAGGAAGACTAGGGTTTTGAAAATATTACACGATGGTTTAAATCCCACCTTTTTACTCTACACCTAGACTGGTGTTAGATGGGTTACAAGTCAAATATGGAGGATTCAACGCAATATTCCTAACTGAAACAACACACTTGAACCTTACTTTTCAGACATACGCATTTGTTTCCTTTAAAAACTGTGGTGTCATTGTAAATGTCAGATGACACTGTCATAATGTGGTACTTCCATGACAAGTCATCACTGATATCTTTTTAGATTTAAATAAACTTCTCTTTTTAAAAAAAATCACTCAAAAAAAAAAAAAAATCTGAGGTCTCCACACTTCTTTCTTTTATGAAAATGATGCAAGCAGATGACCCCAAATGCAGCTGGCATGCCTCTCCACCGTGCTCTATTATCAGCTGAAGGCTTTATGCTTCCTATTTCACAAAGTCAACAAGTGGTTTTCTTTTCTGGGCTGGCTGAAGGAACTAAACTTAAGTTCTTCTTCCTTGAAGATATGGAGATACCACTTCCTATGCAGTCAATGCCAGTTGCTGGCCATGGGCAAGAAGGTGAGCATGTGCCTTCCCACCATCCCTTCCAGTTCTATCCCAGGACTGCTGTGGGATAAGGCAGGATTAGACTACTTTGAAAAACACAATATAGTGCACCGATGCAATATGGCTTAACTATCATGAAGGCTCCAAAGCTGGAGGCAGCAGAGTGTTGTTAGGAGCACAGGCTGAGTCAGACAGCCCTGGGCTTTCCACCTTGCCCCGAAACTCAAATGTGACCTTGGACAAGTAGTCAAGACATTTTGAGGATTAAAACAAATACTTTATGTAGAGTTCTTAGCATGGCAGGCAGCACACGATAAGTGCTCATGATAGCTATTCCAATTGTTACCTAAAAAGATGACCAGTAAGGACTAGGAGGCCCTGTGTGGCACACGACTACTAGGTAATAAATTGGTGGTTGGAATCCACACAGAGACACCTCAGAATACAGGCCTGGTGATCTGTTTCTGAATGGTCACAGCCTTGAAAAGCCTATAAATAGGAAAACTGAATGAACAGACAAAGGGAACCCAGGATAGAAATGAGGAGGCTGCTGTCACATTGTGGGGATTACAATCAATGTCACAAAACAATCTGGTGGATAAATTTTTGAATGAGAAACTAATTTGCGCCGTGAACTTTCACCTAAAAAAAGCACAGTAAAATAACAAAAAAGTAAACGTGGTGGGGGGGATACTATGGAGCAGTTCTACTTCGCACACATGGGGTTGTCATGAGTTGGAATCAACTTGATGGCAACTAACAACAACGATTAGAAATGTGGCCAGATAAATCATACTCAGAGCTGTCTGCCTCCATACCCACCCCATGCCCCCTGCAGTCAGCAATCTCCTAACCTTGTGGGGATGCCTCTGCGATGTTGCATATTACCTACTTGCTTATATAGCCAGAGACTGGTGTCCTCCATCCCCTCAATAGCAACTCACAGATACATGAGGCACGAGCTCTAGAAATATAATCAGCTCCCAACTCCCCAAGCCCAAAGTGGAAAAAAAAAAAAATTCAAAATAGTCGATATGGCTGGGGAAAGTAAATGATCTTCATTCCCTTATATCCATGTTAAAATTCTTGCACACGCATCTTCTGACAACAAGAGAATGCTGGATGTCAGAGGAAAATCAATTTGAAGCCACTAAAAAAAATAACATGGACAGGAAATAAAACAGAACTATATGTAAATTCTGAAGAATTAGTTAAAAGTAACTTGTAGACCTAGCTCAAGTCACAAAAAAAGAGCAGGAGAGACTTTTACTATAGAATAACCCAGAATAGAGGAATGTTTGAAATGTAACTTTTGACGGAGTAAAAGGGAATATCTGTTCTCTGAAGAGGATGGCTGAAATTGAAGCAGAAGTTTCAGAGAGGAGCGAAGACTCAGGGGATGACAAGCACTCCCTTTGGCACACTGCAACTCTGGTACGTTTCCCCAGGCACACTGAGACACCTCCTGGAAGCTCTTTACTCAGAGTTTGGACTTAAAAAAAGTAAAGTCAACATAGGACACTTGTCTGAAAGTATCTTTCAGTGATAAGATACATTAGCTAAGAGGCTAAACATTAAATCAGTCTGTGCACAGCCTGTTGCCTATGCTCATTATATATATTAAAAAAAAAAAAAACCAAACCCAGTGCCGTCGAGTCAATTCCGACTCATAGCGACCCTACAGGACAGAGTAGAACTGCCCTATAGAGTTTCCAAGGAGCGCCTGGCGGATTTCAATTGCCGACCAGTTGGTTTGTAGCTGTAGCACTTAACCACTACACCATCAGGGTTTCCAATGTTCCTTATATAGCAACTAGATTTTAATATCAAGGAAAATAAATATTTACCAAGGGCCAGAACACCATGTAGTATCTGGATGATAACCTAAAAAAGCCACACACACACACACACACACACACACACACACACACAAATAGTGGCCACTTAATCATACCCAACCTCTGGAAGTCTGATGAGAAGTTTAGGTGGCTTTGGCAACTTCCATCACACTAGGACTAAGGCCTAAAGAAAGCATGCGTATTTGATGTGAAGTACAAGTTATTCCCGTTGCTAAATAAACAGAAAGATGAGTATACAGAATATAAGATAACGCAAAGTACAAAGGCTCTCTCTCTGCCCGAGGGGAGTTCCCTGGCTAGGACAGAATTCACAGGCAGGGATAAGGCTGTTTGCCGTTGATTGCTGCTGCTGCTGCGGCTGCTTGTGGCAGTAGGTGGTGGTTTACTTGGCTGTGTGTGGATGGCTGCAGCGACATCAGCAAGCAGGAAATAAAATGGGGAGGGCTGTCCTCCAGTGTGAATTGTAACACAGTATCACTTTTTCCTTCTTGAGTCTCTGAATACATGATAGCTGAGCAACAGAATCCACTTAAGACTTGGAGAAAATTCACTTCATCTGTAGGCACCTCTACCATGACCTAGGAAGTATGTGACCATACCCACTGAATCAATTCCGACTCACAGAGACTCTACAGGACAGAGTAGAACTGCCCCATAGGGTTTCCAAGGAGTAGATTCCAACTGCTGACCTTTTGGTTAGTGGCTGAGCTCTTAACCACTGTGCCATCAGGGCTCTGTGTAACCATAAGTAAGTTATTTAACAACATTGTTGTTGCTGTTAGCTGCTGTTGAGTTGCCCCCGTCTCATGGTGATCCCATGTTATTATAACAATATTAGTAGCTCCTACTCAGAGAGGCCTATGGTGTGGGGGCTGGTAAGCATTTTGCATACCTTAGTGTTTAACTTAAATTTCTTCATCTGTCAATTGAAGATAATAATACCACCTATTTCACTGAGTTATTATGAGGATGAAAGGAGAATATATGGGGGAAAAAAAAAAAACACCTTGCAAGTTGAGACCGCAGACTCAAAAAGAGCAGGGCTGTGAAACAGAAAGACGTGTTAAAATATCAGCTCCTATTTCTACTAATTGATCTCCTAAGGTTCAGTTCCTCATCTCTGAAGAGGAGATGCAACCATGTATCTCAAAGGGCTGCAGTGAGAATTAAGCTGGTATCTGCCTGGCTAGGAGATGCCCAGTAAATGTTTATGCTCCTTTCCTATCATACATGTGAGCTGCTCTCTTAACCTCTGCCATAGCCATTCAATGTCCATAATATCCAAAGACACATTTCCCTTAATAGCAATGATCATTTTCGCCAGAGTGAGCTTAGTAATATGCCAGACACTGATTCACCAGCTTTCTGTCCATGAACTCATTCAGTCTTCACAACAACCCTGCGAGGCAGGTACTACTGTTACCCCTATTTTATAGATGGCCACACTGAAGCATTGAGGCACAGAGAGTTTAGATAACTTGCCCATATTCAAACAGATGATAAGTGACAGTGATGGCAGCCAGCTCCAGAGTCTATCTTCCTAAACATGATGTAATACAGCTTTCTGGTTAATCTGGATCTTTTGTTTCATTTGTTTTTTCTCACAAAAAGGAGATTCCATGTTTAGATGTAATATTTCCTAGACATGAGCACTGGATGCACTCACAAACTACAATATGTAGATTTGACTAAACAAGCCAAGAGTCACTTCTGAAATAACATTTTGCTTTTGTTTTAGAATTTTTTTTAAAACAATGATGACACATTTTTAAACAAGTTATTGTAACTATATGCTGAGATACTATAAACAAACGCAGTTCTCTCTCCAAAGATTACCTAAATAAATTTTACTTTAAAACATTACGCCCCGAAGTTTTGGATCAAACAGCAATTTCAAGTCCAAATCAAGAAAAATAGTAGCTCAGTTTTAATATGATCTGTTTTATTTAGCTAATAACTCCTACATCAAATATTCCAAATATTCCCCTTATGTTTACTAACCACTGCCTAAGAGAGTCACACAGCAGTACTGTGTGGTATTTCAAAGTGCTCCTTTTGCAAATTTAATCAACTCAAGTATTAAACATCAATGATGATAATCTATTGCTTTGCTTAAAAAGAATCTCTAGGGAACAGATGAGAAAGAAAGGTTAAAGAAGTCTGTCCTTCAAAGCAGGACAGTCCAGCTACCTATAAATCATGCTCTTTGTTTATTAAGATAATTAAGTCTACCAGTACACTTAACTTTCAGACTCAACAATTATCTGGCACAAACCATTTCTACTTTTTCTAAAACAAAGGCGATGTGTTCAAAAAGGGTCCTCTGCAAGCTCTCTGCACAATGCATGCTATTTTAAAACATGATTTATGTGTCTAATTCCTGGAGCTGCCTTGAAAAATATACTGGGTTCTGCCTTGCATGCTCCCTATTAGGAGAAGACACTCCAATTTGAAGAGCGCACTCTGTTTCAAGCTACAAGCTGCTTATATCATAGTCAGCATTTTCATTAAATACCGTTCAAGCTGGACTTTAAACAAATGGAATGGAGAGCCACAGCTGCAGCCACTGCAGAGAGACAAAGTTATCCAGCCTGGAGGTTTCTTACGTAAGAGGCGCAGGACAATCGGGTGAAATACAAATGTCATCATCTGAATCCTCTTCCTTTAAGACTTGTCCACATTCTTAAAGTTGATGAAACCACAAGCACAGAGCAGTTTTTTGCTTTTATTTGCCTTACAGCACAAAACGCTGGGTTGACATATAAGTTCTGGGTTTTTTTTGTTGTTGTTGTTTTTCCCTAAAGGACTGGTCTCCAATTATGGAAACAGTGGCAACCACTGCCTTAAAAAAAAAAAAAAAAAAAAAACTGCCTAGGAGAGAGTAAACCAGGACGCCTGGAAAGCCTGGAGGCCTGAGATGGAATGGTTTAGCTCCCACCTGCTAAGACGCATCTCAGTCCTGGTCATTCAGCGTATCACCGGAGTCACTCCCCCAGGGCTTGGAAGAGAGATGACAAGACCCTGGCGCGCCACACACACAGACACACAGACACACAGACACACACACACTAGTCAAGGAGCTCGTAATCTGCAATTAGTAGCAGGCGAAATGCCCTCAGAGCACCTGTCCTCTCCCAGCATATTTCCAACTGACACATTCGTCCAGGCGCTGAAGGCAATTCGCCTTGGACTCCCTCCTCGCGTGCCGTGCCCCGCTTCTTCACACCCTGCTGGAGCCCAGCTAACAAGAGAGAAGAGGAGTGCTCTTCGCTTAGGCACCCAGCACCCACTCCTGGCTTCCACAACATGAAGATGGTAAAAACGGACCCCTCCTTCCCACTGCTCCCTCCAACTTTAGAAACTACAATCAACTTACTGGGACACAGGGAGCAGGGAGTCTTCTTGGGGATCACGCTCCGAGGCAAGACCCGCAAACTCCGGCTCCGCGCAGCGCCACTGGTCGGGTGCTGCCCGGGTGGCGGCAGGGGACGGTGCAGGGCGAGGCGCTACCGCTCTGCACCAGCCTTCTTGGCTCAGCAGTGCCTTGCGCCAGGCACTCGCTAGGGCGCACTGCCCGGCGGCGGCGGGGGTAGAGCGACCGAGGCAGCACCGGCTGCGCGGACCCCAGCACCGCAGCTGCCACTGGCCCCGGAATGCGGCGCTCACAGCTCCTGGTGCGTGTCTCTGGCTCTTGGAGAATCGCAGCTTAACGAGAAACACAGCGACCGAAGACCCAAGGCGCTGCTGCCAGGAGAGTGGCCAGCCCGCCCCCGGTCGGTCCGTCACCTCGCGGGCGCGCAGGCGGGCGACCGAACCTGCGAGCACCGCAATCCGCACTCCCCGCCGCGCCGCGGAGAATGACAGGCGCTGAGGCGGAGCACCGTGCCGGGCGCGGGGCGCGAGTGCGCATGATCCCCGCCCGCTGCGGCACGTCACGGGGGAGGGAGGGGCGGGGAGGGGGCGAGATGGGCGGGGCCGGGATGGGGCGCCCGGGCGACGACCGACGCTGCCCCTGCTAGCCCGCCGGAAGGCACAGGAAGTCTCCCACCTGGGATTTTCAGAACCCAAAGCTGTAGAGTTTAACTTGTTTGTCCCCAGAGTGCATTGTACCTTAAAGAGCGCTATTTATTCTAAGTGATCCTTAGGGTCCCGGGCGAGCCCACACCTTAGCTGTAAAGAGCTCCGATTTGGGGAACAGTGGTCCTCAACCTTGGCTGTGCATTAAAATCACTCGAGATTTTAAACCGTACCGCAGAATAAGTACATGAGAATTCCTGGGGTGGGGCCCAGATATCAGTAGGTTGTAAAGCTTCCCAGATGATTCCAAGGTACAGCAGTGTTTCTCAAACATTTACTGTATAATAGCATGTCTTAGTGGCTAACATATATAAAATGCAGGGGGCTAGGGAGTGCTGAGTTTCGCCATTTGCATTAGGTTCTCAGACAATGCCAAAGCTGCAGGTCCAGACTACCCCATCCTTGCCACTTAAGTATGGTCTAGACCCTGGAGGGAGCTTCTGAAACTCGGGTCTGCGTGAGAATCACAGGACGAGCTTTTTAAAATTGCAGAGCAAATTCCCAGGCCCTACCCGTATTGGGTCACTATGAGTTGAAATCGACTTTACCGCAACAGGTTTGGGTTTTTTTAGGTTTTACCATACAAGGTCGCTGTGAGTTGGAATCTACGAATCCTCTCCAGGGGAACGGGTATGGACCCATAGTAGTTCCTGTTCAGCCGCTGGGCGAAAGGTGGGGCTCTGGAATTCCATTTGTAACAAGCACTCCCTATGAGTCTGATATGAATAATGTTTAGACCAGTCTTGAAGACTTAGACTGGCAACCGGGATTTGGGAAGAGACTTGAGATGACAGTCAAGCCAGGTCTAGAACTCAGGATATCTGACTCTTAAGCACAAAATCTAACCAACCCCCTTGCTGTAGTGTTAATTCCAAAATCAATTGGTGCTTTATCTGACAAGTCCAATCATTCTATAATTACTATGCATTACTTAGCAGAAACAATATATGTGGCATTAAAACCCCACACACAACGCACACCTATTGCCATTCAGTCCATTCCAATTCATAGCAGCTCCGTAAAGACAGAGTAGAACTGCCCCCATAGGGTTTCCAAGGCCATAAATCTTTAGGAAGCAGACTCCCACATTTTTCTACTGAGGAGCAGCTGGTGGGTTCAAACTGCCGAGCAGCCAAGTGCTTAACCACTGGACCACCAGCACTCCTGTTAAACCCATGCAGACCCTGTACTGAGGACCCTTTACACATTACTGTTAAAGAGGGTTTAAAGTTGGGAGGAGAGGGCAATGGTAGTTCAGTGGTACAATTCTTACCTTCCATGTGGGAACTTGGTTGTGTTCCTGGCCAATGCACCTATGTACAGCCATGGTGCACGTCTGTCAGAGGAGGCTTGAGTGTTGCTGTGATGCTAAACAGGTTTCAGTGGGGTTTCCATACTGACAGACAAGAAGAGAGGCCTGGTGATCTACTTCTAAAAATCAGCCAGTGAAAACTCTATGGGTCACAATGGTCTGATCCCATTATGCATGGGGTTGCCACGAGTGTGTGTGTTTGGGGAGGGGGGGAACTTAATGGCATCTAACAACAATGAAGTTGGAAAGAGGGGTTCATTCTGAGGAGAAGAGTGGGTATAGGGAGCTGAGTGATGGAATAAAGGATTTTAGATGGTCAGCAACCAGTGCATGGCAGAAGAAAAGGTATGTAGGAGGAAGCAAACCTCATGCTCAACCTAGAACATGGCAAGGCACGTTGGGGAAGAAAACAGAGACCAGGATTGGTCCCCTAACTCAGTGCAGGGCATGAACTCAGTTGTTCAAGAACTTGTAAATGGATGACACTTCGCATACATTGGAGCCCTGGTGGCGCAGCCCTGGTGGCGCAGCCCTGGTGGCGCAGCCCTGGTGGCGCAGCCCTGGTGGCGCGCAGTGGTTAAGAGCTTGGCTGCTAAACAAAGGTCAGCAGTTCAAATCCACCAGCCTTTCCTAAGAAACCCTATGGGGCAGTTCTACTTTGTCCCATAGGGTCGCCATAAGTTGGAGCTAACTGGATGGCAATGGGTTTGGCTTAGTTTCGCCCACCCTCACATGCATTATCTCACTGAAATCTCACAGTGGCCTCTTAAACTGGATAAAAAGTATACTACACTCATTTTACAGATTAAAAAAAGGAAACTCTGGATGTTAAGTGATGTGCACAAATGGTGGGACCAGTAAACACACAGAACTTCTGAGCGCTGGATGTGGCTTCTATAACACCGACGAGAACAACGATTCAGGTCTTACAGAGGAAATGGTTTCTGTGCTTACTATTCACATCCTTTAAAAGGTGAGCCTACATTTTGAATTAGGCTTTCATTTGTGTAGGGAGGAAATTCACCCCAGTTTTGCAGCTCTACAAACTGGGATTGCCAGATGTGCTACTGAAAACACACTCATCCTAGGACATTGCAGCTCAAAGAGCAACATTCACATTTTCTGGTGACAAGTCTAATCACCATCCTCATTTTACCCAGGCCCAGAGAAGCTAAGTGATTTAGACAAAACCACTAATCCAAGCAGGAGCCAGTCTCAAGCCTCTGTCCTTTTTCTCTACTCTCCTTTTACCAAATGACATGCGGAAGATTGTTTTTCATTTTCAAGGTTCTCATATCAAGATTTGCCATCAGTAAATGAGAACCCAAATGTATTTCAGATTGATTCCTCCATCTAGAAACAAGTGTCAGAAACAATGCTGGTGCTGGTGGTAAATGCTATGGGCAGTAAAGTTTAGATAGTCTGTGGTATTTACATACAATCTCCCAGCCCAGAGGCTGGTCTCGAAATGCTGTATCGCCAATGATGTCCTATTCATCTTTATCTCTACTTCTCAGGTAACTCACCATTGGAGTTATTCTTCCACGCAATTATGCAATGAAAATAAGCGAATGCCTAAGAAAAAAAGAATTATCTGTGAGGGAGCTGGTACATCATTGGTTGCTGAATTTTGTTAGTTTATTTTTTAATAAGTAAATGTCTTAAGTGAAAAAAAAAATACAAAAGTAGCAGAAGAGTCAAGTTGAGACTTTTAGAAGAGAATCCAATGTGGTCACCCCATTTTCTTTGAAGCTAGAAATTCCAATAAAAAATATTTGTCTATATGGTATTTGAATCGTTTGCATATTGACTTCAAAAGATTCAGGATTTAATTATATAAAAAGTTAATTAGTATGTCACATTGCCATACCATTTTCAGCCATTATTATTGGCATTAAATACATGAAATGTATAATATTGGCTTAATATTGATTGTGTCTGAGAAAGGATGCATCTAGAATTTGTTTCTCAATAGCTGTCATTGTTGTCTGGCAGGAATAGCTGTTACATTTTTTCATTCTCTGAGGCCTGTGTTGCTTGTGGGTCAGCAAAGTTCACTCTTTGGCGGAGAATTCTTTATTCAATGCCTTTAAAAGTACGAATAGTGAGCTTTTCAATTATATAGATGCTAGAGACTCCGTTGAACCCATTCTCCCTAGGTCAAAAGCTGTACCTAGAATAGGTTTTTTATTAAACTCTTCCTGCTAAGAATCACAGGCTTATCAATGAGCTGAGAAGTTTTGGTCCCAAAATTCTCCAGATTTGTTTATTACATTTCTTCCTGTTTTACTCAGAGGGATTCTTTGGCATGGAAATCTCCGCCCTCGACTTATTTCACAGACACAGTCCAGGTTAGTGAACTGTGAGGATTCCAAGGTGACTGCAGGCTGAGGGAGCACAGAATGAGAGTAGAGCATTAGGGAATTTTTCACTGGGTGAAAAGTCAGTTTACCATAAAAGTTAATGCAAGTTGTGCTTGATTTTTGGACACGGTTTATTACAAAGTTTGCCTTGTTTGAGTGTACGCAGCTGCTAGTAACTTCACTGGAAACCATAGCTGAATTCCTAGATCTGGAGATTAGCATTCTGTGTGTTTTTTTTTTTTTCCCCCCCGGGAAATATTTAAAAATTAGAGAAAATCTCAATTATTCTTGTCCTAACACAGAATACTTATGAATTACCTGCATTTCAAATGTTCACTTCTAAATTAGTTGCTTAGAAATTACAGCAATCAATATTATCAATAATCTGGACTCCAGACTAGTTTCAAAAAATTTTTGAATCCATAAATAATTTAATATAGTATGAATTGTAACTCCAAGCCTGAAATAAAACAGGTGGTGGGTAAGGATTCTGGCTCGATGATAGGAGTAGGGTTAGAGGCTGTGGAGTATAAAATTTAGGAACCAAAGAGGAAGACTCTAGCAGTGGCTGAGGAGCTTGCTGTTGTTGTTAGGTGCTGTCAAGTCGGCTCCAACTCACAGCAACCCCATGTACAACAGAATGAAACATTGCCCAACCTGTGCCATCCTCACAATCGTTGCCATGTTGAGCCCGTTGTTGCAGCCACTGTGTCAGTGCATCTTGTTGAGGGTCTCTTTTTCACTGACCCTCTACTTGACGAAGCATGATGTCCTTCTCCAGGGACCGGTCCCTCCTGATAACATTTCCAAAGTACATGCAGGAACAGATTACCCAATAAGCAAGGTAAACACATACTTAGGGCATCAACAAAACAGGAGCATCAGTTGTTCAAAGCAAAAATCCATAGATACCAAGCCCACAGGACACAAGGAAAAGAGAGCACCACAGTAGAAGGGAAGTGGAAGGGCACTGAATGAAACTGATACCAGTTCTAGTGAGTAAGAACGTGCCGGCGGGAAACAACGTTCATGCAGGGTTACAACGGTGACCACGTATAAGGTTGTTTAAACTATGAGGCCCCTACCACTTTGACACCTTCATTGACATCTGCCTTCTATAGTCCCCTCCCGTATAATCTAAACTCTATCTCAGCAGATCTTTTGGGAGTATACTACTTCTTTCTAATAAATAAGAACTGGTGGTGGGCTGTCAAGTCTAATTCTTGCTACATTCACCCAACATGCAACTGAATCCAACATGAGCAGTTACTGGGCAAGAATGGATTATATTAATAGATAACAGTTCTCTGATCCATTTTGAGAGAACCGTCTTGTACATCCACATCTACTGATCCAGAGCTCCAGCCAGGAGTGCCAGCAATGCTTTTTGTCATGATATAAACACAAAGTATGCTCTTGCACAGGTCCTTGTAAACAACCAATGGTGAACAATCCAGATGACATGCAAAAGCAAGGGAGCTCAAATAAGTTGATCATTGCGATGAATTCAATCAACATAATTTATCACATTTACTAGCTTCAAAAGTCATACCAGTGGAGAAATTGCAAACGAAATACTTCATTATTTATGTAAAGTTCGCCAAATTGATTTTTCTAAGTGTAGAGACCAGTCCTATGACAATGCTGCCAATGTGTCAGGGTGCTATAAAGGCACACAACAGAAAATTTTAGAACATAATGAATACGTCATTTGCATACCACGTGCTGTACATTCACTTAATCCTGCAGGCTTTAGTACAGAAGATTATTGTCCAGAAGCAGCTGATTTTTCTTTTCTACTGTTCAGTTATTCTACACATTTTTGCCACCTCTACTCACCAATGGGCAGTTATTAACTATTAAAGGCAATGACTGAGTATTAAAGTGTCTTTTTTAATACATGTTGGGCACCACACGCTGTGGCAATGAATACAATCCTGGAAGTTTACACTCAGATTCTAGATGCCTTAGAGAATATTGTTGAAGACCAGGCACAAAAAGGAGATACTGAAAGAGAAGCTAAAAACATCCCCAACAAAAGGCAAACACTAGAGTATGTATTTATGTTGCTTAGGTGGAATAATATATTGCAGTATTTTCATCAAATGAGTCAAGCTTTCCAAGATTCAGAGGTAAGGTTAAAGACATGCACAGAGCTCTACCAGTCATTAACAGGGTATTTATATAATTTAAGAGAAGATTTTGAAAATTTTTACAACATGACAAAACAAATACTGCCAAATACTGATTATCAAGCAGTTCACCATCACAGAAGCATTAGAAAGAAACAAGTACATGATGGAAATGTTCCAGAAGTATCGTTGAGTGCGAGAAATCAATTTTATGTAACCACATACCACACCAGCATTGACACACTAGAATCTTGCATGAAAAGAAGGGTGAAAGCGTATGAAGTTGTTTCAAATGGATTTTCCTTCTTAAACTATGTGGACATACCTGATGAAGAATTCATGAAGGCACCCAAGAAACTAGTGCAGGCTAATTCCAATGACTTAAATACAAATCTTTCTGGAAAATGAGACAATTTCATTCTTATACGAGAACTAAGTATACAGATTCAGGAAAGACAAATTTTACTCATGTCAGCATGTATGGTTCCATGCTAGAAGACAAAATACAATGCGTAGTCCCCAATGCTGAAATTGCTTTATGCATGTTCCTAAATTCAATGATCATAAACGTCACAACAGAGCACTCATTTTCGTCCCTAAAGAGACCCAAAAACCCTCAGCTACAACAATTATTCGAGAAAGACTTGATTCATTATCCTTATTATGTATGGAAGTAGATACTGTTCAGCAGCTTAATTGTGATGAAATCACTGAAGAATTTGTAAGAGCAAAAAATAGAAAGAACTATTTTTAATTATAACGTGTGTTAGAGATGAAAGATCTATCTAAAAATGAAATACAGTAATTTGTTTTAATATTTTTTCTGATCATTAAACTTTCTTTTACGCCATCTTTTCATTTGTTCATTTATAATTACAGCGTTTTTTACAAAACAAGCAAAACTGAAGTATGAGTCACTTAAAGAAAAATTGATGAAAGTCAATTTTTCTTTGTGGGAGATTAGCAGAATTTTACATTGTTGAAAAACTAAATTGACTGACTCATTTTCTTTGTCGTAGAATATTGGCATTTTTTTTTTCTAGAAAAATATGGTATATAGTAAAAACCTTAGCACCTCACATCTACCAAAAATTTTATAATCCAGTTCATCTCATTCTGCTAAAATGGCATATACCACTTTTTCTTTCAATTGCTAATATTATAGTTACATTTATAAAGAAGTTACATTAAGGATAGCCAAGACACAGACACACACATATATGGCTCTGTGTGTGTGTACATAAGAACGGCATGGAGAAGGTGTCTGACCCCCTCCAGCCCCACAAGGAGGAAGGAAAACCTAGGTCAACAGGGCAAGGCTGACTTCCATGAGATGGAGGCCAGACAAGCCTCCTCTCTCTGCCATCTTTACCAATTCTGACACCAACTCTCCTTCCCACAGCACTCTCTACTTCTCTGCTGGGTTCAATAATTCACAGAAGTCACAGACCATACTCACAATTTAGGGAAGTAACAGGTTGCAGTTCTGACTCAGGAACACTCAACGATACAGTTTTTCCATCAGGATAGCCTGTTCCCAGTCAAGCTCACAGTCATGCCTCTCTCTGGCCCTAGGCCTTTTCTCAAAGGGACTCAGCTTTTTCTCTCCATGGGCAGGGAAGCCCACCACAAAGGCACCATCTCCTGCTGCTGGGGCTCTGCTTTCAGGTCTCTCCTGCCACTGCTTCTCACCATCTTCAAAGTTACAGCTCGCTCTCTGTCTCTTAGTTCTAGGGGCTTCTCAGCACAGGGATCCCAGGTGCAAAGGACATGCTGGCTCCTAACTGTTCTTCCTTGGTGGTGCTGGGATTCTCCTCTCTGCTCTGGAATTGGCTCTCTTTTAAGGCAAAACTGACCAATCCCCTTGGTGGGTCACAATTGCCTAATCACACATTCCTGCCCAATCACCTGGGTGGGAGTTACAAGACCATGGCTAGAAAGACCATACAAAAGTAATCAATCGTACCACATATATATATAATGCACATATCCCATTTGAATGTGTGAGTAAGCAGAGGAGGAGGCACCAGAGATTATCAATGCTTAGGACCCTCACTTGTCTTAATCTGGCCCTAAATACATGAGACAAAGTCTCCTCCTCCTTGCTGAGGAGCAGAAGTTTGCAAAGACTAGATATCAGCAGCTTCTAAGATAAGGATGGGAGATGGGCCTGTGACTTAGTCACAAGAGGTGAAATAATAGTTGGGGCTTGTACTTGTAATTTAGGACGACTCCCCTGTATTTAAAGTGCGAAGGGTTCCACATTTAACTTAGTCCATAGAAAAAAGGAGTCCCTGGGTGGTACCAACAGTTAACGTACTAGACTGCTAAACTACTGAAAGCTTGGAGGTTTGAGTCCACCCAGAGGTACCTTAAAGAAAGGTCTGATGATCTACTTCCAAAAAGTCAGCCACTGAAAATTATATGGAGCACAGGTCTACGCTGACACATTTGGGGCCGCCATGATTCATAACTGATTTGACAATAACTTTTTTTTTAATAGAATAGTATGATTGGAGATTAATAAATAAATCGCAAGTCTCTTAAAACTAGTTTTAAGATACATGATAGTTTATGAACACTAGAGAATCCTAGAGAAGGAGTCTTAAAAGCTTGTGAGTGGCCATCTAAGTTATGTCTACTGGTCCTACCATGTCTCCAGCAAGGGAGAATGAAGAAAACGAAAGACAAAAGGGAAAGATTAGTCCAAAGGACTAATGGAGCACAACTAGCATTGCCTCCACCAGACTGAGTCCAGCACAACTAGATGGTGCCCAGCTACCACCACCTACTGCTCTGGCAGGGATTACACTAGTGGGTCCTGGACACAACTGAAGAAAAACGTAGAATAAAATTCTAACTCACACAAAAAAAGACCAGACTTACTAGTCTGACAGAGACTGGAGAAACTTCAAGACTATGGCCTCTGGATACCATTTAAACTCAGTACTGAAGTCACTCCTAAGGTTCACCCTTCAGCCAAAGATTAGACAGGTCTATAAAACAAACAATAACACGTGTAGTTCTACCACGAATACAAGACTAAACGGACACACCAGCCTAGGGGTGAGGACGAGAAGGCAGGAGGGGACAGGAAAGCTGGATGAATGAAAATGGGGAACCCAAGGTCAAGAAGGGGAGAGTGTTGACATATCACGGGGTTGGCAACCAACGTCAGAAAACAATATGTGTATCACTTGTTTAATGAGAAACTAATTTGCTCTGTAAACTTTCACCTAAAGCACAATTTTAAAAGAAGAATACTACAGAAACATTCATTTAACTTCAACCCCTTAACAATTACCTTCCCTGTCCCCACAACTAAGTTGCCCCTTAAGAGGGGAAGTAAGTGACCTTTGGGGAGGCCTTTCAGCAAAATAGGAACCACAGACTTGTCTGACTCTGACTCCCAGCATCTCCATTTATCAGCTGTAAATAGATAGCTGCTGCCTTTGATTACCAAACGCGACGTGTGTAAAGCCTTAATGACAACAGCTTTGGACACACAGTAGGCTTCTATAAATACCAGCTATTAGTGAGTGGGCTTTTTTCCTTTTCTAGAGTTAAAATTTTGTGGCTAGATGCCTTCTAATGTACATTTCATCATTTTAATGTAGCCATGATTGACTGTAGTTTTTAAGGAAATTCTTTCCTTTTCTGACAGAGGACTTCAAAGTGACATTAGGGCTCCTCTGAGAATGGGCGGTGGGGTAGTACCTAGAAAAAGCTTTCAGGGGAGATCAAGGCAAAGCCTACTAATGTTCCTCTGTGGCCACACACTGTACTGCAGAGGAAAAGGCAGGGCTTAAGGACTTGACACTTCCAGATCTTTCTACTGGGAGAAAGAAATTATGATAGCAAGAAAACAGGACTTATAAAAGTGAAAACAAAAAGTGCCTTAAGAAAATGTCTTTACATTACAGATTAAAGACTGGACGTTCCCAATGTTCTTTGACATCCTGACCTTACACATTCCGTAAATTTGTACCTGGACATCATCGCTCAAGATTTGTGGTTGTAAAACTGATGTGGGTATTCCAAATGTTGGCAGATTCACTTTTATTTCTTCGTCTTTATTACTTCAATATAATACAATTTTATAAACTTATATTTTAAATAGGCATCAGAGAAAAATGATGTGTTTCATTAGTCATAAACCATTTGGGGGCCTCACTAGCAGACAAACAATATATCAGGATTAAGAAAGGGAGATTTATATAGTTAAAAAAAAAAGGAGATTAAACTCCAAGAGTAGTCTCTAAGGTTAGAAACGTATGAAAGACTCATGATGGCAAATGCATTTCTATCATTTCTTTCCCTATTATATACCTTCTTCCCATTCCCACCTTCTCAACACTTTCCTTGCAAATAGACTTTTCTGTTCTCAGTCCTGTACCTCATCGGAACGGTGGCTGTCTCTCATTATAGAAAGACAGACAATTACCGGAGAGGAAGTGAGGCTTACTGTGGCTCTCTCTTTGAGCCATAATCTCATTTACAAGTGGAGGAATATGCACTGTTTATGTGGCTTTCTTCACCAGTCTGTATGAAGTCAGTTCCTCATCTGAAAAGTGGGGATAAGAGTTATAACTATTATTCTCTGAGAAAGTCAGGCACTTACCCACTCCCACAACAATGGAGGAGCCCTGGTGGCATAGTGGTTAAGAGCTCGGCTGCAAACCAAAAGGTCGGCAGTTCAAATCCACCAGTCACTCCTTGGAAACCCTATGGGGTAGTTTTTTTACTCTGTTAATAGGGTTGCTATGAGCCAGAATTGACTCGAGGGCACCTAACAACAATAACGATGGAATCAAAACATACAAATGATCATGAAAATGGTGCAGGATCAGGTAACCTTTTGTTGTGTTATACATAAGGTTGCCATGAGTCAGACCCAACTATGTGGTTACTAACAACAACTTCCCTATTAAGAAGGAAAATTAAATTTCTTTTGAACTCCCCCTTTTCCTTCCCTACTTTCAAAGAAAAGGCTGCCTTCTAGAGAAGGAACTTCCAGAAAGAGATGATGTTCAATACTAGTGAGGGCTAATGAGAGTCAGGAGTCACAAAGTTTCAACACGCTGGCAGTGGTCAAACCCATAGTCCTGAATAGGTAACAAAAACTTCTGGTATTCGAGATGCTACTTGCGTGGTTGGTGGCCTTACCCTCAGAGGATTCACTAAGAAGTGTTCTTTAAGAGATGAATAAAAGCACAACCAAACAGCATGACGGAAAGGCAAGGATCCTTGGAGATTTCACAGCAGTTCAGACAGAGAGAATTCCCAGAGGCAAAAGCCATAAAATAAACCATCACTCCAAGATGTCCTGTAAAAACAGCAGTTGCTTTTAGAAATAGTTAATCCCCGAACTCCACGGTATTTCCTGTTTCTGGAAACTTAGAGGGAAATTAAGCTCTGTTTGAAAAAAAGCAAGCAGAGCCAGATGTTGGTGTTGGTAATGATCTGCAGAACCTGATACCCATGTGGCAGCAGTCAGGGAAAAATGCATGACAGCTGTCTGAAGCCATGGGAGCGTAATTTCTCTTGGCTAGAAAAGAAACAAAATGTAGGATCTGTTTTGTTTACATGTACAAGGGGACAGCTGAGCCCAAGAGACATTATTTTGGTTTGTAGAGCCAGAAACAGCAATTTAAAATATCATTGATATTCCTCTGACACATGTTGTCCAAATCACATTTAAGCAATGTTCATTAACCAGACAAGTACTGTCTCATTCTAAAGTTTTTTTTTTTCCATAAGTAAATATTCTATTTGGAAACCAATTATAGGCAATTTCATAGTAGTTTGCTTTGTCCATATTAACAATTAGTTTTTTTTCCTGAAAATATATGGACTTCTTGATAAAAGAGATTTTGGATACCCAGAGGCAGTGACAGTCTACTTTCTCTCTCATTATACCCCACCCTGAAATTCTACTTTTGTCAAACTGCTTGGTTCTTCATTGCTTCACTAACCTTTGAACTTCCTTGCTTTTGCGTTTTTTTGTTTGTTTGGTTTTTCCACTCAAGCTTTTCTCTCCCATCCCTGATCTTCAAATACTATTCTAGTTGCTGTCCAGGTGACTCCAACTCATGGAGATCCAAAGTGTGTCCTAGTAGAACTGTGCTCCGTAGGGTTTTCAATGACTGATTTTTTGGAATTAGATTCCCAGGCCTTCCTTCTGAGATGCCTATGGGCAGACTTGAACCTCCAGCCTTTCAGTTAACGGCCAAGCACATTAACCATTTGCACCTCTCAGGGACTCTTAGCTATATTCTAATGCCTAACTCATACCTCACCACATTCATGAAGTTGACCTTGATCATTCTAGCTCCCTTGCTAGAGAAGTATCCCTTCCTGTGAGCTGCTCTACCACCTACTGTCTGTGTCATCCACATGGTACTTCTCCTAAAGTGCCTTGTGTTATAGACATTGGTGTACGTATCTTAAATGCTCAGTAAAACAGTAAGCTCCTGAGGCAGCTATGTTTCATACTTCTTTGTATTTCCTCTCTTCCTCCCACCCCTTAACTATCTAGTTTATTTTATGCAGTCACAAGATGCTATTGGTGGTCATGGTGAACATATTTGGTGAAGGGAAGGTGCAGGTTTGTGAGGAAAATAGAGAAATAATGCCAAGAGCAATTCGATATCTAATATTACTCAGATTGAAGAACTGAGCAGGTTATTAAGGTTTCTCTAATCATATGGTCATTGCATCCACGTATACGGTGAGGACTTTTCAAAAGAACAAAAACTGAAGCCTAACTGAGCCAGACTAACAAGATGTACTTGATGCTGAGTTCTGTGTTAAGGATATTTCAGTGCCCGTCCACTCTCTCCCTTTTCCCCCATTGACAATGGACAAAATTAAGTCCCAAGCCTGGAGAGGGATTGAGACTATAGCTAGGGGAAAGGTGATCAGCTACAGGAACAGAAAGGATAGGGAAGCCTCATGTTTATGCTAGTAGATAAACTCAGTGTCTTCTTGCCAAATTAAGTCAGTGAATCATTACTTATACTGATAGGAAACGTCAGGAATCTAACTTAATTTAGGACACACTTTTAAAAAGAAATAGACTTCAAGCATTGACAAAAACATAAACAAGAACTCTAAAGAAAAAAAAATCTCAAGAGTATAAAAATAGCTGTATTGCTTATCTGGCAGGTTAAAATTTAATTATCCTTATTGAGTTGTAGCTGGACTATCTCTGAGTCTTCTTCATGTTATAAATAAGAATCGAAACAGTAATTTTGCGGCCAGAGGAGTTTTTAATGACTCTGCGGGATTGGCAGTGTTTTTTTTCTGATGGGGGATACCAGCCAATGCTTTATTTCAGATTGGAGAACAGAGAGAAATCTCATTTTATTTTATTTGATTTCATGTTACTCTTTAGAGATAATTACTTGATTTTCTGACACACAAAACTTTTACTTTATGACTACCAGAATTTCTGAAAATGACAGCAACTGGAGTTAAGGGACTGTCATCGCCGTAACATTCTATTTCACAACATACAATCATGTCCATTAAGAGCTTTAAATTCTCTCTCTACCATGTGGTAGGAAACATCAAAGTTTGTTTAACCCAGTTTTGAGTACATAACAAGCTTGGTAATAAACATGTGTTGATAGACTGATTCTCCAACACATTCCCTTAGGACTTTAGCTAACTGACAAATACTGGCAGAAACGGCTGCTTCCTGGAGTCTTAAGTTTAGACACTACTTGCGGCACTTTCTCTGAGAGAAAGCAGGTGTTTTAGTGGCCATTTTAAAGTTAGGGGTAAAGTTCATGGTTCGTCCCTTCTTCTGAATGAGATCTTATTCCCAGAAGGTGCCTGGATAAACGGTAGATGCTGCTGACTCCTGGAAGTCTTTTCCATACAGGCTCTCCTATGTGTGTGCTCTCGGTTGGGAGACACATGGGTAGATTTGACTTTTCAGAGATTGGCCTAATCTTGGCTATTTCAAGAGTGTTTAATTCCAGGGGAGTTCAGGTCAGTTCTCCTTTGGAATTCATCTGTGGTAATCTGAAACTTCAGAGTAATTTCTGAGCTAAACTGGATTGGCTTTGGGGTGATACGGCCCTACTGCAGCACCCTCCCCCGCTCCTGGGGCCACATCAGAATTGAAGGAGCTTTTGTTAGAAAACAAGTGGTTTTGGCTTGAAAGTTCTATATCTGCTTCAATAGGGACCCCCAAAGCAATTTCTCTTTTTATAGGAGAGCCAATGATGAGATACAGTTGCCAGCACAGTGGCTTAACAGCTTAGGCTCTAGGGGAAGATAACATTGGTTTACATGGCTCCTCTGACAGGTATTAGAATCTTAGTTCAATTGTTTATCCTCTCTATGTCTGAAGATTCCTTGTTTGTAAAATACAGTAAATAATGGTATGACATCTTATTTAAAATATGATAAATAACCTAGTGGTTTTTGAAACATGTGGCACAGTCTTCCAAATCTAGAAATTGCTCAAAGAATAACCCCCCCACCCATATAGTGCTTACTCTGTGGCAAGTGCTGTCCTGGGTGTCTCATATATATAACTCATTTAGTCACCACAAAACCAGTATGAGCTATTATATTCCCATTTTACAGATGAGGAAACAAAGGCACACACAGGTTAAGTAACTTGCCTGAAATCACATAGCTAATAAAAAACAAAAAAAAACAAACCCAGTGCCGTCGAGTCAATTCCGACTCATAGCAACCCTATAGAACAGAGTAGAACTGCCCCATAGAGTTTCCAAGGAGCAGCTGGTGGACTTGAACTGTCAACCATTTGGTTAGTAGCCATAGCTCTTAACCATTATGCCACCTGGGCTAGTGAGAAGTAAGTAATTCCAGGCATTTTCACCTAGGACATGTGGCTCCAGAGCCTGTGTTCTTGGCCACTCTTTTCTGCTGCTTCTCTAACAAATAAATGTAATGTATTATTAGGAGCCATGGTGGCGCAGTGGTTAAGCACTCAGCTGCTAACCTAAAGTTTGGTGCTTCAAAACCCACTGGCTAGCTGCTCCATGGAAGAAAGATGTGGCAGTCTGCTTTCATAAAGCTTACAGCCCTGAAAACTCTATGGGGGGCACTTGTACTTTGTCCTATAGTATCACTATGAGTTGGAAAAGACTCAATAGCAATGGTGGGTAAGTTAATCTATTATTGTTGTTTTCTTTCCTGTAAGTGTTTCCAAGTCCATGACACAGCCGTGACCTCTGCTCCCCCATGTCTTGTGTCCCAGGAGAAGCAGCAGCTGATTCCTCCTATTGCCAAATCACTTTAATCCATGCCAAGCCCCTTGCATGGTTCCCATGGTGAAGGGGAAATGGTAGCAGGAGGGACTGAGATGCCACGTATGATGAGTCATATTTTTGTTTAGATTTTGACACTGTTTAGCTATATAAATTTGAAGATCTTCTCTGGGCTTTCATTTCCTAAATTATAAAATAGCAGACTCAGGCTAGGCTATCTCAAGGCTTATCCCATATATATAGAACTTCACAATAGATTGTCTATTTAAACTTTACACACAGTTATTGAATGCCTACTAACTGCAGAGGTACAGGGTGGCACAAATAATTAAGCGCTTGGCTACTGAAAGGTCGGTGGTTTAAACTTATCCAGAGGTGCCTCGGAAGAAAGGCTGGACAGTCTGCTTCCCCAAAGATCGCAGCCATGAAAACCCTATGGACACACATGATGGGGTTGTCATATGAGTCAGAATTGACTAGACAGCAACTGATTGGGTTTTTGTTTACTAAGCATAGAGCGTTGCATTCTATACTGTGGAGGATAGGAAAATGAATAAATAGAAGCCATGATTCCAATTACAAGGAGTTTCTATCTGAGATAATGGACAGACAGCTACAAGTAACCAAAATACAGCGACTTGTGTGAGTTGGTCAGACCTGGGTTCAAATACAGTTTTCTGTTTCCTAACTGTGTGTCACTTTAAATAAATGATTCTATCTGTCTGAACTTTAGTTTTCTCTTTTGTAAAATGGACTTGGTAATACTGTCCTCATAAGATCTGGATCATTGCTGGCACTCATAAATGTTATTAAAAGTATTCAACAGACGCTTTGAATTGATGCATTATTAAAAAAGAAGACTATAGGGATGTCAGCAGAAAAAAATGTATACAGTAAAACCTGCAAAATTCGGAACCTGTACAAGGCAGAAACCTGTCAGAGATGGAAAACTCAAATATTTTCCACTAAAAAGAGCAATAAAGAAATGATAAGACCATACCCTGTCAAAGGTGGAAAACTTGCAATTCCCAGTAAAACAAGGCAGTCCTGTTGAATTCTGGCTCTCACAGCTTTCAAACAATAATAATAATAGCTCACATTTACTTATCAGAGAAGCGGCAGAAAAGAATGGCCAAGAGGACAGACTCTGGAGCCACATGTCCTGGGTGAAAATGCCTGGAATTACTTACCTACTTTTCACTGTACTAATACTGGGAGAATTAAATGTGTATGTGGAATCATGGACTACATTAATTTCCTTGCTTCATTTTCAACATAACTTAAACTTGGTTATATTCCAAAGTGCACTGGTTAAGATTTTCAAGCCTAGACCCCAAACAAAATTTTACAATTAGATCCTCTCCTAGCTCACAATCTCCAGAATGCCTTCACCATATGTGCGTGCGATGTGTTTTGTGGAGGTGGCCAGGGGATGAACAGACTGTCTGCTATCTCAAAACCCAAATCCCTGTAAAAGGCAGCGACACGTGTACAAGCAAATAAATGTGTTTTTCACTCGAGAACAGTGGGTGGCGGGGAGAAGCTCTCTTTCTCATACCTGATTTTTCTTTCCATGCAAAAGTGGTTCCACTAGCATAAAATGTCTGGACTTTCTTCTCTCCCTTGCAGATTTCCACCAAGGGAAGGACAGCAACTTAATCTGAGTAGTAAGGCTGAAAGGACAAACAGGGCAAGTTCTGCAAGCCCCCTTCTCTTCCTCTTGGGTGCTTTGCTAGCTGCCAGCAGGAAATGAGTGCTCTGCTCTGAACTTCATTGTGGTTTGTATTACAGAGGTGGCTCTTGAAGGGGTAGACGTGCCTCACTCCAGTACCAGCTGCCACAGAGAGAGGAAAGCCTGTCTAATCCTGCAGTGCCGTGCTAGGATGCCAGCTTGGTCATGGAGATAGTAAGTCACGTCCTCCAATAACAGCTTTATTGGTAATTAATGCTATGCCATGGCCTCTATCTACCTTACTCTACTATCTTATGCCTTAAATTTATGGAATAAAAGTAAGGATAAAAAAAAAAAATAAGGATAAGAAGGTGTTAATTACTGAGTACCCTAAATCTCCGACATTGGAGAAGAAGCTGTTGACTCCAGCCCAGGGGGCCTCTGGTTTTCTGGTTTGAACAGATGGTTTTATACTGATTCATCTGATTGTCTTCTTTCATCACATCTGTGATGGTGCCATGTCTTTTTCGGGGTGACTGTGGACGAATGAAACTTATTCCCACACAGACCTTGAATAAGCCTGAGTCAGTGAGTGAGAAGAATTTAATTTAATAATAATTTCATTCTCTACATGTGAAATATGCTATAAAGAGATGGCAATGAATACTCTCGTGATTACAAACATATAATTTTAATACAGGCAGTCCTCAGGTTATGAACGAGATCCGTTCCTAACTGTGTCTTTAAGTTGAATTTGTAGCTAAGTCAGAGCAGGTGCATAAGGTTCTTATTTAGCCTTACTTTTAGTGCAAGAAAAGGCTCAAAGCCTTTTCCGTGATGTGAAAGCTGTACGTGCAGCAAGTGAAGGTAATTATGATGAAGAATTTGTTGTGAGTAGAGGTTAGTTATGGGTCGCTAGGAGTCGGAATCAACTTGACCGCAACGGGTTTGGTGTTTTTCGTTTTAGGGGTTAGTTCAATTATTTCAAAGTCAGGGTAAATTTAAATAACATGAAGGGGCAAGCACGATTTGTCCATAAGTTGGACATTTGTAACCTGGGGACTGCTTGTTTATCACTACGTGTATCACTTTATATGTTAATTACTACCAGATGCCTGATAGAACAAAATGCGTATTAAAATAGGTCGCGTCTATGGCACATGTGAAGCATGCCATTTAACTGATTTATAAATGAAGAAAAAATAAAGTAGAAGGAGATGAAATTGCCCATTACTGGCTGCATTGGAGGCAGATGATGGATTTGTGAATGCCCTAGGTTAGCACCTGACTTGGTATCTTACCTAAATATCATGCTGCATAACTTACACGTTTACGATCTTTAATACAGGGCTCCCATAATAGTGTTGTCCGTTCAGATGAATTCTGCAATATTTATTTGACCCAACCCTTCTACATGTCATGTTCTATGTTCTGTTCTGGCGAAAGAGCGATGAACCCAACAAATACAGACCGTATCTCCACGGGAAAGAACCCCGTTCGTTAGTTAAGTTCATACTTGTTAGTGAAGAAATATTTCTAGAAATAAAAGTGTTATTATTTAAGTATGTGTACTATGATTTTTATTGCTATGTTTCTTAGAGTGGGAAAAATTAGAAGAAAATAAATCCCTGAATGTTCATAAATAGGAAATGGTTTCATAAATTATCGTACTTTCACGCTATGGGATTTTATGCAGTTACTTAATAAACCCAGTGCCGTGGAGTCGATTCCAACTCATAGCGACCCTATAGGACGGAGTGGAATTGCCCCATAGAGTTTCCAAGGAGTGCCTGGCGGATTCGAACTGCCGACCCTTTGGTTAGCAGCCATAGCACTTAACCACTATGCCACCAGGGTTTCCATTAATAGACTGAAATAAATATATATGTAGGGTCTTAGAAAAAGGTAATGATGCATTGTTAAGAAGAAAGAAGTTATGGGTATGATTTGTTTTTGGTAAAAACAACAATAGTAGCAATCCTATTTGTATGTATACTGTATATGTTGGCTTAGCAAAGAACAAATAAGGAAGGTGCATACCAAATGATTACGGGCAATTACATCAATAGGGCATCAACAGGGCCAGGTTGAAGGATAGAGAGGATGAAACATTTTTTAGTTAAAAAGATTGAAACAAATGTTCTACTGGTGAAAAAAAATACATAATGTTAAGTGGAAAAAAATAGACTACATCTCAACTAAGAAAAATAAACAGGAAAAATGCTGGAAGTGAAAGTGTTAAGACATTAACAATATTTGCCTCAAGATAGTATAATTATGAATGAGTAAATTTTTCTCTCCTTCTGGACACTTTTATGTACTTTTTGTATGTTCTATATGACTGTTGCTGTCAAGTTGATTCCTACTCATGGCGATCCTACAGGACAAAGTACAATTGCCCCGTAGGATTTCCAAGGCTATAAATCTTTATGGAAGTACACTGCCACATCTTTCTCCCGTGGGGTAGCTGATGGGTTTGAACCATCGATCTTTCAGCTAGCAGCCAAGTGCTTTAACCGCTTTGCCATCAGGGCTTCATTTTTCCATATGGGCATCCATTAATATGAAAATCAGGGAAAAAACAATATTTATGAGGAAGAAGTTTGTGCCCATTGATTTAATAATTCCACTCCTAAGCTTCTTTTTTTGAAATAAAACATAAAAGAATTCCAAACAAGAGTAAGTTCTTTTAAAGTAATCATAGGGAGAGACTATGCTCTTCTTCCAGTAAAGATTATTTAAAACAGTTTTGAAAATTCTTTGGAATTTTTAAAGCATATTCAGAAAAATCTTTGGACTATTATATCCACTCTAATAAAGCAGAAGTTGACCTTTGAGCAGAAGTTGACCTTTGAGCTGACTTCTACATGCTAAGCATGTTCCAGGCATTCTGGGTAAGGCCCTCTCCACATCAATCTGTGATATCATGATGCGAATTGGTAGAAAAATGCACATCTGGCAGGAATTCCACAAGGCTTTCTCTTCAAGCTAGGAACTATTTAAAAAGAGGTAATATGCTCAAGCAAATCCACAAATAATAAATAGAACACTTCTTACGTAGAAATTTATATTCTCAAACTTGAGGAACTTAAAGTTTGAATAACTGTGTGTATATATGAAATGTGAGCATAGACAATCAGTGTGACAAACACTTATTGATTGCCTGCCATCTCGTCATCATCTCATCTTTGGAAAATGCAGTGCCGTTCATAAATAGAAATTATACTAGGTGTGGTTGACAGTTACCCAGACAATTGCCAAGGCACTGGGGCTAGACATCATGCAGTAGAGAGAAAATGAAATAAAGCACACAGAGAAGTCTGAGGCTTTAGTTCCTACCCGGAAAACCTACACAGCTAAAACACTCTGGACTTGGAGTAAGAAGGCCTGAAGTGGAGTTCTGTCACTTTGAAGTGTTTTGAATTTGACCAAATCTGTTACCCTCTGAGCAGTGAATCTTTGATTTAACCTGTGCTGGGCTGAAAAAACTTACAAAAATATGTAAATAAACCCATAAACCATAACCCATTGCCATCAAGTCGATTTTGACTCATAGCAACTGTAAAGGTCAGAATAGAACTGCCCCATAGGGTTTCCAAGGAGCGCCTGTTGGATTTGAACTGCCAACCTTTGGTTAGTAAAAGTACTTTACAAAGTTACTGTGAGGATCAAAAGAGATAATATATACAAATATATATTTATAAAGTATAAAGTCCAATAGATTAATTGGCTATGTTAATATTCCTTGGGCACTGTATTAGTTAAGTGGATGGCTTTAACAAAGAGAAAATTATTCTTATTGGGTACTAGGCTACAAGTCCAAATTCAGGTCGTCAGCTCCAGGGGAAGGCTTTCTTTCTCTTTTGGCTCCGGAGGAAGGTCCTTGTCATCAGTCTTCTCTTGGTCTGGGAGCATCTCAGTGTAGGAACCTCAGGTCCAATGGATGCACTCTGCTCCCTGCACTGCTTTCTTGTTGGTATGAGGTCCCCAAGTCTCTGCTTGTTTCCCTTTCCTTTTTGTCTCTTGAGAAATAAAAGGTGGTGCAGGCCAAGCCCCAGGGAAATTCCCTTTACATTGGATCAGGGAGGTGACCTGAGTAAAGGTGGTATTACAATGCCACCCTAATCCCCTTTAGTATAAAATTACAATCACAAAATGGAGGACAACCACACAATACTAGGAATCATGGCCTAACCGAGTTGACACACGTTTTGGGGGGACACAATTCAATCCATGACGGGCACATACTACCGTGACTTCTGCTTGGTCTCTACTAATCAAAGATTTATTTGATTTGAGAAACGAGGCATATATTGGTAGTAAAGTGATGTTCTGACAGCTATTTTCATTAGAAAAATCAAAGTTTCCTGGGTACTGTAAAATTAAAAGAATTATTAAATTTTGAACAGGCACAGAAAACTTAGCATTGGGCAGTCTTAGGATTGGTAGGGTAATGTGTGGTCACTTGCACCAGCCTTTCACTAGTGGTTGGCATTTTCTCATCCACTTTTTCCTAGACTACGTGCAGTGGCTGATTGATTCAATTATTCAGCCACTAAATCTAGCCAATGAAAACTGACTATATTTCAGTCATTACTAAAAGATGTTGATATAATAGTGAGGAAAAACATACATAGCCCCTGTCCTTGAGGAAAGTATAGCATAGAGTAGGAGACAGATAGTTTTCATGTAATCACACAAACCATAACAACTGGTTGGAAAGAGAGGTACATAATGCCACAGAAGCTGATGATTTCCATGTTTGATATTGTCAGAGAAGTGAGGGAAGACTTCTCAAAGAGTAAGACACATGAATTTTAATCTGAAAGACGAGCTGTAGTGGGAAGAAGGTGAGGAGGGGAAAGAAGAATATTCCATGAAGGCGAGCAACTTGTGTAAAGGTTCTGTCTTAGTCATCTAGGACTGGTATAAAAGAAATGCAGCCAGTGAATGGCTTAAAATTTTCTTAATATATTTTTTTAATTGAACTTTAGATGAAAGTTTACAGAACAAACTAGTTTCTAATCAAACTGTTAGTACACACATTGTTGTATGGCATTGGTTAACAACCCCACGGCATGTCAGCACTCTCCCTTCTCTACCCTGGCTTCCCTATTACCAGCTTTCCTGTTTCCTCCTACTTTCCAGTTCCCGCCCCAGGGCTGGTACACCCCTTTAGTCAACAAACAGAAATTTATTCTCATAGTCTAGGAGGCTAGAAGTCTGAATTCAGGGTGTCAGCTCCAGGGGAAGACTCTCTTTCTGTCGGCTCTGGAGGAAGGTCCTTGTCAACAATCTTCTCCTGGTCTAGGAGTTTCTCAGGCACGAGGACCCTGGGTCCAAAGGACATGCTCTGCTCCTGATACTGTTTCTTGGTGGTATGAAGGCCCCATATCTCTAGGCTTGCTTCTCTCTTTTACATCTCAAAAGAGATTGACTTAAGACATACTGTATCTTGTAGAGTCCTGCTTCATTAACATAACTGCCTCGTTAACAGCATAGAGGTAGGATTTACAACACACAGGAAAATCACATCCGATCACAAAATGGTAGACAACCACACAATACTGGGAATCGTGGCCTAGCCAAGGTGACACACATTTTTGGAGGACACAATTCAATCCATGACATTCCACCTTTTGGCCCCCAATAATTTATATCTTTGTCATATGGAAAACACATTCACTCCATCATACCATAGCAAAAGTCTTAAATCAACTCCAAGCCCAAAATCTTCTGCAAAATTCCTCTTCATCTGTGAAATCTAGAATACAAATTATCTGCTTCCAAAGTACAACGGTGGGACAGGTACAAGGTAGACATTTCCATTACAAATGGGAGAAATTAGAAGGAAAGAAGAGACATTTCCATTACAAATGGGAGAAATTAAAGGGAAAGAAGGGACAATAGCACCAAGCAAATCAGCAGAACACATTACATTAGCTCTCAAGGCTTGAAAATAATCCTGTTCTCTGAGACAATTTAGGCAATAGCCCTGCCCTCCAGACTTTGGGTGTTGGCCACACTCACCTGATTCTGGGTGGAGGCCCTGGCCTTCAGCTCTACCTTCCAGGTCCGCTGAATGGCAACACCCTTCCCTCGCATTTGGGTGGCCCCATTCTCCTAGTCTTCTGAGTGGCAACTCCACCCTTTGAGACTGAGGCAGCTTTGCTTCCTGTGTTTCTTGTCTCTTCAGCTTCTGCTTCCTGGTTCCTTGTCCTCTTGACCCCGACTCTCGGTACCAAATTTTGTCTTAGTCATCTAGGGCTGGTATAACAGAAATAGCACCAATGGATGGCTTTAGCAAAAATAAATTAATTCTTTCACAGTCTAGGAGGCTAGAAGTCTGAATTCAGGGTACCAGCTCCAGAGGAAGGCTTTCTCTGTGTGTTGGCTCTAGAGAAAGGTCCTTGTCATCAATCTTCCCCTGCTCTAGGAGCTTCTCAGGTACAGGGACCCCAGCTCCAAAGGACATGCTCTGCTCCTGGCACTGCTTTCTTGGTGGTCTGAAGTCCCCATGTCTTTCTGCTCACTTCTCTCTTTTATATCTCTAAAGAGATTGACTTAAAACACAACCTAATCTTGTAGATTGAGTCCTGCCTCATTAACATACCTGTCTCTAATCAAGCCTCATTAACATCCTGGAGGTAGGATTTATAACACAGAGGAAAATCACATCAAATCACAAAATAGTGGACAGCCACACAATACTGGGAATCATGGCCTAGCCAAGTTGACACACATTTTTGGGAAACACAGTTCAATCCATGACAGGTCCTGAGGCAAGATGAAGCAGGGCAGTATGAGTAAATGAAAGACGGCCAGAGTAGCTGAGTCACAGGATGAGGGGTTATAGAGGAAGATGAAGTTAGAGAGGTTGGTGGATCCTGAAGACCAGGTAAGGCCTTGAAGGCTTTGTTAAGGAGTTTGGAGTGTTTCCAAAGAACATCAGGAAGCTACAGAGAATTGTAAACAGGCGTGTCGTGACCAGATTTGTATTTTGGAAACAAATATATCACTCTTGTCATGGTTGGTAAAATAGACCAGAGATGGGCAGAGTTTGATGTATTAATTTTCTGTTGCTGCTGTACTAAACTACCCCAAACTTAGCGGCTTAAAACAGTGTAGTTTCTGTGGATCAGAAGTCTGGGTACAATATGGCTCAACTGGGTTTTCTGCTCGGGCTGTCACAAGATAGAAATCAAGAAACCAGCTGGGGCTGCAGTTCTCATTCAGTGCTCTGCTCCTCTACCAACCCATTGGTTGTTGGCAGAAATCATTTCCTTCTCCTGCTGTCCATGCAGCCCCTTCCACTTTCAAGCCTGTGAAGGCAGGTCAGATCTTTCCCACGCTTCAAATCTCTTCGACTTCCCCTTCTGGCATATTTCTCTTACTTCCTTTTCTTCCATGGGGAGAAAGTTCTGCTTCTGTGAGTTCATGTGGTTACATTGGGCTCACCTGGATAACCCAGGCTCCTCTCCCTATTTTAACATCAAACATTAGTAACCTTAGTTACATCTGAAAGGTCCCTTTTGCCATGTAATATAGTTTATTCATGGGTGTGACACCAGGGGGAAAGGTTATGGGGGCCGTTATTCTGACTGCCACAGTTGACATAGGGATACCAGTTAGAAAGTTATTCTAATAGTACAAGCAGGACAGCTTGGTTACCTGGACTAGAATGGTGTTGGTTGAAATGGAAAAAACTGAATGCATTAGAGGAATCTTGGCGAATGAGGGAGAGAAAGGTGTAAAGGAAGACTCCACGGCTCTGTCTTACACAGCTGGATGAATGGGGAGCTCTTTATCTCACAGTTCAACATTTCCATTTTGGGGTGGTTCTCATCATTTATTCTTCTTCTCTGATCTTTTGATTTTACTGCACCACGTCTGCTTTCAACCTGTATTTCTTTCTATCTATGCATCCCTTCATTTCTGCAAGAAGGCAGTACCCCTGCAGAAGCCACTGGCCTCCTACCATTATTGGAAACCACCGCAAATCCGTTTATTAGTTTGTTTATAATTATACATATTATGCATGTATGGATTATAAGAATCCATACATTATAGATGTCTAAATCCAAGAGAATAAAATTTTCCACCTCAGAACTAACCACTGTTTATAACTTAGAGTTTATTCATCTGGATTTTTTCAATATATGTAAATAACTTTTTCAGAAAAGGGCTAACAATATAATGGTTTATTTTCCTCAGTGATGTATCTTGGCAATTCTCCCATGTCACCACATATAGATTTATCTGGTTCTTTTTAACTGTGGCACACTATTCTATTAAATAGATGTGCCATAAATTATTTAACCTGTCCCTTATTAATGGACACATAGCCTGCTTTCAAGTTTTGCTACTATAAACAAGGCTGGAATCCGCATCTAGGTGTAGACATCTCTGCCAGCTTGTGTGATATATCTCAGGGATAACAACCTAGAATTGGAATTGCTGGGTCAAAAATTAGACCCATTAACATTTTATGTGTTATTACTAAATTGTCCTTCAAAAACACTGTTGCAGTGTGTTTCTTTCACTTAATCCAGGAGTGCGGGGGCGGGAGTGTGGGGAGAGCATGGTTTCACTTAGAACAAAAGGAAACCCTCTCAGTGAAAAAGCTAAGGCCAAGTGTTATCTCTTTTTCTAGAAAAAGTAAGATTTAACAAAGATAACACATTTGTCAATACTGTACTGCTGGTGCTGTGCGAGGTACTGGGAATACTGTGATGATGTTGAGGTGATTCAAAGAGTAGGAACTCAAGGATCCCTGAGCCCAGTCAGTCCACAAAGCTAGTTCCAGTTCCAGTTGAGTCAACACTGACCCGTGTGTGTCAGAGTAGAAGTATGTTCCGTAGGGTTTTCAGTGGCTGATTTTTGGGAAGTAGATTGCCAGGCCTTTCTTCCTAGGCACCTCTGGGTGGACTCAAACCTCCAACCTTGCAGTTAGCAGCTGAATGCATTAACCCGTTGCACCAACCAGGGACTTCTCAGCCAACAGTAGGCTGGCGCAAAATGTTAAGGAAGCACAAGGGAGAAGATATTAGCTCTGTCTGGAGATGGGGAATATTTCTCATTTAAGTCTTTTTCAATAGGATAAATAGGATTTTAGGGGAAAAGGGTGACTGGGTTGTATTCATCATTGAAGAGCCCAGGGGGGTTGCAGGATGGCCAGTAGATTTTTGTGGCTGGAGAAATAGGATACAGGGAACAAGGCTGGGAAAGCATGTGATCTACGTCTGGTTCAATTAAGAGTGATTTCTCCTGCAAGTGAGAGAGAAGGGAAAAGCAGTGGCTTGGACAAGTAAGAGTTAATTTTTTTAAATTAGAATTCTAAAAGTAAGAGGCTGAGGGAGCTGGCTCAGTGGGTAAACTGTTTCAGGGTTAGTATCTCTGTAATTTTCTTGGACTTTCTCTCATTTTTTTTTCTCTCATGGGTGACAAGATGGCTGCCTCAGTTTCTGGTATCACATCTACACTCAAACCAAGAGGAAGAAGGAAGAGGTGGTGCCACCACAACTGCCCCAGGAAAGGAAGAGCGTTTTCAGAAGCCTCTACCGCAGATTTCTGTTAGTCTCTTACTGGCCACCGCTAGGTGAGAGGGAAGCTTAAAGTGTGGAGAACCAAAAAAAACACTTGCCATCAAGTCAATTCCAATTCATGGTGACCTCATGTGTTACAGAGTAAAACTGTACTCCACAAGGTTTTCTTGGCTGTAACCTCTAAAGAAGCAGATTGCCAGGTCTTTCTTCCAAGGCATCTCTGGATGGGTTCAAACTCCTAACCTTTTGGTTAGTAGCTGAGCACATGACTGTTTGTACCAACTAGAGACTTCACAGAATGTCATAATTGGCTTAGTCCAACTATGGTCATTGCTGGGAATTAATTAAGTCTCTTATAGCCAGGACGAAGAGAGAGATATAGGTATTACGAGATAACTAAAGCTACCTCCTTATGGCTTAGATTTTGAAGGGCCTTGTACATTTTTTTTGGGTTGTACACTATGCTAAGAAGTATGAATTCCTTCTTGGTGTGCCAAAGGTAACCCTCAACTTGCCATAGCGTTTCTAAAAGTTACTAGTGGAGATTGTTCTTTCCCAAATAATTTCAAGGTTCTGGACTTAGTGGAGAATTATTTCAAAGGGACTACTATTGATCAAATGGACAACTTTCCTTATTTACTTCATAATATGAAAGGACAAGATTATGCTATCTCTTTCATCTGCAAAGCTGTCCTTGACTTCAAAAAGAATACTCTAAACAAAAGCATTTCACAGGATGTGGAGATGAAAACAAGTTATAAAACCAGTTTACATGCCACCATTTATAAATAATCATAAGGAATGAACAAACCTTTTTTTGTTTTTTTAAAAATCCGTATTTATACGGAAGTGTGTGATTCCTACCACGTTACTATGGACTTTGAAATATCTTAACTTAGGTGGTCATATGTTAGCTCAACTGTGCCAGAGTTTTTATGGTTACACGTAGTTTTTCTTACATATAAAATAATTTTTGTTCTCATCAGTCAGAATAGCATGAGAACTCCTAGTAAACATTCCATATTTAGAAGATCTATAAACTCATGTTGTTTTATTCTGATACGTTGATGTGTTTATGTTTAGAAGAGAAACAAGTAAGAACATAGAAACTAAGAATAGAAGCTCCAATATGAATCCTGCATTAATAAATGTTATAAGTAACCTGTTAAAAACTTTAAAAGAACACTTGGAAATTATGAATTGGCCTTATGTATTACAATTACTATTCTCCTGTTAAACATTAAAAAGTATTTTGAAACAAGAGAGGATGATTAATTTCTTAACCACTTGATAAAGCTATTGTTTCTTATATGGAAATATCAGTAGGAAGATTTCAAGTCTAACTCTATTCTCCATAGACACTCTTTAGGGTTATATCCCATTGCATATGAACAAGTGGCTTTAGTATGTTTTTTTAATTAAAAAATTTTGTTTATAAGAAATATTGTTGTTGTTACTGATAGCAATAAAAGGGTATTGTCATGGATTCAATTGTGTTTCCCCCCAAATACATGTATCAATTTGACTAAGCCATGATTCCCAGTATTGTGTGGTTGTCCACCATTTTGTGATCTGATGTGATTTTCCTATGTGTTGTAAATCCTATCACTACGGTGTTAATGAGATGGATCAGCAGCAGTTTTGCTAATGAGATCTACAAGATTAGATTGTCTCTTAAGGCAATCGCTTTTGACATATAAAAGAGATAAGCGAGCAGAGAGACAGGGGGACCTCACACTCTCAAGAAACAAGAGCGAGGAGAACAGCGTGTCCTTTGGACCCAGGGTTCCTGCTCTGAGAAGCTCCTCGACCAGGGGAAGATTGATGACAAGGACATTCCTCAAGAGCCAAAAGAGAGAGAAAGCCTTCCCCTGGAGCTGACACCTTGAATTTGGACTTGTAGCCTACTAGACTGTGAGAAAACAAATTTCTCTTTGTTAAAGCCATCCACTTGTGGTATTTCTCTTGTAGCAGTGATAGATAACCAAGACAGGTATCCATGTTTCAAACTTTAAAAGTTATTAGTTGCCGTCAAGTTGATTCCAACTCACGGCGAGCCCATGTGTTATAAAGTAGAACTGCTCCGTAGGGTTTTCTTGGCTATAATATTTATGGAAACAGATCACCAAGCCTTTCTTCCAGGGTGCCAAACTAGGTGGGTTCAAATCAGTAATTTTTAGGTTAGCAGTTAAGCACAAACTGTTTGCGACACCTAGGGACCTTCTAAACTTGAATAACAAACATATACTTGGCATGAGTTACTAGGTCAATCCCACATTAAATTACTGTAAACACAATTATAAAGACACTAGAAGAGCAAAACACAGTTAAAGACCCAGCAGTGACAAAAGCACCAATATTGACCTACAACCCCTCCCCACCATGCATGAAACTTATGTTAAAGACTGAATGATTTTAAAGTCTTAAGCACAATTCTCTCTCCCACAGGAATAAGGAAGATGATAAAATAAACCTTTTTTAGTTATAAAAAGTGTTCCTTTCCTTTTCCCTTCCCTTATACTCCCCCCTTCCTCCTTGTTGCTACTGACCAGTCTGTGTTGCAGTCTGGGCTACCCTCAGGTTACTCATAAGGTGGATCAGGACTGCTCTTTCTTCCTGCTTTCACCGGACGTCTCACTCCAGGAATAGACAAGAGAGCCTTCAGATTGCCGTGTTGACCTGACATCTGTGAAAGGAGGAAGAAAAGAAGGATCAGGACAACACAGACACAGACCGCAGCATAGTTTTGAGAAAATCTCAGCCAGGCCTATGGGAAGACCCTACGAAAAAGTTACCTGTTAAAGGAATCCCATTGGTCAGGAAGAGTGCCCTTGGAGTGAATGCCATAGTGGGCCCAAGGGAGTGACAGCAGGAGACTGTAAATCAGCTCTGCCTCCTACAGCAGGTTCTCTCTCTTTTTTTCAATTGTGTTTTAGGTGAAAGTTTATAGCACAAATTAGTTTCTCATTCAAAAATTTATGCACAAATTGTTTGGTGACGTTGGTTGCAATCCCTGCAATGTGTCAGCACTCTCCCCCTTTCCCTTTACACCCCAGGTTCCCTGTGTCCATTTGTCCAGTTACCTGTCCCTTCCTGTCTTCTCATCTTTGCTTTTGGGCAGGTGTTACCTATTAGGTCTCCTATATTTGATTGAACTAAGAAGCACATTCCTCATATGCTGCTGTTTGTTTTATAGGCCTGTCTAATATTTGGCTAAAAGGTGGGCTTCGGGAGTGGCTTCTGTTTTGTGTTAGCAGGGTGTCTGGGGGCCATAGTCTTGGGAGTCCAAATGTTGATGGGACCAATAGTTGTATTTTAGATGGCTGCTCACAAGCTTTTAAGACCCCAGATGCTACTCACCCAAATGTTCTAGGATGAAGAACGTTTCCTTTGTCAACTATGTTATGCCAATTGACCTAGATGTCCCCCGAGACCTTGGTCCCCTGACTCCAGCCCCAGGAACTCAGTCCCTCAAGGTATTTAGATATATGTAGGAAGCGTCTAGGAAGCGTCTATGGCTTTGCCTTGGTCAGGTTGTGCTGACTTTCCCTATCTTCTGTGTTGTCTTTCTTTTCACCAAAGTTAACATTTGTCCACTATCTAGTTAGTGATTTCCCCTCCTCAGCCCTCCCCTCCCTTGTAACTATCAAAGATTATTTTTTTCTGCATGTAAACCTTTTGAGTTTTTGAAATAATGGTCTCATACAATATTTGTTCTTTTGTGATTGACTTATTTCACTCTGCATAATGCCCTTGAGACTCATCCATGTTGTGAGATGTTTTGTGAATTCCTCATTGTTCTTTATTGTTTCATAGTATTACACTGTGTGTGTGTACCATAATTTGTTTATTCATTTATCTGTTGATTGGAACTTAGGTTGTTTCCATCTTTTTTTAAATTGTGAATAATGCTGCAATGAACATGGGTGTGCATATGTCTATTCGTGTGATGGCTCTTATTTCTCTAGGACACGTTTCTAGGAGTGGGATTGCTGGATAGTATGGTATTTCTACTTCTAGCTTTTTACGGAGGCGCCATGTTATTTTCCATAGCAGCTGTATCATTTTACATTCCCACAAAAAGTGCATAAGAGTTCCAATCTACCTGCAATCTGTCCAACACTTGTTATTTTCTGTTGTTTGTTTTTGTTGTTGATTTGCACCAATAATGTTGGGGTGAGATGATATCTCATGGTAGTTTCGATTTGTATTTCTCCAGTGGCTAATGGTCACAAGCATTTCCTCATGTGTCTGTTAGCTGCCTGAATGTCTTCCTTGGTGAAGTGTCTGTTCATATCCTTTGCCCATTTTTTAGTTGGATTTTTTGTATTTTTGTTATTGAGGTGTTGAAATATTGTATAGATTTTAGAGCTTAAATCCTTGTCAGATATGTCACAGCCAAAGATTTTTTCCCAGTCTGTAGGTTCTCTTTTTACTCTTTTGGTAAATTCTTGTGATGAGCATAAGTGATTAATTTTCAAGAGCTCCCAGTTTTTAGTTTATCTTCTGGTGTTTGTGCATTGTTAGTTATGGTTTGTACTGAATTTATGCCATGAATTAGGGCCCACAGACTTGACCCTAATTTTTCTTCCATGATCTTTTTATCATTTTAAGTTTTATATTTAAGTCTTTGATCCATTTTAAGTTAGTTTTTGTGTACAGTATGAGGTATGAATCCTGTTTCAGTTTTTGCAATCACCATTTGTTAAAAAGACTATCTTTTCCCTATTTAGTGGACATTGGTCATTTGTCAAAGATCTGCTGACCATAGGTGGATGGATTTACATCTGGGTTCTCAATTCTCTGCCATTGGTCTATGTGTCTGTTGTTGTACTAGTACCAGGATGTTTTGACTACTGTGGCTGTATAGGAGGTTCTGAGATCAGGTAGTGTGAAGCCTCCTACTTTGTTCTTTTTCTTTAATAATTCTTCGCTTATCTGGGTCCTCTTTTCTTTCTGTAAAATGGTTATTAGTTTTTCCATCTTGATAAAGAATACTGTTGATATTTGGATCGGGATTGTGTTATATCTGTAGATTGCTTTGGGTAGGATTGACATTTTCACAATGTTGAGTCTTCCTATCCATGAAGATGGTATGTTTCTCCACTTATGTAGGTTTCTTTTGGTTTCCTGCAATAGTGTTTTGTAGTTTTCTTTGTATAGGTCTTTTACATCACTGGTTAAATTTATTCTTAAGTATTTTATCTTTTTAGGGAGCCCTGGGTGCTGTAGTGGTTAAGAGCTTGGCTGCTAACCAAAAATTCAGCCGTTTGAATCCACCAGCTGCTCCTTGGAAACCCTATGGGGAAGTTCTACTCTGTCCTGTAGGGTCACTGTAAGTTGGAATCAACTTAACGGCAACAGGTTTAGTTTGGTTTTTAGGGGCTTTTATAAATGATACTGTTTTCCTGATTTCCTTTTTGAAGTTCTCTATGTTAGTGTATAGGAATCTAACTGATTTTTGTATGTTGATCTTATATCCTGGCATTGGCTGAAACTTTCTATTACTTCTAGCAGTTTTCTTATGGAATCTTTGTTTTTTATGTATAAAAAAAAACCCCACTGCCGTAGAGTCGATTCCGACTCATAGCGACCCTATAGGACATAGTAGAAGTGCCCCATAGAGTTTCCAAGGAGCGCCTGGTGGATTTGAACTGCTGACCTCTTGGTTAGCAGCTGTATAGGATCATATTATCTGAGAATAGGGATAGTTTTACTTCTTCCTTTCCAATTTGGATAGCCTTTATTTCCCTTTCTTGCCTTATTGCTCTAGCTAGGACTTCCAGCACAGTGTTAAATAGGAGTGGTGATAAAGGGCATCCTTGTCTTGTTCCCATTCTAATGCTTTCAGTCTTGCCACTGAAAATGGTGTTGGCTGTTGGCTTTGTATAGATGCCCTTTATTATGCAGAGGAATTTCCCTTCTATTCCTATTTTATTGAAAGCTTTTATCAGAAATGGCTGTTGGACTTTATCAAATCCTTCTGTGTCGACTGAGATGATTGTATGATTGGTTTCTTTATGTGGTAGATTACATTGACTGATTTTCTAATGTTGAACCATCTTTGCATACCTGGTTTGATTCCCACTTGGTTATGGTATATATTTTTTTATATATGATGCTGAATTCTATTGGCTAGAATTTTGTTGAGAATTTTTGCACCTGTATTCATGAGAGATATTGGTCTGTAATTTTCTTTTTTAGTGGTGTCTTTGCCTGGCTTTGGTATCAGAGTTATGCTGGCTTCATAGGATGAATTAACGAGTATTCTTTCCTTTTCTATGCTCTGAAAAAGTTTAAGTAGTACTGGCATGAGCTTTTCTCTGAATGTTTGTTAGAATTCTCCAGTAAAGCCATCTGGGCTAGGGCTTTTTTTGTTGTTGTTGGGAGTTTTAATTTTATTATTATTATTTTTTATTACCTCTTCAGTCTCTTCTCTTGTTTTGAATCTGTTCAGATTTTCTATCTCAGTTTGTGTTAGTTTAGGTAGGTGGTGTTTTTCTAGAAATTTGTCCATTTCCTCTAGGTTTTCCAATTTTTTTTGGAGTATAATTTTTTTTTTTAATAATTTTTTTTTTGCTTTAAGTGAAAGTTTACGAATCAAGTCAGTCTCTCACACAAAAAACAGTGGTTAGATGCCACTAAGTAGGTGGCAATGCCTTAACCGTATGCGTGTTGTAAGGCCCGAGGGCCTCTTCCATCCTTGTCAAGGGGTGTGCTAACCTTCTCTCCTTTCATACAACACTGGAGTATAATTTTTTATAGTATTCTGTTATCGTCCTTTTTATTACAGTTGAGTCTGTTGTAATGTCCCCATCTCATTTCTTATTTGGGTTATTTTCTTCCTCTCCTGGTTTTCTTTTGTCAGTTTGGCTAATAGTTTGTTGGTTTTGCTGATCTTTTCAAAGAACCAAGTTCTGGTCTTATAGATTCTTAATATTGTTTTTCTGTTCTCTATTTCATTTATTTCTGCTCAAATCATTATTATTTCCTTTCTTCTGGTGGCAGTGGGATTCCTTTGCTGTTCTCTTTCAATTCCTTTGAGTTGTAGAGCTAATCTTTTGATTTTGCCCCATTCTTTTTTTGTGATGCGTGCATCCCTTGCTATACATTGACCTCTGAGCACTGCCTTTGCTGTGTCCCAAAGGTTTTGGTATGATGTATTTTTATTCTTATTTGATTCTAAGAATTTTTTAAATTTCTTCTTTGATTTCTTTTATTACCCAGTTGGAAACTGGAGTGACATAGTGGTTAAGTGCTATGTCTGCTAACCAAAAAGTTGGCAGTTCAAATCCACTAGGCGCTCCTTGGAAACTCTATGAGGCAGTTCTGCTCTGTCCCATAGGGTCACCATGAGTCAGAATTAACTCGACAGCAACAGGTTTTGTTTTTTATTACCCAGTTGTTTTTAAGCAAAGTATTATTCAGTTTCCATGTATTTGATTTCTTTCCCTCGTTCTTCATGTTGTTGGTTTCTACTTTTATGGAATTGTGATCAGAGAAGATGCAATGTTTTGGATTTTATTCAGGGTTCTTGTGGCCTAGAATGTGGTCTATTCTGGAAAATGTTCCATGTGCATTGGAAAAGAAAGTACACTTTGGTGCTGTTGAGTGGAGTATTCTATACATATCTATGAGGTCAAGTTGGTTGATTTTGGCCTTTAGATCATCTGTATTTTTGTTGTTTCTTTCTAGATATTCTGTCCATTACCGAGAGTGGTCTGTTAAAGTTTTCTACTATTATTGTGAAACTCTCTATTCTATTTCTCTTTTCAGTGCTGTTAGTGTTTCTTATATTGGGGCCCTGCCATTGGGTGTGTAGATATACATTAAGGCTATGTCTTCTTGGTGGATAACCCCTTTAAACATTATATAATATCCTTCCTTGTCTTTCATGGTTGATTTTGCCTTAAAGTCTATTTTATCTGAGATTAGTATTGCTACCCCTGCCCTTTTTTGGTTACCGTTTGCTTGATATAATTTTTTTCTGTCCTTTGGATTTTAATGTATTTATGCCTTTGTGTCTAAGGTGTGTCTCTTGTAGACAGCATATTGACGGGCCATTTTTTAAATCCATTCTGCCACTCTCTGTCTCTTTAGAGGCGCATTTAAGCTTTTTACACTTAGTGTGATTATTGATAGGTATGAGTTTATTGCGCTTTTTTTTGTGGTGCTGAAATTTTTTTTCAGTTCACCTTACTTTCCTCTTACAGCAGATTCTCTTGAAGGAAGTTCTGAGGGGACATTTCCGTGGCCACTACACCAGCATTATCTTCTTTATTCTGGATCAGATCATGTCTGTTCCCTATCTGCACCCATCGATAACTCCCTATTGGCTACAGAATAAATTCCAATATGCATTGAAGCCTTCTAAAACCTTGACCTAGGCTTAATTTACACTGTCTACTTTTAGAATAAAGAGTCCTGGTGGAGCAATTTTTAAGCACTTGACTGCTAACCAAAAACTCAGTGGTTCAAACCCACCAGAGGCTCTGTGGGAGAAAAGACTTGGTGATCTGATCCCATAAAGATTACAGCCTAGGAAACCCTATGAGGGCAATTCTACTCTGTCATATAGGGTTGCTATGAACCAGAGTTGATTCAATGGCACACAACAACAACTTTTAGGATATCTCTCCTTGATTCCTGTCCTCTAGCCACGGACAACTTTGCACCATTCCCTGGAGCTCCAAAGCAGTGTGATGCCTCTAAGCTTTCACTCAAGCTGTTCCTGTACATTTATATTCCCCTTTTGAACCTCTCAAAATACTATTTGCTTTGCCATATCCAGGTAGACTCCCTTCTTTGAGATATCTTTCTTGAGCTATCTACTAAACGTGTCTTTGTGCTCAAACTCCAGATTGTGCAATGCCTACTTGTCATGGATTTCATTTTGTTTTCTGCCTTTTTATCCCAGCATGTTTCAAATTTCTAAACAGCGGGATCTCTAATTCTAGGACCCTTCCAGGATCTTGTGTGTGGTCATTTGATAAATTTTATGGAAAATAAATTAATCCGGATGCAGGAAAGGACATTCGCTTATGTAGACAGGGGGCAGAGGAATAAAGATGGAGTCATATAAAGAACCTCAAAGACATTTCTGCATACTTATTAACTTAATCCTCATTGTTTCTCCAAGAGACTAAAGATTCTGCTTCCTGGAACTTGGAAATCATAGTGGCCAGAAAAGTTGAGCAATTAGAGGCAAGAAAACAGGTGACTCTTCCTTTTCATGAAGCCACTAGGGAGCATGTAGCATTTTCTCAGCTCTAAAAAAAACCCCAAAAAACCAAACCCATTGCTGTCAAGTCGATTTTGACTCACAGTGACCCTATAGTACAGAGTAGAATGGTCTCATGGGGTTTCCAAGGACAGCCTGGTAGATTCAAACTGCCAGCCTTTTTGGTTAGCAGCGGTAGCTCTTAATCACTGTACCACCAGTGTTTCCAGCCCTAAAGGAGAGAATGAAATCTGTGTTTTCCTGTGTAGTCGTTCCCTTTTTTCTTATATGTAGCCATGTAGGCCAACACTCTCCCACCTAGTTCTTATGTGAAGAATAGACTGTGAAATTGATATCACTAAATTGCACACCTGAAAAATGTTGACTTGTAGAATGTTGTTTTATATATATATTTACAAGAACAATAATAAAAAAGATTAGACTGAGGTTTTCACTCTGGCTTATGTGTATCTTTGGTCCTATCACCCAGTAGAGGGCCTGGCAGACAGTGGATGTACAGAAAATGTCTGAGCTGAGCTGCACAGAGTCAAGTGCGGTTTGCAGTGAGTGAGGAAATGGGCACTCTTACAAAGGTAGAGATCCTATCAGCAGAAGGGTGGTTAACAAGAAATCACAGAGAGAACTACAGAAACCAAAAAAAAAGAAAAAGTGGCAGGAGGTGAAGGGACAGGTGGCAGTATGCAGAAAAGAAAGCAAAGGTGAGACATTTTACTTTGGCAGTGGTCAGTTGGATTGGGCTATTTGGGGGCCCACAATAGGAGTAGAAATATCAATTGGATTAAAGTTAGCAAGTCTTCATCATGTGCTTATTTTTACAAAGAGCTACTGTCACTTTTGTAGTTAAGACCAAAAAAAAAAAAAAAAAAAGAACTGAGTTCCATGTGCAAAATAATTATAATCTAGTTGGGAATACATGTACAAATATACATTAAATAGTTAATTATGACATGGTAAGATATGAATTTGACATTCTTTCACCTTCTGCATTTAATTTACTCATGGGTCCTGATGGCATAATCTCAAAATACATCCTAAATCTGTGGACTTTTATCCATCCCACTTAGTCCAATTCTTGCTTGTCTCTACCCAGGATCTGCTGGTCTCCTGCATTGTAATTTTGTACCCACATGATTTATTCTTTGCCCAATAGCCAGACAGATCTTTTTTAAAAAAAAAATACAAATCACTCTCTTGCCTCAAACCCTCCGATGATTTCCAGGTGCATTCGGAGTAAAAGCCAAAGTTCTTCCATGACCTAGCACTTGCTGACCACTCAGCTCCATCTCTACCATGCTTCCCTTTTCTCACTACCTTCTGGCCATCCTTCCTTCTTTTTGTTCCTGGAAAATGTCAGATTTAGCCCCCCTTTGTTGCACACCACTTGTTGATGTTGCTCTTTTTGCCTGGAACATAGCTCCATCTTTGCAGGGCTGGCTTTTTCTTTTCATTCAGGTCTCTGCTCAGTTGTCATCTCCTCAGTGAAACCTCCCCTGGTCCCCGAATCTAAGTTCTCAATCCCCCCTCCAGCCACTTTCTCTTATCACTGTGTTATAGATTTTCATAGGAGTCCCTGAGTGGTGCAGCTGATTAATGTGCTGGGCTGATAATTGAAAGGTTAGAGGATGGAGTTCACCTAGAGGTGCCATAGAAGAAAGGCCTGGCAATATACTTCTGAAAAATCAGGCATTGAAAATTCTATGGAGCATAGTTCTATTCTGACACAGTTCTACTCTGCCATGGGGTAAACTCAATGGCAGCTGCTATAGATCTTTATAGCGCTTGTCAGCACCGAAAATAAACTTTATTGGGTATCATCCAAGGAACCTCAAGACACTTCCACATACACATTCATAGACTTTTACTGTCTGTCCTTCCTTCCTAGAATGTGAGTGCCTCGAGAAGAGACCACTTGTTTGTCTTTTTCTCTGCTCTATTCCCAGTGCCAGGAGCCCTGGTGGCTCAGTGGTTAAAACACTCAACTGCTAACCAAAAGGTTGATCACCAACCGTTCTGCAGGAGAAAGATGTGGCAGTCTGCTTATGTAAAGATTTACAGCCTTGGAAACACTATGTGCTATAGGGTTATTATGAGTCAGAATCAACTCAGCTGCAATAGGTTTGGTTTTTTGGTTTATTCTCAGTGGCTGCCATGTTGCCTGATACATAGTTGGTTCTCGTTATATGGTTGTTAATGAATAAACAGAAAATACAAGATATTGGGAGATAAAGAAAGGAGACTGTAGTTTAGAGTAGTTGGAGAAAATTCTTGGAGGAATAAAGATTAGTTGTAAAGAATGGCTTGGAGAGCAAAGGCTTAGAGGCTCATTTCTATCAGAGAGGACACCGGCCTGCCTGGAGTAGAAGGTAAAAAACAAAACAAAACAATAAAAACATTTGCAGTCCTATGTTTTTCAGAGTAGACCTGTGCTCCATAGAGTTTTCAATGGCTAATTTTTCAGAAATAAATCACCAGGCCTTTCTTCCAAGGGAGCCCTCGTGGTGCAGTGCAGTGGTTAAGTGCTTGGCTGCTAAAAGGTTAGTGGTTTGAACCTCCCAGCTGCTCCATGGGAAAAAGATGTGGCAGTCTAGTCTGCTTGAGTAAAGATTTACAGCCTTGGAAACTCTGTGGGGCAGCTCTATGCTGTCTTATAGGGTCGCTATGAGTTGAAATTGACTCCAACAACACGTTATGTGGTTATATTTGATTTCTTCCCAGGCTCCTCTGGGTGGATTTAAACTGCCAGTTTTTCCAGTCAGCAGCCGAGCATGTAAACCGTTAACCCACATGGGGACTACCAAAGAAGGTACAGGTAGGTAAAAGTGGGACAGGAATCAGGTCAGACAGTAGAGCTTGGCTGGAATCTGAGAGCAAATGAAACTCATTATACTGCTAAATACTATATATGCATTTTGCCTCAGGTGGCAAAGCAGTGAAATTACACAGGGCACCTGAGAGCTAGAGTATCTATTTGTCATCTAATTTCCAATTTGAACAAATATGTAACAAATTACATTTCCTGAGTCATAAACATAATGAAAAAAATTTAGTAAGCCCCATGTATTTCATATTTATACCGGTGATGGTGATTTTATTTTATTTTTTTGGTTCCTCTGTTACTCATGAAGTGGTTCACTATTTTGATAGAGCAGCTACCTGGATTATTTCATCTGGGAATAGTTTTCATTTACTTGACATTTTGTTTTCTCTTAGGAATGGCCCTTATAGAATACGCATTTCTTTTCTTTGAATAAGATAATATATGTGAAAGTACTTTGCAAACCATCCAGTGCTGCCGAAATGGAAGGGAGAATGATTATTACCTTTAAAGGTCTTAGGCAACAAACTACTGAAAGCATCAAGTCTCACTTCCCTGGTTTCCTTGCTTTTTATTGCAATGAGATGGACTATTTCACTGCATTTGAAAATTATTCTCTGGTGCAGTCAGGATACAAACATGTCTGTCTGTACATTGCCCCATTGCTGACTCCAAGAAAATTAACAAAACCCATCTGTTTCTGACCGAGATCTTGGATAAACAATCAGTTGTATAGCATATTCTTTGTTCAGAAGAACAAATAATTAAAGTTCTAAAGATTTAAAAGAGCACTTATTCCTTATATCTCTGATTGGCTGTCCTCTCGTTAGCACAGAATGTCTCCACAGAGTCAGGAAAGCAGCAATTTTCGTGAGCACGTAAGCTGCAATGGTGGGAGTAGATATTTGGAAATTTAATTTTGTGTCCTAAGTTACAGTGATCAACGCCCATTGAAGCAGCAGTCAAGAAATCAGAGGACATATTGCACTGGACAAATCTGCTGCAAAAGACCTCTTTAAAGTGTTGAAAGGCAAAGATGTCACTTTGAGGACTAAGGTGTGCCTGACCCAAGCAGTGGTATTTTTAATTGCTCATATGCATTGCAAAAGCTGGACAATGAATAAGGAAGACCAAAGAAGAATCGATGCCTTTGAATTATGGTATTGGCAATGGATATTAAATATACCCTGGACTGCCAGAAGAACAAACAAATCTGTCCTAGGAGAAGTACAACTAGAATGTCCCTTAGAAGTAAGGACAGTGATACTTCATCTTACATACTTTCAACATGTTATCAGGAGGGTCCAGTCCCTGGAGAAGGACATCATATTTGGTAAAGTAGGGGGTCAGTAAAAAGAGGAAGACCCTCAGTGAGATGGATTGACACGGTGGCTGCAACAATGGGCTCAAACACAGCAATGATTATGAGGGTGGTGCAGGACTGGGCAGCATTTCATTCTGTTGTACGTACGGTCACTATGAGTCAGAACTGACTCCACAGCACCTAACAAACAACAATAACAACAATTTACAGTGAAACTGCCCCATTCAGGGTTTTAAGGAATATACTCAAAATACGAAGATATTTTCCCAGATATGGTCCATCTCTCCCTCAGTCCTCAATTAACACCTCTGTCAGTCCCGGTACCTGAGCATAATGTGTCTGGGATCACATTGATGCTTTCTGTGATTTTTTTTGAAAGTAACACATTTCCCATATGTCTTCTAGACATCATAAGGAGAACTAAGTTCTTCTAGCAGTTACTGGGGTTCCTGGGCCCACCTGCTGTGCAAAGCAAGACCCAGCATCCACTTAGGAGGCAAAGGACGGATTGAGATAATGAAGAATGAAATGGTTTTCAGTTATGGCCTGGATGGAATTTCCAAGAAATGAGCTAAAGCAGGTGGTCAGGTGGTGTGGGGGCAGCTCTATCTGAGTAAGTATAGAAAAATGGGAATTCAGAAAGGAGTTTTCAGGGAAGAGGCAAGGCACAGGAAAACTCAGCTTTTGGACAGAGAAATATATGGAATGTAACAGCAAATGTAAACTTCTAAGAGAACAAGGGAGGCCGCGAATCTGGCCCGTTTAAGAAATGGGGAGGAATTAAAACCTATCTGATAGGCCAGATAAACCTGAACTTTGAACGTCATCTTCTTCACCCTAATCATCCTCAGCAGCATCTCTAATATTTATTGAGTTTTGTACGCCCCAGTATAGTTCCTGGGTGGCTAAAATGGGTAAGCACTGGACTACTACCCAAAGGTTGGAGGTCTAAACCCACTGAGAGGCACCATAGAAGAAAGGCCTAGAGATGGATTTCAAAAGGTCACAGCCTTGAAAACTCTATGGAGTTCCATCCTGTGCAGAGCAAAGAAGGATGAAGAAAACCAAAGACACAAGGAAAATATTAGTCCAAAGGACTAATGGGCCACATGAAACACAGCCTCCACCAGCCTAAGCCCAGCAGATCTAGATGGTGCCCAACTATCGTCACTGGCCACTCTGACAGGGATCAGAATAGAGTGTCCTGGACAGAATGGAAGAAAAATGTAGGACAAAATTGAAATTCACAAAAAAGACCCGACTTAACTGGTCTGACAGAGAATGGAGGTGCTCCCAAGACTATGGCCTCTGGACACCGTTTTAACTCAGAGTGGTAGCTACTCCCCAAGTCCACCTTTTAGCCAAAGGTTAGACAGGCCTGGAAAAAAAACAATAACACATGTGAAGAATGTGCTTGTTAGTTCAATCAAGTATATGAGACCAAATGGGCAAGACTTACCCCAAAACAAAGCCAAGAAGGCAGGTATGGACAGGAAAACTTTTGGAAGATTAGAAACAGGGAACCTGGGGTGGAAAGGGGGAGAGTGCTGACACGTTGCGGAGATTGCAACCAATGTCATGAGACAATTTGTATATAAAGCTTTGAAGGAGGAACTAATTTGTTCTGTAAACTTTCACCTAAAGCACACACACACACACACCACACACACACACACACACGCAAGCTTACTTTGCAACACTTGGGGTTACCATGAGTCAGAATCTACTCAGGGGCAACTGGTTTAGTTTTTTGGTTTTATGTACCAGTTACGACACTAAGTATTTTCACAAATTATCCTGCATTATTTCATTAATCCTTACAGTCTTATAAGATAAAAGCTACTTGTATCCTTACTTTATAGTTGAGGGAACAAAGGCTTAGGAAATCTAAGACACTCAAGTGGTGGAGCCAGGTCCCAGACTATGCCTGTCTGATTCCAAAATCCATGATGTATGTATTTCCCAAAGCTATAATACAGTTTGTTTTTCATATATTTAATTTAAAAATATAGAAAAACACATATACAGAAGTTTAAATTAAATTAAACTCTACCATGTAAAAATAATATCACATAGTCTTTCAGACAACCTCCATTCCTAAAGATAACCATTGTTAACTGTTTAGTTTATATAGTTCTCCAACTATCTATGTCTGTATCTATAGCTGTATATGTTTGTTTAAGGTACATATTTTGCAACTTTTAAAATTAAATATGTATTATAACAATCTTTCGAGAAGGCAATATTGTTTCATATTTGTGCTTTTTTTTCTTCTGAAGGAAAGAGCTCTAGAAGTTACACACATAAATTATAATACTGTCAATAAGAGATACCAGTTTATAATTTTACCAGTATATGCTATGAGAGCTCTTCTTTACTCACATTTTTGCAAAAAATAGTTGTTACGAACTTTTTAAATTTTAGTGACTGTGATAATAGGGAAAAGTTATCTCATTTATTTTGTACTTTTTGACTTATTATTAAAGATCAAAAATTTTCATATATTTATTGGTCTCAACATAAATCTTTCTTAAATATGTAACATGATATGCTTCTTCTCTTAACCACTATAGTGTATTCTTTATTCTGTACTGTGTTCTGTCTATTTGTAGATAAGATGCACTATGGGATGTGACGAATGTGGTAAGAGGTAGGGGTCTGGAAAGTGAGAAGGGGGCATTGGGACCAAGGTTATTGGATGGAAATGTTAACCTTTGAATAGTAACGGATGTTTCAAAACAGAAGCTTTTCTTTCTATAAGACTAGAAATCACTGTTTCTAATCTTTGATCACTTGTTGTTGTTAGGTCCCGTGGAGTCGGTTCTGACACTACGCACAAGAGAACGAAACACTACCTGGTCCTGTGCCATCCTCATAATTGTTGCTATGCTTGAGCCCCCATTGTTGCAGCCACTATGTCAATCCGTCTCATTGAGGGTCTTCCTCTTTTTTGCTGACCCTCTACTTTACGAAGCATGATGTCCTTCTCCAGGGACTGATCCCTCCTGACGTAATGTCCAAAGTATGTGAGAAATGTAAGTCCAAGGAGCACTCTGGTTGTACATCTTCCAAGACAGACTTCTTCAATCTTTTGGCAGTCCATGGTATATTCAACATTCTTCGCCAACACCACAATTCAAGGGTGTCAATTCTTCTGTCTTCCTTATTCATTGTCTAGCTTTCACATGCATATGAGGTGATTTAAAACCATGGCTTGGGTCAGGTAACTTAGTCTTCAAGGTGACATCCTTGCTTTTAACACTTTAAAGAGATCTCTTGCAGCCAATTTGCCCAATGCAATGTATCTTTTGATTTCTTGGTTGCTGCTTCCATAGGTGTTGATTGTGAATCCAAGTAAAGAGAAATCCTTGACAACCTCAATCTTTTCTCCATTTATCATGATGTTGCTTATTGGTCCAGTTGTGAGGATTTTTGTTTTGATTATGTTGAGGTGTAATCCATACTGAAGGCTGTGGCCTTTGATCTTAGTAAGTGCTTCAAGTCCTCTTCAAGTTCTGCAAGCAAGATTGTATCATCTGCATAACGCAGGCTGTTAATAAGTCTTCCTCCAATCCTGATGCTCCGTTCTTCTTCATGTAGTCCAGCTTCTGGGATTATTTGCTCAGCATACAGATTGAATAGGCATGGTGAAAGAACACAACCCTGACTCACACCTTTTCTGACTTTAAATCATGCAGTATTCCCTTATTCTCTTTAAATGACTGCCTCTTGATCCATGTACAGATTCCGTATGAGCATAATTCAGTGTTCCAGAATTCCCATTCTCCACAATATTATCCATAATTTGTTATGATCCACACAGTTGAATGCCCTAGCATAGTTAATAAACCACAGGTAAACATCCTTCTGGTATTCTCTGCTTTCAGCCAGGAGCCATCTAACATCAGCAGTGATATCACTGGTTCCACATCCTTTTCTGAATTCAGCTTGATTTCTGGTAGTTCCCTGTCAATGTAGTGCTACAGTCGCTTTTGAATGATCTTCAGCAGAATTTTGCTTGCATGTGATATTAATGATATTGTTCTATAATTTCCGCATTTGGTTGGATCACCTTTCTTGGGAATAGGCATAAATATGGATCTCTTCCAGTCAGTTGGCCAGGTAGCTGTCTTCCAAATTTCTTGACATAGACAAGTGAGCACTTACAGTGCTGCCTCTATTTGTTGAAACATCTCAATTGTTATTCCATCAATTCTTGGAGCCTTCTTCATTGCCAATGCCTTCAGTGCAGCTTGGACTTCTTCCTTTAGTACTATTGGTTCCTGATCATATGTTACCTCCTGAAATGGTTGAATGTTGACCAATTCTTTTTGGTCTAGCAACTCTGTGTATTTCTTCCATCTTCTTTTGGTGCTTCCTGCGTTGTTTAATATTTTCCCCATAGAATCCTTCAACATTGGAACTTGAGGCTTGAATTTTTTCTTCACTTATTTCAGCTTGAGAAATGCCGAGCATACTCTTCTCTTTTGGTTTTCCATCTCCAGGTCTTTGTACACGTCATCATAATACTTTGTCTTCTCAGGCCACCCTTTGAAATCTTCTCTTCGGCTGTTTTATGTCATTATTTTTTCCTTTTGCTTTAGATGCTTGACATTTAAGAGCAAGTTTCAGAGTCTCTTCTGACATTCATTTTGGTCTTTTCTTTCTTTCCTGTCTTTTTAATGACCTCTTGCTTTCTTCATGTATGACATCCTTGATGTCATTCCACAACTTTTCTGGTCTTCGGTCGTTAGTGTTCAACGTATTAAATCTATCCTTGAGATGGCCTCCAAATTCAGGTGGGATATGCTCAAGTTTGTACTTTGGCTTTTGTGACCTTGTTCTAATTTTCTTCAGTTTCGACTTGAACTTGCATATGCGTAATTGATAGTCTGTTCTGCAGTCGGCCTCTGGCCTTGTTCTGACTGATGATAGTGAGCATTTCCATAGCCTCCTTCTACAGATGTAGTCCATTTAATTCCTGTGTATTCACTTAGATTCCCTTATTATGAAATTTCTTTTCACTTCTAGGTATCCAATTTCTAAAGTGAGGATAAAATTTCATTTCCTTTTAAAAGGCTACCTGAACATAAAAGATACAAAAACTCTTAAAAAAATTATTCCATATTTTGATAATGACTTTTGTTTTATCAGTGATATCCTCTCAGGTCTGCTCCACCCGATTTCACATCCACCCACACTTATCCGCCTTATAAGAACTTATCATTATTTTAAAAATAAAAATAGCACATTCTCTCAGATTGCAATTCAGTTGTCTTTTAGAGTTAAGGAAGGTTGTTTTACTCTAAAGTCAAGACTGAAAATTATCTAAATTGTTTTTTAGTTAAGGACTGAGAGCAGGAGAGCTTTATAAAGAAACGCAAGGATCTGCAATTTTGCTTTCTTTTGATTCAGAAAAATCTAAAGCTGTTGTCTCCTCAGGGCATTATACAAAGCACATCTGTGAAGTCAGGATTTTCCTGCTATAAATGGACACTGGCTCTCTTGATAATTTCACCTATTTAAATTCCATTGGGCTACTACTATACCTGTGCCTGAGGGGGTCTGTCAAAGAGTGGCTATTATAAATCAAAATAAAATATCTGCTTGACTGTATTAGAAACATTATCTAATATACATTAGAAATGATTCCCCCAAATCCTCATCTGATCAAATGCAATTTTATTAATCGCTCTACATTTTTGATAGCCAGCTTGCTCTATTCATTGTAATTCAAGGTTGTGCCTCTGCTGCCATTCATAAATCACTTGTTATGCTCTCCTGCTCTATGGTTCCAGCATAACCTTTTGCTATATCTTGCTGTCAAAACATTCCAATTCATTTTGGTGCATTTGTATTCTACGTGTGTGCAGCCCTATCTGACCTACAGAATAGCAGAAATAATTGACTACATATGAGAAGTTTTTTTCTCCTAACACCTGTAGTAATTAAACACCCCCAACACTTGGAAAATTCTTGACAGTAGTGTTCCTCATTAAGAACTCCTTTTCATAGGCGTAGTAAACAAGACACGGACTGTGTACAATGGCTAGCCAAAGCTGGATAAATAATGGAAGCTTTATTCACTGAGCATTCTAAAAGATTCCATCTATTAGCCAGCTAAAGCATGATTCGTTGGATCCCTTTGTGATTCCCATACCCATGGCAGACAGGCATGAAAGACCACCTTCCCAGGCCGTATGAAATGGTAGTCCTTCATTGCCTGAAATAAAACTTGTTCTATACCACTTCCCAAGCAGATTTCATACTTGTGTTGATTTTTCCCTGGCTGTTTTGCAAGACATAGATCCTTTCTAGGTGCTTGGATCACACTTGCCAAATTGGTGCCCAATCCAAAGAGTCTTTGGCACTTCACAGCAATAGCTGTTACAGGGGACACACCCCGAAGGACATAAAAGCTGACTGGGTAGTGGGGATGTAAGGGAAGATGTTGCCTTTTTTTCTCTTACCTGACACTGAAACACAATGTAATATATTTTGGCTAAGAAGTGTTTTTCTCATGCTTTCTATTTTTATATGCAGACCATTAAAAAGGGATGCAGGAAGTCTATGACAGCCCAGTCTAAACCGTTCTGAGGGAGAGTCTAGAAATTAAGTTTCAAGCAGGAAATCACACGCATTTTGAAACCTGGTGTAATGGGCAGCACAATCATCTCTTCTTCTTTTCTATCCTCTAGTTTTTTTTAGTAATAGCCATTATATTCTTTTAATAGAGAAATGGGCCCTTTGTTTTTTCTCTTGTTTGTAGGGGTACATGAGATATCTTTTATAAGGAAGTGTTCTGCGTAGCCAGTATTAAAGTATTTAGTCTCCTGATGTACTTTCCCACCTTTCCAATTCTTTGAGAAAAGTTTCATTTCCCTCTTAATATCCCTCATGTGGATATGGAGTCAGACTTCATTATTTTCTCCTTCTATAGTTTCCTTAGCTGTAGCATAGATGCAGCCCAGGAACCAATTCTTTAAAAATAAAAAAGGCTTAAAGCCTTTAATTGCTTCTAATGTTGAAATACACTAGAAACACTGAAAAAGAAAAGCCTTTGCTTTGGTCTATCTGGAGACCTGGTGGTACAGTGGTTAAGAGCTTGGCCACTAACCAGAAGGTCAGCAGTTCAAAGCCAACAGCCACTCCTTGGAAACCCTATGAGTCAGTTCTACTCCCTCATATAGGGTTACAATGAGTCAGAATTGACTCAATGGCAATGGGTTTTTTTTTTTTTGGTTTGCCTATCTAGGGAGGTAGTGTAGTGTCATTGCAGAGAAAGACATCAAATGTATCACAGTATTTCTGCAGGAAAATAGGATTTGTCCCTGATATGTGGCTGGGTGCCAAGGATCCAGGTTACAAGTTTAAAACACACAATTTCTACTCACTAATTGTTCTCTTTTTAACAAAAGAACACAAGTTAGTGCATAATATGTGATACGTATCTCTTTATGCGTACGCAAAATGTGTTTGTCATATAAGGGGTAAATGAACATAATGCCTATAGCTGCAGCCTGAAAAAAATAAGGGCAGACTTGAATCTGACCAGATTCAGAAAAAGATTTAACAGATTAAAAATACAAAGCCGCTACGGTCTGTTCCTTCCATATGTTCATGCTTGGAGATACCACATGGAGCATTGCACTGAGTCTGTATTTGAAGGAATAAATGATAAAAATGTTTTCCAGATAGCACAATAAAGCTGTTTCATAAAGTTTTACACATAAGAAACCCCAGAGGTAATAACAGAAATATGATCATTCATCAATTCATTAATTCAATTGCATTTATCCTGTTTTTGCTACATGCCTGGCACTAGGCAAATAAAGATATACATAATATCATTACTAACCTAGAACTCAAAGCGAAATAAAGACCGAAGTCATGTAAACCTAACTATTATAAAATATGCTATGTATGGGAAAAAAGTGTATCCAAAGTGCTATGGAAGCAATGGCAGGAGTAATTCACACTTTTTTTTTTTTTTAATGGGGGCGCAAAGGTTCTCTCTGGTATCTCCTATTCCCCTTTCCTGCATTGTTTTTTAAAAATACTTATTATCACTTGATAGAGTATACATTTACTTGTTTATTAAGTTTATTTATAGTGTGCCTCCTCCATGCTTGAAATAATATAAATTTTTTGAGGGCGAGAACTTTTCAGTTTTATTCACAGCTCATATTCTAGTGCCCAGGGCAGTGGTGGACACACCCCAGTTGCTGTTGAGTCAATTTTGACTCATGGCAACCCCACATGTACAGAGCAGAGCTGCTCCATAGGGTTTTCAAGGCTGTGAACTTTCAGAAGCAGATTGCCAGGCCTTTCTTCTGAGATGCCTCTGGGTGAGTTCAAACTGCCAACCTTTGGGTTAGTAGTTGAGGACTTAACTGTTTGTGCCATCCAGGACTCCACGGCAGACACGCAGTAGTTACTAAATAAGTATTTGTTGAATGAATGAAAGGAATGCCCACTGTGTGACAGATTCTGTGTTAGCTACTGGATATATGATGGAGAACAACACTTACGCTGAGCCTGGCCTTAAGCAACTTACATTCTAAGGGGAGAGAGGTGAACAATACACAAGTAAACAAATTAATGTGATAGTCTCAATAACTGCTGTGTGCTAAGAACATACAAAAGCGGATATGTCACAGAGACTGAGAAGGGGTGTTGCTTAACTACAGAGGTCAGGAAAGGCATTTTCGAGAAGATGACATTTGAATTGAAGCCCACATGATGAGAAGGAAGCCAGGCGAAGATGCAGGGGAAGAGGGTTCAAGTGGAAGAAAAAGTAAGTCACGGGCCTGAGAAGGGAATGAGCTTGGTGTTTTTCTACAAGAAAGAGAGGGCCATGCTTATAGAGTGAATGAACAGAGTGGGCAGTGAAGGGCTTGAGGTGTCAGATCACACAAGACCTAAGGGGCAAGGTAGGAAGTTTGGAGTTTACTGTGGTTCTAAAGGGAAGCCACTAGAACTTTCGAAGCAGAGGAATGACATGACCCAATTTACGTTTTAGAAAGGATGTTTGCAGGGTTGTTTCCAATTACTGTGCAGGAGATGATTTATGGAGGGGAGTCAGGGAGACCTCTCAGTGGAGTCTCTCAGGGAATGTCTAGGAAAACTTGGACTAAGGTTGTAGCGGTGGGGATGACAAGAAGTGCTTGGAGTTAGGATACATTTTGGAGGTAGAACTGACATGCCATGACAGCAGATTTAATGAGAGAGCTGAGGAGATTCAACAACTCAGTGAATGAATGTTGGAAAATGACAAACAGATTTGCTGTGGCTGAGTAGAAAATATAACCAGAACATTACAGGCAATGAGGGCAGGTGGTGAGGCTCCTAAAGTCTGTTATTTTGAAGTCTGAATCAGTGAAGTTGGACTTGGTCAGTACAGTGAGTTAGTGCAGTGGACTGATAGGGAGTTTACAAATATAAAGGATACTGGAACTCCATCATTGTGGCTGAGGTAGGCAGGGCAGAAAGGAGGTGAAGCATCTAGAAGGAGAAGGCAGTTCTAGCAACCTGCAGTTGAGGGGGATAGAAAATAGGGCTAGAAAGAATAAAGCTCAGATAGGTTACAGAAAATTGGTAGCACACTGACTATGCTGAGACGCTGCCCCAGCAGCTGCTCCGTTTATCTAATGCAGTAAATATCACCTAAACCTGTTGTGGAGTATCAGATAAATGAAACAGCCAAGTGACTGAATTTCCCACATTTTAGCGACTTGTTTTTGTGTTACATGCATAAAAGTTTTTCAAGGATTGGACATAACGGATGCAGCAATGAAAAACAACTGAATTTAATTTCAAAGTCGATTTTTTAAACTTAAGAGGCCAAAATCACAAAATGGTCATGAGAAGCCTGGAGAGAAAAAGAAAACGAGACTAAGAGATATTTGAAATAGTGAAAGAAAGCCCCTTCAAATGGTAGGAATTCAAATGGTTTTACTTCTGGTTTAGAAAATGTTTCCATGTTTCCATTTAGATACCAGAGGGTGTGGTTTTCAGGAAGTTCATTGAAATATAACAAATTAATAGGGTGTAAAACAGACACAGGAGTTGCTGCGAAGCTACTCCATTTTCCAGTATCAGCTCTGTACGGAATAGACAAACTCTTGATTCTTCTGGAACAAAGGCTTTTCTTGACCCGTCCCAGGAAGATTATGGGAATAAGCTACGTGTTTGTGTTTAATATGCTGAAGAATAAGGAAAAGGAGCTGAGATGTCAACAAAGCTATAATTAAGCAGATTCATTTATTCATTTGACACATAAAAATTTCAATCCAGTCCAAATGCATGTGATAAATATTCAAAGCTCATTGAGGTCAGCGACCATACCTAATGCATCTTTCTATCCCTTACAGCACTTGGCACCAGTAAATGCTGAGGACACATTTGTGAATTAAATGAATAAGGTGACTATGGCTGGAATGTTTAGTGAAGCCTTACAGACAATGTAGAATTTTAACTTGTCTTTTAACAAAGAGATAGTTTATATAGAAATTAAAAGAGGTAAGGAATTATAACCATTAATAAATTTGCAAGTAAGATTTGCCTCCTAGTCCAACTGTGAACAGACTGTCTTAAAACCACTCATTCATTTATCGTTTATTCGGCAATTCATTTAGTACCACTGTGGTCTCTGCCTTGTGCTGTATCCTAAGCATACATTGGAAAATAAAATGTACATGGTCTCTGCTCTAGTAAGGTTATGGTCTAGTGGAGGAGATAGAGAAGAAACAAAGAAATAGGTAAATAAATGGAAAAAAAAAAAAAAAAAGAAACCCAGATTGTTCTGATAGAAAATAATGAGATGACACCGAATTTAGATGAGAAGCGGCCAGCTGTCCTAAGAGGAGAGAATTTGGTGGGAGAGGGAAGCCAGTTGAGGTAGTCCATGTTCCTTCCAGGTGGAGGGAACAGCACGCAAAATTCCTCAGACGGGAAAGATCTTGCCTGTTTTGGGGATTGGCAGGAGGACCTGCAGCTTAGTTTGTGAGGCGTGGTTTTGAGTAAAAATGGAACATCCAATTGGAGATCTAGAATACGGAGGAAAGTAACAGCCTAGATAGAAAGGGTGAAATGTCACTGGCAATAGTCATTTGATAAGTATGCATTGAGTCATTATTCTGGGCATTGAGGCTACAGTAGTAAGTAGCTTGCTTTGTAGAAGGGGAAGACAAACCAGAAAACAAGCAACTTAATGAACAATTTAATTTCAGATAATGATAGGTACTATGCAGATGATGCAATATCACAATGGCTTGAGGAAATGGGGGTGATGATGACTGCTTTAAAAAGGAAAAGTCAAGAAAGGAGCTTGAGGAGAAGATACCAGCTGGGCAAAGGGTGGGAGCAAGAGCATTTTGGGCAGAGCACGTGCAAAGGCCCTGAGACCTGATGTTTCTGTGCATCTTTTGCTAGTGTCGCAGAGGCTGGGGATAGTTTCATGGTCCTTCTCTCCCACCTCACTCCGTTGTGTCCAGAAAAGCTTCTGGACTACCTCGCCTAGAGGCAGACCACCACCTCTGGGAAGCCCAAGCTGTCCCTGGTTCCTGCTGCACTTACTCTTATTTCTCAACTCTTCCTCTTTTTCTGTCATTTGTGCAACTGATCCTCCTACCCCAGCTACATGGCCAGCAGCCTTTTCCTTCTTGGGGTGGGCACAGCGCTGTGGGCTGTAAGCTGGGAGGCACCCCAAACAGCCAAGAGTAGGAATCCTGAGTGGGTGAGGCGCTCGGATCAGGAAATGTTTGTGTGAATAAATGTAAGCTTGAGTATAGTTCACTGCCAAGCATGTGATCTAATTTAACACTCTGTCACCAAGTTCCTGCTGCGAGGTGCCCACATCGTCTTCAATGTACGTATGCGTGTTTGGCTGAGAATTTGAGCTCTAAATGTGGAAGCAAATGCATGGGTATCTATGTACAGAAAGAGGGTAAAGTGAAGAATTAAGTTCTCAAAGACAAACTGAGGTGTTATCAAACTGCTATTAAATGTGAAAATATACATATATATTTTAATTACAGAATTTAGTCACCCAGAAATCAGACTTAAAAAAAAAAGACTTAACAAACATTAATTGAGCGCCTATTATATCTCAAGTACTCTGCTTGGAAAGTGGATGCAATTCCTACAGTGGTCCTTTGAGGTAAGTCTGATTTTCCCCCATTTTTTTGGCAAGGGGTGACAAAACAGGCTGACAGTGGTCACATATTAGAAACAGGCAGAGCAGCGGTGTGACCTGGGTCTCCTGACCACAAATCCTGGGGTCATCTCATGAGATGCCACTGCCTTCTCAGGCATGACGACAGCACATTGAGAGGCAGTCTGGTGAGTAGACAAGGGGAGTGGTAGCCACACCTGGTTAACTGCACGAGTCAGAATATCAGCAATACTTTCAAGCAGTGTGACCTTGGGCCAGGAACTTTACCTTTCTAAGCCCTAGTCTCCTGACCTATAAAATGGGAATAATAAAAAAAAAACCTACATCACATGGTGGTTTAAGGATTAAATGAATTATTACATAAAGTATCCGGCATCATACACAGGTGGTGCAAACAATTAATGCTCTTGGCTGCTGACTGAAAGTTTAGAGGTTCAAGCCACTCAGAGGTCCCACAGAAGAAAGGCCTGGTCGGCTACTTCTGAAAAATCATCCACCAAAAATCTCTGGAGCACAGATCTTCTCTGATACACATGGGGTTGCCGTGAAGTCAGAATTGGCTTCACAACCAGCTGTCGTCTCAGAGGAGAGCACCTAGTCCTTCAGTTGTTCTTTTTAAGCTGGGTCATACATATCCATTAGCTCATTATATCCTCCCAGATAGGAGGGAATGGAATGCAAGCTGGGCTAGCTGGCCACAGGTGGGGGCTGTAATATATGGGTCCCCACAACAGCTGCTCCCTGCTCTCCAGCCCTCTTCATGGAGAGTGAGTGTGCCCATCGCCTTCTTTAAAGCATGCACTTCCCACCACCCAGCCTCACATCTGGCACTGGGGCAGAAACGTCCGTCTGGGGACAGGAGCAGCAGTCAGCAGTGACACTCATTTTCCCAAGGCGTATCCACAACCTGAGGTCTCGTCAGAGAATGCTGAAGTTTCTGGAAACTGAAGAGCCTCGTCTTTGAATCTGAGCGCTGCCTTTTGAACACAATCACTGGCTCCTTGTACTTTCTAGATTTCTAAGCAGGAAAATCTACAGAAATATCCCCTATACCATGTCAGAACATCTAAATGTGAGTGTTTCAATCTGGCTCTTATTAAGAAGAAATTTGTTTATGATTTCTTTTTTGCATGCTCACCCCATCAGGTACACACCCTGCCTAATAAATTAGTTAAAAGAAAAAAGTTAAAAATAAGTGACTGCTGTCACATGGCCTTCGAAGTTAGAAAATAAATCCGAAAAGGAAAAAAGGGAAGTGAATTGTTCTAAGTATACCAGGAAGACTTTATGTGTTCAGAAACTCATTTACTTTTCTCCAAATCAGTATGCAGTGCTCAGCACAGAGAACTACCAGAGAACTATTGAATATAAAAAGCAGAAGATAACGGCAGTGATTACAACGTGCAATTGTGCAGCTGTGATATCATCCCCTCCCCCTCCACCCCATCCCCTCCATCAGATTGGTTGCTATGTTAGTATTTTAGGCTTAAAGGGCCAGAATTCATGCATTCAGTTTTGTTTTTAATGTGCTGGTTTTCTGTCACAAATTCCTGACAGCATTAACGGCCAATGAATCAGGATAATTAGAGATAGAATGATACAGCCGATCTTGTAGTCCTTGGAATTACTGGCAACTGGACGCCATCATCTCCTGCTTCCATACAAGGCCTTGGCAGAAGATGACACCCACCCCACCCCATCCCCACCATTCTCCTACAGGGGGACAATTCTGAGCTATTCATAGGCGGCCCAATTATTTTTTCTCTGGATAATGAATATGGAGAATGATTTTTCTCTGCTTTGATGAGCAACTACTACAAGTATCAGATGAAATCTGGGAAGGCAACTGGAGGAGGTGTTACAAAGCCTCTGAAACTGATAAAGTTTAAGAGTGTATAATGTAATCATTTTACCTTTAGATTTTGTTATGATTTTTTATGACGATGAAGTAGTTTGCTATTAAGAGAAAGATCCTGTGCGATGGATAAAATCCCTCAGAGAATGTTCCAGCTCATTCAGCCTTACAGTAAAATTTGCAAAGCCTTTCGGGGAAGATATGAGAATGTGAAACTAGAACATTTTCTTACTGAGTGTCATCCTCTGCCCCCTCCCGCGCTATCTTCTTTTCCTCTGATGTTTTCACTCTTGCACAGGAGTATGGAGGAAAGAACTATATAAATGTCTGGACTGCTGATAAAGACAGCACCAACTTGACCTTTATGAACTGTCTTACTTGAGAACAATTGAGAACTCAAAGTTTCACTGTGGTCAGCAGCTACAGTTTTCCTAATCCAGATCCTCTTCTTCTAAGCCCTGGTTGTTTACTACAATCTTGATTTCTTTGCTTGCCATTAAGAAATTTACGTTAAGTCTTAGAAAGCTTTGCCTGGGGGAACATGTTATCATCATTTTGGTATCAAAGCTGTGACCACTGTATGTATAAGGGTGTTTTGAACCTGGGTAGGAGCCCTGGTGGTGCAGTGGTTAAGCGGTGGACTGCTAACAGAAAGATCAGCTGTTTGAACCCATCAGCTTCTCCTCAGGAGAAAAATGTGGCTGTCTGCTTCCATAAAGATTTACAGCCTTGGAAACCCTATAGGTCAGTACTACTCTGTCCTATAGGGTCACTAGGAATCGGAATCCACTCAACGGCAATGGGTTAGGAGAAGGTCACATCCCGGTCTGTTTCTTAGCTACACATCAAATGCATTAGACTTTGCCGTTGCAGCTTTCTGAGGTTCTGCTGAGGATGCCAGAAGTGTCAGCGGGGTTTTCAAAAAAAGGGGTGAGCTGAGGTAGGAGGAAGAAGAGGGGCAGATGAATGGGAAAAGGGAGATATTTCTCCTTATGCCAATGGAGGTTGGTTAGCAATGAGGGAGGGAAATATTTGGTATACTAGGAACACAACTAGTATGATAAATTAGGAAACCTGGCTTTAGTAAAAGGCCTATGCAATACACCATCTACCCTTAGACGATTTCCCTTTGCCCTGGGAAATTGCTTACTATAAAGATGTTGGGCAATGCCTATGCTTTACAGCAACCCATTACACATTTACAAATGCCCTGTCACTGTCAAAAAGCACCAAACTCTCTTCCCCCTCCCCCCAATTTACACCTTCAGTGGCAGGGACAGACAGAAATATTTAAATAATTAAGTATGTACACAAATCTTCTCTCCATTCTCTTGGCTAAAATTTTCCCTTTCCTAAAGAGTAGCAAAGATTAATTTTTAATGTTACTAAATTAGTTAGAATAAAAGCTAAGAATAGGTTATTAAATTAGTTAGAATGAAAGCTAAGAATAGTACATGAACATTTGAAGGAATGCATTTTTTTACCCTCACCAGGACAGTAGCATCTAAGCCCCTCTCCCTATTCAGCTGGTACTAAAACTTTAAAGGGAAAATAATTCAGTAAAGAAAACGGATTATGTATGGAAAAACATTAATTGAATTGTCCTCTTTTGAGACCAAATAAACTTAATTAAAAAAATAAATGTAATACATCTCCCCCTTTTGCTTATCCACACGAAGGAAAGGGATGTGAGATGTGGATAACATCATAGTGCCTACGTAACTCTAAAAGTAATTTTTATTTGGTTTTTAAATGCATTATATAAATATTCACAGAAGGACTAGAGAGTACATTGTCTGACCATGTGTGTGGTTAAATCAGATGCGACTGGAAGATGTCATTCCAGTCCTTTGCCCTTAAGAAGATAACTGTTAACTGTAGAACCACTAGCTTACTGCTGGCTCTTAGCTAGGCCCTGGGAAATAAGTCATGGACAGTGTGTGTGTGTGTGTGTGTGCGTGTGTGCGTGCATGTGTGATCACTTACAGTTATTTTGAAATATAATTTTTCTATGCTATTTCCTATTGTAGTAACATAATATATATTCTTGAGTATTTTTGAATGATTTTATTTTATCAAGTATGATTTAAAGTGTTTTAAAAAATTAAGCAAAATGATAATAGGTTTTCATCCTGATCCTCCTTAATTCCCATCTTAAAGAATATTCTGGGAACTGTAACACTAGTATCAATACAATGGTGAGTCCTTTAAGCCTGCTAATGTTAAAAAAAAAAAAAAAAACTGGTAAGAATGAAAATAGATATTACCCAATATACCTTGCTAGAACAATACGATGACCCACATTTAGGAATAAACAAATTTAAGTCTATGATAACAGACCACTTATTTCATGAAATATTGAACTCTATAAAATTTTAGCACAAGTGACTTTGAGCAGCCCACTGAATTCCACTCAGATGGAATCTGACTAGGTCCTACTCAGAACAACCAGTCTCTACTGAGATGAAATTGCCACGAGCTGCTTCACAATGTGTAAAAGTGTCAGAATGTCCCACATAGGATTCAGAGTAGCAACACAGGCACCTAGGAGCAGGTTAAGATATAATGAAACCCGAGGGCACGGCAAAGGAAAAGAAAACAAAAGTAAGAAGGTAAAGGCTCTAGAGTAAACCTTAGTCTTAATTCCATGACAAGGTAATTATGAGAATATCTTAGGTATTTAATCAATGATCTCTTCTTGGGGAGAAATATTTTTATTAAGACATCTTAAAAATATCTATTTTTATATATGTTTTAAAATAAATCTATTGGGGATATGCTCAAACATTTTTTTTTTTAACTGAGGGGACACAAAAAGCTTGGCTCTTTTTCCAGGAACTGGCCAGCATGGGCCCAGCTCACACCAGAACTGCGAAGAAGGCGGTCAGGATCATCACTGAGAAATACTGTGTGCATCTGGCCAACTACTTCCACATCGACAAGCGCACGTGGGAGAAAATCTCCATCATCCCCAGCGAGAAGCTCCACAGCAAGAGGGCGGGCTAAGCCATGCATCTGATTAAGCAGACTCAGAGAGGCTTCTCAAACTTCAGGAGGAGGAGGGAAACAGAGAGAGAACGATATTCCTGAGGTTTCAGTACTGGGTCAGGAGACCATTGAAGTCGATCCTCATAATAAGGAAATAATGCTGAAGCTTTTGGATTTTGGCAGTCTGTCCAACACAGAGGTTGGAACTCAGTCTTCAGTTGGGATGAATTTCAAAACATCACGTGGAGCCATTTGTGTATTTCTGCAATGCTGTAATATTTTCAGTAAACCTGAAGACATTAAGAAAAATTTTGAGACCCTTTGTAAGAAAGAAATTAACATTGGATTTCTTTTTAGTATGATGAGGCATCTGAAAGTACACCTTTTCCTTCCCTCAGAGCAGCAAAATTTGAAGGAAAAAAAAAAAAATCCTAAAGAATGAAAAAAGAAACAGAGCAGAGCACATCATGGACAATTTGGTTTTTAATGTCATTCACAATGTTTTTATTGACATAACTGGAGCCTTTTTTTAAAATGCAGGATCATTACTGTATCTTATTTTTTATTTGTATCATTCTTACAAATAGTTAAATGGTTAGGTCTGGGGAAAAAAAAAAATTAAGTTGGGGGTGAGGAGATTGTTTTGTAGGCCATTTAACAAAGTCGTTTCCATGAGTCTGAATCGACTTCAAGGCAACTAACAAGAACAATCTGACTTAAAGTAGGTCTGTGCATTCTGTTTAAGGCCCAGGAATAAAATTTCTAGTAAGCAGGGGGAACTCTGGCTTTAATTTTAACTACCTGTTTTCCAGTCTCCACAGTGATTTTGATTCGCTTTTCTCTCACTCATTTTTCTCTGTTGTGTGGTTTCCATGGTGAGTTCCTGCAAAGCAGGTAGAATAATCCTATCTCGCCTTGAATCAAATGGGTCCAGAGGTGATACATCACAGTGGTCTCTAGGAAATTCAGCCAGAGCAAGCAGGGGAAGAGATGTGGTTTAAGAAAACAAATCTACTCTCAGAAAATAAATAAGCTTTGGATAATTAAAAAGGAAAATCAGGTTAAAGGCTTTAATGAAATTTTATCCTTGCAATTAGTCAGATTATTTTGTTAAAAAAAAAAAAGAAGGCTCCAATGAGCTTTCTGTGCCATATTAACTCAGATTCGCATGGTGTGTTGCAGTTTACAAAGCTTTCTCACAGATGATTTCATTTTAGTTTATACGGTGCTTGCTTATATTGCTGTCAAATTTTAGAAATCTGCCGTGATCAGTCATAAATTGAAGCTCGTGGCTGCCTATAAACAGGACTAGGGCAATAGAGGGTGGGTTGTCTTGGATGAAATATAACAGAGACTGATAATGGAAGGCCCAGGAGGCACTGGTTTATACACTATTTCATCTTTAGCACAGTCGTGGAGCCAGGACTTCAGAAATAACATCAATGTGAGACTCTAGTGCACTTCATGTGATTTTTTTTTTTTTTTAATTATTCAAAGTCATTTCCTGGGAGATGGTTTTATTATTTAAGTTCAGTTTTTAAAACCATTTGATCTTCACCATTGTTTCATTTAAACTTTCCCGATTGAATCCTTACAGAAAAGCCTCCTAGTAGAAACATCCATAGAAATTAAATAGAAACAGTTGAGCTACGTGGCTTTGCTTTTGACATTTTGATAAATTAAGGTAAAATCAAATGCCTCACATGGTGAAAATAGTGAACATCCTTATCTGTAAAATACAAATAAGCATTTCCTACGTGTTTGAGGGCATCCAGTTTTGCGTCATAATTTTTAGGCTGCCACCTGGATGCATTCAGGCTGTTCGAAGACACAGTTGAGCTAGTTTTGAGGGCTCCTCCTTTGTCTCTGGGCTCCTTCCTTTATATCCCCCTAGGACACTCTGCTTCAAATTATTTTATCTTAAGCTATGTCTGAACATGAATGGACAAATGGAGAATTGAGGCAATTATAATATTAATCCAAGCAGAAAAACAGTAACAACAACACGTTGCCAAGTTACTGGAAATTTCTGGCAAACACTTCTCTGTTTCAATGATCTGGAAGATTGCCTAACGTCTTTTCTTTGGGGATGTAGATCTGACCCATGTCACATGGCTCTGTGAACATTCAGAATCTATACATGATTGCCTCACTTCCTGCTGCTTCAGACTGTATCTATTCTAGGAAGGCAAAGACGAGAGAGGAAGGCTCAGTGGTTTTGAGGTGCGGTACTTGTTAAGACATCCCTGTGAACACTCAGATTGATATTTTAAGTTCTTAACTGTTCTTGGGGCCTTGTGCATCAGTCATGGTGAGCTGGGCCAACCCTCTTTTGTTCATTCTTTCATCATTTATTGAATGCCTGCATTGTGCTAGGTCCTGGGGGTATGAAGAAGACAAAGCCTTGTCACCAGCACTTGAAGAGTTCCAAAAGATACATTAAAAAGTAATTACAGGGGGAAGGGGGAGTCCTTGCTTAGGAGACACTGAGCTTCTGTTCAGAATGATGGAAAAACATGCGAACAGATAATGGTGATGTACAACACAGTGAACATGTCACTGAATTGTAAATGTGAAGAATGTTGAATGTTTTGTTAGGTATATATTTGCCACAAAAAAAGTAGTTACAGTACAATGCAATAAATTTAAGCAATGATTTCACTGTGAACATAAGTTCTAAACCAAAACTAAACCCACTTCCTTTGAGTCGATTCCGACTCATAGTGATCCTATAAGACAGGGTAGAACTGCCCCATGATGTTTCCAAGGCTATACATCATTACAGAAGCAGACTGCCACATCTTTCTCCCTTGGAGCGGCTGGTGGGTTCAAATCACCGACCTTTCTATTAGCAGCTGAGCGCTTAACCACTGTACCACTGGGGCTCCTTGGCAAAAGTGCACACCCTCTAAAAGTTTCAGAGACAGAAGAAGTAGAAGCCATAAAAGCGATTTCCCATGAATACAATTTCCCTGTTTATCTTGTTTTAGTACTCCCCTAAAGTCTCTTAAGAATGATTTAAACCAGTCTCACTGTAGATTCATTTGCTCAAGTCTCTCAAAGAGATTTAGTCTCTGAGAGTTCTGGGGTAGACATTTGCAATAGTGGGGGGTTTGGCAGAGGTTTATCACGTATCTCTGCCAAGGGCTCTCGCGGGCAGATGGTAACAGCTGTTTGTGATTGAGTCTAAGAAAGTCCAGGAGGAGCCCCTGCAAACTGTCCTTTTTATTACACTAATGACTTTTTCCCTGAGAGTGGTTTTTCATTGTATCAGTGCATAATTGTTTTTGCTAATGCATTTGCGCCGATCATACAGAAATCTAATTACTCTATGTAATGCATCATTTACAATTTTCTTTAAATTCATTTCAGTGTTTGCACGCTGGTATTCAGTTTATGCTAATAAGCCTAAAATATTCATGCCTTTAAGCCTGAGATTGCAGACTCCGTTCAAAAAAATTGTTTTAGTAAAATGCACATTTTAAATCTGCATTTTGTAAAATACTGAAGTGTAAATTCTTCAAGATTATTCTCAAAGACAACATTCTAATCTGTTATTCACTTTGAAAGCAGAGTTCTTTTTATCTCCTTCACACCTCACATTCACTTAGTGACAACAAAATGACACGTGGTCCTGTTTAACTCCAGAGCATTAATTGGTGTTTGGTAATGGAAGGAGATGAAAGTGATTGATGTCGGCCTTTCCACTTTGATTTATTCACATTGAGATTCAGCCTCTGATCCATTTACTGCACTAGATATTAGGAATAAGCACCTTATTATTTTTTAATCACAAAAGAGGAAATTAAACCTTGAATTCTAGCCGTAAAAATGCACCACTCTAAAGTTAGAGATCTTGTACGGCACTGCCATTATTATCATTATTGTTACCATTATTATTAAACACATACATGTGCCAGGTATTTTGCTAAATGCTTAATGTTCACCATCCCATTTAACTCTCCCAAAACCGATGAGGTCAGACCTATTATTTTCCTCATTTTACAGATGAAGAAACCGAGATTAAGAGAACTGAAGCAACTTGTCCATGTTCAGTGTTGCACAGTGGTTCTCAACCACGGCGGGGGTATTTTGCCTCCCTGGGGACATTTGACAATGTCTGCAGACAGTTTTCATTGCTACAACTGGGCAAGGGGCAGCTAAAATCTAGTGAAAAAAGGCCTGGGATGCTGATAAACACCCTACAATGCACAGGAGAGCCCCTACAACAAAGAGTTATCTGGTCAAAATGTCAATAGTGCTGTGGGTGAGGAACCCTGGGGTAGCAGCGGCTTGTGGTGCCCATGTCACAGCTCCTCAGGCTGCGGATTTCAGCACAGCTGAGGTGGGCAGCTGGGTGGGCAATGAGATGTACATGTGGTGGCTTTTTGCTTTCCTGCCTTAAGGCTTTTTCTGAAACACCTGTACAGGAGCAGCGAGGGATTGTGGAGGTGTTCACACCTAAAGAGCAACCCTTGACCATTGCTTAACCTCCCTGTTCTTTGATGGGGCAATTCTGAGGTATTCTACACAGTTCCTCTGAATGTCTGAAGAGTCTCAGTCACCTACCAAAAAAACTATTGCTGTCGAGTCAATTCTGACTCATAGCAACCCTATATGACAGAGTAGACCTGCCCCATAGGGTTTCCAAGGTGGATTCAAACTGCCAACCTTTTGATTAGCAGCCAAGCTCTTAACCACTGTATCACCAGGGCTCCTGGTTGCTTACACTTGTACAAAAAACCCCAAACCTGTTGCCATTGACTCGATTCGGACTCATAGCGACGCTGTTGCCAGATGATTTTTCTTAAAAGACTATTTTAATTATGTCACTCCACTTCATAAATTCCTTTAATGGTTTCTTTTTGCTTTCATCTTTTAGTCCAAACTCCCAAGGCTAGTTTTCAAGGCTTTTCATAATCAGACTCTTTTAACACTCTCCATATGATTTCCTTGTGTTCCCCAACATATAGTTGTCACTATATATATATATATATTTTTTGATGTTCTATCAACTGAGAAATGTTTCCCTTACCCAAATTCAATTTAAGCTTTCAGTTTCTGTCCAAGTTCTAGGGTCTCCATAAACTCTTCTTAAATAGATCCAGACTGTATTCATTCAAACAGTCTTTATTAGGTGTACACTGTGTGCCAGGTACTCAACAAGGGAGCTATAAAGGCAGATTAATCACAGCCCCTCTTATGTCTAGGAGCGTGCAGTTGAATGCAATGATTTTCAGGTTTTAAGTAAACTTTTTATGCAAAATCTTATAGGTTTTATATTTTCAAATTTATAGCATCTCAAGCTAAGGAGGCTGTTTCAACTAGCGCAAAATTTGAAATCAGAGTTTATAGATGAGTGATGTGGTTTTATACATAGCCTCAAAGTGTAATTTATACCTGCATTTTATTCTGATTACATAGTAAGAGAAATCTGGTTTCATAGTAAGAGAAATCTGGTTTATACAGTTAAACGTGAAAAAAATTTTAGCAGCTCACCTTGTAATCTCAGGATATGTTTATACTGAACAGAAATGACAGAAAGCGCTTTTTGATGTTTGCTTTAAAACGTTTTCACATGGCATAAGTTAACATGTTGATGGTATTTAATGTGATAAAATTTGGTGCGTATTAATTAAATCATTCATTTATTTGACATATTGTTATTATGTACTTCAGGCAGGGCCTTATTCTAGATCATTCATTCTCAGTCAAGTAATATTGCCCCAATGGGCAAATACTGGTTCTTGGGGGCAAACAAAACTCCTTAGATATTATAGTGGTTTTTGTCCCTCCAAAGGGTCACAGAACATAAACAGATATACAGTATATCTGTGGTATAAAAATTTCATTGGTTGGGGGGGGTGGTTAGAAAAAAAAATATGAAAAGGGCTTCCTAGGGGAGCAATAATGAAAAAAAAAATTGAGAAAGATTCGTCTAGGTACTGAGTAGACAGCGGTGAACAACATGGAAAAGGAAATGCCCGTCTTCATGGGGCATTTATTCTGATGGGGGAGAGGGACAGACTACAAACAAACAAGATAAAGAATTAAAATGTATTTTTAAAAAATGTTTAAAAAATGGTAATTGATAAGAAGAAAAACAAGTTAAGGAGAGGAGATAGGAAGTGGTTGTGTGTGTGTGTGTGTGTGTTGAGGAAGGGTGTTGACACTTGAGATAAGGTGGCTGGGGACATTAGTGTCAAGAGCTGCATGAGAGATGGAGCAAGTGGGGAAAGAGCTCTGCAGATATGGGACAGGTTGTGCAAAAGCCCTGAGGAGAGAGGGTACCTGGCATACTGGAAAAACAGCAAGTGTGGCAGGTGAGGTGTTTTAAAATCGATTTTGATTGATTAAAAATTTTATTTTTTCTGCTTGCCACAATGACTGGGAGAAGTGGGATTTAAGGGACAGGAGTCAGGGATGTAAACCATGCCATCCTGCAACATGTGGGATCGTCCTGCACAACTGAATTGTCCTGTCACAAATTCCAGTTACGTGCCTGTAGAATAACACTAATGGAGCTGCTTTTCTTTTTTCTTCCTTTCTTCCTTTTCTCCTTCTTTTCTTTCTTCCTTTTTCCCTTTTCTTCCTTCCTTTTGTCTCTCCTTCCTTCCTTCATCTCTATTTCTTCTTCTTCTCGCCCCTCTTTTTTTAAGAAATCTTTTATTGCACTTTGAGGAAATAGAAACCAGAGTATTTAACTGCCCATTTTTTCAGGTATGATCCCTCATCCCCACCCCAGCTAAATTCTAAGTGTCTTAAGGGCAGGTGCCATCTCATAGATTCCTTTTTGCATTTCCCGTAACGAAGAGCAGAAACTGCCTTCATTTTGATATCTCTGTCTCACGTTTGTAACGTGTGTTCTTATTTTATCCATTTCTGACTGGAGTGCAAGCAAAGATCTATGCAAAACTGAGACTAACCACAGTTTTGACGGATTTTTGCTTTAAGACTCAGCATACAGGAAATGATAAATAAATATGAGTTCTTATTAATGATAATAACAGACGTAATATAACTTTTTTTATTGAAGCAAATACCTACCTTATTTACATGATCTTATTTATTTATTTTTTTATTGCCATTACTTTACCCATTCTCTTAAGCTCATATCTTGACAGTACAATTTAAAAATTAAGTCAACACAAAGTTTATTTTCTTAAAACTTAATATAACCCACTGCTAATAATATTTATTTCTTCATATTCTCTTATAAATGTTGTCTACATATAAGTTGGTATTTTATTAAAAATAATAATACTGAATATGTTGTTATTGTAATGTATTTTATTCAGTTGGAGTCAATGTTTTTCAATATTTCTACCTAATTATCAGAGTTGCCATTTTAACAGCTACATAATAACCCAGCATATTTACTAATAGATTTTTTTCCTTTTTTGTTGCACAATTTGACCATTTCCATACTTTCATGAGTTATTTATAATGTTTGTGCCTAGTCTTTCTGCTACTAATTTTCTTATCCTTTTTTAAATAATCCTAAAACCCACTGCTATTGAGTTGATTCTGAGCCAAAGCAACCCTGTGAGACAGAATAGAACTGCTCTGCTCCATAAGGTTTCCAAAGCTGTATATCTTTACAGAAGCAGACTGCCACATCTTTCTCCTGCAGAGTGGCTGGTGGGTTCGAACTGCCCACCTTTTAAGGGTAGCAGCTGAGCGCTAACCACTGCACAACCAGGTCTCCTATCCTCTATTAAATAATTTTATTATTGTCTCAGGAGCCCTGGTGGGTAGAGTGGTTAAGAGCTCGATTGCTAACCAAAAGGCCAGCAGTTCGAATCCACCAGCCACTCCTTGGAAACCCTGGGGAGCAGTTCTACTCTGTCCTATAGGGCCGCTGTGAGTTGGAATCAACTCGATGGCAACTGGTTTGGATTTTTTTGGACATAGAAAATATTCCTTTGGTTAACAGCCAAGCTCATCACCACCAGTGCCTTCAGGGCTGCTGGCTCCCAATAGCTGATACTTATGGGCCTATGCTGCTCAAGAAGCTATAGTGTGAAGCACACGGCAAGTAAGCAGTTGACTAAGTAGATGTTTTGTGGTAAGAGAGAAGACATATCCCAGAATAATTGAAATTCTTCAAAGACGGAAGCCACATATTACCTTTTTTTAAATAAAGTCCTACATAGAAGATGTAGTGGAGCTCTGGTGGTACAGTGGTTAAGAGCTGGCTGCTAACCAAAAAGTCAGTGGTTCATATCCACCAGCCACTTCTTGGAAATCCTATGGGGCAGTTCTACTCTGTCCTATCGGGTCACTATGAGTTGGAATCAACTCGATGGCAACAAGTTTGGTTTTTTTTTTTTGGACATAGAAATATTCCCCAAGGAAACCCAAAGACTACTTCATAAAAAAAATAACAGCTGAATAATGTTTTTAATATCAAAGAAAAGCAAACACATCAATAGCAACCATAACATTATTTCATATTCCTAAACTCCAATGGAATAATCAGTTTATAAAAGATGTGATCTCGGTTCAAATAGCGTCATTTATCAAATGCAAAGGATTATTGTAGCTCTTGACTTCAAGGCATATTAAATCTATCAAAAATAAGATTCAGTATAGATACAGGTCAGATTCCATGATACATCTCAGAGGCTAATAAAAGACAAGAACAAACTATATTCACAATTCAGCTAGAAAGACAAAATACTTAGGAATAGTATAAGAGATGGCAAGATCTACATAAAATTTTTATAATGTTATTTTTAAAATGCTACTAAAAAACACAAAAGAAGATAAATAAATGGAAAGCTATATAATTTCTTGGATAGCAAGTCTTTGTCTCAGGCCTAGCTTTCTAAAGAAGCTAGTCTAAGTTACTTATTCTACCTTTAACATCTCTCCCCTTCCCTCTTCCAAATTATATTTTGATATGTCATTTATAATTTGTCAGAGCTTATAATGTTTCCAGTTTGTCACTCTATTTCTTATATTTATTTTAGTCTGAGTCTTATTTAGATGCAATGTGCACTGACAATGGCTGGCTGAAGGTTTTCATGTAGTTTAAGGGTTTATGGAAATAGTGCTCCCTGAATTCTTGAATGTTCGAAGCAACTCCTCTGTTGTTTTCGCAGCTGAAGAACAGTTTGACTGGTATAAAGTCCATGGTACAATTTTTCCTAGACAATTTTGTAGCTGTTCCTCCATTGTGCTATGTTGTTGAAAGCTGTGGAAAAGTCTGAGGCCAACGTGAAATTTTTTCCTGACTAGCCAGAGTTTATTAACTCTATTAGCGTATTTCTCAGTATGAATCATTCTGGGTCAGTCTAGACTGGAAAAGGGTAAACTTTCAATATGTATAAAAAAATCCTTTATTTCAAAAAATAGTTATTTCTTGAAAAATTATTTTATTTCACTTTGTTTACTTTTAAATTTTCTTTCTTCTGTGTCCACTGCAGGATTTTCAATAGTTTTTACTTCCCTTGAGCCCCTCCCAATTTTACACTTACTTCTGTGATGATAAGATATTTTTCTTCTACTTTATGTCTAAGCTACCAGCTCATATTTGATCACTTCCTGTTATCTTGCCATCTCTTTCCTAAGTTATTATATTTCTGTTTTATGCTCTCGTTTCATAGCGGTGATTGCTTCATTAGAGGTCTTTCCTACCTGCTCTTTAATTCATTGCAAAATATTTGGTCACGTTGTTTTTTCTGCTCCAGGACAACTTGTTGCTGATGGTTTTTCATCTTCCATTTGTTTTTCTGGTCCTTTTCTCATTTTTTTTTTTTTTCTTTTGTAGATTTTTGTCTAGACCCTGTACTAGTGCCTTTCTAATTTCTCATCAATGAACTATACACATTTCTCTCAGGTCAGTTATTTGCAGGAAAGTTGGGGATTTATATTTACAGTTATGTTGGGGATGAGCCAAGAGTGCATATCAGGCTAGCTTGAATTTTTCTTGTGAGTGAATGCAATGAGTCCTAATTTCTCCTCAACTTGTAGAGATAATCAGCCATAGGGGCTTTTACATCTCTGCCACTGCCAAAGAAATGCACTGCTTATCCCTTTCTGTTACTTTGCCATCTCGTTGATTAGTCATATATGATTCCTCATTTAATCCTACCTTCTCCAGGAACCTCATGCTGCTATCAGGTCACTCCCCTTCTCATTACAACAAAGGGTTAAGTTTTGTACCTCATGTGTACCTCATGTGTTCCCCCCGCCTTCAGGAGATTTATTCCTCTTGCTGCTTCTGAGATCTACTGCTACTGAGTATTCGATGTCTGCTTCTTCCCCTGATATCTACCGCTTTTGATGTTCCTTCCACCTCTATGGGGTCTAGAGTCTTAGCTGTCTTCTAGCTTCACAACATAAAAAAAAAGTAGCCCCCCAAAAATACAATTTGAAGTATTTTGTTTACCTTCCCCTCATACTTCTTATCACACTTTTTTTTATAATTTTCAAGACAAGAATAGGAAAATACTGACTTAATATCATTATGTTCTAAGTAAAATCCTAAGTTCCTGTATAAATAACACCAAATTCCTTCATTACTTCAGTTAACAAAAGTTTGATCCTACCCAAACAGAAATAGGCTTTGTACAGGTACCAAAAGAGTTTCCTTACCAAGGCTCCACTAAGGCACAATTTCAAGCTCACATTTTTTTTTTTTTTTTATGGTATGGAGTTTGTATGTTATTATTATTTTTTTAAATAATTTTTATTGTGCTTTAAGTGAAAGTTTACAAATCAAGTCAGTCTGTCACATATAAGCTTATATACACCTTTTTTTTTTACACCTTACTACATACTCCCATTTACTCTCCCCCTGATGAGTCAGCCCGCCCCCTTCTTCCAGTCTCTCCTTTCATGACCGTTTTGCCAGTTTCTAACCCTCTCTACCCTCCCATCTCCCCTCTAGACAGGAGATGCCAATACAATCTCAAGTGTCCACCTGATACAAGTAGCTCACTCTTCATCAGCATCTCTCTCCAGCCCATTGTCCAGTCCCTTCCATGTCTGATGAGTTGTCTTTGGGAATGGTTCCTGTCCTGGGCCAACAGAAGGTTTGGGGACCGTGACCGCAGGGATTCTTCTAGTCTCAGTCAGACCATTAAGTCTGGTCTTTTTATGAGAATTTGGGGTCTGCATCCCACTGTTCTCCTGCTCCCTCAGGAATTCTCTGTTGTGTTCCCTGTTAGGGCAGTCATCAGTTGTGGCCAGGCACCATCTAGTTCTTCTGGTCTCAGGATGATGTAAGTCTCTGGTTCATGTGGCCCCTTCTGTCTCGGGCTCATAGTTATCGTGTAACCTTGGTGTTCTTCATTCTCCTTTGATCCAGATGGGTTGAGACCAATTGATGCATCTTAGATGGCCGCTTGTTAGCATTTAAGACCCCAGACGCCACACTTCAAAGTGGGATGCAGAATGTTTTCATAATAGAGTTTATTATGCCAATTGACTTAGAAGTCCCCTTAAGCCATAGTCTCCAAACCCCCACCCTTGCTCTGCTGACCTTCAAAACCTAAAAAAAAACCTTTGAAGCATTCAGTTTATCCCAGAAACTTCTTTGCTTTTGGTCCAGTCCAGTTGTCAAGCTCACATTTTTATTAAATGAGTACTATGTTGGCATAGACAGTAGACTGTGTCCTCTGCCAGTGTGGTTGCACCCATGGCACATTAACTCAGGTAATCCACTTATGCACTGTAACCTACTGTCTCTCCTGTTTGTTCATTTTCATACTCCCACCATGAGTGTCCCTGTCCTAGTTGAGCTTTTATTCCCTTCATCCCTTAATTTTCTCCAAATACATCACCTTTTCATTGGCCTAATTTCCTTCAATATCCAGCTTAAGCCCATACATGGTGTTTATTTTAACAATCTTTTGGCAGTTCACGATCTTTATAACCTTCCGTTATATTAGTCCAAAGAACATTTCAAGATCTATCCTGAAGTACAACACTGAAAAAGGATGACCAGTTAATTCTACTATTATTCAAATTTACACACCAACCACTAAGGCCAAAAATGAAGAAATTGAAGATTTTTACTAACTTCTGCAGTCTGAAATTGATCAAACATGCAATCAAAATACATTGATATTTACTGTTGATTGGACTGCTAAAGTTGGAAACAAAGAGGAAGAAAGAATAGATAATATCACCTTGGTTATAGAAAAGGTACTGGAGATCACATGATAGAATTTTGCAAGACCAATGACTTCTTCATTGCAAATACCTTTTTTCAACAACATAAGTGGTGACCTCACCAGATGGAATACACAGGAATCAAATCGACTACATCTGTGGAAAGAGATGATGGAAAAGCTCAATACCATCAGTCAGAACAAGGCTAGAGGCTGACTGCAGAACAGGCCATCAATTGCTCATATGTAAGTTCAAGTTGAAGCTGAAGAAAATTAGAGCAAATTTATGAGAGCCAAAGTATGATCTTGAGTATATCCCACCAAAATTTAAAGACCATATCAAGAATAGATTTGATGCACCGAACACTAATGACTGAAGACCAGATGAGTTGTGGGATGACATCAAGGACATCATGCATAAAGAAAGCAAGAAGTCATTAAAAAGACAGGAATAAAAGTCCAAAACAGATGTCAGAGGAGACTCTGAAACTTGCTTTTGAATGTAGAATAGCTAAAGCAAAATGAAGAAATGATGAAGTAAAAGAGCTGAAGAGATTTAAAAAGGTGACTGGAGTTAGAAAACCAAAAAGGAAAAATATGCTCAGCCTTTCTCAAGATGAAAGAACTGAAGAAAAAATTCAAGCTTGAGTTGCAATATTGAAGGATTCTACGAGGAAAATATTAAACACTGCAGGAAGCATCAAAAGAAGATAGAAGGTAGTCTTGGGGAATATTTAGCTCAATTGGCATAACAGTTTCTAAAGAAAATGTTGTATACTCTACTTTGGTGAATAGTGTCTGCGGTCTTAAAACCTTGTGAGCGGCCATCTAAGCTACTACACTGGTCTCACCCCATCTGGAGCAAGGGATAAAGAAGAAAACTAAAGACACAAAGGAAAGGTTAGTCCAAAGGACTAATGGACCACAACTACTACAGCCTCCACCATATCAAGTCTAGCACAACTAGATGGTGCCTGGTTACCACCACTGACTCCCCTGACAGAGATTACAATAGAGGGCCCCGAACAGAGCTGGAAAAAAAATGTAGAACAAAACTCTAACTCAACAACAACAACAAAATGATCAGACTTACTGGTCTGACAGAGACTGGAGAAACCTGGAAAGTATGGCCCCCAGACAGCCTTATAGCTCAGTAATGAAGTCATTCCTGAGGTTCAGCCTTCAACCAAAGATTAGACAGGCCTATAAAACAAAATGAGACTAAAGGGGCACACCAGCCCAGGGACAAGGCAGGAGGGGGCAGGAAAACTGGTAATGGGGAATCCAAGGTTGAGAAGGAGAGAATGTTGACCTGTCATGGGGTTGGCAACCAATGTCACAAAACAACATGTGTATTAATTGTTTAACGAGAAACTTGTTTGTTCTGTAAACCTCCACCTAAAGTACAATAAAAACAAAGAAGAAAATGGAAGGAGTACAGAGAGTCCTTGTACCAGAAAGAATTGGTCAATATGCAACCATTTCAGGAGTGGCATATGTTCAAGAACCAATGAAGGAAGAAGTACAAATTGCACTGGAGGCATTGGCAAAAAATCAAAACCCAAACCCAAGGCTCCAGGAATTGACAGACTACTAACTGAGATGTTTCAACAAAGGAGTGCAGTGCTACAATTGCTCACTTGTGTGTATCAAGAAATTTGGAAGACAGATTTCTGGCCAACCGACTAGAAAAGATCCATATTTGTGGCCCTTCCAAAGAAAGGTGATCCAACGGAAAGCAGAAATTATTGAACAATATCATTAACATCACACACGAGCAAAATTTTGTGGAAAATCATTCAAAAGCAGCTACAGCAGTAGGTTGACAGGGAACTGCCAGAAATTCAAGCCAGATTGAGAAGAGGACATGCTATGAGGGACATCATTGCTCATGTCAAATGGATCTTGGCTGAAAGCAGAGATTACCAGAAAGATGTTTATCTGTGTTTTATTGACTATGCAAAGACATTCAACTGTGTGAATCTAACAAACTATGGATAACATTAGGAAGAATGGGAATTCCAGAACACTTAATTGTGCTCATGAGGACCCTGTACATAGATCAAGAAGCAGTTGTTCCAACAGAACAAGGAAATATTGCATGGTTTAAAGTTAGAAAAGGTGTGCAGTCAGGGTTGTATCCTTTCAACATATTTATTCAATCTGTATGCTGAGCAAATAATCCAAGAAGCTGGACTACATGAAGAAGGATTGGACGAAGACTCTTTAACCGTCTGTGGTGTGCAAATGATACGACCCTGCTTGCTGAAAGTGAAGAGGACTTGAAGCACTTACTGATGAAGACCAAAGACCACAGCCTTCGGTATGGATTACACCTCAATATAAAGAAAACAAAAATCCTCACAACTAGACCAATAAGCAACATCATGATAAATGGAGAAAATATTGAAGTTTTCAAGGATTTCATTTTACTTGGATCGGCAATCAAGACCCATGGAAGCAGCAGTCAAGAAATCAAATGACACATTGCATTAGGCAAATCTGCTGCAAAAGACCTCTTTAAAATGTTAAAAAGCAAAGGTGTCACTTTAAGAACTAAGGTGCGCCTTACCTAAGCCATGGTGTTTTCAATCTCCTCATTTGCACACAAAAGCTGGACAGCTAATAAGGAAGACCGAAGAAGAATTGATGCCTTTGAGTTATGGTGTTGGCAATGAATATTGAATATACTACGGACCGCCAGAAGAACAAACACATCTGTCTTGGAAGAAGTACAAGCAGAATGCTCCTTAGAAGCAAGGATGGCAACACTTTGTCTCACGTACTTTGGACATATTATCAGGAGGGACCAGTTCCTGGCGAAGGACAGCATGCTTGGTAAAGTAGAAGGTCATAGAAAAAGAGGACACCCCTCAATGGGATGGATTGATACAGTGGCTGCAACAATGGGCTCAAGCATAACAATGTGAGGATGATGCAAGGCCAGGCAGTGTTTCATTCTGTTGTACATAGGGTTGCTGTGAGTTGGAACCAACTTGACGGCACCTAACAGCAACATATCAGCCTAAGAAATGACTAATCCCAGATCAATCCGAATGTCTATCTTCTATTCCTTTACACTGAGTACTAATAGGGAACAGATATCACATGACCAGTAATGCTTTATCAATAAAAACTAATGATTTCCAATCTCAGTTCAACAGTAGTAATAATAGTAGTAATAACTTCTAACATTAAGTGATTACTTAGAAAGGGAGGCTCTGGGGTAATCTTGCTTGGAGTTGAAATCCAGCTCCAAGACTTACTGGCTATAGGATTTTGGGCAAGTTCTTTAACCCCTTGACCTCATCTATAAACTGGGAAAAATAAAACAGTGAAACCTGTGAGAGCCAGTACTTGACGGGACTGTCTTTTTACTCTGGGTCTCGAAAGTTTTCTGCCTTTGACAGGATGCAGCCTTACCACATCATCCTTGGTAAAGCAGAGGGTCAGGAAAAAAGAGGAAGACTCCCAACGAGGTGGATTGACACGGTGGCTGCAACAATGGGCTCAAGCATAACAAGGATTGTGAGGTTGGCACAGGACCCGGCAGCATTTTGTTCTGTTGTACATAGGGTCGCTATGAGTGGAAACCGACTCGATGGCACCTAACGACAACAACAACCTAATGTTCAGTGGTAGGCTGAAAAATGTCCACATCCTAATCTCTAGAATCTGCGAGTACAGTGCTTTACAAGGTAAAAGGAACTTTTTTTCAGATATGAGTCGGGATCAACTCGACGGCACTGGGTTGGGTTATGATTAAATTAAGTATCTTGAGATGGGGAGGGTATCCTGAATAATTTAGGTGGGCCCAATAGAATTACAACGGTCCTTGTAAAACGGGCGGCTGAGTCAGAAGCAGAAAGGAGTTGGTGACAATTGAAGCAGAGATTGGAGTTGCTTTAAAAATGAAGGAAGGGGCCACGAGCCAAGTAATGTATGTGGCCTCAAGAAGCTGGAAAAGGCAAGGAAGCAGATTCTTCCCTAGAGCCTCCAGAAGGATCGAAGCCCTGACAACACCTTGATTTTCTCTGCAAGTTCCATTTCAGCCTTTTAACTTCTAGAACTATAAGATAATAAATTTGTGTTGTTTTCAGCCAAGTTTATAATAATTTGATACAGCAGCAAAAGGAAACAAATATATGTTCCTTTTATTTAAGCACTTCCCTTTCCTTAATAGAATCACAGGTGTTGCTTTAAGAAACAGAGACACCCAGGCATTATACTAAAATTCAGGTCTCTATTATCAGATAAGGAGGCCTGGTGGTTAAGTGCTCTGTGAAAGGTCAGCAGTTTGAACCTACCAGCCATTCCGTTGGAGAAAGATGTGACAGCCCGCTTCCATAAAGATTATGAATCAGTTCTACTCTGTCCTACTTGACGGCAATGGGTTTATTATCAGATAAACTGTAGGTATGTGAACTAAATGGCTTGTTTCCCCACAGGCTAGCATATGAACTAAATTCGCTTACAAGTTTTTAAAGATTTAAGTTTTAAATAATGTCAAAAATATGATAAGAGAATTTAAAAATAAAATGAAGAAACTACTGTGTTAGGAATCATTTGGTTGCAAGGAGGCTAACTCTGCCTAGCTTAAGTAAAATGCAGACTAGAAGCTAGAAGAGAAGCCAGACTGCAGGAGTAACAGGAAATCTTGCAAGAATCAAAGTAGCTGCCTTTTCTATCTCACTGTGCATAGTCTCCCTGTTCTTTCTCTCTTCGTGCACAGGCTTGTCTGCAGCCTAGCTTTTTTTTGTTCCATTTTCTCATGGGATAAACATGGCCATTCCAATTCTGACTTTCTCTTGTATCGCAATTGGAGTGCAGAGATAAAGACTGGAGCCACTGTGTTTCTATGCTGATCTTCTAGGAGAGAAAGCCTGATTGGTTCAGAAAATCTTATCCAATCAGATGCTCATCACTGTCCAATCAGGTAGGACTAGGAAGGTAGCGTTCCATGTCCCTGTTCAGTAGGGGCTATGTGGCCCGCTGTCTGAAAAGGGGAATGTACAGTATAGAACAATGGACCAACATGTCAAATCTACGTTTAAACGTATAGGATGCTGCTGGATTCTGAGATAAAATTATAACATTAAATGCTATTACTCTTTAAAAAAAAGAGGAAATATATCAACCAACCATTTTAATTAAAGAGTAAAAGGACTCACAATCAAACAAAGCAATCTACAACAAAATAAATCAATTAAAAAAAACAAAGTTCAAGGAAAGCAGAAAAGAGAATTAATAAAGGTAAAGGCACTAGATACACTGTAGACTTGATCACGTAGGCTAAAATAGGTACTCGAAAGATTTATGGTAAATCAAATCAAGAAAAAATGGACACCCAACACAGGGAAATAGCATTATGAATAAGAACTAAAATTGAACCACAGGTACTTAAAAAAAAAATCAGAACAGCAACGGAGTGCTATGCATAACATGGAAAATGATTAATATTATTTAGAGAATTACAAAAAAGTCTCCAGTTAAAAAAGAAAACCAGTAAGCCAGATTTATTTTTCCCTAGATTTATTTTTAATGTAAGTAATAGCTCTCTGCCAAAACTTTTTCTTGTCTGCTCCCAGTACTGAGGGAAAGAGGAGATGAGTCTGGTAAAGTTTTTTTGGTGTGTGTATATTTTTTTTTTTAATAATTAAAAAATCATTGGGTTGAAGCATTGATAGCAATAGTTAAAATGTAATGTTAAAGGAGATAACATATTAGGTTACTATTAACCACTAAAACATTTTCTCAAAGGGAGTTTATTAGTTTAACTAGTCTACTACCCAGTACTACCCAGGGAAAGGGGAGTTGAACAGGCACATTTCAAGGACGGTGGATTATGAAATACTCAGATGAACATGATCTGGGAAAGACACCGCAGCGCAAAATCTTAACAGCAAGGCTTAGAATCTGAAGAGCCTAACTCCAAAGTGCCTAGCTATGGCCTGAGAGCAAATCTTCACCGCCCCATTTTGCTTAGAGTAGTTAGAGATATACCCGGTCCTCACTTCCACTTCATGGTTTCCTAGGGAATGTCTATGCAGAGAGGACAATCACATTAGCTCAGATTTTCTTACCTTTTCTTTCAAGTGTGAGCTTGATAATCTTTAAGGCCCTTTCCAGCTCTGATATTAATTTTTTTTAAATATAAAGTTTATAATAGTTGTTTAGATATTTATATATTTACCATTTTGGCTTCTAAGTGGTCTCTTAATTTAGCAGTTTCCCATATCTGTCAAATTACAGTGACCTTCCATCAAAAGATATCACTTAGTAGGGCCAATCTGTCTGTACTCGTTGTTGGTAGTTTCTGTTGAGCTGGCTCTGACTCATGACGACCTCATGTATAAAAGAACAAAACATTGCCCAGTCCTGTGCCGTCTTCATGATCTTTGGAATGTTTGAATCCATTTTTGTGGCCATTCTATCAATCTATCCCACAGAGGGTGTCCCTTGCCTTCACTGGTCCACCACTTTACCAAAATCTCTGGTGATCACTCCTTCCCAATGACACATCCGAAGTAAGTGAGCTGGAATCTCAGACAATATTCTGTAATCCATAAGGTTTTCATTGACTAATTTTCGGAAGTATATCGCCAGGCTTTTCTTCTAGTCTGTCTTAGTCTGGAAGCTCCATTGAAATCTGTACACCATAGGTGACCTTGCTGGTATTTGAAATACTGGTGGCATAGCTTCCAGCATCACAGCCAAACACAAGCCACCATAGTACAGCAAGCTGACGGACGGGTGGTAGCATCAGTTATGCTCCCTCAGATCTTCTTTAGATTAATCTAGTGGCCTCTTTTTCGCAGAAATCTTTACTAAAAATGATTTTCTTCAGCTTGCTGAAAATCTTACCACCATGAGCATGTTAACCCAGACTGTATTGTTTGGATGATGAACAATGAAAAAATCAAGGCTATAGCTGTTACTTAATAAAAACCCATTGCCTTCAAGTCAATTCCGACTCATAGTGATCCTATAGGACAGTTACTTAATATGGCTACCAAATTCACCAGGCTGAGTGGTGAGAACAGTGGGCCTAAACAGCAAGAATTTATGGTTGAATAAAAGGAAGGTATAATTAAGAAATTTAATCATCAACATAATAAAAGCTGAAAACGTCAGAGTAAGAATACACACTTATTTGTAGCTGCTGTTTCTTCAGAAATGTAACTTTTCATGAAGATAGTGGTCTCTGTAACCCTTCAGAGACTGAGGTATTTGAGCCTCATTGCCCCACTACAAACAACTCCCATGTGGTCTTCTTTTTTGGGGGAACTCAAGCAATTCTCCAGCATGAAAAACTATACCCACAACGCTGCTAATACACTGCTTCACAGCTGTGATGTCCACACTGATGAAACCATAATTTCATGGAGAAATTAAGGCAAAAAAAAAAAAAAAAAGTTCTCTATAGAAAATTCTGAAGACTTTGTTAGAAATTATGTAGTTAAATTATTCGGAATTGTGATCACAACCAGATTCATTGGCTACCTTTATGTCCAATAGTTTAGACTGAGTCTTATTTTTATACTATGCAAATTATAGAAGTCTTTGGAATGCTAAAATGCTGATAATAGAATACTGGGGTAAATTATTGACTCAGAAGGGAGAGTTCCAACTACCAAATCATCAGTATAGCTCTTGCCACACCTAGGGTTTTCTCTGGATGACTTCCATCCAATTGTTGACAAAACCTGACCTTGGATAGTTGCTAAGATTTGTTGAGGCTATGACCAAAGGTGCTTATAAACCAGTAGGACTTGTTCCACGTTCATTAACCAGGTTATTCTGCTCCACATATGGCAAGAAGTGTGTTTTTTGAGTTTTCCACATCAATACTGAATGAAAGCTTCCAGACAAAAAGATGCTTAATTAGTAACCCCATGTAGTGCCCTGGACTCTTTCCTGATGTAAGCCATAGTGTGTGGCTAAGTCAAAAGACTAAAGCCCAATGATCGCTCATCCAAAAATGATAAACATGCCTATTTATAATACAGGCTCACAACCAGAACACTACATTATACTTTCTGAAGTGTCCTGGCAGCATTCAGAGCCAGAGGGGTGCACTGTTTTCCAAATGAATGAACTAGAAGCCAAAAGTGCAGGAATTCTGACCCCATCTATGCTCCCAATTTGTCTTGGAAAGGCACTTACTCAGAGTCTTCCATTTCCCCCTTAGAACATAAAAATCATTAAGTAACTGACTTTGAAGGCTATTGTAAGGACAAATTACATTTTAAGGAGGCTTGTCTTTTGGGGCAAAAGGTGCTTAGCAATCTCACATGCCTCAGTGCTTCGACAGTGGGCAATAAATAGAATAAGGTGAAGAAATAGTAATAAAAAGGGCATTATAGAAAAAAACTAAACAATACTGTCCAGCCTGGTAAAACCTCTTCTTGCTACTATTATCTATAATTTCTAGGTCAATTATGCTAATGTCAACCCTTAACTGAGTTAAGGAAAGAATGAAGGAGGACTTGTATTGACATGATGTCAGGTGAAGAGTTGCACAGGGTATGGAAATGCCTTATCAGGCCTCCATTTGGATCTAATAGTCTGATTTGGTGCAAGCTTCTAATAGAGCCTGATAGTTAATCATATCCCTATGGAGTCAGACTACAGTCTTGCTGGATTATGAATCCTTGAGATAATTCAGTTTCACAAAATGTGAGATCGATGCCAAACTTTTATTAATTAATTCTCTAAAAAGCAGCCTTAGAAAGATTCTAGAAAATTAGTTAACAAAATCTGTTGAGTGCTTTCTGTGTGCTGGGTCTGGGCTAGGGTCTTTAGGTTTAATCACAAATTATCGCCTGGTCATAACATAAATTTAATAAGGTGAGCATAACATTTCTAATGTTAAAAATGAAGTGTATTAACTTTATAAATTAATATATCTATAAATTACCCTACCCCATTCTGCCCCTAGGAAATCTTTGTGATCCAGGAAAGAAAATTTGCTGCCAAATTTCCCCTCACTGTATGTTGATGAGACATAGTCTTAAACTCAGATAACTAAGTCTTTGTATGCAGGTAGGCTCCCCAGCACAGTGAATCTTCCCCCATACAAAGAACTACTTCCTACAGGGCAGGAAGTGTGAGCCTGGGTACAGAGAAATTTGGTTATTCTTTTTGGACTATTTCTGTCCTCCTCTACATGGGGCTCAGCATTGGTGGAACTTTATCTGAGTGTATATACTTTTCTGTTGAGCCTTGTGTAGCCTGAGACAGGAAGGAGTTGAGCAGCTTTCCTTGACATGTTAACAACATGTTGATTCTTGGCATGTAATGTAGACTACATTCCTAACTGGAATCTCTACACATATTTTTTATGCCCTCAGAGTGAACACCCCACTGATGAGTCTTTCGACACTTGTGACTGAGGAAGTAGCTCTTTGCTCACACTTCTTCACTTGGAGAGGTAAAGCTGGTTGACATTTGTATGATCAATTCCTAAACTTCCTTTGCCACAACTACTAGGTGTTCCAGCCTCTTCCTCCTTCCATTCCCTGGTACAAACTGTCTGGGCAACTGGGTAGGTGTGTTTCAACCAAGTCTAAGCTCCATTCTCTAATATTGCTCTGAATTTCTAAAACTCCAGAAGCATGCTTCAGCTTCCTTGTTATTGGCTGTAGATTTTCTTCTTGGGAGCAATTTACCATGAAAAGTTCCCACCTAAGCAAAGCAAAAGAAGTATGGAAGTATGAAACAGTAAAAAATTATTGAAGTGGAAGATGAATAATATATAATAACTAATTGTAAGAAGAAACTGGTCTAGAATCACATATTACAATTTCAAATATGGGGAGAGAGAAGTAGAAAAGAAAGAAGGTAAACATGATAGTTGATGTTGTTAGGTGCCATCAAGTTGGTTCCGACTCATAGCAACTCTATGCACAAAAGAACGAAACACTGCCCAGTCCTGCGCCATCCTTACAATTGTTGTTATGCTTGAGCTCATTGTTGAACCCACTGTGTCAATCCACCTCGCTGAGGGTCTTCCTCTTTTCCACTGACCCTGTACTCTGCCAAGCATGATGTCCTTCTCCAGGGACTGATCCCTCCTGACAACATGTCCAAAGTATGTAAGACGCGGTCTCGCCATCCTTTGCTTCTAAGGAGCATTCTGGTTGTACTTCTTCTAAGACAGATTTGTTCATTCTTTTGGCAGTCCATGGTATATATTCAATATTCTTCACCAGCAGCACAATTCAAAGGTGTCAACTCTTTTTCGGTCTTCCTTATTCATTGTCCAGCTTGCACATGCATATGATGCGATTGAAAATATCAAGGCTTGGGTCAGGCTCACCTTAGTCTTCAGGGTGACATCTTTGCTCTTCAACACTTTGAAGAGGTCCTTTGCAGCAGATTGCAATGCAATCGTCTTTTGATTTCTTGACTGCTGCTTCCATGGCTGTTGATTGTGGATCCAAGTAAAACGAAATCCTTGACAACTTCAATCTTTTCTCCATTTATCATGATGTTGCTCACTGGTCTACTTGTGAGGATTTTTGTTTTCTTTATGTTGAGGTGTAATCCATACTGAAGGCTGTGGTCTTTGATCTTCATTAGTAAGTGCTTCAAGTCCTCTTCACTTTCAGCAAACAAGGTTTTGTCATCTGAATAACGCAGGTTGTTAATGAGTTTTCTTCCAATCCTGATGCCCTGTTCTTCTTCATGTAGTCCAGCTTCTCGTATTGTTTCTTCAGCATACAGATTGAATAGGTATGGTGAAAGAATACAACCCTGACACACACCTTTCCTGACTTTAAACCAATCAGTATCCCCTTGTTCAGTCCAAACAACTGCCTCTTGATCTATGTAAAGGTTCCTCATGAGCACAGTTAAGTGTTCTGGAATTCCCATTATTCCCAACATTATCCATAGTTTGTTATGATCCACACAGTCAAATGCCTTTGCATAATTAATAAAATACAGGTAAACATCCTTCTGGTATTCTCTGCTTTCAGCCAGGATCCATCTGACATTAGCAATGATATCCCTGGTTCCACGTCCTCTTCTGAAACCAGCCTGAATTTCTGGCAGTTCCCTGTCGATATACTGCTGCAGCCGTTTTTGAATGATCTTCAGCAGAATTTTGCTTGCGTGTGATATTAATGATATTCTTCTATAATTTCCACATTTGGTTGGATCACCTTTCTTGGGAATAGGCATAAATATGGATCTCTTCTAGTCAGTTGGCCAGGAAGCTGTCTTCTATATTTCTTGGCATAGACGAGTGAGCACCTCCAGCGCTGCATCTGTTTGTTGAAACATCTCAACTGATATTCCATCAATTCCTGGAGCCTTGTTTTTTGCCAATGCCTTCAGAGCAGCTTGGACTTCTTCTTTCAGTACCATCGGTTCCTGATCATATGCCACCTCTTGAAATGGTTGAATATCGACTAATTCTTTTTGGTATAATGACTCTGTGTATTTCTTCCATCTTCTTTTGATGCTTCCTGCATCATTTAATATTTTCCCCGTGGAATCCTTCACTGTTGCAACTTGAGGCTTGAATTTTTTCTTCAGTTCTTTCAGCTTGAGAAACACCCAGTGTGTTCTTCCCTTTTGGTTTTCCATCTCCAGCTCTTTGCACATGTTATTATAATACTTTATTTTGTCTTCTCGAGAGGCCCTTTGAAATCTTCTGTTCAATTCTTTTACTTCATGAATTCTTCCTTTTGCTTTAGCTGCTCGACGCTCAAGAGCAAGTTTCAGAGTCTCCTCTGACATCCACGTTGGTCTTTTCTTTCTTTTCTGTCTTTTCAGTGACCTCTTGCTTTCTTCATGGATGATGTCCTTGACGTCATTCCACAACTCGTCTGGTCTTCGGTCACTAGTGCTCAATGGGTCAAATCTGTTCTTGAGATAGTCTCTAAATTCAGGTGGGATATACTCAAGGTCATATTTTGGCTCTCGTGGACTTGCTCTGATTTTCTTCAGTTTCAGCTTGAACTTGCATATGAGCATTTGATGGTCTGTTCCACAGTCGGCCCCTGGCCTTGTTCTGACTGATGATATTGAGCTTTTCCATCATCTCTTTCCACAGATGTAGTCAATTTGATTTCTGTGTGTTCCATCTGGCAAGGTCCATGTGTATAGTCACCATTTATGTTGGTGAAAGAAGGTATTTGCAGTGAAGAAGTCGTTGGTCTTGCAAAATTCTATCATTTGATCTCCAGGGATTGTTTCTATCACCAAGGCCATATTTTCCAACTACTGATCCTTCTTTTTTGTTTCCAACTTTCGTATTCCAATCACCAGTATCTTGATTGCATGTTCGATCAATTTCAGACTGTAGCAGCTGATAAAAATCTTCTATTTCTTCGTCTTTGGCCCTAGTGGTTGGTGCGTAAATTTGAATAATGGTCGCATTAACTGGTCTTCCTTGTAGGTGTATGGTCATTATCCTATCACTGACAGCTTTGTACTTCAGAATAGATCTTGAAATGTTCTTTTTGACGATGAATGCAACACCATTCCTCTTTGAGTTGTCATTCCCAGCATAGTAGACTATACGATTGTCCAATTCAAAATGGCCAATACCAGTCCATTTCAGCTCACTAATGCCTAGGATATCGATGTTTATGTGTTCCAGTTCATTTTTGATGATTTCCAATTTTCCTAGATTCATACTTCGTACATTCCAGGTTCTGATTATTAATGGATGTTTGAAGCTGCTTCTTCTCATTTTGAGTCGTGCCACATCAGCAAATGAAGGTCCCGAAAGCTTTACTCCATCCACATCATTAAGGTCGACTCTACTTTGAGGAGGCAGCTCTTCCCCAGTCATCTTTTGAGTGCCTTCCAACCTGGGGGGCTCATCTTCCAGCACTATATCAGACAATGCTCCGCTGCTATTCATAAGGTTTTCACTGACTAATGCTTTTCAGAAGTAGACTGCTGGGTCCTTCTTCCTAGTCTGTTTTAGTCTGGAAGCTCAGCTGAAACCTGTCCTCCATGGGTGATCCTGCTGGTGTCTGAATACCGGTGGCATAGCTTCCAGCATCACAGCAACACACAAGCCCCCACAGTATGACAAACTGACAGACACGTGGGGGATGATAATTGATAGAAGATTTTATTCTAGGTGTTGATAATGAATAAAAAGATCAGTAGTTGCCAGGAGCCCGGGGGGGGGGGGAGAGAGAGAGATGAATAGGATTAAAATATTTTGATTACACAAAAAAATTCTTCCAATGTTGTGTGGCAAATTATATCTTTAAAAAACAAATACGAAAGTTATGGGAAAATAATATTTACAATGTACATTATTGATAAAGGGTTAATATTTACAATAATTCATTTGTAAGAATTTATGTGTCTTTTCTTATAAATGAATAAATTAATTCTTTAATAAGAAAAGGCATGTAATCAGATTATGTAAAAAATGCAAAGTAAAGGTTATAAATGGACAATTCACAGGAAGAGAAATCCAAGTGATCTGACCATACATGTGTAAATATGATCAATTTTACCAATGAAATGCTAATTCTTATCCATTATATTAGTAAAATTTTGATAGATGCAATAGCCTCTCATGAAAGGATTTGGGCAAACTGGTTGTCTCATGAAGTTCTTACAGAAATGTGAATTGTAGCACCATTTTTTAGAAGGAGCTATTTGGTACTATTACCTGATATTACCCTTTGACCCCACAAATCTATTCCTGTGAATTTTTGTATAGAAACAAAAAATTTGGTATATTAGAACATATGCTCAAATAATGTTTTCCTGTAGGACTGCTTGTAGAAGACCAAAAAAACAAAACAAAAAAATAACAACAAAAAAAAAGCTGGTTAGAAAGTGATTTCCTACCAATAGGAAAATAATTAATAGCAAAATAATTGAATACATAATGATACATCTGAGCATGGATTTTTGTGTAACCATGAGAAAAAGGTTAAAACTATACTCACTGAGCTAAATTCCCATTATTCAGTGAGAAAATTAAGATGCAGAGAAATTCTTACATTTTGTAGGACAAAAGTTGATTAAAAAAAAAAAAGTTGGTTTAAGAAAAAAATCCCTATATATGAGAGTGTGGGTATATAGATCCTTCCATATGGTTGTGGGAGCATGGAGGCAGGGAAGGAAGGACATTAATGGGTTGTCAGTGCTTATGTTTCAGGGGTAGGGAGACACAGGGATGCAGGGTGGGAAGTGAGGTTTCAAAAAGAGTCCAGAGTACACTGGAAAATTATATGATTTGGAGAATATAAAATGTAATCTATGTTATTGGTTCTCATTGTAAAAATTTCACAGATGAGGATAGGAAGTAATATGAATGGATTAAAACATTGATTTGAATTTGACTAGGACTGTTATTTCAAAATAATACATTCTCAAATAAAAAAAAGAAAACCCAAGAAAACTTTGAAATGACAATGTTGTTGTTTGGCGCCATTGAGCTGATTACAACTCACAGTGACCCTATATACAACAGAATGGAAGCACTTCTGATCCTCTACTATCCTCACAATCATTGTTATGCTTGAGCCCATTGCTGCAGCCACTGGATCAGTCCATCTCGTTGAGGGTCTTCCTCTTTTCTGATGACCCTCGACCAAGCATGGTGTCCTTCTCCAGGAACTGATCCCTCCTGATAACATGACATACTTGCTTCTAGGGAGCATTCTGGTTGTACTTTTTCCAACACAGATTTGTTCGTTCTTTTGGCGGTCCGTGGTATATTCACTATTCTTCGCCAACACCTCAATTCAAAGGTGTCAGTTTTTCTTTCGTCTTCCTTATTCATTGCCCAGCTTTCACATGCATATGAGACGACTGAAAACACCACAGATTGGGTCAGGTGCACCTTAGTCTTCAAGGTGGCATCTTTGCTCTTCAACACTTTAAAGAGCTCTTTTGCAGCAGTTTGCCCAGTGTGATGCAGCATTTCTTGACTGCTGCTTCCATGGCTTTTGATTGTGGATCTAAGTAAAATGAAATCCTTGACAACTTCGATCTCTTCTCTGTTTATCATGATGTTACTTATCAGTCCAGTTGTGAGGATATTCGTTTTCTTTCTGTTGAGGTGTAATCCATACTGAAGGCTGTGGTCTTTGATTTTCATCAGTAAGTGCTTCAAGTTCTCTTCACTTTCAGCAAGCAAGGTTTTGTCATCTGTATATCTCAGGTTGTTAATAGAGTCTTCCTCCAATCCTGATGTCCTGTTCTTCTTCACAGAGTCCAGCTTCTTGGATTATTTACTCAGCATAGAGATTGAATAAGTATGATGAAAGGATACAACCCTGACACACACCTTTCCTGACTTTAAACCATGCAGTATCTCTTTGTTCTGTTCAAACAACTGTCTCTTGATCTATGCACACGTTCCTCATGAGTACAATTAAGTATTCTGGATGGCAACGGGTTTTGGTTTGGAGTTCACATTCTTCGCAATGTTGTCCATAATTTGTTATGATCCACACAGTTGAATGCCTTTGCATAGTCAATAAAACACAGGTAAACATGTTTCTGGTATTCTCTGCTTTCAGCCATGATCCATCTGACATCAGCAACGATATCCCTCTTTCCACATCCTCATCCGAATCTGGCTTCAATGTCTGGCAGTTCTCTGTCGATGTACTACTGTAACTGCTTTTGAATGATTTTCAGCAAAATTTTACTTGCGTGTGATATTAATAATATTCTTCAATAATTTTTGGATTCTGTTAGATCACCTTTCTTTGAAATAGGCTTAAATATGGATCTCTTCCAGTTGGTTAGCCAGGTAGCTGTCTTTAAAATTTCTTGACATACACAATTGAGCACTTCCAGCACTGCAGCCATTTATTGAAACATCTCAGTTGGTATATTGTCAATTCCCGGAGCCTTGTTTTTTGCCAATGCCTTCAGTGCAGCCTGAAGCTATTCTTTCAGTACCATTATTCTTGATCTTATGCTACCTCCTAAAATGGTTGAATGTTGACCAAGGCTTTCTGGTAAAGTGACTGTGTATTTCTTCCATCTTCTTTTGATGTTTCCTGCATTATTTAACATTTTCCCAGTAGAATCCTTTGATATTGCAACTCAAGGCTTGATCATTTCTTCTGCTTGCTTTAGCTACTCAAAGTTCAAGAGCAAGTTTCAGAGTCTCCTCTGACATCTATTTTGGTCCTTTCTTTCTTTCCCATCTTTTTTAACGGCCTCTTGCTTTCTTCATGTATGATGTCCTTGATGTCATTCCACAACTTGTCTGGTCTTCAGTCATTAGCATTCATTGTGTCAAATCTATTCTTGAGATGGTCTCTAAATTCAGGTGGGATATACTCAAGGTGGAAACCCTGGTGGCGTAGTGGTTAAGTGCTACAGCTGCTAACCAAAGGATGGGCAGTTCAAATCTGCCAGGCGCTCCTTAGAAACTCTATGGGGCAGTTCTACACTGTCCTATACGGTCTCTATAAGTCGGAATCAACTCAACGGCACTGGGTTTGGTTTTTCAGTATGCTCAAGGTGGTATTTTGGCTCTTGTGGATTTGTTCTAATTTTCTTCAGCTTCAACTTGAACTTGCATATGAGCAATTGATGGCCTGTTCCACAGACAGCCCCTAGCCTTGTTCTGACTGGATGTAGTCGATTTTATTCTTGTGTATTCCATTCAGTGAGGTCCACATGTATAGTTGCCACTTATGTTGTTGAAAAAAGGTGTTTGCAATGAAGAAGTCATTGGTCTTGCAAAATTCTCTCTTGTGACCTCCAGCATCATCTCTATCACCACAATCATATTTTCCAAATACCAATCCTTCTTCTTTGTTTCCAAATACCAATCACTAGTAATTATCAACGCATCCTGATTGGTTGTTCGATCAACTACAGACTGCAGAAGTTGGTAAAAACTTCAGTTTCTTCATATTTGGCCTTAGCGGTTGGTGCATAAATGACAATACGGAAAGGAAAATTTTTTATAACCTGTTAATTTAAATATGCTTGTGCTAGTTAGACTTCTCCAGGTTTTGGGTTATCTCAGCTGATAGAAAATAAAGATAAGACATAGTTAAGAAAAAAAGGGAATAGTCTCAGAAGGCCTCACGAAGATCTAAGTTGTTGCTCATTGTTCTTCAGGATAGACAAGTGGCTTTGGCCCTCTGAGAACACCAATCTAGAACTCTTTTATCTCTCATGATCAGCTACATCTCTGCTTCTCATTTATTCTGTCTCTTTTACTCTTTAAAAGGCTATAACAGATTTCATTTTTCAGAAGTGGCAGAAACATGTCTACTGTGTGGTGGGAGTCAGAGGGAACGAAGTTACTTGTGTAGAAGTGAGATACACCCCACTGAGGGGTTCCAGGGACCAGCTGCTGTGTATCTAACTTATTTGGAACAGGAGCTCTTTCTTGATTTTCATTCTATATGGTAACATAGAAGTTCTTAGGCTCAGAAGACATCCACCACCAGACTGCCTCTCTTGGAAGAATCCCTTGTTCCCTTCCATACCCATATTCCTCCACCAACCCCCGGTAACATGCCCACTCCTAGTACCACAGAAGTACCATTGTAAGGCGTGTTAACAGGTTGTGTGTTTTCCTACACTGAGGACACACACATGTTCCCAAATCAGCTTTGTCTTGAACTTTAGAGGGTTCTTTGGCTAATGAGCATCACTGGTCACTGATGGCCACGTAGTTCATGTCTAAGGTGTTTGGCATCCACAGAGTGGGAAGATAAAGGGTGATGGGTTCCTTTCTAAATCTGAACCCAACCTACACAAATGGATGACTTGATAGATAGGCTGATAACATGTCTTCGTAATAACTATACCTCCTCTAGTTTATGATAATAAAATCTTCTCATAAATAAAGTAAAATCTCTAAAATGTATTTTCTTTCTAAAATTTTACTAAATGCTTTCACACAGTTCATGTTTTATGATATGCAGCTATATCTTACAGCCAGTTTTATGTATTCCAAGCTTCATATTCTTCATAAATATTTTAATTTAAATAAAGTAAATTTCAGGATGTTTTTCCAAGACCAAAAATATAACTATTAATTTCTGATTTTATTAGTGTTCCCTAAATATCGCAAACAAAATTAAGATTATAAATCTTGCTTTAAGTTTTTTTTTTTTTTTTTTAAAGGACTAGAGTTTATATTCAAAGAACTTTTCAAATTTTCTGAAAGTATCTGGAAAAATAATTCTTTTTATCTGAAAACTGCATATCCACTTTTATATCTCCAACTATTCTGTTTTATCTACCTGATTGTTTTCACATCCTAAGTGCCTAATTTATCACTTGTGGCTTGTCACAACTGATTACTTCAAATATCACTCTTGTTTCAGCAACCGGAAATGCACGTTTTGATTCTGAAGCCAACAACCCCCTCCAGGAAAAGACAGAAATAAGAAAATCACAAAATTAAAAAAAATGATTTTTCCTTTTTTCCACTTTGGCTGGGAGATATTTACAGTTAATTAGGTTCATCAGTTGCGGTTTCTCTCAAAATGACCAAGCCTGGAAGGGAACTTGAAGACTAATAAAATAACTCCGTGTGAAATACTTCAAATTTTGCAAGATCCTCGTGAGTTTATCCTCATTATCAGGAAAATGAATAAGAAAATCTACCTATAGAAATTTTTATTTCCCTGAAGAGTGTAGTTTTTGGATATGAAGCAATTGAAAAGACTCTTTAGTAAAGCTACAGAGGTACTGCTGATCCAACCCTGCTCTAGTTTCATACACTCAAAGATTTTAGAAACTGAATACAATGTATAGGTTTTCTCTTTCATCTACTTCCTTCTGCAGTCATTTGGAACTTGCTTTTAAAACAAAAAAGTAAGACGCTGTGCTGAATGCTAAAGTTGTAATTATTTCCTGAGTTCTACTCTACAATTTTTATTTTTTTTTTGGTCAAAAAAAACTATACTAGAGTATTGGTATGGTTTAGGAAAAGTGTAAGAAGTAAGTTGAACCCATTTGGATTAGTTCTCAGATGTTTTCCAGCTGTTACTTCAGTAAGAAATAAATTTACTAATACAAACAAACATCTTCAAAACCCTGAATATTATTGGATCTCAAGCTATGAAATACTTCAGTATATGCCATCTCTTTGCATCCATTGGTACGTTAAGGAAATCAATTGGTATCTTTAGTTAGATGTGTTGTATCTGAACAAAAGAGTTTCCTTTAGAAGCTATCTTCTCAAGCCTGCCTGCCTCTCAATGTTACCTGTCTACAAAAGATAATAATTTGTTTGGGGACAATTCAATTCATAACAGGGATTATGGACAGTTTTCTGATCAAGGCGAAGGCCAGTTTTCTCCTACAATAGAAACCAAACGCACATACACAAAGGCACACAAATCACAACATTGCATTCATTTTTTTCTTACTGTCCTAATGCTCTCCCCCCCATAACCAAGCTGTGTTTACTCATGAACTTCCTGCCACCAACACTGACTGGCTTACCTTTACCACTGTATAGGGACGGCTCCATCCAAGTAACAAATGATCCCTTATTGTTACTAGCATTGGGTTTTTTTCAAGTCCTGATTTCATTTGACCTGTCTCGCTTACTTCTGACACTGTTGACCACTTCTTTCCTCCTTTGGTTTCAGAAATAACACCTTCTCTTGATTATATTACCCTTCTGAATATTCCTTCTCAAACTTCTTTGTTAGCTTCTCTTATGATAAGCTATTTAAATGTTGATATGCCTCAAGATTCTCTGAACCTCCTAGTTACTCTCTCCGAATGTCCTTTCTGAGTGATCGCATTCAGTCCAATGGACTCAGTTAACATCTTCACCCAAACCCAGTCATTTATTCTGAGCTCAAGCTCTTTTGAAATTTTTATCTCAATCAACCTAAAACACTGTGGTAGGTCACATTCTCTGAAAAGCAGGCTAATTCACATGAAGACATTTATCGGGAAGTGCCCTTGGGAATAACATCTGTAGAAGGGAAGGGAAGAGAAGGAAGCATTTCTGGAGGAGGGAGAGGCAGCAGTGCAGCTACAAGGCCTTTGCTAGCTTCATGAGGAACTCTAAAGCTAGGAGGGTCCTCAGTATTGTCCTTAGTTAGGGCAAAGGGGTTGGATCTTTATGTTCCTGCACTGATGAGCATTGGAGGCAGACTGGAAGGGGGTTTGACTTGGGTGAGGAGGCTCTTTTAAACAGAGGGCAATTCTGGACAGTGCTGTCAGCCAGATCACTCTCAACAGCTGGTAGAATTAGTCTTTCAGTCCTAACATATCATACCTAACATGTTTATAACTGCATCCACTATTTTTTACCCCATAAACATGTTCCTTCTCTTACATTTCTACATTTGCTGAATTGTTCTCCTATCTAGTAACCTATAGCAGATAGGGGTCATTCAGTCTCTTCACTTAGTCCTCACCAACAGCTAATCCAATAGCCAAGTCTCTCCATCCTCTGTCCTTAGAATTTCATCTATCCTTTCCTTCCTATCCCACCCTGCTATTAGGGGGCCAATGCAGATGCACCTAAACATATACAATCATCTCTTAATTGCTACCCCAGGCTCATGTGTTGCATGGTTCCTATCGATCCTCCACTTTATCTCCAAAGTAATATTGCTAGAATGGAAAATTAGCCACATCAATCTGCTGCTTAGTCAATGGCTCCCCATTTTCTCTCTTATCATGACATGAAATTTCTGTAGCCTCATCTGAAGCCCACAATCCAGTCATTCATAATTGCTTGCAGTCCTCCAAATACATCAGGCTACTTCATACTCTATGCTTTTGATCATGATGGTACTTCTGCCTGGAATATTCTTTCATCTCCCTCCCTTACCACTTGAAAATGCCTATTCATCTTTCAAGACTTAGTTCAAACGGAACTCTCTATGAAGCCTTTCCTAACTACTTCCATCCTTCGCAAACCATCTCCTTTTTTAGTTATGTCCCCACTATATCAAAAACATGCTGCTATATTTAATTCTATAATTCTTAATTGCACTTTTTGTACTGAAGCCTATCTGAACGACTATTTGTATTCTCCTTGAAGGTGGAGAAGATATCTGAGTTATTGAGGAACGCAGAAGAAAGGGCATTAGGTAATGATGAATTAAGACTACTAAACAGAGGAGGGGATCAGTTGCTAACAGAAAGAATGAATCTGAAAAAGAAAAACACAACAAACAAATTTGGTTTTGTTTCTTTATTTAATGATGCCCAACAGCTTCATGATAGAAAGGAAAGAGATAATATGAAATACTAACGGTGAAAATGTGGGTCTATTAGAAGGACAAGGTATAGAAAAGACCAAGGCACCTAGTGAAAGCTTTACTGAAATGGCTAACCATTGGGAGTAGCCTATGTAGCAGACAAATGTTTTTCAGTATGGCTGATGTGTTATGAGAATGGAAGAGACCTAGGAACTGGATGGCAAAGGGTAGAATCCATAAGAGTGAGGCAGTAGGCAGGAAAGGGGGGAAAGAAAAGTTTTGGAACTCAAAATTTTAGAGATGAAGCAGTTCTGGGTGATGACAAGGTCCAAGGCACAATCTTAAATTTAGGGAGCTTAAGGAGTAGAGTATGAAGATAAAGATGATCATTGAAGAATCTAAAAACTTTGAGGGCTATGTAGGTTATGATTAAAGTGATCATATATCCTGGTTTCTTTGGGGTAGCCCTGGGTTATGCCTGCTGCTCCAGCATAACTATTAATAGAATTTCTTTCCCTCTCAGAAATGTTCTTGTTTGGATGATAAATTACATGGTCACTCTGGTTTTTATTAACCTCTACAAATAGCATAACAAACTATGGATAACACTGCGAAGAATGGGAATTCCAGAACACTTAATTGTGCTCAAGAGGAACCTTTACATAGTTCAAGAGGCAGTTGTTCAGACAGAACAAGAGGATATTGATTGGTTTAAAGTGAGGAAAGGTGTGCGTCAGGGTTGTATTCTTTCACCATACCTATTTAATCTCTATGCTGAACAAATAATACGAGAAGCTGGACTATATGAAGAAGAACGGGGCATTAGGATTGGAGGAAGACTCATTAGCAACCTGCATTATGCAGATGACACAACCTTGCTTGCTGAAAGTGAAGAGGACTTGAAACACTTACTAATGAAGATCAAAGACCACAGCCTTCAGTATGGATTACACCTCAACATAAAGAAAACAAAAATCCTTACAAGTGGACCAATGAGCAATATCATGATAAATGGAGAAAAGATTGAAGTTGTCAAGGATTTCATCTTACTTGGATTCACAATCAACAGCCGTGGAAGCAGCAGTCAAGAAATCAAAAGACGCATTGCATTGGGCAAATCTGCTGCAAAGGACTTCTTCAAAGTGTTGAAGAGCAAAGATGTCACCCTGAAGACTAAGGTGTGCCTGACCCAAGCCATGGTATTTTCAATCACATCATATGCATGTGAAAGCTGGACAATGAATAAGGAAGACCGAAGAAGAGTTGACGCCTTTGAATTGAGGTGTTGGCAAAGAATATTGAATATACCATGGACTGCCGAAAGACCAAACAAATCTGTCTTGGAAGAAGTGCGGCCAGAATGCTCCTTAGAGGCAAGGATGGCGAGACTGCCTCTTACATACTTTGGACATGTTGTCAGGAGAGATGAGTCCCTGGAGAAGGACATCATGCTTGGCAGAGTACAGGGTCAGAGGAAAAGAGGAAGACCCTTAACGAGGTGAATTGACACAGTGGCTGCAACAATGAGCTTAAGCATAATAACGATTGTGAGGATGGCTCAGGACCGGGCAGTGTTTCGTCCTGTTGTGCATAGGGTTGTTATGAGTCAGAACCGACTCGACGGCACCTAACAGTAACAACAACAACAAATAACATGATGTTGCTTATTGTAGTTAAGATATACCTTTAGCCTTGTGGACTTTGGGAGAAAAATTAAACTGTCGAAATTAGTATTAAAACATAGTAGGAGGTTTAAAGAATAGCAATTGCAATTTACCATTAAAAGATAGTAACAATGAGTGCATTTTAAATTATAACATACATCACAAATAGAATTTTTAGATTTCGTATTTATATACAAAACCTTAGATTTTCTGTTGTACAAGTCCTGCCTTTTTTTTTCCCAAAACAGAGTGAATTAAAACAATTAATGTATCTTAACATGTGGCTAAATAAATCACACTTACAGGCAAGTCTATCAATTTAGAGAGAAAGAGCATAGGATGGGAATCAGTGGACATGGGCCTTGTTCTTACCCGCGCACATGAAAATAACCAATTATCCTCTCTAAAACCATCTAAACCCATTACTTCACTGGTAAAAAGGGGCTAGTAATAGCCATCTAACCTCTCACAGGGGTTGTAGTGAGGACCAAATGAAATAATGGAAAATTCTTTGAAATACTGTAAAAATGTAAACATACCCAATCCTTTCCTAAAAAAAAAAAAAAAAAGGCCCGAGGGGAATTATTTGTATTTTTGTTTTGAATCAACTTGAATATCTTTTACATGAACATAGAATTAACAAATTTGGGACTGTTGAGATATAAATATTTGAGTTGTTCATGACTCGCAAAACTCCTTTCATAACATGGAACATAAGAAAGGCACTGGGAATTACTGAAAACCATAGTTACCTTGTTAGAAAAGTCTGTCTTTTCATTATACATATAAGGCAGACAGAATAATTAGTGAACAATAGGCCTGATGAGAAAATGAGGTAATTTCTGGAGACAGAAATACCCAATTCATTCTTTTGTAAGTGTTTTACCCATTAAAACCCCCAACCTGGCCATGGAAGGTCAACCATTTTATAAATTAACTCACTCAGCCCATGTAAGAGGTTGGGGGTGGTGGGGAGCTTCCTGTTGAGAACAGCTGTTTGTCATTAGTCTTTCAACATCAAGGACCCAGGAATATTCCTTGGTAAATCAGGGAGGTACTAAGGAGATTAAATTAGTTCCTGGTAGAAAGAAAATATATCCCTCAACAGTAGTTTCCCTATAATGAAAATAGGAAATATTAAAATTATTTGGAGCAATAAAGCTTCCTAGAAATCTGTTACAGGTGGTAAAGCATATAAGACTATTATTTATTTTTTAGATTATGCCTAGGACACAATCCTAAGTTGGAAAATGTGTCAAAAATGTTACCTCAAGACACCTTTTGCATAGGAAAATTCTTCTTTTTTTATGTAAAATACGGGTTTTTCAGGGAGTAAACTCAACTTCGATTGTTAAAAAGAGACAAGTTCATTCTTGGACACAGTTTGCAGTAAGCGGTATCCTAGAATAACAGGAAAATAACATGGACTTTTGTGTCAAAAGAAAGAACACTAATATATTAAAAACTCCAACTATGGCCTGAGATCTGTGCTAGGCATGTTACGTGGATAATGGCATTTAATTCTCATAGTGGTAAATGAGTAGGGATCATTCCCACCCCCATTTTCTATGAACAGGAGATAAGATACAGCTAAATAAAGTTAGAAGCTGTGGTAGGCAGAAGTCTAAAGTTTCCCCCCTACCCAAGATTCCAGTCCCCTGGTTATTCGATCAAAAACTAATGTAGGCAGTGCTCTGAAGGTATTTCACAGTTGTATTTAGAATTCCAAGTCAGTTGACCTTAAGACATGGAGATTATCCAAAAAAGCCTAATTTTTGTTTTTTTTTTTTTAATCACAGGAGCCCTTTAAAAGGCAAAAGAGGAAGTCAGATTGTTCTGAAGTATAGGGAAGACGACAGGCTCTTGCTGCTTTGAAGATGGAGGGAGTCATGTGGGTTTGAAGTCATATGGGCCTCTAAAAGTAGAGAGGAGACCCTGGCAAGCAAGTAAATGAAGATCTCAGTCTTACAACCACAAGGAAATGAATTATTCTTGTCCCTAGACCCTTCCGATAAGAGCCCTACCCAGCCAATGCCTTGGATTTGTGAGACCTTAAGCAGTTTTTTTATTTATTATTTTTTTTTATTTTAAGCAGAGAACCCTGTTGAGCCATGCCAGAATTCTATTTTACAGAGCTGTAGATAACAAATAAGTGTTCTTTTAAGCTGCTGGGTTTTTTATAATACACAACGAGAGCAATAGAAAACTAATACAGAGACAGTAACAATAGATCTAGGACTTAACCCATTCAGTATAAAGTATTGTGATAAAAAATAGATGAGAGCAAGACAAGTTGGTCGAGTTGAAGAAATTTTATGTGTTCATTTTCATTTATCCATCTAGTCATCACTTTATTCAACGACAAAATATTTATTGAGTGCTTTTTTATGTGGCAGGACTCCGTGGGCTCTGTGTGGGGCTGTAGAGATAAAAACCTAGGCCCAAAAGCTCACGGTTTAAGAGTAGGGGCAGACAAGGAAATGGATGAGTACACTGCAGTGCATTTCTTAAGTACTATAAAAAGATAGATACTAGGGTTATGATAGCACATGGGCTTTCAGTCTGATTTCTTACCGTGTTGCATACGGTAGGCAGGCTAGTGGTGCCCCAAAGATGTTCATATCTAATTCCTGGGGTCTGCGAATATATTATGCTTCATGACAAGAGGAAATTAGAATGCAGATGGAGTTAAAGTTGCTAATCGGCTGACTGTAAAAGAGGAAGATTCTTCAAGATTTTCTGGTGGGTCTAATGTAATCACAAAAGTCCTTAAAAGTGGAAAAGGGAGGCAGAAAAGAAGTTCAAAGTGGTATGATGTGAGAAGAATTTGACCTGCATTTGCTGGCTTTGAAGATGGAGGAACGGGACCCTGAGCCACGGGATGTGGGCAGCCTCTAGAAGCTGGGAAATATAAGGAAATGGATTCTTCCCTAGAGCCTCCAGAAAGAACCAGCCCTGCCAACACCTTAATGTTAGCCCAGTGAGACCCATTTTGGACTTCTGACCTCCAGAACTAAACCAGACTCAACAAAAACCAAACCCGTTGTCATCAGGTCCCTTCCTACTCATAATGACCCTGTAGAACAGGGTAGAACTGCCTCATAGGGTTTGTAAGGCTATAATCTTAACAGAAGCTGACTGCCACATCTTTCTCCCAGAGTTGCTGGTGGGTTCGTACCACCGACTTTTCAGTTAGCAGCTGAGTGCTTAACCAGTGTACCACCAGGACTCTTTGACCTCCAGAACGATAGGATGATAATTATAGGATAATAAATCTGAGTTGTTTTAAGCCAACAAGTTCATGGTAGTTTGTTATAGCGGCAATAGGAAAATAATGCATTGACAGAATTTTTCTAACATGAAAATAATTAAAATGGGATGTTATATTTTAGGTAATATTCAGGAGAGTGTCTTTAAATACTGAAAGCATGTGAAAAAAAGAAATGAGCACTGAAAGTACAAGTCATAAGAGAAAATACTGGTAAATTGAATTTCATCAAATTAGAAACTTCTGTTCTTCAAAAGAAACTATTAATAAAAAAAGAAGCTACAGACTGGGAGAAAATATTACACACATACATTTCATAAATGACCTGTGTCCAGTTTAAAAACTCATCCAAATCAATAAGGCAAAGAATATAATTTAAAAAAGGAATAAATTTTGAAGAGATACTTCACCAAAGAAGGTATATGAATAGCCAATGAGCACATGAAAAGATGCTCAACATTATTATTCACTAGGAAAATGCAAGTTAAAACCACAATGGGATACCACTTCATACACACTAGAATGGCTAAAATGAAAAAGATCGATAATACCAAGTGCACGCAAGGATGTGGAGCAACTGGTATTTTCATACATTGCTGGTGGGGATGTAAGATAGCATAACCACTCTGGAATACAGTTTGGAAGTTTCTTATACAGCTAAACATACACTTACCACATGACCCAGCAATGCTGCACCTAGACGTTTACCAAAATAAATAAATATATATGTTCACACAAAGATCTGGATATAAACGTTTACAATGGTTTTATTTATAATCACCCATACTGAAAACAACTTACCAACTGGTGAATTGATTAACAAGTTGTGGTACATTCATACAATGGAATAACACTCAGGCATAAAATGGAATGAACTACAGATACTTGTAACAATATGGATGCCTCTCAAAAACATGCTAAAGTGAATGAAGCTAGATACAAATTACCACATACTGTATGATTCCGTGTGACACTCTAGGAAAGGCAAAACTACAGTGATGCAAAGCAGATCGATGGTTGCCAGGGGCTAGGGATGGGTGGGGGGGAGTCCCTAGGTGGCACTAACGGTTAAGCACTGGACTACTTAGCAGAAAGATTGGTGGTCGAAGCCACCTAGAAGCCTCTCAGAGGCCAGGCTTGGGGATCTGCTTCTGAAAAGTCACGCCTTGAAAATCCTATGGTGCAGTTCTACTCTGATACACATGGGGTCACCATGAGTCAGAATCAACTTCACAGCAACATACAACAACAAGGGATAGGAGAGGTAATTACAAAGGGACTAGGGAACTTTTGGGGATGACACAAAAGGTGGCATTGCTTGGTTGCGGTAGTGGTTACATAACTAGAACTATATATATATGTAGATATATATATATATGTAGATATATATTTGTAAAAACTTCTTGAATTGTACCCTTTAAAGGGCGTATTTTCTTGTGCATAAATTATACCTTAATAAACTTGATTTAAACTCCCTTCCCACCCCCCACCCCCCAATGCATACACAGTACATGGTTTAAGGAACAGACTGACCCACCTCCCAAATGTAATCTTTCTCAAGAAAATACAGATTCTTAAATATATAAGGGCAGAAAACCCATATGCATGTAAAGCTTTATAATTTCTGCTCATATATTAAAATTCAGCTGTAGTGTATACTTCCTAAGCTGGCTTGTTGAATAAATGTAAAACTTAAAAAAAAGGATATTTTAATTAAATATAGGAATCCAGTGATGAATTAAGATAACCGGAAAGAAAAACAGGCAAATGTTCTCACATCATCTCATTTGAAAAAACAAAAAAGCTCTTGGATCAACAGTTTTATGCCCAATGAATAGTATATTGAGAATTACACAATTGCGTGCTGAAATGAGTGTAATTTATCTTGCTCAACATTCAGGAATAGACTTTTTTACTAAAAAGGGAAACATTTTCATGCTTGTTAAGTGCTCTAAGCTCCTCAGAGAGAAAAATATTAAGTACAGGGTATTATAATTTCATGAGCTTTGGGCTTAGTTTGACAGTCATTACAGTTGTTCCATTTCTAATTCCCAGGATTGCCTCCATAAAGTGCATCTTTTGTATGCGCATTTGAAAGTCATTAAAAGCCCACACTCATTTTGGAATCTGGACATTGAACTTGTGAGAAGGCAACTATTTTGCCCAAATGACTTTGCACAGAGGGGGTCAGTCCCAGTGAGAGCTCTTGGTGTGGTGTTTTCTGTAGTACGCAGGGTCTCAGTGACTCCCCGTGAATTACTTACGTGAGAGAGACTTAAAATTTATTATTATTATTATTTATTTTGGGGACAGCTTTTTTGGGAATATAATTTGACAAGGAACTATATTCTTATTCTATAACCTGAAGGTTGTAATAGGAACATCAACAGATGAGAAAATTTTACTTTTATTTGACTTACTATATTTCATAATCTAAGGAGGAAAAAAGCCAAGTCCAATTCTTTTGTTGATATCTTTCAAATTATTGCGTATTTTATGTGTAAATGCAATCTGTTTCTCAGTATTTTAATAAGCATTTCTTCCTCTCCCCTTGAGGGATTGTGATGGTAGTCAATACCCATAAACTATAAAGACGGGGCAGGATGTTTCATCTCATTAAGATGCCAGGCAACCAGGATTCCTCAGTCGTCCTTCTCACATCTGATTTGTGCTCCTCAGTTTTGACCTTTAAGGCCTTCAAAGCTTTGCAAACGCATCACAGGTCCCCAGGGCACATAATTAAGTAGGTCACATGCTTGTTATTGCATGTTAGTACTTGCCTTTCAACATACGTTTCCTCTGTTTCACTGTGGGAAAATTCTCTTTTTCATGAGACATTCTTGGGTAAGTTCTTGGCGCTTTCTACAGAAAAAAAAAAGTCCTTGATATATTGTGGGAATACTTAAAGTCGTTTGGGATTTAATCAGACAGGAGAATAATTGCTCTCATATTTTTTAAAGAGTAGAGTCCACTCATACTAATTGCAGTACTGCCTTAGGCTTATGCTGCTAGAGAAAGAGTTCTCAAAGATAATAATTTTAGTTGTACCCTTTGCAAATTGAAGTATGTCGATAGTTTTTGAATAAAATGAAATCTATACAGTGTAGTAATGAATTAAAAAAAACCATTTAAAATCTATTTTTATAATCTTTGACATTAATAAGCAGGTTTGTCTGAATGCCCATCTGTGCGATAGAGTCTATCAATGCCTCCTGGAAATAGCATTTACTATGCATGCTGTAGGATTTTTCAGCCAAATAAATAAATATGCATGCTGTAATTGTTTATAATTTTGCTTTCATAACTTTAATAACTGAGTGTGAATTTTTAGCAACCAGATAAAACTTCATTTTGCTGACTGTAATTACTCAATAGAGATTTAAAAATATTTAGTATAAGTAGATTTTTAAGAAAATCAAGATTACCAGCTCTGCCCCCCATCCCATCATCACAATCCTGATCCTTTCTTTGCCAATCATGTCAAGTTTCTCCACCCAAGAAATTAGCTAGGTTAACCTCGGATGAAACATTTGTGTCCCAATTAGTAGACTCACTTAATTAAGTTGGTTTGCATGACTAGAGACTTGTTCCTCCTAGTGATGCTAAAAAAGAGATAGCCACAAAAGCTAATTGAATTTTCACTTGATGTCCATGTTAAGAAATCAATAGGAGATGAGATGGTGGCAATGAAGACACAGAACCCTATAAAACGGCGCTTCTCAGGTTTAAACGTACACACAAATCACCTGGGGAGCTTATGAAAACACAGACTGTAATTCAGTAATTCTGGAGTAGGGCCTGAGAGTCTTCATTTCTAACAAGCTCTCAGGTGATGCTGGTGCCGTTTGGTCTGAGGGATCTTGTTTTGAGTAGCGAGTTTATAGACCATCACTAAATTACAGTTTACTATTTGAAAAAGTGCAGTAGGGTTGGCACGCAGTTCTGTGGCAACACCAAGGGCTGGGCTGCCTCCTTTGTTTGTAAAGGAAGGAACACCCAAGAAAAATTGTAGCAAGGCAATTTCTCTGGATCCAAATATATTAGTTTCCCTCAAAAAAAAAAAATTTTTTTTTTTTTTGTCTCTTTAGTCGCTTGCTAGAACTGTCCTGAACTGCAGCTTTTGTCTTTAGGAGGGATAACTGGTGCTGAATTCACTCTGAATGTATTGTTGGAGGTTGGTGACAATGAAATGGATATGCCTAAATGTGCTACAGAGTCCCAGGGTGGTGCAAATGGTAAACATGCTCAGCTGCTAACAGATTGGAGGTTCAAATCTATCCAAAGACACCTGGGAAGAAAGGTCTGGCAGTCTACTTAAAAAAAAAAATCAGTCGTTGAAAACCCTGGAGCACAGTTCTATTTTGACACGTCTGGGATCACCATGAGTCAGAATCAACTTGAGGGAAGCTGTTTTTTTAAATGTCTTATGAATATAGTAAAGAAGGGCTGGTTTACTGGATGGGGGGGAGGGGACTCTGTCTGTGTGTATGCTTGTGTGCCCATGTGCGGACTTCCAACTTACATGGATGGAATAATCCTGCAATGGGCTCCTTGCTTTGACTTTTTCCCCAGAACTTGGACTGAAGCTTTCATTTCCAACCTTCTTGAGTACAAGGACCTCCTTTTTAATACAGAAGAAGTTAAAGGCTTCTATTATCCACTAAAATTTCAAAATCAAAATCTTCAAAATGAATTTGGCTTTGATTAATCTTAAGATTCTCTACATAAATAATAAAACAACAACAGAAAACAGTATACTCTAAGAGGCACGTTATACGTTCAACCTATAGACAAAAGTTTCTTTCTGCAGCCCATGGTTTTGGAGCCACCTAATCAGGAACTTCCCATTTGATTGTACCACATTTGGATCACCTGTGTTGCTCTCCTGGTACCCTGGTGGCACAGTGGTTAAGAGCTTGGCTGCTAGACAAAAGGCTGGCAGTTCGAATCTTCTAGCTGCTTCTTGGAAACCTTATGGGGCAGTTTTACTCTGTCCTGTAGGGCTGCTATGAGTTGGAATTGACTCCACGGCAACTTTTTTTTTTCCCCTCTGATGTGTTGCCCTCCAGGATGACTGATTCCCTGTGAAGAGTAAAGAGCCAGAGAAGACTGGAGATGACCGGCTTACACAATATCCAGAAGAACTAGATGGCCCAGAAAATTAATATTTTTAAAATGGGAAGTAAAGGATGCTTAGCTTTTCCGTAACCTAATAAATGATGAGAAATTGGCAAAATAATTCAAACATTTCATCTTAAAAAATTCTTATGACTGCCTCAAGATATTTTTGTTTCTTTTTTTATTATCTTTGGCTGGGCGACATTTCCTTCTAAATATTAAGTCAACAAAGCCAAACAGTAGTATGTAAAGGCTTATTGCCAAGATTCTGCCACCAACAGAGGAAATTTCCATGTTTGGAAATAAATCAGATTTCAATCTGTGGTGTCCTCCCTATCTGTTTCCTTTTCTGCCTAAGTGCAAGGCTAGTCTATGTTTCCCACCCTCCAATACCATTAGCTATGGTTATGTGACTGAGTTCTGGGAATGAAATGAGGGAAGAAATGTGTTCCTTCTCTAAGACTGTCTTATAAAACCTCCCTCAGAATTCTCCATGTGCTCTTTCCCCTCGGATTACTGAATAGAGAGGACAAGAGGACTGACAGAAAGAGCCACAAGATGGAAGGAGCCTTGGTTCATGAATGACATGTAGATGGCCATCTGAAAAGGAAAATCAACATTTGACTATAGTCAGGTAGAATAAAATCTCTATTGTTGTATAATCATTTTGGATTTGTTTGTAATGTAATAAAATTACTCTGAAGAATAAGGTGGAAAATAGGAGTGAGCCTGGTGGTGCAGTGGTAAGAGCTCAGCTGCTAACCAAAAGGTCAGTAGTTCTAATCTAGCAGCTGCTCTTTGGAAACCCTGTGGGGCAGTTGTACTCTGTCCTATAGCATAGCTATGAGTAGGAATCAACTCAACAACAATGGATTTTGGGTTTTGAAAATAGGAAGTCTAATTTTGATGTCCACTCTCTCCACTGAGGAGAGGAACTAAGCTTTCATCTTTGAACATTTGGCAGAATGCCTTTTATAATTAGGTGCCCATAAACATTTGTTGAAAAGTAATGAATTTAGTGCTACTGTCCTGATCCTTCCCTTTTCCTGAGCCAGCGATCCAGAGGGTGATAACCTAAGAGCCCAACATCCTGCTCAGGTATGTATCCAGAAACGACTGGGCATTCCATTTGTAAAAACTCTTTTCTCGTATACTTTACCTATACTTGTTGCAAATGAATTCATCTGTCTTGATGAATTCACCTGTCAATATTTCTTTTGAATGGATTTCTTCTGTGGCAATCTAAAATTTTATTCAGCAACAAGAAGAGGCCTAACTTCACTTATTTGGGAATAATATCTGTTTACTGGATAGGAAGGAAAAAAAAGGATTCAAACAAACATTGGGTTCAGTTCTTATCTTCAAGGAATTTGTACTTTCTGGAAGTAGGGGGGAATTATATTTTATGATCATTTCTGGAACCTACTCTTCATACTAAAGAAGTCATAATAGCCTACTCAACCCCTCTGTTTCTTGGCAGGGGGGGCACCCTCTGGGCTGGGTGGACTATCTATAGCAGGCCTTCATCTTTGAAGACGTCTTTTTTTTTTTACATCTAGATGGTGATGGTGTGTACTGGTCAAGAAATATTTAAGTTCCTAATTAATTGTATAACGTGACAGTAAATAGTGCATAGATATTCAGATAGAAAGGGTTTCTGCTTTTTGTAAATATGTTCTTTAGACAGACAGAAGCCACTAGTGTGGCTTAAAAACAGCACAGTAAAACCACACAAGTGCCAAACATGAAGAGATGGCAACATTTAAAAGGAAAAAAAAAACAAACACATTTATGTGGGGGGATAAAAGCATGCAAAAGCATCCCAAAGAATAGAGGATATACTCCTTTGTGTATTTCTCTTCAGAGATTCTTCACCTAGAGTATTCTTTGTCTCTGTGAAGCTTGGATCATTGTCATCATCTGTTACTGTCTATGTACATGGGATATTGACATCAAACCCAAAACCAAATCAAACCCGTTGCTGTTGAGTCGATTCTGACTCACAGAGACCCTACAGAACAGAGTAGAGCTGCCCCATAGGGTTTCCAAGGAGCACCTGCAGGATTCAAACTGCTGACTTTTTGGTTAACAGCCAAACTCTTAACCACTACGCCACCAGGGTTTCCAGTACTGACATCAGGGCTGCCTTTTGAATAGAGTAAATGGAAACACCATATGTCTACCTGATCAGACCCAAAACCTTGAATTTATCCTCATGTCTTCTCATCCTCTCATACCTATGCCCAGTCTGTCAGGAAATCCTGACTGGCTCTACCTTCAAAACATGTCTATCACCTATCCACTTTCCTCACTTTGACTGCTGCCATTTTAGTCCAAGGTACCATCAACTTTTGCTTCGGTTACTGCAGTAGCTTCCTGACTGGTCTCCCTGCTTCAGCACTTACATCTCTATACTTTGTGTTCCTTACAGCAGCCAGAGTAAACCTTTCAGATCATGTAATTCCTTAGGTAAATTCTGCAATGATTTCCCAATTTCTGATAGCCTACAATGGTCTATTATGATATATGGACCTCTCTGATTTCATCTTCTAGCACTTTCCTCATGGTCCACTCCATTCCAGCTGAATTGGCTACCTTGCTTCTCTTCAAACACACTGAGCATGCCCTTGTGTTAAGCTTTAATATCTACTGCCTTTAATGCTCTTCCCCCTGTGCATTTGTTAAGGTATGACAGCTGCTATAATAAATAGGTCCAAAAGTCTGTAATGCCCTAAACAGAGTACACATTTTCTTTCTCATGTAAAGTGTGGGGCAGGTGAACAGCACAGTGGGGAGTTCTTCCACCGGGCTGTCATTCTGGAACCCAGACTAAAGGAGGTTCTTTTATGTTTAACATGAAGCTTCCAAGGTTGCTCTAGACAATAAACCATTAGAGCCACCCAGAAGGAGAAACGAGTACGGTACGGAGAAGTTCGTGTGGAAGCTTTTTGTTGGACAGGCTGAAAACTCAGTCATCACCTCCATTCGCCATTCCTTGCCTGGAAACCAGTCACATGGCCAAAGCCAACTACAAGGCAGCTGAGAAATATAGGTCAGTGTATACCAGGAAAGTAGAAAGATTTTGATAAGAACCTAACTGCTTCTGCTATTCCTCAGTAGCCAAATGGATTTCTCTGTCACTTTCTTTAGGTTTGTTCTTAAATATCATGGATGCCCCTGTACTTACTGTTCCTTTTCCCTGCTTTATTTTTCTATATAGCAGTCATTGTTACTAAATATTTGTTCTTTATTTTAAAAAGTTATTTATCTCCTGTAGTGGCTTGAATTGTGCTCTGCCTCCCTTGCAAAAAAAAAAAGATATGCCACATCCCAATATCCGAACAGCAACAGGAAAACCGAACCAACTCATAGCAACCCTATAGGACAGAGTAGAGCTGCCCCATAGGGTTTCCAAGGCTGTAAATCTCTACGGAAGAAGACTGCCACATCTTTCTCCACGGAGCAACTGGTGGATTCCACCTGACGACCTTAGGGTTAGCAGCCATGCACTTAACTACTGCATCACCAAAGCTTCCTTCCTAGAGTTGAAAACCTGCAAATGTTATCTTATTTGGAAAAAGGATCTTTGTAAATGTAATTCAGTTCAGAATCTTGAGATGAGATCATCGTAGATTGATTGAGTGAGGCCTAAATCCATTGACAAGTGTATTTATAAGAGAAATAGAGAAGACATAGAGTAGAAAGCCATGTGAAGATGGAAGCAGAGATTGGATTTATGCAGCCACAGTCAAGCAATGCCTGAAACTACCAAAAACTTCAAGAGGCAAGGAGGGATTCTCCTCTTGAGCCATCACAGGGAGCACGGCCCTGCCAATACTGTGATTTCAGACTTCTGGCCTCAACTGTCGTGAGAAAAGAAATTTCTGTTGTTGTAAGGCACCCAGTTTGTGGTAATTTGTGACGACCACCCTAGGAAACTAATACATTTCCCCTTTACTTTACTTAAGCTCCTGGGAGACTGGGATTTTGTTTGGTTTAGTGCTGCATCTTTCAGCACATAGGAATGATAATTGAGTATTTGTTGAATGAATGAATGAATAAAAATAGAGAAATGTATTTCCAGCCTACTCAGAAGATATAATTTCATTTTCAAATAGCTTTTGTGGCCTTATGAGATTGTCTGCCCAGAGGATCATTTTGCTTCTTTGTTCTCATTTTGAGGCAGTAGTGTGTAATGGTGAAGAGCTGAGGCTATGAACTCCCACAGACCTGGCTTAAGACTCTGGCTGTGGGATCAGTGGCAAGTGCGATACTGAGCAAGTTAATTAATATTACTAAGCCTCAATTTCTGCATTTGTAAAATAGGCTACTCCTGCATAAGATGTTGAGAGGATTAAATGAGATAATATAAACACACTCAGTATATATATATGTATAAAAATACATGTATAAATACATGTATAAATATATATACACACACACACTCAGTATAATGCTTGGCTATGTAAGTTCATCGTAAATTATTACACTAATTGTTATAATTACTTATGATTAATATGCAATACCCTAAATTTTACAAATTCAAGTGTTTTATTTACAAACGTCTTTGAAATGACATCCATTTTAACATTTCTTTATTTAAGGAATCTCAATCAAGAAAGTCCGGCCGAACCACGAAATCCCCTACTGTGCTATGTCAGTATTTACATCTTTATTTCTATGTACCACATATAAGCCGTCATAATCTTGCATTAAATATATGCAAATTGCTGGAAATTCCAAGTTGTAAAATAAAATTGGCCTGATCTGATAACAGGTGCCTTGTCTCACTCTCTGTCTCAAGGAGACTGGCCTCCTGCCCCGCTGCCCTTTAGTGTATGGTGGTCAACATGATCTGTCAGTCTTGTTATCTCATGAAAATAAATGATCGCTGTGCTGTTTGCGCTGTTATTTAGTGCTTAAAGATCACATATTGATATTATGTGTTACAGGTATAATACAACTTCTCAAAAACACAATTATTCATTTGCATGCATTAGCATAACATTGAAGCACAGACAAAAATTCATGAGCTACTGTATCACCATTGCAAAAAAAAAAAAAAAACTTGAAGGAAGATCTTTAAGAATATGAGGAAGTGTCACAAATGATATGATCTTATACACAGAAAACCCCAAAGGATCCACAAAAAATCTACTGGGACTAATAGAAGATTTCAGCAAAGTAGCAGATACAAGACAAACACAAAAATCAGTAGGATTCCTTTACAACTGCAAAGAGAACTTTGAAAAGGAAATCACCAAATCAATACCATTTTCACTAGACTCCAAGGAGATAAAGTACTTAGGAATAAATCTAACCAGGGATGGAGAAGGCCTATACAAACAAAACTACAAAACATTACTGCAAGAAACCAAAAAGAGACCTACATAAGTAGAAAAATACCATGCTCATGGATAGAAAGACTCAATATTGTGAAAATGGCAATTCTACCCAAAGCAATCTACAGATACATGCAATCCCGATTCAAATTCCAACAACAGTCTTTAATGAGTTGCAAAAACTAATCACAAACTTTACATAGAAAGGAAGAGACCCCTGATAAGTAAAGCAATACTGTAGAAGAAGAACAAAGTGGGAGACCTCAAACTACCTGATTTTAAAACCTATTATACAGCCATAGTAGTCAAAATGGCCTGGTAATGGTACAGCAATAGACACATAGACCAATGAAACAGAAGTGAGAATCCAATCCATCTGTGAGGAGCTGATATTTGACAAAGGCCCAAAATCTGTTAAATGGGGAAAAGACAGTCTCTTTAAAAAATGGTGCTGGCATAAATGGATATCCATCTGTAAAGAAATGAAGCAGGACCCATACTTCACACCATACACAAAAACTAACTCAAAAAGGATCAAAGACCTAAATATAAAATCTAAAACAAGAAAGAGCATGGAAGAAAAATAGGGACAACACTAGGAGCCCTAATACATGGCATAAATAGTATACAAACCATAACTAACAATGCACAAACACCAGAAGAGAAACTAGATAACTGGGAGCTCCTAAATATGAAACACTTATGCTCATCAAAAGACTTCCCCAAAAGAGTAAAAAGAGAACCTACAGACTGGGGAAAAAAATTTTGGCTACAGCATATCCAATAAGTGTCTAACCTCTAAAATCTACAAGATACCACAATACCTCAACAATAAAAAGACAAGTAATCCAATTAAAAAATGGACAAAGGACTTGAACAGGCACTTCACCAAAGAAGATATTCAGGTGGCTAACAGACACATGAGGAAACACTCTCCATCATTAGCCATTAGAGAAATGCAAATCAAAATTTCACTGAGATACCATCTTGCCCTGACCATAATGGCACTAGTCCAAAAAACAAAAAATAACAAATGTTGCAGAGGTTATGAGGAGACTGGAACTTTTATACACTGCTGGTGGGAATGTAAATTGGTTCAACCACTTTGGAAAACGATACAGCGCTTCCTTAGAAAGCTACAAATAGAAATACCATACGACTCAGCAATCGCATTTCTAGGACTATGCCCTAGAGAAATAAGAGCTGTCACACAAATAGACATATGCACACCCGTGTTCATTGCAGCATTATTTGAAATAGCAAAAAGATAGAAACAACCTAAGTGGCTATCAACGCATGAATGGATAAACAAACCATGGCACATACACACAATGGAATACTATGCAACAATAAAGGGCAACGATGAATCAACAAAACGTCTCACAACATGGATGAATCTGGACGGCATTAAGCTGAGTGAAATAAGTCAGTTACAAAAGGACAAATATTGTATGAGACCACCACCATACGAACTCAAAAAAGGTTTACTCACAGGAAAAAGGATTCTTTGATGGTTACAAGAGGGGAGGGGGGAGGGAAATCACTAACTAGATAGTAGGCAAGTGTCAACTTTGGTGAAAGGAAGGACAACACACAATATAGGGGAAGTCGGTACAACTGAACCAAAGCAAAAGCATAGAAGTTTCCTAGACACATTCACTTTGAGGGACTGAGTGGCTGAAGCTGGGGTCTGAGGCCTATAGTCTTGGGTAACATCTAGGTCAATTGGCATAACAAAGTTTATTTAAAAAAATGTTCTACATCCCACTTTGATGGGTGGTGTCTGGGGTCTCAAAAGCTTTTGAGTGGCCACCTAAAATACGTTAATTGGTCCTATCCCACCTGGAGCAAAGGAGAATGAAGAAAACCAAACACACAATGAAAATATTAGCCCAAAGGACTAAAGGAACCACATGAACCAGAGACTCCACCAGCCTGAGACCAGAAGAGCTAGATGGTGCGTGGCTACCACCAATAACCACCCTGACAGGGATCACAACAGAGAGTCCCAGACAGAGCAGGAGAAAAATGTAGAACAAAATTCAAATTCACGTAAAAAGATCAGACTTACTGGTCTGACAGGGGCTGGAGGAACACCCAAAATATGGCTCCTGGACACTCTGCTAACCCAGAACTGAGACCATTCCTGAAACCCACTTTTAAGACAAAGATTAAAAATCCTTTGCCATTGAGTTGATTCTTGCTCATATCGACCCTATAGGACAGAATAGAACTGCCCTATAGGGTTTCCAAGGAGCAGCTGGTGAATACGAACTGCTGTTTTTTGTTTAGCAGCCAAAGATTAAAAAAAAAAAAGATTAGACAGGCCTATATAACAAAAAAAAAATAACACACTTGAGGAACGTGCTTCTTAGTTCAATCCAGTACACGGGATCAAATGGGCAGCTCCTGTCCAAAAGCAGGACGAGAAGGCAGGAAGGGACAGGTACTGGATGAATGGACACAGGGAACCCAGGGTAGAAAGGGGGAGTATCCTGTCACACTGTGGGAATTGCAACCAATGTCACAAAACAGCCCGTGTATAAATTTTTGAATGAGAGATTAACTTGAATTGTAAACTTTCACCTAAAACACACACACACACAAAATATGTTTATATATGTATACATATATTAGGACGTGGTTGGTAATAAAATTGTGGAGTATTGCCAGAGAAGGGGGCAAGGAAGGTGATGTTTTTAGAAGGCAAGATAAATGCTCTTGATAAGTTTTATTATTTTGTTTATTGGACATAAAAATATTAGACTTTCATAGATTTACTCTCAACTTCAATCCCTTTAACTTAAATTTTCCTCTAAGGTCATAAATTTCTCAACAGGGAGGGAAAATAATCCTTGGGTTTGAAGACAATATATGGCACTTAGAATATGATCTCAGCTCCTTACCCTGGCTGACGAAGTCTCCCTGCTCTATCTCCTGAACGCTCTTCCGTCCCCCACCAGGCTCTGTGGCAGCAGCTATATTTCTGTTCCTCAGGGTTAGTTTCGCCCTAGAGCATTTGCACTAGCTGCTTCCTATGCTTTGAAATGTACTTACCCTGATCTTTGTATAACTGAATTCTTTAGGTACTTCCCCTAAATTTCTGCTTGCTCATTATTCTGTTTTTAGTCTTTGCTTAAACCAACCAGACCAAAACTATCGCCAACAAGACGATTCCGACTCATAGGGACCCTGTAGGACAGAGTAGAACTGCCCCATGGCGTTGCCAAGGAGTGCCTGGTGGATTTGAACTGCCAACTTTTTGGTTAGCACCTGTAGCACTTAACCACTACGCCACCAGTGTTTCCAGCCTTTGCTTAGCATTGATAATTCTCTTGGGGTGTGTGTGTACGTGTGTTTGCCTATCCATTGATAAACTGGTTATACCCCCCACTACCACCACCATTAGAATCTACCAGATGCCATAGCGTCAGCTCAGACTCATGGTGTCCCTGTGTGTGTCAGAGAACTGTGTTCCATAGGATTTTCAATGGCTAATCTTAGAAAGGAAGGAGATCTCCAGGCCCGTCTTCTGAGGCACCTCTGGAGGGACTCAAACTTTCTACCTTTTGGTTAGCAGTCAAGCATGCCAGCATTTTGCACCACCGAGGGATTCCTGGTTAGAGTATAAGCCCAAGAAAACAAGACCTTGTCTGTCTTGTTCCTTGCAGTATACTCCAAGCCTAAAACATTTCTTAGTACCTTGTAGATGCTCAATAAATACATATTAACTATAATCAAGGCAAAAGATGCCTACACATTTATTTTATTGATAGTTTCTCATTTCAGTCCTAGATATTCTAAATTCTCATTTCCAAATTCAGTTCTATATATCTAAAAAATTCTGATTTATGGTACTATAGATGGCACTGGGTTTAGAATGATTCATAGTATTAAAAAACAAAACCTATTGCCATAGAGTTGATTTCAACTCACGGCGACCCTTTAGGACAGAGTAGAACTGCTCCATAGGGTTTCCGAGGAGCAGCTGGTAGATTCGAACTGCTGACCATTTGGCTAGCAGCTGACCTCTTTGCCACTGTGCCACCAGGGCTCTAATATACAACGTTAAAAACCAAACTGGTTGTCGTCAAGGCAATTCCGACTCACAGTGACCCTACAGGACAGAATAGAACTGCTCCATAGGGTTTTCAAGAAGCAGCAGGTGGATTCAAACTGCTGACCCTTTGGTTCGCAGCCATAGCTCTTAACCACTGTGCCACCAGGGCTCCATATACAATATGCAATATTAGCAGGTAATATTTAGGTACAGAAAATCAGTATACACAGGTGTTGGCCATTAAGGTGGGAGAGGGGTGCAATTGGAGAGTATTTGACAAGGGGACACAGTAATTACAGAATAATGTCTTGCTATCAGCATCTCTTCTACCCTGACGTTCCAGAGGGAAGTACATGCAGAGAAAGAACACTGGTAAAGGAGAGCCAAGGACAGCTGTATAACTGGTGGTGCTAGTACCTCCAATCCCAGAGCCTGCTGGTAATATATACTACAGCAATTTACTTATGTCCATAGCCTGAAGTGTATGTGGAAGAAGGGGTACCATCTGATGGCTCTATCTTCTCAGATATAAATCTTGGAATCTTAACACTCTGTGGCCAGCAACATAATACAAATGACAGAGAGTGTCTGAAGAGCTGAGAAATGGGACCCCAGCTAGAGCACCTTTAGTATGGGAGAGGTCCCTTGCTCTTTTACTCTTCCAGACACAGGGAGCTAGAAAGAAGAACCACACCTAGTAAGTACATCTTTATACAAACTGTGGGCAGGTTCTTAAAAAGTTATACATCTACCAGATGACGCAGCAACCCCACAACTAGGATTTACCCAAGATAAATGAAAACACATGTTCATACAAAGACTTACGTTCAAATGCTCCTAGCAGACTTATTCTTAACAGCTAAAAACTGAAATGTCCACCAACTGGTGAATGGATAAACAAATTTTGTATATCCACATAATAAAACACTACTCAGCAATAAAAAAGAACCAGTGATACATACAACATCATGGATGAATCTTAAAAGCATTACATTGAGTGGAAGAAGCCAGAGAGAATAAACGATTTCATTTATATGATATTCTGGAAAAGGAAAAACTATAGAGACAGAAAGCAGAGTGGTGGTTGCCAGATGCTGGGAGGTGGGGAGAAGGGAGGTGATTGGACTGCAAAGCTTCGTACAAGGGAATGTGCAATTTTTGTGGTGAGAAATATTCAAAATTGTGATAGTGGTGGTGGATAGACAACAGTATACATTTGTCAAAGCTCATCAAAGTGCATACTTAAACCTGGTGAATTTTATTGTATATAAATCATACCGAAATAAAGATGATATAAGTATATATATCACTATGAGTCAAAATCTACGCAACAGCAATGGATCGTAATAGCTATACATAGCCCTATAAACACTCTGGAATTTGACGCAAAAATATTACCATTTCTTCATTTTGGGACGATAGGGAGCGGGAGGAAGGGGGCCACAGGCATTTTCCTCCCATTGAAAAGAACAGCCTCTGGGGCATGTCCTGTCACAATCACAATGGGTGACAGACTTAACTGTTTCACTCAACATGGGTCTGAATGGGGCTTCTCATTTCACATTTTAGAATTACAGTTCTTCTTTGTGGTCTTCAATGACCTGTTTTCTGGATAGATTTTTTTTTTTTTCCTTTTAAATAGGGTTGGGGAATGGGCCAGGGGGCATGAGAGAGAGAATGGGGACCTGAGAGGTTATGCTCTTGCTATGAAACAGGAAATGTGTAGTCAAGGATTTTCATGGCTTCTGTGAGTAAGTTGTGACCAGAACTTGGTGTGTCTTGACCTGATGGCGCCCCTTACATATTTGAGAGTGTTCGCACCATGAATACCTCATTTTCACAAAGAACCCAGTATATGGTAATCCGGGTAGTCAGCATATTTTTATACCAAGGATTTTAGGAGAATCCCTTTGATCTTCTTACACCTCTAAGTTGGGCAGGAAATTCTTCTGATAGTGAATTTAGTTAGGAACAGGGTTCTGGGTAAATACTATTGTTTTAGGTCTTAGAGAAAAGGTTGCTTGAGTTTTAGCTTCAACACAGCAGAAGAATTTAATAACAGATGATGGATGACAAAACCATGAATTTATTTTTTGGACTACATTTTTCTTCAACCATCCAATCTTTGTACTCAGGTACTGAGAACTAGCACAAATCTTTGTACCTAAACTACCTACATTAAGTCATTGAAAATCACTACAAGGAAAGTAAAAAATGTCAAGTCAAGCCAGGGTTGACACATGGTGCCTAAGTGAGACATTCCCTGGTGTACTGAAGTACTTCTCTCAGCCCCTAGTGGGTATTCATTCCCTAAAACAAGACACGCTACTCTAGATTTACTGGAGCTGGTAAAGCTATAGCCATTTGGGACCAGAGATATCGTCAGTTAAATAAACAAAGCTTACAGTTATCCCTTCCCCCTCTCCCCTGAAGAAGTAAGTAGACACATATGTGCTTTGTTTTTCTGTCATAAATATAAATTTTCAAATATGTGGGAAATGTTTTTATTCTATATTTGTGATTCTTGACTTTGAAAAATGATTAGTAATTTTGCTTTTAAAGCTGAACAATGTTGGGAAGAATATTATTCCTGTCCCATTCTGCTAAATTTGAAAAAAAAAAGGAAGCAGCTATTTCTAAGTAAGGCTTCCAAGCAAGAGTCGACTGCACCCAGGCCAAACTCTATCCAAGCTGGGCTGGTTCCGCCATCTAGTGACTTTCCTCCTGAACTACATTGGAGGGCATTAGTTTGGTAGGCTCAAGCCCTGAGTGTTAATTTTAGCTTAATGTATCATAGCATTGGTCTTCACCTCTCTTCATTCCCACCCACTACCTGTGTGATCGTGGGAAAATTATTTACCATTTCTGTGACTCAGTTTCTTCACCTGTAAAGTGGGGGCAAGCACCTACCTCAAATGGTTTTAAGGAGGCTCGTGTAAGTCCTGAATAAAGATTCGTTAATGTTGTTGTTATACTTAAATAACTATAATTATGCAAGTCCAAAACTGGAAAAAAAAAAAAAAATAGGCCAGAGCATGGGAAATCAAGTAACAGATACGCGAGTATTTCAGAACAAATTGAGTGTATAGTAGTTAACGCCTGGAACAGGATCAAACCTTATTTAGGCTTTTTGTGTACACTGCCAACAAATATATTATGCAATTGCCTTATTCCAAGTCTTTCCTCACCTCGTATGAATGTTCCCATTATAGCAGAAAACATTTCTCTGTGCGCATTTTAACACTGTTCTTCCTCTTTCTGGTACCTCCTTTTCTGGAATATTCTCCCTCACAATTTTATACTTCTCAGTCCTTAAATCCCACCACGACGTCAGCAACTCACGCACACCCCTCTAGTGCCGCGCATCGCAGTTTAATCCTCTGTAGGCCTTCACTTTCATCTCCACTACAGCACCTGACACAGACAGACTGTGCTGGAGAGAATTGGGAAGAGGGCGTATGTAGCTGCACAACTAGACTGTGAGGGGCCTTCTGTGAGATATTGTATACTATCTGTGCATCGGTCCCTCCCCCACCCCAAAGCCTAACACAGAGATTTCACACAATAGGTGCTCCACATAAACTTGCTGAATTAAAGTAAAAGGTTAGAAGAGACCTTACTGCAACATTTCAGGAAGACTGACTCATAGACTTACTCTATGTTGGCCTAAACTGGCCTGATGGTTTCAATAGGCAGGTTTACTCTGTCAATACGTGCATTTTGAATTTTAAAAATTTAAAAGGATTTTTGTAATAATAATAATGAATTTCATTAAAGAACATTTGGAAATTACTAAAAAATAAAGAAAAAATCATGACTTCACCACTCAAATAGTATCAATATTTCAATGTTTTTCAGTGTTTTTTTCTGTATATTGTTATTACCTGGATGTGAGCCTCATCAATTTGCAGCTTTATACCCTGATTTTTTATTTAACATATTGTAAATATTTTCCCGTGATACTATATGCACTTTAAAAACATAAATTTAAAGAACCAAATTCCACTAAATAAATGTACCACAGTTTACTTAACATGGTTATACTTTAGTCATTTAGCTTGTTTGTAATTTTTTTTAGCTGTTATATGTAATACCACAAAATAAGTCTTTGGGCATGAAGATTTTCTTTGCCTAGGATGATATATTTTCATGAGTCCTACAAGTAAAATCCCTCTTGACTGTCTCATTATAGTAAACCTTGATGGACCAGGAGCTAGAATATTATAATAAACTGAAGGTCCTGTCAATAGAAGGGTAACCAGAAAATGGTTTTTGACTTGTGATAGCTCCAGGCCGCTATTATGAGCTTTGACTGCCCAAAGCCTATTGCAGATGTGAAGAAAGGCATTAGAAGATTAGACTGCACAGGCATGGATGCAGACTGCCTTTTAAAACCATTCCCCAGTATTAAATTGTTTCCTTGTTTTTTCATGTGTGTGTGTGTCATTTCATTTTAAAAGTGAAACACTTAGTTCCAATGCAAGTTACCTGACTTTACATCATTCTTCCATGAAGAAATCTTTTGGTTTGTAAATTTATTCTTGTATAAATTTGTTTATTGCACACGTATTTATGGAATTTTACTATATCGCATACTTGTACTAGCTGTTAACTACCACAGATGAATAATGTTTTCTTTTATTGTAGTTTAGATGAAGATTTGCAGAACAAACTAGTTTCCCATTAAACAGTGAGTACATGTATTTTTTTATGACATTGGTTAACAACCCCATGACATGTCAGCACTCTACCTTCTTGATCTTGGGTTCCTTATTACCAGCTTTCTTGTCCCCTCCTGCCTTCTAGTCCTTACCCCTGAGCTGGTGTGCCCTTTTAGTCTCATTTTATTTTACGGGCCCGTCTAATCTTTGACTGAAGGGTGAACCTCAGGAGTGACTTCATTACTGAGCTAAAAGGGTGTCCAGGGGCCATTCTTTCAGGGTTTCTTCAGTCTCTGTCAGGCCAGTAACTCTGGTCTTTTTTTGTCAGTTAGAATTTTGTTCTACATTTTTCTCCAGCTCTGTCCGGCACCCTCTATTATTATCGCTCTCAGAGTAGTCAGTGGTGTTAATCAGGCACCATCTAGTTGTACGGGACTCAGTCTGGTAGAGGCTGTGGTAGATGTGGTCCATTCTTCCTTTGGACAAATATTTCCCTTGTATCTTTAGTTTTCTTCATTCTTCCTTGCTCCTGAAGGGGTGAAACCAGTGGAGTATCTTAGATGGCCGCCCATAGACTTTTAAGACCCCAGACGCTACTCACCAAAGTAGAATGTAGAACATTTTCTTTATAAACTATGTTATGGCAATTGAACTAGATGTTCCCCGAGACCATGGTCCCCATAGCCCTCAGCCCAGCGATTCGGTCCCTCAGGGAGTTTGGATGTGCCTATGGAACTCCCACGACCTTGCCTTTACAAGTTGTGCTGGCTTCCCCAGTACTGTGCATTGCCTTACTCTTCACCAAAGTTATCACTTATCTGTTGTCTGTTTAGTGTTTTTCCATCCCTACCCCTCCTCTCCCTCATAACTATCAAAGATTGTTTCTTTTTGTGTATAAACCTTTTCATGAGTTGTTACAATGGTAGTCTCATACAATATTTGTCCTTTTGTGATTGACTTATTTCACTCAGCATAATGCCCTCCAGATTCACCCATGGTACGAGATGCTTTGCAGATTCATCACTGTTCTTTATCATTGAGTAATACTCCATTGTGTGTATGTACCACAGTTTGTTTATCCATTTATCTGTTGATGGGTATCTAAGTTGTTTCCATCTTTTTGTTATTGTGAACAATGCTGCAGTGAACATGGGTGTGCACATGTCTATTTACGTGATGACTCATTTCTCTAGGATATATTCCTAGGAGTGGGATTGCTGAATCATATGGTACTTCTATTTCTAGCTTTCTAAGGAAGCACCATGTCTTTTTCCAAAATGGTTGTATCATTTTGGATTCCCACCAGCAGTGCATAAGAGTTCCAGTCTCTCCGCAGCCTCTCCAACATTTGTTATTTCCTGTTTTATTGATTCATACCAGTAATGCCAGGGTGAGATGGTATGTCATTGTGGTTTTCATTTGCATTTCTATAATGGCTAGTGATCAAGAGCATTTCCTCATGTGTCTCTGGCGGCTTGAATGTCTTCTTTGGTGAAGTGTCTGTTCATTTCCTTTGTCCATTTTTTAACTGGATTAATTTTATATTTGTCTTTTTGTTGAACTGATGTTGGATTTTCTTGCAGATTTTAGAGATTAGACCTTTGTCTGATTTGTAATAGTCAAAAATTTTTTCCCAATCTGTAGGTTCTCTTTTTACTCTTTTGGTGAGCCTAAGTGTTTAATTTTTAGAAGATTCCAGTTATCTAGCTTATCTTCTGGAGTTTGTGTGTTGTTGGTTATGGTTTTATCCTGTTAATGCCGTGTATTAGGGTCTCTAGGGCTGATTCTATTTTTTCTTCTATGAACTTTATACTTTTTGGCTTTATATTTGGGCCTTTGATCCATTTTGAATTAGTTTTTGTATATGGTGTGAAGTATGGGTCCTGTTTCATTTTTTTGCAGATAGACATCCAGTTTTGCCATTACCATTTGATAAAAATACTATTTTTTGTCCATTTGATGGACTTTGGGTCCTTGTCAAGGATAAGGTGACCAAAGGGGGATGGAATTACTTCTGGATTCTCAATTCTGTTCTGTTGGTCAATGTATCTGTCATTGTACCAGTACCAGGCTGTGTTGACTACTGCAGCTGTATAGTAGGTTCTGAGGTCAGGTAGTGTGAATCTTCCTACTTTATTCTTCTTCAATAGTGCTTTACTTATCCAGGACTTCTTCCCTTTCCATATAAAATTAATGATTAGTTTTTCCATCTCTTTAAAGAATGTTTTCAGTATTTGGATCAGGATTGCATTGTATTTGTAAATCGCTTTGAGTAGGATAGTCATTTTCACAATGTTGGGTCTACCTATCCATGACCATGGTATGTTTTTCCATTTATGTAAATCTCTTTTGGTTTCTTGCAGTAGTGTTTTGTAGATTTCTTTGTAGAGGTCTTTTACATCCCTAGTTAGATTTATTCCTAAGTATTTTATTGTTTTAAAACCCAAACCAAACCCACTGCCATCGAGTCAATTTCAACTCATAGCGACCCTATAGGACAGAGTAGAACGGCCCAATAGAGTTTCCAAGGAGCATCTGGCTGATTTGAACTGCCAACCCTTTGGTTCGCAGCTGTAGCACTTAACCACTACACCACCAGGGTTTATAAATGGTATTGTTTTTTCTGATTTCCTTTTCATCATTCTCTTTATTGGTGTATAGAAATCCAACTGATTTTTGTATGTTTATCTTGTATCCTGCTAATCTCCTTATTCTTTCTATTAGTTCCAGTAGTTGTGGAGTTTTTTGGGTTTTCTATGTATAGTATCATATCATTGGCAAATAGGGATAGCTTAACTTCTTCATTACCAATTTGGATGCCCTGTAGTTCTTTTTCTTGCCTTATTGCTCTAGCCAGGGCTTCCAGCACAATGCTAAACAGGAGTGGTAATAGAGGGCATCCTTGTCTTGATCCTTGTCTTGTTCTCAAGGGAAATGTTTTCCGCCTCTCTCCATTAAGAATGATGTTGGCCATTGGCTTTGCATACCAAAACCAAACCAAACCCAGTGCCATCGAGTCGATTCTGACTCATAGCGACCCTATAGGACAGAGTAGAACTGCCCCATAGATTTTCCAAGGAGCTCCTGGTAGATTTGAACTGCTGACCCTTTCGTTAGCAGCCGTAGTACTTAACCACTACGCCACCAGGGTTTCCATGGCTTTGCATAGATGACCTTTATTATGTTGAGAAATTTCCCTTCTATACCTGTTTTATTGAGAGTTTTTATCCGGAGTTGGTGTTGGACTTTGTCAAATGCCTTTTCTGCGTCGATTGAGAGGATCATGTTATTCTTTTTATTTGTGTGGTGTAATCTGTTGATTGATTTTCTAATGTTGAACCATCCTTGCATACCTGGTATAAGTACTACTTGGTCGTGGTGTATTATTTTTTTGATATGGTGCTAAATTCTACTGGCTAGAATTTTGTTGAGAATTGTTTTCATCTATATTCATGAGAGATATTGGTCTGTGATTTTCTTTTTTTGTGGTGTCTTTGGTTTTGGTATCAGAGTTATGATGGCTTCATAGAATGAGTTTGAAAGTGTTGCTTCCTTTTCTATTTTCTCAAACAGTTTGAATAGTATTGGTGTAAGCTCTTCTCTGAATGTTTGGTAGAATTCTCCGGTGAAGCCATCTGTGCCAGGGCTTTTTGTTGTTGTTGTTGGAAGTTTTTTTTTTTTTTTTTTTTTTAATTACCTTTTCAGTTTCTTCTCTTGTTATGAGTCTGTTCAGATTTTCATCATTTTGTGTTAGTTTGGGTAGGTAGCATGTTTCTGGAAATGTATCCATTTCCTCTAGGTTTTCAAATTTGTTGGAGTATTTTTTTCATAATACACTGTTATGATCCTTTTTATTTCAGTTGGGTCTGTTGTAATGTCCCCCAGTTCATTTCTTATTTGGGTCATTTGCATCCTCTCCTGTTTTTCTTTTGTCAGTTTGGCCTGTGGTTTGTTGATTTTGTTGATCCTTTCAAAGAACCAACTTTTGGTTTTGTTGATTCTTTTTATTGTTTTTCTATTCTCTATTTTATTCATTTCTGCTCTGATCTTTATTTCCTTTCTTATGGTGGGTGTGGGATTTTTTTTTTTTTTTTTTTTTTGCTGTTTTATTTCTATTTGTTTGAGTTGTGTAGCTAATGTTTGGTTTGTTTCTTCTTTTTTGATGTGTGCACCTATTGCTATAAATCGACCTCTGAGGACTGCCTTTGCTGTGTCCCAAAGGTTTTGGTATGATGTGTTTTCATTCTCCTTTGATTCTATGAATTTTTTTTTTCCATCTCTGATTTCTTTTATCACCCACTGGTTTTTAAAAACCAAAAAAAAAACAAAAAAAAAAGTGGTTTTTAAGCAGGGTGTTCTTCAGTTTCCATGTAATAGATTTTTGTTGTTGTTGTTGGCCTTCCTGTTGTTAGTTTCTGCCTTGATGGAGTTGTGGTCAGAGAAGATACTTTGTATTATCTCAATGTTTTGGATTTTGTTGAGGGTTGCTCTGTAGCCTAAGATATAGTCTACTCTGGCGAATATTCCATGCGTGTTGGAAAAAAATGTGTACTTTGCAGCCGTTGGGTGGAGTGTTCTATATACATCAATGAGGTCAAGTTGGCTGATTGTGCCCTTTAGTTCTTCTGTATCTTTGCTGAGTTTCTTTGCTAGATGTTCTGTTCTTTATTGAGAGTGGTGTGCTGGAGTCTCCTATACTATTGCAGAACTGTCGATTTCTCTTTTCAGTGCTGTTAGAGTTTGTTTTATGTATTTTGGAGCTCTGTTATTGGGTACCTAGATGCTTATTACAATTATGTCTTCATGATGGGTCATTCCTTTAATCATTATATAGTGCTCTTCTTTGTCTTTGTGGTGAATTTTGTTTTAAAGTCTGTTTTATCTGAGATTAGTACTGCCACTCCTGCTCTTTATTGGTTGCTGCTTGTTTGATATATTTTTTTCCATCCTTTAATTTTAAATAAATTTATATCTTTGTTTCTAAGGTGAGTCTCTTTTAGACAGCAGATGGTAGGCCTGGGAGTTCCTTAACATTTCTTGGTGTCTGCCTTTCTCCTGTATGAATCTGTCTATTCTGCTGTTTTTATAGTACATCTCCTAGAAGCATCTAGGTTTAGGACCTACTCTGTTATGACCCCATGAACATAACAAAAGAAAATCCCTGTCCCAAACAGGGTCACATTCACAGCTACAGCGGTCAGGACTTCAACATAACTTTTGGGGGGGACACAATTCAATCTGTAACAGTCACATTAGCTTTTCAGAGTTATATTTTAGAAAGCTCACTTCAGTGTCTGGGAGAAAGATATTTTAAAGTAGAGAGTCAGAAGTCAGAGAGACCATTTGCTAGAACACAGGACAGATTCATCAAAATGAAAAACTCTTATGCATCAAAGGACTTTATCAAGGAAGTGAGGAAACAACTTACAGAATGACAGAAAATATTTGGGAACCATATGTCCGATAAAGGTTTAATATCAGAATATGTAAAGAACTCCTATAACTCAACAACAGAAAAGACAACCAAACTAAAAAATGGGCAAAGGACTTGAATGGACATTATTTCAAACAAGATATACAAATGGCTAATAAGCATATGAAAAAATGCTACACATTATTTCAAACCCAAACTCACTGTCATTGAGTTGATTCCAACTCATAGTGACCCTATAGGACAGAGAACTGCCCCATAGGGTTCCCAAGGCTGAAAATCTTTACAGAAGCAGACTGCCACATCTTCCTTCCAGGGAGCAGCTGGTGGGTTTGAACCACTGACCTTTTCATTAGCAGCCCAGTGCTTTAACCACTGTGCCACCAGGGCTCCTTCTACGTGTTAATAGAAAAATGCAAATCAAAAGCACATGAGATATCATTTCACATCCACTAAAAAAAAAACCCAGTGCCCTCGAGGATGGCTATTATCATAAAAAAAGAAAATAACAAGTATTAGTGAGGATGTAGAGAAATTGGAACCCTCACCCATTGCTGGTGGGAAGGTAAAGTGGTACAATTGCTATGGAAAACAGTTTGGTAGTTCCTCAAAAAGTTAAACATAGAATTACCATATCACCCAGCAATTCTATTCCTAGATGTCTTCTGCTGTAACAAAAATACCACAAGTGGATGGCTTTAACAAAGAGAAATTCATTCTCTCACAGTCGAGGAGGCTAGAAGTCTGAATTTAGGATGCCAGCTCCAGGGGAAGGCTTTCTCTCTCTCTCTCTCTGTCAGCTCTGGGGGAAAGGTCCTTGTCATCAATCTTTTCCTGGTCTAGAAGCTTCTCAGGACAGGAACCCTGAGTCCAAAGGACATGCTCCCCTCCTGGTTCTTCATTCTTGGTGGCATGAAGTCCCCTTGTCTCTCTGCTTGCTTCTTTCTTTTATATCTCAAAAAAGATTGGCTCAAGATACAACCTAATCTTGTAGATTGAGTCCTGCCTCACTAACATCATAGAGGTAGGATTTACAACACACAACACAGGCAAATCATATCAAATAACAAAATGGTAGATAATCATACAGTACTGGGAAACATGGCCTAGCCAAGTTGACACACATTTTTGGGGGACACAATCCAATCCATAACACTAGCTATACAGTAAGTCCCTGGATAATAAATGTCTGAAATACAGACAACTAGTACTTGTCCTTTAATGTTATGTAAATTTGCTCTCACTTTGAAACGATTGAACCAACCTCTACGCGCAAGAAATTCTTTGTCACTTGCTACATGTGCAGCTTTTAAACTATTGAAAAGCCTTCCAACATTTTCTTTCACTAAAGTAAGGATAAATGAGAACCATATGCACTTGTCCAGACTTACCTACAAATTTGACTTAAAGGCACGCTTAGGAACAGATCTTGTTTGTAACCCAGGGACCCTGTACACCTAAAAAAATTGAAAGCAGGGACTCATACAGATATTTGTAGACTAGTATTTATTGGGGCATTATATACAATAGCCAAAGTGTGGAAACAACCAAGTGTCCATCAACAGATGTACAAATAAACCGAAGGTAGTATATACGTGCAATGGAACATTATGCAGCTATAAAGATAAATGGAGTCCTGATACATGCCACAATGTGGATGGATGAACCTTGAAACATTATGATGTGATCAGATACAAATGAACGAATATTGTATGCTTTCACTTACATGAAATATCTAGAATGGGCAAATGCATAGAGACCAAAGTTTATTAGTGGTTACCAGGGATTGGGGGAAGAGAGGGACGGGGAGTTGTTGCTTAAGGAGTACCGAGTTTCTGTTTGAGGTGATGAAAATTTTAAGAACTAGATAGTGGTGGTTGGTTGCACTGTATGGTGAATGTAATTAATATCACTGAACTATACATTTAAGAATGATTAATATGTAAAATGTTTTGTTATATATATTTCACTACAATCAAATTTAAAAAATAAAAAAGAATAATACAGGACTGAGGTGTTGAGGGCCAGAACTAGAAGGTGATAGTGGAGGTTGAGAGGTTGGAAAAGTACCTAAGTACAAAGCGTGGATAAATGTATAATTACTGCAATTTTGGAAAAAGAATAGATACATGGAAGTTAAACAAAAACTATCCCGGCCTTTCAGGGATTGTTTATCCTGATGCTCTTGAGGAAGTTATCCATCTTTGGCTGGTCTTGGATGATGACATTTTTTTTCCTCAAAATCTGGCATAATTTAGCTTCTAAACACATGATAGTCTTCAATATACAAAGTAATTGTGTTTGAAAATTATTTAGCCATCTCTTCAATAAATTGCAAGATCCTGGGGGCATACAGAGATAGATAAGACTAAAAACTTTCCCTTAAAAAGCTCCCAATCAAGAAGGATTTATAAGACCCATAGCAAATAATCATCACATTGACAAAATGTACTTAATGTCCTCAGAGGTATGGACAAAACATCCTGGGAATTCAGAGGGAGGAGAGAGTGCTTCCCGTTGTGGTGTGTAGGTGAAATTCAATGACAGTTTTGAGGAAGAAGTTCTCATTTAAGTTGATCAAGTTAGATTTTCAGGTGAGTGAGAGAGTGATGGATTCCAGGCAGAAAGAAGAGATCAACAAAAAAGCCGAGGAAGACAAGTGTTGGGCATGTCTGGAGAGCAGGATATGATCTAGTTTGGCCAGAGCGGAAGGTACATACATGTAAGTGAGGAGGGAGAGGCAAGGCTGGAGAGGTTCAAAAATAGCAGGATATGAGCACTCACTGTGCAGCCGAAAATTATAGAGTCAGTATGATTGGCACTGTTCTTTTTGGAACTTAGAAGGGGTGTGGAAGTGAATTCTCTAGATGGAGCATCTGTGTAAAATTGAGAATCACTGGTTTATCAATGATCCTGGGTCCTCACACCTCAAGCAACCACCCAGTTTGGCTGCACCTGGCACATTTGAGGATGTTCAGTAAATATTTGTTAAATGAATGAATGACTTCTGTCCTTTCCTCTTTGTATATGATGGAGAAGAAGGCTTGCTTGTTAACAGACACACATCTTCCAAAGAGGTAGTCTAAAGTAATGGCTGAGAGTGTGGATTCTGGAGTCACTCTATGACTAGTCTTAGGGCCAATTATCAAGCCTCATTTATAAAATGGGGATAAAATTAAAACATATTTAACAAGGCTGTTAGAAGTCTGGAGTATAAAGCACCACACACATGTAAGCTATTGCTCTGGAGATGTCAGAATTCTAGTTTAGCAACCCAAGCTGTTTTCTTAGGCTTCTGGCACCAGCAGACCTATGAAGATATTAGTCTGCCTTATCCTCACATCTGTCTTCCTGCCATTTCATTTCGCCTCTAGAAATGCATGAGCCAAAGGATCATAAACATAAAACTCATCACTTTTCCTTGTGCTAACGGATTTAAACCCTTGTCTCATAGCAGACTTCAGTGGGCACATTCACTGGTTGTCTGTTGGCCTCTGTCAAACCCTGCAGCATGATACCCAGGCCATCTGCCCCTCACCATGGTGAGCCATATGGAATTTAGACCTCACTTCTTTGGAAAAGCCTAGCTTTTTTCTTCTATGTGTTCCCTGCTTGGCCTGACTTCCCAGGTGGATGGAATTAAGCATGGTTGCAATAATACTTTCCTTATCTTTCATCCTTGAGAGTCAATGACTTAAATTTTATTAGGAGAGCCTTTAGATAGTGCGTCTTAACATTCTTAGTAAGCAATGACCAAAAACTCGCTTCAAGCCTTGTGACATCTGTGACACAAGATAAATAATTCAGAAATCGCATTTATGTAATTCTCTCCTACAACTGTCCCTGTATTCTACAAAGGGAATTATATTACATTTTCTTCCCTTCTTTTCTGTGATACTTTAAGCTGCAGTTATCTTCTACCCACCTCAGAACAGCAGGTACAGCCACGCTGTGGTGATTAGCTCTTAATTGTTTCAGGTTATTAGCTGCACAGAAAATTATATGCAAAGTTTTGAGATATGGTTTGGCTCCTACTGTGATAATCTCAGTGAGATTCACACATATTAAGCAGGTCTCTAAACTCTTCTTGAAACTCAGAGCGAAAGTGCTTATCTCTTAAAAGTGGGAGCTTAAATTAAGCCTTAGTTTTTAAAAATAACTTCTGAGGATTTTGTCTAAATAAATAAAAGTGTAGGATTGCTTATTTAAAGATACTAAGGATTCAAAATTATTTTTAAATGGAAGAGTAGTATGAAGACGCAATCTTAGCTGATTCTCAGCAAAACCATGGGACAAGCGGATTTTCAGCTGCCTTATCGCTCCTTTTCACCCTTCTCAATTTTTGCTTGCACTATAATCCCAAGTGTGGTTATAAAACAGATTCTTTCTATCTGAAGGAAAAATACATTAACACACTAGTACGTTAGTAAAGGAGCCCTGGTGGTGCAATGGTTAACTGCTTGCCTGCTAACTGAAAGGTTGGCAGTTTGAACCCACCCAATAGCTCTTCAGGAGAAAGATGTGCCAACCTGCTCCTGTAAAGATTATAGCCAAGAAAACCCTATGGGCAGTTCTACTACGTCACATGGGGTTGCTATGAGTCGGAATCAACTTGACAGCACCCAGCAATAGTACGTTAGTATAAAGTTAATTTAAAAATGTCAGACCCTTCAAGATAAAGAATTAGCATGCTTTACAAAAGCATCCCAGAGGAAGAAATAAGGAACTAACCTTCATTTTCACCATAGGATAATTTTACTCTCCCATCCTTTTTCTTAGGCAGCGATTCTACTTCCACAAAATACAAAACCTATTTTCCCTTCAATCCTTTCCAAACCAGAGTCACCATAGTTACATTCTTATTAGCCTGATTTTTCTCATGGAATTTACTATATATTGTCATGAAATCTAGCTATTTGTGTCTAGCTTAATGAACTCAGATCAAAAGCTCAATTAAGTGTGTCTTATTCTTTCCTTGTCCAGTTTCAGGCACAGCTGCCTGGACCTCGTAAGTAAGTGTATGATAAATGACCTTGTGTATCAATGTTATAAGACACGTCATTTACACCAGAACATAAACTGCTTCTCTGTAGTTATTGCTCTGGACAAACTTAGATCTTACATTTGAACTCAGAATTTGCCTATAGTCCTATGGTTCTCAACCTTTTTGTGTTTATACGTACTTTAAAGTTCTTAAATTTTTGTTGGTCCATTTTAAGAAATGAACAAAATAAAACAAAAAAAAAACCCTAAATAATTCAGCAACAAATACAAGCTTTAGCTAATATTTTTGCAACAATGCAGCCTTCCTGGATGGTTTGGGCAGGGAGGTGCTTGGCCTTTACCCCTCCTCACCCCACAGTACTCCTCTGGCAGCAAGCCACCAGGAATAACATAGTCTAAGAACAACCTGGGTCTAGGGAAGCAAAGGCAGTTTACGTGTCTCCTAGCTTCACCCTTCAAGTAGATAACCACCCTGTATAGAAATTCAGTAGTCATCTTTGGTCAATTTGGGAGCCCTGCAACTTATTTCTTAACCACTTAGCACTATGCTAAGAGGTTGCCCTACCCAAGCTCTCTTATGTGCTCAAGAGGCAATATCCTCTCACTTTCCACTAACCACTGTTTTGTTTGGCACTGATCGTTATGCTTACCTATTCCTTGCAGTCCACCATACTCCTGTGCCACACTGCATACTCAATTTGGTATTCTGGCAGACAGCCATTGCTGTAACAGCATGAACAGTGAGTTGTGGCAAATCTGAAAGAACAAGTACAGTGCCTTGGAAAGGTTCACAGCACTCCACTGACCTAGCAGGCCAGGGGGGTTCAGCCAGTAACTGTGAAGAGGACCACTTGGTGCCTGAGACTTCTCTCAGAGTCAAGGCTTCTCTTCTCTTGATCCTTTATACCTGCCCTACCTAGGGGACTGGGTTGGGTTATCTAGGGGAAGATTCTGATTCTGTTGGCTTGAAGCTCATAGACTTTGGGGATTGGTGCTTCTCCTTCTTCTCCTTCTCCTTTTTGAGAATACTTTATGGAAAATAATAAAAAATTTAAAAAATACAACATTGGCTACAGAAATAAATATTTAGATTGAGGAAAAAATCACAACAAATTGCAAAATTTAAAAAGCTGACATGTACTCCAAACATCGTAAAATCCGGGAAAGTAATAAAGGTTTTCAAATTATTTAACTGCCTGATGCAACTCTTTAATAGTAGTTTCTTCCAGTTTTTGGCTGTATACTCTTTGCTTCTTCGTATGATAAATGATTTTATAATACTCTCTATAGAGAGCTAACTTTGCCTTTCCTCTAACATGGCTAATAAAAACATTATTATTAAGGGTTCAGAAAAGTTTCTTTCAAACGTTTCTCCCACACTGCCCAAATATTTGTGGTGCCACATGATACATTCATATCTCAGTACTGCTTTTGGCCTGGCATCCTAGTGTCATGATACTTGGTGAGTGGACACAGTGGGTGGTAAGTGCTTGCCAGGAAGCCACTCCTTCATTAGTACAGTTGATAATAACTTGAATATATGCAAAAATGACTGCCGTAAACCCCACAAATATATATCACCAAACTCAACTGTCTTAGTCACCTGGTACTGCTATAATAGAAATACCACAAGTGGATGGCTTTAACAAAGAGGTTTATTCTCTCACAGTCCAGTAGGCTAGAAGTCTGAATTCAGGGTACCAGCTCCAGGGGAAGGCTTTCTCTCTCTGTTGGCTCTGGAGGAAGATCCTTGTCATCAGCCTTCCCTTGGTCTGGGAGTTTCTCAGCACAGGAACCTCAAATCCAAAGCACGCAATCTTCTTCTGGCACTGCTTTCTTGGTGGTACGAGGTCTCTCTGCTCCCTTCTCTCTTTTATATCTCAAAAGAGATTGGCTTAAGACATTACCTAATCTTGTAGACCTCATCAATATAACTGCCACTAATCCAACTTATTACATCATAATGACAGGATTTACAACATACAAGGAAATCACATCAGGAGATAAAAATGTAGACAATCATAAAAGGGAATCATGACCTAGCCAAGCTGACAGATATTTTCGGGGGACATAATTCAATCCGTGACACCAACCAATGTATCCTCAACTCAGCTTCCCCTTAGCTGGATCCCCAAAGTCCTGTGGGCACTTTAGTACCACTTTCAGAAGGGCATATGTGACAGAGGAGAACTCTGAGTAGAGAAAGACAGTGGTCTTAACCAAATGTAGTTAGAATATATTATTTTTTTCAGATTACAAAAATGTGACATGTAAACACATTGAAGGGGTACACAAGGCTCTAAAGGTTAAACTTTACTAGTTTTGTACTCTACCTCTTTACCTTTAGGAACTAAAGGTCCAAATAAACATGAGAGAGAGAATTAGAACATATTTGTTGGAGTCTTGTCATATCACTGGGGAGAAATAAAACTTTGGTGGCAACTTTATAAAGAAAGGAAACAACTTCTTTTAAAGGACTTTAGCAGGAAGAAAATTACTGAGTCACTAAAGGTTATTGTCTTTATCTGGAAATATTTTAAAACCTTCAAGTATTTGAGTGACATGCATGTATTCAGACAAATATTTTCTTCCATAAAAATAATAATTAACTATTTGGGAGCACTGACTATATACTAATTGCTATATTAGCACTTTATGTGCAATACTTCTTTTTATTTCCATAACTATTCCGTGATTCCCTTGTATGATTGTCTACATTTTTATCTCCTGATGTGATTTCCTTATATGTTGTAAATCCTGTCACTATGATGTAATAAGATGGATTAGTGGCAGTTATATTGATGAGGTCTACAAGATTAGGTAATGTCTTAAGCCAATCTCTTTTGAGATATAAAAGAGAGAAGGGAGCAGAGAGACCTCGTACCACCAAGAAAGCAGTGCCAGAAGAAGATCGTGTGCTTTGGATTTGAGGTTCCTGTGCTGAGAAACTCCCAGACCAAGGGAAGGCTGATGACAAGGATCTTCCTCCAGAGCCAACAGAGAGAGAAAGCCTTCCCCTGGAGCTGGTACCCTGAATTCAGACTTCTAGCCTACTGGACTGTGAGAGAATAAACTTCTTTATGGACTATTCCAGATGGACACAGTGAAGCTTGAAAGCATACATAGCTAGCAAACGATTGAGCCAGAATTTAAGCTCAGAAAGTCTGAATCTAGGGCCCAGGCTCTTAACGATTACAAGCCACAGCTTTCTTTGATTGTTGAAGAGAGGATCTGGAAGGAAGAAATGTTTACCCTGAAGTACTTGAAATATTTGCACATCCTAGCCTAGATCGATGTGTGGTAAGAAAAACACACTTAGCAAAGCTGAAAGGATCCTCTTTTTTTTTTTCTCCACTGCTTGTTTGAATGATTGACTGGATTGAAGCAGCCATTTTCAACCTTTGAGGCCTTCAGAAAAAGCACATAGGCTTTAAATTCTTACATTGTTTGCTGGCTATAAAAGACACAACTTTAGCCTATTGAAAGTACCATAGTATTGTGGATACCACCCCTGACTGAGTAACCTTGGCCTCTGTTAAACTATATCACCTCTCGGAGTCACAGGTCCCTCAGTTATAAAATTAGAGAGCTACACTAAATGGCCTCTCAGGTCCTCTTCAGCACTACAATTCTTTGAAGTTCAATTGCAGTGCCAGGCTAAGTAGGAACATGCAGTGTACCTAGTACTAGAGATGTTTATCCATCTTTAGTTGCTGAAGTTATACTGTTTGGATTTGAAGCCATGGACCTCTGGCCGAGAGACAAAATCTAAACACATCTGTTGGTTTCTTGTCAGATCAGTAGAGGGCAAGAAATATTGGTGAGAACTTTTAAAAGAAAGGAAACAGAAGTACATATTTCAGACAGAACATATAGTACAAGACAAACCAAACTATCCCTTTTTCTCATACATTCTGGCTAACTAATCATACACTATTATGGATTGAATTGTGTCCTCCAAATATGTGTGCCAACTTGGTTAGGCTATGATTCACAGTATTGTATGGTTGTCTACCTTTTAGTGATCTGATGTGATTATTCTATGTACTGTAAATCCTAAACTCTATGATGTTAATGAGGCATTATTAGAGGCAGTTATGTTAATGAGGCAGGATGCGATCTACAGGACTAGGTTGCATCTTGAGTCAATCTCTTTTGAGATATAAAAGAGAGAAGTGAGCAGAGAGAAGAACCTCATGCTATCAAGAAAGAAGAGCCGAGAGTGGAGCACATCATTTGGACCTGAGGTTTCTGTGCTGAGAAGCTCCTAGACCAGGGGAAGATTGATGACAAGGACCTTCTCCCAGAGCTGACAGAGAAAGAAAGCCTGCACCTGGAGTTGGTGCCCTGAATTCAGACTTCTAGCCTCCTAGACTGTGAGAGAATAAATTTCTGTTTGTTAAAGCCATATACTTTTAGTATTTCTGTTATACAGCATTAAATAACTATGATATCCAAAAATTAAAATGAAGGAACTTTGAAATTAGTATGCCTTATTGTATATAATCAAGTATATTCTATGAGATACTTTTACTACCACTAATGAAATAATAACAATAATATTGTTCTCACTGGCATTAATGTTGGTTTATGGCAATCAGATATATAAATTCTGCATGGATTTAATAATTAGAAAGTAATTGTAAAAAAAATAAAATTAGATTAACCCCCAAGGAGCTCATAATGTAAATCTACACTTTAAAGTAGCTGGAGGGAAAAAGGTATGAAAAGTCTAAACAGATTTTTACACACTTTGAGAAAAATACATCTCTGAGAAAAATACATTAAAACTGTAATGTTTATAATTTTTGTCTCTGTTCACCAGCAATTACATTTCTTACCATATATTTCTTCTCAGAGTTCTTTTAAGCCAAATAAGAGGAATGGAAGCAGACAAGTCCAAAAACTTATTTTAGAACTAATGCCTTTGGAGGGAAGGAGAGTTGCTAAGAAGGGGCTGTGTTATTGGGAGGAAGAAGTAAATTCAATTCTTACTTTTATGAAGGAAACAACAAGGCATTTGGGAATGAGAACAAAGTCCTGTTCACAACTGCTTTTTGTTTTCCCTCCCTTTCTCTGTTTGACATAGAATTGGGAAGAAGTAAATGCATAATACTTTTTTTTTTGCTTTAATCATAAAATTATTCCCCAGAGATTTGAACTGGAGCAACTGAGTTTTGTTTTTCTGTTTTTTTTTTTTTTTTTAATTAGAGAAATAATAAAGGAGAAGGATCGGCACTTCTCACTGCTTCTAATTTTCTTCTGTAATGAGTTTCCTGGCTTAATGTGTCCACAGTTCGTCCTCTTTCTTTATGGGAAAATGTGTGTAGCCGTAACTCTTCAGGAGCCAAGTTTCTTTCCAGGGCTCAGTTTGAAGGGAGATACATATAATTAGTAGCAGCTCAACCCAGTGTGGAAAACATTTGGAAGAACATGGAAGGTGTTGTTGAAAGAATAAATCAGGGATTTTTAGTTTTCTTTCTATAAACTGTTTCAAAGGAAAACATCAATAAAATAATTAGATATTGCAAGGGAAAGAGATGGCTTAAAGTGTTTCTCAATGTATGGTTTACTGACTACCTGAATGGAAGATTTCCTAGGTGCTTATCAAAAATACTGATAATAACAAGTACATGAGGAAATGTTCTCTATCATTAGCCATTAGAGAAATGCAAATCAAAACTACAATGAGATTCCATCTCACTCCAAGGCTGGCATTAATCCAAAAAACAAAATAATAAATGTTGGAGGGGTTGTAGAGAGATTAGAACACTTATACACTGCTGGTGAGAATGTAAAATGGTACAACCGCTTTGGAAATCGATTTGACGCTTCCTTAAAAAACTAGAAATAGAATTACCATATGATCCAGCAATCCCACTCCTTGGAGTATTTCCTAGAGAAATAAGAACCTTTACACGAACAGATATATGCACACTCATGTTCATGGCAGCACTGCTTACGATAGCAAAAAGTTGGAAGCAACCAAATTGCCCGTTGACAGATGAATGGATAAATAAACTATGGTATATTCACACAATGGAATACTATACATTGATAAAGAACAATGTTGAATCCATGAAACATTTCATACCATGGAGAAATCTGGAAGACATTATGCTGAGTGAAATCAGTCAATTGCAAAAGTACAAATATTGTATAAGACCACTATCATAAGAGCCGGAGAAACAGTTTAAGCAGAGAAGAAAATACTCTTGATGGTTATGAGAGGCGGGAGGGCAGGATGAAGGGAGGGGGTATTCACTAGTTAGATAGTAGATAAGTTTCATTTTAGGTGAAGCGAAAGATGATACACAATAAAGGAGAGGTCAACACAAATGGACTAAACCAAAAACAAAGAAGTTTCCTTAAAAAATTGAACACTTCAAAGGCCAGCATAGCAGGGGCAGGGGTTTGAGGACCATGGCTTCAGGGGACATCTAAGTCAACTGGCATAATAAAATCTATTAAGAAAACATTCTGCATCCCACTTTGGAGAGTGGTGTCTGCAGTCTTAAATGCTAACAAGCAGCCATCTAAGATGCATCTAACGGTTCTCAACCCACCTGGAACAAGGAATGAAGAACACCAAAGGCACAAAATAATTATGAGCCTAAGAGACAAAAAGGTCCACATAAATCAGAGACTACATCATCCTGAGACCAGAAGAGCTAGATGGTACCTGGCCACAACTGATGGCTGCCCTGACAGGGAACTCAACAGAGAAAGCCTGAGGGAGCAGGAGAGCAGTGGGATGCAGATCCCAAATTCTCATAAAAAAGACCAGACTTAATGGTCAGACTGGGACTGGAGGAACCGCAGAGGCCATGGACCCCAGACCTTCTGTTATCCCAGGGCAGAAACCATTCCCAAGGCCAACTCTTCAGACAGGGATTGGACTGGAACAGGGGATGGAAAATGAGACTGATGAAGAACAAGCTTCTTGGATCAAGTCGACACATGAGACTATGTTGGCATCTCCTGTTGGGAGGGGAGACGAGAGGGCAGAGGTGTCCAGAAGCTACCCAAATGTACACGAGGAGAGAGAGGGGAAGGAAGTACTGTGCTATCTCATCAGAGAGAGAGCAGTTAGGAGTATATAGCAAGGTGTATGTAAATTTTTATATGAGGGACTGACCTGATTTGTAAACTTTCACTTACAGCACAATAAAAGAAAAAAAAAAGGAGGACCAGAATTGCTGGCCTGACAGAGCCTGGAGAAGCCCTGAGAGTATGGCCCCCGGATACCCTTTTGGCTCAGTAATGAAGTCACTCTTGAGGTTCACCCTTCAGCCAAAGATTGGACGGGCCCATAAAACAAAATGAGACTAGAGGAGTACACCAGCCCTGGGGCAAGGATGAGAAGGCAGGAAGAGACAGGAAAGCTGGTAATAGGGAACAATTGAGAAGGGAGACCGTTGACATGTCATGGGGTTGTTAACCAATGTAATAAAACAATATGTGTATTAACTGTTTAATGAGAAAGTAGCTTGTTTTGTAAACCTTCATCTAAAGTACAACAACAAAAAAAAAAGAAAATGGAAAAAAAAAATACTGATAACAAGTACAACCCCAGACCTACTAAAACAGAAACTGAGGGGGGCAAAGCTACATTTATAAAAATGACAACGCACATAAACACACACACACTAAGCGAGGGGTCCACAAACTATGGCCAGTGGGTCAAATCCAGCCTGCCACCTGCTTTGGGAAATAACATTTTATGGAAACAAAGCCACACAGTCTATGGCACTTTTGTGCTACAGTGGGATAATTGAGTAGTTGTGACAGAGACTATAAGGCCTGCAAATATTAAAATACTTATAATCTGGCCCTTTACAGAAAAAGTTTGCCATCCCTGCTCTAAGCCAATGCCTCTCAAACTTTTATGTGCCTAGGAATCAGAGGTGTAACTAAAGCATGGCAGGCAGGGCTCATACCCTGGGCGCCCCTTAAGGAGGGGAGCTAATGAGAAGTTTCTACTGGCCATGGCAGTTTCCATCGCCAGCTGTTAGAGATCATTCTGCAATTAAAACCAGTTGTCATAGACACTATTTTCCGTAGATAGGCCCCTGCCGAATCACCCTGGAATCGTGTTAAAATGACGCTTCTAATTCAGTGGGCCTGGGGTGGGTCTGAGATTCTGTGTTTCTAAAAAGCTCCCAGGTGATGCTGATACTACAGTCATGAAGATTACGTTTGAGTATCGAGGATCTAGATTAGTGATTCTCAGAGTGTGAGAAATGCACGTTCTCAGCCCCACGACAGACCTATTGGATCAGGAACTCCTCCCTTGGGACCCAGCAATCTATGGTTCGTCAAGCCCTCCAGGTGATTCCGATGCGTGCTAAAGCTTGCAAACCACTGGTCCAGATTATCTTTATACAAACTAAAACTTGATAACCACCATTTTCAGAGGACCTGAAATTATATGTTTTTGTTAGACTCCATTAACCCTGATTCTCCTAAACACAGTAGGTTTGTTGATCATAATAACCAACAGGGAAGGAGAGATAAGGACACCGTGTGAAACTGCTGCGTAAAACTATGCCATTTATTTCTCCCTCTGTCTTCAGAATGGAAGTCTCAAATAAAATGGCAAAATTGTCTTCACTGGTTTATTCTAATCAATATTTTAATTTTCTTTTATTTTTGTGGTTGCTCAAAATAGCTTCAAATGCTACGCCATTTCTAAAATGACCAACAGGGGGAGCTGTGTTATAACTCTAACCCCTAAAGAATGAGAGATTTTTTTTTTTCTCAATGACTGAATCAGAGAAGGAATGGCCCCTTAAATCACCCTTGATGAAAACGTTGTTTTGCTTGGATGTATAGCTCCTGGAAACCCTGGTGGTCTAGTGGTTAAGCGCTACGGCTGCTAACCGAAGGGTAGGCAATTCGAATCCACCAGGCACTCCTTGGAAACTCTATGGGGCAGTTCTACTCTGTCCTTTAGGGTTGCTGAGTCGGAATCGCCTCGACAGCACTGGGTTTGGTTTGGTTTTGGGTATAGCTCCTACTATCCATGTTTTTTTTTTGTATATATATAAAAATATATACAGTCATTTTAATGCCCAAAACAGCTAGAAGGTATATTCAAAGTAAATTGTAGCCTGTAATTCTATTCAATTACTTTCAGCATGCAGAGACTCATATGCTCAAGCAGTGTTCAAAGTATGAGAGGTTACTAGGACACAGAGCCTAGGAGCATGCCTAGAACACTGGTGGAAGTCAAGAAGACTTGTGTTTCTGCAGCTAAGCAAGGCTACAGTACAAGGAGGTAAGGTCAGGCAGGTAACGGGCCAGCTCATTTAAGGACTTGCAGGCCACTTAAGGAAACCCTGGGGGTGTAGTGGTTAAGAGCTACCACTGCTAACCAAAATGTTGACAGTTTGAATCCACCAGGCGCTCCTTGGAAACTCTGTCCTGTAGGGTTGCTATGAATCGGAATCTACTTAAGACAGCAGATTTGGGTTTTTGTTTGTTTGTTTGGTTTTTGAGGCCACCTAAATGCCCTTGTGGTGCAGTGCTTAAGCATTCAGCTGTTAACCGAAAGGTCAGTGGTTCAAACTCTCTAGTTGCTCTGTAGGAGAAAGATGTGGCTGTCTGCTCTCGTAAAGATTTATAGCCTTGGAAATCCTATGTGGCAGTTCTACACTATCCTATAGGGTCTCTATGAGCTGGAATCAACTTAAGACAATGGGTTTGGTTTTGGTTTTAGACCACTTAAATGATTTTGGCTTTTACTAAAAAAGGAAGTGACCACCCATTGGAGGGGTTTCAGCAATGGTGTGACATGGTCTGTCTTATATTCTAATAGTATCACCTAGGCTTCCATTTGGAAAAATAACTAAAGGGACAAGAAGAGAAGCAGTTAGGAGAGTAATCCGGGCAAGGAATAATGGTAGCTTAGTGCAGTGTGGTAGTAGTGGAGACGGAGAGCAGGGAGCATATTGTGGATATATTTTGATTGATGATTGTGCGGTGAGAGAGAAAGAGAGGAACAAAAGATGACACCAGTGCTTTTTGGTTTGAACAATCAGAAGCATGGACAAGACCGAGATAGAGTTTGTTGAAGGGAGCTAGGATCAGGAGTCTGGTTTGGACAAGTTAACTGTAAAATACCTATTATACAACCAAGTGAGGTCATAGAGGAGGCTGTTGTATATATGCATGTGACATTCATGATAGAGTTCTAGGTAGTAGATATATATGTGTGTGTATGTATATATATATATATATATACCTGGAAGTTGTCCTCTACAGATGGCATTTGCAGCCTGAAGATGATTAGATCACCAAGGGGCTGGATGTGTATATAGAGAAGAGGAGATACAAGGCCCGAGCCTTGGGTCATCCAACACTTAGAATCAGAAAAAATTATACGAACCAGTAAAGGAGAGGCTGTCACGGAGCTTGTTCTAAAGGGGGGAGACATGTGGAAATAAGTGTAAGTAGGGTTGTATTCATTACACAGTGGGCTTAAAGGAGAGAGAGAGATGTCAAGTTTACCAAGGAAGTGGAGGATCAAAAAAGCTTTCATAGAGAAGAATCTGCTAGAAATGGGGTAAGGGTGTTCTAGACAGAGAGATGAGTCAACAAATTCAGCTCACTGTGATAGGGTGGGTTAAGAGCAGTGACTCTGGAGTCAGTCAGACTATCTGGATTTGAATCCTGGCTCTGCCACTTATTAGCTCTGTTACATTGGTCAAATTACTTAATCTATCTGGGTCTCAGTTTTTATCATTTATAATATGAGGATAATAATAGTACCTACATCATAGGGTTGTTATAATGATTAAATAATTTAATATTACAAAATTATTAGATTACATAGCATGACATGTGCTACATAGAAAAAGTGTTAGCTAAATAAATAAGAACATGGAGATTTGAAACTCCATGAAACAATTTGGAAATTACAGTGGTTGGAGTACAAGGTGGCTGGCAGAAGAAATAGTGATGCATAAAGCTGGAGAGGTAGGCAAAGGCCAGCTCATGAAGACTTTTGATACCATAGTAAGAAATTTGGATTTTTTTCTTGGAAGCAATTGGTTAGATAGGTATTTTGAGGAATCCAAAATAGAACCCTGCAAAGCATTGGCACTGGGAGAAGAAAGGGCTGAAAAGAAGACAAAAATGATGATAAAGGTAGAAGAAACAAGGAAGAGGGGATTCTTGGAAGCCAAGGAAGAGAAACCACCAAGCAGTACAAGCACTGTAGAGCCAAATGCTACACACTGAAAGGTCAATGAAAATGAGAACAAAAGAGATTTCTTTAGGTTTGGCAATTATGAGATCATTGGTTCCTCCCCAGAAAAGTGAAGTGGTGAAAGCAGGAAGCTAATTACAATGGGTGTAGCAGATGCAGTTGATGCCCCGCCCATATTCCATTGGCACTGACTACTCCCGTACCTGTAGATGGCTTTCTACTGCAAACACCTGCCAATTTTTGCTTGAAGACTTTGTCCTCAGCAGGAGCCTAGCCCCTTCTTGGAACAGGCTAGAGTGCTAGAGTGTTAATGCCCCCAGGAGAAGCCCTCAATAATTTAGGACCAGATTTGATGGATAAGTACCCCAGTATTCCCACCCCTAAGCGGGGTGGGGGGCAACTCTAAGACATGTTTTACACAGTCTCCCAAGGGACCCTAGTGAGATTCAAGCCACAGCTTCCTATAGAAGTAACCTATGTATTGTTAGCTGCCATCAAATGCCCTTCTACCCATGGCAACCCGATGCACATGGAATGAAACACTGCCAAATCTTGCACTACCCCTGTGGTCGGTTTCAGATCATGGGGTTTTCACTGGCTGATTTTCAGAAGTAGATCTCCAGGCCTTTCTTCCTGGTCCATCTTAGTCAGGAAGCTCCACTAAAACCTGTTCAGCATCATAACAACACACAAGCCTCCACTGACAGACTGGTGGCGACTGTGCACGACATACATTGGCCAGGAATCGTGTCCAGGGCTCCTGCATGGAAGGCGAGAAGTCTACCAGTGAACCATGCTGCCTCCTAACCTATGTATTAACACATCCTATTTTGGTTCTGTCCCTCCCCTGTTTCACTTCTCCATTACCCTACCCGGGATCATCTCCCACATAAACTACTTCCATCAAACTCTTATCTCAGAGCCTGCTTTTGGGGGTACACGACCTAAAACATTAGATAATAAAAGTTATAAAAGATGAAGATGAAAAAGAAGTTAGAATAGTTAAGGTGGGTTATGAATCAAAAAAGAGAGATTGAGCAGTAGACGACATAGGGTCAAAGGAGTTTTTGTCTTTATATCATAGGAGAAAGTTAAATAAGTTTATATACTGAGGGGAAAGAGCCTATAGGAAGGGCCTGAGGGCATAGTACAGGTAATAAGCTCGTGGAGTAGGATTTCTGGGATCGTTACAAGGCATGTGACAGCAAAAAGAAGGGCTAATAGTAGAAGAGGGACACCTCTTTACTGAGTAAGAGGAAAGGAGAGCAGATGGGAGCAGTAACAGATAGGAGTATAGTTGTGTGTGCATGTTCTGGTGATCAGAAAGCAGACAGGAAGCTCATTTGCTAAGGGTGGGGAGGATTGGAGCGAAAGCGTGCACCTGTTGAGTGAGAAGACCAACAGAACATAAAGCCTAATAGACCACTTCCATTTAGGTGAAAGGAAAAGGAAAGACATTTAGAGAAGAAAGTTAAGAAGCATGTAATGCAGTGACACAGAAGCTAAGGAGCACTTTTAAAGGTGAGAGTGATTAAATCGCCCAATTCTTTATAGAGAGGTTGAGGCCAGTAGAAACAGGTTGTTGGATTTGACGATTTCCTGATCATCAATGATGTTGGAAAAAGGAGTTTCTATTGGGTCAACAGAATATTTTTACCTCAAAGGATAAAGGAGTAAGAGCACAGGGAAAAGATACCGAACTACAAATAGATAGAGGCCTTGATTACCTGATATTTCCAAAATAAACATTCACACCAATTTAATGGAGAAACAGCCCGTGCCATTTCCAGGGACACCCAGATAGATGCCTGTATTTAAAACCTATCAGCTATTTGGTTGTATTATATGAAATTGCCTATATTTGACCACTTTTAACCTATAAAAATGGCAATTTTATGTGGTTCAACCCAATACTCAAAAATATCTTAGTAAGGTTTCGTACCCACTAGATTCTCAGTACCTCTGGGTACTGAGGCTTAAAACCACCAAGGATTCTTTTTGGTTCATGAGCAACATGAACAAAGAATAATGAGAATTTATGGATAATGATTTCATTTTAAGTCTTTGCTAATAAATTATGCTCTACCAAAAGAATAATAGTTTCTATAATACAGTATGATAAATAAGCAGCTTTCTCTTTGATGGATTTTTCACAAGTATTCTGAAAGTAAAAATTTGCCTCTGCACCCTTCAGTGTTTTAATCTAAGCATGTTTGAGGTGAAAGAACTATAGTAGAATGAAACTATTAATGGTGACTTATCTGCTAGAGATATCGCTGAGTGAAAGCAACTTAAATGAACTTGATTGCTTTGGACTTTACTCTTTGCTTCAGTGGTTTTTCTTCCCCCTCAAATTTAATTGCTTAGAGACCAATGATGAAGGGCATGGAAAGTGCAATTAACAGATGAAAAATATCTCTTGTGAACTGATATTAAACAGGAGTGATGGAGTGTGACATTAAGAAATGGTATCAGAGGTACATACTTTGCATTTCACTTTAATTATATCAATTTCAGTTTCTGGAACGCTGCGGTTTCACACATGCTTAATTAAATTATGTCAGTACCAATACTTTTAGTACCAAAAAATTTGGGGGAAGAAGTTTTAGAGACAGGAAAAATGGGGACAGTAATTCCTTACCTTTCTGGCTACTGGAAAGGGATAAGCTCTTGAAGTCTCTCCTACCTTTAAAATTCTATGGCTGAATATGGGGTGATCTGAATGGAATTTAAAGTGCCCGAGACAAACGATCATTTCAAGTATACTTTGGGCCTATGGGAGGGAAACAGGGCTGTATTCATTCCACAACCCTACTGTCTCCATAACTACTTTCAGACTGGTGTAGTTCTTGGAAGATGTTAAAAGAGAGGAGAGAGTTGTTAGCTACTATTGAGTTGATTCCAACTCACAGAGGCCTTATACATAACAGAACAAAATTGTGCCCAGCCCTACGCCATCTTTGTAATCAATGATATGTTCAGTCCATTGTTGTGGCTGTGTCAATCCATCTCATTGAGGGTTTTCCTCATTTTCACTGACCCTCTACTTTACCAAACATGATGTCCTTTTCTAGCTACTGGTCTTTCCTGATACCATGTTCTAAGCAAGTAAACCAAAGTCTTGCCATTCTCATTTCTAGGGAGCATTCTGGTATATTTCTTCTAAGACTGATTTTTTTTCATTCTTCTGGCAGTCTACAGTATATTCAGTATTCTCTGCCAAAACCACAATTCAAATGCATCAATTCTTCTGTCTTCCTTTTTCATTGTCCAGCTTTCCCATGCATATGAGGCAATTGAAAAGACCATGGACGGGCACACTTTAGTCATCAAAGTAACATCTTTTCTTTTTAAAACTTAAAAGAGGCCTTTTGCAGCAGATTTGACCAATACATTACATGGTTTGATTTCTTAACTGTTGCTTCCATTGACATTGATCATTGATCCAAGTAGAATGAAATTGTTGACAACTTGCAAAAAAAAATCGAAGCTATTAACGAGAGAGACTATTGAAATCTCTCTAAAAAAATTAAAGAATGAAAACATTTCTTTTGTAAAGAAAAAATTAAAAGCTCCAATTACATCAGAAAATATTTTGCAGAAAAGAAACTAAGGCCTTCAGATATTGATGCTTAGGCAGTGTACTGCTGTTTGTTCAGTTGATATCTAAACCCTACCTGCGACACACCACGCACTGAATTCCTAGCCTAGATGTTCCTTTCGATGGGTTACGTTAATATGCAGGAATTTTTCTTCCTTTGTTCTGTCATTGTAATAGTAATGCTTTTTTTTTTTTTTTTTGGTCTTTTTAAGAACTCATGTCCTGCCTTCTTTTCTCCACAATACCCCTTTCCTAGAGGCGTTACCCAGTAAAAACACGAATGAAAGTCATTGGCTGGAGCTGAAGTCCTCATATACGGGTTTTATTTATACGGGGTACCAGGGAAGCCTTAGGGGCTTCATAGTTCAGGTTTCAAAGAAAGTGTCTGGGGTCACAGAGAATGCCAGTTATCAGATGTTTTGAAACAGAACAGTTATTTCTGTCTGGAGCCATAAGCCTGTAACTTTAGACAATTTTAACATGTAATAGAAACCTTAGGAACAAAATAAAACTTAAATTTTAGATTCAGTTTATTTACTTCATTAGCAAGTAGGTTAGATATTTCTACTCATAATAGTAGTTGCCATTTGCTGAATAATAACCTTATGTTTTATATATATATATATGTTTATATATATGTATGAGCCCTGGTGGTACAGTGGTTAAGAGCTCTGCTGCTAACCAAAAAAAAAAAAAAAAAAACCAAAAGGTCGGCAATTTGAATCCACCAGCCGCTCCTCAGAAACTCTGTGGGGCAGCTCTACTCTGTCCTCTAGGGCCGCTATGAGTCTGAATCGACTCGAAGGCAATGACTACGATATGGTATATATATATATACACACACATTATACACACACACACACAAATATGCTATTTCCACTGAAACGGGTATTATGAAGGCCTTTCAAAAATCAAGAAACAGAAAAATTAAGTGATTTGCTAAGTATCACACAGCCTGCAGGGGGCAGAGCTAAAAATCAAGCTCACTTCTGTCTCACTCCAAATTCCACACTTTTCCACCCTACCATGTGGCCTCCACATGGGCCATACAGATATCTTTCCAGTTACATATCACCCTTTCAGTTATCAGAGTAACATGTGTCTTAGTTTCTTAGTGCTGCTGTAATAGAAATACAACAAGTAGGTGGTTTTAAAGAACAGAAATTAATTTTCTCACAGTTTAAGAGGCTTGTGATGGTTAAGGTTGTGTGTCAGCTTGGCTGGGCCACGATTCTCTGTAGCCTAGCAGTTCATAAGATAGTTTGTCAGTTATGCCGTAATGTAATCACCTCCATGATGAGATCTGCTATGAGCAGCCCGTCAGTTGAAAGGGAGTTTCCTTATGGGGGATGGCTCGCATCCAATATGTATGGATTTTCCAGCAAAGCTTGCTGGCTTTTGCTCTGTTCTAGATCCTGAATTTGGCCCTTTGTCATCTGAATTCTGGTTCTTGGGACTTGAGCCAGCAGCCTACCATCTTACCTGCCAATCTTGGATTTGTCAGCCTCCACAACCTGTGAGCCAGCAGCCTGTTGTCTGACCTGCTGATCTTGGGTTTGTCAGCTCCTGCAGCTACATGAGTCAGGGGAAGCCTCCAGCCTGATGCCTGACCCAGGGACTTGGGTCTTTCCAGCCTCTGCAACTACGTAAGCCATGTCCTTGATATAAATCTCTCTCTCTCTCGCTCGCTCTCTAAAATGCATTGCTCTCGAGTTAATTCCTACCCATAGCCACCCTATAGGCCAGAGTAGAACTGTCCCACAGGGTTTCCGAGGAGCAGCTGGTGGATTCAAACTCCTGACATTTCTCTTGGTTAGCAGCCAAATGCTTAACCACTGGGCCACCAGGGCTCTCTCTGTGTATATATACGTGTGTATATATATGTATATATCTATATATACACACACACACATATATATGTGTGTGTGTTTATTATGTGTGTATGTGTGTGTGTATATATATACACATATATGCTTCGCTGGTTTTGCTTCTCTAGAGAACCCAGCCTAAGACAAGGCAAGACATCCAAATTCAGGGCACTGGCTGTAGAGGAAGTTTCTCTCTATAGTCTTTGGGAGAAGACCTCTTTCAGTTTCTGTAGATCCAGCATTCCTTGATTCCTTGGTGATCTCCACATGGCATGTATCTTCCCCTCTGTTTGTGTTTGCTTCTCTGTGCCTAATCTGCTATATGTATGTATATGTATATATCTCAAAAGTGAGTAAGTTTAAGACACACCCTACACTGATATGGCCTCATTAATATTAAAAAAACCTTATTCCCAAATGTGATTACATACACAGGTAGGTTGTTATTGCTAGGTGCCATCCAGTTGGTTCCAACTCATAGCAACCCCATGTAAAGTGGAACAAAACTGCCTGGTCCTGCACCATCCTCATAATCATTGCTATATTTAGCTAATTGTTGCAGCCAGTGTGTCAGTCCAACTCCTTGAGGGTCTTCCTCTTTTTCACTGACCCTTATCGAGCATGATGTCCTTCTCCAGGGACTGGTCCCTCCTGATAACATGTCCAAAGTAAGGGAGACGAAGTCTCGTCATCCTTGCTTCCAAGAACCTTGGCTGTACTTCTTCCAGACAGACTTGTTAAGTTCTTCTGGCAGGCCTTGGTACATTCAATATTCTTCACCAACACCATGATGATTTAAAGGCATCAATTCTTCTTTTGTCTTCCTTATTCTTTTTCTAGGCTTCAAATGCTTATGAGGTGACTGAAAATATCATGGCTTGGGTCAGGGACACTTTAGTCCTCAAAGTGATAGCTTTGCTTTTCAACACTTTAATGAGATTATAGGGGTTAGGGTTCCAACACACATTTTTTGGGAACAAAATTCAATACATACCATCTTGTAAAGTCAAAAGTGATCATATGGCCCCCTCAAAATCCACTTTCTTAAATGCCGAATTCAGACACCTCTTGCTGAACTCAGTTGACAAAGATGGGTTAAACTTGAAAAAGTAAAACTACCCAATTAAAATAACTGAAGAACATTTTTTTGTAAGCCAGAATTAATAACATATGTAGAATTTTATTAAGGTGTTTACTACTTTCTCCTGAGACATAATATGTCACAGATCTCTCATTAATCTTCCTATTTTATTTTTTCAAGAAACATTTTTAATGAAAGCATAATGCCATATAGAGAAGAACACATAAATCCATGTAAGTGTACAGCTTGATGAAATATCACAATGTGAACCCATCCATGTTATCACCTTCCAGACAGAAAATTTTTCCAGCACCCTGAAGCTCCCCTCAGGTTCTCCTTAATCAGTGCGCTTTCTCTCCTTCTCAAAAGTAACCATTATCTTAACTTCTAAAAAGATAGATTAGTTTTTCCTATTTTTGAATAATTTATAAGTAGAATCTCCTGGTTTTTAACCTTTTTATTTTTTTAACGTGAATTCTTTCACTCAACATTATTTTTATCAAATTCATCCAGGTTGTTGCATATAGCCGTAGTTCTTTCATTTTCATTGCTGAATGTTATTTCATTATATGAATATACCACATTAAAAAAAAATTCTAACATAGGTTAACATTTGAGCTATTTCCATTTTGGGACTATTACAAATAACACTGCCACAAACATGCTTGTACCTGTCTCTTTGTGTACATGTTCAACTTAAGTAGATGATGTTGAACAGATTTCTGAAATGTTTGTATCAATGGACAATTCTGCAAGCTGTGAATGAAGGTTCCTAGTCTACATTTTAATCCTCAATTTTGATGTTTATTACTATTTCTGCAAGGTTGGTAGCTAGAAGGAATCGTCACAGCTATCCTAGTTCAGTATAGCGATGTTCAAGGTTCTACCCAGTGTGACTCTGTGAGTCAGAATGAACCCAGCTGTCTTCTTGACTCTTGTCATTGTGAGCTACTCCTTAGCTACAAGTGTTAACTCCCTAGCTGGAAGGGTTTTCTGAACCAAGCTGTGAACTGATATAGTTTAATAAGATATGACAGGGCACTAGCACGATGATCTCATGTCTGAGTAGCCACTTTAAAATCATCCTAGTATTGCTGGTGACTCATTGGTCTGAAAGAGCAATACCAAGTCATATAGTAAGATGGAGGCACATTAAGCCTGGTCACAGCAAAAATGAAAAACGGGGGTGTTCTTAATGTATCTGCTAATCGCAGTTAATTGTATAGGAGTTGTGAAGATACCAAAATGTCTACAATACGCCATTCCTGAAGTGACATTAACTGAATTGGCAAAAGATGCCTAAAACACCTGATTCATTTCTTTTAAATGGGTCAAAGCCTTTATAAAAGTTTCTTATTAGAAAATAAAAGCTGTGGGACATTGTAATTTACCTTAAGTCATTCCTGGTGTCAGGAATAATCCCAGAAATAAGTATGCAAAATGAAATAGATCTATTACTTTAACTTTGAAATGTTCAGTGAGGGTTTGATAATGGTGTGAAAACTAAAAGGGAATGATAGTCATGAGTTTATTTGTAATTAACATATATCTATATTTTTTCTTCTTGCTGATGTCAAGAAGAAAGTGAACAAGCAAGTTAAACTTGTAAGCTTTCAAAGAGAACCTCCCCTCCTTACCTCATGTACGTTAGGGAGGTGAAGAAGAAAAGGTGATGTAATCTCTGAATAATAAATAGAGACTTAATTTTCCATGGCATTTCTAGTACCCAGAGTTTCTTTCATCATGAAATCCATTCTCAAACTCCTGGTGGCTCAATATACGTACTTCAAATCTACTGATTCTGCCTTCTTGACATTTGCTTTCAAGGACATCAGTCAACTTAATTAATTTATAAAATACAGTCGCCATCCCCATTGCCACTGAGGTTATTCTGACTCATAGTGACACTATGTGACAGAGTAGGACTGTACCATAGGGTTTACTAGGCTGTAGTCTTTATGGGATCAGATCACCAGGTCTTTTCTCCCAGGGAGTGGCTGGGTGATTTCAAACCCCTGACCTTTTGGTTAGCAGCTGAGTGCTTAACCACTGTGCCACCAGAGCTCCTGCATTTACCATTGCCATGGAGTCCATTGCAACTCATAGCAACCCTATAGGACAGAGAGTATAACTGCACCATAGGGTTTCCAAGGAGTGCTGGTGGATTCAAACTATTCACTTTTAGGTTAGCAGCGGAACTCTTAACCTCTGTGCCACCAGGGCTCCAGCATATGTCTAAACAAAACAAAACAAAAAACCCAAAACCCGTTGCCGTATAGTCAATTCTGACTCATCGCAACACTTTTATTTTGGGCTAAGTTTTCATGCCTCAATTTCCTCCATGAATAAAGAGTAAGTTCCTTGGGGTCAGTGACTTTTTCTGTATTATGCTTTTTCATTTCCACAGAAGAGTGTCTTGATGATAGAATCATCATTTTAAGGCTGGAAGGTTGTCTTTAGCATTTTTTAAAGGTTATTCCTCAGAACATTCCAAGGATGTTAATAGTGTGGTGTCAAACAAACAGGACACTTTTGCAATCATCCCATTTGTAGAAATACTGATTTTAAAAAGCTAAATATATTTTTTAACTTCAAGATTTCTCAGAAGTACTAATACTTTGGAAACCCTGGTGGCGTAGTCGTTAAGAGTTACCGCTACTAACCAAAAGGTTGGCGGTTGGAATCCCCCAGGAGCTCCGTGGAAACCCGATGGGGCAGTTCTACTCTGTGCTATAGGGTAGCTACGAGTCGGAATCGACTGGAGGCAATGCATTTGGAGTTTTTTTTTTTTTGGACTAATACATTAATACCAGCTGAGAATGCCCAATAGAAATCATAGTATGTGCCATTGCCCTAATTTATTTGGTACTGGAGTCCTTTTTCAAAGAGCTTTCACAGAAAATTTTAGTTTTCTCTGTTCTCTTTTTACAGATGAGAAATTAAAAAACAACTAAGTTTATACAGTTATTTTGTGGCAAAATTCATGTCTAGAACTAGAGTCTCCTATGTCCCAGGCCACTGCTCTTTCAATTATACCATTGTGCCTTTATGTTGTTTTTGTTGTTATCTGCCCTCTAGTCAGCTCTGGCTCATGGTTACCCAATGTATAATAGAACCAGTCATTGCCGGGTCCTGTGCCATCTTCACCATTGCTGGTATGCTCAAGTTCATTGTTTTGGTCACTGTGTATTTTGAGTACCTTCTAAACTAGGGGGCTCATCTTCTAGTATTATAATGGATAATATTTCTGGGTCTTTATAGTGAATGTTTAATAAAGTTATTGTTGAATGAATGACGCTAGTATTTCTTTGCCTGGCTAATTTTAACACATTGAAGCCTAGAGTTGTGAGTTGTGGTAGAGCCAAAAGCTGCCATCTAATTCAATTTTTAATTTTTTTCAGGATAATCTTTCTCCATTTAAGTCATGACAAAGAATTGGGGCCACAATGTGCCTTATGACATTTCTCTAAGGCACCTACAGTTTAAATAGTGAGCAAATTATATATACTTTGTATGTAATATAGAATATCTATAAAACATACATTATTATAATGACATATAGTCTTTCTGAGGAAGAGAAGAGGGTGGAGGCCAAACAATAGCATAACTAATCATAGTGTTAATTTTCCACAGCTAGCTGAAATCCATCACTAGTATTACTATAACCATCATTATTAACTATTATTTTCATAAGCTAAATATGAATTAATAGAAATAATTTAATTTTTAGGTTAATTCTTTCATTTTCATTTCTGTTTCCATAAAGTATTTTTTAAATACTTAAACACAGAATGTATGTGGCATTCTTGATAAACCTATAATTTGAGATTAGATTTTTGCTGACCCCAAAACGTCCTTTAGGCAACAATTGCAGTTGGATTATACAAATAATTATGTTTAGTACAGTGGAAATGATTCTTCTTCAAAATGTTTGTAATATGGTTCCATTAAACAAGTTTGTCATTATTATTTGATCCTTCATAGCCTCTAATTCTAAATTGAAAATGTCGCTGAAATTCTTGTTCTTTTTCACTGTTATTTTTTGCTGTAATTGATATCATTCTCTCTCTCTATATATATATTTATACCTTCCATTGCCATCGAGTCAATTCTGACTCATAGCAACCTTGTAGGACAAAGACGAACTTTTCGGAAGCAGATTGCCACATCTTTCTCCCAAACAGTGGCTAGTGGCTTTGAACTGCCGACTTTTTGGTTAACAGTCAAGTGCTTAACCACTGTGCCACCATGTCCCTTCTCTCTCTCTGTATGTATACATATATATGTGTGTATTTTTTTATTCACACACATATGTACTCACACACAACAAACGTATATATACAGAGACAATAAATAAAATTCTATAAAATATATGTTATGATTGTGTGTATTTGCATATATTTGAGTGCCCAGGTAATTTTTGTGTGGACGAAATATCTGTCAGCAAATACTTATAGGACCACCATGGCTGAATAATTAAGCAGACATTCTATGTTCTTCTAGAGGACTAAACTAAGACCCAAAACTAGAAATTACTGGAAGCAGATTTCAGCACATTAGAAATAATGGCTTTCTACCAATCAGAGCTATTAAAACATGGAAAGTGTTGCTGGGAAAGGACATGAGGCCCACAGAAGAATTTGAGTAGAGACTGGATTTGTTATGTCAAGCCTTTTGTAGAAGGAATCTTACATGAGTTAGAGTTGAAGTAGAAGACATTTAATTTCTTTAAACTCTGAGATTTTAAGATTCTCTCTTAATTCTGAGTCCAAGTTGCTAATCTATATTTAGCACTGAAACTGTATAACTTCAAAGGATCTGGTAATAATATATCTGCTCAAGTGACAGTTAACTGGGTCATGGATCAGGCCTGACCAGGGATTATTGCCAAAATATACAATTAGAAATTGTATGACCTGGGTTTGTACATCAGCCATCAAGTTTTACTTCTGAATGTGGGATAGTGACTTGGACTAGCTGATGTTTAGGTTTCCATATAGCACTGAGGCCTCAAGAATTTGAATTATGAAAGATGAGCCAATATATGAAAGAACTAGAGACTTTACCTGCAAAATCTGGGGGTTCTGCTATACCACCTCAGTAAAGTATAAAGCACGAGGAAAGCTGTTGAATTTTTCACAAGATTTAGTGTCATTGTTCATATTTATTGGAAAATGCTAAATGAAGGGTCTGCTGAATGTTGAAGGGGTTTTTATTTTGCTCCCAGTTACAATGTATGTCCCCACTTGCTTTCAAATGGGATATTAGGCAGCTATGGTTTTCTCTTCCATCATGATGCCTAACGTTTTTTTTTCTGGAAATGTATCTTAGAATTGATTATGTCAACCAAAATGTAAAAACACAGTACAAAGAAAAGATATTCAATGGCGGGGGGGGGGGGCGGGGGGGGAATCTTTGTAGTTATTTATCTCTTTCATGTAGTAACATTCTAGAATATACTTGCTTGGCTGGGCCATGATTCTCAGTGGTTTGATAGTTGTATGATGGTGTGATCATTTTCATGATGAGATTTTATATTATGTGATCACCTCCATGATGGGATCTGCTGTGAGTAGTCAATCAGTTGAAAGGGAGTTTCCTTGGGCTTATGGCCTGCACTGAATATAAGGGGATATTCTGGCAAGGGTTGTGGGCTTTGGCTCGTTCTGGATCCTGCAGCTGGCACCTGTTCATCTGACCTCTCCTTCTTGGGATTTGAGCTAGCAGTTTACCTGCAGTTTTGCCTGTCAATCTTTGGAATTCGCCTATCTTCACAGCCTTTGGACAACCGTGCTCTCTGATCCGCTAATCTGGGTTCACCAGCCACTCTGGCTATGTGCATCAGAAGGAGCCTCTATTCTGACCCATGGACTTGGGACGTTCTAGCCTCTACAACTACAAGAGTCATTTCCTTGATATAAATCTCTATGTATATATTTATACACTTTACTGGTTTTGCTTCTCTGGAGAACCCAGCATAAGACAATATTCTTTCCTGTTTCTAGAAGCTGGTCCTAGCTGGGGATAGTAGAAAAGAACAAAAGAGAATTCCAGGAGGATACATTTTAGTTTAAGGGTTTTCTTGCAAGACTGATTTGAGTCTGTGGCTTCTCAGAGGGTTCATTGTAATACCTCTGTCTTTCTTGGCTAACTAGAGTTTTATTACTTTATATGCTAATAGAGTGGCAGAAGTGATAATGTTTTATACCTTGCAGCAAATATAATAAAACCTGCCATAAATGGCCTAGTTTCTTTCCCCGGGAACCAAACATAATTTCTATTGAAAAACAAGGCCACCAGACCAAGTGTGGTAGAAATCATTAAACTTTGCTTTCGAGTCTCAGCTCTCAAAAGTGGGTGTCGGTGATATCATAAAAGGAACATAGCAGGATCTTCTGGTCCTTAGCAAGCTGCTGGGGGTGGTAGAGAACTCCTGTTCTGACTTGCACACTGACAAATTTTATTACACAAGCCATATATCTCAGCACACACCACAACCTCAGGGATAGCCAAGTGTCAGCTTATTCCCAGGTTCATGGCAAAGAACCAGCTCCAAAACACAGGGAGAGATGGGTAGTGACGTGAGCTGCTTCACCATCTCTAACCCAGTATTTCTCAGACGAGATCTTTCAAATCTGAGCAAGGTTTACCTCGGGTGACATTGCATCATTTGGCACATTTGTTTTAAGCAGAATGTACCCGTTTTGTATGCCCATCTGGTTCCTACAAATGAAGAGAGGTGTTTAAAAAATATATATATATTTTTTAATCCTAAATCCTAGAGTTTCCAGATGCAATTGCAAGCATAGTACCACGTTCAAAGAAATTTCCTAAGGTGTCTGCTCGGTAAACTTACTCTGTACGTACTTTAAAGATAAAATGAATAATGGGAAATCCGGGGGGTTCTATTTATCTGATATTTTCCAAGGCATTTGATACTTGAGAATTTTCAGAATGTGATGATCAAAAACAGAATAGATGCTTAATAAATTGAAAAAAAAAAATGAAATGCAGCTTCTTAATCTGGCTTAGGCACAGATACCAAACTTATTGACAGCTGGTGTCTTTGACGCCAGGCTTGAGATCATGGGGATTTAGTATCATGATTCTGGTCAGTTCTTCTGATTTGGAGCAGAACCTTATTAAGAGAATGGGGGACAGGGCCTTCAGGAAGCAGAACTGGCAAGGCCTAGGCTGACGGTCAGATTCCAAGAGTAATACAAAAATTATCATGTGCCCTCCACGCCTTCCCAGCACATAATTCCAATTCCACGTAACTTTCAGGTGATCTAAAATGTGGGCAAACTTGAATCAGAGGAATACATCATGTGCAGACAGTTTTGCTTGCCCTTCATTTGTGGGGAAGTTGAGCTGTCTACACACATTTATATAATGTCTTGTGAACATGGACCCTCTATTTCTTCCCTCGGGTTCCACATTACATGATACTGGAGTGTCATGTTAATGTCTTCATTAAAATTTTGGCTTTGGAGCTGCCTGACAGGTGAGAATTTAATTCAACAATTCCACATCCGACATCATACAATTTGAGACACACTGGAGAGTGAAAGAAGGCACTTTTCTTAGTTACACCAGGACGAACACAACCCAGACTTGTCTCAGGCAAACCAGGACTCATGGTTGCCTTATCTTGTACTAGGCAAACAACACTGCACTCAGACCTGCTAACCTACCGGGCAGGAAGTCCATTAGCAGCCCCAGCTTTGCCCTGATAGCAAAGTCTAGAATTAATATTATTAATAAAACATATTATCTGGGGAAGGGTGAAGGGCTTATGATAATTTTTGTGTTACTCTTGGAATCTGACCATCAGCCTAGGCCTTGCCAGTCCCTCTTCCTGAAGGCCCTGTCCCCATTCTGTTTCTAGGGTCCTAATCCAAATCAGAAGAACCAAGCAGAATCATGATGCTACCATCCCCTTGATTTCAAGCCTGACCTCAAAGACCCCAGCTGCCATGTTCCGCCTAAAGAGCAGAATCCTCATATCTTGGCATACCTCAGGCAAAGTTCCCATGGATTATGACATGGGGTGTGTGTTTCAAAGATGAGCCAGACTTGGTCCTCATTCCAAAAGGTAAATCTGATATATGGTATAGAAGAAGAAAGAACAGGAGGGAATGATTCCAATCCTTTAAGTCAATTTTATTGATATGTTGACACAGTCAATAAAACAGTGGAGCTGAGTTAAAGAACATCCAAATGAAAATATCCATACCGGGAAGATGGAGGTTTGCAGCTCAGGCAATACCTATAGCACAAAGATATAGATTGTGGTCATTTTGAGAGAGGCTCATTTTGTAACGGAATATCATTTCTCAAGGCCATATCTGCCTGTTCGTGCTTCCTAAGTCCATTCAGTGGGGCTTTATCCTGCTTGGTTTAGTAGCACCTAAAACATAGTCTACGGAGTCAGTCTGTCTGGATTCATATCCCAGCTCTCTCGCCGCTCGCTATGTAATCTTATACAACTTACCTAGTTTTCCTTTCTGGGCATTGCTGTTTGTTTCAATATCATTAATGGCCAAGAATGAGTGGTGACTGAGGACATAGTAACATCACTGCTGGCCCAGCTGATGCCGTGACCAGTGAGTGACAGGTCAAAGAACTTCAGGCTTAAATCTGAAGTAAGAAGTAGGGATTTCAGATCCATATCTAGAACCCCAGGGCCTTCGTAATTTGGGGATCTCCTGTCTGTAGTCCTCCATATTGAAAAGGGAAATTCAGTGGGATGTTCTGTATTTTAGTACTCAAAAGAACCTGAATGCCTGAGGACCTGAAGGGGATTAACTCTGTATTTTGAGGCAGAGAAATCGGTGACAAGATTTGAGATTTGTGGCACAAAAATTATTTATCCAAATCTTCTAAAAATATACCCAAACTAAGATCACGGTTGCCTTTCTCAGTGGCAACTATGACCCAGACTCCCAGGTCCTGCATGGAATTGCAGAGTTTAGCCAACCTAGAAAACAGTATGCGGTTCATTGGAAGCTCAAATTAGTTTCTCATTATTGGCAGTGAATCAATTATTTGAGTGACTGTTAGTTCATGCTAAGGATCCCTGGTATTGCAATGTTTAAGTGCTTGGCTGCTAACTGAAAGGCTCTGTGGGAGAAAAGACATGGCCATCTGCACCCATAAAGATTACAGTCTAGAAAAGCCTATGGGGCAGTTCTACTCTGTCATATGGAGTTTCTATGAGTCAGAATTGACTCGACAGCACCTAACAACAACATTAGTTAATGTAGAAAGAAGGAATTCAGAAACAAGAGTGGCAGGAGAGCACGGAAAAATGCGTGAGAAAGTAAAATATATCTTTCACTGCACACTGTTGAATTTATGTGTTTAAGTTTGGCCAATGCAAAAGTGATCAGGAGAACAAAGTATCCTATTGGTGAGTGAAAAAAGGTATCAGCCCTGCCTCTTTCTGGCTGCCTGAGGAGTCATAGAGTAGCTTAGATGTTGTTTTTGCAGCTCTCTGAGAATTATGGAGTAGTTCTTCCCACTGCCAAGTTAAGAGGGTCAGAGATAGCATCAAGAAAGGATCTTTGCTGAGGTTCAGGTAGGTATTAAGTGCTGGATGACTCTTCTGAAAAGCTAATTTGGGCAAAAGGAAGAGATGGGCTGAGCCATCAGGATAAATATCTCAGAAGCAAACAATCTCATGGTTTTGTAGATTTGATTTGAAGAATGATTAATTCTTGTGGCTAAATGAGAAAATATCAAATGGTATGAGCATTTGAGGGGGGGAATAGCAAATCATAATGTCATGGATTGAATTAGTGTCCCCAAAAAATATCTGTTGACTAGGTCATGATTTCCAGTATTGTATGATTGTCTACCACATTGTCATCTGATGTCATTTCCCTATGTGTTGTAAACCCTATCACTATGATGTAATGAGATGGATTGGTGGCAGTTATACTGATGAGCTCTACGAGCTAGGATAATGTCTTAAGCCAATCTCTTTTGAGATATAAAAGACAGAAGTGAGCAGAGAGACATGGGAATCTCATACCATCAAGAAAGCATCAACAGAGCAGAGCACGTCCTTTAGACCCTGGGTTTCTGTGCAGAGAAACTCCTCTTGAATTTGCACTTGTAGCCTCTAAACTGTGAAAGAATAAATTTCTTTTTGTTAATGCCATCCACCTGTGGTATTTCAGTTACAGCAGCACGAGATGACTAAGACACACAGAATGCCACATGGAAGGTAGAACTGAAAAATGAGAGAAGGTATCTGCAAGAAAAGAATTTGGTCTCTTCAGTGCAAAAATCTTATTTGGAGGTTTTGTTTGTTTTTGCTTTTGCAATTTTTAAGGGGCAAAGGTACCTTTATGGATGTGTCTGTGTGTTTTGAGCTGTACAAGGCCCAGACTTTCTATATAAGAAGGCTTAGGGGTGGCAGTTCGGTTGGAGGTGGGAATGGGGAAGTCCGAGTTTCTGGGAGATTTGTTTTGAAGTTGTGTTTGCCTGGTAAGCTTACCATTTTTACTAAGATCTTGTGTTTATTGAGGTGACTTTGCAGGCCTCCTCCTGCACTATTTCAAGCTGCCTCTTTGGTGTTGTGTTACTAAACCTGGAACACTTTGAACACTGCCTAAAGGAGGTGCAAAAATGTTAGCATAAACTACGGATTTTTTCAGTCCATTGCCATGAGCTATATAAAATGTAATTTCCAGTAATACATAAGTCAGAACACTAGGTAAGATCTATGTAGGAAAGAGAAATTTAGTAATCTTACACTGAGAGTTTCCTTATCGAATGAGTCGTTCTATTCTCTGCTTTACTTTGAAACGAATCACCTTTTATTACTGAACTTATGCAACGTCTTTTTCTCTCTAGCTAGCCTTTTAGTCTAGTTACTTTAACAAGGCAATGCTTATGATGGATTATTTAGGCAATTAGAAAGTTTGAATGGTTGGCCATAGTCATGTTGTGTAAGAATCAAACGGCTTTAAGCAAAAGGGTAAAGTTAATAAAATAACTACAGCTTTATAATTGCTTTCATTAGAAATAATCTTATTGCCAGCAAAAAACAAGACAAAAAAACTTCCAATGGTGGATGGTAGCTATACGCAATTCCTTGTTATCATGGATGTATTGAAGGATTTAGGACTTAATCTTCAGGGTGTGCCTTAGGCTGTGTGGCTCCCTGACCTTATTCTCATGTGGGAATGTTTTGCTACTACAGACAACTCACAAGACGCAGGTCTGTCCTCTGCTTACTTATTAGGATTTTTTTTCGGCAGTAATTCTAAATGGGATTTTCTTAATAAAGATTTAGTTAGAAGCTAGATACGTAAGGCATGTTTAGAGTAAGACAAGACAGAAAGAGGGTAAAAATAATTATAAAATTTAAGGAAGAGCCTAGGTTTAAATAAACATATTCTTTGCCCTCCTCACCTCCATTTGTCTTGTAAATCCTCCTACGATGCTTTCTGGAAAGCAAAGAGAAAAATGGCTGCTATAGACCAATTAGGGAAAAAATCCAAAAAGGTGAGTAAGGTAGTTTCCAGAACGAGGCTTACAATTTCCTGTCATGTCAATAAATTGTGAGAGGGACGTAATCAGAAAATACTTATACAGTGAAGCGAAAGTCACCTCGATGTGGCAAAGCCATGCACAGATTCTTGTATACTTTAGAGCCTTGCTACTCAAAGCATGGTCCCCAGACCAGCAGCACTGGCAGCACCTGGGAAATTGATAGAAATGCATGACCTTGGGCTCTAACCTGATCTACTGAATCAGCATTTGCAATTTAAGAAGATCCTAGGTGATTTGTTTGCACATTAAAACTGAGAAATCCCCTTTATAATAATGACATTGCTTCCCCCCACCTTTTTTTTGTTGAATTTAGTCATGTACTTTGGCAAGACTCAATTGTTTGAACATGGATTGATTACTTTGTGTATTTCTGCAATGATTTCTTTAATGTGGTTCTCTCACTTTCTCTCTACCAGCTACATGCTTCTAGGCCACCAATGCTTTCTGTCCTGAGGAAATGATAGTATACTGTAATCGACTCTGTCAAAGGCACATTTATCTGCCGAAACTATAACTGGGAAGTAAACTTACACAGACACTCCAAAGCTATGTGTGTGATTGTGAGATGTGAAGCTGAGAAGCCATCTATTAATGTTTATCAAATAAAACCTTACAGAAATATTACATTTTAGCCACTAGGTGGAAATAGAATAATCTGAGTACATCTTTCAGGGACATGCACTACTACTCCAGAGTACTTCATAGCTGAAAGGGACGTAAGAAATCACTTAGTCTAATTCTCATCTCCTTAATTTCATAGATTCAAGGCTCAGAAAGATTAAGTAAAATCACATCTGGCTTACAAAAGATAGTCTTCTAGGACTACTGTGGAAGTTGTTGTTGTTAGGTGTTGTCAAGTCGGTTCTGACTCATGGAGATCCTATGTACAACAAAATGAAACACCGCCTGGTCCTGTGCTATCCTCACAGTCATTGTTACGCTTTGAGCCCATTGTTGCAGCCACTGTGGAAGAGTTGCTAGTATTTCTCGATTCTTCAGTCATTTTCATCCATCAGAATAATGTAAGTGCTATCATTTTTCAGCATGAAGACATATTGTGACACCTATATTGCCTCTGTGCCGTTACTAACAAGAATGGCCAGCACAGTTGCTAATATTTGCAAGGATAGGTTAGGATAAGACTCTTGTCCCTTGTTTGGAATGTAATTAATAGCAATCACTGATAATTCTCACTTTTTCCAAAGAAGAAATACTCAACAATCCCAGAAACTCATACAAGACTTCAAACAGATGTTTTCACATTTTGGGGGTTTTTACACCTCCCCCTGAGTTCATCTTAAGTCACCTAGAATAAGACTTTACTTAGCAGGTTACGGGAGTAATTAATGTCTTTTAGAGTTTGAAATCCATTATCATTATTCTGCAGAGGGGAAGGAAATCTGAATATTATGGCCTGGAAGGGCATTAGAAATCATCTACTCCCATCCTACTTCTTGTAAAGACGAGGCATCTGAGGACAGAGGAGATTAAGTGTGTGGCCCACAGCAGCAGAGTCATCACCACGCCCCACACTTTGCTGCAGTGAGGCAGTAACAGGTATTTTGGCCCATGTCTTGCTGTTTTGTTTCTTGGTGTGTTTTAGCCATAAAAGGATTATTTCCACTCATCACATCCTACAGCATGTTTAAAAGTAAAGTTTTAGGTACCTCCCCAGCTCGGGTTTAAAAACTATTTCTTAAGTACCTAAGTATCTAGTATACTGCCATTCTCCTTTTGATATTTCAGTAACATGGTAGACTAGGATAATGTAAAAATTAATATTCCAGTACTGGGGACCTGGCTTTATTCCCATCTTCCACACAGCACATGAAGAACCCAAGGCCTCACAGCAAGAGCTGCCTCTCCAGGACGTGGGGCTGGTGGGGTGCTTTGGGTATCTGGAAGCACTTGCATCCCTGATCAAGATCAGAGAAAAGGGCGCTCAGCTTCCCTCAGGACGTGAGCTTTTCCTGAGCAGCAGAGCCTCAGGTGTGGGATGCTCAGGCCCTGAATGGCACAACTCTATGACCTAAGTCATTCAGTATTAAAATGATACCACAAGGAAGACTGGGAAGACCCTAAAATTAGGGTCAGGAGTTGAAAGAAAGGGATGAGCTTCAGGGTAGGAAATGCCATGAGGCATGCTGGGGGATGGCAAACCAACCATAGTTTTCTCTAGTGTTAAAGATAAAACAGGAGCTAGTGTCTTGGTATGGTTTAGGGGGCTGTGACCTCAACACTCAGCTCTACTGAGTACAGTGAGAGAGAGGTAGGGAGGTGTAGTGGTTTTTCACAAGGTCTTGACTGAGAAGAACCTGGATGGAGATTCTGGTTCTACATTGTGTTACCTTTCCCCACCTGATTTTCCTCTTGAAACACCGGAAACTATCAAAGTTTAGTGGCGATTGGAGCTCATAGGGAGTTCCTGGGTGGTGCAAACTGTTTAACCAAAAGGTTGGCAGTTTGAGTCCACCCAGAGTTGGCTTGGAAGAAAGGCCTGTGATCTACTTCTGAAAAATCAGCTATTGAAAACCCTGTGGTGCACAGTTCTACCCTGAGTTGGAGCAGACTCAACGGCAACTGGTAACCTGAAAGAGCTAATGGATATGAAGTGCTCAGGCGACCCCATGCACAACGGGATGAGACTATTGTGATCCATAGGGTTTTCACTGGCTCATTTTCCGAAGTGGATAGCCAGGCCTTTCTTCCTTAGTCTGGGAGCTCCACTGAAACCTGTTCAGCATCATAGCAACACACAAACCTCCACTGAGGGAGGGGTGGTGGCTGTGCATGGGATGCACTGGCTGGGACTGGAATCCGGGTATCCCCCAAGGAAGGCAAGATTTCTACCCCTGAACCATTACTGCCCTCTAGCACATAGTAAACAAAACAAAGTCCAAACCTGTTGCCATCAAGGGGAGCAGGCACTCAATAAATGGGCATTATCTCCACCAAAGTGCCCTCCTTTCTGGGTGCCAATATTCTGACCTCACTCAATCTCACCTCCACAGGGACCTGAGAGCACCAGGTCCCTGTGGAGGTGATACTTTGAAAAGTATCACGTTCTACACACAAGTACAGGGTATTATTATGATTAAACGATCTGGAGTTTAAATATTCCGGACTTGATATTGAGAGGATGGGAAGAGACTGTGAAGGGTTCACTCTCCGGGGAACATAAACAAATAAAACATTCTTGATTTTCCTATAGAGTTTTCCCTTAGAAACAGAACTTCCTGAGACATGGCACCCTACCCTGCACCTTCTGATAAAATCGCCTACTTCAAACTCACATTTACAACCACCATGAGGCCCTAATTGGGTCGGGAGCAGGTTCCGGGAGGCCTGAAAGCGGGGAGAACAGATTCTCAGGAGGGTGTGAGATGCGGGTTTGCCTGGTTTCTGGGTCCGCCAACAAAGGGCAGCGATTAGGGAGGCAAGGCAGCTTATCAATCAGTCGGTCAATTAATTCCTGCTGCCCTGCCCCGTCAGGGATAATAGATTCTTTGGCGGCTCGGCGGTAAAACGACCCGGCCCAAGAGGAAAAGGGAGAGGTGGGGTGCCTCTTGGGTGCCCCCTTTGGCTTCCTGGGTGTGCGGGGGCGCTGGAACGTGCAGGGGCTGGCGTCCGGGGACGCTTGGGGCGCGCCAGGCAAGTCCTCGCTTGGAGGTGGCGCCTCGGAGCCCTCGGTCCCCGGGCAGGTGGAGCCGGTCGGCACCTCCCGTTTCCCGGAGGGAGGCCCCGGGGCGCGCCAGGGGCGGGGCGCGGGCGGCGAGACGCGCCTCCCATTGGCCGCCCGGGTCCGCCCGGCGCGCGCTGCCTTCATAAAGCTGCCGTGGCGCCGGGCACCCGCACTCCACGCTCCCGGGCCGGACCCTCTCTGCCTGCTCAGAACTGTCGCCTGTCCGCGCCCACCATGGCCACCGTTCAGCAGCTGGTAGGAAGATGGCGCCTGGTAGACAGCAAAGGTTTTGATGAATACATGAAGGAATTAGGTGAGGCACTCGGCCGGCAGCGCCGGCGACGTGGCGTGTGTGTGTCCATATGTCCGTCCGCCCGGTGAGCGTTCCGTGGCTGTGTGCCCCACCCTGCCACCACCACGCAGCGTCAGCCTGGCCGCTCGCTGCACCGAGCGCGAAAGCAGCCAGCAGAGTGCGGCGTGCGCGCCTTCCGCCTGCCCCAGGATCCCGGAGATACTCCGCTTCGGGGTCCCCCTAACCCTTTTTTCTCCTCCTCCTTTCGGCTCGTCATCCGCCGCGGCCTCCTGGCTCAGCATCGTGTCCTTTAGGGCGCTCACACCGCTCCCCCAAGCTTCACTTCTTTCCACTTCTCCAGGCAGCCTCCTTAACTTTCCCTCTTTTTCCTTACCCCCGTCCTCAGTCACCATCCTCCGCCAGCATCCTGTCCCTCCCACCCGCCGAATCGTATCAGCACCCACTCCCCCATCCCGCCCTGCCCTCAGACTACCGCATCTTTTGTTCCTCGATGGCGCGCGGGCCCCCTCCTATTCTCCACCGGGACGCGGTGCCAGGGCTCCCGGGAAGTCTGTGGTTTCCCGCAGAAGCCTTGTAGAGGATCTAAAGGAGGCTGCAGCTTCACCTTTAATTCTGTTCTCTCCCCACCCCACCCCCCCCGACCCCCCAAGTCCCCTGCCCTAATTCACCGAGTGAGCGAGGCCTTTTGGGTTGGCACAGCTCCGCGTGGAGAGCCGGCGCATCCTCGCCTCCTGGCCCCTGAGCTGCGCTGAGAGGTGTGGCACTGGCAGCGCTGATCCGTGGGTTCGGCCTGTCCCTGGCGCCGCAGAGGGCGGTGGCTGTGGGACGCGCAGTGAGGCCGCGTGTGCCTGGGAATGGGTGGTCTTCTCTGCCCTGGCCTCTGCATCTTGAGGATGAGGGGCAAGGAGGTAGTGTGCTTTGTTGGAAAACCTGGCAGCTCTTGCAACCTCTTTCATTTAATGAAAGGTTACTGTGTAAACTGTTTATACTGTTAACCGCATACAAGATGGGCTTGGTCCTGCCCAAAACACTTGTCTCCTTGAAGCCTTCCAGGGAGAATCTCTGTAGGAAGCTTCAAATTTGCCCTCTTAACTCAAAATAGTGCTTGATTTTCTATTACTGTCCTTTCCTAAGCCAATTACAATGAATGAATGCTGGCTGAGATACTGGGTAGATGGCAAACAAAAATGAAACTTTGTCACAGGCCACCAGAAAGTGGGGCGAAGTCTCATAGAGTAGATGCCATCTAGAAGTGGTCTTCCAGCCCTAGACTGCTGAGACTATGAGGGTGCTTCCAGAAGCTGCTATCCCACCCAGGTGTTAACATGAGTGCTCTCTGATGCAGGAGTCACTAGGAAGACCTGCTATTAGGAAACATAGAGCCTGATATACCATAGAAATACTCCTTCTCTAATCTTTATCCAACTAGAGTTGAGGCTGGTTCTGTGTTGAATCTTGAGTGTATTTATCGTGCTGTTGACAAAACAAGAAGGCAGTTTTTTCTTTTGTTTTTTCATTGTAAACATAGATCAAGATGACTGGGAAAAATTTTATCACATTTTATATCTAAGAAATAAAACATTTGTATCTGGGCATGAGTGTGAGGTCCAAGTAGAGAACCTTTGAAAGTAGAGACCATTGAAAGTAAATGTGTGGGATGACTTGTTTCTAAGATTCTGGGGTCATGAAGGTTGTAAAATCTCAATTTGAGATGGTGGCACAGTGGTTAAGAGCTCAGGCTACTAACCAAAAAGGTCAGCAGTTCGAATCCACCACCACTCCTTGGAAACCCTATGGGGCAGTTCTACTCTGTCCTATAGGGGCGCTATGAGTTGGAATTCACTCCCTGGCAGCGGGTTTTGTTTTTTGGTCAGGGAAGAACAGAGCCCATTTGCCCAAAGTGAGAGTAAGTAATGACTCAGCTGACAACACCAGGTACCAAACCTCAGCTGGCAAAAAGAGAGGGCTCTAAGGGAAAGTTTAAAATCTGGCTGAGTGATTGTCTTCAAGCCAGTTATCAGCTCAGGTTGTAGTCTTCTCATCTATGAAATAGGGAGTTGGCCTAGCTCCAAGGTTTCTTCTAAGTGCTAATACTGAAAGAAATTATACAGGATATAAAATAAATTATTAATTTAGTAATTAAGTTATACAGCTATGAAATGTTTTCTGTTTTTGATGGTAAGGTTGTTTTCATTTCTTACCACCAGGATTGTGTTAATTCCTGAAATATTGTGCTATTTGAATAACTCAGAATTGATTTCTGTTTTATATGCCTCACTAACCAAGTATTTATCAATGGCCTTTTATGTGCCAGGTTATGAGTTGTAGCATACAATGGTTGGCAGAATCTAATGTATGGAAAAACACGGAGCAAGCCTCTGAGTTTGTGGTTTTGAATGCCTTATCTCCACCTTCCATCAGCTGCTTTGAGTAAATAAATTTTAGAAGTCTATATTTATTCTCTAACTTATCACAGCTTGGAGACCCAGAGCTGAGAGTTGGAGCCAGAGCGCCTGCACTGTTTGCTTCCTAGTTGCATCACTTCCTAGCTGAATAACCTTGGGCAGGTGGCTTTAACCTCACATATCCATCAGTTTAGTGGAGACAGTGATATCCACCTTACAGGGTTGTTGCTAGGATTACATGAATTTATACATGTAAAGTGCTGGCACGTGGTGAGCCTGGTTACATGTTTCCAGTAGTTAACCGTTAAAGTGAGTAACTGAAAATAACCCCTTGCCATCAAGTGGATTTTAACTCATAGTGACCCTATAGGACAGAGTAGAACTGTCCATAGGGTTTCCAAGGATTCAAACTGCCAACCTTTTGGTTAGCAGCCAAGCTCTTAACTGTTGCTCCACTAGGACTCCAGGTGAAAATATGCCAAGCATAATAATTACAGTTGGTGGCTGCTTTAATTATATAAACTGTAACTTTGGTCTTCCTGTTATTTAACACGTTATAACATTCTACAGGAGTGGGAATGGCTTTGCGAAAAATGGGCGCGATGGCCAAGCCAGATTGTATCATCACTTGTGATGGCAAAAACCTCACTATAAAAACTGAGAGCACTTTGAAAACAACACAGTTTTGTTGTAACCTTGGAGAAAAGTTTGAAGAAACTACAGCTGATGGCAGAAAAACTCAGGTCAGTCATAACTTATTTTATAAAATCATAGAAGCTTCTAGAATGATACGCTATGATAATAAAACTCTTACTGTTTACAGGTAAGAACTTAGTGAAAAAGTCTCAAATTATTTTATGATTTGCATTTTGACAAATGGGCAAAAGTACCAGCTTCATAACTTAGTTTATTTTGTAGAAATAGCTTAAGAACAGGAGAGAAGAAAAAATGAGCATCTTTTGTGTGTTTCTGGATTGAAACGCATGAACTATATGAAGAAGATCAGTATGGGTCAATAAAGTAGACCCAGAAAGTAGAAGGTGAAAAAATGTCGATTAAGGAAGTTATAATTCAAGGAAACTCTTTGGGCAGTGTACTCTGGAAGAATTAAAAGGTGTACTTTATTTTTGCAGACTGTCTGCAACTTTACAGACGGTGTTTTGGTTCAACACCAGGAGTGGGATGGGAAGGAAAGCACAATAACAAGAAAACTGGAAGACGGGAAATTAGTGGTGGTAAGTACCAAACTTCCTATGCCTTATTGGGCTACTTCTTTGCTTACATAGTTCACGTCACTGTTCTATATCACTGATCATAAACAGGAGAACTAGGTTTGGGAAGAAAACATGCCAAATAATAACTTAAATACTAGAACATTAATTATTAAAATCACTTGTGGGGACAGGGAAGTGACATGATGGGACAGGGAATGTACCTGGAGCTAAGTTTAGTCTTTGCTGTTACTTTATACTATAATCTTGGGCAAGCCACGAAACTCCCCCGTTGGGCATGCATTTTCTGTCTCTTTAAAATAGGTAATAATATTTGCCAAGGACCAAATGGATAATTTGATGCTGTACTCAGTACTTTATAGGGGCAGTGATGGCTCAGTGGTAGAATTCTCACCTTCCATGCGGAAGACCAGGGTTCAACTCCTGGTCAGTGCACCTCACTGCAGTCGCCACCCTTCAGTCAGTGGAGGCTTGTGTGTTGCTATGATGCTGACTCGGTTTTCAGCAAAGCTTCCAGACTAAGATGGATTAGGAAGAAAGGCTTGGCAATCTGTTTCTGAAAATCCGTCAGTGAAAACCCCATGGGTCACGATAGTCATGTGGGTGGCGCAGGACTGGGCAGCATTTTGTTCCATTGTGCGTGGGATCACCATTAGTCAGGGACCATCTTGACAGAATACTAGCACCAATACAACAGGTTCTAGCCTCTCTCAAACTCAGAGTCCTAAAACAAATTTTTTGCATATACGAAGGAGATTACAAGGTTTTAAAGATTCTGACCCTAACATTTTACTACCACAGTTGCTGTGGTGTGCAAGGCTAACCTAACTATTACTATCTTTTTCTTCTAGGTGTGTACTATCAACGATGTCACCTGTACTCGGATATATGAAAAAGTAGAATAAAAATTCTATCATCACTTTGGACAGGAATTAGCTGTGAGAATGAACAAGCTCAGTTCAATGAGCAAATCTCCATACTGCTGCTTTTTTTTTTTTTTTCTTTACTGTGTTCAGTTATTCCTATCACAAACATTTTACATACTGTTTTGAAGTGTTGGTTTAATTAGGATCATCCCTTTGGTTAGTAAATAAATGTGTTTATGCTAATACTAGTGTTGTGTTTATTCTTTAACTTTATAGGAATTAGTGATGAGTTTAATAATAAGGAGTTGAGTAAAGCTCTGGGATAGTCTAGAACAGGCTATGTTGACATATTCTGGTAATTTGCGTGTGAAGTTACTTCCAAGGCAGATAAGGTACCAATGATTAAAGCTTGTTGACACCATTTGAACTTTGCATCGACTCGAGAATCTTAAATTTCTGGCAGAGACTGTTCAAATTAAAGGGTAACAGTGTAAACTGTTTATAATTTAAATAATTAACAAAAGCTGGATCACCATCATTGACGAAATCATGTTTTAATGCTGCCCTTATGACTATCATTCAGGAATTCTGCAACCAAAAATTCATTTAATGATGTTATTGAGGACCTACCATGTGCCAGGCACTGTTCTAGAGGTTGAGGTGTATTTGATCACAACAGACAAATCAATGCCCTCAGTGTGGGGAGGAGCACTCCAGCTTTAGAAGAACACTAAGTACTCATTAATAAAAACAATACAGCTCAATTAATACTTCTTGTGTGTGTATATACGTATATGTCTAATATGCTGTATAAAGAATAACAAATTTTAATAAACCTCTATTTCTTGGGCCAAAATACAAATATCAGCAATTCACACTTAGAGAAATAGTTCTTAGGCAGTATGCTAAAGTTTTGTGTCCATGGTCCCCAGAGCAATACTTAGAAGGCCTGGTACCATTATCCGCACTACGAATAAGAAAACAGTTCTGACTAGCTAACCTGTCAAGGACGTAGGAAGTGTTAGAGCTGGCTTGTGAACACACATCTAGGTGAGTCAGCTCAAAGGACCGTGCTCAGTCTTTCAGCATCACTGAGTCTTTGCAGCTTGTTTAAAGATTCTGATTCTAAAGTCTCTCTAATGGAGACTTTTCTGGAACCGCTCTCCAGAGATGTTAGCTGATAAAAATCTTCTCTGTGAGAATTACCCAAAGCTAAGCAATCAATGAACGTTTGGCCTGACTGACACTGTAGCCCCGTGCCATCCAGTAGGTCGCCCCAAGTCCTTTGCAGCTCTTAGGGCAACTGAAGTCTGGCTAGTCTGATTGAGACATGCTGTGAGTGTAAAATACACGTCAGTCTTCAAAGTGTAGGAAAAAAAGTAAAATACCTCATCCATATTTTTTATAATGGCTACAGGTTAAAGTAATATTTTGGGATATTTTTGGTTACGTAAATATTTAAAAATCATGTCACCTACTTAACTGTTTTAATGTAGCTGTGGACAATTTAAAGGCACACGAGGCTTGCATTATATTTTTTACTGGACAGAGCTGCTCTAGATGTCCTTTTTATTTGAATTCCCACCTTACTCATTTTAGTCTCCATGCTAGGTTTCCTCCCTCGTTCCCCTTTTCCACTTCTAATAATAGTGTACATTTATTTGGCATTCTCCCTGAACCAAACACTGGGCAAAGGACTTCAAGTGTTTTTGTAATTCTCACAACCACCCTCGGTAATTTGTATTATGATTTCTTCATGTCTAGATGAGCAGACTCAGTGTCTAGGTAACAGGTCCAAGCCACATGGCTACTACAAGTCAGAGAACAGATTGGAGCACAAGTTCATATGACCCTACAACCTGTGGTACTAACCACCATGTCCTAATGCCTGTTGATGGACTGTGGAGTATTGGTTTGAGGGACAGTGGCCCCATGATTCTTACATGGGAGAGCTGTTGACATTTTGGGTTGACAGCTTTTCATTGTGCTATACTATGGCAAGCATCATGGGATGTTTAGCATTGAGACATAACTAATTACAATTTAGGTACCCGCACGTGGCTGGTGGCTGCTGATTTGAACAGCACAGAGCTCTAACCTAATGTATCCCCCAATCAAATTTCTTGTTTTTGATTTCAAACCTGCTTCTCCTGTAGTATTTCCCATCTTGGTCAATGGGAATGTCTATTCCAGTTTCCAGGCTAAGAGCCCTGGAGTCATCTTTCATTTTGATCTTTCTTTCCCATCCCATATCTAATCCATTAACAAACTATTTCAGCTTCGCCTTCAAAATATATCTAGAATCTGATTACTTCTCACCTCCCCACAGAGAGCACTCTGGTTCAAACACCATCGTCATCTTTCCCCCGGCCTCTCTGTGCAACTTATCCTCCCAGTGCTACCATTTAACACAGGTTAGAGTATGTCACTCCTCTGCTGAGAACCCTCTATTGGCTTCCCATCTCACCTAGAAGCCTAAGTCTTTACAGTGGTCCACAAGGTCCTCCCTGAACTTGGCCTTTGTCCCCCACTTCCCAACACCCCCTCAAACATGCCCCTTCAACCACACGGGCCATTGTTGACACAAGTACCCTTCTGCCTTTGCACCTGTTACCACCGCTGCCTGGAGCAATCTTCCCCTGGGAATTTTCAGCCCACGCTTTCTCACTTCTCACATGTTACCACAGCGGTGAGTCATACCCAGACCACACTATGTGTACTAGCTACCACACTTTCATCATATTCTCAATTTGTCTACCCTGTTTTATTTTTCCCCATTGACTGCATATTAACATGGGGATTTTTAAAAAATTAACTTTTTTTTCTATAGTCTGCCTCCCACACTGAAAAATCAGCTCCTTGAAGAAAACAGCTTGTTTTTACAGTGCTCTATCTCTACCATTCAAATTACAAGAGACACTGTCACACAGAAGATAAACCGAAAAAACCAAACCCACTGCCATCCAGTCGATTCTTACTCATAGTGACCCTATAGGACAGAGTAGAACTGCCCCATAGGGTTTCCAAGGAGTGCCTGGTGGATTTGAACTCCTGACCTTTTGGTTAGCAGCTGTGGCTCTTAACCACTATGCCACACAGAAGATTTTTGATAAATATTTGCTGAATAAACACATTTATTAATAAAGTAACAATTTCTTGATATTTAACACATTTTAATATTATGTAAGATCCTTTACGATTTTGCTTCAATCTATTCTTTAAACCGTATTTCATACCTTTATACAAATGGTTCAACTTAATCAGGTCCTTTACTTAACCCACACGTAGTATGCTTGATGACTGTAGGATTGAAATGTTTGAAATAGCAAGTAAGGAATTCGGCCTTGTTTCCTAACTGGTATGTCATGCCACTTTGCTCTACCAGGAAGTAGACTTCCCAATTTTGATTAACGTGTAAAATTTCTTTCACTACAACTGAGTATATATTCTGCTAACAGACGGTGTTTGTCAAACAGAACTTGACCTGGGTTGTTTGTGGAACAAGATGTGGAGTCGATACAATTTGCTACAAGAAAGACATTTTAGCACAAGTCAAAACATCTCTAAAGAAAAATTTACAGGAAAGAGCTGACTTCTGGGCTATGCCCTTGAGCACAGTGAGGGCAGTCGACTGTTGTATTCAAATAGTCTGTTCACTGAAGGATGAATGATAGTGGTGAATCATGACTTTGAAACCTTGTAAACAATAGGAGGCATTGTTATACTCCTGTCCTGATTATGTTGCATTTATTGCTAACTTATTTAGTACTTTGGGGGGTCTTTCAATCTCTTCAGGTGTTTTCTTAAATATTGGACTTTGAAATTAGGCAGTGAGCATAAAAAAGGTTGAGAACCGTCTTTCTAGCATCTAGATTTTAAAGCTGCCAACTCAATTTAGGTTATTACTCAATTCTTGCTGCTTACTAATCAATAATTATTAATGTCTGTTGTTTTTTAAATTCACTTTCAAGTCTGTGAGAATAATTATAGCTTTTCTTGGCTTTCCTATAGTCATTGTTCCCTTTTTTAGTGTTGCTGTGTTAGAATCCACTGCCATTTTTTGTGTCATGGGTGGTGTGGATAAGTAGGAAGAACTGATGAAGCTGTTGAATTGGTTAAAATAGCTGAGTGACACACTTTTGCAATATTGTGAAAGGCAGGGTGTATGACTCCTCACTGGTCACCAAGCGACTGGAAAAATCACTGGAGTCTTATGACATCTGGTCCACCAGGCTCTGTCACCAGATCTTATGTGAACACTCACTTATAATCAAGTCCATCTCCTCCTCCCACACTGCACACATTGAAAATTTCTGAAATGAGAAAGAAAGCATCTTAAAAATGCTTTTTTATGGTGCTGGCAACACACGATCTGGAAAACAATAGAGAGCAGGATCCTTTTTCATGGAGTTTACGTTCTAGCCTAAGGAGAGAGTATATACACTATTAAAAGAAATGTCATTGAGTGGTAAGTGTGTGAGAAAAAATAAAGCCAAGTAATGCAACAAAGAGTAAGCAGGGTTGAAGCTAGTTGATACAGGGTGCTTAAAGAAGGGCTCTCTGAGAAGGTAAAGTTTGAGCTGAGATCTGACTAATGAACAGAAGTTAGGCAAGTGGACTGCTGGAGAAATGGCGTTCCAGGCAGAAGGACTCACAAATATAAAAGCCCTGAGGTGAGGACAGAGTCACAGAGTGACAGAAGCTTATTGAAAAGGGAACACTGTGGGACAAGATTTAATCTGATATTTGAGTAGGGAACAGAGGATGTGGGATCTTGTAGCTGCTAGTGAAGGATCTGGGTTTATCTAAAGGTGGTGGTGCAGTGGTTAAGAGCTCAGCTGCTAACCAAAAGGTCAGCAGTTCATCTACCAGCTGCTCCTTGGAAATCCCATGGGGCAGTTCTACTCTGTCCTACGGGGTTGCATTGAGTTGGAATTGACTCGACAGCAATGGATTTGATTTACAGGTTAAAAGCTAGCGAGTGCCTGTGTGGTGCAAATGGTAAACGCTCTTGGCTGATAATGAAAGGATGGAGGTTGGATTCCACCCAGAGGCACCTCAGAAGAAAGGCCGGGTGGCTTAAAAATGAAAAATCAGCCATTGAAAACTCCATGTTGCACAGTTCTATTCTGAGACACAAGGTGTGGCCATGAGTCAGGATCCACTTGACGGCAACTGGTTTTTTTAAATTCTTTTTTTAGGGGCTATGAGAAACCACAGGAAAAGTTCAATTAGGAAATAACAGATGACTTTTGAAAAAATACTCTAGCTTCTCTTCCAGTGATGGAAAACTGATCATGTGGAATAACCCTTACTATGGACAACTGAAAAAAACAGACCAAATGTATTTTTTAAATTTCCTGAAAGTGATAAAAAAGCTAATAAAATAGTGAGAAATTCCTTGGCCTTGATCTGGGAATCCAGAGAGGTAAGCCCAACTGACAGGGGCATTTCTACCCTAGAGTGTTTGTTTGCAGATACGGAAGAAGAGTCTGAGAGGCTGAGCTGGGCTTTTGTCAACATAGGAAACAATTGGGCCTTTGCCAGATGGTAGATGGGCTGACTCCATCTTCTACTGTCTTAGAAAAAGAGTTGTTAGTGATCAGAAATTTAGTTATAAGAATATTCATTACAGTGCTATTTACACTAGCAGAGAACTGGAAAGCATGTAACTGTCCAGCAATAGCAGCTTGGTTAAATAATTGTGATACATCCATACAGGGAAATACAAAGCAGCCACTGAAAAATCAAGACAATTAACCATTTGGAAAAAGTTTCATAATGCGTTGTAAAGTGGGGGAAAAAAAAAAAACTGGCTACAAATTTTTATGTACACTACTGTCCCATTTATGTAGTAATCTATGCATCTGTGCCTAAAAAATATAGAAGAATGTTAAGAGTGGTAATATTCTTGGGATTGTGGTGATGTTTAATTTCCTATTTATTTGATTATCTGCAATATAAAAAATGTGAAAATATTTTAATGCAAATAATGTTTGCATTACTATTTGAATTGTTTATTTTTAATGATAAATAATTATCTCTGTTCTTATAAAATGCTATAAAAAAGTACAAAGAAGAAAATAAATATCCCTGGAAGTCTCACTTCCATAGCTAATCAATGGCAATATTTGGTTACGATGCAGTCAGGCAATTCTTTATGCATTTATATGCATATATATATACCCAAAATGTTTTATACATAGAACTAAAGCACACAGAGAGCCCTGGTGGCACAGTGGCTAAGCAGACTGGTAACCAAAAGGGTAACAGTTCGAACCCACCAGCTGCTCCGAGGGAGGAAAATGTAGCAGTCTGTTTCAGTAAGGATTACAGCCCTGGAAACTCATGGGGCAATTCTGCTACGCCCTATAGGGTCGAATGAGTCAGAACTGACCGGACAGCATTGTGTTTTAGAACACACGGTGTTTATTGGCATTACTTGTTTTTTTAAAACTCAAATATATAAGATATGAATACCCTTTCATATCAATAAATACAGGTCCATATTGGTTTTTTTACTTCATAATATTCAACTTTAATTCTAATATTTTATCAACTTCCTATTAATGTTTACATTTTTGAAAAAACTCAACATTATTAATGATAATTTAGTAAACATTCTTACACATTCATAAAATGATTTTTCAATGATTGAAAAAATTCTTTCTCTTGAGTTAGGTCCCCAAAGAATTTTTTCAGCCTGCCTTGTAACTGCAGGTAACGCTGACTCACAAAGTTGTAGAATTTAGTAGGTACGTGATAAAGGAAACTTCTATCTCACAAAATATTTTTCCCCACATGAAATTTAACTATTTCAGCAGGAGGCAAAGATTTTCTTTTTTACAATTAAATATCCAGTTGAGGGTAATTGTTTGTTCAAGAGTCAACCTGAATGGAAAAGTTAAAGGACCAATATTTTATTTACGATGGAACAATTTTGCTCTTTTTCATTTGCTGGACTTTACGCAGGATCTCTGGGCATAATGGGGACCTCAGTTCTCATTCCAGTGTGCATGTCTGGCCCTGCCAGAGTCGCTACATCCATAGCCGGTGGGGCTACACCACCAAGGCCCTGGTGTTTGTTTTAGAGGGTTTTTTTTTTTTGCTTGGTTAATTTAGTGCCTTATTGCCTCTCCCACCTGACCATTGCTAAAAGAAATACAAGGGAAGGAAATTCCAGGCGTATGTTTCAGAGTTTTATAACAGTAGCAATGGAGATAACTGATCACAAAGAAGTATAGAAAAGTTGCATGTAAGAAAACAAAGACTTCTTTCATGAGTTAGACAGACTTGATTTGACAAAGATTTTTAGCAAGTCTCACAGACAAATATAGAAACTAGGCTTGCTGACTCAGTCTATTGCACTAACCACCAAACTCAGCTTCCTCCCTTAGCTACACAGGGCAGAAACATTGCAAAGAAAAAAAAAAAGCCACCTTTTCTGAAACAGGCAGATTTATGGAAAATGGCCAGTGCTGGAGGTGGATCTGTATAATTCATCCCTTCACAAGTTGTGTGCCACACCCAGAAACCTTGGAGAAGCCTCATGACAGAAATGAGATAATCTCAAAATGTTTTAATCTTAAATTGAAATACTTCAGCATACCAACAGAAGGTTCTGATGAAAATTTAAATTCTTTATTCTGACAATAGGTGGTAGTTCTGGGATCCCAGAAAATTTAAATCAGTGTTGATTCTTTATGTTTGGGCAGTTGAAGAAGAAAACATGCTTTTGCAATTCCATGTACCGAGGGACATAAAGACACACACTAATGTGAGAGATAAAGCACCAAACCCAAATAAGGCAACAAGTTACTGAAGGCAATAAGTCTAAAAGATAATTTCATAAAATATCACTGGAGCATTTGTCAACAGGGAATTATATTATCTCTGTCCCTGTCTCTTATTTCATTATACCTAGAGTTTATAAATAGTTCATGCAGCCATTATTTCTTGACCTAAGAGGAAAGCTTTATATCAAGAACAAAGACACACACAAATTAAATATTGCATATAACAAATCATTTCTCCCTTATTACATTTGCTCAGTTAGCTGATGAGGTGTTTAAGCTGTACCCTAATGTCAGTATATCTGGAATGGATTCACTCATATATTTCATTTGTCCATTCATTCATTCATTCAATTCAGTAAGTATTTGTTGGGCTCCTACAATGTGCCAGGCATAGTGCTAATGGCTGGAGATACAAAATCAAACAAAGGTAAAAAGTCCTTGATTTCATGGTGCTTAGAGCTTGGAAGGAGAGCCAGACAATAAACAAACAACTAAAATAAAAATCACGTACTGTTATAATTGCTGTGAAGGAGCTAAACACACTCTAATAGAGACTAAGAGTGAGAACCAATAGTGGGTCAGTCAGGGATGGCCTCTCTGGGAGGAGAGATTGAAACTGAAACCTGAAGGAAGAAAAGGAGCCAGGCATGTGAGGAGTGGGACAAGAGCATTTTCAGCAAGAAGACTAACAAGTGCAAATGTCCTGTGGCTGGGAAGAACTTGGTATGGATCCAGGAGGAGAGACTAGTCCTGCAAGGACTTAGAGCCATGGGAGGGAGTACAGATTTCATCCAAGTCCACTGGGAAGTCACCAGAGAGCAAAACACAGGCAGAGTCATAGCAGAGGGTAGACACTTATATCCCAATCCCTTGGGGCCAAATATATATACATATTTTTTTTATTTTTAAAAAATATTTTACCATGTTTCAGGTGAAAGTTTACACAGCAAATTAGGTTTCCATTTAACAATTTTTATGAAAATTGTTCTGCGACATTGGTTACAATTTTTTGCAACGTGTCATCATTTTCATTATTTCCATTTTGTTTGTTCTCTTCCCATGGATCTAGCTTCCCTGCCCTTCCTTGCCTTCTTCCCTTTGTTTTTGCATAAAGGTTGATGGTTTGGTCTCATATAGTTAATTGCTTTAGGAAGCACATTACTCGTGGGTGATATTCTTCATTTTATAAGCCAATATATTATTGGCTGAAAAGTGATCTCCAGAAATAGCTTCAGTTCCAAATTCAAAGAATATCTTAGGGTGATAGTTTCAAGGGTTCCTCTAGTCTCTATAGGTCTGGACTTTTTTAGGAATTTAAGTTTTGTTCTACATTTTTCTTCCATTCTACCTGGGACCTTCTACTGTGTCCCAGGTCAGAAGGTCGATACTGGTAGCTGGCTATCATCTAGTTCTTCTGGTTTCAGGTCAGAAGAGGCTGTGTTTCGTGTGGGCTCTTCGTCCTATGGATTAGTTTCTTTTTCTTATTACTGTACTTTAGATGAAGGTTTATGGAGCAAATTAGTTTCTCATTAAACAATTAATGCATATATTGTTTGTGACATTGGTTGTCAACCCCACGATGTGTCAACGCTCTCCCCTGTTGACCTTAGGTTCCCCGTTACCAGCTTTCCTGCCCCCTCCTTCCTTCTCAACCCTGCCCCTGAGCTGTCCATTTAGTCTTGTTTTGTTTTATGGGCCTTTCTAATCTTTGGTTGAAGGGTGAACCTCAGGAGTAGCTTCAGTACTGAGTTAAGAGTGTGTCCAGGGGCCATACTCTTGGGGCTTCTTCAGTCTCTGTCAGACCAGTAAGTCTGGTCTTTAATTATGAGCTAGAGTTTTGTTTTATATTTTCCCGTTGCTCTGTCCATGACTCTCTATTGTGATCCCTGTCAGAGCAGTCGGTGGCAGTAGCTGGGCACCATCTAGTTTTGCTGGATTCAGTCTGGTGGAGGCTGTGGTAGTTGTGGTCCATTAGTCCTTTGAATTAATCTTTCCTTTGTGTCATTAGTTTTCTTCATTCTCCCTTGCTCCAGATGGGGTGGGACCAGTGGAATATTTTAGATGGCTGCTCACAAGCTTTTAAGACTCCAGATGCTACTCACCAAAGCAGGATGTAGAACGTTTTCTTCATAAACTATGTTATGCCAATTGAGTTAGATGTCCCCTGAGACCATTGTCCCCAGCCCTCAGCCCAGTAATTCCATCCCTCATGGAGTTTGGATGTGTCTATGAAGCTTCCATGACCCTGCCTTGCTCAAGTAGTGCTTACTTTCCAAGAATTGTGTACTCTCTTAAGCAACTTTACCAAAGTTACCACTTATCTATTGTCTAGTTAGCGTTTTTCCTTCTCCACCCTTTCCCTTCCTAAAAAAAAAAAAAAAAAAAAGATTGTTTCTTCCTGTGTGGAAACATTTTCATGAGTTTTTATAATAGGGGTCTCATACAGTATCTGTCCTTTCGTGACTGACTTATTACATTCAGCATAGTGCCCCCCAGGTTCATCCATGTTGTGAAATGTTTTACAGATTCATCATTGTCCTTTATTCTTTATTCTGTAGTGTGTACATACCATAGTTTGTTTATCCATTTTTCTGTTGATGGGCACTTATGTTGTTTCCATCTGTTTGCTATTGTGAATAACGCTGCAGTGAACATGGGTGTGCATATGTCTATTTGTGGGGTGGCTCTTATTTCTCTAGGATATATTCCTAGGAGTAGAATTGCTGGATCACATGGTATTTCTATTTCTAGCTTTCTAAGGAAGTGCCATATTGTTTTCCAAAATGGTTGCACCATTTTACATTCCAACCGCAGTGCATAAGAGTTCCAGGCTCCCCACAGCCTCTCCAATATTTGTTATTTTCTGTTGTTTTGATTCATACCAGTAATGTCAAGATGAGATGGTATCCCATTGTAGTTTTGATTTGCATTTCTCTAATGGCAAATGATCTCAAGCATTTCCTCATGTATCTGTTAGCTGCCTCAATGTCTTCTTTCCTGAAGTGTCTGTTCATTTCCTTTGCCCATTTTTTAGTGGATTATTTGTCTTTCTGTTGTAGAGGTGTTGGATTTTCCTATAGATTTTAGAGATGAGAGCTTTGTCTGATTTTTAATAACCAAAAATTTTTTCCCAGTCTGTATTTTCTGTTTTTACTTTTCTGGTGACGTCTTTTGATGAGCATAAATGTTTAATTTTTAGAAGATCACAGTTATCTAGCTTATCTCCTGGTGCTTGTGTGTTGTTAGTTATGGTTTGTATCCTATTTATGCCATGTATTAGGCCCTCCAGTGTTGACCCTATTTTTTTGCATGATCTTTATAGGTTTTGGTTTTATATTTAGGTCTTTGATCCATTGTGAATTACTTTTTGTGTATGGTGTGAAGTATAGGTACCGTTTCTTTTTTTTTGCAAATAGCCATCCAGTTTTGCCAACACCATTTGTTAAAAAGACTGTCTTTTCCCGATTTGATGGACTTTGGGCCTTCGTTGAAGATCAGGTGACCATAGGTGGATGGATTTACATCTGGGTTCATGATTCTGTTCCATTTGTCAACATGTCTATCGTTGTACCAGTACCAGGCTGTTTTGATTACCTTGGCTGTATAGTAGTTTCTGAGGTCTGGTACTGCGAGTCTTCCTACTTTATTCTTTTTCTTCAATAGTGTTTTACTTACCTGGGGCCTCTTTCCTTTCCATATAAAATTAATGATTAGTTTTTCCATTTTGTTAAAGAGTGCTGGTAGTATTTGGATTAAATTGCATTGTATTTGTAGATTGCTTTGGGTAGAATTGAGATTTTCACAACGTTGAGTCTACCTATCCATGAGCGTGGTATGTTTTTCCATTTATGTAGGTCTCGTTTGGTTTCTTGGGGTAGCGTTTTGTAGTTTTTTTTGTATAGGTCTTTTACATTCCTGGTTAGATATTTTCCTAAGCATTTTATTTATTTATTTATTTATTTATTTATTTATTTATTTATTTATTTATTTATTTATTTATGTGATGGATTACATTAATGGTTTTTCTGATATTAAACCAGCCTTGCATACCTGGTATAAATCCCACTTAATCATGGTGAATTATTTTTTTGATGTGTTGTTGGATTCTATTGGCTAGAATTTTGTTGAAGATTTTTGCATCTATGTTCATGAGGGATATAGGTCTATAATTTTCTTTTTTTTGTAATGTCTTTACCTGGTTTTGGTATCAGGGAGATGGCGGCTTCATAGAATGAGTTGGGTAGTATTCCGTCATTTTCTTTTGCTTTGGAATACCTTCAGAAGTAGTGGTGTTAACTCTTCTCTGAAAGTTTGGTAGAACTCTGCAGTGAAGCCGTCCGGGCCAGGGCATTTTTTTGTTGGAAGTTTTTTGATTACCGTTTCAATCTCTTTTTTTGTTATGGGTCTATTTAGTTGTTCTACTTCTGAATGTGTTAGTTTAGGTAGGTAGTGTTTTTCCAGGAATTCATCCATTTCTTCTAGGTTTTCAAATTTGTTAGAGTACAATTTTTCATAATAATCTGAAATGATTCTTTTAATTTCATTTGGTTCTGTTGTGATGTGGTCCTTCTCGTTTCTTATTCGGGTTATTTGTTTCCTTGCCTGTATTTCTTTAGTCACTCTAGCCAATGGCTTATCAATTTTGTGAATTTTTTCAAAGAACCAGCTTTTGGCTTTGTTAATTCTTTCAATTGTTTTTTTGTTCTCTAATTCATTTAGTTCAGCTCTAATTTTTATTATTTGTTTTCTTCTGGTGCCTGATGGATTCTTTTGTTGCTCCCTTTCTATTTGTTCAAGTTGTAGGGACAGTTCTCTGATTTTGGCTCTTTCTTCTGTTTGTATGTGTGCATTTATCGATATAAATTGGCCTCTGAGCACTGCTTTTGCTGTGTCCCAGAGGTTTTGATAGGAAGTATTTTCATTCTCGTTGCTTTCTATGAATTTCCTTATTCCCTCCTTGATGTCTTCTATCACCCAGTCTTTTTTCAGGAGGGTATTGTTCATTTTCCAAGTATTTGATTTCTTTTCCCTAGTTTTTCTGTTATTGATCTCTAGTTTTATTGCCTTGTGGTCTGAGAAGATGCTTTGTAATATTTCAATGTTTTGGACTCTGCAAAGGTTTGTTCTATGACCTAATATGTGGTCTCTTCTAGAGAATGTTCCATGTGCGCTAGAAAAAAAAGTATATTTTGCAGCAGTTGGGTGGAGAGTTCTGTATAAGTCAATGAGGTCAAGTTGGTTGATTGTTGTAATTAGATCTTCCGTGTCTCTATTGAGCTTCTTACTGGATGTCCTGTCCTCCGAAAGTGGTGTGTTGAAGTCTCCTACTATAATTGTGGAGGTATCTATCTCACTTTTCAATTCTGTTAAAGTTTGATTTATGTATCTTGCAGCCCTGTCATTGGGTGCATAACTATTTAATATGGTTATGTCTTCCTGATCAATTGTCCCTTTTATCATTATATAGTGTCCTTCTTTATCCTTTGTGGTGGATTTAAGTCTAAAGTCTATTTTGTCAGAAATTAATATTGCTACTCCTCTTCTTTTTTGCCTGTTGTTTGTTTGATATATTTTTTTCCATCTTTTGAGTTTTAGTTTGTTTGTGTCTCTAAGGTGTCTCTTGTAGGCAGCATATAAATGGATCGTGTTTCTTTATCCAGTCTGTGACTCTCTGTCTCTTTATTGGTGCATTTAGTCCATTTACATTCAGCGTAATTATAGATAAATAAGTTTTTAGTGCTGTCATTTTGATGCCTTTTTATGTGTGTTGTTGACAATTTCATTTTTCCACATACTTTTTTGTGCTGAGGCGTTTTTCTTAGTAAATTGTGAGATCCTCATTTTCATAGTGTTTGACTTTATGTTAGTTGAGTCGTTAACGTTTTTCTTGGATTTTATCTTGAGTTATAGAGTTGTTATACCTTTTTGTGGTTACTTTATTATTTACCCCTATTTTTCTAAGTAAAATCTTAACTTGTATTTTTCTATATCGCCTTGTATCACTCTCCATATGGCAGTTCAATGCCTCCTGTATTTAGTCCCTCTTTTTGATTATTGTGATCTTTTACCTATTGACTTCCATGATTCCTTCTTATGTGTATTTTTTTTTTAATTAATCTTAATTTGTTTGTTTTTGTGATTTCCCTATTTGAGTTGATATCAGGACGTTCTGTTTTGTGACCTTGTGTTGTGCTGATATCTGATATTATTGGTTCTCTGACCAAACAATATCCTTTAGTATTTCTTGTAGCTTTGGTTTGGTTTTTGCAAATTCTCTAAACTTGTGTTTATCTGTAAATATCTTAATTTCGCCTTCATATTTCAGAGAGAGTTTTGCTGGATATATGATCCTTGGCTGGCAGTTTTTCTCCTTCAGTGTTCTGTATATGTCGTCCCATTCCCTTCTTGCCTGCATGGTTTCTGCTGAGTAGTCTGAACTTATTCTTATTGATTCTCCCTTGAAGGAAACCTTTCTTTTCTCCCTGGCTGCTTTTAAAATTTTCTGTTTGTCTTTGGTTTTGGCGAGTTTGATGATAATATGTCTTGGTGTTTTTCTTTTTGGATCAATCTTAAATGGGGTTCGATGAGCATCTTGGATAGATATCCTTTTGTCTTTCATGATGTCAGGGAAGTTTTGTGTCAGGAGTTCTTCAACTATTTTCTCTGTGTTTTCTGTCCTCCCTCCCTGTTCTGGGACTCCAATCACCCGCAGGTTATCCTTCTTGATAGAGTCCCACATGATTCTTAGGGTTTCTTCATTTTTTTTAATTCTTTTATCTGATTTTTTTTCAGCTATGTTGGTGTTGATTCCCTGGTCCTCCAGATGTCCCAGTCTGCATTCTAATTGCTTGAGTCTGCTCCTCTGACTTCCTATTGCATTGTCTAATTCTGTAATTTTATTGTTAATCTTTTGGATTTCTACATGTTGTCTCTCTATGGATTCTTGCAACTTATTAATTTTTCCACTATGTTCTTGAATAATCTTTTTGAGTTCTTCAACAGTTTTATCAGCGTGTTCCTTGGCTTTTTTGGCAGTTTGCCTTACTTCGTTTGTGATGTCTTGAAGCATTCTGTAAATTAGTTTTTTATATTCTGTATCTGATAATTCCAGGATTGTATCTTCATTTGGGAGAGATTTTGATTCTTTTGTTTGGGGGGTTGGAGAAGCTGTCATGGTCTGCTTCTTTAAGTGGTTTGATATGGATTGTTGTCTCCGAGCCATCACTGGGAAACTAGTTTTTCCAGAAAATCCGCTAAAAAAAAAATGCAGTCAGATCCCTATCAGAGTTCTCCCTCTGGCTCAGGCTATTCGGATGTTAATGAAGCCGCCTGCGTCCAGTCCAAATCCCGGCGGGATGGTTCACTGGCTGGGACGCTGCTCTCCCCGTTCCAAGACCAGTCACTGCCTCCCCGGGACTTCTCCTACTGGCTGTGTCTCTCGCCGCCGGTGGAACTGGCTGGTCACCCTCCCGGGGTTAGTTCAGGGGGGTGGAGCAGCTGTCTGTGCTTGTGCCGTACCTGACTGGTACGCTGGCTCCAGGCTCTGAAAACAATCGCTGCTTCCCCGTATTAGTTTGTTCTCCATCTCTAAATCTGTGTTTGTTGTTCAGGGTTCGTAGATTGTTATGTATGTGATCGATTCACTTGTTTTTCCGTGTCTTTGTTGTAAGAGGGATCAGAGGTAGCGTCTGCCTAGTCCGCCATCTTGGCTCTGCCCCCCAGCATTTTATTTTTTTTAGGGGCTATTGTAAACTGGTGTTGCTTTCCTGATTTCCTTTTCATGGTTCTCTTTAAGTGGTGTATAGGAATCCAATTGATCTTTGTAGTATTATTTTGTATCCTGCTACTCTGCTGAATCTTTCTATTAGTTCCAGTGTTTTTTTTTTTTTGTGGAGTCCTTTGGGTTCTCTATGTATAGTATATTATCTGCAAATTGGGACAGTTTTACTTCTTTCCTACCAATTTGGATGCTCTTTATTTCTTTTTCTTGCCTTATTGCTCTAGTTAGAACGTACAGCACAATGTTAAATACGAGTGGTTATAAGGGGCATTCTTGTCTTGTTCCTGATCTCAGGGAGAATGTTTTCAGCCTCTCTCTGTTAAGAATGATGTTGTATCTGGAGGCAAGATGAGAAAGCAGAGGAGGATAGGAGCTGGTTGATTGGTCACAGGGAATACAGTGTAGAGAGGAGAGTGTGCTGTCTCATTAGGGGGAGAGCAGCTAGGAGTACATACCAAGGTGTGTATAAGTTTATATATGAGAGGCTGACTTGATTTGTAAACTTTCACTTAAAAAACAATTAAAAAAAAGAATGATGTTGGCTGTTCATTTTGTATAGATGCCTTTTATTATGATGAGAAATTTCCCTTCTTTGCCTATTTTATTGAGAGTTTTTTTCAGGAATGTGTGTTGGACTTTCTCAAATAACTTTTTTGCATTGATGAAGATGGCCATGTGATTCTTTTGTTTTATGTGGTGATTTACGTTGATTGATTTTCTAATGTTGAACCATCCTTGCCTACCTGATATGAATTCCGCTTGGTCGTGGTGTACTATATTTTTGATATAATGCTGAATCCTATTGGCTAGAATTTTGTTGAGAATTTTTGCATCTATGTTCATGAGAGATATTGGTCTGTAATTTTCTTTTTTTCTGTTGTCTTTGCCTGGTTTTGGTATCAGAGTTATGCTGGCTTCATAGAATGAATTTGGAAGTATCCCTTCCTTTTTTATGTTCTAAAATAGTTTGAGTAGTCCTGGTGCAAGCTCTTCTCTGAATGTTTAGTAAAATTCTCCAGTGAAGCCATCTGGGCCAGGGCTTTTTTGTTGTTGTTGTTGGGAGTTTTTGTTTTTATTACCTTTTCAATCTCTTCTCTTATTATGGGTCTGTTCATATTTTTGACCTCAGTTTGTGTTAGTTTAGGTAGGTAGTGTGCTTCTAGAAATGTGTCCATTTCCTCTAGGTTTTCAAGTTTGTTGGAGTATAATTTTTCATACTGCTCTGTTATGATCCTTTTTACTTCAGTTGGGTCTGTTATAATGTCCCCCATTTCGTTTCTTGTTAGGGTTATTCAAAGACCTGAAAAACTAAGTAAAACAAAGACACACATCATTCCTGGAACCCAAAGTATCAAATGAAGAAATAAGGAACTTAGCCAAACATTGAATGCAATAAGAAACTGACAGGAGCAGACAGTGAGGAGAGGTCCCCTATCAGCTAATGAAGCATGGATTCTCCAGCTCAGACTCCTGTTGGAGATCAATGGACAGGGAGCATGAAAAAGTAGCTTCACAGAGCTCCCAGCAGGAGACAGAACACACCGTAACCAGCGATAAGTGCTTTCCCACCCCCTATTCTCTCCCTGCTGCTCTACCTCCGTGCTTTCTGGCTGGCAGTGGTGCCATGGCTGGTTGGGAAGCTCAGCATCCATGCTGCTTAGAGACACCCTGCCCACATCAGAGATAGGCAGACAGGGAGTGTGGGAAAGCAGCTTCTCGAACTTCCCAGCAGGAGACAGAGAACCCAGTAACAAGTGATATACATTTTTCTAACCCCCACCTTTATTCCCTCCCCCCTTTGGCCTCCTCTGCTTCTCGCTGGCCACAGACTCTTGGCCAGAAGGTAGCTGCTTTGGCCCAGACTGCTTGGATTTGCCCTGCCCATGCCGGCCAGCCCTGTGAGTGACATTTTGGTTGTGATGTCTCTTTTTTCCATTTCTTTTAGTTTCTCCTGTGCCTCCCACCACCTCCCCCTCCTTTCTCTTGAACACCTGGCTCCATGTGCTATCTTTGCTTCTTCTTGAAAGGCTGTGAAGCACTACCCTGGCCTGCAATACCATGCTGGTGGGATCCCTGGGGCTTTTTTTTTTTTTTGCTTTGTTTTGTTCTGTTTGTTTGTTTTCTTTTTCTTTTCATGGCTTGGGATCCCATTCTAGCCAGGCTGCACTGCCCAGCTTAAGATCCACTTCCCCAGTCTGAGTAGCTCCTGGGGGCATTTTTTCTTTCTCTCTTTTTTCTTTTCTGTCTTTCTTCGTTTCTCAGTTCTCATCTCTCTATACTTACCTTCTTTTCCTGTCTCCTGAATATCTGGTCCTGTGTGACATCTATACCTCCATCTAGCAGGCCACTTCTCCAGTCTTTGCAGCTGCACTGGTGGGACCCCCAGGGGCTTTCCCTTTCTTCTTCTTCTTTTTTTTTTAATTTTTATATAGTTATTTTTTTTCTTTTTGCTTTTCCCAATTTCTCGCTTTCTCATCTCTCCACTCCAATGGCAACCTCCCTTAGCACTCTTCTTTTGTTTGTTTTTGGCTCCTGTTTCTTTCCCCCTCTCTCCTCTTTCCCATACCCATATTAGCTCCACACATCACAACACCCCCCCCGCCCCGCCTACCTGTAACATGTGCTGAACATCACATCCCTGAGCAGTACAGGCATGGCCTACTGAAACCTGCCCAGAACCAGTTTCCGGTCTGCCCTGTTGGCCCTAGTATGTGCCACAAGCAACCTATCCCAGTCCCTCCCCTTCAGCTTGATTTTCCCTGCTGCACCATAGCTGAGTGACTGGCCCTGCCCATTAGAGAAGGACATAAAAAATATCATGACCACAGACAAGCAAACAACAAAGAAGGGACAGCCTGCCTGCTCAGATAAAACCAAATAAAACAAAAAGGCAGGATGAAACAAGCAGATGTACAATTAATAAACAAAGAAGATAACTACTGAATGCCACAAAGACAGCAGACAATATCAAAACACATTTAAAAAAGGGCAGGATGGTTCCAGCAGGCATGCAAAACAAAACACCAGATGACTTTCCAGTAGAAAAAATGGGACTAGGACTACCTGACAGGGCATTCAAATCTCTAATATTCAGAGCTATTCGAGAGTTGAAGCAAAAAGCAGACAAAGATGAGGAAAAAATAGACAAATTTATGGAAAAGGCAGACAAATTCATGGAAAATACAGACAAAAAGGGAACAATTCAGGAAAGAAATACAGGAAAGAAATGCCAAAAAGAAATTCACAACTAAAAATCATACAAAAACAACAACAATTAGAAATCCAAAAGATAAACAACAAGATTTCAGAAATGGACAGTGTCATAGAAATGAGGAGTAGGTTTGAAATGATGGAAGACAGGATCAGCAAAATTGAGGACAAATACTTGGACACAACTCTCTTTGAGAAAAAATCAGAAAAAAGAACAAAGAAAACCTGAGAATTATGTGGGATACAATCAAAAGCAAAAATTTGAGAGTGATCGGGGTTTCAGAACAGGGAGAGAAGATGGAAAACACACAGAGGATCATTGGAGAATTGCTGACAGAAAACTTCCCTAATACCATGAAAGATGAAAAGCTGACCATCCAAGAAGCTCAATGAACCCCACGTAGGATAGACCCCCAAAAGAAAATCACCAAGACATATCATAATCACTCTCTAAAACCAAAGACAAAGAAAAAATCCTGAGAACAGCTCGAGAAAAACAAAAAGTCACATGCACAGGAGAAACAATAAGATTAAACTCTGATTACTAGGCAGAAACCACACAGGCAAGAAGGCAATGGGATGATATATATAAAACCTTGAGAGAAAATATATCCAACCAAGAATAATATTTCTGCAAAACTCTCGTTCAAATATGATGGTGAAATTAGGATAATTCCAGATAAATAGAAATTAAGGGAATATGTAAAAACCAAATCAAACTTACAAGAATTGTTAAAGGGAGTCTTTTGGTCTGAGAACAAACAACATCAAATCACAGCCTGACTCTAGGACGCAAGGTTGTACCAGCCAGATACCAACCTAGGAAATGAACTCTCAAGGACTATCCAAAACCAAAAGAATTGCAACAGGGAACCAAAGAGGTTAATCTGTAAACAACAACATCAGAAAAATAAAAGAGGGAATAAACAGTGTAGGTATAGAACTTTCAAATGGAGAGGAAGGCAGGGCAATACCAAGTAATAATAGACTGTTCAAACCTAGGAAGATAAGGGTAAATTTCAAGGTAACCCCAAAGAAAGTTAACAAACCTACTCATCAAAATAAAGGAGAAAAACAAAGTCTCAATAAAAACAAAATCTACAAAAACAAAAGAAATGGAAAAGAAATCCACAAACAAAAGGAACTCAGCACAGGAGAGTAAGAGGAATAAAGAAAATATCAGCACCACAAAAAAAAAAAAAAAAAAAAAAACTACAAACTGACAGCAGTAAACTCACACCTGTCAATAATTACACTGACTGTAAATGGCCTATTTGTACCCATAAAGAGACAGAGATTAAAAAAAAAAAAAAAAACAGGATCTATCAATATGCTGTCTACAAGAGACACACCTTAGAAACAAAGACATAAGTTTATTAAAAATCAAAGTATGGAAAAAATATATCAAGCAAATAACTACCAAAAAAATAGCAGGAATGGCAATACTAGTCTCAAATAAAATAGACTTTAAAACAAAATCCACCATAAAGAAAAAGGAAGGCACTATGTAATGATAAGGGATGATCCATCATGAAGACTTAACTGTAATAAACTCTATTCACCCAATGACAGGGCTCCAAAATATATAAAACAAACTCCAACAGCACCGAGAAGAGAAATAATAGTAGGAGACTTCGACACACCACTCTTGGTAAAGGACAGAACATCTAGAAAGAAACTCAACAAAGATGCAGAAGAGCTAAAGGTCACAATTAGCCAACTTGACCTCATAGAAATATATAGGACACTCCACCCAACAGCTGCAAAGTACATGTTCTATTCCAATGCACATGGAACATTCTCCAGAATAGACTACATCTTAGGCCACAGAGCAATCCTTAACAAAATCCAAAACATTGAAACAATACAAAGTATCTTCTCTGACAACAATGCCATCAAAATAGAAATTAACAACATGAAGAGCAAGGAAAAAAAAAAAAATCAATTCCATGGAAACTGAATAACACCTTGCTTAAAAGCCACCGGGTAATAGAAGAAATCAAAGATGGAATCAAAAAATTCCTAGACTCAAATGAGAATGAAAACACATCATACCAAAAACCTTTGTGACACAACAAAGACAGTCCTCAGAGGCCAATTTATAGCAATAGATGAACGCTTCAAAAAAGAAGAAAGTGACAAAATCAGAACATTAGCTACACAACTTGAACAAATAGAAAGAAAACAGCAAAATAAGCCTACAGCCACCAGAAGAAAGAAAATAATAAAGATCAGAGTAGAAATAAATGAAAAGGAGAATAGAAAAACAACAGAAAGAATCAACAAAACCAAAAGTTGGTTCTTTGGAAGAATCAATGAAATTGACAAACCACTGGCCGAACTGATCAAAAAAAAAAAAAAGAAGGAGAGGACACAAATAACTCAAATAAGAAATGAAATGGGAGACATTATAACAGAACCCAGCTGAAATAAAAAGGATCATAACAGTATTATGAAAAACTATACTCCAACAAATTTGAAAGTCTGGAGGAAATGGACACATTTCTAGAAACACACTACCTACTCAAATTAACACAAAATGATGTTGAAAATCTGAACAGACCCATAAGAAGAGAAGAGATCAAAAATGTAATTAAAAAAAAAAAAAAAAAAAACTCCCAACAAAAAGAAAAAGGCCTGGCCTGGATGGCTTCACTGGAGAATTCTACCAAACATTCAGAGAAGAGCTTGCACAAGCACTACTCAAACTATTTCAGAACATAGAAAAGGAAGAAATACTTCCAAATTCATTCTATGAAGCCAGCATAACCCCGATACCAATACCAAAGGCACCACAAAAAAGAAAGTTACAGACCAATATCTCTCATGAATATAGATGCAAAAATTCTCAAAATTCTAGCCAATAGAATTCAGCATCATATCAAAAAAAATAATACACCACGACTAAGTAGGATTCATACCAGGTATGCAAGGATGGTTCAGCATTAGTAAATCAATCAATGTAATCCACCACATATATGAAAGGAATCACACGATAATCTCAATTGATGTAGAAAAGGCATTTGACAAAGTCCAACACCCATTCTTGATAAAAGCTCTCAATAAAATAAGTATAGAAGGGAAATTTCTCGAGATAATAAAAGGCATCTATGCAAAACCAATGGCCAAAATCATCTTAACAGAGAGGCTGAAAACATTCTCCTTGAGAACAGAAACAAGACAAGGATGCTCTTTATCACCACTCCTATTTAACATTGTCCTGAAAGTCCTAGCCAGAGCAATAAGGCAAGAAGAAGAAATAACAGGCACCCAAATTGGTAATGAAGAAGTTAAACTGTCCCTATTTGCAGAAGATATGATACCACACATAGAAAACCCAAAAGGCTCCACTAGAAAACTACAGGAACTAATAGATTCAGCTGAGTTGCAGGATACAAGATAAACATACAAAAAATAGATATACATACACCAATAAAGAGAATGATGAAAAGGAAATCAGGAAAGCAATACCATTTATAATAGCCCTTAAAAAAATGAAAGACTTAGAAATAAACCCAAGCATGGATGTAAAAGACCTACACAAAAAAACTACAAAACTCTACTGCAAGAAATCAAAAGAGATCTACATAAATGGGAAAACATACCATGCTCACAGATAGGTATACTCAACATTGTGAAAATGACAATTCTACCCAAAGTGATTTACAAATACAAAGCAATTCTGATCCAAATACCAACAATATTCTTTAAAGAGAGGGAAAAACTTATCATTAACTTTATTTGGAAAGGGAAGAAGTCCTGGATAAGTAAAGCACTACTGAAGAAGAAATAAAGTAGAAGGACTCACATTATCTGACCTCAGAACCTACTATACAACTACAGTAGTCAAAAAAGCCTCATACTGGTACAATGACAGATACGTTGACTAATGGAACAGAATTGGGAACCCAGATGTAAATCTATTCACCTATGGTCACCTGATCTTCGACAAGGCTCCAAAGTCCATCAAATGGGGGAAAAGACAGTCTTTTTAAGAAATGGTGCTGGCAAAACTGGATGTCCACCTGCAAAAAAAATGAAACAGGACCCATACCTCACACCATATACAAAAAGTAATTCAAAATAGATTAAAAACCTAAATATAAAGCCAAAAACTATGAAGTTCATAGAAGAAAAAATAGGATCAACACTAGAGACAGTAATACATGGCATTAACAGGATACAACTACAATCAATAACACATAAACTCCAAAAGATAAGCTAAGTAACTGGTATCTTCTGAAAATTAAACACTTATGCTCATCAGAAGACTTCATCAAAAGAGCAAAAAGAGGACCTACAGACTGGGAAAAAAAATTTGCCTATTACAAATCAAAGGTCTAATGTCTAAAATCTATCTACAAGAAAATCCAACACCTCTACAACAAAAAGACAAATAATCCATTAAAAAATGGGCAAAGGAAATGAACAGATACATCATCAAAGAAGACATTCCAGTGGCCAGCAGACACAAGGGGAAATGCTCATGATCACTAGCCATTAGAGAAAAGCAAATCAAAACCACAATGAGATAACCATCTCACCATGGCATTATTGGCACAAATCAATAAAACAGGAAACAACAAATGTTGGAAAGCTGAGGGGAGATCAGAACTCCTATGCACTGTTGAGGGGAATGCAAAGTGATACAACCATTTTGGAAAACAATAGAGCAATTCCTTAGAAAGCTAGAAATAGAAATACCATATGATCCAGCAATCACAATCCTAGGAATATATCCTAGAGAAATAAGAGCCATCACACGAATAGACATATGCACACCCATTTGTTCACGATAGCAAAAAAGATGGAAACAACCTAGATGCCCATCAACAAATGATTGGATAAACAAACTGTGGTACTTGCACACAATGGAGTATTACACAATGACGAAGAACAACGATGACTCTGTGAAGTATCTCATAACATGGATGAATCTGGAGGGCATTATACTGAGTGAAATAAGTCAGTCACAAAAGGACAAATATTGTATGAGACCACTACTGTACTGAAAAGTTTTACACACAGAAAGAAACAATCTTTGATGGTTATGAGGGAGGGAAGGGCTGGGGATGGAAAAACACTAAATAGACAATTGATAAGTGGTAACTTCGGTGAAGGGTAAGACAGTACACAATACTGGGGAAGCCAGCACAACTTATATAAGGCAAGGTCACGAAAGCTCCATAGCACATCCAAACTCCCTGAGGGACCAAATTGCTGGGTTGAGAGCTGTGGGGATCATGGTCTTGGGAACATCTAGCTCAATTGGCACGACATAGTTTATAAAGAAAATGTTCCACATTCTACTTTGGTGAGTAGCATCTGGGGTCTTAAAACCTGTGAGTGGCAATCTAGGATACTCCACTGGTCTTACTCCTTCGGGAGCAAGGAAGAATGAAGAAAACTAAAGATACAAGGGAAAGATTAGTCCAAAGAACTAATGGACCACATCTTATCACGGCCTCCACCAGACTGAGTCCAGTGCAACTAGATGGTGTCTGGCTACCACCACTGACTGCTTTGACAGGGATCACAATACAAGATCCCAGACAGAGCTGGAGAAAAATGTAGAACAAAATTCTAACTCAGAAAGAAAGACTAGACTTCCTGGCCTGACAGAGACTGGAGAAACCTTGAGAGTATGGCCCCTGGACACCCTTGCCGCTTGGTGATGACGTCACTCTTGAGGTTTACTCTTTAGCCAAAGATTGGACAGGCCCAAAAAACAAAACGAGACTAAAGGGGCACACCAGCCCTGGGGCAAGGACGAGAAGGCAAGAAGGAACAGAAAACCTGGTAATAGGGAACTCAAGGTTGAGAAGGGATAGTGTTGACATGTTGTGGAGTTGTTAACCAATGTCATGAAACAACATGTGTACTAACTGTTTAATGAAAAATTAGTTGATAAAAAGAAAAAAAGATTTTATATATGTCATCCCATTGCCTTCTTGACTACATGGTTTCTGTCATGTAATCAGAGTTTAGTCTTATTGTTTCCCCTTCGTACGTGGCTTTTGTTTTTCTTGAGCTGTTTGAAGATTCTTTCTTTGTCTTTGGTTTTAGCCAGTGTGATTATGATGTCTTGGTGTTTTTATTTTGGGGTGCATCCTATATGGGCTTCTTTGAGTTTCTTGGATGTTTGGCTTTTTGTCTGTCATGTTATTTGGGAAATGTTCTGTCAGCAAATCTTCGAAGGTTCTCTGTGTTTTCCATATTCTCCCTGTTCTGTAACTCCAATCACATGCAGATTTTTTGCTTTTGATTGTATCCCACATCGTTTGCAGGGTTCCTTCATTTTCCTGCATTCTTTTCTATGATTTTTCCACAAAGTGGTATCCAAGGATGTCTTCAATTTTGCTGATCTTGTCTTCCATTGTTTCAAATTTGCTTCTATAATCTTCTATTGCACTGTCCATTTTTGAAACCTTGTTGTTTATCTTTTGGATTTCTAGTTGCTGTTTTTTAAGATTTCTAGTTTTTAATTTTTATTTTGACATTTCGTTCCTGTATTATTTTCTAAATTCTTCCATTGTTTTGTGTGTCTTTCCCCTTATTTTGTCTATATTTTCCATGATTTTGTCTATTTTTTCCTTAGTTTTGTCTGCATTTTCCTTCATCTATTAGAGAACTCTGAATATTAGAGTTTTGAATTCCCAATCAGATGGTTCCAGTGCCTTTTGTTCTGACAGAAGGTCATCTGGTCTTTTATTTTTTTTGCTTTATGGAGCCATCTTCTCCTAATTTTTTTTTTTTAATACATTTTGATATTGTCTGCTGTCTCTGGGATATTCAGGAATTAAAAAAGCAAAAAATGAAGTAAAAAAATTTTTTTTTTTAATTTTAAAAAGTAAATAAAATATTCGTGCGGTAGGATTTGGGGAGGGGGGAGGCAGACCCAGTGAGGCCATGTGTTGGTCTCTTTCTAGCCGAGTGGTGTGGCTTGGCCTATCAGGAATGGGTGTGGGTGGTGCACAAGGATCGGTGGGTGGGAGCAAAGAAAGGAAAGATGGAGAAAAGAGAGAAGAAATAATCAAATAAGAACAAACACAACAACAAAAATATGGTGGTGGGAGAGCCAACCATTGGGGGCAGGGTAGAACTGGTGTTACCATGAACTGATGTCTCTCTTGCCAGGTGGTGTGTCATGGCTCATAAGGAAGGGGAGGAAGCAGCTCAGGGCCTAGGTGGAAGGAAGAAGGAAAAGGAGAAGGGGAAAAATAAAGAAAAAATTAAAAATATGGCACTTAGGGAACTAACCTATGGGGGCAGCACAGACATGGGGAAGCCGTGTGCCAGAGGCTGTCCAGTTGAGCCTGCGGGGAGGGGGAGGTGGTATAGAGCAGGGTAGATGGGGGAAAGAAAAGGAAAGGAAAGAAGGGAGGGAGAAGAAACAAAACAAAGCAAAAAGCAAAAACAAACAAAAATAAATAAAATGGCACTGAGGGAGCCAGTGGGTGATGGCAGTGCAGACCCAGGAGGCCTCACACAGTGGCAGTGGGCTAGTGTCTCTCCGGTCAAGCAACCATGAACTATTGGAGAGCAGTGGAGGCCTTGAAGAAGGATGCAGGTTGGAACAGTGTGCATCCCTGGTTACCAGTTGCTCTGTCTCCTGCTGGAAGCTCCATGAGTTGCCTTCCCATACTCACTGTCTGTGTTCTTTGGTGAATCCAGCCCTGTTAGCTGGTAGGGGACCTCCACTTTGTAGCTCTCTTCTTTCTCTGTTTTCTCTGTTTTTCTTGTTCCATTTGGTGCTCGATCGAGTTCTTCATACCTTCATTTGGTGCTTAGGATTCCAGGATTGATATTTATATCTGCTTTACTTAGTTTTTCAGGTCTTAGCTGCAGAAGGACAGCATGATGCTTCTGTCTATAGTGTCGTGTTGGCTCCGCCCAGGGCCAGATATACTTTAGAATTCAGAATTTGTTTGGGATTTTAGGAAATTAATATTATGCACCTTACCCAAAGAGAACTGCAATCAAGTGCATTAACATAACTTTAGTAAAATACGTGAATATTCACACTAAGTGGGATAAATAGACTAGACATGGCCTCGTATCAGTTTAGCTCAGGCTTTGCTGCCAAACAAGCTTAGGTAAGATTAGATTTTGCCATCAACTGAATTAAGAAAAAGCTGTCAGTGTTTTTGTTTTCTTTTGTTTTGGTGTTGTTTTTTAGGAGCCCTGGTGGCAGAATTGTTAATTGCTTGGCTGCTAGCTGAAAGGTTGGCGTTTTGAATCCACCCAGCAACACCAAAGGAAAGACTTGGTGATGCTCCTGTAAAGATTAAAAAAAAAAAAAAAAAAAAAGATTATAGCCTGAAAAACCCTATGGGGCAGTTCTACTCTGTCACCTGGGGTCACTATGAGTTTAAAATCAACTCAATAGCACCTAACAACAAGGGCATCATTTTCTAAAGGATTAAATGAAATTATGTATACAAAGCTATTATCTCAGTGTCTCATACAACTCATTACGGTGGCAGAAGACACAGGGTCCAGTTGGCTCAGGGTTGTGATACATGATGGGTTTGGTGGTTTCATGAGTTTGACAATAGCACATGGTCTGGCATGGGAGGTTTCTGCTGGCTGAGAAGATGAGTGGAGCAAATGAGGTGATGGATGTGGTATGCATGAAATGATTGTAATAGACTGATATTTATTTGAACCAACTCCCATTTGGTTAGAAACGCTCCTGACCTTCAGTAACTTTATGACAGGATGGCCTGACATGGAAATAGAACTGTTTTTGAAACAACACAAGAATGCTTTTGAACAGAATTCATATATTACAGTATGTCATTGTTAAGTGCCATGGAGTCAATTTTGACTCAGAGTGACCCCAGGTGACACAGTAGAACTGCCCCATAGAGTTTTCTTGGGCGTAATCTTTAGAGGAGCAGATCGTCAGGTCTTTCTCCTGCAGAGTGGCTGGGTGGGTTCAAACCACCAGCCTTTCAGTTAGCAGCTGAGTGCTTAACCATCGCACCACCAAGGCTGCATAAATAATATACAGTAAAACCTGAGAAAGCCAGAAACTGTGTAGAGCAGAAACCTGTCAGAGAAGGAAAACTCAAATATTTTCCACTAAAATGAATGATAGAAAAGTGCACCCTGTCAAAGGTGGAAAACTTGCAAGACATGGAAACACGAGACAGTTCCATTGGATTCTGCCTTTCTCAGGTTTCACTGTATATGGTTTAGATTTCTTTAAACTCCAAAATTCCTGTCATCAAGTATATTAAACTAGGTCCTGAAATAAGCCTCAACAAAGGCAGGCTAATGTAATTGGAACTTAATTAAAAATGGAAGATAATGGTTCATTAATTGCTGTGTGTCCTATGTTTTTCCTCCTCTATTATTTTCATCCCCTTTAAAAATATTTTTATTACTTAAGGAAGACATAGCTCTGAAACATTAGATGAGCTTGTGGATTTTTCAATCTAGTTCTACAGGAAACGTATTATTTGGGAAAGGAAGACCAGCAGATTAGACCCCATAGCTTTGTTTGTTCCTCTTTGACACTCTTACATGGTAAATGTCCACTGGTACAGAGTAGCAAAGGAGCCCTGGTGGCACAGTGATTAAAGCTCTTGGCCACTAACCAAAAGATTGGCAGTTAGAACCCACCAGCTACCCCGTGGGAGGAAGATGAGGCAATCAACTTCTATAAAGATTTACAGCCTTGGAAACCCTAGGAGGCAGTGTCCTCTGTCCTACAGTGTCCCTGTGAGTCAGAATCAACTTGGAAGCCGGTTTGATTTGGTTTGGTCATTAAGTAGCAGGTATTCTCTGAATTGTGTGCTCTCACGCTTCAGTTTGTAAGTTAAATAAACAACGCAGAAATGGAAACAGTCTATGATTCTCAAGTACAAGGATCTTCTCAGCCACAGGATTTACTTTAGCACTTCCTGAGAAGTGCTACTGTAAATATACAAGCCCACACCCACCCACTTGCAAATTGTACTCAAAAAAGAATGCCAAATGAATGAGTCTCTTGAATGCGCCAGAGACGCTAGAGTGCAAAAAGCTGCATTTCTTCTAGAATGCAAAAAAAAAAAAAAGACAAAACCAGCACACTAGTTTTTTTCAGGCATGTGTCTACAACTACTAGTCTGCCTACGTTCCTATTTCTTATTTCTTGGTTTTTCTAAGCCACCTACCCTTCAGTGTTTCCTCACTAGGCAAATTTAAAAACAATAAAAAAAAAAAAGTGGAAATTTTCTTTGTTCCAAAATCTCCTGACCTTCTCTATCTTCACTACAGTCCTTCCTGTTCTCACGGGTAGGCAAATAGGAGTCAGAGAATCAAATAATCTCAAGCCTTAGAGGGATCTGGAAGATCATTTAGTAGAAAATCCAGGAAAGATAATATAAAATTTTAGATTTTTCAAAGCTGGAGTGAATCTTAAAAAGAATTCAACTCCATATTTGAATTCCCTCTGAAATACACAGAAATTGCTGAAAGACAATTTAAAATTCTTAAATCCTTAAGTCTACCTCCTTCCCACTTTTTAAAACACTAAATTATCAATTTGGACTTCTACACCAATAATGCTTCAAACTGTCATAAAATAATTACTGTACACATCATATAAAACTAATGCTATCTGTCATGCCTAAATTAAGTTTGGGGCCCTGGTAGCACAGTGGTTGAGAGCTAACCAAAAGGCTGGCAGTTTGAATCCACTGACCTCTTCTTGGAAACCTTATGGAACAGTTCTACTCTGTCTTATAGGGTTGCTATGAGTTGAAATCTACTCGATGGCAATGGGTTTGGGTTTTTTGTTTATTTGTTTAAATTAAGTTCATGATTTGTTTATTTTTGTTTAAAACAGTAATTCTTTCCCTCCTATGATAATCTTCCAGTCTGTTTTTTGATAGCAGAGAAAAAACAGAAAAACAGAAATCATCTCTACTTTCCTATTCTCTTTTTGGTTCAAATCTCAAAGGGTATTGAACTGGGAACTTAAGCATAATTAAAGAGAAAATAAAACAAGAAAAAGTAAACACAATAAACTATTTAAAAAATAAAATTCTAAAGCTGGAATGGACCTTAGAAAAAATCTAGTACAATATTTTTATTTTGTAAGATGAACAAAGGAAGACCTACAAAGTTTACGTGACTTACCCAAAACCAAACTCGTTGCCATCAAGTCGTTTCTGACTCATAGCAACCTTATAGGACTAAGTAGAACTGCTCCACAGGGTTTCCACGGATACACAAATGGCTAATGGTGTAGCCTTTGCTAGGCCCCTTCTTTTGACTTTCAGAACATGAAAGATCTCAAGAGAAACTAACGTATAAAGAATATTTTGGCTTCTCTTGGCTCTCTTGGTTCCTGAAAGCTTCTTTACTAAGCATTTGGAGTCTGAGAACTTAATTTCTTTCTTTACTTTTTTTTTTTTTGGCACAGCAGCTAACCTAATTTAAACTATTTCAGCCCCAAAGTTATAGAAATATGTGTTATATATGTACTCTTAATGAGCCAGTTCAATTTCCAGATCATTTTAAGTGTTTGGAAAGGATTACACAGCCTGCTAGTTCTTGGCTATCTACAATAACGAAAAGGAACAGTGATACAGGTAATTCAGAATAATAAATAACTCCAGTAATTTCAACCTAATTAAAATGTACACATTAGTAACTAGCGGAATATATTAATGGAATCAACCTTCTTAGGCAAGACCTATATGTCAGAAATTTTGTTGTTGTTGTTGTTAGGTGCTGTCGAGTTGGTTCCGACTCATAGTGACCCCATGCCCAACAGAATGAAACAATGCCCGGTTCTGAGTCATCCTTACAATCATTGTTATGCTTGAGCTCATTGTTGCAGCCACTGTGTCAATCCACCTCACTGAGGGTCTTCCTCTTTTCCGCTGACCCTGTACTCTGCCAAGCATGATGTCCTTCTCCAGGGACTGATCCCCCCTGACAACATGTCCAAAGTGTGCGAGACACAGTTTTGCCGTCCTTGACTCTAAGGAGCATTCTGGCAGTACTTCTTCTAAGACAGATTTGTTTGTTCTTTTGGCAGTCCATGGTATATTCAATATTCTTCACCAGCAGCACAATTCAAAGGTGTCAATTCTTCTTCGGTCTTCCTTATGCATTGTCCAGTTTTCACATGCATATGATGTGATTAAAAATACCATGGCTTGGGTCAGGTGCACCTTAGTCTTCAATGTGATATCTTTGCTCTTCAACAATTTGAAGAGGTCCTTTGCAGCAGATTTACCCAATGCAATGCATCTTTTGATTTCTTGACTGCTGCTTCCATCGGTGTTGATTGTGAATCCAAGTAAAAGGAAATCCCCACATGTCTGTCAGTTTGTCGTACTGTGGGGGCTTGTGTGTTGCTGTGATGCTGGAAGCTATGCCACCGGTATTCAAATACCAGCAGGGTCATCCATGGAGAACAGGTTTGAGCCAAGCTTCTGGACTAAGACAGAGTAGGAAGGAGGACCTGGCAGTCAGAAATTTTAGGGCCCTGCTTATAAGAGAAGTGTTGATAAGAACATCAGATGTTCTGGAATATACCTCAGATTGGAGAGGTCTAAGCAGTAGGTTATGCTTTGCTTCAAAAGACGGAATATTCAGTATGTGCAAGGAAGTGGATAATAAAGCTGATATAGATTCTGTATAGAGTTCCTAGGATGGACCTAATATCCTGAATAGTTGTGGGAAGAATCAAAAGGAATCATCACTTGTAACCGCAATGGTGCTCATCCACCCACTTCAATACATTCCAAGTTAATTATTCTTTCAATTCCATTTGAACTATATGCACCTCTTCCCTTTTTATCTTAGTAGATTTTTTCTTTTCTTTCCCCCAAATTTTATTATTTTTTTGTTGTTTCTGAGAATACAGATCTCAAAACATGCAACATTTCAACAGTTTCTACATTTCAACAATTTCTATATTTACCATTTAGTGAACATTGGTTACATTCTTCAAGTTGTGCAACCATTCTCACCCTCCTTTTCTGAGTTGTTCCTCCTCATGAACATAAACTCACTGCTCTCTAAGTTTCCTACCTCATCTTCCAATTTGCTGTTATCAGTTTGATCCCATAAAGCTAATTCTTAAAAGAGCATAATGTTCAAAGCAGATATAGCTTTTTGATACTCATCATTTTTAAGGGATGAGGCAATCAACTTTTTATTTACAAGGAGCTCTGGAGCTCTAGATCTATATCTATACATTCTATATCTATACCTTCTGAGATGGACATTTTGCAAACTAGATTTATGACGAATAATTGAGAGTTCACTTTTAAAATTAAACCCCACGTACAGTTTCAGTACTTTCTTAGTTGTACTAGCACCACTGCAGAGAGCATCCTCTAAAACTATGCCTGTACATGGGGAATCAAGAGATGTTGACACAGCTGGTCTTCTCGGGTCACTCATCCTAGCGACCAGTGTGGATCCACGCATGCTGGGAATGAGCTGTGGTAGATCAGAGAATTGCTCTCATGATTATTTTTCTTACTGCTGGATGGGAAGACTATTCATGGATAAAGCTCTTTCTCATTCTCTGCAGATGGCATATGTCCAGATCTTTTAGAGTTTTTTCTCTTTTTAAGAATTATGTTACCCCTTGTATACATATTTTTTCAAATTATTTCTTCTTAAATAAAGAATTCCAGAACTAGATACCTTTGTGGATACAGTTTTTGCTAAAAAGCAGTTCTTCTTTATCTACAGTCTTTACTCCTTCAACCCATCCTACTTCAACCTTGAATATTCTATTTCCAATTTTTGGCCACTAGGTGTCATAAGCATTCACACAAATACCACAAAAGTCCTTGAATATCTTGACTTTCCATGCAAAATTTTATGTTACTTGAGCCCACAGATTATCTCACATTTATGTGTAATTCAAACTCAGAATAGAAATTTCTGAAAAAGTCATAAACTAAAGGAAAAGCAAAAATGGAAACCTTTGATGGGCGTGAATGGTTTGTGCAGTACAATGGATCACTTTTACATGGCCTTTTTCACTGTGGTCTTGTAAATCCCACCAAATGATTGGGTGGGTCTATACAAATAAGATGCTTGTGGCCCACCAAGGGGATTGGACAGCTTGCTGATAATGCAAACAAGGTGAGTGGCACCTTGTGGGGATGGCACCATGCAAGTAAGGTGTATGGAACCCCAATGAAGGAATTGGACGGTTTTGTCATCCCACTAGACTTAAAATGAGCCATTCCAGAGGTGGAAAGGGGGGACCTCACTACTACCAAGCAGAAGAGCAGGGAGCAGAGCGCATCCTTTGGACCCAGGGCCCCCACACTGAGAAAGTCTTAGATTCAGGAGACAAAGAGCTGTAACAGCAGACATGGCACAAGACAGCAAGAAGCTGTGGCAAGCACAGCAGAAAACTGGCAGTAGCAGAACCAGGAGATGGTGTGGTGGGCTTCTCAGGCCACAGAACAAGAAAGCTCAGCGTTTTCAGGCAGGAGGTTTGCTGGTGGAATGGGGTGCTCTGAGCACTTGTTGGTGGAGCTAAAAAGTTTTGCAACACTTACCCAAGCAGGGCAGTATCTGGGCCAGGCCAAGAGGTCCAAGGGGCCAAGGGGCCGAGGGCTGAGAGGCCGAGGGCCAGGGACGGATCTGCCTGTAGGCACAGCCAAGAAGCTGTCCTGACCAAAGGGTTGTATCCTGAGTTGTTCCTGATCCTGAATTGTAACCTGTTACTTCCTTAATAAACCCCATAATCGTATTGTTTGTGAATTCTGTGTAGCCATTGCAATGAATTATCAAACTCAGCAACGAAGTAGAGTGCCATGGGAGGAAAGACTGGTGTCAGAATCGGGAAAAAGGTTGGAGAGCGGAGGTATGTTGACCCCTGCTTCACAGGAATAAGCTTTGTGCTGATACAGATGCTGATTCTGTCTCCCCACTGTGAAGTGAGAGGAGGTCAGAGGCCCCCACCACACCGTTTTCATAGTTCATCACAGGAGTAAATCCGCACAACTTTGAACTCTGCAGAACTCATTCCTTCCAGATTCTGTCCCCTGCTTTGCCTCCAGAGGGACCTTTATTCTTACCAGCAGTTGCTATGGAGTCAATTCGGACTCATGGAGACCCCACACGTGTCAGAGTAGAACTGTGAAGTTCTAAAAAGTTTTCAATGGCTGATTTTTCAGAAGTAGATGGCTAGTCCTTTCTTCCAAGGCACCTCTTGATGGACTTGAACCTGCAACATTTTGGTTAGCAGTGAGTGCTTTAACCCTTTGCACCATCATGGGATTCCTCTAGTCTTACAACATGAGATTAACAGGCAGCTTCTGCTTTTAGTGATGGTCTGCGCAATAGCACCTTGAAAAATCCTTCAGAAATCTTTGCGTTGCCTTGGAATTGGAAAACATGTGAGCCATCAGAACCCGCTCTAATTGTACTTATTTATGTTTCAACTGAAGGGGCTGACACATTACAAATTTATTTTAAAATCAGGGCCTCTTAGAGCTTCAAGGATTCTTAGAATGATCAATTCTAACCTTTTCATTTTATGTTAAGGAAATGATGCCTGAAGTGGTTGGTAGCAGAACTAGACCCTGGACACACACCCCTGACTCCTAGGTATCCTACTTCCTCTTTGTACTTATTATTTTTCTTAGGATAAATTCATGTATCAACTCTGTTATTTTGAAGAAAATATAAACCATAATATTTCTTGCTGTTTTTAGGTGCCATTGAGTCAGTTCCAACTCACAGCAACCCTACGTACAACAGAACGAAACACTGCCTGGTCCTGTGCATCCTCATAATTGTTGCTATGTTTGAGCCCATTGTTGCACCACTGTATCAATCCATTTTCTTGAGGGTCTTTCTCTCTTTTGCTGACCCTCTACCCAACATAGGAAACCCTGGTGGTGCAGCGGTTAAGCGCTACAGCTGCTAACCAAAGGGTCAGCCGTTCGAATCCACCAGGCGCTCCTTGGAAACTCTATGGGGCAGTTCTACTTTGTCCTGTGGGGTTGCTATGAGTCGGAATCGACTCGACAGCACTGGGTTGGGTCTACCCAACACGATATCCTATTCCAGGGACTGGTCCCTCCTGATAACATGTCCAAAGTATGTGATGAAGTCTCGCCATCCTTGCTTCTGAGGAGCATCCTGGCTGTACTTCTTCCAAGACAGATTTGTTCATTCTTTTGGCAATCTATAGTATATTCAATTTTCTTCACCAACACTGTAATTCAAAGTCAGCAATTCTTCTTCAGTCTTCCATATTCATTGTTCAGCTTTTGCTTGCATACAAGGCAATGAAAATGCCATGGTTTGGGTCAGGCGCACCTTTGTCCTCAAAGTGACATCTGTGCTTTTCAACACGCTAAAGAGGTGTTTTGCAGCAGATTTGCCCAATGTAATGCATAGTTTTATTTATTTATTTTTTCATTTTCATCAACTCCCCCTACTTTTTTTTTAATAAATAAGATATCAAAAACAACTCTGAACATATTTTTCATACTACTAGTAGTCAGAACCCACAGCGCTTCAAAAATTAACATAACTGCCAAAATATTCATTGTACTTGCTACTTAAAATAATTTAAACTGCAGCTTTTTCACTGAGCAAAATGGATACAGCATGGCCTTGATGGTTCCCTCCTGGAGACTGGTTTTCAGAAACATACATCCTTTCACAGCAACCTGACACTTCTCCAGCAAGCTTTCATTTTGTAAACTTGAATTCTATTTCCAGTACTTCAAGTTGATGTTTAAATGACAGTGCCTTGAGAAGAGAGAAGTGCTGCATTTTTCCTCCTGTGACCTGAAAACGTAACGGGTGTACAAATATTGAGTGTATTCTTACAAATGTCCAGGTCATGTTTAGCAGCTGGAATTCTTTGACTTAATGTGTAGGTATTTTGCATTGGCATACTTAATCAAGACAGTAACATCAGTAGAAGGTTTTTGATTCAAGACAAGTTTAGGATTCACTAATATTAATTGTTGTATGTTTGGCTTTCTGGTGGTTGTGGAAGCTTCATATTTTCTTTGGATAGCATTAGAGGTCCTAGCTTTTGAAGTGCAACTTTAATGCTATATGAATTTGCCATTTTGCTGACATTGATATGCTCCATGCATCCACCATTCCCCTGGAATTATTTATTCCATTCATATTAGTTTTCGTTATAAATCTATATGATGGAGGAGCTTCTGGGTATTTAGACCCACATACGACTTTCAGGCTATATATTCTGTTTTCATAATTTGTCCTTGGTGGCCCAATTATCATGTCTGTCTACCTTGTAAGTGTCATATCTTCATCATCTTCAAGGCTAACCATACATCACTTACTCCTTTTTGTCCTTCTTCAAGTTCTTCCAACAAGCAAAAATTACAAGAAACTGTAACTCCTGGACTCTCTGTGAAAGGACGGACTGTATGGTCTTCCATGTTCTCAGCAGCAGCTAGCATTGAACATCCTCCAGCTCAGTAAGGTTCATTAGTGGAGATTTAATTTTTTAAAAATAGGCTATGAGTTGTTGGAGCAATGACAAGAAACACATTTTAATACTCTCATTATGCAGATTTTGCAGGTTACATCTTTATGCAGATAGATAGAATAACTGTTCTTTTTAGTTTTTAATTGGTATTTCAAGTCAACCAGATCCATACACATCTTTTAATGAAGTCTTTCTTTAAAAGAAAATGACCATGTTTGAAGAAAAAATGCTGTCAATCCACTGGTATTCTAATTCAAACAGAATGTTATTGTTATTCTCATCAAGATGAAAAGGAACATCAGTGTGATCATTAAGATTGTGTGTCATCTTGGCTGGGCCATAATTCTCAGTGCTTTGACAGTTATAACGCAGTTTGGCAGTCGTATAATGATGCGATCACCTCCATGGTGGGATCTGCTGTGAATAGCCAATCAGTTGGAAGGGAGTTTCCTTGGGAGTCTAACCTGCATCTTATATAGCTGAACTTTCTGGCAAGGCTCTTGGGCTTTGGCTGGCTCTGGATCCCACAGCTTGTACCTGTTCGTCTGACCTCTGGTTGTCTGGACTTGAGCTAGCAGCTTACCTGCCATCTTGTTTGCCGATCTTGGGATCTGTGAGCCAGAGACCTGATGTTCGACTTGCCAGTCTTGGGATCATCAGCCCCTGTGGCTATGTGGATCAGGAAAAGCTTTCCATCTGACCCATGGAATTGGGACATTTCAGCCTCTACAACCACGTGAGCTATTTTCTGAATATACCAAAAACCAAAACGAAACCCATTGCCATCAAGTTGATTCCGACTCATAGCAACCCTATAGGACAGAGTAAAACTGCCCCATAGGGTTTCCAAGGAGCAGCTAATGGATTTGAACTGCCAACCTTTTGGTTAGCAGCCATACACTTAACCACTGCACCACCAGGTCTCCTCCGTATTATAAATCTCTCTCTGTATATATATTTAAACACTTCAGTGGTTTTACTTCTCTAGAGAACCCAGCCTAAGACAAGTAGCTTAGTTATTTGGATATAAAAGCAGTGAAAATATATTTTCAAAGTAGCTGTGCCATAAAATAACTAATTTTTGTCTGTTTCTTGAGATGAACAGTTCTTTTTTTTTGAATGACCAGGAGGCCTGGGAAGTCCACGTTCCTTGGAACTCTCTCTATTCCCAAGGAGAGGGGTATGCAGCTCCTTCTGGTAAATATGGTTCTTTTCTTCATTCTGGCTGAGGTTTCCATGATAAATTCAGATGCAGAATTTCTTTTCAGCAAGAATTTGCACATAAATCCTGGCAGTCTGTTTCTATAAGGTCACAGCTTTAAAAGCCCTATGGAGCATAGTTCTCCTTTGCACGCACGGGGTCACCATGAGTTGGAATCAACTCCATGGCAACCAACAATAACAGCAAAGAATTTCTACCTAATTATAATAATTGCTAAATAATTGCTTTTGCTAAATTTTCTTAGAAATTTTTGAGACACTTAATTAAAAATGAGTTCTTTGGTCAGTGCCAGAGCACAAAAACTAGTAAACTAGTGATTCTGAGCTATATTTGAGATGTTCCTTCAAATAAAGTTACAAGGTCAAATAAGTTAGGGAAATAATGCTGTACGCTTAAGACACTTTCTTAAGACATTCATAATGCAAATTCTAAAAAAATTCTGCAATTAATAACCCTGAACAACTGAGTTTAAACTAACATTTTCCAAGGATAATTGACTATAGAACTTTTGTTGTAAAATACTAAATAGCACCTTGTGAAAAACAGGCAGTGAAATCTTGATTGCCAAGTTGATATAAGGCATTTACTTGATAAATAAAACTACTCGTGTCTTGCAGTGCACAACTCTTCCATCTGATTTTTATCTCATTTACTGGCAGTAGCTTAACGGTATCTACTCTACCTCCACAACCACTTGCTAGCCAACAGCAGGAATCAGAGTTGCAACACCAAAGGCACAAGCCTTACCAAGTTTATCCACAGAATTTCTCAAGTATCAATGTTCTGTCGAAAGATGTACTATTTTATAACACTACTTTTATATGTGTTATAAAACAGTCTTTTCAGTTTCCTTTAACCTATTTTTTCTTCTCTTTTACTTAATGCAAAATTGTTCAGTGTTACTGAGTTCAAGGCTCTTTACTAGGGGTTGAGTAAGCCTGGACTGAAAGTATATTGTTCATATTTCCTAGAAGTTGATAATATGATTATTACCTGGTGGTAGGAACAGCACCTTCAGGATAAAATACTAAATTTTTAATATGGCATAAAAAGTTCAGTGTGTCTGTTTCTAAGCTTGCATGGAAGTGGTACACTGAAATCACCACTGATAATGCAGACTCAGCATAAAAAATCAAGATAAAACAAGGTAATCTGGGATGCTGCCTGCGTCTGCTGTTGTAAATTTGCTTCAGATCCTGTTGCTTCCAAAATTGGGCTCTTCCATAAATTTCATGAAGAATTGTAACAATAGGAGGCAAGGCCAAGATGGCAGAATAGTCAGACACTTCCAGTCATCCCTCTTACAACAAAGACCTGAAAAAACAAGTGAATCAATTATATAAGACAATCTAGGAGCCCTGAACATCAAAGGCAAAGTTGAGGAATCAGACTGAGTGGCAGAGGGAGGGAGAGACAGTTCAGAAGCAGGGAGGAGTTACCAGACCTGACTCAGTGGGAATCGGCACCCTGCAGGCCAGATTGGATGATGAGAGCGGTGAGGCAAGCAGTGGTGTTTGGGACACATTTTCCATGTTGGGAGAGACTGAGATGTGGAGAGTCTGCTCAACCGTCCAGAACCAGCAAGAAGCGGCCCTCAATCGGAAAAACATAAGTACATGCATCTAGCCTACGACACAGATCAAAATATACCCCATTAAGGAAGAACTTCTCTCCCTGCTTTCCCCCTGCTCTGCACCAGGTCCTGAGCTGGCTTCAATGATTGCTGATTGCTGCTTCCCCTGGGCCGGAAGTAGAGCCCTTCACGTGTCCTGAGGCATTCTCCCACATTTGATAGGGAACAAATTAACAAATGGGAAAAAATAATTTGTCAGCTCTTCTAAGCCAGGAACTCAGGGGAGGTATAGTTGCTTTTCCTAGGCATAGGTATAAGGGGTCCAAGGACTTTGAACGCCTTTCACCCCTGCCTAGACCTGTGCGGGCTCATATTAACACTTTAGACCCTTGTTAGCACAACAAAACAGGGTATATACCTGAGGGAAACCCTGGTGGCACAGTGGTTAAGTGCTATGGCTGGTAACCCAGAGGCTGGCAGTTCAAATCTGCCAGGGGCTCCTTGGAAACTGAATGGGGCAGTTCTACTCTGTCCTATAGGGTTGCTATGAGTCAGAATTGACTCGATGGCAGTGGGTTTGGTTTTTTTGGATATACCTGAAGCCTAACATCAGTATATCAGCTATATGGTGGAGTGGCAGTTTTGTGACATTTGACACTGCTCTGTCCATTAAGAAGGGTACTCACCTACCCACATCAGGGACCTCAGGACTGGTGGCTCCACTCTTGCCACCTACCCACCTGCAGCAGTGTGTCCATGAACAAATGGTGCCTCCTAGTCCTTACAGCCAACAGCACTGGGTGCCCATACTCTGGATGCAAAACCCACCCACCTGCACGCTCTAGGGAACAGGGACACATTTTCCTCCCAGACACTCAGGGGCAGCCATCAGCCCCTTGCCTTGCTCAGCACGTGAACCCTACTGCAGCCAGATACCTGTGCCTACTCCAATCACCCCTGCCCATCTAGGACTGTAAGTAAAAGCCTGCACCACACACTTGGTGACCATCTATCTGGATACCTGAGCTGAATCCATACAAGAAAAGTTAATGGACTCCTGGGCTCATATACCTAGCAACTGCTCTAACCACCTGGTGACAGAATGTTAGAGCTTCAAAGTCAAAAATAATCAAACTAGCTCACTCGAGCAGTCTATATGGGCATATCAAAACCAAACAAGAAGCTAGGATACAGTAAGCAAAAACATAAAATGAATAAATGTGATTTATTGATGGCTCAGAGACAAAGTCAATATCAAATCACATAAAGAAGCAGACCATGATAGCTTCAGGAAGCTCCCAAGACAAAGAATCAATAAATCTTCCAGAGTAAGATAACTTCCTGGAAGTACTGGAGGTAGAATTCAAAAGATTAATATGCAGAACTCTTCAAGAGATCAGGAAAGAGATCAGGCAAAATGCAGAACAAGCCAAGGAACACAAAGACGAAGCAATAGAGGAACTTAAGAAGATTATAGAAGAGTCCGATGACAAATTTAACAGGATGCAAGAATCTATAGGGAGGCAGCAAACTGAAATTCAGAAGATTAACAATAAAATTTCAGAATTAGACAACCTAATAGAAAGTCATAGAAGCAGAATTGAGGCAATGGAAGGCAGAATTAGTGGGACTGAAGATAAACCATTTGACACCAACTTATTTGAGCAAAAACCAGATAAAAGAACTTTAAAAAATGAAGAAACCCTAAGAATTATGTGTGACTCTATCAAAAGGAATAATCTATGAGTGATTGGAAACAGAACGGGGGGATAACAGAATTAAAAAAAAAAAAAAAAAAACACATTGCCATCAAGTAGCTTCCAAATCATAGTGACCCGATAGGACAGAGTAGAACTGCTCCATAGAATTTCCAAGAAGCACCTGGTGGAACTGAACTGCCAACCTTTTGATAAGCAGTCATAGCACTTAACCACTATGCCTCCAGGGTTTCCATAACAGAATATACAGAGAGAACTGTTGAAGAATTGTTGGCAGAAAACTTCCATGATATCATGAAAGATGAGAAGATATCTATCCAAGAATCTCATCGAATCCTACACAAGGTAGATCCCAAAAGAAAATGAACAAGACATATTATAATCAATCTTGCCAAAAGCAAAAATAGAGAATTTTAAGAGCAGCTAGGGATAAATGAAAAGTCATCTACAAAGGAGAGTCAATAAGACTAGGCTCAGACTACTCAGCAGAAACCATACAGGCAAGAAAGCAATGGAATGACATATATAAAGCCTTGAAGGAAAAAAAAAAAAAAAAAAAAACTTCCAGCCAAGAATTATATATCCAACAAAACTGTCTCTCAAATATGATGGCAAAGTCAGGGCATTTCCAGATAAATAAAAGTTTAGGGATTTGCAAAAACCAAACCAAAAATTACAAGAAATACTGAAGAGAATCCTCCGGTTACAAAATCAATAACATCAGATAACAACCCAAGACTAAAACACAGGACAGAGCAACCAGATATAAACCCAGATAGGGAAGTCACAAAAATAAATCAAAGCTAAAATGCTGAAAATAGGAAAACAGAGATGTCAATAAGTAAAAGATGACATTAAAACAAAAAAGAGGGACTGAAAAAATGTAGTCATAGATCTTTCATATGGAGAGGAAGTCAAGGCAATATGAAGAAATAAAAGTTTGGCTTAAACTTAGAAATATATTAAGGTAACCACAGAGGAAACTAACAACCCTACACATCAAAATAAAAAAGGAAAAACAGACTCACCAAATACAAAATCAAAAACACTGAAAAAGATGAAAAGAAAATACACAAAGAAAAAAAACTCAGCAAAGAAAATTCAGTGGAACAAAGAAACTCTCAACAACACACAAAAAAAGACATCAAAATGACAGCACTAAACTCATACCTATCAATAATTATGCTGAATGTAAATGGATTAAATGCACCAATAAAGAGACAGAGAGTGGCAGAATGGGTTAAAAAAAACATGATCCATCTATATGCTGCCTACCAGAGACACACCTTAGACTCAAAGACACAAACAAACTAAAACTTGAAGGATGGAAAAAAATATATCGAGGAAACAACAATCAAAAAAGAGCAATATTAATCCCTGACAAAATAAACTTTAAAGTAAAATCCACCACAAATGATAAGGAAGGACGCTATATAATGATTAAAGGGTCAATACACCAAGAGGACATAACCATAATAAATATTTATGCACCCAAGGACAGGGCTTCAAAATACATAAAACAAATTCTAACAGCACTGAAAAGAGAGATAGATTAAGCATTGAAAAGAGAGATAGATAGCTCCACAAAAATAGTAGGAGACTTCAACACACCACTTTCAGTGAAGGACAGAACGTCCAGAAAGAAGCTCAATAAAGACACAGAGGATCTAAAGGGGACAATCAACCAACTTGATCTCATACACATATACAGAACACTCCATCCAACAGCAGCCAAATATACTTTCTTTTCCAACACACATGGAACAGTCTCTAGAATAGACAATGTATTAGGCCATAAAGCAAGCCTTAACAGAATTTGAAGCATCAAAATATTACAAAGCATCTTTTCTGACCATAAAGCCATAAAAGTAGAAATCAATAACAGAAAAAGCAAGGAAAAAAATCAAACACATGGAAACTGAAGAAAAGGGATAACCTACGAATGATTGGAGCACCAGACCTTGCTCAAAAACTACTGGGTTATAGAAGAAATCAAGGACAGAATAAAGAAATTCACAGAATCAAATGAGAATGAAAACACATCCTACCAGAACCTTTGGGACACAGCAAAAGCAGTGCTCAGAGGTCAATTTATAGCAATAAACACACACATCCAAAAAGAAGAAAGGGCCAAAATCAAAACATTAACTCTACAACTCAAACAAATAGAAAGAGAGCAGTAAAAGAAGCCCTCAGGCACCAGAAGAAACCACATAGTAAAAATGAGAGCAGAATTAAATGAAATAGAAAAACAATTGAAAGAGTTAACAAGACCAAAACCTGGTTCTTTGGAAAGGTCAACAAAATTGATAAACCACTGACCAAACCAACAAAAGAAAAACAGGAGAGGAAGCAAATAACCCAAATAAGAAATGAGATGGGAGATATCAAAACAGACCTAACTGAAATAAAAAAAAAAAAAACATAACAGAATACTATGAAAAATTGTACTCTAACAAATGGGAAAACCTAGAGAAAATGGACAAATTTCTAGACACACACTACCTACCTAAATTAACAAAAACAGAGGTGGAACAACTAAATAAACCCATAGCAAAAGAAGAAATTGAAAAGGTAACAAAAAAAAACTCCCAACAACAAAAAAAAGCCCTGGCCCAGATGGCTTCACTGCAGAGTTCTACAAAACTTTTAAAGAAAAGTTAACCCCACTACTACTAAAGGTATTTCAGAGCATAGAAAAGGACAGAATACTCCCAAACTCATTCTATGAAGCTAGCATATCCCTGATACCAAAACCAGGTAAAGGCACCACAAAAAAAAGAAACTTACAGACCAATATCCCTCATGAACACAGGCGCAAAAATCCTCAACAAAATTCTAGCCAATATAATTCAACAACATATCGAAAAAATAATTCACCATGACCAAGTAGGATTCATACCAGGTATGCAGGGATGGTTCAACACTAGAAAAAAAATTAACGTAATTCATCTCATAAGTAAAACAAAAGATAAGAACCGCATGATCTTATCAATTGATTCAGAAAAGTCTAACAAAGTCTAACACCCATTCATAATAAAAACTCTCAGCAAAATAGGAATAAAAGGGAAATTCCTCAACATAATAAAGGGCATTTATATAAAGCCAACAGCCAACATTGCCCTACACGGAGGGAGTCTGAAAGCATTCCTCTTGGTAATGAGAACCAGTCAAGAATGCCCTTTATTACCACTCTTATTCAACATTGTGCTGGAGGTCCTAGCCAGAGCAGTTAGGGTAGAAAAAGAAATAAAGGGCATCCAAATTGGCAAGGAAGAAGCGAAGTGTCTCTGTTTGCAGATGGTATGATCTTATACACTGAAAACCTTATACACAGTAGAAAACTACTGGAACTAATAAAAGATTTCAGCGAAGTGTCAGGATACAAGATAAACATACAAAAATCAGCTGGATTCCTCTACACCAACAAATAGAACTTCAAAGAGGAACTCACCAAATCAATACCATTTACAATAGGCACCAAAAAGATAAAATACTTAGGAATAAATCTAACCAGAGATGTAAAAGACCTATACAAAGAAAACTAAAAGACAGTGTTGCAAGAAGCCAAAAAAGACCTAAGTAAGCGGCAAAACATACCTTCCTAACGAATAGGAAGACTCAACAAAGCAACCTACAGATACATTGCAATCTGGATTCAAATTCCAATGGCATTTTTAGCGATACGGAAAAACAAATCACCGACTTCATTTGGAGAGGGAAAAGGCCTCAGATAAGTAAAACATTACTGAGAAAGAAGAACAAAGTGGGAGGCTCACACTACCTGATTTTAGAACCTATTGTACTGCCACGGTAGTTAAAACAGGCTGGTACTGGTACAACAACAGATACATAGACCAATGGAGCAGAATCGAGAACTCAGACGTAAGTTTATCCACCTATGAGCAGCTGACATTTGACAAAGGCCCAAAGTCTGTTAATTGGGGAAAAGACAGTCTCTTTAACAAATGCTGCTGCCATAACTGATATCCATATGCAAAAAAAAAAAAAATGAAACAAGATCCATATCTCACTCCATGCACAAAAACTAACTCCAAATGGATCAAAGACCTAAATATAAAATCTAAAATGATAAAGATGATGGGAGAAAAAATAGGGACAATGCTAGGAGCCATAATATGTGGCATAAACAGAATACAAACATTGCTAACGATGCACAAACACCAGAAGAGAAACTAGACAACTGGGAGCTCCTGCAAATCAAACACGTATGCTCAGCAAAAGACTTTGCCAAAAGAGTAAAAAGACAACCTATAGACTGGGAAAAATTTTTTGGTTACGATAATTCTGATCAGCACCTGATCTCTAAAATCTACAAAAAAAAAAAAAAAAAAGCAAAATCTCAACAACAAAAAGGCAAATACCCCAATTAAAAAGTGGGCAAAGAATATGAATAGCCACTTCACCAAAGAAGACTTTCCAGCGGCTAACAGATACGTGAAGAAATGCTCACGATCATTAGCCATTAGAGAAATGCAAATCAAAACCGCAATATCATCTCATCCCAAAAAGGCTAGCATTAATTAAAAAAAACACAAAGTAATAAATGTTGGAGAGGTTGTGGAGAGACTAGAATACTTATACACTGCTGGTAGGAATGTAAAATGGTACAACCACTTTGGAAATCAATTTAGTGCTTAATTAAAAAGCCAGAAATAGAAGTACCATAAGATCCAACAATCCCACTCCTTGGAATACATCCTAGAGAAATAAGAACTGTCACATGAGTAGATATATACACACCCATGTTCATTGCAACACTGTTTGCAGTAGCAAAAAGATGGAGACAACCTAGGTGCCCATCAATGGGCGAATGGATAAACAAATTATGGTATATTCACGCAATGGAATACTACGCAATGATGAATAACGATGAATCTGTGAAACATCTCATAACATGAATGAACCTCGAAGGCATTATGCTGAGTGAAATTAGTCACAAAAGGACAAATATTGTATGCGATCACTATTATAAGAACTCAAAAAAAGCTTCAAACAAAAGAAAACATTCTTTGATGGTTACGAGGGTGGGGAAGGATGGAGAATGGTATTCACTAACTAGATAGTAGACAAGAAATATCTTAGGTGAAGGGAAGGACAACACACAATACAGGGGAAGTCAGCACAACTGGACTAAATCAAAAGCTAAGAAGTTTCCTGAATACAACCAAATACTTCAAGGGACTGAGTAGCAGGGGTGGGGGTCTGTGGACCATGGTTTTAGAAGACTTCTTCGTCAACTGGCATAACCAAGTTTATTAAGAAAATGTTCTGCATCTCACTTTGGTGAGTGGTGTCTGGGGTCTTAAAAGCTAGCAGGCAGCCGTCTAAGAAGCATCAATTGGTCCCAACCTACCTGGAGCAAAGGAGAATGAAGAACACCAAAGACACAAGGAAAATATTAGCCCAAGAGACAGAAAGGGCCACATGAACCAGAGACTCCATCAGCCTGGGACCAGAAGAACTAGGTGGTGCCTGGCTACCACCAATGACTGCTGTGACAGGGAACACAACAAAGAATCCCTGACGGAGCAGGACAAAAGTGGGGTGCGGAACTCAAATTCTAGTAAAAAGACCAGACTTAATAGTCTGACTGAGACTAAAGCAACCCCAGAAGACATGGCCCCTAGGCTTTCTGTTAGCCCAGAACTGAAACCATTCCCCAAACCAACTCTTCAGACAAAAATTAGGCTGGACTATAACACATCAAATGATACTGGTGAAGAGAGTGCTTCTTAGGTCAAGTAGATACATGAGACTCAATGGGCAGTTGGTGTCCCTAGGGGAGATGAGAAGGCAAAAAGGGACAGGAGCTGGTTGAATGGACATGAGAATTCCGGGGTGGAAAGGAGAAGTGTGCTGTCACATTATAAGGAGAACAACTAGGGTCACATAACAATGTGTGTATAAATTTTTGTATGAGAAACTAACTTCAACTGTAAACTGTCACTTAAAGAAACAATTAAAGAAAAGAAAAGAATTGTAACAATAACTTTGCATTATTTTGGATATGTTGCTCTTAGGTGCCTTTGAGTTGATTCCAACTCATAGAGACCCCATGTGACATAGTTTTCTTGGCTGTAATTTTTACAGAAGTAAAGCACCAGGTCTTTCTCCTGCTGAGCTGCTGGGTGGGTTGGAACTGCCAACCTTTCAGTTAACAACTGAATGCTTAACCATTGTGCATCCATGGCTCCGTATTTTGTATATAACCATAACTTAAGTTATCTGCCTTCCCTGTGAGCATTTTCTATTCATTCATCCATCCCAAGAGAGATGATTCGTTTTGATTAGTCAGCCACTATCCCATTCGAAGAACTCAAAAAGCAGAGTTTTGTGTCAAGCTACTGCAAAGGCCATTGATCAACCATGAGTTCAGGTTCCATTTGACTGTCTTTGGAACTAGCCCAATATCAAACATCAATTATGTGTAGAGTTCCGCCATTTGCTTCTCCTGGTGCCCATGTCATGAGTAATAGGAAAAATTTTCAGAAAGAATGATCTGCTCTTTCTGTCCTCAAAGGTGATATAATGAGTATGGTACCAGGAATCCTGAGATTCGTAGGATTTGTTTTAGTTCAAGGCCTTTACAATCTGGTGTCTACCTGCTACTTCGACAACTCATTTCCATGAGTAAGAATGGCCCAGTCTTGAGGTGCTGAGTTTTGGATATGTAGTTTCCGACTGAGCTGCAGTTTCCTGGTGACAACGTATACTGTGGAAGAACCGGCACACAATTTTAAGAGAACAGTTAGCTGTCTCTACCTCTCTTAGTATTCCTATGTTTGCAAAGGACATAGCCCCAAGTTAAAAAAAAGCTTGAACAACCAAAAAAAAAGTTTTAATGGAAGTCGTTCTGGAGTCATTCTAAGAAGACAAGGAAGAGCTGCTAGGATCGAGTAACCCTGGAGAACTTTAGATATGGAATCTGAAGACACAATGCCACCATGATTACCTATTGTCTCAGCTTTTCGTGTTGTCCACTTTGATTTAGGCTGTTTGGTTCTAAATGAGCCCATTAGCCTTTTTTGGGAACTTCAGGTCCATGAATTTTAATACCTTGTATCTTAATGAATTGTAGGGATTTTCTGGGAGAATAGTAAGGAAGAGAGAGAAGAGATGGGGGTAGACGGTGAAAACCACTGCTACAATATAGGAAATGGACTTCAAGTACCCAGGACAGAAGAAAGGGCATTCGCTTTATTGGCGTTTCACTCAGGATCTGCCTCCTGGCACTTCTCGCTTCTACCAGTTCTGTGTCTAGAAAACATTCTTTTCCTTTGTTCCTCACATCACTTATTCTTAGTTTTTTTTCTTAATCTGGACAAATATGAAAATTTTTCTAAGAACCAGAGAATCTTCAAAGGGGTTAAAGACATTAACAGGCAGATTTTCGTAAGAAAGACAGGCAGAGAGAGAGAGAAAGAGAGAGAGAGACAGAAATGGTTGTCAGTATTCCTCAACTTCTTTTAAGTATCAGTCCCCGAGGAGTCTTTTTGGGACCCCCTGGGTGGCATAAATGGTTAAGTGCTCAACTCCTGGCCAAAATGTTGGTGATTCCAACCCACTCAGAGGCATCTGGTAAGATAGGCCTGGCAGTGTGCTTCCAAAAGGTCACAGCCTTGAAAACCCCATGGAGCAGCTCTAGCCTGCACAAATGGAGTCACCATAAGTTGGAATCGACTCCGACAACAACTAAGAACTATGAGTCTTTTTAGACACTTTTTCCTCCCATAATCTTCCCCCTCCCTATGAAATTTTAATATTGCCTGTATAAGGAACCTTGGTGCAGAATGGTTAAGCTCTCAGCTGCTAACCGAAAGGTTGGCAGTTCAAACCCACTTACCTGCTCCGTGGGAGAAAGACCCGGTGATCTGCTCTCATAGATATTACAGCCTAGAAAACCCTATAGGCCAGTTCTACCCTGTCACACGGGGTCGTGATGAGTCAAAAAATCGGCTCAACGGCACCTAATGATAGCATACTTTGTATACCTGTTTAAGTTCTATGGTCCTTTGAAGGGCCACAAAAAATCTTGTAATATCTAAGTTTTTTTTTCTTTTTCAGCCCCTAAGGAGCAATTTTTGTCCCTTAGATTAATAACACCCTCGCTGACAATGTCTGGGTCAAGTTAATACTTCTGCTTCATCACAATTAGTGTGGAATAATCAAAAGAATAATTTATAGTTATTTGCCTATGGAGAATTAGGATACCAACTCTACCCCTTACTGTGTTTAGAAAAATCATTTAATTTCTTTGGATCTCAATTTTCTCATGTATAAAATGGGCTAAGGAAACCCTGGTGGCATAGTGGTTAAGTGCTACGGCTACTAACCAAAAGGTCAGCAGTTCAAATACACCAGGCACTCCTTGGAAACTCTATGGGGCAGTTCTACTCTGTCCTTTAGGGTCGCTATGAGTCGGAATCAACTCGACGGCAACAGGTAACAGGTAAGGTTAAAATAAATAAAAACCAAACAGGTCTATAAATATCTCATTTGCCTATATCGTAGAGTTGTGAGAGCAACTTTCCCTGAGATAAGACACAACTCATCACACTTGCCTATCAGCTCTTTATTCACAAAACCAGAGTCTTGGTATAAGTCACACAGAAAGGTCTCAAGCGTTTGCACTGTAGTGATAGGAATGTGGAAATAAGCTCTGTGTCTCGGTTGAGCAGGCAGCCAGATAGCTATGTTCTTTAGTGCAGACTTTGTCTAGGCACAAAGAAAGAGAACTTAAACTTAATGGAGGAAAAGGCCACAAAGGGAAATATTGTAGTATTTCCCTTGAAAACTCTGAAAGCAGTATCAGTAATTTCTTGACAACAGTAAATTATTTGCAATGAAGAACTGGACTAGGGGATTGCAAAGCATTCTAATATTTAACTTGTCGCTTTTCTATGAAGAATTTGATTATTTTTAGGCAATCTAAGATTTAAATGTGAACTTCTATTAAGTGAAGTTTCTATATATGTTGGACTAAATAAAAATGCATTTATCTTTTAACTGCCCACAACTTCTAAAATACACATTTTTTTGAAAACTACTAATACATTTAGCATTTATTGAGTACATAGTGTATGCCAGGCACTGGACTAGGTGTGTTGTAGTCATTGTTTCCAATCCTTATAACAACTTGCAGAGTCAATATTGCACACTCTATCAGTTATTGATTGTAACAAAACCATTTTATTTACTCCCAATTCTTCGGGTCAGCAATTTGCTCTGAGCTCAGCTGGCCATTTCTTCTGCGGATCAGATTTGGGGTCACTCATATAGTAGCCATCCATGGGAGGGTAGACTGGGGCTAGTTGATGTAGAAGGGTTTTTCTCCCTCCACATGGTCTCTTTTTCTTGAGCAAGTTAGCTGGAGCTCATTCTCATGGCTGCAGCGCCCCAAGAGGACAAGACTGGAAGTTGCATGACTTCATGATACAAAGACTCAAAACTTGCACATCATTTTCTGCATTCAGTTGGTCAAAGCCAGTCACAAGCCTAGCCCGTATTCAAGGAGTGTGGAAATAGATTCCATTTCTAGATTGGAGGAGCTGCAAAAAATTTGTGATGTGACCACTTCTAATCTACTACAAACGCATTTACAGATGAGCAACCCGAGACTCAGAGGGCTTACATAACATGTATAAATTCTCACAGGTAGCAATGGAATAGCAGAAGTGAGATTTGAATGCAGGTTTTTCCAATTCCAAAGTCCATGTTCTTTTTACTACTGCTTTCAATGAGTGTTTCAAAACACTATTATATTCATTGACTTGTTTGATTTTTATAATTAATTTGTAAGACTGGCTGGTAAACTACTATTGTTGTTGTTAAAATAATTTTATCCAAGGGAGAATCTAAGCACCTTGCTCCATTGGGCTGGTAAGTGGTGGAGCCTCATTAGAAACGAGGTCTTCTGGTTCTGGACACAACGTTTTCTCTACTATAATGAGATCTATAAGTCATTTTCAATTCTCAAATCCTTCTGTCGAGGCTGAGAAGATATAAGTTAGTTCTGTCTTTTGTACAAAACTGATAGTTTGATAACCAGATCACAGTTCTAAGGCAATGTTTTGCCTATATCTTTTCTCATTAAGAGTGGGTATTTGTTATTAAGACGCTTCCTAATACATTGTTTTTCTTAGTGTGGTAGGCTGACTTGAAAGCGGACAACTTCTAGGGGCGGGGGTGGGGGTGGGGGTGGGGAAGCCATGGGGCTGGCCGATTTGCTACAGCCACCTTTCCCCTCTTTTAGAGAGCTGTATAAAGGGGTGCAGTATCTGCAAATTTAAGCAGGAGGATGGGAAATAGTCTGTCAACGGAGCTTGATGCCATGGGCAGTAGACCATAGTGGACTTTAGAATTACACAGATATGTTAAACTCCCTGCTCTATTGCTTTTTTATTTTCTGACTTTGGGATTTTGGGGAAATTAATTTCTCTGATTCTCAGTTTCGTCATCTTCAACATGGAAATGATACATAACTCATGGAATTTTTGTGAGCACTAAATGATCAATAGCATTAAAGTATAATACCTAGAATGAAGTAGATGCTTATTACATGGTAATTATGAGTAGAAATAAATTAAGTCGAACTTTACATACATTGCTTATGTCATCTTATGGAGCCATACATAATATTATTTATTTATTCATTTATTCAGCAGTTATTTGTGATACTATTTATGGTGCTATGGGGAAGACAGTGGGTAGTCAACAGACAAAATCTATCATCTCATGGAGCTTGTAGTCTAATTGTCTTGTATTCAAAGTGTCGTCTGAAGACTAGCAACATTGCCATCACCTGGAAGCTTGTTAGAAACACAGACCCTCAGGTCCCACCTCATACCTACTAAATCAGAAATCAGCATTTTAACAAGACCCTACAGGTGATTCTTTATGCACGTTAATGTTTGAGAAGCACTGACTCAAGCAAACCTTAGGTGAAGTCGATAACATTTTACACCATTTGGTACCTAAAGCTTTCCTAGGAATATTCTTGTTTTAAAGAGAGTTGTAAATCTGAAATACAGAACACACAAGTTAGAGATAACAAGCTAGAAAGAGTTTCATTCCAACCACCTTAATCTAACAGAAAGAAATCAGATAAGACCTATTGTACAAAGTATTAAAGAGGAAAGAATGACCAAAAAAGAAAGGGCATGAGTATTCTACGGACCTGAATTTCTCTTGATCTTCAGTTTCCTCAATTATGGAGGCTGTGTTGCAAGCTTTGATATTACCAACCACACCCTAAATCCCCCGCTCTCAGCCTTACTATATTTAGGTGATTCTTGTTGAATGAGTGATACGGTTAAGGCATTTTTCACCACTGGACGCGGGAGGACCTTTCACTTCCTGAATGTGCCTGTGCTTAGGTCCTCTTCAACATTTGCATCAATGACATGAAGGAAATTATAAGAAGAACGTGTTCATGCTTACCAAACACAAAACTTAGAGGGTGTGGCAGACACTGCTACTGGGCCCCAAATGACTGTTTGTTCCCTCTTACTTCGTAATGGAAACATATACGTATTTTTTAAGCCAGAAACACAGATGCCCAGAACAGAGACTGTATTTTTCAGCCTCCCTTGCAGGTAAGTGAGGTAATGTGGCTAAGTTCTAGCTAATGATCTATATTTCAAAAAAAAGTTATATGGAATAGAACTTCTGAGAGGTCACATTTCATGGTCTGAAACATGAACTCCTTGGCTCCTTCCTCCTTCCTATTTTCTGGAATGTGGACATGACAGCTGAGGCTCTAGATGCCATCTTGGACGATGAGGTGAAAGAGGTTTTAGAATAATAGAACTTAGTCAAACTTACCTGGGTCCCCGATCATTACAGGGTGATCACTCCAGTCCTGGAGTGCCTGTCTATGATCTTCGTTTATATAAATCTAGCTAGAATTCAAAATAGCTGACTATACGGAGTGTTACAAGGATGCAGAGCATTGCTAGTGCACTGCAACCTCTTTATAAAACTATTCTCTATTATCTTCAAAATTTGAACATATTCATACTCTATTAGCAGCAATTATATTCCTAGGCAAATACTAAAAATAAATGCTCAGGGTTGGGAATTACCTAAAAGGGACGTAAGAGTTAGGAGGCTGTCCTAAAGAAATATTCACATATTAATTGGAATGAGTTTTGGATGCTAGAGGGTAAAAAAAAAGGCCTTCTGTGATACTCTTCCTCATACTGAAGAATGACCAAATCAATGATTTGTGTTAGCAACTGGAATCACGGTCAAGGTGAAGGAAGGGAGGGATGCTGTAGGAAGGACAGGAGGCTATAATTAATCTTAGACTCCACAGAACTTCATGGTAGAAGCAACCTGGTGGTTCCTTGAGTTTTGCATCTCTAATGGTTACATGGCACTCACTGTGTTGCTTTAAGCTGAGCTCAACTCTTGCTTTCCAAACTGAGTTGATTCTCGGTCTTAAAACAGTGAAATACAAAATAAGGTTGCATGTCAATCATTTTAAAGATTCAACAGGGTGAAAAAAGAATGAGAACAACAAAGACAATAGAAAACCCAACAGACATCTCAGAGTATCTCAAGCAGCAATCAATTATGCAGTGGCAACAAAGGCAGTGGCTGCTTCTGTCTGTGTAGCCAGGGTAGTTCAGGAAAACAAGCAGAATTTTAAGGGAGGATGCTTGTTATTAGTCAATAATAATACTTTGCAGTTTGTAGCAACTTTTTTCCAGGGTCTAGAAAACAGGTTCAGCCCTGCTTCATAAACAGGAACAGCTTGGTTTGTTAGGACGAGTCTCAAGTAACAGTGCCAAGGCTGCAGATGTTATATCCTGAAGTCTGACCTTTGTTAATTCTGCTAACTAGGTAGTTTCATGTTTAATACAAAGGATAAAATCCTGCCATAGAAAAGTTTTTGTTGTGTCAGGCTGTGTTAAATGCTACCTAACACATTTATTTTAGAGAGGTCATTTCTTGTATTTCAATGTTAGCTTTTCAAAATTTGTTGAGCATTTTGTGATCATTAATAATTTTTTGGCCCTATGATATTGCTGGTAGGAGAGTATTACTGGTTTAGAATTTAGTAATAATAAGCCAGTTAAAAAAACCAAAGCCCAGCAGCCCACCAACAAGCATCCCTCATGTGTGTCAGAGTAGAACTATGTTCCATAGGGTTTTCAATGGCTGATATTTTGGAAGTAGATGGTCAGGGCTTGCTTTCTGGTGCCTCTGGGTGGACTTGAACTTCCAACCTTTTGTTTAGCAGCTGAGGGCGTTAACCATTTGACCACCCAGGAACTCTTTAATAATAAAAAAAAGCTAATATTTATCAAAAAATTATTATGTACCATACATAATAAGATATTTAAGCACATTATTTCACTTAATTCTCAAATTATTCTCATTTTATACATGAGTAAACTCGTATAGAAGGTTCCAAGGTCAGTGACTAGCAATAGTGAGGGAAGAATTTGGACTCAGGCTGATTCCGAAGCCAGCATACAGGATTGCTTATGAAACTGGATCAATAAATTAAGATTACTCCTTGCTCACAAGCCAGTATCTTTTTATTAATAACTCGAAAATTATCTGAAATATTTTTGTAACACCAATATTGTAATCAATATTCTGCATAAGTTTTGAGGGAAATGCCAGTGGGAGAAGGAGTTAGCAGGAGGAGGCAGGAGGAAGAGGAGGAGTTAGCAGGAAGAGGCAGGAGGAAGAGGAGGAGTTAGCAGGAGGAGGCAGAAAGGAAGAGGATAAGTGAGAAGGAGGAGGTGGAAGACAGAAGGATGAGGAAAAAGAAGGGAGGAAGGTATGTATCAGGATCATTTGTGAAGTTTTTCGGCATACTCATGCCTGCTCTCCCTCTGCCCTCTGCATTTCGGCAACTAGGTAGGTGGGATGGAAGGAACCCTCCCTTGAGAAAGGGAGCCAGAGAAGCCAGGCCCAGTGCCTGAGGCTGACCCTGAAAGCTGGCTAGGAGAGGCCAGAACAGTTAACATTTGTGGGAGAGTCTAGGTATTACACTGGAGAGACACACTTCAGCTGTAATTACTTTGTTATTAAAAGAATTACTTTTTCCTAGGATGCGTGTTGGTATTCCCTGGGTTACTTCATGCAAGGCTTTCTGTGTTGAGAGATGAATTTATACCTTTAACAATGTCTGCATCCTACCTCGGCATTGGATTAGACTTTTACTGATTTAAAGGAGGGAGGGGATACAGCATGACTGTCACCGTTAACAAGCTTTCAGCTTCTATAATCCTTAATGGATGAAAAGAACTGCATCCTTTTCTTTCCAAAGTCTGGAGAGAGTTGGAAGAGGTGAGGCGGGATATATTACATTATCATGGGCAGGCAGTATTGTCAGCTTCTGAGTACGGCTCAGGCCTTACCCTGGAAACATGCCGCATCATTTACACACGGGAGTGCAAGAAGAACTTAATCCTGCCATCAGCACACTTTGCATTTGGAGCTTCTTTATTTCAAAAAGCATCAGCTTTCAAGGGGTCTGGCTACTTTCTTAATCATCTTTGCAACACCGCAAACGCATTATATTCCAAAGAGAAGGTCATTTACTTTATATCTCTTTCTTCCTGTGTGCAAATGCGCCTCTAGCAGTTTTTTGATGGGCTGGAGAGCTATAAAAACAAATCCCTTATGATCTTTTATACTTATTCTTTGCTTCCAGGAATGTGCTGAGGTGGCCAAGGCTGCTTGCCATGTCGGATAGTAAAAGTGGTGTGATGATGACAGAGTTGGATGGTGAATGGAGGATTCCCAACACCAGGTATAAGCCAGCCAACAGGGTACAGGCTGGCTCCACAGCAGCGGAAAGTTGCTCTGTAGGCCAATAGCAAGGCTGAGAAATGGTCTGATCCAAACAGAAGCCAGTCCTGCTTGCGCTCCAGCTCTGCCTCCCAAGCTCTGGCCATGAGGCAGAACACTGCCTGCATTGCTGACGGAGGAGTTCTCACAAAGCCTCACTGTTGGCTCTGGGCACAACCTCCCACACCTCCAGATAAAACAGAGAGGAAGATTAACATTCATTAGAACTAAGCAAATAACTTAAGACATAATGTTTAAAAGTGCTTATGTGTCTAGATCATGACCTTTTATTCAATTTCATGCTATGCAAGGAAGACCGCTTGAGATGGTTTTAGGGCTTACAAGTCCTGTGCAGTGTTCGTTGTCATAGCTCCTGGCCTGTCCAGGTTGAAGAGTTTAATTTTATCTAGCTATCATTTTTTTTTTTTTTATCAATCCAATTAGCAGAAGTATGCCAAGTAACTTCTGTGTGGAGGCAGAGGTGGGGAAGACCTGATATATTGATGTGGGAGGGCATTATGGGTGAGGGTTCTTAAATTCAACTCCTGGCCCCCTAGGTGACCTTATGCAGATCTGAAGAGGGAATTTCAATGGAGCAAAAACCAAAGAGATAAAGTGTGGCCTAACAGTTTGTGGCGTATAAATTGTCCTGTTTACATCTTTAAATTGGAAATGCCTCTCTATTAGGCTAACAAGAGAAGTGTTAAGCATTCATACTATAATATCTAAAAGCAAATACTTTGGGGTTATTAGATGAAAGGAGCTAAATAGTTATAAACCAACAAACAAACCCAGTGCCACTTAAGCACTTAACCACTACGCCACCAGGGTTTCCTAAATACTTGCAGAGAAGAATAAGTGTTCAGAAAGAGCTGTTGACTTTTCCAATAAATTCTTTTGTTATTATCTTTATATTACAACTTTGCATTCATACCAAAAAAAGAAAGAAAAAATACTTCAGATGTTTGAGTTACTCTCATCTCATGCCTTTAAAACCAAACCAAACCCATTGCCCTCGAGTCAATTCTGACTCATAGTGACCCTAGAGTAAAATTGACCCATAGAGTCTTATAGGCTGTAGTTTTTACGGAAGCAGACTGCCACATCTTTCTCCAGTGGAACGGAGCAGCAAGTGGCTTCAAACCCCTGACATTTTGGTTAGCAGTCAAGCACTTAACCACTGAACCACCAGGGCTCCCCTCTCATACCTCTAAACTCAAATATTGGTGTGATTGCTTTTGCCATAAGCGTCACTAGGTAAGCAAGATGAACGTCAGTGTATCTTCATTTTCCCGTGGGAAGATGGTATTTAGACGACCACATGTTAGTCAATTGCTTAAAATCTTTTCTGGAAAAAAGTAAAATAGAAATAGCCTAAAAAAAAAAGATAATTACAGAAAATTACCTTCCCTTTACTCTGGAAAATGAGAGTGCTCTCAACAGTCCAAAGAGCAGCTCTCGTGCTGCTCCGTTTCCCTCCACCAGGGTTATTATATTTAGGTTCAGGAACTACGTTTGTCCACAGAGGATGATGCAGAAAACAACATGGAGAAGTGTTGGAACAGAGAAATACACAACAGGGAAGCGTGAGTGGGAAAATGTTGATGATGTATTATTCCTTGCTCTCTCTGCCCCGGCTCCTAGTGCTCTCCTAAGTGCCTGTTCACTGTTGGAAAGGCTCACCCTCTCTCTCTTTCCTTTGCCTTCTGCCCTATGAAAAGCCACGAGAGGCTTCTCTATTAACAGTTTATGCCTGGAAACTCAAACACAACCATTTCTAAGTTTTCACTATTTGGAAAATATAAGTGTTCTGATTCCTACATTCTTTAAGCGGAAGATTCCTATAATTTTACCCGTTTCTGGCCTCCCTGCATGGAGATGCTGTATATTGAGAAATCCTTTGTATAGTGGATATAAGCCCTTAGAGAGAAACCTCGTGACAGCAGCCTTTGGTACACATTACTCAACTGTTCGCCTTGGGCATATCTGGGGCGGGGATATTGATGCTATGTTGGGAAATATCCCACGGAGGCAATAAGCACCAATGTGCTTTCTCAAGGAACACCCACTGCTCCCCCGATTTCTAGGCTAGAGGTCATAGTTAAGTGCCTAATTAAAAAGCTGAAGAGATGCAAAGAAAATAAACTTCAGAGAATTTTCAAAGGACAATTCTTAAGAAGTTCTTAGAAGACTAGCTATTAAATTCATAATGGCTTCTTCTAAAGATCTGATTTCTGGCACTGCTATGTTTTACAAATACTATTGGCTTAGTAGAGATGAGTGGCTGGGCACTTGGCAGTCCTGTTTTTAACAAACTACGAGGTAAGAGTCTCCCATTGCTAGCCCTTGTAAATTCTAAAAGGTTAGCCAAATGGGAGCCATTATGAAATATGAGCTATGATCCAGTTTTTATGAAACTGTCAAAATAAGTAATGTGATTTTATTTTCCTAATGAATAAAACAAATTTAATCTTATCTACGTGTCAATAAGAGCATCATGGTGGAACATAGAAGCACAGATGACACCGATCAGCTGCAAGCCCTAGCACTCAATTGTGTATAAATGTGTATAACTTAACCCCAGTGTTTCACTCCTTGGTTTGAGGAGATCGAATTTCATGAAGGAAGTGTGGTCAGATAGTATCAACCAAATAAATCAAGGGTAATAAGCAAAGTCAATCCAGGGGCAATTTTATAGGAAGGGGGGGGTTGCTACCATTATTAAGCATCTGTTTTTTATCAAGCACTACTCTAAGCACTTTGCATACCTAATCTCATGTATTCCTATCAGCAGCTGTAGGCACTTGGTACAATTATCTCAGTCCGCGTCCTGATTCCAGAGTCCAAAGCCCATGCTTCTTCTCTGTGGCCTCTCCCCTAGGTGAACATCAAGGGCACCCAATAAAGGGAAAACAAAATCTCAGTGGGCCTACTGGCAAGATGCTTGTTGAATGAAGGGAAAATCTCACTGCTGAACTACCGGAAGAAGCATATTAACTCCGCACTCGCCTTTACACCAGGAGTCCCTGGGTGGTGCAAACAGTTAATGTGCTTAGCTGCTAACAGAAAGATTGGAGGAGGAGCCTTAGAAAAAGGCCTGGCGATTTGCTTCCAAAAAATCAGCCATTGAAAATCCCATGGAGCAGTCAGATTCTGATGCAAACGGGGTCACCATGAGTCAAAATCTACTCCATGGCAACTGGTTACTGGTAACCTTTAAACCAACCCAGTCCCTGCAACAAACCCTCCTCATGCTGGAGGTTCACCCACTTAATCTCTGGAATTTATCCAGACCCCAATTTCATCCTGTTTCTCTGACCTTGTTTAATATCTCACCTTGGCTACCAGTCACTGCCTTAGGGCTCCGTACGTTCCGGGATCCTGCCCAAAGCTCTCCAGTTTCTCCTCTAGGTACTCCCTTGGATGGGATTCCATGATTCTGACTTTCGTGTTTCAGCTGCTGCCTTTTACTTTTACCTATTTGGAATCTCTGGTCAACCCTGTTCATTGCACAGTTTTCTGCAACAGGAAGGACAATGAGCTATAATAATATCTGAACATTTTTCTAATAGTTGTTAAGAGATTCTTTTCAAAGCTGCTAAAACCATTCTTTTGTTGTTGGTGTAAATCAGTACATTTAATTCTCCAGCAACTTGATCATCTGGTGGATTAATTTTTCTTCATTTCCTGACTGGGGCTGAAGAATGACAGCTGAACAGAGCTCAGCCCAGCAGCTGCCTTTCTCCTGCTGGGCTGAGAAGATTCCGGGATGTGGATGTGAAATCCCTGGGAGTCAGTCCCTGGGGGCAAAGTAGCAGGGACATGGGGAGTTATTCTGAAACGGTGGCTGGAGGAGGAGTGGGTCAATTTTCCTACAGTAAAGCAGGGTCTGGACAGTCTTGATGGGAACGAGTTCCTTTTGTTATTTTAGCAAGTATTCCCCGACCACTCCCTGAAATGAGGCTTTGAGTTCATTCCTCTTCAACTCTTGCAGAAGGCAGAATTTAGAAGCATCTTGGACTACTGACTTTCCTTCCCTTACAGAGGTCCTAGATTAGATTAATATGCTCATAATTAATTCGCTAGATGATCAAACTGACAAATAAGCAAATTTACTGATTTAACCCAAAAAATAGCCTTAACAGCTTTAAGAAGATGGTTTATCACGTTTTAGAAAAAGGTCCAAGTATAGTTCCTGATGATTAAATATATTTTTCTGAACACAGCTAGTATTTAGCATTTCAAATGAAAAATTTTCAGTTATAATGATTTTTGATTCACAATTTTATACACCATTTTCAGTGTGCTAACATTTTAGCATCTAAATTTTAATATTTTTAAGATTTCTAACAATATTTTTGTTTCTTTTACAATTTTTACTGTATTCTATACAAAATTTATTTTGACCATGAGTGAATATGAAATTGACTTGAGGTATAATTTATCCAGTCCATGATAGTATTCCCTTGTAAATGTCCTTCCTTTTCACTGATTTGAACAGTTTATATTTTTAAGTTGAAGCTTTCTGTGAAGTGATGCCCATTTTCTGTTTCTGAATTTCTTGTCAGAAACCAGAATGTCAGCATTTCATCTCTGATGGGAATATTTTGGCTAATTCTGAATGATTTCAGATGCTCTTCAAATGACATTTTAATTTAATTAAAAATCCATTAATTTAAATTGCAAATGAACTTTAATTAAAATTTGAATTTATTTTGTATGCTTAAAATTTTTAACTAATTCAATTAAAAATTACTTGCTGAAAATATAAATCAAGGCTGACATGCCATTTGAGGAGCTGGTGAAATAATACTAAATATGCTTACATTTTAGAAAAAATAATTTCATTACAAAGTCCTGAAAAACTCAAGTCACATACTGAATACTAAAATTTTGGATGGAAACAGTAGTTCATCTTGGCGTTTTCAGTAAGTTTCTGATTTGCTACCATTTGAGCATGTCTTCAGATTCTTATTATTGGGTAGGAGTCCCTAGGGGGTACAACTGGTGCTAACCAAAACGTTAGAGATTCATATTCACCCAGAGGCACCTTGGAAGAAAGGCCTGGCAATCTACCACTGAAAAATCAACGATTGAAAACTCTGTGAAGTACCTTTCTACACTGACATTCATGGGATCAACATGAGTTGGAGTTGACTAGATAGCAACCAGTTTTAATTAAGGTTAGTTTAGCTAATATACAAAAGAACATTTGATTCAATGTAATATTTAATAATTCAACATACAAATACATTTTATTAAATATAATAAAAATGAAACACGTTTATTAAAGCTGCTAAAGGTTGCAGTTTGTAATTTTAGTCATTCTTCTGATTGTTTCAAGAATTGATTTTTAGTGACTTGGCTTGGCTTCCTCTGCAAGCCTGCAGTTAAAAATAGAAACAAGAACAGCAATAATGGTGACAACATTTACTATAAACAGGTGGCCAGCCAGCACCGTGCTAGTCTGAAGTAACTGCCTTCATTTAATACAAACAACAATTTTTCAAATTAGATACTATTATCATTTGACAGAGAAAGGACCTGAGGTTCAAAGACGTTAATAATTTAAGTTGCCCAAGTGAGTCAGAGTCAAGCCTGTTTGTCTCAAAGTCCAGACAGCGCCACCAGACTGGGTGTCTAGTACATTTCCCAGCCTGAGAGATGCTACTATGCAGGATGGAAATTATCCATCCCTGCCCTTGATCGGTAAGGATCGACGTGAGGAAAGAAGCTTGCTCCCACTTTGCTGCCCAACTGGAAAGAGCTCAGTATCTCCATATACTGCAGCACCTGCGGCAAAGAGCAGGTAAGGTGGAAAGATCTCCAGCCTCTCGGAATAGGAGTTGCAGCAGAAGTGGCCCAGGTGATGGATCAGGTCAGGCCATCCAGCTGGCACAGAGATAAGACACTGCCATTTGCTGGCAGTGGCTACCGCTCCACATCACCTTAGTTAGCTGCCTGTTCCCTGACTGCTCAGCACTGTTCTCCGTATTTTCCCTCTAAGGCCACAAGCCTATTATATACAAAGGAGTGGGGCCCTTACTGCTTGGTGCAGCATTGAACTGCTTTCTGGAATAATGTTAGCCCTGCATGACTAGGCAGAAAGTGAAAGGGCCTCTTGTCTTGGAACCTCAAAACATGAAACTGAAGGGCAAATGCTCAAATCTAGCTCAAGGCAACCATCCATAGGGGTCAGCGAAGCAAGAAGGTTGTATATGGAGCGGCTTTGACGGATGTAGAGTCAGTTTTTGGCTGGGTAGATTGGGATGAGATGTTTATGAGCAGATCTCTTGTTATTGAGCCTTAGAGCTTTACTGATACCAGCTAGTCAGTACCCTTTCTCTCCCTTTCCTATGCCTTTTACACCTCTCACTGACCAGTCTGGAGTGATTACCCTAAAGTTTTACACCGCAGTGACAAATCTGGGTATATCCGGTAATTGCTTCATGCTCTATCACGTCCACCATGTGCACATTGCTTCCTCTTTCCTACTGCAGCTTCAGAAAGAAAGGGCTTCAGAGGAAGGGGAACAGAGTGATACAGAAGGAAAGATTTTGTATGCTGTTGAAATTAAGTTGTTTTCAATCTGAACTGTATTGTTACAAATTAAGATGTTAACTGTAAAAAGATAGATGCACTTCCTAACTCATCCTATAGTGCCAGGCTTACCCCGGTACCGAAAACAGACAGACATCACAAGAAAATTATAGATCAATAACCTGTATGAGTAGACACAAAAATCTCATCAAAATACTAGCAAGCTGTCATGGGTTGAATTGTATTCCCCCAAAATATGTGTCAGCTTATTTAGGCCATGATTCCCGGTATTATGTGGTTGTCCCTCATTTTGTGATTGTAATGTTATACTAAGGAGGATTAGGGTGGGATTATAACACCCTTACCAAGGTCACATCCCTGATCCAATGTAAAGGGAGTTTCCTAGGGGTGTGGCCTGCACCACCTTTTATCTCTTAAGAGATAAAAGGAAAGGGAAGCCAGTAGAAAGGGAGAACCTCATAGCACCAAGAAAGCAGTGCCGGGAGCAGAGTGTGTCCTTCAGACCCGGGGTCCCTGCGTAGAGAAGCTCCTAGTCTAGGCGAAGATTGATGAGAAGGCCAAAAAGAGAGAAAGCCTTCCCCTGGAGCTGGTGCCCTGAATTTGGATTTTTAGCCGACTTTACTTTTCTCTTTGTTAAAGCCATCTGCTTGTGGTATTTCTGTTATTGCAGCACTAGGTGTCTAAGACACAAGCCAAATCCAGAAACATAGAAAAAGGATTATATACCATGAACAAGTGGTATTTATCCCAGGGATGAACCAATCCCAAGTTGGTTCAACATATGGAAATCAATGAATATAATACACCATATTAATAAAGGACAAATGCCACATGTTCATCTCAATATCAGTAGTAAAAGCATTTCACAAAATCCAATACCCTTTAATAATTTAAAAGAAAACCCCACACACTAAGTATAAAAGGGTCTCTATAGAGATCCCACAGTGAACTTAATACTTAATGGCGAGAGACTGTAAACTTTTCCCCTGAGATCAAGGACTAAAAGGGATCAAAGCAGCAGCATATAGGGACATATCCTAACCAGACTTCAGTATTGCAGGGGTTCTTTGAGCTGGTAAGTGTTCTAGAGAGAATTCTTCAAGATATAGAGAAACTGACAGGATATGAAGCAAGAAATCCAAGGACCTACTAAGGATCAGATAAGTTTAAGTTTCAGGCTTGTTCAACCTTACACAATTGGAATGGGGCAAATGGTTATCAGGAATCTGAACAAAATATTTAGAGAAGTAAAAATACCATGGTAGTGGATTGAAGAGCTATAGCTTAATTATCCTAAGGGCTCATGAGTTTGGGCCATCCTCAAGAAATCTGACATTATCCTGTTCCTTGTTTTTGTTTCTGACCTGATGTGCTAGTAGGGAGAAGGTTCCGAATATACCACCAGGCCTGGGACTCATTAGCTCAGACACGGCAAGGTGTACCCTGTAGACTATAGAGTGAGACTAAGGTAGGCTGGGTATGATCACTTGCATATTTGTTTATTTGATTTATTTATGAATAAGATTTTAAGGAGGCTTATAAAAAATTTTTTTTTCTTTTTTTTTATAATAACATTTATCCAACCATGAACTCATACAAGAAGCATTTATTGAGCATATTCTGTATGCCCAGAACTGAGAACATAGCAATGAGTAAAATAGGCTTTTGCCCTTCGGGAGCTCATGGACCTGTGGAAGAGAGAAGACGTAAGCACCAAGCATGATATAATGTGGCAAACGCTGTAATGGAATTATAAACCAAGAGCTGTTTATACCTAGAGACCAGAATAACTACATTTGCATGAAACAATAAGGAGACTCTTCATGTAGAAGGTGACATTTGGGTTGGGCCTTGAAATAAAGGACAAAAGCAGACTAATGCTAAAAAATAAAAACAAAAAAACTCATCGCTGTTGAGAACCACTCTACAGAGTTTTCTTGGCTGTAATCTTTATGGAAGTAGATATCCAGGTCTTTCTTCCATGGTGCCACTGGGTGGGTTTGAACCAACAACCTTTAGGTTATAAGTCAATCAAAAACAACTTGCATCACGCAGGGACCTACTAGACTAAAGCTAAAAACCACTAAATAAGAATATGTGTTGTAATCTGTGTGATAAACCTACAAAGTTGAATTAGGGTTGTGATTCAACTAAGACTACTTGCGGTTTTATTTAAAACCCATGGCTACAGGGCCACCTGAGCTCAACTGAAATTATAAGCCAGAGCAGAAAGTATGTGACCATGAGTCATCAATGCCCCACCTGTCACCTTGACCCTACTTGACTCCCTAGCATATGCTTTGGCGCTTTCTATCTTGACTTCCTTGAACCTGAAGGTTGCTGGTCTATCTGTGCAGTAAATCCTTGATCTTTCTTGAATGGATTCCTGATCCTGATAAGTTTACCTGGTACTCCACCAGGGCATGGCTGTAAACAGTGTCTGAAGTCTTATAGCCACCACCCACCTGTCAGTGGAGGGTTGTGTGTTGCTACGATGCTGATGAAGTTTCAATGGAGCTTTCAGACTAAGACAGACTAGGAAGAAAGGCCTGGTGATCTATTTCTGAAAACCAGTTGGTGAAAACCCTATGGATCCCAACAGTCCAATCCCCAACTGATCATGAGGATGGTGCAGAACTGAGCGTTGTTTCTTTCTGTTGCCCATGGGTTTACCATGAATCAGAGGCCTACTTCGTGGTAGCTAACAACAACAACCACAAAATCTTAAGTCTTACCTTCGCCCTAGAGCTTTCCTCCTGAGTTTTGTATGATCTTTGTTTGCTGGTCACTCTAACCAACTAAAATATTCTGCACAAATAAATGCTAAAGAATACCTGTGCTGTGTATTTTTGTTTGTGAATTTATTTATAACTTCTTGTGTTTCAGGTAACACCACTTATGATAATGATAATCCCTAGAAGAAAATTAAAGAAAGCCACAGTCTCCCTCTTACTACCTATAGTCATCATTTCCCCTAAATAATGGTTTACCAATTATCCATAAATATATAAATAGGTACATAAGGATAAACAGAATAGAAACCCACGTTTTCCAGAACTTATTGGGAATAAGTCTCAAAGAAACTAGGCCAATGTGATTTGAACAATTTGTAAAACTTGCCTTCCTCTGTGAAATTTGAATGTATCTCTGTAGAAAGCAGGCAATTTTCTGACTTAAAAGGGAAAAGAAGGGCCTGAAAGCTCTTGATAGAAACACACACACACACTAGCTTACAGAGAAAAGACAACCTGTGATTCCTAATGATTACATATGGTACAGAGTGAACCAAGATAACATATTAATGGCAAGTAAGTCAAGCAAGTTATTGAAACTAGAAATGGACACTGTCATTAGCATGTAATAGAATTAACATTTACACTAAAGTGAGATAAAAATACTAAAAATAAGACTGCTAGGCAAGAAACGAGATAGAATTGCCTGAACGAAGGAATAAGAAATCCTGCTTCATTGTATGTTAGTAACTGAAACGATGTGATTTTCACGGAAAACAATTAGCTAGGAAGTTGCCTGCCATGTGCAAGAACAAGAGAGTAGGAGAAGATAGGATATCCTAAAATACTCAAGGAAGCATCCTTTTTGTGTAAACCAGAAAGATAACAATGGTTGGTTGGAGGAAGAGAGCTCTTAAATAACCATGGACTCTTATCATTTTTCTCAAAATTCCTTAGGAAAACAAAGGAAACCAATATAAATGATGAGAATTACAATCCCATGAAGATCTCTGATCCATTTAGGAAATGGAAAACAATGTCCAACAGCAAGAGTTGGACAGATCCAAATCTATACAGCAGTGGTGGAAAATTCCATCCTTCTGAATGTTTACCCCTCTAAGAACACAGCAGAATACATACTGTTAACGTTTGGTCGGTGGGACATGAATTGGAATGATTTAATCAATCAAAGATAGTAGCTAAAATTTTATCCTCATATCTAGGAGAAGCAGTCTCTCACAGGTGTTTATACATATTTAGAATCACTTGGGAAAGAGACATTTTCTGGGTTACAGAGGGAGAATGCTAGAGTAGAATTACTTGTACACATTTCAGTGGTTCCGGGGCATCAGGTTTAGCTATTAGGCTGCTCTGCATAAAGTCCCTGGAAGTTAATAGGAATTAATACAAGATTATGTCCCAAGTTAAGACCAAAGGGATGGTTTGTAGGATGACAAAGTTGAACATCTGGCTCTCAACTTTGCAGATTAAGAACATACAAAAACTCTTTATAGTCTCTATCAGAACCCATTGGGATATGTCACAATGGTTTCCCTTAAACCTTTACGATAATCTCTGTATGTTTTCCTTACCACCCATATTTATTAGAGTTTCACTACATGTTACAGAGTCCTGCAATGCCAATGGCTTAAACAAAATAGAATTTTATTTCTTTAATGTAAAGTCCAGAGGTGGACAGTACAGGGTTGATATGATAGTACTGAGCCAAAATGTGCTCAGGGACCCATTTTCCTTCCAGCTTACCACTTTACTCATGTATCCTCTTGTCCTCCTGTTCCTGGTAGTAGAACGGAGGAAGGGATGAAGAGGGGTGACTGGTGTGGCCCAGCTAATTTGTAAGGAATACTAGAGAAGCTGCCAGAGAAAATTTCCCCTTGTATCTTGTTGGTCAGAACTTAATTACATGACCACACTGAAAAGCAAGGGAGGCTGGGAAATGCAGTTTTAATTTCCAAAGCCTTTTGTCCAGCTGAAAAATATAGGTTCAATTGCCACAAAATAAAAGGAAAACAAATATTCTGGGACAGACAACATTATCTGCCATACTGCATTGAGCTTCTGTGTTGCTTCCTAGTGATAACAGGCTTGGTATTAGTTACAAAGTAATTAAAAATTAATGCCTGAATCAAGCCTGTTGTTGTCCAGTCCCAAAACTTACAGAGTATAACTGCTCCATAGGGTTTTTATGATTGTTATCTTTACAGAAGCACTTTGCCAGGCTTTTCTTACGCAAAGCAGCTGGGTGGGTTCAAACCACCAACCTTTAGGTTAGCATCCAATTGCAAACCACCCGTGCCACCCAGGCTCCTTGTCTGAAAGCTATTGGTACAGAAATAGGAACTAGACAGGAGTGTACATAATGGCGTTAACTGAGTTTAATGAGATTTCCTTTCAATGTGATACTAGTTTTACCAAATGGCTGTGTTTGTCCATTGTGTACACTTCCTGTGATTATCAATTTTAGTTACTTACATCGTAACAAATTATAAGATTTAACTGCTCAGCAAATCATCTTTCCAGACTGACTCCTAAACTTTTTTGACTTTGTTTAAGGTCATCCCCGCATCACTTTGAATGCTCTCCTCTGGACCTTCTCGGTGTTGTTTCTTCTTTGACAAATGTGAGAACTGAGTGAATAAAACTCACCTCAATGAGAGACATACTTTTGATAATTAAAATTCATCAATGGTTTGGTCATCAAAAAGAGGTTACCAACTGAGACCAAAGAGAGGGTATCTTAGTTATCTAGTACAGCTGTAACAAAAATACCACAAGTAGATGGCTTTAACAAACAGAAATTTTTTTTTCTCACAGTCTAGTAGGTTACAAGTCGAAATTCAGGGCGTCAGCTCCAGGGGAAGTCTTTCTCTCTTTGTTGGCTCTGGAAGAAGATCCTTGTCCTCAATCTTTCCCTGGTTGAGCAGTTTCTCAGGCACAGGGAACCTGGGTCCAAAGGATGTGCTCTGCTCCTGGTGCTGCTTTCTTGGTGGTATGAGGTCCCTAACTCTTTGCTTGCTTCCCTTTCCTTTTATCTCTTGAAAGATAAAAGGTGGTGCAGGCCACACCCCAGGGAAACTCCCTTTACCTTGAATCAGGGAGGTGACCTAAGTAAGGGTGGTATTACAATTCTACCCTAATCCTTTCTACATAAAATTGTGATCACAAAATAGAGGATAAGGACACAGTGCTGGGAATCATGGACTAAGTTGACACATATTTTGGGGGGACACAATTCAATCCAAGACAGAGGGAAACAGATAATCTCATTTAAAATGTGGGAATGCAGTGACAGGAAAAAGACATATTGAAATATCATAAATGTTTAAAGGAAACCTTGCTACCAATTAGGCACCAATTAGAGCAGACTGCCAAGTTAAAAAGAAAAAAATATAGTCTATTTTAAGTCTATTTTTAAGCTATATAACTGTGAGCAAGATGGATTTTTAGTAGCACATCTAACATTAAATTTAATTCATCCCAGTTCCTCCATTTTGTTTGTGGATTTCTTTTGTTTCTGTAGATTTTGTTTTTATTGAGAATTTATGTTTTTCTTTATTTTGATGAGTAGCTTTGTTGAGTTTCTTTGAAATTTACCCTTATGTACCTAGGTTTGAACCAGCCTATTATCACTTGGTATCGCCTTGCCTTCCTCTCCATAGCTACACTGTTTAGTCCCTCTTTTATCATTCTGACGTTGTTGTCATTTACAGATTAGCCTCTCTGGTTCCTTGTTGGAATTCTTTTAGTTTTGGATAGTCCTTGAGAGTTCATTTCCTCTGTCAGTTTCTTGTTCCATTTGGTGTTTGGCTGAGTTCTCTATCTCTTGATTTGACACTTCAGGTTCCAGGAATGTCATTTGTCTCTGTTTTACTTAGTTTTTTGGGTCTTTGCTGTGGAAGGACAGTGTGGTGCTTCTGTCTATGCTGTCATGTTGACCAGAAGTCTCCAGTCCCTTCATTTTATAGATGAAGTTACTGAGATCTAGGGAAGTGAACTGGACACAGTCATAAAATTACTAATAAACCTCTTGGGAAAATGGTTTCTGTTTCTGTAGCTATTGAAAAATTATTACCTGTAGACAAATAAAAATTTTTAGAATCTCATAAAGAGATACAAATGATAAAAAATAATGTAAATTACTGATTAATGGAAAAAGTTTTAATGAATTAATGTAAATCTTGGAGCAAATCCCTGAACTCCAACAAATGAGGGGAAAGAATTATGTCATAAAAATGATGTAGTTCAGGGGTGAGATTGGCATTCAAATATATATTATCCTATTTGTGGATGCAAAGTCAGTCAGTATTTAAGTATGTGTGTATCTAACTAATTAAATTGAAATGTAAAAAAATTGATTTTGGAAGTACAGAAGTAGCTATTTAAACTCTGTTGCCCATTATTTAGAGTAAATGCAGTTGGTGTTATATTGGCTATGAGACTCACCATCAACAATAACTGCTTTTTTGTAATTTATTTCCTACATTCTCAGCTTTTCAGAGTTTGATGGGTCAGAGAGAAAATTGTCTCAGTAAAACCTAATGAAGAAACCCACCAATGTGGCCAACAGGGCCCATATCAAGACATCCTTTAGATAAAAACCCATTGCTGTTGAGCGATTCTGACTCATAGCAACCCTGTAGGACAGAGTAGAACTGCTCCATAGAGTTTCCAAGGAGCACCTGGTGGATTCGAACTGCTGACCTTTTGATTAGCAGATGTAGCACATAACCACTATACCATAGGTGTTTCCATCCATTAGATAGTCCTACTTATTTCTTCATTAGCTGCTTCTCAATATTTTCTTATAAAAGGTGCTTTTGAAAATATTTCATCTCCTTCTATTGGATAAGGAAGTCTTTTTTCTTCTTCACTGGCCAATGAAGAAAACAATCAGCATGACCTGCTTGAGGGCTATAGTGGTTAATGGTAGAACTTTTGTTTTCTATGAGAGAGACTCAGGTGGATTCCCACCCAGGCACCTCCTGCACAGCCATGACTACTCTATCAGTGGAAATTACGTGCTCCTGTAATGCTGAACAGGTTTCAGCTGAGCTTCTAGACTAAGCCAGACTAGGAAAATGGCCTATTGAAAAAACCAGCCAATGAAAACCCTATGGATCACAACAGTTAGATCCCATTGTGCGTAGGATCACCATGAATCCAAGGCTGACAGGACAGCAGATAACAATAACATTACTTACTCAATAAACAAGACCACAGAAAATCTAACCATGAAGGTAAAATTATTACTGACCTTTCATTGTTTCTAAAATATTTCTGCCTGAAAAGTTCAACCAAAAAATCAATACCAATTCCTGTCAAGACTTTTTATCACTGAAAGTTGCTCAGAAAAGAGCAGATGTGGCCCAGTGCCCTAAAGATGTGATTTCTGACTGTTTTAAATGGCTCCTCTGCCAATTTTATTGCCACAGACATCCATCCTTTCTTAAAATTTCCTAAATTAAAATTGAAACCTTCATGGAGAGTTATTATTATAATGTGGTATTAAAAAATATTTGTCTTTAACAACACTCAATACATGGAAGGTCAGCCCAATTGGACTGGACTAAAAGCAAAGAGGTTTCCGGGATAAAATGAATGCTTCAAAGGTCAGCGGAGCAGGGGCGGGGGTCTGGGGAACATGGTTTGAGGGGACTTCTAAGTCAATTGGCAAAATAATTCTATTATGAAAACATTCTGCATCCCACTTTGAAATGTGGCATCTGGGGTCCTAAATGCTAACAAGCGGCCATCTAAGATGCATCAATTGGTCTCAACCCACCTGGAGCAAAGGAAAATGAAGAACACCAAGGTCACACAACAACTAAGAACCCAAGAGACAGAAAGGGCCACATAAACCAGAGACCTACATTATCCTGAGACCAGAAGAACTAGTTGGTGCCTGGCCACAATCGATGACTGCCCTGTCAGGGAGCACAACAGAGAACTCCTGAGGGAGCAGGAGATCAGTGGGATGCAGACCCCAAATTCTCATAAAAAGACCATACTTAGTGGTCTGACTGCGACTAGAGGAATCCCGGCGGCAATGCTCCCCAGACCTTCTGTCGGCACGGGACAGGAACCATCCCCGAAGACAACTCATCAGACATGAAAGGGACTGGTTAGCGGGGGGGGGGGGGGGGGAGAGAGATGCTGATGAAGAGTGAGCTAATTAAATCAGGTGGACACTTGAGAGTGTGTTGGCAACTCTTGACTGGAGGGGGGATGGGAAGATAGAGAGGGAAGCTGGCAAAATTGTCACGAAAGGAGAGACTGAAAGGGCTGACTCAATAGGGGGAGAGCAAGTGGGAGAAGGGAGTAAGAAGTATGTAAACTTACATGTGACAGACTGATTGGATTTGTAAATGTTCACTTGAAGCTTAATAAAAGTTAATTAAAAAAAATATTTGTCTTTAAAATTTTTAACCACCTTCTTAAATGTTACCAGGGTGGGGAAATAAAGAAGCAAATATGAACAGAGAGAATTCTGTAGAACTTGTAGTCCCTCTTCCTTCCTTTCCTCTCTTCCCTCTCTCTCTTTTTTCCTTTCTTCCTTTTTTCCATCTTCCTCTTAGAAACTGCTTACTTAAAATCTGTTACTTAATGATTTTGTAATGTCAGGACATGCTCTGGCAACATCTCAAATGCTTGAAGGGATTAACAAGAAGAACGGGCTGACAGCCTGCTGAATTCATTAGAAGGCAACAAATGCTATAGAATAAACAATAAAAATATGAGTGGTAAGTAGTTTTTAAAGCAAGGTTTTTTTTTTTTTTTAACCAATATCCGTTGAACTGATTCTTCGCTGCAGAAGGGCCATCGTCATGCTGTTAAGCCTAGAGAGAAATGCTGCTGAGTTGTAAGCTTTGTAATGGTGGTGTATGGAGATGACTTATTTCAATATATCTGACTTGGTGTCTTTATTTATAGTCATTACAAGAACTCAGGAATAATTCAGATATAGTCTGTTCAAGAAACAGATTAAAACCAGCAATTGAACAAAACCTCTATTATCAGTTAGATTATTGGGGTGGGGAGGGGTCTTATGGTAAGCACTCCAGACTTAGGGCCTTTCTTGCCACTTTGGCTAAAGCCCTCTCAGCTGCCATTGGCTTCCCCCCCGCCCCCCAGAATTCCTAGGTCTTTAATTCCTAGGAATCTCTAATTCCTTGATCTCTAATCTCTAATTCCTAGCTCTCTTCTTTAGCTGATTTTTGACTGGCGATGAGTCATGGCTCGCTTAAGCTGACTTGATACACAAAAATACAAAAAACATAACATTCTTGGTATACTATACATTCTTGGTAGATAGGTTCAATTAATTATTCCCTTCAGATTTTTTCTGCCCATTGACCCTGTTCTAATTGCTATTTTTTTGTCTTTGTTATTTATGAATGGGGCTATGTGGTGCCAGGGAGCCTAAATTATTCCCTGATAAGAAATTACCAAATCACACTGACTATTTTAGGGCTCAGAGGTAATGCTTCTCACTGAGCTGTTTCCTCCTTGTTCTGTGCTTTACCTGAGGGAGAAAACACAGTCCAGAGTATCTCAGATCACCCTGCTGAGCTGCACCTTCTAGGAAAGCCTCTTCAAGTAGAAGCTGAAGTTTAACAGAAATTTGCCATCATTATCTTTTCCTTTCTGCTGGTTGCCTGCTCAGGGAAAGCTGTCTTTGTTGTAATGGTTTTAATTATTATCTTCTGCTCTAATATTTTCTAAGTAGAAAATACACATGGTAAAAACTTCAAGCAGTACAAAAATGTTCACTGTAAGCCTCTTTCTAACCTTAAGACCCAGCCCTCTAACTCATCTCCTTAAAGAAATGTGTCTAAAGTGTAGTGTCTTAGTCATCTAGTGCTGCTGTAACAGAAACACAACGAGTGGATGGCTTTAACAAACAGCTTATTCTCTCATAGTCTAGTAGGCTAGAAGTCCAAATTCAGGGTGTCAGCTCCAGGGGGCAGCTTTCTCTGTCAGCTCTGGAGGAGGATCCTTATCATCAATCTTCTCCTGGACTAGGAGCTTCTCCGCACAGGAATCCTGGGTCCAAAGGATACGCTCTGTTTCCGGTGCTGCTTTCTTGGTGGTATGAGTTCCCCATATCTCTCTACTCACATCTCTGTTTTATATCTCAAAAGAGATTGGCTTAAGACACAATCTGATCTTGTAGATCTCGTCAACATAACTGCTGCCGATCTATCATAGTGATAGGATTTACAACACAGGAAAATAACATCAGATGACAAAAATGGTAGACAATCACACAATACTGGAAATCATGGCCTAACCAAGTTGACACATATTTTGGGGGACACAATTCAATATGTGACACAGCTTCCCATTACGTACAGAAAAAATTCAATTCCTTAGGCTAAAATTCAAAACTGTCCACGATCTCTCCTCAACCTCTTTCCCCCTCCCCCCGACCTTTTTCCTGCTACCCCAGGTTGCTGTTGTTGTTAGTTACTGTCAAGCTGGTTCCAACTCATGGAGGCCTCATGTACAAGAGAAGGAAATACTGCCCAGCCTGCATTATCTTTGTGATTGTTGGTGCGTTTGAGTCCATTGTTGTGTCCCACTGTGTGTTTTCAGTTCCTTCCAGTTTAGGGGGTTCATCTTCCAGCAGTATACCAGATAATATTCTTTTGTTATCCATAAGGTTTTCACTGGCTGATTTTCAGAAGTAGCCTTTTTTCCTAGTATGTCTCAGTCTGGGAGATCTGCTGAAATCTCCCCGCCAAGAGTGACTTTGTTGGTATTTGAAATACTGGTGACATAGCTTCCAGCATCGTAGTACCATAGTATGACAGGTGGTGGGCTGCCCCAGGCACATACCCTTTCCTCCAGCCATATTTGCTCTCCAGTGCCTGGGTAAGCCCTGAGTCTTTGCTCTGGTGGTTCCTTCCATTGGACTACCCTCCATCCACCTGCCAAATCCTGCCCAGCCTTCAAGGCACAGGTCTAACCTGCCTTGCAAGGTCTTCAAAATTTCCTTAATATGAAATTATTATCCTCTCCCTTTTCATCTTGTCGGAACCTTTATTACGGTTGTCATTATCATTAATTTACTTGCATTAACTTCTTATCTCTACTAAGATCTAGAAGGGAAGGAGTACAGAATCTAGGATTCTAGACTCAACCATTAATAGCTGTGTGATGCAGACAAAGAGATTTGGTCTCCCAGGGCCTGGTTGTCTCATCTGTTACAATAATTTTGAAAAAGAATAGCAAAGTGCTACAAGGCTCAAGAAGAAAGGAATAGCTCAGGCTGCCTCTATGTTCTTAAAGCAGGCAGACATATTCCCCCTTTCCTATGTAAATGAAAACAAATACATGCAACATAAAGAAATTAGTTTGTTATTATTCCCAGGAAATATGAGCCTAGTGGAAAAATCTGTTATTGATGTTCATGAGTTAAAAACTGGGAGTTATAAATCTAAGTGATTAATATAGAACCCCAAGTTCCATGGAATGTTTAATTAATAAGCTAAGACTCTCCACTCAAGCCAATAAGTTTGCTTTTGACTGAATTCACAGATTTTTATTGGTGAGGTTCCAAATTAAATTCTTTGAGTTTTCAAGTATAGTTTATAGTATGAGCAGGTGCAATCTCAGGGAGGGATTATGAGAAGCTTGTGACTGTATTTGAATAGGTAAAATGCTCAGTACACAATCACTGAGATGTCCTTCTAGGAAAGAATTTTATTTAAATCCAGTTAAAGTAGACTATAAAATTCATAAGAGGATAGAATTGTTTTCTGGCTTAATCTATCATGCAGAGTATTGTGGAAAGAATTAAATGAAACTCAGAGACTTAATATTTTAATGGAAATTTTTCTTTGAAAAACTGGAAATAAAAAAGAGAAAAAATTTAGCCTTTCATGTCATGGAAATGAGCTTATAAAATATTCAAACCACAAATGCTAAGGTACATTGACAAAGAGGAAATTAAAAGAATCATAAGAGATTTCTTTGTTTAGGTCTATGCAAATAACTCTGCAAACCTGGATGAAATAAATAATATTCTAGAAAGATACAATTTCCTACAACTTATCTGAAAGATAAAAAATTTTAGGCAGATAAACTTCTAAAGAAGGAATACAGTAGTCAAAAAGTCACTTTTGTTGCTTCAAATGCTTTCTGGGGGGATTCTACAAACCCTTTAGAGAACACATAATTCCAATGATATTTACATTGTTTCAGACCACAGAAAAGGAAGAAAAGCCTCCAAGTACATTTCATGAAGCAAGTTTTACACTGATACCAAAGCCGTGACAAATATCACACCAACAAGGAAATCTTTAAACTGATCTCATTTATTAACAAAGTGACAAAAAAAAAAAAAAAGAAACAAAGTATTATCAAAGAAAACTCAGTAGATTATTCAAAGAACAGTAAATCATTACCAACTGGGATTTATTCTAGAAATGTAAGTTTAGTCAACATTACAAACTGTAATTCATCATTTGTCAGATCAAAGAGAAAAAGCATATGATGATCATTAACGATGCAGAAAAAAAAACCACTGAACCAGAATCATGTTTTATGGCAAAACTCAAGAAGCATTCTGTTGAAGACAGGAAGAATTAAGCAATGTCACTGTCACCGTTACAATTAAACATTGAGCTAAAACATTAACCAAATCAATTTTAAAAAGTAAAAGAAATTAGAGGCTCAGATATTTAAAAAAAAAAAAAAAAGGAAAAAGAAAAAGCAGGTAAGATAATCTTCACTGGAATTGGTATGCCCTCATGCCTAAAAAATTAAAAGATAACTAACTGGTGAAATTAATCCAAATAATAAGGAAATTTAGTAATTGGGAACAAAATTAGTAATGATAAATCAGTGGCCTTTAAGTATACAACAAAAGGAGATATAATGAAGAATAGATTTCATTTGCCATAGCAATAAAAATAATACTTAAGAGAAGCATGAAAATCTATATGAAAAACATGTTTGAGAAAAAATTTTGAATACTTCAGAAGGCACAAAAGAAAGCTTGAATAAATGTAAAAATATACCATCCTCTTTGATAGATCATAAGAGGGTCAATTCTAAGTAAATTTATAACGTTGGCATGATCTCAATAAAAATGCCAACTGCTTTTATTTTTTCTTTTTTTGATGGAGGGATGAGATCTATTGGAGCTGATTTTCAAGTTTATTTTAAAAAATAAGTATACCTCATGCATACATCAAGATGAATTACTCTGAATGAATTTACATTAAAAAGTAAAATAATAAAAATGTGAGATAAAACCATGAATAAGTTCCTTTATAACCCCCGAGTGAGGCCTTTTTAATTATAGACTCAAAATCCGTAAACCGTAAAGCAGAAGACTATAAAATTCAGCTTGGGGGGGAAAATATTAAACATTATAAGCAAGTTTTAAAAACAGACAACAAACTGGGGAAAATGATAACTCTTCTACAAAGTAAAGGCTCATCTCCCTTTTATATAAAAATCCCCTTAAAGTAAATTAAAAATGTATTTTAAATAAATAGAAAAAAAAACAACAAGAAGACAAAGGGTCTTTGTTCAGTATAGGCAATACAAATGACATTTAGATTTATAAGAAGTGCTCATCTGTACCCACAGTAAGAAAGATGCTAATTCAAGCAATTCTACTATGGTGGTTTCAAAACATGGCTCTGGAAATAAGATAATTAATTTTATGTGTCAACTGGGCTAGGCGATGGTGCCCAGTTATTTGATCAAACATTAATCTAGATGGTGCTATGAAGATATTTACATGCGGTTGGCATTTCAATCAGTTGACCTTATGTAGATTAGCCTCTATAATGTGAGCGGGCCTCCTCCAATCAGTTGAACGACTTAAGAGCAAAACTGAAGTTTCCTAACAAAAAATGTTTTTATTCAAGATTGTAAATAGACATCCTGCTGAAATTTCCAGCCCTCCTCCTGATCTTTTTTCTTTTTTTCCTGATCTACTGATTTTGGACACAAGAATGCTGGAGTTTCCAACCTGTCTCCTGTCCTACAGATTTTGGACTTGCCAGACCCCACATTCGCATGAGTTAATTCCTTTAAAATAAATCTCTCTCTCTGTGTATGTGCGTTTGTGTGTGTGTATTTTACTGGTTTTGTTTCTCTAGAAAACTCTGAATATGACAGTCTTTCTATCAGGAGGTGAAATTTACATCTTTTTCCGTTGAGTCTGGGTTTTGTAACTTCTTGACCGGTAGAATACAACAGAGATTTTTTGTGCCAGTGTCTGAACCAAAACTTTAAGAAACCAGTGATTCCCTCTCTCTGTCTCTTGGGATGCTTGCTCTTAGAACCTAGCGACCATGCTGTGAGGAAGTACAAGTCTCCCAGTGGAGAGGCCCAGGTGGACAGGAACCAACAGCCAGTATTAGCTTGCCAGCCTCGTGATTGGGTCATCTTGGAAGGAGACCCTCCAGCCTCAGTTGAGCTGCCCCTGCTAATGATGAATGGAACAGAAATAAGCTTTCCTCACTGAGCCTGGCCCAAATTGAAGATTTATGAGCAAATTAAACAATTTTTTTTAAGCCATTAAGGATTGGTTTCATGTGGTTTTTAAAAATACAGCAAAAGATAGCCAGAACAATCACAGTTACTATTTTTTAACCTCTTTTAGAAAGGCAAAGATTCAGGGATTTGACAACTCATTATTTTGTCAAGGCTGTGTGGAAACAGGTATTCTTACACATTGAAAGGAGACGGGGAGTGGCAAGCACTGGGGCAGCTGTGGAAGAGAAACTTTTCCTGTATTATTCGCTCTTACTATTTTGATTTTGGAACAATATGATATAATAGGTCTACAATGAAGTCCATCTTGACAAGAAAAAATTTAATGTATATACAACTTTTACTTGGATCCACAATCAACACCCATGGAAGCAGCAGTCAAGAAATCAAACCTGCTGCAGAAGACCTCTTTGAAGTGCTTAAAAGGAAAGATGTCACCTTGAAGTCTAAGGTGTGCCTGACTCGAGCCAGGGTGTTTTCAATCGCCTCATATGCATGTGAAAGCTGGACAATGAATAAGGAAGACTGAAGAATTGATGCCTTCAAATTATTCGTGTTGGCAAAGAATATTGAATGTTTCATGCACTGCCAAAAGAATGAACAAATCTGTCTTGGAAGAAGTATAGCCAGAATGCTCCTTAGAAGCAACGATGGCAAGACTAGTCTCACATACTTTGGACATGTTGTCAGGAGGGATCAGTCCCTGGAGAAGGACATCACGCTTGGTAAAGTAGAGGGTCTGTAAAAAAGAGGAATGAGAATACAGTATCATATAATATGATTATGTACATAAACAAGCAATTTTCAACAACAGTGGTTGCAACAATGGGCTCAAGCATAACAGTGATTGTGAGGATGGTGCAGGACTGGGAAGTGTTTTCTTCTGTTGTACATAGGGTTTCTATGAATCAGAACCGACTCAACGGCACCTAACAACAACAACAAAATTAGTATATTATCTAGGAAAATTGCTTGTTCATGTACATAATCATATTATTTGATACTGTATTCTCATGTCCTCATAGGTCATATCCTTTTATATGCAGATGATATATAAATTCTATGTAAAACTTTGTAATAGCTCTCTGAGTTGTATTTTACAGAATTGTGACATTATATCCTTGGAACTGGAAGGGGCCTGAAAGAGTGAATCCAACTTCCTCATTTTGATCAGAGAGGCAGAGGTCCAGTGAGTGTAAGTGTTTTACCCAAGGTTGCTTGGGTAGAACGTGGCACTAATGAGTTGGACCCGGAGTTCTGACTGCCAGGACCTTTTAAACGAAAGTCTTGAATTAAAAATTGACTATAGGCAATCCTGACTAGGGTGATGGATAGATATGTGGATGTTCGTTTCCAAAAAGGTTAAGAGGCAAAAATAAGGTGAGAAGGCAGGGTCCAGGAAAGCTGTTAATTGTTTTTGTTGTTGTTGTTGTTTGTTTTCTGATAATAGTATAGAAAAATGGTCTATAAAAGGAAAAAATGCAGGGAACCTAGGCATAATCTGTGTAGTGTTACATAGGCTTCTGCCAGAGAGGAATAATTCAAATTATTGTTCATGACTGTTCCATTCACATGATCTCTCTTTTTAAGGCTGGGATACATGAGTCACACATAAAATCAATGCTACAGCAAGAGAGCACCATGTTTGTGTGTGTGTGTAGTGTATATGTGTCTGTATATGGGGTCGTGGGAGAAAGCACACTACCCAAAGCTTGGTGCCATGGAAGAAAACTCTAGAAGATAATGGTGCTCAGAGAGTCTGCTCTTTGTTGTAGCTATACAGTCAGGAAAAAGGCGTGAGAGAATAACTCAGATGAGAAGACAGTGCTGCGTGTGGTAGCACAGAATAGTGGTGAATTACGTTACTGAAGGCTCCATGAACTCACTGACCCAAGCACATGACCCCGCCACACATTGAGCTCCAACTACTGACTCACTGCGTGACACAGCATGAGCCACTTGACTGTTATTTCCCTACCTTGTTAACAGAGGAGTAATAAACAGAGATTTTATTGAATTAGATAACAAATTAGAATAAAAGACTTTGCAATGTATAGCTTAATGAAATAGAGTATTCTTGTTTAGAGCTATTTATTCTCATAAGATTTTTTTTTATAAGGTTCTAATTTGGTTTTTTAAATTTCATTAGGGAATCATCTGGAAGTTCAAGAAACCAGGAAGAAGATCAGGTCATTTCTCTAGAGTACATAGCTCTAATATTTGAGATATGTTAATTATTCATTCGTTGAGATTCTCCTTATAATAACCTTATAGAAAGCGCCTGAAGGAGCTCTGGTGGCACAGTGGTTAAGTGCTTGGCTGGTAATGGAAAGGTTGGTGGTTCAAATCCACCAGCTGCTCTGAGGGAGAAAGGTGTGGCACTCTGCTTCCCTAAAGACTACAATCTTGGAAATCATATGGGGCAGTCCTACTCTGTCCTGTAGGGTCACTATGAGTCAGAATCTACTTGATGGGAATAGGTTGAAAGCACCTAGACATTTTGCTCAGCTTATCTGTAACTGAGGTAATTGGTTCATGTATCTAGTATCATCTGTTTATTTTGCTCTTTTTAGATAATCAAATTTCTTTACGTACCTCGTCATATTATTTGATACTATATTCTCATATCCTCATATGCCTCATACCATTTTATATGTAGGTGGTATATACATTGTATATGCAAATTTATCATAGTTCTCTGAGTTATATTCTCTGTGCTTGAGAGGTCCTCAATGCTGTTACCTCCTTGGCCATATCCAGGATTCTCCCAGTCCACTGCCTCTCTTAGCACTTCTGTGGTCCACTTACCTAAACCTGCCCACAGAGGATTCCCTATGTGCTAACATGGGACCCCTGGGTGACACAAACTGTTTGCTCTGGACCTCTAACCTAAAGGTTGGCAGTTGGAACTCACCCAGCGGTTCCACGGAAAAAGGCCTGGCAATCTGCTTCTATGAGGATTACAGCCAAGAAGACTCTATAGTGCAGTTCTGCTCTGTAATACATGGAGCTGCCATGAGTCAGAGTCAACTAAATGGCATCAGGTATAGTTTTTGGCTTATGTGCTAACCAGAGGTTGGTTGTAGACAACCAAGGGCACTGTTCCAAGTTTGTAGACACTGCCTTTGCTAATATCGCTCTACTCCCCAGCAACATGTTAGATGCTGTAGGGAAAAAGAATAACAGACTGGATGGTTCTAGATTCTTCTTTTGCAACCAGCCTGGGGTTTCTGTTGCAGTTTCTATTTTCTTCTTCTCATCCACCAAGACCTAGGTTGATGGCAGTGGTGGTAGTGGTGTCTCTCTCCTCTGTGTCAGGGATACTCTTCTGTGAATATCTTCCATTGTCTACGTTCTTATAGTTGCCTTTCTCAGACCTCTAGTCTTTGCTCCTGATCACTATTAGAAAGTTTTAGGAATTTATAAAACACTCTTCTCATCCTTAAGAGCCAGGATTTCAAGAATATTGTCTTACTATTTAAAAAAGAAAGAAAGAAAACCACTTTGAAATCAAAACAGAAATACCTTTGTAGTACTAGGTGGTATCCCTTGTCCTAATGAAGAAATAAATGCCATTGGTTCAGTGAATGGAGAGGCACAGGCAACATGATTAATAAATTTACTTTAAAAAGTAGTATCCTTGTTGCATAAGTATTCCCACAGGAATTGAATATCTCCTTTCTAAATATTCTTCTTCATCCACATTGTTTTATTCAAGTGCTGATTTGATGTGTCATGTGTCAATTATGTTTTCTTAAGAGTTCTTCTAATTGAAGAGATTCAAAGTTGTTTGTAAATGCTAACCCAGAGGAGTAAATAGACTCTATTTAACTTAGTCTTTATAGATCTTGAAAATGTAGGTAATGGCTATATTTATGAAACATACCTATGAAAACATAGATTGAATAATTACGGAGAACAGATTAAATAAGTACAATATTGGAGAATAGCAAAAGAAGTATAAATATCCTTTTATGGGGCCAAGTCCCCTTTACTATCTTTCATAACAGATCTTATCATCCAAACGCAGAATAATTAATATGAATAGAGCTAAAATGTATTGAATACTGAAAAATAAACACTGATTATTTATAGATTCAGAAGCCCCTGGGTGGTGCTGAAACGGTGGTGGTTGGAAACCAACCAGAGGTACCTTGGAAGACAGGCCTGGCAACCTGCTTTGAGCTATCACAGCCTTGAAAACTCTATGGAGTAGGTCTACTCTGCTACACATGTGATTGTCATGAGTCAGAATTGACTCCATGGTAACTAACAACAATAACATGCATAGATTAAAGTCCCTGGGTGGTGCCAACAGTTTGTGCTGGACTACTAATATAAAATTTGACGTTGAAACCCACCCATCAGTGCTGCAGTAGAAACAGTTGGCAATCTGTTTCTACAAAAATTACAGAATTAAAAAAATTAGATTAAAAAAAATTCCAAAAAGTTAAGAAAACTCTATGGGGGAAGTTCTACCCTGTAACATACGGGTTCCTTGAGTCAGAATCGATTCAAAGGCAACTGGATTCAGCTTGAAATTTCTGAGACTGTGAAAAAACACTGAGGCGACACAGCATCCCCTGCTTTCAAAGGCAACTGATTTTTTGTTTTTTGAATAGAACATTTTCTCATATTAGGGCTCCTTTCTGGGGTTAATAAATGTTACACAAGAATCTAAGATATTCTTGGATAACTAATATAATTCCTGAAATATTACTGTTTCTAGAACTAATAGAAAGCAATACTCAAAGCTGTTAAAAGCCAAAGCTTTGGCATCATGTAGACCCAGATTTCAGCCTCCATCCCTTCACTTACCAGCTGTATAAAAAAAACAGACCAAATTTGTTGCTGTCTAGTTGATTCCAAGTCATAGTGACCCTACAGGACAGAACTGCCTCATAATGTTCCCAAGGAGTGGCCGGTGGATTCAAACTGCCAACTTTTTGCTTAGCAGCTGAGCCCTTAACCACTGTGCCACCAGAGCTCCTACTAGCTATATGTCCTTGAGTAAATTACTTGACTTCTCTGAATCTCTTTCCATTGCTATAAAACAAACAAACAAACAAAAAAACCCACACGGTTTGCTGTCTAGTCAGACTCATAGCAACCCTATAGGACAGAGTGGAACTGCCCTATAGGGTTTCCAAGGCTGTAAATCTTTATGGAAGGAGACTGCCTCTCTTTCTCCTGTAGAGCAGTTGGTGGGTTTGAACTGCCAACCTTTCAGTTAGCAGCTGAGCACTTAACCTCTGTGCCACCAGGGCTCCTTTTCCACAGCTATACAATGGGAATAATAATAGGTTCTACTTCATTGGTAGGTTGCTTTGAGGAGTAAATGGGACAATATATGTAAAAAGTTTAGTACAATACCTAGCACATACTAAGAACTCAATCAATGTTAGCACTCCTCTTTTTCTGGTTTAGGTCAGCAGCCTACCAAATCTACTAGCCACTCCTTAGAAATCTTATGGGACAGTTCTACCCTGTCTTATAGGGTTGCTATGAGTTGGAATCGACTCAATGGGAATGGGTTTGGTTTTTTGTTTTGTTTTTTTCATTTGAAATTATTTCTCTGGTCTTCTATTTGCTCTCAGGTTGAAATAGACTTATTTTTATATCTAAGTTGACCTTCCTTTCACATTTTGTACCACACGCAATTTTTTGATTTACTGTATTCAAAGAGATTGTGTCTCTAGCAAAGAAACCTGAACTATGGGATGAAGTGGACTTGGAAAAATGACAGAAGACCTAGTGTTTGGATTTCTTGGAAGAGCCTTAACTGGGACATTGGTCAGGAAATGTTACTAACACTACTCATCATGCTTGGAAGGGTCCCCTCTGGGGACCAGGAAAGGAGAGCAAAGAGACTGGCCAGTTCTCAATTCAGAGTTCTCATTTACAGTCATCAGGAGCAGACAAGCTGGTTGTGTTCTAAGGGCCTTCCAATTCGTGAGAGACAAAGGTTCTCACAAAAAGTGCTACTTGAACCTTCCTGTCTAGCCTGGGAATGTCAGTGGACTGTATGGCGTGACTCTAAGCTTGCTTATAGTTTGGCACGTATAAACCACCATCTGCCACGCATGATTTATCTCAGCCTTGATAACACTAGGTGTCAGTAATACCACTGGGATGTTTTTAGGTGAGATAAGTGGTAAGAGTAAATTACTCCTTTAAACTAAAGGACGTATGTTATGAAGATTACCATTACCAAGCAGTGCACAAAGTAGTTTGTTCCTAAAGGAAAATACTCTGAAAATTTTAATCACTGATACTCTTCTTATCACTAGCATTAATTATAATACACCCAAAGTACTACTAAGAGTTGTCTATTTCTGTCCCCCTTTTTTCTGTATGAATTAATGCTCTCCTCATTTCCAGTAGAACTGAGAGGCTGTCTTTTGTCAAGCTTGTCTAACAAAGCAACTGCAAACTTAATGAGAGCCTGGAAGAATCTAGACAGCTACTAGAAAACAGTAGTTTTGCAGGACATTGGACGCAAAACCTGTGATTTCTGGGGCCATCGGGAAAGTTAGCAAAAGCTATCACAGCAGATGGTGGCCTAGGCTATGGCTCAGCACCCTGTTTTTCTCAGCATTGTGCCTCTTCAGCTTCTCATAATATATTTCTCTCTTGCCTTTCACTTATATCCTTCCAACTGCCTGAGAAAAACACACTTAGGCACACATGCACTTTAGTATACATACATTTACCATCTTTCTTTGGCTCTTCTTCAGTCTCCCTCCTTTGCTAAAATGGAAAAAAGACAAGCCTTAGGCATCAGATCACCATACTGTCAATTTCTCCTATTGCTATTTAAATTTATCACCAGATAATTATGGATTAATTAGTAGCACAGGAAATTACCAATTTCACACATAAATTCCATTCAGGGGTTAATAAAGGTTATATAAAACACAGGAAATTCAGTGAAGCTATAGAACACTTATTTATTATAGTTGTATGTTGTAATTTGCATAAATTATAAGCCCTAAGGAAGTGGAGTTTGTGTCAATTTTTTCACCATTGGGTTGCCAACACTTAGAACAATGCCCAGCATGTATCAAGTTATTCAATAAGTGCTTGATCAGTGAGTGATCTCATTGCATGCTTGCTATATGTCAGCCACTGAGTTAGGTCCTGAATAAGAAGAAACCTCAACACTGAAGGTCTTCACAGTCTAAAAAGAGCCATGTGGGAAACAAATGAAGGAGCAATGGACTCTCCTTATGAGGTGATAGTGGAGGGAGCCAAGGAAAAATGTAAAGAGGAATTGAATTTTAAGCTGGACATAGACCAATTAAAAGTTCATCAGATAAAATGGGAAAGCAGGAAGAATATTCCTGGCAAGGAAAATAAAAATTTAAAAGGCATGGAGGATTGACAGTGCATTTGGGAACTGCAAGTGAAAAGGGCAGCCAGAGCTGTGGCCAGGTGTGAAAGTGTGAAGCAAACAAGGCTTGAAAGATGTCCACAGAAGTTGAACTTCACTCAGTGGAGGGAGCCATATTCAATTACTGGGTAAATGGATGAGAGGAGAGAATGGATCGAGGATAACCTATATGCAAGGTCTGCAGAGGCATAGTGGGGGGCAGGGGCAGACGGGGGCCCTTGGATGCAAGTCCAAGGGGGCACCACAAATATGAAAGGCATCTGACTAAGGCAGCCAGACAAGAGGGAGGAAGGTGTTTCTGCTGATGCATCAGCTGCTATCAAAGTCTATTCATCTTGAAATTGCAGGGGAAGGGAAGGGGGGCAATTTAGAAATTGCCCCTGGGTACTCCTTACCCTTGCTAAGGCCCTGAGGAGGGACAGAGGAGGGTGTGAATGAGAAGACAGCTACAGGATAGAATGGAGGGTTTGGTTGTGAGCTACAGTGATGCAGTAGAACTAACAGGATTGAACTACTAATGGAATTATGGAGGAGGGGAGGGAGGCACCTCTATGACCCAAAGGCTTGTCTCCTAAGTGACCTGTACAGTTGGGTGACACATAACAAGACAGTAAATGTGAGAACAGCAGTTTGGGGGAAAATGATGAGTATAATTTGGAAGATGTTTATCAGTGGTACCGGCTTTGAGGGTTTCAAGGTGATGAATTGGAATGTGGATCCAGAGCTCAGAAGAAATGTCAGTGCTAGAGATAAAGTCAAAACTGATTTGCTTTAGAGCTGACAGCTGAAGTCTTGTATGAGATCACTAATTTAGAGCATGCCGGATAAAATGACAAGAAGGCTAAAGACTAAATCCTGGGAAATGTCTCTTTTTAAGGGAGGATAGAAAAGAATTATTGAAAGTGTTAAGAAGAGAATTTCAGGAAAAATACAGAGTATGCAGTGATAGAAGCCAAGTGAGAGAAATTTCACAAATAGGGCAAGTCAACAGTGCCAAATACTGAAGAAACTTGGGTGACTTAATGGAATGCCTTTGGAATTTAAAAATTCTTTGGTGATTTTTAGAAAGTGCAGTTATTTGGTGTCTATAGAATTCAAATTATAGGGAGTTAAGAAGCGACTATGAGGTGAGAATGAAAACAGTGAGCATCTTAACTACTCTATAACATATTAGAAATGAATGGAAAGGAAGATCCACTGAAAGCTTGATGGGGGAGCAGAGTCTGGGAAGGTTTTTATTAAGATTGGAGAAATTTGGAAGGTCTAGGAAAAAGTAGTCATTGGAGAGGAAGGGGCTGAAGATTTGAGAGAAAAAATGTTACTTATGGAACAATCCAGAGGAATGAAAAAATAAAGCAGGGTCTTTTGCTTGGGTCTTAAAGGGATTAATTTCATTCTTCCACTGCTGTTAGATGATGGAATTTGTGATTTCTCCGAGGTCCAGAAAGAGTAAAGCTTTTCTAGGCAATATTTATAAATTATAATTATAAAAGAATCATGCTGTTCTGAGGACTTTTTAGGGCTGAAACCTCAGGATACGTGAGAATATAAACTTAGTCTCGTCTGTACTGAGTAGCTGGCATCCAGGACTCTGCCCTGAGGGTTGGCAGAATGAGTACCCATGCCTTGGCCACCATTCTTAGCATCCACCATAGCCACTGTATTTCTTAGATACTAAGGAAAGTACTTATTACATTACAGTCCATTCCACTTGGATCTCCATTAGAAGAAAGTTAGCTCCTGATTATAACAGTGTTGTAAAAAAATTTTCTCAAGCGTGGTGGGTAGACTGTGGGCTGAATGATTCTAAATAATCTTGAATGCTTTTCTTTTGGGTCTGTGAGCTGTGCCTGGCATGGTAACATTGGAGTAAGAATGAAAACCGTGATTGAACCATTTGACCATAAATGCACTCATATAACATGCATTGTTGTTGTTGTGTGTCATTGAGGCAATTCTAACTTATACCTACCTATAGGACAGAGTGGAGCTGCCCCTTAGAGTTCCTACGCTGTAATTTTTTACGGGAACTGATCTCCAGGTCTTTTCTCCCACGGAGCTGTCAGTTGGTCCTAACCATAGACCTTTTGGTCAACAGCGTAAGCATTGCTCCATCAAGTCTCATTATAACATGCATATATGTTTAAGTGTAGGGTATTTTCCCTTCCAACATTCTTCTTAGAAAAAGAGAGCAAAGAAAAGTTGATATTTGTGTTTAGTTAATATGTTTGTTTGTAGAGGAAGCTAATCCTACATGGATCAAGGGGCAGTCATCTGAACACAACAAGGGGATACTTCATGGTTTAAAGTCAGGAAAGGTGTGTATCAGGGTTGCATCCTTTCACTGTACCTATTCAATCTGTATATTGAGGGAATAATCCAAGAAGCTGGACTATATGAAGAAGAACGGGGCATCAGGATTGGAGCAAGACTCATTAACAACCTGCGTTACGCAGCTAACACAACCTTGCTTGCCGAAAGTGAAGAGGACTTGAAGCACTTACTGATAAAAATCAAAGACCACAGCCTTCAGTATGGATTACATGTCAACATAAAGAAAACGAAAATCCTCACAACTAGACCAATAAGCAACATCATGATAAATGGAAAAAAGATTGAGGTTGTCAAGGATTTCATTTTACTTGGATCCACAATCAACACCATGGAAGCAGCAGTCAAGAAATCAAAAGACACACTGAGTTGGGTAAATTGGCTGCAAGAGATCTCTTTAAAGTGTTAAAAAGCTAAGATGTCACCTTGAGGACTAAGGTGCACCTGGCCCAAGCCATGATGTTTTCAATCGCCTCATATGCACATGAAAGCTGGACAATGAATAAGGAAGACCAAAGAAGAATTGCACCTTTGAATTGTGGTGCTGGTGAAGAATATTGAATATACCATGGACTGCCAAAGGAACAAACAAATCTGTCTTGGAAGAAGTACAACTAGAATGCTCCTTGGAAGCAAGGATGGTGAGACTGTGTCTCACATACTTTGAAAGTGTTGTCAGGAGGGATCAGTCCCTGGAGAAGGACATTGTGCTTGCTACAGTAGAGGGTCAGAGAAAAAGAAGAAGACACTTAACGAGATGAATTGACACAATGGCTGCAACAACGGGCTCAAGCATAGCAACAATTGTGAGGATGGTGTAGGACCGGGCAACGTTTCATTCTTTGTGCATAGGGTTGCTATGAGTTGGAATCAACTTGACGGCACGTAACAATAACAGCGAACCTTTGTCTGTTTGAACAGACTTGGTATTGCCTAAGTTGCTAAGTGAAGAGTGTCCTAAAGAAGAAGAGGAAGGAAAGAGCGGTTTTTCAAGTATATTTTGGATTTGCTTAAAACAACAGTGGTCAGTATTTCTGAAAATAACAATAGCAACAACAACAAAAATATCAATAAGTAGGAAATCAACATAATAGAATTCTTGGGTGTTCTTTTTTTTTGCATTATACTTTAAGCAGGGCTGGCATCTAATTTCGAGCTCCGTCAAGCACAATTCTGTTAGCTACAGGGAATCGGGCACAATGGAAAGATTTGGATCTGAAACTATACCCTTTTACAGATGACAGAGCAGTTCAGGAAGAACTAAAGATCACAGTGAAAGGCAAAACTGGGTGAGACAGCAAGAAGTCCCAGATATTTGAGAGCTGTGTCTTCTTTGCCTTTTTGTTCCTGGGATATTTCACAATTTCCAGTATATATAGAAGTCACTCAAAAACTATTTGTTGGTCCCTGACAGAGCAGGAGAAACGTGGGATGCGAAACTCAAATTCTAGCAAAAAGACCGGACCTAATGGTCTGACTGAGACTGGAGGGACCCCAGAAGACATTGCCCCTGGACTCTCTCTTAGCCCAAAACTAAAACCATTCCTGAAGCCAACTCTTCAGACAAAGATTAGATTGGACTATAAGACATAAAATGATACTCATGAAGAATGTCCTTCTTAGCTCAAGTAGCTACATGAGACTAAATGGGCAGCTCCTGTCTGGAGGTGAGATGAGAAGGCAGAGAGGGACAGGAACTGGTTGAATGGACATGGGAAATACAGGGTGGAAAGGAAGAGTGTGATGTCACATTATAGGGAGAGCAACTAGGGTCACATAGCGAAATGTGTATAATTTTTGTATTGGAAACTGACTTGAACTGTAAACTTTCACTTAAAGCACAATAGAAAAAAAATTAAAACAAAACAAAACAAACCCATTTATTGAATAAGTGGAGACCAGGTAATGAATGACCTGTCAGACAAACTATAGTGAGAGGAAAATCCAGGGACAGAAGTCTTCAGAAATTCAGGCTGTTGGTAGTAGAGGAAAGTCTATTAAGAGGCAATGGGGGACAAACTTAGATAGGAGCTTAGGGTAAGTTTCTGAGTCCCAAGAGAGCAGGATTGAGATACTCCTAGAAGTGCTGATATTGAAAGCAAGTTGCCAAAGCGAGATTCAAGTCTAGAGAGTAATGCATAAGTCTATTTATCGGGTCATTCATTCATTTAACAATTGATTATTTAGTGCCTTCTCTTTGCCAGATGAAGTCCCCTTGGTGGTGCAAATGACAGTGCTTGGCTGCTAACCAAAAGGTTGAAGGTTTGGTTCCACCCAGAGGTGCCTTGGAAGAAAGGCCTGGTGATCTACTTCTGAAAAATACGCCATCGAAAACCGTATGGAGCACAGTTCTACTCTGACACACACGAGGTCACCGTAAGTTGGAATTGACTTAACGGCAATTGGATTTCTCTGTGCCAGATATAGTGCTAGATGCCAGGGATAAAGCAAAAAGATAGAGGCAAAGAGTCCTTTTTCCATGGGGCTTATAGTAAGGGGACACAGGTAGTAAAGAACCTGTTGCCACTGAGTCGATTCCAACTTACGGTGACCCGTTGCATTACAGAGTAAAGCTGCTCCGTCAGATTTTCTTGGCTGTAATCTTATGGAAGCAGGTTGTCAGGCCTTTCTTTTGCAGCACTGCTGGGTGGGTTTGGACGGCCAATCTTTAGGTTAGTAGTCAGGCACAAACCATTTGCACCACCCAGGAATCATGCAATAAAGAAAAATGGTAAGTAAAATATATAGTATAATAAAAATTCATTGCCACCGAGTTGATTCCGACTCTTAGCGACCCTATAGGACAGAGTACAGCTGCCCCATAGGGTTTTCAAGGAGTGCCTGGTAGATTTGAACTGCCCATCTTTTGGTTAGCAGACATAGCTCTTAACCTCTGCACCACCAGGGCTCCACAGTATGATAGATAGTGTTAAATATTTTACAGAAAAATAAAGCAAGCAAGAGGGATAGCAAGCATTGGAGGGAGCTGTGATTTTTAAATAGGGTGGCCAGGGAAGACATCACTAAGAAGGTGACATTTGGATACAGACAAGAAAGAGGTAAGGGAGTGATCCACACAGATACCTGGGGAAGGAGTGGCCCAGGCAGAGGGATAGCACGTGCAAAGGCTCTGAGGTTCTAAAACTAGATGTGATTTTTTTTCTAGAAAGCAGGGAGGCTTGTGGGACTTGAGGGAAATAATCAAGCAGGAGATGAGATTAGAAAGGTGAGGACAGGGGAAGTGGGAGCAGATCCTGTAGGGCCTTGTGGGAATAGACTAGGGGGGCCGAAATCTTGCTTCTGCAAAATCAGAACTGTTCCTCAAAACCAAGGCCTACCAGGGCTGGTCAAATAAAAAGTCCTTCTGTGCTGGGTGAGGAGGCTGGGAACCAAGTGGGTGTCCTCAGCTAATCCTCAGGGGGAAAAAATGTACAGTAAGCAAAATACGTCACTCTCCCCTTCTCCTGGGGACCTGTCCTGCTGCCCTCTGCCTACTTCCCAAAGAAACACATTTATGCCATATTTATGCAGAATTTTGTTTTCTATAGAAAATTCAAGCTTAGCTTCTCTGATTTAATATCAACCAGTGACTGGAAACAATAGTAGTGTACTGGTTAAGAGCTACGGCTGCTAACCAAAAGGTTGGCAGTTTGAATCCACCAGGCGCTCCTTGGAAACTCTATGGGACGGTTCTACTCTGCCTTAGAGGGTCTCTATGAGTCGGAATCAGCTTGACAGCAACGGGTTTGCTGTTTTTTTCTAAGGGTTATTTAAATTATAATTAGGGCAGGCTAAAAAGTTTTCGGTATCTAAATGAACATGATGATGGAATGATAAGCCTTGGAGTTGACAAGCTTGGATGTAAACCTTGTTACCTTTACCTGGTTCACTATTGGCAACTCCCTGTGTGAACAACAACTAGATCTAAACAAAGTTCTCATTTTTATAGTCTCTCTCTGTATGTATACAAAACAACAAAAGAAAAGAAAACAAAAACAACCAGTCGCTCTGGAGTTGATTCCCGTTGATGGCAACTTCATGTGCGTCAGAGTAGAATTGTGCTCCATAGTGTTTTCAGTGGCTGATTTTTCAGAAGGAGATGACCAGCTTTTTCTTCTAAGGTGCTTCTGGGTAGACTCAAACCTCCAACCTTTCTGTTAGCAGTCAATCATGTTAACCATTTGCACTACCCAAAGACTACGGCCTTAAGCAAACCCATTGCCATAGAGTAGATCCCAACTCATTGTGACCCTATAGAACAGAGTAGAACTAGAACTGGCCCATAGGGTTTCCAAGGAGCAGCTGGTGGATTTGAACTGCTGATCTTTTGGTTAGCAGCCAAGCTTTTAACCATTGTGTCACCAGGGCTCCATGTGTGTATGTGTGTTAAGAGCTCGGCTGCTAACCAAAATGTCAGCAGTTTGAATCCCCTAGCTGATCCTTGGAAACCCTATGCAGAAGTTCTACTCTGTCCTGTAGGGTCACTATGAGTCAGAATGGACTCCACGGCAACGGGTTTGGTTTTTTATATTTATACTTAACTGTTTGTTCAAGTAAAATTCCTGGTGTTATCTGGCTTTTAAATAAAGATAATAAAAACAAGATAAAGACTAAATTTAAGAAGTGATTTCCAACTTTCTAACTCTGGCTTGTCTACTCTTCTCCATTATCCATTTACTAAGCCAATTGACAGGCAAGACCTGACCCCTAGGTAAGTGCCACAGGAAGGAAGAAGGGGACTTACAGACCTGGAGACGCAATAGAGACATTTATAGACCAACTTTATTTGCATAAAGCTACCGGGCTTGTTCACTTCTATTTTAAAATCCTTGGTAAACTCTCCTCCCACAGCGACACAGGCCTGATTCTTCATATACTTGACGAGTGGTAAGTGTGTAGTGTAGATGGTACATGTTGTTTTGTTCTTTTATTCAGGAAAACAGGACCTCTTGAGATGGGGGGACCCAGAAGTGTCCAGGAACTAAGTTGTATCCTATTTCATATTCATCATAAGCCAAACCCAGGTTTCCATGAGTCAAAATTCAGTTGTTCAGCCACTGCTTAGCACAGCTAGTTCATCAAGCGGGGTATTGTGGAGTCTAAATAGAAACAAAAAGCTTTTTCATTTGGGCAATCCTCATGACAGCTCATTGAATTTATTGTGATATTTTTCTTTCTACAAAAAACAAGCAGATTAGTATCTGATAATAGATCAGCACATTTACAAAGGCTGAAGGCTGAGCTGTGGGCAACATGTGATTAGGTGGAGAATGTGTGATTATTTTGCCGTTATTGTGTTTGTTGCAATGACAGGGAGGGATAATGAGTTTCCGATCTCTTCTCCAGGGGCCTGGAAGAGCAATGAGTCAGGCGGAGGTGGGCCTTGCCCTGGGGGTGCATACCTGTTTGGGCCTGGTCCTGAGAGGCTGTACAAGACAGGTCTTGGCGCTAAATGTGAAGATTCGGAGTGGAAAATAGAGAAGGAAGATGTAAATACTCTGGCAGGTTAATCTGCTCTTGCCTGCCAGGTGCTCCTATCACCCCTGGGGCGTGATACCAGTACGGTGGTGGGAAAAGGAGTTGTGGGAGTTACTGAGGTGTCAAGGCAATTGATTCTGCATTTTCACCTGAATGATCAGTTGAAAATCAGGGAGACTTGAGTGATGATGACACAAGAGGTAGTTATTCACATTTAAGAGATAGTTAACCTGGAGGTGAATTATACCAACCAGGTCTGCAAAGCAAAGTTTTTTGTTTGTTTGTGGTAAATGTTAAAAAACAAGACACACATATACACTGTTTATTGAAATTTAATATGCATACAGAAAAGTGCATTTATTTATGCTGTAATGAAGCTTTACAAACTGAGCCACACATGTAACCGCTACTCATATCAAGAAATAATATTATCAGCAAGCCAGGAGACCCCCTCAGGCCCCTTCTAGTCATTACAACTTCCAAAGAAACCACTATCCCGACTCCTAGTAGTATCCTTTAGTCTTACCTGCTGTGGTGTTTATGTAATGGTATCATACTGTGTGTAATCTTTTGTGCTTGGCTTTTTTTCACTAAACGTTCTTTGTGAGATTCATCCATGTGGTTGCATGCCATTTATTCTTATTGTTGTAGAGTACTCCATTATACAAATATGTCACAATTTGTATACCCATTCTATTATTTATGGACCTTTGGATAGTTTCTAATTTTCAGTTCTTATGAATAGTGTTTCCATGAGCATTCCAGTGCATTCTTTCAGTGAATATATGCATGCATTTCTGTTAGGTATACACCCAGAAGTGGAATTGCTAAATCATAGGGAATTTATTTTTAGGGAATGTGTTCAGCTTTGGTAGGTTCTGTCAGCTTTCCAATACCAGTTTTTATCTGTGCACGTGTGTGTGTGTGTGTGTGTGTGTGTGTGTGTGTGTGTTTTAATTTGGGCGGCACGAAACTTTCCACTTAGATCTTGCCTGAGGTACTTCCTTTCTCCCCACTTGTCTTAAAGCGTCCATGTTTTGGGTAACAGGAAAGCTTTCTGCCAAATCCTAAGATATGGAGTTCATAGAAGAAAAGAAGGGGGAGATGGGAGAGTTGGTTTGAGCACAAAAAAATTACCTGAGGTTGTCATATGTACCTGGGCCCCCATGTCCCTTTAGCTCTGTGTGGAATACAGATCTCGATTTGGACTTTGCCTCTGGTTTCTGAAAATAACCTGAGCAATTAGATGCTCTTTGTTTTCCAAAACAGCCAGGCAAATAGGGGCTACACAAGCATCACACCTAGTGAACTAATCTCAGGAAGGGAGGGGACATGATGCAGTCATGCATATTCACTGATTGAATCGATCATAACTATGTATTAAGGCCTCCATTATGCATATTCATTGTGGCCTCAGTGACTAAGGGACTCTGGACCCTGGAGCTCTCTTTTTGGGGGCTTCTTGGATTTGGTGATAACATCCATGAATGGGAGAGGGTAGCACATTCCTGGGGACAATGGAAGATTTGTGCTGGGAACTCTCCCAGACATTACCTGATGTGTCTCTTTGCTTATATCCTATCTGGCTATAATAAATGGTTAACTGTAAGTATAAGTTTTAAGGACAAGGTCCTAACTCATGAGGAACCAACCTTGGGTAGCTGGGTGATAGAGAAATGCTGCATGGGCAGTCAAAGGAGGACAGAGTAGGTCTAGCTTGTGACCTAGACCCAGGGGGCTAGAGGGAGAGAGAGAAGTTGGCCAGTCTGAAGTGCAGGGAGCCGTGCAGACTCCTCAGCCTATGGCTGGTACCCGATGACCTGGCTCCAGGTGGCCAGGGATATTTTTACCTAACTCTGGGTAGTTAGGGTGAGAGAGGAAGTGTCACAGAAGAAGTGGCTGGCAGTGAAAAATGAAGATGTGGGAAGGTGAAGGCTAGGTCTACCTCCGAGTGAGAATTGGATTTATTCTGATCCTTTTGCCATGAAATTAGCAATAAATTTGGCATTTGCCCACCTCATCCTTTTCATAGTGTCACAAGCTCTTATTCTTCATCTGAGTATCAGCCTGTGCTTAACTCCTATACACCACTAAAGGAAATTACCCTGATTTTGCTTACCCGCTGTGATGGTTAAGGTTGTGTGTCAGCTTGGCTGGGCCGTGATTCCCAGTGTTTTGGCAGTTCTGTAATGATGTCGTTTGGTAATTCTGTAATGATGTAGTTATCTTCCATTCTGTGATGTGATGTCATCACCTCCATGATGTGATCTGATATGATTAGCCAATCAGTTGTAAGGGGAGCTTCCTTGGGGGTGTGGCCTTCATCAAATATGTATGGATGTTCTGGCAAAACTCAGTGGCTTTTGCTTGCTCTGGATCCTACATCTGGCTTGTCATCTGAACTCTATTTCTTGGGACTTGAACCAGTGGCATACCATGTTGCCTGCCAATCTTGGATTTGTCAGTCTTGTAGCTATGTGAATCAGGAAAAGTCTACAGCCTGATGCCTGATCCATGGACTTGGGACTTTCCAGGCTCTACAACTGCATGAGCCATTTCCTTGAGATAAATCTCTCTCTATATATACACTTCACTAGTTTTGCTTCTCTAAAGAACCTAGTCTCAGATACCTCTCAAAGCTGCCAACCTCCTCAGGTCCCTCCCAGCATGAAGGCGTAGAAGTTAGATCTCAGAACTCCCAGTGTATTGGGTGTTGGACCCTAGCATCTGAGTTTGGACTTCTTGTCATATTTTCTCCAGGAAATAGTGTTAGGTGACTTCGTTGGGTCCTACAGTGAGAATAGTAACATATTGATTAATAAGACTTTTAGGGCTGCCCATAGTATAACCTGCATGTATTATAATACACCGATAATAAAAACAATCCCCAAAACTGACATTTTTTTTTCCCATGCTGGGACAATAAATTGGGAAGGCATTGTATTTTTACATCAAACCTCAGTGTCCTCGATTTCAAATAATTAGAAGTTATGAAATAAATTCGTGGTCTGCTGAAGGCTATCTTTCTAACCAGAGTCAATTTTATAAAAAGCTGAGTTATCAGAAACAAAAACAAATTCTAGGAGCATTAAGGAAAGGAGTCAGTGTTGACAGTGTCTCTGCCATAGGCTATGGGACAAGTGGCTGAGACCAGCTCCTGGGAGGGTCTCTTATTACACAGACTCATCTACTAGCCTTTTGTGCTTAATCTCATTTCACACAGGGAAGGGAATTCCAACAAATTACTTTTCTGGTGAGACCAGTCCCTTATGACATTGAACAGTACATGCCTTCCCCAAGGCTAGAGCACCCCTGCCAAATACCAGGGTAGTATGTGTGCCAGATTTATTGGATAAACCCCAGAGTACAGAAGAGGCAACAACTGCAGGGAATATTTATCTCACTAAAATGTCCACTGATATAACTCCTATTGATATCTTCCTAATGTGTAAAAAGGAGCCCTGGTAGCACAGTGGTTAAGCACTCAGCTGCTTACTGAAGGGTCAGTGGTTCAAACCCACCAGCTGTTCCACAGGAGAAGAATGTGGAAGTCTGCTTCCATAAAGATTTCAGCCTTGGAAGCTCTATGGGGCAGTTCTACTCTGCCCTGTGGGGTTCTATGAGTAGGAATTACCTCAGTGGCAATGCGTTTGGTTTTTAATGTTTAAAAATATGATTACATAACTCAACTGTTGAACTCTGACTGTAAAAGAGACCCATCAAGCAAGAGTAGTCAAACGTCTCAAAAGTGGTCCTTAACCACTTCTGAGTCACTGGAGAAGATTGCTTGCTGAAAATCTGTATACGCTTGGGAGCAAATACAGGAAATAACATGATCTTATATTTAAATTTTATGTACTGTATCCTCTGGTGTTGGTCCTTGGTCCTAAAAATCCTCATCTATTATCTTGCTTTACAAGATACTGTCTGATGTGTATGCCTTTTTTAAAACTATGATATATTTGAACTTTCTGTGGATAAGTGTTCCCTAAATAGTTGTTGAGTTGAAATCAATGTGGTCTTAGTTGTAGATGCGGTAGTGAGTTAAACAGATTGTGTACTGACCTCAAGGCAAATTTTCACAGATGTTTTTCTGAACAAATTCTTGTTATCAGCTTTTTGAGTAGACAGTTTGTTCTTTCCCCTGAATTTGGAAGACCCAAGGGAAAATAGTTTCTTTCTGGTTAACCCTAGCCTTGTTTATATGAGATTTTCTTCCTTCTTTAAAAAATAAATTTTCTGAAATTAATGGTTAAAACATGCTCTTAGAAATCAGTCATGGAACTTTCATTGTGTCTTTTAAATGTAAGGACCTGAATTAAGGAGAGAACCAGAGACAGAATCCTTGACTCTAGGGAACTTTCATAGACCTAATGCATGGATTTAATCAGAGCTCTTCAGTTTACAGGGATAGAAACCCAATTAAAGAAGACGTAAGGAAAGGAGGGAATTAATAGTGAAGCTCCATGTTGACATCCCCTCTACTCTTAATATTGCCGTTCTCACTGGCCTCACTCTCTATTTCAAGCACCTATGACTCTTTTGTGAGCTCTTTCTGGCCTTATGTGGAGAAGACTGGAAGTGCTCTAGAATAAAGTGTTAGGAGAATTCATCAAACAGTAATAGGGGCTGGAGGATAAACACCCCACTTCTTTCACTTCTCAAGCAGGATAACTCTGAGGCATGTGTTTCTACACCAGGTCCCAGAACCTCCTAGTAGGATTACCACACTGTTGCCCACAGTGGTATCTTACTTGGTAATGTACCATTTATTGACTTATTTCTCTTCCCTATCTCACTTCCCTACTCTTACAGTAGCATTTCTGGGATTGACCCCTAAATAAACTACTTGCGCTATAATCCTTATCTGAGACTACTTCTGGGTGACCCATATTAAAACAATTGACTTCCTAAGTGAGAAGTCCAGTGGTAGACTCAGAGGATGGCTGGGGCTTAAATGATGTCATTGGCAGTATACTTCCCTCATTTAGTTCTTCTATCATTTATTTTAAGGAGCCTTGGTGGTACACTGGTTAAAACATTTGGCTGCTAATCAAAAGTCTGCACTTTGAACCCACCAACTATTCGGCAGGATCAATATGTGGCATTCTGATTCTGTGAAGATTATAGCCTTAGAAACCCTACCTGTTAGTTCTACTCTGTCCTGTAGGGTTGCTATGACTCGGAATCAACTGAATGCCAGTGGGTTTTAGTTTTAACCTTTATTTTTAGTTTCATTCTCACCCACAGGCTTCCCTTAGGGGGGCAATATGGTTGTTAGCAGCCCAGCTGCAGACTTCAACAACACCAACACCAAAAGAGCTATTTTTCCCTAGTAGTTCTGATGGTAGCTCTGGGCATGACGTCATCGACCTGAATTTAGTCCATGCCTAACTCTAATCCAGTCACTATGGGAGAGAGATGGAGTACACTGACTGTGCTATAACTGGTCAAGTATCTAACCTTGGTGCTAGAAGAGAGTCAGTCCCATCTACACAACATTCTCTGTGAACGAAATAGAGATATTTTTTCAAGGGAAAATCAGGTTTCTATTATAGAAAAGAAAAAGAATAAAGATGATAAAAAGGCAAAAACTATAGGGAAAGAAGACATCTATGTTTAACCACCTCATATAAGGCAATATATACGTATCAAATAGGTGACCAGAACATTTGTGATATAGGGAGGGTTATCAGCCAGGGTTTAGGAACAGGACTAGGCAGAGAAAGAGAGTGAATGTTAATTCTTGTTAATCAATCCATGTCCTCCGTTTGTGAACTATGACCAATGCTACCACCATCAGTTGAAGTGACACATAGAAAATCTCCTCTAAAGGTAGCCAACAGTTTGCTTTAGTCCTGAGAAAAGACAGTCGTCAATACACATTTTACTGCATTGGCCTACCTACAGCTAAACATGTTTCTATAGACAGCAAAATCATCAAAACATCCTATCACATAATTAATTATTTGGTAATTGGCAAATTTATTTATGTACTTATTTTATTTTATAAGATCCCGATTCAGAGTTAATGTAGTATTTAGAGTAAATTTAAGGGTAGTATGTGATGGATGGAAACCCTGGTGGCGTAGTGGTTAGGTGCTATGGCTGCTAACCAAAGGGTTGGCAGTTTGAATCCTCCAGGTGCTCCTTGGAAACTTTATGGGGCAGTTCTACTCTGTCCTATAGGGTCGCTGTGAGCCGGAATCGACTCCACGGCACTGGGTTGGTTTGGTTTGGTTTGGTTTATGTGATGGATATGGTGGAATTCACAGTCTACTTTGATCTATTTCCTACCCCTCCATGTCCTATATGTGGAAACAAGAAAACAAAGGGGGTCATGAACCCTTTTTGGTGTCTGCCATTCCTGATTGGGCTGAGCAATATTTATGCAGAAGGGAAAATATATCAAATTTATTATGATCAGAAATTTTGAACAGTTCTGGATCTGTTAAATGGGGATACTAATACCACCTGATGAATTTTTTTGTAATAGGTATATGGAATTAACCTGTATATTGTAAGCTTTTTTTTAAAAGCAATTGTCATGCTTTGCATCCGAAGACATATAATCCAAAAAACCCATTGCTGTCAAGTCAATTCCGACTCATAGCGACCCTATAGGACAGAGTAGAACTGCCCCATACGGTTTCGAAGGAATGGCTGGTGGATTTGAACTGTTGAACTCCTGGTTAGCAGTTGTAGCTCTTAACCACTGTGCCACCGGGGCTTCTAGATAACTATTAAAAACATAGAATGTGTTCCAAGAACAAAAAGTAGATATTAAATATGCTATGGGAGAGGATATCATGCTTAGTAAAATGGAGGGTCAACAAAAAAGAGGAAGACCCCAGTGAGATGGATTGACACAGTGGTTGCAACAATGGGCTCAAATATAGCAATGATTGTGAGAATGGTGCAGGACCCTGGCAATGTTTATTCTGTTGTACATAGGGTTGCTATGAGTCAGAACCTACTCAAGGGCACCTAACACTAACATTGGGAGAGTTGAAATAATTGCTGTGATTTAAATTCAAATTTAACTTTGAGTTCCTGGTTGTCAAAGCAAACGGGGAAATTTTATGCATAGGATTATACACAGGATTTAGGATTATACACAGCATTTAGGATTATACACAGCATTTGTCATCAAAATAATTTTCAAGGGAGATGCTGTGCGTGTGTTTTTCTAAACTCTAAGTCAGCTCTGAACTGAGAAATCCATTGTGCTGGGCAATTGGGCAACGTTTTCAGTGTTTTTGTTTTCTTTTCCAGCCTATGCATGTCATATTTTATTTTATCTTTTTGTACCGTCTTCCTGCATCATTCCTGATTCTTGGTCCCACTCGTCTCCATCACATACATGTCCACTCTGATGTGGTTGATTGGTGGTTTCCCACTGATTCAGAAAAGTGTGTTATTTGGCTATTGTTGTAAGACCTTTGGGAAGGGCAAAGTGTATACCATTAAAATACCACTATGGAGAAGTTCTTCTTTTAGAGAAAGATAATTTTGCTAAATATTACAAGCATCTAGTGGTCTATCTACATCTAAAAAGAGAAATTAGAATATTCAGAAAAATAGAGAGCACTTCTGTGATGGCGCAGCAGTTGAGAGTTCAGCTGCTAACAAAAATGTCAGCCGTTCTCGCCTGATATAACTTCTATTAGCATCTTCCTAATGTTTAAAAAGGAGCCCTAGTAGCACTGTGGTTAAGCATGTGGCTGCTAACCAAAGGGTCAGTGGTTTGAACCCATCAGCTGCTCCACAGGAGAAAAATGTGGCAGTCTGCTTCCATAAAGATTTTAGCCTTGAAAACCCTATGGGGCTGTTCTACCCTGTCCTATAGAGTTACTATGAGTTGGAATCAACTTAGCAGCAACAGTTTTTTTTTTTTTTTTCTCTTATTTTTTTGTTAAGTATCATTTAACTGATATATCTTTTTTTAAAAAACAATTTGTAATAATTATAAAATCTCAGATTACAGTGCAGCGTGTGGATATTCTCTATGTGTTTGTGTACAGTGAGGTCACATGGTATATTAAAAGAAGATGAGATTTGGAGTTGCATGAACCTTGGTTCAAATCATGGCTCCCCCATTTTTGAACTGCATGAACTTAGGATCTGTAGTGTTCTCCAGGTCTTTGATTCTCACTTTCCTCAGCTGTATTCCACAAGTGGTTTGGTAACACATCTCTCACACATTTGTGAGCATTGAATGAGAGAACAAATTTATGTAAAGCATCTGATAGTGCAGAGTTCAATCCATATTTTTAAGTGAATAAAGGAGCAGGTCCTCAATAAAATATGATTATGATGATGGCAATGATGACTTGTAAGAGAAAAATTTAGACTGAAGGACAGTATCAGGTAAACAAAAGTAATTAAACAATTTCAACAGTCTCCGCAAGAATTTGGGTTGTTATCTTCAAATAAGCAAGGAGAGACCATGACAGGCATAATTTAACTTAGAATGCTGGTATACTCCCACTAGTTCAAATCAATCTGGCAACTAAGTTTTTCTTTCTTTCATTTTTTTTTTTTTAAATTGTACTTTAGATGAAGGTTTACTGACAAACTAGTTTCTCATTGAACAGTTTGTATACATATTGATTTATGACATTGGTTACCAACCTTAAGACATGTCAACACTCTCCCTTCTCAAACTTGGGTCTCCTATTACCAGCTTTCCTGTCCCCTCCTGCCTTCTTGTCCTTGCCCATGGGCTGTGGTGCCCCTTTAGTCTCATTTTGTTTTATGGCCTTGTCTGATCTTTGGCTGCATGGTGAATCTCAGTAGTGACTTCATTACTGAGCTGAAAGGGTGTCCGGGGGCCATAGTCTCAGGGTTTCTCCAGTCTCTGTCAGGCCAGTAAGTCTGGTCTTTTTTTGTGATTTAGAATTTCATTCTACATTTTTGTCCAGCTCTGCCTGGGACCGTCTATTTTGATCTCTGTCAGAGCAGTCAGTGATGGTAGCCGGGCACCATCTAGTTATACTGGGCTCAGTCTGGTGGAGGCTGTGGTAGTTGTGGCTCATTAGTCTTTTGGACTAATCTTTCCCTTGTGTCTTTAGTTTTCTTCATTTGCTTGGTCCTGAAGGCGTGAGACCAGCTCAGTATCTTAGATGGTACTCACAGGCTTTCAAGACCCCAGACACTACTCACTAAAGTAGAATGTAGAACGTTTTCATTATAAACTACATTACTGGCAACTCATTTTCTGCTTTGCAGTTTTTAAAAGGAAATAAACTGATTAATTTTTCTTCAAAAAGATAAAAATACACAATCGTGAAGAACCTTCCTCTATTTCTTTGAGGGAAATTTATGTAACCCTTTGCTTCTGTGTCCCTCTTGGGCATAGAAAATATGTTTCAGTGGCTCTTGGCCATTTTACTGGATTCCTAACAAGGAAGAAATTGGAACTAGGAAGTTTTTTCAAGAATATGGCTATTCTTTTAATAATTAAAAAATATATATGGTTTATTTCTTATCTGTTATCTGTTATATATCTCTTCCATATCCATTGCGTTAAGAAGAAATTGACAAGGTTGTTCAGAAAGGCTGGCAATGAAAGGAAAAGCAAATGCAAACCAGGCAGATGGACACAAAAAGAAAGGAAGGATTGTCATCTAGATATTACACAAGTTTGAATTCAGGGAAAACAGAATTAAATGAGGCAAAGGAGGAAATTTTATGGTGATAAGCATTATGATCCACAATGAAGAACGTCTATGTGCCAATTAACATAGCTTCACATAAATCCCCAGATAAAACTTATAGGAACTACAAGGGGAAATAGATGGAAATGCAGCACGAGAAGAAACTTTCAGCACATGACAGACCAAGTTGTCTAAAAATAAATAATGGTATCAAAAGACCAAATGATGTAATTAATTAGGTAGACCTAATTGATATATGGAAGAAAAGCTTGGTGACCTACTTCTGGAAGTCAGCCAATGAAAACTCTATGGCTCACAAAGGTCTAATTTGCAATGTTTTCAGCTGTGCATGGGTTCACGGTGAGCCAGGGTGGACGGACTCGACAAATTGAAATGTATCAAACTCTTTTTAAGGGTCCATGAAACAACTACAAAAATTGACAATTTTGTTACAAAGAAAATCATAATTAATTCCGAGAAGTGGAAAGAGCACAGAGAACATTCTCTGATCAGATTGCAATAAAATAATAAATTAATAATAAAACAAAGCAAAAAAACTAAAACAATGGTCTCCATAGTCTGATATATGACTCCTGGATAAAAGAGAAAATCAAAGCCCATATAAAATAATCTTTATAAAATAATATTAATAAAACACTACATATCTGAAACTATAATTCTAAAGTACTTAGGGAAAACACCAATCTTAAAAACTTACATTGAAAAATAAAAATGAATGAAAATGAACAAGGGAATGATGTAGCCAACTCAAGAAATTATAAAAAAACAAAAGAATGAAACAAGAGTAACATAAGGAAATTATTAATAATAAAGAAGAAATTAATAAAATATTTTGAAAACAGGAGAAAAATAGGTCAAAGCTCTAATTCTTCACACAAAAAGACAAACCATTGTTAACGTGATCAAGAGAAAAATGAGATTATAAATACAGAAAGAATGATAATGTAATGACAAAATAGAAGAAATAAATAAGAATCATAAGAGATATTATGCTTAATTTTATAAGCATACATTTAAAATGTGAATAAAATAGACCCCATGAAAAAAATTGAAATCTAAAAAGGCTAAACAAATGGCAAAATAGAGAAAACTGTCAAAAAACTATAACCCACTTTATGTCCCCCCCAAAATATTGCTAAAAATCCAGATATTTAGGAAACGTATATTTCCAATGATATGGAAACTGTTTTTTGGAATACAGAAAAAGATGGGACATCTCCAAAACCTTTATGAAGTCAACATAATATTCTCACAAATAAAGATCTGAATAATCTAAAAACTATTAAGGAAATGAAATCAGTATTTACGACTCTTCCCATAAAGAAAAATTGGAGCCTCAGATGGTCCCAGTGGCAGGTTCTACCAACCATTCAAGAAACACTTAACAGCCATCTAACAAAATGTTTGTAGAGAATGGAGAAATAGAGAACATTTCCCAATTTATGAGAGTAGCATATCCTTTACACAAAACCCCCAAACAGTACAGGAAACTTGTATTACAGATCAGCCTCACTCATGAATTCAGATGCATAATCCTAAAAAAAATTGTTAGCAATTTGAATCCAGCAATGTATATATTAAAAACAAAAAGCTTCATTGCCAAACTGGGTTTATCCAAGGAATTCAAAGTTGTTTTAATATTAGAAAATCAATTAATTTACTTCATCACCTTAATAGATGATCAGATCACCAGATGCAAAAAGTTTAATGCCTACTCATGATAAAAATTCTTAGTAAACAAGGAATGGGAAGAGAACTTTCTTAACTAGATAAAGGGCATCCAGAAAAACCTGCTCCCCCACCCGCTGCTGTCGAGTGGATTCCGACTCATAGCGACCCTACAGGGCAGAGTAGAACTGCCCCATAGAGTGCAGCTAATACTATACTTAATGGTGACATATTGAAAGCATTATCTTTAAGATCAAGAATAAAGCAGGGATGCCCTCTATCACCACTCTTATTCAACATTCTGCTAGTTGTCCTAGATGATGCAGAATGGTAAGAAAAATATGTTAAAAAAAATTTCACAGAGATTAGGAAGAATACAGTGATATAGTATTTATAGTATATACTTTTTTTTATAGTATTATAGCCTACAAGGCTTATACGATCTGGTTCTGATTTACAGCTTAGGTCTCATTTCTTTGTATTCCGTCCAGGCTTGCTGCCTCTCTCCCAGCAAACAACCTTTGCTGCTCCTACCTTGGAGCCTTTGTATTTGCTACTCCCCGATGGTGCAGTGGTTAAAGTGCTCGGCTGCTAATAGAAAGATCAGCAGTTCTACCTACCAGTTGCCCTGTGGGAAAAAGATGTAGCAGTCTGCTTCTGTAAAGATTTATAGCCTTGGAAACCCTATTGGGAAGTTCTACCCTGTCCTATAGGGTTACTATGAGTCAGAATTGTTTTTTTTTTTTTGTTTTTTTGCTGACTGCCACAGAGTTTCTGGGTGGTGTAATATGTTAACATACTTAGCTGCTAACCAAAAACATGGAAGTTCAAGTCCACTTAGATGTACCTCAGAAGAAATGCCTGGTGATCTACTTCAGAAAAAAGAGCCATTAAAAGCCCCTATGAGCATAGTCCTACTGTGACACATATGAGCCATATCAATTCAACAGTACTTAGTTTTTCTGTCTGCCACACTCTTCCAAAGTTACCGGCATGACTCACTCCTTCAAATCCTTGCAAAAATGCCCCTTTCTCAGGATAGCTTTCTTTGACCACCCTATTTATAAATAAAACACTTCTCCCCTCTCCCTTTTCTATATTTACTTATTTGTTTATTATCTCTCTCCTCCTACAAAAATAGAAGCTTCATTAGAGCAGGGATTTTTTTTCTTCTTCTTTTATTGACTACTGAATCCATAGGTCCTTGAAAAGTGCCTGGAACAGAGGAGGCAATTAAAATATACTTACTAAATAAATGAATAAATTATCTATATCTGAAGCCCACAAGATTCTATTGCTGTAATGAGTTTGGAAAGGTAGCTTAAAGCAAAATCGGTACCGTTATTTGAATTTCTTTCAACACATATAATTTTAAAAATTGTAAAAGACATAAAAGAAGATTGAAATAAATAGATAAATATACCATACCCTTCTGTGGAAACTCAGTGTCTTAAATTTTATTTCACTCTTCCCCAAACTGATCTTCAGTGTCAAAGCAATTCCAGTAAAAGTTTGTGGTGAAATGAGTTCCTTTATGTGGCCTTTTGCCTTGGTTCTTTGGAAAAAACAGTCTGAGAGATTTTTCCCCTAAGCCCCTTTACCCTAGTTTTCTACCTAAGAGGGTTTGTCACTTTTGTCCAGGTTGATTGACATTTCCTGGGTAAGCTGTAAACAACTTGGTTTTGACATTTTTTGTCTGATCCCAGGCTGTAGCCTGCCCTATGATTGCTATGCATCTTGTAGGGACTGGTCAATAGACTATGCAAATGAGATGACTATAGCCTACTATGCAAATGAAGTGTCTGTGGCCTAACCAAGAGGGGATTGGTCAGTTTGTGGCGCTGCTGGGAAGGGCCATGCCTTGAAATTGACAAGGAGGTATGTATAAGCAGTTAACCCCACAGAGGTTTTTCAGATGGAAAGAAGAAGAAAGAGAAGCAGCAGGAAGAAAGCAGGAAGAAGAAGCAGAGAGAGAGAGGAGGCAAGAAACTTCCCCAAAACTGTAACATGGGCCAAGAGCTATAACACTGAAGACAGTGAGATGGACAGAAGGGGCCAGATGGCAGAGCCAGCAGGGACAGATGGCAGGGCCAAGAGAAGCCTGTCTTCATGAGGCTGAAAAGAGGCCTGCACAGTCAAGAGGAGCTGAGAGAGCTGTCCTGCACTGAAGAAGGCAGACTTTGCCTACATGCTTCCTGATCTAGATCCTGAGTTGTAGCCTATGGATCCTGATCTGGAGCTCTACCCTGTTCCTTAATATACCACTTAACTGTTAAGTACGATCTGTGAGTTCTGTGAGATGTTGCAGCAAATTGCCAAGCCCAAAAGGGGAAGAGAATTGAACTGAGGTGGAGAGTGGTCAGTGTCAGAGATGGAATGGTACAGCAGCTTGGAGAATGTGGAAATCTGGGATATATTTCACCTCCACCTCATAGGAACTGGCTTTGTGCTGATTCTTATTTTCAAAGTTATTCCTACAAAGTTCCACAGAGTTCTTTTTTGTGGAAACTTGACATGTTGATTTCAAAATTTATACAGAAGACAAAAGGGTCATGAATAACCAAAACACTCCTAAAGAAGACCTAGGTTGAGGGACCTTCCCTATTACGAATCACTATAAAGCTGTTGTAATTAAGACAGTTTGGTATTGGTGTGAAAAAGTGTAGGGATAGATAAATAGATGAACAGAATTGAGGAGAGTCCAGAAACAAATTCACATATATATGGAAAATGAATTTATGACATAGTGGCCATTCAGATCATTGAGTTAAGGACATAATAAATTTTAATGTAGCTGGAGTATCAATTGTTGTTGTTAGGTGCCGTTGAGTCAGTTCCAACTCATAGTGACCCTATGCACAACAGCAGGAAACACTGCCCGGTCCTGAGCCATCCTCACAATCGTTGTTATGCTTGAGCTCATTGTTGTAGCCACTGTGTCAATCCACCTCATTGAGGGTCTTCCTCTTTTCAGCTGACCATGTACCCTGCCCAGCACGATGTCTTTCTCCAGGGACTGATCCCTCCTGACAACATGTCCAAAGTTTGTAAGATGCAGTCTCTCCATCCTTGCCTCTAAGGAGCATTCTGGTTGTACTTCTTCCGAGACAGATTTGTTCGTTCTTTTGGCAGCCCATGGTATATTCAATATTCTTCACCAATACCACAATTCAAAGACGTTAATTCTTCTTCAGTCTTCCTTATTCATTGTCCAGTATTCACATGCATATGATGCGATAGAAAATACCATGGCCTGGGTAAGGCGCGCCTTAGTCTTCAAGGTGACATCTTTGCTCTTCAACACTTTAAAGAGGTCCTTTGCAACAGATTTACCCAATGCAATGTGTCTTTTGATTTTCTTGACTGCTGCTTCCATGGCTGTTGATTGTGGATCCAAGTAAAATGAAATCCTTGACAACTTCAATCTTTTCTCCGCTTATCATGATGTAGCTCATTGGTCCAGCTGTGAGGATTTTTGTTTTCTTTATGTTGAGGTGCAATCCATACTGAAGCCTGTGGTCTTTGATCTTCATTAGTAAGTGCTTCAAGTCCTCTTCACTTTCAGCAAGCAAGGTTATGTCATCTGCATAATGCAGGTTGTTAATGAGTCTTGCTCCAATCCTGATGCCCTGTTCTTTTTTATATAGTCTAGCTTCTTGGATTATTTGCTCAACATACAGATTGAATACGTATGGTGAAAGAATACAACCCTGACTCACACCTTTCCTGACTTTAATCAATCAGTATCCCCTTGTTCTGTCTGAACAACTGCCTCATGAGCACAATTAAGTGTTCTGGAATTCCCATTCTTTGCAAAGTTATCCATAATTTGTTATGATCCATACAGTCGAATGCCTTTGCATAGTCAATAAAACACAGGTAAACATCCTTCTGATATTCTCTGCTTTCAGCCAGGATCTATCTGACATCAGCAATGATATCCCTGGTTCCACGTCCTCTTCTGAAACTGTCCTGAATTTCTGGCAGTTCCCTGTCGATACACTGCTGCAGCCATTTTTGAATGATCTTTAGCAAAATTTTAATTTAATGATGTTGTTCTATAACTTCCACATTCTGTTGGATCACCTTTCTTGGGAATAGGCATAAATATGGATCTCTTCCAGTCAGTTGGCCAGGAAGCTGTCTTCCATATTTCTTGGCATGGATGAGTGAGCACCTCCAGTGCTGCATCTATTTGTTGAAACATCTCAATTGGTATTCCATCAATTCCTGGAACCTTGTTTTTCACCAATGCCTGCAGAGCAGCTAGGACTTCTTCCTTCAGTACCATCGGCTCCTGATCATATGCTACCTCTTGAAATGGTTGAACATTGACTAATTCTTTTTGGTATAATGACTCTGTGTATTCCTTCCATTTTTTTTTTTTTTGATGCTTCCTGCAGAGTTTAATATTTTCCCCATAGAATCCTTCACCATTGCAACTTGAGCCTTCAGTTTTTTCTTCAGTTCTTTCAGCTTGAGAAACGCTCAGCGTGTTCTTCCCTTTTGGTTTTCCATCCCCAGCTCTTTACATATGTCATTATAATACTTTACTTTGTCTTCTCGAGCCGCCCTTTGAAATCTTCTGTTCAGTTCTTTTACTTCATCAACCCTTCCTTTTGCTTTAGCTGCTCGACTTTCAAAAGCAAGTTTCAGAGTCTCCTCTGACATCCATCTTGGTCTTTTCTTTCTTTCCTGTCTTTTCAATGACCTCTTGCTTTCTTCATGTGTGATGTTCTTGATGTCATTCCACAACTCGTCTGGTCTTCGGTCACTAGTGTTCAATGTGTCAAACCTATTCTTCAGATGGTCTCTAGGATTATCAATAGGTTCCTGATAATATTTGTGCTTCTTGTATCTTGTTAAAGAAATCCTTTATAAGTCTGCAATCATAAGGATATTCTCCTATACTATCTTCTAAAAGCTCTACAATTTTTCGTTTACGTTTATGTCTTCAATCTACCTAGAACTTAGTTTTTTTGTGCATGAGGTGAGGTAGGGGCCCATTTAATTTATTTATTTTTCCACAGAGAGGACCAACTGGTACACTCCATTCTTTGCCTCACTGATTTGCAATGTCCACCCTGTCATAAATCAGGTTTCTGCATATATGTGGGTCTGTTTCTGGGTCTCTCTACTCTGAGCTGTGTAAATACAAAGAGACGCTCAACCTCACATGTCATAGAGATGCAAATTAAAATCATTGCAGATCTACCAAGTTGGCAAAATTAGAAAACCAGATAATAATATCATGTGTTTACACAATATGAAACAATGGGAGCTTTCATCTATTATTGGTAAGAATGTAAACTAGTAAAACTAATTTAGAATACAGTTTGGCATTACCTTGAAAATTTGAACTCTCTGACCCAACAATGACATTCCCAGGTGTATTCCTCAGAGGAACTCTTGCACATGTACACCAGGAGCATATAAACAATATTCACAACAGCATTTTTGTAAACTAAAAAAGTAAGAAACAAATCAAACACCAGTGACCAGGGGTGGATTAACCAGTAATTGTGCTTATTTACTAATCTGTACTGAACAATTTCGCATGGGTTTCAACGCTGCCAAAGATCCATTCTTGCCAGTTACTAATAACCTGGAAAAACAGTCTGTTATATTCATATAATGGAAGGTGTACAGCAGCATCAACATGGAGGAATCTGAAAACTATACCAGGAGTGAAAGAAGCAGTTATTGAAAAATACCTAAAGTATTGCTTAATCCATATAAAACTGAACAAACCCTGAGCAATAGATGTTTCAGGAATACATACAAACCCAAAAATCAAACCCACTGCCATCCAGTTGATTCCAACTCATAGCAACCCTATAGGGTTTCTGAAGACATAAATCTCTATGGAATATATACAGCGATATACACAGAAGGAATAGAATTATAAAGAAAGACAAGGGAATGATTACTACAAACCTTCAGGGTGATGGTTATCTCTGTGTGGGGTAGTGAGATAGGGATGTGTTCAGGGAGAGATTCTTGGGGTTTCTAACCTGTATGATGCCTACATTCTTTTTTAATTATTATTTTTTAAACTGTACATATACATTTATATGCTCTTTTATATATATGTTTCACAATAAAAACAATTAAAAAATTGTTGTTGTTAGTTGCCTTTAAGTTGCCTCTGACTGATGGTGACCCCATGTACACCAGAATGAAAAGTCACCCGGTCCTGCACCATCTTCACAATCCTTGGTGCATTTGAGTTCATTGTTGTGACTGCTATGTTTTGAGTGCCTTCCAACCTAGGAGGCTCATCTTCCAGCACTGTATCAGACAATATTTTTTTTGTGGTCCATAGGTTTTTTATTAGCTAATTTTCCGAAGTAGATAGCCAAGCCTTTCTTTCTAGTCTGCCTTACTCTGGGAGCTCTGCTGAAACCTGTTCATCACGGATGACCCTGCTGGTACTTGAAATACAAGTGGCATAACTTCCAGAATCACAACGACATGCAAGCCACAACAGGATAAAAAGCCAACAGACGGGTGGTAGTTTTTTTTAAACATAAGTGATTATAATACAATAATACGAATGCTACCTAAAAAATGTTTTTTTTTTTTTAAGGTATTATGAAAGAGATTAGAACAATTAAGTAAACAGTTGGTAAGAAAACAAATTAAGGTTTGTGATGGGCATGATAAGCCTGGAAACTTGCGATCAGGAACAGGATGCTTTGAGAGCCAAGTGACCCTCATCACTCTCAGGACAACAGAACTCGGTCAGAGGTCAAATGACATCTAATACTGGCAATTTTATCATCTAATTCTTGTGTGTAGTCATCTTGAAGATGGCTACTTATCCTTCTGAGTATACTTAATAACATTCTTTCTTCCAACCTAAGTTTTAAAAAATTTACAGTTTCCATGTTCTCAGAATCATTTCCATTGGTTGTAATTTTGGGTTGATTGTTTACAGAAAAAATATCTATAAAACTTTTACATAAAATTTCTCCAAATTATATCACAAAATTAGTTGTCTTTTTACATTTCCTAGAAATCCTTGCTCAAACCAAGCTGTGTAGAATCTTGTTTGATTTTTTAATTAACATAAAGCCACTTCCTTGAGGACTAAGATGTGCCTGACCCAAGCAATGGTATTTTCAAGCTCCTATATGCATGGGAAAGCTGGACAATGAAGAAGGAAAAATGAAGAATTTATGCATTTGGATTGTGATGTTGGCAAAAAATATTGAATATACCATGGATTGCCAGAAGAACAAACAAATTTGTCTTGGGAGAAGTGTTGCCAGAATGCTCCTTAGAAGCAAGGATGGTGAAACTTTGTTTCACATACTTTGGACGTGTTAGCAGGAGGGTCCAGTCCCTGGAGAAGGACATCATGCCTGGTAGAGTAGAGGGTCAGTGAAAAAGAGGAAGACCTCTGAGATGGATTGACACAGCAACTGCACTAATGGGCTCAAACATAGTGTTATGGCTTGAATAGTGTCCCTCAAAAATATGTGTTGTAAATCCCAACTTCTATGCGTGTGGTTACAAACCCATTTGGAAATGGGCTGCTTTTTTATGTTCATTAGGCAGGATTAGTGTAAAGAGTGTCTTGAGTAGACCAAGCAGAGATGGGGGAAGATTGATGCCAAGAAATCAAGAAATAAGCTGAAGTGACAAGGACCTTCTGCCAGAGCCAACAGAGAGAGAAAGCCTTCCCCTAGAGCTGATGCTCTGAATTCAAACTCCTAGCCTCCTAAACTGTGAGAAAATAATTTTTTGTTTGTTAAAGCCACCCACTTGTGGTATTTCTGTTATAGCAGTACTAAATAACTAAGGATTTGGTACCCGGAGAATGGGGTGCAGCTCTAACAAATACCTACAACGTGGAAGTGGTTTTGGAACTGGGTAATTGGTAGATGCTGGAAGAGCTTTAAGGTGCCTAAGAGTAAAAGCCTAGATTGCCTTGAGGAGACTGTTGGTAGAATTAGGGACGTCAAAGGCAAATCTGATGAGGGCTTAGAAGGAAGTGATGAGATCTATAAAGTATCACCTTTGAAAATACATATGGCTCCAGGTTGCTGGAAATACGGACATTAAATGTGCTTCTCTGGTGGGTTTTTTAAAGAAAATGATGAGCACGTGATTGAACAATGGAGGAAGGATGATGCTTTTTATGCAGTGGCAAAGAGCTTGTCGGAATTATATTTAAATGTTTGGTAGAAGGCAGACCTTGTAAGAGATGAACTTGAATATCCAGCTGATGAGATTTCTAAGCAATATCTTAAAGGGGTCATGTGGTTTATCCTTGCTACTTATAGTAAAATGTGAGAGGAAAGAGATGAACTTCAAACTGTACGAATTAAAAATACAACTTAAAGATTTGGAAAATTATGTTGTACGAACCAAGGACAAGTGTCCTAGAATTTTCACAAAGGACATGGCTACACAAACTTTCATTAAAGAGATTAAGCCTGTGACTGATGGATCTAAGCAACTACCACAGCAGAAAAAAACCCATCAGCTTAGACTAAAGGGGACAGAGAAAGAAAGAAAGAAAGGAAAAAACACTGTCTGCCTCTTAGATTTCTACAGACAGGAAACAGGCCAAAGGAGCTACATCTGTTGTCCTCCAAGAAAAGAAAAAGACCATCCATGGAGCAGCTCAGAGATCAGCAGAACTGTTGGAAGGAGGATGGGAAGCAAGGCCTTCTTGGTTTCAAAGGGTAGGGCAATGGTCTCCTGGATCTCAAAGTCTCCTAGGTTTCAGGGTCAGATCTTCACCAACTCTGTTCTGGAGAGTGGGGCTGCTGCTAAGGCGTGCCAGGGGATGGGGCCACCACCCAAAGCTGAGGGGATAGGACTGCCATACCCAAGGGGCAAAAGAATGGGGCCTGCCAGGGCTGAGGGGGTGAGGTTGACACTCAGAAGGACTAGGAGAATGGAGCTACCCAAAGCTGAGAGAGCAGAGTTGCCACTCCTGTGGGCCTGGAACAAGAAGCTGAATCCTAGGGGTGATGGTCCTCCACCCAGAATCCAGAGGATGTGGCCAATACCCAGAGTCTGGAGGATGGGGCCATTGCCCAGATGGTCTCGGGGAACAGAGGATTATTTTCAGGGCTTGAGAGCAAATGTAATTTTTTCTACTGAGTTTTGGACTTGCTTGGTGCCAGTTATCCCTTCTTTCCCTCTGATTTCTTCCATTTGCAATGAAAATGTCTACCTTGTGCCTGTTCTACCACCATACTTTGGAAGCAGAGAGCTTGTATTCTAGATTATACAGGTTCACAGATGAAGAGAAATTTTGCCCAAGGATGAAATACACCTAAAAATCTCACCCTTATTTGATTTAGATGATTCAGAAGATAAAATTTCGGACTTGGAGTTGATTTAAGACTTTTGGGATGACGTTATGGGGCAAATGTGTTTTGCCTGTGGCAAGGACATGAATTTTTGAGGGCCAAACAGTAGAATGTTATGGATTGAACCGTGTCCCCCAAATATTAAAAAAAAAAAAACATAGCCATTGAGTCAATTCCAGCCCACAGCGAACCTATAGAACAGAGTAGAGCTGCCCCATAGGATTTCTGAAGTTGTAATCTTTATAGATTACCTTGTGCCACCAGCACCTGGACTGTAAAGCCTAACCTCTATGCCTGTGGTTATAATCCCAATTGGGAATGGGTCACTTTGTTATTGAATGAAGCAGGATTACTGTAGAGTGTGTCTTGAGTCAACCTCTTTTGATATATAAAAGAGATTAAACAAGCAATCGAGCAAGAAGAGATGGAGGAAGATTGATGCCAAGCCACATGGAGATCTCCAATGAACCAGGAAACAAGTTGAAGAGACCAGGACCTCCATAGCCAATAGCGAGAGAAAGCCTTCCTTTAGAGCCAGCGCCCTGAATTTGGACTTCTGGCCTCCTAGACTGTGAGAAAATAAATTTCTGTTTGTTAAAGTCATCCACTTGTTGTATTTAGGTTATAGCAGCACTAGATAACTAAGACATGTAGCAATGATTATGAGGATGGCACAGGACTGGGCAGCGTTTTGTTCTGTTGTATACAGGATTGCTATGAGTCAGAATTGACTAGATGGCACCCAGCAACAACAGCTTCCTCAGCCCCCCTAAATTTAGCCATCTATTTTTGATTCCCACGTTGGTTTATTCCCTGAAGTAAGTAAATTCAACTGCTACCCAGTTTCATTCAAATTTCACTTAGCTTGATCCATATTAGGAAACCCTGGTGGTGTAGTGGTTATGTGCTGTGGCTGCTAACCAAAGGGTCAGCAGTTTGAATCCACCAGGTGTTCCTTGGAAACTCTATGGGGCAGTTCTACTCTGTCCTATAGGGTCGCTATGAGTCAAAATCTACTCCACGGCACTGGGTTTGGTTTGGTTTTGGTTTTGATCCATATTAAAAGAATATTTGACTAAAAAAATTCCTTCTCAATGAAAAAAACAAGTTAAACAATCTTTATGGTTTCTCTCTTTCCAAAGGCAGGTTAAATTGTGGTACCAGATTAGGTTTTGCAAATAATCTGTGTGCCTCAATACTATAAATAAAAGGTGTTTAATGATGCTGTTATTAAATCTTTACACAACTTCTCTTAATCTTTCCAATCCTGTGCCCCAAAGAGGATGATATCCCTCTCTTCGTCACTGTCAGTCACTCTCATCTAAACCACTTGACAAAAACAAACAAAAAAACCACTTGACACCAGGTTATAAATTTTAGTTTACCCGTCTTCTACTTCCTTTCTGTGGGAATAGCCCATTGTTTTGAATTAAGGTTTCCAAAGATACTGGAACCATCCTAACGGTTCATCCCCAGGCAGTTGTGGATGAGTTCTTAATTTCATTCAAAAACAGGGCACAGAGGCTGGGTATGCTCATTGCCAGCTCCGAGGGCTCTTTTTTCTGAATTCATTTAGTCTTAGCCACTTAGTTTTTTGGGAACTGATCTGGCATACAATGGGCAGAATAAACAACAAGGAATGGAGCCAAGCCCACATTCTGATTCTGAGAAAAACCCTCCCTGTGGCAAGAATTCAGGCATGGGAGTAGGTGGGGTGGGGAGAAGAAAGAAAGAAGCAAATTGTTCAACCACCTCTCTGCAATGAAGGAAATTACTTCAGATATAGGCAGAAATTGAGACTTCTTTATCACATTGGGTCTACATAGATATTCTGTTAAGAATTCAGGCCATTTCTTCAAGATAAATATGATTTATTTCTGAATCTCCAGGATCCATACTTAGCAAACTTACAATGTTGTTGTTGTTAGTGCTGTAGAGTAGATTTCGACTCATAGCAACACCATGTGACAGAGTAGAACTGCCCCATAGGGTTTTTTTTTTGGCTGTAATCTTTATGGGAAGCAGATTGCCAGGTCTTTCTCCTGTGGAGCTGCTAGGTGAATTCAAATCGTCAGCTCCTCAGTTAGCAGCTGAACGCTTAAGTATTGCACCACCAGGGCTCCTTAAAGTAGTCTTGTCTTTGTAATACGGGCATCATTGATCTCCAAGAAAAAATCTGTAAGATAGATTTGAATTGCTCAAGTGATAAAACTTACTCCAAAAAATTACAAACTTCTCATCATAAATTCCTTCATTTGATGCTGAAAACATGAATAGATGATTTTAGTTTTGGGGGCTATTCACGAATAGTTTATATCCATAGCATTTTAGGAACAAATCAATAAAGTTTAGTAGAAGTCACATAATGCTGTTGGTAAAAATTTACTCAAAAGAAATATATGTCTCTGATAGGTTGTTAGGTATCCTATCATGAATGATTATGAATTATTATGCTGGGAAAAATGTAATAAATTCATTTCATTTCTAGGTCGTATAATAAATCCAGGGAGGTCTAAAAAAAAATCAGGCAATAAATGTGATGAAAATCATGAAATTGTTCCAATCACAAGTACCAGATTGTCAAACTGCAGAAACAAAACTTGGAATCTGAAAGTCAATGCCTTACTTAAGTCAATTTTTAAAGCTATTGAACTAATAAAATAAAAGCTATTTATTTGCTCTCGATTAAATAAAAATGAAATTATTTTTCAATTTATTTTAAGTTAACAAAAGCAAAGTTATATTTACTATCATATACTAGCACATGATAAGGAACCGATAGTACTGAAGGAAGAGTCCAAGCTGCTCTGAAGGCATTGGCAAAAAACAAGGTTCCAGGAATTGATGGAATATCAGTTGAGATGTTTCAACAAACAGATGCAGCTGCTCACTCATTTATGCCAAGTAATATGGAAGACAGCTTCCTGGCCAACTGACTGGAAGAGACCCATATTTATGCCTATTCCCAAGAAAGATGATCCAACTGAATGTGGAAATTATAGAACAATATCATTAATACCACACGCAAGCAAAATTCTGCAGAAGAAGATTAAAAATTGGCTGTAGCAGTATATTGACAGGGAACTGCCAGAAATTGAGACCAGTTTCAGAAGAGGACATGGATCCAGGGATATCATTGCTGATGTCAAATGGATTCTGGCTGAAAGCAGAGAATATCAGAAGGATGTTTACCTGTGTTTTACTGACTATGCAAAGGCATTCGACTGTGTGGATCATAACAAATTATGGATAACATTGCAAAGAATGGGAATTCCAGAACACTTAATTGTGTTCATGACGCACCTTGATATAAATCAAGAGGCGGTTGTTCGAACAGAACAAGGGGATACTGATTGATTTAAAGTCAGGAAAAGTATGCGTCAGGGTTGTATTCTTTCACCATACCTATTCAATCTGTATGCTGAGCAAATAATCCAAGAAGCTGGACTATATGAAGAAGGACAGGGTATCAGGATTGGAGGAAGACTCATCAACAACCTGCGTTATACAGATGACACAACCTTGCTTGCTGAAAGTGAAGAGGACTTGAAGCACTTACTAATGAAGATCAAAGACCACAGCCTTCAGTATGGACTGCACCTGGACATAAAAAAAACAAAAATCCTCACAGCTGGACCAACGAGCTACAACATGATAAGCGGAGAAAAGATTGAAGTTGTCAAGGATTTCATTTTACTTGGATCCACAATCAATAGCCATGGAAGCAGCAGTCAAGAAATCAAAAGACGCATTGCATTGGGTAAATCTGCTGCAAAGGACCTCTTTAAAGTGTTGAAGAGCAAAGATGTCACCTTGAAGACTAAGGCGCGCCTTACCCAGGCCATGGTATTTTCGATCGCATCATATGCATGTGAAAACTGGACAATGAATAAGGAAGACCGAAGAAGAACTGACACCTTTGAATTGTGGTATTGGCAAAGAATATCGAATATACCATGGACTGCCAAAAGAACAAACAAATCTGTCTTAGAAGTACAACCAGAATGCTCCTTAGAGGCAAGGATGGTGATATTGCGTCTTACATACTTTGGACATGTTGTCAGGAGGGATCAGTCCCTGGAGAAGGACATCATCCTTGGCAAAGTACAGAGTCAGGGGAAAGGGAAAGACCCTCGATGAGGTGGATTGACACAGTGGCTGCAACAATGATCTCAAGCATAACAATAATTGTAAGGATGGCACAGGACCCGGCAGTGTTTTGTTCTGTTGTGCATAGGGTCGCTATGAGTCGGAACTGACTCAAGGGCACCTAACAACAACAACGCTAGTACATGGGATACCATAAACAAAGATTGCTGTTTTAAAGTAGTCTTTAATTGCCTTTTCATTTAGTTTTCTCGAAAGTTTGTATTTGGGAGGAAATATAAGATTGGAAGCACTTAAAATATTTACTGAGGGACACTTAGGCTCCCCTGGTCACATGAAATAACTCAAAAAGCTCACAGAACTTGGTGCCAGATTAGACACTGGGGTGAAAGAATAGGGAGCAGTGACAGGGAGATATGAGGGATGGATGTGGTTAGGGAGGAATGGGACAACAGTTAATGTGAGCCTAGAGATGCAAATATTATGGACTGATTATCATTTTCAAAGCTTATACCTAAAAAAGTTGAGTAATTTAAGAACTGTATGGGGCCTTCTGCATAATTATTACTACTATGTTCCAAAACTTCCCTTTTCACTTCATAAATTACCCTGCACACAGTCTTTTTTTATTTTACTATTTTTAAACAATAACAAAAAACAATGTGGGTGTGTTTTCACTCTGCAGCTGCAGAGGTGGTCATTGTTCTCAGCCACTTCAGGTGATGGAGGTTAAGAGTTCAGTTGCCATGATGATGATGACTTCCGGCAGGCGGCTTTAGAGAAACCTCTGGGGTTTGCGTGACATGGGACATGTTTTCCTGAACCAAGGGGAAGCAAGTCAAGTCTTTGTTACCTCTCCATTTGAAAAATGGCCTGTAGTGGATATGCAGAATTGACTGGAGCTAAAGGAATGATTGGGAGCCATGGTGGCATAGTGGTTTAGGAGCTTGGCTGCTAACTAAAAGGTTGAGAGTTCAAAATCCACCAGCCACTCCTTGGAAACCCCATGGGGCAGTTCTACTCTGTCTTATAGGGCAGCTATGAGTCGGAATCGACTCAACGGCACCTAACAACAACAAAAGAATGATTGTATATTGAAAGAGCTATGTGCTGTTTGATCAGAAGACACAGAATAGGGGTGGTGTAGTTACGAGAGAGAAGTAGAGAAACAGACTTGCTTTGCTGCTATAAAAAATGAGATGGAAATACTTTTTGATGTTACTTTAAAGTAAGACACTTGGGAGGAATCTCAAAAATACTTAAGGTGTGGAGCTAAAGATTCCTTTTCACATTTGGAAAGTTGATGTGGGCTGGCTAAAGTAACCAGATTTTAAGAATTCCAGAAATCCCATTTCCCTAAAACATCTCCCCCATCTAAAGTGGTATTGTTGTTGTTAGATGCCCCGTCGAGTTGGTCTCAACTCCTAATGACCCTATGTACAACAGAATGAAACACTGCTGAGTCCTGCATCCTTGTTATGCTTGAGACCATTGCTGCAGCTGCTGTGTCAATCCATTTCATCGAGAGTCTTCTTCTTTTTCACTGGTCCTGTACCTTACAAAGCATGATGTCCTCCTCCAGAGAGTGATCCTTACCGATAACACGTCCAAAGTACTTGACACAAAGTCTTACCATCCTGGCTTCCAAAGAGAACTCTGGCTGTGCGTCTCAAAGACAGACTTGTTCATTCTTCTGGCAGTCCGTGGAATATTCAATATTCTTTGCCAACACCATAATTCAAAGGCATCAATTCTTCTTCAGTCTTTCTTATTCATTGTCCCCACCTAAAGTAAACCCACAATATTAGTGTGAATAATGGATTAGATAGGTACACTGACTCTGTATGGCCACTTTGATCCCTCTCCCATTAGTTTATTGCAAGTGAATACTTTCAAAGGGGCAAACAAATCATTATCAAACTCTGTTATATGGTGCAGGCCTTGGGCCAGAGAGTGATCACAATACATGCCTGGGAAAGGATGGTGGTTCGGGGATAGTTTTGCATACTTTCCGTCCTGGTTGGAACATTCATTTCCACAGCTTCTCTATTACCCTTCAGTGAGAATAAAGTCTCTAATTTTATATTACTCCAGTGTTAGAGGAAGAAAAGTTTCATCAGCTTTTGCTCCTGGGGGATAAAATCTGGGGATTATTAAGGAAGGATAATAAAGAAAGTATATGGCATTATTTTATCTCCTGCAACACTATTCCCAAGCTTGAGGTTCCATTCAGATAAAAATCTGATCAAGAGCCAATTTGTTGGTTTTCCAGTAGGTCACAAAAATGCTCCAGAAATCGTGACTTTCTTCCTGCACATGATCAGGTATGGACTCCACCCTACTGTTCAAATCATTTAGTTTCTGAGAAAAGAAAACAGGAAAATACCAGCAAAAGCATTTACTTCCTTGCTCACTAGGCCTTAATTACCTATCTTAAAATGGGGCCAAGGTTTACAATTACTTCAAGTGGAAATAAAATAGTGGCATCAACTGCAAAGGTGAGTCCATGAATGTACTGAAATTGTATTGAAAATTTTATAAGCATCAGCATATGTATGTGCCCTTTTTGTGGGAAAGCATCCATATTTTTCATCAGCTTCTCAAATGGAAGCCTGACCCAAGAAAAGTTAAGAATAATTGTAGAAGATTTAAAATTTTGAGAGGGTGACTTTGCTCTAAGGGGAAAGGACTATAAAAGGTGGAATTTATAATGAACTCACTTTGGTGATACAATTTGGTGCAACAGTGCTGTAGTGGATTAATTAATTTTGTGTGTGGCTTTTCTAGCCATGAGCTTGTAACCCCCACCCAGGTGACTGTGTGGTAGGGTAATTGTGGCCTACCAAGGGGATTGGTCAGTTTTGCCTTAAAAGAGAGTCAATTCCAGAGCAGAGAAGAGGAGCCCATCGCCAAAGAAGAAGACACCCAGAGCAGAAGACAGCGTGGTGGGCTTCCTGGTACAAGGAGAGAGAAAGCTGAGTGCCTTTGGGCAGAGGCTGAGGGCCAGAGAGACACATGCCTGGGAGTACAGCTGGCGAGAGGCTATCTTGATGGAAGAACCATATCCTGAATGTTCTAGAGCCTGAATTGTAACTGTTACTTCCCTAATAAACCCCATAATTGTGCATATGGTCTGTGAGTTCTATGTGGCCATTGCAATGAATTATTGAACCAAGCAGAGAGTGCTATGGGAGGGGCAGTTGAGAGAGGAGGCATGCTTGACCTCCACTTCCCAGGAATCAGCCTCGGGCTGTTGATCTTAGTTCTCCTCCCCCTTGGGAAGTTGGAGGAGGTCTAACACTGTCCCCATGCTGTTTTTACAAGTGCCTAAAACAGATACAAGAATGTACAATCATTAGTTTGGTTCACATTGCTCATATGCGTAGTCACTTACCTCCCACATAAAAAAAAAAAAAAAAAAAAATTTTTTTTTTTTTTATGGGACCCAGAAATTCACGTTGATGTAAGTTGCACTATTTTCTGGGTATTTAAGGGAATAGATGCAGATCTGATGCATTACTGAAGGTTATGTCTCCAGTCAGGGTTAGGGGTGTTCTTAAATATGACGAGATCTGAGTAGTGTCATTTAAAGGAAGTCCTCTTAATGAAACCAAAATTTCCACTCTTTTATGTTAGTTTAAATTATTGCTTTTCTATCACCTAGCACTAAAATGTGAATGAATTATGGACATTCTTGGCTGCTTAACTCTTTCCAGTCCTGTTTATTTCTGTCAGGTTAGATGGTTAAAAAGAGCTGGTATGATTTTAGTAGAGAAGAAGGAAGGGTATTGGCCAACTCCTGAAAATTCTCGTAAGATTATTCTTCTTGTCATCCTCTCCACCCCACCCCCCTTGATGTAACATTTAATACTCTAACATAGCAGCATTTCATGATTATTATAACCTTTAAGAGAAATTAAATGGGAAGATAATATGAAGAGAAGGTATGGAATTACTTATTATCTCTGTTTGTAAAACTTCTTATCAAAAATCACCAGTGGCTTATTATTTTCATTTTGTAGTGAATGATGGTTTAGTAAATTTGAATTTTAGAATCAATTATGGTCCCAGTGTAAATTTAAATATTATTGTTAGTAAAAATTCCCAATTAAATAGTCATGAGATATAAAACATAGACTTTGTGCATGGTGTGAATATTAGAAATTCACCTCAAAATAGTGTAAAAAAGAAAACAAATCTTCTACAGAGAATCTACTTGCCAACTGGGTTTTGTTGGTTAATTTGACAAAGAAGGCAGAGGAATTAAAAATAATAATATTTGGAACATTTCAGTGTAATGCTATTTTTTGTTCCATTATTAAAGGCATCATTAATGCAGAATGGGCATTTTAAAAAATGGTATTTAAGCAGTATTCCACATTATGACACATGAGTTCAGTTTTTTTCCAACTAACCTTATCATAAATTTAGTATAAAACCTAAACTCTCTCAGGTCAGTTTGAGTAAAGCATTGCAGATGTTCTAGATCAGGGGTCAGCAAATTTTATCTGTAAAGGGCCAAACAGTAAATTTGTGCCTCTGTGGGGCACCCCATCTCTGTCTGAGCTTGGGTGTTGTAGCGCAAAGGCAGCCACCAACAGCACGTACCTGAAGGACGTGGGTTCCAATAAAATTTACGTATAAAAATAGGCAGCTGGCTGAATGCCAGTTGGCCATTGTTTGCTAACCCCTGTTCTAAATAGTTTTTCAGTTACAGTCATCTGGAAATATGTGGATGTAGAAGACTGGGATGTGTTGTGTGAATCTCTTCAAAGAGGTTGTCTCTCCAACTCCATGTTTAGAAGACAGGTTTTGAGACAGGAAGACTGAAAGACAAATTAGCTCATGGTAAATAAACTACCTGATCCTAAAGGGGAGAATCTGGTTTACCTTGAATTTTTAAGATGTATCTTTTTTTTTATTATTATTTTTATTCTGGAGCTTGGAAACCCTGGTGGCATAGTGGCTAAGTGCTACGGCTGCTAACCCAAGTGTTCAGCAGTTCGAATCTATCAGGGGCTCCTTGGAAACTCTAGGGGGCAGCTCTACTCTGTTTTATAAGGTCGCTATGAGTTGGAATCAACTCAACGGCAGTGGGTTTGGTTTTGGGTTATTCTGGAGCTTGTCTGAAAAGCTTCCTATACTTTCCAGAACTCCTCCCCAGTTCCTCTTAGAGAGAAGTGTTTACTCAGCAGCTATTGCACAGTGATCATGTGTGCCATCCTTTAGATGACAACATATCTGAACTGATTATTTTCCCAAGATAAATGAGCTGTATCAATAATTTTTTCTCTTAAAGAAAATCTACACTTCATCCTATTAATATATAAACAAGAAGACAATTATGACCAATGTTGTTACTGGATTTGGTTCTTAAATTTTATCTTAAATGCAGAGTGAATACAGAAAGTACAAATGCTAATTAAATAATAATGTATTAAACCCAAATATCTATGGTCAATTGACTTCCATAAGGGTGTTAAGTCTATTCAATGGGGAAAGTATAGTCTCTTTAAATAAATGGTGCTAGGACAACTGGATTTTCAAATGCAGAAGAATGAAATTGGACCCATACGTCACACCATATACAAAAATTAACTTATAATGGATCAAGGATATAATGTAAGAACTCAAACCATAAAACTCTTAGAAGAAAACATAGGAATCTTGGGGAACTAGTTTTTGACAATAGATTCTTAGATTTGACTCCAAAAGCACAAACAAAAGACAAAATAGATAATTGGGCTTCATCAAAATTAAAACTTTTTGTTCGTCCAAGAACTTTATCACCAAAATGATGGAACAACTTTAATTTTGGAAGATTGGGAGAAAATTTTGGGGACCCATCCATTAAATATGGGTCTAATATCCAGAATATATAAATAACTACTACAATTTAATAACGAAAAGACAGCCCAATTAAAAAACAGGCAAAGAACTTGAATAGACATTTCACCAAAGAAGATAGTCAAATGGCCAACAAGCACATGAAAAGATGCTCAATGTCATTAGTCAGTAGGGAAATACAAATCAAAACCACAGTAAGATATCACTTCACCTCCACTACGATGACCCTAAACACACACACACACACACGCACTCACACACACCAAAAAAAACAAAGCAACAGGAGTTGATGTGAGTGTGGAGTAATTGGACCCTTCATCCACTGCTGGAGGGATTGTAAAATGTACAGCCACTGTGGAAAACAGTTTCACAGTTCCTCAAAAAGTTAAACATAGAATTACCATATGATCCAGCAACCCCACTTCTAGGTATATATCGAAAAGAATTGAAAGCAGGAACACAAACAGGTACTTAAAGACGAGTGTTCATTGCAGCACTTTTCACAATAAACAAATGGTAGAAACAGCCTAAAAGTCCAGCAACAGATGACTAGACAAACAAAACATACAGTGGGATGTTACTCAGCCATGAAGAGAAATGAAGTGCTGATACACGCTACAACATGGATAAAGCTTGAAAACATATGTGAGTCAGATAAGTCAGTCAGAAAAGGACAAATATTATATGATTTTACTTATATGAAATATCTAGAATAGGCAAATGTATAGCGACCAAAGTTCTAAGATGGGAGGAAGAATGGAGTCATTACTTAACATGTACTGAGTTTCTGTCCAGGCAAATGGAAAAAATTGGTAATGGATAGTGGTGATGGTTGCACGACGTGATGAATGTAATTAATGTCACCGAATTGTTCACGTAAAAAATGTTGAGACGGCAAATGTTTTGTTATATATATTTTTACTACAACAGCAACAACAAAATATTAAAGAGTGAAGATTCCATAGCTGAGATGACATTAAGGCAAAGATACTAGAGCTTGTAAAGAGTTTAAAGAGTAGAATGAAACACTCCTTGCCTAGTAAAGGGTATCAGAGTCTCCTAATCTTTACAAGGTCTGGGTCAGATCTAAGACAAGATTCCTACATTCTTGTAGCTTCAACGTATATGAATAATTACTGATATTTATATACTGCTTTAAATTTTACAAAGTGTCTTCAAGCATATTGTTATATTTAACCCTTACAGCAAACCTGTGAACTTTGGAGGACAAGGTTTGTATTTTGTTCACTGTTGTATTCCCTGTGTCTTCACTGTGCCTGGCATTTAGTAGCCACTCAGTAAATTTTTGAATGGATGAATGAAAGAAAGGTAAAATGACTTAGTCAATACCACATGGCCAGTGTATAGAGAAATTTGGGCTCAATCTTGGTCATCTTCTTCTGATTTCCTCAGAGCTCACTCTTTCTTTTATTTATTTTTAAACTATGAAGTTAGGTAATTAGAATCAGGTGCTGACAAACATTTTCTGTAAGGAGCCAGATAGTAAGTATTTTGGTTTTGTGGGCTGTATGGTCTTTGTTGCAACTACTCACCTCTGCTGTTGTAGCATGAGAACAACCATAGACAACACATAAATGAATAGGCACAGCTGTGTTCTAATAAAATTTTACTTATTTGAATTTCATAGAACTTTTTATGCCATGGAATATTATTCTTTTTTTTGATTTTTTTAACACCATTTTGGAATGTAAAAACTATTTCTATCTTGTGGGCCCAACGAAAACAGGTAGCCAGGTGGATTTGGTCTACAGTTCTCAGTTTGCCAATTCCTGGTTTAAATAATGGTAATAACACCAACAACACCCCAACTTTCGTGTATAATAATGAAATAAAATCAGTCCAATCATTCTTACATTGGTGAGATCTTGTGTCAGGCAAGAAGATACTTAATAGAGCTTTCTCAGTGGCTTCTCCTTACCAACCAATGTGGTAACAGGTGGTAAGTGGTGAAAAGCCGTCAGTGGTAGGTCATTATTTCGTTTGGGAAAACTGAGTGACAAGGGGGGTCATGAGGAACAGACTGAAGTACTCTTTTGTTTAATTGTACAATTCAGTCATTGGAAATCAGTTCAGGACTACGTCAGTGCTGAGTCTGTCCAGGACTTCAGGAAAGGAAATTCTAAGACTAACAAAAGGAAAGTTTTCCTGCCTGAAAATATAAACATACTGTTAAAAATTAAAAAAAAAAAAAATTTTTTTTTAAATATTTTTGTTCGAAAACTGGTGTATCTATCCTGGTATATTTACAATCAGGAACAAGAACAAATCTCAAAAGCTAATACATATGTGCTTTGGGGAAAATAAACATTATGGCAGAATTTCTGTAGGGAAATAAAAATGAAATTTAATGAAATAATACAAAAATGCTGCTCAGGGAAGGGAGGTGGAGTGGTGGGAAGGAGACGTTTCCAGAGAGCCAAGATGATGAGGCTTAACTGATACAGAGAGAAGCTGGCTTTATTCTTGGCTGTGTATTGCATCAGTGTTGTTAAACATTCTTATTAAATTACTGAAGTACAATCACAGTATGACTACAAAATAATCTGTCATGTTTCATGAGGAATTGCATGAAAATAGAACTTTAGAATAAGAATGTAATCTCTGCATTCTTTCATTCACAATTCTTTGTGGTTGGAAGGGGACTGAGGGAAGAGTGAGCAAGTCGAAGTCATAATCATTTTATCACTGGGGCCTCTATTATTACTATTTTAGGTCAGTTTAAAATGTGTTTTCAGTCCCATTCATTCACTGTAACTCTTTCATTTTGGAGAGGGAAAAAAGAATCTGAAATTTTGTTGAGAGCTCAGTTTTCCAGTGTCGGTGAGGATATATACGTTTGGATGAAATAATTTGTACTTCTGTTGCTAAGTAGATGAAGAATTTCTCTACAGATGAAATGATAGGACCATGTTCCTGTGATGACATTGCCAAACATTCTCATGGGAAACATACATTTTATGGGAGAAACCAGCAGACTTCCCCTCAAAACGTTCCTTTGATCTCAGGGACAGATTGTCATCATTCCAATCCACAAAATTAAGGCAGGCTGAGCTGTATCAAACATTCCTTCTCATTTTGACCTCAGACTTTTGTTGTGGTTTTATTCAATAGGAGGTAAGACATGAAAACATGAAAGGGCATGAGTTGCTGCTTCCTGAGTACAGGGTTTAAATTTAATTTTTGAATGTTTACTTGTTTCTTGTACATAAAGCTTCCACCCTTCAGTGTTGACTTTGGAAATCACAGAAACAGTTCAGATTTCTTCTTTGCCATATTCAGATGTTCACATCTGAAGAATTAATGAGGGTGTATTTCCATTGTGCATCATAGGGGTTTCCATTTCATGTTTCTTCCCCTTGAACTGGAATATTAGACTATAACATCTGTTCTGGTCTTCTGGAGCAAGTTCTGCATCTCCTCAGAAGAAGAATCTTCATGGTCCAAAGGGCAGTTACTCCATGTGTAAGCTCTGATATAGATCTCCCTAATTAGAGACCTGCCTAATTAGAGCGTGTCCTGTTTGATACTAAGAGGGCGTGCACTGGTCCATACTGACACAAACACACTGGTTCGGGTCCACTCTGCCTCCACTAGCTTTGAAACATTGGGAAATTCACCAAATCTCTTTCTACTTTTCATCTGTAAAAATGAGATTAAAATTAATTGAATTGCATTTTGGACAGCATATGCTTGGTTTTGCTGTGGTAACAAACATCTTCGAAACTTTGGTTGTATAAAAGAACATATGTTTTCATATATTAATCAAGGATTGGCAGGAGGTTTTAGTTCTGGAGAGTCACTTAGGGACTCAGACTCAGTGTCTTGTCAAATGCTGCCTAATGTAACCATCACAGGTTATTAGTATTCAGTTTTCAAACCACTTCCCAAGATCTCAAGTTCATTAAGCACATACACGTTTCCAATTTATTTCAGGTACGGATTTACTGAATGTTTTGTCACTGAAAAGCACATATTGCCATCCTTGAGGCCCTCAACGAGATGGATTGACACAGTGGCTGCAACAATGGGCTCAAGCATAGCAATGATTGTGAGGATGGCACAGGGCAGGGCATTGTTTCATTACTTAGGGTTGTTGTATTTAGGGTTGCCATGAGTCAGAACTGACTCGACGGCACCTAACAACAACAACAAGGCCTCTAAATACCAGTTTACTCATCAGCCACTGCTTGATTCCTAAATCAATGCCACATGTTTTAGTCTGGCACAGAACCCTAGTTACATATACAAATTTCTGCATCCACCAGGTTAGTATGGATTATTATGTGGTAGCAACCAATTCCAAAAACGTTAATGGCTTAAAACAACAAGGTGTATTTCTTGCTCAGGATACATTCCTCTAAAGGTTGGCAGGGTCTTTGTTAATTACAGCCCCTCAGCAATCCAAACACAACAAATTTTTGCCACTAGGCCAAACATCATTGATTGCCACACCAAAGAGGAAGGAGACTCTTGAGGCTCTTGCACCAGCAACTAAATACCAGCTTAGATACATCACATGGGAATACCTTCTGCTCAGAACTCATTGCAGGAACAAGTCACATGCCCCCACCAAAGGGACTTACTTTGTGCCCAGAAAGGGAGAACCTGTAAATATTTTATGAAAAGCACCAAAGACTATCCCAAAGTACATAACCTTTAAGTCCCTCCCGATCATAGAATTCCTGACCCCTTTTGCTGTTGAGTCAATTCCAACTCATAGCAACTCTACAGGACAGAGTAGAGCTGCCCCATAGGGTTTCCAAGGAGCGGGTGGTGGATTTGAACTGCTGAACTTTTTGGTTAGCAGCGGAACTTTTAACCAGTATGCCACCAGGGTTGTCATCACAGAATTTACATGATGGTATTTTTCTTACTATAGTTCAGGGAAATTTTTGAGCAACAACCCTAGACCACGGAAAGATAATCATTATACATAAATAAAATAGTATAACATTAAAGTAATATTCCTGGACCTGTAAAAGCAGTGCAAATTCTAGTGCCTATGAATGAAGATATCTAATTGTAACTGTAGTAGAAAGTGAATTTATTCTATTTGCATTCAGTTCACACCTCCCTAACACACCTCCTTGTGCCGTGGTTTTTCTGGGGCAAATGCAGTCAATTCCAGTGAAGCCTGAAGTCAGTGTTGGAAAAGGGTACAACACTCTCAGCTGGTTCTTGTCTAATGTATTGGCTAGTCTTGATAGCAGCGAATTTGTCAGCAGCCAATTTTCTACTTACCTCCATTTCCCAGAAGTTGTGAGGGTGTTGCTGAGCAGGGTACTAAACAGAGGCATCACTGTTTACTGATGGTGTAAGGTATTTTAGGCACACTGATTGATGTTCAAATGGGAAAACACCGTAGCTTGACTGGGCAATGGTGAGCCAGTTCTGTAATCCTTTTTTCTTGCCCTGGAGGTGAATAGGACATGAGCAGGAAGTGAGAGGAAACAAATGCGGCACTCTGTGGTTAAATGCCCAGATGATGATAATTATAGTCATTAGGCCACAGGTTAAAAAAAAAAAAGAAAATTTCTCCTCCAACATATGGCACTCAAGTCTGCAGGTAGGGTAATGTAGATGCTCTCTTTCAATAGAGCCAAGGGCTGCGTCATAGTTTCAAGAAAGGAGTGACTGGGCCTGCGAAAGAAAAGTTCTTGATGCTCATGTGGTCACTAGCTGTGACCCTATTTGGAGGTCCGCTTATGAAATCTAACAAGTTTCTGACTTATGATTACATCTTGCAGTTTAGCCTTCCAGCCTAGAAGTTCTAGAGTCATCTTTGATAACCTGGTTCTGCTGCCTCACAGCTGTACGACGTTGGCCAATTGCTTTATCTCTCTGGGCCTCAGCTTCCTCATAAACACATTACTTCATGCAAAGCATCTAGTGCATAGTAAGCCCTCAAAACATGTTAGCTTGTGGCTCAGAAATCATCTGTTTCTGAGGAATATGGTAATATCCACAGCCATCTTACTTCTAAATTGTGAATAAAAAATCTAAAAGTGGTTGATTAAAGATGTTCTTGGGGTAGATAATATGTAAACATTTTTCTCTGCTCCTCCAGGGTTTTCCACAAAGGCTTGCTTCTGCATTATGAAATTCTCTGTATCCTGGTGTATTCTGAAACATGTAATTCATATTTCAATATTTGCCTCGACCTAATCTTCCCAACCCTTTTTGGGAGAAAAGAATTTTTCCGTAATGAAAAGTTGCTTTCAGCATTAAAACAATTCCTCATGATAAAGCCCAGTCTAAGTTAAAATGTTAACCTATACTACTTTCCAGCACTTACAAAGTCACTCCATGATTGCAGTGAAGATAGCTCTAGTTTCAAGATTTATTTAGTTCTTCTATACCTTTGTAAACACCCACCAAATCCCAGGGAGAAAAGAAGACTTGGAAAAAAAAAAGCAATTTGAACTTAATATCAAATAAGTTCTTTTATTCAGAATTTTGGAGAATACCTGTGTGCAAAAATTGTATGTAGGCATATTACTTGGGATTTATAAGTGGCTTAAACAAGATGGAAATCTATTTCTCTCTCATGTTAAAGTTTAAGCTGTATAGCATCTTCCCTGCATGAAGTCAACAGAGGCCCCAGGATCTTTCGTCTTCTGGCTCCTTCAATCCATAGAATATGCATCCCTTAGTTAAGGTAGGCTACTTTTGCTCATATTCCCTGGGCCAAAGCTCAGTCACATGACTACATATAGCTTACAGAGGAGCCAACAAATGTCATTTTTATTCTTGGTGGCCATGCACCCAACAAAAAATCAGAGTTTCATTACTAGGAGAGAAATGGAAAGAGCAGACGCTGGAGCAGAATGAATAGCTTCTGCCTTGGTAGGAGACCGGGTGCTAGGTGATATTCTATATACAAATCATGCAGAATTTTATAAATTACCCCAGGTTTATGGATGTATGTATATTATGTATTATATAAATGAAATACATTCCTGGTGTTCTGTGTAATTTTAAAAATAATTTTTGTGTGTGTAATTTTAATCTGAGGAATTGTCTAACCTGTCTATGTCTGAGCCTCCACAATTGCAAAGTGGGAGCAGTCACATTAACCACAAGGAGAAGGCTCAAGAAATATCTGAATCGATTGATCTTAAATCAAAGTTTAAAAATCAATGAAATACTGTTTAATACCAACTAAATCGTGGAGTTACTGTTATTTTAAAAAATAGTTGTTTTTTTTTTTTTGTCATTCATTATGTTGTTGTCGTTAGCTGCTATCAGTTTGGCCCCTGCCTCTTGTAGCTAGCTAGTGGTTAAATACATAATGTTTTATTCTTGACTACAAGCTTTTCCCTTAGAAAAAGGCAGCTATTTCTGTTTTAAGCCAGATTTCAGACTCAAGAGGAGGATTTATTCCTAAAAATTAGGCAATTTTCTCTCAGGCTAAAAGTGGCCATGTTGTATAATTGGATGTACATGGTAGGTAAAAGAAATTTTGAAGAAAAATTTGACTTTGGCTTAAAGAATGTTAAAGAGAGTGGAACTAGAAAATCCTTAAAGCCTTCATATTAGGACTACACAAATAAACAAAACTCAAAAAAATCCATTCATTCATTCAACATATATTTATGTTGAACCTACTAGAGTCTAGGCTAGAAGCTGGATATACAAGGATAATAAAGGCAGACAAGATTCCTACCCTCAAGGACTTTGCATGCTACTTGGGGTGGGGGAGGGGGTGGGTAATAAAGAAGTAAACAAAACATGATATAACAGATAATAATAAATGCTATAAAATAAATAAGCAGTATGCTTGACAGAGAATAAGAGGGGGAATCTACTTTAGCTTATGGTGTTAAAGAAGTCTCTATGAAAGGGAGAAATTTAAGAAGAGGACAGAAAGAGAGAGCATCAGTTATGGGGAAAGAGGGAAGAAAAGAATTCCAGACATAGAAGGCAAAACTCTAGGACAGAAAATATTTTCACATTTTCAGCATAAATAGTAGGGTTAATAATAAGAGCCAAGATTTTTTTTGCACTTCATGTCCATTGTAGCTTCAATTATTATTTATTAGTGAAAAAATAGCAATTTAAAAATAAACCAATACGGAGTATTAAATTTTGATGGCCAAGACAGAATACCTATAAATAGAAGTCCTCGGAATAAAGTATTTCAGAAATGTATAGAACAAATGACTGAAAAGGCAAAAATACTAGCATGTAATTAATTTTAAGTCTATTTAGGAAATCCTGGCTGTTGCCAGTTTTTAATCAGTGCTCCTAAAACATGGCTCTTTTTAATTTTGTAGACAAGCTGCCTCTCCCACATTTAACTGGAGATGTGTTTACTTTATAATCAGAAGAATTACCCATTCCTAGTTCTACTGGGTTTAAAGATGGATTGTTTCCTTATCTTGAGTGTAGGCTCTCTTCCAATTTGAATCCCCAAGGAGCCGTGTTTGTCTATATCTGGAAACCCCATCAGGCTGAACACGCTGCTGTGGCGTCAGCCCTTCCGTGTTTTCAGTGCATCCCCTTACTTATAGAATTGGAATCTTTACCAACTCTTTTGTGTGCTGACCCTTTCTTCAAATACCAAGGAATGCATTTTGGAAATTATGCCAAGAAAGTTTGCATTCCCAAACTTACTCAGTTTACTTCCTAAATTGCCAAGTCACCTTTCACCCTGAACCTCTTGAAAGGAAAGCCTATAGAGATTTGGTAATGAAATTTGTTTTTCAAAGATGTTCTAACTCTTTTGTCCATTAATGGATGACCTGCCAAAGACTTGTATACAGTTTGGAACAGAACTTCAGACACAGAGGGTACAGGCCACGAGCATGTGATATGCAGCTCCGTACATAATGGAACAGGAGCACTCAGAAAAATGAAGATGAGTGGCAAGGTCTGACAATGCCTTTGGCAGGGAGCTGCTTCTCAGAAAAGCTCACCTATCCTTTCCTAATGAGGAAATTTCAAAAAGTGAAGCTGAAAGCTTTTGATTGTGAAAGGATACTAAACAGTCTTGGGAGAAAATTGGACAAATGCAGAAATAAGGCAAATGTGACTTTTGACTAGGAGATATCTCCAGAAAATATGGTGGTCATACCATATCTGATTGATTAGTTTGAAACATTTGGACTAGGAGGAAAAGGGGGTCAAAACTTTCCTAGAAGATTTAGGGTGGGCCACAACTTGACTGATACCCGTTTGGTTGTGGGGCTTCCTGCTGATGTGCCTTGTGAAGATTCCTAGCCGAGAGAGTACTTGGAACATGTATAACTTGTTTTCCAACCTTCACTTACTCATAATTATGTGTAGCTCCTAACCAGGAGGAAGCTGAATGTCTTCTTTAAGAAAATCTAATAGGTTGTATGTCTTTGTCATCATAGGGATAGAGTCTTACATAAAAAAAAAAAAAAAGGTGACTACATATTACTGAATTACTTTCCCACCAACCCTTTCTGTTGACTTCCAATCCATTTTACGTCCTAGATTTATTCTCTTCTCCTATCATTCTGTTTTTAGTTCTTCTGTCCAATCACCATGGCATAATAGTAGATGGAGCACTAAACTTACAGTCAGAAAACTAGTTGTATGTGATATGGGGCATGCCACTTAACATCCATCAACCATACTTTCCTAATCTATAAAATGAGAATGGAAACACTTATCTATCTCTGAAGATTGCTACGAGCATCAAGTAGATGTGATTATGAATGCGTTTTGTAAATTTCAAAGGTTTAAAGAAATGTCGGTTGTTATTTGTCTTATTTTAGCTTGGAGGAAGAAGGTAAATTCTAGCTTGTGAATTTTTTGGATACTAGTGGGAATGTAGAAATGAAAATATCAAAAGGGATCTTATCCTGTTTCCCTAACTGTTGGCAGGACAAAGTCATCTTCAGAAAGATGTCCTATACACTTTCACACTTGTTAAAATGCAGATTCTGACTCAGTGGATCTGGACAGGGCCTGAGATTCTGTGTTTCTAAAAGCTTTCAGTTAATGCTGATACTGCTAGTCCATAGATTATACATTGAATATTAATGGATCAAGGAAAAAGGGGCAAAGGGAGGGGGTAGGTAACACAGGTGAAGGGAGCAATGAAGACTGAGCCTTCTTGGCTGTTGTCCCTTCATCTTAACACCATACCAATGAAATGAGTACAAGATAATAATAATTTTTGTTAAAAAATCTTTCTATTAATACTGTTGAGTATCTGGAAATGGTTTATTGTTTTTAATTGAGCATCTTTCATGGGGAGTAAATCTATTAGAAGAGTTATAGAAGGCATTGTGACCTAACTTTGAACATGTAGGCCTTGGCCGTGATCTTCTACATACATAGTAGCATTCCAGGGAAATTCAGTTCGTTAAAGAAGCAATCTGTATTCTGCTACCTGGGAACTGATCCTACAATAATAAGATAATTAGCTTATGTGATATTTAATGGATATTCTCAGGGGAACCTACAATAACATGTCTTGACTGGACATTGTGAACTAACATCCTTGTTCGCATTTAGAATCAAATAATTTCCTTCTGGCATTTTCATAGCCATTTGCTAGCCTACCATAATATTATGCATTGTTCAAAATAATTTTCCATGTTACTGAGGTTGATTCCCCCGATTTATAGCTATTTGTAAAAGGTGGCTTTTAAGAGGAATTATTTCAAGAAGAAAATAACTTTACAATAAACTGCTCCAAATGAAAAGAAGATGGTCAGATTCTTGAAATACTGTGGTAAGTCCATAAATGTATAGACTTATGATATGTAGTTCTTGCTGACCCATTTCTACTGGGCAGCTGTCACTCATTTTTTTTCCTTCAAGATATAGTGGTTTCTTGGCTCTTTGTTAGCTACCCAAATAACATCCCTTCTTTGTGAAAATGTACTGTTGTTATCCGTGATAAAGCCACACAGGCGTAAACTTCGCTGAGGCTTTATTCTCTAAGATTTACTGTCAGCCCACTTATCTAGTCAGCCCACTTAGATTACCATAATCTCTGTGAAAATTACCTATAGGGGATCATCTGGTAAAATATCTACTTAAAACAATAAATGATAGGATCTTTTAGCTCAACATTTTATATTAACAAAAGAGAAACAGAGTGAAGAGTGAATGTCAACTATGTAATGAGAACTCTACCCTAGTTCTACACTTTCGTTTATTAAAGAGTTTTAAAAATCATTCATACAGATGATATAAGAAAACAGAAGTATTGATAGTCGGTTCTGTTGTTACTTTCCATTTGATTTCAAAGAAATTTTTGAGACTCTTAGCTGAGGATGGCTAAAGGGCAGTCCTGGGCAATGGTGCAGTCTACGCACAAGCCCGTAGTTGTTGCTGACACACAAATCCTTTTCATGTTCAACATCAGCCTTTATTGCACTAAAACATTCACTTCTATGTACATGGATTTTTAACAATAATTATAGAGAACTCTCAATCCCTTAGTCTGCAATTGCTCAAAGATCTAGTACTGAATCTTCAACAAATGTGTTTCTATAGCTTTAACTATTTCTGTTCTTAACTGCATAACTTTCCTCTGAGAACTATTTAAAAAAGATTTTAATCCATTTTAAATTGTTTTCCTCTTTTTACTTCATCCCACATACATTGATATAAAATTACTAGAGGAAGTGCTTAGATTTGTTGGGTAATAAAGGACCAAACCATATGAGCTAAACAGCCTCAGAGTGTTGTGGAGCCCATCACGTTATTTGCACTCTAATTGCTTTAAATCCTAAGGTTCTAAAAGAAAGGAAACTTTTCTTTGTTCTGTCCTATGCTTGGTGATAAACCTCACCCTCATTTAATAAAAAGCGTTTTCAGTTGCTGTGAAGTCGACTTCAACTCATAGAGACCCCGTGTGCGTCAGCGTAGGGCTGTGCCTCGTAGGATTTTGAATGGCTGATTTGTCAGTACATCGCCAGTCCTTTCTTCCAAGGTGCCTTTGCATAGACTTGGACCTCCAAACCTTCAGCTAGCAGCTGAGCACATTAACCGTTGGCACCACTTCAACATCTGTGATCAAGATCCTATGAATTACCTTCTTTAAACCAGGACTTCAAACAGGTTCATTCTGGTTCAAGCCCCTGTTGAGAATTTGCATTTCTAACATCTTCCCAGGCAATGCTAATGCTGTTGGTTAGAGTCTAATTCTGAGAACCACAGGTAGAGCAGTGGTTCTCAATATTTATTATACACAATAATCACCCGGCAAATCTTTTTAAAATGTAGATTCTGATTCAGTGTTTCTGGGGTGGAAATGCAAATTCTCAGCAGTGGTTTGAGCTGGAAAGAACTGGTTCAAAGCCCTGCTTTAAACCTATCTGCAAAGAACAAAATGTTTCTATTTAGATGCCATTGAGTTGGCCCCTGACTCATGGTGCCCACATGCTCAATAGAACAAAATGCTGCCCAGTCCTATGCCATCTCCATGAATGACTGCAGATTAGATGTTTGTGATTTATAGGGTTTTCGCTGGCTAATTTTTGGAGGTATGGTGCTAGGCCTTTCTTTCTAGTCTGTCTTGGTCTGGAAGCTCCACTGAAACCTGTTTAGCATCATAGCAGCCCACAATTCTCTACTGACAGATGGGTGATGGTTGTGCATGAGGCGTATTGGCCTAGAATCAAAGACAGGCCTCGCTCATAGAAGGCAAGAATTCTACCACTGAACAAAAGAAAGAAAAGCACATTTTTTTTTTTCTCAGTTAACCTCCTTCAACATGTTTCTGTCCTCCACCTCTCAGCTGACCTCCCCCTTGGTGACGAATACTTGAAGGCAGGGCCTTTCCTTATTCATCTTTCTGTTGCTGTGATGTTTCTTGAATGAATTACTCTGACCACTCAATCCAAAAGATGGCCGTTTGAACCCACACAGTGACAGCACCAAAGACAGGCCTGGTGATCTGCTTCTGTAAAGACTACAGCCAAGAAAACCCTAGGAAGCAGTTCTACTTCTTACCACATCGGGTTGCCATGATTCAGAATTCAGTCAAAACCAACTCATGGGGAACGGGTTAAGTTTTTGTTTTGACCTAAAGGAGACAAAGGGACTTCAGTATAGACATTTGCTGACTACAGACTGGTCTGACTAAAAGCGATCTCACGCAGCTGCCAGCTGAGTCAGCAAAGGATTTAAATCAGCAGGAAGGCTCAGAGGCTCTCTGATGGAGCCCACAGGAATTCGGGACTCAGAGAGCTATAAACACAGTTCACAAATACATGGAGAATGCAAAGAGTTTCCATCTGTGCTTTTCTGATTGTTCGCTCCGCCACCCCCTACCCAACGGTTTTATACTCACATCAACATTTCAGAACTCTAAAATTGACACAATTCTACACAAGATACAGAATGTGCATTTGGAAAGGGTCTCAGAACTGACCTAATCTATGCGCCTTGTCACAGGCAGAAATCAATCTAGTCATATTGCTTATTCACAGAATCACTCACCTGTCTTTCATGATTTCTAAATAAATAAAGTTCCTCGTCTTTCCTGTGGAATCAGCTCAGGTGTTTAACCATCCTTTGATTATGCATGTGACTTACAAGAGAAGCAAAGCAGCAGACAGATTTCCTGTTTATAGTTTAACATTCCAGACCTATTTCAAGAGGGAGAAAGGGAACATTAGACGTGACAACATGTAGTGGCACTTTCATTGTTCTTTATTGTCTGTAAAGTTCCCAGGAAAAAAAATTATGACCTTGGCTAAGCTTTGTGGAACCTATCCATCTGTTTTTAAACTCAGTGAGGTTGAGGCAGCTTTGCACATGACACTGTGGCCAGAATTGGTGAAGTGGGGCTCATGCACGCAATCATTTATTTAACAAACGTTTGCAAAGCCTCTTCTATAAATCAAAGACTATGGACTGGAAATTTTTACAAAATGAGGCTTTTTCCTCAACTGAGCTCTCAAGCTAGTATTAGAGACTTAAAGGAACTATTAAACACAGAGAAGGCAGGCCAGAGAGGTCAGCATAGAATGGACATCTCTTGAAAAATGGCAAGGTATCTATTGGGTGGAATAATGGGGGAGGAGGGTAGGGTGAGGAAGGAAAAATATAGAATGTTTATCTCTGTCCATATTAAACTTTCTAAGTGTTGGAAAACAGGTAGCTATTTGCATAAAGTTCATGAACATAATAAGGTATTTCAATATTACATAGCCAATTATAATAGATACCGTGAGATAAAATTTAGAACTAACAGGGATCTTAGATATTATCTAGATCAGCCCCTTCCTTTTAAAGATTGTGACACCGGGGCTGTACAATGACAAATGACTTACACAAGATCACCAGCTGGTAGGTGATAGAACCAGGATCCAAGCCCAGTTCTTCAGATGCTGAATAATACTCTATTTAACGGCATCTCATCTGATCTGTTCCATCTTGTTACTTGAAAAACAAAGACTGTGTAATATATTCGACATTATTCATTCTATGTTCTCCAGCTAACTAATCAGGAGCCTGATAAATGGAGAAGGCTTTATATACAGTCATTATTTGGACCACTTCTATATCCACCCCCCCAAAACAAAACAAAACCAAGACCTGATATGCTGAATATAAGAATGCATATTTATGTGTGCTTCATAGATGGAAACACTGGAAGTGTAGTGGTTAAGTGCTACGGCTGCTAACCAAGAGGTCAGTAGTTGGAATCTGCCAGGTGCTCCTTAGAATCTCTACGGGGAAGTCCTACTCTGTCCTGTAGGGTCGCTATGAGTCAGATTCCAATCGACAGCAGTGGTTTTTTTTTTGTTTGTTTGTTTTAGAAGCATAGACATAATAAGTGTTTTCATATACAACATATTTTTTCCTCCCACATCACCTGTGTTGGGTAGCCATCATTGCCTTCAGTGTAGAAATTAGAATATTGCAAATTAGAAGCTGTGACTTATTCAATGCCGTACAGGTAATAAGTGGCAAAACCAAGGCTCAGATCCCTGTTTTCCCACTACACTTACAGTATTCTTGCTGTCGAACTCCCATTTCCTCTCTAACATATGCAATAGATGCCCTGCACCTTCCAGTGTCAGCTGGTATTTAATTCACATGTGTTATGACCTAGCACAAAGGTCCCTGGGTGGTGCAGACAGTTAACGCTCAACTACTAACCTAAAAGTTGGCAGTTCAAACTCACCCAGTGGCACCACGAAAGAAAGGCTGGCAATCTGCTTCTGTAAAGATCACAGCCAACAAAACCCTACAGAGAAGTTCTATTCCTTGACACATGGGGTCACCATAGTTGGAATAGACTCTATGGCCACGAGTCTGGCTTGGTCTATGACCTAGCACTCTCTTGGAAGCTCTTGTGGACACAGATCAGTTTGGGGTATGGTTCTTCGTTCAGTATACAATCTAGCATACAATTTAGCTAAGGGAGATGGGGCTGAAATGAATAAAATCGAGCCTAATGCAAGTTTGCTTTTAATTAAGATCTAACTTTGTGCCGGCTTTAAGTGCAGTAATTCTCCAAATGCCAAATTACACTGGGGAAGCAAAAGCTCAGAGATGGTTTATTTTGGGAACCCTAAAACTGAAATTTATTGTCAGCTTACACTATAATTTATTTAATCCATCAATGATGCATTAATACTCCGTTGCTGTTTTTGTTGTTTGCCATCGAGTCGATTCCAACTCATAATGACCCCGCAGAACAGAGTAGAACTGCTCCCTAGGGTTTCCAAAATTGTGGTCTTTATGGAAGCAGACTGCCACGTCTTTCTCCCACAGAGTGGCTGGTGGATTCAAACCACAGACCTTTCTGTTAGCAGCCGAGCTTAACCACTGCAACACCAGGGCTTCTTTTTAATAATCTGAAAAAATATACAGAAGATCAAGAATGATAATACTAAAATTTCAAAGACCAGGTTTTACAAAAACTCATGCCCATCTTAAATTCAAGCAAAGGAATGGCAATATTTGGTTTTCTTAATGAATGTGAAACAGACCTAATCACAGATCTAGATTTCAAAACCAACTAACTGTAGAAACATCAATCCTTTAGTGCTCCTGGGATATCCACTCTGCACCACCAGGCCCAATAAAACAAGTTACATGATCATTAGCTAAGGGGAGGATTTTAAGTGTCAATTAAAAAAACAAAAAACACTAAACCTATTGCCATGAAGTCAATTCTGACTCATAGAGGCCCTATAGGACAGAGTAGAAAGAGTAGAAGGGTCCCATAAGATTTCCAAGGCTGTAAATCTTTATGGAAGGTGATTGCCACATATTTCTCTCGTGGAGTGCCTGGTGAATTTGAACTGCCAACCTTTTTTGTTAGCAGCCGAGCGCTGCACCACCGTGCCACCAGGGCTCTGTATGCTGCAATAAACCTGTTGCCACCACCTCGGTTCCAACTCATAGTGGCCTTATAGAACAGAGTAGAAGTGGCCCATAGGATTGCCAAGGCTGTAATCTTCGTGGAAGCAAATTGCCAGGTCATAATCTAAACAAAACCCTATTGCCATCAAGTCCATTCGGACTCATAGCAACCCTGGAGGACAGAGTAGAACTTCCCCCTAGAGTTTCCAAGGCTGCAAATCTCTATGGAAGCCTGACTGCTCCGTCATTCTCCTGTGGTGGATTCAAACTGCCACCTTTCCTTTAGCGGCACAGCACTTAACCACTGCACCACCAGGGCTCCTTTGCCAAGTCATGTTGTTGTTGTTAGGTGCCATCAAGTTGGTTCTGACTCATAGTGACCCTATGTACAACAAAACGAAACCCTGCCCAGTCCTGCGCCATCCTTACAATCATTGCCATGTTTGCCATTCTTGCGGCCACCGTATCAATCCATCTCATTGATGGTCTTCCTCTTTTTTGCTGACCCTCTTTTTTTCTGCTTTACCAAGCATGATGTCCTTCTTCAGGGGCTGGTCCCTTCTGACAGCGTGTCCAGAGTATGTGAGACAAGTCTAGCCATCCTCACTTCTAAGGAGCATTCTGGCTGTACTTCTTCCAAGACAGATTTGTTCAATCTTCTGGCAGTCCATGGTGTATTCAGTATTCTCCGCCAACACCATGATTCAAAGGTGTCAGTTAGATCTTCCTTATTCACTGTCCAGCTTTTGCATGCATATGAAGTGATTGAAAAACCATGGCTTGGGACAAATGCACCTTAGTCCTCAAAGTGACATCTTTGCTTTTTAACACTTTAAAGAGTTTTTTTGCTGCAGATTTGCCCAACACAATGTCATTTGATTTTTTTGCTTTTTAACTTTTTATTGCCCATTAGGTGAAAGTTTACAGAGCAAATTAGTTTCCCTTTCGGTAGCTTTCTACACATAGTGTCCCGTGACATTGGCTTCATTCCCCACAATGTGTGAGCACTTCCAGCATTTCTGCCTTAGGTTCCCCATTTACTCTCTTCCTGATTCTCTACTCTTCCCTGCCTACTTATCTTTGCTTTTGGGCAAATGTTCCCCTTTTGATCTCTTATAATTGATTGTGTTAAGGAGCACGCTCCTCTTGAGTGTTATTATTTATTTTATGGAACTGTCTATAGTTTGTCCAAAAGGTGTTCTCCAGGAATGGCTTCAGTTCCATTTCAGAAGGGTCATAGTCTTGGTTGTTCCTGTAGTCTCTCCAAGACCAATAAGTCTGGTCTTTTTTGTGAATTTGATTTTTGTTCTACAGTTTTTCTCCCGCTCTGTCCAGAACCCTCACTTATGATACCAGTCAGAGTGGTCAGTAGTTGTAGCTGGACACCAACTTGTTCTTCTGATCTCGAGGACGTGTAGGCTGTGGTTCCTGTGGTCCATTAGTCCTTAGGACTAATTGCTCCCTTGAGTCTGGTTATCTTCGTTCTCCTTTGCTTCAAGTAGTAAGGGGCCAATTGTTGTATCTTAGATGGCCAATTGCAAGCTTTTAAGACCTCTAAGTGGGTGGGTTAATGAATGTCTGGTAGAATTCTGTAGTGAAGCCATCCAGCTTCTGTTAGTCTAGGTAGGTAGTGTTTTTCTAGAAATTTGTCCGTTTCCTCTAGGTTTTCAAATTTGTTGGAGTACAATCTTTCATAGACTTCTGTTAAGATCCTTTTTGTTTCAGCTGGTTCTTTTGTAATGTCACCCATCTCATCTCTTATTCAGGTTATTTCCCTCCTCTCCTGCTTTTCTTTAATCAGTTTGGCCAATGGTTTGCTGACTTTGTCAATCATTTCAAAGAACCAACTTCTAGTCTTGTTGATTCTTTCTCTTGTTTTTCTGATTTTTATTTCATTTGTTTCTTCTCTAATCTTTATTAGTTCCTTTCTTCTGGTGAGTGTGGGCTTCTTTTGTTTCTCTCTATTTGTCTGAGTTGTAGAGTTAATGCTTTGATTCTGGCCCTTTCTTCTTTTTTGAAATGTGCGTTTATTGCTATAAATTGATGTCTGAGAACTGCTTTTTCTGTGTCCCAAAGCTTTTTGTAAGATATGTTTTCATTCTCATTTGATTCTAGGAGTTTGTTGATTCCATCTTTGATTTCTTCTATTACCCAGTGGTTTTTAAGCAAAGTATTATTCAGTTTCCATGTATTTGATTTTTTTTAAACTTGATCTTCCTGTAATTGATTTTTGCTTTTATGGTGCTGTGATCAAAGAAGTGCTTTGTATTATTTCAATATTTTGAGTTTTGTTGAGGCTTGCTTTGTGGCTTATAATGTGGCCTGTTCTGGAGAATGTTCTATGCGATTTGGAAAAGAATGTATACTTTGCTGCTGTTGGGTAGAGTGTTGTGTATATGTCTATGAGGTCGAGTTGGTTGATTGTGGCATTTAGATCTTCTGTATCTTTGTTGAATTTCTTTCTAGATGTTCTGTCCTTCACCAAAAGTGGTGTTTTGGTGTTTTGAAGTCTGCCAGCTGATATTAGACAATGCTCTCTGTGTTTTCCATTGCCTCCTCCTGTTCTGGAACTCCAATCATGTACAAATGTTTCCTTTTGATAGTATTCCACATAATTCTTAGGATTTCTTCATTCAAATTTGCCTCAAACAAATTGGTGTCAAGGGATTTGTCTTCAATTTCGCTGTTTCTGTCTTCTAGTGTTTCATATCTGCTCTTATATCCTTCTATTGAGTTGTGTATTTCTGAAATTTTATTGCTAATCTTTTGGATTGCTAATTGCTGTTTTTGTGTGACTTCCAATTATCTATTTACTTCGTTGTTTTGTTCTCGTTTTGTTTTCTTGAATTCTTCTGTTGCTTTGTTTGTGTTTTCCTTGATTTTATCTCTGTTCCCCCCCCCCCTTTTTTCCCCTGTATTATCTGTTCTTTGATCTTTTGGAGAGCCTGGCATATTAGACTTTCGAATTCCTTATCAGGTAGTTCTATTGGTATTTCTGCCTCCAGAAGATTTTCTGCTTCTATATTTTGGCCACTTGCTGAAGCCGTCTTGTCCTGCTTCTTTACATAATTTGATGTTGTCTGTCATCTCTGAGGCATCGAGAAGTTATTATATTTATCTATTGTATATTTTTCTGCTGCTTCCTGAATTTTTATTTTGTTTTGTGTCGATATACTCAAGCAGGTTAGGCATGTGTGCTATTTTGATTGCCAGTCTGGCCACATTTAAGCTTTCACCTCCCATCTTCAGGTGGGTGGGGCAGCGACTGGGTGTATGAGCATGAGTCTCTGTTCACTGGTCTTGTGGGGCTGCTGAGGAAGTAGCTGGCATTTCTGGTGAGGTGATAATGTCTATATGCAAATCACATGGCCGTGGGTGCAGGGGCAGTTTTCCTTGTTTGATGGGATGGGTGTGGTATGTGTGCTCTGTCAATTGCTGGGTGGTTGAGGCAAGGGTGCTCAGGTCATTCGTCACCAGGTGGGTAGTACAGAAACTCTCACCAACAGTCCTGGGTGGGCAGGGCCGTGTGGGGGCATTCAGAGTGGGCACAAGCCTCCAGTTGCAGGGGGTGGGGGTGATATGGAGCACGAGCCAGGGGGAATGTAATCTGTCCAGGGGTTGGAGTGTGTGCCCCTGTCCACTACAGTGCATCATGGGGGAGGTTGTTCAGCTGGTCCTTGGACTCCTGGTACAGATGGCTGTAGGGAGTAGGAGGTACTGCTGGTCCTCAGGCCCCTGGTGCAGGTGGGTGGAAGAAGTAGGAAGAGTGCCAGTCCTTGGGACACTGGCACAGGTGGCTGGAGGAAGTAGGAAGCACCACTGGCCCTCAAGCCTCCGGTGTGGGTGACTTGAGGGAGTAGGAGATGCTGCAGGTCTGTGGGCCCAAGTGGCTGAGTGAAGGGGCAGGCATCTCCAGTCCGTGGGCTGTAGACTTAGGGGGTGGGACGGTGGTGGGTACCAATGGACTGTAACTGTATGTGAGGAGGGGGGATAGCTTGGGGAGTAGGGGAGCCCTACAGATCCACAGGCCTCTGGAACAGGAGGACTAGGGTGAGTGTGGTGGTGAGGTGTGTGCACTTAACTTTCACAGGGTAGGAAACACTCCTGCCTGTCCCTGGACATGAGTGCAGAGTCTCTTCTGCTTGGCTGCACCAGGTGATGGGGGTTTTGGCTGGGAATGCTTGCTTGCTTTTTCTCAATATGGTTGTGCGGTGCAGGTTCAGCTAGCAGGGGACAGGTGATCCACAGTTCTCCATGTCTGCTGCTTTCGTACTGTCTCTCTACTTGGTGCTGGGTTTGATTCTTCAGCCTTGTCTTTGATGCTCAAGGTTCCCAAGTTGTCATCTATATATTATTCACTTGTTTTCTTGGGTCTTTGTTGTAAGAGAGACGTTATGAAGCCTCTGACTACTCTGCCATCTTGGACCGCCTCCACTGTTTGATTTCTTGACTGCTTCTTCCATGGGCATTGATTGTGGATCCCAGTGAAATGAAATCTTTGAAAACATCAATATTTTCTTCATTTATCATGATGCTGCTTATTTTTCCAGTTGTGAGGACTTTTATTCTCTTTATGTTGAGTTGTAATCCATAGTGTAGGTTATAGTCTTTGATCTTCATCAGTAAGTGCTTCAAATCCTCTTCTCAAGGTTGTGTCATCTGCATATCACAGGTTGTTAATTAGTCTTCCACCAATCCTGCCAGGTCATGATCTCCCCTTAAATAGTCTCCCTTAAATAAAGTTGTTGCTTTTTAATAGATAGCAAAATGTGGAAAAGGCAGTTTCAAACCTTAGTTCCATGCTATACATTTTTATTGAGTAATTTGAACTTTCTTCACAATTTTTGCTGAAAGAATTATAATTTGCAAAGGTTTAGCTTTATATACTTGTTTGACTTGATTCGCATTTTGCTAGTTTTGAAGCTTCACTTTTCTGTATGCTTTGTCATAGATAATAGCCAATTATGTTGCCTACTCTGGAAATAACAAAATAAGCAGAAAAGAGTTGCTTTCCTAACAAAGGACTTGATTACATCTAAATTGATTTTAAGGTATTCTTTCACTACCAACTCTTAGTTAATTTCATATGAAGAAGGCTTTGTACTAGTGGCTCTGATGACTTTTCACTCCATTTAATTGACATCAATGTGAAAATAATAAAAAATAAAATAAGATCTGTTGCTGTTAAGTTGATTCCAACTCATGGCTACCCCATGTGTAACACAGTAGAACTGCATTTTCTTGGCTGTAATACTTCTGGAAAATGATCACCAGACCTTTCTTTCATGGTGCTGTTGAGTTGGTTCAAACCTTCAATCTTTAGTAGTGGCACACAAACAATTTTTGTATCACCCAGTAACTTTAACATGATATTATTGTTGTTGTTATTGGGTGCCATTGAGTCAATTCCAACACTATTAACAACAGAATGAATCACTGCCCAGTCCTGTGCCATCCTCACAACCATTGTTATGCTTAAGCCCATTGTTGCAGCCGCTGTATCAATCCATCTCATTAAGGGGCTTCCCTTTTTTGCTGACCCTCTGCTTTACCAAGCATGATGTCCTTCTCCAGGGATTGATCCCTCCTGACAGCATGTCCAAAGTATGTGAGATGTAGTTTCTCCATCTTTGCTTCTAACAAGCATTCTGGTCATACTTCTTCCAAGACAGATTTGTTTGTTCTTTTAGCAGTCCATGGTATATTCAATATTCTTCTCCAACACCACAATTCAAAGGCATCAATTCTTCTGTCTTCTTCATTCTTTGTCCAGCATTTGTATGCATATGAGGCGGTGGAAAACACCATGGCTTGGGTCAAGTACACATTAGTCCTTAAAGTGACATCTTTGCTTATTAACATTTTAAAGAGGTCTTTTCCAACAGATTTGACCAATGCAACGTGTCAGTTGATTTATTGACTGCTGCTTCCACGGGCCTTGATTGTGGATCCAAAAAAAATGAAATTCTTGACAGTTTCAATATATTTTTCTTTGCTCATAATGATGTTGCTTATTGGTCCAGTTGTGAGGATTTTTTTTTTCTTTATGCTGAGTTATAATTCATACTAAAGGCTTTGATCTTCATCAATAGGTACTTCAAGTCCTCTTCACTTTCAGCAAGCAAGGTTGTATCATCTGCATGTCACAGGCTGTTAATGAGTCTTTCTCCAATCCTGAAGACGTGTTCTTCTTCATATAGTCCAGGTTCTCACATTATTTGCTCAGTACCCAGATTGAATAAATATGGTGAAAGGATACAACCCTGATATATACTTTCCTGATTTTAAACCGCACAGTATCTCCTTGTTCTGTTCGAATGACTGCCTCTTGGCCTACGTACAGGTTCCTCATGAGCACAATTAAGTGTTCTGAAATTACCATTCTTCGCAATGTTATCTATAATTTGCTATGATCTATACAGTAGGGCAATTTTGCATAATCGATAAAACACAGGTAAACACATTTCTGCTATTCTATGATTTCAGCCAAGACCCATCTGCCATCAGCAATTATATCCCTCCTTCCACCTCGTCTTCTGAGTCTGGCTTGAATTTTTGGCAGTTCCTTGTTAATGTACTGTTGCAACTGTTTTTAAATGATCTTCAGTGAAAGTTTACTTGTGTGCAATATTAATGATATTTCCAATAATTTCCACATTCTATTGGATACTTTTCTTCGGAATGGGTACAAATATGGATATCTTCCAGTCAGTTGGCCAGATAGCTGTCTTCCAAATTTCTTGGATAGACAAATGAGCACTTCTAGAGCTGCATATGTTTGTTGAAACATCTCAGTTGGTATTCCGTCAATTCCTGGGGCCTTGTTTTTCGCCAGTGCCGTCAGTGCAGCTTGGACTTCTTCCTTTAATACCATTGGTTCTTGATCATATGCTACCTCCTAAAATGGTTGAACGTCAATCAGTTCTTTTTGATATAGTGACTCTATGTATTGTTTCCATCTTCTTTTGATGCTTCCTGTGTCATTTAATACTTTCCCCTTAGAACCTTCACTACTGCAACTCAAGGCTTGAATTTTTTCTTCAGTTCTTTCAGCTTGAGAAATGCCGAGCATGTTCTTCTCTTTGGGTTTTCTCTTTCCAGGTCTTTGCATATTTCATTATAACACTTTACTTTGTCTTCTTGAGCCGCCCTTTGAAATCTGTTCTGCTCTTTTATGTCACCATTTTCTCCTTTCACTTTAGCTACTCTATGTTCAAGAGTAAGTTTTCAGAGTCTCTTACATCCATTTTGGTATTTTTTTTTCCCCCATCCTGTCTTTTTAATGACCTCTGGCTTTCTTCATGTACGATGTCTTTGATGTCATTCCACTACTCATCTGGTCTTCGATTATTAGTGTTTAATGAGTCATATCTATTCTTGAAATGGTCTCTAAATTCAGGTGGAATATACTCGGGGTGGTATTTTGGATCTTGTGGACTTGCTCTCATTTTCTTCAGCTTCAACTTAAACTTGCAAATGAGTACTTGATGGTCTGTTCAAAGGTCAGCCCTAGCCTTATTTTGACTGATGATATTGAGTTTTTCCATTGTCTCTTTCCACAAAAGTAGTTGATTGGATTCCTGTGTATTCCCTTAGGCAAGGTCCAAGTGTATAGTCACAATTTATGTTGATGAAAAAAGGTATTTGCAATGAAGAAGTCATTGGTCTTGCAAAATCCTATCATGCAATCTCAACATCATTTCTGTCACCAAGACCGTATTTTTCCAACTACCAATCCCTCTTCTTTGTTTCCAACTTTCACATTCAAATCACCAGTAATTATCAATGCATCTTGATTACATATTTGATCAGTTTCAGACTGCAGGCATTGGTAAAAATCTTCAATTTTCTCATCTTTGGCCTTAGAGGTTGGTGTGTAAATTTGAATAATATTTGTATTAATTGATTTTCTTTGTAGGTGTATGTATATTATCAGGATAGGTCTTGAAATGTTCCTTTTGACAGTGAATGCGATGCCATTCCACTTCAAGTTGTCATTACTGGCATAGTAGACCATATGTTTGTCCAATTCAAAATGGCGAATACCAGTCTATTTCAGCTCACTAATGCCTAGGATATGGATGTTTATGAGTTCAATTTCATATTTGATGACTTCCAATCTTCCTAGATTCATACTTCTTACATTCCACATTCTTATTGTTAATGGATATTTACCGCTATTTCTTCTCACTTTGAGTCATGCCACATCAGCAAATGAAGTTCCTGAAAACTTGACTCCATCCACGTCATTAAGGTCAACTCTACTTTGAGGAGGCAGCTCTTCCCCAGTCATCTTTTGAGTGTTTTCCAACCCAAGTGTCTCATCTTCTGGCACTATACCAAACAATGTTCCACTGCTGTTCATGAAGTTTTCACTGGCTAATTTTCTAGCCAGGTCCTTCTTCTTAGTCAGTCTTAGTCTGGAAGCTCAACATTCCTGTTTCAAAAATTTCTTAGATTAGCAGTTTTATATAGGAATGTTTGTTGACTTTTCTTTGGATTCATATTATTAGGATTCTTGACTGTTTTGGCTTCTGTGTATAGTAGTCCCCTCTTATCCATGGGTATGCATTCCTATACCCCCAGTAGATGCCTGAAGCTACTGATAGTACCAAACCCTCTACATGCTATATTTTTTTCCTGTATCTACATACCTATGATAAAGTTTAATTTATAAATTAGGTACAGTAAGAGATTAATAACAATAACTAATAATAAAATTGAACAATTATGAAGTAAAACGAAGGATGATTGAACGCAAGCACTGGATACGGTGATAATAAATCTGATAATTGAGACAGCTACTAAGTGACTAACAGGTGGGTAGTGTGTGCAGCCCGGATACACTGGACTAAGGGATGAGTCACATCTTGAGCAGGACCGAGTGGGAAGGTATGAATTTCATCACGCTACTCAGACCTGCGTGCAATTTAAAACTTTTGAATTGTTTATTTCTGGAATTTTTCATTTAATATTTTCAGACTGCAGTCGATTGCAGGTAACTGAGACTACAGAAAGTGGATAATGGGGACTACTGTACATAATATCCATAATAAATATATTCAATTGGTGTGAAGATCACTTAGAACATCACGAGCTATGAGATTTGGTGAATTCTCTTCACTTTGAGGTATAATAAAATTATATATTTGAGCATCATATAACTACTAGATAAGTGATAATAGCAGAAGTCACTTCTACAACGCTTTTCCTGTGCCAAGCACTGCTCTAAGCACTTTACATACATTAATTCATTTATTCCTCACAATCCTTTGAGATATGTTCTGTTATTATCCCCATTTTACAGCTGAAGGACCTGAAAGGCAGAGAAGTAAGCTATTCGAGGACACACAAGTAACAAATGGGGATTTGAGTTAGGCAGTCTGATACCAAAATGATATTCTGAGTTATTTTTTAATATTGCAGGACCCAAGCTTTCGTGTTTTTTCTGTCTTCTGCTTGTGTGACAATGTTTTTCATGTACCACATGCCAAAATGTTGTTTTTTGTCTTCTGCATTACCAGTGCCGTTCTACTTTTCCTATTATGAAAGGGCAAAGTATCCATGGTTTTTGTGTAATAGAGCAATTATATTTATTGAGGAATACATTTTATAGCAAATTATATTACCACAAACCTCTAAAAATAGCAACAGGGTTTTTTAAACTCTGCTTTTTATGGGTTTATCTGGGTAGAGACCAAAAAAACCACACCTAGGTTCATGATGCCTCCCGGATACTTGCCAACCCAGAGGCAGAGAAAGGTTTTCCAAGTGCAGTTTCTTTCCTCCTCCTCCTCCTCTTCTTCCTTTTTCTCCTTCTTCTTCCTCTCTTTTTTTTTTTTTTTTGGTGGTGTTTTGGAAATAATTTCAAACTGACAGAAAAGTTGCAGGAAGCGGACTGATTTAAAGAAAGCACGTATGTTCTTTACCCAGATTCATCTGTTGTTAATATTTTACCCCATTTGATTTACCTGTCTGCATGTGTGTGCTTGCATGCATACACATACACACACAAGTAAAATTCATACAACATGGCCCATTATTCTAAAATAATACCTCATTGTATGTTTCTCCAAAATAGAGATACTGTCTTACACAATCACAGTACGCTTTTCATCTAATCTGCTATTGGTATTCCAATTTTGCCAAATGACCCAATATTGTCCTTTGGATCATTTATTTGTCCTCTGGTACAGGACCCAGTCTAGGATCACTTACTGCATTAGTTGTCATTTATTTTTAGTATCATTTAATGTGGAACATTTTCACAGCCTGTCTTTGTCTTTTATGACGCTGACATTTTTTAAGAATTCAATCAACGCCCCCCCTTTTTTTTCCTAATAGTACATTCTTCAGTTGGAATTTGTCTGATGTTTCCTCATGATTAGATTCAGGTTACGGACTCCAGACCAAAACACTACATAAGTGATGTTGCTTCCTTCTGTGGGTACCACAATTGAAGGCACTACCTCACTGGTGAGGTTAAATTTGATAACCCGGTTAAGGGATTGTTTAATTTTTCCACTGCATAATTTCTATTTTTCCCTTGTGACTAATAAACAGTCTGTAAGGAAACACATAAAGACCAAACTAATTTGTTCCTCATGAACTTTCCCCCTTGATTTAGCATCCACTGATTCTTGCCTGAATCAATATTTACTACCTTGGTTGAAAAATGATAATTTTCCAATTCTAGAACTCCTACATTTACTAGTCGGTTCATGGCATTATATTGTAGGGAAGAGACCTCCTTTTTGTCTGTCCTTCCGTCCACCTGCCCATCCATCCATCCACCCATCCATCCATCGATCCATCCATCCATCCATCCATCCATCCATCCATCCATCCATCCATCCATCCACCCATCATCTATCTATCTGTCTGTCTGTCTATCTATTATCTATCATCAGTATGGGCTCATAGATTCCTATCGTCCCTCCCAGAGGTTTATAATTTATGACTCAACTATTTTGCTACTCAAATTATCCTAGGTTTTGCCAGTTGGTTCCCCTTCAAGTTGGCTTCCATATTTTGGTGATATGCCCTGGCTATTATTTTTTGAACGTTTCTTTATTTTCAAGCATAGTAAGATGTTACAGGCTCATCTTGTACCTACCTTGCTCTTGTATTGGGATCAGACATTTCTCCAAGAAAGCATGGTTCCTTTGTGGTGGGGAATGATATTAGACACCAAGTTCTGGTGCTTGGCATGCTCATTCCTGTTGGGGTATCTTTGCTTCCAAGCCTTTTTTGGCAGATAGTGTGAGGAAATATATGCATGTATACACATAAAAAAAACTAAAAATAGTTTTTTTATGTGTAAAATAGACAAGTATATATATATGTACACAGACACACGCACACTTATACATATACACACAAATGTACATGTGCAATGCTACACATATATACACACATATATACAAGGTTTAGAAATCATGAGTTTACATTGATCCCAATCCATTTCTTGCCTTCCTCATTCTGTATTTTTACGTTTCGTCTTCTCTAGTGAGAACCTGGCTTCCAACAACATTTCCTCGTTTGCTCAATCATATAATATGTATAAAAGATTGCATAATTATTAGGCCACAGTAGTCCCCCACTCCTGTGTGTCAAAAAATCAGATGGTCCCTGTAACTTCATGCCTAGTTATTTATCTGAAAGAAGGAAAATTGTATGTCCACAAAAAGCCTTCTACAGCTTTATTCATAGTAAAAAAAAAAAAAACCAAAAAACTGTAAACAGCCCAATTGTCTTAACAGGAGAATAGATAAATCGGTCACTGTGATATATTCATACAAAATCGTACTACACAGCAATAAAAGGAACAGACTATTGCTACATGCAACAATATAGATGACTCTTACAAACATTATGCTGAATTTAAAAAGGCAAACAGGAAAGAGGACATCATGTATGTTCCCATTTGTATGAATTCAAGAACTAATCTGTGGCGATAGAAACTAAATCACTGGTTGCCTTTGGTGAGGGTTAGGTTGGGGGAAGGACATTGGTTAGAAAGGGGCAGTAGGGAACTTTCTGGGATTAAGGAAATGTTCTATATCTTCATCAAGATCTGAGTTGTATGGATGCATGCCTTTTGTCAAAATAGAGCAAACTCTACCCTTCTTAATATCTGTGCATTTCACTGTCTGTAAATCACACCTCAATTTTTAAAAATTGTCTGGAGTAGAATAGAATCTGCTCCTTTTTTGTACAGACAAAAACTCCTAATTCACAACAACTCCTCCTCCTACTAGATCACCTTACTTCTGAATCTTTTGCTATATTATTCTCCTGGCCCCTGAAGGCATTTGAGTTTGCTATCCCTGATCAATTCTAATACCAATCTTCCTTCAGCTATCATTTCAAATATACAACTTACAACATAAATTAGAATTTCTCCGATAATTTAATGACATAACCAACTATTTAGGTCTGGCCAATATGCATGCTCTATTGCAGTAAAGATATGCATCCAAGTTGAAAATGTTTAAACAGTGCTCAACATTAGATTAATTCTCAGTTTAGGGCTTTTCCTATCTGACACATTAAGACAAAAGCAAAAATAATCTGCAGCGTAGTCAGGCTTTGCCAGTGGAAGCAGGTGATTTCCGAAATCAAATGATCAAATACCACTTCAATGAGGAGACGATTTTCTCAGACCTTCTCGTAGATTCTGGTGCAGGCTATACCCTTAATCATACATTCCTTAAGAAAAAAGAGAGATTAACTGAGTATCTAAAACTCAAACCAGGGACCAGTAAATTCATAATAAAAGTAGAAAATTAAAACAAACTCATAAGATTGAATTTATAAAGAAATAAAATATCGATACGACAATCTCCAGTCGTTCAGATTTATAACCATTGACACAGGAGAAACAATTTTGAAAGTTGATCTATGTTACTGCAGAGGAACGAAAACAAAAGTGTCAAGTTTTTAGGTATCATTTTGCATGCATTTGATAAACCTACTAAAACTGGTTTTCAAAACTGTCTGCACAGTTGCACTGCCTGGAAGATATTTAAAAAACATTGATGGTTCCTCCCCAGCGACCCCCTATTTGCCTGCACCGAGATGTTTGGATTCAGTTGGTCCCTGGGGGGACCCCAGTTTTTTTTTTTTTTTTTTAGTAAAGCTCCCCAGATAAATCAATTGTGCAGCTAGGGTTAAGAACTACTGTACTAAAGGAAGAAACATTCAAAACATTGCATAATTCTGTTTATATTTCATGTGTGCATCAACTAGTAAGCATTTTTCTTTTTTTTTCTAGTAAGCACACAACTTTAAAAAAATCATGAGAGATCGTCTCATGTAACTTTTGTCGTCATTCTTAACTGCTGGCTGAAAGAGATCTTTGACAGGCTCAGTTTGCATTGTCCAGTTACTATGGATTCTTGAAAGCAGAATGCTTAAATATCTCCAAATAGTCTACCATTTAGTCTTTGGGGATTAGTTTTGCTTTTAAAATTCAAACTTTCTTTTCTTTTTGTGAATCAAAATTAATGAAATTTATCCATACTTTCTTTAACTTTACTACCTGATTTAGGCCTTTATTATGTCTAATATCTTGGGCCACTACTTCAAGTACTTCAGGATGAGAGTCTTTATGGTTTAAATATCACCTAGGCATTTTTTTTTTCTTTAACTCTGACTTTATTCTTAGTTATTTTTATCCACTTGTATTCCTAAGAAAAGAGAATATTTAGAAAATAATATAACTAGTTTTCCTATGTGAATAACATTCTTCTGTATTCAGAAGTGAAAACACTCTTACCACAACCATTTTTCCGTCCACTAACTTTCTCTTTATTGTTGTCTCTTTGCCATCCCATTTCTGTACGTGATTCAGTGAGCCTCTCTCCAAGGTTACAATGCTCTGTAAAGACATGTTCACATAATTGGCTTGCGTGGTGTCTAGTTGATAAAAGAAGCAAATCATTGAATATTGAATCATTTTCATAATAGAAGTCTCATGTGGCACATTAATTCTAAAAGGGAGTCTACCTTTTGGAACACTAGAAGGAATAATACTTTCTCTCAAACAGTAGACTGAGCAAACTTTGCAAAGACCTTTAAAGCTTACCTTTGTTTTCCTATTATCAGCTGTGGTTTCTTCAAATTCCTGACCTAGCTTGAAGGAGATCTCTGTATTTTTAAAGGTACTTTCTGTTCTTATAGTTATAATGTCCCCTTTCTTGCTGATGATCACTCTGGGCTTGGCCAAATTTCCCAGTTTTCTGGTGGCTAACCCCACACCTGAAAAATCAAGATAGTGTTAGAATTGTGTTGACTGAGACAACATACCAGGAGAGATCATGCATAGCCACATTCTGTTCTCATTTGTGTCTCAGGTGTCAGATGACAGGCAATATGGCTTATTACTGAAGGTCTTCCCCATGTTTCACCAGTTAATAAAAATGCATGTCCATTGTAACACTGGAAGATTTTTTAAGAGACCGTTCAGCCTAAATAGTACAAGTTGTACATTTTTTCCATATATGGCCCCACTTACCATTGAAAATCACTAACTGTAGTTTTGTGCAGATCATTTTAGTTGGGGAAAACAAATATTATAGATATATAATAGGTATATGTTGAAAAGTGAAACCATGACATATACACACACTGTTCTGTGATATTTTTTCCCCTTGTCATATATTATGGGTATAGAGAACTCTCCCATCGTCCATGATAGAATCTCACTTCATTTTTTTCTGTGTGTGTGGCTTCCTAAGTCTCTCTGGTTGGAAAAAAACTCTCCATCTAGCTTCAAGATATATACAGTTGGAAATGAACATAGATAAATCAAATTATTTTTAAAAAGCCTGCATTTGAAAAATAAAACAAAAGTAAACTCGTGTTTTCTTACTATTATTACACAAGACTACAGAAATCCATGGAAAAGGCAAAATGTCAAATGAGAAAAATACATAAAAGAAAAACTAGTTTCCTAAGCCTCCTAAGGCTCCTGTTATGGAAACCCTAGAGGTGCAGTGGTTTAGAGCTACAGCTGCTAACCAAAAAGGTTGCCAGTTCAAATTCACCAGGCCTTCCTTGGAAACCATATGGAGCAGTTCTACTCTGTCCTATAAGGTCGCTATGAGTCAGAATTGACTCAACGGCAAAGGGTTTTAAGGCTCCTGTTGGAAGTCCCAATGCTTAGATTTACTTCCCCCTATTAAAAAAATATAAAATATATATATGCTAAAAAAAGACTTGAAGAGTTACAGCTCATAGGAACTATGACTCAAGTGTTCTTCTAATCCTGGTTAAGCTTTTGTTATTTCATGTGATATAGGAGAGCATTTCTCCAATTAAATCAGAATCTCTGGATTAGAGCCTGAGAATCTGCATTTAACAAGTTTTCTTGTGAACTCTAAAATTTGGACACAACTGAATTAGGAAGTCTCTTACTGAGACTGTCTTATACTTTGCTTCTTCCTCAGCTGCAAAATGAAGTCCATAAATCTAATCAACTTCACAGTATGGCTCTATCCCCAAAAGCTTTCATAGCTTTCCAGGCAACAAAGACATGATTTTGCTTGTTTTACCTAAAAATAGAACCTCTTGGATAAACTTTCTGAACAGGTAAGTAAAATTACAGGCACTTTGACAAGCATGGCAACCCAAGGTCATTGGCATCACTTTTACATTTATACAGCTCTGAAAATTTCCGAAGGGTCTTCACATCTGTTGTGTTCAAATATGTGGACCATTCGCTGGAAATAGTATAAAATAAAATTGATGTTAACTAGTGACTGAGTCTTCAACCGTACCAACTACTCTAACTCTCTCTCTTAACTCCCTTAGGCTATGAACTTCCTACTTTTGGAAGCATTTTTTTCTTCTTCGAACTCTCTGTATCTATGCGAGTATGTAATAATGGACAACCTAGAAGTAGAGAGAGGAGACTAAATTTTAGTTAAGCTAAACATCAAAATTTAAAATTGGAACTTCCGAGTGTCTTCAATATACTGAACTTTATGAGCACATAAGTTGCTATAAAACTAGCTATTAGAAAAACCTGGGAACGGGCTGACTAAGCTTCTAAAATTTCTGTCCTCTGGTCTGAAACCAAAGCCTGATTGATACGGAACTGCAGTTGAAATCAGTGGGGATCTCATGCACTTAAGCAGCTCTCTTAGGTTAAAATCTAGTAAAATTGCCACAAACAAATGCAAATAAATTAGTTGAATGACCCAACAGAATGTTAACCCCTGAAGACGATGGTACTTCAGCCTATGCATACTTCCCCAGACTCCTGGAAAAGGAGTTAGAAGGAAATAATCATCCAACTTTATCCAAAAGGATCTTCTAAAAAAAAAAAAAAAGATCTCAGCCAAAATTACAAAGAACAATTTCTTACCCAGAGCTTTCATGTACTCATCAAAGTTCTCACTGGAGACAAGTTTCCAGGTGCCCAGGAATTTTTTGCACATTGTGGTGGATGACTGTTCACCACAGTTCTAGCTGGGACTCGGGAGACTCAAGTGAGATGTCCAGGCTCATTTCAAGATTCTTTTCAAAGATGCCCAAAACATGTGACTCTCACAGAGACCCAATGGGGAAAGGCAGTGTCAGGACTGGGCAATGAATGGCTCTTCAATCATCAGCTGCCCATTCATTAGGACAAAAGATAACCCCACATAATGCCGCCTCTGTCTTTTTTATAAAAATTATAAAAATGAATGAGAGAGCTATTTGAACCTTCAAAAAACATTTGGTTGACTTTATATTTATAAGAAGTGCTTGGGTTCTTAATGCTTTGGAAAAGACTCCATGAATTAAATCCTATGCCAGGCTAAATTGTGCCAGTATCAGTGAATGTATGTACGTCTCTGTGTGCTTAGGCATCTTGGTCACTCTCAATCTTGAGTTGGCACAATTAGGAATTCTTATTAAAAGGGAAAAAAGAGGAAAAATGACCATGACTATTGTGATAAACTCCTCAAATATGGTGTGGGAGAGAAATGCAAGGGAGCAGTGTGAGGAAGTATTCATAGGTAAGGGAGGCTTGACATAGTTCACATATCCAGGCAGGCAGAGTAGGCAGACAATGAGGTCGGTCTATTGCAGTAGAAGACAGAAATTCTATTCATGTATCCGGACAAGGAGTAGCACTATGACATGCTCTTTGGCCACAGCAAAGATTTTCATCTATCAAAAAAAAAAAACCTTAAGTCATAACTAAGCAGCTTTTAGTTAATTTAACAATGTTGAGTTACTTAAGTCATTTTAGATAAATCTAATGTTTTACAAAGAGAAAGGATTATCAGTAATAACAATGCTAACATATACTGAGAGCTCATTATGTGCGAGGCACTGTGCTAAGTGCTTAATACACACTATCTCATTTAATCATCACAGTTAAGTCCAAGAGTTGGGTGCTATTATTGTGTCAGTTCTACCAATGAGAAAACCAGAGCCCAGCGAGTTTACATCATTTGCTCAAGATCCCAAGACCTGAATGGGAAGAAGCACAATTTGAACCTGGCTTTGTGCCCCAGAACCCAGAATCTGAACTGCTCTCTTACACTGCTCCCTGTCCACCATACATGCACAGAGGCCCCAGCCAAAGAATAGGTTACCCAGGCATCACTATGACTAGCTAGAGACACTCATTCTCTGCTCACTAATCAAGAAAGGTAAAAATCAAGAGCTGAAGCCGCCAGGCTGTTATGGTGGGCCAGAGTGCCAGGCTTGACCAGGGGGACTAGCAGGTTTTCAATGTTAGCTTTAGTCATGGCTATGAGACAACTGACATTACCAGGGTTTTACATTTATTTAATGTCATATTTTACATATTGACTTCTCTGTTTCCCTATTTTTGGTGTTTCAGCTTTAATTTATTTGTGACTTCCCTATCTTGGTTGCTATCTGGTGGTTCTGTCCTGTGTTCTAGTCTTGGGTTGTTATATGAGATTGATTTTCTAACTGGAGGACTCCTTTTAGTATTTTTTGCAATTTTGTTTTGGTTTTTGCAAATTCTCTAAACTTCTGTTTATCTGGAAATGCCCTGATTTGTCCATCATATTTGAGAGATAGTTTTGCTGGATATATAACCCTTGGCTGGAAATTTTTTTTTCCTTCAAAGTTTAATATATGTCAACCATTGCTTTATTGCCTGTATGGTTTCTGCTGAGTAGTTCAAGCTTAGTCTTATCGGCTCTTCTTTGTAGATGACTTTCATTTATCCCTAGCTGCTCTTAAATTCTCTATCTTTGGTTTTGGGAAATTTGATTGTAATATGTTTTGGTGACTTTCTTTTGGGATCAACCCCTTGTGTGGGGTTTGATGAGATTCTTGGGTAGATATCTTCTCATCTTTCATGATATCAGGGAGATTTTCTGCCAACAAATTTTCAACAATTTTCTCTGTATTTTCTGTTATCCCCCCATTTTCTGGTACCCCAATCACTTGTAGGTTATTCCTCTTGATACAGTCCCCCATAATTCTTAGGGTTTCTTCATTTTTAAAAAATTCTTTTATCTGATTTTTCCTCAAATAAGTTGGTATCAAGTGCTTTATCTTCAATCTCACTGATTTTGCCTTCCATTGCCTCATTCTGCTCCTATTACTTTCAATTGAATTGTCTAATTCTGAAATTTTACTGTTAATCTTCTGGGTTTCTGTTTGCTGTCTCTCTATGAATTCTTGCAGCCTGTTAAATTTGTCTTTAGGCTCTCGTATAACCTTATTAACTTCCTTTATTGCTTTGTCTGCTTGTTCCTTGCCTTGTTCTGTGTTTTGCCTGATCTCCTTCCTGATCTCTTGAAGAGCTCTGTATATTAATCTTTTCAATTTTACCTCTGGTAATTCCAAGTTATCTTCCTCTGGAAGGTTTCTTGATTCTTTGTCTTCGACACTTGCTGAAGCCATCATGGTCTGCCTCTTCATGTGATTTAATATTGACTGTTGTCTCTGAGCCATCAATAAGTTATTATATTTATTTATTTTATGTTTGCATACTGTGTCCTAGCTTCTTGTTTTGTATTGTTTTGATATGCCCAAATAGGCTGGTTGCAAGAGTTAGTTTGATTATCAAAAGTTTGAAGCTCTCACATCCTGTTGCCAGGTGGTTAGAGCTGTTAAAATGTATGTGAGCCAATGAGTCCACTTACTTTTCTTGTATGGATTCAGCTCAGGTGTCCAGGTAGTGGGTCACCAAGTGTGTGGTACAGGTTCTCACTTATATTTCTAGATGGGCAGGGGTGATTGAAGTAGGCACAGGTATCTGGCTGCAGTAGGCTTTAGTCATACACTGAGCAAGGCAGGGGGCTGACACCTCCCCTTGAGTGTCTGGGAGGAAAGCATGTCCCTGTTCCCTACAGCACATAGGTGGGTGGGTTTTGCAGCTGGATTATGGGCACCCAATGCTGTTGGCTGTAAGGACTAGGTGGCACCGCTTATTCTTGGGCCCCATCGCAGGTGGCTAGGTGGTGTGGGTGGAGTCACCAATCCCCAGGCCCCTGAAGTGGGTAGGTGAAGGCCCTGCTTAATGGGTGGAGTGATGTCAAATGTCTTGAATCTGCCACTCCAGTTTATAGCTGATACGGTTGAAATTAGACTTCAGGTATATACCCTGTTGTACTGTGTTAATGAGGGCCTTCTCTGTTGAGATGGGCCCTCACAGTTCTATGCAGAGGTGAAAGGCATTCAAAGTCTATGGACCCCTTATGCCTGTGGCTAGGCAAAGGGGCTGTGTCTGCCCTGAGTTCCTGGCTTAGGGAAGTTGAAAGATTATTCTTTCTTGCTTGCTAATTTGTTCCCTCCCCAAAGCCAGGAAAATGGCTCAGCGCACGCGATGGGTCCTACTTCTGGCCCAGGGGCACAACAATCATTGAACCCAGTCCAGGACCCAGTGCAGAGTCGGCAGGTAAATGGGAGAGAGGTTCTTCCCAAAAGGGGTGTTTTCTGATCCACTTGGTAGGTTAGACACATGTACTTATCTTTTGCTTATTGAGTGCTGCTTTTCACTGGTTCTGGAGGCTCGAGTGGACTCTTCACCACTCAGCCTCTCCTGATGTGGAAAATGCGTCCTGTGTGTCACTGCTTGCCTTCCCTCGCATGCCAGGTGATCCAGCCTGCAGGGTGCCAGTTCCCGCTGGGTCAGGTCTGGCACCTCCTTGCTGCTTCTGAACTTTCTCTCCCTCCCTCTGCCTCTAAGTCTGATTCCTCAACTTTGCCTTTGATGTTCAGGGCTCCTAGATTGTCATACATAATCGATTCACTTGTTTTTTGAGGTCTTTTTTGTAAGAGGGACCACAGGAAGCGTCTGAGTACTCTGCCGTCTTGGCCCCACCTCCCAGGTTTTTATATTTAGTACACAGGTTGGCACTTTTCACAGCAATGAAAATATCTCCTGGTCAATTTGCTCATAACAAATAGAATCATTGGCTTCAAGGTCTCAGCTTGCCAGTGTCATGCTGTGTCATAGCTATTGTAATTATGTGGTTAGGATACAAGCCAGCTCAAAATGCAACATTATATACTGTGGGCCCAAATCTCATCTTACATTACTAGTGCATGAATAACTTAAAGTGAGCATGAAACAATAAATAGAAAAATTCCTGAGCTAACCAGCTAACCCACTCCCAGCCCCAAGAGAATGTAACTGGAGGGGTATATTGAACTTGGACAGAGAAAACAGTTATTTTTTAAAAAGGGTTTTGATTAGTGAATGTGTGTTTCTTCTCCAAAACACTTTATAAAAATGAATGATGACTTCTGTGAAGGGTAAGAGAATTCACAATACTGGGGAAGTCAGCACAACTTTCCAAGGGAAGGTCATGGAAGCTCCATAGACACATACAAACTCCCTGAAGGACTGAATAACTGGGCTGAGGGCTATGAGGACCATGGTCTCAGGAAACTTCTAGCTCAACTGGCATAACATAGTTGACGAAGAAAATGTTCTACATTCTACCTTGGCAAGTGGCGTCTGAGGCCTTAAAAGCTTGTAAGCAGCCATCAAAGACACTCTACTGGTCTCACCCCATCTGGAGCAAGGGAGAATGACCAAAAAAACCAAACCAAACCCACTGTCGTCAAGTCGATTCTGACTCATAGCAACCCTATAAGGCAGGGTAGAACAGCCCCATACAGAGAATGAAGAAAACCAAAAACACAAGAGAAAGATTAGTCCAAATGACTGATGGACCGCAATTTCAATAGCCTCTATCAGACTAGGTCAAGCACAATTAGATGGTGCCTGGCTACCAGCAGTGACTTCTCTGACAGGGATCACAATAGAGGGTCCTGGACAGAGCTAGAGAAAAACCAAAATTAGACCAAAATTCTAACTCACACAAATGCATGGGTGCATACAAACACACACACACAAAGACCAGACTTACTGGTCTGACAGAGACTGGAGAAACCCCGAGAATATGGCCCCCAGACACCCTTATAGTTCAGTAATGAAGTCACTCCTTCAGTCAAAGATTAGACAAGCCCATAAAACAAAATGAGATTAAAGGGGAACAGCAGCCCAGGGGCAAGGCCTAGAAGGCAGGAGGGGACAGGAAAGCTGGTAATAGGAAACCCAAGGTTAAGAAGGGAGAGTGCTGACATGTTGTGGGGTTGGTAACCAATGTCACAAAACAGTATGTGTACTATTTGTTGAATGAGAAGCTAGTTTGTTCTGTAAACCTTCGTCTAAAGTACGTTAAAAAAATTATGCAAAAAAAAAAATACAAATAAAAATGCATGATGATATCATTTGTGCCTTCAAAAAACTTTTTTTTCAGGCCTACTTTAATGTTGATGTTGTTAGGTGCCCTTGAGTTGGCTCCGACTCATAGCAACCCTATGCACGACAAAACGAAACAGTGCCCAGTCCTGTGCCATACTCACAATTATTGCTGTGCTTGAGCCGATTGTTGCAGCCACTGCGTCAATCCATCTCATTGAGGGGCTTCCTCTTTTTTTCTGACCCTCTGTCTACCAAGCATGATGTCCTTCTACAGGGTCTGGTCCCTTCTGATAACATGTCCAAAGTATGTGAGGTGAGGTCTCACCATTCTCACTTCTAAGGAGCATTCTGGCTGTACTGCTTTCAAGACAGACTTCTTTGTTCTTCTGGCAATCCATGGCATATTCAGTGTTCTTCACCAACACCATAATTCAAAGGCATCAATTCTTGCTCAGTCTTCATTATCCACTGTTCAGCTTTCTCATACATATGAGGCGATTGAAAACACCATGGCTTGGGTCAGGTGCACCTTAGTCCTCAAAGTTACATCCTTGCTTTTTTACACTTTGAAGAGATCTTTTGCAATAGATTTGCCTGTTGCAACGCATCGTTTGATTTCTTGACTGCTGCTTCCACGGGCGTTGATTATAGATCCAAGTAAAATAAAATCCTTGACAACTTCAATCTTTTCTTCATTTATCATGATGTTTCTTATTGGTCCAGTTGTGAGTGTTTTTATTTCCTTTATGTTGAGGTGTAACCCATACACCTCAACATAATTCTGTGGTTTTTGATCTTCAGCAATAAGTGCTTCAAGTCCTCTTCACTTTCCGTAAGCAAGGTTGTGTCATCTGCATATTGCAGGTTGTTAGTGAGTCTTTCTCCAAACCTGATGCCCCATTCTTCTTCATATAATCCAGCTTCTCTCACTGTTTGCTCAGCATACAGATTGACTAAGTATGGTGAAAGGTTACAACTCTGACACACACCTTTCTTGATTTTAAACCATGCTGTATCTCCTTGTTCTGTTCAAATAACGGCCTCTTGGTTTAAGTATAGATTCCATGAGCACAATTAAGTGTTCTGGAATCCCCATTCTTCACAACGTTATCCGTAACTTGTTATGATCCACACGGTTGAATGCCTCTGCATAGTCAATAAAACACAGGTAAACATCTTTCTGGTATTCTCTGCTTTCAACCAGGATCCATCTGACATCAGCAATGATATCGCTTGTTCCACAGCCTCTTCCAGATTCAGCTTGAATTTCTGGCAGTTCCCTGTCAATGTACTGCTGCAACTGTTTTTGAATGCTCGTCAGCAAATTTTACTTGTGTGTGATATTAATGATATTGTTCAATAATTTACACATTCTGTTGGATCACTTTCCTTTGGGATGGGTACAAATATTTATCTTTCCCAGTTGGTTGGCCAACTTTTCTTAGGAAGTATGTTATTCAGTGTTAAGTTTTCTGTCTAAATCCTTGAAGGACTCTTAAGTCTTCCCACTGGAGCTGAGCACTTGGATTGAGAGGGACTAGTATAGGAGAGTTGTATGAATTTTCAACAATTCCTATATTGAAACCCACAGTTGCTGAGTTGATTCTGACCCATAGTGGCCCTATAGGACAGAGTAAAACTGCTCCATAGGGTTTCCAAGGAGCAGCTGGGGGATTCGAACTGCTGACCTTTTGGTTAGTAGCTGAGCTCTTAAAAACTGCACCATTAGGGATCCATATAAATAACAGTGGGGTTTAAAACAAAAACATTGATCTACATATTGCCAAGGCAGGAAGCATATGACCTTGAAACAATTTTAGAAAAAGAAAAGAGCCTTCTACTTTTAGTATATCAGCAACTGTATGTGACTTCCTTCTTGGAATTGACTAGATGAGTTTGGATCAAGATGGGATTCTGAAGGCAATAATATGAGCCAAAGGCACAGATCAGAGCAACAAGAGAAGATCCAGACTGAACCAGTGTTGAGACATTAAGTCACACCCAGCTAAGAATGTCTTCAATGTCATAGAGAGAAAAGATTGATAATGAACACCAAAACCACATTATAATTTTGTTGTTGTTGTGTGCTATCGAGTAGATTCAGACTCATAGTGACCGTATATTTAGACTTGAACTAACTGATTATGAAATGGATATAGTGTCTCTACAGTGTGGGTTTAGTTCTTCTCCTCCCAGCAATTTGTTGCTCATATAAAATCTCACAGTAAATGGGAGTTACTTGAATTATGCACTGTAAAGAACATCCTGAGATCGAAACAAAACAGACAAGGAATGCATATTGTCTTTAAGCTACAACCAGTTGTATACAGTTGGCCCTCTGTATCTGAAGGTTCTGCATCCATGGATTCAACCAACTATGGATCAAAAATATTTGGGGGAAAAAAAAGAAAGTTCCAAAAAGCAAAACTTGCATTTGCTGTGCTTATTGAGCTCTATGACGAATCCAAGTAAATGAAGTGATGTGTAGGCAAACCCTGCTGTAGTCTCCTGCCATTTCACCATCCTCAGTCTCTCTGCAGCACTCATTGTTTAAGCATTGTAGGTTCCTCTCAGATGCCCTTTGTTAGCTACTTGTGTTGTGGGCACCCTTTGTTTCTGTGAAACAATGGCTCCTAAAAAGCAATGAAGTGATCAAAGCAATCCCTCAAAGGCTAAGTGTGAAGGAATTAAGGAGAGCAAGAGGAAGGAGTTTAAGACTAGTAATGGATGGCTGGCTACCTCTGTAAAGTGCTACAGACTCAAGAACTTCAAGATCGTGAGTGAATCAGCCTTGGCTGATGCCCAGGCAGCATCACCGTTCCCAGAAGAGCTCAAGAAACTCAGAGTAGAGAAAGGCTACCTTCCAGAGCAAATCTTCAATTATAAGGAAACAGCTATTTACATAGCATTTATATTATATTAGGTATTAGAAGTAATCTTGGGATGATTTAAAGTATACAGGAGTATGTGTGTAGGTTATATGCAAATACCTGCCATTTCATATAAGGAACTTAAGTATCCAAGAATTTTGGTATACCCAGGGGTCCTGGAACCAATCTCCTGTGGATACAGGGGAGGGATTGTATTTGGAAAGGGGATCATCAACCACCATGTAGCAAATGAGCAAAGACTTCAAGGTCCTTGGATGCCAAAGATATGACTCCATTCTTTTCATTCATTGATTGCAAAAATATTTATTGAGAGCCTTCTAAGCTCCAGGCACTGCTCAAGGTGCTGGGTATACATCACTGAAAAAAATTCCATGCCCTCATGGAGCTTACAGTCTACCCATGATTTGATAAAGTCTTCAAACACAAACTTTTAATTCTGATGAGTCTGAAATCATTTGTAAAACAGAAATATTGTGATAATAAGTGACAGCACGAGAGGCATGCTATATAATACTAGCAGGAATAACCAATAAAAACAGTCATTTTAAAAAACAATTGAGAAGATAATAAAAATACACCTTAGACGTTTCACTTCTAGCAAGGGCGGATGAGGAAATTAAACTAATTTTCCTACTGAGACATCCAAAAAAACTGAGCAAAAAAAAAAAACTTGAAGACATCAGAGTAATAAAAGGCAGAGAAAAATTAAGGTTGAAATTTTGGGAGAAAAAGGAAAGCTCAGAGAGACAAGCCCAATACTGGGGACTGCTGTTCCTTTAGGGATAGACCAATTCTCCAAGAGGTAGGTGAGAGGCAAGAAAATCTAAGGACCATTTATGACATTACTACAGGATTAGAGGAACAATGAGGGACAGGCCTGGTTAACCATCATGCTTTGGCTTGGGACTTTGGAAGTCTGCAACATAGGAGTGAAGATGAACAAGGAACAGACCCATGCTAGCATCAGCTCATTTCTTAAAATTGAATTAACTACATCTGGGTAGAGCCGGTGAACTTAGCTAACAGTCAGAAACAAACATAACCCTCTTTGAAGAAAGATAATGTCTCCCTAGTTCAAACCCTATATGGCAGTTCTACTCTCTGTTATAGGGTCGCTATGAGTCAGAATCGACTTGACGGCAATGGGTTAGTTCAAATTATTTTTACATTTGTTCATACACACTATTAATCAAAAATTAAAAACCAAAGCAAAACTCCTGCTCTCCTCTCCCTCCCTGCCATCTCTTTACTCTCTTCTTTCCCTTTTTTATACACTCTGGAAGCATGGATAGGTCCCGGGTGACACAGTTTGCTCTTGACTACTAACCTAAGGGATGACTATTTGAACTCACCCAGCAGTACTTTGGAAGAAAGACTTGTTGATCTGCTTCCGTACAGATTACAGCCAAAAAACCGCGATGGAGCTCTTCTACTCTGTAACACAAGGGGTCACTGTAAGTCAGAAGCTACTTGATGGCGGCGGGTTTGTTTGTTTGTTTGAAGACATGGAAATAGCGCAGGCTTTGGAGTCATATCTAAGTTTGAAAATACTTTTTTAATACCCACTTCTTCATTTGGTCCTTCCTTTAGTCAGTGGCGAAAGCAGGTGCTTCTTTCTAGGTCCAGGATGACAAGAACTTGTTGTGACACTAGGAAAAGTACATGGCAGATAATTCCAAGATTTGTTGTACACATGCTCACCTGCAGGAATACAGACCCTTATTTCACACGTATCTATTGCACTGTGGTAGCGTCGAGGTAATATGGTGACTAACACAGAAACAATTCTTGCCCTCATGGTCCTTATACTCTAGTTAGGGAGATAGACATTAAGCAAACATTCCAAAGCATACAAAATGGCTCCAATTATTATTTTCTACAGTTTGCAGATGGAGGCCATGAGAATACCATTCAAGAGCCAGTTGTCCATTACTATGTAGAAAGATACCTGGGGGAATTTCTTAGACACCAGATGACATGAGATGGAGGATCCGATTTATTTTCAGAAGTCAGCCACCAGGGCATCTAATATCCCTCCCAGACAACCGTTTGGCAGAAAGTGACAATGGCACTTTAACCTGATATCCCTCTCTTTCCTGTTTTAAGTCTTTTTCTCTAAATTTAACAATGCCAAGATTAAAATTGCTTTCTTAATGCAAACCATGTCTTGTTATCTTCTCAGCCATTAGTGGATACTGGTCTTTGGTTGCTATGGTGACTATTGCATTTATGCTGCCCCAAAGGTAGTTGATAGCTTTTCTTTAATGGAATGACAATAAAGAGAGGGAAGAAGTAGTCTGTGATGCCTCTTAACAATGCAATTAACTTTGTTTTTGCTAGAGCCTAATACACATGGCTTTTCCTAAGGCTAGTCTGAGATTTCACACCATTATTCCTAATAGAGCACCTGAGAATTGAAGTTGTTCATTCACTGGGGAGGGAATAGATGGATGGTAGGATTTCTGCATTTCAGTTCCTCTCTTTACCCATTAGAGCACACTGAGCTTCCCACAGGTTTTCTGCTCCATTTGCATTTCCTCGCAGAGAGAAAGTGACATTAACAGCATCAAAGTAGGTTGTACTTCTCAGATATTAGCAGAGAGAGCTGTAGGAGACATTTTGTAGGACTCAGCCATCTGCTTCCTTCCTGCTGAGGGGAAAAAGGACTCCCTTAAGAAAGAAATTACTTTCTTGCAAAGCATAGCAAAAAAAAGTGTGTGTGTGTAGCTTCATTTCATAAGAAACAAAGATAAACTCATAAATATTTAGGTGGTTTTCTAATCATGTGTTATTCAGGTCACCTGTTTTGTTTCCTACTTTATTACCTTGATTATGTCCTTATAAAATGGTATCCACAATTAAAAATGTATAAAAGCTTTGACAGAAAGAGTAATTTACACATAAACTTTTTTTTTTTGTAAATTTTGCATCTTGGTAAATGTAGATCAGAGAATAAATTCACGTTTAAGTTATGGTTTATTATATCCATTATAATATTATTTTCATAATAATAGTATATTACATCAAATTGTATTCACAGCCCATGCTTTATCCCTCCAAACGATTGAGAACTAGTTTTTTAGCTAAGGAGTCCCTGGGTGGTGCAAACAGTTAACATGATTGCCTGCTAATTCAAAGGCTGGAGGTTTGAGTCCACATAGAGGCACGTCGGAAGAAAAGACATTTAAAACCCTGTGGAGCGCAGCTCTGCTCTGACACACATGGGGTCACCATAAGTAGGAGTTGACTCGACAGCAACTGGCTTGTTTTATTTGTTTTTGTAGTTAAATTCCAGCCTATAACATGCTCATGACTGGGGATACACTGTAAAAATGCAACCTCTTAGATTTCACACCGACACAGTTTGTGTAATACTGTCTGCTGCAGTAAACTCCAAAATTTCAATGCCTTAACCCAGAAGTTTATTTCTTGCTAGTGACTAGTCCAGTCCAGGCATTCTTGGTCTGCGAGCAGATTTCTTCCATGAAGTGACTCAGAGGCCTCGGATCCATTCTTCTTGTGACCCGACATCCCCTAGGGTTTCAGAGCCACCTCCTCCAAGCAAACAGGGTTGAGGGGCTAAAGAAGGTAGCATTTGCCTCTTAACTGTCTTGGTCCCGAAGTGGCACGCATCATTTCCCACTTGCAGATTCCAACACAAGAATTAGTCCCATGGTCCTGACAAGATGCAGGAGGGCTGGGCAGTGCAGATCCTGGCATGCAGTCTCTTCCCAGCAATAGCTCTGTTGCTAGTGGGCACCTAGCCAGTGCTGTCACGGTGGCATTTGAATCTTGGCACACAGGTTTCTGACATTATTTCTCAGTGTAAGAAGATAGAAGGCAAGAATGAGCTCGGAGTAAGCTCTGATTTGCTCTTTATCAGTTACTAGATGGATGACTCTTGAGTTGCAGTTTGATTATCTGTAAAATGTTAGTTGTTCTGATGACCAAAAATGATAGCCTTTGTGGAATTGCTTTTTAACTTACGTTTCGAATATAGGTATTTTAACACTAAAAAAAAAAAAAACCTTACTGCTGTGGAGTGGATTACAACTTCATGTGTTACAGAGTAGGGCTGCTCCATAGGGTTTTCTTGGCTGTAATCTTTACAGAAGTAGGTCACCAGGCCTTTCTTCTGCAGCCCTGCTAGGTGGGTTTGAACTCTCAACCTTTGGTAGTAGTCCAGTGTAAACCGTTTGCGCCATTCAGGTACATGTAAGCATGTACTAAAATCTGGGCTATATTTTACAAAGGAAATCAGGATTTATTTTCACTGCTCATTTTCATCACAACTTATTTCTAACTAATTAGTTGTTTCAAGACCCTGCTGAAAGTTTACATCTGCTGAAACACACTTCTGCTTCAACTTGTTGTGCTCACTGTTTCAGTGCCCATGTCTCCAGTTACATTGTTCCTGCTCTTTGAATTCAAATTGCCTTATAATCAGGGAGGGGGCTCTGGAGAAATAAGAAGACTTGAGCAGTTTCCTGTGCCAGGTTGGTTGTGTAAGGTCTCTCATTTACCCTCACCGCAACCTTCTGAAGCAGGTATTCTCCGCCCTACAAAGGAGAAGACTAATGAGGTTAAGCAGTTGGCACAAACTCACACAGCTGTCAAAGGCAGAAGCAGGAACAAGCCCGTTCCAACTAGTTCTCAACCCCACTTCCCTTCACTGAAGTGCATCTCAGAGGAACAGACAATTCTGGTTCTATCGTGGGGCTGGTGGTTAGATGATCCTTTCCACCTTGCTGGAAAAGATGACACCAGGCCTGGATACCGGACTTTGAAGTGGATAGGCTGACTATATTTTTCTCCTAAATGTTCAAAACAGAAATTTTAACCTGCAACTTGAGGACTGTCCCAATGCTTCAATCTCATTTTCCATTTATTTTGGCAATTACCCTTGGAATCTATTCCTAAGCACTTCTCAAAAACTCAAAGCCAGCTAAAAGAATTTTGCCCTGGTTTGAGTAGTTGCCAGAGGTACTATTTTTACACCAGTGGAGAAAAGCATGATCTTTATGGTTTTTGCATTTTTATAAGAAGTATAAAAATCATATGCTACTAAGAATGTTCAAAATAAATCTTGTTTTTTTCAAGTGATTTGTTAAATACTAATAGATAGCCAAAAAGCAAATCAGGTGAATTATTCTCGAATAATAATATTAATGATGACTTTAGCATGATTGATCTTTGGATATTTAAGACTTTCCTACAAGCTTCAGTATAGATTTGAAATATAATGATTTGTTATTAAGCTCTTCAGACTAAAAATATTCCAAAAAAAAAAAAATTTGTGGAGCTTATAAAAACTATTCTTACTCTTGTTTTTTCCAAACCCTTTTGGAAAGTAGATAAATAATGGCTTTTTATAGCCCAACATTTTGTAAAGAAAAGTTTCATTATTATCCTTCTTCTACAAGCTTCATACAATTTGGCCAATATAACATGCTATCGTTTACTTTTTCTACTATGTCACATGAGGTCACTATGAGTTGGAATAAACTCAATGGCAGCAGGTTTTTTTGCGGCGGGGGGGGGTTGACTGAGAATTAAAAAAAAAAAAAATTCGGGTTTCAAGATGTCTGTACCACCCAAAACACCAAAAGGCAGCTGTGAATGCCACAAAGGTAGGGACCTTCTCTATTTAATTCATTGCTATATTTCCAGCAGCCAACACTTGTCAGACACATTGTGGTCCCTGACTAAGAACTTGGTGAATGAGTGAGTAAATTATTTCCTCAGGAGTAGTATGCTTTATTCTACCTCCTAAATATTCAGGGCTTTGTTTCTCATTCAGACTGTACTTAGAGCTATGATGTTTATGAGAAGGGAAACAAGTCTGAAAATTCAGAACTGTATTATTTTTTTCTTAATTAAAGAATTAAAGTAATAAATTAAAGTCAAGGATTTAAAGAAGTAAGTGCCTAGTTCTTTCTTTAAGTTATTACTTATTTAAATTGTTAAGTTTACTACGTTATTTGAGTGATTCCATCTTCCTAATGGCTGTGGATATTGCTTCGACCCCTACTCTGAGGAGATGCTGGAGGGCCTGTCATCTCCAGCCCGTCACGCAGAATGTCTTCTGATTACAGGGCCATTGGCATGCTCTCCCTTTGTGCACAGGCCACCATCTTGGTAGCTAAAAACTTCTTTGATTTCTGGAGAGCAAGTGCTACTGTGTTGTGTACATACTTGAGTCCTGTAGGAAGGAGAAGGACAAGTCATATGAGGATGACCCTCCTGCCTATACCAGGCAGCTACGCGGCTACTACCATGCCTATCATTTCTGGTGCAGCTGAATGCTCACCAGCCTTCAGGATTTACATATGACAGCCCTTGATCCCTTCCTTGGCCTGTCATTCCCCAACCCTATGCTTTAGTCCTTTTGTATATTACCTTCAGTTCCACCCTCACTAAAAAAACCAAAACCAAACTGTTGATGTCTAGTCGATTTCGACTTATAGTGACCCTCACTAAAGTGACTATATATAGCAGTTTGCCTAAAACAGTGTCAATGTTTGCCTGTTGTCCGGGTGTAGTTGTTAATTGTGTCCGTTTTCATTTCTCACCCACTTTGGATGACAAATTACACTGATATTCTACTATAGTCCACATCTTAAACATAACCCTCAGGGCATATTTTGACCAATGGCTATCTATTTTAAGGTGCACTATGATTATCTATACCATTTGCTCTCTTTCTCCTTTTCTCCTCCCTCTGCCATGAATGCCCTTAGTCTTTTAGGCTTTACCCTTTAATTTTACCTACATTATTCTGTTTTGTTCTAAACCCTGAGAGCACCCATTCCTAGCAACAGCACTTGGTGAAACTATTAGGCACCTGATGTAGCTCTAACAATTATACTCTTATTAACCCAAAACCCAAACCCGTTGCCATCAAGTCGATTGTGACTCATTAGGCATTTAAGAATTCTGAACTGGCATTGAATAAAATGTCATCTTGCAAAGGCTACGTTGTAAAAGTGGTGACGGAGGCAGTTACTTTATTATTTTAAATGAATTTATAGGTGAGACAATGATTGTTTTAAATATTGTTCTGTAACAACCCAACCACAATGTATAATGTCCAAGCTCTATTTTGTGTACTACCTATCATCTATCTACCTATTATCTATCGATCAACTTTTGGCAGGTCCAGTCTTCTGCAAAAATAAAAAATCAGCAATATTGGTTTTTAGCATTCGTGCTGCCCAAAGTAGGTTCCAATAATTATAATATATCCCCTACTGAACCAGTTGCCATCGAGTCAGTTCTGATTCATGGAGACCCCATGTGGGTCAGAGTAGAATTTGATCCATAGGGTTTTCAATGGATGATTTTTGGGGTGTAGATGGCCAGGCCTTTCTTCTGAGGTACCTCTAGGTGGACTCAAACTGCCAATCTTTTGGTTAGAAGCCAACAGCGTTAACCACTTGCACCACCCAGGAATTCCATCCCCCTTCTAAACAAAAAAGCCCAAACCCGTTTACTGTTGAGTTGATTACAACTCATAGTGACCCTATAGGACACATAAACTTCATTGGAAGGCTTTTTGAGAGACTGCCTCAACCTAAGTGGAACGGTTCTATTAGAGCAATCTCAAGGACTGTGGAAGTCAGATGGCCAGAGGGTGGAGACTTCAGCGCTCTTAAAATCACACCATAGGCAAGTAGCTTCTCTCCTCACAAATTCATCAGACTGATCCTAACCCTCAACGTCACACAGGTGCAAAACTGCACTTAATTTGATGCTTTTATTGAGCAAATTTATGTGGAACATTTTTTTTGATCACTGGCCCCGAGGCATATTTTCTTCAAGTACCAGTTTCCTGTTAGCGAGCAAGTTATACTGATGTAGACAATTTCTTCATACTTTTTCATAGACTCTAGTGCTGACGATATTGTTCATGGTACATTCCTAAAAGCGAAGAGGAATCTATTAGAGTTGGTAGATGACAGATTAAACTTGTCCTCCTTTTCCCTCCCCAGAACAAATCTTCAATTCAGAAAAAGAAATATACCAAAAAGAAGCATCGAAAATTTCAATTTATAGAAAACTCACCACTACCATTTTTCCATCTACAATTTGTCTTTTGATTGTTGTCTGTTTGCCGAGCCACTTTTGGACCTGAATCATCGAGCCACTGTCTAATGTTATGATGCTCTATAAAAGCATGGAAGAATCAGTTACAAATAGTAATTCACTAAACCCTAACCTACACAAGACTAAACATCGACTCTTTATTTCCATTTTGAAATTATTTCCTTCAAAATCCTCACCTTGGTTCTTGTCATAATTTAATAACATCAAATTGGAAGAAGCCTTAAGAGATCATTCAGTTAATGCCCTCCTCTCTACGCAAGCAACGCCTAAGCTATTTATGCTTGATTGTTCTACCTGCAGTTCCATATAATCACAGAGAGAGATCAGAAAGAAAAAAAAAAGGGGGAAACATTCTGAATGTTTTGCCCTGTTGACTCTCAGAATACTCAGCAAAACCAAACCAAACCAAACCTACTGCAGTCGAGTCGATTCCGACTCATAGTGACCCTATAGGACAGAGTAAAACTGCCCCATAGAGTTTCCAAGGAGCACCTGACGGATTCAAACTGCTGACCCTTTGGTTAGCAGCCATAGCACTTAACCACTACACCACCAGGGTTTCCAAATACTCAGCAAAGAGGACTGATTTTAGAGATGTGCAGACATTAACCAACAAATCAAGCTTGAACTGACTCGATGACAAATCAAACTCAAATTATCAGACTATGAATATAGCATGTATAACCACCTTCTAGTGTTTTCCTGATTGTTGAACACCAGGAGGATTTAATTCTCACCTTCACTTTCCGGTTGTCTGCTGTGGTCTCCTCAAACTCTTCCCCCAGCTTGAAGGAGATCGCAGTGTTCTTGAAAGAACTTTCGGTTCTGATGCTCACCACGTCCCCATCGACACTGATGCTGACAGTTGGCTTCACTAACCCGGCCAGGTTCCGGGCAGCAAAGCTCACTCCTGTAAGGTAGAGGAGGCAACACACCTCAAGTCATTAAGGAAGAATAGTTAACAAGCAGTTTGAAAAGCAATTTTAAAAGAATGCATACTTTCCCCATTGAGGTTTTAGATAATTTACTGTAGCTTCGTTTATGCTTTCTGTGATCTCTGGACTGAGCCAGATCCTCCCAGTCATAAGGTATGTCTAATGACTATATTAGACATTATAAAAAGCTAAACTCACTTTTTGAGACTTTTGTCCTTCACCTAAAATCCTATGCCTTCACAGACAGCTCATGAAAGAGACCCCTGAGACCTGACAATAATAACGTACATTTATATGGTGCCTTCCAGGTTATCAAGTGGAGTATTACAATAACAGTACAGGGATGTTATTATCCTCATTCTAGAGATGGGTACATGGTGTCCCAGGGAGGTAGAGAGGCTTCTTCTGGGTTATGCGTCTAATAAATAGCAGAGCTGGGATTTAAATACAAGCTTTCTAAATCCCCAGCCTATGGCATTTTCCATCTTTCCCAAATTAAAAAATAATAATAATAAAAAAAAAAGCAACACAGCTTTTTAACTACCTAAACTTAACCAAAAAGAATATGACTTACAGTGTCCAAGCTTCTCTGTCATTTGAAGATTAAACTTAGATCTGGCAGAGTAAAGAGGAGGCAGGCAAACTGGACAATTTTGTTTTGCGTCTGGCACTTTTCTTCTGGCTGGGGATTTTCTATCATCAAACGTAATTCCGACAATACTGAACAGAAGAGCTGACTCCCCTTTCTCCCTTGATTTCCAATTCTATTTCACCTTCAGGTTGTGGAACTGACATGAAGCGTCTGACTGCAGAGAAGCAGTGTTAGAAACGTAGCACCCACAGAAGAGTAAGGTGGTAAACACTTGGGCCTCCAGCTTTGCCACTTAGTGGCTTGGACATGTCACTTACCTTCTCTAACTTTCAGCTTTCTTTTAGAAAAAAGAGAATAATTACGGTACTTACCTCATAAGTGTGTTAGGGGGTTAACTAAAAGAACAGTACTGGCATGTAGTAGGTGCTCGGTAGAGGCTAACTGTTATTCCTCTTTGCACTATGCCTAATTCTCTCTCCCAATCAAAAAAAGTGCCACTCTTGTCATAAGCCCCAACTTTCTTATATGCCCTCAAATCTAAACTCAAAACATGTGAGTATAAGAGTCCATGAAGAGATAGAGAAACATGTTGCATATTGTTCATGTTGTTAGGTGCTGTCGAATCGGTTCTGACTCATAGCAACCCTACATACAAGAGGACAAAACACCACCTAGACCTGCACCGTCTTTACAATAGTTGCATCCACTATGTCAATCCATCTCATCGAGGGTCTTCCTTTTTCATTGGTCCCCTACTTTACCAAGCATTATGTCCTTCTCCAGGGACTGGTCCCTCCAGATAACATATTCAAAGTACATGAGACAAAGTCTCACCATCCTCCCTTCTTAGGAGCATTCTGGTTGTACTTCTTCTAAGACAGATTTATTAATTCTGCTAGTACTCCATGGTGTATTCAATATTCTTCGCCAACACCATAAGTCAAAAGCATGAACTCTTCTCCTGTCTTCCTTATTCACTGTCCAGCTTCCGCATGCATATGAAGTGATTGAAAATACCATGGCTTGAGTCAGGTGCACCTTAGTCCTCAAAGTGACATCTTTGCTTTTTAACACTTTAAAGAGGTCTTTTGCTGCACGTTTGCCCAATGCAATGTGTCATTTGATTTCTCGACTGCTGCTCCCATGGGCATTGGTTGTGGATCCAAGTGAAATGAAATCCTTGACAACTTTAATCTTTTCTCCTTTTATCATGACATCACTTATTGGTCCAGTTGTGAGGATTTTTGTTTTCTTTATGTTGAGGTGTAATCCATAATGAAGGCTGTAGTCTTTGATCTTCATGAGTAAGTGCTTTAAGTCCTCTTCACTTTCAGGAGGCAAGGTTGTGTCATCTGCGTATGATGGGTTATTAATGAGTCTTCCTCCAATCCTGATGCCCCGTTCTTCATATAGTCCAGCTTCGCAGATTATTTGCTCATTATACAGATTGAATAAGTATGGTGAAAGGATACAACACTGACATACACCTTTCTTGATTTCAAACCATGCAGTATCCCCTTGTTCTGTTCAAAGGACTGCCTCTTGGTATATGTACAGGTTCCTCATGAGCATAATTAAGTGTTCTGAAATTCCCACTCTTGGCAATGTTACCCATAATTTGTTATGATCTGCACAGTTGAATGCCTTTGCATAGTTAAAAAAACACAGGTAAACATCTTTCTGGTATTCTCTGTTTTTAGCCAAGATCCATCTGATATCAGCAATAATATCCCTTGTTAGGTACATGTCCTCTTCTGAATCCAGCTTGAATTTCTGGCAGTTTCTTGTTGATGTTCTGCTGCAAATGTTTTTAAATTATCTTCAGCAAAATTTTACTTGTGTGTGATATTATCATATTAGTGACATTGTTCTATAATCTCCAAATCCTGTTGAGTCACCTTTCTTTGAAATGGGCACATATATGGATCTCTTTCAGTAGGTTGGCCAGGTAGATATCTTCCAAATTTCTTGGCCTAGACGAGTAAGCACTTCCAGCATTGCGTCCATTTGTTGAAATATCTCGGTTAGTATTCTATTAATTCCTGGAACTGTGTTTTGCACCAATGCCTTCAGTGAAGCCTGGACTTCTTCCTTCAATACTACCCATTCTGATCATATGTTACCTCCTAAAATGGTCAAATGTTGACCATTTCTCTTTGGTACAGTGACCTTGGGCATTCCCTTCTTTTGATGCTTCCTGCATCTTTCAGTATTTAGACCAGAAAACCAAACCTGTTGTGTACAGTCGATTCCAACTCATAGCAACCCTATAGGACAGAGTAGAACTGCCACATAGGGTTTCCAAGGAGCGCCTGGTGGATTTGAACTGCCAACTTTTTGGTTAGCAGCCATAGCTTTTAGCCACTACACCACCAGGGTTTCTCATTTAGACCACAGAATCTTTCAATACTGCAACTCAAGGCTTGAATTTTTTCTTCAGTCCTTTCAGCTTGAGAAATGCTGACTGTGTTCTTCCCTTTTGGTTTTCTAACTCCAGGTTTTTGCACATTTCATTAAAATAATTTGGTTTGTCTTCTCACACTGCCCTTTGAAATCTTCCATTTAGCTCTTTTATGTCGTCATTTCTTCTGTTCACTTTAGATACCCTACATTCAAGAGCAAGTTTCAGAGTCGCTTCTGACATCTGTTCTGATCTTCTCTTTCTTTCCTGTCTTTTTAATGACCTGTTGCTTTCTTCATGTATGATGTCCTTGATGTCAACCCGCAGCTTGTCTGATCTTCAGTCGTTAGTGTTCAATGTGTCATATCTGTTCTTGAAATGGTCTCTAAAGTCAAGTGGGTTATAATCAAGGTCATACTTTGCCTCTCTTGGACTTGTTCTAATTCTCTTCAACTTCAACTGGAATTTGCATATGAACAATCGATGGTCTGTTCCGCAGTTGGCCTCTGGCCTTGTTCTGACTGATGATATTGAGCTTCTCCATCCTCTCTTTCCACAAATGTAGATAAGTTGAAAAAAACTTTATCCAATGAAGAGGTCGTTGTTCTTGCAAAATAATATCATGCGTTCTCCAGAGTCATTTCTATCATCAAGATCATATTTTCCAACTACCGATCCTTCTTTGTTTCCAACTTTTGCATTTCTCACCAGTAATTATCAATGCATCTGGATTGCATATTTGATCAGTTTTCAGACTGCAGGAGTTATCTTCAATTTCTTTGTCCTTGGCCTTTGTGGTTGATCCGTAAATTTGAATAATATTTGTATTAACTGGTCTTTCTTGTAGGCATATGGATATTAACCTATCATTGACAGCTTTGCACTTCAGGATAGATCTTGAACTGTTATTTTTGGCAATGAATGTGACACCTTTCCTCTTCAATTTGTCATCCCCAGCATAGTAGACCACTCCATTTTCGCTCACTAATGCCTAGGATATCGATGTTTATGTGCTCCATTTCCTTTTTGATGACTTCCAATTTTCCTAGATTCATACTTTGTACATTCCACACTCTGATAATTAATGGATGTTTGCTGCTGTTTCTTTTCATTATGAGTCATGCTACAAGAGCAAATGAAAGTTGAAAGCTTGACTCCACCCACTTCATTAAGGTTGACTCTACTTGGAGGCAGCAGCTCTTCCCCAGTCGCGTTTTGAGTGTCTTACATTCTGAGAGGCTCATATTCCCGCAGTATACCTTACAGTGTTCCACTGCTAGTCATAAAATTTTTATGGTCATTTTTTTTAGGAGTAAACCACCAGGTCCTTCCTAGAAACTGTCTTAATCTGGCAGCTCTGCCGAAACCTGTCCACCATGGGTGACCCTGCTGGTATCTGAAATACCACTTGTATGTCTCCTTGCACTATGGAGGCTTGTGTGTTGCTGTGGTGCTGGAAGCTATGCTACCAGTATTTCAAATACCAGCAGGGTCATCCATGTTTCATATTACTGTCTGAGAAATTAACAATTATTATGAAAGAGGAACACATATCATTTATAAGTACATTAACCTTTTATGAAGAGTATGAGGCATTGCTGTGTGGTTCCCTAGAATAGCAAACACGTTACTAATAATTGTAGGGATCCATTGATGAATTCAACTAAGGTAAAAAAAAAAAAAATTAAAAAAACCCTTGACTTTGTATACAGTTTATTACTGCAAGTATGTTCTACCATAAGCATGGAAAGTATTAAATAATTACCGTTCTGCTAGTAATTAGTAAAAAAAAAAAAAAAAGGTTTAACTGATATACCAAAAACCCATCATAGCAACCCTATAGGACACAGTAGAACTGCCTCCATAGGGTTTCCAAGGAGTGGCTGGTGGATTCAAACTTCCAACGTTTTGGTAAGTAGCTGAGCTCTTAACCACTAGTGCCTCTGGCACTCCAATGGTTATAGACTCAAGTAATATAAATTGATTGTTAAGTTTTCAACTTAAATAACAGAAAAAGGATAGGTAAAGTTTAACCCCCCCCCCCAAAAAAATCTTATACTTCTGAAAAATAGCCAGTGGTGGGATAGTTAATGAATATAAATGTTCTATTACTTCTATCAAAATTCAAAATTCTTCAAAATTCTGTTTTTTTAATATCTCCCACATGTAGCAGAATTCTAAAATTAACCAAGAAATTTTATTTGTTATTACTCTGAAACTTTTCAACTTAAAGCAAACCCTGAAACGAATTTAATCGACAAATTTAATTACAGATAGTGATAGCCACCTATTAATTTTAACCTAGAAAAGGCTATTTGATGTAATGATAAAGATAAAAAGAGACTCTACCAAGGAGTTTAGATAAAACATTTTTATAAACAATAAATGGTCCTAAAAATATAGATTATGACTGAAGAAAGGCATATAGGAGCCTAGTATTCCAAAAGGAGGAAATCATTACTAGGAATTAAAAAAGACACATAATCTAAATTAGTCTCATACGAATATGCCCTAGGATTACAAAAGAAAGAAAGACTTGTAGGAAAATTCATTGTAAAGTGCAAGCCTAACCATGTCACAGAATGAGTTGCCTGTTTGCAAATACTACGATAGCATTTCTCACCCAGTTCTTTCATGTAATCCTCAAAGTTTTCACTGGAGACCAGCTTCCAGGTTCCCAAGAAGGGCTCAACCATCATGGAAAGCTTGCTGAGAAGAGGCACTCACAACTGAAAGCCAAAGAAATCTAGGCATTGCTGGGTTTCCTGTACCTTCCTTTAAAGAACATCTTTATCATGTGACTCTTATGAAATGGCCAATGGGCAGCAGCAAGACCGAAGATTCTAGGCACCAACATCTGACTCATTTTATTTACCTCCAAATTAAGAAACAGAAAATTAGTATGTAAAGTTGAATTTGTGTCAGTGATTATAGCTTCTAGCAAAGAGATTTACACCCAAAGTTCACCTGGTAAATATTTCATGTGCAATGGAGACAATTTTTAATAGAGGTCAGCCTTTTTAAGTACAAATGCTGAGTCAACTCTGAAGGAACATCCCAACAAATGTCTAATGAACACCTGGTTGAAGTGTTTTCCTACTGAAGACTAGCACATCCTTGCTTGATCCAGCTCAGCTCTTTTCTGTTTGGGTAAGTCACAGTACTAGAGTATCCTCTTCATTAAAACATCTTCCCTTCCCTTCCTTGCAGGGTTGATGGATTGATATTAGTTAATGTAACTGAAATGCCTAGGTGTGGGGTATTATTAATATTATCATTGTTGTTAATCAAGGGTAATTGAGGACTGAGAAGAAAGGTGACAATTCTCATTGGTTGGTGGTTTGTGATTTAAGCCCTAAAAAGGGGGTAGAGTTAATGACTGAAAAATTTATCTTTTAGGCTTACAAAGTAATCTTGATGTTAAAAGAAACCACTTGAACTCGTGAGGGAAAAATTGGGGAATTTTTGGGGAGAAACATGGTGCTTTGATATGTGCATTCTAAAAGAAAAAAAAGGCAGCTGAAACCTTAAATCTCTGGCACATTATTTCTGAAATCACCCTCTGCAGCCCAATAGAAGCGAACTTTGCAGGTGCTGAGTTTACTAAGAAGGATTCTTTTCAGGGTCTATGGATTTACATCACAGCTTTGAATTCCAGTTGTTTTGAGGATGGCTGGAAAGTTAGGGTGAGAGTGACAACAGGAAGAATATTCATACTATTATCAGCCTCATGTCAAATATTCTTTCAATTCAGAGAAATATTTATTCAAATCACCTCTTTGTAGACAAGATGAAAAAGAGGTTGATGGTTTGGCATGGGAAAGTTATAACTTAAGTGGTATAAATATATATATTTTTTAATGAAACACATAAAGAGGAAATCGTCTTATGTGAGATATTTATAGGTAGAGCAGAGTTATTAAAATATCTGAAGGGCAAAACAAGGCAAGCAAAAACCTTACAGGCGATTTCAGGAAACTGACCCATGCTTGGAATAGGTGCTCCAGCCATTGACGGTACACTCAGATGTGATGTTCAAACTAGAGTTTGTTTTGCTGAGTCTAGATGTACACACACTCAGTGCTTGAAGGGTAGCAAATATAGTTGGCCAGGCATATTTGCCTGTGGGGTAGTGTTACAAAAGTCTCCTTTAGTTTAACTATTCTTGTTGTTTCTATTCCCCTGCCATTGGTTGATTCTGAAATTAATCCTGTGGCCTGTTTTAAAGCTCAGTTGGCTCATGAGACCAAAAGGAAACTCGAGTTTCTGGCTCCCATATTTTCCTCAGTCTTAGGAGAAAGCCAGAAGGAGAGATGGTCCCTCTTCTTTCTCTTCACATTTCCTGTCTTTAAAGGATATTTAGAACTGATGCAGCCATTGTATTATCAACCTAAAGATGAAGTCAAACGTCATAATGACAAACCAAAAAAGTGGGAAGAACTGAAGACAACTTTACTTCAGCAATTTCTGTTATGTCCACACACACACACACACACACAAGTAATCAATTCCGTTATTAAAGCAATTTTGTGTCTGAGGTTTTGCTACTTGCAGCTTACCCTGTTTCCTGTTGCCACTGAGTCAATTCTGACTCATAGTGACGCTATAGGACAGAGTAGAACTGCCCTATAGGGTGTCCAGGGAGCAGCTGGTGGATTTGAACTGCCGATCTTTTGGTAAGCAGCCTGAGCTCTTAAACACTGCGCCACCAGGCCTCCACTTGCAGCTTAAGCCTTCCTAATTGGTGTGCTTTTATAAGTAGCTTCACCCAATGGTTATTTTGAACTTTCAAAACAACCAATTACTTGTGTCACATGCAGTTGAAATTGTTCAACTTCTACCCATCTTTCCTGTCCCAACTCAAGCATCTCCTCCTCTGAAGGAGGAAATTGGTTCAGAGTTAACTGATCTCTAATAAACGATACAATTGTACTTGTTCCGGTGGCTCAAGCAGTGGTTAGAACATCCAGCTTCTCACCAGATGGTCTGCGATTTGAACCCAGCAGCTGCTATGAGGGAGAAAGATGTGACAGTCTCCGTCCCGTAAAGATTAACCCACCATGGTCGAGTTGATTTGGACTCATAGAGACACTACTGGACAGAATAGAACTGCCCCATAGGGTTTGCAAAGCAGTAATCTTTACGAAAGCAGAATGCCACTTTTTCCCCTGGAGCAGCTGTTGTTGTTGTTAGGTGCCTGCAATCGGTTCTGACTCATGATGACCCTAAGTACAATGGAACGAAACACTGCCTGGTCCTACGCCATCCACACAATCATTGTTATGCTTGAACCCATTGTTGTGCCCACTGAGTCAATCCATCTAGTTGAGGATCTTCCTCTTTTTTACTGACCCTCTACTCCACCAAATATGATGGCCTTCTCCAGGGACTGGTCCCTCCTGATGATAAGTCCAAAGTTTGTGAGACGAAGTCTCCCCATCCTCACTTCTAATGAGCATTTTGGTTGTACTTCTTCCAAGACAGATTTGCTCATTCTTCTGGCAGTCCATGGTATACTCAATATTCTTCACCAACACCTTAATTCAAAGGTATCAATTCTTCTTCAGTCTTCCCTATTCATTGTCCACATCATGGGCTGGGTCAGGAGCACCTTAGTACTTTAAGTGACATCTTTGCTTTTTTTTTTTTTTTTTAATAACTTTATTAAGCTTCAAGTGAACGTTTACAAATCCAATCAGTCTGTCACATATAAGTTTACATACATCTCACTCCCTACTCCCACTTGCTCTCCCCCTCTTGAGTCAGCCCCTTCAGTCTCTCCTTTCTTGACAATTTTGCCGGCTTCCCTCCCTCTCTATCCTCCCATCCCCCCTCCAGACAAGAGTTGCCAACACAATCTCAAGTGTCCACCTGATATAATTAGGTCACTCTTCATCAGCATCTCTCTCCCACCCGCTGACCAGTCCCTTTCATGTCTGATGAATTGTCCTCGGGGATGGTTCCTGTCCTGTGTCAACAGAAGGTCTGGGGAGCATGGCCGCCGGGATTCCTCCAGTCTCAGTCAGACCATTAAGTTTGGTCTTTTTATGAGAATTTGGGGTCTGCATCCCACTGATCTCCTGCTCCCTCAGGGGTCCTCTGCTGTGCTCCCTGTCAGGGCAGTCATCGATTGTGGCCGGGCACCAACTAGTTCTTCTGGTCTCAGGATGATGTAGGTCTCTGGTTCATGTGGCCCTTTCTGTCTCTTGCACTCTTAGTTGTCCTGTGGCCTTGGTGTTCTTCATTTTCCTTTGCTCCAGGTGGGTTGAGACCAATTGATGCATCTTAGATGGCCGCTTGTTAGCATTTAAGACCCCAGACGCCATATTTCAAAGTGGGATGCAGAATGATTTCATAATAGAATTATTTTGCCAATTGACTTAGAAGTCCCCGCAAACCATGTTCCCCAGACCCCCACGCTTGCTCCGCTGACCTTTGAAGCATTCATTTTATCCCGGAAACTTCTTTGCTTTTGATCCAGTCCAATTGAGCTGACCTTCCAGGTATTGAGTGTTGTCTTTCCCTTCACCTAAAGCAGTTCTTATCTACTGATTAATCAATAAAAAACCCTCTCCCACCCTCCCTCCCTCCCCCCCTCGTAACCACAAAAGTATGTGTTCTTCTCAGGTTTACTATTTCTCAAGATCTTATAATAGTGGTCTTATACAATATTTGTTCTTTTGCCTCTGACTCATTTCGCTCAGCATAATGCCTTCCAGGTTCCTCCATGTTATGAATGTTTGACAGATTCGTCACTGTTCTTTATCGATGCGTAGTATTCCATTGTGTGAATATACCACAATTTATTTACCCATTCATCCGTTGATGGACACCTTGGTTGCTTCCAACTTTTTGCTATTGTAAACAGAGCTGCAATAAACATGGGTGTGCATATATCTGTTTGTATGAAGGCTCTTGTATCTCTAGGGTATATTCCTAGGAGTGGGATTTCTGGGTTGTATGGTAGTTCTATTTCTAACTGTTTAAGATAACGCTAGATAGATTTCCAAAGTGGTTGTACCATTTTACATTCCCACCAGCAGTGTATGAGAGTTCCAATCTCTCTGCAGCCTCTCCAACATTTATTATTTTGTGTTTTTTGGATTAATGCCAGCCTTGCTGGTGTGAGATGGAATCTCATCGTAGTTTTAATTTGCATTTCTCTAATGGCTAATGATCGAGAGCATTTTCTCATGTATCTGTTGGCTGCCTGAATATCTTCTTTAGTGAAATGTGTGTTCATATCCTTTGCCCACTTCTTGACTGGGTTGTTTGTCTTTTTGTGGTTGAGTTTTGACAGAATCATGTAGATTTTAGAGATCAGGCGCTGGTCGGAGATGTCATAGCTGAAAATTCTTTCCCAGTCTGTAGGTGGTCTTTTTACTCTTTTGGTGAAGTCTTTAGATGAGCATAGGTGTTTGATTTTTAGGAGCTCCCAGTTGTCGGGTTTCTCTTCATCATTTTTGGTAATGTTTTGTATTCTGTTTATACCTTGTATTAGGGCTCCTAGGGTTGTCCCAATTTTTTCTTCCATGATCTTTATCGTTTTAGTCTTTATGTTTAGGTCTTTGATCCACTTGGAGTTAGTTTTTGTGCATGGTGTGAGGTATGGGTCCTGTTTCATTTTTTTGCAAATGGATATCCAGTTATGCCAGCACCATTTGTTAAAAAGGCTATCTTTTCCCCAGTTAATTGACACTGGTCCTTTGTCAAATATCAGCTGCTCATACGTGGATGGATCTATGTCTGGGTTCTCAATTCTGTTCCATTGGTCTATGTGTCTGTTGTTGTACCAATACCAGGCTGTTTTGACTACTGTGGCTGTATAATAGGTTCTGAAGTCGGGTAAGGTGAGGCCTCCCACTTTCTTCTTCTTTTTCAGTAGTGCTTTGCTTATCCGGGGCTTCTTTCCCTTCCATATGAAATTGGTGATTTGTTTCTCTATCCCCTTAAAATATGACATTGGAATTTGGATCGGAAGTGCGTTAAATGTATAGATGGCTTTTGGTAGAATAGACATTTTTACTATGTTAAGTCTTCCTATCCATGAGCAGGGTATGTTTTTCCACTTAAGTATGTCCTTTTGAATTTCTTGTAGTAGAGCTTTGTAGTTTTCTTTGTATAGGTCTTTTACATCCTTGGTAAGATTTATTCCTAAGTATCTTATCTTCTTGGGGGCTACTGTGAATGGTATTGATTTGGTTATTTCCTCTTCGGTGTTCTTTTTGTTGATGTAGAGGAATCCAAGTGATTTTTGTATGTCTATTTTATAACCTGAGACTCTGCCAAACTCTTCTATTAGTTTCAGTAGTTTTCTGGAGGATTCCTTGGGGTTTTCTGTGTATATAATCATGTCATCTGCAAATAGTGATAACTTTACTTCTTCCTTGCCAATCCGGATACCTTTTATTTCTTTGTCTAGCCTAATTGCCCTGGCTAAGACTTCCAACACGATGTTGAATAAGAGCAGTGATAAAGGGCATCCTTGTCTGGTTCCTGTTCTCAAGGGAAATGCTTTCAGGTTCTCTCCATTTAGAGTGATATTGGCTGTTGGCTTTGCATAGATGCCCTTTATTATGTTGAGGAATTTTCCTTCAATTCCTATTTTGGTAAGAGTTTTTATCATGAATGGGTGTTGGACTTTGTCAAATGCCTTTTCTGCATCAATTGATAAGATCATGTGGTTTTTGTCTTTTGTTTTATTTATGTGATGGATTACATTAATGGTTTTTCTGATATTAAACCAGCCTTGCATACCTGGTATAAAGCCCACTTGATCAGGGTGAATTATTTTTTTGATGTGTTGTTGGATTCTATTGGCTAGAATTTTGTTGAGGATTTTTGCATCAATGTTCATGAGGGATATAGGTCTATAATTTTCTTTTTTTGTAATGTCTTTACCTGGTTTTGGTATCAGGGAGATGGTGGCTTCATAGAATGAGTTGGGTAGTATTCCGTCCTTTTCTATGCTTTCAAATACCTTCAGTAGTAGTGGTGTTAACTCTTCTCTGAAAGTTTGGTAGAACTCTGCAGTGAAGCCGTCCGGGCCAGGGCTTTTTTTTGTTGGGAGTTTTTTGATTACGGTTTCAATCTCTTTTTTTGTTATGGGTCTATTTAGTTGTTCTACTTCTGAATGTGTTAGTTTAGGTAGGTAGTGTTTTTCCAGGAATTCATCCATTTCTTCTAGGTTTTCAAATTTGTTAGAGTACAATTTTTCATAATAATCTGAAATGATTCTTTTAATTTCGTTTGGTTCTGTTGTGATGTGGTCCTTCTCATTTCTTATTGGGGTTATTTGTTTCCTTTCCTGTATTTCTTTAGTCAGTCTAGCCAATGGTTTATCAATTTTGTTAATTTTTTCAAAGAACCAGCTTTTGGCTTTGTTAATTCTTTCAATTGTTTTTCTGTTTTCTAATTCATTTAGTTCAGCTCTAATTTTTATTATTTGTTTTCTTCTGGTGCCTGATGGATTCTTTTGTTGCTCACTTTCTATTTGTTCAAGTTGTAGGGACAGTTCTCTGATTTTGGCTCTTTCTTCTTTTTGTATGTATGCATTTATGGATATAAATTGGCCTCTGAGCACTGCTTTTGCTGTGTCCCAGAGGTTTTGATAGGAAGTATTTTCATTCTCGTTGCATTCTATGAATTTCCTTATTCCCTCTTTGATGTCTTCTATAACCCAGTCTTTTTTCAGGAGGGTATTGTTCAGTTTCCAAGTATTTGATTTCTTTTCCCTAGTTTTTCTGTTATTGATCTCTAGTTTTATTGCCTTGTGGTCTGAGAAGATGCTTTGTAATATTTCGATGTTTTGGACTCTGCAAAGGTTTGTTTTATGACCTAATATGTGGTCTATTCTAGAGAATGTTCCATGTGCACTAGAAAAAAAAGTATATTTTGCAGCAGTTGGGTGGAGAGTTCTGTATAAGTCAATGAGGTCAAGTTGGTTGATTGTTGTAATTAGGTCTTCCGTGTCTCTGTTGAGCTTCTTACTGGATGTCCTGTCCTTCTCCGAAAGTGGTGTGTTGAAGTCTCCTACTATAATTGTGGAGGTATCTATCTCGCTTTTCAATTCTGTTAAAATTTGATTTATGTATCTTGCAGCCCTGTCATTGGGTGCATAACTATTTAATATGGTTATATCTTCCTGATCAATTGTCCCTTTTATCATTATATAGTGTCCTTCTTTATCCTTTGTAGTGGATTTAAGTCTAAAGTCTCTTTTGTCAGAAATTAATATTGCTACTCCTCTTCTTTTTTGCTTATTGTTTGCTTGATATACTTTTTTCCATCCTTTGAGTTTTAGTTTGTTTGTGTCTCTAAGTCTAAGGTGTGTCTCTTGTAGGCAGCATATAGATGAATCGTGTTTCTTTATCCAGTCTGTGACTCTCTGTCTCTTTATTGGTGCATTTAGTCCATTTACATTCAGGGTAATTATAGATAAATAAGTTTTTAGTGCTGTCATTTTGATGCCTTTTTATGTGTGTTGTTGACAATTTCATTTTTCCACATACTTTTTTGTGCTGAGGCGTTTTTCTTAGTAAATTGTGAGATCCTCATTTTCATAGTGTTTGACTTTATGTTAGTTGAGTCGTTACGTTTTTCTTGGTTTTTATCTTGAGTTATAGAGTTGTTATACCTTTTTGTGGTTACCTTATTATTTACCCCTATTTTTCTAAGTAAAAACCTAACTTGTATTGTTCTATATCGCCTTGTATCACTCTCCATATGGCAGTTCATTGCCTCCTGTATTTAGTCCCTCTTTTTGATTATTGTGATCTTTTACATATTGACTTCCAGGATTCCCTGTTATGTGTATTTTTTTTTTTAATTAATCTTAATTTGTTTGTTTTTGTGATTTCCCTATTTGAGTTGATATCAGGACGTTCTGTTTTGTGACCTTGTGTTGTGCTGATATCTGATATTATTGGTTCTCTGACCAAACAATATCCTTTAGTATTTCTTGTAGCTTTGGTTTGGTTTTTGCAAATTCTCTAAACTTGTGTTTGTCTGTAAATATCTTAATTTCGCCTTCATATTTCAGAGAGAGTTTTGCTGGATATATGATCCTTGGCTGGCAGTTTTTTTCCTTCAGTGTTCCGTATATGTCGTCCCATTCCCTTCTTGCCTGCATGGTTTCTGCTGAGTAGTCAGAACATATTCTTATTGATTCTCCCTTGAAGGAAACCTTTCTTTTCTCCCTGGCTGCTTTTAAAATTTTCTGTTTATCTTTGGTTTTGGTGAGTTTGATGATAATATGTCTTGGTGTTTTTCTTTTTGTATCAATCTTAAATGGGGTTCGATGAGCATCTTGGATAGATATCCTTTCATCTTTCATGATGTCTGGGAAGTTTTCTGTCAGGAGTTCTTCAACTATTTTCTCTGTGTTTTCTGTCCCCCCTCCCTGTTCTGGGACTCCAATCACCCGCAGGTTATCCTTCTTAATAGAGTCCCACATAATTCTTAGGGTTTCTTCATTTTTTTTAATTCTTTTATCTGATTTTTTTTCAGCTATGTTGGTGTTGATTCCCTGGTCCTCCAGATGTCCCAGTCTGCATTCTAATTGCTCGAGTCTGCTCCTCTGACTTCCTAGTGCGTTGTCTAATTCTATTATTTTATTGTTAATCTTTTGGATTTCTACATGTTGTCTCTCTATGGATTCTTGCAACTTATTAATTTTTCCAGTATGTTCTTGAATAATCTTTTTGAGTTCTTCAACAGTTTTATCCGTGTGTTCCTTGGCTTTTTCTGCAGTTATCCTAATTTCATTTGTGATATCATTAAGCATTCTGTAAATTAGTTTTTTATATTCTGTATCTGATAATTCCAAGATTGTATCTTCATTTGGGAAAGATTTTGATTCTTTTGTTTGGGGGGTTGGAGAAGCTGTCATGGTCTGCTTCTTTAAGTGGTTTGATATGGATTGTTGTCTCCGAGCCATCACTGGGAAACTAGTTTTTCCAGAAAATCCGCTAAAAAAAAAATGTAGTCAGATCCCTATCAGAGTTCTCCCTCTGGCTCAGGCTATTCAGATGTTAATGAAGCCGCCTAGGGAGGGTGGGGGATGGAACAGAGAGATAGGAGAGTAGCACCTCAGAATATAGCTAGAGTTGCTTGTCTTGCTTGGAATGACTATTATATCAGAGATTCCCGCGGGGCGCGTTGCCTATGTGTGCTGGCTGTGTGGAGATTGCCCCCGGGGGGTCTGGCCCACTGGAGTCACGGTCAGATCCTCCTCTTCCAGCCCCACGCCCAGCGTCAAGGCTCCCCTACTGGGACGGTGCACTCTCGACTCCAAAATCAGTCGCTGCCTCCCGGGGAATTCTCGTCCCTCCAGCGGCGTGGCCGTGCCACCCCCGAGAACCCGTTAGGCCTCCTCCCGGGGTTAGTTCAGATGGGTGGAGCAGTTCCCCGTGCTTGTGCCATAACCGAGTGTCCCGGCTGGGATGCTGTTCTCCCCGCTCCAATACCAGTTGCTGCCTCCCGGGGACTTGTCCTACCGGCTGTGTCCCACGCCGCCCGCGCAACCCAGCTGGTCCCCTTCCCGGGGTTAGTTCAGGGGGGTGGAGCAACTCTCTGTGTTTATGCCGTACCTGTGTCCAGTCCAAATCCCTGCGGGACGGTTCCCCGGCTCGGATGCTGCTCTTTCTACTCCAAGACCAGTCACTGCCTCCCGGGGACTTCTTCTACCGGCTGCGTCCCACGCCGCCCGTGGAACCGGCTGGTCCCCCTCCCGGGGTTAGTTCAGAGGGGTGGAGCAGCTCTCTGTGCTTGTGCCGTACCTGAGTGGTACGCTGGCTCCAGGCTCTGGAAACAATCGCTGCTTCCCCGTATTAGTTCGTTTTCCGTCTCTAAATCCGTGTTTGTTGTTCAGGGTTCGTAGATTGTTATGTATGTGATCGATTCACTTGTTTTTCCGTGTCTTTGTTGTAAGAGGGATCCGAGGTAGCGTCTGCCTAGTCCGCCATCTTGGCTCCGCCCACATCTTTGCTTTTTAACACTTCAGAGAGGTCTTCTGCAGCACATTTGCCCAATTCAATACATCCTTTGATTTCTTGACTGCTGTTTCCATGGGCGTTGATTGTGGATCCAAGTAAAATAACTTCAATCTTTTTTCCATTTATCATGATGTTGCTTATTTGTCCAGTTGTGAGGATTTTTGTTTTCTTTATGTTGGGGTGTAATCCATACTGAAGGCTGTGGTCTTTGATCCTCATCAATAAGTGCTACAAGACCTCTTCACTTTCAGCAAACAAGGTTGTGTCATCTGCACATCGCAGGCCCCTAATGAGTCTTCCTTCAGTCCTGATGCTGCATTCTTCTTCACATAGTCCAGCCTCTCAGATTATTTGCTCAGCATACAGATTGAATAAGTATGGTGAAAGAATACAACCCTGATGCACACCTTTCCTGACTTTAAACCAATCAGCATCCCCTTGTTCTATCTGAACAACTGCCTCTTGATCTATGTAAAGGTTCCTCATGAGCACAATTAAGTGTTCTGGAATTCCCATTCTTCGCAATGTTATCCATAATTCGTTATGAACCATACAGTCAAATGACTTTGCATAGTTAATAAAACGCAGGTAAACATCTTTCTGGTATTCTGTGCCTTCAGTTATGATCCATCTGACATCAGCAATGATATCCTTTGCTCCAAGTCCTCTTCTGAATCTGGCTTAACTTCTGGCAGCTGTCTGTTGATGTACTGCTGCAATTGCTTTTGAATGATTTTCAGTAAAACTTTACTTGTGTGTGATATTACTGATATTGTTTGACAATTTCCATGTTTTATTGGATCACCGCTCATTGAGATGGGTATAAATGTGAATCTCTTCCAGTTCGTAGGCCAGGTAGCTGTCTTCCAAATTTCCTGGCGTAGACACTTGAGCGCTTCCAGCCCAGCATCCATTTGTTGAAGCATCTCAATTGGTATTCCATCAATTTTTGGTTAACAGCCAAGTATTCAACCACTCCACCACCAAGGCTCCTACTGTAAAGATTACAGCAGATGTACTCTGTCCCATAGGGTCGCTATGAGCCAGAATTGACTTGACAGCACACAACAACAACGTATTAGATAACTTATCTCTCAGAAGTGCAACTAGTTTTCCCCTTAGTCACCTCCGTATCCCTAAGACAGCGCTTAGCATATTGCAGGTGCTCAAAAATGTTTTAAGAATTAGTGACAAAAGGAATAAACAGTGTTAATTCCCTTTTAACAGACAGTTCTCCTCATTAATGCTCTTTATCTCTAACAGTGACTAAAGACAGGTTTTAATATATTACTGTCTCTTAACCTGCTCCTACAGTAGACCTTTCATTTGGTCATTATCTAATGGTGGAAAGACTTACAGATTTCTTTCTCCTTTGATCAATGTCGAATTATTACTATACAAATCTCTCTCTTCTCAGCTAAGAATGTTCTCTACGATTCCTGCTGTTACCACCACTAGCCCATTTGCTACATTTGTTTGATTAGAAAAGAAAAAAAAAAAAAAACCACTTCCTCATGTGAAAAAATTTTAAAGTCAGAATGTTTCTAATTTTTAATTCTAGTAAACAAACTAGAATATAGTAATTTTGTTATAAAATAATTACATGTCTTGCTTTCATGACATTTCAGTGTTTACTGCTCCACGATCTCATTTTTATATGCTTCTCCAAAGTCTAGTTTTAAAAAATGACTTTCTTTCTTGTGACATTTTAGACATTTGTTGTTGTTAGTTGCCATCGATTCAATTTCAACTCATGGTGACCCCATGTGTACACAGTAGAACAGCTCCATAGGGTTTTCAAGGCTGTGACCTTTCAGAAGCAGATTGACAAGTCTGTTTCCTAAAGCCCTTCTGGATGAGCTTGAATTGCCAACCTTTGGCTAGTAGTCAAGTGCTTAACCATTTGCACCACGCAGGGACTCCTTTTTTTGACATGAAACCAAGAAAAACCAAACCTGTTGCTGACGATTCCGACTCACAGTGACCCTATACGACAGAGTAGAACTGCCTCATAGAGTTTCCAAGGAGCGATTGGTGGATTTGAACTGCTGACCTTTTGATTAGCGGCCGTAGCTTTTAGCCACTATGCCACCAGGAAAATCTGCTGCAAAAGATCTCTTTAAAGTGTGATTTTGATATGCTGCATTCTCCACTGATGGTGGTTATTGGTAAAATTAAACACATACTGGGAGCTGCAAAACTATTCAGAAATATGTCTGGTAATTTATAACTGGCATATATAATACTTTAGCTGGAACCACACTAGATTTTAAGGTTTTTATTTCCACTTGCAGTGATTCCCCTTCATTATCCTATGTGCTTCCATCAATTTCAATTGTCAATGCTTACATAGATGTTGTAGTTAACGTTCATAATAATCCTTCAAACTGTAAATTTAATCTAGAAAATTGAAAAGCCCATGTTTTTTTATTGTTACCATTTTTTCTTTCAAAGATGATAATATATACAACAGAAAACAAAAACTTTGAAATTTAATTTTGGGTAATTGTTCTGAACGTGAGCTTTCCCAATGAAATATTGAATCCTTCATTCATTAGTATTGGTGTTGATTTCAAGAGACACCATAATTTGCTTAGTATAAATGATACATTTTTCAAGACCATCATCACTTTTGTAACTAATTTTAACCTACATAGTGGTTTTAAGAGAATTTTTACATTAACTTTTGAGTATTGCATCATTTTGCATATAGCATTACTTAAAACAGTCATGCCAAATTAATACTGAGCAAATACTTTTTTAACATGAAAACTTCCAGTTTATTTCTTCTACAGTACAAAATAAATTCATCTCTTGTTGTTAGTTGCCCTCAAGTCAGTCCTAACTCACGGCCACCCCAAGCATAATGGAACAAAACATTACCTAATCCAGTGCCAGCCCCATGATCAATTACACATTGAACAAGTATGATCCACAGGGCTTTCATTGGCTGGTTTTTGGAAGTAGGTCACCAGGGCTTTTTCCACAGTCTGTCTTAGTCTAGAAGCTCTGCAGAAATCTGTTCAGCTTCATAGTAACACACAAGCTGTGGTACATTAGCATAGTACAGCTATCAAAGTCAGGAAATCAACATTGATAATAATACCACCTTACCATCCAATCCACAGCCCCGACTCAAAACTCACCAATTGTCCCAACAGTTTTTCCTGTGCCTACAAGGAAAAAAAATTTCTCCTTTCTCCCTTACCTTTCTGGCTCAAGGTCAATATCCTATCCATGATCATGTGTTGCGTTCAGCTATTATGCCTCTTTAGCCTCCTACAATTGGAAACAGAACTTTAGTCTTTCCTTGTCTTTCATGACCTTGATAATTTTGAAGCATATAGCCGATTACTTTACAGAATAGCCTCTAGTTGGGGTTGTATGGTGTTTCTCCAGGATAGGTATGCATTTTGGGCAATAATACCACAGAAGTGATACTGTGCTCTTCTCATTGTGTCAGATCAGAAGGCACGTGATGTTGATTTGCCCAATTTTTTGTGATGTTAACTTCTATCACTTGGTTAAAATGCTATCTGTCAGGTTACTCCACAGCTATCCTTCATGGCCCAGTTCAAATACATACTTCACTCTGAACACTTCCCTAACTACTCCAGCACACATTGATCCTGCTCACCTCTGGCTTCCTTCACCTATAGTGTGTACTACATGATTTAACAGCTACGTCGTGACCTTCTCTATATTGCGTCTTCATTCATTCCACTGCAATTTGCTGAGCAATTACCATGTTTCAGGTACTGTGATAAATACTGGGAATACATGTAAGTGTCCTGTTCTAGAGGCGTTATAGCCAAGTGAATGGGAAAGATGAAAACCAAAATGTTATAATATCGCAGATAATGTTATAGCAAAAATACACGCATTGTTCTGAGGTCATGTGTAGGAAGGGTATAACCCTGTCTGGATTTGGGTGGGGGGGAGATGAAGGAGGAGAAAGAGCTAGCAGAGCAATTTTCCCAGGTGATATGATTCTGGTCCTGCTAATTATCTGCTGTATTGAGGCCATGAACACGAGCTGACATTCTTTCTTTCTTCCTGACAGCACAGGGCAGAGGGTTTATCCACTCATTCAAGAATGCTTACTAAGCCTTGACTCCGCTGTTCACTGAGCTAGATTCTGGGGATACAGCTATAAATATGACACACTCCTTGCCTTTGAGATGCTCCCAATTGCAGATTTCTTTTTTCTGCTGCCTGGCATTTTCTGTTTGTTTGACTACATCTAAATCATTTAAAATCTGTTCTGGATTAAGACAGGGCAAGATGTATGAACGGATGGATGGATTCATAGTTGGATGTAAGGTCATAAACACCATAGTAAGTACTTAATAAACGATGGTTTACCAATAATTGCCTTAATCAACCGCTAGAAATATTTTCTTTTTGAGTTCTCCGATCTTCCAGGAAGCCCCAAGTGAGAGTCTTAGTTTCTGTTTTTGTGAAGCAAATACATTCTAACTCATAAGGAAACTAGTCTACTTCTTCTAAGTTCTCCAGAAGAGGTGAACTCATTTTCTGATCATTATTACAGTGTTATAGATAAGATAAACCTGTTGCTACCACGTTGATTCTGATTCATGGTGATGCTACTCTGTCCTATAAGGTCGCTATGAGTCGGAATCGACTTGATAGCAACAGGTTAGGTCTCTGAGAAATAATTTCTTGCCTATAACCAAAAACCCAGTGTCGTCGAGTCAATTCTGACTCATAGTGACCCTATAGGACAGAATAGAACTGCCCCACAGTTTCCAAGGAACACCTGGCGGATTCAAACTGCAGACGTTTTGGTACGCCACCAGGGTTTCCCTGGGCTGAAGAGGAACTTCATGTTCAGCAGTGCACATAGTTATCAACTCCTACTTGAGAAAATGGAACATACATGAATATTGAATTCTTTTTTACTTTGGATTATGAAAGATTCTATTACCCCAGAAACAAAGCAGTAACGCAAATTTTCTATTTCCTTCGCTCAATTATAACTACAAAGTTAGCTGGCACAGTAAATAAATCATTACATCAACTTCTAAATCTGAAAACGTTTATTTAAACAGGACAACTGTATTGAACAAAACCAGTTTGGGGGAAATCAGTTGTTTACTAATTAGTTGAAAATAACAATATCTGTTTGAAAAATACATCCAACAGAGTGCTGTAGAATTCGATGCAAACTTCAGTCCAGCTCTGTGAACTTGGTTTATGTTCTCTCATAAATTCTGGTGGAAGTGATGTCTTTCATGATGCATTCCTAGATACAAATGAAGTTCTTGGTCAATCACTGGACTAAAACAATGGACGTATTTATTCAGTCTCCCCCAGTGTTGAGAAGGAAATGATATTCATTATTAAAACATTTGTTGTGGGTGCCTCTATAACTGATATTGCAATAAGTTAGGAAGATAAAAAGACCACGAAGATATGTCATCCTCCCAAGGAGTCTTACAATCTACACGGTGAGGAAGAAACACGTAGTGCAATGTGTGTGGTACATGCACTGATGGAAATAGGCTCAGAGTACTAGAGAGGCATCGGGGAATTCTTCCTGAGGGATGGCATCCCTGGGCTGAGGTTAAAAGCATGAGGAAATTGCCAGAGTGCAAACATGATCTCAATAAAATCAACTTTTTATTTTATGTAAGCAAAAACCGTTTTCTGTTCTTTAACCCGTTGCTGTCGAGTTGATTCCGACTCATAGCTAGTGACCTTATGGAACAGAGTATAACTGCTTCACAGAGTTTCCAAGGAGTGGCTGGTGGATTCGAACTGCTGACCTTTGGGTTAGCAGCCATAGCTCTTGACCACTGTGCCACCATGTTTTCCATCTGTTCTTTAGGTAGACCAATGATTGACAGGACCGAGCCATAGGGTCTAGAATTAGGTAGCTGGAAGGTACTCACCACCACCAGTTTGTCGTCCACTCGTTTTCTCTTAATGGTGGTTGATTTTCCATCCCACTTCTGCACGTGTACCAGAGCACCCCCATCTAAGATTATGATGCTCTGCAGGCACAAGAAAAAACGGTAAAATTTCAATGTGATGGTGGATAGTCAAGTAAGGAATATGGTACTTTTGTTCGAGGAATATTTTGTGGTCATTGGTAATTTTAAATGACCAGAGTATATTGCAACAAGAAAAAAATAAGTGTAGAAAACAGCAGAATACCAACTTATATATATATACACACACACGCATTATGACTAAAGTTTTACATAAGCATGCATTAAAAAAATATTGTAAAGGAATGCAGATAATTAATACATTTTTGTTGAGATGGTAGCCTTATGGGTGATTTTCTCTCTTTTTTTTTCCCCCTTCCACTCTTTTTTTATTATTATCTAACATTCCTATGATACTTATTCACTTCAAGTATTCTGTTTATGGTATGACATATAAATTGTTAATAATTTTTCAAAACTTAAGGACAACTTCATAAAAAGAGGAAAAAATCACCAACTACATATTGAAGACAACATAGTTTAAGTTGATTATTAAGAGATCATTGCCTGTGGTAGAACAGTTTCCCTCCTTTTATTGCAAAATGGTTTCTTGCAGACAGCCGTCATTTGGAAACCAGTGGTTACTCTGTACCAATTCTTTATTCCTCACCTTGACTTTCCTGTCATCTGCAGTGATTTCATCAAATTCCTGACCCAGTTTGAAGGAAATCTCAGTATTTTTAAAGGTACTTTCTGACCTAATAGTGATCACATCCCCATTCACACTGATGATCAAGTTGGGTTTGGCCATGCCACCCACTTTCCGGGTGGCAAAGCCCACTCCTACAGTTAGGAAAAGAAAAGAAAAGAAAAAAAAAGTCAGATTTTACTTTCATTCTCACGTCTATAAGTGTGTGTGTGTGTGTGTGTGTGTGAAGAAAGGGGAAAGACACCATGGAGTTTCTTAAAAGCCTGATTTAAACAGTTGCTGCAAAATAGGTAAGCATGCTTAATACTCAGGGGAAGCCCCGGGGGACGATAGGGGTAGGCTCATTTTTTGAGCTTCCCTTTCTCTGGTTCTGGATGTAACTCATCAAGAGGCCCATTGTTAACTTTCATCAAGAATCTGTACAAAGGTTAGGTCCATCTGGAATAAGTTTAAAAAAAAAAAAAAGTCACCACACTCTCAAACTGTCTCAACCCATTAGGGCAGCCACTGTCATTTTACTCAGTTCATGAAATACTTGAGACACTTCAACTTTACCTTCTTAGATAATTAAAAAAAAAAAAAAGAAAAAACTGTTGCCAATCGAGTCGATTCCTACTCATAGTGACTCTATAGGACAGAGTAGAACCACCTGCTCCATAGGTTTTCCAAAAAGTGGCTGATGGATTCGAACTGCTGATCTTTTGGTTAGCAGCCATAGCTCTTCACCACTGTGCCACAAAAACAATCAAATCCACAGTAAAAGAGAATTCTTAACAGAATTCTTTTTTTTTTTTGGCCAATATAGCGTCAATCAGTTCAAAGAATCTATTTCGGGTAGACGAGAATTGTATTTTATAGTGTTTGCTGCCAATCTACTTTCTTGGCTTCTTTTCCAGTTATTTTCTTACTTATTTAGGTTAATTTTTCTGAAAGGCAAAATGTTTCCTACATTCATACTATTTTAGAATGGTCATACTGTTCCCAATAAATAGTAGGAAATATTAGAGAGGGGCTGGACATGAGCTATGAAAACTTGAAAATTTAAGCAATGGCAATTTTAATAAGTTTAGAAACCAACATTTTCATTCCCATTCACCTAAGTTGCAAATTTCTCTCTCTTCTTGTTATTAAGAAGAATATAACCTGTGTAAGTTTTGGGATGAAAAATTTACAGCCTAACACTGACAGTGGTAACTTGGTGTGACTGCATGTCATACAGAATTTATGATAGTCGTAGACGTGCTGAATGTTTACATATATCTCAGCTACTTCTTTGACTAAGGACTACTTATGGGTATTGAAGATTAAAAATAGAGGGGAGACCGGGAGAGATATATGGAGCAAAACAAGTGATGCTACAGCTTTGATTTAGCTCCCTATCTAAAAAGTGGCCCCAGGTGGGAAGACCATGTGCTGCTTCATCAAGTTCTGACTCTGCTACAAAATATAACATCAAATATATGAAGTGAGTCAGGTTAGTGAAAGGACACTGTGCTTGAAGTCAAGCAGCACATTCTACTTCCGGAAGGTTCTACCATGGCAAAAATCATACTCCCCGATTCTTTGACTCTGTCCTCATGGATGAAGGTGATACCTGTCCACCCATCATCAGTTACAGCAGCCTATGGTTTACCTGATTTCAGGAAGCATCTTACTGTCTGTAATTACTATCCGTACTTTAAATTTTAGGAATTTAATGATTAATATTAAAAGTATAAAATGTTTTTAAAATAAATAAGAGGTCCCAAATCCTGGCATTACTATTATCTGCATATATTAGTTTACTCAATCATGCTAGCTAATATTCTGGAAAGTTAGGTTTCAGTCATGGTGAAGTCCTTGATTTCCCTCTTGCCTGTAAGTAAGAAAAACAGTAGTTACAGACAAGCAAAATATATACTGTATAAGCTAGGAGATGGTTAAGTCTTTTGAGATTTAGTAATTAAATTCTAAACTCTAATAAAAATACTGTATAAATATCCCTCCCCAATTTGTTACCCTTGTATCAGATTTTACCATGTACAGGAGTACAGGGAGGAGGGCTTTCAGGGTAGGAGCTGCCCGAGTGAGAACCCACATGCCTACTCCCTTGCTTTACTTTCTTAATTATCTGGGAAACATTCACAAGCAATATAACCCCAAACCCATTGCCGTATAGTTGATTCCGACTCATAGCGACCCTATAGGACAGAGTAGAACTGTCTCATAGAGTTTCCAAGGAGCACCTGGTAGATTTGAACTGCTGACCTTTTGATTAGTAGCTGTAGCACTTAACCACGACACCACCAGGATTTCCAGGCAATGTAAAGAGAATCTAAAAAAGTAAAAGCCTTCTTTGTCAAAGAGGAGGTATTATGTGTGTAATGTTCTCCTTTTTTACTGCTCAACAATTCTAAGTCATTCCATGTAATTTCTAGTCAAAGAAGTATTTAAGTCCTTTAAGAAACATTTTCTGAAAGTAAGATTTTGTCGCCCATGAAACAACCACACATTTTAATGGACTGAACATTAAAGCAAAAAAACAAACAAAAAAAAAACAGGGGAACATACATTTAGTAAAACTTTTAAAAAGCACCTCTGTTAAGGTGGGAAATACAATGTTTTCTGTTTCAAATGAAAATTAATGCATCCTGTGAAATGAATATGCCTTTACTTCCAAGTTATTGTTTAGTTCATTGCAAGAGAGAATGAAAGAAAAACAGGCAAAGAGCCAGGTACACCAAAGAAAACCAGGTTTAGCAATTAAAGTAAAAACTTGCCGTTTTTATAGACCATAAAAATTCTGTTCAGACCTTTTTTTCATATCATTTTACCTTAAGAAGTATTAGTTCCGGCTTTGGTCCAGAATGTTTCTAGAAACAAATGGTTCTCACTTAATATTTGTATAGACTCTATATAGGAAACAGCATTTTCATATCTGGCCAGTGCTTCCAGAATGAAAAACACAGCCATACACCCTTTCCGCCTAGAGAAAAAGCTATAAATCCAGTCATCGCACAATGCATTTGCTTACCCACTTCTTTCATGTATTCATCAAAGTTTTCACTGGAGACCAGTTTCCAGGTACCTACAAATGCATCACACATTTTGTGAGCTGCCTACAATTATGCTTCAAGGTGAGAAGGTAGCTGCAGCTTTCAGGCTATGATTCTCATGAGTACAGATAACTTCCTTTTAAAGATGTCCAGAACATGTGATCTTGGGAAGGACCAACTGGGAATGAAATCACAACATTTCCTTCATTACTGACCTCTGTATTTTTCCCTCTGAGTCATGCTTTTAATAGAAATTTCTCAACTTTGGTTCTCCCTGGCAAATGGTCACTGTACTGAAAGTACAATTATTTTTAACCATTAAAGAATATTTTAAACATTCCTGTTTTGAACATTTAATGCTTGGTACTTTGAATTTCTTGCTAGTTTCATGCATATTTATCCCAGCGTAGAGCTGGGTAATTGTCATGGGAGGAACTTTGACCCTTGGACCCCCTTTTCTTAAATTTTTTTATTAAAATTGCAATTCTGTGGTATTTCTTTTGAATTGAGTAACATGAGCTTCTTAAATAAGTGTAATGGCTCTTGGGGACAGTATTGTCTCAGGAATTACCTGGTAATTAAAACAAAAAGAAACAATGGCATTTTAAACACCTCAAATTTCTAATTTCAAGTAACTTTGCATGAATAAAAAAATAATAAATTTAGTTCATCCACCGGGAGCCTGCACTATAGGTTAAATTAACAAATAATAATTTAACCTAACTCTTTCAATTCCCTAAATGAGAACATAATGATTTCCCTTAAAAAAATGGGTCCCAATCTTCATATTGAGAAAATTCATTCAGTTCCTGGAGCTATAGCATAAGCTCTAATGTATTCAGTTTCAGATAGCATTGCTTCACTTAAAAATCATCAGAAATGGTGTGATCACAAGCTATCAAACCTTTTTTTTCCTTCTTTTACGTGGTGACTAGCCTATGAGACTGCTTTTCGAAAGTAATCGTGGTTTCCAACCCCCACCCTCCATCTCAGAAGGATATATGTGATGGACACTGTTCTTATGTGGGACAAACTCCCACGAGCATAAAACTAAAATTTTGCAGGGTGATGAATCACTACTCTGTATAGCCACTGGACAGCAACGGCCGTGGACATGATTGATTTGCAGATCTATCTAAATACCCCAGAAGCTTCCCAGAAATGTCTGGAGCAGGGCATTACGTAAAGGACAGGATGTTTGAAGGCAAGCAAGTGGCTACAAGGGGTTAATAAAGTTGGGCTACAATAGTAACTTTTAATTGTCACGTTTGTTAATGGCCCAGGAATAATGTCCACCCCCCTGGGACTGTTGCATAGATACACACATATGGATTATGTACAATTCCTGGCAGACTTGTTATTACAAATTCTTCTCATTCCCATTGAATATACTCTTTCACATGGCAAGTGAATAAAAATTATGGTCTTAATACAGGGATAACTTTGAGAATGTTCTAAATTATAACTGGTCCACTTTGTAAAATATTTATTGATGCTTTATTTTTAGTACTAAATTGCTTTGGGCCAATTTCAAATAATGATTACGGACCCATGTACTGAAATTAAGCATATTATTTGGTCGTGTGTGGCTCATAAACATTTGAAATGTGGCTGGCATGACTGAGAAACTGAATTTTTAATTTTACTTAATTTTTATTAAAATTTAAAAACAACCCTGGATTCAGTTACCGGAAAAGTTTTGAAATATGTCCGGAAGAACTTGGGTATGTGAATCTACTTTTTTCTACAGCAAATTTTGTGAAATTTAAATATAGGTCAAATCTTTCAAAAGGAAATTTAGAGTCTGAATTGTGATGTGATGTTAAGTGTAAGCTACACACCAGATTTTGAAGATAATATGAAAAAAATAAGTACAATATCTTATTGAATTTTTTACATTGCTTGTATGTTCAAATGAAGATACTATATATATGCATATAGGGTTAAGTACACTATATTACTAAAATTAATTTAACCTGTTTTACTTTGTAACTTGTCTACTAAAATTTTTTAGATTACATATGTGGCTTCCATTATATTTCTGTTACACAGCGCTGTTTTAGAGCATCATAGTGACAGCAAGGTTTATCTTTTTATTCAACATGTGTGTCAGGCGTTGTGCTAGCCATTGAAGAGTCAGCAGTGAGGAGCCATACCAGGGACTTGCTTGCTCTCATGGAGCTCACATTCTAGTGATGGAGAAGATAATATATAAGGACACAAATAAACTAATTACAGGTAGTAATGTCTTTCAGAGAGAGCTGAACAAGGTAATCTGACTTAATGACTACTGTGAGGGTAGGCAGCATTAGATGGGGAGGACCAGGAAGGTTAGTCAAAGGAGGAGGACACTTGAGCTGACATCTGAATGTCGAGAAGACAGCCACAGGAAGACAAGGGAACAGAGGGCTTCAGGCAGAGGCAATAACAGGGGTTGCTGGTTCGGTTTCTGTTTAGTAGTTTCCCCAAACATGGCCACCCACAGTATCTGTAAACCATCACAAATGTAAAGATATTTGGTCCTGGTGGGCAGAATTCAAGTTCCATTGAGGCAATGGCTTCTGTCTAGATGTGTTCACTGATGGATGCCAAGTAACTGAATGTTCAATAAATGTCGTGAACGAAAAAAAATGCATTAAGAAAACTCTAATTAGGTAGGTTAGTGAGAGAGAGTCCACCCATACTCCTACAAAAATACTTCAAGAATATTTCTGTGGGCCAGTAGCATCAGGTTCATACGTGCACATACTGAATGCCTGATCATCACTGGAGAATCGGCGTATTTTGAGATTTTAGACACAACCACTAGCTCCTTTAATGATTTAATATTAATAACAATAATAGTAATTTAAGGGTCTTGGTAACTCAAGTATTAATGAAAGCATTAAGATGTGAGAGGGTAGTTGAGCCCACATGAAGGAATTTCATGTTATCACTTGTGTAAAATAACAAAATAAGCTTGGCAGAGTTACTTACCTGAAGGAATGTTGTTGTTAAGAGCAGCTCGATTTGTGTTCTACATGCATTGGCTGTCCTGTGGAATGCTAATATTCTTCCTACATGCAAGTCCACTAAGTTATGTCTCAAATAGGTAGAGAGTTCTCCCTGGACAATAAACCGTCCAGAAATTGAATGCAATGGCTCAAGCCTCATATTTTATGCGTGTATTTCTGCACTATAACCAGGGCTAAAAGTTAACAGCTTAGTTCCTGCAAAAACTCTTTGCTTCAGTCCCTAAGATGGGAGTCTTGCTGACATGGATAAGATGAAATGTTACCTCATCAAATTATCATCTTTCAGGACAATGTTGATGGACTGCTGTGCAAATAATGCAGTGCAAAATAAGGAGAATCACACACAAGAAAATTCAATAACAGCTAATGATGATTTACAAAAACCTTAGCGGTCATCTTTTCTTGAAGACGAATAGAAATTACACTATTCACATTTGCAAACATAGTGTCATTGTGTACAGTCCACTCTGGCAAATAATTTTCACAAAATCTTTTTTGCAAGCCTACTATGTCCAAGGAATTCCTGAGTGGTACAAAAGTTTTATGTGCTCACCTGCTCACTGAAAAGTTGGCGGTTCCAGTTCACTCAGAGAAGTGTGGGAAAAAAGTCCTAGCTATCTGCTTCCAAAAAATCAGCCATTGAAAACTGGACACATTTAAAAAAAAAAACAACTCTATGAGTCCAGTTCTACTTTGTTATGCATAGGGTGGCCATGAGTTAAAGTAACTGGTTACTACGTCTATGACACTTGGCTGGGTGCTGTGAGGGAATGATTTCTGCCTCTCTATAATGATTCAAATTCTCATCCTAGCTACCAGTCTGAGACTAATGTAAAATATAAAACCTCATTGTATTTTGCTTTGATAGTCATCTTGATATGAGCGTTTTTTTTGCATAAGAGGCAGTTGCTGCTCTCCTGATATTTTTACACTTTTTGCATCTTTTATTAGCATATAATGTGTGCAAGAAATTCACCCCATTCTGAATCTCACTCATTCTTATTTTTCCTTCCCCCATCTTGAACTTTATCCCCTCCATGACTTGAAGTTCCCCAGCACCTTGCTCATTCATTAAATATTTGTTGGATTAATGGAATAATTAATAGAAGGAATGAGATATGGTATAGGCTACATAACCTTGCTTAATCCTTGTGTATGAGTTTTAAATCAAGAAAGCCACAGACTCACATCTTAAAAAGATGACCATAGTGATGTTAGGCAGGAGGAATTATAATGGACAGAGTGGGCAAACGGAAATCAGTTACAAGGCAAGAATTCAGAGATGGTGAGGGACTGAGCAAGGGTAAGGGCAGTGAGACAATGGAAAAGCAGAGGAAGAATTTGAAAAATGATATAGAATGGTGTTATGGGTTGAATTATGTCCCCCCAAAACTGTGTGTAAATGGTGCAGTGGTTCAAAGCTAGGCTGCTAACCAAAAGTTTGGCAGTTCAAATTCACCAGGCGCTCCTTGAAAACCCAACGGGGCAGTTCTACTCTGTCCTACAGGGTGGTTATGAGTTGGAATTGACTCCACAGCATTTTTTTTTTTTTAATACACGTAGATGTAATCTCATGTGGGATTAAGGTTTTCTTTGTCATGTTAATGAGGCCGTATCAGTGTAGATCATGTTTTAAACCAATCATTTTGAGATATAAAAAGAGCAGATTAGGCACAGAAGCAAAGAAGCACAAATGGAGAAAGACTGATGCCATGTGGAGCTCACCAAGGAACCAAGGAAGAGAAGCTGACAGAGACTGAGGGTTTTCCCCAGTGTGGGCAGAGACAGCCTTCCTATAGAGCTGACACCCTGAATTCCGACTTTTAGCCTTCTCAACTGTAAGAAAATAAATTTCTGTTTGTTAAAGCCACCCACTTGCTGTATTTCTGTGATAGCAGCATTAAGAAACTAAGACAAAGGATATACTAAGAGCCTTCCTTTTTGGAGGAGGCTGGTACTAGAAACAAGGTTCACGCCGTCTAATACTGTAGCTTCTAGTCACAAATATTCAAATAGAGCATACAAATACACACGGCAGAGCCATGGGGAGTGGGCCTTGTTGACTAAAACCTTCACTTTACTTGGGTGATGTGGAGATTGGGGAATGTGGTCCCAGACTCTCAGCACTGACTGGGGACAGGCCCTGTCATGTGCCAGTGGTTTGCTTTGCACTTTGCTCCACTATGGATGGCTTCCATGGAATGCATCCCTCTGACCTTTGCCCGTGTTTGTTTCTTTTGAGAAAAAGGAAATTGAAATGTTTTCTGACAATTTTTAAGTTGAAGAGGAAACATATCCAATCTCCAAATAATAAGGAGCAGAGACAAAGCCATGACAAGAGGGCATGTTTTCATAGCATGTGTGAAGTGGGTTAGCTCAGGGCTCTTGAAGAGGCTCACCTTTTATTTGAAGTAAAGTTCTTTTATTAATGCATTATTTTTACCAATGTTTTGGCCTTTTGGTGGAGTTTTAAGATGAGACCCTGAATGGAAATTTAGGCATTTGTAAATTTTACTCGGTTCTTGGCCCCACAGATTAGTGGGAACAATTAGTATGATAATTGTTTTAAGTTTCCTATCCCAGGCTTAAGAGGCAAAGTAAAGGTAACCCTGTATTCGTGTGTGTATAATTCATTGCACGTATGTTCACAGTGACTGATCATTGACTCTTTGACTTCAAAATGGCAACAGTTTTGGAAAAAAAGGTGAAGCCAGTAGGCTAATTACAGACTTGCGTTGTGCCTTGAAGCCTGTTGCATAACTCCTTTACTTGTTCTTTTACTCATAAACGGAACTCTTCACATATAGTTGAGTAGGTGCAAGTAGGAACCAACAAAAGAGTTGGAAAAGGTCTTTCTGAACGAAAAGAGTGTTCAGCTTCATCTTTACTTAGTAAAGCAAGCATCATTATGAAGAATTGACTGTGGGCAAAAGGAAAAAAATCAACTAGGAAAACCAGAAAAGGGTTAGACAAAGGAACCAGCTGTGATACCAGAAGACATCACCAAGAAAATGTCTTGGAGGACAGACAGAAACACATGAACACAACACACACACCCAAGTTTGTTCTCTTCTTGTGTTCACCTAACATTAGGTTCTTCCCCTTCTAATTCTTAGCAACAAAAGCTCTTCACATGTGGGGATTGTGTGTTATTGGTCCTTATATAGCCTTGGTTAGTATTATGATTGACACATGGTAGTTCTTTACAGCCTTTTATTGAATTGTGAGGAAATCAGTCAAATTAATTTAGATCACATTAAGGCATAAATAGCAGCTAGCATCGTAATGCTACTAGAAACATTTGCATGTTAAAGGGAGATCCTGATTAACCTCCAAAAATTATTTATGACAGAGTCTAGGGAAAAATTTCAGGTGTGTGGAGACTATATCTTCAGGCAGAAGGACCAGCCTGGCCCCTAAAATTGTAGTAGGATGTAAACTGCTGCTTTGGTGTGCTCTTTTCAATCCACAAGGAATGAGCACTCTGTGCCTCTTCCAAACTGTTATTTGTACCTTCGTCTTCACCAATTCCAGCTCACTTACCTTTTAGATGTTTTTAAAATTGCACATATATTGTGTAACTTAAATTACAGAGATGAAGCTAAAGGAAAAGTCCCAGTCACTCCACTTGATGTTGTAGCACAGGAATGACTAAAACAGGATGGGAAAGGGCAAATGATCAGCTGTTGGGGGAAGCAGGTAGAGACAAGCAAGTAATAGTATGGGGTCATAATGATTAAAAGTAAAGAATCACAGAATACCATGGGAATAAGGTGCTTTATGCAGCCTTGATCAGAGTGGAGAGGTGTTGAGAAAAGAACCTAACCAGATTAAGGAATCCAAATTAAGACTGAAGGATGGGTTAGAGCTGGACCGGGGAAAGCTGTGTGTGAGAGGAGAGGGAACAGCTAGTGTGGAGGCCTAGGGAGCCAAGAGGGAGCCTGTATCTTATACAAAATGGAGAGGTGTTCAGAGTGGCTAGAGTATGGAGTATGGGGGGATGATTGAGAATTAGGCAGAGGTCAGGGTATGCAGGGCCTCACAAGCCAGGTTGACCTTTTTGGACTTATCCTCAGAGCCATATGGAATTCCTGAGGAATTTTAATCAGGGTAGTTAACATGGTCAGAGTCTAGTTTTTCCAAAATTATTCTGACCGAGGTATGGAAAATGGATTAGGATGGGAGTTGGGGACTGGTGGAAAGATTTGGAAATAAAAACTACTCATAAATACCACCATTCAGAGATTACCTGAGAACATTTTGATAGGTATCCTCCAGGCATCTTTGTACATATAATTGCATGGTAAAATCTGTGAAAGCCAGAACCTGTGTAAGGCGGAAATCTGGCAGAGAAGGAAAACTGAAATATTTTCCACTAAAAATGAGGGATGGAAAAGTGGTAAGACTGCATCCTGTCAAAGGCAGGAAACTCACGAGACCCGGAAAAACAAGACAGTTCCATCGAGTTCCAGCTGTCACAGGTTTCACTGCAGTATCTCTTAAATGGCGTGATATTCTACTGTACTTTGAAACTGACTTTCTTACTTCACAGAATATTTACAAAATTTGTTGACCATCTACTATGCATCAAGCGCTCTTCTAGGTAGTGGGGATACAACTTTAGACTATGAACATCATTCTGAGTCAATAATTATATTCCTTCCATATCATTTTTAATGACCCTAATGTATTCCATTGAATGCTGTATTGTAATATAAGTAACCTACAACAGTAAGTCATTTGGTAGCTTCCAGTTTTTTCGCTATGATAGACAACACATCAATGACTATCATTACACAGGTATAATGACACGTTTCTGATGACTTCCTTAAGATACATTCTTGGAAACCTTGGGTCAAATGACTAGATATTTGAAGCCTTTAAAAATTCACTGCTACATTTCTCTTCAGAAACTTTATACCAACTGACAATCTTATTTTGTATGGATATATGGCCTAAAGAAACGTTCAAACATTTTAAGGTTCGAAAATGCCTGATACAGTTCACAATATTTAAAAATGAGAGAGGACCTTCAGAATCTGTGTTTTTTTATTTTTGACTCAAGAAAATAGGAACTGGATAGACATCTCTTTCTGAAGAAATAGAGGAAATAGGTAGTATCAGGCATCCCTCTTCTAAGATCCCGCAATATACGATTATCTTTCTGACCTCTAGTCTGAACTGTTCAGTGGAGGGGCTATGCATTTTGAGCATTTCTGGCAAGTAGTAGGCAGCTTTTAGTTCATAGTAGGCACTTAAAAATAATGTTTGCGAGAGAAGAAAAAAGAAGAAGAAAGTTCAGAGAGGAGGAGGAATAGAAAAAGCAGAAGGAGAAAAGGATAAAAGCAAAGAGGGAGGAAGGGAAAGAGAGAGGGCATAGTTAGGATAAATACACGGGTACCCTGAGGTTGCAGAGAAAGTGAGAGCCATGTGCTAAAGTGAACGTTCCAGATAGCAGCAGATGCCACAACAGGCACAAACGGTGATTTGATGTAAATAAAGACACAGAACATGAGCAGTTTGAGACAGGAACAACTTCCATTACAAGGGAACACTGAGTATTTTTTCTGGGAGGCACTGTTGCTGTGAAACCTCCCCCACCCCCACCCCGTGAACTCTGATCTAGTAAGGAAAGTACAAATGTCAGACATCTGTGAATTCTATTTGCCATCTGGGTGTTAACTTCCCTCTTGACGAAAATCCTTCCGTACTGGGTGAAATGTGCATTCCTCCAAATCTGGGTATGATTACTGTGCCTGCTACAAAATTCTCTGACGGTCAGGCTACACAGTAAAGATACCGTCGTTCTTAATAATTTTGTCATTATGCTAAAATTTTTATTTAGTGAACACCAAGGTATCTGTGACATTTTCGTAGGTTGCCTTATAAATTGGGTAATAGAAAGATCCACAAACTCTGAAGTTAAAAGACGTGTTGAAAATCTGTGTCCATTATTCACCAGCTTGTGACCTTTGACAAGCTAATAAATTTCTGTGACACTTGGCTTTCTCGTCTATAAAATTGGAAAACTAGATTTCATGGTTACTGTTTAATTATGAATCTTGAATGTCAAGTATTTTGCATGTTGCCTAGCATGTACTTACATATGGTTACCTAGCATACACTTCTCTCAATATGTGGCTGCTAGTTTAGTAGTTAGGAAACCCTGCTGGTGTAGTGGTTAAGTGCTACGGCTGCTAACCAGGCACTCCTTGGAAACTCTATGGGGCAGTTCTACTCTGACCTATAGGGTCTCTATGAGTCGGAATCGACTCAACGGCAATGGGTTTTTTTTATGGGTAGTAGTAATGATAACAATGATACAGTCCCAGAAGACAATCCAGACCACTATATACTTGGGAGTGTGAGTCCCAGGCTGAGAATAATTGAAAAATTTTCTTTGATACAAATTAGCCTTATTCAGAGTCATCTTTCATCTAAGAACTTTCAAAATGTTGAGTTTTTTCCCAGCAAAGCTTTTTGAGTGCAATTTTTGTCTTTGAGACCAATCTCAATTATAGAAATTCGTCAAATTCAAAATGAATTTTCTTGACATCCATGACTCAGAACAAGAATTTCTTTGGTCTAGAAAAGGCCAGGTTAATCCTCTCTTCCTCTCACTGTGAAAATATTTCCCCCCCCAGTGGGAATATTTTTAAGTTTTTTTTTTTTTTAGTATATGCTATTGTTGTTAGGTGCCATCAAGTCAGCTCTGACTCATAGCGACCCTATGTACAACAGCACAAAACAGTGTCCGGTCCTGCGCCATTACCAAAATCGTGTCTTGCATCTTTTGAGTGTCTTGCATCTTTTGAGTGTCTTGCAACTTGAGGGGCTCATCTTCAGGCACTCTATCAATGTTCCACCGCTATTCATAAGGCTTTCACTGGCTAAATCTTTTCAGAAGTAGGCTGCCAGGTCCTTCTTCCTAGCCTGTCTTAGTCTGGAAGCTCAGCTGAAACCTGACCACCACGGGTGACCCTGCTGGTATTTGAATACCAGTGGCATAGCTTCCAGCATCACAGCAAAATGCAAGCCCCCACAGTACAACAAACTGACAGACACATGGGGGAGAATAATACATGCTCGATACCAAAACTCAAATGATATAGATACAAAGAAGAAAGCGATCATTTCACTCTCCAGAGATCATCATTTTAATGATTCCATGAATATCCTTTGAGTCTATTTTCTATGCATATAACCAAAAACCTGTTCCTGAGGAGTTGATTCTGACTCACAATGACCCCATAGGATAGAGCGGAACTGCAAAGAGCAGCTGGTGGATTCGAACTGTTGACCTTTTGGTTAGCAGCTGAGCTCTTAACCACTGCACCACCAGGGTTCCTTCTATGCATATGTTGTTATTGTTAGGTGCCATCGAGTCGGTTCCAACTCGTAGTGTACAACAGAATGAAACGCTGCCCAGTCCTGCACCATCCTCACAATTGTTGTTAAGCTTCAGCCCATTGTTGTAGCCACTGTGTCAATCCATCTCATTGAGGATCTTCCTCTTTTTCACAGACCCTGTACTTTACCAAGCATGATGTCCTTCTCCAGGGACTGGTTCCTCCTTCTAACATGTCCAAAGTATGTGAGATGTAGTCTCGCTATCCTTGCTTCTAAGGAGCATTCTGGTTGTACTTTCTCCAAGACAAATTTGTTTGTTTTTTTGCAGTTCATGGTATATTCAATATTCTTCACCAACACCACAATTCAAATGCATATACAAACATACATATGTAATATTAATATAAATTTTTATTGAAAACATTGGATGATATGTCAAGTATGTACATGTAATACATACCTACTCTTCCATAACTTTCTTTTTCAGTCTTCACTTAGCATGTCTTTTCATGTCAGTAATATAAACATGTCTCTCTCTCTCTCCTTTTTCTTAATTACTGCCAAGTATTTTATTTGTATATGTGCCATATTTTAACCAATACCTCCACTGTTGGGAAGTTAATTCCTAGTTTTTCATTGTTACAAATGATATTTAAGTAAACATTCTTGCACATATATATCTTTGTCTACTTGTGTAAATATTTCTGTGGGTAAAATGCCTAGAGGTAGGATTGAAAAGCCAATGAATACATATATTTTAAACAAAGATTTACATTGCTGAATTGACCTCTAGAGAGGCGATTCTTTCTAAACCCCCACCAATCCTGAATGAGAGTACCTATTACCTCTCAATGGAACTAACTTAAAATGCGACTTGTTTTCAGTGGGATTTGTCATTTGAAATAGTCAAAATGGCATAAAGTAAGTAGGTAATAAAAGGTACACACTCAAGTGCTGGAGAAAAGAGCCAGAACCCTTCACCATTCCTGGTTCTTAGCAGTTACTAGTCGCTCAACACATGGGTGATGACAGGCTGAATATCTGACTGTCTAACCCAGATCATCAAGGGCCCACCTTAGGCAAGGTGAATAAGTTGAATGAGGAAATAAGTAGCATTATCTCCAAATATTAGCATTCATAGACTTCTGCCAAAAAAAAAAGCATGGTAGTGAAGAGTTTGAAGCAGCTTCTTTTGAGAAGGCTTAGGGGAAATGGTTGGACCTCTTCAATTTCTAGCCAGAAAAAGGTAGAGTGTACGTTTCCAGTACAATACTTCAATGCATATTTTATCTACTTTCTAAATAATTAGTCATGAAAATTACTTTGACTATACTTTGGTCAGGGAGTGGTTAAGAGTTCAGCTGCTAACAAAAAGGCAGGGAGTTCAAATCCACCAGCTGCTCCTTGGAAACCACATGGGGCAGTTCTACTCCATCTTATAGGGTTACTATGAATTGGAATCATCTTGACGGTAACAGGATTGGTTTTTGGTTTCTATACTTCGGTTTCCCTGGTGGCGTAGTGGCTAAGTCCTAAGGCTGCTAACCAAGAGGTTGGCAGTTCAAATCCACCAGGCGCTCCTTGGAAACTCTATGGGCAGTTCTACTCTGTCCTATAGGGTCGCTATGAGTCGGAATCGACTCAACGGCAGGGGGCTTGGTTTTGGTTATACTTTGGTTATAACTACTCTCTCAAGACCAGTCAAAACCTTACAAAGTGTGATTTTCTCCTTTGTGCCTTCTTGTGGATAGTTCAGAATTTACAGATAGAGGTAATTTTCTTCATTTGTTAGTGTAGAAAATAGGTTTGATCTATTATGATATATTGTGTTATGAAAAGACTTACTGTTATTCTACTTTGCTTAGAATGCTTGTACTCTTAAGTGTTTATATATCATCAGTATTAGAGAGTGCCTTACACATGCTAAAGACTGTGCTGCATGAAGGAGTTTATTAGTCAGGAAACTTGGTAGACTGATTCAACCAAGTGCAAATCTGCAATAAATATATATAATGATTATCAAACCTGCATTTAAATAGTACAGAAGCTCCTTTAACCTGGAAATAAAGAGAAAAATCTAGCATAAAATCGAAATTCAAAATCAGGAATCTCTCAGTTGTGTTTCCTAACATTATGGTTTCCTTGCCTAAGAGTGCACCATTGGGACCATTTTTTCTTTTTCATGAAACCTCTCCATGGTTGCATACACCATGAAGCTGCCTCATGATCATTAGTACTGCACAGAGCAAGGAATTCTACCAAGAATAATTTGTTTTGCCTACATAAAGACATGAGCCGTTCTTCAAAGGCCTATCAAGGAACACAAATGCTGAAAAACTCCTTTGAACATCTCCGTTAAAAATTGCTGCTGGTGTTAAAAATATTGGTAAATAAAAATCCAGTTAAAACAAAAACAAAAACAAAAAATCCAGTTAGCAACAGCTTTATCTAATACAATTAAATTGACCTCCTTGATTATTTCGGAGTAGATTAGCCACTGCGTATGTGTGTGAATTTTTTATTTATTTTATGTGTGTGAAGAATCACAGTTACTTTGACATGAATAGATTTTTAAAGGATTCCCTTTATCTCCTGTTTCCTCCTGAAGGAATCATTTAATGTTTTGGTAAAAATTTTGTGGAGGTTGTAAATTCATTTGCACATCGAAGCCTGTGCTTTGTCAAATAATCATCAGAGTTAAACTCCACATTTTTAGCTCTATATATTTGTGCTGTTGCTCCAAGGTACTCCCTGTAATATACTTATATTCCTTAGAAATTTCTAAATTATTTATTTCTTAAATCCCCAAAGAAAGGAGCTCTGGCTTAGGGAAAATATCTAATGTGAAGTATTTTTTCTTTTGCTCTGCCATAATGTGTTCGAGTTTTATAAAATGTGTTTCTTTCCCTTTCCTGGTTTAGTCAAAGGCAGGAATCCTCACCCTCTCAATAACATTAACAGACAAGATTATGAGCCTAAACATTCCCAATTATGCCAGCCTGAAATTTTCCTTCATTCAGTCTCTCTGGGGAATTGCTTTTTGATTGCTCTAAAACTTGTAAGCATTTATTCCAGCTCTTGCTCTTTGCCCTTATTTGCTTCGCCAAGCTCTGCAAATGTAATTCTTGCTTCCTCACAAATAGACCCAAGGACATTGTCCTCATTTCTTTCTAGATAGCTTTTTTCCCTTGTCCTTTGACATACTTCTGAGTTGCTCAGAACTACCAAAAATGGGCTATTTTAAATCAAGTCAGTGATACACTCTCAGTTCCCATATCCATGTATTCTATTCTGGTACATGTATTGTCTTTATTCAAAAATAACATTTACCACAAAATGGTATTCCAGAGTACAACACATGTATTTGATAGTTGCAAAGGTATTTGGAACATAAAACTTTAGCAAACAGGTGTTTTTAAAAGTATATTATTTCCTTTAATTGCTGGATTTTTGCCCAAGAACGTGACTTGGCAATGCAAATAATAATAATAAAAAAAAACCTGAGTATACAGAAGAAGACATATGATAACTTCACATAAAGTATATAGGCTGTACTTTTTGATGTTTTTAAGTTAAATTTCCAAAAATGTTCTTTTACCTCTCATGGAGTATAAAATATACTGTTGTTAAAAAGTTTACTACTCTTTATTGTCCTTCTAATTTCCTTAAATCATGGCAATTTTGCAGTAACACCAAGAAGATAACTAGAAAAAAAACCATAGAATTATGCCGCCGTCACTGATTTCTAATGAATTCTCACGATTTTACAGATAAGGAAATAGTGCCCCAATATTGATCTACAAATTCTATCAAAAAAAGTACAGTTGCCTTGGAAAACGGTTCGGCAGGTCCTCAAAAAGTTACACATGGGATTATCATATGCCCCATCAATTCCACTCCCAGATATAAAAACATGTGTTCAAACAAAAACTTCTACACCAACGTTCATAGCAATATTATTCATAATAGCCCAAAAGCAGAAATGACCCAAATGTTCATCAAGTAATGAACTGATAAACAAACCGTGATATAGCCATACAATGGAATATTACTAAGCCATAGAAAGGAATGAAGTCCGGATACATGTTACAACATGGATGAACCATGAAAACATTGTGCTAACCAAAGACCATATATTTGTTACATGATTCCACTTATATGAAATGTCCATAATAGGCAAGTTCGTAGAGAAAGTACATTAGTGATTGCCAAAGGCTATGGAAAGGGGAGGTGAATAGTGACGGTTTAATGGATACAGAGTTTCATTTTTGAGTGATGAAAATGTTCTTGAATTAGACAGTAGTGATGGTTGCATCACGTTGTGACTACACTAAAAACAGCTGAATTGTACAATTCAAAGTGATTAAAATGGTAGGAAAAATTAAAATGGTAACAGACTGTAGCAATGTAGAGTTTGAAAATAAGCAAGGTCAGAGACGTAGGCTAGCAGGCCTTGTCAGGTGGGGCTCCCTAGCAGGTAGCAGGGGCCCAGTGACAGGCTCTCTGTGGGACTCAGGCAGGAGGCTGGTTAACAAGGCCTAGGCACTAGGGGGTAAAGCAGGGATTTCACTGTTGATGCTAGTTTACAATGTAGGCACTGAGTCTCAGAAACAAGATAGAAACCCAATTACCCAACACTGATGCTCTGGACACTGGGCTATAAGGTCAGAGGGTGTGACCGTGCTGTCACAGAATGAGGACCCAGACAAAGCTTGTGCTTTCCTTGGACAGGACCAGTTCCAGGGCTAGAGGCAAGGTGAGACTCCAGGAAAGGATAAAGTGGCCTCCAACACAGGGAGACCCATAATGGATGACCAGGGCCCAAACAGGGCAAATAACAGGCACGGTTCACACCCTCCCTCTTCCTGATTAGACCTTTAAGGTTATATTTTTTTTTTCTGTGTATCTCTTCATATATGTGTTGTATTTTGCAACACTTTTGAATCTCACTGTTGAAGAACCAGTTGCCACTGTTCGTGCCTCCTTTTTGCCCTGTCCACAATAGAAATACTGTTCAAGAAACCCTTGCAAATAACTTTGTAATTAGCAACAGTCGTAAGAGTCCTTCCTGGAAAATTGGCTCTCAGAGTTACATCATTCTTTCAATAAATATTTATTAAGTGCCTACTGAATGCAAAGCATCTACTTCCAAGTTGGACAAACCTATCTTCTAACGCGTGCTTTCTGTTTTTTTTTTTTTTTTAGGTAGTAACTATGTCTTACAGTGTTAGAAGGAATAAATGAGATAATTCATATAAGGCATAAAACCCAGAACCTTGAATAGTAATTAACTAATATATAATAGCAAACCCTGGTGGCGTAATGGTTAAGTGCTACAGCTGCGAACCAAAGGGTCAGCAGTTCGAATCTGCCAGGCGCTCCTTGGAAACTCTATGGGGCAGTTCTACTCTGTCCTGCAGGGTCACTATGAGTCGGAATCGACTCAACAGCAATGGGTTTGGTTTTTTTTTGGTTTTTATTATCACTTTTACTCTCATTAATATTAATGATAATAGTATTAAAACATGGGTACAGTCTATTGTGGGGGATGAACTTTAAAATAAATAAATGTAATATAAAGTAATAGGTCCTATGATACAGGTATGTACTTGATTCAAAGAGAATAATAGCTCCATGTGGAAAGTCATAGAAGCCATCACAGTATGAATCATGCTTTAGTTTAAGGGTGAAAGTTGAAGAGTCCACCAAGCAATCAAGAAAAGGATGTTGCAGGCAGGGGCTATTCATGGGATATAAATCAGCATAGATGATGAAGCTGGAAACGTACCAGGGGCCACATGACAAACAGCCTTTAGATTCTTTGCAAAGAAGTTTGGGTTTGGCCCGGGTAAATTGTTGGGACTGTTGGAAGATTTTTAAGCCATGGAGAAACACAATTTACCTTTCATAAAAATAATGCTAGCAGTAATACGGAAGTTGGAGCTGAATTTACACTGGAGAAAGGAAGGCAGGCAAGATAGGGAGATACTGAAATCAAGGAGGCCAGTTAGGAGCTGTTGACACAGATCAGGAGGGAGGTGAGGAGTCTCTGTCTGGTTCTGTGCCTTTAACCTGGGAGTTGCCCAGCACACCAGGTAGCCGAGCCCTGTCCCCCGACACTCTCTTCTCTACCCTTACACTCTCTTTGGCACTGGTGTGTCTAGACACAGGTAGACATGGTGTTTGAAGGACGTTTGGAAGTGAGGCTTGACAGGCAACTACTGAGCCTTTAAAATATGTCAAATTCTTTTTTCCCCACTGCCCCCTTTTTGCCAAGCTCTGAACAAAGCAGTGTCTCTTGGGTACAATGGCCACCTGCTTCAGAAACACCTTGGGTGATTACTAAAAGTGCATATTCCAGACCCTACCCAGCAATTAGGTCCCTGCCTGGCACTAACGATTTGTGCTCAACTACTAAAAAAAAAAAATTTTTTTTTTTTTTTAACTAACCGAGAGGTCGGCAGTTCTAACCCACCCAGCTGTGTCTCAGGAGAAAGGCCTGGTGATCTGCTTCTGTAAAGATTACAGCCAAGAAACCCTGTGGAGCAGTTCTACTCTGTAACACATGGGGTCGAGATGAGTCGGAATTGACGGTAATGGGCTTTTTTGTTACCCAGCAATCAGACTGTCTTGGAGTTAGACATAAAATATGCACTTTTGACCATCTCCCCAAGGGAGACTTTGAGAACCCTACAATAAATCACTAGGCAAAAGTGACTCTTAAATTTAACTAATCATTCAACTGGCTTGGGAATTTTTAAAATATAGCCTTCTAGGCCCTGTCCCTGTGCAGAGATCTGAAGACCTAGTGTTGATCGGGGAACCTTACATGACAAGACCACCTCTGGGCGTTTGGACGATTAGTCAGGTGTGGGAAGCATTAACCAATATTGTCTTCCTGGTAAATTACCCTTCTGCTGCTTGAAGAAATGATATAATTATTTCACAAACCTTTCCTGGTATAATTACAAAGGACTGGTGAATTGCAATTTTATTGAATTACTACAGAAAGATTTTGAAAAACAAAGAGCCACGGATCAAAGGGGAAGGTCCCTTTCACAACTTATTGCTATTAAGAGATGGCCTTAAGAAGAAACGGGTACAGATGACCACAGCACTTCTTAACTCTATGCTTTATAAGGTGCACATTGCGCAGAAAACAGCCTGACACAGAACAAAGAATTACCTTTGATCTAATCACTAACATCAGTGCCTTTTTCCGGTTCCCCTCTTATTTGCTTTAGGGATCTAGGGAAACTCCCTTTAACCATACAGGGCCTGTGTTTACAGTCTATAAAGCAAGGGTAATCATTTTCCTGCTTGCTGACCTGCCAGGGTATGTGAGTGGTATTGGGCCTGAAAAGAACTTAATTCAGCAATGGGCCTGCTTAGTGGGATGGGGTGATGGGGACAGGGGAAAAACTTTGGACAAAGCTGCTTAAATAGATTAGAATTATCAATTCTATACCAGTGATTTCCATACCTGGCCCCACATTAACATCACTTGGAAAGCTTAAAAAAAAAAAAAAAAATCCCTGGATCTAGTCCACCGTTTCAGAATCTAAGCCTAATGACCACAAGAGAAAGATTTTGTGCACCTTAAAATGAGATTAAGGAAATGAAGGGGAGAAAGAGTCCTGCAAAAACAGCACATTATTCCATCAGTTATCCCTTAAAACGGGTCTGGTTCCACTACGAATTTCATCCTGATTTAATGCATCCTCCATCATTGTATCTATTAAAGGTCTTTAAAAAAAAAAAAAATCAAACCAGTTGCCCTTGAGTTGACTCCGACTCATGGTGACCCCCTGTGTGTCAGAATAAAAGTGCTCCGTAGGATTTTCAGTGGCTGTGATCTTTCAGAAACTGGTTGCCAGGCCTTTCTTCTGAGGTACCTTTGAGTGGATTCAAACTGCCAACCTTTCAGTTAGCAGCTGAGCACTTATCTGTTTGCACTACCAAATGACTCCTATTAAAGCTCTTTACTTCACAAGAAACTCTATTAAATACATTGGAGGGAAATCTTACTGGTTTCTAAATGGGAATGATGAAAAATTGGTCTCAGAATATTTTTCAAGAAAGTAATGGAAACAGCTGAAAACTTTTCTTTAATTTACCCGGGTCGAACAAGTAGACAGGCGCCTAGCAAGAGACCTCTGAGGCACCTTCAAGTGCTAAAAAGGGTAAGCTTCTCCTGTGGTAAAATGTGAACCTCCTCACAATTCCTATTGTTTAAGCATTCATGTAAAGAGACTAGCACAAGGACACAGGTGAACAATCCTTTCTACTTATACAGAGAACAGGAACAGAATTTTCAGAGAAGCATAGGCCTGCCAATAATAAGGCTGTCCACCCATTTGACCTGTATATTCCAGAAAAGTCTGCAAAAGTTCCACTGAAGTCTAAATGGATTTAGTCCAGAATTATTAGGGAAGGATCAGTTCTATCTTGGGAGTCAAGACTTCACTGAGAAAGTTCTACTTGGGCTGAGTGTGGAAGGATGCATAGAAATTTTCCAGGTGAGGGGGAGGGTAAGGGCATTATGTTTTACGTTACGTTACGTTACGTTACGTTACGTTACGTTACGTTACGTTACGTTACGTTACGTTACGTTACGTTACGTTACGTTACGTTACGTTACGTTACGTTACGTTACGTTACGTTACGTTACGTTACGTTACGTTACGTTACGTTACGTTACGTTACGTTACGTTACGTTACGTTACGTTACGTTACGTTACGTTACGTTACGTTACCTGCCGTGGAGACAGTCCCAACTCACAGTGACTCTATGTACAACAGAACAAAACACTGCCCGGCCCTGCGTCATCCTCAAGATCATTGCTATGTTTAAGCCCATTGTTGCAGCTACTGTGTCAAACCATCTCAATAAGTATCTTCCTCCTTTTCGCTGACCCTCTGCTTTACCAAGCATAATGTCCTCCAGAGTTTGGTCCCTCCTGATAACATGTGCAAAGTACCTGAGACAAAGTTTTGCCATCCCTGCTTCTAAGCAACATTCTGGTTGTACTTCTTCCAAGATAGACATGTTCATTCTCCTGGCAGTCCATAGTATATTCAGTGTTCTTCACCAATACCATATTTTAACTGTATCAATTCTTCTTTGGTCTTCCTTATTTATTGTCCAGCTTTCACGTGCATATGAGGCAATTAAAAATACTGTGGCTTGGGTCAGGCCCACCAGAGTCTTCACGGTGACATCTTTGCTTTTTAACACTTTAGTGAAGTCTTTTGCTGTAGATTTGCCCAATGCAATACCTTGTATGATTTCTTGATTGCTGCTTCTACGGGCGTTGATTGTGGATCCAAGTAAAAGGAAATCCTTGACAACTTCAATATTTTCTCCATGTATCATTGTATTACTTATTGGTCCACTTGTGAGGATTTGTATTTCCTTTATGTTGAGGTGCAATACATACTGAAGGCTATGGTCTTTGATCCTCATCAGTAACTGCTTCAAGCCCTCTTCACTTTCAGCAAGCAAGGCTGTGTCATCTGCATATCACAGGTTATTAATGAGTCTTCCTCCAATCCTTATGCGGTTTTCTTCTTCATATAGTCCAGTTTCACGGATTATTTTCTCAGCGTACAGTTTGCTTGCATAAGTATGGTGAAAGGATACAACCCTGACACACACCTTTCCTGATTTTAAATCATGCAGTATCCCACCACTCATTTGTCAGTTTGTCATACCGTGGTGGCTTGTGTGTTGCTGTGATGCTGGAAGCTATGTCACTGGTATTTCAAATCCCAGCAGGGGGGTCACCCATAGTGGACAGATTTCAGTGCAGCTTCCCGACTAAGTCAGACTAGGAAGAAGGACCAGGTGTTCTACTTCTGAAAAGGATTACCCAGTGAAAGCCTTAAGAATAGCAGAGGAACATTGTCTGATATAGTGCCAGATGAACCCCTCAGGTTGGAAGGAACTAAAAACACACTGGGAAACAGCTGCCTCCTCAAAGTAGAATTGACCTTAATGACGCGGATGGAATAAAGCTTTCGGAACTTTTATTTGCTGTTGTGACATGACTCAAAAGGAGAAGAAACAGCTGCAGATATCCATTAGTAATGTAGAGGGTCAGTAAAAAGAGGAGGACCCTCAATGAGATGGATTGACACAGTGGCTACAACTATGGGCTTAAGCATAACAATGATCTTAAGGATGGCACAGGCTCGGCATTGTTTCATGCAATTGTACATAGGGTCACTATGAATTGGAACTCACATGTTGTTGCTGTTGTTAGGTGCCATTGAGTCGCTTCCGACTCATAGTGACCCTATGCAAAACAGAATGAAACATTGCCGGGTCCTGCGCCATCCTTACAATTATTGTTATGCTTGAGCTCATTGTTGCAGCCACTGTGTCAGTCCACTTCATTGAGGGTCTTCCTCTTATCCGCTGACCCTGTACTGTGCCAAGCATGATGTCCTTCTCCAGGGACTGAGCCCTCCTGACAACATGTCCAAAGTATGTATGAAAGATGCAGTCTCGCCATCCTTGCTTCTAAGGAGCATTCTGGTTGTACTTCTTCTAAGACAGATTTGTTCGTTCTTTTGGCAGTCCAAGGTATATTCAATATTCTTCACCAACACCACAATTCAAAGGCATCAACTCTTCTTCAGTCTTCGTTATTCTTTGCCCAGCTTTCACATGGATATGATGCAATTGAAAATACCATGGCTTGGGTTAGGCACACCTTAGTCTTCAGGGTGACATCTTTGCTCTTCAACACTTTGAAGAGGTCCTTTGCAGCAGATTTACCCAATGCAATCCGTCTTTTGATTTCTTGACTTCTGCTTCCATGGCTGTTGATTGTGGATCCAAGTAAAATGAAATCCTTGACAACTTCAATCTTTTCTCTGTTTATCATGATGTTGCTCATTGGTCCAGTTGTGAGGATTTTTGTTTTCTTTATGTTGAGGTGTAATCCATACTGAAGGCTGTGGTCTTTGATCTTCATTAGTAAGTGCTTCAAGTCCTCTTCACTTTCAGCAAGCAAGGTTGTGTCATCTGCATAATGCAAGTTGTTAATGAGTCTTCCTCCAATCTTGATGCCCCGTTCTTCTTCATATAGTCCAGCTTCTTATATTATTTGTTCAGCATACAGATTAAATAGGTACGGTAAAAGAATACAACCCTGATGCACACCTCTCCTGACTTTAAACCAATCGGTATCTCCTTGTTCTATCTGAACAACTGCCTCTTGATCTATGTAAAGGTTCCTCATGAGCACAATTAAGTGTTCTGGAATTCCCATTCTTCACAGTGTTATCCATAGTTTGTTATGATCCACAGCTGCAAACACCCATTAATAATCAGAACCTGGAATGTAAGAAGTATGAATCTAGGAAAACTGGAAATCATCAAAAATGAAATGGAACACATAAACATCGATATCCTAGGCATTAGTGAGCTGAAATGGACTGGTATTGGCCATTTTGAATCGGACAATCATATAGTCTACTATGCTGGGAATGACAACTCGAAGAGGAATGGCGTCAGTGCATTCACATGACAGCACCCAAAAACAATAACAACAATATCCCCTTGTTGTGTTCAAACAACTACCTCTTGATCTATGTACAGGTTCCACATGAGCACAATTAAAATGTTCTGGAATTTCCATTCTTCACAATGTTTTCCACAGTTTTTATGATCTACATAGCCAAATGCCTTTGCATAGTCAATAAAACACGGATACCACCACCAAACATGTTTCTAGTATTCTCTGCTTTCAGCCAAGAGCATTACAAGGAGTGCAAGTAAGCATATGCATGTGGTAATTAAAAAAAAAAAAAGCACATGTTTTAGTGACAAAAAATGAAAGGATGGGGAGTTCAGTGCCTAAGTGTGTGCTGGTGGAGAAGGCCCTTTAAGAGGAGGGATGGGGAGGTGTGTGTCATGCTAAAGAGCTTGTCAGCAACAGGAAAGACATCAAGCCTTTCCAGTAGGGGAGCTAGTAGTGAAATCAGATTAAAGTTTTAATAAGGTAATTCTAGTTACAGAGTGGCTTAGTTTAAGGGGAGAGTAGGAAGTGGGAGACTAATTAGAAGGTTTTTGCAATTGTTTAAAAGAAAAATGAAGAAATTGAGAATTAGGGTGAGGAATGCGTGGGGTTGGGGGAGGTGCAGAAGTTAAAGCAATTTGAGAAAGACCCATAGACAGGTTTCTGGACTTGAAAATCTGTGATTTTTTTCATAGTCCATTCTCCTCCCCACTGTATCATCGTTTGCTGTCACTGGCTGTTTTCAAGAATAGGTCTTCTCTTATCTCCCACTCCCATGTGGCAGACAGTAGTCTCTCCCTCCTCTGAAATACCACTGCTCTCATCACATTTTGGCCTGTGTAACTTGTAAGCTTGTCTTAGATAGGGTGCCCTTCCCTGCTTTGAGTCTAGTTTTCCCTCCTTCCCGTCACCGGCCTTAGATTCCTGAGAAATACATTAAGTGGGACACTCGGAAAAACATACATTCTTACTCCTACCATGATGTCTGCTCTGATGAGATAAACTCAGAAATGCAGGAACTTCAAAAAGACCCTTAACCTCTCCTCTATTACAGTCTAGTCCCAAGCAAGATACACCAGCAACTCCTTTCCTCCTGCTGACCACCACTATGGTCCCTTTTAAACTTTCCTAAATTGTAAGTACTTCTCAAGAAGAAGACATACATGCCCCCAAATCTCTTCAATGTACAGCAGAAGGGGCAAAAGTGGGAACAGAAAGAACAAACGTTTATAATTCCTTTCTACCTTCCTATTAATTGTTCGATCTCTTAGCCTTACAGGAGATGACACCTAGGCCATTGGTTTTTGGTGGTCTACTCTCTAATCAGTGTCCAGCCTAAAAGATGATGGGATTGAGAGAAGTGAAAAGGGTATAGCTCATCTATGGGACGTTTGCCTCCTTGAGATCAGGGCTGAGGATTCTACTTTCCTATAATTGCTACCCACCAAACCAAACCTGTTGCTGTCAAGTCCATTTTGACTCATAGCAACCCTATAGGACAGAGTAGAACTGCCCCATAGGGTTTCCAAGGAGCAGCTGGTAAATTTGAACTGCTGACCTTTTGGTTAGCAGCCAAGGTCTTTTCTACTGTGCCAGCAGGGCTCCGTAATTGCTATCGTGGCTTGCTTATAATAGTTATATAATACTCATTAAATAGAGTGTGTTGAACTGAATTATTATATGTTGTTCTTCATTTCGTTTTTTTAATTTGTGTTGGTTTTCATAGCTTTTGAGATTACTCATTACATAGGGTGTGTTGAATTGAATTCTTATTATAATGTTGTTTGTTTTGTTTGTTTTAATTTGTGTTGGTCTTCATAGCTTTTGAGACTTTCCACACTATCTCATTTTGTCCTTTCCATGATTCTGTAGCATAATCAATGGAGATCTTATTGGTCCCATTTTAGATGATAATCTAAAATTTGGGCTAAAGTAATCACCCAAGCATCAAAGCTAGTACATGGCAAAACTAAGACTCAAACCTAGTTTTTACTCAGTATTGTGTTCTCTCTTACATTCGGTGGTCTTCCATGGGACCCTTACCATGAGAGTTTCCTCTAAGCTGTCTAGGCTCAGGTATGTGAAGATCTTCTTAAATTCCTGGGGAACAGGGATTTTCTGACTGTGAAAGAAGTTTGGAAAACTAGGAAAATGGATAAAGAATACCAATGATAAGATAAACCAAGTATTTGTCCATCTACCCAGAGTTGAAGAAAAATTTTGGGGTTAGTCTTAAGACGGGAATAAAGTATACTCGCTGGTTAACTATAATATCGAAGCACCATCTCCCAAATGAAGTTCCCACATTTGGGGACCATATGAGGGTCCTGTGAAAAAAAGGAAATCCCAGGCCCCACCCATGCCTTCTGAATTGTACTTTGTAGGTTCTGAGCACAGAAAGCTACATACTTAAAAATCTTCTAAGGTAATTCTATGAAGTTTGAAAACAATCACTGGACTACTGATTTATTCACCTCATTTAACCGCTCCAGATATGTTGGCCTCAGTTACTTTATCTGTAAAATGAGATAATAAGACCTTACCTTCCTAGAGCCAGGAAGCTAGATCTGATTATCTTTTTTTCCGTACTTCATGGTTCTAAAACATGTCATTCAGTTATTTATTTTTCTCAACCATACTCACGATTCATTCCTGCTTTCATGTATTTATACCACCCATCCACCCACCCTACCTCCTGCTGTTCCCCAAATTCCCTTCTAAAACCACTGTGTGAAACTGTTCCCAATTGCTTCAGCCCTGAGTTTATCGCCTTTCTTCTTTGAACTCTTCAAGCATTTGCAGTTCCACCACTGATTTGGTTCTTGGCAGCCTTCGCTTTGCGGAGACAATCTTTTTCAAATCTATGTTACGACTCCCACCTTGAAGGAAGGGACTGTCCGTGTTGATGATACCAGTGTTGGCCAACACTATGTAAATAATCTTTTCAAAACAATTTTATAACCATTTTAATATGCATGTTCGATCATAGTGAAATAGATCTTATGAAAACGCTGCTATGCACAGACTTCTAGCTTAGTTTCTGATAGATTTAAACTCATAGGAAATTTAGCTTTCATTAACTAAATACAGTTAACTCTCCAGAGTCTAGCTCTCTAGACTCTTGAATTGAAAAAGAGTATAAAGTATACAGAAAATTTTAATTAAATCACAAAGAAAGTGTTAAGTTGAGATAATGAGTCTGTGTCCCACAAGAGAAATAAACATGTTTGAAAGATAATGTAGAGAAGGAGAGAGAGGTAGCCAGCAAGTCAGATCTTCCCAAGCTGCCCTGTGGATATACACTTTGTGCTGTAGATTGTATTTTTGACATCAAAGTAGGCACCATTCAACTTTTCCCTTAACAGTGCCTCTATTTACCATATTTTTACGCAAATAACACAGCCTTCTACCCCTGTTTCCCAGCCACTCCCTCCTGCCTTCCCTAGGTATTTTGATAAGATCTGCTAGAAAATCAGCATAGTGATTTTCCTCCTCTGGTGGAGGGAGCCGCTGGCAAACAAAGGTAGAAGGTGCTCGTTATTTATGTAAGAATACAGTGAATCAGGACTATCTCATGAATTACATCAGAAGACCCTAGCCAGGAGCGTTTCCTTGATGCAAGATTACTATAAACAATTAGCCCTTAGTTTTAACAAAGTTGATATGAGAAGATGCTTAATATTAGCTAATTGTCTGTTTTAATGTGTGTGTGTGTTTAATCTGTCATTCTCTTATTTTAAATTCAAACTTTTGAAACTTGTGGCTTTCGAGTTTGAAATTGGAAGAAAACTAGTCTGAATAAGCAATTACATAGAGGAATTCACTGGAAAAGTAAAGTGAAGTCAATGGGGAGCCAAGATTTGATAGCCAGGTCTCTTGGTATGTGCCCTGGTGCCTCTCAGGAAGCCCTCTAATACATTACTGTACTCCACATTCAAAGAAAACTATAGAGGCATGCAGAAAGGAATCTCATAAAATCTTCCTAAAAGATAACTGCTTTTCAGTGACCCACCACCATTTTAAATTCACTCATTTCTATAGTCACTTGAATGGCTGAATATTAATAAAATTTACAACTACCAATTATTTTTTGATCCCATAATAGATTTTCTTGGCTATACGACCTCTATTGTTTGAGTGTGCTCTGTAGGAAAGCAAAGAAGGAAAGGGTGGAGCTTGAAGAACAAATAGGGAGCTAAGAAAGCTAGTGAGATGAGAAATATTCTATTGGCCAAGATTTAGCAAATAACCAGAAAACAAGCAAAAGGTTACATCAGGCAGCATTATTATTCAAGGAAGTTTTCTAGAATTCACTGTCCTAAAAGTACTGGAACAAAAAGTTTAGTGATTCTGAAGATGAATCAATAAAATAGCAAATATTTTAAAAATCAATGGATCAATGCAGAGTGGCATTATGAACTTTGCGTTCATTGACTCCTCCTACCAGGATGATATCAATTTTAAAAATTATCTTTGGTATAATTTTAAATATTCTCTTTTTTTCTGTTTTGGGCAAAATTTAATATTTTTATGGGTCCTAAAAATTTTACTTTTTTGTGATGTGAGGAAAAATTTAAAACATTTTCTTCAACTGTAAAAATTCTTTTTTTCTGATTTTTTAAATTTTATTTTGATTCCTGGTAGCACAACGGTTAAGCACTTGGCTGCTAACCAAAAGGTTGGTGTTTCAAACCTACCCAGTGACTTGACAGAAGAAAGACCTGGTGATCTCTTCCCAAAGATTACAGCTTAGAAAACCCCGTGGGGCAGTTGTACTCTCTCATACGGGGTTGCTATAAGTCAAAATTGACTCAATGACACCTAACAACAACATAAGTATTTTGGGCCCCGGGTTCTGTGCCTACTGTGCCTAAAGGTTAAGTTGGCCCTGAATCAATGAAGGGAGCCCTGGTGGCTCACTGGTTAAGAGCAAATGGTTGGCAGTTGGAATCCACCAGCTGCTCCTTGGAGACCTTATGGGGCAGTTCTACTCTGGCCTGTAGGGTCGCTATGAGTCAGAATCGACTTGACAGCAATGGTTTTTGGCTTTTTGAATCAATGAAGTAGAAACCATAATTGGTTTGAGGTGAAACAGGTCTTTTCTATTCTGGACTCTTATTTGTCAAATTTTACCTGGTACTAAAACCCTGTCTGTAGTACGTACTCAGCAGAGTAGCTCTAATCAAGAGAAGTCTGAGAAAATATCTTCTTTATAAACCTGTTTCTCTTATAGGATTAGTCCTTCAGACTGTAGAAAGTTCATTGGCTGACCTTTAGGTAATGGCCTGGAAAGGAAAATTGCATTTACAGCACTAAGACTAAAGCTGTTTTCCAGTGTCCTCTGACTCAGCTAGGTTGATTATTGTTCCTGATATTTAACCAGCAATTATATTTCTCAGAGGTCTTAAAGACCTGTTAAAATTTTTGAGTATTAGGCTTAAATAACTGAACCCAGTGGCTGAACTAAGAACTGATGATAATGACAATGATGAGTACAATAGCTGTAAAGTTCTTTCTTATAAATGCGTATTCATTCAACAAGGAAGTACGGGTATGGGATTTGACTTCATTTACTTCCCCAGGGTCAATATTATTCGTTTTTTGTGTAAATTTAAATGCTTAATTGGCCCTCCCTGTTATGGAATAGGGCCATTCCTATCCTAGAAAGAATGAAAAATAGTGCGATGAAAGTATTTTTTCCAGATACGTGACAGTAACTTAATAAGAATTGAGCTCAGAATTAAATTAAAATAACAAGCAGAGTATGATGTATTGTAAATAGCACTGGAAATCAGGTTTTAGCTTTTCTTGTGCCTCTTACCTTGTGAGAATTTGAGAAACTGAACCGCTATTTCTGAAATAAAGAAATTGAGGACTAGAAAGTTCCTAAGACCTCTTCCAATGCTAAAATTGTGTAAAAGCGACCAAAAGTTAATCATGCCTAATTAACAAAATGATTTGTTTAAACACTGTGCTTCTGCATGTCCATCTGGATTGCAACTTTTTTGAAAATGTAGGTTCCTGGGCCCCAATCCCTCCCCTCAGCCCCCACAGAGGTTCTGATTTTTAACAGACACCCAGAACTGGGAAACACTAATCTAAATAACAGAAGATTTATAAATGTTTTCATTTAGCAAGAATTCTGGCCTATGTGTCCTAATTAACAAAGATTGATCCATGTTGAAGGATCCATGTTGTCCTAATTAACAAAGATTGATCCATAAATTGTATTAAGAGGTCAGGAGAAAAGCAGCGTACTTAACTATAGAAGCATCGCAAAGGGGTAAGGCCATGAATACAGTTAAACAATAAAATCACAGCACATGGACTTTGTAAAGTCAAACAATAAAATCGGAGTACAGAAGACTGCTTTTAGGAAATAGGATACAAGCAGTGATTGTAGATCAACAGTCAGAAATAAGAACACTTCTGAAAAAAAATCAAAACCTTTCCTGCCTCAAAATTAATGATAGCTGTTATTCTAGAATATAAATGTCAATATTCTAATCTCATACTCTGTTTAAAATTACCTGAAAGTTAACTGAACTTCCTTGTACTCAATATCCTGTTTTATCTCCTGTAGCCCAAGCTGCTGAAGATGAAATAACCAGGAGGAAAAATGTAACATAGCATCTGGAATTAAGCACTGGTACTCAGAATCGATCCCATCGCTTAGCAGCTGGGTAACTTTAAACAAATGCTCAAACTTGTCTGCATCTCAGCTTCCTTGACTGTAAAACGTGGGCAATGTATTACCTATTCTATACATGTGTAGTGAATATGACATAAGATGATCCATGTAAAGGTATTAAGCGAAATATTTATTACATAGTAAAAATAAATGCCAGCAATTATTCTGTTGGAGATTCTTACTCAATAAAATTTTATCTAAAAATGAACAAATGATTGGAGTCTGGAGTGTCCAATGAGCTATTCCTTTATTCTTCTTGTGTTTTCTTTAGTTTTGAAAGGCAATATTTTTGGCACCTCTTTAATAATAATAATTAGAAGTCTCTGGGTGGTGCAAATGATTAATGTGCTAGACTACAAACTGAAAGGTTCAAGTCCACCCAGAGACACCTTGGAAGAAAGGCCTGGCGACCTCCTTCTGCAAAATCAGCCGTCGAAAACCCTATCGAGTCGGTTTTACTCTAACACATGGGGGTTGCCATGAGTTGGCTAATATTTACATAGTTCTTACTATGTGCCAGGCAATCTTCCAAGAACTTTAAGTAGGTTAAATATTTAATTCTCACAACAACCCTAAGACATGGGCATGATCATTATCCCATTTTTATAGCTACAGTGACTGAGGACTAAAGACGTGCCTGAAGACCAAGTCATTGCGTATTTCTATTGAGCCTTACATTAAACTTAAAAGTCTACGTAGCAGTTATTCTTTCCTTTACTCTTGGTTAAACTTTATCAAATTCTTGATTTCCATCTTGCTAACTTAAAAATATTATGCAACGAATTTTAAATAATTGGCTTTCCATGTAGATTCCCATCCCCACCTGCACCACCATGTGTCAGGCATTGAGAAAAGAAGAGAATGCTAAGGCAAGAGGCAAAAGGATAAGATAGATTCTCTGTGCTCATGGAGTTTAAAAATACTGTCTGACGTTTGTTATGAGTAATTTTTTTGTGTTATATTTGCATTGACCCGTGCTTGGGACATACATTTCGCATGAACACTATAAAGGAACACATGGGCATAGTGTTCCTTCACTCAGGGGTGGAATCGGCATAGTGTACATACATGACCCCCAGAGCTCAGTCAGGTACTTGCACATATAAGTAAACTGAAACTTTTACAGTTTTGCAGGAGGGCAAGGAGGAGAGAGCTCCCCTGAGGGTGGAAATTATATCGGTAGCCGGTAGCTCCCTGGACAAATTTGACCCATCTATAGTCCATCCCCACAAAATCTTGAAAGAGTTGAATTCATCCAGTATTAGGAGATAACTGGGGTTACTTAGTTCTTTTCCCAGCAATATTTAATTTTAAAAGGGAGATCTTGAAGATAGAAAAATGTTGAAGAGCCAAAAGGGGGAAAATGGTATCATTTGAGAAGTCCTGATAGAAGGAGATATTAGACAGAGCAGTTTTCATGTTATCTCTCAAGTCATTCCTCCTAGGCCTATGTTGCTGTTGTCAGGTGCTGTCGAGTTGGTTCCGACTCATAGTGACCCTATGCACAACAGAACGAAATACTGCCCGGTCCTGAGCCATCCTTACAATCATTGTTATGCTTGAGCTCATTGTTGCAGCCACTGTGTCAATCCACCTCGTTGAGGGTCGTCTTCTTTTCGGCTGACCCTGTACTGTGCCAAGCATGATGTCCTTCTCCAGGGACTCATCCCTCCTGACAACATGTCCAAAGTATGTAAGACACAGTCTCGCCATCCTTGCCTCTAAGGAGCATTCAGGCCACACTTCTTCCAAGACAGATTTGTTCGTTCTTTTGGCAGTATATGGTATATTCAATATTCTTTGCCAACACCAGAATTCAAAGGTGTCAACTCTTCTTCGGTCTTCCTTATTCATTGTCCAACTTTCACATGCATATGATGCGATTGAAAATACCATGGGTTGGGTCAGGCGTACCTCAGTCTTCAGGGTGACATCTTTGCTCTTCAACACTTTGCAGAGGTCTTTTGCAGCAGATTTACCCAGTGCAATGCGTCTTTTGATTTCTTGACTGTTGCTTCCATGGCTGTTGATTGTGGATCCAAGTAAAATGAAATTCTTGACAACTTCAATCTTTTCTCCATTTATTATGATGTTGCTCATTGGTCCAGTTGTGAGGATTTTTGTTTTCTTTATGGTGAGGTGTAATCCATACTGAAGGCTGTGGTCTTCGATCTTCATTAGTAAGTGCTTCAAGTCCTCTTCACTTTCAGCAAGCAAGGTTGTATCATCTGCATAATGCAAGTTGTTAATGATTCTTCCTCCAATCCTGATGCCCCGTTCTTCTTCATATAGTCCGGCTTCTTGGATTATTTGCTCAGCATACGGATTGAATAGGTATGGTGAAAGAATACAATCCTGAAGCACACCTTTCCTGACTTTAAACCAATCGGTATCCCCTTGTTCTATCTGAACAACTGCCTCTTGATCTATGTAAAGGTTCCTCATGAGCAGAATTAAGTGTTTTGGAATTCCCATTCTTTGCAATGTTATCCATAATTTGTTATGATTCACACAGTCAAATGCCTTTGCATAGTAAATAAAACAGAGGTAAACATCCTTCTGGTATTCTCTGCTTTCAGCCAGGATCCATCTGACATCATCAATGATATCCGTGGTTCCACGTCCTCTTCTGAAACCAGCCTGAATTTCTGACAGTTCCCTGTCGATATACTGCTGCAGCTGTTTTTGAATGATCTTCAGCAAAATTTTCTGTGTGTGTGATGTTAATGATATTGTTCTATAATTTCCACATTTGGTTGGATTACCTTTCTTGGGAATAGGCATAAATATGGATCTCTTCCAGTCAGTTGGCCAGGAAGCTGTCTTCCATATTTCTTGACATAGACAAGTGAGCACCTTCAGCGTTGCATCTGTTTGTTAAAACATCTCAATTGGTATTCCATCAATTCCTGGAGCCTTGTTTTTCTCCAATGCCTTCAGAGCAGCTTGGACTTCTTCCTTCAGTACCATCGGTTCCTCATCATATGATACCTCTTGCAGTGGTTGAACATCGACTAGTTCTTTTTGGTATAATGACTCTGTGTATTCCCTCCATTTTCTTTTGATGCTTCCTGTGTCGTTTAATACTTTCCCCATAGAATCCTTCACTATTGCAACTCGAGGCTTGAATTTTTTCTTCAGTTCTTTCAGCTTGAGAAACGCCGAGCATGTTCTTCCCTTTTGGTTTTTCATCTCCAGCTCTTTGCACATGTCATTATAATACTTTACTTTGTCTTCTTGAGAGTCCCTTTGAAATCTTCTGCTCAGTTCTTTTACTTCATCAATTCTTCCTTTTGCTTTAGCTGTTTGACATTCGAGAGCAAGTTTCAGAGTCTCCTCTGACATCCATCTTGATCTTTTCTTTCTTTCCTGTTTTTTCAATGACATCTTGCTTTCTCCATGGATGATGTCCTTGATATCATTCCATAACTCATCTGGTCTTCGGTCACTAGTGTTCAATGCATCAAATCTATTCTTCAAATGGTCTCTAAATTTAGGTGGGATATACTTAAGGTCATATTTTGGCTCTCATGGACTTGCTCTGATTTTCTTCAGTTTCAGCTTGAACTTGCATATGAGCAATTGATGGTCTGTTCCACAGTTGGCCCCTGGCCTTGTTCTGACTGATGATATTGAGATTTTCCATCGTCTCATTCCACAGATGTAGTCAGTTTGATTTCTGTGTGTTCCATATAGCGAGGTCCATGTGTATAGTTGCCGTTTATGTTGGTGAAAGAAGGTATTTGCAATGAAGAAGTCATTGATCTTGCAAAATTCTATCATTCAATCTCTGGCATTGCTTCTATCACCAGGGCCATATTTTCCAACTACTGACCCTTCTTCTTTGTGTCCAACTTTTGCATTCCAATAACCAGTAATTATCAATGCATCTTGATTGCATGTTTGATCAATTTCAGACTGTAGCAGCTGATAAAAATCTTCTATTTCTTCATCTTTGGCCCTAGCAGTTGGTGTGTAAATTTGAATAATAGTCGTATTAACTGGTCTTCCTTGTAGGCATATGGATATTATCTTATCACTGACAACATTGTACTTCAGGATAGATCTTGAAACGTTCTTTTTGATGAATGCAACACCATTCCTTTTCAAGTTGTCATTTCCAGCACAGTAGACTATATGATTGTCTGATTCAAAAGGGCCAATACCAGTCCATTTCAGCTCACTAATGCCTAGGATATTGATGTTTATGTGTTCTATTTCATTTTTGATGATTTCTAATTTTCCTAGATTCATACTTCGTACATTCCAGGTTCTGATTATTAATGGATGTTTGCAGCTGTTTCTTCTCATTTTGAGTCATGCCACATCAGCAAATGAAGGTCCTGAAAGCTTTATTCCATCCACATCATTAAATTTGACTCTACTTTGAGGAGGCAGCTCTTGCCCAGTCATTTTTTTTGGGGGGGTTCCTTCCAACCTGGGCGTGCTCATCTTCCAGCACTATATCAGACAATGTTCTGCTGCTATTCATAAGGTTTTCACTGGCTAATGCTTTTCAGAAGTACGCTGCTGAGTCCTTCTTCCTAGTCTGTCTTACCCTGGAAGCTCAGTGGAAACCTATCATCCATGGGTGACCCTGCTGGTATCTGAATACTGGTGGCATAGCTTCCAGCATCACAGCAACACGCAAGCCCCCACAGTATGACAAACTGACAGACATGTGGGGGATATATATATACACACACACAAAGTTACATAGAATTTATGAAAAACTGAAAATGTATGTAAAATTAAGAAATTGATGATAAAAAGAGACCAGTCACCATGAGACACCTATTAGAATAATTAAAATTAAAGAACTGACTACACCAATTTTTGAGAAGGATGTGGAGTGACTAAAATTCTCATACACTGCTGGTGGTAATGTTAAATAGTACAGCTACTTTAGGAAATATTTTGGCAGTTTCTTTAAAAGTTAAACATACGCTTACCATATGATTCCATCATTCCACCCTGAGATAGTTTTCCTAGAGAATGAAAGCATTCATACAAAGGAATATACAAGATTGTTCATAGCAGTATTTTTTGTAATCATTCAAAACTCAAAAGAATCCCAAAGTACACCAATAGGTGAGTGGATGAACAAAATGTGGTATATCCATACAACAAAATACTACACAGCAATAAAAAGAAATGAATTATTGATACATGTAATCATGATCAGTGGGCGAAAGATGTGGCAGTTTGCTTCCATAAAGATTTACAGCTTTGGGAACCCTATGGGGCAATTCCACTCTGTCCTATAGGATAGCAATGAGTTGGAATCGACTTGACAGCAGTGGGTAGGTTGGGTAATTGTGATGAGTGAAAGAAGTCAGAAGAGAAAGAGTAAATAATATATGATTCCATTTATATAGAACTCTAGAAAGTAAAAACTAATCCATAGTGGCAGAAAGCAGAGGAGTGTTTATCTTCAAATGGCCAGGAGGTATGGAGTGTAGAGAGGGACTCCAAAGGGAGCAAGGAAACTTTTGGGAATAATGGATAAATTCTCATTATCTTAATTTTGTGGATAGGTTCACAGATGTATATATAATTCAGAGTCTATCAAATAGTATATTTTTAATATGTGTAGCACTTAACCACTAAGCGACCAGGGTTTCCAGCATTTTATTCTATGTGAATTATATCCCAATAGAGCTGTTACTAAAAAAAAAAAAGTCTGTCAGTTTAAAATCTGGACCTGGAAAAACTGGACAAAAATATCTAGAAAAAATAAGAGACAGAGAAATAGACTATTTAACAATAAATGTATCAAAATCTTTCAGACAAATCCTTCTGTAATATATGATAGATCTATTAGGTAGAGGTGAAGCAGTTGTGGTGGTTAAGGTTGTGTGTCAACTTGACTGGCCCATGATTCTCAGTGGCTTGGTAGTTATGTAATGACGTACTTTGGAAGTTATGTGATGACGTAGTTATCCTCCATTTTGTGATATAATGTAGTCACCTTCATGATGTGATCTGATGTGATCTGCCAATCAGTTGTAAGGGGAGTTTCCTTAGGAGCATGGCCAGCATCCAATACATATGGACATTCTGGAAAAGTCTGCTGGCTTTTTCTCATTCTGGATTCTGCATATGGGTCATCATTATTTGTCCTCCAATTCTTGAGACTTGAACTAGCGGCCTGCTTTAGTGTCTGCTGATCTTGGGATTTGTCAGCCTCCATAGCCTGTGAGGCAGCAGCCTGCTGTCTTATCTGTCAGTCTTGGATTCGTCAGCACCTGCAACTATGTAAGTCAGGAAATCCTCCAGCCTGATGCCTGACACGTGGACTTGGGACTTGCCAGACTCTACAACCATGTGAGCCACTTCCTTGAAATAAATCTCTCTCTCTCTCTCTCTGGCTGTCATACGCTTCACTGGTTTGCTTCTCTAGAGAACCCACCCTAAGACATTTGGCACCAAGAGTGGTTATAGAGAAACAAAGTTGTAAGGATGTGTGTCCTAAATTGTTTCTCAAGTCTGGTTAGTTTTAAAGACCCTGATGACTCTGCAACCAGTAGTAAAGAGGACTCTGCTAATCCATGACATGAGGTGGCAATAGAAAAATGCAAAATGTCACCACCAATAGATCAAACATTGGTGAGAAGTGAGGCTCTGGGTGATCACATTTGATACTTCTCTAAAATTTTGTCAGAATGAGAAGTGTAATGAAGCTGATTGGTTGGTCCTACTTTTACTAGATAAGGTGGTGAGAGAAAGAGATGAGCTAAGGGCTTCAGAGTCAAAGCTCAAGCACTGCATAAAAGACCTCAAAGTTGTCACTTGTGCCCTGAAAGAAAGCCTTATTTCTTTTGCTAACAGAGTTGGTATTGCTGAAAACCAAACCTAGAGTCTTATCGGAAGAGTGGCTGACAAAGATTGAACAGTCCCATGGAACAAAACAAGACTAAAGGAGTGCACCAGCCCTGGGGCAGGGACTGGAAAGCAGGAGGGAACAGGAAAACTGGTAATAGGGAACCCAGGGTTGAGAAGGGAGAGTGTTGACATGTTGCAGGATTGTTAACCAATGTCATACAACAATGTGTGTACTGTTGGATGAGAAACCAGTTTGTTCTTGTAAACCTTCATCTAAAGTTCAATGAAAAAAAAAAAAAAAAAGAAGAGTGGCTAAATTACAATGCCAATTGAATTCCCAACCATGAATAGTGTCTAATGTTAAAGTGAGAGCACTGATTGGAAAAAAATGGGATCCTGAAACTTGGGATTGGGACATATGTGCAGATAATCAGGAAGCTGGAGACACAAAGACCCTAAATTCCAATGAATCGCTCCTGCCAACAGAACCAACCATCTCAATCCCATTTGAAGAGATTATTCCATCTTTGTCTGCTAAATCACCCTCCCCAATAAAACCATTATCCTCTGCACCCTCAATTGGTGAGATTACCTAAGCTATGTCTGAAGAGCCTTTGTCTGAGATATCACCTGGGGTGGAATCTGAGTCATCACCTGGGGAGTCTTTTTTCCTTCTGGGCCTATAATTAGACTTAAGTCCTAGAGAGCACCAGAAGGTAAATTACAAAGTGTATGCTACACTCCAAAAGAACTGCCTGACTTTTCTAATATGTACAAATGGAGACCAGAGAAATATGTTTGGGAATGGCTATTAGGGGTGGGATTATTAAGCAAGGAACATAAAGTTGAGTCAGTCTTAGTTTATTGATATGGGCCCATTAGGAAGATTCTTCATTCACTGTTTCAGCTCGAGAGGTTAGGAAAGGATCTAATAGTTTGATTGGTATGCTGAAGCATGGATTATGTGCCGTGGCCCACAGTAAATGAAGTAGAAGTACCAGACCTGACTTGACATACTGTAGAAGAAATCATCCAAGATCTTCAGGGAAACTGGCATGTTACAGCAAATTTATTAGGTTAGACCCACAGACCCAAACATGGAGTGCCCAGGGGACACACTTTTTACCACAAGGCTGAGGAACAAATTTGTGAAGGGAGTGCCAGCGTCCTTGAAGACTGCTGTGATTGCTATTTTATGTAAATCAAAGTTGACAGTGGAAACTACCCTGACAGAATTAAGACACTTAACTACGATAGGGCTAACTGGACCCTGGGGTGGTAGAGCCAAGTGGAGGTACTCAATCTACAAAGACAAGGTGGATGTGGTTACCATAATGGACAACAGAGTCAAAGCAGTAATCAGAGTAGTATGACTTCTATGGACTTACGACTCCCTAGGAGTGAAATAAATTGGAAATCTACTAAATATTAATTAATCTATACAAGTGGAAGAATTCTAGGTCAAGTGAACAGCAGTCTAATTTGAATCACCAGAATAGAGAGTCATGGCCCCTCAATCAGTTCCCAGACTTAAGTCATTTTACAGACTCACAACTCCTTGAACAAAGGGATTCCAGGTCTCCTTAAGGAAAGACCCCATTGTACTGTCAAAAATTTACACCATTAATATTTCTCCCAGCCTTCCCCAAAGGGACCCATGGCCTTTTACAAGAGTGACTGCTGATTGGGGAAAAGGAAATAATAAGACTTTTTAGGATTACAGGATACTGGCTCTGAACTGAACTGACACTAATTTCAGGAGACCCAAAATGTCACCATGGCCCACCAGTCAGAGTGGGGGCATATAGAAATCAGGTTATTAATGGAGTCTTAGCTGAGGTTCATCTCACATTAAGTTCAGTGGATCCCTAAAAACATCCTGTAGTGATTTCCCCAGTTCCAGAGCGCACAATTGGAATAGATACATTCAGCAACCAGCAAAACCACCACATTGGATTCCTGACAAGTGGAGTAAGGGCTATTATGGTAGGAAAAGCCAAGTGGAAGCCATTAAAACTACCCCTACCTAGGAGAACAGTAACCCAAAAGCAATATCGCATTGCTGGAGGGATTGCAGAGATTACTCTCACCATCAAGGATTTGAAGAATGCACGGTTGGTGATTCCCATCACGTACCCATTCAACTCACCTATTTGGCATATGCAAAAAAGAGATGGATCTTCGATAATGACAGTGGATTATCATAAACTTAACCAGGTGGGTATTCTAATTGCAGCTACTGTTCCAGATGTGGTTTCATTGCTTGAGCAAATTAATACATATGGTACCTGGTATGCAACAATTGATCTGACCAATGCCTTTTTCTCAATATGGTTTTGAAGGAACACCAAAGCAGTTTGCCTTTGGCTGTCAAGGCCAGCAATACACTTTCTCTGTCCTACCTCAGAGCTGTATCAACTCCCCAGCACTATAATTTAGTCCGTAAGGACCTTGATCACCTTTCCCTTCAGCAAGACATCACACAGGTCCATTACATTGATGAAATTATGCTAATGGAAACTAGTAAGCAAGAAGTGTCAATGACTTTCAACTAATTGGTAAAACATTTGTGTGCTAAATGAAAAAAACCAAACCCATTGCCATTTAATCAATTCCAATTCATAGCAACCCTACAGGAAACTTGGGATTGGGACATATGGGCAGATAATCAGGAAGCTGGGGACACAAAGACCCTAAATTCCATTGAATCACTCCTGCCAACAGAACCAACCATCTCGATCCCTTCTGAAGAGATTACTCTACCTTTGTCTGCTAAGTCATCCTCCCCAGGGAGAGTTTCCAAATTTCCAAGGAGGGCCTAGTAGATTCAAACTGCTGATCTTTTAGTTAGCAGCTGTAGCTCTTAACAACTATGCCACCAAGGTTTCCATTTGTATTCTAGAGGGTGGGAAATTAATCCAACAAAAATTCAGGTACCTTCCACCTCAGTGAAATTTCTAGGGGTCAAGTTGTGTGGGGCATGTCAAGATATTCCTTTAAAGTAAAGGATAAGTTATTCATCTGGCCCCTTCCACAACTAAAAAGGAGGTACTGCACGTTGGAGTTTGGAGGTAACATATCCTTCATTTAGGTTTGCTACCCCACCCTATTTATCAAGTGACTTGAAAAGCTGCTAGTTTTGGGTGGGGCCCAGAACAAGAGAAGGCTCTGCAACAGGTTCAGGCTGCTGTGCAAGCCACTTGGGCCATATGATCCAGCTGATCCAACTAAGTTTGAAGTGTCAGGGCAGATAGAGATGTTGCTTGGAGTTTTTGGCGTGTTCCTATTAGTTAATCACAGCAGAGACCCTTAGGATTTTTTAGCAAAGCCCTGAAATTCTGCCAATAACTACTCTCCTTTTGAGAAACAACTTTTGGCCTCTTACTGAATGCTTAACCTAGGCCACCAAGTCACCATGCAGTCTGAGCTGCACATCGTGAACTGGGTGTTGTCTGACCCACAGAGCCATAAATTGGACATGCACAGCAACACTCCATCGTTAAATGGAAGTGGTATATATGAAATTGGGCCCAAGCAGAACCTGAAGGCAAAAGTAAGCTGCATGAGAAAGTGGCCCAAATGCCCATGGTCTCCACCTGTCACATTACCTTCCTTCTCCCAGGTGGAACCTATGGCCTCATGGGGAGATCCTTATGATCAGTTTACTGAGGAAGAGAAAACTCATGCCTGGTTTACAGATAGTTCTGTGTGATATGTAGGTGCCACTCAAAAGTGGACAGCAGCAGCACTACATCCCCTTTCTGGGACCTCCCTGAAGGACAGTGGTGAAGGTAAATCCTCTCAGTAGGCAGAACTTCAAGCCATGGACCTGGTTGTTCACTTTGTTTGGAAGGAGAAATGGCCAGATATGTGATTATATGCCGATTCATGGGCTGTGGTCAATAGTTTGATTGGATGGTCAGGGACTTGGAAGGAACATGACTGAAAAATCAGAGACATCGAGGTTTGTGGAAGAGGTATGTGGATAGGCCTCTTTGAATAGACAAAAGAAGTGAGGGTATTTGTGTGTCATGTGAATGCTCTCCAAAGGGTGACCTTGGCATTTATCAATCAAGTGGATAGGAAAACGCATTCTGTGGAAACCAGCCATCCTCTTCCCCAGCTACTCCTGTCATTGCTCAGTGGACAAAGTGGCCATGATGGCAGGGATGGAGGGTATGCATGGGCTTAGCAACATGAACTTCCACTTACTAAGCCAACTTAGCTACAGCCACTGCTGAGTGCCCAATCTGCTAGCAGCAGAGACCAACACTGGGTCCCCACATGGCACCATTCCTTGAGGTGATCAGCCAACAACCTGGTGGCAGGTTGATTACACTGGACCACTTCCATCATGGGTAAGGCAGTGTTTTGTTCTTACCAGAATAGACACTTGCTCTGAATTTGGATTTTCCTTAATTGCAAGCAATGCCTCTGCCAAAACTGCCGTCCATGGACTTAGAGAATGCCTTATCCACCATTGTTGTATCCTACACAGCATTGCCTCAGATTAAGGGACTCATTTCATTGCAAATGAAGTACAACAATGGGCCCTTGCTCATGGAATTAACTGTTCTTACCATGTTTCCCATTATCCTGAAGGAGCTGACTTGACAGAGTGATGGAATAGCCTTCCAAAGACACAATTATGGCACCAAATAGATGGCAATACCTTGCAGAGTTGGGTCAGTGTTCTCCAGGAGGCTGTATGTGCTCTAAACCAGCATCCGGTATATGGCATTGTTTCTTTCATACCCAGGATTCATGAGTCCAGGAATTAAGGGGTAGAAACGGGAGTGACAACACTCACTATTACCCCTACTAACCCATTCAGAAAATTTTTGCTTACTGTCTCCATGACCCTATGTTCTATGGGTTTAGAGGCCTTAGTTCCAAGGGAGGAATGCTCCCACCAGGAGACACGACAATGGTTCCATTGCACTGGAACTAAGAATGCCACCCAGCCACTTTGGGCTCCTCATGCCTCTGGATCAACAAGCAAAGAAAGGAGTTATTGTATTGGCTTGTGTGATTGATCCTGATTACCAAGGGGAAATCAGACTGATATTATACACATAGCAGATGTAGAGAAGAGTATGTGTGGAACAAAGGAGATGCCTTAGGATTTCTCTTAGTACTACCACATCCTGCAATTAAATTCAGAGGAAAACTACAGCAACCCACATCAGACATGAAGTGGCCCAGACCCTTCAGGAACGAAGGTTTGGGTCACCCCACCTGGCAAAGAACCATGACCAGACTAGGTGCTTGCTGAGGGCAAAGGGAATATGTAATGGCTGGTTTAAGAAGGTAGTTCTAAATACCCATTACGGCCACGTGACCAGTTGCAGAAAGAAGGACTGTAATTGTTGAATATTCCTTCTTTGTATGTGTGCATCAAATATTTTTGCTTCCTTTTAAAATATAAGATGTAAAATGGGCTAGTGCATTTTCGGTTGTGTGTTAGTTGTTATCACGTTAGGTGCAAGTATGACTTTGTAATTGTCTTTATTTAAAGATTGTGTGTGGTTTAAGGAGATGTGTACAGGTGCCAAGGTTACAAGGAGTGGACTATGATGGTTAAGATTGTGTGTAAACTTGGGTGGGCCATGATTCTCAGTGGTTTGGCCGTTATGTAATGATGTAGTTTGGCAGTTATATAATAATGCAATTGGAAGTTATGTAAAGATGTAGTTATCCTCCATTTTGTGATATAATGTAATTACCTCCATGATGTGATCGGTCGATCAGTTTTAAGGGGATTTTCCTCAGGGATGTGGCCTGCATCCAATATATATGGATGTTCTAGGAAAGCTCACTGGCTTTTGCTTTCTCTGGATCCTGTGTTCAGTTCACCATCTGATCTTTGGTTCTTGGGACTTAAACATGTGCCCTGCCTTATTGACTGCCAATCTTGGGATTTGTCAGCCTCTGCAGCATGTGAGCCAGCAGCCTGCTGTCTGACCTGCTGATCTCTGGTTCACCAGTCCCTGTAGTTATGTGAGTCAGGATATGCTTCCAGCCTGACGCCTGATACACAGACTTGGGACTCGCCAGTCTCTACAGTTACTTGAGCCATTTCTTTGAGATAAATACATATTAAACTGAGCACTTAACCATTGCGTACCCGGTGACACAGTGGTTAAGTGCTCAGCTTAATAACTAAAAGTTCAGCAGTTCTAACCCACCAGCCGCTCTGTGGGAGAAAGATGTGGCAGTCTGCTTCCATAAACATTTACAGCCTTGGAAACCCTGTGTGGTAGTTCTACTCTGTCGGTTGGGTTACTATGAGTCAGAATCAACTCGTCAACAATGATTTTTTTTTGGGGGGGGTACAGTGGAAAAAAAAAAAATATATATATGTTTCACTGGTTTTGCTCTCTAGAGAACCCAGCCTAAGACAGTAGTATATGCAATATCTTTCAGAAATATGTTCAAAAGAGAGTCTACTTACACAATTAGGGGGCAGAGGTGGTTCAGTCAGGAAACCTGCTGGCACAGTGGTTAAAGCTCTCAGCTGCTAATTGAAAGGTCAGCGGTGCGGCCCCGCCAGGTGCATCATAAACAGAAAGATGTGGCAGTCCGCTTCTATAAAGATTTCAGCCTTGGAAAATCTATGGGGCAGTTCTACTCTGTCCTATAAGGTTGCTATGAATGGGAGCCGACGCAACAGCAATGGGTTTGGAGGTTCAGTAATAGAATTCTCACTTCCATAGGGGAGACCCGGCTTCAATTCCCAGCCAATGCATTCCAACCATAGTTGCCACCCATCTCCCTTGTGTGTTGCTATGATGCTGAACAGGCTTCTGCAGAGCTTCCAGGCTAAGTTGGACTAGGAGGAAAGCCTGGCACCTTACTTCCGAAAATCAGCCAATGAAAACCCTGTGGATCATAACGGTTTGATCCACAACCAATCATGGGGAAGATGCAAGACTGAATAAGGTTTTATTCTGTCGTGCATGGGGTTCCCAGGAGTTGGGGCCAACTTTAGACACCAGCTAACAACAAACTTACACAATTTGCTAGAGAAGAAGAAAGCTAACACCTCTGAAAATCTTGTAAGCCTTTTTCAGTAAAGAACATAGATCTAATAGACCAGAGGTCAGAAACATGGCGAGGTTAAAAGAAAAAAAAAGACATAATGAAAGGAAATTAATCAGAACTCAAAACTGTAATAAAAAATCACATTTCTTCACTTTATACTGTACACAGCGCCACCTTGAGGAAGGCTATGGGAAATGCTAGTTCGTGCATAATCAAGCCCAATTCATTCATTGATTTATTCATTCAGTATTTACTGAGCACTTCTAGGTATACCGGGCACTGTTCTAGATGCTCAGGATGAATCAAAAACAACAACAAAATTCCTTCCCTTTTGGAACTTATTTATTAAGAAAATCAGTTTGTTTTTAAATATTTTATGGTCATACTCATTTTACAAATTTTTAAAAAATGTAGTAAGAATTTAAAGGAAGTCTTTTGTACTGAACACGAACAAAAAAGACCATTATGAGTTTTTCTTTTAAGTATCTTTTCACCAAGGGATTTGTTTAAATCAGGCTATATCTGTACCTCTCCGCAGGCAATTCTCAGAGTGTTTGAATGAATGTATAGTGGAAGCTGTGGCTTTGCCTGCTCTTCAGGACTGAAACACATCCTTCCAGCTGCCAGGAGTGTAGGCTTCTGAAGTCTCACAGCTATGACTCCAATGTTTGTACCCCATATCAACCAGTCATTGGGTGGCAGCTGTCACTCTCCCTTTGCTCTCCAGGAAAGGGGTTTAAACTTGGGCAAGGCTGGATTCAGGAGGATAGAAGTAAGTAATTAAAAAAAAAAGGGAAGAAAGAAAAATACAAACCCACTGCCATCAAGTCTCTTCTGACTCATAGCGACCCTATAGGACAGAGTAGAACTGCCCCATAGAGTTTCCAAGGAGCACCTGTTGGATTCGAACTGCCAACCTCTTGGTTAGCAGCTGTAGCACTGAACCACTATGCCGCCAAAAGTAAGTAGATCAATGAGAAAGTCATAGTACTATTCCAGGCACGTGATGATGGTGTCTTGCAGTGAAGATAGGGAGAATTAGTAGGATTTTGGATATATTTCCAAAGCAGAGCTAACAGCATTCACTGATGGATTGGATTTGAGAACCTTTCCACTGCAGTTCAGCTCATAGGGAACTTAAAGGACTGACAGAATGTGGCCAGTGAGAAAATCAACATGAAGTTGCTCTCTGAATATTTTACCAGCCCTGCATTGAACAGGATCTGTCATCCTGGTTTCCCTTTACCACCAATGTCATTGTACTATATGATAGAGGCATATTTAACACGGCAACCAAAATTGCTGATGGTTGATCAAAGCTTCGCTCATATGAACAGTCAGAATGTTTTATTTTGGAGTTTTATTTAAACAACCTCAGCAGTTTGGATCACACTTTGAGAGTGCTTAAGAGCTTGAGACTGAGTTTTTTTGTACTCTGTCATATGTCCGCATGCAGATAACATTGTTCGCAGCACTTTCCTGGAAGACAAAAGAAGGATGAGTTATGTCAGTATTGTTGGTGAAAGTGACACTTAGAAAAATGCAAACTACATATTGTTGTTGTTGTTGTGTGCTGTCAATTCCGACTCATAATGACTCTATAGGACAGAGTAGAACTGTCCTACAGGGTTTCTAAGACTGTCCATAGACCAAGAGGTAGTCGTTCGAACAGAACAAGGGAATACTGTGTGGTTTAAAATCAAGAAATGTGTCTGTCAGGGTTGTATCCTTTCACCATACTTATTGAATCTGTGTACTGAATAAATCCGAAAACCCGGACTATATGAAGACAAATGCAGCATCGGTATTGGAGGAATATTGCTTGCCGAAAATGAAGAGGACTTGAAGCATTAACTGATGAAGATCAAAGACCACAGCCTTCAGTATGGGTTACACCTCAGCATAAAGAAAACAAACATCCTCACAACTGGGCCAATAAGCTACATCATGATAAATGGAGGAACTATTGATGTGATAAAGAATTTCATTATGCTTGGATCCACAATCAGTGCCCATGGAAGCAGTAGTCAAGAAATCAAAGCACACATTGCATTGGGCAAATCTGCTGCAAAAGACCTTTTTGAAGTCTTGAAAAGCAAAGATGTCACTTTGAGGACTATGAAGTGCCTGACACAACCCATGGTCTTTTCAATAATACCACATATATGCGAAAGCCAGACAATTAATAGGAAAGACTGAAGAAGAATTGATGCATTTGAATCATGGTGTTGGTGAAGAATATTGAATATACCATGGACTGCCAGGAGAATGAAAGAATCTGTCTTGAAAGTACTACAGCCAGAATGTTCCTTAGAAGAGAGAATGAAGAGACTTCATCTCAAGTACTTTGGACATGTTATCAGGAGGGAAGATGGACCAGTCCCTGGAGAAGGACATCATGCTTAGTAAAGTAGAGGGTCAGCGAAAAAGAGGAAGACCCTCAATGAGACGGATTGACACAATGGGCTGGCTCCAGCATAGCAACAGTTGTGAGGATGGCACTGGCCCAAGTAGTGTTTGATTCCGTTGTACACAGGGTGGTTATGAGTAAAACTGACTCAATAGTGTGCTGTTGAGTCAGTTCCAACTACCGGTGATCCCGTAGGACAGAGTAGAACTGTCCCATAGGTTTTTCAAGGCTGTAATCCATATGGAACCCGATTGCCACATCTTTCTGCCCTGTATCAGCTGCTGGGTTAGAACCAACTTTTCAATTACCAGCCAGGCACTTAACCACTGTGCCACCAGGGCTCCTTGCAAACTACATACATTCCTCAAAAATCTTGAAAAAGATCTATATAAACAACTGTGTTGTTTTTGTTAGTTGCATAGCATATATTTGTTGATTGTTATACACACATACAACAATGCATACAGTGTGTAAATTAAAGCATTTATTAAAGTATTTTAAATGCCAGGAGCCCTGGTGACACAGTGGTTAAGAGCTTGGCTGCTAACCAAAATGTGGGCAGCTCAAATCCACCAGCTGCTTTTTGGAAACCCTATGGGGCAGCTCTACTCTGTCCTATAGGGTAGCTATGAGATGGAATCTACTCGAGAGCAATGGGCTTGGTTTGGTTTGTTTTAAAAAAAATGCCTACATTGAAGTATTTTTGCTATTTTACATACTCAACATTTTCAAGTAAAAATAACATACCGATGTAATATTTTACAGTTTTCAGAGCACTGAGATATACATGATATTTAATTCTCTCAGAAAACCTTCTGGAAAGACATTGTCTCCATTTTGAAGGCCAGGAAATCAAATCTCGGAGAGAATAAATGACTTGTCCAAAGGCACATAAGTATTTAATGGCAGAGATGGAAATCCAATTCCCTGGACTCTGAGTCTAGTGTTCTTCCTAATGAACTATAAAATTTGTCTGTTTATTATCTAATGTCATTATAAGAAGCAATAATATCAATCAACCTTGCTCCTCCTCTTCTGACTGGATAAGTGACAAAATGTACTCTTCATTGTAGAAAGACAAAAAAAAAAAAAAATCCTTATATTAAGAAGATAGCTCTTTTTTTTAACCTCTACACAAATCTTGTATACTCCCTTTGAACCATTTTATATTGCGTCAAATATTATTTTTTTATTCATTTTGGTGGGGAGGGTGGGAATTTGAGAGAAAGAATCACTGACATATTTCCCCCCATTCTGTAGAAGTGGGAAATCCCTGGATGGTACAAACGGTTTGCACTCGACTACTAACCTAAAGGTTGGCAGTTCAAATCCACCCGGCAGTGCCATGGAAGAAAGGCCTAGTGATCTGCTTTCTGCTCTGCTTTCATAAAAATCACAGCCAAGAAAACCCTATGAAGTTCGGTTCTACTCTGTGACACACATGGGGTCACCATTAGTCAGAACTGACTAGAAGGCAATGGTTTGGGTTGTTTTTTATGTTTGGTGGAAGTGGAAAGATGACTGGTGAGCCATCCCAAATGGGAGCAGGATGAATTCAAAAAAGTATAGACTTTGGAATTAAAGTAGCCTGGTTTTTAATCCCAGTACCACTATATTTTTCTAGCTGTATATCCTTAGGTAAGTCAGTGTCCGACTCTGTTTCCTCAACTGTTAAATGGGCTAAATAATATGTGAAAACGTGGGGATACTCTAGCCTTCTAAATGTTAATTCTTATTGATGCTAACAGAACACTTCACCAAAAAGACAACACTTCAGTTTTGTAACCCCAGTCTAAATTTCCTTTTCGTGCTTTATTTGGTGTTGAGCTGGAAAATTGTGAGAAATTAATTCCAGTATAGAGTGGAGGATTGACAGTAAACCTTAATCCCTGCCGAAATCTTTATTGCACCAATACATACTTATTTTGGCTTATATGTGAGTCAAAAAATGGGGCTACAACATTTTTATGCAATATTCTTTAGTTTTGTAGGCCCCCATCCATGCACATTTTATAGTATTTATGATTATCTGTGAATATTTTTTTCTACTATTCCTATAAACTAAGGAAAAGGAAGAATGACATTCACTTTCATTTGTTTTAGAACCAGGTATTTAAGAGCTTTTATAAATAGGTGCTACAATAGGTGAGGAAACATTCAGAAAAGCTCACTCACCACCACCATTTTTCCATCCACTAACTTTCTCCTTATGATGGTCTCCTTACCATTCCAGTCCTGAACCTGCATCAAGGAGTCATTATCTAAGGTTACGGTACTCTGTAAAACAGAAAAACACCAAACTTAGGTTGCCAGATTTGAGTGCTAAAATGCCATTTTTTCAATTCAGACTTCCAGTGACCGTGTAAGACAGAGTAGAACTGCCCCATAGAGCTTCCTAAGCTGTAGTCTTTACCAGAAGAGGTGACCAGGTCTTTTTCCTGCAAAGCTGCTGGTGGGTTTGAACCACCGACCTTTAGGTTATCAGCTGAGTTCTTTAGCAGTTACACCACCAGGGCTCCTTACAACAACATGAGGTAAGTACTATTATTATCACCCTGACTGAGCCAGCAAGATTCTGTGACTTGCCCAAGGTCACAGCTTAGTCGGTAGCATAGATCTGATTGATGGACTGCAGTCCTCCCCCAAAGTCCTTGTCTTCCCCTCAGGTTAGAGATATCCTTCATTAAACTCTACTCTTTGAGATAGCAATTACCCAACTGAATATCATGTTATCATTGAGTCATCATATCTCAGAGCTTAAAATTCCACTGAGTTGGGCCTTCTATGAAAATTATTATTCTATTCTGTGGCAGAGACAGTGATGGTCACCAAATTTTCCATTTGTCCGTTATGTTTTCCTGCCTAATTACCATTAGTTGGAGCCCATAAATTGTGAATAAAGACTATGCGTGTCACTTCCAGGCTGAGGCAATGAAAAGCTTCCTTATCTTGTTGATTGAGAAGACCACATGTTTTAGATGGTATATGTACAAGGTTGGCTCTCCTTCAGCCTGAGTCCCAGGGAGGTTAAGTGGGGTAGATTGCCTATTCTTCTCCATACACAATGTTTTCCAACCCCACCCCAACACTGAATCCATACTCTGATCCTCATCCAGTTCGTGGTGACCCACGTGTATCAGAGTAAAACTGTGTTCTATAAGGTTTTCAATGGCTGATTTTTCAGAAGTAGATAGCTGGGCCTTTCTTCAGAGGTGCCTCTGGGGGGACTCAAACCTCCAATCTTTCAGTTAGCAGCCAAACATCTTAACCATTTGCACTGCCCAGGGACTCCAAATATATACTAGGAAAAAAAATACATATATATATACTAGGAGTTAGTAATAAATCCTACTTGCCCCATTAAAGCAGAGATTAAAGTGTTGCAACCAAACCACAAGTCAAGGAATGCCGGCAGCCACCAGAAGCTGGAAAACAAGATCTATTCTGAAGATCGTCTAGTGTTTAGAGAAAATGTTATAAAATGATAATTTTTAAGCCACGGGGATTTTGTAGTTAATTTGTTACCATGGCATAACCTAGCCTATGCCAGTCAATGCAAGTTTTACTCGTAATTCTATGTGTGAACAATTGCTACAAAATAGGAAGTGAGAACTTTTGTTTCTGAGAGAATTAAACCACTAATCTAGGGAAATAATTCTCAAAATGTGGTCTGCTAAACATCTACATTAGAATCATTGCAAAAAATGCAATTTTCAGGTTCCAACCCCACACATCAGAGCTTCTAGGGATGGGACCTAGAAGCAGGTCTTTTTCACAAGGATCCCACAAGGTTTCTACCTATATTAAAGCCTGAGATCTCTTGGTCCTAGGTTTTAGCCAAAAATTTATCTAATGAAGACTTTAGATATATTTGCTATAATAAGGGGCTTTCTTATTTAGAATGATTCCCAACTAATATTCTTATAAAACCTGTCTGAAAGACTTTAAGCCTCACCTTGGTTTTATGGCCATCTGGTGCAGTTTCCTCAAACTCTTCTCCCAGTTTAAAGGAGATCTCATTATTTTTAAAGATGCTTTTGGTTTTTATAGTGATCACATCTCCATCTGTACTGATGGTCACAGTGGGTTTTGCCAGGCAGCCCAGTTTCCTGCTTACTCTCCCTATTCCTAGAAATCAGATAAAAGGACACAACCATTAAATCTGTTGTTGGCTCCAAGAACTCCCATGAGTTGTGTCATTCTTTGTTAACTGGGAGGCTTGTGAGTTAACCTGATTTAATGCTGTATGAATTCAAATATCTAAAGTTAGTGGTCTCATCATTATATGGTGGACTTTTTTTTTTTTTTAACAGTAAAACAAAACATCAGTCTCCAGTTTTTGTCTAATAGTTGTCATGTTTTCCTAGTCCAGTAGTTACTAACCTGGTTGGTACATGGGCTTCTTTGAAATCAAATTAAAGCTATGAACCATCTCCTTGTTTTAAAAATACACCCATTCACAAAGAAGCAAAATAGTTTGGCATGAATTCTTCCAGATCTTTATCTTTTGACTTAGATTCTTTGTGTAAACATATATAGGGCTTAAAATACAGATTTATATCTTACTATATCATTTAGTATACATATATGTATATTTATATTTAGAAGCTCTGGTCGTTCAGTGGATAAGCTTTCAGCTTCTAAATGGAAGATCGGTTCAAATCCACCAGCAGCTCTGTGAGAGAAAAATGTGGCAATCTGCTTCCATAGAGATTACAGCCTTGGAAACCCTAGCAGGCAGTTCTACTCTGTCCTAAAGGGTCACTATGAGTTGGAGTCGATTCGATGAAAATGGTTTTTTATATTTCGATATTGTTTATATTTATAGTATCCATTTGTTTTTTTTCCTCTTACCTGTATGCCTTAGAGACTTACCAATAATGTGGAGACCATGTTAGTACATACAGAACTATATTTTTTCATAGCTACATAATATTCCTTAGAATATATATACCTGAATTCCCATATATATACCCAAATTTATTTATCAATCACCCTATTGATGAACATTTAGTTTGTTTCCATTTTTTTATGACACATGATGCCTCAGTGAACGTACTTGCACACACAGCTTTGTGCAGTACATTTAGGAATATTTTCTACAGAAATATGATTATATACACAGCAATACCTTAGTTAAATCTTTAAGAGAAGATAAATCAGGGAAACACTTTGATATGCTTCATGGAAATACAAGATGTAAAAGTGGCTAATGCATTTTCGATTGTACATATGCTAGGCACAAGTATGACTTTATAATTGTCTTTATTTGGAGATTATGTACGGTTTATGGAGACAAGAAGTCTCCAGCCTGCTGCCTGACCTGCAGATCTTGGATTCGCCAGCACCTACAACCCCATGAGTCAGCAGGATCCCCAGCCTGTCGCTGGACCCACGGATTTGGGATTTACCAACCCCAACAATTCCGTGAGCCATTTCTTTGAAGTAAATCTCACTATATATACGCTCTTTGCTCCTCTATAGAAGCAAGACTAAGATATCCTGTCATAGTTTCTTAGTGCTGCTAAGAAATATCAAAAGTGGGTAACTTTAACAAACAGAAAATTATTTTTTCACAGCTTAGGAGGCTAGAAGTCCAAATTCTGGGTGACGGCTCTAGCGGAATGCTTTCTGTCTCTGTAGGCTCTAGGGGGAAGGTGTTTGTCTCTTTTCAGCTTCTATTTCTTGGTTTCTCGGTGATCACCACATGGCATCAATCTTTCTTCATTTGCTCTTGCTTCTTCTGTGCCTGAGCTGAATTTTTTTTTTTTTTTTAATAATTCTTTACTGCGTTTTTGATGAAAGTTCACACAGCAAATTAGGTGCCCATTTAACAATTTCTGTATAAATCATTCAGTGACTTTGGTTACATTTTTCACAATTTGTCAACATTCTCATTATTTCCGTTCTGGTTATTCCATTTCTAGTAATTTAGTTTCCCTGTCCCTTTACTTTTTCATCTTTGTTTTAGAGTAAACATTGAATGTTTCATCTCGAACAGATAATTTTTTAAAGGAGCACAATACTCACAGGTGATATTCTTTATTTCATGTGCCAATCTGTTATTTTGCTGAAAAGTGATCTCTAGGAGTAGTTTCAGTCCAAAGTTTAAAGGATGTCTCAGAGCGATAGTCTAGGGGTTCCTCTAGTCTCAACTGGTCCAGTATGTTTGGGCTTGTAAAGAATTTGAGTTCTGTTCTATATTCTTCTCCCATTCCATCAGAATCTATCTATTATGGCCCTGATCAGAACAGTTGGTGTGATAGCCAGGCACCATCTAGTTTCTCTGCCCTCAGGGTAGTTAAGACCATAGTTTACGTAGGCTATTAGTCCTGTAGGCTAGCTTTTTCTTTGAGTCTTTGGTTTCCCTCTTTCTCTTTTGCTCTGGATGGGTAGAGTCCAATAGTTGTATCTTAAATTGTCATTCACAAGCATTAAGACCCCAGATATTACTAACCAAACTAGGATGTAGAACATAAACTTCATGAGCTATACTACGTCAATTGGCCGAGTTGTCCTATGAGACTATGGCCCTAAGCCTTCAAGCCCCGTAAACCAATTCCTCGAAGTATTTAACTATGTCTAAGAAGTACCCATATATATTTTATTTTATATATATAAATATATATAATGCACACACATACATGTATACACATATGCATATAAATACACTTATACATGTACACACATATACACACATATACTTAAAAAACCCAAAACCCATTGCCATTGAGTCAATTCCAATTCATAGGGACTGTGACGGTTAAGATTGTGTGTCAACTTGGCTAAGCCATGATTCTCAGTGTTTTGGCAGTGGTATAATGTTGTGATCACTTCCCTGTTGAGATCTGATACATGGTCACCCCCATTGTGGGATCTGCTCTGAGTAGTCAATCAGATGAAGGGGAGTTTCCCTGGGCATGTAGCCTATATCAAGTGTGAGCAGACATTCAGGCAGGGCTAGGGGGCTTTTTGCTCATTCTGGATCCTGTAGCTGGCTCCAGTTCTTGGGACTTGAGCTAGCAGCTTACCTTCAGTCTTGCCTGCTGATCTTGGGATTCATCGATCTTCACAGCCTGTGAGCAACAGCCCTGCTCTCCGGCCTGCTGATCTTGGGTTCACCAGCCCCTGCAGCTACATGAATCAGGAGAATCCCCTTTCCTGACCAAAGGGCTTGGTATGTTAAGCCAGTACAACCACGTGAGCCATTTCCTTGTTATAAACCTCTCTATATATACGTATTTATATGCTTTACTGGTTTTACTTCTCTAGAGAACCACCCTAAGACAGCAACCCTATAGGACAGAGTTTTTGGTTAGGAGCCGTAGCACTCAACCACTGTGCCACCAGAGCTCCACATATGTGCATACATAACTACATATGTAACCACACTTATGTTTTTTTGATCATTGCTGCAAAATTGCATATGTTATAGAATTTACCAAAAACACCCCTTATTGTTGTGTACTTCTTAGTATGATCTGGTCATTTATATCTCAAAAAGTGATTGGCTTAAGACAGATCCTACACTGACATGGTCCAGTTAACATAACAAAGAAACTCTTCCTAGATGGGATTATATCCACATGTAAAGGGGATAGAATTTACAGCACATATTTTTGGGGGGCACAATTCAATCCGTAAAATTCCACTCTTTGGCTTCCCAAAATTCATGTCCTTTCCACAAGGAAAACACTTTCATCCTATCACATCATCTTAAAAGCCTTTTATCAACTCTAAATCCAAAATCTCATCTTCTGAATCAACTAAATCAATTATGGGTATGAATCTGGGGGTATTCTGTCCTGGGGAAAAATTTCTATCTCTGAACCTGTGAAATCTAGAATACAAGTTACCTGTTTCGAAAGTACCATGGTGGAACAAACACAGAGTAGACATTTCCGATACAAATGGGAGAAATTACGGGTACCAAATAAATCCAAAATCCAGCAGAATAGATTATATTAGCTCTAAATATGTGCAACATGATTACAAAGTGTTATATGATGAAAAATGGCTCCCAAATGTGGCCTTAAATGGCAAAAGGGACTTTGCAGATGTGGATTAAGTAACGGATTTTAAAAAGAGGAGGTTATCCTGGGCTACCCAGATGGGCCTTATGTGATGATGGGAGCAGAGATTGGAGTGCTGAAGCCACAAACTAAGGAATACTGAAAGACACCAGAAGCTGGAAAATAAGGTCTATTCTGAAGATCTTCTAAATATTTACAGCAAATGTTTATAAAATGATCATTTTTTAAAATAAAGTCTTTTTGTTTAAATTTTATTTTATTTATTTATTAAAATCATTTACTGTCTCATATATGGTACATGCATGTTTTAGCTACATAAAACCGTGGTAAATCACTAGAGGGCAGGAACTATTTCAATCCCAACCTAGACTGGCATAGAATGGTATCTATAATATGTGCCAGATCAATGCTTATTGCTTCTAAGTAAAACAATCAGGGGTTTCAAAATTAATCTGATTTCTTACAGACCAAGTTCTGTGCTATCAGTGCTCCCCTTTTCACTGGATATGATGTGCAAGGAAATGGGGCTTACCCAGTTCTTTCATATATTCTTCAAAATTTTCACAAGAAATGGACTTCCATGTTCCTTGGAGCTGATCAACCATTCTTTCTAAGTTGATATTTAAAAGAAAAAAAAAATCATGTATCTGTGCCTGTCAGCATTCCCTGAAATAGTATTGGAATCTGTTTTCACGCAATTCTGGGAAGACAATGCCATGAGAAAAGCCAAGGAAAATAATATGGGAAACTCTAACCTTGCCCTTTTCCCTTCCTGCCATCTGAAGCTGAAAAGCTCTCTTAAATGTAAACAAGGCAGGGTGGAAATAAAAGCATAGTAGAATTTTTACCAGAACTAGATATTATTTTTCCATCTCTAACTTGGGATCAAATCTATATGTGACAAATTTTGTCTAGCTCCTTCCCTAGGAACTGCCACACACACAGAGCAGGTGTGGGGCAGACCTAGGTCACAGAACCCCTACGCTTCATGTTTTTCTTCCTCTTTCTCTGACCAAGCATAATCTAAAAAAAAAAGCCTATTTATTGATCATTTAGAGAACTTTTTATATTCTCATTTTTCATAATTTTTACTAAAAAACAGAGACATCATAGATGGCATTTGGCATTGAAAAAGTTTAGTCAGGGCTAGAGCCACTATTTTAAGTAAGCAACACATAACTATTTTGAATAAGCAAGAGAATGGAACAGACATGAAGAGAGAAGGAAGGAAAGAGATCATATTCACACACACACACATATACACACACGGCCTTGTTATGGGTGGTTTTCCAGGTGCCAGCTCAATTTCCCACAAGCTTAGAGAGTCATCATTACCATGAGAACACCAAATCTCTTCTTAGTAAATTCCCCTTAATTTCACTAGTTTCTGTTCCTTTCAAGCTTGATTGTAACAGTTTCATATACACTGATATCTGTAAGAAATCAAAACAGAGGAGGTTACAAGGAATAACGCAGCAAGTACACCAACTAGAAAAGAGGAGACACCAAAAATTAAGTTACAGGTCAAACATAGATTATACATGTCTTCGGCCTCTGAGGATGTCATTGTTCATTCTGGATAATGCTTGATGTCCATATGCAGACACAGAGTTATTATTATGAATTGAATTGTGTCTCCAAAAGCTGTGTGTCAACTTGGCTAGGCCATGATTTCCAGTATTGTGTGCTTGTCCACCATTTTGTCATCTAATATGATTTTCCTGTGTGTAGTAAATCCTACCCCTACTATGTGAATGGGGTAGGATTAGAGGCAGTTATGTTCATGAGACAGGACTCAATCTACATGATTAGGATGTATCTAAAGTCAATCTTCCTTAATAAGGAAGACTGAAGAAGAGTTAATACCTTTGAATTGCGGTGTTGGTGAAGAATATTGAATATACCATGGACTGCCAAAAGAATGAACAAATCTATCTTGGAAGAAGTGTGGCCAGAATGCTCCTTAGAGGCAAGGATGGCGAGACTGTGTCTTACATACTTTGGACAGGTTGTCAGGAGGGATCAGTCCCTGGAGAAGGGCATCATGCTTGGCAGAGTATAGGGTCAGTGGAAAAGAGAAAGACCCTCAACAAGGTGGATTGACACAGTGGCTGCAATAATGAGCTCAAGCATAACAACGATTGTAAGGATGGCTCAGGACTGGGCAGTGTTTCGTTCTGTTGTGCACAGGGTCACTATGAGTCGTAACTGACTCAACAGCACCTAACAACAACAACAACAAAGTCAATCTCTTTTGAGATAAAAAAGAGAGAAGTGACCAGAGAGACATGGGGACCTCATACCACCTAGAAACAACAGCCAGGAAAATAATGCATCCTTTGGACTCGGGGTCCCAGCACTGAGAATCTCCTCAACTGGGGAAGATTGATGACAAGGATCTTCCCACAGAGTCAACAGACAGAGAAAGCCTTCTCCTGGAGCTGGCACCCTGAATTAGGACTTATAGCCCCTTAGACTGTGCAAGAATAAATTTTTCTTTGTTAAAGCCTTCCATCTGAGGTATCTGTGTTACAGCAGCACTAGATGATTTAGACAGTTATTAAAAAAAGCTGAAATTATAAAATTCTCTCCTTAAAACAGGAAGTGGGATACAGTATTTTATAACAATTCCCATAGCAAAGTTAAATTATCAGGCTCTTTTTTAATATCTGTAAAAGGCACTTTTCCAGGCCAATGGTCTTCCAGATTCAACCAACATTTTGGAGCAATTAGTATTACTTGCCTGGTACACAGCTAAGCAATTTTGCATACACTATTTGATTTAATGGCCCAGCTACAGTTGATCCAGGTACCAAAGTTTATTTCTTTGTTTGCTTTCCTTTCCTGAATATCAACTTTAACATTCTGACTTCTTTTTACATTAAGGTGATTAAAATTTTATTAAATTTATGATCACTCAATAACTTAATAGGCATGAGGCTGAACACTGGAAATGACCCATCACTGAAGGTACTAAAATTACTTCAAAATTTCTCAAGAAAATGTTGAAAGTGTTTCCACATATATTGGATACACACTGATCCTCCAACACAAGGAAAATTACCTCTTGAAAATCACCTCTTCAAAGAATGTGTCATATTGGGAACTTAGTATTGATCTCTGTTGCTGATGTGTTGAACTTCCAGAGGCAACAGTAGCTAAGTCAGCCTTGGTATATGGGAAGCCATGGTGCTGAGCCCATGCAAGTCTTCTGTCTCTGCCACTGTGGCCACTCATTCATGTCTCCGTTGTGTCAATTCCAAGACCTGCTAATGTCAGCTAGACTAGCCATTTTGTCTACTTGTTTGTTTCATGCCTCTTTTGTGATTGATGCTTTCTGGTGTCTGTTAACATTCACATAAAAAATCTTCACACTTTATGGTCACTCCCCTATGTTCATCCACATTGCTTTACTCCAAACTTCCTTGTTTCCAATTTTTCAGTCCTTTACCTTCCAGATCGCTGACCAGTTTATCGGACTATTGGCTTCTACCCATGAGTATGTGTATATTCTTATCTCAGGCAACCACTCCCTCCACACCAAATCAGTAACCAGGTGCAGCACTCTAAGTGTTGTCCATTGGGATGATTTTCCCTCACTGGTGTTTTTCAAGCTCCCTCCCATTCCAAGTGTAACGCTGCCACTGTCCATTTTCTGCTTGCACTCAGGTAATGAGCTAACCTGCCATATGTGTTCTGCCTTTTCAACCTCCTTCACCCGGTCATATGGGAGCCCTATACAGCACTAAGTATGATCTGAAAGAGGGGTGTTTGTAGAACCATGGTGGATAATATGAGGATCTGGGCTACCTGATAATGCAGTTAAGTCGTGGCTTCTGGTCTTGGTTTAACCTTGATCCCTGATGCACAATTTCAATCTTATGATGGACTGCTGCTGGGCCTACCTGAGTTTATGACATGGTGGGTCTGATGGAACCCAGCTCATAATGTACAGTTCCAGATCCATGGTTACTTGGTGTCCTATAGTCAAGAATTCTGTCTCTTTCAGGGCCTACTAAACACCAGAAACTCTTTCAAAGCCATACAAGTCTGTTACAGATAGCATGACCTTCAGAACCTCAGAGAACTGTGCTATGATGCCCCTTCTGGGGATTTACAGAATGCCACACTGCATCTTTTCCCATCACTAACACCTCCGGCACCATACATCATATGGTTCAACCAGTAGTGTACTGTAGCCATGACTTCCTTCAATCTCTTTACCACTCCAGGCCCCACTCAAAGTGGGCAGCCTTTCACGTCACTCAGTATATGGGCTGGGGCAGCTTTCCTAGGTATGGAATATGTTACTAACAGAAGCCAAAGAGGCCTACCAGGAATTTAGCTTCTTTCTGGTTAAGGATTCAAGATGTAACAACTTGTCTTTTGAAAGAGCCATCCTGGCGTGCCCTGACCCAACTAAATCCCTAAAAACTTTATCAGAGTAAAAGATCCCCAGAGGCATAGCAAATGGGACTTAGAGGGGGGCTTTTGCCCCAGGGTCGCAAGTCCAAGGGGGCACCAGACAAAGCAGGCCAGCAAATTATCTCACTATTCCCCCTCGATGAGGCCAGCAAGCAAGTCATACCCTTACCCCCACTCTGTTGATTTGAGTCACAGTGCAAATTTAGAAATTCCCCCTGGGTGCTCATTACTCTTCCTCCTTCTCTAATAGATTCCTCAATCCTCATAGATTCTATCTCCCATACTCTGGGTTACATGTGTGTTAACCTCTTCTTGTTCATTCTGCCTGATAACATGATGTTCTACAGGATGTACAGTCAGATCTCATCTGATTCTATTGTGACAAGGAAAGGGAGTTAGCATAGCCCTGGGGCAAAACTGTAAATGTATATTCTTGTCTGTTCCATATGAACGCAAATTGTTCCTGGCCCTCTTTTCTGATACCCTTTTTGATTCGGATGGAGCAGAATGCATTTGACAAATCAGTGTCTATATACCTTGTACAGGAGGTCATATTAACCTGCTCTAGCAAAGGTCTCACATCTGGTACAGTAGCCACAATTATGGTTATTAGTTGGTTGAATTTGTGGTAGTATACAATCATTCTCCAGAATGGGAATTCTAGAATACTTAATTGTGCTCATGACGAACTTTGACATAGATCAAGAGGCAGTTGTTCGGACAGAACAAGGGGATATTGCATGGTTTAAAATCAGGAAAGGTGTGCGCCAGGGTTGTATTCTATCAGCATACCTATTCAATCTGTATGCTGAGCAAATAATACAAGAAGCTGGACTATATGAAGAAGAATAGGGGATCAGGATTGGAGGAAGAATCATTAACAACCTGCGTTATGCAGATGACGCAACCTTGCTTGCTGAATATGAAGAGGACTTGAAGCACTTACTAATGAAGATCGAAGACCACAGCCTTCAGTATGGACTTCACGTCAACATAAAGAAAACAAAAATCCTCACAACTGGACCAATGAGCAACATCATGATAAACGGAGAAAAGATTGAAGTTGTCAAGGATTTCATTTTACTTGGATCCACAATCAACAGCCATGGAAGCAACAGTCAAGAAATCAAAAGACGCATTGCATTGGGTAAATCTGCTGCAAAGGACCTCTTCAAAGTGTTGAAGAGCAAAGATGTCATCCTGAAGACTAAGGTGCACCTGACCCAGGCCATGGTATTTTCAATTGCGTCATATCTGGGTGAAAGCTGGACAATGAATAAGGAAGGCCAAAGAAGAATTGATGCCTTTGAATTCTGGTGTTGGCAAAGAATATTGAATATGCCATGGACTGCCAAAAGACCGAACAAATCTGCCTTGGAAGAAGTACAACCAGAATGCTCCTTAGAAGCAAGGATGGTGAGACTGCGTCTTACATACTTTGGACAGGTTGTCAGGAGAGATCAGTCCCTGGAGAAGGGCATCATGCTTGGCAAAGTACAGGGTCAGCAGAAAAGAAGAAGACCCTCAACAAGGTGGATTGACACAGTGGCTGCAATGATGGGCTCAAGCATAATGACAATTGTAAGGATGGCGCAGGACGGGGCAGTGTTTTGTTCTGTTGTGCATAGGGTCACTATGAGTCGGAACTGACTCGATGGCACCTAACAACAACAACACAATCATTCTCCAGGGTTCATTTGGTATCTGCAGTGGCCAGACTGGTGAATTAAATGGAGCTATTTTTTTTTTCTATGATATAGAACACTACCCCTGCATCCCTAGGATCTTTTAGAATAACACAAATTTCTGCCATCTCCCCCCACATCATCATCAAATTCAATATGTCAACCCCAACTGTACATTTGGAGAATGGCCATTGGAAGAGTGGGTCCACAGGCCTACCAGACCTATTTTAAGCCAGACTTGGTGGGTTTGCCAGGTTCTGTTTATTACTTGACTCCACTCTAACATGATGCTTTGGAACCCTATGTATCGATGTTAATCAGAACCAATGCTCTCAAAATATCTGAATATTTCCTTCCCCAGTTCATATTTTTTCAAGTAAATGGCCAGAGGCTTCTTTTAAGGAAAATGGGAAAAATTAATATAGTATATCATTGCCATGGCATTTCAGGGTTCTTCTTTTTTGGACTTGGCCACCTCTTCAGTCCACAGTTTCTAGGTCTGAAAACTGGCTTGGGTGAGGGATTTGAGCAAAGAATCACGGCTTACTACTGGGATAAACACATTAACCTCCTGTTCATTCATTCTTGCCTTCTTTTGATTGTATATATTAAGCAGCAGCCTCTCTGGCTATCTCTCAATTCTGTCTGCAGGGATGCAGTGATCTATTAACCATCTCCACAGCTCCCTCCAGGTCGAGCCTCTTTGGCTGTCACTTCAACATTTCCTGTTGTTAGGGGAAATGCAACCCCCCGGTAGGGTCACTATGAGTCAGAATCGGCTCGATGGCAGCGGGCGGTTTCTGGCAGTAACGTGCTGCCACCTAGTCTCCATTACTTTGGAGACTCATCATTCCCACTGCTATCAACGAGTCAAGCTCTATGACAATCTCTCTTAATGTCAGTTTCGGCCACAGAGAAAAGCAACTGCAGAAATTCTTAGTGATTCTGTGGCCCCTCTTACCAGTGGATTACTGATGGCCTGGTGAATGGTACGTTTTCTGGACTTTCTTACGGAACATAATCATCTGGTGGTCTTGATAGGTAGATAGATAGATAGATAGATAGATAGATAGATAGATAGATAGATAGATAGATAGATAGATAGATAGATAGATAGGTAGGTAGGTAGGTAGGTAGGTAGGTAGGTAGGTAGGTAGGTAGGTAGGTAGGAAGATAGGTAGATAGATACCAAAACCAAACCAAACCCAGTGCCGTCGAGTCGATTCCGACTCCTACCGACCCTATAGGACAGAGTAGAACTGCCCCATAGAGTTTCCAAGGACCACCTGGTGGATTCAAACTGCTGATGCTTTGGCTAGCTGCTGTAGCACTTAACCACTACACCACCAGGGTTTCCGATAGCTAGATAAAAAAAAAAAAAAAAAAAATTTTTTTTTTTGATATTGTATATATACATATACATATACATATATATATATATATATATATATATATATAAACCAAAACCAAACCTATCACCATTGAGTCAATTCCAACTCATATTTATATATGCCTTTGCCATTGTGTCAATTCCGACCCATAGCGACCCTATAGGGCAGAGTAGAACTGCCCCATAGAGTTTCCAAGGAGAGGGTGGTAGAATCCAACTGCCAGCCTTTTGGTTAGCAGCCTAGCTCTTAACCATGTGCCACCAGGTGCCTCTCTCTCTCTGTCTATATATGTATATATATATACATATATATATATATACATATATATATATATATATACAGTGATCTATAGAAAAAGTACAGATCTTATAACCTTCCTACAGGGAAGGAAAGAGGCAAGCCCTTTCAAATAAGAGTTTGAACTTGAGTTGCTTTATCTAAGCAATTTGAAGTTTATTGAAGCTGAACAAAGCATAGGGGACATTCTCCATAGGTTACGCAAGAAAAACTCAAGCCTTACTGATTCATTCAATAAATATTTGAGTGTCTACTATATGAAAGATCCTTAACAGGCTCTAGGTATACAGTGGTGAATGAAAGAAACATCCCAACTATTTTCAACACTTTAAAAAATAATCTGAAACATGCTAAAACTCTGTTTCTGTACAGGTATTTATGTATATAGTAGACACCTGGAGAGCTGGTTGATATTTAAAAGTAAGGGTTAGCAAACTACAGTACATGGGTCAAATATGGCCCATCTCCTACAAATAAAGTTTATTGGAACACAGCCACACTTACTCCTTTACATATTATTTATGACTACTTTCATGCTAAGACAGCAGAATTGAGTAGTTGTGACAGACGCCATATGGTCCTCAAAGCCTAAAATATTTCCTATCTGGCTTTTTACAGAGAAAAGTTTCCAAACCCAGGCTGTAACATCTCAAGTCTGTAGCATCCCATTATTTAAAACTGGGGTAACTTAATAGTTACTGTTTGTAGACTTTTTTCTTTTTGCTTAGGATAGAGGAATGATGGATATTATTTTTCATTCCATGACATTTTTATCAAGAAAATACATTTTTATAATGATGTCATGGATAATGCCAACAGAAATTTAATCACTAAGAAGCAAAGCTCTGGCGTGCTTATAAGTCACATAAGGAATAGTCGTCAGTCAAATTTGGGGGACCACTTTAAAAATTGCTTTGAGAGACATGAGGCAGAAAGACACAAATTTTTTTTTTTTTTAAATTGACTACAAAAGAAACAGAGTAAAAAAGTTGTCCTGCTCTTTGCCTCTTCGTGAGTCTAACCGCTAATGGCTGAATAGTTCCATTAAATTATAAAGTTTTCTTCAGAAATACCTGAGTATCTATAAAATATGCCCATGAGTTTAGTCACCTTCATATTAAGATTTCAGGTCTTACATGCAGTTCTTATGCATATAGATTAAAGCCACACCCTGAGAAAAACCTTTAAAGATATTTTAAAGGAAAATGTCTGGAGGTATAGGGAAAGTCCACCATAAAACTTCAGGTGTTGTGGCAAATGAAAAGTAGCAACCTAAATTCTGCATGCTTCTCTGCTAATATTGGCTCAACTGTGAAGAAGGGTGTTAAAGAAACTTGAGAAGAATGCAGCACCCCCCAGTGTTGGTCAAGACAATGGCAAAGGACTGGCAACTTGGCCATTCCTGAGGCTCAGGGTATTCTTACTTTGCCTAATATTCAAATAGCTGCTGGAAGTGAGCAGCAGGCAGGAAGCTGAAACAGAGTGGCTGGTATCTGGGCTGGAAGGGGGCACACTCAAGCAGGCAAAAATGTGGTTCTTCTCCACCCAATATTCTTTACACACTTGTTCAACATTTTTAGTAGGGCTGGGGAGTATAGCGGTTGAACTGTATCCCCTAAAATGATATATTTAAGTCCTAAGCCCTGGTACCTGTGAAGGTGACTTCTTGAAAATAGGATCATTACAGATGTAATTAAGTCAAGGATCTCAAGATGAGGTCATCCTAGATTTAGGGTGGGCTCTAAATTCATTGACTGATATCCTTAGAAGAGAAAGGAGAGGGAGATTTGAGACACACAGACACAGGAGAAGGTCAGGTGAAGACAGAGGGAGAGGGCAACCATAGCCAAAGAGCACCAAGACTTGCTGGCAGCAGCAACCAGACGCTAGGAGAGAGGCATGGAATGGCTTTTCCCTCAGAGCCTCCAGAAGGAACCAACCTGCTAACACCTTGATTTTGGCTTTTTGGCCTTCAAAATGGTAAAATAATAAGTTTCTGTTGTTTTAAGCCACCGAGTATGTGGTAGTTTATTACAGTAGCCTAGGAAACTAATAGGGAGAAACTGGTTTTTAAAAAATGGAGATTCCCTGAAGTTTAAATTCAGGAGCTTGTTTCAAAGCAACATTTAAATTATCTTTATTTTATTGAGGGTTTTCTGTTTTTTGGGGGGGCAGTGGAGGATGGGAGTGCAGTTATAAGTCTTCTTAGAAGACCAAAGAAGAATTGATCCTTTGAATTGTGGTGTTGGTGAAGAATATCGAATATACCACGGACTGACAGCTGAACAAAGAAATCTGTCTCGGAAGAAGTACAGCCAGAATGCTCCTTAGAAGGGAGGATGGCGAGACTTTGTCTCACATGCTTTGGGCATGTTTTCAGGAGGGACCAATTCCTGGAGCAGGACATCATGCTTGGTAAAAAAGAGGAAGACCCTCAACGAGACGAATTGATACAATAGCTACAACAATGAGCTCAAACGCAGCAACACTGTGAGGATGGTGCAGGACCAGGCGGTGTTTCGTGCTGTTTTCCCTATAGGGTCGCTAAGAGTCGGAACCGACTTGAGGATACCAAAAACAATAGCAGTTATAAAGAATAACACTGGCCATCATACTTACCAAGGATAGAGACAACGTTTACAGGTAATCATAATAGTAAGTAATTGCGATAATAAAATAAAATAGAATAGTTGTAAATATTGTAATTATATAATCAAAATTACATAAATTACTTTTTTTTTTCTGAAGTTCATGTAAGAAAAATATTTTTTTTCTTTCTCTAGTTTTTTATTTCTTCTCCATCCCCAGTTTTCTTTCGAAATACTCTGGATCACACAACTTCTTTTGGGTGAATATTGAAACACTTAAACTTTAGACGATAAATAACTTGATGCTAGTAAATAGTACTGTGCTGTGCCCTATTTTGTTTCAGAATTTTGGCAGATTCCTGACTTCAGGTTGGTCTTGGGGTTGGGTGCTGTCTTGGGGTGCTGCCTGCTTCTGAGCCATCATGAGATTTAGACAAATCAAAATAGCAGAGAGACTTCCTGGAGGGATGAGCAAAGACCACAAGGCCAGAACCAGGCAGCCTGAAGGTCTATGATTCATACCCTGCTGGGTTCCCAGGCTCTCCTGCCCTACTCTTCCCACGGCTAGAGCTGTTTGAGCCCCATCTGCTTCCTTAGCCCTGCCCCCAGCATCCCCAGCCGATTAAATATTAACCAGGGTGTAACAAAGTAGTTTTATACCAGTGGCTCCCAAGCATGACTTGCATTTATAAAACAGCCGACTCCTTCGTACCACCCTAGACTTTCTCAATCAGAATTGCCAGGGATGGGCTTGGGAATATGTCCGTTGAAAACTTCTCCCAGGTTATTCTGACTCACATCTAAGGCTCAGCAATCAAGGACAAATGGTCTAGACCAGTGGTTCTCAACAAGACTTCAAACCAGTTCAAATGGGGGGGGGGGGGCGGGGGTGAGACAGAGAAATTTAAATCAAGTCTGTAGTTTAGTTTCATATCAATGTTTATCTATTAGCTTGGACAATATACGTAGTAGCATTAGATGTTGACATTAGAGAAAACGTATATATGAACTCTCTGTACTACCCTAGAAACTTTTCTGTAAATCTAAAATTATTCCAAAATTTAAATAAAAATAAAAGCACATGAACAAAAACAAGACCAAAAAGTGTACTCCACAGATGAGCACCATCTATATCACCTGAAAACTCGACAACACTACAGAGTGTTAGCCTATCCCTGATTTACTGAATCAGAATCTGCACTTTTCAAAAGATCTCAGGTGAATAACTTAAAGGACGTCAAAATTTGAGGAGTCCTGCTATTCACCTAAGCTGGGATTTAGCATCAGCTCAATCTTGTCCAGGCCTGAAACATGCACCAGTTTTAATTATTGACCTTGTGCTCAGTTTTCAACCTAAGATCACGAAGCTTCTGCACCCCATTGACTTCAGTCCTTATGTTGTAACATCTCCTATGAGGGTCAGGCCCTATCTTTTGTTAGAAAGACATTTCTTCCCTCAAAAGACTGGAGTCTTGCCTTTGATCCCTAACTCTGTGCCTGAGGCCCTGCTACCTACCATACTTCTGTCTTGCTGACAGCCGACTTGTCTGATATTTTAAGTGCTGCCTCCTTTCACTTTGTTTCAAGTGCCTCCCATGCTCACTGTTCCGGGAATTCCACCTGTTGCCACTAGGAACTTGGATGTTGTACTTCATTTGTCAGACCCAGCAATACCTGGAAGTATCCAGAGAAAGGAACCTGCTTGTAGAGAACTAACTTCCCATCAAACAACTCAACAGAATGGGCAGGACCTTCAGGGCCCACAATGTTTGTGAAAGAGGTTAACAGGCTCTGGAATCAGAGGGAATGGCTAGCAGCCACTAGAGGCCTGGGCGAACAGCTGCAAAGGTAAACAATTCCCTCTGTGGCCAGACTTTTTTCACCTTTATGTCATTAAAGTCTCAGAAACAGGAAAATGCTGATTGTATAAGTACAATTTACTGATGGGAAGTTATAAAACCCAGCTAGAATGGTGTTGCCTGACTAGGATCCGTGCCCTCGAGCTAATGAAACATACTCCAAGTCAGAGAGAAAGTTTATTTAGGAGGTAGCAACAACGGAAAATCCAACAGCAACACAGGCTGTCTTTATGGAGTCCTGAAAAGTAATTTTACGTGAGAGCTTTTAAATGATTTTTTACAAAGGTTTGAAGTGTCTTTGTAGCCCGCAGATGGCATGGCCGATGAGTTACTCATTACAAGATAATTACAACAGACTCTTTATCAGGCTAAAGAGATACACGCTGGATATCTCCTTATCAGGCTAAAGATATACATGCCAAACATTGAGACTCTGCTCTCCATGTGGGGGGTTGTAAGTCACAGGTGGCCAGGCAGAAGAAAACAAAGTCATTAGCATCAGATCAAAACAAAGTCATTAACAAAGGTATGTGGAAAGGAGGACCAAAACACAAAAAAACAGGCAGGCAAAAAAAACTTATGGGTTTATCACGGGGATAGTTATGTCAAGCTGTCAGTCACCCATTTTGAAAAGGAGAAAACATGCTGGGGAGTATTAGGGTCACAATAGTGACAATGGAAACTTCCCTTGGAGCTATCGCAGTGATCTTCTTCACTTGGGGGAAAGGGCATGAGGTAAACTGCTGAGGATTAAAAATCAAACGAAATTACTCCTTGAAAATGTGCCTGGCCCTATCTGCCATAAGGAAGCGGTGGGCGTCTTGCTTTTTGTGGAATAACACTTGGCACCCACCTTGGGGATTCACAGCAAGTGGCGTCTTCAGGACACAGGGTCTGAATTGGGCTCTGGCATATGGATTTTCCAGGCAACAGGAATACCAGCACCCAAATGGTTTGGGAGCAGCTGAGGCAACTCAAACTTAGAACAAACCTGATGAATGAAGGGTGAGGAGAACCTGGTGGGATTCCACACCACTCGGTTGTGGTTGTTCCTATAAATCTACAGTTGGTAGATAGGTCATAAATGACCAATATGCTTAGTGTGCTCAAACTGCACAGACTCACAGACCTGGAGACATGCATTTAGGCCTGCATGGCTTTTACACTCCACTAATGAACCCATTTCTCACCTTTTTGTGTCTTATTTTTCTTAATCTCCTTTTAGCATCTTTTGAAGATCTCCAGTTTTGTTGCTAATGGACTGAGAAGGAATTTTCCCACATTTTGATCAGGATAGACAGGAAGGTTAGTATCTTTTCCAACAGCGGTAACTAAAACAGTTGCAAAACTTGTGGGACAGGGGAGCTGGGGGGCCAGAGAACAAAGGCTGCCTGAGGACATGCCCCTCATGCTGGCGGGGCCTTCCTATTACTGTAAGAAGGCAGCTTGCTCCCTAAGGGGAACAGTACCCACACTGGGAAGAAAATCCACTACTGCATCAAAAGGCATATGGAATAATCTCACATTATTTCCAATTTAAGATATTAAAGTTGAAATGTTTAACACTTTAGAATCTAAAAATCAAGATAAAATAATAATAAAAGACATTGCTATAGGTGGCAGAGCAATTTACATCTTTGACTTTGGGGTCAAGTGTATACATTATGAAACTAATTACCAACAGTCTATGCAGAATGTGAGTAATTTATTCTTCTAACATTAATATCAACTGTGAAGTCTAAAGCGAATGATAGTATTCCAGGAACTGTTGCATGTGATAATCCTTCAGCAGGTTTGGGCAATGCTGAGTAGCTGTCATAGAAGACATCATCTCATGGTATATTAATGATGATGGCTCCACTGGAAAGGAGCGTAAGGGGAAAAAGAGTTTACTATCTAGACTGTGGCTCAAATCAACGTGAAGATGACAACAGCATTATTTGGAAGTTAATTTAGGGGGTTGTGGATAACAGATGAGGAATTCTGTTTCAGTGAGGCCTAAAAACCAACATGAACAATGTTGAAAAGCAATGAGATTTACTCATTTTTTCACTTTTGTGTATACAAAATTATATACATGCTAATCATAAATATGAATAAAATAACTGGAATTAAATGGACCAAGCCATTAGTTGTCTGAGATGGTGGGGCTATGAGTTTTTTTTATTCTTTCTTCCTACTTTTCAATTATTTCAATTTATCTGAAATTGTTCCGTAGTTAGAAGAATAAATTCTATTTAAAAAATAAAATATATTCAACAATAAAATGCCCTCCTGATGCTAGTATCATGTAAGAAGTAGGGTGGGACATACACGAAGGGGAATTTTGTAGAAAGAAAGGAGATATGAATTCAGTTTGCTGAGCCAGTGTCTGTAGCCTAGCCAGCTTAAGGTATTCAATGGGGAATTGAATATACAAATCCAGAGCACAAGAAATAAGGATCTGGATCAGAAAAAAAAGATTTGGTGATATGGAGTGGTTGAGGTCACTGGGTTAGAGTGTGAAATAAGAGGGCCAGGTCCAGAACCTTCAAGCTAACACAAGAAGGCATCAGGATAACAGCCAGCAATGTGACTGAGCTAGAGAGGGCTGTCAGAAAATTCTTCTGAGGCAACTTTGCATGAACTTGAACCTCCAACCTTTCATTTAGCAGCCAAGTATGTTAACCATTTGCACTACCCGGGGACTCCTAATTAACCATAATGTGTTGAAAACAAATTCCAAGTTAAAATTTAAGATCTGATTTATATAGTAGTACTGCACACTACATAAAAAATTTTTGTGTGGTGAAAATATGCACAACAAAACAGTCATCAATTTGACAATTTTTACATGTACATATCATTTTTTGTCAAAGTAGATTTTTGTGAGAACCAGTCAACAGACACACTTGACATATTTTTTTCTCTGTGCTTTGTGTTTCCACATCTTAGCTATCACTAAATAAAATCAGCCCAACATGGACAATCACCTGTCTTTGCATGCCTGACTTCCTTGCGTCACAGAACACTCACCCTTCTTTGAAGCTACACCCTTGGAATACAGCATTTTTCCCTCAGGCTATTTTTACTTGTTCAAACAGTTGCACGAGTTCTTTGAAAAACTCACTTGTTTTCTTTACATTTATTTTCTGAGAAATGTGAGAAAGAGAAGAGAAAATGTTTCAGGATAATTCCCACGATTCCTACCTAAGGAGAAGAAAAGCAGAAGTTGAGCAATGAGCAACGATTGAGAAATAGAAACAGACCTTCCACAACTGCATGCTATCAAAACTCAGGTGTGCATTTGTGTGCACAGACACGTGTGTGCCCCCACGCACATCACAGACAAATAAAGGGAAAGTTCAAAAGCCCGCTTGTCTCTCGCCTCTTTTACTCTTATAAGACTACAACTGACCTTTAAGGTCTCTGTGGTTCAATGAAAAACAAACATGTTATTGCAAGTAATATTTGGGACCACATGAATTCATTTGATCATAGTCCAGCCTTCTTCATTACTAAGTATTCATTTTAATGAGAGAGATTGCATTTAATTTACAACTGCTGTTCTTTTTCCTCCAACAGGTACTGGCAGAAATAGTGTAGCTTAAGTAATTGCAACTTATCCTGTGATTAAATTTACTGTCTTATCTGTGAAGAGGGCCCCGAGTGGAGCAGATGAATCCACGAAGCCAACAATTAAAATTAGACATTATCACTTTTTAGTCCCAGTTTAAATTACTCAAAACTGTACCTAGCATTTAATTTTCTATAACTCATTCATTCACTCAGTACACATCTCATAGGCACTTTAGTTAGTGTGCTCAAAACATTCCTGCCAGTGTCAGAAATAAGGTGACAGTGCAGCCTATTAAAGGGAAGGGAGTTAGCTTTTGATGAGCATCTGTTGTTGTTTTGTTGTTAGGTGCTGTCCAGTCAGTTCCAACTCATAGCGATCCTATGTACAAGAGAACAAGACACTGCCTGAACTGCACCACCTTCACAATTGTTATGCATGAGCGCATCGTTGCAGCCGCTGTGTCAGTCTATCTCATAGAGGGTCTTCCTCTTTTCTGATGACCCTGTACTCTACCAAGCATGATGTCCTTCTCCAGGGACTGGTTTGTCCTAATAACATGTCCGAAGTACGTAAGGTGAAGTCTCGCCATCCTCACTTCTAATGAGCATTTTTGTTGTACTTCTTCCAAGACAGATTTGTTTGTTCTTCTGGCAGTTCATGATATATTCAATATTCTTCACCAACACCATTTTTCAAAGGCATCAATTCTTTTTTCATCTTCCTTATTCATCGTCCAGCTTTCACATCTGTATGAGGCTACTGAAAACACCATGGCTTGCATCAGGCACACCATAGTCCTTAAAAAGACATCTTTGCTTTTTAACACTTTAAAGAGAGATTTTGCAGCAGATTTGCCCAATGCAATGGGTCCTTTGAATTTTTGACTACTGCTTCCAAGGGCGTTGATTGTGGATCCAAGTAAAATGAAATCCTTGACAACTTCAATCTTTCCTCCATTTATCATGATGTTGCTTATTAGTCCAGCTTGAGGATTTTTGTTTTCTTTATGTTAAGGTATAATCTATACTGAAGGCTGTAGTCTTCAGTAAGTGCTTCAAGTCCTCTTCACTTTCAGCAAGCAAGATCGTGTCATCTGCATATCGCTGGTTATTAATGAGTCTTCCTCCAAACCTGATGATTCATTCTTCTTCATACAGTCCAGCTTCTCAGATTATTTGCTTTGCTTACAGATTGAATAGGTATGGTGAAAGGACAAAACCCTGACGCACACCTTTCCATGCAGTATTCCCTTGTTCTGTTTGAACAACTGCCTCTTGGTCTATGTGCGTGTTCCTCATGAGCACAATTAAGTGTTCTGGCATTCCCATTCTCTGCTACATTATCCATAATTAGTTATGATCCACATAGTCAAATGCCTTTGCATAGTCAATAAAACACAGGTAAACATTCTTCTGGTATTCTCTGCTTTCAGCCAAAATCCATCTGACATAAGCAATGATATACTTCGTTTCACGTCCTCTTCTGAATCCACCTTGAATTCCTGGCAGTTCCCTGTCCATGTACTGCTACAACTGCTTTTGAAGGATCTTCGGCAAAATTTTACTTACGTGTGACATTAATGATATTGTTTGATAATTTCTGCATTCTGTTGAATCACTTTTCTTTGAAATGGGTACAAATGTGGATCTCTTCCAGTTAGCTGAGCAGGTAGCTGTCTTCCAAATCTCTTGGCAGAGATAAGTGAGCACTTTCAGTGATGCATCCCTTTGTTGAAACATCTCAGTTGGTAGTCCAACAATTCCCGGAGACTTGTTTTTTTGCCAATGCCTTCAGTGCAGCTTGGGCTTCTTTCTTCTCTTCCTGATCATATACTACCTCCTGAAACAGTTGAATGTTGACCAATTCTTTTTGGTACAATGACTCTATGTTCCTTCCATATCCTTTTGATATTTCCTGCATTGTTTAATATTTTCCCTGCAGAAGCCTACAATATTGCAACTCAAGGCTTGCATTTTCTCTTCAATTCTTTCAGTTTGAGAAATGCCGAGCGTGTTCTTCCCTTTTGGTTTTCTATCTCCAGGCCTACGCACATTTCATTATAATACTTTACTTTGTCTTCTCCAGCTGCCCATTGAAATCTTCTGTTCAGCTTTTTTACTTCATAATTTTTTCCATTCGCTTTAGTTACAGTACATTCAAAAGCAACTTTAAAAGTCTCCTCTGACATACATTTTGGTATATTCATATCATGTTTCCAACTTTTCCGTCAAGAAAATGATCTTCCCAAAAGGTCAATAATTCTAAAATTCTAAAGCAAAGGTGAGAAGATAAGGGGACAGGGAAACTAGAGCACTGGAAATGGAACAACTAGAATGCAATTAAAGAGAATGTTGATACATTGTGAAAAATGTAACTAATGTCACTGAACAATTTGTATAGAAATTATCAAATGGAAACCAAATGTGCTGTGTAAACTTTAACTGAAAACATAATAAAATATTATTAAAAAAAGAAGAAAAAGAAAGAAAATGATTTTCAAACTAGAGAAGATAGAAGAAACATGGTTTACCTGAACTAAAACCTAAAACCTGTTGCTGTTGAGTTGATTTCAACTCATAGCAACCCTATAAGATAGAGTAGAACCGCCCCATAGGATTTCCAAGGAGTGCCTGGTAGATTTGAACTGCCAGCCTCTTGATTATCAGTCGAACTCTTAACCACTACGCGAGCAGAGTTTCCCTAACAAATTATGGATAACATTGCGAGGAATGGGAATTCCAGAACACTTAATTGTGCTCATGAAGAACCTTTGCATACATCAAGAGGCAGTTATTCAGACAGAACAAGGGGATACTGAGTGGTTTAAAGTTAGGAAAGGTGTTCGTCGGGGTTGTATCCTTTCACCATACCTGTTCAATCTGTATGCTGAGCAAGCAGTTGAAGAAGCTGGACTATATGAAGAAGAACAGGGCATCAGGATTGGAGGAAGGCTCATTAACAACCTGTATTATGCATATGACACAACCTTGCTTACTGGAAGTGAAGAGGACTTGAAGCACTTACTGAAGAATGTCAAAGACTACAGCCTTCAGTATGGATTACACCTCAACATAAAGGCAGCAAAAATCCTCACAACTAGACCAATAAGGCACATAATGATAAACAGAGAAAAGATTGAAGTTGTCAAGAATTTCATTTTACTTGGATCCACAATCAACAGCCATGGAAGCAGCAGTCAAGAAATCAAAAGAAGCATTGCATTGGGCAAATCTGCTGCAAAGGACCTCTTTAAAGTGTTGAAAAGCAAAGATGTCAACTTGAAGACTAAGGTGCACCTGACCGAAGCCATGGTAGTTTTCAACTGCATCATATGCATGTGAAAGCTGGACAATGAATAAGGAAGACTGAAGAAGAATTGAAACCTTTGAATTGTGGTTTGGTGAAGAATATTGAATATACCATGGACTGCCAAAAGAACAAACAAATCTGTCTTGGAAGAAGTACAATCAGAATGCTCCTTGGAAGCAAAGATGGCAAGACTGCATCTTACATATTTTGGACATGTGGTCAAGAGGAATTAGTCCCTGGAGAAGGACATCAAGCTTGGTAAGGTACAGGGTAAGCAGAAAAGACCCTCGTCGAGATGGATTGACACAGTGGCTGTGGCAATGGGCTCAAGCATAACAACGACTGAAAGGACGGAGCAGGACAAGGCAGTGTTTTTTTCTGTGGTACCTAGGGTCACTCTGAGTTGGAACTGACTTGACAGCACCTAACAACAACAACAAAACCTAAAAAAAAGAAGGTGCCAGTAAACCAGTAATGAAAGGCAATAAATGAGTTTAAATTTGGGCAGCCAGAAAAACTATCTTTTGGGTACCAAAGCAATTGTTATCATGGAACCGCTGTCAGTAATTTCAGAGAAGTCATGGAGATTGGGAAAGATAACAAAAGATTAGAAATAGGAGATGTTACAATTATCAAAAGTAAGTAAATTTGTGTTCTCTAAAATTGCTAGAACGAATTCTTGAATACAGTTTTTGAGCACATAGGAAATGAAATAGTGATTGCTAGGGGATCAAAGGTACAGTAGTAACAAATAATATTTTCTTTACTAAGCAGAACAACACATGCTGCAGACATAGAGCCTTGTTCTTTGTAAGTCATTTCCCAAAATCTTTCATGATATCTGTGTAAATAAGATTTTTTTAATTGCATATGTAACACTACAGTCAGTGAGTTTCATTTTTGGTTTCATAATAATGCTGATAAATGGTTTGATGGAAAGCTGAGAGGAAGACATTGCTTCTATTCCTATTCTCTCCAACATTTTTACCGGTGATTTGAATGAAGATATGCAAGTATGTTATCCGATGTGCAGTTGTACACAGTTTGGAGCCCTGTTGGCACAGTAGTTAAGAGATCAGCTGCTAACCAAAAGGTCGACAGTTCAAATCCACCAGCCGCTCCTTGGAAACCACATGAGACGACTCTATTCTGTCCTAAAGGATCACTATTAGTCAGAATCGACTTGACGGCAAGTACAGGGTACAGTTATACAGTTTACGGTGAAAGCTAATGTGTTGGAAGAGAAAGGTTAATTTAAAAATACCTTGATTGACTGAAACAATTGAAAAAGGCAGACTTACTGGGGGCCTTGGTGGCACAGCAGTTAAGAGTTAGGCTGCTAGCCAAAAGGTCAGCAGTTCAAATCCATCAGGCACTCCTTGGAAACCCTACCAGGCAGTTCTACTGTGTCCTATAGGTTTGCTACAAGTCAGAATGAACTCCACAGCAGTGGGTTTGGTTTTTTTTTTTAATTTGGCTAAAGTGATTAAAAACTCATCACCATTGTTACCTTTCTCTTGGGTTTGCTAGGGCAGATAAAGAATTAACTGAGCACCTATTTTTATACAGCGATTTATTAGCACCAGGGGAAAATAGTAAGCTAGGTCATTGTCCCAAAGGAACTTACTTTAACTGTAAATGATAAAAAGACTTTTTGATCTTGCTGTTTTCATTCATGTTTCCTTAAATGAATAAAAGCATACAATCTTAAGTACAAAAAAAATAATAATAAACCATGGAAATAACACTATAACTTTCCTCTTCAAGTACAAAGTTATCCTATAATATCCCAGATAAATGGCTATCAAGGCTTTTTTTTTTTCTAAGTTTATTCATTGCTACAGTTCAGTGCCTAAAAAAGTTCCTGGCACTAATAGTCACTCAAAAAATATTTGTTGATTCACAAATGATTTTAGTGAAGAGAAACTCACCCCTTTCTTAGATAATACATTTCAATTCTTCAAAAAAAAAAACAAAAAAAAAACCATTGCCTTCGAGTTGATTCCGACTCATAGCAACCCTATTTCAATTCCAGAGGATACCAGTTGCTGGAATGGTCTTCTTTCTACCAAGTCTAACCCATTTTTCCATAACTCACTAAATATAATTCTACTGTCTTGATTTCAACAAAATCCATCTAGTCATCATCCAGACATTTGAATACAGCTAACATTTTTCCCTTTAAGTATTTATCTTCTCTAGGCAGAAAGTAACTAATTTCCTGAACTTCCTTCATATAACATGTTTTCCTATCCCTTAGTCATTCTGATCACTCTCTTCTGAATGTGCCTCAGGTTTTCAAAGAGTCCCTTAAAATATCGTGCCCTGAATTAAACAATCTCCAGATGGTACTTGGTCTGAATGCCATACCACATTATTGTAAGATTAGATTAGCTTTCTGAAACAGAGCAATAGAGAAAAGAATTAACTCAGTTGAGCCTGAAATCAAAATCTTTAAGTATTTTCTCAAAAAAAAAGAGAAGTCCTATTGACTTCTGGGTGAAACATGTAAAAAAAAATTTTTTTTCCAAAATCAAATTGTATTTTCTATTTTATATCCTACAGCAGACCTTTTATTTTAGTAGCCAAAGGATAAAATGAGGCGTTTAATCTAAAATCATTTAATTTTAATTTTGTAATCTTGTACAGGCCTAATCAGAGAAACACTTGTTTTCTGTGCTCAGTTGTGTTCCCTAAAAGCTATACCCTGCTACTCATGACATAGGGCTTCCCCAGGCAGGAAGCCTGTGGGGACTGTAGGTCACTGGGATGGTTAAGATTGTGTGTCAGCTTGGCTGGGCCATGATTCTCAGTGTTCATTATCCCCATGATGGGATCTGCTGTGAGTAGCCAATCAGTTGAAAGGGAGTTTCCTTGGGCATGTAGCCTACATATAAATATAAGTGGACGTTCTGTCTTTTGCCCTCTCTGGATCCTGCAGCTGCCTCATGTTCATCTGACCTCTGATTCTTGGGACTTGAGCTAACAGCTTACTTGCCAGTCTTGGGATTCATTGATCTTCACAGCCTATGAGCAAGAGTCCTGCTCTCCGACCTACCGATCCTGAGTTTACAGCCCTTGCAGCTACATAAATCAGGAGAAACCTTGTGGTTTTGCCTTCCAATCTTGGGATTTGTTGATCTTCACAGCCTGTGAGCAACAGCCGTGCTCTACAATCTTGGGTTTGCCAGCCCTTGCAGCTATTCGAATCAGGAGAGGCCTCAGTATTGATCCACAAACAGACTTGGAATGTTCTAGCCTCTATTAGCACATGATCTGTTTCCTTGATATAAATCTCTTTTTTTCTCTCTCTCTCTCTGTATGTACATATACACTTTCCTGGGTTTGCTTCTCTAGAGAACTCAGCCTAAGACAGTCACCATGGGGGGAAATCAGTAAGGAAAGCCTGGGAAGCCTGAGAAGCCAAGTAAGTAAGAAGTTACTGGAGCAGAGTAGAACAAGGTTGCCCAAGTTCCTTTAGGCTAATTGGACATCAGGGTTGCATGAATGTTACTACTGGCATACAGAGAACCAGTGCCTATGACGTGCTCCTTGTTGCTGTACCCTATGCCTCTGAAATGAAAGAGTATGATAGGATTCTCCCCTAGAAGGAGAAAGAGAATAAATGGTCATAAAGGCACTTGAGGACACATCCTTACCAGCCCTCCTCACACACTAGATTGGAATATAAGTCAGAGGGGGGGTCTTTCCTGCATACATATACCAAAGAGGGTACATAGAGACTAGAATAATAATTCTGTCAATTCTTCAGTAACTTGGATTTGAACTATTTGAAACTCTTGGAAGGATAACAGTAGAAGATGGGAAGACCAAGACCACATTTCCATGAGCCCTCCTCCTCTACCTTTTCTGCATCACAGTAAGCCAGCACCAGCTGCCCAATTATCATTACAGGCTGCCACATGCCATAAGCCTGCTACAGTGAAGGTAGTCATGCCAATTGTCTTAATCTAGGTTCTCTAGAGAAGCAAAACCAGAGAAGCTTATATACATATAGAGAGAGAGAGGGAGAGAGAGATTTATCACAATGCAATGGCTCATGCAGTTGCAGAGGCTGGCAAGACCCAAGTCCATGGGTCATACATCAGGCTGGAGGCTTCTCCTGACGCACTTAACTACAGGGGCTGAGGAACCCAAGATCAGCAGGTTCGATGGCAGGCCGCTAGCTCACAGGCTGCAGATGCTGACAAATTCAAGATTGGCAGATCAGAAGAAGGCTGCTGGCTCATAGGCTGTGAAAGTCAACAAATCCCAAGATCATCAGGCAGTACAGCAGGGCTCTGGCTCAAGTTTTAAGAACCAGAAGTCAGAGGATGAACAGCCAGAAGCAGAATACAGAGCAAGCAAGCAAGCTTTGCCAGAAAGTCTACACATATGTATATATTGGCTGCTCACATACTTTGGAAGTGTTACCAGGAGGGATCAGTCCCTGGAGAAGGACATCATGCTTGGTAGAAGGTCAACAAAAAAGAGAAAGACCCTCAGGGAGATGGACTGACACATGGCTGCAACAGTGGACTCAAGCACAACAAGGATTGTGAGGATGGCACAGGACCAGGTAGTGCTTCGTTCTGTTATACATAGGGTTGCTATGAGTCAGAATCGATCTAATGGCCCTAACAATAACAAAAACAACATTTTGGATGAAGGCCACACCCCAGAGAAAACTCCCCTTACAACTGATTGGATGATCACATCATGGAGGATGATTACATCATTACATGATGGCCAAACTGCATCATCACATAACTGCCAAACCACTGAGAATTACGCAACAGCCAAGTTGGCACACAACCTTAACCATCAACTTGGCACCTGTACACATTTCCCTACACCATACACAATCTTTAAATAAAGGCAAATACAAGTCATACTTGTACCCAACATGATACAACTAACATATCTACAACTGAACATGCACTAGTCCCATTTGCATCTTATATTTTATAAGTAAACAAGACAAAAATATTTGATACACAGAAATACTCATAACAATTACAGTCCTCATTTTTTCACTGATCACATCGTCATAACTGGTATTTAGAACTACCTTCTTTAACCACCCATTCCATATTCCCTTTACCCTCAGCAAGCACCTCAGCTGGCCGTGGTTCTTTGCCTGATGAGACGATCCAAACCTTCATTTCTAAAGGGTTTTGGCCATTAGTAGTCATGTCTGAAGTGGATTGTTATAGTTTTCCACTGACTTTAATCACACAGCATGGCAATGCTAAGACTCCTGAAGAGATCTCCTGTGTTTCAGACATTCTTTTTTTACCTCCATTATGCAACACCAATCCAATTTTCCATTGGTAGTCAAGATCAATCACACCAGCCGATATGGTAACTCCCTCCTTTGCCTGTTGATCCAGAGGCATGAGGAGCCCAAAGTTGCCAGATGACATTCTTAACTTCTAGTTCAATGGAATCTGTGTTGCGTGTCCAGTTGGAAGCATCCCTCTCTGTAAGGGATTGAATTTTGTCCCCCAAAAATATGTGTCAACTTGGTTAGGCCATGTGTGGTTGCCCTCCATTTTGTAATTTTCCTATGTATTGTAAATCATAATCTCTGCTTGTGGTTAAAGAGGGTTAGGGTGGGACGTAACACCACTGCTCAGGCCATACCTCTGATCCAACACAAAGAGATTTTCCCTGGGGTGTGGCCTGTACCACCTTCTATCTCTCAGGAGATAAAAGGAAAGGGAAGCAAGCAGAGAGTTGAGGACGTCGTACCACCAAGAAAGCAGCACTGGGAGCAGAGTGCGTCCTTTGGACCTGGGGTCTCTGTGCCTGAGAAGCTCCTCGACCATGGAAAGATTGAGGGCAAGAACCTTCCTTCAGAGCCGACAGAGACAGAAAGCCTTTCCCTGGAGCTTACACCCTGAATTTGGCTTTTAGCCTACTTTACTGTGTGGAAACCCTGGTGGCATAATAGTTAAGTGCTATGGCTGTTAACGAAAGGGTCGGCAGTTCAAATCCACCAGGCGCTCCTTGGAAACTCTATGGGGCAGTTCTACTCTATCCTATAGGGTCGCCATGAGTCCAAATCGACTCAACACAGCTCTGGGGTGGGGTTACTGTAAGGAAATAAATTTCTGTTTGTTAAAACCACCCACTTGTGATATTTCTATTATAGCAGCACTAGATGACTAAGACACTCCCCTTGAGACTAAGATCTTCAGACAAAAACAGCATAGGGTCATAGGGACAGGAAGCAGAAATTTTGTGAGTGGGTCACTAGGGGTAATAGTGTGTGATACCACTCTCATTTCCACCCTTGATTCCTGGAACCATGAATCCTGGCTATGGGAGAAACAGCACGATATATTGCACGTTGGTTCAGAGCATATACAAGATCCTGGAGAACAATGCCCCAAACCTGTAAAGTGTTGCCACCTAGCTGGTGCTATAATTGTGTCTTTGGAAGGCCATTCCATCGCTCTATCAAGCCAGCTGCTTCAGGATGATAGGGAACATGGAAAGACCTGTGAATTCCATGAGCATGGGCCCATTGCCATGTTTCATTTACTATGAAGTGAATCCCTTGATCTGAGGCCATGCTGTATGGGATACCGTGACAGTGGATAGTTTTGGTAGAGGCGTTGCATGCAGGGAAGACAAATCTGTATCCAGAGCAGGTGTCCTAGTAGGAATGAAACACTGCTATTACCATGAGGGAAGAAGTCCGATGTGAACAATCTGTCACTGGGTTGCTGGCTGATCACCTCAAGGAATGGTGCCATACTGAAGACTCAGTGTTGGCGTCTGCTAGTGGAAGATTGAGCACTCAGCAGTGGCTGTAGCCAAGTCAGCTTGGTAAGTGGAAGTCCATGTTTGCTCAGCCCATGCATAAACTCTGTCCCTGCCACCATGGCCACTTTGTTCTTGAGCCCATTGGGCAATGGCAGGAGTGGCTGGGGAAAGACATGATCAGCTTCCACAAAATGTGTCTTCCTATCCACTTGATTGTTAAAACCCTCCTCTACTGAGGTCACCCTTTGGTGATCATTCACATGAGACACAAATACCTTCACTTCTCTGGCCCATTCAGAAAGGTCTACCGGCATACCTCTTCCCCATATCTCCTTGTCACCAATTTTCCACTCATGTTCCTTCTAAGTCCCTGACTGTCCAGACAAACCATTAACCACAGCCCATGAGTCAGCATACAATCACACACGTGGCCATTCCTCCTAACAAACAAAATGAACAACCAGATGCACTGCTTCAAGTTCTGCCCATTGAGAAGATTTCTCTGCATGGCAGTTCTTCAGAGAGACCCCAGAAAGGGGTGTAGTGCTGCTGCTGTCCATTTTCAGGTGGTGCCTGTATATCATGAAGAAGCATCTTTAAAACGGGCATGAGCTTTCTCTTCCTCAGTCAACTGATCATAACAAACTCCCCATAATGCCATAGGTGCAGACTGGGAGAGGGGAAGTTATGTGCCAAAAGTGTAAGCCATGGGCATTTGGGCCACTTCCTTATGCAACTTACTTGTAACTGCAGATCCTGCTTAGGCCAGATCTCGTATATACCACTTTCATTTAATGATGGAATGCTGCTGTGCACATCCAACTTTATGGGTCAGACAACACCCAGTTCATGATGGGTGGCTCAGGTTGCATGGTGACTTGGAGGCCCATAATTAAGTGTTCAGTATCTACTAAGTCCCAGTAACAAGCCAAAATCTGTTTCTCAAAAGGAGAGTACTTATTGGCAGAGATTGGTAAGGCTTCGCTCCAAACTTCTAATGTGATTCACTAGTAGAGGCCTGCCAAAGATTCCTAACAACATCTCTATCTGCTACTGACATTTCAAGCACCGTTGACTCCTTCAGATAATATGGCCCAAGTGGCAGTGCGGCTTTCACAGCCACCTGAAACCTATTGCAAAGCCTTCTCGTATTCTGGGCCCCACTCAAAACTAGCAGCTTTTTTAGTCACTTGACAAATAGTCCAGAGTAGCACAACCAAATGAGGAATATGTTGCCTCCCAAGCTCAAAGAGGCCCAGCAGGCATTGTACCTCCTTTTTAGTTGTAGGAGGGCCAGATGTAACAACTTATCCTTCACTTTAGAAGGAATATCTTGACATGCCCCACACCACCGGATTCCTCAAAATTTCACTGGGGTGGAAGGTGCCTGAATTTTTGTGGGATTAATTTCCCACCCTCTAGCACACAAATTTTGTTTTTTTAGCACACAAATTTTTACCAATAAGTAGAGAGCTATTGACACTTTTTCCTTTCTAGGTCCAATCAAAATAATCCTAGACCTGTGTGACATCTTATGGAAGGGAAATGTGATCAAGGTCCCTGTGAACTAAATTGTGACATAAGGTTGGAGAGTTGATATAGCTATGAAGTAGGACAGTGAAAATGTATTGCTGGCCTTGACAGCTGAAGGCAAACTGCTTCTGGTGTTCCTTCAAAACCATATTGAGAAAAAAAAGCACTGGTCAGATCAATAGCTGCATACCAGGTACCAGGAGATGTATTGCCCAAGCAATGAAACTACATCTGGAACAGCAGCTGCAATTGAATTCACTACCTGGTTAAGTTTATGATAATCCACTATCATTCTCCAAGATCAATTTGTTTACTGCACAGGCCAAATAGACCAATTGAATGGGGTTGTGGTCGGAATTGCCAACCCTGCATCCTTCAAGTCCTTGATGGTGGCAGTAATCTCTGCAATCCCCCCAGGAATGTGATATTGCTTTTCTTTTACTATTTTCCTAGGTAAGGACAGTTTTAAAGGCTTTCACTTGGCTTTTCCTACTATAATAGCCCTTACTCCACTTGTCAGGGATCCAATGTGGGGGTTCTGCCGGTTGCTGAGTATATCTATTCCAGTTATGCACTCTGGAACTGGGGAAATCACTACAGGATGGGACCAGAGAGATGCTGGAGCCATTGCGAGATGAACCTGAGCTAAGACTCCTTTAATAACCTAACTGGTGGGCCACAGTGATGTTTTGTGTCTCCTGGAATTAGTGTCAGTTCAAAGTCAGTATCTAGAAATCCTGAAAAGTATGATTATTTCCTTTTCCCCAATGAACATAAAAGGCCATAGATCTCCTTGAGGAAGGCTGGGAGAAAGATTAACAGTATAAATATTTGGCAGTGTAGGGGACCCGGGCTCCCCTTCATTCAAGAGGTTGTGAGTCTGCAAATTGGCTCAAGTCTGGGAATTGATTGGGAGGCTGTGAATCTCTATTCAGGCTATTAGAATTAGACTGCCATTCACTTGACCTAGAATTCTTTTGCTTATATAGATCAAGTAAATATTTAGTAGATTTACCATCTATTTCACTCCTAAGGGCACCCTAAGTAACCAGTGCCATAAGGACATATGAGTTAGACTATTCTGATTACTGCTTTGACGCTGTTGTCCATTACAGTAAGCACACCTACCTTGTCTTTCTCAATTGAGTGCCTCCACTTGACCCCTACCACCACAGGGTCCAATTATCCCCATTGTAGTTAAGTGTCTCAATTCAGTTTGAGTAGTTTTCACTGTCGAATCTGACTTACATAAAATAGCAATCACAGCAGTATTCAAGGATGTTGGCACTCCCTTCACAAATTTGTTCCTCAATGTTGTGGTAAAAGATGCATCTTCTAGGGGCAGGGGTTTGGGGACCATGGTTTCAGGGGACATCTTAGTCAATTGGCATAATAAAATCTATTAAGAAAACATTCTGCATCCCATTTTGGAGAGTGGAGTCTGGGGTCTTAAAAGCTAGCAAGCAGCCATCTAAATGCATCAATTGGTCTCAACCCACCTGGAGCAAAGGAGAATGAAGAACACCAAAGACACAAGGTAATTATGAGCCTAAGAGACAGAAAGGGCCACATAAACCAGAGACTACATCAGCCTGAGACCAGAAGAACTACATGGTGCCTGGCTACAACTGATGACTTCCCTGACAGGGAACACAACAGAGAATCCCTGAGGGAGCAGGAGAGCAGTGGGATAAAAAAAACCCTCAAATTCTTGTAAAAAGACCAGACTTAATGGTCTGACTGAGACTAGGACACTGAAGGTCATGGTCCCCAGACCTTCTGTTAGCCCAAGAAAGGAACCATTCCCGAAGCCAACTCTTCAGACAGGGATTGGACTGGACTATAAGATAGAAAATGATAGTGGTAAGGAGTGAGCTTCTTAGCTCAAGTAGACACATGAGACTATGTGGGCAGCTCCCGCCTGGAGGGGAGATGAGGAGGCAGAGGGGGATAGAAACCGGCTGAATGAACACAGAAATACAGGGTAGAGAGAAGGAGTGTGCTCTCTTATTAGGGGGAAAGCAACTAGCAGTATATAGCAAAAAGGTGTATATAAATTTTTGTATGAGAGACTGAGTTGATTCATAAACTTTCACTTAAAGCACAATAAAAATTAAAAAAAAAAAAAAGTGCATCCTCTGGGCATTCCTGTGTGGGTCTGTGAGTTTAACCTGATAAATTCACTCTAACATGCCAATTTCCCTAAGCCTTTGGATACCTTCTTCTACAGTAAACCAAGCGGAGTCTGGTACTTTAACTTGATTTAGTATAAGCCACACCATAACCCATGCATCAGCGTACCAACCAAATAAACTTAGATCCTTTCCTAACCTCTCGAGCTGAAACACTGAATGAAGAATCTATGCTTAGTGGTCCCACGTCCATAAACTCAGACTGATTCAGCTTTATGATTCTTGTACCATTATTCCGGAAACCCTAGTGGTGTAGTGGTTAAGTGCTACGGTTGCTAACCAAAAGGTCCGCAGTTCGAATTCACCAGGCGCTCCTTGGAAACTCTATGGGGCAGTTCTACTCTGTCTGATGGGGTCACTATGAGTAGGAATCAACTCAACAGCAGTGGAGTAGTGGACGATTACCCCACACTCTTTATAGCCATTCCCACAGACACTCTCCAGGTTTCTGTTTGTACATATCAGGAAAGTTAACCAGTTCTTTTGGAGTGTAGCATACCTCCTCCTGGGTCATACTTTGTACTTCACCTTTTGGGACTCACAGGGACCCAAGTCTAGTTATAAGTCTAGAAGCAAAAGTGGTGGGAGTGGGTCCTGGGAACATTTAGCAATGTCTTATAAGGCATCTACTCCAGGTTATGTCTTAGGCACTGATTAAGATGCCATCCTAGGTGATATCTCAGAAAAAGACTCTTCAGACATAGCTGGGTTAATCTCATCAGATGCGGGTGAAGGAGGTAATAATTTTACTGAGGAGGGTGGCTTAGTGGACAAAGAATGAGTGATCTGTTCAGATGGGAGTAAAAAGGCTGGTACTGTTAGCAGGTATGATCCAATGGAATTTAGGAGCTCGATGTCTCCAGCTTCCTGATTATCTGCCCTTATGCCCCCATCCCAAGTTTCAGGATCCCATTTCTTCCCAGTCAATGCTCTCACTTTAACTTCAGACATCATTTGAGTTTGGGAATTCAGTTGGTGGTGTAATTCAGCCACTCTTACAATAAGACTCTCGGTTTTGGTTTTTGGCAGTATCAGCTCTGTTAGTGTAAGATATAAGGCTTTCTTTCAGGGCACAAGTGGAAACTTTCAGGTCTTGTATGTAGTGCCTAAACTATGACTCTGAAGCCCTAAGGTCATCTCTTTCTTTCAGTACTTCATCTAGCGAAAGTAGGACCAACTAACCAGCTTCCTTTTACTTCTGATTATGACAAAATTGTAGGAAAGTATCAAACATGCAATTGCCCAGAACCTCACTTCTCACCAATACTTGACCTATTGGTGGTTATATTTTGCATATGTCTATTGTCACCTCATGCCATGGATTAGCAGTGCCATCTTTTCTGCTGGAAGCAGAGTCATCAACACCTTTAAGACTAGTCATCCTTGAGAACCAATTTAGAAAACTCATCCTTACATTTTTGTTATGATTTATTCTCTATCTCCCTTTTATCTTGTTTGTGATGAGGTGACAAGATTTGGAGGGACCCATCATACTGCTCAGCTAAGAGAAGACACGAGAATGAAGCCCCAAACTAACAAACTGGATAAAAAAAATTAAATGAAACATCTCCTTTCAATCATAAACAAGGCATTCCTGGCCTTGTGTTTGCCTCAGAAAAGTTGTTTTACATCCCAGATACTCGGTGGGCTACATTTCTGTCAGGAAAGCAAAACACATCCGTTGGCTCATTCAGCCAGAGAAACACGACCTTGCAGATTCAAACCATCAGCTGTACATGCAGTATGTTGCAAGCAGTATATCACAGATTTCTTCCATTCCATCTTCTATTCCTCTCATGCTCCTCAAGAACTCTACAGCAGACCTTGTGCCAGATTTTATTAAGGTCATTATTTCGTTTAATCCTTTCAGCAACGCAATAATGGAGATATTATTATCCCCATGTTACAGAAGCAGAGGCTTTAAAAGATTAATAGACTTCCCCAAGCAGCACACAAGCTAGCAGGTGGCAGAGTTGGGACGCTGTGACATTAAAGTCCATGGTCTTAATGATTATGCTATGCTGCTTCCGTGCAACAAGTAAAGAAAGCAATGGTAACCCTCCTTGCTGAACTGAACCTTGTCTGCTGCATCTTAAGGGTGTTACCCTGGACTGGAGGAGCTCAGCTTCTGGGAGTGTCCTTACTGTTGGAGCTGTGGTAGGAAAGAAGTCCTGGCCACTCTTCCCAGAGCGTCATTCTTTCCATCCCACTCCGTGGTTGGATCAGATGTCTGGGAGTGTAATTTTTTCTGAGAGCCTTCATGATCCTTCCCCCCTCCCTAGAAACAGGGAGGTTTCTAGTCCCAGTCTACCTTTGTTGTTGTTGTTGTTGTTAGCTGCTCTTGAGTCAGCTCCTGAGCGTGGTGACCCCAGTAGAACTTCTCCATAGGGTTTTCTTGGCTGTCATCTTTATGGAAGCAGATCACCTGGCCTTGCTTCTCCAGAGCCGCTGGGTGGGTTCAGATTGCCACCTGTAGGTTAGCAGTGGGTCACAAACTGCTTGCTCTATTCAGGCTCCTAATCTACCTTTAAAAAAACCAATGGATGGAAAACCCAAATCTCTAAAATAGAGTAACTATCTCCTACTCTTTCTGAAAAAAAAAAAAAAAGTCATATGATGATAGTGTATATGAAATGATCTCATAAATGGGAAACATAGACTACATGATAAGCCAGTACAAGCTTAAATTTAAAAAGTCACATCAATGTGTTTGTCATGATCCCTCACTGGCAAACAATAAAATTGCATAAACTCATTTTGTTTCCTTTGCTGGTATCGTGGGTAAGATTCTAAAAATCATTGGTCTTTAAAATGCTGATTCAACAAGAGAGATTTTTTGTAGAAACCAATATGGTTGTCAAACAGGTTTTCACCATATTGGTTTTCTATTGTGTGGTTCTGGGGTTTAGCCAGATTAAACAATCGTGAGATCAAACAGAGACGCACTGTATTAAGCCTTGGAGCCGCAAAAGCTGGCATCTAGAAGGTGAAGTCTCATTCAGCAGTTTTCTGAAGGGAGCAGGTGATTTAGCAATTCTGTTTTAATTCCCTCTTTGTGTGAATTTAGCATTGAAAGAAAGAAAAAGCTGGGTTCTGCCTCCTTAAAATACCCATCAGAGTAAGGATACCAAACTGGAGGGACTCCAAACCAGCAGGTGCCAACTTCAAGGTTGATTAAGCAGTTCTGAACTATGACAGTCACTCAGTGTCCAATTTATACCAAGGAGTTTTTAGAATAACATATTCACCTTTAGTCCTTCATAAGAAAGAACAACAACCACTTGCTAATCACAGAAAAACCCTTCCAGATAGTAACTTGTATTTTCTTTACGGTTACAAAGTGCTTTCCACAGATGAAGAAACTAAATTTTGCAGAGGCTAAGTCCTGTAGCTCGTAACTGACAGAGGCCAAACTCGAACCTAAACCGTCTGTTTCAAAATATCATAAACTTTTTTTTCTACGCTCCAGTCCTTTTACAATTCGTTGGCAAAATGCTGGGGTCACGTAAAGCCACGGCTTTGTATGCAGTGAAGCAACTAACAAATACGGGGCAGCATGGTTAATTTACAAAAACCAATTATTCCAGATATTACAGGATAACCCCTATTTAAAATTTTATTTCTGTTGTCCTCTAACAATTCTTAAACCCGTCAGAATATATTTTCAAAAAAATCTGCTCAAAAAATTCTAAACAACTCCACCATTGTCTTTAAGTACTACAACTTAGCTGTGCACTCACTGTCTCTGACCTAGAACATAAGACCTCTAAGGACCACTACAAGTTGCTATCCAGTCATTTGCCACTTATGGCAACCCCATGTGTGTCGAAGTAGAACTGTACTCCGTAGGGTTTTCAATGGCTGATTTTTCAGAAGTAGATCTCCAGGCCTTTCTTCCAAGGTGCCTCTAGGTAGATTTGAACGTCCAACCTTTCAGTTAACAGCTGAGCATGTTAACCGTCTGCACCACCTGGGGACTCCAGTGCCTGACTTCTTGTTTTCATTATTTCTTCTATTTGTGTTTTGCTAGTAATTCAAGTAGTACCATGTTTTAAACTTACGTATGCCATGATTTGAATGGTATTTGTAAAATACTAGGTGATTCTTGTCTAATTATACCTGAGATATCTATAGTAGGCAAATTAATTGTGCTTAGGAAATAGGTCAAAGATATTCCAAAGTTTCCATTCAGATAAACATGACAAAGAGCAGGGCATGTTTGATAAGGAATGACAGGCAAATTGGCCAATTGTGCCCTGACCTACAACCTGCCCACAGCCCAAAAAGCAGCTGAATCAACTTGGGCTGTACACCAGCACAGATATTAATGAGTAGAGGATCGAGGGCATGAACTTCCTGCCAAGTCACATAGGTGGGGTCATTGCGATTGCTGTTTCCTGACCAGCCAAAAGACAAGTTCGAAAGTGACACTAGTCTTGCAGGAGGTCCTCAAGACAAGCAACTGCAGGCCTACTTATCTGATTTGATCTGGAGAAGATCTTTCAACAGGTCTGTCTTTTACTGCATTGAAAATACCTGAAGTGCCCTAGGTAGGTATAAGACATTCCGCCCTTAGACCAAGGAGTGGCAAAAACCAGAAGGGCCACACTATACCAAATAAATACTTTGCCCCAGCAAGTAGGTTTTTGCTTAAGTAGTTAAGCATTGAGTGCTCCCAAGTGGGTTTAATTTAACTTGAATAATTTAACTTTAAAATAATAATTTATTTTCTATGTCTATTCCCTGCCCTTGCTTCACCAGTGTTGAGGAAACAATATGTCGAGTTTGTGCACCTTCTTCCTTTCCCAGGGTTGGGTTGCAGGGAGGGATAGAGAACAGGTAGTAGGGGGTTTATACACTATTAAAGCACTGGAGGGGAGAGGGGTTTGGGGCCTCTAGTGAATCCATGCAGGTTCCTACAGACCTGACCCCCAAGGTGAAGTGGTCCTCACAACTGCCTCCTCATTTCTAGAATGTTGTGGAAATGGAATCATATAGAATGTAACATTTTGAGATTGCCTTTTCTCATTCACCATAATGCTCTTAAGATTCATCTAAGTTGTGTGTATCAATAATTTCTTCTGAAATTATCAGTAAATTATTGATAATTTCTGCTGTCCCATTGTATGGACTACCACAGTTTGCTTATTCATTCACCAGGTAAAGGGCATTTGGGTTGTTTCCAATTTTTGGCTTCTACAAATAAAGATGTTATAAACGTTCATGTACAGGTTTTTGTATGAATGTAAATTTCATTTCTCTAAGATGAATACCCATGGAAGTGATCACTGGGTCATATCGTAACTTTATGCTTAACTTGAAGAAAATGCCACACTCCCTTCCAGAGTGGCTGTACATGTTACATCCCTACAAGCAATGTATGAAATATCCAGTTGTGCTGTATCCTTCTCAGCACTTTGTATTGTTCTTATTTTTTATTTGAACCATTCTAATAGATAGATATGCTATGCAGTGGATTTAATTTGCACTTCCCTAATAGCTAATGAAGGAGCCCTGGTGGTGCCGTGGGTCAGTGCTCAGATGCTAAGTGAAAGGTCTGAGGTTTGAAACTATAAGCAGCTCCAAAGGAGAAAGATGTGGTAGTTTACTTCCATAAAGATTACAGCCTTGGAAACCCTATGAGGCAGTTCTACTCTGTCCTATAGGGTTGCCGTGAGTCAGAATTTACTCAAGGGCAACAGGTTTAGTACAGGTTTAATAGCTGTTGATGCTGAACATCTTTTCATGTGCTTATTTGCCATATGTATATCCTCTTTGTAGTGGTTAAGAGTTAGACTCCTAACCAAAAGGTCAGTGGCTTAAATCCACCAAGTGCTCCTTGGAAACCCTGTGGGGGCAGTTCTCCTCTGTCAGAATTAACTCGACGGCAATGGGTTGTGTTTGGTTTGGATATCCTTTTTGGGAATGTCTTTTCTCCATTTTCTAGTTGAAGTGTTTGTTTTCTTACTCTTATTAGAGTTCTTTAATACATGTCATTTGACAGATATGTGATTTGCAAATATTTTCTCCTTTTTAGCAGGGTCTTTCCTTTCCAGAATAAAATTTAAAAAAAAAATTATAAAGTACATTTTATTGAATTTTTTTTCCTTTAGTGGATTATGCTCTTGACACCATATTTTAAGCTCCTCCTGCCCCATCTTGTTTGTGCCCTACATTATATCTGAAAACCCTGACTCTGGTAACTTCCTGAGTTTTGCCAGGTACATTCTGATATTGAGCTTTTTAAAATTTTATTCTGGTGCTCCCTTCAGCAGCACATATACTAAAATTGGAACAATACAAAGAAGATTAGCATGGCTCTTGCTCTAGGATGACATGCAAATTCGTGAAGCACTCCATATTTTTTACATGCATACCCATGTTCATTGCAGCACTGTTTACAATAGCAAAAAGATGGAAACAACCAAGGTGTCCATCAACAGATGAATGGATAAACAAATTTATGGTATATTCACACAATGGAATACTACACAATGATAAAGAACCAGGATGAATCCATGAAACATCTCATAACATGGATGAATCTGGACGGCATTATGCTGAGTGAAATTAGTCAGCCACAAAAGGACAAATATTGTATAAGACCACTATTATAAGAACTCAAGAAAAGGTTTAAACACAGAAGAAAATATTCTTTGATGGTTACTAGGGTAGGGAGGGAGGGACAGGGGTATTCACTAACTAGATAGTAGACAAGAATTATTTTAGGTGAAGGGAAGGACAACATACAATACAGGGGAAGTCAGCACAATGGACTAAACCAAAAGCTAAGAAATTTCCTGAATACAACCAAAGACTTTGAGGGACAGAGTAGTAGGGATGGGCGCCTGGGGACCACGGTTTCAGGGGACATCTAGGTCAAATGGCATAACAAAGCATATTAAGAAAACATCCTGCTTCCCTCTTTGGTGAGTGGCGTCCGGGATTTTAAAAGCCAGCAAGCGGCCATCGAAGATGCATCAGTTGGTCTCAACCCACCTGGAGCAAAGGACAATGAAGAACACCAAAGACATGAGGAAAATATGAGTCCAAGAGACAGAAAAAGCCACATAAACCAGAGACTCTCTCCGCCTGAGATCAGAAGAACTAGATGGTGCCTGGCTACCACCAATGACTGCCCTGACAGGGAACACAACAGAGATTCCCTGATGGAACAGGAGAAAAGTGGGATGCAGAACTCAAATTCTGGTAAAAAGACCAGACTTAATGGTCTGACTGAGGATGAAGGGACCCCAAGGGCATGGTCCCCAGACTCTCTGTCGGCCCAGAACTAAAACCATTCCTAAAACCAACTCTTCAAAAGAAGATAGACTGGACTATGAGACATAAAATGATACTGGTGAGAAGTGAGTTTCTTTGCTCAAGTAGACACATGAGACTATGTGGCCAGTTCCTGTCTGGGGCGAGATGAGAAGGCAGAAGGTGACAAGAGCTGGTTGAATGGACACAGGAAATACAGGGTGGAGGAAGGAGTGTGCTGTCACATTGACTAGGGTCACATAACAATGTGTGTATAAGTTTTTGTATGAGAAACTGACTTGAACCGTAAACTTTCATTTGCCCATATAAAAATAAATAAATACATAAATAAAACTCTTTTCTGTTGTTAAGCTTCTACCTCCTTTCCAACTTTCAGAAGCTTATTGAACTCTCTCATCTTTGTGTAGTCTCCCTTCCAGTCCCAGTCTACTCACTTTTCCACCGTTTTGTTGGGATAATAGAGGGAAGGATAAATAAATGCTTGTGTCCATTTCCCTATTTTAAATAAGAGCTATGCACTAATTTTTCATTGTTATGTATTTAAGGCAAGGTTTGGCAAATTTTTTTCTGTAAAGGGCCAGATAGGAAATATTTTAGGATTTGCAGACTATACTGTCTCTGTCATGACTACTCAACTCTGTCTGTCATTGCAGATTGAAAGCCTCCATAGATAACACATAAGTGGATAGGTGTGGCTATGTTCCAATAAAACTTTATTTCCAAAAAAAAAAAAAAGGACAACTTACCAGGTTTTGCCTGCAGGTGATAGGTCATTGACCCCTGATCGAAGGATGTGAAGAACATGCTTGAGAGTGGACCTCTATTCAGTTTAAAAATAATAATAAGTCGATATTCATGAATTCACAGGGAAGATGGGAGAAGCAAGGAAATAGCAGAAAAGAACTGAGACCTGATATGCTGCAGCTAAAACCTGGCCTATTTGGTGCATTTTATTACTTATTATTCATTTATTAGTCTAATTTTTTACTACTTGAGATTGAGCTAATATAATTCTACATATTTAAATAATCCCTAGCTTACTTTTTAAAAATTCACAGTAATTTCTGAGCTTTACCCAAAACTGTAAAATTTTACTCTAAAACTTAAAACGCTTTCTCTAAATATAAACAAAATGAGTCTATTAAGTTAAGCTGTGCATTTAATTCAAGAGGGCACAGTTTCTTTCTATGCAAGAAACTGCTTTGCCATCCCCTGTACAGAGCAGGCTATCATTCAATATCAGCTAAAACAGACTTATCACAAAGAAGCTAAGAAGGACCAGCATCAGTTCTTCCTTGGTTGCTCTAGAAAACACCTCAGAGATGAAACACATATTTTCCAAATGAGAATCCAGATCTCGATCACAATCTAGTCCCTTGAAGTTTTCCACTGTCCCAAAAAAGCTAGGTTCTGTCCACTCCTTCAGCTGCAGGCGGAGCATGTGTCCAGGTTGCTCCTGCCCAGCCCGTTGTCTCCTTGGGACAGGACTTCCTGCCGACATTTCTGAGGCTGGCCTGAAAAGGATGCTGTGCTGAGGAGAAGGGCTTTAGTAAAATACACAACAGAATGATTTATATAAAAAAAGATTTATACCGACATTAAATTGTATCTTATTTCTCCTATGGTATGAGGGGAGAGTAAGAATTTTCCCTCTGGGCTGAAGGTCCTGGAGCAAATCTCTAAGACTGGGACAAGTGGAAGCCGAGGGGAAGGGGACAAACTGAGAAGGGGTTCGTTTTCAAGAATGGGAGAGCCCAGAGTCTGTTACAGAATAAACACGCTGAACCCTGGTGGGGTGCCAACACGGAAGCCTGTGAAGGCTGGTACCAGGCATGAAGTCAGAGCTGTTGTGTCTGGAAGGCCGAAGCTCCCACCCTCAAGACCTGGACAGCCAGTTCTCCGCGATCAGACATGCCCCTTCCCTAATATCCTAAACTGTGGAAACACCCTCCTGCTTTTAAGAGTTTGATATAATCCTCAGGAAGGGGAAGGAGTTCCCCCAAACCTGAGATTGAATTTCTTAGCACCATGGGGGAGATAAAGCTCAGAACCAGATTTAATTTTATTTTGAACAAATAAAAGAATGTGACAGTTCTTGGACCCAAGTGTTCTGGAGCAAAAAAGCATTCTCACTAAACACACCCAGCTTCACTTGTTCTAGCCATTCAGTCATTTAACCCAGAGGCTTCCAGAAGAGAAAGTTATTTAAAAAAAAAAAAAAAAAAGGTGTTTTAGCAAAGGTTACTGCTTAAAATGGAGAGTTAGAAGAGCTTTCAGACTTGTCTGATGACATCATATAATTTATTGTTTGTTTACATGATTAGTAGTACGGGACTCAATAGATTTAAACCTTGCAAATCGCACTTTACACGGACATTAGACAGAAACCAGGTTCTCAGAGAGAGCTGGGATGTTATAAATTGTTTAACTATAAGAACCTAAGCGGTAGGCTGGTTTGAAATATTCCACACCTCACAAAGGAAGATAGGACGTGGTCTGAGCCTCAATAGAGAATCAGCTCTGGCACTATCAGGACAGCGTTGTGTCTGGAGACTAAATATCCAAACACCAGATAAGTGAAGCCTGGCTTAAGGTGAAGCCTGCAGACAAAAAAAGGACCATAGGAGGGAGGAAACGATTAAAATGTGGTCTTCAAAGTGATATTTTTACCTTTGAAATAGGCTTTTGAAAAAAATTGGACTTATTATCATTACTTGCAACTATGATTAAGTTCATAGATACTTCAAATACTTACGAGGTTTCTACCATGTACAGTGAATGCACTGTGCTAGACAAGGAGAAAGATAAAAAGATGAAGAAGACATAGTCCTGTCCCTTTTTTTCAGGAGCTTAATGGGAGAAATAAAGACAAACATAAATGAGTCTAATTAAGACAAATTACATTGTAGATTAAAACAAGAAGAGCTGTGGTAGCACAGTGGTTAAGAGCTCAGTGGCTAATCTAAAGGTCAGTGGTTCCAACAAACCACCCACTCTGCAAGAGAACATTGTTGCTTCCAAAAAGATTGTTGTTATGTGTCAATGAGTTGGTTCTGACTCACAGCAACACCTTATGTAGACCAGAACGAAACACTGCCCGGTCCTGCACCATCCTCATAATTGTGGCTATGCTTCAGCCCATCGTCATAGACACTATGTGAATTCATCTCATTGAGGGTCTTCCTCTCTTTCACTGACTCTCTGCTTTACCAAGCAAGGTGTCCTTCTCCAGGGACTGGTCCCTCCTGATAACATATCCAAAGTATGCGAGACAAAGTCTTGCCATCCTTGCTTTTAAGGAGCATTCTGGCTGCACCTCCAAGATAGATTCGTTTGTTCTTCTGGCAGTCCATTCAATATTCTTCACCAACACCACAATTCGAAAACATTAATTCTTCAGTCTTCTTTCACATGCACATGAGGCAATTGAAAATATCATGGCTTTGGTCAGTCAAACCTTAGTCCTCAAGGTGACATCTTTGCTTTTTAACACTTTAAAGAAGTCTTTTGCAGCAAATTCACCCGATGTAACACGTCGTTTGATTTCTTGACTTCTGCTTCTGTGGGTGTTGATTATGGATCTAAATGAAATGAAATCCTTGGCAACTTCAGTCTTTTCTGTTTATCGTGATGTTGCATATTGGTCCAGTTGTGAGGAGTTTTGTTTTCTTTATGTTGAGATGTAATCTATACTGAATGCTGTATGGATTCTTTATCTTCGTAAGAAAATGCTTCAAGTCTTCATTTGCCGCAAGCAAGATTGTGCCATCTGCATATCCCGGGTTGTTAATAAGCCTTCCTCTAATCCTGATGCCCTGTTCATCTTCCTATAGTCCAACTTCTAGGATTTATTTGCTCAGCATACAGATTGAGCAAGTAAAGGTTACAGCCTTGGAAACCCTATGGGGCAGTTCTACTCTATCCTATAGAATCACTATGAGTCAGAACCAACTTGATAACAATGGGTTCGGTTTTGGATATTATAAGAAAGTAATATTAACAACTAATGACAGTGAGAGGCTTCTATAAACCAAGCACCAATCTGAACTACAGCCTGTGAGGCAAATACTATTATAACTCTTACTTTACAGATGAGGAAACTGAAATCCAGAAAGGTTAAGAAACTTGTCCAAGATCCTATAACTAAGAAAGGTAGATCCAGGACTAAACAAAAAGGTTAGATTAAGGAGGCCTTTCAAAGAGGAAAAATAAGTTCTTTAATTATTTTGGAGACTATACAATTTTCCGTGTAGTTTTCCCCATAGGTATACATTTTCCTTATCCTTGCAGTGAAGTCACTTTCTTTGCGTGTGTGTGTTGGGGGGGCGGGTGTTAGAGGGGGTATTGTTATAAAAGGTGTATTTCTTCATCTTTGTCACAACAGCATGTTATACCATTATGTCGTGTTATTTATACAACGGCAGAGATGTTTTGTTGGAATGCAGCAAAAAAGAAAGGAGAACAAGGGGATATATTAAGTAACAGAAGTCTGGCAATTAATCTTGAAGTGTCTGTTTTAGTCCGAGCAGCTCTCCTTTTGGAGCTTCAGAAGCTGGCCATCTTCAGGTTCACCAGAGAAAGACAATGTGTGGACCTGCCCTTTTCTTACCTGAACTTTAACCTTCGTGATTAAACTAACTCCACAGTTTTCTTCAATGGGGACTGAGTCTTTAGCCACGATAATGATTTCAAGGCCAAGCTGCAGAGTTCTTGGTTACTGATTTTTGCAATTTTTACACAGTTCAGTAATCTTCAAAGCTCCAGGGCAGATGAGCCGTTGTTTCCTCTGATTTAGGCTCGCGAGTGTCCTGCCTGATATGAAGCCATCCCATGGCTTCTCTTTAGCACATAATAACAACGGTTTGGCAGAGGAGGATAATCAGCTCCTGGGACAGAAGCTCCTGAAATCCTGACACGGCAGACTTTCTGGCACCAGAAAACCTCAGAGGTCAAGGCTCCAGCACCCACAGAAATCCACTTGCAACACAGAGGGACCCTTGGGGCTGGGATCTGTGTTGCTGTGCACTTCGGGGTTTGGTTTGGTTTCTGATTTGAGAGTAAGCTGTGAGCTATGACTTCAAGGTCTCCAAACAGGTGATAGCAGCACAAGGTAGGAGACACAAGGAGCAGACCCACTGGGGCGTGTCGGACCGTCACCAAGCGATGTTATAGTTGAGGACCATTCTTCTCCACTTCTGAGAAGGGGGTCTCCTTAAGAAGACTTAGTCAGCTGGACACTAATCAAACGGCAAAAGATATTTATCTAAACACATGCACACACACAAATGTATACACTAAAAATTCAGGAAGAAACTGGACTGATAAATCATAGCTGGGACCGGCATAGTGCTGGCAAAGGGGGCTGAGGGAAGTCCCTAAAAGTGGCACTAGAAAAACACCTTTCATATTGTCTGAAATGAAGATGGGCTCTCTAAAAGGAAGGAAGGACAATTTAGCTGTGCCTTTTATAAGTTCTACTAGGAAAAAAAAAAAAAAAACAGGTGCAGTTACTCAGCTCTGACTGATGACACCTCATATGTCAGAGTAAAACGGTGCTCCATAGGGTTTTCAGTTTTTCAGAAACAGATCACCAGGCCTTTCTTCCAAGGTCCCCTTAGTGAACTCAAACCTCTAACCTTTTAGTTAGCAGCTGAATGTATTAAATGTTTATACCACCCAGAGACTCCTCTACTAAAATAATCCTCTTAAAATACGTAGACATTTTTGTTTGTTGTTAGCTTGTTATTTTTCTTTTTTGCCTTAGGAAAATATTTTTGGATGTTTTCTATTAATGGCTTTAAACAATTAATGTTTACCCCTAGTACAGTAGTTCATTTTGTGTAGGAGTTGCTACTCACCATGAATATCGTATTTAAGATTAGTACATTTTTTTTTTAACTACCAGGAGTTTTAGGAGAGGGAAAGAAATTTGAACTTAGCATATCTATTTCTATGACCTCTTCCTTGGACATATGAATGGAGTTTCAAGACCTGCCCCTAAGCCTGGCTTGTGACCTCCTCTCTAGGTTTTTATCTCTGTTTGCCCTGTCAACTCCCAGGGCACCTGCCCCTCAGTAGTTTAAGGACTGTATAAGAACCATTTTAATTCCAAAGTAAATACACCAGCAGTTGTTTTTACTCTGCTGCGGCTCTTTTCAAGAGACTCTTTCTACTTGAATTGTTGTTGCTGTGTGCCATCGAGTCAATTCCGACTCATAAAAAAATCGAGTCAATTCCGACTCACAGCAACTATAAAACCTGTTGCTGTCTAGTCAATTCTGACTCATAGCAACCCTATAGGACAAAGCAGAACTGCCCCCATAGAGTTTCCAAGAAGCGCCTGGTGGGTTGGAACTGCCAACCTTTCAGTTAGCAGCTGTAGCACTTAACCACTACGCCAGCTTTTGGACAGGGTAAAACTGCCCCATAAGTTTTTCTTGGCTGTAATCTTTACCGAAGCAAATAACCACGTCTTTTCTCATGTGGGGCCATTGGGTTTGAACCACCGACATTTTGGCTACCAGCAGAGTGGATAACCATTGCACTACCAGAGCTCTTTTTCTACTTGAATAGCCCACTTTAATTCTAATTTTAGTCAAAACTAAGTGAATCTCCTTTCTTCACCCTTCCTCCCCCAAACTATCAACCTAACCCATTGCTGTCCAGTCTATTCTGACTCATAGTGACCCTATAGGACAGAGTAGAACTGCCCCATAGAGTTTCCAAGGAGTACCTGGTGGATTTGAAATGCCAACCTTTTGGTTAACAGCTGTAGCACTTAATAACTACACCTCCAGGGTTTCCAAGCTATCAACCACATTTTGCTATTTAATTCCTCAAACTTGTAAGCTGGCTCTCTCTTCCCTGAACCTCCTTGCATGCTTTCTTTTCTAAGTCACCAAATAAATCATTTTCAAATGCAATCATAAAATCTCAGATTATAAATCCCTTAGCTACCAATTGGAGTCCCTAGGTGTTGCAAACAGTTAACACACTCAGCTGCTAAGCCAAAGGTTGGAAGATGAAGTCTACCCAGAGGCATCTTGGAAGAAAGATTCTGAAAAATCTGCCATTGAAAACCCTGTGGGGAACAGTTCTACCTCAACACACATGGAGTTGCCATGAGTCGGGGTTGACTAGACAGCAACTGGTCTTTAGCCACCCATTACCCAACCACTGTCTTCCCTTAACCCTACTGCAGTCAGCTTTCCTTCAAACTAACTTGCTCACTTCTACCACCAAATTTTTCCATGTGCTTCTCGTCTCTTTGCACCTGCCTTATTTTTTTTTAATTGTGCTTTAAGTGAAAATTTACAATTCAAGTCAGTTTCTCATACAAATACTTATACACACATTGTTATATGACCCTAGTTGCTCTCCCTACAATATGACAGCACTCCTACTTTCCACCCCGTATTTCTCCTGTCCATTCAGCCAGCTTCTGTTTCCCTCTGCCTTCTCATTTCACGTCCGGATAGGAGCTGCCCATTTAGTCTCATGTATCTACTTTTTTTTTTTTTTTTATCTACTTGAGCCAAGAAACACGCTCTTCACCAGTATCATTTTATATCTTATAGCCCAGTCTAATCTTTGTCTGAAGAGTTGGCTTCGGGAATGGTTTTAGTTCTGGGCTAACAGAGAGTCTGGGGGACATGTCTTCTGAGGTCCCTCCATGAAGTCTGGTCTTTTTACTAGAATTTGAGTTCTGCATCCCACTTTTCTCCTGCTCCCTCAGGGACTCTCTGTTGTGTTCCCTGTCAGGGCGGTCATTGGTGGTAGCCAAACATAATCTAGTTCTTCCGGTCTCAGGCTGATGGAGTCTTTGGTTTATGTGGCCCTTTCTGTCTCTTGGGCTTATATTTTCCTTGTGTCTTTGGTGTTCTTCATTCTCCTTTGCTCCAGGTGGGTTGGGACCAATTGATGCATCTTAGATGGCTGCTTGTTAGCTTTTAAGACCCCAGACGCCGCCCACCAAATGGGATTCAGAAAATTTTCTTAATACATTTTGTTAGGCCAATTGACCTACATGTCCCCTGAAACCATGATCCTCAGATCCCTACATCCTCTACTCTGTCCCTCGAAGTGTTTGATTGTATTCAGGAAATTTCTTAGCTTTCGGTTTAGTTCAGTTGTGCTGACTTCCCCTGTATTGTGTGTTTCTCTTCCCTTCACCTAAAATAACTCTTGTCTAATATCTAGTTAGTGAATTCACCTCTCCCTCCCTCCCCACCCTTGTAACCGTCAAAGAATGTTTTCTTCTGCGTTTAAACGTTTTCTTGAGCTCTTATAATAGTGGTCTCATACAATATTTGTGCTTTTGTGACTGATTAATTTCACTCAGCATAATGCCTTCCAGATTTTCCATGTTATTTACACTCCTATTTGTTTATTTTTTTTAAATACGCTTTCATGAAGCCTTTCCTGATTAGTCTTACCTGGTGTCCTTAACCATAGCAAACACTTCATTCATAAGTGGTCCTTTTGTTATGGAGCAGTGCCTAGCTGTAATTAGAAATGGCTGTCAACAACCATAACAATCTAGCTGACCCTTCTCTTTCCCTGTCTTAGGCATTCCCAGAGTAGATGCTCCCATGTGTAAGAACCTTGACAAGCCCCTTGGATGTCAGTATCTACTTGGTGCACAGCCCTGAACTTGGGATATGAGGGATTCATATTAGGAAGCTGACTCCACTTCTGCCTTCAAAATGGTCTGTGTGTGAAAAGTTGTCATCAAAAATTGGAATGTTAAACAGATACTTCCATCAGTAACGATCATTTTTTGCACATTCAGTATGACCCTAGCCCTGCTATCCCCTATGGAAACTACAAAAGGCTTATAAGTGGAAGCCTTTGCCCTGAGTGGTGTGTCAGAAATATTGTACTTGAAATTTCTAGAGAAAAAATAATAAAGCAGAACCACAGGGTGGTAACAGAAATCCAGAGAGGACAGAGATCATTGTGGTCTGGTCCAAGGGCTGAGTCTACCTAAGTCGGAAAACAGTCACCCAGCCAAAGATACCCCCATTGTTTTGTTGAAGCTTTCAGCATTAAATAGTTTGTCCTATGTGAGGTCTGGTTTGTCTTTTATGCCCTCTTTTAGCTCTGTGTAATAGCACAAGTCTCAGGACAGAAATTCATATTAGCTTGTGTGATTATGAAAAGGGTCTGCCTCTGCCCCAGCTAGTAGGTACATTCCCAACTGGGCCGCCTTGCTCAGGGAGCCAATCATTCCCATCATTACTCCCTGCTGAAGAACAGGTCAGATCAGCAAGTCTCCTGACTAAACAGACATCTAATTAAGGAAAAAAGCACCCATTGCCCTTTGCCCTTTCTGTCAGGTATGCTCAAGCCATGTGTGGGATTCTCTTGGCATTTCCACTCTTTGGGTTTCTGGGAGCAGAAGCATTCCTCTCTTCCAGAAAACTGCACTTGGCGCTTTCTAAGTCCTGCCACTTTCTCCCCTCTTACTAGTCATCCAGTATTGCCTGATGAACGACTGAGCTCTGAAATGTTTTCTAATTGGCCTTTCAGGGAGGTAGTTGGTTTTAACACTGGTGCCTCCTTGAATTTGGAATTTGAACTACAGTATGACTTTCATTCATAGCTTTCAGCCACTGAAACTCCAAACAACATGAAAAATTCCAGTCAACATTCTATTACTGATACATATATAATACAATGCTAATGGTATTTCTAAAGTTATTCTTAATAGAATAAAATAATCTGCATTTATGCAGTAATATGCCTTACCTGAGAATGCCAGAAAGTCTCATAATGGTCATCTGAGGAAGGAACGTGGGACTTTTACCTGCACATTTTTGCAGAGGTAGCACTTGCCAACCAATCTCCCAACGTTAGGGGATTACCAGGCTTTGCTAGAGGATTACTGCTCTATTTATAAACTTTGTCTCATCATTTCAACGTATGTTCAACACTGGTTTTGTAGTGAACGTTTACACTTTACAAACTCTACCCCTGAGTATGAGACAAACAGAATGAAAGAAGTTTTCATGAAAAGCAAAATATTAAGATTTTCAAACTGAGTCAAACATGCAAAAAGAATGCTTCAAAGCAAAAATGAGTATTTGGAAAACTTCGACTTCTAAAACAATCAAGTGATGACATTTCCATAATAATTTTTAAAAAACTAGAACCAGCTGCCATTGAGTCGATCTTGACTCCTGGTGAGTGCCCTAAGACTAAAAAAGAATCAGCTGGTCACCTTGTTTATGCTTTCTTCTTTTTGTTCTTAATGAAATAAAAATAATTTGATTCCTTCAATTTTTATTCTTGTTACAAAGTTTAAAAGACCATATGAATCACAGTTGGATCACTTCTTGTTTGCTACTGCTTGATTAGAGAGTTTTTTTAACCACCCACTAAATCGAAATGTACCTAATATGGGGTTAGCTCTAGTCATTGTTCCATAAACTCATCATCATTTTAAAAGGGCTACAGGGTCCTTTGTGCGTGGAAAGGCTTGTGTTACAGTAACGTACCCCCTCTAGTGGATGAAGAAAGAGGGAAGAATGTATTTGATTCCTTTGCTTGGGATCAGTTACAACTCTGATTTCTGAGCCCTGTCTGTACTTTGACTTGGATTCTCCCTAGAAAGCTATACTTTCCTTTTTTTAGATCCAATTTACTAAGGCTTCACCAAGCATTCTGTGACTCATTTTTGTACTTTATCTACACTGTTGTCTTTTTTTTTTGTCTCTAGTTCTGATTCTCATCATCATTAAATCGTTCAGCTAACAAATATTCATCGTCTGCCTTGTATCAGACATGGCTCTGGGCACTGGGGATATAGCAGAGAACAAAACAATTCAAAATCTACTGTCAGGGAACATAAACAATTCCACAATTAATGTTCATTTGTGTCCTTCCTACCTGCCAGACGCTGTACTTAGTGTATTTGCAATCATTATGCAGCTGAACCCCCACAACAACCTGTGAGGAAACTGAGAAGCTAAGAAATCTGCTGAAGACCGTGCAGATAGTGAGAGCTTCCCTGACCATACAATCTGTTATAGCTCACCCAGTCGTTCTGAATCTGTGGCCCTGTTTTGATTTTCTGTATGGTATTCATTTTATAATTGTCTGTCTCTTCCATCTAAAATGTACACTCCATGGAGTACTTTGGAGTCAAATAGTCCTGAGCTCAATTCTCTGCTCATTCATTATTTTTCAGTCATTTAAACGACGAGTATTTCTGGAGGCCCAGCTGCAGCAGGAGCCCTGGCGGCACAATTGTTAAAGTGCTAGGGTTACGAGTATGTGCTGGAGTTATGGCAATGAACAAGGGGTCAAGGACCCTCCTCTCCAATGTACTCTACTGCCTCCAAGAGTGAGCAAAAGATTAAAAAATACCAAGCGACGCCTAACTGGTTGGCTCAATTGAATTATTTTAGAGTTATATATCCTCTCCATTTTCTTGAAGAGTAGGTGACCCTGGATGGTACAAGTGGTTAACATGCTTAGCTGCTAACTGAAAGGCTGAAGGTTCAAATCCACCCAAAGGTGCCTTGGAAGAAGGGCCTAGTGATCTACTTCTGGAAAATGAGTCATTGAACACCCCATGGATCAGAGTTCCACTCTGACACACTTGTGGTCACCATGAGTCAGAGTCAACTGGACAGCAATTGTTTTTTTTAGGTGAAGGAAAGGGAGCTTAAAATGAACAAGATCTGATTCTTTAGAAGATTCAAAACCGTTAAACAGATTCTCACTTACCACCTCTCCTGAATTCTACAACTAGAGGAGACAGGGAGAGTCCAAAGTGACGCTCACTCTCTGATGATTCCTTTCCCCTTGTAGGGCCATTCATGCTTTGGGGTGGAGAGTGGTGTATAGATACAGGCAAGTCTGCCTTTATACATGCTGCCAAATGTTATTGGGAGTAGCACCTAATGCCAGTATACAGGGATCCATTTCCTTGATATTATTTTGTTATTTATTTCAATCATTAGTTGTCCTATACTATCATTTGTCACTAATCAAAGGCTTTATGTACAGATCGTAACAAATTATGGATACCATTGCAAAGAATGGGAATTCCAGAACACTTAATTCTGCTCATGAGGAAACTGCACATAGATCAAGAAGCAGTCATTCGAATAGAACAAGAGAATACTGCGTGGTTTAAAGTCAGGAAAGGTGTACTTCAGGGTTATATCCTTTCACCATACTTATTCAACCTGTATGCTGAGCAAATAATCCAAGAAGCTGGACTACATGAAGAAGAATGGGGCGTGAGGATTGGAGGAAGACTCATTAACAACCTGCTTTATGCAGATGGCATAACCTTGCTTGCTGAAAGTGAAGAGGACTTGAAACATGAAGATTAAAGACCACAGTCTTCAGTGCGGATTACACCTCAATATAAAGAAAACAAAAATTCTCACAACTGGACCAATAAACAGCATCATGATAAATGCAGAAAACATTGAAGTTGTCAAGGGTTTCATTTTACTTGGATCCACAATCAGCACCCATGGAAGCAGCTGTCAAGAAGTCAAAAGACATTGCATTGGGCAAATCTGCTGCAAAAGATGCCTTTAAAGTGCTAAAAAGCAAAGACGTCACCTTGAGGAAAGCTGGATGATGAATAAGGAAGATGGAAAAAGAATTGATGCCTTTGAATTATGGCGTTGGTGAAGAATATTGAATATACCATGGACTGCCAAAAAAAAAGAACAAATCTGTCTTGGAAGGAGTACAACCAGAATGCTCCTTAAAAGCAAGGAGGGCGAGGCTTCATCTCACATACTTTAGACATGGGGGATCAGTCCCTGGAGAAGGACACTGAGCTTGGTAAAATATAGGTCAGCGAAGAAGAGGAAGACCCTCAATGAGATGGGCTGACACAGTGGCTGCAACAATGGGCTCAAAATAATGACTGTGAGGATGGCACAGGACCAGGCAGTATTTCGTTCTGTTGTACATGGGGTCGCTATGAGTCAGAACTGACTCGACGGTACCTAAGAACAACAACAACAAGGGCTTTAAGAGAATGATGGCTGTCATTCAAATCTATTAACCTTTCTGTGTGTTTGAAAGTCATTAGCTTTCATGGCCTAGGTTGCCAATTGCAAAACGGTAAATATTGAAACAGTAATCTTGCCATTTGAAGTACTTCTGGCTTGAATAAATGTTTGTTCAGGTTGCAGCATTGCTCAAGTAGTTACTAGATGATGCGGCAGGATCACCCTCCAGTGCTGGGGCCAGCAGGAAAAACTGCTAAGTGCAGTAACAGCTTTTAGAATGGCTCTATCTCAATCTACCCCTTAGGTTCATATTTTAATGGGGTATTACCAGCATCTTCTTCTATTACAAGAGATATAATAAAACAAACCAAAAGGAAAAAACCAGAAAGAGTTTATTTTGGGCCAGCTGTTACTAAAAAACTACCCAGGAGATTCCTGAATATCACAAATCAAGAGGTTTAGCCTGTTATTCAGCATTTATTTAAGTTATAGGGGTGGTTCTTCCCTTCTTGATAAGTTCGTATATATGGAGTTCTGTAATGGTAAGTTTGCCAATTGGTTCTATACAATTCTTCCTTCATTGCTCCCAGATTTTTTCTCCATAGTCAAATTGTGCTTATAGTTGGACTTATAGCACAATTTAATAACAAACATCCTATTCTGAGAAGCCAAGGTACCAGTTTCTGATACGGTTAAATTACTCTTGGTCATTACTTATATTTTACACATACCAACTTCCTTGCTAAACCTGTCTCCAAGCGGATGGCTCCACACTCTACGAAGATTCTCTAAGGAGGATCTCTTATCCCTAATCTCTTCTTTCTTCCTTTCTGAGCTTCTTTACCTACAGTGTCAACTCTCACCTCCAAGCAGATTATCCCCATGTATTCCTAATTCTTCTCAAACTTTAGTCAGCTCTTCCAACTGCTCTCTGGGCATCTCTGCCTGGATTTCCCTTCCCCGCTTGAAGCTCAATATGTCCTAAACTGAACCAATCCCAAATCTGCTCCTATGTCACCATCTTCCTAATCATTGCCAAAGTCCTATCTATTGTATCTTTACAATGGGTTTTGGATCTGTCTTCCTCCTCTGAGATCCTGCTGCTCATGATCAAGTAGCCCTCACTCTTCCTTTCTTGTACTACTTTAAAATGCTTTTAACTGGACTTCATGCTTTCTGGAAACCCTGGTGGCATAGTGGTTAAGTGCTACAGCTGCTAACCAAAAGGTTGGCAGTTCGAATCTGCCAGGTGCTCCTTGGAAACTCTATGGGGCGGTTCTACTCTGTCCTATAGGGTCACTATGAGCCAGAGTCGACTCAATGGCAGTGGTTTTGGGTTTTTTGGGTTTTCATGCTTTATATCTCTTACTCAAATATACAAGCTGCTATTCATCCTCTTAAGCGCAACTGTAGTCAATTTTTCTGCTGCCCAACAACCTTGAGTAGCCTGTTAGAGAATTAGGTAGAAACTTCTTGGCCCAGCCTGTAGTCCAGGGTCTTCCACAGGATGGTCCCACCCCACAGATCCTTAGACATACACGAGGCTCTCACCAAATTAGAATTTTCATTCCTTCCCTAAGCTAACCAGAGAGCCCTCATGGTGCAGTGGCTAAGTGCTCGGCTTCTAAGCAAAATGTCAGTTCAAATCCTTCAGCTGGTCCACAGGAGAAAGATATAGCAGTCTGCTTCTGTAAAGATTACAGCCTTGGAAACCCTATGGGGCATGTCTACTTTGTCCTATAGGGTCATTATGAATTGGAATTGACTTGATCGCAACAAATCTAAACTAACCAGTACTTTCCTGTCTCTAAGTATTTTCTCAAACTGTTCCTTCACCAGTCTCAACTCCATCTTTCAAGATTCCATCCATTCTGAAAGATCTTTTGCTCAATTCCAAAGCCAACTTTTCCACAAAGTCTTTCCTAATCCCCATAACTGAGAGTTTTTCTTTCAAATCTTTATAGCACATTGTTGGTCTTACTCCCACATACTTCCTTATTTTCTTTTTCTTGGTAGTATAGTCATTTACTTTTTCTCCCGACACACACACACACACACACAATTCTCCAGGTCTGCCAAGAATGCTTTTGTTTTGTTAATTGCTGTCAAGTTGGCTCCAACTCATGGTAACCTTTTGTAAAACAGGATAAAACATTGCCCAGTCCTGCACCATCTCATGATCTTCGGTATGTTTGACTCCTTTGTTGTGGCTATTCTGGCAATACATCTCATTGAGGATTTCCTTCATTTTCATTAACCCTCTGCTTTACCAAACATGTTGTCCTTTTCTAGTGACTGGTCTTTACTGATGATGTCAAAATAAGTGAGCCAAAACCTCACCATCCTCTCTTCTAAGGAACATTCTGTTTGTATTTCTTTTAAGACTGATTTGTCCATTCTTTTGACAATCCAGTGTTCTTCACCAACGTTGCAGTTTGAATGCATCAACTTTTTCTTCTGTCTTTCTTTTTCATTATCCATCTTTCATGTACATCTAAGGCAGACATACCTAAGTGATCAAATAACAACTTTGCTTTTTAAATCATTAAAGAGATCTTTTGAAGCAGATTTGCCCAATGCAGTATGTCACTTTATTTCTTGACTGCTACTTCCATGGATATTGATCGTTGATCCAAGTAGAATGAAATCGTGGACAACTTCAACTTCTTCTTACTCTGCACCAATTGCCAAGAATATTTTTTCTCTATAGAAGCTGTGTGTAATAATTTATACATTTGTCTATTTACCTGCCTCTTTCTTGCTCAAAAAAAAAAAAAATTTTTTTTTCTTGCTATGTCTCAAAAGAGGATTGAAGATGGCTTATGTGATGTATAATATGACAAGTACCTAATCTAGAAGTGAGGTGAGAGAAGAAATAAAAACAAAGATGGACACACGAGGAGACAGAAAGAGCACTAAAAAGCATAATATGATAATCTGCACACGTGCTACTAGTGAACCACAAATATACCTCAGATTTTCTAGTGGCCATGTCTGAAGAGAAAGATACTCAATTATATAATTCTCATCTATAAAGGAATTCGTACATTTTTGTGTGCATCCAAATTACCTGAAGAGCTTATAAATTTAGAATACTCAGGCCTTATCTGCAGAATTTTAATTCTGTAGATCTGGGGCCACATCTTGGAATTTACATTTTTAGCAAGATCCTAGATTATTCTAAGGCAGTCAAAATTTTGGAAATCACTGATCTCTCAAATAAAAACAAACCCAGTGCTCAGGACAAAAACAATTATTTTTGATGTTCAGATCATGGGGGCTTTTCCTGTAGGGAAGGAAAATGGTCTGAGAAACAATGGAATTCTTACAGAGATATGAGAATGAGAGGGCCAGGGGCTATTGCTTATAATAACTATCAAAACAGGCTTTCATATAGTAGTTATACTAAAATTTGGTGAAGGGGGGTAATAAAGCCCCCAGGAAGTTGTGTCTTTTTTGTTTTGGCAGTTTGGCTTGACCCAGAATAGGCACTGAAAAAGATTATTTATCTATTCAATCTCCTCATTTTTATACCTAAAAATTAAGAAACCTTAGTAAATATGTTAGCGAAAAGCGTACAAGTTTCAGGGCCCTATCAGCACTTATATTTGTCTACAAACTATAATTCGGTTTTAGAGGCATGTTATCTAGTTAATCTTATCTTTGAAGATTATTCCCAAGGAATTTTATTATCCTGTGGGCTTGAGTTGTGACTGTGGGAGCGGGCAGAGAGGAGGGATGGAATGAAATGAGCTGGTTCTCATTAGGCTAATTATTCTTTTTGAAGACCTAAATCTGCTTTTAAAAAAAAAAAATTACCATAGCATCCATTCCAATTCATGGCAACTTCATGCGTTTCAGAGTACAACTGTGCTCCATACACAGTTTTCACGAGCTGTAATCTTTCTAAAGGAAGACGTCCCTGGGTAACGCGAACAGGTTAGCACTTGACTACTAGCCAAAAGGTTGGCAGTTGAACCCACCCAGATGCTCCTTGGAAAACAGGTCTGGTGACCTGCGTCCAAAAGGTCACAACCTTGCAAATGCCATGGAGCAGTTCAACTCTGACATACATGGGGTCACCAAGAGTCAGATTTGACACCATGGCAACTAATAACAATAATAATCTTATAGAAGTAGATCGCCAGGCCATTCTTCCCAAGCACCGCTGGGTGTATTTCAACCAACGACCTTCCAATTAGTGGTTAAGCTTCCTTTAAAAAAAAAAAAAATCACCCCAAAATCGTGTAAAGCTCTCAATATGGTTAAAGACTGATTAATTGGCATGATCAGGTAATGTGTCATTCATTTCAATTTTGTAGCAGAAAAGACACAAATTTCATTTTATTTTTCACATCTCACGTCTTGCCACTTTGAATGTGAAGTGAATCTGTAAGACTTCGGGGGTGTTTTGTAGTTTTTTGTTTTTAATAAATCAAGAAGTAGAAGGGATAGTCCTTTGTTTTTTCGTAAAAGGAATAGTTTGAACTGGTTTTAGGCAATCTATTATTTGCAGGCATAAAATTACTATTCTCCAACCTGGGCACAAAATGGTCTGAGAGGGATGCTATTCAGGCCTTATTCATCTATTTAACAGATATTTATAGAGGAGCTGATATTTGCCAGGAACTGTGCCAAATGAAAGGAGCCATGACGACACAGTGGTTAAGCGCTTGGCTGTTAATCGAAAGTTTGGCAGTTTGAACCTACCAGCCTCTCCACGGGAGAAAGATGTGGTGGTCTTCTGTAAAGATTCACAGCCTTGGAAACCTTATGGGACAGACCTACTCTGTCCTGTAGGGTCTCTGTGAATTGGAATCAACTTGATGGCAACAGGTTTGGTTTTCTTTTTTTTTTTGGTGTGTGCCAAATGATGAGAATACAAGAGTGAACAAAAGACTGCCTCCATGAAGTTTTCTGCCTTGTCTTTACAGGCAAAAAAAGAGGCAATTATTACATAGTGTGGTAGGTAGTCTGAATGAGGACACCAACTGGAGAGGGAACAAATTCATACTTGGAGGTCAGGGAAGTACTCCTGAAGGAAGTTACAGCCAAGCTAAGACATAAATACATAGGTAGAAGCTAAACAGGTCAAGGCGAGTTAAGCATGGGTTGCAATGGGATTCAAAACGAAGTCGGGAGAGGGTTACAAAAAGAGAGAACGGCTGGTCGTGAAGATTTGCGAGAGAGAATAAGGTGTGTTCCTGAAGCTGAAATGAATCGTCAGACCTCTGCACGGTGTATATAGGGCTGAGGGCAAAAAGGTAGGGGGGGGGGAGCAGATCTTGAACAGTCTTGTAATCTATATTAAGGAATTTAGAGTTTATCCCCAAAGAAATGTGGAACCATTAAGCTGGTGATCATTTACTTGCACTTAGAAAGGTTATTTGAACCTCTAAATCTCTCGGATCTTACCTTTCATCATATTTAAGATCTGTCCCTTGTTTTTTCGTAAAAGGAATAGTTTGCACTGGTTTTAGGCAATCTATTATTTTCAGGCATAAAATTATTATCGCCCAACCTGGGCACAAAATGGTCTAAGAGGGATGCTATTAGGTATCGAAACCTCATTCACCTATTCAACAAATATTTATAGAGGAGCTGATATTTGCCAGGCACTGTGCCAAATGAAAGAAGTCATGGTGACACGGTGGTTAAGTGCTCAGTTGTTAATCAAAAGGTTGGTAGTTTCCAAGCTGCACCTTGGAAACCCTATGGGGCAGTTCTACTCTGTCCTATAGCGTCTCTATGAGTAGGAATCAGCTCGACGGCAACAGTTTTTTGTTTTTGTTTTTTAAATATGATTAATGAACTCCCTTTTTGATGCTGAGACTGGAAGACCACTAAAATACAGATCATAGTTTGTATCACAGCTTACCTACAGCTCAGCTTAAGGAGATGTGAGTTGACCCACAATACAGAGTAATTTATGAAAGAATTCCCGTGGTTTTATTACTGCATTATTAGACTCAAATATCAGCTAATGAGGCTAGTTGAAGGAAAATAAAGTGCTTCCAAAATGAAAATGCTTAACATACCATGATTCCCAATGTATAGTTTGCCATCTAGTGTTAATTTGTGGGAATAAAAAACCCTGCTGGTAGATTCCAATCAGGCTCACCAGGTGGCAAATGGATGACTCAAAGCAACATTGCAATTTTTTCTTTTTTCTTTTTTTTTTTCCTGGTGGAAACATACACATCAACTTTTCAATTTTAAGATATGAGATTATACAGTGAAATCCTCTTAGGTCTGTGGAAGTAGAAAAGTGGGTGGGTGGGTGGGTTGGCTACATCTAAGAAATCAATTGCTTTTGACAAGCAGTTACCAGTTAACCAATTGGCAGTAAGTCAATTCCAACTCATGGTGGCCCATGTGTGGCAGAGTAGAACTGGGCTCCATAGGGTTTTCGATAGCTGATTTTTCAGAAGTAGGTCATCAGGCCTTTCTTCCAAGGCACCTCTAGGTGGACTTGAACCAGCAACCTTTCAGTTAGCTCCTGAGCACATTAATCATTCACACTACCCAGGGACTCCCTGGGAAGCAAGTACAGTGTAGCAAAATGCTTCTCAATTCTGGTTGTCCAACAGTATCACCTGAGGAACTTTTTAAAAAATACAGATGGCCAGGCAACACCCCAACCAAAACCCCGTTGCTGCCAAGTCGATTCTGACTCATATCGACCCAACGGGACAGAGTAGAAGTGCCCCATAGGGTTTCCAAGGAGCAGCTGGTGGATTTGAACTGCCATTCTTTTGGTTAGCAGCTGAGCTCTTAACCACTGCGCCACCAGGGCCCCTGGCAACACCCCAGACCTAGTAAATCAGATTCATTGAAGAGGGGACACAAGTCCTGGCGTGTTTTAACAGCTTCCCAGTGATTCTAATGTGCCGCCGGGGTTGAGAGCTATTGTCTGGTGGGTTAAGACCATGGATTCTGTCTCTACATGAGTTTCACCACTTAGGTGTGTCTCCTTGAGAAGGAAAATTGGGCTAATTGAACAATATCTATGTGCCTCATTAAATGAAGAATATACTATAACGTCTCCTGAGATCACTGTGAGGATTAGATAGTCATTAATGTCAAGTGCTTAGCATGATGCCTGGTACACTGAGCTCAATAAATGCCAAACATTAATATTTGTGAGACATTTAAGGGAATAAACAACCTATGGATAGGTTTGAGTCTTGGAAATCAGAACATATTACATGGTACGGTATGTGTGGTATATTTCTATTTATCTTAAACAGGTGGACCTGTGGTTTTCTTGCTTGCTGCCAGCACAGCTTCCCTGAGGCCCAGTTCAGGCTGAGGGCCGGCCACTCCCCGAGGAGCATGATGTTTCTTATCCAGTGCTGATCTAAAGCACTTCATAGATTATTCCCATTCATTCCTAATGTCCGTTGTTGGGTTCAAAATTCCCTATTCCCCAGAAGCTTTCATTTGTCCTGCTTGGGTCTTATGTCCGCTCCTGAGCTAAACAGAGGCAGAGCCTGTGTACAGGCCTGGCCGCCCGGGACGCAGCCCTGTTTGTCGATGACAGTTCCCAGGGAAAGAGGGATCACTCTTAGAGGTAGCTGTTATAACCATTTTTAAAAATGCGCTGTTCTTACTGTACAGCATTCTGAACAGAGTATCTCATGGAAAAGATGAGACGATCCCAGTGAAGAGCATGCGTTTCAGTCTGGCTGGAGAATTGGATGGGAGTGTTAGGGCAGCCAAGCTTACGAAAAACTTGGATAAGACAAATTGGATGTGGGGGACCAGGGCAAGTGGAAAATCAAGTATAGGGGTTCTAATTTAGTGAGAGAGACACTGGCAAAAATCTCTGAGAGGAAAATTAGTTTGGTTTGATGTATGTCGAGCTGATTAAAAGTAGAGGACATTCAGAAGGTGATGTCCGAAAAGGAGCTGGAAGTTCAGACTGAGAATTTAGAAAGAAAATATACGCACTGGATAAAGATCTGTGAGTCAACAGAATGGATGTGATAGTTGAAGTCATGGGCAGCCATGAGTCCCCTCAGAGTGACTGGACAGAATCAGAAGACAAGATGACCAAGGATGAGACTCTGTGGAAGAGCATCATACCAGAGGAAGAAAAGCCAGCAAAGGAGACTGAGAAGAACACCAAGAAGAGAGTTTTAAAAGTGTGATTTAAAAAAACACAGAGATCAAGTAAGAGGAAATAACTACGAAAGGGCCAAGCTGAAGGCAGAAAACATTTGGTTTCTGTAAACAGGATGTCACTGGGGACACCCACTGGAATTCCTGGGTGGTACAAATGGTTAAGCTCTCAGCTACTAACCAAAAGGTTGGCAGTTCCAATCCACCTAGAGGTGCCTCAGAAGAAAGGCTTGGTGATCTAGTTCCAAAAGATCATAGCCATTGAAAGAAAACATAATCCTAGTACATTACTAGTTAGCTAGCCAGTGAATAAAAGTTGTAAGGTAAGCACTGAATATTGATTTAACAAAAATTTTAGGCATTATTTTACAGATAAGGACAGAAAGGAGGTAGTAAGGGAACATAGAATGAGTTAAGAGTACAAAACACTCATATTCTATATTAACAAGTTAAGAGACAATGTGTAAAATCAGTAATTAAGGACTTAACAGAACAGATTATCTATTATTATAGGTAAATACTGGATGAAATTGCTAAAAGAGCTTAGAGAGATCATTCCAGGGATAGGGTAGGATAGGAAAATGCTGTTTTTGACTCTGAGCCTTCCAGTATTGTTTGAACTTTTAAACTATGCATATGTATTAATTACATAATAAAAAGAACATATAGTTTTTCTAAATAAAGCAAGGTAAAGATGGGACAGACTACAAGCTTGAGAAAAATGCAAACAGTTTGAAACAAGTATTTTTTCCTTCTTTAAACATGATGTCTTAACCTCCATACTGTTGTTGTCAGGTGTCATCGAGTCAGTTCCAACTCACAGCAAACCTATGTACAACAGAACGAAACATTGCCCAGTCCTGCGCTATCCTCTCAATTGTTGCTACGTTTGAGCCCATTGTGGCAGCCACTGTGTCAATCCATCTTATTGAGTGTTCCTCTTTTTTGTTGACCCTCTACTTTACCAAGTATGATGTCCTTCTCCAGGGACTGGTCCCTTCTGATAACATGTCCAAAGTATGTGAGACAAAGCCTTGCCACTCTCTTATAAAGAACATTCTGGCTGTACTTCTTCCAAGACAGATCGCCACTCTTCTGGCAGTCCATGGTATAGTCGATATTCTTCACCAACATCATAGTTCAAAGCCATCATTTCTTCTATTTTATTCATTGTCCAGATTTGGCATGAATATGAGGCTACTGAAAATACCATGGGTTGGTATTTTCACACCTTAGTCCTCAAGGTGACACCTTTGCATTTTGACACTTTAAAGGTCTTTTGAAGCATAACTGCCCAATGCAATACATCGTTTGATTTCTTGACTGCTGCTTCCATCAGCGTTGATTATGGATCCAAGTAAAATGAAATCCTTGACAAATTCAGTATTTTTTCCATTTATCATGATGTTGCCTACTGATCCAGTTGAGGATTTTTGTCTTCTTTATGTTGAGGTGTGATCCATACTGAAGGTTGTAATCTTTCATCTTCATCAGTAAGCACTTCAAGTCCTCCTCACTTTAAGCAAGGAAGGTTGTGTCATCTGCCTATTGCACGTTTTTAGCGAGTCTTCCTCCAATTCTGATGCTGTGTTCTTCATATAGTTTGGCTTCTTGAATGATTTGCTCGGTGTACAGACTGCATAATAAGTATGGTGAAAGGATACAACCCTGACACACACCTGTCCTGATTTTAAACCGTGCAATATCTCCTTGTTCCGTTTGTGATATTAATGATCACTTTTGCATTCCCTTGGATCACCTTTTTTTGGAATAGGCACATATATGGATCTCTTTCAGCCAGTGGGCCAGGTAACTCTCCTCCAAATTTCTTGGCATAGACAAGCCAGCACTTCCAGCATTGCATTTGTTTGTTGAAACGTTGTCAATTGGTATTCCATCAATTCCTGGAACCTTGCTTTTCACCAATGTCCTCAGTGAAGCTTGGAGTTCTTCCTTCCATACCATTGATTCTTGATCATATGCTACCTCCTGAAATGGCTGAATATCAAAGAATTATTTTTGTACAGTGACTCTGTATTTCTTCCATCTTCTTTTGATACTTCCTGTATCATTTAATATTTTCCCTGTAGAATTCTTCAACATTGCAACTCGAGGCTGAATTTTTTCTTCAGTTCTTTCAGCTTGAGAAATGCCAAGTGTGGTCTTCCCTTTTGGTTTCCTAACTCTAGGTCTTTGAACATTTCATTACAATGCTTTGTCTTTTGAGTAGTCCTTTGAAATCTTCTGTTCAGCTTTTTACTTCACAATTTCTTCCATTTGCTTTAGCTACTCTACCTTCACGAGCAAGTTTCAGAGTCTCTTCTGACATCCATTTTGGTCTTTTGTTTCTTTCCTGTCTTTTTAATGACCTTTGTGTTCTTCATGTATGATGTCCTTGATGTCATCCCACAATTCATCTGGTCTTTGGTCATGAGTATAGTGTTCAATGCATCAAGTCTATTCTTGAGATGGACTGTAAATTTGAGTGGGATATACTCAAGGTCGTACTCTGGCTCTCATGGACTTGTTTTAATTTTCTTCAGCTTCAACTTGAATATGGGCAATCAATGATCTGTTCCAGTCAGTCCTTCATCTTATTCTGACTGATGATATTAAGCTTCGCCACCCTCTTTTCACAGATGTAATCAACTTGATTTCTGTGTATTCCATCTGGTGAGGTCCGCATACATAGTTGCAGTTTATGGTACTGAAAAAAGGTATTTCCAGTAAGTCATTGGTCTTGCAAAATTCTATCATGTGATCTCCAGTGTCATCTCTGTCACCAAGGCCTTGTTTTCCAACTACTGATTCTTCTTCATTTCCAACATTTGTATTCTAATTACCAGTAATTATCAATGCATCTTGACTGCATGTTTGGTCAATTTCAGACTGCAAAAGTTGGTCAAAATCTTCAATTTCCTCATCTTTGGCATTAGTGGCTGCTGCACAAATTTGAGTAACAGTCATATTAACTGGTATTCCTTGTAGCATCACAGCAACATGCATGCCACCACAGTAGGATAAATTGAGAGACAAGTGGTGGGGTTCTATGCTAGATGTTGAAATTAAGGGCAATTGAGTCACAATGATATATATCATAGGCACATTACTGACCTAAACATTGCTAACCACTTCTAAAAATAGCTAGTGATTCAAAATGAAGCCATCAAGCACTTTACAATTAAGTATATAATAAGCTCATTTTTATTTTTTTAAAAAAGGGGGGGTGGGACAGGTGTTCAAATGTGTATATCTTATGTAAGTATGGATGGGCGTGTGTGTGTACAAACACAGGAAGATGGTATACCCTTCCTGTATATTATAAACGTTAAGCCTAAGAAGTCCTGTTACTCAGAAAACATTTCCAAGTTACTGTTGAATAATCCACTTATCATCCTTCTTCAAATGTCTAAAAAACTTTCAGCCACAAAATACCAAACTGTATTTAGAATAAAAAGATGAAAAAGTTACCTAATGAGGGAAAAGTCTTCAGAAAAGTTTTAGAAACTATAGGTAAAAAATAAAGAACCTATATTCAATCACAACTCCAAGTTTCAAAGATTTAAAATCGAACACAAAATCCCTAGAAGTAAACTGTAAACTTTTAATAATGTATCTATTACGTTTATTTAAAATTTTATTCATGATACTCTTAGAGTAAATTGTAAAAAGAACCTGTATGCGATATTTTAAGTGCATACATTCAACTGTACAAATGATCTCAATCTTAGTATCATATATTTAACGTATTAGATGTACCTGACAATAAAATAACCCCACTTTGAAAACTTTAGGGAAGCACATTTTATGTTATCAGTACAAGTCTCAGAGGAGCCTGTAACAAAACTTCTTAATAGTCTGTTCTCATGTTGAGACAAGGCTAAACGATAAATTAATATTTTTAATATCAACCAGTACAATTTTCTTTTTGAACTTGGTTGAGCCGAAGACTTTTAAGGAATATTGAAAGGCTGAATGAAATCCAGTAGAAACAAAGTTAAAAGGAGTCTGGGAAGAAACTAAAACTTTAATATTAACAAAACAGTTTATTTGCCAGGTTCTAGGTTTCCTATTCACAACCAAATTGGTCTAAACATCTTAAAACATGAATTTTGAATTTAGTAAAATGATCTACTATATCGGGCATTTTTATAAAATCCTTTCTTCTCTCTTATACAAGCACTTGAAAATGAATCCAAAAACATACTGAAATGCAGTGCTTTGGACAATATATTAATGGTAGAAATGCCCATTAAATGTTCATTAAATGCCCATAAGAAATGATATCTGGAGTGGTAACTTGAAATGGTATGGTAATGTGAAATGTCAAAAGGAATGGTATGTGAAATGTTAAAAAAAAGGATAACTACGTAATTTTTTGCTTTAAAATCTGAAGCAAAAATACAGAATGGTGAGCTCATTACTTTATGTACCTGTTATAACTAGGAATCGCTGCCTTCAAAATATTCATTCTTTTAATGCTTATTTTTGAAGAGCCTACTGTTGGACAGGCACTGTGCTAGGAGCTACATGTATAATCATGAACAGCACAAATGAGGTTCACTGCAAAGAGAGAAACCTTGGACTAGGAAGTTCTCATTATACCCTTACAAATTTAATTAAACATGGCTTTGAGGACTAAAGAGAACACTTTTTTCCCAAAAAGTTGACTTTCTAATTGAGAGTACTATGTATATAAATAGTAAGTGAATATTTCAGGAAAAGCATACATGCTTAATAACTCAAAATTGCTTACTGGCTTCTTCAGTTGATGTGTTATCCATCTCGTGACCTCCACCACCTTGGCATTTTCCCCAAAGTATATTCTTACACACAAAACTTTTTAAAACAATGAAACAAATATCTCATCTTTTCCTGAATACTTAGTACAATATGGAACAAGTTCCAATTTTTTAAAATGGACATCGAAAACAATTTAAACATTTATTATACATCTGAAACAAATGTCCTACATTTTCTAACATTATCAATGCATCAGCAAATTCGGGGAAAAGTAACTGTGACTGAATACATGGGAAGATGTTGCAATTAATCTTCATCATCTCTCTGAAAAGGTACTATCTGAATTTCTTTGGCTATCCTTTCAGCTAACGTTCTACTACTTGCAGCAATTATTCTTCGTGACATCAAATCAAATGGTCCACCTAAAAACCAAATCAAATACGGAACAAGATTAAGTCTTGCATAAAAGTAATTCATATAAAACTAGTATGGCACTTTTTTAGTCAATCATAACATTTTAATACTTCAGTGACTTAAAAAAAAAAACCCTACTTTGTCACATAACCACAATATTTCAGCTTTGGCAATAGATACAGATGTTTCTAAGCATCTTCTTGAGTAAACGTCCCTTGGGAAGTCTCAACTCATATGAGTCTGAAAAAAATCATCTTTTCTCTTTTATTTTCATCTTTTGCGCATTCTTATTACTCTTAATACCTCTTTTTTTGTGCAAAAATCTACAGGCACGAAATCTGGTTCCAGTGAATTTTCATAGGATTCTCCTTCCCATTTCCTAATTTCTTTGTTGCCTTTATCCCAGTGCACCTATGAATTCTTTAACTCAAGTTCACCATTCGTTTTAAAAATTTCACCATCAGTTCAAATCAAGTATTTAACCTAAACCCAAGACAAAAAGTGATGATGGAGGAAGCCTGTCCTCAACTATCGCAACAGTCAACACTCAAAGGGTTCTCTGTAAGGGCCTCAGACTCTGGGGCCTTCTAGACCTTCTCTACAGCTTCTTGAGAGTTCCCAACGCTCACATGTGAAAAGGCTCAGTCACTTTTTGTTCACTCATTCCCACACTACCATCAGCTTCTTATCCTTGCCTCTACCTCCCAATGTTTGTTCTTTTGATGTTGCAGAAAATTTTATGGCTTGCTTTTTTTGCTTTAAGAGCTGAAGTATAATATACATCAAACTTTTTTTTAAAAAAATCACATATAGAAGAAAGTACAACAGATGGGAAGGAAAAGGTGCTTTACTATCCCATAATTTTACCTGTTACATCCATCAGCACACCACCAGCTTCAGTAACAATAATGCCAGCTCCTGCCATATCCCAGCAGTGAATTCCCATTTCGTAATATGCATCTGCTCCTCCAGTTGCCACAAGGCACATGTTAACAGCTGCTGTTCCAACACCCCGGATCCTAACAAGTAACATTTAAAAACAGGGTTGGAAAAGATATTCCTTTCAAATAAGGTATTCCTCCTTAACTTCAGTTTATTGTTAAGTATTCAATGAGATAACTTGAAACTATCTAGAATATAAATGTAAAAAAAAAAAAAGGTATAATTTTGTAATGAAAATATGAAAAGCCTAATTATCATAGGGTGCTACGAATGACAAAATTAATTCTCACAAAGCAATCACTTAATAAGACAAACTTTAAAACAGTAATGTAATTTTGAGAAAAAAAACTCGCATAATGCTGTAATTCTACTCTAATGGCAGGCATGTATATTCGTATGTGTGTAAACCCTGGGATAACGGTTTGTATTGTTTTACACACACACACACACACAAGTAGTGTCTAAGGGGGTAAAATATCAGGCTACTGGTCATTCCCTATTTCATGTGTCCCAGAACATGGGATTACAGCACCCCTGGGCTCTGCACAGACCTAGCCCAGCCTGGGAAGATTATTTCAGGTTTGCCTTCTCACAGCACTTTTTCCTTGTAAATATACCCACTTAAGATAAATATGGACATCATCTGGTAGCCATTATAGCAATAACTGGAGCCCTGGTGGCACAGCTCAGCTGCTAACCAAAAGGTCAGCAGTTCAAATCCACCAGCCATTCCTTGGAAACCCCATGGGGCAGTTCTACTCCCAATGGCACCTAACAACATCAACAACACAGTAGTAATTGATTCCGGAAAGAATCACTAAAAAATACCAAAACCACTGGGTAAAAGTTTAATGAGAAACAACATTTTACATACTGTCAAAGCATCTCCCCACAAGATACATAATAATTATCACAGGAAAAATAGCATCTTTACAATGGTCTACTGTAGCCAAGCTGTCCAAGTTACCACCACCAACAACGTGACAAGGAGGTGTCATGTGCCTCCTGACATGAGGCACTGAAGACAGAACTTTACTTCTGTCATTCTGCCAAAAATGCATAACCCAAATCTAATCATGAGGAAACAAACAAATGAAAACAAATCAAGAGACATTCCACAAAATTACTGGCCTGTACTCCTCAAAACTTTCAAGGTTAAGGACAGAGACTGAACAACAACTCCAGATTAAAGGACACTAATGAGAAATTACAATGAAATGTGATGTATGATCCTGGTATGGATCCTGGAGCAGAATTTTTTTCAAAATTTGAAGAAAGTCTCTATATTAGATAATGTATCAATGTTAGTTTCCTAATTTTTATAATTATGGTTATGTTAGCGAATGTCCCCCTCCCCCTTTCTTTCTTTAAGGAAATACATACTGAAATGTTTAGAAGAAAGAGATTATGTCTGCATATAAGTAAAGAGACACAATACACTTAATTTAAATAAACGTCCAAAAATTAAACTAAGGGAATGGATCCACAATGATTTACAGTTCCTCATAAATGCCATTCCCTAGTTAGGAAGAATGCGTTAGAATTTTTTCCATTTGTTTAGGGCATTCATTCATATTATGATTCTTTTTAGTCTCACTTTGTTTTGTGTAAGTAACCCTTCTGAAAACAAAGGAAAAACTAAAGAAGTAGCCGAGTACAAAAGATCATAAAAAGAAAACAATATCTCTCCTTGGTAACATTTCCCTGATTACATTTTTGAAAAAAGACCTAAAATGAAAGGTAACTGTTTACTTTTTACTTTAGTCAATGGCCAAAGGTTGGGGCGGGGGGCAGGGAAAGGCTGAAGTTGTAAAGCACTTTCAGCTTTTTTATAGCTAACATAACTGTTTTCTTGCCTACGGTTAACGTCCTTGCTTCAAAGCATCACACTGCTGGGTGCAGCAGGCCTTTTTGATCATAATACCCTTCTCTCAAGGACATCATTTTGGGAGCAGCCCTTCTCTTTTACTTTATTCAGCCTCTCTTCCTTCATTAAGGATAGTATATACTGTCAAGCTGTCCTTAAAGCTTCAAGGCACAGTGTAACAGTTTGGAATGGACCACAGCTTAGGGAATACTATACACATATGTATCTCAAGGCATCTAGTAGAGGATGAGCTTCATACAATCAGAATGTGACTAGGAAACTTACAACTGACTACCTAAAATGCTGTGAGCATTACGACTAAGATCAAAGGGCTTATGTGAGTAATAGTATGTAAAAATGGTATGTTCTGACAACACAGAAAGAATGCAACAAAAAAACATAGAATGAAAGGGAGAGAAAAAGGGGAAGTAAAATAAGATCATTGATTGTTATACAGGCAATAGGTGGAAGTCAAACAATTCTGGAACCTTAAGACAGTAAAAAGTAAGAAAACAGATAATTAAGGGCAAAAGAAAAAGTTTTAATCAAAAAAACTGCTAGGATAAAACTTAAACTTTCATAAACACCAAAAGAAATATAAAAAAACAACAGAGAAGATTCACCAAATAAACATAGTAACTATAATATACACTGTAAATACAAATTAAGATATAATAGAATTTAGACCAAACAAAATAGTTACATCAATAAATAAATAGGTCTAACTTGTCTATTAAAAAAAAGAAACTTTAGAATTGGCTTATAAAGCAAAACTACACTGTATACAAGCGACATGCTTAATAAAACATGTTGTTGTTGTTAGGTGCCTTCGAGTCAGTTCTGACTCATAGAGATCCTATGTAAAGGAGAATGAAATATGGCCTGGACGTGCACCATCTTCAAAACCACTGTTATGCTTGAGCCCATTCTTGCAGCCACTGTGTCAATCCATTCCATTAAGGGTCTTCCTCTTTTTGCTGACCCTCTACTTTACCAGGCATGATGTCCTTCTCCAAGGACTGAGCCCTCCTGATAACATGTCCCAAGTGTTGGTGATGTAGTCTTGCCATCCTTGGTTTTAAGCAGCATTCTGGTTGTACTTCTTCGAAGACAGATTTGTTGGTTCTTTTGGCAGTCCACAGTATATTCAATATTCTCCCCAATACCACAACTCAAAGGCATCAATTCTTCTGCCTTCCTTATTCATCGTCCAGCTTTCACATGCATATGAGACAACTGAAAACACCATGGCTTCGGTCAGGTGCACCTCAGTCTTCAAGGTGACATCTTTGCTTTTCATCACTTTAAAGAGGTCTTTTTTTTTTTTTTTTTTGCAGCAGGTTTGCCCAATGCAACATGTCTTTTGATTTCTTGACTTCTGCTTCCATGGGTGTTGATTGTGGATTCGAGTAAAATGAAATCCTTGACAACTTAAATAATTTCTCCATTTATCATGGTGTTGGCTTACTGGTCCAGTTGTGAGGATTTTTGTTCTCTTCATGTTGATGTGTAATCCATACTGAAGACTGTGGTCTTTAATCTTCATCAGTAAGTGTTTCAAGTCCTCTTCACTTTCAGCAAGCAAGGTTGTGTCATCTGCATAATGCAGGTTGTTAAAGAGCCTTCCTTCAATCCTGATGCCCTATTCCTCTTCATATAGTCTAGCTTCTCGAATTATTTGCTCAGCATACAGACTGAGTTATATGGTGAAAGGATACAATCCTGACTTTAAACCACACAGCATCCCCTTGTTCTGTCTGAACAACTGTCTCTTGGTCTGAGTACAGATTGCTCATGAGCACAATTAAGTGTTCTGGAATTCCCATTCTTCACAACATTATGCATAATTTGTTATGATCCCCACCGCTGAATGCCTTTGCATGGTCAATACGACACAGGTAAACATCTTTCCAGTATTCTGTTTTTAGCCAGGACCCATCTGACATCAGCAATGCTATCCCCCTTGCATGGCCTCTTCTGAATCTGGCTTGAGCTTCGGGCAGTTTCCTGTTGATGTACTGCTACAACCACTTTTCAATGATCTTCAGCAAAATTTTATTTGTGTGTGATATTAACGATATTGTTCAATAATTTCCACATTCTGTTGAATCACCTTTATTTGGAATGGGCACAAATATGGATCTCATTCTGTCAGCCGACCAGGAAGCTATCTCCCAAATTTCTTCACATAGCCCTATAAGCACCTCCAGCCCAGCATCCGTTTACTGAAATATCTCAGTTGGTATTCTGTCAACTCTTGGAGCCTTCTTCTCATCCTTCCCTTCAGTGCAGCTTGGACTTCTTCCTTCAGTGCCATCAGTTCTTGATCATATGCTACCTCCTGAAATGGTTAAACATCAACCAGTTATTTTGGCACAGTGACACTCTGTATTCCTTCCATCTTCTTTTGATGCTTCCTGCATCATTCAATATTTTACTCATGGAATCCTCCAATATTGCAACTCAAGGCTTGAATTTTTTCTTCAGTTCTTTCAGATTGAGAAATGCCGAGCATGTACTTCCCTTTTGGTTTTCTATCTCCAGATCTTTGCGCATTTCATTATACTACTTTGTTTTCTCGAGCCGCCCTTTGAAATTTTCTGTTCAGCTCTTTTACTTCATCTTTCTTCCTTTTGCTTTAGCTACTCGATGTACAACAGCAAGTTTCAGAGTCTCTTCTGACATTCGTTTTGGTTTTTTCATTCTTGCCAGTCTTTTTAATGACTTCTTGCTTTCTTTATGTATGGTGCCCTTGATGTCATTTCACAACTCATCTGGTCATTAGTGTTCAACATGTCAAATCTATTCTTGAGATGGTCTCTAAATTCAGGTGGAATATACTCAAGGTCATACTTTGCCTCTTGTGGACTTGTTCTAGTTTTCTTCAGTTTCATCTTGAACTTGCATATGAGCAACTGATGGTCTGTTCTGCAGTCTTCCCCTCGCCTTGTTCTGACTGATGATATTGAGCTTTTCCATTGTCTCTTTCCACAGATATAGTCGCTTTGATTCCTATGAATTCCATCTGGCGAGGTCTATGTGTATAGTCACCATTTATGTTGGTGAAAAAAGGTATTTAAAAGACAGTGATTGAAAAAGTCTGAAAATAAAGATTTGCCAGGCAAATGGAAATAGTAAGAAAGTAGGGACTGCAATCCTGATAGCAAAGTAGATGGAAACAAAAAGCATTAAACAAGAGAAAGGATGCTTTATAATGTTAGAATTTATAATGAAAGTTAACAGTTAGAAACATATCAGCATCAAACAACATAATACCCATCTATCAGAATCGACTCCATGGCACACAACAACAACATTTAAAATAAAAGCTACAAGAATTGTAAGGAGAAATACACAGAAATATACTAATAATAGAAGATTTTAACACACTGTTCTCAATATGAAACAGGTCAAGTAGCCAAAAAAATAAACAAATGAAAAGGTGAATCTTTTCGTTATGTATGAATATTACATCCCGGCAGTAAGAGACTACCTTTTTTCAATGTATATGCAACTTTCACAAAAGTTGATCATATACTTGGGCACAAAGAAAACAAAGGTAGGTCCCATAAAGTAGAAATATTAAAATGTAATACAAATACATCTTAAAAATGAAACAGGAGGAAAAAAAGGCCCATCTACCCAGAAATTAAAGAGTACAACACTTGGTTAAAGGGCAAATACAAACAGAAATTATAGAATTTATGAAAACTAATGATAATCAAAATACTATATATCAGAATCTATGGGATACGTTTAAAGCAGTGATCAGATGAAAATTCATAGCCCTAAATACTAATGTCAATAAAAATCAAAGAAAGAAAATAAATTTTCCACTCAAAAAGAAAAAAAAGGAAACAAAGTGAACAACAAATAAATCCACATTACATCAATTAATTAATAAATCAAAATCCCGGTTATTTATGGAAAAAAAAAAAAAAAAACACAGACAAACCACTGGCTAATTTAATCAAGATTGAAAAAAAAAAAAGACAAAAACACAAGTATGTGCAATAAGTTAACAACAACAACAACAAAACCAAACCCATTGCCACAGAGTTGATTCCGACCTATAGCAACCATATAGGACAGTTTCCAAGGAACTCCTGGTAGACGTAAACTGCTGACTCTCTGGTTAGCAGCTGTAGCTCTTAACCACTACGCCACCAGGGTTTCCAAGAAGTGACAAGGGGGAAGTAACTATTGATACAGAGAACTCTGAAAAACATCACGAGACTACCTTGTGTATCTGTCTCTATACAAATAAATTTGAAAATCCAGAGGCAATGCATAATGTCTTAGGCTGTGCAAATGTTCCATACTGAAGGACGTGAAAGAGATGCGACAACTCAATGCAATATCTGACCCTAGATTGAATCCTGTACCAGAGGAGGAAAAATTCTATTAAGGATATAATTAGATCAACTGACAAAATTGGAATATACACGGTAAATTAGATAAAAGTAAATTTATGAAGTCAGTAACTGTACTGTGGTTATGGAAGAGAATATTTCTATTCCTTGGAAATAAAAAAACTGAAATATTTAGGGGGTAAAAAGCTATGATTTAGGGGGAAAATGTGCATATGTACACAGAGAGCAAGAGAGAGTGAGCATGCGAACGCCCGCTAAAATGATAAAGCAAGTGGGGTAAAATGTTAACAATATGTGAAAGATAAATCTGTTATTCTTTGCCGTGTTTTATTTCCACAATTTTTTATAAGTTTTAAATGATTTTCAATAAAAAGTTTAAAAGTTACATTATAAAATTAGAATTGTTACCCATCCCACATCTGTTTATAAACATTTGTTTCTAAAGAAAAATTTATCCCTCTAAAATACTAAATTATCTGGAGCTTTAGGTGGGAAATGAAAAGGGCTTACCCATGAATAGGAATGCAAAGAAGCTTTTCCATATTAGAAAGGATAATCCTTACGGTCTCTGGTGTTCTGGAAGAGCCCAACTCTGTCACCAAAAGGGATTTGGTAATATCTAAAAGAAAATGTTTTAAATAATCACTAACTTTTAATAACTGGAAGTCTGGGGGAAATTATTACATTTGTAATCAGAATAAAATAAAACATTTTTATCCCTCTTCCTAGTTTTATCAAATTTGTTTCTTTCCAAGCCTTTAAATACAAGGATACTAATAAATGTATTGTCTCTAAGTGATCATTTATACATTCATCAGAGTCTAGCTTCCTAGACCATCCCTCAAAAATACAGAATGTAACTGACTTGCCAGCATACATAAACACTTTAGTAGGCAACAAGCAAACACCTGAAATATAAAAAAGCAGAATTTAGAAATTAAATTCAATAAAGAATTTGTACGTAGATTTGAAATAAAGCAGCAGTACCAATTCAAATAAAGTTAAGTGGAAGCCCTCTTATTTGAGCTCCATTTATAAACCTGACAGATTATTCAGTGCTCTCCATTCCCTCTGAAACACTGTGATTGACGTTCATGACACTCTTGGCCAAGAGGCTACTCTCTAGCATACACCTCCACACTTCAACTGTTCTCACCAATTAAAATGTATGCTTATGAGCTGGGTTTGTTCCCAAACATGTTTATAACTGTTGTACTTCTTCTAACGATTACACAATTTAATTACATATTATGTTAAACAAAAAATATATATAAAGAGGGAAAGAATTGTTTCAATGAATGCTACCACATTCTTTAAATTCAAAGATGCACGTTTCTTACAAGTTAACATCTCTGTAATTAGGATGTATCTTCCAACCATTAGGGTCTTAGAGTTCAATTAAAAACGTAATGAACTAAAAATCTACTCACAAATTAAGGGCGGATAAGACAACTATAAACGAATGAGGGGGGATATGTAAAATTTTAAAAGGCTTCTGAACACAGATCGTTTTGGAATTATCTTTGAAACCTTGCGGCACTTAAAAGAATCTGAAAGGGTAAACTAGAAAATGTTCGATGTGGTTTATACAAGAAAGGGGGCTCAAAACTTCAGTCAGCTGTCACATAGAAAGAAGGCTTAAAATTCCAATCATCTAGCTCATTAAAAATGTGTATACCCGGTGCCATCGAGTCGATTCCGACTCATAGTGACCCTATAGGACAGAGCAGAACTGCTCCACAGAGTTTCCAAGGAGCAGCTGGTGGATTTGAACTGCCGATCCTTTGATTAGCAGCCATAGCACTTAACCACTACACCACCAGGGTTTCCAAAAATGTGTATGTATGGTTTTTAATAATTTTTAATAATTCCTAGCTTGCACAAACTTTTTTTTTTTTTTTTCAATTTACTATCTTGTAATTGGTCCCAATGGCATCAGGTAAAAGGAATTCTATGAAGAATTTGAAATGCAATGGCTGAAACAATATTTCACGAACTCCACAAGGGCAGGGAGCCATTCTTACTCACTTTCTTATCCCCAGCACAGTACTGAGCTTGAAATGTCTGCTGAGCTACATTTGCTTCCTCTACTACATCTGTGAAGATGGCACCGGACTGGGCAACATTTCATTCTGTTATACATAAGGTCGCCATGAATCAGAGCCAACTTGACGGCAACTAACAACTACATTCAAAGCGGAGCTCAAAATAAGGAAGCAAAGAGAAAATAAACGCAACTTATGAACTAGTTAACACTTAGAGAATTCCATAGGGTAACATAAAAAAAAGAACCACAGTTAAGAGTATACAGTAATAATCCCACCAGGTATTAGTTAAGCCTACCTTCTTGCTGTGAGACCTGTAGTTTCTGACCATTACAAAAGGCACCTTTTCCTTTCCTGCCCGTGTACATTTTATCCTCCACACAACTGTATACAACTCCAAATTCCATCTGCAGAAAGAAACAAGGTTCCTTTACCAAACCTCAGAATCTTTCTTCATTAAGCCAATACTTTTTCTAAGAAAGTAACATGAAAATCTGGTACACTGACTAATACTAAGGTGTTCAAATGGCTAACCTGTGCGATACGGAAAATGCTAATTTCCAGCCTAATCAGAGCAAAGAGGTCATCAGACTTGCAATCCTCATCTTCCCTTCCATCCATTTCTAAACCTCTCTCCCTCCATGCTTCAGGTGAAAACAGGGCTTTCCTATTCTCCAGACTGAACCCTTCCTCCTGTGTGATGACCCCTCCCCTCCTACACACTGTCCGAAAAACTGCTGCAGCAATTGATCCCTCTTCTCTTCTGGTACCTTCCCCTCAGATGTCTCCTCCCCTTACACAATCTTCCCCTAACTCTAATCCCTTCAAGATGCCATCTTCTCTCTTTCCCCTCACTGCCAAACAGTAGTCTACACTTTGCATCTCTATTTTTCTCTTAATACATTACAATTTGGCTTCTGCCTTGATCATTCATTTCGTATAAACTCCTTCACGGAGATCTCCAATGAACTCTTACTGACCGAATGTCTCTCTGAGGAACTCACTGTCGTCTACTTCTCCAATACTTAATCCAGTACCTCCATGTTTCAGGCAGTATTTTCTTAGTTCTTTTACCTTACTCACTAAATCCATCTTGGTCTCATTTTTTTAGAATCTTCTCTGTCTATCCCTTTAAATTGTGTACTTCAGGGTTTTTTCCTTCTTCCATTTCCCTTTTAGCTCTCTATATTCTTACGTGTTAGTTCTTCCCAGTCCACAAATTCAACTATCACCTATAATTTTGGCTCCCATCAACCCTATCATCATAGGGAGAACCTCTGCTTCAGACCACCTACCAGTCTTGCAGAAATCTCAACCAAAGAGATCAAAATCACTCACTGCCTGTGCCTGCCTCATTTCCTCCCCACAAGTCTCTCCCTTTACACTCCCAAATACTTCCTGATTCTGGCACTCACTCAGCTATACTCACTACCCCATTTTAGTTCAACATCACTGCTTCCCCACCCCTTCCAGTACAATCTCTATATTCCAGAGATTATATGGCACTCTCAACTTAAAAATCTCTTCTGTATTCCCACTGCCTAAAAACAACGTCTAAATTTTAAAGGCATGAGGAGGCTGCAATGCCTCAGGATATGGCCACAACTAACTTCTCATCCACCTCTGCTCCTGCCACCTCCAGTCCTTTCATCGCCCCTCCCTATGCGTATCAGGCTCTCCAACTTCTGATTAAAATGCTTTCCTTTTCTTCTTTATCTGGCAAACCTCTACTTTTCTAAGACTCAGCTCCAACACCCATCCTCTAAGATCCATTATGTTATGAAGATTTTTCTCTCACAGTTCCACCACATGTTTTCATTTATCTGATTACACATCTAACTTCTGCACTCAACTGTGAGGTTAAGGACAGGGATACCACACAGCCCAGGGCTGACTATATGCTAAGTGCTCAACTATCTCCTTTAGGGAGTTTCCACTTACCATCACCCCATGGCTAAGCTTTCGTCTGTATTAATCTGTGTTTTTACTTTCACAGATTTCTTATCTGTCTTGTGTACGTGGTAATCAAATATATCACAAGCTCCTTGAAGACAGGTACAGGTCAGTGAACACTGTTCACTGTATGACGAACAAAACAGCCAAACAGCAAGGAATAACAATAGCTACAGGTTTTAGTCTACTGGGTTTTAGATAAGGAGACCTGGTGGTATGGTGGTTAAAGCGCTTGGCTGCTAACCAAAAGGTTGGCAGTTCAAACCCATCAGCCACTCAGTGAGAGAAAGATGTGGCAGTCTCTTTCCATAAAGATTTACAGCCTTGGAAGTGCTATAGAAGATTTCTACTCTGTTCCACAGTGTTGCTATGAGTCGGAATCGACTCGACAGCAATGGGTTTTTCAAGGGGCTTTAGATATAATGAGTGCACAATTACGTGTAGATTCCTGAACATCTTCTGCCCTTTCCCACCATGCTCTGGTCCCTGCCACTTCCTGGTCTCAGCGGTCTCCTAGATGCATTCCAGCTCAAATCCCATTACTTCCATTAAGTATTTTCAGATCGCACCATAATATCTGACTCTATCACTTACATAATGGTGATTAAATACTGACTCGTATTTCACTTACTCTTAAGTATTTTCCCCTTAGAATTCCTGTTTCTCAGAAAAAATGTCATGATAATTTTAACAGTCCAATCACTTACATTTGAAATAATGCAGCTATATAAATTGAATATAGAGGCAAATCTACATTTATTATGAAGACACATTTACTGTTTCACAGATGAGAGCCAGGCATTTTACCAACCGTAAGTTTTAAACAACATACCTGTTTATTTACAACAAAGCCAATAGAAACAGCTACAAAAGGAAATCTTTAAAAAAAAAAAAAAAAATTGTTTTAATAAACATTTTTTCATAATAAATTTATTACAAACCTTTCACAACTGCATGTAGATTCTCAACTCTCCTCTCCTCAAAAATCATTACAGAGAACAGTGTGTATAGTATGTGGTCATCTGTGCAAAGAAGGGCAGACATATACATACGTGGAGTCCCTGGCTAATACAAATGGTTAACGTGCTCGGCTGCTAACCAAAAGCTTATGGGCCAAGTCCATTCAGAAGGGCCTTGGAAGAAAGGCCTGGCAATCTACTTCCAAAAAATCAGCCACTGAACACCCTATGGAGCATAGTTCTACTCTAGCACACATGGGCTCACCATGAGTCAGAGTCGATTGGATGGCAACTCTTTTTGGGTTACACACACACATATGTACATACAGGTTGCTTCTGTCATGAACATCTCTGAAAGGATACACAAGGAGCTGACAATGGTCGCCTCCAGAAATGGGCCCTAGGAAACAGGTGACAGAATTGGGAAGGACACTGCACTGCATACTATTTCTCTATCTTTTGAATGTGAACCCCATGAATACACTATTTAAAAATACTTTAAAAAAAAAAAGAAAAATGAGCACTGCTAGTGCGGTGGTTAAGCACTCGGCTGCTAACCAAAAGATCAGCGGTTCATACCCACCAGCTGCTCCATGGGGGAAAGATGTGGCAGTCTGCTTCTGTAAAAATTACAGCCTATGGGGCAGTTCTACTCTGTCCTATAGGGTCACTATTGACTCAATTGCAATGGGTTTTTTTCAAAAAATAAATTTAAAAAAAATTTATTTAAATTCATTTCATACTATTGAGCAAAGTGGAAAAAAAAAATTCTTTTCCTTTGTGATCATTCCACTCACAGGCTAGGCCCATGATGAACACAGGTCTGAATTTTACAGAATAGATTGTTATTACCTGTCTCTACTCCAATACATAACTTGGAGCTTCACATCTGAAAGGTAAACTGTTAGTCACAGTTAACTGCTATGGCTACATGGCAGTCTAAATATATATATTGTAATTTATGATTTAGAATAGAATCAAGGTCAGGAAGATGGACAAAATAGGTTCAACGTAACTACTGAAAATAAGAGCTTTAAAAAATATTTAGTACTGAGTTTTCAATTTAACGAAAAGGGATCATACTGCACATACTGTGATAATCTTCTCTTACATTACATGAGCATTGTTCCACATTTAAAAGATATGGCTCGACAATATTAGTTGTCTTCCTCCTCCACGTCTGGTAGAAATTTTGCATAATACATTTTGCTTTATCATTTTTTGTATACATTTTCTTACACTAAAGAAGCATACTGTATTTTTACTCACATAACATGTGCCTTCTACGTTTGTTTGCCAATTGCGCCCTCCACCCATGAGGTATTTTCGTTGTATGCTATGCTAATTTTTTTACAGCAAAAAAAAAAAATTAGTGTAGCGCACTTACAAAAATGGAGGGCATGGTTGGCAAACAGAAGGAGAAGGTGCACATTATGTGCATAAAAATATGGTAAACAAATTACACAATTCTCTAAAATGTTTATGTTCCTGAACAGGGTACTCTAAGGGTCCATCTGGTTAATATGCAAACAGTAATTACAATACTAAAATTTTAAAAACATACCTATGTACAAAGTTAGTTGTTCCATCAATAGGGTCAATGATCCATGTGGGGTTGTCAGTTAAGATACTTTTTTCCCCAGCTGCTACAGATTCCTCACCAATGAAACTGAAAGCAAGAATGACAAACTCTCAATCTTTACATTGCTTTCAACAATTTTCAAACCATAACGTTTCCTTAACTACACAGTCAACTATAAAACATAACAGAAGTCTGTACTTTACACTTCTCTATCGTTGCTCCTTATATTCTTCCTGTAAAGATTCCTAAAAGTGAGCAAGCTTTATTTTATGTCCCCTAGAGCAAAATCATGTGAAAAACAATAGAATTCAAAATTCTTAAATGCAATACCAGGGTAAGCAAAAACAGACATGAGCGTGCACACACACACACACACACACACACATCCCTTAAAAGAGCCTTTGCTGCAGATGAGAAATACGATCTAAAGCTGCTAAGTTTTTAGGGTAATTTGTTATGCAGCAACAGACAATACAGAGAACATCAAGTAAATGTAAACACAAGTCGACTGAGAAAGCAAATTTCTCACCAAAGTTGCTCTGCTTCCATGTGCCTCCCTAAAACACACTATGCGCTAAATCTTAAGTAAATTTTATAAATGCTGTCTGAGTTCATGGGTTTTTTCCTTTCCTTTTCTACTTTACTTTATTCAATACTGAACTGTCGTAATAATTTATTGTCATGATCTTATTTTATCTCTTTTTCTCTTAGCTATAAACTTTTTTATTGGAAGGAAGTATATTTAGCCATAGCTTTACACATTTTTTCTTCTCAATGGCTAAAAAGAGCTGGGCATGCCAGGAGGAAGTAGAAAATGACAATGTTAAAGCTTTAAACCACCATCTGTCTGTCACTGTGTTGTACTTGGTGTCTTATGTGTTGTTGTGATGCTGGAAGCTACGCCACTTATATTTCAAATACCAGCGGGGCCACCCATGGTGGACAGGTTTCAGTAGAGCTTCGGGGCTAACACAGTCTAGGAAGAAAAGCCTGATGATCTACTTCCTAAATTAGCCAGTGGAACCAAAAAACCAAAAAACCCACTGCTGTCCAGTCGATGCTGACTCATAGCGACCCTATAGGACAGAGCAGAACTGCCCCATAGAGTTTCCAAGGAGCGCCTGGTGGATCTGAACTGCCGACCTCTTGGTTAGCAGCCGTAGCACTTAACCACTACTACTACGCCACCAGGGTTTCCAAGCAACATAATATTGTCCGATATAGTGCTGTGAGATGATCCCCCTAGACTAGATGGCACTCAAAGTGACCACAACAAGGGACTCAAGCATATCAACGACTGTGGTTCTTTTCTACATGGGGTCACTATGAATCCGAGCCGACTCAATAGCAACAACAAAGCTTTAAAGTAATGACGTTTCTGTGTGCCTGTAAAATAGCAGTGATTTGAGTATTTTCACTTAAATTCCTAAAATAACCAGCACTCAACCATATCTAGACGTTTGCAATATAAAGAATAAAACCGAACATCTGCATCGTGTCTACGGCAGCCATTTGTCACCCTGGCCACCCAGCATCCTAACATTCCCCCTATTATGAAGGAATCCAAGCATTTCCTCTTCCCTGCTCCCTGGCAGCTTGAGCATGGGCAAACAGCTGAAACTCAGCAAGGAGATGTTCCTATCAAGGGTTTGTAATCTTGAGTCAGTGAAGTAAGGTATAAGGACAGTGAGGAAATACTCAAAGCCAACAGAGTCAAGAGTGAGGCCATGGGGCCACCAGTGGCCTCCTATGCAATGGATTCAGTAGCAGGTATCAGCATGTCTTTCTTCCATGATTCCTGCCTGAGTCTGGTTCTCAAGGTTCCTGAGCTGCCCACACCTCCAAATAAATTTCTTTGCAGCTTCAATTAACAACAGCCAGTTCCTGTGTATAGAATAAGATTACTATCTAAAACATTGGCTTCAACCCAGGTTTCATTTTATCAATTTGAAATTGAAGTAATAAATACCTGTGAGATGGATACTTTCCCTTTATGGCAGAGAAAAGCATTTTTTCAATTTTTTGGTCAGTTGCAGTTACCAAATCAGCTGGAGAACTTTTAATCATAATGTTCATTTCATTTTTCAGGGCGTCACGAACCACCTAGAAAGATTTTTGGGTAAGTAAATAGAAAAGACACAAATAATTTTAAATCAAACTAAAAGCTGAAATATAGAAATGGTTTAAAACACTGAACCTGTCTCAAACAATATTCTAAAAAATGTCTTGCCACAATATCTATAAAATAATTCTTTAGTGCTATGGTCTCCTAGGTACCAAATTATATAGCCTTACACCTTATTTTAGATTCACAACTGTCATCACAAGAAGCTTCCAATGACATTAAAAAAAACAAAAAAACAGTTGTTATAGAGTCAATTCCGACTCATGCTGATCGCACATGTTTCAGAGTAGGACTGTACTTCACAGGGTTTTCAAGTCTGCGACCTTCTGGAAGCAGAGATCACCAGGTCCTTCTTCTGAGACACCTCTAAGTGGATCTGAACCACCAATATTTCAGTTAGAAGCAGAGTACTTAACTGTGTGCACCACCCAGAGACTCCCTCATTGACATATAGCTAAATATTTTTGTGGAGTATTCATTCCATTTAAAGTATGAAAACAAATGAGGATTAATCAAAATAAGTGTTGTATTTAACAAGACAACCGCACACTGTGCACATCTATTTTATTAAGGCTGGCAAGATATTTAGTTCATACCTCTCCGGCTTGTCTTGCTAGAGTTACTGCATAATCCATGCATTCCTGCCAAGGGTCAGCCATCTTCTGAATATATCTAACAAATATTAGCACAAAGCCATTATGAATCTCTAAAAATCTTAATTATACAATAGTTAGTTAAAAAAAATACCTCGATAAAGCAACATACTTTCATTTCAACATTTATTTCCCCATTCCAGAATTCAATTTTTTAAAAGGTTTATGCCAAATCCCAGTAAAAGCCAAGCTAGTCTATTTCTACTGTAGAAACATTTTCATAACAGAAAATATGAAAACTCATTGCCATCAAGTCAATTCCAACTCATGGGAACCCTACAGGACATAGTACAACTGCCTTATAGTTTCCAAGGCTGTAAATCTTTACAGGACCAAACTGCCACATTTTGCTCCTGCAGAGCGGCTGGTAGGTTCAAACTGCCAACCTTTTGGTTTGCACTTAACCACTGCACCACCAGGGTATCTCCCAAGGTGTTCATACCATGTCATATTAACACACACGCACACACTGGTTTGGGGAATGGAAAAAAAAGCTCACGAGAAATACTGTAAAAGATAAGTGTATGTTTGGATTAAAGTGAAAACTAGAAAGATACTGGAACAGTGAAATAAAAGAAGGTCTGAAGGGAAGGAACAAAATGCACATGTACTCACTGAAGGCCAGGCAGTGATAGGTGCTTAACACTTGCAATTTTTTCTTTTTTAATGAGGTTGTAAACATAAAGAACTTAAGGCTCAGAGATGATAATTTTTTCAAGGTTATATAGACAGATGACACAGTCAGAATGTGAACCCAATTCTGACTTTAAAGTACACTGCTCTTTCTATTACGGCATTCTGCAGGAAGAAAATTCCAGGAATTAAAAAAAAAAAAAAGTATTTCCCTGAATTTCAGAGAAAAAAACCATCAACATAGTTTTGTGTGCTGAACTATCCACTTTCCCTGATTTCTGGCTTGACCACACCCTATCATCACTACAGAGCACAGAGAAGCCTTTTAAGCTGTCAGACACAGAAATATGTGGGAACCTCTATAAAACAGACCTAATTTGGAGTCTGTACAACTGTTTATGGGGGAATATCTGAGAGAGTTTAATCTTCAAGATGACTAAGAAATCCCCATAACGGTGCTCACATCATAGGAGAGGGAAGGGAAGGGAAGGGCAAAGGGCAGATACAGTGAGCTGTTTCTGTAGCTGCTTTTTCTTCCTGATATAAGAACTTAAAAAATTAAAAAAAGGAAGCCACTCTTTTACTTATGTAAATAATCACTTAGAGTTCCTCAAGAATTGTTTCCAAACTTTTTTTTTCCATTCTTACTTACTCTCATCCCTCCGTTCCAATTCCTTACAGAACTAGATGTTCTCAGGATAGATCTGTATTCTTTCCAGAAACCTTGTTCAAGCCACTTACACCTCCACCTTCTAACAGTACTAGCATAACTCCTTACACCTCCACCTTCTAACAGTACTAGCATAACTCCTTACACCTCTACCTTCTAACAGTACCAGCGTAACTCCTTACACCTCCACCTTCTAACAGTACCAGCATAACTCCTTACGACTCCACCTTCTAACAGTACTAGCATAACTCCTTACACCTCCACCTTCTAACAGTACTAGCATAACTCCTTACACCTCCACCTTCTAACAGTACTAGCATAACTCCTTACACCTCCACCTTCTAACAGTACTAGCATAACTCCTTACACTTCCACCTTCTAACAGTACTAGCATAACTCCTTACACCTCCACCTTCTAACAGTACTAGCATAACTCCTTACACCTCTACCTTCTAACAGTACTAGCATAACTCCTTACGACTCCACCTTCTAACAGTACTAGCATAACTCCTTACACCTCCACCTTCTAACAGTACTAGCATAACTCCTTACACCTCCACCTTCTAACAGTACTAGCATAACTCCTTACACCTCCACCTTCTAGCAGTACTAGCACAACTCCTTACAATTATTCAAGAGCCATTACAAAAGGTATCCTCTCTTCTAGGGATTCTCCACCCAAAAGTCATATTCATGTAATCATTCAACAGGTAATTTACTGAATGCCTATTATATGCCATGCACTGTACCACAGTGAGGAATAACAGGTTCCATTCACACTTACTAATGGGGGAGTGAGAGATTAATCAAAAAATTACAAAGTAGGTTACATCAGCCAATTAATGTAACTGCTGTCAATAAGTTGTACACCCATCAAGAGTTGAACTGGCAAAAGTTGTATGCTAGATACATTTATAAAAATGACCAAAAAAAAAAAAAAAAAGGGAGAGTGAGTAGCTGCTGAGGGTGCTTATGTACAACCAAATACTTTATAGGATTTGGTTCTTTGGTTTGGAGGCTTAGGCTCTTAAGGTCATGATTTCATGGGACATCCCAGTTAACTGGCCTAATAATCATGTTTACTGCTTCTGTTCCATCTCCTAGTTTGTTGCATAGTGCCTGTGGTCTTTAAAACTTGTAAGTGGCCACCCAAAGCACAACCATTGGTCTCTATTCGCCTGAAGCAGCCGAGGAAGAAGCAGAGTCAGGAATGGGAGGAAGAAACGAAATGTGTGTGGCTAACTGCCTCCGTAAATAACTGCCCCCTTTGCGATGAAACCAGAAGAACTGGATGGTACCCGGCTACTATTTCTGAACATTTTGATCAGAGATTCTATAGAAGATCTGATCAAAAGAGGGAAAATGCAGAACTGGATTTCAGATTCTCATGGAATCCAGACTTCCTGGAGCCATGGAGTCTGGATGAACCCCTGAAACTATTGCCCTGAGAAAATCTTTAACCCTTAAACCAAAAATATGCCCGGAAGTCTTCTTAAAATCAAACAATAGTTTAGCTCAACTAGTAAAAAATATCTGCCTTGAGCATTGTGCCTTTTTTTTTTTTAATTGTACTTTAGATCAAAGTTAACAGAGCAAATTAGTTTCTCATGAAACAATACACATATTGTTTTGTGATATTGGTTGCCAACCCCACAACATGTCAACACTCTCCCCTTTTTGACCTTGCGTTCTCAGTTACCAGCTTTCCTGTCCCCTCCTGCCTTCTTGTCCTTGTCCCTGAGCTGCTGTGCCCATTTAGTCTCGTTTTGTTTTATGGGCCTGTCTAATCTTTGGCTGAAGGGTGAACCTCAGGAGTGACTTCAGTAATGACTTAAAAAGGTGTCTGGGGGCCGTACCCTTTGGTTTCTTCAGTCTCTGTCAGACCAGCAAGTCTGGTCTTTTTTTTGTGAGTTGGAATTTTGTTTAAATTTTTTTCCAGCTCTGTCCGGGCCCCTCTACTACGATCCCTGTCAGAGCAGTTGGCGGTGGTAGCCAGGCACCATCTAGTTGTGCTGGACTCAGTCTGGTGCAAGCTGTGGTAGTTGTGATCTATTCGTTCTTTAGACTAATCTTGCCTTTGTATCTTTGCTTTTCTGCATTGCACTCTTTTAAGGTCTATCTATATGGAATCAAATTGACAACAGTAACCGGAAGAATTAGATAGGACTTAGGAAGCAGCGAGTTTATGTTAATTGGGGAGGAACAACTCAGAAAAGGCGGATGAGAATGGTCACACAACTCGAAAAATATAATCAATGTCACTGAATTGTACATGCAGAAATTGCTGAATTGGTATATGTCCTGCTGTGTATACTCTCAACAACAAAAATAAATTATAAAAGAAAAAATCATAGATTACATGCAAAATCAAAAATACAAAAGGCTCAGAAGGAAAAGTGAAATGGAAAGCACATAACGGGAGCGTCAATGTGGTCTAAGGCATCAGGTAAGGTCATGATTAAACTAAGACCTGAGAGGAAAGTGAAGGGGCATAAACATCTCAAGTGCAAGATGCCTAGTACATGAGCAGTGACTGAAAGGCCCAAGTGTGGGAGTTCAGAATCAAGGGAAACAGGGAGGGAGGGAGGTAGTAGGGATCATCCCCCACAAGGCCTTAGCAATAAGGATTCTCATTTCCAGAGGAATCATTTCTCTGTGACTACTGAACAGCAAGAATCTGAGGGTGGAAGGAAGAATGGAGAGTGGGTACAGGCAGAGGCATTAAGAGATTTAGGATACCGTAGTCCTGATGTTTGCCTTAAACCTGGCGGTGGGGGGGAATGGGGTGGGGAGGAGAAGGTGAGAGAGTCAAGAGATATTTGCTTTGGGAAGTAAAGTTGGGGGGACTTAGTAACAGACTGGATACGGGGTATGAGGGAGAGGAAGAGTTTAGTGATTTTAGGCCAGATTTCTGTCTTTGGCAACTGCATGGACAATGGTGACAGACAGTGAAGCAAGAAGCAACAGAAAAGAGTCAAGTTTGAGATTTGCATAGGAAGAGCAAGGGGAGACATCAATTAGGCAGCTAATAGAAGGACCCTGAGCTCAGAGGAGAGGTATTGCTTGCAGATATAAATACGAAAGTCATCTGAGAAGGAAGCAACTAAGGTCGTGAGTCTAAATGACATTTCTTAGGAGAGAACACACAGAAGATAGGAGGGAGCCTTGGCCTGGAATGGTCCATCAAACTCTTGTCTTCCCTGCATCTTAGTCATTTGTGTGCATGCCTTATCTTCCCAAGCAGTTTGTAAACTACTTGATGGAAGAGATCATACTTTATTCGCCTTCATTTTCCTAAAGCCATGAACACTTGAAACGTTTCTAAGTGTTTCTGTCCTGGTCACAGCCTTCCAAGGGGTGGGTACCATGCTGCCACCTCCCTCCCAGTCACCTATTCCCAGCAGCACGACTGCGGACTGAACGGGACCCAGGGCGCTGCCCCATCACTTACTCTGGGACTACGGAGATCCTAGGGACGTGTGGGTCTCTCAGCCTCTACCGAGTCGGCAAAATGAAAAAAATAGGGGGAGGGGACCGTTCTGCATAAGCTGCCGCAATGGTTAAGTGAGACTGCGTGGGTGCAACCTCTCTGCGAACGTTGCAAATCATTCGGCGGCGACCCAGGACCACACCGGCCAGTTGAAGTAGCCCCAGCTGCAACCTCTCTCCCCCGGCGCCGACCCCGGCACCGCCGACCGCGTCCACCCACGCCAGACGCCTGCGGGGAGGGGCCGCTCCGGGCCGCCCCGGCCAGCCCACCGAGAGCCCATGCAGGGTTCGGGGAACTCAGGACTCACCTTGCGTGAGAGGACGAGCTGCTTGCCCAGGACCGGCGGGACGGGTAGCTCCACTCTTCCGCAGGGAGAGAGACGGCTCGGGACAGGAAGTCCCGCCCCCGGGGCACCGCCCACAGGGGCGTGGCCCACTGGGGAGCCCGCCCCTGCCCGCGACATCCCGTGTACCCTCCCCCCCACACACGCTCATACAGACACGCAGGCACCCTCCTCCAGAAGCTCTCTGCGTGCCTGCACGGTGCTGGCTCCGACGTGCTAGATGTGTCCTTCTCCTTTTCACTACGGGCTCTTCTAATGTCCTTTCTCCTTCTTGCCATTTCTTCTGTAGATTTGTTAAAAATTCTTTTCCTCTGTATTTTTCCCCCTTTTCCTTTTTTTTTTTTCCTTCTAGGTCTAGTGTTCACATTGTCTTGTCGCCGTGTTGCTAACCGGTCCCACGCAATCCAGAAGATTCTTGTCCAGTGCTGAGAAAGTGGTTTAGATGCCTGCAGAGGCCTCACTGCATCCTTGCTGGATTCTCAAAAGCACTGTTTTTTAAACTACAATCACATCTGCAGCCACTGTTCCCAATTCCAAAGAACATCTGCCATGTCAAGGTGGTTTGGGGTGGGGGTGGACAGGGTGCTGCCTTAGGACAATGTACCAGGTGTGCTGCCAGGTCACCATTCCAGACTTCCCATAAAGGTGAGTTCCTTCTGGGGGCTTTTGATATTCTCGCCCGCCAACTGGCATCCACCATGAGAAAGATTCTAACTATGTTAAACCTCACAATGGAAGAGGTGAGATCCAAAGCCTTTCCTCCTTAAAGACCTGACTGTACAGGACAGATGGCCTTTGTCAAGCCGAAAAATGGTTTCACCCTTCCCCCTGAGCACTAGGGACCTGATTGCCTTGTACAATAAAGAGAGGCCACCAGGGTGATTATTACCCAGCAATCTTGGGCGTCTTGCCAACTGCTTAGTCTCTGGAGCTGATGACTTTTAAATGACAACTACTTTCCACATATCAAGGCTTTTTTAGTTAATAGTTAATTGCTCAGTGGACTTTGATTAAAAAAAAAAAATCAAATTTACGCAATGTCCAAGTGCTCCTGGTAGATAACCAGGATATCTAGTAAGATTTCATCTTTTGATACAACATAGGCTGGAGTTGCAGATACTGGTTAAGATTTCTGATATGCTCCTGTAATGCCAACAGCTTTCCCAGTGAGGAACCAAGTTTATTTTCCTGGAATCCAGATTTCTGGGATCCATGGAGGGTTGGGTGACCTAGCCAAGCTATCACCCTGAGATGATATTTGGACCTTGAGCCTTGGGAGAGCTGTTTTCCTAAAATCACCTCTGAGTCAAGCAATGGTCTAGATAAATTAGTACAGATCATTTTGTCCTAGCCATTGTGCTTCTGAACAATTATCTATGTGTGGAGTCAGAAACAGAATCTCCAAAGTCAGACTAGAAGCTGTGTTTTAGGATAAGTTGTTATTATGTAAACACTGTTCTGGCCTTGTTTCCATGGTAATGTCAATAAGACAGGGTATAAAAATCTTTGGAAGTTCTTTCCTCTTTGGAACATTTTTGACTCTCAAGTCAAAATGTTACCTGACATATAAACTGTGTATCAAATAAACTTAAATCAATTTCTGTTTTTGGCTTAATATGGTTTTTGACACCAGACATAAGAATTTGTATCACAGAATTGTTATTCTTGGAATACAGTATCACAGAAGGGTTAGAAACTCATACTTCATCCGACATGTAATGACCCTACAGGAGAGAGTAGAACTGCCCCACAGGGTGTCCAAGGCTGTAATCTTTACGGAAGCAGATTGTCATAACTTTCTCCCACGGAACTGCTGGCGGGTTCAAACTGCCAACCTTTTGGCTAGCAGCCGAGCACTTAACCACTATGCCACCTTTACAGGGTCTCTATGAGTCAACATCGACTCGACAGCAACAGGTTTGTTTTTTGGTTTTTAAGGATCAAAAAGAAACTTAAAAAAAAAAAAAAAAATTGGCCTAACCTCTCTACCTTTTGGATCTTTTCTATAACCAATCATGGCTGTGTAAACTAGTTGGTATGAACTCAACCTATTAGACAAAACTGCTTTATGCTACTCATTCTTTAAAGAAAAAAAGAATTATTTCGGTATGTTCATTCCCAGCCAAATTTTCAGACAGGTTTTACTATGTAAAATCTCAGTCTTCCATGATGCATCTATTATAAGAAATAAATATTCCAAGTTCAATCCATGTACTTTCAACGGCTTTTGTAAGATGGAAGATCATTCATATATTCCTAAAACCAGTGGTCTTCCAGTCAATTCCAACTCATTGTGACCCTGTGTGTGTCAGAGTAGAACTGTGCTCCATAGAGTTATCAATGGCTCATTTTTCGGAAGATCACCAGGCCTTTCTTCCAAGGTGCCTCTGGGGGGGACTCCAACCTCCAACCTTTTGGTTAGCAGCCAAGGGCATTAATGGGTTGTACTACCCAGATATTGTTAAATATTCATAGACAAACAATAATAATAGTTTACATGTATGTGTTAAGTATTGTTCTAAGCACTTTACTCATTAACCCTCACAACAATACTATGAGGTAGGTACTATGATTATCCCCATTTTTCAGTAAGATTTAGGTACAGAGAAATTAAATAACTTGACCAAGGTCACCCAACTGGTAAATGACAGAGCTGGAATTACAGATCCAGGCATAGTCTGGTTCAAGTATATGATCTTGATCCTTATATGCCTTTTTGATTAATTCAATAAGTGTTTAATGAGCACCTACTCTGTTCAATGCATTGTGCTAAATACTGTAGGGAATTCAAAAAATAGTACGTGGTCCCTGCCCTTGGAAAGCTCATACTGTGGTTGTTGCTATAACTAGAAAGCAACAGCAGTGTGTAAGGTTATTCTCATAAACCTAAACTGTCTTCATTTTACCCCCGTCATCCTGCCCTTGGTGCTAGGTGCTAGGGTTTTATGCTAGAATCATAGACTGCAATTACAGAGTTGAGCAAAGGCTTAAAATCTCAGTCAAATCCTCTCATTTTGCACATTTGAAAGCTGAAGTGTAGAAAGTGTCTTGTTTGAGGTCACAGGCTAGTGAAAAAGTGCAACTAGAAAGGCAGGTCACCTGCCTCCTAATCAGTGTTCATGCAAATGTATGTAAATTAAATGTGTACATATTGACTTAAATTTTAACCCCCAAGCACAGATTTCTGTTTAAAGGAGTCAGTAGTAAATATTTCACATAAGCAATACTCATTTTATAAAGTGAATAATAACCACCCACCACCACCCCAATCCAGGTCGTGGAAATCCTGGTGTTCTATACTGGATTTGGTGAAACTAGAAAAAAAGAACCCTGGTTGTCTTATCAGCTGGCAAAGAAAACAAAAATTCTCTAACACTATGGGTAAGATAGCGAATAAAAATCACAGGAAAATGTTAAATGTTTTAGGCTCCATACCTAGTTATCAGATTAATATTTCAATAACAGATGTATCAAAGTCAAAAGTTTAAACTCTGACAGAATAATAATAGCAGCTATACTTACTGAGCACTTACTATGTGCCAGGCACTGCTCTAAGCACCTTGTATGTCATGACATCATTTATTCTATAAGACAACCTGATGGAATTGACACTATTATCTTTATTTTTTAGATGAGAAAACTGGACCTCAGGGAGATTAAATAATCTGCCTCAAGTCACAAGGCTAGGAAATGGGGGAAGCAGGATTATTTACAGTGCTATTTCCAGTTCTTGTGATATTTCCTATTCTTAATACCTGTACTCTCTTCCAAAAAGTATGGCAAACTGGAACTAGATGCTAAAAATTTCCATTGAAAATTCAAAAGTGGTATTAAAAAAAAGGATACTATGAATTTGGGTCCCAGTCTATGTTTCACTCTTTATCTGAATAGTCTTCTAGAAGATACTGTGCTAGACATTAGAGAAATGCAAATCAAAACTACAATGAGATACCATCTCACCCTGACATTACTGGCACGAAATCAAAAAAACAGAAAATAACAAATGTTGGAGGGGCTGTGGGAAGACTGGAACTCTTATGCACTGCTGGTGGGAATGTGAAACAGTACAACAATTTTGGAAAACGATATGGCACTTCCTTAAAAAGCTAGAAATAGAAATACCTTTTGATACAGCAATTACATTCCTAGGAATATATCCTAGAGAAATAAAAGCCCTCACATGAATAGACATATGCACACTCATGTTCACTGCAGCATTATTCACAATAGCGAAAAGACAAAAACAACCTAAGTGCCACCAACAGATTAATGGATAAACAAACTATGGTACATACACGCCATTGAATACTATGCAACAATAAAGAACAATGATGAATCTGCGAAACATCTCACAACATTATGCTGAGTAAAACAAGTCAATCACAAAAGGACAAATGCTGCACAAGACCACTATTATAAAAACTCTTGAAAAGGTTTACACACAGAAAGAAAAAACCTTTGATGGTTACTAGGGAGGGAAGGGGTGGGGCAGGAAAAAATGCTAACCAGATAATAGATAAGTTGTAACTTTGGTGAAGGATAAGATAGTACACTATACTGTGGAAGTCAGCACAGCTTGACCAAGGCAAGGTCATGGAAACTTCATAGACACATCCACACTCCCTGAGGGACCAAATTACTGGGATAAGGGCTGGGGACCATGGTCTCAGGGGACTTCTAGCTCAACTGGCATAACATAGTTTATAAAGAAATTGTTCTACATCTTACTTTGGTGAGCAGCATTAGGGATCTTAAATGCTCATGAGTGGCCATCTAAGATACTCTACTGGTCTCACCCTGTCTGGAGCAACAAAGAATGAATAAAACCAAAGACACAAGGGAAAGATCAGTCCAAAGGGACTAATGGACTACAACTACAACAGCTTGAATGAGACTGAGCCCAGCACAACTAAATGGTGCCCAGCTACCACCACCAACTGCTCTGACAAGGATCACAACAGAAGGTCCCAGAGCTGGAGAAAAATGTAGAACAAAATTCTAACTCACAAAAAAAGAACAGACTTACTGATCTAACAGAGACTGTAGAAACCCTGAGAGTATGGTCCCTGGACTCCTTTTTAACTAAGTAGTGAAGTCACTCCTGAGGCTTACTCTTCAGCTAAAGATTAGACAGGCTCATACAGCAAAATGAGATTAAATGGGTACATCAGCCTAAGAGCAAGGACGAGAAGGCAGGAGGGGACAGGAAAGCTGGTAATGAGGAACCCAAGATCGTGAGAAGGGGAGAGTGTTGACATGTCATGGGGTTGGCAACCAATGTCACAAAACAGTACATGTATTGTTTCATGAGAAACTAATTTGCGCTGTAACCCTTCATCCAAAGTACAATTTAAAAATGATACTGTGCTAGAAATTATGTGGAGTATCAAAATGAATAAACAATTCTCAAACTCAAGGATTTATAGCAAAAAAAGGAAGGATAAAACAGGTACACAAAAAGCTGTAAAATGAGCCAAGTTGTAATAAATACTATAAGTACTGTTGCGGTGAAAAACCATGCACATCTTAAATGAGAATTCAGAGGATTGATTTGGTTTCAAAAGATCTATTCAAATACAGGAAACCACCAGCTCACAGAAGTGGAAACATGGCAATCTCAGAGACAGTCCCAAGGAGGAACCGTTATAAGGCTGAAAAAGGAAATTACAACAAAAATTGTTGATTGGTTAAACATTCATTGAGGTCAGAAGAGGAAGGGGCAAGCAAAGTGAGAAGAAACTCCCAGTGTATACATATGCTTAAGCATGTATAGGTAGGCCCCAAAGATAGATTACAGTGGTCAGCTACAAAGTACATTTGGGCGTAAAGACTTACAATATAGTCATGAGATGCTTACAATGCATACCTTGTAAAAGCATCTAGTTTTGATGTAAAACGTATCTTGGAAGTGCCATTGCAGGGGCTGGTGATAAAAAATTTCCCCCTAGGCCCCTGCTCCCTCAAGCTAAACCTTTCAGGTTGCCTGGGGAATTTAGGTAGTATGTTGGTACCCAAGGTCTTTTCTGAAATAGTTTCTACATCCTTATAATGAAAATATTTTTTAAGACCATTTTACACAAACGCAGTTGTGTCACAACTTCCCTTCTTCGGTGCATGCCTTCCACGTCCTGACTTGTCCACAAAGAAGACACCTCCCTAACTACCCAAGGTTACTATGCTAGGTAAAAAGCCTAAATGCAGGCATTGCTAATTTCAGTTTTTAAATCTGCTGAAAGCAGTAGGAACATGGATTTAAGTTTTTTACAATTTACTCTGGTCAAAGACTTACTGGAAATTTCTCTCTTACACTACAAAAATTTGTGAGGAGAATTTAAAATTTCACTTACAAGTAGCTAAGGGAGATTAGCAAAAGCTTCATGGCAAGGGTGATATTTGAGCCAGATCTTAAAACGGTTAAAATTGAAAAAGAGATGAAGTGGGCCCACTGGGGAGCAGGAACGGCATCTAGGAGGACATACTCATATCAAGTCGTCGCGTTTGACTGGAGTAAAGGTTCTGTGTGAAGAAATGGGGGAGGAGATAAAACTGGAAAGTTAGATTGGGGTCAGACAGTAGATTGTTAACAAATGATTCACTAAGGAATACAGACTTTATTCAAAAGGTCAAAAGGCTTTGTAACAGGGAGATTACATGGTCATAGTTTGACCTCAGGAAGATTAATCTGACAGTAGTTGTAGGGTAGAATGAGACACCGAACGCTGGTTAGAAGGACTTAGGGAAGACGCATTATAGGACAGAACAAAGGTAGTGTAGTGGGAATGGAAAGAAGACTGATGAAGAGATATTACAGGGAATTTTCTGTAGGAAACAGGTTGAATATAAAGGAAGAAAGAAGAGAGAAAAGAGATGACCCTATGTTTCAGCATAAACGGTAATACCTCTAGTGAGAGATATGGAAGACGAGAGGAAGCACAGCTATGAGAGTAGAGATGCTACATTTAGTTTAAGACATACTAGTTCCGATGAGACACTAAAAGAGCCAAATAGAAATTTACCTATTCATTCACTGAGTGAGCATTTACTGAATGCCCATTATGTGGACACCCTTCCTTGAATACTTAAGATATATTGTAATCACTACAGGGAGGAGTTTCTTTTTCTTTTTTTGTAATTGCTCTTTCCTGTTTAAGAGATGATAATAAAGTATCATATTTGAATCTTATTCTATCAAACATTTCCAAAGGTGTCTCCTTCCTCTGAACTTATGTACATTTAACTGTTTGTAGTACTCATCGGGGGCTTTAGCATGTATGATTACATGTATGATTTTCTGCCTAATGTCAAGTTTTCAACCAGATCATAAGAAGCTTAAGAGCAGGCTTCATTTTATTCATTCTTTTAATCTCCTATAGTAGGATTTCAGTAATGCTTTCATGGTTAAACTAGGGAAATTTTTTTTCTTCTATCATCTACGATAAGGATCCATCTTTTCTTAGCCTTGTAGACCAGAAGGATTAGTAACATTTCACATCCAGAACACATGGCTACTGTAAAAGGAGCCACAGAAGCCATGTCTGCTTTGGACTGTGAAAAAGAGAGTTGAATAATGGCAAGGGCTAAGAAACTATTTAGTATCCCACTTTCAATAGCAACAGTTTTACACACAGGAAGAGGCAACATACAAACCTTAGCAATGGAGTACCCAAACAACAAACCCAAAGCAGGAACTAACAGACCCAATAGAAGCACCTCTAAGCTAAGTGTTTCTAAAAACATTAATCCCATTTTGTGTGTTAAATAAATCCCTATAGACATTAAAGTAAAACTCAGAGGTCTAATTATTCTCTCTAGGAAATTTGCTTTTTCAGGTATTCTAAGCTTGATGACGGTCCCAACAGATACTGGTATAAGTATGAAAATGAGTGTTGACACAATTTTAGCAAGAGGAATATGAAATGTACCTGATAACCCTAACATCCTACTATATATATAAGAATTGATAGGCATCATTATCAGGGCCAATAATGTTGAGGCGCAAGTCATTAAAATGGCCAAAGTGACATCTCCTTCCAGAAGCAGAGCAAAAAGATAGCCCCCACCTCCTCCTGGGCACGTGCAAGTCATTACAAATCCAAAAGCCTGTGCCTCAGGCAATGCCAAAATCTGGGTCAAAAGAAATCCACAAAATGGCATAAGAAAAAACTGTGTAACTGCCCCAAGAATTACTGGTAAAGGTCTCTTCCATATTGTTTGAAGCACCTGCAGTTCAATCTTGCAACCAAATGCACATTTATTTAACAGTATCATTGGCAGAATAAGCATGAGGATATTCCTATCAAAATGTATTGATGCCTGGAAAGGACTTTTTCTTTGTTTGAGCACCTTGACTTTGACATTCTTAATTTCTCCAATGAGTCTTTCTTGCCTACCTTCAGAATCCCATAGTTGAATGGTCAAATTTGTCTCTCCTTCTTCATATGTCACTAGGTTTACGGTAAAGTTTGTAACATCCAATGAGGTCTTGGTCACGTTCACCACTCGAAGCACTTTAGGATCTTCTAATAGCACAAAGAGGTAGCTGGAGTTGGGCCGTTTTTCTCTGTAACTTGACGTTACAATGATAGTTTCTTCAGTCTTTGTGAAAAGTAGTATTTCAGTCTTTTCTCTGTTCAAAAAACTGAGAAATGAGTTCTCTGCTTCTCCCAAAGTCACAAACAACAAAACCAAGAAAGTAAAAAGTTTTCTAATCATTTTGAAAGCTTAAATAAATCTTATATGCAAAACGAATTTAAAAACACGGAAAGAACATTCTCCTCACAGGTATTCCAGTGGCGTTCTGATGTTGCCTTAGTTGGTTAACAGTTGTTTTTCTGGATCAAAGTTCAGTAGGAGGAGCTGTTGTACTTTTTTAAACAAATACAAAGGAATCTAGTAAGTGACACAACCTGTTTAACTTGTACTTACGAATATTTTAAAACCCTGGTATTTAACAGGTTCAAGTTATCACAACAGAAATGCAATCTTTCCTCCCAACTTCCTCATTTCTGCCAATGAGAAAACAGTCTCTTATTTACCTGAACTTAAACCCTTGGGGTCATCACTTTTGAATTCTCTCCCTTCCTAAGAAAAAGCTATACTAAAAGCAATCAGCATTCAAAAATCTAAAACAGATGAGGAGGCACATTGAGGTAGGTGTTACTATTTTGTTCATTCACATCGAAATTAAGTATTTGCTGAGTATCGGTTTGTCCAGCACTGAGCTAGGAGCAGGGTATACCATAGTGGCCAAGCTACATGAGGTCTCCACCCTCTAGGAGCTCAGTCCAGTGGCTTGTCGTCATTACTTAGAAAATTGCAGGGCCCACAGACAGCTGGCCTTTGGCAACATTCTTATGCTGCTGAATAATTTTTCTACAATTCTAGAGTACCACTGAAACAGCTTTTGGTGTTCTTCTTCAACAGAAAAATAGTTTGCTGGATGGTTTTTGGGTAGCTTGGGAACCTGGGCAGCTGGAACTATAACATAAGATACAGTCTGGTTAAGGGACTGATGCTGCCAGACATTTGGGTGCTGCCACCACAGGGCAAGGGAAAGCCACTGGGACTAATTCTAACCTCTTATTCCTTCTTTGTAACACTGTTCCCTATTCACAGCTCTACGCAAGGACATTCAATCGGCTCAACTTAGTTTATAGGCTGTGCCTCAGCTGCAGGGATCAAAAAGTATCAGGCTTTTTGTATGTTAGCCCACAGACTCACACAACAATGTATTTCCCAAACAAGTGGAAGGGGTACCAAGACAAAGCAGCAAAAAAAAAAAAGTTACAACTGTCTACTATTTGGCCCATGGATCCATTAGTCCTTGAACATATGATCATTTCAGCAGACACTTCCTGTGATCAGAACACAATCTATGTTATATTTAACTTGTATTAAGTATTTTAGGAAACCCTGGTGGCATAGTGGTTAAGTGCTACGGCTGCTAACCAAAAGGTTGGCAATTCGAATCCACCAGATGCTCCTTGGAAACCCTATGGGGCAGTTCTACTCTGTCCTATCGGGTCGTTATGAGTCAGAATCGATTCAACAGCGATGGGTTTGGTTTTTAGTATTTTAGATCATAAAATATTTGCTCTTGAAAAACTATCAAAGCTACTTTTATTGTTCATCTTGAAAATTTTTAAAACTTGTAGTGTTTATGCAGACTAATCTTTCAAACTCAATAGACTATAGATTTTGTAAGTTTTATTTCCATGTATTCCACTAAGAAAAGCAAGACATTGTATCAATGTTGTGAATAAGGAAATGGAATTAATCTGTTTCTGTGATATTTCAATTAAATTCCCAGGGAACTTTCCCGGTTAAAAAAAACAAACATAAAAACTTTATGAAACCAAAGCTATCTTTACAGTTGTGACCAAATATCTTAACGTAAAATTTTTGCTGCCCAAGTGAAGTATGTAAAGTATGTAAAATGTATGTGAAGTATGTAAATTTTTTTTCCCCCAGATTCCTTTGTCTGCAACCTTTTTCCTTCGAGTTCTCCAAATCTTCTCCTTATCTGGGGGTAAAAATTGAGAAATCTCAGGGAAAAATATGATAATCGATCATTCATATGTATCTACAGGCCAATTACATTTAAACTGAAGCTCATTTATGTCATAGTGTTAGTTATTTCAACTACATATCTAAAATTAAAACCCTTTTTTTCTACTTGTAGGTTTTCTACTTATAATTTCAAGTTTCTACATGCAGGTGGAAAGATACTGGGGTGAGGTAGGACAGTGAGATCCTAAAATTTCATGAAGTATACTCAACTAAAAGTCCTAAAAGAAAGCCTGCGGAAGTTGTCTGACCTCAGATTAATTTGGAAATGGAAAGCTAGAGGGACTGATAGTCTCTTTCACCTACAGCCCCTTTTCTTTAGAAGACTGTTCCAGGGGAGCCCCAGCCCCTAGAGGCTCAGAGGACGTTAGCACCTGTGTCTCTTCCACGCTATCATGCTCCACTATCTGGGACTCACCCTAACCTACCACAGGTACGCCCATGGATGTTCCCTTCCCTTCATGCTTCTCTCTTTCCTGTCGAATCATTAAAAGGAACTCTTCTTCATTCTCTCTAGGTCTAACTCAGTCCCTGTCAGCTTTTTCCTCTCCCTCAGTCCCTTCCCCATAGTTATTTTTTCCTAACACATTTAGCTTTAGTTCAATTCATGAGAAATGTGTTTTTTACCTACTAGTGCAAGGTATTGGGATAGATACTCATAGTTTGTATTAAAACTCTCTGGTATATGGAAATGTATTTAAGGTTCATTTCTACCTCTGGATTTATAGTTTCTGATAAAAGTGCTATTGTAACATAGCTTTACTTACTATCTGTACCACTCACTGGCACTTGTCACACTGCTTTGCATTATATTATACGTATATACATCTCCTCGTTGTATCCACCGTAACAATTAGAAACGAATACCTGCTTTAATAGGTACTCTCATAACTACGTTAATGTGTGAATGTGTAAGTGCCTGGTAAGAGTTGGAAGTCATCTCCACCCCTCACAAGAAAACAATGTGGAGAAAGCAGATTAGAAATAAAATGACCAAATGGGTTTGTTCTTTCATTAAGCTAAGGCCACTATACATCTCCATGACAATTACAAAAGAAAAGAGACAAAGAATAGAAATAATTTCTTTTCCTTTTATATAGCAGTATTTTGTTGGGTCTAGATGAAATATACTGGTCGGGAACGGTAATTTGAATTGTTAATAAAATATAGTTACTTTTGGCATGTATTTTGCTTTTGTATCAATAAAGAGACTGCAGTTAAGCTGGCCTACCTCATTCTTTTTCTCACTTGTATTACATTCACACAAACAAAAAGGTGAACTCTACTGGGGGAGGCTCTTTGTCAGAAAAATGCCCTGAAATAGTTAGGTAACACCAAGAAAATCATTTCTCCTTCCTAGGCCTCAGATTCCTCATCCAAAATCTGAGAAGGTTGAATGAGATGAGTTTCTACGATTCACATATTCCTGGCCTTATGATGTTAAATTTGGCCATGTGATCTGTTTAAAGTAACAGTGGTACACGTATCTTCTAAGAGCCAACCCATATGTCTACCGTCTCCTGCTCCCTCGGCCATAAAAATGGCAATGAACCAAAAAGGGGCTGTTCCTTCAGCCGAGATCCTGGAGTGAAGATGACATAAAACAGAGCCACAGCCATCCAACACTTGACATTAACCAAATGAAAAACACACCTTTGCTGTGGTTACTACAGCATGACCTAATAAAATCTGATTACATATAAGAATTTGCTGATAAATGAATATCAGTTCAGAGTTAAACTTTAAAAACACAAAAACTCAAGCTAAGTTTAATTTAAAAAATTGATAATATAAATTATGACATAAATTAAAAAGCAAATTTAAAGATAAAATATATAGGATTTGTATTTAAAAAACTGACTTAAACAAGTGCATAGAATTCTCCTTGCGATTTCTGGCTTGAATCCTTGAATGACTATTCCAAGTAAGAATCAACATTTTTCAAAAATTGTTCTTCACCGTTCAGATATTCCAAGATAATATTTCCACCATTATACAATGGACAATCCTCCTTAGCAATCCACGTTTCCAAAATACTATCCAAGGGTAAGGCTTCTCCTGAAGTAATGTGACATAACCTTAATTTCTGTTAAAAGAAAAATAAATCCTATTGTAATAAATAAACATGTTGTATAGAATTTCCTATAACTTTTAGAGTAAAAATTATTATAGGCCGTTACCTTAGCTGTTGATTTGTTATTGTCATTTTTAAGGCTGGCTAAAGCAGCAGCAAAGTCTATGACTTTTCCAATGCTCCATCGGTGGCAAAAAAACATTGGTTTGCTCTTCTCCTTGCTCCCCTTAGGTAAGAAAACCTGAAAATAAACTCTTTCTGTCTGTAAAAATAAAAAGTTAAGATATGAATTATATATATGAAATAGACATCTGTTTCATTTGGTGACATTCCTTCCTCTATTCTTCTGGTAAGAGAATGATTAGTCTCTAATGACGAGACTTTTGGTGGGAATGCCAATCACAGTATCCCAGCATCCACCACTTGGGCACATGACCCAAGCCTCCCGCTACTATGATTTGTGCAAAGACAGGCATGTGACCTAAGTTAGGCCAATCAGGGGCTTTTCCTGAGATTTTAAATTCAAAGTGTGTGTGTGTGTGTGTGTGTGTGTGATTGGAGCTCTCTTTTTGTCTGAGTTGCCTGCAGCTGTCTCCCACTGCCCCTCACCTTCCCTGCACCAATGTGGAAAACATCGTCTTACATGGGAGAAAATAAGTCCAACACACAGGGAAGGAAAAAAATAGATGGACTCTTTCAACATTATTTGAATCCCTGAATTTGGTCATTCTCTGAGACTAGATCAATCTCTGTCACTCCTCATCACATGAGAAAAAAATTCTTATTTTGATTAAGCTAGTTAGAATCGAGTTTCTGTTACTTGCAACTAAAGGGTTCCTGAACTCATATAACAATTTCCTTGTGCGTGAAAGACCTGACTACGTATCTAGAGACAGGAATACTTTTGTGAACAAACAAACTAAAAAAGAAAAAAAAAAAAATTAGGTAACTACCTTATCAACAAAAGAGAGGGATTCAGGGATGGTTCCTCTAGTATTCCATATCTTAGCTGCTTTCTTATGTTGCATTTTCTTGCTAAATTAATGAATGCAGGAAAGAAAGAATAGTAGCAAAAGTGTTTGGTCTCTGATCTTCCCTGATTCCTAAAAATTGCTCTAAAAAAACTGTTGGCTTTACAGATAAATTCCTGCTACAATAAAAACTGTGGCATAATTATATCATCTCTGCCTTATGGGAGAGAGTTCACAATTATTTTAAGAAATAATAGATTCGACACAATTCCTTTATGAGCTGTAAAGAATTTAGATTTGTTGAAGAACCAATGAAGTTTGTTACTAAAACACATTAAAAAAAAAAAAACAATAAGTCATTAGAAGTTTAAGGTTTGGGCCGACTCTATGGCCTAGTGATACCTGCTCCAAAAACAAAATAATGAGAGCATAAATATGAAAAGAGAAAAGTAAAAAGATAAAAAAAAAGAAAGAAAAATACTTTCAAGAGATAAATGCCTGAGGATTGGAAATGGAACAGAAATTCACAGTGACAAGCAGGCTAAAGCCACAGCCTTCAGGGCTCCAAAAGACAAAGAAGTAGCCAGATATTCAGCTTTATGGGAAATAACAGCACCACAAAGAAGATAAAGCCCCTGAGTCAGGCTCACTGCTTGGAAGCAGAGGCTGCTGTGGGACTCGTCTTCTAGGAAATGTGCCTAAAGGAGTTACCTGTGAATGATGACTTGGGCTATGGCTTATATAAAAAGATATTTAGGGAGACAGAAAAGCACATAAATAACTTCTGACAGTAACCAAAGCCAAGGTCTCCCAGCTCAGTAAATGAATCTACAATAATCTGAGTACACCAGAAGCTCAAACTGCCGATATCAGGCTTTTAGTTGGCATGGAATGGGGGTCCTGGGTGGGTGGATCAGGTGAAAGAAAATGCAAAATTACTAGACAGAAAGAAGTGAGTAGAGGAAGTGAGAGACATAAAAAAAAAAAAAAAAAACCTACTCAAGACAAAAAAAATTTTTTAACAAATTAAAGGCTAACTCATTATACAAGAAACAAAAATATTTGAATTGAAAAAGGCACTAAAAAAAGTTTATTTAGGATGCATGAGATAAATTAAGAAATAATATCCATAAAAAAGAACAAGAAATTATGAAACTAAACCATGTAGAAATGAAACAAGAAAAGATATAAAGATTCAATTAGAAAAAATAAAAAATACAGTTTCTGAAATAAACTCAAAGAGGATAAACTACTGTAATTGTCAACAAAAAGGGTTAACAAATTGGAAGATGGATTTGATGAAGTCACCTAGAATACATGAGAGACATAAAGGTAGAAATTATGAATAAGCAGTTAAGAATCTTAGAGGATAAATTAAGATTCCTAAAAATATGTCTAATAGGAATTTTAGAAGAAAGGGAATGATGAAGAAACAATAGCTAATGAGAAAATGATTACAATTTTCCAAAAGTGAAGCGACCAGTAAAAATTAAAAATGCACCTCAAGTGCTAAACTGCATATATAAAAATAAATCCACACCTAAAAACACTGCACTGAAATTGAAAATATCATGATAAAGAAAAAAAACTTAACAGTCCCTAAAAAAGATTATCTGTAAGCAACAAGAATAAGAGTGACGGCAGACATTTACCCAACATTAGACAACGGAGACCACTGAGCAGTATATGAAAAGGGTTGAAAGGATCTAATAGAGAATCCAGCTAAAGGTGAGAGCAAAATAAAGGCATTTTCAGACAAAAAAGACTAATAGAATTTACTACAGAAGACCCTTACTTAACTATTAAAGAATGTACTTTAGCAAAATAAAAGCAACCCCTAAGGAAAGGAAAAACTCAAAAAATTGTGCTAGTAGACTTAAGTGGCTATTGACTTAAAAATTAATTTTTATGTTTTAACAGATGATAGGATGGGAGATATTCAATTGGGTTAAGCTCATAGACTTAGTCAGGAGGATAACAATATCAGTAACTGACTTTGAGAGAAGAATAGATATTTAACTATATATATAAAACTTTAAGTGCACAGCTGCTATCACCAGTATTATTACATATTGTATTGGAGATTCTAGGTAATGCAGGATAAACCTGTTGCATGGAGCTGATTCTAACTCATAGCAACCCTACAGGACAGAGTAGAACTGCAGCATAAGGTTTCCGAGGAGTAGCTGGTGGATTCGAACTGCTGTCCTGTTGGTTAGCAGCCAACCTCTTAACCACTGCACCATCAGGGATCCAATGTAATATAAGAAAATGAAATAATTGATATAATAATTGGAACAGTTAAATCTATCACTACTTGCTAATCTGATTACATACCAGAAAATCTCTGATACTAGTAGGGAAAAATTGTAATTAATAAAAAATTTGGTAGTGTAGCTGAAAAAGATGTATAGAAGTCAAGATTTTTTGACTCTATATTAGCGATAAGTACCTAGAAATACATGTGTTTATGTATGTATGTGCATACCTATGTATTAATAATTATATATATTTAATTACTTTATGAGATATAAAGACACACAAACATTAAAAATACAAGGGAAAAAGTTAAACCTACAGACTGGGGAATGCTTTGTGATATACTGTTAAGTGTGTTAAAAACATGGACTCCAAAGCCAGACTGCCTGGTTTCAATGCCCAGTTCTCCAATTACTGGCTATGGTATTAACAAGTTACTTAACCTTTTTGTGTCTCATTTGTAAAATAAAGATAATAGTACTTGCCTCATAAAAAAAAGCATGTATTAAATGTGCATACTTGGAACACAATAAGTGCTGAAGAAGTTTTTGCTATTAGTCTTTAATAATAGAGTTGCAAACCAATGTGAACTGGATACTTTAGGGTAGGCTTTCTCAACTTCAGCATCACTGACATTTTGGACCAGAAAATTATTTTCTGTGGGGGTTGCCCTGTACATTGTAGGATGTTTAGCAGCATCCCTAGCCTATACTCACTAGATACCAGTAGTATCGTCCACCCTAAGTTGTACCGACCAAAAAATGTTCCTACACATTGCCAAATGTCCCCTGGGGAACAAACTGCCCTCCGTTGGGAACCACTGCAATGGAGGAGGGGCACAAGAGGGTGTGCTTGTTTTATCTTTATACATCTTTTAATAGCTACACTTGTTAAAAAGATGTACTACCTTTGAAATTTTAAAAAACATAAAAAAAAAAAGAGAGTTTCGAGGCGGGGCCAAGATGGTAGACTAGGTAGATGCTACCCCAGATCCCTCTTGCAACAAAGAATCGGAAAAACAAGTGAATCGATCACATACATAATAATCTACGAACCCTGAACAACAAACACAGATTTAGAGATGGAAAACGAACAAATACGGGGAAGCAGTGACTGTTTTCGGAGCCTGGAGCCAGCGTCCCAGTCAGGTAACCTTGGCGCCTGGCATCTGGGCCCAGGGGAGCTGAACTCATAAATCTTGTGACGGCGCAAACAAGGGGCGCAGCCCTACCCCCCTGAACTGAACCCGGGAGGGGGCCCAGCCGGTCTGCGTGGGCAGCATGGCGACGCGGCTGGTGGGAGAACTCCCCGGGAGGCAGTGACTGGTTTTGGAACCGGGAGTGCTGCGTCCCAGCTGGGGAACCCTGGCGCCGGGTATTTGACTGGGCGCTGTCACGGCGCAAGCACGGGGCGCAACCCTACTCCCCTGAACTAACCCTGGGAGGGGGCCCAGCCGGTCCGTGGAGGCGGCGCGGTGACGCGGCTCACGGGAGGAGAAATCCCTGGGAGGCAGCGACTGATTTTGGAGCCGGGAGTAAAGCGTCCCGGCAGGGGAACCTTGACGCTAGGATTTGGACTGACACCGGAGGATCTGACCGTGGCTTCAGCTGGCCACACCCCCGGGGGCAATCTCCACACAGCCAACACACATAGGCGACACGCCCCACGGGAATCTCAGATACAATAGTCATTCCAAGCAAGACAAGCAACTCTGGCTATATTCCGAGGTGCTACTCTCCCATCTCTCTGATTCCTCCCCCACCCTCCCCAGGTGGCTTCATTGACATTGGAATTTCCTGAGCCAGAGGGAGAACAGCTCTGGCTCCGAGGTGGCTTTGCTTCCCCTCCTCTTTTTTTTTTTTCTTTTGGTCTTTTCCTAACCCACTCTCCCGGCCTGAGAAAAGGAACCACAAAAAACCCAGGGACCAAAAATCCACCCCTAATTGGACTAAAAACACAGAACCAGCTACAGCCAAGCATATATGATCCAAATCTCGGACTTTCATCCTTACAGGGAACAAGGTGGCAGCTAAAAACCAAAGGCAGTTCTGATAGGGATCTGACTGCATTTTTTTTTTTAGCGGAATTTCTGGAAAAACAAGTTTCCCAGTGATGGCTCGGAGACAGCAGTCGATATCAAACCACATAAAGAAGCAGACCATGACAGCTTCTACAACCCCCCAAACAAAAGAATCAAAATCTTTCCCAAATGAAGATATAATCCAGGAATTATCAGATACAGAATATAAAAAACTAATTTACAGAATGCTTAAAGACATCAGAAACGAAATAAGGCAAACTGCAGAAAAAGCCAAGGAACACACTGATAAAACAGTTGAAGAACTCAAAAAGATTATTCAAGAACATAGTGGAAAAATTAATAAGTTGCAAGAATCCATAGAGAGACAGCATGTAGAAATCCAAAAGATTAACAATAAAATTACAGAATTAGACAACGCAATAGAAGTCAGAGAAGCAGACTCGAGCAATTAGAATGCAGACTGGGACATCTGGAGGACCAGGGAATTAACATCAACATAGCTGAAAAAAAAAACAGATAAAAGAATTAAAAAAAATGAAGAAACCCTAAGAATCATGTGGGACTCTATCAAGAAGGATAACTTGCATGTGATTGGAGTCCCAGAACAGGGAGGGAGGACAGAAAACACAGAGAAAATAGCTGAAGATCTGCTGACAGAAAACTTCCCTGACATCATGAAAGACAAAAGGATATCTATCCAAGATGCTCATCGAACCCCATTTAAGATTGATCCAAAAAGAAAAACGCCACGACATATTATCATCAAACTTGCCAAAGCCAAAGATAAAGAGAAAATTTTAAAAACAGCCAGCGAGAAAAGAAAGGTCACCTTCAAGGGAGAATCAATAAGAATAAGTTCAGACTACTCAGCAGAAACCATGCAGGCAAGAAGGGAATGGGACGACATATACAGAGCACTGAAAGGGAAAAACTGCCAGCCAAGGATCATATATCCAGCAAAACTCTCTCTGAAATATCAAGGCGAAATTAAGATATTTACAGATAAACACAAGTTTAGAGAATTTGCAAAAACCAAACCAAAGCTACAAGAAATACTAAAGGATATTGTTTGGTCAGAAAACCAATAATATCAGATACCAGCACAACACGAGGTCACAAAACAGAACATCCTGATATCAACTCAAATAGGGAGATCACAAAAACAAACTAAGATTAATTAAAAAAAAAAATGCTCATAACAGGGAATCACTGAAGTCAAAATGTAAAAGATCACAATAATCAAAAAGAGGGACTAAATACAGGTGGCATAGAACTGCCATATGGAGAGTGATACAAGGCGATATAGAACAATACAAGTTAGGTTTTTACTTAGAAAAATAGGGGTAAATATTAAGGTAACCACAAAGAGGTATGACAACTCCATAACTCAAGATAAAAGCCAAGAAAAACGTAACGACTCAACAAACATAAAGTCAAATACTATGAAAATGAGGATCTCACAATTTACTAAGAAAAACGTCTCAGCACAAAAAAGTAAGTGGAAAAATGAAATTGTCAACAACACACATAAAAAGGCATCAAAACGACAACACTAAATACTTACTTATCTATAATTACGCTGAATGTAAATGGACTAAATGCACCAATAAAGAGACAGAGAGTCTCGGACTGGATAAAGAAACACGATCCGTCTATATGCTGCCTACGAGAGACACACCTTAGACTTAGAGACACAAACAAACTAAAACTCAAAGGATGGAAAAAAATATATCAAGCAAACAAAAAGCAAAAAAGAAGAGGAGTAGCAATACTACTTTCTGACAAAATAGACTTTAAACTTAAATCCACTACAAAGGATAAAGACAGACACTACATAATGATAAAAGGGACAATTGATCAGGAAGATATAACCATATTAAATATTTATGCACCCAATGACAGGGCTGCAAGATACATAAATCAAATTTTAACAGAACTGAAAAGTGAGATAGACACCTCCACAGTTATAGCAGGAGACTTCAACACACCACCTTCGGAGAAGGACAGGACATCCAGTAAGAAGCTCAACAGAGACACGGAAGACCTAATTACAACAATCAACCAACTTGACCTCATTGACTTATACAGAACTCTCCACCCAACTGCTGCAAAGTATACTTTTTTTTCTAGCGCACATGGAACGTTCTCTAGAATAGACCACATATTAGGTCATAAAACAAACCTTTGCAGAATCCAAAACATCAAAATATTACAAAGCATCTTCTCAGACCACAAGGCAATTAAAGTAGAAATCAATAACAGAAAAACTAGGGAAAAGAAATCAAATACTTGGAAACTGAACAATACCCTCCTGAAAAAAGACTGGGTTATAGAAGACATCAAGGAGGGAATAAGGAAATTCATAGAATGCAACGAGAATGAAAACACTTCTTATCAAAACCTCTGGAACACAGCAAAAACAGTGCTCAGAGGCCAATTTATATCGATAAATGCACACATACAAAAAGAAGAAAGAGCCAAAATCAGAGAACTGTCCCTACAACTTGAACAAATAGAAAGTGAGCAACAAAAGAATCCATCAGGCACCAGAAGAAAACAAATAATAAAAATTAGAGCTGAACTAAATGAATTAGAGAACAGAAAAACAATTGAAAGAATTAACAAAGCCAAAAGCTGGTTCTTTGAAAAAATTAACAAAATTGATAAACCATTGGCTAGACTGACTAAAGAAATACAGGAAAGGAAACAAATAACCCGAATAAGAAACGAGAAGGACCACATCACAACAGAGCCAAATGAGATTAAAAGAATCATTTCAGATTACTACGAAAAATTGACTGCCCTGACGGGGAGCACAATAGAGAACCCCTGAGGGAGCAGAGGATCAGTGGGATGCAGACCCCAAATTCTCATAAAAATACCATACTTAATGGTCTGACTGTGACTAGAGGAATCCTGGCGGGCATGGTCCCCAAACCTTCTGTTGGCACAGGACAGGAACCATTCCTGAAGACAACTCATCAGACATGAAAGGGACTGGACAGTGGGTAGGAGAGAGATGCTGAAGAAGAGTGAGCTAATTATATCAGGTGGACACTTGAGACTGTGTTGGCATCTCCTGTCTGGAGGGGGGATGGGAGGATAGAGAGAGTTGGAAGCTGGCAAAATTGTCACGAAAGGAGAGACTGGAAGGGCTGACTCATTAGGGGGAGAGCAAGTGGGAGTAAGGAGTAAGATGTATATAAACTTATATGTGACAGACTGACTTGATTTGTAAACGTTCACTTGAAGCTCAATAAAAGTTAATTAAAAAAAAAAGACAGTTTCAAAAAGGAAAAAAATTAAGGATAGTCACTGAAAGAAGAAAACTATAATCAATGGTTTCTAAACCAGAAGGACAACAAACAGGGAACACAGAACATTCAATCAATACAACAGATGACAGGAAAGATAAAGACAGAATCAAAGAAAAAGGACGATGAGCAGAAAACGCAAGACAGGTGAAAAAAGTTCACATACATCAGTGATCACAATAAATATGAATGGATTCAGCTCACCTATAATAGAGAGATACTACCAAACTGGATGAAAAAAAAAAAAGTTCACCTATATGCTGCTTACAAGAGATACCCTAAAACAAAACGACACAGAAAAGCTAAATATAAGGGGATGAAATAAAAAGATATAATTGTTCAACAGTCACCAAAAGAAAGCTAGTGAAACATTATCGTTCATAATAGAATTTAAGGTGAAATTCATAAAGAAAATAGTGCAATAAAGAACTTTCATATACTCATATTTTACTACCTAGAAAAACTGTTAGAATTACAAAAAATAAATAAATAAATAAATAATGATAACACAGTCATAGTGGAAGATTTTAATATGTCTGTCTTAGAAGCTATCAGATAAAGCAGACCAAAATCAAATTGCTTCTACATCACAATCGTTAATTATTCATTTCTTTGGTGCTGGGTTCTACATAGATATTATCTGTCTACAAGCTTATAGGCAGATAATATCTACATAGAACCCAGAACTAAAGAAAAAAGTAATTATCCTTTTTTTTAAAGTACACATGTAATGTATAAAAACTGATCATGAATTAGGCCACAGAGGAAGTCTAAAGAAGTTTCACATTATTGAGACCATATAGATTCTGATGCCAATCCAATTAGTTTTTTTTTTAATAAAAATAACAGTAATAAAAAAATCCACATTTGTAAATTTAAAAATATATTTCTAAATAACTTGAGTTACAGAGAAATCAAATTGGAAAAAACAAAATATCTAGAAATGATCTATTACGGATAAGTAAATAAATGAATATCAAAGCTTGAGCGGACTATTGAACTACTTCCTGGAAAATGTACAGGCTTAAATGCATTTCCTAAAAAACAAAAAAGATACTAAATCTAGTCTCAAAGTATCTCCTGATAGATTACATCTTCATTACAAGAAGAAAAACAGCAACTTTACAGCAGAGATATCCAGCAGATACCACTTTAACTACGTAATCGAAGGTAACGTCACCAATAACGGGACAAACTAAAAAATGCAAATTGTGATAGGATGCACTCGAGCGGGTCACAATATGACTTTTGTGGTATTCCTACAAAGCAAGCATTACCTGAATCCAATTATGATGAAACACCAGACAAATCCAAATTGCAGGACTTGCTACAAAAAAGCTGATCTGGGCCCATCAAAAATGTCAAGGACATAAAAGATGAAAAAAGACCAAGAAACAGTTCCTAATAAAAGAAGACAAAAGAGACGTGAAAATCAAACACTTAATACTTGGATTGGATCCAGTCCGGGTGGGGGGGGAGGGGAAAATAAATAGCTATGAAGTGTATTATTGAAACAGCTGTCAAATACGCACTGTGAAATAGCTAACATGAAAGTTCCTGATTTAGATAATTATACTATTGTTATAAGAAGAGATCTTTGTTCTTAGGAAAAAGACATTGATGTATTTAGGGGTGGAGGAGAATGATGCATAGAACTTTCAAAGGGCAGGCACACACACGCGCGCACACACACACATATACACAGAGAGAGGGAACGACAAATGATAAGCAAATAGGACAAAATATAAATATTTGGTGCATTTGGGTAAAGGGTATGGAAGAAAGCTCTTTGAACTCTTCTTGTATTTTCCTGTAAGTTTGAAATTATACCAAAATAAAATAAATGTTACTTAAAAAAAAAAAGGAAGACTGAAAATAAATTAGTTAACCATTCAATGTGAGAAGCTGGTAAAAGAACAGCAGAGAAAATCTAAACAAAGCAGAGAAGTGAAAATAATATAAGAATAGGTATTAATGAAATGAAAAATAAAGCAACAGAGAGGTCAATAAAACCAAAAGTTGGTTCTTTGAAAAGACTAACATAAATAAATAAATAAATAAAGGCAAACCTCTAGCAAGACTAATAAAGGGGTAAACAAAGAAAAGTAAAAAATGTTATGAATGAAATGGATTTTGGAACATAAGAGAATACTATGAACAACTTTAGAACTATCAATATGAAAATTTATACCAAGTAGATATTTTTAGTACATTCAAAATTGACTTCAGAAGAAACTGATTATTCAAACAAACCATAAACTATTTGAGACACTGGAATGGTATTCAAAATTCTTGCCTTAAAAAGACAACAGATCAGAAAGTTATAAAAAATGAGTGTTACCAACCTTCAAGAACAATCATCTACAACAATCTCAAAGTACAGAAGAAGGAAAGTTACTCAGCTAATTTTATGAGTATAATCTTGAAACTAATCTCACTAAGCAACACTAAATACCAATCAGCAGATAAATTTTATAGTGCATTTTTTAAAAAGTATATAACACAGTTAAGTAAGGTTTATCCCAGAAACATATGGATGATTCAACAACAGAAAAACTGATTAATACAATTCCCACATTGACAAAAAAAAAAAACAAACATTATGACAAAGGTAATCCACATGGGGGGAGAAAAGGTAAATCCCTACCTGTGGCCATATTTAACAATTAAGTTCCAGATCAAAAAATAAAACACATTATCATCTCAGTACATATGTTAAAAAAATAAATAAAATTTAATATCCATTCATGATATAAATTCCTAATAAACTAGGAAAACAAACACTGTTAACCTGATAAAGGCTACTATCAAAACTAACAAATAATGCTTAACGGTAAAACTTTAGACACATTTGCATCAAAGTTAGAAACATGATGAAGATGCCTGCTATTACTCATATTATTCACATAGTACTGAAGATCTCAGCCAATACACTAGGACCAAATAATAACAATAATGATAGCAATAACAAGGAGGAAGAGAAGAAGGAAATTAAAAAAAAAGAGAAATCTGCCATTTTTCAGAAGATATGTCTGACTGTACAAAATAATCCCAGAAAATCTACAAATGATGGAACCTATTAAAAGAGTCAGTTTGCTAGATATAAAGTTAACATACAAAAACCACTGGTAACCAATTAGGAAAAAGCAGTTAAAAAAAAAAAAAGTATCATTTAGATCATTTCACAGCAAAAGCTATGAAAAACCTAAGAACAAAAGAAAGCTAAGAAATTCTACAGTGTTTATGAAATAGAAGCAGTATAAAAATAACATTACAGAACGTTATTTAAAGACATAAAAGAAGAATTCAAGAAAAATCAGAAGGATAGATCATAAAAAAGGATGAGAAGAGTCAATATTCTGAAGATGTCAACTGTCTCTCAATCTAAACTCAGTACAATTCCTATCAAAATTGCAATGTCACAGAAAAGGACAAAGTGATCCTAAAACTTTTGAGACAGTAAACAGCCAAGCACAGGCAAAGAATAAGGTGGAGGGACCTGCCCTACTCATTACAAAGCTATGATAATTATGACAGTTTGATGCTGACACAGAGATAGGCACGCAGAACAAAGGAACTGAATTGAGGTCCCCAAACTGGCTCCGCAAATGCACAGAAACTTGATTTATGACAGAGGTGTCACTGCAAGTTACAAATCAAGAGAGAGAGGATGAACTCTTCAATATCTCATGTTAATAAACGGTAACCTATACAGAAAAAATAAATAAATAAAGGTAAATCCCTACCTCTGGCCATACTTAACAATTAAGTTCGAGATGAAATAGAGCTAAGCAAACAAAACTTTCAAAAGAAAATTCTGTGAATGACTTATAAAAAAAAGTACAAGTCTTAAGGAAATCACTAAAAAATGTGAGTTAAGTATATTACAATTTAAAAAGTCTGTACCATTAAAGATCTCCAGAACAAAGTAAAGACATAAGCCAGACTGGAAGAAGATATTTCACAACACATTTAATCAAAAAAGGATTAGAATTCAGGACACACAAAGATCCTATAAATTTATTTAAAAATGCCAAACAACCCAATAGAAAAACTGGGCAAAGGATATGAACAAAGAGTTCAAGAAAATCAAGCTGCCAATGAACAATGCACAGTAGCTCAATCTCACTAGTAATAGGAAATTCAACTGTAAACCGCAGTGAGATATTTCATACCTATCAGATTGGTAACAATGAAATGTTGGCAAAAAACACTTAAACTTCTGGACACTGCAAGACAGAGATAAGCCAGGACAACCATTGACAAAAGGAACCTGACAATACATAGTAAAGTTGAAGAGGAGTAAACCTCATGACTCAGCTTTTCTATTTCTAGGTATATTCCCTAGCGCAGCATTTTTCATTTTGATGGTCTCAATCCATTGGGGATTGTAAAATCAATGTAGTGGGTTATGATCAGCATTTTAGAAAATGAATTAAAATAGAATAAAAAAATCAGAATATATAACACCATAGTAAGACTAAACCCATTGCCATTAAGTCAATTCCAACTCACAGCGACCCTATAGGACAGAGCAGAACTGCCCCATAGGGTTTCCAAGGAGTGGCTGGTGGGCTCGAAGTGCTAACTTTCTGGTTAGTAGCCAAGATCTTAGCCACTGTGCCACCAGCACTCCATAGTAAGACTAGACATTATTTAATGAAACTGTGCTATGTATGTATAAGTATGTATGTGTATACATGTATACATGTAAAATGTAACTGATACTGCCCTAGAGAAATTCTCCTACACATACACAAAGTTATTCACCATAGATGCATTTATAATAGCAAAAAACTGGAAGGAAAAAAATCTAAATTGTATGGTACAGTCACACTATGAAATAACAGGCACTACCAAAATGAATAACCTAGACCAAACGTATATGCATAGATAAATGTTACAAACATAACACTAAGTGAAAAAAAAGCAAGTTGAAGGACACATGTGGTATACTGCCATTTCAATGTACCAATGTAAAGTTCAAAAACTCACAAAATTATGTATTATATTATGCAAATATATACTATGTAATATTAGGAATGATACATAGCAGATTCAGGTTAGCTGTTACCTGAGGGGAGAGAAGAGTAAAAAGGCGGTTTCAACTATATTTGGGGTTTTTTCTTTCTAAATCTTTAAGACCAACCTGTGGCAATGACTTATCCCCATTAGCATGCATCTTCAATTTCATTAATGCAACTTTTGCAGCTGTTTCACTATTTTTTGCACCTTTTCGTCGTTTGCTCACTATCTCTCCTGTCTTGGAATCTAAGAGATAAGCATATAAGCACATAAGAATTTTATCATAAAACACTTATTAATTATAACCCTGAGGCATCCACAAGTTACACGCAATTGAGATAAAGAAATCACATTCATTTTACAGGTACTGAATTTATATGATCAATGAAAAAATACCATCCAAGTTCACCTAAGCAATCCCCATATCGCAAAACTCACTGTTATATGTTTCTTTCCATCTTAAGCCTATTTAATCCAAAGCAACCACTAACATTTCTACAGAGAACTTTAAGATTTAGTTATGGAAGATATTAATAAAAGTTTTATCCTTAATACAGAATGAAATTCTGTTGAAGTAACACATTGGCAAGAGACTGTTCTAAGTTACACACATATTCTTTCCTGGTACCTCCTATTATCAGCAGCAATCATAGGATAGCTGACTAGGATTTGAGTTTAGTCTTGAGAATGCAAAGCACCACTTAACCTCATGAATACCATTTCCAGCCATGATGATTAACTAGATGATCTAAGTGGCCCACAGACGAGATTGTGTGGTGGGATACTTCCATACAATTTCTAAAGTTTTACTGGTCAGATAGGCCTTGTGAGAAATAGTGTCACTGAATATCATCAAAATCCATGGCAAATTATTAACACTGAGGTTGTTAACAACAATTTCCATAACTGGTAAGTAGAAAAAAGCAGCAGACTCTGGAATTAAAAGAGTATACAGCAATAACACAAAGCAAAACCCACTGCCGTCGAGTCAATTCCGACTCATAGTGACTCTATAGGACAGAGTAGAACTGCCCCATAGAGATTCCAAAGAGCGCCTGGTGGATTTGAACCGCCAACCTCCTGGTTAGCAGCCAGTGCACTTAACCACTACACCACCAGGGTTTCCATACAGCAATAAGGAAATAATAAAACAAGCTTTCTAGGTACTTGCCAATAATGTCTTTAACAAGTTTCTGGGTGGCAGCCATACGAGGTTTAGAGATTTCCAGTTTTTCACATTCATGATCTGACTGATGACGGTGTCTATGAGGAACAAGAAGAGTAACATTAGTTCATGTGTTTGCATACAACTTAAACAGATATACCGGGCTTGAACGGTCTAAGTGATCACCTCAGGCAAAAATTCTTCTCACAATAAGGACATACAACCGGCACAAGCTCTTTTTCAGTACAGTCCTTGAATGAGCATGGGTAAGGTGTGTGTTTATCTGTTTTCGGTCTCTCACTGATTATATTCACCTGCAAATATGATAAGGAGGAAACAGCATTATATTTCACATTTATAGCAAACCAATTAATCTATTTTGGTAGGCAGCATTCATATAATCTCTTTATTAAAGGAAGTAACACACTCATGTAATAGAATGTAAGCATTTATACAAGAAATGCTTATTGTGCGGAATGTTCTAAATTCTCACAATGTCCCTGCTGAAGTGTATTTATCCTCTAAACCAAAAAAAAAAAAAAAAAAAACCATTGCCACTGAGTTGACTCTGACCCATAGTGATCCTATAAAATAGGACAGAGTAAAACTGCCCCATAGGGTTTCCAAGGAGTAGTTGGTAGTTTCGAACTCCTGACCTTTTGGTTAGCTATTGAGTTCTTAACCACTGTGCTACCAGGGCTCCTACTTATCGTCTAAGCCAAGTTAAAGTGACTACTATTCAGTTATTCTTCACAATTTTTAATATTGTTCTGTAACAGTCCGAGGCAAAGGTGCCCCAAAATAACACTCAGGTGATCACCTCATCAACCCTCAAATGGCAAGTCATATCTACTGCTGACTCCTATTGTAGGGGGTTAAATATATATTTAAAAACACTTAAAAATTACATATTTATTGACATGGGCTAAAGATCATTTTCATAACCATGTATCATTCTCTAAGATGTATTTAATACTATATTATCAGCAAATACTGTATCAGAGGAAGATGATGTTTTATAAGATAAAAAACAAAAAAGAACCCAGGTAAACCAGGCTATTCTGATCATTAAGTAACTAGGTTTGTAGAATTGAGTGAATTTAGGGAAATATTTGCTTAAAAAGTACAACCAAAGGGTACTACCCTTTGGCTGATTACATCTTACAATTAACTTCCTGTGATACTTAAGATTGTGTGTCAACTTGGCTGGGCCATGATTCTCAGTGTTTTGGCAGTTGCATAATGTTGTGATCACTTCCCTGTTGAAATCTGATACATGATCACTCCCATGATGAAACATGCTAAGTGAAACCGGCAGGGGTGAGGCCTGTGGCAGCTCACTACCCCCTCAGCCTTCATCTCTCTGCCCTCCTCCACCTAGTTCCTTCCTGCTCCCCTTGATGGGGCGTTTGCTTGTTATAGAGCCTGCAGCTGGCTCCCGTTCATCTGACCTCCAGCTCTTGGGACTTGAGCTAGCAGCTTACCTGATGATTTTGAGATTCATCAGTCTTCAGAACCTGCTACAGCCCTGCTCTCCGGGCTGCTGATCTTCGGTTTGCCAGCCCATGTAGCTATGTGAATCATGAGAATCCTCTTTCCTGCCCCACGGACTTAGGATGTACAGCCTCTAAAAACCACGTGAGCAATTTCTTTTATATAAATCTCTCTCTCTCTATATATATATACATATGCGTAACTGATTTTGTTTCCCTAGAGAACCTAGCCTAAGATACTTTTTAACTATGCATCCAAATTTGTTCCACTAGTATAAAACTAAGCAATTTTAATTTCATTATTTAATTAATGAAATCTAATAATCTGAGAGACATGCACAGAAGTCAAGTTAATATAAGAAAAAGGAAAGCACAGGGATGATTTATAAGTTTTTTAGGATATATCAGTCAGATTTTCTGTGTGGCTCTAAATGAGTATTTCTTTACACTTAATTCTGCATAGTACTAACATGTTAATTTTCGTTTTCCTTAAAAAACTCGCCTAAACTTCAAAGGGACATTTTGACTGACACTCATTTAACTTTAATTTTCTGTAATGGAGAGAACAGATATGAAAATACTAGGTACAGTGCTTGGTACAGCCCTGGTGGAGTAGTGATTAAGCGCTCTTGGTTACTAACCTATAGGTTAGTGGTTCAAGCCTACCACTTGCTCCATGGGAAAAAGATGTGGCAGTCTGCTTCCTTAAAGATTTCACCTTTGGAAACCCTATGAGGTAGTTCTGTTCTGTCCTACAGGGTTGCCATGAGCTGGAATCAACTCAATGGCCATGGGTTGGGTACAATGCTTGGTCAGTGGTGGACATGAATAAACATCAACTGAAAAGCATTAGTGGCGAATGCTTCTTCTCTAATCCTGCTGTTTCTTTCTAAATGGCATGAATTCATTTTAACTCCCTGTCTATCTCTGCCCAAAGGGAAGTGGAGCTACTTATCTGTCAAATTTGAGAAAATTACATTAGGCAGAGTAGGCTTAGCTCCCCTTTTTTCCTCTTGGAATTGAGCTGCCCACAGGGAGGAGGCCTAACTTAGTCAAGCACTGCTGTGACTGGTAGGTAAAAACCCGTTGCCATCAAGTCACTTCCAACTCATAATGACCTTATAGGTCAGAGCAGAACTGCCCCATTGGGTTTCTAAGACTGCAATCTTTATGGAAGCAGATTGCCACACCTTTCTCCTGTGGAGTGGCTGGTGGGTTTGAACCACCCTTTCAGTTAGTAGCCAAGCGCTTTATCCACTGTGTCACCAGTGTTCCTTGACTGATGAGCACTCGTAAAAAGCCGTTGCCATCAAGTTGATTCCAACTCATAGCGACCCTATAGGTCAGAGAACTGCCCCATAAGGTTTTCAAGGATATAATCTTTACCGAAACAGACTGCCACATCTTTCTCCTGTGGAGCAGCTGGTGGGTTCCAACTGCCGACCTTTGGGTTAGCAGACAAGCACTTAACTACTGTGCCACCAGGGCTCCTCTGGATTTCCCTTGCTGACCCATTTAGCTCTACACTAAGCTTCAATCATTCACCTTATCCTTTAACAGTAACATAGGTGATACTTTGGTTTCTACCTTGTAGCCAGCCCTTTTTTAATGTCTCAATTTGTTTTAGAATTTGGGTGGGTATTATTTTAGGCTACAGGTTTGTTCCTGGTGACCTGAGGATGACTGAGCCAGAACAATTTACGACCACAAAATCCTATCACAGATACCAGTAAAAACGCACACAACAGTGAAGGAAGACTGCAAGTATGTAATGAGGACGTTAATGCCATTGATATTTGCAAATACATAAATGAAAGCTGTAAGTAGACTATTCATATAGAACTGAGCTAAAATGAAAATAAGAATTATGAAGATAAAAAATTATAAATACTAAGTAGATCAATTTTTCTTTAAAACAAACTGAGAAAAATAATATAAATGAAGTAAAAGCCTCTTTACATAAATCAGTTTAGTATGTCAAATTTTAATCTGGGGTGCTGTAAAAACGGTGTGGCAGTAGAGGCATCTGACCCCTTCTAGCTTCACAAGGGGGAAGAAGAATCAAGATCAACAGCTGAAGACCAAGTCCCATGAGGCGGGGGTCGGACATACCTCCCCCTTCTAACCTTTTTACCAATTCTGACACCAGCCGTCCCTTCCATGGCACTCTCTACTTCTCTGCTGTGTTCGATAATTTGTTGCAATGGCCACACAGAACTCAAAGACCATAATCACAGCTATAGGGTTTATTAGGGAAGTAACAGTTACAGTTCAGGATGAGGAACCACTCAGAATACAGTTCTTCGATCAGGACAGCCTCTTCTCAGCCATGCCCTCAGACAGGCCTCTCTCTGACCCTCAGCAACTTGGTCCAGCCTCTGTCCTGCTCAGGCAAGTATTATAAAGCTCTTTAGCTTTACCAATAAGTGATTAGAGGCACCCGCTCCACCAGTACACTTTGACCCAAAAGTTCTCAGCTCTCTAGCTCCCTGCGTTGGTAAGCCTAAGGCACCCCGCTCTGCCAGCAAACCTCCTGCTTGAAGGTGCTCAGCTTTCTTGTTCTGTGGGCTGGGAAGCCCATCTACCATCTTCTGCCAGTTTCCTGGTTCTGCTGCCTCTGCTGCAGCCATTTCCCTGGCACTGCTTCTCGCTGTATCTGGGATTACAGCTTTCTCTCTATCTTCTGGGCCTAGGAGGTTCTCAGCACACGGATCCCAGGTCCAAAGAACACGTTCCACTACTAGCTCCTCTCTCTTGGTGGTAGTGAGGTCCCCCCTTTCTGCCTCCGGGATGACTCATTTTATGCTTACCAGCATGGTAAAACTGACCAATTCCCTAGTTAGGGTTCCATATACCTTATTTGCATGTCCCACCTTCACAAGGGTGCCATGCAACATATTTGCATTATTAACAAGCTGTCCAATTACTTTGGTGGGCCACAAGCACCTTATGTGCATAGTCCCACCCAATCACGGTTAGAAAACCCACTCCGTTGCACCACAGGTGCAGTGGCTTAAAATCTAATCAAATTCTGAATAAAAGTACGTGAATACAAAACCTGTTGCCGTGGAGCTGATTACAACTCATAGCGGCCCTACAGGACAGAGCAGAACTGCCCCATAGGGTTTCCAAGGAGCAGCTCATGGATTTGAATTGCTGACCTTTTGGTTAGCAGCCAAGCTCTCAATCACTGCGCCACCAGGGCTTCACGTGAATACAAACACATTTTATTAGATAGGAGAAATATTCTTACCTCAGAACAGCTATGTGACTCCCTGCTTCTGTGTTCAAGGCTTAAATAATTAAAAAAAAATTATTTAAATGCAATCAAGTAATATACTTAAACAAAGATGGCTACAGTAATTTTACATATTTTAATGTCCCAAAAGAATTTAAAACACAACTGTTCAACTTCAATATGAGTAAAATTAATTCATCACTCTAAATTACCCTTCCTTAAGTACTTTAAAGTGCTTGAAAATACAAATAATCTTTTGATTCCTTTTATTTCTCAAAGATCATTAATAATAAAATGTCAAAGGAGTGCTCTAGTTATAAAAGATTTATAAATATGCATTACATTTACTTACTTGAAAAATCTTTCTGAATTTCTTCCAAAAACAATTCATTTTTCATGGCTCTACTTAATAAATTAAATGCTTAATGAAATTTGAAAAATTTAAATGACTATTAATCACAAAGAAAATCCATTTTCCAAAATCCCTGGTTAGTTCTCAGACTTGGAATGTATGTGATGTGTGCAAATGACATGCGACATCCAATTTAAAGAATTCACAGGCTGGGTACTTTTCATTTTATTACTTAAAAGAACAGTAATAATCCAAACAGTTGTTTATCATATTCGTTATATTTGGATATTACTCTTTCTTGTAATTAAAAGACACAAATACAACTTTAACATAAAATTCACACATATAAGCCCATTCCTGGAAGTTTTAAGGTGAGCCACAAATATGAACAATAATCAGAAACTATGACATCTATGTTTCTTTTTTTCCAAGTGGTTACTGGACTGAATACTAAATATCAAGAGCTAAAGTAACAACTATTTAAAATCATTCTGCTTTTCAGATATAAACCTCAATACTACAAACATTAAAATTAATCTAAAATTCTGCATAAAAACTTACCAAAATATTCCTGAGCAACCATCACATACAAACGGAAGAAAATCTAAAATTGAGGGAAAATATCATATGTGCTGGTCAATATGTGATTTTGTTTTCTTAAGCAAAAAGAATTTTAAAGTACTAAACTACTGCTATCGAAAAACTTTCCTTTTTGATCAATATCCCATTGTAGCAAGTTAAACAAAAGTCACCACGATGTCAAACACTGTAGAAGAAAGTAACCGGATTGGAGTTATCAGGAGATAAATGTTGCTCCTGGTACCTACGCTAAACCAGGAAAAAAAAAGTTCTGGAGGGTTTGTTTTTATTTGGGGGGGGATGGGGGTGGAGGCTGTTTGTTTTGTTTTGCTTCATTTCCCATTTACCAGGTACTGTTTTGGAGGACTATGTGCTGCAAAAGTCCTGCATTTTGAGTAAAAAACCTGGATTTCAATTCTGATTTCACTTCTTACTAACCTAGGAACACTAAGCCAGTTACTTAATAGCAGAGCTTTGATATACATATATATATGACATACTATACACTATACTGTGTGTGTGCAGATATATAAATATACATATAAATGTGAAAATATGCACATACAGCCAAATCTTTATTAGATAATACACACATATATACACAGATATAAGCTCATAGTGTCTGTGTGATGTATACTGTGTATATAACTACATTTATAGTATGCTTTATGCCACACCTACCTCACAGGCTAATTGTAAAAAAAACAAAAAAGCCATATGTAAAAGGTCAGAATAGTGACATAGTAAAGATAATTAATAAACATAATTACAACAACTAACTCATTTTATGTATACTTAATTCTGAGAAAAATACCATGGTGACTGGATGGAGATTTTTCAAAGAAATTCAACAGACAGATTGATTAATACCTCAAAATTTACTCCTGTATTGTTTCTTTCCTTGCTATTTAGGGCTACTCCAACAACTAAGAACCGAACTTCTGGAAAACACACGAAAGTATCCATTCCTAGATGTGGAAACTGACCCATTACCACTTGATATAATCAATCACTCTCTAAGCTGCTTTCAATGTGCCTCATACTAAATTGGAGCATACAGCGAAGTGAGGCTGGATATATCTAATCATACCTCTTCTACAAAGTGGAAAGAGAAGGCATTGCTCAGTCTCAGTTTGGGAAAAGCTGTAATTGCTCCCAAAAGATCTCAACATATAGCATATCTTAACCCAAAACAGAAAAGAAGTCCTAGTGTAACCCAAAGGGACCCCTGGATAATTCTGCTTGTGGGAGAAGAGGGACTGATGACAGTTCTTCCTTCATCTGAAAAGTTAGCTTGATGAACTGTCACTACTGTTCCTAAGCATAATACTGTGAGCTTCTGTTTCATACAAATAGATAATATATACATTTGTCAATATAAGAGAAGCAAACAAAGATTGTGATGTTCTGCAAAACTTTTGTATCACTTTCAAACTGGAAAAATTTTACATGCTTGATATTTGGAGGTTTTTGGTGACCAAGTAAACGTTAGAGGCAAATCAGGAGGAAGAGTCATGATCAAGGTAGTTTCCTGGCATCTGACACCATCCCTCTACCCGTCCAGAAGCTAAATGTAATTTAGGACACCCATTTAACATACCTGAAATCGTAACTTCTCTCCACTAGTCAAAAGACCTAGAGCCTGGCCTCACCTCAGATATTGACACTTTAAGAGACACCTCAAGTCGGAAAGGAAGATAAACTAGGTCACAGAAAGAATATAAGTTCACTGGACTCATTATGTGGAATCTGGCACACCAGATGTGCATAACTTACAGTCAAAATCCAATTGACTGAGTCTCCATATGAAAGGTCTGCAAGGAAACATAGGTTCTTACCTGTTGAATAGCTGATGCTTATAGCCAGTGGTGAAAGATACATATACAGAGTGCTATAACTAACAAAAGGAGCCCTGGTGGTACAATGGTTAAACTTAGCTCTCAGCAACTAACCAGAAGGTGGGTGCTTGGGACCCACCAGCTGCTCAGTGGAAGAGAAGACCTAGCGATCTGCTCACATAAATATGACAGCCTAGGAAACTCTATGGGCAGTTCTACTCTGTCATATAGGGCTGCTGTGACTCAGAACTGACTACAGGGCACACAACCACAACAAGATAAGTAACGAGGGCCCAGGAGGGATTGTGTCACCAGTCCTTTAGCCCACATCCGCATGAGGTATCACTAATCAATTAAGGCACTTCTACTAAGCTTAGGCTCAACCTCAGAGTCCTTCTCAACACAGTGACTCAGGCACTCGCTATCAATGACTGAAGCTGCAGTGGGAGATGAAACCTGTTTGCCAGTCTGTATAGTATGTGGTAAATGTGATGGCACAGATTTGGAGTCAAACTCAGGTATCAAAGATCGAATAGTAGTGTATGGCTATAATGCTAGCACCACAGACCTTCAGGGACTTGTCTGTTCCGGGTGTATGGCATCCCGAAGCCTGTGCCACACTAACACTGGCTATCAGATTGGGTTATGTGTATCCTAAGGTCTCTAGCACAATGGAGGGAGACCATTGCCTTATTATCCATGCTTTCTAGAGTTCAGCTTACTGGTCTGAAAGCTTTTTTGTGAGAAAAAAATCTTATTTTATATCCTTATGTATTCTCAACACGTAGAATAGATGCTCGGTAAATGCCTGTTGACTCAATGATGGTCAGAATCAAAGAATAACAGAGCTGGGAGCCCTGGTGGAAAAGTTTGAGGTGCAAATAAAAAAGTCTGGGAAACTGAAGCGCTTTCCCAAGCTCACAGTGGCAGGGTTAGAGTGGAAGCCAAACCTTCCCAATCCCCGACCTAAGTAAGCATCCTCCCTCTCCGCGCGCAACTCAGTGGGAGCGCGCTACAGGACCCAGGTGTGCACTCCACGGACTTCCTGGACAAGACCCACTAAAAGTTAATGTGGCAAAGTATGTGTTCAGGAAATGCATAGTACCATTCCAAAAAGATCACAAGTCTCTTCCAAAGGCTCGGGGGAACACAAAAAGCACCAACACATCTCACGGCAGACCCAGGAAGGGCATGCCCGTCCTGCTACTCAGACCCTGCCCGGGCCAGCGGCCTCCCCTCAAGCGCCACCACCTTCCGCAGAAGCAGAGTGGTGCCCCGGTTTCCCGCTGGACGGGGCTGGGTACTCTCCGATCACCTCTTAGCCGGCAATCCTCCGCCTGACAGTGTTGCCCGATGTCCAACTCCGCCATCTCCCCAGTGGCGTAAGAGGCGGGGCGAAGCTGGAGGGGCGGGGTGACGGCGACGTCCCGCGCGGCGCCTGCTGGGACTGTGGCGGACAACGGGCGGAGCCCTCATGTGGGGGCGGTGCAGAGGTGTGGCCTGGCTCGGCTGAGTGCGAACAGCCTGTGAAAAGCCGGCCGAAGGCACTAAGCCAAGTGGCCGAACAAAGAGGGTGTCGGCCGGAGCAGTCCTTTTCCTGGAGCGGGAGACCCGTTGCCTAGTCAACCCCCTTTCTGGAAAACGAGTTCCACTCTTCCCTTCATGCTGTGAACAGAATCGGAACGGCCCCAGAAGGATTTATTCATTTTTTAATTAGTTTAATTTTTATACTAATTTACTAAGAGTAAATTAGTAATACTAAAAAAAAAATACTAACTGTACTAAAAACCAAAACCCATTACCCTGGAATCAATCCAACTCATAGTGACCCTATAGGACAGAGGAGAACTGCCCTCGTAGGATTTCCGAGGACCGGGTGGTGGATTCGAACTGTCGACCTTTTGGTTAGCAGCCTGAGCTACTAACAGTAGTAAATACAAACAGTAATACTAACAGTATTGCAAGAATCAAGTGAAAGAGAAGGGTACTAGTTTTCTAATTCCTTATTCACCCTAAAACAATGTTAGTTCATTATATAGTTTAAAATAAATTCCTCTTTCAAGGGAGTTATTAGGCTTTTTAAAGAATAAAGATATCTTTCATTTTTCCTTTTTGGTTAATTTAATTTTTTTGGTTAATAGAAAATATTAAAAAGTTCCTAAATCTTGAGTTCCCGAATGCATCCTGAATCACACAGGGCTCCTTGGCTTAGAGATCCCGGACTCATGTATCACAAGTACCTGAAAAACTCTCATGGTGATGCCACTGGGGTGTAAGGAAGTATCATTTGCTTGCTGAACCACTTCAAAGGTACTGAGGGAGGAGAGGCTTGTCTAGGTGGGGTACAAATGGATGCCATTCCATTGACAAGACAGGAGACTCCCCTCAGAGTGGATGAGTGACAATCAACTGTATTCATTAGAAAAACTGGGGAAGTATCTAATACTTCATATATAATTTTGGGTATTCCCAAATCAGTATTCATTGAGGAAGGGGAGGGGTGGGATTGGGAAACAAGAATCATTACTTCAAGATTTTCTCTTGAGTAAAATCTATGTAAGATTTCCATGTCAGAATTTCTTGGGAGAAGCTTAAGGTTTTAGGTCTGGAAACAACCTCAGATGTCATCTAGCTATTCCAACCTCCTTAGCTTTTTTTAAGACAAGGAAACAGGTTCATCAAAGTTAGATGATTTGCCCCCATTAGTGGAAGAGCCTGGACTAAAATCCAAGTATAAAAGACTTCTGATATTCGTGAATCTATGAATTCATGGCCTGCCTGGATTTTGTGTGTTTATTTTAGTCAACTGGGTCAATCAATATCAGGTTTTGTAGATGGATCTTGGCTGAAAATAGAGAATACCAGAAAGATGTTTACCTGTGTTTTATTGACTATGCAAAGGCATTTGACTGTGTGGATCATAACAAATTATAGGTAACATTGTAAAGAGTGGAAATTTCAGAACACTTCATTGTACTCATGAGGAACCTGTACATAGACCAAAAATAATCCTTCAGACAGAACAAGAGGATACTTTGTGTCTTAAAATCAGGAAAGGTGTGCATCAGGGTTCAATCTGTATGCTGAGCAAATAATTTGAAAAGCTGAACTATATGAAGAAGAATGTGGCATCAGGATTGCAGGAAGACTCATTAAGAACAACCTGTGAGATGCAGATGACAACCTTGCTTGCTGAAAGCGAAGAGAATTTGAATCACTTACTGATGAAAATCAAAGACTACAGCCTTCAGTATGGATTACACCTCAACAAAGAAAACAAAAATTCTCACAACTGGACCAACAAGCAACATTATGATAAACAGAGAAAAGATTGAAGATGTCTAGGATTTCATGTTACTTGGATCCACAATCAACACCCATGACAGCAGCAGTCAAGAAAGCAAAGGACGCATTACATTGGACAAATCTGCTGCAGAAGACCTCTTTAAAATGTTAAAATGCAAAGATGTCACTTTAAGGACTAAGGTGCACCCGACCCAAGCCATGATATATTTTCAGTTGCCCCACATGCATGCAAAAGCTGGACAATGAATAAGGAAGACCGAAGAAGAACTGATTACTTTGAATTATGGTTTTGGTGAAGAATATTGAATATACCATCGTCTGCCCAAAGAACAAGCAAATCTGTCTTGGAAGAAGTACAGCCAGTATGCTCCTTAGAAGCAAGGAAGGCGAGACTTTGTCTCACATACTTAGGACATGTTATTAGGAGGGACCAGTACCTGGAGAAAGACATCACGCTTGGTAACCTGGAGAGTCAGCAAAAAAGAGGAAGACCCTCAATGAGATGGACTGATGCAGTGGCAGCAACCAAAGGGTCACGCATAATGATCGTGAGGACGGCACGGGACTGGGCAGTGTTTCGTTCTGTTGTACGTAGGGTCACTGTGAGTCGGAACTGACTTGACAGCACCTAACAACAAGAGAGCTTGACTAAGAATTCTTGGAATGTTCTAGATAAGGTGGCAAATATATATTTTATAAGGCCAAGCATAATAGAAATATTTTTATTTTTTCAGTTCAGTTAGCCTGGGGATGAGAGGAGCATTAGATGATTAGAGTAGCCAAGATTACAGCTACTAGTTCCCTGATCTCTCTAGTCTCCTGTGCTGATTCCTCTTCTACATGCTATTTAAGCATGTCTGTTTCCCCAGAGTTTTGTCACTGGTCCATTATCCTTAACGTAAGTAAAATCCCCATGGCTTCAACATCAAAAACTCCCACATGCGTATTTCCAGCCGTGCGAGTTTCTCCCAAACTCCAACTGTCTCTTAGACATATACATTTGTGGTTTGGCATGTAGAAGGTTTTTTTTTTTTTTTAATGTTTTACAGTCCAGTCTAATCTTTGTCCAAAGAGTTTGTTTCAGGAACGGTTTTAGTTCTGGGTTAACAGAGAGGCTGTGGGCCATGCTTTCGAGGGTTACTCTAGTCTAAGTCAGACCATTAAGTCTGGTCTTTTTACTAGAATTTAAGTTCTGCACCACACTTTTCTCCTAGTCTATCACGGACTTTCTCTTTTGTTCCCTGTCAGGGCAGTCATTGGTGGTAGCCAGGCACCATCTAGTTCTTCTGGTCTTGTTACCACAATTTCATGAGTTAGAGCCGCCTGCGGCAAATACCCAGTTCTTGAGACAGGGGTGAGGTGGGTAGCAAGAGCTTTATTAGATATACCAGTATATGGAGACAGAGGGGAATGATCTCCTCCTAAAGTCGTCTGTCTCACCAGACTACTGATGCGTTCGGGTTTTTAAGGGAAAAGGGGCCATAAGTTTTAGGAACTTATGGAATGTGTGCTCTCTTTCTTCTGTTTGGTTTTGGTGGTTGTATCTCAAACATGTTGATGTTTTCCTGCCATTATGCCATCAGCTCAGGGGGTAGCTGGTGCCATCCTTCGTCTTATTTGACAGGCTTAGATCAATATCACTTGTTTTCCACAGTCTTAGAGGAAACATTGGCTAACACTTAACCATTTGGGGAGCTAACATCAGGATCTTACGTGGAGGCAGGGATGGGCTGGGAAGGGAAAGGAGAGAAAGAAGAAAGAAGGAGGGGAAAAAAATTGGCTCAGGTACTGTTCAAGATATGGCTGAGTAGTCTGTTTCAGTCTCAGGCTCATGGAGTCTCTGGTTTATGTGGCCCTTTTGTCTCTTGGGCTAATATTTTCTTTATATCTTTGGTGTTTCTCCTTCTTTACTCCAGGTGGATTGGGACCAATTGATGCATCTTAGATGGCCACTTGTAAGCTTGTCCCCAGATCCCACTCACCAAAGTGGGATGCAGAACATTTTCTTAATAAACTTTGTTATGCCAGTTGACCTAGATGTCCCCCAAAACCGTGGTCCCTGGACCCCCACCCCTACTACTCTGTCCCTCAAAGGGTTTGGCTGTGTTCAGGAAATAGCTTTTGGTTTAGACCAGTTATGCTGACTTCACCTGTATTGTGTGTTGTGCTTCCCTTCACCTAAAATAATTCTTATCTACTATCCAGTTCCTCCACGTGTCTGTCAGCTTGTCTTACTGTGGGGGCTTGCGTGTTGCTGTGATGCTGGAAGCTATGCCACCAGTATTCAGATACCAGCAGGGTCACCCATGGAGGACAGGTTTCAGCTGAGCTTCCAGACTAAGACAGACTAGGAAGAAGGAACCAGCAGTCTACATCTGAAATGCATTAGCCACTGAAAACCTTATGAATAGCAGTGGAACATTGTCTGATATAGTGCTGGAAGGTGAGCCCCCCAGGTTGGAAGGCACTCAAAAGATGACTGGGGAAGAGCTGCCTCCTCAAAGTAGAGTCGACCTTAATGACGTGGATGGAGCAAAGCTTTCGGGACCTTCATTTGCTCATATGGCATGACTCGAAATGAGAAGAAACAGCTACAAACATCCATTAATAATTGGAATCTGGACTGTATGAAGTATGAATCTAGGAAAATTGGAAATCGTCAAAAATGAAATGGAACACACAAACATCTATATCCTAGGCATTAGTGAGCTGAAATGGACTGGTATTGGCCATTTTGAATAGCACAATCATATAGTCTACTATGCTGGGAATGACAACTCGAAGAGGAATGGTGTTGCATTCATCGTCAAAAAGAGTGTTTCAAGATCTATCCTGAAGTACAACGCTGTCAGTGATAGGATAATATCCATACTCCTACAAGGAAGACCAGTTAATATGACTGTTATTCAAATTTACACACCAACTACTAGGGCCAAAGATGAAGAAATAGATTTTTATCAGCTGCTACAGTCTGAAATTGATCAAACATGCAACCAAGATGCATTGATAATTATTGGCGATTGGAATGCGAAAGTTGAAAAGAAAGAAGAAGGATCAGTAGTTGGAAAATATGCCCTTGGTAATAGAAACAATGCCGGAGATCGAATGATAGAATTTCGCAAGACCAATGACTTCTTCATTGGAAATACCTTCTTTCACCAACATAAACAGCGACTACACACATTTTTATACACATGGACCTCTCCAGATGGAACACACAGAAATCAAATTTACTACATCTGTGGAAAGAGACAATGGAAAACTCAATATCACCAGTCAGAACAAGGCTGGGGCTGACTGTGGAACAGACCATAAATTGCTTGTATGCAAGTTCAAGCCGAAACTGAAGAAAATCAGAGCAAGTCCATGAGAGCCAAAATATGACCTTAAGTATATCCCACCTGAATTTACAGACCATCTCAAGAACAGATTTGATGCATTGAACACTAATGAGCGAAGACCAGGTGAGCTGTGGAATGACATCAAGGACAGCTTGCATGAAGAAAGTAAAGGTCACTGAAAAGACAGGAAAGAAAGAAAAGACCAAGATGGATGTCAGAGAAGACTCTGAAACTTGCTCTTGAGCATCGAACAGCTAAAGCAAAAGGAAGAATTGATGAAGTAAAAGAGCTGAACAGAAGATTTCAAAAGGCCTCTTGAGAAGACAAAGTAAAATATTATAATGACATGTGCAAAGAGCTGGAGATGAAAAACCAAAAGGGAAGAACATGCTCGGCGTTTCTCAAGCTGAAAGAACTGAAGAAAAAATTCATGGCTCAAGTTGCAGTAGTGAAGGATTCCATGGGGAAAATATTAAATGACCCAGGAAGCATCAAAAGAAGATGGAAGGAATATACGGAGTCATTATACCAAAAAAGAATTAGTTGCTATTCAACCATTTCAAGAGGTGGCATATGATCAGGAACTGATGGGTCTGAAGGTAGAAGTCCAAGCTGCTCTGAAGGCATTGGTGAAAAACAAGGCTCCAGGAATTGATGGAATATCAATTTAGATGTTTCAACAAATAGATGAAGCGCTGGAGGTGCTCACTCATCTATGCCAAGAAATATGGAAGACAGCTTCCTGGCCAATTGACTGGAAAAGATCCATATTTATGCCTATTCCCAAGAAAGGTGACCCAACTGAATGTGGAAATTATAGAACAATACCATTAATATCACACGCAAGCAAAATTTTGCTGAAGATCATTCAAAAACGGCTGCAGCAGTATATCAACAGGGAACTGCCAGAAATTTAAGCCGGTTTCAGAAGAGGACATGGAACCAGGGATATCATTGCTGATGTCAGATGGATCCTGGCTGAAAGCAGAGAATACCAGAAGGATGTTTACCTGTGTTTTATTGACTATGCAAAGACATTCGACTGTGTGGATCATAACAAACTGTGGATAACATGGCAAAGAATGGGAATTCCAGAACACTTAATTGTGTTCATGAGGAACCTTTACATAGATCAAAAGGCAGTTGTTTGGACAGAACAAGGGGATACCGATTGGTTTAAAGTCAGGAAAGGTGTGCGTCAGGGTTGTATTCTTTCACCATACCTATTTAATCTACATGATGAACAAATAATCCAAGAAGCTGGAGAACGGGGCATCAGGTTTGGAGGAAGACTCATTAACAAACTGCGTTATGCAGATGACACAACCTTGCTTGCTGAAAGTGAACAGGACTTGAAGCACTTACAAATGAAGATCAAAGACCACAGCCTTCAGTATAGACTGCACCTCAACATAAAGAAAACAAAAATCCTCACAACTGGGCCAATGAGCAACATCATGATAAACGGAGAAAAGATTGAAATTGTCAAGGATTTCGTTCCACTTGGATCCACAATCAACAGCCATGGAAGCAGCAGTCAAGAAATCAAAAGACACATTGCATTGGGTAAATCTGCTGCAAAGGACCTCTTCAAAGTGTTGAAGAGCAAAGACGTCACCCTGAAGACTAAGGTGCGCCTGACCCAAGCCATGGTATTTTCAATTGCATCATATGCATGTGAAAGCTGGACAACGAATAAGGAAGACCGAAGAAGAGTTGACGCCTTTGAATTGTGGTGTTGGCGAAGAATATTGAATATACCATGGACTGCCAAAAGAAAGAACAAATCTGTCTTGGACGAAGTGCGGCCAGAATACTCCTTAGAAGCAAGGATGGCGAGATTGCGTCTTACATACTTTAGGCATGTTGTCAGGAGGGATGAGTCCCTCCAGAAGGACATCATGCTTGGCAGAGTACAGGGTCGGCCGAAAAGAGGAAGACCCTCAATGAGGAGGATTGACACAGTGGCTGCAACAATGAGCTCAAGCATAACAACGTTTGTAAGGATGGCGTAGGACCAGGCAGTGTTTCGTTCTGTTGTGCATAGGGTCGCTATGAGTCGGAACCAACTCGACGGCACCTAACAACAACAACAACAACAACAACAACAACAACAACAACAATCTAGTTAGTGAATTCCCCTCTCAATCCCTCCCCACCCTCATAACCATCAAAGAATGTTTTCTTCTGTTTAAACTTTTTCTTCAGTTCTTATAATAGTGGTTTCATACAATATTTGTCCTTTTGCAACTAATTTCACTCACCATAATGCCTTCCAGATTCATCCATGTTGTGAGACATTTTGAGGATTCATCATTGTTTTTTATCATTGTGTAGTATTCCATTGTACGTGTATACCACAATTTGTTTATTCATTCATCTGTTGATGGGCACCTACGTTGTTTCCATCTTTTTGCTATTGTGAACAGTGCTGCAGTGAACATGGGTGTGCATGTATTTATTCGTGTGAGGGCTCTTATTTCTCTAGGATATATTCCAAGGAATGGAATTGCTAGATCCTATGGTACTCCCATTTCTAGCTTCTTAAGAAAGCCAAATTGATTTCCAAAGTGGTTGTACCATTTTACATTCCAACCAACAGTGTGTAACCATTCCAGCCTCTCCACAACCTCTCCAACATTTATTATTTTGTGTTTTCGGATTAGTGCTAGCCTCATTGGGGTGAGATGGTATCTCACTGTAATTGTGGTTTGCATTTCTCTAATGGCTAATGGTCATGAGCATTTCCTCATCTATCTGTTAGCCACCTCAATGTCTTCTTTGTTGAAATGTCTGTTCAATTCTTTGCCCATTTTTTAATTGTTTTTTTTGTCTTTTGTTGTTGAGGCTTTGCAGTATTTTGTAGATTTTAAAGATTTCACCCTGATTGGATATGTCGTAGTCAAATTTTTTTCCCAGTCTGTAGGTTGTCTTTTTACTCTTTTGGTGAAGTCTTTTGATGAGCATAAGTGTTTGATTTTTAGGAGCTCCCAATTTTCTAGTTTCTCTTCTGGTGTTTGTTCATTGTTAGTTATGGTTTGTATTCTGTTTATGCCATGTATTAGGGCTCCTAGCGTTGTCCGAATTTTTTCTTCCATGATTTTCATTGTTTTAGATTTTATATTTAGGTCTTTGATCCATTTTGAGTTAGTTTTTGTACATGCTGTGAGGTATGGGTTTTGTTTCATTTTTTTGCAGATGTAAATCCTGTTATGCCAGCAACATATCTTAAAGAGATGGTCTTTTCCTCATTTAACGGACTTTGGGTCTTTGTCAAATATTATCTTCTCATCGGTGGATGAATTTAGATCTGTATTCTCAATTATCTTCCATCGACCTGTGTATCTTTTGTGCCAGGAGCAGGCTGTTTTGACCACTGTGGCAGTATAATAAGTTCTAAAATCAGGTAGTGTGAGGCCTCGCACTTTGTTCTTCTTCAGTAATGCCTTACTTATCTGGGGCCTCTTCCCTTTCCATATGATGTTGGTGATTTGTTTCTCCATCTCATTAAAAAACGTCATTGAAATTTGAATAGGGATTGCATTGTATCTATAGATCACTTTGGGCAGAATTGACATTTTCACAATGTTGAGTCTTCTTATCCATGAGCAAGATATGTTTTTCCACTTATGTAGGTCTCTTTTGGTTCCTTGCAGTAGTGTCTTGTAGTTTTCTTTGTATGGGTCTTTTATATCTCTGGTTATATTTATTCCTAAGTATTTTATCTTCTTGGGAGCTATTATAAATGGTATTTATTTGGTGATTTCCTCTTCAAAGTTCTCTTGTTGGTGTAGAAGAATCCAACACATTTTGTATGTTTATCTTGTAACTTGATACTTTGCTGAAATCTTCCAGTAGCTTTCTCATGGATTTTTTGGGATTTTCTCTGTATAAAATCATATCATCTGCAAATAGGAATGCTTTACTTCTTCCTTACCAATTTGGATACCCTTTATTTCTTTTTCTAGCCTAATTTCTCTAGCTAGGACCTCCAGCACAATGTTGAATAAGAGTGGTGATAAAGGGCATCCTTCTCTGGTTCCCATTCTCCAGGGGAATGCTTTCAGGCTCTCTCCATTTAGAATGATGTTGGCTATTGACTTTGTATAAATGCACTTTATTATGTTCAGGGATTTCCCTTCTATTCCTATTTTGCTGAGAGTTTTTATCATGAATGGGTGTTGAACTTTGTCAAATGCCTTTTCTGTGTCAATTGATAAGATCGTGTGGTTCTTATCTTTTGTTTCATTCATGAGATGGATTACATTGTTTGTTTTTGTAATGTTGAACTATCCCTGCATACCTGGTATGAATCCCACTTGGTCATGCTGAATTATTTTTTTGATATGTTGTTGAATTCTATTGGCTAGGATTTTGTTGAGGATTTTTTCATCTATGTTCATGAGGGATATCGGTTTGTAATTTTCTTTTATTCTGGTGTCTTTACTGGTTTTGGTATCAGGGTTATGCTGGCTTCATAGAATGTGTTCAGGAGTATCCCATCCTTTCTATGCCCTGAAATACTTTTAATAGTGGTAGTGTTAACTCTTCTCTGAAAGTTTGATAGAATTCTCCAGTGAAGCCATCAGGGCCAGGGCTTTTTTTTTTTATTGGGAGTTTTTTAATTACCTCTTCAGTCTCTTCTTTTGTTACAGGTTTATTTAGCTTTTCTACTTCTGTTTTTGTTAGTTTAGGTAGGTAATGTGTTTCTAGAAATTTGTCCATTTCCTCTAGGTTTTCGAATGTGTTGGCATACAATTTTTCGTAGTATTCTGATTCTTTTAATTTCAGTTGGATCTATCGTGATATTGCCCATCTCATTTCTTATTCAGATTATTTGTTTCTTCTCCTGTTTTTCATTCATCAGTTTGGTCAATGGTTTGTTGATTTTTTCCAAAAACCAGATTTTGGTTTTGTTAACTCTTTCAATTGTTTTTCTATTCTTATTTCTGCTCTGATTTTTATTATTTCCTTTCTTCTGGTGCCTAAGGACTTCTTTTGCCACTCTCTATTTGTTCAAACTGTAGGTTTAATGTTTTGATTTTGACCCTTTCCTCTTTTTAGGTAGGTGCATTTATTGCTATAAATTGACCTCTGAGCACTGCTTCTGCTGTGTCCCAAACGTTCTGGTAGGATGTGTTTTCATTGCCATTTGATTCTATGAATTTCTTTATTCCATCTTTGATTTCTGCTGGCCTAGTAGTTTTCGAGCAAGGTGTTGTTCAGTTTCCATGTATTTGATTTTTTTTGTTGCTTTTTCTGTTATCGATTTATACTTTTTTGGCTTTGTGGCCAGAAAAGATGCTTTGTAATAGTTTGATGTTTTGGATTCTGTTAAAGCTTGCTTTGTGGCCTAATATGTCATCCATTCTACAGAATGTTCCATGTGCATTGCAAAAGAAAGTCTAATTGGCCACTGTTTACTGGAGTGTTCTGTATATGACTATGAGATCAACGTGTGGATTGTGGCATTTAGATCTTCCGTGTCTTTACTGAGCTTCTTTCTGCATGTTCTGTCCTTCCTCTAAAATGGTGTATTGAAGTCTCCTACTGTTATTGTGGAGCTGTCTATTTGTCATATAAAATTTAAGTCCAAAATGGAATGCTTTCTTACAGCATTATTCCCTCCCTAATAAAGGCAGTTTAAGACATTAAACCCAGTGCCATCGAGTCGATTCTGACTCATAGTGACAATATAGGACAGAGTAGAACTGCTCCATAGAGTTTCCAAGGAGCACCTGGCAGATTCGAACTGCCGACCCTTTGGTTAGCAGCCATAGCACTTAACCACTACCCCACCAGGGTTTCCATTAACTCGTTAGAAACCTTGAATTCATTTTGTACTTTTTAAAAAAAAAAAATTTTGTTGTGCTTTATGTGAAAGCTTACAAATCAAGTCAGACTCTCATACAAAAAATTTATAAACACCTTGCTATATATTCCTAATTGCTCTCCCCCTAATGAGACAGCACACTCCTTTCCTCCTCTATTTTTTTCGAGTCCATTTGGCCAGCTTCTGACCCTCTCTATCCTCTCATCTCCCCTTTAGACAGGAGATGCCAAGATAGTCTTATGTGTCTACTTGATCCAAAAAGCTCATTCTTCACCAATATCATTGTCTATCCCATAGTCTAGTCCAATCCCTGTCTCAAGAGTTAGCTTTAGGAATGGTTCCTGTCTTGGGCTAACAGAAGGTCTGGCGATCATGACCTCCAGGGTCATTCTAGTCTCAATCAGACCATTAAGTCTTGTCTTTTTATGAGAATTTGGGGTCTGCATCCCACTGCTTTCCTGCTCCCTTAGGGGTTCTTTGTTGTCTTCCCTGTCATCGGTTGTAGCTGGCACCATCTAGTTCTTCTGGTCTCAGGCTGATTTAGTCTTTGGTTTATGTGGCCCTTTAAAAATATGGAATACTTCACAAATTTGCATGTCATCCTTGCACAGGGGCCATGCTAATCTTTGTATCATTCCAATTTTAGTGTATGTGCTGCCAAAGCAAGCTCAACTTCTTTTCTCTTACTGCTGTCATGGAAGTAGTCATTAAACATCGTCAATTCTGCCCCCCAAGAGTCTCTGAAATGTATACTCCCCAGTTCCTCCAGTTATTCTCCCTCCTCCTCTGCCCTCCCCTGCCAAAATCTCACTTCCTTGCATAAGATTTTCCATTAATTCCCCATTAGTCACAAGATTCCTTAACTTCCCCAACAAAGCTTTTTATTCCGGCTTCAACTTTTCTCTCCACCCTGAGCAATAACCACTTTATTGCTCTCTATTCTCCAGCCACACTGAACTTCTCATGTTTTTTAACAATTACTTCTGGCCCCTTCATACGGCCATTCTTTTGCATATGCCTTTCCTTTTCCCTCAAATGTTCTCTAGAGTAGGGTTTTCCAAACTTTTTTCATAATTAGAATCAGGTGGAGTGTTTGTTAAGCAATACAGTTGCACAGCTGCCCACACTGCTCTCAGGCTCTGATTTAGTCAGTTTGGGATGGGTCCAATGAGCCCTGGCTCAGTGGTTCAAGTGTTTGGCTGCTAACCAAAAGATCAGTGGTTCAAACCTACCAGTCACTCTGTGGGAGAAAAACGTGGCAATCTGCTCCCATAAAGATTACAGCCTTGGAAACCTATAGGGCAGTTCTACTGTCCTGTTGGGTTGCTATGAGTCAGAATAAACTTGAAGCAAATGAGTTTGGTTTGCAATGGGTCCTGGGAAGCTACATATTTTAACAAGTGCCCTCACATTCATTATTCCTTCATTAGGGAAGTTTGAGAAACCCATCTCTCTCTTACTCTACCTTCAGAGTATAATTCTGTTATCCTTTCATGGGGAAACGTTTCTCTGAATGCCAGGCAGTATTTAGTCCTCCAGAATTTCAGGCATCTGCTTTAGTAGCACTTGTTACATACTTTTATTAGTATCACTAACCAGGTGGCATTATCATTTATCCGACAAAAAAATATTCAGTGATTTCTATTAGCTACATAATTAAGTCTTCACTCAAGTCAATTCAGCAAATGTTTGAGCATCTACTATATATTAGACACTATTCTTGGTCTCATGTAGAATTGAATAAGACAAGGTCCCTGAACAAAAGGAACTCAAAGAGTCTAAGTAGGAATGCCTCTGTTTAGCATTTAAGTCCTTCAGTATCTTGGCCCCACCTTCCTTTCTCTCATGGTGACCCCAAGTGTGTGGAGTAGAAATGCTCCATAGAGTTTCCAAGGCTGTGAACTTTCAGAAGCAGATTGCCAGGCCTGTCTCCCAAGGATTCTCTGGGTGGGCTCAAACCACCAATTTTCAGCTAGTAATCAAATGCTTAACCATTTACACCACCCAAACTAGATGGCAACTAACAAAAACAACAACCTTTCTCTTACTCTCTCTCAGAGGCCTCTTCATACTCTAAGCCCCCAATAGCACATGTGGAATACTTTTCTCTCCCCTTTTGATCTATTTCATTTCTGTGTTTTTTTTTAGCATTTAGCATTCAATAGATTTTCCATTGATTCTCTATTATTCACAGGATTCCTTAACTTCCCCAGTAAAGCTCTTCAGTCTGGCCTCAACTTTTCTCTCTAACCTGAGCGATAACCACTTTTCCTCGGGCTCCCTACTCTCCAGACCACACTGAACTTCTCACTACTTGGGAAATTCTTCTTTGTTCTCCTTGACTAGGACAAATCCTGCTGTTATTATGGTAACTCTGTATTATCTTCAAAACATTTGTCTAAGATTCAATTTCGTATTTGTTTATATGCTTCTTTGATTAATGTTTGTCTCACTCACTAAGCTGTAAGCTCCATGATGGCAGGAGCCATATCTGTTTTTGTTGTCCATTGTATTATAATTGCCTTGAGCCTACTTTTCAGGTGCTTAACAAATATTTATTAAATTAATGAATGAAAAAAAGTCTTAATTTTCCTATGTACTGGTCAAGTTGAATTACTGTAGGTTTTCTATACATGCCCCTGGTTTCCTCACCTCTGTGTCTTTGCGGTATCAAACTCCCTCTTATCCTTGAGTTCAAATTCAAATTTCATCTCCCAGGGCTTGCCCTCATTTCTCCTGCTGTAAAGGAGTTACCCCTCCTGGACTCCCATTACATTTTACGTGTGCCTCTTTATTAAACTTAATTATTTCTAACTTTTATTATAACTATTATTAAGCATTCTCCTCTCCCTTACTGGGCTATAAGCACTCTATTGGCTGGTGAATGTTTTATTCATCACTGTAAATTATTCCAATCTACTATGATGTCATTAGGCCTCATAATAGACATTCGATAAAATGTATGAGACAAATGACTGTAATTTATATTTTTGTTTCATATCTGATGAGACAAAGTAATTTAGAATGAAAATGTGATCACAATTTAAACGTCTGAAAGCATAATATTCCTGCATATCTGAGGGAATATGAACACAGGACAAATATACAAGAATGCTAACAGCTGAGCTCCTTGTTATAGCCCAGATGGAAAACAAACCAAATTCTTATCAATAGTAGAAAAGATAACCAAATTATGGTATAGTCCAACAATGGCATATTTTACCACAATGAAAATGAATGAACATTAATTGATGAATCTTAAAAATACAATGCTGTGTAGAAAAACAAAACACAAAAGAATACATATCATCCATTCCATTTATAGAGTTCAAAAAGGCAGAAGTAATTACATTGTTTAGGGATCTATACATAATGGTGTACATATAAAGGAAAACAAGAAAATAGTTACCGTGAAATTTAGAAGAGTGATTACCTGAGGAGGGAATAAAGAGGGCTTTTTGATTGAGAAGGGATACCTGGAGTGGTAGGAAGGCTTCTGTGATGTTGGCAGTGTCCTATTTTGTGACCTGAGATGTTTTCTTTACACCTCTGTTAATTTGTCTGTATGTTTATGCACTTTTCTATAAATTTTAAATATTTTGCAGTGAAAATGTTTCTTTAAAGGCAATGTGCTAAAGAATAGATAAAAGTGTGGTACAATTAGGTATGGCACTGGGGAATTAAATTTTACTCCATCCAATTTTGTAAGATTTTTAAAATCTTACTCATGACATCTGTTTGTTGTAATGATGTCCTATTCTACTTCTTAACTGGTTATAATTGGAATTAAATTTGGCTTGAATTTTCTGGTAATATAAAAAGATATGATTAAAAACATAAACTTAGTCACTGTAGTTATCCTTAGGGTAACTCTTTTTAAAAAAGAAATCATATTACTTAATAATAACATTCAGAATTTTTATTTATGACTGAAAAATTTAGCCCAGCCAAATCTCAATATACCTGCAGGTCTGTGAGAGTGCATATAGTTATTGTTGTGAGTCCTTGAGTTTTGGGTTGGCTTGTGACATAGCATCATCATGGTAATAACTGACTAATTTATAGGGAATAAATAAAATAACTAAAAAGTGAGATATTCCATAATTTACATGACAAATAAAAATATTTCTCTTTTCTGAATATCAGTTTATCTTGCTCACTATGCTGTGAATCAGATATAAAACATTCTAAATCAAACTTTAATAATAACAACTAAAATTCTTTGAGTACTTATTATGTGCCAGGCACTTAAATGGATTATTTAATTTGATTTTCATAACACCACATTGTGATATATACTGTTAATAGTAGCCGGGCACCATCCAGCTCTTCTGTCTCACGGCAAAGGAGGCAGTTGTTCATGGAGGCAATTGGACACATTCCATATTATCCTCCTATTCCTGATTCTCCTTTTTCTTCCATTGCTCCAGGTGAATAGAGACCAGTTGTGCCTTGGATAGCCGCTTGCAAGCTTTAAGACCCTAGGCCTACACAACGAACTAGGAGGGAAGACAGAAGCACTACGCACATTATTAGGCCAATTAACTGGGATGGCTCATGAAAATGACCCTAAACCTCCAAAAGAAGGAAACAAATCCCATGAAGTGTTTGGATGTAAAATAAATAGCCTCAGCAGCTACTCTTTTTTTTTTTTCTTTTGTCTTTGTTGTGAGTATATCTATCACACAACTTTTGCCAATTCAACGTTTTACAGGTGTAAAACTTTTTGACAGTTATTGCAATAATCAGCTATGCAATTCTACCCTTAATCAATATGATTTTTCCTTCACCATCAACTCCTTCTTTCTCCCTTCCACCTGCCCACTAATAAACTTTGTAACCACTAATAAACTTAGGTCTCTCTACATTTGCCTTTTCTGATATTTTTATGTAAATGAGGTCATACAGTATTTGTCCTTTTGTGATTGACTTATTTCACTCAGCATAATGCCTTCAAGCTCCATCCATATTGTTACATGTATCAAGACTTCATTTCTCCTACTGGCTGTATAATATTCCATCGTATATATGTACCACATTTTGTTTACCATTCATCTAGGTTGTTTATCCATTTAGATTGTTTCCAACTTTTGCCTATTGTGAATAGTGCTGCAATGAACATTGGTGTGAAAGTCTCTGTTTGGCAAGGCTACCATTACTGAACATTTTGATCAAAGATTCTATAGAACAATCCTGATCAAAAGAGGGAAAATGCAGAATAGAATTTCAAATTCTCATGGAATCCAGACCTTCTGGAGCCACAGGAGCTAAATGAATTCCTGAAATTATTGCCTTGAGATAATCTTTAAACCTTAAACCAAAAATATCCCTGAAGTCTCCTTAAAGGCAAACAATAGTTTAGCTTAACTATAAAAGAATGTCTGCCTTGAGCATTGTGCTGTTTCAAGATCTATCTATATGGGATTAAACTGACAACAACTGGAAAGTTTAAATAGGAAACTTAAGGGCAGTGAGTTGATATTAATGGGGGAGGAAAAACTCAGAAAAGGAGAATGAGAATGGTTGTATAACTTGAATGTAATCAATGTCACTGGATTGTTTAACTCATGTATATTTTGCTGTATATATTCTCAATAAAAAAATAAATAAAATTACATAAAAAGATAAATACTGCTTTTATCCCCATTTTATAGACTGGTTTATAATGCCATAAGTGACTCAACTCCTGCCTTCATCTCCCCAGTATCTAGAACTGCTCTTTCTTTTCACTCTCACTACTGACTTCTTAATTATTTGTACTTACCAGCTATGTTCCCGACTTCATGGACCAGCCCCTTAGTATGGTATACTTCCTCCTCTTTCCAAAATTGCCTGGTTATCTCCTGCTGTCTTTAGCTCTCAGCTCAGAAGTGTCTTACCCAAAAGAGGCTTTAGGGACCTGCTTCAACTTGGATCAGATTCTGTTATATGTTTTAGTTTCCTATTGCAGCTTTAACAAATAACTACAAACTTGGTGGCTTTAAACAATACAAATTCATTGTCTTACATATCTAGAAGTCAGAAGTCCTGACATGAAGGTATCAGCAAGGCTGTGTTCTTTCTGGAGGCTCTAGGAGAGAAGCCACATGTTTGTCTTTTCCAGCTTCTAGAGACTGCCTGCATTGTGGGACCTGCTTGTGGCTTCTTCCATCTTCAAGGCCAGCAGGGTAGCATCTTCAAATCTACCTCCATCTCTCTCTGACTTCTGCTTCCATCATCACATCTCCTTTTCTGACTCTGAACCCCCCCACCCCACCCCACTTCCCTTGTGATTATGTTGGGCTGACTTGGATAATCCAAGATAATCTTCCCATTTCAAGTTCTGTAATTTAATGACATAAAAATCTCTTTTGCCATGTAAGATGATATATTCACAGGTTTCAGGGGACCATTACTCTACCTACATAATATAATACATATTTCCTGGAAATTTTCATAACACTTACCATAGTTTGCAAGTCTGTATTTGCAGGATTATTGGGAAATATCTTCATTCTGTCCTTTGAGGACAAAGATTGTCTCTTACTATTATATTGCCAGCCGTCTTAGTCATCTAGTGCTGCTATACCAGAAGTACCACAAGTGGATGGCTTTAACAAGGAGAAATTTATTTTCTCACAGTCTAGTAGGCTAGAAGTCCAAATTCAGGTAATCATCTTCAGGGGAAGGCTTTCTCTCTCTGTCAGCTCTGGAGGGAGGTCCTTATCATCAGTCTTGCCTTGGTCTGGGAGCAGCTCAATACAGGAACCTCAGGCCCAAAGGACACTCTCTGCTCCCTACGCTGCTTTCTTGGTGGTATGAAGTTCCCAGCTCTCTGCTTGAGTCTCTTTTCTTTTAACTCTTGTAACATAAAAGGTGGTGCAGGCCACACCCCAGGGAAACTCCCTTTACATTGCATCAGTGATGTGACCTGAGCAAGAGTGTTACATCCCACCCTAATCCTTTTAACCACAGCCAAAGATTATGATTTATAACACACAGGAAAATCACAAAATGGAGGACAACCACACATGGCCTAACCAAGTTGACACATATTTTGGGGGGACACAGTTCAATCCATTACACCAGCTCATTGTTCAATGTTCTGCACATGGCAAGGTCTCAAAAAATATTTGTCCAATGCATCAATGATTGAATAAGTCAACATTGACATACAGCTGCCCCAAAGCTGCTATAATCTAAACTGGCATAAATAAAAATATAATCTTCAGAATATGAAACATCAATAAGGTAGTTTGCTTCACCCTGCTTGAGTGGTCAAAAACACCTGGAATATTGTGTTTGGTTCACACTTCAAGCATGAAAGAAGCAAATTGGGGTACACTTAAAAGACAGGAACAGGATGATGATGCAAAAACATGAGCGTTGATAATGTTTGAGGCTTAATTGGTAGAGATAGGGAAGGGAGTGAAGCAAAGAAAAACCCATCATCAAAACTACAATCACCAATATTATCATAGTAATGGTTGTGTGGGAAGGTCAACGTGGTTGGAGCAGAGTGGACCAGGGATGAATGGTAAGATATGTGGACATGGAGGTACTGGGTGGGGATGGAAGTGGGCTTGAAGACACTGGTGAAGACCTTGGCTTTTAATTGGAGTGAGGTGGGCAGCCCTTGGAAAGTTTAGACCCAGGCTTACTCTGGCTACTCTGTAGGTAGACTGTAGTGATGACAAGATGGTTATGAGGAGGTCGGTTAGAAGTCTACTGTGATAATTTAGGTGAGAGAGCCTGGAGCAGGATGTTGGTAGGTTGTCGGGCTTTTGTAGAAGTTAGAGCTTATAGGATCACTGATGGATTGGATGTGGGGTGAAAAGAGAGGAGCTAAAGATGGCTCAAGGTTTTTGGCTCAAGTAAAGAAAAGCTGGAATTATCCTTAATTGAGAGGAAAAGGAGTTGGTTTGAGGAGAGTGTGTGTTCTTTGACTAGGTACAAAATCTCATGCAGTTGTATTCAGGTATAACGTAATTCTTCAGGCAAGTGAGGGTGTAACAATCAGCTTTGGGAAGAGCTATGGAGGTTATGAAACCCTGGTGGTGTAGTGGTTAAGTGCTACGGCTGCTAACCAAACGGTCAGCAGTTCAGATCCGCCAGGCGCTCCTTGGAAACTCTATGGGGCAGTTCTACTCTGTCCTATAGAGTCGCTATGAGTCAGAATCGACTCGATGGCACCGGGTTTGGTTTTGGGTTTGGTATATGGAGGTTATACAATAAGGCTGACATTGAAGTAGAGGGCTGCATCTCATTTTATATCTATCATGTGGTTGGTATAGAAAACATTTTACACTTAAACCTGGTAAATCTGAGATTCTTTAACGTCTTTCTGATCAGAGATGAACAGAGATATGAGAAAATATGGATTAAGAGCTTCAAAGACAAAATTCAGGCACAGGTCCCGTATTTCTCCTTTATGAGTTAGGGCAGTATAACTTTTATTGTTGCGAAATTGTTATTTTTCATAATGGCCACTTCTGTGCTCATTATTGTGATTGAGTATTACAAACAATGCATATTTGGTTCTAAGAAACAGAACCGCTAATGAAAAGAATGTGTACATGCTTGTTTAGCTGCTTAATAAATAACTATTTGCTGATGATTTTGCAATATCTTTAAAGGGTAATTCTTCTTCTGTTGCTTTAAACAGTTCATTTGGCATCCTAAAAATGGATGTAATTTCAAGGGGTGGCCAAAATGTATCAATTAGTCTGACATCTAAGTATTTTTACCAGATCTATAAATTTCCAATTTCCTCTGCCATCTTAAACCACGGTAAATCACCCTGAACAAGATCATTCTTTTGAACAGCAGCCTCCTTATTAGCTGAGATCAACTGAGATTAGAAAATGAAAAATACACTAGATGCTGAGAACTCTTTATGAAACCACATTTGTAGGATGAGTATTGAATGAAGATTAATGTGTTATTTTCAGCTTCTAAATCATTGATTTAAAAATGTATTTTCTGTATCCCATTGCTGCATGCAACACTAATATATATTTGAATGGTTTGTTTGCTTGCAAGTATTATCTTTTCCCTACTGAGTTTACATATTAATGGAAGAGAATGGTTTTTAATTTAAACATATCTTGCTTTGTACACCATCTGTGTTTCTGAAGGTGATCCACACGATAAATTGTGTAACATTGATTGTTTTTTCCACTGCATTATAAGTTAATGACTAGATTTTTTGTTTTAATTTTCTGATTGATTCTTATCTGCTCTTAGAATAACATACAAGATCCTTAGCATATTGTGTGGACGTTATATGATCTGGACTCTGCCTACTTTAAAGGTCATGTCATTACACTCTCTTCTTCTGTCTCCCAGCCTCAGCTATACTAGTCTTCCTTCAAACCAAATCCTTCAACCTCAGGAGTGTTGCACATATTGTTTAAAATTTTAAATCTCAAACACTCCCTGCTTTATTTTTTCCAGATAGCACATAACCAAACCAAAAAAAAACCTGTTGCCATCGAGTTGATTCTGACTTATAGCGACCCTATAGGACAGAGTAGAACTGCCCCCATAGAGTTTCCAAGGAACGCCTGGTGGATTTGAACTGCCAACCCTTTGGTTAGCAGCCGTAGCTCTTAACCACTAGGCGACCAGGGTTTCCACATACAGTAATTAATTAATTAATTGTCTCTCTTCCACTAAATAGAAAGTAGTCTTCACAAGTACATGGACTTTTACCTTTCTTTGTTCATTGCTGAAATTCTAGTATCTAGAACTATGTTGATATATAATATGTACTTAAAAAAATGATGAATGAAAAAGGAATGAATGACTTCTTATCCTGGAATACTTTTTCCTTTTCTCTAAATCTAGGTAACTCCTACTCATCATTCAAATTCCAGGTTAACTGTCACTTTTTCAGGTCACCTTTTTTTGACCTCTAAAACAAGATCAGATTTTCTATATTCTCATAATTCCCTGTCCTTCTCCATAGTACTTATTAGAACTTTATTAAGTCCATTATTTCTGAAATCACTTGTTTAATTTCTGTCTCCTCCCCACCAAGTTGTGGAACACAAAACCACCTCTATATTGGTCTTAACCATATTCTCAATACCTAGCACAATGCCTGGAACATAGAGATGCTCAATAAATATCTGTCAAATGGAAAACATGGGTGGATGGATGGACGGATGGACGGACGGTCAGATGGACGGATGCATGCATGGATGGATGCATGGATGGATGCATGGATGGATAAATGGATGGGTAGATAGATAAGCAACTCTTCACCATAACTTTCAGTACCTCTGTTCTATTTGTTCCATGCTCTCCCAACAAAATCTAGTGTTTAGTGAACCACAAAGGAATGTTTCAGTACACTGGAGAGATTCCTCTTTCAATGTGTCCCTCCATGAATTCAATAATGCTTGTAGAATCCCTTAAAGTTAACGCCTCACAACCACCTCTTCATCTCAAGTTGTTTAGTTAAATAAATACTTAATGAGGTTCTCTTCTGGACCAATCCATGTAGTGGAAAGTAGGTGACATGAACAGTGAAAAGATCAAGAGCTTTAAAAAAACAGAAAGATCTCTTCCCCTTTTACTTCTTGTGCAAACTTGGCCATGTTACCAATTGAATATCATGTTCTTCATATATCAAATAGAAATAACAATACCTGCTTTGCAGGGTGTTTGTAAGGATTATTGATAGTGCATGTAATATGCCTTCCACATAGTAGATGCTCAAAAGATGGAAGCTGTTACTACCATCATTAGAGATAAACAGACTGCACTTGTATTCCCAGTACTATATATAGAATACACTCAATAGAGGTTGGTTAAACTGACCAGAAGTGGGAACCATAGTAGAATAAGTGCTACTTCTTTTTGAGACTTAAAATCTAGTTAAGAAAATAAGTTCCAAAACAGATTCATAAAATATTTAGATAACAAAACACAGTATTTGTTATAGTTTATAATACATAGAAAATTCAAGCAAAATATGTTACAGACCATAAGTGGTACGGATGGCCGAGCAGAAAATGATGAGGTTTCTGGCTGTAGTTACTGAGAAATGATAAATCAACATGTGTGTGTTTCTGTGATAAATACCTATAAGCCTCCTATGAAAACATTTAGTTTCTTCAGCAAAATTTGATGCTGGCTATATCAATATTGAAGTTGTCAAGAATTTCATTTTACTTAGATTCACCAACAACACCCATGGAAGCAGCAGACAAGAAATCAAACGACATATTGCACTGGGCAAATCTGCCGCAAAAGACCTCTTTAAAGTATTAAAAAGCAAAGATGCCACTTTGAGGGCTATGGTGCACCTGACTCAAGCCATGGTATTTTCAGTAGCCTCATATGCATGAGAAACCAGGATAATGACTAAGGAAGGCCAAAGAAGAATTGATGCCTTTGAATTATGGCGTTGGCTAAGAATATTGAATATACCATTGACTGCCAGAAGAACGAACACACCTGTCTTGGAAGAATTACAGACAAAATGGTCCTTAGAAGTGAGAATAGCAACTTCTCTCAAGTACTTTAGACATATTATCAGGAGGAACCAGCCCTGGAGAAGGACCTTCAAGCCTGGTAAAGTAGAGGGTCACTGAAAAAGAGGAAGACCCCTGACAGGATGGATTGACACAGTGGCTGCAATAATGGGTTCCAACATAGCAACGATTATGAGGATGACACAGGACTGGGCAATGTTTCATTCTGTTGTACATAGGGTTGCTATGAGTCAGAACCAACTTGATGGCTCCTGACAACAACAGCATACCAATGTTGAATAAAATCAATCAACATTCTGCTTCTGTGTTAGATGACACACAATATCAGATTTTTGATCTTGGGTATCAAGGTGTATTTGTCATAGTAATGGATGCTTTATTTACTTTTAGCAATCTGTGATTAGCTAAAGATCACTAATACCAAAAACCAAACCAGACCCAGTGCCGTTGAGTCGATTCTGACTCATAGCGACCCTATACGACACAGTAGAACTGCCCCATGGGGTTTCCAAAGAGCGCCTAACGGATTCGAACTGCCGACCCTTTGGTTAGCTGCCGTAGCACTTAACCACTACACCACCAGGGTTTCCAAAGATCACTAATAGGTTCTGAAAATGTTGGGTAATATTACTCAAATAGATCTGTATTATGCTGGGCATATGCTAGTCCTTTAAAACTAGAACGTAGACTTGATTCCATGTCTCACTCCTTTGTAGAGTGTTTAATTTTCAGTTTGTATTGCATCATCCATAATCATTACAAATGGCCGTCTTTTCATCTTACCGAACTCTTTCCTTGCAGCTCCAGTATATGGGAATGAGATAGCATGAACAGGGTTTTGTTTTGTTTCCTCTAGGGCATTCTCTCCTTTCTGTTACTTAACTGTCTCTGTAAAGGCATTTGAATCAAACACTAGAGGCGGCCCCATTAAAGCTTTCAGATACAGTGTCCATAGACTGAAAGCTTCAGGTTCCTTATTACTGAATTGACTGGAACCACCAAACATGTTCAGAAGTCCAGACATTAGAAAAAGACATGATGATCTTCTTTCACCCACTTCAAATCTGCATGGATGAAATGATTCCGAATCCACTAGGCCACCTGGCACGCGGACACACACCTGGTTGCCCTGACTACACATGCAGAGGCAAGCCTATGAGACCACCTGGAGCTCCTAGAATAAGCCACTTGCCCCCATACCTACGTCGCAGTGGTGGACAACTCTCCTGGAAAAGCACGTGCACACACACACACACTCATACCCCCACAGGATACACCTAGATGAAAATAAATGAACATCATTTATTCACTCACACACATACACACACAGGCAAACCGCATGCTTGGAATAAAGCACATGCTTATCCAGGTAAAGTACCAAAACCAAAAACCAAACCCACTGCCGTCGAGTCCCTGAAGAGTTTCCAAGGAGGATTCGAACTGCCGACCTTTTGTTAGCAGCCTTAAGAGTTTCCAAGGAGGATTCAAACTGCCGACCTTTTGTTAGCAGCCATAGCACTTAACCACTACACCACCAGGGTTTCCCCACGCGCCCCGCCCGATAAGTAAAGCTCACTTATTTTACGTGTTTTTAGGCCAGCACAAAATCCCTGGAATACTGGCTCGCTTTTTTAAATGAGCCATTCACAAAGTAGTTCATCTATGGTGCGCCTCCAGAGTGAACAAGGCAAGCAGGAACTTTGCAGCCGTTTCCGCTCTCCCTTAACTCCCAGGGGCTGGGTGGTGCCGGCCGGCAGACGTCCGACTCCGGTGTCCAGCCCGCCCGGTAACCGCGCCGAGGGGCGGGGCCAAGTCGGCGGCCAGGAAATGCCCAGGAGTGTGTGTCACCTGCCCCGGAATCTTGTTGATTCCAAGGAGCGCCGCCTTCTGAGCCTGGGGTCCCCAGAGGACTATCTCGCTCACCTGTCCCCCAGCGCGGCCCCGGGGAGCACCTGAGACGCCTCCGGGACAACTATCCCCCCAACTTCAGAGCCATGAGCAAGTTGGGCAAGTTCTTTAAAGGGGGCGGCTCTTCTAAGAGCCGAGCTGCTCCCAGCCCCCAGGAGGCCCTGGCCCGACTTCGGGAGACAGAGGAGATGCTGGGCAAGAAACAAGAGTACCTGGAAAATCGAATCCAGAGAGAACTCACCCTAGCCAAGAAGCACGGCACGCAGAACAAGCGAGGTAGGCTTGGGGTCTGGCCCTCAGGCGTGAGCTCTCACTCACCTACCTCCAGCCCTTTCCTTGGGAGCAGTGCGACCCACAGCTCCCCCAACCCCCAGGTGGCCAGGTAGGAGCTCGCTTCAGCTTTGCTCCTACAGTCTTTGTAGAAACTGGTACAGACCACCAGGGCTGGAACTAGGGCGAGCTGAGTGAGGCTTTTGATTAAAAGCAAAATTTTAAAGGCAGGATTGGTATGACTGATTTTTTTTTTTTTTCTTTTGTCTCCGGTTCCTGTGTCTCTCCGCACGGGGCTTCTTTATTTAAAGTTTTGGTATTTTGTTCATTGTGGATAGTTTTTAAAATTTAATTTAGAGTTTTGGGGCATTAAATTATTATTTGATTACTGAGTTTTGAGCACCCCCTTTAAATTTTGCTTCTGGCCCACTCACCGTAGTCCCAGCCCGGCTGACCCCCAAAATAAACATCAGATTTCCGATTTTTCTGCTCTACGTTTGAATGTTGAGTCTTGCATTTTAACTTGTGCGCAAACCTCCAGTGAAGCGTAGTCTAGCAAGTCCTGGTTTTAGCTTGCTCCTCAAAGGTTGAAAACTTCGGTTGGTTGCTGTGCAGTTGAGAGAGAGAGAGAGAGAGAGAGAGAAAAAGAAAATGGAATTAAACTTCCCATCACTGGCCTGGTGGCTAGTGGTTAAATGCTAGGCGCTAACCAAAAGGTCGGCAGTTCGAATCCACCAGGCGCTCCTTGGAAACTGTGGGACAGTTCTACTCTGTCCTGTAGGGTCGCTATGAGTCGGAATCGACTCGATGGCAGTGGGTTTGGAATCACTGGCCTTTGCATACACAAGAGACTTTGAGTCAGTAGTGAAGCTTGTTGCTCCTGTTGAACCTTGAACTCTTTGTACTTTGCCCAACTTAATTGGTTTCTTCAGCATATGGCTGTCTACACAGGGAATACATAGAACATAAGGAATAGATCTGATTTTCAACAGCAGCTGTGGCAGGTATAAAAACCCAGTGAGAAGTTGAAGTGATTTACTATTGTAACACCAGGTCAGTGGCAGATCCAGGAACAGAAGTGGCAATACAGGACTCCACTGACTACCAAACCCTGAACGTTTGCATCCTGAAGGCCGCTTCTTTAGTCCTAACAAAGCCTTGAGAAGACTTAGCTCACCCTGATTGATGCTACCATCATTTAATGCAGGAAAGGAATGATGTCTCATGGACGTGACCTGGAAAACCCTGCGTCTTTCCCATAAAAGCGTGCCTAATACATTTGTGCCCACTTAGTATCAACAATATAAAGGTCAAGCTTCATTTTTCTGTGCTATTGCGTATAACTTTTGTCCTATTATAGTCTGTTGTAGAGCTAAGTACTAGTTTCTATTTTTAGTTTATGTCAGTCAGATAAATGGCAATTTCTACAGAGAGACTATGCCATTATGGTTTGCTAAATGTCACTGGTCATTCTGTTACTTGGCCCTTCCTCTTCATTGGATGGAAATTTGCTTAGAGAAAGTTTTTTCCTCCCTTTATTCTGACATCCATTTGGATTCGTATATAGCCGTGTCTGTAGCGGTTGCTTGTAAATACTGGTTTTAAAAATCTGAAAATTTGAACATCTGCTTCTAGGAAGTAGTGAAAATATAGATTTGCTTTTGAAAGACAAAAATGTAAAATAATGTGGATTATTTTCAGAAATGTTCTCCAGTTGGCAATGTACTAAAGCGTATCACATGCAGACTTTAACAATAAAGACCAAAAAAAAGTTAAAACCAAAAAAAACCAAACCCATTGCCATCAAGTCAATTCCGACTCATAGCGACCCTATAGAACAGAGTAGAACTGCCCCACAGAGTTTCCAAGTAGTGTCTGGTGGATTCAAACAGCCAACTTTTTGGTTAGGAGACGTAGCTCTCAACCACTACGCCACTAATTAGGAGCTGTAACTTCCTTAGATCAGAGAAGTTACAGATGCAAGTACCAAATGCAAACAGACAATTGATGTTAGAGACATCACTTATTCTTTGTCCTTTAGCTTTGGGAGATTTGCTGGTGCTATTGTGGACTTGGGAGTAGGAAGAGGCTTTTTAGCATGAAGTCATCTGTTATCAGTGACAGTCCCATCCATTAAAAACACTGTCAACCTCTGCATCTTCCAGTTAAACAAGATAACTTGATATACACATAGTTACTGTCTTCCATTAGCTGCCAAGAAATACTTTCACACACATAGTGATATAAAGCCCAATATTAAAAAAAAAAAAACCAGTTGCCCTCCTGTCGATTCTAATTCATAGTGACCCCATGTACATCAGAGTCGAATTGTGATCTATAGGGTTTTTCAGTGGTTACGTTTTTGGAAGTAGATCACCAGGCCTTTCCCTTCCAAGATGCCTCTGGGTGGACTTGAACCTGGGTTAGCTGGCAAACACTGTAACGGTATGCCTCACCCAGGGACTCTAAACCCAACATAAAAAGAACTCAAACCAAACCAAGTTACCGTTAAATCAGTTCCAGCTCCTGGTGACCCCGTGTGTGTCAGAGTAGAACTGTGCTCCATAGAGTTTTCAGTGGCTGGTTTTTCAGAAGTAGATTGCCAGGCCTTTCCTCCAAGGTGCCTCTGGGAGGACTCAAGCTGCCAACTGGTTTTTAAATGGGTCCCGTGCTACACAATGCTATTGTTAGAATGACAGTAATTTATATTATAATCAGAGTGACATAATACATGGGCAGTTTAGGTTTCCTTCAGCTAACACGTTGGTGAGAATTCACGGTCTGTGAGCGGCGAGCTAGCATTATTTCAGAAAGGGCCACTCTCCTGACCCCTACAAATTCCTCAGTTATCCATCTCTACAACAACCAAAGCTTTGACATTAGCAGACTGAATTCAAATGGATTTTATTGGTAAAATGAGTTAATTTTTAATTAGCATAATAAATGTTAGAAATGAGATTTTATTGGTGAAACTATGCTATTCTAAAAATGTGGACTGGCTCAAGAAGTTTAGGGACACTTGCTTCCTATCTGTATATGAACAGATTATAAGATCTACCACATACATAATTAACTTACCATTAAGATGGTACCTGAGGCTTGATCTCAACCAGTCCAGCATTCAGTCCTTGGTTCAGGGGATTTCTGATTGAGTGTACCTCACCAAGGGCCCAGAACTCTGCCTTGGAATGTCACTGTCTGCCTTTAGTGCACCTTTTATACGAGGTGTGTTGGTGCACCTGAAAGGACGTAGATCTGAGGCTTCATTGAGCCCACGGAACAGGTCAGGCAAACTGTTTTGGCCTGCTTGCTAATAGTGTATGTTTGTTTAATCAGTGTATATGCAGAATTTAGTCTGAAACTTGCTTTCATTATAACTTGGTAGCAAAATTGTGCAGCAGTAGCTAATTCTCCTCACCTCAAACTTTATCCAAATTACTATGATTTAGTTCCTGCTTTGGAGCTAGTGATCTGCTTTGTGGAAAAGGAAACTTCTTATACATCACTTAATTCTTGTTCTACTTCTTCTGATCACTGTCATCTAGAGCAATTCTTAACCCTGGCTAGATTCTAAAGTCATCTCAGTGTCTTTTATATCACTGCCATGGACTCTGATATAATTGGCCAGAGTGGGGGTTAACCCATTGCCTTGGAGTTGGTTTTGACTCATAGTGACCCTATGGGGCAGAGTAGAACCACCCCAGCAGGGGTTAGGCATCGGTTTTTTTTTTAACAAGAGCCCCCACCCTTGCTGATTCTGCCCCGTGGTCAGGGTTGAGGATTAGAAGCCTAAATTCATAGTATGCTAGTGAGGTAGGAAAATAAGGTCTCTTAGTCTTGCAGTGCTTCCTAACCTTTTCACAACATGGCAGCCATGCGCAGGGCTAGTTTTGTGTATCTCACTGATTGACATGTAGACCAGGTAGCCTGGGTACTCTTTTTTTTTTTTTTTTTAACATACGTTTCTTTTTTTATTTTTATTGTGCTTTAAGTGAAAGTTTACAAATCAAGTCAGTCTCTTGTACAAAAACTTATATACACCTTGCCATGTACTCCTAGCTGCTCTCCCACAATGAGACAGACAGCACACCCCTCCTCTTCACCCTGCATTCCCTATGTCTATTCAGCCAGCTTCTGTCCCCATCTGTCTTCTCATCTCAACTCCAGACAGGAGCTGCCCACCTAGTCTCATGTGTCTACTTGAGCCACGAAGTTCACTCTTCACCAGTATCATTTTCTGCCTTATAGTCCATTCCGATCCCTGTCTAAAGAGTTGGCTTCGGGAATGGTTCCAGTTTGGGGCTAACGGAAGGTCGGAGGTCCATGACCTCCAGGGTCCCTCTAGTCTCAGTTAGACCATTAAATCTGGTCTTTTTATGAGAATTTGAGGTCTGCATCCTACTTTCCTCCAGCTCCATCAGGGATTCTCTGTTGGGTTCCCTGTCAGGGCAGTCATCAGTTGTAGCTGGACACCATCTAGTTCTTCCGGTCTCAGGCTGGTGTAGTCTCTGATTTATGTGGCTCTGTCTCTTGGGCTCGTATTTACTTTGTGTCTTCGGTCTTCTTCATTCTCCTTTGCTCCAGGTGTGTTGAGACCAATTGATGCATCTTAGATGCCCAGCTGCTGGCATTTAAGACCTAGCCTAGGGACTCTTGATATTGCCAGGTCAGTTGCCTCAAAAGCTGTAGGGAATCAATATCTTAGCACACTGCAAACCCATCCTGTCATGCTAGTTGGGCCACCCACCTTAGAGATCATCTCTTCTAATCTCTTTTATGAGGTTTTTTAAAAATAATATCACTAATAGATGGTCGATGGTCATCGGGCTTTTGCTTAAATATATTCCCATTCAATTTTTAGTAGGTGTGGTGTAGGCACCAGAAATCTGAACTTTTAATAAATAATGATTCTGATTATGATACTATAGTCTGAAAACCTATGATATATTATTCAAAGTGTTTTTAAGCTGAAAGGGACCACTCTCTATGCTGTTTGCTTTCCTTGCCCATTCCTATTATTTCTTCCCTCCCTCATCATCACTCAGATACTTGGATGAGAAAAATCTATTCACCTTCTTCTGTTTACCTCTGTCCACCTCTGTTTACTCTTGAAATATTTCAGGAGCTTCTGCCAGGTCCCCACTGACACATTTGTCACAAAATAATCTGGCATATAGTCAAGAGCCTGGACTTCAAAGCAGGCAGCCCTGGGTTTGATTCCCAGCCTTGCCCTGCCACTGAGAAGCTGTGTGACCTTAGACCAGTTACTTGGCCTCTCTACTCAGTTTCCTCATCTACAAAATGGCAATGATAACATTGCTTCTTAGAGTTGTGAGGATTAACGGCATTGTTGTGTAAAACACTTAGTACATTAGCCATGGTTATAACAATAGCAGGTTTTTTTTTTTGTTTTTTTAAAGCTGAAATCTGCTTCCTAGTAAATTCCACTCATTGACCCAAACTTTGTCTTCTGGAACAACATTGACTAAGTCTACCCTATTTGTCAAATGAAGAATTCTCCTGTATTTGAGGACAGCAGGTAATTCCTCTTGTAAGTTTCCTGTTCCTCAACCTGACCTTTTTCACTTCCTCAGTTGCCCCTTACTCCCGAAGTTTGCTTGCCAGGGCTGGGTGAGTTACCAGGGTGAGGCAGCACCTGGGACACACCTGTGTGACACTGAGAGTGAATGCCCCCTTAAATTATGCACACTAGGTCCCTCTCTCCTCCCTTATCCTGGTCGTGGCCCTGTTGCTTACCTTTTCCTGGTCTGAGCAGCAACTCCAAATGCGTAATTATGTAAAAAGGGTGGCTCCAATCTGATGCCATCAGTAGGCCTTAGGCTGTTGGGAACTTGCGCTGATAGAGATGAAGGGTTGAGACAGACAGGAGGCAAATCTGGCCATAACTCCTACTTAGTATCATAACACATGATTTCAGTGAAAATCTGGTGCTGAGGCAAGTCAACCTTTTCATCAAGTATCTGCTGGTAAAATAAGGTCCAAAGGCAGAGAGTCCTCCATTTTAGCAAGCTGGCTCAGCTTTGAAACCTGGACTCCTTTCTTCTTCTTTTTTTTTTAAACCAAGGATGAATTTGCTCCCAGAATAATGGCACGGTTGGTCATTCTTAGAGTGGGGGTGTGTGCAAACTTCCACCCACTTAGCTTAGTGGAAGGAGACACCTTGGACTCTTGAGTTTACTTTTTCTTACAGTTGTCATAGAGCCAAATCCTGCAGTTCTCAGAGGGCCGGAAGGACCTCTGCCTAAAGAGAGCTACAACACTATCAGCTAGTTGAATGCCAAACTAGTGAGCCTGAAAGCATGGCTCCGGTAATACAAGACAGTCATAGACTGCAGGGCCCTGATGGAAGTTCCCCTGGGAGCTATAACTTACTTGGTGACCTCCTTTCTTAAGAGCATTTCTCAGAATATGGTCCTCAGATCACCTGTATCAGAATTCCTTGAAGGTGCTTATTAAAGGCACATTCAAGACTACCCCCTTAAAGATTTTTATTTTAGTAGGTGGGGTATAGGCTCCAGAAGTCTGAACTGTTAACAAATAACTTACTGATTCTAATTCTGATGTCCACTACAGTTTGAAAACTTATGGTCTGTTATTCAAAGAGTTGTTAAACTGGGGAACCCTGGTGGCACAGTGGTTAAGAGCTTGGCTGCTAATCAAAAACTTGGCAGTTTGAATCTACCAGTCACCTCTTGGAAACTGGTAGTACTCTCTGTTCTATTTTCTTGCCTCACCTATTCCTTTTGTTTCTCCTCCCCTCCTCCCCCATCATCTGTCAGATACTGGATGAGAAAAATCTATTCACCTTCCTCTGTTTACTCCTGAAATATTTCCGACAGGCTTCCATTAGCTACCTGAGTTAGATTTCTTTAGGGAAGTTCATACGGTACTATAACTCCACCTTGGTTGTAAAGGGTCTCAGAGTTATTTAGTATTCAAATTATAAGATAATAAATTGTTATATGTGCCTCTAATTATCTGATTTTATTCTTGTACCATGCTCAATGTATTCTGGGGCCTAGAAAAAGAACAAGTTTTATTCTTAGGACATTAACAGAATACCTAGGCCAGATCGTAGTCTCCATTTTCTGGAAAAGATAGGTCACTAGGCATGGAGATGTGACCCTCCTCTACCTCCATTCACAATTTCCCTTCCTTAACTTAGAAGCTCCCCTTTGGGCTTTCAGCCCGTAATTGGGAGCCTGAAATACCTGAGGCAGCCCTGGAAGCTTTGTTCATTTAAGCTCTAGTGTTGATATTTCTGCTTTCCCACCCCTTTGAGCCCTGGCAAAAATCCCACAAAGATTTACAGTGTCATTCACGCACTTGCATTAGGTATTGACCAGCACAGAGTGCCCTGGAATTATCTCTTTTGTTCTATTAATAAGCCTATATTTGTATGTGCTCTTTCAGCTGCCAAATCACTGGCTTTTTCCCTATTGGATTTGGAAACAGTTAAAACTCCCAGACAAATTTACCCTACCCCTTAGTGGTGGCACCCTGGTTAAGAGCTTCGCTGCTAACCGAAGGTCAGCAGTTTGAATGCACTGCCCACTCTTTGGAAATCCTATGGGACAGTTCTATTCTATCCTATAGGGTCACTATGAATCGGAACTGACTTGATGGTAACGGGTTTGGTTTGTTTATTTTTAAAGTTAAATCAGAAGCTCTGGTAGTACAGTGGTTAAAGCGCTCAGCTGCTAACCACAGGTTGGTGGCTCAAACCTACCAGCTGCTCCAGCAGGAGAAAGATGTGCCATTCTGCTCCCATAAAGAATCAGCCTTGGAAACCCTATGAGACAGTTCTGCTCTGTCCTATAGGGTTGCTATGAGTCAGAATCAACTCGACAGCAGTGGGTTTGGTTTTTGGTTTAGTTAAATCAACACGTTAAGCTTGCATTCAATATTTTATATTTATTTCTATTAAACATCATCTTTTTTCCAGTTGTCTTAAATTTATCAAGATGTTTTTGAATTCCAATTTTATTATCTTATATATGAGCTATTTCTTTTAGTTGAATCAGCCACAACCTTGATCAACAGCCTTTTTTTTTTTTTTTGTCAAAGGCTTGGTTAAAATACTGAATAGGGTAGAACCAAGGGCAGAGCCTCATGATATGGCACTATAGACTTCACTCCAGGGTACCTCTGCATGATAGCAACAGTGTTTCAGCCAGGATTTAACAAAAGTGGATCACCAGTTTAATAGGTCAACACTCAATGAGTTTAGTTATTCATCTAGCTATAAATATACCTGACCCACATTTCTGACTCATATCATCTTATTTCTCTAACCTTTTCTCATTTCTCCAAGAATACCCCAGCGTACATTGTGAATTTAATCCCTAAGACCATACTACATTCATATACTTCTGGTTCACAAATGCAGGTCTATGAATTGATGGTGTGATAGCTCCTTCAGATTCACCTGGAGAGTTTTTTAAAATGACGCACCAGGAGATTCAGTTTCAGGAGATCTGGGATAAGGTGCAAGACTGTGGTCCTCAAAACTCTCTGGATGATTTTGATGCACAGTCAAGTTAGAAGGCCAGTGGGTAGTCTGTGGTTTCTCCTTGATTCAGCATCCAGTAACCGGAAGAAAAGAAGTATAGGTGACTAAGTTAATATTTTTTTATCTTAATGAACTCATGTAATCATCTTCTCTGCTAATTCCTCAGCTGCTTGAGTAACAGAGTATTTCTGTTCTACAATCATTTTCTCAATTATCTGTGACATAAAAGGTTTTGATAGTTTTCCGACATGTGTCATGACTACTACTAGAGGGGTCGTTGTTATTGTTAGGTGCCATCAAATCAGTCCCGACTCACAGTGACCCTGTGTAGAAAAGAGCAAAACACTGCCCAGTCCTGCGCCATCCTCACAATCGTTATGCTTAGCCCATTGTTGCAGCCACTGTGTCAGTCCATCTCATTGAGGGTCCTCCTCTTTTTCACTGACCCTGTCTCTACTTTACAAAGCAGGATGTCCTTTTCCAGGAACTGGCCCCTCCTGATAACATGTCCAAAGTATGTGAGATGAAGCCTCACCATCCTTGCTTCTATGGAGCATTCTGTCTGTACTTCTTCCAAGACAGATTTGTTCATTCTTCCTGCAGTCTGTGGTATATATTCAATGTTCTTCTGCAATGCCATAATTCAAAGACATCAATTCTTCTTTAGCCTTCCTTATTCACTGTCTGGCCTTTGCTTGCATATGAGGTAATTGAGAATACCTTGCTTGGATCAGGCGTACCTTAGTCTGAAAGTGACATCTTTGCTTTTCAATGCTTTAAAGAGGTCTTTTGCAGCAGATTTGCCCAATGTAATACATCGTTTGATTTCTTGACTGCTGCTTCCATGAGCGTTGATTGTGGATCCAAGTAAATGAAATCCTTGGCAACTTCAATCTTTTCTCTGTTTATTATGATGTTGCTTATTGGTCCAGTTGTAAGGATTTTTGTTTTCTTCTAGAAGGGTAATTGGAACTCTTTCTTATGTGGCATTACATCTAGTTTTGAAATATGTTGAGTTTTTTCCTTCATGGATTTTTTAATGACTATTGGAACACTTGTTATTAATTTTCTACAATTAAATTCCACAGGTCGGGATAATAGAGCACATTTTGGGAAACGTTTACATTAAACAAAGAAAATAATTTTATTTGATTCATACTATTGTGTGATTTGTTGACTCGGTCACAATAAAGTAGAATATGGTAGCAAATTTACTACTAAAACCACAACTCTGATAAATTCATATCATTTATACATTCCCCCAAAATATGGCAGAAGCCTGCTGGGCGTTTACTTCCAGAGGTGCTTAGGATTCCTAGTGTATTTCTTGGTACTTAGGACTGTTTATTTCAGATAATTTTCAGACTATGATACTATAGCCGAAGAGACCTAGCAAGCAATCTAATACTGAGTTTTGTTTTTTTTTTTAAGTTATGCTTTGGATTTCAGATTCGGAAGGGGCATTAATGATCTATTTTGGTGTTCATTTTTGTGAGATATGCTTTTCTCTAATTATACTTTTAATGAACGAAACTCACAGATACTTGAAATCTACAGATAGTAATGAGGAATTTTTTTAAAACGTATTATCAATCTTCTGCCTTAGTAAAATTTAACCAGAACTTTTAGCGAGTAGTGGTAATTTTAATTTCTCCTACTTGGAACAAAAACCAAGAGTCGGGGTTAAATATAAAGCATATTGCCAGCCATTTCCTGAATAGTCAACTTTCCTGTGCCAGGGATTTTGATTCTTTACCTCCATCAGGTGGTGCTGATGGAGAATTGCTTGTTGCAAATATGGAGGGCCCAGTTTGAAATTTATATGGGGTGCTTCAAAGCAGCGAGAGCTCCCAAACTTGGACCTATGTCTCTTCAAGCCGGTGTCGGTCACTTACAGAGTTAGCAATGCTTTATCCATGTATTCTAACTTGTGGATATTTCTAGGGAGTAGATGGGGGAGAGCTAGAAACCCTGACTACCATCCACTTCCTGCCATCTCCGTCAACTCATTCCCGTGCTAGTGACTTAAAATACCAACAGCGTAATTACTGCCTTCAAAGCAAATCAAAGCAAAACAAACCCAAAACAGCAAGCAAGCAAGAACGGCATATTAAAATTACAGGAAAGGAAAAGGAGATCATTCTCTTTTAAAGGTTGGGAATGCTTCTATTCGAAGTTAAATTCTTTATTTGAAAATTAAAATTTAATACCAACATCTAGTTTAAATGAAATAAAGTTTATACTTTTATGTCTGGATTCAGAGATGTAAAATTATGCAACCAAATATTTGGAAAGCATTTTGGAGACTTTATCCTTTATTTCAGTCAGAATTCCCAGTGAGTCTTCCTGGTTCTTTGATATAATGTATATGGAGCATAGCCATAATGGGTGTCTTTTTTGCTGTAGCCATAGCATTGTTCACCAGGCCTTTTCAGTGAGCAGTACTGTTTACATTACCAACACTTTCCATAGATTTATTACCTGTAAAATGAAAGTAAGTATAACTTTGGAGTTTGAACTCCGGATATTATCCTAACTGAAAACGTATACTGTGTTAACTACCAAAAAAAAAAAAAAAACCTGTTGCCTTCAAGTCGATTCTGACTCATATCAACCCTGTAGGACAGAGGAGAACTGCCCCATAGGGTTTCCAAGGAACGCCTGGTGGATTTGAACTGCCGACCTTTTGGTTAGCAGCCGTAGCTCTTAACCACTATGCCACCAGGGTTTCCATGTTAAATGCAGCAAAGAAAATTATGATTTATACTTATACTTATTTATATTTATACATATTTTAAAGATCACATACATAAGGGTCCAGGTTTTATCTTTTTGTGAGCAGTTTGAACGTTTTTAGTTATGTAAGCTATCTTGACTTGTTGGATATTATTCTACTACTTATGTTTTATAAAATGAGAGGATACTATAGTTCAACACCAATTTCAAGGTAACCCTGTTCTAAAAGGAGCCCCTGGGTGATGTGAGTGGTTAATGTGCTCAGCTGCTAATAGAAAGACTGGAGGTTTCAGTCCACCCAGAGGCACCTTGGAAGAAAGGCCTGGTGATTTACTTCCTAAAAATCAGCCATTGAAAACCCTACGGAACAGAGTTCTACTGTGACACACATGGGGTAGCCATGAGTCAGAGTCACTTGATAACAGTCGGTTATTGGTTACTGTTAAAGAATTTCAAATACTAATAACCACCTTGAAGATAGGAGCTATGTATTTTTCTAAGATTTGTTGACCATATTATCTGAAAGGACTGGCCATAGAATCATAGACAGTGAAAGCTGAAAGGGGCTGGGGGAATATAATTTGTGGGTTTTCATACTTCAGGTGGTGGAACAGCACAAGGCATGGGGATGTTTGTACAGTATCATCAAATATTGCTACATCATATAAACAAGAAATTATTTATGATTAGAAAATAGAACTATATTATATATGTTGTTGTGTGCTGTTGAGTCAGTTCTAACACTTAGTGACCCCATGTGACAGAGTAGAATTGCCCCATAGGGCTTCCTAGGCTGTAATCTTCACGGGAGCAGATTGCCAGATCTTTTCTCTGTGGAGCGGCTGATGAGTTTGAACTGCTGAACTTTTGGTTAGCAGTCAAGTGCTTAATCATTGTGTCACCAGGGTTCCTTCACAGTATAAAATTACACCCTCAGGTACATGTCGTCTACCCTGTGGAATTAAACATGATCATCTGTTTCTGAGATTTTCTGTTAATAACTGCTGGTTAAAGACACAGGTTGTTTTTGTAAAATTCTAGGCAATAGCAAGACCACAAAGGTTATGAATTTGTGAGGCTGCCAATAATAATAGTGGCAAGCAAAAAACTCATTCATTCAATTCATTATGTACTCTTAAGTTGTCAAACAATTAATATGATTAATATTTACTAAGAATATCAACTAGATTTTAATTAATATAGTGGTATTTTGTCCCACTAGCAAGTTAATTCTGCTTACTTGGCAGTTGACCTCTGAAGCAATCAATTGTAAAAAATGAGAATGGGAATGGAAATTTAGTCTTCGTGCAAGCATATTTTCCATTTTTGATAACTCAAGAGTGATAGCACTTTTACATCACGAACTTTCCCTTTCAGGTTTACCTGCCTTTACACATGTTCTGTTGAGGAGGCCCTAGGTGGTGCAGAAGGTTAATGTATTTGGCCACTAACTGAAAGGTTGGCAGTTCGAATCCACCCAGAGACTCCTCGAAAGAAAGGCCTGGTGATCTACTTCAGAAAAACCAGCCACTGAAAACCCTGGGGAGCACGGTTCTACTGTGACACACGTGGGGTTCCCATGAGTTGGAATTGATTCCCTGGCACCTGATTTAATATTCTTTTGGAATATCCTGGCGTTGTGAGCTGTCTCATCTCCGAAAAGAACTGTGAGCTCTTTAGATGGAGGAAAGGTGTATCGACTTTGTTGAAAAAACTTTGATTTCCTTTGTCCATTTGTTATCTCTATGGAGCTGGGAGAGGGCACTGATCACCCTGTCTTTTTCCTCTCTTACACTTTATGATATTAGTTAATCACCATTTTATTACACAAAATTCAGTCTAGCATTACTGGCTTGTTTATAGCTATATTCCACTTCCAATGCCCTTTCCTCAGACTATATCTTATTTACTTCCTCTCATCTCATTCCTTTTTGCTGTTTTCTCGGGCATCTGCTATGCCATTCTACAACCTCAGACGTTAGTGCTGTGTTCTGGTCTTTTTTTTAGCTTGCTGTTTATCCTTTTTATGACATTTAATATTGGTAAGACCTCTGAAAATATAGAGGTTACATATAAGATCTAGTTGGTGTGGTAGGCGGGTGTGATTTGCTCTATTTTGAGGTTGTAGTTCCCATATTGTTCAGAAATTTCTCATTGTTTAGTATGAGATTTGCAGTAGGGGAGAAGGTTGAGGATAAAAGGATGGCTTTCATCAGTTATGGTCCTTATTGATGAGTATGTGGGAGTACGTTTATAGGTAGACAGTCACCCTAGCTTCATGGACATTGTCTCCCCTGTGAGGCCTTCCCTTACTCTCCAAAGAGAGCTTATAAATTCTTCTGTGTATCCTCTGAACCTCCTATAGGTCTCACATTACTCCTGTTACCCTCCTCTATGTCTCTACTACTTGAGATGAAGGCTGTAGCTTACACAGATTAGCATGCCTGGGTACAGTGCCTGTAACATACCACAAAAAAAAAATCTCACTGCCATTGAGCTGATTCCAACTCATAGCAATCCTGTAGGACAGAGTAGAACTGCTCCATAGGGTTTCCAAGGAGCGGCTAGTGGATTCAAACATGCCGACCCCTTGGTTAACAGCCTGAGCTCTTAACCACTACACCACCAGGGCTCTGCCTGCAACATAGTAGGTGCTTAAGAAATGTTTGTTGAATGATGAATAAGTGATTGAATATCCATTTCATATTTTGTCTTGTCTGAGATCGTTGCCTTATTTCTTTGCTCTGCAGTGCCTATCATAATGTCAGGCATGTGGTAAATCTTCAGTAAACACTTGTTGAGTGACTGAAACAAATGCGTAAAGAATGTTTTTTTTTAAGTGTAGAGTGCCGGGGAAATTAATAATGGGATGGCAAAATGAATTTTAAGAATTTTTTCATGTTCCCCCAGCTGTTTCCAATCTGACCTGTGACTTTGAACAGAGACACTTTGTTTTTATTCCATTTGCGAAATACTTATTATGGTGCTTACTCAGATTGTGCTTCTTGAGAACGAAGGCAATGCCCCATGAATAGAAGATACTGCTTAATAATGAGGTGATTTGTATATGAGTAAGAACAGGGCTTACATTAAAGATCCTAAGATAAAACACTATGATCATGAGACCTCCCAGTTAAAAGCAAAGCATGACATAACTGATCGTGTGTGACGCATGTACCTTAAGCACTCTCATGAATGGGCTTACTCTTCAGAGCCTCATCTTTTAGCCCTTCTCTACACATCATCCATTCCTGGATAAGAGAAGAGTTGTAATGCAGTTTCCTATTTCACTAACAGGTTTGTGTCTATTTCCTGGGTATAATGGTCCCTAAAAAGAACCATTTACAATGCATGCATTTATGCATCCTGAATGAGCAAAAGAACAACAGATTGACCTTTAAAATCATGATGTCCTTTACATTATGTGAACAATGACACTGCAGCTTTTTTCTGCTATTTTAAATTATTTGGCATAGACTACCGAAAGCCTACCTCGTCGGGCAGTATAGTACAGTAGAGTTGTATAGGGCTAGTTTAATTTTGGATCAAGTGGGTAATTCTTAAATTTCAGTCCCAATCCTCAATGGACTGCAGCAAGGACTCTTCATGTGTCTTCTTTAACAGCAGTACAGAAAGGACATTGTTCTGTGGCTCCATTGCTAAAGAAACATCACTGTTATGTGAGGAGACAAAGCCCCTGGCTGTTTCTCCACCACAGAGGAATACACTAGCTTCCTTTGTTAAAGAGGAATGTTGCCCAGGTCTCACCAGCTGCTTAAAAGCACATACATGATGGAGTTTGGGAGATTGGATTGCACTGTCTATGCGGGTTAAATTACATGGGTTTAAGAATGTCCTTCTTGGCCAAATTAGGAGCAATGCTTGATTTGCAGCATTTGTTGCATGTCTTTGAAAAGCCACAGCTATTTCAGTCCCAAATTATTGATCAGAAAATCACGTGAAACCAAAAAGCCAAACCCATTGCTCAGGACTTGATTCTGACTCATAGCGACCTATAGAAAACAAAATGAAGGCATGGCCAACTCGTGATAGGTCAGTGGCATTATAATATCATGGGAGAAACAGCTCAAGGGGAAAATCTTCATGTACAATTTTTGGTTATTTGGGGCAGGAACCACTTTTCTCAATGTTTGAGAGGAGCTTAAAGGGCCAGGAAGAAGTTACAAACGTCAACTGTCTTGGGACCAGATCCACCCTTGTGGAAGCCATTGGTTTGGTTCACACAGTATTTTTTGAAAATGCAAGTCAGCATTTAAAAATTGGAGATTTTGTGTGCAAATCCACATTTCTTGTTTCTTTTGCACATCCTGATGGCTGGTGGCCCTGTACCTACAAGCCTGCATGACAGCCCTCAGGTAGAGTGAGCCATATTGCTTCCATTAGATCAGGCTTATGCTCCCCAGGTCACCAGGGTCCCCACCTCTTCCTGTTGTCTCTCTGACACTGAGACCAGTGTCTGCTGCGGTTTATCATCATCTCGTGCTTTTTTTTTTTTTTTAATTGTTATAGTAGAGAAACATTTCTCTGTATCTCTATGTTTCTCATATAGGAAAACAAAGGTGGTCTTTTTGCTCACGTCTGCCATTTCTTACTCTCATTATCTACCTGGCTTCTTCTGAGTTTGGGATTCTGGCGTAGGTCAATCTATAGTTTGCAGTATGGGAATTGTAGTATAAGTTGGGATTGCAACTCCTGGTGAATTTTCAAATTTCTTCTAACTAGTTTGAAGAAAAGAAATCATAGTATAAAACCCCATTCCAACCCACTCCTGTCAAGTCAGTTCTGACTCATAATGACTCTATGGGATAGAATATAACTTCCCCATAGGGTTTCCAAAACTGTAAATCTTTATGGAAACAGACTGCCACATCTTTCTCCCATGGGGTCGTTAGTGGGTTCAAACCACCAAATCTTTCAGTTAATGGCCAAGTGCTTTAACCACTGTGCCACCAGGGTTCCTCTATGTTAGCATAGACAATTTAAATTTTATGCAAACCAGAACTTAATATTAGCTAACATTTGGAAGGCTGGGCATTATACCATGTGGCTTCCAATATATAGTTCTGACAACCGTGTGAAAGATGATGATGCTGATGATGATGATGATGATGAAGACTGATATTTAATAATCACTCATTCAGTGCCAGACAATGCTGTAAACATTTTACGTATGTTATCTCATTTAATCCTCAACAGCCAAATGAGTTATTATCCCCATTTTCCAGTAAGAAACTTATTTAGGGCTGTATAAGTATGGATAGATATAGCCCAAATTTGAAAGTAGGCAGCCTGGCCTCAGATCCCAACGTTCTATTGTCATCTTCTAGGTATTATTATTGTTGCTGTTGTTGTTATTCAAGTGAGGGAACATCCCGTAGAGGAGTTAACATCACATAGGTATTAAATGGTAGAGGTAGGCCTAAAATGTAAGTCTATTGACTCCAAAGCCTCATCCTTTATACTAAACTACATTTCTTGATTTTTCAGGAAGTAATCTAAAATTAATTTTTACTAGGAAACATGGCGTATTTTTAAATGGAGAATTGAAAAGAATTTCTCAAAAAATGGAAAATGCTTTTAGGTCAATGGGTATCAGTTAGGTTCCAAATAAATATAGAAACTGAACCAGCCTGACAAGAAAGGGAGGAGACGCGTTCTGAACGTTCCACTTCTGGTCATATTGGGTGGAGGTGTGTATGTAAAATTTAGCTTTCTAGAATACCCTGCTGAATAAAACTATTTACTTCACCTATAAAAATGTGGAGATGTTTTATAACATTATGTTCCTGCTATAGTGAGTTATAATGAAAAACAAGTAGTTTGTTGCTCAGTGGTCTCAGAAATAAGATACACAATCTCATTAATTAATGAATAGTATATAAAACATTATGAATAATAATGTCTGCATGCTAAGCCCTTGCATGCCACAGGCACTGTATAAGGTGTTTTCCATAAATTATCACTAATTCTTACAATCACTCAGATTCACAGGGATTATTTCTCCATTTCCAGATGAGGAAAATGAAGGTTAAAGAAGATGTGACTTGCTCAAAAACACATCAATTAAATTATGGAAGATGGAGTCACACTCTGGCCTTGAAGGCCATGTCCTTTCCACTATTCTGTGCCATCATTATACTCTGTGCACAAAAATTATCAAATTTATTCATTTACTATTGATTTCATCTTCTGTAAAATTAGCTAATAGTAGTATTTACTTTTGGGGTTATTGTGAGACTTAAATTACATAAATCATATAATGGACATAAATCACTTAACGCCATTTTGGCATAGAGCAAATGCCAAGTACTGTTAATTTTTGTTAAGTATTGTGTTGGCCATGTGCCAGGACCTGGGGACATAGAGGTGAAAAAGATATTGTATCATCCCTCAACAGGCTTATAAGTAGGTGTAATTCGGGTAAGAGGGAGGGCAGAAATTTTATAAATAATTGCAATGCAGTGTAATAAATGCAGTAGCAGACCTGGATTCAAAGGTAGAATGATAGCACAAAGGGTCAGTTGGCCATTCCCCCTGTGAGGGGGTAAGAAAGCCGTCATTTATTTGACAACCCAGAGCCTCTCTTGAGTGGCTGAAGATGCGATACTGTAGAAAGATCTTTATGCAAGTTAACTTTTTTTTTTAAAAAGTCATTTTAGTTCTTTTCAAAAAACACATTAAACAGATGAGAACTTTTCTATAAATAAAGTGTAAGCGGTATGCAGCAAGGGGTTAAATTGTGGTATTGCATCTGGAGAGAGAAACAGAGCAGAGCCTGAGCTAACCCTGGACCTCCACCGCAATCAGGTAGGTGGGGGGAAAGAAAAGTCACTACTCACGAGGGAAATGTACAAAAATGTTCTGCACCCAAAGTAAAGCCTTTCTTTGGCAATCGCAGGAATCTGCAGCCTGTCTGCTTGTTCCCTACCCTGTTGACATGCCCCACCCATTTTGTATACAGAGCCTTCCCTTTCAGGGGAGCAGCTTGCTGGGGAAACACAGTGGTATAACTACTAGAGGCATTGAAGATTCCTGGGTGGTGCAAATGATTTGCACTTGACAACTAACCTAAACGTCATCAGTTCAAACCTGCTCAACTGGGCCATGGAAGAAAGACCTGGTGATCTGCTTCTGTAAAGGATTACAGCCAAGAACACCTATAGGGCACAATTCTACTCTGTCATCATAAGTCAGAGTCAACTGCAGCAGGTTTTCTTTTTTTAGAGGCAGTGATGACAGGTATTTATGCTAACTATTCTAGTCTTTCATTTATAATAATGGACCTATAATAGACCACAAGAATTTTGAAGAAAGCTAATTACATGAAAGAGAGGGACCAAGATGAACAAAGCAAACAACTGACCCAAAGGGAAGAGAGATAATGTAGGAAATAAAAGATGTTAAGAATGAAACTTGTATTAGTATCTTCAGAGAGATTCAAAAGGCTATTGCATCTGTAAGCCAAGAATGGGCTGCCACAAAAATGAGCAACTGGGGAACAAGAAAAGTTTAAAATTTAGAGATTTTAATTTAGATATTAAAAATATAATTGTTTTTAAAAATATTAATAAGAGGGCAAAAATAGCTGAAGACTAAATTAGGTATCTGGAATATACAGCCAAGTAATTCTCCTACAGCACAGAACAAAAAGAGAGCAAGATAAATTAATAGTTAGAGGATAGAGCTAAAGAATGCAACATTTGTCTTACAGGGATTTCAAAGGAGAGAAAACAGAATGGTTGGAAGGGGATAATAAGATAAAAATCCAATTTCAGAAGAGAATAAACAGAATGAAGGGGAAAAATAATAAATAATAGGACATGGTTTCCCTGAGATGAAGGATGACCTGGTTCTTCAGAATAAAAACACTCATTGAATGCTAAGCCATTAAAAGCAAAAATAAAAGGCACATACCTAGACCTATACTGCTGAAATTCCAGAACTCCAAGGCAAAAAAGAAAATCTTAAAACTTTCCAGAGAAGAAACAAAACAAGCAAATTGATTATCTGTAAAGGGATGAGAATAATATTAGCATTAAACTTTTGCAGTGTTGAATATCCAAAGGCAATGAAACAGTATCTTAAAATTTTAGAAATAATTTAAAGCTAGAATTTTGTAAAAATACAAACTATTACTTAAGGTTAAAACAAAATAAAGATATTTTCAGACCTACAGTATTCAGAGAATTTATGTCTATACACCTTTTCTGAATAAAATCTTTAGGATTTACTCCAGTAAATTGAAAAAAAAAATTTTTTTCAAGAATAGTGACAGCATAAGTTATGAGATGTTAATAAGCCAATAGATATTATAGTTCAGTGTAAATAACTTGAAATTGTATCTTTGAAACTTAATGCAACTGTTAAGATTTTTTTTTTTTTAAATTGGGAAGATAATAAAAAATGGTAATTATCTGGAACTAAAATTGCAGATTATTTCAATGAAACATTGGGGGAAGAGAATCTTATTTGGAAATAGTAAATTATAGTTTCTGGTTAATTTCCAAAGTGGAAAGAAAAGTTTAATTATATATGTATAGTTTTATTACAAGGGTATCCAGTAAGAGAACAAATTTAGAATATAAAACTCTCCAGTAATTAAAGGAGAAACAAGAACAACAAAAATTTGGTCACTGTACGTAAAGAAAAGAAAGCAAAAAATCATAATAGAAAACAGAAAAAAGATGACAGTAAAAAAACCATATCACATAACACGTGGGCTACTACAATAAATGAAAATGAGCTAAAATCTTACATTCGAAGACAGAGACTATCTAAATGAGTTAAAAATAATCTCCTGAATAAAGCATTCAAGTATATGCTATTTACAACAGGTGCACCAAAAAAAGAAGAGCAAATACACAATTTTGATATAGAGGTTCAGGTAAAAATTATTACAGGCAAATTACAACAAAAAGAAAACAAATACCATTTTAATATAAAACTAAATGGAGTTTTGGGCAAAAAGTATTAAACTGAACACAGTATTGATCAGCTACAAAATCCACTAAGAGGGTATAATGTATATGAGTCTTTGTGCACCAAACAGAAAACATTGGAATGAATCAAATCTATTGAAATGAAAACCAAACCAAAACTAAACCTCTTGCCATTGAGTCAATTCTGACTCCTAGGGACCCTATAGGACACGGTAGAACTGACCCATAGGGTTTCCGAGACTATAATCTTTACAGGAACAGACTGCCACATCTATCTCCCAGGGAGTGGCTGAGCACTTAACCACTGTATCACCAGGGCTCCTCCTGTTGGACGTATAAGAAGAAATTGACCAAAACAGTGTTAGAAGAGTGACTTGTCTCAGAAATCTCTGTTGTAATAACTTACATGCCTCACTCTGAAACCACAAAACTGAGTTCTTTTGTTAATTCCATTTAATTTTCACTTTATATTAACATTCCTCTGCTACTCTTTTTCTGCACTCGATCCTAAATGACCCACAAAAATGCATACTTTAGGGCCTTTTTTTTTTTTGCAGGGGCGTCTTCCAAGGTGTCACAGTCAAAAGGACCCTATTAGGTCTGTGGTTTAGAGTGAAGTAGGTAAAGTTATCTTGCTAAAGTGCTAAGGGATATCATTTTTCTGAAGGCAGCACGCAATCCTCTCACCAGTATGCCATGTAATCCTTGAGTACGACTTTAGTAGTATTGATTTCACACACACTTATGGTTGAGTGTAGCCTTAATGACCATCTCATAATCATTTCAGACCAAGCATGCAGCTCAGCACCATAGGTTTTGGCTCCAGCTACCACTAGCTGTCTATCTTCAAGCATGTCACTTAATTCTCTGAGTCTCAATTAACTTGTCCTTGAAATAAGGAAATTGTGCTAGAATCAACAATCGTTAAGCCCTTCCTTCCTCTAAAGTTTAATATTTCTACTGTATGATTTTTACTCATATTTTTATCTCTCCTTTTCTAAAACCCAATATTGACAGAAACATTTCTGAGGTATATTACATGGAATATGAAAATTGACTTTCTGGCCTTTTATATTTGCCAGATCTTTGGAAGAAAACAGTAATAAAATATTTGAGGGAGTGGTAGTTGGTGTAGCTAATTGAGAAAACAGGTGTTATCCTCAAGTTTCTCAGGTTTGTTTGGTATACCCTTTGTGTTTAAGTATCAACAATGCTGAGTTCATAGTTGGCGCTAGGCGAATGTTTCTTGAGTATGTGATTTGGTGCTCCCCTTATAATTGTGGCTTCTTCTTCCTTATTTAGCTGCACTACAGGCACTAAAGAGAAAGAAGAGGTTTGAGAAGCAGCTAACTCAGATTGATGGCACACTGTCCACCATTGAGTTCCAGAGAGAAGCCCTGGAAAACTCACACACCAACACCGAGGTGCTAAGGAACATGGGCTTGGCAGCAAAAGCAATGAAAGCAGTTCATGAAAACATGTGAGTGACTTTGGTCTTCCTTCTGAGTCATAAATTCCCTTGATGTTGAGAAGAGCTGTTGGAGCTCCCTGATGATTTTTACAGGAATGAGATTATTCATTTGAGGCTCTTTGACATGTTGAAATGGAATGCTCTGTCAGAGAAAGATTAGAGATTATAATGGCAAAAACAAAGCTATAGTGGCTTCAGAAAGGACATAAAAGATATTTTGCTCTTAATGTTTCTAAGCTGCCTCACTATTGCCTGAAACTCCACTTGTAAATACTTTCATTTCCTGATTTTGAATTAAATGTAATCATCTGGGGGTTTTAGGGTGAGGGTTTTAGAACTATAGAATAGTGGTGGCCAAACTTTTGTGCAAATCAGAATCACCTAGAGAGCCAATAGAACACAGAAGCCCAAGCTCCTTAAAGCAGGATAGAGCCTGGGGCTTTTTGTTTTTAACCCAGTTTCCCAGGTAATTTTAATACTAACCAATGTTTGAGAACCACTAATTTAGAATAATAGTTATTACCTTATTGCCAAGGCTTTGGGACTCAGATTTTCTGGGTTATAATCCCAGCTCCACTGCTCACTGTCCCTTGGGCAGGTTACTTTGCCTGTCTGTGATTCAGTTTCCTTATCATACTTATCTCATATGGTATTGTGAGATTCAGTGAGATACTAGATTTAATGCACTTAGCATATTGCCTGGCACAAAGAAAGCAATCAATAATCAATATTCATCATGTAGTGGGGCTGGTGGTGATTTGCTTTACATTCACGTTGGGAAATAAATGCCTGCGACCTGATCCTTCCTCGAGACTGGACATGGACATGCTAGTGGAGTCTGGGACAGGGATGCACGAGGGCACTGAGTGTCTGAGGGATATAGAGAAGAAGTCATAGGATGGAAAAGGTGGAAAAAGGGAGGCTAGAGTCAATGAAGACAATTTTTGCTAGCTTTTTCTTGCCTTGATAATTCATTAACAATCAGTTGCCATTTTGACATCTTCAGAAAGATCATTGTACTCATTATCTGAGTCAGAATCCTCTAATGTTGCTGTAAGCTGGATGTTAAAATGTATTACAAAACCCATAACCTTAACAGCTTAACAGCGTCATCCCGTGGTGTTCCTTTTGGGAAAATCTACTCCTGGCCTCAAGTTTTAGTCATACTTTTCTCATACGTCTTTTTATAAATATATTCATTGTATATTCATTAGAAGCAGCAGTAAGGGTTGGAAATGAGAGGTGGTAGTAGGGTGGTAAAAGTATTCTTTTTGATTACCAAAAACAAACCCATTGCTGTCAAGTTGATTCTGACTCATACCGACCCTATTGGACAGAGTAGAATTGCCCCATAGAGTTTCCAAGGAGAGGCTGGTGGATTCGAACTGCTGACCTTTTAGTTAGCAGCCATAGCTCTTAATCACTGCACCACCAGGGCTCCATTCTTTTCGATTACCATGTGAATATATGTCAAAACACTCAGCTTTTACCTTGAATAGAGTGGGAAACTTGAAAAAGATTAATTCCACTGGGAATCAAAATAATGAGGAATATTGTCACTTCTCTTATATCCTGTCAATGGTTTTTCCTAGTTTCAGAGCTGGAAGAATAATTCAGAGACAGTGTCTTAGTCATCTAGTGGTGCTGTAACAGAAATACCACAAGTGGATGGCTTTAACAAAGAGAAATTTATTTTCTCACAGTCTAGTAGGCTAGAAGTCCAAATTCAGGGCATCAGCTCTAGGGGAAGGCACATATTTTGGGGGGACACAATTTAAAAATTCATATCCTTGCCACACAAGTAAAAATATTCACACTATCATGTCATAGCAAAAGCCTTAAATTAACTTCAAGTCCAGACTCCAAAAATTCTTTTTCATCTGTGAAATCTGGCAGGACAGGCACAAGCTAGACGTTTCCATTACAAATAGGAGAAATTGGAGGGAAAGAAGGCGTAACAGGCACCAAGCAAGTCAGCAGAGCACATTACATTAGCTCTGAAGGCTTTGCAAATAATCCTCTGTTTTCTGAGACCATTTACACCATGGCCTTGCCCTTCAGACCCTAGGTATTGACCATACTCTCCAAATTCTGAGTGGAGACCCCTCGGCTCTGGGCTTCAGCTCCACCTTCCAGGCTCACTGGGTTGGCAACTCTGCACCCTCGGCTTTAGGTGCACCATTCTCCTAGTCCCTCTGAGTGGTGTCTCCACCCTTAGAAATACCAGAGGCCATGGCTCCACCCTTTGAAACCTCAGAAGTTGAGGCCATACCTTTTGAGACTGAGGCAGCTTAGCTTCCTGTGTTCCTTGTCTCTTCAACTTCTGCTTCCTGGTTCCTTGGCCTCTCAGCCCCTTGGGCCTCACACCCACATCTGCCCTGCTGCGGCACGTGTTCCAAAACTCTGTAGCTCCACTGGAAAGTGCCAGGAAGCCTCCTGTGCACGAGCACTCAGCTCTCTCCCTCCATGGGTTGGCTCCAGTGCTGTCTGGGCCTGGTCTCCTGGCTCTGCTGCTACCAGCTCGCTACTGGTTTGCTGCTGGTGCCTGTCCTCTACTGCTGTTTCTCGCCATCCGTAACTTCTCCGGTGTTAACAGTTCTCCTCACTTCCTTTTGAGTCTTCTACCCATTTACAGTTTCAAAACTGCTTCTACATTTTAGGTATCTGTTAGAGCAGCACCCCACTTCCAGTACCAAATTCTGTCTTGGTCATCTAGTGTTGCCATAACAGAAATACCACAACTGAATGGCTTTAACAAAGAAAATTTGTTTTCTCACAGTCTAGTAGGCTAGAAGTCCAAATTCAGGGCATCAGATCTAGGGGAAGGCTTTCCCTGTCTATCAGTTTGGGAGGAAGGTCCATGTCATTAATCTTCCCCTGAACTAGGAGCTTCTTTGTGCAGGAACTCCAGGTCCAAAGGATGGGCTCTGCTCCCAGCACTGGTTTCTCGGTGGTGTGAGGTCTCCAACTCTGCTTGCTTCCCTTTCCTTTTATTTCTTGTAAGATAAAGTGTGGTGCAGGCCACATCCCAGGGAAACTCCGTTTTTTGGATCAGGCATGTGACCTGACCAAGGGTGTAACATCCCACCCTAATCCTCTTTAACCACAGGCAGAGATTATGATTTATAACACATAGGAAAATTACAAAATGGAGGACAACCACACAATATTGGGAATCATGGCCTACCCCAGTTGATACATATTTTGGGGGGAGACAGACAGGTTACTGTAGAAGCAGTTCAGATACTGGTATTTAAATACTGTCAGCCTTCACTGGTGCTTACGGGCCAGTGGGGCTTAGGTGCTAGAAACTGTCTTTGTTGTAGTTGCCCACGCTGGGCCTGTGGCTATCTGGATTCCTTTGCTGCATTGCTGATTCTTCTCAGAGCTTCGTAGGCCTAATCCTGCTCTCATTAGTAATCTCCTAGAGCATCATCAGCTATGGGAAAGCCCCCAGGAGACAGAATCTCAGAGCTACTAGGCATTCCATGAAATAGATCTCCAGTTTCAGAGTTTAGCTCTACAAAAGGCCTCTGTCAGATAGTGGTTACCGAGAGCTGCCATAGCTTACCTTAGTCATGGTGGTCCTTGGTGGTCCATGGCACCATTTCCTGGAAAGTTGGTATGCAACAGCATATAATTTAAATTTGGCATATTCCTTACTGGACAAGACTTCAAAATATGACACAAATACTATGCTTTCCAGTGACTTGCAGATGTAGTGGCTATCTATGTAATATTTACAATAGATATGTATAGGATTCTTCCTTTTTTTAAAAATATAAATCAGCACCGGGAATTTTTGTTATCCTACTTAAGGAGCTAAGAATGTAAAATTGACTCTTTTTCATACAGGATTATATCTGAATTCATAATTTTAAGTTAAAATTCTAAAATGTTTCAACAAAATATCATTTTCCAGGGATGTAAATAAAATAGATGATTTGATGCAAGAGATCACAGAGCAACAGGATATTGCCCAAGAAATCTCAGAAGCATTTTCTCAACGGGTTGGATTTGGCGATAACTTTGATGAGGTGGGTAACACGGTATAAAGAATGCTGTATCTGTGGCTATAATTAAGGGTAGTTTCCCACCATATATAGCAGACAGGCTGCCTTCTTCCTTAAAGAATTAACTAATAAAAGACATTTGATAGAAGTGTACTTCTCTAAGAGAAAAATGAAGTGTTGTTAACTCTGATTTAAAGAAAAGATTAATATAGTTTGGCAAACAGCCTCCTAATTAAGTTTTCAGCTATTAAGGAAAAAGCAGTGTGTGATTATGTGAAGTCAGTGACTTTAAATGGTTGAAGCCTGAATAGCCCCATTATGAGGACTCAAGTGCTTGTACATCTGGGCAAAACAAAACAGATTGTGTCATTCTGCAAGGAAGAGACATACCATGCTCTATAGCTATTAAATTAGAGGTTAGGCTGCTTTTGTTTATTACTCAGGCTATGAAACAAAATAAATGTGGAGTGGCATTATTAATATACACATTCCATTTAGATTAATCAGTCCAATAATATAGGGTATAATTATAATGGTGGTGTCTGCACCGTGAATTTCAATTGTTCTGCTCAAAGCACTCACAAGTAGGATTAGTCCACAATTTGAAACATTTCCAATTATCAGATTAGCAGGGCAAAGAATCTGACTTCCTGTATCTATATAGTATTTAAAATGACACATCTAACAAGTAAGATATGGTTTCATGGAGTCTTAGAAAATAATAATTGTGTGTCAACAATTTACTTAAATGGTGTATATCAGGGGTCGGCAAAATATGGCTTGTGTGCCAAATTTTTCCTGTTTTTGTATGGCCTGTGAGCTAAGAATGATTTTTACATTTTTAAAGGGTTGTTGAAAACAATAGCAACAACAACAAAGAAGGTTATGTGTCAGAGACCGTATGTGGCCCACAAAGCCGAAAATATTACTACCTGGCTCTTTACAGAAAAAGTTTGCCAACTCCTGGTGTAGATATGGTAGAAAGGGCTTTGGGCTAAGCATGAAGACATCTGGTTCTACCATTTATTAGTAAGGTTTTTGTAAGTCCCTTTACTTTTTTTACCCTGAGTTTTCTCATCTATTAAATGAAAATTACTGAATCATTGGATTATCTCTAAAGTTCATTAAATTCTAAAATTCTCTTATTATAAGTGTTTGGTACCTGAAGGCTGAAAATGATGGAGGAGGTGATAATTCAGTTGTCCTCATATTTTCTAAAGAAAATATAAATATCTTCTAATGCAATTAATAACTATCAAGCATTATTGGCAATTTTGGGTACACACTCTGAGTAGGAAATCTTCCTGTTCTTCCATTACTATAAAAAAAACAAACAAAAAAATATTTACTGTATTTGTACTTAATTGTTTTGTGAGAACAAAAAGGCGTTCAGAGTAGTGGTTCTGATGTCGTTTTATTCATACTGGAAACACATCTACACTGACCGTAATATTTCACATGGCCCAACTCCCACACACCAAACCAAAAACCACACCTGTTGCCGTAGAGTCGATTCCAACTCATAGCGACCTGTAGGACAGAGTAGAGCTGCCCCACAGGGTTTCCATGGAGTGGCTGATGAATTCAAACTGCCAACCTTATGGTTAGAAGCCAAGCTTTTAACCACTGCGCCCTCAGAGCTCCATCCCACATACCATCATGTTTTATTTCCTTTTCATGAGGTAAATTTGGTTTTTTACCTGGAGAGTGAAAGGCTTTATTTAGGATTATACAGCTTGTTAGTTACAGAATAAAAATTAGAATTCAGGTCTTATGAAGAGTTAGTTCTTAAGTTTCATTTTTTAATAATTTTTATTGTGCTTTAAGTGAAAGTTTACAAATCAAGTCAGTCTCTCACATTAAAACTCATATACACCTTGCTACATATTCCCAATTACTCTCCCCCCACATAAGACAGCCCACTCCCTCCTTCCACTCTCCCTTTTCCTGACCATTTTGCCAGCTTCTAAGCCCCTCTACCCTCCCATTTCCCCTCCAGGCAGGAGATGCCAACATAGTTTCAAGTGTCCACCTGAACCAAGTAGCTCACGCCTCACCAGCATTCCTCTCCAACCCATTGTCCAGTCCAATCCATGTCTGACGAGTTGGCTTCAGGGATGGTTCCTGTCGTGGGCCAACAGAAGGTCTGGGGGCCATGATCACCAGGGTCCTTCTAGTCTTAGATCATTAAGTCTGGTCTTTTTATGAGAATTTGGGGTCTGCATCCCAGTGTTCTCCTGCTCCCTCAGGGGTTCTCTGTTGTGTTCCCTATCAGGGCAGTCATCGGTTGTGGCCGGGCACCATTTAGTTCTTCTGGTCTCAGGATGATGTAGTCTCTGGTTCATGTAGCCCTTTTTGTCTCATGAGGTAAATTTAATAGAAGCCAGACAATTTTTTAGCTTGCTGCACATCTGAGACCAGTTGACTTGATAAAATGTTGTGGTTGGCATAAGTTTCTTGCCCCATAGTATCATTAGCCTCACTTTAATATAGGATAATTATTTATGTGCCTCTTTCCCAAATTCGAGCATGAGATTCTTGAATTCAGGGACTGTCCAACTTTGTATTCCTTGCACTGAGTGCAATACCTGGTAAGGCATCAGCTCTCAATTTTTTGTTGAGTGATGAATGAATGAATGAAGAATCTACTTGGTTGAATGTAAGAGTGGCCAGGTAACTTGTAATCCTGATAATGTCAGAATTTCAGTGATGACAAATTTAGTTTCAACTCCCAACCTCTAACAGGGGATAAAGAGTCATGGAGCCAGTAAGATCGGCACTGTCTCAGGTCATGTCAAATCTGTCATAAGGTGACTTATATGCAGGGCTTCAAACTGGTTTATTCTGGTTTGACTCCTGCTGAGAATTTGCATTTCCACCCCCAGATATACTCAATCAGATCCTACTTTTTAACAAGATCCCCAGGTGATTCTTATGTATACTTGGGGGATCTTGTTAAAATGTAGATTCTGATTCAATATATCTGGGGTGGAAATGCAAGGTCTCAGCAGGGAGTTGAACTGGGATGAACCAGTTAGAAGTCCTGGAATGAACCAGTTCAAATCTTTGCTTATACCCTTAAGATCTCAAACTCGTTTCCCTCCTTAAAATTTGGGACAGAAGATAGTTCAGGATTAATCCATACTCCGTGGGATTAGAGCTAAAAGAAGAACATGCAGTGCATCTACCTTTAGTTGAAGTTTTCTCAACCCAAGCACACAGCACAATTTATACTGGCTTCGGAGATATAAAAGAACCATGGCATAACTACTTTCTGTGAACTATGCTATTTACATACCTGTTTCTGATTCATTTTTAATAGCATTAGCCCAAATAAAAATATTTATTTCTTTCAAAGACATTGAGACTGTGTCACAAATTCTTCATATTCAACAGGAGAAAAGATAAATTGGAAATACAACAGGCAAGGTGTAAATTTCCTAGAAACTGTGGAGGTTACATATTCAGCTAACAGAAATTACTTGCATGACTGTTTACTGAAGTATTATAAGATTAACTGCAACAAATTTGCACAACCCAAAATATTCATTTTTTAATCATTGTTCAATGTTGCAAAAAGACTTAGTTTTAAAATAAATATTCCATTTCACTGGGTTCTCACATATCAATTGGGTAGCAGATGTTCTCGTTATTGTGTTTGAGGAAACTCACTTCTTGAAACGTTAACTCCGTAATTCTTCCCTTTTCCTGTGTTCAGGATGAGTTGATGGCAGAACTTGAAGAATTGGAGCAGGAGGAATTAAACAAGAAGATGAGAAATATCCGACTTCCAAATGTGCCCTCTTCCTCCCTCCCAGCACAGCCAGATAGACTGCCAGCCATGTCCTCCACTGCACATAGATCCCGAGCAGGTCTGTTACCCAACTCAACTACCTGTGGCCGGACAGTTACCTAAAATAACAGCCAAGCTCTTCCCTTTTAGCACTTATTTTTGATTCTATAAAAATACACATTTTTATTCATAGTACATTCCTGTTTTCTCTGTTGAAAGTATGAATGACACCAATTACTAATTTGTATCCATTTTATGTTTCAGCATCTTCCAGGAGGACAAAAGAAGAGGATGATGATATCAAGCACTTGGCAGCTTGGGCTACTTAAACTAGAATGGAATTTTTTTTGACACTTAATGAAATATACATAAAACATATAAATAAATTGCCAAGTTTAGAAGTTAACAAAGGTACTGTTTTATATCCACACTGAACCATTAATTGTAATTTAAAGCTTAAAAAAGTGGTGATGTGTGGACATAGAATCAGAGGCGGCAGCACCTGGAAGGATCTATCCATACTGAATGGCAGGAGCCTTGTCCACTACTGAGTTTCTAATCTTAGAAATACGTACAGACAGTGAATATACAAATATATACTGGTTCTCAATATATACTTGTTGAAAGAAAACTGAATTCTACTAACATATAAGGCATACAACAGTTTATAAGCCGTTTAAGGGTGACACCTTCAGGATTGTGGGGCAAACTAACTTCCTTTTTGAAGTGAATGCAAGTTTGTTGTGTTTTTCCATTTTTGAAGAGATATAGCCCATGGTAAATGTAAATACATAGTGTCACTTTTGGGAGAGACTTCTTGCAGGATAGTCTTGTGTGAGTCTATACATAAATAGTTTCGTTAGAGTTTTGCAGTTTAAAATCTTAAAGGCGCTTTAATTGACATTTATTATGCCAATTAAGCTTGAAATGGGGCAATGGATGCATTTCCCAAAATGTCTGAAAGCACTAACAGCCTATATTGCTGAGCGAGGCTCTCCTGGGTGTAATTTAGCCACTTAGGGAGCTGCGTTAACACTCCCAGGCCATTATGGTGATGTTAAGCTTCAGCGCACTAAATGTGTGAGTCTTCGTTCTTTTCTGTTTTGTGCTCTCTCTTACACTTTACAGAATATTCCCTATAAATATATTAAAAAATGTAGGCAATTAAAAGTGTATCTTGAATAAAATTTTGGCCATAATTATTTTTAAATGAAAATTAATTACAAAAATATTTGTGTATATAATGACCAGTAGCATTATACAAAATGTTCTAGTATTTTCTACATATTTGTATATATGCTTAGCAACGTAGTGGTATGGAAAGAGCACTAAACCTGGAAGTAAGAGTCCTGGATTCCAGTCCCTGCTCTGCCACTGCTAAGACAATGTGACTTTAGGCATTTTACAAACTCTGAGACTTTGTTTTCTCAATGGGAAATCTAAGGCTTGGACTTGGTGATCTCTAAGGGTTCCATCCTGCCATAGGCCTCTTGCATATGCTGCTCTCCTTGGCAGTCTTCCCACCCTCCATAACACATACCAATTCTCGTGTATTCTTTAAATCTTAGTTCAAATGTCCCTTCTTTTGGGAATCTTTCCCTGATTGCCCAGGCTAACTCAGGTATCACCATTATATGATTTCATAGTATTCTGCTTTTCTTTGTACCATTTATCATGGTTACATATTTACTGATCTACTTTAATTATTGTTGATATTCCCTGCTAGACTGTGAAAACCACTAGGGTCCCTCATATAGTAATCCTGAGGGTATCTCTTTTAGTTCTTTATCCCCAGTACTCAGCACATTTCCTCCTATACAGTAGGCATTTAGTAAATATTTGTTAAACACATGATTATTTTAGTATCTTTTCGGACCTGATGGAATAATAGGAACTAGATTTACCTTCCTGCCTTCAAACAACTATAAAGCTGGACCAGATATATGCAACAATATTTTCCGGTTATTGAACAACAGGCAGTGCTGGACTGTGATTCCTGAGAAAAGGGAAACAAAAGAACTGAGCCCTTCCAGTGCCCCAGTTTACTGCCTGCACAAGAAAGGAGAGCTCAATCAGAGCCTGGAAGTCTTGCTGAGTTAAAGAAAATTTGTGGGGAAGAGTCCTAGAAAGGAAGCAACTGCAGAGAGAAAGAATTCTGGAGATTTGCTGATGAGTCCCCTCAAGTCTTTGGCTGAGAACTGATCTGCCTATGTATATGAGAGAACCACTAAGACTGGGAAGAACTATCAGAAAGAAGTAGGCAGCGCAATCCCCAGAGCTTCCACAGGGCTAGATAGTTTGCATTCTTACCAGCCAGACTGGAAAGACCTACCACACAGGACACTGCCTTGAGTCCTCAGGAGGGTTTTTCCTTAGTAATTTATGCCTAGATTGAAGACTATTTTGGACCACCCTAAAAAGCTTAAAAACAAGGATCAAATGATTCTAAGTAACTTAACTGCATTCCAGAACAAAGCCCAAAACTATTTAATGGAATATAAAACAATCAAATCAGTGGAAATAGCAACAACCAAAAAAAACCCAAGCACCCAATAACATCAAATTCACAAAGTCTGGCATCCAATAAAAATTTTTCAGATATTCAAAGAAGCAGGAAAACACAACCTATGACCACAAGGAAAAACAACCAACATAAGTGGACTCAGAAATGATATAGATGAGAGAGTTTTGAACACAAGTCTATTAAAACAGCTATTATACTCCATATGTTCATGAAAATAGAGAAAATCATGATCAGGATGAAGAGATAAACAGAAAATATTTTTAAAAGACCCAAATAGAAATACTAAAAAAAAAAAAAATTTGCTGTCCAGTTGATTTCAACTCACAGCAACCCTGTATGACAAGAGTAGAACTGCCCCATAGGTTTCCAGGGAGCGGCTGATGAATTCCAACTGCTGACCTTTTGGTTAGCACTTGAATGCTTAACCATTGCACTACCAGACTCCGTCCTCTTAACAGTCATCCAGTATTCCCTGATGAGAGACTGAGCTCTGAAATGGTGTCTAAATTGGCCTTTCAGGAGGTAGCTGGCTTTAACACTGGTGCCTTCGTGAATTTAGAATTTGAGCTACAGCATGGCTTTCATTCACAGCTTCCTCTCCCACTTCTCCCCACCCTGTTACCTACCCAGTCTGTCTGAGTACTACAGTTATCTGTATGGTGGGCTGCTTAGTATGGTCCCACTGCTCACTCTTGCTCTGTTTAGGTGTTATTTTTGTTTTTTTAGTTTTTTCTCTCTCTGTGTTTTATTTAGAGTGGTTTAAATTGCTATGTCTTCAAGTTCACTAGTCTTTTCTTCTGCAGTGTTTAATCTGCTGTTAATCCCATACCCATTGCCATCGAGTCTATTCCTACTCAGAGACCCAAAAGGAAAGAGTAGAAGTGCCCCACGGGGTTTTCAAGGCTGTAATCTTTATGGAAGCAGATTGCCACATCTTTCTCCTGAGGAGTGGCTGGTAGATTTGAACTCCTGAACTCTTAACCAGTGCACCACCAGGGCTCATATACTAGAGATGAAAATACACTATCTGAAATTTAAAAAATTAATGTAGTTGTTGGGATTAACAGGCGTTTTGGCAGTACAATGTTTAAGTTCTTGGCTGCTAACTGAAAGGTCAGCAGTTCAAACCCATCAGTCCTAAAACTGTAGTACTCAGACTGGGTAGGTAGGGTGGGAGGTGTGTGAGAGAGGAAACAAGACAGAAAAAAAATTTGAAGAAATAATGGTCCCCATATTTCCAAATTTGATGAAAACTATAAACCCACAGTTTGTTGAAGCTCAATAATCCTCAAGCAGAAATTTTTATATCTTTCAATAACAAAAGTTACTGTGGAATGCTAAAATGTTAAAACCTTGCGAATGAGACCTGAGAGACATTTGAATGTCTCCCCTCCCCTCGTTAAACACACATGCATAGCCTACTCAGAGCTGCGCTATCAAAACAATATCCATTAGCCACATGGAATGAGCACTTAAATGTGGCTAGTACAACTGAGGAGTTGAATTTTTAATTTTATCTAACTTTAAATTTAAAAGCTAACTAGATTCAGTTATTGGAAAAGTTTATGTTTGGAACAACATGGATCTACTGTTCCAAGTGTAAAATTTAGTTAGTTTTTTAATATATAGACCTGGAAACCCTGGTGGTGTAGTGGTTAAGTGCTACAGCTGCTAACCAAAGGGTAAGCAGTTCACATCCACCAGGCGCTCCTTGGAAACACTATGGGGCAGTTCTACTCTGTCCTGTAGGGTCGCTATGAGTCGGAATTGACTTGATGGCAGTGGGTGTGTGGTGTGGGTATATACAGGCCAAATATTGCTGGTGTAAATTTGCATCTGAACTGAGATATGTTCTAAGTGTAAAATACATGTTGGATTTCAAAGACTTCTCATGAAAAATAGAATGTACACTATCTCATTAATAATTTTTATATTGATTACAAGTTGAAGTGATATTTATTTTGGATGTATTGGATTAAATAAAATGTATGATTAAAATTTATTTCACCTCTTTTTACTTTTTCTTAATGTGGCTGCTGGGATATTTACCTTTACATATTTATATATTCCTATTGGTTAGTGCTGGGCAAGACCAACTTATTATCAGTGCATGTATAAATAATCCATGACTTGAAGTATTAAACTGTTGAAGTTTAAAAATTAAAAAAAATGTGCAAAAGGTGATATTTTAATTTGAAAAGAAATTAAAAATACTTTGAAATACAATCATAATGCTGCCCCTTTGTTAACAGTAAGGAAAGAGAACAACAAATGAGAGAGAAGTTGTAAATGTAAATCACCTTAAACTGAAGAGGTATTAAAAAGAATAAAGGTATTAATAAGTCATCTAAAGGTGTTGCTAGCAAGTCATCCTTAGAATGGGAAAATATTTATTTGAGAGTTATAAATTCTAGAAAGCTTGCTGAAACTGGTCTTACTACCTTATAGCAGCATCTTACTGGTGGACCTCACCTTGGTTTTGTTATTTTTAAATGAAATGTTCTGTATCTTAGTCAGGGGTTGCTGTTTTTTTTTTCCTTTTTGCTTGTAAGAAACATATTCAAGGTAGTTTAGAAGACAAAGTTGGATATGTAGGAGGCGATATAGATAGCTCTCAGAATCAAAGGAAAAGCTGAAAACACAAATCTTAGGAAGGGTGGAAACCAGAGAGCCTCAGATCTGAGGGATTCCTTCTGAGTAGCAAGTTGTATGGAAAAGCAGACTACCATCATTTTGAGCAAACTGTCTTCCTTGAAACTCTGGTGGCATAGTGGTTAAGTGGTACAGCTGCTAACCAAAAGTTTGGCAGTTCGAATTCAACAGGTGCTCCTTGGAAACCCTGTGGGGCAGTGCTACTCTGTCCTGTAGGGCCACTGTGAGTCAGAATTGACTCCACAGCAATGGGTTTGGTTTTTTTTTTTTTGGTCTTCCTCCTCAAGAGTCAGATTCTTTCTGCTCTTGTCTATCCTCAAAGCAACAGAGGCACTTTAAGTAAAAATTATCACCATCCGTCATGTGCTATCTGTGTGCCAACTAAGTGCAAATGGTCTTATGCAATATTTCATTTAGTTCCCAAAACATGGCTACGAAGTAGGTATTAATATAGCCAACCAGTTGCTATTGAGTTGACTGTGACTCAAAGCTACCCTATGTGTGTCAGAGTAGAACTGTGCTCCACAGGGTTTTCAAGGACTGATTTTTCAGGAGTACCTTACCAGGCCTTTCTTCCAAGAAGCCTCTGGGTGGACTTGAACTTCCAACTGTTTGGTTAGCAGCCAAGTGTGTCAACCATTTGCACCACCCAGAGAGCCAGGTGTTAATATTCCCTTGCCATCCAGTCAATTCCAACTCATAGTGACCCTATAAGACAGAATAGAACTGCCCCCTAGGGTTTTCAAGACTGTAATCTTTAGGGAAGCAGACTGCCACACTTTTCTCCCGTGGAGCAGCTGATGGATTCGAACTGCAGACCATTTGGTTAGCGACCAAGTGCTGTAACCACTGCACCACTGGGGCTCCAAAAAAACAAACAAATAAAACAAGCCTTTTGCCATCAAGTTGATTCCAACTCACAGCAACTCTACGGGACAGAGCAGACCTGACCTGTAGGGTTTCCAAGAGTGGCTGGTGGATTCGAACTGCCGGCTTTCTAGTTAGCAGCTGAGCTCTTAACCACTGCACTACCAGGGCTCCAGGTATTAATATAGTAGGTATTAATCAATACACATTAATCAATAGACAATGGAAACTCTACAGAGCAGTTCTATTCTGTCCTATAGGGTTGCTATGAGTCGGAATCGGCTTGACAGCAGTGGGGTAATCAATATAAATAGCCATTAATAACACTATTAAAAGTGGCTCAGAGAGGCCACACAATTGCTAAATGGTAGGCCCACTGAATATAAGTCTTCTTGAGTCCAAAACTCATATCCTTAAAAATGAATCCAGGTCTTCTTGAGTCCAAAACCCATATCTCTGCTAGTACAAAATGACCCAGACATAAAATCCGTAACAGTTCAGACCAGTAGAACCCAAGGAAGAACCGCTCTTTTCCTTTCCTGGGCGGTAGAGGGCAGCAGAGAGCCAGCAGGCCCATCATAGCCAGGAAATGGACAGTGAGAGGAGTATTTCTTACAGTGATTCTCCTAGAAGGTTATTTTAATTTGAACAACGCACATTTAGGTAGGCATAAAACTGTATAAAGAGCTTCAGGGAAACGGGGCCAGACTGACAGTTTTAAAGGAGAACATTCTTCCCAATTGCAAAGAAAGAGAGCAAATTCCAACCAAAAAGTTTATACCAGTAACAGTTCAAACATTATAAGCGAAGCCTCCATTTGAGAAGTTAGCTCTTCTCTAGGATAGTTCTTAGTCAAGATCTAAGAGTTCAAGATCACGCTTTAAAGTTAAGATTTAATAGAATTTAAACTGTTTTTACTCTGGTTCCTTTCCAGAAGATGTTTGTTGGCCAAATGTATAGCACTGCCATGTCGAAAGGCTTCAGACGGTTTCATTTCTTAAAGTCATCCAGTGAAGATTTTAAAGTGCAGGAAGCTAAACCTTGTGACAGGGACACCCCAGATGGCCCCAAATCATTATGCACTTGCTAGCTCCGTCTCTTTTCTTAAAATGTTTTGCTTTTCAACAGCTTTGATGGTATTTAGTAATATAACATAAGTACAAGTTGGGTTGAGTTTAGAGAGTGAAATGCAATTAGTAAAATTTGGGGTTTCTAGGAATATTTGTAAATAAAACAAAGCCTTAGGGAAACAATCTTAATAAAACAAGACTTAGAGAAATATTTGCATACTGTTTAAAATAATTAGACTTACCATTTATTGACTTACTCCTGAAATCATGAACTTTAAATGAAATTTGATTGTCTTCATGGTAATATGTTAGATTTTGAGGCTCTAGTCCACCTAGTGGCACCTTGGAAGAAAGACCTGGCAATCTACTTCCAAAAACCAGCCATTAAAAACGCTAAGGAGCACAGTTCTATGCTGACATACATGGGGTTGCCATGAATCAGGGTCAACTTGACAGCAACTGGAAAGAGAATGAAGGTCAAGTGGAAGAGAGCTGGCTAACATCAGATGATACAAATGGCAACTGAAGAGAAGTTGGAGAAATAGTAAAACATCTGGGAGGTTTTCTAGCTTCTCAGGTATACTTTGACAAATGGAAAAATGTCCCATTTCCAGTCAGTTAAGCAGTTTTCTATTTCTTAAATTCTTTGTACAAAGTCACTTCTCTCAAGATGTCAAAATCCTCCTTGAAAGGGAATATATGGGGTAAAGAGTAGAAACTGTATTTTTCCAAAATAAGATGACAAACGTTATCAAAAACTCCATTTTCAGAAAACTAGCTAATGTTAAACAGAAAAAATGCAGCTAAAAAAAGAAGGAAAGTTTTTATAAAGGGATAAAGAGTGTGGGCACAGAATTATTAAAACCAGTTATAAAAAACTCATTTCAACACTATTTGGCATCCTAGTGAAAAACAGATAAAATAATAGAAATAAATACATGAAAAATTTTGAATTCCAAGTGCTTTTTAGCACTTCGGATATAAAAACGACTAACGCAATAATCAATTTGTTGTTTCTGCCTTATGGAGTAAAGGGGAAAATTCACTAAAATACCCAATAGAAAATGAAAAAAACGCCTATTTAGGTATTTGAAACCTAAATGGTCTGACTCAGCTCACTCCAGATGGCACACTCTCTTGGATGAGAGAGTCACTTAAGATAAATATCCCTGGGATAGACCTCATTTTGGTCAGACAAACCCACAAAACAGCATCCAGTTATGGGTCCTTGGGGTTTTCAATTTGCGGCATCCCTGGCACCTCCCTTGGTAGTTTTTTTTCCTCTATAGAATGAGATGGAAAACCTGGTGGTGTAAGTGCTAGGGCTGCTAACCAAAGGGTTGGCAGTTCGAATCCACCAGGCGCTCCTTGGAAACTCTATGGGGCAGTTCTACTCTGCCGAATGGGGTCGCTATGAGTGGGAATCGACTCGACGGCACTGGGTTTGGTTTTTGTTTTATAGGATGAGATGTTCTAAGCGCTACTGCTCATCGTTCCCGCTAGGCGGCACTCTAAGCTCGTCGTAACTAAGTGCCAACTAAAATCTGCTGCAGGCAACTCCATTTGTGGGAAATTGATTAACAGTTTGGATTTTATTAATTGAAACTTTAGAGCTGAAAATGTTCTTTACATAAAAACTAGACAACAAGGCAGGCCATATGGCTTAACTGAGCCTGAAAGGATGTGGTCTTTGGAAACCTCGTTCTTGCTTCATTTCATTCTCCTGTGCATCATTGCAGAAGGCAAGGCTGCCAGTGACAACATGGTTGCTATGAAACTTGGGCTGACCGTTGGCCCTCTCTTCCCTGAGTACAGGTAGCCTGGGACTGTGGTAACTGGGAAATGTTTTGGTCTACTGGGTAGCCGACTGCTTCTCAAGGAATTTATAAGACCCAAGCAATCTTGTTCAGCCACGTACAGTAGAGATAACTTCTCTAACAAGCAGCCTCACAGGCAATCAGTTTTCACCCCTTACTGGCAGGTAAGATGCAGGACTGCTTGATTGCAGCAGTGCCTGCAGGGACTCACACAGCAGTTAATTAAGGGAAGCAGCTCTTCTTACTTATGATGTCCTGGCCTTGCGTTAAGTGTTCCACATTCTTCCTTGCATTTAATCCCCACAGGAGTCCTCTGAGGTAAGCGTGATTGTCTCTTCTTTTATAAATGAGAAGATGCAAGCTCCGAGAGCTTTGTTGTAGCTTGTCAGTGGTAGTGTAGGAATTGGGCTGTGTATTAGTTTTCTCTTGCTGCCCTAACATATTGTACAAATTTGGTGACTTAAGCTGACGCTAGTTTATTATCTTACAGTTCCGTAGCTCAGAAGTCCAACAGGGGTCTCACTGAGCTAAAATCAAGGTGTTGACAGGCCTATGTTCCCCAGGGGAGAGTCTGTTTCCTTGGCTTTTCCAGCTTCTGGAGGCTACCTGCATTCCTTGGCTCACAGCCCCCTTCTTCCAGCTTCAAAGCTAGCAATGTTGCAGCTCTTGGGCTCTTCCGTTGTCATATCTTTCTCTGACCATGTCAGGAAATGTTCTCTGCATTTAAAGACCCATTCGATTAGGTGGGGCCCATCCGAACAACCCAGAACAATCTTTCCATCTCAGGGTCCTTAACTTTACTACATTTGCAAAATCCCTTTTGCCGTGTAAGGCAGTGTATTTACACTTTCTGGAGATTAGGATGTGAACATCTTTGGGAGGTCATTATTCTGCACACCACAAGCAGGGAAGCTTAAGCAGACTGTCGTAGTTTGTTCATGAGGAAGTGATTCTGTTCAATATTTTGATTTTACATGAACATGGAGACAAGGTGTAAGATTTATTTCTTGTTAGTAACTAAACTATCTAAGTAACCTGCACGGTAACTCTCAGAAGCCTAGTTAAACAGGATTATGCAATATTCATTTTTTAAATTCCTACTATCATATTAGAGGGTGGGCATGCAATTGTAAAAAAATAGGGTCTTCTTTCAACACAGTTGAGTAAAAAGAAGTATATAAACAAATAAGTGTAATAAAGGAATATCAGTGCTATGACAGAAACTTGCACTAAAGAGAGTTCCATCGAGGGAAAGGCTTAATTTTCCAGTTGGATCACTTGGAAAACACAAAAGAAGTTTAAAATAATATTTGACAAGTTCTAACCCAACCATTTACTTACTCACTGTGTTCATTTAACTTCTTACTTATATGCCTTTGTGACAAAGAGGAATAAACTTCCCTGTTGTTGTTGATGTTATTAGGTGCCACAGAATCAGTTCTAACTCATAGCAACCCTATGTACAACAGAACAAAACATTCCCCAGTCCTGCACCATCCTCACAATCATTGCTATGTTGGAGCCCATTGTTGCAGCCATGTGCCAATCTATCTCATTGAGGATCTTCCTCTTTTTCACTGACCCTCTACTTTTTCAAGTATGATGTCCTTCTCCAGGGACTGGTTATTCTTGATAACATGTCCAAAGAATGTGAGACAAAGTCTCACCATCCTCACTTCTAAGGAGTAGTCTGATTGTACTTCTTTCAGGACAGAATCGTTCATTCCTCTGGCAATCCATGGCATGTTCAACATTCTTCTCCAACACCATAATTCAAATGCACCAGTTCTCTGGTGTTCCTTATTAATTGTCCAGCTTTTGAAGAGATTGAAAATACCGTGGTTTGGGTCAGGTGCACCTTAGTCCTCAAAGTGATATCATTGCTTTTTAACACTTTAAAGAGGTATTTTGCAGAAGATTTGCCCAATGCAATATGTTCTTTGATTTCTTGACTTCTTGATTTCTGCTTCCATGGGCATTGATTGTGGATCCCAGTAAAACGAAATCCTGGACAACTTCAATCTTTTCTCCATTTATCATGATGATGCTTACTGGTCTATGTGTGAGGATTTTTGTTTCCTTTATATTGAGGTGTAATCCATATTGAAGGCTGTAGTCTTTGATCTTCATCAATAAGTGCATTAAGTCCTCTTCACTTTCAGCAAACAAGGTTGTGTCACCTGCATATCATAGGTTGTTAATGACTCTTTCTCCAATCCTAATTCGGCGTTCTTCTTCATATAGTCCAGTCTTTTGGATTATCGCTCAGCGTACAGCCCTGGTAGCACAGTGGTTAAGCACTCAGCTGCTAACCAAAAGGTCTGCAATTCAAACCCACCAGCTGCTTTATGGGAGAAAGATGTGACAGCCTGCTTCCATAAAGGTTACAGCCTTGAAAATCTTATGGGGCAGTTCTACTCTGCCTATAAGGTTGCTATGAGTCAGAACTGACTTGATGGTAATGGGTTAAACCTTCCCTATAACTTATTTATCCATTTTAAACTTTCATAACCTTTGAATACAATTGTGAATATTGGACATCTGTTCTGCACTGAGTTGGAAGGAATCTCTGCAGATTGGTAAGAGGGCAGCAAGTTCAACTTCCTGTTTGCCACCTCTAGGATAGGGAAACAGCTCCTAAGTCAAGACTCATTTACTAATATAAGTCATGGGCTACCCGTGATGTGCATCTCTGTGTCGGTACCTATTGGGTTCTTTCAGCGTATTCAACGGAGACCAGAAAGTCCTCACAGGGCAGTGAATGGACTGGCCACTTCAGCCTTCTCCCAAATTCTAGCATAGAGAAGAGGAAGAGCATTTGGTTCAGCCCCACTGCTTCTGATTCTCAGAAGTGGAGGCCATGAGCCTTCTCCACAAACCAGTATTGGAATCAAGCGTAGATTCTGGGGACAGAGGTGGAGGTGAAAGGGACGAGACCTTTTTATAAGGGGCTATGATTTCTCCAAGGGAAGATGTGAGATTTTGTTTCACCCTATCTTCTTCCTATGTCTGAAGAAGTTTCCACACTAAACTCTGCTGATTTGTCCTTTAATTTCAGGTCTTACTCCAACCCATCCCAGAGCATGTTGAATAGCTATAACACTTAGGGAGACAGCTCATTCCAGGGAATTAGGATAACTCTTCATCCAGACGCAGTGGGGCCTGTGTGTACACTAACGGAATTGACACCGACAGCAAATTTCCAGGATCTCAGGAAGGTAGGTATGATGTCTGCAGCTTCCTCAAGCTGCAGGTTGTTGATCCTGGGTTGATGGTATTAAAATGTGACTCTTGACCCTTCTTCACTAATTTGCTTTGTCAAGCTAAGCCCAAGAGATAGAACTGGAACCCCGAATCAGGGATAAGATTGAGAATAATTCCTCCACTGGCTGTACTAAAGTTGTAATTCACAGATATTGCCTATGATTTATTATTTATGAAATCTTGGCTCATATAACCCAAGGCAGGAGAGATTCATAATGAAATAAAGGAGCATTAGGCTGGGAGCCGAAGAACCTTGTTCTTCATTTTGCTCTGTCACTCGCTCATTGTCTATAGGCTAAGAAGTTCATGTAACCTCTCTGGCTTAGAGGTTTTATCTGTAAAACAAGGGGGTGGGGGAGGTTTGGAGCAGAAGACTTGAAGGGCTCTTCTAGGCATAAGCATTCTAGGATTTGAATCTAGCATGGTAGTCTGTCTGCAAGCTGCCGCCCTACGATGACTACAGGTGGTTGCAATTGCCTTATAGGAATGGTATGTTTGTATGGAAGGGGTTTGTGCCCTGAAGGTCACTTTGGATCAGTTACTTTCCAAAGTACTTCTAGTTATAAGAGAGCCCCTAGATCCATATTACCTCTAAGTAGTTTATGGAGCCCTGGGACGCAGTGGTTAAGAGCTACAGTTGCTAACCAAAAGGTTGGAAATTTGAATCCACTAGCTGTTCCTTGGAAACCCTATGGGGCAGTTCTACTCTGTCCTATATAGGGTTGCTATGAGTCGGAACCAACTCAACAGTACATGACAGCAACAACATGTGACTTGGGGCTAAAAATTCTCAAATACTTTATTTTTCAATGTCATTTACAATATTGGTCACAATCCATTCATATGCCACAAATATCTATTGAGCTCCTGCTGTGTATATTCCAGGTATTATGACATGATAATAATAAATGTCCTTGGGTGTTACAAACGATTTGCACTCTACTATTAAAAGAGTGATAGTTTGAACCCACTCAGTGTTACCATGGAAGAAAGGCCTGGTGATCTGCTTCTGTAAAAGATTACAGTCAAGAAAACCCTGTGGAACTCAGTTCTACTCTGTAACACATGGGCTTGCCATGAGTTGAAATTGACTCGATGACAGCAGGGCATGCAGTGCTAGGCACTGAAGGGCTGCTTATAGTCTAATATGGTAGATCGGCTTAAAGCAAATACTTACAACTTAAGGTGGTAAGTGCTCTACCAGAGGAATGTACAAGATGTTATAGGCCTAACTAACTTTCTGGGTATTCCAGTGGGACTATCACATGCAGAGCTGGGACATAGCGAGTCTGGAGCTTAGGAGTCATAGTGGGGTTTGGTTGGTAGAGGAGATTGGAGATGTAGCTGGTCATCAAGGGCCTTGTTCATTGCTGTATACCCAGCACAGGCCAACCACATGCCCTACCACACAGTAGGTGGTCAATAATATTTGCTGATTAAATGCATGAATGTATACAGATTACAGGAAACCCTGGTGGTGTAGTGGTTAAGAGCCAGCTACAGCTGTGAACCAAAAGATCAACAGGTCAAATCCACCAGGAGCTCCTTGGAAACTCTATGGGGGCAGTTCTACACTGTCCCTTAGGGTAACTATGAGTTGGAATCCACTTGATGGCAATGGGTTATACAGATTACAAAGTGTTCGGTAATTGAGAGCCATGCCAAAGATGTTTCTGAGATCTTTCGGTAGACAGAATTCAAGACCAGCATAGATTACGTTTCTATTGTCGTCATTTTCCCAGAAACTCCATGGACATGAACAGGAATTTCAGCAAATACAGCTATAATTGAAGGATCTTCTTATTTACATATCACAAAATTCAATTAACTTCCTCACACTGTGTTCTCTTCTTTGGCAGAAGTTAGTGAAAAAGAGTAGAATAAAGTTACTCAAATAATGTTTGCTTTCAAAAAATTTTAATAGTGGAATTCCATATGCAATTGGGGGATCAACTGAAGTTCAAAGACACTCTATGCTTAGTCATGGTGACCATTCTGTACCTTGAAAATACATTTAGGAAGTGACTTCCATATCAGCTTCTTATGCTTTGATAGGACACTAAATCAATATTATTTCTCTGACATATTTGAAAGGTAAGAAGGAGCCAAAAGAAAAATGTTTCCAAGAAGAAGTTTAAGGAAATCTGATATCTGATCACAAATAAATCAAATTTCTTTAAAAACTTCCCTATTCCTTTCATGCACTTACATTGGAAATTTCATTTTAATTTTCAGTGTTAATAAAACACTTTGTAGGCATCACTAGATTTATTGGAAAGATTAGGAGCAGAAAATTGAGATTTCACTAGTTAAGTTTTGATGTTGTTCTTCTACAGAAAGAAAATGTAGAGAGAATGATATGTGGGCAAGTTCTGAGGTGAGAGTGTTTGGAACGTTTAATGAACTGAAAAAGGCTAGTATGGCTAGTGAATGAAAGGAAGAGTGATAGGAGTGAGAGTGAAGAACCAAACAAAAGCTGTTGCCGTGGAGTCAATTCCGACTCATATTGACCCTATAGGACAGAGTAGAACTGCCTCATAGGGTTTCCAAGAACAGCCTGGTGGATTTGAACTGCTGACCTTTTGGTTAACAATTGAAGCTCTTAACCACCACACCACCAGGGTTTTCAAGGGTGAAGAGGTGAGATCCAATTTACCGTCAACGTGGGTGCACTAAAGTATATTTCCAAGAAAATATCTGTTTGAAGAGTGATTCCACCATCACCGGGTAAGACTGTAAAATGTAGGAATACTGATAATTCGGCATTGCAGATAGCTTTGTTTTCTTCTCCTAAGACTTCAGGCTGAGTTCTTACCTTTTTCTAATACAGGTTAATGGTGCTATAAGTGGAGTCTAAGATGGTGGGTGGGCTTGCGAGGATAAATACCTGGCTGGCACACATCTTTACAACAGCGCACTGCCTCACTTAGCACCTGTACAATGTCCATGCTGACTTGGGGCTATCTTGCTTTTCGAACCACAGAGGATTCCAAGCTCTCTGCAGAACGCTTTACCTACCCTTTCACTTTTACTTCTTTCAACACACACGTGGATGGGAACTATTATTATCCCCGTTTTAAATTAGCACTGAGGCTCAAAGATGCAAAGTCATTTGATCTGCTTGGCAAAAAGCAGAGCCCGAACTGAAGTCTGTCCAATTTGATAGTTTTTTTTTTTTTTTAGGTTGGTCTGACATAATTCTTTTCTTTTATTTATTTATTCTTTTTTTTTTTAATAGTGCTTTAGGCTTTAGGTGAAAGTTTACAAAGCAAATTACTTTCTCATTAAACAATTAACACAAAAATTGTTTCGTGACACTGGTTGCCAACCCCATGATGTGTCCATACTCTCTCCTTCTCCAACTTGGGTTCCCTGTTTCCACTCATCCAGTTTTCCTGTCCCTTCTGCTTTTTCATCTTTGCATTTGGGCAGGTGTGCTCATTTACTCTAGGTTATATGATTGAACTATGAAGCATGTTCTCATGTGTGTGATTGTTTGTCCTACAGGCCAATCTAATCTTTGTGATTTTTTTAAAATTTTTATTAAGCTTCAAGTGAACATTTACCATTCCAATCAGTCTGTCACATGTAGGTTTACATACATCTTACTCCCTTCTCCCACTTGCTCTCCCCCTATTGAGTCAGCCCTTACAGTCTCTCGTTTCGTGCCAATTTTGCCATCTTCCCTCTCTCTCTATCTTCCCATCCCCCCTCTAGTCAAGAGTTGCCAACACACTCTCCCGTGTCCACCTGATTTAATTAGCTCACTCTTCATCAGTATCTCTCTCCCCCTCACTGACCAGTCCTTTTCATGCCTGATGATTTGTCTTCGGGGATGGTTCCTGTCCTGTGCCATCAGAAGTTCTGGGGAGCATTGTCTCTGGGATTCCTCTAGTCGCAATCATACCATTAGGTGTGGTCTTTTAATGAGAATTTAGGGTCTGCATCCCATTGGTCTCCTGCTCCCTCAGGAGTTGTCTGTTGTGTTCCCTGACAGGGCAGACATCGATTGTGGCCGGGCACCAACTAGTTCTTCTGGTCTCAGGATATTGTAGGTCTCTGGTTCAAGTGGCCCTTTCTGTCTCTTGGGTTCTTAGTTGTCGTGTGACCTTGGTGTTCTTCCTTTGCCTTTGCTCCCAGTGGGTTGAGACCAATTAATGTATTTTAGATGGCTGCTTGTTGGCATTTAGGACCCCAGGTGCCACAATTCAAAGTGGGATGCAGAGTGTTTTCATAATAGAATTGTTTTGCCCATTGATTTAGAAGTCCTCTCAAACCAAGTTCCCCAGACCCCAGCCCCTGCTTCGCTATCCTCTGAAGCTTTCATTTTATCTCGGAAACCTCTTTACTTTTAATCCTGTCCAATTAGGCTGACCTTCCTTGTATTGAGTGTTGTCTTTCCCTTCACCCAAAGCAGTTCCCATCTACAGATTGATCAATAAAAAGCCCTCTCCCTCCCTCCCTCCCTCCCTCCCCCCTTTGTAACCACAAAAGTATGTGTTCTTTTCCGTTTTTTCTATTTCTCAAGATCTTATAATAGTGGTCTTATACAATATTTGTCCTTTTGCAACTGACTCATTTCGCTCAGCATAATGCCTTCCAGATTCCTCCATGTTATGAAATGTTTCAGAGATTCGTCACTGTTCTTTATCGATGCGTAGTATTCCATTGTGTGAATATACCACAATTTATTTACCCATTCGTCCGTTGATGGACATCTTGGTTGCTTCCAGCTTTTTGCTATTGTAAACAGAGCTGCAATAAACATGGGTGTGCATATATCTGTTTGTGTGAAGGGTCTTGTATTTTTAGGGTATATTCCGAGGAGTGGGATTTCTGGGTTGTATGGTAGTTCTATTTCTAACTGTTTAAGATAACGCCAGATGGATTTCCAAAGTGGTTGTACCATTTTACAATCCCACCAGCAGTGTATGAGAGTTCCAGTCTCTCCGCAGCCTCTCCAACATTTATTATTTTGTGTGTTTTGAATTAATGCCAGTCTAGTTGGTGTCAGATGGAATCTCATCGTAGTTTTAATTTGCATTTCTCTAATGACTAATGATCGAGAGCATTTTCTCATGTATCTGTTGGCTGCCTGAATATCTTCCTTAGTGAAATGTGTGTTCTTATCCTTTGCCCACTTCTTGATTGGGTTGTTTGTCTTTTTGTGGTTGAGTTTTGACAGAATCATGTAGATTTTAGAGATCAGGCGCTGGTCTGAGATGTCATAGCTGAATATTCTTTCCCAGTCTGTAGGTGGTCTTTTTACTCTTTTGGTGAAGTCTTTAGATGAGCATAGGTGTTTGATTTTTAGGAGCTCCCAGTTATCTGGTTTCTCTTCATTGTTTTTGGTAATGTTTTGTATTCTGTTTATGCCCTGTATTAGGGCTCCTAGGGTAGATCCTATTTTTTCTTCCATGATTTTTATCGTTTTAGTCTTTATGTTTAGGTCTTTGATCCACTTGGAGTTAGTTTTTGTGCATGGTGTGAGATATGGGTCCTGTTTCATTCTTTTGCAAATGGATATCCAGGTATGCCAGCACCATTTGTTAAAAAGACTATTATTTCCCCAATTGACTGACACTGGTCCTTTGTCAAATATCAGCTGCTCATAAATGGATGGATTTATATCTGGATTCTCAATTCTGTTCCATTGGTCTATGTGCCTGTTGTTGTACCAGTACCAGGCTGTTTTGACTACTGAAGCTATATAATAGGTTCTGAAATCAGGTAGGGTGAGGCCTCCCACTTTCCTCTTCTTTTTCAGTAATGTTTTGCTTATCCGGGGGTTCTTTCCTTTCCATATGAAATTAGTGATTTGTTTCTCTATTCCCTTAAAGTATGACATTGGTATTTGGATTGGAAGTGCGTTGTATGTATAAATGGCTTTTGGTAGAATAGACATTTTTACTATGTTAAGTCTTCCTATCCATGAGCAGGGTATGTTTTTCCATTTAAGTGTGTCCTTTTGAATTTCTTGTAGTAGAGCTTTGTAGTTTTCTTTGTATAGGTCTTTTACATCCTTGGTAAGATTTATTCCTAAGTATCTTATCTTCTTGGGGGCTACTGTGAATGGTATTGATTTGGTTATTTCCTCTTCGGTGTTCTTTTTGTTGATGTAGAGGAATCCAAGTGATTTTTGTATGTTTATTTTATAACCTGAGACTCTGCCAAACTCTTCTATTAGTTTCAGTAGTTTTCTGGAGGATTCCTTAGGGTTTTCTGTGTATAAGATCATGTCATCTGCAAATAGTGATAGCTTTACTTCCTCCTTACCAATCTGGATACCCTTTATTTCTTTGTCTAGCCTAATTGCCCTGGCTAGGACTTCAAGTACGATGTTGAATAAGAGCGGTGATAAAGGGCATCCTTGTCTGGTTCCCGTTCTCAAGGGAAATGCTTTCAGGTTCTCTCCATTTAGAGTGATACTGGCCGTTGGCTTTGCATATATGCCCTTTATTATGTTGAGGAATTTTCCTTCAATTCCTATTTTGGTGAGAGTTTTTATCATAAATGGGTGTTGGACTTTGTCAAATGCCTTTTCTGCATCAATTGATAAGATCATGTGGTTTTTGTCTAATCTTTGTGATTTTTTAAAAATGTTTTAAGTGAAGGCTTACAGAGCAAATTAGTTTCTCATTAAACAATTAATACACATATTGTTTTGCGACGTTAGTTGCCAACCCTATGACGGGTCAGCACTCTCCCCTTCTCAGACTTGATTCCCCATTCATCTAGTTTTCCTGTCCTCTCCTGCCTTCTTGTCCCTGTCCCTGGGCAGCTATGCCTGTTTAGTCTCATACACATGGTTAAGCTACGTATTTTACTGTTTGTTTTATGGGCCTGTCTAATCTTTGGCTGAAGAGTGAACTTCAGGAGTAACTTCAGTATTGAGTTAAAAGGGTGTTCGAGGGCCATACTCTTGGGGTTTCTCCAGTCTGTGGAAGACCAGCAATTTGTGATTTTAATTTTGTTCTACATTTTTCTCCTGCTTTGTCCAGGACCCTGTATTGTGATCCCTGCCAGGCACCATCCAGTTGTTCTGGGTTTGGTGTTGGGGAGGTTGTGGCAGTTGTGGTCCATTAGTCCTTTAGACTAATCTTTCCCTTGTATCTTTTGTTTTCTTCATTCTCCTTTGCTCTAACTGGGATGGGACCAGTAGATGTATGTTAGATGGCTGCCGACAGGCTTTCAAGACCCCAGATGGTACTCATCACAGTCGGATATAGAACATTTTCTTTATAAACTATGTTATGTCCATTGATCTAGATGTCCCCCGAGATCATGGTCCTGAGTCCTCAGCCCCAGTAACTCAGTCCCTCAGGCAGTTTTGATGTGTCTGTCATGTTTCTATGCCTTTGTTATGTTGTGGGGACTTCCTCAGTATTGTGTACTGTCTTACCCTTCACTGAAGTTACCACTCATCTACTGTCTAGTTAGTGTTATTCCCTCCCCACCCTCCTCTCCTTCATAACCATCAAAGACTGTTTCTTTCTGTGTGTAAAACTTTTCTTGAGTTTTTATAATAGTGGTTGTCATGGATTGATTTGTGTCCCCCAAAAATATATGTATCACTTTTGCTAGGCCATGGTTCCCAGTATTGTGTGATTGTCCACCATTTTGTCATCTACTGTGATTTTCCTACGTGTTGTAAATTCTGCCTCTATGATGTTAATGAGGGGCAATAGGAGGCAGTTATGTTAATGAGGCAGGACTGAATCTATAAGATTTGTTTTCTTCGAGCAGAGAGACAGGGGGCCCTCATATTACCAAGAAAACAGTGCAAGGAGCAGAGTGCATCCTTTGTACCTGCGGTTCCTGTGCAGAGAAGATCCTAGTCCAGGGGAAGATTGATGAGAAGGACCTTCCTCAGAGCCAACAGAGAGAGAAAGCCTTCTCCTGGAGCTGATGCCCTGAATTTGGACTTTTAGCCTACTTTACTGTGAAGAAATAAATTTCTCTTTGTTAAAGCCATCCACTTGTGGTATTTCTGTTATAGCAGCACTAGGTAACTAAGACAGTGTCTTAAGCCAATCTCTTTTGATATATAAAAGAGAGAAGCAAGCAGAGAAACCTCATACCACCTCATACCACCAAGAAAGCAGTGTCAGGAGCACAGCGTGTCCTTTAGACCTGAGGTTCCTACACTGAGATTCTCCCAGACCAAGGGAAGGCTGATGACAAGTACCTTCTTCCAGAGCCAAGAGAGAAAGGCTTTCCCTGGAGCCGGCGCCCTAAATTCAGATTTCTAGCCTATTGGAGTGTGAAAGAATAAACCTCTTTTTGTTAAAGCCATCCACTTGTGGTATTTCTGTTATACTTTTTCTAGATGACCAAGACAGAATTTGGTACTGAGAGTGGGGTGCTGCTGTAGCAGATACCTAAAATGTGGAAGCAATTTTCAAACTGCGAATGGATAGAGGACTGGCAACAGCAGAGAAACAATAGCGGCAGAGGACTGGCAGCAGCAGAGCCAGGGAGACCAGTGCCAGACAGCACTGGAGCTGACCCACACAGCAAAAGAGCTGAGTGCCTGTACACAGGAGGCTTCCTGTCAGAGTGGGGTGCCTCTGGGCACTTACTGGTGGAGCTAGGCTTGATGACCAATGGGGCGAGAGAGCTGAGTGCCTTCTGGCCAAAGTTCACTGGTGGAGTGGGGTGCCTCCAGGCACTGATCGTGGAGCTACAGAGCTTTGGAACACTTGCTCTAGCAGGGCAGATGCAGGCATGAGGCCCAAGGGTGGAGAGGCCAAGGAACCAAGAAGCAGGAGCTGAAGAGACAAAGAACACAGGAAGCCGAACTGCCTCAGTCTCAAAAGGTATGGCCTTAACCTCTGGGGCCTCAAAGAGTGGAGCCATGGACTCTGGTGTTTCTAAGAGTGGAGTCACCCATCAGATGGACTAGGAGAATGCTGTACCTAAAGCTGAGAAAGCAGAGTTGCCATTCCAGTGGCCTGGAAGGTGGAGCTGGAGCCCAGGGCTGAGGGGCCTCCGCTCAGAATTTGGAGAGTGTGGCCAATACCTAGAGTCTGGAGGACAGGGCTATTGTGTGAATGGTCTCAGAGAACAGAGGATTATTTTCAAGCCTTGGGGGCTAATGTAATATGCTCTGCTAACTTGCTTGGTGCCTCTTTTCCCTTCTTTTCCTCCAATTTCTCCCATTTGTAATGGAAATGTCTAGCCTGTGGCTGCCTGATGCAGCATTGCACCTTCGGAACCAGATAGCTTGTATTCTTGCTTTTATAGATGAAGAGGAATTTTTGGATTTTGGACTTGGAGTTGATCAAAGACTTTTGCTATGATGTGATGGGGTGAATATGTTTTACATGTGGCAAGGACATGAATTTTGGGGGGCCAAAGGGTGCAATGTCATGGATTGAATTGTGTGCCCCCAAATATCTGTCAACTTGGCTAGGTCATGATTCCCAGTATTGTATGATTGTCTACCATTTTGTCATCTGATGTGATTTCCCTATGTGTTGTAAATCCTATCACAATGATGTAATGAGATGGATTAGTGGCAGTTATATTGATGAGATCTACAAGATTAGATAGTGTATTAAGCTAGTCTCTTTTGAGATATAAAAGAGAGAAGCAGAGAGACAGGGGGACCTCATACCACCAAGAAAGCAGTGCCGGGAGTACAGGGCATTCTTCGGACCTGAGGTACCTGTGCTGAGATGTTTCCAGAGAAAGGGGAGATGATAACAGAGATTTTCCTCCAGAGCCGAAAGAGAGAGAGAGAAGCAGAGAGAGAAAGGTTTCCCCTGGAGCTGGTGCTCTGAAATCGGACTTCTAGCCTACTGGTCTGTGAGAGAATAAACCTCTCTTGGTTAAAGTCATCCACTTGTGGTATTTCTGTTATAGCAGCACCAGATGACTAAGATATGTATCTTTGTTGAGTTTATTTCTATATGTCTTATTCTTTGCGGAGGCACGTGTGTTGCAGTCCCCTACTATTATTGTGGAACTGTCAGTTTCTCTTTTCAGTGCTGTTAGAGTTTGTTTTATGTATTTTGGAGCCCTGTCTTTGGGTGCATAGATATTTATTATGGTTATGTCATCCTGGTAGATTGTCCCTTTAATCATTATATGATGCCCTTCCTTGTCTTTTATGGTGGATTTGCCTTAAAGTCCATTTTATCTGAGATTAGTACTGCCACTTCTGCTCTGTTTTGGTTGCTAACCAAAAGGCTGGCAGTTCAACTCCACCAGGTGCTCCTTGGAAACTCTATGGGGCAGTTCTACTCTGTCCTGTAGGGTCGCTATGAGTCGGAATTGACTTGACGGCAGTGGGTTTGGTTTATTTGCTTGATTTTCTTTCCATCCTTTGATTTTTAATATATTTGTCTTTGGGTCTAATGTGTTTCTCTAGTAGAAAGCATATTGATGGGTCATTTTTTTATTCTGTCATTCTGTCTCTTTACAGGTGCATTTAAGCCATTCATATTCTGTGTGATTATCAATAGGTGTGAATTTATTGCTGTCATTGTGTGGTGCTTTTTTTTTTTTTGGTGCTGAGGTTTTCTTTGTTCCTCTTACTCTCCTGTGCTGGGTTCCTTTTGTTTGTGGAATTTCTTTTCATTTCTATCGTTATTGTAGATTTTGTGTTTACTGAGACTTTTTTTCTTCTTTATTTGATAAGTAGGTTTGATAACTTTGTGTTTACTGTGAAAATTTCCCTTTTTTTCCTAAGTCTTTTATTACTCAGTATCACCTTGACTTTCTCTCTGTTTGAAAGTTGTGTATCTGCACCATGTATTCCTCCTTTTGTTGTTCTGATGTTGTTGTCACATACAGGTTGACATCTCTAGTTCCCTGTTTTAAGTCTTTAAGTTTTGTTTTATCCTGGAGAGTTAATTACCTAGTAATTAACACTGGCTGATACTGACTTGTGTCCTAGATTCAGGTTGTTGGTCGGTTCTTTAACAGAGGGGCTCCCTTTAATAATTCTTGTAAGTTTGGTTTGGTTTTTTTACAAATTCCCTTAATCTTTGTTTGTCTAGAAATGTCCTAATTTCACCATCATATTTGAGAGTTTTGCAGGATATATTTTTCTTGTTTTGCAATTTTTTTTCTTTCAGGGTTTTATATATCATCGCATTGGCTTTTTGCCTACATGGTGTTTGCCAAGTAATTAGAGTTTAGTCTTACTGTTTCCCCTTTGTATGTGACTTTTCATTTTTCTTGAGCTGCTCTAATGATTCCTCTTTGTCTTTGGTTTTAGTAAGTGTGATTATGATATGTTTTGGTGACTTTCTTTTGTGGTCTATCCTATATGGGGTTCGTTGAGCTTGGATGGTTAGCTTTTCATTTTTCATGATGTTAGGGAAGTTTTCTGTCAGCAAATCTGTAATGATCCTTCCTGTGTTTTCTATTTTTTCCTCTGTTCTGGAACATGTGCAATTTTTTGTTCTTGATTGTGTTCCATGTAGCTCTTAGGTTTTCTTCATTCTTTTCTCTGGTTTTTCCTCAAACAAACTCACATCCATGGATTTGTTTTCAATTTCATGGATTGTGTCTTCCATTGTTTCAAATTTGCTTCTGAAACCTTCTATTGCGTTGTCTATTTCTGAATTTTGTCATTTGGATTTCTAACTGCTGTTTTTGTATGTTTTCTAATTGTTTATTTATTTTGACATTTTGTTACTGTATTATTTTCCTGAATTCTTCTATTGCTTTGTGCTTCCCTTGATTTTGGCTTTGTTTTGGTTGGTTTTGTCTGTATTTTCCATGATTTTGTCTGCATTTTCCTTGATCTCTTTCTTAATCTCTTGGATAGCCCTGAATATTAAAATTTTGAATTCCCTATCAGGTAGTTCCAGTGCCTTTTCTTCTACTGTAAGGTCAACTGGTGCTTTATTCTGGTCACTTACTGCATCCATCTTGTCCTTTTTTTTTTTTTTTTTAATATGTTTTGATATTGTCTGCTGTCTCTGAGACATTCAGGTATTATTTTGTTTATTGATTGTAGGTTTGTTTGTTTTAACCTGCTTTTTTGCTTTGCTTGGTTATGTCTGGGTAGGTGGGCTGGATGTGCTTTGCTCCTTGTCTGTGAGCACGACAGTTCTCACTACCTTGTCCTGGTGAGCAGGGCTTGTTGCTCAGCTATGCTGCAGCAGGACAGGTCCAGTAGCGGGGGAAGGGGCTGTGATGGGTTGTTCGTGGCAAGAACTGGGCTGCAGTTTAGGGCTGGACTGGGGCACAGGGAGGGGTGGGACTGTTTCCCTTGGGGCCATGGATCATGGTGAGGCAGGGCCTGAGCTGGCAGGGAGGGCTTTGGCAGTTCAGGCCAGTTCACTCTGGGGCTGTGGAGCATGACGGGTCAGGGGCGGAGTTGGCAGGGAGGGGTCTGGGAGTCTGGGCTGGTTCCTCCTGGGGGCATGGAGTGTTAAAAAGTGGAGACTGATTGGGGAGGAGGACTCTGGTGGTTCAGGCCTGTTCCTCTGGGGTCTGTGGAACATGGTGAGGTGGAGTCTGAGCTGGTGGGGAGGGGTCTGGGGGTCCAGGCCTATTTCCCTTGGGACCACAGAGCATGGCAAGGCGGGGGCCAAGCTGACCAGGAGGGGTCTGTAGAATCGATTCCCGACTCATAGCGACACTATAGGACAGAGTAGAATTGCCTCACAGAGTTTCTAAGGAGCGCCTGGTGGATTCGAACTGCCGACCTTTTGGTTAGCAGCTGTAGCACTTAACCATAACGCCACCAGGGTTTCCCCTCCTGCAATGCACAGAGTTAATTTCCCCACACTCAAGTGAAAACATCACACAAAAAAATCTGTCAACATACTGCCTTCTTATTGCAGTTATATTTCTTTGATTACTAGTGAGACCTAACTTTTTTGATTTTATTGCCTATTTGAATTTTTTCCTAAACTTCACTTTAAATACTAAATATTATTAAAATAAGCAAAGAACAAAGACAGAACTTTGTGATATTGTGCTATTTATATCTGTTATTATTAAATATGACTTTGGTGATAACAAATTACTGATGGAATGAAAAACAAATTAACTGGATACAACACCTGGGCCCATCAGGCTATTTCCAGGATGCTTGTCACTATAGCACACATGGAGCCATGCATTTCTGGTCTTCATTTCAGGGCTGCAAACATTTGAGTTCCTAATGTTCTAGACCACCGTACTAGAAGGAATATGAAAATAAGAGGTGTTATGTTGTTAGGTGCTGTCGATTTGGTTCCGACTCATAGCGCCCCTATGTACAACAGAATGAAACACTGCCCAGTCCTGTGCTATTCTCACAATAATTGCTATGTTTCAGCTCATTGTTAAAGCCACTGTGTCAGTTCATCTATTTGAGAGTCTTCTTCTTTTTCGCTGACCCTCTACTTGTCCAAGCATGATGTTCTTCTCCAGGGATTGGTCCCTCCTGATAACATGTCCAAAGTACATGAGATGAAGTCTCACCATCCTTGCTTCTAAGGAGCATTCTGGCTGTACTTCCAAGACAGATTTGTTTGTTATTCTGACAGTCCATGGTATATTCAATATTCTTCTCCAATACCATAATTCAAAGGTGTCAATTCTTCTTTGGTCTTCCTTATTCATTGTCCAGGTGCACCTTAGTTCTAAAAGTGACATCTTTGCTCTTTAATACTTTAAAGGGGTCTTTCACAGCAGATTTGCCTAATGTAATACATCATTTGATTTTTTTTTTCTCATTTACACGGCTTCAGTTCTCCTCCTAAATTCCTTAATTTTTGACGGTTGTATCCAGCCACCCACTGGAGCACTTCATCTGCATTGCCTGTGGTATTTCAAATCCAGTATGTCCTAGATAACCTAAGCTCGTCCTCACTAAATGTGCTCCTCCCCCTCTAGCCTCACTTAAGTAGTATAGCAATTTACCCAGAGAGTACCAAGCCCCAGGATTTAAATTTTCCTTCCAAATATTTTTTGCTACTGATTTCTACTTTCTCTAATAATTTCCTAATTCAGGTGTTTACAACCTTGTTTATTTAATAAATACTTTTTGAGCACTATTGTGCCAGGGCCTCTTCTAAGCTGGGAAGGGGGCAGGACTGGAGAGGGCAGATGAAAGGGACAATAATTAGAAATTTGAGACTGAGGTGGCTGCTCTGAGGACTATTTTAGGTAGCCTGAAGTGGTAATACTTAACCTAAGACTTGAAGAGAAGCCAGCCTGTGAGGAGTCTAGGAATAGCATTCTAGACAAGGGCATATGGCAAAGTTAAGAGGCAGGAAAGAGCTTGACAGACTTACGTTTAGAAAGAAGGACAATGTGGCTGGCATTAGGAAGAGCAGTTGGCAGAAGTGAGGTCATGTTTGGAGGCCACGGCAAGAAGTCTGAAATTTATAATGGGAAACCTTTTGAAGTTTCTAAGTAGAGAAAACATACAATGTGTTTAGGTTTTTCAAAAAGAATACTATGGCCACTTCGGGAGAATGGATTATAGTGGGGGCACAAGTGGAAGCAGGAAGATCAGTTAAAAGAAGACTGCAGCGATTCATTTATTTGGCCAGGGTGATGGGTGCAAAGATGAAGAGAATTGGACAGGTTTTAGGTGTAAGGTGAATCATCCCTGCCCCCAACCATGGAATACACACTTAAATGATACGCTGAGGTTCTCCATCTTTACTATAAAATATACTTCGTAAAATACCTGAACGCTCACGGCGCCCTGAATGTTCCTGGTTCCTTCATGAGAACACTTGCACACTCCTGCCCCCTCCTGGTGCACTGTATGGTTACTAAGAATCAGTTTGCTTCCAAATTTGTGTATAGCAGCTGTATTTAAAATTGAATTTAAAATCAGTTGATTAATACAGTCAGAACTAATGAAATAGGAATGCAAAATATTTCAGGAAAAACTAGGTCAAATGATTTGGAAAGACTTGGTAAAAGTATAACCAGATAGCTGCTAGCACGAGTTTGGAAAAAAAAAAAAAAACTAAAAATCGAGAAGCTTTCTGTCATAGATTTTTTCACACAGGTCTTGAGTCTTCACTCTAAAGAAATCACAAAGCTAATCAGAAAATGTATTAGGAATATGGCTTACTAAGAAAGATAACCAAGAACTCATGTTCTTTGTTTAATTTTTATAACCCACTGCCAAGTCACAGTCGATGTACAGTGCTGAACGAACGAATGAACAGGCTATCTACTTTAACCTTTTGAACTATGACGTATTTTCACAAACATTTCGGTGATGTTACATCCACACTATATAAAGAAAATAGACTATTTACTTTCTCTTTCATACTTGATTTGTCAGAAGAGCCTCAAAAGTTAAGGGACCTTAGTTATATCTAATAGATGCTTCTCTCCCCTTAAGCTTTAAAACAAAAAAACAAAACAAAAAACAATATCACTACAGACAGAAAAGCCTTTTTTTTTGAAAAACTTTTTCTTCTTAAGATCATAATCTGCAATCCAAATTAAGATAGCTTTTATTTTGGTGCGTTAATTACAAATGTTTCCGGCTACAATTAGCAAAAAAACAAAAAAAACAAACAAAAAAAACCCACAAATTAATAGTGGCTGAAGAAGTAGCCAATCTCTGTGCTTCTCTTATCCTTCCTGTATGCTGGTCACACCTCATGTTTGCCATAGTACCTCTGGACAGCAAATCTGAGATCAAAACAAGAGTAAGGGACTGTATCTGCAGCGTGTTGGCCTTCTCAGAAAAGCAAGACACTCCAGCAGTCACCAGCAGACTTTCACTTGTCTCACTGGCCATAATTGTGCCCCAACTCCAAACTTAGAGCTGAAAAAATAAGTATTTAGCTTTTCCAATTCCTATCCCGGAGGTGGAAAAGGACTGCAAATATCTGTTGGGTTAGCCAATGGACAGTATTTGCTGGACAAGATAACTGAAAGCTTGAACTGGCAGATCAACTAACTCTAGAGAGTAACTCCTCTAGAGGTAAGGGCTCAATACTGTCGAGGTGGGGCTTTAGATACCATCTTAGTATATGCAGTTGGCAAGTGGGGTCTGTCCTAATTTGAGGTTATGGTTAAAACCATGACTTTATCAATGCTGTGCTCTGGCCAAAATCCTACGCATAGCTTGCCCCTGGATAGGATTTCTAAGTTTACATTCCACATTCACTCATCTCACTTAAAGGCATTTTTAAAAGACAAGGATGATTTAGCTTTTCGTACTATTGGCATCACTTAGTGGTGGCAGTGATTGTAGAAGATGAAGTACAAGGATATGACAAGTTCTTACCTAAATGTAGTCTAAGATGTCATTCAAGTCTGAGACTTTATCAGAACAAAATTACATATGCTCTAACAGGATAAATTAAATGAGGGAGAAAGTTGGAGTTAAGAGAAAATAACGATAGACAAATATAATAAAGCCACGATTACTGCACAAAGCATAACCCATAATGTTCTGTGCAGTAGCTAGAGGTGAACAATTTGGCTTAGAAATGTCCAAAAGGCAAAACAAAACCTATGTAAGTAATTGAGTCTTTAACATAAAAACAAATCAGTTGTTTAGCAGAAGCACAGTTTTACTGGTACTGAGACTTAAGAGAACTTTCTCCCGTGGATCCTCATAAAGGGTACATGATTTGTGACAAAGTTGCCAACAGCCTTAAAAACATATGTGTTGAAAATACAAGTTTTGATGATTGTTTTTCCCTAATAAAAGGCAACAGTATAGAAGCACAGCAGCGAGTGTGGTGCAGTCAGGGCAATTCAATCAACAGCAAAATGTGGGTCAAATACGTGGCTCTCTGAAGACCTCCCAGAGGGTGAGATTTGGATCCCTCCCCCTCCTAGCTGGGAATACGCACTGGTAATCCCAAAACTCTTCTGTCCATATTAGTGATAAAACCTACTTTGAAACCATAAGTATGGATTATTTTTAGACTTAGGCCACACTTCTCTCCTAATAGACAGTTGAACAAGGCTACATATTTATTTGAGGAACATGGTTTTCTAAGTGCGCTTTTCAATGGCTAATCTCAGAGTAGTTAACACATAAAATACATTTTGAACAAATTAAAAATATATTTAAAACATAATTTTTAATGCTAAGTTTCATGGCTGAACTACCTATATGTGAACTGAAATCTTAAAAGGTAAAAGATGATCCACAAAAGTGTTTTTCTGGTTCAGCTGTTTCATTTTTTTATTAATATTGGTTACATCTGAAGTGCACTGTACCTATCGACAAAGACTTAGAACTATGCGTAATATGACGTGTAAACATAAAAAGAAAATCACAGATTCATTCCACATCTGTGAAATGCAGCACTTAAATATAACTTAATGTATAATAATAACAGGTGATAGGGAGAAGAACACAGAAATTGGGGGAGGAAAAAGACTTTCAATATCTGAACAACATAGCTTCTGTTGTACCGAAACAAATAATTTACTAAATGAATATAATACTGGGAATAAAACGGGTTATAAAAGTAAAAAAAAAAAAAAAAAGTAAATTCTTAATATAAATATTAGTGGCTTACCTAATTAGCAGTTATTCTTCCCCATCCAAAACTTCAAATACCATCTTCGGAAAGGTCAGATTTTAAGTTTGTGGTTCACTTTAAGACAGATACATAGCGCTACAGTATCTGGAATTTGGCAAGAATCACCTTGTTTTACTAGACTGAAAATGGTATAAATCAATTTAAATGATTATTCTTTTAAAGCCTTTTGCAAGGTCTAGAATAGTATTTTTTAAATGAACAAGTAGAGACTGGTTTATTATATTGATTTTTCTGTCTCCAAGGATAGTGAACACATTTGTAATATATACTTTGTGGAAGATGTTGAGACAGAGCATACCTGTGTATTTTGACAAAGACTTTAAAAATTTTGGTACTGTGGTAAAAAGGAGTCTCCTTTTTAGATCAAAGATTAACAATAGCCATTGGACGTACTGATCTTTATCGGCAGAATTTTAAACAACCATGTCTTAATGTGTACATCAAGATACTGATAAACTTTTATAAAGTAAAAAAAATAAAATTGGAGATTGTTTTCTGTTTCTCTCAGTTTTTAGAAAGCATATGTAGTTCAATATACCAAATGGGACTTGAAAATGCTAGCATGATTACAATGCATACTAATAGCAACAGGTAAAACAGTAGAAACAGAAAATAAATGAGTAACTTCATACTATAAAATGAAACAAGGCACTTTCAATAACTAGACATGAAGCTGAAATAAGCATAAAACATTTTCATAAAGCTGACTCACAGACCCTAGGACACTTGTAAAACATGAACGAGTAAAGGCACTACATAATTCTCCTTACTCCATGTACTAAAGGAATTCACCAATTAAACTTGGCACAAAAAGAGTTTATCATAAAGTGCATCACTTGGCTAAATATAATAAAAAGAAAATCAGCCATAATGCATGATAGCAACATCTTCACACATATAGAAATAAAAATGCAACACCAGAGGAGTCAGCCTAGTTAGGAACTTCGTAGCATATATGGCTTTTTGTTTTCCTTTCTTTTTGTATAATTTCCTATTTGCTTAGAATCTATAATATTTTTTCAAAAGAGTATGCCTTGATTAGAAAAAGAGGTAGTATTCTGGAAAAGGCAAACTCATGGACTCTACAGGTAAAGACTGAAGATTAAGATTACATGGAAAATAAACAAGCATGACATAATAAATTGGGACACGGTACCCGTTGCTGTTGAGTCGATTCTGACTCCTAGTGACCCTACAGAACAGAGCAGAGCTGACCCCATAGGGTTTCCAAGGAGCAGCTGGTGGATTTGAACTGCTGACCCTTTCGTTAGCAGCCCAGCTCTAAATCACTGCACCGCCAGGGTTCCATGGTACTACAGTACCTTGATATTAACGAATTAGCTTTTTATATCAAGGCTATGTTTTATCACTTAGTTCTGTGATTTCAGATCTTTCAAATCATTTTCCTTTGGTACTAGAAAGTCATTGCCTCTTCTTTTAAATAGCATTAACATTCCAAATAACTAATTTTCATTTAAAGACGGTAAAAATGTGAACATTTACAATTCATCTTTATCTTTACTAGGATGTTCACTAATTTAAACCACTAATGAAAATATATCATGTCAGAGATACAATGCAGTATATAATCACCCAGATAGAAACATGCTATTAATTTCTATCTGACTAATATAATTGGTGATTTAAAAAAAAATACACATACATGTTAGTCTGAAGCAAAATATAGTGGCAAAATACCATAATTACTTATGCACGGTATTTAATAATGTGACTCTTGATAACAGAATTCTAACTAGATTTTTTTTAGTGTATTGAACACAAAAGCTGGAAAAAGATGATTAAAAGCAGCAGTGAATATATTTCCTATTCCAATAACTTAAATATTTTTTCTTTATGTAAACTTTATACATGTACATTCTTGCTTTTTCCTGTAAATGTTTCACAGTCCTTTTTTAAAAAATAATATTTGCCACTCAATTCTAAATTTACTAAAATGTCAAAATGGAGGGAGATGCTTGAGATGTGTTAGTCTTCTTCAGCATTATATGCCACTTCCGCTACTTCTATCTCCGATATAGAATTTTCAAGTTCATTACAACTTAAGGATGGCTTATTATCAGCTCTGCAAAAAAACAAAACAGAAACATGTCTAACAAAAGAATTGGATGAATGCTGTTTCACTTCACTATTACTTTGACAAACCTTTTACCTTATGTAAAGAACCCAAATATTTAAATATTCAATCAGAAATTTAATATCTTTAACTTGTTACTGTCAAGTAACATCTTTGGAGAGATATTTTTAACTCTCAGATCTCCAAATGACCATTTACCAATAAAAATCCCATTGGTAATTGCCTTTATCAACAAAAAATTTGTTCTCATAATTATAATTCAGCTGCTACCACTAAAGTATTAACAACTGCCTTGGATTTATATGCAATAAAAATTCTACAAACTTTCCAATATATTATCTTTTCATCATTCCTATTAGGTAGATGGGGTGGTTGCTATTATAGTGCCCTGCTTTTTGAATGAATTTTTATTTGTCAAGATTTACAAAAATGAAAGGCTGAGCCATAGTCCAATTAATTCAGACACAGCTTCAAAATAAATGAGAAAGCTATGGCTTACAGCCTGGGTGCCAAAGACTCATTTTAGGGAGAGCCTAGAATATCTGCAGTCCTTCCCTACTTGCTAGAAGATGCATGATAAAATTGAGTTCATTAAAAAAATTAACATAGAACCATGTACTTCCAATTATTCAAACTGCTATAATAAATGAAACATTAATATACCTAGATTCTTCATCCAGGATATCTTGATCCGACTCAAGCACAGGGGACTCCACCTTTAGGATTTGTTCACCTTCTGTTCCTGACATACACAGTGATTCTTCAGGTTCTAAGGACAATGTTCTAAAAGTAAATTACAAGAACAAGTTATTTTCTATGAAGAAAACATGTATAAGTTTACTGTTGTGAATACATGTGGCTTTAGCAGTCTTCAGCTGCTACATCTTAATGTAGTCACATAGCTAATAAATTGCCGAGTCTGGGAGTTAGCACAAAAATTAGTAGTTATGGCTAATTCAAAATAATTCTAGAATCAATTCAATATATGCTGATGAGAAGGCAAACTACAGCTTTCATATATGAAAAGCTGCTCTAAGTTCCCAGAAAGGAAGTTATCATTTAAATAGGTTAAAATGAGTAATGTTTAATTTGTTGAATAGCTAGACGTGAATTTTTTGAATTTTTCCCATCCTTCAACTGGGTTTGGCCTCCTACATAACCAAAAGGCAGTTTTTCCAAAACAGGGAAATATGCCAAAGTCTACAACTTTCAGAAGAAGAAATCCCCTAAATCACATAAAAACACAAAGGGCACGTAACATGGAGCATTAGAGTTGAATTAATCAGACTAAAATTGCCAGTATCGCAACACACCTGATTCTGTTCTCTATAGTGTCTATATGAAGTTGCTTCTCACTGAGCAGTTTCTTCAGTGATTCCACCTCTTTTTGTTTTTCAAGTAGTTCCTTCTGTAAGCGGTAGTTTGTTTCTTCTAAAGTTTCACAGAAAGCCTAAAAACAAAACAAAAACCCCAAACACATGCAGAAAAAGGATAAAAATAATTACTTACGCAGTACCTTTCCCAAGAGCATTACTGAAGAGTTAAAGAACATGGATAATCAAAGTAACACATACACAACCCAATGATGTGCTCTCTCCCCTCATCTTTTTAGGTCTCTGCTATCTTGGTTCTTTCTCATTAGTCCCCACCCACCAGGGAGTCTTTTCTTGGGAATTATTACAACAGCAAGCCTGTGTCTAAGTGAATATTTCATATCCTTCTTGTGCTGAACTGGGGAAAAAAAGACTAATATCCACTGCTACAGTTTCTATTCTTCTTAATCTATTTTTGCCCAGCCCTAAATGATTAGATGTTTAAAAAGCCATGGCTACTGATTCCATTTGTATTAACCCAACAGACACACTCTGTAACAACAACTTCCTTGATACCACCTTCTCTTTTTACCATATTTACTCAAAACCTAATGGTACACGTTCTCTGCTTCTATATCCAGGATGCTAACCACTGATGAAATAAAGGCTAAAGCAAATAAGATCATACTATCATGAAGTATGCAGTTCTGCTCCGTCCTATAGGGTCGCTATGAGTTGGGATCGACTCAAGGGCACTGGGTTTCTGGGACCATGAAGAATGATGCCATGAAAAAAAACTTTGTCGCTTAACTTGGTGAGGTTTTCAACGTTGCTCATCATTCTTTTTCATTGTTCCAATTAGCTACCACTTGTCTCCTGTGACTATTTAAAGCCCTTCCGGCCCCTCTAGTTTCCTACACGATTGCCACTGTTGTTGCTCCAGACAGAGCCCAGCAGATGATCTTGCTTCCTACACCAGAAAAAATAAAAATCACAGACTCTCTGAATCCTAACTGCATTGGCATGCATGTTCATCCTGTCTTCTTATCCTTAAGGCTAATCCAATCACTTCATTCTTCCAGTTAAAGAAGCACTTGGGATCTTGCTCCATCACTAATACTCTCAAATTTTTAACCTTTGCTACTCTCCTAGTTTCGTCCCTGAAGCTTATTAAGTAAATCCTAAAAATCCCTCACCTATACACACAAAAAATCACCTCCATCACTTGCCTGACCATAAGTCTTTCTAGACACTACGTTCTCTCTTTTCAAAATGAACTACAAGAAAAAGGTCTTTAAACACGTAAATATAGTCTTCATTCATTACTCAAACCATTCAATTAAGGGGCTTACTCTCATTTTCTCTATTGATCGTAACTAGGTAAAAGATAACAATTACCTTCTAATTGTCAAATCCAAAACACTGTTTTTATTTACCATCTCCCTTGACTTCTCTGTAGTATGTCATTGTTGGCTTATTTATTATTATTATTGTATTTAATACAATTCTCTTGCATTGGTCATTATAAACTTCCTGGTTCCTTTCTTAACTTTGACAGTTTCTTCTTAGTCTTGGACCTGTTCTTTGCATGTGGGCATTCATCAGAGATTTGTCCTTGATTATTTTCTCTTGCTTTACATGCCATCCTGGGCAATTACACTCACTCTCATCACTTCAGCTATAATCTATTCTGTATGTTATCAACTTCCAATTTTTTTCTTTCTTGGTTAATCTCTAGCCCAAACCTTTCCTGATTACACAGATACCACTCAAATGCTTATAGGTCCTCTTCATTTGGATATATCAATGACAAGTTGAAGAGAAAATGCCCCGAAAGGAACATTCATTCTACCACCTAATCACCCAAGCCACCAGTCATCTTAGTCATTCATTTCCCTCATTTCTACAGCTTAAAATCACATCTTTTCACTTTCTCCCCCTTATCTCATCAACATCTCTTGAATTTTTATAATTTACTTTCTATCTCCATTGCCACTGCCTTTAGTTTTTAACTAAACTACAACACCAGTAAACTATTTAGCCTACCTATGTTCACTGTGGCACTCTTCCAAACCATTCTCAACAAAGCTAGTTTTTTTAAAAATAGATGTTATCATGTTACCTGTGATTCAACGCTGCCTACAGGATAAGATCAAATCTCTAACCTTGGCAAACAGGGTACCTTATGATGTGGTATATGCCTTTCACTCCAACTTCACGGCTTGCTCTATTACTTTTCCCTTCCTCTGGTCTTCCACATACCCATGTTCCAACCGAACTGAAGTACTTTCAGTTTCTCAAATATTTGTTTTAATACAGATAGGAATATATAATGCACACCATTCTCAGACTTGCTTTTTTCATCTAACCACATAAAAAAAAAAAAAAAAAACCAAACCCAATGCCGTTGAGTTGATTCTGACTCACAGCAACCCTTTAGGACAGAGTAGAACTGCCCTATAGGGTTTCCAAGGAGTGGCTGGTGGATTCAAACAGCTGACTTTTTTGATTAGCAGCCATAGGACGCTAACATTGCATCACCAGGGCTCTAACCACATAAGATAGACATTATATAAACATTTCCACATTTAAAAATCTGACTATATTCATAATATTATGAAAAAAAGGAACAATTTTCAACCATCACTCAAACAGTACCTAAAACCATAGAGCAAAACAAAATAGATCAACCACAAATAACTTCCATTACTAAAAGTATGGTAGGCCAGATAAACTAAAGCTTCCAGCTATAAAACAACTTTTTAAATAGCTACACAGACAAGAAAGAAAGGTAAATTTGGGGGGCAAAATGAAGAGACATGAAAACAAGTGCCATAATCATGTCCACTGACACTACAGCTGAGGGAGTAGGGAAGATGTGTCGAGGAGGGGATGCTAATTTCGGTTACCTTAGAGCTTGGGTTGGAACACCAGGATGGGACAAGAGATGTGGACTCAGGAATAGTTTGGGGGTCAGTGACCAGAAATGTAACACTCAGAATAAAGCAAGGACCCTAAAGAGCTAAACCATAATAAAGGTCATTCTTCAACATAGCAATACAAGACAGACTGCTTGTTTCATCATGTCTCTCAGTGGGTGAGATAAAGTCTCTCCTGAAGAATCTATAACCATTGGACAATGTCTCATGTGAATTTTGGATTTGAATTTACCCCATTACAGTTGGTCAGAAACACCCAAAGTGAGAAGCTAACATTAATAAATAAATAAAGTCCAGGATGAATGGTAATCAAGGAATTATTTCAGAAGCAAACACAAACTTCTATGGAATTATACACCCTCAGTCTAGGCTGCACAAGGTCCCTGTAGACAGAGTTCTAATGGCAGTGAATTTACAATCCAAAATTACAAAGCACACTGGAAACAATCCAACATGAAACAAAGTGAACAGATCCATTAAATAGAGGATCAGAATCACACAGACTCCAAATCAAAGAACTGCTAGAGTAGTTCTAGACAGAAACCATAAAATATGGGCATTTATAATGACTTGAAAATATATTTTAAAGCCTCTATTTAAAAACAAGGTATACATGAAACAAATCAAATAGAATGTTAAGACATGAAAAATATAGTCAATAACATTAAAAAGAATAGAAGCGTCAAACAGTGAAATAAATAAGCCTACATGAAGGTAACAGTAGTTAACTGGAGGCTAGATATAAGGAAATTACCCACAATGAAACACAGAGAGATAGAGATGGATACTATGAAGGAAAGGGTAAGACAGATGGAAAAGCAAAGTAACTAATATACATATTTGTAAATAGAACTCCAAAGGGAGAAAACAGAAAGAATGGGGGGAAAAGCAATATTCAATGAGAAAATAGTGAAGAATTTTCAGAACTGATGAAATACTAGCATTTTTAGATTTGGAAAATCCAAGGAAGAATAAAATAAATATACACCTAGAGACAAGATACTGAAACTGCAAATACCAAAATCAAAGAGAAGACCTCCAAAACACTAGGGAGGAAAAACAGTTAAATAAAGAGACTACAATAAACTGAGGGCACAGGTCTCACAGCAACGGTCTAGGTGAAAGGCAGCGTAGAGCATTTCAAAGCACAGGGAAAAATACCTATGAAGTAGAATTCCACACCCACACAAACACTGTTCAAGTATAAGGGCAAGAGTGAAAAAAACCTCAGACACCAAAGCCCTAAACATTACTAACAGATCCACACTGTAAGAAATATTAAATCATGACCCCAGGTTACGAATGAGATCTGTTCTTAACTGTGCCTTTAAACTGAATTTGTAAGTCAGTAACAGGTACGTACAGTGTTTACTTAGACTTACTTTAGTGGAAGAGGACGCTGGAAGCCTTTTCAGTGACTTTAGAAGCCTTTTCAGTGACTTTAGAAGCCTTTTCAGTGATTTAAAAGCTGCAGGTGTAACAAGTGAAGGTGATTGTAATGAATTTGTTGCAAGTAGGGGTTGGTTCAACTGTTTGAAAGTGAGGGTAAATTTATATAACATTAAAGGGCAAGAGTTGTCTTGTAGCTCAGGGACTGGCTGTACTTTAAAAAGAAGTTAATTAAACCCCAAAGGAAAGAGTAGGATGAAAGAAGGAATGGTGGGGAAAGAAAGTGGCAAACAAAGCATCCTCTGTATAAAATATAATAATGGCTAACGTTGGGGAGGGCTATAAACCACTTGGTTCTAAAATATTAGATGAGAACCCCATATGACCATTAAGTAAAAGACACTGAATATACAACTTGGAAACCAGAAGTAGAAAAAAAAGGAAGACTGAAAATCCATTAAATCTATCAAAGGGAGGAAAGGAGAAAAAGCAATATTAAAAAAAAAATAAAAAGCACAAAATAAAATGGTAGAAATAAATACAACTGTATCAGTAATCACTAAAAATAACAGAATTAAACTCACCAGTAAAAAGACACAAACTTTCAGAATGGGTTAAAACACAAAAATCTACCTATATGTCTGTAAGAGATATGCTAAAAAATAAGGCTGGAAAAATACTTACCAGACCACAAGCAAATCTCCCTCTCCCACCCCAAAAGGTATAGTTTTATTAATATCAGACCAAATGGATTTCAAGGCAAAAAACACTGTTAGGCATAAAAAGACCCACTATCTAATAACAAAAAGAATAAGTAACTGGGAATATTTCAACTACATAATTACGAGCAGTTCTAAGTAGGAGAGAGTCAGGATTTACTGGATTGAAGGCTTCATTATCCTTTGAAGTTTAACTTCATGTTTCAAGGATGGATTTATGGTATTTTTGGAATTTTTCTTAAAATGAGAGGTTGCTTAAGGAAGTCTGCAGAATAAAGAGCTATGTATCTGGCAAAATCACTGTAGATTTTATTTTGATATAGAAGATCTAGCATAGAACAAATTTACTGTCCAAATAAACATTTAATTTCAAGTATAGAAACAGGTTCTAGCAGATTCCTTCCATATTACTTTGTTGAGTGTACAAACTTAATACTATCCCGGTGATTTACAAGGAACCTGGTGGAGCAGGGTTTAAGCACTTGGCTGCTAACCAAAAGGTCAGTGGTTCAAATGCACTAGATGCTTTACTGGAGAAAGATGTGGCAGTAGGCTTCTGTAAAAATTACAACCTTGGAAACCTTATGGGGCAACTCTACCCTGTCCTACAGGGTTGCTATGAGTCAGAATCGATGGTGATGGGTTTGGTTTTTTTGGTTTTGGTGATTTATTTACTAAAGCAGTGGTTCTCAACCAAGGGTGACTTTGACCCTTGGAGGACACTTGGCAATGTCTGCAGATATTTTTGATTTTCATAGATTGGGGGAGGGGAGATACTACTGGTATCTAGTAGGCAGAGTCCAGGCATGCTGCTAAACATCCCAATTCACAGGTAAGGTCTCTCTCCCTCAAACAAAGAATTATCAGGCCCAAAATGCCAATAGCATGAAGGCTGAGAAACTGTGACTTGAATCAACATGATACATTAAAAAAATATTTATTTAAAACAAAAGCAGGCAGCAAAGGAAGAAAAGAGAACTAAAAAAGATGTGACAAATGGAGGTAAAAGTCACAGATGTCAAGCTAATTAAAAGACCAAGACCCAACCTATGTACAACCCTATGTACAAGAGATGCACCCTAGACTGAAAGGCACAAAAAGGCACAAAAGCTTGGAAAAAGATACACTACTCAAACAGTAATCTTAAGAGAGGCTGAGTGGCTATATTAATATCAAACAAAATAGACTTTAAGAGTACAACTACTAGAGACAAAAAGGGACAGTTCATAATGGTACAAGGTTCAATATACGGCATCTTAGGAAAATATATCATTAGGAAAACACATCGATTGTTAATGTATGCATGCACCTAACAACTGTGCCCCAAAATACGTGAATTAAAAATTGACAGAACTGATGGAAGACATGGCTCCCAGACTCTGTTAGTCCAAAACTAAAACCATTCCCAAAGCCAACTCTTCAGACAAAGATTAGACTGGACTATAAGACATAAAATGATACTCGTGAAGAGTGTGCTTCTTAGCTTCTTAGCTCAAGTAGATACATAAGAGTAAATGGGCAGCTCCTGTTGGAGGCAAGATGAGAAGGCAGAAAGGAACCTGGCTGAATAAAAAATAGGGAAATCCCAGGTGGAAAGGAGAAGTGTGCTGTCACATTATAAGGAGGGCAATTAGCGTCACATAACAATGTGTATATAAATTTTTGTATGAGAAACTGACTTGAACTTTCACTGAAAGGACAATTAAAAAAAAATGGACAGAACTGAAAGACGCAGACAATTCAACAATTATAGCCACATATTTCAACACCTGTATTTTTTTTTTTTAATCTAAATAACTGATGAACAAGCAGACAGAAAACCAGCAAGGATAACAGCAAGGTACAGAGACCCAAACAACACTGTCAACCAACCTGATATAAGACAAATCTATAGCTAACATCATAACCTAATGATGAAAAACTGAAATGCTTCCCCCCTAGGACTGGGAAGAAGGCAAGGATGTTTGCTCTTGCCATTTCTACTTAATATTGTACAAGAGGTTCTTGGCAGCCTAATAAAGGGGTGGGTGGAAGAAATACATAAAGAAAGAAAGAAAGAAATGGCACCCCCCAGAAGTTAAGCTGTCTTTATTTGCAGGATTTATTACGACAGGATCCTACTGTAGAAAATCCTAAGAAATTCACAAAAAAAATCTACTAGAATAAACACATTTAGTAAGGTCACATTACAGGATATAAGAATATCTTAAAAACTGCTGTGTTTCTATATACTTGTTGTTAGTTGCCATTGATACTAGCAATGAATAATTTGAAAATGAAATAGAAAAACAATGTCAGTTACAATACTTTGGAATAGGATTGTGAAAGAAGTGTAAAATACTTCAGAATACTCAGGGAAATTAAAGAAGATCTAAAGACATTTCAGGTTTACTTACTTGAAGACAATATTTTGAGATAGCAATTCTCCTAAAAATGATCTATAGCTTCAATGTAATTCCTATAAAAATGCCATAGGTTCTCATAGAAATTGGTAATGGGATCCTGAACTTCTATAGAACTGCAAAGCCAAAACAATTGTAAAAAAGGAAGTCAGGGTACTTATACCACCTAATTTCAAAAAATACTACGCGACAACGTGTACTGGCATAAGGAGAGGCAAAATGATCAATGGAACAGAATGGAGAGTCCAGAAATAAACCCTTACATTTAAGGTTGTTTCCTTTTCTACAAAGGTGCCAATACAATTCAAAAAATGGTACTGATAAAATTGGATATCTATAGGAATGTTAAGACTCTTACCTACCACCTTATAAAAAAATGGATCATATACCTAAACTAAGAGCTAAAACTATAAAACTTCTTGAAAAAATGTAGGAGAAAATCATCTTTGTAACCTTGAATTAGGCAAAGAGTTCTTATGATACAACACCAAAAGCATGATCTACTTAAAAAAAAAAAAAAAAGATAAAATGGACTTCATTAGAATTTCTAAAAATTGTACTTCAAAAGACAGCATTTAGAAAATGAAAAGACATACACAGATTGGGAGAAAATATCTGCAAATCATATAAGTGAAAAAGGACTTTTACCCACAGGGAACAATCCTTACAACTCAATATGACCAACAGTAAAATTTAAAAAAAAATTGGCAAAAAGGCTTAGACATTTCCTTAAAGAAGTCAATGGCTTCCATAAAGGTGATCAACATTAATAGTTATTAGGGAAATGCAAATTAAAACTACAATGAAATACCACTGCATACCCATAAAAATACCTATAATCCTAAAAAACACGTTATCAAATATTGGTGAGGATGTGCAGACAACAGACCTTACATACAGTACTAGTGGCAAGGTAAAATGGTACAACCACTTCAGAAAAGTCTGTGAGTTTCTTTAAAAAGTTCAACATAAGCTTGCCATATGGTCAAACAATTCCATTCCTAGGGACTGACCCAAGAGAAATGACAATACATGTGTACAAGAAGTCTTCTAGGAGATTGTTCATAGTAGCAATATTTATAACAGTGTAAAACCGGAAATAATCCAAATGGCTATCAACTGGTGTCTGGATAAACAAAATGTGGTATATCCATATAATGGAAAACCATTCAGCAATAAAAAAGAATGAGATTCTGATAAAGGCTGTAATATAGATGAACCTCAAAAATATTGTTAAATGAAAGAAACCAGATACAAAAGATTACCTATCCATCTATACATAGACATATATATATATACATGAAATATATGTGTGTGCATGTGTGTGTGTTTATATGGTGTCTCTTTCTATTTTTATGAAACATACAGAAAAGGCACATTTGTTGAGACTGAAAGCAGATCCATGGTTGCTTGGGGCTGGGAGTGTGGACTAACTGGAAACAGGCTAAATTTTTTTGAGGAAATGGAAATAATTTAAAACTAGATTGTGGTGATAGTGACACAACTCTATAAGTTTAGCAAAAAGTATTAAATTAGGTACTTAAAGTGCATAGATTTTATGGGTGAAAACTTTACTTACAATGAAGCTGTTTAAAAAAGATATGGCATTTACTCTAATACAAAGAACTGACTCAGTTTAACTGAAAACATTACAAACTTACCAATTAAATGTTTCATTTAATATCAATAAACATTTAGGGAAAAACTTGCATAAAACCTTAATGAATCTATTATTATCAAATCTGTTTTGTGAATCTAGCCCATTGCTTCAAGAAACAGGCCACTTTAATACGTCAATTAATGTAATTTGAGTAGCATCAGGCATGAGCTAAATTGATAACAGGACAATCACTTCTACCTCTAACGATAACAAAACACTTTTAAATTTGATTTTAATGGTGGGTGTTTCAACATTTAGATGGAATAAGATCCAGCATACAAACAGAACTTTCAAATGTAGTAAAATAAATCCCCAAATCATTTTTTTTTTGTACAATAGTGAAGAGCATCATGCAGGATTTAATTTTAGAAGTTCATTAACTATATCACATGCATTCATTTTTATTTTTTTCACTTAACTAGCTCCATGTGTTTCAAATGAAATAAAACCTTTGGCTTAAACATTAAAAGCTTTCTGAGCAAAACTTCTACAGTCTGAAATCATGATATTTTGCTAGTCCACCCAAGAAACAATGCAGTTATTGTACTGGATTATTTGTTCCTCTCTCTGTGTGACATGTAATACAGCACTTACCCTGCTTTCTTCTAGGCTATCAAATGGACCTGGTGGATCATCCAGACAAAGAAATTCTCTCACTGCAAGGCTTTCCAAAGAAAAAAAAATGAGCTGGGGTACAAATAAATTTACAAGAGAGAGCAAAAATCAAGTAACTTTCAGGCTATAGAGTGTATTAAGCCAGTGGGTTCTGCTGCTTTAGCAGAATAAGCAAGTTGGGTCATGCTTTCATACAAGTAACCAGATATAATTATCAAATCTATGGAAGATAAAAAGATTTCAAGCTATTTTCTAAGATCTTATGAACATAAACAGACTGGGGATTTACTGTTACATAAAAACTACAGGGCATAAAACAAATTCAGAATAATGGTACAGGAGACCAATCTAAACGGTGAACAGCATCTTTATTTATTTTTAAGAAAATGACTCTCGAAGGAATACTAGCCTGAACTAGACTAACAAAGTCATTATTCTGTTACGAATAAATACAATTTCTAATTTGCATTTCCATTGTTTCTTCCAGTGGATGCTTCTAAAGTATTTAAAATTGGCTTTACAACTTTGATTTACATACTTTGCAGTTATACTTTCTCTGCTTCAACAGGACTAGGCAGAGGAAGGCAGCCCCAGGTGCAAACTCTACTCCTATCCAGGGAGAGACGCATGACTATCTGAGACATACTAGTGTTTCAGAAAGTTACTCCTTTCTTGTAAAAAATTCTGATACTTTTTTTTCCTAGGAAAGGAAGCCAACACCCCTGCTTCGAATAGTGACTTGAGAAATTTATTTAGTCAATATTTATTGAATGCCTATGTATGCTATGGTTCTGCTTACTGATTTTCTATATATTATCATTGTGTATTTTACATATACATTATCCACGTATGGGCTCAAGCATGACGACGACTGTGAAGATGGCGCAGGACCGGGCAGTGTTTCATTCTGTTGTACATATGGTTGCTACGGGTTGGAACTGACTTGACAGCACTTAACAACAATAATCTATAAACAAATCAAGTAAATTCAAACAATATATAAAACCCAAGTCTACATTATTAAATGGTCTACTGATACATCGTCGTCAATTAAAAAAGATGCCCTGGTGGTGCAATGGTTAAGCACACTTAGCTGCTAACCGAAACGGTGGCGGTTTAAACCCACCAGCAGCTGGCGGGGGGCGGGGCGGGGGGGAGAAGGCCTTGTGATCTGCTCCAGTAAAGACTGCAGTCTAGGAAACCCTACAAGGCAGTTCTACTGTTTATATAGGGTCACTATAAGTTAGAATCAACTTGACGGCACACATGACAATAATCTATTTTAAAAAGTCTTTTTTTCCTAAAACGTGTTTAATGTTAGATTCAATATAGTCCCCTAATCTTTGTTCTGGGTTCCATCTTTAATACTTTTGCTTCCATTTGACTATGACAATATGTAGGCAAGAAACACATCAGGATAGGAGAGAAACCTATACGACTGAGGAAAATCCGACAACCTGGAATTCTTTCCCTTTCTATTCCTTTTATTACCTAGAGCGTCTTTTAGTATGTTTGGAAAAAACTCTACATTAAAACTGCATCAAGCTTTTGACTTAACTTGCCTGCAGATAAATTAAGGAGAAATGGTCTCCTCCGACATTGTGTTTGTCGTAACTGCAACTTTGCACTGTAACTTCAACTCTTCGTTTCTCTTCAAAAGTTTTAATGTATTTTGAAACTACACACTTAATACAGAATTCATCAAGTTACATAATAATCTATTCAAATCCAACTTAATAAACAATCCATTCAGTAAAACTTCACTTTCTATTAACTGTTATTTATCTGTTTGCATCACACACACACACACACTAGACTATCAATAGCTAAATGTGCACTTTATCTCAAAATCTGTTTTTAAAAGGGGGAAAAATCCTAAGACAAATGCCTACAATTCATTAAAAGGTCAACTAAGACTGAAGTAAAAAATACACTAAAAATACTAGACACCAATTTGTCAAAACCAAATAAGGCACGAAAAGTCACTTCATAAATACACTGAGAGACTTTAGATAGAAATGCTAAATCAGTTTATATTTCTCTTTAGTATTCTTGACTGGTTAAAAGTAAACAACAAAAAATGGACATTAAACATAACCCTGAGGCTAAGGACTCAGAGATCAAGGGTAGTTTAACAGTGAGGCTCACGGTATACGGGGTTGGGGCGGATGCATGTGAGACTGAAACGCTCATACTTAGTTTTCTGTGCTGGATGTGTGCTCTGGCAGTAGGGGCTTTAGGTTAGAACTTGATCACTCTCACCTAGAGACTTAGCCCACAAGTGTCTCTGCCTTAGTTTTAATCTGCCCTAATCCAATTTTATTCCTTCTGGGTAAAAACTGGAAAAACTCAATTTCACCCCTTCTAATCTAATCCCTTCCGATAAATGTTTTATGTCAAACCCATTTTAAAACTCATCTACTTGCCAGGGGCAAAACAGTAGGAAGGTAACCTAAAGCTCAGAGAAGAAACAAGTTTGCATGAGCTACAGCCTCATCTACCCTGAGACCAGAAGAAGGAGATGGTGCCCTGCTTACCACCACTGACCATTCTGACCGGGATCACAATAGATGGTCCTGGGTAGAACGGGAGAAAAATGTGGAACAGAACGCAGGTTCTTATTTAAAAAAAAAAAAAAGAGACAAACTGGAACAGTAGAGAACAGAAGACTTCCTGAGACACTCTTTAAACCCAGAACTGAGCCTATCCCTTGAGATCACCTTTTAGTGAAATAGCAGAGTGACACACAAAATAAAGGATATTATCCAAAGATCAGTGCCCTACTTAAAAACCATCAGTATGAGACCAAAATGCCAACAATTACTCAAAAGCAAAGATAAGACCGTAAGGTGGGAGGTTAACTAGAGTACCGGAAAGAGAACAAACAGAATACAACTAAGGAAACGGTGACACACTGTGATAAATGTAACTAATGTCACTGAACAATTTGTGTGTAAACGGTCAAATGTGAACCTAACTTGCTGTGTAAACTTTCACCAAAAAACTCAGTATTATTAAAAAAAAATTCTCTGGGATGAGCTCTAATTGGTTGCTCTTGGGTCAGGTGTTAAAAAAAAAAAAAAAAACACAGACACACAGACACACACACACAAACCCATCTATGGTTTCTCTAGCAAGAGGGAACAAAGTCAAGCTCTTGGCTTTGGCATAAAGCACCTGCCTACCTTTAGGTACTAACTTCCTTTTATTTGACACTCCATCAACAGTACATCCTCATGCCTGTTTCATGGCTCCATGCCTTTGCTCATGCCTGCTACTGTCCTTACCCACCCCTCAGACCTCTACCTGGTTAACTCTCACTCTTCAAGATTCAGTTCAGCTATTATCTCTTTCTGAGAGCCTTCTCTGACTAAACCCCTTTTCTCCACACTTGGTTCAGTGTTCTTCTAGCTATACCATAGCACGTTATAGAGATTCCTTTCATAGGACTTATTACACTCTGTTATTAGTATTGTCTGTTTACCAGCCACTGCTCGACTAAAAGGTAAGTAACAAGTTCCTGGACATGTAGACTACATCCAAGTTAACCAGCACAGCACAGATTAAGTACTCAATAATTAATTAATTAATTCTTAAAATATATGCAATTGTAATAGTTTCATTAATTAAAAAAATTAATGAAACAATATTAAGAGTATCAGGACAAACTTTTATCCACTGCTGTAGATACACACTAGAGTACAATTCTCAAATTTGAGATGGATTTTCGTTTTCAACAGATACTCCTATTTAACAAGATAAGGAAGAGAGACTTATTGTTTGTGGCTTCCTTTTCTTGATTTTGGTTGACAATAGTCTATCTCAAACTCTTGTGTAGTTTCAATAAGTATGCCTAGAGTAAAAACTGTCAGTAGTATTCACGTATTACAGTAGAAATCAGAAGCAAACAGCACATTGCCTGTAGTCTCAAATAGCTCAGGACAGCAATGAGTAACATCAAAAGTCTTAACAATAGAACCTAGCTATGTCTGATGCTATGACTTCAAGAGTCTTAAGAAGCACAACACAAAGAACAGAATATGAGAAATTTAGAGTTGAATGGGGACTTTTACAGAACATCTAGTCCAATTTTATTTTCCAAATCAGGACACTGACAATAAAATAGTTAAAAGTAATTTGCTTAAAATTATTTCCTGCTAAGCCCACAAAACTGAGTTTTGCATAAAGTCTCTGAGATTCAATTTAATTAGGTAAGAATTTACATGTATCTGAGTACAAAATGTTTGGCTTTATTGCATATTTTACAAATTTACAGAATTGAATTTCTATCAAACTAATGTTTTGTGAACTACTTACTGCATATATAACTGAATTCCCCTTTCGTTTTATAAAAATTCTAATACTAACTCAATTTCTTTTTAACATTTTTGTATGTATAATAGCATCTTACAGACAATAACAATAAAATTCCTGTGAGAAGGAACGTCAAGTTAAAAAAGTATAAAAATTGTTATCTTTAAGTATTCTTGTTCAAGAAATATAGAATTACTGGATTTTACAACTGCAAGAGACCTAAGTAGTTACCTAATCCAAATCATCCCACTTACTAAATACCATCGATAGTCACTTAGCCTCTTTAAATACTTAAAGAGACATATTTTTATATTGGAGAGCTTGAAATGATATTTAGCTCTTAATTGAAGCTTTCCTCTAACCTCTCACTTTTCGATGGTTCCTAGTTCTACATTTCAGCCTTGCTATTTAAAAGGAGATCTTCAGACCAGCAGTATTGGTATTATCTAGAATCTAGAAACGCCAGATCTTCACCCCAGACCTGCTGAATCAGGACCTGCGGTTTACAAGATCCCCAGGTGATTCATATGCACGCTATAGCACTGATCTAAAGCTGAACAGTTATATATTGATAAATATCCTTCTTCCCATCACAATCTTTCAAATACGTGAAGGCGGCCATCATACCCCTAAGTTCTTTTTCTTTTTAAAGGGCAAGTATTCTCAGTTCTTTCAATTGTCCCTCATATAAATATATGGACACTTTTTTTTTTTTAAACCATGAATTGCTGCTAATTCAGATCCAATCTAAACTTTTTCTTCTGTTTTTAAACAGATGTAGAATTTATATGGAGTTTTGGCAGTGAAACCCTTACAGATGGATAGTAATATGAAGAAAAATGCATGATTTTAACCCTTGTATTTAAAAGAACTAAAAAGAAGGGAAGATTTGTAAATCAGGATATATGTGGAATACTTTTGAAAACAGAGAACAGTAAAATATTTTCTGTGCTGACTAATGAGGTAACAATTTCTAAGAAGCACATCATAAAACAATAAACAGTAATACTTTAACTATAACACACTGTGCAATATAAGACTTTATTCCTTCTATCCATCTTTACATATCCTTCACTTGGACAAAGTGAGTCTCATGTTGCTCCCAGTACAGGACCTATTTTTATTGTTTCTGCACTCTGATTATGATATTCCCTTTCACACAGAAAATCCTTCTTCACCTTCTCTTTGCCAGTCCAAATCTTACTAATTCTTTAAAATTAGTAAGTTTAAATGTCAGCCTCTAGGGATTCTCCTAGCCAAAAGTTCTCTTTCTTTCTCTTCTGAAAAGAGATCTTGCTCTTTATCCATTATAGTTATTTTGGGCATATCTTCTGCCTATTCAGTTTTTTTCAAAACAGGATCAGCATATAATTTACTTTTGTATAATAGTCACAACACCATGTATAAAAAAAAAAAAAAAAAACCATGTATAGCAGGAACTAAATAAATGATTGGAAAATCAAAACCTTTAATTAATCCTTTTATCACTGAAGTATTTTATGTTTTCTTACCTTGTACTTTCTGAATATGTTTGAAAATATTTTCTGAAAACACTCAACCAACAGTCCTTAATATCTTTTCAGATCTTATTTTCTCCTACTTCTGCTCTGGTATGGTTAGAGAAATTATAATACCAAGAGCTGCCAGTTGTGTAATGGCAAGCTTTTAGCTAACCTGAAAGTTAAATAACTGTGTTGTAAGGTACTAAGGGTATCAGAAAGGAAATAAAAAGAACTGTATAAAGAATTAATATTAAACAGCTATTTGGCAATATAAAGGTAGTAATCTTTTCCATGCTGCCATTTCACCCATAACAGGATGCTAACAGGCATACTAGCAAGTAATACTCCACTAATGGATGTTTTAAGCAGTGATTCTTAAATGTAGTTTTATGTTTTTGTAAGTCCCTGGGTGGTGCAAATGGTTTGCACTCAGCTGGGAACCAAAAGGTCGGCAGTTCGAACCCACCCAGCAGTGCCTGGTAGTATGCTTCCGTAAAGATTACAGCCAAGCAAGTCCTAGGGAGCAGCTCTACTCTGTAAAACACAGGAGGTTGCCATGAGTTGGAATCTGTGGCACAAGACGACAACATTTGCATAAAGAGATGTGAGGGATTTTTCTTTTCTCCTAGGAGGGATTTCCCCTCTTCCTTTTGGATTGTCAAAAATAAAAGAAACTTCTCATTCTTCTCTGAAATTTTTAGATACAATCAAGCTTTTGTCTGGTGAACTACCTTATGAACCAACTACTATTTGAACTTAGACTGTGGAGGTATTTACAATCTGCTGCACAGTGCAATAGTAATGGCAACATTGACGGGAGAACACTGCAATAATTTTGCCACTGACACTTTGAGAATTAGTCATTTTTTTTAACAGAAGAAGCAGTACTGAGGGGTGGTGAGATATTTCTGGGGTATAAGCTCAAAAATATGAAAAGTATTATTCCTGTTTAATGGACCGACTTTCAACTAATAAATAGCTGTTTGGCAACCTCTGACTTCCTACACATCTTCTAATTATTTTGTTTCTGACTCATATCCATCTTCTTACCCATAATCTTCATCTAGCCTTCAATGCTCTCAAACCCTACATCCTCCTTCCAGTATTGCTTGATCAGTGCAAACAGCACTGATCTTTCTCTTCTCGGAATTCCTGTTATTTTTATAAACTGCATCATACCATACAGCATTTTATAAAGTCCCTTCTTTTGTTTAAATGGAAGATAATTTCTCCAAATAAATTTTGTACCCTTCTTTGCATGATATAAGGCAAATGCTTTTGATGCTGATAAACAATCCTTCCTCTCCACTCCCTCTCATTTTTTGAGCAGTAATTTACTAAAAGAAACCTCTTGCAGTGAAAAATAAAATATGCTACCCATCAATCATTAAAGAGACAATTGGCAGAGAGAACTTTATTTTGAATTCAATTTAAGTGATTTAATTGAATTCCTGAAAAGCCTGATGATAAAATATGACAAAAGTAGGTAGGCAAATAAAGGCAATGTGCACTAGATTCTTTCATGCAAGAATGTATTTTTTAGAACCTTTAACACTACGGGAATGCGAAGTGAAATCTCTGTCCAATTTATCTGACCGTGGAACCTTTCTTTCCCTGAAATATCTATCTAAAAACTGAGCAACACCACCCTGAGGCATATAGTTTTAGAAACATTCAAGATTGTTCCTAGCAGTGCCTACCTTAGAGACTGAGATCTGTTATCAGAAATTAAAGAAGAAAAAAAGATGCATCTGAATATGTCAACCAAGATACACTAAGAAAATCAAGGAGCCACAAGATTTTATTTACTTGATTCATATTACTTAATATTTCATTAGATGAAGTATAGTCATTTACAGAATAAATTCGATTTTAATTCACCACAACATTTTAATACAGGGACATAAAGGTTTACTGAATAAGAGACAAGAGAAAGGGGGTAATATGTGCTGACTTCTGGGTTGTGGGAAACCCTGGTAGCATAGCGGTTAAGTGCTACGGCCGCTAACTAAAAGGTTGGCAGTTCGAATCCGCCAGGTGCTCCCTGGAAACTCTATGGGGCAGTTCTACTCTGTCCTATAGGGTTGCTATGAGTCGGAATCGACTCGACGGCAGTGGGTTTGGTTTTTTGGTTTTCTGGGTCGTGAAAGTCTTTTTTTCACAGAATGGTATAAAATGTATTTTCTCCATGATTTTAGTGTGTGTTGGTTTTTATTCTTGGTTTGTGTGTCTGAAGCAATACTGATCTTTTTTATTGTGAGAGATGTAAACAAACAAAAAAAAATGCAGAAAGATAGGAAACACCATTTTCCCACTACTTAGAACACATATTCGCTAAGTTTTATCATGTTTGTTTCAAACTTTTTTTTCTAAATAAACATACAACAGTGGATAGCAACAACTCTGTCACTTACTTAACAAGTGCTTACTGAGCACTCACTGTGTATCAGGGACTGGGCTAAGCAGTGGACACTGAGTGTTGAGTAAAACAAGATATACGACCTGCTGTTATGAATCTTACAGTCTAGTGAGGGTAACACAATTAAACGGTCACACGAATAATTAAAAACTGATGTGGTCTGAAAGAAAAATACCAACCAGCTTTTCTCAACTGAGGTTTCGTGAAAGAAAGCCTACTGAAAATGCTTTCAGTGACTAGTACTTTCTCAATTCTCTTTAGACTGGTACGTAGCTAAGTATCAACCTCAAAGCACAGGAGAAAAGTTAATTCAGTACATACAGTGAACACCTTAAGGCATTGGGAGTTGGCTCTCAGAGCCAGTAGAGAAGGGCTTGTATAGGCACGAAGGAAAGAACCGACCTAGCCTTTGGTGGTGATAGTGGTGGCTGAGGGGTAGGTAAGGAAAGCCAGTTATCTAAGGAAGTAAAGTTTGTGTTGAAATTTGAGGGAATGTACAGGAGTTATGTAGGCCAGGGCTGGGTGGGCTAGCAGTGAGAAAGGTTACCTCTCCAGGCAGAGAGGACAGCATATTTGAAGATCTGAGGGAATAAAAGCAAGGTGATTTTGGAGGTTTAAGGTGATTTTGGAGAATTAAAAGAAGGCCAATATGAGTGATATACAGAGGTGGGAGAATAATAAAACATGAGGTTGGAAAGACAGGCAGGTAGGCAGGGGCCAGAAAGAATATTTAACTCGATTGTATAACAAAAGATCACTGTGACTTCAGTGAGCTGAAAGATTTAACACTGGATGAGGAAGACCAGCCGGGAAGCTTCTGCAGTAATTAAGGCAAGAAATAACTGCTTGGACTAGGGTAGGGATGGCAGGGTTGGAGACAAGCAGACAGATTACAGTAGTATTTAAAACATAAAGGAAGAGGTAAGGATAGTTAGGGATGTGTCAAGGATGAATGACTCCCAGATTCTGGGTACACGATGGTGCTGAAAAATGGAGGAGGAAAAACTCCGGGGAGCAAGCTCTTAAGTCTGTCTTAGGTCTGAGGTAACTTTGACATATCCAAAGGAGATGTCAAAGGAGGCAGCTGAATAGAGAATTGGTTTGGGTTTAGTTCCTTTATTAGAAGAATAATTGGTAGAATGGGAGGGAATTAGCAGGGATCTCAAGAAGCTGCAAGCTTAGCACACATTACAAAGCAAGGTGTACACATACAATGTGTATGTTATGAAATACATAAAAACAAAAACAAAAAAGTATAACAAGTGAGACAGAATGGTTTTTTTAAAATTGTTTTCTATCCTTAGGTGAAAAACTGCTAGAGACAGTTACAAACACAAGTGTATACAACATGTTATTGCTGCAATGCAAATGCTCTCTACTTCCTTCAAAATAGTTCACATTTATCTAATAATGTAAGCTGCAAAATTGAACACCGAGCTGATATTAAATCATAGAGCAATTTTCTTGTAAATATATTCTGAAGCAAAAAAAGCCCATAAGACCCTTTCTGTTTTTTTTTTTTTTAGTGGTTTTTAGTATTTTCATTTTGCCTTCTATATAAATGAACTCAACTTCATAATTTCCATACTTTTGCACTAGTTTGGAGACATATAAAGAATGATTATCTTCAAAATTATATAGTGTCATATTAACCAACAATCTACTCGTATGTGAGCTCATTTTGTTTAAATGATAGTTAAAATGCTAAAGCTAAAATCAAGTTTACTGTTGGTTGGTTTGAGAATGTTATACACTGAATTTTGACTTTGCTGACTTTTTAAAAGTTTTGATAAAAAGCAAATGCCAAATAAAGTCCTTACTGAAAGCAAGAAAATTCCACGTAGCGCCTTATTAGAAAAAATACACTCCTACCCTACATTTTCGTGCTTGAATAACTACATTTCTAGATTTATTATTTAGTTTAAATTGGTTGTTTTCATAATCTCTTATTTTAATTTGTTACATACCAGTTAGCAATGTCCTTGTGAGCTACTAAATTCTGAAGAAATGCTTGTAATCCTAATTGTCTCTCTTCTAAGAAGTCGGCATTGTAATTATCTTTAAACCAGCGTTTTGGTGGAAGTGCTAATCGAAAGCCTGGAAACGTCTCTTTTAACTGAAAGAGAAAAGAAAATATAATGTTCAACTCAATTGTATCAATTCTACAAAATTTATCCTGCTGACTATGAAAAATTATTCATGAATAAGCTTCAGCTCAGCTTTTCAAGCCCTGATTGCTTTGTTTCTTGATTTCTACAAGTCATGTATAGATAGAAGTTCCAGTTGCTCCTCATCCTTGCCAACACTTGGCATTGTTGGTTTTCTTAATGTTAACTATTCTAGTGGGTGCGTAGTAGTATTTCATTGTGGTTTTAATTTGCATTGCTCTGTTGACAAATGATCTTTGAACATCTTTTCATATGCTTATTTGCATTTGTATATCTTATTTGATAAATTACCTATTCAAGTCTTATATTCCTCCCCCATTTTAAAAATTGGGTTTTCTTATTACTGAGTTTCTAAGAGCTCTTTATATATTTTGGATACATGTCCTTTGTCAGATACATGTATCACAAATATTTTCTCCTGGAATGTGGCCTAACTTTCCATTTTCTTAACAGAGCGATAAAACAAAATTTAACTTAAAATTTTCATTTTAATGTTATCTAACTTTTCAATTTTTTCCTTTGGTTTGTGCTTTTTAGATCCTATCTAAGAAATCTTTTTTAACCAAGGCTGGGAGCTGAAATCATCTGAAGGTTCACTCACTGGTATGTCTGGTGATATATTTCTGCAACTTGTGTATCACCTAGTCCATCCTACAATCCTCCAGATGCCTCGCCTCTGATATGCCCTATGTATTCCAAAATTGCTCATGACTTTACCCCGCTTAGAAGAGGCTCTTATAAATTTCCAGAGACGCTGAAGCCAGGAGAATTCAAAAAAAAAAAAAAAAGATCAGCTTTCTGCAGGAAAACTTGTCTTGTTCTAACCATTGTATTTTAATTCCGTTCAGTAACTTTCACATTGTCAATTGGCTATTTTTTTTCCTCCACAATTATAAATGGGTCTTCTTGTTACAATATTTAAAGTTTCCTGATTTTATGCTGCAAATTTTCTGATGTGCACCTCAGCTCCTTCCCTATTCAATAGGAAGCAGGTTTCTACCTCTCACAACAGAAGTTGAAATGGACAAATTTCTCTCCTTGCCCCTGCAACTTAGACTCTCTAACACATTCTTCTACCCAGAGCTTTGAATCTGAGGGCTATTTCAGAAATTATTCACACTAATGGCAATGATAATGAAACATACAGTAGGAGTATCTAAAGCCCAAAGACAGCATCTTAACTAGATTCATATATGGTATGATCTTGGTGTGTTCTCTCATGTCTAGCCTCAGTTTCCACTCATGTTCTGAACTTAATTCTTAAGTTTCTTACCGATTCTTTCAGCTAACTGATACCCTTCTAATAAATTTTTTCCCCCTTTTTTGCAGAAGAGGAGAGAAAAAAGAAAGTAACGGAAAATATGCTACATAATGGAGATCCTAAATATACACCCTTTTTAGGGCAGACAGATGAAAAACACTAGTGTCTTAATAAAAGAGTACTTGTGGCACAGAATAAAATATCCAGGGATAGCAATTGTACATGTATTTAAAATGTCTTCTATGTCAAACAGATGAAATAAAAATTATAGGCTCTGGACAACTGTGTTAGATGACTAAAAAAATAAGCTTTAGTGATTCCGGTCTGTCCTATACGGTTGCTATGAGTTGGAGTCACCTGATGGCAACAGGTCTGGCTTTTTATGGTTTAGGGATGAAGAACCACCTGATATTGAAGATCATGTAAAGAGTCTGAATAAAATTATTTCATACAATTTGAGTGAAAAAAAGTCATACTTCTAAATAAATGCTATTTATAGATATGATTTCAATTATGTATAACTAATTAAATACCTTAAGTACACATTTGACTACTTTAGCTACATCATTAAGAGTTCATATATTCAAGATGGCCAAAAATTTTTTCTTGTATCTTTTCACTGAGAAGTGGGGGAAATTGCCTTAATATATGGACATGGTTCACTAACATTATATATCAGCTAGTAAGACTTCAAAAATTCCAGCTACCATCTCCTACATCTCTTAGAAGCTTGGTGTACTACAAAAAGCATGGCCGCTGGAGTCAGACAGGCTTGAATTTGAATCACTCTGTCACTTATTAGCAGTCTGGCTTTGGGCTAGTTAATTTCTCCAGACCCATTCCCTTTGGTGTAAAAAAGGAAAAACTGCAATCTACCTTACTAAGTCATGAGAGGGGCCTAGAACCTGGGGAAAATTAGCAGTTCAATAAATACTTCTTTCCTAATGAATATAGTATCCCCAACCCATTGAACAGCACTCCTGGTTTCTCCAAACTTCATTATTCTTTTATCTTTTTACTACCTATACCCATGAAACATGTATATCTCATCTAACATTTATGTGTACACAGTCATATTATTTGTTATATGCGTGTACCTTCACCCTCTTTCTCTCTCTTTTTGGCTAAACCTCTTTATTTCCCCAGATGTAAACTCCTTAAAGTTAAGATCATATATCTATAGTTTCTATATAATCCCAAATTCCTAGCACAACGCTCAACTCAAGCTACTCATTTCGTAAATACCTGATGAGTGCTTTTATAAGATGAGCAATCCTAATATTTCACTTTATATTAACAATTATACAAATATTAAATATAATTTAACCTATGTACCTACTGATGTTTAACATACATTTTTGATTCTCGCCAGTCAAAGCCAGTGATGGTTGAAGTTCTTTCTGGTATCTAAAAGACTGACTTAGACACTTATCAATTTTAAGTGACCAACTTGAAGTGGTCAAGGAGATAGTTATTAGATTTATATTAAACTTCGACTAGAGTCTTTCTTCAAAAACCATACTAAGTGTGTAAGTTTCGGTTTGTCTAATAAAAGAGATACTTTAGCAATAAGGATAAATTGAGAGATAAAAGGAAGCAAACAATAACAGTTAAGGCCTAAAAAGAAAAAATTTAAGTCATAAAAGATTAAATAGCTTTAAATAGACACTTTAAAATTAAATCTGCTTGAATAAAATTGTGACAATTTTTAAAACAAAGCTAAGAATTCCACTTAAGTATCTAATAACTTCAGGAATTGCTTTCATCCTCCTGTTTAATCATAAAAAAAAAAAAAAATAGGTGTACAGAATTACAGGTTTTTAATTCATCAGTGTAATATATGAAGCTGAGGAACAGTAATAAAATCCTATATGATGTTACATTATAAAAAACACTTAAAAGTATCTTGGCATACTTAAAAAGGCATCTCAACAACACCTTACTAAAAGCTGAAATAGTTTGGCATTTTATATCATACTTTTTACTTTGACGCTAAGGTTTTCAGAGTGGAAGAAATGTTTTGGCAATCAGACGGCTGCTAAGTCACAAAAACGGGGTTTCATACCATTAAACATGAAAAGAGCATACTAACTTTAGAAGTTTTAAGTAATTCAAAGGAGGAGGAAAGAGAAGGTGACAAATGGGAAAGAACAGAACCAGTAAAGTTTTTTCTACTAAACATCTGTCAAAATTGGGGACTAAGTTCTGGATGTTCTAAGGCATCTTACTTGGTCTCTCAGAAGCACTACGAACCACCCTCTTCTTTTGGAAAAATGGTTTTTCTCTTGGTTTCTAAAATATCCATAACCTGCCAACTACAGCCCCTCATCCCCACAATTTTCTTCTAGCTCTCGGGACAGCAATTTACTTGATCAACTCCCTATCGAAAATTTAGGTTGGTTCTAATTTTTAACTATTAAAAACAAAGTAAAACACAAATATGACAACAATAAATAAAACAGCGTGGTGAGTACCCTTAGAGCTAAATCTTGCCCATAGCCATGATTTTTTATACAGGATAAACCCCAGAAATGTGTTCATTATGACAAAATCATATGAAACTTTAGGATGTCCTCTAGGAAGTTTCATTCTTCCAACACTGAATAATACCATTTAAATGCTGGTCAACTTGAAAGGTGAAAAAGTTCCTTAATTTTCTTTTCTTGGAGTTCTTGTGATATTAAATGCTTTAAAACTTTACTGGTCATTTATATTTCTTCTGTGAATACCATGTTCATGTCATTTGTTGTATTTTCTACTTTTGTGTTAACTTTTTATTATTTATTTTTAAGCATTCTTTACATATAAAGGTTTATTATTAACCTCTTTCTTTGCTTCATATGTGCACTAGGCAGAATTCTAGATGGTTCCATGACCTTTGCCACCAGTGTTACTTCTATGAGTTTGTCATGTTACTCATCGTCAAGTCAATTCCGATTCATAGTAACCCCATAGGACAGGGTAGAACTGGCCAGTAGGGTTTGCAAGGGCTGTAATCTTTACAGATGGAGACTGCCACATCTTTCTCTCGCAGAGTGGCTGTGGGATTGAACTGCCAACCTTTCGGTTAGCAGTCGAGTGCTTACCGTTGTGCCACAAATCAAAAAAGATTTCTCAGATGGAATTAAGGTTACTAATCAGTTCACCTTAAGATGGAGAGGTTATCTTGGTGGGCCTAATCTTATCACGTTAGCCCTTTAATACCAGAGAGTTTTCTCTGGCTGGTGGCAGAAGGAAAAGTCAGGAGAGATTCAAAGCACAAGAAGGATTTCATATGCTGTTGCTGGCTTTGAAGATGGATGAGCCACATGCAAAGACTAGAGAGTAGCCTCTAGGAGTTAAAAGCAACTTCTGGCTGACAACCAGTAAGGGAACAGGAACCTCAATTCTTTAACTTCAAGGAACTAAATTCTGCCAAGAACCTGAATGAGCTTGGAAAATGATTCTTCCCCAGAGGCTTCAGGTAAGTACCAAGTTTGGTCAACAGCTTGATTCTGACCTTGTGAGACCCTAAGTAGTGAGTCAGGTGAGCCCATGGAAACCATGAGAAAATAAACTGATGTTGTTTTAAGTTGCTATGTTTGTGGTCCTTTGTTATGCAGCAATAGGAAAGTTAATACAATATATCAAAAATATTTTTTGTTCATTTTCTTACAATCATATGGATTTGGGGGTCTTACCATACATGTCGTCCCTCCAAATCCACAAAATTGTACGATCACTTATACTTTCTTTTAGCAATTTTAAGGTTTTACATTTCTACATTAAAAAATTTGTTTTTTTTCATAAAAAATAAAGCTATGCTTTTTTTTTTTTATAGATGGGAGTTCAGGTTACTAATGTGAAATAAAAACACTCTGATTCAAATAATTAATGGCAAGAAAAAACACAACTATAACAGAAGTGTAAGGAACAGATAATAATTCATAACTGAAAAGTTAGTTTTGAATTCATTAAAGAACTTACTTTGTCATTAAGTCTAGAGAAGTCAGTGTATCTTCTAAAAACTACCCAGCTTTCTTCTGGGGATTTCTTTACTAGTACTTTATACACCTATGCAGAGAAAAAAAAAAAAATTACAGAAAAGTAAAGATATTTAATAACTCGAACCAAATATTTTTAAATCTTTTATTTGACAACTCCGATTATAACAATTTAATAGCATTTCTTAAGCTTATATATGTAAGTGTTAAAGCTGAAAGACTTAAGCTGTCACTATTAGGAATGTATTAACTAATCAAGCTCTACCATTCTATATTAATATCTGTGAATGTTTAGTCTTAAGGACATGATCATACAGGAAAATTATGAAAACTATGAAGCAAAAGATATAAAAACCATTTAGATCATAAAAATGTATAAGTAATCAAAATGCTCTCATCAAAAGCAAGATTTTTTTTAAAGATACACAAATATGACAAATTTGAGACAACATGCTTTTTCTGTGCACATTAATAACAGTGATTAGCTTCCAAAATATGTTTCATATTAACATGTTCTGAAATTGACAAAAGAACTCACTCATGCTTTAACAAGCTGTGAAAAATAACCACTCTTGCCCTACATAATTTAATTTTTTAAAACCCAATAACTATGAAGCACAGTTTTCAAAGAAGTTCAATGTTGTTTTAATCTTCAAGGCTGAAATTCAAACTAAAAAAGTTCTCATAGTAGATAAAATTTTATATTCTTATTTTTTTTTTATCCAGGCTATTGAATAGAAAAATGTGGCTGAAGCAAGCCAGTATATCTTCAAGAGCATATAACATGTAAAAACTTTAGCAGTATATTTTAAGGAAGTGCTATTTAATGATAGAATATCAGAGAAACGTTTCATAGCAGGCTTTGGCACAGCATTTTGGTATACATGGCACATATAAGGGACTCAGTAAATATCTGTTGAATGAGTGAAACTCTTACAAAGAGCAACTTCTCTTCTTGAAGTTGGCTATGCAATCATTTTTAGTTGTAGCTCTAGAGCTATGCTCTATCTAGCAACATGTGGCTCCTGAGCACTGGAAATGTGGCTAGTCCAAGTTGAGATGTGCAATGAGCATAAAATACACATTGGATTTCAAAGCCTTAGTAAGAAAAAATGTATTATGTCATTAGACCTGTTCTATATTGATTACATGTTGAAATCATATTTTGGATATATTATGTGAAATGAAATATAAAAAGATTTTTTTTTTTTTAATCGTGGCTACTAGAAAAGTTAAAATAACCAATGTGCCTCACATTCGTGGCTCACATTATATTTCTGTTGGACAGTACTGCTCTAGAGATAACTCTATTTATCTCTAGATTTTTCTCCCTTATAGACTTGACTTTTCTGCCTTATAGGCTTCTCTTTTAGCTTTTAAGGGGGAGAATCAGCAAGGGATAATAATAAATCCTCTAGCTTTGAGGTAAAAAGTAAGTAATTTATCTTTGTAACACATAAAGGTAGGGAATAAGATTATTCAGATACCCTTTAAAGTCTAGAGAAAGTCCTGATCTAAGACAGTCACAATGGGAATACAAAGGAAATTTTTTAGAAATTGCTAAAAGAAAGGGTGATAAATCGACTTCAAAACTTGTGAGTATGAATTACACCATAAAAGTCAATTCCATATGATAATTAGGTTTATCTGCAAATAACTCATATGTATTTTATTTTCCTGTTTTGGCTATTCGCCACACTGGCTCCTAAATACTCCTCCTTCTCTTGGAAAGACAAAGTGCAGACCTTTGTGGTTTATCTTTTCTAGAAAGCTCTCTTCCTACCTTTCTACTTGTTTAAGTAGTGTTTTTTCAATGAAGGAGCCCTGGTGGTGCAGTGGTTAAGAACTTGGCTACTAACCAAAAGGTCGGCAGTTCGAATCCACCAACTTCTCCTTGGAAACCCTCTGGAACAGTTCTACTCTGTCCTGTGGGGTCACTATGAGTTGGAATTGAGTCGATGGCAATGGGTTTGGTTTTTGATTCTTTCAAACTTTATGGATAGTGGTGATCATTCTCTTCTCTATGTTCAAATAACACACTATCTTTTTATGCAGTCTTTTTTTTTTTAAGGATTTTTAAGCAACATACAATGAATTATAAAATACATAAGAAAAGTACACAAAACATAAGTACACAACTTGATGAATTTTCACAAAATGAATACACCCATGCAACTAGCACCCGGAGCAAGAAACAAAACATTACCAAGTGCAGAAGCCTATCTCATGCCTCTTTCCCAACTCTACTCACCACCTACTCCTAGTCACTTGCTGTTTAAAAATCCTTTTGAAAGACTTGACACTGTATATATTATCAGATCTCGATAGCCCTAGTATTTTCTTCAGTTAAGAGCTCAATTCAAAGGAACATATCTAGGAAAAATTATTTTACAAACATACAACTCCTAAGCTTGTGTTCCCAGCTGAGACGCCTCCCAGACTTTTATACACATACACACACGTGCATGCACATACACACACTACAAATACAAGTGTCCATACTCACACGCACATATACATACACATATCTAGTATCTCCATTTCGATGTCTAATAGACATCTCTAAGCACGCATGTCCAAAAATGAAGCCTGATCTCTTCCTTAGAATCTGCCATCTGATTAAACAGCAACCTTATTCTCCGGTCAGAAACTTTGGGGTCGATTTGATTTCTCTTTTGATCACACTCCACCTCCAAATCATCAGAAAATATTGTTGGCTCTACCTTCAAAATACATGCAGAATCTGATCATTTCTCAGGATCTCCTCCACCACCGCAGTCCTAACCACCATCATGTCCCTCCTGGATTACTGCAAAACCTAACTGCCTCCTGTTTCCACTCTTTCCCCATACAATCTCAATTTAGCAGCTCGAATGAGCCTTTTAAGGCATTAAATTACATCAAGTGATTCCCCTTTTCAAAATCTTTTAAGAATCCCATTTTATGCAGAGTAAAATTCAAGGTTCTCACAGTAGCCTGCAAGGCCCTACATGATCTGTGTGCCACTCTCTCTTACCTTTACCTGTTATCTTCTGTATCTCTCTCCCTTGCTTACCCTGCTTTCAGGCACAAAGGCCTCTGCAGTTGTCCCATCTGAAATACTCTTTCCTGAAATATTCTCATGGCTCATCCCTCTTAAGAGTTAAAATCTTTTCTGCGATGCCTTGACTAACAACACCATAAAAGTCACAATTCCAGCTTGGGGGAAACTTCCTATCCTCCTCGTTTTATTTTTCTCTATAGCACTTATCGTACCATGTGACACACCAGAGGGATTTACTTAGTTATCTATTTCTCATTTCTTTCTTTTCTTTTTGGATTGCTGTACCATTACCCAAAACAATGCCTGGTATATAACAGGTACTCAGAAAATGTCTGTTGAGTTAATGAATAAATGAATGAGTATGACTAACTTCATTTTTCATTGTACTTCCTTCTAGTGTCACTATGAGTTGGAACCGACGGCAATGGGTTTGGCTTTTTTTTTTTTTTTGGTATACAACTCTATTAAATGTCTATTAAGCTTTCATTTTCATATATATTGCCTCAATTAATGATCACTTCTTCCTAAGGAAGGTAGAACAATGTAAAGAAATGAGCCTCCAGTTTATTTCCAAATGACTCTTAAAGAAAAAAAAAAATCAGTTCCGCACAGATTTCCCACCCCATCAGTGTTCTTATGATTAACTTAACTCTAAAGATCAAGTCTCTTTGTAAATTATCTCAGTATTTTTTTCTTGGACCTCCTCCCATCCTGTCATAAATTTACAGTATGAAATGTTGAAGTGAACATCAAGGTTGCTAGATAACCAGATTGACATACATCAATTAGCAATCAATACATAGAAAGCAAAAAAAAAAAAAACCACTTACAAGAACATCCATATCTAGAAATAAATACCATCGAAAAATTTAAGACCTCTGCACTGAAAACTATAAAACATTATTAAAAGAAATTAAAGAAGATCCATAATAAATAGATTAGGTTCACTGACTGGAAGATTCTATTATAAAAGTGTCGGTTCTCTCCGTATTAATTTATAGATTCAATATAATCTCAATGCAAAGGGCCAATAATAGCCAAGGCAATCCTAAGGAAGAACAACCAAAGCTAGAGTACTTACACTACCAGATAGCAAGGCCTATCATAAAGACACTGTAAGACAGTGTGGAACTGGCAGACAGATGGGAAACTGGAACAGAACAGAGCGCAGAAACAGGCACGTACATTTATGGTCACCTGATCTATTAAAAAGGCAACAGTGCAAATACAGTGGAGCAAGTAGTTTTTTCAAGAAAAGCCTGATCAACCTATGTTATGTGGATTAAAAAAAATGTATCTTGACCCTCACCTCACACCATGGACAAAAATCAATTCCAGATTGTTTACACATCTAAATGTGAACTGTCAAACAATAAAGCTTTTAGAAGAAAACAGAGGACATCTTTGTGACTTTGGAGTAGGTAGACATTTCAAAAAGTGCTAACTATAAAGGAAAAACTAGTAAACCAGACTATATTAAAGTTAAGAACTTTTCTCTATCAAGTGTACGCTTAAGTAAGAAAGCAAAACACACAGTAAGAGAAGCTATTCACACACAAAAATGTATCTGAAAACAGACATACCCAGCATGCATAGAAAAATACAAATGAAAATGGAAAAACGAGCAAAAGTCTTGGATAGACACTTCACAAGAGAATATCCATATGGCAACACACACAAACATACCCATACATACACATTTATATACATATTCAAAGGTCTTCTATTTAATTAGGCATTAGGGATCTGCAAATCAAAGCATAATGTGATATTACTCTAAATCCACCTAAATAGTTAAAAAGAAGAAGATGGAAAATACTGAAAGTTGAAGACCCTGCTTGTTGTTGTTAGCTGCTGCTGAGTTGGCTACCAACTCATTGCAACCCCATGCAAAATGGAATGAAACGTTGCTGCCTCGTCCTGCACCATTCCCATGATCGGCTGTAAATCACATCCTTGTGAGCCATAAGGTTTTCACTGGCTAATTTTTGGACGGAGATCACCAGGCCTTTCTTCCTAGTCTCTTTTAGTTTGGAAGCTCCACTGAAACCTGTTCAGCATCACAGCAACACACAAGCCTCCACTGACAGGCAGGACAGACAGGCAGTGGCTGCACATGAGGATCACTGGCTGGGAATCAAGTCTGGGTCTCCTACATACACTGCTAAAAAATCAAAACCCAAAGCCGCTGCCGTCGAGTTCATTCCAACTCATAGCAACTCTATAGGACAGAGCAGAACTGCCCCATAAGGTTTCCAGGGAGCGGCCGGTGGATTTAAACTGCCGACCTTTTGGTTAGCAGCCACAGTTCTTAACCGCGACACCACCCGGGTTTCCAAAGTTACACACTGCTTATAAGACTATAAATTTGTGCAACTACTCTAGAACACTGTTCGACAGTATCTTTTAAAGCTGGGTGTATCAATAACAATTTTATTCTTAGGTAGAAATCAAACAGAAATGTGTGTATGTGTTAACCAAATGACAACCTGGAAATTACTCAAATGCCTTTCAATGGTAAAACTAGAATGGATAAATAAATGTGTTTTTTATCCACAAAAAGAAATACTATCAGCAATGAAAATGAGCTACCTATGATTACATGTAACATCAAGGGTGAATCTTACAAATATAATGCTGATCAGAAGAGACCAGACCCAAAGGAGTATATATACTCAAAATTCCACTTACATAAGGTATAAAAATACGCAAGATTTTTATCACGATCAGTAAAGTGTTTACCCTCAGGGAATGGTGAGTCGGTAATGACTGGCAGAGCAAGGAGGCTTTTAGGATGCCAGCAGTGTTCTGTTTCTTGATCTATGTGCTAGCTCATAAGGTGTGTTCAGTTTGTGAAAACTTACAAAGGTAAAACAAGTTTACTAACAGCATTAAGCTAGTCAAGTACAAAATTCTTTACTCCACTAAATCACTTTTAAGAAATCAGGAAAAATTTTCCCATATTATTTTTTATTGCGGTGAAATATATACAACAAAACACTTGCCATTTCAATCACTGTTATGTGTATAATTCAGGAACATTAATTACATTCCCATGTTGTGAACTATCACCACTACCTATTTCTAAATTTTTTCATAACCCTTAACAGAAACTCAATATCCCTTTAGTACCTCTACATTCCTCCTCTCCCATCTACCTTGGTAACACTAATACACTTTTGTCTTCATGTGTCTGTTCATTTTATATAGCTGAGGTCATATAGTATTTGTCCTTTTGTGTCCAACTTAACTCATTCATTGTAATGTTTTCAAGGTTCATCCATGAAAACTATTTGAATCTGAAGTTCGAAAAATTACAAGTCCAGGCTAATATTAATAATTTAACACAGATTTAAAATGTAAGTGTTATGGATTGATTTGTGTCCCCTGAAAAGATATGCTGAAGTCCTAAATCCCTTATACCTGTGAATGTGACATTATTTGCAAATATGGTTTTTGCAGATGTAATTAGCTAAGTTAACATGAGGTCATACTGAACTAGGGTAGGCCCTCATCCTATATGACTGGTTTCCTTATAAAAAAAAGAGACAAAGATAGACACAGAGGGAAGATGGCCATGTGAAGACAGAGGCAGAGACTGGAGTTATGATGCCACAAGCCAAGGAAAGCTCTGGCTTGCTGGTTGCCACTAGAAACTAGGAGGAAGGCGTGAAACAGATTCTTCCTCAGAAGGAATCAATCTTCCTGACACCTAGATTTCAGACTTCTGGCCTCCAGATGTGTGAGAGGATAGATTTCTGATGTTTTAAGTCACCCAGTTTGTGGTACTTTGTAATGACAGCCCTAGGTTCAACAGGTTAGCTGGTATTTCACTTTCTATTGATGTACTGCAGAAGCCAATACTTACAGTAAATTTAGCTCTTTCTTCCATCACTTCATAACCCAGTATAGTAGGTGTAGATGGTCTATCTTCCCAACTGGCTGTTTCAGGATTTTGTTCTTCGCTTTCTCTTGGTCTAGCAGAATACTCGATGGAAGAATCTGTACCTGTAAATTTAGTCCTAATGAGGGGACTGCTACAGATAGACGAAGTACTTTCCATTTGATCAGGCATACTTGTCTGTTTATAATTACCCATATTTGAGTCTTCTAACTGGCCTTTGGAAGAGTTTGAGCTTGTTGAGATACTCCCAAAAGAAGAACTTCTTTGGTTTCTGTTGGGTGTAAAACTGGAAGCAGAGTTTCCTATTGGCATAGGAACTGGGACATAAGGAGTTGCCATCTTCTTTCGGCCTTTGCAACAGAGGACTACACACTGTTGGTCCAAACACTTAGAGAATAACTAATGTGCAATCCATTATTTTCTCCTTAGGAATTCAATATCTACAAATGAGACAGACATATTGGAAAATTAATCTTTAACCTGGAGCAGGATCCAAAAAGAAAATAAAAATATTCATAACTATTTTTAGTTTTGTGACACTCATTCTTTTTGCAGTGGTGACATGCCAAACCCCTTCCTTTAATCCCAAATATAATTTCTAAGGACTCCTATTTCCAAGGTAAAGAGACAAGAACTACTCCACACCCTTTTTTGGACCCTCATGTTACGTTATCCTTTTTCTCTACTTTATTTCCTTGTGAAGGATTTCTCTAATGTTCATTTTTGCCTGATTTCATCTATATAAAAGAGATGGAAGAGGGAAGAGTGATAAATACCTTCCTGAAGCTTTATTCCCTGCTTATGATGCTAATAGTACTATGTATAGTAGAGAGAGGGAAGAAAAAAAGACAAAGAGGAAAACTATTCCTACTACCTTTGATTTTGATTAATTAAACTCAATCACACAGAGTAATAACTGAACCAGAAGCTTAGATGCTACGTGGTAAATATCAATTGTTCTTAAATTAACATTTTATAAAACCCAGGATCAAATGTATTAAAAAAAAACTTTATGAAATTATTCAAATAAAACCTAATGAACATTAAACTATATATCCAACAAGATTAAGTAATTAAAAGTTTAAATGTTCTTCAGAGTTTCCACATCATCACTAATTCTGCTTTGCCATACACTGAGGGTACTTAGCCATAATTATAACTCATACTCAAAACCTCTCGTCAAAAGGATTAGTAAATCTTATATCGGAATAATTCCATAATACAAAAGAAAAGGTATACCGTGAAGTTGTAAAAACTGTAATAACTAGAGACCAAAGAAGTGACAGGACTTCACATAACAACCGGTCTACCTACCCAACTCTATTTATGCAACTCCACTCGGTGGGAAAGGTAGGAAACTAATGGGCCGCCTCAACTTGGAAAGATGCTGAAACAGATTTTTAACCAAGCACGTGGCTCCGGGCAACCTTCCCCATCATCAAAGATTCAAGAAACTTGAGTTGCTGATTCATCGATCCTCGGTTCCGCCTGAGAGCCTCCAAAAAAAGAAGTAAATAAAAGTCTGAAATCTCATGCTTCTCAAGGCCTGTGAGATCACTCTGCCCTTTGGCACTAGACCTACCTGAGGCCGCCGACTAGGGGTGGGACGCACATCGATACAACTACTGACGTCCAGAGGAGTCTACCCAAGCGTTAAGAGAACGTAATGTTCGCATTAGGAGCGTCTTGACTTTTGCCCTGGCTTGGAGACGCTCCGAGGATGATCATCTCAGTCTCATTCTGGAAAACCTCGGGCAGGTGAGGTGGCCCGGCCCTAAGCGACCCGGTGGGCGAGAAAAGTGGGTGACGAGAGGAAAGTGGAGAAATCCCGGCGCAGTTCGATCTCCAGCGCGTCCGGCCGGGGTCTGCGCAGGCCAAGAGTCTTCGGCGCGAGGGGAGGTGAGACCCGTCGCTCCGAAACCCTCTCTCCTGCGCCTGCAAGTATACGCGGCCAGCGTCTCCGAGACGCACGGAGGAGTCAGCTGTGACCTGCAGGTGGCCGGGAGGCTCCTGCGGCGCCTCGACACCCTACTGCAGAGCCCCCAACCAGCTACCGGCTGCAGGTGTCTCCCACGCGAGCGCCCAGGACAGCGCCCCCCAACCTGACCCTACCTCACCTCACTCTGCAATCCTGTTCCAGCGCGCTTCCCGATGACGGTTAAACCAGATCCTCCCTAACCGCAGTTTTTCACCTCCTCCCACGGCAGCGAGAGGCTTCACGTGACCCCGCGCCCAGAAAGCAGCTGCTCTCCGCCTCCGCCCGCCTCTGCCTCCCCAGCCCCGGCCACCCGGCCCAGGATACCCGCGAGGTGAGGGAGGGGCCGGGCTTGAGCCGCCTCTCCCGGAAGTGGCGTCACGCCACGGGCGCCCGCCCCTGAGGCGCAGACTGGAGTTGTTGAGCCAGGGCTCTCTGGCAAACGGTTGAACCTAGTCCTGTGGTAAGAATTCCACCCCTTCTGCCCTAGCTTTATTTTTCGAGGCGAATTTTTAAGAAATAGAGCCTACAATACCTAGTTTCTTCGACAAGTGATCGGAAGGTCTACTGCTAACCTATGGCAGGACTCTTGCGTTGCATCATGGGACTTGTAGTCATCACCGGTTTGAGGTGGTTTTAAATAGGTTATAGGCTGTTTTCCAGAATTAGAAGCGCTTTAGGGGATGGCAATCGATTGGAAGAGTGGGAAAATAGAACACTGCATTACAGCCTATCTGTCCTACATAATTCAGAAGTCCTCGCTGGCAGACAGTCCCTGAAATTCTTTAGTGGTTTTTACTCCCTGGGGAACATTTTTGCCCCAAATGATAACATTAGTCTTGTTAGACAGGCACATCTGAAGACCAGGAAGTTTATCAGGAAAGCCGTTTTTTGATAGTCAAATACAAAGTTTCGGATCAGTTTACAGGTCTGTTCGTCTTAGAACTGTGCGATTTGATTTAAAGATCATTCCATGATTTCTAAGGCTTTGGAGTAGTCCCAAAAGACTGGGAAAAAATAGTAATTTCACAACGAACATAGGAATGTAATCTGATTTATAGCATAATGATTTTGATTTGAGAGATACTGCTCTTACCGGTGAGAATGAGACATAACAGAATTGTATAAAAACGGTGGAGTAAAACACAGGTAATTATCAGGATAGAATTGGCAACCATTGGCCTTGAGGGGGCAGTTAAATCCATTAGTTCTGTAAGTGAGTAAGGATATTTAGAGGAAGGCAGAAAAAGAATGGAGTCTTGGAATATTTCTCTCACTTCAGCGATAGGGCTGCAGATGGTAGCAAAGAGATCTGTAATGAGGAAAACCTGATAGATAGTCTAACATTTAAGAAGGCAAGGAAAACGAAACCTTCAAGAAGTAAGAGTGTACAGATAACACAGTTAGGAGGAGGATAAATACATGGAAAATGTCATTGAAATTGCCCAAGAAGAACTTCCTTCACAGATTTTTGAAGGGAACACAACAATATACATACTACATACTTTGTCTTCCACGATATCTGATATTGATAAATGTCTAGATCTTTGTTTCAGGAAATGAATTGAAAGTCTTGGGAAATCAAGAAAGTATATTCTGTGGTTGGGAAGAGTAAAAGTTACATTATCACAAGTCAAGTCATGTATGACATTCGGTCCCTGTTAATGCTTTGTTTTAGTTCAGCTCCTGATACCTCTGTACTCTGCCCACAGTCAAACTGAAGTGATGCCTTCTAACTTATAAAGTCATAGAAGACCACTTTTTCTGCCTCTTTCATTATTTTAACATTGTATAAAATATATATCTCTCAGGAGGGCATTTTGAGCCAATCAAATGAACAATCTTATTCAATGATATATAAATACTGCTAAATCGGGGATAACAACCACAGCGAGTAAAGCATGTGCAGCAAGCAGGCATCTCATGAGGTGACTTCCTTAAAAAAAAAACAAAGAAACCCATTGCCATCGAGTTGATTCCAACTCATGGTGATGCTATAGGACAGAGTAGAACTACCTCATAGTGTTTCCAAGGAGCAGCTGTTGGATTCAAACTGCCAAGCAGCTGAGCTCTTAACCACTACGCCACCAGGGCTCCTTAGTCCCACTATTTCCCCCTTCTCTGGAATTGATTCCTCATATAAGGCTGGCCTCTGGTGGCCATGTTTATAATAAGTGATTCTGTTTCTTGTCATAGTTGATTGTGCCACAGAAAGATAATTTGACCCAAGTTGTGTTCAACAAATGCTGTCTCCCAAAAATTTGAATATGGAAAAGAGACACAGGCTAGAAGTCACAGGAGCTAAAGTCAGACTAATAGAAGTTCTGTGGTGAAAAAGCAAAGAAGTTTCCTGAATAAACTGAATACTTCGAAGGCCAATGTAGCAGGGGCAGGGGTTTGGGGTCCATGGTTTCAAGGGACATCTAAGTCAATTGGCATAATAAAATCTATTAAGAAAACATTCTGCATCCTGCTTTGGGGAGTGGTGTCTGGGGTCTTAAACACTAGCAAGTGGCCATCTAAGATGCATCAAGTGGCCATCTAAGATGCATCAATTGGTCTCAACCCACCTGGAGCAAAAGAGAATAAAGAACACCAAAGATACAAGGTAATTATGGGCCCGAGAGACAGAAAGGGCCGCATAAACCATAGACTACATCAGCCTGGGACCAGAAGATCTAGATGGTGCCTAGCTACAAGTGATGACTGCCCTGACAGGGAGCACAACAGAGAACCCCTGAGGGAGCAAGAGAGCAATGAGATGCAGACCTCAAATTCTTGTAAAAAGGCCAGACTTAATGGTCTGATTGAGACTAGAAGGACCTGAAGGTTATGGTCCCCAGACCTTCTGTTAGCCCAAGACAGGAACCATTCCCAAAACCAACTCTTCAGACAGGGATTGGACTGGACTATGGGTTAGAAAATGATACTTGTGAAGAGTGAGCTTCCTGGATCAAGTAGACACATGAGACTATGTGGGCATCTCCTGTCTGGAGGGGAGATGAGAGGGCAGAGGGGGTCAGAAGCTGGTCGAATGGACACGAAAATAGAGGGTGGAGAGAGGGAGTGCGTTGTCTCAGGGGGAGAGCAACTAGGAGTATATGGCAAGGTGTATATAAATTTTGGTACGAGAGACTGACTTGATTTGTAAACTTTCACTTAAAGCACACACACACACAAAAAGTTCTGTGGTGAGAATTTCCACAAAGTCCCATTGCTGAGGTTTTTGGAGTGATCTGATTGATCCTCTTCTCCATTCTTTCCCTGGGTCTCCATGTGATAACCTAGTGTCCTTCCAATTAATCAGCTTCTTACTTAAACCTAGCTGGAGTTGGTTCTTTTGCTTATAACAAAAGAACAATGAATACAGCAAGTTGGAATGAGGCAAACTGAAAATGAGTAGAAGCTGATAAAGTGTTTTTCCAGTTTTTTGAATAGCTGTCAGCAGTTTATAATCTATGCTCTTAAAATATAGTATTTCATAATATGCTTTCTGTTTACAACATCAAGAAACAGCTTTTTTTCAATAATTTGTAGTAGCTAAAATAATTTATTTTAAAAGCAAAGATGTCACCTTGAAGACTAAGGTGTGCCTGACCCAAGCCGTGGTATTTTCGGTTGCATCATATGCATGTGAAAGCTGGACAGTGAGTAAAGAAGGAAGAAGAAGAATGGACACCTTTGAATTGTGGTGTTGGTGAAGAATATTGAATATACCATGGCCTGCCAAAAGAACCAACAAATCTGTCTTGGAAGAAGTAGAGCCAGAATACTCCTTAGAAGCAAGGATGGTGAGACTGCATCTTACATTCTTTGGACATGTTTTCAGGAGGGATCAGTCCCTGGAGAAGGACATCATGCTTGGCAGAGTACAGCGTCAGTGCAAAAGAGGAAGACTGTCAACGAGGTGGATTGACACAGTGGCTGCAACAGTGGGCTCAAGCATAAGAATGATTGTAAGGATGGTGCAGGACTGGGCAGTGTTTCGTTCTGTTGTGCATAGGGTTGCTATGAGTCGGAACTGACTCGATGGCATGTTAACAACAACAAAATGACATATAAAGAACTTTTTCGGTGATTCTTTTGGTTTAAATTCATGAGTTTCCCAGTTCATGTATATTATTCTCCATAAACAGTGTTTTCTTTAATATTCAGGTTGGGTATTACATCTGCCCTCTCTTTCCTCACTGCCGTGAAATTATGAGTCCAAAGAAAGAACCACAGTGACCTTTTCTTACAGTAAATGGAGGTGAGCAAAGTAGTAGCAGGGTAACCTGATAGCAGACTATGGCACTAGACTTGTGATGTATGCACTTCCCTAAATCGAGGGTAGAAATTATATGATACTACTAATAGCACAGAGAAGACACTCTTCAATACTGCCACAATTGAGTAGTGATTTTCCACTTGCCATATTAAATAAGGGCAATTTTGAAAGAGTTCATTTAATAGCATGTGTGGAAATCCTCCTGGACATGTAACAAAGAGATCACATTTCTTCCTAAAATCATAGTCATAATCATGAGGATGGTCACGAAGATATGCTTTCATTTCATAGAAAAGGATACTGAAGAAAACAGGCTAAACGATAACGCACGAGGTTACAGAGCAAATTAATCCCTGACTTCCAAACTAGTAAACTGCTCTCCACGTACAGTAAGACTCTTCTTCTAGGAAGCTATTTCTGAGCATTTTACACTCTATTATGTCCAATATATCTTTCAGTCTTTCAGTAATATCTTGGTCTGGTACATTCCGGGTAATATTTCATACCTGGAAAGTCTTGGATTTTATGCACAAAGAAAATCTTATACTGGGCATTTGAGGATTGGTGGGAATTAGATAAGTAGAAGATGAAGGCAGGGTACACCAAGCAAAGCTGGACTTGAGGGAATACATAACAGAGTATGAGGTGTTGTGGGGCAGTGAGAAAAGCAATCTGAAAGGACAGAAGGGAGTATAGTAGGGAGTAGTTGGAAATAGAGAGATGAGCCCCTACTTGCCCCTCAAAAAAAAAAAAAAACAAAAACAAAAACTCAAACCTGTTGCCGTGGAGTCGATTCCAACATATAGCAACCCTATAGGACAAAGTAGAACTGCCCCATAGGGTTTCCGAGGAGTGACTGGTGATTCAAACTGCTGACCGTTTGGTTAGGAACCAAGCTCTTAACCATAGTGCTACAAGGGCTTCATCTCAGATACCTCATCAGTAACGCCTTCCTGGCTCCCTCAGGTGGAATTAAATTGACCCTTTGTCTAAGATTCCCTTGTATGTGGTACATATTGGAGGCAGCCACCACATTATATTGTTGGTACTTACTTACCTTATTTATGTGTACTGGCTAAGAGCCAAGATTACGTATTTGTGTGCTTACAGTACCTTGACTGGTGCCTGAATAAGATAGTACTTCATAGTCCCCATAACCACTATTTTTTTTGCATCTGAACCTCTTAAATTGTTTATATTTCCTACCAGACCCCTACAGATATGTGCATTTTCAACTCCTAGTTTGGAGAATAAATGCAAATATTTGAGTAGGCCTGCCAGTCTCTTTGGAAACCCCGGTGGCATAGTGGGTAAGTGCTACGGCTGCTAACCAAAAGGTCTGCGTTTTGAATCCACCAGGCGCTCCTTGGAAAATCTATGGGGCGGTTCTACTCTGTCCTATAGGGTTGCTTTGAGTTGGAATCGAATGGACAACATTGTTTTTTTTTTTTCTTATATTGTTATTATCTCCTAAATGAAAAAGGCAGCTCAGCTAGTTTAAAAAAGATGTGTTGTTGTTAATTGCCCTTGGGGAGTAGACTTTGACTCATGGTGACTCCATGTGTGCAGAGAAAAACTGTGCTTCATAGGGCTTTCGAGGCTGTAACCTTTCAAAAGCATATCACCAGGCCTGTCTTCCCAGGTGTCTCTGGTTGGGTTCTAACTGCCAACCTTTCAGCTAGTAGTTGAGTGCGTAGCCATTTGCATCACCCCGGGCTTTCTTTAAAGATACAGACAATATTGATAATAATGTGTATAGATATTTGATGAATGAATAAAGAAAAATTACTTAGAGCAGGAAATTTTTGTACATTATTTAATCCTCACAATAATCCCATGAGACAAATGCTATTATTATAATGGATATTTTACAGATTGAGAGGATTAGCTTGTCTTTTTTAACTGGTTAAGTTATTCTTTGAGACATTATCTTGCTTGGCAGAGTTGGGGCTCAGTCCTAGTTCTGCCACCTCCATAGCCCATCCCCACTCCACCATATATTTTCCTTTACTGTGAGGGGTGGAGTCTAGACCTTTACAGAGGCACACTGAGCAAGACCGCTGTAGAAACACTTAAGTCTCTGGACTTAGTCCTAGGAACTCCTGGGTTCCTCACCCCATTTAACATCGTGGTATCTAGCCCAAATTATTTAGTTTCTTTTTTTTTTTCTTTGACCATTACCTAGCTCTAGCATAATTAATATGTCATACCTTTGGCTCCTACAAAATATTTGTCTTGATGAACTGATGTTATTCTGTGTCCTGTTTTGTCCCCAGCATTTGTACTGTTATTCTGATTTGCTCTCTGGTATCGTACTTCAGTTTTCCTTGTTGAAGAAAGATAGAAGTAAGAGGAACTGGATAAACTGGAAAGATTGGGAAAGAGTTAACCAGGTGAAGTATGTGTGTAGCTGGAAGGGAAATGATGGGTGTAGTTGGGGGAAGTATCCTAGGCAGGAAAGGTCCAGAAGATTTTATATAGAAATTGTTTAATAATGAGAGAGAAAGTTATTTGAATTGAATTACAGACTTAGAGACATAAAATTTGAAGTTTTACATGGTTTTGTCAAACAGCCTCAACTCTGCAGGGAGCCACATCTTAGTACTCATTCAACAAGAATTAATTGAGTGCCTATAATATGTGCCTGTTAATGTCCTCAGCCTACAAGAATTTACCAGTAATGAGATAGGCAATGTCATTGTTCTCATGAGTTCACATTCTGGTGAATGTATGGGACAGAGAAACAAGTTTTAAAAACTTAGATAGATTTATGTTTTTGAAGACAGTGAAAACAGGGTACTATGATATGAGTGGCCAGGTTGGAGGAAGCGCAGCAATTATTCACTGGGACATCAAATGAAGCCTCTCTTCAAGTGTTTCTTGACTGCTGAGATTTGAATGTTTGAAAGAAAACAGCCTGGTAAAAACCTGGTGGCAGAGCATTCCAGGAAAGCAGCCTCACATGTTCCATGGGGTGGAAAAAGGAAACTGGTTAGCAAAAGTGCTTCTTTTTCCTTCTCCTTTTTTTTTTTAATAGCTCTGATTCCAGGAAACACGATGACAGATGTTTATTTAATCACATATGTGATCCATATGTCCCTGAGACACTGAATTTTAACATTAACACCCAAATTTTGCTGGTTTCAAGCCCCCACTTCCTTTTTAAAAAATTCTAGTCTCTTGTAAATTTTCCCTTTCCTGAGTGTACTCGGGGGCGGGGGGTGGGGGGCAAGGAGTATCTTTAGTGCTTCAGGGAATCCGTTCTGGTTTTTGCTCCCCATCGCTGTTGCTGGGTGAGCAACTGTCACTGCTTTTGCCGCTGGCTGAGTCACTGCTTGCTTGACAGCTCTACACCAGCCTTTGCCCTAACAGAGATTAGATGTGCAGTGTCACTTGAGTCAAACTCTGATACCAATGACGCAAGCTGGAAATCTTCCAGCGATGCTATCCTGCCTTTGCTGAACCAGAGACCCACAGCGCAGCAGTCAGCTGCCAATTGAAATGGAGAGCTTTCTCTCGCTTTTGCGCAAATCCTGAAGTGTTTCAGAGTTTGGCGAGCCAGCCCTTTCACTTTCGTTCACATAGCTCTCATTTCCCCAGGGAGCAGCACACAACTTGGGTGGCTGTTTTGGCAGATGCTTCTGTAACAGCTCTGTAGTGGACGTTTGTTGGCTGCCAACTATCTGAACTTCTCTCCGTGTCTGGGAATTCCTGCCCTATGAATCTTGGTGAGAGGTCAGAACACAAATTCCCACTCTAAAACTCTAAATTGTCATATCCTTGCTTCCTCAGCTTCCCTTGCAGCTAGGGTATGGATATTCTGAACTTTGCTAATCAGACAGACCCTTTTCTCATGCCTGCCATGTTTTGCGGTCCAAGGTATAGTATCCAATGCACACTAGCAGCAGCATCCTTACAAGACTATTTTGTGGTTTGATTTTAGGCTTTGTTCCAGGCTGCATTGTTGTCAAGCTGCCAAGAGACTCTGTGAGCTAGTTGACGTCTTTTTAATATCTTTCTGCTTAAACTGGACAGAGTTACTTTGCCTGCTTGTTACATACGCATGTGAACAGAAGGATCTAGAGAAAGGCCAAGAAAAAGGAAGAACATTTACCTCGTGCTTGGGGGCAAATATTCTCTTCTTCTCTTCAGTTGGGTATGAATAAGGAAGCACTGAGTCTTAATTGCCACTGGCAGCCATCTTTGGGATGAAGCCGGTAATGAGGATGGCAGAGTAAAGAGGAGTAAAGCATCTCGATGATATCACTGAGGCTCTGATTTTTTTTTTAGAGTCCACTCTACTTTGGAACTTGAAATTATGTGCAATAATAAATTTCGTATTGATAACTAAGCTTAAGTTGTTTTTTTTGTTGTTGCTACCTTAATAAAAATAACAACAAAAATATACTTAAACGAAAGTAGTAATATCTAGCTGTTATTGGGAGGCACTCAAAATACATATTGACTGCAACAATGGACTTGAGAATACCAATGATCATGAAGATGGTATGGGACCGGGCAATGTTTCATCTTGTTGTGTGTGGGGTAGTCATGAGTTGGAGCCAACTCAATGCAACAACAACAAACCTTTATTGAGCACTTCAATGTTGTATGCACATTTAATTCAACAAATATTTATTGAGCATCTACATATATCAACTAATTTAATCATTGCAACGATACTAATGTTGTTACAACATAGGGTTATGTATATAGCTAGACATATAAATGGAAACATACATATTGTCATAGAACTAGATACGTGTATAGGTGTGGATATAGATACAGATTGTTGAGTGCGGTTGAGTTGATTCTGACTCACAGTGACCCCATGTGATGAGTGGAACTGTTCCATAGGATTTTCTTGGCCGTATTCTTTATGGAAGCAGATCCCCAGGTCTTTCTCCATGAAATGGCTGGGTGGGAGCGAACCACTAACCACCTGGTTAACAGCTTAACCGTTGCGCTGCCAGGGCTCCTTAGAGATGTAGGTGTATAGACATAAGCAAGAATATGGATATAGACATGGATGTGAATATAAATGCAGATATGTTTATGTATATAGCTATGGCTACACACACATACATACAGATATATATAAGCATATAAATTAAGTTATGCAACTAAATGACAGATGAGATTTTATCATTCTGAAAGATGGTAAGGCCCAAAGCTGAGTACCCTACTAAGTACCCTACATTCTAAGGGTATAATGTACAAGTGGTTGAGGCAAGCAATCTTTCCCACAATTCTTATTGAGGGCTACCAGTTCAGAGAACTGGTCCAATCACCAGTATTACCCAGATAATATTAGAGGAGACCTGAAAAGAGGATAGTGTGCCCTTTTGGAGAATGTAGTGTTGGTGAAGAGAGACTATTTCCTTTCTGTCACAATAGCTGGCAATTTAACTAACAATTTTTTAACCTCATAACCAGGATTGCCACCTCCTCAGCCTGGGATATTACCCTGCACCCTGCCTCCTTCCTTTAACCCATTTCAATTTTAATTCCAGGTTCTGAATCATTTAGGATGCTTTAGGGTATAAGTAATAGAAACTGTGGCTCAAACATTAATTAGAAAATTTACTGGTTCAATGACCTGAAAATCCAGAAGTAGGACAGATTTCAGGATTGGCTAATCTGATGGTTTAATGATTCTGTTTTGCTTTCTGAGGTGTTAAGCTAATTAGCCTCTTGGATATAGGATGGCTGCCAGTAGTAGTCAAGTAAATGTGTATGTTTGTTTATTCTAGTAGCACAAAGAACTTCTGTCTGAATATTCCAAGCAAGTGTCCTGAGATTCATCTTGATGAGACTGTTTAAGTCACATGTCCAGCAGTACACCAGTGACTGTGGCCAGAACATGTTTACTGACTTACGTCAACCAAAGTCTTCCCCTAGAGTTGAGGCATCGAATCAGCCCTACTCAAAGCACATGGGTTGCAGGGAGGATGGGGTGGATAGATGAATAAACTGTTAGGAAGGGAGAATAAGGAATGGCTGCTGAAAAAGCAAGCAATAATGTTCTCTCTAAAGAGAGTCAATGACATAGTGAGAGGTGAATCAATAATGGGGTTGTATGTGAATCCTAAATAAGAGGCAGAAGTGCTTGAATGATACTCCAGCTAATAGGTAAAGATGTACATACAGCTTTTAGGGAAAGGCTGGGATAGCTTAGACTTTCACTGGGATCTGTATTCATTTGTGAAAAGTCGGCTTAGGTGGTATCTGGAACGGGTTGAGAAAGAGTGTCTCCTTAGTGATCTACAGGTAGAGACATCAATGTCATTGTGTTCTGCTAGGTACAGAGGATCATCTGCTATCTGACAACAGTTCAGTTGGAGACATGGTAAAGTTGAACCCCACCTCCAGTTTTCCCTTTCCCAGAAGAGATGTACTCCGTGGAACAGAAAAGGAAGCACCACATGACTTAGGCTTATTTCCAAAAGCTGGTTGAATAGTTCTATCTGAATGTCCCATCAAAACTTTAAAGTCATGATTTTTTCAGTATCTGTGTACTCCTCAGGTGTTAATTCCTCTCTCTGCTTTGGTTTGTATTGATATTGCTACCTACCCAGTCACCCAAAGTCTTGGCAGTTGTTCCACATTTCGCCTCCCTCATTTCTTATACCACGTCAAAAGCAATTCCTGTCAGTTGTTTTCTAAATATCTTTCAAAATTGTTTTCTCTTCCATCTTCTCTGCGCACATATCTTCTTTCAGGTGTTCACATATATTTCCTTGGACCAATAAAATTCGTCTCCAGGTTGTTCTCCCAAACATCCATTCTCCACTTTGCTACTAGAGGGAGCATTCTGGAATGCAAATCTGTGTGCATTATAATTCATCTGCTCAAAGTCTTTTTATTAATGCTCAGTTACTTATGAGATAAAATGTAAAACTCTCTACCCCAGCACCTAGCACCCAAGGAGAGTTATGATCTGGCTCCTGTCTACCCTTCTAACCTTATCACCCCTAATTTTCTTTTTCTTTTCTCTGGGACCAGACATACTTAATGAATCACTTGTCATAAACTTGAAATACTTCCTTTCCTTGGTCCATGCCATTACTTCTCTTTCCTCTGAAAAATTCCATTCATCATTCAAATTACTGCTCAAGTTTTTTTAAAAATAGATTTCCCAAGCTTATTTGGCATGTCTTACTTTATGCTCTTATTTGTCTTTTGTACAGATTTTATTATGGCCTTTATCACATTGTATTGAAATTGTTTCCATGTTTGTTTTCCCATTCATTTAGTCAGCCCACATTTCTAGAGCACTTTTATGTGTGTGAGGCACAATTACTGGTGCTGGGCATATAAAAATAAGGACTTTATACTTATTGACTTCACCCAGCAGTTAAGTAGTGATAAACATTTAAATCAATACATACTAAAGTGTTCTAGATGCAAGGGTGGCTCTCTCAACAAGGATGGCTGATCTACATAAAGAAGAGAGAGGCAGTTGTACTTGGAGTTGGGATTGTCAGTTTCTACACTAGTCACTTTACACAGGTCATCTCATTTATTCTCTCCACCAACAACAGATATTTGTTTAGCACATATGGTGTGTCACAGACGATACAGTGGTCACTAAAACAAAATTCATGGTTGCCGTCATGGTGCTTACAGTATAGTTGGGAGTAGACAAACCACACAGGCAGTTACAGTAAAGTCCAGTAAGCATCATAACTGAGTAAAGTAGAGAATATTTACACCAAGAAAGTATGTCAACTCAGACTGCAGGGTGAGTAGTCAATGAAGGCATCCTGGAGGAATAAGATTTAATTTCAGGATGAGTAGGAGTTAGGCAGGTAAGAGGGGTATGGATAGGGGAGAAGAGTGTTCCAGGCAGAAGGACAGTATTTCCTAAGATTTGAAGGTGAAAAATAGCATGGTAAAGTCAAGTGTATTAGGAGTAAAACATTCTGAATGTGTGGTTATTTACAATTTTCCATAGACCCTTGACTTTTAAAGTTGGAGCTTAATTTTGCTTATTAGGTATTTTGCAAAGTTAGTGATGAGTCGATTTTTTAAAATAAGGAAAGCAACAGAGAGGGAGCTGAGATTACCTTTCCCAGGAAGTTCCATGTTATTCTCTTCTGAAAAAGTGAGGGCAGTCTAGGGATCTGAACCTGCTTGGATCTCTAGCTGTCCTAGACTATTCCAGAGTGGATTAGCTTGGCTGTTGGGCTTGAGTGGAAGACCAGGGACCACTTCTAGCCTGGGGGTGGTGCATCCTGGGGATAGGGCAGAATGGAGGGAGGAGCTACCCTACTGTAAAAGAGTTGTATCAAGAGAGAGGAAAAGATTTTTACCAGCTGCTCAGAAGGGGAAACTTCAGGGGAAGGAGTGTGTATAAAAGGTAGCTTTCTGTGAAACTTCTTGTGCCACCAGTTTGTGAGTTTCCGTAGTTAAGATCTACCCTATCCTTTAAACTTTTAGAAACAAGTTTCATGTTTCTTTGGTTAGAACACTATGTAGAGACTGTAGTCTGTGTACCCCAGGGAATTATTTGGATTTCAGAAGAGAGTGTAAGAAGAGAAACAGGAAAAATTCATAGGGGCTATAATACAGAGTGTAGAGTGGGGAAGGCTAGGATGGAACAGAGGAAGTAAATGAGGACCAAATCATAAAGGGCTGTTGAAAGCAAGATTAAGAAGCTTAGAAGTAAACTATTGAGAGTAGTCAATGGGAAGTCAGGGAAATGAACCCAGGATCAAATTAGGATTTCAGAAAGATTGCTTTGTCTTTTGTGTCTGGAATAAATAGAAGAGAGAGAAGACTAGAGGGAGGGAGATAATTTAGAGGGTATGTGGCAATATTTGGAAACCCTGGTGGCAGTGGTTAAGTGCTACGGCTGCTAACCAAAGGGTCGTCAGTTCAGATCCGCCAGGCGCTTCTTGGAAACTCTATGGGACAGTTCTACTCTGTCCTAGAGGGCCGCTATGAGTCACAATTGACTCGACGGCACTGGGTTTTTTTTTTTTTTTTTTTTGGTAGCAATATTTAGAGAGTTAGAATTATTACCTTGATTCTATAGATGTAAAAGCAGGACTCGGAGGTGTTTGACCGTAAACAGAGAAGGTCCGTTTGTCAGTTTCTGAAAATAAATACCAGCTAGGATTTTGATAGTGATTTTGTTGAATCTGTGTATCAATTTGGGCAGCATTGGTATCTTAACAGCATTTAAGTCTTCTGATCCATGAACATACATATCTTCCCATTTATTTAGATCGTTTTAATTTTTTTTCAATAATGTTTTGTAGTTTTCAGAGTATAAGTTTTGTACTCTTACCAAATTTATTCTTCAGTGTTTTATTTAAGATTAGCTTGGCCTCTTCACAATATGGTGGCTGAGTTCCAAGGGTGAGCATCCTAAGAGAAAAAAGAGAGCCACCTTGAAGTTGTATCACTTCTTCTAGCCTTTGAAGTCACTGCCGTATTTTTACACAAACAGCACACACCTTCTGTGTTTGTTAGACGGCCACGCCCTCCCTCACCACCCTGGGGTAGTTTCATAAGTGCACTATGCTAGTTTTTTTTTTTTTTTTAACAGCAAACTGTGGAAGAGGATTGACATGGCCACAGTCATGAGAGTGCCTTGTAGGAGGTGGGATGGGGGTGGTTGGAGGCGCGACCAGCAAACAAACGCAGAGGGCTTGCGTTATTTGCATAAGATACAGCACATCCTGTGTATTAGGAGGGCTTTACTAGGGCCAACCACCCCCCCCCAAAAAAAAGACAAACCCAGTGCCGTCGAGTCGGTTCCGACTCACAGTGACCCTGTACGACAGAGTAGAACTGCCCCATAGGGTTTCCAAGGAGCGCCCGGTGGACTCCAACTGCGGACCCTTTGGTTAGCAGCCGTAGCACTTAACCACTATACCACCAGTGTTTCCTTACTAAGGCCAGCCTATGTTTAAAGAAAAAGGGATTAAGTTCTATGGGAGGAGTGTCACAGAAATTGAGGACATATTAAAAAATCTATTATAGTGCCTGATAATAACAGCAAACACTTATCAAGCACTTTATGTTAAGCGCTCTTCTATAACCTTTACTTATATTGAGTTATTTAATCCTCATTACAATCTTAGATTATTATATATATTTCACATATGATGGATCTAGACACAAATAAACTATTTTACTCAAAATCACACAGAGAGTAAAGAATGGAACCATGATCCGAGCCTGGACGATCTGGTACCAGGGTCTGTTCTTAACCACTCTACTATGATGTCTACTCTAGTGTCTGGAATATGGGCTGGACCAATACATATTTGCTGAATGAATGAGTGTTTTGCATTTTGGGCTTCCCTAAAATGCTGGTAAATCAGCTTATTAAGTGAATAATTTCATATGCTACCCTGCATTGGACATTGAGTGGGAGATATACTCCTGGACAAGTAAAGAAGAAGCAATAATGGATTTCCCAGTAAATGATGAAAGAATTTATTCAAGGTGCCTTCCATACAGCATTTAGGAGCTGCACTAAGAACCATATTCCACTGCAGTTACTCAGGAGCCTAAATATCTTCTAAATAGGTGTATTATGGCAGCAGGTTCTCTTCTGTCTCTCTGTTTCTCTCTCTCTGTCCCTGTCTCTGTTTCTCTCTCACACATACATATCTTTGAAATGACATTTATTTGTGTATGTATATATAGCGTATTGTTCTTAGATTTTTTTTTTTTTACTTTCCCAAACTGGCTTTATCTCACTATTTTCTGCTTTAAAAGATCATTTAAGAGATAATCTGTATGGAAATTGTTTTTCAAGAACTGCTTACATGATGCAGTTAGAGTCTAAGAAGAGCCACCTTGTGGTAAGATTTAGCATTTCACATTTATATAGTACTTAAAAAATATAAGCAGTTCCAAAAGAAATTCATTGAAGAGCAAAATAAAATGTATTGATGTGTTTTATGTATAATATAAATCACATAATGTGGTTTCTGAGATATATAGTGCTGAGATATAAAGTGTTGATTTTAACATTAGTATGTATTATTCAAAAGTGGGTTTGTTGAGAATTCAAAAAGCCTGGAGTGAAACATGCAAAAGATGTGACATTCAGTAATGAGGTTTATATGTAAAATGTTCATTCTAAGGCCCCAATTGTCTCCTAGTACTCTCAAAAAAAAAAAAAAGTCAGCACTATTTGTTCCTTAAAAATTAAGGAAATTAATTATTCAATTAGATTTTTTGGTGATATTTAATTTTGATAAAGCTTAGATTATGTATTTCAATATATTTACATAATTGTAATCATGGATCAGTAACCAAGAGTATAAAATTTTTGGTTCAGTTGTTACATTTGCAGGTTTTCTAACTTCCCTTCTTACACTTAGGCAATTCACTGAACTCTCCTTCTTTCATCTGATTCCCAAATTTACATGTCTTTCATAAAACTTTCCCCATTTAATTGAATATAGTAGTAAATTTGCAACTCTTAATCAGTACTCTTCGTGTATACTCAGGTATGAATTGCCATACCGTTGGAGAGCTCACTTTCTCTTTTCCCTTCTCCACTGCCACTTTGAAAATTTGGTAGAAGCCATGAGGTTATTTGGAGCCCTGGTGGTACAGTGGTCAACAGCTCAGCTGCTAACGAAAAGGTCGTTAGTTTGAATCCGCCAGCTGCTCCTTTGAAACTCTGTGGGGCAGTTCTGCTCTGTCCTGTAGGGTAGCTATGAGTCGGAATCGTTTAGTTTGTTTGGTTGGTTTTTATGAGGTTAATTCAACATTTTAGTTTTAAGCTGACAAACTAATGCCCCAACTGTCTGTGGTGCTACCTACCCCTCTCTTCAGTCCTGGTCTCCAAATTTATCTGTCATCAGTGCTTGTCTGGTAGTGATGGAGTCAGGATAGGTGGCGATGGTGAAGGTGTTGGCATGGAAATGCAGCAGGGAGACCTGGAATCTAAGCATCACAGTCAGGAGAAAGCGGAGCAGGTGAGTTGGAATGAAAGGAAGAGAAAGGGGAGAACACTTGGGCCGTGTTACCCCCACTAACAAAACCCTTTTTCTCTGACTCTGTTTCCCTTCTTATTTCCCAGCACACTTCTCCCTCTCAAATCTTCTCTTTCTTCTAACCTCCAGTCGTGATTATTTTAATTTCTCTCACCAGCAACCAGTTTATAGCTCACTCTTAGAACAGCAGTTCTCAAATTTTTGATCAGGAACTCTTTACCTCTAAAATTGTTGAGACTCCAAAGAGCTTTAGTTTAGGTGAGTTATACAGTTGTGTGTTGGACCTTTTATTGCCTCACAAGAGTTGATTGTTAAAGTTTCAGAACTTTTGTAAGCCCGTTATCAAATTATATAAAATTGCAATGAAATATTGTTAAATAATTAATTAATTTATTATTAAGTAATATTATTATTAAACTAAATATAGTGCAAACATGAAGAATGTCCTAAACTTGTCGTCGTTGTTAGGTGCCATGGAGTCAGTTCTGACCCATAGTGACCCCATGCACAACAGAGTGCACCACTTCCCGATCCGTGCCATCCTCACAACTGTTGCCATGTTTGAGTCCATTGTCACAGCCACTGTGTCAGTGCATCGCACTGAGGGTCTTCCTCTTTTTGCTGACCCTCTACCAAGCACGATGTCCTTTTCCAGGGAATGGTCCCCTCTGTTAACATGTCCAAACACATCCTCATTTCTTAGGAGCATTCTGGCTGTACTTCTTCCAAGATAGATTTGTTCCAGCTGATTGGCTGATCCTATCAGATCACATCGTAGAGGTGATTACATTATATCACAAAATGGAGGATAACGGCATCATTACATAACCACCAAATTACATCATTACATAACTGCCAAACTACATCATTTAATAACTGCCAAACCACTGAGAATCATGGCACAGCCAAGTTGACACACAACCTTAACCATCACAGGTACCTACGAAATTTTTTATCTCAGCCTCACTGAATTTTTTTCTTTCTTTGTTACTTATACTATTTGATCATTTTTTTAGGTAAGTTTTCTTTACAAAATAAACGTATCTATTTAAAATTTTGTGTTTTGGAGAGCATGCTATATTATATAATACATCATACTAGTTTCCGAATAATAGCTATGGCATTGAGTATCCTATTTCTTAGGACATATCTACTTACGGATTTCATTAGTAATACATGTTTTTAGAAACTTATATAAGAATTTCTACTTTTCCAAAAAGCCTTATAAATTTTTTAAAGTCACTATACCATAAGTTAATGCTGCATGTTTTCTAAAAGACATGAATTTCCTAGTGGAGAAATTAAAGAAATATTTCCTGTATGTTATGATCAATTCTAGTAAAATCAAAGCTTGGCCTACATACATTACCCTGAGTAAAAAAGGATATTGAAAATTGCTCTGTGTAGTGCAGGCATGGTAGAAAAAATGACAGTTGCATTTCCACTTGTGTATGGCATTTTTTTTTTTTTTTTTTTGTGGCATAGAATTCTTGTAGAAGTTCTTTGGTTTGTAGGTGTAGTGCTGGATATGCTGTTTCTCTGTCTTTTGGATTCACTGTCTACATCACTGCTTAAAACAACAAAACCAATCACACTCCCACTGGGCATGATAATAGCATTGAATGACAGGCAAGTCTGCCATGGTGGCTTATTAACATGTTACAACAGTGCCATATCTTTTACTGTGGGGATTCATTATCTGCTTATGGCTCTGCCATTTCTTTCATTATGTTAGATTCTGAATAACTTTCTATCTGTCATTTATTCTCCAGCCAAGACTAATTCAGTGAGATTATTTGGAAACAACCATTCTTTCAGAACTGATAGTTGGGCTTTGTTCTAGGACATTAGTTGATGACTTTTTTTTTTTTTTTTACAATAAATGTTTTATTACTCTTGAGTGATATCAATGAAGCTTGATTAGTAATCAAGAAACCTGTAAAAAAAGGAGGGTTCCTATTGGTTTCACGTGGTGCCCATGAAGCCTCATGATAGAACACACACTTTTCAGGGACAGATTAGAGTCACATTGTGTGAGTTAAAATTATGCGTCTTATTATAGTTCAACGAGTGAATGTAGGAGGGCCTGTCTGAATGATAATGTAGGGGAGGGATGGTGTAGTGTGTGTTCTAAAAATTTATGTTTATGCTGAACATAAGGATTTAGAAATGTTATAACAGTTCTTCATAATATATATGTCAGCAATACTATTGCCCATGAAGGAAAGCTGCCACATGTCTGTCAGTTTGTCATACTGTGGTAGCTTACGTGTTGCTGTGATTCTGGAAGCTATGCCACCAGTATTTCAAATACCAGCAGGGTCAGCCATGGTGGACAGGTTTCAGCTGAGCTTCCAGGCTAAGACAGATTAAGAAGAAGGACCTGGCAGTCTACTTCTGGAAAAATTAGCCAGTGAAAACCTTATGAATAGTTAGTGGAACATTGTTGGATATAGTGCCAGAAGATGAGACCCTCAGGTTGGAAACCCGTTGCTATCTAGTCAATTCCGACTCATGGTGACCCTATTGGACAGAGTAGAACTGTCCCATAGAGTTTCCAAGGAGTGCCTGGTGGATTTGAACTGCCAGCCTAAAGGCACTCAAAATACAACTGGGAAGACCTGCCTTCTCAAAGTAGAGTAGACCTTAATGATGTGGATGAAGTCAAGCTTTCAGGACCTTCATTTGCTGATGTGGCATGACTCAAAATGAGAAGAAACAGCTGCAAACATCCATTAATCATAGGAATGTGGAATGTACAAAGTATGAATCTAGGAATGTTAGAAGTCATCAAAAATGAAATGGACCGCATAAACATAGATATCCTAGGCATTAGTGAGCTGAAATGGACTTGTATTGACCATTTTGAATTGGAAAATCATGTGGCCTACTATACCAGGAATGACAAATTGAAGAGGATCGGCATCACATTCATCATCCAAAAGGACATTTCAAGATCTATCCTGAAGTACAACACTAAGGAAGACCAGTTAATATGACTATTATTCAAATTTATGCACCAACCACCAAGGCCAAAGATGAAGACACCAACTTCTGCAATCTGAAATTAATCAAATATGCAGTCAATCCTTCTACTTCAGTGTGTGTCATACAGACTACTAAACCAATATGTAATCAATGGTTAATATTTAATGAAATTATTATTTTTACTGTTTCTTCAAGGAGATCTTGGCGCTCTTGGTTGTTTTCCACTTTGGGCATGTGGCAGTGAAAAATCTAGTGTCTGCTAGTACACTTTGGTCCCAGACTTGATTTGTGCTAAGAAATCAACAGTCTTACCCACCATTGCTTTTGTACCATCAATACAAATGTCAACACAGAAAAGCAGGCAAAAAATGTTGTAGCATTGTTATGAAATTTTTTTTTGCTCTTATGATTTCCTGAAACAATCTTGAAGCCTTCTAGGGGCCTGTGGATCATACTTTGTAAATCGTTGCTGTGGAGATTTCATCTGAAACACTCAGCCCCCAGAATTCTGATGTATCTCTTTCCCTGGCTTCTTGCTGAACCCTGTATCCCAGATACGGAATCGCCACTGCAGGCATCATAGCTCCTACTCTCTAGCACGGGGATGGATGATGGAGTACTGAAGGGAAGTTCTTTATGTTTTGCCAAAGAACATATGATTCAGGCACCCCAAATTGAATTTACCCCAACTTACAAATACAGTTTTAAAATACAATCAGTATATTTGGAACTGCCTTTAATGCATTCATCAGTGTGTCTGTCCATCTGTTGATTCACTTATTCGTCTATGTAACAAGTGATTCCAAGCTCAAAGTCAACAAACAAAACGTAATTGTCAGTTGTGGACAATTAACATGGTATTTTATACAAAAATTATACTGGCAACCAAGTTGTTCTCCCACTTCGTACTTCTCCTATAAAAGACGTACCTGGCTAGAACCTCAGTTTTGAACCATAAACTAAATCCTAGCACTACTCTTTAAGAAAGTGAGTGATCTGCAAGGTAGCATGATCATGGAATTGGGCCAGAGAGGAACAGAGCAGAACTTGATTTAATTTTAGAATTCAATATCTCATACCATGAACTGAACTGAACTTGTTGCCGTCGAGTCGATTCCAACTCATAGCGACTCTATAGGACAGAGTAGAACTGCCCCATAGAGTTTCCAAGGAGTGCCTGGTGGATTTGAACTGCCAAGCTTTTGGTTAGCAGCTGTAGCACTCAACCACTCTGCCACCAAGGTTTCCCTGATACCATGAAGGAGGAAAAATTCATATATTATGATACCTTTTGTTTTCAAATGAAGCTCATAAACTTAGAAAATTGTGGAAGTGAACCTATCTGCTCTGTTCATAGATGTTCAGAGGAGTCTATCCACTTAAACAGAGGACCAGAGTAGTTCTTTTCTTTCAGCTCTTGAAAAATATTGTGCCACTTCCTTCTTGAAAAGTATTGTGCCACTAAAATCGTTCTTTTCTTTTAGCTCTTCAAAAATATTGTGCTACTTCCTTCTGGCTAATGAGAAAATTTGCTGCCATTGAAATTTTTTATTCCCTTTCTCTGCTTTCAAAACTTTGTCTTTAGCTGTCAGGCTTTTAAATATGATGTATCTTGGAGTAGATTTCTTTGGTTTTATTCTGTTTGGGGTTCACTCATCTTCTTGAACCCATAGGTTTATGTATCTTGTCAATTTTGGGAAATTTTCAGCCATTATATTTTTGTGAACATTTTCAGCCTAGTCCTTTTCTCTTCTCCTTCTGAGATGCAATGACAAGTTAGATCTTTTCTTATAGTTCCACAGATCTCTGAGACTCTGCTTATTTTTTTTTCAGTGTATTTCTTTCTATTGTTTATATTGCATAATTTCTGTTATTCTGTATTCTAGTTTGCTGATTCTTTCCTCTGTCCCCATCATTCTGCTGTTAAATCCATGCACTAAACTTTTTATTTTGATTATTATTTTTCAGTTTTAAAATTTCAGTTTGGTTCTTCTTTATGTCTTCTATTTCTTTGCTGAGACTTTCTGTTTTTTTACTGAGACTTTTCATTTTTTTCAGGTTCATTTGTAATTACTCATTGCTGCATTTCTATAATGATACTTTTAAAATCTTTGTTAGATAATTCTAGCATTTCTGTCATCTTGTCATTGGTATCTATTCATTGTCTTCTTTCATTCAGTTTGAGATCTTCCTGGTTCTTGGTATGATGAGTGATTTTCAGTGGAAACCGGGACATTTTTATATTATGCTATGAGATCTTGTTTGAGTTGGTTTTTACTGACACTACTCCAGAAGGAGAAGGCAGGAACATTGCCTTGTTACTGGTAGGTGGGGGTAGAAGTACAGATTCCCCACTTGGTCTCTCTTGACACCTGAGGGGGATGCACTTCATTATTGCTGGAGAGGGGTGGGAGTTCCAGCTTTTCACTGACACCATGGTGGGGTGGTCTCATTACAGGTGTGCAGTGGTGAACATCCTGACTCTACACTAGGTCTCCTCTGACCCTACACCAGTGTCTCTTTATTGCTGGCGGGAGAATGAGAGTCCTAGCTCCCCACTTGGCCTTTCGTAACACCACCTTGACAAAAGTATTGGGGCACCTCTTTATAGCCTCATGAGTGTGGACATTTAGGCTCTCCACGCAGCTTTTGCTAGCTTGAGTGTATGTGGCGCCACAGTTTTTTCAGTGGTGTTTAGCTGAAATAGAGTGGTTATTGTGTACCATTTTTCAGTCTTGCTAGGTTGCTGCTTTTCTGGTTCTTTGGCTAGAGAGAGCAGGGTTCTTTTGGGACTTATTTTGCCTGCACCTTTTAGTATTTCTGGGCTGCTGGTTTCTCAATTTTAAATTTTGGATATATGAGGCAAAAAGAAGTCCCACAGTACTCATTATTGTGTCATTCCATAGATCTGAAAGTCCTTAGCTGGTCTGCCTTCTTCTCTTCACCTTTCAGAGTTTTACCATCGAGCCAGTTCCAACTCATAGTGATCCTATAGGACAGAGTAGAACTCCACCATCGGGTTTCCAAGGCTGTAAATCTTTGTGGAAGCAGACTGCCACATCTTTCTCCCACAGAGCAGCTGGGGGGTCTAAACCACTGTCCTTTCGATTAGCAGCCAAGTGTTTAACCACGACACCGCCAGTCCCAACTTTAAAAAAATTTTTTTTTTCCAATTTCTTTTGAAAACTCCGTGTTGTTCCTATGGAAACCCTGGTGGCATAGTGGTTAAGTGCTACGACTCCTAACCAAAAGGTCAGCAGTTCAAATCCACCAGGTGCTCCTTATATAAGAAGAAACATACAGTTCACTCCATTGCCACTGTCACTACCGTCATACAGGTCAATATCATTTCTTAATGAAATGATTGAGTGCTTTAACTAGTCTCCTAGCTTCTAAGGAAACCCTGGTGGCATACTGGTTAAGTACTACACCTCCTAACCAAAAGGTTAGCAGTTCAAATCCGCCAGGTGCTCCTTGGAAACTCTATGGGGTAGTTCTACTCTGTCCTATAGGGCCGCTATGAGTTGGAATAGACTCAACGGCAACGGGTTTTTTTCTAGCTTCTAATCCACTACTTCTTTTCCCTTCCCAACCTGTTCTCTACATAGAACAATACCAAAAATAAAACCAAACCCAGTGCTATCGAGTTGATTCCGACTCATAGCAAAGCAACCCTATAGGACAGAGTAGAACTGCCCCATAGAGTTGCAGGGTTTCCTTACAAGCTAGGAGACTAGTTAAACAGTCAATCATTTAATTAAGAAATGATGTTGACCTGTATGATGGTACTGACAGTGGCAATGGAGTAAACTGTATGTTTCTTCTTACATAACGAAATTCTTGGTTAGATATTTACTTACTTAACAGGTTTGTTTTCATCCAATATATATTAATTGAGCACATACTAGGTGCTAGGCCCTGAATTAGGTATTGGGTTTAGAGTGGTAAGCAATGTGGGTATTATCCCTGACATTTATGGAGTTTATTTCTAATTTGGAAAGCTATAATAAGCAAATAAACAAAAAACTAAATTATAACTGCAAATTGTAACAATTCTATGAATGAAGTAAAAAGTGCTATGATACGCATAACAGAATGAAACTTACTTAGATGGGGTTGTCAGAGGAGGTATTTGAGAAGAAGGACCTGAAGGCCTTTGAAAAGAGGGACCTGAAGGATATGAAATGCTGGGGTTTAGGTAGAAGGAAACAGGAGGGGGTTGGGTCAGATTAGAGGATATAAAAGCAGTCCAACCTTTTCAAGAGGTAGCATGTGATCAGGAACCGATGGTACTGAAGGAAGAAGTCCAAGCTGCACTGAAGGCATTGGTGAAAAACAAGGCTCCAGGAATTGACGGAATATCAGTTGAGATGTTTCAACAATTGGATACAGCACTGAAAGTGCTCACTTGTCTATGCCAAGAAATTTGGAACACAGCTAACTGGCCAACCAGCTGGAAGAGATCCACATTTATGCCTATTCCAAAGAAAGGTGATCCAAGAGAATGTGGAAATTATCGAAAAATATTAATATCACATGCAAGCAAAATTTTGCTGAAGGTCATTCAAAAGCGGCTACAGCAGTATATCAACAGGGAACTTGCAGAAATTCAGGCTGGATTCAGAAGGGGATGTGGAGCCAAGGATATTACTGATGTCAGATGGATCCTGGCTGAAAGCAGAGAATACCAGAAGGATGTTTACCTGTGTTTTATTGACTATGCAAAAGCATTCTATGGTTTGAATTATAACAAATTACAGATAACGTTACAAAGAATGAGAATTCCAAAATACTTAATTGTGCTCATGAAGAACCTGTACAGAGATCAAGAGGCAGTTGTTCAGACAGAACAAGGGGATACTGCATGGTTTAGAGTCAGGAAGGGTGTGCCTCAGGCTTGTATCCTTTTACCATACGTATTCAATCTGTATGCTGAGCAAATAATTCGAGAAGCTGCACTATATGAAGAACATGACATCACGATTGGAGGAAGACCCACTAGCAACCTGAGATATGCAGATGACACAATCTTGCTTGCTCAAAGTGAAGACGACTTGAAGCACTTGCTGATGAAAATCAAAGACCACAGCCTTCAGTATGGATTACACCTCAACATAAAGAAAACACAAATCATCACAACTAGACCAGTAAGCAACATCATGATAAATGAAGAAAAAATTGAAGTTGTCAAGGATTTCATTTTCCTTGGATCCACAATCAGCACCCATGGAAGCAGCAGTCAAGAAATCAAAAGAAGCATTGCATTGGGCAAATCTACTGCAAAAGACCTCTTTAAAGTGTTAAAAAGCAAAGATGTCACCTTGAAGATTAAGGTGCCCCTGACCCAAGCCATGGTATTTTCAATTGCATCATACGCATGTGAAAGCTTGACAATGAATAAGGAAGACGGAGGAAGAACTGACTCCTTTGAATTGTGGTGTTGATGAAGAATATTGAATATACCATGGACTGCCCAAAGAATGAACAAGTCTGTCTTGGAAGAAGTACAATCAGAATGCTCCTTAGAAGCAAGGATGGCGAGACTGCATCTTACATACTTTGGATATGTTGTCAGGAGAGATCAGTCCCTGGAGAAGGACATCATCATGCTTGGTAAAGTACAGTGGAAGACTCTCAACAAGATGGATTGACACCATGGCTGCAACAATGGGCTCAAACATAACAACGATTGTGAGCATTGGACAGTGTTTTGTTCTATTGTACATAGGATCACTATGAGTCAGAACCAACTCTACTACACCTAACAACAACAACAACAAAAGAGAAGGAATGGCATGGTGGCTTGGACTTTTGGTGAAGACAGAGAAAGCAGGAATAGATGGCATAGTGGGGTTAGTCTTGACATGCTTGAGGGAGGACATGCACTTGGTTCTTGGGCTATGAATACTGAATACTTTGCTAAGGTGCAAGGGGCTTTCTGTGCAGCTGCTTCCTTGGGCAGCATGAGTAATTATGACAGCTGATACAGGTGTTGTTCACTCCAGCCCACTCAGGGGATTTATTTCTGATGAGCAACATGGCTTCCTCAGGTAGCAGTGGTAGGACTTGTGAAGATTGTCTGATTCTTTTCATATCCACAGAATCTGTTTTTAACAGTATCACACTTTCATTGCCTTGTTAAGCAAGTGTTTATTAAGTTCATGTGCATAGCAATCTGTACACCATAATATCAGTACCCAGATGGCAATACCATGATTATTTAACTGTGTTCATTGACTAGGGCTAAGGCAAAACAGATGCACTTGAAATACTCTGTTGGTTGATATTTGTGTCAGTGATGGAAATGACGATAGGAGAATATAATGTAAATCACAAGAGAGGAGTATTAACATAAATTGAAGATGCACTAATATACAACTTATTTGATTTAAATTTTGGCTGCTTTAACTAACATGAAATATTAAGGATTTTTTGGGAAGAAGGAAGAATTCCCCAAAAAAGAAAAAGGACTTGCCTGTATTCTAGGTTTAGACTATAAATCCTCAAGGGTGGTAGGGACCATGTAGAATATGCCATTGATTCCTATCACCAACACAGCACCTGGCATGTACAAGATTCTAAGTAAAGGCCTGTCCAATGAATGAATGAATGAGTAAAGAATGAAATGTTTAAGCTGATGCCTCTGAATACTGACCAGCATGAATTCTGGTCATACAGATACTCATTTCAATTGATGAGAGTGTGTGTGTGTGTGAGAGAGAGAGAGACAGAGACAGAGACAGAGACAGAGAGACAGAGAGAGGGACAGAGAGAGAGAGATTATACATGTCCATACTGCTCTAGTGTTGTAGTGGTTAAGTGCTATGGCTGCTGACAAGAGGTCGGCAGTTCAAATCCACCAGACGCTCCTTGAAAACTCTATGGTGCAGCTCTACTCTGTCCTGTAGGGTCACTATGAGTCGGAATCAACTCAAAGGCAGTGGGCAGTGGGTTTATACTGCTCTAAGGCACAACAGAAAAAAATTAGAAAGCAGATTTATCACAAAGGAGTTTTGTCTACTTTGTCTCCTCTTGGCAGTTGTTCCATCCACACTCTTCATCTCTGTTAATTTCCACCTTCAGAATTAATGTTTACCAGGAGATACGAGAAATATACAAACCACTTGCTAAAAGCTTATGTCTAGTTTAGTTCTCGTATATCTTTGGGGGTGCAGTTTCAGAATGGGGCTTGACTTTTCTACCAGAAAAGTGGGACGAGGAGGCAAAAATAATGTGTAATGTAGTGACAGAGCAGAGAAAATAATGAGAATAACGTGGTAATAGTAATTTCCGTTTCTTTAGTGTAGTGTGCCTGGCACTATATTAAATCTCTTATATTGTCTCAGTTAATCCTTGAAACAACCCTCTAATATGTTCTTATTCTCTTTTTTACAGATGAAAAAATTGAATATTCCAGTTACCATGCCTTTGTTACAAATTATACCAAAGCAGCTGTTTATTATGCTCATGGATTCTGTGGGTCAGGAATTCAGACAGGATGGCTTGTTTCTACTCCATGATGTCTAGGGCCTCAGCTAGAAGACAGAAAGGCCGGGAGCTGAGATCATCTGAAGGCTTGTGCACTCACAGAAGTGCTGAGGGATGCTGAGGACCTCTATGTGACCTGTACACATGGGCTAGTTTGTGCTTCCTCAGAGAAGGGTGGATGGATTCCAAAGGTGAGTATTCTGGAAAGAGAGGGAGGAGAGTGAGGGTGAGGGAGAGGGTGGAGGGAGGGAAGAAGAGAAAAGAGAGAAGCAGTGTCACTTTTTATGACTAACCTTAGCAATTATGCAGCATAACTTCTGCCATATTCTATTAATTGAGTGAATACAAAGAATGCCCAGTTTTAAGGGGAGGGGAAATTGACTTCTCTTGTTAGACAAAAAGCTTCTGGAGAACATATGGACCAGATACATGGATGTGGCCATTCAGTTTCCCACACAGAGGCTCAGAGAGGTTCAATAATTCTCCCAAACAGCTAGTGAATGGAGCAACCTCTACTGGACGTCAGATCTACTTGTCTCTTAATTTCATGTGCTGGCACTTGATCACATTGCATAGTAGGATGTTATAGGATCAATAAGATCTTTAAAGAACTCTTGTGAATAAGTAGGCAAATAGTTATATGGATAACATAAATTCATAGTTTACAGTCTTACAGAAGACCTCCGGGGTTCAAGATATGCAGACCTCTGAGACAATAGTTTTTATCTTTCTAATGGCACCTATTACTTTTTACCTTAAATTATGTTATTGTGCACATACCTTAATACTCACCACCTCTCCCAACACATACACTCTGGCTGCTTATTTTATTCAGGGGAGGATCTTTGTCTAATCTGATTCATCTTTCTAGCTCCACAATACCTACTACAAACGCCTAGCTCATAGTAGACCCTCAATAAATGTTTGTTAAATGAGTAAACATGAGTTCACACTAGCATGAAATAGAATAATATAAATTTCATTACTGTTGAATTGCTCTAGATAACGCAGGTTATGGTGAGGACCAGATTATATAATTAGAGCAAAAGTGCTTTAATATGGTAAATGTGAAATGTGCTTTGTGATTAATATGGTAGTGGTTTTTTTTTAGATTCAGTCCTGGAGCTTCAATAGACCTGTGGGGAAGACAAGGGGATGTTTGATTCTCGGTCTTTGACCTGTGGTGTAAGGTGATTTTATAGAATAAAGATAAATCATGGTCACAAAATCAAAGATAGCATTAGATAGTAGGAAGAGCTACTTATCCTAAATATTTATTTCTTGCTGTTAGTAAAAGTTGCAAGAAAGCTAATAAAAATAGGATTTAATAACTTTTTTCTTCAAAAAATTCTTTTATCATGTGAATAATATGAAACTAAGAACAGCAACACCATAAAATTAAAAAAAAAAAACCCAGAAATATATAAAGTAGTGAAAGTACCCTTCACCCCGTACTCCTATCAAATTTTCTTTTCCAAAAGTAACATTCTCTCCCTGTGAATCTATCAGTCTAGTCTGTCTATAGCTATCTATCTGTCTTAACATTATTACAAAAATGAATGTATATTATTTGTAGTATTCTATTTTGCTTTTACCCTTAAAGGTATATCTTAGAGATTTTTCCATGTATGTACATGTGGATTTACCACATTCTTTTGTTTTCCTACATGTAATTATATGATGTCTGCTCACTGTATTATATTGAAATATTTCCCTATTCATGGGCAATAGGTTGTTCCTATATATATTTTTTTTTTTGCATGTATAAATAATGTTGTAATGACATACTTGTGCAGAGCAAGGATTTCTATAAGATGGCTTCATAGATGTGAATTCCTGTATAAGAGGATATGCTCATTTAAAATTTGGTGGATACTGACAAATTATATTCTAAAATGGCAATATGAATACACTCCTCCCAAAATTTCACCACATCTTTGTTAATGCTGATGTTGATGTAATTGACCTGGAAAAATTGTAGCACAGCAGATTCAAGAATTCCCATATTAACAAAGGAAGAACTATAGATTCACACATTTGGTTTAAAATTGTTACGCTGCCACTAATAAGTTGTATGATCTTGGATAAATTACCTGTATTCTTTCAGTCTGTTGTAGTGGAATACCCATGAGCCTGTTTAAATTTAAAAACAAACAGCTTTATTGTGACAAAAAAAAAAAAATTCTGTAAAATGGGAAGGCACAGTGTCAGAATAATTTGAATATCGTCCTTTAGGGGGCTGCAGTGATGCAGAGCTTATGAAGAAAAAAACCACAAACAGAAAAGTGCAGCTAAAAATTTTTTGATTTTTTAACATTTACAGAGTTGCAGGTGGCAGAGTCTTGGATGACACCTTTGCAGGAGTTGGCTTTCTTTGCCATGATGGCTCCAGTTGACAGGATTTTGGCATACCACTAAAATCACACGTGTCTTGGCATTTAGGCATCTGCTGCCTGTGTTAAACTGCTTTACCATTATGGTGGTGAGTTCTGCTGAAATATAAGTTTGTTGAAGGAATAAGAGTGAAAATGCTAAACATCAGCTTATTCTAATCATGAGTTGGGCTAATTAGGACTAAGTTTGGAAAATTACAAGTATGTTCAAGGGGGATTAGAGCAAGGTCATGGAAGCATGCAGGGCTTTGGAAGGACCCAGGCACAGGTTAGAAAAACCATTTTTGAGGGGGGGTAATGGGGGCATTTTCTGAGAATCAGCCGACCACCAAAGTCACATGTTTAATGCAACGTCTAATACCTCTACAGGTCTGAATTATCTTTTTCTAACGTCGACCATTTCTAACCACAGGCTCATCTTCTTATACGACAAAAGCTGCAGTTAGAAATCTAAGATGGAGTCACTTTGGATGAGGATAGATTTGGGTTAGACCTTTGCTAGAAATTTCCAATCTGTCAGGAGCTTTAGTTTTAGAATGCTCTTCCTCAAGGCAATCTTGTTTATTTGGGTTTCTTCATCCGTAAAATACGGCTAATGATAGCAAACTTCCTGGGTTGTTGAAAGAATAAATGAGGTTAAAAAAAATAAAACCAGTTGCTGTGGAGTAGATACTGCATCATGGCAACCCCATGCGTGTCAGAGTAGTACTGTGCTCCACAGGGTTTTTAGTGGCTGTGACCTTTTAGAAGGCCTTTCTTGCAACGTGGCTCTGGGTGAACTTGAATAGCCAACCTTTTCTTTAGTAGCTGAGTGCTTAACTTTGTGCCATCTAGGGACACTACCTATGTAAAGTCTTTGGTAAAATTCTTGGACTTACGTGAATTATAGTTAAATTATTTTTCCTTTCCTTTGTCAAAATGTCTTATTTCTATTACCTTAAAGCATATGACTATAAGTGTATTTTGGCCCTTAAGCACCTTATTACAAAGTCCAGTTAGATTACTACCTTTTTAAGAGAACAATATTTCTTCTGAAAATATAAAGTTCAAAAAATATATATTTGGAAAAATACATACTGATTTTACTGATTTGAAAGACCCTTGCACCTGACATGGTGGTCAAATTTCCTTTGCCCATATAACAGCAGTTGTTATGTTACTTGTTTTGTGACTTAATATATTTGGGTCTTGCAAAATATATTTTAACAATGTGTATCATATTAATTCAGACAAAAGCTATAGTTTTTATATATTTTAATTTTCATAGCACATACACTGTGTTAAAGAAAAAAAAAACTGGGAGTTTCTACCTGTTAATGTAAAATATTCCCAAGAAAAAGATAAAGGACAGCCTTGCAACTTCACAATTATACTGTACCCTTGATGTGTTTTCACAGGTTGCTTGGGCTGAGTAAAATTATTTCGTATGTGATGAGTTTTAGAAGAAATGATGAGAATGAAAACATTGGAAAATGAAGTATGTCTCTTAATTGAAAAGATGCTATGATTGTTTCTTTCCAATCTAAATAAAATTATTGTGGCAGTGGTTTCAGGCAATTGGAAAGAGAAATTATTCTCTGGCAATAATGACCTCGTTATGTAACATGAAAAATGTAAGTATGAAAGCTCCTACAAACTTCTGATTTCTTTATGCTGAAATAAATGATTTAAAAGTGAAAAAAATATTTTGCTGGTGTTTGTCCGCAGAATTGGTTTTTCTCCCCAAAATAATATATAGGTATTAGATGAAAGGTGTCTGATTCTTTATTGGAATTATCATTCAGGCCACCATGAGATATAAACTACCTAGGCAAAGGAAGTGAAAGTTGATATTTCTTTTAGTATAAATAAGATGTTTCTGATCTTATTTGATTTCCTTTAACGTCATTTCAAGATATTTCTTTAATTTTCTATTTGAGGTGAATATAATGGAAATGTTTATCATTATAATCTGTATTTTTAAATTCTGCACACAAACACACACACACAAACCCAATACATAGATAAAAAAGCACTGGACTTAGGACGTTCCAAATATTTATGCTTGTAAAAGAAACATGATGGATTCACTCTCCTCACTTGCCATCTGGGGGAAGAAATCCTTTGTTTATTTTTTATCTAAAAGGAAAATGAATTCCCCCAAATCCAATACTCACTGGATTTTAAATAATGTGAAATAGTACCCAATTTTAAGCTCAAGAACGAACACTAATTGTCCAAATCCAGATGTTAAAAATGATTACTAAAGCTTTCAATCATTTTCTCTTTCTCATTTACCAGTACATGAACCATGCAAATCATTATTCAGACATAGCTTTTAAACTCTTAGAGTCTTATCTTGATTGTGATTTCTATATTTTGGAAACTGGGAAATTTGTTAAAACAATATGATAATACTCAACCTGTCTTTCTCCCTTTCTGTCTACTTAAAATTATCTATCAATTCTTTCTACCAGTCTGTCCATCCATTTCTTATCACTTTAGCTGCAGTATGTGTACTGCGCATGCTGATCTTCCTTCTACCAAATACGTACTATTTGCTTCTGTATATGTACCGTGTCAGGTATTCTTCTTTCTCATTTTTGTATAACATTCAATAGCTTAAACTTTTAGGATAGAGGTATTTGGAATCAAATGGTCATGAATCATAAAGTTAGAAGAGATCTAGTCCAACTACCCTTCTGATAGCTGTGTACCCTTGACATCCTTGATGGAGTTCACCAGTTTGCCTAAATCTCTCCACTGATAAAACCCCATCTTTCAATTTAATTCACCCTAGCATGGTTTTTTTTTTTAGCATGGTTGCGATTATTTGAACATTTCTTTTCTTGTACTGAACCTGACTTCTACCCATTGGGCCTAATTCTACTGGCAAATAGCAGAGTTAAGCTTTTCTTGAAACACTGATCTTGTTTGTTCGATAGCCCTTCTGTTCTTTCCTCCTATTATCTTCAACCAAATCCTCTCCTTTAGGCTTTCATATTCAGGTTTGTGGCTTTGTTTTAGGTACATATCTCTAAACATGAAGTGTTTGTATGCCCTGCTTCCCTTGGTAACTTTCTTTTTCTGTATTCTAATTGTTAATCTTATTCCCAACAGGTCTTGGTTGCAAACAATGCCTAAACATATCACATGTGTTCATACTAATTAGCAAAGTAGGGGTAACAAATAAAAAGAATTTGAGATTATAAACCATTGTGATTAAAACAGCTGCATAAATTTAATTCTGATTCCTCCTGTATGCTAATCTCAAGGGTAAATCTTCCTAAAATAAGCTTTTCTCAAATCAATTTTCCAAAGCCCTTCACTGATCCACGCTGTTCAAAGAACAAAGTACAAAAACGCTATCCAGCCATTCTATACACTTTAACCCATATTGGCAACTTATCTACTATTGTCTCATGAAAAACATTAGCAAGATAAATCTGCTTTTTATTCCATGATAGAGTGTGTTGTAGTGGGACCAGGCTGCCTGTGTTCATTCCTTGCTCTGCCACTTACTCCCTGTGTAGCTTGAGTACATTAAAAAAAAAAAAAAAAATTAGCTGTACACTAATAAAGGACTGATAATAGCATTTCGCTTGCAAGGCTATTATGAGGAGTAAAAATGTTAGTCCATGTGAAAACACAGAGAATTGTGCATGACATGTGGTAAATATTCAGTATAAATATATTCAGTATAGATCGGTGAAAAATAACAGATGTGCCTTGTTTAATTTCACATGCACTAGGCCTTTCTGAATTACCCATAGCAACTGAGACCATGTAGTTCTTATTCAGGCTTGAACCTTCAGGGATAAAAGGAGAGCGTTAGGGCAGGGAATTCCTAACAACTCTTGCCCAAACCCATGCGCATTCTATGGTCACTCACAGTCTTATTTCTTGACTGGGTTTCAGCCTGCTTCCTCTGAACAAAGACAGCTCAAAACCCATCATTTGGATCACTCCAGAAATCTCAGATCTCTCTAATGCATCAAAAGCCCCAACCTAGAAAGAGATAAAATTTTCTCTCTACCCAAGTTCTCCATTCTCCCCTCTGGTTTACCCACTTTTAGGTTGATTGGAGATAGGAAATGCTTTTTTTTTTTTCCCCTGGGGAAACTCCACCCCAATCCTCAAGGATGTGCTCTGGTTCTATGCCCTTGATAAAGTCATCATAAATAAATAATCAGTGATAAATAATAAATGTCTAGATAGTCTGCAATTAGTATATTTTCTTAAACCTGGGGTATCTAGCCTTATTCATTACCACTTTGTTACACATTAGTATCTGCTACTTTGTTCTTCCATGAATATACAGGTATAAGATAAGTAATACCAAATTTCTTATTTATCTTATACTAATATTTGCTATGCTACCTTGTTATTTGACTTTTCACAAATATGTTCTGTCTCCTCAACTAGATTGTGTGTTCCTTGCGAGCAGGTATTTCCTTTGTTTGGCAAAGTTACTGACACAGAGATGATGTCCAATGAAAGCCTGTGGTTGATGGGTGTGAAGTGGTAAGGTAATACAAAATGCTCCTAGTTTACGAAATACCTATTCCTTCCTCAACTAGTCTTTCTTCTTCTTTAGATAGTAGTTTACCTACAGAACAACTTTCCACAAATCTCTGGGCTCCCTTGGCATGCTCAATGCATGCTCTTTCTGCATGTGTTGCTTACACCATAATGTAGCTTTCTTCCTGGGACAAGTGAGTGTTACTTTCTTGGCATCAGGCACAAGTCAGGTCAGACCTTGGTGAAATGAGGTTTTGTTTGGGATATGAAATCCACAAGAGTCATGTGCCACAGTCGGAAGACTAGCACTGGGCTCACCGTAGTGATTTTTCTTAGAAATTTCCCAAATAGCATTATCTTTTTCTGAACATATCTGTCAATAGAACTTTGGTGGCCTGCTCCGGCAACTCTTCAATTGTTTAATACATAAATATTTCTCTCAAGTATAAATTCTCCTCTTTTCAACTCTAATATTTTTCACATAATAATATATCTTTGTCAACCAACACTTTCTGTGTGTGCTCCATTGGCTATCAAGTATGACACAAAACAAGGAAGGCCTTACTCTTTTATCAGTGCAATGTTTCTTTCTATCATTTATGCTGACCCGGTGTCAGCAGCTATTTTTCCAGACACCATCAGCAGCGCTTACAGTTAACTACATAGATGTACTCTCATATTTTGACCTTTGTTCTATACAGTGAGGACCAAGGCAAAGAAAAAAGAAAGATGATTTATTCTTATAGAAAGTGATGGAACAGTCAGAAAAGGTGGCACTAAATGGAAAATTCTATTAGTTATCATAATTTAGTAGTTTGAAGGTAATTTTTAAAAGTACATACTCATTTTAGTTAAATATATTGAAATACCCAAATAACAGCAGATCTATTATTTTTATGATTCCATTTACTGTTATACTTTTAATGCTTTGCATTTTTGCTGTGCATTATAGTTTCATCCTGGTTTGTGAAACAGGTTATTGAATCACCACTTAATCTATGGTAGTAGGTCAGTGATATGATTTGTCTTATATTTTCTGCAGTGCACAATAAACTCAAGGAAATTATATTGGCAAAATATGGAATTTGGTTTGAGGAACTTTTAAGTTGGTATTTTGTTTTGGATCATTGTGGGGGCCAAATAAATACTCTCTCTTCCCCAAGGAACATGGCAGATGGAAGCACAAATATTGTCTCTATTCTTGTTACTAATATTTCAGAATGTGGCCTATGTCAGCAGGCAAATGTGTTTCTTAGTACTGAATTCTGGAATTAGACACATTTTCTCACCAAGTCATAGCTGTTTACAGCAAGGTATCCCTCCCACCTCCATAAGCCAAAAGACACTTTCTCACCAGTGTATTCAGAACCTCTTATTTTTGCATTTCTCCTCATACTGTTGAACTGTACCTGGCATGAATGATCTAAGCATAGAACTAAGTCGATTGCACCTCATAGTGATCCCACAGGACAGAGTAGAACTGCCTCATAGGGTTTTCAAGAAGTGGCTGGTGAATTTGAACTGCTGACCTTTAGCAGCTGAGCTCTTAACCACTGTGCCACCAGGGCTCCTAGTGTAGTGTAGTATATGTAAAACACAGGTATGACATGTGCTAAATCCCTTCAGCATATTAGCAGCAAATATTGTTCTGTCTCCTGAGATCTAATATGTTTGTATATGAATCTTTGCCTCAGCCACATCGGCTTAAGGAGGTGTACCTTTGTGCCTGGGCGGTCCAAGGTCAACCAGCAGTATCCTGCATCCCGAGCTTGCCCAAGCCTGCTATAGGTGATAATGCTCACAGCCCCATACTCTTTATGGCTACCATGTGGTTTAGTGGTGGTGTATGCAACACTGCCTCCAAAGAAAGAGCTACTTGCAAAGCCTCCATAAACTCTGGTTAAAAAAAAAAAAAGATTTACTGCCACATTTAAAAATACCATGGAACCTAAGGCTTAAAGTCTTTAAAGTTAGTACAAAAAGAAACAATCATATAATCGTAAACTTCTAAAACCAATACCCAGTGCCGTCGAGTCGATTCCAACTCATAGCGACCCTATAGGACTACTAGATAGCATGATATAAGTTTCTATACATGGTCAAGGTAAAAACTGAAGCCGTATATCATAGCTACCCCAGAAGCCTTAGTCCAGAAGTATATCTCAGTTCCCCAAATTTTAATTCTTACTCTGTTTAAAGGTTCCTAGCTTCATACACCAGATATTTCCTCCTTAAAAAAATAAACGCAGACTTCCTTAACCACTGTATTAATTTCTTAGGGCCGCCATAATAAAGTAACACAAATTGGGTGGCGTAAAACAACAGAAATTTATTCCCTCACAGCTTTGGAGGCAAGAACTCCAAGATCAAGACATCAGCAGGGTTGGTTCCTTCTGGTTGGTTCCATGCCTTCGTAAGAATCTGTTCCATGCCTCTCTCCTAGCTTCTCCTTGGCTTGTAGGTGCATCACTCTGGTGTCTGCCTCTGTCTTCACATGGCATTCTCTTCTCTGTCTGAATATCCAAATTCCCCTCTTCTTATGACATCAGGGCCCATCCTGATCCAGTACAATCCATCTTAATTACATCTACAAAGACCCTATTGCCAAATAAGGTCACATTCACAGGTATAGGGGGTTAAGATTTCAACATTTCTTTTTGGGGGACAAAATTCAACCCACAACACCTTATGTCCTGACTTGGTGCAGTAAATAGAATAATATTTTGAGGGAAGTTTGGTTCTCAAGAGAAAGTAGAGAAGATGGAGTTGGGTAACACATGCCTAGTTTTTCCTTTGTAGTAATCATGCAAATTAGATTCTTAGATCTCTTGGAGCAGGGAGCACAATTAACTGCCTGCCCCATTTTCTGCTCCTCTGTATCCAAATCTGCGATTGCTCTGAAGCCATGCTAACTGTGAGATCCTCCCAGCCAGGGACTGAGCACTGTTGGGTTATTGATGGTGGCCCATTCCTGCAGACTCCTCTAATGGGAAACCTTGGCTTCAGGTTTCCCATTGGCCTTGCCAAACATTTCTTGGAATGGTGCTGCACCCCGAGACTCTTCTTACCCAGTTCTCTTTAACAGGTGGCAGACCTGCATCACATTTTGAAGGCTATCTTCCTGCTTCTCTGTCTCCCTTCCCCATACCTTGTTTTAGGCATTTCTCCCAATAAACCTCTTGCATATCTAGTCCCATTTTGCATCTGCTTCTCAGAGGACCTGAACTAGCACACCTTCCAAATGCATCAAATTGTTAGGTAGTTCTGCCCACGTCTCCTAGGACTGAGAGAAGGGATGGAGAGAGACAAGGATGTGGAGCTAATAAATGTCCCTCCAGAAGGAAGGAAGACATCAGGATTGGGAAATAAGCTGTCCTCCCTATTGTTTCATTTGGGGAAGCTAGGAACAGTACAGTATACCTCTAATCTTTAGTCTCTTTCAAGTGTGTCTACCTTAAAATATGTCTTAATGGTGTTGCTGGGAGAAGAATACTGAGCAAACCCTCAATATGGCCTCATAAAGAAAATTCAGCTTAGTTTAGCCAGTTGAATAAAAATTTATTAATTCAATCATTGAGGGTTTTTGTTAATTTCAAATTTCAAGTAATTGGTGTTATATCTTACAAGCACTGTGTCTTGCCGATTCTTTCTTTATAGTGTATTTCCATGTATTTGGTTAAAATCATCAACATCCATTCAATCACTCATCCTAGAAACTTTGATTCATCACTTTCCTGGTCTATAGTTAATCAGTCCTCAAGTCCTTTAGAATGTACTGTTTAAGGATATCTAGAATTAATTCTTTCCTTTCCATTCTTACTGGTACTGCTCTTGTCATCTCATTTGACCAGTTAAGCAGTTTTGTTATAGTCCTTCTGCCTTCAATCTGTTCATTATTCCAATTTATCATTTTTCTAATGTAATTACTTCCCATTGACTATAAGATAAAGTTGAAACTCCTTATTATGATGGAAAAAAATCCTTCATAATCTGACTCCAGCCTCTCTTTTAAGAGTCATACCAAAGCACTCCCCTTCTTCATATCTACTGTTGTGTCACAGTCTCCCTGGAGTTGTGGGTTCGAATCCCACTCCTGACACGACAACCTTTGGAAACCCTGGTGGGGTAGTGCTTAAGAGTTCGGGTGCTAACCAAAAGGTTGGTCATTTGAATCCACCAGGAGCTCCTTCAAAACCCTATAGGGCAGTTCTACTCTGTCCTATAGGGTTGCTATGAGTTGTAATCGACTCGATGACAACTGGTTTGGTTTTGGTTTTTTTAGTCACATAAAGTCATTCCTTATCCTTGCTGGTTGTTTGACTTCTCTGTACTGTTGCAAATGCTTTTCTTTAGTCTGTGACTTTTCTTTCTTCTTACCACATTACTTCATCTGATGACTTCCTTCATGTTCTTTAAAGCCTCGTTCAAAACCATTTCCTCTGAAGAACTTCCTAGATTTTTCCAGGCAGAATTAATCATTTCTAATATTTACTCTTGAAACGTTTTATGTAGCTTTACTGTAGTACTTATCAGTTAAATTTTAATTATTTCTTTCCATGTGTCTTTATCCCTTTTTTATTGTGAACTCAATGAGGTTAGGGGTTTATGGTTTGTACATAATAAATATTTATTGAATTTAAGTGAAATTTTTAAAGTTTTATAGAAAAGGGGTCTAGGAATAATCAACATTAAAATGTATTTTTAAATATATATTTCTGTTTAAAATAGTAAACAAATAGTATATTTATAATATATAATAAACATAATAATATGTAATAAATAGTATAAATTTAACAGAGCCTAGCTGCAACCCAATTTTTAAAATCATGAAATTTGTTAGATTTTGACCTTCATCCAAGGGCTGTAATATGCAGAATTACTTAAATTATGTTATTATGCCTAAGCATCTCATATCATCAGCCCCAAAGCCAAGTTTTAGCTTAGGGTATAGTAAAGTCTTAAGTAAAAAATTCATTAAATATTGGTAATTTCTTGATATCCCCTCTTTTTTAAATTGCCAATTCTCTTAAACAGAAAAATAACTAATATAAGCAAAAATAATTGAAATGTAGTTGAGTGTACTTGTTAATTATGACCTAAATCTCTGGAATGCTCAAAATATATGCATAGCCGATAAACTACATATGTGTGTATATATATAAATATACATACTATGTAGCATTAATGAAACATTCATATCTACATATGAATGCATATATATGTATAAAGCATATATAAACATTAATGAAACATTCATACTGAATACAGATTTATTAACTTAGCTCTTACTGAAAGACGGGAGAAGATATATGAACTTTCTGGGTATCAGTTTCCTCAGTTGTAAAATAAAAGGGTTGGACTTGGTTTATTTATTCATTTATTCAGCAGATGTTTTGTGCCAGATGCTAGTACTATAAATACAAAGATGAGCAAAATAGATAGAGCCCTGTCTTCTAGTGACTTAAAAGACGTAGGTGAATTTTAAATTCTTTTCCAGTTTTAGGGTATCATAAACATGAGATGACAGCATAAATTAAATAAGATGGAGGATGAAAAGCTATGTTTGCATTTGAATTTATTCAGGAGCACATTTTGCTGATATTTATATAATTAACAATTCTTATTTGAAAACAACATTTAATGGTTGAACTGAGATAAACATATTGTCAATAATTTGTGTAGTAATTGGCTGTTTACGTTAGCCAGCAGAAAATTGGTCAATGTATTGACCACACATAGAGTTCTGGAGACTAGGGTACAGTCAGACATAGGCACTTTAATTTCCAAATAGAATCCATTATAGAGATTCCGCTTTGTATACCAATTCTTACCCAATTCAAGACTGGCATTTTTGTCTATGGCCTTGCATATGACTTGGTAATGCAGATAGCTAATTTTTTATTGCTTTAAATATTGTATAGAGGGGAAAATTCTTTCAGAAACATGAATCATCTAGCCTGCTCTTAAAATGTTAGATGATGAGTGAGGAGAAAAAAGAATAAGAAAATATTTACAGTCTTAGTAAATCTACTCCATGGAGGTTTTGGGTATTAATGATATACACTCAGAGGAAGATACTGATTTTGAATCCAACTTATAAATGATTTTTATTTTTACCTGAGTATTTATTTGTTAATACCATGAAAGATATTTTAACTATCAGATCCTGGTCATATCCAAAAAACCAGTCTTTATAATCAGAAAATTTGCCTCTGGTCTCTTTTTAATGTGATCCTAATAAATTGCAGCCATATTATATTTTTGCTAAATGAAGAAATGTGTGATAAACAAATCAATAGTAAATCAGGTACCTTTGGCTCGCTCATCTAAGGAGTGGAAAACTGTGATATTCATTGGTATAATGGGGATAGCTTCATGGCATTAAACCAGTATTGATTTTTTCTACCAGTAATTTCATGGCTTTCATATGGAAAGCCATGTCTGGTAGCTCAGATTATACTTTTTAGTCTTTACTGTAGAAAGGGTACCTCTTATATTGTTAAGGTTGAGCTGTCCCCTGGGAAGGAAGAGGATATAATGCAAAGTCTTTGATAGAGAGGAAGCAGAAGCAGGGTACCCTTATCTTCGGACCTGGTGGAACTGGGGAAGTTGAAGAGAGAAAGAGAAGCAGCAAAGAGGTTAGATTTACACACCCTCACTTTTCCCCTTTTGGAGTAGAACTCAGAGTTGGGTCGAGGTATGTAGTAATAAACATCCAGACATGTGCAGAAGAATTTGACCACATCACAGGGTCTAGTGGAAGCAAGATCAGGGATGGCTGCAGAACTCATGGCGAATTTCTTATTTAGCCATATGCAATATCACAAGTGTGCTAGCACAAGAATGGTGAAGGAAATTGGTTGGATCCAAGGTGTGCACATAAAAAAACCCATTGCCATGGAGTCGATTCCAACTCACGGTGACCCTATTAAAAAAAAATTGTCCTGTAGAGTTTCTAAGAAGCTACTGGTGGATTTGAACTGCTGATCTTTTGGTTAGCAGCCAAATACTTAACCACTGTGGCACCAGGGCCCCAGGTGTGCACATAGTGGGAGGGAATAAGAAATTTCTTTGTACTGTGGTAAAGGGATGTGGAAGGGCTAAGTCAATGGACAAATGAGAGGTTGAGACAGAGGCCTCCATATGAGAGATGTCATAACCAAGACTCAAAGATCTAGGTTCACAAACACTGGTGGTAGATGCCATCATGATGCTTCAATAGAATCATCACATAATTATAGACAGCAGTTCAGGAATTAGATCAGACAAGTCATATTGCAACAGAAAATAGTAAGGATCCAGAGGATATCAAGAAGTTGCAAAAATCACCTTCTGTCATAATACCATCAGCCCCTTGTGTACCTAGTCGCTGTATAGGGGAGAAACAGGGAATTTTCCAGTTACTGTTGCTGCGTAATAAACCACATCAACACTTATAGATTCTGTAAATCAGCGATTTGAACAAAGCACAGGTTGATTTTTTTCCTCCCTATGATATCTGAAACTTTATATGGGAGTGACTTGATGGCTAGGGATTGGAATCACCTGTAAGTGTCTTCATACACACGTTTGGTGGTTGCTCTTGGTCGGTGGCTGGGAACTCAGCTGGGGCTGACGACAGGAGAGCCTATACCTAGCCTCTTGTATAACCTGGCTTTCTCAAACGTAGAACATCAGAGTACTTGGACTTCTTCCATTGTGGTTCAGAGTTCTAAAAGCAGTACTCAAATGATTAAACTTTCTAATCATGATTCCCATTTATTGAAAAAAATTTCAGCCATCTATGATAACAGAGAAACACATGGAAGTATAAACATATTTGTTTGGATTGGGAAATATAGCTATTTTAGGGCATTATTCCAAGAAATTTTCCTTTTATGATTCAGGTTTTGGGTTGGAGTAGGGAGCCGTGTGCCCAAATGAGAATGCACTGACACAGATGCACCTTCGCTGAATGTGGGAAATGAGTCCTATAACTGAAGCCTTGGGGAAGCTGAGAGAGCCAAGTGTGCCACGGGGAAGCCCGAGGGCCTCTTCAGGCCAGGGAGAAAGGGATGCCTAGAAGCTGTCTGCCTCTCTCTGGTCATTTTGCCTGACCTGGCAAACATTCCAAAGAAGGTGAATTTAAAATGGTATAAGCAATCTCAGTTTCTGTATGTCATTTACTGCCTTAATGTTTTAAATTAAAAACAAAATAAATTTATGTAACACTTGTTATTTAAGATTTAAAAAGTTAATAAACTTTTATCCCTATAATCTTATAATAAATAAATTTGAGTAGAAAGTGTGTCAGTGTGTTTTAGTTGTTGTTACAATTTCTTGGATAGGGCAGGAATTCATAAAACTCTGTCCCAACTAGTTGCTGTAAATTCCACCATCATATTTATTATATATGCTATTAATTATGACATTCTGATCCAAGATAATGTAGTTGAAAGGGTTTTAGACATAAGACTTTCTTTGGTCACAATTTGGCCATTAAATAGAGAGTAATTTTTCTTTTCTGGTCTTTAGGTTTCTCATGTTAAAAAAACAAAAGGAGGTGTTAGATAAGGTAATTTCAAAGTGTCATGAGTCTATTAAACCCAAAAACCGAACCCCTTGCTGTTGAGTCAATTCTGACTCATAGCAACCCTATAGGACAGAACTACCAGCCTTTCAGTTAGCAGCCAAGCTCTTAACCACTGCACTATCAGGACTGCCATGAATCTATTAGTTTCACTTTAATTTAAGATGATGATGAGAAATTATAAAGAATTTATAATGGAACTTTGCACAAAATGATTCTCATGTACTTCTGCTTTCTACTTGGTTACAATTTATGAATTGTATTAGTAGGTTACAACTCTATTTCTTATTTATGTAAATTTAAATACATTTTGAAGATTCTTGATGAAGGTATTGAAGTATTTTTCATTATAAAGATGAAAAAAATTTTTCTGTACAATAACATAGCACTTCAAATAAATTTAGAAATACAAGTGAATAAATTATCTTTGAACTTCAAGCATGTGACATAGTTTAATTTTGTTGTATGATGCAAATGCATCATCTCATGTGGAAGAATAGAAAAATAAGCTAGTGGAGATAGAATACTTTGGAGACAAAATAGTCAGTTTATGTGCAAATAATGAAGAAAGACATGGAAATACTGATAGATATGGAAAAAGGAAAAAAACCTACTCTTTTTGACAATTACTGTGAAAGATAATATATATTTTTCAGAAAAAGTGTTTAAATATTTCGCTTTTTTCAGATTCAGAGTGCATTATCTTAAATTGTGACAAGTATTTTGTGATCCTTGATTACACTTGAGAATTTACTTAATATTAAATTGTATTAGGCACTAGCTGAGAAGAGTTGAAGCACATTATTTTTCAAACCACTAAACAGAGTAGTCTTCTTTAAAAGGTGAAGACTAGAAATGAATTTGCAATATTTTTCTTCTGCAGAACAATATTCCTTTAGTGGTGGTTTTTATATATTTTGGCAAGAAAGTAATTTTTCTAACAACATTGTATATGGAACTTCAATTTATAAATAGATTAAAAAAGTTGTTTAGAATGGGGCTGGTGGGTCTTGAGCCCAATTACCTTGGCTGCTTATCTCTCTCTGTTCAACCCTTGAGGTTCCTGATACATCTCAGAATCCTGGGCATTAGAAGAGCAGTGTGAAAATCAATGTCTTATTATATGAAGTATTTCTACATTAGTATATGCTGTTGTTGCTATGTGCCATCTACTGGATTCTGACTCAGAGACCCTATAGGACAGAGTAGAACTGCCCCGTAGGGTTTCCAGCATTAACTTGTTATGACCAATAGTTGAGAAAGACATTACTTATTGAAATTGTGTGTGTGTGTGTGTGTACATTCTAAATGATTGTTTCCTTACCGATGGATTTTAAATAAATATGTCTCAAGGAGAGTGCCATATGAACGAAAGGCACTCAATTTAAAATGGTGCTTCAGATCACCTAGAAATGATTAAATGAACTAGGGAGCTTATATGTAGGAAACCTCGGGGTGTCTTCAATGAAACAAAATAAAGAACATCGGTCTAATTTTTTTTTAATAGCTTACATTAAAATCCTGACTAGAATCAGATGTCTGTGAAAAACATGGTACTATTGATTTATCAAAATAGTAGAAAACATACTTTATTTTCTATTATTTTCTATTGAATCTTCTCACTTTTGAAGGATTTAAAAACTGGAGTTTCAGATCTGGATGTTCTTTGGATGTTAATGAACTGTTCAGATGTACTCCAAGGAGGCTAGCATTGGCCGGAGATCCCTTCATTGTGTTTGATGATATTTATATAATGTGTTTGTCTTTGCAGAACGTTTGCTACTGAATATCATCCCAAGGAACAGTCAAAAAATACTTGCCTGGCAAGACACAGAGCTACTAGATTCACAGATGTCTTTGTTGATGGTCTCAGTATAGCAAGACAGGACTCACTCATCATTGTTTACAAGTTTTCCTATTTTCCCCACTGTTCTGTCACCCTTACTCATAAATGCAGTGCCATCTCTGAGCATGTAATCTCAGATTCATTGCCCTTTCTCATTTCATATTTCTGTAACCAGCAAATCCAGAAGAGTTATTATTCCCCTAACCCCTCAAAATCATAACTGCAGTTTTTAACCCAAACGCCCATGCTCTTTAGTTCTAATTAGATTACCCAGTTGGAAACTGGGTTACAACCTGTTGGTCCTCAGATTAGTTTGTGTTTTCCTGGAAAAGGAGACCACCATTACCAGCTAACTGTAACAAGAGCCTTGCCCTTGGTAATGATATCACACTGCCATCAGTAATCCTTGAAAATCTTCAAGGTAGCCTGAGTTACAGAAATTTTCCAAGCGTTTGAGCAGATCTCAACTAGCCATTTCGATCTGTGAGCCAATGATATAGTAACATTGTGCTACGAACTGCTAGAGAGAAACCAAGTGTAGTCTCTCACTTTAAGAACTTCTTATAGACTAGTCTGAGATTTAGTTTTGTGCTATGGTTAAGAACACAGATTCTAGGGGCAGGCTGCCTGGGTTCAAATCCTTCTGTCACTTTATTAGATGTGTGACCTTGGCAAGTTAACTTTTCTGTCCTTCAGTTTCCCCATGTCTTAAGTGAGGATTATGAAAATCACTACCTCATGGAGTTGTGAGAATTAAATGAGTTAATACAGGCAAAACACATCACGCCTAGCACATAGTAAAGCTCTATATATGTTTGCTATTACTCTTATTTGGCAGGTTACTTTGTCTCTCTGTTTCTCATTTCTTTAAGCTACAATACATTTTGGGCTCAATGAGCTGAGTTAAAAAATAGTGCCTCCTTCCTGTACCATTGATGTGTGTGTGTGTGTGTATAGTATTTAAAGGAGAAGGAGCTTACAATGAACCCAGTGACTGATTATCTGTTTTTAATCAGGCCCATGGACTAAGTTTGAATGGCCATGTTTAAAAGACTGACAGAGCTATTGTTGTAAGAGAGACCTGGGGAAAATCCAGGCAAGAGGTGATAATCAGAAACTAAGAGAACTCTCAAATGAGATTTTGTGAGCAGCAAACAGAGTTACTTTGGAGTGCTGTAGAATATCTTCTGAAGGCTGACTTTATTGATTTACCATCAACTTATTTCATATCACTCTAGTCTACTTGTCTACTTCAAGTAAATCAATACCCCTTAATATCAGCACCTAAACAAACAAAAGAAGTACATTTAGGAGTACATTCCCCAAATAGAAAAAGCTAGTAGTGAGCAGTTTTTCAGGCCTCATTCTCCCACTGCTGGCCCCAAAGCAGGAGACTTTCAGTGTCCTAGTGTTATTTCTGATGGGATAGATTGACCTGGGCAGTTGCAGTGTTGATAGCTCCTCTTAGACCATGGCTGAGTGGCCTGGTTCTCCATCTTCCCAGTCCTCAGAGAGTTGGAGGAGAACGGTCCAGTCCGATGGTTGATGTTTTAGTTTCCTAGTGTTGCTGTAACAGAAATACCACAAGTGTGTGGCTTAAAAAAACAGAAACTTACTTTCTCAGAGTTTAGGGGGCTAGAAGTTAAAATTTCAGCCTCTGGCTCTAGGGGAAGGTGCTCTCCTGTAAGCTCTGGAAGAAGATTCTTGTCTCTCAGCTTCTGTAGTCCTGGGGTTCCTCGGTTCCTTGGTGATCTTCAAGTGCCATCAGTCTTCCCCCATTGTGCTTCCCTCTTCTTGTTCATCCTAATCTGTTCTTTTTATATTTTGGGGGAATACAACCCAATCCGTAACAGATGGGCAATACCAACTGTAGCAGCCGGGTTGGTGAACAGAACTTAGACCTTTTATAGCATTTCCCTTTCTGCTTCCCCCAGAACTCTCATCTGTCAGAGCAGAGTCAAGACTGCACTGATTCCTCTCTCCCCATGCAGAGAAGAGGGACCTCAACTACTTTCTCTTGCTTTGGAAGGCAAGTTTAACAAATGAGAATATTCTTCAGGCTGAGTCATGTTGACTATTACAAAGTTATTTTTGATTCCTGTCATGAAACTATTTGAATCAAAATATGGTTACTACCTGTATCTTGAACATTAGAATGACTTTGGCTCCTATTTTTACCAAAAGCAGAAAACCCATCTGCAGAAGAAGTCCTATACAGAGGCTGAAACCAGCTTTGCCTTAAAAAAAAAAAAAAAAAAAATCCTAAACTTAAATGATCTCAAACAAAACTTTAAGAAATATTACATATAATATGACACAGAATTGGGAAAAAGATCATTACCCTTGCTTCCTGCAATGATTTTATGTATCTTAGTTGAAGTTTCACATTCGTGAAATTACTTTGGATTAACATCTTTATTTTTTTACTTCACTAGAGCAATGTCATGAAAGCAAATTTGTTGATAGTTTTATTGCCCATGCTTAGCAGAATGCCTGAAATGGAGATGAAAAATTAATATTTATAGAATCAGCAAATCTGTTCAAAATCAAGAATATGGTATACTTATTATTAATAGGAAACGCTGGTGGTGTAGTGGTTAAGCATTACATCAGCTAACCAAGAGGTCAGCAGTTCGAATCCACTAGGCACACCTTGGAAACTCTATGGGGCAGTTCTACTCTGTCCTGTAGGGTCGCTATGAGTCAGAATTGACTTGATGGCAGTGGGTTTATCATCAATGCTCATAACTTTATCACTATGAGAATTATAGGCATAATTTCCAATGGGAATCTGAAGTTCACATTCGTGTCAGTGTCAGAACTATGATAACACCAATTTTCAAACTGAATTAAAGCCACCTTTCTGTGAATTCTGTTTATATTTAGTTGTAATTGAATACTCAAAATTTCCTTGCTGTTTGTAAAATCTAAATACTAAACTTCCAACGATATTGTAAAAAGTGTCTCTAAGATTATTCAAATGTTAAATATACACTAAAATGAATAGCATCTAAAGTTCTACTTAATAGTATACTATGGCTTTATGATATTTACATTAATTTATACTGGCATGCTTGTATTTTAAGTGCTTCACAGATGTGAATTCATTTAATTATCAGAACAACCTTATGAGGTATATATTATTTTTATCTTCATTTTATAAAGAAACAGAAGCACAGACATATTAAATAACTGGCCAGTGTTCAACAGCGGAATTAGGATTCAAACCCAGGCCATTAATATTTGTTAGATTCTGTTGTGTGGTCTTCAGCATCTAGCCAGTTACCTGAAGGCGATAGTAACTTGAAGGTAAAAGTTTGGCTCCTCTATATGACAAAGTTCATTATGTCCAGTTCTCCCCAGGCTTTGAACATATGTGTCCTCTCTTCATTTCAGCAAAGAAGCAGAAGATAGGGATAGATGCTGTGATGGTTAAGACTGTGCATTAGCTTGGCTGGGCCATGATTCTCAGTGTTTGGGCAGTTGTATAGTGTGATCACTTTCCTGTTGAGATTTGGTATGTGATCACCCCCATGATGGGGGCCTGTGGTGGCTCACTGTCCCCTCAGCTTTCATCTCTTCACCTTCTGCTGCCTACTTCCTCCCTGCTTGTGCTGCAAAGGTGGTTGGCTTGTTCTGGATCTAGAAGCTGTCTCTTGTCTGACCTCTGGTTCTTGGCATTTGAGCAAGCAACTTACCTTTGCATCATGGGATTCGCTGATCTTCACGGCTTACGAGCAAGAGTCCTGTTCCCCGGACAGCCTATCTTGGGTTTGCCAGCCTCTGCAGCTAAGTGACTCAGGAGAAACCTTGCGGTCTTGCCTGCCGACCTTGGGGATTCCTCGACTGTCACAACCTGTGAGCGGGATCCGTGCTCTCCAACCTGCTCGTCTTGGGTTCATCAGCTTCTGCTGCTCTGTGAATTAGGAAAGGACTATCCTAATCCAAGGACTTGGGATATTCCAAACCCTACAATTGCGTGAGCTGTTTCTTTAATATAAATCTCTCTGTGTATATTTATATGCATTACTGGTTTTGCTTCTCTAGAGAACCCAGCTTAAGACAGATGCATTGTCAACACTGTATGATATATTATTATCACCTCATACTTTCCTTGAAATAAAATAATGTGAATTCCAAAATATTTGCGGAAAGTTGTAAAATGGCCAGAATTTGAGGATTTCCATGTGACTACTCATTAGTTTAAATGAGAACAGCCAGAAAATGTGTTAAGTATACTCTATTTGGTAAATAGTCTGTCATAGGATTCAATTAAAAAAATCCTTTTAAGCGTAATGTAACTTTTTGTAGATTTGGCAAGGTGTCAAAACTTATAAAATGTTTGGAGGTCTTAATTCAGCAGTGACCTCAAAATAGATTTCCTTAAATGAAAGTTAAAGATAAAAGGCAAAAATTGAAATACAGCCCGCCATAATGTTTCACAAAAATTGCCAGATTGCCAGATGATATTTAATTAGAAGCTCAGAAAATAATGATGAGCTGTCTAATCTGGAAGAAATTATTTGGACTAAATCACTGGAGAAGGAGGTTGCTCAGATAGTAAACTGGAGGCAGTTTAAAATGAGCCTGACAGTAGTAAATACAAAACCAAACCAACCCCTTCCAACAAACACACAAAAAATAGAAAACACCTGTTTAAATTAATATATCCCTACATTATTTTTGAGAAAGTTAGACTTTACCCAGCCAAGAAGTTGTGAAAAATAAAAAGCTCTGAGCATTTCTGTATAATAGGATCTCTCTGTACTTAGCAGTGGCTACTAAAAGTCTTTAATCAATGTTTTGATACATTTGCTCCATTTAAAAGATATAGCTTGGCATGCAATGAGTCATTTTGGCTGTGAATTTGAGGCAGAAGAAAAGTGTGGTTAGGGAATCAGTAGTCTTGCTATGGGAATTTAGAGTGGCGGTACTGTTCTTGTGACCACCATCTTAACAACTGGCTATATACTTTATTAGAGGCACAGGAGACATTCCAGGGATCCTTTAACACTTTACTGTCCAATGTAAGTGGCTGTTCAAATTCATAGTAATTAAATTTAAAAAAAATTGAAAATTTATTTCCTCAGTCACACTAGCTACATTTCAATTGTTCAGTAGCCACTTGTGGGTAGTGGCTACCCTATTGGATAGACTGTTGGACAGCTCTGATACTGACCAATTCCATCATCCTAGAAAATTCAGTTGGGTAGCCCTGCTTTAGAGGATTTATATTTGGCCGTCCGAGTTCTGTTTCAATCTCCATGGTCCTATTTGATCTTTCTGAAGCCCATAGATCCTGATAGTTTTTCACTTCTTAGGATTCAATTTCCTAATCTGTGGAGAGAAAGGGTGAATTTATTGGGTTTTTGTAAAAATTAAAGTAATATAAGAAAACTGATTTATAGTAGGTTCTTAATAAACATTTGTTTTCTCAGAAATCATTTTTTTTTTTTTTTACTAACAGAAAGTCATGTTGTTGTTGTCGTTGTTAGGTGCCAGAGTCGGTTCTGACCCACAGCGACCAAATGCACAACAGAATGAAACACTGCCCGGTCCTGCACCATCCTTACAATTGTTATGCTTGAGCTCATTGTTGCAGCCACTGTGTCAATCCACCTCGCTGAGGGTCTTCCTCTTTTCCACTGACCCTGTGCTCTGCCAAGCATGATGTCCTTCTCCAGGACTGAGCCCTCCTGACAAAATGTCCAAAGTATGTAAGACGAAGTCTTGCCATCCTTGCCTCTAAGGAGCATTCTGGCTGCACTTCTTCCAAGACAGATTTGTTCGTACTTTTGGCAGTCCGTGGTATATTCAATATTCTTTGCCAACACCACAATTCAAAGGCATCAACTCTTCTTCGGTCTTCCTTATTCACTGTCCAGCTTTCACATGCATATGATGCAACTGAAAATACCATGGCTTGGGTCAGGCACACCTTAGTCTTCAGGGTGACATCTTTGCTCTTCAACACTTTGAAGAGGTCCTTTGCAGCAGATTTGCCCAATGCAATGCTTCTTTTGATTTCTTGACTGTTGCTTCCATGGCTGTTGATTGTGGATCCAAGTGGAACGAAATCCTTGACAACTTCAATCTTTTCTCCATTTATCATGATGTTGCTCATTGGTCCAGTTGTGAGGATTTTTGCTTTCTTTATGTGGAGGTGTAATCCATATTGAAGGCTGTGGTCTTTGATCTTCATTAGTAAGTGCTTCAAGTCCTCTTCACCTTCAACAAGCAAGATTGTGTCATCTGCATAATGCAGGTTGTTAATGAGTCTTCCTCCAATCCTGATGCCCTGTTCTTCTTCATATAGTCTAGCTTCTCGTATTATTTGTTCAGCATACAGATTAAATAGGTATGGTGAAAGAATACAACCTTGATGCACACCTTTCCTGACTTTAAGCCAATCAGTATCCCCTTGTTCTGTCCGAACAACTGCCTCTTTTTTTTTTTTTAATAACTTTTATTAAGCTTCAAGTGAACGTTTACAAATCCAATCAGTCTGTCACATATAAGTTTACATACATCTCACTCCCTACTCCCACTTGCTCTCCCCCCTTGAGTCAGCCCTTTCAGTCTCTTCTTTCTTGACAATTTTGCCAGCTTCCCTCTCTCTCTATCCTCCCATCCCCCCTCCAGACAAGAGTTGCCAACACAATCTCAAGTGTCCACCTGATATAATTAGCTCACTCTTCATCAGCGTCTCTCTCCCACCTGCTGACCAGTCCCTTTCATTTCTGATGAGTTGTCTTCGGGGATGGTTCCTGTCCTGTGTCATCAGAAGGTCTGGGGAGCATGGCCGCCGGGATTCCTCCAGTCTCAGTCAGACCATTAAGTTTGGTCTTTTTATGAGAATTTGGGGTCTGTATCCCACTGATCTCCTGCTCCCTCAGGGGTCCTCTGCTGTGCTCCCTGTCAGGGCAGTCATCGATTGTGGCCGGGCACCAACTAGTTCTTCTGGTCTCAGGATGATGTAGGTCTCTGGTTCATGTGGCCCTTTCTGTCTCTTGGGCTCTTAGTTGTCGTGTGGCCTTGGTGTTCTTCATTTTCCTTTGCTCCAGGTGGGTTGAGACCAATTGATGCATCTTAGATGGCCGCTTGTTAGCATTTAAGACCCCAGACGCCACATTTCAAAGTGGGATGCAGAATGATTTCATAATAGAATTATTTTGCCAATTGACTTAGAAGTCCCCGCAAACCATGTTCCCCAGACCCCCGCGCTTGCTCCGCTGACCTTTGAAGCATTCATTTTATCCCGGAAACTTCTTTGCTTTTGGTCCAGTCCAGTTGAGCTGACCTTCCATGTATTGAGTGTTGTCTTTCCCTTCACCTAAAGCAGTTCTTATCTACTGATTAATCAATAAAAAACCCTCTCCCACCCTCCCTCCCTCCCCCCCTCGTAACCACAAAAGTATGTGTTCTTCTCAGGTTTACTATTTCTCAAGATCTTATAATAGTGGTCTTATACAATATTTGTCCTTTTGCCTCTGACTAATTTCGCTCAGCATAATGCCTTCCAGGTTCCTCCATGTTATGAAATGTTTCAGAGATTCGTCACTGTTCTTTATCGATGCGTAGTATTCCATTGTGTGAATATACCACAATTTATTTACCCATTCATCCATTGACGGACATCTTGGTTGCTTCCAGCTTTTTGCTATTGTAAACAGAGCTGCAATAAACATGGGTGTGCATATATCTGTTTGTATGAAGGCCTTGTATCTCTAGGGTATATTCGTAGGAGTGGGATTTCTGGGTTGTATGGTAGTTCTATTTCTAACTGTTTAAGATAACGCCAGATAGATTTCCAAAGTGGTTGTACCATTTTACATTCCCACCAGCAGTGTATGAGAGTTCCAATCTCTCCGCAGCCTCTCCAACATTTATTATTTTGTGTTTTTTGGATTAATGCCAGCCTCGCTGGTGTGAGATGGAATCTCATCGTAGTTTTAATTTGCATTTCTCTAATGGCTAATGATCGAGAGCATTTTCTCATGTATCTGTTGGCTGCCTGAATATCTTCTTTAGTGAAATGTGTGTTCATATCCTTTGCCCACTTCTTGATTGGGTTGTTTGTCTTTTTGTGGTTGAGTTTTGACAGAATCATGTAGATTTTAGAGATCAGGCGCTGGTCGGAGATGTCATAGCTGAAAATTCTTTCCCAATCTGTAGGTGGTCTTTTTACTCTTTTGGAGAAGTCTTTAGATAAGCATAGGTGTTTGATTTTTAGGAGCTCCCAGTTATCTGGTTTCTCTTCATCATTTTTGGTAATGTTTTGTATTCTGTTTATGCCTTGTATTAGGGCTCCTAGGGTTGTCCCAATTTTTTCTTCCATGATCTTTATCGTTTCAGTCTTTATGTTTAGGTCTTTGATCCACTTGGAGTTAGTTTTTGTGCATGGTGTGAGGTATGGGTCCTGTTTCATTTTTTTTGCAAATGGATATCCAGTTATGCCAGCACCATTTGTTAAAAAGGCTATCTTTTCCCCAGTTAACTGACACTGGTCCTTTGTCAAATATCAGCTGCTCATACGTGGATGGATCTATGTCTGGGTTCTCAATTCTGTTCCATTGGTTATGTGTCTGTTGTACCAATACCAGGCTGTTTTGACTACTGTGGCTGTATAATAGGTTCTGAAGTCAGGTAAAGTGAGGCCTCCCACTTTCTTCTTCTTTTTCAGTAGTGCTTTGCTTATCCGGGGCTTCTTTTCCTTCCATATGAAATTGGTGATTTGTTTCTCTATCCCCTTAAAATATGACATTGGAATTTGGATCGGAAGTACGTTAAATGTATAGATGGCTTTTGGTAAAATAGAGATTTTTACTATGTTAAGTCTTCCTATCCATGAGCAGGGTATGTTTTTCCACTTAAGTATGTCCTTTTGAATTTCTTGTAGTAGAGCTTTGTAGTTTTCTTTGTATAGGTCTTTTACATCCTTGGTAAGATTTATTCCTAAGTATCTTATCTTCTTGGGGGCTACTGTGAATGGTATTGATTTGGTTATTTCCTCTTCGGTGTTCTTTTTGTTGATGTAGAGGAATCCAAGTGATTTTTGTATGTTTATTTTATAACCTGAGACTCTGCCAAACTCTTCTATTAGTTTCAGTAGTTTTCTGGAGGATTCCTTAGGGTTTTCTGTGTGTATAATCATGTCTTCTGCAAATAGTGATAACTTTACTTCTTCCTTGCCAATCCGGATACCTTTTATTTCTTTGTCTAACCTAATTGCCCTGGCTAAGACTTCCAACACGATGTTGAATAAGAGCGGTGATAAAGGGCATCCTTGTCTGGTTCCCGTTCTCAAGGGATATGCTTTCAGGTTCTCTCCATTTAGAGTGATATTGGCTGTTGGCTTTGCATAGATGCCCTTTATTATGTTGAGGAATTTTCCTTCAGTTCCTATTTTGGTAAGAGTTTTTATCATGAATGGGTGTTGGACTTTGTCAAATGCCTTTTCTGCATCAATTGATAAGATCATGTGGTTTTTGTCTTTTGTTTTATTTATGTGATGGATTACATTAATGGTTTTTCTGATATTAAACCAGCCTTGCATACCTGGTATAAATCCCACTTGATCCGGGTGAATTATTTTTTTGATGTGTTGTTGGATTCTATTGGCTAGAATTTTGTTGAGGATTTTTGCATCAATGTTCATGAGGGATATAGGTCTATAATTTTCTTTTTTTGTAATGTCTTTACCTGGTTTTGGTATCAGGGAGATGGTGGCTTCATAGAATGAGTTGGGTAGTATTCCGTCATTTTCTATGCTTTGGAATACCTTCAGAAGTAGTGGTGTTAACTCTTCTCTGAAAGTTTGGTAGAACTCTGCAGTGAAGCCGTCCGGGCCAGGGCTTTTTTTTGTTGGGAGTTTTTTGATTACCGTTTCAATCTCTTTTTTTGTTATGGGTCTATTTAGTTGTTCTACTTCTGAATGTGTTAGTTTAGGTAGGTAGTGTTTTTCCAGGAATTCATCCATTTCTTCTAGGTTTGCAAATTTGTTAGAGTACAATTTTTCATAATAATCTGAAATGATTCTTTTAATTTCATTTGGTTCTGTTGTGATGTGGTCCTTCTCGTTTCTTAATCGGGTTATTTGTTTCCTTTCCTGTATTTCTTTAGTCAGTCTAGCCAATGGTTTATCAATTTTGTTAATTTTTTCAAAGAACCAGCTTTTGGCTTTGTTAATTCTTTCAATTGTTTTTCTGTTCTCTAATTCATTTAGTTCAGCTCTAATTTTTATTATTTGTTTTCTTCTGGTGCCTGATGGATTCTTTTGTTGCTCACTTTCTGTTTGTTCAAGTTGTCGGGACAGTTCTCTGATTTTGGCTCTTTCTTCTTTTTGTATGTGTGCATTTATCGATATAAATTGGCCTCTGAGCACTGCTTTTGCTGTGTCCCAGAGGTTTTGATAGGAAGTATTTTCATTCTCGTTGCTTTCTATGAATTTCCTTATTCCCTCCTTGATGTCTTCTATAACCCAGTCTTTTTTCAGGAGGGTATTGTTCATTTTCCAAGTATTTGATTTCTTTTCCCTAGTTTTTCTGTTATTGATCTCTAGTTTTATTGCCTTGTGGTCTGAGAAGATGCTTTGTAATATTTCGATGTTTTGGACTCTGCAAAGGTTTGTTTTATGACCTAATATGTGGTCTATTCTAGAGAATGTTCCATGTGCGCTAGAAAAAAAAGTATACTTTGCAGCAGTTGGGTGGAGAGTTCTGTATAAGTCAATGAGGTCAAGTTGGTTGATTGTTGTAATTAGATCTTCCGTGTCTCTGTTGAGCTTCTTACTGGATGTCCTGTCCTTCTCCGAAAGTGGTGTGTTGAAGTCTTCCCCTATAATTGTGGGTGTGTCTATCTCGCTTTTCAATTCTGTTAAAATTTGATTTATGTATCTTGCAGCCCTGTCATTGGGTGCATAAATATTTAATATGGTTATGTCTTCCTAATCAATTGTCCCTTTTATCATTATATAGTGTCCTTTATCCTTTGTGGTGGATTTGAGTCTAAAGTCTATTTTGTCAGAAATGAATATTGCTACTCCTCTTCTTTTTTGCTTATTGTTTGCTTGATATACTTTTTTCCATCCTTTGAGTTTTAGTTTGTTTGTGTCTCTAAGTCTAAGGTGTGTCTCTTGTAGGCAGCATATAGATGGATCGTGTTTCTTTATCCAGTCTGAGACTCTCTGTCTCTTTATTGGTGCATTTAGTCCATTTACATTCAGGGTAATTATAGATAAATAAGTTTTTAGTGCTGTCATTTTGATGCCTTTTTATGTGTGTTGTTGACAATTTCATTTTTCCACATACTTTTTTGTGCTGAGGCGTTTTTCTTAGTAAATTGTGAGACCCTCATTTTCATAGTGCTTGACTTTATGTTAGTTGAGTTGTTACGTTTTTCTCGGTTTTTATCTTGAGTTATAGAGTTGTTATACCTTTTTGTGGTTACCTTATTATTTACCCCTATTTTTCTAAGTAAAAACCTAACTTGTATTGTTCTATATCGCCTTGTATCACTCTCCATATGGCAGTTCTATGCCTCCTGTATTTAGTCCCTCTTTTTGATTATTGTGATCTTTTACCTATTGACTTCCATGATTCCCTGTTATGTGTATTTTTTTTTTAATTAATCTTAATTTGTTTTTGTGATTTCTCTATTTGAGTTGATATCAGGACGTTCTGTTTTGTGACCTTGTGTTGTGCTGATATCTGATATTATTGGTTCTCTGACCAAACAATATCCTTTAGTATTTCTTGTAGCTTTGGTTTGGTTTTTGCAAATTCTCTAAACTTGTGTTTGTCTGTAAATATCTTAATTTCGCCTTCATATTTCAGAGAGAGTTTTGCTGGATATATGATCCTTGGCTGGCAGTTTTTCTCCTTCAGTGTTCTGTATATGTCGTCCCATTCCCTTCTTGCCTGCATGGTTTCTGCTGAGTAGTCAGAACATATTCTTATTGATTCTCCCTTGAAGGAAACCTTTCTTTTCTCCCTGGCTGCTTTTAAAATTTTCTGTTTATCTTTGGTTTTGGTGAGTTTGATGATAATATGTCGTGGTGTTTTTCTTTTTGGATCAATCTTAAATGGGGTTCGATGAGCATCTTGGATAGATATCCTTTCGTTTTTCATGATGTCAGGGAAGTTTTCTGTCAGTTCTTCAAATATTTTCTCTGTTTTTTCTGTCCCCCCTCCCTGTTCTGGGACTCCAATCACCCGCAGGTTATCCTTCTTTATAGAGTCGCACATAATTCTTAGGGTTTCTTCTTTTTTTTTAATTCTTTTATCTGATTTTTTTTCAGCTATGTTGGTGTAGATTCCCTGGTCCTCCAGATGTCCCAGTCTGCATTCTAATTGCTCGAGTCAGCTCCTCTGACTTCCTAGTGCATTGTCTAATTCTGTTATTTTATTGTTAATCTTTTGGATTTCTACATGTTGTCTCTCTATGGATTCTTACAACTTATTACTTTTTCCACTATGTTCTTGCATAATCTTTTTGAGTTCTTCAACAGTTTTATCGGTGTGTTCCTTGGCTTTTTCTGCAGTTATCCTAATTTCATTTGTGATATCATTAAGCATTCTGTAAATTAGTTTTTTATATTCTGTATCGGATAATTCCAAGATTGTATCTTCATTTGGGAAAGATTTTGATTCTTTTGTTTGGGGGGTTGGAGAAGCTGTCATGGTCTGCTTCTTTAAGTGGTTTGATATGGATTGTTGTCTCCGAGCCATCACTGGGAAACTAGTTTTTCCAGAAAATCCGCTAAAAAAAAAATGCAGTCAGATCCCTATCAGAGTTCTCCCTCTGGCTCAGGCTATTCAGATGTTAATGAAGCCGCTTGGGGAGGGTGGTGAGGGAACAGAGAGATAGGAGAGTAGCATCTCAGAATATAGCCAGAATTGCTTGTCTTGCTTGGAATGACTATTATATCTGAGATTCGCGCGGGCGCGTCTCCTATGTGTGCTGGCTGTGTGGAGAGTGCCCCCGGGGGGTCTGGCCCGCTGGAGTCACAGTCAGATCCTCCGCTTCCAGCCCCACGCCCAGCGTCAAGGCTCCCCTACTGGGCCGATGCACTCTCGACTCCAAAATCAGTCGCTGCCTCCCGGGGACTTCTTGTCCCTCCAGCCGCGTGGCCGTGCCGCCTCCGAGAACTAGTTGGGCCTCCTCCCAGGGTTAGTTCAGATGGGTGGAGCAGCTCCCCGTGCTTGTGCCGTGACCGAGTGTCCCGGCTGGGACGCTGTTCTCCCCGCTCCAATACCAGTTGTTGCCTCCCGGGGACTTCTCCTACAGGCTGCGTCCCACGCCGCCCGCGCGACCTGGCTGGTCCCCTTCCCGAGGTTAGTTCAGGGGGGTGGAGCAACTCTCCGTGTTTATGCCGTACCTGCGTCCAGTCCAAATCCCTGCGGGACGGTTCCCCGGCTCGGACGCTGCTCTTTCTGCTCCAAGACCAGTCACTGCTTCCCGGGGACTTCTCCTACCGGCTGCATCCCACGCCGCCCGTGGAACCGGCTGGTCTCCCTCCCGGGGTTAGTTCAGGGGGGTGGAGCAGCTCTCTGTGCTTCTGCCGTATCTGACTGGTACTCTGGCTCCAGGCTCTGGAAACAATCGCTGCTTTCCCGTATTAGTTCGTTCTCTGTCTCTAAATCTGTGTTTGTTGTTCAGGGTTCGTAGATTGTTATGTATGTGATTGATTCACTTGTTTTTCCGTGTCTTTGTTGTAAGAGGGATCCGAGGTAGCGTCTGCCTAGTCCGCCGTCTTGGCTCCACCTTCCGAACAACTGCCTCTTGATCTATGTAAAGGTTTCTTATGAGCACAATTAAGTGTTCTGGAATTCCCATTCTTTGCAATGTTATCCATAGTTTGTTATGATCCATGCAGTCGAATGCCTTTGCGTAGTCAATAAAACACAGGTAAACATCCTCTGGTATTCTCTGCTTTCAGCAAGGATCCATCTGACATCAGCAATGATATCCCTGGTTCCACGTCCTCTTCTGAAACCTGCGTGAATTTCTGGCAGTTCCCTGTCGATAAACTGCTGCAGCCGTTTTTGAATGATCTTCAGCAAAATTTTGCTTGCGTGTCATATTGATGATATTGTTCTATAATTTCCACATTCGGTTGGATCGCCTTTCTTGGGACTAGGCATAAATATGGATCTCTTCCAATCAGTTGGCCAGGAAGCTGTCTTCCATATTTTTTGGCATAGACAAGTGAGCACCTCCACCGTTGCTGCTGTTTGTTGAAACACCTCAATTGATATTCCATCAATTCCTGGAACCTTGTTTTTCGCCAGTGCCTTCAGAGCAGCTTGGACTTCTTCCTTCTGCACCATTGGTTCCTGATCATATGCCATCTCTTTAAATGGTTGAATATCGACTAATTCTTTTTGGTATGATGACTCTGTGTATTCCTTCCATCTTCTTTTGATGCTTCCTGGGTCGTTTAATATTTTCTCCATGGAATCCTTCACTATTGCAACTCGAGGCTTGAATTTTTCTTCAGTTCTTTCAGCTTGAGAAACGCCAAGCGTGTTCTTCCCTTTTGGTTTTCCATCTCCAGCTCTTTGCACATGTCATTATAATACTTTACTTTGTCTTCTCGAGATGCCCTTTGAAATCTTCTGTTCAGTTCTTTTACTTCATGAATTCTTCCTTTTGCTTTAGCTGCTCGACACTCAAGAGCAAGTTTCAGAGTCTCCTCTGACATCTCTCTTGGTCTTTTCTTTCTTTCCTCTCTTTTCAATGACCTCTTGCTTTCTTCATGGATGATGTCCTTGATGTCATTCCACAACTCGTCTGGTCTGCGGTCACTATTGTTCAATGCGTCAAATCAATTCTTGAGATGGTCTCTAAATTCAGGTGGGATATACTCAAGGTCATATTTTGGCTCTTGTGGGCTTGCTCTGATTTTCTTCAATTTCAGCTTGAACTTGCATATAAGCAATTGATAGTCTGTTCCACAGTCGGCCCGTAGCCTTGTTCTGACTGATAATATTGAGCTTTTCCATCGTCTCTTTCCACAGATGTAGTCAATTTGATTTCTGTGTGTTCTATCTAGCGAGGTCCATGTGTATAGTCGCCGTTTATGTTGGTGAAAGAAGGTATTTGCAATGAAGAAGTCATTGGTCTTGCAAAATTCTATCATTTGATCTCCGGCATTGTTTCTATCACCAAGGCCATGTTTTCCAATTACTGATCTTTCTTCTTCGTTTCCAACTTTTGCATTCCAATCGCCAGTAATTATCAATGCATCTTGGTTGCATGTTTGATCAATTTCAGACTCCAGCAGCTGATAAAAATCTTCATCTTTGGCCCTAGTGGTTGGTGTGTAAATTTGAATAATAGTCGTATTAACTGGTCTTCCTTGTAGGCGTATGTATTTTAGCCTATCACTGACAGCGTTGTACTTCAGGATAGATCTTGCAAACTCTTTTTGAAGATAATGCAACACCATTCCTCTTTCGATTTGCTATTCCCAGCAGAGTAGACTATATGATTGTCCGATTCAAAATGGCCACTACCAGTCCATTTCAGCTCACTAATGCCTAGGATATCGATGTTTATATGTTCCATTTCATTTTTGACGATTTCCAATTTTCCTGGATTCATATGTCATACATTCTAGAAAAAAAAAAATAGATTCTAGTTTCTGATTATTAATGAATGTTTGCAGCTCTTCCTTCTCATTTTGAGTTGTGCCACATCAGCAAATGAAGGTCCTGAAAGCTTTACTCCATCCATGCCATTAAGGTCAACTCTACTTTGAGGAGGCAGTTCTTCCCCGGTCATTTTTTTTTTTTTTTATTAACTTCTATTGAGCTTCAAGTCAACTTTTACAATTCAAGTCAGTCTGTCACACATAAGTTTACATACATCTTACTCCGTACTCCCACTTGCTTTCCCCCTAATGAGTCAGCCCTTCCGGTCTCTCCTTTCGTGACAATTTTGCCAGCTTCCCACTCTCTCTATCCTCCCATCGCCCCTCCAGACAGGAGATGCCAACACAGTCTCAAGTGTCCACTTGATATTATTAGCTCACTCTTCATCAGCATCTCTCTCCCACCCACTGACCAGTCCCTTTCATGTCTGATAAATTGTCTTCGGGGATGGTTCCTGTCCTGTGCCAATAGACGGTTTGGGGACCATGCCTGCCAGGATTCCTCTAGTCACAGTCAGACCATTAAGTATGGTCTTTTTGTGAGAATTTGGGGTCTGCATCCCACTGATCTCCTGCTCCCTCAGGGGTTCTCTGTTGTGCTCCCTGTCAGGGCAGTCATCGATTGTGGCCGGGCACCAACTAGTTCTTCTGGTCTCAGGATGATGTAGGTCTCTGGTTCATGTGGCCCTTTCTGTCTCCTGGGCTCTTAGTTGTCGTGTGACCTTGGTGTTCTTCATTCTCCTTTGCTCCAGGTGGGTTGAGACCAATTGATGCATCTTAGATGGCCGCTTGTTAGCATTTAAGACCCCAGACGCCACATTTCAAAGTCGGATGCAGGATGTTTTCATAATAGAATTATTTTGCCAATTGACTTAGAAGTCCCCTTAAACCATGGTCCCCAAACTCCCGCCCTTGCTCTGCTGACCTTTGAAGCATTCATTTTATCCCGGAAACTTCTTTGCTTTTGGTCCAGTCCAATTGAGCTGACCTTCCATGTATTGAGTGTTGTCCTTCCCTTTACCTAAAGCAGTTCTTATCTACTAATTAATCAATAAAAAATCCTCTCCCTCCCTCCTTCCCTCCCCACCTCGTAACCACGAAAGTATGTGTTCTTCTCAGTTTTTACTATTTCTCAAGATCTTATAATAGTGGTCTTATACAATATTTGTCCTTTTGCCTCTGACTAATTATGCTCAGCATAATGCCTTTCAGGTTCCTCCATGTTATGAAATGTTTCAGAGATTCGTCACTGTTCTTTATCGATGCGTAGTATTCCATTGTGTGAATATACCACAATTTATTTACCCATTCATCCTTTGATGGACACCTTGGTTGCTTCCAGCTTTTTGCTATTGTAAACAGAGCTGCAATAAACATGGGTGTGCATATATCTGTTTGTGTGAAGGCTCTTGTATCTCTAGGGTATATTCGTAGGAGTGGGATTTCTGGGTTGTATGGTAGTTCTATTTCTAACTGTTTAAGATAACGCCAGATAGATTTCCAAAGTGGTTGTACCATTTTACATTCCCACCAGCAGTGTATAAGAGTTCCAATCTCTCCGCAGCCTCTCCAGCATTTATTATTTTGTGTTTTTTGGATGAATGCCAGCCTTGTTGTAGTGAGATGGAATCTCATCGTAGTTTTAATTTGCATTTCTCTGATGGCTAATGATCGAGAGCATTTTCTCATGTATCTGTTAGCTGCCTGAATATCTTCTTTATTCTTTGAAGTGTGTGTTCATATCCTTTGCCCACGTCTTGATTGGGTTGTTTATCTTTTTGTGGTTGAGTTTTGACAGAATCATGTAGATTTTAGAGATCAGGCGCTGGTCAGAGATGTCATAGCTGAAAATTCTTTCCCAGTCTGTAGGTGGTCTTTTAACTCTTTTGGTGAGGTCTTTAGATGAGCATAGGTGTTTGATTTTTAGGAGCTCCCAGTTATCGGGTTTCTCTTCGTCATTTTTGGTAATGTTTTGTATTCTGTTTATGCCTTGTATTAGGGCTCCTAGGGTTGTCCCAATTTTTTCTTCCATAATCTTTATCATTTTAGTCTTTATGTTTAGGTCTTTGATCCACTTGGAGTTAGTTTTTGTGCATGGTGTGAGGTATGGGTCCTGTTTCATTTTTTTGCAAATGGATATCCAGTTATGCCAGCACCATTTGTTGAAAAGACTATCATTTCCCCAATTAACTGACACTGGTCCTTTGTCAAATATCAGCTGCTCATATGTGGATGGATTTATATCTGGGTTCTCAATTGTGTTCCATTGGTCTATGTGCCTGTTGTTGTACCAGTACCAGGCTGTTTTGACTACTGTAGCTGTATAATAGCTTCTGAAATCAGGTAGAGTGAGGCCTCCCACTTTCTTCTTCTTTTTCAGTAATGCTTTGCTTATCTGAGGCTTCTTTCCCTTCCATATGAAATTGGTGATTTGTTTCTCTATCACCTTAAAATATGACATTGGAATTTGGATCGGAAGTGCGTTATATGTATAGATGGCTTTTGGTAGAATAGACATTTTTACTATGTTAAGTCTTCCTATCCATGAGCAAGGTATGTTTTTCCACTTAAGTATGTCCTTTTGAATTTCTTGTAGTAGAGCTTTGTAGTTTTCTTTGTATAGGTCTTTTACATCCTTGGTAAGATTTATTCCTAAATATTTTATCTTCTTGGGGGCTACTGTGAATGGTATTGATTTGGTTATTTCCTCTTCGGTGTTCTTTTTGTTGATGTAGAGGAATCCAAGTGATTTTTGTATGTTTATTTTATAACCTGAGACTCTGCCAAACTCTTCTATTAGTTTCAGTAGTTTTCTGGAGGATTTCTTATGGTTTTCTGTGTATATAATCATGTCATCTGCAAATAGTGATAACTTTACTTCCTCCTTGCCAATCCGGATGCCTTTTATTTCTTTGTCTATCCTAATTGCCCTGGCTAGGACTTCTAGCATGATGTTGAATAAGAGCAGTGATAAAGGGCATCCTTGTCTGGTTCCTGTTCTCGAGGGAAATGCTTTCAGGTTCTCTCCATTTAGAGTGATATTGGCTGTTGGCTTTGCATAGATGCCCTTTATTATGTTGAGGAATTTTCCTTCAGTTCCTATTTTGGTGAGAGTTTTTATCATAAATGGGTGTTGGACTTTGTCAAATGCCTTTTCTGCATCAATTGATAAGATCATGTGGTTTTTGTCTTTTGTTTTATTTATGTGATGGATTACATTAATGGTTTTTCTGATATTAAACCAGCCTTGCATACCTGGTATAAATCCCACTTGATCTGGGTGAATTATTTTTTTGATATGTTGTTGAATTCTATTGGCTAGAATTTTGTTGAGGATTTTTGCATCTATGTTCATGAGGGATATAGGTCTGTAATTTTCTTTTTTTGTAATGTCTTTACCTGGTTTTGGTATCAGGGAGATGGTGGCTTCATAGAATGAGTTGGGTAGTATTCCTTCATTTTCTATGCTTTGAAATACCTTCAGTAGTAGTGGTGTTAACTCTTCTCTGAAAGTTTGGTAGAACTCTGCAGTGAAGCCGTCCGGGCCAGGGCTTTTTTTGTTGGGAGTTTTTTGATTACCGTTTCAATCTCTTTTTTTGTTATGGGTCTATTTAGTTGTTCTACTTCTGAATGTGTTAGTTTAGGTAGGTAGTGTTTTTCCAGGAATTCATCCATTTCTTCTAGGTTTGCAAATTTGTTAGAGTACAATTTTTCATAATAATCTGAAATGATTCTTTTAATTTCATTTGGTTCTGTTGTGATGTGGTCCTTCTCGTGTCTTATTCGGGTTATTTGTTTCCTTTCCTGTATTTCTTTAGTCAGTCTAGCCAATGGTTTATCAATTTTGTTAATTTTTTCAAAGAACCAGCTTTTGGCTTTGTTAATTCTTTCAATTGTTTTTCTGTTCTCTAATTCATTTAGTTCAGCTCTAATTTTTATTATTTGTTTTCTTCTGGTGCCTGATGGATTCTTTTGTTGCTCACTTTCTGTTTGTTCAAGTTGTCGGGACAGTTCTCTGATTTTGGCTCTTTCTTCTTTTTGTATGTGTGCATTTATCGATATAAATTGGCCTCTGAGCACTGCTTTTGCTGTGTCCCAGAGGTTTTGATAGGAAACATTTTCATTCTCATTGCATTCTATGAATTTCCTTATTCCCTCCTTGATGTCTTCTATAACCCAGTCTTTTATCAGGAGGGTATTGTCCATTTTCCAAGTATTTGATTTCTTTTCCCTAGTTTTTCTGTTATTGATTTCTAGTTTTATTGCCTTGTGGTCTGAGAAGATGCTTTGTAATATTTCGATGTTTTGGACTCTGCAAAGGTTTGTTTTATGACCTAATATGTGGTCTATTCTAGAGAATGTTCCACGTGTGCTAGAAAAAAAAGTATACTTTGCAGCAGTTGGGTGGAGAGTTCTGTATAAGTCAATGAGGTCAAGTTGGTTGATTGTTGTAATTAGGTCTTCCGCGTCTCTATTGAGCTTCTTACTGGATGTCCTGTCCTTCTCCGAAAGTGGTGTGTTGAACTCTTCTCCTATAATTGTTGGTGTGTCTATCTCACTTTTCAATTCTGGTAAAATTTGATTTATGTATCTTGCAGCCCTGTCATTGGGTGCATAAATATTTAATATGGTTATGTCTTCCTGATCAATTGTCCCTTTTATCATTATATAGTGTCCTTCTTTATCCTTTGTGGTGGATTTAAGTCTAAAGTCTATTTTGTCAGAAATTAATATTGCTACTCCTCTTCTTTTTTGCTTTTTGTTTGCTTGATATATTTTTTCCATCCTTTGAGTTTTAGTTTGTTTGTGTCTCTAAGTCTAAGGTGTGTCTCTTGTAGGCAGCATATAGACGGATCGTGTTTCTTTATCCAGTCTGAGACTCTCTGTCTCTTTATTGGTGCATTTAGTCCATTTACATTCAGCGTAATTATAGATAAATAAGTGTTTAGTGTTGTCATTTTGATGTCTTTTTATGTGTGTTGTTGACAATTTCATTTTTCCACTTACTTTTTTGTGCTGAGACGTTTTTCTTAGTAAATTGTGAGATCCTCATTTTCGTAGTGTTTGACTTTATGTTTGTTGAGTCGTTACGTTTTTCTTGGCTTTTATCATGAGTTATGGAGTTGTTATATCTCTTTGTGGTTACCTTATTATTTACCGCTATTTTTCTAAGTAAAAACCTAACTTGTATTGTTCTATATCGCCTTGTATCACTCTCCATATGGCAGTTCTATGCCTCCTGTATTTAGTCCCTCTTTTTGATTATTGTGATCTTTTACGTATTGACTTCCGTGATTCGCTGTTATGATTATTATTATTTTTTTTAATTAATCTTAATTTGTTTTTGTGATTTCCCTATTTGAGTTGATATCGGGATGTTCTGTTTTGTGACCTTGTGTTGTGCTGGTATCTGATATTATTGGTTCTCTGACCAAACAATATCCTTTAGTATTTCTTGTAGCTTTGGTTTGGTTTTTGCGAATTCTCTAAACTTGTGTTTATCTGTAAATATCTTAATTTCACCTTCATATTTCAGAGAGAGTTTTGCTGGATATATGATCCTTGGCTGGCAGTTCTTCTCCTTCAGTGTTCTGTATATGTCGTCCCATTCCCTTCTTGCCTGCATGGTTTCTGCTGAGTAGTCTGAACTTATTCTTATTGATTCTCCCCTGAAGGAAACCTTTCTTTTCTCCCTGGCTGCTTTTAAAATTTTCTGTTTATCTTTGGTTTTGGCGAGTTTGATGATAATATGTCTTGGTGTTTTTCTTTTTGGATCAATCTTAAATGGGGTTTGATGAGCATCTTGGATAGATATCCTTTTGTCTTTCATGATATCAGGGAAATTTTCTGTCAGGAGTTCTTCAACTATTTTCTCTGTGTTTTCTGTCCTCCCTCCCTGTTCTGGAACTCCAATCACACGCAAGTTATCCTTCTTGATAGAGTCCCACATGATTCTTAGGGTTTCTTCATTTTTTTTAAATTCTTTTATCTGATTTTTTTTCAGCTATGTTGGTGTAGATTCCCTGGTCCTCCAGATGTCCCAGTCTGCATTCTAATTGCTCGAGTCTGCTCCTCTGACTTCCTAGTGCGTTGTCTAATTCTGTAATTTTATTGTTAATCTTTTGGATTTCTACATGCTGTCTCTCTATGGATTCTTGCAACTTATTAATTTTTCCACTATGTTCTTGAATAATCTTTTTGAGTTCTTCAACAGTTTTATCAGTGTGTTCCTTGGCTTTTTCTGCAGTTTGCCTTATTTCGTTTGTGATGTCTTGAAGCATTCTGTAAATTAGTTTTTTATATTCTGTATCTGATAATTCCAGAATTGTATCTTCATTTGGGAAAGATTTTGATTCTTTTGCTTGGGGGGTTGTGGAAGCTGTCATGGTCTGCTTCTTTATGTGGTTTGATATGGACTGCTGTCTCCGAGCCATCACTGGGAAACTAGTTTTTCCAGAAAATCCACTGACTGGTACGCTGGCTCCAGGCTCTGAAAACAATTGATGCTTCCCCGTATTTGTTCGTTTTCCGTCTCTAAATCTGTGTTTGTTGTTCAGGGTTTGTAGATTGTTATGTACATGATCGATTCACTTGTTTTTCCGAGTCTCTGTTGCAAGAGGGATCCGAGGTAGCATCTACCTAGTCGGCCATCTTGGCCCCGCCTCTCCCCCAGTCATCTTTTGAGTGCCTTCCAACCTGGGGGGCTCATCTTCCAGCACTATATCAGACAATGTTCCACTTCTATTCATAAGGTTTTCACTGGCTAATGCATTTCAGAAGTAGACTGCGGGGTCCTTCTTCCTAGTCTGTCTTATCTGGAAGCTCAGCTGAAACCTGTCCTCCATGGGTGACCCTGCTGGTATCTGAATAGCAGTGGCATAGCTTCCATCATCACAGCAACACACAAGCCCCCATAGTACGACAAACTGACAGACACGTGGGGGCAGGAAGTCATAGTTCTTGGGAAATCAAGAGAATATGATTGGAAAAAATATATATGCTGTGCACTAAGAGAAAACTTGCTGTGACCTGTATATGACTAGTATTCTGTCTTTTTTTTTTTTTTTTTGTCACTTTCCATCTTGTCCTGCTATAGTATTTACTTCTTTAGGAGTGTAGTCAAGTTCCTTGTACTCTTTTTAGACCATGGCTGCTCTGTTTGTCAGTTTACTGTCAAGGGAGTAACAAGAAATGCCCAAGTAGCTCACTTGTGTGTCACACGTATTTCTTCCTGCCCCCATCATGTAACCATGGCTTTACCTCTATCCAGCATGATATCTTCTCTTGTTGCCTGCTGTCCAATTGTCATGCGAAGCCCAGTGTCCAGCTGCAGCCACATCTTAAAGTTCAAAGGAATTCTTGGTGTTTTCCCTAGTAGAAGGATTCCCCCTTTGGAAATGAGGACTTCTAAACCCATAGAACCCAGAATTGTGATACAGGAAGTGAAATTCCCGAAGCGAGTCACTGGGAGTGATGATAAATAGACCGTCTCTTCTTTTACCACTTGGTTCTCAGACCTATGGATTCTACCTCTTGGGAACACAGCAATATTATATGTATGTGTATATGTATATTGCATTCTAATGAGTGATACCCCATACTTGTAGGATATTGTCTCTGAGCTGTTCTCTTATCTATACCTTCAACAGAGGATTTTCTTTGCTCTATCAGACATGTGGCTTCCAGGTGGTGTAATATGTGAGATCGCTGAATCCCAAGGTCATATGCCTACTGCAGTATCTCGATTGGTTTGATGTGATTTTGTGAGGAATTCCATGTGGATGGATCATATGCTCTTGGATAATGGTACAGCATAAGGCCACATGGGAAAGAAAGGCAAACTTATATCAGAATATGTGTCTATACCAGACAAAATAAATAATTGTCTTTCCAGGGTGCAAGGGCATCAACTTGCCACCAAGTAGCTGGTTGGTCTTCTTAAGGTGTTTAGTCTTTGCACACTGAGCCTCTAGTTGCTATTTCATCAATATCAGCTACCCATTATCTTTTTTCTAAAGCATCAGTTGTCCCAAGCCATAGCTGTCCAATCCGTTAGCATTATAATTACATTATTTTCCCAGTGTATTTCAAACACCTGATCAATTCCACATGCTAGCACATCATCTTCTTTTACTGGTGTGCCACCCTGGTTTACCACAGTGAAAGTTTTTATATTTGCATTGCTACCTTGTGCTGGAGAGTATTTTTGTTCCACCTGTTGCTATAGATGAGGTCCTCACTGCCAGCCAGCCAACAGGTGATCCAGTTCCAGAATTGATTAACTGTTGCATGTCAGATTCCCTGGGATCCAGACTGTGAGGTGGAGATACTGTGAAGGAAGTTTACCTGGGAATACTCTCAGAATTAGTACTAGTAGATAGGGTTGCCAGTTAAATTTTAATTTTAGGTAAATCACAAATAATTTTTGAGTAGTATGTGCCATAGGATATTTGGAGCACAACCATTCAAATTCAAGTTTAACTGAGTTCCTATATTTTGTGTGGCAACTCTACGTATGAAGGAAGGAGGGAAGTAGGAGCAGAGAGAAAGAGGAGGTGGCCTGCTATTTAGTGAAAACAAAGGCCTCGGCTGACTTCTTGGGAACTCTGAAACTGGGATGCCTCTTCAGCTTTGTCCCAAGTGGGGGTAAGGAGGCTGGATTTCTATACTATTAGACCGGCCAGTCATTGAGTTAAGGCTGTGTCTAGGAAGGGAATATGGCATTAAGGAGGCAGGCCTCTTCAGCTGAGAGTAATTTGCTGAGAAACCTGACCACTAAGGACCATCAGCCAGCAGCACTCCCAGAAGCTGGGGGAATAGCCCTTTCAGTCCTAGAGGAGGGATCTGGGTGTCACATCGGAGCATCTACTTTAACCATCATTGTTATATACTCATCATTCCGCAACGCTTTCTAGCGTTGTGAGCAGCTTGCACTGAAAACAAGGTCTTCAGTGACAGCTCCTTCACCAGGACTTTTGTCACTGCTAAAGGCTCTGAATAGTGACCATTTCCCGGCAAGGCCCTTGTTCTCAGTTCTTACACCCTTCCTTCCCCTCCCCTAACCTTCATTAGGGTCCTGCCACTGCCCTCGAAACCATGGAAGAACCCTTGATCCAAACAAACCTCTTTCCTTGGGTACTCATTCCTATATTCTTTCCTTTGATACCAATGTATGGAAGGGTCAGGATTTTTATATTCAGTTTAGTAACTTTTACTTACTATTTTGTTCTTTCAAAGAATAGCCTATACTTACACTTTATTCTTCATTACTTTCTCTTTCTGCAGGCATCTGACTTTCAACTGCACTCATCTACTGAAATTGTTCTTTCTAAGGTCACTAATTTTCTCTTAGTTTTCCAAACCAGTGGCCATCCTTCATGTATTTATTTTACTGGGTCTCCCTATTGTATTTGAAATCACAGATCTTTCACTCCTGAAAGTCTTTACTCCCTTGATTTTCACAATTCTGCAACCTTCCGGTTTTCTTCATTTTTCATGACATACTCCTTTTTTTCCCCTCTACTTTATCCATCTGTGCCATAAATGTGAGTGTTCTGCTATTTATTCAACTTATCTTCTGATTCTACACATTCTCCCTGAACAATATTAGTTCTTCTATAATTTCAACTAGTCTTTAACCCTGGTGGCGTAGTGGTTAAGAGCTACGGCTGCTAACCAAAAGGCCAGCAGTTCGAATCCACCAGGCAGTTCTTGGAAACTCTATGGGGCAGTTCTACTCTCTCCTATAGAGCCGCTATGAGTCAAAATCAACTCAACAGCAATTTTTTTTTTAACTCTTGATTTTATGACTCCAACTGTGATCTTTACCCTGAGTTTCAAGTTCATATATTCAGCTGTTCAAAGGATGTCTCTATCTGGACATTAAAAGATCACCTCAAAGGCAGTATAAACAAAAATAAAGTTGCCAAGAGCTAGCTCCCTTCACCATGTAAGTTGGTAACAAATCAGGTACCCAAGTTTGAATTCTTAGAGTCAGCCCTGACTCCATTGTCTCTTTCATTTGTTATGCTCCATAAATCATCCAGTCCTAGTAATTTTACCTCCTAAATATTTCTGGAATTTCTCTCTTTTTCACTAATCTTTTTTTTTTACTTTTTTTCCACAGAGCTGTTAGAGTGCTCTGAGATACAAATCTAATCATGTCACTCCTCTGATTAAAACGCTTTTTTGAATCTCTATCACCTACAATTTAAAGCCTAATATGAAACTTTCACTCAGGAACTGGATTTATCTTCCTGCCATAAACAACTAGGAAACTGGACAAGATACATTGCAGCAGCCATTTTTGGACATTGGTCGAAGAGACGGCACAGTACTAAAAGAAGAGTAACAAGATGCCATTTGTGTACCTGTAGGCTGTTTCTGAATTGCAGTGGCAAGAAGTGGTTCTCGATTAGAGCACAGTGGTCTCATTGAGTTAAGGAGATAGAAATTAGTGTCTAAGAAGGCTGAGGCACCTGGAATTTGTGATGCAGAATAACAAAAAGGTGGGAGCTTTTTGGAGGAATAATGCCAGAAATCTGTGTAGGGTCTCCCTTGAGTCTTTTCCTGAATGCTAAGCTGTGCGTATGTAAGAAGAAATTCCCTGAGGCCAGGCAGAGGACAGCTAGGAAGCTGTAAGTTGAAAAGTTCCCAGAGCTCATACAGTGCTGGGAGACATTGAGTTTTTTTTTTTTAAATAATTTTTATTGTGCTTTAAGTGAAAGTTTACAAATCAAGTCAGCCTCTCACACAAAAACCCATATACACCTTGCTACACACTTCCAATTACTCTCCCCCTAATGAGACAGCCCGCTCTCTCCCTCCATTCTCTCTTTTCCTGTCCATTTCCCCAGCTTCTAACCCCCTCCACCCTCTCATCTCCCCTCCAGGCAGGAGATGCCATCATAGTCTCAAGTGTCCATCTGATCCAAGAAGCTCACTCCTCATCAGCATCCCTCTGCAATCCATTGTCCAGTCCAATCCATGTCTGAAGAGTTGGCTTTGGGAATGGTTCCTGTCCTGGGGCAACAGAAGGTCTGGGGGCCATGACCACCGGGGTCCTTCTAGTCTCAGTCAGACCATTAAGTCTGGTCTTATGAGAATTTGGGGACTGCATCCCACTGCTCTTCTGGTCCCTCAGGGGTTCTGTGTTGTGTTGCCTGTCAGGGCAGTCCTCGGTTGTAGTCAGGCACCATCTAATTCTTCTGGTCTCAGGATGATGTAGTCTCTGGTTCATGTGGCACTTTCTAAGACATTGAGTTTTGGTCAGTTAGAATGGGGAGTCTGAACACCTGGGTCTTCAGGGGTGATTCCCAATGGATCATGCCTTAGTAGTTGGGCTAAACTATCAGTCTTTTCCAACTGGGGTTCTGTGAGAGAATAAAATCCTGTGGGAAATTATTTGAGTAACTCTTCTTAATTTTCTTAAATTTGGTACCATTCTACATGTATTGGAGATAAATTAATTCATTACATACAATTGTTGCCTTAGGCATTAGGGTTTAATGCTCTTGTGGAACTCTAATTGAGAAGAGTAATCCTAGACTTATTCACCGAAATTTTATGAAGAAGGGGAGAGCTGTTTTGGACTCATTCTTAAGAAGATTATAAGCAAATTTCAAAAAAGCCTTCAACAAAGTAAAACACACAATGTGTAGCACCCAATCAAAAAGTACTAGATTTATAAAGAAGAAAACTGTGACTCATAGATAGGAGAAAAATCAATCAATCAAAGCAGGCATGTAAATGACAGAGTTGATAAACTTAGCAAATGAGGATATTAAAACATATTATGAATATTATAGATGTGCTCAAGGATTTAAAAGAAAACATTAACATAATAAGGAGAGAAATGCAAGATATAAAATGAAATAAGTTTAAGTTCTAGAGATGAATAAATACAATATGTGAAGTAAAAATTTCACTGATGGGTTTAATAACAAATAAGACATTGCAGAAGAGATGGCTGAGCCTGAATATGTAGATATAGAGGGTATCAAAACTAAGGGCCAGAGGAAAATAAAAAAGATTAAAAGGCAAATGTACAGAATCAGTGGCCTTTGGAACAATATCTAGCAGCTTGTCAAATGCACTATTGGAGTCTCAGGGAGGGCAGAATAAAAATTATTTAAAATCCAGGATGATTCGCATATCTCACTATGCATTTAATGGTCTGGCTTTTGCCTACCTTTCAAGTTTCAAATCTAACCCAATTCCTGACATTCACTTTTCAGTCTCACTGACTGACTCAACAGTTTATTATATTCACCACGCTATTTCTTATCTCTATGTCTTTGTCAGACTGGTGTCTCTGCCTAGAATACTCTTAATCCCCAGCCTTGTGCTATCTAACTCACGTTTTAAGCCTCACCCGTAAGTTACCTCCAAGAAGCATTTCTTAACACTCTCCCTTCATCTTCCACTCAATCAGGGATAGTAGTACTCTTTGTTACTCGGAAAACACAATTGTGTATCTCTGTTGCTGCAATAAGCCATTGCTTTATAGAGATCTGTTTTTGAGTCTCTTTCCCCTGTTAGAAAAAAATGTGTCAAATTCATCTTTGCATCTTCAGCACTTAGTAGAAGGATTGGCACAAAATTTGTTGAAGAATAAATGATGACTTTATTGATCTGACTTTGGCTCTGAACTTCATATTTTTATACACGACCTATTAACAATAATAAAAATCCAATTTCCCTTAAATCTCATTTAGCATAGCCTACTTCTTTATTTGAAAATCAAAATATGTTTTCTATAGTTAATGAATCTAAGTTAAAATCCAAATATAATATTTTGGCAGCTTATTTGTTATACATATATGTGGTGGGAATACTTTTATTCTTCCTTGCTTCATAAAATGTCAGTGACTGAGTCTAGGATTACAGATTACAGAATCTGTAATTCAAACACACTAAAATTTTAATATGTCCCAAAGAGCTTTTTTGAGGGTTGTTAAAATGCAGTTTACCCAGTCTTAATTCCAGAGATTCTGATTCGGTAAACTCAGAAATATGCCTTTTTAACAAACTCCCCGGAAGATTCTGTTGTAAATGATAGATAATGACTGGATAGATACAAAAACTTATAGAAGACATTGATTCTTTAAGTTGTGGCTAGGGAAATGTAGTTAACAGAGCATCCTACAGTTGGGCTTTGGCTAGACAGTGTAAAATAGAGATTTGGAAGAGTAACATTTAGGAGAATCCTCTTAAGAAATAAAGAACCCAAGTCAGCTATAGTTATAGCTCATTTTATCGTGCCTCACAGATACTCCATTTTTTACTAATTGAAGGTTTGCCTTTACCCTGCGTCCTGCAAGCCTCTCAGCGCCATTTTTCCAGCAGCGTGTGCTTACTTCGTATCTGTGTCACATTTTGGTAATTCTTGAAGTATTTCAAACTTTTTCATTATTATTATATCTGTTATGGTGACCTGTGATCAATAATCTTTGATGTTACAATTGTAATTGCTTTGGGGCACTATAAACCATACCCATATAAGACCATGAACTTAACTGATAAATGTTGTGTGTATTCTGACTGCTCCACTGACCAGCCGTTTCCCTGTCTCTCTTCCTCTTCTCAAGTCTCCCTATGGCCTGAGACATGACGGTATTGAAATTAGGCCAATTAATAACCCTACAATGACCTATAAGAGTTCAAATGAAAGGAAGAATCACATTTCTTTCACTTTAAATAAAAAGCTAGAAATGATTAAGCTTAGTGAGTAAGGCACGTTGAAAGTGGAGATAGCGGCTTTTTGCACCAAACAGTTATCCAAGTTGTGAATGCAAAGGAAAAACTCTTGAAGTAAATTTAAAGTGCTACTCCAGCAGACACAGGAATGATAAGAAAGTGAAACAGCTTTATTGCTAATATGGAGTAAGTTTTAGTTGCCTGGATAGAAGATCAAACCAGCCATAGCATTCCCTTAAGCCAGCGCCTAGTTCAGTACAAGACCCTAACTCTGTTCAATTCTATGAAGGCTGAGAGAGGTGAGGAAGCTGCAGAAGAAAAGTTTGAAGCTAGCGGGGATTGGTTCATGAAGTTTAAGAAAAGAAGCCTTGTCCATCACATGAAAGTGCAAGGTGAAACAGCAAGTGCTGATGTAGAAGCTAGAGCAAGTTATCCAGAAATCCAGCGAAGATAACTGATGAAGGCGGCTACAATGAACAACAGATTTTCAGTGCAGACAAAACAACCTTATCCTGGACGAAGATGCCATCTAGGACTTTCACGGCTAGAGAGAAGTCTATGCCTGGCTTCAAAGCTTCAAAGGCCAGGCTGACTGTCTTGTTAGGGCCTAATGCAGTCGGTGACTTTAAGTTGAAGTCAGTGCTCATTTATTATTCTGAAAATCCTAGAGCCCTTAAGATTTATGCTAAGTCTACTCTGCCTTTGCTCTGTAAATGGAAAAACAAAGCCTGGATGACAGCACATCTGTTTATAGCATGGTTTACTGAATATTTTAAGCTCACTGTTGAGACCTACTCCTCAGAAAAAAGATTCTTTTCAAAATATTACTGCTCATTGACAATGCATCTAACCACCCAAGAGCTCTGATGGAGACGTACAGGGAGATTAATGTTTTCATGCCTGCTAACACAACATCCCTTCTGCAGTCCATGCATCAAGGAGTAATTTTGACTTTCAAGTCTTATTATTTAAGAAATACATTTTGTAGGGCTATAGCTGCCATAGCTAGTGATTCCTCTGATGGACCTGGAAAGTAAATTGAAAACCTTCTGGAAAGGATTCACTATTCTAGATGCCATTAAGAACATTTGTGATTCATGGGAGGAGGTTAAAATATCAACATTAACAAGAGTTTGGAGGAAGTTGATTTCAGCCCTCATGGATGACTTTGAGGAGTTCAAGACTTTGGTGGAGAAAGTAACTGCAGATGTGGTGGAAATAGCAAGAGAGCTAGAATTGCAAGTGGGGCCCGAAGATGCTGCTATAAAACTTTAACAGATGAGGAGTAGCTTCTTATGCATGAGCAAAAAGAATGATTTCTTGAGACTGAATCTACTCCTGGTAAAGATGCTGTGAACATTGTTGAAATGACAACAAAGGATTTAGAATATTACATAAACTTAGTTGATGAAGCAGTGGCAGCATTTGATACGATAGACTTCAATTTTGAAAGAAATTCTACTGTAGGGAAAATGCTATCAAACAGCATAGCAGGCTACAGAGAAATCTTTTGGGAAGGGAAGAGTCCATCAATGTGGCAAGCTTCGTTGTTGTCTTATTCTGAGAAATTACCACAGCCACCCCAACCTTCAGCAACCACCACCCTGGTCAGTCAGCAGCCATCAGCATCGAGGCAAGACTCTCTGCCGGTGAAAAGATTATGACTTGGTGAAGGCTCAGATGATGGTTAGCATATTTTAACGACGGCACTGGGTGTTTTTGTTTTTTTTTAAAAGTGCTTTTAATTAAAATATGTACATTGTTTATTTTAGACATAATGCTATTGCATGACTAATAAACTATAGTAAGCGTAACTTTTATATGCAACCAAAAAATTTGTGTGACTTGCTTTATCATAATGTTTACTTTATTGTGGTGGTTTGGAACCAAATCTACAATATCTCCAAGCTATGCCTGCATATTAGTTTTAAAGTTCTGAATTAACTTTATTGCTGAGCAATTAATGGGGGCTGAGTGTGATAAACATTTTAGTAGAGATGTGAAGGAAAACAGTAAAGCAAGCAGAAGAATGCTCTTTATTATACTATTTTCTAAAGAATGCATTCTTTTTAAAACTTTGATTTGAGGCACTTGATTCCTGGAGGAACAAATTGTCACTGAAAGCTCATGAATAAAAAGCTGGAGGGAAACTGCTGTAATCTTTGTGCTCAGCAGTCACTATAGTTAAGAGCAAGATTTCCCACCTGATTGTACCATTCTAAATATTATATTAAGTCAGTTACTTAAGGGTATTTTAGAGAACAAGTTAATGGGCAGTCTCGTCATATTATATTACATGCAGCAGTCATGCTGTGTCAAATGCCAATATCAGAGAGAAACTTTTGAAAAAAGGAGCCAACTTAGAGAATAAAAGAGTTTAGTAGTTTTTACTTAAGAACGTGACAAACCATGAAATGTCTCACAGACATAGAATGCTATATTTTGCTTATGTAACTTGGGCAAAGAATTTATTGATGAAATGTCAAAAAAGTGTATTATTTTGGATAGAAGTTTGAACATAATTTATTCCTTTTGACTGCACTTTTTTTTTTACGAGATAATTTATATTGACTGTTCACAAGTTCTCTGAGAAATCTGTCTTTCAAGCTATGTATCTACCTGTATGATTACCAACTGTCTTTTCACCAAACTATTCATAAACCTAATTTTTAAAAGTGTCTACAACACTTGAAAATAAAGTTCTCCAAGAAGATGGTGTTTCAGTCACCGATTCCCTTGAAGTTGTCTATCTCAGTGTAGACCAGGGGTGGTAGAATTTTGCGTCATCTTTTATCTGGTCAATTCTCTCAGCTCTCCAAAAGGCCAGATAATTCCTTCCTCTGGTCCAGACCGCTGAGTGTCTCATTGGATATCTGATGCAAAGATTAGCAAATAGGGAAAATGAATTGCAGCCTTAACAGTTATAAAAGAGAAAAACAGATGTCAGGTTGAACACAGAAATGGGTATTAATGACCCATTGCAATCAATATAATACAGACCAACATGACTGTATCACCTCTATTCTCCATATAAGACTCTTTCTCTATTTTTTTTTGTATAAGATTAGATTCATTGCTTTTTAAAAAATCTTTTATTGTGTTTTCGGTGAAGGTTTATACAGCAGTTTAGGTCCCCATTCAACAATTTGTACACAAGTTGTTCAGCGACATTGGTTACATTCTTCCCAGTTCATGAACATTCTCATTATTTCCATCGTGGTGGTTCCATTTCCATTAATCTTGTTTCCTGACCCCTTACGCTCTCATCTTTGCTTTAAAATAATTGTTGACCGGTGATTTTTTAAAGGAGCACTTTACTTATGAGTGATATTCATTATTTTTTGAGCCAATTTGTTATTTAGCTGCAGAGTGACCTCGGGTTACTTTTGGTTGAAGGTTTGAAGAGTGTCTCAGGACAATAGTCTCAGGGAGTCCTCCTGTGTCAACCAGTCCAGTAGATCTGTTTTTTTGTTTTGTTTTTTTAAGAATTTGAGATTCCATCCCACACTTTTTTCCTATTCTATCAGGGTCCATCTATTGTGGCTGGATAAAACAGTCGACAGCAGTAGCCAGGCACCATCTAGTTTTTCTGGCCTCAGGGTTCTCTATATGTTAACTGAAACTGAAACCTATTGCTGTCGAGTGGATTCAGACTCATAGCAACACTATAGGACAGAGTAGAACTGCCCCATGGAGTTTCCAAGGAGTAGCTTGTGAATTTGATCTTCTGTCCTTTTGAATAGCAACCAGAACTCTTAACCACTATGCTACCAGTGCTCCGAAACATATATATATGTATGCATATATATAAATGTGTATGTATATTATATGTATACATACATAAAAATATGTATATATATTATATCTATCTCTATCTCTATCTCTATCTCTATCTCTGTCTCTGTCTCTGTCTCTGTCTCTGTCTCTGTCTCTGTCTCTGTCTCTATCTCTATCTCTATCTCTATCTCTATCATCTCTATCTCTATCTCTACCTCTATCTATCTCTGTCTCTGTCTCTATCTCTATCTCATCTCTATCTCTCTATCTATCTCTATCTAATCTATCTATATCTATATATATAGAGAGAGATTTATATTAAGGAAATGGCTTGTGCAATTGTAGAGGCTGGAATGTCCCAATTCCACGAGTCAGGATAGAGGTGTCTCCCGATTCACATAGCCTCAGGGTTTGGTGAACTCAGAATTGGCAGGCAAGACCGTAGTAGGTAGGCTGCTAGCTCAAGTCTCAAGAACCAGAGGTCACATGAATAGGAGCCAGCTGCAGGATCCAGAGTAAGCAAAAGCCAGCGACCTCTCCCAGAGAGTCCAATTATGTTTGATGCAGGCCACACCCCCAAGGAAACTCCCTTTCAACTGATTGGCTGCTCATAGCAGATCCCATCATGGAGGTGATCACATTGTATCAGATCTCGTCATGGAAGTGATCACATCATACGATTGCCAAACTACATCATAACTGCCAAACCACTGAGAATCATGGCCCTGCCCAGTTGACACACAACCTTAATGATCAGGGTTATGTTTTTTAAATAACAAATTCAAATGTTTAAACAGATGTAGTTATTCACATTTTCTATTTTATCTTGTGATAGTTTGTAAAATTTTTTTTCCTCTCCCTTTATTTATTTTTATAATTTTATGTATTTTATTGAGAATATACACAGCAAAACCTGCACAAATTCAGCAGTTTCTATGTGTGCCATTTAATGACATTGATTACATTCTTCAAGTTATGCAACCATTCTCACTCTGCTTTTCTGAGTTGTTCTTCCCCCATTAACATAAATTCACTACCCCCAAACGTTCTTATCTTTTCAGTTGCTGTTGTCAATTTTATCCCATGTAGATAGTTCTTAAAAGAGCATAATGCTCAAGGCAGGCATTTTTTACTAGTTAAGTTAAACTATTTGGTTTTAAGAAGACTTCTGGGGATATTTTTGGTGTAAAGTTTAAAGATGATCTCAGGGCAATAGTTTCAGAATTTCATCCAACCTTCATGGTTCCAGGAAGTCTGAAGTCCATGAGAATTTTTAATTCTGTTCTACATTTTCCCCCTTTTGATCAGGATTCTGCTATAGAATCTTTGATCAAAATGTTCAGTAATGGTAGCTGGGCACCATCCAGTTCTTCTGGTCTCATGGCAAAGGATGCGTTTGTTCATGGGGCAATTACCAACACATTCCGTATTCTCTTTCTATTCCTGACTCTCCTTCTTCCTTTGTTTCTTCAGGTGAATAGAGACCAATTGTTGTGCCCTGGATGACCACTTGCAAGCTTTTAAGATCCCAGGTACTATGCAGTGAACTAAGAGGTCCTTTTCTACCATTTTTTTATTAATTGAATATTTAAAAAAATCCATTTTTAATTTATCTATTGGCACTTTAGCCATACTTTTCTGCTCTACTTTATAAATGTTTGCTCTAGGAATTACAACACACGTTCTTAACTTATCACCAAAACCAAAAACCAAACCCATTGACATCAAGTCGATTCCAGCTCATAGCGACCCTATAGGAAAGAGTAGAACTACCCCATAGAGTTTCCAAGAAGCCCCTGGTGGATTCAGACCGCCCACCTTTTGGTTAACAACCATAGGTGTTAACCCCTGTGCCACCGGGGCTCTTATCACAGTGTACTTAAAATTAATATTTTGTGCTATGTTTCCAACTCATAGTGACCCTATGTTACAGACTAGAACTGCCCCATAGGGTTTCCAAGACTGTAATCTTTATGGAAGCAGACTGCCACATCTTTCTCCTGAGGAGTGGCTGGTGGGTTCAAACTGCTGATCTTTGAGTTAGCAGCCGAGCACTTAACCACTACACCACCAAGGACCCTATTTTGATGTAGCTATGTAAGAATTTAAAAAATACTGTTGTAATTTTTGCTTTGAACAGTCTCAGAAATTAAGAAGAAAATAGCCTCATACTTACCCATGTGTTTCTGATTTAGGGTGCTCTTTCTTCCTCCCTGAGTATCTGCATTTCTATCTGGTATTGTTTTCCCTTCAACCTGAAAAACTTCCTTTAGTATTTTTTTTTTGTAGTGCAAGTCTGTTCACAACTATTTTTTTTTTTTTAATTTATAAATGTCTTTATTTTGACTTTATTCTTGAAGAATATTTTTGCTGGATATGGAATTCTATGTTGACTATTTTTGTCTTTTCCTATTTTAACCATTCTCTGGTATTCTGTCCCTTGAAACATTGCTTATCTACCCATGTAATGTATTGTTTTCCTTTGGCTGCTTTTCAAATTCCTTTTTATGTTTGGTTTTCAGGAGTTGGCCTAATGCTCCTCAGTATGATTTTCTTTGTATTTATCTTGTTACAAATTTCTTCAAATATTTTTTTCTGCCCAATTTTCTCTTTTTTTCCCTTTCAGAATTCACATTACATATGTTCCAAAGACAAACCCATTTCCACTGAGTCAAGTCTGACTCATAGCGACCCCATAGGACAGAGTAGAACTGCCCCATAGAGTTTCCAAGTAGCGCCTGGTGGATTTGAACTGCTGACCTTTTGGTTAGCAGCTGTAGCACGTAACCACTATGCCACCAGGGTTTCCTAACATATGTTAGATCTTGTGATATTGTCCCACAGTCCCCAGGATGCTATTTATTTTTATTCTTTTTTCCAATCTTTTGTTCTCTGTCTCTCAAATTAGATAATATTTATTGAATTTTCTTCAAATTCACTGACTCTTCTGTCAATTCCAGTCTGCTTTTAAACCCATTCAATGATTTTTTCAGTTCTAGAATTTCCCTTTTATAATTATTTATAGTTTCTATTTCTCTGCTGAGGTGTGTCCTACTCTTTCATTCATTATGAGCATTTGTTGCTTTACATCCTTGCGTATAGTAACTGTTTAAAACCCTAAAACCACCATCTGGTTCATCTCAGGTTTACTCCCAATAATTGCTTTTTTTCTTGAGTATGGGCCACAGTTTTCTATTATAATCTGTTTTCTTCTCTTTTAAACAAATCTTTTCCTAAAAGAGAGAATTCCTCTACCTGAAAATAATGAAGACCCTAATAGAGAACACTGAGAAGATAAATTTCACCAAGAAGACTGGGGTGGCTGTGAGTCTCTAATTTTCTTTAATGCTTTCAAATATTATATTTCCCCTTAAGGATAAGTAGTGACCTTGTCATTTCTTATCTCTAGCTGACCAAACTTCAGTATTTAATTTTTAAAGCATTTTTGATGGAGTTTCAAAGTGACAAAGCAACTCTCAAGGAAAAGGAAAAACCGAGTGTGGGTCAGGATGGGAGAATACGATGATCTAGAGTACTGACATGGAAGTTGCCCTGGGGAACGTAATCGTTTAGAATATTCATGGTTTATTCATAGTATCTTTTTCATCATCTGAAGGTGGCACTGATGGTGTGACTGCAGAAGCTTTGGTTTCAACATCAGAAAGATTTAAGGTGGTGCTTCAAACAAAGACATGCCTTTAAAAATCTTAAGAGCACGCCATGAAGTCCTTGCCTTCAAAGAACAGAACTTTCAGGAATTTTAGGGACATGGTCCTATAGCAGCCCTACTGGAAGCCCAAGCAGACAAAGAATTTTCTTGACTAGATTTGTGGATGTGGTTTTTGTCTAATAGCATGCAGCATACTACATTTTTGAGAGAATTACATTGGTGGAAACATCAATAACATGGACTGAAAGGGGACAGAGTTAGTTAAAAAAAAAAAAAGAAATGAAAGAAGGTCTTTCTAGTTCTAAATACACTGTACAGGAAGCAGACAGAGGAACATCCTATCTGCTTTGTAATTTTGCCTAGGTTAGTTCCTTGGAAACTCTATGGGGTAGGCAGTGGGTTTAGTTCTGAATAGAGCAATGGTAGGTATGATTAAGATTAGTTCTGGGAATGTCTCATATTTCAATTGATGAACTCTACATTATCAAGTCACATTTTAAACCTCACTAATCTTACAGTTGCCCCCACGTGTCTGTCAGAACAAAACTGTCTTGGAAGAAGTGCAACCAGAATGCTCCTTAGAAGCAAGGATGGCGAGACTGCGTCTTACATACTTTGGACGTGTTGTCAGGAGGGATCAGTCCCCGGAGAAGGACATCATGCTTGGCAAAGTACAGGGTCAGCGGAAAAAAGGAAGACCCTCGACGAGGTGGATTGGCACAGTGGTGGCAACAATGAGCTCAATCATAACGATTGTAAGGATGATGCAGGACTGGGCAGTGTTTCTCTGTTGTGCATAGGGTTGCTATGAGTTGGAACTGACTCAAGGGCACTTAACAACAACAGCAATCTTACAATTAAAGTAGATCCCATAGAATAAGACGTTGATTAATTCATTTGAGGAAATAATATTTCAATTTCCTTAATAAGTGTTTCTACTAGATCTTTTTTTTTTACTAGATCTTTACTAACCATATCTATAAATAAATAATGATGAACATGTTAGCTGTGATTGTAAACACTAGAGCCTGCATTTTGAAAGTTTCAGGATTATCTGTTAACATTTACTAATTTTGATTGTTTAGAATCTTTACTTTTCCAGAGCCTCCTAATAAGACATTTAATAACAAAAAAGCTGTCATATGTTTTCTTGTAAAGATTAGAAATACACACTAATTCACTAAAATTAAGAAGAGAATAGTTTAAAATGAATGCTAGTTATAAATCACATTCTTGATTTCAATGAAAATGTTCACAGCCTCTTTGGGATACAGCTGAGACATTTGCTAAAACCATTTTTTTTCTCTTGATGGTGTCAGCCAGACTGTTTAAGCTCATGACATGTAACTTTCCAGGCATCCTTTTTAGAGTTCTCAATAGTATCATTTAGACATGCATGAAGTTGTGGAGATGCTAAAGCCCTATTCAAAGTTGTATAACAAATAAAAAATCTGATAAAAGTGTCTTTTTGCAATTCATGTGGCCGAAGATGTTGTTATTTAGATGAAATGATAAAAGTGTAAGCAATAGCATAATTTTAAAATATCGTGTGCTATTTCATTAATGCAGAATAAAGAACAGGAGCAATTTTGTATGGGTAAGTAATTAAGAGTCAACAATATTTTTGACTTGAATATGTATATATATATATGTCCAAGTATTTTAAATTGGAAACCCTGGTGGCATAGTGGTTAAGTGCTACGGCTGCTAACCAAAAGGTCGGCAGTTCAAATCCACCAGGTGCTTCTTGGAAACCCTATAGGGCAGTTCTGCTCTGTCTTATAGGGTCGCTATGAGTTGGAACCAACTCGACAGCAATGGGTTTGGGTATTTTAAAATAGAAAGGGTTCCTTCAAGTTCTCTCCTTACGTAGAATGCCTGTATTAGTATGGGTATGCTTGCATATATGTACCAAATCCAGAAAAAAAAATGATAGAATTTTGTAAGGATTGTTAATTATCTGGGGTTTGGCCACACCGCGAAAATCCTGATTCTGATTGTAAAGATACCAAATCCAAGTGTGTGTATCAGGATTTCTCAACCTTGGCACTGTTTACATTTTGGGCTAGATAATTATTTGTCGTACGGGCCGTCCAATGTATTATAGAACATTTAGTGGCATCCCTGATCACTACCCACAAGATGCCAGTAGCAACCTCTCTGAAGGTGTGATAACAAAAAATATCTCCAGATATTGCCAAATGTTCCATGAATGGTAGAGGGAGGGGTAAATAAATCGCCTCTGGTTGAGAACCATTGGTCTGTACATAACCTTGTTAGAATTTGCATTTTCTCGGAGGTTGTATAAGGACAGTTAAACACCAAAAAGAACTGCCATATGCTTCCTGATAACTAATCAAGATTAATTGGATTCTAGAGGATAATGCAAAATCATTTCTTTGTATTCCCACCATGGTCTCTTTTACTACATACAGTCAGGCTAGAAAATTATTCTATCATTCTATTGTAGTCAAGAATGGGAGACTGTTTCTGGGTTCGATGCTAAAAGGAATATGTTAGATTCTTACTTTCTTTAGATTAGAGAACCTATAAGAAAAATAAGACTTGAACTTTTAATATTGATTACTCCTCCTTCCAGTGCTCGTACATAATTTTTCATTGAATGAACAATTTATCCTTATGGATGAGGATAGGTAAAGCTAAAGAGTATGAAGAGGTCAGTAAATCCCGCTCTTTCCCATATAAAAACAAATAAACCACTTGCCATTGAGTCAATTCCAACTCATGGTGACCCCATGTGTGTCAGAATAGAGCTGTACTCATTAGGGTTTTCAGTAGCTGATTTTTCAGACGTAGGTTGCTGGGCCTTTCTTGTGAGGTGCCTCTGGATGGACTCAAACTGCCAACCTTTCCGTTAGCAGCCAAGCACATTAACAACTTGCGCCACCCAGGGACTCCATTTCACATAGACATAGTAATTAATAGAGGTCTTTTTAAAAAGCTTATAGGCTAGATTGGGGTTGGAAAATTTTTTCTGTGAACACTTAGATGGTAAATATTTTAGGATTTGTTGGCCTTAAGTTCTCTGTCCTAGTTACTCAACTCTGCTGTTGTACTGTAAAAGCAGCGACTGACAATATGTAAACAAATGGACGTGGCTGTGTACCAACAAAACTTTATTTCAAAACAATTTGCATCTGGATTTGGTCCATGGGCCATAGTTTGTTAGCATCTGACCTAGAACATCATATCCCTGTCTCTCCTCCAATAGAAATCACTATTTACATTTCATGGGTCTCATTCTATTGCTTTCTTAAAAATATAGTTTTATGACAAATGTATATATGGTAAACAATATATTGTTTAATTTTCTTTTTTTGAGCTCTATAAAATAGTATTGTACTCTTGTAAAGGTTATTATGAAAACACGATAAATTATTAAAACATTTTAAAGAGGTGTTATTGATGATACAATGCAAATTAATGTGTTGTAATTGCCTCCCAACGTCTTTGCGTTCAGTTTCCTTTTGCAGTTCACTTCAGCTTAGTTTTAATCCATTAAGAGAGGTTAAATATTGTTTTAAATAAGTGTATTGGAAGGAACAATAATTTCAGTATAGTGGGATAATTTTTTAGCATAAACTAAACTCATCTCAAAACTAAATTATACAAAAAATTCATCTATAATTCGTTAGCTGTGCGAAATTACATTTGATTCTTTTCATACCCCCATTTTATCCCAGTCATAAGTTAGCTCATCTTTAACCATTTCAGTTCAATGTAATGGTTAGTGCTCTGAAGCATCAATTTGCTGAGTAACAGATTACTACAATAGCTCGAAAGAATTAGGAGTGAATCCACAGCTGATTAGCTTACTAAAATTCAATTCACTTATAAGATAGTTCTATATCAAAATAGTAAAAAAACCTGTTGCTGTGGAGTCGATTCCTACTCGTAGTGACCCCACATAGTAATAGTAAAATAGTAACAGAAAGGAAAATTCCTTTTCTCCCTAGAAGTCATTCTGCTTTTCCTCCTTCTCGTTCTCCTTTATCCTAAAGCAGAGAGTATCTTAGTTTCGTACCTCGTCAGCACATGGGTAGCAGCTGAGGCCGTTGAAGTTGATTTTAGGGAAACTGAATATTCAGGAACAATTTAAAATTGAACACAATAATATGAAACTACCCAATGTGTTTAATCTCAGTATATACAATATAATTTCTGTTTTGTTACAAATAACTGCGAGAGGCCATACTACCATGACCAAATGTTAAGCACTGAAAAAAGAGAAAGCCTATAAATCAAATGTAATTGATGTGGAAAATAAGGGCCACAATGGAGTGCTAACACTCCCTGAATGACAACTTTAAATAACTTCTCTAAATTGGCCTGTTGCCATAGGGTTAATAACAGCTCCGTAACTATGGATGGGTAATTTTACAGCCTTTCCACATTCTGTCTGCAGCATTTAATGTGATTTCTGTTTTAGGGCTCTGATCTCCTGGCTGTGAATAAGTAATGTGAATGCATGAATAGATTTTAACAAAAGAATAAAATAGCATGTGGCAAATTGGAAGATTCATTGGGGAAGGGTGGGGGGTCATGTAGATTGATAATAGTTCTAATAACAGTTATCATTCAGCCAATTCACTCCTTGACTTACTTGTTTTCCAAAACAGCTCAATATGTAATTATTTCTCAAGGCTTGTTTTCTAAAATATTGGTCTCCTTAGGTTTAACTCAGATATATTTTTGGGCTAACTCAGAGAAAAAGAGAGATTTTGCTGGTGATCTGTGGGAAAAATCTGCTTTTTGCTTTCTTTTTTCTTCTTTTCAGCAAGAACAAGGTCAAATGTATAACTCTCTGTGATGTGACTTTTTGAAAAACCAGACCTGTTGCCATCAAGTCGATTTTGACTCATAGCGACCCTGTCAGACAGAGTAGAACGGCCCCATAGGGTTTCCAAGTAGCTGCTGTGGATTCGAACTGCTGCCCTTTTGGTTAGCAGCCGAGCTCTTAACCACTGCCCCACCTGGGCTCCAAAAAAAAACTTTAGAACACATAAAAAGCAGACTTTGGCCAAGAAAATTTCTTCTTCCTCAGCTGACTGATATTTAACGTTAGATTAGAATTCGTCGCTTTAGTTTTAGACTTCTAGCGCCCTGGAAGTGGAAACATTAAGCAGTCATTTACACCAATGGACAATTAGCATGCGACTAAATTTTTATAGCAACAGTCATAGCTAATATGTATTGAATACTTTACTGTGCTCCAAGCTCTTTACATGTCTTCTCATTTTATCCTCACTTTAGTATCATGAATAGGTTAATCATATTACTCCCATTTCATGGGAGAAGAAACTGAGGCTCAAAGAGGTAGACAATCTTGTCAAAGGTCATAAAGATAATAAGAAGCAAAGCTGAGGCTAAAACATAGGTTTCTGACTCTAGTGTTTGTGCTCTTCAATGCCACACTAATTCTGGTAGGAAGAGCGAAAGAAAAACACTAGGCACTGAGGGAGGCATGACTGAACGCTGAAGGTCGGGAAGGGATAGGATGAGGACATTAGAAGATGATCTTGGCATCTTCATAGTTTGTTTGTTTGTTTTTTTTTCTTCCTTTATGTATCAATGAATTAACTATATCCAAGATAACAAGAATAACAATTGTTATGGCAAACAAGACTTAATAGTAATAGCCAGAGCTACTTTATGTTCCCAGCATTGTAACTTTTAATGATAACAGTGTGAACAAAGTAAAAATAGAAATACTATTATATCTCCGTTATTATAGAGATAGAGCTACTTCTCTGTCTCTACCTTTTATTCATTACTTCCAAAAGAATATTTCAAAGATTAAGAAAAAACATTTGGTTAAAAGATATGTTTGATTTTCAAAGGCATGAATAAATAATTCAGTTAAACTTTGTTCTTGAAGATGAAAATGAAATATTAAATCATAGTTCTCCATTTACACTGAAAGATCACAAGACTTTAATTTTATGGTACAGTCGAATCAAGTGTAAAGAATTTTCTTGTTACATGGAAAGAGTGTATTGCTATTATTAGTATTCACAGTGACCTATTTGGGCAGATTATGATATTCAACCATGACTTGATTAAAAACAAAGGAAATAGGCTCAATAGTGAATCAGATCAGCACCAGTCACTGTACATGTGTGTTCTACCCTGTAATGAACTAATGAACAAGCAACCATACCCATGGTATTCCATAAAATCCCTCCAAATTTTTGTTTATATTGGAAAATATTTGCTACATTGTATTTAAATATTAGGCACATTTGATGTTAACTTTGTTGTCTGTACTATCACAAGTAGCTGGGATAAGTATTTTTTGGTTCATTTTTATTTATTTGATATATATACATATATATACATGCGCATACATACACCGTATTTTTTTGCAAATAATGCGTGCCTTCTAAGTTTGTTTGCCAGCCAGTCCCTCCCCCTGTGAGGTATTTTTGTAAGCACTGTCATGCCAACTTTTTTTATTTTGTTGCTGTAAGGAAAATTAGCATAGCACACTTACAAAAATACCTCGCAGGAGGAAGGGAGCAGTTGACAGATAAACATAGAAGACACACATTATTTGCGTAAAAATACGGTATATGTATGTATTTATACGCACACACAAATACACATATATATAAAGGAGCACTGGTGGAACAGTGGTTAAGCCTCCGCTGCCGAACAAAAGGTCAGTGGTTTGAATCCACTAGCAGCTCTGAGGGAGAAAGATGTGACAATCTGCTTTCGTAAAGATTATGGCCTTGGAAACCTTATGTGGCAGTTGTACTCTGTTCTATAAAATCACTGTGAGCCAGAATTGATTCAATGGCACACAACGACACATATGTATGTATGTGTGTGTGTATATATATATGTATTTATGTATGTTGTTGTTAGATAGATGCCATCAAGTCAGTTCCTACTCAAAGCAATCCTATGTAGAAGAGAACGAAATTCTGTCCAGTCCTGTGCCATCCTCGAAATCATTGTTATGCTTGAGCCCATTGTTGCAGCCACTGTGTCAATCCGTCTTGTTGGTGGTCTTCCTCTTTTTCGCTGACTGTCTACTGGTCCCTCCTGATAGCATGTCCAAAGTATGTGAGATGAAGTCTCACCATCCTTGCTTCTCACCATCCTTGATTCTGGCTGTACTTCTTCCAAGACAGATTTGTTCGTTCTTCTGGTAGTCCATGGTATAGTCAGTATTCTTCGCCAACACCATAATTCAAAGCCATCAGCTCTTCTTTATTCAGCTTTTGCATGCATATGGGGTAATTGAAAACACCATGGATTGGGTCAGGCGCATCTTAGTCCTTAAAATGACATTTATCTTTTTAATACGTTAAAGAGGTCTTTTGCAGCAGATTTGCCCAATGCAATGCATCATTTGATAATCCATACTGAAGTCTGTGGTCTTTGATCTTTATCTGTAAGTGTTTCAAGTCCTCTTCACTTTCAGCAAGCAAAGTTGTATCATCTACATATTGCAGTTTATTAATAAGTCTTCCTCCAATCCTATTGCCACGTTCTTCATATAGTCCAACTTCTTGAATTATTTGCTCAGCATAGAGATTGAACAAGTATGGTGAAAGGATACAACCTTGATGGACACCTTTTTTTTTTTTAATTTTTATTGTGCTTTAAGTGAAAGTTTACAAATCAAGTCAGCCTCTCACACAAAAACTTATATATGCCTTGCTGCATACTCCCAATTGCTCTCCCCCTAATGAGAGACAGCCCGCTCTCTCCCTCCATTCTCTCTTTTCGTGTCCATTTCGCCAGCTTCTAACCCCCTCTACCCTCTCATGTCCCCTCGAGGGAGGAGATGCCAACATAGTCTCAAGTGTCCACCTGATCCATGAAGCTCACTCCTCACCAGCATCCCTCTCTAACCCATTGTCCAGTCCAATCCTTGTCTGAAGAGTTGGCTTTGGGAATGGTTCCTGTCCTGGGACAACAGAAGGTCTGGGGGCCATGACCACCAGGGTCCTTCTAGTCTCAGTCAGACCATTAAGTCTGGTCTTTTTACGAGAATTAGGGGTCTGCATCTCACTGCTTTCCTGCTCCCTCAGGGGTTCTCTGTTGTGTTCCCTGTCGGGGTAGTCATCAGTTGTAGCTGGGTACCATCTAGCTCTTCTGGTCTCAGGCTGATGTAGTCTATGGTTTATGTGGCCCTTCTGTCTCTTGGGCTCATAATTACCTTGTGTCCTTGGTGTTCTTCATTCTCCTTTGATCCAGGTGGGTTGAGACCAATTGATGCATCTTAGATGGCTGCTTGCTAGTATTTAAGACCCCAGATGCCTCTCTCCAAGTTGGGATGCAGAATGTTTTCTTAATAGATTTTATTATGCCAATTGACTTAGATGTCTTCTGAAACCATGGTCCCCAAAAGCCTGCCCCGCTACGCTGGCCTTCAAAGCATTCAGTTTACTCAAGAAACTTCTTTGCTTTTGGCTTAGTCCAGTTGTGCTGACCTCACCTGTATTGTATGTTGTCTTTCCTTTCACCTAAAGTAGTTCTTTTCTACTATCTAAGTAGTGAATACCCCTCTCCTACCCTCCCTCCCTCCCCCGTCTTGTAACCATCAAAGAATATTTTCTTTTCTGTTTAAACTATTTCTTGAGTTCTTATAATAGTGGTCTTATACAATATTTGCCCTTTTGCAACTGACTAATTTCACTCAGCATAATGCCTTCCAGATTCCTCCATGTTATGAAATGTTTCACAGATTCATCACTGTTCTTTATCAATGCATAGTATTCCATTGTGTGAATATACCGTAATTTATTTATCCGTTCATCCATTGATGGGCACCTTGATTGCTTCCATCTTTCTGCCATTGTAAACAGCTCTGCAATGAACATAGGTGGATGCACACCTTTCTTGACTGTAAACCATGCAGTATCCTCTTGTTCTGTTCAAACCTCTTGGTCTATAAACAGTTTCCTCATGAGCACAATTAAGTGTTCTGGAATTCCCATTCTTCACCATATTATCCATAATTTGTTTCAATCCACACAGTCAAGTGCCTTTGCATAGTCAATAAAACACAAGTAAACATCCTTCTGATATTTTCTGCTTTCAGCCAAAATCCACCTGACATCAGCAATGATATCTATCCTTACACATCATCTTCTAAATCCAGCTTGAATTTCTGGCAGTTCCCTGTCAATGTACTGCTGAAACTGCTTCTAAATGATCTTCAGAAAAATTTTACTTGCATGTAATACTAATGATATTGTTTGATAATTTCTGCATTCTGTTGGATTACCTTTTTTTGGAATCGGCACAAATATGGATTGCTTCCAGTGTGATGGCCAGGTAGATGCCTTCCAAATTTCTTGGCATAGACAAGTGAGCACCTCCCATACTGCATCTGTTTGTTGGAACATCTCAATTGGCATTCTGTCAATTCCTGGACCCTTGTTTTTCACCAGTGCCCTCATATGCTACCTTCTGATATGGTTGAACGTAGACCAATTCTTTTTGGTACAGTGACTCGGTGTATTCCTTCCATATTTTTTTATGTTTCCTGCGTCATTTAATATTTTCCCTGTAGAACCCTTCAATATTGCAACTTGAGGCTTAAATTTTTTCTTCAGTTCTTGCAGCTTTGGAAATGCCAAGCGTGTTCTTCCCTTTTGGTTCCCTTTCTAACTCCAGGTCTTTACACATTTCATTATAATAGTTTACTTTGTCTTCCCAAGCAGGTCTTTGAAGTCTTCTGTTCAACTCTTTGCATGTAAGCAATTGATGGTTTTTCCAAAGTTGGCACCTGGCCTTGTTCTGACTGATGATTTTGAGTTTTTCCATCATCCTTTTCCACAAATGTAGTAGATTTGATTCCTGTGTATTCTGTCTGGTGAGGTTCATGTGTATAATCACCATTTATGTTGTGCAAGAAAGGTATTTGCGATGAAGAAGTCGTTGGTCTCACAAAATTCTATCATGGAATCCCTGACATCTTTTCTATCACTAAGTTCATGTTTTCCAATTACTGACCCTTCTTCCTTTCCAACTTTCACATTCCAATCACTGGTAATTTATCAATGCATCTCGATTGCACGTTTGATCAATTTCAGACCGCAGGAGCTGGTAAAAATCTTCAGTTTCTTCATTTTTGGCATTAGTGATTAGTGCATACATTTAAATAACTGTTTTTTTTTTTTTTTAAACTGGTCTTCCTTGTAGGCGTATGGATATTATCCTATCACTGACAGTGTTGTATTTCAGCATAGATCTTGAAATGCTCTTTTTGATGATGGATGCGACACCATTCCTCTTCAATTTGTCATTCCTGGCATAGAAGATCATATGATTATCTGATCCAAAATGGCTAATATCAGCCCATTTCAGCTCACTAATGCCTAGGATATCGATCTTTCTGCTTTCCATTCATTTTTGATGATTTCTGATTTTCCTAGATTCATGCTTCATACATTCCACGTTCCTATTATTAATAGATGTTTGCAGATGTTTCTTTTCATTTAAAGCCATGCCACATCAGCAAATGAAACTCCTGAAAGCTTGACTTCATCCACGTCATTAAGGTCAACTCTACTTTGAGGAGGCAGCTCTTCTCCAGTCATAGTTTGAGTGCCTTCCAACCTGAGGGGCCCATCTTCTGACACTATATCAGACGTTGTTCCACTATTCATTAGCTTGTTTTTTCAGAAGTAGACTGCCAGGTTTGTCTTCCTAGTCTGTCTTAGTCTGGAAGCTCAGCTGAAATCTGTCCACCATGGGCGGCCCTGCTGGTATTTGAAATACTAGTTGCACAGCTTCCAGCATCACAGCAACACATGAACCATCACACTATGACAAACTGACAGATGTGTGGGGATATATGTGTGTGTATATATATGTACGTGAGTATATATACATATATAAAAGAAAGATTTTATATTATTTATATATATATAATGTAAAATTTGTTTCTTTTACTGGAGGATAACAAATCAGCAAAAATTATGAAAGACCTGAGGATGAGAAATGCAAAAGGAAGCAAATAAAGGCATAAAAATAAATGGTGAGTTTTTTGTGGCTAAATTAAGATTTGTGCTGGCATAGCTCAATTTGTAAGTCAATTTCTTATCTGGAACATGGCCAGGTCTGCTGCATAGAGATGGTCACTGCTCCCACAATTAAGTGGTTAACATGTTTGGCTCCTAGCCAAAAGGTTGGAGGTTTGACTCCATCTAGATAGAGGGCCTCAGAAGAAAGGCCTAATGACCTACTTCTAAAAAATCAGCTGTTGAAAATCCTAGGGAGCAAATTCAACTATATTTTATATGTTTTTCCTCCACCACCAAACAAAATGAATCAGTAAATAAAAAGGATACCAATTTACACACATTATGAAGACTTATAAATGTTCAATTAGTCTACATGGTAATGGCAAACATGGGTAGGTAAATACAAATTTACTGAGCTGATTTTCTATATATAGGCACATAGGTTTGCCATGTGTCAGAGTGGACTTAATAGCAACTTTTTTTTTTTTTAGTATATCTGTTTCTCTGGGAAGTAGGACAGACGTATACACTCTGGCTACTCTGTTGTTTTCTTTAGCAGAAAGGAAAGCACATGCTATTACTTTCAAGTTTCTCTGTCCTACAGGGTATGAGAAGATCAAGAAAGACTCCAGAAAAAAATCACTCTAAAACATGTCTTTGCAGAAATGCTTGCTTATTATGCCCAGAGTTTAGTTACCTAATATAAAAGGGAAGGGATGTGATTTGGGGTCAGGACTGGGGTTTGAGAACTTGCTCAGTTTCTAGCCATGTGATCTCTGACTCGATAAGTAATGGATTGGTAAGGGTAAAAGTTAAGATAATGTAATAAAAACAAATAGACTCAAAGCACAGGGGCTAAGATAATGTAGAGGTTTACGTCTCTTTCACAAAACAGTTCAGATGAAGGTTATGGTCTAATTAGGGAAGCAGGTCCTCTCCAGGAGGCTCTCGTGGACCAAGCTCCCTCTATCTTTTAGCTCTCTCATCCCCTCGAGTGCTGTTCTCATCCAAAGGATTGAATCTGGCACCATACCACATTTACTTTGTAGCTTGAGGAAGGAGAGAGGCAGTAAGTGGAGAGAAATAGGCTTTAATGATGTGACCAGAAGTCGCACGCTTCAAATTCACTCACTTCCTGGAGGCCAGAGCTTACTAAAATGGAAATGTAGTTTCTAACTGGAGTGCCATGTGTGCTGATAGACTTTGGAAGGCTCTATTAAAACTAAAGAAGAAAGAATGAACACCCAGTCTCTGCCACTAGTAAGAAAATACATATCTAATCAGTATCAGTCTCAGTTTCTTAACCTATGAAATGGGGATAAAATGCTATTTCAGAGGGTTACTCTAAGAAATTTGTGACAATACATATACTAGAAAAGTTCTTTGCAAACTGTAAAACAGTAAATAATTATTTTTATTTCTCCTAATACTAATTTGCTATTATTCGTAAGGCATTTTACTCATAAGGCATTTATATACACATAATATCTACATGCTTGTTTGTTCTTTTGTATGATAGTCCACCTTGTCTTTTAATTACAGGTTTCATGAAGCCAGGATCTGAGTTTAAGTTCTCCTGTATGAGACCTAAGTCAATGTTATAGATATAAGACTTGAGTACTTAATACAAGAATGCAAGTTTAACGTTCTTTGTAAAGTTTCTTGAGCACTTAAGTTTCTATGTAACCCTGAAAAATAAAAAATGAGTAAATTAGCCTTGCCTATACATAGAAAATCAGCCCAGTAAATTTGCATTTACCTATGCATGTTTGCCATTGCTCTGTAGACTAATTGAATCTTTTAAAATTTTTTTATACATAGAAAATCAGTCCAGTAAATTTGCATTTACCTACGCATGTTTGCCATTGCTCTGTAGACTAATTGAACATTTAGAAGTCTTCAAAATGTGTATAAATTAATATCCTTTTTATTTACTGATTCATTTGGTGGTGGAGGAAAAATGTATGAAATATATAGCTTTAAAATATACTATTTTTGATGTGCTTCATTATATTTTCTTCTTTAAGGATATTCACTGAACACATCCTAATAAAATCCTATTTAGCACTTTGAAATTAAAGGCAGGGTTTACTGTGATGAGAAAAAGTTCCATGGTAATAATTAACATCCACTGAGTACTTTCTATATGGCAGACACTGAACTGAGCACAGACCATCCATTATCTAATTACGTCATCACAAAAAGCCTTTCAGAGGACATTGCTGTTATCTTCATTCTATCGATGAGAATATTTAAGCCTGGGGAGGATAAGTGTGGCTGAGCGACTTTAGGCGTAATTGATAAGGCCCAATTGACAAGGTCAGGATTCGAACCAATGTTCTTATCTATAGTGATAGATAATGTGTGTCAGAAAATTTTTCACTTGAGCCAGAAAGATGAATAAGGTGTACAGACATAATTTTTCCCCAGTCACATGGTTGTTGAATCCCATTCATAATCAAAAGCCAAGCAATACCTCATTTAAGTGCTCAAGGCAGACTCTCTTATGTAAAACCCAAGTCGTAACAACTGCTGTGAAAGATGAAGTAGAACTCTTCTTTGGAGCGTGTTTTGAGAAAGTTTTAACTCCTGCATGTCAGAGGAAAATATAACATTAGGGTGAAGTTGCTTGGTCCTTTCTGTGCTTCAAGGGGGAAAATAGAAGCAAGAAGCAAGCTTATATCCTTCTGCTGGCATAAGATTTTATATAAATGAGGGGTAATAAAATTCCTGAGAAAATCTTTCTGCTAAATATCTTTAATAATTGCTTTTTCAAAATTTTACATGATTTAAAGCTTTATCCTTTACTGAAAGGAGTGATCATCTTTTAGTGGGTGATTATGGTTATCATATTTGAAAAACAGTGTAATCAATAGACAACATTATAATATATACACAAGTGAAAAGCTTGGTCTCGTTTGCAATTTGCAGACGAAATTAATGGAGAAAATGTTGCAGCTCTTTTATGAAATAGACACAAGTGGTGTTATAAATGAAATATAAAAAGGGCCGTATCATTGCTGTAATGAGCTTCTGACTCTGGAAATCTGTTACTCTAAGTACGCAGTTTGACTTCAGGAATAAAATAGGCAAGTGGTAATAAATCATAATCTTAAACTTTAGTTTCGTTATTGGACTAGAGTAGGCGTAGGAAGGGCAAGGGCAGTCTGATGTTACAATGCTTTGGCGTTGACATGATGACAAAGGCAAACTCAGGACACTGCCCCATTTTTGATTGTGGTAGGTTTACTGATGGTATAAGAGGCAAAGATGGGTTTGTGGCACCAATAGTGATCATCACTCCTTTCGCTGAACTCTGCTTCCTGTTGTAAACACTGCTAAATCTCTTAGAAATCAAAGATGCCATATTAGGTGAGAGGGCATAAGATTGCCAGCATAGCTAGTAGAGTAATGGGGACAACGAAAATAAATAATAGTTTGAATAGCAAAGGTGCTCTGAAGTCATCATGTTTAAATTTTTTGCTTTTTCTTCCTTCTTTGTGTTTTTTTTTTTAAACATTTTAATTTATTTAGCATGCATACACTCTGGACACTTTGAAAAACGTGACGGCAACAAGAAACGATGGTGAGTGGTAAAGTCTGATCTTCAGAAAAGACAGATGTATTTGCGTGTGTGTGTGTGTGTGTGTGTGTTTTACACTTTTTGTTTAATAAGGAGAAGTGGCAAGGGGAAATAAGGAGGCTATCTAACTCACTTGTCTGGCCCCTGAGGCATGTGAAGCTATGAGAGAAAAAAAACTTGCTTTATTTCTAGAGGACTTAAAAAGGAAGTGTCATTAGGGGATAGTGGGGTTTTCCTTAGGCCATAAAGGTGAAAAAAAAAAAAAATTCAGAATAATGTTGAAAATGCAGGCTCTGTATGTTGAAATTTGATGTTGTCAGATGGCCCAAAATAAAAGTTACGCTAACTTCCTCACTCATCAGTAGAGCGAAATGCCTGTTTCCCTGCACCCTCGCAAACTAGGGATATTTTTCATCTTTTCTAATATGATAGATGAAACATACTAGCTTGTCATTTTGTATTTTGTTAATTTGATGGTTAATGTGATTAAATGCCCTTTCAAATGGTTATCAGCATTTTAAATTCTTAATATGTGAGCCAAACAATTATTTTTGAAATATTAGTTTAAACTAAATAAAATTATTGAATTTGCTCACCCATCCACCCCCATTGTGATTGAAATTTAGGGTATCTACTACTTTACTACTTTATTTTTTTAAATACTTTTATTAAATTATAAGCTCCTTGAAGAGATCATATGTCTTATTGACTTATATTAATTACCTTATCAAACTCCTTAGTTGTATATCATTTAACACAAAGATCCAACATTTGGGTTAAGTGAATAACTGAGTGAAGAAGATCTGGGATTCAGCCAGGACAGAAGCCTTTGTAGATAAGCGTGTATTTAGTGAAACGTGTTGGATGTTTCACTCTATTAAACTGCATTATCCTCCGCTTTCCTATTTCCAGCAATGTATCTCACTGAAACACTAAAGAAATCCTGACTGTGCCTTTGCAGTTATAACACAAAAATGCTTATTCGATTTTATAGCTTTTCTCACCAAAATGAGATTTTGTTTTGTTTTATTGAAAAAAAAAATGTTTATTCTGTAGGGGAACAATACTCATTTTTGACAAAGCTCTTTTTAAAATCTTGGCCCAGTGACGTCCCAGGTTCCCCCACTCCCCTATTTTTCGGATTAGTCATTTATGAGTGGGAGCAAATCAGAGAGTGAATCAAAGTTTTCACCAGGCTGGAATTCCTGAGGTAGCCCAAGAAAAATAAAGATCAGTGACTGCTTTCCTTGGCACCAGCAGAAAGGCCCATAAATCTCATCCATGGCCTTCACTCTGAAAGGGTGTGATGTATCTAATGCAGTGCTACCTTGCTTTCCACCCATTCTCATTCCTTTTTAACTTATTTTTTTCTGTTATTCCATTGTAACATCCTAAGATTTCTCCTGTTAGTTTTCTTTTACTTTATTTATAAAAATATTACGGTGTTATTTCTTCATTCTGCTTTGAAGTACCATGTGAATCCCATCTGATATGTTCTTGCAGTTAACCGGTAGGGAAGTATAATACGAGAAAGTTAGAAAAGAATACACATATTCAGAAATGCAGTTATAAATTGCTCTTTATTGATACTTCAACTAGATGTGATAGCATAAATTAGATGGCCCTTGGTTTCAGAAACATGTTTATACTGCTTGATATTGTTGTTTGCCATTGAGTTGATTCCAGCTTTTCGTGACCGTATGTGACAGTGTAGAACTGCCCCACAGAGTTTTCTAGGCTGTAATCTTTGCAGAAGCAGATCGCTAGGTCTTTCTCCTTGATCTGTTGGGTGGGTTTGAACTGTCAACCTTTTGATCACCAGTCAAACACTTATCCGTTGTGCCACAAAGGCTCCTCTTCTTGGTATAGTATTTTCCCTTTCCTTTTTTACTTCCCAGGAAATGTTTTAAGTATTGAACATTTAAGTCAGTTAGTTTTTCCCAAGTTATTTTGCTTTGCATCATGTATTAGGAGTAAAAAATTAATATGTTTACAAATAAAATACATTCAGATGTGCCAGTACCCTTCATGAATCTAAAATACATTCAGATGTGCCAGTACCCTTCATGAATCAGCTGTGGTAATTTTGAATGTATTCACTCACTCAAGAAATATTTACTGATATATATTATGTGTCAAATATTGTGGGGGTGAACATCTGTAAGATAGAGGCGTGCAGAGCCCATGCAGGGAATATAGTTGGGAAAGAATGTAATGTAATTTGGTAAGTGTTATGAAGGAGGTGAGCTTGGAATGCTACGGGAACACATAGAAAAATCATTCGTCTATATTAGGGCAAGTAGCTTCAGAAAGACTTCCTGAAAGAGACCACATGATTTGAATCTTGAAGATTGTAAGGAGTAGTTAATCAGGTAAAAGAGAAGTGGCTGGAGATGGTAGGCGTTGCAGGGAAAGAAGGGACCAGAACAAAGAACCAGAGGTGGAAAAGAAAGCAGTTTGCTTTTAGGAAAATAAGTTTGGTATGGTTGAAGTACAGAGCAGGAAGGTGAAAGTGAGGGCAGGTAATTTACAAGAGATAAGCAAGAACTAAATTATGAAAGGTCTCGTTTGTTATGCTGAGTAGTGTGGCACTTGAAGTCAGAGAAATAGGGGGGTGACATGAACAATTTATGTTTTATTACGATTGCTTTATAATGGAGGAATTTATAAAAATTAAGATCGAGAGATATCATTATTTTAACATAAAAAACATGTGGGTCTAAAATTTAAAAAAAGCTTAAAATTAAGAAGCAAGCTAAACTGTAACAACTATTTATAATAAATATGACAAAGGTTAGTAATAGTATTTAGGGAGTTCCTTAAAATTGATAACAACAGCACTAAGAAGATCGCCATATATAACAAAGGGGGACATTCACAAGTAATCAGGAAATAAAATAGGCTAACACGCTTCACAATATGCAGACTTATTTTTTGCTTGTCAGATTAGGAAATTAAAAAAAAATTATAATCACACTAACTAATGCTGACAAAATACACAATAAAAGGAGTTTTCATGAATTGTTGATGGGAGCAAGAATTAACATAATCTTTGTGAATACAGTTGTATATTGAGTCTGCAAATTGTCCACACGCAATGATCCTGTAATCATTCATTTTGTAATTTTAACTAAGAAAATAATCTGAAATATAGAATGAGATTATCATCCTTGGGCTATTTTGATGCTTAAATGAGGTAATTCAAAACAGTGTGTTTCCTGGCATGTATAAGCATAAAATGAATGTTAGTTGCTTTTTGGCACACATATGGGCCAGAAAACATGGTCAAAAAAGACACTCCCAGTAGCAGTCATTTGGAATAACAAGCTTAATTCAGTTCACTGTGTTATATTAGTTTAAAACAACTGTCAGGAAATAACAATCATGAGAGAAAAAAAATACACATATTGAGACATTGTATCTAGAAGAATCCTTTTACAATATTTATGTAATATAAGAAATGTTACATTTGATCATTTATGAAGAGTGATGAAAGTTTGAAGAGAACTTGAAAAAATTCAGGCTGGTTTTTAACAAGAGATGAGAATGGTACAGTCGACTTGAACAAATATGTGCTGTTATCTGAAATTATCTTAAAATGGATGAATTAAGGTAAGACTTGAAGCAATTTTTCTTGTGGTCAGGAGGTTGTAACCCGGCTGGAAGTAGGGAAGTAGAAAGCAAAATTATAACTGAATGATAGATAATGACTTCAATTGTACTTTTGGAAATGACATGTAATTCAAGATTTGGGACAAGGCATTTTTTTTTTTTTTCCTGTTTGAAATGACTTTCTGAGACTTAGAATTGTATAACGAATCAGACTAACTCAAATCACCCACCGAGTAATGACTGACATTTGAGAAAATATACACTTGGAACTGTGTGATTGACATTTGGTAAAATATACATTTCAGTGTTCAAGATTAATTTTTCTTTTGAAATGCATTTGTTCTAAAGAACTGTGATGTGCATAGCATGTTATAGCTGATGAGCTGGAAGAGAGAAATTGACACGTAGTAAATGTTTAACATTTGGTGCCTAATATTATGATAGCACCCGCCCAAGCAAACAAAACCCTCGTAGATTTCATAAGAGAAGATTGGATGCATAGACTGAAGGAATGGTTATCAATCTTTCTTGCCATCACAGCATATGGCTCAGATAACAGTCACAGAAAACTTACTCCTGGGGTGTGAACACGGTTTATGCAGTTCCTACCTCTAAGTATACACCATCTTTTTTACCTCTCATTTAAGGGAGCATATCAGAATGCAAGATAATTATAGTTGCAATCTCATAAAAAAAATCTTAAATGTGATCCAACTTATTTTTAAAAGTAATTTTTTGTACACTGTTATTAAAATTACACACTATACAACTGACCATTGGTGAATCACTCATCTGCTAAAAGAAACATTGGTTGAGGGGTGTGTGATTGGAGGATGTTTTCAGATCCCTGGTGGTAGCATTAAAAAAAAAAATTTTTTTTTAGTCCATAAAAAATTAGGCTGAGTGCCTCTGATTGAAGGGGACAGCAGAAATGATTATAGGTTTGAGATGTAGTTTTCTGATGGGTAACTAAAGGCAGGGAGGGAGATTTGATAGTTTAAAGAAAACAGGGAAGAAGGCGAAGGAGAATAATAAAATTAGAAACCTGGAAAATAAGCTAAGATGCCAATTGTTTCAGCTCTCTATCCTCGGGTTATTTATAATGAGAGAGAGTGGGCAAGAGTGAAACTGAAAGACTTAATCTTATTAAATATATTATGAGTTTTTTTAGTCTGCAAGAATAGAGATTCTGAAAACTTTCTTGGAATTTCATTCATATTTACCATTCTAAGTTTTTATTTAGTGTAAAAAGAAAAACAAAATACCAAATTTACTTTTACTATGAATTATTCTCCCTGCATCTATCCTTTATATTTAGATGACAAACAGGTCGCACTTAGTTTACAGCCTACTTATTGTCAGAAAAAGATTATGTCTAAGACAAGTTGCTGCATCCCCTTTGTCTTATTTTTTCTTCTGCTAGTTGAATGGACAAATCAGTTGCTATAAGGTACTTGTTCTAACATTCTATGTTTCTGTGACTGTAAATTTCAGAAAAGCGTCCTGCAGCTCCACACCCATTTAATTTACGAATGAGTGGCACAAAGAGTTTGCTCTTGACTACTAACAGAAAGATTGCTGGTTCAAATCCACCCTGTGGCACTGCAGAAGAAAGGCTTGGTGATCTACTTTCTAAGATCTACAGCTATTGAAGACGCTATGGAATACAGTTCTACTCTGAAACGCATGAGGTCGCTACGAGTCGGAATTGACTTGACGGCAACAGGGCTTTTGGGTGGTGCAAAGGGTTAACATGCTTGGCTGCAAATCTAAAGGTTGGAAGTTCAAGTCCACCCAGAGGTACCTAGGAAGACAGACCTGGCAATCTAATTCCAAAAATCAGCCACTGAAAACCCCGTGGAATACAGTTCTACTCTGAAACACATTTGTTGTTTGACACAATCTGATGAGTTAGGGTAGACTGGACAGCAACTGAGCTGGCTGGTTGTCTTGTTCACAGGATGTTCATCAGAGTCAAAAGAGATAAGATATGTGAAAACACTCTTCAGATCATAAAACCGATAAAATATAAAAGTGTGTTTCACTTTTCAGATCAGTGAAACACACGTAAGGAACTTGTTTCTTAGTTTAATCAACTATACAAAACCAAATGAGCAACTCCTGCCAGAAAGCAAGAAGAGAAGGCAGGAAAGAACAGAAACTGGATAAATGGACGTAGGGAACCTGAGACGGAAAGGGGAAGCAACTAATATCACAAATCAACATGTGCATAAATTTTTGAATGAGAAAGTAACTTGAGCTGTAAACTTTGTTCAAACTTTCACCTAAAGCATAATAAAATAAAAATAAAAAATACATGCACACACATATAAACTGTGTACGATGAAACCTGTGAGAGCCGAAACTCCACGGGACTGCTTTGTTTTCTGGGTCTCGCAAGTGTTCCGCCTGTGACAGGGTGCAGTCTCATCACTTTTCTATTGCTTGTTTTAGTTGAAAATATTTGAGTTTTCCTTCTCTGATAGGTTTCTGCCTTACACAAGTTCTCGTTTTCGCAGGTTTTACTGTAACTGTAATCCTATATCATGAGATGAAATAGAGCAATGCAGTAATTAAGAACTCTGAGAATTAATTACACAAACAAGGATGGCAACAGCAGTATTTTAAACTGTCATCAAATTTCAACTTGAAATGAGCAATAGAGGCTTATCATTGGTAAGTGCTGTGTCGTATTTAGGCCTATTGTTCCCTCGCATAACTAGGAGGTTGCTACAGGCATTTAATATGGAAGATAGAAAAAAAAAAAATCAATGAGAATTTTTCCAACTAGAATATTCAGTTATGATACAAATAAATTTTTTAAAGATATTCATTTATCAGTTACACATAAAAAAAAAAAAAAGAAAACCAAAAACCAAACCCACTGCCGTCCAGTTGATTCCAACTCATAGTGACCCTATAGGACAGGGTAGAACTGCCCCACAGGATTTCCAAGGCTTTTTTTTTTTTTTTTAATCTTTATGGAAGCAGGCTGCCACGTCTTTCTCCCATGGAGCCGCGGGTGGTTTCAAACCACAGACCTTTGGTTAGAGGTCAGTCGCTTTACACATAGGAGTATTATATTTCTTTTTCCTATAAAATGTATTATTGACTCATTTTCTGCCAAGTTTGTGCTGAGATAGCTTTCCTTCCTTCTCCTTCCCCTTTCCCTCCTTCTTCTTCTTTTCTCCTCCTTCTCCTTCTTTACATCTTTTTCTTCCTCTTTTTTTTTTCTCTCTCTCTCTATTTTTTTTTCCTCCTTGCACACTCACTTTGTTTCTTAAACTTAACCTGTTAACACTGAGTCAATTCCGACTCATAGCAACTCTAAAGGACAGAGTAGAACTGCCCCAAAGGCTTCCCAAGGCTGTAAATATTTACAGAAGCAGACTGCTACATCTTTCCACCAAGGAGCAACTGGTGGGTTCACACTGCTGACCTTTTGGTTAGCATCTGAGCACTTAACCACTGCATCACCAGGGCTCTTTTTCTTAAACTTCAAAAATGTGCTTTCTGAACTCATATAAGTCTGAAGTGATTAAAAAGTATAATTTTAGAAACATCACTAGTCATTCTTTATTATAATTTATAATTAAAATATGCTTCACAATTTTTAAAAATTGATTTTCTTTGTTTTTTTTTTTTACAAGTTTAGATTTTAGATACCTAACAAAACATCTTAATCACAGGAGTCTTTATATGTTTACACTGAGTGACAGAAAAATACAGCAAAGGAATTTATCATTTAATAAAGAGAATAGATCATATTCAAATTTAATTTCATTTTAGACTTTAACCTGATTTGTTAGCAAATATGCCATTTGTATAACTTCCTAGGTCATAAACGTTCTCTGTATAAATATTCTGGATTGTATATCTTCTTTTATTAGTAGAAGGGAAAGTAAGTAAACAGAAACTGAATGAACTTTTACATCCAATTGATTGGCTTTTCAGTTCCCCTTCAATCAAAGTTGTGGTCTTAAGTGGAGAATCAAATTTTGGATTTTGGATTTCTTTTTTCCAGGTGAAATATTCTTAATTCCTTCAACCATTATTCATGTTATATTCATTCAAGATCTTTCTTCACCCTGATTACATTCTTCTGAAAAAGACTCATTTTTTAAAAAGTCTTTTCACAGGTTTGTCATTTTTAAAATCTTGTTTGGTAAAGTGCTTGTTCACATTTTTCATTCACATTTTATTGGTTTGTTTAATTTCTTATTGTTGTTGTTGTTTTTAAGTGGTTAAAAGTTCAGCGGCTAACCAAAATGTTGGCTTTTCAAATCCACCAGCTGCTCCTTGGAAACCCTGTGGGGCAGTTCTACTCTGTCCTATAGGGTAGCTATGTGTTGGAATCAACTCGATGGCAAAGGGCTTGGCTTTGATTTTTACTGTGTTTTAGATGAAAGTTTACACAGCAAATTAGGTTCCCCTTTAAAATTTTTTATACAAATTGTTCCTGTGCCATTGGTTACAACTGTTACAACGTGTCAGCATTCTCATCATTTCCATTCTGTTTGCTCTGTTTCCATTGATCTCTTGTCTTTGCTTTTGGGTAAATGTTGACTGTTTGGTGTCATATAGTTAATTGTTGAGGGGAGCACATTACTCATAGGTGATATTGTTAATTTTTTAAGGCAGTCTGTTATTTGGCTGAAAGGTGACCTGCAGCAATAGCTTCAATTCCAAGTTTAAAGTGTATCTTAGGGTAATAGTTTTGGGTGTTCATTTAGTCTCTGTTGGTCCAGTAGGTCTGGACGTTTTTGGGAATTTGAGTTTTGCTCTATGTTTTTCTCACGCACTATCCGAGACCTTTTGTCAGAATGCCTGGTGGTAGTAGCTGGGTACCGTCTAGTTCTGGTCTCAGGTTAGAAGAAGCTGTGGTTCATGTGGGCTGTTAGTCCTGTGAACTAGTTTCTTTTTTGAGCCTTTGATTTCCTTCATTCTCTTTTGCTCCATATGAGTAGAGACCAATAGTTGTATCTTAGATGGCCATTCCCGGGCTGTTAAGACCCCAGATGCTGCTCACGAGACTAGGATGTACAACATTATGGCTCTGAACTATGTTATGCCAATTGACTAAATTGTCCCCTGAAACTATGGTCCCAAGCCTTGAAAAAAACTCATTTTGTTTATAACCCTTGTAGCACGTGCTGTTGGTGCTTCACCATATCTCATAAACACTTGCAGTTCCCATTCATAAAACATGTCCTATGGCAAGCACCTGTGACTCCCTGACTGAGGACTTTCTCTGCCTGGCACTTCCTGGGGTCACCTCCCATCTCATCTACTTGCACTCAAATACTAATGTCATGATTTGCTTCTGGGGAAATCTAACCTAAATAGCTGCTCTTAAAATGTCCTAGTATGTACTTTGGACTCTAGCCTAGAATCTTTCATTTACTTGAATCTTAAGAGGCAGGCAATACTAAGATACGAAAAGTTTTTTGGTAAGCCATGGTAACATTTTTTCCCCTTCTGACTCTAAAGGTAATGGGAAATCTTTGAAGGGATTTCCAGCAATAGAATGGTGTCTTAGTTATCTAGTGCTGCTATAACAGAAATACCACAAGTGGAGGGCTTTAACGAAGAAAAATTTATTCTCTCACAGTCTAGGAGGCTAGAAGTCTAAATTCAGGGTGCCAGCTCTAGGGGAAGGCTTTCTTTCTTGGTTGGCTCTGGGGGAAGGCCCTTGTCATCAATCTTCCCCTGGTCTAGGAGCTTCTCAGCAGGGGTCACAAGTCCAAGCATGCATTCCCCTCCTGATTCTTCATTCTTGGTGGCACGAGGTCCCTCTGTCTCTCTGCTTGCTTCTCTCTTTTATATCTCAAAAGAGATTGACTCAAGATACAATCTAATATTATAGATTGAGTCCTGCCTCATTAACATAACTGCCTCTAATTCTGCCTCATTAACATCTTAGAGGTAGGATTTAAAACACATAGAAAATAATATCAGATGACAAAATGGTAGATAATCACACAATACTGGGAATCATGGCCTAGCCAGGTTGACACACATTTTTGGGGGACACAATTCAATTCATAACAAATGGCACGATCAGAAGTGCTTTGTGGAAAATGGATCTGAGAAAGCCAAGACTTGGGGAAGGATCCACAGTCCAAGTAAGAAATGATGACTGACTGTTGTGATGGCAACATGTATTAACTACACAGAAAAAGATGTGAGTTTGAGAGGTAGTGTAGACTCAGCAGAGCTTCATTACTGGTATTAATTGGATGTAGAATGTATAGGAGTAACTGAGTAGATGTTATTCCCATTTTCCTATAAAAGAAAGAACATTTGGGGAATGAGGAGAAAAGCTTTTCATTTTTTACACGTTATATTTGAGATATTTGTGGAGCCTAGAGAAGCATATGCTTGCTATCTATTTTAGAAGGAATGTAAATAAAACATATTTATAAAGCTGATATATAACATTCACTTTGTTCAAAAGTGTCTTTCACTTTATCTCCATAGCATCTGTTATATGTGTCATTCTTACATTATTTATGTTTAAAATTTACCTGTAACTAAAAATTATACATGATGTCATCAGTTAAACTAACTTCTATTTACATATCAGTTTATGCCTTTTAGGTCCCAAAAGGCTAGGTTGGGTATCAACAAATGTGAAGTTTGAATTTGTATGACATTTGAAATGGATGGCATAATTGCAGTGTGTGTATGTGAGTGCAAAAGGATGGTGTGTATATCTTTTAAAAATAGCTTTGAAATTGAGGAGGAGAAGTTGTTTTGTAAGTTTTGAAAACTCTCCTTGGTTGTCTGCAAAGCTCAAATAATGTGGCAAGCACTAAATATGAATAAAGATTAGCTACTTTATGAAATAATTTTGTTTTTCCTCCATTCAATATGTATACATTAATATGATTGTTGTTGTTGGTTCTGACTCATAGCGACTCTGTGTTACAACAGGATGAAACACTGCCTGGTCCTCCGCCATCCTCACAGTTGTCATTATGCTTGAGCCCATTGTTGCAGCCACTGTGTCCATTAACGTGCTTAAAAAATGTTTAATGAAGAAAACAGAGGACTTCCTGCCCCCATGGAACTTAATTTCTAATAGGGAGCAGGGAGAGATAGGCAAAAGATAATAAAACAAGAAATAGATAAATTATTTACTGTGGCAGGTGCTAACAAGTGCTATGAATACACTGAAGAAGTAGATCAGTGTAAGGGAGACGAGGAGTGCAGGGGTAGAGGAGGGAGTAATTCCCAGTAGGATAGCTCTGATTGAAAAGATGGGATCGGAACAAAGATTCGTAGGACGTGTTGGAGTTGGCCAAATGTATGTTTAGAGGGAGAATGTTTGGGGCAAAGGGATAAGTTAAAGCAGGCCTGGTGAAGTAAAGAAAAAACAAAAACAAAACAAGACAAAAAAACAAAAAACAAGGAAACCCATATGACTGGAACAGAGTGAGAAATGGGCTACCAGGAAGTCAGGTCATATAGGGCCTGATAGGGTATTTTAAGAACTTATCTTTTACTTAGAATGAGGTGGGAAGCAGTAGAAGGACCACAGCAGAGCAGAGACATTTTCTGACTTATGTTTTAATGGATCGCTAAGGCTTTTGTGCTGAGAATAGACTCTAAAGGATCAAGTGTAGAAACAGAGAGAACACTCAGGAGGGTTTTACAGCTAGCTGTCTAGGTGAGAGATGATAGGAGCTTGCAACAGAGTAGTCATGTTGGAAGAGACGAGAAGGGATGGGCCTCTTAATGTATTAGGAAGGAGAGCCAATAGGATTTGGACATGGTTTGAATGTGAAGTATGAGAAACGGAAGAGTCCAAGGTGACTTGAAGATTTTTGATCTGACCAAGTAGCAGGATGGAATTGTTATTTACCAAACAAGGACCACTGTAGAACAGCAGGTTTTGGGGGTGAGCTGAGAATCTGAAGTTTCATCTTTGGAACTTAAGTTTGAGCTACCTAATAGACAACCAACATCTTAAAAAATAAGATAATGCTGAATATCTGAATATGGAAAACTTTCCAAACTCAAGCATTTTCCTCATCATTCACTCATTTTATTTTGCACCAAATAAATATGGTATGTTTATGGCAGAGGCCTCAATGCAATCTTATCATAAGTCTGAACCTGTGTGGACATGTCTTATAAATTGGTGAGACTATGCGTGCTAAAAGATACTTTACAAATGACGGATAATTGACCATGATAGGAAATAATTCTAAATTAAAGGAAGAGGGAAAGTAAACAAGCTTGACTCAGTTGCAAAGCTTCAGTTGTCAAACCAGAGGGACAATTCTGAACACAGGGTGGCATCCATTTTAGATTTGTCCCAGATTCAGTTTCTTTTCTCCCTACTTCTTTCCATGATAGACTAATTTTTAGATATCATGAATGAGAGGGCTGTGAGTAAAAACTGAAAGAACTACTATTAAAAACTCCAAAATATGAGGACAGAGGGATTATTGCATTTGTTTATTCCTAACAGATTGTTAGAGATACAAGAGGATTCATTGCTTCCCAGTTTGGTATAGAACGCTGAAGAGCTTTGGCTGTCTTGTTTTTCAGTGTATCAGTATCACCACCAAAAGCCAGGACACTTACGGGAAGTACCAGCAGTGTTTAGCATAGTTGGTAGTGCCAGCTGGAAATGGGGTTCCCAGTGGAAGTGATTGCAGGGCCTCAAAAAAATGGTAGAACCTAGTCAACTGGTAGGTCCCCAGACATATATGAAATTCCCACTGGCGACTCACAGCAGTACTTGGTGTATGTGTGTGTGTGCATGTTGACCATGAACTTTGATGGGTCCATAATATCAGATGGATTTGAGAATCAGAGAAATATAGGTTTTTACTATCAAGGTGATTCGAAATTTGGCTCATTTTGGGATGGATTAAAAGAGTTGGTTCAAATGTATTTTTGCAAAAAAAAATATATAGTGTTCTTAGTCACTTTAGTTATTTAGAATAGGATGTTACTAAAACAAAAGTCATGAGTCCTATTTCTGAAAAGGCCCATTACCCAGACCCAGTGCCATCAAGTCGATTCCGACTCATAGCAACCCTAGAGGACAGAGTAGAACTGCCCTATAGAGTTTCCAAGGAGTACCTGGTAGATTCGAACTGCCGACCCTTTGGTTAGCAGCTGTAGCACTTAACCACTACGCCACCAGGATTTCCAAAAGTCCCATTAGGAAAGAGTAATAAGAAAATATTTGGTCTACACTGTAAAAGACACTATTATAGATGGTTTACACTTGCTGTTTTATGGTACAGTCTACATTGGGTAATAAGGACTAGCTGTAGAAAGAAGGGCTTGATTATAATGATGATGATGACAACTATTTATAGAATAACTACTGTCTTGGACACATAATTTGTTTTAGATATACATTGTGCCATTTAATCTTTCCAGCCCCAAAGCCCAAAATCCACTGCTGTCAAGTCAATTCCAACTCACAGTGACCCTGTAGGACAGGGTAGAACTGCCCCATAGGGTTTCCAAGGCTGTAATCTTTATGGAAGCAGACTGCCACATCTTTCTCCCACAGGGAGGGCTGGTGGGTTTGAATTGCAGATTTTCTGGTTAGCAGCTGAGTGCTTTAACCACTGCACCATCAGGGCTCCTTAATCTTTACAGCAACACTATTAAATTGACATCCTTACACTTATTTTACCAAAGAGGAAATGGAAGATCAGGTAGGTTAAGAAGCTTGCCCAAGGTTGCATGGCTGAACTAAAGAGTGGCCATTCAAATCCAGATCTATCTGACTTTGAAGTCCACATTCTTAACACTAGTTAAGACAGCTATTGCTTCAATAATTCTGCATTACAAACCACCTCAATATGAAGAGGCTTTTAATCACAAACATTTTATTTTTTTCACCCATGAGTCTGCGAGTGTCTTGGAGCAGCTGTTTCAGTCTGAAACTCAGCAGTGTTTGACACTAGCTTTGGGTCGGGTTCGGGTCTGCTCACTTATTTGACTTTGGGTATGCCACCACAGGCAGCCTAGCAGGTCAGCCAGACTACACTTATTTATTTTTACTCTTTGTGTCATATCCACAAACATTTTCAAAGAAAGTCGCGTGGCCAACCCCAATACCGATTATATAAGGAAGCATCTCCAACAATGGAAGGAGCTACAAAGTTACAAGCTGAGGGATTAAATGCATAATTTTATAATAGGGAAGGAGCAAACAGTCATCTAATTTACCACCATGCTCTATCATACTGCTTTTCTGTTAAAAGGAACTTTATCAGTGCTTTCAAATAGTCATTCTAGCTGTATTACCCATTGATGGTGGTTTGAAAGTGCCATCTTTCTAAATGAAGAGCTGCATCACACAAAATATTACAACTGAATACATCCTTGGAAAGGCCACTGGAGGCACTGATTTCTAGTTAACTAAGAAATACAAAGGTACATTTTCTACTTTTATTGCTTACGTGTATTTCTCTTTGAAGTAGAAAAGATTAAATTTAAACCTTACCATCTGTGTCTAAGCTGGATCTCCTTATACTTCCTAGACTACTTCCCATCTACCTACCGCCCCTCATAACTGGTAAATTTTTATGTGTGTGGATATTTTGATAATACTGAATTTCACCACTAAAACTTTTTATATATGATAAGCAACTGGTTGGTTCATTAAAATCAATCAAAAAAATTATTTTGACATATATTTCAAACAACATTTTTATTAACTAAGTTTTGTTAAAATTTCAGGTGGTTGTTATGATTTCACGTAGACAATGCTTAGTTTATAGGGAGTCTGTACACTCAGTACTGCTTGCATATTATTTAACCTCCAAATCCTATGATTTCAAAATCTTCTAGGAAGTAAATGTCACTAACTCAGAATTATTTTTCATTTGGACCCTGCCAGGTGGAAGTGAATTCAACATTCATTTAGACTCTGGGTTTCCCTTCCTGGTTAATCTTCCCGCTGAGTCTCAAATGTGTATATAACTGTCAAAACACATCTAAGAGAGTAGTAAAGGAGAACTGTAAGATAGATTTTTGTTCTTTATCTGTAACTTTGGCTTTTTTAAGAGGTCCTTTTTAAGAGTGCTCCACAGTGGAGCTGGAAGTAGCTGTAACAAGAGAGATTTTCTGGCAGAAAGAAAGCCCAGTTTAGGCATTTCACGTCCTTAACATTTCTTTTCCACCCTCTATTAAAAGCAGCCACAGGGGGTCTGTTAAAGAACATGGGGAATATGCTGTGAAAAACTGTTCACCTTTGATAGCCAAGAGCAAAAGTCAGTCAAAGGTGACCTTTTTTTCCATTATACAACCCAGCTGAGGAACTCGCTTTTTGAATTTTGGCAACTAGGTTCTTCACCCATACAGTTCTCTCAATAGCCAATATGTGACAGCCCAACATGTGAGTTAATTAGTTCTGTGCTGTAAAAACCTGTAAAGTTCTCTTTGCAAAACACTCCACAGCCAGTGGTGTGGAACATGCCTCCACAAATGAGATAGCAGTTCTAGGGACCAGGAAGCAGTCCTGCTTATTCTCTTTAAACTTGCTTACAGCCTGTTCTAACTGCACCTTAGTTAAGGGCTTTATGTAACAGACTTATGTAGTAGGTAATAGTCTTAATTCCATTTTATAGGCCAGGAATCTGAGGCTATTAAGTGGTAGAATCAAGTCTGGCTTTGCAATATGTCTGTAACCACCGGGACTTCCAGCCCCTCTCATTGTATCTTCTCATTGCGAATGAATCATACATAGGCAGACATCCAAGACAAGTGACAAGATGTTTTTATTTAAAAACCATTTATATATAATTTTGTGTGTATGTGTGTATCTGTGCCAGAACCAATTTGAAGGAAAATGTTGTGAGGTTTTTCAATTTCCTGAAGTGATATTTCATGGACAAAGATCTGAAAAAACTAGATCACAGAATAGAAACAGCTTTTAGAAACAAAGCACTTGAATTTTTATCCTGGTTGCCCCTTCCTAGATGTGTGACCTTTGGAAAATCACCTTTTGTATCTGAGACTTAATTTACTTCTCTGTGAAATGAAGATACTTATACTCCCTTTTTGCGAGGAGTCAGCGAGATAACACATAAAAATACCCCAGTCAATGCCTGTTAATAGTAGGATTCAGTCACTGTTAGATGACTTCCATTTCCTGTGACATAATGTGTGCCTGTGTGTTTGTGCATGGGTTTGCGTGTGTGTATGTAGGGAAAGGGAAGGCTATATTTATTACATTGTTTTGAACAGTATGTTAATTTGACTTCCAAAAAATATTTTAAAGCAAATGATTCTGGTGGAGTTGACAAGTGAACACCATATTAAGGATAGGAAAACAGTGGAGAAAAATGTTTACATCAATGCTTGATATAATTTTTTGGACTGCAATTATATAAGATGTAAAATCATATCAGATATATACAGATTATGAGATTCTGCTATGATTACCTGTGTTAGGCTTCTTATTTGCCAAATTTAATTTGAGTTTTTTAAAAAGGCATCATAGTTATACAATTGTTTATCTTTTTCCCTAGGTAAACAAACAAGCAAACAGAAAAACTCTTTTATATAAAATTTTGTATTGAAGAAGAGCCATAGTCATAATAAATTAAATTTATATAGCATTTTCTATGTATTTGACATTGTTCTAAGCACAGTAAATAGGTGTACATCAATTTTGAAGAATTATATTCTACAACAAACCATTGGAAAATGCTTGGAAGTACAAATATGAACAACATGACTTTTTTCATATTTATAAAATAAACGAAAGCTCAACTCTAACTTAAAATTAGAGAACTGTATGTTGATCAGTTAGAGTGCATATGGTTAAATTGTTGCTGGCTACTGCCAAATCACCCTGACTCAAGACAACCCCAACACAATGGGATGGGACCGTTGAGATCTATAGGGTTTTCATTGACTGATTTTTGGAAGTAGATTGCCAGGCCTTTCTTGCTACTCTTTCTTAGTCTGGAAGCCCGCTGAAACCCGTTCAGCATTATAGCAACATGCAAACCTCTGCTGACAGATGGGTGGTAGCTGTGCATGAATTTCATTGGTGCTTACACAGAGCTAGCCTAAAATTCTGTAAACAACATGATAGTATTTTTGTGTGGGAACACATTATGTTGGCATTCCCTGTAAAGAATAGTCCCTTTCTCATTCAAAAACAGTAATGGATACAAGACCCAAATTCCCTTCTCTAGTTTATTGTTCAATAGACAACATCATGATAAACAGGGAAAATACTGAAGTTGTCAAGGAGTTCATTTTACTTGGTTCCGCAATCAATGCCCACAGAAGCAACAGTCAAGAAATCAAATGATGTATTGCACTGGGCAAATCTGCTACAAAAGATCTCTTTAAAGTGTTAAAAAGCAAAGATGTCACTTTAAGGACTAAGGTGCACCTGACCCGAGTTTTGGTGTTTTCAATTGCCTCATATGCATGTGAAAGCTGGACAATGAATAAAGAAGACTGAAGAAGAAGAAGAATTGATGCCTTGGAGTTATGGTGTTGGTGAAGAATATTGGTTCTTCCTTGGATTTCCAGAAGAAGGAACAAATCTGTCTTGGAAGAAGTACAGCCAGAGTGCTCATTAGAATTGAGGATGGTGAGACTATGTCTCACATACTTTGGGTAAGTTGTCAGGAGGGATCAGTCCCTGGAGAAGAACATCATGCTTGGTGGAGTAAAGAGTTAGCCAAAAAGAGGAAGACCCTCAATGAGATGGATTGACACAGTAGCTACAACCATGGGCTCAAGCGTAGCAACAATTGTGAGGATGATGCAGGACCACTATGAGTTGGAACTGACTTGACGGCACCTGACAACATAACAACAACAGTTTATTGCTCATTTGATTCTTAGAAGGTAGAGTAATTGGCCACTGAGCCGTAGAAACTACTATAGATAATTTAGGACTGAGGTGCATTTAGCGGTAGAGTTTTGATATCCAGATTATTCACTAAGCAGCGACGAATGACTGAAAGAATTAAAATTTATACCGTGCCTACTACTCTAGGTACTAGGAATTGAGCAAGGGATGAAATAGACAGAGTCCCTCTTTCATAGAACTCATAGTCAAGCCAGATCAACCGTCCTAAATTTCCTCCTACATTTAGTTGTTATTGTTAAGTTGTTGCTGTTTAGTCGATTGTGACTCACGGCAACCCCACGTGTGCAGAGTAGTGCTGCTCCATAGCGTTTTCAGGGCTGTGACCCTTCTGAAGCTGATTGCCAGGCTGGTCTTCTGAGGCACCTCTTGGTAGTTTTGAACTGCCAGCCTTTCAGCTAGTGGTCAAATGCTTAGCTGTTTGCGCCATTCAGCCGCCTGACACATTTAATTGTGGAATTAAAATTACATCTTCTTTCTGAATGAGGGTTAGCACCTTGGTCTTTGATACAAGTTGTCTGTGTTTACATTTTGACTTTAGTTTCACAACACTGAGATCTGACTTCATGCTAAAATACTCCAAAACAGAACAAAACAAAACTAACAAAAAACCAGTTGCTATATAGTTGATACTGACTCACAGCAACCTCACGTGCATTAGAGTAGAACTGTACTCCACAGCGTTTTCAATGGCTGATTTTTCAAAAGTAGATTTCCAAGCCTTTCTTCCGAGGCACCTCTGGGTGGACTTGAACTACCAGCCTTGCAGTTAGCAGTCAACCACATAAACCATTTGCACTACCCAGGGCTTCCTGTTAAAATAAAGGAATTAGCATATAACAGTGAATTTGATTAATCTGAAAAGTCTCCGTGTCTGCCAAAATACTCTTTTCTTAAAATTCCCAAGGCTACGATTGATGTGCTGGGCAGATCATTGAATTTAACATATTTCACTGACCTAGTCTAAAATAGACCATCAAATACCACTAAAACCCCTAGCACTGAGCAGCCATGCAGTGATTCAGGATTTGGCTGCTTATTCTATTCTTGGCAAGGATTTCTAAAATAGTAGCTGAGACCTGGTCAGATTCCCCATACCTGTGTGTGTTTTCCCCCTGTCATTTCTTCATTCGCATTTATAGCTGTTCCCTGACCAGGACTGGGTGTCTGTCTGTTGCAGCTGATTCATGGTCACTCTGGCTGGACTTGGAAAGGACAGAGTGAAATTTCGTAGAGCACTTTGGCATGTCTGTCTATACCATTTCTCATAGACTCTGGGCATAAATAATTTGTTAGGTACAGGATGTACAGAAATATAGAGAGGAATGGCTGATGGGAGAAAAGAGGCAGTGAGTCAGGAGACATTATGAGATGTGGGCAACTGATGGAAGATTTAGGATGCCAAGGAGTTTGGCGTTATCTGATGGCTGACAGAAAGTCCTTGAGTAAGGGAGTAGTGTAATGAAAACTATATCTTAGAGGAAGACCTTGAAATAGTGTCTTGGATGAGCTAAGTGGGAAAAATAGGAGACAGGAATACCAGGTAAGAATGTTGTGGACATGTAATAATGAGGTTTTAGTGATTGTTTTCAGATTTCTCTGCTTAACCAGAATATAATCAGAAGTAAAAATAATTTTTTTTTCTTAATTTTTGGACAATTGGAAAGCATAAAAATTTAGACAGTCTTGAAAAAATTGAAGTAATGAGTTTACGGTTCTGTTTATTTTCAACTTCCATTGTCCATCTAGATTTCTTTATTTCCTGCCTACCTCTGGTGTTGGACTCTGCCGTTCCTACCCTTAACTCAGTGATTTAGAAGTAATTGTAGGTTTCTGCAATTAAACGTTTTTTTACTTGAAAGAAAAGTTTTTGATAACACATAGCAACATGTATTCTTCCTCCCTCCTTTCCTCCCTCCCTTCCTTCTTTCCTTTTGATAGATATTGTTTAATATAATACACAATTTGTCTTAGTTGACCAGAGTAAAAATGATAAAATGTGAATTTTACCCAGCTATAAATTCATCACCCATTTGTTCATTCATTCAACATATACCTATCTTCTTATAAAACTATGGTTAACATTTGGAAAATGTTTCAGGATGACTTTGAAAAGCAGATCAGTGTGGGTTTTGACCTTGTACTTCTGATTTCCCTTTAGAGCCCACTACTTTAAGATTCCCACTGAGAATCTCAGATAAAAGAATTATAGCCATATATACCACCTAGTACCTTTTTTTTTTTTTCTAGTGATTGAAATTTAGATTAAAAACTGACCGATAAATAAATAAATAAATATGGGTTTGTTATGCAGTGGTATTTTTCTGTATTTTTTGCTAAGCTCAAACATTTGTTCATTAAGAGGAATGATACAATCCAGCCTAGTATTATTATTTCATATTGGCCTACTAGATCTGAGCTGTCTGATAGGTAAGCCATTAGCCAAATGCTGCTATGCACTTGAAATGTGGCTAGTATAAGATGGGCTATAAGTGTAAAACACGCACCAAGTTTTTGCAACTTGGCACACAAAAAAATGTAAAATATCTTATTAATAATTTTTATGTTGAGTGCATATCAAAATAATAGTAATGTTTTAGAAATATTTAGTTAAATGAAATATTAATTTTTTTAATGTGGCTACTAGAAATTTAAAAATTAAACACGTAGCTGACATTATATTTTTATTGGACAGCACTGTTCTGGATTAAACAGTCCTGCAAATAGTTACATAGATGAGTAGGCCTATGAAAATTCTATTTGCCGGATTTCCTTTGAATCTGTCCACAGCAGACATGTCATATTTATTGGGCTCCGCTTCTGTCCTCCCCACACTCCTACCCCAGCCATCTCCCGTATTGTTAGGTAGGAAAACAAGCGTCTACTTGAAGTAAATGCAAATGTGTACTTGCTGCACACCAAACAGCAAAAACACGGAGAACCAGCTGTTTCTACATTGTGAAAAGGCTCACTGATTCATTTCTAATTGGCTCATGCTTGCTGTGTCTTGCCAGATCTGTCTTTGGCCCAAAGTTCTCGAGGTCTGTGATAATCCATAAGGATGATCCAATCTGCTTAGGGCCATCACATTTCACTGAACTTTGTGAATCTTGGGCAAGTTACAGCAATCTACATAATCTTGGTAATAAAAATTTGAGACACTACAGAAGAGAATCTTTCTTTTTTGGGATGCAAAATGTCATGTTTATTCCAACTGCCTTCACCTGATGAAGTGACTAGTTGGATCCGTCAGTACTTTTTATGCAGATCAGTTGTGGACGTGGTCTCCACCTCTGCTTCTGACTACAGCACCAGACATCTTAGGCTAACCTCAGTGACTTCAGTCTTAAAAAGGAAGAATGGAAAACCTTTGGTGAATACCTTCTATATACAAGACATCAAACTCTACTTATACACATTTTCTCAATTCATCCTTATTCCAAGCTCATGAGAATGTTTTGCAATATTCCCGTTTTATAGCCAAAAACCAACTAAGAATCAAACAGAAAAACTAAACGTCAGTAAAGCCTCAGCTTTCTCGGAGTTCATGCATGATTTTTCATGTTACCACATTGTTAGAGATGTATTTCTTGTTTTATTAATTATTTACACCAATAAATTTACTTGAGTCTTTTTTTTTTTTTTGTCTGCTGTTTGCATTTATTCCCCAAGTATGCTTAAAAAAAATTAGGGTGGAATAAATCTAATTTTATTACTTTATACTGTTTCATAATGACTTTTTAAAAATAACATTACTAATAATTAGATGTAAACTCCATGGATTGACTTTTACTTATCTCAAACAGTTTGTCGTATGTAAACTGTTCCAATTCTCCTTTAAAAATAATGGCTAGCAGATAAATATGGTTTTTAACTGTATAGCAGGAATAGTTTTCAACACTTTATATCCTCTCATTTAATTGTGTATCTACCCCAATGGTATAGATGCTATTACTATTTCTATTTTACAAATAAGGAAACTGAGCCAAGACAGGTTAATGAACACTATGTAGAAAAGAAGAACCAGGATTTAAGCTCAGCACACTGGCTCCAGAGTCTGTACACTAAACCTCTATGCTCTTCTGCCTCTTCTTTTAATTAATGGGCTGCCCACTGCATGTATTTCTGTTTTCAGCAATATATGCATCTAAAGCTAGCCTCTGTTTTCCAGGGAGAATAACAGGAACTATCAGAGAGACACTGTGGAAGAATAACTGAGTTTAAGTAGTGATGTTTCAAAACAAGCATCTATAGTTTGCAAATTATGTGTATATCCTTTATTATAGGTATCCAATCAGAATTCAAATTCAATTTGAATTTACCTTATCTTGAGCTAAACTAAAGATAAAATTAGTGAGAGATTCTTGGGCATTGCCAGTGGTTGGTATTTCCCTCTTTCTCTGGGTTGGTGATCTTTCAGACCAACAGGCAGAACTGAATATATTAGAGGAAAGTGAGAATCGTCAGATCCCAGTCCCTGCCATGTCTGAATATGCCAGTGACAGTGATGTGACAAGAGTCTCATCCAAACCTTGAGAAGATCTTTGGATACTAATGTTGCAAAGACCCCCAAAAGAAGGAAAATAACAGGGTATTCTGAGTGCAAATAGGACACGGAGAACTCTGAAGCAGAAATGGGTAAACAGGATTTTCAGCCCTTTTGAAGGACTTTTTGAAGGACACCTTCTGTACCAGATTTGCAGAAGCATCTTGCATTCTTTCATTAGAAAGCTCAGCCCTTTGGACCAGTTCTTCTAATTCCTTTGCCATAATCAAGATTCAAAGTGTGCATCAGTTCAGCTCTATCCTGGAGCAGAAATTTACCTGTACTTTTATAAAACATAGCTCAAGCTTATCGGTGGCATTGAGAACTTTGTTTTCAAAATGTGGCATCAATTGCATGGAAAAAATGATCTTTCATTTTTTTTTTAATCTAATTCTGGGAATAATTTCCTATGTATTTTCTCTCATTGTTCCGAGAATATGTGGAAAAAGATGCAGAATTTAACAGGTGAAAAGATTTAATGTATAGTCTTTTTACTTTTTTTTTTAATTGTAATTTAGATGAAGTTTTACAGAACAAACTCGTTTCTCATTAAACAGTTAGTACATACATTGTTCTATGACATCGGTTTCCTTACTGTTTTTATACTTTGAAATGCTTTAGCATTATAGCTTCTTGTGATTTAAAAGTGTGAAGTATAAGATCTTAATGCAAATGTAATAGCCCTTTCATTTGGCTTGCTTTCTATTGTGAATGTGTGTTTGAAGACAGTAAAGGCAAGACAACTTAAAGTATATATTACTGTGAAATTTGGTTGGTTATATTGATAAGATCAGTAGTTCTCTTATCTGAGATTCCCAGTGGGAATCCTAAAGTAGTGGGCTCTAAAGGGAAATCAGAAGTACAAGGTCAAAACCCACACTGATCTTTTTTTCAAAGTCATCCTGAAACGCTTTCCAAATGTTAACCATAGTTTTATAAGTTTTTTAAGGTCTGCATAAAATACCCTCGATGAGGCAAACTATCCTTCATGTTTTTGTAACACATACTGATTTTGCTCTGCTCCATGTGTTAAAGTTCTTGTTTCAGGTATTCTCCTTTATTCAGCATCAGTCTGCACTGAGCACCTTTGGGAGGTTACTTTGAGTTGGAATGGACTCTACGGCAACAGGTTTTTTTTTTTTTTTGGTATTACCAGGCAGCCCAAATATCTCCGCCTTTATCCATCTTCAAAAGAAGACAGTAAAACAAGTTTAATTAAACAAGACCAGTAAGAAAGCATTCAGTCAGTAGAAGTGAATGTGCTTTACCGTCATTCTGTTACATTCTAAAACTTTAAAACGTTTGCCCAAACAAGCAAACACATGAACAAAACTCAGCAGCAAAATTATTGTATTTTCTCTCTTTTCCTTCTCTCCTGAAGATTTCTATGTGACTTCTTTGTTTTAAACCTTCCAAAGTCTGCCATTGCACTTTGAAGAAATCTAATCCTTTACAATGACTTGCAAGACACTATAATCTGGCCTTTGCCTACTTCTTAGAACTTAGCTCTTGCAGTTCTCCCCATTGTTTACTATGTTCAACTACACGGGACTACTTTCTGTTCCCTAAACGTGCTGAGCTTTTTCCTGATTCAGGGTCTTGGCATTTGTTCTTCCCTCTGTCTGGAATATTCTCCTCCTGGATCTTCTCATGGCTTGGTTTTTCTTACCATTTAGGTTTCAGCTCACATATTACTTTCTCAGAGAAGGTTTATCTCACCATTCAATCTAAAGTAACTGCCACCCCTCCCTCCATCACTTTAAAAAAACATTTGCCATTGAGTCCATTCCAATTCATGGTGACCCCATGTGTGTTAGAGTAGAACTGTGCTCCATTATTAATGCCTGATTTTTTTTTTCAGAAGTAGATCTCCAGGCCTTTCTTCCAAGGTGCCTCTGGGGGGACTCAAACTGCCAACTTTCTGCTTGGAAGCCAAGTGTGTTAACCATTTACACCATTCAGGACTCCTCTATCACTTCACCCATTTAAAAATTTATTTCCCTCTCTTTGACCACCTTTCTCCACACTAGATTTTATATTTCATGAGATCAAGGGCCTTCTCATTTATGTTTATCCTTGCATTTCCAGTCTCTAGAAGACTTCCAGGCATATAGTAAGTGCTCAATGAATGCTTATTAAATGAATGAGTGGATGGATGGAGAGAGTAGTCACAAAACAGCTCGTACTTTATGTAGTGGCTACTTGGATCATCTTTGCATTGGGGCAGGATTTGTGCATAGGTTATAAAATAGCTTTTGTCAAAGAAGAGTATAAAAGAAAAATGAACTTTGAAAGGAGTACCTTATGTGAATGAAGAGCTGACAAGAGTCTTCTTGAAGAAATAAAAATTCACCAAATGGTTGAAAGAGCAAAAAGGAGACTTAACACAAGGTGTCTGGAAGTGCCTCTGAAAATTAAAGATGAAATGAAAATTGGGCTAATTGCATGAAAGATTTTCTTTGTTGGACTGTAATCATTATTTGGAATCACCTGTGCCCTGAATCTATATTACTAGATTTCAGGAAGAGAAAGACAATTACTTGGGCACAAATACATTTTCTTCCTTTCTTACTGCAGAGCCCAGTGCTTTTGGTTTGATAAATTGCCTAAACTACCTGGCTGGCTTGAAGGGAAAGTTATGTTTTTACATTTATATTAAACAAAAAAAAACCTGTGCTTTAAAAATAAATCATCACATCTGATGGTATTGCCTCTCTTTCATTTGTTTGCCATCAAGTGTGAGTTAAAGGTTACGTGCAGAACAATCCCAGGTGTTCAATTTACACTTCCAGGTAGCAATAAAGCCCTGTAACCAATAACCATCACAAAAGAAGAAGCTGTCAGAGACCAAATTCATTGCTCCTGTTCCCAGAGTCCTTTTGTTTTTAGAAGACACTGAAATATATTCTCTTATCGTTGCCCATGAGAATTTCAAAGGTGTCCTTTGACCTATCTTTTGGCACTATACAATAAATATAGGAAAAAAACATCTCCTTAAGATCACATTTTGGAGGAAAAGGAGTGGGCACATATAAATTATAATGAAAGACAATAGCTGTATCATCTTAGTGTTTTTAATGTTTGGTGCAAGGCATGGAGGACGGCCAAGGAGGACTCAGCACAATTTTTTATGGGCAAAGTTTTCTCACTACAAACCTTCCCTGGAAAAAGAATATATGGAAGAATATAAACGGAGATGTGTGTTAGCTTTGTCTTTGGCCAGCCTAACTCACTCTGCCACTCCTGGCTTGAGACTTAGTGCCTCTCAGGGCCTGTTATTACAATATTCATGGAAGCTCATGATAGATTTTTCCTAGCCTTTTCACTTTTCCTGGTCTTTCCAAGTGACTACAATAATAAATATTCAACTTCTCAGCTGGGTGACTTTTAAAAATATTTAGTTTTTCTGGACCTGAATATTCTCATCTGTAAAACATTGCTACTGAAGGCATTATCCAAGATCCTCTAAAATATATGAACAAAGTAATCAATCTACTTCTACACATACAGAAACTCTGCCTGATGAGATCTTAATGATAGTAATCTATGTAACCTATATTTTATAATTTCTATCTTTTTTGTATAACATTTTAAACAATCTTTACTAAATTAGATAGGATAAAAAAAATTATAAATGTAGTAAGTTTTCTATCTTGAACCCAAACTGGTATTTCAGTATGGCAAACAGGTGGGAAGGGGACCACCATTGGGCCATCCCGTTATATTAATTGAGGAAGTGAGGTGGTCTCTGGGAAAGAACTGACCCCAAGGAAATGCATCAAGAAAATGAACTTTTTTTGTGGAACAAAACTTTCAGCATCAGAAGAGAGAACCTATTCTGAAGACAGTTTATAAATTTCTGTTTGAATCCATTCCTACTTCATGGACACATATTTTTGTGTTAAGAATAAAAAACACTGTAATGAAAAATAGGCATGTTTCATTAACATATGTAACTTTGGGGGCACAAGGCCCTTCACTTTGACCTCCTCTAGCAAAGTGTAACAAAGAGGGTGGTATTACTCCCTTTCCCCTTTTCCTCAGATTAGTGGTGCAGGAGTAGGCTGTGAGGACTCCATGCATTGGTCATATTTTCTAGCAAGAGGTGGCAGAAAAGGATTAACACCAACTATGTGTGGATTTCCTCACTAGCATATATAAAAATTTCCTTAAATTCCTCAAATACTTGATGATGGCAGAGGGAAACTTTTCAAGGAACTGAAGTTCTACCTTGGCGGGTTGTCTCAGAGTCAGTGAAATTTCAGTGATTATAATTAATCAGATCCCATTAGAACCTTGTGGAAGCTCAGGCTACTAATATATACATGAAGCTCATTTGCCAAAAAGCTAAAGCTATGAATATAATGCAGTAAGATATTTTTGTTCAAAGCTTATCCATGGATAATTCATATGTTTGAAGAAAGTTTTTAGATTCATGTCATTTTTAAATCTTACATTTTTAACCAGCAGAAGTTTATGCTCAGTCATTTTAACAGTAATTGTGTAAACCATTGTGCAGAGTGATATGGCATCTAAAATATATGAAGAACACTTATGAAATATACATTAGAGCAGATGGCCATGAAGACAGCCAATTGGACAAAATAATAAACAATACAAATTAAGAAATCCATAGCTAAATGAAGAAGATTGAGGGTACTTAAAGGGACATAAAGACCTAGGGACCTTTTCAAACAAAGGATTAGCATGTTTGTGCTGTGGCATGCTCTCCAGCCCAATGTGTAGTTAATGAAAAGACAGTGATGTGTAGAACAGATGAAAAGACTCCATTAGAATGCTATCTTCAATAACCCAAATCCCTTTATTCAACATACAGGGACAGAGTGTCATAAATTCTTATGTAATTTGGTCTGGATATTCCTCTCCTTCATTCTGCTGTATGCATTCGTATCCCATTAACTTTTAAAAGGACTTTCATGCATAGACGATAATAGGCACATTTAGTGTGCACAGTGACTTAGTGTACTTTATAGTCTTCAACTCTGAAAAGCACTGCTTTACAGAATGTTAATTCGCAAGAGCTTTGACCTTAGCAGGTACTCTTCAATCAGTATTTATAAAATGAATGAAAGAAATTATGTGGGGAGAAAAATAAACTATTTTTCCATAGATTTCAAAGTATTTTGCACTAATATTGTAAGGGTTTTCTGCTAAATCCTATCTATTTTTTTAAGATTCATCTCATATTAACATTTATGGTAGTCTTAGTCATCTAGTGCTGCTATAACAGAAATACCATGGTGGATGGCTTTAACAAAGAAAAGTTTACTGTCTCACCGTCCAATAGGCTAGAAATCTGAATTCAGGGCGCTGGCTCCAGGGGAAGGCTTCCTTTCTCTGTTGGCTCTGGAGGAAGGTCCTTGTCATCAGTCTTTCCTTAGTCTGGGAGCATCTCAGTGCAGGAACCTCAGGTCCAAAGGAAGTGCTCTGCTCCCAGCGCTGTTTTTTTGGTGTTATGAGGTCCCCATGTCTCTCTGCTTGCTTCTCTCTTTTACATCTCAAAAGAGATTAGCTTAAGACACTTTCTAATCTTGTAGATCTCATCAATATAACTACCACTAATCCATTTCATTACATCATAGTGATAGGATTTAACAACACATAGGGAAATCACATCAGATGACAAAATGGTAGGCAATCATACAATGCTGGGAATCATGATCTAGCCAAGTTGACAGATATTTTGGGGTGATACAATTCAGTCCATGACCATGGTCATCATCTATTCATTCACTCATTTATTAATTCATTCAAGTAGTCAACATACTTGTGGGTTGCTAGTTGTTTATTAGATACTAATTAATAAAACATGGTCTTAATCCTTGAAGGATTCACCATTTAGATGGGCAACAGAACATGTAAATAACTTATACAGTACAATGAGAGAAGTTATGTGTATTGTACATATAATAAAAATATGTACACATTCTAAGTGAGCATAAAAGAAGAAATTCTATCTCTGCTCGATAGGGGTGGAAAGGAAGAAATTTTATGAAAGGAGTCAGAGAAAATGACTTCTGAGCTGAATCTAAAGCAGAGATTGGCAAACTATGGGCTGCAGGCCGAATCTGACCCCCCACCTGTGTTTGTAAATAAAGTTTCATAAGAACACAGCCATACCCATTTGTTTAACACAAATCTAAGGCTACTTTCATGCTAAAAAACAGCAGAGTTTCATGCAACAGTGATGGTACAATCAGCAAAGCTTAAATACTATCTGGCCATTTTCAGAAAAAGTTTGCCATTATTTGGTCTAAAAAATGGTCAGTTTCCAGGGGGCAGGGTTGGAGAAGGTAGCATGTTCAGAGGCTTGGACACACGATGAGAGAACATGACATATTTAGGGAAGCAAAAGTTGTATGATCTGAATAAAGATTAAATATTCAAAAGAAAGCAAGATATCAATTTGATTAAAGTGGAGACTTCATAAAGGAATCACAAACATAAAGATGGAAAGGTGGTATGCACCAGAATTGTAGAAGACTTATATTTGGTGATGTTTTCTAAACTCTTTATGAGGAACTCAGTATTAAAACCTTTGGGAAATGCTTAAAGCTCTCCAACTCAGCTTTTAGGGTATAGTTAGAAGGGAGGAACTTTCTGTTCAGGAGAAGGGAGCAATAGAGGCATACATTTTCGTCTTTGGCTCATCTTTGGGATAATGCATTTTTCAGAATGTGTTGCAGCAGGTATGGTAAGATAAGCCTGGAGTTGCCTGATAATATGGGAAGCATCTCTGGTCAAGGGAAATTCATGCCAGAACCAAGGTCTAGCCTAGCGTAAGAAAGCAACATCTAGGCCACTAAAATTTGTCTAATCTGGGCAAAAGCAGTCCATGAAATTTAAAAGTGAGCCAGTTTAGTACCCTATGAAGGCTTGGGGTCCAAAGCCATGGGATATAAGACTTGGAGGTCCTAAATCTATAGTTACTTTTTATGCTGGAGATATAACAGTGACGTGAGGCTTGGAGGTATGTGAACTTCCCAAATTCCCAGACAACAGTGCCTGACTTTAGCAGAGTGGATACAAAACCAATGAGTACATCAGAATCAACTGGAGGGCTTCTAAAAAGTATACATTCCTGGGCTACATGTTAGACCTGATTTAAAAAATTTGGGCATAGATCCCTGAAATGTTTAAAATTAAAAAATATCTTAAATTATTATTCAGCCATCTTGATGTAGCCTTTGGGCACCACTGCTCCTTGAAACAAAATACACTCCTGTATTTTGTACTCAGTGATCATCATTTAAATATTCCTAAAACTGTAGAAAGAAATCATTATCTTCTCTTTTAACTTACCATTTTTTCTTAGTCTTTTTTTTTTCTCTTCACTCTAAAATACCTAGTTCTTTTTCAAATAAATCTCAAACAGGATTGTTTTCAAATCTCTTCCAACTTGCTATATTACCTTTGAACATCACTGCAGTGCGATTAATCTCTTTTGTGTGGCCTTTCTAGTCATGATCTTGTAACTCCCACTCAGGCGGTTGGGTGGCATTGTGCAGATAGGGTAATTGTAGCCCGCCAAGGGGATTGGTCAGTTTTGCCATCCTGCTGGGCTTGAGGTGAGCCATCCCTGAGGTGGGAGAGAGAAGATCCCACCACCACCAAGGAAGAACAGCCAGAAGCCAGTACATCCTTTGGACCCAGGATGCCTGTCCTGAGAAACTCCTGGAACCAGGAGACAGAGAGAGACAGCCCTAATACTGAAGGCAGCAAGAAGCAGTGGCAGAGACCCAGCAGCAGAGACCTGGCAGCAGGAGACAGCGTGGTGGTGAGCTGCAATTAATTACTTTTGTATGTGGCCTTTCTAGCCATGGCCTTGTAACTCTCACCCAGGTGATTGAGCTGGACTGTGTGATAGGCAGTTGTGGCCCACCAAGGGGATTGGTCAGTTTTGCCTTAAAAGAGAGCCAATTCCAGAGCACAGAGAGGAGCTCAACACCAAGGAAGGAGACACTTGCAGCAGCGATGCGGCAGCAGAGACCTGGTAGCAAGAGAAAGCACAGTGGGCTTCCTGGCCCATGGAGAGAGAAAGCTGAGTGCCTTTGGGCAGAGGGCTAGGGCCAGGGAGAGGTGTACCTGCAAGCACAGGTAGGGAGAGGCTGTCCTGATGGAAGAACTGTATCTTGAGTGTTCCTCAGCCTGAATTGTGGCTGTTACTTCTCTATAAACCCCATAATCATGAGTATCATCTGTGAGTTCTGTGTGACCATTGCAATGAACTATCGAAGCCAGCAGAGAAATAGAGTGTGCCACTGCGGAGGGAAAGTTGGTGTCAGAATTGGTAAAGATGGCGGCGAGAGGAGGCATGTCTGACCTCTGTCTCATAGGAATCAGCCTTGGGCTGTTGATCTTGATTCTCCCTCCCCATTGCGAAGTTAGAGGAGGTCAGACACTGCTACCATGCCATTTTTACACATACTTGTAACATGTCTTTATAATACTAGTTCTGAGAGGTTTGTCTTTAAAAAGGATTTCTGTGGTCTGATTCATCTGTGAAAGCCTGAAAACTAACCCTCTTAGAGCTTCACAATGCATGTTAGCATAGAATATTTTTCAAAGGACCCTGGATTAAAGAAAACCGCTTACCTTTATTTAATCTAGTATTTTGCCTACTTACTTGATGACAGTAGTTTCATTTTCTGTAATATCTATTAATACCTGTTTAACCTGTGTTGGGAAGTGCTGCTGTATGTTGACAACAAACAGTAACCAGTTGCTGTGGCGTCGATTCTGATTTATGGGATCCCGTGGTGTCAGAGTAAACTGTACCATAGAGTTTTTAATGGCTGATTTTTTGGAAGTAGTTGGCCAGGCTTTTCATCTGAGATGCCTCTGGGTGGACACTAACTCCAATGTTTAGGTAGCAGCTGAGCGCTTTAAGTGCTTGCAGCACCCACGTTGCCCATAATTGTCTTTAAATGTTGGGCATAGGAAAAAAATGCAGGTTGCCAAATGCCACCTCATCTGTGCTGAGTTCAGGCCTTCTGTATCTTCCAAAGATGTTAACACTGTGTTCTTTTTCTTCTGAAACGTTCTTCTTAATATAGACCATGATGGCATCAGCGTTTTTTAGTATTTGCACTGTACTGCTGATTCATTGAAATTCTGGCCAGGTACTAAAATTAGGTCATCCTCAGTCTTTCCTCTTGATTAAAATAAATAAATAAATACGTAAATAATTATTAAACTATATAGATTCCTATTAAGATTTGATTGGTTTCACCCCAGAATTCTTTTTCCTGGAAATATTGTAATTTAAAATCTTGACATTCCTTTCAGGTACATGTCATATGAAAGATGGGTAAATATGATTTTTATGCTTTAATCTTAGTCTAGGTCTCAATTTTAAGTCGTGGTTTATGGCTGGACATTCACTTCTGTTACACGTGGATTTGTTATAATACTTTGGATACAGTTGCTCAATTAGCTGCATCTCCACTTAACTAGAAATACTTGGTCCTCATTTCTCTACCTTTTCACAAGTATTAAAAAAAAAAAAAACCTCTTGCTGCCAGTCAATTCTGACGACCCTACAGGACAGAGCAGAACTGCCCCATAGGGTTTCCAAGGAGCACCTGGTAGATTCAAACTGCTGACCTTTTGGTTAGGAGCCATAGCTCTTAACCACTACACCACCAGGGTTTCCATTTACAAGTATAGGATGGAAGATTTCCTCAGTGTCTGGCTGAGATTGACGGAGTGTCTTTTTCTCTATTACATCCCCTGTTAGCCCAGCACTTCGCTCTTCATCCCTTGTCGATATTACCGGCAAAGTTTCCAGGGATTAATTTTGGGCTAGGAGAAGCAATTACAATTTGTCTTATTTTATGACTGCATTATGTTTGGTGTCTATGATGATGTAAGATGATGTGGAGAGAATTTTTAATTTATACTTTTTACACTGAAGTTGTGAACTATGTTGATTTTACAGAGGGACAACAGGCACAGTGCTTACTGAAATAAAAAGTGTGGATGTATGCTGCTGTTTAGAGTCCATCTTGTGTGAGATATGTATGTGAAACCACTTACTAAACTAGAAGTCACTATATAGTTTTTAGACATTATTATACTTAATTTCAAATAACTATAGAATTGAAAATCCTTCTCTAATGTATAGAGTAGATGCCAAAAAGGTGGAGGACAATGTTTACTTCTGATGAAACCTATCTCTCCGTAGACATAGTACAAAACAGGAAGTATCATTGCAATTCTTCCTGGAGCAGAGTTTTAGCTGCGACTCGGAATGGGGAACAGGATAAAATATTAGTTTTTTTTTTTTTTGCAATTAAAGAAACCTCTTGGTTTCTGTGCTTTCGTATTGTACTCAGTTCTAGCTGATTGTGACCTCAAACTTTTCTACTTAGGCTAAAAATAGCCATCGATGGTTACTGTTGACCATTCAATGCATTTCAGAAAGAAACCAATGACCGACCCTTAAAAGAGATTATGTGCACGTTATTATCAAATACAGAAGTTACCTTTCCACTCCCCTCAATTGTCTTACATTATTGATGAGTGAATATGAGGAGGAAAAGAATGATGATGAAAAATGTTGTTTAAGTCAAAGAAAAATCCATTTAAACTTATTTATACAGGAGTAAATCATAGGCTTTCATGCTGAGACAGAACCTATCTATATATCAGCTTAAACTACAATCCATATGAAAAATGGAATGGCCCTTGAGGACTTCAAATAAAAGTCATCTTCCTATAAGGTGATTTCTTATAATCTTTTCATAAGCCCCATCCCTTGGCATTACTACGGGTGTTTCTTTTAGAAGGAGTAGGATTTTAAAACAGAAGTGTTACTCTGAGAATCTATTTGTATCTGCTGAGTTAAAAAGTTATACCCTGATTACAGAACTGGACATAAATCTCCATTATTGGAATTAATGATGGTCATATTATCAAATATGGCAGTTTTTTAGAGGTGGAATTCTGGTAATGTTTTCAGCAATGTTTTGTGAGATGTTTCACTGACACTGGGTAATTTGGAGCTAGAAGGAGAAGGAGCAGAACAGTTGAAAGTCTGAGGAGTAATGAATGTCTTCGACTGCCTTGCCTATACATAGAAGCAGTAACTCTGTTTTCATGTACTGGAGGCAGTATTTTCCTCCCAGTGCTCCTGACGAATAACATGCTAAAGGATACATAAATACATCTTTGCCTTCATGCAGCTAGAATCTAGCCATGCAGAGGAAGACACACAGCTTAAGAATAATTTATCAAAATATGATTATTACTCTAACTATAAAGAAAACCAATCTCAGTGGCCAACCTTCTGGGTTAGCAGCTGAGCACTTAACCGTTGCACTACCAGGGCTCCTTTCGATTAAAACAGATACAGTAATCCCAAGTATTTCAGGTGATTTTTTTCTCAGGGGAGTATGTTCATGGTAGATTAGATGTTGCAACCAGCAGATGGATTGGCTTGATCTCGACGATTGCATAAGTGACTAATTTGATACTGATTTATAAAGGAGCACTATCATATTGCAGGCGTCCCTGGGTGGCACAATCAGTTAAGTGCTGGGCTATCAACCAAGAGACTGCAGGTTTGAACCCACACAAAGGTATTTAAGAAGAAAAGCCTGGCAATCTGTCTGAAAGGTCACAGCCATGAAAATCCTGTGGAACACAGTTCTACTCTAACACACGTGGAATTGCTGTGAGTCAGAATCATCTCACAGCAATTGGTTTGATTTTTTGGTTTATCATATTGCAAGGATGATTTTTCATTAAGTTGAAATACAAAATGGGTTAAGATAAAATATAATAATGGATAGTACCTTGCTCTACTATTAGCAAGGAGGCTAAGAAAATAATATCTAAGAAAAATCTCGAATTGAATGACTTACCTTTTAGAGATTGAAAACAGATTGCAAATAGGAAAACAGATTGCAAATATAAAATTACACGAGAGCAAAAAAAAAAAAATAGTGTTGTTGGGAATGGCGAATGTGATAATGTTATAAAAAGGAGCAGTTCTGATTTATTCTGTAACCACAATGCTAGGACCTTCCTTAAAGTGGAGATAGTTCTTGAATCAGAGGCGGAAGGAATGTTAAGGTAGTTGTTTCATAAAAGATTATTGTTCAAAGAATAAAGGGAATCAAAAGGTCATAAAGTCTAGTTTGTGAAGAACAGAACTTTTAAAGCATTTCTAGGAGAAGAGCCTATTTGTTTTCTGTTCTTCACATAAAAAAAATAGATATGTCCAAATTTAAATCAATTTTGTCAGTTCCTTTTACAAAGGGAAAATTTGCTATATGAAATAATAAAACAAACAAGATTTTGGAATAAAAACTGTAGTCGTTTCAGAGAGTAAAGTATTTTCAATTAACTTTGCTATGATACGTATTTGAATAAAATAAACATGCTAATACAAATAGGTTAATTTCATCAGTATACACTGTTTTGACTCAGCCATAATCTCTGATAACTTCTTGTGTATCCAGCTAAGCACGTTGAGGACAGTGATTGCGTATGATTTTGTATTATTAAAGATTTATAGCATAGGCTAAAGACTGTTTACTAGGCATAGAGGTGGCATCCAATAGATACTTGGCTGGCAGACTGATTCATTAAGAAGAGAATTGTAAAATTCCTCTTTAGCACTGTTATTATTCTATTAATTTGTGTTGTTGTATTTGGAAGTAATGAAATGGCATTTCTTTTTAAAAAATTAAGTTTTGTTTTTCAATAATTCATCTTAGCTTTCTCTACTTTTGATTAGAATCAATTTTGTTTTCTTCTATGCTCGGGTGAGAAGAATATGAACACAATTTAGAGAATCGTAATATTTGGAATAGCTCAAACATGATTTTTTTTTTGGCTTTGTTTCTGTTTGAGGATAGATTACACAGATGCTGTGGACCCACACATACACATTATTTTTAAAAAATCATTCCTTCACTTTTTATTCAGTCATTCAGTTATCAGCCATTTACTTAGGACTTCTACATGCCAGGCATGCAATAAATATGAAATTCTTCAAGTATTGGGTTAATTCAGAACTTTTTTTTTTTAAAATAATATTTTATTGTGTTTTTGATGAAGATTTATGTAGCAGTTTGGTTCCCATTCTACAATTTCCACGCAAATTGTTTACTGGCATTGGTTATACTCTTCACAATGCATGAACATTATCAATACTTCCCTTCTGGTTGTTCCATTTCCATCAATCTAATTTACCTGTCCCCTTACGTTCTCATTTTTGTTTTAAAGTAATTGTTGACTATTTGTTCTCATATAGATGATTTTTTAAAGCAGCACAGTACTCATGAGTGATATTTATTTTATGAACCAATCTGTTATTTAGCTATAAGGCAACTTCAGGGGCTAGTTTTGGTTCAAAGTTTGAAGAGTATCTCAGGGCAGTAGTCTCAGGGAGTCCTCCAGTCTCAAGAATCCAGAACTTCTACAGAAGAACTTGTGCTCCTAAGAGAACTAAAACTTCAGAGAGAAGTCTGTGTAACCCAGAAGCAAGAGTTGAAGAAACTGTGTCAAAGCAGGAATCTGATGGGCGTGAAGCTCACTTCTGAAGTTTTTTAGTCACCATACAGTCTAGCTTCCAGATCATCATGCACTGTGTTTCTTTTGCCTGAAATGATCATTTTCCTCCTTCTCCAGACTAACTCTATCTCATCCTTAAGGTGACAACTGATGTTTCACAGGGAAGCCTTCCTTGACTCCCTAGCCTGGCCTAGAGCAAATATGTGGGAAATGCCAACAAAGCACAAGCAAGAAATAAATCTTCATTGTGTTAAGTCCTTGAGATTTCAGAATTAATTTGTTATTACAGCAGAACCTAGCAAAAAAAAAAACATCAAACAGTAATTAGAAATGTGATAATTCTTTTCTTTTTTACTACAATTATCACATTTCTAATTCTAATTATCACATTTGAAGTCTATTTTTCTTGCTCACTTTCTTTTTTTTTAAAGACCATATTAATCAGGATAGGCTAGGTTCTGCTGCAGTGACAAATAATTCTGAAATCTCAGGGACTTAACACAACAAAGGTTTATCTCTTGCTTACGCTTTGTTTTTAGTGCAGGACAGAAGTACATTCAGCTTTACACAGTTTTCAGGGACTCAGGATGATTGAGATAGGCTCCATCATCTTGGAGCTCTACCTTCTAGAATAAGTGGTTTTTCTTTTCTCCCTCTTCTTATTTTGTTTTTTTCTTTTTCACTACCAGTCAGGGAAAAAGAGACAGGAGACTCATTAAGACTTTCTTGCTATCCATTGGCCAGAACTACACCCAATCTTCGCTTACCAACATGGTTATGGTCCAGGACCAGGTAGTTATGCAAAAATTGGCATTAAGTGAAAATGGAGGATGACCACATCATTACATAACTGCCAAATTATATCATTACATAAGTGCCAATCTGCTGAGACTCATGGCCCAACCAAGTTGACATATAACCATCACAGCCAGTGTTACTCTCGCCTCATACCTTGGCATTTGTTACTGCCAGATGTATATAATTAACGTGCAAAATAGTTGGACAGTAGATTTTTTACTATTGTCATAAATGCAAAATGTCAGATAACAAAATAGTCAATAAGTGAGGAGTAGGTGCAGTCACATTGTCCTGCCCAACTGGAATGGGACTGAGAAATACAGTTTTCCATGTACCCTGAAGGGAGGAGAACCTGAAATTGATGGACAAAGGTAATTATCTTTGAATTGGATACATTAGAATAAACAATGGTTAGAAGGAAATGAAGCCTCAAATTAGAGCCAAAATTGAGAAAGAGCATTTAGCTATTCTAATTAGCTTTGGTTTAATTATGCCACACACCACTAAAAGGATTTACCACTGGGATTGCTAATCCATTTTCAATGATTATTGAGCAATTGTGAAAAGCAGAAGAAGGTTAAAAAAAGTTGAGAGGGGTAAGTGTAATCCATTTTCTAAACATTTACACTGTTTTTCATGGTTACCCTGCCACTATTTCCTGGACACTCTATTTTCATCCTTGGTGGGCAAGTTCCAACTCCTTGGTCCATTGTAATCACCAATTTTTCAGTGACACCTTTGCATTAGGTCTGAGACAAGGGAAATGAAGAAAATCGAGTAAAATAATTTTTAACAATTTAAAAGAAAGAATTGGGAGACATTCATGTAAAAAAAAAAAATACATGTTTTAATTTACAGAGTCCACTGTGTATGTAATTTGGCTAACAGAATAATGACAGCAATATTAGATTGCATTATTAGGAGATTTATTGGTCTGTCTATCAATCTATATTCCACTTTTCTACCAAACTCTCAACTTTTTGGTTAGCACCACTTGGGTTTCCATAACAAAGAAAGGTGTGACCAATTACAAGGTTCATGGACAAGATAAAAGTAAAGCTGGTTTCCTGAAAAAGCAAAACTTTCCCCAAAGCCACAGTTGGAAAACTGTTTTTTTTTTTGTATGTCTGTTTTCATAAAAACGAAATTGTGTTATATAGAGGTCAGTACCTGAAATAAATACGTTATTGAGTTTGTATGTCTAAACCCTTAAAGAGATGGATTGACACAGTGGCTGCAACAGTAAGCTCAAGCATAACAATGATTGTGAGGATGGCACAGGACTGGGCAGTATTTTCGTTCTGTTGTACATAGGGTCACTGTCTTAGGCTGGATTCTCTAGAGAAGGAAAGCTAGTAAACCATATCAATATATATATATATATATATAGATTTATATCAAGAAAATGGCTCATGCAATTGTAGAGGCTAGAATGTCTCAAGTCTGTGGGTTAGACTAGAGGGCTCTCCTGATTCACATAGCTGCAGGGACTGGTGAACCCAAGACCGGCAGGCCAGACAGCAGGGCTCTTGCTCACAGGCTGCAAAAATCGATGAATCCCAAGATTGGCGGACAAGATAGCAGGTAAGCTGCTTGCTTAAGTCCCAAGTACTGGAGGTGAGATGAACAGAAGCCAGCTTCAGGATACAGAATGAACAAAAGCCCTCAAGCCTTTCCAGAGAGTCTACTTATATTTGATACAGGCCACATACCCAAGGAAACTCCTTTTCAGTTGATTGACTACTCACAACAGATTCTATCATGGAGGTGATCACATCATCATATGACTGCCAAACTACGTCATAACTGCCAAGCCACTGAGAGTTATGGCCCAGCCAAGTTGACACACAACCTTAATCATCATAGTCGCTATGAGTTGGAACCCACTTGATGGCAAATAACAACGATAACAACACATCTTTTTCTTACTGTAACTCTTTGTTGGTCCGGCTTCATTAAAATATAATGAAGCCCACCAGAATATGTTCTTAATTTTTAGGTTGCATAACAATTACCTGGGGGAGATTCTGACTTGGCAGATCATTGGTGGGGTTCAGGCACCTGTGTTATTATGAAATAATTCAGTTGATTCAGATGTCCACGGTCCATAGATCATGATATGAGAAACAGTGACCTAGTGGAAGAGATGACAGTTCTCCATGTAGATTATTTACCTCAATTGAATCTTAGATAAGAACGGCTGGTATCTGTGATTCTTTTGTTGGGCAAGAATCAGAACTGCAGAAATTGTATCTTACCAATTCAAGAAGTAGGCATGCAATTTGAAATTCAGCTAAATAGGGGATATGATTGATTCTTATGAAAGTTAAAGAATCTACACAGAAAAATTCCCATAGAAAGCACTGATATGAAGAATTGCCCGAGGAATTTCACAGATATTAGAAGAGTTGTCTTAAAATGACAAATACCCACTGTCTTAGTCATCCAGTGCTGCCGTAACAGAAATACCTCAAGTGGATGGCTTTAACAAAGAGAAATTTATTTCCTCATGGTAAAGTAGGCTAAAAGTCCAAATTCAAGGTGTCAGCTCCAGGGGAAGGCTTTCTCTTTCTGTTGGCTCTGGAAGAAGGTCCTTGTCCTCAATCTTCCCATGGTCGAGGAGCTTCTCAGGCGCAGGGACCTTAGGTCCAAAGGACACGCTCTACTCCTGGTGCTGCTTTCTTGGTGGTATGAGGTCCCCAACTTTTGCCTGCTTCCCTTTCTGTTTATCTCTTGAGAGATAAAAGGTGGTGCAGGCCACACCCCAGGGAAATTCCCTTTACCTTGGATCAGGGAAGTGACCTTAGTAAGAGTGGTGTTACAATCCCACTCTAATTCTCTCAACATAAACTTACAATCGCAAAATGGAGGATGACCACAGAATACTGGAATCATAGCCTAACCAAGTTGATACACACATTTTTGGGGGCACATAATTCAATCCATGACACCGACCGCTCAACCATTTAAAAATTAATACACTAATTAGTTTTAAGTTTTATTTTGGATGAGTTAGGAAATTTAGTTATCTTTTATTTATTCGGTGACATGGTTATATTGTGCAAGAGGTAGATGGATTCATATCTTTTTTTAACTGTAGTTCAAAGTAATGTGTTTCATAATAGAAAAATAAGTCCTGTGTTTTGAAGATTTTAAGTTCTTTAGCTGACATAGCAGTACATGGCAGGAGGTAGGTACTAAATTTCTTAGAATTTGTGTTATTGATTTCCCTTGACAGGGTGCTTGAACAAACCTCAAAAGAAGGTATCAGTTACCTTCTCACAACACAGTCAGGGTTAAGAATCATAGAATAAGATGAAAAGAGAGTGCTTTGCAGAAAAAATTCTTTTGAAAGAAATTCTTAAAAGAGATACAAAAAAGTAGATTTCCTAGATAGCTGTAATTTCTTTGAATTTTATATATAAACATGAATACAAATAACCTCAAATCCAAGTTAAGTTTTTAAGGTTTCTTCAAGTGTACTACTAATGGTGCCTTTTTTAAAAGTTACTCTTTTATGAAATATGTTAGGCATAGCACACTAGAATTAGTCTGTTAAACATGGGAAAATTGTTTTCTTTAACATAAATGTACTGCTGAAATTTTGGTATTCTTGTGCATTGTAAATGTTTGACATGGAATCCAAAGTGGAAAATCTTGTTTTATGAAAAGAGTGATTGATAGCTTTTGTACATAGAAACAATCTTAGACACAGACCGAATCTTCTTCCTCTCATGACTTCTCTGTTCGTTATTAAGGACATATAAACACACCACCCCTACTACCACCATCCCCACCACCAACACCACCGCCATGCCTCAAGGCACAAGTTCTCCTTACGATATTTCTTCCAGGTTTTATGTACCTGTTACTTATAAGTTTCTGGACATAGTAGTCTTACTCCTTTGCAATTAACTCCATTCACTTGTGCATTTTTAATTGTTGAAAAGTTCGTTAGCCGAAACTTGCCTTCCTATGATTTTCCTCTTTACCCGCTCGTATGACACAATTTTTTTTTTTTATGACACAATAGGTTTAGACATGCAACTACTGCTGTCGCTTCAAATGTTTGAAGACGTCTATCTTACTCTTTGAAGTCTTATCTCCTCCAGGTAAAGTGTTCCAGTTATTTCAGGTGTTCCTTACTTTATGGAGTTTTCAGATGTACATTATCTTGTTTTTCTCCCTTAAAAGGTCTCATGCTCATTTTGTGGATAAGGAAAAGGTAGTTTTCATCTCTGTATTACCAGTTCTAGCATAACATCTAGAACTGAGTTGCATTGCCATTGAGTCAATTACGACTCATAGAGAGCCTATAGGACAAAGTAGGACTGCCCCATAGAGTTCCCAAGGAGCGCCTGGTGAATTTGAACTGCTGACCTTTCGGTTAACAGCCATAGCTCTTAACCACTACGCCACCAGGGTTTTCTGGAACTGAGTAGACAGTTAAAAACTTATATCTGCATAAGTTTTGTAGTTAAAAGAATGAATCATTTGGAACCCTTAAACTTTATATCAAACCAAACCAAATCCTTTGCCAGCCAGTCGATTCTGACTCATAGTGACCCTATAGGACAGGGTAGAACTGCCCCGTAGGGTTTCCAAGGCTGAAACCTTTACAGAAGCAGACTGCTACATCTTTCTCATGTAGAGCAGCTTGTGGGTTTGAACTGCCAGTCTTTCAATTAGCAGTCAAGTGCTTAACCACTGGACAACCAGGGCTCCTAAAATTTTGGATAGTTTTCTAATATTCCCCTTAAAAGAAGTACCAAAAACTAAACATAATACTCCTAAGATTATCTAGGCAATGTAGCATATAGAGTGACTATTGCTTCTTATGACTTAGACAATCCACATTTTAAACTTAATATTGGATGTAGGTAGGCTTCTTTTCAGCTGTAACACTCTCTGGGCTAATATTGAGATTGTAGTCAGTTAACTAGGCCAGGATTTTCTTTTTCTGAATTAGCTATTATCTATTTTCTCCCAATATGTGTGTATACAGCTAATTTAGTCTAAATCTAGGACCATACATGCTTCACGTTACATTTATTTTTTAAAAAAATTTTTGTTCAGCCAGCCAATGTATTTCTTCTCACTTTGTACTATAAATAAAAATGGTATACTTGCCTTTAATATATACTCCCAAACTAAAGAACAACAGGCCACTAGAAACTTTTTGCAGATTTTCATCTATTAACCAGCATTATTTTAGTTATAATGATCATTCTACCTAACTATGCTATTATCCAGATAGTTCTTTTATTCTCCCACAGGTATTTCAGGAGAATTTGTTAAAAGATATGTTAAATCAGGATATTCTATTTTTAAAAACGATAAGCCAATTTATTTTCTAAAAGTCTATGACAAAGGAGATTAGAGTATTATAACAAGATCCGTTCTTGGTGACTCTGGGCAGGTTTCTGGAGATAACTGCTTTGCTTGTAAGTATTCATGCACTATTCTACAGCTCCTCCAGGGATCCATGCCATTTGTTTATAATTGGATAATTTCCCCCCTTCTTCTTGAAAAATCTCTAACAATATCATTAATCTTTTGGAATCTCTTATACATGCTAGAATTTTCCTCAAGATTCCAGTGCAAAAACATTTCTAAATCTTGTTAGCGTTCTGAGAATTGTGAAACATGAAGTTGTCAGCAAGTTAACTCTAGCATTTACCAGATATTCCGCATTAGGAAAAAAAAAAAAACCTTTCGCAGATACTTGAAATCTTTGCACTTACTCCGTTTGAACTCATAATTTTGATATGCCTAGGTACTCTGTAGGTCACATCCCGAACAATATATTTTCTTTTACTTTTTCTTCTTGGTCTTATCTATTTGTCTCCAGTTGTACTTCCTATCCTTAGGTCTGTGAATTTTTCTACAGATAAGTTTTCTTTGTTTTTGACCCTATTCTGTCTTTTCCCCTTAATTGTATCTGTATTATAGATCCATTGCTTTTTTCCAGGAATGTGTTCTCTTTCCCATCAGTTTTCATTGATTCCATAAGCTCAATTTACTCTTTTAAGTTACATTTTGAATTTTAATTTATAAGACATCCATATTCCTAACTGTTCTAGATTCAGACCAGTACTAAACTCATAGGATCTTGATTTTATTCCTGAACTCTTTCCCTGTTACCTTTTTCTGTGAATTAGTAAACATTGATCCCATTATTATTCTTTTTAAGTCAACTCTATTTTCCATATAGTTGGTTTAATCTTTTAACCTGGGCAGTTTCTTCCCTCCTTCACGTCTTGTATATTATTTTAAAGTCTTCTTCATCATAGCAAAGTATTTTCTTTACAGGCTTTTTTAAGAGTTATAGCCTTTCCCAATAGCCATGATTTAGGTATCATAAACTAGAAAACCAAATCCCAATAATAAGTTTTTATGGTTAGACATTCACTTTTTGTGGTTTTAATTTTACTTCTATTGTCATAGTCTTCAGTTGGCAGAAAATATAAAATGTTTAGATATACATCCACATCAGTATTTAGTTATCTATTTCTGTGTAACAAATTACCTCAACACCTAAACAAATGCTTAAATAAATAAATGCTTAAAACATCAAGCCTTTATTATCTTACACAGCTCTTGAGGGTCAGGAATCTGGGAGCAGCTTAGCTGGGTTGTTCTGACTTACAGTCTCTCAAGAGTCTGTAAGTCATTTCAGGGCTCTACTGGGCTGAAGAGTGGCTTTGAAGCTCATTCATGTGGTTGTTGAGAAGCTTTGGTTTCTTGCAGGCTTTCAGTTGGAAACTTCAGCTTCTTGCCATATGGGTCTCTCCATCAGGTTCATCACAACATGGCAGCTTGCATCCCCACAGTAAGATGAGGGAGGGTGGGAAGAAGGGAGAAAGAGACAGAGACACACACATAGAGAAGAAAAGATTAAGTTATAAATAAGCAACAGTTACTTATAACCTAATCTCAGAAGTGACATACCATTATTTCTGCAACATGTTATTGGTCACACAGATCACCCCTGGTACAGGATGGGAGGGAACTATACAAGGGTGTGAATACCAGGGAATCATTGGGACATCTGGGAAGCTGGCCTTCAAATGGAAACATTCTAGGCTTTGTCTGGAAGAATTAGCAATTCCGCCAGAAATTAATTAAGTCATGGTAGTAGACTGGGAATTTTAGACGAGTGATCGCTGAGTCATCATACTCTCTGATTACCTTTATCACATGTTTCAGATGATGATCCCAACTTTTGTACCATAAACCCAGTGCCATTGAGTTGATTCCAACTCATAGGGACCCTATAGGACAGAGTAGAACTGCCCCGTAGAGTTTCCAAGGAACACCTGGTGTACCATAGTTTCTAATTTATTTCATTTCATACTTTTCAAAGAAAAAGAGAATGATTATTTTTGTTAACTAGAAAGAATAACAATCTGGAAGACGAATTCTGCTGTATATGGCCTTCACTACATTTAATCCTATATTAGGAACTTGGCTATATGCAGTACGTAATAACAGGTTGTGTTATGGTGGTACTGTGAAGGTAAAGGGGTTGTGGAGGCACAAGGGCCATTCATTTTAGTTTGTAAAATGGTGCAAAACAATGTCCTTGTTGAGGGATATAAGATGATATTATAGTTACCTTCAAGGAGCTTATAGTAATTATTAGTCTTTGAATAGCCCTGATCTTTGGCCAGCATTTCATTTTCCATTGCCTACTAGTTTCAGGATGTATGTCTTGTCTGTTATTTAGGGATGTTTTGAAAACTAGTGAGATGAATCTTGTGTTATATAAATGCTTTGTTAAAATATAGAGAGTCTGTCCTAGACACCTTAATTATCTGATGTCTTTACATAGTATGTGAATGTTTTCTCCCATAAGATAAATATAAAAGTTTCTAATGCAATCCCAACTATTATACAGCTTTTATTACAAATATGAACCTAAGTGGCAGAGTGGAAATAATTTACTAATTAATGCAAAATAGAGTTAAGCCTTTTCCTCCATTTATGGCAGTATTTCAGGCAAGGGTTATTTTTGGCTTATAGAATCTTTCATATATAGTATTTAAAAACAATTTGGAGTAAAATATCCTTGCCTTTTAAGAAATTAGAGAACAGAGATTAAAAGCTTTTCTTAAATTCACAGAGTAGTATTGTGAAAGAATTAAAAAAAAAAACAGGTTAGTATTTTTGTACAATGTAGTTATCCTTGTAAAATGTCTATTTTTCAAATCAAATCTTGAAACTACATGGATACAAATTCCTACTCCTAAATGGACTCTCCATTTGTAGTTTTCAAAATGAGGTCTTTATTTCTTTTGGGCATCTCTCAGATGACCTATGATTAGGTGCAAAATCAGGCCATACAAAAATATTTATACAAATCTAAAACAATACAATGGATTGCAGGTTTGCGTTGGTATTAGTAGAACCTCCAACAATTAAATTAGCTATAATAAAGCTTATTGACTAAGAAAAAATTGATGTAATTTTTTTTTTCCTTTTGGAGTGTCAAGTACATAGTAGGGCCAGTCCTTTGGATTTTTGGTGTGCTAAATTCACCCTAATACCCTGAATCCCAGAATCTTTATTGTCTGACGTAGACCTGATTAATTCACAAATGCTTATTATTCATAATACAGGAAAATAGGAGATAATCAGCTTGTAAAAATTCCTTCTTGCAGTGTTGTATCTTTGAATTCTGAATTCTCAAGGAGCAATTTCTGAAAGTGTCTCCTGGCATTTTGTTATTTGCAAATTATGGCTGTACTACTTTAAGAAAATTCAATATCTAAAAATCCTTATTTACCAAATACATGGAGGAGAGAAAATTGTTACTATTTGTACTATAAAAAGATCCTGTTTTACAAAATGATACACAGCATGATTCCTATAAATAGGGAGCTTCCCCAGAGCATTTAAGATGTGAATTGAAAAACAAATGTGATATGTGATGTACGCAGAATGTTCCAGCCACACATCTACCATGGAACAAAAAAGGATACTTTCTTTTTCAATATAGGGCTATTTCTGATTAATTTATGTTCAGGAGTAGTTTAAATCATTTCCAGCTTTGGAAGCCTGTTGATTATTTTTACGAGTAATCTTATTGTATCGTTTGCCAATCAGGTATGATCAAATACATGTTTCCATTCATCTAGTGCCTACTGCCTGTCTCTGAATTTTATCAGTCAAGATGCTAAATGAGGATATAGAACATCTATGATTTCCTAATGCATCGGTTGCCATGGAAGCTGCTCTTCTGGTCTGATTTGATCAATTTTTTTCAAGCAAGTAATTTGATAATTCTTTCCAAAGGGAAAATGTCAAATGTTCTTGTTATCAAATTGAAAGAACCAAATTGTTTTTCTTTAATTGCTAATGGTCTCCTCCTAATAACCATGACTTCTTGGTAGTTTTATTTGCCTTTAGCAGCTGTTAAGATTTGAGTTTATATATTGTTAAGTATGTCGTTAAATTCCTTTTTAATTTTAGCTTCCTTTTCTCTATGTTTCTCAAAAATATTATATAAAAAATCCAAACTTTTTAAATATAAACATGGACAATGTTTTCCTTGAGAAGGAGTGGCTAATTACATCACAGTTAATGAAATATTTAGATAAGAGTACTCTTAAAGGAAACCACCATGCACTGTCTTTAAAAGCATTTGTTAAATGTTGTATTTGAACATTGTATTTATCACCATTAGCAGAACTGGGACTCTTATTCAGAATCTCTTGACCACTTACTCATGGGACTCTGCTTCCTGAAATGAAATGCAACAGGAATGAAAATGTGCCTTGCTATAAAATGTCATGTGCCGGGAGGGACTTTTTCAGTTTCCCTGAGCTAATCTCAAACTCTAGGCAGCATTTTAATTTTATGGTTACAGACATAAGATCCAGTGCGCATTTGAATACTTAACTTTCATGCTGCATGGAAAATGAAGGCATCACGAAATTAATTAGGACATTTACTTCCAGCCATGAGAAAGAAAAGTTCTTATCTAGCAATTGCTTGCTGTCCTTTAGGTGGCAGCGTGTAGCAAGGAGAGGCTGGCTGCGAGAGTTCTGGGTAGATCTCTGAAAAACAAAAAGAAAAAACTTAGCTTCCTGTCAGAAATGTCTTCTTGCATCTTCTGCATTTGGTTTCTTTCCCTAATGCCAGTATCTGGTTTGAATCCCTGAACATACGTGTCCTGCATCGTTGGAATCATTATTGCGTATTCTCTTTGGTTCAAAAACAATGTCTATTTTTTAATATGTGCCTCCAAGTACCCACTGTAGTGTTATGAGCCCTGTGGGTGTTAGGGAATATTTCTTGACTGATTGACGGTCAATACTGAGCTGGAAGCAAACATTTCAACTCTTCTATCATTTTATGTTTTTCAAAATTGGAGCACAGAAGTTATCTGGAGAGTGTTACCCAAGATGTGAAGAACAAATATATAGACACGCTGTTTAAAAAATATTCAGGAATAGATACTTGCTTTTAAATTCTAGAGAAAAACTCCTGTGAGCGTCTTTCTATGATGTATTGTTCCATCTGGTTTTGTTGGGGATTAAGCATTGCCAAATCTGTCCAAAGCTTCTGTCGTAAATTCAACTACAAAGCCATGTTTATCCTTTTTCATTATAACCATATATGCATGCTGTACCCACTTTCTTCATAAAAAAAAATAAGTGACTGTAATTTTCATGTCAAAAACATACAAATAGAAAAATGTCTCTAAGAATTGTTCATGATCTTTTCTCTTCAATCCTACACAGGAATTATTGGATTTTTTTGAAATAATTCATGTCTCTAGTCATGAATGTCTTTCATAAAGGAGACGGTAAAGGAATTAGAGTGTCCAAATGTTGCTGCTCCCAAATCTTGATCAGAGGCTTTATTACTTTTTACATAGTTGTATTCTGTCCATGTCTGATTCAATTAGAATTCTTCCCAACAAAGCAGGTTATAGCATCTGGAGCTTTTGATCTCCTTTAAGCCTCTGTAATCAGGCAAAATGATCACATCAAAAAGAGAATACAAACCCTAAGAACCTATCACCCCAATTTCAAATGATATTTTAACCATCAGTGTTTTCTGCAGCTGTCACCCTAACTCAACAGCTGGGTTTAGTTGCAGGTTACAAGCATATCTGTGGCAGAGCATGTTAGCCATCTTTTAATGCTATGTCAACAATGACTTATTTTCTTTGCCTGCTTTTGAAAGGACACTGAAATCTAGCCCATTGATTCATCTTATTAAAATAAAACAAAAAACTCTTGCAGAGGAACTATTTAAGATAAACTTTCCCAACTACTCGATGTCTACAGCCCTGCAAAGCTGCAAAGGTTTTCTCTGCCTCCCTACTCTTTTCAATATTTTCAGATTCATAAAAACAAGCTTTTTTCCTTGACCCTAATTTGTTGCTTTCTATCTTCAAGCTATAATGCCCTTCTACTGGGTCTCTTGTGTTTTATCAGATGTCACTTGTCTTTATGCTCTCGATATAGCTTGTGCTTTTGTCCTTTCAAACTACTGCAAGGGATTGTGGGTTTCAGTTCTCAGACACAACTGTCCTGTTCCTTTGTAAACTCCCTCTTCTGGGTAGAACACAGATCAGCTGCTGTTTAATAAAACAGGCATCTCATTTCATTCCTTTCACATCCATCAAAATGTCTTTTCCTAGAACTGGCATTCTTCCACTATTATTTGGTTAACTTGCCATATACAAGTGATTTTTCATTTCTTGATTGGGGAAAGAAGCTCTCAAGGGTAATGTTTCTTCTTGTCAAATTAGAGAATGCCGGCTTTACTCCTAGAGACAAAAAGCTTGCTTCTCTGCCATTTTGATACCTGTTCAGCCTCTAGCACCTTGAAGCAACTGGCTTTTGTGAAAGTTAGTGATATTTGGAGAAAAAATGTCACATATTTATACCCATCTTGAGTTAAAGAACAAAAGAAAAATTATATAGGCTAAATGATGGACTGCTGAAAGTTAATTACAGTAATAGCAGTTCTACATGTATATATGTACATACATATACACATACATCCCAGCCCAGTGCCATCGAGTCGATTCTGATATGTGTATATTTTTCTTTGTTTTTAATAATCTCAAATTATAGCACTCATGTATAGATTCCCATTCATTTTCTCCCTATCACCAGTACGAACAAAGCAGGAGTTATTTTTTTCATTTCGTAGATGGGCAAAAAGAAGTGAGGCTAAGCGAACAGAAATTTAGTGACAGAAGAGGGAATAAATGTCTCCTGATACCAAGCCTGCTGCCTCTAGCATTTTGAAGCTGCTGGCTTCTATGAAAGTTAGCGATATTTGGAGGAAAATGTCACCATTAAAGCATACTGTGACTTCTACTGGACCGAAGGGCTTCTGTGTCTACCGCCAGCATATAATACTGCATGATAGGCTCTTAAAAGACCGTGTGGAATCTGTAACTGCTAGAAGAAAGCAATTTTCTTTGATTACTCCAAGAGTCCCTTAACTGATTAGAAAGTGTTCTTAATAATATAGGAGGCTCAAGACTTCCTTTGAGAGTCTCCTAACTGTGCAGTAGATTTGTGGGCTCGTGATTAAAGCACTGGTAATGTTTAAAATATGAATATTGAGCATTCACAGACAGCACCTATCATAAGGGCTATAGATAACCGCTTTTCACCTCCTGAGGAGACCAGCCAACCTTTAGGTTAGCAGACGAGCGCAAACCATTCATGCCACCCAGGGACCTTTTTTGTTTGTTTTAGAGGGTACCAGCATTCTATTTAAAACATATGTGTACGTTGAGTTTTCTTTTTTTAAGAAAAGTACAAAACATATCTAAAATATACATAGATGCAAAAATAAAATGGTCTGTCATTCTGTTATTTTGGCTTACTGTAATATCCCCAGGGTTTTATGTGAGTGTATACGCAGAACTTTACAAGAATGAATGTAGTTCTCCCAAAGGAGCTCCAATAAGTAGAATCCTTCTTTCATATCTGAAAAGTTAGAAACAACCACAAAGATAGAGGACAAAATATCATCTTTAAATGCTATGGCTGCTAACCAAAGGGTCGGCAGTTCAAATCCACCAGGCGCTCCTTGGAAACTCTACGGGGGCAGTTCTAATGTGTCCTATAGGGTCGCTATGAGTCAGAATCAACTCGACGGCACTGGGCTGGGTTATTACTAATAGAGGTTAGGCGGAGCAAGTGGGTTTACATCTGTTAGCCAAATAGGCTCGCTAATATGAAACTCCACAATTAAGCAGATATTAACCACCCAGTCTCAGGTTACTCTAAACTGGAGCTTGACCAAGTGAACAGCTTTCCCAGATAAAACTTACAGTGTGGACGAAAGGTAAATCTGTATTCTCTAAAGCAGAACTCCATCTCAAGAGGAAGTGAGTGGAGCTAAGCAGAGCATGCCAAATTATTCTGTTCTCACTGGGCAAAGATAAGTGTGTGTTATACAAATTAGTTGCCTTTAAATGGACAGACACATCCAATATGGAGAAGTGGTTTCCAGGCTCCCATCAACAAGGTCACACAACACTTGTTGATTTATACTTTGCTTTTTTTTTATTTAGCAAGGAACCTTTGTTCTTTCATCTAGAATACATGTTATTACTCTCCGTGAACGTAATCAACTTACACTTAAATGAAATGATTTAGGAAAAATGATAAAGGCAATCTCTATCATCTGGGATACCATGAAGAAAAGTTGAAGGCACTCTTACCTAGATTATTTTCAGAACTTCTAATTAAAACTAAACTTTTGCTTTTTATACTCAGGTTGACCAGGGTGGAGATTTAGGGAATCAATGAAAATAAATAGAAAACTTACCATCATACCTTTATTTCAGGTTTGCTAATAAATGCAAATAATTTTTATTCTTTTCTTCCTTGAATCTTACATTTATTTAAAATACCTATTGTGAACCCTTTACCATGTGACTTAGCTACATATTCACACTGTGTCAATTGTTGTTGGTTCACGTTCATTAGTTGAGCAAAGAGGTCATTGTATATGTAATTGGCTGAGCATGGTGTTTGGTATCTAGTAACCATTGCTGTCGGGTCAATTTTGACTCATAGGGATCCTATAGGACGGAGTAGAACTGCCTCATAGAGTTTCCAAGGAGCGCCTGGCGGATTGGAATTGCTGACCCTTTGGTTAGCAGCTGTAGCTCTTAACTGCTACACCTCCAGGGTGTCCTTGGTATCTAGTCCAAACCAAACTAAACCCACTGCTGTCGACTCGATTCCAACTCATAGCGACCCTATAGAACAGAGTAGAACTTCCCCATAGAGTTTCTAAGGAGTGCCTGGTGGACTTGAACTGCTGACATTTTGGTAGGCAGTGGTAGCACTTAACCACTATGCCACCAGGGTTTCCTGGTATCTAGTACGGGCTCAAAATGGGAATTTTATTATTATTATCTAGAAAGGAAATAATTTAAAAAAAACATATGAGGGAATACATACTTCTGTGCTGAGCTATCCAAACTCTAAATAATCAAAGTAAAAGTGTATCAATATTGGCTTAAATAATAAAAATGGACTTAATAGAAGAAATTAAGCATTATTTGACCCATGAAATATGGATCCGATTTGACTGACTGTGGTACAAAGGCGAAATGACATGATCAAAGTTGTAGCCATATCTGAGGCTCAGGGAAATTTATTATATTTATTCTCAGAGTTAGAAAATGGCACATTTCAGATTAGAATACTAGTCCGATTCTGGGGATCCTTCTTAAAGTAGCTTTGTAAAAAAAAAAAAAAAAAAGGAATGTTAAATCTTCATATAGGCACTGGGAGAATCCAGTTCAAAACTTCCATCATTATAATAATTTTGTTTTTCTATCTCTGTCCTTTGGACCTTCTATGTTTTCCTAATCTTTGCAACAAAATATTAAAAATAGTGACAATTGGAAAATTGAAACTGAGGTATACTAGTAATTAGTAGAGCTACCTCTCTGAGAACTTAACTTTAACATTAGCTTGGACACATTTGTGGTAACCACCAAGTGTTAATTCTGGCCTAATCTTTACAGTTGCACTACACAGTAAATAGTAACTCCGTTTATCAAGTATTTCATGCAAGTTAATAATGTATAAAGGATGTAGGAAAAACTGCTGAAACCAAGCATAGTATCTCTAAAAAATTAAATGTTGTTCACCAGGGGCTAGTTTAAGTTCTTCTGTGGTAAATAAGAGGGGTCTATTGCATTTTCACATTTGTAGTAATTGGTCTGATAAGATGTGGACTCAGACACAATCCTTAATATTTACAAATTGTGATTTCTTGGTATTTTTGGTAAGAACACACAGAATTGGAACTGTTTAATTATTTACCATTTGGTACCTGTTTATCCTGTGAATAATGAAAAACCATTCTATTAAATAGTCTTTTGGAATAAATTTCTGATTTGTGAATAGATAGGGAGGTGAAAGGAAACCCTAGTGGCTTAGTGGTTAAGTGCTACGGCTGCTAACCAAAGGGCCGGCAGTTCAAATCCACCAGGTGCTCCTTGGAAACTCTACAGGGCAGTTCTACTCTGTTTAATAGGGTTGCTATGAGTCGGAATCGACTCGATGGCACTGGATTTGGTTTAGGGAGGTGAAAAGATTCAGTAACATTAGAATTTTTGAATTATGTTAGACATTATTTTTCCGTGCTCTTAACCCAAGTCTATAGCCTAAGATGAAGCCAGAATTTAAAAAATTCTGTCACATGGTTAATACATTTTTCTTTACATAGCAGTTAATTCCAAACCATTGTTTAAGGATTATCCTGGCTTTTTAGAAATGATTATTCACTTTTAAAATCACTGTTATTTAACATTGAAAAATTCAGTTATTATTATCCTATATTCAACCTAATCAAAAACACCAGAATCACCGCTGTGCAGTTGATTCTGACTATGGACTCCTTGCGTTACAGAGTAGAACTTCTCTACAGGGTTTTCTTGGCTGTGATCTTTACGGAAGCATATCACCAGCCCTTTCTTTTGCCGCACCACTTGATGAGTTTGAATCGCTAACTTTCAGGTTAGTAGTTGAGCACAATTACACAAGCAAAAATTTGTAAAACCTTTAAAACTGCTTCTTATTTTCTGCCTGATTCACCATGAAGCAATATACAATGTATGCAATAATATATCTATTATGTATCTAATAATGTATCATGTATGTATTATCTAATAATATATCATAATGTATCTAATATGGGTAGACAACAATGCTTTCTTTTGCTTGGTAAAATATTTTCGACCTAATTGCGATTTTTTAAAAGATGAAACATAACTTTTACCTTAGTCATCCACACACTACATAGCTTGGTTGTTGTTTGTTTGCTTATATGACTTTTTCTCTCTTGCATCATACTTATCAGGAGTCACTGGGTGGCACAGATGGTTAAGCGCTCAACTGTTGTTGTTGTTAGGTGCCATCGAGTCAGTTCTAACTCATAACAACCCCTTGTACAACAGAACGAAACATTGCCTAATCCTGCACCACCCTCACAGTCATCATTATGTTTGAGCCCATTGTTGTAGCCACTGTGCCAATCAATCCATCTCGTTGAGGATTTTCCTCTTTTTTGCTGTCCCTCTATTTTACCAAGCACGATGCCCTTCTCCAGGGACTGTTCCCTCCTGATAACGTGTTCAAAGTATGTCTCACCATCCTCGCTTCCAAGAAGCACTTTGGCTTATTTCTTCCAAGACAGAATTTTTCATTCTTCTGGCAGTCCATGATATATTCGATATTCTTCACCAACACCATAATTCAAAGGCATCAGTTCTACTTTGGTCTTCCTTATTCATTGTCCAGCTTTCACATGCATATGAGGCAGTTGAAAATACCAACACTTAGGACAGGCACACCTTAGTCCTTGAAGTGACATTTTTTTTAACACTTTAAAGAGCTATTATGCAGCAGATTTGTCCAATGTAATACGTCATTTGATTTCTTGGCTGCTGCTTGCATGGACATTGATTGTGGATCCAAGTAAAAAATCCTTGACAACGTCAATCTTTTCTCCATTTATCATGATGTTGCTTATTGGTACAGTTGTGAGGATTTTTGTTTTCTTTATGTTGGCTGTAATCCATATTAGAGGCTGTAGTCTTTGATCATCAGTAAGTGCTTCAAGTCCTCTTCACTTTCAGCAAGCAAGGTGGTGTCATCTGCATGTCACAGGCAGTTAATGAGTCTTCAACCAATCATGATGCCACATTCTTCTTCATATAGTCCTGCTTTTCAGATTATATGCCCAGCATACTGATTGAATAAGTATGTGGAAAGAATACAGCTCTGACACACAACTTTCTTGATTTTAAACCATGTAGTATCTCCTTATTCTATTTGAACAACTGCCTCTTAGTCTACGTACAGGTTCCTCATGAGCATAATTAAGTGTTCTGGAATTCCCATTCTTCACAATGTTATCTGTAATTTGCTATAATCTACACAGATGAATGCCTTGGCATAGTCAATAAAACACAGGTAAACATCTTTCTGATATTCCCAGCTTTCAGCCAAGGTCCATCTGACATCAGCAATGATATCTCTCATTCCACGTCCTCTTCTGAATCTGTCTTGAATTTCTGGGAGTTCCCTTTCAGTGTACTGGGCAACTGCTTTTTGAAAGCTCTTTAGCAAAATTTTACTTGTGTGTGATATTAATGATACTGTTTGATAATTTCCATATTCTATTGAATCACCTTTCTTTGGAATGGGCAAAAATATGGATCTCTTCTGGTCAGTTGGCCAGGAAGTCGTCTTCTAAATTTTTTGGCATGGACAAGTAAGTACCTCCAGTGCTGCATCTGTTAAGTGTTCAACTACAAACTGAAAATTTCAATCCCACCTAGAGGAGCCTTGGAAGAAAGTCCTGCTGATCTGCTTCTGAGTGGTGTTGAGTTTTACTCTAACATACATGAGTTTGCCATGAATCAAAATCAACTTGATGGCAACTGGTTTTTTTGGGGGGGTATCATAACCATCAGATAGGTGCCATCTTAGTCTGGGTTCTCTAGAGAAGCAAAACCAATAAAGTGTGTGTATATGTGTGTGTGTGTGTGTGTGTGTGTGTGTGTATGTAAAGAGAAAGAGAGAAGTTTATCTCAAGGGAGTGGCTCACGTGGTTGTAGAGGCTGACAAGTCCAAAGTCCATGAGTCAGACATCAAGCTGGAGGCTTCTCCTGACTCACGTAGCTGCAGGGGTTGACAAACCCAAAATCAGCAGGTCAGATGGCTGGCTGCTGGCTCACAGGCTGTGGAGACCTAGGAATCCTGAGATCAGCAGGAAATATGGCAAGTTTCTGGCTCAAGTCCCAAGAACCAGAAGTCAGGTGATGACAAGCCGCATGCTGGATCCAGAGTGAGCAAAGCCAGTCAGTTTTGCTAGAACATTCTTATAAATTGGATGCAAGCCACACTCCCAAGGAAACTCCTCTTACAACTGATTGGCTGATCACATCAGATCACATCAAGGAGGTTATTACATTTTATCACAAAATGGAGGACAGCCACATCATTACATAGCTGCCAAACTACATCATAACATAACTGCCAAACTACATCATTGCATAACTGCTAAACCACTGAGAATCATGGCACAGACAAGTTGACACACAAAATTAACTATCATAGTCCACCCCTTGTCAACTTGGCACCTGTACACAGCTCTTTAAACCATGCACATTCTCTAAATAAAGACAATTACAAAGTCATACTTTGTTGTCATAGCACCTAATACAAAACAGCTGACATGTGTACAACCAAAAACGCACTAACCCTGTTTACATCTTGTATCTTATAAATGAAGAAAACAAAAATATTTGATACACACAGACAAGGAAGGAATACTCATAATAATTACAGCCCTCATTTCTGCAACTAGTCATGTAGTTCTAACTGGTATTTAGAGATAGCTTCTTCTGCTACCCATTTGGTATTCCCTTGCCCTCAGGCAGCACCTCTGTTGGTGGTGGTTCTTTGCCTGGTGGGATGATCCAAACCTTCATTCTTGAAGGGTCTAGGCCAGAAGTCATCATGTCAGAATTGGGCTGCTCTAGTTTTCCATTGACTTTAATCACAGAGCATGGTAGTACTAAGAGACATCCTAAGGGATTTCCTGTATTCCAGACATTCTGTTTCTCCATTATGTAGTACCAATCCAATTTCCCCTTGTAATCAGGATTAATCACACCAGACAAGACAGTAACTCCTTTTTTTGCCCGTTGACCTAAAAGCATGAGGAGCTCAAAGTTGCCGGATGGCATTTTTATCTTACAGTTCAATGGAATCGTGGTTGTGTCTCCTGATGGGAGTATTCCTGTCTTTGGAACTAAGACCTTTAGACACACAGAACATAGGGTCGCTGGGACAGGAAGCAAAAATTTTGTGAGTGGTTCACTAGGGGTAATAGTGAGTGGCACCTCTCCCACTTCCATGCCTTGGTTCCTGGACCATCGAGTCCTGACTATGAGAGAAACAGCATCATATATTGGACACTGGTTGATAGCATATACAGACTACTGGAGAGCATTGCCCCAGCCTTGCAAGGTATTGCTACCTCACTGGTGCCATAATTGTGTCTTTAGTAGGCCATTCCATTGCTCTATCAAGCCATCTGTTTCAAGATGGTTGGGAACAGGGTAAGAATATTGAATTCCATGAGCATGGGGCCATTGCCACACTTCATTTGATGTGAAGTGGGTCCTTTGATATGAGGCAATGCTTTGGGGATACGATGATGGTCAATGAGGCATTCTGCCAGTCCACAGATAGTAGTTTTTACAGAAGCATCATGTGCAGGGAAGGCATATCCATATCCATATCCAACGTAAGCGTCTATTCCAGTAAGAACAAAATGTCACCTTTTCCATAATGGAAGCAGTCCAGTGTACTCAACAGGCCACCAGGTTGTTGGCTGATCACACTGAGGAATGGTGCCATATCAGAGACTCAGTGTTGGTCTCTGCTGCTGGAAGATTGAGCACTGAGCAGTGACTGTAGCCAAGTCAGCCTTGGTGAGTGGAACTCCATGTTGATGAGCCCATGCATAAACTCCATCCCTGCCACCATGACCACTTTGTTCATGTGCTCACTGGATGATGATGGGAGTGGCTGGGGAAAGATGTTGAAACTGATTTCCACAGAATGAGTCATCCTATTCATTTGATTGTTAAAAATTCTCCTCTGCTGAGACCACCCTTTTGTGAGCATTCACATGAAAGTCAAGTATCTTACTTTCGTTGGCTCATTTCAGAGAGGTCTATCCACATACCACTTCCTCACACTTCGTTGTCACCATTTTTCCAATCATGTTTCTTCCAAGTCCCCGACCATCCATGCAAAACATTGGCCACAGCCCAGGAATAAGTATACAGTCACATATCTGGCCATTTCTCCCTCCAAGCAAAGTGAACAACCAGGTGCACTGCTTGAAGTTCTGCCCACTGGAAGGATTTCTCTTCACCATTTTCCTTCCGGGAGGCCCCAGAAAAGGGCTGTAGGGCATCTGCTGTTCACTTTTGAGTGGTGCCTGCACATCAACCAAAAACATTTGTAAACTAGGCACAAGTTTTCTCTTATTCAACTGATCATGAGAACTCCCCTAAGGCCATAGGTGCAGACTGGGAGATTGCAGGTAATGTGATAGGAGTGGAGACCATGGGCTTTTGGGCCACTTCCTCATGCACCTTACTTGTGCCTTCAGGTCCTGCTTGGACAAGACCTTGTGTATAAAACTTCCATTTAATGATGGAGTGCTACCATCTGCATCTGGCTTTGTCGCTCTGTAGGTCAGACAGTGTCCAGTTCATGATGGGCAGTTCAGACCTCCTGGTGACTTGGTGGTCCCTGGTTAAGGGTTCAGTCTCTACTACAGCCCAGTTACAAGCCAAAAGCTGTTTTTCAAAAGGAAAGTAGTTATCTGCAGAGGACAGGAGGGCTTTGCTCCAAAATCCTAAGGATCTGTGATGTGATTCACCAATAAGAGCCGGTGAAAGACTGCAAACAGCATCTATGTCTGCCACTGACACTTCAAGCACCATTGGATCCTCCAGACCATGTGACCCAAGTGGCAGAATGGCTTGCATGGCAGAATGAACCTGTTGCAGAGCCTTCTCTTGTTCTGGACCTCACTCAAAACTAGCAATTTTTTGAGTCACTGACAAATAGGTCAAAGTAGCATACCCAAATGAAAGATATGTTTCCTCCAAAATCCGAAAAGTCCCACCATGCATTGTGCCTACTTTTCAGTTGTGGAAGGGGCCCAATGCAATAGCTTATCCTTTACTTTAGAATGAATATCTTTACACCCCCCACATCACTGGACCCCTAGAAATTTCACTGAGGTTGAAGATGCCTTAATTTTTGTGGGATTAATTTTCCACCCTTCAACTGGCAAATGTTTTATCAGTAAGTCCAGAGTCATTGACACTTCTTCCTTACTAGGTCCAATCAGAATAATGTCCTCAACGTAATGGACCAGCGAGATGTTGTGTGGAAGGGAAAGGTGATCAAGGCCCCTGCGGACTAAATTATGACATAGGGCTGGAGAGCTGATATACCCCTCCTTGCCCTGGAGGTAGGACTGTGAAGGTGTATTGCTGGCCTTGCCAGCTGAAGGCAAACTGCTTCTGGTGTTCCTTTGAAACCCAAAACCCAGTAACCCAGTGCCGTCGAGTCAATTCCTACTCATAGTGACACTATAGGACAGAGTAGAACTGCCCCATAGAGTTTCCAAGGAGCACCTGGTGGATTCGAACTGCCAATGCTTTGACTAGCAGCCATAGCACTTAACCACCATGCCACCAGGGTTTCCTTTGAAACCAGAATCAATAAAAAGACATTGTCCAGTATCTTAGGCTGGTTTCTTTAGAGAAGTAAAACCAGTAAACCATATAAATATGTATACATAGAGAGGTTTATATCAAGGAAATGGCTCGTGTGATTGTAGCATCTGGAACATTTCAAGTCCGTGGATCAACATAGAGGCCTCTTCTGATTCATGCAGCTGCAGGGGCTGGTGAACCCGAGATCGCCAGGTCAGACAGCAGGGCTTTTGTTCACAGGTTGAAAAGATCTATGAATCCCAAGATTGACAGACAAGACAGCAAGTAAGTTGCTAGCTCAAGTCCCAAGAACTGGAGGTCAGATGAACAGGAGCCAGATGCAGCATCCACAGTGAGCAAAAGCCCATGATCCTTGCCAGAAAGTCCATTTATATTTGATGCAGGCCACACCCCCCAAGGAAACTCTCTTTCAACTGATTGACTACTCACAGCAGATCCCATCATGGAAGTGATCACATTATATCAAATCTAATCATGAAAGTGATCACATCGTCATACGACTGCTAAACTACATCATAAATTCCAAACTACTGAGAATCATGGTCCTGCCAAGTTGACACACAACCTTAATGATCACTGCCAGATCAATTGCTGTATACCAGGTACCAGGAAATGTGTTAATTTGCTCAAGCAATGAAACCATATCTGGAACATCAGCTGCAATTGGAGTCACTGCCTGGTTAAGTTTAATATAACCCGCTTCCATTCTCCAAGATCCACCTATTTTTCACACAGGCCAGATAGGTGAGTTGAATGGCGATGTGGGGGGAATCACCACCCCTGCATCCTTGAAGTGCTTGATGGTGGCAGTAATCTATGCAATACCTCCAGGAATGCAGTATTGGTTTTGTTTTACTATTTTCCTAGGTAGGGGCAGTTCTAATGGCTTCCACTTGGCTTTTCTTACCTTAAGAGCCCTTACTCCATTTATCAGGGATCCAGTGTGGGAGTTCTACCAGTTACTGATTATGTATTCCAATTATGCATTCTGGAACTGGGGAAATCATTACCTGTTGGGTTCGGGGACACTGTGGACTAACTGTCAGGGTAACCTGAGCTAAGACTCCATTAATAACCTGACCTCCATACACCTCTACTCTGGCTGGTGGGCCACAGTGATGTTTTGGGTCTTCTGGAATAAGTGTCAATTCAGAGCCAGTTTCTGGTGATCCCTGAAAAGTGATTATTTTCTTTTCTCCAGTGAACAGTCACTTTCATAAAAGTCCATAGATTCCTTTGGGGATGGCTGGAAGAAAGATTCACAGTATAAATTTTTGGCAGTATAGTGGGGTTCTTCCTCAAGGGCACCCAGCCTTCCCTTCAATCAAGGGGTCACGGATCTGTAAACTGGCTCAAGTCTGGGGACTGACTGATGGGCTGTGATTCTCTATTCTGTGATTTGAGTTAGACTGCCATTCACTTGACCTAGAGTTCTTCTACTTGTACAGATCAAGTAAATATTTAGGAGATTTCCCATCTAATTCACTCCTAGGGACACCATGACTAAGTAGCCAACATCATAAGACCACACAGTTCAGACTATTCTGATTACTGCTTTAACTCTGCTGCCCATTACAGTAACCACACACACCTTGTCTTTCTCTATTGAGTGCAGCCACTTGGTGCCTAGCACCATGGGGTCTAATCAGCCCCATTTTAGTTAGGTGTCTTAATTCAGTGAGGGCAATTCCCACTGTTAAATCCGATTTACATAAAAATAACAATCACAGGAATCTTCAAGGATGCTTGGGCTTTTTTCACAAATTTATTCCTCACCATTGTAGTAAAAGGTGTGTCACCTGGGCATTCCATCTGTGAGTCTGTGGGTCTAACCTGGTAAATCCACTCTAGCATGCCAATTTCTGTAAGCCTTTGGATGCCATCTTCTAAAGTTTAACAAGGCAGGTCTGGTAATTCAGCTTAATTTTGTGTAGGGCTCTGTATAATCCATGCTTCAGCTAAACAGCCAAATAAACTATTAGATCCTTTCCTAACCTCTCTAGCTAAAGCACTGTATGAAGAATCTGTGCTTAGTGGGGCCATATCAATAAACTCAGACTGATCTAACTTTATGGCCCCACACCCTTAACAGTCTTTCCCATTCATATTCCCCAGGTTTCTGTTTGTACATATTAGAAAAGTCAAGCAGTTCCTTTGGGCTGTATCATACGCCCTCCTGAGTCACTCTTTGTATTTTACCTTTTGGGGCTTCCCAGGACTTAAGTCTAGTTATAGGTCTAGAAACAAAAATGAGTGGTGGAATATGTACTGAGAACATTCAGTAATGTTTTGTAAGTAATCTGCCTCAGGTAATGCTCCAGACAATGCCTCAGATGCCTCCCCAGGCAATGTTTCAGATGCCTCCCCAGGCAATAGCTTAAAGTCTCTTCAGACACAGCTGAGTTAATCTCATGAGATGGGGGTATAGGGCCTAATAGTTTTACTGGGGAGGGTGGTCTAGCAGACAAAGATGGAACAATCTCTTAAGATGGGAGTGAGAGGTCTGGCTTTGCTGGCAGGAGTGATTCAATGGAATTTAGGGACTCAGTGTCCCCAGCTTCCTTATTATCTTCCCATTTATCCCCATTCCAAGTTTCAGGATCCCATTTCTTCCCAAACCATGCCCTCTCTTTAACTTCAGACATCATTTGAGGTTGGGAATTCAATTGGTGTTATAATTCAGCCACTCTTATGATAGGACTGTGGGTGTGGCCTTCAGCAATATCAGCTTTGCTACTACAAGAAATAATGCTCTCTTTCAGGGCACAAAACGCAACTCTCAAGTCTTGTATGCTGCACTTGAGCTGTGACTCTGAAGCTGTGAGCTCATTTTTTTTCTTTTACCACTTTGTCTAGTAAAAGTAGGACCAACCAGCCAGCTTCCTTGTACTTCTCATTCTGACAAAATTGTAGGTAAATATCAAACATGCGGTCACTCAGAGCCTCGCCTCTCACCAATTGACGTTGATATTTTGCCACCTCATGTCATGGATTAGCAACGTCCTCTCTACTACTGGAAGCAGAATCTTTAACATCTTTAACTAAAGACTTGAGAAGCAAATTAGAAAACTCATCCTCACAATTTTGTTGCTCTAGAAGCATTCTCAGGACCAAGTGTCTTAGGCTGGGTTTCATAGAGAAACAAAACCAGCGAAGTCTGTGTGTGTGTGTGTGGGTGTTTGCATGTGTATGTATGTATATATACATACATATTTTTTACACATATAAATATATATATATATCTACATATATACAGAGAGACAGGTTTATTTCAAGGAAACGGCTCATGTGGTTGTATAAGCTGGCAAGTCCCATTGTCTTATTTTAAGAAATTTCCACAGCCATTCCAGCCTTCAGAAACCACTACCCTGATGAGTCAGCAGCCATCAACATCAAGGCAAGACCCTCTACCAGCAAAAATAGGACCATTTGCTGAAGGCTCAGATGATGGTTAACATTTTTTAGCAATAAAGTATTTTTTAATTAAGGTATGTACATTGTTTTTCAGATATAATGCTATGACACACTTAATACACTACAGTATAGTGTAAACATAACTTTCATATGCCCTAGGAAACCAAAAAGTTTGTGTGACTTGCTTTTTTGTGATATTTGCTTTATTGTGGTGGTCTGGAAGTAAACCTTTGATGTCTCTGAGGTATGCCTGTATATATGGGATGCAGGCCACATCCCTGAGGAAGCTCCCTTTACAACTGATTGGCTGATAACATCATGGAGGTGACTATATTAGATCAGAAAATGGAGGACAACTACATCATTACATAACCATCAAATTACATCATTACATAACTGCCAAACAACTCAGAATTATGGCACAGCCAAGCTGACACATAACCTTAACCTATGAAATTTTTATCTCAACCTCACTGGATTTTTTTCTTTCTTTTTTACTCACACTGTTCGATCATTCTTTAGGCTAATTTTCTTTACATAGTAAACATCTATTTAAAATTTTGTGTTATGGATAGCATTATATATTATAATCATATAGTATATCATATTAATTTCCTAATAATAACTGTGGCATAAATATCTTACTTCTTAGGACATATTTACTTATGGGTTTCATTAATAATACATGTCTTTATAGACTTATATAGGCATTTTCAATTTTCCCAAAAGCCTTATAAATTTTTTAAGGTCACTGTACCATAACTTAATGCTGTATGTTTTCTAAAGGACACTAACTTTATAGTGGAGAATTTAAAGAAATATTTCCTATATGTTAACATCAAATCTAGTAAAATCAAAGCTTGGCCTACATACATTACCCTTTATGAGGATATTGAAAATTGTTCTGTGTAGTGCAGGTCCAGTAGAAAAAATGACAGATGCATATCCACTTGCACACGGCATAGAATTCTTGTAGAAGTTGTTCTTTGGTTTGTAGCTGTAGTGCTGGATATGCTGTTTCTCTGTCTTTTGGATTATTGTCTACATCACTGCTTAAAACAATAACAAAAACTACCACATTCCCACTGGGCATGATAATAGTGTTGAATGACAGGCAAGTCTGCCATGGTGGCTTATTAACATGTTACAACAGTGCCATATCTTTTACTGTTGCGATTCATTAACTATCTGCTAATGGCTCTGCCATTTCTTTCATTACGTTAGATTTTCAATAACTTTCTGTCATTTATTCTCCAGCCAAGACTAACTGAGTGAGATTGTTTGGAGGCAATCATTCTTTTAGAACTAATAGCCTGGCTTTGTTCTAGGACATTAGTTGGGGACTTTTTTTTTTTTTTTACAATAAATGTTTTATTATTCTTGAGCGATATCAATGAAGCTTGATTAGAAATCAAGGAACCTGTCAAAAAAAGAGGTTTCTGTTGGTTCTATGTTGTGCACATGGAGCCTCAAGATAGACCACACACTTTTCAGGGACAAGTTATAGTCACATTGTGTGAGTTAAAATCATGTGTCATACTATATTTAGATGAGTGAATTTAGGAGGGCCTGTTTGAATGATAATATAGGAGAGAGACAGACTAGTGTATGTGTGTTCTAAAAATTCATATTTATGCTAAACATAAGAATTTAGAAACATTATAACAATTCTTCATAGCATATTATGTCAACAATAGTACTGCCTATGTAGAGAATAGAGAATGATTTCGATAGCTTTGCCTCAGATCAGTCACCTAACACATAATTTAGTGATTAAGAAAACATGTTTAACATCATCCCTTCAGGAATGATAAAAAACCCATTGCCATCCAGTCAATTCCAACACATAGCCACCCTATAGGACAGAGTAGTACTGCCCTACAGGGCTTCCACGGAGCAGCTAGTGGATTTAAACTGCTCACCTTTTGATTAACAGCTATAGCACTTAACCACGGTGCTACCAAGGGGATAAGAATGCTGATTTCCTCATTTTTCGTAGCATCTTTAGATGCTGCTCAAGATGATTAAGAACAAGAAATTTAACTGTATAATTTATAGTCATAAAGACAACCACTAGGATAACTAAAAAAAAAAAAAAATCAGGTGGCAGAGAGAGAGGAATGGGGTAGCAAGGTAGGTGCCTAAACTGCTTGTCTCTCACACTGAAGAAACAATGGGCACGGTCAGGAATTTATGAATAAAGATTACATATATATATATATATATGTATATATATAAATATATTGTGATGATAACCCACAAAATAACTAAAAATAATAATAAAAAAATTGAATGATCTGCTTTAGGAGAATAAGGCTACAGGGTTATCATCTAGAAAAGGAGACCATACCATTTGAGTTTTAACTTCCATATTGTTTGAACTTACTTTTTCTTATGTATCCTCTATCTTTACAAAAAATAACCTCCCTTTTGGTATTTCCATTCTCTATTCTCATTATCTGTACCTTTAATAAAATCACATTGTTGTTGTTAGGTGCCGTGAAGTTGGCTCAAATGATAGTATAACTGATGGAAACACTGCTGGGTCCTGCACCATCCTCACAGTCATTGCTTTTTGAGCAGCCACTGTGTCAGTCCATCTTGTTGAGAATCTTCCTCTCTTTTGCTGACCTTCCACTTTACCAAACATGATGCCCTCCTTCAGGGACTAATCCCTCTTGATAACACATCCAAAATACATGAGACAAAGACTCACTGTCTTCACTTCTAAGGAGCATTCTGGCTGTACTTATTCCAAGACAGATTTGTGTTTGTTTTTTTTTTTTTTTTGGCAGTCCGTGGTATATTCAGTATTCTTTGCCAACACCATAATTCAGTCATCAATTCTTCTCCTGTCTTCCTTATTCATTGTCCAGCTTTTGCATGTGTATGAGACAACCGATAATACCACGGTTTGGTCTAGGTGCACCTTAGTCCTCAAGGTAACATCTTTCCTTTTTAACGCTTTAAAGAGGTCTTTTGCGTCAGATTTGCCCAAGGCAATACGTCCTTTGATTTCTCGACTGTAGCTTCTGTGGGCACTGATTGTAGATCCAAGTAAAATGAAATCTTTGACAATTTTTCTCCATTTATCCTGTTGTTGCTTATTGGTCCAGTTGTGAGGCTTTTGTTTTCTTTATGTTGAGGTGTAATCCATACTGAAGGCTGTAGTTTTTGATCTTCATTAGTAAGTACTTCAGGTCTTCTTCACTTTCAGCAAGCAAGGTTGTGTCATCTGCAGAACGTAGGTTGTTAATGAGTCTTCCTTCAATTCTGATGCCCCGTTCTTCTTCATATAATCCAGCTGCTTGGATATTTGCTCAGCATACAGATTGAATAAGTATGGTGAAAGGATACAGCCCCAACTCGCACTTTTCCTGATTTTAAACTACATGATATCCCGTTGTTCTGCTTGAACGACTACCTCTTGGTCTGTGTACAGGTCCCTCATGAGCACAGCTAAGTGTTCTGGAATTTCCATTCTTCACAATGTTATCCATAATTTGTTATGATCCACGTGGTCGAATGCCTTTGTATAGTGAATAAAACACAAGTAAATATTAAATGTCTTTTTGGTATTCTCTGCTTTTGGCCATGATCCATCTGACATCAGCAATGATACCTCTTGTTCCATGTCCTATTCTGAATCTGGCTTGAATATCTGGCAGTTTCTTTTTGATGTACTGCTGCAACTGGTTCTGAATTACCTTCAGCAAAATTTTACTTGTGTGTGATAGTAATGATATTGTTTGATATTTTCTGCATTCTGTTGTATCAACCTTTCTTTGGAATAGACATAAATATGGATCTCTTCCAGTCAGTTTGCCAGGTAGCTGTCTTTCAGATTTCTTAGCATAGACGAGTGAGTACCTCTAGCACTGCATCTGTTTGTGGAAACGTCTCAGTTGGTGTTCTGTCAATTCCTGGAGGCTTGTTTTTTGCCAGTGCCTTCAGTGCAGCTTGAACTTCCTTCAATACCATAGGTTCTTGATTGTATGCTACCTCCTGAAATGGTTGAATGAAAACCAGTTCTTTTTGGTACAGTGACTTTGTGTATTCCTTCTATTGTCTTTTGATGCTTTCTGCATTGTTCAATATTTTGCTCATAGAATCCTTCAGTATTGCAACTGAAAGCTTGTTTTCCCCAAATCTCAAATAGCTTAAATCCTCAATCTTTTTTTGTGCTCCCTGCTCTGTGTACTATGCTCTACACTGCGCCCACAACATCAGAATGAGGGCTGACTGAGAAAAATAACTGTCTTCAGGCATTAGAGGGACTATCATGTGGAACATGTTTATATTTGTTACAGAGCATGGTTCCAAATGCTATTTGTAAATATAGGAAGACAAGGTGAGAGCAATTACGGCTCTTCAAAGGTGCAGTAAAGTACTTTGGGATTCATTGCTGGAAGATTCAAGCATAAATGGGTGACTAGTTGGTGGGACTAGAGTCATTCAGGATTGAGGCTGAATTTCCAGGAGGAAGAATGTATATGGGAAATTTTCTTTTGGTATGTAGAAGAGGATGCAGTGCTCAGCCTTTCGAGTAATATTTCTTCAAGTATGTTGCTTCCATAGACCCCTGCTGGAGAATCATCCTGGAGAGTTTGGAAGTTTACAGACCCCAAACCATACCCGCTGCATCAAAATCTTTCGTGTCCTGGGAATTGTAAATTTTAATAAGCTCCCCAGGTGGTTCTAGTGCCCACTACACTGTGAAAGTCTGTGCATGGAAAGCAAAAAACAAATACAAAATCTGGGCCGGAGTAATATGTTCTTCCAGAATGTGGCTCTTACGTGACCATCACGATGTGTACAGTGAATTAGTGTCTGGAAACAATGCCAAGAGTTTTCAAACATCATATCATTTTGTTTTATAGTTTATCTCCTCTCTTCATTTTATTTTTTCTTTCTCTTCATGCTATAGCAATAGTGATGAATGCCGATGAGGCAATTGTTAATCCAACCCCAGGCACTCATTTTCAGGTAATTGTTTGAAACTAGAGCAGCACTTAACAGCACCGACTGACCTGTTTGGGGAGATTAACTAATTAAAAGTTCTGAAGTGGTTAAGAGGAAGGAAAGAAAAAAATATTTTTCTCCTTCATTTTATATTATTAAAATATGGAGTATAATTTTGATTTCTCTCTTTTTAAAAATAGAATGAAAGGTTAATATGAAATGGTAGCAGAGGTACAATTAAAAAATCATATTCATTCAGACAGATTTACTTGAAAATATTGTAGAAGAGAGCAATGTTTTTGACAAATTGCCCATATGATTAAGGGAAAACAAAAGTTTTTGGTTGCGTTACTAGGTAAATTTTTCATACTGTCTCACACCTTTTTTTTTTTCTCACACCACAACACTTTATGGTCTGTAAATTTTTCTCTAAATTATCACTGGCATAATAAGATAGATTAATGAGAGGTACAGTACAGTACAACTAAGTAATCACTCCACTGATTACTCAGAAATAAATGCCACTATCTTGATTCACTGAGAGGATTTGGCTTTGTTTCTTTTTCTTTCATCTTTTTTTCTTCTCCTTTTTCTTCTTCTTTTTTTTTTTTTTTTTTGCCTGAGACAACCAGCAAATCAAACCTCAATGTATTTTCCACACTCTTACACTTGGCCAGGTCAGTATTGAAAATGTGTCTTCCTGAGAGCCTTTGTTGCACTTGGGTGCCCATTTACTTTCAGAGCTCTATAGTGATATATCAAAACCATCTTGTTTAAAGCAGAATCCATTTCACATGGCAGTATCCTGTCTTTAAAAGTTTTCAGCCATCTTCACATTCTTAAGGAAAGCTGAAATACCTGCTATGGACAGGAGGTTTGTGGCTAAATTTCACAAGTTATTAATCTTACAACGATGTCCACTCATATACTCTGAGAAGTTTGGTTGCACTTTTCCTTTTCATATGCAATTTTGAAACTGTATAGTGTTGCTCTCCTGTCTCCTCAGAGGTGGCTCTCATGTCGTTGTGTGTGCAATGATCCTGTTTATAGTTTTATGTCAGCTTGTTAAATCTGGGAAGTGATTAGGGATCCTTTGGTATGGTAAACATGTTAAGGTATTGTGGCTATTGCCATTCATGAATTCATATTCATCCATGTAGATTACATACCTTTTTTGTTCCTTTTGAAATGAAGAAACTGGGGCTTTTACAGTTATTCTTTAAGATGGTATGTGCTCTTTAGCAGAATCTGAAATGTAACCTAATAAATATTCATCTAATCTGCAGATTTGTTCAGAGTTTATCACCATTTCAATTTCAAGCTTTCATTATCTGCCGCTAGCACTGTCACTTTGGCCTAGTTTATTTTTCTTCCCCCTCTGATAACGACAACCAAAGATCTAGACCCTTTTTATATTTCATAGTTATGCTGAGGCTGAGTGACAAATCTTATACTCTTCGTTCACACATGCTTGTCTCCTGGGAGAGGGTAACCATATCGTTTGCTTCAGTTCTTCTCTTGTTTAAATTCTGAAGCCCTTCTTTTCGATTTCCAAATTCATTTTCTTTCATATATCCAATTCTCTTCAGCACTCCCATGAACAGCTGTGGGTGGTGATGGGGCGATGTATCGAGATAGTGCTTCCAGCACTCTGCACATCCCCCCTGAGCAGCTTTATAGAAGACAGGAAAGTACAGTATAGCTCTGTGGCAGATGGACTTGCAGATAGTATTCACCGAGATCTTTCCCTTCCACATCAAGAAACACAAGCTATATACCCTACTTAGTATGCTGACATTTCACAGTAGATATCGTCATATATTTTCCCTTTCACTTGATGGGCAGGCATGGGAATTGAGATGCCCTTTTCAAACAAAGCATGCTTTCTTTTTAGCATCTGTGAGAGTTGTCTGCAACAAATCTGTTTGGCTGAATCCTACTTGTTTTCTAAATTCCTGTGTTGTACACAAAATGCAGTGATGATCAAGTGTTGGAAAAAATACTGAATGGCTCTCGAAGAGATCATTACCTGTTTAGTTTAACAACCACTATTATTGAATATATATTTAGTTTAGAAATTGGCTAAGGAGGTATCTTTAATGCCGTCTTTTATTTCTTTTTCATTCCACCACTTTGAGTACATGTGTTTTGTTGATTAGAAAATGCCACAGACATTGGTATTTAAAGAAATCTTGAACAGTTTGATGATATCAAATATGGTGTTAAAAAAGTCTTGACAGCAAAAGGCATTATCTGGTTTAATTTATTTCCTGTGTTTTGGACTTATTTTTACTTTGTACTCCGAAGTGATTAGATTGCCAAGTAATTTTCCCAGTGGTAAAATGAGTTTTGCCAAAGAGGTAGAGAATTGCACCAACACTTTAAACTTCTTTTAAAAAGGCAGTTTCAAATCTCAAAACTTTCAGCAGCAATATCTTCTACTTGTTCTGAGCCCTGCAGTAAATTTGGTTATGGAAAATTTTGATGCAGTCTGTGTGGAGAGTCTGGAGATAAGTGTGCTGTTTCCTCTTCGGTAACTCTAAATTGTTTTCTTTAAACTTGTGATTTAGCAGGTAATCCTCCAGGTGAACCCTGACAATCTGGTTATAGTGTAACACCAAGGTCTCTGAAAGCAGCAGATGATTGGCTGGCTTCCTTACCACCTCCAGCCCTGGGCATGGAGAAAAGGACTTTTAAGTGCTTATGATGAATTTCTCTGTGGCGTTTATTTAGATTGAAAAGTAACCATGAATTGTCATAAGAAGGAGAGGATTTGTCCTGTTTTGAAGAGATTTAGAACCCACTAGTGAGTGTCAGTTTTGAAAATTCTATTCATGTAAGTATAACTGCTGGTATCACCCTGTTGCTTATTTGAAGGGCAGACAAATAATTTTGCAAAGTTTAAGGTCATTCTATAGAAACAAAGGATTTTGTCCTCTGAGAAATATAGAGAAGAGTCTGTCAAAGGGGAGGGGTCTAAATCAATGACCCTAACCATTTTGCGGTGGGAGAAAGTGGATTTTGTTAGAAGTAATTGGGTACAGCAGGAACTGGTTGTTATTTATGAGAATAACAAACATTTTAAAAATACAGGCCATAATTATATGCCAGATGTTGGGCCAACCACTTTACATGTATAATTACATTTCATATTAACAACCATACAAAGTAAATAAAAAATAGGAACTATTAATTTCTCCTGTTACACAGATGGGGCAGTTAAGACTCAAAAAGGTAATTGTGGTAGGCAGACTAATGGTGCCCCAAAGACATTTATGTCCAAATCCCTGAAATCTGTGAATATGTTTCCTTATATTGAAGACAGCCTTAGCAGATGTGATTAAGTTTAAGGACCATGAGATGGAGAGATTATCCTGGATCATCCAGGTGGACTAAACCTAATCATATGAGTTCTTAAAAAGGGAGAACCTTTCCTGGCTGTGATCAGAGAGATGTGATGACAGAAGGGTAATAGAGATATGTCACTGTTGGCTTTGAAGATGGAGAAAGGAACCATGAGCCAAGGAAAGTGGGTAGCCTCTAGAAAGAGGAAAAGGCAAGGAAATGGATTCTCTCCTAGAGTACCTAGCTCTACAAATGCCTTAATTTTAGTCCATTGAGAACTTTGTCTGACCTCCAGAACTGCAGATAATCTTTATTTTTTGAAGCCACTAAGTTTGTGGCAATTTTTTGTGCAACAATTGAAAATTAATGCAGTAGTAGTATTTGTTTAAGGATATAGCTATGACCTGGTAGAACTATGATTAAAGCTCAGGGTTATCTGATGTAGGAGCTAGAGTATTTACTTTCTGTACCCTTTGTCTCTCATGGAAATCCTGGTGGCATAGTGGTTAAGAGCTATGACTTCTAACCAGAGGGTTAGCAGTTCGAATCCACCAGTCACTCCCTTGGAAACCCCATGGAGCAGTTCTACCTGTCCTATAAAAAAAAAAATGTCCTATAGGGTAGCTAAAAACCCAGAACCCAGTGCCGTCAAGTTGATTCCGACTCATAGCAACCCTATAGGACAGAGTAAAACTGCCCCCGTAGAGTTTCCAGGGAGCACCTGGCGGATTCGAACTGCCGACCCTTTGGTTAGCAGCCATAGCACTTAACCAGTATGCCACCAGGGTTTCCTGGTAGCTATGAATCGTAAATGACTCGATGGCAATGGGTTTTGCCTGTCATGAAATTTCCAATGACTACCCTCTACTCCAGCTCTAGCCCAGAACCTAGAATTGCAGCAAAGTCTCCTGATCCCTTTGAACATAGCCAGTGATGTTAAGTTTTGAATCTGGAAAATTCTGCAAGTAATCAAAAGTAGTTAGCCCAGACATATCGATTGAGGCAACCCCCTCAAAACAAACCCTCTAAAACAAAATAAATGACTCAGAAAAACCAAAGAAGCAATACAAACAAGTAAAAACCGAGTCTGTAGACTCTGCCTTATTTGAAAACAATCCATTGGAAAAAGAACTGGGGCTTCGGAGGCAGAGAAGTCTGAGTAAATCCTGGCTGTGACCCTTAGGAACTGTGTTACTTTTGACAAATTATCGATTCTGTTCGAGACTTAATCTCTTCATGTATAAAACAGAGTAAATGATACAGGTGTTACATTATAGTTTTAAGTATTGAATAAGATGACACGGATATCTCATATGCCTGGCTTTATTTTCCTTTCTTTCACCTTCCCCTCCCAAGGTAGGAAAATACTTCTAAGATAGTCTTGTGTTTTACAGGTGAATTTCCTGCTTCTCCCAGTCTCTGGAGCTGATTAGAGCTACCCTCTCCGTTATGGAATGGTAGTCTTTCCAGATGCTGCAGGTTCTTGGATGCACCTCTAGTTGGTTTCTGTACTTCTCCCTCCCTGAAATATAGAAGCACAGGCTGGTGGTGCTCTGAAACTTGTCTTTTTCCTTTATACTCCGTGCATGACTCTTAAGTGAAATTAGTGGCCAGGAACAGGCGCCCTCATACCTGCAAACTCAGTTGTTTATTGTAATGGCTGCAGTGATGAATTGGTTCCTTCCTTTCCTCCAACTCCTTCTCCTTCTACATTTTCCTCCTGATATTATTATTTTAATTCCTACTTTATTCTACTTTGTTTCCCATCTTATAATGTGAGTTGCTGGGAAATTAGCTTCAACAAGTAGAATACTGCTTTACTCTCAACTTTTGTGGAACGTGTATTAAATGACACCTTTTATTGGAATCTACTGAAAGGCAACTAACAACATACTTAAAACTCAGAGTAATACCACGGGCAACCCTTTTAAAGGGGAAGAAGTGGGAGGAGAAACTTTTATCTTAAAAAATACATACATTACAAAAACAAAGAAACAAAAAGACTAAATATACAACCACACAGAAGATACAGGAGCTTACTCCTCACTGAGATATGTGTCCAGTTAAGGGGGATTAAGGAACCCTGGTGGCGCAGTGCTCAGTCAGAGTTTGAACCCATGAGCTGCTCCGTGGGAGAAGGATGTGACACTCTGCTTCCATAAAGATTTACAGCTTTGGAAACCATCTGGGGCAGTTCTACTCTGTCACATAGGGTCGTCGTGCGTCGGAATTGACTAGACGGCAGTGGCTTAGTTTGATTTGGGAAGGGGAATTATAATAAATTTTTAGTTGATCATAAAACAGTTGAGTGAGTAAAGTAGTTTATGTTCTCTGTTACTTTATTAAAATAATTTCTTATCACATGATGTGCTTTTGTTACTACTGGCAACTCGAAAGGGGCTATTTAACACTTTGCATGAATTCATTCTTTTTGTTGTTGTTAAAATTTTTAATGTTTTCTTTTTATTATGATGAAAATATACAGAACAAAACTTATGCCATCTCAACAATTTCTACATGTACAATTCAGTGATATTGATTACATTCTTCAGTTGTACAACTATTCTCACTATCCTTTTCCAAATCATCCCACCACCATTCACATAAACTCAATGCCTCCTAAGTAAAAACTCCCCCCCTTTCCCCTAATGCAGGAAGTTCTTAAACGCTGCCTCGCCTTTTGTGTGTGTATATATATATATATATGTTTCCATTGTCATCCAGTCATTTCTCACCCTGATCCAAAGGAAAAGTCCTAGGAGTGAACCCTAGAAGAAAGATCTTGCTAGAAAGCTTCTCCAGAGTGGAGGAGGGGAAGCCAATGGGAAGAGTGGAGGAATCCTAGTTTAAGAATTCCTCCAACTTGACATCCACAAGGCTTAGTTTTCTTAGTCTCTGTCCATGGTAGACAAGATTGATTTACTCCAAAGGCAGTCAGAGTGCATTACTGATAGGTGCCCCTTTGGTTGGTCATTCATTTTCACTGTTGTAGGGCGTTTCCTTATAATGGATCCAGTCCCTTCTTGATGGGCATCTAAGTCATTTCCAATTTTAGCCTGTTAAACCGTGCTGCGGTGAGCATTGCTTGACTTGTCAGCTTGGGAGCATGGATGCTTCTACCTAAGACCCAGAGTGTAGAAGTCATGTGTGCATGGCCTCACCTCTGAACAGATGATTCTGCCACTCTCAGAGCACTGTGCAGTCACCCTTTCACCAGTAGGGCCTTACTCCAGCCTAGTATTTGAAGACTTAACTTTTGTCTGTGGTGGATGTAAAGTTGTGCCTCAGAGGTTCTAAGTTGATTATCGATGAAGGTGAGTGCCCTTTTCTATGTCTGTTGGCCATTGATATGCCTTCTATGAACTGCCTGTTTATGTTTTTGCCTGCTTTTCTCTTGGGTTGTTTTTCTTATTGACCTGTAGAAACGCTTCATGAATTCTAGAGTTGATTTCTTTGTCGCTCGGATGTGCTGCACGTATTTTTTCCAGTCTTTAGTTGTATTTGTCAATCATTTCCTTTATGGAGAGTATGTTTTTTTGTGTCTGGTTTTTGTCCATTTTTTTTCTTAGTTTCTGAATTTCTGATTAAAAAATCTGATTTTTCCTTTTCCCAAATGCTTATTTGGGGAATATAATTCATTTTAAAGTGTTGTGTTACAATTTTCTGCTTTGCAGTTGATGTTTAGAGAATTTCATATCAGCTGACCTGCATTATTCTCATTGCCTGTTTTCTTGCCATAGTAGCTTTGCCTGGCTGTAAATTCCATGGACTGAGTTGGCCTTTGAGGATGGTACCCTCTTATGTCAGGGTAGTGGCATGCAATAGATGGCTTCCTTTATGGTGTGGGGGGAAACGTTGTTTCCTTAGATTTTGTTGTTGTTCCCTTTTGTCTTGGGCTACCTAGAAGTCCCTTTTGTATCCGGTTTAAGAAATCCTTTGTATGCTGAGGTCAATCTTTAGATTTTTCTCTAAAATTTTGTCAATAGTTTGCTTTTTACTTCTAGGTCTTTTTTCTACCTGAAATTGATTTTTGTTTGTGGTAGATTTCATTTCTTTTCTGGAATGAATGATAGTTTATCCTAGCACCTTTTATTGAGCGGCCCATCATTCCCTGATCTGCAGTGCCTGCCCTGTCTATCATGTTTCCATGTGTGTGTGTTTGTTTCTGGTGCTGTATCTTATTCCATTAGACTCTTTGCCCCATACCAATCTCATACTGCCTTGACATCTAGTTGGGCGGGTCCCCCCAGGTCTTAGTCTTCCTTCTTATTATCTTTGCCATTTACATCCATCTGCATTTTAGAATCTTGGTCAGTTAAAAAAAAAAAGTCTTGGGATTTTGATTGGAATTGTATTGAATTTATATATTTGGGATGAATTAACATACTTTTAAAATATTAAGTCTTTCAATTAATACAGTGTATATCTTTACTTATTTACATTCTCAGTAAGGTCTTTTGTTAAGTTTTATAATTATCTCCATAAAGACCATTCATGTCTTTTGTTGATTTATACCTAAGTACTTATGTTTTTTTGTTACTTTAAATTTTTTTGTTACTAGATAAGGTTTTTCTTTTTCTTTTTTTTTTGGTCTTATTCATCTTTTACAAAAGTGGACTTTGGCTTTGTCCATCTTTATATTTGTATTTATTTCTGCTCTTACGTTTATCTTCATTTCTTTACCTTTTTGTTTTTCCTTTTATAACTTCTTTTTTTAATTCGTTCTTTAAATGGTCAAATATTTTAAATGGTCAGAGAGGGCTTCTCTGAAGAGGTAATGTTTACATTGAGACTGTGTTTAAATTGAAAGACATAAAAAAAAAAAAAAACTAGCCCCTGGAGCATGAGGCATAAAATAGGGCATATGAAAATGCCTCCAGGAAGGAAAGGACTCCTGGATGTGTCCAGAGAACTGAAAAAAGATTCTTGTAGCTGGAGGGGAGTGAACTAAGGAGAAGTAATTCAAGATAAGTTTGGAATCTTAAGCCGGATCAAGCAGGGCTTTTATAGACTGTGCTTCAGAGTTTGGAGTTTTGATTTTATTCTACCCACAATAAGAAGCCACAATAAGATGTTTTTTTAAAGCAAGGAAATAACATGAATTGACTGACGCTTTATGGAAAATTGTTCTGCAGAGAATGGATTGTTTAAGATGAGTTGAGGCAGAAGACATGTTAGGTGAGAGAGGTGGTAGTTTAGACTGAGGAGGGCGATGACGGTGGGGTAGAAAGATACGTGGTAAAGGTTCCCATCAGCCCTCCCCAGTCTTCATAAGGCTAATGAATGTTTCTTTGTGAAGGAGATGATGAACAATTACCGTCTCTAGAAGAAGGCAAAGGAGTTGCATTTCACTTTTCTCCTTATCTTTTAGTCAAGATTTCCACTGGAAAGATATGAATCCCTTAAATTACTGGACATACGCAACATCAATTCTGTCGGCCTTGATATTATACTAAAATTTATTCTCTGCGTAGACCTTTGCAGATTTCTAACCAAAATTTGGAAGGTGATCTGGGGGTAAATATTAGCCCCATCTGTGAGTGGGAAAGCTAAGGTAAGAAGAAATGACTTCTTCGATATCACAGTTTATATGAGAGCCATCGTAAATCTCTTCTTCTGACTCATAGTAAAATTCTAGATAAATAGCCAGGTTTATTAGGTACGAAATTGTCTCTGGTACAAACCTAACATCTCTACATATTCCGATTACCTCTGATGATGAGCTCAACTCTATATAAGAAGCTGTATTTTGCTCTGAGGATGTTGCATGAAATTTAAAAGATGCCAAAATATAAGTGAATTCAACTTCTAATTTGATTTTGAATTAAAAAAAAAAAACCATCACTAGCGCGAAACTTGACAATAATGACAAGTTAACACTTTATACAGAAAAATAAAGTCCTCTACAGAATAAAAAGCTAATCATCTTAAAACAATACTCACTTATCCGCGTTGTTTATACGGAGTGTTCTGCTTGTTAAGGAGGCTGTTAAGAGTCGGCTACGGTGCGGAAAGTTAGCGCCGAGCTGCTGAATTAGAGTTGCTAACTACTTGAATTGACAACTGCGCATTTTGGTAGATTTTTCCCTTGAATGCTAATGTAGTCTTTTAAGTATCATTTTGATGAATTTTATGATTACATTAGATGCAGTCTGGTTTTTCCAATCAGTCATGTCTACTTCATCACTGTCAACGTACTACCATAGCATTAAACCTGACCAGAGGTAAACATTATTGAAAGCTGCGCCCGTTATTGCTGTTTTACAGTAGCGTAATTTTGTTTTTATTTCCTTTGATTTTATGCTGATATGCATTTCAGCAGTATTTGCCTGCAGCCTCTTTCAACTTTTCCTTTTAATTAAAAAGCCTAATTGGGAGTAATAAAAACTTCCAATTAAGCCTCTTAAATAAAAACTGAAAGCTGAAAGTGGCTGCGGTTGCAGATAGAGGCTGCAACCGACACTTTCATTACGGAAGATTCTATTGCTGCCGTACAATTTGTGGTTGGCAGGTTTAGCTTGAGACCTGTGAGTTAGGAAAAGTGGACTTTGCAAGAGATACTCAAATAGATAATTATATAGTTAAACATCGGGCTTGTTTTTGAGGCAGGAGAGCTATTGAAAAAAAAATAAAAATTGAAGGGGAGCTTAAATCAAGGCTCATAATGGAAGAGTGTGCTAGATAAAAATTTCAGTAATATCTCATTTTTACAATAAAAATAAGAAATTATAGTATTTGGACAAAAATGAAATATTTTATCTTATTTGTTATTTTTATTTAGGTATATGATAATTTAAAGATTTTCATTCGCTTTATTTTCTTTCATTGCTAATGTTACGGAGTCTAGAGAAGGCCTGTAACCTACAACTGCACAGTCTACAGCTGGGTAGATGATTGCAGAATTTTCTGACCCTTGTGTACTAGTTGAATAATAAAGGACTAAACTAAATATTTTAAATTGTTTGAAATATGTAAATATGTGTGTTTCTAATATTTTCCCACAAATACAAATTTTATGTGTCTTTATCAAGCTTTATTCTTATTGGCCTGTATTATCACCTATGCTTGGGAGCAAAAAGGAAGAGTATGACGTGGGGTTGGTTTACGGAGGGAGGGTATCTTAGGTTGGGTTCATGATCGGCTGCTAGCTGAATTCATAAACTTTAGAAAGTTAAAGGAGGGGAATTTTTTATGTCTGAATGTCTCAATTTAGTAAAACATTATTTTATCTTAATGATCACTAACTTAATTCATGCCTATTTTAAAAAATCACCATGATAGTTTATTTTCTTATTATATAAGTAATACCTGTTGTTTACAGAAAGTTTGGAAAGTATAAAAAATCAAAATCTTATCTCAAACCACATTTAGCATTTTTGGTATCTTTCTAATCCCCTCCCCCGCCCACTTATTCACTCTTTCTCTACACACTCACACACACACACATACAACAAAGCAAAACAAAACAGGGATTGTATATGTTGTTTATTTATTCCTCTTTTCACTTGGCATTATATCTTAAGTATTTCTTGTTTTTTTCTTCAAAGACATAATATTTGGTATATCATCATATTCTATTTTTGTACATTTCATGCTTTATTTGACCAGTTTCCAATTTTTGGACATTTGGGATTGAGAAGCTGAATATTGTAGCAGGTAAGAGTTTAGGATTTTCATGTTATCTGTATTTAATTCTTGGTTCCAAAATCGACTGGTTATTTGATTTGGGACAATTTCTTTTCTGAGCTTTTGTTTCCTTCTGTATAAAATAAAGAAAATAATAGCATGCACCTAATGGGATAGAGATGAAGATTAAGTAGGCTATCTACACAAAATTGCCACAGCACATTGTAAGCACTATATTAACTGTTTTTTAATTATTTTTCATTTTTTAAAATTATGAATTTTTAAATAATTTAATATTTCTACTTGGATAGCATTAAATCTACTTGTTAGATTTGGCAAAATCAGTTTATTCCCTGCTGTTGTTTTTATTCCTAGATGCCCTGAGAATGACTCATTCAGATTTTGACTATAGCTCTTTGATTATATCCAAACAATAATGTTTGGGAGTTTACTTCATATGGAGTCACATATTTATTGTTAAGGTTATTTTTAGGTATTTTATATTGTTTTTGGTGGATCTCATGAATAGTATCTTTTTTCTTCATTGCGTTTTCCAACTGCTTGTTATTTGTATGCCAAACAGCTATTGATTTTTAGATAACCATCTTGTCCAACACTTTGCTAAACTTTTAGTAATGATAATTGAAATTAAATATTACTTTAAAGGTTTAAGGGACATTCTAGTTAAATTATCTGTTTCCAATCAGTTTTTTAAAGTTATGTTTTTACAGATTTAAGATTTCATTACCGGAATATCATTCTTTTCAAGTTTCTGTTTTTCCTTGAGTCAATTTTCAAATTTTATACTTTTTTTTTGAGAAAATTATCTACCATCCAACTTTGCATTTAATTCATTGGCAATTAAAAAAAATCTCTTTATTTGTTATCAGACCCCCTTTGTCACGTTTAATTTTATTTATGTGTTAATTTAATCTTCTATTCTTGACTAGATTTTCTAGACACTTATTATTATGTGTTAAAAATAAATATAAGATATTGGATTTATTTTTTTGTTTTCCCTTTGTTTCAAATTTATATTTATTCTTTTACTTATTTAATTTTTATATTATTTTTATAATTTTTTAATAATTATATTATTTTTATAATTTATCAACATAAATGATAAACTCATCTAAAAAAGTAAGAAAACAAACGTTTTTATGATAAATTTGCCACATAAATGATAAACTCATCTAAAAAAGTAAGAAAACAAACGTTTTTATGATAAATTTGCCTCTGAGTATAGCTTTGTTGCATTTAGTGCATTTTGTCATAAAATTTTCTATTTTTTTCTGTGTGCCGTTTTCTAGTCCTAAATTTAAGGAAAGTATCCCTTTGACCCTAATATTGTACAAATTGCCATTTTATAATCCATCATTTATTTTCTTGGATATTGTAGCAGTTCCTACATTTATGAGTCTCTCTCTCTGTCATACCATAACCCAGACTGCTGCTAGGCTTATCTTTTCAAAAGCAGTATACTCGGTTTTCCTGTTCAAGTGTATCCGCTGATTCTCTACCTTAGACCATGCAAAGTCAATGTCCTTAGAAGACATAGTAAGCCCTCTGTAAATTAGCTCTAAGCTTCATCTGTAATGCTCATCTACCATTTTATCTCTATCACCTCCCGCCAACCTACTCCTCATGCACATCATGGAGTCCCTTTCATTTGGCTGCTCTTACTCTGTTTCTCTGCCCAGTCCCTTTGTTATGTGTAACACCTGCTCTGTAACTTCTCCTTATTCCCAGTAGTAATTCATCCATCACTGTACGTTCACTCACTGTTTTGGAAACAGAACTCGCCATATTCTAGAGTCATTATTTGCCTCCATGCTTCTGTCCTACAGTTGACTGTTGATAAGAATAGGGAGCAAGTCTTCTCAACTTTTATGTCACCATAACATTTAGTCATCAAAATAATTCTATGATTATATATTATCTATATTTGTCAACGAAGAAATTGAGATTCAGAGAAGTTAAATACGTACAAAGTCATAGAACTATTCAATAATGTAGCTAGGACATTAATTAATACAAATTTATATCCACTACACTAATATTTCACAAAATTTGACAAAAATATCTCATCATTGCCAGAGAAATGTAAGAGTGCAGGGCAGCATCTGTGAGCTTAGCCTGACATAGCCCAATACAAACACACTATTTATGTAAGTACTTTCTTTCATTTACCAAAACCAACCAAGCCCATTGATGTCAAGTAGATTTTGACTCCTAGTGACCCTATAGGACAGAGTAGAACTGCTCCATAGGATTTCCAAGGGGTAACTGGTGGATTTGAACTGCCAACATTTTGGTAAGCAGGTGAGCTCTTAACTACTGTGCTACTAAGGCTCCTTCTTTCATACAAAAACCATTAATTTAGTTCTATTCTAAAATGTATTCATAGGCATTTTAATGTGAAGTGGTATTTTATTATTCTCCATTAAGAAAAGCAATAGTCTTCTACCTGGGTTTAATAGTTAATTGTAGATGCTATTGTACTGAGTCTGTCATAGTCTGAGACTTAGGTTGAATTACAAAGCGATGAAGCCACATTCTAAGGTCAACCTTGAGGCAGTTTCTCTTCTACATTAATCTAAACTCCCATAGAAATATGCATACAAATAACAATAGGTTCCACTCCCTTAGTCACTGAAAAGAGCTACCCAGAATGCTGCTAAAGAGGTGGTATGGTGCAAAGATTTTAAGCTTATGTTGGTGGAAATTTCTATGTACCTATTGAGACGTCACACCACTTTTTTATATGGTGAACTGAAAGATTATTTGAACTCTGGCTCTTTTACTGTTCCAGAAAAATGATTATCAAATGGCTTTTTTTTTTTAGTAAAATAAAGATTCTTAATTTTATTTTTAAATCAACTCAGAGTACCTACAATAATAGGCTTTACTTTTCCAACTCTCAAGTTTCATTTTCACTGTAACAATCATGTGCTGTTCAGTAAAAATATTGGTAGTTTTGCATGACTACAGCTAAGCAGGCCAAGCAGTCAGCCTTGTGAAAATATCTGCTTGATGAGCTGTTTTATGAGTTACTCTTTTATTAAGGATATAAATGGAATTACTCTATTACTAAGGATATAAATGAATTAACTACATTGTCATATTTTTTGTTTCTTCCACAGAAAAAATAATGCATCATAGCAATGAATAAAAACCTTTGACCATTGCCTTCCTGAGACCTGGAATAAATTTGTGTCATAGAGCAAAACTTTGTGTTCACCTTTCATGTTATGTTTTGTATATCGATGGACATTCACAGAGTATTTAAATCAGCCTCTGCTCCCACATTTACCATGTCTATGACCTTGTTATGACCTTGTTGAATACACCAAGATGACCTTGAAACAAATCATTTGGGTTAAGTTGTTCCTAGATCTCAGTATATAATACTATAGCTGCTGGATACCTGATGAATTTGATATTATGGTTTTGACTGTCATAAATTTGACTTCATTCATATTTACATTCACATATTTTTTTCCCAGTCAGTAATGTTTTTTTTCTTAAAAAAAAGCCTCAGATAGATTGGTGAAAACTTGGTGAACAATTATTTTACCATTAAACACTTAAAAAAATCGATGTGATTTTTATTATCATTACTAGAAACAGCACACCATGACCTGTCTAATTGTCTAATCATTCATATTTGCAATCTCACCCAACAACTAGTTTAACTGTACATAGTGAGCACACTAACATGCCTGGGGCATGTGATAAGGCATCCTGATTGGCTAGCCCTCCTCTTAGATCTTTACCGCATTTTCTTCTCTCACGTGAGTTTCACTTTTCAAAATAATCCTGAAGTTTGATTTTGAACAGAACTTTAAACAATTTTAATTTACCTGCTTGATAGTAATTTTCATTATGCTGCTCCAAATCTGATTTCTCTCTCTCTCTCTGTGTTTTAGCAGCAAAACACTCTGGTGATTTTATTTCAAAATTTCCTTGACTGGATTTTAAAAAATCTGTTTATTTTTGTTTTAGTTGACAGTATATACAGCAAAGCATACACAATTCAACAGTTTCTACATGTAAAATTCAGTGATGTTAATTACATTCTTTGAGTTTTACAACCATTCTCATCTTCCTTTTCTGAGTTATTCCTCCCCCATTAACATAAACTCATTGTCCCCTGAGGTCCCTATTTAATCTTTTGAGTTGCTGTTGTCAGTTTGATCCCCTACAAATCTTGAAAGAGCACAGACATTTTTTACTAGTTAGGCCGAACTATTGTTTGGCCTTAAAAAAACTTAAGGGAATATTTTCAGCTTAAGTATTAAAGATTATCTCACAGCAATAGTTTCAGGGTTCATCCAGCCTCCATGGCTTCAGAAAGTCTGTAGTCCATGAGAATTTTAAGTTCTGTTCTGCATTTTCCCTGTTTTGATCAGTATTCTTCTACAGCATCTTTGATCAAAATATTCAGTTATGGTGGCTGGGCACTATCCAGTTCTTCTGATCTCATGGCAAAGGAGGCAATAGCCATGAAGATTTCCTCCTATTCCTGACTCGCCTTCTTCTGTTGCTCCAGGCGAATAGAGAGCAACTGTTACGTGTAGTTGGCCGCTCGCAAGCTTTTAAGACCCTAGGCACTACACAGTGAGCTAGGAGGTAGAAAAGAACTAAACATGTTATTAGCCCAATTAACTGGGCTGTTCCATGAAACTGTGACCTTAAACCTCCAAACTGAGGGACTAAATCCCTTGAGGTGTTTGGTTGTACATAAGCAGCCTCAGCAGCTACTCTTTTTTTTTGTCATTGTTGTTAGTATGTCTATCACACAACTTTTGCCAGTTCAACTTTTTACAGGTGTGCAACTTATTGACAGCAATTGCAATAATCAGCTATGCAACCTTACCCTTAATCAATGCAATTTTTTCATCACTGTTAACCACTCCCCTTTCCCTCTGCTTCCCACCCCTGGTAACCACTAAATTTTGGTCTGTATACATTTGCCTTTTCTTGTCTTTTTATGTAAATGAGACCATGCAATATTCACCCTTTTTTGGTTGGTTCTTTTCACTTAGCATAACGTTTTCCACTTCCATCCATATTGTAGCATGTATCAAGACTTCATTTCTCCTACTGGATAAGTAATGTTCTATTTATGTATGTACCACATTTTGTTTATTCATCTGTCTATGGACATTTAGGTTGTTTCCACCTTTTGGCTATTGTGAATAGGGCTGCAATGAACATTAGTATACAAGTTTCTGTTTGAGTCTCTGCTTTCAGGTTTTTAGGTAGGAGTGGACCTGCTCAGGAAACCCTGGTGGCGTAGTGTTTAAGAGCTACGGCTGCTAACCAAAAGGTCAGCAGTTTGAATCCACCAGGTGCTCCTTGGAAACCCTATGGGACAGTTCTACTCTGTCCTTTAGGGTCTCTGTGAGTCAGAATCGACTCGACAGCAACAGGTTTGGTTTTGGTTGATTTGGACTTAGTAGCTCTATTTTTAGTTTTTTGAGGAGCTGCCACACTGTTTTCCACAGTGGCTGTACCATTTCGCACACCCACCAGCAATGGGTTAGGTTTCCAATTTTCTCACATCCTCTCCAACATCTGTTATTTTCTGTTTTTTTAAATCTTAGCTATTCTAGTGGGAGTGAAATGGTATCTCATTGTGGTTTTGATTTGCATCTCTCTGGTAGCTAATGATGTTGAGCATCTTTTCATGTGTTTGGTGGCCATTCGAATGTCCTCTTTAGTGAAATGTCTATTCAAGTCCTTTGCCCATTTTATGATTGGGTTGTCTTTTTGTTGTTAAGTTGTTGAAGTTTTATATATATTTTGGTTATTAGATTCTTGTCAGGTATATGGTTTCTGAAGATATTTTCCTAGTCAGTAGCTTGTCTTTTCACTTTTTTAGTAAAGTCATTTGATGAACAAAAGTTTTTAATTTTTACGAGGTCCCATTTATTTATTTATTTATTTCCTTTTGGTATTTGTGCTTTTGTTTAGGTAATCCATCGTTAAAAGCCAGACCTGACAACATTGCCTTTACTTTTTCTTCTAAGAATTTTATGGTTTTAGTTTGTGCATTTATGTCAGTAATCCATTTTGAATTTGTTTTTGTGTATGATATGAGGCATGGATCCTGTTTCATTTTTCTGTATGTGGAAATTCAATTTTCCCAGCACCATTTATTTAAGAAACTCTATTTCCCCACCTAATGGACTTTTGGGTAATGGACTTAACACCCTTGTCAAAAATCAGTAGACCGTAGATGTACGGGTTTATTTCTGAACTCTCATTTTTATTCCATTGGTTTATGTGTCTGTTGTTATACCAGTGCCAGGCTGTTTTGATTATCATAGGTACATAATATTTTAAAATCAGAAGGTATGAGTCCTTCTGCTTTGTTCTTCTCTTTCAACATTACTTTAGATGTTCGGGACCTTTTGCTATTCCATATAAAGTTGAGGGTTGGTTTTTCCATTTCTGTAAAGAAGATTGTTGGAATTTTGATTGAGATTGTGTTGAATCTCTAGATCGCTTTGGGTAGTACTGACATCTTAACAATATTATGATTTCCAGTCCATGAACATGGAACATCTTTCCATTTATTTAAGCCTTCTTTAATCTCTTTAAATAGTGTTTCCTGATTGGATTTTAAATGTAAGTGGATCCTGCAGTTTTGGTGCAGGGCTTTCATGTAAAGTATATAAGGTTCAAGACACTTGACATCCCTGGTAATAAAACCAACATTATAAATAAGTATGTAAGGATATTCTACTTGTTTTAGATTTACTTACTACTAAATGTACAAGTTGTGGTTGGATTAGGACTGTCATCTTTTGGTATTAAGTTCATTTGAAGAAGCTACAGGAATAAAGCCAGATGATGTTTGAATTTCTCCCATTATCATGAATACCTCAAAGTTTCAAACTTGCTCTCTTTTTTTTTTTTGAGCATTGCATCTTTCTATTTTAAATTATCTTAATTTACAAAGTTATTAATCTTTGAGTGATAATGAAAAATAACACAAAAATAACAAAATCAGAGTTTTTAGTACTTAAGTATTGACAGAAAAGTAAAGGCAATGAAAAATAAAATTATGTCTTCTTGTATTTTGCAAACCATATTTTGAACTAGGTCAATATCATCAGAAGTTGAACACATTAAAAAAATATAGATAGATATGTAGATATAGTGTGTGTGTGTAATCAAATCTTTAAAAACTCCATAATTTAAAAGGCTAGAAACTAATTTAAGAAAGGAGGGGAAGAAATACCCACCTTTGCATGTATCCTCAGACTCATGAGTAATCATACGGTAAGTTGATCTCTAGAAAAGAAGTAGCATTAGAATGTGTTCTCTAAGCCATGACTCCTTCACTTTTGAATGCAACTCAAATATTGATACCTTTGGTGTTCTGATGATGAAATATACCAAATTGTCTACTCATTACACTTGAAAATATTCTACTATTAGTGTTTTCATGAAAAAATACAGATCATCCAGTATGGAAAAATAGAATTCTGCTAATGTTAATTCACAAATATGACAAAATTTTATGTCACCCAGTTGTCAGCCTCCTGGCCCCATTTTTCCCCTCCCCCCCCCAGATCACTTTGCTCTGGTGTTTACCGTGTGGTAAGGGATCTTGTTTCATCGTAACTTGGGAATAATTCCCATTGAATCTGATCTTCTGGAGCCCTTTCCAGCCCTGCCTTGGACCACTGTTTACCTCTGTACTGTTTGTTGCTGGATATTTTTGGACACAGTCCCTTCAACCCGACACCTTTCACTTTGTAGCAGAGCCAATAGAGGGGTAAATTTGAGCAGTCTGTACTTCCCCATAACACTTTCTTTCTTTGTTTTCCCAACATTGTCAGTAAAAATTAGGCAGCTGTATCACACTTGAGTGAATTGTTGAGGGTTTTAAAATGTTTGTTACGCTGGGAAGGCAAATCTTTTCAGCTATAGCTTACTATGTCTGTCTCTTTGCTACAAGGGAAAACACCTTTCTAATGGGGTGGTTGAATCTGGTCTGCAGGTCCTAACTTTGCTTCCCAGACTTTAGGGCATCCCCATTGTTCCAGAATACTGCCTCCTTCAAACCTCCATGTAATGAATTTCTATCATTTTAGAAGAAAACCCATGGGACATAATGATTTGAAGTAGGGCATAACACAAATGCCAAGTTATTTAGCGTAAATTAACCTGAAAAATGTTTTCAGTGGCATAGTCTCCAGGGTTGACATTGACCCTCTTAGTTTAAGAAAACTGGGCCATTATACAGGAGCCTGGTGGCACAGTGAACTGCTAACTGAAAGGTTGGCAGTTTGAAACCACCAGCAGCTCTGCAGGAGAAAGATGTGTCAGTCTACTTCTGTAGAGATTTACAACCTTGGAAACCCTATGGGTTAGCTATGAGTCGAAATCCACTCGATGTGAGTGGGGTTTTGGGTTAAAAAAAAGAATTATAGTGATATTTCACATGTTAATTTTTTTTCATTACATGAAAAGTTTGCTGGCATAAGTGCTGGTAAATGAAATCACATTTTATATTTGTTAGGTCTTTGATACTTGAAAGAATAAAATGATGAATCTCATCTATTCATAGTCACACTGTAATCAATCGTACTGTACAGTTTTGGTTTACACATATTATCTTTAAATTTGGCATATGTCTGCATACAAATTTCTGGCTTGTCAAACACTAGGTACATTGTTCTAGTATCAAACAAAATGAAATACTAATGCAAAATCAGAGTTTTTTTCAACTTTGTGAAATAATAATTATTCTAAATGGACATGGGAATTTATCTCTGTGGGGGGGGGCATTGGACACATTAACAGATTAACCATTGTTATGGAATGAATTGTGTCCCCCAAATGTGTGTCAACTTGGGTAGACCATGGTTCCCAGTATTGTTTGATTGTCTACCATTTTGTCATCTGGTGTGATTTTCCTATGTGTTGTAAATCCTACCTCTATGATGTTAATGAAGCAGAATTAAAGGCAGTTATGTTAATGAGGCAGGACTCAATCTACAAGATTAAGTTGTATCTTGAGTCAATATCTTTTGAGATATAAAAGAGAAAAGCAAGCAGAGAAACAGGGGGACCTCCTCCTACCAAGAATGAAGAACCAGGAGGGGAGCACCTTGTTTGGACACAGGGTTCTTGTGCAGAGAAGCTCCTAGACCAATGGAAAATTAATGACTAGGACATTCCTCCAGAGCTGACACAGAGAGAAAGCCTTCCCCTGGAGCTGATGCTCTGAATTCAGACTTCTACCCTACTAGACTGTGAGAGAATAAAATTCTCTTTGTTAAAGCCATCCACTTGTGGTATTTCTGTTATAACAACCACCAGATAACTAAGACAACTGCTAACTATCTCATTCTTTTTTAAATCAGTTTTATCAATTATTCTCATTATGTTGAGTTCTTATTGGGTTTCAGTTATTTATAAGGAGATCATAAAAGAAATAATGAGTAGCACCATGCATCTCAGATCAAGTATTCATCTTCCTCCTCTGGTCCACAAGTTTTACCTCCTGTGAGGTCCTGGCTTTGAGGACTTGAGGGGCTAGAAAAGGTAGTGAATTTGTGAGAAGACATCAGTGGCTGAGAAAGAGATATCTTTTAAAGGAGGAAAATATTAGGTCATTAATTGAGGTGCGTGTAGGTCTAGACAGGAAGCATCAAACTCTAGGCATTTAAAACAGAGAGATTTGTTTTAATACAAGATGATAATGATGAAAGAGCTGAGAAGTCAAACAAGTGATGATGAGTCAGCCAGACAACAGCAACAGAAAGAAGCCACTCTCAACCAGACCGAGGGAACATCAGGAGATGGTGTTACCAGAGTTCCAAAACCCCAGGGATATGGGTGTGAGCTAGAACCCTGGGGGTGGGGCGGGGGGTGGGGAGGCTGTCCTGTGGAGCTGGGCTGTTCTGAGTGGGCTGGAGCATGGGATGGGGGTGAGGATGAAGTTATAAATGCCACTCTAGGCTGTGGGAAAGGGGGTGCCAGTGGAAAGCAACACTGTTTCTCCCTTTCTCCCTCCCTCTTAACTTTTTCTTCCATTAGCCAAACCTGGGTGGAAACAAGTTGACAAGGGTGTCTGGGTTGTTTGCAGGGTTTAGTTCCCTTGACATAGAGAACAGAGCAGCAGAATGGCAGACAATGGATCTGCAAGTAAGCAGGAAAATGAGTAGAACATGCAATATTGACCTTTTTATTTCTACTTGAAAGTCAAACATCACAGAGATGAGATGCCTTCTTTGGTAAAAATATATGTGTGTGTGTGTGTGTGTGTGTGTGTGTGTGTGTGTGTATAACATATGATGGGCTAGAGGTCCAGGTTTAGGTAGGAAGAGAAGATAGATAATATAGGGACTGCTAACTTCTCAAGAGAGTTCATCTAGAAAATGACCGGATTTTTTGTCCAAGAACCTGAAACAGAGAGAACCAAAATGGAGCTGTAGAAAACAATTCTGGACTGGGAAGGAAATGCAGATTCTGCATTTGATTCAACAATGCTCTGTTTGTCCTCAAGGAAATCTTTAGCTTTTTGAGCATTAGTTTCCTTCCTTCCTTTCTTCCTGCCTTCCTTCCTTCCTCCTCCTTCCCTCCCTTCCTTCATTTTTTCCTTCCTTGCGTCATGTCTTCCATCAATGGTAAAAGTTGAGGATTGGAAAGGTTTTCTTTGAGATTCCTTTCAGGTTCAACATTTCATGTTTGTTGACAGAATTCTATTAATAAATATGCCTTTCCCATGATTTTATCCATATGACTGTAAATTGTGGCCTGACATTCAGAAAATTATTGTAGCCAATAGTACCTATTGGATTTTTATTATTATTCTTTGTTTAGGACCTGGGACTCCAGGGTGGGGGTCTTTCAGTATTCTTTAGTAATGAAATACCTTGAAAGCATCATTTCTTATTAAAAGCTCAGCTTTTCTCCCTTCCTCCCCTTTACCTCTTCTGCTCAGTCTTTTCTCTCTTCCTTTTCCCTTTGACTATGCACTTGGGGTCTAATATGTATAAGCAATATATATATAATAAAAATAAAATAAAATAAAATTTATATATATATACATATATAATGTAAACAAAATGTCCTCTAAAATGTTTTATGGAATAGTTGTATATAATTAATAAAAAGTAAATATGCAGAAAATGAAATAAAAAAATAGAATTTATCCATGCTTCTCTACCAAAATTCTGGTTTAAAAAAAAATGTAATGATTAGGTTTAAAATGTAGTTACCAGGACTGGACTTGCTTTTCAAAAGCCAGGTGCTAATTAATAATCTTATTTCCTCAACTTTCATCTTTAAACCTCCATTCCTTTAATTTATTGATTTTTATCATCAATAAAATATAAGTGGCATTAGGCACTGGTTCCATATTTCACCAAAACTTTGATCAAACACATTTTTTTGTTTGTTTCGGCACTGGATACCCAAGGGAGAATGCAATGAGTCATCCTACTGGAAAGTTAGAGGATATAAAGTGCAAAGCAGAATACTGGGCATTAAAGAAAATCTTTGCCTACTTCAAAATTTACTTTAAAGGCTAAACTGTTCAGTCAGGGAAAGAAGATTTTAATTTGGGAGAGAGAAGTTGAAAGCAGATATTTTCACTCACTCCTATCTCTTTCAAACAAACCTTCACATGCTTTGCCTCTGGACCCAGCAAACTCAAATGCTTGGATGAGCTACTAAGTAGAAATAAAAATGATAATTCTCTTTTATTTCTTCTTTTTCTATGCAGACATAATAGGTGGATTTTCATTAAACATAGGAAGATAAAAAATGAGAAATGCACTTTCCCTGAACTCTCTCAATGTTCTATAAAATGTTCAATTAACTGTACTTGCCACCGTCCATATTTCTTTCCATACTCTCTCGATTGCATGAGGTCTCTCTAGTGGCTCAGTTAACATTAAAGAAAGTCAATTTATTTTTTTTTACTGAACTTGGAATAGCTGGGTGGAAAAATACTGCAACTAATAATTTCATTTGCTTCATGACCCATTGTTTAAACTTTAGGAGGATCCATAACGTATTAGGAACTATTTTAAAAGACAGCCACTGGATATTGGAATAAAACTTGTTTTTTTTTCCCCCATGTCTTTGTGCACAATACCTAGCCACTCTCTCTGCTGTGAGACGTTAAACCATGTAACAACCAAGGAAGTAATGCCATTGCACATACCACAGAGAGAACTAATAATATTAAAAATTACACAAGAGTATAGACCAGTGGTTAAGAATAGGAGACATTGTACATACAGAAATTTGGTATGAATTCAACTCTGTAATCTAATATCTATGTGACCTGGGGCAAGTTATTTAACTTTTCTAAGCATTAGTCTTCAATTGTAAAATGGGCATAATAATACTTAACTCACAGGTTGTTGTAACAAGTGAGACACAGAGTGGAAAACGTCAAGAATAGGTGGCACCAGGCTTAAATTCATCCATGTACAGACAGATGATATTTGAGAAAGAGCCAAAGTCCATTAAATGGGGGAAGAGACAGTCTCTTTAACAAATGGTGCTGACATTATTGGATGTCCATCTGTTAAAAAATGAAACAGGACTGACTAACTGAAAATGGATCAAAGACCTAAATATAAAACCTAAAACAATAAAGACCATGGGGAAAAAAATAGGGGCAAAGCTAGGGACCTTAATACATGGCATAAATAGAATACAGACTATAATTAACAATGCACAAACACCAGAAGAAAAACTGGATAATTGGGAACTGCTAAAAATTAAACCCTTATGCTCATCAAAAGACCTCACCAAAAGAGTAAAAAGAGAACCCACAGACAGAGAAAAATTTTTTGGCTATAACAGATCTGACAAGGGTGTAATCTCTTGTTGTTGTTGTTAGGTGCCGTCGAGTCATTTCTGACTCATAGTGACCCTATGCACAACAGAAGGAAACACTGCCCGGTCCTGTGCCATCCTTAAAATTGTTATTATGCTTGAGCTCATTGTTGCAGCCACTGTGTCAGTCCACCTCGTTGAGGGTCTTCCCCTTTTCCGCTGACCCTGTACTCTGCCAAGCATGATGTCCTTCTCCAGGGACTCAGCCCTCCTGACAACATGTCCAAAGTATGTAAGACACAGTCTTGCCATCCTTGCCTCTCTAAGGAGCATTCTGGCCACACTTCTTCCAAGACAGATTTGTTCTTTCTTTTGGCAGTCCACGGTATATTCAATATTCTTCGCCAACACCACAATTCAAAGGCGTCAACTCTTTTTTGGTCTTCCTGATTCATTGTCCAGCTTTCACATACACATGATGGGATCGAAAATACCATGGCTTGGGTCAGGCGCACCTTGGTCTTCAAGGTGACATCTTTGCTTTTCAACACTTTGAAGAGGTCCTTTGCAGTAGATTTGCCCGATGCAATGTGTCTTTTGATTTCTTGACTGCTGCTTCCATGGGTGTTGATTGTGGATCCAAGTAAAATGAAATCCTTCACAACTTCAATCTTTTCTCCATTTATCACGATGTTGCTCGTTAGTCCAGTTGTGAGGATTTTTGTTTTCTTTATGTTGACGTGTAATCCATACTGAAGGCTGTGGTCTTTGATCTTTATTAGTAAGTGCTTCAAGTCCTCTTCACTTTCAACAAGCAAGGTTGTGTCATCTGCATAACGCAGGTTGTTAATGAGTCTTCCTCCAGTCTTGATGCCCCGTTCTTCTTCATATAGTCCAGCTTCTCGTATTATTTGTTCGGCATACAGATTAAATAGGTATGGTGAAAGAATACAACCCTGACACACACCTTTCCTGACTTTAAACCAAATCAGTATCCCCTTGTTCTGTCCGAACAACTGCCTCTTGATCTATGTAAAGGTTCCTCATGAGCATAATTAAGTGTTCTGGAATTCCCACTCTTCGCAGTGTCATCCATAGTTTGTTATGATCTACACAGTCAAATGCCTTTGCATAATCAATAAAACACAGTGAATATCCTTCTGGTATTCTCTGCTTTCAGCCAGAATCCATCTGACATCAGCAATGATATCCCTGGTTCCACGTCCTCTTCTGGAACCGGCCTGAATTTCTGGCAGTTCCCTGTCTATATACTGCTGCAGCTGTTTTTGAATGATCTTCAGCAGAATTTTGCTTGCGTGTGATATTAATGATATTGTTCTATAATTTCCATGTTTGGTTGGATCAGCTTTCTTGGGAATAGGCATAAATATGGATCTCTTCCAATCATTTGGCCAGGAAGCTGTCTTCCATGTTTCTTGGCATAGACAAGTGAGCACCTCCAGCGCTGCATCTGTTTGTTGAAACATCTCAATTGATATTCCGTCAATTCATGGAGCCTTGTTTTTTGCCAATGCCTTCAGAGCAGCTTGGACTTCTTCCTTCAGTAACATCGGTTCCTGATCATATGCCATCTCTTGAAATGGTTGAATATCGACTAATTCTTTTTTGGTATAGTAACTCTGTGTATTCCTTCCATCTCCTTTTCATGCTTCCTGCATCATTTAATATTTTCCCCACGGAATCCTTCACTATTGCAACTTGAGGCTTGAATTTTTTCTTCAGTTCTCTCAGCTTGAGAAACGCTGAGGGTGTTCTTCCCTTTTGGTTTTCCATGTCCAGCTCTTTGCACATGTCATTATAATACTTTACTTTGTCTTCTCTAGAGTCCCTTTGAAATCTTCTGTTTAGTTCTTTTACTTCATCAATTCTTCCTTTTGCTTTAGCTGCTCAACGCTCAAGAGCAAGTTTCAGAGTCTCCTCTGACATCCATCTTGGTCTTTTCTTTCTTTCCTGTCTTTTCAATGACCTCTTGCTTTCTTCATGGATGATGTCTTTGATGTTATTCCACAACTCGTCTGGTCTGTGGCCACTAGTGTTCAGTGTGTCAAATCTATTCTTGAGATGGTCTCTAAATTCAGGTGGGATATACTCAAGGTCATATTTTGGCTCTTGTGGGCTTGCTCTGATTTTCTTCAATTTCAGCTTGAACTTGCATATGAGCGATTGATGGTCTGTTCCACAGTCGGCCCCTGGCCTTTTCCTGACTGATGATATTGAGCTTTTCCATCGTTTCTTTCCACAGATGTAGTCAGTTTGATTTCTGTGAGTTCCTTCTGGCAAGGTCCATGTGTACGGTTGCCGTTTATGTTGGTGAAAGAAGGTATTTGCAATGAAGAAGTCGTTGGCCTTGCAAAATTCTATCATTTGATCTCCGGCATTGTTTCTATCACCAAGGCCATATTTTCCAACTACTGATCTTTCTTCTTTGTTTCCAACTTTTACATTCCAACTGCCAATAATTATCAATGCATCTTGAGTGCATGTTCGATCAATTTCAGACTATAGCAGCTGATAAAAATCTTCTATTTCTTCATCTTTGGCCCTAGTGGTTGGTGCATAAATTTGAATAATAGTCGTATTAACTGGTCTTCCTTGTAGGCGTGTGTATATTATCCTATCACTGACAGCGTTGTACTTCAGGATAGATCTTGAAAAGTTCTCTTTGGCGATGAATGCAACACCATTCCTCTTCGAGTTGTCACTCCCAGCATAGTAGACTATATGACTGTCTGATTCAAAATGGCCAATACCAGTCCATTTCAGCTCACTAATGCCTCAGATATCGATGTTTATGTGTTCCATTTCATTTTTGACAATTTCCAATCTTCCTAGATTCATACTTCATAGTGTAGTCTCCAAAATCTACAAAATACTTCAACACCACAACAACAAAAAGAAAAATGATCCAATTAAAAAACAGGCAGAGGATATGAACACACACTTCACCATAGAAGACATTCAGGAGGCTAACAGACACATGAGGAAATGCTCAAGATCACTAGCCACTAGAGAAATGCAAATCAAAGCTAGAATGAGACACCATCTCACCCGGACATTATTGGGGCTAATAAAACAAAAAACAAGACAAACAAACAAAAAAACAAATGTTGGAGAGATTGTGGGGAGATTGGAACTCTTCTGCCCTGCTGGTGGGAATATAAAATGGTGCAACCACTATGGAAAACAGTATGGCACCTCCTTAAAATGTAGAAATAGAAATATCATATGACCCAGCAATCCAGTTCCTAGGAATATATCCTAGAGAAATAAGAGCTGTGACACAAATAGATATATTCATACCCGTATTCAATGCAGCATTATTCACAATAGCAAAAAGATGGAAACAACCTAAGTGCCCATCAACAGATGAATGGAAAAACAAGCTACAGCATATACACACAATGGAATACTATGCAATGTTAAAGAACAATGACGAATCTATGAAACATCTCACAAAGTGGATGAATCTGGAGGGCGTTTTGCTGAGTGAAAAGTCAATTGCAAAAGAACAGGTATTATATGAGAGCACTATTACAAAAACTCAAAAAAAGGTTAACAGAAGAAAAAAACTCTTTGATGGTTATGAGGGTAGGGAGGGATGGGAAGGAGAAATCACTAACTAGATAGTAGAGAAGAGTCAACTTTGGTGAAGGGAAAGACAACACACGATATAGGGGAAGTCAGCACAACTTGACCAAGGCAAAGTCATAGAAGTTTCCTAGACATATTCGAACACCTTAAGGGGGCTGAGTTGCTGGGGCTGAGGCTTGGGGCCATGACCTTTGAGGACATCTAGGTCCATTGGCATGACAGAGTTCATAAAGAAAATGTTCTACATCCTACTTTAGTGAGTAGTATCTGGGGCCTTAAAAGGTTGAAAACTGGCCATCGAAGTTAGATCTATTTGGTTTCATCCCATCTGGAGCAAAGGAACAATGAAAACCAAAGACACAAGGAAAGAGGGAATGAGAATGAGAATGAATACTGACACGGTGGATGATGATGTTCTTTCATGGATATATTTAAATTGATTGATTTAAAACATTATTTAGTGGAAGCGTAGGGGAATAAAAAACGGACTTGAAACAAGAAAACTTAGGTTTATCGCTTGGCACTACCAATCACTGATTGTATTAAATAACTTGATTCATGGAGATGCCCAATAATTGTTCATTACATTTAATGACAAATGAGTTGCTAGTCCCTGAATATTTGGGTTGGGTGTAATTTCAATACACTTTGCTTCTTTTAAAGATCTTGAAAGAGTGATGCTTACTTGAAAGCAAACAGAGTATGTAGGTGTCCACATCTGTGGACTAGATTGAGTCTTCTAGAAATGCTGTATCCTCCAAAAAAAATTTTTTTTTTTTCTTTTGTTAAACTGGTCTGGAGCCACTAGCAGGAACTTCATTATTATTGAATGATTTATCTAGTTCAGTGATTCACAGGATTTTTGGTCTCAGGTCCCTTTTAGACCCTTAAAGATGATTGGGGAACCCAGAGAGTTCTTGTTTATATGAGTTATATCTAATGATACTTGCTGTATTAAAATTTAAATCTGAGAAATTAAAAAATATTATGGCCATTATATGTTAATAAGATAACATTTTCTTGAAAAAATTAAATTTTTTAAAACTAAAAATATAGTCAGGAAAGTAACTTTTTCCCCATTTTTGCAGATTTGCTTAATGTCTGGCTTAATAGAAGATAGCTAGATTCTCATTGTCTGCTTCTGCATTGAATCTATTGTGATATCACCCATCACGTAGCCTCTGGAAAACTCCATTGTGCACTTGTGAAACAAGGAGAGTGAAATAAATAATTAACATCTCTGATTTGTTATTAATCTTGGCCTTATAGATCCCATGAAAAGAACTTAAGAACGCTCCTGGGTTCCTGGCCCACACTTTAAGAACCAATGACATAGGTTTATCATTCTTTTAGCTGTCGTCTTTAAAATCAAAGACTTTTGAGAAGGGTACTACATTTATTCAACTCCTTAGGATGAGTTTATTAGAGTCTTGAGTGCTGAATGGTTGAGAGGGGGAAGAATGAGAACAATAAAAACTAAAAAAGAATGTGGTCTTGGAAAAGTTGGAAATCGGGAGGAAATGAACCCTAATACGAATTACATTTTGCAGTTTGTGGACTGGCTCCATCACTTAATAGTGGCTTAAATTTGGACAAGTTACTTGCTCTTTCTAAGCTTTGAGTTCTCTGTCTGTAAAATAGGAGTAACAATATTTATTTCATAGTGTTGCTGTGATGATTAAATCAGGTAATATTTGTGAAATGCTTAGCATAATTCTGGCATATAGTAAGTGGTCCATTATTATTATTATTTTTATTATTTTACCCATGATACGATCTGTTTATAAACACATATAATTCTTCTCTTCAGGATTATACTTTTCTGAAGCAATAAATATCTTTGTGCAAAAGCTCTTCATATTTTGGCTAATGTCCTTAGGATAGAATCCCATTAGAATTACTGGTTCAATGAATGTTTTTAAAGCTTTGAATTTGTATTAGGAAATTGCTTTCCAAAAGGGCTGTATCATTGGCACTCCTTTCAGGAATGTATAAGAGTGTTTGATGATTTTATGTAGATTCTGGTTTTTCTTCTGGGCCCTGGGATACAGTAGTAAGCAAAATAGAAATGCTGCATCCTTAGTTGTAACAGGCAATATGATGTGTTTACATTTTCACTAATTTGATAGATTAGCAATAAAATATTTACTGAATACAAAATACTGATATAACCAGCTGGGAAAAATAGGTGTTGTTGTCTTTGGTCTACGTGACAGCTTTCTAGAGATTCCACTAGCGTTTAGTAAGGTGAATTTATTGTGGTTTCTTGAACCCCTCATGCTAAAGCTTTTGTTTTCTTCGGCTTGTGGGACTTTAAAAGCTTTCATAGCATACTCTATCAACTTATTTATTTTTAAGCGGGAGCTTAACCTTGTGAGAGTATATTCTAATGGTTCTAAGTTTTATCCTGTTTTAAAAACTTGGTAGAGATGAGGCAGGAATGAGGGCGGAGTGGAGGAGAGAGTAGAGGTGGTTAGACTGAGGTTGGATTTCAGTACAGGCATGTTGGGACTGTCAACTAGGACTGAGGTAATAGGAATATGGACAAGGGGACCAGATGGAACTGGGGGAAAGGGAAAGTCTGTCCATATCCCATGAGTTTCTTGAGGTCAAGGACACTTGTTTCTCTATCTTTGTAAATCCAGATCTGTTGTAGTAACAGCTGCATAGTTGGTGTCCTTTTGAGTAAACTGTAACTCAGGTTTGTTGCAAACTGAGTGGGTGGATGATAATATTGTCAAAATATAACTGATAGAGCCTCTATTTGTGCATGTAGTTGTTAGCATAAACTATAAAGTTAATCCATTCTGCTTATAAAAATGTTTCATTAACTTGTTGTTTATTATTATAATACTTTCTCATTCTCACAAGCATCAAAAAGTTTTACTTGGTTTTTTATTCTACAAGTGGCCTTTAACTTACCCACCCCTTCCCCCATTTAAATTAACCAAAAGGCATGCCTACAGGATAACTTTTGCCCTGTTAGCTTTTTTTTTTCCTCCTAAACTCTTTTCTGCAAGTGTTGCAAGCTGATGATTTAGAATAAATTTAAACTTCCTTAATTGACTTAGGTTTTATTAAAGTTATAGAACTACGGATAATTAAGTCATGAACAATAAACTATATGAGATTCTAGTGGAAAAAAAAAAATAAATGCATGCAAGCCTGATTGTTGTTTTTCCTAGAGATACTAAATTAGGGACCAAAGGACTGTATTGTGTATACTAAATTTGGAGCTTCTCTTTTAGCTAGACTACATTACTAAAAAAAAAAAAGAGGGTTCATAAACAAAATTAAATAGTGATGGCTTGTATTTAACGACTTTTTTCTCTTGCTTTTCTGACTTTCTAAACAGTAATGCCAGATTCTCAAGTATTTTTTGAAAAGATTTATTCATATCATCAGTTTTTTTCTTTGTCAAATCAAGCTAAGCAGAAAAATACTTTGTGATGATTTGGAATTTGGCAAAGAGATTAGATGGCAAATGTTCTTTTTTGAAAAAAAAGTCTTCGAAAAACTTTTTTTTGAAATATTTTTTTATATGGTTTACTTGTTATTTATTAGTTCATTACTAACAAATTTTTGAGCTAATTAAGAATTTAAGGCGGTTGGATGCAGATGCCTTCTTGCATTCCTTTGACTATTTATTTCTACAGGAATCACTGGAAAATGTGTAGAAGAGCATTTTTTCAAAAACGAGCTTAAATCCTTTTAGTAAATAGAAAATAGTACCTTCCTTCTTTATTCTCGCTATCTGGGTTGAGTATGTAGGGTATGATTTGTGTAAAGGATAAGGGAGAACTTTAAGGGAAAGAATAGAGACTATAACCGTAAGAAGTGACAACTATGTAAATACAAATTTACATGAACTCGTGATTAACTTGTATATCTAAATTATATGAATTTTATTTCCTAAATATATCTTAATTTTGGCTATTTCTCTTTCTGTCCTTCTTCCTACCTCGCTACCACTTCCCACCTCCTTACCTCGCTTCTTCACTTCCTTCTTCTACCACTTGAGTCCAAAGGTCTGTCCCACTGTGCCATTTCAGGTGCATGATTCATGCTGTGGTCTATGTGACTGGACCCCGCAGAGGTATGCCGTGCTCAGCCTTTGTGATCCCACATAGCAGCCTTATTAATACAAGACATTACTACTTCCTAATTAGCACAATAGCTCCATATGAATTTACTTTCTTTGATTTTCTATTTTGAAGCCAAGTAAAGGAAACAAAAAGGTGATTTATAGAATGGCACTTGTTTCAGTTGAGGTGCTTTGAAACAATAAATTTCAGGCCCATAGAACACATCCAGACTTCCTTATTAACGACACCACATTCCCATTTTGCTCATCTGTTTTTCTGAAGTATTTAAAACTCTGTAATGAGAGATAATATCTAAAAAAAAACATGGGAATCTAATTTTCACTGGCTATTGGATTGGGTATCAAGAATTTTTGTGGATCTCTGGTTCTTTTTCTGAAGAATGAAGGCTGTGGGATTCAATATGAGGTTTTCAAACTCAGAATATCATTGAGCAGTTGCTGAAAATATAGACTCATGGGCTTTACTCTAGATATTCAGAATCTCAATATCAGGGACTAGAAGTTAAGAATATGTATTTCTAAAATGTTTTCCAGGTGATTCTGATATGGGAACCATTGGAACAGGGATTATGATACTTTACCACATGTCAACTGACCGTGATGATTTTTTTCCTTGTCACTTTATAGTTATTAGTGTTTTTTGTAATATTCTCTCCTTCATTATTTTGGTTTTAGCTTCTGTTTGATAATCCATTTTGAGCCAAGAAAGCAATGTTACTGTGTGGATGGCATGTGTTGTACCTAGAGTTGTTTTGCCATATGTCAACTTCCCACGTTCACAGCTCTACTGCTGCTTTGAGTTATTGTTTATTAACTTCTGAGCTTAAGTATTAGATATATCTATTTTGATCTAAATTTATTATTCTTCACTAACTATGGATGGCTTTTCCTTTTTCTTAACAAGAATCAAAAGTGTTTACTGAACCGTTGTAGAAGAGAAATTGCTAAAACCATAAACAAGAATAAAACTATTATAGACTGTTGTCACAGTATCTGACAATAGGAGATACTGTGATAGACAAAACATTAGCAGTCAGAACTGCTTCTGAATTTTGTATGTTTAAAGGGACTACGCAAGTTCAAGCTGAAACTGAAGAAAATTAGAACAAGTCAACGAGAGCCAAAGTATGACCTTGAGCATATAACACCTGAATTTACAGACCATCTCAAGAATAGATTTGATGTGTTGAACACATGACTAAAGACCAGACGAGTTGTGGAATGACATCAAGAACGTCATACATGAAGAAAGCAAGAAGTCATTAAAAAGACAGGAAAGAAAGAAAAGACCTAAATGGATGTCAGAAGAGACTCTGAAACTTGCTCTTGAATGTTGAGTAGCTAAAACAAAAGAAAAAAAAGATGAAGTAAAAGAGCTGAACAGAAATTTCAAAGGCAGCTCGAGAAGACAAACTAAGTATTATGATGACATATGCAAAGACCTGGAGATAAAAAACCAACAGGGAGGAACACGGTCAGCATTTCTCAAGCTGAAAGAACTGAAGAAAAAATTTCAAGCCTCGAATTGCAATACTGAGGGATTCCACAGGGAAAATATTAAACAGTGCAGGAAGCATCAAAAGATGGAAGGAATACGCAGAGTCACTATACCAAAAAGAATTGGCCGACGTTCAACCATTTCAGGAGGGAGCATATGATCAGGAATTGATGGTACTGAAGGAAGAAGTTCAAGCTGCACGGAAGGCATTGGTGAAAAACAAGGCTCCAGAAATTGGCGGAATACCAGTTGAGGCGTATCAACAAACGGATACAGCACTGGAAGTGCTCGCTCATCTATGCCAAGAAATTTGGAAGATAGCTACCTGGCCAACTGACTGGAAAAGATCCTTATTTATGCCTATTCCCAAGAAAGGTGACCCAACCGAACCTGGCAATTATTGAACAATATTATTAATATAACATGCAAGCAAAATTTTGCTGAAAATCATTCAAAAGCAGCTGCAGCAGTATATCAACAGAGAACTGCCAGAAATTCAAGCCAGATTCAGAAGAGGATGTGGAATGAGGGATTTAATTGCTGGTGTTGGATAGATCCTGGTTGAAAGCAGAGAATATCAGAAAGACGTTTACCTGTGTTTTATTGACTATGCTAAGGCATTTGACTATGTGAATCATAACAAATTGTGGATAACATTGCAGAAAATCGGAATTGCAGAACACTTAATTTTGCTCATGAGGAATCTGTACATGGATCAAGAGGCAGTCGTTCGAACAGAAGGAGGGATACTGCATGGTTTAAAGTCAGCAGAGGTATGCATCAGCTTTGCATCCTTTTGCCATACTTATTAAATCTGTATGCTGAGCCAATAATCACAGAAGCTAGACTATTTGAAGAAGAACTTGGTATGAAGATGGAGGAAGACACATTACTAACCTGTTATATGCAGATGCCACAACCTTGCTTGCTGAAAGTGAAGAGGACTTGAAGCGCTCACTGATGAAGACCAAAGACCACAGTCTTCAGTATGGATTGCACCTCAACATAAAAAAAAAACAAAAATCCTCACAACTGGACCAGTAAACAACATCATGTTGAATAGAGAAAAGACTGATGTTGCCAAGGATTTCATTTTACTTGGATCTACCATCAAGACCATGGAAGCAGCAGTCAAGAAATCAAAAGACATATTGCATTGGGCAAATCTGCTGCAAAAGACCACTTTAAAATGTTAAGAAAGCAAAGATGTCACTTTGAGGGGTAAGGTGTGCCTGACCAAGCCATGATATTTTCAATTGCCTCACATGCATGCGAAAGCTGAACAATGAATAAGGAATACTGAAGAAGAGTTGATGCCTTTGGATCGTGGTGTTGGCAAAGAATATTGAATATACCTTCCATAAAAAGGAACAAATCTGTTTTGGAAGAAGTACAGCCAGAATGCTCCTTAGAAGCGAGGATGGCGAGACTTCATCTCACATACTTTGGACATGTTATCAGGAGAAACCAGCCCATGGAGAAGGACATCTTGCTTGGTAAAGAACAAACAGGGTCAGTGAAAAAGAGGAAGACCCTCAACTAGATGGATTGACTCAGTAGCTGCAACAATGAGCTCAAACATAGCAATGACTGTGAGGATGGCACAGGGCTGGGCAGTGTTTTGTTCTGTTGTGCATGGGTTTGCTATGAGTCGAAATCAACTCAATGGCACCTACCATCGAGAGGCAGCAACATATCACTTCCCCACTCTTTATAATTCTCTTAGGCATTTTGACATGGGATCCCAAAATCTGTCTTATGATGTGAAAAGAGTTGAAATTAAAACATCTAAGCTACGCCCTTCAACTGTTGGTCATTGGGAAGTTTGCATAGGTTTTCCGAACTCAAATTTCTAATTTTTGAACTAAGCATTAAGTGAGAAAATGAATGTGCACATTGGAGGCACTGGGTACATAGAGCACAGTTTTTTACACACGAATCCACACTTTCTCCCAGCTATATTCTGGTCATTTACTAGAGAACATGATTCTTATGGGTTAGATGCCTCTAACAGAGATTGTTGCTTATGCTCATTTTAATAGATTTCATTTGAAATGATGCAGGATACTGAAGATTTTCCTGTATTTGTTTGAGGATAAAAACCCCTCAGATAAGCCCATATTTAATTACAATTGCCACTTAAATTTACTCATTAAGAACAAGTGTTTCTCTAATGTATTAACTTTTAGCAATGTGGCCATACTGGACAAACTATGTTATTCTTCTGACCTTGCAAGACTGTGTCTTCTTAATTGCCTAAAGTCTTGTTAGTGTGATGATTTATGCATCATCACACCTATATTCCAGAGTAGTATCAGATAAGCTCAATGAAAATCAGGCAGCTGGTCAGTGTGGTAAACAGATGAAAACTAAGATGTAATTCACTATCAGGGTTTACATGGATATTTACATACATATATTTGCATCATATGAAAATTCACAGAAATAAGAGAGAGCAAGAGTGAGAGAGATCTTATTAAAAATGTGAATGCTGCCAGAAATAAAATTTCATATTCCTTTTTTATTATGGTGAGAATACATATATAAAAACTTTTTCCATTCAATATTTTTACTAATGTAGATTTGCTATTATACCAAGCTTGTCTCAGAAATTCCACCATTCAAATGTCAGTGAATTTTGAAATTTTATTATCAAGTTATACAATAATATAAAATATTACTGGTCATAGTTTTTTCAGTGCTTCTTACCTACAGAATTAAAACAGTCACATTCAAATTTATGGAGAGTTACCACTATAAGCTGTAATAAACTCTGCACTATGTAATGTCAAGAATTGGGCTCTCAATTAAAAAATGGGTCAAGGATATGAACAGACATTTCAACAAAGAAGACATTCAGGTGGCTACCAGATACATGAGGAAATGCTCACACTCATTAGCCATTAGAGAAATGCAAATCAACACTACAATGAGATACCATCTCACCCCAACAAGGCTGGCACTAATCCAAAAAACACAAAATAATAAATGTTGGAGAGGCTGTGGAGAGATTGAAACACTTATGCACTGCAGGTGGAAAAGTAAAATGGTACAACCACTTTGGAAATCAATTTGGCATTTCCTTAAAAAGCTAGAAATAGAAGCACCATATGATCCAGCAATTCCACTCCCTGGAATATATCCTAGAAAATAAGAGCTGTCACATGAATAGATATATGCACACCCATGTTCATTGCAGCACTATTCACAATAGCAAAAAGATTGTAACAACCTAGGTGCCCATCAACAGATGAATGGATTAACAAATTATGGTACATATACACAATGGAATACCATGCAACAATAAAGAACAGTGATGATTCCATGAAACATCTCACAGAATAGATGAACCTGAAGGGCATTTTGCTGAGTGAAATTAGTCAGTTGCAAAAGGACAAATATTGTATGAGATCACTATTATAAGAACTCAAGAAAAGGCTTAAACACAGAAGAAAACATTCTTTGATAGTTACGAGGGTGGTAAGGGAGGGAAAGGGAAATTCATTAACTAGATAGTAGACAAGAATCATCTTAGGTGAAGGGAAGGACAACACACAATACCAGGGAAGTCAGCACCATTGGACTAAAGCAAAAGCTAGGAAGTTCCCTGAACACAACCAAACACTTTGAGGGACAGAGTAGCTGGGGCTGGGGCCTGGAGACCGTGGTTTTGGGGGACATCTAGGTCAATTGGCATAACAAAGTTTATTAAGAAAATGTTCGGCATCCCACTTTGGTGAGTGGCATCTGGGATCTTAAAGGCTTGTGAGTGGCCATCTAAGATGCATCAACTTGCCCTGACAAGGAACACAACAGAGAGTCCTTGACGGAACAGGACAAAAGTATGGTGCAGAACTCAAATTCACATAAAAATACCAGACCTATGATCTGACTGAGACTGGAGGAACCCCTGAAGCCATGGCCCCCAGATGCTCTGATAACCCAGAACTAAAACCATTCCTGAAGCCCACTCTTCAGTCAAAGAATAGACTGAACTATAAGACATAAAATAATACTCAAGAAGAGTGTGTTTCTTAGTTCAAGCAGAGACACATGACCAAACGGGCAGCTCCTGTCTGGAGGCAGGATGAGAAGGCAGGATGGGACAGGAGCTGGTTGAGTGGACATGGGAAACCTGGATAGAAATGGGGGTGTGCTGTCACATTATACGTATTGCAACTAATGTCGCATAATAATGTGTACATAAATTTTTGTATGAGAAATTAACTTGAGGTGTAAACTTTCAACCAAAGCATAGTTAAAAAAAAAAAAAAAAGAATTGGGTTCTGGCACTGGCTCTACTCCTTATTAGCCACATATATTACATGTTACTCCACTGAATGACATTAATTACATTCATCATGTTGTGTAACCATCACAAATATCCATTTCCAGAAATTTCCATCAACCTTAACAGAAACTCAGTGCCCACTAAGCAATGACTCCTATTTCCCCCTTCTCTCCCACTCTCGTAACCACCAACAAACTTTGGTTTCTATATATTTGCCCATTCTAGATATTTCATATGCACGATCATACGATAGTTGCCCTTTGTGACTGAATTACTTCACTCAGTATTATGTTCTCAAGATTCAACCATGTCGTAGCATGTATCAGGACTTATTTCTCTTTGTGGGTGACTAGTATTCCATTGCATGTATAGACACCAAATTTTGTTTACTCATCTCTTGATGGACATTTAGGTTGTTTCCACCTTTTGGCTATTGTGAATCCTGCTGCCACATGAACACTGGTGTACAAATACATATTTTTGTTCTTGTTTTCAGTTCATTTGTGTGTATACCTAGGAGTGGAATTGCTGGATCTGTGATCATAAAACACCAGGTGTTGGCAAGGATGTGGAGAAACTGGAACCCTCATCCGTTACTGGCCAGATTTTAAAATGTTACAGCTGCTGTGGAAAACAGTTTGGTTGTTCCTCAAAAAGTTAAACATAGAATAATCGCATGAAGATATTGTTTTTTTCTTAACCATATAGAGTAAGCACTTTTCAGCCTTTGCATATGATTTTTAATATCTGTGTGGTATTACATTATATATGTGAGTTTTATGTTACTGTGTTATTTAGAACTCTGATTTATCTACCAATATCACAATTTTCTGCTATTTAACAAGTAGGATTGGGCATTTCAAAAACTTACAGACATACTTGTTTGTGGATTTACTTTCCTTTTGGTTGCTGATGTTGAGTTACAATCGGCTATAGACCCGTGAATATGCTCATATTTTGGTATATGTTCTCTTGGATCTGGGATTTTGATATACTGAATTACAGCTTTGGGCTCATAATTTTTTTCATGGTAGACAAATTGAATTATTTTTTAAAAGGACAGAAATGCTATGCTTAAGAAGTCTGTATAACCTACCTTTAGCTTCTTTTCTGTGTTTGAATATATTTTAGAGAGAAAAATCCCAGTTTCTAATCCTTTGAAAGCTAGAATTAAAGTGTATTAAGGTTTTCTTGAATCTTGTTATCTGTCTTTCTAAATCCTCTTGAAGTTAGGTATAAAGAATAATAGATGTATATATTCAGTCAGGATACTGAAGATTTTTACTGGCTTTGGGATAAGAAGATTTTCAACTATCAGTGTTTAAGCTTCAACTTGCTGTCAGTTAGCCTTGACAAGGCCAAAATAAGATTCTAATAGTTGTGATTGTGGACAGGGTGGTTTTTCATTAGATGAGGAAAAGTATCAATTAAAAGGGTATTGAGATAAAAAAATAGAAACTAGATTAAGTTTATACTTCTTCATGGATGATAAGAAAATCCATTTTCAAGTTACATTTCATTGAGGGTATATTATCAGAGGAAAAGCTGACATACCTTACAAACTTAAGAGACTGCCTTTGGCCCTTAAAAGACTTAATAATTGCCTTATCACAATTTTAGAAGAATTTTTGTATGTATAAAACAAGCATATTTTAAATAAAATGAATAGGCCAAGGCCGAATAATGGCAATGACTTTTTTAAAAAGCTGTGATCAGCAATTTTATTTTTTCCTCATCCTTTCCCAGTAGTTCTCTACCATTTAAAAAGCTGACTATTTGCAGTTTTTTTTTTAATGGACTTTCTAATCTCTTTAGGAAGTCTGAGAACTATATTTGCTATAAAAAACTATATATCCACAAAAATAAATATTGTGCATGTTTCAATGTGTCCTTTTTTAGAAGCAGTGTGTGGTACGAATAAGCTTAAGATTTTAGTACAACACTGAAAACTGAGAGTCAATCTATAAACATATGAAACTCTAAGCTAGAGTTTGCGATCCTGACTAATCTATACAAATAAAAGTAAGTTTCTCTCTTTTGGTTACGGCATATAGTGAAATGACTAGATAGTTTTTTTTTCAAATTTAGAAACCCTTCTTAGGATCATTTGACTTAAAATGTAGGTTATGTATCAAATAGGAAACACACTTAGAGAATACATAGGGGACCCCTCAAAGAGATGCCTCTCATGGGACTTCAGGCATTGATTTGCACAGAGCTGCTTCTTACACTGTAACTTGATCAGTTTGTTTCCAGGCACATAACACCAGGGATTTATCTATTTATTTAGTGATAGGTAATGATTCTTCTGGTTTGATAAGATCATAATACTGAAATTTAATGGTTGGTTTGCCATTGTCCACTTTCACTTTTGAGTTTTATCTGACCTGACTTTGTCATTAAACAAAATTATCAACATGTTGGCTTTATAATGAATTATTAGTTCCTACTTTCTTAATACAGGATTATTGATATATTAGCTTTTGCTGTTAAATGCACCAAGTTTGACCATCAAATTCCATTAAATATCAGTGAATTTTGAATTTTGAGATTTTGTTATCAAATTACATGATAATATAAAACGTTAAAGCTCTCAAACCAAACCCATTGTTGTCTAGTCGGTACCGACTCATAGCAACCCTATAGGACAGAATAGAACTGCCCCATAGGGTTTCCAAGCAGTGGCTAGTGGATTCGAACTGCTGACCTTTTGGTTAACAGCTGAGCTCTTAACCAATGAGTCACCAGAGTTTCAATATAATACATTCTGGTAACTAACTTTTCCAGTACTTCTTACCAACAGATTTGAAAGCAGCCATATTACTTTGAAATTATGGAAAGGTACCATTATAAGGTGTAACAAACTCTGCACTATATAAGGCCAAGAATTGGGTACTGTCATTGGCTCTTCTGCTTACTATGCACATATATTACATGCATTACACGTTGTAAAAATGGCGTATGATGTCTGACCTCCTCTAACTTCACCAAGGTGAAGGAAAATCAAGATCAACAGCCCAAGGCTGATTCTTGTGAGGCCAAGGTCAGACATGCCTCCGTTCTCTGCCATCTTTTACCAATTCTGACACCAACCGTCCCTCCCATGGCACTCCCTACTTCTCTGCTGTTTTCGATAATTCATTGCAATGGCCACACAGAACTTGTAGACTATATTCATGATTATGGGGTTTATTCAGGAAGTAACAGATTACAGTTCAGGCTCAGGAATACTCAAGGATGTAGTTCTTCTATCAGGACAGCCTCTTCCCAGCCGTGCTCACAGGCATGCCTCTCTCTGGCCCTCAGCCTCTGCCCAAACACACTCAACTTTCTTGCTCCATAGACCAGGAAGCCCACTGCGCCATTTCCTGTGGGTCTCTCCTTCCTTGGTAGTGGTGGGCTCTTCTCTTTCCCACCTGCAGGGTGGCTCATTTCAAGCTCAGAGGGATGGCAAAACTGACCAAACCCTTTGGTGGGCCACAGTTAACTGATCACACAGTCCCGACCAATTGCTTGAGTGGGAGTTACAAGACCATGGGTAGAAAGGCCACACAAACGTAATCCATCACACCACACACATACTTTACACATATCTGCATATCTCTGAGAGGTATCATGGTTTATTAACCTATCACATACTACTGCTATCAACATTTTACCACTTGAAGTCTGGAAACCTTACTTCCGTTTAGCTCTCTTTAACTTTCCCACTTTTAAATATTGTTGCGAGCAACAGATGGTATTATAATTTTTTTCACTCATTAAATACGATTTATAAAACTCATGAGGAAATGATAATCTATAATATGTTCCCATATTTCTACTCTTTCCATTGTTATTTCTTTCTTCCTGATGCTTTAAGGTTTTCTTTAGCCAGTCTTTAAGGAAAAGTCAGCTAATGATAAATTCTTTTAGTTTTCTTTTATCTGAGGATGTCTTTCTTACCCCTTCATTCCTGAAGGATAGTTTTGCCAGATATAAAATATGCAGTTGAAAGTTTATTTCTCTTAGCACTTGAACAATGTGTGCCACTTCAAACTGTGCTTTGTGGTCAAATGAGAAGTCCACTGTCAGTGAACTGGTGTTCTCTTGTAGTTAATACATCATTTCGTTTCTCTATGCTATTTTCAAGATTTTTTTCCTTGTCTTTAGTTCTCAGGAGTCTAAGTATGATGAGTCTTGATGTGGACTTCTTTGGGTTTATCCTGCTTAGGGTTTGTTCAGCTCCTTAAATCTGTAGGTTTATGACTTCACTAAACATGATAAATTTTAGCTGTTACTTCTTTGAATACTCTTTTGGCCCTGCTCCCTTTTTCTTTACTTTTTGGAATTCCGATTATATTAATGTTGGATCATTGTGTTACCATCCCATAGATTTCTGAGGCTCAGTTCATTTTTTTTAAAGTCTATTTTCTTTCTGTTTTTCATATTGAGAAAATTCTAATGATCTTTCTTAAATTCACTGATTCTGTTCTCTGTCATTTCTACTTACTATTGTGACTATCTAGCAAGTTTATTATTTCAGTTATTGTATTTTTCAGTTTTATGATTTCCATTTGGTTAATGTTTGTAATTTCTATTTATTTGCTGAGATTTTTAATTTTTTCGTTTGTTTCAATGGAATTTTTAATTGATCATTGAAGTATTTTTAAGAGTGGTTCCTTTAAAATCCTTGTCAGACAATGCCAACATCTGATTCATTTTGTTGTGGCATTATTTGATTGTCTTTTATCATTCAGATTGTGTTGTCTTGGCTCTTGGCATGATAGGTGAGTTTTGATTGTATTTTCACATTTTGTCTATTAAGAGACTCTTGGTATTATTTAAATCTTTTATCAGGTAGTCACCCTGTTTAATTTTAGCACACAGGTCTTGACTTATCATTTTGGGACATAATTACAATAACAGTTTAATTTTAGGAGTGTTTGCAATGTTATTTTGGTCTACTGATTTACTAGACCCTGCTGTGGCTGCTACTGGCCCTTGCTGGTGCTGCCATAGAGGGTAGAAAGGGTTTCCCCAGGTTGGAGAGCTGATGTCTCAGGGTTGGGGAGAGAAGCCTCAAGCTCACAGGGATGAAAAGGGAAGTCTCAGGCCAGCAGGAAAGGAGGGTGCTTGCCCTGCAGCTTGTTATGAGTGGGGCTTCCTATCAATCCCTCTTATTGGTGGTGCTGAGCTTTCCTGGTGTTGTCAGAGGGACTCCAAGGGAGAAATGAGCCTAGCTCAACTGGAATGCCTTATGTTGCTTGGTTAGGGGTTGGGAAATGCGTGGTCTTGGTCACATTCTTCTCTTTATTGGGAGATGTCAGATGCCCTGCTGCTGTGCTGTTTTTCTAGCTCCAGGGGTTTACAACCAGTTTACCTTTCTCTTACTACTGTTCAGAGTTCTTTGGTTGCCTCTTGCATTATTTCCAGGGTTTATTATTATAATTAGTGGGGAAGAACAGGAGAAGTGACTCTATGCCATCTTGTCTGGATAGTAAGTTGCCATCTGCTGTGGCATATTGAAAAGAGAAAGGTATTTCAGGTCAACAGGTTGGCTTGGAATCCTGGTTCAGCCACTAATCTATATGACCTTGGGAAATGTCTTTAAGTTCTCTGTGCATTGTATTCCTTAACTGTAAAACGGCTAACTCATTTATGAATTCTTTGATTCAACAAAATGTCATTGAGATCTTACTCTAAGCTAGGTACTATTCTAGGCAGTGGGGATACAGTGGGGGATAAGACAGGTAAGATCCCTGCTCTCAGGGGACTTCTTTCTTGTGGCACAAACAGGTAAACCACAAATAGTTCCAGAGAGTAATAAATTTTATGTAAAAAAAAATAAACAAGATAATACACTACAGAATGACTGAGGTGGCTGCTTTGTTGGAGGCACTTCAGATACTCAGGGAAGATCTCCCCAAGGAGGTAACATTTTATTCATGTGCTCCATTTATTTAGCATGTATTTACTGAGTTCATAATATGTGTCAAGTACTGTTGTAGGTCCTGGGTATACACATGAGCAAAGACCTGAACGATGAGAAGGACTCAACTGTTTGAAAATATGATGTGCAGCATTCTACTAGGCACAGGAGAGAATCTACAAAAAACATCTTGATGTGGGAAGAATCTTTACAAAGTCAATAAATAGAGAAAAGTATCCAGCATGGTTGGAATGTCATAAATGCGAGGAGTATCCTACCAGAAATGAACAGAGAAGTAGGCAAAAAACTGATAGCTTTTCAGCTACAGTAATGAGTTTAATTTTATTCTGCGCACAATGGGAAACCTTTAGAGGGCTTAAGCAGGTAAGCGATATGATCCAATGTATGTTTTATAAAGACTCTCTCACTGTTCCGTAAGGGAGCATAAATAGAATCAGGGACACCAATAACCATACTTTTCCAGGGTGACAGATATGAACATTTTAAAGGTACTTCAAAGTTTTATTTCTGAGATTACCTTATTTTTATAATAACTATCACCACTACCAACATCACCACTATCATTACTGTTATGGATTGAATTGTGTTCCCCAAAAATGTGTGTCAACTTGCTAGGCCATGATTCCCAGTATTGTGTAGTTGTCCACCAGTTTATGATCTGATGGGATTATCCTTTGTGTTGTAAATCCTAACCTCTATGATGTTAATGAGGTAGGATTAGAGCAGTTACATGAATAAGGCAGGACTCAATCTGCAGGATTAGGTTTATCTTGAGTCAATCTCTTTTGAGATATGAAAGAGAAGTGAGCAGAGAGGATGGGGCCTCATTACCACCAAGCAAGAAGAGCCAGGAGCGTGCACTTCCCTTGGACTGGAGGTCTCTGCACTGAGAAGCTCCTATACCAGTGGAACATTGATGATAAGGGCCTTTTCCCAGGGCTGACAGAGAGAAAGCCATCTACTTGTGGTATTTCTGTTGTAGCAGCACTAGATAACTAAGACAATCACCAAATTAAAACAGAAACAATAAGAGCTATTATTCTTAGGGCATATTATGTATCAGGCACTTAACCCATACGTTTTCATTTATCTTTATAACCACTCTATGATACAGGTAATATTATTGTCTGCATTTTGTAGATAAAAAAAAAAAAATAAGGTTAAGTAATTTGCCAAGAACTACACTACTGAGTCTCAGTCAGTTTTAAATATCAAATATTTCTTAATCAGTTTTCTCACTTTTAACACAATTCTGCCTTCTCATTTTTGAGTGTGGTGACAGGTTAGATTTAGGAAGATGAGGACCCTGGATTACCTACAAAGATGAAGGTTCTGTGTTTTGATTAAAGATTCAATAGAGTAATCTTGATCAAAAGGGGGAAAATGAAGACAGAATCTCAAATTCTCATGGAATCTAGACTTCCTGGAGCCATTTGAGACTGAATGTGCCCCCAGAACTACTGACCTGAGATTATTTTTAAACCTTAATCCAAAAATATTCCCTAAAGTCTTCTTCAAGCCAAATAATAGTTTAGCATAATTACTAAAGAATGTCTGCCTTGAGCATTGTGCTCTTTTAAAGAACTATTTTTATGGAATCAAAGTGACAAGAGCAACTCAAAAGATTAGATAAAAAGTATAGGGTGCGGTGAGTTTATGTTAATGGGGAGGAATAATTCAGAAAAGAAAGGTGATGGTTGCACACCTTAAAGAATATAATCAGTGTCACTGAATTGTACATGTGGAAATTGTTGAATTTGTGTATGTTCTGCCGTATATGTTTTCAACAACAATGAAACAAAGCAAAAATGAAACAAAATATAAAAAATCTATAGTCCACCCCCCCCAAAAAAAAAGAAAGCAAAAAAATATGAAGTTTCTAGACCTCAGACCAAAACCAAGTTTTGCTTATTCTAAGGAAAACAATATTGGAAAATAGGAGGAAGGCCAGAACATTAGACCAAAGAGAGAAAGGACTCAAGATATGTCAAAACCGTATGTGAAATTGGAACTGTACCCAATACTGAAGATATATATCCTAAGAGGAATTAAGGCAGAAAGCCAGACCACAGGTAGATAGAGGATAATATATCTTTGTTGCCAAGTAACTAGGGAGGAGAGGAATATAGCAGTCACATTTGGGGATGCTGAGGTTTAAGGGTGGAGCCCTGGTGCCACAGTGGTTAAGAGCTTGGCTGCTAACCAAAAGGTCAGTCATTCGAATCTGGCAGCTGCCCCCTGGAAACCCTATGGGGCAGTTCTACTCTGTCCTATAGGATTGCTATGAATCAGAATCAACTCGACCGAAATGGGTTTGATTGGTTTGAGGTTTAAGGATAGAATATCCACCACTTAAGGAAGGCCATAAAAAACAAAACTAATATGTATTAAGTGCTTATTATATACCAAGTACAGAGTTTGTCTCATTTAATTCTCATGACAAACCTTAAAATAGGCATTATGTTTTGATTTGCTAGATGAGGAGATTGATGTCGGTGAGTAAAGTTCTAATTTAGTATGATATCCTGCCAGTGTCATTGCACTAATTAGTCACTTTACACCAATGGACCCTGTATTCCTGCAGTTGCTAAAAGGTGTGTTTGAGCATGGTAGAGAGAGACAGGTAGAGGTGATTTCTATGGTTTCTCACTGGCTGTGTTGCTTGGCATCTATGGGCGAGCAGTGATGCAAGGCAGTTTATTCTGTCAGTGTGCACAGGAGACACTGCTGAGAGGGAGCTCAACCAGAAGAGTATTGTAATAGAGGCAATAAGACACTGAGGAGCATTGAACTAATAGTCAGGAAACCCACATCCTAACCTTCCCTACACCACTACATCACTGGGTAATCTTGAGTGACTTCCTTGGCTGAGGGAGGAAGGACTAAAAACAATCCCAAAGAGGCTGGGGATTCAAAACTTAGTAGAAAAATTGACAGTGATTAAATGAAATAAGAATGGAAAACCATGTGGTAAATGAAGTTGTTAACTAGATATCTTGAAGAGATTTAATAAATACATATTGAACTGGATACAACTTCCTCTGACAAAAGGTTCCTAAGGAAGGCAGACTGCAGTCCACCAAGACTGTAAGAATCTGGATGTTCTTATTAAACTTAAATGTAGAAATATCTTTTACGTATCTCTCCCTTATCTCACGTTCTGTGGTAAATGCTCAGGTAATCGTTTATTTTTATTGAGCTCTAAATGTTTTTCCTATTTCTTACAAAGATAGACTATACAGTCCTCTAGGTAAGAGTTGTGTCTAGATCCCTTATAGCATCTAGCAAGTTCTAGACGTATGGATCCCCTATAAATATTAAGAACTTATGAGTTCGTTGCTTGAAAAAATCTTAGAAATGTTCTAACTTAATACTATAGTCTTCGTAATGAAGTAACTATCTTGGTGAGGATGAGGCTGTCACCCAAGGCTAAAGGTAAGGTGCTGATGGATCTACGGACTCAGTGCCAGGTTCTCTCCACTATGCCTCTTGATTGAGAGACTGAGTATTCAATGCTTGCTTAAGTTTTCTTATGAGCTTACTGGTTTTAAAAGAAAAGCTAAATTCATTTAAATGTTTTACAAATTCTAATTGCCCATAATTATATAAAATGTCTCAGATGATATAATTTTTAACTAGGCCTGCCTTTATTCTGTCATTTGTCATTGATATAGATGACAGGAATAGAATACGTATTAAAATGTCAAGCATACTCAGATGATGACGTTTTATTTTAAGTGTATAATTAAATCATATTTTGGAAGAAGTGATGATTCCTACTTCCAAAGAAAATGAATTATATTTGAGACCACCTTCTTCTCAAGGGGTCTCCAATTGGCATTCTATAACTCAATACCAAACAGCTTTGTATATTAGCCCAGAGCTGCCAAAGAAGAAGACAAGGTGATGGTCTCCCTGGCAACATGGGAAGGACTATGTAGAATGTACAGATGTCTAAATGCTTCCCCAAAGCACAGTGGAAGATGCACATTGCATTTTTTTACAGCAAATCCTGGGGCCAAAAGCAAACTACTCATCTTCATTACCAACATTGACACAGTATGATCCAATATGGGATTAACTGAAAAAAATGTTTGCTTACTGGAAAGCAGTATCACTTGTAGGGATGCAGGTGATACTATTAAAATTGATAATATATACCACTAACATCATTTTGCAACACCTGTGTTTTTTCTCTAATTGTATGTAACCCTCAATATGCTGTACTCTACACCATCCCTTGCCAAAAAGGGAGATGAGTGGTGATAAATTTTGGAAACTCAAATGTATCATACTTCTACTTTATACTGTTTCAGCCTGATCCTATAGGGCAGAGAATTTTTATAATCGAAAGAAAACAGTGTTATATAAAAACATTAGCTTCCTTTTTTCTTTGTGTACATATGTACGTGTGTGTGTATGAGTGTGTGTTAATCAGGCGTTAGAAAACTAAGTAAAAATCATGTTTCAGGGCTGTTTCAACAATTAGATCCTGAGAAAATTGGTTTAAGCTTCTTTTTTTAATATTTTGATTGTGCATTCTTTATGTTTTCTGTTTTGGGCATGTGATGTGTGCTTACATAGCTTCTAAATTTTTTATTGTACTAATGATGATTGAACTCAGCTGGCACAGTGGTTAAGCTCTCTGCTGCTAACCAGAAGGTCACCAGCTGCTCCTTGGAAATGGGGCAAATCTACTCCACCCTATAGGGTCACTATGAATCAGAATTGACTTGATGGCAGTGGGTTTTGATTTTGAAATGATGATTTTAGTGTTCTTCTAAGTGGACTTGAAGGGTCTTTAAATGTACCGAATATTATTTTTTTCTCGATCTTGTATTCTTCTGAGTTTTCAGTGACAAATATGAGAAACGTCGGGAAGTCATAAACATTTAAGTATCATACTTTACTTATGGGTAAGGTATATCACTTAAGTCACCTTCTCTTAATTATCTGAATGAGCTTTCACTCCTCTAGTCTGCATCCAAAGTTGCAGAGATAAAATGGTAGAGGGATTTTCTGATAAGGAGAAGAAAGATTTTCATTTTAAACAGAAAACTGTTTTCTTGTATACTCATTGGGGAACAAGAAGTAAATAGATCAAGGAGATATGAATGAATAATACAGATAATTTAATATTGGTATCTTTTTCAAACTAGTGGTCCTACACTAGCAATCTAAGACTCTCTTTTTGATTAGCTAAAGCAGTTAATTCAGGGTTAATAGACCACCTAGTGGAGCCATGGTAGCATGGTGGTTAAGAGCTCGGATGCTAACTAAAAGATCAGTAGTTCAAATCTACCAGCTGCTCCTTGGAAACCCTATGAGGCAGTTCTACTCTGTGCTATAGGGTTGCTATGAGTCGGAATTGACTAGACAGCAACAGGTATGGGTTTGGTACTATTAGAGAGGAGTTTTTGCATGGCGCAGTTAAATGCATGACACTAACTGAAAGGTTGACAGTTCAAACCTACCAAGAAGCACTTTGGAGGAAAGGCCTGGTGATCTGCTTCCAAAAGATCACAGCCTTGAAAACCCTACAGACTGCAGTGCTACTCTTCATACATGGGGTTGCCATGAGTTGCAGTCAACTCGACAGCAACTGATTTGGCTTGGTTTTGGTTTGTTGTTAAGAGAAAGGAAGAGAAAAAAAAACACACACACAAGCACACCTTTTATCTATCTATCTACCTATTTACTTACCTACTCACCAGTAGTCCCCAGGTTACAAATGTGATCCTTTCCTAAGTGCGTCTTTAAGAATTTGTAGGTAAGCCAGAACAGGTACGTACAGCTCTTACTTAGTCTTACTTTAGTGCAAGAAAAGGCTTGAAGCTTTTTCAATGATTTAAAAGCTGCACAGGCAGCAAGTGAAGGTGGTTGTGATGAATTTGTTGTGAGTAGACCCAAGTGAGTAGAGGTTGGTTCAATTCTTTCAAAGTGAGGGCAAATTTTCATAACATGAGAGGGCAGCACGAGTTGTCCGTAGTTGGACATTTGTAACCCGGGGACTTTATCTATCTGTCATCTACTTATGTACCTACATACCTACTTAACTACCTAGATCTATCTCCTGGATTAGTCAGTGTCCAGTCAGGAAAACAGAAAACACATTTAACATTTCAAAGAGAGAGGATTTAATAAAGGGAAATATGTACACACATACTGGAAGGCTTAACAGATGAAAAGAGGAGGCTGAGGTAGCCCAGGAGTTTATAGCTATAGGAAAGAACAACCACCTTTAGCAAAGGGGATATTTCCCTGCGAGGTGCTCAGACCTCCGAGAAGGAGGCATGGTCTAGTGTGTGCTTGGATGTAAGACTGCTAAGATGGGCATCGGCTAGTGGGTACTTGAGCTGTCATATGGAAAGTGACAGGCAGTGACGTGCCTGGAGCTCTGATTCCAAAAGGCTGAGTCCTGGCTGCCTCTGGTGACCCTGAGGGTGTGAGGCTGTGCGGTGCTGCAAGTGCTAAGGCAGCTTGAAGCTGGAGGCCACTGGCTGCTGTTGCCGGAACAGTGCTGGCAGGAAATAGAAAACACGAATGAAGCCCTTTCTCTTTTTATCCCTCTTTCCAATCTCCTTCTAATAAAACCCAATAAATAATAAGTAAAGCCTAAATTTTTTTTTTTTTTTTAAACAGGAAGCCAGCAGGCAAAGGGTATGGGAAATGTAATTTACAGAAAACCAGCCCAGCCTCAGAGAGCAGAATATAGAAGGAAGGGCTTGAAGCAGACAGAAAACAGGTAGATAGTCAGCACATATTCATTCTTTTTTTTAAATTTTTATTATGCTTTAACTGAAAGTTTACAAATCAAGTCAGTCTCTCACACACAAACTTATGTACACCTTGCTACATACTCCCACTTGCTCTCCCCCTAATAAGACAGCCCGCACCCTCCCTCCACTCTCTCTTTTCGTGTCCATTCCACTCTCTTCTAACCCCCTCTACCCTCTCATCTCCCCTCCAGACAGGAGATGACAACATAGTCTCAAGTGTCCACCTGATCCAAGAAGCTTACTCCTCACCAGCATCCCTCTTCATCCCATTGTCCGCTCCAATCCCTGTCTGAAGAGTTGGCGTTGGGAGTGGTTCCTGTCCTGGGCCAACAGAAGGTCTGGGGGCCATGACCACTGGGGCTCTTCTAGTCTCAGTCAGACCATAAAGTCTGGTCTTTTTACAAAATTTGGGGTCTGCATCCCACTGCTCTCTTGCTCCCTCAGGGGTTCTCTGTTGTGTTTCCCTGTCAGGGCCATCATTGGTTGTAGCCAGGCACCATCTAGTTCTGGTCTCAGGGTGATGTAGTCTCTGGTTTAATGTGGCCCTTTCTGTCTCTTGGGCTCATAATTACCTTGTGTCCTTGGTGTTCTTCATTCTCCTTTGGTCCAGGTGGGTTGAGAACAATTGATGCATCTTAGATGGCCACTTGCTAGTGTTTAAGACTCTGGATGCCACTCTCCAAAGTGGCATGCAGAATGTTTTCTTAACAGATTTTATTACACCAATTGACTTAGATGTTCCCTGAAACTATGGTCCCCAAACCCCTACCCCTGCTACACTGGCCTTCGAAGCATTCAGTTTATTCAGGAAACTGCTTTTAGTTTTGTCCAGTTGTGCTGTCCTTGCCTGTATTGCATGTTGTCTTTCCCTTCACCTAAAGTAGTTCTTATCTACTATCTAATTAGTGAATACTCCTCTCCCATCCTCCCTCTCTCTCGTAACCATCAAAGAATATTTTCTTCCCTGTTTAAACTATTTCTCGAGTTCTTATAATAGTGTTCTTACACAATATTTGTCCTTTTGCAACTGACTAATTTCACTCAGCATAATGCCTTCCAGATTCCTCCATGATATGAAATGTTTCACAGATTCCTCACTGTTCTTTTCTTTATCGATGTGTAGAATTCCATTGTGTGAATATACCATAATTTATTTATCCATTCATCTGTTGATGGGCACCTTGGTTGCTTCCATCTTTTTGCTATTGTAACAGTGTTGCAATGAAAGTAAACAACAACAACAAAAAAAAAACCAAGCCGTTTGCCATCGAGTCGATTCCGACTCATAGCGACCCTATAGAACAGAGTAGAACTGCCCCACGGGGTTTCTAAAGTGCGCCTGGTGGATTCGAACTGCCAACCCCTTGGCCAACAGCCGTAGCTCTTAACCAGTACGCCACCACAGTTGCCATGAACATGGATGTGCATGTATCTGTTCATGTAAAGGCTCTTATTTCTCTAGGATATATTCCAAGGAGTGGTATTGCTGGACTGAATGGTAGTTCTATTTCTAGCTTTTTAAGGAAGTTTGCCAAATCAATTTCCAAAGTGGTTGTACCATTTTACATTCCCGCCAGCAGTGTATAAGTGTTCCAGTCTCTCCACAACTTCTCCAACATTTAGTATTTTGTGATTTTTGGATTAATGCCAGCCTTGTTGAAGTGAGATGGAATCTCATTGTAGTTTTGATCTGCATTTCTCTAATGGCTAGTGATCATGAACATTTCCTCATGTATCTGTTAGCTACCTGAATCTCTTCTTTAATGAAGTGTTTGTTCATAGCTTTGGCCCATTTTTTAATGGGGTTGTCTTTTTGTAGTTGAGTTTTTGCAGTATCATGTAGATTTTAGAGATCAGGTGCTGATCAGAAATGTCATAGCTAAAAACTTTTTCCCAGTCTGTAGGTAATCTTGTTACTCTTTTGGTGAAGTCTTTGGATGAGCATAGGTGTTTGATTTTTAGGAGCTCCCAGTTATCTAGTTTTTCTTCTGCATTGTTAGTAATGTTTTGTATAGTGTTTATACCATGTATTAGGGCTCCTAACATTGTCCATATTTTTTCTTCCATGATCTTTATTGGTTTAGATTTTATATTTAGATCTTTGATCCATTTTGAGTTCATTTTTGTGCATGGTGTGAGGTATGGGTCTCGTTTCACTTTTTTTGCAGCTGGGTATCCAGTTATGCCAGCACTGTTTGTTAAAGAGACTGTCTTTTCCCCATTTAACTGCTTTGGGGCCTTTGTCAAATATCAACTGCTCATATGTGCATGGATTGATATCTGGATTCTCATTTCTGCCCTACTGGTCTATGTATCCATTGCTGTACCAGTACCAGGCTATTTTGACTACTGTGGCGGTATAATAGGTTCTAAAATCAGGTAGAGTGAGGCCTCCCACTTTTTTCTTCCTTTTCAGTAATGCTTTACTTATCTGGGGCCTCTTTCCCTTCCATACGAAGTTGGTGATTTGTTTCTCCATCTCATTAAAAAATGTTATTGGTATTTGGATCGGAATTTCATTGAATCTATAGCTCGCTTTTGGTAGAATAGACATTTTTACAATGTTAAGTCTTCCTATCCATGAGCAAGGTATGTTTTTCCACTTACGTAGGTCTCTTTTGGTTTCTTGCAGAAGTGTATTGTAGTTTTCTTTGTATAAGTCTTTTACATCTCTGGTAAGATTTATTCCTAAGTATTTTATCTTCTTGGGGGCTATTGTAAATGGTATTAATTTGATGATTTCCTCTTCAATGGTCTTTTTGTTGGTATAGAGGAATCCAACTGATTTTTGTATGTTTGTCTTGTATCCTGATACTCTGCTAACTCTTCTATTAGTTTTAGTAGTTTTCCTGAGGATTCCTTAGGGTTTTCTGTGTATAAGATCATGTCATCTGCAAATAGGGATACTTTTACTTCTTCCTTGCCAGTCTGTATGCTCTTTATTACTTTTTCTAGCCTAATTGCTCTGGCTAGACCTCCATCACAATGTTGAGTAAGAATGGTGATAAAGGGCATCCTTGTCTGGTTCCCGATCTCAAGGAGAACGCTTTCAGGCTCTCTCCTCTTAGATGATGTTGGCTATTGGCTTTGTATAAAAAAAAAAATAAGTGCCCTTTATTATGTTGAAGAATTATCCTTCTATTCCTATTTTGCTGAGAGTTTTTATCAGGAATGGGTATGAACTTGTCAAATGCCTTTTCTGCATCAGTTGATAAAATCATGTGATTCCTGTCTTTTGTTTTATTTACATGATGGATTACATTAATTGTTTTTCTGATGTTAAACTATCCCTGCATAAAAAATAGCTGGTATGAATCCCAGTTGGTCATGGTGAATTATTTTTTTGATATGTTGTTGAATTTTATTGGCTAGAATTTTGTTGAGGATTTTTGCATCTAAGTCCATGAGGGATATAGGTCTGTAATATTCTTTTTTTGTGGTTTCTTTATCTGCTTTTGGTATCAGGGATATGATGGCTTCATAGAATGATTTTGGGAGTATTCTGTCCTTTTCTGTGCTCTGAAATACCTTCAGTAGTAGTGGTGGTAACTTTTCTCTGAAAGTTTGGTAGAACTCTGCAGTGAAGCTGTCCAGGCCAGGGCTTTTTTTTTGCTGGGACTTTTTTCATTTTACCTTTTCAATCTCTTCTTTCATTATGGGTCTATTTAGTTGTTCTACCCCTGTTTGTGTTAGTTCAGGTAGGTAGTGTGTTTCTAGGAATTCATCCATTTCTTCTAGGTTTTCAAATTTGTTAGAATACAATTTTTCACAGTAGTCTGATATGATTCTTTAATTTCAGTTGGGTCTGTTGTAATATCACCCATCTCATTTCTTATTTCGGTTATTTGCTCCCCCTCTGTTTTTCTTTTGTCAGTTTGGCCAATTGTTTATCAATTTTGTTAATTTTTTCAAAGAACCAGCTTTTGGCTTTGTTAATTCTTTCAATTGTTTTTCTGTTTTCTATTTCATTTAGTTCAGCTCTAATTTTTATTATTTTTTTCTTCTGGTGCCTGAGGATTTCTTTTGTTGCTCTCTTTCTATTTGTTCAAGTTGTAGGGACAATTCTTTGATTTTGGCCCTTTCTTCTTTTTGTGTTTGTGCATTTATTGATATAAATTGACCTCTGAACACTGCTTTCACTGTGTCCCAAAGGTTCTGATAGGAAGTGTTTTCATTCTCTTTGGATTCTCTGAATTTCTTTATTCCATCCTTAATGTCTTCTATAATCCAGTCTTTTTTGAGCAGGGTATTGTTCGGTTTCCAAGTGTTTGATTTCTTCTCCCTGCTTTTTCTGTCATTGATTTCTACTTTTATGGCCTTACAGTCAGAGAAGATGCTTTGTAATATTTTGATGTTTTGGATTCTGCTAAGGCTTGCTTTATGACCTAATATGTGGTCTATTCTAGAGAATGTTCCATGTGCACTAGAAAAGGAAGTATACTTGTTTGCTGTTGGGTGGAGTGCTCTGTATATGTCTACGAGGTCAAGTTGGTTGATTGTGGCATTTAGCTCTTCCATGTCTTTATTGAGCTTCTTTCTGGATGTCCTGTCCTTCACCAAAAGTGGTGTGTTGAAGTCTCCTACCATTATTGTGGAGCTGTCTATCTCACTTTTCAATGCAGTTTTATGTATCTCACACCCCTGTCACTGGGGGCATAAACATTTAATATAGTTATATCTTCTTGGTATATAAAAAAAAAAAAAGTATATTGTCCCTTTAATCATTATGTAGTGTCCTTCTTTATCCTTTATGATGGATTTAACTTTAAAGTCTATTTTGTCAGAAATTAATATTGCCACTCTTGCTCTTTTTTGATTGTTGTTTGCTTGATATATTTTTTTCTGCCCTTTGAGTTTTAGTGTGTTTGTGTCTCTAAGTCTAAGGTGTGTCTCTTGTAGGCACCATATAGATGGATCTTGTTTTTTAATCCATTCTGCCCCTCTCTGTCTCTTTATTGGTGCATTTAGTCCATTTACATTCAGCTTAATTGTGGATAGGTATGAATTTAGTGCTATCATCTTGATGTCTTTTTCTATGTGTTCTTGACAGTTTCTTTTTCCTGCTTAATTTTATGGGCTGAGTAGATTATCTTTGTATATTGTCCTTTCCTCATATTTGTTGTTTTTAATTTTGCCTCTGCTGAGTCTCTTTTTTTTTCTCATATTTTATTTTGTTGTGTAGGGTAGTTTGTTTCCTTTGTGGTTACCTTATTATTTACTCCTATATTTTCAAATTTAAACCTAACTTTTATTTCTTTATATTGCCTTGTCTTCCTCTCCATATGGAAGATCTGTGACTACATTTCTTAGTCCCTTTTTCTTGTTTTATTGTTGTCTTCTTTTACATAATTATTGCTGTTTTCCATGTTTCTAGGGTTTTTTTTAATCTTGATTTATTTTTGTGATTTTCCTGTCTGGGTTGACTTCTGATTGTTCTGCCCAGTGTTCTAGTCTTGGATTGATACCTGATATTATTGATTTTCTAACCAAAGAAGTCCCTTTAGTATTCCTTGTAGGTTTGGTTTGGTTTGTACAAATTCCCTAAACTTCTGTTTATCTGGAAATGTCCTAATTTCACCTTCATATTTGAGAGACAGTTTTGCTTAATATATGATTCTTGGTTGGCAATTTTTTTCCTTCAATTTTTTATATAAGTTATCCCATTGCGTTCTTGCCTCCATGGTTTCTGCTGAGTAGTCCGATCTTATTCTTATTGACTCTCCTTTTTTGGTGACTTTTAGTTTATCCTTAGCTGCTCTTAAAATTCTCTTTTTATCTTTGGTTTTGCCAAGTTTGATTAGAATATATCTTGATGACTTTCTTTTAACATCTACTTGATGTGGAATTTGATGAGCATCTTGGATAGATATCTTCTCATCTTTCATGATGTCAGGGAAGTTTTCGGCCAAGAAATCTTCAACAATTCTCTCTGTATTTTGTTATCCCTCCCTGTTCTGGTACTCTAATCACTCATAGGTTATTTCCCTTGATAGAGTCCCACATGATTCTTAAGGTTTCTTTACTTTTAAAAATTTTTCTTCAAATATATTCGTGCCAAGTGGTTATCTTCGGTTCACAAAATCTGCCTTCCACTTGCTCAGTTCTGCTCCTCTGACTTTCTATTGAGTTGTCTACTTCTGTAATTTTATTGTTAATATTCTGAATTTCTCATTGCAGTCTGTCTATGGATTTTTCTGGCTTATTAAATTTTTCATTATGTCCTTGAATAATCTTTTTAATTTCTTCAACTGCTTTATCTGCGTGTTCCTTGGCTTGTTCTGTGCATTGCCTGATTTCCTTCCTGATGTCTTAAAGGGTTCTGTATGTTAATCTTTTGTATTCTGCCTTTTGTAATTCCAGGAAGGCACTTTCATCTAGAAGATCCCTGGATTCTTTGGTTTGAGAGCTTGGTGAGGTGGTCATGGTCTGTTTCTTTATGTGACTTGATATTGACTGTTGTCTGTGAGCCATCTACAAGTTATTGTATTAGTTTATTTTACGTTTGCTTACTGTGTCATAGCTTTTTGCTTTCTTTTGTTTTGATATGCCCAAATCAATTGCTTGAGTGAGCTGACTTGATTATTTTTACCTTTGAAGCTCTGACGTTCTGTCATCAGATGATTAGAGCTGTTAACAGGTATATCAGTCTAGGAGCCTATTCACTTTTCTTGTGTGGTTTCAGCTCAGGCGTCCAGGTAGCTGTTCATTAAGTATGTGGTACAGGCTCTGTCTTACAGTCTTAGTTGGGCAGGGGTGATTGATTGGTGTAGGTACCCTTTTCTGGTGCAGCAGGGGGGTCACGCTCTGAACAAGGCAGGGGGCTGATAATCATCCCCCAAGTGTCTCTGAGGAAAGTGCATCCCCCTTCCCTAGAGCATACAGGTGGGTTGGTTCTGCAGACAGACCATGGGCACCCAGGATTTCTGATTGTAAGGACTGGGGAGGTACCAGTTATCCTTGGACTCCTGTCGTGGGTGGCTGGGTGACCTGAATGGAGTCACCAGTCCTTAGGCCCCTGATGTGGATGGGTGAGAACCCTGTTCAATAGGCAAAGCAATGTCAAACATCAAACACCCACTTCTCCATTGTAGTGCTGAAACAGTTGTAGTCTGCCAGCAAGGGCCTATTCTCCTGAAATAAGCCCACACAGGTTTATGCAGAGGGGAAAGGTACTCAAAGTTCATGGACTGTTTATGCCTGGACAGGAGCTGCTTCTGCCCTGAGCTTCCCCGGTTAGTGGAGCTGGCAAATTATGTTTTCCCCTAATTGCAAATTTATTCCTTCTCCAAGGCTAGGAGGATGGCTCTAGGCACTCATCAGGGCCCAGGGAAATCAGCTGCTGATGCTGGCTTGGGAGCTGGGGGTGGGGGGATGGCGTGAAATATACACAAGTACTTAGCTTTTGCTGAGAGCGCCGCTCTTGTCGGTTCCGGAGGTGTGAGTAGGCTGTGTGGCTGGCTGCTTCTCCCTGAGGAAACTGTGGCCGAATGCTAGTACCAGCCTGCCACAGCCGCTCCCCAGAATGGTGCCTGAGGGGTCCCAGCGATTCAGGTCTGGACGGCAGTGGGTTTGGTTTTTTTTGAACTCCTCTCTGCTTCTGAACCATCTCTTCCTCCCCGTGCCCCTCAGTTCGTTTTCTAACCTTGCCTTTCATGTTCAGGGCTCCTACTTTCATGAATATATGTTTCACTTGCTTTTTTTTTTGCGTCTTTGTTGTAAGAGGGCTGGCCAGAAGCATTTGTCTATTCCACCATCTTGGCTCCCTGCTTAGCACATCTTCATTCTTAACTTTCTTCTTAGCTAAGACTTGGTTTCCAACAGCCACAATTTTGGTGTCTATCAGATATAGTGAAACCTATGAGATCTGAAACTCCATGGGAATGCCTTGTTTTTCTGGGTCTTTACCACTTTTCTATTAGTGTAACATATTTGAGTTTTCTTTTTCTGGCAGGTTTCTGCCTTACACAGGTTTCTCAAGTTAGCATCCATCCACTTACTTACACCAAATTATGGATGTTATTCTTGATAATTCTTGTTTGTTACCTCCCGAGTTTAATCTACCAGAGAGTGCTCTAACTTTTACTTCTATAATAGATCTTGAATCTGGTTACGTCCTACCATCTCCTCAGCTACAGCCTGAGCCCCAGCCACCATTATTTCTTACATGGAATATTTTTATAGTCTCTTAATTGATATCCCTTGCCTCCCTGTCCATCCAGTATCCTACTGCCTTCCTCCTCATCCTCTTTGCTTTGGCTGCACATGCCTTCAAACTGTCCTGGAACAGGACAAACTCATTTTCTCTTTAAGGCCATCCTTCTACCTGGAAAACTATTATTTTATATGTTTGCATATCTAGGGCCTCCACATTTAGTCCACAGCTTAAATGCCAGCTCTTAAGAGAGACTTTTACTCACCATTTGGGCTAAAGTAATCTCAGCCCACCCCTCTCAACCCGATTTTGCTTTCTAGTCTGTTCTGTTAGTCTTTTTACTTTTCTTTATAACACTTACCTACTGCATATAATCATTTTTTATTGTTGTACATGTTTTTCTACCTTTCTCCTTAGAATATCAGCATCATAAGAGTGTAGAGTAGGCCAACATGATATATTTATTGAGGAATCAATAGAAAGGGGCATAAAGCCACAGGATTCTGAAGCCCAGGTATCTATATTAAAATTTAGGGGAAGGCTTATTACCAAATTAGAATTCATGGTGAATAAAAAGAAAAAGGGATACTTTTATTAATGAATTGTTAATAAAGATAATTTGATAATTATTTATAATATATCGATACAGAAAACCAGTTAAGGATTAATCTGTGTGATTCACATATTTTAGATTTTAATTTTCGTATATGCTCAAGTTTGGAAGGCATTCACACTATTTGGTTTCAGATCTTGGGGAAGTATTTTGAAGGATGACTAAACCACTTGAGGGTTGAATGTGCAAATATAAACCAAGTAAGTGACAGCTTCTGTCACATCTTCTTTATTAGCAAGATATTCATGTCAGCATTAGCTCCTATGCTGGGAAACAAATGTGGACCAAGTTAGGAAAAAGAGCTAATGGAAAGCAATAAAAACTGTACAAGAGAGATGGGGCAAAGTAGTATTCTAAGAAGGTCAGAATTATCACACACCAAGTTCAGTCAGGGGCCTTTTCCGATCCAGTTCTTTTCTAGTGGAGGTTGAGACTCAGGGAAGTGCACTAGGAGGGGTAGGAGAGTGATATAGCTTTGTGAGATGATGCATCATAAGACCTGGGAAAATTTATCTGAGATAGTGCAAGGGGAGAAAAAGGAAAGTACCAGGAAATCTGAAGTTAGCAGAGACACAAACAGTGGGACGAATAGGGCTCCAGGACTCTGAGGGCCAACGGAAACAGAGAAAACTTGTATATCTAAGAAGCACAGAAAGTAGGGATTAAGTGATCTGTCTTTCCATAGGATACATAAAATTGTTTAAAAATAAAGAGAAATAATATCAAGGAGGTACAGCAATTTTTCTCTAACTTGCCATTTGATAGGTCAAGGACTTTTGATAAGTTGTCTTACTAGCACCTCTTCGGTTCTGGCTGAGAAGTAAATGTACAAAGTGAAAGCACAGGTCAGAAGGACTCCTTCAAGGAAATAGTCTAATGGCCCTTGTTTCAGGCTCCTAAATTTCACCTACTCTTTGGAGGTTTTTAAAATTGTCCATGTTTCCTGCTGCCACCATCCATGTGCAAGACTCAATGACATTTTTTGTTCCTGCAATAATGCTGTAATGCTCTTTTCTAGGTGGGTTTGCTTTGATAGTGGCAATAGAGTAGATAGGGAGATAAAAGGTCTCTCCCTCCATTCCTCCCTCTTTCCTTTTCCTTCCTTCTTTCCTTTCTTAATTCCTCTTTCTTGCTCTCTTTCTCCCTTTTTTTCACTGTATAAGAATGCAATTATTTCTTCACCTCAGTACCTAGGTGGATTGAAGATCACAGTCAAAAAGAATTTATCATTTCTTGTTTCAAATCTGAATTTAAGGGCCACTGTGACAGAATAGGGGGCCCTGGTGGCACAGTGGTTAAGAGCTCAGTTGCTAATCAAAAGGTCAGCAGTTCCAATCCACCAGTTGCTCCTTGGAAACCTTATGGGGAAGTTCTACTCTGTTCTCTAAGATCACTGTGAGTTGTAATCAACTTGATGGCAACGGGTTTGTTGTTGTTTTTCCTTCTGGTGACAGAATAAGGTCCCTGTGGGAAAAAGATTTTGCTCATGGCTACTAACTGAAACGGAGGTGGTTTGAATCTGCCCAGAAGCACCGTGGAAGAAAGGCCTGGTGATCTACTTTCATAAGATTATAGCCATTGAAAACCCTATGGAGTGCATATGGGGTATCCATAAGCTGGAATCAACTCAACAGAAATAGATGTGGCTTTGGGTGACAGAATATAAGAAGAGAGAAAACGGTTTGCTTAGCAACTAGAAAGGAGAAGAGAGTTTGCAGAACAGACAGAGGTAGGGCTTTCCTGTGGCAGAAGACCGTATCTCCTCATATTAAAGAGAAGGATTGAGGACAAGAGAAAATATGAAGGAGAGGGTTTTCAGAGAGCATTCTCTGAAAGCTGATCTCAAGAAAGTTCCCCCAGAAAGAAAATCTGATGCCTGGGAAGAGCCATGTACAAACCTGGCAGATGACCAATGCAGGGCCATTGTTGAGTTTCTGGATCCACCTAAGGAACTGAGCCATTGCATACAGCCCCACCTTCACTTGAGCAGGCACCTTCCATGGACTGCATGCAGCTAGAGACTGTCCTAGGGTTTCTTCCTATCACTCTCTCATGAGGACCTTGCTTCATCATCATTCAGGGTCTCAAGGGGTGTTTTCCCTGCAGAAGAGATACCGACTTTGCCCCAAGACTAGCTTTATTTTATTATTTCACTGTTCGCACTCCCTTTGCCTACCACAAAACCAAAACCCGTTGCCGTTGAGTCAATTCCAACTCATAGTGACCCTATAGGGCAGAGTAGAACTGCCTCACAGGGTTTCTAAGGAGCGCCTGATGAATTCAAACTGCTGACTTTTTGGTTAGCAGCTGAACTCTTAACTACAATATCCCCAGGGTTTCCTGCCTATTACAAGTCTCTAGGATATTTGTGAGTAAAAAATATTGGGGTTGAAAACTGTGCTTTCTGCTTGGGGACTTTAACAGACTTGCCTTCCTTTCAAGTAGGGTAGAGGCAAAATAAAGCCATGTTATACTTGCATTACCTCATTTAATGCTACTAGTAGTACATTAAGTGGGGCAAGTTTGGTTATTAAAAGTTATATACACCTATTATAGGCAAATTAAGTTTAAGAGGGTCCCACAGCAACAAGGCAAAGGAGTCAGGTATGGAATCTTGTTTGCTCGATTCCAAAGCCAAGTTCTTGATTATTTTGCCATTCTTTTCCTTTCTGTTTTTGCTTCTCCTTTTCTGTTTCTGGAGCCCTGGTGCCACAGTGGTTGGGAGCTTGGTTGCTGACCAAAGAGTCTGCAGTTGAATCCACCAAGTCTTTCCTTGGAAACCCAATGGGGCAGTTCTACTCTGTCCTATAGGGTTGCTATGAGTTGGAATCGACTAGACGGCAACGGGTTTTTTTTTGTTGTTGTTTTTTTCTGCTTCTACAAGCAAAATGTCAAGATAGTATGCACTGTCTTTACTTTTTAACAAGGGCCTTTCCTATTCCATTCTGTTTTGCCTTAGCTGGCTAAAATTAATGACTACTTCATCAGGTGACCCTGCCCCAGGAACAAATTACCCAATAAGCAAAAGATGTGGTGAAACCCATGTGAAATTGTGCACTACAGATTAGTAAGTAAACACAAAAAAGCCCATGCATACCTTTCTTACTGGTTTATCCACCCCTGCCCTGCCCTTTACATCAATGGATTAGCCTTTTTGCCAGAGCATAATATGAATATCTTAAGTATTTAATAAATATATTTCCATGCAAGACTTATATACATACATTACTAGGAGTGTGGTTTCTTCATGATAGCCTAGCCTATTTAAATCAGAGAAAGCACTCCCAAGCTTAGAATTTCTAAAGTACGAGAATTGTCTTAAATAGCTGATTTAGGTCTCTTTTAAATTGACAGTTTAACTCACCATTCTGCCAATTACACACTTAATTCCACCTAATCAGATTTAAAATTCCCTAGGAAAATTGTTTCATGTCATTTGTTTATAGTTTACTTCAGTCCTTTTGAAGTCATAAATTTTGATTTGTATGTCATAAAAGTCACGTTGTTGTTAGAAGACCTCAAGTCGATTTTTGACTCATAACAGCCCCATGTGATGGAGTAGAATGCCCCATAGGGATTTCTAGGCTGTGATCTTTGTGGAAGCATATTGCCAGGGCTTTTTCCAATGGATCCTCTGGGTGGGTTAGACAGCCAGCCTTTGTGTTAGCAGCCAAGTACTTAACTGTTGTGCCTCCAGGGCTCCCTATAAAAGTCATACAATTCTTAATATGTTATATTTTATTATTACTGTTACATGTAACAATTATAATATGTTTCTAAGAATACATAATTGTTTTGTCAACCATGTGTCCTATTTCTTTTCCAATTATATGTAAGTTGGGCAATATTAAAAAAAAGTCATGATATTATCCGTCATCGGTAGCAAAGTATTCATTTAATACTTCCTATCATAGTTTTTTTTTTTTATCTTGTCTCAGTAGCAATAAACCAGTTGAGATACAAGTTAAAAAAATTGTAGTTCCTCCAAGAGTTTATGAGTTTTGAAAGTTAAGGATAATACATTGGTTTTATTTACTATTGTCTATATATATATATATTTTTATGGTTTTGAACTTGAATGTTAAATGTGGCTATGAAACTATATTGAAATGGAGCTTGATCTAACAGCATGGGGGTGAATTTGAGAGAACTTGCCTTACAAATGGCATTTTCTTGAAAACATGTTATAATCTGAAGCAGTCAAGTGCATTCCTAGATCTTGGTACAGAGTTGATTTATATGCTTGTAAGTTATAATGCAGGTAGTCAAATGTTATTTATTTGTCAATTAAAATATACTTATTAATCTTACTTTTCACTTAAGTCATATACAATTCACCTTTATAGGTTCCATCTAGGCTATTTATTTTTCTGTTTAATATTTTCTTGCCAATTGCCAACCATGAATCTCAAGTCAGCAGAGGGGGAAAAATATAATTTGCTTGTCAATGAGAATTCTAGGATTTTATTTCTCAATGTAAAACTGTTAATGTGTCTAAAGTAATAGAGTTTTGCTAAATAAGTTACTCCTTAATCAAGAAGGTACAATAGGGCCCCTCATTGCAACAACAGAAAGTTTAAAAAAATATATATATATATATATATGTATATATATAGCATAGAATAACCTGATCAGCACATTTATATAGGATTTTACTCAATTTACCCAAGTCAGATTAAATCATGATAAGATTTATTTTTTAAATAGGACAGCTGTTTAATGCAAACTGGAAAATTACTCAGGGAAGGATAGATGTAATGGGAGCTCCTATCACCCAACCCTCTGCCCATTTTTATGTTTATTCTTACTTCTTTAGACTCCCACAATCTAACACATTTATCCTTCCCTCAGTATTTACTCTGGTATGCATTATGTATAATATGCAAATTTGAACAAGGAGTCAAGTTCCAGGTTTTAATGAAAAACACTCTTAAGGAATTTCATCCTGATTCCCAATCTTTACAACAGCCATAACAGATTAAATTATTTTTTTAAAAAGGAAGTTGCGCTTTATTCTATTTAAATGTTCAAAATTTACCTTATTAGTTATTTTATAGTGTGTCCTTAATGAATACATTCATATCAGACCCAAAAACATATCAGACCAAAGGGAATAAAGTATCTCACTGAGAAGTCTATCTAATGAGCCATATAGAACTGAAATAACTGCATATGCATTCCACAAACGGTCCATTAATTGGGAAAAGAACCAAAGTGTGAAGATATAATCCTATAGGATAGGACTTTAAATGGCAATACAGTTTAAGGCTTTTGAGCTTTCTACTCCCTTGTGTGGAGGAAAGGGTGAATGTGAGACATCATTTGTCTTTCCCTCTAAGGTAAAGCATTTCCATTAAGCCATTGTGATAACCTCACTTTTAAAAAAAGAAACAATTTTGGAGAATTTTGTCAATTTGACAAGAGCTCTTTTCTCAATCTAATATTTTTCTTTCTTGGTTCTTTCAGTAGCATGTGTTCATTACTCTGGTAGCTCTTCTTTCAGGTGCTGCAGGGGCTGCTTCAATGTACTGCGCTGACTTCAGAATAAACAAGGGCATCTCGGTGCTGCTGTGCCCACTAGAACAAACCTGGAGAGAACCAGGGCCTTCTTTGGATGAATACGTAATTTATTCTCCACATTCCACACGACGGCACTGGGTGGGCTCCACACCCAAACCAAACCAGTTGCTGTTGAGTTGATTCTGACTCATGGTGATCCCATGTGTATCAGAGCAGAACTGTGCTCCATAGGGTTTTCAATGGTTGTGACCTTTTGGAAGTAGATTGCCAGGCCTTTCTTTTGTGGTGCCTCTGGGCAGATTTGAACCTCCAACTTTTTGATTAGTAGCCGAGCCCTTAATTATTTGCATCAACCAGGAGCTCCTTTTGAGAGTGAAAGGGGGAGCTATTAATAATTACAGTTGGACCTCAGGCATAAACCTGGGATGGTTTGTTTATCCAATTTATTTCAAAGCAGCAGATCATTTACTATCTCATCTTGAACCTCTGTCCAATGTAATTCATAAATTATTTTCTTTGCCTGTATTAGAATGAATCCAGTCTCTCCTTGTTCCATATTTGGTATTAGCTTGGGTCACCCTTCCCAACCATATTACTTTTTTACATCTCTCTTCTATATACTTAATTTTATGGTGTCACTTAAAACAGTGATTTACAGACTAGACTCTGTGGAAGAATCTGGGATGGGGATATGTAAATGGAGGGCTGGAGACAATAGATGGGTTTCCAGGCACCACTTTTTCTTTAACTATAGTAGCTCGACTCGGCGGCACTGGGTTTTGCTGGGTATAGTAGCTCTGTTTTTTCAGTTTTATTTGCTGTTCTTCCCACTCGGGTTTTTCCTTGAGGACCAGTTCATTTCTCATTTCAAAAAAAATCTGTAACTCACTGCAAATTAATCACTTTTGGTCAAGGGTTATGCATCATGTCTTGAAATTTCAGAGGGAAATATGATTTAGAAATTACATAGAAAGACTTTGAGACAATTGATATCTGATAAATCATCCCCTTTGCTTCTATTGGAGCCCCGGTGGCATAGCGGTTAAGAGCTCAGCTGGTAACTAAAAGGTCGGCAGTTGCAACCCACCAGATGCTCCTTGGAAACTGAATGGGGCAGCTCTACTCTGTCCTATAGGGTTGCTATGAGTCGGAATCTACTTGATGGCAACGGGTTTTATGCTTTTATTGGGTCGCTAACAAGGATTCATCAGCCCTGTGAAAAAGAGGGGAAAAATGCTGCTTGAGTCCACATCTGGCTGTAGCCACTTCTGCCTGCTAGGTGGCATGGTATATGTAGTGGCTTGAATTATGCCCCCCCCTCCAAAAATTTTTTTTTTTTTTTTAAATATGTGTATCAATTGGGCTGGGCCATGATTCCCCCTATTGTGTGCTTTTCCTATATGTTGTAAATCCTGCCTCTGTGATGTTAATAAGGGGGGATGGGCAATAGTTGTGTTAGTGACGCAGGACTCAATCTACAGGATTGGATTGTGTTTTGAGCCAATCTCTTGAGATATAAAAGAGAGAAGTAAGCAGAGAGACAGAGGGACCTCATACCATCAAGAAAGCAGCACCAGGAGCAGAGCCTACCTTTGGACCCAGGTTCCCTGTGCCTGAGAAGCTCCTCGACCAGGGGAAGTTGGGACAAGGAATCTTCCTCCAGAGCCGACAGAGAGAGAAAGCTGTCCCCTGGAGCTGACACCCTGAATTTCAACTCTTGGCCTACTTTGCTGAGAGGAAATAAATATCTCTTTGCTAAAGCCATCATCCACTTGTATTTCTGTTACAGCAGCACTAGATGACTAACACAGTATATTTCATATATGGTTAATTGAATATCCTCCTGCTCAATAGTCTTCTCCAGATCTTGTGGTTAGGTAGAAAAATCACTGAATCAGACCAAGTTTAAAGGGAAAAATTTCAGTTTTATATTGCTACATAACAAACCATCCCAAAACTTAGTGGCTTAAAACAGTTTAATGGATTGAATTGTGTCTCCCAAAAAAGTCCTAATTCCTATAGCTGTGAATGTGACCTTTATCCTGACTACTTTGTGAAGAGAGGTTTGATCTGTCTTGGTCACATCTACAGCTATCTGAGGAAATTTTTTCAGACCCAGGTAAAGACCATTCTCAAATATCTAAAATACGATTGATAAAAAGGTATTTATTTTTGCTTAACTTTTCCTTCAGGAACTCCATAAGGAGTTTTCTGTCCACGACTAATATAAGATTTACTTTTTCCTGCCAGTCAAGAAAAAAGCATTGCCTAATATTTGCTTGTTCATTCTCCTTCCCTCTGTCTCTTGTTTCTTCCTTCCCTTCTTCTTCCCTCTCCCCTTCTATTCTTTCGTTCTTTCCTTCTTTCTCTTCTCCCTCCAGTACCCCTCCTTATTTCTCGACCTGGTAACCTACTTCTGTAAAGATTGCCACTAAGAAAGCCCTGTGAGGCAGTTCTACTCTGTCACATGAGTTCACTGTGAGTTGGAATCAACTTGACAGCACCTAACAACAACACCAACAGCAACATTTATTATATGTGAAGTGTTACAGTTGGTGTTGGCCAGAGAGGAACAAACCTCTTTACTTGCCCTTAGTGAACTCAGAATTCCTTGGGGGTAATGCTTAATACATAAGGTAAATTTTGAAATTAAAGTATTTTATATTGCCAGAAAATTTATGAAATGATATTGTGAGAAAGGTGGCAAAAAGCCTAAATGTTTTGATAGAGTACTTCAACAGAAAACAGGCAACTTGATTCACTCTATGAAAACTCTGTTGCTATGGACCAGATACTTTTGGGGCAATGGTCAAATTGCAAGCCCTGTCCTAGAAAATTGACTTTCTTTTCTCCAGATATCCCCTGAAAGTGTTTCCCAGCATATCCTGACCGGGAATATGCTTTACTTCTCCTCTTTACTCTTCACCATATATAGGAGCATTTCTTGGAAAAAAAAATTTTTTTTTTTTTTTTCTATTTTCATTCTCACTCTGTTCTCAATGTGCTCCCTTACAGATCATCTTCTGGTTTTACCACAGTGGATAAAAAACGGACTTGAACTTTGCCCTCTTTTTCTCTGTCTCCCACCATGAATCTCTTTTACCTTCTTAAGAACCTGGATGTAAATATGTCAACTTGGAGGTTGGGATGAAAAAGGTGAAATAAGACTTTAGTTTGTTTGTGGTGATTTTCCCTTAGAGATTAAAAAAGAGTCAATACTATGCTCCTCTTCAAAATTCAGATAGTGCGTATACTCATGGGCTAAAGATAACATGGATAGACAGGACCTAGGCATAGAACATTCTGATTTATTAAACTTGTCTCTGTAAGAAAAATAAAGTAGTTGAACTAATAGACATCCTGAGTCTCCTCTTCCTAAGTCTAAGGAGGAAATAATCCTGGTATAATACCCTTGGAAGAGAGAACAATAAAACCTGGTTTCATTATATGATTATCTAAATTGGCACAGAAAAGGCATTTGATAAAGTCCAACACTCATTCCTGGTAAAAACTCTCAATAAAATAGGAAAGGAAGGGAAATTCCTCAACACAATAAAGGGCATCTATACAAAACCAGCAGCCAACATCGGTCTCAATGGAGTGAGGCTGAAAGCATTCCCACTGAAGATGGGAAAAAGACAAGGATGCCCTTGATCACCAATCCTGTTTAACATTGTGCTGGAAGTCATGGCTAGAGCAATAAATAGGAAAGACAAAGAAGTAAAGGGCAACCAAATTGAAAAGGAAGAAGTAAAACTATCCCTATTCACAGATGATATGATCCCATACACAGAGAACCCCAAAGGTTCCACAAGAAAATTATTGGAACTAATAGATTCAGCAGAGTAGCAGTATACACGATCTATATACAAAAATTAGTTGGATTCCTATACATTAACAAAGAGAGCTCTGAAAAACAAATCAGGAAAGCAATACCATTTATAATAGCCTCTAAACTGATAAAATATTGAGGAATAAATCTAACTCAAATCTAACTAGGGCCGTAAAAGACCTATACAAAGAAAACTACAAAACACTATTGCAGGAAACTAAAAGACACCAATATAAATAGAAAAGTACCATGCTCATGGATAGGAAGACTCAAAATTGTAAAAATGTCAATTCTACCTAAAGCAATCTACAGTTATAACACAATCTCTATCCAAATACCAACAGCCTGGTCTTGGGACAGTGATAGGCACACTGACCAATGGAATAGAATTGAGAATACAGATGTAAATCTATCCACCTATGGTCACCTGATCTTCAAAAAAGGCCCAAAGTCCATTAAGAGGGGAAAAGACAGGCTTTTTAACAAATGGTGTTGGCAAAACTAGATGTCCATCTGTAAAAAAATGAAACAGGACCCATATGTCACACCATACACAAAAACTAAGTCAAATTTTATCAAAGGCCTAAATACAAAACCAAAAACTATAAAGATCATAGAAGAAAAAATAGGGTCAATGCTAGGGGCCCTAATACATGGCATAAATAGGATACAAACCATTACTATCAATACACAAATGCTAGAAGATAAGCTAGATAAAAGGGATCTTCTAAAAATTAAACACTTATGCTCATCAAAAGACTTCACAAGAAAAGTGAAAAGAGAATCTACAGAGTAGGAAAATTTTTTAACTATGACATATCTGACAAAGGTCTAATCTCTAAAATCTATAGGAAAACCCAACATCTTTACAAAAAAAAAAAGAAACAAAAACAAATAATTAAAAATTGAGCAAAGGACATGAACAGACACTTCACCAAAGACATTCAAGTGGCTGACAGACACATGAGGAATGCTCGAGATCACTAGCCATTAGAGAAATGCAAATCAAACTATAATAAGATACCACCTCATCCTACCATTACTGGCACTAATAAAACAAACAAACAAAAAATAACAAATGTTGGACACGTTGTGGGGAGATTGGAACTCTTATGCCCTGCTGGTGGGACTGTAATAATTGTACTGCTACTATGGAAAACAGTATGAAACCTCCTCAAAAACATAGAAATGGAAATACGGTTATTGTTAGGTGCTGTCCAGTCAGTTCTGACTCATACCGACCCCATGTACAAAGAAAGAAACACTGCCTGGTCCTGCACCATCCTCACAATCATTGTTATGATTGAGCCTGTTGTTGCAGACACTGTGTCAATCCATCTCATTGAGGATCTTCCTCTTTTTTCACTGACCCTCTACTTTACCAAGCATGATGTCCTTTTCCAGGGACTGATCCCTCCTGATAGCATGTCCAAAGTATGTGAGACGTAGCCGCTCCATCCTTATTTCTAAGGAACATTCTGGTTGTACTTCTTCCGAGACAGGCTTGTTCCGTCTTTTGGCAGTCCATGGTATATTCAATATTCTTCGACAACACCATAATTCAAAGGCATCAGTTCTTCCATCTTCCTTATTCATTGCCCAGCTTTCACATGCATATGAGGCAATTGAAAACACTGTGGCTCGGATCAGGTGCACCTTAGTCTGCAAGGTGACATCTTTGCTTTTCAACACTTGAGAGAGGCCTTTTGCCACAGATTTGCCCAATGCAATGCGTAATTTGATTTCTTGACTGCTGCTTCTGTGGGTGTTGATTGTGGATCTAAGTAAGATGAAATCCTTGACAACTTTAGTCTTTTCTCTGTTTATCATGATGTTGCTTATTGGTTCAGCGGTGAGAACTTTTGTCTTCTTGAAGTTGAAGTGTAATCCACACTGAAGGCTGCAGTCTTTGATCTTTATTAGAAAGTACTTCAAGTCCTCTTCACTTTCCACAAGCAAGATTGTGTCATCTGCATAATGCAGGTTGTTAATGAGTCTTCCTCCAATCCTGATGCCTCATTCTTCTTCATATAATGCAGCTTCTCGTATTACTTGCTCAGCGTACAGATTGAATAAGTGTGGTGAAAGGATACAATCCTGATGCACACGTTTCCTGACTTTAAACACACAGTATCCCTTTTTCTGTTTTACAGGTTCCTCATGCTCACAATTAAGTGTTCTGGAATTCCCATTCTTTGTAATGTTATCCTTAATTTGTTATGATCCACACAGTCAAATGCCTTTTTGCATAGTCAACGAAACACAGGTAAACATCTTTCTGGTATCAGCAATTATGTTCCTGCTTCCATGTCCTCTTCTGAATGAGGCTTGAATTTCTGGCAGTTCCCCGTTGATGTACTGCTACAGATGCTTTTGAATGATCTTCAGCAAATATTTCAGAGAAATAAGAGCTATGACACAAATAGACATATGCACACGCATGTTCAATGCAGCATTATTCTCAATATCAAAAAGATAGAAACAACCTAAGTTCCCACCAACAAAATAACAACCTTTGGTCATTATGAGGGAAGGAAGGGATGGGTAGGGAAAATCACTAACTAGGTAGTAGACAAGTGTCATCTTTGGTGAAGGGAAGGACAATACACAATACGGAGGAAGCCAGCACAACTTGACTAAGGCAAAGTTATAGAAGCTGCCTAGACACATCCAAACACATTGAGGGACTGAGTTGCTGGTGCCGAGAACTGGGAACCATGGTCTTGTGGGACAGCTAGGTCAATTGGCATGACATAGTTCATAAAGAAAGTATTGTACATCCTACTTTGATGAGTAGCATCTGGGATCGTAAGAGCTCATGAGGGGCCGTCTAAGATACATCCATTGGTCCCATCATGTTTAGAGCAAAGGAAAACGAAGAAAACCAAAGACTCAAGGAAAATATTAGTCCATAGGACTAATGGCTCCCATGAACCACAGACCCAACCAGCCTGAGCCCAGGAGAACTAGATGGTGTCAGGCTACCAGCACCAACTGTTCTGACAGAGATCACAATAGAGTGTCCCGGACAGAGCATGGAAAAAAATGGAGGACAAAATACAAATTCACAAAAAAAGACCGGACTTACTGATCTGACAGAGACTGGAGGAACCCCTGAGACTATGGCCCCTGGACACTCTGCTAATTCAGAACTGAAGCCACTCCTGAAGTCCACCTTTCAGCCAAAGATTAGAAAAACCTGTGAAACAATAACACACATAAGGAATGTGCTTCTTAGTTCAGTCAAGTATATGAGACCAAAGGGGAACACCTGCCTAAAAGCAAAGACAAGAAGGCAGGAAGGGACAGGAAAACTAGATGAATGAACACAGAGAACCCAGGGTGGAAAGGGAAAAGGGGAGAGTGCTGATGTATTGCAGAGATTGCAACTAATGTCACAAAGCAATTTGTTAATAAATTTTTGAATAACAAACTAAAAACAAAAAACCAGGTTTCACTCTGATGGACAGAATTTGGGAGAGGAACTGTGTAATTTAATCCCTGTACATCCACTGAGGTTACTGCAAATAATGTTAATTGCTGTCTTGATTTCATTCAAGGTGACGCCCTGAGGCTCAACAGAATTCTTCTGAATCTCTACCTAGAACTGAGATTGCTGGAAACTGAACTGTACGTGTTTCAAGAAAAGCTATTAACTTTGCTTTAGCTGTGCACTACATCCATCCCAGCATGCCTTGGGACAAGAGGTAGGAAAGTAGAGAAGGTGGCAGACACTGGTACCATTTCTATTGATTACTTTTTGTCAGTGCTTTCTATAAATGAACTTTTGCTGTTAAAGGGTGCTTAATTTATTTAATTATGCTGGAGGGCAAAGGAGTGTTGACGTAGCTATTACGCATTACTCTTGAATTGACTCCAACTCATGGCAACCCCATGTGTGTTCAGAGTAGAGTTTTCAATGGCTGTAATCTCACGGAAGTAGATCACCAGGCCGATTCATCCACTGGGTGAATTTGTACTGCCAACCTTTTGGCTAGTAGCTGAGTGCAAACTTTTGTGCCACTTGGGGATGTCATAGGATCTCAAACCAAAAAACCCGCTGCCTTTGAGTTGATTCCAACTCATAGCAGCCCTATAGGACAAAGTAGAACTGCCCCCATAGGGTTTCTGAGTTAGTACATCTTTACAAAAGTAGATTGCCACATCTTTCTCCTTCAGAACAGATGGTGGCTTCGAACTGATAAACTTTCTATTAGCAGGCGAGCACTTTTAACCACTGCACCATGAACACTCCTTGACAAAGGATATGAAACAATGTTAATAGTTCAGATTTTTTAATGTGATTTCCTATTTGACCTTCTGAGCCTTCTTTCACTCTTATCCACCTAAGCATCCATGAGTTTAGGAAGAGATTTCAGACTGAAAATCAAAAGAAGGGGTTTGGTACCTGAACAAATAATTTCTTTTATAAGGATTAGTACAAAGCTGGTTCCTATGAGGCGGAGGTCAAAGACATCCTAAATGTCCAACTTTTCCAAGCTGCTGTAGTGTTCTATCATCTCTAACATCGACTACTCCTCCTCTCAGTGCTCTCCCTCCTGTCTTTGGGTTCCCTAATTTGCCGCAAAGCCTCACAGAACTCATAAACCTTATAAAGGAAATAACTTACGCAGTTGTGGAGGCTAGCAAGTCCCAAATTCACGGGTCAGGAGTATGCTTTCCCTGGCCCTCAGTCTCTGCCCAAAGGCACTCAGCTTTCTAACTCCATGGGTCAGGAAGCCCACTGCACCGTGTCCAGTGGGTCTTTGCTGTGGGTCTCTCCTTGGGGTCTTTCCTGCGATGACTCGAGTCTTTGCTGCTGGTCTCTGCTGGTGGTCTCTGCTGCTGGTTTCTCCTTTGATGGTCGTGGTTTCTTCTTTCTGCTCTGGAATTGGCTCTTTTTTAAGGTAAAACTGACCAATTCCCTTGGTGGGCCACAATCATCTTATTTTCACAGCCCTGCCCTGTTACCTGGGTGGGAGTTACAAGACCTGGTAAGAAAGACCATACTAAGTAATTCATCACACCGTGGTATCTTTACTTTGTTTTTACAAGCCAGACTGTTGTTTGATAATTTGTAAAATTTTTCTGTCTTTAAGCATACAAAAGGCCTTGCTTGGCGGGAGAGATTACAGAGTTTTACATAAGAGAAACCTAGATAGAAGGAAGAGGAAGAAGAAAGGGGGAATGCTCTCCTTTTCTAGTCTTGAGGAATTATGAGAAGGAGAAAAATAAAAGAGACAAAGGTGTGTGTGAAGGCATCAAATGCAGGGGTCTCAATTTCCATTCTTCAAACTTCAACCTGGAGGGGGTGTATGTCAGATAAACGAGGATATCAGGAAGTGCAGAAGGGGCTTTTCTCATTCCTGTTTGCAACTCTGGGAGGAAGCTATATCTGGACCCTGCAGACAGAACCAAGACAACTTGGGACATTTCCACATCACTGAAAATACGCCTGGAAAGAGCTTGACAGAAAGCATTGACATAGCAGTTCGGCTTTTCAGCAATGTCCACAGGATGGATTATTTGGGTCAGGAGGTAGGAGTAGGAACAAAGTCAGACCTTTGAGCTATCTGTAGTACCAGTGGAGATGAGACCTTCTGGGCCTGGACCCTGAATAGGAATGTGTCTAATCTAAGAAGATGGACAGAGAGCTTAGATGGAGCAGATTTCTGCACCGGAGGCCAGGGAGTCGGGCAACACGTTAGCAAGGAAGCTTCATCAAGAACCATAAGTTGTTTTCCTCTGCCTCTAGAACAAACCAAACCCACTGCCATCGATTTGATTCCTACTCATAGCAACCCTATAGGGCAGAGTAGAACTGCTCCCTTAGTGTTTCCAAGGCTGTGAGTCTTTACGGAAGCAGACTGCCACATCTTTCTCCTGCAGAACGGCTGGTGGGTTCCAACCACTGACCTTTCGGTTAGCAGACAAGCACTTGACCACCAGGACTCCTATCCTCTGCCTCTAGGCTAGAGCATTTGAGCAGCACATCCATCTCAGTCTTAAGGAGGGAAGCAGCCAGAGGGAAGTTAATTGCAAAATTAAACATTTTTATCTAAGAGATTGAACGTACCCTGAAGAAGTCTTTTTTGGTATCAGATAATATGTTAGATTGAGCACTTATTTATACAAAAATGGAGGGACACAGCAGGAAGAATGGATTACAGACAAAATAACAAACTTTTTATTTCAGTTCTTTGAGTTAGCTCCAGTATGTGTAAAAATTCAACAACTGCTGTTTAGACGTAGTTATTGACATAGTCGCAGATTTTATTCTGTTTTATTCTAATTAAAGGCACTGATTTTGTTCTGTGAAATTCTCTACTTTCTCTTTTTAAATTAAATTCTGATTGAATTTTCCTCACCATTCCTCCCAATGCATATTGTCCTTCCAAGGTTTTTATCACTGGTTTATGGGAAACCAGGCATTCAAGATCAGAAAGCTTGGCCTGATGAAATTCCATTCAAAGATCCTCACCTGTTGTGAAACTATTGTTGTTGGGCACCCTCGAGTTGATTCCGACTCATAGCGACACCATGTGACAGAGTAGAACTGTTTGGCTGTAATGTTTATGGAAGCAGGCCGCCAGGTCTTTCTCCTGTCAAGACACTGGGTGGGTTCAAACTGCAAACCTTTCTGTGAGCAGCCAAGCAAGTGCTTAACCATTACTCCCCCAGGGCTCCTTTGTTGTGAACCTACTATGTTCACATCTGGAGTAACTGGTAAAGTGTGGGTGCAAGTGTTTGCATTTGCCACCAGATCTGAAACTCTGCTGTGTTTTTGGTTTTTAATCTTCTTAAGACAAGTGGTAAGAAATATTACTTCCTACTCCTATCTGAAGTTGTAAAGTCTCTTCTGGTTTTAAAATTTGTTTGTAGCAGCTATAATTAAAAAGGACACACAAAAAAGGGTTGTCATAAACAGTCTGCCTCTGGGTTGTGCTTCTCCTTATTTTTGCAACTAACTGCATGATTCTCTGTTATTTTGTGTCTCTTGGTCATATTTCTTTTTGAAGCATATGAGGTATGCATACACTTCATGGAGTCTATGAACCCTCTAAAGTTGCACACAATGTGTTCTATGAGTAAGCATTTCTTTTTGGTGAAGATCCTTTTTTTTGGTCACATTTTCAACAAGGAACAAAATTAAATAAATTTGAGAATTTTTATTCCATCTTTGTATGTCACCCTTATTTTTGTCTCATCAACTCATTTTCTCTATTCTCTTCACTCCTGTCTTTCTCCTCATAATGTGGATATAAAGTATATCTTTATGAACATGGAAAATTTTGTTTCCTGATTATAGCATAAAGAAGAGAGAATGATAAATTTTATAGTTTTCTGTATCTAAAAATAATGTTATGCGTTCCTTGGTTTATTATTTACCTGTAGATCATTAGTTATTTTAAAACAAACAAAAAACCAAGCCAAAAACAACAAAAAAGCACCCTCCTGACTCCTTTAGAGTTTGAAAAGAAGTAAAAAAGGGACTACTTAATATTTTGAGGAAATTGTTTTTCGAATGAAAATAACTTCTTTTTCTGATTATTAATGTTGTAAATTATTTTAAAAACATTTACGTCATACTTAAACCAGGGTATATATAGCTACTACCTAGAACTAATTGCAATAAACCTTTTTGAAAACATCTTTTATAAAATATCTTTTGTATTAACACACAATTTAACATAAGGGAAGTCATAATATAATTTGTATTTTATGATCTGCTTTTTTTCCCCACTGAATAACATATTATGTTTATATCTCCATGTAAGAGAAGGCTTAAACGCTAGTTTTCAGTGAATATGCGATTATATAGACTTCAATTTATACTTATATACTAGTTTACTTTACCCATATTCTATTGAAATATACTATAATTTTTTGATTTGTTCACCATCATAAATAATATTTTCATGTATGCCCCTGCACTTGTATCTTTAATTTTTTTGTTTTAATTTTTAAAATTTGTTAGGACATGGTTCTGACGTAAAAAGAAATAGTAAAATAAAATGTAACAGACACAATGTACGTATCACGAAGTTCAAGAAATAAAAATTGAGTCCCCTGTATGTACTGATGAAACCCTGGTAGCATAGTGGTTAAGAGTTCAGCTGCTAAATGAAAAGTCAGCAGTTCGAATCCACCAGGTGCTCCTTTGAAACCCTATGGAACAGTTCTACTCTGTCCTATAGGTTTGCTATGAGTCAGAATCAACTCAAAAGCAATGGGTTTTGGATTTATATGTACCCATGGAGCCCTGGTGTTGTAGTGTTTAAGAGCTTGGCTGCTCACCAAAAGGTTGGCAGTTTGAACCTACCAGCTGCTCCTTGAAACGCTTTGGGCCCGTTCTACTCTGTCCTATAGGGTTGCTATGAGTCAGAATTGACTCTATGGCAAAGGGTTTTACATGTACTGATATCTTTATATAGTTTTCTAAATGACTACTTCAGATAAATTTCTAGACACTGAATTTATAGAATAAAAGTGCGGTGATGCCTTGCTTTTTTAAAATACACTTTATTTATTTTTGTATTTGTTTATTCAAACAGTATTTATTTAGTATCTGTTGAGTGCTGTGGACTGTGCTTACGTGCCTGGGATAGGCAAATGAAAGACACAGTTTTTCTCTTCAGGAAGAATATAGTCTCAAATAAAATAATAAGACATAAAATATAGCATAAAAGTGGTACAATAAAAATAAGATATAAAAGAAGCATTGAGAAATTGCAGGTAACTGAAAGCCCTGAGTGGAATAAACAGTTAATTTTCATCTACTAATCAAAAGGTTGATAGTTTGAGTCCAAACATAAGCTCCTTGGAAGAAGTGCCTGGTGGTCTACTTCCAAAAAATCAGCCACTGAAAACCCTGTGGAACACAGGTTTATGGTGAGGCACATGGGGTTCCCCTGAATTGGAAATGATTTGATGGCAACTGGCTTGGATTATGAGTTGGAATTGAGTTGATGGCAACAGGTTTCTTTTTGGTTTGGCTTGCCTTGGCTTGGATGACCATCATAAGTCTGTCTGTCAGAAGAAGTGATTAGACTAAGAATTGGTTAAGTCATCAAGACCAGCATGGATGACTTTTCAAGCTGAGGGCAGCATTTGCAGAGGCCTGGAATGAGAGCGGGTTGTGTTGGGAAATTGTTCCTAGTTCAATATGGCTGGACCATGGAGTTCTAAGTGAGCACAGAGAAAACATTGAGGAATGACGGCACAAAAGAAGGCAGAATATGAGAGTTAAAAACTGAGATAAAAAAGTGGTATGAATTATTATTATTTTTTTAATAAGGTATAGTAATTACGGGGCTGGGATAGTAATTAACATACCTGAAGGCAGAAAGGGAGAAGTTATAGAGGGAGAAACTCGGGATGTTGGAAAACTGTTAAATTATCTGATGGATTTTGGTATATTTGCTGCTCTATTTCTATATCATTACCTCTTAGATTTTAAATTTATATCCCTTCTCGAGAGTGAAAGTAGTGTTTATTACTTTGGCTCATATTTAAGATGAAAATAACGGAGATATGTCTTTCAAGGAAAAGTCTATGGTTCTCCCTTTTGTAGTCCTCCATTCTGGCTGTGTGTATGAGAAAATACCAAGTGCTGTGCTTTTTCCCAAGTGAACGTTCTCTGTCTTCATATTTACTGTGCAGAGACTAGGGTGTGATGATGTAAAGATCGGGACTAGTGAAATTATTAAATCTCTTTTCACTCAAAATTGGGCATTGAAAGAGTAAATAAGTCTATGGTTCTCCCTTTTGTAGTCCTCCATTCTGGCTGTGTGTATGAGAAAATACCAAGTGCTGTGCTTTTTCCCAAGTGAACGTTCTCTGTCTTCATATTTACTGTGCAGAGACTAGGGTGTGATGATGTAAAGATCGGGACTAGTGAAATTATTAAATCTCTTTTCACTCAAAATTGGGCATTGAAAGAGTAAATTGGCATGCAATAGCTACTCGTGTTATAGGCAATTCATTTCGAAGTTGTGTCTAAAGGAATTATGCTTCCTGTGTCAAGTTCTGAATCAAATTTATAGTATTTCAGGTTAATGCTATCGACCATCAGGGAAGACAGTGAAGATTGAGAGTGTGTGCCAAATAATCTTCGATAACAGTAGACTCTGCTCTCTTTTTTTGACCTTTGATTACCTAGAAGTTATGGGCTGCAGTATACTGGAACAGCGTGCAACGTGCTGGACCTTCTGAGTCTTAGCAAGTGCTCCAAGCTTAATGACTCACATCATTCTTGGTAACTGCTTTGGACTTACAGCAGTAATGCTGGCTCATGTGGATAATAGAAACAGTTTTCTACCTCTGTGGTAGTAAGTGGTCTTAAATGAACTTTGTTCAAAACACTTTTCCTTATAGAACCATGCGCACTGTTTTTGACCTTGTACATTATCTTCTGCAAAAATGTTCATTACCAGTTAGCAAAATAAAATTACGTGATTACCATACATGACTGGCATGACCTAAATGACAAAAATTAAAGAAAAGGGATTAAAAATGAAACCTTTTTAGCCTTTATACGTTGTAGTACTACTGTTTCTTCTATTACATCCTTGAGGCTAGCTTTTTGGGTTTTTTTTTTTTTTTTGCGGCAGGAATTTATATTACCCAGCCAGTTGGTTTTCTAATTTCTAGTTATTAAACTGCCTAGCACACTAAGTTGTTTATCGTTTTTTTAGGGTTTAACTTTTAGATATTTAGAATTCTAAGGGGCTATTGCAGCTGTGCAAAAAAAAAAAAAAGTAACCCTGAAAATAAGTTTTTGTTGTTGTGTGCGATGAAGTCGATTCCGACTCATAGTGATCCTATAGTAAGTAAAACTACTCTAATAATTGATTTTTAAGAAGTACTTCTGGTCACAAATAAAGTATTGAAATAAGCATAAAGCTTTACTTTGGATTTTTATAATTTACTCATTTGTTGAATTTTTGTGTGTGTTTATTTAACAAATACTACGATATTGGCATACTAGAAATATTATAGAAAATATGAAGAGTTTGGAGGAAAGGTTTGAAACTATGGGAAACTTCAAATGTGAAAAAACTTAGAGAAAACTAAGCAAATCATGAGCTTATTAAAAATGACAAAATCAGAACATACATTGCTAAGAGGACCATTTTAAGGATTTGGGAACACTGATGGAACGCTGTTCATATTTATTTTTTTGATAGCTAAGTCCAATTTCCTTCTTTATGAAGAATATATTTAGAGTTTCTAGCTTTCAGACCTCTCTCAAGATCAATTAAAAACATTAATTGGAAAATACTTATTGAATCCCTGTCATATGCAAAGTACCACAGTAGACATTCTGAATAATACTTATTATTTCATTTCACAAATATTTATCCAGGACTTCTATTGGGAATCACTATAAGTTTTGCAGTAGCATAAAGTCTAAATCCCAGAATTTTTTAGGAAGACAAACCTGATTCTGGTAAACTGTGAAGATTGATGGTGGGGGTAATTCAATAGACAAAGAATAGAGTAAAAAGTACTTACATCAGGGTAATGGCAGTAGATGAAATAAAAAAAAAAAATTTTTTTTTTTTTAGATTAAATATGAAGGATGAATTGAGAAAAATTTTACTGTCTAGAGGAAGACATGGGTCAAGAAAATTAAAGCTTTCATCCCAAGCTTCAGTTATTGTGATTGCTATAAATGAATGAATTTTGAGTAAAAGACTATATATTCAACAACTACTATATCATTAACTATTATTACCTTGTGGTCAATATATGAGAACTGAGTGAAATGGTCAGTTTATTACTTCTTACGCATGTATGTACATATACACATAATCACATGGATTGAACATCAGTGATGAATCTTTCATCATATCCCATGAGTTATCAACTATGGGACTAATTTTGCCTTTTGCAAGATGTACTGGCAATGATAAATTTCAAATAAGCAATTGGAAAAGGAAATAGAAAAAAAAAAAAGCCTAAATGAAAAAGGATATCCCATTGGGAGGGTAAGTATTGGAAATGAAAATCTGGCAAAAGCAATATTCAGAAGTGCTTGTAACAAGCATCAGAAAATAGTCATTGGGTAAAACGGTCTTTAAACACTGGACTGGAACTTAAGAAAAATACTCTTATCTTGCTAAGTGAATAGAATATGGTACAAAGTGCTGGAAAAGGAATTCAGAAACAGCAACCTAGATGGAAAGACAGACATAAGAAATGGGAACACATGAGCTAAAGTGATGTTTGGGAACAAGATAGAAACACAGTTATCAGAACTGGGATCTTGCCTCAAGATTATTTTAACAGTAACAGTGATGCTGATACCACCAGATAATGAGGGTAGAACTAGTTAAAGACTTTGTTCTCAGCAGCTACTTTGGTCTGTGGTTCTGGAATGAGGAGGGATGTGAAAGTTGGGAATCAGTCTGGATCCGAAGAATTCCAAATTGGCTATCATTTTTACAAATTTCCAAAGCATCCGTTAAAAAACACCTTGCCGTCGAGTCAATTCCAACTCATGGTGACTGTATAGAACAGAGTAGAACCACTCCATAGGGTTTCCGAGGCTGTAAACTTTACAGAAGTAGACTGCCACATTTTTTAACCCACAGAGAGGCTGGTGAGTCTGAACCACCAACCTTTCAGTTAGCAGCCCTGTGCTTAACTGCTGTGCCACCATTAAGCATCCATTGTTGTTGTTGTTGTTAGGTGCCATCGAGTCAGTTCCAACTCATAGTGACTCTATAAAACAGAGTAGAACTGCCCCATAGAGTTTCCAAGGAGTGGCTGTGGATTGGAACTGTTGACCTTTTGGTTAGTAGCCATAGCTCTTAACCAGCATGCCACCAGGGCTCCCAAGCATCCATTAAAGATCCAATGTTTCTGTCTCCCATATATGTGCAGAAAATATCCAAAGTTTTCGAATGAGTTGGTAAAATGAGAATCGAAGCGTATCTAACCAAATTTTAGGAAGTTTCAGATAAAGTTTTCTGGCAGCCATAAATACGTAAACACTATCCCCAGAACTCCAGCTGCTAACCAAGAGTTTGGCAGTTCAAATCTGCCAGGCGCTCCTTGGAAACTCTCTGGGGGGCAGTTCTACTCTGTTCTATAGGGTTGCTATGAGTCGGACTTGACTTGATGGCAGTGGTTTTTTTTTTTTTTTAAATCTCCAGAACTCAGTTTTAGCTGTCTTTCTTTGTGAGGACAACTTTAATATTAATGACATCCCCATTATGGAACTACATAGCTGGATCTTTATTATCTTTATGAGTTTTCCCTCATTTCTTCAAGCAGTCTATTAGATGATGGCACCCACACTCCTAGTGAGAGTTTGAGTGGGGGCTGTCGGATGACATCATAGGAATTTCTTTTAATACCTTTCTAAAATTTGACAATCCCTGTTCTTCACGAGCCACACTACCAAGGATAGACCTAGAGAGGAACCTGATATGGAAACTTTTAGGAAAATTTGAAAAGTTATCTCAGTGACCTACTCACTTTTAGAGGCACTTTTGGTAAAATTTTGAGGAAGTTTATCAGTGGCTTTGGACTCCCTACGGTTAGGTGGAGAGAAAATACCCCATTGCTACATTTCTTTATATTGGTACCTTCTAAGTCAAACTGTTAAGACTTTGAAGCAAGCGAAAAGTATCAGTGACCATGCATAATTATATGTTTAAAATTTATTTTTAATTTTGCATACAGAAAAATTTACTTTTTGGTCTACAGTTCTGTGGGCTTTGACAAAATCATAATCAGGATGCATAAATTTCCTCACTTCAAAAAATCTCCCTTACGTTGAGCCTTTCTAGTCAAACCCTCTACTTACCCTAATCCCAGAAACCACTGATCTGTTCTTATAGCTTCTCATATGAATGGACACATACATTGAGTCTAACTTTTTTCACTTAGAATAATGCATTTGAGATTCATCTGTATTATGGGGAGTATCAATGGCATTTTTTTTTTTCCTTCTTCTTCTTGTTCTGAGCAGTATTGCATTGCTTGAATGTTCCACAGTTTATTCATTCACCAGATGAAGGGTATTTGGGTAGTGTGGTAGGCAGGATTTGGGTTCCCATGATCTTTCCCCTCTAGTGTTATGCCTGTGAATATATTACCTTACATGACAAAAGGGAATTAAGACTTCAGATGGAATTAAGATTGATCGTCATCTGACCTTAAAATAGGGGATTTATCCTGAATTACCCTGGGGGGTCCAATATAGTCCAACCAGTACTAGTTGCCGTTGAGTCAGTTCCAACTCAATGCCATTCAGTGTGTGTCAAAGTAGAACTGTGTTCCACAGGGTTTTCAATGGCTGATTTTTTGGAAGTAGATCTCAGGGCTGTCTTCCTAGGTGCTTCTGGATGGTCTCAAACCACCAACCGTTTTTGATTATCAGTCAGGAGTGTTAATTGTTTGTCACACAGGTACTCCTCAATGTAATCACAGACCCTTAAAAGGGGAAGAGGAATGTGGAAGAGTCAGTGAGAGGGATGTGATATGAGAAGAACTTTACCTGCTGTTGTTGGTTTGAAAATGGGGAAAGAGGGACATAAATCAAGGAATATGGTGGCCTCCAGAAGCTGAGAATAGGCCTCAATGACAGCGAACAAGAAATTAGGAATCTCAGTCGTACAACTGCTAGGAACTGAATTCTTCCAACAACCCAAATGAGCAACAGAACAGATCGGCCTCCTAGAGCCTCCAGAAAGGAACATAGCTCTACCAACTCCTTGATTTTAGCCTTGTGAGAGTCTAAGCAAAAACTCAGCTGAACCTTCCTGACTTCTGACATACAGAAACTGAGATAATAAATTCATGTTGTTTAAAATGAGTAAGTTTGCAGTAATTTTTTATGATAGCAATGTAAAACTAATATAGGTAGTTTCCAGTTTTTGGCAATTATGAAAAAAGCAGGTATAAAACATAGACAGATGTTTTTGTTTAAACGTAAGTTTTCTTTTATCTTGGGTAAATATCTAGGAGAGGTATTACCGTATTATATGGTGATTGTGTGTTTGTTTAACTTTGTACGAAAATGTCAAACTGTTCCCAAAGCAGCTGTACCATATTGCATTCTCTCTAGCAATGTGTGAGAGTTCCAGTTACCCACTTCCACAATAGCAATTCATATTGTAAGCTTTGCTGATTTTTGCTATTCTACTAGATAGATAGTGTTATCTCACTGTGGTTTTGTTTGCATTTCCTAAAAACTAATGACGCTAGCATCTTTTCATCTGCTTTTTGCCATCCCTGTATTTTCTCTTGTGAAGTGTCTGTTCAGATATTTTGCTCATTTATTAAAACTGGATTCTTTCGTTTGTTTTTCCTTACTGTTGTGTTTTGAGAGTTTTTATTCTATGTTTTGGATATAAATCTGTTGTCAGAAATGTGATCTGCAACTGTTTTCTCCCAGTGTGTGGCTTGTCTTTTATTAAGGGTGTCATTTGCACATGTTTTAAATTTTGACAAAGTTCAATTTATTAATTTTTCTTCTTTTGGATCATGCTGTTGAAATTGTATCTAAATATTTCTGTTTAACCTAATTTAATGCAGATTTTCTCATATGTATATATTTTAGAAAGCTTATAGTTTTACATTGCACATTAGGTCTATGATTCACTTTGAGTTAATTTTTGCATAGATTGAGGTATAGGTAAATAAGTAGGTAGGTAAACGGGTAGGCAGATGGATAATATCCCTCGTGAATATAGGTGAAAAAAATCATCAAAAAAATATAACCAATTGAATATAGCAGTATATATAAAAGATAAAACATTATAACCAAGTGGGTTTATCCTAGGAGTGCAAGGCTAGTTTGATGTGCAACAATCAGTCGATATAATTTGCTATATAAATGTACTAAAGGAAAATATCCTCAAGAGCCTTTCTAAATATGCAGAAAAAGCATTAAACAAAATTTCATATCCTTTTAAGATAAAACAAGAAATGTTGTTAGGTGCTGTCAAGTCAGTTGCAACTCATAGAGACCCCATGTACAAAAGAATGAAACACTCCCCAGTCCTGTGTCATCCTCACAATCATTGTTATGTTTGAACCCATTGTTGTAGCCACTGTGTCAATCCATCTCATTGAGAGTTTTCCTGTTTTTCACTGACCCTTTACTTTACCAAGCATGATGGCCTTCTCTGGGGACTGGTCCCTCCTGATAACACGTCCAAAGTATGTGAGATGAAGTCTTACCATCCTTCTAAGGAGCACTCTGGCTGTACTTCTTCCAAGACAGATCTGTTCGTTCTTCTGGCAGTCCATGGTATAGTCAATACTCTTCGCCAGCACCGTAGTTCAAAGTTGTCAATTCTTCTTCGGTCTTCCTTATCCGTTGTCCAGCTTTCGCATGCGTAAAAGGTGATTGAAAATACCATGGCTTGATTCAGGCGCGCCTTAATCCTCAAAGTGACATTTTTGCTTTTAAACACTTTAAAGAGGTCTTTTGCAGCATTAAAAAAGAAAAAATAATTAGGTGTGTCCAATTGTTTTACCCTCATTTTGAAGACTATTATTTTTTTTATTGAATTGCCTTTCCATTTTTATAAAAATCAATTATCCGTATAAACGTGTGTCTATTTCTACACACTGTTCTTTTTTATTGGTCTGTATGCCTATATTTTCCCCAATAACCACACTGTCTTGATTAGTGCTACTTCACAGTAAACCTTAAAATTAGGTAGTGCAAGCTCTCCAACTTTGTCCTTTTCAAATTGTTTTGGCCATTTTAATTACATTGCCTTTCCACATAAATTTTAGAATTAGATTATTGCTAAAAAAGAACTGCTGGAATTTTGATTGGGATTACATTGAGTCTATGTATATATTGGGTAAGTAGACATTTTTATAATATTGAGTCTCCTAATCCATGATCATATTTTATCTCTTAATTTATTTAGGTTGCTTTTGATTTCTTTTATCAGTGCTTTGTGTTTTTAGCATACAGATCCTATACGTATTTATTAAATATATACCTAAGTATTTCATTGTGTGTACTACTATAAATAATATTACTTTTTAAATTTTAATTTCCAATTGCTCATTACTAGTACACAGAAAAATAATTAAACTTTGCATGTTGACCCTGTACCTGTGACTTTGTAAACTCACTTATAATTCTAGAAGTCTCACCCTTTTTTAAAAAAGATTCCACAAAATTTTTTATGTAGACATTCATGTAGTCTATGTTTAGTGACGCTTTTATTTCTTCCCTTCTGATCCGGATGCTTATTTCTTTTTCTTGCCTTATTTCACTGACTAAAACGTCTCTTATTATGTTGAATAGGAGTGGTGCAAGTAGGCATCTTTGCTTTTCCTAATCCGAGGGTGAAAACATTTAGTGTTTCATTATTAAGTACGATACATGCTGTAATTTTTTTAGATGCCATTTATCAGATTATGGACATTCTTTTTCATTCCTAGTTTGCTGATAATTTTTTTTGTTAAATCTGGAATGGATGTGGAATTTTGTTAAATGTTTTTTTCTGCATATTTTGAGAGGATCTTGTTTTGCTTTTTTTCCCTTAGCATATCTATATAGTGAGCTATACTGATTGACTTTTGAATGTCAAACCACCATGCCCTCCCAAGATAAACCCACTTGGTTGTAATATATTATCTTTTTATATATTGCTTTATTCAATTTGTTATATTTAATGATGATTTTTGTATGTATATACATGAAGGATGGTGGTCTGTAATTTTCTTGTAATGTCTTTGCTTTTGGTATTTACGTAATGCTGGCCTCACAAAACTGAGATGGTAAGAGTCTTCTCTATTTTTTGGAAGATATTGTGCATAATTACATTATTTCTTCTTTAAATATTTGGGAGAATTCACCAGTGAAACCATCTAGGCGTGAATTTTCCTTTGTTAAAATGTCTGAGTGATGTTTGAAACAACACAATTGGGCACCTATTATATGTGTATATTGGAAATATTGACTACTTTCTCACACATTTTCTCAATCATCTCTATAATCTTTTTAGTGCCTCTATACAGCATTCAAGGAGCCCTGGTGGCACAATAGTTAAAGTGATCAACTGGCAACCAAAAGGTTGGTGGTTTGAAACCACCACTGGCTCAGTAGGAGAAAGACATGGCAGTCTGCTTCTGTAGAGAGTTACAGCCTTGGAAACCCTGTGGGGTTGCTATGACTTGGAATCCACTCAAGGGCAGTGGCTTATACCACATTCAGGTCTCTGAATTATTGCTTGGACAAAAGCTGCCCTGCAAACATATTCACCTGTCCAGTGATATTATGTAAACAACAAAATAATCTCATGTGTTTTTTAATCATTTGGGGATATATTTGTTAACAACAGCTAGTGTTACCCTAATTTATACAATCATGTAGGCTAAGAGTTCTCCCCTAATACTGCTATAATTATTTTATGAGGAAAAATGAATGCTCAAATTTGAACAATTCTAAAGAGATGAATCCTATTTCAGAGAGGACACAATTTATCATTCCCTGAACCAAACCTATTGCTGTCAGGCTGATTCCGACTCAGCCACCCCATAAAAAAAAAAACAAAAAAAAACTGAAGCCAGTGCCTTCAAGTCGATTCCGACTCATAGCGACCCTATAGGACAGAGTAGAACTGCCTCGCAGAGTTTCCAATGAGCGCCTGGCAGATTCAAACTGCCGACCCCTTGGTTAGCATCCGTAGCACTTAACTACTACACCACCAGGGTTTCACAGTCACCCATAGGACAGAGGAAACCACAGGGTTTCCAAGGCCTAAATCTTGCAGATTGCCACACCTTTCTCCCATGGAAGGACTGGTGGGTTCCAACCACCGACCTATCAGTTAGCAGTTGAGCACTTTAACCACTGCACCACCAGGGCTAAAATCTATAAATCAAGGTGAAAAAGAAAAATAATATTTAGGAGTTTGTCAATCAGGTGAAAGATTCTTGGGGAGGATATTAGAGCTATTGTGTTACTTTTTTGCCTCTTGTGGTTCATTTAAAATAAAGGTACCCACATAATAAAAAATATTTATCCTTATATTTGCTTTCTGTTTGTTTTAAAGGGTAGGCATAGTAATTCACATAATGATCTGGAATAGGGCATCCCAAGGAGTAATGATATTTAGTTTTTGTAGCTTGAAACTTCCCTCCCACCCATAACTGTGAGATGCACAGTGTGTGAGCAATGTTGATTTAGGAATTGCTTTTAAATGGCTACAGGAGAAGCTGCACTTACGAGCAATAGGAGATATCAGGTATTTATATGGCTCACTAACAATTTCCATAATTCCACTTTAATGCTGAAAAATATTTGCACACATTTAAACAGAGTTCCACAGTACCTTAGAAATAACAAATCAACAATTAAAATGCAGAGATAAAATAGATTCATGTGCTTCCTTTGTGATGGTAGATTGTTTAGATTTCAAGGTTTATTTTTCTTGCCAACAGTGTTATTAATCATCCTTACTCATTTCCCTTCACTGCTGGGGTTTGACAAGGATTTCTTTCACCTTGAAAAACCATGCATAGTGGAGAGTTTCCCTGCCTTATTCTTGCTGTCTTAACATACCCTTCTGAGTAAATTGTTTTTTATTCTATATTCTGTTGCATTTTTGAACAATGGCTTTCAAATCACAGATTTGATTCCTCTCTTGGTATTGGGAGATCATAAACAAATACGCTTTTATGGTATTTTTCTTTAGTATGCTTCATGGTTTTAACATCAGCCACTGGACTAATTCAATAAGCAGGAGGCCATAAGGCAGTAAATGGATACACTATTAATTTTTATTGCTAAAGTTTCTTTTATGTACTATTTGATCTAAACATGTTATTCACATTTTTATGATGACACTGGCAAACTTGAAAAAAAAATCTAGCTCTAATAATTCCTTTTGATAAAGGCTGGATATTTTTAACTCAGCAGCCCAAGGAATGGCAACAATTCAAATCTCAAGAACCAGTTCATTAAGTGAAAAGTCTTGGGTGGGAAGGGTACAAAAGCAAAGCACGTAGAGCACAGTTCTGTTGCCCAATCAACAGAACACAATCGGGAAGGTTTAACTACAGTACTCATACAAGCTCACTACAAGAGCTTGGTGAGTGGTTTATTTTTTTCTTTGCTCACCTTCAAAATGAAAAGTGTAGGACTGAATTACCTCAAGAATGGTTTCTTAAAATTGCTTGGATTCTGTGATTGCACAAAATCACAGCTGAAGCAGTTGATCATTGAAACAGAATGATCAAATTAAAAAAAAAAAGAAAAAACAAACATGAAGGGAAATCAAAAAAGTTGTATCTCATTCTCAGGTGGACTGGTGTTCCGCAAGCCCTCGTTGCCTAGACTACTTTGCTGCTGACTTTACAGTTATAATTATTAACATGCTCATAGTGATTAATCCAATGCTCTCAATTCATATCCCTCACCTTTGAAAACAGTTTGTGTTTACAGAGACGTGGAAGAAAAAGAGTTGGGTACATTTTTAAAACGCTGACGTGGTAATGATAACACAAGCCTTTAAAGGACTATATAATATCAATTTGACCAATATTTATTAAGGATTTATCAGATTTAAAACTTCATGGAAATGCAAATAAATGCTTGACCACTAGGAGCTTAAACAGAGAAATAAGATCCAGTCAGAAAAGATATATAAAATATAAGTTGGTAATCATGCAAAAGTTGTTTCAAATAAGTTCAGTACTGCATGTTAAATAACTGATGTGGGCATTTAGAGAACTAAGTCATTCTATACTTGTGTGATCTAGGAAGATTTATGGACATTCAGTTGACCCTTGGAAGATTGTTTGGTGTTAAGCAATATGACCTTTACATTGGTGAGGCAGACAGTAAGTACTAGAAGTATTCAAAGAGGTAAAGATGATTCAAGGCTGGGATGGTCTGAGAATGGTTCATGGAGGAGATAAAAGTTGAGACATTGGTGGTTCAGTGGTAAAATTCTCATCTTCCATGTAGGAAACCTGGGTTTGAGTCCAGCCAATTCACCTCATGCATAGCCGTCAGCTGTCTGTCAGTGGAGGCTTGCACGTTGCTATGATGCTGAACAGGTTTCAGAGGAGCTTTCAGACTAAGACAGACTAGGAAGAAGGGCCTGGTAATCTAGTTCTGAAAATAAGCTAATGAAAACCCTATAAATCACCATGGTCCAGCATTTCATTCCATTGTGCATGGGGTTGCCAAAAGTTGGGGACCGACTCAACAGCAACTAACCATGACAAGGAGAAGATATAAGTAGGATATCTTCCAAGATCTATGGCAAACATAATACTTAATGATGAAGTGTTAGAAACATTCCCTTAAAGTGAGGAACAAGACATGTATTCCCATGTAATTGCTTCTGTTTAACATTAGAGAAGCAATCATTGACAATAGACAAGAAAACATTGTATGATAAAAAGTAATAAAAGAAATGAAGATCAGAAAGCAATATACAAACCAAGCAGGCTGCTGGGAATAAATTTGTAGTAGACACTCTTAAAAATAGTTCTATTGGATATAATTCACATACCATACAATTCACACATAGAAAGTGTAAAATTCAATGGCTTTTAGTATATTCAGAGTTGTGTAACAATCATCATAAGTTTAGAACCTTTTCTTCACCCCCCAAATTAATCATGTAGCATTAGCAGTCGAACACGTCTTGTACCTTCACCCCTAGCCCATTGATATTGTCTAGTTATCTAGTGCTGCTGTAAAAGAAATACCACAAGTGGGTGGCTTTAACAAAGAGAAATTTATTTTCTCATAGTCCAGGAGGCTAGAAGTCCAAATTCAGGGTGCCAGCTCCAGGGGAAGACTCCTTGTCTGTTAGCTCTGGGGAAAGTCCTCACCATCAATCTTCCCTGGTTGAGGGGCTTCTCTGCACAGGGTCCCCAGTTCCAAAGAACACACTATTCTCCTGGCTCTTATTTCTTGGTGGTATGAGGTCCCCCTGTCTCTCTGCTTGCTTTTCTCTTTTATATCTCAAAAGATATTGACTCAAGATACAACCTAATCTTACAGATTGAGTTCTGCCTCATTAATATAACTACCACTAATGCCACCTCATTAACATCACAGAGGTAGGATTTACAACACATAGGACAATCACATCAGATACAAGATGGCAGACAATCATATGATACTGGGAATCATGGTCTAGCCAAGTTGACAGACGTTTTTGGGGGACACAATTCAATCTATTACAGACATATGTGTTTTTTTTAGGAAACAATAAATTTCACTTTAATCACGTTAAAGTCAGGAATATAAAGACTCTGGCCCAACTTTTTTTAATTTCCCAAATATTACTTATTTCTCTTTTCCATTTGCTCGATTTCAATAGCCATGTTATAATACACTTGTTCTGGGAAAGCATCTGTGACTACAAGTGAAAAATACACATCCATAAGCCCTTAAATCCCATCTGCAACACCAGAATGTCAAAGCCAAATTTCCGCTTTTAATAAAGAAAATTCCTAAGAACATTAAATGAGCAATTGTTTCACTTATGTTATGATTTTAAGAAGAGATCTGTAAATGAAATGAAGTAAAATTATTGCTTCCAAAGCTAAGTTGGCAGAATCTATACAAGATAGAATTGAGACAAAAGCAAACTACCAAAGCAGTTACACAACTAATCTTTACCCCCCTCTTTTTTTTTTTGACATTTTATAGACCTTTACAAAAAAGCCATCATTTTACAGCCTTTATATTGAAAGTGATGTCCTGCCACCTTGATACTTAAATTCTATACACTTTACAGCATTGGGTGGGTATACACTTTAAGAGCTATCCAGAGGATAACGGTACGTTTAAATACAGGAATGACTTAAGTGGTACAATAAATGCTTGGCAAACATTGATGTAAAATTCCATAGGTATCTTACTTCGCCAGATAATAACAAAAAATTTACAATGCAAAACCAAGAGTATTTATTTTTACTACTTAAAAGCATGCAACATTGATTTCATAATACTTGGAACTGTAAAATAACTGTTCTTTTGATTTACAGAATTGAAGGAAGTATTTTCAATGTAAACAGTGCCTCAAAGCTCATTAATATTTAAGAAATATCTGAATAATTTGAAACTTGGTTCACAGCAAAATAATGAATACTGCTTTTAGTTTTTGTACACAAGTCATCTAAAATTTAATTTGAAAATTTAAGTGCTAACTTATGGTGTGAATGGCAGTTTGATCATTAAATTTGTTTATGTATCAGTTTAAGATACTTTGTATACAATATTTAATGCCCTAAAATTAAAAAAAAAAGATTTAATCATTTAGTGGCTATCAGAAGTTAACAAAAAAGTTAGGTGTCTCATCTATATTTTTATGTATAATTGGGTATAAAACCATTTTGGGTCAAATAAAATTATTTTTAAAATGTTATGATCAGTCCTCTCAGTACCTAGGACCTTTCTAGATATGCCATTATAGCTTCAATAAAAAAATTGCTACTATGAAGTTAGATGAATACAGGATTAATTTCTTAGTTTACCAATCAAAATTATCATGATATTCGAGCGTGTCCTCTTTCCAAATCACTTGGTCAAGCTGTAACAAATAGGGAAAACGCATGCCAGTGTTGCCCTAAATAGACTAACTTAGCCTTTCCGAATGACCTCATAAGGTCGGGCTGGGGACTTCCCCTGGTTCTCTAGTTCTGTGGAGTCACCACCACTAGCCTCGCTCTAAGTAGCTAGGACAAAGTTATTCACATTGCTAACACAAAGTCCAGCAAGCTGTAGTTCTGAAAGCCATCTACATTTATAGATTCATTTTTACTGTGTACATTAAACAAAGAATTTTGTTGTGCTTTAAGTTTTCATATCAAACATTTCTAGGTTTCTAAAGACGTGGGGTAGAAAACAGAAAGACCAGGAAATGAAGCTCATGGGGAGTCAGACTACAAAGCAACATTACACACGTGACTAACCAAATATCTTTTTAATTTAAAAGACTATATATATATATACACACACAGATATAAAAGGAAACACAGCTCCTCCCTAAAATCCATGTTATTCCATGATAGATTTTCACAGCAGCCAGTTTATATATCAATATATTTTTCACGATCTGTTCAGTTATCTGCTCAGTATGCTTTTAGAATTAAAAACTGTTATTACCACAGCCGTCTAAATATTGTATACTAGGGAAGTGTGCTTAGAAATAGTTCATTGATTTGCTCCTTATGGGGACTATTTACAAAGGTCTCTATTTACATTCCCAGTAAACCCAGTGCCGTAGAGTCGATTATAATCCTGGTATCAAAAGAGATAACGCTCATGCACACAACGAGAGAGCTGCATGCTCTTAAAATATGTACCTGTAGTTTCTTCGGGACGGCTTTCCCATTAGTAGTGAAAGTGCGCGTCCTTTAATTGTCCCCATGTTCCTCTAGTCTTGCTTCCGGGTGATGCATCTTTCCATTTCTACGGCTTCCGGCCATCCTTCGTATTTGTTCATATCCTTATTGTTCTTTATGTGCTGTTCAAAAGGGCTTTTTATCTTAATGCGTTTCCCACCACAGAAGACCCAGCTATCTCTAAATCCAAAATTAGTAAAAGATGTACTCCCCAATTCAGCAATGAGCCGCTATACCTCGTTGTTGAGTTTGGTTGCTCCATCATCGTATGTTCCAATTATGACTACTGTTCCATCTTGTATAGACTTTGAAACTTAATAAATGGTGCTGCTCCCCTCCACACATGTCAAAATATTTACTGTCTAATACTTCTCCTCCTTTTCCATCTACCAAGGCAGCACTGATTGCTCTTCCAATGTTATTCTTAACACCACTCATGAAAACATTGTCTTCCAAACAAATTTTTGGGCCCAACATGTTGGCTGATCCACTTGCCATTTTAGAAGCAAAATGCTTCTCAGGGCAAGATTTTGAGATGCCACATTCACATCTTGGAGGCTTAGTAGAACGGGTAGCTGTGTTCAATGCTGACCTTGCAAATATGTTTCCTAAACTTGCATCCATTTGTTTTCAGATACTTGAGATATTACATAAAATGTCAGTAAATATGCTGCCACAGCTACCACCAACTTTGCGGCACCTGCCACCCTCAGGCTTGTTTTTTCGGCCTATGGCACTTTCTCGTTAAATAAGCTTCTAAACCTTTTCTTGCAGTTCTTCTCATTTACCAAACCAGAACTGTGCTTAAAAACTTATAATCCAGCAGCTACCGCCACTGTACCTGCCTGCTGCTCTGGCCTGCCTGCCGTCAGTCTTGCCGGAGGCTGAAGGGCCTATTGGTATATTACTGTCACAAAAGATTTGTCTAGGCTTACGGGGGTGGGGGAGGTGGGGTCTAAAGGGTCTATAGGTGGGACTGCTAATGGTACATGATTTCATATAAATTAAATAATTGGTAACGTGTTCTATTATGACTGGCTACTAAGCATAACGTTTTTTGGGGTCATCCACATTGTAGTAGCGTGTATCAGTTCTTCATTCCTTTTTATTGCTGGATAATATTTACACTGCATGAATATACAAAATTTTATTATCCATTCTTCAGTTGATGGATATTTGGATCATTTTCACTCTTGGGATATTATGGGTAATACTGCTACGACAGTTGATGTTTTTGTGTGGGCATATGTTTTCATTCCTTTTGGGCATATACCTGGGGTGGAACTGCTGGGTCATGTGGTAACTCTGTGGTTAATATTTTGAGGAACTGCTAGTTTATTCTTTTCCATTGGTCTATATGTTTATCCTTATGGCGGTACGAAAGCAAAACAAAACAAAACAATAAGAACAAAAAACAAACCCATTGCCATTGCCATTGCCATTGAGTCAATTCTTACTCATGGCAACCCCATGTGTTACAGGGTAGAACTGCCCCATGGAGTTTTCTTGGCTGTAATGTATACAGAAGCAGATCACCAAACTGTCTTCTGCAGGACCTCTGAGTTGGTTAGCGCTCCCATCCTTTAGTGTCACTCATGGGACCTTGTAATTACTGTAGGTTTGCAGTAAGCTTAGGGAAGTTTGAGTCCTCAAATTCTGTTCCTCTTTCACTAGGTTGTTTCGACTATTATGGGTCCCTTGATTTCCAGCCCTGGTGGCATGGTGGTTAAGAGCTCAGCTGCTAACTAAAAGGTTGGCAGTTCGAATCCACCAGCCACTCCTTGGAAACCCTATGGAGCATTTCTGTTCTGTTCCGTGAATTAGAATTGACTTGATGAAAACAGGCTTGGTTTTTTTTTGTTTGTTTTTGTTTTTGATTTCCATATGAATTTTAAGATCAGCTTGTCAATTTCTGAAAATAAATGCCAGCTAAGATATTGGCAGAGATCATGTTGAATCTGTAGATCTATGTGGGGAGCATTGATATCTTAAGAACGTTAAGTCTTCTGATTCATGAACGTGGATGCCTTCTCATTTATTTGGATTGTTTTAATTTTTTCAACAATGTTTTATAGTTTTCAGAGTAAGTTTTGCACTTTTCTTATGAAATTTATTCCTTGGTATATTTTATTATTTTTGGTTATTATTATTTTTTGTGTGTGTGATTTTCTTTACCTCTAAATGCTTGTTGATTCCTGAGGGAAATTAAAGGTAATTTCAAGCAGGAAGACCACAGATTTCAGAAAAGGGCCCAGGAGCATGTGTTTTGAGGTAGACCACTCAGCTGTTGGAGCCCCACTTTGATTGGATTAGCTGCAGCTGATTATGCTTTCCAGCAGCCTGCCACTGCACTGCCTGGGAGAGCTGGGTGACAGCCTCTTGCTAGGCTTGGCAGGGGTCAGGAAGTTTGCTAGCCACAGGACCTGGTGCAGGGCCAGAGGTCTGGGGACAGCTCCCTGCCGGTGGCCGGTTCCCCAGGAGAGTCTGGAGATGGTGGAGGGCTGAGAAGGAGTGACAGAATGCAGAGACCAGCCAGCTCAAACATTCCCTTCCCTGGGAGCCTCCCTGACCCTTCTGGAAGGGTAGACAATGAAGGAGACTCAGGAAAAAGTGCTCCTGGTCCCCTCACTCATTAGTTGTATTCCTTGGGAAAGCCACTTAGCCTCTCTTAACTTCCCTGAGCCTCAGTTCCCTCCACCGCACAAAACAAAAACAAACAAAAGCAGTTGCCATCGAGTAATACTGACTCATGGTCACCCTATGTGTGTCAGAGTAGAATTGCACCATAGGGTTTCTAATGGCTGATTTTTCAGAGGTAGATCATCAGGGTTTTCCTCCAAAAGTCCCCTGGGTAAACTCAAAGCTCCAGCCTTTTTGGTATCAGCTGAGCATGTTAACCATTTGCACGACTCAGGAGCTACCTGTACAGAAGGAATGGAGGTAATAGCCCTGAGAGCTGTGGTAAGGGTTAAATTAAATGAGACGCTGTTTATGAAACTCTCAGGGTCTGGATCATGGTGGGAGCCAAGAGACACTGATAAACTGTAAGCCGACATCCTAAGGCAAGCAGTTGAAGCTAATGGTCTGTGGTTAAAAATTGAGAATCAACCAAGATACACATTTTCCTCAAGGAGTAAGGGCTGACTTCACAGGTGCCTTTAGAAATAGCAGATGTTTCTCCTCACTTTTCTGCCCAGCAAAGAAAAAAAAAAAAATTTTTTTTTTTAAAGCTGCAATTTATGAACCCTTTCTATATGCCAGGAAGTGCTAACTACGGTCCTCAGCATTTAATGCTCACAATGAAAATTAAGACGTAGTTTTTATTACTCCCGTTTTACCAATAAGAAAACTAAGATTCAGAAAAACCATATTTGTCAGCCTAAGGTCACACAGCTGGGATATGACAGGGTCTGGGTACGTCTGATTTCAAAGTGCTCGTTCTCCAAGCCCCTCTTCACACCCATCTCAAAGCCCCTGTTTTTGTTAGTTCAGAGGAGACTCAGGGAAATGTGCTCCTGGTCATCCCAGCTCTGCAGGGTCTGTAAGGGAAGTCATATGCTGTGTGCCATCAAAAGGGAAGCACCAGCCCAAACTCCTCACAGCCACACTTGCTTCTGACACAGTCACTCTGACTATCTCCTTACACCTCACCCTTATTGCTCTCAACTTTCTGGCACCAACTTCACTACTGAAGACCTTGGCTAACTCGTATCTTCCCAATAGGCTACTCTCAGGCTCTTACCCAGCAAGGCTGCCTCAGGTGGTCTTGGTTAGTACGTATTTGCACTCAACCCCCAGATACCTACTCCACAAGGGCAGGTGGTACTCACCCTCTAATTGCCCAGCCCTCAGAACTCAGTTGGATGCTGATTTTAGGTATCTGAAGTGCTGTCTTATAGCTTAAAAAAAAAAAAAAAATAGCTTAGGGGCACTAAATCAAGGATTTGCTCTGCCTCTGTTATAGATTGAATTGTGTCCCCCCAAAATGTGTGTCAACTGACTAGATCATGGTTCCCAGTATTATGCGATTGTCTACCATTTTGTCATCTGACTTGATTGTCCTCTGTGTTGTACATCCTACCTCTATAATGTTAATGAGGCAGGATTAGAGGTAGTTACGTTAATAAGGCAGGACTCAATCTACTGGATTAGATTGTATCTTGAGTCAATATCTTTTGAGATATGAAAGAGAGAAGTGAGCAGAAAGACGGGGGGACTTCATGTCACCAAGAATGAAGAACGAGGAGGGGAGAGAGTCCTTTGGACCCAGGGTCCCTGCACTAAAAAGCTCCTAGACCAGGGGAAGATAGATGATAAGGACCTTCCCTGAGAGCTGACAGAGAGAGAAAGCCTTCCCTGAGAGCTGGCACCCTGAATTTGGACTTCTAGCCCCCTAGACCATGAGAGAATAAATTTGTTTGTTAAAGCCATTTCCTTGTGGTATTTTTGTTATAGCAGCACTAGATAACCAAGACAGTCTCTAAGGCAAAAGTCAGGATGCAGTCGGGAAGCAGATTCAGCTTCTCCCAAAGGAGACTTTTCAGTAGTCAGAAGGGCTTGAATGTGAGATTGGCTTCCTCAGGAGGAAGTGAGCCCCTTGCTCCTGGAAGTGTGCACATAGAAATGGGTTGATCCCTCAGCAAGAACACACAAAGGAAATTGGGCAGTCACCTGGAGGTTGCAATGGCTACCCCTTGAGGAAATATTGCATCATAAGAAAGTCAGTCCCACTTGGGACAATGTCAAAGGTTTTCTTGTACTTGCTCCTGGCCTGAAACCCACATCTGAGTGTACTCCCAAGCCTTTTTCTATTTTATACCAGTTATTTCTGTTTAAATTCCAGCCAGACCACTCTCCTTCTTAGACCCAAGGTCTGCTGTCTCTGGCCAGCTGTGGAGGCGGGAGAGCACCCAGCGAGGCAGCCTGCAGGCTGGGAGGACATGGTTTGTTGCTGAATGCTTCATTCAGGCTGATAATCTCATCCAGGTATTCTGTCCTGCTTTGTAATTTTATTTTCAAGTTGCCTATTGCTAGTGTATATAAATACAACAGATTTTTTTTAATATTGATCCTATACCTTGTAAACTTGAAGAATTCCCTTATTGGTTCTAAACTTTTTTTTATGAATTCCTTATGATTTTCTAAATACAAGATCATGTAATCTGAAGTAGGGAAAGTTTTACTTCTTCCTTTCTAATCTGAATTTTTAAAATTTCTTTTTCTTGCTGAGTTGACCTGGTTAGAACCTCCAGAACTGGTGAGAGTGGATCTTTGTCTTGTTCCTAATCCTAGAAGGGAACATTCAGTCTTTCACAATTAAATATGAGTTTTTGGGAGATGCCCTTTATTTGGTTGAGAAAGTTTCCTTCTATTCCCAGTTTATTGATTTTTTTTTTTTTAATTAAGAAAGGGTACTAGGCTTTTTTTTTTTTTTAACTAGGCTTTATGAAAGGCTTTTTCTGCTTCTATTGAAATGACTATGTGTTTTCTGTCCTTTATTCTATTAATATGATATGCTATGTTAATTGATTTTTTAATGTAGCAAAATCTTGCAATCCTAGGAGAAATCTCACTTAGTTGTGACGTATAATCATTTTGACATTGTAGGGTAATGCTATTCAGCTATATGCATTCCCTCCTAATGGGGCCAGTTTCGCTCTTCCCCAAAGAATGCTGGGGATGAACTCAGCTAAGGTACCAGGCTGGGAGTGGCATGACTGGGTCGGTGACTAAGGCCGAGGAATGCCTTAGCAGCAAGAAGAAAAACATCTGGGCCTGGACATGAAGTGCCTGGGAATGCTGACTGATCAAAGACTTGGGAGAAAAATAATGATCCTTGGTCCCAGGTGGAACAGTATATAAACTTGTGTCCCTTCCTAGGCAATTATGGAGTACTAAAGCGGTCCAGCTGCCACCCTGGGCCACGGTTCCATAAATAAGCTTCCCAGTAAACCATATGCCACTATCTATGGTTCCATTGTCTTTCTTCAGTCTCTTGGAGATGCAGCCAACCTTGGGATCAGGTGCTGCAGGGTTGTTATACAACAGATATCCAGCTTTTATAAACTGGATTCAGTTTGCTAGCGTTTTGGTCAGGATTTTTGTACCTATATTCGTGAGTGATACTGTGTATAGTTTTTGGGGGGTGGTTATCTATTTTTTTTTTAGTATCAGAGTAATACTAGCTTTATAGAATAAGTTGGGAAGTGTTCCTTTTTAATTTTGTGAAGAATTCATATTAATTCTTCTTTAAATATTTGGTAGAATTCACCATTAAAGTTATCTTGACTTGAATGTTATTTAATACAGTATAGTCACTCTATCCTTCTTATGGTTGCTATTTGTATAATATATATTTTTCCGTCCTTTAACTTGCAACCTGTTTGTATCTTTGAATCTAAAATGTGTGTCCTCTAGACACCATACAGCTGGGCCTTGTTACCTTTTCCATTTTGATACTCTTTGTCTTTTGATTGAATTAATTCATTCCTGTTCAATGTTCTTATTGGTACTGTTATATTTAGTGTACTATTTTACATTTTGTTTTCTATATGTCATGTCTTTTTTGTTCCTCTATTCATCCTTTACTATTTTCTTTGGCATTAAATTAATATTTTCTACTGTAACTTTTTTTTTTATTGTGCTTTAGGTGAAAATTTGCAGCTCAAGTTAATTTCTCATTCAAAAATTTATACACATAGTGTTTTATGACATTGGTTGCAATCTGCATAATGTGACAACATGCTCTTTTCACCCCAGGTTCCTTGTGCCCATTCTTTCAGTTGCTGTCCCTGCCTGCTTTCTCGTCTTGTGCTTTTAGGCAAGACTTGTCCATTTGGTCTAGTGTATTCGATTGAACTAAGAAGCACATTCCTCACGTGTCATTTTTTGTTTTATAGTCCTCCTTAATCTTTGTCTGAAAGGTAGGCTGTGGGAATTGTTTCAGAGTGTCCAACGGCCATAGCTTTGGGGTTCTTCCTTTCTCTGTCAGACCAGTAAGTCTGATCTTTTTTCATAAATTTCAATTGTTCTACATTTTTCTCCTGCTCTGTCCGGGCAGGTCTGTTGTGATCCCTGTCAGAACGTTCGTTGGTGGTAGCTGGGCACCATCTATGTTTTTTGTCTCAAGCTGGTGGAATCTCTGGTTCATGTGGTTCTTTAGTCCTTTGGGCTAATATTTTCCTTGTGCCTTTATTTTCTTCATTTTCCTTTGCTCTGAGTGAAATGGGACCAATAGATGTATCTTAGATGGCTACTAGCAAGCTTTTAAGACCCCAGATGCTAATCACCAAAGTAGGATGTAGAACATTTTCTTTATGAACTATGTTATGCCAATTGACTTAGATGTCCCCTGAGATTATGGTCACCAGCCCCCAGCCCCAAATACTCACTCAGCCCCTCAAAGTATTTGAATGTGTCTAGGAAACTTCTAAGTTTTTCATTTGTCCCAATTGTGCTGACTTCCCCTATATTTTGCGTTATATTTCCTTTCACCAAAGTTGACACTTGTCTATTATCTAGTTAGTGATTTCCCCTCTCCCACTCCCTTGTAACCATCAAAGAATGCTTTTTTCTGTGTGTAAATCTTTTCTTGAGTTCTTATGTTAGTAGTCTCATACAATATTTGTCCTTTTGTGACTGACTTATGTCACTCAGCATAATGGCCTTCAGATTCATCCATGTTGTGAGGTGTTTCACAGATTCATCATTGTTCTTTATCACTGCATAGTATTCCATTGTGTGTATGTACCATAATTTGTTTATTCATCTGTTGATGGGCATTTAGGTTGTTTCCTTCTTTTTGCTATTGTGAATAATGCTGCAACGAACATGGGTGTGCATATATCTGTTCGTGTGACAGCTCGTATTTCTCTGGGGTATATTCCTAGGTGTGGGGTTACTGGATTGTATGGTATTTCTATTTCTAGCTTTTTAAGGAAGTGCCATATTGTGTTCCAAAATGGTTGTACCATTTTACATTCCCACCAGCAGTGCGTAACGGTTACAATCTCTCCATAACTTCTTCATTTGTTATTTTGTGGTTTTTGAATTAGTGCCAGTATAGTCAGGGTGTCCCCCAGGTGCTCGTTGGAAACTATATGGGACAGTTCTACTCTGTCCTATGGGGTCGCTATGAGTTGGAATTAACTCGATGGCAGTGGGTTTTGCTGTATTGTCAGGGTGAGATGGTATACCAATGTAGTTTTCATTTGCATTTCTCTAATGGCTAATGTTCATAGGCATTTCCTCATGTGTCTCTTAGCCACCTGAATGTCTTCTTTGGTGAAGTGTCTGTTCATGTCCTTTGCCCATTTTTTAATTAGATTATTTGTCTTTTTGTTGTTGAGGTGTTAGAGTATCTTGTAGATTTTAGAGATTAGACCCTTGTCTTGTCGGATATGTGATAACCAAAATTTTTTTCTCAGCCTGTAGGTTCTCTTTTTTACTCTTTTGGAGAAGTTTTTTGATGAGCATAAGTATTTAATTTTTAGGAGCTCACAGTTATCTAGTTTCTTTTCTGGTGTTTGTGCATCATAAGTTATGGTTTGTATCCTATTTGTGCCATATATTAGGGCCCAGGTGGCACAGTGGTTAAGAGCTTGACTGCTAACCAAAAAGCTAACAGTTCAAATCCATCACCACTCCTTGGAAACCCTATGGGTCAGTTCTACTCTGTCCTATAGGGTTGCTATGAGTCAGAATTGATTCAAAGGCAATGTTTTCTTTTTTTTTTTTGTAAATTAGGTCCCCTAGCATTGCCTCTATTTTTACCTCCCTAAACTTTATCATTTTAGATTTTTTATTTAAGCCTTTGACCCATTTTCAGTTAGTTTTTTTGTATGGTGCAAAGTATGGATCTATTTTCTTTTTTTTTACAGATGGACATCCAGTTATGCCATCACCATTTGTTAAGAGACTGTTTTTCCCCCACTTAATGGACTTTGGCCCTTTTTCAAATATCAACTTCTCACAGATGAATGGTTTTATGTCTGTGTTCTCAATTCTATTCCATTGATCTATGTGTCTGTTGTACCAGTACCAGGCTGTTTTGACTACTGTGGCTGTATAATAAGTTCTGAGATCAGGTAGTTAGGCCTCCCACTTTGTTCTTCTTCTTCAGTATTGATTTACTTATTCAGGGCCTCTTCCCTTTCCATACACAGCTGGTGATTTTTTTCTCCATCTCATTAAAAAATGCTGTTGGAATTCGGATGGGGATTGCATTGTATCTGTAGATCACTTTGTGTAGAATTGTCATTTTCATAATATTGAGTCTTCCTATTCATAAGCACAGTATATTTTTTTACTCATGTAGGTCTCTTTTGGTTTCTTGTAGTAATGTTTTGTAGTTTTCTTTGTATAGGTATTTTATGTCCCTGGTTAGATTTATTCCTATATACTTTATCTTCTTGGAGGCTATTGTAAGTGCTATTGATTTGGTGATTTCCTTTTCGAAGTTCTCTTTGTTGGTTTGGAGAGATCCATCTGATTTTTGTATGTTATTCTTGTATCTTGCTATTTTCCTGAAATTTTGTATTAGTTCCAATAGTTTTCTTACGGATTCTTTGGGATTTTCTGTGTATAAGATCATATCGCCTGCAAATAGGGATAGTTTTACCTTTTCCTTACCAATTTGGATGCTTTTTATTTCTTTTTCTTGCCTTATTGCTCCAGCTAGGACTTCCAGCACAATGTTGAATAAGAGTGGTGATAAAGGGCATCCTTGTCTGGTTCCAGTTCTCAGGGGAAATGCTTTCAGTCTCTCTCCATTTAGAATGATGATGGCTGCTGGCTTTGTATAAAATGCCTTTATTATGTCAAGGAATTTCCCTTCTATTCCTATTTTGGTGAGAGCTTTATCAGAAATGAGTATTGGAATTTGTCAAATGCCTTTTCTATATCTATTGATAACATCAAATGGTTCTTTTGTTTTATTTATGTGGTGGATTATGTTGATTGATTTTCTGATATTGAACCATCCCTGCATAACTGGTATGAATCCCACTTGGTCATGATGTCTTACTGTTTTGATAAACTGTGGAATTCTGTTGGCTAGAATTTTGTTCAGAATTTTTGCTTCTATATGGGTCTGTAGTTTTCTTTCTTTCTTTCTTTTTTTTTTTTTTTGCGGTGTCCGTGCCTGTCTTTGGCGTCAGAATTATGCCAGCTTCACAAAATGAGTTTGGGAGTATTCCTTCCATTCCTATTCTCTGAAACAACTTGAGCAGTATTGGTGTTAGCTCTTTTCTGAAAGTTTGGTAGAGTTCTCCAGTGAAGTCTTCCAGGCCAGGGCATTTTTTTTTTTTTAATTACCTCTTCAATCTCTTCTTTTGTTATGTGTCTGTTTAGTTTTTCTACATCTGTTTGTGTTAGTTTAGGTACGTAGTGTGTTTCTAGAAATTTGTCCATTTCCTCTAGGTTTTCAAATTTGTTAGAGTACAATTTTTCATACTATTCTGTTAATAGCCTCTGAGTCAGAATTGACTCTATGGAACTGGGTTTGGTTTTTTTGGTTTTGTTGATAGCCCATGCAGCCAGGAACTGCCTAGCTATTATCAAACAAAGCCTTAAGTGATAACACTGGGTGTGGCTCAACTGGGAGCTGCTCAGACCAAGAGGAATCTGCCCTTCCTGTCCATTGTCCTCAAAGTGCTGGGTGTGGCTCAAGAGAGTCAAACCCAGTTTACTAGGTTACATGCCAAACAAAAAAATGCAATTTGTCTTACTGTACCTGTGTGCTGTGATAACCTATGTAGTACATAATGTTTGTACGTACTTCCTTGTGAGAGACAGTGTAAAAAGTTCTGCCTCCCTTTGTTCAGGGAGCTTGATTTGGGGTATACACATCCTTGCTCCTTGCCTGCATGCTTGCAATAAATGCTTTTCCTCTTTCCTCACCTTGGTGTATCTTCACTGATGAGAAGCCTCACCGAGAAGGACCTGCTTTGGGCAATGCTGTTATGATCCTTTTTATTTCAGTTGGGTCTGTTGTCATACCACCTGTCTCATTTCTTATTTGAGTTATTTGATTTCTTTTGTCAGTTTGGTTGGTGGTTTGTTGAGTTTGTTGATCTTTTCAAGGAACCAACTTTTGGTCTTGTTGAATTCTTTCAATAGTTTTTCTATTCTCTATTTCATTTATTTCTGCCCTACTTATTATTTCCTTTCTTCTGGTGCCTGAGGGCTTCTTTTGTACTTTCCTTCTATTTGTTTGACATGCAGTGTTAATGTCTTCATTTTGGTCCTTTCTTCTTTTTAGATGTGTGCATTTATTGCTATGAATTGACCTCTAAGCACTGCTTTTGCTGTGTCCTAAAGGTTTTGGTAAGATATGTTTTCATTCTCATTAGATTTTTATGTATTTTTTTATTCCATCCTTGATTTCTTCTATTACCCAGTAGTTTTTAAGCAAAAACTTGTTCAATTTCCATGTATTTGAATTTTTTCCTTGCTGTTTCTGTTATCAATTTCTACTTTTATGCTATTATGATCAGAGAAGATGCTTTGTATTATTTTGATGTTTTGGATTTTGTTAAGGCTTGTTTTGTGGCCTAAAATGTGGTCTATTCTGGAGAACGTTCCATGTGCCTTGGAAAAAAATGTATACTTTGCTGCTGTTGGGTGGAATGTTCTGTTTATGACTATGAGGTTGAGTTGGTTGATTGCGGCATTTAGATCTTCTGTAGCTTTATTGAGTTTCTTTCTAGATGTTCTGTCCTTCATCAAAAGTGCCGTGTTGAAATCTTCTGCTATTATTGTGAAACTGTCAGTTTCTCTTTTCATTGCTGTTAGAGTTTGTTTTATGTATTTTCAGGCCCTGTCATTGGGTGTATATATATTTTTATAGTTATGTCCTCCTGGTGTATCAACCCTTTTATCATTATACAGTGTCCTTTCTTATCCTTTATGGTGGGTTTTGCTTTAAAATATATTTTATCGGAGATTAATATTGCCACTCCTGCTCTTTTTTGGTTATTGTTTGCTTGATATATTTTTTTTTTCATGCTTTAAGTTTTAGTTTGTTTATGTCTTTGTGTCTAAGTTGTGTCTCTTATAGACACCATATAGATGGATCATTTTTTTTTAATTGATTCTGCCACTCTGTCTCTTTACTGGTGCATTCAGGCCATTTATATTGTGTAATTACTTTTAGATATGAGTTTATGTTGTCATTTTGATTTTTTTTTTTTTTTTGGTATTGTTGATGTTTTCTTTGATCCACTTAATTTTCTGTGTTGGGTTCTAGAGGTCGGAATTCAGTGCACCAGTTCCAGGGGAAGGCTTTCTTTCTCTCTGTTGACTGTGGAGGAAAGTCCTTGTCAGTGACCTTCATGTGGTCTAGGAGCTTCTCAGCACAAGAATCCCAGGTCCAAAGAATGGACTCTACTTCTGGCACTACTTTCTTGGTGGTATGAGGTCTTCCTGTCTTTCTGCTCACTTCTCTCTTTTACATCTCAGAAGAGATTAGCTCAAGATACCACCTAATCTTGTAGATTAAGTCCTGCCTCATTAACATAACTGCCTCTAATCCTGCCTCATTAACAGCATAGAGGTAGGATTTACAACACATAGGAAAATCACATTAGATAACAAAATGGTGGACAATCACACCATATTGGGAATCATGGCCTAGCCAAGTTGACAGATTTTTAGGGGACACAATTCAATCCATAACAATTATGTTTACCAGAATTCTTTTTTTTTTTCTTTTTGTAGGTTTGATTTACTGTCTGGGTTTATTTGCTTTCATTAGTATTTCCTGTAAGCCAGGTCTGCTAGCAACAAATTCTCTCAGTTTTTGTGTATGGAATGTCTTTATAGTGTCTTCATTGTTGAAAGATAGTTTTCCTGGATCTAAGTTTCTTGGTTTACAGTTTTTTTTTTTTCTTTCAGGATTTTAATATGTCATCCCACCATCTTCTGACCTCCATTATTTCTGATGTTAAGCTTATTGAGGTACCCTTGTACATGCTTTCTGGATTACCTATTTGTCTTTGGTTTTCAACATTTGTATTAAGATATGTCTCCTTGTGAATCTCTTTTTGTTCTTCCTACTTTCAGTTTATTGAGTTTCCTGGATGTATAGGTTAATGCTTTTTTTTTAATCAAGTATGAGAAGTTTTCAGCCATATTTCTTCAAACATTTTTCTGCTCCTTTGTCTCTCCTATCTCAAGTTACTCCCGTTATGCACATGTTAGTGTGTTAATGGTGTCCCACATTTTTTCTGAGACTGTTCATTTTTGTTTATTCTTTATTTACTTTGTTCTTCAGTAATCTCTATTGATCCACCTTCAAATTTTCTGATTCTTTCTTTTTCCAGCTCAAATCTACTGTTGATCCTACTAGTGAATTATTCATTTCAGTTATTATAGTTTTCAACTTCAGAGCTTCTGTTTGGTTTTTTAAGTAATTTGACATTCTATGATACATTATATTTTCCTTTACTTCTTTAAGTGTAATTTCCTTTAGTTTTTTGAACATAATTCATAATAGTTTCTTTGAAGTCTTTATTTGTTAAGCTTAACGTCTGGGACTTCTCAAAGGCAATTTCTGGTGCCTACTTTTTTTTTTTTTTTAATTGCATATGGGTTACACTTTCCTATTTCTTTGTATATCTCATAAATTGTTGAAAACTGGACATTTGGATAAAATGTAGTAACTCTGGATGCTGGTTTCCTCTCTGACCCTCATGGTTTGTTGTTTTTTGCATGTTTATGTGTTTAATTACTTGGCTCAACAATTTTAGTGAAGTCTATTTCTCCCACAGTGTGAACCCTCTGATGTAATTACTCAGAGGGTACTACCTTGGTTGTGTGCATAGTTACCTGGGATACAGTAGATTTAGCAGGGCTCTCTTTTACTATCACTTTCTTTAATCTCTCTGTTAAGCTGTCTGCCGCTCTCAATATTACATGCAGCTTTTATGGTCAACTAACAACAGACTATTCTATTGTTTTCAATAATGCTTTTACCATAAAAAGCTCCACAGCCTTATGCAATTAAATCTAGAAACTTTTGCTGGGGTAATATTTGAGGCCAATCTTTAGGTTTATTCCATTCTGAAGAGGCATGTCTTAACTATTTCTTTCCCTGCTTTTCTCTTAAAAACATCTAGCTGGTGTACGGTTTAGCTTTTTCCTCTCCTAGAGCTACCATCCTTGTAATTTCATATCACCATAATCTCTACCATTTTAAAAAGTACTCTTAGTCTCAAAATTTCCTACATTCTGTTCCAAATAAAGTCACTTCCCTCACTGAGAGAAAATTGATCCTTCTCTAGAACCTACAGAAAGGAATACAGCCCTGTGAAAACCATGATTTTAACCCAGTGAGACCTGTGCCAGTCTTCTGACCGACTTAAATATAAGATAATATATTTGTGTTGCTTTAAACCACTAAATGCATGGCTACTAACTACAGTATAAAAAACAAATATAAATCCAGTTGTGAACTGTAATGGGGTCTTCAATATTAAAGGCTTGTCTTATAATCTGGGGAGAATGTTCTTCACTGTACTTACTTTTGGGGCCATTCACTCAATGTTTTGTTTCCTGTCATGAATCTCAAATTTACTGCTTTATATACTTTTCTGTAGGCCCATAGAAATTTCGATCACATTCTAGGATAATTGCTCTTACAAAACACTGAATTAAAAAAAGAAGACTCCTTAATTACTGATGGGGTATACAGCATAGTTCATGAATATTGCTTTAATTTTGCCTCTAGTATAGCATTTATTCTACACATTTTGATCAATTTAAATTGACTTCTTTTAACAGGAAACCCTGGCGGCATAGTGGTTAAGAGCTATGGCTGCTAACCAAAAGGTCAACAGTTCAAAATCCACCAGGAGCTCCTTGGAAACTCTGTAGGGCAGTTCTATTCTGTCCAGTAGTGTCTCTATGAGTCAGAATCGACTTGACGGCAAGGGTTTTGGGGGTTTCTTTTAACAAAAGAAAAATTTGGAAATTGTGGTAAAGCCACTTAAATTAGAACAAAATCTCAAATATTGATGATGATTTTGGTGTATATGAAACTGAAGTGTGCTCTCTTGCAAATACAAGATCTTAGAGCTGAAAGAGACTTTAAAGCTCATTTATTTTAACCCTTAATCCCGGAAAGAAGGAGCTGAGTCCTGAAAATCTGACTTGCATAATTTTATCTGGCTTCCAGTGTGCTGCTTTCTATTCAAACTCAGCATCCATTAAGTATTTGCCCTTTTTATTAAATTCTTGGGCGTACGGGATTTAGTTTAAACCTAAATTATAATGAAAAATATAGTAGTTGTCTTATTACTTCATGGTGTAGAGTTTATTTTTTTTATAAGGGCACAAAATTTTAAATGACATGCTGAAATTGGTAAAAGGTTAATAATTGTTACGATAGGTAGTAGATAAAATGGGTGTTCATTATACTATTTTCTTTACTTTTGCATATGTTTGTAATTTTCCATAAATAAAAGGAAGAGCATGGTGTATAGTTCATAAGGTTACCCTATCAGAGGCACAGCAAATTCCATTAAGTTTAAATTTTTGAAAATTACCAAAAGAATATTAAACATTGTTTGGTTTTATCATATCGTGTTCTTTGACATACTTTTTTTTTTTTTTTTTTTGGTGGTGTGTGTTCTGCATGTCACTCAATCAAAAGCACAATGTCAGGAGAGATATTTTCCACAAAAACAGTAAAGCTCCAGGCATTTAAAGTGGCCAATGGGGGAGGTTCCTATGCATCTGTCAGTTTGTCACACCGTGGGGGCTTGCATTTTGCTGTGATGCTAGAAGCTGTAGAAGTAAAACCAGAATGCTCCCTAGAAGCAAGAATGGCGGGACTACATCTCACATGGTTTGGACATGTTATCAGGAGGGATCAATTCCTGAAGAAGGACATCATGCTTGGTGAAGTACAGGGTCAGTGAAAAAGAAGAAGACCCTCAATGAGATGGATAGACACAGTGGCTGCAACAATGGGTTTAAGCATAACAACAATTGTGAGGATGGTGCAGGACCAGGCAGTGTTTCTTTCTGTTGTACATAGGATCATTATGAGTTGGAACAAAATGGACAGCACCTAATGACAACAACAAATGGAAGAAGGACATAGAATGCATTAAAACAAGGAAAAGCTAGGGTGAATATCAATTCATTATATACAATACATACAGATCTAAATATTTGTAAATATAGACAGTAATGGCTGTACAAATCCTGTTCTCTTTTTCAAATAGTTCTTTTCTTTGTGTTTCTTTAAAGAAAAAAATTATAGGAGCCTTAAGAAAATTGACAATTTTTATATTTACATTTAAAAAGGTCTTTAATATTCATTAAGATTATACATTTAAGGATAGCTAAATTAAACTCTTGCAAGTTTAAGGGGAATTAATGGAATAATGAAAGAGTACATTACAATTTTTTAAGTCATATCATCATTAATGACCTCCTAAACTCTTGCAAGTTTAAGGGGAATTAATGGAATAATGAAAGAGTACATTACAATTTTTTAAGTCATATCATCATTAATGACCTCCTTTTCTTCAAGTAGATGTATCTGGGGTAGCGGACTGCTGTGTGTATTATTTTTATATTCACTAACAAGTCAATGGAGAGAATCAGCTTGAACTAATCCTGTCTTTTGGCACTCCTTAAGTGTTGTGCCCCAGCTCCAAGCTCTATGAGAGTCAAGCAAATTTTCTCAACTGATCTTATCTGTCAATTTTTATTCCTTTAAAATTAAATCCCAATGACAGCCCTATTTTGACTAGACTGAATTACAGCTTGTGTTTCAATTTTATTTTTCAACCAAGGAAAAGAATAATGACTCATCAAAAGTGCTTGTATTTTCTTAGCTATACTTCCAATTGCATATCCTGAAAAAAATTCCAGCTTTGTATATCTGATATCAGTGAGGAAGTACCAATGCTATCTTTCCATAGCCCTATTGTTCAATAACATTTTTCTGTACATGGGAGAGGTCTTGACCTCAACTATTATGCCATGGAACATCTTAAAAAATTAAGAGTGACATTAATTTGAATTGGAATCAGGTCTTCTCTACAAGGTCCTTACACAACGTAGTGGGTCTCAAGACTGAGTTTTTCTTAATCGATGGAACAGAAGTTGGTCAGTAACTCTCTGATTCAGTCTGTTTCCCCAGAACCCTGAAATTATAGCTATGTAGTTGATTTCTTCAGGTGTTTAAGACAAAACCTGGCTCTTTGTTGACATTGTTTTTCTTATTTTAGACCAAGTTCTCCAATAATTTACTCTTTAAATGCAACTAAAAATAGCATATTTACATATGTTTCAAACTTAAACCAGGTCATTTAAAATGTATGGAAGATTTTATTGAAAGATCCAATATTTCATAATAATAACAACACCATTTTACTCCTTTTAGGAAGTGGCTAGCTAGGAATGATTTCTCCCAGAGGCATGCATTTGTTTAAAAAAAAAAAAAAAAAGACCTTCTGTGTTCTGAGTTATGTGAGTACATTTGTTAATCTGTTCCAAATAGCAACACCTCATTTTTCACTACTGAAAATTTCTCATCTGCTCGTAATTTGGGTATCCATTGATTGCTCTCATTATTGACTATGCCCTTTTTTGTTTTCTTTTATTTGTTAGGCCACCAGTTATGTCCTTAAAAAAAAATTAATCTCTCCTTTTTATTTCCAGAGCCCTTTTTTATCTATGGATGCTTTTCCCAGAGGTATGGTTTTGAGCTAACTTAGGACCAGGGTCTTTCCCTCCCTCATGAGGCTAAAGGTGAAAGCAGCCTAGTTTGGGAAAAGCATGAGGATTTGGTGACCAAACATTTCTGCCTTTGAATCCTAATTTCTCTTGAAAAGTGTCATGGATTGAATTGTGTCCCCCAAAAATATGTGTCAACTTGGTTAGGCCATGATTTCCAGTATTGCGTGTGTGGTTGTCTTCCATTTTGTGATTGATATAATCATAATCTTTGCCTGTGGTTAAAGAGGATTAGGGCGGGATGTAGCACCCTTGCTCAGGTCACATCCCTGATCCAATGTAAAGGGAGTTTCTCTGGGATGTGGCCCGCATCGCCTTTCATCTTACAAGAGATAAAAGGAAAGGGAAGCAAGCAGAGAGTGGGGGACCTCGTACTACCAAGAAAGCAGTGCTGGGAGCAGAGCAAGTCCTTTGGACCCGAGGTTCCTGGGAGGAGAAGCTCCTAGTCTAGGGGAAGATTGATGAGAAGAACCCTCCTCCAGAGCTATCAGAGAAAACCTTCCCCTCGAGGTGATGCCCTGAATTTGAACTTGTAGCCTACTAGACTGTAAAAGAACAAATTTCTCTTTGTTGAAGCCATCCACTTGTGGTATTTCTATTATAGCAGCAATAGATAACTAATACAAAAAGGTTGCCGAGAAGAATAAATTTAATAATATTTGCAAAGGTTCTGGTACATTGTTGGTTTTCAACAAATGTTATTTCCTTTTCCTTTTTTGTAGCATTTTCTTTCATTAAATAAAATGCTTTGTTATTCAAATTTTTGTTTTAACTAGCAAGTAAAGTATTTGACAGTGTCTGTCATGCAGCATCATTCAACAAATGTTAGTTATTATTATAGTTATTATCTTTACATTTCCACTCTAGCTTTTCCTTTCTTCATTTTTTGTGAAGTTCTTTCTGCTTTCAATAGGAAATATATTTGTTATTCTCTTCTAAATGTATACTGAGAGTGTTCTTTTTTAGGTGCTACTGGGTGGAAACCCCAGGTTCTTACTCGACATGATTTCTATTGGCCAATAAATAAGAGATTGAAGTGGGAGAACAGGAAAGGCACATTTATTTCATTGTACAAGGAAAAGGAGCCATTCAGAGGTGCTGCTGCCAAGACTGCTCTCCACGGACGGACAGACAAGTTACTTTTAAGGGGTTTACAAGTAGGGAGTTCACACAAGTTGCGTCAGCAACATTCTTAATCATACTAGGCAGGTACAATGGGGTTTATATAAAAGCAGGATTCAAATGCGAAGCTGAGGGGGAGGACGCCAAGCAAAGAAAATAGGATTTTTAATACAGCAGTGTGGGGGCTGTCTCATAGGAACTAGCTTTTTTGATGTCTCTCTCAGGAGACTGGAATCCCAAAGCTGAAAAAAAGGTAAACTGGAGGGAAACAATATAGCATAAAATAACAAGGAAAAGTAGAAAAAGAAAAAAAGTTGTATTTATTTTATTTGGATAGTATTTATGAAGGACAGTTTTTGAACAGCAATGTGCATTCCACTTGGATTGTTATGATATTGACATTTTTAGACTCACTCCTTGGCTTTTTGACTGATGCTTTGTACTAATGGCACAAAATGGTGTTTGACCAACTTAATAGTCACTGAACATAACACGACACATGAAATCTGCCGTGTGATTTTCCTCAAGATACAATTTTATTTCATAAATGATATGAAGTTTTTTGTAACGGGAACTTCAGATTTCACCTTGAGATAAAAGTTGTGGTCTTGTTTCACTATAGATGGCTAGCTATATTATTGAAATCCATTTTGAAGAAAATGGAATAAACTATGGCTCCTTGAGCCTTCACTGAATTACATGAAGCTGATAGATTGGTACTTTCTTTGAAAAATAAATCTCATTTGATATCAAAATTCTTGAATACCTCTCCTGAGTAATATTAGTTATAATAATTTTTTATCTCTTTTTACATCAGTGTTGGGTGTTTTTCTATAGTTGTTTCTTTCTTTATTAGTTGTTGGCACAGAATTATTTTAGCATCTGATTCCAGTCTATTATAAATTGCTCTCCTTACCAACAATGTTGTATTAATAATGGAAAGGTAACTGAAGTTCCTTATTGATTCTTCCATATATTTTTAAACTCAGTCAGTTTACTATATAAGAATGTTAGAGTGCTCTCTTTGGGGAAATCTCATTCTCTCCAAGGGGGCTACAGTTGTAATGTTCAAAAGACTTCCCGATCTATAAAACCATCTGAGATCTCCCTTGAACTCCATGCCTGCTTTTCAAAGTGCCTACTCAACATCTTACAGAGATTTAAACTACAAATAGGAAGAGCTGAACCCATAATTTTTCGTCCATTCAGTTCTTTTTTAAAATTTCATTAATTTTGTTGTCGTTGTTGAGAATATGCACAGCAAAACATACACCAATTCAACAGCTTCTGCATGTATCATTTAGTGACATCGATTATATTCTTCAAGTTGTGCTACCATTCTCACCCTCCTTTTCCAAGTTGTTCCTCCCTCATTAACATAAATTCACTGCCCCCTAAAGTTCCCATCTAGTCTTTCAAGTTGCTGTTGTCAATTTGTTCCCATATAGATAGTTCTTAAAAGAGCATAATGCTCAAGGCAGACATTTTTTTTTCTAGTTGATTTAAGCTTTTTTTTTTTTTTAAATTTATTCTGCTTTAAGTGAAAGTTTAAAAATCAAGTCAGTCTTATACAAAAACTTATACCCACTTTGCTTTGTACTCCTAGCTGCTCTCCCCCTAATGAAGCAGCACACTCCTCCTCTCCATCCTGTATTCCCTGTGTCTGTTAAACCAGCTCCTCTCCCCCTCTGCCTTCTCATCTCACCTCTGGACAGTAGCTTCAAGGCAGACGTTTTTGACTAGTTAAGCAAAACTGTTGTTTGGTTTTAAGAAGACTTCAGGGGATATTCAGGGATTTAAGGTTTAAAGATGACCTCAGGGCAATAGTTTCAGGGGTTCAGCCAAACTTCATGGCTTTAGAAAGTCTGGAATCCATGAGAATTTTATATTCTGTTCCGCGTTTTCCCTTTTTTGATCAGGATTCTTCTGTAGAGTCTTTGATCAAAATATTCAGTAATGGTAGCTGGGCACCATCCAGTTCTTCTGGTATCATGGCAAAGGAGGTAGTTGTTCCTGGAGGCAATTACCCACAATTTCCATATCCTGCTTCTACTCTTAATGCTCCTTCTTCCTCTGGTGTTATACGTAAATAGAGACCAGTTGTGCCTTGGATGGCTGCTTGTAAGCTTTTTTTTTTTTTTTTTTAATTAATTTTTATTAAGCTTCAAGTGAACATTTACCATTCCAATCAGTCTGTCACATGTAGGTTTACATACATCTTACTCCCTTCTTCCACTTGCTCTCCACCTATTGAGTCAGCCCTTTCAGTCTCTCGTTTCGTGCCAATTTTACCATCTTCCCTCTCTCTCTATCTTCCCATCCCCACTCCAGTCAAGAGTTGCCAACACACTCTCCAGTGTCCACCTGATTTAATTAGCTCACTCTTCATCAGCATCTCTCTCCCCCCTGCTGACCAGTCCTTTTCATGCCTGATGAGTTGTCTTCGGGGATGGTTCCTGTCCTGTGCCATCAGAAGTTCTGGGGAGCATTGTCTCTCGGATTCCTCTAGTCGCAGTCATACCATTAGGTATGGTCTTTTCATGAGAATTTGGGGTCTGTATCCCATTGGTCTCCTGCTCCCTCAGGAGTTGTCTGTTGTGCTCCCTGACAGGGCAGACATCAATTGTGGCTGTGCACCAACTAGTTCTTCTAGTCTCAGGATAATGTAGGTCTCTGGTTCATGTGGCCCTTTCTGTCTCTTGGGTTCTTAGTTGTCGTGTGGCCTTGGTGTTCTTCCTTTGCCTTTGCTCCAGGTGGGTTGAGACCAATTGATGTATCTTAGATGGCCGCTTCTTGACATTTAGGACTCCAGGTGCCACAATTCAAAGTGGGATGCAGAATGTTTTCATAATAGAATTATTTTGCCCATTGACTTAGAAGTCCCCTCAAACCAAGTTCCCCAGACCCCAGCCCCTGCTCTGCTGACCTTTGAAGCTTTCATTTTATCCCGGAAACCTCTTTGCTTTTAGTCCAGTCCAATTAGGCTGACCTTCCTTGTATTGAGTGTTGTCTTTCCCTTCACCCAAAGCAGTTCTTATCTACAGATTGATCAATAAAAAGCCCTCTCCCTCCCTCCCTTCCTCCCCTCCTCGTAACCACAAAAGTATGTGTTCTTCTCCGCTTTTTCTATTTCTCAAGATCTTATAATAGTGGTCTTATACAATATTTGTCCTTTTGCCTCTGACTCATTTCGCTCAGCATAATGCCTTCCAGATTCCTCCATGTTATGAAATGTTTCAGAGATTCGTCACTGTTCTTTATTGATGCATAGTATTCCATTGTGTGAATATACCACAATTTATTTACCCATTCATCCATTGACGGACATCTTGGTTGCTTCCAGCTTTTTGCTATTGTAAACAGAGCTGCAATAAATATGGGTGTGCATATATCTGTTTGTGTGAAGGCTCTTGTATCTCTAGGGTATATTCCGAGGAGTGGGATTTCTGGGTTGTATGGTAGTTCTATTTCTAACTGTTTAAGATAACGCCAGATGGATTTCCAAAGTGGTTGTACCATTTTACAATCCCACCAGCAGTGTACGAGAGTTCCAATCTCTCCGCAGCCTCTCCAACATTTATTATTTTGTGTTTTTTGGATTGATGCCAGTCTAGTTGGTGTGAGATGGAATCTCATCGTAGTTTTAATTTGCATTTCTCTAATGGCTAATGATGGAGAGCATTTTCTCATGTATCTGTTGGCTGCCTGAATATCTTCTTTAGTGAAATGTGTGTTCATATCCTTTGCCCACTTCTTGATTGGGTTGTTTGTCTTTTTGTGGTTGAGTTTTGACAGAATCATGTAGATTTTAGAGATCAGGCGTTGGTCTGAGATGTCATAGCTGAATATTCTTTCCCAGTCTGTAGGTGGTCTTTTTACTCTTTTGGTGAAGTCTTTAGATGAGCATAGGTGTTTGATTTTTAGGAGCTCCCAGTTATCTGGTTCCTCTTCATCATTTTTGGTAATGTTTTGTATTCTGTTTATGCCCTGTATTAGGGCTCCTAGGGTTGTCCCTATTTTTTCTTCCATGATCTTTATCGTTTTAGTCTTTATGTTTAGGTCTTTGATCCACTTGGAGTTAGTTTTTGTGCATGGTGTGAGGTATGGGTCCTGTTTCATTCTTTTGCAAATGGATATCCAGTTATGCCAGCACCATTTGTTAAAAAGACTGTCATTTCCCCAATTGACTGACACTGGTCCTTTGTCAAATATCAGCTGCTCATACGTGGATGGATTTATATCTGGGTTCTCAATTCTGTTCCATTGGTCTATGTGCCTGTTGTTGTACCAGGACCAGGATGTTTTGACTACTGTAGCTGTATAATAGGTTCTGAAATCAGGTAGAGTGAGGCCTCCCACTTTCTTCTTCTTTTTCAGTAATGCTTTGCTTATCCGGGGGTTCTTTCCCTTCCATATGAAATTAGTGATTTGTTTCTCTATCCCCTTAAAATATGACATTGGTATTTGGATTGGAGGTGCGTTATATGTATAGATGGCTTTTGGTAGAATAGACATTTTTACTATGTTAAGTCTTCCTATCCATGAGCAGGGTATGTTTTTCCACTTAAGTATGTCCTTTTGAATTTCTTGTAGCAGCGTTTTGTAGTTTTCTTTGTATAGGTCCTTTACATCCTTGGTAAGATTTATTCCTAAGTATTTTATCTTCTTGGGGGCTACTGTGAATGGTATTGATTTAGTTATTTCCTCTTCGGTGTTCTTTTTTTGATGTAGAGGAATCCAAGTGATTTTTGTATGTTTATTTTATAACCTGAGACTCTGCCAAACTCTTCTATTAGTTTCAGTAGTTTTCTGGAGGATTCCTTAGGGTTTTCCATGTATACGATCATGTCATCTGCAAATAGTGATAGCTTTACTTCCTCCTTACCAATCTGGATACCCTTTATTTCTTTGTCTAGCCTAATTGCCCTGGCTAGGACTTCAAGTATGATATTGAATAAGAGCGGTGATAAAGGGCATCCTTGTCCGGTTCCCGTTCTCAAGGGGAATGCTTTCAGGTTCTCTCCATTTAGAGTGATATTGGCTGTTGGCTTTGCATAGATGCCCTTTATTATGTTGAGGAATTTTCCTTCAATTCCTATTTTGGTAAGAGTTTTTATCATAAATGGGTGTTGAACTTTGTCAAATGCCTTTTCTGCATCTATTGATAAGATCATGTGGTTTTTATCTTTTGTTTTATTTATGTGATGGGTTACATTTAATGGTTTTTCTGGTATTAAACCAGCCTTGCATACCTGGTATAAATCCCACTCGATCAGAGTGAATTATTTTTTTGATGTGTTGTTGGATTCTATTGGCTAGAATTTGGTTGAGGATTTTTGCATCTATGTTCATGAGGGATATAGGTCTAAAATTTTCTTTTTTGTAATGTCTTTACCTGGTTTTGGTATCAGGGAGGTGGTAGCTTCATAGAATGAGTTGGGTAGTATTCCGTCATTTTCTATGCTTTGAAATACCTTCATTAGTAGTGGTGTTAAGTCTTCTCTGAAGGTTTGGTAGAACTCTGCAGTGAAGCCGTCTGGGCCAGGACTTTTTTTTGTTGGAAGTTTTTTGATTACCGTTTCAATCTCTTTTTTTGTTATGGGTCTATTTAGTTGTTCTACTTCTGAATGTGTTAGTTTAGGTAGGTAGTATTGTTCCAAGAATTTATCCATTTCTTCTAGGTTTTCAAATTTGTTAGAGTACAATTTTACGTAGTAATCTGAAATGATTCTTTTAATTTCATTTGGCTATGTTGTGATGTGGTCCTTCTCGTTTCTTATTCGGGTTATTCGTTTGCTTTCCTGTTTTTCTTTAGTCAGTCTAGCCAATGGTTGATCAATTTTGTTAATTTTTTCAAAGAACCAGCTTTTGGCTTTGTTAATTCTTTCAATTGTTTTTCTGTTCTCTAATTCATTTAGTTCAGCTCTAATTTTTATTATTTGTTTTCTTCTGGTGCCTGATGGGTTCCTTTGTTGCTCACTTTCTATTTGTTCAAGTTGTCGGGACAGTTCTCTGATTTTGGCTCTTTCTTCTTTTTGTATGTGTGCATTTATCGATATAAATTGGCCTCTGAGCACTGCTTTTGCTGTGTCCCAGAGGTTTTGATAGGAAGTATTTTCATTCTCGTTGCTTTCTATGAATTTCCTTATTCCCTCCTTGATGTCTTCTATAACCCAGGCTTTTTTCAGGAGGGTATTGTTCGTTTTCCAAGTATTTGATTTCTTTTCCCTCGTTTTTCTGTTATTGATTTCTAGTTTCATTGCCTTGTGGTCTGAGAAGATGCTTTGTAATATTTCAATGTTTTGGACTCTGCAAAGATTTGTTTTATGACCTAATATGTGGTCTATTCTAGAGAATGTTCCATGTGCACTAGAAAAAAAAGTATATTTTGCAGCAGTTGGGTGGAGAGTTCTGTATAAGTCAATGAGGTCAAGTTGGTTGATTGTTGTAAGTAGGTCTTCCGTGTCTCTATTGAGCTTCTTACTGGATGTCCTGTCCTTCTCCGAAAGCGGTGTGTTGAGGTCCCCTACGATAAATGTGGAGGTGTCTATCTCGCTTTTCAATTCTGTTAAAATTTGATTTATGTATCTTGCAGCCCTGTCATTAGGTGTGTAAATATTTAATATGGTTATGTCTTCCTGATCAATTGTCCCTTTTATCATTATATAGTGTCCTTCTTTATCCTTTGTGGCGGATTTAAGTCTAAAGTCTATTTTGTCAGAAATTAATATTGCTACTCTTCTTTTTTGCTTATTATTTGCTTGATATATTTTTTTCCATCCTTTGAGTTTTAGTTTGTTTGTGTCTCTAAGTCTAAGGTGTGTCTCTTGTAGGCAGCATATAGATGGATCGTGTTTCTTTATCCAGTCCGTGACTCTCTGTCTCTTTATTGGTGCATTTAGTCCATTTACATTCAGCGTAATTATAGATAAATAAGTTTTTAGTGCTGTCATTTTGATGCCTTTTCATGTGTGTTGTTGGCCATTTCATTTTTCCACATGCTTTTTTGTGCAGAGACGTTTTTCTTAGTAGCTTGTGAGATCCTCATTTTCATAATGTTTAACTTTATGTTAGTTGAGTCGTTACATTTTTCTTGGCTTTTTTCTTGAGTTATGGAATTGATTTTCCTTTTTGTGGTTACCTTATTATTTACCCCTATTTTTCTAAGTAAAAACCTAACTTGTATCGTTCTATATCGCCTTGTATCACTCTCCATCTGGCAGTTCAATGCCTCCTATATTTAGTCCCTCTTTTTGATTATTGTGATCGTTTATCTATTGATTTCCATGATTTCCTGTTATGTGTTTTGTTTATTTATTTTTTAGAATTAGTCTTAATTTGTTTGTTTTTGTGCTTACCCTATTTGAGTTGCGTTGATATCAGGACGTTCTGTTTTGTGACCTTGTATTGTGCTGGTACCTGATATTATTGGTCATCTGGCCAAACAATCTCCTTTAGCATTTCTTGCAGTCTTGGTTTAGTTTTTGCAAATTCTCTAAACTTGTGTTTATCTGTAAATATCTTAATTTCTCCTTCATATTTCAGAGAGAGTTTTGCTGGATGGTTGGCAGTTTTTCTCATTCAGTGCTCTGTATATGTCGTCCCATTCCCTTCTTGCCTGCATGGTTTCTGCTGAGTAGTCGGAACTTATTCTTATTGATTCTCCCTTGAAGGAAACCTTTCTTTTCTCCCTGGCTGCTTTTAAAATTTTCTGTTTGTCTTTGGTTTTGGCAAGTTTGATGATAATATGTCTTGGTGTTTTTCTTTTTGGATCAATCTTAAATGGGGTTTGATGAGCATCTTGGATAGATATCCTTTCGTCTTTCATGATGTCAGGGAAATTTTGTGTCAGGATTTCTTCAACTATTTTCTCTGTGTTTTCTGTCCCCCCTCCCTGTTCTGGGACTCCAATCACTTGCAAGTTATCCTTCTTGATAGAGTCCCACATGATTCTTAGGGTTTCTTCATTTTTTTTAATTCTTTTATCTGATTTTTTTTTCAGCTATGTTGGTGTTGATTCCCTGGTCCTCCAGAAGTCCCAGTCTACATTCTAATTGCTCGAGTCTGCTCCTCTGACTTTCTATTGTGTTGTCAAATTCTGTAATTTTATTGTTAATCTTTTGGATTTCTACATGCTGTCTCTCTATGGATTCTTGCAACTTGTTAATTTTTCCACTATGTTCTTGAATAATCTTTTTGAGTTCTTCAACAGTTTTATCAGTGTGTTCCTTGGCTTTTTCTGCATTTATCCTAATTTCATTTGTGATATCTTTAAGCATTCTGTAAATTAGTTTTTTATATTCTGTATCTGATAATTCCAGGATTGTATCTTCATTTGGGAAAGATTTTGATTCTTTTGTTTGGGGGTTGGAGAAGCTGTCATGGTCTGTTTCTTTGTGTGGTTTGATATGGACTGCTGTCTCCGAGCCATCACTGGGAAACTAGATTTTCCAGGTAATCAGCTAAAAAAAATGCAGTCAGCTCCCTATCTGAATTCTCCCTCTGGTTCCGGGTATTCGGATGTTAATGGAGCCGCCTGGGGAGGGTGGGGGAGGGATCAGAGAGCTAGAAGTGTAGCACCACAGAATATAGAGCTGATCACCGTGTTCACGCTCCGCCCCCGTCCACCAAAATCCCAGCAGGACGGCTCCCCGGTTGGGACGCTACTCTCCCCGCTCCGAGACCTGTCACTTCCTCCCAGGGATTTCTCCCTCCGGTGCGCCGCACCGCTCGCGCAAACTGGGTGGGCGTCTGCTGCATGAACGGGTGGGCCCGCCCCCAGGGTCTATTCAGGAGAATATAATTGGACCCCGCGCTCACAGCCCGCCCACTTTCGCCAAAATCCCAGGGGGACGGCTCCCTGGCTGGGACTCTGCTCTCCCCACTCCAAGACCAGTCACTTCCTCCTGGGGACTTCTCCCTCCGGTGCGCCGCACCACACAAGCGAACTGGGTGGACGTCCCCCCGCACGAACGTGTGGGTCCTGCCCCGGGGTCACTTTAGGGATATATAGCTGACTCCCCCCCCCCGCTCGGGCCCCGCCCGCTTCCCTCCAAACTCTCGGCAGGACGGCTCCCCGGCTGGGACGCTGCTCTCCCCGCTCCAAGATCAGTCACTGCCTCCCGGGTGCTTCTCCCTCCGGCTGCGCCGCTACGCCGCCCACGCCAACCAGCTAGACTTCCTCCTGGGATGGGTTCAGGGGGGGTAGGGCTGGGCCCCTTGTCTGTGCCGTCTGCCCCCCTGGGCTCTGCCCCAGCCCGGGCTCTGAAGGTCACCTGCCTGGTACGCTGGCTCTTAGTTCTGAAAACGATCACTGTCTGCCCGTATTTGTTTGTTCTCCGTCTCTAAGTCTGTTTTTGTTGTTCAGAGTTCGTAGATTGTTATGTATGTGATCGATTCACTTGTTTTTCCGAGTCTTTGTTGCAAGAGGGATCCATGGTAGCGTCCACCTAGTCGGCCATCTTGGCCCCGCCTCCTGCTTGTAAGCTTTTAAGACCCCAGTCACTACATGACAGACTAGAAGGTAAACAGAAGCACTAGACAAGTTATTAGGCCAATTAACTGGGATGTCCCATGAAACCGTGACCCTAAACCTCCAAGCAAAGAAGCCAAATTCCATGAGTATTTGGGTTGTACATAAGCAGCATCAGCAGTTACTCTTGTTTTTTTTTTTTTGTCATTGTTGTAAATGCACCTATCATACAAGTTTTGTCAATTCAACTTTTTACAAGTATACAATTTCTTGACAGCAATTACAATAGACTGTGCAGCTCTACCCTTAATCCATGCAATATTTCTATCACTGTTAACCACCTTTTTCCCCTTCCCTTCTGCGCTGGTAACAACTAATAAACTTTGGTCTTTATACATTTGCCTTTTCTTGACTTTTTATATAAGTGATAATACTTTTATTTTTCCTCTGTGCCATCGAGTCAATTGTTACTCATAGTGACCATATAAATTGGAGTAAAAATACCCCGTAGGGTTTCCAAGGAGTAGCCAGTGCATTTGAACTGCTGGCTTTTTGGTTAGCAGCCATAACTCTTAACCACTGTGCCCCTAGTGCTCCTTATATAAATGAGATCATACTGTATTTGTCGTTTTGTGATTTGACTTATTTCACTCAGCATACTGTCTTCCGTTTCCACCCATATTGTAGTATGTATCAAGATTTTGTTTCCCCTACTGGCTGAGTAGTATTCCATTGTGTGTATATACCACATCTTGTTTATCCATTCACTCCACTTAATTCTTAATGAAAGGGTACAGTACCCAGATATTTGCTTACTTACTAAAAAAACTGAAAATCACCCGAAATGCCTCCTTCTCCTGATTAGCCCTCCCATGTTGAACCAATTACTGAATCTTCTGAATTCTACCTCCTTACTGAATCCATTGCCTTCTCTCCACCCCTACAGCACTACTTCCTTTTAGGCCATGAGCATACATTGCCGAGGTTACTTGCAGTAGCATCCGACTTGGCTTTTCTGCATAGATCCAAATACAGCCATAAAAACCAAACCAAACCAGTTGCCTTGTAGCTGACTCCACCGCATGACAACCCCATGAGTTTCAGAACAGAACTGGGCTCTACAGGGTTTTCAGTGGCATGATCTTTTGGAAGTAGATCACCAGGTCTTTCACCGAGGGGCCTCTCAGTGGATTCAAACCACTGACTAATTTGTATCACGTCACTCTCCTGCTCACCACATGTGGATGTCTCCCCTGTGCCGTAAAGTGAAAGTTCAACTCCTTAATTGACCTGTTTTACAGTTTCCTTCATGATCTAGCTCTAGTCACCCATTCCAGCCTCATCCCTCTCCCCTACCCCCTGTCCCGGCAGTCTCTGCTGTAGCTCCTCCGATCCTTTTCCACTTCCTGGAGTAGGTTATTCATTGTCCTGCTTCAGAGGCTTTGCCCTGCCATTTTCTTTGCCTGAGATACTTCTCTCTCTCTACTCCACCTTTATTATTTATCCTTCTGTCTCAGTATGGATATCTTTTCCCCAGAACATACTCCTTGACCCCCAAATCCTGATGAAATTGCATTCTTACGTTATTATTTTCTGCCACAATGATAATAACCCTGTTTGCCCCATCATAGCACATACTGCACTGTATCTCCATTACCTGCTTGCTTATCTTTATCCTGCAGTAGATTCTAAAACCTAGTCCCACATTTGTCTTGCTCATTCTTACCCTTGCAACTCCTAACACAATATTTGGCACTTAGGAAGTGTTCAATAAATATTAGTCAAATGTGTGAGCTATTCTATTAACCTTTAACTTGAATCTTTACTAATACTAATACTAGCACAGTGTAATTATTTTAGCTTGATTGCTTATATAAAACCAACATTTACTCCTGGCCAAACGTGGCTGAATATATATGTAACAGTGTGCAACAATCTAGTTTCATTAACTTTCCTCTGGGATTTATATACTAAATCCACTCAACCTGTGGTTTAGATATTTTATGCTGATTAAAACAATGGCTACCTTGTTAGAATCTCTTTGTTGCTTACCACCAGGGAAAAAGGCATTCAATTTAGCTTCTTTAAATTAGAAGGTAATGTGTGAAGGGAACAGAGAAAAAAAAACCAGGTTAGAAGCCTGGTGCTGGTTACTTTTATTCTATGTTTGTTATTTAGTACCTGGTGCAAAATACGTTCTGAAAATTGCTAAGCGAATGAATTTTGATAAATTGTGTGTGTGTGTGTGTTTTGCCTACCTTTGCCATATCACATTTATTAATAATTTGACTACTGAGGTGAGGGAAATGAATGTATTTATAACTACTTTAAAATTTTTAAGAACTTTGAAAACTTTGTTCCAAGTAGAAATTAACATTTTAAAGATACAAATGTGCTCAGAGAGTCCAGCAAAGTGTTTGATTATTTTTCAGCTGCAAGAAGTGAGAAAATTTTACTTGTTAAAATATCATTGTTTTTAAAAGACTTTTAGACTCTCTCTCCTTTGTCTCTTTATCCCTGCTTTGTGAGTGCTTGCGTAATACGTCCAGTAACTATAAGTGTTGGAAGTATAACTGTTCTCAGCAGATGCAGGGCTTAATTTTATTGCTCTGTATTTGCATTAGATATTAACATGTTTGCCTGAACGCTTGGCAAATTCACATCTTTTTGTTTAGTTTTACGATTTTTGTGTTAAGCACCGGAGAAGTCTGTCATTGACAAAACTGAGCTAACGTCAATGATCTTATTTTTCGGTAATCTTTGGTGACATTGAAATTTTGGAAAAACATGTATGCATGTGAATTAGATGATAAAGGTAGAAACTGAACCTTTAATTATAAGAATATTTTTTATTTTTAAGTCCACAGATGAGACTATTCAAGTCATTATTCCTATAGTTTATTGTTATTTGAAAAACTTTTTAATGTTTATTTCCAATTCTTCAACTCTTTAATAAGAAAATTGACCTATTTAAATTGTCCAAGGTTAAAATTAAATTCCACTTCAATATTTTATTACCCTAAGAATATTCTTTTTAATTAGCTCAGCTGTATAAGGGTTAACAGTAAGAAATATATCCAGGTCATCTATGGCATACAATTGTCAGATGGTTGCTAGGCAACAGATATCAGGTTTGTCTGATGGGTGTTTCTAGGCAAAGCATATAGTGTAAAAAAAAAGAAGAAATTACATGACACCTGCATTTTTGTTGTTGTTATGCTTTTTGAAAATAAGTTGTATTTGGAGAAAAAATAGTCTTGACATTTATTATGCACATTGTCTTTCTTCTAAATGTCAGAACTATATCATTTGATAGTTAAGTATAAAGGACAATAAATTAAAATGACAGATGACATTTTATTTTTCATGTGGTCTTAAATATGGGCCTTTCACATAATCCTCTTTTTGTATCTTGTCATAAAGTTAATTAATTTTCTAAATTCAGTGTGATTGAAAAGAATCAACAAATCAAAATTAATTGAAATTTAATTAGTTTAAAACATACACATTTCAATGTGACTAAGGACAAGAAGGGCCCTGGTGGTGCAGTGGTTTAAGCTCTCAACTGCTAACTGAAGGGTTAGCTGTTCAAACCCACCAGCTGCTATGTGGGAGAAAGATGTGGCAGTCTGCTTCCGTAAAGGTTACAGCCTTGGAAACCCTATGGGACAATTCTACTCTGTCCTGTAGGGTTGCTACAGTCAGAATTGGCTCAAAGGCAATGGGTTTAAGAACAAGAAATGAAAATGATCTGCCTTTAGCATAATGTCAAAATATGTCACCAATAATCAAAATGATGGTTGGAGAGACTACATTTTAGAAATTTAGGGCAAAACTCTTTGATCATTTGCAAATGACTTAAAGCTAATATAGTTATGTATTACTAATTTTTATTTTCTGTTATATACAATACCAGAGCATCAAGTACGATAAGAGATATTAAGTGTCTAATGAATGTAATGTCCATCCCATAGTTATGAACATAAATGATGTTAGTTTTCTACTCCCTCTTTTGACTCTGCTTTAGAATTGGTACAAGCCCTGGTGGCCTAATGGTTAAGAGCTACAGCTACTAACTCAAATGTCAGCAGTTCCAATCCACCAGTCACTCCTTGGAAACTCTATGGAGCAGTTCTACTCTGTTCTATAGGCTTGCTGTGAGTCGGAATCAGGTTTATTTATTTATTTATTAATAGAGAGGGAGCAGGTGTGAATTGGGTTTTGGCCAAAGATGGTGCAAGGCATACAGACCCAAGGGGAGATAGATAACTAATGCTATTTATTAGATAGCCAGAAGATAAAAATATTGCTTCATTATTTTTGAAGCATATTTTTTTTTCCTAAAATAAAAATTTTGGAGATCCGGTTTTTATTCCCTAATTGATGAGTTGTGGCAAAAATAACAAAAAAGTTTACTTTTGATTAGTTCAGTTTTTCACAGGGGAAATTTAATTAAAAAATTAGAAAAAAAATGCAGTATTTTCTTTTTTGTTTAATTGGGCACAATCTTTCACAAATTAAGAGATTTCCCAGTGAATTTTCTGTACATGGGATTACAAAAAAAACTGAAGGTGTATATTCAGATTCAGCATGTTTACAAAGGGGAATTTGGTCAAATTTCTACCTAGAATTTTGATCCTGGTGCCTCCCTTTGATTTCTACTATTAGATAATATAACCTAGGGGAACTCAACTGAAATAAAGTGTGTCAGCTAGAGGAGTGGAATGGGTGATGTACAGTGACAATGATTCAGCAAGTCAACTAAAAAATAATAGCACTGAACTGTTTTTTCCCAGTTTAAACCAAACTTCCTATTTCCATAAACCTATATTCTGGTTTTAGTTCACAGAGCAGACACCTGTTCAGTTATTATAGGGCTTGATCCATCCCCTGGGAAAATTATCAAAGTCATATTGTTTAATACATTCTTCATTTATAAAGTGACAATGCAAGACCCCACTCAAATTTGTGGATGAAAGCATATTACAAATAATAATAATATAATAAAACATTTTTAAATTATGCAGCATTAAGTTATTTATGGCTATGTCTACCATAAAGCAAAATTGTGGTTATGTTTATTATGCGAGCTCTATACAGAAGCGTTTAAATATGTGACCTTGTTCAGGAGCAAACTATCTGCCTAACGCTTTCCAAAATAATGTACTCAAATAAATATTGTTACCAGATTGTAGAAATGTTTCAACATGTTACGAAATAAGCACATTTAGAAAATCAGGGTAGTTACAAATTGAGGACTAGATTGCTCATAAAGCATTGCTGCTTTCAGAGTTGTGTCTCTTGAAACTATTATGCTCAATTTTCTTTTTCTTTTTGACATCCGGAAACAGAGGCATGTCTGGTTGAAAAGAGTTTTCTTTAAAAGGCAAGAAAAAAAAAAAAAACTTTAAAGAATTAGTATAGAAGCTTTATCTTTAATGTGAATTTCTGGGGCTATTGTGGTAATTAGGTGTAGCTAATTCACCTTGGTTTGTTTCTTCTAGAGGTCTTCCATATTGAGGGATTTTTGAAATCAATGTGGCCAGATGGACAGAAGACAATCAAGCCATATAAATTCTAACTCCCGACCTCCATTAATTTAGTGCTGACAATACCAGTAACCAGTTGGAATCAGTAGATTCCAACTCATGGTGACCTTATGTATGTCAGAGTAGGAATGTGCTCCACAGGGTTTTCAATGGCTTATTTTTCAGAAATAGATCTCCAGGCCTTTCTTCTGAGGTGCTTTTCAGTGGGCTCAAACTTCCAACAGTTCTATTAGCAGCCACGTATGTTAACTGTTTGTATCACCCAAGGATTTATTTTATTAATGAGACTTTTACTAGTATCAAAAATTCTTCTTCTGTTACAAATTTTATTGCATTTTCAAATCTCTAATTTACTTTCTTCTTCCCATCTCATTTTTTTGATAAGTTATTTGTTTAGAAAGTCATGAATTTCTTAGCAAATGACGACGATACACTCTCTGGCCATGATTTGAGGCAGAGTAAAATGTGAAATTTTTGCTAAGTCAATTAAATTGTGCTATTCTCTGCATTTATTTCTTAAAGCATTTTTTTTTTTTTACAATAGGATCTTCCTTTTGAGATGTGTTTTATCTGAAAGAAGCTGAGGGTGTAACTATATTGGATGGCAAACTGCTCCGTGGATACAGAAGAGATTCCAGATTTCCAATCCTGACTTTGGAATATTTGAATATGAATTCTGGAATTACTGAGACAGACTAGTCCAAAAAGGCAGCCTGCTCCAAACAGGAGAATAGAAGAGAAAATGATTAAGGGGAAAAAAAAAAAAAGTTAAAGAAAATTTCATGGTGCCATTAGTTTGACTTATATTGTTGTTAAAATTAGTTTCTTTGCATTAAAATTACATTAGAAAATAAGTGTGAAATATAATCATATATTGTGTGTAAGGAAAGGATTTGTGAGGTGATCAAGCCAGGAGTCTTCGGATGCTTACTGCAATTAAGAATGAAATCACATCTGAGGACTGTAAAAGGCATGAAGAAGTGGACGGAAATAGACCTTTATTAAACGTCTGCCACTTGATAGACCCTATACTAAGCATGTGCTACCTCACTGAATATTCATAACTCAGTAAGGTACAGGATGTCATCTGCAAAAACAAATGAGTTAAAAAAAAAGAACTTCAAGGAGTTATGTAACTTGCCAAAGGTCTTAAATTGGTAGCTGACAAAGGGATTAAGGCTCAGTCATGTCTGCTTGGAAGACTCACGTTTGTAGAGGTAGTGGAAACTGAAACTGGCAGAAATAGCAACAACTGTAGCAAAAGATCCATTATGTTCCTCATTTCATCATTTCATTGTAACAATAACAAAAACTCATTGCAGCTGAGTTGATTCCCACTCATATTGACCCTGTAGGACAGAGTAGAGCTGCCTCAGAAGGTTCCCAAGGAGCGCCTGGTGGATTCGAACTGCTGACTTTTTGATTAGCAGCCGTAGGTCTTAACCACTAGGCCATCAGGGTTAAAAAACAAAACAAAAAAACCCTCAGTGATGCAGGTACATCTTTAGAAAATAATCTATTGTTCAGTGGAGGTTATATTTTGATACATTATTTAATGGAAGTATGTCTTCATTTACTTTTATTCCCTATATCTTATTTAAGATAATTATTTTTGATGCAAAGATACAGATAATGGAATGAGTGTCTTCATTTTGCTGAATGACACGTGTTGGTGCTAAGAAAGCACATAAATCGTGAACATCAACGAAAGCAGTTTTATTTCAAACTTGGGCTTTCAAACTTACCTTTGAATGTGACTCACAGTAAGAAAAATACACTTCCTTTTATCACTCAACCCACATGTGCACGTGCACACACACATTTATAAAATAACCTTAACTACATGTATTATACTTTCTTTTCCTTTCCACTCCTTTCCTTTCCCTTGCCCACCAGACCAAGGCAGGCCACATCACACCATTCTACCATATATATATTTTTTTAATTCTAGATATAGACCCACTGAATTAATTTCATGCAACATTATGGGCCATATTATGTATTTTAAAAATTGCTGATTAAAAGCACAAAAAACTTCTTGGAGAATGTAAACTTTAAGCTATGATCTTAAAATAAGAAAGTAATAGAGGGTAGTTAGGCAATGAAGTAAAGGATGTGTGTCCCAGGCAGAGAAAACACAATGTTTGTAGGCTCAGAATTGGGAAGGAATTTGGTGAGTTCAGGAAACTGAGAGAAGGGCCAGTGTAACTGCAATATATGATGGGGTGAGAGAGTGATATGAGTGAATATACATGCGTATGATTCAGGGCCGTGTAGACCCTATTAATAATGAATTTTTTGAAGGATGCTATTGGGGGTTGCATTGATGCTGATGGAAGAAGCCCTTGTGGTACAGTGGTTAAGTGCTCGGCTGCTAACCAAAAGGTTGCCAGTTCGAACCCACCAGCTGTTCCGCAAGAGAAAGCTGTGGCAGTCTGCTTGTGTAAAGATAACAGCTGTGGAAACCCTACAGGGCAGTTCTACTCTGTCCTATGGGGTGGCTATGAGTCAAATTTGACTTGATGGCAGTGGGTTTGGTTTTTGGTTCATTGATGTTGATGTGGTCAGATTTGCTTCATGGTGACATTACATGGAAGGCAAGGTGGAGAAAGGGCTCAAGAGGGGCGAGAATGGATATAAGAGAGCAGTTGGGAGGCTTGTTAGAGTGGATGGGTTGAGAGACATGTTGATTTGAAATAGGCTAGTGCAGGAAGCTTGCAGAAAAGTAGATGGGTTAAAGATACACGGAGGTAATACAAACAAGAGGATTTGTGATGGACTGGCTGTGTGAAGGTGGTGAAGGAAAATGATAGGTTAAGGACAATAGTAATAATAATTAATTTCTAGTTACCCTGTGTCAGATACTATTTTAAGTCCTTTATCTGTTAAATTTAGCTTTCAAACATTTTTCTGAATGCTATCCACAGTAAAAAAACATTCTATATCATCATATACACACATGTGTTCACAAAGCATCTCGGATCTGGCTTAATAATTGGGTAAAGGCTAGTGCTAAAATGGAAATAAGAATGGAAAAGTCCACTTTTTGGAGGGGAAATACTGGGATTATGAGTTTTATTTTGGACGTCATAAGCTTTCTATGTTTCTGATGCAGATATGAAATCAGAAGAATCATCTGGCTATAGATAAAACATTTGGGAGTGATCGATGCACAGGTAAAAATTAAAGTCATTGCACTTGGTGAGATCTTCTGGAAAGAAAAGATAGAATGAAAAGAAAATGGGGCTTAGTGTGAAGCCTTGTGCAATTCCAATACTTAATAGTCAAACTGAGGAGAAAGAGTTGGCAAAGGAGGCTGAAAGGAGCAGCCTGAGACAGAAGAGAAAACCAGGAGAGTTTTTCACATGGTCACAAAAGAGCAATGTTTTGCTGGTTTGTTTGTAAAAAGAATGAGTAATAAACTGTGTCAAATTCCCCTGAAAAGTCAAGTAAGGTAATAATAATAAATGTTCTGGTTGGGCTTTGATATCTGCGCTCCATTGGTGACCTCAGTGAAGGTGACCTCAGTGGTAGAATGTGTGTGGGTGGTAAATGCATGATTTAAACAAACTACATTTAATTCATGATTAGGTGAAATTCACAGATAACATGCTATCTTAGGCTGGGTTCTCTAGAGGAGCAAAACCAGTACAGCATAAAAATATACAGAGAGATTTATATCAAGAAAATGGCTCAAGTGGTTGTAGAGGCTGGAACATCCCAAGTCAGGCTTCTCCTGATTCGTGTAACCACAAGGGCTGGTGAATTCAAGATTAACAGGTCAAATAGCAAGGCTCTTGCTCACAGTCTGTGAAGATGGATGAATCCCAAGATCAGCAGGCAGGACCATAGGTAGGCTGCTAGCTTAAGTCTTAAGAACTGGAGGTCAGATGAACAGGAGCCAGGCTGCAGGATCCAGAGTGAGCAAAAGCCCACAAGCCTTGCCAAAGAGTCCACTTATATTTGATCCAGGCCACACCCCCAAGGAAACACCCTTTCAACTGATCGCCTACTCACAGCAAATCCCATGATGGAGGTGACCACATTATATCAGATCTCATCACAGACATGATCACATCATCACACCACTGCCAAACTACATCATAACTGCCAAACCATTGAGAATCATGGCCCAACCAAGTTGACACACAACCTTAATGATCACACATGGTTTTAAGGTAATATTTCCATTTCTAGATTGTTAAAGGCCCAGCCAAAATTACAGCTTGGTCAGCTAAAACTGGAACTCTGTCACACTGCAGACTTACTCCTCCATCACTGTGGTGATATGAGAAAATAAGAAAAAACCACAGCACAATGAAGACAACTGTAAAGTAAGGAAGGCCTTCTAACAGCATAAAAAACATTTCCAGGAGTTGGGGAATAAGGAAGCACTGGAGGCTTGAAGAGTGGTGGTGCCAGGAGAGAAACTGTCTTTATACAACATGTGTGTTCCTTTGGCCTCCCTGCTGTGCTCTGCAGACTGCAAGGATGCCCTTGGATACTTTTCTCTGGTCCCTGAAGTTCAGGAACATGGGGAGGTTATCAACTGAGTGGTGGGGTAGATTTTCAGAGGAGATTCAGGAGAGAAAAAAGGCAAAGAAATGAAGACTATCATGTATAGAAAACATCTTAAAGAGGTTTTCCTGAAGAGAAGAAGAATGCTACCTCAGTGTTTAGGGGTTTTATTTGAAGTCATGAAAGTATTTCTTTTCTTAAAGAATGGGGATATTTCATCCATTTTAATGGGAGGGAAGGTGGAAAAGACAGGAGCCATTTCAGGTAGATTCATGGATGTGGTGGTGTGAAGTAGAGATAGTGTCATCTCAAGGTTTTTAGATTCTCTGTGAAATAGATGGTGAGATAATCTCTTGGGGGTGAGTGAAATGGCAGGAGGTGAGAGAGGACCAACTAGAGAAATCTAGCAGGATTCCAGAGCAGGATTGAGGGCCCCATTGAGTTTATAATAGTTTCATATATTAGCTCCATAGTGTGAGTGGGGATGTCAGATGATTGGGTACATCCTAGGCTGGGATGTTGTCAGAGGGGATAACTAAAGGACAGTGGGGAAATTATGTTCAGCATATTGGCAAAAGAATGCTTAAACTAATGTGCCACAGAATTGAATTGATAGACTGGCGTTACACATGATGACTTCAATGTGCAAAAATGTATCTGCATTTTCAATTTCTGAACTCATCATGAGCTGGGTCTTTCATTTCCTATGACAGTGTAAAAACAAACTTGCCAATTAAAAATAATTTGATCTTCCATTTTAAAATAGTCTTGTTCAGAGCAAATATTTCGTTAATTCAAAGTTCAGAATTATTTTCATGAATATTTCTGTCATTTTATGGGGTACCACCATCATCCCTTTCTTCCCAGATGGCCTCTTGATAGAATTCAACACCTATTTGTTGGGGGACAAGGGCCCTTAAGTTTACCTCTTGTCCTTATACTTCTCATTTTTCCTCTCTCTTAGCTGCTTCTCTCAAAAAGCTAGAAATCCTTAATGTCAGAGTCTTATTGGAACAATAACTAGCACCATACCATATCATCTTCTTTCTCCAGGTAGATTTTTCCCCCTATTTCCCTGAGGCAGTTGTAAAAGAAACATAGACTATTGAGCAAGAAAAATACAATGGGAACAATATACATGTATATACACATACAATGTTCATATATATTATATAATTATAATATAAATTATATGTAGGAATAAAACTGAAGAAAAGGGGAACTGATATTAGAAAGTAGAGGGGTTGGTATATTAATGGTCCCAGTGAGGTAGAAAAACAGTAGCTAACCTGGTTCAAGAAACAAGATGGAAAGAGGAAGATGTGGTCATGAAGGATAATGTTTGAATTTAGTATTACAAAGGTGGGGAAGTTTTGGTAATGAAATTACCCAGCATATATCTATAGGGCTTGTTGATTGAGGTGGAGTGGAGAGCCTGAAGGTAAAGAGATCAAGGTAATGCAAGGCTGGTATGTTGTTTGTGTCATCAACACTGATTTGGAATCACCCTGATGGCATAGTGGTTAAGTGTTACGGCTGCTAACCAAAGGCTCAGCAGTTCAAATCCACCAGGCGCTCCTTGGAAACTCTATGGGGCAGTTCTACTCTGTCGTATAGGGTTGCTATGAGTCGGAATTGACTCGATGGCACTGGGTCTGGGTAAGACAAGTGCAAGTGGAGATTAAGACCATGATTGAGTACCAAAGCCTTCAGTTTATGAGATGAGTATTCCAGATGCAGTGGGGAGTGGATTTTAGATACAGTTTTCAGTAGAGACACTTCTATCATCACAGGATAATAGAATTGAAGGGAGCAACTATATTATAAGTGCTTTTTAGAGTTATCAGAGGGAACAATCTTAGAATTGTCATGCCCAGATTTGCTAGAGAAGGCATAATCTTATCTCAATATATCCTGGAAGTTTCGTCAGTGGTGCCCAAAGTTTTTGTGCCATGGAGGAAATGATCTTTCACCTCTCCTCTCAATAGAGAAATGGGTTAGAAAGTATATGATGAGCAGTTGTGTGAAAGCTGCCTAGATGCCCCACCCTCTTATGAGCCTTTGTCCCTAATCTGTAGAGTAGCAAGATTTGGAATTGCCACTGTTATTGTCAACAACTATTTCTGCTCTTTGTTGGCATTTACTTATTTACTTAATGGGATATGAAAATGAGTTATGAATAGCACTCATTTGTGTTTTGACCAAAAAGATACACTGAAATATCTTTGGATAAATGGACCCTGCTGAAAGTGTTTTCTAGAAATCCCACCCTGCTCATGCAGGAAAACAGTAAGGTATTATGAGGGAACTGAAGAGAGAGACATAGGAAATTCCTGGCTAAATGTCAACTGGGAGAGCTGGAAATTTACTGTTTAATGGTGATTAACTTGTTAACCACTTTTTAAAATTAGCATTTGCTTCAATTACTGAGAATGTGGTGGGGATTTTTGAAAAAGTCAAGGCTTCATTTTCCTATTATAGGTGGGCAGATTTTACCTATTTACATGTAAGACTGATTTCTTCAGTTGCTTTTTTCATAAAGCAATCTAGAATTGACACTGAATAACATTCCATATTATGCAAAGCAATCTTTTTTTTTTTTAAAAAAAAACAAAAAAAAAACCAAACTGTTATGATGAATTCACAGAGTTATCATGTGGTTTCTTTATTTACAATCATCAGAATTTATGCTGTTCTCAGAAATTATATGTTATTACATGGCTTATTTTTCTTTAATGCTAAAGGTGTTACCTAATTACACTATGATTAAATGTAATTCATCAAATAGAAATAAAGACAAAACCAGTAATCAGAGACTCTTTCTCCATTCATAGATATTCAGTGGAGGTGTATTATGTAATTGGTTTACCAATGTTTACTCTAGAACAAGTAGAATAAAATTGTCATCAGTTTTCCTCTCATCATCTGACAGCACACTTGGAATTCATTTGCATACCTTTACAATGGAAGTCATTACCCTCATCACAGAACCACTGTTTTATAACCAGCAATGAAAGTGAAGCAGGTGAACAGGGTAGAGGTAAGAAGATGGATTTAATGTGGAGTGAAAGAGTTCAAGGTTTCTATCCTGTTTTGGGGGAGCAACAGATATTAACACGGAACTGTCGTGGTCTCAAGTTTGACCAGTCCCCAAGAAGAAAGGTTCTGTTTCCTCCCACAGAAGAAAGTGAGATAGGCTACCCAAGGAAGACATACAGACGAAATGGTTTAAAACTGGTGTGGGGAAATTTGTCCCGTCACCATTCCAAAGCAATAAAGGGATTGAAGTTGGACAGGCTAAGCATAGGATATAGAGAGAAGATTTCTTCAGAATTGGTATGCTGTATGTTTCCTTCCAAAAGGTGGAGGGATGTGTGTGTGTGTGTGTGTGTGTGTGTATGTGTGTGTGTTTGGGAGATTAATTGCTTTCCCTTCATCTCAAATCTATTGATAGAGACTTCCTGGATATGCAGACATGTGTATTTGTGGCTTGAGGCAGGAACTGCCTACCAAACAGACAAATAAGAACAGGATGTATTTGGGAAGTAACTACATGCACACCAATTATTAGTCAAAGGTGTATGTGTCCCATTCTGCTTGTTTGAAAAAATCTTTACGTTCATCTATAGGTAAGGTCCTTTACCAACCCTGTTTAGTCTAAGAGCATTAGCTTCCCAATTTGCAATTATTTAACTGGGCTGAGTTCAGGATATGGAAGTACCTCTTGCCCACTTCCCCTCCTCAATTCCACCCCCACTCTTGGTTTTGGGAGTAATAGTCCCTCTCACTTCATTCGTAGTGATTAAACACACACACGCTGGTGTCAGACAGACATGAAATAGAGTTTTGACTCTACCATTTACTAGCCACACGAGAAGGACTTACAGTTTATTGAACTTCTTAGGCTTTTCATTTGTCATCTGTAAAATGGAGAAGAGTGTAGTGCCTTTTCCACAGAGTTCTGATGAAGAATCAATGAGGTAATGCATGTGAAGTAATTAGGTCAGTGCTTGGCACGTGCAGATAAATAGATGTTAGCTGTTATGAAATATATATTAAAGTGGGGTATCTTCTCTAGAGTATCCTAGTGTGCCAATATAGATTCGGGAAGCCTTCCTTTGACCTCACTTGGGAGTTTTGTTACCTCCATTGATTTAAAAAGTCCTGAGTATTGCTGGGAATTGTCTTCATGGAGTAGCTGGATGATGCAGAGTGAGAAGCCTCATGCCCATCGTTTGACTATTGGGCAGTAACAGAGAGGTTTCTGCATAATATCAGGGAAATATTCCTCCTCAGGAATTGAGTTGACAATATCTCCAGGTGGCTACCAAGTGTTTTCATTTTAATGGTTCATGAAATGACCAGATGCATCAGTTCTCTGGAACTATTGTGGTTTCAGGAATTTGAGCAGTGTCTCCAGAGGTACTCTCCCTCTAGGATACTTCACTCTAAAATTTTTTAACCAGTCAATATACTCTTGAATTTTGCTTAGAGATGGCATTCCAGGGCTCTGAGTCCTGGTATCCTTATAACTCCCACTTCTTTGTTCCATCCTAGTCAAAATCCCATTCTCCTTTTTTTTTTTTTTCTCCAATGTGACAATGAGGCATCGAGAAAGACTAGACATTAGCAACAAAATCTATGTTTACCTCCTTGGAGGATAAAGACAGCTAGTTCTGGAGGCCATGGATTTCAAAACCACAGCTTGCCTATAGTTTTATGGAAAGGGGAGACATTTTCACTTAGTACTCATCAGATAAACAGCTCCACTTGTCACAGCAAAAAAAAAAAAAAAAAAAAAAAGAAGAATGTGAGGAAGGAAGAGGGGAAGAGGGCAGAGAGAAGGAGGGAGGGAGAGAATCCTTTGATCTGTTACAGTGTTGTTACCTATATACACACGTGTACATTTATATCTAACTTGGCAGCTATCACCTACTATTATGAACTGAATTGTGTCCCCCCCAAAAGACATGTTGAAGTTCTAACCCCTGGTACTTGCGAATGTGACCTTGTCTGGAAGTAGAGCCTTTGAACATGAGGTCATACAGGAGTTAGGTGGGTCACTCTGAGCAGCGTCATTATAAAAGGAGGAGAAGGGACACAGAGAGAAGCATGCTGGGGGTGGGAGGGGAGACGGAGGGCCTGAACACAGCCATGCCAAGATGCATCCACAAGCCAAGGAATGCCAAAAAAATCTGTGGGGCTACCAGAAGCAGGGAGAGATAAGAATCTTCCCCTAAAGGAATATTCTGTCACATTGTGGGGATTGCAACTAAAACCACAAAACAGTACGTGTATAAATATTTGAATGAGAAATTAACTTGAGCTGTAAACTTTCACCCAAAGCATACACACACAAAAGAGTTTTATATTAATGAAAAAAAAGAAAAAAAATCTTTCCCTGGAGCAGACACAGAGAGCATGGTGCTACTGATGACCTGAATTTGAATTGCTAGCCTCCAGAAGTGTGAGACAATAAATTTCTGTTCTTATGAGCCACCCCCTTTGTGGTACATTGTTATGGATGCCCTAGGAAGTTAATATACCCACTATGTGCTTGGCCCTGTGCTAAGTGCTTCCCCTCCACACACACTTAACCTTTCCCTTCATCCCAAGAGAATGGTATAGTGATCCCTGGTACATACTAGGAAATTATGGTACAGGGGAGTTAAATGCCTTGCTTAAGTCTGCATAGCTAGTAAGTTGCAGAAACATTGTCTCACTCCAAAGTCCCTGCTATTTGCACTGCCTGTGATTACTCAAGCTCAGTTAATTTTTATTCCTTAAGGTGAAATGCCAAAAAAAAAAAAAAAAAAAAAAGGACATTCTTTCAGGGGAAATGACATACTGGTTTAATTGTTACTAATAGTTTTTCTTGACATGCATATTTCAAAGGGGAAGATACATAAAAAAAAATCCAGAAGGAAAAATGAAAATCTGATCCACTTCGTATAAGAAAACCCTGTTGCCTGAGTAGATTCCAACTCACAGTGACCTTGTAGGACAGAGTAGAATCTCCCCACAGGGTTTCCAAAGAGCAGCTGGTGGATTCGAACTGCTTACCTTTTGGTTAGGAGCCAAATGCTTAACCACAGCTCCACCAGGACTCCCTTAGTATAATGGCCAAAGATTATGCTGGCATATATTTAATATCTGAGTATATGGAGCATAGCATTATGTTTAATATTTGAATGTATGGGGCATAGTATTACCACAGATTGTTGTTAGTTGCAGTCAAGATCACTCTGATTCATGACGACTTTATGTATAACAGAAAAAAAATGTTGCCTGGTCTTGCTGTCATCTTCATGATGGCCTGTATGCTTGAGTCCAGAAATAACCTTCTCTCTTTTATACCTCAAAAGAGATCGACTCAAGATACAACTTAATCCTGTAGATTGAGCCCTGCCTCATTAACATAACTCCCTTTAATCCTGCTTCATTAACATCATAGAGGTTAGGATTTACAACACGTAGGATAATCACATCAGATCACCATAGATAACTGAAAAAAACTCTGTTGCCATCGAGTTGATTCTGACTCATAGCGACCTTCTAGAACAGAGTAGAACTGTCCTGTATGGGTTTCCAGGGAGCAGCTATTGGATTCAAACTGATGACCTTTTGGTTAGCAGCTGTAGCTCTTAACCACTGTACCGCTAGAACCCCCAGTATTTCTAAATCTGGAAGGAAAATTAAAACACTTTATTTGATTTAATATCCTATTATTGACCTGCTATGTTACGTGGAATTAGGCAATTTATCTAACATAAAATAAATAGTTGGCCCCCAAACAGTCTTTTAAACCTTTACCTCCCAATCAGTTTCCTTTTCTTTTCTCAAGAAAATTCTATGTCCAAACATCACATGTACTAAAATGTTTCAGAATTCCATTTTGGGGACATTATTTTTAAAATAATTAAATATAATACTTATAATCTTATCATTCAATGTCTTCGTGTAAGTTTTAAGCAGAAATTTTAAATGTAAAGAAACATTTAAAATGGCCTTTAAAAATCCAGCAGGCTATATGTCTTTGCACTGGTTATACACTCAGGGCGGGAAAATTAACATTTCCTGTTTGTGGTTATCAGGTTTTTTTTTTTTTTCCCCCAGAAGAAACATAAATCAATGGCTTCTTTTCTACTTTTCAAAACCACAACTAAATAAATAGTTGTTGGCTTGAGGAGTCAGTAATCTGTGTAATGTTTTTTTGGGGGGGTGGTGAGGGGACTATCAATTGCCTGTGCTTTTGTATATGTGCTTATCTCTTAGTTTATGTAAATATCAGAAACGTACAGCTGAGAGACACAAAGAAGATATGTGTATATATTACATTGTTATTAACTGTTATTTTTAATCTGTGTTTTTCTGCTAACTAATTTTGCATTCAAAGCTGGTCCATTATGAATATCCATATAGTAGATCCAGAGTAAATTCTAGATAGCCTGCCCCTGCCATGCATATTGCAATATGTTACTTCAGACTAACATCCATCCATCATACATAGCCTTGTTCTTTAAAATGTAAACTTCCTTAAAATAATACTATCTGTATATTTTAAAAAATATATATTTTTATTTCTCATTTTGTAGAACATTTGCTGTAATTATTATTTTATTGTGTAGCATAAACAAGAAAGAATTAAAAAAAAAAAAAAAGCCCAGTGTTCTTACTGGTGTCACTGTGTGCTTCTACCATGTCTACTAGTGCAATTCATTTCTCTTATTTATATCCCCACCCCCCTTTTTTTGTTGTTGTTCTTAAACAATCCTAAACAATTTTCTATACTTTGACTTAATTTTATAATTCTTCCCACTTTTGCTGACAGAATGGGGCCATTATCGAAGAATCTGAATTCTGGGCTAGGGCCACAAGCTTTAGAGTAAAAATCATCAAAAAATCACATTTCCATGTGAACGTTTATTGGGATTTTGAGGAGCTACAGTGGTACTGCTATTGAGAGAAGGCCTTTCCCACAAAGTTACTTAAAAGAAGTGTTTTATTTAAGTCTTTTCCTTTACATATTTAGCTTTATGTGTTTACATTTAATAGTTCTTTCCTTTCAGGATTAATGTTTCAGTTTTAAGCACCTTTTCTCCAGAAAAAGTGGAAGGAGATTGCTGAAGTTCATTTATGTTTCCCTTTGGATTTAGAAATATTGTACATCTGATATTCAAATTCCAAAACTTTACTGATTAAGCTCGGCACCATCTGGGTAAAGAATACTGAAGAGTAGCTTGGTGAAAGTAGATGTATGAATGTGTCTTTTTCTCTTTTCCTTTGGAGGCCTAGTTTTCTCAAAGTGAACACTCCAGCAGACAAGCAAGACAAAATCAGTGAAAGGAATGTCACACGGTGCGTCATCTCCCTTGTTTTTGTTGTTAGTTGCTGTCGAATTGGCTGTGACTCATGGTAATTTTATGCATGACAAAATGGAATGTTGCCTGGTCCTGTGTCCATCTTCATGATTGTTGGTATGTTTAAGTCCATTGTTGTGGTTGTGTCAATCCATCTCATTGAGGGTCTCTCTCGCTTTTACTGACCCTCTGCTTTACCAACAGTGATGTCCTTTGCCAGCTGTTGGTTTTTCCTGATAATGTGTCAAAAGAGAGCCAAAGTCTTGCCATCCTTGCTTATAAGGAACCTGTAAAAACCCATGGCCACTGAATTGATTCTGACTCATAGAGACCCTATAGGACAGAGTAAAGGTGCCCCATAGAATTTCCAAGGGGCTTCTGGTGGATTCGAACTGCTGGCCTTTTTGGTTAGGAGATGAAGCTGTTAACTGCTACACCGCCAGGGTTTCCTTATAAGGAACATTCTGGTTATTTATCTTTCAAGAATGATTTGTTCATCCTTCTGGAAGTCCATAGAATATTCAATATGATTCATTAATACCACAACTCGAATGCGTCAATTCTCTCTTCTATTTTCGTTTGTCCAGCATTAGCATGCATTGGAGACAGTTGAAAAGAATATGGCTTGGGTCAGGTGCTCATTGGTCATCAAAATGACATCTTTGCTTTTTAAAACTTTAAGGAGGTTTTTTGAAGCAGATTTGCTCAATGCAATACATTGTTTGATGTCTTGATGGCTGCTTCCATTAGCGTTGATTATTGATCCAAATCATCGACAACTTCAGTTTATTCTTTATTTATTATGATATTGTTTATTGGTCCAGCTGTGAGAATTTTTGTTTTTTTCACATTCAGGCATAATCCATACTGAAGGCTATAATCTTTGACCTTCATCCATAAGTGCTACAAGTTTTCTTCATTTTCGACAAGCAAGGCTGTGACATCTGTATATCATAGGTTGTTAATAATTCTTCCTCTAGTCCTGATGCAATGTTCCTCTTTGTATAGTCTAGCTTCTCGGATTATTTGTACAGCATACAGACTGAATACGTAAAGTGAAAGAATACAACCCTGCTGCACACCTTTTCCAGTTCTATCTACACAGTATCCCCCTGTTCTGTTTGAGAGCTGGAGTTTGAAAAATGTATTCATCTTTAACTTCAGCTTATTGTCCCACTTGGTCTAAGAGCATGCTGTACTGTTTTTACAAAACTAAAAACTAACATAATTGGTGGCAATGGGCGTTAGTAGCTTATCTCACTCCTTATGGATTCCTGTCCCCCAAACTGGAGTCAAGGTTAAAATAACCCAGTGCGGATCATCATGCATTCTATATAACACTGTCTAGACAAGATAGAAGTGTTCTTATAAGCAGTTTTGCAGAAAGGAAAAATACAGGTTGTACAAATTGCTGGCTCAACCTTTTTGTGATATGATTACAAAATGAAAACTCTGGCTTTATTTCTTATATACTTTTCACCAAATAAAATAGGAGAGTGAAAGCCATTTTGTGAAATCTGTTCTAGGGGCAGGACCCTTACCCCAGAGTCCTCTATTTCTAGGATGAGAGTAGGAGAATAATCTGCCCACTTTCACTTTTAACTTCAGTGTCCAGGCTCACTCCTTCTTCCACCTTATATTTCATCTGTTTTTTGTTGTCTAATCATTCGTCTCTGAACTCCTTCTGCTTTGAGCTATTTTAAATAAATGCATTAAAAAATATCTTTCTTTGAGTGATCGGAGAAATCTTTTGTCTCAGTTACCAGCGGCTCCATAGCAAAATGTTCTCATTTGCCTTTTGATTCCTATTCCTTTTCTTCTATATAGTAGTAATACTTTGACATAGATCCTATGCTGGGTCCTCTTTGATTATTAAAAGCTTTGATTATTACTCATCTTTAATGGCATGATATCTTCCCAGGTCAAAACTTGTAGGCATGTGTGTGTGTGTGTGTGTGTGTGTGCGTGTGTGTGTGTGCATGTTTGATATTTGGTTCACATTATAAGGGAACTTCTCTGTCCTTGCATCTTGCCTATATCTGAGTTAAATAATCTTTTTCTGCACTTCAGCTGACCAAGATGGACAGCATCGGGTCCTCGCTTACTCTTCCTGCAAACTGGTTGGTTGTAAAGACAGAGGGCCTGTGCACTATCCTGTCAGGTCCTATCCACATGTCATCCATTGACTAATGCTGGTTGTTATTACTATTACAAAGTTATCACATTTTTGTATTATGAAGGATAATGATTTTAAAAATGTGCTGATTATAAACCTTCAGTGGGAACTGAATAAGGTTAAAATGCTGAGGTTGTCTTATTTTGTGTAGGGCCTCTCTGGCAAAAATTAGGCACCAAAATATTCTGTATTATTCAGAAATAGTATTTTCCTGAAAAAAGTGTCCAATTATTATGGAAATCTGTACTTTTAAAAATTAAAAAGATCAGTGACTTTTTAAAATGGTAGCTCATAGACTCCTGTATGGAAATGTGAAGCTTCCATACCTAACAATGAGCAGAAAGTGTATGAGTTACCCTTTAATATATTTAAATTATTTTACAGAATAATATGTATACATAGTCACCAATAAAATAATCAGATGTATTAGTGGTGAAAAATAAAAATTACTAGCCCCTTCTCTCCTAACCCCTGGCCCACTGCCCTAAGACAGCCTTCTTTAATTTTTCTAGTGTTGACCTCCTTAACTAGATAATATGAGCATACCTTTATTTTTTGCTTTACCAAATTAATAAAATATCTCTTGATCATTCAATACAAAATGCCATTTTTATTGTACCTGTTATTTTTCAGACAACATTCTGAGAGTATAAATATATAGGTCAGGGCAACAGCTAGATCAGAGTATGGTCAAGTTGGAATGGGAGTAGAAGAGTCAGAAACAATGAAGATAGTCAATTTTTCCTGAGGAGTTATGTTCCAAAGGGGACAAGAAAAATGAGGTATAACCAAAAGGTCAACAATTACTCTAAAGCAAAGATGAGATGATAAGGGGGCAGGGAAATTAAGCACTGGAAACAGAACAACAGAACACAGTTAAAGAGAATGTTGACACATTGTGAAAAATGTAACTCATGTCACTGAACAAGTTATACAGAAATTGTCAAATGGGAGCCTAATTTGCTGTGTAAACTTTCATTGAAAACAGAATAAAAGATTACTAAACAAACAAAATGGAGCTGTAATTAAAGAAGGATTTGGGGTCAAAAGGGGTTTTTGTTTTCATTTGTTTTGTTAGGGTGTGTCTTAGTTATCTAGTGCTGCGATAACAGAAATACCACAAGTGCATGATTTTAACAAAGAGAAATTAATTTTCTCACAGTCTAGGAAGCTAGAAGTCCAAATTCAGGGTGCCAGCTCTAGGGGAAGGCTTCCTCTCTCTCTTTTGGTTCTGGGGGAAGGTCCTTATCATCAATCTTCCCCTGGTTTAGGAGCTTCTCAGTGCAGGAACACTGGGTCCAAAGGATGCATTCCACTCCTGGCTCTTCTTTCTTGGTGGCATGAAGTCCCCCTCCTCTCTGCTTGATTCTCTTATATCTCAGAAGAGATTGACTCAAGATACAACCCAATCCTATAGATTGAGTCTTGCTTCATTAATATAATTGCTTCTAATCCTGCCTTATTAACATAATAGAGGTTAGGATTTATAACACATAAAATAATCACATCAGATCACAAAATGGTGGACAACCACACAATACTGGGAATCACGGCCTAGCTAAGTTGACACATTTTTGGGGGGATGCAATTCAATCCATAACAGAATGAGAGAATTTACATGTTTGTATGTCAATGAGAATGATCTAGGAGAGAAGGAAAAATAGTATGCTGGAGGGATAGGGGGAGAACTTGAGAGTAATGTCCCCCTTGAATAGGAGGGAGGCTTGAGATATAGTGCAGTAGCGGAGGGGCTGACCTCAGGCAGTGGAACGGTTTCATTCAAAGCATCGAAAAAAAAAAAAAAAAAGTTTGAGAGTAGTTCACTTACATCCCCTCTGCTCTTCCCACTGTTATTTATTTTTTATTATCATTCTTATTTTTTATTGATTACATTTCTAACTTTGATACATTTATCATTCCAACTATTTCCTCTACCTTCCTTTGTCTTTTTCACTTCCTTTTTTTACTTTCATGTTATCAAGTTGTTAATTTTGATATTTTATCTTGAAGCCATTACTAAGTCTTCTATGCAGTGGACATAGGTTGAAACTAAAAGTTCAAGTAAATATACATAATATACATTATTGGAGCCCTGGTGGCACAGTGGTTAAGAGATTGGCTGCTAACCAAAAAGTCAGTAGTTGGAATCCATCGGCTGCTCCTTGGAAACCCTGAGTGGTAGTACTACTCTGTCCTGTAAGGTCACTATGAGTTGGAATCGACACAACAGCAACAGGATTGGATTTTTTCTTTTTGGTTTAATACACATTATTATAGCTAATATTTTCTTCTTGATCCAATTTGGGCAGGTAGTTATTTTCTAGGAAAAAAAAGCAGTCATTCAGTGTTCTGTAGGATTTTATCTTAGAAAATTAAAAGAGAGATACTCTGTTTTATCATGCATAAATTCTTTTAGTTTGTTGCAAAGTAGTCATGACAAGGAATGCATGTAAGACCTCACAACATTCATTTAGAATGAAGGAATTAACAATTACAGTGTTAGTTAAATGGCTAGGGTTTCAAAACTGCTTCCACCTTTTAGATACCTGTTAGAGTAGCACCCCACTCTCTCGGTACCAAATTCTCTCTTAGTCATCTAGTGCTGCTATAATAGAAATACCACAAGGGGATGGTTTTAACAAAGAGAAGTTAATTTTCTTATGGTAAAGTAGGCGAACAGTCCAAATTGAGGGTGTCAGCTCTAGAGGAAGGCTTTCTCTCTCTGTTGTGTCTGGAGAAAGGTCCTTGTCATCAATCTTCACCTGGACTAGGAGCTCCTCCAAGCAGGAATCCCAGGTCCAAAGGAAGAACTCTGTTCCTAGCACTGCTTCTTGGTGGTATGAGGTCTCGTATTCTCTACTTGCTTCCCGTTCCTTTTATTTCTTGTAAGATAAAACGTGGTGCAGGCCACACTCCAGGGAAACGCCCTTTTCATTGGATCAGGGATGTGACCTTAGTAAGGATTTTACAATCCCACCCTAGTCCTCTTCAACATATAATTATAATTAACATATAATTACAATCACAAAATCCCAATAATACTGGGACTATTTGCCCAGCCAAATTGATAACACGTTTTTTAAGGGACATAACTGAATCCATGACATAAGACACGAGGCTATATGGTGTACATTTACTGGTGGACCTCCACGAGAGTAGATAGAGGGCTGGCTGGTAAACTGTGGACCACACAAATGCAAGGATAAGGAGAAATTGGGGTGGCGGAGGGAGGTTGCTTTATATTCATACTCTGGCTTTCTAGAAAAAGATTACTTAATTTCTTTAGAGCACAGTATCTAGTGTCAGACCTAAGAAAAGGTCTAGCCATTTGTCCAGGGGTTCTAGAATAGAAATGAGGTTACTGACTTGTACGTTAAAATAATGATTATTACTGATATTCTCTCTGTTTTCAGTCTTATTTCTCACTTTGGTCCTTTTTGTTCTATCAGTTGACTTTGAGCCCATAGTGACCTCAGGACAAATGAATGTGTCCACATCTCCCCTGTGATATTTTTGTGGCACATTCTGGCCTTTAGTATTCTCCCTTATTTCATCTGTCAGTCACTCACATGTATCTTTATCTGTGAAGTTTTTTTTTTTTTTTTTTTTTAATATCTCTTTCATTTTCTAACGCACCCTTTATTTGTTTCTCTGGTACGAAATTATTTATTTTGTATTTAAAAATCTTTCAAGGGTTGTTGTTGTTAGGTGCTGTTGAGTTGATTCCGACTCATAGTGAGCCCATGCACAACAGAACGAAACACTGACTGGTCCTGCATCATCCTCACAATCGTTTCTATGCTCGAGCCCATTGTTGCAGCCACTGTGTCAATCCATCTCATTGAGGGTCTTCCTCTTTTTCATTGACAGTCTACTTTACCAAGCATGATGTCCTTCTCCAGGAACTGATTCCTCCTGATGACATGTCCAAAGTATGTGAAATGTAGCCTCCCCATCCTTGCTTCTAAGGAGCATTCTGATTGTACTTCCTCCCAGACAGATTTGTTAGTTCTTTTGGCAGTCCATGGTATATTCAATAATCTTAAAAAAAAAAAAAAAATTCCTTGCCAACACCATAATTCAAAGGCATCAGTTTTCTTTGGTCTTCCTTATTCATTGTCCAGCTTTTGCGTGGATATGAGGTAATTGAAAACACCATGGCTTGGGTCAGACACACTTTAGTCCTCAAGGTGACACCTTTGCTTTTCAACACTTTAAAGAGGTGTTTCACAGCAGGTTTGCCCAATGCAATGCTTCTTTTGATTTCTTGACTGCTGCTTCCGTGGATGATGATTTTGGATCTAAGTAAAATGAAATCCTTGACAATCTCAGTCTTTTCTCCATTTATTATGATGTTGCTTATTGTTCCATTTGTGAGGATTTTTGTTTCTTTGTGTTGAGGTGTAATCCATACTGAAGGCTGTAGTCTTTGATCTTCATCAGTAAGTGCTTCAAGTTCTCTTCACTTTGAGCAAATAAGGTTGTGTCATCCGCATAACATAGGTTGTTAATGAGTCTTCCTCCAACCCTGATGCCCTGTTCTTCTTCACATAGTCCAGATTCCTGGATTATTTGCTCAGCATACAGATTGAATAGGTATGGTGAATGGATACAACCCTGATGCACACCTTTCCTGACTTTAAACCATGCAGTATCTCCTTGTTCTGCTCAAAACAACTGCCTCTTGATACATGTACAGATTCCTTATGAGCACAATTAAGTGTTCTGGAATTCTTGTTTTCTGCAATGTTATCCATAATTTGTTATGATCCACACAGTTGAATGCCTTAGCATAGTCAATAAAACACAGGTAAACATCTTTCTGATATTCTCTGCTTTCAGCCAGGATCCATCTGACACCAGCAGTGATACCCCTGGTTCCACACCCTCTTCTAAATCCAGCTTGAATTTCTGGCAGTTCCCTGTTGATACACTGCTGCAGCCGCTTTTGAATGCTCTTAAGCAAAATTTTGGTTGCATGTGATATTAATGATATTGTTTGATAATTTCTGCATTTGGTTGGAATTCCTTTCTTGGGAATAGGCATAAATATGAATCTTTTCCAAATTTCTTCTCATAGATGAGTGAGCACTTCCAGCGCTGCATCCGTTTTTTGAGACATCTTAACTGGTATTCTGTCAATTCCTGGAGCCTTGTTTTTTGCCAATGCCTTCAGTGCAGCTTGGACTTCTGCCTTCGGTACCATCGGTTCTTGATTTTGTGCTACCTCCTGCAATGGTTGAACTTCGACTAATTCCTTTTGGTATAGTGACTCTGTGTATTCCATCCATCTTCTTTATTATTTTTTTATTGTACTTTAGATGAAGGTTTACAGAACAAACAAGTTTTTCATTAAACAGTTAGTACACATATTGTTTTACAACATTGGTTAACCACCCCAAGACATGTCAACAAGCTCCCTTCTCAACCTTAGGTTTCCTATTACCAGCTTTCCTATCCCCTCCCGCCTTCTAGTCCTTGCCCCAGGGCTGGTGTGCCCCTTTAATCTCATTTTGTTTCATGGGCCTGTCCAATCTTTGGCTGAAGGGGTACCTCAGGAGTGACTTCATTACTGAGTTGAAAGGATGTCCAGGGGCCATGCTCTCAGGGTTTCTCCACTCTCTGTCAGACCAGCAATTCTGGTCTTTCTTTTGGAGTTAGAATTTTGTTCTACAATTTTCTACAGCTCTGTCCAGGACCCTCTATTGTGATCCCTGTCACAGTAGTCAGTGGTGGTAGCTGGGCACCATTTAGTTGTACTGGACTCAGTCTGGTGGAGGCCGTTGTAGATGTGGTCAATTAGTCCTTTGGAATAAACTTTCCCTTGTATCTAGTTTTCTTCATTCTTCCTTGCTCTCAAACGGATGAGACCAGTGGAGTTACCGAGATGGCTGCTCACAGGCTTTTAAGACCCCAGATGCTGCTCACCACTGTAGAATGTAGAACAGTTTCTTTATGAACTATGTTATACCAATTGAGCTACTTCCATCTTCATTTGATGCTTCCTGAGTTGTTTAGTATTTTCCCCATAGAGACCTTCAGTATTGCAAGTTGAGGCTTGAAAGCCTCTTCAGTGCTTTCTGCTTGAGAAATGCTGAGCATATTGGTTTTCTATCTCCAGGTCTTTGCACTTGTTATCATAATACTTTACTTTGCCTTCTCGAGCCGCCCTTTGAAATCTTCTGTTTAGCTCTTTTACTTCATCGTTTTTTCCTTTCACTTTAGCTACTCCACCCTCAAGAACAAGTTTCAGGGTCTCTTCTAACATCCATTTTGGTCTTTTCTTTCTCTTGTGTCTTTTTAATGACTTCTTGCTTTCTTCATGTATGATGTCCTTGATGTCATTCTACAACTCGCCTGGTCTTTGCTCGTTAGTGTTCAACGTAGCAAATCTATTCTTGAGATGGTCTCTAAATTCAGGTAGGATATACTCAAGGTCGTACTTTGGCCCTCATGGACTTGTTCCACTTTTTCTTCAGCTTCAACCTGAATTTGCATATGAGCAATTGATGGTCTGATCCACAGTCAGTCCCTTGCCTTGTTCTGACTGATAATATTGAGCTTTTCCATCACCTTCTTTCCACAGATGTAGTCAATTTGATTCCTGTGTATTACATTTGGTGGGGTCCATGTGTATAGTTGCTGTTTATGTTGCTGATAAAAGGTATTTGCAATGAAGAAGTTCTTGGTCTTGCAAAATTCTATCATGCAATCTCCGGCATGGCTTATATCACAAAGGCCATGTTTTCAAACCTCCAATCCTTCGTCTTATTTTCCAACTTTTGCATTCCAGTCAGTAATTATCAGTACACCCTGATTGCATGTTCAATCAATGTCAGACTGCAGAAGTTGGTTAAAATCTTCAATTTCTTCATCTTTGGCCTTAGTACTTGGTGTGTAAATTTGAATAATAGCAGTATTAACTGGTCTTCCTTGCAGGTGTATAGATATTATCCCATCACTGACAGCATTGTACTTCAGGAGAGATCTTGAAATGTTCTCTTTGATGATGAATGTGATGCCATTCCTCTTCAAGTTATCATTCCTGGCGTAGTAGACCATACAATTGTCTGATTCAAAATGACCAATAACAGCCCATTTCAACTTACTAATGCCTAGAATCTTTTAAGGGTAGTCAGAAAGAATAAAAGGCAAACCATGTTTCCTGCTTGCCATCTTGAATTGGGAGTAAGAGTGTGACTTTTTAAAAATAGATTGATGAATTGATTACTTGTTTTTGTTTGGTCATTTTTGGTGATTTTTGACATAGTGATCGAGAAAACAAGTTTTGCATTCAAAAAAATGTCAGTTTAAAACGAGCTGTACCATTAAGTAGCTATACCTCTGTCTTAGTTTCCTAGTGCTGGCATAACAAAAATCAAGTGAGTGACTTTAGGAACAGATATGTATTTTCTCACAGGTCTGTAGGCTAGAAATCTTAATTTAGGGCGTGGATAAGGCTAGGCTCTCTCTCTGTCTCTCTCACCGCTAAAGGAAGATTCTTGCCTCTTTCAGCTTCTGTAGACTTGGGAGTTTCTTGGCATTCCTTGGGTTGTAGAGGGAATCCTCACAGGCTCCTTTCCCCTTGTTTATGTGAATCTCTGTGTCTGTACTCTGCTTTATAAAATAGCATTCAGAAGGAGTTATGTTTCGAACCCACACTACTCTTGTATGACCTTATTAACATAACAAAAGAAAACCCCTGTTTCCAGTCAGGGTCATATTCACAGGTATAGCATGTAGGACTTCAACATATCTTTTTTTGGGGAATACAATCCAATCCATAGCAATTCCCTTGGACTGGATATTTAACTTCAGTTGCTTCAAGAGTGCAACTGTTGAAACTGTTAATTGAGATAAAAAAGGATTGGCATTTAGTATAGTGGTTGTCTTATGTTCTCAGTGAATAATAATTTCTATTTCTATTAGGTAGGAGCAAAGCAGTGAAATAATTATGTGACCCAAGTAATATAGGTTTATTTTTTTTATATTATTAATGTGATCATTATGATTATTCAAATATTGATTAAAACCTACTATATCTTGGGCAATGAGACTATAAAAGCAATGATTACATACATTTGTTTTTCTAAAAATTTGTTTTACTGCCTTATAGGGTTTCCAAGGAGTGGCTGGTAGATTTCAACTGCTGAACTTTAGGTTAGCAGCTGTGGTTCTTAACCATTGTGCCACCACAGCTCTATAATATATATGTATGTATGTATGTATATATGTATATATATATATATATATAGAGTTCTGGCATGTATTATGTACATGTAGTTTTATGTTGTCCTGGGGATGAAATTTTCCTTTGTGGAAACATTTCCAGTTTTTATAAAGCCTACACATAATAAATGTTTTATTAACAGAAATTATTTTAAGCAGATATTCTGAGGTTCCGTGTTTCTCTTCCATGGGTAAAGAAATATATTTCTTATTTATGTACTTTTTTTAAAGGAAGTACTACCATCTGAAATATAGAAATAGCTTTCAGTTTACATTATTATTTTTTTAGGTTATACACCTATAGCCTAGGGAAAGGACCTCTTTATTCACTCTATCTCCTTTTTTTGATATCAATTAATTCTGGTTAATGTGGGTGGTGCTAGATTGCACAACAGTTAAGCACTCAGTTGCTAACCAAAAGTTGGTAGTTCAAACCCACGCAGCGACTCCATGGGAGAAAGACCCGGTGATCAGCTCCCATAAAGATTGCAGCCTGGAAAGCCTTACTGTGTCACTTGGCATTGCTATGAGTCAAAAACTGACTTTATGGAGGCGGGGCCAAGATGGCAGACTAGGTGGACGCTACCGTGGATCCCTCTTGCAACAAAGACTCGGAAAAACAAGTGAATCGATCACATACATAACAATCTACGAACTCTGAACAACAAACACAGACTTAGAGATGGAGAATGAACAAATACGGACAGGCAGCGATCGTTTTCAGAACTAAGAGCCAGCGTACCAGGCAGGTGACCTTCAGAGCCCGGGCTGGGGCAGAGCCCAGGGGGGCAGACGGCACAGACAAGGGGCCCAGCCCTACTCCCCCGAACCCATCCCGAGAGGGAGTCTAGCTGGCTGGCGCGGGTGGCGTAGCGGCACAGCCGGAGGGAGAAGCACCCGGGAGGCAGTGACTGATCTTGGAGCGGGGAGAGCAGTGTCCCAGCCAGGGAGCTGTCCCGCCAGGAGTTTGGCGGGAAGCGGGCGAGGCGCGAGCGTGGGGATCAACTATATTTCCCTAAAGTGACCTGGGGGGGGGCACCCAGATGTTCGTGAGGGCCACACCCACCCAGTTCGCGCGAGCGGTGCGGCGCACCGGAGGGAGAAATCCCGGGAGGAAGTGACTGGTCTTGGAGCGGGGAGAGCAGCGTCCCAGCCAGGGAGCCGTCCCGCTGGGATCTTGGCGAGAGTGGGTGGGGTGTGAGCGCATTCCCCTGAATAGACCCCGGGGGCGAGCCCAGATGTTCGTGAGGGCCACGCCCACCCAGTTCGCGTGGGCGGTGCGGCGCACCGGAGGGAGAAATCCCCGGGGGGAAGTGACTGATCTTGGAGCGGCTAGAGTAGCATCCCAGCCAGGGAGCCGTCCTTCCGGGATTCTGGCAGATGGGGGCGGAGCCTGAAGGCGGGGATCAGCTCTATATTCTGTGGTGCTACACTCCTAGCTCTCTGATCCCTCCCCCACCCTCCCCAGGCGGCTCCATTAACATCCGAATACCCGGAGCCAGAGGGAGAATTCAGATAGGGATCTGACTGCATTTTTTTTTAGCTGATTACCTGGAAAATCTAGTTTCCCAGTGATGGCTCGGAGACAGCAGTCCATATCAAACCACATAAAGAAACAGACCATGACAGCTTCTCCAAACCCCCAAACAAAAGAATCAAAATCTTTCCCAAATGAAGATACAATCCTGGAATTATCAGACACAGAATATAAAAAACTAATTTCCAGAATGCTTAAAGATATCACGAATGAAATTAGGATAACTGCAGAAAAAGCCAAGGAACACACTGATAAAACTGTTGAAGAACTCAAAAAGGTTATTCAAGAACATAGTGGAAAAATTAATAAGTTGCAAGAATCCATAGAGAGACAGCATGTAGAAATCCAAAAGATTAACAATAAAATTACAGAATTTGACAACGCAATAGAAAGTCAGACGAGCAGACTCGAGCAATTAGAATGTAGACTGGGACTTCTGGAGGACCAGGGAATCAACTCCAACATAGCTGAAAAAATATCAGATAAAAGAATTTAAAAAAATGAAGAAAGCCTAAGAATCATGTGGGACTCTATCAAGAAGGATAACTTGCGAGTGATTGGAGTCCCAGAACAGGGAGGGGGGACAGAAAACACAGAGAAAATAGTTGAAGACCTCCTGACAGAAAACTTCCCTGACATCATGAAAGACGAAAGGATATCTATCCACGATGCTCATCGAACCCCATTTAAGATTGATCCAAAAAGAAAAACACCAAGACATATTATCATCAAACTGGCCAAAACCAAAGACAAACAGAAAATTTTAAAAGCAGCCAGGGAGAAAAGAAAGGTTTCCTTCAAGGGAGAATCAATAAGAATAAGTTCAGACTACTCAGCAGAAACCATGCAGGCAAGAAGGGAATGGGACGACGTATACAGAGCACTGAAGGAGAAAAACTGCCAACCAAGGATCATATATCCGGCAAAACTCTCTCTGAAATATGAAGGAGAAATTAAGATATTTACAGATAAACATAAGTTTAGAGAATTTGCGAAAACTAAACCAAGACTGCAAGAAATGCTTAAGGAGATTGTTCGGCCTGATGACCAATAATATCAGGTACCAGCACAATACAAGGTCACAAAACAGAACGTCCTGATATCAACGCAACTCAAATAGGGAAAGCACAAAAACAAACAAATTAAGATTAATCCTAAAAAATAAATAAATAAAACACATAACAGGAAATCATGGAAGTCAATAGATAAACGATCACAATAATCAAAAAGAGGGACTAAATATAGGAGGCATTGAACTGCCAGATGGAGAGTGATACAAGGCGCTATAGAACGATACAAGTTAGGTTTTTACTTAGAAAAATAGGGGTAAATAATAAGGTAACCACAAAAAGGAATATCAATTCCATAACTCAAGAAAAACGTAACAACTCAACAAACACAAAGTTAAACATTATGAAAATGAGGATCTCACAATCTACTAAGAAAAAGGTCTCAGCACAAAAAAGTATGTGGAAAAATGAAATGGCCAGCAACACACATGAAAAGGCATCAAAATGACAGCACTAAAAACTTATTTATCTATAATTACGCTGAATGTAAATGGACTAAATGCACCAATAAAGAGACAGAGAGTCATGGACTGGATAAAGAAACACAAGCCATCTATATGCTGCCTACAAGAGACACACCTTAGACTTAGAGACACAAACAAACTAAAACTCAAAGGATGGAAAAAAATATATCAAGCAAATAATAAGCAAAAAAGAAGAGTAGCAATATTAATTTCTGACAAAATAGACTTTAGACTTAAATCCACCACAAAGGATAAAGAAGGACACTATATAATGATAAAAGGGACAATTGATCAGGAAGATATAACCATATTAAATATTTACGCACCCAATGACAGGGCTGCAAGATACATAAATCAAATTTTAACAGAATTGAAAAGCGAGATAGACACCTCCACATTTATAGTAGGAGACTTGAACACACCACTTTCGGAGAAGGACAGGACATCCAGTAAGAAGCTCAATAGAGACACGGAAGACCTACTTACAACAATCAACCAACTTGACCTCATTGACTTATACAGAACTCTCCACCCAACTGCTGCAAAATATACTTTTTTTTCTAGCGCACATGGAACATTCTCTAGAATAGACCACATATTAGGTCACAAAACAAATCTTGGTAGAATCCAAAACATCGAAATATTACAAAGCATCTTCTCAGACCACAAGGCAATGAAGCTAGAAATCAATAACAGAAAAACTAGGGAAAAGAAATCAAATACTTGGAAAATGAACAATACCCTCCTGAAAAAAGACTGGGTTATAGACGACATCATGGAGGGAATAAGGAAATTCATAGAAAGCAACGAGAATGAAAATACTTCCTATCAAAACCTCTGGGACACAGCAAAAGCAGTGCTCAGAGGCCAATTTATATCGATAAATGCACACATACAAAAAGAAGAAAGAGCCAAAATCAGAGAACTGTCCCGACAACTTGAACAAATAGAAAGTGAGCAACAAAAGAACCCATCAGGCACCAGAAGAAAACAAATAATAAAAATTAGAGCTGAACTAAATGAATTAGAGAACAGAAAAACAATTGAAAGAATTAACAAAGCCAAAAGCTGGTTCTTTGAAAAAATTAACAAAATTGATAAACCATTGGCTAGACTGACTAAAGAAAAACAGGAAAGGAAACAAATAACCCGAATAAGAAACGAGAAGGACCACATCACAACAGAACCAAATGAAATCAAAAGAATCATATCAGATTACAACATAAAATTGTACTCTAACAAATTTGAAAACCTAGAAGAAATGGATAAATTCTTGGAACAATACTACCTACCTAAACTAACACATTCAGAAGTAGAACAACTAAATAGACCCATAACAAAAGAAGAGATTGAAACGGTAATCAAAAAACTTCCAACAAAAAAAGTCCTGGCCCAGACGGCTTCACTGCAGAGTTCTACCAAACCTTCAGAGAAGACTTAACACCACTACTACTGAAGGTATTTCAAAGCATAGAAAAAGACGGAATACTACCCAACTCATTCTATGAAGCCACCATCTCCCTGATACCAAAACCAGGTAAAGACATTACAAAAAAAGAAAATTATAGACCTATATCCCTCATGAACATTGATGCAAAAATCCTCAACAAAATTCTAGCCAATAGAATCCAACAACACATCAAAAAAATAATTCACCCTGATCAAGTGGGATTTATACCAGGTATGCAAGGCTGGTTTAATATCACAAAAACCATTAATGTAATCCATCACATAAATAAAACAAAAGATAAAAACCACATGATCTTATCAATAGATGCAGAAAAGGCATTTGACAAAGTTCAACACCCATTTATGATAAAAACTCTTACCAAAATAGGAATTGAAGGAAAATTCCTCAACATAATAAAGGGCATCTATGCAAAGCCAACAGCCAATATCACTCTAAATGGAGAGAACCTGAAAGCATTTTCCTTGAGAACGGGAACCAGACAAGGATGCCCTTTATCACCGCTCTTATTCAACATAGTACTTGAAGTCCTAGCCAGGGCAATTAGGCTAGACAAAGAAATAAAGGGTATCCGGATTGGCAAGGAGGAAGTAAAGCTATCACTATTTGCAGATGACATGATCGTATACATGGAAAACCCTAAAGAATCCTCCAGAAAACTACTGAAACTAATAGAAGAGTTTGGAAGCGTCTCAGGTTATAAAATAAACATACAAAAATCACTTGGATTCCTCTACATCAACAAAAAGAACACCGAAGAGGAAATAACCAAATCAATACCATTCACAGTAGCCCCCAAGAAGATAAAATACTTAGGAATAAATCTTACCAAGGATGTAAAAGACCTATACAAAGAAAACTACAAAGCTCTGCTACAAGAAATTCAAAAGGACATGCTTAAGTGGAAAAACATACCCTGCTCATGGATAGGAAGACTTAACATAGTAAAAATGTCTATTCTACCAAAAGCCATCTATACATATAATGCACTTCCAATCCAAATTCCAATGTCATATTTTAAGGGGATAGAGAAACAAATCACCAATTTCATATGGAAGAGAAAGAAGCCCCGGATAAGCAAAGCATTACTGAAAAAGAAGAAGAAAGTGGGAGGCCTCACTCTACCTGATTTCAGAACCTATTATACAGCTACAGTAGTCAAAACAGCCTGGTACTGGTACAACAACAGGCACATAGACCAATGGAACAGAATTGAGAACCCAGATCTAAATCCATCCATGTATGAGCAGCTGATATTTGACAAAGGACCAGTGTTAGTCAATTGGGGAAATGACAGTCTTTTTAACAAATGGTGCTGGCATAACTGGATATCCATATGGAAAAGAATGAAACAGGACCCATACCTCACACCATGCACAAAAACTAACTCCAAGTGGATCAAAGACCTAAACATAGAGGCTAAAACGATGAAGATCATGGAAGAAAAAATAGGATCAACCCTAGGAGCCCTAATACAGGCCATAAACAGAATACAAAACATTACCAAAAATGATGAAGAGAAACCAGATAACTGGGAGCTCCTAAAAATCAAACACCTATGCTCATCTAAAGACTTCACCAAAAGAGTAAAAAGACCACCTACAGACTGGGAAAGAATATTCAGCTATGACATCTCAGACCAGCGCCTGATCTCTAAAATCTACATGATTCTGTCAAAACTCAACCACAAAAAGACAAACAACCCAATCAAGAAGTGGGCAAAGGATATGAACACACATTTCACTAAAGAAGATATTCAGGCAGCCAACAGATACATGAGAAAATGCTCTCGATCATTAGCCATTAGAGAAATGCAAATTAAAACTACGATGAGATTCCATCTCACACCAACTAGACTGGCATTAATCCAAAAAACACAAAATAATAAATGTTGGAGAGGCTATGGAGAGATTGGAACTCTCATATACTGCTGGTGGGATTGTAAAATGGTACAACCACTTTAGAAATCCATCTGGCGTTATCTTAAACAGTTAGAAATAGAACTACCATACAACCCAGAAATCCCACTCCTCGGAATATACCCTAGAGATACAAGAGCCTTCACACAAACAGACATATGCACACCCATGTTTATTGCAGCTCTGTTTACAATAGCAAAAAGCTGGAAGCAACCAAGATGTCCGTCAACGGATGAATGGGTAAATAAATTGTGGTATATTCACACAATGGAATACTACACATTGATAAAGAACGGTGACGAATCTCTGAAACATTTCATAACATGGAGGAATCTGGAAGGCATTATACTGAGCGAAATGAGTCAGAGGCAAAAGGACAAATATTGTATAAGACCACTATTACAAGATCTTGAGAAACAGAAAAAACGGAGAAGGACACATACTTTTGTGGTTACAAAGTGGGGAGGGAGGGAGGGAGGGAGAGGGTTTTTTAATGATCAATCAGTAGATAAGAACTGCTTTGGGTGAAGGGAAAGACAACACACAATACAAGGAAGGTCAGCCTAATTGGACTGGACTAAAAGCAAAGAGGTTTCCGGGATAAAATGAAAGCTTCAAAGGTCAGTGGAGCAGGGGCTGGGGTCTGGGGAACTTGGTTTGAGGAGACTTCTAAGTCAATGGGCAAAATAATTCTATTATGAAAACATTCTGCATCCCACTTGGAATTGTGGCGCCTGGGTTCCTAAATGCCAAGAAGCGGCCATCTAAGATAAATCAATTGGTCTCAACCCACCTGGAGCAAAGGCAAAGGAAGAACACCAAGACCACACGACAACTAAGAACCCAAGAGACAGAAAGGGCCACATGAACCAGAGACCTACATTATCCTGAGACCAGAAGAACTAGTTGGTGCCCGGCCACATCGATGTCTGCCCTGCTAGGGAGCACAACAGACAACTCCTGAGGGAGCAGGAGGCCAATGGGATACAGACCCCAAATTCTCATAAAAAGACCATACCTAATGATATGACTGCTACTAGAGGAATCCCGGAGGCAATGCTCCCCAGACCTTCTGTTGGCACAGGACAGGAACCATCCCCGAAGACAACTCATCAGGCGTGAAAAGGACTGGTCAGTGGGGGGGGAGAGAGATGCTGATGAAGAGTGAGCTAATTAAATCAGGTGGACACTGGAGAGTGTGTTGGCAACTCTTGACTGGAGGGGGGATGGGAAGATAGAGAGAGAGGGAAGATGGCAAAATTGTCACGAAATGAGAGACTGAAAGGGTTGACTCAATAGGGGGAGAGCAAGTGGGAGAAGGGAGTAAGATGTATGTAAACCTACATGTGACAGACTGATTGGAATGGTAAATGTTCACTTGAAGCTTAATAAAAATTAATTAAAAAAAAAAGAAAAAAAAATTGACTTTATGGCATCTCAAGACAGATGATTGTTGGCTTTGATAGTAGAAGAACTTTACCTCTCTTCAGAGTTTTAAATCATTGATCACCATGTGCTTGGGGACAATGCTGTGACTTCATACATTAAATTAAAAAAAAAGACTAAAACTACAAAATAAATGAGTACTGACTGTTTAGGAAAAGCAGGATATATAGGTACATGTTCGTGTTAGTTACTGTCAAGTCAGATCTGAATCATGGTGACCCTATGTATGCAGAGTAGACCTGCTCTCTTGCTTTTTCGAGGCTGTGATCTTTTGGAAGCATATTGTCAGGCCTGTCTTCGGGGTGCCTCTGGGTAGGTTTGAGCCACCAACCTTTCGGCTACTAGTCAAGTGCCTACCTATCTGTGCCACCCAGGGAACAGTGACCAATTCATCCTTTGAATTCCATTTACTCTATTCAAACTATGCTAAGTTATCATTGCAACTTCTGGAAGCTCTAACTTAATTATGACATATTACAATATCTTTTATGGTAGTATTGAAAACATTTTTTGGTTAATATTACTGATATGTAGAATTTTTAGTTTTCATCTGAAAAGCATTTTTACATAACTTATCACTGCCACAAACACAAATATTATATAATTTACAAACTGGAAACTTTACATATTTTATACTGCATGACTTCTATGGCACTTGTCATACTCGAAATTTTTTTTTTTAAAGAATTCCTTCTTTTTTAAACTTCCAGTTTTGGTCCTTTTTGTACTCTTATTATTGTCTGTGTTTCTAATCTTTTTATGTTCTCTGATTATCTTCTTCCTTCAGTACCAGTGGTTCTTGACCATACGCTATCTCCTGAAATGATTGAATGTCAACCAATTGTTCTGGAACAGTGACTCTTTGTATTCCTTCCATCTTCTTTTGATGCTTTCCCTGTAGGCATATGGATGTTATTTTATCACTGACTTAGTTTTAGTTGTACTTCAGGAGAGATCTTGAAATATTCTTTTTGATGGTAAATGTAACACAATTCCTTTTCAATTTGTCATTCCTGGAATAGTTGACCAGATGATTATTGAATTCAAAATGGCCAATACCAGTCCATTTCAGCTCACTAATGCCTAAGATATTGATCTTCAAGGACTTCATTTCATTTTTGACAACTTTCAACTGCTACTTTTATCTGTCAATAAAATTACCATCAACACATTTCCTGACTAGTAAGTTCAGGGTCTTCTGAATTTCTCCATCTTTTTTTTGTTCTTTTTAACTTTTTTTTTTTTTAATTTTGAAGATATCACAACTTATTTTCTTCACATTCAGTTTATCGCCAAATCATATTGATTTTATATTGGAGATATTCCTTGAATATATATATATTTTTAAATATCCATTCCATTCTGACTTCCTCTTTTCAAGCCTTCATTCCCTCATTCACTCCTTATTGTATTCCTTTTTACCCATTTATTTATTCTGCATATCATTATAGAGTACCTATTATGTGCCAATCACTGTGCCAGGGGTCTACTTAAGGTAGAAGTCAGGGAAGCCCTCTCAGATGGTATCTTAGTTATCTAGTGCTGCCGTAATACAAATACCACAAATGAGTTGCTTTAAAGAACAGAGTTTATTTTCTCACAGTACTGAAGACTAAAAGTCCAAATCAGGGTCTTGGCTGTTTCTATTCCTTCCTTGTAGGTAATCCTGGGTGTTTCTTGGTTTCTTAGCTAGTAGATGATCCTCACATGGAGTCTGTTTTCCGTATTATGCATGCCTCTGTATTTGTTTGAACCCACCAAGCACTCCTTGGAAACCCTATGGGGCAGTTCTACTCTGTCCTATAAGGTTGCTGTGAGTTGGAATCATCTTGAGAGCAACGGGTTTGGTTTCGGTTTGGTATTTATTCTCCTCTTTTTATAACTCAAGAGTGATAAGATTTAGAACACACCCTAGGTGGGTATGACCTAATTTCATAAAAGAATAGCCCTGTTTCCAAACGGGATTACATATACTAGTATGGGGATTAGGATTTCAACACAAATTTTGGAGAGACACAATTTAATCCATTACAGATGGTGACATTTAAATTGGTCATAAGGGAAAATGAGCAGGACTCAAAATATCCTCACGGCCCCTCTACCTTCCAGTGCTACTTCCCATCATCCATCCTCTGTGGTGACTTCAGATTATCCTTTTAAAACACAGGTCTTGAAATGCAAATATTGCTGAAGTGCTAAAAATTATTCAATGACTCTAATTACTTGTGGTGTAAAATCCAAATTCCCTCATGTATCATCAAAGAACTTTGCCTTCTTTGCCAGCGGGTGTCTTTTCTATGCTTTCCTATACTGCAGAGGGCCAAAATATTTTTATTTCTCCAGCAAAATCAGAACAAACCAGAAATAAAAATTAGAAAGTATTATATGCTATTTATTGTTGCTTTTTTTTTTTTTTTGCAATGTGCCTGAAATGCCCACTTTCCTTTTTTGTCTGCCTACCCAATCCTTCAAGGCACATCTCAAATACCTCCTCAATGAAGTTCTTCTGGGAGAACTAGATTCTTGTCTATGCTCCCACATTTTTTTTTAGCCTCTAGAAAATACCTCTATTATAGCCCCATCACATTAAAATTCAATAATTTTTTACATGTTTGTTTACCCAACTAGATTGAGCTTATCCAAGGCAAGTAGTGAGATATTTGTTTCTGCTATTTCCAGCACCTGGCTCAATGCCAGGCATCTTAAGTACTCAATACAAATCTGATGAGTGGATAGATAGATGGATGGGGAGATGAATGGCAAAAATTTGCCTCTTTTAAAAATAATTGCTTTGAATATCCCATTAGTCTTGCTCTCATTTTAGTACCAGTGGTTAAAAGTGGTTTCAATGACATGACTTTTCTGACCCTGGAAATAAATTTTTATATTTTACAACTTCAGTCCAAAGCGCTAAACAAAACAAAACAATACTTTCAGGCTGTGCGTTAGATTCTTTTACATTTCTAAGATTTGAAGAGCGAAGGGAGAGCTTAATGGAAATTCAAAGTGTGTTTGAAGGACATCACAGTACTTACTTGTAAATAAGAACATTCTGTTTATCTTCTAGCTTACTAAGGGGGAAAAAAACTCAACAGCAACACTGGGGGAAAAGTAGATCCTGCATTTTAAGTCACAACAAACAAAATTAATAAACAGCAAACCACAGAGACCTGTCAGCTGAAAGGAAGACATGGTTTCCATTTTATGAACAATTCACTAGTGCATCAATAGTTGGTCTGACAAGGAAAAGAAAGTGAACAATATTTTTTAAGAAATATTTATTTTGTTGAGTAAATTTTGGGCAAAATATTGTGTGAGCTGTACTGATCAGGACTAAGGACTAAGGGCCATGCAGATATGAGGAGACCGTATCTCCAACATGAAATAAATAATTTTTCGTTGGAACCTATTTCCTTTGAAATTTGAAAATTATTCCACTGTTTTAACACTAACACCCTTCCTACAATAGAATATTTTATAGATGTCAGAAAAGATTCTTCTCTTTCTGATGATGAAAAAAGCCAGGTACTGTGATAGGAATGGTAAGGCACATGTAACTGTCTTAGTAACATAATTTTTGCTATATAAGAAAACAAGTCCTGAAACTGAAAACGGGTGGAGAAGCCAACTGATGTGACTACCCACTCAATTTTTTTTTAATTTTATTGTGCTTTCGGTGAAAGTTCACAGTACAAATTAGTTTCTTAGTCAAAAATTTATGCACAATTATATTTGTGACATTGGTTGCAATCCTACAATGTGTCAATATGCTTCCTCTTTCCCTTTCCACCCAGAGTTCCCAGAGTCTATTTGTTCAGTTTTCCTGCCTTCTCATCCTTGCTTTTGGTCTTGTATACGTGATTGAACTAGGAAGCACATTCCTCGCCTATGTTATTGTTTGTTTTATACACCTATCTAAACTTTGGTTGAAAGGTGGACTTCAGGAGTGGCATTGGTTCTGAGTTAGCAGGGTTTCTGGGGGCCATAGTCCCGGGGGTTCCTCCAGTCTCTATCAGACTAGTAAGTCTGGTCTTTTTTTGTGAATTTGAATTTTATTCTGCATTTTTCTCCCACTCTGTCCAGGACCCTCTATTGTGATCCCTGCCAGAGTGGTCGGTGGTGATAGTCGAGCACCATTTAGTTCTTCTGGGTTCAGGCTCTGGTTCATGTGGCCCTTTAGTCCTTTAGACTAATTTTTTCCTTATGTCTTGGTTTTCTTTATTCTCCTTTGCTGCAGATGGAATGGAATCAATAGATGTATCTTAGACAGCCACTCACAAGCTTTTAAAATCCGGGATGCTACTCACCAAAGTAGGATGTAGAAATCTTAATTAACTACGTTATGTCAATTGACCTTCATGCCCCCTGAGGCCATCATGGTCCCCAGACCTCAGTCCCAGGAACTCGGTCCCTTAAGGAGTTTGGATGTGTCTAGGATGTTCTTACCCACTCAATTTTTAAAGAATCCTTTTGATTTTATTACAGAGGTGATCAAATTAAATATTTAATATAATGGGATCCTTGTCACCATAATATGGGTTTTCCCTAAAGCAAAACCTCAGATTCAAATTTAGGCATAGATAGTTTATTTGGGAGTTGATCCTAGAAAACTGAATTGAAAGAGTGGGAAGAGTGACAAAGTGATGGAGGAAAAGCCAATTAAAATGGGTTATTGTGCTGTTTATTGCTTCGTACATCTCTCTCATTCCTTCTGGGGATCCTTTCTGAAACCATGGAGAACACACCTCAGAATTGTCCCTCTAACAATAGGAGGTTGGGTCATTAAACCATTGATGCCTATCTCTCCCTTACTGAATGCAGCTCCTGGAGATGTACATCTACTGCGTTTGTGGACTGTGCCTTTAGAGCCAGATGCCCTATGCAGTCTGACTCCGAAGCCAGCGCTTGCAATAACTTTAGTAAGTGGCAATGTCAGGATTCAAGTCGGAGTGTGATTTAAGCCTGGATCTCTCTGATTCCAAAACCTAGGCTTTAATGGTTGGTTATTCAACATCAAATTGCATCAAATCACTATTTCAATCCTCCTCTGTTTGTTCAGCAGCCTGATTTTTCAAAGTGCAAATAAGATCACATTGTATCTTGCCATCTGTCTAGTTAAAATCCTTCAATTGTTCCCCATTGCTTCAAGAATCCAGCTCAAGCTCCATTTATGTAGTCCTTTTTTACCTGCTGACTTCCCATTCTGCAAATCTTTGAATGTCACACTCCAGTCATAATGAATGTCTTGCAATTACTCGTTTTATACTTTCTTGCTTTCAGCTTCCCTGGGCTAGGGTGATGGTAGATGGGACAGCTCATAATTGTAGGTTAGAAGGAAACAAGATAATCTGAGCACAGGAGCAAGCACTGCGACGCTAGAGGATTATTTAAATAATATGGATTTTTTTCTTTTAACTGTAGTGTTTCCAGACCAAACATTCTGAGCCTCTAACTTTTGCTTTTTTATGCAACCACTACTAATCATATTTCAGTTTTTCAGTACACTAAAATTCAAAACTGAGAGTATAATTAGGTCTATCTGAATAATCAAAAATTAAAGTAAAATAGCCCCCAGTAAGAACACCACAGGCAAGGTTATAATTTATCTCTGTATTTCCTGGTATTACCATTGATGCGATGTTTCTCTTTTAAATATTATACCTAACCACCCCTCCACCTTTTTTTGAATATCACTGAGTTATGTATCCCCAGGTACTATAAGGAGGCATGATATTTTCCTTCCTACTACTCATTCTCTCGGAACAAAGAATACTTTATGAATTTATTTTGTCAACATCTGTCACTCCTTCTAAATCAGTGCTTTCTTAGAACTCACCTTACCCAAGGGGTTATATAACTTTTAAGTGCTCCTTTGAAGAAAAACTGATAAGTCACATCTGTCTTTTTGCGTTGCTTCTTACTGCCAGTATCTTTTATTTTCAAAGTTTTTTTTCATTTCAATAGTTTAATTTACCTAATTAGATTTAATTTTATTCAGACAATTTTGAGGAATATTAGAATGTTTATCCTACCTTTATTCAATGGCTCCCTGCAGGCAGTTTTTAAGTATTAGAAATAGTTCCATTGATACCATTGTAAGCTTTTCATGAATTAATTCCCATATCATTATTGTTCATAATAACTATAAAGCTTGAGATTGGTCAGTTTTTGTTCAAATATTTTCTCTTTTAATTTGTTCTTGGTTTATCTTGGAAACAAAAATGCACATAATAAAGTTGGCATGAAAAATTGCATGTGGTTAAACACATGTTGGAGGAGGGGGGAAACTAGATCCAATGAGTAAAAGTTACAACTAGAATGAGTTGAATTCACTATCAAAATTAACTCTGTGTGGTTACAGCTGTCAAAATGTTAAATGCTAATTGATTCAGCATCCTTAGGGATATTTAAGAAGACTTTTAATGACCTCTTGCCTGAAATGCAGTACAGAAAATGTATGCACATGCAATATAAGCAGAGTTGACATAAATAATTTAGGTTTTTTTTTTTTACTGTAAATATGTAAATGCATTCATGCTTATATATCTACTTGTATGTATGCACATCACGATAAATGGAGAAAAGGTCGAAGTTGTCAAGAGTTTTGTTTTACTTGGATCCACAATCAATGCCCATGGGAGCAGTGGTCGGGAAATCAAAAGGCGTGTTGCATTGGACAAATCTGCTGCAAAAGACCTCTTTAAAGTGATGAAAAGCAAAAATGTCACTTTGAGGACTAAGGTGCACCTGACCCAAGCCATGATATTTTCAATTGTCTCATGTGCATGTGAAAGCTGAATTTTGAATAAAGAAGAAATTCCTGCCTTTGAATTATGGTGTTGGTGAAGAATATTGACTATACCATGGACTGTGAGAAGAGCAAACAAGTCTGTCTTAGAAGAAGTACAGCCAGAGTACTACCTGGAAGCAGGGATGGCTAGACTTTGTCTCCCATACTTTGGACAAGTTATCAGAAGGGACTAGTCCCTAGAGAAGAACATTATGCTTGGTAAGGTAGAGGGTCATCAAAAAAGAGGAAGACCCTCAATGAGGTGGATTTTTGACTCGGCAGCTGCAACAGTGGGCTCAAACATAACAAGTACTGTGAGGATGGTGCCAGACCAGGCAATGTTTCAGTCTGTTGTATGACTTGGCTTGATGACATTTAACAAAAACACGTATACACATATGTATATAACATGAAATGCTGAGTCAAAAGAGAAACTATGGAATTCTAATTAAAGAAGGAAGCCTCAAGTGTTTGGGAGGTGCCTCTGGTCATTACAGAGAAATCCATGGACACAGAGGGCAACCACCATACAACCACTAACAGAAGGTAGCCACTGCTGAGAAGGAATTGATGACTCATGAGGCGGGAAAGAGTAAGCCAGAAAGGCAACAGCCTCATTACTATTTGTGGATTCCTAGAATGTGGGAAGTGACGATATGGTGGCCCAAATTCTTAGAAGGCAAGAACAGAGATACGGTTGTTAACTGGTACCTAACAACAGGTTCTTTCTGATTGCTTCTACAACTTGATGTATGCTGAATGTGATACTTAGATTGCGATGGAAATGGATTATTTAACTTAGGGAAGGTTCTTTCTGAACAGTTTTGGGAAAGGATGAAAGTTAGTACTTGTAATGGAGTCCTTAGAAAACTGGGAGATCAGACAACAATAACAGATGCCTGCGTAATGATGTTAATAGGAAATGCCTGAAATGAGCTGGATTTGTACTTTAAATCTGTCACAAGGGAAGTGAGATACTGGACTAGTGATACAATTCAACATCACCCACAAAAGAAAAGGACAAAGTATTGGTGTTTTTGAGATAACTGTGTGTCTGTGGATGGAAAGCTGGGAGGTATGATAGCTTCAGAATGAGTAAATTTTTATTATTTTTATGTGTGGATACTAGTATCAAAGACAGAACTCTTGAATTATCTGAGGATAAAATGGAAAGCCTTCCTGAAGTACAGAGATGATTCTGATTTAACCCATCAGTAGTCTGTAACAGGATCCTGCCTTCAGAAGTTTCATATGCAATTGGCATTTAGTGTGCTGATAAAGTGTACCAACTTATTTTAAAAATATGCACTTTAGTAATAACTACATTTCCTGATGACTTTACCATGCTACAATTTTGGGACCAACATTACCAATAACATTAGTAATTCCCAAGGTTAATTGAAACAATATTTATTTGACTTTTTCTGTTTCTACCTCCCCCTGTTGATGGTTGGTTGATAGGATGAATAATTTGTGCTAGAATAAAAGAAATGAAAGGGTTAAATCAAGTCGATAAGGGAAAAATATCAAATTCCAGCATGAAGAATACGCAGATTGAATAAGTGACAAAATAACTAAATCTAAAAACAGCAACAACTGAATAAGTTAATCTTTTTGGTTCAATTGGAGCAACACGGTTGACCTCTGTGCTAGATTCACAATGGTAAAACTTACATGGATGCTGAGACTCTTGCATTCATAGGCAATCTTTCTCTTCATTCTCAGAAGTGATTACTGGTATATAATTACACATATTAAAAAGATCTATGCTAAGAAGCATTGATTATGAGAAATAGCTGGCCCTATTGTTTTCGGTAATACTGGTACATGATTACTTTTGCACTAGGAATGAGGGAGGGTGATGAGAAGAGCTCTGTGCATTTTCTGTGTAGAGTAGCAACCTGGGTTGCTCCTTACAACCTAAAAACTTGGTCAGAACCAAGTGTCAAATAATGCTGAACTGATAACCTTTTACAATGTTTTATCTCTGTCACACCGGTGACCTTGAAATTTCACTACCAGCTGAGAGTGGTTATAATTTTAATGCTGCCACTTTTCTAATCCAGGCACTCAACATTTGTTACCTTGACCTACCCAATCTGTTCTTTGCTCAAAGATCTAAAGAAAATATGAAAACTAAAAGAAGTAAGAAAATTTTATCATGATTAACCCCACTCTCAAAAAAAAAAAAAAAAAAAACCCCTGTATCAATCAAGAACTAAAATTCTAGACCAACCAAGCTAGTGGTATTGGAGTAGGGGAAATGGTTTGAGCTGGATGGATCATAAACAGCCAAGTGAGAACAAGCTAAGGCACTGAAGTTTAAATTTGATAGATAATGGTGTGTGTGTACATACGTGTATGTGTGTATTACATTGCTTTTGATTCCTGCGTCATTTTCTACTTTATACACTTACCATTCTTAACTTTTTTATTTCTCAAGTGATGATCACCTTGATTGCTTCATCTTCCATTTACCCCAACGCAGAGATGAACAGCCTCATACATATACCCAAATGGGTTTATGTGACAGTTTCTTTGACTCAAATACTCAGAAGGGAGATTACTGAGTAATTAGGAGCACGCGTACATAATTTCCCCTAAATGTTGCATAGTGTTATTCAAAATGGCTTACCAGGTGTTGTGGATTGAATTGTGTTATGGATTGAACTGTGTCCCCCAAAAATATATGTTGTAAATTCTAACCCCATATCTGTGGATGTAATCCCATTTTGGAATATGGTTTTAATAAAATGCAGCTGTATCAGCATAGAGTATATTTTAAGCCAATCACTTTTGAGATATAAAAGAGCAAATTAGGCAAAGAAACAAGCAAGTACAAATGGTGGGGGAAGATACATGCCACATGGATCTCTAAGGAATGTCCAGGAGAACACCAGAGCAAGGGAGATGAGTTTTCGGCCAGAATTGACAGAGCCTTCCTCTAGAGCTGGCTACAGTAAATACTGGTCCAATGAACATTGGTGTACAGGTATCTGTTTGAGTCTCTGCTTTGAAGTCTTCTGCGTATATACATAGAAGTATAATTTCTGGGTCATATGGAAACCCTGGTGGCATAGTGGTTAAGTGCTACGGCTGTTAACCATAAGGGTCAGCAGTTCAAATCCACCAGGCGCTCCTTGGAAACTCTATGGGGAAGTTCTACTCTGTCCTATAGGGTTGCTATGTGTCTAATCCACTCCAGGCACTGGGTTTATGGTAGTTCTATTTTTAGTTTTTTGAGGACCTGCCATATTGTTTTCCACAATGCTACGCCATTTTGCATTCCCACCAGCAATGGATTACCAAAAAAAAAAAAAAAACAAACCCACCGCCTTTGAGTTGATTCCGACGCATAGTGACCCTATAGGACAGAGTAGAACTGCCCAATAGTTTCCAAGGAGCGCCTAGCATATTCAAATTGCGGACCTCTTGGTTAGCAGCCTAGCGCTTAGCCAATACGCCACCAGGGTTTCCAGCAATGGATTAGGGTTTCAATATCACCATATCTTTGCCAACTTTTTTTTTTTTTTTTATCTCGGCCATCCTAATGGGAGTGAAATGGTATCTTATTGTGGTTTCGATTTGAATCTCTCTAATGGCTAAAGATATTGAACATCTTTTTAGCTGTTTGATGGCCATTGGAATGTCCTCTTTGGTGAAAAGTTTATTCAAGTCCTTTGTCTATTGTTTTTGGGTTGTCTTTTTTGTTAAGTTGTTAAAGTTATATATATATATATTTTATCAGATACATAGTTTCCAAAGATATTCTCCCAGTCGGGAGCTTATCTTTTCACTTTTTTGGTAAAGCCTTTTGATGAAGAAAAGTTTTAAATTTTTATGAGGTCCCATTTATTTATTTTGCCTTTTGCTATTCGTGCTTTAATTATTATATTAGATAATCTGGAGTTGAAAGCTAGGCCCAACAGCATTGCCCCTGCATTTTCTTCTCAGAATTTTATGGTTTTAGTTTTCACATTTAGGTCTTCAATCTATTTTGATTTTGTTTTTGTGTATGGTGTGAGGTATGGATCCTGTTTCATTTTTCTGCATATTGAAATCCAATTTTCCCAGCACCGTTTATTGAAGAGACTTGTCTTTCCCCATCTGATAAATTTACCACCTTTGTAAAAAATCAGTTGACCATAGATGTGTGGGTTCATTTCTGTACTCTCAATTCTTTCCATTGGCCTATCTGTCTGTCATTATACCAGTACCAGGCTGTTTTGATTACTGTAGCTGTATATATACATATATATATATATGTATGTATGTATATGTATTTAGAGTTGGAATATGGTTTAATTTTTTTGAACATTTTATTGTGGTTCGAGTGACTGTTTACAGGGGAAATTACTTTTCCATTCAACAGTTCACATTTTGTTTCATATTAGTTGCAGTCCCCTCAATGTGATAGCGCTCTATCCAGTTCCTCCCTGAGTTCCTTGTTTCCATTCTTTCATCTTTCCAGCCCCCTCCTGCTTTATGAAATTTGTTTTGGGGCAAATGCTGCCCTTTTAGTCTCATACGGTTGATTGCTCTGAGGTACATGTTCTTCACGGGTGTTATTGTTCACTTTATAAGTCCGTCTACTGTTTGGTTGAAAGGTAATCTCTGGGAGGAGGTTCAGTTCCAGGTTTGAAGGGTGTCTAAGGGCCATAGTCTGAAGAGTTCCACCAGTCCCAATTAGACCGGTAAGTCTGGTCTTTTTTAATGAATTTGAATTTTGTTCTACATTTTGCTCCCACTCTGACCAGGACCTTCTTCTATTGTGATTCCGTTCAGAGTGGTCTGTAGTAGTAGCTAGGCACCGTTTAGTTCTTCTGATCTCAGATTAGTGGAGGTTGTGGTTCATGTGGTCCTTTGAACTAATTATTTTCCTGAGACTCTGGTTTTTATTCACTTTTCTTTGCTCTGGACTGGAAGACACTAATAGTTGTATCTTAGATGGCTGCTCACAAGTTTTTAAGACCCCAGTTGCTACCCACCAAAGTAGGATGTAGAATATTGTCTTTATGGACTATGTTATGCCAATTGACTTAGATGTCTCCCTAGACTATGGCCCTAACCCCTCAAGCTCTGTGACCCAGTCCATTGAGGTGTTTAGTTATGGCTAAGAAGTTTTCATAACTGTGCCCCTGTGCGCACTACTATATACATGGATATATTTGCAGCACATACAAATGAGTATGTAGAAATATCCTCTGCCAAACTTGTGTATGCTTATGGGTGTAATCCCATACACCATCCCACACCTGTTCAGCTTATATATTTACCTATGTATCTAGTTATAAATTATTGTTTGTTATTACTGTTATTGCAGAATTGTGTATGTAATAGTATTTACCTTTGTTGCCTTTTACTCTTGCATCTCTCAGTGTCTTCCTTTGTACTGGTCATATCGTGCTGACTTCCCCCATATTGTGTATATCTTTCCCTTCACCCAAGTTAATATGTGTCTACTTGCTAATTAACGAGTGTCCTTCCCTCCCTCTTCCATCCCTGGTAACCGTTAAAGAAATTTTCTGTCTGTGTGTGAACATTGTCTTGATGTTTTATAATAGTGGTCTCATACACTATTTGACCTTTTGTGATTGACTTACTTCACTCAGCATAATGTTCTCCAGTTTCATGGATTCGTTATTCTTTAACACGTAATATTCCATTGTACATGTACCACATTTTGTTTATCCATTCATTGATGGACAAATAGGTTGTTTCCGTCTTTTGCTATTGTGAATTATGCTGTGATGAACATGGTTGTGCATATATCTATTCGTGTCATGGCTCTTGTTTCTCTAGGCTATATACCCAGTAGTGGGATTGCTGGATCATATGGTATTTCTATTTCTAACTTTTTAAGGAAGCACCATACCGTTTTCCACAGTGGTCCATGTTTTACATTCATTCCCATTAGCAGTATAAGACAGTTCCAGTCTCCTCACACCCTTGTTGACATTTGTTGTTTCTGTTTTTTGATCATTGCCATTATTGCTGGGGTGAGGTGATTTTTTTCGTTTGTTTATTTTGATTTGCATTTCTCTAATGAATGATCTTGAACATCTCTTCATGTATTTGTTGGCTGCCTGAATGTCTTCTTTGGTGAAGTGTCCATTAATGTCCTTTACCCATTTTTTAAGTTGATTGTCTTTTTGTTGTTGAGGTGTTGAAGTTTTCTATAAATTTTAGAGATTAGTCCCTTGTTAGATACGTCATTGCCAAATTTTTTATTCTGCAATCTGTAGGTCTCTTTTTACTTTTTTGGAGAAGTATTTTCATGAGCATAAGAGTTTATTTTTAAGGGGTCCTAGTTATCTGGTTTATATTCTGCTTTTTGTGCATTTTTAGTTATGTTTGGTAGACTGTTTATGCCATAAATAGGTTTGCCCCTATTTTTCTTCCATGACCTTTATAGCTTTAGATTTTACATTTAGGTTTTTGATCCATCTTGAGTTAGTTTTTTTGTATGGTGTGAGGTATGGATCCAGTTTCATTTTTCTGGAAATGGATATCCAGTTTTTCCAACACAACTTGTTAAAGAGGCTATCTCTTCCCCCATTTAAAGAATTTCAGTCTTTTGTTGAAGATCAGCTGTCAATAGGTGAATGGATTTACTCCTCATTTGGGTTCTCAGTTCTGTTCCATTGGTCTATATGTCTGACGTTGTACCAGTACCAGACTGTTTTGACTACCGTGTTCTAAGATCAGGAAGTGTGAGGCCTCCTACTTCTTCAATAGTGCTTTCAGTAGTATTGCCTCTTCAGCAGTGCTTTCCTTATCCAGGGCCTCTTTCCTTTCCGTATAGTGTTGATGATTAGTTTTTCCATCTTGTTAAAGAATGTTGATTTAACCTGGATTGGGATTGCCTTAGATCTATGGATCACTTTGGGTAGTATTGACATTTTCACAATGCTGAGTCTTCCTATCCATGAGCATGGTATGTTTTTCCAGTTATGCAAGTCTCTTTTGGTTTCTTGCTATAGTGGTTTTTTAGTTTTCTTTGTATAAGTCTTTTACATCCCTGGTTAGGATTATTCCCAAGTATTTTATCTTTTGGAAGGGCTATTGTAAATGATATTGTTTTCCTGATTTCCTTTTCAGAGTTCTGTTTTAAGTGTAGAGAAATTCAACTGATTTTTGTATGTTGATCCTGTACCCTGCCACTTTGATGAATTTTTCTATTAGTTCCAATAGCTTTCTTGTGGAATATCTGGAGTTTTCTATGTGTAGGTTCATATCATCTGCAAATAGAGTTGTACTTCGTCCTTACCAATTTAGATGCCCTTTATTTCCCTTTCTTGCCTTATTGCTCTGGCAGGACTTCGTGTACGATGTTGAATAAGAGTAGGGATAAAGGGCATCCTAGTCTGGTTCGTTTTCCCAAGGGGAATGTTTTCAGTCTCTTTCCATTGAGAATAATGTTGGCTGTTGGTTTTGTATATATGCTTCTAATTAGGGAAACCCTGGTGGCACAGTGGTTAAGAGCTACGGCTACTAACCAAAAAGGTTGGCTGTTCAAATCCATCAGCCACTCCTTGGAAACCCTATGGGACAGTTCCGCTTTGTGCTATAGGGTCGCTATGAGTTGGAATCGACTCAGTGGCAGTGGGTTTTTTTTTTTTTTTTGGTTTTTCCTTTAATTATGTTGAGGAATTTCCCTTCTGTTCCTATTTTGCTGAGAGTTCTTATCAGGAATGGGTGTTGGATTTTATCTAATGCCTTTTCAGTATCAATTGATATGGTTATGTAGTACTTTTCATTTGTTTTATTTACGTGGTGGATTACGCTAATTAATTTTCTAATGTTGAACTATCCTTGAATAATATGAATCCCACTTGGTCACGATGTATTATTTTTTTGATAAGTTATTGGATTCTGTTGGCTAGGATTTTGTTGAGAATTTTCACATCTGTATTCATGAGGGATATCGGCGTGTAAGTTTCTTTTTTTTGTGGTGTTTTTGCCTGTCTTAGATATCAGGGTTATGCTGGCTTCATAGAATGAATTTGGAGTGTTCCATCCTTTCTATATTTTGGAATAGTTTGAGTAGAATTGGTGTGTGAACTCTTTTCTGAATGTTTTGTGGTATTCTCCAGTGAGCTGTCTGGGCCATGGCTTTTTGGTGGTGGGGGGGTAGGAGGAGTTTCTTATGACCTCTTCGATTTCTGTTTTTGTTCAAATTTCTACCTCAGTTTGTGTTAGTTTACGTAGGTTGAATGTTTCTGCAAATTTGCTCATTTTTCCTAGGTTTTCAAATTTGTTGGAGTACCGTTCATAGTATTGTTATGATCTTTTTTATTTCAGCTTGTTCAGTTGTAACATCACCCATCTCATTTCTTGTTTGTATTACTTGCACCTTCTCCTTTTCCTTTGTAAATTTGGCCAGTAGTTTGTCAATTTTACCAATCCCTTCAAAAAGACAACTTCTAGTCTTGTTGAATCTTTCTGTTGTTTTTCTGTTTCATTGATTTCTGCTCAAATCTTTATGATTTCCTTTCTTCTGGTGGTTGTGGGATTTTTTTTTTTTTTTTTTTTTTTTTTGCTGCTCTTTTTCTATTTGTTGGAGTCAAAGGGTTAAGGTGTTGATCTTGGCTCTTCCTTCTTTTTTGGTACGTGTGTTCATTGCTATAAATTGGCCTCTGAGCATTGCTTTCACTGCATTCCATTGGTTTTGATATGTTGTCTTTTCATTCTCATTTGATTCTAGGAATTTTTTAAGTTTCATTTTCTATTTCTTCTGTTACCAAGTGGTTTTTAAGCAGGCTGTTATTCAGTTTCCATGCATTTGATATTTTTCCTTGTTCTTCCTGTTATTGATTTCTAATTTTATAGTGTTGTGACAAGAGAAGATACTTTGAATTATTTTGATGTTTTTGAATTTATTGAGGCTTGGCCTAATGTAGATCTATTTTGGAGAATGATCCATGTGTGCTGGAAAAGATTGTATAATGTGCTGTTGTGAGGTGGAGTGTTCTGTATATGTCTATGAGGTCAAGTTGGTTGATTGTGTTGATTACATCTTCTGTGTCTTTGTTGATTTTCTTACTAGTTGTTCAGCCCTTCATTGAAAGTGATGTGTTAGAGAATCCTACTATTATTGTGGAGTTTTTTATTTCGCTTTTCAACACAGTTAAGGTCTGTTTTATGCATTTTGGAGCACTTTCATTGGGTGCATAGATATTTATTATGGTTATAACCTCTTCTTGGATTGACCCTTTAATTGTTATATAACGCCCTTGTCTTGTATGACTGATTTTGCCTTAAATCTATTTTATCAGAGATTAATATTGCCACTCCTGCTCTTTTTTGATTGCTGTTTGCTTGATAAATATATATATTTTTTATCCTTTGATTTTTAGCTTATTTTTATCTTTGTGTCTAAGGTGTCTCTTGTAGACAACGTATTGATAGATTATGTTTTCTTATCCATGTCACTGTCTTTTGACTGGTGCATTTAACCCATTCACATTCAGTGTAGCTATCATTAGTTATGAATTTACTGCTGTCATTTCGTTGTGCTTTTTTTTTTTGTGATGTTGATAATTTCTTTATTCTGTATACTTTTCTGCACCGAGTTCTTTTGGTTTATTGATATCATTTCCTTCATTGCTGTTGATATTTTGTTCACTGAGTCTTTATGACTTTCTCCTTTTTTATTTTAGTAAGAAGGCTTATTAGTTTTCTTTGTGGTTACCCTGAAATTTACTTTTATCTTCCTAAATTTAAAACACTCTGTTATATCTTAATATCACCTGGACGTCCTCTCTAAATGGAAGTTCTGTAACTATATCATTTATTCCCCCTTTATATTTTGATGTTATTTTCATTTACAGAGTGGTGTCTCCCATTCTCTGTTTTCAGTCTTGTAGCTTTAATTTGGAAAATTGTTTCTATGGGTTGGTATCCAGGTGACATTGTCATGTGTCTTAATCTCAGGTTGTTGTCTAATGTTGTTGGTTCTCTGTCCAAAGGACTCCTTTGAGTATTTCCTTTAAGGTCGGTTTGGTTTTTACAAATTCCGTTAATTTCTGTTTATCTGGAAATGTCCTAATTTCACCATCATATTTGAGAGACAATTGTGATGAATATATTTCTTGGTTCGCAATTTTTTTCTTTCAGGGTTTTATATATGTCATTCTATTGCCTTCTTGCCTGCATGCTTTCTGCTGAGGAATCAGAGCTTAGTCTTACTGGTTCCCTTTGTAGGTATCATTTCATTTTTCCCAAGCTGCTCTCAGAATTCCTTCTTTTTCTTTGGTTTTGGAAAATTTGATTATGATATATCTTCATGATTTTTTATGGGAGCCTATCCTATATGGGATTTGTTGGGCTTCTTGGATGGATGTTTTCTCATCTTTCATAAAACTATAGAAGTTTTCTGCCAGCAAATCTTGAAAAAATTTTCCCTGTGCTTTCTTTTTTTTTTTTTTTGGTCTCTTCCTGTTCTGGCATTCCAATCACATGTAAAGTATTCTTCTTGATATTGTCCCACAATATCTTCATTCTTTTATCTGATTATTCGTCTAACAGATTGGTAACTAGAGATTTGTCCTCAATTTCGCTGATTCTGTCTTCCATTGATTCAGTTCTACTCTTTTGCCCTTCCAATGCATTATCTATTTCTGAAAGTATAGTCTTAAACTTCTGGATTTCTAGTTGCTGTTTTTGTATGGTTTCTAATAGCCTATTTTGTGATTTTGTTTTTGTTTTGTTTTCCTGAATTTTTCTAGAGTTTTGTCTGAGTTTTCCTTTGTTTTGTCTGTGTTCTCCTTCATCTCTTTCTTGATCTTGTGCGAGAACGTGGTTGCTGCTAGTCACCAGGTGGTGGGAGGGAGTGGGTGATGAGTGGGAAGTGTGAGGACATGTGGCTGCCATCACTTGCCAGGTGGCAGGGGTGGGTGACAGGCTTGCTACTGGGCAACTGTGCAATCACCACAGCTCTGCTGGTTGAGAATGGCTGGCACCCTGCCAGGGGAGCCCGCTGCCACCTGATGGGGTTAGTGGGTGAGAGGTGTGGGGTAAGCAGCCAATGCTACCCTGGATCAGCCTGCACCCTGCTTGGTGGGGTCATCAGGCTGGGGGAAGAATGGAAATTGGGAGGAAAAGTGGTGGTTGGGACTGGGTAGGGGAAGGGTGAGGGCTTGTATCTTGCTTCCCAGTGGTTGAGGTTATCAGAATTTTTTTTTTTTTTTGGCTGCTAATTACCAGGAGCATGGAGGGATGGGGCATGTATTTCTCTGGGCACTGGGCCAGGGTGCCTGGGCTCTTCCCTTTGGCTGCAGCTAGCAGTCATGACCTTATTTCACTCCAGGTATGTCTATGCAGTTGCTCTGTGTCCTGTAGGGAATTCCATGAAGTTGCCTTTTGTGCTCCTCCCCACCATTGCTGCTGTCTTTGTCTCAAATGGTCATGCTGTGCCAGGCTGGCTGGCAGGGCTCCTCCACTCTGTCTCTTTTCATTTGTTGTTTTCAGTCAGTTTTCTTTTCCAGCGGTTGTTTGATCTTGTTCTCTATCCTTTCATTTGATGCTCAGGGCTCCAGGATTGTTATCTGTATCTGTTTCACTTGGTTTCTTGGGTCTTTGCTGCAGAGGGATGGTGTGGTGTGTCTGACTAAACCATCATTTTAGCTGGAAGTGTCAGCTTTTTTATTTTTTAATTTTACTTATTTTGTTACAGTTGTTGAGAATATACACAGCAAAACATACACCAATTTGTCAGTTTCTACATGTACAATTCAGTGACATTGGTTATATTTTTCAAGTTGTGCAATCATTCATACCCTCGTTTTCTGATTTGTTCCTCCCCCATTAACATAAACTCGTGCCCACTAGTGTTTCTATCTAATCTTTTGAGTTGCTGTTGTCAACTTGGTCTTATATAGATAGTTCTTAAAAGAGCATAATGCTCAAGGCAAGCTTTTTTTTTTTTCTTTTAATTTGTTAAGCTAAACAATTGTTTGGTTTTAAGAAGACTTCAGGGGTATTTTTGGTTTAAAGTTTAAATATTATCTCAGGGCAATAGTTCCAGTTGTTCCTCTGAGCTTCATGGCTCCATAAAATTTTGAATCCATGAGAATTTGTAATTGTGTTCTTCATTTTCTCCCTTTTGACCAGGATTCCTCTGTAGAATCTTTGATCAAAAAGATCAGTATTGGTAGCTGGGCATCATCTAGTTTTTCTGGTATCCTGGCAAAGGAAGCAGTTGTTTATGGAGGCAGTTAGCCACACATTCCATTTCCTCCTCCTGTTTTGGACTCTCCTTCTTCCTCTGTTGCTCCAGTTGAATAGAGAGCAATTGTTGTACCTTGGATGGGTGCTGGAAAGCTTTAATGAAATAAATCAATCACAAAAGGACAAATATTGTATGATCTTGCTTATATAAAAAGATAAGGAAAAGAAAATGTATGGAGACCAAAGTTTATTAGTGGTTACCAGGGACAGGAGAAAGGGGGAAAGGAGAATTTTTCCTTATGGAGTACTGAGTTTTGGTGTATGGTGAAGGAAAAATCACATTGATTAATGGTAGATTTGCACAGCTGATTATGTAAGTGCTGTAAATAAGTTGTGCGTGTGAAAAAAGTTGGATTGGCAAAATTTTGTGGTAAACATATTTACAGCAATAAAAAAAAGAGTAGCTGCTGAGGCTGTTTACATATGACTAAAATCCTCATGGGATTTGACTGCTAAGTTTGGAGGTTTGGGGTCATGGTTTCATAGAACATCTTAGTTAATTGGCCTAATAACATATTAAGTTCTTCTTTTCTACTTTCTAGTTAATTGCATAGTTTCTGGGTCTTAAAAGCAGCTTATTATTATTATTTTTTATCAGTTTTGTTGAAATATAATTCATGTACCATACAATTCACCAATTTAAAGTGTACAGTTCTATGTTTGAGTATAAGCACAGGGTTGTGCAACCACAACCAGAATCTAATTTAAAACATTTTGTTGCCTCTAAAAGAAAATCCATTAGGAGTCAATCTTTATGCCTTTCCAACCCAAGCCCTAAGTAACCACTAATCTTTCTGTCTCTATAGATTTACATATTCTGGACATGTTTTATAAATGGGATAACACCATGCTTGGTTGTTTGTGACTGTCTTCTCTCACTTAGCATAATGTTTTAAGGTTCATCCATGCTGTAGCATGAATCAGTACTTCATTCCTTTTTAATTGTTGAATAATATGCCATTGTTTTTAACTTCTGTCACTTCTGATTTACGGCAACCCATGTGTGTCAGAGTAGAATTGTGCTCCATAGAGTTTTAAGGGCTTTAACTTTTTAGAAGCAGATCTCCGGGCCTGTCTTTTGAGGTACCTCTACGTGTGTTCGAACTGCCAACATTTTGCCTGGTAGTTGAGCATGTAACTGTTTGTGCCTATCAGAGACTCCCTATATGGATATACCCCATTTTATTTATCCATTCATCAAGTGATGAACATTTGGGTTATTTCCAAACTTTAGGTATTATGAATGATGCTGTTGTGAACATTCAGGTACAGGTTTTTGTGTGGGTATATATTTTCATTTTTCTTGGGCTATGAAATTGCTGGATCAGATGGTAATTCTGCATTTAAAATTTTGAGAAACTGCCAAACTGCTTTGAGGAACTGTTTTGAGGAACTGCCAACTATTTTATGAAGTAAAATATTCCCACAGCAATCTATAAAAGTTCTGATTTCTCTGCTTTCTCATCCCCACTTTATTATTGTCAATATTTTTTATTAAAGCCGTTGTAGTGGGTATGAAGTCATATCTCGTTGTTTTGTCTTGCCTACTAATGATGTAGAACATCTTTTTATGTGAGTACTGGACATATGTATATCTTCTTCAGTGAAATATCTATTCAAATCCTTTGCTCATTTTAAAAATTAAATTATTTTTTCTTTTTACTATTAAGCTATATGGATTATTTATTTATTCTGTATGAAAGTCCCTTATCAAATATATGATTTTCAAATATTCTCTCCAATTCTTTGAGTTATACTTTCATTTCTTTGATGGTATTGTTTGCAGCACAAAAGGTTAGGTTTCATTTCAGTGTAGTCCTATTTATCCATTTTTTTTTCTTTTGTTGATTGTGCTTTCAGTGTAATTTTTAAGACCTTTCCTAACATGATGCGTCTTGGCATGGATCTCTTTGAGTTTATCCTGAGTGGAGTTCATTGATTTTCCTGGCTGCATCCCAATACTCTTGGCTGCATAGAGTAATGTTTTTCATCAAATTTGGGGATTTTCAGCTATTTTCATATATTTTCCTGTCCCATTATTTTTTTCTGTTTTTTTTTTTCCCTGTTTTTTTTTCTAATACTCCCATTACATGTATGTTGGTGTGTGTAATAGTGTCTTTCATTTCTCTGAGGCTATGTTGATTTTTTTCACTCTTATTATTCATCAGCTCGAACAATCTCTTTTGATCAATTTCAAATTTATTGATTCTTCTACCACTTCAAATTTACTGTTGAGTTCCTCTAGTGAAGTTTTCATTTCAGTTATCGTACTTTTCAGGTCCAGAATCTCTTTTTGTTTCTTCTTAATAATTACTTTATCTTTATTGCTATCCTGTATTTGGTGAAACATTGTTACTATAAAGCCCTTCAGTTCTTTAAGCATGATTCCATTTAGTTCTTTTAACATAGTCATAACACATAATTTGAAATCATTGTCTGTTAAGTCCACCATATGGGCCTCTTCAAAAGCAATTTATATTGCCTGCTTTTATTTATTTATTTTGTACCCATGAGTATGGGTCATACTTTCCCACTTCTTTGCATGTCTCATAATATTTTGTTGAAAACTTGGTATTTTAGGTAATAATATATATATATATATATATATATATATATATATATATATATATATATATATATAATTAGTAATGCTAGATACCGATGCCATCTCTGGGATGTTTTTGTTTGCTTGGTCGTTATTTTGTGGTTGTTGTTTAGTGGCTTGGTTGAGCAAATTTTGCAAAGTTTTTTCCCCTTCTATTATGTCTCTGATCAAATTCTTTTTTTTTTTTTTTAACTTTGTGTTTATCATTTATTCACACTCCTAGGACTAGCCTCGTGTTATGGATTGAATTGTGTCCCCCCAAAATACGTGTCAACTTGGTTAGGCCATGATTCCCAGTATTGTGTGGCTGTCCTCCATTTTTTGGTTGCAATTTTATGTTAAAGAGGATTAGGGTGGAATTGTAATACTTTTACTAAAGTCACATCCCTGATACAATGTAAAGACAGTTTCCCTGAATTGTGTCCTACACCACCTTTTATCTTCCAGGAGATAAGCAGAGAGTGGGGACCTCATACCACCAAGAAAGCAGTGCTAGGAGTACAGCGTGAAGCTCCTAGTCCAGGGGAAGATTGAAGAGAAGACCGACAGAGAGAGAAAGGCTTTCCCTGGAGCTGATGCCCTGAATTTGATCTTATAGCCTACTAGGCTGTGAGAAAATAAATTTCACTTTGTTAAAGCCATCCACTTGTGGTATTTCTGTTATTACAGCACTAGATGAGTAAGACAGAATTTGGTACTGGGAGAATGGGGTGCTGCTCTAACAGATATCTAAAATGCCAAAGTGGTTTTGAAACTGTGAATGGATAGAAAAGCAGCAGTGGTAGAGCACTGGCAGTAACAGAACCAGGAGACCAGTGCCAGACAGCACTGCAGCTGACCCAGGGAGTGGGAGAGCTGAGTGACTGTGCACAGGAGGCTTCCTAGTGGAGTGGAATACCTCCAGGCACTTCTCAGTAGAGCTAGACTTGCTGACCCACAGAGCGAGAGAGCTGAGTGCCTCCTGGCCAAGGTTTACTGGCAGAGTGGGGTACCTCCCGGCACTTGCTAGTACAGCTGCAAAGCTTTGGAACACTTGCCTCAGCAGGGCAGATGCGGGTGTGAGGCCCAAGGGCTGAGAGGCGAAGAAACCAGGAAATGAGTTGAAGAGACAAGCAACACAAGAAGCCAAGCTGCCTCAGCCTCAGAAGGTATGGCCAGGACCTTTGGGATTTCAAAGGGTGGAGCCATGGCCTCTGGTGTTTCTGAGTGAAGTCACAACTCAGATGGACAAGGAGAATGGTGTGCCTAAAGCTGAGGGAGCGGAGTTGCTGTCCCAGTGGGCCTGGAAGGTGGAGCTGAAGCCCAAGGCTGAGGGGACTCCACTCAGAATCTGGAGAGTGTGGCCAATACCTAGAGTCTGGAGGGCTGGGCCGTTGTGTAAATTGTCTCAGAGAACAGTAGGTTATTTTCAAAGCCTTGAGGGCTAATGTATTGTGTTCTGCTGATTTGCTTGGTGCCTGTTATCCCTTCTTTTCCTCAAGTTTTTCCCGTTTGTAATGGAAATGTCTAGCTTGTGACTGTTCTGCCATTGTATTTTGGAAGCAGATCACTTGTATTCTCATTTCACAGATGAAGAGGAATTTCTGGATTTTGGACTTGGAGTTGATTTAAGACTTTTTCTATGATATGATAGTGCAAATGTGTTTTACATGTAGCGAGGACGTGAATTTTGGGGGGCCAAAGGGTGGAATGTCATGGATTGAATTTTGTCTCTAAAAAATATTTGTCAGTGTGGGTAGGCCATGATTCCCAGCATTGTGTGGTTTTCCTTCACTTTGTGATTGCAATTTTATGTTAAAGAGGATTAGGGTGGGATTGTAATGCCCTTGCTAAGGACACATCCCTGATCTAATGTAAAGGTGGTTTCCCTGGAGTATGGCCTGCACCACATTCTATTTTATGAGAGATAAAAGGAAAAGGAAGCAAGCAGAGAATGGGGATCTCATACCACCAAGAAAGCGGTGCCAGGAGCAGAGCCTGTCCTTTGGACCCAGGGTTCCTGTGCAGAGAAGCTCCTAGTCCAGGTGAAGATTGATGACAAGGACCTTTCTCCAGTGCCAACAGAGAGAGAAAGACTTCCCCTGGAACTGATGCCCTGAATTTGGACTTCTAGCCTACTAGACTGTGAGAAAATAAATTTCTTTTTGTTAAAGCCATCTCTTTGTGGTATTTCTGTTATAGTAGCACTAGATGACTAAGACACCTCTGGTTTAGCATGTCATTTATTGATCAAGGTTTTCTTAGTGCCCTATATTGTTATCCTTTACTGTTGGTATAAATGTGTGGCTTCAAGTCTTCTGTCTCAGTCAGAAAGTTTGTGGTTTTTAGTCCTTTTTCAGCCAGGGACTAGTGGCTTGGAGGTTTCTTCTCTGATTGTTCCTAATAAGGAACAGCCTTGAGCATACAGGCAGTCTTCCATCCTGTCAAGAAAGTTGTGATATTTTAAATCCTGGCCTCTTAGTAGCAGTTGCTGCTGGGTCAGAGTAGGTTATTGTTCAGTCAGAAGTTGTGTTTAATTTCTGTTAAAAAAAAAAAAAAAATCTGGGTTTAAGTAAGGAAAGACTTTTTATGTCACAAATGCAAGTTTATTTCTCTATTTGTGGTTACAGATACATTTACCCACTTTTTTTAATTTGGTAGTTTTTTTTATTGTTTTATATTATAAACTTGCCAATACAATATTTTTCAGGTGTACGATTTAGTGATAACAATTATCACTAAAATAAACACAACTTCTAATGAACAATAAGCTACTCTGACCCAGTACTAACTGCTATGAAGCCAAGATTTAAAATATCACGGCTTCCTAGAAAGTATGAAAGACTATATGTCCAACACAATCTTATCAAGAACAATTAGAGAAGAAACCTCTAAGCTACTAGTCATGTTGTGCAAACATTACCTATAAACAACAACAAAAAAAACCCCAAACCCATTGTGGTCATAGTGACCCTACAGCACAGAGTAGAACTGCCCCTTAGAGTTTCCAAGGAGCGGCTGACCTTTTGGTTACCAGCCAAGCTCTCAACCACTGCCCACAAGGGCTCCAACATTACCCATAGTCATTGCCAAACTTTCCAACACCGTAAACAAAAACTCACTGTTTCCTAATCAATGAATCCCCCTTTCCCCATCCTTCCCACCCATGGTAACCACTAATAAACTTTGATCTTTATACATTTACTTATTCTTATTATTACATATATAAGAAATTATATACTATTTGTTGTTTTGAGATTGATTTATTTCACTTAACGTAATGCTTTCAAGATTCATCCATGTTGTAGCCTGTTTCAGGACTTTATTTCTCTTTATGATTGAATAGTATTCCATTGTATGTATGTGCCACATCCACATTTTGTTTATCCATTCATTCACTGATAGACATTTATGTTGTTTCTACGTTTTGGCTATTGTGAATAGTATTGCAGTGAACATTGGTGTACATGTGTCATTTGCATAGCTGCTTTCAAATCTCTAGGATATATAACTGAGTGTAACTACTGGTCATATGATAGTACTGTATTGAACTTTTTGAGGAAATGCCAAACTGTTTTCCAAAATGACCACCATTTTGCATTCCACTAGCAATGGATAAATGTTCCAATTTTTCCACATCTTTGCAAACATTTGTTATTTTTCTTTTTTGTCTTAGCCATTGTAGTGTGAAGTGGTAACTCATTGTGGTTTTGATTTGTATCTCTCTAATGGCTAATGATGTTGAGCATCTTTTCATGTGCTTGTTGGCCATATCTTCTATGATGAAATATCTGTTCAAGTCCTTTGCTCATTTTTTATTGAACTATTTTATCTTTTTCTTAATTTGAAGAAGTTTTATATATATATTGGATATTAGACTGTTATTGGATCTATTTTTCTAATTTTTCTCCCAATCTGTAGGTTGTTTTTCACTTGTTCCTTTGATGAGCAAAAGTGTTTAATTTTAATGAGGTCTCATTTATCTATTTTATCCTTAACTGCTTGTGCTTTTGTTATCATATCTGACTTATAATTAAAAACTAGGCCGCACAGCCAGACCCTTATATTTTCTTCTAAGAATTTCATGGTTTTAGTTTTTTACATTTAACTTCTTGATCCATTTTGAATTGGTTTTTATGTATGGTGTGAGTCATGGATCTTGATTCATTCTTCTGCTTGTGGAAATCTAATTTTTCCAGTATCATTCATTAAAGAGACTCTTTCTTCCCTATTGTATCTTTGTTGAAAACCAGTTGACCATAGATGCATGGATTTATTTCTGGACTCTCAATTCTATTCCATTGGTCTATGTGTCTGCTGTTATACCAGTAACAGACTGTTTTGATTACTGTACCTGTATAGTATGTTTTGAAATCAGGAAGTATGAGCCCTCCCACTCTCTTCTTTTCTTCAAAATTGCATTGACTATTTGGGGCCTCTTGCTATTCTTTATAAAATTGAAGATTGATTTTTCCATTTCTGTATAGAAGGCTGTTGGAATTTTGATTGATATTGTATTGAATCTATAAATCACTTTGGGTTGTATTGACATCTTGACAATATTAAGTTGTCCAGCCCATGAACACAGAGTGTCTTTCCATTTATTTAGGGCTCCTTTAATCTTTTTCAGCCATTTTTTATAGGTTTAATTGTATAAGTCTTTCACTTTCCTGGCTAAATTTATACCTAGATATTTTATTCTATTAGAAGGCATTGCAAATGGAATTGTTTTCTTAATTTCCTTTTCAGATTTCTAATTACTGGTGTATAGAAACCCAACTGATATTTGTGTGTTGATCTTGTACCCTGAAATGTTACTTTCTCTCTTAGCTCTGGAAATTTTCTTGTGGATTTTTCTGGGATTTTCTGTATATAGGGTCATGTTATCTGCAAATAAGGAATTTTTACTTTTTCCTTCCCAATTTGAATGCTTTTTAATTTATTTTTCTTGCCTCTTTGCTCTAGTTAGAACTTCCAGTGCAATATTAAATAGTGGTAGTGAGACTGGGCATCCTTGTCTTATTCTTGATCTCAAGGGGAAAGCTCTCAGTCTTTCTCCATTAAGTATAATGTAGGCTCTTGGTGTTTCATAAATGCCTTTAATCACATTGAAAATTTTCCTTCTATTCCTATTTTGTTGAGTGTTTTTATCAAGAAAGGTTGTTAGGAGTGACTTTTTTTGAAAGGATTATTTCAATGAGGAGGAAAGAGACTTTTGGAATAGGGAGAATTCTCCAACTACAAGAAGCATGGTTTTTCTTTCATAGGAAGAGTAAAAAGGGCTAGAAAGAACTAGGTGTGGGAAGTGGGATGAAAGAATATGAAATATATAATAGGGTAGGAAATCAGAGAACGTTTTATCCTTAGACCAGCCTATTCTTAGGAAAGACTGTTAAGGAGGGGTCATATATTGGATCAGCGTCAAAGTTCATGGTCTGGAGGATGGATAGAAACTTAATCAACATTTTGGTAACAAGCATTTGCTCCATTTAATCAGTGGAGTCAAGAAGTTTAGCTAATCATTTGTGGGGGAAAAATTTGAATTTGGAGGGTCTGTGTCTGGCCTCCCCATAAATAAACACGGAGGATGTCTGTGAGTCTTATCTGAGTTATATGGAGACAGATGTTTCTTTGCAATAAACCATTTCTGGAATGCAGAAGGTGAGGGGATTCCTTTGACCATCACTATTTTCCAGGATCACAGGGTTCAGGTAAAATTCAACATTGTTAGCTATTGATACCAATCAGCCTTCTGCCTTATATTCTCAGGTCTGTGTATGGTTTGGGGAATGCTTTCAAGTCTGCCCCACATCCTGTTCTGATTGCACCTAAATGGGTACAGTTCAGTGCATGTGCAAAGCCTTCTGGTCCCCAAAAGTTGATTGTGATCACAGGATGATTCTTTTTGGCTATCTGTTTCCCTGGTTCTCTCTATTAATTGTCTGATTTATCTGTAATTTTGCTTGCATTAGAGGTACTAGTCTCCTTGTAGCTTATTCTTATTCTGGTTTCCTCCCCACTCTTTTTTTCCCCTCTAGCCTTGTTGCTTTTATTTAAGCAACTCATAGTTTTTACCTCTTTCAAACTCTTTACAAATTATTTAGAGATCTATTGACTTCTGTCTTAGTCACCTAGTGCTGCTGTAACAGAAATACCACAAGTGGATGGCTTTAACAAAAAGAAGTTTATTTTCTCACAGTAAAGTAGGCTAAACGTCCAAATTTAGGGGGCCAGCTTCAGGGAAAGTCTTTCTCTCTTTGTCGGCTCTGAAGGAAGGTCCTTCTCCTCAATCTTGTCGTGGTCGAGGAGCTTCTGAATTGCAGGGACCACAGGTCCAAAGGACAGCTCTGCAACTGGTGCTCCATTCTTAGTGGTATGAGGTCCGCAACTCTTTGCTTGCTTCCCTCTCCTTTTATCTCTTGAGAAATAAAGGGTGGTGCAGGCCACACCCCAGGGAAACTCCTTTTTCCTTGGATCAGGGAGGTGACCTTAGTAAGGGTAGTGTTACAATCCTACCCTAATCCTCTCAACATAAAATTATAACCACAAAATTAAAGACAACCACAGAATACTGGGAATCATGGCCTAACCAAGTTGATACACATGTTTTGGAGGGACATAATTCGATCTGTGATGGCTTTCCTCTGCCAGTTCTAAACACAGCTACTTTTCTGAGTCCTAACAATTATTGGTGATTCATAGGTGTCATGGATTAAATTGTGTTCCCCAAAAATATGTGTCAACTTGGTTAGGCCATAATTTCCAGTATTGCAAGGTTGTCCTCCATTTTGTGATTGATATAATTTTCCCATGTGTTGGGAATCCTAATCTCTGCCTGTGGTTAATAAGGCAAGATTAGATTATGTTAAAGAGGAGTAGGGTGGATGTAACACCCTTGCTCAAAGGTCACATCTCTGATCCAATGTAAAGGGAATTTCCTTGGAGTGTGGCCTGCACCCCCTTTTATCTTACAAGAGATGAAAGGGAAGTGAGCAGAGAGAGGGGACCTCATTCCACCAAGAAAGCAGCCCCATGAGCAGAGTGTGTCCTTTGGACCCAGAGTTCCTGTGTGGAGAAGCTCCTAGCCCAGGGGAAGACTGATGAGAAAGAAATTCCTCCAGAGCTGACAGAGAGAGAAAACTGTCCCCTGCAGCTGAGGCCCTGAATTTGGACTTCTAGCCTACTAGACTGTGAGAAAATAAATTTCCCTTTGTTAACGTCATCCACTTGCAGTATTTCTATTATAGCAGCACTAGATGACTAAGACAATAGGCAATGTTTTGCTTTTTTTTCTTTTCATAATTCTATTTGTAAATACTTATATCTAGCTCTAAAAAGCACCATTGAGTACTTATATAAGGATTAGTTATTTAAAATATTTTTTAATCTTTTATATCTTCTGTACTCATATGCTTGCCTCCATGTATGCTAGTTAGAATGCAAATTTCTAGGTTACAGAAACTTGACCTAGGTTTTTCTCATAGTGCCATACCTTACACAGTGTCATGAAATAAAATCAGTATTAAATGTGTGTGAGAGTTCCAAAAATGAGGCACCTGACCTTAGTAGAGTGGCTGGCCAGGGTTTGAGCTCAGGGTTTGATGCCTGCTTACTCCTTTAACAACCACTAAACTTTGTAAAGACTTAAACTTGTAATTAAGAAATTTTTTTGTGTTAAAAAAAGGATGTTGATAGAGCATTCTTGTGGAGGTCTTGATGAAGATGGTTTATCAGAAATGTCCTGCACAAATAGCCCTCAGGAAATGTTTTGCACAAGGAGCTATTTTAACCGAATTTTCTTACCATCGAATGCCTTGTAATTGTCTTAAGACCATCCTACCTACCCTCCTTTAGTCACATACTTCTGGAATTAAAAAATGTAGCCTATCAAAATAGTCCACCTATGTACTTTGTACCAGTCCCTGTCGAGTCCCCACTTTGAGATGTCCCACCTCTCAAAATCACATCTTCAAAATCATTGAGCACCAGTCAGAAATATTATATTATTAGTTCCTGAAATTACCATATAAATATACCTGTTTGCCTTCAGGCTCTCAGAGGGTTTTCTTTTCACTCTGTGAGAACACAAATGTGTCCCCAGTTGGAACTGTTTGAATCTCCAGTAAACCTCTTTGCTCTTACTTTAACAGAGTATGTGTTCTTTCTCTAAAACAAATGCCTGATTTAGGTGATGCCTATGTTTATATTAAACTAAAATGGAGCATGAGGTAGTAGAAAGAGTCCTTAACACCAAGTCAGAAGAGTCATCAAAAGCAATCACCTTCCTTATCAAAATAGAAGTAAGAGTTTACTTGTTCCTAATCATTTATTCCACATAAATATTGAACATTTTATTATGGGAGCAATTATTGCTCTATCTTCCTCATAATGTTATGGTGATTTTTTTCAAATGAGGCAATAAATGTCAACAATATGTAGTGCTCATAACACAATCAAAATCAGCATTTGTCTGCTGAAATCTATTTCTTCATTACTTTTAAACACAACTTGAGATCAAAACTAAAGTCAAATTGTTAGAAAATATGTTCAAAACAAAATTCATAATATATCAAGCATTTCAGAAATATGTTATGAAATATCTCTGTCCATTATTGATGTGATACTATTTTATTAAGACTGCTTATGATAATATGCTACAAAGGACACTAGACTGGCAGAAGAGAACTAAGTTGGACACTAACACACTCTGTGGCCTTGGGTAAGTCATTTAAGTCTCAATCATACTCTCTTGAGGGATAATAATACCTGCCCAATCTAATTTTTCAGAATGATTCTGAAGATCAAATGAAATTCATGTGAATGGATATTGAAAAATCAAAAGCATTATACAATTTTAGGCATTAGCGACTAACAGAATATATTCAGCTGAGTTATTAAATTCTCAGAGAAAGCTACAAACTAAATATAAACTGTATTATCAGACCAGAAAAGTATTCCCTCATTCATGAATGACAAACTCTTGGCTTCTGGGTGATAGTAAACAGAGAGAAAAGCTAACATCTATTGGAGGACACTTCTAATAAAACAATTTCAGGCATAAAAAGAGGAGCCAGAGGCAAAGCATTTAAGGCCAGAGGCATTACTGAGCTGCTCTGGGAAATATTCAGTCCACAGTGGAGCAAGGTTTTGACAGAGGATAAGGAGGAGAAATTGCTTTGTGTGTAGCTTCCTGCTGGATATGTGGCATTTCTGTTCATTACTCTCCTACTTGGTGGGTTTGATTACTGCTGGGGTCAGGGATTCTCTGAGTAAGAAAAAGGAAATAGATGGGCCAACGACCTTTGTTATATTAGAGTTCAGTAAGTGACAGCAGAAAGAAAACCGTTGTCTGAGGGGTGTGTGAGAGTAAGTGGTTAGCACGTGCTTTGACAAATTCTTTTGCTACTTGAAGAATTTTACACTGACATTTTCAGAAAGGCAGAGTTCATAATTTCTTGGAGGAATAAAATATTTTTACACCGTATACCCCAAAGACCATTAAATAATTAGGAATAGTGATACAAATCAATAATAAATAATTATAATAGGCATTAAGTAATACTAGTTCAGAACTTCACATATCTTCTCATTTAATCATTACAACAATCTAGGCAGAGCTATTATCTCCATTTTAGAGCTGAGAGTTTAAATACCTTGACTAGAGTCCAAGAGATAATGGGTGATAGCTCTAGAATTCGGATCTAGAGGATTCTAATTTTAGATGCTGTCTTTGTGATCTAGTGCTGCCATAACAAAGAGAAATTTATTCTCTCACAATCTAGCAGGCTAGAAGTCCGAATTCAGGGCACCAGCTTTAGGGGAAGGAGTTCTCTCTTGTTGGCTCCGGAGAAAGTTTCTTGTCATCATTCTTCCCCGTCGAGTTGCTTCTCGGCGCAAGGCCCCCAGGTCCAAAGGACACTCTATTCTCTTGGCTCTTGTTTCTTGGTGGTATGAGGTTCCCATGACTTTCTGCTCATTTCTCTCTTTTATATCTCAGAAGAGGTTGGTTTAAGATACCACCTAATCTTGTAGATTGAGTCCAGCCTCATTAACATAACTGCCCTTAATCTCACCTTATTAACATCATAGAGGTAGGATTTACAACACACAGGAGAATCACATCAGATGACAAAATGGTGGATAATCACACAATACTGGGAATCATTGACCAGCCAAGTTGACACACAGTTTTGGGGGATGCAATTCCATCCATAACAGATGCCATGGTCTTTGCCTACATCATGATTCCCAAATAGCAATCCCTGGGCCACTGTTCCTTCAAGTCAGCATTTTCACTGGTTTACAGTGAGTAAGATCACCTAAAATTAATAATTAAGGTGCCTAATTAATAGGCAAGAGCTATGGTGTTGTCCAAAGTCAGACTCCGTTTTGATTTCAGCATAGGTTCTACTTGGGTTTTTGGGGGGGTTTCTGCTTCACAAGTACAGCCTATCATTTCTCTAAGTGTCCACTGTGCTTTGCTGAAAGCAGTAGACATGGAACTTTTAGAAAAGAATGAGGGAACTTTTACCGCCTTCAAAAAACGGAATGATGGGGCTGACATGCATTCCCTGGAAACAAAAGGTCAGGATGTGAAATCCTTTAAGAAGGGTACGTCAAGATGTAAACAATTGTTCTCAGGAAGAATATGTTCATAACCAAACTGGTCAGGATGTAAACCATTTGAGAAGAATATATGAACAGTTTGCTCCCAGAACCCACGATAATCATGAATACTCCCATTGCCTTCAAGCTGATTCCGATTCAGAGAGACCATGTACCATTTGCAGTCAAGTTGATTCTGACTCATAGTGACCCGATAGGAGAGAGTAGAGCTGCCCCATACGATTTCCAAGGAGTGGCTGGTGGATTCAAACTGCTAACCTTTTGATTAGCAGCCATAGCTTTTAACCACTGCACCATATAGGACAGAGTAAAACTCCCCCATAAGATTTCCAAGGCTGTAATTTTTATGGAGGCAGGCTGCCATATCTTTCTCTTGTGGAGCAGCTGGTGGGTTCGAACCACCAACCCTTTGGTTAGCAGCCAAGCACTTAAACACTGTGCCACCAGGGTTCCTTATAGCTGACTATAATTCTACCATCAAGAATAACAAAACCAGCTGGCCCACCACCCCTAACCAGTACATTTCAAAGGACTTTAAACTGAAGATGATCTTACCTACAGTCATTAACCCCCTAACTTTCCTATGCTTCTTTATATCTAAAAACTCTAGAGACAGCAGAACACTGTGTTCAGTGTGTCCTCAACTCTGTTTTCCCAATTCTTGAATTTTTTTTTTTTCTCAATAAAATGCTTTTACTCTAAGCAGACTCCATGGCTTGTGCTCTATGACAACTAAATATCTTTCAGAGGAATTCAAGGTTATGTATTGGATAAATGCTTCTTTATATATAAAAACTCTAGAGACAGCAGAACACTGTGTTCAGTGTGTCCTCAACTCTGTTTTCCCAATTCTTGAATTTTTTTTTTCTCAATAAAATGCTTTTACTCTAAGCAGACTCCATGGCTTGTGCTCTATGACAACTAAATATCTTTCAGAGGAATTCAAGGTTATGTATTGGATAAATCTTGGTGGAAAAAGTAAAAGGTAACAATTCTCTGTCTTTTCTTTATTATTTTAAAATTTTCCGATACATGAATTTTAGACATCTTTACTGCTTTATGGAGCCCTAGTGGCACAGTGGTCAAGTGCTGCTAACCAAAAAGGTTGGCAGTTTGAATCCTCCAGCTGCTCCTTGGAAACCTTATGGGGCAGCTTTACTTTGTCCTATGGTCGCTATGAGTTGAAATCGACTCCACGGCAACAGTTTTTTAATTTTTTTGCACTGCTTTATGCTTAAAATTATTATATGAACGAGTGACTAAACAAATATTAAATGCATATCAATTTGCTTCTCTGAAAATATTAGCCATACCTAAGAACCAAGTTATTTTTTGCATCTAAATATTTGTCATTTTACTCAAAATATACTAAAACGAATACACTAAAAAGATGTGAGGAAAACTTAACATTCAGCTTCATTTAAAATTTTTGCTATTTAAAGCATATGCTACCACAGCACAACTTTCACTAATTGTGAAAATGAGTACACACCTGCCACACAGGTATCTTTTCAGGAAGCATGCTTTCCCCTCTTTTTGGGCTGAGGGCATGCGTCATGGTTTTTCCTAGGATTCTTTCCATGAATTCTTCCTTTTTGTGTGCTTTCACTGGAGCCTTCATTCAATTTGTGGCTGGAAATATTAAAGCGGTTGCTTAGAAACGCTGAAGTTGGAATTTCTAAGCGTTTAGAAGGTGGGATTGAAGCGTAGGGGTAGCATATGGTGATCTGACATGTTGTGTTCCCCAGCCAAGGAGAAGGATAGCCTTCTGTGATCTCTCTAATTAGTTCATGGCACTTTAAGATGACAAGCTGAATTTAGAAAACAGCAAGAAGACATCAGGCCTGACGAAAAATAAGATGTACTTTTTGTTTCCAATATTTATGACCAAAGTATTTGTTGTTCATTTTTGTAAATGAAAGTAATGTTGGAAATCTAAAAGCAAGGGGAAATTATTACCTAATGGTCAGAATTAAAGGCTTATTATTTCGGCTCAAATAGAAAGGAAGAAGGAATGTACGCTTATGTGGTGAGAAAAAAGGTGGCACTAAAGAAAAGCTATTTTATAAGGAGGAGTTACAATAATTAAAATTAGTTTTTAACATACTAAAATCTATTTTATGGCTATATATTTCAAGAGAATCCAATGTTTTTTTCCGTAGATTCAGGGAGATTGTGGAAATTAGGAGACAGAGTCAAAGAAAAAATAATTAATTATAATAATAATTTATATAATAATAATAATTTATGAATAATACCTGTCAATGCATAAGTATGAACGTGTGCAATGACATTAACTGGTGTAGTGGCTAAGAGTTTGGGTGCTAACCTAAAGGTCAGCAGTTTGAATCCACCAGACACTCCTTGGAAACCCTATGGGACAGTTTTACTCTGTTTATAGAGTTGCTAAGTCAGAATCGATTCTATGGCAATGGGTTTAATTATGCTAATAAGGAACCTGTACATGCACTAAGAGGCAGTTGTTTGAACAGAACAAGGGAATACTGTGTTGTTTAAAGTCAGGAAAGGTGTGTGTGAGTGTTGTATCCTTTCACCATACTTCTTCAATGTGTATGCTGAGCAAATAATCCAAGAAGCTGGACTATATGAAGAAGAATAGGCATCAGGATTGGAGGAAGACTCATTAACAATCTACAATATGCAGATAAAAGAACCTTATTTGCAGAAAACGAAAAGGGTTTGAAGCACTTACTGATGAAGATCAAAGACTACAGCCTTCAGTATGGACTACTCTTCAGTATAAAGTAAACAAAAATCCTCACAACTGGACCAATAAGCAACATCATGATAAACAGAAAAAATATTGAAGTTGTCAAGAATTTCATTATACTTGTAGCCACAATCAATGCCCATAGAGGCAGCAGTCAAGAAATCAAACAACGCATTGCATTGGGCAAATCTTCTGGAAAAAACCTCTTTAAAGTGTTAAAAAGCATAGATGTCACTTTAAGGGGTAAGGTACACCTGATCCAAGCCTTGGTGTTTTCAGTTGCCTCATATGCATGTAAAAGGTGGATAATAAAAAAAGAAGACAGAAGAAGAATTGATGCTTTTGAGTTATGGTGTTGCCAAAGAATATTGAACATACCATGGACTGCTAGAAGAATGGACAAATTTGTTATTAAAGAAGTATAGCCAGAATGCTGCTTAGGTGCTAGGATGATGAGACTTCATGGACATGTCATCTGGAGGGACAAGTCTCTGGAGAAGGACATGGTTGGGAAAGTAGAAGGTCAGTGAAAAAGAGGAAGACCCTCAATGAGATGGATTGACACAGTGGCTGCAACAGTTGGGTCAAACGTAACAACAATTTTGAGAATGGCACAGGACCGGTCAGTGTTTTGTTCTGTTGTACATAGTGTTGCTATGAGTTGGAACCAACTTGGTGGCACCTAGCAACAACAACAACAACAAAGTAGAAGTTTTTCTCACTCATGCATTTCTATGTATTTCGTGTATTTGCTGTGGTCTTTTTCATTTGATGTTTTAAAGACTTCATCTGTGGTGCTGACACCCCCCAGGCCATGGAGTCCACTGCTGTATCATGTGCATCATGTAGGCTGCTAGGGACAAGAGACAGTGAAGGCCTTTTTTACAGCCAAAACCTGGAGTGGAATATAATATATTGGCGAAAACCTGGCCACATGTAGCCTCAAGGGAAACTGTGAACAAGAAAGAATTAAAAACATATTTGTTGAATGGCTAGTTTATGACACAGCTTCCTGGAGAAAATGTCATCTCAGCTGAGGCTTAAAGATGTGACGTTGGAATCCAGGTGATGGAGATGGGGTAGGACCTTCCAGAAAGAATGAATAGTATGATAAAATACATAGACATAAAAAAATTTGGGGGCTATTTTAAAGACCTGACTTACACCATAGAGTAAGTGTATCTAGTTGCCTGCTTGACATTTATCCTCTGATGATTTAAAGGTAAATCATGTTCAACCTGCACAAAACCAGTTTAAGGATCTGCTTCCAAGCCCTTGCCCTAGTTCCTCTTCAGAGCTAGGCCTTTTTCATCACATAACACAAATAAAATTATTGAAAGTGATCCTTGATGCCTCTTCTCCTTAATTCCACAAAAGCAATGTATCACCAACTCCTAGGTATTCTAAGACCAAGTAGCTCTTGAATAATCATTTCTCTCCATTTCCATTGGAAGGTTTATGTGACTTGCCCTAGTGCACACAGCTGTTAAGCAGAGTAAATGTATTTCAAATCTAGATATCGTGACTCCTCAGACTGTGTTATAAATCACCATAATAAATTTTGTCTCACTGCAGGCATTTAAAACATGTATTCATTGAATAAATGAAGAAATGAGAAAAAGTGTCAGATTGGCAAGTGTCATGCATAATGGAGGGCCATGTTAACAGCTTTCATCTTGTTCATGTGGTAAAAATAAACTGTTAAAAGATTTTAAGACAGTAGACTTATCGGATCTGGAAACTTGAAAGATGCCTTCATTAAGTGCATGGATGATGGAATGGAAGACAAAAAGATTCAAAGCAGACAATTTTTAAGGAGGACAAGTGAGAAATCATATCAGAAAGGGTTTGAGGTTCTTTCAAGATTTTTACAGCAGTTGGAACTCTTTCTTTTTCTCCTTTGTAACCTCATTTCCTCCCCCAGTGTATCACCTGGTCAAAGTGCAAAGTCAATGAGTGTTTCAGAACAAAATTTAATGTCAGCAAACTTTGTAATGGTGAATAAGACATTATATGTAGAGCGTCTGCACCATTAAAGTTCTTCAAGAGAAGAACGTAATTTTCTTCACCCTTTTCATATTTCATTCCAATGTGATCTGCATGTGAGAGTGATGTAAATGTACTTCAAATCATTAGTTTAGAAGAATATATACAAAGGAATGAAAAGATAAAGGTAAAATGGTCAGGCTTGGAGCATTTTGCTTTGGTGACTAGATAATAAAGTCAGTGAATGTATTTTAATTTTGTCTATTTTTTGTTTGTTCTGCAGAGTACTGGTCAGAGCTAATGGACCCTAATGGTTCTAAGTGATTGCAAATACCCTCTAAAATTCGGTTAAATATAAGCATATAAAGCAAATGAAAATAGAATGGTAGGCAGTTTAAACATTTATGTAAATGATTTAAAATAAATATATAGCATAAGAAACTTGTGTGTGTTCCAATAATTAAAATGTATTTCTTAAACAGAATCCATCTTGGGATATTTATTCTGATATCTACGATTCCATACAGAGCCCTGGTGGCGCAATTGTTAACAGCTGTGGTTGCCAACCAAGAGGTGGCAGTTTGAATCCATCAGCCGCTCCTCGAAAGCCCTATGGGACAATTCTACTCTGTCCTGTGGGTTGGTATGAGACAGAATCGACTCTACGGCAACGGTTTTTTCTTAATGGTTCAATATACCGAATAGAGTTAAATAACACCTGATTAAATATGTTGGGCTACATTTTGAATTTCTCCTTTAAATGCCATAAATCTATTCATGTAAATAGTGTGTGAGATAAGAAAACTTAATGTATAACAAACATGTTGTTGTTGTTGTTAGGTGTCGTTGAGTCGGTTCCGACTCATAGTGACCCTATGCACAACAGAATGAAACACTGCCTGGTACTGAGCCATCCTTACAATCGTTGTTATGCTTGGGCTCATTGTTGCAGCCACTGTGTCAATCCACCTTGTCGAGGGTCTTCCTCTTTTCCGCTGACCCTGTACTCTGCAAAGCATGATGTCCTTCTCCAGGGACTGATCCTTTCTGACAACATGTCCAAAGTATGTAAGACACAGTTTTGCCATCCTTGCCTCTAAGGAGCATTCTGGCTGTACTTCTTCTAAGACAGATTTGTTCTTTCTTTTGGCAGTCCATGGTATATTCAATATTCTTCACCAACACAACAATTGAAAGGCGTCAATTCTTCTTCGGTCTTCCTTATTTATTGTCCAGCTCTCACATGCATATGATGCGATTGAAAATACTATGGCTCAGGTCAGGTGCACCTTAGTCTTGAAGGTGACATCTTTGCTCTTCAACACTTTAAAGAGGTCCTTTGCAGCAGATTTACCCAATCCCAGAACACTTAATTGTGCTCATGAGGAAACCTTTACATAGGTCAAGAGGCAGTTGCTTGGACAGAACAAGGGAATACTGATTGGTTTAAAGTCAGGAAAGGTGTGCGTCAGGGTTGTATTCTTTCACCATACCTATTCAATCTGTATGCTGAGCAAATAATCCGAGAAGCTGGACTATATGAAGAAGAACGGGGCATCAGGATTAGAGGAAGACTCATTAACAACCTGTGTTATGCAGATGACACAGCCTTGCTTGCTGAAAGTGAAGAGAACTTGAAGCACTTACTGATGATGATCAAAGACCACAGCCTTCAGTATGAATTGCACCTCATCATAAAGAAAACAAAAATCCTCACAACTGAACCAATGAGCAACATCATGATAAATGAAGAAAAGATTGAAGTTGTCAAGGATTTCATTTTACTTGGATCCACAATCAACAGCCATGGAAGCAGCAGTCAAGAAATCAAAAAATAACAAGCATACACAGTGAATATATCAGCAAAGTAATTACAAAAAAAATAGTAAAGACATAGGCTGTCCCGGAGCCTTGGTGGTGTAGTGGCTAAGAGCTTGGCTGCTAACCAAACGGGCAGCAATTCAAATCTGCCAGCCGCTCCCTGGAAGCCCCATGGGGCAGTTCTACTCTGTCCTCTTAGGGCATTTTTAATACATTTGGAAATCTTTAGGTTGAAATTTTGAAAAAAAAAAAGTTAAAACAAAGCTCTTCAACAATGTTAGGATTGGATAATCCTCCATCATTGTATTTATTTTGCAATCATGTGAATGTTGTTGGTGATAAATACATAATTCGAGAAAGAATTTTGAGAAAAGAAAGAGCCAAATTTTTGAGTAAAACTTATCTGGATGTGATTGCTGGTTTTTACATTCACCAACTGAGTGATCTTTGAAAAGTTTCTTAATCTCTCGGGGTTACAATTTTTTCACATGTAAAATAAATGTAAACATTTTTGAAAGTTTAAAATGGGATAATTTTTGAAAAATGCCTAATAAAATGAATGAAATATATATTAAACTCTATAAATGTTTCCCACAGCAGTAGTAGCAGCTGTCATAATTATTATTTTTCTTGATTGTAGTAAGTTAATGTTGTACAATTCTCATTTCAGAATTCTCATTTCATCTTGGTTTAAGTCTATTAGATCAAATTCATCTAACATTTGCTGTTAACTCTATTGATATTGATGCTTCCAGAAAAGAAGTCATTTCCAACCTCTTTCTTCAAAAGACAAAGTTTCCAAATAGTCTTTTATTCAACAAGTATTTATTGAGCATCTACTGTATGCAGGCACTATCTCTGCTTTAGGAGCTGGAAACATAGCAGTAAAAAAACAGACAATACTTCTGTCCTCAAGTATTTATTAATATTAACATTCTTGTGGGGATATTGCACTATGATTGGAAACATCGAGATTGTTTATAATCTGTGCCGAGTCACTGGATTGAAAAATTTGAAAATGATCAAATCAATAGCCAAATCAATATCTCAACTAACAAGGGAGATTCACCATATTTTTCTAAATACCATAAGAAATAAAATCCATTTTTTGGGTTTACTTCTTAACTCTTATACATATCCTATTATTTGTTTTCTACATATGGAATAAAATAAAGAAATGCAGGGAAAATATTTACAAAATATGATCAATTTTGTTGTCTGGTAAAAGTGGGTCACTTTATCATTTATCTTCTAATCTTACCTGTAATTTCCTAAAAAAATTGCTCAATATGCTCAAAAAATCTGAAACATATGGCATAATTTTGAAGATATATGTAATTTTGTACCATATGTTTAAATGTAGCTACACAAGATAATATTTAGCAATAATTAATCAGAGAGAAAAATTGAAATAATGGTTTATTTCTTCCTCTCATATGCAGTATAGTTAGGTAGACAGCCATATTATCAGGTTGGACCAGAAAGCTCCATGTTATTATTTTAAAATTGCTTCAGCAAAATTGATCCCTTTTTCCAGCCCATTATATGACACAGCGTTTCTGGGTAACAGGGAGGACAAATCTTCAAAAGTCTTACCTGTGCCAAGTTTATTAAATTACTAATGTAACCTACTGGAGAATGTAATTCTCTCTCTTTCTTCTCATTAAATAATTTCTCCCCATCCCCTAAAACATGTTAAGAAAGCAAACAAATATTGTGTTATGAATATAGGTATAATGTATTTTTAAAAATAATAATCCTGAAAGAAAAAAAATTAAAAACTCTAACATTACATTTATTTTCAAATTACTCATATTATCTTCCCACTTAATAGAGTGCTTTGAGCCTAATTAATGTGTCTTTCTCTAGAAGAGCTTTTATCTTTATAATCACAATTATTACAGTAGGTCTTTATCAAGCAGACAGCTATTTATTTTTTCAATTATAAATAGATATAATGATGACCTTTTGCTACACTGACAGATCAAGGATTTAGTGTCTTTGATGACTTACAGGAGGTTATTTTGTTTTTTCTTCTAATAAGACACTAGGTAGAAAATAATAATTACACCTGTCTGTGTGCTCCTCAGGTCATCTTATTCACTGTCAGTTTGTCATAGACAATAGCAGTAAAATAGAAGAAAGTGTAGTTACATGACTTTTGCAGGGGCTGGAAGGACAATCACTTGCTTTATGAAGGTTCCCAAGATTGTTGAAATGGTTACAAAAATTATGAAAAGATTAATTCATAAAATGCTCACTGAATGATGGTTAGATGCCAGGCACTAGATGAATAAGAAAGCCTCTGCCATTATATAGCTTACAGTCTAGTAAAGAGATTGCAAGACTCAAAGTTAGAGGTCACAGGTGAATTAGGGAAAAGTCAAAAGACCAGAGGCTGTTGTCCCACCTCTGAGACTGAACAGCATGTGATCCATTTTCACATGTAAAGTTTTCTTTCTAATAGCTCACAAATGGTTAAGCCCTTTGCTCCCCTGAGTATTGAACCTACTTTTGATTCATGCACCCAAGCTCCGTTTCACGCTTTGCTTAAATTGTTTGAGGGGACACCTCTCTTGCCTAAACTATTTTTCATCCCCAAGAATAGTTCAGATATCCTTGGCTGAAGATAGGTAGCCTAGAATTCAGAAGAAAAGTGAAAGAAGACTTCAGTTGTTGAGGCTTGATTTGGTAGACTGTAAAACTGCTATCAGACTGTACGCACCTCACAACTTAGGTCAGCAGCCAAATTTGGCAAGGATCACAAAGAACGACATGCCTGAGTGAGGAGTGAGTGACTTTCCCTAGCAGACTGACTGGGCTGGGACTAGGTCTAGAGGCCAAAGACACAGAATTTGTGTATCTTATTTTTAATGGTGGGTTTCCCAAAGTAATTAAAAAGTTTAAGTATATTTAAAATATATACTAAAGAAGACCTTGAATGCAATTATTAGAAAATTTCCCTGTAATATATCAACTCTTATATTGAATGGTGCAGGAAGCAAAAAGAATTGTTCGACATTCAACCATTGCAGGAGGTAGTGTGTGATCAAGAACTGATGGTACTGCAGGAAGAAGGCCAAGCAGCACTGAAGTATTGGTGAAAAACAAGGCCGGAATTGACAAAATACCAATTGAGATGTTTCAACAAATGGATACAGCACTGGAAACGCTCATTCATCTATACCAAGAAATTTGGAAGACAGCAGCCTGGCCAACAACTGGGAGGGAGCCATATTTGTATCCATTCCAGAGAAAGGTGATCCAAAAGAATGTGGAGATTATTGAACAGTATCATTAATATCTCACACAAGTAAAATTTTGCTGAAGATCATTCAAAAATGGTTTCAGCAGTACATTTACAGGGAACAGCCAGAAATTCACTCTAATTTGAAAGAGGACGTGGAACGAGGGATATCGTTGCTGATGTCAGATGAATTCAGAAAGATGTTTACCTGTGTTTTATTAACTATGTGAAGACATTTGACTGTGTGGGTCATAAGAAGTTATGGACAACTTTGCAAAGAATGGGAATTCCAGAACCCTTAATTGTGCTCACGAGGAACCTGTACATAGACCAAGAAGCAGTTATTTCAAGAGAGCAAGGGGATACTGCATGGTTTAAAATCAAGAAAGATGTGCCTCAAGGTTGCATCCTTTCACCGTTATTATTCAATCTGTATGTTGAGCAAATAATCTGAGAAGCTGAACTATATGAACAAGAATGTGGCATCAGTTTGTGGAAGACTGATTAACAACCTGCGATATGCAGATGACATAACCTTGCTTGCTGAAGGCGAAGAGGACATGAAGCACTTACTGATGAAGATCTAAGACCATAGTCTTCAGTATGGATTACACCTCAACATAGAGAAAAAAAAGTTCTCACAACTGGACCAATAAACAGCATTAAGATAAGTGGAGAAAAGACTGAGGTTGTCAAGGATTTCATTTTACCTGGCTCTGCAATCAACACCCATGGAAGCAGTCATGAAATCAAATGGCACATTGCATTGGGCAAATCTGCTGCAAAAGACCTCTTTAGACGTTAAAAAGCAAAGATGTCACAGTCAGGATTAAGGTGTGCCTGGCCCAAACCATGGTATTTTCAATACCTCATATGCATTTGAAAGGTGGACAATAAATAAGTTAGACCAAAGAAGAATTGATGCCTTTGAATACTGATGTTGGTGAAGAATATTGCATATACCATGGACTGCCAAAAGAACGAAGAAATTTGCATTAGAAGAAATACAGCCAGAGTGCTGCTCCTTGGAAGAGAGGATGGTTAGACTTTGTCTCAAGTACTTTGAACACGTTACCAGGTGGGACCAGTCCCTGTAGAAGGACATCATGCTTGGTAAGGTAGAGGGTCAGTGAAAAAGAGGAAGACCTTCAAAGAGATAATTGACATAGTGGCTACAACAATGGTCTCAAACATAACAATTGTGGGGATGGCGCAGGACCAGACAGTGTTTAGTTCTGTTGTACGTAGGGTCACTATGAGTTGGAACCAACTTGAAGGCACATAACAACAACAACATCATCATATCAACTCTTACAGTAATTACCTTCACTATAGCTACATGATAAAGAAGAGTGGATAAAATACATTTAATGTCTTCTACCACCATTTAAATAAAACATAAAAATAACTAAGAAATTAAAAATTGGCTTGGATAACATTTCTCCAGTATTTCAATCTGTCAACCACATCAAGGGGACAAAAGGCTTCCCACTAAGCCCCTCCCAGTCATTTCTCTACTTATCACACCCTCATGTGAGCATAGACACCTTTCAAAGAAGAATAGGTAAAGTGGTCCTATTTGCCCAAGAAACTGAATAGGTGATTCTTGAATTTTTTTTAATATTGAAAAAAGATTATTAGTAAGTTGAGTAATTATTATTTGTCAAACAGAGTACAAAATGAAGTATCAATTTAAGAGTGGCCGGGGCGGGGGAGCTTCAGATGAATTGAATACTGTAGGACTTTGATGAAGACTTATACACATTGCCAAAATAACTCAGGTGTGTAAATAAACTTAACTCCTGCTTTCAATTTAACATCCTTAAGAGACTTAGAAAGAATAAAATAGATCCCATCAACACGATAATAAAAAATCAGCTGTGACAATTTCATTATTTAATGTGCAGCAACTGATGCTGCTTAAATGTTTTATACTTTAATTGAAGCCCCATTCACAAATTGTTTACACACAATTATGCTCAAGAAAATAAAGGAAATGATGAGTTGATAAAAGTACCAAACACTGCTTAGCAAATCAGAATTGTTTCTTCATTAAACTATTAACTAGCATTATAACCAAGTTGTTTTTCTGACTAATTGGGTTTCAGGGTTGTTTTTGTTTTTTTCCTATTTAAAATGGAGGCAATGAGTTAAAGTGTGCAAAGTTTTTGGAGTTCCCAGAAGAAAAAGTGCAATGTAAATATAATCATGATAATAATAATCATTAACATTCTAATATAATAAAATGTCTTGCTTTAAGGTGATCCTTAGAAAATTAATTTGGCAAGTGATATTCTCAGATGTATTTGTCTTTAACCAAAGATCTTATTTATGGCAATCTTCTTTCATAGTTTTAATTATGATCGGAGCTGAGTTATAAAATTTAGCTTACACTGCACTCAAATATGCAGAGAGAATGTAATTTATTTACCTTTAAGCTACTCGGACTTTCTCATGGGCAGAAATATAACTAAATGTCCAACCATTTGGGCTTTGCCCAATTACAATATTAGAATCAATCCCTTCATGTAGTGATGAAGCCTTCCTTTTGACTCCCCATCCTCTTCTCAGGTAATATGCAGGTACATGAGCAAACAGAAGTGGCTTATGTGACTTTGTGACACCAGTGGAAACTGCCGATCCTGGGATCCATTAGCACCTTTGTATTCTCCTTTGGTAAGTCGTTTATTCCCCTTATCTGTCTGTTTAATGAGGACCTCTGGGGTGAAGCCTGGAGAAGGGAAATTACAGACACACATATCACTCTCTTGTTCTCCTTCATTATTATTCTTACCAATCCTCAGGCTAGAAAATGCCCGGTCTTTTCTTTTACTTTCTTATATTATACTCCTTCTACCTACTTGCGGCAAGCTGTATGCCTTCTAGGTCTTAGGGCGAAGAGGTCACACCCTTTCGAAACTCCTACACTAAGAGCTGGAAACTCCAGCCTTGGGCTTTCCTATGTTAAAGAGGTGAAAGTGGCCACAAGGATATTTGGGGGTTAGATTTTAATACAGCAGACTGACCTCTAAGATTGTTGTTTTGTTGAATAATTTTACCTGCCTTCCAGAAATTGAATATTAATGTATTCATTCTCTTTTCATTTCTCCTGTTTAAGAAATCCAGCTCTCCCTCTAGATAGAGGATGCCTCAGGCCAACAAAGTAGAATTATACAGAAAAGTAAAAGAGAAAGCACATTACTGGTTTTCTAATTAACTCAATGTCACACAAATCTTAGTTTCTGGGTTTTGTTGTTGTTGTTATCTTTGTTTTACCTTGGTTCAGTTGTGAGGCATTCTCCTTTAAAATGCCATGAAGTATTTGATTCAAATTATAATGGTAAGCATGTACCTGCTCTTTTCCTGAGCAGTGCTTATCTCAGAAAGTCATATTCTTTATCATATAATTCAAATTAATTGCTACCTGTAGGGTCACTATGACTCGAAATCAACTCAGCAGTGGGTTTGGGTTTTTGGTTCTGATGTAGACACCTTCTCTTCTAATTCTATCCTTATAGTTTTAACCTTTTGCCTGAAGGTTTGAAGCGTGCAAAAGCTGACCTTTGTTCAAGGGGCAGTTTCTCATAATGAAGTAAAAAACGAAATCAGTTTAATTTAAAAGTTTGTGATGTGTTCTACTATCCATTTAGCACTATCTGTCACTTAGGTTAGCATTTAAGAATCCAATACAATTTTCTCTGCCTCCACTTATAATCCTTTGTAGCATTTCTTCTTTAATATAGTCCCATTTTGAGTTAATTGTTTGGTCTCTTATTCATCACTATTCGTAAGCTTTCCTGAGATTTTTAAGCTTTATTAAGTGTTTATTATTTTTCGTTTCTCAAATTTATATTTACTACCCTTATACTTTTATTAGAATGGGATGCTAAAAGACATTCAGCTGGATCCCTATACTTTTACTAGAGTGGGATGCTAAAAATCATTCAGTTGGTGATATATAATTTGTCATTCTTCAAAGTCATATATGTATTTTTATCTCTGATTTGAATAGAAACTGTGTGAAGGCATGAATGTCATCAATTTATTCTACACATTCATGACAATCTTCAAATCTCTTTTCAGAATGCCTAGGAACATTTGTTATTGTCAACAAAGTAGGCATTCTAGGGAGTTAAAAACTCATCCCCATTAGCAAGAATAATATACAAAGACCATCCTAGACTCATAGAACTTTCCACATGTTGCTACGTCTATCTGAACAGAATCTCATCCTAAGGAAGCGGTAGTCAGAAAAATAAGTCTGAGGACAATAGTCTTTGATTAAAGAAGAATGTCAGTTTTGCACCTGTGTTGATCATATTAACATTTAGCCCAAATGACTTCTGTCCCCCTTTCTCTTTTTCCTAGATACTAGTACCAAGAGTACAAAAAAACCCCCCAAAACAAAAAAACCAAACCCGTTGCCGTGAGTTGATTCTGACTCAGTGACCCTATAGGACAGACTAGAACTGCCCCACAGGGTTTCCAAGGAGTGCTGGTGGACTCGAACTACTGACCTTTTTGGTTAGCAGTTGTAGCTCTTAACCACTGTGCCACCAGGGCTCCATGTAGGAGTAGAAATTAAAATAAAAGTAATTGAAATAACTGATTCTTTAAGATATCTGTTAGAATTTTTACATAAGTCAGCACTATTCTGGGATCCATGAAAAAGAAATGCGAAAAAAGAAAGGGAGAGTGATGCTTCTGACTTCAGGTGAGAACACTGACCAAATTGCCTTTGATGTATCATAGACCCTGGAGTGTTCAGCAACAGAGGCCCTTGGGCACAGGGATAATGCAATCGCAGAGAGGCATTTGTTCCTCTATTCATTCACTCACTCAGTCAACAAAGATTTATTGGGGCCTTAGACAATATGCTGAGAATGTAAAACTGAGTACTACAAACCTCTTTTCTTAAGGAATCGTTGAGCCAAACAGGTAAGTAGATTATTCGCGTGGATAGTTGAGAAGACAATTCAGAGAAGATTTCTCAAACCAGAGGGCGTGACTTGAGTTTTAAAGAATGAGTAGACGTTAGATGAAGAATGTCCTCATTGCAGAGAGAACGGTAGTTGTGAGACATAGACATGAGACAAAATTAAATTTGCAAACATATTATGTAAACTCCATGCTAATATCTATGGAATTCACAAAATTAAATTTTGAGTGCTCAGAAGAAATAGGCACATATCTTCAAATTGGCTCATTAACTCCTGTGTGCTTTTTATGGCTCTTACACACTTCACTTTTTAGGTGTTTACTCTAAATATCATGTTGTTTTTCCTCTTCAGCTAACTTTTTATGGTATCATAGGTCAGATTTCATATATACTAAGCAATGATGGCAAATCCTTTCTTTGGTCATAATGAAGGCTCCAAAACTTTTCCTCCTCACACTGCCTCCGCCTACTTCTCATTGCCTTCTCAGAACAGAAACCAAACTCTATATTTTTATATAAACTTCCTTAGCACAAAGTTTGACAGATTTAACTGGAAATTCTTTTTGCTTAGATGATCTCGGTAGCTATGTTCCCCAATTGACCACCTTTCAAGCGGACATTTTCTCATAATGAAGTGAAAAATGAAATGATTTTAATTTAAAACTTTGTGATGTGTTCTGATACCCATTCCGGGTGCCTGTGGCTTAGGTAGATATTTTTGGCAATGTTCTGCAAAGTTGGAAAAACATTGCTCTGTGGGTTCCTGTGAAACATTTGCAATTTGTCTCATGTGCATCATGCTAGTAGCAACTTCTAATCAACAGGAAACAGAGGGCATGAGCAATTTGTCCATTAAGTGAGTCATGTAAGGTAAGCAAAAGAGAGATACAGTTGCTGATGCTTAAAAGTGATATTTTTACGTCTTGGTCAAAGATGATTTCTCATAAATATTTTAACATATGCTAAGCTGAAGGTATTTTGGTTCAGTTGTTAGTGAGGTAAAAATCTCAATATTTTGAACATGAATTTTTTTAAAGAACTCAAAAATAGCTATAGGCCTTTTTCTAAGACTATTTGAAATCTACTTTTGAATTGAGATGCCAAAGTTTCAAAATAACTTCTGAAAAATAAGAAATATGTTTAAATTTACCAATTAATATAGAAATAAAATTTAAAAACCAAGGAACAAAGACAAATTTTAAAAATATTCTGCTTTTAATGAATTAAAAAAAACCTTTCAAAGTACAATTATAGTCCAATAATAATTTAGTTTTCTGAATTGTTTTATTTATTGATTGATTTTATTGTGCTTTACATGAAAGCTTACAAATCAAGTCAGTCTCTCATTCAAAAACTTATACACACCTTGCTATTTACTCCTAGCTGCTCTCCCCCAATGAGACAGCGCACTCCTCCTCTCCACCCTATATTCCCTATGTCCATTCAACCAGCTCCTGTCCCCCTCTGCCTTCTCATCTCCCCTCCAGACAGGAGCTGCCCGCGTAGTCTCATGTGTCTACTTCAGCCAAAAAGCTCACTCCTCACCAGTATCATTTTCTGTCTCATAGTCCAGTACAATCACTGTCTGAAGAGTTGGCTTTGGGAATGGTTCCAGTCTTGGGCTAACAGAAGGTCTGGGGACCATGACATCCAGAGTCCCTCTAGTCTCAGTCAGACCATTAAGTCTGTCTGGTCTTTTTATGAGAATTCGAGATGTGCATCTGACTGTGAATTGTTTTTTGTTATTTTGAAAAATTCAAGCTTATAGAAGAGTTGTAAGAATAGTACAAGGAATATCCACATACCTTTCATGTATTCACCAAAGGATGGTATTTTGGTACATTTACTTTGTCTTTCTCAAATACATTAGTGTGTATTTTAAAAAGAAAAACAAACAAAAAAACCCAAAAGCAAGAACGCTGCTGTAAGTCACTGTAATTAAATTATCACTCAGGAAATATAATATTAAAAAATGCAATTATTTAATATATATTCCATATTCAAATTTCCCAACTTATCCCAAAAAAATCCTTAATAGACTTAAAAAAAATTGATTTGGAGTCCTATTAAGAATAACATATTCCATTTAGTTGTTACTTTAGTTTATTAATAAAGCAAGACTTTATTAGTTGTTAATAAAGAAATGCTAATTTTTTCACAACTCATTGCAGTGAGGGGGAACAACACCTTGACAGCATCTTAGTTGTATTTCGAACGAGATAATTACAGGATTTGGGGCCCAGATCAAATGACTTAAGGAAAGTCTTTCAAGATGGAGAACTGGTTGAAATTGGGCGAAGGTGATGGACAGAATGAAGTGAAGGTCTTAAAGCAAGTAAGGGAAATGAGGAATTTGCCTACATGAGAAGGCAGTTGTCTCAGATAAGCTGATCAGCAGGAATTTTCTGAAGCAGCAGTGTAATTATTTGTTGGTTACTGTTGTACTTTTCCTGGACAGAGTTTTCCTGAATGAAAAAATTAAATCATGACCCAGATGACCTGAATTCCTAATCCTAATAGCTATACCATGTTGATGCAAGTGATCACGGTTCTCAGTCTTGCTAGAATCCTTTAATCTAGAAACGTTTCTAAAGTTTTTCTGTTTGTTTGCTTTTACTAGTTTTTCATGATAGTGATTTTTGAAAAGTCCAAGAGACTACATATTTAAAGAGTGCATCTCAATATGAATTACTCTATTTTTCTTCCTCATGATTTGATTCAGGATAAACATTCATAACAGGCATACATAAAGTGATGGGTGTGTCTTGCATACAGCACTTGATGTCAGTGTGACCCATTATTGATGATGTGTGGCTTGGTCATTTGATTAAGGTGTTATCCCTCATATTTATTCATTGTACAGGTTCCTTTTAATGAGTTATCTGTCTGGAGAAACTATGAGGATGTGAATATTCTGTCCCCCATAAATATTTCGTCACTATTTTTAGTACTCTTTGATTATTTCTGCTGGAATTATTACTATTATTACTATGATGGGTGAAAAAGATTTTTTTAAGCTTAATATTCTTTTGATATTTGTTAGTTGATATTTTTCTGCAAAGAAGAGCTTTTCTTTCTTCTCCAGTCTTCCTTCTCTTTCTCATCTTCCTCCTTCTCCTTCTTCTTTTAATAATAGTGTAAACATTGGATTTCTTCCTTATTTTAATGTGTTATGTTCTTGTCAAGGAGCCCTGGCAGTGGTTAAAGTACTTGGCTGTTAACCAAAACTCGGCGGTTCAAAATGTCAGTGGCTCTGCTGGAGGAAGATCTGGCAGTCTGCTTCCATAAAGATTCATAGCCTTGGAAACCCTGCGGGGACGCTGTGAGTTGAAATGGAGTCGATGGCAGTGGATTTTTCTGGTTTTATGTTCTTATCATATTAATACTCAAATTGTCCCACGTTTAGCTGGTGAGAGCCTCTTCAGGCTGGCTCCTAATAATGCCTTTTGACGAGTCCCATTATTTTTAAAGAAGTGCCTTACTCTCTGTCACAATGAGAATTTCTAGTCTTACCTCATAATTTCCCTGCCATAGTTCTGGGATCAGCATTTCTTCAAGAAACTTTAGTTGTTTTTTTTTTTTTTTCCTATCACTTCTGTGCCAATGTTGCCTACTCTGTGCAGGTAGTCAATTTCATTGGTTTCTTGTTTTCATGGCCTGTATTTATTTTTGCAAAATTAAGGAAACAACTGAGTAAATATTCCTTCTAATTCTTTTTGTCCCCTTCCAAAAGTATACTGTATATACTTTATTGAACTTTATTTTTTTACTTAACAACAGATTATGTGGAGAAATTTTCTTCATACTTTTGTTAAATGCTGTATATTACTTCATTTTCTTTTCTCTTCTTTTAATGTGATGTATCAACACTCTCCCCTTCTCCACCCCAGGTTGCTTGTTTCCATTCATCCAGTTTTCCTGTTCCTTCCTGCCTTCTAGTCTTTGCTTTGGGGTTGGTGTGCTCATTAGTCTCATATATGATTGAACTATGAAGCACTTTCCTCATGTGTGTTATCGTTGGCCCTATAATAGACCTGTCTAATCTTCGGCTGAGTGGCAAATCTCAGGACTGACTTAAATTAAAACGTTGTCAGGGGGCTACAGTCCTGGGGTTTCTTAAGTTTCTGTCAGACCAGCAAGCCTGACTTTCTTTCTTTTTTTAATTTTGTTCTACATTTTCTTCTGCCCTGTTCTGGACCCTCTATTGTGATCCCTGCCAGAGCAGTCGACAGTGGTAACCAGGCACCATCTAGTTGTTCTGGGTTCAGTCTTATGGAGGTTGTGGTTCATTAGTCCTTTGGACTAATCTTTCCCTTGTCTCTTTGGTCTTCTTCATTTTCATTTTCTTCAGCTGGAATGGGACTAGTAATGCCTGCTCACAGGCTTTTAAGACCCCAGTCGCTACTCACCACTGTCAGATGTAGAACATTTTCTTTATAGACTATGTTATGCCAATTGAGCTAGATGTTCTCTGAGAACATGGTCCCCAGCCCTCAGTCCAATAGCTCGGTCTCTCAGGACGTTTGGATGTATCTGTGAAGCTTCTATGACTTTGCCCTGATCATGTTGTGCTGACTTCCCCAGTATTGTGTACAGTCTTACCCTTCACCAAAGTTATTATTTATCTACTATCTAGTTAGTGTTTTTCCATCCCCATCCCTTCCCTCTCTCATAAACGTCAAAGGTGGTTTCTTTCTGTGTGTAAACCTTTCATAAGTTTTTATAGTAGTGGTCCCATACAATATTTGTCTTTTTGTAATTGACTTATTTCATTCAGCATAATGCCCTCCAGATTCATCATCCATGTTTTGATATGTTTTGCAGATTCATCATTGTTCTTTTTTGTTGCGTAGTATTCCATTGTACCATGATTTGTTTATCCATTCATCTGTTGAGAGCATTTAGGCTGTTTCCGTCTTTTTGCTATTGTGAATAACGCTTCAGTGAATAATGGGTATGCATACGTCTATTTGTGTGAGGGCTTTTATTTCTCTAGGATATACTCCTTGGAGTAAGATTGCTGGATCCTATAGTATTTCTATTTCTAGCCTTTTAAGGAAGTGCCATAGTGTTTTCCAAAATGGTTGTACCATTTTGCATTCCCACCAGCAGTGCATAAGAGTTCCAATCTCCCCACAACCTCTCCAACATTTGTTACTTTCCGTTTTTTTTTTTTTTTTTTTTTTGATTCGTGCCAGTAATGTCAGTGGGATGGTATCTCATTGCGGTTTTGATTTGCATTTCTCTAATGGCTAATGGTTGTGAGCATTTCCTCATGTGTCTATTAGCCATCTGAATGTCTTCTTTCATGAATTGGCTGTTCATATCTTTTGCCTATTTTTTAATTGGATTATTTGTATATTCATTTTATAGTAGATAGTCGTTTGCTGAATCAATCCTCTGTATATAGTTTTTTTGCAAGTGGGTCTTAACGGTAAAATTCTAAAGTGGAATCATTAGGCCAAAGGGCAAACATGTGACATTTTAGATACTGACATGTTAGATACTGACAAATTCTCCCTAAGGGGCCTGACTTCTATTTTATTCCTACCAGCAATATATGTAAGCGCTATCTCCCATAACCTGCATAAAATGTGCTTTTAAACTTGGGAGTTTTTGTCAGTCTAGTAAGTAAATATGGAACCTCAATATAGTTTTGATATGCATTTGTTTTATCATGAATGAAGTTATATATTTTTTCATGTCTAAAAAAAGGCCGTTTGTGTATTTTTTGTGTCTCTTTTGTAAACTCTTTATTTACATCTTTTGTCCTTATTTATTACTAGTATTTTTCCTTTGTAATTTAAAATGCTCTTTAAATATTAGGTATAATAATCCTCTAGCTATGATCTATGTTGCAGGTATATTCCCTTCTTTGTCATTTGTTTTATTTTGCCTAGGATGGGCATCCCTGAAATTTGAGATCTTATATCTGTGGACACCCAATATCAATCGCTTATAAGTGGTAATTCTTCAAAACTCTTGCAAAATTCTCCCTTTACAAAGAAAAATCCCCCCCTCCATGTTAAAAATCATTAATTGTATCCTAATTAAGGGTCATGCATTAAAAGACAAAGGAATTCATCATTACTTTCTCCCTCCTTCTAGTACTCTTTTTAGGAGAACCTGACCATCAGCAAGTGTGCTTCGACGGTCCTGATGATGAGGCCATGACCATGCGTGACAACCAATGGCCAGGCAAGGCTTTATCTCTCCTTGGATTTGGATCTGAGATCCAAAACTTTAGTTAGCTGTTCAGTCAGTGAAGTCATGTTAGGATGAGGCTGATGTAACCATGCTTGTTTATGTACATGGAAAACAGAAGAAAGGCAGACTGTAGAGAAATAATGATAATAGTAGTAATAATAATAAATGAAGTGGACAAGTACAGAGAGGAAGGGATGAAAGTATAAAGTCTAAAGGAAAGAGAGACAGATAGAATGAGATGGAAAGAGAGGCAAGCTTTGTTCTTGAATTTCCAGGTCCTGGTTACCACCAACTTAGAATTGTTGAAACTTCTTATCTTTCCTTCTCTCAATTTTATTTTTATTTAAGTTACTTCTAGCAGTTTCTGCTCATAACCACCAAACAGTCCTGGCTTTAACATTATCTTCCTATTATTGTTTCTATGGCATGTCTGTATTAGAACCAATTTCTACTGAAGGAATTCTAACACATAATAAGTTTATAGATGAGGAAGCCTAGAGATGTTTAAAATGTTCCCAAGTGTCTTAGTTTCCTAGTGTTGCTGTAAATATCACAAATACCAAAAGTGGGTGGCTTGAAAGAACAGATTTTTTTTTTTTTTTTTCTCACAGTTCTGGAGACCAGAAGTCCAAATCAGGGTCGTGGCAGTGTCAATTTCTTCCTTGTTGGTAATCCCGGGCTTTCCTGGGTTCTTGGTGAGCTTCACATCGCATCTGTCTTCCCCATATGTGCACACCTCTGTGTCAAATAGGTTCTTTTGTTTGTTCAGAAATGATTAGGTTTAGGAGACACCCTACACTGGTATGGCTTCATTAATGTGTTGTTGTTGTTGTTGCTAGGTGCTGACAAGTCAGCTCCAACTCATAGCAACACTATGTACAACAAAGCAAACACTGCCCAGTCCTGCATAATCATTGCTATGTTTGAGCCCATTGTCGCAGCCACTGTATCAGTCTATGTTGTTTTTCACTGACCTTCTGCTTTACCAAGTATAATCTCCTTTTCCAGGGACTAGTCCCCCCTGATAACATATCCAAAGTAGTGAGACGAAGTCTTGCCATCCTCGCTTCTAAGGAGGCTCTCCTTCTCCCAAGACAGATTTGTTCATTCCTCTGGCAGTCCATGGTATGTATATTCAGTATTCTTCACCAGCATCATAATGTAGCAAAGAAAACCCTATTTCCAAACAGGATTACCTCCACAACTATAGGGGTTGGCATTCCAATGCATATTTTGGGGGGACACAGTTCAATCCATAACACCAAGTTACACAGATAATTGAAAATCTTGATTAAAACCCAGGGCTTCTGATTTTACAAACAACAATATTTTGTAGAAAATTAAAAAAAAAAAAAAAAAAAAAGATTTAGGAGTAAATCATCATTTTCCTTATTTCTCCTAATACTAGTCCATTTTCCCTTGATACTCTTTTAACAAATGATTGTTAAGTTGAAAAAATTTGAATTAAAAAAAAACTCCAACCTACTGAAAGTCATAAAAGGTATCCATATTTCTACAGCCTTATATGCCAGATATTTCGATGTATTTGATTCATGTAGCTTTTCTAAAACACATACAAATAGAAATCCAGTCAAAAATTTTTTAAAGATAACTTTAGAGTAAGTAGTCTATTATGGTACTTTTATAAAAAAATTTGTTTAAGAATGCTATATTACCTTTAAGTGCTAGATCAATGCTTCTTACATTTGACTTTGATGGCATAAAACTAGGAGTTTAAAAATTTTATGATTAAATTACAGTATGTATCATTCATATCCTTATTATTCCCTCACCAGACATTTTATTTACAGCAAGATGGACCAGAGCTGAACTAAACTCCACGACGAACAAACATTCTAATTGTTTTCTGGGTTTCCTCAATAGATTTGTTAAAAATATGTTATGACTATAGTATTCATGTGACTTTTTGAATGAAAAAAAATGTGTCCTAATATTTAAAAAATATATATTATGGAAAATACACTTAGATGTACTTTATTTGCAGCAGATTGTGGTATATCTTCTATATTTATATATTTTGTTCATGTTTTGGAAAATTGTCTTTGGTTTTAGCTTTCTTGCCTTTTCTCATCTTGAGTCTTTTTTCTGGAAGCAAGATTTCATTCAGAACTAATAAAAATCAGTATTCTTTCCACTCTAGTTAAAATATCAGCATAGGTCTACAACCCATGGGATTAACGATTGCGATATATCAAGGAGGAATATTGAAAATACAGTGGAAATGAATTTATATAGTATTTATAAGACTATCAATGTCCTTTCAAGGGGTTTACATTGTAATTCAAGATTAGCTGAACATAAGTTAATAAACTCTTAAAGTATTAACCTAATCTTATTATACAGGACTCTGGGAAATTCTTTCTAATTAAAAAAAAAAATACTAATGAACTATAAAGCCCCTGGAGATACACTGCACGGAATATGTTGCAGTCTTTCCTCAAATAATAAAAGTTAAAGCAATTGTATCTGTTCTTTTCTTTCCTTAGAATATTTAAATTATGAAGTTTTTATCAATCATTGGATTATTTTCTTCTTATTTACCTTATTTTGTTTATTTATTTACTTGCTACTTTTTATTTCGATATAATTTCAAAATAGAAACACTAGTGCAAAAAACTCCTATATACCTTTTGTTTACTCACCAATTGTCTATGCTGTGCCTCATTTGCTTTAGTTTTATCATTATTTCTCACTCTTTCTCTTTTTCATCATATATGTGTGTGTGAGTTTGTGAGTGTGTGTTTAATCTTTTATCTCTTTGTAGTAAATATCAGAAATAGTGTTCTGTTACCCCTAAATACTTCACTGTGTATTTTCTAAGAACAGGGAAATTCTCTTATGATAGTACATTTATAAAAATCAGAAAACTTAACATTAATAAAATACTAATTTTATTAATTTCAACCATTTAATTCTATTATTGTTACAAATTAGTAACTATTAGCAAAAGTTACTAACAATTAGCATTTAATTATATTGCAATGTGCTCTTGAAAGTTAATTTTTTTTTTTTTTTTTCTTTTGGAGCTAAGCCGATCTAGCTTATGGAGGGCATTTCTGATAGAGGTTAATCATGCAGGCTTTGCTGTCAGTTGTATATTTGCATTCTACCTGTTCTAACAACTATTTGTACTCACCCTTTCCAAGCTTCAATCTCCTAGTCTGTAACAGGGAAAATGAGGCATGCTCAAACAGTTGGATTGGAAGGATTAAGTGAGATAATATATTAAAAGTATTTGGTAAAGTGCCTGGCACATAAACAAAGGCTTGATAAAAGGTTGGACGCTTTATTATGTTTGCCAATGGAAAGTGACATGCAAAAACTGACAAGCTTGTATAGTGGCATTAAATAAATTGTAACGCCAGTATTCAGGGAAAGGGGAAAATGAGTGAGTTTGCCTTTTTGGGTTGAGGGCCTTTGAAGAATTTCTCTTTCCAAGTTCCAAGCTTTAGGTCTTCTTACTGTCTTGTTTTTTACTGAATAGGACCTTATGTTTAATTTTCCAAAACAAAATACCTTAAAAAATCTGTTTATGTGTTTAATATTTCCTTTTGAAGTCAAAATCATAGCTGAATGAATTTCTTTCTGATGGTATAGAACTTATAACAAGGGTTCGCTAATAATTTGGTTGTTCAAAACTAATTGCATACTTACTTTTTTGCTACAGATAGTAGAACTATCTCAAGGTAGATCAGAAAGCCCATGTAGCAATCAGTGAAGTTGAACTGACAATGAGAGTAAAAACTTGAGTTTAGGCTCTGGATATAGGGATTCAACTGGAGCAGTAGACATGAGAAAGAGAAGAAAACACACATTTTTAGATTATTGCTTGATGCAGGATTGATGCCATGAATTATCTTAACTGAAGCTGTGTCTATGGTTAGCAACCTTCCATGTCCCATTCGGCTCATTTATTTTACTTCTTGGTGATCCTCTGTCCCAATGATCTAAAGCTTGTACCCATGTAATAGTTTTGTTATGAGTCTTCTTGCCTTGCAATATTCCACATACAGCTCTCCTTCCCTCTTTGACGAAAAACTCAATTACATATTCTTAGGGAAAGTTACTCCACCAGCTGGAGGTTTTAAATTCTTTGCTAGATGCCTTGATGAGTAAAAATGAATTACAGGCAAAACTCAGAGATATTGTGGTTCAGTTCCAGACCACTGCAATAATGTGAGTGACACAAATTTTTTGGTTTCCCAGTGCATATAAATTTATGTTTATTCTATACTGTAGTCTATTAAGTGTGCAATAGCATTATGTCTAAAGAACAATGTACATACATTTACTAAAAAATACTTCATTGCTAAAAAATGCTAACCATCAGTGAATTGTAATTTTTTTTGCTGGTGAAGGGTCTTATCTTGATGTTGATGGCTGTTGACTGATCAGCATGATGGTTGCTGAAGTTTGGGGTGGCTGTGGCAATTTCTTAAAATAAGACAGTAAAGTTTGTAGCATTAATTGACTTTTCCTTTTATGAAAGATTTCTCTGTAGCATGGGAGGCTGTTTGATAGCATTTTACCCACAGCAGAACTTCTTTCAAAATTGGAGTCAATTCTCTCAAAACTTACTGCTGCTTCATCAGCTAGTTTACATAATATCCTAAATCTTTTGTCATTTCAACAATGTTCACAGCATCTTCACCAGGATTAGATTCCATCAAGAAACCATTTCCTTTGCTTGTCCTTAAGAATGAACACCTCATCAGTTAAAGTTTTATCATGAGATTGCAGCCATTCAGTCACATCTTCATGCTCCTCTTGTAATTCTAGTTCTCTTGCTATTTCCACCACGTCTGTAGTTACTTCCTCCACTAAAGTCTTGAACCCTAGGGGGTTGGAATTAGCTTCTTCCAAACTCCTGTTAATGTTGATATTTTGATTTCATCCCATGAATCACAAATGTTCTTAATGGCATCTAGAATGGTGAATCTTCCAGAAGGTTTTCAATTTACTTTGCCCACATCCATCAGAGGGATCACTGTCTATGGCAGCCAGAGCTTAAATAAGACTTGAAAGTCAGAATTAATCCTTGATCCATGGGCTGCAGAATGGATGTTAGCAGGCATGAAAATAACATTAATCTCCTTGTACATCTCTATCAGAGCTCTTGGGTGCCCACTTTCACTGTTAATGAGCAGTTGCAGTGTGATTGATCACCTTTATGTGGCCTTTTTGCCATGATCTTGTAACTCCCACCCAGGTGATTGGGTAGGACTGTGTGATAGGGTAATTGTGGCCTACCAAGGAGATTGGTCAGTTTTGCCTTAAAAGAGAGCCAATTCCAGAGCAGAAGGGAGGACCCTACCACCACCAAGGAAGAACAGCAAGGAGTGGAAAGCGTGTCCTTTGGATCTGGGATCCCTATTGCTAGAAGCTCCTGAAAGTAGGAGACTGAGAACAAGAGAGAGAGAGAGGGAGAGAGCAAGCTGTAACCCTGAAGAGGGTGAAAATTGTGGCAGGAGAGACCTGGCAGCAGAGACCCAGCAGCAGAAGACAGCATGGTAGACTTCCCCGCCCATGGAGAGAGAAAGCTGAGTGCCTTTGGGCAAAGACTGAGGTCCCGGGAGAGGCATGCCTGCAAGCACGACTGGGAAGAGGATACCCTGAAGGAAGAATTGTATCCTGAGTGTTCTTCAGCCTAAATTGTAACTGTTACTTCCTTAATAAACCTCATAATTGTGAATATGGTCTGTGAGGCCATTGGAGTGAATTACCAAACCCAGTAGATAGTGTTGTGGGAGGGACATTGGTGTCAGGATTGGTCAACATGGTGGAGAGAGGAGGTGTGTCTGACCTCCACCTCATAGGAATCAGCCTTGGGCTGTTGATCTTGGCTCTCCTTCCCACTTATGAAGTTTGAGGAGGTAACACACTGCCCCAAAGCCATTTTTACAACAATAATATTTTAAAAGGAAACTTTTTCTGAGCAGTAGGTCTCAACAGCAACAACAAACCCCATTGCTATCAAGTCATTTCCAACTCATAGCAACCCTCTACAAAAAAAAAAAAAAAAAAAAAACCCAAACCCATTTCCTTTTGAGTCAATTCCAACTCATGGTGACCCTATAGGACAGAGTAGAACTGCCCCATAGGGTTTTCAAGGAGTGCCTGGTCTCTATAACCAGTGGGCTTAAAATATTCAGTAAGCCATGTTGTAAACAGATGTGCCGTCATCCAGGCTTTGTTGTTCCATTTATAGAGCACAGGCAGAATAGATTTAGCACCATTCTTAAGGGCCCTAGGATTTTCAGAATGGGAAGTGAGCATTGGCTTCAGCTTAAAGTCTCCAGCTGCATTAGCTCCTAACAAGGGAGTTGGCCTGTCCTTTGAAGCTTTGAAGGCAGACACTGACTTCTCCTCTCTAGCTATGAAAGTCCTAGATGGCATTTTCTTCCAGTATAAAGCTGATTAGTCTACACGGAAAATCTGTTGTTCAGTGTAGCCGCCTTCATCAATTATCTCAGCTAGATCTTCTGGAGAACTTGCTATAGCTTCTACGTCAGCACTTACTTCTTTATCCTGCACTTTTACGTTATGGAGATGACTTCTTTCCTTAAACCTCATGAAGTAACCTCTGCTAGCTTCAAACTTTTCTTCTACCGCCTCCTCACCTCTCTCAGTCTTCATAGAATTAAAAAGAGTTAGGGTCTTGCTCTGGATTAGGCTTTGGCTTGAGGGAATGTTGTGGCTGCTTTGATCTTCTATCCAGACCACCAAAACTTTCCATATCAGCAAGAAGGTTGTTTCACTTTCTTATCATTCATGTGTTCACTGGAGAAAACTTGTAATTTTTTCCCAAAACGTTTTATTTGCATCCACGCTTGGCTGTTTGATGCAAGAGGCCTAATCTTCAGCCTATCTTAGCTTTTGACATGTCTTCCTCACTAAAGTTATTCATTTCCAGCTTTTGATTTAAAGTGAGAGATGTGCAACTCTTCTTTTCACGTGAACACTTAGAGACCATTAATAGGGTTATTAATTGGCCAAATTTCAATATTGTCATATCTCAGGGAATAGGGAGGGTGTAGAAGCAGGAGAGAGAAGGGGAATGGCCATCGGTGGAGCAGTCAGAACACACATTTATAGATTAAGTTCACTGTCTTTTATGGCACAGTTCGTGGTGCACCAAAACATTTACAATAGTAACATCGAAGATCACGGATCACAGATCACCATAACAGATACAATAATAATGAAAAAGTTTGAAATACTGTAGGAATTATCAAAAGGTGATACAGAGCCATGTAGTGAGCACATGCTGTTGGAAAAACTGTGCCAGTAGACTTGCTCGATGCAGGGTTGCCACAAACCTTCAGTTTGTAAAAAAGCACAGTAAAGTGAAGCACAGTAAAACAAGGTATGCCTGTACTGTGTATTTTCAATAACCGACCAAACCCAGCCCTTTGCCATCGAGTTGATTCCGACTCATGGCGATCCTATAGGACAGAGTAGAACTGCCCCATAGGATTTCCAGTGAGCAGCTGGTGGGTTTAAACTGCCAACCATTTGGTTAGCAGCCAATCTTCAACAGATATTTTTATTTTAAAAAAGAGTATATGTGCTGATTAAGATAAATATCTAATTGGCTATTTTTCAGGCTTTGTGTTTAGAAGGTAGTTTTTGAGAAGTTTGGTCCAGTATGCTGAGGTAGTGTTTCGTAGGGTCTATTTTTTTTTTTTTTATTATCTCTATTATTATTATTATTTTTTATTATCTCTAAGCTAATATTTTTCATATCTTCTTACTTTCCTCTAGTTTTAAACCCAGCAAATCTTTTAAAGATCTAAGTATTATTAGCATATTTAGACACAACACTAGTGTAGAGGCCAGAGGTTGGAAGAATAGAAGAAGGAATCAACTGTTCTTCAGGATGGGGCCCACTACCTGTTGAAAGCAGTGGTGCGGGGCTTGGTAGTTTTCAGCAGAGGATGGTACCTGACACCAAAAGACTATCTAGTTCAGAATGTGCCTCTGGAAATTTTGCATTGAGTAATTTCATCAAAGGAGTCCCTGAGTGGTGTGAACGCTTGGCTACTAACCAAAAGTTTGGGGGTTTAAACCCACCCACATGCACCTCAGAAGAAAGACCTGGTAATCTGCTTCCAAAAGGTCACAACTTTGAAAATCCTATGGGGCACAGTCCTACTCTAAGACACTTTGAGTCTCCATGAGTTGGGATAACTGGATGGCAACTGGTTTGGATTTTTTTTTGTAAATTTCAACAAAACAAAATTTCTATTTCCTTCAATAGTAAGAAAGGTTAAATTAAACATATGTCATTTTTTTTATGACATCTGTGAATAGGAAAGAAGAGGACAAAAAGTAAACAAATAAAATTTTTAAAAAGAAAAAAATACAAGTGAGGCGTCTTCTGAAATATGGTGAGATGAGCATTTTGCGTGTATTATTTATTTATTCTTTGTAAGCTTCTGGCCATTTAGTTTTATGTTAAGTTATATATTTTTTCTTTCCATGCACAGTGTTATTAAAATCTCTTACATCTATTTGCCCTAGCTAGAGAGTCAATTTTTAAAACTAATTATTTACCTGTGTTATGATCTTGAGAAAGAATTAGTACACATGTAATGTGTTCAAAACTAAATGTGGTTGTAGAATATTTGGAAAATTTTAGGTCACCTTCTCATGGAATTTATAAATGATTTTTGGACTAGAATGCCGTTATAATTCTTAACATCAACGTACATTCATTATTTTTTATATCTTGGGAGCTGTCTTTTCTTTGAAATTGAGATTTGACATTCAGATACGTTGATAGTTAAATGGCCAGAACATTGAAAGAAATTGGAGGTCATCTCAGAAGTGCCCTTCTACTGGAGAGGCATGTATCACTACTTATCAGAGACAGTCTTTTGAATTTATTTAAAAGTTAGAGAGACAGTATTGCTATTTAAATAATTTTCCCACACAATAATTCCTTAAAAAGTTGTAATTGCTTTAAGTTTTACTACTGATTGTCGTGATTTGTGTGATTGTATCTCTGATTGATGCATTTTAATGTTGCAATTGTCTGGCGATTTTCTGTGATTATATCCATGACTGGTATTCTTTATGGTGCAATTGTGTGGTAATAGTCTGATTATATTGCTATTAAGATTTTTACATAACTTTCTCTTAGGACACATTTCAAGAATAGAGCCTTTATTTCCCATAGTATAGGCTCCTGTGTAAAGCAAATTAGTTCACATATTCGGTGAATTGTCATTTCACCAGATCAATAGGCTGAATGATTTTCAGCAGAAAATCACCATATTCATATTTCATATTATATTATTAGGAAATATTATCATCAAAATTTATAGTACTAAAATTATTAACTTCTTAATGAGAAATCAGGGGGCGGAGGGGGTGAAGTTCTAAAAACAAAGACTGAAAAGAAGTGGCCAGAATACTTGGGGAAAATCTAGCAAACAGCAGCATCGCTAAGACTAAGGAAAGACAGAGGGCTTAGAGAGATGGCACAGAGAAGTCAGGTAACATAAATACTCCGAATGTCCCCTGCAGGAGGCACTTAGGACAACAACATATGACCACATTGAAAGCAGATTTAGTGAAGTTGTGAAGATAGAATCCAAGTGAAAATATAACTAGGAATTGATGGAATATGAAGAAAAACATACAATATGGGGAGAATATTTTTACCTTGGGCAAGAATTTTGAAGAAAAGGAGAAAGATAGGATAACATATAGAAGAAAATAAATGGTGAGTTTTTTTTTTTTTTAACACAATGGAGACGTGATTATACACTGAAGGCAAGGAAGCAAAAGAAAGAGATAAAAAATCCTGGAGAAACTAATGTCCTGGAAGATATCTGGAGTTTTACTGAAGTTCAAAATTACTTTTAACAGAAACCTAGGCACCTCTTTCACTGAGATAAAGAGGTAAGGTGGTATATGAAGATAGATTAGTTTGTGGGTGGAGGAAGGAAGGTGAGGGAATTTCTACCAGATGATTTTTATATTCACTCTAACTGATTTATTTTTTATTTATCTATTTTTTTACTACAACATTAAATGTTTATTATTTTTATTGCACCCCCTCCGCCCCCTGATTTCTCATTTTATTGTAATAAACTAGCTTCTCATTAAACAATTTGGATACATATTGTTTTGCGACATTGGCTGCCAACCACACAGCATGTCAACAATCTCCCCTTCTTGACCTTGGGTTCACTATTACCAGCTTTCCTACCCCCTCGTGCTGTCTCATCCTTGCTCCTGGACTGGTGTGCTCATTTAGTCTAGTTTTGTTTTATGGACCTGTCTAATCTTTGGCTGATGGGTGAACCTCAGGAGTGACTTCATTACTGAGCTAAAAGAGTGTCTGGGTGCCATACTCTTGGGGTTTCTCCAGTCTCTGTCAGACCAGTAAGTCTGGTCTTTTTTTTTTTTTTTTTGTATATTCACTATAATTTAAAAGATAAATTCTCCTCCAACAAGGTAGGGCATGGAGGTATGTGTGGGAATAAGGATGGAATGCAGAAATAGGAGAAAAAGTTGAAGTTGTGGAGACAGTGTTATGGTGAAGGGCTGATGAAATTCTCAGATGTGGACAAATGGAAGGATTATTGACTGAATTTGGACAGAGGAGATTTATTTTGGCACAGATTTTTTCCCCCCAGCGGTGCTTAATGGTCTGTATATAAAAGCAGAGAAAATAAACCTTTGGAGTGATCTCCTGCTTGGTAATTTACAGATTCAGTGTACTAGATAGACAAGAAAACAACAACAACAACAAAAAAACTAAACCCAGTGCCTTCAAGTCGATTCCTACTCATAGCGACCCTATAGGACAGAGTAGAACTGCCCCATAGAGTTTCCAAGGAGCACCTGGCAGATGAAACCGCTGACCCTTTGGTTAGCAGCCGTAGCACTTAACCACTACGTCACCAGATGGACAAGAAAGCAAAGCATTTATGGGTTGTGACTGGAGAGTACTTGAAAGTGATGGATCACCACATCTGGTTCAAACAGAAATAAAAATGCAGTCAGTAAGAGGGTGACCCAGATTAAATGAAATTTTCAATGCTGGGGTCTTGATAAAAGTAAGTGACTTGTATGTTGTTGTTAGGTGCCGTTGAGTCAGTTCCAACTCATAGTGACCCTATGTCCAACAGAATGAAACAATGCCAGACCCTGGGCTATCCTTATGATTGTTATTATGCTTGAGCCCATTGTCGCAACCACTGTGTCAGTCCATCTTGTTGAGGGTCTTCCTCTGTTTTGCTGACTTGCTACTTTACCAAGCATGATGTCCTTCTCCAGGGACTGACCCCTCCCGATAACATGTTCAAAGTACGTGAGATGAAGTGTCACCATCCTTGCTTCTAAGGAGCATTCTGGCTGTACTTCTTCCAAGACAGATTTGTTTATTCTTTTGGAAGTCCATGGTATATTCAATATTGTTCACCAATGCCATAATTCAAAGGCATCAATTCTTCTTTGGTTTTCCTTATTCATCACCCAGCTTTCCCATGCAGATGAGGCCATTGAAAACACCAGGGCTTGGGCCAGGCTCACCTTAGTCTTTATAGTGACATCTTTGCTTTTTAACACTTTAAAGAGGTCTTTTGCAGCAGATTTGCCCAATGCAATGTGCTTTTTGATTTCTTGACTGCTGCTTCCAAGAGTGTTGATTGTGGATCCAAGTAAAATGAAATCCTTGACAACTTCAATCTTTTGTCTGTTTATCGTGATATTGCTTATTCTTCCATTTGTGTGGATTTTTGTTTCTTTTTGTTGAAGTGTATTCCATACTGAAGGCTGTAGTCTGACCTTCATCAGTAAGTGCTTCAAGTCCTTTTCACTTTCAGGAAGTAAGGCTGTATCACCTGCATAATGCAGGTTTTTAATGAGCCTTCCTCCAAATCCTGATGCTACATTCTTCTCCATGTAATCCAGTTTCTCAGATAATTTTTTCAGCATACAGATTGAATAGGTATGGTGAAAAGATACAATCCTGACTACACACCTTTCCTGACTTTAAACCATACACTATCTCCTTGTTTTGTTTGAACGACTACCTCTTGATCTATGTGCAGGTTCCTCAGGAGTATAATTAAGTGTTCTGGAATTCCCATTCTTCGAAACATTACCCATACTTTGTTATGATACACATAGCTGAATGCCTCTCATAATCAATAAAACACAAGTAAACATCTTTCTGGTATTCTCTGCTTTCAGCCAAGATCCATCTGACATCAGCAATGACATCCCTTCTTAATCAGGCTTGAATTTCTGGTAGTTCTGTGTCAATGTACTGCTGCAACCGCTTTTGAATGATCCTCAGCAAAATTTTACTTGTGTGTGATATTAATGATAAAAAAAAAAAAGATATTATTTGTTAATTCCTGGATTCAGTTGAATCACCTTTCTTTGGATTAGGCATAAATATGGATCTCTTCCAGGTGTTTGGCCAGGTAGCTGTCCTCCTAATTTTTTGGGCATAGATGAATCTTGAAACATCTCAGTTGGTATTCTGTCAGTTCCTGGAGCCTTGTTTTTTGCTGATATCTTCAGTGCGGCTTTGACTTCTTCCTTCAGTACCATAGGATCTTGATCATATGCTACCTCCTGAAATGGTTGAATATCAACCAATTCTTTTTGGCACAGTGGCTCTGCGTATTCCTTACATCTCCTTTCGATGCTTCCTGCATCATTCATTATTTTGCCCATTGAATCCTTGAATATTGCAACTCAAGGCTTGAATTTTTTCTTCAGTTCTTTCAGTTTGAGAAATGCTGTGTTTATCCCTTTTGGTTTTCTAACTCCAGGTCTTTGCACATTTCATTGTAATACTTTACTTTGTCTTCTCGAGCTGCCCTTTGAAATCTTCTGTTTAACTCTTTTACTTCATCTTTTCTTCTTTTTGCTTTAGTTACTCTGTGTTCAAGAGCAAGTTTCAGAGTGTCTTCTGACATCCATTTTGGTCTTTTCTTTCTTTCCTGTGTTTTTAATGACCTCTTGCTTTCTTCATGTATGATGTCCTTGATGTCAGTCCCCAACTTGCCTGGTCTTCAGTCATTAGTGTTCAAAGTGCCAAATCTATTCTTGAGATGGTCTCTAAATTCAGGTTGGATATACTCACCGTTGTGCTTTGGCTCTCGTGGACTTGTTCTAATCTTTTTTAGCTTCAACTTGCACTTGCATGTGAGCAGTTGATGGTCTGTTTTACAGTCGGCCCCTTGGTTTATTCTGACTAATGATATTGAGCTTTTCCATCATCTCTTTTTACAGATGTAGTCTATTTGATTCCTGTGTAGTCCATCAGGTGAAGTCATCGTGTATAGTCACAATTCATGTCGTTGAAAAAAGGTATTTGCAATGAAGAAGTCACTGGCCTTGCAAAATTCTATCATATGATCTCCAGCATCGTTTCTAACACCAAGGGCATATTTTCCAACTATGGATCCTTTTTCTTTGTTTCCGACTTTTGCATTCTAGTCACCAGTAATTTTCAGTGCATACTGATTGCATGCTTCATCAATATCAGGCTGAGAAATTGGTAAAAATCTTCAATTTCTTCATCTTTTGCCTTAGTGCTTGGTGTACAGATTTGAACAATAGTCCATTAACTGCTTTTTCTTGTAGGGGTATGAATGTTATCCTATCACTGACAGCATTGAACTTCATGATAGATCTTGAAATGTTCTTTTTGATGATGAACATGATACCATTCCTCTTTAATTTGTCATTCCTGGCCTAGTAGACCATATGATTGTCCAATTCAAAATGGCCAGTACCAGTTCGTTTCAGCTCACTAATGCCTAGGATATCGATCTTTATGTGTTCCACTTCATTTTTGATAATTTTTGTTTTTCCTAGTTTCATACTTTGTACATTTCATGTTCTGATTTTTAATGGATGTTTGCCACTGTTTCTTCTCTTTTTGAGTCATGCCACATCAACAAATGAAGGTCCTGAAAGCCTGGCTCCACCTACCTTATTAAGGTTGACTCTACTTTGAGGAGGCAGCTCTTCCGCAGTCATATTTTGAGTGCCTCTCAATCCGAGGGGCTCACCTTCCAGCACTATATCAGATAATGTTCTGCTGCTATTCATAAGGTTTTCAGTGGCTAATTTTTTGTTGTTGTTGTTTTAGAAGTAGACCACCAGGTCCATCTTTATAGTCTGTCTTAGTCTGGAAACTCAGCTGAAACCTGTCCACCATGAGTGATCCTCCTGGTATTTGAATACCAGTGGCATAGTTTCCAGCATCACAGGAACACACAAGTCCCCACAGTAAGACAAACTGACAGACACATGGATGAAGTAACTTGTACAGTCACAGTAAAAAAAATAAAAATGTTAGAAGGCTAATTTTTTAAAATTAGAAGGTAGGATTTGGGATTAAAAAAAATTTTTTTTTTTATTTAAAAGGTATTAAAAATACTACTATTTGACAGGATGATGAGAATTGGAAATTTTAATATCAAAAACATAATTCATAATTATTTGAATTAGTTTACTTATTCTGAATATTCAAAAAAATTCTGTGATGTATCTGACTAATTAGTGGTTTCTGACTGTGTCTCCCTACCTCTTTACTATTTCCTACACCAATAAATCTCCAGCAGTTATATGCAGTCTCCATTTAGAATCAGTAATTTGGATTGTCAAGGGGAGTTCTTACTATGCTGTCCAGTACGGTAGCTACTAGCCACATGAAGGAAATGAGCACTTAATTTGTGGCTATTTCAAAGGGAGAAATGAATTTTGCATTTTAATTAATATTATTTAATATTAATTTTAAAACCAAAACACTGTAAAACACTTTTCCTTTAATAAATCTTTATTGCTTTAGTGGGACTACATTTCACTTTATTGTTCCATGTGAACTATTATTGTTTATAATACAACAGGTATCTCATTAATATATTAAAAAACAAAGTGGCCTTTGAATCAATTCCAGCTTACAACAAACCGTATGTTGCAGAGTAGAACTATGCTTCACAGGGTTTTCAAAGCCTGTGATCTTTCAGAAATAGATCACTAGGCTTTCTTTCAAGATGCCTCTGGGTGGATTCGAACTGCCAGCCTTTTGGTTAGTAGCTGAACACTGAACCATTTGCACCACTCCAGTTTTTATACTGGTTGTTTTTGTTGTTAGGTGCCATGGAATCAGTCATTTTTTGACTCATAGCAACCCCATGTTTATATGTTGGAGTTATAATATTTTGGATATGTTAGAGGTAAATAAAATATATTAGTAAAACTAATTTCACCTGTTTCATTTTACTCTTTAAAATTTGCCTACTAAAACATTTAAAATTACACATGTGGTTTGTGTTGTATTTTACTGGACAAAGCTTCTTTAGAGTTTCACTGATCACATCTGACTTTTGGAACCGTTATGTATTCTTAAACGCAATCTCTTAATTGAAATTAAAAGTAGATAGAGAGAGAACACGTTTGCACACTTTATGTGGAGAAAAACTAATATTTTGAAAAAGAAAATATTTGGGCATCACTTACTACCTCAAAGATTGTTTTGTCAAAATTTACTAATACATTTAGGAGACAAATTTCATTTTAAAAAATTATTAGATGTTAATAGAAAAATGAAAAGAAGGCACAATGAGTCACCGAGGTTACAAAGAATAGGGAAATGAGCTGAAATGAGCTCAATGTTTTGCAGGTTGTTTTCCCTTCTCAGACAGAAGGGAGGCGCAGAGAAGTGAACCAAACCTAAGCTTTTCAGGACAAGTCTCTAAAGACTGAACAGAGCATCAGAAAATAGAATTTATAACAGTTTCCTGGTCTTGAAATGAGAAAGACTGAAGATCAGGACCTGACAATGAGAGAACCCATTAAAACTGTTGCCATCAAGTCAATTCCAACTCATAGCAACCCTATGGGACAGAGTAGAACTGCCCCATAAGGTTTCCAAGGAGCAGCTGGTGGATTTGAACTGCTAATGTTTTGGTTAGCAGCCTGAGCCCTTAACTACTGCACCACCAAGGCTCCAACAAGAGGAGAAGACCTTAATAAATACTCCTAGGCACATTAATAGGACCTATGGAAAATATACACCCAAAAATTGTGGGGTAAACCAGAGGTTAAAGTAAGCCTTACAGAGACAGCAACTCTGCCTTAAAGTTACTTAGTAACTAATCATTCTGAATTGAACTCCCTACCTTTACTACCCCCTGGTCCAAGAGAATAGAATGAATCTTTTGGGAAAGAAGAACATATTATCTGGAGGGTGTTCTGCTTTTATTTACTTATTTTTTTTTAACATAATGTTGAGTATCTAATAAAACATGATCAAACATCTCAATAAACAGATCTAAAGACAATACTAAGCCAAGAACATATGTTTTAATCTCTAGAGTGTGCACTATAAATAGTAAAAAAATGTTTAATTTCCAAGATAATATAGGGAAAATGGAATCATAAGAAGTAATCCAAATTGGTAAATATGAAAAGAATATAAAACAAAGTGGACAACTACAGAACAAATTTTAAGATGATATAAGTCAAAGTATACAGTCATTATATTAATTGATAACAGCCTAAATAGTATAATGAAAAAAACCATTTGCCAATTTTGAATAAAACAAATACTGTATGTGGCTTATAAGAGACGTATAATGTTGAAATGTTGAAAGTAAAATGAATGAATATATATTCCATGAAAACATTAAATGAAAGAGAGCTGGTCTAGCATATAAATATTGAGTTAAGTAACCTTAAAGCAAGAAGATTTACTACATATAAGGAGAAAGATTTTTTTGTTGAGAAAGACTCAATCCACTATACGAATAAGAAATTTCTCATTAATTAAATTATATAGAAATAAAGTTAAAATATAATGTCATATAAGTTAAAACATAAATGTGTAAAATATATAAATATAAATATCTAAAGTATATATTTTATAAATATATAATTGAAATATACTTATATATATTCATATAAAATTTATACACATATATAAAAATTATATAAATATATGAAAGAAATAAACCCTCCAAAAATAAATGAGAAATAGAAAAAAACCCACAAACATTGTAGGAAACTTGAACACACATAATAAATAAGTCAGGCAGAGAAAACATCAGACAGGATAGAGAAAATAATAAATAATTCTACTCACAAACTTAACTTTCTCAACGGATAGAGTACTCTACCCAGTGAGGACAGAATATACATTCTTTTCAAGTATTCATACAACAGTGTCAAAATTGATCATATGATAAGTTGTATAGCAATTCTCAGTAAATTTAAATTGATTGAAAAAATTCAGAATAGGTTCTCTGACTAGAGTGCAAGTAAACTAGAAATTAATGAAAATTTACCTAGAAAATCACCTGGTATATGTGCCTGCATGTATGTGTATGTGTAAAATTTTCCCACTGAACAGAACTAGAGCTAAAACCATAATACTTAATTTGTCAAATTTTAATTATCATATAATGAAAAATATTTTCTAATTTCTGTCTTGACTTTCTTTTTAATCCATAGTTTGTTTAAAAGCTTATTGCTTTTTTTCAAAATACCTAAAAAGAATATGCTAACAATCACTCATCTATTATTATGCACAGATATAATGGCAGGTTTGGAAGATCTGTTTACTAAAAATACGAAGATCAGTGAGAAAAATAAAAGTAGACCTAAATAAGTGGAGAGCTAGATAAAGAATTTAAAGACTCAATTATTAAAAATGTCAGTTCTCTCTCAAAATATTCTGTAAGCTAAATATAAACTAAATGAAAATTACAGGTTATTTTTGTGAAAGTTTTGAGGAGTAGTTTTTAAAATTTTTATGGCAATGAAAAGAGGGAAGAATAGTCAAGGACTCTTTAAACCAAATAAAAACCAAACCCAGTGCTGTCGAGTCAATTCCGACTCATAGCGACCCTATAGGAAGAGTAGAACTGCCCCATATGGTTTCCAAAGAGCACCTGGCAGATTTGAACTGCCGACCCTTTGGTTAGCAGCCGTAGGCACTTAACCACTATGCCACCAGGGTCTCCAAGGACTCTTTAAGAAGAATAAAATTGGAGGAACTATGATGCTAGATATAAAAAAAAGACTTGTTATAATAATGAAGACAACATGGTACTGGCAACATACAGACCTACCGATTAATGGAACAAAGTATAGAGATACTGATCAATGGAACAGAATAGATTTCAAAAGAAGATTGACACATATTAATAATTTGTTAATTTCTGGACCTGATAAATTTGATGATGGGAACTATTAATTCAGGAAATGGAAGTTACAACTTTGTAAGAATGGAGGGAAATAATGATGATGAAATTAAACACCAATTTTGACTTATTTCTATATTTTTAATCTATTCTCCAAAAAAACAAATTTTTAGAAGGCATTACATATACTAAAGAAAATGATTTAATTGCTAAAGTCTTCTCTTACTAAAATGGAATAAAATACTCAGAAATTCAATAGGAACTCAGAAAAAATTATTGTGAAATTTACTGCTACCATGTTATTTTTACAAAGACAATGGTGTCTAATTTAGGTTTCTTTGATTTATTGCAGGAATCGTAAGGTAACAAAGAACGTTTAAATTAACAACTCTGCATCTTTGGTTGTTAAAACTAAAAGAAGTATTAAAAATGTAACCAGTCTTCTAATTTAAGATCCATAAAAATGGCATCAGAAAGAAAAAAAAAAATTCAATGTATAATTAAACTTTTCCCAGCATGTTTACATTCTTGTACTCATTGTATTGCTTTTGAAAACAAGTACTCATTGTATTGCTTTTGAAAACAAGTCTGGGCACCAAATATTGAAGTATTCAGCTGTTAGGCAAGCATTTTAAAAACATCCAACATAACAAAAATAATTATTTTAACATCTGTTTCGTTTTCAATGAAATCCCAGTTTCTTAGATCATTTGTAAAATATTATGGACATGAAAAATGGGAATTCATCACTTCTTATTTTGAAATGTATGGGCTTTTTTTTTTTTTAACAATATTACCATTTAATAACTACCTTTTACAAAGTTTTTATCTTAATTTGGATATTAAAAGGAGGAATATGTTTGCCTCTTGAAATCTTAAAATTCAGTTGCCAGTTAGTTCTGATTCATGGCAATCCCATGTGTTTCAGAGTAGAACTGTGCTTCATAGAGTTTTCAACAGCTGACTTCTTAGAAGTAGATTGCCAGACTTTTTTCCGAGGTGACTTTGGGCAGACTCGAATTGCCAAACTTTCAGTTAGCAGCTGAACACATCAACTGTTTGCACCACCTAGGGATTCCTTTGAAATCTTACCCATCCATTAGATTGCATTTAAAGCACCGCCTCTTTTATCAAGCATTTTGTAATCTTCCCCTGTTCTGAACATCATATTTCCTCTGTCCAACTTGCACAGTCTGATATATGGCACTTTTACATGGAGTAAATCTTGCTTCCCCAAATACTCTTTAAGATTCCTGATAAGAACTTTATTCTTCTACCTCTCTTCAGTACAAGGTCAGAAATAGAGTGAGTGTTCTATAAATATTTGTTTGATGATTCTCAACTGGCTTTCGGTAACAGAAGTATCTCCTTGTACCTGAGCAATTACTAACAACTATATAAAAAAAAAAAAAAAAAACAACTCTACGATCTTCATAATTTCTACCAAGAGATCAGATGCAATAGTGACAGCCAGGTTAACCATATCTTATAGCCAAACCTGTCTGAAAAATTTCTAAAAGAATCTACTTAGTAAAGTCATAAATTGATGAGCTCTAGGTGGTTAGTGGAGCCCTGATGGTGCAGTGCTTAAAAGCTCTGCTGCTAACGAAAAGGTCAGCAGTTAGAATCCACCAGCTGCTCATTGGAAACTCTATGAGGTAGTTCTACTCTGTCTTTTAGGGTCCCTATGAGTTGGAATAGACTCAGTGGCAGTGGGTAGGTAGGTAGGAGCCATGGTAACACAATGTTTAAGTTCTCTGTTGCTAACTGAAAGGTCGTTGGTTGGAACTCACCAGCTGCTCCACAGGAGAAAGATGTAGCAGACTGCTTCTACTCTGTCCTATAGGGTCACTGTGAGTTGGACTGGACTGGACAGAAACGGGTTTTTTTGTCTGGGGGTGGTTGATCATTGCGATATCATAGTTGAGGCTTCCTGACCTCAGAGAGGCCCTGCGTGGACCTTTATTTTCTTCCTGCTCCTGACTGTTGTACTATTGTTAAGTGTATATATCAACTTTCTAATCTGAGGTATTTTGCAGTTTGAGGACTAAGAAGCAGTTTTATTACAGCTTCTTCTGTTGTCAAAAGTTATCATAACAACAAAGAAAAGGTCAATGTTTAGAGAATTTCTATATATAAGTCAAATATGCACAAAAGAATAAAAAGGAGATGGAAATCTAGGGTGAAAATTTTGGGTGGAAAAGAGATATATCATCTTCTTTTTCCTTATACTTCTTAAAAAATTGAGATAAAAATATGATCTAGATATAGAGCTATGTGAAAATCAACAAATTACCAATATGATTCCTTAAGCATTGCCTTTCTTAGCTCTTACTGTCTTTCATAGCTCTTCTAAGAAAACTATTTAAAGGAAACATCTTGCCAGTCCAAACTGTTTTTATCATATCCAGCTATATATATTTGGTTTAATTTTGGAGGTACACTTTTGACAAATTTATTATGTACGCAAAGAGCAAGGCAAAATTTTATTTCTAAATTCCACACCCAAAGAGTCCCCCTGTGGGTTTTGTTTAGTCACTAGTTCCTTTTTTAAAGGAGAGGCAAAGAGATTTTAATGACTCAACTTAATAAGGAGATGTAAAGTTTTCAGCATTCTAGGAGGGCTGTCCTTTTCTCAGGATAATCTTCTCCTGACCAATAACAAGTAGAGAGTCTTTTCATTGTCCCATGCCCCATAGTGTTTTAAACTGGGTTAACTTTCCCACTTTCTTATTTGGAAAATACTTGTCTTAGGGAATTCCATCATTTTCCCAGATAACACGTTCACTACCTGCCCATGTGCAATAACCTATTGACTTAAGGGTTGCTTTGTTTTTCCCAGAGAATCTGGACCCATAAAAGAATCAGAAAATTTCATTTAAATGAAATTCCACAGCAATATAACCTCCTCCATTCTGTGCAAACACGTGTGGAGTTGTTTCCATGGTTACTTGTTACTAGTCCTGCATTCTCTGTGGTTTTGTGCTGAGCTGGACAAGAGATCAACAAGCCTACAGTGTCATTATAATGAGGCAGAAACTGCGAATAATGCTTTAGTTGATTGTCATGCAACAGTTTAGAGCACACACAATTTCAAGGTTACAATTATATTAAACAATACCATAGAGGGTTTTTTTCCCCAACACTGTTTGCTTTTTCAGTAATGTCATAGGAACAAGGACAAGAAGAAAAGAAAGATGCAGAAGGATAATGGTACACACTCAGCTAGACAAACACACACACACACACACACACACACACACATATATATACACACATACAGTATTTATAAGCTAAAAAGAATATACGCACTCATAAAGGGGGATTTTTCCTAAGTGGGGAATAATTTAAGTATCATATTAAAATGTTATGTGTGTGTACTGTACATATTTATGTGTATATAAGTATATATATAATATATACATATATAAGAGAAAACCTAAACTTACTAGTGTATACAATGTATATTGACCCAAGTAAAAAAAAAAAAAAAAATCCAAACCCTTCAAGAACAAAGGTATTCTCAGGATTCTATGCTCAAGGGCATCTGATCCATCTTATTCTGTTGTGTCTTCATGGCAATTCTTTAACTTTGCTTGTGATGTAATAATACGATATAGATTTAGAATGGTGTTTCAAAAACCAAGTTTTACTTTGAAAATTATGTTTTAGTTCTGTCTTTGATCTCTGAGTGAAATTAAAACGTTTGATATACATTTAGTTTAAGACAACATCCAAATAGCAGCCTTGTTGGAGTTATTTTCAGATTACCTCCAAAATTACAAAATTGTTACCCAGAAGAAAAGACTGAGAGAACTGATGGTGGAATTTTTTCGTAATAAACTATACTAAAATCCAAACCTATTGTCATTGAGTTGATTCTGACTCATAGCGACCCTGTAGGACAGAGTAGAACTACTCCATAGCGTTTCCAATGAGTGCCTGGTGGATTCGAACTGCTGACCCTTTGGTTAGTAGTCGAACTCTTAACCACTATACCACTAGGGTTTCCAAAGCCAACTGTTGCTGCCCAATTTGGAACCAGGGACCTTTTGCGTGTGAGGTGAACGTGATCACTATACCATGGAAGCCTAAATATGATCCCAGAAAAAATATGATACTTGTCAAGAAATCCAGCTGCTGATTGTATCCCCTGATAGATAGTAGAAATATATTCTGTTCTTTCACTATTATCTTCTGACTGTTCTTGGAGATTCAGGGTCTATATGAAAATTGAGCAGCTATTCCTCTGCTTCAAAGGTGTGGCTTTTTCAAATAGGCAGATTGTAACCCTTTCCTTCCTATAACTTCTAGGGCCTAAAATCTCTACAAGTAAGCTATGGTGGGTAAGGACAAATCTGGAGGTGCCTTGAAAACAGTATTTCTATGTCCCATACTTATTCATGGAGGTAGAAGTTCATTCCATTTATGCACAATGGAGAAATACTAAAGCAGGTGTCCTAACCTGGGGTCTGAATGCAGGGGGTCCATGAACTTGCAGGTGAAAAATTGAATTTATTTTCATTAATCTCTAACTCTAACATAGCATTGACCTCAGGTCTGACATAGGCAATAAACTACAGTTATATATTAGCATTACCTAATATATTTATGTGGTTTTCTACCCCATAGAACCCATTGCTGCTGAGTAAATTCTGACTCATAGCAACCCTATAGTACAGAGTTGAACTGCCCCCATTGGGTTTCCGAGGCCGTAATCTTTACAGACTCAGACTGCCACATCTTTTTCCTGAAGAGCGACAGGCAGGTTCCAACTACCAACCTTTCAGTTTTCAGTCAAACACTTAACCACTGAGTCACCAGCGGTCCTCAACGAAAAGAACTAATTGATATTTTCATATCATATTTTAGTAGCTTCAAGTGTATCAAAATATCATTTATGCTTATTATTATTTTGGAGTTTTAGTACTTACTAAGCCTTTCATTCGTTCTGTTATTTAATGCTTAATAAAAAAATAAAGATATTATTATATCATATATATTTTATTTTTTAACGGATGCTGACTGGACTTCAAGGAGCCCTAGTGGTAGTACAATGGTTAAGCACTTGGCAGCTAATCAGAAGGTCAGTAATTCAAACCTACCAGCTGCTGTGCTGGAGGAAAGACCTGACAATCTGCTCCTGTAAAGATTACAAACTAGGAAACCCTGTGGGGTAGTTCTACTCTGTCCTGTAGGGTTACTGTAAGTCAGAATTGACTTGATGATACAGAACAACAAGAACAAGAACAATTGTATTTCAATGTAATTTGTTTCCTTGTAACTCTATTTACTTTTTTAAGGTTTCCTTATGCTTCACCATACTGCCAAATCTTTCTGTGACACAGAAAAGTAAAGAGTCTATGACATAAGTGGATTATTTTCTAGAAATTGGGAAATAGACTGGGAGTGATGCATATCAAACTGCTTTCTAGCCCCGACCTGAAAATGAAGATTTTGGTGCTAAGTAGTGCCATAGCAAACTAATACCAGATACCTTGATAAAGCACTAACTCTGAATAACTCCTACAAAGCTTGACGACAAAAAGACTAAAAACACTGCAGATCAAAGGAAAGGAAACATCGAAATGAAGACTTAAAAAATGACAACACCTCTGAAAATAGGCTGTTTATTACAGACACAAGAAAAATTACTTTAGAAAACCATTTGGTATCCTCAATATGGAAAATCATCCAGATTGAACAGAAAAAGGTGAAAAAGGAGAAAGGAAGACATAAAGATGTAGAATAAGGAAACTAAATATGTATTGTCTTAGGCTGGGTTCTCTAGAGAAGTAAAACCAGCGAAGTATATGTATATATATAAATATATAGAGAGAGAGAGGGAGAAAGAGAGAAAGATTTATCTCAAGGAAATTGCTCACATGGTTGTAGAGGCTGGCAAGTCCCATGTCCATGGGTCAGGCATCAGTCTGGAGGCTTCTCCTGAATCATGTAGCTGCAGGGGTTGATGCACTCAAGATTGGTCAGAGAGCAAGCTGCTGCCTCATGGGCCATGGAGGCTGATGAATCCAAGATCGGCAGCCAATATGGCAGGCCACTGGCTCAAGTCCCTCAAATGGGAGGTCAGATGATGATGATAAACTGGATGCAGGCTCCAAAGTCAGTGAGCTTTGCCAAAACAAACAAACAAAAAAACCTAAACCCGTTGCCTTTGAGTTGATTCCGACTCATAGCGAGCCTATAGGACAGAGTAGAACTGCCCCATAGTTTTTCTAAGGGGCACGTGGTGAATTCAAATGACCAACCTTTTGGTTAGCAGCCATAGCTCTTAACCACTATGCCACCAGGCTGAGCTTTGCCAGGAAGTCTATATATGTATTGGATGCAGGCCATATCCCTGAGAAAAAATCCTTTTACAGCTAATAGGCTGATCACATCATGGAGGTGATTACATTATATCACAAAATGGAGGATACCTATGTCATTACATAACTGTCAAACTGCAGCATTACATAACTACCAAGCTATATCATTACATAACTGCCAAACACTGAGAATCATGGCCCAGTCAAATTGACACACAGCAGTAACGATCACACCTACTTACTATCTGAATTAAATTTTCATTAGTGAAGTTAAGGAACAGAACTTCCAAACAGGAGAACCAATTTAATGATATGCATTGATAGATTTTAGATACTTTCCTATATAGCAGAGGAAAAGAAACATATTCACAGGTTGTCTGGAAAAGGATGTGGATAGTTTTAGAAAACCTACCATAATCAGTATGTTGATTTTCCAAGTATTGCTTCTGTAAACATAAAATACACAATTCTGATGAGGAAAAATATAGAAATTTTAAATGATATTTACATAAATACATTAAAAATGATAAAGTGTTGTATGGGTAAGGTTCTCAGTTGCAGAAAGCAGAAGACACTCACTTATTTAGGTAGAAAGGGATATATCTTGCTCACAGACCCTTTGGTAGGGATGTAACAACACAACTAAATACAGAATTGGTTCTCTCACAGCTACGTACTGGTGGTGTTGAAGATGCTTACAGTAATTGCTGGTTCTACACCATGCTACTCTGCTTCCTTTTGCTCTGGTAAAATGGGATTTCCATGCCTAGACCGGATTATCATGTAACAGCCTGTGAACTGGGAATCTTGGCAGGGCTATCTGCATCATGTTGGTGTTTGCCATTGAGTCAATTCGGACTAACACTGACCCTGTAGAACACAGTAGAACTGCCTCATAGGGCTTCCTGGACTGTAATCTTAATGACAGCAGATCTCTAAGTCTTTTCTTCCGCTGAGCTACTAGTGAGTTCTAACTGCCAACCTTTCAGTTAACTGATGAGTGCTTACCCATTGCACCACCAGGGCTCCTTATCTGCACCATCCTGTTGCCCTTGAGTCAATTCCGACTCATAGCAGCCCTATAGGACAAAGTAGAACTGCCCCATAGAGTTTCCAAGGAGCTCCTGGTGGATTTGAACTGCCGACCTTTAGGTTAGCAGCCAGAGCACTTAACCACTACACCACCAGAGTTTCCAATCTGCACCATAGTGACATGAAAGTCAGGAAATGTAGTAGTTGTATTTGTTTGTTTGTTTCTTGGAAGATGAGATTCATTTGTATGTGGAACTATCAAACTGTGGAAAGATGTTCAAAATATTTTAGGCAGCCACGGAAGAGAAAGCCAGAATCAAGCCAGTTGCCCTTGAATGGATACCAGCTTGTGGTGACCCCACGTGTTACAGACTAAAACTGCACTACATAGAGTTGTTAAGGCGATGACTTTTCATAAGCACATTTCTCCTGAGGTGACTCTGGGTGGATTTGAAATGCCAACCTTTCAGTTAATAGTCAAGAGTTTAATTGTTTGCGCCACCCAAGGACTCCCCACAGAAGACAGAAAGTGTATGAATGTAGACATGGAATATGACAATAAGCACATTCTGTAGAAGTCCTGTTAAATCAATTTCAAGTTTTTCTTGAAATAGGTGGATCATCTGGAAATTACCAAAGTTGACTAACATCATTTCAGAAAACCTGGAAAAACTGAGGTAAATAAGAATGTTGTCTTATCTCCAAAGAGGGGGACCCAGGTTATTTTACAAATTATTTCTTTCAATCTTCAACGAACAGTTAATTTCCAGCTGATTTAAATGTTTCTAGACTATAAAGGAAGAAGAAGAAGAAAAAAAAAAACCTCTTAATGCTGATAACAAAACCTGACAAAATTGCACAGAAAGAAAATATTAATCTCAATTATGAATACAGGTTGAAAAATAGCAGGAAAATTATCAGCAAATGATATCCAGCTGTATTTAAAGGGCATAATCCATCATCACCACTGGGGTTTATTTCATGAATACAAGAATGGATCGATACCAGGAAATCTATTAGTCAAATTTTCCACATTAAAAGATCTAAATGGAAATATATTTAACTGTCTGAATGTAAAATTGGATTGAATACCATGATCATTTCTGACTAAAAAAAAAAAGCAAACTTGAATTTATGCCTTGACCCAATACAACTGTATACAATATGTATCTCAGACTGCATCATGCTTCATGTTTAATGTTAATTTGCTTAGTTAGCTTGTTCATTTAGAACAAATTAAAAAGTAAGGACATTCTAAAACAGAGAAAACATATTTGTTATTTACAGACAAATACTCCTTGGACAATAGAACCATCAGAAAAAATTAAAGACGACCATATAGCATACATAGTGGTGAGTATAGCCCTGACATCCATCTGGGCCATCTGCTATTTTGGGCAATTGTTTAACCTTGGACAATTGTTTAACTTCATTAAATCTCATTTTGTATATGTTTAAAATGGAGGTGCTACTTATAATTACCCCTTAGGTTGTAAGGATTAAATGAAATTGCACACCTCAAGCATTAAGCAAGAGGCTGGCACAGTGTGAGGGCTGGTAGTGTTGTTTGTTATTATTTTTATCATTGTTAGGATACATAGCATAACAGCTAAATGTAAAATAGATATAAAAGAATCAATAGGCTCCCTATACACCAGTGATAAAAATAGCCAGTCTCAATTAAAAAGAAAAAGAAAGAAAAAAATGAGCTCAAATCTCAAATTCAATTTTGTTTTATTTATGAAGCCATAAGAAGACAATCATCACTTATGTCATCAGAAAAGCGATTCCAAGGATTCTATATTAACACATGCAGAAAAACAAACTGGAAGAAAACACAGAATGCTGGAACAATAATGGAAAAACACCTTGGTTGGCAGGACTTAATTGTCTAAAACATCGCTATCTTTTTACCCCCAAATTTTAACCAAATGTTGGCAGTTCAGTTCAAATCCACCAGCCATTCCTCGGAAACCCTATGGGGCAATTCTAATCCGTCCTTTAGGGTCTCTATGAGTTGGGATTGACTCGACAGCAACAGATTTTGGATTTTAGCACTAAGGTAACTGTTGAAGAAGTGAGAAATCACATGCAGCCTCTGGGACTTGAGAGTTTGTCACACTGATCTCCTGAGGCTTGGAGAATGAAACCTTCTCAAGTACAAATCAGTTTCCTGTTGTGATTTCATACAAGTAAACACTATATAAGCATATAATAGAAAGTCCAGTACAAATCTTCCTGCCATTTACTTTATATCTAGAGCAAGGCTCTAGACTTACCAGTGTAAATTTAGGAAGAAAGATTAATTTAAATTCTCCAAAGAATATTTTAGTAACCCATTAAAAAAAAAAAAAAAAGAAGTTGTGGGGAATTTCTTCTGATAATCATGGTCATTTTTGTACTAAATTATTAAACTCAGTTTTCACACCCAGTTTGACTTGTTTCAGATTGAGAACACTGTCCATGTTGCTAGAAATGACTGATCACATTGCAGAACTGGAACTCACAGGCCTTTTTCAATCCTTCACCCAAACCCTAGTTACCTGAAAATTGAATCTTGAATTGTGACAAATTCTTAATCTTGGCTCAGCACAGGACGGCCTTAGGGGCCACACGTCCTTGGAAGCAGTACCTCCTGTTTTAGTGTGGTTGTGAGATTTTCAACTGCCCCTTCATTTTTTCCTCTTTGGTTTGAAGTTTCTCTGACCCTTCAGCTGCCTGAAGAGAAGGGGCAAACTGTCTAGCCTATTAGGAAATTATCTCTCAACCACCCCTAGAAACAAAAAATAAACCATCAAATACAGATTCAAATTTTTCCCTGAGTTTCTTCACTGAATATTTGGTAAGGGTTCAGTCACAAAGTTGTAAAGTAACTAAAGTTTAATTTTGAAACCTTCGGCATGCTCTAAGATCCCACATTTAGTGGTTAAGATCTACACTGCTAATGAAAGGGTTGGCAGCTCGAATCCACCAAGCACTCCTTGGAAGCCCTACAGGGCAGTTCTACTTTGTCCTATGGGGTTGCTATGAGTCGGAATCACTTGAAGGCAATTTTTTTTTTTTTTTTTTTGGTTTAGGGACCCTTAGGAGCCCTTAGGAGCAGTGGTTAAGAGCTTAGCTGTTTAACCAAAAGGTCAGCAGTTTGAATCTACCAGCCACTTCTTGGAAACCCTACGGGGCACTTCTACTCTGTCCTAAAGAGTCACTATGGGTAAGGAGTGACTCAGTGGCAATGGGGCCGTGGGTTAGGGATCTATAATCCCCTATTTTCCTCTTAATTGTTAATAAACTGTAGTTGATTATGTACTCACATGGAGGTATGCATGATTAACAGTCGAAGCGTTACCTCTCCCTTAAAGAATTCACAGTGTAGTTGGCATAAAAAAAAAGACTACCTTTCAGCTGCCAAACTGCATACAAACAGTAATGCTAAATAATTGATTTGGAATATTCAGATTCTTCTCTATGGTCCTTAAATCATATCCATTTCTTTTCAAATAGTGGAGAATATTGACCAAGGCAGTCACCTGAAGGAATCCACAAACATATGATTTGGTCCAGGATAATCAAATCATCATATGACTAATAATCAGAGAATGGAGATTGTTTATAGTAATGTGAGGCAAGGAAATTTGGGATCCACAACAGGCAGTGTTATGATCTTTCTAGCACGCTGTGGGAAACACAAGAACCAAAAAATTTCAGATACACGAACAAATCAATTGTGTAGCCTTGTTTCACTAATTTTAGTAGTTTATAGAATTTTTGAAGATCTATAAAACTCTGCTAAGGCAAAAATTTAAATCAGTTGCACTGTGACAACTGTCACCTAGCTCCTGATTGATGCCAATTGGTACCTAGCATATGCATATCAACACGCCAATTCTTGTCCTGCACCCATCCTTGTACAATAATTCTTATGAAGTTATACAGTACTGGATTGCACAGCAGTTTTTGTATTATGAAGATCTAAGAACATAGCCCTTTAGAATTTAAGAATTAATTTAGTTTAGGCTGAAAGTGGGCACTATTTTTATACTTACATGGTGTTTCTATCTTGATTTCCTACCTAACTCTTGTTCTAAACATGAATTTTGTGTTGCTGAAAAGCTGAATACCAAATCTACTAAAACTATTAAAACAGGTTCAGTAAAGTTTAGATTTATGGAAAATGCCACATACACATTTTAGGGAAATAGAGCAGATTTCTCCAAAACATGTCTTTTCTTATCACAATTTCTTTCTTTCTGTCTTTTTTAAAATTTGATTGGATAGCAGTCGTGAAGACACTGAAGATTGTTCCCCCTAACATTTCTGCATATTAAAACATCTTGACTCATTATACTGGATGTTTTCTGGTTATTCTATTTCATGCCTTTCATATTTAAAATGCATGAGTCATTTGTGTTTCAATAGAATATTTGTTGTCTTCCTTTTGTTTCTTTGTAATTCAATGAAACAATTATTGCAAAACAGAAGTAGAATTTTTTTTTATTTTATTATTTTTCTAAGTTTTGGTTTACTCTAGTAACTTGCAAATCACAAGCATTTTAGTATTTATCACTATATATGCTTTAAATATCATATAATTAGAATATATATTAAATACATAAAAGTAAAGAGAAGCAAAGCTCTGCTAGAATTTTAGTACTCTATTTTTTTTTTTTTTTTAAATAAAGGGGTTAAGAACATTAGAATTTCTATACTGTGTGAGATTAATGATTGATCAATCCCAAATCTTGTCTGTAAAGGAGGTACTCAGGATTTTGTTGGGAAAAGGATAGTTGATGTTTTGATGCTAATGTCAGTTTAGAATATAGCTGCAATTTTCCCATTAATTTATATACTTACAAGAAAATTACAATTATCCAGCTCTTGAAGTAGTTTTTATTCTACAAGTGAAGTAATGGACATATGGTTACATAGAAATGGGTAAGCTCACTTTAACTGATTTTACAGAATTTTTCAAATAAATCTTGTTCATTTCTTTCCAAACAGTCACAATTTTACAGCCTCCTATTAACTCTCAATGGTCATCGTTGCAGAAGAATAACATTATTTTCTGTTTTCTCTACCTCTTGTTAATTCTAGCTGCCTTTTTCTGAATATTCCTTTGTTTGACTTTTAAGAGAAATAATTTTCACAAATAAATACATTATATATTGTAGTATTTGTTAAGATAAATAGAAAATCCTAGAATAGGCCAAATGGTAGATCTAATGTGAATTTGGGGATAAGTGACATTTTTCTGACACCAGGAAAAGAGGTAGGACTCATCTGGAGTGAGAGTGTAGGGGAATTAGCATATAGACAAAGGAAAAGCAGGTAAAAAAAACCCTGAGGCAAGAACATATTTGGTGAGTTAAATGAGCAAAAGATTGCCAGTGTTTTTAGAATGTAGTGAGAAGAGTCTGAGAGGGACAGGTGATGATATGGAAAAAGTAGGCACTGGAAGCTGTGACAAAAATTTTGGTTTTTATTCAAAGGCCAGTGAGAAGCTTGGAGGGCCATTATGCCAAGAAAAAAACATGATCGTATATATGTTTTATAAGGATGACTGTGGATTGGAGCAGGCAAGAATAGAAACAGGGAGATGAAATAGAAGTCTATTAGAGGATTTTACTAAGCAAGAGAATATAGTAGTTTAAGCTAGAGTTATGGAAGTGGGGAAAGGGGTTATGTGAACCAATAGAACTACATTTGGGGGTGAAATCACCAGGACTTAGTGATGAGCTGAGTGTCGAATGTGAAAATAAGAGCAAATTTATGGATAACTCCAAGTGTCTGACTTGGTGGTTTTTACTGCAACGAGGAACACTGAATGAAGGAGTAAGTAGATAGTTGGGGACAGAAAATTGACTCGTTTTGGCATTACTAAATCTGAGTTGCCTATGTGACTTCATGAGGTCAAGTAAAGGTATCGTATCAAGTGAACAGTTTGAGACTAGATGCAGCAAAAACACCTGGCTGAAGTTATAAATTGGGAATGATTGGCATAAAAAAATGCATAAAGATAGTGTTTAACACTTTAGTAATAAACAATAAACCCAGTACTTTAGTAATACGTTGGATGAAATTATCTTAGGAAAGAGGGTACCCAGACCAAAAAAACCCAGTGCCATCAAGAGGGTAGATAAAAAATATAACAGGGCCCAGAACCTAATGCTGAGAACTCCAATATGTAGAAATCAGTGATAAAGAGAAGAGATAATAAAGAAGACAAAGATGTAGGCAGAAAAGTAAGAGGAAAGCTGAAAGTTGTGCTAACAAGGAAACCAAGGGAGCGGGGGGAAGGTAATTCCTTCTGAATGCTGTTCTGTGGTCTTATAAAATGAAGACTGAAATATGGCCATAAGTTTTGGTTTCATCAAAGTCCTCGATACCTTTAGCAAGATCATTTTCATTAGAGGATGGTGACAAGCCATAGATTGGCCTGTACTGATGAGTGAATATCCAGAAAAAGAAAATGGCTTTTGTAGATAAGTTAGGTAGAGAACTTAAAAAAAAAAAAAAAAAAAAAAGTTCCTTCCAGGGGACATCTAAGTCAATTGGCATAATAAAATCTATTAAGAAAACTTTATACATCCCACTTTGAAGACTGGAGTCTGAGGTCTTAAACGCTAGCATGTGGCCATCTAAGATGCATCAAGTGGTCTCAACCTACCTGGATCAAAGGAGAATGAAGAATACCAAGGACACAAGGTATTTACGAGACCAAGAGACAGAAAGGGTCACATAAACCAGAGACTAAATCAGCCTGAGACCAGAAAAACTAGATGGTGCCTGGCTACAACTGATGACTACCCTGACAGGGAACACAACAGAGAATCCCTCAGGGAGCAGGAGAGCAGTGGGATGCAGATCTCAAATTCTCATAAAAAGACCAGACTTAATGGTCTGACTGAGACTAGAAAGACCCAGGTGGTCTTTGCCCCCAGACCTTCTATTGGCCCAGGAAAGGAACCATTCCCAAAGCCAACTCTTCAGACAGGGATTGGACTGGACAATGGGTTGGAAAGGGATGCTGGTGAAGAGTGAGCTTCCTGGATCAGGTGGACACTTGAGACTATGTTGGCATCTCCTGCCTGGAGGGGAGATGAGAGGGTAGAAGGGGCTAGAAGCTGGTGAAATGGACATGAAAAGAGAGAGTGGAAGGAGGGAGCAGGCTGTCTCATTAGGGGGAGAGCAACTGGGAGTATGTAGCAAGGTGTATGAGAGGCTGACTTGATTTTTAAACCTCCACTTAAAGCACAATAAAAATTAAAAAAAAAAAAAAAAGTTCCTTATCAAGAGTAACTAGAATATGAAGGTAGCTCATTATTTTCCAAAAATATGGTTATTATCGTTTACTCCCTTCACTAATGTATCATAACAATGTATGTATAATTCTAGTACAGATTCAGAGTGCTTTATTGATTATTCTGTACTTATTTTGGATCCTACCCAGTCCCTTACCTTTGAATGTGTGTATTATCTCCACTCCCTAGAAACTAAATTTTTAGTAGCCTTTGGAGTTCATAGTTTTTATTAAAAGTATTTACTACTCCATAGTCCTTTTTAAATTTCTTAAATATGATTTGTAGATGAATATAAAAGTCTCTCTAATGAACTTTAACGTCTTCTACTAGTTGCCCTATTACTCAAAATCGTACCCAAGTATTTTCTTAATCACTCACAGTAGTTAAGAGCTATGGCTGCATGGCTGCTAACCAAAAAGTCAGCAGTTCAGATCTTCCAGCCACTTCTTAGAAACCCTATGCGATAGTTCTAGTCTGTCCTCTAGGGTTACTATAAGTCAGAATCTACTCAATGGCAAAACATTTTTTTTTTTTTCAGAGCTAATGAAAAGAAGTGGTAGTGTCCTAGAATGTTGCACTTTTCCTAACAAATGCCAGGTAATTGGCAAACAAATATTATACCAATATAACAGGTAGTCATATTTTGGGTCTCATGGACTTTCTGATTTTCTTCAGTTTCAGCTTGAACTTGCATATGAGCAATTGATGGTCTGGTCAACAGTCGGCCCCTGACCTTGTTCTGACTGATGATGTTGAGCTTTTCCATCCTGTCTTTCCACAGATATAGTCAATTTGATTTCCGTGTGTTCCATCTGGCGAGGTTCATGTGTATAGTGGCCGTTTATGTTGGTGAAAGAAGGTCTTGCAAAATTCTATCATTCGATGTCCAGGATTGTTTCTATCACCAAGGCCATATTTTCCTACTACTGATCCTTCTTTTTTGTTTCCAACTTTCGCATTCTGATCACCAGTAATTATCAATGCATCTTGATTGCATGTCCCATCAATTTCAGACTGCAGCAGCGGATAAAAATCTTCTATTTCTTCAACTTTGGCCCTAGTGGTTGGTGCATAAATTTGAATAATAGTCATATTAACTGGTCTTCCTTGTAGGTGTATGGATATTATCCTATCACTGACCGCGTTGTACTACAGGATAGATCTTGAAACATTCTTTTTGATGATGAATGCAACACCATTCCTCTTCATGTTGTCATTCCCAGGATAGTAGACTATATGATTGTCCGATTCAAAATAGCCAATACCAGTCCGTTTCAGCTCATTAATTTTTTTAATGCCTAGGATATTTTATGTGTCCTATTTCATTTTTGACAATTTCCAATTTTCCTAGATTCATATTTCATACATTCCAGGTTCCGATTATTAATGGATGTTTGCAGCTGTTTCTTCTCATTTTGAGTTGTCCCACATCAGCAAATGAAGGTCCCGAAAGCTTTACTCCATCCACGTCATTAACTTCAGCTCTACTTTGAGGTGGCAGCTCTTCCCCAGTCATCTTTTGAGTGCCTTCCAACCTGGGGGGCTCATTTTCCAGCACTATATCAGACAATGTTCCGCTGCTATTCATAAGGTCTTCACTGGCTAATGCTTTTCAGAAGTAGACTGCCGGGTCCTTCTTTCTAGTCTGTCTTAGTCTGGAAGCTCAGCTGAAACCTGTCCTCCATGGGTGACCCTGCTGGTACCTGAATACCGGTGGCATAGCTTCCAGCATCACAGCAGCAGACAAGCCCGCACAGTATGACAAACTGACTATGCAAAGGCATTCAACTGTGTGGATCATAACAAATTATGGATAACATTGTGAAGAATGGGAATTCTAGAACACTTAATTGTGCTCATGAGGAACCCTTACATAGATCAAGAGGCAGTTGTTCAGACAGAACAAGAGGATACTGATTGGTTTAAAGTCAGAAAAGGTGTGCATCAGGGTTGTATTCTTTCTCCATACCTATTTGATCTGTATGCTAAGCAAATAATATGAGATGCTGGACTATATGAAGAAAAATGGGGCATCACGATTGAAGGAAAACTCATTAACAACCTGTGTTATGCAGATGACACAACCTTGCTTCCTGAAAGTGAAGAAGACTTGAAGCACTTACTAATGAAGATCAAAGACCACAGTCTTCAGTTTGCATAAAGAAAACAAAAATCCTCACAACTGGACCAAAGAGCAACATCATGGTAAACGGAGAAAAGACTGGAGTTGTCAAGGATTTCATTTTGCTTGGATCCACAATCAACAGCCATGGAAGCAGCAGTCAAGAAATCAAAAGACGCATTGCAATGGGTAAATCTGCTGCAAAGGTCTTTAAAGTGTTGAAGAGCAAAGATGTCACCTTGAAAACTAAGGTGCGCCTGACCCAAGCCATGGTATTTTCAATCGCATCATATGCATGTGAAAGCTGGACAATGAATAAGGAAGACCGAAGAAGAATTGACACCTTTGAATTGTGGTGTTGGCAAATAATATTGAATATACCATGGACTGCCAAAAGAATGAACAAATCTGTCTTAGAAGAAGTACAACCAGAATGCTCCTTAGAAGCAAGGATATCGAGACTGCGTCTTACATACTTTGGGCATGTTGTCAGGAGGAATCAGTTCCTGGAGAAGGACATCATGCTTGGCAGAGTACAGGGTCAGAGGAGAAGAGGAAGACCCTCTACGAGGTGGATTGACACAGTGGCTGCAATAATGAGCTCAAGCATAACAATGATCGGAAGGATGGCTCAGGACTGGGCAGTGTTTTGTTCTGTTGTGCATAGGGTCGCTATGAGTTGGAACAACAACAATAACAGCTGGTATCTATCACTGACCAAAGAATCAAAGGTTCTATGATGTCACAAAAAGGAACACAAGTAATAAACATTTCAAGGAAGCAGGAGATTTTAAAGAAAGTCTGCAGCCAAGAAAGTGAATCCAAAAGATTTTCAACATGATAAGTGGGCAATGGGAAAATTTAAGGTTTATAACAGGGAGGCAGAAATGACAAGGTCAAGTGAAAGTAGTTTTATGAACTGTAGTATCATTATGTGTTTTAGCTGGGGCTGGTGCACGAATACCTTGAGTTTAAGGTACAGCAGTGTCTGTTCCACTATCAACTTTAGCTCTTCATTTTGCTCCACAATTCAGAGAGAAAATCCTTACATGACTTGTTCCTCTCCTGTTCCTCTGCCAGCAGTATTCACTGTTACATGTTGCTCAAAGCTTGTTAACCTGGCAGTGGGAGATGGGAGATGATAACATTCTCTGTTGTTCTGATTAAGCTTTAGTCTTATCAAGGCTCTGTATGGCAGAATCATCTGCCCTTCCAGTGGTTGTATTTTTGGACAGTCTATATTCCTACCCCTCCTTCAGGGGTAATGCTTTGGTTTGTTTTCTTTCTTTCTCCTGTTCCTTCATCTCATTTCCAGTGAATTTTCACAAGTGCTCTAAGGGTGACCATGTTCTCCATCTCCCCTTTCCCAAATATTAAGATTCCCGCCCCCGTTCAGTAGAGATAGGGAAGATAGCTCAGGGAAAGCTTCGTACTCTTCCCACACCAACTGCTGTTCCCTTCTGAGGTCTGTTCCACAACATACACTTTTTTTAGAGTTCTTTCTGTTCTTTTCTGAACACCTGGGGTGCTTCTTGGAAAGTATGCAACTATGTGTGGAAAAAACTTTCTCTAGCTAGCCCACACTTGGCCTTCACCACCTTTTCAACTATTCTAGCTGAACTTTCCTACTGGTGTCTGGTGGCGTTTACTCCCAGATAAGCGAGTGCTCTTGCCTTCTTCCTTGCTGAAAATGGCAATCATTTCTTAGGTTTTTAACCATTTTATCGGTCTGTGATGTTCCTTCTATAATGAGTTTGAAAAAATCATAAATTGGCAGTTTGTTCCGCTTTTTCTTTCTTTTTTTTTTTAAGGGTGGGAGCTACAATCTTTCTAGCCTTCTACATCCATGAATTTGACCTGGTCCACACCCTTCTATCCTGGGGGGCATTTATCCTGTAAAGAAAGAAAATGCGTTCCAGGCCTACTGCTTACCTCTTTCCCTTCCTAGTGTGTTTGTCGTAAGTATGCGTACATGTCTTTATTTAGCCTGGGATTCGTGTGTATGTTGTATTTTTTTTAACACTGTACAATTTTATGTGTACAGGGCTATTTGTAACTATTTTTATGTGTGAATATTTGTACCTAGGTACTCCTGGATATACATGACATGTATAGTCTGCATCTTAAATATTTCACAAAGCATCAGCATATGGCCACTTTCTGAAAAGACAATTGATTTACTGTAAATGATAAAAAGAAGTATGAGAACAAATAATGAATTGCTTTATATTTTGTGAGCATTCAGGTTGAGGGAGATTTTTTTTTCTTTCCTCAATTTCCCATGTGGAAATTTTTATCGTAATTTTTGTGAGTTCTATAGTATATTTTTAGATATAAACTTCTAGTGAAGAACGTTGAGAATTACTGGATTGTGTTACCATATTTAGTTTTACTTATTCTCTTCATATATTTAAAAAAAAACTTATATGTGTGTCTGTGTGAGTAGAAAATATAACTTTCAGATTTTGAAACATTTTTAGCTTCATCAGTTTTATAAATATTACTCTCTTTAACATAAGGGATATCTGCAAAATATTATAACTAAATTATCTACTGAGACCAAAAGCCATCTTCCATTAACACACTGAGGATACCAAAAAGCTACTTCATTAAAAGAGACTGTATCCTCAGTAATATTTATTCTAAACTCACATGCACCGTTATGGGTTCTTTTGTTCTCTTCTTGGACTACTTAAGCATTTCATTAATGAAGCAATATACTTCTTAGAGCTTAGGGTTTAGATGTATTTTAATTATGCCATATGCTTCACTATAAATGGAGCTATTACAGATATCATTAATTTCAAACTTTTGTCACAATTGTTCCAGTCAGAAGGCTTTAACGTGAAAAGGATGGACAGAAGATATAGAGGGTGAGAATACCCATGAAAACCTGCTGCGTTAAACCTTTCTAATTTTAACTGATTTAGATGTTGGACTTCTGCCATTTTGCGTTGGAAGATAACCTAGAGAAAAACGTTTCCTTATATTATCAGCAAAAAAAAAAAAAAAAAATTCAAGGCATATTTATTTAATTTCAACTACCTTCTTAACCAATCAGTTAACAAACCTGAAACAAACCTTTTATTAAAATATCTTACAAATTTCATAGTTTAGCTTAACTAGTAAAAAAAAGTCTATCTTAAACATTATGCTCTTTTAAGAACTATCTATATGGAATCAAAGTGACAATAACAACTGGGAAGATTAGATAGGAGTCTTAGGGGACAGTGAGTTTATGTTAATGGGGGAGGACCAGCTTGGAAAAGGAGGGTGAAAATGGTTGCACAACTGGAAGAATGTAATCAATGTCACTAAATTGTAAATGTAGAAACTGTGGAATTGGTATAGGTTTTACTGTGTATATTCTCAATAGCAACAGCAGAAAAAAAAAAAAAAAAAAAGCCACTCCAACATATCTAAACGAGATGTTTTGACAGAGGTGCCATTCAACAGGGCCAAAAAACCTGAATGTAAATGAGGAATATTTGTCACTTTTGTATCATCTGTTGAAAAATTTCTTGTCTGATGACGTGGCCATTGAGCCTTTGAAATGTGGCTAACACAAACTGACATGGGCTGTACGGGTAAATGAACACCAGATTTTTTTTTCTTTTTTTTGTTGAACTCTATCTTTAATAAATTTACTTCTTTGTTTCTAAGGTGTGTCACGTGTAGACAGCATTTTGATGGGTCCTGGGTTTTTTTTTATCCCTTCTGTCACTCTGTGTCTCTTTATGGGTGCATTTAGGCCATTTACATTCAGTATAATTATTGATAGGTGTGAGTTTATTGCTGTCATTTTGTAGTGCTTTTTTTTTTTTTTGCGATGCTAACATTTTCTTTGTCCCTCTTACTCTCCTATGCTAAGTTCCTTTTGTTTGTGGATTTCTTTTGTTTTTGTAGATTTTGTTTTTATTGAGAGTTTATGTTTTTCTTTTTTCTTTTGGTGAGTAGGTTTGTTAACTTTCTTTGTGGTTACCTTGAAATTTATACTTATCTTCCTAGGTTTGAAACCGTATATTATTATTTAGTATCTCCTTTCCTTCTTCTCCATTAGAAAGTTCTATACCTATGCTGTTTATTCCCTCTTTTATTGTTCTGACATTGTTGTCATTTACAGATTAACCTCTCTGGTTCTCTGTTGTAATTTGTTTGGTTTTGAACAGTCCTTGAGAGTTCATTTCCTAGGTTGGTATCTGACTGGTGCAATCTTGTGTCCTAGATTCAGGCAGTTGTCTGATGTTTGTTCTCAGTCCAAGGACTACATTTAATAATTCTTGTAAATTTGGTTTGGTTTGTACATATTCCCTTAATTTCTGTTTATCTGGAAATGTCCTAATTTCACCATCATATTTCGTTGAAAGTTTTGCAGGATATATGATTCTTGGTTGGCAATTTTTTTCTTTCAAGCTTTTATATGTGTCATCCCATTGCCTTCTTGCCTGCGTGGTTTCTGCTGAATAATGAGAGCTTAGTCATATTGTTCCTCTTCTGTATGTGACTTTTTGTTTTTCTTGAGCTGCTCTCAGGACTTCTTCTTTGTCTGTGGTTTTAACGAGTGTGATTATGATATGCCTTGCTGATTTTCTTTTGGGGTCTATCCTATATGGGGTTCGTTGAGCTTCTTGTATGGTAAGCTTTTCATCTTTCATGATATTAGGGAAGTTTTCTGTCAGCAATTCTTCAATGATCCTCTCTGTGTTTTCCATTTTCTCCCCCTGTTCTAGAACTCTGATCACTCAGAAATTTTCCCTTTGATTGTATCCGACATAATTCTCAGGGTTTCCTCATTTTTCTTCATTCTTTTTTCTGTTTTTTCCTCAAACAGAGTTATATCCCAGTGTTTGTCTTCAATTTTGCTGATCCTGTCTTCCATCATTTCATACCTGCTCTTCAGCCTTTCTATGATATTGTCTGTTTCTGAAATCTTGTTGTTTATCTTTTGGATTTCTAATTGCTGGTTTTGTATGATTTCTAGTTGTGAATTTATTTGGACATTTTGTTCCTATATTATTTTCCCAAATTCTTCTAATTTTTTGTCTGTATTTTCCATGAATTTGTCTATTTTTTCTTCATTTTTGTCTGCCTTTTTGCTTCAACTCTTGGATAGCTCTGAATAGTAGAGATTTGAATTCTCTGTCAGGTAGTTCTAGTACCTTTTCTTCTACTAGAAAGTCATCTGATGTTTTATTTTGGACACCTTCTGGAATCATCCTGTCCTGTTTTTTAATATGTTTTGATATTGTGTGCTTTCTTTGGGACATTCTGTAGTTATTTCCTGCATTTATTGATTGTAGATCTGTCTGTTTTGTCCTGCTTTTTTGTTTTATTTCGTTATGTCTGAACAGGAGAGCTTTGTGTTCTTTGTTGTTTACTCATCTGTGATCACGATACTTTTCACCTCATTTTTTAAACTGAACTTTAGATAAAGGTTTACAGAACAAACTAGCTCCTCATTAAACACTTAGTACACATATTGTTTTATGACATTGGTTAACAAGCCCACAACGTCAACACTCTCCTTTCTCAACCTTGAGTTCCTTATTACCAGCTTTCCTGTCCCCTCCTACCTTCTAGTCCTTGCCCCAGGGCTGGTGTGGTCTTTAGTCTTGTTTTATGGGCCTGTCTAATCTTTGGACAAGGGGTGAACCTCAGGAGTGACATCATTACTGAGCTAAAAGGGTATCTGCAGGCCAAACTCTTGGGGCTTCTCCAATATCTGTCAGGCCTGTAAGTCTGGTCTTTCTTTTTCAGTTAGAATTTTGTTCTACATTTTTTTCTAGCTCTCTCCAGGGCCCACTCTCGTGATCCCTGCCAGAGCAGTCAGTAGTGGTAGGTGGGCACCATCTAATTGTACTGGACTCAGACTGGTGGAGGCCATTGTAGTTGTGGTCCATTAGTCATTTGGACTACTCTATCCCTTGTATCTTTAGTTTTCCAGTATAGTAAAGTTGTCCATTAATCTCAAATTGATCTAGATCCAATGCCATCCAAATAGAAAGTGTACCCTTTGTGTGTGTGTGTGTGTGTGTGAAAAATTATAAGTTGATTTTTAATTTTATATTGGGTGGAGTGTAATCAAGAAAATCTTGAATAACAAGACCAAGATATGAAAATTTTTTGTAAAGCTTAAGTAATAAAGACAGCGTGGTATTAGTCCAAGGATAGAATGGATAATGAAATAAAATAGAGAATCCATAAACAGACTCATAAAGGTGACACAGCAGAATATCAGGGAAAAATTTTTTTTTCAGCACAAGGTGCTTAGTCAATTGGCTATCCATCTGGGAAGAAATGAATCTAGTCTTTTATCTCACTCAAAAATCAATTAAGTTGAATCATATATTTAAATATAAAATGTAAAATAATAAAGGCTAGAAGATAATTGATGATTATATTCAAGATATCAGGAGTAGGCAAAAAATGCTGAAATAGGACACAAAAAGCATTAACTACAGAGGAAAAGAAGGGTAAATTAGACTATACTAAAATAGAATTTCTATTGGTGCAGTGGTTAAGTGCTTGGCTGCTAATTAAAAGGTTGACAGTTGGACCCCACCAGCCCCTATGTGGGAGAAAGATGCAGAAGTCTGCTTCCCTAAAGATTATTTCCTTGGAAACCATATGGGACAGTTCTACTCTGCCCTATAGGGGCACTAGGAGTCAGAATCTATTCAAGGCATCAGGTTTGGTTTTTGGTTTTAAGCTATAAAGTAGGAGAATGTATTAGTACTATATATAACTGACAAAGGACTTGTATTAGGAATATATAAAGAATCCCTATAAATAAGTCACTAACAGGCACTGCACTAGAGAGGATAGCACGTTGCCAATAAACATATGAAACAGTTTCACTCATCAGGCAGAATGGCTAAAATTTAAAAGACTGACACTACAGAGTTTTGGCAAGAATGTAAAGTAAGTGGGACTTTCCATTCATTGCTAGCAGGAGTGTAAATTGATATAACCAGTTTGGAAAACTATCTGACAATGTTTATTAAAGTTAAACATCAGCACGCCTTATCACTCAGCGATTCTACTCCCAGGTATTTTCCCAAGATAAAGGAACGTGATATATGCCAAAAAACATGTATAAGAATGTGCACAGCACCATTGTCCACGATATCTCCAAATTATCCAAAAGTCTATCAAGAGAAGATTTTAGTATCTATCTACCTATCTCTCTCTCTCTCTCTCTCTCTCTCTCTCTCTCTCTCTCTCTATCTATCTATCTATCTATCTATCTATCAAGTATATATATATGGGATACAAATAACAACAAAAAATATTCACAATAACATGAAGGACTCTCACAAACATAATACTAAATAAACTAAACACAAAAGTGTGCATTACAATGAGACTCCATTTATGTAAAATTTAAAAGGTAAAATTAACCTATTGTGAGGGGGTACTTTTGGGAAAAGGATCTTGTTAGGAAAGAATATGAGATAGAATTCTGGGATACTATAATGTTCTTTTTCTTGATATAACTGATGGTTATATGCATCGGTTTACTTTGTGAAAACTTACTAAGCTCATGATTTGTGCACTTTTCTGCATGTATAGTATACTTCAAGGAAACGTTCTTTTAAATAAAAGCACTGTGAAAGTAACTTTAATTCTTTTTTTTAATATTTATTGTGCATTAAGTGCAAGGGTACAAATCAAGCCAGTCTCTCACACAAAAACATATACATCTTGCTACATACTCCCAATTGCTCTCCCCCTACTGAGACAGCCCGCTCCCTCCCTCCACTCTCTCTTTTCGTATCTGTTTCTCCAGCTTCTAACCCCTTCTACCCTCTCATCTCCCCTCCAGGCAGGAGATGCCAACATAGTCTCAAGTGTCCACCTGATCCAAGAAGCTCACTCCTCACCAGCCTCCCTGTCCAACTGATTGTCCCAGTCCAAACCTTGTCTAAAGAGTTGGCTTTGGGAGTGGTTCCTGTCCTGAGCCAACAGAAAGTCTGGGGGCCATGACCACTGGGGTCTTTATAGCCTCAGTCAGACCATTAAGTATGGTCTTTTTATGAGACTTTGGGGTCTGCATCCGACTGCTCTCCTGCTCCCTCAGGTTTTCTCTGTTGTTTTCCCTGTCAGGGCAGTCATCGGTTATAGCTGAGCACCGTCTAGTTCTTCTGGTCTCAGGCTGATGTAGTCTCTGGTTTATGTGGCCCTTTCTGTCTCTTGGGCCCCTAATTACCTTGTATCCTTGATATTCTTCATTCTCCTTTGATCCAGGTGGGTTGAGACCAATGGATGCATCTTAGATGGCTGCTTGCCAGCTTTTAAGACCCCAGACTTCACTCTCCAAAGTGGGATGCAGAAAGTTTTCTTAATAGATTTTATTATGCCAATTGACTTAGATGTCCCCTGAAACCATGGTCCCCAAACCCCTGCCCCTGCTACACTGGTCTTTGAAGCATTCAGTTTATTCAGAAATCTTCTTTGCTTTTGGTTAGTCCAATTGTGTTGACCTCACCTGTATTGTGTGTTGTCTTTCCCATCACCTAGAGTAGTTCTTACGTACTATCTAATTAGTGAATACCCCTCTCCCACCATCCCTCCCTCCCCCCTCTAGTAACCATCAAAGAATATTTTCTTCTCTGTTTAAACTATTTCTCAAGTTCTTATTATAGTGGCCTTATACAATGTTTGTCCTTTTGCAACTGACTAATTTCGCTCAGCATAATGCCTTCCAGATTCCTCCATGTTATGAAATGTTTCACAGATTCATCACTGTTCTATATCGATGTGTGGTATTCCATTGTGTGAATATACCATAATTTATTTATCCGTTCATCCATTGATGGGCACCTTGGTTGCTTCCATCTTTTTGCTATTGTAAACAGTGCTGCAGTAAACATGGGTGTATATATATCTGTTCATGTAAACACTCTCATTTCTCTAGGACAGAGTCCAAGGAGTGGGATTGCTGGATCGTATGGTAGTTCTATTTCTAGCTTTTTAAGGAAGTGCCAAATCAATTTCCAAAGTAGTTGTACCATTTTACATTCCCACTAGCAGTGTATAAGTGTCCCAATCTCTCCATAGCCTCTCCAACATTTACTGTTTTGTGTTTTTTGGATTAATGCCAGCCTTGTTGGAGTGAGATGAAATCTCATTGTAGTTTTAATTTGTATTTCTCTAATGGCTAATGATCGAGAGCATTTCCTCATGTATCTGTTAACTATCTGAATGTCTCCTTCAGTGAAGTGTCTGTTCATATCTTTTGTGCATTTTTTGATTGGGTTATTTGTCTTTTTGTAGTTGAGTTTTTGCAGCATCATGTAGATTTTAGAGATCAGGCGCTGATTGGAAATGTCACAGCTAAAAACTTTTTCCCATTCTGTGGTGGGTAGGTAATCTTTTCACTCTTTTGGTGAAGTCTTTGGATGAGCATAGGTGTTTGACTTTTAGGAGCTCCCAGTTATCTAGTTTTTCTTCTGTATTATTAGTAATGTTTTGTATACTGTTTATGCCATGTATTCGGGCTCCTAACATTGTCCCTATTTTTTTTTTTCATGATCTTTATCATCTTAGATTTTATATTTAGGTCTTTGATACATTTTGAGTTAGTTTTTGTGCATGGAGTGAGGTATGATTCTTGTTTCAATTTTTTGCAGATGAATATCCAGTTATGCCAGCACCATTTGTTAAAAGACTGTCTTTTCCCCATAATTTTGGGGCCTTTGTCAAATATCAACTGCTCATATGTGGATGGATTTTTGTCTGGCTTCTCAATCCTGTATCATTGGTTTATGTATCTGTTGTTGTACCAGTACCAGGCTGTTTTGACTACTGTGGCAGTATAATAGGTTCTAAAATCAGGTGGAGTAAGGCCTCTCATTTTGTTCTTTTTTTTCAATAATGCTTTACTCATCTGGGGCCTCTTTCCCTATGAAAGTAACTTTAATTCTTGTGAAAATGTTTTAAATTAGAGGTAATAGGGAATGGAAAAAATATAAAGAAAAAAGGAGGAGAAAGAGGAAAATAAATTAGCAGTTGTAATATTCATTTCCATAAGTATTTTTCATGTGGCTATAATTTTCATTGTAAAGTAGTAAATTTTAAGAGAAATAGAAAATAAATAATACTTAGTCCCTGCTGAGATTTAAAAAAAAAAAAAAAAAAGTTGATATGAAGGGTAAATATAAGACTAAATAAAATGAAAGAGAACAAAATAAAAGTTCAAACAACTCATGATAGGCCAAAGAGGAAAAAGAGTTTGTCTATAGCCAGGCATCAAGAATCCTAGAGGAAATGAAATTTGCTATAGCACTTGAAGGATTCGTAGGATACTGAGGTGGTGTTTTATGGGAAGGATGAATAATACGTCATCAGAGGGAAGAGCATGGGTTAACCTATACAGAAGTAGGAAAGTATAGGGCTAATTTGGGGAATCAACAAATCAGGCATTGCTGAACTGCAAACACCTAGAAGCAAAGAGTAGAAGAAAATATTGAAAATGGGGGTTGGTTTCAGAATTCTGTTCTAAGTAATTTAGGGTTTTTTTTCTGACAACTCTGACTTCCTGTGGATGGATTTAAGTGGGAAATTGACATTTGATCTATGTTTTGAGAATGTAATTGGCGGGAAAGTGAAGGGAGAATTAAATTGGGAGAAATAATATGACTTTAGGGAAATTTTGAGAGAAGTCAATCCTTTATTAGATCATAAAAGAGGCTCATATCAGTTGATAGCACAGTAAATTACAGAGCCCAGTCTCCTAATGTTTAGCCAAAGGATCATTTCTCTAAAACTGGAATTAAGCAAACTATTGAATACTCTAGATTAATAGAGATGATAGTAAGAACTGGGGCAGTAGGAATAAGCATAATTTGACATATTAGAGGTGCTTTGAAGAGGTGGTACTAGCAGGATTTGGTAACTAAATTTGGGGGATGGAGAAAAATATTTTTGGATTTCATCATGAATGACTGAAAGAAGGAGAAGATTTTAACTGAGCCAGAGAAAAGAAGAAGGAGCAGGTTAAGAACAGAAGAAGGGAAGATGTTCAATTTAGCTCGGAGTACAAATCACCAGCTTTAGTCAGGAGTCAGCAATAAGTTTAAAGGTTCTGTTCAAGACGCCTTTTTATGGCTGAGATGATATCATGTCAAAATGGCTGACTGGCTCAGCCATTTTAGTGATTTATTGAATCCCATTGCTGAAGACTGGGTTGATTGTTTATGCAACCAGATAAATATATACACTTTCATTTTTACTTGGCTGTTTTAATATTGTGCTAACACATCAGGAATCCCCCATAATCATGAATCTAATGTTTGTTTTTTGTGCTTTATTTTGGGATTCATCTAAATCAATTGTGCTATAAGGAGGCAAAAGGTGCATTGTTTAGCTGCTACATTTTCTTCCAACAAAACAGCTTTGAGATACACCTTTGAAAATTCTACATGTGTAACGATTCATTTATTCAACAATAGGGATTAATTTCTTACTATGAGCCAGGCACTCTCTATGTCTAGATGCACAAAGGTGAGAAAAACAGATACAGCCCTTGAATTTAGGTAGCCGATCCATTAGTGAAAAAACCTGGTATCAATCAAATCATCACGAAACATAATTGATTAATCACAAATACTGATAAGTGCTCTGAAGAAAAATCACAATGTACTATGTGAATTTAAAGGGGGAGAGAAATGATTCTTATTCATAATTAGCTCATAAAAAGGATTAGCAAGACTAGTATCTCAGACTCTAATTTCAGTGTTTTCTGAAATAATGTAAACAGTATCACACTAAGAATCTAAACAATATGCTAACCCAGATCAGTGAAGTTTGAGATTAAAATATGTTTTAAAATATGACAATTTGCTAATAGCTGAATGCACAGGTCATGGCAAAGTGGAAAAATTAATATAAGGTTTTTTTTCCTACAGATGAGCTTTTTATTTCAAGATATTGTATTCATTTGGATTTTTAAGTGAATTGAAATACTGGACAATTTAAACTCATTCTAAATGATAACTGAAAAAACCTGCCTTATAATTTTTACTAGAATCACCTGGTCTATTTAATTAGTATTTTATTATTATACAATTTTATCCGTCTTAGAAATTATCTTTATTTAGTTTAGTAGGGGATTTAAAAATCATCAACACATAATCTCCCTAACCTTGAAACAAATTATTTTGTGTTATAGGCTAAACCAGAGAAAGGAGCCTTGGTGGCACAATAGTTAAAGCGCTTGGCTGCTAATTTTCTCTTGAGGGGCCACCAGTGGCAATCTGCTCTGTGCCATACCCACCCTAGGGGGCAGTTCAATTCTGTCCTATAGGGTCACTATGAGTCCAAATAACTCAACGGCAACTGGTTTGGTTTAACGTGCTACTATATTTTTACACAAATAACACACACCTTCTATGTTCATTTGCCAATAGCAAAGCTTATGAAAAATACCTCGGGGGGGGGAAAGAATGGTTTACAAACAAATGTAGAAGGCACGTGTTATTTGAGTAAAAACACGGTAGGCTAAACCAGAACTCATGGAGACCCCATGTGTGTCAGAGTAGAACTCTGCTCCACAGGGTTTTCTATGGCTGATTTTTGAAAGTAGATTTCCAGGCCTTTTTTCTGAGGCAACTCTGGGTGGACTCGAACTGCCAATATTGGGTTAGCAGCCAAGCACCACTTAGGGACCCCATATTACATACTGTTGTTGTTAGGTGCTGTCAAGTTGATTTTGGACTCCTAATGACTCCATGTGACATAGTAGAATTATCCCATAGGGTTTTCTTGGCTGTAATCATTACAGGAGTGGATCACCAAATTTTTCGTCCGAAGAGCTGCTGGGTAGATTCAAAACATCAACCTTTCAGTTAGCAGCCAAATGCTCAACTGTTGGGCCACCAGGTTTCCTTTATATTCTTATTACTGTCATTTATTTTTATTTTGTATTTCATTTTAAGAATCCCATCATTTTCTTATATATTATCTATTTCACTGTTGTTATTACTATTATTGTGTATATGTGTTTTTCTTTTATTAATCTCTAAGGTAATGTTTTTTTGTAGAGGGTCAGCAAAAAAGAAGAAGACCGCCAATGATTTTAGCTAATGAAAATATTTCAATTTATTTAGTATCTTTTATAAAGATATATTTAGCTTTATATCACAGGTAGTAGGAATAGATTTTTCTTTTAAAAGCCTCTGTAAAGAGGGCCTGAAAATACAAAGAGGCATGCGATGCAGTTCCTGTAAACCATATTTCTAGGCTTAGGTCCAATCCAAATATACCTGGGACAATAGTGAGCTCTGACAAATAAGTCACTCTCTTGAAGGAAATACGTTTTTTCCCCAGTGTGAAAAATTAAATCTTGTAGAGCTACATGGACTATTTAGTAAAGTTCCCCTTTTCTTTAATAGCACTTTTAATGTTTTGAAAGACTGACTCATTTCACATGTGGGATCAGTTTACCACTGGCTGACTATAAATCAGTTGTTGTAGGGAACTTGCACTGTTATTTCTTAAAACTGCTAAAAATTCTTCACATTTTTCAATTTTTTTCTTTAATAAAAAAAGTGTCTGAAAAGCACTAGCCAATAAAATTTTATTTATTTAAATGATATCAAGAGAGATGTTTTTCTTCACATTATTTAAATGTGTGTGTGTGTGTGTGTAGATAATCCATTACAGACTTCAAGGCAATCTCTACTTCCTGAGTATTTTTGGCCTTGGTTTATATCTGTGATATATTACAAAGTTACAGTGTTCATAAATTTATTCATTGAATGTCAAATAAGTGCCATGCCCTGTGCTGAGATTGGAGACACTTACTGAATAACTCACGGCCTCTACCTATCAGGAGTAATGTATAAACAGGCAAGAAGCATAAAATGTGATAAATTTTAGAAGAAATATGCCAATATAGAATTTTGATTGCTGGATATAGGGATTTATAGTAAAAGAGGGAATACTAAAGGGATATTATTTCTACTGTATTTTTTTAAATGCCTCAGGCAATACTGTCTTGAATAACAAAGTATGAAGAGGTTACAATTTAATTTTTAATCTCTTCCAATAAAAACAGAAATGAGTATATTATTCTTCATTTCTCTATGTTTTGTCACTTTTAAAATAATGCCTCTTTTAAAATAGTACCACTTTTAAAATAGTACCACTTAACTTATAGTATTATAGAAATATTAAGGAATTAATCGTTCCAAAATGCCAAGTATATCTTCATTACCATAATCGAAATGTGCCAAGGGTGTTTTAAAAAATATAGATATTTTTCTCAATATGAGGCTTATAACAACAAATGCACAGTCATTAATTTGGTATATTAGTTATTGAAATTTAAAAAAATCTTTGCTACTTGATTATATAGCCTGGGCTACAGTTAAACATTTCGTAATCACTATGGGGCCATGTGGAACGAATGAATGATGTGTGATGAGAGGTATATGTGGGAGGAAACTTTGATTTTCATAAAGTACAATTAATCAGAAAGTTCAGTTAGGCTCAGGAGGTTACCTGGAAGTTGAATAATGGGTTGGTACAGACTGAAGAACCAGGCTTAGAGTCAAAAGATCAAACTTTGAATCCTGACTCTGCCCAAAATAACTTTATTTATATGTGTGTTTATTTACTTTTACCTTTGGCAAGATATTTGAACCTCTGGGTCTCAGCCCCTTCTGTTCAAATGGCAATGATGATGCCTTCTTGTTGGCTGTGCTGAGATTCAGTATCAATAATATACGTGAAATAGCATTTTAAGCTGTAAAATAGATTTAAAAATAAAGCAGTGCATGCTTATATTTATTTATAACCATAATACATAATAGAAATAGGTAATTTTCACTGTTTAGGACCAGAGACTCAAGATTGCATCTCATCTGTCAATAGTCATTGCTCTTTACATGTTTGGATGGAAGCCGAAGATGATGTGAAGTCAATATTATAAGGACACAAGTGGCACTCAGAGCTTGTAGGTTCGAGGATACAGAGGACAGTAGACTCTGGGATAAAATAAGTGGAAAACAAAATGGGCAGATGGCAAATAATCAAGAGGCTTATTGATGCAACATTTCTTTGTCTTTTTCTAGCAAAGGAAGAGTCTGTGGAAAAGATTTTGTTAAACTTTTGTGTTAGACATGTTTTCAGCCTTTTTATACAATAATGTAGCCAGAACTTTTTAATATACATTCTTGATTGCTTGGTTGGTTGTTTGAATGATAATGCATTCTTAGACAAAGTAATCAGATTATATTGTTAGGCAGTTTTCAAGACAGGGAGGCAGGGTTAAATTCTAAAGGACTAGTTCTGTGTAAGTGGTCAGTCTGTTTCCATGGTTACAGGCTGGCTGAGTAAACTATAAATTTGTAGGTGTTGTATTGTGCCTCTTATCTTAAAGAATCTGAAGGAGATTGTTTCTATAAATATGGTTTCCATCACTGGGCTAAGAACAGGGGCTGATGATAAATTTAGGGGAGAGGATGCTTTTAAGCTATAAAAATAGCAGTTCATAAACATACCTTTCCTTGTATCTGGTACCATGTTTTTATCATTAAACATAACCTTATTGTGGTTTTCATTATTCTAATTACAAGGAAGTACACTTTAACACATCTATTCTAAGGTATCCATTTTTATCATTTCTGTGGCCACAGGTACTGATGTAGTTCTCAGTAATGCAGAAGGCTGTCTTTTTTAAAATACAACGTATTACCATCTTTTCAGTACTATTACAACTAATTTTAGCAAGCACAAAAAGGATTTTAAACATAATACAGAAGAGATGTTTTCAAACATGAAATAAGGTTTAGGAACTTGTGAGAAACATAAATGAACATATCTGGGTCTTATTTGGAGGATGGAGAGTTTTTCTTAAACAAGAAAAGTATGAGGCTGATTTTAAAAATATTTTAAGCCTATTTTTTCCTGTTAAAATTAAATATTTAGAGTTTAATTCCTTTTAATAAAAAATAATAACCTTGCTTCATTTTTCTTAACTTTGTCATCATTGAGCTTGGGTTTTATTTATTTATTTATTGCTATTTGGTTTGCTTCAACTCATTATTATGGTGCAATTTCTCTTTTTTCCTCTTCTCCCCCCTCTAGTCTCCTGCTGAAGTGAAGTGACTGCAGAGCTCCCATTAGTTTCAAAGGGAATCCCGTACCAAACAGCTCTGCGGCTGTGCGCATGTGCACAGAGTCAAATCATAAGGTGGCTCAGAGTTACTTACAGCGTGTGCAAGATGAAGATTAGAACAATAATCTCACCATTATCATTATTATTGCTATTTAATATTTATACAGCACCTTTCCTTGGAGCTCAAGAAACTTTATGAATTTTAAATTATCCAGTGGGCTCTAATCTTAAATACACCCCTATGCGCTAGGTAAGGCACAAAATTATATTTGAGTGACATATATTGCTAGAGAAATCCAATTCCACCGCTGTTTAGCTCTCTCCTGTTATTGAAAAATGTATTATATATCTACCTAGAAAGCTGGGCTGCTTGCTCTCTTATTATTTTAGTATTGGGAACCAACTTGTTATTTATTTTGGAAAAGCTTCAGATTATTCGAAGGCAAAGAAGAAATAAGCTGACATGTAAGTACAATGAAAAAAAAAATTTTTTTTTTTTCTGCTAGTGATTCACAGTCCAAACTAACCTTTTGTGAAAAAAAAATTTTGGGGTTCTTCTTCTCTTACACAAGCCATGCTATTTTTACACTCAGTGCCTAGATTTAGGTACATGCGGGTAAATTTTCTTCATCTTTTCAGGTAGATAAACCTGTTCTGTCTTTGGGCCTATTTTACATGTGTAAGTGAAGTTCACGTTTTTACAGTGCAGCAATCTAAAATTATAAAAGAATATAAACATGCATTTTGTGAACCTGATGGAGTTATCCAAAATACTAATACTCGCAGGCTATAGTTAATTTGTTATACTTTACCAAAAAGCCCTCATTTCTCATACTTGCCAAATATATGTTTAACTCTACTGATTTGGATTTGGATGCAGAATTTTATATACTTTTTTTCTTAAACAATACACTACTGGTTTTCCTTAAGATTCTTTTCTTTCTGTTATTCTTTTTTCCATTAATTGGTAATCTAAGAGCTTGAAATATTAATCCAGGTGTGGCTAATTTGTATCTAGGACAATACTTGAGATAACACACATAGATAAATAAATAGAGTAAGAGCTGCTACTATACACCTGACATATTTTTTGTAGTATCATTAGAAGAAATGAATTTATAATTACTGTATGATCAAGTAAACAATGACATTTTGTGAAAGATCAGAAAAACAGGAGGGACTGATGTACCTCGGGATCCAAGGAGTAACATTGTTGATTACTGAGTAACATTGTTGATTACTGAGTAACATTGTTGAGTATAACTATTATCTCATTTAATTATCATAACATTTAAAAAAATATACTCCAGAGCTGTTTTACAAATAGGGAAGTCAAGACTGCAAAAAGTTAAGTAATTTGAACAAGGTCATACAATTGATGAGTGGTAGAAGAAGCCTAAATTTCAAAAAACCTTTGCCTCAAAATGTATAGCCTCCCTTGCCAAGCAGGTCAGTAATAAAATTGATTTTGACACAAAGGAACGTATCTCGAGGACTTCTCAATGACCTAAATATGTGAACACTAAAACACCATGTAATTTGTCCATGGAATTTCTATTTTATGGCTTAGAATCATTGTTCTCTTTGGACTTCTGATATTTTCCTTTTCTATAACCAGTTCTTGCTGTGGGTTTTCATTCCTAAACCATTTTACACAAACAAACAAGGCTTTATATTCTGCAAGTGAGTTTTCTACATGAGTAAATAAACACAATTTGAAATAGTATGGCCACTACCACCACCTTACCGAGTGGTGGTTTTTGGCAATCAGCTTATCGCACTCACTAGCCTGCCAGGGGTACTATGCAAATCATATGCACAGCAAAACTGCAAATAGCTACACGTCAAAGGCATTCAAAGCCTCTAAGTTAGAAACTATAAACATAAAGTATACTGCTGCCACCTTCTACTAGAGTTATTCACGTTTGGGCTTTTATTTGCTTAGGTTTTTAAACCTTGCTGTGAATCTAATTCTTTCAGGAATTTCCCCGTAATAAAAGTGGCTGCTAAATGAATTCCCCATCACTGGGAGCCTAGATAATCTTGTGGGAGGAATGCTGTAGAAGTCATTTGGGCATTGTGCACCGGTAGTTCCAACTCTTGAATTTCATATACAAGCAAAAAATATACAAACACACACACATATAAAGACATATTCATACATACACACATATGTGTGGAGTGTGTGTGTATGTGTTTATGAGTTTTTGTGTTCTTGAGTCTGATATAGGGTTGCTAAATTTTATTTTAAAATAAATATTTTAAAATAAATGTAAAACTAGCAATTGCCATCATTATTATTTTCTAAGGCAAAGGTCTGAGTTTTTTATAAACACTTTGATCATTTTTTAAGAATTCTCACTGCAATGGTTATAAGTCCCCTTAGCTGACACAGTCATATCTGCAACTACATTTGGGAATCATTGGACCAGATGGGTATTAGAGCTTTCACAAACAAAAATGTTGTATATGGGAGGTTTGAATTTGCTAGTGCAGAAAACTTTGATTCCCACATAGTATTGTTGTCTTTGGTTTTAGCGAGTGTGATTACGATATGCCTTGATGATTTCCTTTTGGGGTCTATCCTATATGGGGTTCATTGAACTTCTTGGATGGTCAGTTTTTCATCTTTCATGGTATTAGGCAAGATTGCTGTCAATAATTCTTCAGTGATCCTCTCTGTGTTTTCTGTTTTCTCCCCCTGTTCTGGAACTTCAATCTCTCGCAAATTTTTGCTTTTGGCTGTATTCCACGTCATTCTCAGGGTTTCTTCATTCTTTTTTTCTGATTTTTCCTCAAAGTTGTAACCAAGTATCTGTCTTCAATTTCACTGATCTTGTCTTCCATCGTTTCAAATCTGCTCCTCAGACCTTCTATGACACTGTCCATTTCTGAAATCTTGTTGTTTGTCTATTGGAATTCTAGCTGTTGTTTTTTGTATGGCTTCTAGTTGTGAATTTATTTTAGCATTTTGTTCCCGTATTATTTTCCTGAATTCTTCCTTTGTTTTGTCTGTATTTTCCATGAGTTTGTCTGCTTTTTCCATGAGATTGTCTATTTTTTTCCTCATTTTCAGGTGCCAGTGAACGGCTCTCTCTTCAGCTGATCAACAGTGGCCTGTTGGAAAGCAGCAGAGGCAGCATACAAGGCAAAAGGGCAGGGGATTGGAAAAGCATGTACCCCTGGTTACCAGGCACTCTGTCTCTTGTTGGGAGCTCTGTGAAGTTGCCTTCCCGCACTCCCTGTCTGGGGTCCTTGGTGGCTATGGTACAAGAGAGCGAATCTGTGCTGCATTCGCTGGCAGAGACCTGTACTCCATACTTCTCCTCATTCTCTGTTCTCTATCAGTTTCTTCTTCCATTCAGTGCTTGATCAAGTTCTTTGTCCGTTCATTTGATGGTTAGAGTTCCAGGACTGGCATTTATATCTGTTTTACTTAGTTTTTAGGGTCTTTGCCACAGAGGGACAGCATGGTACTTCTGTTTATAGTACCACGTTCCAGACTTTATTTTACCTTAATGATGGTATTTGAATTGGATGACTTGTGGTGGATTGTGTTATTAACAAAGTTTTGTTCATTTTTTAAATCTCTCAGATCTTGGCTTCAACATATATTTTAGGAGGAGTTGGGGTCTAATCTCATAAACAATGAGAGCATTTCACTTTTTTGCAGTTTCCCCTCTAGAGCAGGCCTACTAGATGACCACTTAGTCTATCTCAGGACAGGAAGTATGAAAAAAATGTGTATGATAGTGTTATGTAAGGTTAAAGTCTAACTAAATTCACTAAGAAGAACGTGATTTTTTTCTTGTGGTGGTGGGTGGACTTAGGTGAAGATTTGAGATGGTCACATAGGGAGATCATAGCACTGCAATCGTCTATTCATATCTGGTTCTTTGCTTTATTTTATTTTTTTCCCAGCTCACATATCCCCTTCCTTTATTTATAAGTCATTCTTCCTCTACGTATAGACACATACATATGATACAGTATTTATATATGTGCTGTTTATGTAAAATAAATTCATATATGTTTTTATAAAATATTGCTTTGAGTGTTTATAATTTACATAATTATTCTATAGATGCTTTTCTTTTTTATTTAATACCTTGTATTTAAAATATATTCATTTTGCTACATAAACATATAATTCATTTCTTTTAATATTTCAGAATACATAGGCCACAGTTTAGTTCTTATTTCTACAGGCAACAGGCATCTATGTACCTCAAGCTTGTTGCTACTGAAATAATGTGAATATAAACAACTATGGACTTGTTCTTTTATAGATCTGTTCATTGATTTAACAAATATTTAGTATTGCCATTATGTGGTAAGCACTGTTTTAGATGTAGGGTATATAACTGTAAACTTAGCAGACACATTTCTTGCTTTCATTGAGCTTGCATTCTAGAGGTGAAAGACAGAAAGCAATCAAATTAACAAATATATAACACACAAGGTGTCTATGAGGGCTAAGAAGGAAAACAAAAGTATAAGCGGCATAAGGGATGCCATTTTAGATAGGACTACCAAGGAAAATGGACTCATAATACTATAAAATTTGAGTAGAGACGTGTAGGATGGGTGGAAACAAAATGCAGACGTATAGGGGAAGAGAATTGAAGGCAGAGCAAAAAGCAAGAGCAGAGGCTTTGTGGTAGGATTTTTCGTGATTAGAAGAAAACGATTTTGGCTAGAAGAGAGCAAATAAGGAGAAAAGTGTTAAGAAATAAGATCAGAGAGATATATGGAAAAGTAGGGGTGTTTAGATCACAGGACGTATAGGCTGTGGAAAAGATTTTAGATTTATTATGGGAAGTGAAGACTTTGGAGGGATTTAAGAAGCTAAGTGACATCTGGATATTTTTAAAGCATATTACTACCATTTATGTCTAGAATAAACTGGGTGGGGGGGGCAAGGCAAAGATGGACGCAGGGAGAATAGTTAAAACGTTGTTGCAATAGCCCAGGTGATAGGTGATGGTGACTTGAACAAAGTGATAGCAATAGACTTAGTGAGAAATGGGTGAATTCTAGATATATTTTGAATATAGTAATGACAGGATTTTTTTTTAATGGATTAACGCTTTGCTGACTGATGAGGTTTTCTGATGGGTTAGAAAGTATATAATACTACTCAAAAGTTTTTTTGTTTTGTTTTTTTCCTGAGTTATGGGATGAATGTTGTTACCAAGAACTGAGGTGAGAGAGAGGAGGAGAAGATGTGTTATCTGGGGATTTAAGGGAAAAAAATCAAGAATTCTATTTTGGACTTTTTAAGGTTAAGATGCTTATAAAGCAAGCCAGGGTAGACATTGACTGAACAGTTAAACATGTGAGCCTGGAGTAATCAGCATATAGCCCTTATTTAGTCAGCATCTAGCTAGTATTTAAAGTCACAAGGGAGTGACTCTAGATAGAAAGAAAAAGAAGTCTGAGTGCTGAAAGTGCCCTTTAGAAGAAACAGCAAAATGGACTGGGAAAAGTAGACTGAGATAGGAGGAGAAGTGAGTGATGGTCTCAAATTCAAGTGAAGAAAGTGTTTCAAGGAGGACAATGTAGCCAAATAAGTCAAACAGCCAATTGATTGAGTTAAGTAAGACTGGAAACTAGCCATTGGTTTTAGCAAAATGGAAGTCGTTTGTGACCTTGGCAAACACCATTCTCATGATTCTGTGACACAGTTGGTATAATGAAGGCTAACTGAAGTTAGGTTTTAGGAGAGAACAAGGGGTGAAGAATGGAAACAGAAAAGATAGACAATCTAGCCAAGGAAGTTTTTATGTTTGCTATTATTTTTTAATTTGTTTATTTATTGTGTTTGTATAAAGGAGTAGTAGTTGCAGACAGAGGGGAGGGAGATTTGGTGTCTAGGCAGAATTTTAATGTAAGATGGATAATATTCTGGTGTATTTTTAAAGTGACAGGAGTGACCCAATAGTGGGAAAAAATAGATAATACAGGACAGAGGAGAGAGTTGCCGGAGTAATATTTTAGAGTGAGAGAGAATGGGACTCAGTACACAAGCAGAGGAAGTGACTTTTGCTAGGAATGCTAAGAAGTCAATGTCAACAGACACAAGTAAGTCACCACTGAGGACTGGAAACCTGTGGAAGTTCTCCTCTTCACCAACGTTGAAGGAACAAGCAAAATTTTGCTGAAGATCATTAAAAAGCAGTTGCAACAGTACATCAACAAGAAACTGCCAGCAATTCAAGCTGGATTCAGAAGAGGACATGGAACCAGGGATATCATTGCTGATCTTAGAGGATCCTGGCTGAAAGCAGAGAATACTAGAAAGATGTTTACCTGTGTTTTATTGACAATGCAGGGGCATTCAAGTGTGTAAATCATAACAAATTATGGATAACATTGGGAAGGATGAGAATTCCAGAACACTTAATTGAGATCATGAAGAATGTGTACATATATCAAGAGGCAGTATTGGAACAGAAAAAGGGGATACTGCATGGTTTAAAGTCAGGAAAGGTGTACATCAGGGTTTTATCCTTTTACCATACTTATTAAATCTGTGTGCTGAGCAAATAATCTGAGAAGCTGGGCTACATAAAGAGGACAGGCATCAGGATTGGCGAAAGACTCATTAACAACCTGTGTTATGCAGATGACACAACCTTGCTTGCTGAAAGTGAAGAGGACTTGAAGCTCTAACTGATTAAAATCAAGGACGACAGCCTTCAGTATGGATTATACCTCAACATAAAGAAAACAAAAATCCTCACAACTGGACCAATAAGCAACACCATGATAGATGGAAAAGAGACTGAAGTTGTCAAGGACTTCATTTTACTTGTATCTACAATCAACACCCATGGAAGCAGCAGTCCAGAAATCAAATGACTTACTGCATTGGGCAAATCATCCACAAAAGACCTCTTTAACACTTTAACTGTTAAAAAGCAAAGATGTCATCTTGCAGACTAAGGTGCGCCTGACCCAAGCCATGTTGTTTTCAATTGCCTCATATGTATATGAAAGCTGGACAATAAATAAGGAAGATAGAAGAATTGATGCCTTTGAATTATGGTGTTGGTGAACAATATTGAATATATCAAGAACAAACAAATCTGTCTTGGAAGAAGTACAGCCAGAACGCTCCTTAGAAGCAAGAATGGTGTGACTTCGTCTCACATACCTTGGACATGTTATCTGGAGTCATTCAAATGCACTGAATTTAGCAGAAAATAGGAAGACCTCAACAAGATGGATTGACACAGTGGCTGCAGCAATGGGCTCAGGCATAACAACAATTGTGAGGATGGTGCAGGACAGTAAAAATTTAATTAGATAATTTGAGCTAAATTCATTTGAGGTTGACATTTTATTTTTCTGTTATTCTTATCAAAGAAATATTGCCATAATAGCTGAATGTGACAACAAATGTATAATTGTAAGGCTGAAAAACAGGTAATTCATAAAATTAAAGGTGCTCTCTTTAAGAATACTTTCTTTAGTAAAGCTCTAAGTGTGTCATTAACCTCAGTCTACCACTCAGTGTCAAATGTGCAATTACTTGATAAACGTGCCATGAAGGAAACTAAAACTCTGATAAAACTTTCTTAGAAATCTTCATGGTATAGCTGTGAAAGGCCATGGAAAATCTTGCCCTGTGGACATACATGTGAGTAAATATCACAGAGCCAAATCCTGGGAACAAGTCTGATAAATAACACCACTGAAATGAGATGTGCATGCCCGTTAACTATTAATAGGAGTCATTTGAATGCACTGAGTTAAGTCTCTGCCTTGCTGATCATCCCAATTAAGCGGGCACACCATTTAACAGGGAAACGAATAAGTGGAATTCTCTTAATTGGGGCACTTACTTTCTTAGCCCATTCTGCTCAGTAAATTGTTGCATAAAATTTATTTTTTCTTTCCCTCACTGTACCAGTTTCCCCAGTATGGATACTTGGACCTTGATAATTAGTTGTACGAAAGTTATTTTTTTATCCCCATGGTGCCAATTTCAATTTGACCACTTAGGCTATGTAGTTGAATAGTTCTAAATAGGGACCTATTCTCAAACTTTTCAGTATGACTCGATAAGCCAACATATGGAGGCTCATTTCAAATTTCACGCACATACTCCTATATAGAAAATGTTGACTATGGTTATGCCTGGGTATTAGGGTTATGCCATTGTTATGTTATTAGGTGCCCTCAAGTCAGTTATGACTCACAGAATGCAACACTGCTCAGTCCTGTTCCATCCTCACAATTGTTGCTATGTTTGAGCGTGTTGTTGCAGTCACTTTGTCAATACATCTCATTGAGGGTCTTCCTCTTTTTCACTGACCCTTATTTTACCAAGCACATTGTCCTTCTCCGAGGACTGGTCCATCCTGATAATGGTATGGGAGATGAAGTCTTGCCATGTATCTTCACTTCTAAAGAACATTCTGATTGTAGTTCTTCCAAGACAGTTCTGTTCATTCTTCAGGCAGTCCAAGGTATATTCAGTATTTTTTGACAAAACTATAATTCAAAGGCATCAGTTCTTCTTTGGTCTTCCTTATTCATTGTCCAGCTTTTCCATGCATACAAGGCGATTGAAAATACCCTGGTTTGGGTCAGGTTCACCTTAGTCCTCAAGGAGACATCTTTACTTTTTAACAATTTTTGGAGCAGATTTACCCAATGCAATACATTATTTGATTTCTTGACTGCTGCTTCCATGGGTGTTGATTGTGGATCCAGTAAAATTAAATCCTTGACAACTTCAATCTTTTCTCCATTTATCAGGATGTTGCTTATTGGTCCATTTGTGAGGATTTTTGTTTTCTTTGTGTTGAGGTGTAATCCATACTGAAGGCTGTAGTCTTTAATCTCCATCAGTTAAGTGCTTCAGGTCCTCTTTGCTTTCAGCAAGCAAGGTTATATCATCTGCATATCACAGGTTGTTAATGAGTCTTCTACCAATCCTGATACTACATTCTTCTTCTTCAGCTTCTAGGATTATTTGCTCAGTATACAGATTTACTAAGTATGGCGAAAGGATACAATCCTGACACACACCAAAAAACCTGTTGCCATCAAGTCAATTCATAGTGACCCTGTAGGACAAAGCAGAACTGTTCCAGAGGGTTTCCAAGGAGAGGCTGGTGACTCGTAACCACCGTGCCACCAGGACTCAGGTATAGGGTTATAGATGCATTTTGTTTTCCTTTGTATTTTAAACAATAAACACGTAATACTTTTTTATTAAGGAAAAGAAAATAATAAGTATGATTTTTTAAACGTGCATCTTCTTTAATTGGCATAATGGTTAAGCACTCAGCTGCTCCCCTAAGAGTTGGCTGTTTGAGCCTACCAGTGGCTCTGTGGGAGAAGGACCTAGCTATCTGCTTCCGTAAAGATTATAGCCTGGAAAACCTGCGTGGGCAGTTCTACTCCGTCACATGGAGTCTCTATAAGTTGAAATTGACTCAAAGCCACTTAACAACAACAACAACACAACAACAAATGCAAATTAAAGTTTTAGAACCAGGAGCTGATAATATAATTACTTAAAAGAGCATGGAATAAAAAGCAGACTAACTAGATTTCTTTCATCCATAAAATGTTTAGATATCATTAGCACTGACTTTTTGTCTTCTTTCCCATTTCCCTCAGCGTAAGTGCCTGTTATCCATCTGTTTCTCTTATATAAACATAGATAATAGACCCAGAAAAAAAAAAATCTTACAGTTAAAAGAAGCCTTACATTTCAGCAATTCTCAAAGCTTTATTTTATAGATGACGATCTGCTGTAGGGGCAGAGTTGTCTTCTGATTTGTAAACAGGTTCTCTATACCGTTGTGGGTTTCACTGCTTAATTCTTGGCAACTGGGAGCTCTGGTGCAGCAGTACTATTTTTGTAATATGAGATTATTGCTCTAACAGTGTTACGTGACCTCTCAATTCATTTTTTGGTTATGAAACCGTCCTTCTGTTATTGATCCTTCCGGAGGTCAAACGCTGACCCCAGTAAAACACTTAAAAGCACTTCTTTAACCAAGGATTAAAATCAGATGACTTTTTTCCCTCATTCATACTTATGAAAAAGGGTCTGTCCACTTCTATAAAATTATCTTTTCTTTCTGGCAGCTCAATAAGAAAAAAATAGGTCTGAAGTATGAAATATGAGTCTCAAGGTTTAGAAATAATAGAAGGATGAGGGAGAAGAATTGCCTGTCATTTATCCTGAGCTCTGTGTAGCTGTAAAGACCAAGTCCAACAGATGCAGCTGTTTAGGCCTGCTTCGCCTTGTAATTCTTCCAGCCGCGTTTCCCTTAAAAAGTGTCATCAACTATTATAATCATTTATCTTACATAAAAATAGAGTGCTATTGAATTTGAACAAAGTTACTTTTCATAACTCTTTTCTCACAATTGCGAAATGAAGTAAAAGGAAGATTTGTATTCTTGTAACAACAGTCCTGGCTGCAGCCTTTATTGACTGCACTTTATTATCTCACTGTAAAGTTCGGCAGTTCCAGAGAGTGTAGACACATGTTTTTGCAGACTTTTAGTTGTATGAATTCACCTGGTGTTAAAAAAAAAAAAAAAGGGATAACTGTATATTGTTTTTTTCCCCCTTCAGATGACAGAAGCTATTTCCTGAGTTTATTCATCAGAAAGAAAAAAGAAGCTAGACACTATTTTAAGTGTTCAAACCAATGCTCCCCTCATCCTCTCTCACTGTGACATGATGGCCAGCAACCGCCTTAGCTCCCAGCCTCCGTGTACGAGAGAGTAACAGTATTCAAAAAATTGATTTCTAAACATGTATTTTCAATTATGCCAAAGTATGAGACATTTTGGGGTCCCCAATAAATAGTCTTTTTCTTCTATACTGGGATCTTTAAGTAATTGAGAAAAAGATAAAAAAGTTAGAACATGGAGCCAAAACATGGCTAAAGGAGAGACAGGATTATGTGGTTTGTGCTTGTGGGCAATTGTGTTTCCTATTACCAAGCCGTAGAAGTCTTAGCCTTAGCCACCCAGCAGAGCTGCGCTGGGGCAGGACTCTCCCTCTCCATTCTGGGAGGCCAGGAGCTGTGGATCAGGACATGTGTTTTCTGAGGGCATTGACTTTCAAGAAGGCCAGAAGGCAGCTCTGTTCTACTCCTGTGCGATTCTCCTTTCAAAGTTAAAATTAGATGAAAAGTGAGGGAGGGAGTCAAAGAGAGGCCTTAGAAATGGGGTATTTCCCTCATTAGCACACATGTTGAAATTATCAGAAGATTACACATGCTGTTTAAAAACACTTTCCCATTGTATCCAACAATATTTAAAATTAATTTAATGTGTAGCTCATTCATACCCACCCACCTTCTTTATTTGGCACAAATAAAAGCATGATGCAAGACATTTGAGAGAAAACAAAACAAAACAAAAAATACACTTTCTTTTCCTTGCCTGGCTGCCAGGAAGAGCAATTCGGGCCAGTTGGCAACAATATCTTACATGTCATTGTTCAATGATATGAAGAATTAGGGGACAATCTGATCATATTGAGAATTGCAGCAAACATCTAATTCTGATTTATTTATCTTCTTGGGAACTGCAGATGGTCAAGTCTCTCATTCATTGCCTTTGGGATCAATCCATTTCCTGAGCTGATGGAACTAACTAGCATGCTTTTCTTGGTACACCTGTTTCCCATTGACTGAAAAGATTGCTGATTTGCCATCAGCATTCGTTTTAGGGTCTTGTGGCAGATGCTTGTTTGTACTACCTGTCCAAGGTTGCATTCTTGGGGAAAATAGACGTGAACAGTGCTTTTGATTATAATGGATATGCTCATTTATATGCAAAGCAAACTTTGCCCATTAACTTTTTCTTCATATTAGTTTTTATCTTTTTCTCCTTTATGCTATTATTGGATCATAACAAATAGCAGTCTTTGTAGGTAAAACAGGCCAATATTAGCAATTTCACATGGTTCAGTCTACTATTACCAGAATTCACTCAATAATCACAATATGCTATCTACATACTCTACAGAACCTTAAAAGTTACATATATATATCACACACACATATATACGTAATATAGTAACATTTAATTTTTTTAGCACATGTAGTTAGCATATTGCTAATACAGAAAAGAAGTAGTTTTTATAACTTAAAAAAACTTATGACTTAAAGTTTTGTTGCCATGTGGAATCTGAAACCATATCAATGAACTTTTAGACTTCGTAAACTCATGAAAGAACGAGAGTGAAAATGGCAAATGGTGTCTTAGTATAATTATGAAAAAAGTTTTGAATTGCAATCCCCCAAAATGATCTGGTAGTCCCCCAGAAGCTCTTGGATCACACTTAGTCCTTTCTGGGTTGCTACTGATGGTTCATGTCTAAGGGTTTTCTAAATCATTTCAAAATCCTGGTATATAAGGTCCAGCTCAAATACCACTTCCCCTGGGTAGGCTTTCTGAATCCTCTTTTATGCAGCCCTTACATTGCTTTTAACAACCACATAGACTTCTCCCAAAAGATGCCTCTTTCAAAGCACTCCCACGACACTTTACATTTGCTTTATTGTCATGCCAATCACATTCTGCTTTGTGTCAGAGTTATTTGTGGACCATAAACTGCTGAGCTTCTGAGGCAGTGGGGATAGTGGAAAATGCACGTCTTGGATTCAGACAGCTCTTTGTTGGAATACAGCTGGACTTAAGGAATATTTAGTAATCTCTAGAATCAATATATATTTTGTGGCTTGTTTGGTAATGAAATGAGATTTTGCCTGTAAAACATGTGGAGCATATTCAATATTCTACAAATGTTTTGTCCTTTTACTTCTCCCCTTGCCTGGGGCTAGATATAATATTTTATTTATCTATTCATCTCCCAGAGTGCCTAATTCTTAATTTTAGGTTTCTAGAAAAGGTAGAATTTAAATTTTGCTGCCTCTTTCAAAGTTTTGGAAGCTATTTTCATTATTGTCAGTGCTTCTAATCTGACAAAATATTTAGTACAAATATAGCAGTGTTGAAGAATGAGTAAGAAGGAAAAGAAGGAAGAATAGGAAAGATCCTCAAAGATAGGTCTCTAGCCCTGCAGGGACATTTAATCAAGTAGACTGCGTATAGCTAGAGTGGTTATAGAGGGAAGAAGGAAGTACAAAAGTAGGCAAAACTTATCACAGATGGCCTTTTCAAATGTATTAAGGGTTCCAGACTTGATCCTTGGGTATATGAGAAGGTATTGAAGTATTTTAAGCTTCAGGTAATGATCATATTTATGTTTTCTATCATATCTTTAGTTATGAAGTAGAGGAAAGGTAGGAAGTAAGCGTGACAATAGGGACATCAATGAAGATGCCACAGTACTGTTTTAGCAGATATTGTAAGTATATACACAAGTATGTAAATGCATGCATATATGTTCACATACATGTAAATATAAGCACAACATATCTTAAATAACTTCAATTGCTTCTCTCTGAGTGGTGATATTGTAAGAGATTTACTTTCTCTTAAAAAAATTACTTACCTTTATATTCTGGATTTTACTAATTTATTTATAAAAATATAACTTAAAAATTATATAAATAATACAATATTTTATATCTTTATATAAAGTATTACTTTTCACTTTATTTTGCATTTTTATTAGTAAATATGATAACCTTAGATAGTTTTTGACAATTATATAGAGTTCTTCTATTAGCTGTACAATAACTTATTTGAACTATATTCGTGTGCTTTTATTTGAGATCCCCCAACCCTATAATTTCTGCTCATTTCATAAGTTTGGTCTCTCTGCCTCTTACGATTTTAAATGCTCTTCCTTTTCCCTTGTTCTTTTACAAGCTACGTTTTGTCCCTTGACTCTACTTGAATAAGGCTATATTTACTTCTACTATGAATTTTTATTTTATTATTATTTTTTTTAATGGGATAGGTTCTGTACTTTGCCCCATAACATAAGGGGCAAATATACATCTCAGAGGTACAACTGAAGAGAAGGTGGAGATACAAAGCTTTTGGTCCAAAATCCTGTTTCTAGCAGTTTTCATGGCTATTCTAAGGCAGCTGAGTGTCTGTATACCTCCTCCACCCAACCTTAAGTAGTGAATAAAAACCTGTAATAACCACAACAGGAGTTATCGCTAAGCACCGGCAATAAGCTTCTTCTGTAGAGAAAACAAATTGTTCCAAAACAGGACAGGCCACCAACACACTTGATTTACTAAAAGATACTTCTGGGCCATACTTAATTGATTCAATTTAGTAGGTCAGGATGAACCCTGTATACACACACACACACACATACACACACGTGCACACATGTATTTTTAAGTCTTTGCAGATGATTTTCAAGCTCAAGTTCACTAATACAAACATTAGATTTATTTTTGATGTATTCAGGATTGTCTTAAGCACTTTAGACATTTTAACTCATTTAATCCTCACAATCCTATGAGAGAAGAACTACTACTACTTATTGTAGAGAAAATTGAGGCACCAATTTCTCATAGCTGTTAAGCAGTAGAGCTGGGTGATTTTGGAATGCAGGCTTTTAGCTACTTTGCCCTCCACCTCCTGAGAATTTTTCCCTAATATCTGTATTTTTTTTTTTTATCTGTCTAAGTGTTTCTGGATTTTATAATTTTAGATAGAGAACATTGCTGGTGAAAATTATTAGAGAGATCAGAAGGTTAGTTTGTCTTGTTGGAATAAAGATCAGAGAAATAATGCTCTGTCATAACCACAAAGTTTTTGAGAGACTTAGAAAGTGAGCAATTCTGTTTTCTTGTGTGTAGATAATCTTGGAATCAAGGTGAGGGGAGTGCAGAGAATCTTATTAACATTTTGAAGAAGTTTCTGTTCATAATGTAAAGCCCATCTCTGGTTTAAGCATAAATATGAAGCCTTATGAATAAAAATTGCTAACTTTGATCGACTTACTTTGAAATAGACAGTCATAAGTACTTTAATCTATTGAAATTTTCTAACTACCAATGACTTCTGTTCTCTAGCTTCGTCTTATTTGACTTCTGTTATAATAAATGAAGTCAAGAATGGCCTCTGTGTATTGACCCCATGTTTTCTACTTTTTCATAGCAAGCTGAGATCTGTTAGCTCCAAAATCCCTTCAAAGCCAAATTCAAATTTATATATTCCAATTGTTTTAAAAATGACCAAAATAAATCTAGAGCTCCTTGCTTTATATATCTCATGGAAACATGCACCCTGCATCTGCTAGCCCTAGATAAGATAAAAATTCTTTAGTTCTTAGGACCCAAAGGTGCTGCCTTTGAATTATGGTGTTAGCGAGGGGTATTTAATATACCATGGACTGCTAGAAGAATGAACAAATCTGTCTTGGAAGAAGTACAGCCAGAATACTCCTTAGAACCAAGGATGGCAAGACTTAATCTCATGTACTTTGGACATGTTATCAAGAGGGATTAGTCCCTGGAGAAGGGCATCATGCTTGGTGAAGTAGGTAGTCAGCAAAAAAGAGGAAGACCCTCAATGAGATGGAGTGACACAGTGGCTGCAACAGTTGGTTCAAACATGCAAAGATTGTGAGGATGGCACAGGTCTGGGCAGTGTTTCATTCTGTTGTTTATAGGGTCGCTATGAGTTGGAACCGACTCAATAGCACCTAACAACAACAACAAGAAGGTGCTGCTGCCTTTGGAGTTCTCTGACCCAGAGTTCCCCCACCTTGTTGCGGGAGGGCGTAGTCTAGGGATACATAAATTTTTCTCTCTTCCCTTCTCCTCTTACCGGGGATTTTCATGCTGTCTTTCTCCATCTGGTGGCTCCCTGATTGCTTGCTTCTGGAAGACTTTCTAAGGTGGAGGACAGCCCCCTGAATGTGGCTGTCAATACCTTGGCCCTAATACTTAACCTTGTTGTGCAACGCTACGACCTCGTGGTCATATTTTTTCCTTGATCAGCCCTGGATACCCTAGAAAGTACTACAATCTATCAGTAGCATTTGACACACCTGGTAACGCTTTCCTCCTTGAAATACGTTATTTATTTGGCTTCAAGAACATTAGTTTTCCTCTTACTGAACTGGGCATTCTTCCTGCTGCTTCTTTGCTAGTTCCTTGTCATTTCTCCAACTTAGCATTGTACTCCAGGGCTCAATCCTTGGGCCTTGTTCCTTTCTATCTACATTTATCTCCTTTATGATCTCATCCAATTTCACAGCTCTAAATGCCAACTATATACTGGTCACTATTATTTATTTCTGTGACCCAGACTACTCCCTTGAACTCCAGAATTGAACGTAGAACTGATTTCTTGAATATCCTTTAATGCCATCCTGACATGTTCCAAAACAAGCTCCTCTTTCTTCCTCCCTCCAAAACATACCCCTTCTCAGTTTACCTATCTCAGTTTATGACCACTCCATTCTTCCAGTTTCTCAACCCAAAAATATCATTGGCTTTGACTCCCACAGCTAATCCATCATCAAATTCTGTGAGGTACCATCAAAATATATCCAAAATAAAACTACTTCTCGGCATCTCTGCTACTGTTATTTGAGTCCAAGTTATTTTCACCTTGTCTTAGTCATCTAGTGCTGATGTAACAGAAATACTACAAGTGGATGGCTTTAACAGAGTAAAATTTATTTTCTCACAGTCTAGTGGGCTATATGTCCAAATTTAGGGCATCAGCTTCGGGGGAAGTATTTCTCTCTCCCAGCTCTGGAGGAAGGTCCTTGTCATCAATCTTCCCCTGGTTGAAGAGCTTTTCGGGAGCAAGGACCCGGGGTCCAAAGGACATTCTCTGCTCCTGGCGCTGCTTTCTTGGCGGTATGAGGTCACCCCTCTCTGCTCACTTCCCTTTTCTTTTATCTCTTGTAAAATAAAAGGTTCTGCAGGCAACACCCAAGGAAACTCCCTTCACATTGTATCAGAGATGGGACCTTAGTAAGGGTGTTACAATCCCACCCTGATTCTCTTTAACATAATCTAATCTTGCCTCATTAACCACAGGCAGAGATCAGGATTTACAACACATAGGAAAATTTCAATCACAGAAAGGAGGACAGTACTGGGAATCACGGCCTAACCAAGTCGATGCATATTTTTAGAGGACACAATTCAATCCACGACACCCCTCTTATTTGGATTGTTGGGATAGGCTCTTAACAAGCCTTCTTGCTTCCATCCTTACCACCCAGTCTATTGTCTTCCCAGCCAGCAAACAGGAAGACCTTAAAACTTAGAAATAAGCATCTTATTTCTCTTTTCGAAACATATGAAGAGCTGATCAACTCACTCAGAGTAAATAGCCTCAGTCCTTCAGTGGCCTGTAAGACCCCACTCAAATTGTCTCCCAACCCTCCTAGCCCTACTATGTTATTGTCATGGCATGCTCCCTTTCCTGACTTCGTCCATGACTACCCTCTTTCTTAATCCACAGCAGCTGCACTGATTTCTGGCTGTTCTTGGCAAATGCAAGCATATTATTGCCTCATGGCTTTGTTCTTGTCATTCCTTCTACCTGGAATTCTCTTCCGCAGTTGTCCTCATGCTTAGACCACCTCACCTCTTTCAGGGTTTTACTTCTCAGTAAGATCATTAATGATTACCCTACTTGAAATTGATTCTCAGTCTTATCACCATTTCCTTGAGTGATTTTTTTGTGAGTATTTTTCAAAATAGATAAAATTAATTAAACCTTCACCAGCATACCCTATTCACATCATACTATTTGTGAAAACAGAAAGGGGTAGTTTGAAATTCATGGAATTTTCCAAATGACTTCATAAGTTTTGTTTGTTTTTTCTATTTTAGGTGGTTTCGAAAATTCATGTAATGACAGTCTACTCTCAAATTGTAACATGAATTTGAGATAACTTACTTTTAATTGCGGGGGAAAAAGTCCATATCTGAGTTACTGTGGCAGCATCCATGGAAATTAAGGTGATACATGGTAAATTTTACAATGATTAGCAACTAATAAGCATAAGAAGACATTTCCATTGACAAATTCAGATTATTTGGAGATATTTGCCTGAATAATTTGAGTAATTGCAGCCATTATCAACTTATTTCACTTTTGTAGGAACAGATTGAAAGAAAGGACACCTGCCATTTCATCCAGGCTGTCTTTGCCCTGGTGGTGCAGTGGTTAAGAGCTCGGATGCTAACCAAAAGTGTGGCAGCTTGAATCCGTCAGCCATTCCTCAGGAACTCTATGGGGCAGTTATACTCTGTCCTATAGGGTCACTATGTGTTCGAACTGACCCAACAGCAACAGGTCTGGTTTGGTTTTGGTCTTCACGAGGCTTTGTGAAATCAGGGCCACTCACAATCAGGGAAAGCCAAAAAAATGGGACTTTGATTTCTGTTACTTTCTTGATATTTTTTCAGTCTCATACAACTTGGAGATTTGTCATCTAATTTTAGCTAGTTGTTAAAAATAAGCGTATATGATATTCCTGTTTAATGGAGAAATTGATATAGGCAATAAACACTCGTCTTGCTCATGGAGAAAAAAAAGAAGGCTGACTGGAAAATATGTTCAGGAAGGGTGTGTTCTGAGTAACTGAGAGATACTGTTTGTGGTAGGACTGGAAACCCTTGAGCCCACAGCACGAAATAAGAGCTTATGCCTATTTCTTCTGCCTAATGCATAGGGCAATAATAACCCAATCAATGATGTGTAGCACAGAGACTAAAAATACACCCTCTATTTTGAAAAGAACATTGCTTCATAATATATTTGAATATTTTCTAGGGCATAAGGAGCAGGCCAGCCTTTTCAAGGATGCATATCCATAGGCTTTTATCCCTTCACTTTGACCACCGTGTACCTTCTCAGAAGCCATAATTTTCATCTTTGTTTTCTTTTCCTGTGCATTCTGAAGAAATCATGCAGAATTTTTCTGCCATCATCGACTAAATGTAATGCAGCATCACTTTTTTTTATTGCTTTTCATGCAGATTAATTTTTTTCTTATGAGATTTCCTCAAATATTGCATGGGACACATTTATACAAAAAAAAAAAAAAATTCATCATTTACTATTTGCTAAATCCGGCAGCCCTAGGGAGTTTGTTAAAGCTTTCCAAATATAAATGGAATAAAAGCGTCAATAATTTTGAGTGAATATACACATATGAAAAAATATATCTGAGAAAACAAAAACAAAAAAAATTAGAGAAATGGGATGTAGATCTTCACAGACCATTGTGAATCCTTTTATTTTGACATCGTATTGATCTAGTTAAGATGTAATATGGAGGAAGCTGTTTAAGTGAGTTCTCAAGAGTTCCATCTCTGTGGTTCGGAGAAACAGCTATATCATTTTTGGGGCCTAATGCAAAAAAAAAAAAATTTTAATGCAAAATTAAAATGCTGGATTCCTTGTTCAAAAATTATTAAGAATTCAAATCAGAGACAATGGAGCATTTAACCAAGTGTGGGGCTTTTCGGAGTACAGAGCCCTATGTGACCGACTGCCCAAATCGCGTGTCCATGCAGCCGGCTCTGGTGGTTAGGTAAGTCTGGTACACATGAGGTAGGCAGGGCTTTAGATATTATTACTACTGCTGTTCTACAAATGAAAAAAAAAAAAAAAGTGAGGCTTTAGAGGTTAAAAAACTAGCCCAGAGTCACTCAACTAGAAAGAATTTGAGTCAAATTTAAATCCAGAGCATCTGAAATCCACCCAGAAAAAACAGTCCAGTCCATTCGGACTCATGGCCACCTCGCGTGTGTCGGAGTAGAGCTCTGCACCACAGGGTTTTCAGTGTCTGATTTTTCAGAAATAGAACATCAGGCCTTTCTTCCAAGGTGGACTCAGAGCTCCAACCTTTCCATTAATAGTCAAGCTCATTAACTGTTCAATACTAAATTCTACAATATATGTCCCAGAAAAAAAATAAAACCAAAAGAGAAACTTGGTAGACTCTAATTTGGGGAGATAAACGTTTAGATAGGATTTATAAATGTAAACGCCTATGGGAATGAAGTAGATCAATAAATACGTAGAAGAGATTAGGGATCATTATAGTGGAATTGGTGGAAGGTGACAAACTGTTCACATAAGATATGCGAATCCATTTTTTTTTTAAATAATTTTTACTGTGCTTTAAGCCAAAGTTTACAAATCAAGTCAGTCTGTCACATATAAACTTAAATACACCTTACCACATACTCCCATTTACTCTCCCCCTAATGAGTCAGCCCGCTCCCTCCTTCCAGTCTCTCTTTTTGTGACCGTTTTGCCAGTTTCTAACCCTCTCTACCCTCCCATCTCCCCTCCAGACAGGACATGCCAACACAGTCTCAAGTGTCCACCTGATACAAGTAGCTCACTCTTCATCAGCATCTCTCTCCAACCCATTGTCCAGTTCCTTCCATGTCTGATGAGTTGTCTTCGGGAATGGTTCCTGTCCTGGGCCAATAGAAGGTTTGGGGACCATGACCACCGGGGTCTTTCTAGCCTCAGTCTGACCATTAAGTCTGGTCTTTTTGTGAGACTTTGGGGTCTGCATCCCACTGTTCTCCTGCTCCCTCAGGGGTTCTCTGTTGTGCTCCCTGTCAGGGCAGTCATCGGATGTGGCCGGGCACCATCTAGTTCTTCTGGTCTCAGGATGATGTAAGTCTCTAGTTCATGTGGCCCTTTCTGTCTCCTGGGCTCATAGTTATCATGTGACCTTGGAGTTCTTCATTCTCCTTTGATCCAGGTGGGTTGAGACCAATTGATGCATCTTAGATGGCCGCTTGTTAGCATTTAAGACCCCAGACGCCACACTTCAAAGTGAGATGCAGAATGTTTTCTTAATTGAATTTATTTTGCCAATTGACTTAGAAGTCCTCTTAAGCCATAGTCCCCAAACCCCTGCCCTTGCTCCGCTGACCTTTGAAGTATTCAGTTTATCCTGGAAACTTCTTTGCTTTTGGTCCAGTCCAGTTGAGCTGACCTTCCCTGTATTGAGTATTGTCTTTCCCTTCACCTAAAATAGTTCTTGTCCACTATCTAATCAATAAATAACCCTCTCCCACCCTCCGTGCCTCCCCCTCTCTTAACCACAAAAGAATGCGTTCTTCTCAGTTTATACTGTTTCTCAAGATCTTATAGTAATGGTCTTATACAATATTTGTCCTTTTGCATCTGACTAATTTCAGTCAGCATAATGCCTTCCAGGTTCCTCCATGTTATGAAATGTTTCACAGATATACGAATCCATTTAAATCCAAATCAATAAAGCAAACCTATAAGCTGAATTTAAGCAGAGAGGGGAGGCAGTTGGTGACCCTCTGACCCTTGGTTTAGATGTTGTGAATAATCGTATTTATTATCTTTTTTTTAATATCCCACCTTTCATAAAAGTCTTTGAAATGAATGGGAGTGGGGATTCAGGGAACCTTCTGAAAGGTTCATACAGCAGTCATATTAAGAAAAAAAAAGCTGTCCTTCAATTTGATGAAAAGGAATTTATAGCATCTGCTCAGATGATAGAGAATAAAGAGTTCTGGTTTGGTGTATACTGACTCTTCAAAGCCTTTCTGCTTTTGAGGCTGTTTGGCTTTTATCAATTGATTTTCATAAGGGATAACTAACTAGGTGCTCAAAACTGCCACATACTTTTCTTGTACTTCAAACATAAAACCTCCCTGGTACCCAGAGCCAGGATCTGAAAATGCTAAGCATTAAGCAAAATGGATTAGCCTTCAGAAGGGGGAGCTTCAGACTGCCAGTGCCAGAGGGGTTAATGGAAAACAGTGTGTCATATTTGCCATTTCTCCTATATTATCTTGCCCAGAACACCTGCTTAATGAACTAGACATAAATTATCATAATATAAGCACATCCTTTAATTAAAAAAAAAAGCCTTGTGGAGGCATTCTTTCTTATTGAAATAGTAAACTCAGAAAAATGATTTTGATGAAGTTTTCTTAAAAGCTCTATGGAAAAAGATATAAATAAAGATTGATGGGATTCTACCGGATGTTTCCTTTCTTTGGGACTAGCAAAATATTTTGTGATTTTAGGTGGCTTATTTCAAGCAGAGTTTAGGTATTCCTTTGTCAGGGTCATAGATGCTTTTCAATTTGGTATATTTTTAACCCAGCTAGTGATCCCTTAAAAATCATTTTTTCCCCTCATGTTTCTCTGAGTTGGAAGAATTAATTTCTTTCTCAGTTTTTCTTTTAGAGATATACATAATTTAATGGCAGTCATATATCATTCGTCAAAGCTAAGTCTTATTGATTAGGAATGTGTAGGTAAACAAATAATTTATCTTGAGTCTACACATAAAGCTAACAATTTTTTTTCTTTCAATTGGTTTCATATTAAAATTTTGAAAAACAGATAAAGTTAAATGAAATCACCAAAATAAGCAATATCTTTTCTTAAAAATGTTTTACTTACATAAGAAATTAATTGCAAGCCACTATGTAAGTTATTATTTCCCTTCCTCAAATCTAAAAAGGTTTTTTCAATTCATTGGGTATTTTTACTCCATTTATGCTATTCTACACTTTCTTATCTCTGCTGGCTTTTTAATTAAATTTTATATTTTGGCCCTCTGCTCTATGGCTAAAAAAGAATTCTTAGGGGCATAAAAATCAAGGGGGAGGGGATTCTCAAACAATTTGTTCAAATATTTTCCTTCACTGAGAATTCACAACTAATAGTCTTCACATGGAAATATCAAAAAAGCATGTTTGCATGAAGCAATAAAAAGTGATTCTAGTTTTCTCTTCAGTTTTATACTCGCTTTTAACTTCTCGTACTTCAGAATAACTTTGTTCCTAAGTAACTCAGTGGCAGTTGTACTCAGATTCCACAGACTGACATTAAAATATAGACTGCTCCTTCACTGAAAATCTTTCATAATCATGTGATTTACATCTTTAAACAGCTAAAGTTTCAGTGAACTATCGTTTTTCATTTATAAAACTTCTCCTCACTGGTTGCTGATATTAAAACCAAACCTGTTGCCATTGAGGTGGTTCCGACTCATAGCAACGTTGTAGGACAGAGTAGAACTGCCCCATCAAGTTTCCAAGGAGTGTCTGGTGGATTTGAACTGTCGACCTTTTGATTAGCAGCCATAGCACTTAACCACTACATCACCAGGGTTTCATCCCCCAACTCATAGTGCTGTACAATGTGTATTGAACCATTGTGATCCATAGGGTTTTCACCAAATGATTTTTGAGGTAGATCAACAGGCCTTTCTTCCTAGTCCATTTTAGTCTGAAAGTTCCACTGAATCCTGTTCAGTGTCATAAGCAACATGCAAGACCTCACTGACAGGCTGCACATGAAGAGCAGTGGCTGGGAATTGAACCCAGGTCTCCCACATAGAAGGTGAAATTCTACCACTGAACCACCACTGTTCTCTTCATTTCACTTATCACCCCAAATAATCTCCTTGTGTATCAGAGAACATTTTATTTTGTACTTCAGATTGAAGACTATTTACAAAAAAGATGCTACCTGGAATTTTTAGATCCATGAAGTAAGAGTTCAAGAAAAGCAAGAAATTGGGTATTATTGTTTTAAAGTTAGGGTGGAAGGGCTGAGATTAAATTATTTTCTCAAGGTTACAACGAGAACCACTTTGGGAATCACCCTTCAGTGGCATCTTCAAAATTTCTATATAAGAGGGGTTCGTATTCTAGGAATGCAGCCATTTCTTGACACTAGGTGGGAATAGCAAATACTCTAAATTGGTTGGATAACTATTTTGTGTGTTTTAAAGATGTCTTCGTATACCACACATTCTTTTTATGATTTAAGTATAGGTTTATTTTGACTTAGTGGAGAGTAATGGGGACTTTGGGTTGGGCGAAAAAACCACCCCCAACAGCCTCCTTTGTTTTACCATTGGTATCTGCAGAGCAGAGCTGCAGTTCAGAGTCACATCTTTTGAGCCAAATAGTCTCCTTGTATATCAAAGCAAATCAAAGCAAAATTATGTATATATGTTGATTTTCCACTCATTTATAAAAGATTTGAAGTAGCATTTATACAACATAACTTTGGAAAAATAAGCAAAAGTGGCTTTTGGTTTACTTAATAGGTCTGCAAAATGAGCTAATTAATAGCCCAATTAGTTAGTTTTTGGATCTAAGGCAAAAAAATAGTACTTGTTTTTGCTTGATTTTTCTATTGATTCAAAGAGCTTATATTCTAACAAAGGATGTGGATGGCATTTAAGAGATGCTCAATTCAAAAAACTGATTAACAGTTTTATATTAGGTCCATTGAGTAACACAATAAATGATGCTTTGAGAAAATATTTTGAAAAGACAATGAAATTATAGGAATGAAATGAAGAAAGAATAATTAGTGTATGCTGATGTGATTCATTAAGGCTTTGGCAGAAGATAGACTGCAAACATCCCAGGACTGACTTCTCTAATGAATTTTTAAAATGTAGAAAAACATCATTGTTGCACTGAGTAAGGGTCTTATAGTTAAGTCATCAGAAACAAAGAAAGAGGTTCCGTTGCCTTTCTGTTTTCACAGTTTAAAGGACAGCTTCTATTTTCAGTTTGCACTGTTGACCTATTTTTTTTTTTTTTTACTGTTGACCTATAGCAACACCACATGTGGGAAAGACCAGAATTTTCCACCAAGACGAACTTTGCATCTTTCTAGCCTTTATGTAGGTATTTGTGAAGACCTTCAGGTTGTGGAACATATGGTAGGACTTTTAATTAGAAGTTTCAGCTTATGGATTTTAAAATATTTTATACTTTCTATATTTATCATGGGAATTAATACACATGCTAAAAAATGCATCCCACAGTGAGAATTACGATTTATTAATTAACACTTGGTTATGATACTAGCACTTGACAATATATCACAGTAGGTGAGAATAAATAAAACAAACACAATTCAAATCCTGTCATTTTTTGGCTTACATCATGCTGTTCATTGTACAATCTAATAATAATAATAATAATAATAAAATTAGTATTATAAATATTCCATTGTTCTCATTTAGTCTACTTTCATTTTCTGTTTTCTTCATTATATCTATTCTAATTTTTATTTATTTTTAAATTTGCTATGGTGTTAGTCACTGTATTTTCTTTTAAGCTATTAATTTAATTTTGTCAATTTAAGATAAATAATATTAATTCTTATGTTGTTGCTGTTAGGTTTTATCAACTCGGGTCCGAATCATAGCAGCCCTACGTACAATGGAATGAAACACTGCCTGGTCCTATACCATCCTCACAATCATTATGCTTGAGCCCATTGTTGAAACCACTATGTCAATCCATATTGTTGAGGGAGTTCCTCTTTTTTGCTGACCCTCTGCTTATCCAAACATGATGCCCTTCTCAGAGTCTGTTTTTTTCTGATAACGTGTCCAAAGATGTGAAACCAAGTCTCGCCATCCTCTCTTCTAAGGAGCATTCTGGCTGTACCTCTTTAAAGGTAGATTTGTTCGCTCTTCTGACAGTCTATGATATAGTCAATATTCTTTGCCAACACCATACTTCAAAGGCATCAACTCTTCTTTGGACTGCCTTATTCATTGTCCAGCTTTCACATGCATATGAGGCAACTGAAAACACCATGGCTTGGGTCACCTTAGTTCTTACTGTGACATCTTTGCTTTTTAACATTTTAAAGAGATCTTTTGCAGCAGATTTACGCAGTGCAATGTGTGTTTTGATTTCTTGACTGCTGCTTCCATGGGCATTGATTGTGGATCCAAGTAAAATGAAATCCTTGACAACTTCAATCTTTTCTCCGTTTATCATGATGTTGCATATTGGTCAAATAAATTCATAGATCTCAGGTTTGTTTACCATAAACAATCCTTGAAAACCAGGTACATTTTGCTAAAAGCATTCTGGGAAAAAACAAAAAAAGAATCTTCTATCAGCAAAAAGTACTTAGTGTATTTACAAGGAGATTAGACTAGAGAAACTGCCTTCTTTCTTTTAGACTTGCTACTATAATGATTTATTTCACAGCAGTATTCACACTTACCTTTTGTTCAATTTAAAATATGCTGGGAATGACTTTGGTGTCAGAACATTAAGAAATAACACTCCTTTTTTGAAGAAAAAATTCAGTCTTGAGTTACAATGTTGAAGGATTCTATAGGGTCACTATGAGTTGGAATCAATTCAATTGCAGCAGATATAGGCAAAATATTGAATGACCCAGGAAGTATCAAAAGATGATGAAAGGAATACATGGAGTAGCTATGCCAAAAAGAATTGGTACATGTTCAACCATTTCAGGCAGTAGCATATGATCAAGAACCAATGGTGCTGAAGGAAGACATCCAAGCTGCATTGAAGGCATTGGCAAACAAGACTCCAGAAATTGACAGAATACCAATTGAGATGTTTCAAGAAATGAATGCAGCACTGGAGGTGCTCACTCATCTACGCCAAAAAAATTGGAAGAGAACTACCTGGCCAACCAACGGGAAGAGATCCATATTTCTGCCTATTCCAAAGAAAGGTCCAAAGGAAGGTGATCCAACAGAAGGAGGAAATTATCAAACAATATTATTAATATCACACACAAGTAAAAATTTTCCTGAAGATAGTTCAAAAGCTGTTGCAGCCATACATCAACAAGGAACTGCCAGAATTTCAAGCTGAATTCAGAAGAAGATATGAAGGATGAGGGATATCATTGCTGATGTCAGATGGATCTTGGCTGAAAGCAGAGAATACCAGAAAGACGTTTACCTGTGTTTTATTGACTATGCAAAGACATTCAACTGTGTGGATCATAATACCTTATGGATAACATTGCAAAGAATGGAAATTCAAGAACACTTAACTGTGCTCTTAAGGAACCTTTACATAGATCAAGAGGCAGTTGTTTGGACAGAACAAGGGGATACTGAGTGGTTTAAAGTCAGGAAAGGTATGCTTCAAGTTGTATTCTTTCACCACACCTATTCAATCTGTATTCTGAGAAAATAATCTGAGAAGCTGGACTCTATGAAGAAGAACTGGGCATCAGGTTTGGAGGAAGACTCATTAACATCCTGCATTATGCAAATGACACAACGTTGCTGGCTGAAATTAAAGAGGACTTGAAGCACTTACTAATGAAGATCAAAGACCACAGCCTTCAGTATGGATTACACCTCAACATAAAGAAAACAAAAATCCTCATAACTGGACCAATGAGCAACATCATGATAAATAGAAAAGATATTTAAGTTTTCAAGGGTTTCATTTTACCTAGATCTACAATCAACATCCATGGAAGCAGCAGTCAGTCAGATTCAGCTCAATGTCAATGGGTTTGGCTTTTTTTTTTTTTTTTAATTGCATTCAGCAAATCTGCTGCAAAAGAATTCTTTAAAGTGTTAAAAAGCAAAGGTGTCTCTTTGAGGACTGAGGTGGACCTGACCCAAGCCATGGTATTTTCAATTGCCTCATGTGTACGTTTAAGCTAGACAATGAATAAGGAAGACTGAGGAAGAACTGATGCCTTTGAATTATGGTGCTGATGAAGAATATTGACTATACAATGGACTGCCGAAAGAATGATCAAGTCTGTCATGGAAGAAGTACAGCCAGAGTGCTTTTTGAAAGTGAGAATGGCCAGACTTCATCTGGAGTAATTTGGACATGTTTTCAGGAGGGACCATTGCCTGTAGAAGGACGTCATGTTTGGTAAAATAGAGGGTCAGCAAAGAAGAGGAAGACGCTTGGCGAGTGGATTGACACAATGGCTGCAAAAATGGGCTCAGACATAGCAATGATTTTGAGTATGGGGCAGTACCCGGAAGTGTTTTGTTCTGTTGTAAATAGGGTTGCTATGAGTTGGAACCAACTCAATGGCACCTGACAACAACAAAAATAATAATAACAGTTTATTCACTATATGAAAATACTCAATTTTGTTCAATTGCCTCTCGATCAATAGACATCTCAAGTATTTGCTATTACAGAAAATGCCCCCATGTGTTTGTATATTTAATAGTGTTTGATTAGTTTATTGTTAAAAAAAATTATTATCCCATCTTCGGGAGTATAGCATATTTCTTCTCTCTTTAATTTTACGTTCAGACACATGACTTGCTTTGGCCAAGAAAGTGGTCAGAAATGACTGTGTGCTAATTCCTAGCCTAGGCCTTAAGAGGATTTGCATATTTCTTCTTCCTCTTTAGTGCCTCTGCCATCAAAATGAGAGGTATGTGCCCAAACTAGTGCATTGGATCCAGGATGCAGATGAGAGACGTGTAGAGCAGACCCAAACCTTCCTAGCCAAGTCCAGTCTAGATTAGACAAGTATCCTTTCATATGCATGAGTAAGTCCATCTAGACTAGCAAGGTTACCCAGACAAGCTCAGCCTAAATCATCCTACCCTTAGCCAACTCATAGGTGCATAAAAGTAAATGATTGTTGTTTCAAGTAACTGAGTTTTGAAGTGAAATGTTACAGAGTATTTTGGTGGCAATCGCTAACTACGTGTGCGTCTATCTGAAGGGTATATTCATAGAACTAGAATTGTTGGAAAGTAGGTGTTTTCACATACAAATATGTATATTTATATATTTCAACTTGTTTTTTTTTTTTTTTGGATTCCTCTAACCCTGTCTTACAAGGTTTGTTTCTTACAAAATCACCAAAACCTTTTGATATTTACCAGTATGAAGCTAAATCGACTCGACGGCAACGAGTTTTTAATAAGAGTATCTCATTCTTGTTTTACTTTACATTTTTAAATTATGAGTGGGGTTGAACACACTTTTGTATTTATAAATAATTTATATTTGTTCTGTGAACTGTCTGATGATATCATTTGCTCATTTTTCTTTTAAATTTTTACTATTTTGATTCAGTTTAAGAGCTCTTCATGTATTAAATAAGTTTGAATATTTCCTCAGTTAATTTACAACTACCCAATCACTTTCTCTTTTAATTATTTTGTGATTTTTTTTCTGTGCAGAAAGTTTATTTCCTATATAATTACACACATTATTATTTGTTTTTATGGTTTCTGTGTTTTTTTTAATTTACTTATATGATGGTTAAGGAAGATTATGGGTCAACTTGGCTAGGACATGATTCTCTGGGTTTCGGAGGTATTATGTAATCATCCTCCATTTTGTGATCTGATGTGAGCAGCCAGTCAGTTGAAAGGGGAGTTTCTTGGGGATGTGGTCTGCATCAAATATATGTAGATGTTGTGGCAAAGCTTGCCCTCCCTCTATTCTGCATCTAACTCATCATCCTCTGACCTCCGGTTCTTGGGACATGAGCCAGCAGCCTGCTGTCTGACCTGCCAAATTTGGGTTTGTCAGCACCTGCAACCATGTGAGTCAGGAGAAACCTCCAGCCAAATATCGGACCCACAGATTTGAGACTTGCCAGCCTACACAACTGCGTGAGCCATTTCTTTGAAATTTCTCTCTCTATACACACTTCACTGACATTTCTCCTCTAGAGAACCCAGCCTAAGACAACTTAGAATAATATTCCATTTTTCTTGATTATTGAAAAATAGGCATACTTTCTTCTGACATCTTTTCTTTATTTACATTTCTTTTTTTAATTCATCTGGAATTATTTTTAGTTTTACTTATTATATAACCTCCATTTACCCAGTTATTTTCTTACTGCTTTCTTTAAAAAAAAAAAAGGTTTCCCTAATCTGGTGCATTGGAGATTTCACTCTTTATTAATTTTTAATATTTTATTTAAAAAACAAAGCATAAGTCATTTGTGTCTGTCTGCATTTATAATTTCTAAATTTGGAGATATACTAAATTAAGAAACGATCCAGAAAACATTAATCCTAATTATTTATTCTTACTCTATTTGCTAATTAGATTTATGTATCTAAACAGTAGATCTGGGTGTCTTATTTTTTGGAAGCACAAAATTTGAGAAAAGGAAGCCTACTGCCTAGAGTAAAAGAGTTCTGCCTATATTGAGCACTGTCTTTACCTTTTCCTCCATCAGAGTTCTATATCTTCCTAAAAATTCTTTGAATACAAAGCCCTGTGTGCACCTGCACTCTTATATGGAGCTTTAGGATGCTAAGCAGTGGAACCAAATACTTACATTCTAAAAATAGCTAAAATTATTGACAGATTTTTTTTTGTGGGTGTAATGTGGAAAAATATATTTCCTGATGGTAATCTAGACCTTCTTTTTGTGGAGATGGGATACTCTTGTTAAACTTCCCACTTCCCACAAGAAAATATCTACCCTCCCAGATTGTTCACGCATATGCCAGTCTATATAACAGGAAATATAGCTGTATTTCGGATGCTTAGAAACCAAAAAACTCACTGCTGTAGAGTTGATTCCGACTCATAGTGACCCTGTAGAACAAAGCAGAACTGTGTTATAGGGTTTCCAAGGCTGTAATCTTCATGGAAGCAGACTGCCACATCTTTTTCACTTGGAGTGACTGTTGGGTTCAAACCGCTGACCTTTTTGTTAGCAGCTGAGCTTACCAGGGAGTAAAATCTTGGCCTGAGAACTGTCCAATAATTGTAAAAATTATGTTGAAAACACCTTTATTTGCTTAAAGATGGCTGCTTCACCCATTTTTGTGGGTATCAAGAGCTTCAGAGAGTTGTACGTACCTGGATCACATTGGCTTCCCACACAACTGCCTGTTATTGAGTTGTTTAGTGATTTGTCATCATATTATACTGAGGGATATTTTAAGAAACTTTTCCATGAAGGTCATTGTTGTACTTATTTTGAGTTGTTTGTTGACATTATTCATCATATAATATAGAATCATCTGTGAAATCTCATAGTAAATATTTTTTTCAACCCTACTTGTACAGTCATATATATGTATATATGTCCTTTGAAATTTCAAGTTTTTTATATTTATTTTATATTGTTTACTACTTATATCTTTGAAATCCACTCTGAGCCTACAAGTATGTGGTAAAGTATAAGACGTGAATAGAAATAAATGCACAGGTTGAAGTGCGGTAAGGTGAGACAAATATCAGGTTATCCTTCCTATGTGATACTAAATCATGGGACAGAGATGGATTCTCCAACTCTCACTATATTCCTCTGCGTAGCCATTAATTTAACTACATACTTGTTTTGACATTAGTTAACAAGAACAAATGCATAACACTGCTTCCTGGTTCTTTTTTTCTTCTTTGGAATATAAAGAAGAAAGTATGGCCTGGAGAATTGTTGCAGGGTGATGTTCACAAAATCTGTCAAGCCTCTTCACTGATGCATGACATGCCGTGGCCATTAAGACACCAAAACTTACATAATGCATCCTGATTTTAGTGGGTAGCAAAAGAGGAAAAGCCCTGGACAGTGCCATCACTCCAGTACGGCAAATCAAAATGATTGTCCTAGTCTGTTAGACTCAAACTGTCTACACAGAGACCTGGAATCAGTATTTTAAAATCATATAGCTTTTAGGCATATATATATCATGAGGGTTTAAAATAGGTAGTTATTAAAACTTAAAAATTAAATGCACACACACATTGTTTTTGGTTTTTTGGCACACACGCATATACACACAAACTTTTTAAATTATCTAGGTAAATGAGAATTAATTATTTTTTGGTATCCTGAAAATCCTTCCATTATATTTCTCTGTACAAACAAACAAACCAAGCCCAACCCAATGCCGCCGAGTTGATTCCGACTCCTGGTGACCCCTATAGAACAGAATAGAATTGCCCCATAGCATTTCCAAGGCTGTAATCTTTACTGACTGCCGTGGTGTGGCTGGTGAGTTTGAACCACTGACCTTTTGGTTAGCAGCCAAGCACTTAATTACTGGTCCACACATCTTTAAATTATTTGAAGTATATATTTTTAAGATTTTGAGGTCGTTCTTTACTTTAACCTAATTTGATCGAGTTAGCCAAGCAGATTTTTTAAAAAAAAGAAACAAATATGCCAATAAAAGAAAAATATAGTCACCACAGTACATTTTGTTTCTTTTAGGACACAAACACATAAAATTTACTTTCGTGGCATGCCTAAAGATTTTTCAAACACTATAGCATTTATATTTTTCCTTTTAGACACATCCATAACATTTGTCTTTAGCATTTGATCATTACTTCACCTTGCTTTTTTAGACATAAGACACACATCAGTTATTTTATCTATTAAATCACCACAATACGTTGATTCTTCTAATTGTAAAACCATTGATTAAATCAGAGTAAATTAACTGAGACTGAGCCTTGGAGAGTAGATCATAACATCAAAGGCTAGGTATGGGTACTATAACATTGGTCTGAAGAGGAGATGCCACTCAAAGGAACCTGATCTCCCTGCAAATGTGTAAATTATCCAAGCCAGAAAAATGACTATGTGTAAAGAGCACAATTCAATGATGTCATTGGACAAGATTCGAAATGAGCGAAATATCACTTCCCTCAAATCAAGACATGTTAAGAAAACTGTCATAATTCCCAGTTTGAAACTTTCATTTAAAAATGTGATAAGTTGTAAGTTTCCAGAAAAAAAAAATGTGCAGAAGGAAAGTCATTTACACTCTGCCCTTCATATCCGAGGATTCCACATCCATGGGTTTAATCAACTGCAGATCAAAATTATTCAGAAAAAAACAAGAAACAAGAAAGCTCCAAAAAGCAAAACTTGAATTTGCCACGTGTGAAGCACTACACTCAACCCACATGAATGAAACGATGTGTAGGCATCCCCTGCTGTAGCCCCCTGCCATTTCAGATTCTCAGTCTCTCTCCATCACTCATTATTTGAGTATTGTTTGCCTTGTATTTTGTCATTATTCCTTAAACAACACAGTATTGTATAACAACTGTTTATACAGCATTTACATTATATTAGTATTAGAAGCATCCTAGAGATGATTTAAAGAATTCAGGAAGATATGAGTAGGTGATATGCAAATACTACACCTTTTAGAAAAGGGACTTAAGTATTTGTGGATGTTGGTATCTGCAGGGGTCCTAGAACCAATCCCCCGTGGATACGGAGGGATGACTGTAGTTCATACTTAGCCTTCAGCTCTCAGCAGAAGAACCCTTCCCCAGAGAAGTGTTCCCTAACGATTGCAACCCAACTCCCAATCTATATATTTATTTTAACTTTTATTTTTAATGTTAGTTACTTTCTCATTATTTTATCACCAGAATCTAGCACAATGTAGGAACCTAATAAATGACCTTTGGCATTGTCTTAGGCTGAATTCTCTAGAGGAGCAAAACCAATGTAATGTGTATATATATATATATATATATATATACACACACACATATATATGTATATATAAAACTTTGTTTCTGCAACTGCCACATGGTCGTAACTGGTATTTAGAACTACCTCCTTCCACCAACCATTCTGCATTCCTTTTGCCCTGAGAAAGCACCTTATCTGGTTGTGGTTCTTTGCCTGGTGCGGTGACGCAAACATTTATCCCTGAAGGGCCTGGTCTATTAGAAATCATGTTGGAATTGGGTTGCTTTAGTTTTCCATTGACTTTAATCATAGGAGATAGTAGTACTAAGAGAGGTCCTAAGGGATTTCCTGTATTCCAGACATACTCTTCTTTACCTCCATTATGTAATATCAGTCTGATTTCCACTTGGTAATCAGGATTAACCACAACAGCCAATATAATAACTCTCTTCTTTGCGTATTGATCCAGAGGCATGAAGAGCCCAAAGTGGCTGGGTGGCATTTTTAACTTCCGGTTCAATGGAATCCATGTTGTTTCTCCAGGTGGGAGCATTCCTTCCTTTGGAAGTAAGACCTCTAGACCCACAGAGCATAGGGTCACAGGGACAGGCTGGAACAATTTTCAAGTAGGTTACAAGGGGTAATAGTGTGTGGTACCACTCCCATCTCCACCCCTTCTTTCCTTCTGTGAATCCCAGCTATGAGAGAAACAGCACCATATATTGGACACTGGTTTAGAACATATACAGCTTCCTGGAGAACATTGCCTCAAACCTGCAAAGTGTTGCAACCTAGCTGATGCTGTAATTGCATCTTTAGAAGTCCATTCTATTGTTCTTTCAAGCCAGCTGTTTCAGGATGATTGAGAACATGGTAAGACCAGTGAATACCATGAGCATGGGTCCATTGCTGCACTTCTTTTGCTGTGAAGTGAGATCCTTAATGCGAGGAAATGCTGTATGGGATAATATGACAGTGGATGAGGCATTCTATAACTCCATGGATGGTAGTTTTGGTAGAAGCATTGCATGCAGGGAAGGCAAATCCATATGCAGAGTAAGTGTCTATCAAAGTATGAACAAAATGCTGCACTTTCCATGATAGAAGTGTAACCAACCTGCCATCAGGTTGCTGGCTGATAGCCCCAAGAAATGGTGCCATGTCGAGGACTCTGTGTTGGTCTCTGCTGCTGGCAGATTGGGCACTCTTCAGTAGCTGTAGTCAGGTCAGCCTTGGTGAGTGGAAGTCCATGTTTCTCAGCCCATGTATTACCTCCATCCTGACACCGTAGCCACTTTGTTCATGAGCCTGTTGGGCAGTGACAGGAGTGGCTTGGGAAAATGAATGACTGGTTTCCACAGAAAGCATCATCCTATCCACTTGATTGTTAAAATCCTCCTCTACCAAGGCCACCCTTTGGCGGGCATCCACATGAGACACAAATATCTTCACTTCTTTGGCCCATTCAAAGATGTCTTCACATATCTCTTCCCCATATATTCTCATCACCAATTTTCCAATCATGTTCCTTCCAAGTCACTGATGATCTAGCCAAAGCATTGGCCAAAGCCCATGAGTCAGTATACAATCCCACATCTGGCCATTTCTCCTTCAAAGCAAAGTGAACAACCAAGGGTACAGCTCAAAGTTTTGCCAATTGGGAGGATTTCCCTTCACAACAGTCCTTTAGAGAGGTCCCAGAATAAGGCTGTAGTGCTACCACTGTCCACTTTCGAGTGGTGCCTGCATATTTCCCAGAACCATTTATAAACCAGGCATGAGTTTTCTCTTCCTCAGTCAACTGATCATAGGAACTCCCTAGAAGTGCAGACAAGGAGAGAGAGGGTAATTTGACAGGAGTGGAGATCATGGGCATTTTGACCACTTCCTCATGTAACTTACTTGTGCCTTCAGGTCCTGCTTGAACCAGATCTCAAATATGCCACTTCCTTTTATTGATGGAATGGTGCTATTCACATCTGACTTTATGACTCTGTGGGTCAGACAACACCCAGTTCGTGATGGGCACCTCAGGCTGCATGGTGACTTTGTGGCCCATGCTTAAACATTCAGTCTCTACTAAGGCCGTGTAACAAGCCAAAAGCTGTGTCTCAAAAGGATACTAGTTATCTGCAGAGAACGACAGGGCTTTGCTCCAAAATCCTAAGGGTCTGTACTGTGATTCACAAATAGGGGCCTGCCAAAGACTACAAACATCCCTATCTGCTACTGACACTTCAAGCACCATTGGATTCTTCGGATAATATGGCCCAAGTGGCAGAGCACCTTGCACAGCATCCTGAACCTGTTGCAGAGCCTTCTCTTGTTCTGGGTCCCACTCAAAACTAGCAGCTTTTTGAGTCACTTCATAAACAGGCCAAAGTAGCACACCCAAATGAGGGATATGTTGCCTCCAAAATCCAAACAGGTCCACCAGACATTGTGCCTACTTTTTAGTTGTAGGAGGGCCAGATACAACTTATCTTTCACTTTGGAAGGAATATCTCGAAATGCCACACACCACTGGACTCCTAAAAATTTCACTGAGGTTGAAGGTGCCTGAATTTTTATTAATTTCCTCCCCTCTAGCATGAGAATGTTTTACCAAGAAGTCCAGAGTCATTTACATTTCTTTCTTACTAGGTCCAGTCAGCATAACGTCATCAACATAGTGTGACATCCTATAGAAGGGAAAGGCAATTAAGGTCCCTGCAGACTAAATTGTGACATAGGGCCGAAGAGTTGATATACCTCTATGGCAGAACAGTGAAGGTGGATTGTTGGCCTTGCCAGCTGAAGGCATACTGCTTCTGGTTTTCATTCAGAACTGGAATTGAGAAGGTGTTGGTCAGCTCAATAGCTGCATAACACATACTAGATGAATTAGTTTGCTCAGGTAATGGGACCACATCCGGACCACCAGCTACAATTGGAATTACCACTTGCTTTTTTTTTTTTAAGTTTATGATAACCCACTGTCATTTTTTAAGATCCACCTGTTTTTTGCACAGGGCTGAATAGGCAACTTGAATGGGGTTGTGGTGGGAATCATCACCCCTGCATCCTTCAAGTCCTTGATGGTGGCAGTAATCTCTGCAATCACTCCAGGAATGCTGAATTGATTTTGCTTTACTATTTTCTTAGGTACGGCCAGTTCTAATGGGTTCCACTTGGCTTTTCCTACCATAATAGCCCTCATTCCACTTGTCAGAGATCCAATGTGGTGGTTCTGCCAGTTGCTGAGTATATCTATTCCAATTATGGATTCTGGAACTGGGAAAGCTACTACAGGATGGGTTCTGTGATACAGGAGACCCAATGTAAGATGAACCTGGGCTAAGACTCCAGTAATACCCAGACCTTGTGCCCCCACTCTGACTGGTGAGCCACAGTGAAGTTTTGGGTTTACTTGAATTAGTGTCAGTTTAGAGTCAGTATCCAGTAATCCCATAAAGTTTGATTATTTCATTTTCCCCAAAGAACAGTCGCTCTTATAAAAGGCTGTGTATCCCTTTGGGGAAGGCAGGGAGAAAGATTAACAGTATAAATTTTCGGCAGTATGGTGGGATTCTTCCTCAGGGGACATGTTCTCCCTTTCCTTCAAGGGGTTGTTAGTCTGTAAACTGGCTCATGTCTGGGAATTGACTGAGGATCTGTGATTGTGTATTCTGGCAATTCGAGTTAGGCTGCCATTCACTTGACCGAGAATTCTTCCACTTGTACAGATCAAGTAAATATTTTTTAGATTCCCCATCTACTTCACTCTTAGGGACATTATGACTAAGTAGCCTACATCGTAAGTCCATACAAGTCAGACTATCCTGATTACTGTGTTGACTCTGCTGTCCATTAAGACAGCCACACCTACTTTGTTTTTGTCTGTTGAGTGCCACCACTTGATCCCTACCACCACAGGGTCCAATCAGCCAGATTGTAGTTAGGTGTATTAATTGTTAGGGTGGTTCCCACTATCAATTCTGATTTACATAAAATAGCAATCATGGTAGTCTTCAAGGATGCTTGGGCTCCCTTCACAAACTTGTTCCTCACCATTGCGGTAAAAGGTGTGTTCCCTGGGCACTCAATTGGTGGGTCTGTGGGACTAACCTGATAAGTTTACTCTAACATGTTAATTTCCCTGAGATTTTGGATACCTTCTCCTATAGTATACCAAGGCAGGTCTAGTAATTCAACTTGATGTAGTAGAGGCCACCACATAATTTATGCTTCAGTGAACCAACCAAATAAAGTATTGGATCCTTTCCTAACCTCTCAAGCTGAAACATTGAATGAAGAACCTGTGCTTAATGGGCCTATATCAATATATTCAGACAGAGCCAACTTTATGTTCCTTGAACCATTATCCCACACCCTTAATAGCTATTCCCACACATATTCCCCAGGTTTCTGTTTGTACATATTAGAATAGTCATACAGTCCTTTTTTGTGTGTGTGCTTTAAGTGGAAGTTTAAAAATCAAGTCAGCATCTCATACAAAAATTTATATACACCTTCCAATATATTCCTAGTTGCTCTTACCCTAATAAGACGCACACTCTTTCTCTCCACCCTGTATCCCCCATGTTCATTCAGCCAGCTTTTGTCCCCCTCTCTCTTCTCATCTCCCCTCCAGGCAGGAACTGCCCACCTAGTCTCATGTGTCACTTGAGCCAGGAAGCTCACTCCTCACCACTCACCAGTATCGTTTTCTATCTTATAGTCCAGCCCAATCGCTGTCTGATGAGTTGACTTTGGGAATGTGTGCAGTTGTTTTGGAGTGTAGCATACCTCTTCCTGTGTCATACTTGTTACTTCATCTTTTGGGACTTGCTGGAACTTAAGTCTATTTATAGGTCTAGAAGCAAAAATAGGTGGTGCAGGTGGTTCCTGGGAACATTCAGCAATGTTTTATAAGACATCTACCTAACACGATACCCCAGGCGCTGCCCCAGGTGCTATCTCAGACAAAGACAGTTCAGGCACAGCTGGGTTAATCTCAACAGATGATGGTAGAAGGGATAATGGTTTTCTTGGGAAGAGTGGTTTAGCAGACAAAGATGAATTGATCTCTTCAGATGGGAGTAAGAGGGCTGGTTCTGTTGACAGGAGTAATTCAACAGAAGTTAGGGGCTCAGTATCCACAGCTTCCTGATTATCTGCCCATATTTCCCCAACCCAAGTTTCAGGGTCCCATATATTCCCAATCAATGCCCTCGCTTTAACTTCAGACACCATTTGAAGTTGCGAATTCAATTGTCTTTATAATTTAGCCACTTTTATGATAAGACTCTGGTTTTCATTTTCAGCACTATCAGTTTTTACCACAAGAAATAAGGCTTTCTTTCAGAGCACAAGTGGCAACTTTGTGGTCTTTTACATGATCCTTGAGCTGTGACTCTGAAGCCCTGAGCTCATCTCTTTGTTTCACCACTTTTTCTAGTGAAAGTAGGATCAACCAACCAACTTCTCTGTACTTCTCAGTCTGACAACATTTTAGAAAAGCATCAAACATTTAACTATCCAGGGCCTTGCTTCTCAACAGTGCTTGATCTATTGGTGGTGATATTTTGAGTAGTAATATTGCCACCTCGCACCCCATGGATTAGCAGAACCCTCTTTACTACTGGAGGCAGAGTCATCAGTGCCTTTAAGACTAGTCAGACTTGAGAACTATTTAGGAAACTCATCCTTACAATTTTGCTTGTCTAGAACCACTGTCTTTACCAAATGTCTATAGGAGAAAAATTGATGAAAAAAAAAAAAGTAGAGAGAGAGAGAGAGAGATTTATCTCAAGGAAATGGCTCACACCAAACCCCTAAGGAAACTCCCTTTAGAACTGATTGGCTGATCACATCAGACCATGTCACGGAGGATGACTACATCATTTCATAGCTACCAAATTACATCATTACATAACTGCCAAAACACTGAGCATCGTGGCCTAACCAAGTTGACACAGAACCTTAACCATTACAGTACCCATGACTGCGCTCCATATGTGCTTTATTATATACATGAAAGCAGTACACACAAACATGTATATATCTATGCCTACAGATACACCTATAAATGCACAAGTATATTCACATATATACTTTGCTATATATAAGCATATATATTTAACTATATAACCACTTGGAAACTTTATGGGGCAGTTCTACTCTGGCCTATAGGGTCACTATGAGTCAGAATCGACTCGATGGCATTGGGTTTTTTTGGGCAACCACTTATGTATTTTTAGGTCATTACTGCTGTTGTTACTAAATTTGTATAACATTCACCAATAAGGTCCCTTAATCTTGTGTATTTCTAATTGCCATCATTTACCTTGGCTAAATTGTGCACACTTCACCCACATTCAGTATTGCTTTCCCATCACCAAAAATAACAAGCATCTACCATCTACACGTTGATTTCCTTCCCATCCCTTGTAACCACCAAAGAAAGTTGATTCCTGTATGCATACCTATTTTTTGTCTTTTTTGTAAAAGTGGTATCATACAATATTTGTCCTCTTGTGCTCAACTTACTTCACTCAGCATAATATCCTCCAGATTCATCCACGTTATAAGATGTTTCATAGACTCATCATTATTCTTTATCCAAAAAAAAAAAGTTGCTTTCTAGTTGATTCTAATTCATAGTGATACTATAGGACAGAGTAGAACTGCCCCATAGGGTTTCCAAGATGTGGCTGGTGTTTTTGAACTGCCAACCTATTGGTTAGTAGGCAAGTTCTTAACCATTGCACCACCAGGGCTCCATTATTCTTTATAGCCGCATAGTATTCCATTGTATGTATATACCACATTTTGTTTATCCATTCATCCGTTGATGGGCTCTTAGGTTGTTTCCATCTTTTTACTATTGTGAATAGTGCTGCAATGAACATAGGCATGCATATGGCTATTCGTGGCACTGCTATTAGATCTCTAGAGTATATACATAGGACTGGGATTGCTGAATCATAAAGTGTTTCTATTTCTAGCTTTTTGAGGAAGCACCATACCATTTTCCATAGTGGTTGTATCATTTTATAATGCCATCAGCAGTGGATAAGGATTCCAATCTACCCACATCCTTGCCTGCATTTGGTCCAAGGCCTTTCTATTACAGCATAATGCCTTGAAAGTTATGCCTTTATATTTTTTTTAAACAAAAGATACTTAACCATTTATGGAAGAAAGGTCATGGTGGCCTTTGGAAATTTAGGAAACCCTGGAGGCGTAGTGGTTAAGTGCTATGGCTGCTAGCCAAAAGGTTGGCAGTTCAAACCCACCAGGTGCTCCTTGGAAACTCTGTGGGGCAGTTCTACTCTGTCCTATAGAGTCACTATGAATCAGAGTCGACTCAATGGCAACGGGTTTGGCTTTTTTTTTTATTATTATTTTGAAAATTTAATGATATATATGGATTTTCTCCCCAGGAGTAAAACGGACTTTCATACAACCACAGAAGCATTTTTTAATATAATTGTAGGGGCTTATGGATCTGCTAAATGCCCTCTATTGGCTCAAAATTAAAACCTCTTGATCTAAAAGACTTTATTCTTTAAAATATTATACAAACATTTATTGAATACTTATTATATGCCAATGACTGTAAAATTCACTGTGTATACAGAAAAGAATACATTGAATCTTTGTACTCTAGACGCTCCTATTAGATGTACAAATAAATCACTATGGGAACTTTGAGGAGGATGCAAAAACTCTTATCTCAGTGAGTTCTTTCTATGAGTGTTTTAGTAAAAGCTTTTGGTCTAGCTTCAAATTCCATTTTGCTGTTATGTAAAACTAGGCTAGCCAAATGGAAATGACCTCATCTAATAATAAATTATTATATCTCATCTAGACTTTCTACTTTCATTCTTTTTTTTTTTCTGAGTTTTATCATATGTCATCATATTACTGTGGTATGTACTTAAAAATATTTTGGTTCAGCCAACATAATGGTACTCAGAACTTATTTATGAGTGGTTTTGCAAAAAAAAAAAAAAAATGCCTGCAGGTCATTTTGCTCAAAAGTAATAACAGGTCCTTAGGCTTTTTAGAAAAAGCGTTGTCTGCCTTTGCTTTCTAAAGTGTTGTTGACAACTTGAAAATAAATAAATGGATAAAATGCTTTGGTTGAACTGATTCTCAAGGGAAGTATGGCTGCAGGCCTGCTGCACTGAGGATGGATTTAAAGTCTGAAACTTTATCTTACCTGCAGTGCTTGTTGCCTGTCAGCGTGAAGAGCAGATGATTACTTTCCCTGGACCTCTCAGCTGCTTCCCAGGCCTCCTGCACATTTCACCAGTTTATGTACACTCAGAGGAGGCGTTCGGCCTGTAGCTGGATTAACCTCACTTTTTCCTGGATCTTTAAAAAGAGGACGTTGAATTGGTCAAAACTTCTCTGGTTGTGTTTCAATTCCATCAGTCATTTGAAATAAAATGGTTTTCATCTGTTTCCAGGGATGTTGCTGGAGGGAATTTTCATTTCAAATGATTAATACAAGCAATGTCTTCCTAACTAAGAACTAAACCTAAAATTAATACACAGAAACGCCTCCTTTGAACCAAGTTTGAAACAGATTTTGGGGCAAGGAAATATAACCAAATTTGCTTATCAGCTCATATATAATATTCATATGTGTGAGAAATTAAGTGATTTGGGGGAAAGAACAGCAAATATTGCCACAACGTAATTAAAACAATTCCACAGTGTGTCTACTAATTGGTTACATTAATTTTTCAAGCATGGGCAACTTATTGATTGACTACCCCTCTATATGTGCTTTTGGACATAATTGTCAATTTCTTTCCCAGAACTGGTAAATTAACTGTCAGTCAATTAAATAAAAGGAACTGATTCCAAAGTGTAGTTCTGAGTTATTCCTCTATTAAATGTTTAATATTCATATAAACTATTGGATCATTAGTTCATGGCCAGTCTTGAACTTGATCTAAGACTTAAAGCCTTGATCTTTTGTTTCATGAATATTTAATTGCATTGAACTCTTCCTTTTACAGTGTGAGAGGCAGACATATTCTTTATTGCTAAAGTTACCCGCTGTGCTTGGCATTCTAATTTACTTTCTTCAACTTTTTAACCAAGGACCATTTCAATTCCAATGAGCATACTTTATCACACTTTTTCAGATGATTACATTTTCACTTTGAAGTTTTTTTTTTAATTCTCCTGAAGCTTATGAATATTTCCCCTCCAGTTCTAGCTTACTAAACATAACATTGAAGTATTACAGAAACCCTTCTTGTATCATTTGGGGATTTTGGGTGGTGACAGACTACAGTTCAAGAAGCGTATCATACTTGTAAACATCTACTTCACATCAGCAAATGTGGATTGTCTTCATGAATCTGATTAATAGAATATGTGACTTATCTTGATAAAAATAAGTTGTATTAATATAAAATTACTCTACCATGGAGAGTACTGAACGCATGTTATTTGTAAGGAAATAACCCCCACCTCCTTCCCTATGTATGTTATCTTCATTAAGTAGCGAGTGGGGTGAGCAGCATCATGATGGGGCAGTGGGTTGTACTGGAAGGTAGAAGGAAGAGATGAATTTTTCCTGTTTGCTTTTGTATACTCTATATGTACTTTACACATTCGTATGATTTACAGAGAATCACATTGAAATCAGTGATTTCAAATGAACCATTATTGCTCATACAATTTTATAATTCCATGAATCATTTTATTAGCAGCTTATGACTTCCCAACTATTTACTTTTTCTCATTTTATTCTCATTAGGTAGATGATGAATAAAGGGTGTTCATGTATTTATTAAGTAATAGATTTGGGGTGAAAGAATTCCCAATTTGGCAACCTTTCAACCACATTACTATTACACAAATTTCAATGTTTCACAAATATAATAAGAAAATCACTGGTTATGTCTGGAAGCTCATTTATTTAAAACAGGACTTACTTTCATACCATCTTCAATATAGATTTGATCCAAGGGCTATTTCTTGTCATTGCAGTCAGTTGCCATCCAGTCAGCTCCAACTCAAAGAGACCTTATGTATAATGGAACGAAATGTTGCCCCAGTCTTGTGCCATCTTCAATTTCATTGGTATGTTTGGGTCCATTTTTGTGGCTATTGCATCAATCCATTTCTTTGAGAGTTTCCCTCATTTTCACTGGCCCTTTACCAAACATGATGTCCTTTTCTTTTCTTTTTTTATTATTGTGCTTTAGGTGAAAGTTTACAGCTCAAGTTACTTTCTCATACAAAAGTTTATGCACACGTTGTTATGTGACCTTAGTTGCAGTCCCCACAAAGTGATGGCACACTCGCCCTTTCCACTTCAGGTTTCCCATATCCATTCAGCCAGCTCCTATTCCTTTCTGCCTTCTTATCTGGCCTCCAGACAGGAGCTGGCCATTTAGTCTCATGTATCTACTTGAACTAAGAAGCACATTCCTCAAGAGTATAATTTTATGTTTTATACTCCAGTCTAATCTTTGTATGAAGAGTTGGCTTTGGGAATGGTCTAGGTTCTAGGTTAACAGGGAGTCTGGGGGCCATGTCTTCTGCAGTTCCTCTAGTCTCAGTCAGACCATTAAGTCTGGGCTTTTTACATGAATTTGAGTTCTGCACCACACTTTTCTCCTGCTCCGTGAGGGAGTGTCTGTTGTGTTTCCTGTCAGAGCATGATGTCCTTTTCTGGCAATTAATCTTCCCTGATGATTTGTCCAAAGTAAGTGAACCAAAGTCTCACAATGCTTGTTTCTAAGGAGCATTCTGGTTATCTTCTAAGACTGATTTGTTCTTTCTTCTGACAGCCCATGGTATATTCAATATTCTTTGCTAACAGCACTATTCCAATGCCTTAATTTTTCTTCCATCTTCTCTATTCATTGCCCAGCTTTCACATGCATATGAGACTCCTGATATGTAGTCTGACATGGAAATAGCACTGCTAGGTTATCATTGCCCCTTGTTCCAGATTTTATTTTTAATAAAAGAAAAGCACAAGGTGAGCCCAAAATTCTACCAACTTTCTCCTTGATGTATTTGCCATTTACTAAGTGGCTGAATGCACATAGGATAAGCAGAAAACAAAAATTCAGGACTCTTGGCAGTTTCTGAGAGCTAAAGAACACACATACACACACACAAATTTCAGGGCTACCAACTCAGCCAGTATTGGGAAGCCCAAAATGGCCAAGAAAATGGGAAACACAGAGAAGTGAGTCTGATTTTCATTGTAAAACATATGCCGATTTTTAAGCCGTTGTGGAATGAGAGACTACGGAGCCAAGAAGAAAGCTGAAATTAAGAGACTGAAAACTTAAGGAGATATTTTGCCGGGTTAAGATACTAAGAAAAAAAAAATGAGAGTTTAAGGCACACCAAGGAAAAAGGGCAGAAGTAATTTTCTCAGTATTTCACTTGGGACCATTGAAAAGTTACATTTTAGGAATAAATAGACCATTCCTTACAGAAATTAAACCTAGCTTCCTATTATCTTAAATCCCTGGTTTGATCAAAATGATCTGTCCTTATTCCAATTATCAGCTTAGGGGGGGAAAAAAGAAAAATCTCTCTGAAAGAAGGTAAAATCATTAGAGCAGAATCTTCCTAATTTTTTATACACATTGTCTGCAATGGAATAAAAAAATTACCAGACATGCTAGAATCAAGGACCAAATACCGTAAAACACTGGGGTAGGTGAGGGGGATAAAAAAATAGGCAGAGACCTAGAGACAGATATTTTAGTGTAATACTCATAATTTAAAACCTTTGTGATTAATATGTTCAAAAACTATTTGACACCATAGAAAATTTTATCAGAAATGAAATCTTTTATAAAATAATCAAATGAAAAATACAATAGCTAACTGTAAGAGCTCAATACATAAGTTTAAATATAGATTAGACACAACAAAAGAAAGAATACATGAGCCTGAAGAAAAAAAGTAGAATATATCTTTACTGAAGCATGGACAGAAATAGATGGAAAATACAAAAGAGATTTTAAGAGATATATGACACTTGGTGAAAAGCATCGATATACATGTAATTTGAATCCCAGAAGAAGAGAGAAAATGACCAGAAGGAATATTTGCAGTGGTTCGAGTTTATAATTCTCTAAAGCTGACAAGAGACTTAAAAAACACAGGTTTAAGAAAGTCTAGGAATGCAATCACGTCTAGGCATATCTTAATAAAACTGCTAAAAATCAGACATAAAGAAATCATACTAAAATCAGCCGAGTGAAAAAGGTTCATGATCTTCAAACCATTAACACTGAGAACTGACTTTTTAACAGTTAGGTTTCAAGTCAGCAGAAAATCCTATCCCGACTTTAATATACTGAATGGAAACAGCTGCCAGCATTTACAGGGATAGAATTTGGGCCGTACTGGCCCCAGATAGGGTTGCTATGAATTGGATTTGACTTGATGGCAAAGGGTTTTTGTTTGGTCCCAGATAAATTAATACCCAGATGAAAGCATCCTTTAAAAAAATGCAGGTAGAATAAAAATATTATCAGACAAACTATAATACAAATTTCATAGTCAGCTGACATGCATTATATGAAATACTAAAGGAGTTTTTCAGACAGAAGGAAATAATCCCAGATGAAAACACAGAATGGGGAGGAAATGAAGAACAACACTAAAGATAAATAGATGAATACATGTATAAACGAAAATAATACTATCTCTGGGATTAAAATATATGTAGAATTAAAACATGACAATAATGATACAAAAATAACAATATAAAAAATAGGAAGTGAATAAAGATAAAGTGTAGAAGGCCTTTGTTTTGTGTTAGAATTAGCAAAGTTACTAATTTACAATAGATTTTAATAAATTAAGGATGTAAGTTATCTCTAATATTATTAATAAATATTAAGGAAATAATTTATACCTAATTTGCTAAAGAGGGCACAAAGGGAATAAAAATAATTGATTAATGAAAATAAGGGAAGAATCTTAGCTGTTAAATATTAGGCATCAAACACTTTCAAACATTGCAGGTAGGAGAAAAATTTGGCAGCATACATATGTAATATGAAGATATCTAGATACCTGAGAACTCCTCAATTCTCAAAGAAACCTAAACAAGAATGTTTACTGCAATCTTTTTTTTTCAAGAAATTATAAACCACCTGAATTTTAATCAACAGGAAATGGAAAAATGAGTGTACATTATTCATATTACGTATTACAAAGTGTACAGAAATGTACCAGTTCTATATATGCTAATGCGGGCATACTTTAAAAGAAGTTTTAGGATTGGGATACAATGGGATACAATGAACCAGAAAGCAGGGTGCGGTAGCAGGCTATTACTCTCTCAAACTCATTCCTCCATTTGTTCTCATAGTAATAGTTGCACATCTGATTTTTATCAGATCAATACCATGCAAATAAAGATGATTTTTTTAACCTTGCCTATATTCCAAATGTAGCTAGATATATCCATGCGGTTTGGTTTCTGAGTTGACTTCTGAATAGAAGTCATGTTCATACGCACACACACATATCATGTATATATCTAAAGGGAATGAGTATGCTTACCTCCTCTTCCTTTTTGAATCCTGCCCTTTGGATCACAGGCATGCTGAAAATCATTTTGAACCATGAACATGAAGGCAAGCCCCAAATTTGTGAAAGCAACAACTTAGGAGAAACTTGTGACCAAGGAAAATCTTGTGGAACAGAATTACCATACTAGCACTGAGCCATAAAACAGTAGTAAACATCTGTCTCTGGTAAGTTACTGTTACTTTGGGCTTCTGTATACACAGCTGTATCTATGTCCCAAGGTCCTGATGCAGAAATTTTCCTGGGGCAAACTTGGCACATGTGACGTAAGTGTTATGAAAGTCTCTCCTGTTCCAAAGTAGCTATTCATCATGAACTACATTTTCTATTTTTAGTTATTCCATTATTTAACAAATTTTGGACATTTATTAAAATGCTATTTTTTTTCTTGGAGAGATTATGTATTAAGCCATTATCAACAATTAAACTTTGTAATGAATTTGTTTGTATGACTAGCTTAGTAGGAATTAGAAATGGGGCATGGGACAGGTTAGTTTTATTACGTGTAGGAAAAAATCTCAAAGCAAGTGGAGGAGAAACATAGGCAGGTCTGCACTGAACACCAGAGTGGAGAGCTCTGGACAGCTAATTCACTAACACGATAAAGCGGAAGAAGCATTAAAATTGGGGAAGTAGGATAGCTGAAGGTCACAGGTTGGTGCAAATTGTTAACATACTCAGCTGCTAAACAAAAGGTTGGAGGTTCTAATCCATTCAGAGGCACCTCCGAAGACAGTCTTGGTGATCTACTTCTGAAAAATCAGCCACTGAAAGCCCTGTGGAGCACAGGTCCACTCTGACACACATGGGGTTTCTGTGAGTTGGAACCAACTCAATGGCAGCTGGTGGTGTGTGTGGTAAGGATACCTGAATTCGGCTTCGTATAGAAATGACTACATTACGTAGTTGAAGTCAGTACAGTTGTGGCTATTCCTAAGAAAGCATATAACACATAATACCAAAAAACCTAACCCAGTGCCGTCGAGTCGATTCCGACTCATAGCGACCCTGTAGGACAGAGTAGAACTGCCCCAAAGAGTTTCCAAGGAGCGCCTGGCGGATTCAAACTACCGACCCTTTGGTTAGCAGCTGTAGCTCTTAACCACTTCGCCACCAGGGTTTCCTAACACATAATAGGTGTTCATAAATCATAACATGTACTCTTAAATGTGTGCTATATAAGTATAAACTGTTATGGTGATCACAAGTGTATTTCTTTCTGAAGATACTTATTAACATATTTATTATTCAAAATTTAGATTTTAAATCTATTATGTAACATGTAAGAGGGAAAAAAATCACTTTTATTTACTGTACCTAGGTTTTTCAAGCACAGGTAAAAAATATTGTTTTTAAGTACCAATATATCTTTTATGTTGCTGCTTTTTTTTTTTTAATTAACTTTTATTAAGCTTCAAGTGAACATTTACAAATCCAATCAGTTTGTCACATGTAAGTTTACATACATCTTACTCCCTTCTCCCACTTGCTCTCCCCGTATTGAGTTAGCCCTTTCAGTCTCTCCTTTCGTGACAATTTTGCCCTCTTCCCTCTCTCTCTCTATCTTCCCATCCCCGCTCCAGTCAAGAGTTGCCAACACACTCTCCAGTGTCCACCTGATTTAATTAGCTCACTCTTCATCAGCATCTCTCTCCCCCCCGCTGACCAGTCCCTTTCATGCCTGATGAGTTGTCTTCAGGGATGGTTCCTGTCCTGTGCCAACAGAAGGTCTGGGGAGCATTGCCGCCGGGATTCCTCTAGTCGTCGTCAGACCATTAAGTATGGTCTTTTTATGAGAATTTGGGGTCTGCATCCCACTGATCTCCTGCTCCCTCAGGAGTTGTCTGTTGTGCTCCCTGACAGGGCAGTCATCGATAGTGGCCGGGCACCAACTAGTTCTTCTGGTCTCAGGATGATGTAGGTCTCTGGTTCATGTGGCCCTTTCTGTCTCTTGGGTTCTTAGTTGTCGTGTGACCTTGGTGTTCTTCATTTTCCTTTGCTCGAGGTGGGTTGTGACCAATTGATGTATCTTAGATGGCTGCTTGTTAGCATTTAGGACCCCAGACGCCACATTTCAAAGTGGGATGCAGAATGTTTTCATAATAGAATTATTTTGCCAATTGACTTAGAAGTCCCCTCAAACCATGTTCCCCAGACCCCAGCCCCTGCTCCACTGACCTTTGAAGCATTCATTTTATCCCGGAAACCTCTTTGCTTTTAGTCCAGTCCAATTGGGCTGACCTTCCTTGTATTGAGTGTTGTCTTTCCCTTCACCCAAAGCAGTTCTTATCTACTGAGTGATCAATAAAAAACCCTCCCCCTCCCTCCCTCCCTCCCCCCTTTGTAACCACAAAAGTATGTGTTCTTCTCCGTTTTTTCTATTTCTCAAGATCTTATAATAGATGTCTTATACAATATTTGTCCTTTTGCCTCTGACTCATTTCACTCAGCATAATGCCTTCCAGATTCCTCCATGTTATGAAATGTTTCAGAGATTCGTCACTGTTCTTTATCGATGCGTAGTATTCCATTGTGTGAATATACCACAATTTATTTACCCATTCATCCGTTGACGGACACCTTGGTTGCTTCCAGCTTTTTGCTATTGTAAACAGAGCTGCAATAAACATGGGTGTGCATATGTCTGTTTGTGTGAAGGCTCTTGTATCTCTAGGGTATATTCTGAGGAGTGGGATTTCTGGGTTGTATGGTAGTTCTATTTCTAACTGTTTAAGATAACACCAGATGGATTTCCAAAGTGGTTGTACCATTTTACAATCCCACCAGCAGTGTATGAGAGTTCCAATCTCTCTGCAGCCTCTCCAACATTTATTATTTTGTGTTTTTTGGATTAATGCCAGTCTAGTTGGTGTGAGATGGAATCTCATCGTAGTTTTAATTTGAATTTCTCTAATGGCTAATGATCGAGAGCATTTTCTCATGTATCTGTTGGCTGCCTGAATATCTTCTTTAGTGAAATGTGTGTTCATATCCTTTGCCCACTTCTTGATTGGGTTGTTTGTCTTTTTGTGGTTGAGTTTTGACAGAATCATGTAGATTTTAGAGATCAGGCGCTGGTCTGAGATGTCATAGCTGAATATTCTTTCCCAGTCTGTAGTTGGTCTTTTTACTCTTTTGGTGAAGTCTTTAGATGAGCATAGGTGTTTGATTTTTAGGAGCTCCCAGTTATCTGGTTTCTCTTCATCATTTTTGGTAATGTTTTGTATTCTGTTTATGGCCTGTATTAGGGCTCCTAGGGTTGTCCCTATTCTTTCTTCCATGATCTTTCTCGTTTTAGTCTTTATGTTTAGGTCTTTGATCCACTTGGAGTTAGTTTTTGTGCATGGTGTGAGGTATGGGTCCTGTTTCATTCTTTTGCAAATGGATATCCAGTTATGCCAGCACCATTTGTTAAAAAGACTATCTTTTCCCCAATTAACTGACACTGGGCCTTTGTCAAATATCAGCTGCTCATACATGGATGGATTTATATCTGGGTTCTCAATTCTGTTCCATTGGTCTATGTGCCTGTTGTTGTACCAGTACCAGGCTGTTTTGACTACTGTAGCTGTATAATAGGTTCTGAAATCAGGTAGAGTGAGGCCTCCCACTTTCTTCTTCTTTTTCAGTAATGCTTTGCTTATCTGAGGCTTCTTTCCCTTCCATATGAAATTGGTGATTTGTTTCTCTATCCCCTTAAAATATGACATTGGAATTTGGATCAGAAGTGTGTTATATGTATAGATGGCTTTTGGTAGAATAGACATTTTCACTATGTTAAGTCTTCCTGTCCATGAGCAGGGTATGTTTTTCCACTTAAGTATGTCCTTTTGAATTTCTTGTAGTAGAGCTTTGTAGTTTTCTTTGTATAGGTCTTTTACATCCTTGGTAAGATTTATTCCTAAGTATTTTATCTTCTTGGGGGCTACTGTGAATGGTATTGATTTGGTGATTTCCTCTTCGGTATTCTTTTTGTTGATGTAGAGGAATCCAAGTGATTTTTGTATGTTTATTTTATAACCTGAGACTCTGCCAAACTCTTCTATTAGTTTCAGTAGTTTTCTGGAGGATTCCTTAGGGTTTTCCATGTATACGATCATGTCATCTGCAAATAGTGATAGCTTTACTTCCTCCTTACCAATCCGGATACGCTTTATTTCTTTGTCTAGCCTAATTGCCCTGGCTAGGACTTCAAGTACGATGTTGAATAAGAGCGGGGATAAAGGGCATCCTTGTCTGGTTCCCATTCTCAAGGGAAATGCTTTCAGGTTCTCTCCATTTAGAGTGATATTGGCTGTTGGCTTTGCATAGATGCCCTTTATTATGTTGAGGAATTTTCCTTCAATTCCTATTTTGGTAAGAGTTTTTATCATAAATGGGTGTTGAACTTTGTCAAATGCCTTTTCTGCATCTATTGATAAGATAATGTGGTTTTTATCTTTTGTTTTATTTATGTGATGGATTACATTAATGGTTTTTCTGATATTAAACCAGCCTTGCATACCTGGCATAAATCCCACTTGATCAGGGTGTATTATTTTTTTGATGTGTTGTTGGATTCTATTGGCTAGAATTTTGTTGAGGATTTTTGCATCTATGTTCATGAGGGATATAGGTCTAAAATTTTCTTTTTTTGTAATGTCTTTACCTGGTTTTGGTATCAGGGAGATGGTAGCTTCATAGAATGAGTTGGGTAGTATTCCGTCTTTTTCTATGCTTTGAAATACCTTCAGTAGTAGTGGTGTTAAGTCTTCTCTGAAGGTTTGGTAGAACTCTGCAGTGAAGCCGTCCGGGCCAGGACTTTTTTTGTTGGAAGTTTTTTGATTACCGTTTCAATCTCTTTTTTTGTTATGGGTCTATTTAGTTGTTCTACTTCTGAATGTGTTAGTTTAGGTAGGTAGTGTTTTTCCAAGAATTTATCCATTTCTTCTAGGTTTTCAAATTTGTTAGAGTACAATTTTTCATAGTAATCTGAAATGATTCTTTTAATTTCATTTGGTTCTGTTGTGATGTGGTCCTTCTCGTTTCTTATTCGGGTTATTTGTTTTCTTTCCTGTTTTTCTTTAGTCAGTCTAGCCAATGGTTTATCAATTTTGTTAATTTTTTCAAAGAACCAGCTTTTGGCTTTGTTAATTCTTTCAATTGTTTTTCTGTTCTCTAATTCATTTAGTTCAGCTCTAATTTTTATTATTTGTTTTCTTCTGGTGCCTGATGGGTTCTTTTGCTGCTCACTTTCTATTTGTTCAAGTTGTCGGGACAGTTCTCTGATTTTGGCTCTTTCTTCTTTTTGTATGTGTGCATTTATCGATATAAATTGGCCTCTGAGCACTGCTTTTGCTGTGTCCCAGAGGTTTTGATAGGAAGTATTTTCATTCTCGTTGCTTTCTATGAATTTCCTTATTCCCTCCTTGATGTCTTCTATAACCCAGTCTTTTTTCAGGAGGGTATTGTTCAGTTTCCAAGTATTTGATTTCTTTTCCCTAGTTTTTCTGTTATTGATTTCTAGTTTCATTGCCTTGTGGTCTGAGAAGATGCTTTGTAATATTTCAATGTTTTGGACTCTGCAAAGGTTTGTTTTATGACCTAATATGTGGTCTATTCTAGAGAATGTTCCATGTGCACTAGAAAAAAAAGTATATTTTGTAGCAGTTGGGTGGAGAGTTCTGTATAAGTCAATGAGGTCAGGTTGGTTGATTGTTGTGATTAGGTCTTCCGTGTCTTTATTGAGCTTCTTACTGGATGTCCTGTCCTTCTCCGAAAGTGGTGTGTTGAAGTCTCCTACTATAAATGTGGAGGTGTCTATCTCACTTTTCAATTCTGTTAAAATTTGATTTATGTATCTTGCAGCCCTGTCATTGGGTGCATAAATATTTAATATGGTTATGTCTTCCTGATCAATTGTCCCTTTCATCATTATATAGTGTCCTTCTTTATCCTTTGTGGTGGATTTAAGTCTAAAGTCTATTTTATCAGAAGTGAATATTGCTACTCCTCTTCTTTTTTGCTTATTGTTTGCTTGATATATTTTTTTCCATCCTTTGAGTTTTAGTTTGTTTGTGTCTCTAAGTCTAAGGTGTGTCTCTTGTAGGCAGCATATAGATGGCTCATGTTTCTTTATCCAGTCCGTGACTCTCTGTCTCTTTATTGGTGCATTTAGTCCATTTACATTCAGCGTAATTATAGATATATAAGTTTTTAGTGCTGTCATTTTGATGCCTTTTCATGTGTGTTGTTGGCCATTTCATTTTTCCACATACTTTTTTGTGCTGAGATGTTTTTCTTAGTAGCTTGTGAGATCCTCATTTTCATAATGTTTTACTTTATGTTAGTTGAGTCGTTACTTTTTTCTTGGCTTTTTTCTTTAGTTATGGAGTTGATATTCCTTTTTGTGGTTACCTTATTACTTACTCCTGTTTTTCTAAGTAAAAACCTAACTTGTATCATTCTATATCGCCTTGTATCACTCTCCATCTGGCAGTTCAATGCCTCCTATATTTAGTCCCTCTTTTTGATTATTGTGATCTTTACCTATTGACTTCCATGATTCCCTGTTATGTGTATTATTTTATTTATTTATTTATTTTTTAGAATTAATCTTAATTTATTTGTTTTTGTGCTTTCCCTATTTGAGTTGATATCAGGACGTTCTGTTTTGTGACCTTGTATTGTGCTGGTACCTGATATTATTGGTCATCTGACCAAACAATCTCCTTTAGCATTTCTTGTAGCCTTGGTTTGGTTTTTGCAAATTCTCTAAACTTGTGTTTATCTCTAAATATCTTAATTTCTCCTTCATATTTCAGAGAGAGTTTTGCTGGATATATGATCCTTGGTTGGCAGTTTTTCTCCTTCAGTGCTCTGTATACGTCGTCCCATTCCCTTCTTGCCTGCATGGTTTCTGCTGAGTAGTCTGAACTTATTCTTATTGATTCTCCCTTGAAGGAAACCTTTCTTTTCTCCCTGGCTGCTTTTAAAATTTTCTCTTTATCTTTGGTTTTGGCAAGTTTGATGATAGTATGTCTTGGTGTTTTTCTTTTTGGATCAATCTTAAATGGGGTTCGATGAGCATCTTGGATAGATATCCTTTCGTCTTTCATGATGTCAGGGAAGTTTTGTGTCAGGCGTTCTTCTACTATTTTCTCTGTGTTTTCTGTCCCCCCTCCCTGTTCTGGGACTCCAGTCACTCGTAAGTTATCCTTCTTGATAGAGTCCCACATGATTCTTAGGGTTTCTTCATTTTTTTTAATTCTTTTATCTGATTTTTTTTTCAGCTATGTTGGTGTTGATTCCCTGGTCCTCCAGAAGTCCCAGTCTACATTCTAATTGCTCGAGTCTGGTCCTCTGACTTCCTATTGCGTTGTCTAATTCTGTAATTTTATTGTTAGTCTTTTGGATTTCTACATGCTGTCTCTCTATGGATTCTTGCAACTTATTAATTTTTCCACTATGTTCTTGTATAATCTTTTTGAGTTCTTCAACAGTTTTATCAGTGTGTTCCTTGGCTTTTTCTGCATTTATCCTAATTTCATTTGTGATATCTTTAAGCATTCTGTAAATTAGTTTTTTATATTCTGTATCTGATAATTCCAGGATTGTATCTTCATTTGGGAAAGATTTTGATTCTTTTGTTTGGGGGGTTGGAGAAACTGTCATGGTCTGTTTCTTTATGTGGCTTGATATGGACTGCTGTCTCCGAGCCATCCCTGGGAAACTAGTTTTTCCAGAAAATCCGCTCGTACGCTGGCTCCTGGCTCTGAAAACAATCGCTGTCTCCCCATATTTGTTCGTTCTCCGTCTCTAAATCTGTGTTTGTTGTTCAGAGTTCGTAGATCGTTATGTATGTGATCGATTCACTTGTTTTTCCAAGTCTTTGTTGCAAGAGGAATCCGCGATAGCGTCCACCTATTCCGTCATCTTGGCCCCGCCCACCTGTTGCTGCTTTTTTGATTTTTAATTATTTAAAAATAAAATTGGCTGATAAACCAAAAATTTAAAAGTAAATATTTAAAGTGATTCCAAGGAAAACTGTAAGATATAGAACCAAATGTATGTGCAGACTGAAATGAGTATATTTCTAGGAAATTTTTGAAAAATACACAATGACGTTAATTTAATTGGAGTCTGTATTTAAGTTGTATTCTTATACTGTATAGTCCTTATGTTATTGCCTTGCCTATAGCTTTGATGAATGCCCTGAAACTAAGAACTAAATAATTACATTCTAAATTAGAAAAGGCTTAAAAACATCCAAAGCTGATTACTAACAATCTGTAAAATAATATATCAGATATATTTTAATTCATAAAATTTATAGTTCAGGTTATAGTTTGTTTTAAAAGTCTATTTTCCTGATTAGAACATGAATTTCCTAACAACAGTAATTGTGCCTTGAATCTTTGTATAGCCAGATACTAATTTATTGAGTTTCAGATAGTAGGTGTTCAAATATGTGTCGTGTGTGTGAAAGACAGAGACAGAAATTTAGTAAGAAAAAGATTTAATGAGTTTTTTAACTGACAATTAGATATTGCCCTGAAATGACCCTAACACTAATACAACAGATTAATTCCATTTGCTTTTTTTGGTATTTTTCATATTTCAATATATTCTTATGAGAGATGGGTTGACCCATATTTGAGCATCTATTTCATATAGAGCTAGAAGTTAAAATTCCTTTCATTGATCTTCAGAGAAAGGATTCATGGACATCACTTTTATTCCCTTATCCATAGTAATTCTACCTTCATTTGTGTCGCATTTTTTCTGAGTTCTACGTTTTATTATAATTTTTGACTTAAGTTCTACTGAATATTTTATCCGGACACTTCAAGATGCTGCCATTTTTTCTCTGTACATTTGGAGTACACCTGTACCCATTGTTAAATTTCATCCCTCTTTCCTAGGACTTAAAAATTACCTGGGACTTGATTTGGACAGAATATTAGAGCTTGATGGTACCTTAAATACACCTTATCCGTCTAGTTTTTCAAGTGTAGACAACAAACCTAGGTATTATCTTTTATTTATTTGTTTGCTTATTTATTTATTGTGCTTTAGGTGGAAGCTTACGGAGCAAATTAATTTCTCAATAAACAATTAATACATAAATTGTTTTGTGACATTGTTTGCCAACCCCCCGATGTGTCAACACTTCCTCCTTCTTGACCCCGGGTTCCTCATTTCCATTTGTCCAGTTTTCTGTCCCTTCCTGCCTTTTTGTCTTTACTTTTGGACTAGTGTACTCATTTAGTCTCCTATACATGGTTGAACTATGTGTGTTATTTGTCTTATAGGTCTGTTTAAGCTTTGGCTGAAGGGTGAACTTCAGGAGTGAATTCAGTACTGAGTTAAAAGCGTATCTGGGGGGCATATTCTTGGGGTTTCTCCAGTCTCTGTCAGACCAGTAAGTCTGGTCTTTTGTGTGTGTGTGAGTTTGAACTTTGTTCTACATTTTTCTTTCATTCTGTCCTGGACAGAATTGTGATCCCTGTCAGGGAAGTTGGTGGTGGTAGCTGGGCATCATCTAGCTGTGCTGGGCTCAGTCTGGTGGAGGCTGTGGTAGTTGTGGTCCATTAGCCCTTTGCGCTAAGTTTTCCCTTATATTTTTGGTTTTCTTCATTCTCCTTTGCTCCAGATGGGGTGGGACCAGTAGATGTATCTCAGATGGCTGCTTACAAACTTTTAAGACCCAAAGTAGGATGTAGAACATTTTCTTTATAAACTATGTTATACCAGTAGAACTAAATGCCTATGTATTATCTTACTTCGTCCTTGGACTTTTCCCTGTTTCACTTCCACTGGTGCCCCCTTTTCTAAGACAACGCCTATCCACAGCACTAGAGCTGTTTATTCCTCATTCTACAATCATCAACTAGTTGAGAAATTTCATTCCCTGCTCCTCCCACTTTAAGATTTACTGTCTCTACACATGGTTACCCCCATCCAAAGCACTGTAAATTGTTGGATGTGTGCCCCACATTTCCCATTTATTTTGAGAAATGATTTATTGAGGTATAGTTGACATACAATAAACTGCATATTTTTAAAGTGTACTATTTGATCTATTTTGGCAACCATATACACCCATGGAAACATCACCACAATGAAGATAATGAATATATCTATTACTCACAGATGTTTTCTTGTGCCCTTTGTAATCCCACCCTTCTACTTCTCCCTGCACTGCGCCCGCCCACCTCCCCAAGGCAAACACTGATCTGACTTCTGTAACTAGCTTTGTTTGAATTTTCTGGAATTTTATATAAATGGAAACATAGAGTATGCATTTGTCCTAGCTATTTCACTCAGCAAATTATTTTGAGATTTACTGATGCTTTTGCATATAATAATAGTTCATCCCCTTTATTGCAGAGTAGTATTTCATTGCATTGCATTGTATGGATATACCGTGATTTGTTTATCCATTCATCTGTTGATGAACATTTGGGTTGTTTCCAGTTTTTAACTATCATGGATAAAGCAACTCTGAACATTACTGCTCAAGTCTTTGTATGTACCTCTGCTGTCATTTCTCTTGGTAAATACCTAGGAGTGGAATGTCTAGGTCATATAAAATAGTAAGGATATATTCAACTTACTAAGAAATTGCCAAACACTGTTTAAAATAACTGTGCCATTTTGTATTCCTACCTGTAGTTTCTGAGTGTTCCATTTATTGCATAGTCTCAACAACACTTGGTATGGTCAGTCTTTTCAATTCAGCTATTTTAATAGGCGTGTGTCCAAACCCCTCCTACCACCCCAAACAAACGTATTGCCATCGAGTTGATTCCAACTCATGGCAACCCCATTTGCTTCAGGGTAGAACTGTGCTCCGTAGGGTTTTCAATGGCTGTAATCTTACTTAAGTAGATAACCAGGCTTTTTTCTGCAGCACCATTGAGTAGATTTGAACCACCAACCTTTTGCTTATACCAGCCAGGGATGCAGTAGTATCTAAATATAGTTTTAGTTTGCATTTCCCTGATGAGTAATGATGCTGAGAATTTTTTTCAAAACCTTACTTGTTATTCATTTGCCTTTTTGGGTGAAGTGTCTGTTTAAATTTTTTGCCCATTTTTAATTGAGAAGTATTTTTTTTTTTCTCTTAGAATTGAGTTATGGGAGTTCTATATATATCCTGAATAGAAGTTATTTATAAGATATGCAATTTGCAAATATTTTCTCCCAGTATACGGTTTGTTTTACATTCTCTCAAATCATCTTTGAAGAAGTGTTCAATTTTGATGAAATATAATTTAAAATCATTTTCTTTTGTACAGTATGTTTTTCCCGTTGCATCTAAGAAGTCTTTTCCTAAGACAAAGTCACAAAGATTATCTTATTTATTTTTTTTATCTAGAAGTTTTATATTTTAACCTAGGTCTATGATCCATTGTGAATTACATTTTGTATATAGTGTGTGATATGGATCAAAGTTCTTTTTATTTTTTTTTCCCGTGTGGATATCCAGTTTTCCCAGCACTCTGTTGAAAAGGCTGTCTATCCTTTTGCCAATAAATTGCCTCTGTACCTTTGTAAAAAATTAACTGACCATGTATTGTGTGTGTGTATATGCATGTATGTAGGTCTGTTTCTCAACTCTCTTCTGTTGCATTTATCTTTGTGTTTCTCCTTTTGTCACTTCTACCTTGTCTGGATTACCATAGCTTTACATATCTTGAAGTCAGGTAGTGTAAGTCCTCCAGTTTTGTTCTTTCTCTCTCTCTTTTTTTAATTTTATTATTGTTGAGAATCTACACAGAAAAACATGCACCAATTCAACAGTTTCTATATGTACAATTTAGTGACATTGATTACATCCTTCGAGTTGTGCAACCATTCTCACTCTCCTTTTCTGAGTTGTTCCTCTCTCATTAACATAAACTCACCTTCCTTTTCTAAGTTGTTCCTCTCTCATTAACGTAAACTCACTGCCCCCTAAGCTTCCTAGTTAATCTTTCAAGTTGCTGTTGTCAATTCGATCCCATATAGTTCTTAAAAGACCATAACACTCAAAGCAGACATTTTTTACTAGTTAAGCTAAACTAGTGTTTGATTTTAAGATGACTTCAGGGGATATTTTTGGCTTAAGATTGAAAGATTATATCAGGTCAATAGTTTCAGGGGTTCATCCACCTCCATAGTTCCAGAAAGTCTAGAGTCCATGAGAATTTGAAATTCTATTCTGCATTTTGCCCCTTTTGATCAAGATTCTTCTATGGAATTTTTAATCAAAATGTTCAGTAATGGTAGCCAGGCATCATTCAGTTCTTCTGATCTTGTGGCAAAGGAGAGAGTTGTTCATGGAGTCAATTAGCTACACATTCCCTATCCTCCTCCTATTCCTGACTCTCCTTCTTCCTCCGTTTTTCCAGGTGAAGAGAGACCAGTTGTTGTGCCTTGTATGTTCGCTTACAAGCTTTTAAGACCCCAGGTACTACACAATGAACTAGGAGGTAGAACAGAAGCAATAAACATATTATTAAGCCAATTACCTGGAATGTCCCATGAGACAACGACCCTAAACCTCCAGTTAAGGAAACCAAATCCCATGAGGTGTTTGATTGTTTTTAAGCAGCCCCAGCAGCTACTCTTTTTTGTGTGTGTGTCATTGTTATAAGTATATCTATCACACAACTTTTGCCAATTCAACTTTTTATAGGTATACAACTTACTGAGAGCAATTACAATAATCATCTTGCAGCCCTGTCTTTAATAGATGTGATTTTTCCATCACCATTAACCTATTTTGTTCTTAATTTTCAAAGTTGTAGTTGCTTTCCTAGACCTACTAAATTTTCATGTGTTTTAGAATCAGCTTGTTAATCTCTATAAAAAATTTTCCTCTTATTTTAGTTTGGTGTATATTGAATCTATAAATCAATATAAGAACGATTGACTTTTTAAAGTATTGAATCTTCTAATCTGATAATATGTTATATCTCTCAATTTGTTTAGGCTTTTTAAAGTGAATTTTTGTGATGTTTTGTAGTTTTCAGTGGACTAGTCTTACAGTTTTTTGTCATATCTATCCCTAAAAATTTCATTTTTATCCCTAAAAATTTCATATTTATCCCTAGCCTGTTGCTATCAAGTTGATTCCAACTCATAGTGACCCTATAGGACAGAGCAAAACTGTCCCATAGGGTTTCCAAGGAGTGGCTGGTGGATTCGAACTGCTGACCTTTTGGTTAGCAGCCAGAGGTCTTAACCACTGCACCACCAGGGCTCCTATTTATCCCTAGATCTTTCATAGTTTTGGTTCTTTTTTATATGTTATTTCTTAAATGCCATTTTTCATTGTTGTTTGTTAAATAGACTTTTAGATATTGATCTTGCATCTAACACCTTGTTAAATAAACGTGCCAGATCTAGTAGTTTTTTAATAACTTCTACAGGATTTTCTAAATAGAAAATCAAGTTGCCTGCAAACAAACAGTGTTCGTTCATCCTTTCCAATATGGATACCTTTTATATCTTTTTCTTGCTGTATTGCACTGGTAGGAACCTCCTTTGCAACGTTAAATGGGAGTAGTAGTAGCAGATATCTCCTGACCTTTGGAAAGATGCGTTTAGTTTCATGTTAGCTGTATGTTTTTCATAGATGTTCTTTATCAGGGATATTGCTCTGCAGCAATTTTTTTTTTTTGTAATTCCTTTGTTTGATTTTCTTATCAGAATAATGATGGCCTAGTAGAATAAAAAAAAGTAGAATAAGTTAAGATATATTCATTTATCTTCAATTTTCTGAAATAGTTTATGTAGAATCGTTATAGTTTCTTCTTTATGTGTTTAGTAGATTTTACCAGAGAAGCTACCTGGGCCTGGAGTTTTCTAGTAGGCAGGTTTTAAGTTCAAATTCATTGTAATATGTATATATTCATATATACCAATGTTATACATACATCTATCAATATTCTTTTTGTCTCTCATATATATACACATTTTTATGTATATTTATATATACCTATATTATCTTCTTGTTTATATTATCTTCTTGAGTGAACTTTGATTGTATTATTCAAGAAAATTGTCCATGTCACTTAAATTTTCAAATTTATTGCCATTACGTTGTATAAGGTCGTTACGAGTCAGAATCGACTCGACGGCACTGGGTTTGGTTTGGTTTGGTTTTACGTTGTTTATAATAATTTATTATTGTCCTTTCAACATCTGTAGAACCTATGATTATGTCACCACTCCCTTTTGTGGTATTAGTAATTTGTGCCTTTTTTGTCTTTGACAATCAATCTTGTGAGAGGTTTGATCTTCTAAAAATAACTTTGAGCCCACTGATTTTTCTGTATTTTTTTATGTATTCCGTTTCATTGATTTGCACCCCAATCTTTATTATTTCCTTTTTTCTCCTGATTTTGACTTTAATTTGCTCCTTTTTTAATAGTTTGTTAAGGTGAGTTATGAAGTCATTGATATACTGCCTTTCTTCTTTCTAATATAGACATTTAGTGCAACAAATTTCTCTCTACCTATTTTGCTGTATCCCACAGGTCTCTAAATACTGTGTTTTAAATTCTATTTAGTTCAAAATACATTCTAATTTCCCATTTCATTTCCTTTTGACCATTGGCTATTTAAAAGATCATTATTTAGTTTCCAAATATTTTGGGAAACTGTAAGGCTTATCTAAATAAAACATTCACACATCTTGGTTTTTGAAGAACAATTACTGAAAAATTGTTTTGCTTACTTATATACATTTTATATATATATGTACTGGAAGTGTCATTAACAACTTATACATTGAGTTATATGAAACTTACTTGTCTCAGACTTTTCCAACCCAACTCTCAGCTACAAGTAACAATGTTGAATCTTTCCGACCCATCCTGCTTAGTGTCATTGCATCACTACCCACTGAATGATAACGTTTGGTGTATTGTGTGGTTGACCAGGTAGACACTTTAGACTAAAATAATGTCTTCCCCTAATAAAAGCCAGATGGTTGAAAGAAAGTGGGTAATTCAGATCCCTATGAGTTTTGGATCCCTGAGTCAGTGATTAAGTACTATGGCTGCTAACCAAAAGGTAGGCGGTTCAAATCCACCAGGTGCTCCTTGGAAACTCTATGGGGCAGTTCTACTCTGCCCTATAGGGTCAGTGTGAGTTGGAATCAACTTGATGGTAATGGGCTTGGGCTTTTTGGTTATGAATTTTGAATCTGCCTGTTTTCCATTATCAGATATACTCACTGGGCTTTTCTAGGACATCTTTTGTTTGTTTGTTTGTTATTGAATGGGTTTCCTTGGTTTAGCTTCTGGGATTTGCTATATCTTCTGGCAACCTTCACCAGCTTGCTTTTCCTCTTGAGGGTTTCTAACCCACCTCCGGTTTAACAATTTTTAATCCCCAAAACAAAAAGTGTGTTCCTTCTTTTTTTTTTTTTTTTGAAATAAGTAATGGGCATCAAAATCTATTGTGGAAAAAAAAAACAAAACAAAAAGTAATGCACTTTTATTTTTCACAATAGATTTCGATGTCTGTTACTTATAAGCCATTAGCTAAATTAAAAAATGTATTTTCCTTTCCAGGAGGATGAAGACAATTTAATTCTACATGTCTCACAGGAAATGAATGCCAATGCTTGTATCTTACCTCTCAATGCAGCAAAACAACTTGGTTTTCATAATTCAGCAGGATGAGCATTGTGAAACTTTTTTTTTTGCCTGATACATACAGATTTTTTCATAAAGAGGGCCAAGCTAATAAAATGAGGACATCCATGAAAATATGCCTGAATGACTGGACTATACTTGTAATATCATATATAAAAGCTTAAATTCATATTTGAAGAAAACATTTTGTTTCAAAAGCCTTAAACATGAATTTTAAGTAACAAAATCTTTAATTTAAATTTGTATTGAATTATTATAAGTCCCAATGCACTTCATTTACTAATGAAGATTTTTTTAGCAGTATTATTTAATCATTTGTAATTCCAAAATTTTTATTCAAAATTATATGATTGGCAAACATCCTTCAACTCACAGATATTCAAATAATGAAAAACCTTATTTTCTTTTAAGAAAGCAGGGACTCTTTAGATTAAAACATCAATAAATATTATATTCCCAGTTGTGTATCTTTAATGGAAAAAGCATAGTTTAAAGATAATATTAATGTCATCAATAATTACTTTTCGTTGGGATGTGTACTTCTTTATCATTCATTATCATAAGGGCACTCTAATTTGCTTTTCATTTTGCCCTATGGAAGTATGCCAATATGCAGAACTGGCTCAATATGTATTCCTTGCCTTTTAAGGAAATTGAGTGATCTTAAACTCATAATGTATAGGCGTATTGCAAGCTTACCAGATATTCATTAATCTGTCAACATTTATCTTGCTTTCTTTGGGCATCCAAGAATTTTAAACCAGAAGAGCTTGCTGAGAGGGTGCTAAAATGCACACTGAAAAGGATGAACCAGGTCTTCTTAAAAGTGTGTTTTAGCATTAATGTATTACTGAATATGAAATGCACATACCTGCATATCATATATTATTCCCCAAGATACCTTTGAGAATTTATGACTGATTTTTTTGATCTCTTGACATGCAAAAATATCACAAATCTTCCCAGTGATTTATTTTTTCCATATACCCACTGTTATTCATAAATAAAGACAAGTCATGAATATGTGTATATGTACGTACAAGTGAAAAGAAATCAGATGTTTCACCAAGATGAAAAATCTTGCATTTTAAATTTAAGAAATACATTTTGTTTTTCATTATTTATTATGTCGTAAGGAAGAATCATTTGACTCTGACCACTTACAAATAACATTTACCTGTAAAAGAGTGACTCATAAATCAAAAACGTCCCCAGCTGTGACTGTTGCAATTCTTCAGCAGTCAGTAGTCAGGCATAGAGCTCTGTCAAATGGAATGCTGAGGCACAATTTTAAATAGTGAGGCAGTGTTCTTAGAAAACCACGATAACTAACTGAATTAGTTTTTTTAAAGGGTTTTAGACCATTTATTTAACTTTATTCTCCCTCCCCGCATATGAGAGAAATCTCCTTAGATTCACATACACACACAAACACGCACACTCAGATAGATACAGTTTCTACAATTTTTTTATTATTATTACATAGTATTCCATTGTGCGACCATATTGCAATTTATTTATAAAACATTGCATTTACTCTTGAATAGTTGTGCTGTTTTCAATTTTTATTAGTGTTAATAGTGTGGCAATATATATTCCTAGAGCTAACATTTTGGTTACATCTATGATTATTTTCCTGGGATTAATTCGTAATAGTAAAATACATATCACAAGGCAAAACGTCTTTTCACCTTTTTCATATATATTGATTCATAGTCCCTAAGGCATTAATTGATTAATATTTCTAGACTGCCCTTCCTCACAACAATACTGGTTGTCACTAGCAGTAAATGAGATTGTCCTTTTTCACAAGCCCTTCTCAGATTTGAATATTAGCATTGAAAATATTTTTTTTAATATTTTAACTAGCATTTAAATAAGCACGAGGTTAAACATTTTGCATGTCTTTTTACTATGTTCAATATTTTAAAATTAGCTAATGATATTCTTTATACATCTTTATACATTTTATCCACTGGGATGTTCATCTACCTACTTTTTATAGATTTGTAAAGATATTATAAATTTTTTAATAATATCTTTATAGACATTAATTATAAAGATACTGACTTTTCGTCTCATTTATTTGATTATTTGCTTTTCAGTATTATGTAAAGTATTTCATAATCTAGAAACACACACACACAATTTATTTATTTACATAATGATTCTTTTTCTTCTTGGAATTTCTCTTCTTGCTGAAAAATTTTCATCTTATCCGTCATATTTTCTTTTAGATTTTTAATGTTTTCAATTTTACATTAACATTTTTAATTGAGCCACAATTTATATTTGTGTTAATATGATAGGAGCTGAAATTTTTATTTTTTATTTAATAATTTATCCATTTTTTTTTAATAGAAAACACTGCCTTTGTCAAACATTTTAAATATTCCAAGGTCTATTTTTGAACTTTATATTTGGCTTTATAGATCCAAATATTTGGTTACATATTCCCTCCGATATCGCTACTTGTCATTATACTTTGTTTTAAATTTAAACAATTAAATACTAATAAGAAAGATTCTTTCAATCCTATTTTATTACTGGGCAAGAACATAGCTTTGTTTTTGAGTGCTCACACAGGGGTAAAAACCAAAACCCAAACCAAAGCCATTGCCGTTGAGTCAATTCCAACTCATAGTGACTCTATAGGACAGAGTAGAACTGCCCCATAGGGCTTCCAAGGAGTGGCTGATGGATTCGAACTGCCAACTTTTTGGATAGTAGCCAAGCTCTTAACCACTGTGCCACTAGGGCTCCCACATAGAGGTAAAGGAAATTTAAACTAAATATTTAGACAGTTAAAATTAGCAGAGAATAAGCCTGGAAAGTTAGACTAATTGGCCCTCTAGCCTCTTATCACAGACATGTTATTCCCTTAAAAAAAATTCAAATCAATACTATGCTTTTCCCCATCTTGTGTCACTATGTCTCTTACTCTCTCTTTCATTGCTTTCACAAGAGTTTCTCATTTGTGGGCCCCAAAGATTAAATCTGATAAGCTGTATTGCCTTGATGTCGTCTCTTGTCACTTTGACAATGATTGATCCTATCTAGCTCAGAGAACTAATAATACACTGCTTATCCTTGGTTTTTCATTGCTTCCTTGTGACAAAGAAAACAATTATGACCCCATTGATAAAAACCTGAACTAGCATCTGTGTGGAAAAAACACAAAAACTAGAAGGAAATATGTCTGACCCAGAATCAGGGTTTTTTTTTCCTTCTTAAGTGTCTTATGCTTAAATGCATGAGTTTTACTCTCCAGTATATGGCATCATTTTTTTAATATGGCATCATTTTGTTCATCATGCGTATGCTCATTGCATTTATGGAGATGTTTATAAATGACTTTCCAGGAAATTTCTTCTGGAGGTATGAATAAAGAAATCTGGTAAGAGTGTATTTTTGCTTCAAAACATTAAAAAACTCAAATAAATGCAAATTACATACTAAATAGCATAAATTATAGTTATTTATCTACTTATGAAAATGTTAGTTTTGTGTTTAATAGTAATTTTCTAATAGCTTTCCTTATTGCAAAATACACTAGGACAATTAACTGTGATTTAAAATAATGACTGACCTTTTTTAATACTCGACTCTCATGTTATTAGAACTATTTTTTATTTGATCAGTTGCCAAAATTATGAACCGTCTCAGAATAGAATAAGCTTACTTGTACAAGTTGCTTTCAAAATGATTCAAATTCGTGACCTATGTGTGTCAGAGTAGAGCTATGCTCCACAGGATTTTCAATGGCTAGTTTTTCAGAAGTAGGTCACGAGGGCCTTTCTTCTGAAGTGCCCCTGGGTAGACTCCAACCTCCAAACTTTTGGTAAGAAGCCCAAAGTGTGTTAACCATTTGTATCACCCAGGAATGGAATCAATTTAAGAACTCAGAATTGCTCAGGAAGAGAGGCGCAATATACAACCAACATCATTGTGGGTTCAGTAATGTTCAATCTGCCTTTCCGACCTTCGTGGTTCCTGCTCCTCCCCTGTGTCTGACATCTCTCACAATCCTTCTAATCCTGATTGTTAAATCTATTTTAACCCAAATTTCAGAATACTCTGGGATCAAGATTTTACGTTCCCCTTTTTCAGCTGATCTTTGTCCTCCTTTTGGTGCTAGTCAGCCCTTTCTTTTCCTTAGCCAGTGACACAATTGCCTTTTCAGGCTCTTCTTCCTTGATGACTGAGTGCTTCCTTGAAATTCAGTTCTTCATTAACCAGATTCTTGATTCCTCAGTGACCTTTCTCACAGTAATAACAGCGTCCTTACAGGGCTTCCTGTTAGACATTCGAACCTTATCAACTGAGTTGCTGCATTTTAACTGTGACTAGAGGAAATTTCCAACTCTTCTTTCCTTCTTGCTCACACAAATAGACACACACACACAGAAACACACTACATACACACACACGCGCATATATGCAGTGATTTCTATTTAACTCGAAATTTAATTCTCCACTGTCCCTTCAGTGATATCTATGAACTTAAATCATTCTTTCTTTGTCATAGAAGGATACAGTCAAACTCTCTTTTTCAGAATTATTCTTTGTATGTAATTTAAATTCTTTTGATATTCTTTAATTAAGTAGGATTGAACAGTGTGAGAAAAGGGGAAAAAAAGGAAACCCCTATTCCCACCTATATACAATGAAGATTATATTAAATTTTAGGGAAAAATGATGACTGTACTTCAGAACTGTGGGTAGTAACTGAAAAGAGAATTATATTGTTTGAAAAAAAGAGGGGAAGTAATGTTCCTAAATGTAAAGATATTCCTGCCATCTAAATTAAGACTATATGATAATCCTTAAAAGCTGAAAATACTAATAATTTTAATTCTACTAAAAACTAGGATACAAAATAGTCCTTATTTAGTTGGTATTTTTATTCTAGAACTTGATTCTTCAGTGATTTAGGACCCTGACATTTGGATATTCATTTCATTTATTCTGAATTTATCTTTCTTTCAGTAAAAGAGCACGTAATACATTTTATTGACTTAGTATCACATCTTATTAGTTATGTATTTTCATTTCCCCACTATTAAATACTATATTTGCTATGTTTTGACTAAATACTTCATCTATTTTGGCATGTATGATGCAAAGGCTTCTTGTTGTTGTTATTGTGTGTCATCGAGTTGATTCCAACTCATAGTAACCCTATATGACAGAGTAAAACTGCCCTATAGAGTTTCATAGGCTATAGTCTTAACGGGAGCAGACCACCAAGTCTTTTTGGTAGGTTCAAACCACCTACCTTTTGGTTGGCAGCCAGGCACTTTAGCCATTAAGCCACCAGGGCTCCTTAAAGGCTTTTTACCAAAGATAATTAATATTATGTAATTCTGGCTTACGTATTATGCATTTATATTATGTATGCTGGATATATTATACAGTTCTAGAAGAAGAGATACTAGGAAGAAGGACCTGGCAGTCTACTTCTGAAAAAATTGGCCAGTGAAAACCTTATGAACAGCAGTGGAACATTGTCTGATATAATACCTGAAGATGAAAGCTGCCACTGAAAAGTAGAATTGACCTTAATGACGTGGATGGAGTCAAGCTTTTGGGACCTTCATTTGCTGATGTGGCACCACTCAAAAGAGAATAAACACCTGCAAACATCCATTAATAATCAGAAAGTGGAATGTTAGAAGTATAAATCTAGGAAAATTGGAAGTCACCAAAAATGAAATGCGTAAAGATCAATATACTAAGCACTAGTGAGCAGAAATGGACTGGTACTGAACATTTTGATACAGACAATCATACGGTCTTCTACACTGGAAATGACAAATTGAAGAGGAATGGTGTCCTGTTCATTGTCAAAAAGAACATTTCAAGATCTATCCTGAACTACATCACTGTCAGTGATAGGATAATATTCACGTGCCTACGAGAAAGACCAGTTAATATGACTACTATTCAAATTTATGCTCCAATCACTAATGCCAAGAGGAGGAAATTGAAGATTTTTATTAACTTCTGCAGTCTGGAATTGATCAAACATGCAGTCAAGATGCATTGATAATTATGGGTGATTGGAATGTGAAAGTTGGAAATGAAGAAAAGGGATTGGTAGTTGGAAAATATGGCCTTGGTGATAGAAATGACACTGAATATCCCATGATAGAATTTTGCGAGAATGATGACTTCTTCATGGCAAATACCTTTTTCAACAACATAAATAGCAATTACACACATCGACTTGACCAAATGGAAAACGCAGGAATCAAATCAATTACATCTGTGGAAAGAGGCAATGGAAAAGCTCAATATAATCAGTCAGAACAAGGCCAGGGGCCTACTGCAGAACAGACCATCAATTGTTCATATGCAAGCCCACGTTGAAGCTAAAGAAAATTAAAACAATCCATGAGAGTCAAAATATGACCTTGAGTATATCACACCTGAATTTGGAGGCCATTTCAAGAATAGATTTAACACACTGAACACTAATGACCTAGATGAGTTACGGAATTATATCAAGGACATAATACATGACGAAAGCAGGAGGTCGTTAAAAAGACGGGAAAGAAAGAAAAGACCAAAATGGATGCCAGAAGAGACTCTGAAACTTGCTCTTGAACGCAGAGTGTCTAAAATGAATGGCATACATGATGAAGTAAAAGAGCTGAATAGAAGATTTCAAAGGGCAGCTCAAGAAGACAAAGTAAAATATTATAATGAAATATGCAAAGACCTGGAGTTAGAAAACCAAAAGGGAAGAACATGCTTGGCATTTCTCAAGCTGAAAAAACTGAAAAAAAATGCAAGCCTAGAGTTGCAATAGTGAAAGATTCTGTGTGCAAAATATTGAATGATGCAGGAAGCATCAAAAGAAGATGGAAGAAATACAGAATCAGTGTAATAAAAAGAATTGGTCGATGTCTATCCATTCCAGGAGGTAGCATATAATCAAGAACTGATGGTATTGAAGGCAGAAGTCCAAGTTAGACTGAAGGTATTGGTGAAAAACAAGGCTCCAGGAATTGACAGAACACCAACTGAGATATTTCAGTAATTGAATACAGTGTTGGAGGTGTTCACTTGTCTACATCAAGAAATTTGGAAGACAGCTACCTGGCCAACTGATTGGAAGAGATATATGCCCATTCCAAAGAAAAGTGATGCAACAGAATGTGGAAATTCTCGAACAATATCATTAATATCGCACACAAGTAAAATTTTGCTGAAGATCATTCAAAAGTAGTTGCAGCAATACGTGGACAGGGAACTGCCAGAAATTCAAGTTGGATTTAGAAAAGGGTGTGGAACCAGGACTATCACTGCTGATGCCAGATGGATATTGGCTGAAAGCACAGAATACCAGAAAGATGTTTACCTGTGTTTTAATGACTATGCAAAGGCATTTGACTGTGTGGATCATAACAACTGATGGATAACATTGTGAAGAATGGGAATTCCAGAACACTTAACTGTGCTCATGAGGAACCTGTACTCAGACCAAGAGTTTGAGCACAGCGGGGGGATACTGCATGGTTTAAAATCAAGAAATTGTGCTTCAGGGTTGCATCCTTTAATCATATTTATTTAATCTGTATACTGAGCTAATAATCTGAGAAGCTGGGCTATATGAAGAAAAATGCAGCATCAGAATTGGTGGAAGACTCACTAATAACCTGCAATACACAGATGACACAACCTTGCTTGCTGAAAGTGAAGAGGACTTGAAGCACTTACTAATGAAGATCAAGGACCACAGCCTTCAGTATGAATTACATCTCAACATAAAGAAAACAAAAACCCTCACAGACCAATGAGAAACATCACAATAAATGAAGAAAGGATTGACATTGTCAGGAATATCATTTTACTGGATCCACAATCAATGCCCATGGAAGCAGCAGTCAGTAAACCAAATGACATAGCACATTGGGCAAATCTGCTGCAAAAGATCTCTTTACAGTGTTAAAAAGCAGAGATGTCACCTTGAGGACTAAGGTGTGCCTGACCCAAATCATGGTATTTTCAATCGCCCCATATGCATGCATAAGATGGACAATGAATAAGGAAGACTGAAGAAGAGTGGATGTCTTCAAATTATGGTGTTGACAAAGAATACTGAATGTACCATGGACTGCCAGAAGAACAAAACAAGTCTGTTTTGGAAGAAGTACATCCAGAATGCTCCTTGGAAGTGAGAATGGTGAGACTTCTCTCACTTACATTGGATATGTTATCAGGAGGGACCAGTCCCTGGAGAAGGACATCATGCTTGGTAAAGTAAAGGGTCAGTGAAAAAGAATAGGACCTTTGATGAGATGAGTTAACACAGTGGTTGCAACAATGGGCTCAAACATAGTAACAATTGTGAGGATGGCACTGGTCCAGGCAGTGTTTTGTTCTGTTGTTCATAGTGTTGCTATGAGTTGGAAACAACTTGATGGCACCTAACAACAACAACATTTCTATAATATAATATACAGGGAGTCCCCAATTTAGAACTTACTAGAGTTAGGTGGAACCCTATTTACAACTGTCTTTTTTTGTCGTTGTTGTTTGTTTCTGTACATCTTATTGTTAGTATTATGTACTACATACAATGTTGTGGTGTGTAATTTGCTTATGTTATCATTCTCAGATGTTCACTTGCAGATGTTCAATGTTATGATTTATAAAGATACTGATGATAAAAAGCAATAATAATGAAAGCTAAAAAAATAATGAGGTATTCAACTTACGTCAGAATGGACTTGGGACAGAGTCATTGGAACAGAACCCCATCTAATTCGGGGACTACCTGTAGTAGTTTTCTTCATCAAAAGTTGAGCTACTCTGCTTTCTTCAGTAGAAAACATGAAAGTAACAACATGTCAGTTGCTGCCCCATTGAAAAAATATCTTGCACATAAAATAAGAATTTTTATTTCTATCTTTATCTCTTTAACAGTATATCTTACTTTGCTATTTATTTCTCATAGCACTTATTACCTTCTAACATGGTATGTACTTTACTTATTTGTTATATTTATTTTTATATTCTGCTTCCCCTGCTGTAATGAAATCTCCATGTAGACAGAGATCTTTACACTTATATCTATTTATCTGTTTCTGTCTACACACACACATCTCCAAAGGCTTCCAGATTTGGACGTGGATCTTCTTGGAGCCAAGGAAAAATTAAGGAAATTGTTTAAATTGTTTCCATTGCCTTTCAATCCAATTAGTATTTATTTTGCCATAAAGATGTGCTAGAAATGCTAAGAGTTCCAGAAAAACTAAGTGAGGGAGAGAATGGGAAAGAAAACTTTGTGTAAATTGAAACAAAATGCCACTCAAAAGAAGTAAAACAAATTAGACAGGGGAAATTACATAAATGAATCATGCTGGGAGAAAAATGATAGATGGTAGAGAAATGCAAAATATTGGCTTTTATTAAGAAATATGTGCTTAAGGAAAAAAAAGATGATAATCATAATGTGTTAGGCATATTCAACATGATTGTACCAAAATGTTTACAATCTCGCTGCATTCAATACTCCTATAAATAATTTTGGTTAAAAATGGAGCTCAAAGAAGTTACTTAAAAAAACAAACCAAAACATACTCTAACTACGGAGTATCTAACTGTAATAGTAACCGTATAAAGATGAGTGAAAAATTAAGGAAGGACTTTACTTGTATGGACAGCGTTTTATATTAGAAACTCCAGCAAGGGTCTCAGGTACCTGTTTTCACAAGGATCTCTCTCTTTTTTTAAGTAGTAGATGTTTGCAAACCAAATGAAACTATTTCTTTGCTATGGTCCATTCTAGAGGTGAAAAAGTGAATGTCTGATTTCAATGTAAAAATTATATTCAAGGAAGTTTTAGTTTTTTACTGGCATTCAGAGTTGAATATTAAGAATATATAGCAGTTATGCATATTGCCATCAAACATAAATAAAATTTTATTTAAAAAAAATACATAGCATATGGGTTTGCCTGATTAGAGTGCTCAAAACAATAAAAATCTTGACAATTCTGTAAGGAAGTATATTACCAATGTAAGAAAGCACATTATTTGTGGCAGAAATTTATATATAGGGTATTTATATGTGTATTACATTTTAAACATCAACATTCTGTTTGGCACCTCTAAATAACCTGTAAATATGTTGAAATAGCCAACATAAGGACTGTATCCAAGGAACTTGTTTACCTAGTGTTCAGAGTTGGATATTAGGGTAACTCTGAATGTGCTTGCTTCAGGTGGGAAAAAACAAGAAAATACGTGATATAAATCTGTAACATAGCACATTAGCAAGTAAAGAAATGCATTCTCTCTCTCTGTATATGTACACACACACACACACATACGCACACACACACACACAGGAGATATTTAGTTCCACCACTGCCGTCCAGTGGATTCCAACTCTTAGTGACCCTATAGGACAGAGTAGAATTGCCCCATAAGGTTTCCAAGGCTGTAAATCTTTACAGAAGCAGATAGCCACATATTTATCCCATGGATATTTAGCTATCTATCTACAAAATTATACGTTTTTTAAAATAAAATAAGTATATATACATAATCTTATATATATTATATGATATTTTCTGATAAATAGTTTTATCATCTAAGGTTAAAAAAACAAACAAACAAAAGTGATCTCGCTGCCATCGAGTCGCTTCTGACTCATAGTGACCACGTAGAATTTCCACGGCTGTAAATCTCTCTGGCAGCAGACTGCCATCTCTTTCTCCTGCGGAGCTGCAGGTGGTTTTGAACTACCGACCTTTTGGTTAGCAGTCAAGTGCCTTAACCACTGCACCACCAGGGCTTTTTTATCTTAGGATGTACATATATATATAATATTTAAATATTAACATTTGTTTACCCTTTCTAAATAATTTTGAAATCTATTAATATACAATTTTTAAATAAATATAAATATCAACTATTAAAAATTAATATTTTCTTTAAAACTTTACCTAAGTATAGCAGAAAACACATACATGTATTTCCTACTTTTGCTTTTGTTGCTGGGAATTTCAGAGTTGAATTTAATGTTTAATTATTCATCTTAGGTATTGATAATTTGTTATGCATCATGGATTCTAAACTGCCAAGGCAAGACAAACCTCTCCTAGGAAGGTATATCAGAGTCTCTTTTGTGCATGCAACTTTAATATTCTTCAAAATATTGCATGAGTTTATAAAAAGATTGAGAAAATCTATTTTTTATTGCCAGAAAATTTAACAACCTTATTATGTATATGGTTTTTATTGGTTTATCTAAAATTATTTTCAGACCAATTTTTATTATATTTTCTTTACCACAATAGGCATACACTTTGCCCTTGAAAAGTTCTACTTAGTTTAAAAACAATATAATTTTAAAAGTAGAGCATGATTCAGTTTAGCAAACATTTATTGAACACATGTACTAAGACATGTAATGTGCTGTTGATAGAAATATGAATGACCTGATTTCCCCCACTCCGGTAAATCTTGGTGGGAAGGTGGGTATTTAAAGAGATCCATTTCAATACAAAGCCATACAAGATATGTAATATATGCAGTGATGTTAAAGCTAATGGACTCTGGAGTCAGACTAACTGAATTTGATTTCTTATCTTTGCAACGGATTAGCTGTGTGGTCTTTGGTAAATTAATTAACCTTTCTATATTTCTACTTCATTATGCATAAAGGGATAATAATAGTAACTACCTCATAAGGTCATTGTCTGGATTACATAATTAATGCATGTAACATGCTGAGCCCAAGATAGTATTATATTATTGACCAAATACAATTTATCACTGTGACCAGTGAAGCCTAGACTGTTGAAAAAGGGTTAGGGATGACTTCTTGGGAAGCTTTCCTGCAGAGATGACTGGCTCTGGCTCTTGAAGTCTGAATACACGAACAGAGAGGGATCAGCAGTTGGCAAAGACAGATGTAACATAAACCCAAAACCCAAACCCAATGCTGATGAGTCGATTCCAACTTATAGTGAACCTATAGATGTAACATATTAATCTGGAAATGTCAGCAGTTTTGTATGGCTGAATTGTAGCATAAATGAGGCAGTGGGAAAGGAGGGCTAAAGAAATAAATAGGGACTTGGTCATGAAGGAATTTCTCTTCCCCTTGAAGGAACTTTAATGTCATCTTGTAAGTGATGGCTAAAAATTGAAACCATTTAAGAAAGGGAGCGACCTGGTTGGATTTGATTTTGTGTAGGTCTCTCTGGGCACAATAGGTTGAGAAAATAAATAAGGAGGTTATTGAAAATAGCACTATTGGATTGTTCTATAGTCATAAGGATTAATTTATAGGACTACTATTTTTTTTAAATATTGCTTATTTTTCTCCTTGTTTGTTTTAGAACTTCAGTGAGAAGAAAAAACTCTAACCACAGGGGAACTAGTTCTAATGGGAATAGCATAAATGAAAGAAACTTGACTAGTTGATAACGTTTACTGGTTGATAATGTTTCTTAGAAAAAAGTTGACATATTATATAATCATTACGACGATTGTTATATATTTTTATAGGATGTTTGAAGGTGATAATTATACATAAACCAAAAAACCAAACCTCTTGCCCTTGAATTGGTTCCGACTTATAGGAACCTCATAGGACAGAGTAGAACTGCCCCGCAGGGTTTCCAAGGAGCACCTGGTGGATTTGAACTGCCGACCTCTTGGTTAGCAGCTATAGCTTTTAACCACTAGCCAGCAGGGTTTCCAATTATAGATATAAAGGTAAAATTAGTAACATATTTTCCCTTTTCCTATCTTTAGTGGTAATAGCAGCAGTAATAACAGTAGTGCTAGTTGTAGTGGTTGTAACATTATGATTTATTTGGGAAGGATTATTTGAATTAAAATGATAATTAAGATGCATTCAGATTCACTCATACCTTTGAAAAATTCTTGCATCAGGAATTATTTTCCTTTCTACTTTTTATGTATTCACTTCCATACTGATCAATATTGTATCATTATTGTTTAAAATTTTGCAATATAAACAAATTATTTTTCAGTGGAAAATACTGTTGTTCTTTCTCTCATATCTAATCTATGATCCTTATTAAAGTCATTATTCAGGGGAAGGGCCAAGATGGTGGCCTGGTCAGAGGCACCATACTGTCCCCCTACAGCAAAGACCTGAGAAATAAGGTGAAATAAATACAGATGACAGTCCTGGAATCCTGAGCATCAACAGAAACAAGAAGGTGCCCTGAAAGCCGGCCTGTCACAGCGTGGACACCTTGAGACAAAGCCAACAGCATCCCAGCTGAGGAGCACAGGAAGGCAACATCTCAGAATGCTCAAGGGGAGACACTGAAACTGTGTAGACACACCGAGAGTGAAGCAGGGTACAGATTACTGGCTGTGCCCAATAGGAAGTGCACGGGCACACTTGCCCAGCGACCATAGGAGTATGCACTTCTGCTCCTCAACCTCTTGGTGATTAGCGACACGAACTACACCCATCCCTACTGCCCTAACCGCCAGGGATCTTAATACAAGCCTATTCATTTTTTAAATTTTTATTTTTCCTTTTCCCGCTCCCTCCCCCCGGTCTTGTCCGCTGCCCCACCTCCTGCCTCGTGGGAGAGGTACAGAGAGAGCGCGCTCCACCATCCAAGGAGCCGTTCCACTGCGCAGAGAATGCCTGCGTGCTACCCGCCCTCTGCACCGCACCTCACTCACTGGAGAAGGCACTTGCGCACAAGCCGGCCACTCCGCTCCCCCCCCCCCCCCCCGCCTCCGGAGTGAGCGCCTGAGTGCTCTCCAGCCACCCACCCCACCGTGCCTCACCAGAGTGCTCCCCTGGGTGCACACCAGCTGCCTGCCCTGCAGCTCCCCTGCTGGAAAGTGCGCCTGTGCACTCTCCCACCAATTGCCCTGCCACGCCCCCTCCCGAGAGAACACCAGCTTGAGCCCCAGCAGGCTGCACCAACCCTCTCCTAAAGGAGAGAGCACCTGTGTACTCTCTGGCCACCTGCTCCAAAACTCCCACACTGGAGAGAGCACCTGCTGGCTCCCTGGCCAACTGCCCTTCCCCTTCCCACTGGAGAGATACCAGAAAGATGTTTACCTGTGCTTTAGTGACTATGCAAAGGCGTACGACTGTGTGGATCATAACAAATTATGGATAACATTGCCAAGAATGAGAATTCAAGAACACTTAATTGTGCTCATGAGGAACCTGTATGTGGATCAAGAGGCAGGTGTTCGAACCACTGCATGATTTAAAGTCAGGAAAGGTGTGCATCAGGGTTGTATCCTTTCACCATATTTGTTCAATCTATATGCTGAGGAAATAATCTGAGAAACTGGACTATATGAAGAAGAACAGGGCACCTGGTTTGGAGGAAGACTCATTAACTACCTGCGTTATGCAGATGACACAACCTTGCTTGCTGAAAGTGAAGAGGACTTGAAGCACTTGCTGATGAAAATCAAAAGACTACTGCCTTCAGTATGGATTGTACCTCAACATAAAGAAAACAAAAATCTTCACAACTGGACCAATAAGCAACATCATGATAAACAGAGACAAGATAGAATGTGTCAAGGATTTCTTTTTACTTGGATCCATAGTCAACACCCCTGGAAGCAGCAGTCAAGAAATCAAATGATGCATTGCATTAGGCAAATCTGCAAAAGACCCCTTTAAGTGTTGAAAATAAAGATGTTACATTGAAGACTGAGGTGCACTTGACCCAAATCATGGTGTTTTCAGTCATCTCATATGCATATGAAAGCCGGATGATAAATAAGGAAGACTGAAGAAGAACCGACACCTTTGAGTTATGGTGTTGGTGAAGAATATTGAATATAGCAGGGACTGCCAGAAGAATGAAAAAATCTGTCTTGGAATAAGTACAACCAGAATGTTCGTTGGAAGTAAGAATGGCAAGACTATCTCTCACATACTTTTTTTTTTATTTTATCATGCTTTAGGTTTACTGGGTTTGGTTTTTTTTTTAGGTTTGCAGAACAAACTAGCTTCTCATTAAACTGTTTTGGGTTTCTGGGTTTTTATACATATTGTTTTCTGACATTGATTAACAATGCCATGACACGTCAACACCCTCCCTTCTCAACCTTGGGTTCCTTATTACCAGCTTTCCTGTCCGCTCCTGCCTTCTAGTCCTTGCCCCTGGGCTGGTGTGCCCCTTTGGTCTCATTTGTTTTATGAGCCTGTCTAATCATTGGATGAAGGGTAAACATCAGGGGTAACTTCATCATTGATCTAAAAAGATGTCCAGGGCCCACACTCTTGGGGTCTCTCCAGTCTCTGTCAGGCCAGTAAGTATGGTCTTTTTTTCTGAGTTAGTATTTTGTTCTACATTTTTCTCTAGCTCTGTCCAGGACCCTCAATTGTGATCCCTGACAGAGCGGACAGTGGTGGTAGCCTGGCACCATCTAGTTGTACTGGACTCAGCCTGGTGGAGGCCATGGTAGTTGTGGTCCATTAATCCTTTGCACTAATCTTTCCCTTTTATCTTTAGTTTTCTTCATTGTCCCTTGCTCCCAAAGGGGTGAGACCAGGGGAGTATTTTAGATGGCCACTCACAGGCTTTTAAGACCCCAGATGCCACTCACCAAAGTGGAATGTAGAACATTTTCTTTATAACGTATATTATGCCAATTGAGCTAGATGTTCCCAAGATGGTCCCTATCTTAGTCATCTGGTACTGAGAGTGGGGTGCTGCTCTAACAGATACCTAAAATGTGGAAGTGGTTTTGAAACTGTGAATGGATAGAGTTGCAACGGCAGCAGAGGACCAGTGCAGCAGAGAACCTGTAGTGGCAGAGAAGTGGCAACAGCAGAGAACCAGCAGCAGCAGAATGAGGAAATCGGCACAACACGGAGCTGGAGCTGACCCACAGAGCAAGAGAGCTGAGTGCCTGTGTGCAGGAGGCTTCCTGGCGTAGTGGGATGCCTTCGGCACGTATCGGTGGAGTTAGGCTTGCCGACCCACGGAGCCACAGAACTGAGTGCCTGCATGCAAGATGCTTCCTGGTAGAGTGGGGTGCCTCCAGGCACACATTGATGGAGCTACTGAGCTTTGGAACACTTGCCCAAGCAGGGCAGATGTGGGCATGAGGCCCGAGAAGCCGAGAGGCCAAGAAACCAGGAAACAGAAGCTAAAGAGACAAGGAACACGAGAAGCCGAGCTGCCTTAGTCTCGAAAGGTATAGGCAGGACCTCTGGGCTTTCAAATGGTGAAGCCATGGTCTCTGGTGTTTCTAAGGGTGGAGCTGCCACTCAGATGGACTAGGAGAATGGTGCACCTAAAGTCAAGGGAACAGGGTTGCTGTCCCAGTAAGCTTGGAAGGCGGAGCTGAAGCCCAGGGCCAGGGGGCCTCCGCTGAGAATCTGGAAAGTGTGGCCAATACTTAGAGTCTGAAGGGCAGGGCCATTGTGTAAATTTTCTACGAGAACAGAGGATTATTTTCAAAGCCTTGAGGGCTAATGTAATGTATTTTGGTGACTGGCTTGGTGCCTGTTATGTCTTCTTTCCCTCAAATTTCTTCTATTTGTAATGAAAATGGCTAGCTTGTACCTGTTCCGCCGTTGTATTTTGGAAGCAGATAACTTGTATTCTAGATTTCACAGATGAAGAGGAATTTTTGGATTTTGATCTTGAGAGTTAAGACTTTGGCTATGACATAATGGAGTAGTATGTTTTGCATGTTGCAAGGATGTGAATTTTTGGGGGCCAAAGGGTAATGGGTTGAATTGTGTGCCCCCAAAATACGTGTCAATTTGGTTAGGCTATGTGTGGTTGTCCTCCATTTTGTGATTTTTCCATGTATTATAAATCATAATCTCTGCAAGTGGTTAAAGAGGAATAGGGTGGATATAATACCTTGCTTGCTCAGGCCACATCCCTGATCCAATGTAAAAGGATTTTCCCTGAGGTGTGGCCTGCACACCTTTTATCTCTAAAGAGATAAAAAGAAACAGAAGCAAGCAGAGAGTTGGGGACCTCATCCCACCAAGAAAGCAGCACCAGGAGCAGAGTGCGTCCTTTGGGCACACGGGGTCCCTGTGCCTGAGAAGCTCCTCGAGCAGGGAAAATTGAGGGCAAGGACCTTCTTCCAGAGCCAATAGAGAGAAAGCCTTCCCCTGGACCCGCCACCCTGAATTTGGACTTGTAACCTACTAGACTGTGAGAAAATAATTTTCTCTTTGTTAAAGCCGTCCACTTGTGGTATTTCTGTTATGGCAGCGCTAGATGCCTAAGACAGTCCCCAAAGCCCTCAGTCCAGCGATTTGGTCCCTTAGGGAGTTGGGATGTGTTTATGGAGCTTCCATGACCTTGCCTTGTGCCAGTTGTGCTGGCTTCCCCAGTATTGTGTACTGTCTTACCCTTCATCAAAGTTACCACTTGTTTATTTAGTGTTTTTCCATCACCACCCCTACCCTCCCTCATAATCATCGAAGATTCTTTCTTTTTGTGTGTATACCTTTAATGAATTTTTATAGAAGTGATCTCATACAATATTTGTCCTTTTTGTGATTGACTTATTTCACTCAGGATAATGCCCTTCAGATTCATCCATGTTGTGAGATGCTTCACAGATTCATCATTGTTCTTTACTGTTGCTTAGTACTCTGTTGTGTGTATGTACCATAGTTTGTTTATCCATTCATCTGTTGATGGGCATCTAGATTTCCATCTTTTTGCTATTGTGAGCAATGCTGCAGTGAATATGGGTGTGCATATGTCTATTAGCGTGACACCTCTTAAGTCTCTAGCGTATATTCCTAGGAGTGGGATTGCTAGATCATATGGTATTTGTATTTCTAGTTTTCTAAGGAAGTGCCGTACCGTTTTCTGAATGGTTGTACCATTTTGCATTCCCACCAGCAGTGCATAAGAGTTCCAATGTCCCCACAACCTCTCCAACATTTGTTATTTTCTGTTTTTTGGATTCTTGCCAATAATGCCAGTTTGAGATTGTATCTCATTGTGGTTTGGATTTGCATTTTAATGGTTAGTGATCAAGACCATTTCCTCATGTGTCTGTTAGCTGCTTGAATGTCTTCTTTGGTGAAGTGTCTGTTCATTTCCTTTGATCATTTTTTAATTGGGTTATTTGTCTTTTTGTTGTAGAGGTGATGGATTTTCCTGTAGATTTTAGAGATTGGAACTTTGTCTGATTTTACTAGCCAATTTTTTTTTTTTTCCAGTCTGTAGGTTCTCTTTTTACTCTTTTGGTGAAGTCTTTTGATGAGCGTAAGTGTTTAATTTTTAGAAGATCTCAGTAATCTAATCTATTTTCTGGAGTTAATGTGTTGTTAGTTATGGTTTGTATCATGTTAATGCCGTGTATTAGGGTCTCTAGCATTGATTCTATTTTCTCTTCTATGATCTTTATAGTTTTTGGCTTTATATTTGGGTCTTTGATCTATTTTGAATTAGTTTTTGTGTATGGTGTGAGGTGTAGGTCTTGTTTCATTTTTTTTGCTGATGGACATCCAGTTTTGCCAGCACCATTTGTTAAAAAGACTGTCTTTTCCCCATCTGATGGACTTTGAGTGCTTGTTGAAGATCAGGTGACTGTAGATGGATGAATTTACATCTGGGTTCTCAATTCTGTTTCATTGCTCAATGTGTCTATCGTACCAGTGCCAGGCTGTTTTAACTACTGTAGCTGTATAGTATGGTCTGAGGTCAAATAGTGCAAGTCTTCCTTCTCTATTCTTCTTCAATAGTGCTTTACTTCTCTGGGGGCTTCTTCCCTTTCTATATAAAGTTAATGATTAGTTTTTCCATCTCTTTAAGGAATGTTTTTTGGTATTTGGATTGGGATTTCACTGTACTTGTAAATTGCTTTGGGTAGAATTGTCGTTTTCACAATGTTGAGTCTACCTATCCATAATCATGGTATGTTTTTTCCTTTTATGTAGATCTCTTTTGGTTTCTTGCAGCAGTGTTTTGTCGTTTTCTTTGTATAGGTCTTTTACATCCCTGGTTAGATTTATTCCTAAGTACTTTTTTAGGGGTTATTATAAATGGTATTTTTTTTTTCTGATTTCCTTTTCATTGTTCTCTTTACTGGTGTGTAGGAATCCAACTGATTTTTGTACATTTATCTTGTATCCTGCCACTCTGCCGAATCTTTCTGTTAGTTCCAGTTGTTTTCTTATGGAGTCTTTTGGGTTTCCTATGTATAGTATCATATCATCTGCAAGTACGGACAGTTTCACTTCTTCACTACCAATTTGGACGCTCTTTATTTCTTTGTCTTGACTTATTGCTTTAGCTAGGACTTCCAGCACGATGTTAAGTAGGAGTGGTGATAAAGGCCATCCTTGTCTTGTTCCTGTTATTGAGGGGAATGTTTTCAGCCTCTCTCCATTTGGAATGATGTTGGCTGTTGGTTTTGTATAGATGACCTTTATGTTGAGAAATTTCCCTTGTATACGTATTTTATTGAGAGTTTTCATCAGGAATGGGTGTTGGACTTTGTCAAATGCCTTTTCTGCATCTATCGAGTAGATCATATGATTCTTTTTCTTTCTTTTATTTATGTGGTGGATTACGTTGATTAATTTTCTAGTGTTGAACCATCTTTGCATGCCTGGTATGAATCTTACTTTGTCATGGTGCATTATTTTTTTGATATGATGCTGAATTCTATGGGCTAGAATTTTGTTGAGAATTTTGTATTTATATTTATGAGAAGTATTGGTCCATAATTTTCTTTTTTGTGGTGTCTTTACCTGTTTTTGGTATTAAAGTTATGCTGGCTAAATAGACTAAAATCAGAAGTATCACTTCCTTTTCTATGTTCTGAAATAGTTTCAGTAATACTAGTGTAAACTTTCCTCTGAATGTTTTGTAGAATTCTTCAGTCATGCCCTCTATGCCAGGGCTTTTTTTTTGGTTGGGAGTTTTTCTTTTTTTTTTTAATTGCCTTTTCAATCTCTTCTCTTGTTATGGGTCTGTTCAGATTTTCAATATCATTCTGTGTTAGTTTGGGAAGGTAGTGTGTTACTAGAAATACGTCCATTTCCTCTAAGTTTTCAAGTTTGTCGGAGTAAAGTTTTTCATAGTATTCTGTTATGATCCTTTTTATTTCAGTTGGTGTGTTGTAATGTCCCTATTTCATTTCTTATTTAGGTTATTTGTGTTCTATCTGGTTTTTCTTTTATCAATTTGGTCAGTGGTTTTTTGATTTTGTTGATCCTTTCAAAGAACAAACTTTTGTTTTTGTTGGTTCTTTCTATTGTTTACTATTTTCTCTTCCATTTATTTCTGCTCTGGTCTTTATTATTTCCTTTCTTCTGGTGGCTGTGTGTTTCTATTGCTGTTCTTTTTCTATTTGTTTGAGTTGTGTAGTTAATGTTTTGATTTTGTCCCTTTCTTCTTTTTGATGTGTTCATCTATTGCTATAAATTGACCTCCAAACACTTCTTTTGCTGTGTCCCAAATGTTTTGATTTGGTGTGTTTTCACCCTCATTTGATTATAGGAATTTTTTGATTCTATCTCTGATTTCTTCTCTTACCCAGTGGTTTTTAAGCAGAGTGTTATTCATTTCCATGTAATTGTTTTTTTTCCCTTGCTCTTCCTGTCGTTAATTTCTATTTTGATGGCATTGTGATCAGAGAAGATGCTTTGTATCATCTCAATGTTTTGGATTTTGTTGATGGTTGCTTTGTGTCCTAAGATGTAGCTATTCTGGGGAATGTGTGCTTTGCATCTATTGGGTGGAGTGTGCTATAAATGCCTGTGAGGTCAAGTTGGCTGATCGTGGCCTTTAGATCTTCTGTACCTTTGTTGAGTTTCTTTCTATATGTTCTGTCCTTTATTGAGAGTGGTGTGTTAAAGTCTCCTATTATTATTGTGGGACTGTCGATTTCCTTTTTCAGTGCCGTTAGAGTTTTTTTTTTTTTTTATGTGTTTTGGAGCCCTGTCACTGAGTGCATAGATATTTATCATGGTCATGTCTTCATGATGGATTGTCCCTTTAATCATATACTGCTCTCCTTTGTCTTTTATGGTGGATTTTGTTTTAAAGTCTGTTTTATCTGAGATTAGCATTACCATTTCTGCTCTTTTTTGGGAGCTGTTTGCTTGATATATTTTTTTCCATCCTTCTATTTTTAGTAAATTTATGTCTTTGTTTCTAAGATGTGTTTCTTGTAGATAGCATATTGATGGATCCTGTTTTTTTATGCACTCTGTCATTCTCTGCCTCTTTATAGGCGCATTTAGGCCATTTATATTCAGGGTAATTATTGATAGGTGTGAGTTTATTGCTCTCATTTTGTAGTGCTGTTTTTTGTGGTGCTGACATTTTCTGTGTTCCTCTTACTCTCCTGTGCTGAATTCCTTTTGTTTGTAGATTTTTTTTCCATTTCTTTTGTTTTTGTAGATTTTGTTTTTACTGAGACTATGTTTTTCTTCTTTCTTTTGATGAGTAGTTTTGTTAACTTTCTTTGTGGTTACCTTGAAATTTACCCTTATCTTCCTAAGTTTGAACCAGTGTATTATTACTTGGTATCGCCTTGCCTTCCTCTCCATTATAAAGTTTTATACCTATACCATTTATTCTCTCTTTTATTGTTCTGACATTGTTGTCATTTGCAGATTAACCTCTCTGGTTCCCTCTTTAAATCTTCTGGTTTTGAATAGTCCTCGAGAGTTCATTTCCGAGGTTGGTATCTGGCTTCTACAATCTTGCTTCCTATATTCAGGCTGTGGTCTGATATTGTTTTTTCTCAAACTGAAGGACTCCCTTTAATAATTCTTGTAAGTTTGGTTTGGTTTTTAGATATTCCCTTAGTTTCTGTTTTTCTGGAAATGTCCTAATTTCACCAACACATTTGAATGAGAGTTTTGCAGGATATTATTCTTGGTTGGCAAATTTTTCTTTCAAGATTTTGTATATATCATCCCTTTGCCTTCTTGACTGCATGGTTTCTGCTGAATAATCATAGCTTACTCTTATTGTTTACCTTCTGTATGTGACTTCGTTTTTCTTGAACTGCTCTCAGAATTCTTTCATTGTCTTTGGTTTTAGTGAGTGTGATTATGATATGCCCTGGCGATTTTCTTTTGAGGTCTATTCTATATAGGGTTCGTTGAGCTTCTTTGACGGTCAGCTTTTCATCTTTCATGATATTAGGGAAGTTTTCTGTCATCAGTTCTTCAGTGATTCTGTGTCTTTCTTTTCTCCTCTTCTTCTGGAACTCTGCTCACTCACATATTTTTGCTTTTGATTATATCCCATGCCATTCTCAGGGTTTTTAAATTTTATTTTGTTCTTTTTTCTGATTTTTCCTCAAACAGAGTTGTATCCAAGTATTTGTCTTCATTTTCACTGATCCTGTCTTACATTGTTTCAGTTCTGCTCCTCAGGTCTTCTATGATGTAGTTTATTTTTGAAATCTAGTTTTTTATGTTTTATATTTCTAGTTGTTTTTGTATGAATTCTAGTTGTGAATTTATTTTGACATTTTGTTCTTGTATTATTTTCCTGAATTCTCGCGTTTTTGTCTGTATTTTCCATGAACTTGTGTGCCTTTTTCATGAATTTATCTATTTTTTTCCTGCTTTGTGCTTCAGCTCTTGGGTAAAAAAAAAAAAAAAAAAAAAATTTTTTTTTTTTTTTTAGCTCTGAATATTAGAGATTTGAATTCCTTATCAAGTAGTACCAGTGCCTTTTCTTCTCCTGGAAAGTAATCTGGTGTTTTATTTTGGACGCCTACTGGAACCATCCTGTCCTGGTTTTTTTCCATGTTTTGATATTGTCTGCTGTCTTTGGGACATTAAGTAGCTACTTTCTTCTTTTATTTATTGTAGATTTGTTTGTTTCATCCTGCTTTTTTGTTTTATTTGGTTATGTCTGAGCAGGTGGGCTGTGCATTCTTTGTTGTTTGCTCATCTATGGGCACAGTACTTTTCACCTCTTTTTCCAGTGGGCAGGGCCAGTTGCTCACTATGGTGCAGCAAGGCAGGTTCAGCTGAAGGGGAGGGGTTAGGATGGGTTCTTTATGGCACTTACTGAGGCCAACAAGGTGGGCCAGGGGTCAGTGCAGGGCAGGTTCCAGTGGGCAATGCTTGTGCTGCTTAGGGGTGTGATGTTCAGCATACAGTGCAGGTAAGCAGGAGGTGGGGCAGGTTATGATATGTGGAGATAAGATGGGTATGGGAAAGAAAAGAGAGAGGAAAGAGAAGCAGGAGCTGAAAAAAAAAAAGAAAGAAAAAGTGCTGAGGGAGCTTGCTGTTGGAGTGGAGAGAAGAGAAAGGGAGATGTGAAAAAAGAAAGAAAGAAAGAAAAAAGAAACAGAGAAAAAAATAAAAATTAAGAAAGAAAAACAAATGCCCCCAGGGATCCCATTGGCAACTGGGGAGTGGCTCCCAGGCCTCAGGGCATAGCTCATCTAGAAAGGGCAGAGATGGCACACAGCACCAGGTATTCAGGAGACAGGAAAAGAAGGAAAGCAGAGAGATGAAAAACAGAAATGAAGAAAAACAAAAAGGAAAAGAGAAAAGAATAAATAAATAAAAGAGAAAGGCCTCCAGGGATTCCACCAATGTGACTGCAGAAAAAGGAGGAGTGGCTCCTAAGCTGTGCAGTACAGCCCGGCTAGAAGGGGCTCTGAAGCCATGAAAAGAAAAACAAACAAACAAACAAAACAAAACAAAATAAACACAAGTAAAAAAGTTCCTGAGGCTCCCAGCAGCGTGGCTGCACAGACTGGAGCAGCAGTTCCCCAGCTAAGCAGCACTTCATAGCCTGTCAAGAGGAAGCAAAGATAGCACATGGAGCCAGGTGTTCAAGAGAAAGGAGGGGGAGGAAGTAAGAGGCAGGGAAGAAACCAAAAGAAGCAGGAAAAAGAAACACCAGCAACAACGAAATGGTACTGAAGAGCCAACCGGTGTGGGTGTGGCAAACTCACGCAGCATGGAGCTGGTGCCTCTTGGCCGGCTGAGAAAACTCAGCCCACTGGAGACCAAGCAGAGGGAAGAAGGACGTGGGATGGAAAAGTGTATAACACTGGTTACCTGGTGCTTTGTCTCCTGCTGGAAGCTCCATGAAGCTGCTTTCCTGTACTCTCTGTCCACCGATCTTCAACAGGAGTCCAAGATGTTGACTCCATGCTGCCTTAGCTGATAGGGGACCTCCACTTGTATATCTCCTTGCTGTTATTTCTCTGCCAGTTTCTTATTCCATTCAGTGTATGGTTGAGTTGTTTATCTCTTCATTTTACACTTAGGGTTCCAGGATTGATGTTTGCCTCTGTTTTACCTAGTTTTTCAGGTCTCTGCTGAGGGATGGTGTAGTGCTTCTGTCTATAGTGCCGTATTGACCCTGCCCCTATGTCTCACATACTTTGGGCATATTATCAGGAGCTATCAGCCCCTGGAGAAGGACATCATGCTTGGTAAAGTAGAAGGTCCGTGGAAAAGAGGACGACCCTCAATGAGGTGGACTGACACAGTGGCTACAACAATGGGCTTGAGCATATCAACAATTATGAGGGTGATGCAGGACCAGGCAGTGTTCTGTTCTGTTGTACCTAGAGTCGCTATGAGTTGGAACTGACTCGACTGCAACTAACAACAATAACAACAACAAAGATGAGACGGCATGGATGGGCAGGGAAACTGGACTAATGGAAACAGGGAACCCAGGGAGGAAATGAGGAGAGTGCTGGCACATTGAGGGAATTGCAACCAAGAGCATGAAACAATTTGTGTAAGAATCATTGAATGGAAAATTAATTTGCTATGTGAACTTTCACCTAAAGCACAATAAAATGTTAATAAAAAATAGTCACTATTCATGTGGACATTGAGGATTCTAGAATGAGATATGCAAAAACTCTGGGTACTTCTGTAAATCATACACTAAGCATCATATACTGTGACATGCTCACTTCACTGACGTAGAAAGAGCAGTGTTTTCCTTTTTACATTTGAGGAAATTGTGACTTGGGTTGGTTAAATGACTTGCCTAAGGTCACATAGTATGGGAGTAGCTCTGAGATTCACATGCAGGTTTTTTTTTTATACTTTAAACCAAGTATTTATTTTTATTGTAGCATTTTTTTTTTTTTTTAATTTCTGTATGCCCTGAGATGAGTATAGAAAACAATTTGAACTGTGGTCCAGCAATACCTACCTGAACTTAAACACATTACTGGAAATGATAAAATGTAAAATGGTACTTTGGGTAATTTGACAATTTACTACGAGCCAAGGCAGTTGGGGAATATGTGACCGGAGTCAGAGCAAAAGCAAGCAAAAACTACAACAGAAAAGGTAAAGCCATGACATGACAAATGATTAATTTCTTAGGCACATTATTTAATCTCTACAATTCTTTCTTAAAACAACTATCTACTGAGTTATAATAATTCACTTAAAAAACACTTAGGGAGATTAGATCACAAATATGTATAGAAGGCCCAGTATAGTGCCTAGAAAATTAAGTTCTCAATGCACGTTAGATCTTTTCTCTTTATCAGTCAACTTTATAGATCTTTGATTGGGTTCTTGATAGGACAGTTTCCAAGAAGTGGTTGGTTTTTGGTTTTTGACAAGGTTGTTCTTCAATGCTAAACATGGCCTAGGGCCAGTAGGGGGCAGCAGAGCACCGGTCCCACATCTAGAATTCCGCAAGCCACCTTCTGAAAGATTTACAATACCCGTGGCTCAAGCCTTTGGCCTTTCCTAGAGACCCAGACTGGTTGGATAGGGCAAAAGAGCTAAAGCTGAAGTAAAAGTGCTAATACAGCTTACAAGCAAAATTTGACAAAGTAGACATCCAAACCAAAGACTGAAATAAAACGCGTCAGCTAGACCACATCCAGTCGCATAGTAACCCTCTGCCTTGAGTTAATTCCGACTCAAAGCCACCCTCTAGGACAGATTAGAACTGCCCCATAGGGTTTCCAAGGCTGTCAATCTTTACAGGAGCCGACTGCCACATCTTTCTCCCGTGGAGCATCTGGTGGGTTTGAACCACTGACTTTTAGGCTAGCAGCCAAGCGCTTAATCACTGTGCCACCAGGGCTCCTTCTCTTGATGTAGAAGGAAAATATACATCGTGGAATAAAAATATGGTAAAAGTCATCTTTTGCCAAATCATGTGTGTACACTTTTGGAGCCACACCTCCTTGGAGAAACAGGGATTTTAGTTCATTTTCTATCATTTGGTAATCTGATTCTATTAAATCAGTGTTTGTTTTTCTTAGTGTGATCACATTTACCTAACTCCACAAATACCTAATGGAGGGAAAAAAAAGTAGAGAAGCCTTGCTCTCAAGGGTGATGTGTTGTGGTAGGACAGGGCTGAGTATTAGAGTTAGCAAAGTTATCTTCAGCAAAATTTCCTTTCTCCTTAAACGCTGGAATCTGAAAGTTACTGAACGCTTTTTCTTCATTTACGGAAATTAAAAAAAGAAATGGATTGCTGCTTTCTTAAATATCCTCTCACATTCTTCTCAATAGCATCTCTAGTACCTCTGCAGTAGATCTGTTTCCTCTGGGAAAAGTGTTTAGATCTCAGGTCTCAAGCCATTCCACTTCCAAAGTTATGATGACTTGTCACTTGTTCCCATTCAACCTTAAATAGCTCTGAGGTCCTTCTACCCTCAGACAGCTTTACAGAGGGAAGCACACAGTTCTGCTGAGCACTCTATTGGCAGTTAATGAGGATTATTTCTCAGGACAATGCTCTTTTCAGGACTATCACTTTTAAAAAATTTTTTTCCTTTCCCACTGATGTGGCATGAGGAATATAATTTTGTCATTGTATGTAATTTAATTTGATTTTTTTTCTTTTCTGGTTACGGAAAAAAAAAAAAAAAAACATTGCCATTGGGTTGCATTATTCAACTCCATTAAGTTTCCTCTTAGACATAAATTAACAAGCTTTAGTGATACCTTGGTTTATAATGATTGTGAAAATTTTAAATAAGGTAATATATTCTATCCAGTCAAAAGAAAGGATGTGAAGCAGTATGTAATTACTCTGACTTACCTAATTATGGCAAAGTATCTTACAAGGATCCACAGGCACCCAACTTTTCTCAATCATTCTAAGTGGTTAAGTGCAATGATACCATCGAATCTACTGAAAGTCCTACCATCGTGTTATGTGATTGTTTTCTGCACTTCTATGTTATTTTACCAACCTCTCTTTTATGTTTCATTGATGACTTCAGAGTCGTGCAGCATCTAAGTTGTGAAATACTTTGAAAATACAACTGAATGTCATTAAGAGATTTATAGAGAATTGTGAATTTGAAAAATAAAGAAATATGAGAAAATAAGAAATTGAGAAAGGCAGTAAAGGTAGTTACCTGTAATCTCTGAGATATATAGGTATTCTTCTAGTGAAATCAGAGAATTATGAAAGTATAACTCATAGAGGAAAATTATCCCATAGGAAGAGTTTGGACTTTGAATCCTCCATTTGCAAAGTCCAGTGGTTCAGTGCATCCGTACGTGATTGAAAAGGAGTCACTCTGGCCCTTGATCCTGACCACTTCTCTTTGGCTGATAAGCAACCCTAACTTACTGAGATGACAATCAACACGTCTGAGATGGTCCTTACCCTCACTGGGTAAGTATCTTTCCAATATCTAGAAGGGTTCAAATTGAAAGTAGAGATGACAACATAAATCAAACCTAAGATAGTTACACTTGTCGTTGGCGTTAGGAGTAATACATGTAATTGGTATTTTAAATGTTTATAATGTTTAAGATAACTTGACATATTAAACAATCTGGGATTTTATCAGATTTAAGTTTATAACTTAAAAGGTATAATTAATTTTAGACTTGTGATTTGAAGGTGAAAAGCGTAAAGAAATTTGGCTAACATGTTGGACTAAAATAAAACCAAAAAAATCAATTGCCGTGGGGTAGACCCTGACTCATGGTAACCCCACGTATGTCAGAGAAGAACTGTGCTCCTTCATTTCCAGTGACTGACTTTTTGGAAGCCGATCACCAGGCCCCTCTTCCTAGGCACCTCTGGGTGGACTTAAATTGCCGTCCTTTTGATTAGTAGCTGAGCACTTAAGCCTTTGTGCCATCCAGAGACTCCCCTAATAAGACAGTCAAAATAATTTCAGTAAATTATAAGTTCAATTTGCTAGATTCTCAAGTTATTTTTTGAGTACATGCAACAGTTTTACTTATTAATTCATACATTTGAAGGAGAAGGACATAAAAAGAAGGTAGAATTATTAAAATTTAAGTGAATTTGAAGTGTAAATAACAACAGAATTGATTTGTAAATAAAACTCTTTTCAAAGGCACTTTAGTCTGTTTATTTTTGCCTTAATCAAAGAAAAAAAGCTAACCAAGAAAAAGTGAAGATTAAGGTCTATTTTATTAGATTAATAAATAAAATATTTGAACATTGAAATAAGGAAAGCAATGTTCAGAATTTATTGCTTTAACATAATGAATGTTAATTTTAAAGCTCAAAGCAAACATGAACAGTACTCTGTAATAACAAAAACCACCATGGACATCACGAAGTTCATTTTGACATTATGCCATAGCCGTAAGCTTGATTATGAAACAAGTGTTTGAAACCTGGCTATTGTTGGCCTTTTGTTCTTACCAGCTAATAGTTAAAAAGGATGACAGAAGCCGTTGTCAGACTCTGTCAGCTTCTGCCTGTGAAAAAGGTTTTTGAATATCAAAGCGCACACAGTTGCATCACCTCATTTTTAGGAGATTTCCAGATCTTGTTTTTTGACTCTAAATGTGGGGACTATTGTTCTTTGAAAAGTTGTAGTTTAGAACTGTATTGCCCTGTGGCAAGATCTCCATTTTTTATGTTCTCAAAACAACACTTTTTTTTTTAAAGTGTGGTTTTGAAAGAATAGCATACAGCTTTCAGAAGTGGTATTGCCTTTTTCAGGGATAATAAAGAAATGATTTTACTCTTTGGTATCTTGTGTATTAAATAGACGTGGGGCCCTCCTACCCCAAAACAGAAGGAGGTCCAAGGCATCAACCCAAATTAGAATTTACAGAACAGTAAGTTCAGCCATAGTTCTGTTAATTGTGCTTCTTAAAACTGCCAACGATGCCATTTAGGGAGTTCAAAAAATAACCTGCATTGGAATTCTCTGTTTTAGTCCTCCTTCTTAGGAATTAATTAACCATGCAACTGAGGGTAAGCTACTTTATCGGTGTAAATTTTGCTTTCTTTAAGTGTAAAGTGCATCTTTTAGAGAAAGGATCGACATGGCTTTTTGTTGTTGTTGAGCACAACCAGGTATGATTCTTGAAGCTCATACGTTTACATGGTTATTTTCACTTGCTGTAGATGGCTTGCACAGTTAGTGGGCTGTGCATCATATGCATAATAATGGTTTTATTTGCTCCCTGCATTGGATTTTATTTGCATATTGTTTTCCTATTTCTGTGAACTAATCGTGAAATTCTTTTGGCCTCTCTTGCCTGTGAAGACGAAAGTGAAGGTGAAGAGCTTTTGTTTTGCTGTGGAATAGAAAACCCTCTGGCCAAGGATTGGACCTTTGACTCTGGTTCACGAGAAATGTTTTTGATCAAATTAATTAATTAGCCTTGACACATCTTCAAAGAAAATGAACGTTATAGTAATCGCACAGAATTTATCTAGGTTGCTCAGGGAAATTTCTTTCCTTCTGCTTTTTATTTGCCCAAGGATTTCATAAATGCTACTTAATCATAGATTAAAGAATTATAGCAATGGGGCTTTTACTATCAAAGTCATTGTGATACAGTACACCAAGAAAAGCATCTTTCAGTTTGAATTTTACAGTTTTTTCTTTTTCAGTGAGTTGTTTCTTTATGTTTATAGCCAACCTTCCAATGCTTAGTAGGTAGAAGACACTCCATAAACATTTGGTAGAAAAAAAAAAAAAGCAGAGGAATGAGTAAATGAATGAACAGCCATTTCCGCTTCCTATCTATTGCCACCTAAGGAAAAGCCAAAAACTAAAACCAAACCAGTTGCTGTTGAAATAGTTCTGACTCACGGCAACCCCACGTGTGTCAGAGTTTTCAATGGCTTATTTTTCAGAAATAGATTGGCAGGCCTATCTTGTGAGGCAACATATTACCCCCACATTTACTGCTTTAAACCAACGTTAGGGATTTATTATCTTGGCCAGTTTCTGTGGGTCATAAATTTGGAACTGGCTTAGTTACATTATTGTGGCTTGGAATTTCTTACGAGGTTACAGTCAAGTTATCTGATCTCTCCGTAGGACTGCTTGTACGTGTTCACATTATGGAAGCTGGCTTCCGCCAGAGCAAATGTTCCTAAAGAGATCAAGACATAAGCTTCGTTATATTTGACGACTGAGTTTTGCAAGTCACACACTGCCTTTTCCACAATATCCTGTAGCTTTAGTGGGCTGACCCTGTTCAGTATGGGAGTGCATCATACAAGAGCATGAAGGTCAGGAGACAGGGCTACTGGGATCATCTTGGAGGCTGGCTAATTCATACGTACAGACACTGTACAATTTATAAAAATTTTCATAAATATTGTTATTTTGTTTTGTCTAGTTCAAATCTTTCATGTTATAAATGAGGTAACTGTGGCCCAAAGAAAAGTAGCCGATTCATGATAATTCTTAGGGTTGAAGAAATATATTCTCAACACACTATGGAAATACACAGTTAGCTGAGGAATAATTTTTTTTTAATATATTTCCATTAAAATTAGCATTTCTCAAGTTATTTCCAAGCCCTTTGGTATAAAATTCTGTGTGTATCATGATGAGTGGGGCCCTGGTGGCGCAGTGGTTAAGAGCTGCAGCTGCTACTCAAAAAGTTGGCAATTTGACTACAGCAGCCCTCCTTGGAAACCCTATGGGGCAGCTCTTTTCTGTCCTAAATGGTCACTATGAGTTGGAATTGACTTGGTAGCAATGGGCTTTTGGATCCTGATGAGTACAGAATAGGAAGCACCTTTATCAATTTGAGATTTGTCTATTTAAAGCCTTAACCTTCACAGGAAAGAAACCACCTCAGTTAACATTGGTAAATCCCTCTAGCTTAAGTGCAAGAAGTCAATCACAGAAAAATCACAAAGCGTAAAGTAACCCATAAAATAACACTGACAGTCTGATCTCTTAGGAAAAGCAAGCAGTGGAAGGGAAAGATGTTTTTGAAAACATGCACCAGTCTCCTAACAAACCAAAACCAAATTACAGTGTATGCTTACACTAGAATGGCTATCACTTTAAGAAAACTCAAAGCAATTTTCTATGAAAGATAAGGTCATCACATCCCAGAGTAAGAATGATCACTAAACTGAGGCCAATCTTACTGACATACACAGTGCAGGGAAAGACTATACTCTGAAGAGTTAAGAAAACTATACAATTAAATGTTACTTTTACTATGATTTTATTTATTTTTAATTTCATCTTAGCTGGATTTTCTTAATTTTTTAAAAACAAAATTTGATCTCTTATGTGTTGGGAATAGTTAACTAGGTAGTAATAGTGACAAAACGTCAACAATTTGTAGTCAGTGAATTATTTCAAAATTGAAGAAGTTATTATTTTCCCATAAATTACATAGCTTGGTCAGTCCTAGGTGATTTGTGTTTGGAGAAATCTCATCACAGACGGAGAGAAGGGAGAAGAGAGCTCGCAATGGTCTTCACCTTTTATGTTCCAGGCACTGTGCAAAAATCTACTCTTACCACCTCATTTAATCTGTAAAGTTTATGAAGAATATCTGAGATGCGGAGAGAATGAGGAAGCTGAAGTTTGCAGATTGTTATTGCCTGTAATTAGTTGCTAAGAAGTAGCAGAGTCAGAACTTCTTCTGACTGTCCAGCTCTTTCTACCACTCCATTATGTCTCCCAGAGAAAATAAAGATTCAGGGAATCTTCCATTCTAATGTCAACTAAGGACTGAAGTGAAGTTCTCAGGTTATGTTACCAGGAGACAAAGAATTTGGAGAGTGTTACAGGAAAAGTCAGAGTATGTTACCTCAGAAATGACAAAACCTTATCAAGTTTTTTACATAGTCCCCTGTTTTAAAAAATAATAAAGATAGATAAGTAAAATTGTCTTTTCAGTGTTACAGGTGTGATGTCAGAGCCTAACTCAACTGAGAGTTTTGCTACTCACTCTCCTGTCCTTATGTTGTCTCACTAATTCACTTTGTATAATTGTATTAACAATTGTTGTTGTTCTTAGCTACCTTCAGTCCATTCTACCACATGGTGACTCCATGTGTTAGAGTAGAAGTGCTCCATAGGGTTTTCTTAGAGATAATGAAAGCAGATCTCTAGGCCTGTCTTCTGTGGACTACTTGGTGCATTCGAACTGCCAACCTTTTGGTTAGTAGTTGAGCACAAACCATTTTTACTACTTAGGGCATTTGCATTAACACTTTGTTGTTGTTAGCTACCTTCCAGTCCATTCCAATTCATGCTGACCGTATGTGTACAGAGTAGAATTGCTCCACAGGATTTTCAAGGCTGTGATCTTTTGGAAGCAGATCACTGTGCTTGTCTTCTGAGAAGCCTCTGGATGTGTCCAATCCACCAACCTTTTTAGCTAGTAGTTGAGTATTTAACCATTTGTACCTTTCAGGGACTCTTTATGCTAACACTATTTGACCACAGTTCCTTTCTGGCATTGCATTCAGATTTGTGTTTAATCTTGTACTAATTCAATTTCTGTTGGCCTGGTGATCAGCATGACATCTGTCTGTCATCAGCCATCCCCTCAAATGTAGCCTGAACAGCTTCTTGAGTGTTGCAGGAAATTAATCAATGCCCATCACATCAGTGTGTTCCAAATATCAAAATGACAGCAGTCTTAATTCTTTGGGGGCACTGTGCCTAAGGGAAATAACAATTTCTAAAAACCGTTAAAAAAAGAAAAATTAGAGTTCTCCTAGTCTGACATCCTGCTTCCATGAAAGAATTGACCATAAACACAAATGTTCACATCCTGTTATTAACCATGTCATGCACTGGAATTTGACAATCTCTTTCAGTTTCCTGTTCTGATGTTTGATAGACCTACTGTCACGAAGTTCTTTATCGAGTGGCTTTAAGTTTCAAGGTACCCAAGTCCTGCTAAGCTCTTTTCAATCTTTTGTTTGCTTTCTAGTGATCAATCCACATCTATTTTATCCTTGAGTCTAAGTGATTCATTGTTCAATTAACATTTCTTGGCTTCTATAAATTATTCCTCAATTAAGTTTAGAGTAGGGTAATTGGTTTAACCTGTGGCAGCCTCCTCCATCTGCATTACCACAGAGGCTCTCTGCCCAAGAAAGCCTGCTGTTCTCTATACCATATGCATTTCCACATGCACTTTTTCTTCAGATAAACAAAGTGCTATTGAGGTCAGAGGAAAGGTTATACACTCATTGAAGAGCACTAAATGGCCATTAGCACAGGATTTTCAGTTCTTTTCAAACTCATTCCTGTATTAATCTTCTGCATTTATGTGACTTCCTTTCTGTGATACAGAATACAACCACTGTTACAATCACCACCATCATCATCACAGGCCACATGACTGCACGTACTGCTGATTCTTCTCATGCCTGACAACTGTTGCAGAATTGCAGAATATCAGCATTGTCCTTTTATGAAATGACCAATCCGAGATTGAAGGAATGAGGCAAAAATCAACAGAAGTCTCTTAATGCCTCTGCAGAACGTGCATATATACCCACAAGCATAACTCAGGCTAAGAAAAATATAGAAGAAAAAGGAGAGGCCATCTCCATGTTGTTATGTACAGCAAAAGTGAGTTCATCTACTTGCTAGGCAGTATGGTGTAATGAGGTGGAGGAATCAGACGAAGTGTCAGGAGACCTGATTTTTAGTCTCAAATTTGCTATCGTCTTGCGCCTCAAGTTTTAATATGCATGTAAATCACCTGGGGATCTTGTTAAACCACAGAACCTGTTCCTGTAGCTCTGGGGTAGGGCTGGAGGTTCAGAATTTCCAACAAGTTCCTAGGTGATGCTGACGCTATTCCATATTCTGAGTAGCGAGAACTTGCTTAACTAATTTCAAAGTAGTTCCCTGTTCTTTTTGAGTTTTGGGTTTTTTTTTTTTTCGTTCATAAAATAAAGTAGAACTCAACAGTATGCAGGAACCTCCTCAATATTACAGTGTTTTGAATTGCACGACCCCTTCGTACCACTGCTAAAGTAATTTCAAGTTACATCCTTTGGCAATTTTATTTGTCTTGAATTTACTGAAGATTAGAATTTAACGCCTTACTATTTGTTATGTCCCAGATGAAGTTTGAGTCATAATTAAGGAAATATTTGAGATCCTGAAAGACTTTCATTTTTCATAATGAAAGTACAAGCCAGACCTTCTGACACAGGAACATACTGAGAGAATAATCGAATGGCTGTACAGCAAATGCTTCGATATAAATGCGGCCCTTAGTGTTAAGAATATGGTACTTTCCTGTGGATATGTACATATATAATGAACAAAAAGTGGGTATACATACACACATTTATATAAAAGTACATATATACATATATACGAGTGGATATATATACATATTTATTTTTGTTAATTATTTAAAAATATTTATGGAAAGCTTCAAAAAAATATGAAATTACAAAATAAGCCTATACAGCAATCACTCAACTTTAAAAATATTAACATTTTTACCAATTTATTTTATCTATTCCATACTCCCCACCCCTCAACTAATTTTTTGAGAAGGTTGGATTATCTTAAAGCAAATGCTAGATATCATGTAACTTGTAATTATTATTTTAATATATGTATTACTACATTAAAAATCTTTAAAAAAGACAGTTGCACTTTCAAGACTGTACATCCTTTGTGTACATAATTCTATAAATAGCATTGTAGAAATCACATGGCACTCTGGCAAATTTTTAAAAACTGGCTCTCTGAAAACAAACAAACACAAAAATAAAAAGCCGTGGTTTGCTGTCTTTACTGATTTCTGTGGTGTAAATACTCCCAACTTGGTGAATTTCAAGTCCCTAACTTGATGTCACTGATTATGTATTTGAGAAGAGATGCTAACAGCCACTCTCCTGAGCCAGGACAAGCCAGCACATGACTGTATAAATCTATCTGTTTATATGCTTGAACATATAAATGTATATTTCCCCCTGCATCTCAAATAAGAAGTCCTGGGTCATTCTGAATGTGGACTGGCTGTCTTATCTCTGTAAATAATTTATGCCAGCAAGTTATCACAGTGTTCCTGTCAAGTGCCTCCATGGGAGTTGTGCACTATGCTAGGAGTAATGATTTCTTAATCAAATTAAATAATATCATACTTCCCTCTCTATCATGGCACCATGTACCAGTGGACACTCCATAAAAATGTGTTTAATGAACAAATGAAATATTGCAAACTCTAAATGGAGTCATAATTATGCATAAATACAGATCCTCTTTCACACATAATTGAGGGCAGGGAATTGGGTATTTTCTTTAAAAATAACATTCTTCAGCTATCTAGGTGATTTATATTCAAAACCTAAAATGCCTGGAGCGGAGCTGTTCTGGTTTTAGGGATGTGAGTCATCTAAAAACCAAGAAATGAAGATCTGGGGGATACAATGTTAAATAATGCATGAGTGATATAATTTTATTGTGTATCTCATTAGTAAAATGCTGCAGGAAATGGCTAAAGTTAAAAAAAAAAAAAAGAAACCTTCCTTTCTGAAATCCCATTTTTCAGCATCATCACATTTAGAGTCAATTTTCAGCCAACCTGATGGAAAATCATATGAAGTTATCATGCAGGACAGACAGTTGCTATTCTGTGGATCAAAAGAAAAACTGTGAATCTAATTTCTGATTCAAGCTTCAGTCTTTCTCCCTCTTCATTTCCCTTCTTTTTAGTCTTCCGCAACAAACAATTTCAAATCCCTTCCACCTAATCAAATGTAAATTACCTCTTGGGTTCAAAGTTATTAGAGCAGTTTTATTAGCTCTTGCACTGTACAGCATTCTGGTGAGAAATCAGGTTATATAAATAATCATCTTTTTCCTTATCTCTGGGCTTCAATCTATAATTAATGGTCTAAATCACCTTATCGTACAGACAGCCCTTTCTTCATAAACAAATACATAATCTGGTACAGATGTGGCCGAGTGTCCTAAGAGGCCAATATATCAATTTCGCTGCATTTTAAAGCCTGCAATTTCATCTAACGCTTGGCATCGTAACCATGGTATCTGCAGTTAGATGCTGGATCCAGAAGTATCAAATGGAAGGATTATTCCTTGGATCTGTTGTACATAGTCAGGAAGTCTGAAGGGGACGCTTTAAGAGGAATCAAGGAGACTGTGTGTATTAAAGATTTTTATTTTTTTTTAGATGTACTTAATTTAGGGATTGAAAGCTCTTACCAGAAAGATAGTTACAAGCAAGTTAGTATGTGTTGTATATTATCCATGGTTTCTATAGTTTCTTTTCAAAGAAAAGTGCATTGACTGGATTTTCCTGTGTCTCTTTTATCAAGAAAGAGATTCCGTGAGTTATAACTGAGCTGTATCTTGCCAGTTTACAAATCTTGACACACATATGCACACACTGGCGTAACCATATAGATGTAAAATTTAAAATGTATTAACCCTTCCCAGATACCAACACATTTGAAAATCATCCCAATATGATATTTGGACTCTGTGGTGGATATTTTCTTATTTTTACCTCATTTTAATTTTTGCTCCTCAGCATCTATTTCCTTATGCTAGTAATTTTCCTGTTTACCTTTAGGGAATGCTTTCTAGCAATTTTATATGGTTTTGGTGGGGAAATTAATTTAGGTGGTACCGACAGCCAATAGAAATCAGAGGGGTCCCAGCTAGCCTCTTCAGCTAAATCTCTCGTATCAACTGCCCTATCTTCCTTGAAACTAAACTTTGGGGATGGGCATAATATGATCTAATCTTCAGCAATAGAACTTTTTTGTCTCAGTAATTATGAATCTTATCTCTTACAAGAGATTAAGACAGACTTTTTGTTTTGGTGGTGGTGATGTTCATTCATTGTTTCCTGTCTCAGTTTTCTCAACAAGACTGGAGGCTTAATTTTTACAATAATCAAAAGGTCCATCAATGGACTTAACTAAACTAGATGCAATCTACTCGGGAGGGAAGTTTTATTACTTCTTTAGGAAGCTGAAAAGCACCTTGTGATTTAAAATAATTCCTATCATTTTTTTTTTCTTTTCATTCTGTATGTTGTTGTTGTTAGGTGCCAGTCAAGTCGGTTCCGACTCATAGCGACCCCATGTACAACAGAATGAAACACCCTGCACCATCCTCACAATCATTGCTATGTGTAAGCCCATCGTTGTAGCCAGTGAGTCAGTCTATCTCATCGAGGGCCTTCTTCTCTTTCACTGACCCTGTCCTAAGCATGAATGTCCTTCCCCAGGGACTGGACCCTCCTGATAACATGTCCAAAGTACATGAGACGAAGTCTCTCCATCCTCTCTTCTAAGGAGCATTCTGGCTATGCTTCTTCCAAGTCAGGCTTGTTCATTCTCCTGGCACTCCATGTGTATTCAATATTCTTCGCCAGCACCACAATCCAAAGGCATCGATTCTTCTTCAGTCTTCCTAACTCATCGTCCAGCTTTTGCACGCACATATGGTGATTGAAGATACCGTGGCTTGAGTCAGACACACTTTAGTCTTCAAAGTGATATCTTTGATTTTCAACATTTTAAAGAGGCCTTTTGCAGCAGATTTGCCCAGTGCAATGTGTCCTTTGATTTCTGGACCGTTGCTTTCACGGACATTGATTGTGGAGCTAAGCATAAGGGATGCTTATTATAATAGAAGAGAAAAGATGCCTATTTATATCTTGGATCACAGGTCTATGACACTACCATATGGAGATAATATCTCTCTAGGGGCATTTATGAAGTAAGACTTTCAGGAATTATTCCAAGATGCTCTGGAACTATATAGGATCAGAGGCTGGGACTGTGATAAAACAAGTGGCTAAACCACACACTCTAGGTGCCATATTCTCTGAAGCCTCTAATTATATGAGTCATAAGTTTCTAATAAAGAAGAGCACATATTCTTTAGAAGTGTTCTTATAATGCAACAGAGAGAAAACCTTTGTTTTTGTTTGGTTTGATTTTGTGAAAAATGGCCGAAAGTTTTACATTCTCCACTATTCTTGGTTAGGACCAAGGACAAGGAATATTCTTGTTTCATCTTGGATAAGTCACTTGACCTGGATCTTAGTTTCTTTACCTGTAGTAAAATTCAGACTAATTATCCACATAACAATGTGGTTGGTCCATGAGTTAACACGCTTTGCATTTTCTAGTTAAAATGAAATATGTAGTATAATTAAACAATAACACAATGATGATTAATCATTTTTCACAATTCAATTGTGCAATGTATATGATTAATAATTATAACTTAAAGGGTATAATAAGCAAGCAGAATAATTATGTATAATGGAATATGAGGTATAGGTTAAAAGGTATATATTAAAACTACTTATAAGCATCCTGGAAAAATTATTAAAAATGGTATTACTGAATATTCCTTTAATGTAATTAGTCTCAGGGTTTAAAGGTAAAAGGTAGACATTTCCGTCCCCTTGTGGAAGGCAAGGAAGCTTTCTCTTCTTTTCTCTATCTTCTTTCTCCAGCTGAGGATATATTTTTAAGTGTTCTTCATTTTTTATTCAAGCCTTCTAAAAAGGGAACAGGAAGAGACCTGAGATTTTTGGAAGGGTAGACAGGGTCAACTCTCCTGGTATTTCATGCTAGTCCTTACATGAACAAACCATTTAAATATGGGCAATTTCCATCATACCAATACTCAACCTTTAATTGCCTGATTTTGGATGATCTTATCCACACAATGTCAAGGGAAGGTGAGAATTTCTATTTTAAATTTATTTTAGCGAATGGGATGTGGTTAATGAAAGAATGTGATCCAGCATTCTTATGGTTTTTGCAGCTGGATACCGAAAGAAGAAAATTATTAACTTTTTTCCTGTCATTATATGTAGGTGAAAGGGTATTTGATCGTTCATTCCTTTATTTATTCATTCAGCAAATACATACTTCATCTAAATGTCCTGGTGATGAAACCTACAAATACAGAAAGCTCCACCTAGCGATCTAGTGCCTTTTCAGGTGGGAAAATATATTCCCAAAGAGAACCTGTGCTATAAATGGTGGACAAGTTTTCAGCACATATTAATGGAAAAAAAATTATTTTTTTTTTAATACACTGATCCTAGTTTGCTAAATTAAAGTCTACCTGGGATTCCGCCCCCCCCCCCCCTTTTTGGCTTATTCTAGGAAATTAACCGACATTTATTACATTTTTTCCATAGGAAAGGGTATTTCAGGTTGTAGGCAACTGCCTCAGAGTCTGATTTTGTAACACAACTTAGTTGTAAGTTAGTTCTAAGAAATAACCCCCAAGATCATCAAGTTATGGCAAGGATGACAAGGATGATGTAAGTAGCATTTCTCTGCTTTGACATCCTAGGATCCATAATACTTAAATTGGGAGCAGCATTTGATTAAAATCACTGAACAAATCAGAAAAAAAGAATTTGAAATGCAAGCATCATTTGCTGTGTATTCAGGGAATCATTCCTCAATCTCTTGCTTGTAAATAACTCCCAGCAACATCAGCAGGAATTAAGCATGCCTCTGGAGAAGTATGTAGGCAATCTGATGTGACAGGACCATAGCAGTGTCTTGCTACTATCAGTCATACTGAAGCACAGTGTCAGGCAGTGCAGCAGAGCTGAGAATGCTGGGTAAGAACTGCAGATGATGCACCTTTCAAGAGCTATTAGTATGGCTCCTTGGAGGGATGGTCATGTGTAGCAGGAAGGGGAGGAAGGGAAAAAGGAAACAAGAAAAGGAGATGAAATAAAAGCCGATGCAGGAAAAGCAGACTCAATTGCACATCAAGAGACAGTTCTACTGGGCTGCCAAGAATGTATTGATCTCCCATCTATTTCTGTCCACTTTGCCAGCAGGATGGTTTTTGAATAAAAGTAGAATAGTATAGGAAAGCATTGTCTTCATTTGACAGCAGCTAGTATAGTCTTCATTTGGAGCCCTCATGGCACAGTGGTTAAGAGCCTGGCTGCTCAACAAAAGGCTGGCAGTTTGAATCCACCAGCTGCTCCTTGGAAACCCTATGGGGCAGTTCTACTCTGTCTTATAGGGTTGCCATGAGTCGGAATTGATTCAATTGCAATTTTTGGTTTTGTTTTGTTTTTAGTGTGGTCTTCAACTAAGGAATACAAAATTGATACAGGACTTCACTAAGCTTACAGTTTAGCTGAGGGTGGGGTAGTTCTACAGATGAAAAACAACACAACATGTGGATGAGAATTGCCAAATTAGTACTATAAACCTTACCTGCAATAGAAGCTCAGGACAAATTGCCATCTAAGCAAGCTTCACTCTGCAAACATTACTTCCCTTGGGGGAAGGCTATTATTTAGACTGCAAAAAAGAAGAGGGCATTCCAACAGGAATGTGACACTGAATAAAGACCTGGCAGTATATGTGTGTAGAGTCAAGGACATTATGAGCTGGTATACAAGAGGGATTCCTCTGGACAAGAAACTAGCATTCTTTGTGGTGAACTAGACTGAGTAAATTTTAGCCTCCCAAATTTGCCTTCTCTTCCTGGTCATAACAGCTTATCCTTTCCAACTACAAAGATAGGCTAGTGAGTGACTAGAGGCCCTGGGTGGTGCAAATGGCTTAACTGCCTGACTGCTAACTAAAAGCTTGGAGGTTGGAGTCCACCCAGTGTTGCCTTGGAGGAAAGGCCTGGCAATCTACTTCTGAAAAATCAGCCACTGAAAACCGTATGGAGCACAGTTGGAATTGACTTGATGGCAACTGTTTCATGTTATTCGTTTGCTTTTTAACGAGTGCATAGGTTTCAGTTTGTCCATTCATTTATTCACTAAATTTGAAATGTGTGATGATCAGTTTTATGTGTCATCTTGGCTAAGATATAATCCCTATCAAACTAATCTATGTATTGATGTGAAGGTATTTTGTAGATATAATTAATCAGTCTTCTTTATGTAAAGACGATTATCCTACATAATCTGGGAGGGTACGATTTAATTCGTTGAAAGGCATTAAGCGCAGGATTTAGTACTAAGTCCGTTTATGATGCCATAGCAATATGCCATAAATGAAATAATATATGGCTTAATAAAGGCAGTGTTGGATAGAATGAAAAAGAATGGTATGTAAGAAAGTGACATTAGAAAAGAAAAAAAACACATTTGGAGGAAAATTACCATGAGGATATAAGAAAAGGGGAGAAATGATACCACCAAGATCACAACATATTTACCTGTGAGACCAAATGCACACACAGATACTCACCTCTTTATGAATCTTAACAGAGTGATAACCAGCCATAACTCAAATATTCTAATATACTTGCAACAAAATCATAAACATATTAAGTCATTGGGCAAGGAGTTTAGATTGCTTTATTTAAATCTATGTTTTCTATATTTTGTTTCTTCTACATTCTTTTCTTTATAAGTGATTTATTTCCCAGTGTGCTACAGTGATTAAAACACTAATTATTTCATGTATGTCCCAGGTACCAGGTATCACGGTCTGCTTTTATTGCAAATACAAGTAGACTTTCTAAGGATTGAGAGTCAAGCTCCCTTTTGCTGTTGTTGTTCTTAGGTGCCATCGAGTCACTTCCAGCTCATCGCAACCTCATGTAGAACAGGAGGAAACACTGCCCGGCTCTGTGCCATCCTCACAGTCATTGCTCTTTTTGAGCCCATCGTTGCAGCCACTGTGTCAGTCCGTCTTGTCTAGGCTCTTCCTCTTTTTCTTTCCATTTATCATAAAGTTGCTTATTGGTCCAGTTGTGGGGATTTTTGTTTTCTTTATGTTGAGGTGTAATCCATAGCTCCCTTTTACTCTCAGCTTTAGACAAATCAGGACTGTTAGATGCCTGAGGCGCCATCTCCTATACATGACTTCAAGGTTTTGTCCCTGAAACTATCAGTAATTTGATATGATATCCTGGAAAATGTAGCATTTCTACTACATGGTTCTTTAGTAGTGTGTAAAAGGAAGGAGAACAGCATAAATCCCAACGCGTGTTTTTGCAGAGGTTTCAGAATACTTCTCCCTTATGGTAGGGCTATGTGGTACTATAGCCACCAGTAGACGTTATGTGTTTGGTGCCAAGCATCTATTTGATAACCCTTAAAAAATCGTAATTAACTCCAACAGTAACTAAAAAAAAAAAAGAAAGGAAGAAAGAAAAAAAAATCAAAAGGCTTAAAATTCAACAGGAGGACTTGGAATTAGATATTGGAAAAAATATTAAAATTGAAAAATATTAGCCAATGCTACTGAGAAAATAAGAGCACTGAAGAAAATCTTATAAAACTTATTTTTCTGAACTGATTTTAATAAAATCTAGTTCAGAGACAGAGTATGGAACTACAACTCTCTGAAGTATTTGGCTAAATATTTACATGGTGTTTCATACTTGGAGTCAGACACACTAGTGTCTGTTCCAACACATATTAGTGGTGTGACACTGACAAATTACTCAGACTTTTAAACCTTCATTTTCTTGTCTCTTAAATAGGGATGATTGACGCCTCTCTTAGGGTTCTTGTGAGGAATAAAGGAACTACTATGTTGACTGCCATGCTGAATGCTGCTGCAGCTATTCGCCTTTCCTCTCCTCCTGGTTATTGTCACTGATTGGCTCCATTATGCTAGTTAAACGGGCACTCTTCATTTAGTAAACAGATATCATGAACTAGTATTCAGAAGAAAGAAATATGGCTGAGGTTTTTAGTTCAGTATATTAAATTTAAGGAAACCCTGGTGGTGGAATGGTTAAGAGATAAAAGTGCTACGCAAAACATTGGCAGTTCAAATCCACCAGGTGATCCTTGGAAACCCTATGGGGCAGTTCTACACTGTGCTATAGGATCACTATGAGTCTGAATTGACTCGATGGCAATGGGTTTATTAAACTTAAAATATAGGCATGCTACTCCTGGAAAATGTGTGCAGTTCACACTTTTAAAGCAGTTCTTACATCTCTGCAAAAGGATATGCCAGCAGCAGGCAAATGAAGTCCAGTGCGGGTGGCACAGGTAAAAAGATGGAGTAGTGCCTAATAAGCTGAGAATTCTTACAAAAATTAGCCTTAAGGCCCTGGTGGCCCTGGAAAGCTGCCACCCTAAGTGGATTATTGTACGTACTTGACCAATCTAGCTATGACTTCCTGAGGCCCTCAAGCTTGGTTTAACGGCAAAATTTCAGGCCAACCTGAGCAAGAGCTATATTTTAGACCACTGGCAACCTCAGGCAGCTGAAGTTATTCTGAGGGAGCTGCAACTAAATGAGAGAATGCCCTCATTAGAGTTTCCGAACAGCTCTCACCAAGGCCCTACATCAAAATGAACAAACTCTGTGGATTTTAAAACGAGAGCATAATTTACCGAAAAGCACTGTGTAAAAGCTGTAGCCAGTAAAAAGGAAAGAAAAAAACATTTCTTTTAGCCTCGATAAGGTTATATCCATCAGTGCATATTATAAGGAGAGAGAGCATTTAGCAATACCCATCCTGTAGATGACACAGAGTATCTAAAATCCTTTCTCTGAAAATCCCTTTGTTTTAATAATCTGGTGAGCAAAATATATAACTTTATTTGTTATCAACATTAACAAAGCATTTTGCAATATACCAAACTGTATAGTAATGTTGAATTATAACAATGAATAATAAAATATACCAGTGTACAAATTAATACTCCATGTGATAATAACAAAGGAATGGACATGTCAATGGAACAAAACTGAAATTTGGGATATGATGATAAGTACTATACTTTGTATCAGACTTCATTTCTTATGTTAGATTTGGCATTTTAAATTAGTGAAAAAATTAGATTACTTAATAAATGGTATTGGAAAACTGATTCGTTAAAAAATAAATTAGATAATTTTCTTATGACATATCAAAATCAATTCCACATGAAAAAAAGTTATTGTTAATTCTTAATGGTACCATAAAAACAGAAAATAATAAGAGTATATATTTAAGTGATCTTAGTTGTGAAAATCCTTTCAAAATGTAGGCGTAATAATTTGAGATATTATTTTATCTCCTTCTCTATACTTTATCCCTTTTCCATCAAATGAACTGTTCTTTATTATTTCTGGAAAGGTCTGTGACAAGTCAGAACATAGAAGGAATCTGTATTATCCACAGCTTTTTCCTCCAAAAGCCAAAGCCATAGAGAGAACATAGACAATTTATGGAGGTGGGGAAAGGCAAGACAGGCCCAACTTACCTCATTGCTTTTGCCTTGGTTCTAAATACAACCCGCATTAAATAGAGTATCACTCTGGAGAGCTGGGAAAATGACTAAGGAGTAGAGTTTTCGGGCAACTTAGGCAACTGAAACAAAGGCAGACATCACAAAAGTATGCCATATTTCCTTGCCTGAAGATGGAGAAAAAATTTCCAGTTCACTAAATATTTTCTTAATTACTGAATAGTATCTTATCATAATGTATACTATGTTTTATTTAGTTATGTATTTTGAAAAATCAATCGATTTCCAGTTTTTATTATAATGTATACTACTTCAAGAAATACTATATATATGCATACATGCACGCACACGCACACGTGCACACACACGCACACATATATATACATATATTGTTGTTAGGTAAAATTGAGTTGATTTTGGACTCATAGTGACCCCTTGTGATGGAGTAGAACTGCCCCATAGAGTTTTCTAGACTGTAATCTTTATGGGAGCAGATCTCTAGGTCTTTCTTCCTTGAGGCTGCTGGGTGAGTTCAACCTGCCAGCCTTTCAGTAGCATCTGAGTGCTTAACCATTGTGCCACCAGGGATGTGTATATCCTCTCCTCAAAACCCAGCCTCAATTATTTACTTAGAATAAATTCTTATATTTGAGAACCCAGAGTAAAAAGATATACACATTGTTAAAACTCTTGATGCATGTGGGCATATTGCTTTCTGAAAAAGTTTTGCCAATTTAAAATCCAACACAAAGTGTGTCGGGTGGTTACCTTACTATACTTCTATCATTGTCTTTTTTTCTCCAGTTTTTGCTTATTTAATGGGCTGGCGAATATGTCGTTATTCTAATTTGTGTTCTTACTACCAGAGAGGATGCACCTATTTTTTTAAGTTTATTCTTAATTTGCGATGACTTCCCTTTTTAAAGACATGTTTATCTTTTTGTAATGTATTTAAACATTTTTAATGCTTTGTAAGAGCTTTACGTACATCAGAGATACAACTTGTCTATCAAATTTGTTGCAAAAGTGTTACCAGCTTTTCTTTTACTCTTTGGTTTTAAGTATAACTTAAATAATAGGTAATAGTTTTAATTTTTAACATAATACATTCTGTTTTTCTTTCTCCCCATTTCTTTTTATATTAATAGAGTTTTTACACCATTTCTGTACAGAATTAACCTTAGAAATCACATATATTTTGTTTTATTTCTGTTTTTCTTACTAACTCTGACCAATCTGGGATACATGTTGTTAAGTTCTCCTCATTCATTTGTTCAATATTTCTCTGTTGACAAATATTGTGTTCTAGTCTGTGTTCTGGCCCATGTTTTTAAATGTTTTACTCCTTTAAGTGTGTCACCAAGAAGCAAAGAAGAAATTATAATATAATATAATATAAATATTACGATGGTTGTAAATATGGTGTGCTGTGGGAATCAGAATGTCTTGGGAGGTAGAGGGAGCCACTTCTAGAATTCCAAGTAGTAACCTTGAAGTTGAAATATAAGTTGTATAGGATTTATCCTAGTAAAAACAACAGCAAAGAGATTCCATGGAGAGGAAAAATCCGTAGGAAGCTTAACTCCTGCATGACAGAGAGAAGCCTGTAGTGTGTTGAGAGAGCATAGCCAGTTCTGCAGGTAGAACTAGGTCAGTGTAACTGGTGCAAAGAATATGAGAAACAGAGTCTCAGGATAAGAGCCAGGAAAGGCAATCAACAGCCGGGTCATGAAGGGATTCATAAGAGATAGTAAAGAGATTGGATTCTTTTACTAAGGGCAAAAAGTCACTGAAGGGTGTTGAAGCAGGGAAAGGGTATGATGGAACATTGCATCAGCTTGAGTCCATGAACATGTGTGAAGCTAGGCCAGAATATCACACCACCTGCAACTGTGAACACCCATATTGGATTGCTCTGTGAGTGAGAAATAAACACTTGTTTTTTTTTCTGGTAAGCCAGTGGAACTTGAACATTTTTATTATACCAGCAAGCGGTGTGCTGCCCACATATAAGTGAATAAAGAGTATTCTGACTGTTGAAATACAATAATTAATTCAGTATTGGAAATTTAATGACTGACCTCCAAATAAAAAACCCATGCACTGTCCTACTGTGGTTATAATAAATAAGATGGTGTCAGCCTTCTACAGATCTGATATCCCCTTTTGGAATTTTGTTAAGTATGTATACATGTATATATTTATATATACAAATATATATAGGTGTGTATATACACACATGTATAAATATTCATATGTATACATACATGAGCCCTGGTGGTGCAGTGGTTAAGTGCCTGGCTGTTAACCAAAAGGTGAGTGGTTCAAACCAACCAGTCGCTGAGTGGGAGAAAGATGTGGCAGTCTGCATCCATAAAGATTTACAGCCTTGGGAGCTTATGGGGCGGTTTTACCCTGTACTGTGGGGTCATTATGAGTCAGAATCAATTTGATGGCAGTATGTGTGTGTGTGTGTATGTACATGTATATATGCATATAATACATATCTATTAAAGCAGAGACAAAGAAAGGATTTTGACAATGATAGGTAGAAGGAAATATTTTGTTTAATGGAAGTTAAAATGTAAAATACATTAATAAAAAAGTCACTAGCTGGGACTTCATTTTGGGAGTTTTCTCTTTTCTTGGATTTTTTTTCCTGATGTTCATACCCAGTTTCATTCATGAATACGATAACTTTTAAAGGTTAAATAGTAAAATGGGCTAAAGTGGGCTTCTGGTGTTGTCAAACTGTACATATGTATATATGTCTATGTGATAGTTTTTGTATAAAATTGCATTTTGTTTACTTTGTGCACACCAAAAGAAAAAAAGAATTGAACATTATACAAGGTATTATAAAAATGCATGCTTATACGCAAATAATGGCTATTTTTAAATTAATGTTTTCTGTACTGATCATCAGTATTAGTTATTGAGAGTGTTGGTTTAGTTTGATGAAAGGGTGACACTTTGTAAAATCAAATATATTGTTGATCCATTTTCTTCTACCTCTCTCTAAGGCTTTACCAAGAACTTCAATAAACCATAAGAGACCCACTTCTAATATAATCTCCTATGAAATAGTGTAAACAAGTCCTCATGTATTAAAGGTTTGTAATCTAGATAACAATTATATAGAATTTTTAAGATGTAGCTGAGAACATAATTAGATAACTAAATAACCTCTTTTCTGTGGAGTGTGAATTTTCAGTTTTTCTGTTATACCATTTAATAAATACAATTATAAAAAGATTTAAGTATTACGAGACAATACCTGTTATTGCAATGCCTTTAATTACATGGGATGGTAATGTATTTCTTTCAATAGATTGCATTTGTTTCAGAAGGTGCTTATACTATGGGTTGAAGTGTTGGTTGAATATAGAGTTTCCCTTTTTAGTGTCTAATAATAAGCAGTGTAAACAGAGAAGCCAATTGAGGTTGGCAGGCTGGAAGAGTAGGGTTGGAGTTTATGCTAGTATCTGCAGCAGCAAATTGTACAGGCAAAAGCAATCAGCATAGATCAATTTAGCCTGTGGAGTTGAGTTCCTGGTAAAATACTACTCTATATTCCACCTCTATTTATATTTGCCCTATGGGTTATTATTTATTATTGAACATTATTACAAATTCTTAAGGGAAACAGAGTAATTCATTTGAAGTGATGCTATACTATTACGTGTGCAGCATTCTCAAATTTCTGCAATTACTCTTCTGACTTACAGGGTAAAAGCCTGTTATTCAAGAATTACTTATTGTGTTTCCAGCTTCACCCGATTTATGTCTATTTGTTAACATATTATTCTTATTTATAATCAACAGAAATATGTTTTTTAATTAAGTGAACTCTAAGAATCATTACTTCTGAATAATTTACATGTCCTTTGTAAAATGAACTAAGCAATGTTTAGCTTGATATAACGTATAAAAGCCGTGAAGTACTAAGTGCTGAGTGAGTTTTCATCTGAAGCAGAGTTCAGTAGTTATGACACACTAAGAGTCTACACTATATAGATCCTTGCAGGTTATATGGCTGTTACAAGAATGAAGCCCTGTTATTTGTATTGCAAGATGAATTGCATATGCATAATACATTATTACTGTTAATAAAGTGTCCAGTGTTACTTTTCAAAATATTTCTTTAAAATTAAAGAAACTACCAAATAAATAATCATGAGGAATGCATTGACTAGCCTGTGATGTACCTTACATTAAACTAGGAGCTAAAGTGTATACAAGTTCGTTAAAACCCAAAACCAAACTCATTGTCATCGAGTCGATTCTAGTAATGACCCTATAGGACGAAATGCCCCATTGGGTTTCCAAGGAGTGAGTGGTGGATACGAACTGCTGACTTTTTGGTTAGCAGACGAGTTCTTAACCACAGTGTAGTTAGGAGGAAAAAAAATTATGCATGAAACTAACAAGAAAAAAATCAAAATAATAAATCACATGGTAATTAATACAGCAGAAGTTCAAAGAAAGGGTGAAGTCAATGGAGTTTTCAGGGTAGTATTTCATTAAGCAGCTTATATTTGATTTGGGATGACAGGATGAGTAGGGTTTGGATATTTGAAGAAAATGGCAGAGATCGGCAGCAGAAGATGGCGTGGTGGGCTTCCTGGGCCACAGAGTGAGACAGCTGACTGCCTTTGGGCAGGAGACTTGCTGGCGGAGTGGGGTGCCTCCGGGCACTTGGCCTTGCTAGGTTTGCTAACCCACGGAGCTACAGCTGAGCACCTTCAGGCTGAGGCTTACTGTGGTGTGGGGTGCCTTTGGGTACTGATTGGCAGAGCTAAAAGAGTTTTGTAACAGTTGCCCAAGCAAAGCAGAGGCCAAGGGGGCCAGAAAGAGACATGCCCGTGACCGTGGCTGGGAGGAGACTGTCCTGATGGAATAACTGTATCCTGAGCGTTCCTGGACCTGAACTGTAACCTGTTACTTCCCTAATAAACCCCATTCTTAAAATACATTTTAACAGTCACTGGTGACCCCCCAGCCGTTTTAGTGCCAACTTGCTGAACCAAACAGACAAAAATCCCTGATTTTCCTTCTTGTTACAAGTTACTTAAAAAAACAATGTATCTATCTATCTGTCTGTCTGTCTATCTACACATACATATTCAGGATATGCTTGCCCCAACTATCTACTGGTGTTTAATAAAATATCCCCTAACTTAGTGACTTCAAACAATGGCCATTTTATTACTTCTCATGCTTTTGTGGATCAGGAATTCAGGCAGGACTCAGGTGGGTGATTTTCTCTCTGTAGCATTAACTAGTGTTGCCCAGTGGTTTTCAGCTAGCTTCTGGGCTGTTATGGAGGGACCAAGACAGCTTCATCCAGATTTTTAGAGCTTTGGTGGATGACCACCTTCTATATCTCTTTTCTCTGTGCAGTCTAAGGACTTCTCCACATGGATAAACAAAATTCTTTTCAAAAAAAAAAAAACTTTTTTATTGTGCTTTAAGTGAAATTTTACACTGAAGTTGGTTTCTCATACAAAAATTTATACCCACGGTGTTATGTGACCCTAGCTGCTCTCTCTATGATGTGACAGCACACTCCTCCTTTGCACTCGGATTGCCCATGTCCATTCAACCAGCTCCTGTGCCTTTCTGCCTTCTCATCTCACCTCCAAACAGGAGCTGCCCATTTAATTACATGTATCTACTTAAACTAAGAAGCACACTCTTCACCAGTGTCATTTTATGCCTTATAGTTCAGTCTTATTTTTGTCTGAAGAGTTGGCTTTGAGAATAGTTTTAGTTCTGGTGATAACAAAGTTTTTTTCATATGCCAGCTAAAGACTTCAGGAGACCAAGGCAGAGAATGCTAGTCCGCTTAAACACTAGGTCTAAGATTGATACAACCTTACTTTTACTCTATTCTACTGGTCAGAGCAGTCATAGGCCTACCCAGATACAAGTGGAAAAAACATAGTTCTCATTGCTGTTGTGTTTATTCCAACTCATAATGACCCTATAGGACCGAGTAGAACTTCTCCATAAGGTTTCCAAGGCTGTAATCTTTATGGAAGCAGACTGCCACATCTTTTTCCCACGGAGTAGCTGGTAAGCTAGAACAGCCAACATTTTGATTAGTAGCTAAGTGCTTAATCACTGTGCCACCAGGGCTTCTTAAAACATAGTTACCACCTCTTAATGCAAGAAATGTCAATGAAATTGGAACAACTTTAATCTTCTGCAGTTATGGATACTACCATGTTGAGCATCTGGATTTTGTCATTTTCCTTAATAGAACGTTAAGTTTTGTTCTGCCTGGCAATTAATTAAATTTCAAAGCGTGGTCATTCTTTTGTTTTTCCTCAGTGCTGCTGTGTCAAGTAAGGTATCTCCCCTCTGACTGGTCAGAACTTGAATACCTGCTTGTGCAATTCAAGCTCCTGGAATTTTTCATTTTGCATTTCCTTGTATGTGGTTTCTTCCCTGGTAATTTTTCTTTCCTTGGTCTCATGATGTCTTAGTCTGTATGTGTGCTATTCAGTATCCAGCCAAAGATTCAAAGGGATCCTTTGAAAATCATGGAGCTCCTTCACCACATAGGCCCCTTGTCTCCAGTACTCCACAACCCCAACTACAGAAGTAGCTCTGAACTTGTATGCCTGCCTGCTCAGCAGTCAGAGGGCTGAGCTCTGTTGGTGCTCCTCCTCTCTGAGCCAGCATTTGGGCAGAAAGCTGGGGAAATCAGGGGCCATCTCTCTCTTTTTCTTTTCACAAGGAGCATAGTTTTGTGTAGTCTGCTGTCCAACACCTGAAACTTTTTTTTTTTTCCTAGCAAGTTTTATAGTCATTTATGACTGGAAGACCATTCTGGCCAAACCTGAATTATTTATTTGAAACAAAGCAGATTATATTTCCTCCTTGCTTTCTAAATTTAAAATTCCAAATCTTTTAATACAAACTATATGGTATTATATGATCTGGTTCCTGCCTGCCTCTCATGCTCAATTCTTTCCATTCCCCTCCTTACTTATGGTGGTATGGTATAAGTCAGTAAGTAAGATAGGACGGGAGTGGGGAGGGGGGAAGTTGGAAAATATAGTTACCAAGGTAAGATTCTAGTGAGCCAATTTTTTAAAACCAGCTTTCCTAATTTAAGAAACATTTATTGGGTATTCCCGCTGTGTGCCAGGCACTCCTCTGGGTGTCTGGGATATATCAGTGAACCAAATAGACAAAAATCCCTGCTTTTGCTGAGCTTAGGATTTTCCGTAAGTCCATTTTTCGACACCTAATTAAAATGCATCATAAATGCTTGGCATCTTTTACCATTAATGTGCAAAATTTGATGGGTATTTATGCTTCACCCTTGCATCTACTTACTCATCCAATTTGCTTGTTCTCTCAAATGTTAAGAACAGAGAGCTTATAAATCATTACGGTGTTCACTACGGGACCACTTACAAAGGCACAGGGCTGCGCTATTTCAGAGAATTTAGGAGAATGTCATGAAAATGTTGACCCTTCTAGGGTGGCATTTTTGAAAGATAAGCTACTTGTAAACTCAGGCCATTCATAGGATTCAGTTTGCATGTTTAGGGAACTATGAGAAAATAACCACGTGCTTGGAATTCCATCTAAGCTACATCTGAAGGATAGGAGATAGCAGAAGGTGCAAAGGAGGATGTAAGTGTTGCCAAATCCATGCAAAATCTCAATCTAGGAATCTCCACAAGGTCACTGTTAGCTCTACAAAGACTTGGGAATATATACATATGGGGGGCGGGGGTAGGAAATCTCACTATGAACTGAAAGAATACCAATGGATCAGTAGCCAAGCTTACTTACACAGGGCAAAAAGAGGCTAAGAAAGCAGATAAGAATATATTATTTTGTATCATTATACAAAGTGTTTCCTTGGTGTACTCTTAGGGATTTGAAAAAAACAATGCACAGCATAGTACTTGTCACTACAACAAACAGGCTAGAGAGGGTGCAGTGAGAGGTGGCAACGGGAAGTCAAACCAAGGGAATCAGGGACTGCTTCATGAACCTAGATACACCTGGCAGAAACAAGCCCCTGAAAGTTCTATTGCTATACTAAGCTGCAGAGAGTTCTTGGAAGCCGTTGCTAGTGTGGAGAACAAAGCTTCTGGGTCTTGCCATCAGACAACCACATTGTTATTGCCACCAGGATCCATTGCCATCAGAAGCCATTGGCTCTGAGGCTCGTTTCACAGGGACCATAACTAACATTAGGAAATATGTGCAACATAATATCAAGTGAAAACAGAAGATGCACAACTTTATATATACTATATGTATATACATACATGTATTTTGTTGGTTTGTTTTTTATATATACATATAAAGAAAACAGAAAGGATACATAATGCACAATTTCTTCAATAAGCATGATTTAATTTTATGATCAGAAGAATGATCTTTGTTTTGTTCTGTTCATTCAGTTTAATTAGCATCAAAATTTATGTAATAAACACTATATTTCTGATTTAAGTCCATATTAATGTCCATTGAAAATGGTTTTACAGTTTAGAGACTTGCTTGCTCTGTGCATAAAGTGGATTAATAAAATATTATTGTAGGAGACATTACAGAACGTATTATATAGCCTGGTGAGTAGCACTTTACACGTTCTATATTCTTTTATAACTGATCAAAAGGGGCAATAGAGGAAAAAGGTATTTTAAGAATATTTTAAAATATCTGTTACACCAATGTGAGTTACAGTTATGTGGGTCCAGCCTTCATGGAAGCAAAAAGAAATTTATAGGGCTCATCCTATTTTCCTAAGTAACATCAGGGAGGAGACTGAGTCTGAAGCTATCCTGTAGACAAAGACACCCTCACTGGAGTTTCCGAGGCTTGAGAGGAGGAAATACCTTTAAAGTAGGTAGTGATGACTGTCCACAAGGAGCGTACTGTTGAATGCCTTCCTAGGTAGGATTCTGTCAGAGACAGGCAGCGAAGGGAGAATCTTTAATGTCAAAGCCAAAATCGGTGAACAATGAGTTGATAGAAAACTTTTCTTGATGATTCTTCCATCCTTTTCTTTAAAGACGTTACTGACCTTTTTTTCTTCTTCTCCTTGTACAGAGCTCTCCTGCAGTCTCTTGCTAATGTCCTGTTACTGTTCTAATAAAGGGTTCCCTCCTCACAGCTTACATCCTAGGTGAAAGGTGATTTATGTGTTTGCTGTCCTCCAAGACGTTTAGCCCCAATTTATAACAAGAAAGGCGGTGTATAGACAGGGTCAGGAACGGAAACCAGGTGAAAGGAAAGTTGACTGGGTTACCAGGGACCTGTCCTTTTACAGAACACAAGGGCACTGGGTGTTCAGAGGTGTCAGGATGTCCGCAAGCAGGAGTTTATTCTTGTTATAGATTGTTGGGACAGTTTTGAGCCTTTAACTTTGTCCACATCAGGCAGAAGATCTGCCAACTGGTCAGTTTTTAATTGAACAGTCACAATGAAGAAATAACTAAATTTGAATAATAAAAAAGTTAGCAATCAAAACCAACTTCCATAGGTAATAAAACCATTAACACTCAGATCAAATTAACTAATTAAAAATATATAAATGATGAAATAAATAAAAATAAATAATATCCTTGCTTTTGACAGGTTATTCATGCATGCAAATAAGCTAAGAGAATATGATCATTTGAATTAACATAACAGTCAATACGATGGCAGATATTGTGGCCCAATGTCTACCATACATACTCATTAATTTATGGAATCTAAAACATTTGCTGAGCTTTCACATGTCAACTCTTATGCATCTGCTTTACCATGCAACTTGCCAGGAGCTCGTTTTCCTGAAGCACTTAGTGTATGAGATGCCTTACAGGACTACACATAAATCAGCAAGGGCTGAGACCTTCTTGTCTTCATCAGAAAAAAAAAAAAAAAGTTTATTCAGTGAGACAGCTTGTGAAAAGTCTATGCCCATTATTTGTATTTATGATACAGCATGAACACAAAGATCTGAGGGCTTCCGTCAACAAACTGACAAATGCTAAAGAAATGGAAACAGCAACTTTGACAGATAAAGTGAGAGTGTATTTTCAATATTCAGAAAGTATACTAGTGTCATTATTTGAGAAGTGAGAAAGAAGCACAACTCAAGTAGGAAGCCAGATATTTAACTCTTTTGTCTAAGGAATTGAGAAAGGTTTGTTTTGATAATTTTATTTGATTGTACTTGACTTATCCTTATTTTCAGCAAAGGAAACCTCATTTGCCATCCTGCTAGAATTACTTATTACTAAATTTAATTTTAATTTGTTGTCTAGCTCCATTTTAACTCTGTATTTCAAGACAAAGTCTCTACATTCTAAATCCAAATACTGTTTTTGCCATGACTGTTATTGAACATTGAAAGCTTGATCCAGCTCTCTAATCCAGTCAATGCCAATCTCATGTTACTAGAACCTTTAAAGTCTTTACATTCATGTCATGTCTTGGACATTAGTATCAGATACAATGGAATAAGTTTAAAATAAAACAAATGATGCTTACATGCAATTTTTTTTTGGCAAGATTCTTAGTTTTTTTAATAAAACCTAGAACCTATTGCTTATGTCTTGGCTTTAAGAGAAAACTTGACTTTGTTTGCTATCATATTGCTGATGCTTAAGCTATAATCAAGGTGTTTCTTTACTTTCTTATAGCTGCTTTCTTTAAAAAAATTAAATCTGAAATTGTATAAGGGACCTCCTTCCTAAGGGCATCTAAATCTTATCATATTCTGCTATTTCTTGTTATTGTCAGAAAATACATTTTCAAGGGTATCTCCAAAGTTAAATTCACGTAGAAGGCTTTTTACTTCATACAGCCATGGTAAGCTTTTGGGTGCTCTGTGTACAATTGAAAGGTGAAACAAAATCACGCACTAAATATTTTGAAAAATTGAGCCTTAATTGAGCGATGAAACAACTAACACACATTGAGCTCTTATTATGGACAAAATACTCTTCTAAATATTTTACATATATCATTATTTCAAATTGACTCATGATGAAGATGACGTAAGAGTAGTTAAGGGAATTGCTCCAGGTCATCCAGAAATTAGGTATTAGAGCCACAAATTGAGGACTGGTCTGCTTGCAGACCTAGAAATCTTAATGACTATGCTGTACAATTTTCAAATACTACTTTATACTGACTTTCCCATTCATATGGAGCACAAAAGCTAGATAAACGAAAGCCTAAAAAAATTCAAGACACAGTTCATATGAAATTCAGAAGAACTTCAACTGCATGTAACCTTGTATCATTCTGTTCTACTCAGCCATTTGATCAAAGTTCTGAAAAAAGTTTGAGTTGAATTTTTTCCAAATAAATATGTAGCTGACTACTAGTTTATCAGTAACAGTTTGTAGCTTCTTTGTAGCAGCTATGTGTGAAGAAATAGGTTTCCTAGTTAAATTAAAAGAGCTTTAGTTTATAGATATTTCTAAAATTGTCTGAGATAGTAAATCATTTATTTATCATCACTGATGTCTTTACATTTTAAAGGTTAAATATTTCTTACTGTTTGGGGTCACACACCAAATATTGAAGTATATTGGGAAAAACAAAAACAATGTATAAGGAGTTCCCTACGTAATATTCTAAATGGATACAAGAGGGTACTCTGTACAATAACATAAAAAAAGGATAGAAAACAATATAAATGCTATTTATTGTTCTTCCATATATTTCAGTCAGGAGAATAATAACGGACATCCCCATTTCCCTATAGAAAGTCTCAGATTTTCATCTGATGACCTTGAAACTATTAAAAATAAAAGGGTAAAGACACATACAATTTTCTACTGGCGTAACGGTGTGTCTCTCTCATTGTCTTTGTTAAAAGATGGTTTAGTTGACTATCCCTTTAAAAATTGGGTGAAATGATATAGTGTTACTGTGGAAAGTGAAGAAACTAAATCGCAGAAAAAATATCAAACTGATGAATATGCTAATATTCTTATGCTCATCTTTATTCATTGTCTTACATTTGTTATCAAATTCTGTCTTAGTTATCTAGTGCTGCTATAAAAAAGAAATACCACAAGTGGATGGCTTTAACAAATACAAATTTATTTTCTCATAGTTATGGAGAATAGAAGTCTGAATTCAGAGAGTAGGCTCTAGGGGAATGCTTTCTTTTTCTGTCTGCTCTGGAGGAAGGACCTTGTCTCTTCAGGTTCTACCTCCTAGTTCCCTGGAGATCTCCATGTGTCTTGACACCCATGTTACCCCGTCTCTCTCTCACTGCTCACTTTTTAAATCTCTTTTATATCTCGAAAGAGATTCACTCAAGGTATACCCTAATCCTGCCTCATTTACCTAACAATGACAACCTATTCTCAAATGGGATTATAAAAACAGGCATTGAGGTTAGAATTTACAGCACATATTTTGCGGGACATAATTCAATCCACAACAGCTGCTAACTAAAAGGTTGGCAGTTTGACCCATCAGCTGTTCCACAGGAGCAAGATGCAGCAGTTGGCCTCTGTAAACATTGTTATTATTGTTGTTATTAGATGCCACTGAGTTGGTTCTGACTTATAGTGACCCCGTACACAACAGAAGCAGAGACTGCCTAGTCCTGTGCCATCCTCACAATCATTGCTATGTTTGAGCCCACTGTTGCAGCCACTTTTTCAATCTACCTTTTTGAAATTCTTCCTTTTTTTCACTGACCCTCTACTTTACCAAGCTTGATGTCCTTCTCCAGGGACTGGTGCCCCCTTTCAACATGTCCAAAGTACATGAGATGAAGTCTAGACATCCTGGCTTCCGAGGAGAACTCCTGGCTGTGCTTCTTCCAAGACAGGTTTGATCATTCTTCTGGCAGTCCCTGGTATATTCAATATTCTTTGCCAACATCATAACTCAGAAACACTTGATGCCAGATGCTATGCCACCAGTATTTCAAATACCAGCAGATTACCCATACTGGACAGATTTCAGCAGAACTTTCAGACTAAGGCAGGCTAACAAGAAGGAACTGGCAGTCCATTTCTGAAAAAAACTGGCCAATGAAAACATTATGAATAGCAGTGGAACATTGTCTGATAATAATGCTAGAAGCTGAGCACCTCAAGTTGAAGGCACTCAAAATACGACAGGGGAAAGGCTGCCTCCTCAAAGTAGAGTCAACCTCAATGATGTGGATGGTGTCACGTTTTCAGGACCTTCATTTGATGAAGTGGCACAACTCACAATGAGAAGACATGGTTTATTTATCATCACTGAAATCCTTTACATTTTAAAGGTTAAATATTTCTTAGTGTTTAAGGTCACACACCAAATATTGAAGTATATTGGAAAAAAAAAAAAAAGAACAATGTATAAGGAGTTCCCTACATAATATTCTAAATAGGATATGAGAGGGTGCTCTGTAGAGTGACATAAAACGGGGATAATAATAATAATAATAATAAAAAAAAACAGTGCCATAAAACAGGGATAATAAAACAATGTAAATACTATTTATTGGTCTTCCACGTTTCAAGTCAGGAATAGAAAGTCTCAGATTTTCATTTGATGATCTTGAAACACTTAAAAATAAAAGGGTAAAGACCCATACAATTTTCTACTGACATAATGACATGTCTCTCTCATTGTCTTTGTTAAAAGATAGTTCAGTTGACTATTCCTGCAAAAATCCATTTATAACCGGAAAGTGGAATGTATGAAGTATGAATCTAGGAAAACTGCAAGTCATCAAAAATGAAATGTGATGCATAAAGATTGATATCCTAGGCATTGTTGTTGTTGTTAGGTGCCATCAAGTCAATTCTAACTTACAGTGACTCTGTGTACAACAGAAGGAAGCACTGCCTGGCCCTGTGCCATCCTCGCAGTCTTTGCTATGCTTGAGCCCATAGTTGCAGGCACTGTGTCAACCCATCTCCTTGAGGGTTTTCCTCTTTTTTGCTGACCCTCTAATATACCAAGCATGATGTCCTTCTCCAGGGAGTGGTACCTCCTGATAACATGTCCAAATATGCGAGACATAGTCTCACCATCCTCCCTTCTGAGAAACGTTCTGGCTGTACTTCTTCCAAGAGAGATTTGTCCATTCTTTTGGCAATCCAAGGTTTATTCAGTATTCTTTGCCAGCACCATAATTCAAAGGTGTTAATTATTATTTAGTCTTCCTTATTCATTGCCCAGCTTTTGCATGCACACGAGGTGATTGAAAACACTATGGCTTGGGTCAAGCACACTTTGGTCTTCAAGGTGACATCTCTGCTTTCTAACATTTTAAAGAGGTCTTTTGCAGCAGATTTGTCCAATGCAATGTGATGTTTGGTTCTTTCTTTTCTTTTTTTCTTTGTTGTAGCCATGACAGAGGGACAGAGTAACTAGACAAGAGACTGTGCTAGGAACCAAAACCTTTGAATATTAGCTTTCATGGTGATATTGAGTCACCACATGATGCTGGTGAATGCCTAAGATCTTTGTTCGTTTCAGCGGTTTCATCAATGCAAGTGGTTTTCATGATTTTCACTTCCTAATAACACTTCTTAATTTCTGTGAGAATGAGTGAAAAAAAAATCTATGGATAAGTAGTGCATTGAACTCTCTTTTTTTACCTAAACAATCACTAGAAAATCACTTACAAGTAACAACTGAATTATAGTTAAAACTATTCTGATAATAGTTTTTTTTTTTTTTTCTTTTCCCCCTTTGGTGATTGATAAACTATTGACTCCCTGGGATCTCAAAATTAGTATTCGGATGGAAAAAAAATTGTTACAAAAAACATCACATAATCTAACTGCCAATGAGTACATTTTTCTTGATAAACAGTTTGATTCCTTGACTACTGCTTCCATGGGTGTTGATTGTGGACCCAAGTAAAATGATAACCTTGACAACTTCAATCTTTTCTCCCTTTATTATGGTGTTGCTTATTGGTCCATTTGTGAGGATTTTTATTTTACTTTTAATCCATAGTGAAGGCTGTGGTCTTCATCAGTAAGTGTTCCAAGTCCTCTTTACTTTCAGCAAGCAAGATTGTGTCATCTTCATAACTCAGGTTGTTAATGAGTCTTCCTCCAATCCCAATTCACGGTTCTTCTTCATAGAGTCCAGCTTCTTAGATTATTTGTTTAACATGTAGATTGAAAAAATATGGTGAAAAGATTCAACTGACATACCTTTCCTGATTTTAAACCACACAGTAACTCCTTGTTCTGTTCAAATGACTGTCTCTTGATCTATGTACGGGCTCCTCATGAATACAATCAAGTGTTCTGAAATTCCCATTCTTCACAATGTTATCCATAATTTGTTATGATCCACACAGTCAAATGCCTTTACATAGTCAATAAAACACAGGTAAACATCTTTCTGGTCTTCTCTGCTTTCAGCCAGGATCCATTTGACATTGGCACTGATATCCCTGGTTCCATGTCCTCTTCTGAATTTGGCTTGAATTTCTGGCAGTTTCCTGTTGATGTACTGCTACAACTGCTTTTGAATGATCTTCAGCAAAATTTTACTTGCTTGTGATATTAATAATATTATTTGATAATTTTCTGCATTTGGTTGGATCACCTTTCTTGAGAACAGGCATAAATATGGATCTCTTCTAGTCAGTTGACCAGGTAGTTGTCTTCCAAAGTTCTTGGTATAGACGACTGAACACTTCCAGTACTACAACCCTTTGTTGAAACATCTCATTTGGTATTCCAACAATTCCTGGAGCCTTGTTTTACACTAATGCCTTCAGTGAAGCTTGGACCACTTCCTTCAGTACCATCGGTTCCTGACCATCTGTTACCTCCTGAAAAGTTTGAACGTTGACCAATTCTTTTTCATGTAGCGACCCTGTGTATTCCTTCCACTTTCTTTTGATGCTTCCTGTGTTGTTTAATATTTTCCACATAGAATCTTTCACTATTGTAACTGGAGGCTTGTATTTTTTCTTTGGTCCTTTCAGATTGAGAAATGCCAAGCTTGTTCTTCTCTTTCGGTTTTCTACCTCCAGGTCTTTGCTTATTTCATTATAGTACTTTACTTTGTCTTCTCGAGCTGCCCTTTGAAATCTTCTGCTCTGCTCTTTTATTTCATCATTTCTTTCATTTGCTTTAGTTACTTGACGTTCAAGAGCAAGTTTTAGAGTCTCTTCTGACATCCGTTTTGGTCTTTTCTTTCTTTCCTGTCTTTTTAATGACCTTTATTTTCTTCATGTATGATGTCCTTGATGTCATTCCACAACTTGCCTGGTCTTCAGTTATAAGCATTCAACACATCAAATTTATTCTTCACATGGTCCCTAAATTCAGGAGGGATATACTCAAGGTTGTACTTTGGCTTTCGTGGACTTGTTCTAATATTCTTCAATTTCAACTTGAACTTACATTTGAGTGATCAATGGTCTGTTCTGCAGTTGGCCCCTGGCCTTGTTCTGACTGATAATATTGAGCTTGTTCATCACCTCTTCTCACAGATTTAGTTTATTTGATTCCTGTATATTCCATCTGGCAAAGTCCACATGGACAGTTGCCATTTATGTTGGTGAAAAAAGGCATTTGTAATGAACAAGTCATTGGTCCTGAAAAATTCTATCAGGCAATCTCCAGCATCGTTTTATTATCAAGGGAGGCCATATTTTCCAACTACGGATCTGACTTGTGAGTACCAATCACTAGTAATTATCAATGCACCTTGATTGCATCTTCAATCAATTTCAGACTCCAGAAATTGGTAAAAATCTTCAATTTCTTCATCTTTAACCTTAGTGGTTGGTGTATATATTTGAATAATAGTCGTCTTAACTGGTCTTCCTTGTAGGTGAATGATATTATCCTATCACTAACAGTATTGTACTTTAGGATAGATCTTGAAATATTCTTTTTGACGATTAATGCAATGCCATCCCTCTTCAAGGCATAGTAAACCATGTGATTTTCTGATTCAAAATGGCCAATACCAATCCAATTCAGTTCACTAATGCCTAGGATGTTGATGTTTATGCATTCCATTTCATTTTTGATAATTTCTAATTTTCCTAGATTCGTACTTCATATATTCTACACTTCAATTATTAATGGAGGTTTGCAGCTATTTCTTCTCATTTTTAGTCATGCCACATCAGCAAATGAAGGTTCTAAAAGCTTGACACCATCCAGATCATCAAGGTTGACTCTTACGTTGAGGAGGCAGCCCTTTTCCATTCATATTTTGAGCACCTTCCAAATTGAGGGGCTTATCTTTCAGTATTATATCAGACAATGTTCCACTGCTATTCATATGGTTTTATTTGGCCAGTTTTTTTTTTTCAGAAATAGACCACCAGGTCCTTCTTGCTAGTCTGTCTTTGTCTGAAAGCACAACTGAAACCTGTACATCATGGGTGACCCTACTACTATTTGAATACCTGTGGCAGAGCTTCTAGCATCACAGCAACATGCAAGCCCCCACAGTATGACAAACATTAGTGACCTGAAATGGACTGGTATTGGTTATTTTGAATCAGACAATCATAGGATCTACTATTCCGGGAATGAGAAATTGAACAGGGATGGTGTTACAATCATTGTCAAAAAGAACATTTCAGGATCTACCCTGAATTACAATGATGTCACTGTTAGGATAATATCCATAGGCCTACAAGAATGCCTGGTTAATATGACTATTACTCAAATTTCCACATCAACCACTAATGCCAAAGACAAGGAAATTGAAGATTTTTACCAAATTATACTGTCTGAAATCTGTCAAACATGCAATCAAGATGAATTAATAATTACTGGTGATTGGAATGGGAAAGTTGAAAACAAAGAAGTAGGATCAGTAGTTGGAAAATATGACCTTGGTGATAGAAATGAGGCTGGAGATCATATGATAGAATTTTGGGAGACCTACTACTTCATTGTAAATACTTCTTTTTCAACAACATAAACAGTGACTATGAAAAAAAATAAAAATAAATTATTTTTATTTTTTACTATTTCATTGTAAATACTTCTTTTTCAACAGCATAAACAGTGACTGTACACGTGGACCTCAATGGATGTAAAACACAGGAATGGACTACATTTGTGGAAAGAAAGGATGGAAAACCCATAAAGATTACAGCCTTGCGAATCCTCTGGGGCAATTCTACCCTGTCCCATAGGGTCACTATGAGTCAGAGTGCACTTGATGGTAATGGGTAAATGCAGTTGTGGAGGTTGGCAAGTCCCAAATCCGTGGGTTAGGCTTAAGGCTGGAGGTTTCTCCTGACTCACATAGTTGCAGGGGCTAAGGTACTCCAAATCAGCAGGTCAGACAACAGGCTGCTGGCTCACATCCCAAGAACAGGAAGTCAGATGATGCAGAGTTGGATGCAGGATCCATAGAGACAATACTTTGCTGGAACATCCATTTACATACTGGAGGCAGACCACACACCCAAGGATACTCCCCTTTCAAATGATTGGCTGCTTACAGCAGATTTCATCATGGAGGTGACTGAATTATATCAGATCTCATCAGTATAGTGCTTGATTGTATTTTTATCATAGATTAAGACCAATTTAAGAGAAAATAATTTGTTTGTAGATACAGGTATCTACAGAATTCATTCCTCTGTATTTTGGTGTATTAAGAGTAATTCTTACATAATTTGAATTTTAATGCAATGCCTATATTTTTTTACTTTGTTTTTAATATTGCTAATCTTTAAACATTAGCTGACTTTTTCTTTTAAACAATGATAATACTAAAACTAATATAATGTCAATAATTTATGTGTTCTGTGAAATAAGGGTTTGCTTTTATTTTCTACCTTAACTCAGTTGAAATAACTGAAGTGGGATTAAAAGACTACAGATTCTATTATAGTTGTTTGCTTTACTTTGCTATCTCATGTGGTTTCAATATATTAAAATTGTAGAAGCCATAAGTAGACAATAATTTATCAGGGCACTGAGTTTTTAAATATTGTTCTTACTATCACTCATACATCCATGTGTCTGTCAGTTTGTTGTACTGTAGGGGCTTGCATGTTGCTGTGATGCTGGAAGCTATACCACTGGTATTCAGATACTAGCAGGGTCACCCATGGCAGACAGGTTTCAGCTAAGCTTCCAGACTTAGACAGACTAGGAAGAAGGACCTCGAAGTCAGCTTCTGAAAAGAATTAGCCAGTGAAAACATTATGAATAGCAGCAGAACATAGTCTGATATTGTTCTGGAAGATGAGCCCCCAGGTTGGAGGCACTCAAAAGACAACTGGGGAAGAGCTGCTTCCTCAAAGTAGAATCCACCTTAATGATGTGGATGGAGTCAAGCTTCTGCAAGTTTCTTTGCTGATGCGGCATGACTCAAAATGAGAAGAAACAGCTGTAAACATCCATTAGAAATAGGAACATGTAATGTACAAAGTACAGATCTAGGAAAATTAGAAATCCTCAGAAATGAAATGGAAAGCATAAACATTGACATCCTAGGCATTAGTGAGCTGAAATGGAATCTTGTGGGTGTCCTTTGTCCTGGTGGGCCAGCCTTTACTTCCAGGAAGTGTGTTCACCTGGCAGGTGACATGAACGAGTGGTGGCCCTGAGAGCCTCCGCTTGGTTTGGGTGCACACCCCACATTTCCCTGGCACACTGAACAGCCTGAGTGTGGGCTCTATGGCCCTGGAAGATTGGAGTCCCTGTGCTGTAAATGTTGCATAAAGCGTGGAAATAAAGGGCTTATATAAGTGAGCAAAAAAAAAATTCAGTTGGACAATCATATGGTCTACTATGCTGGGAACGACAACTTGAAGAGGAATGGCATCGCATTCATTGTCCAAAAGAACATTTCTAGGTCTATCCTGAAGTACAATGCTATCGGTGATAGAATAACATCCATACACCTACAAGGAAGATCAGTTAATACAATTATTATTCAAATTTATGCACCAACCACTAAGGCCAAAGATGAAGAAATTGAAGATTTTTACCAATGTCTGGAGTCTGAAATTGATAGAAGATGCAATCAGGGTGCATTGATAATTACTGGTGATTGGAATTTGAAAGTTGGAAACAAAGAAGAAGGATCAGTAATTGGAAAATATAGCCTTGGTGATAGAAATGATGCCAGAGATTGCATGATAAGTTTTACAAAGCTGACTTCTTCATTGCAAATACCTTTTTTCGCCAACATAAATGGCAACTATATACACGTAGACCTTCCAGATGGAATGCACAGGAATCAAATTGACTACATATGTGGAAAGAGATGAAATATCGTCAGAACAAGGCCGAGGCCGACTGAGGAACAGATTATCAGTTACTCATATACAATTTCAAGTTGAAACTGAAGACGAAAGCCAAAGTATGACCTTGAGTATATCTCACATGAATTTAGAGACCATATCAAGAATTTTTTTATCAAGAATAGGTTTGATGTGTTGAACACTAATGATTGAAGATCAGACAAGTTGTGGAATGACATTAAGGACATCATACATGAAGAAAGGAGGAAGCCATTAAAAAGACAGGAAAGAAAGAAAAGGCCAAAATGGATGTCAGAAGAGACTCTGAAAATTCCTTTTGAACGTCGAGCAGCTAAAGCAAAAGGAAGAAATGATGAAGTAAAAGAACTGAACAGAAGATTTCAAAGGGTGGCTTGAGAAGACAAAGTAAAACAAAGTAAAATATTATAATAACATGTGCAAACAGCTGGAGATAAAAAAAACAAAAGGGAAGAACATGCTCGATATTTCTCAACCTTATAGAACTGAAGAAAAAATCCAAGCCTCCAGTTGCAATAGTGAAAGATTTTATTGCAAAAACATTAAATGACTAGGCAAGCATTAAAAGAAGGTGGAAGGAATACACACAGTCATTATACCAAAAAAAACTGGTCGATGTTCAACCATTGTAAGAGTTAGCATATGATCAGGAACCTATGGTACTGAAAGAAGAAGACCAAGCTGCTTTACAGGCACTGGATAAAAACAAGGCTCCAGGTATTGATGGAATATCAGTTGAGATGCTTCAACAAATGGATGCAGCTGGAAGTGCTCACTCGTCTATGCAAAGAAATTTGGAAGACAGCTTCCTGGCCAACCAACTGGAAGAGATCCATATTTATGCCTATTCCCAAGAAAGGTGATCCAACAGAATGTGGAAATTATGGAACAATATCATTAATATCACATGCAAGCAAAATTTTGCTGAAGAGCATTCAAAAGCGTCTGCAGCAGTATATCGACAGAGAACTGCCAGAAATTCAGGCTGGTTTCAGAAGAGGATGTGGAACCAGGGATATCATTGCTGATGTCAGGTGGGTCCTGGCTGAAAGCAGAGAATACCAGAAAGATGCTTACCTGTGTCTTATTGACTATGCAAAGACATTCTACTGTGTGGATCATAGCAAATCATGAATAACATTGTGAAGAATGGAAATTCCAGCACACTTAATTGTGCTCATAATGAACCTGTACATAGATCAAGAGGCGGATGTTCAGAGAACAAAGGGATACTGTGTGTTTTAAAGTCAGGAAAGGTGTGTGTCAGGGTTGTATCCTTTCACCTTACCGATCCAATCTGTATACTGAACAAATAATCCTAGAAACTGGACTATATGAAGAAGAACAGGGCATCAGGATTGGAGGAAGACTCTTTAATAAGCTGCACGTTATACAGATGACACAACCTAGCTTGCTGCAAGTGAAGAGGACTTGAAGCACTTGCAGATGAAGATATGGAGTACAACTCAATGTAAAGAAAACAAAAATCCTCACAAATGGACCAATAAGCAACATCATGATAAATGGAGAAAAGATTGAAGTTATCAAGGATTTTATTTTACTTGTATCCACAATCAACACCCATGAAAGCAGCAGTCAACCAATCAAAAGACGCCTTGCATTGGGCAAATCTGCTGCAAAGGGCCTCTTTAAAGCGTTGAAGTTGCCACTTTGAAGATTAAGGTGCACCTGACGGTAAGCCGTGGTATTTTCAATCACATGATACGCATGGGAAAGCTGGAAATTAATAAGGAAGACGGTAGAAGAATTGAAGCCTTTGAATTGTGTGCTGGCAAAGAATATTGAATATACCGTGGACTGCCAAAGAATCAACTAATCTGTCTTGGAAGAAGTACAACCAGAATGATCCTTAGAAGCAAGGATGGTGAGACTCTGTCTTACATACTTTGGACTTGTTGTCAGGCGGGATCAATCTCTAGAGAAGGACATCATGTTTGGTAAAATACAGGGTCAGCGGAAAAGGGGGAGATCCTCAACGAGACGGATTGACGCAGTGGCTGCAACAATGAGTTCAAGCACAACAAAGATGATTAAGTGTGGCGTAGGACCGGACAGCGTTTCCTTCGGCAGTGCATAGCGTCTCTGAGTTGGAACCGATTCGACAGCACCTAACAACAGCAACATCACTCATAAAAAAGCCCTGAAAAAATATGTACAGTAGAGAATTACTACATTTTAAAACTGAAAGCTAATTATTACCAGTTATTGGTGGCTATTTAGAAGTACCCTTTTTTTTTAAAAGTACTTCCACAAAAATTATAAATAGTAACTTCCACAAAAATTATAAATAGTAACACAGAAGCCCTTCTTCACATTGCACAGATATGACGAAAGTTGTTAGATGTGCATTAAAATTTCATGATTATCAAAAGCCCCAGAATAATGTTGGTCAGTGAATGCCATAAAACGGATTTAGAAAACATGAACTTCAATGCAAAAAAAATGCCACTTAGACCACCAACTGTTCCCATTCTGGCAAAAAACATTTAAAAAATGGCCAGAAAAAGCATTCAGTTTTCATTCAGCAAAGTCTTGCTTTATAGCATTATCTTCTGTATTCAATATATTTTTCTGAATGATAGCATTTCTCTGTCATCCAAGCACAAAAAGCCTGAGGTAATTGTCTTCTTTTGATTCATGATTCATAGTATCTTCATGTATAGTTTTAATTAAATCTAGAAAGGTTCACTTTCACTATCATAACTGCCAGTGGCCCTGCATTTTCAGGTTGCAGTCTTGGTATCCAGCCTATAATAGCACCTCTTGCCATGTTAAACAGCTATTCAGTATGTATAGTTGTTGAGCTTGACCTTTTCATCTTTCAGTGCTCAGATTAATAGAAGGTAGAGTGGCTGAGAGTCCTCACTGATGAAATCTTTGTGCTTGATTCTTAATACAGAATTTCATGGTAATAATAGTTCTTGGTTTAAGCACAATCCATTTTAAAAGTTCTGTAATTGTTAAATTATAATAATCATAATCATGTGTGATGACTGCAAGGGAGGAGACCAGGAGATATACTTTCCTCTTTTAAAAGTCTTTTTATTTCATCCATTTCAAAGCATGCTTGCTTTAAGCAATATACAGCCAGTATTTCAATCATGCATTTTTTCAGAAGCTATCACTGCAACCACTTACTTGGAAATAATGAAGAATTTCCCATTTCATCACATCTTGCAATATGACAGTGTGTGCACCAATCTGGAAACCCTGTTGGTGTAGTGGTAAATTATGACAGCTGCTAACCAGAAGGTCGGCAGTTCAAATCCACCAGGTGCTCCTTGGAAACTCTCTGGGGCAGTCCTACTCTGTCCTGTAGGGTTGCTATGAGTCAGATTTGACTTAATGGCGGTGAGTAGGTGGGTGTACCAATCTTTTCAATCATTATCAAGATGGTAGAAAATTATTGAAATCAGTTAGGCAGTGGTTTGAAAAATGGTAGAAAAAAATAAGTGTATTTTAATTTATCAACAAATATGTATGGATAATTATGTACGTATAGTAAACTTTATACTTAATTTGGAAAATCATTTCCCCTTGGCCAAAAATGACACTCTCATGGTTTCATAACATTAGTTTCCGTGTGTTCTACTTAATGAATATGGCTTAGAACCCCAGGGTGTTTGACTTATTATTTACTTCACCTATTATTGTTTTTTATTGTAAACAGAGCTGGAGTCTAAAAATTTCATCCTGTGCACACCTTGGAAAATATACTCTAAGTTTTAAAATTATATGCTTACGTTAAATTATTTTAAAGGAATTTAAAAACCAGTATTCGAAATACAAAGTTTAAGAAATTATTCCAAAGTGGAAAGAAAATGTCACAGTTTTGCATAGCACCAAGCCTAAGCTTAAAGAGGAGTGTATTCTGAGTATAATAATGATGCAGGCTGAGAAACAGTGACATCATGTCAGATACCTGTTGGTCAGTTCTACTTGATATTAACAGCCAGTTAAAAATATCATATTTAAATCGTCTATTAAACATTGACAAGCAATGAGTACAACTGAAAAATGTAAAGCAATAGATGAACTTAAGTATCGTAGTGGAAATACTTTAACAACTCTCATTCTGGAAACATCACAGATTTTGAACCTAAGCAGACCTTAGAGATTATTCTAATTCCCACATTTTCTAGATGATTTAACTAAAATTCAAGATTATTAGGACAATCACTAACAGCCAGAATTCTACATGGTAACAGATCCAAAAATGTCACCTCTTCTTCCATTTCCCGTTTTTTTTTTTTGGTCATTGTTTTTTCCAACCAGAAAGATGAAGCTTTAAATCTCAGGTCTACCATGCAATGTATGTCTTGGTCATCTAGTGTTGCTATAACAGAAATACCACAAGTGAATGGATGGATGGCTCCAACAAAGAGAAATTTATTCTCTCACAGTCCTGTAGGCTACACGCCCAAATTCAGGGCGTCAGGTTCAAGGGAAGGCATTCTCTGTTGGCTCTGGAGGAAGGTCCTTGTCATTGCCTTCCCTTGGTCTGGGAGCATCTCGGCACAGGAATATCGGGTCCAAAGGATGCGCTCTGCTCCCCTCACTGTTTCCTTAACGGTATGAGGTTCCCACTCTCTGCTTGCCTCCCTTTCCTTTTATCTCTTATAAGATAAAAGGTAGTACAGGCTACACGCCAGGGAAACTCCCTTTACTTTGAATCAGGGATGTGACCTGACCAACAGTGTTACACCCCACCCTAATCCTCTTTAACCACAGGCAGAGATTATGATTTATAACACATAGGAAAATCACAAAATGGAGGACAACCAGCCAGTACTGGGGAATCATGGCCTAACCAAATTGACACATATTTTTTTGGAGACACAATTCAATCCATGATACAATGTTTTTAGGACCTTGGGGAGTTTACATGTCGCATAGAACCAAGGTTTCATCAACTGTAAAGGATACAAAATATTAGAAGGGTTGATAAATGTTTTAAAATGCATGGTCGTATGGTATATTCTGAAAACTGGTAGATATTAAAATAAAAGGTTACTTGTGTGACCTTGGGCAGGTAGAGTTAACAATTCTAGGCCTTAGGTTTTTTTTTTTTTTTTTAATCTATATGTACTTAGAAAAGTAAGAATCCAAGGACACCATGGGCTTTCTCTGGATAAAGATAATACATTTTTGTACTGTGCCTCTTCTGTCTACACAGACTAGGATTGTAGGGAGCCCTGCCTAAGTTTGATCATTTTCAGGAAATCTAATTCAACTCTGCTCCAGTCCTTAGTATTACCCAAGGGTCGAAAAACTGCTTAAATATTCTTTTCTTTAGTAGAGGAGCTTAATGAGTGTCGGGTATATAAATTTGAGACTAGAATTTAACTTCTGGTGAAAAAGGTGGAGAATTAAAGAGTTCCCTCTTTAAGGGAGAAAAGCAGAGATTTGGGAGTGGTGGGTAGACAGATCTTGTGGTGCAATGGTTAAGAGCTTGGCTGCTAACCAAAAGGCTGGCAGTTCAAATCCACCAGCTGCTCCTTGAAAACTCTGTGGGGCAGTTCTATTCTGTCCAATACGGTTGCTATGAGTCCAAATTGACTCGATGGCAACAGGTTAGGCTTTTTTGATGTCTGGGTAGACAGAACAAGCCCAAAAGAGTATTGCCTTATTTGAAAGACATTCAAAGAGAGGAAATGCAACCAGCAAGAAATTACCCAAGTGTGAAACGGTTCAAAATTTCAGAACACATCTACCTAATGTTAAATTTACTGTACTGAGGTATATTCAACACTGTCACAGAAAATAAAGTTTGATCTTGTTTTGATCCTTTTTTTAAGCCAAAAATTATTATAAAAACTTTAACTAGACAGAGTTATACTAACAAAAATCAAAATAGCCCTGTTAATGATATTCTGATGTATTTGGAATATTCTGTGCAAACTGAAAAAAAATCATTCCAAAGTTTACAGTCTTTCCCTCTGCATTTTCAAGTGCATTTTCAGTAAAAAAGTCAACATCAGCACAGCGGGTGACCAGAAAGGTGCTGGTAAAGGGACTACAGAATGCTCTCCACTGTGTACCATGGCTGCCATAATTGAGCAGCTTAACTGAGAGAGATATCACCCACAAAAGAACACTTTATCCTATATGGTATGGTTCTGCTATATTTTGTAAGAGCCTGTCCAGTGCTGATCTTCTCTAAATCTATCAAAGGGAATAGTCATTCTACATAGTCACTTAAAAATAAGAACACTAGCTTAAGGCCTCTAACAAAGTAATAAAATAATTACCAAATATTAACAGGCTCTGTTTATGTTGATTTTTATTCCCGGTTATTTTGTTCCATGGCATTTGAAAATCAGCATGTTTATGTGTTTTTGTATGTATATAATAGTTATACAATAAAAACATTTAGAGTTATATGTGTATATAGATTCCCCGGGTGGCATAAACAATTAAGCTCTTGGCTACTAATATTCCCAGAATATTCAGGTTGACGGGTCAAATCTATCCAGCGGTGCCTTGGAGGAAATTCTTGGTGATTTACTTCTGAAAAATCATAGCCATTGAAAACTTTATGGAGCCAGAATTGACTCTGTGGCAACGTTTTTTAAAATGTGTATAAATGTAAGTAAATATATATGTATATATATGTGTGTGTGTATTTGCATGTATATACATTTATGCAGAGTCTCTGGGTAGTGCAGTGGTTAAGCACGCCTCAGAAGTAAGGCCTGCCAATCCGCTTCTGACAGGTCACAGCCTTGAAAACTCTATTGTAAGAGAATATGCCAAAATTGTGTGATTCTTCTAGGTTGTTCCCCACTTCTAATTAGCAAGGAGGTCCTGAGAAAAAGGGCACCGATCAGTAGATATAATTTTTTTTTTCATGAAATCACATCCTTTTGATCAGAGCCTGAACAAAAGTTAGCACATGGAAAGTATCTTTTCTTACAAGAAGAAGCAGACAGTGTACAACAGAACAGTCCCCCCTGGCTCAAAGGCTGTCTGGGAAGGTATGATGATTCTTTCATGCAGACCTCACTTTTTGTTATAGGTAAGGGACTTAAATAGGACAGTAACATGACACATTGGTATTTCCTGGCTTCAACATGTTGAAACTGTCCTGGTGGATATAAAGGACTCTCATGCAAACCCTTCACCTAGCATCGTGGACGAGGAACACAAAGGGAGCCTACCTTCTGTTGATATCCCCCAGCCAGGTAGGTCTAGTTAAGTGGACTACAAGATTAACCTTTGTGTATCCCACCTGTACCATAGCTGGGGATACCATGAGGTCCCCTGGCTGGCCATTTTATACTCCAAAGCCAATGTAGCATGCTACTTGGGCAAGCCTCAGGCCTCAGGAAGGGAGAGAGTATGAGGGGGGCCTCACTGCCTCCCACCTCCCTGAGGCTTCTTGTCAAGGAGATGAATTGTTGTGTTGTTGTTTGGTGCCATCGAGTTGCTTCCAACTAATAGCGAACCTATGTACAATAGAATTAAACACTCTTCTGTCCTTGGCCATCTTCATGATCATTGTTATGCTTGAGCCCACAGTTGCAGCCACTGTGTCAATCCATCTCATCGAGAGTCTTCTTCTTTTTCGCTGACCCTCTGCTCTACTAAGCATGATGTCCTTTTCCAGGGACTGATTCCTCCTGATAACATATGTAAAGTATGTGAGACAAAGTTTTGCCATCCTTGCTTTTAAGAAGCATTCTGGTCACACTTCTTCCAAGACAAATTTGTTCATTCTTTTGGCAGTCCATGGCATATTCAATGTTCTTAACCAACACCATAATTCAAAGGCATCAATTCTTTGGTCTTCCTTATACATTGTCTAACTTACAGATGCATGTAAGGAGATTGAAAACACCATGGCTTAGGTCAGGCCCACCTCACTCTTTAAAGTGACTTTTTTGCAACAGATTTGCCCAACGCAATATGTCATTTGATTTCTTGACTGCTGCTTCCATGGATGTTGATTGTAGATCCAAGTAAAATGAAATCCTTGAGAACTTTGATATTTTCTCTGCTTATCATAATATGCTTATTGGTCCAGTTGAGAGGGTTTTTGTTTTATGTTGAGATGTAATCCATACTGAAGGCTGTATTCTTTGATCTTCATCAGTAAGTACTTCAAGTCCTCTTCACTTTTACAAGCAAGGTTGTGTCATATGCATAACACGGGTTGTTAAGAGTCTTCCTCTAACCCTGATTTGCGGGTCTTCTTCACATAGTCTGACTTCTGAGGTTATTTGCTCCCAATTCACTTATGCATGTTTTAGTGTGGCCTGGTTGTTTTAGAAAGACAAAGAGCACCTTAATTGCTAGGGTTATTTTTAGAAACCAGGGACAAAAGACCAATTTAGTTCTTTGTCCCACACCTATGGAGTACAGTTCTACTTTCCACACATAGCGTTGCCATGAGGCAGAATCAACTCAAAGGCAACTAACAACAACAACAAATACATTTATGTTCATTTCATATCTATTTATTTATCAGAAAACATCCTTTACTACAATACTGAAGCTTAAAGAAACATTTACCTGTCTCATGGCAGAAAGAAAAAAAAAAAAGAGAACAGAACAAATCATTATTGAATCTTAAAAGTTTCCCTCAAAGACGGCACACAATACAGGTGAGGTCAACACAACTGGACTAAACCAAAAGCAAAGAAGTTTCCAGAATAAACTGAATGCTTCCAAGGCCAGAATAGCAGGGGTCGGGGGTTGGGGACCATGGTTTCAGGGGACATCCAAGTCAATTGGCATAATAAAATCTATTAAGAAAACATTCTGCATCCCGCCTTGGAGAGAGGCATCTGGGGTCTTAAAAACTACCAAGTGGCCATCTAAGATGCATCAATGAGTCTCAACCTACCTGGATCAAAGGAGAATGAAGAACACCAAGGACACAAGGTAATTACAAGCCCAAGAGACAGAAAGGGCCAGATAAACCAAGGACTACATCAGCCTGAGACCAGGAGAGCTAGCTTGTGTCCGGCTATAACGAATGACTGCCCTGACAGGGACCACAACAGAGAACCCCTGAGAGAGCAGGAGAGCAGTGGTATGCAGACCCCAAATTCTCATAAAAAGACCAGACTTACTGGTCTGACTGAGACTAGAAAGACCCCGGTAGCCATGGCCCCCAGACCTTCCATTGGCCCAGGGCAGGAACCATTCCCAAAGCCAACTATTCAAACAGGGATTGGACTGGACAATGGGTTGTAGAGGGATGCTGGTGAGGAGTGAGCTTCTTGGATCAGGTGGACACTTGAGACTATGTTGGCATCTCCTCCCTGGAGGGGAGATGAGAGGGTAGATGGGGTTAGAAACTGGGGAAATGGACATAAAAAGAGAGAGTGGAGGGAGTGAGCAGGCTGTCTCATTAGGGGGAGAGCAATTGGAAGTATGTAGCAAGGTGTATATAAGTTTTTGTGTGAGAGACTGACTTGATTTGTAAACTTTCACTTAAAGCACAATAAAAATTAAAAAAAAAAAGAAAAGGTTTCCCTCACTTTTCATTAGCCATAGTAAGCTTTCTGCCCATGCCTGCAATCAATAGGGATAAGAAACATAATTTCCCTGCAGAAGGGACAGTAATAAATGCAAAAAACAATACAGACTATCTCAAGCACTAATTAAAAGCATATAACATAGCAATATGTGCACAATTTTTAGGTTAAAATTATTGAATCAAGCTTTCTATATCCAGTGTCCTCAATGTCTAAGTTTGTAAATGTGCTTAAAAAACAGGAAGCAGAAATTAAAATACTTACATACATAATGTAAACAAATTGAGATTGTTTAACCAGTTATAAAATCCCAAATTATACCAACAAAATCTAGAAATTGTAGGGGAGTCTTCCAATTTATTACTAATTGATGAAGATTCAGAAAAGGTAACCCTGTATACTATTATAATACTATTAAATAGAAAAAATTCTACTAATATCATATGCAAGAAATTAGAAAAAAATGCCAGTTATTTTAGCCCAACCCTGGCACTGTGGTTAAAGTTCTAGGCTGCTAACTGAAAGGTCAGTGGTTTGAACCCAGTAGCCGTTCTGTGGGAGAAAGATGTGGCAGTCTGCTTCCAGAAAGATTTAAGGCCTTGGAAATCATATGGGGCAGTTCTGCTTTGCCCTATAGGGTCACTGTGAGTGAAAATTGACTTGACAGCAGTGTGTTTGCTTTTTTTTTTGTCTGTTTGTTTTAAGATAAGAACAACTGTGACATACGGTATAAAATTAGACTGCCTGAAAAATGGCAGGATGTATTTCTGCACCACCCCATTGTCTATCCACACTGAGAAGTATTAAAAATAATCAAAACTTACTGAAATTTGAACGTAAAGGTTTGAACGTAAAGGAGCTATTCTATATGAATATAGGGAGGCAGTTTTGATTCCAGAAAAAATAAATGGGTTGAAGAAGGTTACAGTGGACTTCATAAAAAGAAGAGTAAGGAGAAAGATAGATCAACCACTGGCTAATTTTAACATGATTGACTGAACCCTGCCCTACCTACCCTTTCTACTGATATCAAGGGATATCTGTTCACAAGCCAGTCTTTGTCCCTCTACTCAGCCATATCTTTTGAGATTCAAATTTAGTAAACCAGGCTTTGAACAAGAAAGAAGATTTGCAACTTCCAGTGAAAGAAAAGTGGCTGGCAGAGTGATATCTCTGTTCCTGGGTTAGAAAATCCCAAAATCAAAGCGAGATATCTGTTATCAATTTCTCTCTTTGACAATAGCCAACTACATGCGAGAACTGGAAGGATGTCCTTCTGAGAAGTGGCCGTAAATAGTTGTCTCTGCTTCTAAATCTCAGTTACACTCCCACATGTGTTTATTATTCACCAATACACAGACTGTACATCCTTGAGAATAAGTGGGCTGCAAGGAGAAAAAGATAGGATTCTGAAAAAGACAGTCTATTCTGAAAGCCATGCTTTTCAAAGGAAAGTCACATGTGTGGGTGACAAGAAGAAAACCGAAGTTAGTCATTGTGCTTATATTCAGCACGCACAAAGTGTGAAAAGCTGATGAGATTTAAGGAAAAAATGGTGGTGGTTGGGGAAGCATATATAGTCCCTGCTTTCTTTCTTTTTTTTTTTCTTGTATAAGTAGAGAAGAAAAACATGGAACCCTGGCATAGTATGGTTTAAGCAAAGATACAAAGGATGAGTGAGAGTCAGTTAAATAGAATGAGGTGGAAAAGGAGTTACAAGAAAGGAAACAATAGTGGAGGACCAGAAGCAGGTTGCATCATGACCTACAGAGTAAACAAAACCAAGAAAGAGCAGAGTAGAAGATGGAGGGAGCTGGAGGTTAATTCCCGTTGAGAATGCAGACATAATTATGCAAGTGATGAATATACTATGGAGAAACATAGATATAACATCACAAGATAAGCAAGCTTATCCTAATCCATGGACTAATAAATACTTCATTACTGGAATGGGATCTGGTGGTACCACACAGCATTCACCACACCAAGTGGAAAGATTGGGAGTTACCTTGAGATACTGAAAGAAATCTGGGATAATTGGCAAAAAGAGAAACCAATGGGTGGTGGGAAAACAGACTCATAAAACTAACAGAGGACAGATGGATAAGACAGCAATATCTTGAGAGCTGGAAAGTGGAAGTTTGAGTGGTAACTAACTTGGCAGACCTGAGAAAATTGCTATTTCAGTTTTAGGGGCAGCACAGAAGCAGGCTGATTCAGGAATTCTAGAAGGCTCAGAATGTGGATGTATGAAGTACCTCTAAAAGTGGGACTATAAATGGAGCTGAAAACAGGAAGACTCGTTAAAATATATCTATACATTTTTTGAAATTAGCTATAGGCAGTGTCTCTTGACTCCTCACTTTGTGAGACAAGCATATGAGAAACCCCACCCAGTCTTGCACCTATTCTCCCTGGCTTCTACTTCTCCATATTTCCCATTTGCATTTTTACATTGTGCTTCTATTTTTATTTCATATTTTTACTTTTATTATATTGTGACATATAGGATGGTGCTTCTTTATGGTGCTTCTTTGGGTATAAAAGGTTGGGTAATAACGACTCTTTCATTCCCCTTTTGAGTTTGGAGTCAAATGAGAGAGAAAGCGAGAGAGATTAAAGTACCTGCTGTATTCTTACTAGAAACTGAACTGGATAATAGGAGACCGAAGCTAATTAATTTAGAACAGACTGAACAGAGAAACTGCAGACCTTTCCTGAAGGGACAGAGCCTGTCCCAATATAAACAAACTGCTTCGAGAGAGAGAGAGAGAGAGTGTAGATTAGATTGTACCTTCTCTGAAAATGAAGGGCAGGGAAAGGGGGAAAGAGGAAAATACTGGGGTAGGAACAACTTATTGTCCTGGAATAACACATTACAGAGTGGTGAGGGAAGAAGAGAATCTTGCAATGTCCCTTCCTTACTTTCCACTCTTAAGAAGTCAAATGGGAGGAAGGAATTCCCTTCCTTCTATGGTAACAATAGAAATGGGGATAATTGCTCATCAGAACAATTCTAAATTTAAAATCAATAGTACTTACATATTTTGACTAATGTAAATATTATTTGTTGCAGCGTCATGTAGTATACTATGAATGTATTTCTTTTTTTCTGCCTTTTACAATTTTTATTTTTTATTTCTTCTTTTTAAAATTTTCTTCAGCTTTCCTGGAGTAGACCAACTGATTTCAAATTTAAGCTTCACCATTAATACACATAGAATGCTTAGAACAGTACCTAATACATAGTAAATACTCTAAAACTATTTGTTGTGATTCAGTCTTTATTACGTTATATATGTCCAGTTTCTCAAGTTATATAAGTCATATAGGTTTTCTGGAGTCTTGTTTTCTCCAGACTAAACAAAACCAAAGCCTTAGAAACTTTTTAAATCACTTTTGAAAATATATTCAACTGTTTTTAATTTATTGAAATGCAAGCAGTATGACAAGTAAATGGAGAATGAAGTCGGATAGATGGGATCAAAAACTGAGGAAATAAGGAGGAAGAATAGACTGAGGATATAGAACAAGAAGGATAATTGTACCCAGTTTTATGTATGCTGAGTTTGTTGGGCTGGGTGGGACATTCAGATGAAACATTGTTCATCAAGGATTAGAAAATACTTGAGAAAAGCTTAAAATAGAGTTTTGAAAGCCATAGATTCAGGAGCTCCATTTTCAAGCTATACATCTGCAATTAACAAGCAGAGTAGAGGAGAACAGCAAAATGAGAGGAGAAAAACAGAAAGACATTTATTTGGAAATGAAGAAAGAAGAGTTTCAAGAGAGAAATATTTTGCATTATGTCATGCTATAGAAAGGTCAAGAAAGAGAGATTGAGGTAAAGCCATCACAATAAATTAAAAGTTATTTGTGAAAAGAGAAAACTACTTATTGCCTCATCACTTAAAGAGTTTTAAGGTGCTTCCTTTCATTTTTTATTTTTCCTTTCTCTGCAAAGCTTTATAAAAACTCAATTCTAATCATATTAAACTTATAATTTCAGTGTTCTAATTTTCTCAATGTCGTATAGCATGCATTTTATGTGAATAGATGGATTTTGTAAATATATTTAATGATGCCATAATATTGCACAGAATTATTCAGTACTCTCTGGAGATGGACTTTTAATTTCCTTCCAATTTGGGTCTATAATTAATATTCCAATAATTGTCTTGGTATAAGATGATTTTCTTTATTCAGGTTTATTTCATTAAGAAAGAATTCCAGATTTAGAATAGCTGTGATAAAAATTTAACTTTTTTTTTTTTTGAGGTTCATGATTTATATTGCTTATTGCTTTAAAAAGAGATTGTATCATTTATAATGCCTTCAGCAATGTACTTTGGTATATTTTTCACAATACTTTTACAGCTATGGGATATTTTTAATATTTTTAAATCCTTGCTAGTTAAATGCATATCCAGTCTTCTGTGTCCCCTCACTGCTCTGATTGGGAATGGGCAGCGAAGGAGTTGTGCTGCAGTCTCCCCAGGTAGGCTACAACAAAATGCTAGGACTTCTGCAGGTGTCCAACTTCGAATACATAATTGATAGGAAACTAAATGTGGAACACAAATACGTCATTTTCGTATCTCATACACTATCTGTCTTAGTTATCTAGTGCTTCTATAACAGAAATAACACAAGTGGATGGCTTTAACAACAAGAAATTTATTTTCTCACAGTCCAGTAGTCTAGATGTCCGAATTCAGGGTGCTGGCTGCAGGGGAAGGCTTTCTCTCTCTGTCGGTTCTAAAGGAAGGTCCTTGTGATGACTCGGTCTTCCCTTGTGTGGGAACATCTCAGCGCAGGAACCTCAGGTCCAAAGACACGCTCTGCTCCCAGAGCTGCTTTCTTGGTGGTATGAGGTCCCCAACTCTCTGCTTGCTTCCCTTTCCTTTTATCTCTTGAGAGATAAAAGGTGGTGCAGGCCACGCCCCAGGAAAACTCCTTTTACATTGAATCAGGGAGGTGACCTGTTACAATCCCACCCTAAACCTTTTAAACACAGGCAGAGATTATGATTTAAAAAATATAGGAAAATCACAAAATAAAGGACAGCAACACATGGCCTAACCAAGCTGACACATATTTTTGGGGGACACAATTCAATCCATAACACTATCTCTCTTTTCTACTCTGCTTCTGTTTGCACACTTACTTAAAGCTGTATTTTTGGTTTATGCAGCAAGTCGTTGCTATCTGAAAATAAGAGATTAGGAAATTTAGGGACTAACTAAATTTGGAGAGTTATTATGGTTTAGGAAACAGAGGTGAGAATCTTAAAGTTAATGAAAGTTGCTTAGGTTACCAGCAGACCCACGTGTTAACATACGGGGAAAGACTTATGTAAATCACTAAACAATATGCTTAGAGAAAAATGAGTAAATATACAGATGTTAGCTGCTGTTATGCTAACAAGAGACAGAGGGATCATAAACAGGAGAGAAATGAAGAAACAAGAAGATGTATGCTGACAAAGGGAAAGTAATTTTTAAAGTTAAATTTTAAGTAAGTTTTTGGTTTTAAAGGTATTAGCAACTCAGATGGACTCTTCAATGCTAATCTGAGATGTATATACTTGTTTCTTCAAACATTCTTAACTATTATGCTTTAGTTTATGAGCAAAATATTGAAATAAGATTACTGTCATTTTAGGGGCAAAATACAGGTCTAAGAAACACCAGATAACAAGACTGACATTGATAAAGTCTTGTCCAGCCCTAAATTTTTCCTTAAGGTAATATATTTTTCCCATTTAAATCCCTAAAAATGTGTGAAGAATTGAAGAGAACAAATATATTTCTGGATGATTTCAAACATCTTCTTTAGAATCTGCCGACAAGAAAAAAAAATAGCTAAATAAAAAGAAAGGTAGAAAGAAAAAGATTGAGAGAGAAGAGCATTAATTGAAGAGAAGTCCTAAAAGAGTAACCTGTTGAATCCAAAGACTTACCTGAACCTTTTAAATTGGACTTCATTTAAGCCATTGTCAAATAAAGATTACCGTATACAGCATTTTGCCTTAACAATAAATTGGCATAATTTTTGGTGTGGTGCCTATGCTCTTAAAAAAAAAAAAAAAAAACTAATCATCATCTCATATCTATTTTCTCAGAGTGAAACATCTTAAAAAGGTATCCAGGTCTTTTCCTATATTCGTCCCTTACACCAATGGAGATCATTCATCCTAGCTACTAAATGTATAATTTCCTTTAAAGTACCTTACCAACACACTGTAAGAGAAAATAAATAATAGAACAAAAAGTTGGCATGTAAGACATTGTACTGTACAAGTAAATGGATTTTATAAAACATGAAGCCGTCAGTCTCAGATGTTTGAGTAATTGTGGAGAGTATTTCCTTGTAGCAGAATTGCTACCTATATTCCACAAATGAAAATAATTATTTTCTTTTATCCATTTTTTTTTCCTTGAACGTATATGGAGAACATACTATGTGTCAGGAGCTGAGCTAGGAAATCAGAGGTAAGTAAGATATGGTTTCAGTCCTCAAGCAGCTTAAGGAATATGTTCTAAAGAACCTAGTTGTATGAGAGTAGTCTGGAGGCAGATAAGATTCCGATAAGGCCAGGAACAGCCAAATGAAACACAGACAATTTGTGATCAATATGTCCACGTCCTTTTTCTTCGCCTCTGTGACACCCATCCTTTTTCTTCCCCTTTGTGACACCCATCCCTATTGAAATGTCCAGTGCTCTCTTCTTGGGGCATTGTGGCATTGTCCTGTGTAAAACCTCACATTTCAGAAGGATTTCGTATCAGTCACAAGTGGTTGAGAATGAATTGATGTCAATGTATGACTTCTCTGAGGATACTACCTTTCAAGCCGTGTCTCAAATTGTGGAACTCTAGGCATCGATCATCACTGGAGAAATGTCGTTCATCCTGATTAGGTAGGTGAGTTTAGTGCCGGCCTAAAATTTCACTAACTACATTTGCAAGCTAAGCCAGGAAGGAGCTGATCCATGCCTTTTCCCTTTCTTTAAACCATTTTCCATACTGAATTCTGGCCTACCTTTAGTTTATCAATTACTATTATACCCAGAAAAAAAGAAACAGAAAAATACACACACGCATATACACCACATCTCGTTTTAGTGTTTTCATAGTTCAATGCCTCACAATGATTTTTTTTTTTTTTAATTACAATGACTGGGTAAACTATATGATTTCACTGCTTCCTTGTGAACATGTAATGATAATCTAAGATCAATTTCAAGTGTATGAATTCATCAGACTTTTCATTAAACCACCGATTGATGACGCTGACTCCATAGTTGATTCAAATGAGGAAAATGGTACCAACCACGAAGTTGGTAAAAAGGCCTAGCTTGACTAAAGAAGCTCCCAATGGCCAAAGCTGGAATGGTTTGAGAAAAAAGAAATGATAGTTTTATTGGTTTTCTATGACTGTGGTAAAAAAATAGAAAAACACAAATTTATAATCTTACATCTCGAGTAGTCACAAGTCTGACACAGTTCTCAGCAAGCTAAAATCAATGTGTCCCCAGGGGTTGCATTCCTTTCTGGTGGATCTAGGAGAGAATCCATTCCTTTGATCATTTGGGTTGCAGGCAGAATTTAGTTCCTTGCCTTTGTAGACTCGAGGTCTCCATTTTCTTACTGGCTGCCGGGTGACGGCTTTCCCCAGGTATTAGAGACCGTTGCATATTGGCTCATGGTCCCCTCCTCCATCTTCAAAACCAGCAATAATACATCGAATCCTTCTCATGTGGTGTCTCTCTGATCCACTTTTTAATTTTGTTTTTCTCTTTGATGGACTTCAGTATTTAGATTGACCCCCCAGATGGTCCTGGATAATCTGTCCATCTCAAGGTACATCCTTATCCTTAATGATGTCTGCATATCTTTTGGTATTTAAGGTAGGATATTAGCAGATTCCAGGATTAAGATGTGGACATCTTTGGGAAGGCACTATTCTGCTTACCACAATAGTATTGAATTATAACTTATAGAATAAGTTAAATATCCATGAGTTCATACTGACATAAATACTTTAAAAAACACATTCATGGGGGAGAAGGAATAACTCTACCTTACTGAAAAATTCCAGTTGATAAAGATAGAATGATTGAAGGAAACAGAAAACACCATAGTAATAATTGTTGCAAGCAATTGCCACCAATAAATGTTAAATTAGTGAGCAAAAGTTTGAGGAAAAAGATAACATTTGTAGAATCTGAGGGTAATCTTTGCTAACACCCCTATTAATCACAAAGGGGAAATAGTAAATTTACAGGGAGAAATCTGGCATTCACCACCTTAACCAATGGATCAAGGTTAGCTTCCCAATAATAAGTTGTATGGGCATCATACACCTTCTGATATGAAGCACTGAGAAGGGCATGTCACTTCTGTTGTGTCCCTACCAGAAACACATTACCTCAACCTACTTATGAGAAAACATCAAACGAACCAAAATTGAGGAGCAGTCTGCAAAACGTCTGACCAATGCTCTTTGTCTTAGTTTCCTACTGCTGCTGTAACACAAATACCACAGGTCAGTGACTTTAAAGAACAGACATTTATTTTCTCACAGCTCTGGAGGCTGAATGTCCAAATCAGGGTTTTGGCCTTGTCAATTACTTCCTTGTTGGTAGTCCCAGGCAATCCTTGGTTCTTGGGGAATCTCACATGACATGTTTTCCCCAGTATGTGTGTGCCTTTGTGTCTAATCTGTGTTTTCATAACTCAGAAGTGATAAACTTTAGGACATACCCCACATTGGTATGGCTTCATTAAAGCAACAAAGAAAACCCTACTTTTAATCAGGTTAGGATTCCAAAACATATTTTGGGAGGGCACAATTCAATCCATAGCCCTGTTCCTAAGTGTAAAGGTCATAAAAGACATTTATGAGTCTGTTTTAAGTGGAACTGTCACAGATTAAAGGGGACTAAGGAGATATGGATATGAAAACTTTATGCAATGTGGGATTCCTGATTAGAATCAGGAGCAATAAAAAGACATAAGTGGAAAAATTGGTGAAATTTGAATAATACCTATAGTTATTTATCTGTTAATAGTATCATGTCAGAGATAATCCTCTGGGTTTGATGATTATATTACTGTTACATAAGATGTTACTGTTAGAGAAAAATGAGTGAAAGTAACACGGAAGCCGTCTCTGTACTAGTTTTTCAACTTTTCTTTAGGTCCAAAATAATTTCAAAAAAATTACACACACAAAAAAAAGCCTGACTCAGTCATGGTTGTACAATATCCCTGCCACATGTATACAAGAGTCTTGAGAAGTTGGCTCATTCCCAATTAATTCCTGCAATGTTTAGGGCTTCAGAAAGACACTTTCTGTTCTTAGAACGAGCATATTTATCCATATAGAGTTATGCAAGAGCTTCTTTCGAGGCAGTTTGGTGTACTGGAAATAACACAGGTTTGAGATTTGAAAACCAAGGTTACCTACTACTTCTGTTGCTGTTGAGTAGATTCCAACTCATAGCGACCCTATAGGGCAGAATAGAACTGCCCCATAGGGTTTCCAAAGAGCAGCTGGTAGATTCGAACTGCTGACCTTTTGGTTAACAGCCAAAATAACAACTGTGCCACAGGGGCTGGTCTAAAAAATTTTTTTTACCTACTACTTATTCATCACTAAATCTTACCCAGTTTAGTTAACCTTTCTGAGCCACTGTTTGCTCATCAATTACAATACAGCTAATCCACGATGGTGGTTGTTGGAAGGCTGACGTGGCACAGTGCATTAATATGCTCTCATAACCGTAAAGTGCTCTTCACTTGTTACTGTTATTGTTTGGTTTCTCCCATTGACAAGTGCACCACTGGCATATAGGATTCCTTGTGATAACTGATCTGAGAATGTTAACTGAGCTCAATGCAAAAGCCTATTTTAGTCTCACTTAAGTGACCTGTGGCTGCAGGGAAGGCTTTGGTAGAGAGGGAGATGAGTGAACACTTTTCTCTTTTGAGCCTGCACTTAGGATGAAATATGTAAGGAAATTAAGTCCTTTTCAGTTCATCTTGATTTTTGTTGCTCTCCTCATACCATCCTGACCTTCCTTTGCCCCTGCGCTTTTTCAGTGCTGAGTGATGATCGCATAGGTAGAAATCACATGGAGAGCATATCACACATGTAGCACGCACAGGGATGCAAGAATTTAATTTTCTTTCAGTGCAAAGCAGCCCTGCCTGTTTCAAACTGATTTCCCCTTACAGCAAAATCTACAAAAGTGTATTGGGAGCAAAAGTTTTCCACTTTAAATAAATTCTGCTGCTTGTGCTTTACGTGAGGAGATTTATGAAGTTCATTTAAAAAATTGGCTAAGTAACGGGAGTTTTCAATAGGAAATGAAGACAAACTAAGGGGGAAAAAAAAACATAAAAATATATGGGATCTGACTCATCCCAGCCCATTAGCTCAGCACTAGTGCACGCATACATAATCTTAATGCAGAAACGCAGTTTTAAAACCTGACTAGAGTGTAGACCGAGATTTTAAAAAATAATCGAAGGAATCAGCTTTAGAGTATATGTCAAGGAATATCCCTTGTGCAGATGAGAATGAAGATGAAGAGAGAAGAATATCTGTATTTAGTCTTTGATTTTTAGGGCAAGTGGTTTAAAAAAGGGATAAAAGATTATAGCTCAATTTACATACAAAAAAAGAGAATTACATGTATTTATGGCCTGAGAAAAACAAATCGCTTCATGCCTAATACAATTTCGGCTAGCAACAGTCTTCTAACAGCCTAATAAAAGCTTTAATAATGTAAAGTTAATATAAATAGAAAATTCTTATTTCTTATATTGTCACTTGGTTTTGAATTTGTAGTCACAGGGCCCACTCACACCATAGACCCATTCCATCAAAGCCAAGATAAAATGCTTTTATTAAAAAAAAAAAAAAAAAAAAAAAAATCTGCGTGTCTTCCTCCTAGTTCCGCAGTAACAATAAGGCAGATTCCTAACAGGAAGCAAAAGAGAATGACGGTGCCACGAACGGCTGCATCAGCCTAATATGATTAGCATATCTTTGCAGGTAGATTTTTTTTTTTCCTTGTGAGGGAAAAACATCCCTACCCTTGTCACATTGCTCAATTTATATAGAGTAAAACGAGTCATTAGGGATGGGTTATTGTCTGTGGATGAGACTGTTCACACGTCTTGTGACTGTAGGCATTTTCTGTTTTAGATTCTACACATCGCTCTAAGTTACCATGCGTTGCCCGAGAAATTAAATGTCTTTCTTTGCACTGAGAAACAAATGCAGAATGGCTCATTTCCTTTTGCTGAGAGGCAGAGCTAAGGATAGGTATGAAAAGAATTATTCTTAATATAGATGAAGAATGTTTCCCCCAAAGTATTGAAAATTCCCTTTTAGTCTAAGAGTAGTGGCTCTTAAATAGAGACTTGCAAATCGTTAACATCAATTTATGTGGGAGGTAATTTGAAAAGACTTTTAGAAAGCCTGGGAAGCCAAGATTGTAACACATCTGTTCATTAGCTCTCAGCCTAACTACCATGCAGCCATTCACCCTCACCTTCTTGAATCAATGTTCCTGTTAAATGCAGGATGCCCTCAGGGGGCTCCAAGGAAGTCAGCTTTGCTGAGGCTCAGAGCACACACAAGGAGTCCTACTATTGAGGTCATACCTCTGAGCTATCAACCAGGAGAGTCATAAGGGTAGTCAGTATTAATGGCTGTAAGGATTGAATCTAATAATTGAAAATTTAAGTAGGATTTAAAGTTGTAAATGTCACAAGAACAGAAAGTGATGGGCCCATTTGTGGTATATTCTGTGACCCTAATTTGGCATATCACTGATGACATAGGCCAGTCAGTGTTTATGAAGTTCCTCTTTCATGAGTGAAGAATAACTGAGCGCTATAGTTTCAGGTGGCATAGTGGTTAAGTGCTACGGCTGCTAACCAAAGGGTCGGCAGTTCATATCCACCAGGCGCTCCTTGCAAACTCCATGGGGGCAGTTCTACTCTGTTCTATAGGGTCCAACTATAAGTCGGAATTGACTTGACAGCATTGGGTTTGGTTTTATAGTTTCAGGATCTAGATGCTATTTGGGGAACCAAGAGACAGCACAAATATGCCTTTGTTGTAGTAAGCTAGTGCCATGTAAGTTCAAAGGCAGTTACTGAGTATCATCTGAAAAAAAAAAAAAAAGTGTATTCAAGTGATGTATGTTCACTAAAGCTGAGTGTTGGTAAAGCATTCAACCCTTTAAAGGTTCAACTCATATTATGCACATATCCTAGACAGGGCAGATTATAGGCTGCTGGAGTATGTGTCTGTGGTGGGGAGGTCGTAGGTGAGTACACACACCTGTGCAAAAGACAACCGAAATCATTTACTTAAACAAGAAAGTAAAATTATTTGAATTGATTTCAAACTGGCAAGTCTAAAGCATGAAGTCAAGATAAAAGTAAAGCAATTTAAGAGTTGACTATTGAATGATGTTTTATGGTTAAAATATTACCTAGAAGTATCTTAGTTAACCCTCAAAACAATAGTAAAAATAAAATAATAGTAATTCCCATATTTCTAAGGCAATCTGCTCCAAATCACATAGCAAGTGAGTAGTAGAGATGGGAATTAGACCAATGATTTTCCACTCTGCCTTCCTGGAAGTAACAACGAATTTTATGATGAACGCATGTGCTACCATTGCTTTGGATTTTAGAAGTGCAGCTGAAGAAGACCAAAGATTTGGCTACAATCCCAGACCTTTCTTTCCCTCACAGTTTGCGCAGTAGATATGAATGGACTATTCTTCATGTGCAGAGGCTCTGCACCAAACAGGAACCCAACAATCCGATTTCGAATTGTTCTGAATGTAACATTAAAGGGTATCAAATAAAGAAGGACTTGGGCAAGGAAGGAACCCTGGTGGCACAGTGGTTAAGAGCTTCACTGCTAACCGAAAGGTGGGCAGTTTGAATCCACCAGCCACTCCTTCAAAACCCTACTCTGTCCTATAGGGTCGAGGGGCAGTTCTGTTCCGTAAGGTCGCTGTGAGTTGGAATCAACTCAAGGGTAATGGGTTGTATTAGGAAACTAAAGCAAGTTAGACCTTTGAAATCAATTAAGTAAAGTTTTGTGGGAGAATAATTGTTCTCCTGTATGTTTTTATATGAATAGTTTAACTTACTGTTTATAAGTTGAGATGGAGAAAAAGCAAAATCGCTCAACCTGTATGTTGTGTTCATCCTTCTGTCAAAAAGAAAAAAATGTTTATAATCTGTGTCAAAACAGGATACCAATAAATGGATATGAGGAATTATAAAATCTCCATAAACCAAATATATCTGTCACTCCTATTATAAGATACTTAGCTAAATAAATACACAGAGATTCTTGCAACCTAAAAAAAAAAAAAAAATCATCAGAGAGGCTAGTGTTTGACTGAATAACTGGTGGCCCAGTGGTTCAGAGCTCGGCTGCTAACCAAAATGTCAGCAGTTCAAACCCACCGGCCGCTCCTTGGAAACCCTATGGGGCAGTTCTACTCTGTCCCCTAGGGTCAATATGTGTCAGAACTAACTTGACAAGACATAACAACAACCATCGTGAGATAGGGTGGATCACATGGAAAGGTTCTTTTCACTAAACTAGATGCAAGAGGTACAAGATGAAGACTCATACCAGAGTTGACTTATTTATTTTTATTTTTGAAAGGAATTGGCTTATATGGTTTTGGGGAGTAGCAGGCAAATCTGAAATCCATAAAGAAGGCCACCAGAAAGGGAAAGCTGGAGATTCTCAGGCAAGAGCTGAAGCTTCAGTTCATGGTAGAATTTCTTCTTTCTTAGGGAAACCTCAGTTTTATACTTAAGGCCTTTCAACTGATTTAGATGAGACCAACTCAGATTATCTACAATAATCTTCTTTATTTAAAGTTACCTGATTGTAGATGTTAATCAAACTGACAAAATACCTTCACAGCAATGGCTAGGCTAGTGTTTGATTGAATAACTGGGGACTATAGCTGAGCCAAGATGACACATAAACACTGACTATCAAATGATATTAATAGAATAAAGAACAAAAATTTTATGATCTTCTTAATAGAAGCAAAAAAGCATTAGAAAAAAAACTCAGCAGACTCATGACTTAAAACAAACAGAAAAACAAAACACTCAGTATCTATGAATAGATTTCCTGAACAAAACAAACAAAAATGTCTAATATCATACTAATGGTGAAAGACTTGAAGCTTTTCCAGGAACAAGAAAAGGGTGTTCAACCTCACTACTTCTATTCAATATTTTACTGGAGGTACTAGCCATGGAAATTAGACAAGAAAAAAAAATGACATCCAGACTGGAAAGGAAGAAATAAAAATTTCCCTGTTGGCAGATAATTTTTTTTGTAGAAAATCCAAGGAATCCACACACATACACACCATACTAACTATTCAATTTATTAAAGAAGGCCAGCAGAGTTGCAGCATATACTATTAATACGCAAAAACTATTTGTTTTTATATAGACACTAGCAATTAACAATCTGAAAAATAAATTATGACAAAAAATTCCATTTATAATGCCTCAGAAAGAATAAGTGTTGTTGTTGTGTGCCATCAAATCGATTCCAATAATGGTGTATTCTTTAGTCATAAAAAGGAATCAAGTTCTGATACATGTTACAACATAGATGAGCCTAGAAAACACAATGTTAAGTGAAAAAAACCTAATCACAAAATACCACAAAATGTATGACTTCATTTATATAAAATATCAAGAAAAGACAAGTCTATTGAGACAAATGAGTAGATTAGTGGTTACCTAGGACTAGGGAAAGAAACCCTGGTGGCGTAGTGGTTAAGAGTTACAGCTGCTAACCAAAAGGTTGGCAGTTCAAATCCCCCAGGTGCTCCTTGGAAACCCTATGGGATAGTTCTACTGTGTCTTACTGGGTTGCTAAAAGTCAGAATTGTCTCGAAGGCAGTGGGTTTAGGACTATGGAAAGAATGAGGAGCGATTCCTAATGGGTAAGGGTTTCTTTTTGGGTTTACACAAAAATTCTGAAATTAAATTATGACGATGGTCGCAGAACTCTGTGAATATTGAAAACATTGAGTTCTACACTTTTAGTGGAGGAATTGTAAAGTTGGTGAATTATGTCACAATAAAACTGTTAAAACTATGAAAACATTGGTAATGGTGAAACATATAAAGGCATGAATCCTCCGGGAGGGTAGGCTATGATGTATTATTTGCATGGGCTTTCGAATGACCTTACTTATTCTGGATAATAGGTTTCAATATAAAAAGATACAATTTAATAAATTTCAAAGACAAAGCCTAATGCTAGATAAATATAAATGTAAAATACCAATAATATTTCAGAGTACACATGGAACAGGTTAGAAAATTTAATGCAAGTTTAACAGTTTGATATGGTTGTTGAGACAGAAGAGAGGCACGCATTAGGCCATATTAACACAACCATTGTGTCCAGAACAAGGAGGTGATACTTTCTGTTCCATAATGCGTAAGATCAGTTTTTAGTCCAAAAACTTAAGAGAAGCCTTGACAAATACTTTGTACCCAATGAAGAACACCTGAATGATTTTAAGTGAACAAACCATGCAATATAAAAAGTATTCGATGAAACTGGTATCTTTGGCCTGAAAAAGGGAGCTCTTTGAGATCTTTAAGATAATTCTTTTAAAATATTTCAATGACTAGTGAAAAGCAGTGCCTCTTGTACAAGAAAGTAGAATTATAAACAATTGCAAAAGTCAAAAGTAAGCAGATTTTAATTTCAACAATAGAACAACCTTTTATTAATACAATAAAATGAGCTTGCTTAGTAATAAACTTTTCATCCCTGGTGGCATCAAACAGAGAATTTTGTTCTTAGAAATTACAAAATCTACTTGGGATTAGGAGTTTGTGACTTTAAAATCAATAGTGTAATGAAAAGAATGAGGACTTTGGAGTCTGAAAGATTTGGGTATGAATTGTAACTCTGTAACTGTCAGCTGTATGGCTTGAGAAGTTGCTAGATCTGAGCCTGCTCTTCGTCAACTGCCTGATAGGATTTGCTAGATCCTCTACGGTAGGTCTTTATCAAATTCTTAAATTTTTTTTTTTGTTTCTTTTGGGTGGAATGAAAGCCACTACTGGTCATTTAAAAGCATTACATATGATGAAGCTTGGATAGTAGATGATGGCTACTACAATCACGTATTTTTCACTTCTTCATTTCAATAATTTGAAACTTCAAACAAAATATAAAGAAAATTTTACACTATAATGTAAGCTTTATTGTTTTATGTGTCCCAAACTAGCAGTTGATTGGCTAGTAATAAAAAAGTAATTTAAAGTAAAATATAATGTGATTCATATTCATGAATTTAGTTAGTGAATAGATATCATGTAGGAAATCTCCACTGTAAATGAAAAAATCTGAAAGCATTATATAACCACCATTTATTTATGGATACTAAAATTTTACTGTAACTACTTCAATTTAAGGAAGATATTTACAGATTTTGTGAACACCAAATAGTAATAAGGAAAACAAAATTGGTTATTCTAAAAACAGCTTGGAGGCAGTGTCTGACCTCCTCCAACTTCATGAGGGGGAAGAAGGATCAAGGTCAGCAGCCTAAGGCTGATTCCTATGAGACTAGGTCAAACATGCCTCCTCCTCTCTGCCATCTTTATCAATTCTGACATCAACTGTCCCTCCCACAGCACTCTCTACTGGATTTGATAATTCAATGCAATGGCCACAGAGAACTCACAGACCATACCCACAATTGTGGTGTTTATTAGGGAAGTAACAGTTATAATTCAGGCTCAGGAACACTCAGGATACGGTTCTTCCATCTGGATAGCCACTCCCCAGCTGTGCTCACAGGCACGCCTCTTCCTGGCCCTTAGTCTCTGCACAAAAGACACTCTTTCTCTCTCTCCATGGGCCGGGAAGCCCACTGCGCTGTCTCCTGCTGCCAGGTCTCTCCTTCCTTGGTGGTGAGCGCCTCCCCTCTGCTCTGGAATTTGCTCTTTTTAAGGCAAAATAGACCAATCCCCTTGGTAGACCACCATTACTCTATCACACAATCGCCTCGGTGGGAGTTACAAGACCATGGCTACAAAGGCCACAAACAAAAGTAATTAATTGCACCAGATACCAATGTGGAGCCTAGAATTGAATTCTATACTATGATTTCTTTTTGATAATGATATTTATACTGATAAAAATCGGTGTATCTAGTAATATATCAAATCTTTTGCCAGTGTATTGAAATTATTAGTATTTTTAATCTAAACTTTGATATCGCTATTAAGTCAGCTAAACATAATGGTCTAAAATAAAGGTTACATTGAAAGCAAGGCTAGGCTACATTTCTCAGCTTCTTCCAGAAAGACTTCCTTTTCATAACTAAAAGTGAAAATACTTTGACTTTATGTGTGTGTGTGTGTGTGTGTGTGTGTGTGTATACACACACATATAGGAGGCTTGGTGATACAGTGGTTAAGAGCTCAGTTGCTAACCAAAAATGTCAGCAGTTTGAATCTACCAGCTGCTCCTTGGAAACCCTATAGGGCAGTTCTACTCTGTCCTATTGGGTTGCTATGAGTTGGAACTGACTTGACGGCAATGGGTCAATGGGTCACATATGTATATATAGTCTAGTGATATGTACTACGTATGGCTATAACGATCAGATAATTTCTTTGAAAAGATACTGAATTTAAAAGAAATGAAGAGAAATTTTGCAGACTATGTTGGTCTTATCTCTTGGGGTTTGTCTCTGGGTATAAAGAGTCTTTTTATTTGGAAGTGTTCCATGTAAAAAGTGTGCTTTCTTTGATGAATGACTGAGATAAAAATCTTCCAAAATGATAATCCATTGTTTAAAATCTCCCTCTCCCTCCCACTGCATTTGATATTATTCATTTACACTTTCTTATAGTACCTTATGAAGGAGTAATTAAATAATATCTTGGCTAAGTTTTGAATCAATTAAAATAAGATAATAAATTATTTAAGAAATAATTAAAATACATTTTATATTTTTTCAAACTAATCAAGTTGTACAGTATTCTGTACACAGAAGTTTATGAAGAAAGGTTGACTTTTCAACTTGAATGACAAATTGACACTCTTGACTTGGGTAATGTTCCAACTTTCAGTTATTTGGAAGAGTACACTTGAGTTGATCTCAATGCTTTGTTTCCTGTGTCCCATCAGTGCTCACTGTATGAATAGGAATCTACGTTAGCTTGACATGCTGAATTGAGGTTCCCAGAGGCATATTTTAGGCATAGCTGATATTGGTATCAAGATGCTTAAATGCATATTAGAATATGTTTAAAGTATTTCTATAAACTGATGTTGTCATTAAACCATATGTTTCCATTTCTCAAGTGTATTGTATAACAGTAGTGAGCATTCCTAAACCACATAATATGTATTAGGTACTATTCTACATTCTTTACAAGAATTAACTCATTTAATTCTCAAAATAACTGTATGTAATGGAGCTTATTATTATCCCTCTTTTATAGTTGAAGAAACTGAGGCCAAGAATGAGTAGGTAATTGTCAGCTATTCGTCTAATAAATGATGAAGCTAGAGTTCAACCACAGGCAGTCTTGTTCCGAAGCGCAGATTGGCAAATAATTGCTTTAGATATTTATTATTATTATCCATCAGTAGTGACATTAAAATCTTGTCAGATATTCATGTGGAATATCTGGAAAACTACTCAAAGATGCCAAAAAGAAATGGTCTATTTAGACCAACTTTCTGAGAGTACACTTAGTTAAAAATACAGTTATGGTAGTCCAGTAAATTCAGCCACTCAAGTAAATCCAATGATTCTTAAAATTGATTACATCATTACCATTTCATTCAAGCTTTACTCTCACTATTCAAGTATCAGTTGGCCTTGGAATTGGAGTGAAATTTCTGAGTTCAATCCTTTGAGACAATTTAGAGCAGGTGGGAGGTGTTATTAGAATATCTGTACAACAACAAGAAAGAAACATGCCGCTTTCATCTTCTAATGTGTTCTTACTGCTAAATGGAGTCAGTTCTGTGAGAAAACACATCATGATCATTGTTAAAAAGAAGCTAGAATAACTTTTATGTGGGGATTTAGCTAGGAAAATGACTATTGTATTGATTCTTTCAACTAGATTTGAGACCCTGCTATATGCCAGGCTGGGGATATAGCAGTGAACAAAACACACAAAATATCCTACCCTTGAGTTTACTGTCCATTGTATGTGAATCTATGAAAACTTCTACGAGATGGAACAAAAATGCAAATACTTATAGGGGGTTAACAGGTAACATAAATAGGTAAATCTGGTAAGGTTAATGTATCAGGGAATGATGGGGCCTACGGTAAACTAGAGTATTTATGCCAGCAAAGAGGTTTTGAGTTTTCATTTCCTTAGAGCCTTTTTCCAGCCAATCAAATTTGTCTGCTTTTTAGCATGAGGAAGGGTTTAGTAATCTCGAGGGTTAAATGGTAATTTATAAGCCATTTATTCTAGTCCTTCATTCATACTTGAACACCCACTACAATGCATCCTACAAGGGGTCAATCAAAATTTGTTTCAACCCTTCTAGGGATGAGAATCTTAGTATTTGCTGGGTTAGTCTACACTTTCTGCTTGGCTTGGATCACACACATCTATCCATTTGGGTTTGCTTCAGTGTATCCTGAAGACAAATCACCTTAAAATCAACCTCAAAGCAATCAATTAACAAGCATTTTCCTAATAACCTTCTATGTGTTACTCCAAGGCTTACCATAAGAACAGTAAAACATCTAGATGAGTGAACAATATTAACACCTACAAAAGTAATAAACAAATACTAGAAACTTGGTTAAAATTATTATAATTTCAATAAATATTAGAATTAGAAGACAATATCTATAAAATAGATATTAGCTCCTAATTCTAATATTTATTATGTGTGCATCAGGGTTGTATCCTTTTACTATGCTTATTCAATCTGTATGCTGAGCAAATAATCCAAGTAGCTGGATTCTTCATATATGAAGAATCCAGAATATATGAGGGCATCAGGATTGAAGGAAGGCTTGTTAACAACCTGCTTTATGCAGATGACACAACCTTGCTTGCTGAAAGTGAAGAGGACTTGAAGCACTTACCTGTGAAGATCAAAGACTACAGCCTTCAGTACAGATTGCACTTCACATAAAGAAAACAAAAATCCTCACAACTGGACCACTAAGCATCCCCCTAGGAGATAGAAAGTATCATAGAAATATGAAAACCTGGCTGAATTTTCTGGGTCAAAAGTTCCTCAGATAAAGTACTACTCAGATATGCAGTGAGAGGTTTCAAGCTTTATTTCTTATACCTAATTGGATTTCCTCATAACCCTGTATCCCAGTGAACACCAGGGGAAATGAAACCTACTGTTTATTATCCACCTCTTTTCTAGTGGAAATATTTTCTTTTCTGTTTGTAGTGATCCTTTCAGGTAAATGCTCAATCTTTTAATATCCCTCCTTCTTTTCTCTATAGTGCCAGGATGTACAAGGAGCATATGGGATCTTTGCAACAGAGCAAGAAGGGGGCTTGGCTCTCTTTGGTGTTATTGAGAACCTGTCTTGGTCTTTTCTCTCTCTGACTTTTAAGGTACCATTGTTACAGGAGACCTGATGGTGCAGTGATTAAGGTGCTTAGCTACTAAACAAAAGGTCAGTGGTTTGAACCAATCAGCCACTCTGAGGGAGAAAGATGTGGCAGTTTACTTCCCTAAAGATTTATAGCCTTGGAAACCATATAGTTGGCCTATCAAAACCTTCTTTGCTGAAATCTGCAGCCTGTCAACAGAGTTCTCTCCATCTCTTTCTTTCTTTCTTTTTCCAGTCAAGGCTTAGTGGTCTTCCCCACAGACTCAACCCAACCACTCTTTACCTGGTGCTTCATATTTTTCTGAAGCCTGGCTCTGATTTGATCTCCTGCCTGCATTGTGCTTCTTCAGCCTTTGCTCCTGTGTCTGTATGTTACTGCTATGGCAACCAAGGGAAACTTGATTGACAGAGTATCAACTATTTCCTGCATACTCTTGAGAGATAGACATTTTCCAAGGCAGTCATTTCTCTTTATCTCAAGTTGTAAACATAGCAAAACTCCCTCCTCTTTTAGCTATTCATTCAAGCTATTAAAAAAAAAGAAAAGGGTGGAGCTAAGATGGTAGAATAGACAGACGCTGCCAGAGACGCTTCTTTACAACAAAGACCCCAAAAAACAAGTGAAACGAGTATATCTGTGACAAGCTGGGAGCCCTGAGCATCAAAGGCAAGCTTAGACAACGAACTGAGGGGCAGGGGGAGGAAGGGACCATTCAGAAGCAGAGAAGAGTTACCGGACCTGAATCACGGGGAGCCCTCAGGCACCATTTCCGGAGTGGCGGCGGGGGGCTGGTACTAGCATTCGGCTGAAGTTTCTTCAGGGAGAAGCAGCCAGGCACACAGCCCACTCACACCTCCAGAACCAGAGAGGAACAGTGCTCTCAGCAAAAGCTAAGTCCTTGCATATATTTTACTGTGCCCCCCACCCCCAAGCCAGCTTCAGTGGCTGAATTCCCTGGGCCTGAGATAGGCCCTGTTGAGCACCTAGAGCCATCCTCCTGGACTTGAGGAAGGAAAAAATTTGCAACTGGGGGAAAAGTTAATTTGCTATCTCCACTAACCAGGGGAGCTCAGGACAGAAGTGGCTCCTGTCCAGGCATAAATGGTCCGTAGACTTTGAACACCTTTCCCTTCTGCATGGACCTGTGTGGACCTATTTTGGGAGACTGGGCCCTTGTTGGCAGACTCCAACCTTTTCAGCTGTGCGCTGGAGAGGTGGGTGTTTGATGTTTGACATTGCTTTGCCTATTAAACAAGGTCCTCACCTACCCACATCAGGGACCTAAGGAGTGGTAGCTTCACTCAGTTCACCCAGCCACCCGCGACAGGGGTCCAAGGATAACTGGCACCTCCCAGTTCTTGCAACCAAAAACTTTGGGTGCTCATGGTCCGTCTGCAGAACCCACCCACCTGCACACTCTAAGGAACAGGGACGAGCTTTCCTCAGAGACACTCAGGGGTCTGTTCTCAGCTCCCTGCCTTGTTCAGAGCATGACCCACTGCTGCAATCAGATACTGGTATATATGCCAATCACCCCTGCCCCTCTAAGGCTGTAGGACAGAGCCTGTACCACACACTTGATGATAAGCCACCTGGAAACCTGAGCTGAATTCATACAAGAAAACTGAATGAACTCCTGGACTGATATACCTGATAACAGCTCTAGTCATCTGGGGACAGGACGTCAGAGCTCTAAAGGCGAAAATAATCAAGCTAGCTCACTCAAGCAACCCATTTGGACATACCAAAACAAAACAAGCAAAAAAGCTATGACACAGTAAGCAAGCATAAACTAATACAATAACTTATAGATACCTAGGAGACAACAGTCAATATAGAGTCACATAAAGAAACAGACCATGATCACCTCAACAGGCTCTCAAAACAAAGAATCCAGGGATCTTCTAGGTGAAAGTGCATTCCGGGAATTACCAGATGCAGAATACAAAAGTTTAATATACAGAACTCTTCAAGACATCAGGAAGGAAATGAGGCAATATGCAGAATAAGCCAAGAATCACAAAGATAAAGCAATTGAAGAAATTAGAAAGATTATTCAGGAACATAATCAAAAATTTAATAAGCTGGAAAAATCCATAGACAGTAATCAGAAATTCAGAAGATTAACAATCAAATTACAGAAGTAGACAACTCAATAGAAAGTCAGAGGAGCAGAATTGAGCAAGTAGAAGCCAGAATTTCTGAACTTGAAGATAAATTACTTGGCACTAATATATTTGCAGAAAAATCAGATAAAAGAATTTAAAAAAATGAAGAAAACTTAAGAATCATGTGGGACTCTATCAAGAGAAGTAAATACGAGTGATTGGAGTACCAGAATAGGGAGGGATAACAGAAAATACAGACAGAATTGTTGAAGATTTTTTGGCAGAAAACTTCCCTGATATTGTGAAAGATGAGAAGATATCTATCCAAGATGCTCATCAAACTCCACATAAGGTAGGTCTTAAAAGAAAGTCACCAAGACATATTATAATCAAACTCGCCAAAACCAAAAATAAAGAGAGAATTATAAGAGCAGCAAGGGATAAACAAAAAGTCACATACAAAGGAAAGCCAACAGGAATAAACTTGGACTACTCGGCAGAAACCATGCAGGCAAGAAGGCAACGGGATGACATATTTAAAAATTGAAGGAAAAAAATTGCCTGCCAAGAATCATATATCCATCAAAACTGTCTCTTAAATATGAAGGTAAAATTATGACATTTCCAGATAAACACAAGTTTAGGGAATTCATAAAAATCAAATCAAAACTACAAGAAATACTAAAGGGAGTTCTTTGGATAGAAAAGCAATAATATCAGGTATCAACCCAAGACTAGAACACTGGGCAGAGCAACCAGAAGTGAAACCAGACAGGGAAATCCAAAAAAACAAAGCAAGATTATTAAAAAAAAAAAAAAAAAAAAAAAAGCTCAAAACAGGGTAAGAGCGATGTTATTATATAAAGGAAGACAACATTAAAATAGTAAAGAGGGACTAAGAAATGTAATCATGGACCTTCCATATGGAGAGAAAGATACAGTGATAAAAAGAAAAGTTAGGTTTAAATTTAGAAAAATAAGGGTAAATGATAAGGTAACCACAAAGGAGAGAAGCTACACTACTCATTAAAATAAAATACAAGAAAAAAATAGAGACTCAGCAGAAACAAAATCAGCAACAACAAATATAAGGAAAGGATAATATATAAAGAAAATCAACTCAGCACATAAATTTAGTGGGAAAAAGAAACTGTCAACAACACACAAAAAAAGACATCAAAATGGTAGCACTAAATTCATATCTATCCATAATTACCCTCAATGTAAATAGACTAAATGCACCAATAAAGGGACGGAGTGGCAGAATGGATTTAAAAAACAAGATCCATCTCTATGCAGCCTACAAGAGACACACCTTAGACTTAGAGACACATACAAACTAAAACTCAAAGGATGGGAAAAAATATATCAAGCAAAGAACAATCAAAAAAGACCAGGCATGGCAATATTAATTTCTGACAAAATAGACTTTAAAGTTAAATCCATCATAAAGGATAAGGAAGGACACTATATAATGATTAAAGGGACAATACACCAAGAAGATATAACCATATTAAATATTTATGCACCCAATGACAGGGCTGCAAGATACAAACTCTATCAGCACTGAAATTGAGATAGACAGCTCCACAATAATAATAACAATAATAACTTCAATACACCACTTTCGGTGAAGGACAGGACATCGAGAAAGAAGCTCAATAAAGACATGGAAGATCTAAATGCCACAATCCACCAACTTGACCTCGTAGACATATACAGAACACTCCACCCAACAGCAACCAAGTATACTTTCTTTTCTAGTGCACATGGAACATTCTCTAGAATAGACCACATATTAGGTCATAAAGCAAGCCTTAGTAGAATCCAAAACATTGAAATATTATAAAGCATCTTCTCTGACCATAGGCCATAAAAGTGGAAAACAATAATAGGAAAAGCAGGGAAAAGAAATCAAACACTTGGAGACAGAACAATACCCTGCTCAAAAAAAGACTGGATTATAGAAGACATTAAGGATAGAATAAAGAAATTCATAGAATCCAATGAGAATGAAAACACTTCCTATCAGAACCTTTGAGACACAGCAAAAGTGGTGCTCAGAGGCCGATTTATATCAATAAATGCACACATACAAAAAGAAGAAAGGGTCAAACTCAAAGAATTATCCCTATGACTTGAACAAATAGAAAGAGAGCAACAAAAGAAACCCACAGGAATCAGAAGAAAACAAATAATAAAAATTAGAGCTGAGCTAAACAGAAAACAGAAAAACAGCTGGAAGAATTAACAAGACCAAAAGCTGGTTCTTTGAAAAAAAAAAATCAACAAAATTGATAAACCACTAGCCTAACTGACAAAAGAAAAACAGGAGAGGAACAAAATAACCCAAATAAGAAATGAGATGGCTGATATTATGACATATCCAACTGAAATTAAAAGAATCATATCAGATTACTATGAAAAATTGTACTCTAACAAATTTGAAAACCTAGAAGAACTGGATGAATTCCTAGAAACACACTACCTACGTAAACTAACACAAACAGAGGTAGAACAACTAAATAAACCCATAACAAAAGAAGAGATTGGAAAGGTAATCAAAAAACTCCCAACAAAAAAAAGCCCTGGTCCAGAGGGCTTCACTGCAGAGTTCTAACAAACTTTCAGAGAAGAGTTAACACCACTACTACTAAAGGTATTTCAGAGCATAGAAAAGGATGGAATACTACCAAACTCATTCTATGAAGCCACCATATCCCTGATACCAAAACCAGGTAAAGACGCCACAAGAAAAGAAAATTATAGACCTATATCCCTCATGAACGCAGATGCAAAAATCCTCAACAAAATCCTAGCCAATAGAATTTCAACAACATATCAAAAAAGTAATTCACCATCACCAAGTGGGGTTCATACCAGGTATGTAGGGATGGTTCAACATTAGAAAAACAATTAATGTAATCCACTACATAAATAAAACAAAAGACATGAATCACATGATTTTATCAATTGATGCAGGAAAATCATCTGACAAAGTTCAACACTCATTCATGATAAAAACTCTCAGCAAAATAGGAATAGAAGGAAAATTCCTCAACATAATACAGGGCATTTATACAAAGCCAACAGCCAACATCACCCTAAATGGAGAGAGCCTGAAAACATTCCCACTGAGATCAGAAACCAGACAAGGATGCCCTTTATCACCGCTTTTATTCAACTTCGTGTTGGAGGTCCTAGCCAGAGCAATTAGGCTAGACAAAGAAATAAAGGGCATCCAAATTGACCAGGGAGAAGAAAAATACCTCTGTTTACAGAAGACGTGATCTTATACACAGAAAACCCTAAGGAATCCTCCAGAAAACTACTGACACTAATAGAAGAGTTCAGCAGAGTATCGGGATAGAAGGTAAACATACAAAAATCAGTTGGATTCCTTTACACCAACAAAAAGAACACCAAAGAGGAAATCACCAAATCAAATGTCATTTTCAGTAGCCCCCAAGAAGGTAAAATACTTAGGAACAAATCTTACCAGAGATGTAAAAGACTTATACAAAGAAAACTACAGTACACTTCAGCAAGAAACCAAAAGAGATTTACATAAGTGGAAGAACATACCTTGCTCGTGGATAGGAAGAATTAACATTAAAAAAATGTCTATTCTACCAAAAGTGATCTATACATTTAATGAAATTCTGATCCAAATCCCAATGACATTCTTTAATGAGATGGAGAAACAAATCACCAACTTCATATGGAAGGGAAAGAGGCCCCGGGTAAATAAGGCATTACTGAAAAAGAAGAACAAAGTGGGAGGCCTTACTTTACCTGATTTTAGGACCTATTATACCGCCACAGTAGTCAAAACAGCCTGGTACTGGTACAACAGCAGATACATAGACCAATGGAACAGAATTGAGAATCCGGACATAAATCCATCCACATATGAGCAGTTGATATTTGACAAAGGCCCCAAAACAGTTAAATGGGGGAAAGACAGTCTTTTTAGCAAATGGTGCTGGCATAATTGGATATCCATCTGCAAAAAAATGGAAGAAGACCCATACCTTACTCCATTCACAAAAACGAACTCAAAATGGATCAAAGACCTAAATATAAAATTTAAAATGATAAAGATCATGGAAGAAAAAATGGGGACAACGTTAGTAACCCTAATACATTATTAAGAATGCAGAAGAAAAACTAGATAACTGGGAGCTCCTAAAAGTCAAGCACCTATGCTCATCCAAAGACTTCACCAAAAGAGTAAAAAGATTACCTACAGACTGGGAAAAAGTTTTTAGCTGTGACATTTCCAATCAGCACCCGTTCTCTAAAATCTACATGATACTGAAAAAACTCAACAACAAAAAGACAAATAACCCAATTAAAAATGGGCAAAAAAGGGAGGGGGCCAAGATGGCGGACTAGGTGGACGCTCCCGCGGATCCCTCTTGCAACAAAGACTCGGAAAAACAAGGGAATCGATCACATACATAACAATCTATGAACTCTGAACAACAAGCACAGACTTAGAGACGGAGGACGAACAAATACGGGCAGACAGCGACTGTTTTCAGAACTAGGAGCCAGCGCACCAGGCAGGTGACCTTCGGAGCTCGATCTGGGGCAGAGCCCAGGGGGGCAGACGGCACAGAAAGGGGGCCCACCCCTTCCCCCCCGAACCCATCCCGGGAGGAAGCCTAGCAGGTTGGCGCGGGCGGCGTAGGGGCGCAGCCGGAGGGAGAAACACCCGGGAGGCAGTGACTGATCTGAGAGGGGGGAGAACAGCGTCCCAGCTGGGGTGCCCTGCTGTCCGCCGGGAGTTAGGCGAGAAGCCGACGGGGCGCGCGCGGGGGGGGGGGTCAGCTGTGTTTCCCTGGAGTGACCCCAGGGCGGGGCCCACGCGTTCGTGCGGGAGGACGCGCACCCAGTCCGCGCGTGTGGCACGGCACACCAGAGGGAGAAATCCCCGGAGGTGTCTGGTCTCAAAACAGGGAAAGCAGCATCCCAGACGGGGAGCCATTCCGCTGCGATCTGGGCACGCGCGCGCGCGCGCGGGCGGGGCATGAGCGCGGGGTCCATTTTTATTACCCTGAATTGACCCAGAGGGCGGGAACACCTGGTCGTGCGAGTGACGCCCTCCCAGTTTGCGCGAGAGGTGCGGCACACTGGAAGGAGAAGTCCCCGGGAGGAACTGATTGGTCCCAAAGCGCAGAAAGTAGCATCCCAAAGTGCCGCCCTGCTGGGGCTTGGGCGCGCACACGAGCGGGCCGTGAGCGCGGAGTCCATTTTTATTGCCCTGAATTGACCCAGGGGGCGGGCCCACCTGGCCGTGCGGAGGAACTGATTGGTCCCGAAGCGCAGAAACTAGCGTCCCAGACGGGGTTCCGTCCTGCTGGGGCTTGGGCGCGCGCACGAGCGGGGCGTGAGCACGGAGTCCATTTTTATTGCCCTGAATTGACCCAGGGGGCGGGCCCACCTGGCCGTGCAGGTGACGCAACCCAGTTCGCGCGAGAGGTGTGGCGCTCCGGAAGGAGAAGTCCCGGGGAGGAAGTGACTGGTTCCCGAACAGGGAAAGCAGCGTCTCAACCCGGAAGTCATCCCGCTGGGATTTGGGCGCGCGCACAGGCGGGGCGTGACCGCGGGATCTAATTATAATCGCCTGAATAGACCCTGGGGGCGGGCCCACCCGTTCGTGCGGGAAACGCCCACCCAGTGCCCACGAGCGGTGCCGCGCACCGGAGGAAGTCCCCAGGAGGAAGGGACTGGTTTTCGAGCAAGGAAAGCAGTGTCCTAGCCAGGGACCCGTCCAGCCCGGATTTTGGCAAACGGGGGCGGAGCGTGAACGTGGTGTTCAGCTCTATATTCTGTGGTGCTACACTCCTAGCTCTCAGATCCCTCCCCCACCCTCCCCAGGCGACCCCATTAACATCCGAATACCCGGAGCCAGAGAGAGAATTCAGATAGGGATCTGACTGCATTTTTTTTTTAGCTGACTACTGGGAAAATCTAGTTTCCCAGTGATGGCTCGGAGACAGCAGTCCATATCAAACCACATAAAGAAACAGACCATGACAGCTTCTCCAACCCCCCAAACAAAAGAATCAAAATCTTTCCCAAATGAAGATACAATCCTGGAATTATCAGATACAGAATATAAAAAACTAATTTACAAAATGCTTAAAGATATCACGAATGAAATTAGGATAACTGCAGAAAAAGCCAAGGAACACACTGATAAAACTGTTGAAGAACTCAAAAAGATTATTCAAGAACATAGTGGAAAAATTAACAAGTTGCAAGAATCCATAGAGAGACAGCATGTAGAAATCCAAAAGATTAACAATAAAATTACAGAATTTGACAACGCAATAGAAAGTCAGAGGAGCAGACTCGAGCAATTAGAATGTAGACTGGGACTTCTGGAGGACCAGGGAAACAACACCAACATAGCTGGAAAAAAATCAGATAAAAGAATTAAAAAAAATGAAGAAACCCTAAGAATCATGTGGGACTCTATCAAGAAGGATAACTTGCGAGTGATTGGAGTCCCAGAACAGGGAGGGGGGACAGAAAACACAGAGAAAATAGTTGAAGAACTCCTGACACAAAACTTCCCTGACATCATGAAAGAAGAAAGGATATCTATCCAAGATGCTCATCGAACCCCATTTAAGATTGATCCAAAAAGAAAAACACCAAGACATATCATCATCAAACTTGCCAAAACCAAAGACAAACAGAAAATTTTAAAAGCAGCCAGGGAGAAAAGAAAGGTTTCCTTCAAGGGAGAATCAATAAGAATAAGTTCAGACTACTCAGCAGAAACCATGCAGGCAAGAAGGGAATGGGACGACATATACAGAGCACTAAACGAGAAAAACTGCCAACCAAGGATCATATATCCAGCAAAACTCTCTCTGAAATATGAAGGAGAAATTAAGATATTTACAGATAAACACAAGTTTAGAGAATTTGCAAAAACTAAACCAAGACTGCAAGAAATGCTAAAGGAGATTGTTTGGCCTGATGACCAATAATATCAGGTACCAGCACAATACAAGGACACAAAACAGAACGTCCTGATATCAACGCAACTCAAACAGGGAAAGCACAAAAACAAACAAATTAAGACTAATTCTAAAAAATAAATAAATAAACAAAATAATACATACAACAGGAAATCATGGAAATCAATAGCTAAACGATCAAAATAATCAAAAAGAGGGACTAAATATAGGAGGCATTGAACTGCCAGATGGAGAGTGATACAAGGCGAAATAGAAGGATACAAGTTAGGGTTTTACTTAGAAAAATAGGGGTAAATAAAAAGGTAACCACAAAAAGGAATATCAATTCCATAACTCAAGAAAAAAGCCAAGAAAAACGTAACGACTCAATAAACACAAAGTTAAACATTATGAAAATGAGGATCTCACAAGCTACTAAGAAAAACGTCTCAGCACAAAAAAGCATGTGGAAAAATGAAATGGCCAACAACACACATAAAAAGGCATCAAAATGACAGCACTAAAAACTTACTTATCTATAATTACGCTGAATGTAAATGGACTAAATGCACCAATAAAGAGACAGAGAGTCACGGACTGGATAAAAAAACACGATCCATCTATATGCTGCCTACAAGAGACACACCTTAGACTTAGAGACACAAACAAACTAAAACTCAAAGGATGGAAAAAAGTATATCAAGCAAACAATAAGCAAAAAAGAAGAGGAGTAGCAATATTAATTTCTGACAAAATAGACTTTAGACTTAAATCCGCCACAAAGGATAAAGAAGGACACTATATAATGATAAAAGGGACAATTGATCAGGAAGACATAACCATACTAAATATTTACGCACCTAATGACAGGGCTGCAAGATACATAAATCAAATTTTAACAGAATTGAAAAGTGAGATAGACACCTCCACATATATAGTAGGAGACTTCAACACACCACTTTCGGAGAAGGACAGGACATCCAGTAAGAAGCTCAATAGAGACACGGAAGACCTACTTACAACAATCAACCAACTTGACCTCATTGACTTATACAGAACTCTCCACCCAACTGCTGCAAAATATACTTTTTTTTCTAGCGCACATGGAACATTCTCTAGAATAGACCACATATTAGGGCATAAAACAAATCTTTGCAGAATCCAAAACATCGAAATATTACAAAGCATCTTCTCAGACCACAAGGCAATGAAGCTAGAAATCAATAACAGAAAAACTAGGGAAAAGAAATCAAATACTTGGAAAATGAACAATACCCTCCTGAAAAAAGACTGGGTTATAGAAGACATCAAGGAGGGAATAAGGAAATTCTTAGAAAGCAACGAGAATGAAAATACTTCCTATCAAAACCTCTGGGACACAGCAAAAGCAGTGCTCAGAGGCCAATTTATATCGATAAATGCACACATACAAAAAGAAGAAAGAGCCAAAATCAGAGAACTGTCCCGACAACTTGAGCAAATAGAAAGTGAGCAACAAAAGAATCCATCAGGCACCCGAAGAAAACAAATAATAAAAATTAGAGCTGAACTAAATGAATTAGAGAACAGAAAAACAATTGAAAGAATTAACAAAGCCAAAAGCTGGTTCTTTGAAAAAATTAACAAAATTGATAAACCATTGGCTAGACTGACTAAAGAAAAACAGGAAAGGAAACAAATAACCCGAATAAGAAACGAGAAGGACCACATCACAACAGAACCAAATGAAATCAAAAGAATCATATCAGATTACTACATAAAATTGTACTCTAACAAATTTGAAAACCTAGAAGAAATGGATAAATTCTTGGAACAACACTACTTACCTAAACTAACACATTCAGAAGTAGAACAACTAAATAGACCCATTACAAAAAAAGAGATTGAAATGGTAATCAAAAAACTCCCAACAAAAAAAAGTCCTGGCCCAGATGGCTTCACTGCAGAGTTCTACCAAACCTTCAGAGAAGACTTAACACCATTACTATTGAAGGTATTTCAAAGTATAGAAAAAGACGGAATACTACCCAACTCATTCTATGAAGCCACCATCTCCCTGATACCAAAACCAGGTAAAGACATTACAAAAAAAGAAAATTTTAGACCTATATCCCTCATGAACATAGATGCAAAAATCCTTAATAAAATTCTAGCCAATAGAATCCAACAACACATGAAAAAAATAATTCACCCTGATCAAGTGGGATTTATACCAGGTATGCAAGGCTGGTTTAATATCAGAAAAACCATTAATGTAATCCATCACATAAATAAAACAAAAGACAAAAACCACATGATCTTATCAATTGATGCAGAAAAGGCATTTGACAAAGTCCAACACCCATTTATGATAAAAACTCTCACCAAAATAGGAATTGAAGGAAAATTCCTCAACATAATAAAGGGCATATATGCAAAGCCAACGGCCAATATCACTCTAAATGGAGAGAACCTGAAAGCATTTCCTTTGAGAACGGGAACCAGACAAGGATGCCCTTTATCACCGCTCTTATTCAACATCGTACTTGAAGTCCTAGCCAGGGCAATTAGGCTAGACAAAGAAATAAAGGGTATTCAGATTGGTAAGGAGGAAGTAAAGCTATCACTATTTGCAGATGACATGATCGTATACATGGAAAACCCTAAGAAATCCTCCAGAAAACTACTGAAACTAATAGAAGAGTTTGGAAGAGTCTCAGGATATAAAATAAACATACAAAAATCACTTGGATTCCTCTACATCAACAAAAAGAACACCGAAGAGGAAATAACCAAATCAATACCATTCACAGTAGCCCCCAAGAAGATAAAATACTTAGGAATAAATCTTACCAAGGAAGTAAAAGACCTATACAAAGAAAACTATAAAACTCTGCTACAAGAAATTCAAAAGGACACGCTTAAATGGAAAAACATACCCTGCTCATGGATAGGAAGACTCAACATAGTAAAAATGTCTGTTTTACCAAAAGCCATTTATACATACAACGCACTTCCAATCCAAATACCAATGTCATACTTTAAGGGAATAGAGAAACAAATCACTAATTTCATATGGAAAGGAAAGAATCCCCGGATAAGCAAAACATTACTGAAAAAGAAGAAGAAAGTGGGAGGCCTCACCCTACCTGATTTCAGAACCTATTATATAGCTACAGTAGTCAAAACAGCCTGGTACTGGTACAACAACAGGCACATAGACCAATGGAACAGAATTGAGAATCCAGATATAAATCCATCCACGTATGAGCAGCTGATATTTGACAAAGGACCAGTGTCAGTCAATTGGGGAAATAATAGTCTTTTTAACAAATGGTGCTGGCATACCTGGATATCCATTTGCAAAAGAATGAAACAGGACCCATACCTCACACCATGCACAAAAACTAACTCCAAGTGGATCAAAGACCTAAACATAAAGACTAAAACGATAAAAATCTTGGAAGAAAAAATAGGATCTACCCTAGGAGCCCTAATACAGGGCATAAACAGAATACAAAACATTACCAAAAATGATGAAGAGAAACCCGATAACTGGGAGCTCCTAAAAATCAAACACCTATGCTCATCTAAAGACTTCACCAAAAGAGTAAAAAGACCACCTACAGACTGGGAAAGAATATTCAGCTATGACATCTCAGACCAGCGCCTGATCTCTAAAATCTACATGATTCTGTCAAAACTCAACCACAAAAAGACAAACAACCCAATCAAGAAGTGGGCAAAGGATATGAACACACATTTCACTAAAGAAGATATTCAGGCAGCCAACAGATACATGAGAAAATGCTCTCGATCATTAGTCATTAGAGAAATGCAAATTAAAACTACGATGAGATTCCATCTGACACCAACTAGACTGGCATTAATTCAAAAATCACAAAATAATAAATGTTGGAGAGGCTGCGGAGAGACTGGAACTCTCATACACTGCTGGTGGGATTGTAAAATGGTACAACCACTGTGGAAATCCATCTGGCGTTATCTTAAACAGTTAGAAATAGAACTACCATACAAACCAGAAATCCCACTCCTCGGAATATACCCTAAAAATACAAGACCCTTCACACAAACAGATATATGCACACCCATGTTTATTGCAGCTCTGTTTACAATAGCAAAAAGCTGGAAGCAACCAAGATGTCCATCAACGGACGAATGGGTAAATAAATTGTGGTATATTCACACAATGGAATACTACGCATCGATAAAGAACAGTGACGAATCTCTGAAACATTTCATAACATGGAGGAATCTGGAAGGCATTATGCTGAGCGAAATGAGTCAGTTGCAAAAGGACAAATATTGTATAAGACCACTATTATAAGATCTTGAGGAATAGAAAAAATGGAAAAGAACACATACTTTTGTGGTTACAAAGGGGGGAGGGAGGGAGGGAGGGAGGGAGAGGGCTTTTTATTGATCAATCTGTAGATGGGAACTGCTTTGGGTGAAGGGAAAGACAACACTCAAAACAAGGAAGGTCAGCCTAATTGGACAGGATTAAAAGTAAAGAGGTTTCCGAGATAAAATGAAAGCTTCAAAGGATAGCGAAGCAGGGGCTGGGGTCTGGGGAACTTGGTTTGAGAGGACTTCTAAATCAATGGGCAAAATAATTCTATTATGAAAACACTCTGCATCCCACTTTGAATTGTGGCACCTGGGGTCCTAAATGCCAACAAGCAGCCATCTAAAATACATTAATTGGTCTCAACCCACCGGGAGCAAAGGCAAAGGAAGAACACCAAGGTCACACGACAACTAAGAACCCAAGAGACAGAAAGGGCCACTTGAACCAGAGACCTACAATACCCTGAGACCAGAAGAACAAGTTGGTGCCCGGCCACAATCGATGTCTGCCCTGTCAGGGAGCACAAGAGACAACTCCTGAGGGAGCAGGAGACCAATGGGATACAGACCCCAAATTCTCATTAAAAGACCACACCTAATGGTATGATTGCGACTAGAGGAATCCCAGAGACAATGCTCCCCAGAACTTCTGATGGCACAGGACAGGAACCAACCCCGAAGACAAATCATCAGGCATGAAAAGGACTGGTCAGTGGGGGGGAGAGAGATACTGATGAAGAGCGAGCTAATTAAATCAGGTGGACACGGGAGAGTGTGTTGGCAACTCTTGACTGGAGGGGGGATGGGAAGATAGAGAGAGATGGAAGAAGGTAAAATTGGCACGAAACGAGAGACTGTAAGGGCTGACTCAATAGGGGGAGAGCAAGTGGGAGAAGGGAGTAAGATGTATGTAAACCTACATGTGACAGACTGATTGGAATGGTAAATGTTCACTTGAAGCTTAATAAAAATTTAAAAAAAAAAAAAAAAAAAAAAAAAATGGGCAAAAAATATGAATAAACACTTCATTAAAGAAGACGTTCAGGTAGCTAACAGATATATGAGGAAATGTTCACGATCATTAGCCATTAAAAAATGCAAATCAAAAAACTACAATGAGATTTCATCTCACTCCAACAAGGCTGGATATAATCTAAAAAACACAAAATAATAAATGTTGAAGAGGCTGTGGAGAGATTGGAACACTTATATACTGCTGGTGGGAATGTAAAATGGTACAACCACTTTGGAATAGATTTGCTGCTTCCTTAGAAAGCTAGAAATAGAACTACCATACGATCCAGCAGTCCCACTCCTCGGGATATATCCTAGGGAAATAAGAGCCTTTACGTGAACGGATATATGCATACCTATGTTTACTGCAGCACTGTTTACAATAGCAAAAAGGTGAAAGCAACCAAGATGCCCATCAATGGATGAATGGATAAATAAATTATGGTATAGTCACACAATGGAATACCACCCATCGATAAAGAACAGTGGTGAATCTGTGAAACATCTCATAACATGGAAGAATCTGGAAGGCACTATGCTGAGTGAAATTAGTCAGTTGCAAAAGGACAAATATTGTATAAGGCTACTATTATAAGAACTTGAGAAATAGTTTAAAGTGAGAAGAAAACATTCTTTTGTGGTTACGAGAGGGGGGAGGGAGGGAGGGTGGGAGGGGGCATTTACTAATTAGGTAGTAGATAAGAACTACTTTAGGTGAAGGGAAAGACAACACACAAATCAGGGGAGGTCAGCACAACTGGACTAAACCAAAAGCAAAGAAGTTTCCTGAATAAACTGAATGCTTTAAAAGCCAGTGTAGGAGGGACAGGAGTTTGGGGACCATGGTTTCAGGGGACATCTAAGTCAATAAAGGCATAATGAAATCTATTAAGAAAACATTCTGCATCCCACTTTGAAGAGTGGCGTCTTGGGTCTTAAATGCTAGCAAGCAGCCATCTAAGATGCATCAATTGTTCTCAACCCACCTGGATCAAAGGAGAATGAAGAACACCAAAGACACAAGACGATTACAAGCCCAAGAGACAGGAAGTGCCACATGAACCAGAGACTACACCATCCTTAGACCAGAAGAACTAGATGGCACCCGGCTACGACTGATGACTGCCCTGGCAGGGAACACAACAGAGAACCCCTGAGGGAGCAAGAAAGCAGTGGGATACAGACCCCATTTCTCATAAAAAGATCAGACTTAGGTCTGACTGAGACTAGAAGGACCCCGGTGGTCATGGCCCCTAGATCTTCTGTTGGCCCAGGACAGGAAGCATTCCCAAAGCCAACTCTCAGACATGGATTGGACTGGACAATGGGTTGGAGAGGGAGGCTGGTGAGGAGTGAGCATCTTGGATCAGGTGGACACTTGAGACTATGTTGGCATCTCCTGCCTGGAGGGGAGATGAGAGGGTAGAGGGGGTTAGAAGCTGCCGAAATGGACACAAGAAGAGAGAGTGGAGGGAAGTAGCGGCCTGTCTCATTAGGGGGAGAGTAATTGGGAGTATGTAGCAAGATGTATATAAGTTTTTGTGTGAGAGACTGACTTGATTTGTAAACTTTCACTTAGAGCACAATAAAAATTATTAAAAAAAATCTCTCCCAATTGGAACCTTGGTCTGGCCAGGGAGATTGGGACATACTTCCTTCTTTCCCTTCTCCTTTCCACTATCAAACTATCAAGGCAGGCCTTTCCCCATTTCTACCTGTCTGTTTTTACCCACTTCTTCCTGAAGTGGCTTTTTACATACCTTCTTCTTAGGGTCAATACTGGCACATGTGCAGAGGGAGAGAAACTATTTGAAACTTGAAGAATAAAGTGTTACAAAGCACATTTTGCCTTTAAATCAATCTGCAGTAACATGAACTAATAAAATAAGGCAAGAAATAAGCTTTGTCAAACTCTCAGACATTTGTGACTATATCACAATTTCAATAAATTTCATCTCTTTTATTTGCTATAGCAAGCTTTTAGCTATCTACATGGATTGCAAGTTTAAGAGTCTTCATTGAAATTCCTTGAACTTACTTGTTTACCTACTTATTTTCTGCCTCTGGGTATAAAACATATATTCACAAGAGCAGACATTTTATGTATCGCAACAAATCTAAGACCCCTGATTCCTAAAACAGTGTTTGGGGACTAAAGGCACTCAAATATTTGTGGAGAAAATAAATAAGCTAAGACTATTTGTGGGCACACTTCAATACATCCATAACTCCCTTTCACACTAAAATTTCTTTAATAAGGAAGAAAAATAAAATGATTTCTCTGGAACTTTTGTTCCTTTTCAAAATATTCTGAATTAATCTGTCCCAAAGGACTGAAGGCATCCTGCTAACCTCCAGAAGCAGCCTCTTTCAGAACCTGCAAACCTGAATAAGTTCAAGGCATTAATTCTGGAACACATTTCCATCAAAATGTCCCTAAGGTAGCTATTGCAACACCCACTTATTTATTTAAGCACTGTGCCTGTCTGAAGTGTTTTAATATAGGTGAAGGCATATTGCTTGGAATATAAATAAGAGCGCCAAAGCAAATTAATTTTTATTATTATCAATGAAGTGAACTGATCTGTTTACTTTTATTCAAACACAGTGATTAATACATAATACATGGTTATTTTTAGTAACTACAGAATGCATATTTTAGAGTCAACTTTCACACACGCTGTTTCATTGGTTACTTATTATAGCTTACATTTTCTTGAAATTAAACAACAACAAAACATAGTAAGTGAGCTACCACAGATTTCCTTTCTGGTTAATCGAAATACACTGTGGGCTGTACAGACATCTGAATGTAACAAGAATTGAAATAAGGGAAAGAAAAGAAGTGAAGGAGAGCTGTATAGGTGGAAAATGAGGGTTGTTAAAAAAAAAAAAAAAGAACCTCTTACTTCCCTTCCCTTCAAGCATGCAATTGTTTAAAAATCATCGATTTGTAACTTTGTAGGTAGTGAATATACGTAGGATCCAAACAGTAATTACACTGTGATCCGTAAATGTCAAATACCATATGATGCTCCAAGCCCAAGCCCATTGCCATCGAGTCTATTCCAACTCATAGAGACCCTATAGGACAGAGGAGAATTGTCCCATAGGGTTTCCAAGATTTGGCTGGTGGATTTGAACTGCCAACCTTTTGGTTAGCCGCCTGAACTCTTATCCACTGCTCCATCAGGGCTCCCAATACGATGCTTAGTAAACGTCAAATATAAAACGAAACCCTAACCAAACCTAGACTAGATTTCAGGGTAAAAAAATGTTGTGGTTGAGTTGATTCTGACTCATAGCAAACCCATATGTTACAGGGTAGAACTGCTGCATAGGGTTTTCTTGGCTGTAACCTTAACGGAAGCCAATCTCCAGGCTTTTCTTCTGTGGGCCTGTTGGGTGGGTTCAAATCGCCAACGTTTAGGTTAGTAGCCAAGAGCAAACCATTTGTGTCACCTTCAGATTGTTGGTCAGGCTTGTAATTGATTTTTCGTAATCGTTTGTGCATGTTCCCTGACTTACAAGGTGCCATCAGCAGACCCATCTTCAACTAGGAAGGCAAGGCATATTCCCTTGACATAGTTTTAGGAAATTGAAAAGCATTCCAAAATGTTCTTTTTGATATTCCTAAAGTTGTGATTGCTTTAGGTGTTTGAACAAGTTTCCCTCTAGCATTGCCTGAAATGAGAAGCATGTAGTCTCACTACTAAGCAGGCCTGCAACGAGCCTGAATGCTGGTGGGGTTTCACAAAAAAGACAACTAAAATGCCCAGACATGGAGTCTGGAGATACTAATGGGTGTTGCAGGCTTTAGGACTGTTAGTGAGATGCTGGGTTTTCTTCATAGCTCTCTCTCTGGCCTCCTCTTTTTAAAACTGACTATTAGTTTAAGACTCATTATTTATTCATATTAATTTTTGTCCCTACATGGTAAACGTATCCTCAGCATTGCCAGCCTCTATGTGTGGTGTGTGTACCTTCCTGTCCTCTTGATTATTTTGTTCCTATTTCATCAAAATCCCCAGTTAGCATCCATTTTTATGAGGGGATGCTCCCTTACTCCAAATATGTGCCATGGAAAACTGGGAAATGGTACAAATGATAAAGAAAGGTGAAGTATGAAAGCGTTTTTCAACTCTAGTATGAACGTTTTGATTAGCACAGGGCTCCTTCTTTCCTGGAATATAGCATGTCTGTCAAACCTCAGCTGATTTGTTGTTAAGTCAGAAATGTATGAATGAATAAAGTATGAATGTAAAGATAGAACATTTTATCATGCACATGTAAGTGGAAACCTCTGACTGCCAGTGTCATCTTATTCTCTGAGGTCCAATAAACATGGAGAAGTGGAAAAAAGGAAAAGGACCAGAGGGAATGATTTATGATAAAATATTAGAAAAATTCTCTATAGCTGCTTTGGACAGACTTGACGTACTGTGGGAAGTGAGCAGAAATGGGTCATATCTTTTATTATGTTCAGTGCCGAGTCAAATGTTCATACAGAAATTGCTTGAGGAGACACAAAATTCTGGGCTCCAAAGCCACGATAAGGCTGATAATAGCACTGCCAAACCTGAAAAATTTGAAGACAAGATGAGAAATGAAATTCTGCCATTGATTTTAGATGTGCTTTGTCTCCTTAGTTAGGTTGTAAACTACGAAGCAAATACGTGTTTTTGCTTACAGTCTGAGGTTTACAAGTTCTTTTGTCTTTGATGTCTTCTTTCCTTTTGCCCATATACACAATCGATCACTAAATTCTTTCATATCTTGCTTCACAAATTCTAAAATTCTTCTTTTCATTTCAATTTCATCATCTTTCCCTTATAGAGAACATCATTAAAAGTTATTTTTCTAAATTATCTAAACTTGATTGGGATGGAAATTTAAAACTAGTATCAGCCTGCATATTGGAGATTTTCTTTTAAAGAATGTTTTATATGTGTTTCAACATATAAACATAGAAACACATTCTATATTAATTTTTAGGGTTTGTGCAGCCTCTTTTGGTTCAAAACGTTTCACAGATCAGACATATTCAGACATATTTTATGTTGGGTCAGCCACACTCTGTGCAGATAAATGGTTTGACACAGCTTAGCACTTAAGAAAGAAAACTCTAAAATCAGACTAAAAAAAAAATCAGACTACCTGGGCTCAAATCCCAACCACACCACTTCCAGCTCTGTGTTTTGAGGCAAGTTAATTAACCTCTCAGAGCCCCTACTTTCTTATTGGTAATAGGGATAATTCTACCTGTAAATTGTTACTTACGTAATTGTAAGAATGTCCAGCATGTGAAATACCCAATAAAAGTTTAGCTATTACTAAATGTTTCTGGAAATCAAATAAAGAAGCTGAAGAAATAATAAATCCTTAATTATCTAAATTAACGCTAAGAAGTAAGCCATTGAAAAATAGCCTCCAAGTTCTAATGGGCAGAGACTGGAGGTGCGAAATGGGCTTAATTACGGAAGACTGTGTCTCATCTAAGATTGGGGTTACTGCATTGCTTATTTGGCTTATTCACATGATACTCTGATCCCAAACCTGAAACTTCTAGATTTCCCCTATAAGCACAGGCTCAGCAATTGTGTGTGGGGTTCTCTGTAAAGGTCAAGTTCTAGACCAGGTAGAGTAATGAGCAGAATGTCCATCACCAGCTACGTTCATACTGAGGAAAAAAATTCAGGAAGTGAGAATCTCCTACCTCAGGACCAGAGATAGAGGTCTAAGGAGAAATGTCATTGGCATCATTTATCTGTTTTACTTTATTTTACATATGTTATTTTTATTATTTTTGGCCATATAGTCAAAGAAATATATGCTTTTTTTTTTTTTTGACACCTTGTACTGGGCATCCTGCTCACTTTTATTTGTATGCATGAATGAGATAGGTGTGACTGAAATAAGCTTTCAAACATTTCTCAGAGGAGTCCATAAACCATTCTCAAGCATGCCTCATGCTTGGTTTATTATGATCACATAATTGACACCCTACCTTATCTCAGTTCTCCCACATAACTCTGGCTTTATGCTGACCTACCCATCAGTCTCAAGGCCAGGCATTACAACCAGGCTGTCATCCTCATGCCTAGCTTTTCTTTCCTAATTGTTCCTATAGCCTCACAATACTTTGTCATCTCTCCATCTGCACTGTTGCAACAGACAACTAATGGCCTTCCTATCTGAAGGTTTGTACTCCTCCAGTCTGTTCATCAAACTCTTGTCATAGAAGTTTTTCAAAAGTCTTCTTGATGAAGTTACTCTCCTGTTTTGAAATAATTACAAGTTCAAAAAAATTGTAGGATAAGGTATAAACTTCTAAGTATATCAAACCAAATGATAATTGATTTGTTCCTTGTTTATCAGCCTTATCCTCAAATATACTCTCTTTCTTTGTGATTTACTCTCAGCTTCCCAAATAGGGTACATCTGTGTATGTTTTCGTGGAAACCCTGGTGGTGCAGTGGTTAAGAACTACAGCTGTTAACCATAAGGTCAGCAGTTTGAATCCACCAGATGCTCCTTGGAAACCCTATGGGGCAGTTCTACTCTGTCCTATAGGGTTGCTATGAGTTGGAATCTACTCGACAACAGGGTATGTTTTCATGACTCTGAGCCTTTGGTCATTCTTCTCCTGTGTTTGGGATGCTTTTCCTTGTGCCTTTCATTGTGTTTAACAGAGATGCCTGTGTTTTGGCAGAGGCTAAGGATAACAAGAATGAGCCTGGTTAGAACGTATGCCTTAAGGTTAATGGACAACTGCAGGATGGAAAATATTGTGGTGTAAGGATGTCAATTATGATGCAAGTGTAGTAAACCAGACATGAGGTATATTCCAGACTGTTTACAGGAATAATCTGAAGAACGCATAATCACCTTTCAGGACTTCATTCATGCCACTTTTAGATATCTTTTTTTATTCTTCTAACATGCTGCACACATCCATAGAATTGATCTCTGCAAACTTTAAGCCTCAGCCATATTTTATATAGATGTATCTCAAAACATTTCTTTTGCCAATTTCCTTATTTTACTTTACTCTTTTGTCTCCCTATATGCAACCATACACTTGAGGGTAGGGCTATGTCCTTTCATCTTTTCTTCATCTAGCATTTTGCCTGGCATTTAATTGATGAACAATGAATCTATTATTTTAGGATCTGTCCTTTATGCTAATTACAGATTACTATTCCTAACCTCCCACTTTCATCAGTATCTTCAAGGCTCAATTATCTGCTCAGACAGCTGCTAAAATGTCTTCAATGGCATCCTATCACCTGAGGATTAGATGACAATTGCCTCAAACAACTATATGTAACATCTTTTTTTCCTGCTACATTAACATCTTACTCAGGAAACTGAACTGCTTGTTCATTGTTCTCCCTACAGGCTTCGTACAGTCTCCACACTGTGCCTTTGCTCAGGCTGTCACCCTTGCCAGGGATGTCTTCCATAACATCTGTCTATAAAATCCTGTCTCCAGTTAATTCCCACTTTCTCTGAGATATCTTTCAATTCTAAAGAGCTCCCTTCTTGCTTTAAAAGCCTATTTCCCAAACCATAAACTTAACATATCATGTACTACCTTCTATTGTTGCTTTTTCAGGTTCTCTCTGTGTGGTCCTTATGTTAGTTTTAATCAGTTAATACAGAGATGTGGCTCAAAGAAAGTTAAAAAAAAAGTACAAATCTAAAAAAAGAACAAAGAACATCTTTTCAAAGAATTTAGAGAGCTTGGAATAGAGTATCATGCCTTTCTTAGGTATTAAGTGCAGCTATAATAGAAATACCACAATCTTTAACAAACAGAGATTTATTACCTCACAGTTTTGGAAGCTAGAAGTCCGAATTCAGAGTGTCAGCTCTCTGGGGAGGCTTTCTTTCTCTGGCAGCTCAGGAGGGAGGTCTTGGTCTCTTCAGCTTCTGCTTCCTGGTTCCTTGGCGTTCTCCACGTGTCTTGGCATCTATCTTATCAGATCTTTCTCCCTGCTCACTTGTTTAATCTCTTTTATGTCTCAAAAGAGATTGACTCAAGATATACTCTACACAAATCCTGTCTCATTAACATAAAAAGACAACCCATTCCCAAATGGGAGTATAACCACAGGCATAGAGGTTAGGATTTATAACACATATTATTGGGGGACACAATTCAATCCATTACATTCCACCATTTGGCCTCCAAAAATTCATTTCCTTGCCACGTGCAAAACACATTCACCCCATCACATATGCCAAAAGTTTTAAATCAACTCCAAGTCCAAAATCTCATCTCCTGAATCATCTAAACCAAATATGGGTGAGACTTTAGTCATATTCCATCCTGAGGAACAATTTTTCTTCATCTGTGTACCTATGAGATCTAGAATGCAAGTTATCTGCTTCTAAAGTACAGTGGTGGAACAGGCACAAGGTAGACATTTCCATTATAAATGGGAGAAATTGGAGGGCAAGAAGAGATAACAGGCAACAAGCAAGTCTCAAAATCAGCAGAACAAATTACATTAGCCCTCAAGGCTTGAAAATAATCCTCTGTTCTCTGAGACTATCTGGTCAATGGCCCCATCCTTCCGACTCGGTGTTGGCCATGCCCTCTGGATTCTGCATGGAGGCCCCTTGGTTATGGGTTTCAGTTCCGTCTTCTAGGCCCTCTGGGATGGCAACTCTGTTCCCTCAGCTTTAAGTGGCCCCATTCTCCTACTTCCATCTGAATGGTGGCTCCTCACCCTCACTTCCTGCAGGCCCCATTCTTCTGCCCACTGAGCATTACCCCTTCAGCTTTGGGCAGTGGCCCCATGCCCCATCTTAATGTGGTAGCCCCATACTCCAGAACTGAGTTGGTGAAGATCCAACTCTTTGAAACCTAGGGGGCTGTGGCCCCACCCTTTGAGATCCAGGAGACCATAGTCTCATAATCTGAAACCCAGAAATCCCTGTTTCCCCTGTTCCTTCCAACAGTTTTGCTGTCTCCGAGCTGCTCCAAGGATGCTCTTTTTCTTTTTTTGGAGGACAAAAGATGTAACTCCTTTAGCCTGTTTCCAGCCTGTAGAATTCCAAGAGGCAGACTGTGTTCTTTCCTTTTGTTCTTTCTCTGTCCCCTTCAGTCTAAGCTGTTGGGTTTTCTGCTGTGGTAGTTGGTTAGATCCATCAGTCACAGGCTTAATCTCTTTAACAAAAGATTTTGTAGCCACATCCTTGGTGAACATTCTAGGACATGTGTCCTTATAAGTTCATTTATAAGTCCATTTCTTTCCTCTCCCATTTTACTATAAGCGGCAAGGAGAAATCACACAACCCCTTTACGATCTTGCTTGGAAATCTCATCAGCCAGGTATCCAAGTTCATCACTTATAAGTTCTACCTTCCAACAAACATTCGGACATAAATCAGACAAGTTATTTGCCACTGCATAAAAAGCTTCACCCTTCCTCTCTTATCCAAACACGTGTTCATCATTTTCTTTTAAAGCCTTCCCAGAAGCACATTTAATGTCCACATTCCTAGCAACACTCTGTTGCTGGTGCCATATATATTCTCTAAGATGATAGAGACTTTATAACTCTCCTCACATCCTTCTGTGCCCTCACTAGAACTGCCTTTGACAACCAAAATTCTACCAATAGTCTCTTCAAAGCAACCTAGGCTTTTACCATTAAAAAAAAAAAAAAAAAAAGAAAACAAGAAACAAAAAAACATTGCTGTTGAGTCAATTCCCAGTCATAGAAACCCTATAGAACTGGGTAGAACTGCCTCATAGAGTTCCCAAGGAGCACCTGGTGGGTTTGAACTGCCAACCTTTTGGTTAGCAGCTGTAGCACTTAACCACTATGCCACCAGGGTTACCTTAAAACTCTTCCATCCTCTACACAATTCCAAAACTGGCTCCATATTTTAGATTTCTATTAGAGCAGCACCCCACTCTTCTAGTGCCAAATTCTAAGTTATCTAGTGCTGCTGTAACAGAAATGCCACAAGTGGATGGCTTTAACAAAAAGAAATTTATTCTCTTACAGTTTAGGAGGCTAATCACCCCCCCCCCAAAAAAGAAAACCCCAGTGCTGTCGAGTCGATTCTGACTCATAGAGACCGTATAGGTAGAACTGCCCCATAGAGTTTCCAAGGAGAGCTTCAAGGTGCCAGCTCTAGTCTAGTGAAGACTTTCTTTTTCCGTTGGCTGTGGAAGAAGCTTTTTGTCTCTTTGAGCTTCTGCTCCTGGTGATCTTCATGTGACTTCGGCATCTCTCTTCCCCCATCTCTACTTCCTAGTTTGCTTTTTAACCTCTTTTATATCTCAAAAGAGGTTGACTCAAGATACACCCTACACTAATCCTGTTTCATTAATGGCAAAGACAACATAATCCCAAATGGAATTATAACCACAGACATAAAAAAATAGAGGTTAAGAATTATGACACTTCTTGGGGGGACAAAATTCAATCCATAACAATGTATGATTATTGTGTTTTAGCTTTACTGTCAATATTATCTAAAGATGTTTTTAATCAATGCTTATAAGGGTCTTTGAATTATTATAATATACTTTTTAAATTCTCTTTAATGCTATATTGAAGTTTTTTGTTTTGTTTTTTATTATGAAGGTCCTTCATTTTCCTGATCATTGTGGTTCTAGGACTTAAAAGTATTTCGCCTTCTTTTGTATCCTTAAATAATAGTCTTACTTGAAGGAAAAAAAAGACAAACTAAAAGGCAGGGCAACAGACTGATTGTATGTGTGTTTTTATGGCTTAAGAATTGCTTTTGGTGAGGAATTTCAGGTTTAATTTTTCAAATCAGAGATAAATGTAGAAAGAAACCCCAGGCAGGGTAGCAAAACAAAAATCTACCTAAACCCACAAAGTATTGTTATAAATGGCATATTCAAGATGGCACAATAAAATAAGGAAGACTTATTTTTAAGTAAAGGAGACTTTTCAGTGGTATAGAGCAAATTGTTTAGCTTCACAGCTTATAAAAATGAATCTGAGAGGCTTCAATCATGTTGGACTCATACCACAACCTGAAGAAATGTACTTAATAACTAAGTACATGAACGGTTCCATAAAGCGAAGGTTGGATTTAATAATGCACTTTAATTTACTCAATGGAGGTGCATTTAGAAAAGATAACTTTACTTCTCTCTTTAAATTTAGGAAATTAGACGGAAAACTCAGAGGAGCAATAAGGAAAATTGAAGTTGTTGCTAGTTGTTGTCAAGTCGATTCCTATTCATGGCGACCCCATAAATGCAGAGTAGAATTGCTCTATAGGGTTCTTACAAAAGTACATCACCAGGCCTGTCTTCCAAAGTGCCTCAGGATGGGTTTGAACCACGAACCTTTCAGCTAGTAGTAGAGTTTCTGCCACCTAGAGACTCCTGAAATTTGAAGTAGTGGATCTCAATCCTGACTGTATGGTAGAGTCACCTGGAAAAGATTTAAAATAAATGGATGCCTGGACCTTACTGAAGAGGAATTAAATGAGAATATGGACCTCAATTGATTGAAGTGATTTTAATTGATTGAGGTGATTTTAATATGCCAGTACTGTTGAGAACCACTGTTTCAGAAAAACAAAGGTTGTAACTATGATCATAGATAAGTCAAAGTATTTTGAGAAAAGCTACTTCTTTTCCTTAACGAAATATTTCATTAAGAGTGGGTCTTAAAAGAAGTACTATTTCATGGTAACATATGCTATCTCTGCTCCCACATGGCAGTAGCTAAGAAGAAGAAAATGTAGCTTATTGTCACAACTCATATAAAAATAGATTTAAACAATTATGACTTCTGAGAGGCAGCATTCTAACTTTTCCCAAGCCCTTTGGATGTTCTCATAACCAAAATTGCTCTAAAACCAGATGAGAATAGATATAATGTTCCCAAGTCTCCCTAAAACATTCTTGTCCATGGTCGCTGCCTGCACTGACATCTTTTTCTTTGCCTTGTCTTATCGACCTTCTTTATAGGTTTCAAATGTCTCCTGAAAATGTTCTTTTTCACTTAACTTACATACCCTAAATTTATTTCCTCTCTTATTTCAGTTTGGAAATTTGTAATTAGATTCTAAATTACTACAGAATGCAATTTATGGGAACCAGTCCATGGAAAATCACACTGCACAATTAGCCTTACCTCTATGTGTTGACTAAAAGCTTGGAATCTTTATTGATCATCTTACAAACAATGAAGTGCTGAAAGATTTTGAGAGATGGCAATTGAGGATTCTTCTTGTTTTTGCCCCTTTTGCTTTGCTAATCTAAGGAAAGAAAATAAAAACAGAAAACAGAATTTTGTATTTTAAATCAGCATTTACTATTGAATCGTGTTAGTCATTGTAGTCATAATATCATTTTAGATACTTAGTTGTATAACATATGGTTTGAGGAGCTGGTTTTTTAACTTTAATATTTTCAGGAATATACTCTTTGTGGAAGGAAGAGGAAGTCTGGCCAAGGTAATTCCAGATTTCTGGATAATTATATTTTAATTCTTCAAAATACATAGAACTTGTTAGATTAAAAAAAATATTGTGAAGACTTTACCCCTAACATTAATGTTAACTAAGGGAAATCATTCCTCGACAAACATGGATAAAGCAAGCTCTTAGAGAGCTAATCTAATCATCCTTTTGAAGCACTACAAGCCTTCTTGTGTTTTTTCTTCTCTTCCTCTTTTTTCTTTCCTTCTTCTCCCTCTCCTCCTCCTCCATCTTCATTTTAGCATCATCATCATTGCCATTATCTGTATATGAGTCACTATAAATTATGATTAACAGGACACCTCCAAGATGGCTCCACAGGAAGATTTTATAAACCTTTGGGGAGAAGGAGTATCTTGTCTGGATAGGTATTTTAGAAAGTAACTGCCAGAAAGTGCGAAGTAGGGAAATACTGACCAAGGGTTTCTGAGCCAGGAAGAAATTCTTTCTTTGGATTCTCTACCTTAAAGATGACTGATATTTTATTTGGAGGAGCTACAGAGCTTTGAAGATATATTTCTTATCAAGAGGGAGTAAAATATTTTGTAGTTAGGTTAGTAGGAGGACAGCAAAACAAAATTTTACAAATTTATTTATTTGTCTCTGTCCTATATTTAAGCATTTATAATTTTTTATCCTGAGAGGTTCATTAAATATGCTGATGATATATATTTTTAAAAAACATTGGAATCTTTCTTTTGATTGTGGAATTTTCCATTTCAACAGAAATCCTGCTAAGATGACAATTTCAAAGTTCTTGGGTAGCACAAGCAGTTTGCACTAGACTACTAACCAAAAGGTTGGTGGTTCAAAGCTATTCAGTGGTGCCATGAAAGAAAGGCCCAGTGATCTGTTTCTGTAAAAATTACAGCCAAGAAAACCCTATGGAACTCAGTTCTACTCTGTCTAGCACATGAGGTTAACTCAACAGCAATGGGTTTTGGTTTTGGTTTACCATGCATACTATTTGCACCAAGTGTCTGTTTGTTGTGCTGTGGTGGCTTGCACATTGCTATGGTGCTGTAAGCTTTGTCACTGATATTTTGAATTCCGGCAGGGTCATCCATGATGGACAGGTTTCAGTGGAGTTTCCAGACTAAGACAGACTAGGAAGAAGGATGTGATGGTCTACTTTTGAAAAAATTGGTCAGTGAAAACCTTATGAATGGCAGCAGAACACAGATATAGTGCTAGAAGATGAACCTCTTAGGTTGGAAGGCACTCCAAAGATGACTGGGGAAGAGCTGCCTCCTCAAAGTAGAGTCAACCTTAATGACGTGGATGGAGTCAAGCTTTTGGGGCCTTCATTTGCTGATGAGACATGACTCTAAATGAGAAGAAACAACCACAAACATCCATTATTAATCAGAACATAGAATGTACAAAGCCTAAACCCAGGAAAATTGGAAGTCATCAGAAAAGAAATGGGCCACATAAAGATCGATATCCTAGGCATTACTGAGCTGAAATGGGCTGGTATTGGCCATTTTGAATCAGACAATCATATGGTCTACTATGCTGGGAATGACAAATTGAAGAGGAATGGTGTTGCTTTTATCATCTCAAGTACTTTGGACATGTTAACAGGAGCAGCCATGCTTGGTAACATAAAGGGTCGGTGAAAAAGAAGACCCTCAATGAGACAGATTGACACAGTGGCTGCAACAATGGGCTAAAACATAGCAATGATTGTGAGGATGGCACAGGACCAGTGTTTCGTTCTGTTGTACGTAGGGTAGCTATGAGTCAGAATAGACCCAAATGCACGTAACAACAACAACGATGCATTCCATTCATCTTCATAATATCTCTGTATGGTGGAGATGAATAGGAAGGTACTATCTGCTACATGTCTGGTTTTGGGTTAGGATTTCAACAGAGGAACTTATTTAATTCTAACAACAATCTAATGGAATTGACATAATCTACCCATATTGTAGGGAGTTATCTGAGACCAAAATAAAAGTTAAATAACCTGTTTGAATTATACAGCTTAAATTAAGGATTGTGTCTTAACCAAGTCTATCAGATAATAAACAATACAGTTATAACTCAAATCCAAATTTTCTTACCCAGTAGTAATGTTTTTATAAACCCATAACACATCAACACTGTATGAATTCCTAGCAAAGTATTTCCATTGCAAACCTTGCCATAAGACAATCTGCAATACACACAGGTACACACACACACACACACAGCACACCGCACACATACACACCATTTAATGTTATTGTCCTGCCAATTGAGATAATGCAGTATTTAGCTCTTCTTGACATATAAATATGGAACCATTTGCATTAACAAAGGAGTTGAGAAACTTGTCATATTTGGTCACTGTTATTTATAGTATATGGGATAAAACTTATATATTGGGTTTTGGGATAAAACTTTTCAATAAGGTATGAAAAAATATCTTTTCAAAGGTGTAGTTCATGGATTAAAATAACTTTCTATTTTGTATTTCTAAAAAGTGTAATGGAACATGTTTTGTGACCAGCTACATCTCTTTATCCCCTTCTACAAAAATGGTGATTAGCCTACAGCTGATTCAAAAAATTTTTAAAGTAGTAATAATGACCTGGATTTAAGGGTTATTTATTATTATTTTTTTTTTTGCCAGCAGATAATTATTATTTTTAAATAATAATGGGGATGGAGACGACATACTCAATAGTCTGTGAATTTCTTAAGGGAAGACATCTTAGTTAGATCATTTTTTATTCCCTGCACTTTGTATATATTTGGTTAATTAAACAGAATTCAAGCCTGATTAAAACTGAGTATGATAGATCATAGGAATTCCTGGGTAGCACTGGACTAGTAATCAGGAGGTTTGTGGTTTGAACTTACCCAGAGATGTCTCAGAAGAAAGAGCTGACAATCTGTTTCTGAAAGATTACAATCTTGAATACCATATGGAAGGCAGTTCTACTCTGCAGCATGTGTTGTCACTATGAGTAGAAATTGACTCTATGACAACTGGTTCGTTTGTTTGTTTATGACAGAATATACAGTTTCTTTTTCTCATGTCCTACTCATACGTTGTCATTCTAGTTTCATGTGCATGTGTCTTATGATAGTAACACAAAGCAGACACAAACACAGTTTGCAGCCTGCTTCTTGCCAAAATTTATTCTGAGGCTCTATTATTAGCTCTCCCGGAGATTTTCTAATGCTCTCATTACCCTGGTGACAATGGAAGTCAAAGATTCATTGTCTATCTTGAAAGTATAATATATCTTTTTAGGAAAGAAAATTAATTGAAAAGAAGTTTTGGTAAGAGGGGGTTTTGGTTAAATTGCATGGAGATGGATATTAAATAGATATGTATACATATTTTGTAGCTGGGGTAATTTTTTTCCTATGACAAAGAAACATATAGGTCTGTAATTCCTCTCAGGTTATATTACATGAAGATAATAGCTGAGTTAGACTGAAGATTATATTAGATATCTTTTTTTTTTTAAATCATGCTTTAGGTGAAAGTTTGCAGAGCAAATTAGTTCCTCATTAAACCATTAACACACATATGATTTTGTGACATTGGTTGCCAACACTGTGACATGTTGACACTCTCTCTATCTCAACTTTGGCTTCCCATTCCTATTCGTCCAGCTTTCCTGTCCCTTCCTGCCTTCTTGTCCTTGTCCCTGGGCTGGTATGCCCATTTAGTATTGTATACACAAATCTCCTGATTACTAGTCCTGTGCTACCCAGGAATTCCTATGTGTGTTATTGTTTATTTTATAGGCCTGTCTAAACTTTGGCTGAAGGGTGAACCTCAGGAATGACTTCAGTACTGAGTTAAAAGGGTGTCTGGGCCATTTTTTTTTTTTTTTTTTTTAATGTCCTCTCTACTTAGGTCCCTTAAAAAAAAAAATTAAGTCCCATTATTTTCCCTTAACGTGACCTAAGGGAAACTATATCATATTTAGTCTACACAAAAATCTGACATAGGTTTGCAATTTTCTCTACTTTATGTACAGAGAATCTGAGGCTCATAAAACTTCAGTGACTTAACCAAGGCCACACAATAAGTAAATGACTAGAAAATGGAAAGAATCAAGTCTATTTTTCTGTGTATCCCATGTTCTTGCTACTGTATCAAACTTCCTCTAAATGAGATGTTTGAGTAATTCACTACTCTTCTACTGGCAAGTGAAAAACACTGGGCTAAAACTTTAGTAGTTTTGTTTGTGATTTATAAATGTATCTGTGTGTATGTATATATACATATGTGTGTGTGTGCATTAAAAGGTAATTAAAAAATTTTAAAAACAATTAATTTGCATGTAAACAGTTACACTGTTATTTCTGTTTAAAAAAATTAAAAAATAATTCTCTGTGGCAGACATTGTGTATTACCTCCTCTTGAGCCTTCCTTCCCTGCCAGTCTTACCCTGTTCATCAGTCACTGAACTTGTTCAAGGATGGAACAATATACTTGAGAATTGTGGGCTGTTTATTCATAATAACTGAAAAATCATAATAATTCAACCATGGTAATTTCATTTTCCTTTATCGTGACCGTTTAGAGATGGACATATGACACAATTCAGATTAATCGGACCTACGAAAAAATCTGCTGTGGCGCTTATAGCAATATTTCTGGCAGTAAATGCTTGTATCATGAAACAAGAAAAGTTTGACATCAATGATCTAAGCATACCCATTAAGAAACTAGAAAAAAGAAGAGCATGTTAATCCAAAAGAAAGGAATACTAAAGATGAGAGGAAATCATTGTGACTGAAAGCAGAAAACAATAGATAAAATTAATGAAATGAAGAGATAATTCTTTGAAAGATTTGTAAAATGCGTAAATCCATAGCTAAACCTAAAAAAAAACAGAGATGACCCAAACTGCCAATAGAAAGAGGGAAGATTACTAAAGATCATACAGGCACTAAAAAAAAAAAAAGGTTATATAAAAGTTTATACCAAAAATTTGATAAGTTAGATGAAATGGTTAATTCTTTTAGAGATAGAAATTACCAAAGCAACAGATAGCCCAAACGTTACTATGTCTAATGAAGACACTGAATTCATAGGTAAAGAGCCTTCCAAGAAAGAAAGCTACAGGCCCAGAAGGCTTCATTGGCAAATTGTACTAGACATTTAGGAAGAAATAATACTAATCATACACAAATTTATTAGAAAATAGAAGACAGAGAAGAATTCCCAAATTCTTTTATGAGTCCGGTATTACCCTGATTCTAAACTAATCAAAAACATTTTAAGCCAGGGCAACTCAGATTAGTATCCCTAACGAACATGGTCAGAGATATGATTAACAAAACATTAAATTGCACAACATATAAAAATGATATCACATTACAACCAAGCAGCATTTATATTCTAAGATTGTATGATTATTTCAACATTCAAAACTAAATAAATGCAACTCACCCTATCAGCAAAACACCAAAAAGAAAAGAAAGAAAAAAAAAAAAAAAAACTATATGACCATCTACATAGATAAAGAAAAATAATTTTAAGTAGTTTAGCTTTCATTCATGGTCATGGTTTTCAGCTAAATAGTAATAGGCAGGATAAGGGTATCTACACAGTATTTACAAGTAATATCATACATAATTTTTTAAAAAAGAATGTTTTCTCTCTAAAATCGTGAACAAAGCATGGTTGTCTACTTTTACCACTTTTGCTCTCCATTATTCTGGAGCTCCTAGCCAATATAATGTATATTAGATACGGCAAGAAAAAAAAAATACCATTTGCATGGAAAGTAATAAACTTTTTATTTGCAGATGACGTGAATCACTACATGAAAAATTATAAATGATTTACATAAAGGATTAAAAATAAAAAAAACACGTTGCTGTCCAGTTGATTCCTACTCATAGTAACCCTAGAGGACAGAGTAGAAGTACCCCATAGGGCTTCCAAGGAATGGCTGGTGGATTCAAACTGCCGATCCTTTGGTTAACCGCCGAGCTCTTAAGCACTGTGCCGCCAGGGATCCTCATAAAGTACATAAAGCAAATATGTGAATTTGGTAAAGTTTTAAGAATCAAGGTCAACATATTGCATTATTATATACTAATGACAAAAAAAAAAAGCAATTGGAATTGAAATTTTAAGACTGGTGACATTTACAATAGCATCAAAAAACATGGAATACTTACGGCTAGATCTAACAAAATATGTGTAAAATTTGTATTCTGAAAACTGAAAAACAGAAATCAAAGAAAGTAAAATGAATAGAAAGGTATACTGTGTTCACAGATTGAAAGACTCCCTATTGCTATGGCATTAATATTGCCAAAATTGATCTATAGATTTAATGCAATAACAATTACATTCCCGGCAGAAAGTTTTGTAGAAGTCGGCAAGCTGATTCCAAAGTTTATGGGAAAGATCAAAGGACTTAGAATAGCCAAAACAACTTGGAAATATTAAACAAATTTGAATAATGCTACAGAAATTAAGACACTATGGTATATAGGTTAATCGAACAGCTAGAGAGTTCAGAAATATGCCCACATATCTGTAGTCAATCTATTTCTGATAATGTCGCCAAAGTAATTCAATGAAGAGAAACCGTTTTTCAACTAACTGTACTGGAAAAAGTGGACATCCATTTACAAAAAGTGATCTGTGACACAAACTTTGCACCACCTACAAAACTAACTTGAAATGAATCTTAAACCTAAATGTAAAACTTACATTACTTTTAGAAAAAAAGAAGAAAACCTTAGGAGAAAATCTTTGTATCATTGTGATAGACAAGTATTTCTGAAGACATGAAATACACACATTTTCGAGGAAAATAATAGTAAATTAATCTTGGTCAAAATTAATAACTTCTCACATACACTGTTTAGAAAGTGACAAGGCAAGGCACAGGTTGCAGTAAAATATTTGCAAAAGAAGTATTTGATTAAGGACCATTTAATTAAAGTCACAATGAGATACCTCTGCACACTCATTAGGATGGCAAAAGTTAAAAAAAAAAAAAAAAAAGACAAACAGGCCAAGGTAATGAGGAAAAAACCTTATATTCAACAAATGGTGCTGGAACAATTGCATACCCTCACAAACACATTAACCATTATATTATACCATACACAAAAACTAAATTGAGATGGAGAATAGATATAAGTATGAAAGATAAAATGTTAAATGTCTAGAAGAATACAGGAGAAAATCTTCAAAATTTTAAGGTATCCTAGATTTTTTTAGATAGTATAAGAAATGAGACCAAACAAATAAATGATAAAATTGGACTTTACTAAAATTAAAAATATTTCTTCATCAATAGCATTAGAAAACAAAAAGCCAAGCCTCAGACTGAGAGAAAATATTTCCAATATGTATCTCACAGAAGACTTGTATTCAAAATATATGATGAATATGACAACTTAATAATAAAACAAAAATATAATTAAATTTACCTTTTGCTGTCAAATCAATTCCTATTCATAGTGAGCCAATAGGACAGTGTAGAACTGCCTCATAGAGTTTCCAAGGAGTGGCTGGTGCATTTGAACAGCAGACCTTAAATACAGGCAAAAGATGTGAAATGAACTTTACAAAAAAGGACTTAACGTTGCTGTTGTTAGGTGCTGTTGAGTTGCTTCTAACCCAGAAACCCTATGGACAACGGAAGGAAACACTGCCTGGTCCTGTGCCATCCTCACGATTGTTACTATGCTTGAGCACATCATTGCAGACACTGCCAATCCATCTTGTTGAGGGTCTTCCTAGATGGTATAAAATAAGCACATCATAAGATGCTCAACATTATTAGTTATCAGAGAAAACAAATTAAAAACATATGAGATACCTACATACTTGATAAAAACCAAACAACCAAACACACTGCTGTCTAGTGGAATGCGACTTACAGTGATCCTATAAGACAGAGCAGAACTGCCCCGTAGAATTTCCAAGGACAGGCTGATGGATTCAAACTGTTGATCTTTTGGTTAGCAGTCTGAGCTCTTAACCACAGCGCCACCAAGGCTCCCAATAGAATGGCTAAAACTGAGAAGAGAGATAAAACCAATAAAAATGCATGTACCTGGTATAAACGTGGATCAGCTGGAACTCTTGTGCCTATAGGATTTAAAATGATACAACTACTTTAAACACATTCCATATGGTCAAGTGTTTATCCAAGACAAATCAAAACATGTGTTTACATAGAGACTTGTAAAAGAATGCCCATACCAACTTCATTCATAATAGCTAAAAACTGGGAATAGGCTAAAAGTCCATAAACAGGCTAATTAATAAAACTTGGACAAATCCATACAATGGAAATCTACTCCACAGTTAAAACATGAACTACTCTTACATGCAACAAGTATCTTTTTCAAAACAACTATGCTGGGCAAATAAGCCAGGCACAAAATAATTCATACTATATAATTGCATTTATATGAAATTTGGAAAAACTAACCCATAGTAAGAAACAGCAGGTTAGTCTTTCCCTGGGGCCAGGATTGTTGGTGGTGATTTTGAGTAATTTTAAAGGAAAACAAAGGTACTTGGAGTAATGGAAATGTTATATGTCTTGAAGGTACTGGTGGCTATATATACATATGCATATATTTTTGCCAAAATTAATTGAATTGTATACTTAAAATAGATGTTTCTTATTTTATGTAAATTATGCCTCAAAACTTGAATTTTAGGGAGATTTACCAATTTGTATTAGGGAGAATTAATTGATTATGTAACCAATATGCCTCATGGAATTGAGGTGTCAAAAATTTTAAGTTTTGCATTAGAAAAACATAAAGAATTCCCTTACCCATTACATTAAAAGTCATCTTGTCAAATGTTGTTAAAAATCTATGCGTGGTAACAATAAGTACTCTTTTAGCTAGGCTATAAACTAACCCTTAAAAGTAGCTAGATAACTAGGCCCACTCAAACCAGAAAGGCTGGTTTCATTATTCATTTAACTTTTACTTAAAACTCAGAAAACAATAGAAATTAATAAACATTATATTTTCAAAAACTAATGAATGTATCCTTTTTTCAAGATTAATGAACATATTCTGTTTTCAAGATGGATGAAAAGAGCCTGTTTTCAAAACTTTAGGGGTCTTGTAACGAGGAATCACTGATCTTGTGATTGTCCTGTAACTGTTTAGCAAATTTACATAAATGTCCACCCATCAGAAATTTTGTTCCAAAGTTCCTGATAACTTTATATATAAGCACATTAAGCATCCTGATTACCTCGGGCACTCATTTAGTGGGCAAATGATGTGTTGGTCAACTGCATATTGTCTATTAAACCTGCAGAGCAAGCTATTACTGGTGTTCTGAGTTCTTTATTTTTTGACAGAGACAATTGTCTATGTCACATCATTTTAGTCTTATTACCAATGGCAAGTCTAATAATATGGTAAGCCTTGGTGGCACAATGGTTAAGAACTCAGCTGCTAACCAAAAAGTCAACTGTTGGAATTCACCAGCCACTCCTTGGAAACCCTATGGGGCAGTTTTACTCTGTCTTACAGGGTCACTATGAGTTGGAATGGACTGGATGGCAACAGGTTTGGGCTTTTTTGTTTTTTTTTTCCGTTTGTTTTTTCTGTCAATAAAACAGACTTTCAAAGCTCAGAGTAACCCTCTTCCCACAAACGAGCATTTATTATCTTCTTCTGGGCCATAAAATAGAAAAGCCTAATTTTTTAATCACATGCTTTACGCATTTGACTCTTCTGTAGTCAAATTCCTTGTTTCTGACTAAACTAATTCATAATGAGTATTTGGTTTTCAGTCCGGTTATTTCAATTGCTATAATGATAAACTAAGTTAAACAGATTAATGCGATTGTTTGTGTACCTTTCAACCTTCAAACAGAAGATCTATTCCAATAAAAACCTGGGATATGTATGGTCAGCAGTAAAATTTATCTTTTTTATATTGAACGGGACGATTTAATTACACAAACGCAGAGAAGAAATATGTTTTCTCATGCATGAGATACAAAATATTCAGTACTGCATAAGAACTAACTTTGAGAAACTTCACTGACTTTCAAAATTGTTCCAAGTCTATTGATACCAAAAACAAAAACAAAAAAAACCAAACCCAGTGCCATCGAGTCGATTCCGACTCCTAGCGACCCTATAGGACAGAGTAGAACTGCCCCACAGTTTCCAAGGAGCGCCTGGCGGATTCCAACTGCCCACCCTTTGGTTAGCAGCCGTTGCACTTAACCTCTAGGCCACCAGGGTTTCCAAGTATATCGATAGTAAATATTAATTAATTAAATCATATGAAGAACATGTTATCCTAGGTCCATTTTGAACCTTATCTATATGTCAACTCAAGGAAGAGTAATAAAGAAATCTTTTTTAAGAGGAATAATGACTGACAATTTAATATGGTGGGTTAGAAATCTCAGACTGTGTGTTTTTGTGTTGTTTTATCTACGGGGGTGATAGAGAAGTCTGGATACCTCATGACCAACTTCTGAGTTTTTTTTTTTAAGTCAGGGAAGGTTAGCTATATCGTTTCCTAATATCTGTTATCTAAACTTTCCTTGTTTCCAGGAGTTAGTGATTCTTAAAATTTCAGGTCCATCTCTATTTATTTATTCAGATTTTATCAGGTAAACACAAGGAAATGTGGATGGGGAAAGGAAGTTTCTAGGTTTATAAAGGAGGGAGGTAATCCTAGAGGAAGGACAGAGTAAGATATATGTGTACTCAAAGACAGCACATACAGTGGTGGGAAAAAGAAAAAAGTTGTTAGAGTTTGCTGCATGACTAGCTGGTGACTAAATAATGTAGCTGTGGGAGCCATGTCCTAAATTCCTAGAGTCACACTTGATCTGGAGAGATGGGACCGTGCAGGCCTGAAAAATCACCAGCTCAGAAATGAACAAGGTCTTCTAAGACCAGAGTTTGTTGCCTACTTTCTGGTATGGGTGAGCCTAAATGTTCTTGAATTATTGTTAGAAGGGTCAGGCACCTGAAAAATATCTGAGATTGAATTGTTTTTTAATCTGATGAGTAACTGTGTCAAATGGATAAAAAAATATATTCTGTCTATCTAAAGCAAAAGAGTACTCAGCAGAAGGCTATCAGGGATTCAGAAAAATGATGAGTGGTTGGAACATCAGACTTGGAAAACAGGCAGACTTGACATTTGGTAATAACACTAATTTTACTGTATGTCTATGTGGAGTGGTACATTGAAATAAGATAATTATAATGATAAAAACATTATTGAGAAAGGATTTGCTTTGTGCTAGGTTCTAAGTACTTTAAAAGTAATATTTCCTTTCTTAGAAAAAACTGATGGAACATGTGCTATTATTACTCTCATTTTACAGATGAAGAATCTGAGCGGAAATTGGTGGAATCGCTTTACGTCAAACGGCCAGCAAGCTCTAACAGTGAGTATCGGAATTTGAACTGGACACATAGATTTTTAGAACTGTGTTTCAAAATTTCTAATTGTGAGGATTTTAACATTATATTCTGGCAACGGATTGTTAAATTCTTTTACTTAGGATCAGTGTATTTGGGTCTGTTTGATACTGAGTCTTTGGTATTTGTTGAGACATAATTTATGGTCAAGTATGAACCCAATTTTTAAAAAATGTCTATGTGCTCTTAAGATGAACGTTTGTTGTATAATTTTGAATAAAATTATACATAGGTCAATTGGATTAAGCTAGCTAAATTTTGTTTAAACAGTCTGTATCCTTACCTGTTTTATTTTTGGGTGATAAAGTACTATAAAAGGGTGTGTTAAATCTCCCACTAAGATTGTAGACTTGTAACTTATCTTTGCATTTCTATTAATATTTGCTTGATATGCTTTGTGACTTTATTCCATGTATAAAATTTTAAAAGTCTAAACAAAATGTGCCTTTGATTGTTATGTAGTGACCCTCTTTATTTTAAATAATATTTTTACATTTTTTTCCCTTTGCTATTATCTTCCCATCTTCTTATGGGTTTACTGAGCCTTTTTAAAATTCATTTTTTCCTATTTAGTGGGTCACCATAAGTATTGCATATATTCCCTATATTTCTTTTACTACAGAAAAATCCAGCATATGCAGTGTATACCTTTATCTATATCTACCTCCTCCAGAGCAATACAAGATTCTCAGAACATTTTAACTTTTATCACCCACTCCTATGTTCCAGGATATTTGAGTGCCATATTTTAGATATACCTTGTATTTTATCTCTCCAAATTAGACACCCTATTACCATTTTCTCCATCATTGTTACCATAGATTTGAACATCTATTTACAATGTCTTTTGACACTATACTTCTATTAGCTCAGATTTTATTTTGGGATCGTTTCCATTTTCTTAAAGCTGTTTCCTTAGAAATTGTTTTATTGAGGGATAATCAAGGTAAATTCCAACCTGGGACTGTTCCTCTTCACTGCGTTTCTCTGCACGATCATTTAGCTCTTTCTTTGTACATTCCGTTGTTTTGGATTGCCGCCCGATGTTTGTCTGGGCTTTATGTGTAGAAATCCTATGAGGCCTGTGTTAAGTGAGAATTCTTCCAGAAAGCTTTTGCCTTTGCTTCTACATGTTCGCTAGCACCAACCATTCAAGATCACTCTTCCAATTTAATATCCCCCTTCCGAGCTTTCCAGATTATGCAATAACATAAAAGTTTCATCCAAATTCAAATACCCCTGGGAAATTTTTTTTCTCTGGTGACTGGATTTACTTCCAGCCACTACCCCTTCACTGAATCTTTAGCCCCTCAAGGACACCAATTTCATAGAAGAGTCTTGATAAAAATACCCAGTTATCCAAGCCTGTGATATTAAACCATAAACAAGGGCAGGAGTCACGTGTCAAAATGTTTAAAATTTGACATATAACATTGTACACATCTTACTGTTTTCAAATATTTTACCTTGGTTTCAGTTTGCATGGTCACGCCCATATTTGCTTCAGAAAATATGGTGACATTGCATCAGGCTAAACATGTTGAAAAGCACACAATTAAGATTTGCTTGATTACTTCACTCCTCTGTTCATACTGCTTCTTTTCAGGAAATAAATAACGTCACTACTTACTTCAACAACATTTTATCAAGCACTTCTTTTATTCCCCTATATTAGCTTGTACAGAAGCAAAAAAGAGAGGAGCTGAGACTGTTCTTTAAAAAAGTCAAATTAATATTTACAGCAATAAATTGGGGCTATGAAAAAATTATTTTTTATTTGGATGAAAAAAGTCATGGTAAGGAACCCTAGTGGTAGAGTGGTTAACTTCTCAGCTGCTAATCAAGAGGTTGGTGATTTCGAGCCCACCCGTCGCTCTTTGGGAGAAAGATGTGGCAGCCTGCTCCCATAAACATTGTAGCCTTGGAAACCCTATGGAGCAGTTCCACTCTGTCCACGAGGGCCACTATGAGTTGGAATCAACTCAGCAGCAATGGTTTTTTTTTTTTTTTTTAATGACAAACTGTTCATAAAATACTGTGGGATACAGAATAGGAAGCCCCTAACTGCAATTGCAAAGGTGAAAAGATCCCACAGGCATGTTTTAGCTGAATCTTGATCAAGTTAACATGATGCCTTCATGATATCATAAGCAGACTGACAGACTGGTGATATTAGGAGATGAGCAGAGGTATTAGGTAGTGGCCAGAACTTAGAAGGCATTGTATGGAGCCCTAAGAGATTGGACTTTACTTCACTGCCAATGAAGAACAATTATTTGGACTTACTTAAGAAATGATGAAGTAAAAGAACTGAACAGAAGATTTCAAAGGGTGGCTTGAGAAGACAAAGTAAGTACTATCATGAAATGTGCAAAGACCTGGGGTTAGAAAACCAAAAGGGGAGAACATGCTCAGCATTTCTCAAGCTGAAAGAACCAAAGAGAAAATTCAAGTCTCAAGTTGCAAATTGAAAGATTCTACAGGACAATTACTAAACAACACACGAAGCATCAAAAGAAGATAGAAGGAATACACAGAATCACTGTATCAAAAAGAATTGGTTGATTTTCAACCATTTCAGGAGGTAGCATATAATCAAGAACCAATGGTATTGAAGGAGGAAGTCCAAGCTGCACTGAATGCATTGGTGAGAAACAAGGCTCCAGGAATAATGGAATATCAATTTAGATGTTTCAGTGAATGGATGCAATGCTGGAAGCACTCATTCGTCTATGCCAAGAAATTTGGAAGACAGCTACCTGGCCAAATGACTTGAACAGATCCATATTTGTGGCCATTCCATAGAAAGGTTATTCAATAGAATGCAGAGATTATTGAACAATATCATTAATATAACACACAATTAAATTTTGCTGAAGATCATTGAAAAGCAGTTGTAGCAGTACATCTACGGGGAACTGCCAGAAATTCAAGCCAGAGTCAGAAGAGCACGTTGAAAAAGAGATGTCATTGCTGATGTCAGATAGATTCTGGCTAAAAGCAGAGAATACCAGAAGGAGGTTTACCTGTGTTTTATTGACTATTGAAAGGCATTTGGCATTTGACTGTGTAGATCATAACAAATTATGGATAACATTGCAAATAATGGGAATTACAGAACACTTAATTGTGCTCGTATGGAACCCGTATATAGACCAAGAGGCAGTTGTTCGAACACAATGAGGGAATACTGTATGGTTTAAGGTCAGGAAAGGTGTGCATCAGTGATGTATTCTTTCAACATACTTTTTCAGTCTGTATGCTGAGCAAATAATCCTCGAAGCTGGAATATATTGAAGAAGAGCATGGCATCAGAATTGAAGAAAAATTCATTAACAACTTTTGATATGCAGATGATAAACCTTGCTTGTTGAAAGTGAAGAGGACTTGAAGCACTTACTGATGATGATCAAAGACTACAGTCTTCAGTATGGATTACAGCTCAACATAAAGAAAACAAATTCTCACAACTGGACCAATAAGAAACATCATGATAAATGGAGAAAAGATTAAAGTTGTCAAGGATTTCATTTAACTTGTATATACAATCAAAGCCCATGCAAGCAGCAGTTAAGAAATCTAATGACACACTGCATTGAGCAGATCTGCTGCAAAAAACCTCTTTAAAGTATTAACAATAAAGATGTCACTTTGGGGACTAAAGTGTTCCTGACCCAAGCCATAATATTTTCAATAGCCTTGTATGCATGTGAAAGTTGGACAATGAATAAAGAAGACCGAAGAAAAATTGATGCCTTTGAATTAGGGTGTTGGTGAAGAATATTGACTGTACTACTAACTGCCAAAAGAACAAACAAATCTGTTTTGGGAGAAGCACATCCAGAATGCTCCTTAGAAGCAGAGATGGCAAGACTTCATCTCATGATTTCTGGACTCAAGACTTCTGAACATGCTATCAGGAGGGATCAGTCTCTGGAGAATGACATCATGCTTGGCAAAGCAGAGGGTTAGTGAAAAAGAGAAAGACCCTCAACAAGATGAAGTGCTACAGTGGCTGCAACAATGGGCTCAAACATAGCAATGACCATGAGGATGACACAGACCCGAAGGGTTGCTGTGAGTTGGAATTGGTTTCACAGCACCTAATAATCACTACATCATCTGGACTTAGGCAGGTAGGTACATAAACAAATTTGCATTTTTAAAAGACATATGAAAAGTGAATTGAAAGTGAAGAGATTAGTGTCAGAGAGAGATTATGGTAGCCTCTTTGATTTAAAGAGGTTCTGAAACTCTCGGATTTCTGAAAACATGAGATTTGTGCAGATCTTGATCCTAAAGAAAGAGGCAAGTAGAATATCATGACTTAAATTTTGAGCCTTTTTAATCATTGTCATTATTATCTGCATTCTTAAAGATATTACGTACTACCAATCTTTGGAAACCCTGATGGCATAGTGGTTAAATGCTATGGCTGCAAACCAAAGAGTCACAGTTCGAATCCTCCAGGCACTCCCTGGAAACTCTATGGGGCAGTTCTACTCTGTCCTATAGAGTCGCTATGAGTTGGAATCAACTCGACAGCACTGGGCTTGGTTTGGCTTTTGTTACCAATCCTTAGCAATGACCATACCCATCAAAAGGGGGACTCCACCCATGTTCTAAGGAAATTATTGTTTCAGTATCAAATAGATAAATTTTCTATAAGCCTATTTAGAACTATAAATGTCTTTATCTCGCTGCTTTTCTACCACAGGCCTTCAACATAGAAATTCTTTTACTGCATCAAGATAGTGTGTCCTTTAAGATCCCATAACTAGTAGCCTTAAAATGGCTGCATTTCCTTCTGAAAATTTCAAACTTAAACAGAATTGCTTAAAAATTATTTAATTTTCTGTTAATGCCAAAAAGACAGTAATCAGTCATGGATATAAGAATAAGAAATGATCCAGAATAATGGATATTTTTGGAAAGGATAGCTTTGGGTGAAGTGTTGATGTGGTACAGGTGAGGCCAAGGGATCTACTGGTTAATTAAGAGTTGTAAGTTCAAGAGGAAAGTGAAAGTGCAGCGAAGAAGTATTATTTTTTAGACCCTAGAGGGAAAGACTCCTGCCATGGTTTTCATGTATTATAGAACCCTGCTATGGCCCTGCTCCAGCCATGCGCTGTCACTTAAGATGTCCATAAGGCTAAGACAATGTTTCACTCAGAGCTCACGTTTCTTTTTCTAGATCATGCTTTGAGTTCCCAAGTCTCTTGAACATTCCCTCTAATGGCACCCAGATTGTTCTCCGGGTCTGTGCAGGTAGTTTCCTTTTTCTATGTCTGTCCCGCAACATTCGTGACCAAGAACTTGCTTTTTGTGGAAGAAGTGAAAGGAGCTTGGAAGTGCATACAGGCCCCTTACGGTGTGGAACTGATCTGGGGTGAGAAGAGAATGGGAGGCAGTACTTCCACCAACAGTCATGGAGTTTTACCCTTGACGTCATTTTGGATTATTTTGACAAGGTAGGAGTAGAGAGCATGTTTTACCTTTAAAGTTTGATAGCTTGATTTACAACTTTAGTATTTAAACATATAGTATGTGAACTCCTTTTTATCTCTTACTTTTCGGCCCAAAACATTAGGGACAGACCTATGAAAAGGGAATACCAAAAACATACTTTTCCAACTTGACAGTTTGTTTCTGTGTTCTTTCATCATAATCACCTCTTAGCTTGGAAAGTCCAATTCAATTAATGAAATCAGAACAAGCTGCTAGAATCAGAAAGCTGGAACTAGAAGATACTTTAAATCCTTCGTCCCTAATCTTAAAGAGGAAGCCATTTAGAGCATGCATTCCGTCTCAAATGACCCAGAGAGGTAGTGGCAGAGTTAAGATAAAAACCCAGATAAATATAAACCTTCATATTTCTCTTTGTCTTTTATTAGTTAATTATTTCGTTTCTTTCCCAATGGACTTCTTCTTCTTACTGGTAAGACTTTAGGTCTTACCAAAAGGTTAAAAAAAAAAATTATACCAGTGCATGTTGTAAAGTCAAGATTCAGTGAGTTTTTTTTAATTCCATTTTTAATTTTTTAAACAACCAATTTTATTTCTACTGAATTAGTGGTTGAATTTATTTGGGAGTGTTAGGTGGTATTTGTCAAATATTTTATTAATATTTACAGAAAAACAACTTAAAATTGAAATTATGATTTCTTTATCCACATGTTTACATAAATACTTGAAAATTCTAAGAGAACATGGGAATGTGAACAAAAAAATAGCAGGGATATTCTACTTAGTGAATAATATGCATATCCCAAACTTTGTAAAAACTAATATAGATCAATTAAGAAAATTTAGCAAATGATTAATGTGTCATACTGGTTTTAAAATTTATTTAATAATAACAATTCTCCAAAATGAAAAATCTCCCTTAGGAAACATAACTGGTAGTGTTAATATCTATATGAACTTATTACCGTGGCTTTCTTAACATTTTACAATTCTAATTTGGATATCATATTACATATATTAGAAATAATGGTCTCAAAATTACTACTTAGAAACTTACTGCTTATTTTGTGTTCAACTATCATCTAGCTATTTAGCCATATCTGATTACCCCATTCAATTAATTAAAACTTAAAGTCCACTCGCATTCTTCATTTATCAGACACGCATTTGAATTACAATGCACAAAGAGGCATTAGCACTCATTCTGGAAAACACAACTGCTTGGTGAAAGGCAAGAAGTCAGAGCTATAGGAAAGGAGCTTAAAAATGCACCACAGTAAAAATAAAGAGCAAACTATTTTTAGAAAATGTCATTCACATTAAAGTATTAGAGTTTGATATAAAACTTTGCTGGGTGCATGACCCCAGCTATTCACTTTTAGCACATATTAACAGAGTTTTAAAAGGTGATCACCTGTAACATTGATATCTTTTCATATGCGATCCCTTTGAAGTCTTTGAGGAAGGCATATGGGCAAGAAAAGAAAAATAAAAGAGGAAAAGGTAAAGCAAGTGTTTGTAGATTCACAAAAGTACATATGTATTAACAGAATGAGAATCTACTTTTATACATTTTTCTTCTTTTGAATGTATTTTGAATTAGCCAATAAAACTCTATGGATCACGATGGTACTATATGCAACAGATCATGGAAATGACAAAGGACTGGGCAGTGTTTCCCTCCATTGTACATGGAGTCGCCATGAGTTGAGGCCAACTTGACAGCAACTAACATTAATAATTGCCACAGAAAATCAACATAACTGAGAACTGATTTTAATCAGTAAAGGTGGAGATTTTCCACATTTTTTAAATTGAAGGGAAGAGGTAGCAGTTGGGCAATAATCTGCCAAGCAATGGACAAATGGCTCCTGGTAATGTAAATATAGATGTAAAAAAAAAAAAATTCAACTTATCAGCACTAACTGGAATTGGCAGTAAAAGCCTACAGATCAATTGGATCTTTAAACCATGGCTTTGTGGAGTAAGCAGAGACTTTCATAGATTCAAGTGGTTGGCATAATAACCTTGGGATCCGGATGACTCTGACCACGCCAGTAGGCTTGACTGATTCTACTGCCAGGTAGTAGAGATTGGTACCCATTCTCCTGCTGTGTTCGTGAGAGGTCAAAGGCAGAGAGCCAAACTTCCGTTATGCACATGAATGGTGATGCTCAGAAATCACAGAGGGGAGACATAGCTTATTGAATTTGCTTCTAGGTGAAGAATTTCCAAAGGTTAAGGCAAAAGTTTATCATATTATATGCCCTGCTTAAAAGTGATTCCACAATCATAGAACCTATCAAGAGGCACCTCCTCTGAGTCAGGTATTTTTCATTGCACAGTCCAATGGAAACAGTCATTCAGCAGAAATGTTACCACACAGTACAAAATGTGCAGATGTCACCAGAATATTGAAATGCTGTGTCAGATTAAAGGTGACCACAAACTCTTCGACATTTCTCCCATCAAGAGATGGATTCTGTTTGTCATCCTCATTATCTGGTCGGTTCTGTGACTGCTTTGACCAATGGATTATGGTGGAAGAATAGCTAGCCTTCCAGGCCCAGCCTTTAAGAGGATTGGATGTTTCTTTAGTCTTTTGGAGTCCTGAGCTACCATGTAAGAAGTTAGACTTCCCCTCTGGAAAAAACCACACGGAGAGGCCCTGAGACCAGATGGAGAGGAAGAGGGTGCCAGGTGATCTCAACCTTTTACTCATCCCTGCCAAGGAAGTGGGGATGTGAGTGAAGGTACCTTGGACCTTTGAGACGGTGAAGTGGCCAGTAGACTATCACTGAGTGACCTAATTCGGTACGTACATGGAACGGAAGAATCACCCATATGAACCTGCACAAATTTCTAATCCACATAAATGTGAAATAATAAAGTGGTTGTTGTTTTAAGCCACTGAGACTTTGGGTAGTTTTGTTACTCAGTAATATGTAACCAGACCAAAGGTTCGTCTTGAATTTACCTTATTTCTTGTAATGTAATAAATTGCCTTCATTAAAAGGAAAGAAAATGTTAAGGCTAAGAAATTTTGTTTGTTTTGAAACAGATAAGAATGCCCAGACAGACTAAGGGTAATAACCAAGGGAACAAACACTCACAAGGGAAATTAGAAGGTCTCAGCATTAACAACGATAGTATCAATAATAACAGCAACTCTTATTGCTGGATGAGCTAATCATATTAGCTATGGTGGCACGGTGGTTAAGTGCTCGGCTGCTAACCGAAAGGTCCGTGGTTTGAATCGACCAGTCGCTCCACAGGAGAAAGATGTGGCAGTCTGCTTCCACAAAGGTTACAGCCTTGGAAGCCTTATGGAATAGTTCCGCTCTGTCCTATAGGGTCACTGTGAGACAGAATCGAATTCATGGCAACAGGCTTGGTTTTTCGGGTTTTGGAACTAACTAGATAGAGAACTCTATCTATGTTATATCCTTCTGGGTTTTTTTCCAAATAATATATTACCTTCAATTATATAATTATAATTCATAAAGGAGTTTTTTGTGTCACTGCTCGCCTTAAAGTACAGACCACATATTACTTTCTAAGAGCTTATTTTATTTTTAATATTTTGAGTGATAAGGCATAAAATATAAAGTGCTCTTATAAAATTTTACCCTCATCAAATCCCTAAAGGAATTAATGATTCATCATTAGGTACCCAGGGTAGAAGACACTAAAATTTCCATAGAGAGAGAAAATGAACAAAATATTCTTCATTTTCCATTCAAAACAACAATCCATGGTCAGTAAAACTCTTACAACTAAATGTTGCACATAATTTTTATAAAGTTTAGAAACTAAGACAGCTCAGGTATTTCCTTCAGAAAAATGTGAGGGTATTAACAATCCATTCAGAAATTGATGAAGACCAAATACTGAGTAGGCAGCAAAAGTTTTCATTTACAATCAAAATAGATTTTGAGTTTTCATATAAGATATTCATTAGGTGACTATTTTTATTACTTCAAGTGAACACAGTTACAATTAAACTGAGATAACCTTTTGATCTGGGGACTGCTTATTCAGACTTTATCCAGACTATTTGCAATTATGACTGAAAAGGTCACCTTTACACATGTACTACATGAAAGATGACCATGTTTTGTCCCTGCCACCATTTCATGGTTTTATCTTGGAAATTAATCGTATCAAATTGGTCCATAAAGGCATGCACCAGAATGAAAATTTAATATCTCATGGTCTTGGTGTAGTTAGGAGAAAACAAACAGACATGAATTCAACATGGAAAATTCATTTGGAATCTTTACTCATCAAAACCCACGAATCTTAGCCACAAGTTATGCTGGAAGGGGCAGGAAAGTATGCTCCAGCAAGAGCAAGGAGCCTGATACTGGCAACACTGGCCAAGCAGAAAGGCCAGCCTGAGCAATCGGATACAGTCATGCATTTGTTCTCTGCACACATCTGAGGGACTGAATACAGGGGTTCAAACCTGTCTGTGCTCTGCTTGTCAATCCCCACACAAAAACACAAGCCTCATCCACTCAGAGAAAGAGATACCTTATTCTTATAAGCCTACTTAGACAAGGTGCCTTTTTCTAATTCTCACAAAAGTGCCATATATACAAGCAATGGTCCGAGGGCCAGCCTCCCCTGTTATGTTTCCAAGGAGACACAGAGAAACTCATCCACACTATTAGTCTCATCTGGAGTAAATCAAGGACTGAGCAGTTTGTAAGCTAGACACAAACACTTGAGGTCAGAAGAATTTAGAATTCATTCCTGGAAGCTTTGTGTAGGTTGAAGAAAGCTATTCTGCTCAACAGCTAGATACTTCTGGGTAAAGGTAAGATCAGGCTCTTAGTCAAACCCAAAACCCAAATACTACCATCAAGTCAATTCTTACTCACAGTGACACTATAGGGCAGAACAGAACTGCCCCGTAAGGTTTACGAGGTTGTAATCTTTACGGAAGCAGATTACCACATCTTCTGCAGAGTGGTTGGTAGGTTCAAACCACCAACCTTTTGGGTAGCAGCCAAGTGCTTAACAACTGCACCACTAGGGCTCCTTTTTAGGCTCTTAGTAGAAAATGATAGGAGAAGGAGACAACCAAAAAATTAGGAATGATGGCAAAAGCATAGTCTAGGGTTAACTAATATGTTACGTCTAGGTGCTTATTCAACTCAAAGACTGAGTCAGGTTGAGTTTGCAAGTTGCTTGTCATAAATGATGTGTTAAAAATTGGGCAGTATTAAAGATTAAACAAGAATTTTTGTGCTATGGTCCTTTATTTTTTGCCTCAAGACTCCTTAAGGGTATAAGTTTACTCTCCCCAATATTAGTAATGTTCATAATATTAATAATTGTGCATTAAAATATTAACCATTATAGATTAATAATATATGCCATATCTCAAGAACTGTGTTAAATTATTTAATCCTTACAATAGTTCTATGAGGTCAATAATGTTTTCTTTGTCTTCTAATTTAGGAACCTGAATGAGACTAAAACCAAACCAAACCTGTTGCCATCGAGTTGGTTTCAACTCATTGCGACCCTATAGGACAGAGTAGAACCACCGCACAGGGTTTCCGAGGAGCGGCTGGTGGATTGGAACTGCTAACCTTTTGGTTAGCAGCCAGATGCTTTACCACTGCACCGAGAGAGGTTAAGACATTGTGGACAGACACACAGCAGATAAGATGCAAAGCTAAGAGGACCCAAGGCTAATATTTTTAAAAAAGTTAATTATTACAATAAGCTACCTCTTCTCTGTGATTATAAGTACTTTGATTAAAAAGTTAAAGCACAATAAACATGAGAAACTTCATCAAATACTCCACATTTCATAAATAATGGATTATGCTAATGTGTTAGGCAGGTAAGTATTCAAGTAGTGTATTTGTGTGATGATCCCCGGAAATGACATGGGAAAGTAATACAGGAAAGTACAGAAACCAGTAAAGGATGTGTTTTCGACTAAGTTACCATGTTGTTGTTAGGTGCATTCCGGTCGGTTTCAACTCATTAGTGACCCTATGTACAACAGAACAAACACTGCCTGGTCCTGAGCCATCCTCATAATCTTTGTTATGCTTGAGCCCATTGTTGCAGCCACTGTGTCAATCCATCTAGTCGAGGATCTTCCTCTTTTTCTATGACACGCTACTTTACTAAGCACGACATCCTTCTCCTGGGACTGACTGGTCCACTCTAATAACATGTCCAAAGTATGTGAATCCAAGTTTTGCCATCCTAACTTCTAAGGAGCATTCTAGCTGTACTTCCTCCAAGACAGATTTGTTTCTTCTTCTGACAGTACATGGTATATTCAATATTCTTCACCAACACCCTAATTCAAAGACATCAAGTTTTCTTTGGTTTTCCTTATTCATTGCCCAGGTTTCCCATGCAAATGAGGTGATTGAAAACACCATGGCTTGGGTCAGGGGCACCTTAGTCTTCGAAGTGACATTTATGATTTTTAACACTTTAAAGAGGTCTTTTAAGATTTGCTGAATGCAATTTGTTGTTTGATTTCTTGACTACTGCTTCCATGCTCGTTGATTGTGGATCCAAGTAAAATGAAATCCTTGACAATTCAGTCTCTTCTCCACTTATCATGATGATGCTTATTGTGAGGATTTTTGTTTTCTTTATGTTGAGGTGCAATCCCTACTGAAGGCTGTAGTCTTTGATCTTTGTCAGTAAGTGCTCCAAGTCCTCTTCACTTTCAGCAAGCAAGTTTGTGTCATCTGCATAAAACAGGTTGTTAATGAGTCTTCCTTCAATTCTGATTCCATATTTTTCTTCATATAGTCCAGCTTCTCGTATTACTTGCTCAGCATACAGATTGAATAATGGTGAAAGTATACAACCTTGGTGTATACCTTTCCCGTTTTTAAACCATGCAGTACTCCCTTATTCTGTTCAAATTGGCTCTTGGTCTATGTACAGGTTCCTCATGAGCACAATTAAATGTTTTGAAATTTCCATTCTTCTCAATGTTATCCATAATTTGTTATGATCCACACAGTCAAATGCCTTTGCATAGTCAATAAAACACAGGGAAACATCTTTCGGATATTCTTTGCTTTCAGCCATGATCCATCTGCCATTAGCAATGATATCCCTTGTTCCATATCCTCTTCTGAATCCAGCTTGAATTTCTGTTGACACTGCAAACACTTTTGAATGATCTTCAGCAAAATATTACTTGTGTGTTATATGAATGGTATTGTTCAATAATTACCATGGTTAATCTTTCTTTAGAAAGGGCACAAATATGGATCTCTTCCAGTTGGTTCGCCAAGTAGGTGTCTTCCCAAATTTCTTGGCATAAATGGCCTAGCACTTCCAGTGCTGCATCCATTTGTTGAAACATCTCAATTGGTATTCCATCATTTTCTGGAGCCTTGTTTTTCAATAGTGCCTTCATTACAGCTTGGACTACTTCCTTCAGTACCATCAATTCCTGATCATATGCTACCTCCTGAGATGGTTGAATGTCGACCAGTTCTTTTTGGTACAGTGACTCTGTGTATTCCTTCCATCTTCTTTTGACGCTTCCTGCACCATTCAATATATTGCCCAGAAAATTCTTCAATATTGCAACATGAAGCTTGAATTTTTTCTTCATTTTTTTCAGCTTGAGAAACATGGAATGAGTTTTTCCCTTTTGGTTTTCTAACTCCAGGTCTTTGCACATGTCATTATAATACTTTGTATTCTCGAGCTGCCCTTTGAAATCTTTTGCTCAGCTGTTTTATTTCATTATTTCTTCTGTTTGCTTTAGCTACTTGACATTCAAGAGCAAGTTTCAGAGTCTCTTCTAATATCCTTTTTGATCTTTTCTTTCTTTCCTGTCTTTTAAACGACCTCTTGCTTTCTTCATGAATGATGCCCTTGCACAACTCGTCTGGTCTTTGATCATTAGTGTTTAGTACAGCAAACCTATTCTTCAGATTGTCTCTGAATTCAGGTGGGATATACTGAAGGCCTTTGTCTAACCTAGCCTTACTAAATGTCTCATTACCTGAGTTCAGTTCTGAGAATCAGACATACATTATAGCTGACCATCTGTACTTCAGTGTCTTTAACCTCACCATGTACTTAAATCAGATTGTTCCTCTCACCTGGATTCTATGGAATATTTTACTCCTTTCGCACCTTTCTCTACCCTGCTCTTTTACCTGGGAAGCTGGTATGTGTGGACTACATTCAAGGGCCTCTTTACTCTCACAGCTCTGGCTGGGTTCTGCCTTTGGGGTGAATTGGCAAAGATCACAGTAAGGGAGAAGAGAGAGTTTAAGATATTCCTTTATCTATGTCTCATCCTACGGGTCACCACAAGCTGGCTAATCATGCCCCTTCGTGGAGGCCCTCTAACCTGAGCTCTCTCAGCCTCTTGGTTCTAAGGGTTCGCTCCTCTGGCTACTTCAGGTTTTAGGCTAGGGCAGAAGCTTAAAGTTTCCAGCCCTGATATACTAAACTCTAACTAATTGTTTTTTTTTTTTTTTTTTTTAATCTATTTTCTGGCCATAACTTTCTAAGTATTCTCTTAATTAAATTTTCCTCATATTATTAAATTTGTGTATGTCAAGCCTTTCATGATACACATCCCAGGCTGATAAACCAATTAATGAATACCTCTTCCCTCTTTTAATTACATAACCATATTTTTGTTGTTGTTCTTAGGTGCCATAGAGTCAGTTCCAACGCATACAACATAATGCACAACAAAACAAAACACTGCCTGGTTCTGCGTCATTCTCACAATTGTTGTTATGCTTAAGCCCATTGTTGCAGCCACTGTGTCAATCCATCTCATAGAGGGTTTTCCTCTTTTTCACTGACCCTCTGCTTTACCAAGCATGATGTCCTTCTCCAGGGACTGATCCCTCCTGACAATATGTCCAAAGTTTGTGAGACGTAGTTTCTTCATCCTTGCTTCTAAGGGGCATCTGGTCGTACTTTTTCCAAGACAGATTTGTTCATTCTTTTGGAAGTTCATGGTATATTCAATATTCTTTTCTAACACCACAATTCAAAGGTATCGATTCTTCTTTGGTCTTCCTTATTCATTGTCCAGCTTTCACATGCATATGAGGTGATTGAAAACACCATAGATTGGGTCAGGCATGCCTTAGTCCTCAAGGTGACATCTTTACTTTCCAACATTTTAAGGAGGTCTTTTGCAGCAGATTTTCCCAATGCAATGTGTATTTTGATTTCTTGACTGCTGCTTACATAAGTGTTAATTGTGGATACAAGTAAAATGAAATCCCTGACAACCTCAATCTTTTCTCCATTTATCAGTGACGTTGCTTTTTGGTCCAGTTGTGAGGATTTTTGTTTTCTCTATTTTGAGGTATAATCCATACTAACGGCTGTGGTCTTTGATCTTCATTAGTAAGTGCTTCAAGTCCTCTTCACTTTCAGCAAACAAAGCTGTGTCGTCTGCATGTTGTTAATGAGTCTTATTCCAATCTTAATGCCCTGTTCTTCTTCATATAGTTCAGCTTCTTGGATTATTGCTCAGCATACAGATTGAATAGTTAAGGTGAAAGGATACTACCCTGAGGCATACCTTTCCTGACTTCAAATCATGCAGTACCCGCTTGTTCTGTTGGAATGAGTGCTTCTTGATCTAAGTACAGATCCCTCATGAGCACAGTTAAGTGTTCTGGAATTCCAATTCTTGGCAAAATTATCCATAATTTGTTATGATCCACACAGTCGAATGCCTTCAGCATAGTCAATAAGACACAGGTAAACATCTTTCTGGTATTCTCTGCTTTCAGCCAAGATTCATCTGACATAGGCAATGATATCTCTGGTTCCAAGTCGTCTTCTAAATCTGGCTTGAATTTCTGGTAGTTCCCTGTGGATACACTGCTGCATCTGCTTTTGAATGATCTTCAGCAAAATTTTGCTTGCATGTGATATTAATGATATGTAATTAATATCACTTAACCATATTACTCATCTTGAAAGTGAACAACCATTTAGACTCCTCCCTTTTCCTCTTTGTTCATACCCAATCTACTGCTGAATCATACTTAATCTGAAGATAAACTCATTTATTTTGTCTCTCATCCCACTAATTTGCCATATTTGAACTCACAAAATAGGATATGCTGTGCCTGCAAATTCTAGTTTCTTGTCTTTCCAGTTCATTCTCCATATTTCCAAATTAGAAACTTGGTCATATAATTTTTTTTATTCAATGCTCCTTAGTGATTTTTCTACTACAGAGAAACACATTAAGAGCTGAAATGCAATGGCACTGCCTTGTTTTTCCAGGTCTTGCAAATTTTCTACCTTTGGCAGGGTGCAGTTTTACCACATTTTTATCACTTATTTTGATGGAAAACATTTGAGTTTTCCTTCTCTGACATGTTTCTGCCTTATACATGTCCTAGCTTTCACAGGTTTTACTGCATAAGGAAATAAATTTCTAGAACAGAATATTTCTTTTATATAAAAAGTATTTCCTCTGCTATTCAATTTACTTGTATAAAATTCAAAGTCAGTGCTGAAGAACACTAAAAATAACTTTACCTCAGTTTGTCTTTTTTTTTTTTTTTTTTGCCTTACCTTCCTCTTTGCCTTCATCCTCCTCCTCTTTCAGCTGGTGACTCCTATGAATGACTCCTAAGAGACCATTTTTTTCTTTTAGTGCTTTGATGATAAATGAGATTAAAAAATGTTTGCATTAAGTCAAAAGAATTGAAGAGATATTTTTACTTCACATTTAAAATCTCTTGCATTTACTCAGGCACTGGGTTGGGTTTTTAATCGGTATTATAGAGCAGTAGTTCTTACATCTGATTGTAAATTACAATCAAATGGTGAAAGTTTTGGTGGTGATTTTGAATTCCCTTTTTTATTTTTTTTAACACAGTTTTGTTTCCAAGTATATTAATAAGGTGCAAATATTACTACATTATAACCAGAGCAATGATATACTAAGAATACATAACAATTTATCTACTCAGATGTATCTAATGGTATAGTCTGGAAACAGATAAAATAAAAACATAGAGAATTGTAAACAAAAAGGAAAAATCCACAACCATGTATAAAGGAAAAACTTACAGAATTACAAGCAAATAACTACTCATGTCTATCAGAAACTGATCAGTCAAAAGCAGAGTTTTATCTATTTTTAATTATGATTCCAGGTCCCCATTACCAGTGATTTGAACTAAACAGATTGGAAGCCTCAGTGGCATAGTGGTTAAGTGCTATGGCTGCTAAGTAAGAGGTCGGCAGTTTGAATTCGCCAGACACTCCTTGGAAACTCTACGGGGCAGTTCTACTCCGTCGTATATGGTTGCTGTGAGTCAGAATTGACTTGACGGCAACAGGTTTGGTTTTTAAGATGGGATTTCACATCTGTAATTTTCAAAAACTCCTTTAGTATTCGTGTACAGCCTAGTTTGGACATCACTGCTCTGTTACTAGTCCTTAAAAGCCCACATGCTTAAAGTTGTTTATGATCTGACCAAGAAACCTCAGGAATCTCACCTAATCCATGAACATAATGTTAGATGGTGTCTAAAGTCCCTTCCATTTGTTTAAATTTAAAATATTCATGTAAATTAAAAATGACGAGGTTTGATTTAATTAGATCTTCCCAGATTGCTTGCAAATTTAACGCTATACCAGTTCAAAGCCTGAGTATTTTGCTGTTATCGTTGTTGATTTTTGAGTGCCGATTGTATTGAACAATAAGGAGGATACATAACAAACATTTGAAATGGCAACTTCAAGTTCTTACTAGGTTGCTGGAATCAACAGGCAAGAACCTAATTTCTGGCATCATACTTTCTACTAAGTTTTGAAAAGTTTCGTTTTCTAAACATAACAATAATACCACCTATTTGCTGGATTTGGGGGAGACTGTGTATAAATTACTGGCTGAGGGTAGACAGTAAAAATACCATTTCTTCTACAGAAATATACCATCTAGTTAGGAAGACGAAGCATATAAGCACAAAATAGTTAATAACAAATGCAGTGTGGTCAGGGGTCAGGGAAAAGCCACTCAGTGTGGGCTGAGCCAGCTTCTCCCTCCTGCCTCTCCGAATTTCAATCTACCTAGGGGAGATAATCAAAAGAGGTTGACTTCAACAATAGGCTTTCCTGTGGTTTCTATGGCAACCAAATGAAAATAATCACAACATTTCACTTCAATTCTTAATGCAATTTTGTCAGTAACATTTACTGAGCACCCACTGTGTGCAGAGAAATGCACTAGAAGGTTATGGCAACAAGAAATTTTATTGTCATAAGTGGAAACTGCTAGGAGAAAATAACCTTCTCCATGAATACATTCTCTGAAATAAAGTATAGAATAAAATTCTGCCACATTATTTGTAATTTTGGGCTCCTATGTTTACCTTGAGCTATAAATGGTTCTCTGCAAACTTCTGCACAAGTTGCAAAGGGAAGGGTAGAATTTGTCCACTATAAGGAAAATGATTTCAATTATTTGAGAAAAAAATTGGGCACTATTCTACTAATGCTAGCAGATTCTCTCTAGAATTTTTCTCTTGGGAGTATAAATAAACCTATTTCCTCCCAAATATAAATATAGGTGAAGGATGTTTCACCAAAGTATGTGTTGTTTTCATTTGAAAGACCCTAGGAAGGTGAGGTTAAACAGTAAAACAATTATGGTGACATTCCTCACAAAAGCACGCTATTTATTGGACAGTTACAGGATGTCAGCGAACTCAATGTATCTTCCTTCTAACTTCTCACACCTGTGTGTGGCTAGTCCCATCAGGCTAGAACAAATAACAGATGTCTTTTACTGACCTTCATATCTCTGTAAATTTCTTAATGAATAAAGTTTTTATACTGATGATAATTTCTTTGTTGCTGTTCAGTCAATTCTGACTCATGGTGACCCTATGCGTGCAGAGAACTGCTCTCCATAGGGTTTTCAAGGCTGTGACCACTTGGAAGTCTGGCAGAGTACCAAAGAAAGAAAGAAACTTGGAAACAATCCCTCTCCCTCAAAGACTGAGTTTCAGATCTTATTGGAGAGGATGTGACCGTGGCCTTATTGAATGGTAGACAATTTATCTGAGGTGTCCCTGGCCAGACTGGTAAGTAGGAAACTGTATTCTGGGTGTTGAAAAGATGTGTAGGAAGTCTTTCACTGGAGCACCAGCAACACTGTGATACATCCCACCGAGGTACAACCAAGATTTGCTGAGAAGCTGTCCACTAGAGATCTGGTAAGGCTTGCTGGCAAGACAACTCCTAGGGTCCTGCTGAAATTTGCTGGAAAGCCTCCTTTCCCACCCAGAGTCCTTGTGAACTCAATGGAGAGTGAGTGCCACTGGATATCCTGTGTACCCAAGGTAGCTGTGTACCACAGGAGCAGAAACAAGAGCACATTAGAGCTAGAAATGAAACCTATTCCTCTTAATTGTTCCTCCTGCAACTTTACTTACAAAGTTTAGCATCGTGCCACTTGGCAAAGTAGAAATGTTTACAGGGTCCAGCTTCTTTATCACAAATCAGGGCAAAGAAGGATGGATTTGAAGCTGAGAGATAATATGTTGGTAAATGGCAGGTACCACCTTTTAACTGCAACAACATAACTATGTTTCTACCTAACAAGATTCAGCTATGGTTACTACAAGTTATCACTCTTTTCACAAAGCAAATAGTCATAAAGTTTCAAGAGCCATTTTATCCATTGTTGGCTATATTAATTACCCCCTTAAATTCTGCCATATGAATATTTTGTTACCTAAGAACCAAAGTGTAAGTTTAACCTCCCACAACTTGTATATATGTAAAAAAAAGATGGGCAAGAGGAAGGAGAAAACTATTAGGATTTACAAATAAACACGTACATAAAAAAGCAAAGAGAAAATAAATCTGCTCGATATCTCAATTCCATAACTGGTCACAATTCTGTTGCTGGTCTATAACTACATTCTTCTAATACCATTCTATTTTTCCTTACTCTTAGCAAGAAACTCAGCTGGTTGGGTTGTTTACTTGCTGGGTTAACTAAACCTTCATTTCAAATGTAGCTCAGTGTGGAATGTATTTGAGTGCTCAATAGTTCTGACATTTTTGAGTTGCTGTAGTTTTCCTGTTAGTGCAAAGAAGCACCTCAAAATACCCCCTGGGTTCTCAAGACAATTCTCTTTGCCCATTGTGTAACTCCCTCCTCCACCGGTAATTGGGATCAATCACTAAAGCCAGTAGCGTAATCCCTTTCTATGTCTGTTGGTTCAATGGTATTAGAAGCGAAAAATGGTCAGCTGGTAGGCTAATTTTACAATTCAGTGGAAACATTGTTGTGTCCTATGACAGAAGCCTTCCCCTCTTGGGGGATGAGGCATCCAAATTAGCAGCACTCAAAGTTGTCAGGAATGGAAGCAAAAATTATGCGAATAATCAAGTCTAACAGTAAGAAGGGCCACTTCTACTCTCACACCTTGATTCCAAGACCCGTGTATTCTGGCTTGATGACATAACACCATAGTATGGTCTTTTATTCAAAGCATGTACAACATCCTATAAAACAACTTCATCATTTCAGTGCATCCAACTGACATCATAATTGAATCTTTATTAAGCCATTATGATTTCCAATTAGACCATCCAATTAGACTTCTGGTTGATTGATTATATGGCATTGTTGTTGTTAAGTGCCATTGAGTCAGCCTCAACTCATAGTGACCCTATGCACAACAGAACGAAACACTGCCTGGTCTTGAACCATTCTCACAACCATTGCTATGCTTGACCCCATTGTTGCAGTCATTGTGTCAATTCATCTTGTTGAGGGTCTTCCTTTTTTTTTGATGACCCTCTACTTTTCTCTTGACCATCATGCTTTACCAAGCATGATGTGCTTCTCCAGGGACTGGTCTCTCCTGATAACTTGTCTAAAATAGGTGAGATGAGGTCTTGCTGTTCTTGCCTCTGAGGAGCATTCTGGCTACTTTTCTTTCAAGATAGATTTGTTCGTTCTTCTGGCAGTCCGTGGTATATTCAACATTCTTCTTCATAATTCAAAGACAGCAATTCTTCTTCAGTCTTTCTTATTCATTGTCCAGCTTTCCCATGCATATGAGGCAGTTGAAAACACCATGACTTAGGACAGGTGCACCTTAGTCCACTCATTAAAGTGACATTTTTACTTTTCAACATTTTAAACAAGTCTTTTGCAGCAGATTTGCCCAATGCATGGCATCGTTTGGTTTCTTAACTGCTGCTTCCATGGGCATTAATCGTAGATCCAAGTAAAATGAAATCATAGATGACTTCAGTCTCTTCTCCATTTATCGTGATGTTGCATATTGGTCCAGTTGAGAGGATTTTTGTCTTCTTCATGTTGAGGTGTAATCCATACTGAAGGTTGTAGTCTTTGATCTTCATCAGTAAGTGTTTCAAGTTCAGTTCACTTTCAGCAAGCAAGGTTGTGTCATCTGCATAATGCAGGTTATTAGTAAGTCTTCCTTCAATCCTGATGACCTGTTCTTCTTTATATAGTCCAGCTTCTCATATTATTGCTCAGCATACAGACTGAACAAGTACGGTGAAAAGATACAACCCTGACGCACACCTTTCCTAATTTTAACCCATGCAGCATTCTCTTGTTCTGTTCAAATAACTGCCTCTTGGTCTGTGTACAGGTTCCGCATGAACACAATTAAGTGTTCTGGAATTCCCATTCTTCGCAATGATATCCATAATTTGTTATGATCCACACAGTCAAGTGCCTTTGTATAGTCAATAAAATACAGGTAAACATCTTTCTGGTATTCTCTGCTTTCAGCCAAGATCTATCTGACATCAGCAATGATATCCCTAGTTCCACATTCTCTTCTGAATCCAGCTTGAATTTCTAGCAGTTGCCTGTCAATATACTGTTGCAACTGCTTTTGAATGCTCTTCAGCAAAATTTTACTTGCATATATTAATGATATCGTTCAATAATTTTCACATTCTGTTGGATCATCTTTCTTTGGAATGGGTGCAAATATGAATCTCTTCCAGTTGGTTGGCCAAGTAGATGTCTTCCAAATTCCTTCACATAGATGAGTAGACACTTCCAGTGCTGCCTCCATTTGTTGAAACATCTCAACTGGTATTCCATCAATTCCTGGAGCCTTGTTTTCCAACAGTGTCTTCAGTGGAGCTTGGACTTCTTCCTTCAGCACCATCAATTTTTGATCACATGCTACCTCCTGAAAAGGTTGAATGTCGATCAGTTCTTTTTGGTACATTGACTCTGTATTTCTTCCATCTTCTTTGGATACTTCATGTGTCATTTAATATTTTCTGCAAAGAATCCTTCAATATTGCAACTCAAGCCTTAAATGTTTTCTTCAGTTCTTTCAGCTTGAGAAGTGCCAAGTGTGTTCTCTTTTTGATTTCCTAACTCCAGATCTTTGCATATTTCATTATAATACTTTACTTTGTCTTTTGGAACAACCCTTTGAATTCTTCTGTTCAGTTCTTTAACTTCATCATTTCTTCCATTTGCTTTAGCTACTTGATATTCAAAAGCAAGTTTCAGAATCAGTTCTAACATCCATTTTGGTCTTTTCTTTTTTTTCCTTTCTTTTTAATGACCTCTTGCTTTCTTCATGTATAATGTCATTGATGTCATTTCACAACTCATCTGGTCTTTCATCATTAGTGTTCAATGCATCAAATCTATTCTTGAGATGGTCTCTAAATTCAGGTGGGATATACTCAAGGTCATACTTTGGCTCTCATGGGCTTGTTCTAATTTTCTTCAGTTTCAACTTGAACTTGCATATGAACAACGGATGGTTTGTTCTGCAGTAGGCCCTTGGCCTTATTTTGACTGATACGGAGCTTTTCCATCATCTCTTTCCACAGATGTAGTCGATTTGATTCCTGTATATTCCATAAGGCGAGGTCCACAAGTATAGTCACTGTTTAAGTTGTTGAAAAATGTATTCACAATGAAGAAATCATTTGTCTTGCAAGTTCTATCATGCCATCTCTTGCATCGTTTCTATCACCAAGGCCATATTTTCCAACTACTGTTCCTTCTTCTTTGTTTCCAACTTTTGTATTGCAATCACCAGTAATTATCAATGCATCTTGATTGTTCATTTGGTCCATTTTAGGCAGTTATTCATAAGGTTTCCACTGGCTAATTTTTTCAGAAAGTAGACTGCATGGTCCTCCTTCCTAGTTTGTCTTAGTCTGGAAGTTCAGCTGAAACCTGCCTACCATAGTGACCCTGCAGGTATTTGAGATACTGGGTGCATAGCTTCCACTATCACAACAATGTGCTAGCCACCGCAATTCGACAAACTGACAGATGTGTGGGGACTATGTGGTAAGATCAGTTAATGCCATAGGCTTGAGTCCTTTGCTGGAAGTCGTCTGCTTTTTAATGATTTCTTTGATCAGATTAGAATACCAGATAATTTTGCTGATAGAGGAGCTACTGACATGGAAAGCAAATTCATATGCAGGGTGTGTGTGTACTTTTCAGGATGGGTCTCTGCCCTTTTTATGATGGATGAGGTTTGATAAAATCAACCAGTCACCAGGTGGTTGGCTGGTTCCCTGGGGAATGGTGTAATATCAGTATGTCAGCGTTAGCCTCTAATTTTGGCAGATTAGGTATTCAGCAGTAGCTGTTGCCAGGTTCCATCTGACATCAGCAGACATCACCTGACAGCATGTTGAGCCCATGCATAGCCTTAATCCCTCTATTACTGTTTTGTTTATGAGCCCGTTGAGCAAGCACTGGGGTATTTGAGGGAAAAGGTTGATCAACATATATAAAGCAATAATTTTGTCCACCTGATTATTATAAGCCTCTTCTGCAGTGGCTGCCCTTTTATTGGTATGCTCATAGGACAGAAATATCTTCACAATCTGTGTGCATTATGAGAGATCTTTGCACTAGTTCTTGGTGCACTCAAAGAGTGAGCATTTATTTGCCTTTTCCAGATTTTGAGTACCCTCCCAAAGTATCAATGCCAGTGGAGAATAAGTTAAATAAAATGGTTGCATCACTCCATAATGAATAACTTAACACTGGCACTGACTAAAGACGACCCAATAGGCAACTCCATAACAGCACCAGGGTACTCTATTTCTAGAGAATGTGTTGAAGTTAGCTCATTTATATATAAGTCATATTCTTACCCTTTATGACCTTGTTTGTTTTCTGTAGCATAAATTCCTACCAAGCTACTCCTTCAGAATTTATTACAAAGTAGAACTTTTTAGAACACATACAGTTCTGCACCTAATTGCACCTACTGCTTTTGACTTAATTTATATTTTATTAAAACATTAAGTATCGGCCATAGAGCCAGGATAGCCAGGAGTGGAACATGAGAAGATTACAATTGCTGCAGGCTCAAATATTTTATGCAGTAATTTTGATCTTGGCTTTTCTTATTCTTGTGGTTGAGGAAGGTAAAATGTTCTTCAGTTCTGTTGTCTCTCCCTGATTGTTTTTATCTCTTTTCTCATTTCTTACATTTAGTCTCTTGTTCTGACTTTTCTGTTATTCTTAAATTTACTAATTCAACTCTTTCTGTTTCTACTTGTTGAGATTTTCTTTCTCCCATGAAACTGACTCCCCTTCTCATCAGTATTCTCCTGAAGACATTCAAACGTCATGGTCTCAAACACTTTTCTAACATTGCACTGAAGCTCTAGAATAGAGATGGAAAATGTGGTGTGAAAATGAGCAGTATAAAAACTATAAAAAGCTAAGTGGCCACACACTCTTGCATATTGAAAGTGTGTTGCTAAAATGTGTGATGAGGATCCAATCTGGCCAGAGAAACTGAGAACCTACCTAACAGGTTTATGCAAATGAAAATAAGAATTACGGGTCTAGAAGTCATGTTAAGTGTGAAGAATAATTTTACAGAAGGTCCAACCAAGAGAGTAAACAAAAAGATAGAGAGGGGAATGTTGAATTTCAAATTCTTGATATGGCAATAATTCGAATACCTATAATGATGATATCTGAAATGTGACTAGAGGATGGAGAGCAGAAAGAAAGATGTACAATAATGTATTGTAGGTACTAAAGGATGTGGAACACACTGGGTTTTCATTCCTTTATTCGGTTGTTATTGTGCTGTTGTTAGGTGCCTTCAAGTCAGTTACAAATCATAGTGACCCATGTACAACAGAAGGAAACACTGTCTGGTCCTGCAACATCCTCATGATCATTGTTATGTTTGAGCCCGTTTGTGGCAGCCACTGTGTCAGTCTATCTCCTGGAGGGTCTTCCTCATTTTTGCTGACCTTCTACTTTACAAAGCATGATGTCCTTCTCCAGGGACTGGTCCCTCCCAATAGCATGTCCAAAGTATGTGAGAGGTAGTCTCACCATCCTTGTTTTTAATGAGCATTCTAACTGTACTTCTACCAAGACAGATTTGTTCATTCTTTTGGCAGTCCATGGTATATTCAATATTCTTCACCAACACCATAATTCAAAGGTGTCAGCTTTTCTGCCATCTTCCTCATTCATTGTCCAGCTTTTGTATACATATGAGGCTATTGAAAATGCCAACCCTTGGGACAGGTGCACCTTAGTCCTTAAAGTGACATCCTTGCTTTTCAACACTTTGAAGAGGTCTTTTGCAGCAGATTTGCCCAATGCAATTCATCACTTGATTTCTTGACTGCTGCTTCCATGGGCATTGATGGTGGATCCGAGTAAAATGAAATCCTTGACAACTTCAGTCTTTTCTCTGTTTATCATGATGTTGCTTATTGGTCCAGTTGTGAGGATTTTTGTTTTCCTTATGTTGAGGTGTAATCCATACAGAAGGTTGTAGCCTTTGGTCTTCATAAGTAAGTGCTTCAAGTCTCAGGTTCTTTGTAGATTTTGTGGATATTATGAGTGGTACCTCTTTATTATTTAACATTATTTATTATATTTTTAAGTACCAATATTAATCAAGTGTTTTGATTTTTGAAGGCTGGTCTTTCTATACATCTAAAATATATAAAATCAGTAACACAGAGAAGAGAGAGACACAAGGTTTAGTCAAATTAGTTTACATCTCTCTGTCTCAGTTTCCTCACCTATACATGCCTCAGATGACTCTACTGATAAATTAATAAATTATACATAAAAAGATCTTAGTAACCGTTGATTAAACATTAGCTATCATTACTATTACTGCTTAAGTATTATGGCTCAATAATAATGATTTAGACAGGAAAAAGATCTTGCTATTGCTGTCAAAGGAACTTAAATTTGTAGAAGTTAAACTTTGGAAAAGTTGTGTTTCAAGAAGAACAAGTCATGGCATGTTTATCCCAGTTGACAAATTGTACCCTTGAGGACTGATGTGTTATTTCAAGGGTCAATTTAATCCAGAGATATAATTCTCAATACCACACTTATTATTCTGATCATAACAAGTTGTGGAAGTTAAGTTAGTTAAAGAAATGGTTCATATGAATTGAGATCTCCCATTATTTGTGAAATCCAGTCACTTATAAACTAGACACGTTTGTTTTCCTCTTCAGAGAGGTTCATGATTAGCATAAATTCCCCAGTTCTAGCTTTCAGTTGACCTAATACATGCTTACTTTTCTCATTGTGAAGGCAGGATGATGATTTTTAAGTAAAATTAAGACAATATATACCACCTATTATTGACAAGAATATAAGATTTATTTTTTTCTTCTTTAAAGCCAGGACCTTTTTCACAGTAGCTTCCAAAGACAGGCATTGGTTTGACAATCTTAAAGAACACATCAGATTCTAAAATGCCTATTTAAAAAATATATTCAACTGTGAACATTTAAAAAAAAACAATTTTGTACATTTTTCACCCAAATAGCTCCATGTCAGTGCCCAGCACTCAAAATCCAGGACAAATTAGGGATGATTAAAAAGAGTGTCAAAACATTGGTAGTTAAATGCTTCATTAGCTATTAAAAAAAAAAAAAAAACCCAGTATATATTTAAAAATTGCCTTGGTCTCTGACAATGTGAGAATGAGTAAGATTAGAGGATTGTGGAAACATTTTTGCACCTGATATATAGCAAAGCCTCTTTTAAAACTTATAATAAGCACACGCACTAACACCAGAGTGATCATGATCATTAGTCCCTTTTTTAAACCACTGTAATCCTCAAAAGTTGTTCAGATGTTGCGAATTAAGGCTGAAAAGGAGGACAGAAGTAGGCAAAACTATGCTTGATAAGAAGAGCTTACATTTGTATACTCAGCATTTACAATACATAATCAGGAATCTTCAAATGCTTGGAAGTCAATTATTTCACCTGATACTTACAATCATTCAAATAAAATCCACATCGAATAATTTTTTTTTTTTTTAATGGACAAGCAGGAAACATACTCTAAATTGAAGAAACTTGGTGAGTGTCTATTCAAATGAATCACAAAATGACTTAAGATGAGACCGTGTGTATGGTGTGGCTGACAGCAACTGACGCTATAGATTTGTTCATGGTGTGAACCCTTTACTGTCTGTGACAATATTAAAATGATAACAAGTACGCTGGTGTTCTCTGACAGTATTTTCCTTTTAGGTGATAAGTACATACCTAATCTTTTTCATCATCTTTATCCAAATCTTAATATATTGAAATATTCAGCTATAGTAATCAGTTGCTAAGGAGTTGATATTGGCTCATGGCAACCCCATATGTGTTACAGTATAGCTACAAAGTAGATCTCCAGGCCTTTCTTCCAAGGCAACTCTGGATGGACTCACAGCTCCACAAGTTAACTGTTCGCAAGACACAACTCTCATAGCACCATGCATGTAATGGAACCTTAACGCATACTTCTTAATTTGAATTGGAAGTGTTTAATAAGGACATTTGCAAAGATGTGTTTTTCCTTTAATGACAGTAGGTAAAGGCAAGTACCGCATGCATAAGCATGCTAAAATAATCTTCCCTCAAATTCAAACAGCCATATGTTACTTGAAAATACAGACAGCCAAATATTTTCCAGAGCAAGTATAATAGTGCTCTCAGAAACTACAGGCTATCCACCACGTAGCATTTCCTAGCTCTTCACTAAAATGAGTAGTAATAGAATGCAATAGTTGCTTTTGGGCTATTGAACTATAGGACAGACAGCAAGCTAGACTGGGGTGATTTATGCCAATTAACAAGTTCTTAAAGTCACCACAGAGTGAAGCAGTGGTTGTTTCAGGCATCAATCTAAGAAGCAGTGAATAAGGATTCAATTCTGAAATAGGTCAGTATGAGATTTCTGCCTACTATAAAATTTCATGTTGGTTGGTCACCTTAAAATTAGACTGATGTATGGCATAGAACTTTCCTATTTAAAAAATTAAGAGAGGTTCTGAACATAATTTTCTTACTAGAATTTGACTAGACAAACTAAACATATTTCCCAAGTGAGGAATAAAATAATACCATTAGGGAGGGTGAAAGGAGTTTCAGCAGATCTCATACGCTCAATTTTACGAAGTAATAAAAATTTCTCTGAGTAGAGCCAGCCAACTTCATATTTGCATATGAACTATGACCAATGATTCATTCTGAAAGCAATGTGAAGGTAGATTTACAATTTAGCTCATGGTCTGCCTAGCATGGTGCAAATGAATCAAACAATATGCAATAAATTTCATGGACAGTTAAATTTTAGTTCTGGTAGTGTAAATCACAGGGGGGCTCCCATTACTGATTGATATATTGTTGGGATGATAAAAAAACAGTGAAGTAAAAAAGTCTTATCTTGCTTTAAGTATCTGAGCTTCAGAGGAAAGAGAAACTCAGTGGGGGAGATAACAAGTGGTGATAGAAACAGAAAAGAACTAATCCCAGTGCCAAAAATAAAAGGAAGAATCAAAGCTAAGCCACCTGTGTGACCTATCTGAACAATCCCCAGGTGAGATGAATCAATCCAACTTCCAATTTGTGGCCAAGCTGTAGAATTGGATCTAGAAAAATCAAAGAGGATTGGTTAGGGGAGAAGGGAGGGAAAGCCTGCTGGGTAGCTGTTTGATCAAGCTCAGCTTTGTTCCGTTGGATGAGAAAAATCAGTTTTACTATGTGTTGGTGGAACATTTACAAATTTTAATTCTGCCGGAATGTACATGTTCATTTTGGCCAGTAATGCGGCCAGACAGACTGTGCCACCTGACACACCTAATTTGCATTTATCAAACATTCAACTCTATTCCTTTTACTGATTTGAAGAGCTAGAAATTCAGAATTTTTAATAAAGTTTAATAAGTGAAATTGAATAGGAGGAATCACACATATACTAGGTTTGTTTGGAGCCTCAGATATATTTTCAAAGTCTAAATAAGGCTGCATGAAACCATTTAATGGAGAAACAGAATAAAAACCTTTTTAATATTGGATCTGCTGTAATTTCCAATTTCCTTTTTTCTTTACTCTCCTTGGGGGAAACTAATAGCTCAGTTCAAGATTTGCATGTCTATAAATCTTCTGAATCTAGTAGATATGTTCCTCTTTAGTAAATCTGCAAGTAAATAATGAAACACATTTCCAAAGCTGATAAAAGATAAATAGGTCAAGACAATTCCATGCATTATCCTGTGTCATTAAAAATTGCAGCCATGTTGTCAAGGAATTACTTCTCATTCTCTCGGTAAGATTGTTACAGAAAGATGCACATTCATGAAAAAAACGTCTTTCATATTTTCCTCAAGATCTAGGGACTACTAAATGCAGAGAAGAAATGGAAATTGGATAACTAGGGAATTTTTATATTATATTATATTATATGATCATTTAAAGTTGGACTGTAAAATAAGAAGAAGAACAAAAGGGGATAGGAGTTATTTTTAAAGAAAGATTTTCAGGCTGGTTATATGTCTATACCCCACCACCAACAATAACAACAAAAAAAACTGTTGCCATTGAGTTGATTCCGACTCATAGCGACCCTATTGGACAGAGTAGAACTGCCCCATAGAGTTTCCAAGGAGCTGCTGGTAGATTTGAACTGCAGACCTTTTGGTTAGCGGCTGAGTTCTTAACCACCACGCCACCAGGGCTCCTGTGCGTCTATAGAACATATTTAAAGTTTCAGGTTCTTTGTAGGACAAATTACTTAGGGCTATTAAAGAACGTTCATATGAGTTTACTGTAGAAATAGCTTATTTAATCATTCAGAGGGTGATCATGATCATAAAGTTATCAAGACAATGAAGAAGCTGTACTTGTGTGTGTTATAATATTTTAATTTTTGGTTCAACTAATTTGGTGAGAAAAACAATATTAATGGTGGTGGTTTTGTCACTGATGTCGTTGTTAGTTGCCTTAAAGTCAATTCCAACTCATGGCAACCCCATATGTAGAACTGCTTCTTAGAGTTTTTAAGGCTGTGACTTTCCAGAAGCAGCACTCCAGGCCTGTCTTCTGAGGCACCTCTGGTTGGGTTCAAACCAACAACCTTTCCACTAGTACTCAAGTGCTTTATTGTTTGTGCCACCTAGGGACTCTGCTACTGTCATAAGATGGTGTTTGTGAATGAATATTACAAAATATATGCATCTACAATCAAATTCCGGCTTGGCTACTACCTAGCTGTATACCAAAACCTCCAAACCCGTTGTCATTCAGTTAATTTTGACTCATAGCGATCTTACAGGACAGAGCAGAGCTGCCCCGTAGGGTTTCCAAGGAGCCACTGTGGATTCGAACTGCTGGCCTTTTGGTTAGCAGCCTTAGCTCTTAGCCACTGTACCGTCAGGGCTCCATTTAGCTGTATAAGCTTGAAAAAGTTACCTACTTAGCTGAGCTTTGGTTGTCTCATGTGTGAAATGAAGATGTAAAATGTGAAACAAAATACAATTCATAAGGCATGCTAAGCACATAACAATATTTAATTATCACTAGTTTTTTTAGTAACATTATAATCATATGGCCACAATGGACTAACGATATATATTGCATTGATATATTGAAGTATAATGCACATTATTAAATATCATACAGCAGCCACATATTCCTTTACCAATTATTTTAGAGAATTAGTAATAGCTAAAATTGGTGAGAAGCATAAGTTTATTAGTTTAGGTTACTTCGACTTGTATTTCCCTAATTTCGTGGCTAGCTGATGTGTCCAGAGTACATGCCAAACTGTTGGGAATGGTAAAGCTTTATTTAACTGATGAATGCCATACTAATTTGAAGTACTTCATTAGAAGACCCTTTCTAAAGTATTTGCAAGAACAGCAGGTTTCTCACGCATAAACTTAATGAACTAACCAGCAACCAAATTGATAAGATTACTGATGAGTTGCTTATTCGAGAATTCCTTGGGTACTTATCTACAGGCACTACCGAAGACTTTTCTCTAGTGAATTCTTTCAGGTTCTTTTTTTTTTTAACCTGTCAAGAGTGGCACATGCTTCTATTCAAGAACGTAAAGAAAATGTGATCAGCATGAATAATTTTTAAGTTACTTCACATAAAGAGTAATGTATTTTAAGAGTATGATAGAAACAAGTATTAGCTAAAAAGACTATTTCTATACTCAGACTAAAATTATGTCAACCATGTTTAACTTGGCTTAGTTAATGCAATTTCCTGAATGATCAACAGTTGCTTCCTGAACACTCGTGAAATTGGTAAAAAATATGCCAAGGTTAATGGCATGACATTAACATTTTATTAAGGAACATATATTAAACCTGTACTCTGTATCTGACACTTCGCCAAGCCTTGACAACACAATGAGTAAGACACATATTCTCTTTTTCCCTGTCATGAAGAGAAAACAAATAGGGAATCAAAAATTACAATACAGGACGTTTTAACATCCTGGAAGACAGTGTTCTTGACAGTGTGTGGTTTGCCTAAAGATTTGCTCATAAAAGCAATTTACCCATGAGAAATTGAGGTGAAATAACTAGTTAAACCTTGAAATATTCTTCACCCTAAGTACACTGGATCTCAAACCTCCTTTAACCATTGCCAAACACCGAGTCACCTGGACACTCCGTTTTAAGACTAGATATCACCCTCTTAATTTTTGTGAACGTATTACAGATGCCACTACCAATTGATCGGAATTTACATGATAAATAATTTTTTTTTTTTACTGTTCTGGGGTGAGTTTCCGAAGGATTCCTGGTGGCACAGTGAGTAAGGGCCCGGCTGCTAAGGGAAATATCAGGCTTTCGAACCTACCAGCCGCTCTGTGGGAGAAAGACGTGGCAGTCTGCTTCCGTAAAGATTTACAGCCTTGAAAATCCTATGGGGCAGTTCTACTTTGTCCTAGAGGGTCACTATGAGTCAGAATCAACATGAGGGCAATAGGTAAAAGCACTGAGTTTCCAGTCACAGAATAAATTCACATGGTAGTGGTTTATCTGTTTTTTCATGTTTCAAAACAAAGTTAATTTCAAGTATAAAAGATTACTGTGCACATAGAAGAGTACAGAGATCGTAAGTGTTCATGTCAGCCCATCCTTACAAAGTGAGCACCCATTTAACCATATCCCAGGCCAAGGTGCGTCCTGCTTCTGAAAATCAGCCAATGAAAGCCCTATGGATCACAAAGGTCCGATCTGCAACCAGTCGTGGGGCTAATGCAGGACTGGGCAGCTTTTCATTCTGTTGTGCCTGAGGTTGCCACAAATCCAGGGGCTGACTCTGTGGCAGCCAATTACAACAGGCCAAGATACAGAATATTATGGTCAAGTCAAAGCCCCCACCATGCCTTTTTTTCAGTCACTAATACTATCCTTCTTCTTAAAAATAATCATTGTTCGTACTTCCAACACCAGCTGTTTTGTTCAGTATTATGTTAGTGAAATGTAGCATTATTGTTGTATGTAGCGGTAAATTGTTCATTTCCAATGCTATAGACTAATTCATAGTATGAATATATCTTAATATTCATTTCATTCAATTAATTGTACTGTTTGACATTTGGGTTATCTAGTTTAGCGTGATTATGAATAATGCTGACCTTAATATTATTATACATGACTTTCAAAGAACATGTGCATGCATTTTTGCAGGGTGTATGCCTAACAGGGAAACCCTGGTGACATAGAGGTTAAGAATTTGGCTGCTAGCCAAAAGGTCAGCAATTCAAATTCACTAGGCACTCTTTGGGAACTCTATGGGGCAGTTTTACTATGAGTCGGAATCGACTCGATGGCAACTGGGCTTTAGGTCATATAATAGCTAGATTATAGAGCTTGTGTATATTCAGCTTTATAGACTCTTTCAAATAATTTTATAAGATGGTTGCACCAATGTACACATCCGCTAGCAGTGTGTGAGAGTGCTGGTTGCATCCCCGTCCTTGCCAAAACTTGGTATTGCTGTTTTATTATTATTATTTTAGGTTTAGCTGTCATGCTTCATATTGCAGTGGTATCACATTTTAACTTAAATCTACGTTTCTAAGAGGAATAATAAGCTCCTTTCACTGGTGACTTTGGATATAGTTTTTGTGCAATATTGATTGATTGATACCAATTTTCTATTGGACTATCCTTTGCATTTTGATTTGTAGGATTAGTTTATATTATGTCTTAGCAGTGTCTGATAATTGCAGATACATGTAGTTTGCCAGGTATACATAATGAAAATATTTTCTTGGTTTGTCTTTTAATTGTTTTCATGTTGTCTTTTGATAAACAAAAGGTCTAATTTTAATATTATCTGACTTAGCAATACATATTTTTATTGCTTTATGTGCTCTATTTAAGAAATATTTCTTACCCAAATGTCATAATACATTCAGCTACTGTTTCAACCAGGACCTTTATTGTTTTACCTTATATATCTAAATCTATAATGCATATGAAATTTTTTCCATATTTATATCCTATTTTTTGGATTATATATTTTCACAGTAATCTGCCCAGCCACCATTTCCATGAGTCAATTATCCATATATGTAGATCTATTTCTGGATTCTAGACTCTTCCATTTGACTATTTATAAATCCTTGCATCATTGCAACACTGTCTTAATTACTGTATATATTTGTAGACCTTGATACACAATTGTATACACCCTTCAATTTTGTTCTTCTTTGAGATTGTTTTCATTATTTTTTGCTCTTGTATTTATGCATAAATTATAGAACCAACATGTCAATTTTTACCCAGAAAAGTCCTCCAATTTCCTAGTGTTACTACTAGGATTTCTTTGAGTCAAAGTATCAGTTTAAAGAGAATTAATATCTTTTTAGCCTAAGTTTTCAAATTTATAAACATGATATATCTCTCAATTTATTTACATTTGTTTTAGTTTTGTGATTTTATTTTAAGAGATCTTGTGAAATCTAGTCTTGTGCATATGACATTTTTGAGACTGTTGTAAAAGGTATTGTTTTCACACAATGGAATACTATGCAACAATAAAGAATAATGATGGATCCACAAAACATCTCACAGCATGGATGAATTTGGAGGACAGTGTGCTAAGCGAAATAAGTCATCCTCAAAAAGACAAACAATGTATGAAGCCACTGTTGCAAAGCAACAAGAAAAAGTTTATACACAGAAGAAAAACAAAAACAGTCTTTAATGGTTACCAGGGTTGGGAGGGGGAGAGAGGGAAAATTACCAAATAGAGAGAAGACACATGTTAATATTGGTGAATATTTTTTTAGTTTTTATTGGTGATACACGACATGGAGAAAGTCAGCAAAAGTTGACCAAGGCAAGGGAGGACATGCATTTCTTGAGAGAAATGCAAGAACAAAGGGCAACAATGGTAATTAGACAGACAATGCTGCAAAAATAGTATTAACAAACAATAACTTATAAGTGGATACATAGGTAGATAGGTGTGCCAAATGATGTTGGAGGGTGTAAGGAAACACCCACCTGCTGATATAGGTTTGGTGGTAGATATTTCATAACTGTAGGTGTTGCTTATATATTAAGATAGACAATAGAGCACACAAGGGCCACAGTCAGGACAACTTCTTAGATATAACCAAACACGTTTTGGGACGAAGTTCCTAGGCTCAAAGGCAAAGGACCATAAATTCAGGGGCCATCTATGTCAACTGATACAACACAGTTCATAATGACAAAGCTCTGCATCCTACTTTGGTGAGTAGCACCTGGGGTCTTAAAAGCTTGCGAGCAGCCATCTAAGATACAACTATTGGTCTCTTACCACCTGGAGCAAAAGAAAGTGAAGAAAACCAAAGACTCAAGGGAGCAATTAGCCCAAATGACTATGGACAACATGCCCACAGCCTATATGACTCCAAGACCAGAAGAACTAAATGGCGCCCAGGTACCATTACCGACCACTTTGATTGGATCACGACAGAGGGTTCTGGACAAAGTGGGAGAAAAATTGTAGAACAAAAAGTCAAATTCACAAAAAAGACCAGACTTATTGGTCGGACAGAGACTGGAGGAACCCTTGAAACTATGGCTCTATGACACCTTTCTGAACTGAAACTGAAGCCATTTCCAGAGACCACCTTTCAGACAAACATAGACAGGCCCATAAAATAAACAATAATACTGAGGAGGAAAGTGCTCCTTGGAACAATTAATTATATGAGATCAAAAGGGCAACATTTGCCCCAAAGCAAAGATTAGAAGGCAGGAAGGGGTAGAAAATCAGGATGGAAGGAAACACGGAAACTAGGGTGGAAATGGGAAGAGTGTTGTTGACACATTGTGGGAAAAAAACAATATCATGGAACACTTTATGTACAAACTATCGAATGGGAAACTAATTTGCTCTATAAACTTTCACCTAATGCACAATAAAAACTAAAGAAAAAGGTATCTTTTCGCATTTGATTGTCTACAGTTTTATTAATGCTTTCCTTTAATTTCATATGTGTTTTGTGTATTGATCTCATACCCGTTACCCTAATTAAGTTTACTTATTTATAGCTGTGCATTTAATGTAGTTTCTTTTGTCCTCATGTTGTTGTGTGCCGTCGAGTCGATTCCGATTCATAGCCACACTGTATGATAGAGTAAAACTGCCCCATAGGGCTCCCTAGGTTGTAAACGTTATGGGAGCAGATCACCAGGTCTTTTCTCCTGTGGAGCTACTGGTGGGTTCTAACGGATGACCTTAAGGTTAGCAGCACAGTGCTTAACCATTGCGCCACTAGAGCTCCTTCTTGCCTTCATATTGTGCATTAAATACGTATCTTATTTCTTCTTTCTTAATTCTCAAATTCTTTCTGCTTTGCGATATTTGCACTGGCCTGAACCTACAGTAAAATGTCGAGTAGATGTGTTTGACATGGAACATCCTTGCTTTGTTCTGTATCTCGGGGGAATATTTTGAAATTTAGTAGTATGACTTCACATTATACTTAAAGATACAGATAACTTTTATTAGATTAAAGATATGCACATCTATTTAGAATTTGTTGAATTATAAATGGGCCTAACTTTTTTGAACATATGTGGGTGCCTCAGTAGGAGGATAATTTGGAAAAAAGAAATTTGGATTATGCTCTTGACTCTCTTCTTTCTCTGTTGCTTTGAGCACGCCCGTTCTCCAGTTGCTCAGTCACGATGGCATAGATGGATTTAATTGTTAGAGGGGTATTTAACTTTGTACCCAGAAAACTAAAATTATACCCCTTTCAAGAGCCTATAGGGACATATACTAAAATTTTCTATATTATATCACAATGATCCTAATATATTTCTCATAAAATAGTATATACCTTGTACTCAAAAAAAAAAGGTATATACTATTCAGGCATAGTAGTGTATACCTTGTATTCAGGTATAACAGTGTAAAGCCATAAATATTAATAAATATAGAAAAGGAAGCACTCCAACTATCTGAATACTTTAAAAATATTGAGCAAGAAATATAGACACTTTCAGAATATTTAAAACATCATAAAAATTCAAAAGTAGACAGTCATAACAGAGGAGATGTGATGAAGCAATGTTCAGAAAATGTAATAGCATAACACAGTTATATTTTAAAACTAGCAAAAAATAAAAATTAGAAAAGCACTCACTTCAATGCTTTATAAATAACATATTAAGACACTTTTTATTTTTTTATTTAAATAAAAATGTGTTTTGTACACATACTCAGGCACATAAATATATATATGAATATACACACACAATGTACACATTTCAGTTATATATACATGTGGGTATGTGTGTGTGTGCATGTGTGTATATATATATATGTATATATATGTAATTGTTGAAAGTAAAAAAATGCATGAGAATGCTAATAATTAAAAATATTTTAGGCATTTTTGTATGTAGAAGAAAGGGGGGATACACTAAGTGGTGTTTATAAACAAATCCTCAATTCTACTGATAATGTATTATGTCTTAAGCTAAATAGTGCCTATACAAATAGTTCATTTTTATATTTCTTTGTATTTTTTAATTTCTTAAATATTGAATAATAATTTAAAGTAATTGGGAAAAATGTGTCATAGGAGGATATTAAAGTTTTGAAATAATGTGGTCCCATTTTCTAGAGTCAAATTTTATGTTCTGTCTGAGGTTCAGATCATGTCTGGTCAATCTATCTTTTCAGTAGCTGAGCAAATTGTATTACGCCCCAGTAGTGGGAGAGAGAAGGGTCCTAGTTGACTTATTCTGGCCCACCTCTGTTACTTATTTGGTTTAATTTATATGGTATATTATTCATTATCACATAAATGAACTACCTACTGACAATTCCGAACATTTCAGTTCAGGACAGATGGCCTTAGGGTCAGTAAATTTAACAGAAACCGATTATACTAACCCTTTTGCTCAGCAGTTCTTAATGTCCTTTTCTACTGACCGTGGAACACAGCGTGGGAGCATCCTGCCTGCTTATATGGATAAAGGACAACACACTCATCACAGAATATAAGATACTGTCACCTTGAGTGGTTCTTTATAAACATTAATGTTCCTATTAAATTGAATTTCAAACATTTCACATTTTAATGATGGAAGCGATTAAGAAAGCGAATATATCTCATTCAATAAAACTGTCTAATATTTTACTTTAATAATATAAACATTTGTATTATGGTTGGGAACCAGAATAAGTGTTTTTTATGGGTTGTTATTGTTAAACTTTCCAACATTCGATGAAATGGCTGTTCTTATTAACTTTTCACAGATGAGGAACATGATTTTTAAAGAGTACTTTAATGAATTGCCCAGGTTTGTGTAGTAACTGCACAGGCAGTAACAGAGCTGTTTATTTTCTTATTTCTTCAAGCCTATCATACAGACAGGGCACAGATCATGAGCGTATATGTCAATTAATTTTCACAAAATTAATCCAGCCATTACAAACAAATCAAGAAATAGAATGTGCCCAAAATTTATAATTCCTCTTTATGGTTCCTCTGCATTATTGCCTGCCCCCATCACTAAAGGTTGGCTTTCCTGATTTCTACTACCAGAGATCATCTTTCTTAATCTTTTGTTGATCTTTATATAAATGGAATCATGCAATTCACATTCTTTTGTGTCTGTCTTCTTGTGTTCAGCACAATATCTGTAAACTTCATTCATGTTGTTGCGCGCATCCACAGTGCATTGTCATTGCTGTGTAATATTCTATTTTATGGGTAATGTGATTCATACATTTGTTTGCTGCTGTTGTTGATGGACATTCTGTTGTGTATACATTTGGCTTTTATAAATAATGCTGTTATAAATACTTCCTACATGTCTTTAGCATATACAAGTATAAATTTCATGTGGATACATAACCAGGAGGGGGATTTCTGTCTCATGTGGAATGCTATGGTCAGTTTAAGTAAATAAAATCATTTTCTAAACAGATTGTTCTAATTTACTATCCCACCAGTCATGTATAAAAGTCTCTGTTCTCCACAGCTCTGTGAAAACTTAATATTGCCCGTCTCTTTTGTTTTAGTCTGTCTGGTCAATTAATAGTGATATTTCTTTGTGGTTTTAATTTTGTTTTTTATTGATGATTTAAGAGATTGAGCACTTTATCAAATGCTTTATTTATTGGCCATTCGTGTGTGTGAAATGCCAGTTCAAAATTTTTTTTTGTTCCCCTATTTTATTACATTTTCAGACTTTCTGTTTAATTTGCAGAATAACATGAAAATTCTGGATATTAAACACACACACACGCACACATATATATCCCTGGTGACACAATGGTTAAGTGCTTGGCTGCTAAGCGAAAGATCGATTGTTCGAACCTGTTAGTGGCTCTGCAGGGGAAAAGACCCGGCAATCTGCTCCCATAAAGATTACTGCCTAGGAAAACATGTGGGCAGTTCTACTCTGTCCTATAGGGTCACTATGAGTTGGAATCAAGTTGATGGCACACAATAGCAATAACAACAACATATATGCATTATCTTTTCCAAGCATGTACAATACTTTATAACACCCTTAAAGGTGTCTTTTGATGAACAAAAGTTTTTAATTCTAATAATGTCAAATTTAGCAGTTAAGAATTCCAAGCTCATGACAATATTTCCTGGGTGTTTTCATATGCTGTGCATTTAGGGTAAATTGGAGTTTGGACTTCGGGCCAGATGGCTAGGAAAGTTTCAGCCCGGCGGCCATGGCTATGCTCCACATAGACCCTCATCCTCCATCAGGCTAGCTCTCTTCAGCAGGTTGCCTGGCCATGTATTCACAATGATTGTAGAAAACTGAGAGAAAAAAGCAGGTAAGTGCAAACACAGTTTCAAGCTTTTACTTATTCATAGTTCACCATTTTCCCATTGGTCCAAAGCAAGCCACAAGATTGGAATTGCGTTTAAGTTGGGAGGAGACTGAAAGTTACAGGACAAAAGATCTGAATGGGGGAGGCACTAACTGGGGCCGTTACTGCACTTGATCTACCCTTTGACACTAATTACTCAGTTCTACCCCAAATGCAATATACACAATACACATTAATTCTCACCCAAGGTACTCAGATAAATGATCATGGCATCAATCTCAAAGTCTCAAATCTCACGAATTCTATGAATATCAGGTCCAGAGGCCAGATGGGTCTCCTTGGAAACTATTTATCCTGATCTGGAAAACTATAAAATTTACAGATAAATTACCTCCTTCTCACACACCTAAATTTGCAATTGTTTTATGGGGTAATTCCAGTAGACACTGGTATCTATAAAGGGGAAAAATTGGAAGCATATAGCACTAGTCTGAAGCATTTCTGAAATCCAGCTAGACAAAAGTTGCCAAGATCCACTACTGTGGGATTGGGGAACATTTATTCAGAATCAACTTGATAGCAGCTGATATGGTTTCCTTTTCATTTTGGGGCGGGGAGGGTGGTTTCTGCTGCCTGAGAATTGCTCCCCAATCCACTGTTCTTCATGGTTCTTGGATCTTCTCTCTGAGATTCATCCCTGTCCTATCATACTCCTTGCCTATTTTAAATAAATCCCTGAAAGGGTGATATTTTGCTTCTCATAGGCAGTTTGAATGGAGTCCCTGGGCTATGCCCTTGGCTAGTAGCTGAAAGGTTTAGGTTTGAACCCACCAAAAGCAGCCTCTTAAGACAGGCCTGGCAGTCTCTTTCCAAAAGGTCACAGACTTGAAAACCCTGTGGAGCAGTTCTATTTTGCACACATGAGGTTACCATGAGTCAGAAAGACTCTATGGCAACTATTGACAACAACAGGCAGTTTGAGTGGGAGATAGATTTCCTTAATGTATATGGTATTGAGATAGTTTGTAACTGGTTTTACGTCTCCGTAAGGGGCTTGTCTTTACTTGTCTTTGTAAGGCTGTCATTACCTTCAACGGTTGCTGTACATATTTTAAGAAGCTTTTTTAGTTTTTCTTGGGAGAGGCGAGTGTAAATATTCTGATTTAAGCTCATCCATTGTAACCAGAAGTATAAATTCTTCTTGAGCTTTTTTTTTATAATGTCATTCTGAATATGAGATCAAACGTAAAATTCATAATTTCAAATGGACTTATTTGTTATAAGACTAGAAATAAACAGTAGAACCTTTATCATTTTAGCATACAATAGCATTTCAGAAATCTGCACAATTCAAGAGTATCCACGAATAATTTATAATAATAATAAATTTAATGATTTAAAATAATAATAAACATCATAATTTTACAAAAAATGTGTTGATTAAGCATTCTCAAGAATAATTTTCACATATAAGGCTTGTAAGTGAGAATGGTAAACATCTGCCAATATTCTGACTTTGGCTTATGTTAAAAGGGAATGAAAATCTTTAATAATATTGAAAAGAGTATGAGCTAAACTGACTTAGTATGCACCATACACTGAGCACGGTCTACATGCTTTCCATCAGTGAGCTCACCCAGGGCTTACTTCAACTCCATGGGGCAGTTTCTGTAATTATTTCCACTCTTCAGATGAGGAATATCAGGCACAAAGAGTATGAACTAATTGCTCAAGGTTACCTAGTTGAAGAGTAGCTGTGTAGCTTCCAGCTAGCAATATATTCTCAGGTGTTGCCAACTGTCCGACATTTTTATAAGGGTATATGTCCAAGCCATTCCATCAACAGCCACAGTATGACTTTTGGTCAAACTGATTTTCCAAAATGTGTTTATATGGCTGTATCAAAAAAAAAATTTTTTTTTTTTTTTTAATCAAGCAGTATTTACATGGATTTGTCAGACAGTATAGTTGTGTGTTCTCTTTTCAGATAGGGCTGACTGTTTCTGTAGAATTGTAGAAATATTTGTAAATAATTTGATCACTGAATATATAGACATTAACTCATTTAAACATAATTGGGGAAAGCTACTATATTTCAGGTGCCTAGCATTTTTCCTGAAAAAAATGAGATATTTATTAAATACATGTTTGTTGAATGTATTTATTAAATATTAAAATTATGCATTTAATAAATGATCAATATTTATCTAGAGATCATAAGTTTGAGTGGAAATTTTTTGGATTACTGGCCTAACCTTTTTAATTAATAGAAGGGTATTTGGGCCATAAGAAGCTAATTAGGTAGATTTATATTAGTTTGGCTAAAGTATAATTTTTTTTATCTCATGTTGTTAGTGTCTTGTTATTAGTTCTTGATATTTAAAACTAGAACATATTCCCATTTCTAAATGTAGACATTGACAGAAAAAAAAAGTGAGAGACAATTATTTAATACTCTAAACTACCACTTACATTGCAAAATATTGACGTAAGTAATAATGACATAGTTATGTGTTTAATTAAACTTTCATATATGATAGAGTTAGTACTGCAAAAGAAAGGCTATTCACTGAATTTGTACTAGGGTTGTTGTTGTTGTTGGGTGCTGTCAAGTCAGTTCTGACTCATAGCAACCCAACGTACAACGAACGGAATCCTGCCCAGTCCTGTGCCATCCTCACAATCCTTGCTATGTTTGAGCCCATTATTGCAGTCACTGTGTCAATCCATCATAGGGTAATGAGTTAAATATTAGAAAAATTTAATTGCAATCTGAATTCATATACTACTGCTTAAAAAATTACAGATTAATTAGTCTGTAGAAATAATAAAAAGGTTGAAGAATATGTGACTATATTTCTAATATTAGACTGAAGAATACATTTCCAAGAAAAACACCAGAGGCAGACATCTAAGAAAAAAAATGTTAGAAATAACTGCATAAAAACCTTTATGTCAAAAAAGCATTAGCAACATTAAAAAGAAAATGGCAAATTGAGATTATTTACATATTTTGACATTTAATATGTCAATAGCCTGATTACTTATTTTAAAAATCCATAAACTCTCTATATGTCAAATTATAAAAAAAAAAAACACTTCATTACTGTCCTGGGTTTTTTCCTATTACATTGGTCATTTTGTCCGCATCTCCTCTACTGGATCCTCTAAAATTTGAGGAAACTCTGACTCATTCTTGGATCTTTATAACTTATAACTTTTAAAGCAGTTATGAGTTGGAGTCGACTCAATGGCAACAGGTTTAGTTTAAATGGGTACCAATTGTAATCAAGTTGATCCCAACTCATGGCGACTCCGTGTGTATCAGAGTAAAACTCTTCTGCACAGGATTTTCAATGGCTGATTTTTGAAAGTAGATTGACAGGCCTTTTCCAAGGTGACTCCTAATGAACCCTACCCTCCATCCTTTTGGTTAGCAGCTGAATGCATTAACAGTTTGCACCTCTCAGCTTTTATTGACTCCCGAGTCCAATACATAAAATGATGTGTATACCCCTTACCATATTATTCATCTGCTCCACTCCTAGGTATTAATCTGAGATAAATGAAATCATATGCCCATCAAAGACTTGTATATGAATGTACATGAATGTTCACAGCATTAGCGAAAAACTGGACACAACCCAAATTTCATCAGCAGGTGAATAGATAAACAAATTGTGGTATATTCATACAATGGAACACTACTCAGTCATCAAAAGCAGTTAATTATTGATACGTAGTACAACACAGATGAATCTCAAAATATTTAGGCAGAGTCAAAGAAGTCAAGCAAAAATGAGAACACATGTATGGTCCCATATATATAAAATTCTGAGAATATAAACTCCTCTATGGTGACAAAAAAACAGATAAATGTCTTTTTTGTTCTATGGAAGACCGAGGTTGAGGAAATGGGAGAAGCTGGAGGAAGAGACTACCAAGGGGCTCAATGATACTTGTGGACATTCATTTTCTTGATTGTAGTGATTGTTTCACAGATACACCCATATGTCAAAGCTTATAAAACTACGTATTTTAATTATGTGCAGTGTATTGTATGGCCATTATATTTCGATAAAAATCATAAATATTTGTGGAAAAAAGTGAGCTACCACAACACATAGTAACATTTATGACTCGTGGACACATAATGTCTGTAAAAAAAACAATTCCAAAAACACTACATACAGAAAGAATACAAAATTATTGTAAAGCTTAAAACCAAACTGTGATGCATATTTTATGCATATATAAATATCTATCTATATACCTATGTTCTCAGATTATCTGCTCAGTCCATCTTCTAAAGGAAGGGACTGTTTCCATTTGGGTGTCACTTTGATGACTGAGGTGTCCCTGACCCACACCACGATATTTTCAATCACTTCATATGCACACAAAAGCTAAACAATGAAAAACAAAGACCAAAAAAAGAATTGATGCATAGGAATTAAGGTGTTGGCAAAAAATATTGAATTTACCATGGACTGCCAGAAGAATCAACAAGTTTGTCTTAGAAGAAATACAGCCAGAATGCTCCTTAGAAGCAATAATAGTGAGACTTCATCTTTCTTACTTTGAACATGTCATCAAGAGAGACCAATCCCTAGAGAAGGACATCATACTTGGTAAAATAGATTATTAGCAAAAAAGAGGAAGGTGCTCAACTAGATGGATTGGGGCAGTGGCTTCAGCAACTAGATGAACTGACACACAGGCTGCAACAATGGGTTCAAACATACCCATTATTGTAACGTTGATGTTTTGTTCTGTTATACATAAGGTCACTATGAGTCAGAGCCAACTTGATGACACCTAACAACAACATATATCTATATCCATATATATGACAAATTTAGGAAGGAAATTATAATCATAATGTTCAAAATAGTAGTTACTTATGAAGAAAGGGCAGATAATAGGATAAGGATTGACTATACAAATGCAAGTTATTGATAATGGCTAGTTCTTGTTTTAGGCAAAGCATTCACAGGTGTTAATTATATTTTTTGCTTTAACTCTTACTAATATGCTACATATATTTGTTATAAATAGTATATTATTCAAAGGATCATAAAAGAGTTCAATATGCAAGTAAAATCAACAATATGTCTCAGCCTATAATAATTACCTCATATCAATGAGTTGCTCTTGGACTTCAAGGGAGTAAGAGATGTGCTGTAAGCATTAGTAATGATGATGACAGTGATAGACCTAATTCCTAAGGGATGGTGTATCATTTGGAAATCGTATTTCAACAAATCATCCTAGTGTCATACTACCAGTTAGTCTATGTTAAGATATACATAGGCCTTAAATACATGATTCAGTGAACTTTCAAAGTTTGTTTTGACTTAAAGTTATTGGATTTCAGACACTTCAATCAAATCTGTAATCTTTACATATTTTTATTCTAGCTTTTCTTTGTGTTATCTCATTGAAACATCTTGACTGAAGGATATATTAAAGACATAATAAGAATAGATAAGTAGGAATCAAGTGTTAATGGTCTTTTCAATACTTAACGGTGCAAAACAGTAAATTAATTCGTTCATATTAATTCAAAAAATGCTACCATTGCAGCAACAGGAATTTATTTTTTAATACAAAGACAGGATTGGTCTGCTAAATTATTTAAATTTTACTCTTATTTTGTGTATTTTGATTAAAAATTTCAGAAAAACATTATTTTTATAGTATACAGCAGAATGGAAACATCTGGTGTTTATGCAATTCCTTCTAAATCACAGATGACTAATTATTTTCCATGTGTCAGGAAAAAAACCGATTAATCACTCGTTCTTGTCAGCCTAATGTTCTGCAACTAGGATCAGTTCTTTCAAGTAGTCAGCCTTCTCTGTATATTCTGTAGCTCACCTTAACTACAGAGGTATTTATTTCATGATGAAGAAAAACACAAAAATGTATTATAAAGATTGAAATTTAAAAGGAAAAATTAAACTTAAAACAATTCTGGTTTTAAAATAACTCATGTATTAAAAGTATGAAATATTTTACTCTCACTAAACATTTCTATTCCATCACATGGGGTTGCTATGAGTCAGAATCAAATGAATGGCACTCAACAATAACAACAACAGAAACAAACAATAATTATTAATACATATTAATATTAATCAACCAGTCGCTGTAGAGTCTATTCCAGCTAATGGTGAACCTATGTGTGTCAGAATAGAACTGTGCTCCATAGGGTTTTTGATGGCTGATTTTTCAGAAATAGATCACCAGGCCTTTCTTCTGAGGTGCCTCTAAGTGGGTTTGAATCTGCAATCTTTAAGTTAGCAGCTGAGCACATTAACCGTTTGCACCACCCAGGGACTCTCACATTAATATTATTAGTGATATATTCAGGAGATCGGTGTAATTGAATATTCCTCATAATTAAACAAACAAAAAAGGTTTTTGATTCTGGGACTTAAGAAAGTATATTTGTATATAAATTCAGTATATATTTGTGTATTTGGTTTGAATGATAAAGTTAGATAGATACAAAATTAATATTGTTTATTGCACTGATTCAGTTACCTTAAAGACGTAGTTGTTGAAGCGAGATAGACACTCACTTCCCTTTCAAGGAACTACCTGATACAAGCTGTCAAAGAACTAGTATGGCAGTGCAGTGGTGTTCAGAACCCAGGGTCCTTCTGCCCGTTTGTCTGAGTCGTCTTCAAAGTTTGGCTTTCATATATCATGGACTAAGATGTGTGTTATAGCTCACAACATCACGTGTATATTTTAGCTAACGTAAAGGAGATAAAAGGGGAAGGAAAAAACACAACTCTCTTCATAGGCGTGAATTAGGAATCCCATATGTAACTTCCTCTCCTATCTCATTGCCTAGAACTTAGTCACAACGCCCCATCTACCAGCTATGGAGACTTGAAAATTTACTCTTTAGCTAAGAGAGTGTGTGCCCAGCTAAAACTTACGGATTTTCTTAATAATGGAAGACAGAGAAATTTTTTGTAAAGAGACAGCTAATTACCACTGCCACAGTGTCCAGGAAAATACCTCTGTGCATAAGCTCACATTTGGCCAAAGGAGTCAACCCCAAATCCTCCCCCAAAACCATATCTAGTTCAGAGTTCAGGGTCTCTGGATCCTTTCCATCGGGTCTGGACGTGGCTTCTTGTGGCCTGAGTCCTCATAAACTAAAAATTAAATAAGGTAACAGCAACGATGGGTGGGATGAAAGGGTGGAATGTAAATCACACAACAGTCACTGGTCATAAACAAGGATAAAATCCTACTGGGCAGGGGCTGTGAACACTGCCTGCTTGGATAGTGGAACACATTCCTTTGTTAGTGCAAAAGATCCCAGTTCTGTTCTTTGCAATGAATGGCTTTCCCCATTGTATTCACTAGCACTTGCATTTTTCTCTGAACTTTAATTTTATAAAACTGATTAGAAAATAATAATACTAACAGGCCTATAATAAAACTGTCATTTAAATACAGAATGCAGTGTGAGTTATTCTGAACAGAAAGCTCATTAAGGAAGTACTTCTTCCAAATTCCTTGGAAAGACCTATCAAACATAGAGGAAGTAAATAGCTAGTTCCATTCACAGCAGTTACCCCGTATTTGCTGATGTATTACAGTTTTAAGTGCTTGCCTTTTTCTCACCCAAATCAGGCATTATTAACCCCATTTACAGATATATAATAATCAACGTACAATAATCGACACCTTTGTATATTAGTAAACATTTACTAAAAATTATATATAGTATAAAAAGTAGCAACGATGTATGAAAGCTTTAAAATGAAAACTATAAAACTTTACTGAAATACATGTAAAGTCATAAGTAAGTGGAAAACTATATATTGGCATGGGAAGACTTAGTAATGAAAGCTATAATAGCTTCCCAAATTAATCTATGTTCAAGCAATCGGAACCTCAAAGGAAGCTTCATGGTGCTGCCCAATCATACTTATATATTCATCTGGAAGAAAAAATGTATAAGAATACCTGAGGAAATATTTTAAAAATATGGAGGGTATGACTCAATTTCAAGATGTATCATGAATCTTGAAATATAAAACGCATGATAGAGCTGGTGTTGAAAATAAAACAAAATGAGAAATTTTGAATGAGTTCTCTGTGTGTGTGTTTCCATTTGCTGTGGCTAAGGCGACAACTTTTTATCAGTGGGTAAAAACTGGCTTTTAGAAAATCGGCTTTTCTTTAGTTTGAGGAAAAAATAAACAAAATAATTTAACCCTACTAGCACCACATAGCCCCCATGCACCTGTCAGTTTGTCGTACGGTGGGCCTTGCGTGTTGCTGTGATGCTGGAAGCTATGCCACCAGTATTCAAACACTAGTAGGGTCATCCATGGTAGACAGGTTTTAGCTGAGCTTCTAGACTAAGACAGACTAGGAAGAAGGACCCGGTGGCCTACTTCTGAAAAAAACTAGCCAGTGAAAACCTTATGAATAGCGGTGGAATGTTGTCTGATACAGTGCCGGAAGATGAGCCCCTCAGGTTGGAAAGCACTCAAAATATGACTGGGGAAGAGCTGCTTCCTCAAAGTGGAGTCAACCTTAATGACATGGATGGAGTCAAGTTTTCTGGGCCTTCATTTGCTAATGTGGCACAACTCAAAATGAGAAGAAGCACCTGTAAACATCCATTAATAATCAGAACATGGAATGTGCAAAGTATGAATCTAGGAAAATTGGAGATTGTCAAAAATGAAATGGAACATATAAACATTGATATCCCAGGCATTAGTGAGCTCAAATGGACTGGTGTTGACCATTTTGAATTAGACAATCATATGGTCTACTATGTCAGGAATGAAAAATTGAAGAGGAATGGTGTTGCATTCATCACCATAAAGAACATTTCAAGATCTATCCTGAAGTACAATGCTGTCAGTCATAGGATAATATCCATATGCCTATAAGGAAGACCAGTTAACCTCAGTGGTGTAGTGGTTAAGTGCTATTGTTGCTAACCAAAAGGTCCGGGAGTTTGAATCCACCAGGCGCTCCTCAGAAACTCTGTGAGGCAGTTCTACTCTGTTCTATAGGGTCACTATGAGTTGGAATTGATTTGATGGCAAAGAGTTTGGTTTTATTTATTTTTTTGGAGTCTTTAACTATCAAAATGACTTCCTAACTTGTCAGACAGCTTCCTGATTTTGGAAACTCTACAGGGCAGTTCCACTCTGTCCTCTAGGGTCACTATGAGTTGGAATCGACTCGACGGCAGTGGGTTGTTGGCTGCATGGATGGCAGCTTCCATGGTGTGACAGAGTCTACTACTATTACTATCAGTACTATGAAACTCTTATAGCACTTGGAGCCATTTTCAGAATTACAGTCAGGGCAGAGTAATTTGGAAGTCAGGAATTATTCCTGGAAACTCAGTTCTCGTATTTCCACATGAGTGTACGAAAATATACACATCAAAAACAGGCAAAACACACTCCCATTTAACAATTGATTATTAAAAGGTGGCAGTTCCTCTTCCCTCTGTTGTTTAAGCTTGGTAATCCCTAACCCTCTCATCAGGCTGGTTACCACTTATCCTCCTAAATATGCAAGGTGAAGACTTTACTTCTTATTTTCAATCTTCCAACTACGATTTTAATTCATTTATTTATTTTTATCTCTAACAGGCTTTGTGATTGTTGAAGGCAGAGAATGGATCGTAAGCATCTTTTTACTCCAGTACCTAATATCTTATCTGATTCAGAGTACAAGGTGAAAACATTTGCTAATGACTCATAAAATGTATGAATGATTGAGAATCTTAGAGTTCAAACTAGAGAATATCCTCACCATTCATTGAGGATATAAATCTGGCATATTCCTATTCCAGTTGTGCCCAGGATTATCACACCAATTCTAAGGTATTAGTATGATTGAACTGATCTATATCATGACTAGGATTTTGGCTCCATGACTCTATGCATTCACTGATACCCATAGAGCACAAGAAATCTTACTACGCCCTAATGGATTTACTACTGTAATTCTTTTCCCCCTTTGAAAATCTATAAAAAATAGATAGATGATTTTAAAGGCTATGGTTTTGAATGAACTGTATGAGTATTGGACTAGTTTTACTACACTTAAACCTGTTATATCAGTAAAGGAAGATCATTCAGAGCCATTGTTAAAAGACCTCCAGGCTCTTTTAATTACTTGGTCATTTTAAAGCCTAATATCTTAAAGGAAACCCTGGTGGTGTAGTGGTTAAGAGCTACAGCTGCTAACCAAAAGATCAGCAGTTCAAGCTCACCAGGCACTCCTTGGAAACCCTATGGGGCAGTTCTACTCAGTCTTATAGGGTCGCTGTGAGTTGGAATCAACTTGACAGCAATGGGTTTAATATCTTTAAAAAAAAATGAAGATGCCTTGAAAATAACCACTTGATAATTTCTTAGCAGAATAAATGTTAACAATAATATGTATTAGTAGTGAAGCAAAAAAAAAAAAATTGTCCAATATGTACTTTTATACATCTTTGCTTCTTTGGAATACAGCATAGTGATTAAACAATATTTCATGGCCTGGTAATTTTTGTTCATATTTGTATGGAAACTGACTCTTTTTTAGAGATGTGAGACTAAAAGTTCATCTCACTAGTTATTCTAAGACATTGTACAGTATAGCTGTGTATCTGTTGAACCACTCCATGAATGCAGAATAATGGTCTGTGATGTTAAATACTTTCGGTTAAAATCCCATTTTTATGCTTCAAAAAATGTGCTTTGACCCATGCACTCAGTGTACTGATTTATCTACTTCGCATCTAGTGAACCTAAAACAGTTGTAAAAAAGTTCTGAAGATGCCAGTGAACGTTGGATAGTGTTTTATGATTTCTATATTAAAAAAGAATTCCCATTACAGAAGAGTTTAAATTGTCCAAACTATAAAAGGATTATTTTTCTAACAAGTGAACTTGTGTTCTGTTCCTTGTGCCCTTCCTGTATTTTATAGACTCTTTTCAGTAATCCCAGATCAGTTTTGCCAGGGCCCAGGCAATTAACTCTTTGGCTGCAGTTCACCTGCCAACTTGGCACCCCATCTCTTATTAGATGCTGGGACCTGAATTTCACCCACCCTAGAGAGGTTTTTGAACTCGGTGCAGTATGATTATTTGAATTAGATTTTATCTCATTTAAAATTGCTCACTGACACACAGAGTGGGAGAGAGTCATGGGGTTCTTCAGCAGGAAGCCCAGTGTTCATTGTAGAAGATCATTGTTCGAAGCCATTCTTTGTTTCCTAAATTAAAAAAAAAAAAAAAAAGTATATATATATATATATATAGTCTAATAAAAAGAAAGGAGCCCAGGGGCATAGTACTATAGCTACTAACCAAAAGGTCAGCAGTTCAAATCCACCAGCCGCTCCTTGGAAACCCTATGCGGCAGTTTTACTCTGTCTTACGGGGTTGAAATGAGTTGGAATCGACTTGGCGGCAATGGGTTTTGTTTGTGTTTGATTAATCAAAGAATATGTTTCTTCCAAACTATTTCATGTTTCTTATTAAAGTATATAATCAATAACAGAGTTAAGGTTATAAGGACTAATATTCTTCAATGGTATGGAGGAATAAATTGTTTTAAGGCTTTTTCACAATATTCTGAGATTCCCATTTTCTAATATGATCCAACCCAAACCTAACCCAATGCCGTCAGGTTGATTCCGACTAGTAATGACCCTACAGGACAGAGTAGAATTGCCCCATAGGGTTTCCAAGACAGCAAATCTTTACGGAAGTGGACTGCTGCACCTTTCTCCCACTGAGTGGCTGGTGGGTACAAACTGCCGGCCTTTTGGTTAGCAGCCGAGAGCTTTAACTACTGCACCACCAGGGCTCCTGTTAGAGACAGTAAGACTCTTCTAAAAGAGAAAACTTACTTTCTAGTGATAAGGATAAGTGAAGTCCCAGCAATGATATTAACCTATATGTTCTCATCTGTCCTAGAGTTCTAAGAATATACAACGGATATGTATTAGTTTTCTAGGGCTGCAGTGACAAATTGCCATAAGGTGGGTAGCTTAAGACAACAGACATTGTTGTCTTACAGTTCTGGAGGCTGGGTGTCCAAATTCTGGGTGTCAGCTGAGCCAGGTTCTCTCTGAATTCTCTAGGGGAAGATCCTTTCATGTCTCTCCTAGCTCCAGTAGCCTCACGCATTCCTCAGCACACAGTTGCATCTTCATGTGCCTTTCCTTGTTTTTTTTTGTTTTTTTTTTTTATCTCTTCTCCTCTTTATAAGGACACCATGCTGATGGAATTAGGAGCCACCCTACTTCAGTCTAACCTCATGTTACGCTAACTGGTAACACCTTAAAAAACTCTATTTCCAGGCAAGGTCACATTCACAAGTACAGGGTTACAACTTCAACATATCTTTTATGGGGACACAATTCAATCCGTGAAAGGACAGAATTTTTTTTTCTTCTTTGAATCTAGGATATTACTAAGTGATAGTATTGGAAGCAACATGTATGTGTGTTTGTATTTGAAATATTTGTGAATAAAATGAAACTAGATTTTTAAATCACCAATATTTTAGATTTTTAAAAATATCTTGCTTTTAATATTCATATTAAACACAAAGCCTTTGTGGAAAATATCCCAAACCAGTTGTTCAGTATTTCTGGTTTGCATTCATTCACTAAAGGAGCCCTGGTGGCACAGTGGTTAAAGCTATCGACTGCTAACCGAAAGGTCAGCAGTTTGAAACCACCAGCGGCTCTGCAGGAGAGAGATGTGGCAGTCTGCTTCCGTAGAGATTTACAGCCTCGGAAATCCTATGGGCTCGCTATGAGTCGGAATTGACTTGAAGGCAGTGGGTTTGGTTTATTCTCTAGGAAAAGATACTAATCTCGGTGTGATTGTTAAGGCTATGTGTCAGTTTGGCTGGGCCGTGATTCTCAGTGGTTTGGTAGTTATGATGTAGTCTGGTAGCCGTATGATGGTGTGATCACTTCTATGATGAGAGTTGATATAATGTGATCACCTCCATGACAGAATCTTCTGTGAGTAGCCAATCAGTTGAAACAGAGTTTCCTTGGGGATATGGCCTGCATCGAATATATAAGTGAACTTTCTGGGAAGACTCCTGGGCTTTTGCTCACTCTGCGTCCTGCAGCTGGCTCCTGTTTGTCTGACCTCCGGTTCTTGGGACTTGAGCTAGGAGCTTACCTGTGGTCTTGCCTGGCAGTCATGGAATTTATTGGTCTTCGCAACCTGTGAGGGAGAACCCTGCTCTCTGACCTGCTGATCTTGGGTTCGCCAGCTCCTGTGGCTACCTGAATTAAGAGAAGCCTCCAGCCTGACCCACAGATTGGTATGTTCCAACCTCTGCAACAGCATGAGCCATTTCCTTCACATAAATCTCTCTCTCTATATATATTTATACACCTTACTGGTTTTGCTTTTCTAGAGAATCCAGCCTAAGATACTTGATATCAGGAATCAACCTTGAAAGTACTTCTACATAATCTATTAAAAGTCTGTTACAGCAAACCAAGTTCGCCAAATATAATTTTTTAATCCTGATGTATATTCACAACATATAAACAGACTCCTTTCATGCAGTTGAATCTGATTCATGCATTTATCAATATTTTAACTTAGCAACAAGCCAACATTATTATGTAGTATAAGTCAAACACATAAATATATAATCAGATAATTAGCACAAACTTATAAAATATGACCTCAAAATGCATGTATGTTTGAATAAAAATACTACTAATTGATTTGAATTTATTAAAATATATTGACAGCATTATAAAGCAAATAGTTTGTAAATATGTAGTCCAATTCTACTTTTTGGATTTCTTAATTTTATAAACAAGAACACCTCATCTCAGGAATGCTATAACTTTTCCTCTTTTCCAGAATTAAATAGTGGTTGAGTTGGGATAGTTATTAAAAAGAAAAAAAAGTGTTATCTTATTTCAACCTCATTATTGTCTCCAGCGGACCAGTAGATCAGTTCTCTTTCTAGCAAGATTGAATGGGGAAATATTCCAAAAATAATTTATTGAGTACCTACTCTGTGCAAAGCATGTGTTCAATACTGGGCCAAGCAAAGATAATTGCTTTAGGCAATTCTCTTAAGGAACTTCCCCCAAGAGAGGAAAGATACATGTGCTTTTGATAGCTATAATTGCAGGTATGCCATGATCATTGTCAAAAAGAAAGTGAAATCCACTGTAAAGGATGCCAGAGAAAAATGCTTAGTTATAGCTTGGGATGTGATTTGGAACTTTAATATCTTGATATTTTTCCACAAATTTCATTATTTATCATTAGACTTTAAGCATGTGTTGCCTAGTACATAAATCTAAAATCTGTCAAATAAAATATAAGTACTAACAAGGGAATTTGGAAGATAAGATGGGGTGATCAGTTTTCAGAACTCTAGCAGATAAATATCTTTCTCAAGTTTTATAGTAGCCTGTGGTGGTTCGAGTCTACCAAAAAGAACCTCAAAAGAAAGACCTGACCATCTACCTTCAAAACATCAGCCATTGAAAATCCTATGAAGCACAGTTCTCCTCTGACACACATGGAGTTGCATGGGTTGAATCAACTCCATGGCAATTGATTTGATTTTTGGTTATTCTTCTCTATGAGTCAGAGGCTCAATAATGTTCAGGATGCTTACAATTTATTTTCGGGTGCTATCGAACCCCAGATTATGCTATGTTTGATTTCCTTCATCTCTCTGATACTTCTGTTTGTTCTTATAACTCAGCCAACTGGGCTTATTCTTTTAAAATAAGGTAGCATTGCTTATGCAATTGTCAATAATTTAATCTTGTATCTTATTTTATACAGTTTTAATGTGGTTATCTCAAGAGATTTCTTAAATATTCATTTCATCATTTCTTCAAATACCCTTTTAAACCAGACAAATTTATCCTGAAGTTGGCTCTCAAATTTTAATTAAACCGAGATAAACTTGTATCATCTGCAAAATCCCAATGTAGGAGGAAGTTACACTGATTTTTTTCTTAATTTAGAAGTACTATTTAACATGTCTGAACCTCTACTTATCTAATTGATTAGCATTCTTCCTCAAAGTATAACATTCATCAACAGAAAGCATATTCTACGTGTATTACTATATATCACTCAACTGAGAAAAATGCAATTGTTTTTATTAATTTGATATTGTTTTCAATATGGTGGCAGGTTATAGCATATCTTGTTAACAAACTAACATAGTTATGGATAATATAAGTGCATTTTAGCTATAATTGGTTAAATAGATTCATCTGCATTTAACCAGGTAGAGAATGATAGCCACAGTGAGTTTTGGAATGCATTTTGATGTTATGCTACTATACAATTTTATTGGGTACTTCTAAATACCCTATAAAGGAAATGTTAACCGATTAGGGTCCATGCCCTGGAGCAGTCCAGCCAATGAAACATACTCCAAGTCAGAAAGAGTGAGGAAGTTTATTAAGGAGATGTATACATTTTTTTTTATACATCACCGGGGACCCAGCAGCAACACAGGCTGTCTCTATGGACTCCCAAAGAGCAATTTTACATTAGAGTTTATATAGAATCTTACAAGGGTTACAACTGTCTCTGTAGACCCCTGCCAGACATTTCTTTTTTAGACTAAAAATATACATATCAGATACCTGGGCTCTGATTTTCCTGTGGAGGTTGTAAGCCACAAGTGATCAGTAGGTTATCTGCATCAGTTTAAAACAAAGTCATTAATATTTGGTCAAAACAAACTCATTAACAGAGGTATATGAAGGAGGAGGCAGGCAGAGCAAGGAGAAGAATTTATAGGTTCATCGTGGCATTAGTTATGTCAAGCTCTCAGTTGCCCATTCTGAAAAAGGAGAAAACATGTTGGGGAGTATTGGAGTCACAGAAAGATGGCTATTTATTCCTTTTGGTGTCTTTATGTATGGAGTTATCTTTTTGAATAATTAAAATACTAAGTTCCAAAGACTTTTACTTAGTAGGTATATAGTGTCCTAGTTGGAAGGAGGTGTTGTGTTGTTTTGGGCTGTCATTGAGTTGGCCCCTGACTAATGATTACCCCATGCACAGTGGAACAAAATGCTGCCTGGTCCTGTGCCATCAACACGATTGGTTGAGATTTGGACCATTGTGAGCCATAGGGTTGCATTGGCTGATTTTCAGAAGTAGATCGGAAGGCCTTTCTTCCTTGTCTGTCTTAGTCTGGAAGCTCCACTGCAACCTGTTCAGCATCATAGCAACATGCAAGCCTCCATTGACAGGCAGGTGGTTGCTGTGCACGAAGTGCATTGGCCGAGAATGGGACCTGTGATTCCCATGTGTTCAGGTGAGAATTCTACCGCTGATTCACAAAAAATACCCCCTGGAAACAGACAGCAGGTTAAAATTTGGGCAATTAAAAGAGGATTTTCTAAAAGGACTAAATATAAAGGTGTAGACAAGATATAAGGAAACGACATGTGACATCCAAGGACTCCTGGGATGATAATTGTGGCATTATTGTAGACCTAAACTTTTCATAACAAGCCTGGAAGAGAACATTTTTTTGGACCCTTGGAAGGAGAATTCTTGCTAAGAGGGCTGGCTCGGGACAAGCAGGGTCATTTGGTGTGAAACCAAATGATTGCCTAAGGCAATCCCTCAAGAAGGTAAGGGAATAAATGTTCTAATTTCTTCTCACACAAATAGTTTAAAGGGTCTCCCTATTGATTAAATCCAACAAAGGGCCTGAGTACTTGGATGTCCGTTGATACGATTTATACAAATCATTGTTTTGAGACTGAGAGTAGGGTGGATCTCAAGATATCAGAAGATATCAGACACAGTAGCCCCTAGGGAAGAGCTTCTGGGTCACAAAACAATTCACAGATATTCTTTACCTGGTCAAAATAATTTAAATAAATTAAAAAAATATAACAGCAGGGAATAAAAATGCAGGCTAATTTATTCAGAGTAGACAAACAAAACAAACTGAGTGTCATGGATTGAATTATGTCCTCCCCCAAAATGTGTGTATCAATTGGGCTGGGCCCTGATTCCTGGTACTGTGTGATTTTCCTATATGTTTTAAATCCTGCTATGATGTTAATGAGGGAGGATGGTCAGCAGTTGTGTTAAGGAGGCAGGACTCAATTTACAGGATTGGATTGTGTCTTGAGGCAATCTCTTGAGATATAAAACGTAGAAGCTAGCAGAGGGACAGAGGACCTCATACCGCAAAGAAAGCAGCACGAGGTCCCTGCACCTGAGAAGCTTCTCCACCACGGGAAGATAGAGAACAAGGACCTTCCTCCAAAGCCAACAGAGAAAGAAAGCCTTCCCCTGGAGCTGACGCCCTGAATTTGGACTTTAAGCCTACTTTACTGTGAGGAAACAAATTTCTCTTTGTTAAAGCCACCCACTTGTGGTATTTCTGTTATAGCAGCACTAGATAACTAAGACACTGAGACTAACATTAATTTACTCCTGTCTGAAATTCATAAGTTTAGTCCCAAAGTGCGATATACCCATCCTTTAGACTCTATTTGGGAATGGATTTGTTTTTAATTTCCTTGGACCAAAATTCAACTGCTGCTGGGTAGGAGAGTACACTGAGGTCCAGTTAGGTCCTAAGGAAATATTTGACTATGTAACTGTGCCCGTAGTTACAGTGCCTTCTGAGAGGACTGACTTCTAATAGTACACTCTTTTTTCTTCTCTTGTTACTCAGCTCTTGTTCATAAAAAGTGTGTGTGTGGGTGTCTGTGTGTGTTTGGGGGAGAGGTCTTATTTTTATTACCAAAATTGCTTTATATGCCTTAGGAAAAATTAGGCAATACTGAAAATCCAACCATTTCCTGCATCATGGTATGCCACAAACACTTTTGTATGTATTGTGTATTTTCTAGCTAAACTATTTAAGAATTGAATTGTGTCTAGTATAAAGGCATGTGGCATAGTAAAATTCCTAATAAATACATTGTCACCAGATTAATCTTTAGATATTACAAATCCATCTAAAATAGGAGACTTAAGCTACCCAATATTCGATTCCAAACTACAGACAAGACTGCTCTCAAATATTCTACATTATACTGAAAAGGAAGACTTTTTTGTTAAATTGGTGGCTAAACGTAAATCACCATATATTGACAAAATAAGAAGTCAGTATTCAAAAGTATAGCATACATCAGACTATGGAACTCAACGTTACATTTGTTTTAGATTCTATCAAAAATTACATAGAGGACATAATGGTTTGGTACATGAGCATGTATCATTCTTGAGTATGGACTTGTTTGGACAGGATTCTATTTTCAACTTAGAATTGAATGCCTACCCTACAACACTCATTAACTTATACATTCAAGTGCTGAGTAAAAATGCTGAATTAAAACAGACACAGCTCCCATCCTCTGGTAAACAAAGGACTCAATCTAATTACAGATTGGTGGAAGGTGTGTGTGAAAAGAACTAATAGAAAAATAAGAAAGAATTATTGGAAGAGGGAGCAAAGATAGACTATCTCACAGCCATACACCTTATTTATCATGTATACAGATATGAATTTGTATTATTATTTTATTGCCAGTAGAATGAAAGTATCATTAAAGCATGGTGTTTTTCTGTCCAGTATCTCAGAATTCGAGACTAGTCCCTGACACCTTATAACCACTCAGATATTTGAATTGAGGGCAAGAATCTATGAAAAATGAAAGAAGAAAGGGAGGGAGAAATGGTTGAATAAGTAAATCTTAATTCAAAGATGAAGTAACCTAGGTTCAGTGAGATTGATTTTCTGAGGTCATCAGGTGAGTTTATTCAATTTCTTAAGCTAAGAAAATATATTTAGAAACATTTCTTTGAAGTGAGTTATAATAACAAGGTCAAGATTTCTTTGTGAAGAATTAAATTAACTCTCAATAATATGTTATCATGCACTACTATATATTTTTTTTCCTCTTTACATCAGACAATAATCTTAAATTTAAAGAAAAAAATGATGGAACTCAGTCATTTCAAGGGCAGATCCTTTGTAAACTATCCCCTGTAAATCTATAGCAACTAGTATCATGCCACACTCCCAGCCATTCTTCAATATAATGATGCTGATGATGAATAGCATAATTTTCTCAACAAGGCAAATTTCAAAGAACTTACAGGTCTTTGCTAAATAACAGAATACTGAGCTTCATCTAAATTTAAGTACTGCAGTCACTACTACTCCTTGGCTAGTGATCATTTTAAGTGTTTCAAGTGCGTCTTATTGGCTAAAATATGCAGAGTTACTTTAATTATTAGGGCTGATACTTGTTATATGTAAATCTTATGTCCTTACTAGATTTGAATATATTTTAGAAGAATTCAGATTAGGTTTAATTTTATTGCTTTAATAAGTAGTCATGAATACTCAATGTATTTTGCATAAGCCTTAAGATACTAGCCAAATTCATCAAAGCTGACATAGTACAGCTAACATTTTTAGGTGCCAATCATGGGTTTAAGAAGTTTCCTCATTCTATATAACTTAATCTTCCAAACAATTCTATAATGTAAGTATAGTTATGCCATTATATGAATTATAAACAGAACTTGACCAATGTATACAGGTAGTAAGTAGCAGATACGGGATTCAAATCCATGTAGCCTGACTCTAGAGCCTATACAAATAAACACTGTATAGTGATGCCTACAGGGCATTTCATTTAACACTATTTAATCCTCAAATAACTTATCGTAGATAACTTTTCATAGAGCTCTTATCTCTTATGCTATTTGGTAACTGTTGATTTAGTGATATTTCTCAAGTTTTTTTTTTTTTTCATGTAACTACGCGATAATATAGGAGCAAGTCTCCATTTGTTGAAATTTGACTCACCAGTATTTTCTGCAACAATGGGCTCAAGCATAACAATGATTGTGAAGGTGGCACAGGACTGGGCAGTGTTTCGTTTCATTGTACAGAGTTGCTATGAGCCAGAGCTGACTGAGTGGCACCTAATGACAACAACATATTTTCTAACATCTAAGGAATTATTATTTTCTTTTTATTTAGCAACATAGGAAAGAAATTGTGTTAGAGGTAATCTATTTCAATTGAAGTTCCAAGTCCATGCAACTTTAGGAAAATCAGTCAATGTTTCTGTGCTTCAATTTTGTTATCTGTAAACCTAGAGATAATACCTATTACACGATTTTGCAGAAATTAACAAAATCTAGGATACAATGCATTTATCAAAAAAATTAATACACAGCAGACACTTAGAAATAGAAGCTAATCTTATCAATACAAAAACCTGTTGCCACCGAGTTGATTCTGACTCATAGTGACCCTATAGGACAGAGTAGAACTGCCCCATATGGTTTCCAAGGAGCACCTGCTGGATTCAAACTGCTGACCTTTTGGTTTGTAGCGTAGCTCTTAACCACTATGCTACTGGAGTTTCCATCTTATCAATAAGGTGTCTCTATTACACTATATTGGTATTAATAATGACTTCAACAACGACAATATCTAAAGCTTAGGTCAAGTTAGAAATCATTATTATGTTAAACAGATTCTGAAAACAGATGGTAAAAACTAGCTGCTACTGATTCTTATTCCACATTTTCCCATTGAAACACTCATGAGAATATTAATTTAAAAATTTTTTAAAAAAGCAAAGGCAGTATAATGCAAGAAAATAGTATCATTGATGAATGACCTGACAGAAATCACGCACACACACACACAGAAACACACACACACAAACTCCATTTATCAAAGCACTGAAGTGGATTGGAAGCATACCCAGGGTTGAAAAGCTGATTCTACTCACCCCCCTGATTCAGGAGTTGCAACTGAGGGAATCTTGTCTTGCCTCACCCCTTCCACCTCTCCCTACACACCCTTCATCATCTCTTTAATGTCTCAAAAGTGCATTCCCTAGAACATTTTTTGGAGTTATTAAAATGAGCACTTGGAAAAAACTATCCCAATATAATTAACTTTACACAATTCCACGTATGGGTCCAAAATCCCTTAACTAACTAAAATCTTTGGGACAAGACGTGTTATTTGGAATTAAGATTTTTTTCCCCTTTGGACTTAAAAAGGAAATGAAATTCAAATGCAATCTATGAGGCAATAATCAAAGCACTGTGTATAAACATTCACCCTAAATGTGGAATAAAGGCCATAGATTGTCTCATATCAATTTAGTCTGTCTTCCTACTAAATTATGCAAAAAAATTGTAGTTAAGGCTTTTGGCTTTTAGAATTGTATCTACTGGGACGTGAACCTGTGTTATAACCCTTCCATTTAGAAAGTCAAAATGCAAATTTGCATAGTAAGTCTCTGAATAGTCCTACAATATAGAAAACTGTTTAACTTGATTTGGCTGTTGTATAACATTGAATATTCCTTCATTTTTTCACACTAAATCTTGATTATCAGGCTTCATGCTAGTAGCAAGAATTCAAGGGTGAACAAGACAGAAGATGTTCTGTCCTCATTATACTTATAGCCTAGAAGAAACAAAAGTCACTAAAAGATAACTGTATGAATAATTAGACGATTGCAGTGTGATGGATCTTTTTTGTGTGAACTTTCTAGCCATGGTTGTGTAACTCCCACCCAGGCAATTGGATGGGATTGTGCAGATAGGGTATTTGTAGTCCACCAAAGGGATTGGTTGGTTTTGCCACCCTGCTGGGCTTGAAATAAGCTACCCCAGAGGTAGGAAAGAGGAACCCACCACCACAAAGGAAGAACAGCCAGGAGCCAGCACAACCAGGATCACTGTGCTGAGAAGCTCCTGGAACCAAGAAACAGAGACAGAGAACTGTAACATTAAGGCAGTAAGAAGCGACAGCAGAGACCCAGCAGCAGAGACCTGTCAGCAGGAGACGATGCGGTGGGCTTCCTGGCCCACAGAGAGAAAAAGCTGAATGCCTTTGAGCAGAGGCCTAGGGCCAGAGAGAGGAGTGCCTGCAAACATGGCTGGGAAGAGGCTCTCCTAATGGAAGAACTATATCCTGAGCCTGAATTGTAACTGTTATTCCCCTAATAAATCCCATAATCGTGAGTATTGTCTAAGAGTTCAGTGTGGCCATTGCAATGAATTATCAAGCCCAGCAGAGAAGTAGAGAGGGCTGTGGGAGGGATGGTTGGTGTCAGAATTGGTAAAGATGGCGGAGAGAGGAGGCATGTCTGACCCCCACCTCATAGGAATCAGCCTTGGGCTGTTGGTCTTGATTCTCCTTCCCCCTTGTGAAGTTAGAGGAGGTCAAACGCTGCCACCACAGCGTTTTTACAACAATCTTAATTGGAATGAGAGTTACAAAGGCTTAAGAGGGAGTGTGCTGAGAGACTTTAGTGAGGTTCCTATCCTAGTCTATGAAGGAAGAGAATGTGTTTTTGAGAAAGTGGTATTTAAGTTGTGAGTTAGAAACGGGGTTGGGAGAAGAGAAGGTCTAAGGGGAGGCTATGAAGTTTGGAGAGCAGAGAGAAGGGAAGGAGTGTTCTAAAGTGAGGTTGGAGCTTGAGCTGGGGACCAAATTGTGTAGGGCCTTGTGAACAGCACAGTGGATTTAGGCCTTTATCCTAACAACAGTACAAAGCCATTGATGGATTTTTAAATGGATCATCATGCTCAGACTTGCATTAAAAATATTACTGTCTTTAGCAAGGGAAATGTATCAGAGTGTGGGAGATGAGTTAATGGGCTATTTTGAGAAATACTGCTTTATCAGCAACTCTATGGGGAGGTTGATTCAGGAATTGTAATTCACAGCAAGAAAACACAACTAGTAGTTTTTAAAAATGGACTTTAAAATTGGAAATAAATGATTTTTGTGCCTGATAAAAGGTATCATAAACATAGACTCACACTAGAGATGGATACAGAAATAAATAAAACAAAGGACAGACAAAAAAGTGTAATTCTAATATTCAAGAGATTTTACATGTTGACAAGAAAAAAGACAAAAAACTTGTTAAATAAATGTTTTATATATATACCTTATTTTTACACAAGTAACACAGGCCAGTTATGTTTGTTTGCAACTGTGCGGTCCCCCCACAAGTAAGTGCCGCTATGCTAATATTTTTTTTCACAGCAACATGTAAAAAAATTGGCATAGTAAAAAAAAAAAAAATGGCATAGTAGCACATGTAAAAACACCTCATGGGGGAGGGTGCGGTTGGCAAACATAGGGTGTGTTATTTGTGTAAATAGACGGTGTATGTTTTGTCCAGCAAAAATATATTAAACAGTTTTCAACTTCTATAGCAGCCAAGAAAATGCGAACTGCTGAAATAGATTCAGGTGTTAGGGTTTTATGTTATATTTTTTTCACAAGATAGCTGTCACCAACCCTTATTATCCAATGGCAGTTAACTTAGTGAGAATGTATATAACCTGATTTCTGCAATCAGAATTGCTGATGTCTTAGATCTACGTTACAGGGAAGTGATATTTCAGACCTAAAGTTTAAGAGAATTGTTCAAAATTCAGAACCATATTCTCCGGGATACCACTGAAGGAAATAAATAGTTATGGTGAATTAGAAGATCCAACCAAATACTCTGTAAAATAAACATCCCAGAAAAGTTCTGAATATGCAATATTAGTGCTTTACCTGGAAAAGTATACTCTTTCTAGAAATTAGGATCTTAAAGTATTAACGTAATCTTTTTTACTATCAAACTAATCATATAAAAAAAATCATATAGGTACTTAATAATAGCAGTTCGTAAAGTATCATGAAAACCTATGTCAACGGGAACCTCTATGGACTCCAAGATTTGTGAAATCACAGGGCAGAGGGAAAGGACTACACAAATAAATCAAATATAGGAAAACTAGTGCTCTGAGTTCTCATGGAAAAATTCAGTATTCAATATTTTTGTTCAAATATAAAGGGAAATTATTTAATTTATTTTTGTGTTTGTTTTAAGGGTAGCAGAGTTTGTTTTTATCCCTTTGTTCAAGAAACCTCAATATAAACAGCACATTAACCTGAAACTTCAGAAATCAGTTAAAAATATATATATATAAAACCTGATGAATTTTGTTCTCCTGTCACACTGGTACATCTGTACAAGTTCCTTGGTAGTATTATATGTCAAGGGCTTTATATTGTGTGCAGCCTTGGACTGATAAATGACTTGAAAAGTGTACTTACACTGCACTTGCCATTATTTCAATCTAAAAAAATTGTAGGATTGAATGCTCTATAAGTACCCACGCTCTTAGGAAATCGCAGTGCTGTATTTACCTTTGTTTAAAGACTTTAAAGCCATGAAATGCTGTATAACTAGCTGCTTTCTTTCCCAAGAAAGCCTAAAATCAAGGCTGTTGTTAATTGATTCTATCTTCATTTTGTGTAATGTACAAATTAAAAATCTCCTTCCTAGTTCATAGAAACTTGAGTAAAGTAAACTACTTCATTGACCAATACTATTGATTTCAACTATTAGTTCAGCGTGATGTTAGAATGGTAACTTGGACATATTTTCTGAAACATGTATTTTTTAATTGAGAAAGATAAAGTAATATAATTTTATCAGTGAAGCTTTATCTGTACAAGTCATTTTATCTTTTTATTCCAGTTAAAATTAAATTTAGATGAATTATGACCAAGGTTTTGTTTTACATAAAACTCATCATTCAGATATGTATTTACAAGCAGTAACAATTTCATCCATTACACATAAAATGAAGGTTTGTTTTATTTTGCTTCATTTGATTTTATTTTTATCCAATAATTTTTGGAGGTATAAAGATCAACAAAAATAATTGTACTATAAAATTATAAATCAATGATCAAATCTATTAATGGAAAATGTCAAGAGAATGGTGTGAGGAAAAAAAAAAAAACTACAAGTCAATGAGAGTTACTTTAATTCTGACCCTGAGTTGCAGTATGGAGATGGACATGCCATTTGGAGTGCCCTTTACCAGATTTTTCACCTGAGAATAAATGTCATCATCATACCCATCATCTACCATACAAGGACAATGCAGGGTTTAATGAAAGTACTTGCAAAGTATTTTGACTGCTTAGAGGAAAGATGCTTTATTAACCTGAGAACTTTTCCTTGAGGCTTGAACATGTAAGATATAATGTGAAAATACTCGGTTTTATTTTCAGATTTATTACATCTTTTTTTTTTTTCCCTAAAGGCACAAGGATAAAAACACGGTTTTTCTTCTAAGAAGCGTAACTATCATCCTTCTTAAAGTATATGAGGATAGAAACTAACAGAACATCTGTGACTATTAATAATACTTAGGATTTCCAAGGAAAACAAGATTATAATAAGTATGGATATTAAATAAATTATTTCTTAGCTTAGAATAATCATTGCTATGAACCGGTAGCTTTAGTTTAATTTTATTAAGTTCACTGAAGATAAAAATCCTTTTAGATTTGAACACTCCCCAGCGAGACGCTGATTAGGGAGTGCGTAGATATCAGAATTCTGTCTCAGAATTGAGATAAAAAATAGCAATCTGTACATATGTTATGTCCCCCCCTTCTTTTTATTTTTCAGATTTTGAACTCATTCCCATGAAATTAGAGAATATTTAAACCTCTGGAATTCACATTCTGTATTTGATGTTGTTGCTGATTGACAATCTCTATCTTTCTTCTTACTTGTTAAAGGAGAATCCATTGTACAAAACCCATATTTAAAGGTATATGGACTTTTCCATAGCTTACTAAGAAAGTTGACTAACAAAAGAAGTATTCAGCTATTGATAGTGCAAGTCAAGATTTCAAATTATTTTCAGTTTAATAATCAAAGACCTTGAGAGATGATCTGATTCAGTGACATGCCTAAGTCCACGATTACACTCCATTATACGTGCATCACCATTTCTTTTTTAAAGTGTTGCAAAGGTGGCAAAGTCATTAAAAATGATGGAATATTATTAATTTCGATATGACTTCATTCATATAAAGTCCGTATTTCTTTGATCTCTTACAGATGTATTCTCCTTGAACATATGAAAAAAGCACTTAAAGTTCTGTTTCTTAGCTACACATACTCATTTATTTTATATATCTAATTTCATTCATAAGCTTTTTCCAATAAAATTCATTTCCAGTCATGGCAAAATTCATGTGGCAAAAGAAGCTGCATTTATGGTAAAACAAAGTGAGTGACAAAAACTGCAAATAAGGAGGCGGAGCCAAGATGGCGGAATAGACAGATGCTTCCAGCGAGCCCTCTTTACAATAAAGACCCGAAAAAACAAGTGAAACGAGTATATTTGTGACAAGCTGGGAGCCCTGAGCTTCAAAGGCAGGCTTAGAAAATGAACCGAGGACCAGGGGGAGGAAGAGACCATTCAGAAGTGGAGAGGAGTCACTGGATCTGAATTGTGGGGAGCCCTCAGGCACCATTCCCAGAGCAGCCCTGGCAGGCTGGTACTAGCATTCAGCTGCAGTTTCCTCAGGAAGAAGCAGCCAGCAACACAGCCTACTCACACCTCCGGAACCTGAGGTGAATGGTGCTCACAGCAAAAGCAAAGTACTTGGGTATATTTTAACGTGCCCCCCACACGCAAAATGGCTTCAGTGGATGAATTCTCTGGGCCTGAGATAGGCACTGTTGAGCACCTAGAGCCATCCTCCCAGCCTTGGGGAAGGAAAAAAATTGCATTTCTGGGAAAAGAAAATTTGCTACCTCCACTAACCAGGGGAGCACAGGACAGAAGCGGCTCCTTTCCAGGCATAAACCATCCATGAACTTTAAGCACATTTCCCTTCTTCATGGACCGGTGTGCGCCTGTTTCGGGACAACAGGCCCTTGTTGACAGACTCCAAACATTTCAGTTGTGCGGTGGAGAGGTGTGTGTTTGATGTTTGACATTGCTTTGCCTATTAAACAAGGTCCTCACCTACCCACATCAGGGACCTAAGGACTGGTAGTTCCACTCGGGTCACCCAGCCACCCGCGACAGGGGTCCAAAGATAACTGGTACCTCCCAGTCCTTACAACCAAAAACTTTGGGTGGCCATGGTCTGTCTGCAGAATCCACCCACCTGCATGCTCTAGGGAACAGGGATACACCTTCCTCAGAGACACTCAGGGGTCAGTTCTCAGCCCCCTGCCTTGTTCAGAGCATGACCCACTGCTGCAATCAGATACCAGTACATAAGCCAATTATGACTGCCCCTCTAAAACTGTAGGACAGAGCCTGTACCACACACTTGATGATCAGCTACCTGGAAACCTGAGCTGAATTCATACAAGAAAACTGAATGGACTCCTAGAATGATATACTTGATAACAGCTCTAGCCATCTGGGGACAGGATGTCAGAGTTCCAAAGGCAAAAATAATGAAGCTAGCTCACTCAAGCAACCCATGGGGTATACTAAAACAAAACAAAGCAAGAAGCTACAACACACTAACCAAGCATAAATTAATACAATAACCTATAGATGGCTCGGAGAAAACAGTGAATATCGAGTCACATAAAGAAACAGATCATGATCACCTTAGTAGGCTCTCAAAACAAAGAATCCAGGGATCTTCTCGATGAAAGTGCATTCCTGGAATTACCAGATCCAGAATACAAAAATTTAATATAGAGAACCCTTCAAGACATCAGGAAGGAAATGAGACAAAATGCAGAACAAGCGAAGGAACACACAGATAAAGCAATTGAAGAAATTAGATTATTCAGGAACATAATGAAAAGTTTAATAAGCTGGAAAAATCCATAGACAGACACCAATCAGAAATTCAGAAGATTAACAATAAAATTACAGAAGCAGACAACTCAATAGAAAGTCAGAGGAGCAGAATTGAGCATGCACAAGCTAGAATCTCTGAACTTGAAGATGAATCACTTGGCACTAATATATTTGAAGAAAAATCAGATAAAAGAATTTTAAAAAATGAAGAAACCTTAAGAATCATGTGGGACTCTATCAAGGGAAATAACCTACGAGTGACTGGACTACCAGAACAGGGAGGGATAACAGAAAACACAGAGAGAATTGTTGAAGACTGGTTGGCAGAAAACTTCCCTGATATTGTGAAAGATGAGGAGATATCTCTACAAAATGCTCATTGAACTCCACATAAGGTAGATCTCAAAAGAAAGTCACCAAAAAAAAAAAAAAAAAGAAAAGACATATTATAATGAAACTTGCCAAAACCAAAGATAAAGAGAGAATTATAAGAGCAGTGAGGGGTAAACAAAAAGTCACCTACAAAGGAGAGCCAATAAGATTAAGCTTGGACTACTTGGCAGAAACCATGCAGGCAAGAAGGCAATGGGATGACATATTAAAAAAATTAAAGGACAAAAATTTCCTGCCAAGAATCATATATCTGTCAAAACTGTCTCTTAAATATGTAGGTGAAATTAAGACATTTCCAAATAAACACAAGTTGAGGGAATTTGTAAAAACCAAACCAAAACTAAAAGAAATCCTGAAGGGAGTTCTTTGGCTAGAAAATCAATAATATCAGGTATCAACCCAAGACTAGAACACTGTGCAGAGCAACCAGAAGTGAACCCAGACATGGAAATCCAAAAAAACAAAGCAAGATTATTAAAAAATAAAGAAACTCAAAACAGGGTAAAAGTGATGTTATTATATAAAAGAAGACAACATTAGAATAATAAAGAGGGACTAAGAAATGTAATTATACCTTCCATATGGAGATGAAGATACAGCAGTACAAAGAAATAAAAGTTAGGTTTCAATTTAGAAAAACGGGTAAATAATAAGGTAATCACAAAGGAGACAAACTATCCCACTCATCAAAATAAAATACAAGAAAAAAACAGACTCAGCAGAAACAAAATCAACAACAACAAATATGAGGAAAGGACAATATATAAAAATAATCTACTCAGCACATAAAATTAAGCGGGAAAAAGAAACTGTAAAGAAGACGCAAAAAAAGACATCAAAATGATAGCACTAAATTCATACCTATACACAATTATGCTGAATGTAAATGGACTAAATGCACCAATAAAGAGACAGAGAGTGGCAGAATGAATTAAAAAACAAGATCCGTCTATATGCCTACAAGAGACACACCTTAGACTTACAAACGAAAACTCAAAGGTTGGAAAAAGATATATCAAGCAAATGACAATCAAAAAAGAGCACAAGTGACAATATTAATTTCTGACAAAATAGACTTTAAAGTTAAATCCATCAGAAAGGATAAGGAAGGACACTAAATAATGATTAAAGGGACAATACACCAAGAAGGTATAACATTATTAAATATTTCTGCACCCAATGACAGGGCTGCAAAATACATAAAACAAACTCTATCAGCATTGGAAAGTGAGATAGACAGCTCCACAATAATAGTAGGAGACTTCAAAACACCACTTTCGGTGAAGGACAGGATCCAGAAAGTAGCTCAGTAAAGACATGGAAGATCTAAATGCCACAATCAACCAACTTGACCCTGCAGACATATATAGAACACTCCACCCAACAGCTACCAACTATACTTTCTTCTCTAGTGCACATGGAGTATTCTCTAGAATAGGCCATATATTAGGTCAAAAAGCAAGCCTTAGCAGAATCCAAAACATTGAAATATTACAAAGCATCTTCTCTGACCGTAAGGCCATAAAAGGGAAAGTTAATAACAGGAAAAGCAGGGAAAAGAAAACAAACACTTGGAAACTGAACAATATCCTGCTCGAAGAAGACTCTGATTATAGAAGACTTTAAGCATAGAATAAAGAAACTCATAGAATCCAATGAGAATGAAAACACTTCCTGTCAGAACCTTTGGCACACAGCAAAAGCGGTGTTCAGAGGCCAATTTATATCAATAAATGCACTCCTACAGGAAGAAGAAAGGGCCAAAATCAAAGAATTATCCCTACAACTTGAACAAATAGAAGGAGAGCAACAAAAGAAATCCTCAGGCACCGGAAGAAAACAAATAAGAAAAATCAGAGCTGAACTAAATGAAATAGAATACAGAAAAGCAATTGAAAGAATTAACAAGATTAAAAGCTGTTTTTTTGAAAAAACCAACAAAATTGATAAACCACTGGCCAAACTGACAAAAGAAAAACAGGAGAGGAAGCAAAAAACCCAAATAAGAAATGAGATGGGCGATACTACCACAGACCCAACTGAAATTAAAAGAATCATATCAGATTACTATGAAAAATTGTACTCTAACAAATTTGAAGACCTAGAAGAAATAGATAAATTCCTAGAAACATACTACCTACGGAAACTAACACAAACAGAGGTAGAACAACTAAATAGACCCATAACAAAAGAAGAGATTGGAAAGGTAATCAAAAAACTCCCAACAAAAAAAGCCGTGGTCCAGAAGGCTTCACTGCAGTTCTATCAAACTTTCAGAGAAGAGTTAACACCACTACTACTAAAAATATTTCAGAGCATAGAAAAGGACGGAATACTACCAAACTCATTCTATGAAGCCACCATATCCCTGATACCAAAACCAGGTAAAGACACCACAAGAAAAGAAAATTATAGGCCTATATCCCTCATCAACTTAGATGTAAAAATCCTCAACAAAATTCTAGCCAATAGAATTCAACAACATATCAAAAAAATAATTCACCATGACCAAGTGGGATTCATGCCAGGCATGCAGGGATGGTTCAACATTAGAAAAACAATAAATGTAATCCAACACATAAATAAAACAAAAGACAAAAGTCATGATTTTATCAATTGATGCAGAAAAGGTATTTGACAAGGTTCAACACCCATTCATGATAAAAACTCTCAGCAAAACAGGAATAGAAGGAAAATTCCTCAACATAATAAACGGCATTTATACAAAGCCAACAGCCAACATCACCCTAAATGGAGAGAGCCTGAAAGCATTCTCACTGAGATCAGGAACCAGACAAGGATGCCCTTTATCACCACTCTTATTCAACATTGTGTTGTGTTGGAGGTCCTAGCCAGAGCATTAGGCTAGATAAAGAAATAAAGGGCATCCAGATTGGCAAGGAAGAAGTCAAAGTATCTCTATTTGCAGATGACATGATCTTATGCACAGAAAACCCTTAAGGAATCCTCCAGAAAACTACTGAAACTAACAGAAGAGTTCAGCACAGTATTGGGATACATGATAAAAAAAAAAAAAAAAAAGATAAACATACAAAAATCTGTTGGATTCCTCTACACCAACAAAAAGAACATTGATGAGGAAATCACCAAATCAATGCCATTTACAGTAGCCCCCAAGAAGATAAAATACTTATGAATAAATCTTACTAGAGATGTAAAAGACTTATATAAAGAAAACTACAGTACACTTCTGTAAGAAACCAAAAGAGACTTACATAAGTGCAAAAACATACCTTGCTCATGGATAGGAAGACTTAACATTATAAAAATGTCTATTCTACCAAAAGCAATCTATACATTTAATGGAATTCCAATCCAAATCCCAACGACATTCTTCAATGATATGGAGAAACAAATCACCAACTTCATATGGAAGGGAAAGAGGCCCCGGATACATTAGGCATTACTGAAAAAGAAGAACAAGGTGGGAGGCCTTACTTTACCTGATTTTAAAACCTATTATACCGCCACAGTAGTCGAAACAGCCTGGTACTGGTACCACAACATATATATAGACCAATGGAACAGAATTGAGAATCCAGACATAAATCCATCAACATATGAGCAGCTGATATTTGACAAAGGCCCCAGACCAGTTAAATGGGGAAAAGGCAGTCTTTTTAGCAAATGGTGCTGGCATAACAGGATATCCACCTGCAAAAAAAATGAAACAAGACCCATACCTCACTCCATGCACAAAAATCAGCTCAAAATGGATCAAAGACCTAAATATAACATCTAAAATGTTAAAGATCATGTAAGAAAAAATAGGGACAATGTTAGGAGCCCTAATACATGGCATAAACAGTACACAAATCATTACTAAGAATGCTGAAGAAAAACTAGATAACTGGGAGCTCCTAAAAATCCAACACCTATGCTCTTCCAAAGACTTCACCAAAAGAGTAAAAAGACTACCTACAGACTGGGAAAAAGTTTTTACCTATGACATCTCTGATCAGCTTCTGATCTTTAAAATCTACATGATACTGCAAAAGCTCAACGACAAAAAGACAAATAACCCTGTTAAAAAATGGGCAAAAGATATGAATAGACACTGTACTAAAGACATTCAGGTAGCTAACAGATACATGAGGAAATGTTCACGATCATTAGCCTTTAGAGAAATGCAGATCAAAACTCCAATGAGATTTCATCTCACTCCAACAAGGCTGGCATTAACTCAAAAAACACAAAATAATAAATGTTGGAGAGGCAGTGGAGAGATTGGAACACTTCTACACGGCTGGTGGGAATGCCAATGGTACAACCACTTTGGAAATCGATTTGGCACTTCCTTAAAAAGCTTGAAATAGAACTACCATACGATCCAGCAATCCCACTCCTCGGAATATATCCTAGAGAAATAAACCTTTACATGAAGAGATACATGCACACCCACGTTTATTGCAGCACTGTTTACAATAGCAAAAAGCTGGAAGCAACCAAGGTGCCCATCAACAGTTGAATGGATAAATAAATTATGGTACATTCACACAATGGAATACTACGCATTGATAAAGAACTGTGAGAAAACTGTGAAACATTTCTTAACATGGAGGAACCTGGAAGGCATTATGCTGAGTGAAATTAGTCAGCTGCAAAAGGACAAATATTGTATAAGACCACTATTATAAGAACTTGAGAAATAGTTTAAAGAGAAGAAAATATTCTTTTGTGGTTATGAGCAAAGGGAGGAAGAGAGCGTGGAAGAGGGGTATTCACTAATTAGATGATAGATAAGAACTACTTTAGATGAAGGGAAAGACAACACACAATACAGGGGAGATCAGCACAATTGGACTAAACCAAAATCCGTTTCCTGAATAAACTGAATGTTTCAAAGGCCAGTGTAGCAGGGGAAGGGGTTTGGGGACCATAATTTCAGGGGGCATCTAAGTCAATTGGCATAATAAAATCTATTAAGAAAACATTCTGCATCCCACTTTGAAGAGTGGCATCTGGGGTCCTAAACGAGAGCAAGCAGCCATCTAAGATGCATCGATTGGTCTCAACCCACCTGGATCAAAGGAGAATGAAGAACACCAAGGACACAAGGTAATTATGAGCCCAAGAGACATCAAGGGCTGCATGAACCAGAGACTACATCATCCTGAGACCAGAAGAACTAGATGGTGCCCGATTACAACCAATGACTGCCCTGACAGGGAACACAACGGAGAGCCCCTGAGGGAGCAGGAGGGCAGTGGGATGCAGACCCCAAATTCTCATAAAAAGACCAGACTTAATGGTCTGACTGAGACTGGAAGGACCCTGGTGGTCATGGTCCCCAGATCTTCTGTTGGCCCAGGACAGGAACCATGCCCAAAGTCAACTCTTCAGACACGGATTGGACTGGACAATGGGTTGGAGACAGAGGCTGGTGAGGAGTGAGCTTCTTGGATCAGGTGGACACTTGAGGCTATATTGGCATCTCCTGCCTGGAGGGTAGACGAGAGAGTAGAGGGGGTTAGAAGCTGGCAAAATGGACATGAAAAGAGAGAGTGTAGGGAGAAAGCGGGCTGTCTCATTAGGGGGAGGGTAATTGGGCTTATGTGGCAAGGTGCATAGAAGATTTTATGTGAGAGATTGACTTGATTTGTAAACTTTAACTTAAAGTACAATAAAAATTAAAAAAAAAAACAACTGCAAATAAATCTACCATCCAATTCTTCATGCACATAATTTGACTTTTTTTTTTTAGAGGAATATTTGTTATTTTGTATTTTGAAAGAGATTTAAAATATATGTGCTTTTCCAGTTTCCCATCCAAATAGGTACTTTTCAAATTTAATTACCATTCAATTAAAAAAGTCTCTAAATTAGAGATCTGAAATGCATCAAATTAAAAATATCATTTTCCATAGCTTCTAAACAAAATATTAATTTATATATCTTTTTAATGAAATCCTCTTTATCTGAATTTAATGCATGACAAATTTTGTCATGGCTAAATTAACATACCATTAAGCAAAATGATGTTTGAAGATATAAGTAAAATAAAGATGTATGTAATATGTGCATATTAAATATTATTTTGTATTCTTACATGTTCATGAATTAAAATGCATAAAATATACACGAAAGAGGGATCACTGGAGGACCAGTGGTTAAGTGCTCCACTGCTAACCAAAAGGTTGCCAGTTTGAATCCAACAGTTGGTCCTTGGAAATCCTAAGGGGCAGTTCTACTCTGTCCTATAGAGTCGCTATGAATTGAAATTGACTGGACAGCAACAGGTTTTTGTTTTTTGGATATATGAAAGAGGAAGACAATGAGAATCTGCCTTGGGATATTTTCATATTATCATAGTATTTATCTGGTTAACTACATATAGAATCAATTAAGGTAATTAACAAATATTTTATACCATTTTTTTTCCAATACTAAAAATAGTGTACGTAGCTGGTATTAGAATGAAGATTCACTAGATTATAAAGAATGTAGACAGTCTAACAACGAAATCCAGGAAACAAATTTCTCATCCAGAGAATGATAATATCTGTGATACAGAGTTGTAAAGATCAAGTGAGATACCATACACTGAAGTTTTCTGGAACAATATTTAGCTCAAATTTGCATTCAGTTATGCTGGATATTTTTAAAGTCTTAATTTTCTTTTTTTGCTCATTCTGATGGTTAATTATGATTAATTTCCTGATATAACGGAAGTACATAGTTATTTTTCAATAGTCATTCCCCTTTTTTCTCCAGTGACGTTGTTGTTGTTATTGTTATTGTGTGCCATCAAGTTGATTCCAACTCATAGTCACCCTAGAAGACAGAGTAGAACTCCTCCATAGGGTTTCCTAGGCTGTAATCTTTACAGGAGCGGATCACCAGGTCTTTTCTCTTGTGGAGCCGCTGATGGATTCAAACTGCTGACCTTTGGTTAGCAGCTGAGTGCTTAATCATAGCACCACCTTTCTCCAGCAATAACATCCCCGGAATTTACCTGGACAAGTAGCTGTCCAGAATAAGGACTAAACTGCCAACCAGCTTTAAGTCATGTGTAGCCATATGACTACATTTGGTCAATGAGATGTAACCAAAAGTGGTATGTACAATTTCTGGGGTATCTCAATGGGAAAAGTTGTGTCTTTCTCTTCTCTTCCTTCTTTTATTTTTTTGCCTGGCTAGAATGCAGATGTAATGGCTGGAGCTGCTTCAATCAAGTTGGAACACAGTGTTGGAACCACATTTTAATGAAGGCCAAACAATAAAGCAGAATTGCCATATTTTTATGGTAAGGAAGAAGTAAAAATATCTCTCTTTGCGGATGGTTTTTAATCTTATACACAGTAATCCCTAAAGAATCTGCAGGAAAACTATTGGAACTAATAGAAAAAAAAAAAAAAATAGAAGATTTCAGCAAAATATCAGGCTACAAGATAAAAATACAAAAATCAGTTGGATTCCTCTACACCAACAAAAAAGAAATTGAAGAGAAAATCACTAACTCAATACCATTTGCAATAGCCCCCAAGAAGATAAAATACTTAGGAATAACTCTAACCAGAGACATAAAAGACCTATACAAAGAAAACTATAAGACACTACTGCAAGAAACCAAAACAGACTTACATAAGTGGAGAAAAAATACCTTATTCATAGATAGGAAGACTCAACATTGTGAAAAAGTCAATGACACCCGAAGCAATCTACAGATACAATGCGATCCTGATCCAAATTCCAAAGGCATTTTTTCATGAGATGGAGAAAGAAATCACCAACTTCATATGGAAAGAGAAGAGGCCCTGGATAAGTAAAGCACTTCTGGAGAAGAAGAACAAAGTGGGAGGTCTCACATTATCTGATTTTAAAACCTATTATACCACCATGGCAGTCAAAACAGCCTGGTACTGGTACAACAACAGATACATAGACCAATGGAACAGAATTGAGAATCCAGACATAAAATCATCTACCTATAAGCAGCTGATATGTGACACAAAGGCCCAAAATCAGTTAAACAGGGAAAAGACAGTCTGTTTAACAAATGGTGCTGGCATAACTAGTTATCTGTCTGCAAAAAAAAATGAAACAAGACCTATACATCACATCATGCACAAAAACTAACTCAAAATAGATTCAAGATCTAAATATAAAACCTAAAACGATAAAGATCATCGAAGAAAAAATAGGGACAATGCTAGGAGCCCTAATACATGGCATAAACAGAATACAAGCCATAACTAACAACGCACAAACACCAGGAGAGAAATTAGACAACTCGGAGCACCTAAAAATCAAACACGCTTATCAAAAGATTTCACCAAAAGAGTTAAAAGACAACCTACGGACTGGGAAAACATTTTTGGCTACAACAAATCTGATTAGGGACTAATCTCTAAAATCTATAAGATACTGCAAAACCTCAACAACAAAAAGGCAAATAACCCAGTTAAAAAATGGGCAAAGGATATGAACAGGTATTTCACCAAAGAAGACGTTCAGGCAGCTAACATATACATGAGGAAATGCTCATGATCATTAACCATTAGAGAAATGCAAATCAAAACTGCGATGAGATACCGTCTTACCCCAACGAGGCTAACATTAATCCAAAAAACACAAAATAAAAAACATTAGCGAGGTTGTGGAGAGACTGGAACACTTATTACTGCTGGTGGGAACATGAAGTGGTACAACCACTTTGGAATTTGATTTGATGCTTCCTTTAAAAGCTAGAAATAGAACTACCATACAATCCAGCGATCCCACTTCTTGGAATATATCCTAGAGAAATAAGAGCCTTCACATGAATAGGTATATGCACATCCATGTTCATTGCAAACCCTGATGGTGTAGTGGTTTAGAACTATGACTGCTAATCAAAAGTTTGGCAGTTCGAATCCACCAGGTGCTCCTCGGAAACCCTCTGGGGCAGTTCTACTCTGCCCTATAGGGTTGCAACAGGTTTGGGTTTTTTGGTTATGTTCATTGCGGCACTGTTCACAACAGCAAAAAGATGGAAACAACCTAGGTGCCCATCAATGGATGAACAGATAAACAAATTATGGTGTATTCACACAATGGAATACTATGCAATGATAAAGAACAAGGATGAACCCTTGAAACATCTCATAACATGGAAGAATCTGGAAGGCATTACACTTGGTGAAATTAGCCAGTGGCAAAAGGACAAATATTGTATGAGACTGCTATTATAAGAACTCAAGAAAAGATTTAAACACAGAAGAAAACATTCTTTGATGATTAAAAGGGTGGGGAGGGAGGGAGAGGTGTACTCACTAAATAGACAGTAGACAAGATTTATCTTAGGTGAAGGGAAGGACAATACACAACACAGGAGAAGTCAGCACAACTGGTCTAAAGCAAAAGCTAAGAAGTTTTCTTAATACAGTCAAACACTTTGAGGGACAGAGTAGCAGGGGCGGGGGCTTGGGGAACATGGTTTCAGGAAACATTTAGGTCAATTAGCATAACAAAGTTTATTAAGAAAAAGTTCTGCATCCCACTTCGGTGAGTGGCATCTGGTGTCTTTAAATCTAGCAAGTGGCCATCTAAGCTGCATCAATTGGTCTCAAACCACATGGAGCAAAGGAGAATGAAGAACACCAAAGACATTAGGGAAATATCAGTCCAAGAGACAGAAAGGGCCATATAAACCAGAGACTGCATCAGCTTTAGACCAGAAGAACTAGATGGTACCTGGCTACAATAAATGACTGCCCTGGCAGGGAACAAAACAGAGAGTCCTCGATGGACGAGGAAAAAAAGTGGAGTGCAGAACTCAAATTCTAGTGAAAAGACCAGAATTAGTGGTCTGACTGAGACTGAAGGGACCCCAAAGGTCATAGACCCTGGACTCTAGCCCAAAAGAAAAACCATTCCCGAAGCCAACTCTTCAGACAAAGATTAGACTGGACTATAAAACATAAAATGATACTTGTAAAGACTGTGCTTCTTAGCTCAAGTAGACACATGAGACTAAATGGGCAGCTCTTTTCTGGAGATGAGATGAGAATGCAAAAAGGGACAGGAGCTGGTTGGATGGACACACCAGGAGGAGTGTGCTGTCTCATAATGGGGAAAGCAACTAGGGACACATAACAACGTGTGTATAAATTTTTGCATGAGAAACTAACTTGAGCTGTAAACTTTCACTTAAAGCACAATAAAAGAAAACAAAAATCCCCACAACTGGACCAGTAAGCAAAATCATGATAAATGGAGAAAAGATTGAAGTTGTCAAGTAGTTCATTTTACTTGGATCCACAATCAACACCTATGGAATCAGTAGTCAAGAAATCAAATGAGTTTTTGCATTGGGCAAATTTGCTGTAAAAGATATCTTCAAAGCAAGCAAAGATGTCACTTTGAGGACTAAGATACGCCTGACCCAAGCCGCGGTATTTTCATTTGGCTCATATGCATGTGAAAGCTGGACAATGAATAATGAAGTTCAAGGAAGCATTGATGCCTTTGAATTATGGTGTTGGCAAAGACTGCTGAATATATAATGCACTACCAGAAGAACCAACAAATCTGTCTTGGAAGAAGTACAGTTAGAATGCTCCTTAGAAGCAAGGATTGTGAGATATCATCTCATGTACTTTGGTCGTGTTATCATGGGGGCCCAGTCCCTGGAGAAGAACATTATGCTTGGTAAACTAGAGTCTCAGCAAAAAAGAGGAAGACCCTTAATAGGATGGATTGACACAGTGGCTGCAACAATGGGCTCAGACCTGGTAATGATTGTGAGGATGGCAAACGACCAGGAATTATTTCTTTCTGCTATACATAGGGTCGCTATGAGTCAGAACTCATTAGACGGCACATAACAACAACAAAAAAATTAGAATCTTACACCCACAGTGTCATACGGCCTTAAAGAACGTAAGCTTCTTTCTGAGTTCTGAAGAGAAAAAAAATATTTTTAGAAATTGAATTTACTTATATCCTACCTTTTTTAAATGTCATTGACTCATAGCCACTTCATCAGCAATCCAGTTCCACCTGATCTCTCCTCCCCCCGCCCATGACAACAACTAAATCTAAAGAAGGATAGGTTAAAATATTCTGACTGAAATGTGACTTATACAACATTTTTGAGAAATCTGCTTTAATATATGGTCATAATGCTCTAATTCCTGAGATTCTTAGCAAGCTCATTGACAAAGGTCAAAGCCAAGGACACAGACATCAGAGCAAGCCAGTCATGAAAGAGAAGCTCCTCTGATTAAAGGGAGCAAGAAGTCTTTCATTTTCTTCTACGTTCCTGCCAGTCAACACCAGAGTTGTCTAGCCTTTAAATAAAAAATGGGATCAAATTCTTTACTATCAATAATCATGATTTTCTCAGGCATTTAGAATGTCAATGAGGTGAGAGCATGTAAATATTTCCTTTTAGCTCTATGGTACCACTATAAAATTCTTTATCAGTTACCATAAGTTCAAAATCACTCCTTTCCTAGGCAGTTCTAATAGACTGGTAACTGGTTTATTGAACAGTTTGAAGTCAGTAGGGCACAAACATGAAAATCAATTAGCATGTTCTAAGTGACTATCACATGCCTAGTTCCAGAGGAGGTACCAAAAGTTATGCTAAAATGCATTAGGCATGACCTCTGCCTCAGAGAGTTTAGCTTAGTAGAGGAAATAAGGCTTGCATTACGAAAATTGTAGACTCTGATACCTCACAGGGCTATTGGAATCTTATATCCATAGCATCATATGATCTTAAAGATTATTAGCTTCTTTCTGAATTCTGAAGAGAGAAGATTGTTAGAAGCTGAATTTATTTATACTGTCTCAAATGTCAACTGGTGGCCATTTCCTTCAAATGAAATAACCAGATAAATTTATTAAAAGTAGAATACTGACTGGCAGCATTAAATAGAGATGCCTTAAAGGAAGTGGTAGGAGTGTTGATTGATTGAAGTCTTTTTCTACTAAGCCCAATGTTTGAGCTTACTCAGGGACAGTTTCTATTAATTTCTTTTTTTCTGTGCATGACCCTGTTGTGGGTTGTATTGTATCCCTCACCCCTGAAAACAAAGCAAAAACAACAACAAAAGCATGCTATGTCCCTAACCCCTGGTACCTGTGATGGGACCATATTTAGAAATAGCATCTTTGCAGATGCGATTCATTTAGTTAACATGAGGTCATTCTGGAGTAAAACCCGTTGGTATTGAGTCAATTCAGACTCATAACGACTCTGTAGGACAGAGTAGAACCGCCCCATAGGGTTCCCATGTAGCAGCTGATGGATTCTAACTGCCATCATTTGGTTAGCAGCCAAGCTCTTAACCATGACGCCACCAGGGCACCATTCTGGAGTAAGGTGGTCCCTAATCCAATATGACTGATGTTCTTATAAAAATAATAAGAGAGAAGAGACAGAGATGGACAGGAATAGAGAAGAGATGACCATATGAAGACAGAGTCAGAGATTAGAGTTATGATGTCACAACCAAGGATGACTAAACAAACTGCCATGGAGTTGGTTCCAACTCATAGAAACCCCATAGGGTTTCCAAGGCTGTAAAACTCTATGGAAGCAGAGTGCCACATCTTTCTCCCCTGGAGCTATTGGTGGTTTCAAACCTCTGACCTTTTGGTAAGCAGTTGATTCCCTTAACCACTGAGCGACCAGGGCTACCAAAAGCTGGAGAAGACAAGGATCTTCCTTAAAGCCTTTTGGAAAAACACAGCCATACCCTGCAATCAGACTTCTGGCCACCAGAACTGTGAGAGAATAAATTTACTTTGTTGTAAGCCACCCAGTTTGTGGCATTTTGTTATGGAAGCCGTATGAAACTAGCTAGTATAGGCAAGAAAGAAATGTCATTGTTCTCTTACATGACTCATAATTTTTGGTTAAAAATTAGACATTTTAAACATTTTCATGTGACAACTGTGGAAATCAGAATCTCCCCAGCCCCAAGGTTTGTTGTTGCTGCTTGTTGTGGGTTATTATTGTCCCTATTGACTTTTCTAATCAATTTTTGTAAAGTCTGTATTCTGTGTCATGTGAGGCTGCTGAATGAAGTCTGTGATCTGTTAGGTTATTGATCATCTAAAGTTTTGACAGAATTTCTTTACATTCCTAAGAATAAAAAATAACAAGAAAAAAAAATTACCCCAATCTTCACAGATTGCCCGTATTGGGGTATTCGTTCTGTGCTTAGCCAGGTTGCTTAAAACTTCACCTTAGCTTTCACTTCCTGCTAGTGTTGAACCTGAAGGTCAGCCAGAGGTAAGAGCTTAGGTTCTTCTCAAGCATTCCCTGAGCTTGTGTCCATCCCTGGATATGTGCATGGCCTCCTCTATTCCTGGTTTAAATGGGGGATTTTAAAAACCTTTATTCCCACCCGCCCCACCCCCCCGCTCTCTAATTTCTCAACCTCTTCCTTCTCAGGCTTTTTGGTCTGTTGTTTGCTTTTCCTGCCTATTTTTCCTTTTCCCAAGCTGCTGCTGCAAAAAATTTGCCTTTAAATGCTTTCAGCAACAGCCACCTAGGATGCTTACCCCACCCTGGGTATGAGACAAATACAATGCCTTGTGCTTGTCCTTGAAGGAGCCATCAGACAGTCTGAAGGACACAACCACAATTCCTTGCATTAAGATTCATATTGCTCCCTCAATAATAGAAACAATAATAGGGAAAACAAAAATCTTCACAACTGGACCACTGAGCAACATCATGATAAACAGAGAAAAGATTGAAGTTGTCAAGGATTTCATTTTACTTGGATCCACAATCAACAGCCATGGAAACAGCAGTCAAGAAATCAAAAGACACATTGCATTGGGTAAATCTGCTGCAAAGGATCTCTTTACAGTGTTGAAGAGCAAAGATGTCACCTTGACGACTAAGGTGCGCCTGACCCAAGCCATGGTATTTTCAATCACATCATATACATGTGAAAGCTGGACAATGAATAAGGAAGACAGAAGAAGAGTTGATGCCTTTGAATTGTGGTGTTGGTGAAGAATATTGAATATACCATGGACTGCCAAAAGAACGAACATATCTGTCTTAGAAGAAGTACAACCAGAATGCTCCTTAGAGGAAAGGATGGCGAGACTGCGTCTTACATACTTTGGACGTGTTGTCAGGAGGGACCAGTCCCTGGAGAAGGACATCATGCTTGGTATAGTACAGAGTCAATGGAAAAGAGGAAGACCCTCAACGAGGTGGATTGACACAGTGGCTGCAACAATGAGCTCAAGCATAACAACGATTGTATGGATGGCTCAGGACCAGGCAGTGTTTTGTTCTGTTGTGCATAGGGTCACTATGAGTTGGAACCGACTCGACGGCACCTAACAACAACAACATTGCTCCCTCAGGCACTAGCAACCTGCACTAGGCGCATGGGCTGTTGTCTTCACGGATGCCACCAATCTGGGGAGCAAGGGATGACTGTAGGTGGGTGATTTAAATCCCTCTGTGTTCTTTTACCTCAATGTAGCTTCCTTCTTGTTAATCTTCACATGGATTATTTTAAGTTTTTGACATGATTCCAGAGATCTGTAAAAGTTGCATTTGATAGGTTCAGATAGCTTACTAGTTTTATTTTTTTGTTTTATGTGGAGGGACAGAGTCCTGGAGGTCCCTATTGCGCCATTTTTGATGATGTGACTCTAAAAAAAGTTTTGTTTTTAAAATATGTGTTTTTTCCTCAAGTATATTTGATGGAATGTTCTCAGGAATGATCTAGGCCTTATTGGATTCTGTGGTTGACACAGAGGAATGTGTACAAATGAATGTGCAGTTTCTTCTTCAACCTTAACTAAATCCTTATAGCTCCATCACTTTGAAGAGGTGGTAGCCTCTCTGACTTCAGGCTCTAGAATAACCTTGTTTGTTATTCATAAGAAAACCTGTAAAACAGGCCCATGTGAATTTGCAGTAAGAGAGAACACTACCTAGACAGGACTCTGTCATGGTCTCGGAATAAAAAAAGGCTTTAATATGTATTTTTGTCTTACAAATTCAGTGGCAGGCTCTGGAGTTTCAAAAAGCTTATAATGTTAAATTTGTTTGAAATTTATCAACTTAAATAATATCCAAAATAAGCTACTGTAAATTTGGACAAAAATAACACCAAAATTTGTGTTAGAAATACTGGGTGGAAGACTTCCAGTTTAAAGATGGCGTTAACTTGGCATGTTTGCTGTCAGTTAGTGGAAATTATTTTAAATCAGGAAAGAAAAAGAAACAAAACAGAAATTAGGAGACACTTTGAATGCTAATCCATATGTTGGAAGAAGAGTAAAACTAGTTGCCGTTGAGTGGACTCCAACCTGGCAACCCCACATATGTCAGAGAAGGGCTTTCAATGGATAATTTTTCAGAAGAAGATCACCAGGCATTTCTTCTGAGTCACCTCCGGATGGACTCAAACCTACAACCTTTTGCTTAGCAGCCAAACACATTAACCATTTGTACCACCCAGGAACTCCAATCAGGAAGGTTTGGCAAACGTAGTAGACCTGGAGCTTCCCACAGGAGAAAGATAATAGAAGTTCCTGATGCTGTTCATATCAGAAATTACCTAGCAATGCACACTTGTCAAAAGTAAGAGGCTGTCCATGAAGTGCAAGTCATAAATCACTTGTTTACGACAAGGGGAACAAGGTCCACCGGTTGGTGGTGGTGGGTGCTTACTGGACCGCGTTTAGCTCTGGTGCAAAACAAGGGGGCAACAAGGGAGAAGAGAGACTTGCATCATGAACAACCCCAGGGCTACCCATCACCATTGTCCAGGGAGGGTAAAAACTAAATGAACTCACACACAACCCACACACACATACATACACATACACACACACACACACACACACGAACACACAAAATTCTAGGACATAAAGAGAATCCTTGTCAGCTTGGAAAGTTCATTTCCACATAAAACTATAAATCGCTGGTCCTTCATCAATGAGTAATCCCGAAGAAATCAATAAAAGATCTGTACACTATTACAAAAAAGACGAGAAACGTAAAAGATAAACCAGTGGTAGATGAAAAAATACCAAATAGCAGAAGAAAACATATTGCCAAATAGAACATAAAAGTTGTGTCAAATTATTTTTGGAAGCTTTCTTTTTTTTTTTTTAAACACATTTAATGAAGCAATTGAAGCAAGATTGTAAGCAGAGTTACAAAAACTCACAGAAAAGATGGAAAGGTATCAGAAGACAATAAAAGAGTGAGGTAAGAAGAGTTCAGGCAACAAGTTTAAAAAACCTGTATCACAACTCCACCCCCTCTCTGAGCCTGTTTTGAGATGGATCATCCCTCTAAATGATTTTGGGTGATAATATTTTGGGTAAGGCATATGCAAAGGAGAGGGTGATTATGAACCTTGCATTTTCCCATTTTCCTAGAATGTTCCATGAAGATATGGGCACATTGTCAGGTCTGGAAATCATTTTAGGCACTCATATTTTGGCCCTGTTTAAACCCTCTTAGTGACCTCTCCTTTGCTTTAGGCATACTTCAAGCACAATGAGAACTTTAATCTCTTTGACCAGTTATCACCTAGAGAGGTATACACATGTATCACTGAGACTCACAAGAGTCATATAGAGAGGGAAGGTATTATTTGTTGCCTGGCTTTTTGAAAAGGTTTGACTAAATGTTTGCCTTTTAGAAGCTACCATGTTGGCACAAGGCATTGAGATGAGGTTTTGAGAATATTTTCAACCTGGCAATAGGATATATATAATTGGAGGGCAAAGTGATATTTTCTGTGCTAGATTTTTGAAACCTGGATGCTTTTCATATTTTTACCTATCCAAACCTATGTAGCCAAGAAATGGTTACAGATGTTTTGAACGCAACAGCATTTCTATGGACATTCCAGACACATGAAGAACGTTTTTGGTATTAAAAAAAAAAAAAACTCATATATTCGTATGAGAGGATAAGACACCCCTACAAAGGTTAACAGTTCTTTATCTCAAGATATTTTTAATATTTACTAAAAAATAAGAGAAAATATCTTTAATGCTTATTACATCAAGATAAGAGAAAGCAAAAGTTATCTTAAAAAACAGGAATGATTTGAAACAGAAACTAAGAATATAATAGCATTAATTAACAGATATAAAGCAGGAGAAATACACTATTGTTCTCCTTTGTATTAGAAAAATAAAAGAATTAGAAAGGTATGTAAGCTATTAAACTCTAATCTCTCTCTCTTACTCTGGCTATGCTTTTCCCTGTGGAAAGGCTGAAAAATAATGCAAAAGGGCAATTTGCTAGGTTGAAAGAATTAAATTGATAGGTTCTAAGGACTTAAGAGACAAATCAATGCAGCGCATTTCTCAAATCCTTTGACTAATTTGTTTTGAACTCATCTCTTCTTTGTTCCTTGACACAGATCCCCCATCATTTTCCAGTGGGAGAATGCTGTTTTATTAATAAAATTTAACTTGCATACAAACACAACGAACAGGTCTTCAATAACAGTCCCTCACAAAGCAGTAGCTGGAAACTACTCTGGGCTAACAGCATGCAAAACCGTGAAATTATAAACATGTTTTCAGCCCTGGCATCACCCACTGATGTGGGTTAACTACTATGATGTTATTTTTTTTCTTCAATGGATGCACTGACTATGTCACTGAATAATTAATGAGTCAAAAAATAATAGAGATCAAGGGCAAAATTCCTGCTAAGAGTTTATAAGAGTAGGCAGTTAATTAAAAGAAAGTGTGATAAGGGTTAGACTAGCGCCAGGATCTGCAAACAACCCGTTACTTGTTTTTGTACAGCCTTAAGCTAAGAATGGCTCTAAATAGTTGAAACAAAAAGAAAATAATACCTCATTCCCTGAAGATTATATGGAATTCAAATTTCACTCTCCATAAATACTTTTTTTTTTAATGTAGCAATGCTTATTCAGTTTCTTGTTATCTATGGTTGTGTGTATGCTATGACAGCATAGTTGAGTAGTTGCAATAGAGACCATACGGTCGGCAAAGTCTAAAATATTTACTATCTTCTTTACACAAAAATATTTGCTGATCCCCGGACTACAGAAACATAGAAGAGCGTAGAATTAATTTAGAGCAACTCTGCAGGGGCTGTCAAAAGTGCAGAATGCATAAGGACCTCCTCTAATGAAACAATTGTTCACATGTTCCATCAAGGGAAACCAGAAAAACTGGGCTGGGCATTCTAAATTCTGAACATAAGCCCCTGGCATTTCTGAGAAATTGGCTGCATCTGCCCCTAAACCAGAAACAAAAGTAGAAGCCATTAACTGGTATTTAAAAATGGCATTGTTTCCCCACTTCCCAACAAAGGATATATAACATTTTTGGTAGTGGAAAGCATTCTCGCTAGGTACATACAATTCCCTTCCCAGAATCCTCTTCCATCATACACCTACTCCTCACTTACTGACTATCCTGTTATCTGATGTTTGAATTTACAACAATAGTAAAATATCTACTATCTAGTTTTATTTTGTACATTAGTGACACATCTGGCAGGAACGAACTCCAAGGTACAAGACGAGAGTAACACTGGCTATGACGGTTAAGGTTATGTGTCGTCATGGCTAGGCCAGGGCTCTCAGTAGTTTGGCAGTTATATAATGATCTAATCATCCTCCATTTTGTGATCTAATGTGGTCATCCTCCATTTGTGCATAATGCCAAGTTTTGCATAACGGCCTGGTCTCTGGAGCTCAATCAACTCGATAAGTGAGGAGTGGGTGTATTTCTTAACACTGCCTCTCTGTGTATCAAAGACAAGCAGGAATGAGATAAATAGATCTTCATTATTGAACTTCTTGATAAATGAAATCATGTTTCTACCATCTTTTAACTTCCAATATCTTGTATTTTTTCATTACAGAAGCAGATTAATAAAATAAATGAAGAAAATGCTATAAAAATCATTTATGTAATGACTACCTGTTAAAATTTTCTCCATATGAGTATAATACTATTTCATTATTTTAAGATACATGAGGCATACTCTTCATAAATAAAAGGTTATTTTTGATTCAAGTACCATCTCCATAATCTTCTCTTTCTCTTCTCATGTTTTAGGTTTAATTATTAATCTTCTGCTAATAGATAATTTGCACGCTGTGTATGATGCAGACTATATTCTTCTAGAGCATAAGCTTCTAAATGTGATTAATTTACAGGTTTTAAAAATAAAAATCTTTTATTTCTTTTATACTCCTGTGATGCATCTAAACTTGCAGCATCTATTCATGAAACAGCTCACCAGGAATGAAAGAAATGAAATTAATTCCAGGCGTCTAAACCATGGACTGAGTTTGGTTAGCTTGATCATTTCAGTAAACAAAATATTAAGGACAGTGTGACACAGAGGACACCGGATGAACAAGATTGCATCCCTGTTATCAGTAAAGAAGTACATGATCTAGTGAGTCAGAGACAAACAAAAACAAAAGCAAAGGGTTTTATAGGAAACATGCGTTTCCCACATTTTGGTGTTAGTTTTCCATTTAGTTAAATGAAAACGCTACCAGAGTGCATATAAAATAGGCTGATATTGTTTGATTAATGGACATTGTTGTAGCAAAAACATTATACTAACAGCTAAGAATCATAAGTAAATAAATAAATATATTTAAAATATCAACTCAGGGACACGGACTATAAAATAACGTGGAGTAGGGTTGTGTAATTTCCTAGGGCTTCTGTAACAAAGTATCACAAAGTGGGCAGCGTTAACCAACAGACATTTATTGTTTTACAGTTTTGGAGGCTGTGGGTCTGAGCTCTGTACTAATTCCTTCTGAGGCTTTGTGGGACAACCTATTCCATGCCAGTCTCTGCAGGTTCTAGGGGAAGATCCTTCCTTGTCTCTTCTAGCTTCTGGTAGACCCAGGTTTTACTTGGCTTGTAGATGCATTTTCACATGGCCTGTCTTTTTTTTTCTGTCTCTCTAGGGATCTTCTCCTCTTTTATAAAGACACCACTCAGATGTGTTTTTCTGGTCCTCTGTTTCCTTACTGATGGTTCTAGATGCCTGTCCTTCATTGAAAGTGGTATACTGAAGTCTCCAACCTTTATTGTAGAACTGCCTATTGCCACCTTCAGTTCTGTTATTGTTTGTTTTATATATTTTGCAGCTCTGATGTTAGGTACATGTATATTTATAATTGTTATATCTTGATGAATTGAATCATTATGTAATGTCCTTCTTTGTCTCTTACAACAGACTTTGACTAAAGTCTATTATGTATAATACTAAAATTGTCAGTTCAGCTCTCTTTTGGTTACTATTTGCATGATATATATATATGTACACTTTTTTTTTCATCCTCTTACTTTCAACCTATTTGTTTTCTTGGGCCTGAGATGTGTCTCTTATAAACAGCATATTTTGTTGTTGTAGAATGACATCAAGTTGATTCTGACTCACAGAGGTCTTATAGAACAGAGCAGAATTGCCCAGTAATGTTTCTAGGCTGTAATCTTTACAGGAATAGATCACCAGGTCTTTACTCCTGCAAAGCTACTGGTGGGTTCTAACTGCCGACCTTTCAATTAGAAGACGAGCGCTTAACTATTGTGCCACCTGGGTCCTTAGACAGCATATAGTTGGATCATATTTTATTCATTCTACCACTCTCTGCCTTTTGATTGGAGCATTTAGTCCTTTTGCATTCATGGTAATTACTGCTAGGAGGGATTACTTCTGCCATTTTATTATTTGTTTTATTTATTTATTTTTATGCTTTCTTTGTCCCTCATTTCCTCCAGGACTGCCAGCACTTGTTTTTTGTTAATTTTTTTGTAGTGAGTTTGATTCCCTTTCCTTTTCCTTTTTTTGTATATTTTTTAGATATTTTCTTTGTCTTTACCATAAGGATTACATTTAACCTCTTACATTTATAAAAACCTGGTTTAAAATTGATAACAACTTAACTTCAGTAACATATAAAAACTCTTTTCCTATATTGCTCCCACCACCCCACCACTGTTTATATTGTTATCACCTATTACCACTTTATACATCTTGTGCCCTGTAATATAAAATATACTTATTTTTTATACGTTTGTCATTATAAAACATAACAAGTAGAATTACCAACCAAAAATACCTTAAAACCGGTCCTTATACTTGCCCTTTTTTATACGTTTGTCATTATAAACCATAACTAGTAGAATTAAAAAAAAAAAAAAAGATTTTTTTTTTTTTTTGTAGAATTACCAACCAAAAATACCTTAAAACCGGTCCTTATACTTGCCCTTTTTTATACGTTTGTCATTATAAACCATAACAAGTAGAATTAAAAAAAAAAAAAAAGATTTTTTTTTTTTTTTTAGAATTACCAACCAAAAATACCTTAAAACCGGTCCTTATACTTGCCCATGTATAATGAAGGTTTCAGTCCTTTAGCAGCTCTTCATCAAAACACGCTGATCAGTGAGTCCTCAGGCTGACACAGCCTTCAGTCCTCGCTCACTGCCTCCCTGCTCTGTGAGGGCCACACTCCAAACTCTTCAGTACACATACCCTGAACAGTCTGCCGGGAAGATCTGTCCTATTTACTACAGAGCCAAAAACTGGGGCCTTTCGTAGTGCGTAGGAGAGCTGTGGGATTGTTGGGGTTGAGGCTGTGGCTCTGACTTCACTGCAGCCATTTGTCTGCTGCACCTGGAGGAGGGGAGGCAGGGACCGTGGAAGAAGGGATTTTCTTACCATGCTGCCATCCTTAGTCTACCTTTTCAAGGTTCGTAGAGTTGAGTACAGATTTCTTGTTGCATTGCTTGGTGTTTTTTACCGAGGAGGGTCGGGTTCCTAGACCTGCTCATGCCGCCATCATCCCAGCATTCAGATTTTGTTTTTAATTATGTTTTTCCAACACCGTGTAACTCACATTGCTAATTAAACACGGTGTCACTGACAAATCACAAATAGTACCCGTTTCCATCTCAAAAGTGTCTTCTTGATTTAAAGGTTCATCTCTCTACCTTTGAAAAAGCATGTAAAATAAACACTGAGCCAGCAAAGCATTACATGAATGCTGTTCCCTTTAAAGGTGTGAGACATAGTGCTGAGGAGTTTCTCTGGAAAATACTTCTCATCATTGCCTGGCATAATAACTGACCTCTACTAGAAATTCTAATACTTGAAGAATAGACAAATTAAATAAATACATAAATAACACAAAGGCATATGTATATCACAGCTAATCTACAAGTACTAACGATACACAACCACGAAAGCCTGTACATAATTTAGCAAGATGTTGAAAAAAAGATGACTCTAAAATGTTATAACAGTGGTTAACACTTTAGTCCATTAAAGACATTTGAGAGTTGATTTTGCTTTTATTTGAATCGCTATGGAATACTACCAGTAGGAAAACATTTTAGGCAATGTCATGAGTCCTCGGGGTCCCCAGTGAACCGTTAACGTTATCATTACTGCATTATACACCAATAAGCAATCTTTGAAACCTTGATTTTAACACTACATAAATTCTAACTAGCCAAATGAGATGAACAAGTAATAAGTACAACAATAAATATACTAATTAACATTTTAAGTTATTTTTAAAACTTATCTTTAAAGAAAGAACCTAAAGATGTAAAAATATAATTTCCAAAGGAAAACAATTTTTCTCATTCCTAAAACCACATATACAAGCAGTCCTGACTTATGATATATTTGGGTCATGACAAACTGTACTTACGACCATCAGTGTATCTGGAACATTGCATCTTCCTGGGAGGAAGTTATAGAAGAATGTAAGCAGGGGGTATGGAAAAAATTGCTGAGTTATATGAACATGCTACAAGCATTTGATCAGTATAATATGATGGAAGAGATCAGTGGAAAAATTATACATATGACAAGAATACTGAATTTAGAACTTGATATCACCGGATGTGAACAGCTCATAGATCATGAAGAAGGGGAGTTGATAGATCAGGACTTAGTGGATTTTGAAGGGGAAAGAAATGCTGAAGAAGAAAGAAATAATGTGGAAGAGGAAGGAGAGAATTTGTCAAAAAGTTTACAGTGAAGGGATTACCATACCATACCCTTTGCTATCGAGTCGATTCTGACTCATGGCAATCCTATAGGACAAAGTAGAACTTCCCCATAGATTTTCCAAGGAGCTCCTGGTGGATTCAAAGTGCCAGCTTTTTGGTTGGCAGCTATAGCACTTAACCACTAGGCAACAAGGGTTTCCATGAAAGTATTGGCTACAGTATTTTCTAAACTAATTCAGAGGCTTCAGTTGCTTGGAAACATGGACCCAAATGCTAATCACTTTGCTAAAATTAATAGGCAGATTTGGGAAGCAGTGAAATGTTACTGCAAAATAAATGAAGAAAAAAAGAAAAGAAAAGAAATATACACACAACTCTCACTAATTTACTGACTAGAAATGCCATCCCCATTCCCAGGGCTAATCCAGATGATCCAGAACCTTCTACAAGTGGAGTTCTTACTGCAACTGACAAAATGCCAATGTTGTCCAGCTCTTCTTCATTGTAGGTATAAATTTTTATGATTTGTGTATTTTTTATGTATGTAGGTATTAAAATATTTCTCTAAGCTTATATGTAATGTTTACAACCTGGAAAGACAAATATAGATTGGATTTATAATGATATTGATAATAAAAGCCAATAATAATGAAAACTAAAAAAAAAAAAAAAATGAGGCATTCAGTTTACATCAGAACTGACTTAACGACAAAATCATGGAAACAACCCTGAGGTAAGTCAGCAGCTACCTGTACATAGAGCCACAGTTCTCAATCTTTTATGTGTATCAGTAACACCTGGAGGGCTTGTTAAAAAAAAAAAAGATTATGGAGCCCCACGCCTAGAATCTATAGTGCAGTAGGTTAGGGCTGGGCCCCAAGAATTTACATTTCTAAAAGCCGGCTAGGTGATGCTGATATTGCTGGTTCTTGGAGCACAGGTTTAGAACCACTGATACAGAGGAATCCATAGCAGTGTTTTTCTTACACTTGGCTAATTCTTGATGATGTGTTTTATCCACCATGGCAAAAGATAATGAATTCAAAAGCATTCCTCTGCTAGTGACTGTTATGCAACCTGTTAAAAATCTTTTTAATCATTCTATTTAAAGTTATTTTCTGAAATACAATTAGTCTCCTTGTTTTTGACTGAAATGACTGGCTTTACCCCAAGTTATATTTAGGAGTATTTCCAGAAACTTAAGGAAATTTTTAGGAAAAATGTTAAGGTTTTAACATAGAATCTTAACATGAAAGAATCAGTAAATAGATAATGTAATGAACAACTTGGTATTTTCTCTAAATAACAATTTACTATCCCACTTAAATAAAACAATAACTGTAATTTTAGTAAAGTGGTATAGACTTCACAGCTTTTAGCTCTGATAAATTATGGTTGGGAAAACATATACTCCATATTCCAGAGTGATAGAATGTGATTAAGTATTTTATCAACATCACTGAATTAAAAGGGGAAAAAAAATCCTTTTACTGACATTTGAAAAGGCTAAAAGTGACAATTACACAGACACATTGTGTTACTACCGCTATAAGGTTATTAAACAATGTTATCATGTTAGAGCCACTTGGACTTGTTCTTAAAGTCCAGAGAATATAATGAGGCTTTAACCTGACAGAATTATTCATTATTAGCATTATTGTTATTGTCAACATCATTCTTCTACATATATTCAGCATTAATTCTAGACAAAGCTTGAACCCAAGACGTTGTATGACTCATTAGAAATACCTCTTTGCAATATTTTAGACTTTCTGTCTTATATGTTGATTCAATTTCATAAAATCATTTAACTGTGTGCCCAATGTTTATATTTGATTACACTGTTGCAAGCAGCAGGCTACATTTTTCAGAGTAGCTATTTGATGGCACTGGGTTTTATTACGCGTAATATCTCCTGTGTGGGCTATCTCTGTTTTGTACCCACAGCTGTCTTAGACATGCAGACCAGGGACTGAAATAGAGGTCTGTGATTCATTTTTCAAAATTATACTATCTGCTTGAAGCATAGTTTTTAGAGTGATTAGGAACTTACACAATGAATATGGAAGATCAAAGAAGAATTGATACATTTGAATTATGGTGTTGGCAAAGGATATTGAATACACCATGGACTGCTAGAACTGCCCCATAAGGTTTCCAAGAAGTGACGGGTGGATTCAAATGACCAACCCTTTGGATAGCAGCCAAATGCTTAAACACTGCACCATTGGGTTTCCATGGACTGCCAGAAGAATGAACAAATCGGTCTTGGAAGAAGTAGAGCCCAGAATGGTTCTTAGAAGACAGGATGGAGAGACTTCTTCTCATGTATTTTGAACATGTTATTAGGAGGGAACCAGTCCCCAGAGAAGGACATCATGTTTGATAAAGTAGAGGGTCAGTGACAAAGAAGAAGACTCTCAATGAGATGGATTGACACAGTGGCTGCAACAATGGGCTTAAACATAGCAATGATTGTGAGTGTGGTGCAGGACTCAGCATTCGTTCTGTTGTACATAGGTTCGCTACGAATCAGAACCGACTTGATGGCATCTAACAACAACAACAGGAACTTACAGGTCCTTTAATCCATAAAAGAATGGAGGCCCAGAGAAGTTCTGTAGCTTTTCCAACATGACACAGTGCTAGGAGGAAAAGTAGAACTTAGATCTGCGGCCACTCTTCTCAGTGCTCTTGCCTCAGTACAGTACTGATTCTCTGCCTTGGGATCTGGTGAAGCAAATGCAAAGAATAACTACCTTCTGTTTAATACAAATGGCAAAAACATGCATGTATCTTAACAGACACTGGAAAGCAAATTATTGAGAACAGACTTCCGAATGCTTCTCTCCCTGAAATTCCCTTCAGGCAACTGAGGTTAACAAAGTAGTTTCTGCTGAGAGTGAGCAGATGGAGAATTGTTCTATAGGCCAGGTTCAAGGTGTTTCAGGGGAAGGCCATAGATCTGGAATTTCCTACTCATTTATGAACAGATGAAGCGTGATTCTATGAGTTTTCAGGAAGCTGTCAAAGGCATTCAACCGACTTCTCTGTGAGTCTAGTTTGCCGCCTATTCAGTCTTTCTGAATTATATTTTCATTCTCAAATATTGTATATCTGCTATATTTAATGATGTTTTGGATATTTTTCAAATACAAAAATCCATGTAAGAAAGGGAAATTTGAAAGTATAATTGGTAAAGAATAAAGCAGTATTAAAGACTTGGAAAGCCATGTCTTAAACTGTGGCTATTTTATGCATTAGGAGAGGTGTCTGTTGTGCTCTGTATGGAAGTTAGACACTTGTGGACCAGCAGCTCTTGTTGAGTCAGAAATTTCATTTTCATGACCGGAAGAGACCAAGCTGCTCAACTCCATGGGTATCATGGAGGACCTAAACATAACTAAAAAGAGAAAACACAAGCTTTAGAATCAGAAGGAACACTATCTGAATTCTAGACCTGCCACTTAGCAAAACTAGGTGGCAGCAACAGGGCAAGGCCAGGACCCCATCTTTGACACTGGATCTCAATTCAAAGTCTGACTTCAGATGGCCAAACTGTGTGGTATTGGCTATGAGATTTCACTTTTATGAGTTGGAAGTTCCTCTTTTGTGAAATATTAATAAGAATATCTGCCTCAGAGAGTTATTGAAAGCATTCAGCAAGACAATATGTAGAAAAAGAGCTAGCATACAGACTGACAGCTAGGACTTTATATTTAATTGTCTAAATTTATTATCAAAGATCACAACCTTCAGTATGGATTATAACTCAACATGAAGAAAACAAAAATCCTCACAACTGGACCAATAAGCAACATCATGATAAACGGAAAAGATTGAAATTGTCAAGTATTTCATTTTACTTTGATCCACAATCAACATCCATGGAAGCCGCAGTCAAGAAATCAAAAGACCCATTGCATTGGGTAAATCTGCGGCAAAACACCTCTTTAAAGTGTTGAAAAACAAAGATGTCTCCTTGAAAACTAAGGTGGTCCTGCCCCAGGCCATGGTATTTTTAATCGCCTCCTGTACGTGTGAAAGCTGGACAATGAATAAAGAAGACTGGAGAAGAATTGGAGCCTTTGAATTGTGGTGTTGGAGAAGAACATTGAATATATCATGGACTGCCAAAAGAACGAACAAATCTGTCCTGGAAGAAGTACAATCAGAATTCTCCTTAGAAGCAAGGATGGCGAGATTACCTCTCACATACTTTGGAGAGGCTGTTAGGAGGGATCAGTCCCTGGAGAAGGACATCATGCTTGGTAAAGTAGATTGTCAGTGAAAAAGAGGAAGACCCTCAATCAGATTGATTGACACACTGGCTTCAACAGTGGGATTAAGTATGACATCGATTGTGAGGATGGCGCATGATCGGGCGGTGTTTCGTTCTGTTGTACATAGGGGTCGCTATGAGTCGGAATTGACTGATAGCACCTAACAACAACAACAATAAACTTATTTATTATTTTTTACATTATTTTTGTAGCTTAAATTTTCCTTTCTTTTACCTTCTTTTTTAAAAACGCTTTTAGAAACCGACTTATGCTTCTTTGTTGCCTAATAAATTTTAAATTACTAATAAACCAGAGGAATGATTTAAACCAGCCTTTTTTTTTAAGATACAAAAAATATGGATTAAAGCAGATTTAAGGAAGAGCATGCAAAGTTGTAAGAATTTAAAATCTTATTCTTAATTTGATATAATTAAAATCATGTTTTTTAATGATAATGTGTCTTACATAAAAACATTGTGTGCTAAACATTATGAGACATCATCATTATTTAAAAAATGACACATTATCAGAAAGTATCAAACATAAAATATTATTTTTAATATTCAGAAAGGTTAGTGAAAAAAATTATGTAACAATATGCCAAGGGCAGCATAAGGGGAAAGTTGGAGAGTGTTAGAAGAAGTCACATTGTTTTAAAATACCTCCTCTACATTTTATCATCATATTTTAAAATAATGAACAGAAGGAACCTCAGGGAAAGAAGAATAGCTGTTAATTTTTTAAAGGTGCTATTTGAGAAAATGTGCAGTTTGTATAGAGTCTTATCTCACACTAAAATGACAGGGCAAGAAACCTAGAGGGAAAAGAATGGAACGAGTTAATGTGTGTCTACAGGCAACATGAGATACGGTTTGCCTTAAGGAATTTCTCAAAACAAAAATTATAAAAGCCTATTCATGGCACCCAAGTGGCTAAACAATGATTTCATGAAAGTCTATAGAAGTGTTTAAATATTAGAATATTTACAATTAAATTTAAAGAACCTAAAAAATGTATGTAAGATATTTCATGCACCTTAATAACTGTGGAAACCCTGGTGGCATAGTGTTTAAGATCTACGGCTGCTAACCAAAAGGTTGGCAGTTTGAATCCACCGGGTGCTTCTTGGAAACCCTGTGGGGCAGTTCTGCTCTGTCCTGTAGGGTCGCCATGAGTCGGAATTGACTTGACGGCAATGGGGTTTAATACCTTTGCCGTTTCAGGGACCAAGGAGTTGGATCCGTAAATATTAAACAGCAATTACTTTTTTATGAACAAGCTACAAAATATATGACCCCTCTAGTAACAAAATGTGAATGAGTATTTCAAATCTCCAGTCTGTAAAGACATATGTGGATTATCTTATTTCTCTGAAATGAATCTTTGGAAATACTCATAAAATACTTGAGCAAACGAATAAGAGATTTCTGTTTTCCAAACTAGACCCAATTTTTGGAAATATTGATGTAGCATTGGAAACAAAACAAAATAGACTAAATACTCAAACTTCAGGTCTAACTGTATGATCTTTAGTCCTGATTTATCACCCTTTAAAAGGTTTGTAACCCTTTAACATAATCCCTCTGGTACCCAGTTTCTCCATCTATTAAATGAGAGTATCTGAAACAATTTCCTCACAGGAGTCTACTAGTTTTCTGCTGTCAGAAGTGTACTTGAATAAGCCTTGTGATCTTTAGGAGACTAATCACCAAGGAGCTTTCTCGTCATGCATTACTGCTGCATATATATCCTAGCTGCAAAGCCATGAAAGCTTGGGAGCAAAAGGAAATTATAGAATTATAAAATTACAGGTTTAGAGAAGCAAAATGAGAGAATGTGGGACTCAGAGGTAAAAAGCGAAGCATATTCCATATAGTCCAAGTCAGTGCCAGTTCCTCTGAAAATGTGTGCCCACTGTCCCCGAACAATATAAATCACCTCTTCCTCTGGTATCCCTTGACACTTAGTATATTGCACTCTACTCAGTCATACGCATGAAAGCTTCTTCCCTTAGACTGTGTACTCCTCTCAATAAAGAATCATGAGCCTGTATTTTCTCAGCATCTAGCAAAGTGTGTGACACCCTGTAAGCTGGCAATAATGTTTTTCAATCCTATTGAGAGGTTAAATTCTTTATAAAGCAGACTCCTCCATTAAAAAAAAGAAAACTAGGAAAAATATAACACTCAAAATTTTGAGTATTTAATGAGTCCCTTGTTAAAATGTAGTGAAGCAAAAAACTGAGTGTTTTAAAAATATCATTGTGGTAAATTATGCTTTTACTTTATACAGTAATAATCTAATTCATTAAAGATACAATGTCTCTAATAACCATCATATTTCATTTACCTTACCCAACCCAAACCAACCCAGTGCCATTGAGTCGATTCCGACTCATAGTGACCCTATAGGATGGAGTAGAACTGCCCCATAGAGTTTCCAAGGAGTGCCAGGCAGATTCGAAGCGCTGACCCTTTGGTTAGCAGCTGTAGCACTTAACCACTACGCCATAGCTAATTATGTATTGTGCAACAAAAATGGGCTCATTTTCTAAGAAAATGATTTCACAGTACTTCTATTGTAATTAAAGGCTATGTTGACACCAGCAAAGTGAAATAGATTATTGAGAAACTTTTTAGGATAACATAATAAAACCCTTGCAAGCCAACTTCATAAATTTAAAACCGCATGCCTAAATTTAACAGTATATAAAGACTTTATTTTTGTTGACTACAAAATAAAGATATCATTAATGGGGTGAGGCTTTTTTTTTTTTATGCCCATGTTTCCTACTGTGCAAGTTTTAGGTACATAAACACAGGGATCCGTTTATATAATAACAAGAACAATTTATCTGTAATTTTTATTAGAGATCTCGGAAGATAGGCCTGGCAATCTGCTTCTGAAAGGTCATAGCCTTGAAAACCCAATGGAGCAGTTTTACTCTGATGCATATGAGCTTCACCTGAGTCAGAATCAATTTGACGACAACTAACAATGATAACAATGATAAAGCAACAATTAAATGATTGTCAAAAAAATATTATCTTCATCTTGATAGTATTAATATTCTCACAAAATGAGCCTTTGAAAAGGAAGTACTGCAAAGGCAAGGAGGTTTTTGTTGGTTTATTTGTTTTTATTTTTATAGATCAAGAGTCTTTCTCACTTTGCTGGTCTAAGTTAGAAATTCCAAACAGAAAATTAAGTTCTATGTTTAATGGTCTGCATGTCTCATTTGGTAATTTTATTAATTTATAATGAATGTGTCAAATAAGTATAGCTATTATGTTTTGCAGGCCTCCTCTGAATAATACTTTGCTTAATTGAGTTTAGGTAAAGTTAGAAATCTTTTTTTTCCCTTTCTTTTTTAATATGTTACTCTATGGGAAAGTACATCACTAAAATATAGAATAAAATGTGTATAGGTCATTAGTAGACAAACTGGAAAGTCTACATTTGTGAAGGATTTAAAAATAAACTGTACAACTGAACCAATACATAATTTTTAATTTTCTACAGGAGAAAGCTCTGATGCCTTGATCCAAAACAGAAAAGACCCTAAGACCAAAGTGTTTTTCTTTAAAGAAAGTCACCCTATAGCCTTGACTAAATGATCTTAGAAGCTGAAGGAGAATGGCAAAACCAAGAAGATAAGTGAGGCAAGCCCAAAAATTCATTTAAAGGTCAGAAGAAGAAGATAAAGTCAGTTACATTATCCTTTGAAAAGTGACTTCTGCTCATGCATAAATACCATCATCTGAAAGTCATTATCAGAAACATCGAAGGGGAAAAGGCTTTCCTTTGGCCCTTTCAAGGTACTGAACGAAATGTTTCTCTAGCATGAAATGAATTAGAATGTTAAAACTAGAGAGCGTGCAACCTGGGAGTCTTTATGTTTCAGTGTTGTTCCCAGGTAACACTCATAAATTATTATTTTGTCTATCTGACAAATACATGCATTCATTACTGGTAGCCACAGGTGCGCTTGCTTTGGTTTTGGATGGGAAAAAATATCATAAACATCTCCCAGCACCCCTGTGCCACTTCAGTTAGGCTTGGAACATTCAGTATCTATGAAGGGCTGCTTCCTGCCTTCCTGCCTCTGTAGGATTCTCTGTTAAAGACTGAATTGTATCCCCCCAAATATGTGTTGAAATCCTAACTCCTGTACCAGTAAATATGACCCTGTTTGAAATAGTTGTTTCCTTTTGTTATGTTCATTAAGCCATACCAGAATGGGATAAGTCCTAAGCCTAATCACTTCTGAGTTATAAAAAGAGCTGAATAGATACAGAGACACACACAGAGGGAAGACAGACCCCAAGGAACACCAAGAGATGCCAAGCATTGTTGGCAGGTATCAGAGACTAGGAGAGAAGTTCACAGAAGGAAGAGACATGGCAAAGACCCTGAGAACGTAAATTTTTCTGTTCTTTACAGCCCCTCACTTGTGTTATGGCAACATTAGGTAACTAAGACATACTGTATTTTTTTTTTTATAACTTTTATTAAGCTTCAAGTGAACGTTTACAAATCCAATCAGTCTGTCACATATAAGTTTACATACATCTCACTCCCTACTCCCACTTACTCTCCCCCTCTTGAATCAGCCCTTTCAGTCTCTCCTTTCTTGACAATTTTGCCGGCTTCCCTCTCTCTCTATCCTCCCATCCCCCCTCCAGACAAGAGTTGCCAACACAATCTCAAGTGTCCACCTGATATAATTAGCTCACTCTTCATCAGCGTCTCTCTCCCACCCGCTGACCAGTCCGTTTCATTTCTGATGAGTTGCCTTCGGGGATGGTTCCTGTCCTGTGTCAACTGAAGGTCTGGGGAGCATGGCCGCCGGGATTCCTCCAGTCTCAGTCAGACCATTAAGTTTGGTCTTTTTATGAGTATTTGGGGTCTGTATCCCACTGATCTCCTGCTCCCTCAGGGGTCCTCTGTTGTGCTCCCTGTCAGGGCAGTCATCGATTGTGGCTGGACACCAACTAGTTCTTCTGGTCTCAGGATGATGTAGGTCTCTGGTTCATGTGGCCCTTTCTGTCTCTTGGGCTCTTAGTTGTCGTGTGGTCTTGGTGTTCTTCCTTTTCCTTTGCTCCAGGTGGGTTGAGACCAATTGCTGCATCTTAGATGGCCGCTTGTTAGCATTTAAGACCCCAGACGCCACATTTCAAAGTGGGATGCAGAATGATTTCATAATAGAATTATTTTGCCAATTGACTTAGAAGTCCCGGCAAACCATGTTCCCCAGACCCCCGCGCTTGCTCCGCTGACCTTTGAAGCATTCATTTTATCCCGGAAACTGCTTTTGGTCCAGTCCAATTGAGCTGACCTTCCATGTATTGAGTGTTGTCTTTCCCTTCACCTAAAGCAGTTCTTATCTACTGATTAATCAATAAAAAACCCTCTCCCACCCTCCCTCCCTCCCCCCCTCGTAACCACAAAAGTATGTGTTCTTCTCAGGTTTACTATTTCTCAAGATCTTATAATAGTGGTCTTATACAATATTTGTTCTTTTGCCTCTGACTCATTTCGCTCAGCATAATGCCTTCCAGGTTCCTCCATGTTATGAAATGTTTCACCGATTCGTCACTGTTCTTTATCGATGCGTAGTATTCCATTGTGTGAATATGCCACAATTTATTTACCCATTCATCCGTTGAAGGACACCTTGGTTGCTTCCAACTTTTTGCTATTGTAAACAGAGCTGCAATAAACATGGGTGTGCATATATCTGTTTGTATGAAGGCTCTTGTATCTCTAGGGTATATTCCCAGGAGTGGGATTTCTGGGTTGTATGGTAGTTCTATTTCTAACTGTTTAAGATAATGCCAGATAGATTTCCAAAGTGGTTGTACCATTTTACATTCCCACCAGCAGTGTATGAGAGTTCCAATCTCTCCACAGCCTCTCCAACATTTATTATTTTGTGTTTTTTGGATTAATGCCAGCCTTGCTGGTGTGAGATGGAATCTCATCGTAGTTTTAATTTGCATTTCTCTAATGGCTAATGATCGAGAGCATTTTCTCATGTATCTGTTGGCTGCCTGAATATCTTCTTTAGTGAAATGTGTGTTCATATCCTTTGCCCACTTCTTGATTGGGTTGTTTGTCTTTTTGTGGTTGAGTTTTGACAGAATCATGTAGATTTTAGAGATCAGGCGCTGGTCGGAGATGTCATAGCTGAAAATTCTTTCCCAATCTGTAGGTGGTCTTTTTACTCTTTTGGAGAAGTCTTTAGATGAGCATAGGTGTTTGATTTTTAGGAGCTCCCAGTTATCTGGTTTCTCTTCATCATTTTTGGTAATGTTTTGTATTCTGTTTATGCCTTGTATTAGGGCTCCTAGGGTTGTCCCAATTTTTTCTTCCATGATCTTTATCGTTTTAGTCTTTATGTTTAGGTCTTTGATCCACTTGGAGTTAGTTTTTGTGCATGGTGTGAGGTGTGGGTCCTGTTTCATTTTTTTGCAAATGGATATCCAGTTATGCCAGCACCATTTGTTAAAAAGGCTATCTTTTCCCCAGTTAATTGACACTGGTCCTTTGTCAAATATCAGCTGCTCATACGTGGATGGATCTATGTCTGGGTTCTCAATTCTGTTCCATTGGTCTATGTGTCTGTTGTTGTACCAATACCAGGCTGTTTTGACTACTGTGGCTGTATAATAGGTTCTGAAGTCAGGTAAGGTGAGGCCTCCCACTTTCTTCTTCTTTTTCAGTAGTGCTTTGCTTATCCGGGGCTTCTTTCCCTTCCATATGAAATTGGTGATTTGTTTCTCTATCCCCTTAAAATATGACATTGGAATTTGGACCGGAAGTGCGTTAAATGTATAGATGGCTTTTGGTAGAATAGACATTTTTACTATGTTAAGTCTTCCTATCCATGAGCAGGGTATGTTTTTCCACTTAAGTATGTCCTTTTGAATTTCTTGTAGTAGAGCTTTGTAGTTTTCTTTGTATAGGTCTTTTACATCCTTGGTAAGATTTATTCCTAAGTATCTTATCTTCTTGGGGGCTACTGTGAATGGTATTGATTTGGTTATTTCCTCTTCGGTGTTCTTTTTGTTGATGTAGAGGAATCCAAGTGATTTTTGTATGTTTATTTTATAACCTGAGACTCTGCCAAACTCTTCTATTAGTTTCAGTAGTTTTCTGGAGGATTCCTTAGGGTTTTCTGTGTATATAATCATGTCATCTGCAAATAGTGATAACTTTACTTCTTCCTTGCCAATCCGGATACCTTTTATTTCTTTCTCTAGCCTAATTGCCCTGGCTAAGACTTCCAACACGATGTTGAATAAGAGCAGTGATAAAGGGCATCCTTGTCTGGTTCCCGTTCTCAAGGGAAATGCTTTCAGGTTCTCTCCATTTAGAGTGATATTGGCTGTTGGCTTTGCATAGATGCCCTTTATTATGTTGAGGAATTTTCCTTCAATTCCTATTTTGGTAAGAGTTTTTATCATGAATGGGTGTTGGACTTTGTCAAATGCCTTTTCTGCATCAATTGATAAGATCATGTGGTTTTTGTCTTTTGTTTTATTTATGTGATGGATTACATTAATGGTTTTTCTGATATTAAACCAGCCTTGCATACCTGGTATAAATCCCACTTGATCAGGGTGAATTATTTTTTTGATGTGTTGTTGGATTCTATTGGCTAGAATTTTGTTGAGGATTTTTGCATCAATGTTCATCAGGGATATAGGTCTATAATTTTCTTTTTTTGTAGACATACTGTATTTTTATGTAAATAATGCATAGTTTTACATTTGTTTTCCTACCATGGCCTTCCCTATCCAAGTATTTCATAAACACGCTATGCTAATTTGTTTTACAACATGTAAAAAAAAAAAATGACATAGCGGTGCCTTTGGAAATATCTCATGGGAGGGACGACAAAGTTGGCAAACAAACATATAAGGTGCCCACCACGCTTGGAACCACATCATGAAAGAACTTTTTCATGGACCCACACAAGCCACTTTAGTCAGGGTTGACAGTGGGAGAGGAAAGTGTTTTATATAATACAAAAAAATTATAGCTTCCTTTATATTGCTGAAAAAATGATTTACAGATATATAATTGTTTTTTTTCCCTATTCTTTAGGTGTCTGTTATTCATACTGTATGAAATTCTAAAATATATTTTCTGGCAGAGAATTTTGTTCATTATCAGAGTCTGGGTGGCTCAGTGGTTAAGCATTTGGCTGCTAACCAAAAGGTTGGCAGCTCAAATCCATCATCCACTCCTTGGAAACCCTATGGGACAGTTCTACTGTGTCATACAAGTTCGCTATGAGTCGTAATCAACTTGATGGCAACAGATTGGATTTTTGGTATTATTATTAAATCCATCAAAGTGGGGTCTTTTAGACTAACCAATTTTTTTAAAAAAATAATTTTTTTGTTAGTTTAATTAGCAGGTGTTGTATGATATACATATAATTTTGTAAAAAATAAGATAAAAGAGAGCAGCTGCAAATGCTACTTATGTATAACCAAACACCTCACGGAATTTGGCCTCTTTGGAGGTTTAGGGTTATGGTTTCACGGGACATTTCAGGTAATTTACCTAACATCATTTTTACCGCTTCTGTTCTTCCTCCTAGTTCATTGCATAGTGCCTGGGGTCTTAAAAGCTTGTAAGCAGTCATTCGAGGTACAACAATTATCTCTACTCACCTGGAGCAGCAGAGGAAGAAGGAGAGTCAGCAATAGGAGAAGGAAATGGAATGTGCACTAAATTGCTTCCATGAACAATTTCCTCCATTGCCATGAGACCAGGAGAACTAGATGGTGCCCAGCCACTACCACTGAATATGCTCAACAGAGTCTATAGAAGAATCCTTGATCAATAGTGGAGAAAATGCAAAATAGAGTTCCAATTCTCATGGAATTCAGAATTTCAGGAATCATTGAGGCTGATGAACCCCCAAAACTGTTGCACTGAGATATTCTTTAAACCTTAAGCCAAAAATATCCCTTGAAGTTTTCTTTAAAGCAAATAATAAATTTAGTTATTTATTAAAAAATATTTGCCTTGAATATCGTGCTCTTTTGATCAACTATCTGGGATCAAATTGACAACAGCAACTCAAAAGTTCAGATAGGAAGCTTAGGGGGCAGTCAGTTCATGATAAAAAGGGAAGAACAATTTGGAAAAGAAGGAAGAGAGTAGCTACACAACTTGAAGAATGTAACCAACACCACTGAACTGTACATGTAGAAATTGTTGAATTGGTTTGTGTTTTACTGTGTATGTTTTCAACAACAATTAAGAAAAATATTTTTTGTTAAAAATGCCTTTACTTTGTTTTTTATGAAAATATGAATTTAAGTTTCTTTAGTTATATTTTATACCCACGTTGACACATATACATATACACACATACATAATCTACGTCTACATAATTATATACCTATTTACATATCTGTATAAAATGCATGCATATACAACATACATATATATTTAATTCTATTTTGTAAGCATCACGTGGCTTTTATACACCTGCTAGTTAGCCTATCATTTTCTAATAGGAATGAGGTTTTCAACTTTAAAACTTAGTAGAACTTGGAAAATAGGCATTTTCCTAAATAATTATACAGTCTAGAAACTACAAGACAGATATGTAGATAAACGCAGATATAACCAAGATAGTCAATGTGCAAAGGTAAAATGCCATTCAGAGTTAATTATAAGCATCACAGTCCTATGTGAAAATAATAGGACAGTATTTTATGAGATTAATTTTATTGAATACATCTTTTTTTTCTTAGTCTTTTTCATTTTGTATTCGAACTTCTAAATTAAATCAATGTGATAATATAATACATATTCTTTTAAATGAAAAAATTTAATGTCAACATCACATATAAATTCATGGCTCTCTGCTTTGGATCACTGTTTCCCACTTTGTGTTCTACCTTTTGTACTACTAAATGTTCAATAAAAAGTTAAGTCCATGTTTTAATAGGTTAAAGAAGTACCAAATAACATGTAGTTCTTTTGTAGATTCATGCTGAACTTCAGTCAGTTACAGCTCCTGTAGTATTATCATACATATTAATTTTTTTTTTTTTTATTACGCTTCAAGTGAACATTTACCATTCCAATCAGTCTGTCACATGTAGGTTTACATACATCTTACTCCCTTCTCCCACTTGCTCTCCCCCTATTGAGTCAGCCCTTACAGTCTCTCGTTTTGTGCCAATTTTACCATCTTCCCTCTCTCTCTATCTTCCCATCCCCCCTCCAGTCAAGAGTTGCCAACACACTCTCCTGTGTCCACCTGATTTAATTAGCTCATTCTTCATCAGTATCTCTCTCCCCCCCACTGACCAGTCCTTTTCATGCCTGATGATTTGTCTTCGGGGTTGGTTCCTGTTCTGTGCCATCAGAAGTTCTGGGGAGCATTGTCTCTGGGATTCCTCTAGTCGCAATCATACCATTAGGTGTGGTCTTTTAATGAGAATTTGGGGTCTGTATCCCATTGGTCTCCTGCTCCCTCAGGAGTTGTCTGTTGTGTTCCCTGACAGGGCAGACATCGATTGTGGCCGGGCACCAACTAGTTCTTCTGGTCTCAGGATAATGTAGGTCTCTGGTTCAAGTGGCCCTTTCTGTCTCTTGGGTTCTTAGTTGTCGTGTGACCTTGGTGTTTTTCCTTTGCCTTTGCTCCCGGTGGGTTGAGACCAATTAATGTATTTTAGATGGCCGCTTGTTGGCATTTAGGACCCCAGGCGCCACAATTCAAAGTGGGATGCAGAGTGTTTTCATAATAGAATTGTTTTGCCCATTGACTTAGAAGTCCCCTCAAACCAAGTTCCCCAGACCCCAGCCCCTGCTTCGCTGACCTTTGAAGCTTTCATTTTATCTCGGAAACCTCTTTACTTTTAATCCAGTCCAATTAGGCTGACCTTCCTTGTATTGAGTGTTGTCTTTCCCTTCACCCAAAGCAGTTCCCATCTACAGATTGATCAATAAAAAAACCTCTCCCTCCCTCCCTCCCTCCCCCCTTTGTAACCACATAAGTATGTGTTCTTCTCCGTTTTTTCTATTTCTCAAGATCTTATAATAGTGGTCTTATACAATATTTGTCCTTTTGCAACTGACTCATTTCGCTCAGCATAATGCCTTCCAGATTCCTCCATGTTATGAAATGTTCCAGAGATTCGTCACTGTTCTTTATCGATGCGTAGTATTCCATTGTGTGAATATACCACAATTTATTTACCCATTCGTCCGTTGATGGACATCTTGGTTGCTTCCAGCTTTTTGCTATTGTAAACAGAGCTGCAATAAACATGGGTGTGCATATATCTGTTTGTGTGAAGGCTCTTGTATCTTTAGGGTATATTCCGAGGAGTGGGATTTCTGGGTTGTATGGTAGTTCTATTTCTAACTGTTTAAGATAACACCAGATGGATTTCCAAAGTGGTTGTACCATTTTACAATCCCACCAGCAGTGTATGAGACTTCCAATCTCTCCGCAGCCTCTCCAACATTTATTATTTTGTGTATTTTGAATTAATGCCAGTCTAGTTGGTGTGAGATGGAATCTCATCGAAGTTTTAATTTGCATTTCTCTAATGGCTAATGATCGAGAGCATTTTCTCATGTATCTGTTGGCTGCCTGAATATCTTCTTTAGTGAAATGTGTGTTCATATCCTTTGCCCACTTCTTGATTGGGTTGTTTGTCTTTTTGTGGTTGAGTTTTGACAGAGTCATGTAGATTTTAGAGATCAGGTGCTGGTCTGAGATGTCATAGCTGAATATTCTTTCCCAGTCTGTAGGTGGTCTTTTTACTCTTTTGGTGAAGTCTTTAGATGAGCATAGGTGTTTGATTTTTAGGAGCTCCCAGTTATCGGGTTTCTCTTCATCATTTTTGGTAATGTTTTGTATTCTGTTTATGCCCTGTATTAGGGCTCCTAGGGTAGATCCTATTTTTTCTTCCATGATTTTTATCGTTTTAGTCTTTATGTTTAGGTCTTTGATCCACTTGGAGTTAGTTTTTGTGCATGGTGTGAGGTATGGGTCCTGTTTCATTCTTTTGCAAATGGATATCCAGTTATGCCAGCACCATTTGTTAAAAAGACTGTCTTTTCCCCAATTGACTGACACTGGTCAAATATCAGCTGCTCATACATGGATGGATCTATGTCTGGATTCTCAATTCTGTTCCATTGGTCTATGTGCCTGTTGTTGTACCAGTACCAGGCTGTTTTGACTACTGTAGCTATATAATAGGTTCTGAAATCAGGTAGGGTGAGGCCTCCCACTTTCTTCTTCTTTTTCAGTAATGTTTTGCTTATCCGGGGGTTCTTTCCTTTCCATATGAAATTAGTGATTTGTTTCTCTATTCCCTTAAAGTATGACATTGGTATTTGGATTGGAAGTGCATTATATGTATAAATGGCTTTTGGTAGAATAGACATTTTTACTCTGTTAAGTCTTCCTATCCATGAGCAGGGTATGTTTTTCCACTTAAGTGTGTCCTTTTGAATTTCTTGTAGCAGAGTTTTATAGTTTTCTTTGTATAGGTCTTTTACATGCTTGGTAAGATTTATTCCTAAGTATTTTATCTTCTCGGGGGCTACTGTGAATGGTATTGATTTGGTTATTTCCTCTTCGGTGTTCTTTTTGTTGATGTAGAGGAATCCAAGTGATTTTTGTATGTTTATTTTATATCCTGAGACTCTTCCAAACTCTTCTATTAGTTTCAGTAGTTTTCTGGAGGATTTCTTAGGGTTTTCCATGTATACGATCATGTCATCTGCAAATAGTGATAGCTTTACTTCCTCCTTACCAATCTGGATACCCTTTATTTCTTTGTCTAGCCTAATTGCCCTGGCTAGGACTTCAAGTACGATGTTGAATAAGAGCGGTGATAAAGGGCATCCTTGTCTGGTTCCCGTTCTCAAGGGAAATGCTTTCAGGTTCTCTCCATTTAGAGTGATATTGGCTGTTGGCTTTGCATAGATGCCCTTTATTATGTTGAGGAATTTTCCTTCAATTCCTATTTTGGTTAGAGTTTTTATCATAAATGGGTGTTGAACTTTGTCAAATGCCTTTTCTGCATCTATTGATAAGATCATGTGGTTTTTATCTTTTGTTTTATTTATGTGATGGATTACATTAATGGTTTTTCTGATATTAAACCAGCCTTGCATACCTGGTATAAATCCCACTTGATCAGGGTGTATTATTTTTTTGATGTGTTGTTGGATTCTATTGGCTAGAATTTTGTTGAGGATTTTTGCATCTATGTTCATGAGGGATATAGGTCTAAAATTTTCTTTTTTTGTAATGTCTTTACCTGGTTTTGGTATCAGGGAGATGGTAGCTTCATAGAATGAGTTGGGTAGTATTCCGTCTTTTTCTATACTTTGAAATACCTTCAATAGTAATGGTGTTAAGTCTTCTCTGAAGGTTTGGTAGAACTCTGCAGTGAAGCCATCTGGGCCAGGACTTTTTTTTGTTGGGAGTTTTTTGATTACCGTTTCAATCTCTTTTTTTGTTATGGGTCTATTTAGTTGTTCTACTTCTGAATGTGTTAGTTTAGGTAAGTAGTATTGTTCCAAGAATTTATCCATTTCTTCTAGGTTTTCAAATTTGTTAGAGTACAATTTTATGTAGTAATCTGATATGATTCTTTTGATTTCATTTGGTTCTGTAGTGATGTGGTCCTCGTTTCTTATTCGAGTTATTTGTTTCCTTTCCTGTTTTTCTTTAGTCAGTCTAGCCAGTGGTTTATCAATTTTGTTAATTTTTTCAAAGAACCAGCTTTTGGCTTTGTTAATTCTTTCAATTGTTTTTCTGTTCTCTAATTCATTTAGTTCAGCTCTAATTTTTATTATTTGTTTTCTTCTGGTGCCTGATGGATTCTTTTGTTGCTCACTTTCTATTTGTTCAAGTTGTAGGGACAGTTCTCTGCTTTTAGCACTTTCTTCTTTTTGTATGTGTGCATTTATCGATATAAATTGGCCTCTGAGCACTGCTTTTGCTGTGTCCCAGAGGTTTTGATAGGAAGTATTTTCATTCTCGTTGCTTTCTAAGAATTTCCTTATTCCCTCCTTGATGTCTTCTATAACCCAGTCTCTTTTCAGGAGGGTATTGTTCATTTTCCAAGTATTTGATTTCTTTTCCCTAGTTTTTCTGTTATTGATTTCTAGCTTCATTGCCTTGTGGTCTGAGAAGATGCTTTGTAATATTTCGATGTTTTGGATTCTACCAAGATTTGTTTTGTGACCTAATATGTGGTCTATTCTAGAGAATGTTCCATGTGCACTAGAAAAAAAAGTATATTTTGCAGCAGTTGGGTGGAGAGTTCTGTATAAGTCAATGAGGTCAAGTTGGTTGATTGTTGTAAGTAGGTCTTCCATGTCTCTATTGAGCTTCTTACTGGATGTCCTGTCCTTCTCCGAAAGTGGTGTGTTGAAGTCTCCTACTATATATGTGGAGGTGTCTATCTCACTTTTCAATTCTGTTAAAATTTGATTTATGTATCTTGCAGCCCTGTCATTAGGTGTGTAAATATTTAATATGGTTATGTCTTCCTGATCAATTGTCCCTTTTATCATTATATAGTGTCCTTCTTTATCCTTTGTGGTGGATTTAAGTCTAAAGTCTATTTTGTCAGAAATTAATATTGCTACTCCTCTTCTTTTTTGCTTATTGTTTGCTTGATATATTTTTTTCCATCCTTTGAGTTTTAGTTTGTTTGTGTCTCTAAGTCTAAGGTGTGTCTCTTGTAGGCAGCATATAGATGGATCGTGTTTTTTTATCCAGTCCGTGACTCTCTGTCTCTTTATTGGTGCATTTAGTCCATTTACATTCAGCGTAATTATAGATAAGTAAGTTTTTAGTGCTGTCATTTTGATGCCTCTTCATGTGTGTTGTTGGCCATTTCATTTTTCCACATGCTTTTTTGTGCTGAGACGTTTTTCTTGGTAGCTTGTGAGATCCTCATTTTCATAATGTTTAACTTTGTGTTTATTGAGTCGTTACGTTTTTCTTGGCTTTTTTCTTGAGTTATGGGATTGATATTCCTTTTTGTGGTTACCTTTTTATTTACCCCTATTTTTCTAAGTAAAAACCTAACTTGTATCCTTCTATTTCGCCTTGTATCACTCTCCATCTGGCAGTTCAATGCCTCCTATATTTCGTCCCTCTTTTTGATTATTTTGATCGTTTATCTATTGATTTCCATGATTTCCTATTGTGTGTATTATTTTGTTTATTTATTTATTTATTAGAATAGTCTTAATTTGTTTGTTTTTGTGCTTTCCCTATTTGAGTTGCGTTGATATCAGGACGTTCTGTTTTGTGACCTTGTGTTGTGCTGGTACCTGATATTATTGGTCATCCGGCCAAACAATCTCCTTTAGCATTTCTTGCAGTCTTGGTTTAGTTTTTGCAAATTCTCTAAACTTGTGTTTATCTGTAAATATCTTAATTTCTCCTTCATATTTCAGAGAGAGTTTTGCTGGATATATGATCCTTGGTTGGCAGTTTTTCTCATTCAGTGCTCTGTATACGTCGTCCCATTCCCTTCTTGCCTGCATGGTTTCTGCTGAGTAGTCTGAACTTACTCTTATTGATTCTCCCTTGAAGGAAACCTTTCTTTTCTCCCTGGCTGCTTTTAAAATTTTCTGTTTGTCTTTGGTTTTGGCAAGTTTGATGATAATATGTCTTGGTGTTTTTCTTTTTGGATCAATCTTAAATGGGGTTCGATCAGCATCTTGGATAGATATCCTTTCGTCTTTCATGATGTCAGGGAAGTTTTGTGTCAGGAGGTCTTCAACTATTTTCTCTGTGTTTTCTGTCCCCCCTCCCTGTTCTGGGACTCCAATCACTCGCAAGTTATCCTTCTTGATAGAGTCCCACATGATTCTTAGGGTTTCTTCATTTTTTTTAATTCTTTTATCTGATTTTTTTTCAGCTATGTTAGTGTTGTTTCCCTGGTCCTCCAGAAGTCCCAGTCTACATTCTAATTGCTCGAGTCTGCTCCTCTGACTTTCTATTGCGTTGTCAAATTCTGTAATTTTATTGTTAATCTTTTGGATTTCTACATGCTGTCTCTCTATGGATTCTTGCAACTTGTTAATTTTTCCAGTATGTTCTTGAATAATCTTTTTGAGTTCTTCAACAGTTTTATCAGTGTGTTCCTTGGCTTTTTCTGCATTTATCCTAATTTCATTTGTGATATCTTTAAGCATTCTGTAAATTAGTTTTTTATATTCTGTATCTGATAATTCCAGGATTGTATCTTCATTTGGGAAAGATTTTGATTCTTTTGTTTGGGGGGTTGGAGAAGCTGTCATGGCCTGTTTCTTTATGTGGTTTGATATGGACTGGTGTCTCTGAGCCATCACTGGGAAACTAGATTTTCCAAGTAGTCGGCTAAAAAAAAATGCAGTCAGATCCCTATCTGAATTCTCCCTCTGGCTCCGGGTATTCGGATGTTAATGGGGTCACCTGGGGAGGGTGGGGGAGGGATCTGAGAGCTAGGAGTGTAGCACCACAGAATATAGAGCTGAACACCACGTTCACGCTCTGCCTCCATTCGCCAAAATCCGGGCTGGACGGGTCCCTGGCTAGGACACTGCTTTCCTTGCTCGGAAACCAGTCACTTCCTCCTGGGGGCTTCCTCCGGTGCACGGCACCGCTCGTGGGCACTGGGTGGGCGTTTCCCGCACGAACTGGTGGGCCCGCCCCCAGGGTCTATTCAGGCGATTATAATTGGGTCCCGCGGTCACGCCCCGCCCGTGCGCGTGCCCAAATCCCAGCGGGATGACTTCCGGGTTGAGACGCTGCTTTCCCCGTTCCAGAACCAGTCACTTCCTCCTGGGGACTTCTCCTTCCGGTGCGCCACACCTCTTGCATGAACTGGGTTGGCGTCACCTGCACGGCCAGGTGGCCCCGCCCCCGGATCAATTCAGGGTAATAAAAATGGACCCCGCGCTCACGCCCCGCCCGCGCGCGCACCCAGATCCCAGCGGAATGGCTCCCCGTCTGGGATGCTGCTTTCCGTGCTTTGAGACCAGACACTTCCGGGGATTTCTCCCTCTGGTGTGCCGCGCCACACGCGAGGACTGGGTGTGTGTCCTCCCGCACGAACGTGTGGGCCCCGCCCTGGGGTCACTTTAGGGAAATATAGTTGACCCCCCCCCCGCTCGCGCCCCGTCGGCTTCTCGCCTAACTCCCGGCGGGACGGCACCCCAGCTGGGACGCTGTTCTCCCCCCTCCCAGATCAGTCACTGCCTCCCGGGTGCTTCTCCATCCGGCTGCGCCTCTACGCCGCCCGCACCAACCTGCTAGACTTCCTCCCGGGATGGGTTCGGGGGGAAGGGGTGGGCCCCCTTTCTGTGCTGTCTGCCCCCCTGGGCTCTGCCCCAGATCGGGCTCCGAAGGTCACCTGCCTGGTGCGCTGGCTCCTGGTTCTGAAAACAGTCGCTGTCTGCCTGTATTTGTTCGTTTTCCGTCTCTAAGTCTGTGCTTGTTGTTCAGAGTTCGTAGATTGTTATGTATGTGATCGATTCCCTTGTTTTTCCGAGTCTTTGTTGCAAGAGGGATCCGCGGTAGCGTCCACCTAGTCCGCCATCTTGGCCCCGGGCTACATATTAGATTTTTATAAAATGCCACATTTTTAAAAAGATAATTTCATACTTCAACATGCAAATTGTGAAGAGTATCTCAATACATTAAAAATTATTTATTAAAATTATTCACGATATTCAACATAAAGATTGAATGAGGGAAAGTTAAATTTTTTAAAATTCAAACCCTCTTGAAATCATTGAGCAGAAGACCGAAATTGCTCAAAAGTGGGAAAATTAAATTTTTTCTTCTTTCTGACATAAAAAAATGTAGGCATTAATTTCATGTATCTCAAGCACCAAACCAGGGTGTAGAAATTTTAATTCCAAGACTATTTTTTGTGAAAAGCAATCATCGATTAAAAGAGTGTTACAGAAGAGGAAGGTCTAAATATGTCTAGGGATAAGTTCCCTTTTAAGACAGTGTCGTTACGGAATAGTTAGGGTGATAGTTAAAAAATGTGAAGTTGCAATAAATGTGCTATGGGACCAAGTCCATGATTGTAATTCTTACATAATTTTGGATTCATATCACAGGCACGGCATATAGGTCTAGTCAGTTTTGTTTGTTTGTTTGTTTTTTGAAAAATCTTCCAGTGGTCACAAAGAAAACTAGAAAATCCAAACAAGTATTTGGTAAATGAGGGAAAGATTCCTGAAATTTGCATAAAAGTTTTGAGTATGAATGAACTATGGATTTAATCAAGAACACTAGAGGAGGAAGATGCACACAGAAAAAAATAATACATTTGTTTAAGAATATTGACTCAACTCCTCAATGATATTTCCATGACCACGCAGACGTTTTGAAGTTTTGGGATTGTCTTGTGGACAAAAATCAGCTTTATTTTGGGAAAGCAGAAAATCTGTAAGAGGAAAAAAAACTTAGGATGACGACAGAGTAATAAAAAAAAAAGGTCCTTAGGTGGCACAAATGATTTGCACGTGACTGCTAACCTAAATGTCGATGGTTCAAACCCACCCAGTGTTGCCATGGAAGAAAGTCCCGACAATCTGCTTTTATAAAGATTATAGCCACAGAAATTCTATACAGCAGATCTACTCTGTAACACTTATGGAGTCACAATGAGTCAGAATTGACTCAATGGCAACTAACAACAATGAAAAAGAAATTACTGTGCAACCCAGAAGGTAGAAAGAACTTCCACTGAAGGAGAACGAAAAATTTAGTAGAAAGGTTGGGGGTTAGTAGGTAAGAGTGTAATGTCACTGAATTCAAGAGCAGGGAGAGATTTGATGAAGAGGTCAATAACATCAAATGCTTGAAAGTCAAAAATATGAGCAGTACAAAATTCCATGTGTTCAATGAATGAAAAATAAAATAAATTAATGAGAAAACACAACACTTTTATTATTTGACTCTACTATTTTAGTAGAGGTAAATGGGAAGGTGTAATCCCGAATGCAAAAATTTAAGGGTAAACTAAGTATGAGCTGATGTTTGAAACTTCTTTCCTTTTACAAAATTATAAGAAGGGACAAGAAAGCAAGGCCTTGAAAATGTCTGGTTTTGGAATAGTCATTGATTTCCTTGAATAATGGCTTATGTTTTAACTATCAGAGGGACTTACAGATGTTTACGTCTAGGAGAAAAAAATTTGGGGGGAGAAAAGTTGATAGCACTCTCCCTGCCCCAAAAATATCTAAATAAAAAAAGAGAAGAAATAAGATAAATACAAAACACATGAAACGACAAGGCCAAATGTCAAAGTGAATCAAGTTAGCCCCTTAGTAAAACAGAGTAAAGAAGTGGAAAATAAGCAAACTTACTAGGAATTGAAAGAGAATGGCATAACTGTCCTTATTTTTCTTCATTGAGCCAAGAGTGTTTCAGAACATAGAGTTCCATAGTAAAATTGAGGGTGTGCGAAGAACTGTTGTTTTTAGGTGCCATCCTGTCAGTTCCAACTCATAGTGACCCTATGTACAACAGACTGAAACACTGCCTGGTTCTGCGCCATCCTCATAATCGTTGTTATGCTTATGCCCATTGTTGTACTCACTGTGTCAATCCATCTCATCAAGGGTCTTCCTCTTTTTCACTGATCCTCTACTTTACCAAGGATGATGTCCTTCTCCAGGGACTGGTCCTTCCTGATAACATGTCCAAAGTACGTGAGATGAAGTCTTGCCTTCCTTTCTACTGAGGAGCTTTCTGGCTGTACTTCTTCCAACACAGATTTGTTTGTTCTTTCACCACCACAGTACAACAAATTGACAGTCGTGGGGGGGTGAGAAGAACAGAAAAATGTAATATGCCTACTACTTATGGAAAAACATCATTATTCCCCTTACTATGTTATATATGGTCTTATATAGTTTATTAATAAATGTAAGAAAATTCCTATATTTTTGAAAGGCAATTTGGTAGAGTGCCAAAATAATATGAAAGCAAATGATCTAAAGAGAGGTAATAACATCTGCCCTGTTATTTTCCTAAAAGTTACTTCTAAACATTAGTGATAAATAAAGTCCCTTATATTATAGATGTTTAAGATTCAACAACCCACGTTATTTTCTAACTAGATGTTTCTGAGTCCTCCAAATTCTTGGAAATTCTCCTTAATTTAGTTAAAATATATCAGGCACCCTCACCCCAATTACTGGCTTCCTCGAGGATTTTACAGTCTCATGGTCAAAACTCACACACAATTTCATGTTAAATTTTCAATTACTTCATCAACTTACTAATATAAGTGATAATGAAATATATCAAAAGCAAAGCAAAGAGTGACTTAAGATTGAATATACCCACTCTTCATTTATCGACTTTTTATCCTACATTATACGTTTACAACAATAGTAAAAAGTCTATCTGGCTATTTTGTGCATTAATGATGTATGTCCGGCAATAATGAATGCTGAGGTGTGAGGCCAGAGTAATGCTGGCAGTGATGGTTAAAGTTATGTGTCAACTTGGCTGGATCATCATTCTCAGTGGTTTGGCAGTTATGTAATGATGTAGTCATCCTTCATTTTGTGATCTGATTTAATCATCCTCATTTTGTGGTCTGATGTGAGCAACCTATCAGTTGAAAGGGAATTTCCTTGGGGGTGTGGCTTGCACTGAATATAATTTTCACATAACACTGATTTTCACATAATGACCTGATCCTTGCAACTTAACCATGTGGATAAGTGAGGACTGGGTGTACTAGATATCATCTTCCTAAGTTCTTTGGCTACTCCTACTACCAGGAACAATTCATCCTTTCCCTACAACCCTCCTCAAGACAGCCACAAATGGTTGTGCAAACTGTGCTGTGCACAGGAACCCAGAGCAGAATGGGAAGGAAGTCTGAAATTCCGGCCTGATCTGTGACCCAGGGGTCCTCTTAATTGATGCAAGAGGCATCTTTCCTAGTTCCACAAAAGTACCACGTGGAGCAGTGTTAGCTCTGGTTCTTCTGGGTTGCACATCCTTTTAAACCCTCCTTTTACAAAGCTCTTTCTTCCTTTATACTTTCCTAAATACAAACTTTCCCTACTCCTGCCTCCCTATTGCATAGAAGCTGATTTACAATCCTTATTACTCCAATTTGTCTAGATATCTATCTAGGCCATACTCAGTGGCCTCAACTTTTTTCATAAGCACACAGTAAGGTTGTTTCTAAAACAAGAGTTCTTTCCCCAACATGACTTCTTCTACCTTTCTGCAATTTTTAAGGAAACTATTTTTTGCCTTTAACAACCTATTATTTTGTGTCCTTCTAAATAGGAGAGACTATCAATAATTATGCCTAAACTTAAAGAAGCTTTAGAAGCACATAAGAGCAGGAGAGGAGGTGCACTTTCTTAGTTACAGGAGCTGATGCTGGGCAGCCCTTTTTCAAGGTGCTTTTTTTTTTTTTTATTGACATAGTCATTAAGTGTTTTTGAAATACAGAGACTTAAATATTACCTGAAAATAAGTATGAGGCGATTAATTTAAAGTAAATAAAAAGCACAGACAGAATACAGGCAGAAGATATAATGAATTTTATTTCCCTAAGTAATATAGAACATTTTGCCAGTGAAAGAACATAAGATCTCTTTGAAGATGACAACTAGAAAGGAACAGACTGTTGACTGGCTCAAAGCAGCCATGGGAGTGACTGTAAAGATCACCTCAGCATGGCCTTCGGCCAAAGGAAAATTTCCTAACATATGTTAAAACATGCCTAAGCAAGATATCTGATTTTTCAGAGATATTTATGACCATCAGGAATATAATAACAGGCAAAGCAATTGTCCATTAATAATTTAATGAAACATCAGAGAATTGACTGAACATTTTTGCTAGGCCTATTTCTATGATGACTAATTATAGAATCCTTCTTCTAATAAAGATAAGCACATAGAGATCTAACCCCAGGTTGCATGATATTTATTATGAAATTATACTGTAGTTGAGAAGACTCTTCCAGATGCTTTTCTATTCCTTTGGGGGTATTATTAAATCACACTTCTGTGCCCAAACAGAGCCTTTACATTTGCTCTAGAAACCTACCCTCGCTATGCTTTATTAGTGGGCTTCAACAACAAAAAGATCCCACGATTTTGTATTAAATATTTCTATATGGATTATTTTACAGAGTAGACTTTTATTAGTGTATATATTTAAATAGAGTTAAGTCCTTTTGTAGAGTTAATAGTAACTATAATAAAAACCTGTTGTCATTAAGTTGATTATGAATCATACCAACACAAAAATCGAATTTGTAATTCAATTGTTATAAACTATATAAATAGTAATCTGATACTATTTTACATGGCTATGCTTTTTAAATCATGAGATAGAATAACGTGTTTACCTTACAGAAAGAAATGGAAGTATGTCTTTACATTAAATAAGGAGAGATGGAAATATAGTAAAATAGTTACCATAACTCTGAAGTAGCCAATGAGTTTCAAAACAGTTCTTGCAATACTTAGAATATTTTAGGATAGTATTCTGTACAATGGCCAACTGCAATTACTCAATCCATGTTATTTCCAACTTGGCAAATGTTTGGGTGAAAGTCTTAACTGCTTCCGGTTATTTTTATTTTTTCTCTATACTCTTGGGTCGAATAAAAGATTGAAATCTAATTAGAAACCAAACCCCTACATCCCAAATTTGTCTCACCTGTGCCCCAAGTTAATAATTAGAAATGATAGAAACTTGAACCCCTGAGAATCTTCTGATACACAAATTTGCATTTCTTCCAATATGAGAAATAATTTTTCATACTGAGATTATTAATGTTTTCCACAGAGCCTTTATTCAAAGTGTACACTGTGTCTCATAACATAAAAGAAAAAGAAAATAAAGCTTTGTATTGTAAAACAGATGCTTCAATAAATAGATGTGAAATTGAGACCATAGAATGTATCTATCATCTGCTTTCACAAGGTACATAGAGATACAACTTTCATATCTCACCTGAGGAAAAGTTAAATATTAAGTTAGCCATTTATATCACACAAGGGTGCAACTGAATATGCCCTAAATTTAAACTTCCCACAGTGCATTGATAGAAATCCACAGCTGCCGAGGCGATAATCTATAGCAATCAGCTGACCAACTGATCTTATAATGGTAAACTACCAGAATTCGATTTGGTTATCATAAAGCCTGTAATTTAAACAGAAGACTGCTGAGATTTTCATAAATTGCAGTTACAAAGTAAATGCCAGAAGACTCTCACTTTTATTATTTACACATTCAGTTTGGATTATTCTAACTTCTAAAATGCAACTGTTTTATCTGAATTTTTTCTACCTCCCTGCACTCAGGAATCAACCTGTAAATGGAATTTGGTAAAGAGGCTTCTCTGTTAAATAAAAAATCACCTATAATTAAGATTTTCTAAGGTCAGAATGGATTCCTAGGGAAACTTTCATAATTCTCTTGCTGGTAGTGTTTAAACATCTTGATTTTCATTATCTGGAAAGACTTATATGTGAAGTAGTTCCTAAAATCAAAGGGTTGGAGCACCTCTTTTACGCAGCCTCTTGCGTTTATATTTACTCTGCTTAAATGAAAAAAAAAAAAAAAAAAGAACAAGGAAACCTAAAACCCTGTAAAAAAAAAAAAAAAATTGGTAAAGACAGGACAGGTAATGCATGGTTGAAGAAATACAGGTATCGAATAAACATGCAGAAAAAGTTTATAGTAACTACTAATAAAAGAAGTACAAATTAAAATGTGGTATTATTATTGCCAGTGATTTATGAAACACTTTAAAATGTAAATTATTTAGTACTAATAAAGTTAGAAAAGTATTCTCATGCACTCCTGGAAAAAAGTTTCTTATAAGGATCAAAAACAAACCCATTGCCGTCAATTTGATTCTGACTCCTAGCAACCCTATAGGACAGAGTTGAACTGCCCCATAGGGGCTCCAAGGAGCAGCTGGGATTCGAACTGACAACCTTTTGGTTAGCAACCAAGCTCTTAACCACTGAGCCACCAGGGCTCCTATAAGGATCAAGGCCTTAAAAATTGTATTTAAATATGGCTTTAGCTAAAAATCCACTTCTAACAAGCACTAATGAAACAATTAGAAATGCACAGAAATATGTGTTTAAAATAGAATACTACTACCACTAATGACTAACAGGTAGTGAAAAACCTCGTGTTAAATTCATCTCTTAAAGCTTTACATGTATTAACTACTATAATTATCACAATAATCTTAAGAAATATGTACTATTATAATTCCTACCATATTTGAGAGACGACTGGGTTTAAGTAATTTGGCCAGAGTTTCACAGTTATTCCGTAGTCTAGCCGGGTTTGCACAAGCAGCCCGTGTCTGCTGCAGAGTCTGCGCTCTTACACACCACATTATTTTTAGGGATAACAACAACAACACAATAATAATACTTGAAACAACCAAGATACTTTATAATAGTAGAATTGTTTACATAAACTAGGATAACTGTCTATGACTGAATAATACGCAGCAATTACAACTTACTTTTGAAAATTTCTAATGATATGGCAAAGAGATAGTATTTCATAAAATAAATAAAAGATGAAAAAACTATAAATATGTTCCCTATTATTTATAGTGCAATTGCATATATAGTGCAATCAAGAAAAGTGCTTTGTCATTAGCAACTATAACTTCTTCTCAAGATGGAATAGTCTTTGTCTAGTGAGTAACTTGATTTTTTTCTAAAAATAGATTGTGAGATAATGAATCGGAATCAACCGGATGGCAAAGGTTTTTTTTTTTTTTTTTTTAGTTTTAATGTCTTTAGATCACAGAGGACAAAAACTGACTCAACGGTTTGGTTTTTTTGATTATAGAGAAGAAAACAAAATTTATGCACTTATTTTTTATTGATCATGAACAAAATTTTAAGGTGGAGTAGGAGTGACATCAAGAGAGGAAAAAAGAAAAAAGTGGGATAGCTGAATAGAGGCAAAAGTAGAAGGGAAGGAAATCAAGAAAAAAAAAGCAAAATGGAGAAAGCTGGTCAACACAGCATCAAAATTGCATTGTGTTAATAGACTTCTTAAGGAAAAATATCTAATATTTATTTTTATTTTGTGGTTACTATAGTGAAATCTGTTTTCTTTATCTTGAAACTCTAGTAAAAGTCTAAACCTTGCTACTTCATTTTTTGTTTTTGTTTTTTTCCTTTCATTTCAGTTTGGTAGGATGAGTTGGCGACAAGTATCTGCAAACCTGACAAGACCCCTTTCAGGTCTTTGGTCAAATGTCACCTTCCGAGTTTGATATCTCTTGACTGCTTTTTTTAAAAATTGGAACACCACCTCTGCAATCCCTACCCTACTCCCCTGCTTCATGCTCCTTCATAGCACATGATATCATCTGACATGTGAGCCGTTCTTCTCATTTGTTTATGTGTCTGCCCTTCTCCCTCTTCACCACCACTGGAATGTAACTTGACAAGAATATGGATTCCCATTTGTCTCTTGCTATTTTCCTCAGTACCTCAAAAAACGTCTAATTACTGAATATTACTGAATAAACAGAAGTGTCTGTACCTGTGTCTGAGCTAGCAAAGATAAAGGTCTACTGACAAAGTGCCCAGTGGAGGAAAAAAGCACCAAAATGCAGAAATCAAAGTCAGAATTAACTAGGAAAAACATATGCTCCCTGGAAATTTATTGAACTTTTAGGGAGGATACTGGATGTTACACATGATAGGGGACAATGTTTGACATAGTCTTACCTAAATTTTACTGTTGTTAGGTGTGGTCCAGTGGATTTAAAATCTCAGGAACCCCATGTGACAGAATACAACTGCCCCATACGGTTTCCTAGGCTGTGATATTTCTGGAAGCAGATCAACAAACAGGTCTTCCTCCTGTGAAGCCTCGGTGGGTTCAAACCACCAACAGTTCTGTTAGCAGCTGATTGTAAACTGCTCATGACACCCAGGCTCCATTTTGAGAATAACAAACAAAAACAAACTCATTACCTTTAAGTTGATTCCGACTCATAGTGATCCTATAGGACAGAGTAGAACTGCCCCATAGGATTTCCAAGGAGCAACTGGTGGATTCAAACGGCCGACCTTTGGTTAGCACCCATAGCTCAGCATAGCTCTTAACCATTGCTCCACCAGGGCTCCATTTTGGCAAAAAAAAAAAAAAAAATCATTGTCATCAAGTCTGTTCTGACTCATAGTGATCCCATAAGACAGAGTAGAAGTGCCCCATAAGGTTTCCAGGAGAGGCTAGTGGATTTGAACTGCTGACCTTTTGGTTAGCAGCCAAATGCTTAAACACTGAATTCTAGCTCTTAAAACATAGGCTATGTGTTATGGAGATTATTCACCTTTGGGCCACCTCACAGTGAAGTGCAGTCATACTCCTGATCACCCGAAAAAGGTATATGGAGGACAAGCTGTATAATTACTTATCCAGAGAGAAGTGCCATGTGTTTTTAACTATCTTGAAAGTGAAAACACACAACTGTTTCAAAAGTGATCTTCAAGTCAAGTCACAAGAGGATTCATTAGGGATGGCAGGTGCTGATTTGCTGGAGAGGCATTTTCCATGTGGGCAACTCTCTGGACGTTCTGCAGATTGAGAACCAGTGGCAGTTTCTCAGGCTGTGGTTATGATTCTCCTGAGCAGGACTGGGGAGGTCAGCCACCAGCTAATAAACTGCAAATGCTCAAGGAAGGACTGGGTTGGAAGAAGTAGAATCTTGATTACTACCCCAAAATACAAATAACGGCAGAGGAACAGCAGAGTCTTTGAAGTTAGGTCAGATTGTTTTAGAAAATTGCCTGTAGGATTTACAATAACCTCCCTTTGGAAAAGTTATTTGACCTTCTTGACACTTACTGTTGTTATGTGAAAACTGAAGTAATCATGATTTCATAGAATTCTCATTGTATGTAAAGTGTCTGCCTTTAACACATAGTAATAATGATTGTGAAGAATGGGAATTCCAGAACCCTTAGTTGTGCTCATGAAGAATCTACATGGACAAAAAGGGACCTATTCCAACAAAACAAGTGGTTTAAACTCAGGAAAGTTATGTGTCAGGGTTGTATACTTATTCAATTTGTATGCTGAGCAAATAATGTGAGAAGATGGACTATATGAAGAAGAATGTGACATCAGGATTGGAGGAAGACTCATTAACAACTTTTGATATACACGTGACACAACCTTGCATAAGAGTATCAATTTTTGCTTTGCTAAGTTCAAAGTCTACAGCCTTCCATATGGATTACACTTCAACATAAAGAAAGTAAAAAAACTTCACAACTGAACCAATAAACAACATCGTGACAGACGGAGAAAAGATTGAAGTTGTCAAGAACTTCGTTTTACTTGGATCCACAACCAACATACATGGAAGCCCAAAAAAACCCACTGCCATCCACATGGAAGCAGCAGTCAAGAAATCCAATGACATATTGTGTGGATTAAGTCTGCTGCAAAAGACCTTTTTGTGGTGTTAAAAATTGAAGATATCACTTCAAAGAATAAGGTGCATGTGACCCTAACACACCACAGCATGTTTTCTCCTTTTCGAAATGGGCGATTGAGAGCTTGACATAACTAACGCCATGATGAAACTATAATTTTTTTTTTTTTTGCTTCTCCTTTCCACATATTTTTGTTAATGACTTTTTTTGTTCTGTCTAACCACCTGTGACTTACAACCCCCACATGAAGATTAGAGCCCGAATGCCTGGCATGTATATCTGTAGCCTGATAAGGAGACATCTGGCATGTATCTCTTTAGTCTGATAAAAAGTCTCTTGTAATTTTCTTGTAATGAATAACGCATCCAGCCATGCCGTCTGTGGGCTACATGCTGAAAAGACAGTTCTAACCCTTGTAAAAGTCATATATAAGCTCTAATGTAAAATTGCCTTTGGGGACTTCATAAAGGCAGCCTGCATTGTTGTTGGACTTGACATTGGTGCCAGCTCCTAAATAAACTTTCTCTCTCCTTCTGACTTGGAGTATGTTTCATTGGCTCGACTGCTCCAGGGCATGGACTCCAATTGGGCACCAATGCACCTGACCCAAGTTATGTTATTTCTAATTGAGTCATATGCATAGGAAAGCTGGGCAATGAATAAGGAAGACCCAAGAAGAATTGATGCCTTTTAATTATGGTATTTGGGAAGAATATTGAATATACAGTGGACTGCCAGAAGAATGAACAAAGCTGTCTTGGAAGAAGTACACACAGAATACTCTTTTGAAATGAGGGTGGTAAGACTTTCTCTAACATACTTTGGACATGTTATCTGGAGGGACCAGTCCCTGGAGAATGACACCATGCTTGGTGGAGGGTCAGAGAAAAAGACGAAGACCTTTGTCATGGATTAATTGTGTCCACCCAAAATACCTGTCAACTTGGCTAGGTCATGATCCCCTTGTATGATTGTCTACCATTCTATCATCTGATGTGATTTCCCTATGTGTTGTCAATCCCATCACTGTGATGTAATAAGATGGATTAAAGGCAATTATATTGATGAGGTCTACAAGATTAAGTAGTGTCTTGAGCCAATCTCTTCTGAGATATAAAAGAGAGAAGCAAGCAGAGAGACATGGGAATCTCCTACAACCAATAAAGCAGCACCGGGAGCAGACAACGTCCTTTGGACTTCATGTTCCTGCACTGAGCTGCTCCCAGACCAAGGGAAAACTGATGACAAGGACCTTCTTCTAGAGCCATCAGAGAGAGAAAGCCTTCCCCTGGATCTGGCGCCCTGAATTTGAACTTTTAGCCTACTGGACTGTGAAAGAATAAACTTCTCTTTGTTAAAGCCATCCACTTGTGGTATTTCTGTTATAGCAGCACTAGATGACTAACACAACCTTCAGTGAGATGAATTGACACAATGGCTGCAACAATGGGCTCAAACATAGCAACAGTTGTGAGGATGGCACAGGACCAAGCAGTGTTTCATTCTTTTGTACTGATGAGTTGGAAATGACTCAATGACACCTAACAGCAACAATGATGATGATGACCATGATTATTTCTAGGTTACCTCACAATTTTTTAAATATCTTCCACATATGGATTCCAAAGAAGTAAATCAGAATTTCTGTCATAGAATAAAGTGGAAGTGACCTTGTCTCATATATAGAAATGATACACTTCACTGAATCTTCTTTATAATGGGTTTAGGGCAGTATTTGTGCAGGAGAGAAGAGTATCAGTTTTTTGCTAAGCTATAGCCTTCTGAAACTTGGAGAGTCTGAATATCTAGTGTGGGAGGAGCAGGGGAAGTGAAGGGTCCAGCACTAGTGTTTTCTTAGCTTGAGATGGTGAAATAAAGAAACTTCACAGGTATAATTCATGTATAAATATATATAAGAGACACTTTTGTCTCATTGTCTTTTCCTGGAATTTTTTAGCTAAGAACGACAGTATTCTAGGGCTGGGTAGGACCTACAGAATTATCTATTAACCCATTTTTTCCTGAATGAAGGCAGTTGGCTGGGCAAGGTGATTGGGTCTCCTGACTTTAGATCCTCCGTTACCTGACATGTGAGCCATGATGTTATTGTCAAAGCTAAAGCATGGCAGAGTTCGTCTGACTTTGAGGACTTTAAAAAGTGCTTTGAAGGGTTCCTATTTATCAGCTTATTTGCTGACTTCTCTTGGCTTGGCTGGAAGGGATATTTAACTACTGAAGCACATAGCTGAGGCAATTGCAATTTATGATATTTTTGCAGGTCACCTTTAACATAATTAAACTGGAGTTAATTATACATATATTTTATTCTACAAGTAATAAAGACAAGTGAAGTACGTAGTCCATTTACTATACTTATAAGCTATTTTTAGACTCATAATATTATATGTATACACTACTTCTTAAAGCTTTCATTACAGTCAGACATAGATTAGGCAACAGTCCAATACCTACAGTAAGTCTGGATGAAGCCACTGAATTTTGTTATTACTAGCCTCTTCATTTTTGAACAAAGCTAATCTCTCCACCTAGTCTACATACATCTTAACCTTAAGAGAAAACACATTTCAAGAAGGAAAAGAATATTAATCATGCTTCTTCACATAAAATTAAATCACCACAATGATCTAATTTCCCTAGTTACTTCTGACTATGATTTCTGCCTTCTGTGATTCCTCGTGAATCCTTTTGTAATTTGATTTGACGTTAACTTCTGAAACCACTGCGTGCTTTCTTTTTTACGGTGGTTAAAAACACACAGCACTTCTCTCTGGATTAGTAATTACTCAGCTTCTCCTTTGTTCATCTTACTCCCAGGTGATCAGGAATATGATTACTCTTCTACAATGCGTACCTCAGAGGTTATAACATCAGTTCCTTTTCTACCTGAAGTTTCTTGTTGGGCCTTAACTCTTCGTCTAGTTTCATCTGGCTCACCTTGTTGTTGTTGCTAGTTGCCATCAAGTTGATTCTGACCCATGGTGAACCCATGTGTATAGAGCAGGATCGCTCCATGGTGTTTTCAAGGCTGTGACCTTTTGGAAGCAGATTAGCAAGTCTTACTTCTGAAGTGCCTCTGGTTGGCTTCCAACAGGCAATTTTTCCACTAACCATTTGTGCCACCCAAGGGCTCCAGATATTAACTCTTTATTTACTCTTTACTCAATAACTCACAATATGATCCATATTGATTTTGCTATAATTGTTAAGATTCTTAACTCTGTATGTATGTTTAGTTTAGTACGGAAAACTTTCACCTTTTATTTTGTACTTTGGTCTTATTCATTATCATATTTTAAGATTCAGATAACCTTTCGTAGCATAAACTTGGTGTCTAATTAAGTTGGAGCAGTAATAGCAAGAACAGCTGTTTATATGAGGGAGAGTTTTTTTTTTAATAAATAAATTAGATGAAGTAGGGAGAAAATGAATAAATCAATAGAATTAATAATTCTTTGAAAGAAAGTCAAGTATTATTGTTTTATCTCCTTCCTCACAATGCTATTTTGCTTCCATTTTAAAGTAAGTTGATAGTGCAAGGGTCATGCCATATTAGTAGTTTTTAGTAAGAGGACACAAAGTTATAATTTTGTTTCCTTTACCCAGAAAGCAAGGAGCCCTATTTGCCCAATGGTTAAACACTTAGCTGCTAACTGAAAGGCTGATGGTTGGAACACATAAAGCCATTCTGCAGGAGAAGGACCTGGGGTCTGCTTTTGTAAAGATTGCAGCCCAGAAAACCCTAGGGGGTAGTTAGTTATACTCTGTTACATCGGGTTGCTGTGAGTTGAAATCAACTCAACGGCACCTAACAACAACTACAACCAGAAAACACACAGAAACACTAATCAGAAAACAATTTCAAGGGATTTTTACATTTAAAATTAGTTTGTGATGGCATAGAGCAGTATTATCATTTGCTGCCAAGATTCTTAAAATAATGTTGCTACGCTTTATAGTTTGGGCATAGATATGGAACTTTTAGTAAGAAAAACTGAACTAATGAGTTATAAAATTAAAATGCTTAATTTAACACCGCTGATGAATTCTATAGGGTCGCTGTAGGGTTGCTATGAGTCAGAATCGACTTGACGGCACTGGGTTTGATTTTTTTTTTTTGTTGATGAATTCTTGGCATTGAATTCTATTGTTTCTCCTCAAATATGTAGTATTCATCAGCAATTACTTTCACATAATTCAAATTACATTAGCTGCAAATTAAACTGATTATTGTATCTTCAACATAGGCAGTTACTGTTACTATAAAATGGGACTCTTTTTATGAATTTGAATGCTATTATTAAGTCATGGATAAATAACCCTCATATCTTCACTTCTAAGTCACCTTAAGCCATTTATTGCCTGGTTTCAATTATCCTACTTATTTTATTCTTCTCTTTAAAACTCTAGTTATCAAAGTCATAATTCATAGAAGAGATCATGGAAAATATAAGTAAATATAGAATTTTTTTTTTTCTTTGAAGAGTCCTTAATGGTTCTGTAGACATTTTCAGACCCCTGTCATAGTCTGGCTCCTCAGAGAATGCAGTCAAAAAAGACCTCTCTAGCCCAAAGTCCATTAATTGGGGAAAAGACAGTCTCTTGAATAAATACTGCTGGCATAACTGGATATCAGTCTGCAAAAAAAAAAAAGAAACATAACCCATACCTCACATCATGCACAAAAACTAAGTCAAAATGGATCAAAGGCCTAAATATAAAATGACAAAGATCATGGAAAAAAAAATAGGGACAATGCCAGGAGCCCTAATACATGGTACAACAACAGATACAGAAACCAATGAAACAGAATCGAGAATCCAGACATAAATTCATCCACCTATGAGCAGCTGATATTTGATGAAGGCCCAAAATCCATTAAATGGAGAAAAGACACTCTCTCTAACAAATGCTGTTAGCTTAACTGGATATCCATCTGCAAAAAAATGAAACAAGACCCGTACCTTGCACAAAAACTAACTCAAAATGGATCACATATCTAAATGTAAAATCTAAAATGATAAATAACATGGAAGAAAAAATAGAGACAATGCTAGGAGCCCTCATACAAGGCATAAACAGTATATAAAACACTACTAACAATGCACAAACACCAAAAGAGAAACTAGATAACTGGGAGCTCCTAAATTTCAAGGACTTATGCTCATCAAAACACTTCAACAAAAGAGTAAAAAGACAACCTACAGTCTGGAAAAAAAATTTTGGCTATGACAAACCTGATCAGTGTCTAATCTCTAAAATCTACAAGGTACTGCAAAACCTCAAAAACAAAGAGACAAAGAAGACACTCAGGTGGCTAACGGATACTTGAGAAAATGCTCAAGATCATCACTGATTACAGAAATGCAAATCAAAACTACAATGAGATACGATCTCACCCCCACAAGGCTATCGTTAATCCAAAAAACACAAAATAATAAAAGTTGGAGAGATTGTGGAGAGACTGAAACACTTATACACTGCTGGTGGGAATGTACAATGGTACTACCATTTTGGAAATTGATTTGGTGGTTCCTTAAAAGGCTAGAAATAGAAGTACCATACCATCCTGCAATCCTTCTCCTTGGAATACATCCTAGAGAAATAAGACTGTCACATGAATAAATATACGCATGGCCATGGTCATTGCAAAGCTATTCACAATAGCAAAAAGACGGAAAAAACCTAAGTTCCCATCAACGGATAAATTATGGTATATTCACACAGCGGAATACTATGCGACGATAAAGAGCGATGATGAATCCTCAAAACACCTCACGACATGGATAAACCTGGAAGGCATTATGCTGAGTGAAATTAGTCAGTTGCAAAATGACAAATATTGTATGAGACCATTATTATAAGAACTCAAGAAAAGGTTTAAACCAGAAGAAAATCTTCTTTGATGGTTATAAGGGTAGGAAGTGGGGGGTATTCACTAACTAGATAGTAGACAAGAATTATCTTAGGTGAAGGGAAGGACAGCACACAATAAAGGGGAAGTCAGCACAACTGGACTAAACCAAAAGCTAAGAAGTTCCCTGAATACAACCAAACACTTGGAGGGACAGAGTAGAAGGGGCGGGGGGTGGAGGGCAGGGACCATGATTTCAGGGGACATCTAGGTCAATTGGCATAATAAAGTTTATCAAGAAAATGTTCTGCATCCCACTTTGGTGAGTGGCGTCTGGGGTCCCAAAAGCTAGCAAGCAGCCATCAAAGCTGCATCAACTGGTCCCAACCCACTTGGATCAAAAGAGAATGAAGAACACCAAAGGCATAAGGAAAATATGAGCCCAAGAGTCAGAAAGGGCCACATAAACTAGAGACTCTATCAGCCTGAGACCAGGAGAACTAGATGTGCCCGGCTGCCACCAATGACCGCCCTGAGAGGCAGCACAACAGAGAGTCCCCGGCAGAGCAGAAGAAAAGTGGGGTGCAGAAAAATTCTAGTAAAATGACCAGACCTAATGGTCTGACTGCGACTGGACGGACCTCAGAAGACATGGGCCCTGGACTCTCTCTTAGCCCAAAACTGAAACCATTCCAGAAGCCAACTCCCCAGGCAAAGATTAGACTGTAAGACTAAAAAAAAAGACTATAAGACATAAAATGATCCTTGTTAAGAGTGTGCTTCTTAGCTCAAGTAGATACATAAGACTAAGTGGGCAGCTCCTGTCCTGAGGTGAGATGAGAATGCACAGAGGGACAGGAGTCGGTTGAATGGACACGGGAAATATAGGGCGGAAAGGAGGAGTGTGTTGTCACATTATAGGGAGAGCAACTAGGGTCACATAACAATGTGTGTATAAATTTTTGTATGAGAAACTAACTTGAACTGTAAACTTTCACTTAATACACTCAAAAGAAATTAAAAAACTTAAAAAGACCTCTCCAGTTAAACAAAGAAAATATACCAAAGGAATTAAATGCTTAAATACATTAAAACACAAACACACACACACACAGAAAAACATAAGTAATTGTACAGCATGCCAAATGCCATCTGTTGAACAGTCTAAACTTGTCAACCCAAAACCAAATCCCACTGAGTTGTATTATAAATTAGAAGACTAATATTGAGCCGAACAAGCCTTACGTGACATTACTCTCACCTTCATGAAACATGTATACATTTTAACATGGAACCAAGTCATACTGATAGTTTATACCCCATTCGCAAACTCTTCTGTTTTCTCCATCCCCATAAAAGTATCTTAGATTCCCAGTTTGTATTTCAGCAGCTGGGCCTTTGAACTTTCAGATAGGATTTTACATTTCCCTTATTATTAGTATATTCAGTGGCATCACTATGGTTGGTATCATCCAGTGTGGTAACTCGTAGTATCATCAACACGGTGGGCAAGGCGAGCCAGTGAACCTCTGGTGGGTGGGAAGCCTACTACCTAACCCCCCAAGGTCAAGACTGTAAGGCCCAGTCCCCCTGGGTCCCACCTCCAAGGCTCCCACCTCCAAGGCTCCCCACAGTTCTTCCACTCTCCCTTTGGCCAACGCAGAGACCCTCCTCTTTGCCCAATGGCGTGTGCAGTGGCCCGCCTGCTGGCACCCTGTTTAGTTTGTGATGGGGAGTGGTGATGAGTTACAGCACTGGATGACGGTGACAGCAACCGCAACCCTAGTGATGCTACTGCCTTGGCATCCCCTCCCCCTGCGGTGCCTGCCTGTCCTGCCGCCTCCAACTGAGCTGCCACAGAACCTGGGGTCATTTTGGTGTTACCCCTCTCTCTGACAGTGTCAGGGAGTGTGGTTCACACCCACTGCTCCCTCTCCCCCTCTGCCCCAGTGATGCTACTGAATGTATTCATATTTTTTAGCCTTTCAAGCCTCTTGCATTTTATTGCTCTCTGATAGGTTGGCTAGTTTCTTGCTATACACAAATTTTTAGAGCATGCTCTTTGTGATTTCATATAAATCACTGGCAAACTATCACAAGATACATTGTTGAATTTCCTGATGAAAACTGTATGCATTTCATGTATGGCATAACCATGAACAGGAAAATATCTCAAAACAAGGGAATACATTTAGTTCTCGTAATTTAATTTTACTGTGTCCCTGATGTCTCCTAGTAATCCCACATATTTATGGAGTGTGCTCTCAAGCCACTGACAAATAATCCAGGTCTATAAAGACATTGTCTTCAAGGGACTGAGAATTTAAAATTAGCTACATTTAATATTTTTGGTATGGGTTATTCCTTTTGGTCTCGATTTTACTCTAAACACTACATTTACATAATTTTAGGGAGAAACTAAAAAACATGTTATTTTATTTTATTTCTGGGAGGCTAAGGGGTAATTCATAGAAAATACATAATGTCTGTGCCAGAAATAGCTTATAATAACATTGTTGCTGAAGTGGTTAGTTAGGAAGCGAAATAGTTTACTGTGTGTCTGGGCATTGAAGTCAGTGAGAACTGTATTCAAGTACCTATTCTTGTACCTTAGATGTTTTTATTTATAAACTTTAAATAGTAACTCCAGTAGATTCTGACTCATGCCAACTCTGTGTATTTTAGAGTAGAACTAAACTCCATAGGGTTTTCAAAGGCTGTAATCTCACAAGTAGATCTCCAGGTCTTTCTTCTGTGGTACCACGGGGTGGATTTGAACTGCCAACCTTGCAGTTAGCCACTGAGTGCAAACCATTTACCCTCCCCATGGATCTAATTTAAATAATAAACCAAAAAATAAAAATGAAAACCCACTGTCATCAAGTCTATTCCAACTCATAATGGCCCTGTGGGGCAGTTCTCCTGTCCCATAGGGTTTTCAAGGCTGTAATCTTTATGGAAGCAGACTGCCACAGCTTTCTCCCATGGAGTGGCTGGTGGGTTTGAACCATGGACCTTCCAGTTAGCAGCAAAGTGCTTAACCACTGTACCACCAGGGCTCCTAAATTAAATAATAAAAAAAAATAATACTACACTGTAAATAGGGATATTGTAACCATTACATAAGGTAATGCATGGAAAATATTCTAAGTGGTGCTCATTAAATATCAGCTATTATTAAGTAGCCAATGCAGAAAATGTGCTGAGTTCTCTCTTAGGGAACAACCAAATAAATTTAACTGAAAAACTTAAAGAAGAACAAATCTATATTCAAAAATATTCAGATCTCTTTACCGCTAGTTCTAAAAGGTAAACAACAGCAACAAAATTATCAGACATAGGAGTATACCAATTGATTTGTATTAACTTTTCTAGTTGATAATTTAGTTTGGAATAATATAGTGAGTTCAGTTCAATATCTATTAGAAACAGTTGGATCCTTTCAGTGAAAATATTAATTGACCAGAGAGAGAAACAGAGTAGAAAGGAAGGAAAGAAGGAAGGAAGAAGGGAGGGAAGGAAGGGAGAGAGGGAAAGAAGAAAGAAGGGAAGGAAAACAGAAAAAAGAGAGGGGAAAAATATGCCTAGACATCAATACCAAAAAAAAAAATGTAATATTCATCTCAAAACACTTCCTTCTGTTGGCTTCTATTATGTTTCCAGGTCCTTGACTCTTGAATAGCAAACAGCTGTTCCTTTATAGGCTACATGATTGTTTTGAAAAAGAAAAGCAAAAATGTAACTATATACACATATAAAGCAAACCTCACCCATTGCCGTCTAGTGGATCCGACTCTTGGGAACCCCATGTATTACAGAGTAGAACTGCTCCACAAGGGTTTTCTTGGCTGTAGTCTTTAAGGAAGCAGATCACCAAGTCTTTCTTCCGCAGAGCTGCTAGATGGGTTTGAATCACCAATCTTTAGTTTAATAGTAAAGCAAAACTTTTTGCGCCACTCAAGGATCCATTACACACAATTTTATCTATCTGTATCTATACACACACACACACATGCGTGTGTACACATGTGCACACACACACATATATATGTACACACATACAATAAGTATACCTACACATATGAATATTTATATATAGTATTCTTAAGATGAATATTTCACATTTTACATTTCTAAACTGAGATATGTTCTACCATTGATGTACATATTTGATTTGTTTTTCTTTTTTTTCTCAAATGCTATTTTTAAAATGTAATTGGTTTCTTTGAATAAAGGAAATATGATAATTTAAACCTTTCATGGGAGATGGGATTTACGTTTGCGTACCTGCATTTTCCATCTCTCTCAGCTTTTCTGGGAAGTTGCTTTCTCACTTTCAGCGCTTGCTGCTCTCAGATGGGGACCTGTTTAAACTTCAGGAAACTGAAAAAATGGGCGTTGCTCAGGTTTACTGTGTTGAAAGGGTATTATATTAGGTGAGGTATCCTGAAGGTGTGATTTTCCAAAACTTTTGTCTCTTTTGGCTTTATTTTACTGGGAGATAAGCGCTGTAAGCATATTTCCTGCTTCCTCTGTGCTTGCGAGGACATAGTTCTCGGGAGAATAAGGTATTCCTGGGAGCCACACAGTTTACAACGTGGAACAGGAGCAGATGTGACAAACTATTTTTCATGCTTGCTTCCATGAGGCAGCTCATCGAAGGCTGGAAAAGGAAGAGAAGAATGTCCTTTCTGGTGAGAAACAAGCCAGGAATAAGCCAGATGAAGTACCACTCCAACAGGTTGGAAAGACAACTTGTTGGGATCTAGAAGGCAAAGCAGAGAATGCAGCACTAAGAAGGAGACTAGAACGACATTGCCAGGTGCCTTTATGTATTATTCCATGTTTTGAGAAGTTTCACCAGATAAAATTGCTAAGATAAAACAATTTTATCCTTTCCTCGTACCCCCAATCTATCGTACCGCTGGAGTTCACTGGGACATATATGACCCATATAATATGTATAAAGTCTATGGATGTTGTTAGATGCCATTCAGTTGTTTCCAGTTCATATGCAGAATGACACATTGCCCAGTCCTGCACCACCCTCACAATCGTTGTTATGCTTGAGCCCATTGTCGCAGTCACTGTGTCAGTCCATCTCATTGAGGGTCTTCCTCTTCTTTGCTGACCCTCTACTTTAGCGAGCATGATGTCCTTCTCTGGGCACTGGTCCCTCCAAATAACATGTCCAAAGTATGTGAGACAAAGTCTCACCATCCTCGCTTCTAATGAGCATTCTGGCTGTACTTCTTTCAAGATACCTTTGTTTGTTCTTCTGGCAGTCTACGGTATGTTCAATATTCATAACAAAAATTCAGAAAGGATCCTTGATTCAGCTTGCCTTCCATTACCGAAAGCACATAGTATAAGAAAAAAAAATCTAAGAATAAAATAATTCGATCATGAAAGGGTCATTAAATAATCTTGACTGATCTGTTAGTTTTCCAAAAATCTACAAGAAAAAGATTATTAAGGACGTGATGTAAATTATGTGTGTGTGGGTGTTTGTGTGTGTATTAATGTGTTTGTTTTGGTGTGATTTTAAAAATCAATGGTACATTCACAGAATGAGATGAAACTGGCTTAGAGAAGTTTATAAAAGAATATCCAAAGACATTAATTGGCCACACTTCAGTATAACCAACAATATGAAATGTCTGCTCCTCCCAAAAAAATCTTGACTCTGTTATAGTTTTTTGTCATAAAAATTGTGGATAATTCTGTGCTTTTTTGTGAGTCAGTTCAGTTTTGAATCACTGTGCTTAGTGCGGAGCACTACATTTTGTGATGGACATTGAGAAAACAGCACATGCAGAGAGATTAATCAATGCCTGAAAAAATGGTTGAAAGAATTAAAGGTATAGAAAATTTCTGAAAATTTGAAACAATTCCAGGACATTGGGAAGTTGTGTCTTTTCTAGAATCAACTCAATGGCGCTGGGTTTGTTGGGATCTTTTCTATGCAGGGTCAGAAGACAGAAGCAATAACCATCATATTATCTATTGTTGCCATAGCAAACTGTCACAAATTCAGCATCCTAAAACAATATAAGTTTATGTCACAGTTCTGTAGGGCAGAAATCTGAGGACTTGGCTTGGTGCCTTGTTTTGGGTCTCACAAGGCAGAAATCATGGGATTGAACTGCCTGAGTTCTTTTCTGGAGGCTCTGGGGGGTGAATTCACTTCCTGGATCTTTCAGGTTGTTGCCAGAATCAGTCTCATGCAGTTTTAGCAATGAAGTCCCTGTTCCCTTGCTGGCTTTCAACCCAGGGCCAATTTCAGTTTACAGACACCTCCCCTCCCCGCCCCCACATTCCCTTTCTGTGATCCTGTCCATCTTCAATGCCAGCAACAGTGAGTGAATTCCTCTCACTCTTTGAATCTCTCTGACCTCCCTTTTTCCTCACCATTCCTGCCTCCAGATAAAGTTGTCTGCCTTTAAAATAATCCGTGATCATCTCTCCATCTCAAGGTCCTTATCTTTAATGACATCTGCAAATTTCCTTTTGCCCTGTAGCCTGGGCATTAGGGTGTGGATGTCTTCGAGGGGGCCATTCTGCTACCACAACATGTATATGAGCTTCATAAGAGTAGACTTTGGATCAGTATGAGGAAGAGATTTCAGTCAAAAAACTCTGTCCAACCCTGGACTTTTACTTGCCTTAAGAAAGGTTAGCTCTATTTAGCAAACGTTTTCAGGGATAAGCTGAATGTTCATTTGTCAGACTTTGAGAGATGACATAATTATATTCAAGTCCATTGCAAGGCTTTTATTTCAATACTATTATATATATGATTATACACAATGAAAATCCCATAAATATTACTTTGCTTCATTGTTTCAATAACTCAAATATCTTTGCACATTCAGAAAAATGTATATATTCTTCAGTGTCCCTTGCATTTACGTTCATGCTTCTGCTAAACTTATTTAAGAGATAACAAATTGTTCTTATTCTTCTAAGCTAAGCCTGGGCTGAAAGGTGGGTGGGTATCCAAGGAGTTCTCTTAAACGGATTTCCTTCTACTTTGAAAGTGACTTTAAACTTTAATTAGCCTTCTCCTACTTTAAAAAGGTACTGAATGAAGACTTGCAGTTTTGCCATAAATTTAGCTTTCATCTCAACTTTCAGACCTTTAAACTTTATTTCATCTAAGCTTTGTCTTGCATTACATGGTTTCAGAAGAATAAGCACAGAAGAATAATTATATCTGTAAAAGAAAGACTAGACTTGTAATTATATCACCTACTCTTTGTAACAGTACACATCATTTCTTAAAATGACACCAAAATAAATCTATGCAAAATGAACTTCCAACTTCTTTCTATTGTCAATACACAGGTTTTAAGAAATACTTTATTGACACTGGCACTAATTATCCAGGGAAAGAGATAACCTCTCAAATGTCAAGCTATTTAAACTTTTCAAATTAAAAAAAAAAATACTATTTGTGAGGTACTGTCAAGAATATTTAACTAATAAGAGCTCTACTAGAATGTGCTGACAGTAGGCTGACAAGCTCTAAGCCAGAGCAGGATCAAGGCAGCTTAGAACCTTGTAACAATTATCTATGTAAGTCACATAATGGTCTTCTAAAGGTCATGTTTGTAGGAAGAGCAGGAAAAGATGCCTTAATGAGATACAGGATGCCAATGTTGGAGGACTCTAAATTATGACTTCCTTTAATAAGTGGTGGCAGATTAGTAAGATATATCACCAGCCAGAATTAGGAAAATTTTAGACATTTTTAGTGGACTTTCAAAAACATTACCAAGAGTCCTTGTCTAACATGTAAATTGCTCTGTGGTGAATCATATCTAGGTATCACTTCCCCCCCTCCCTATTTTGGAAAGGCGCTTGATACTTGATGTTGCACAAGTCAATGAACAGCTGAACTGAAATGAACACAAACTGTCGCTTCAAGAATCCATCTCCATGGCAAATAATGAAGCTGGAATAAAAAAGGAAACAAAACATATTTCCTGTCAGTCAACTGTCAGGGTGTTTATTTGTTTCTTTAAGCAAAGTTCTCAGATAATAACAGGGAAAATAGATTTTCGCTTATAATGTTGCATAATAAAGGACTTAAGTGAACTGAAGATATTTTCCATTTACATCTCAGGTAACTGCAAAATAAAATCATTTCATGATTCTAAGAAATTCAGGAGACCTTTTCTTCAGATTGTCCTTGTCACAGATAAACGTAAATAGCTAAAATCTATTTGGAAAAGTAAACTAAATGAATAAAATCAATTAGAAAGAAATAAAAAGAGTAGGCTCCTGCCTTTCTTCACTTGTATTTTTAGGCCAGTTATCCCTGATGTAAATAAAAGTAAAGACATGTTATTTGACCTAATTTGTCTTTTGTCATTTGTTTCAACTGGCTTCAAACCTGGTAATGACATGGATGAAATCACATGATTTATGTAGGCATACTTGTCATGGTGAATGAAAACTCAGGACTAAGGTTTGCTTAACCTCAGAGATATCTCCATAAAAAAAAAAAGACCCCCAAAATGAGTTACTCAAGCCACCTCACTTTGGGCTGTACATTCATTTATAAGCTACTTTTATGATCTAAGCATCTGAGGGTAAAATTATGAGCAAGAAAACAACTAAGGTAACACATTTTAGCCAGTAGAGGTGTTTTTCCTGTCAATTACAATCAGATTCACTATGCCAGGCAGTCTACCCTCCTTAGGATGTATGCTTGAAGAAGGTAAAGTCTTCTGTGGTCAGTTGGCAAGTACAGTCCCTGAGTATTGTCACAGTCTCTCGAGCTGCAGATATTTGGCTCTTATTCTCTTATGTTCAATATTTTCTTTATGTATTTCTTTGGTACATATTTAGCTTCAAATAATTCTACTTTTAATTCTAATTCTTGTCCTGACTGAATGCAAATATTTGCTGACATATTCACCCAACTTCTACCTCCATTTCCTAACACAATGCTGTGTTTCCTTTCTTTCTTTTTTTGCCTCCATCGCCTCTTTCCTCTTTATCGAGATAACATTTCTGAATATGCCATCCTTGTAAATTTTGCCCTAATTTTAATTTTAAAGCATAAAAGAAATAAAATTTGCTACTGTACATTAAAAAGTTGTATCTAATAAAAAAAAAGCCATTAACATTAACACTAAAAAAAAAAAAATTTTTTTTTTTTTTTTAATAAATCTATTCCTCAGGATCTTTCTTAGGAATGTCCCAGAAGCAGTTTGTTCATGTCAACATGAGTATCATGTGAGATTTCAGGAGAAATACAGAATAATTTATACCTTTAGTTCTGAGTTAAGTTTTAGGTTAGTTTTGGTTATCATGTTTACACCCTGTAAGCGCTTAGTTCTTTCAGTAGACTCACTGTCTATAGAAATAACTATCTATACCCGTTAAACCCATTGCTGTTGAGTTGATTCCAACTCATAGCAACCCTATAGGATAGAATAGAACTGCCCCCCATAGGGTTCCCAAGGAGTACCTGGTGGATTCAAACTGCTAACCTTTTGTTTAGCAGCTGTAGCTCTTAACCGCTACACCACCAGGGTTTCCAACTATCTAGGAGTCTATAAAATGATCACAGTAAATGTTGTTCTTACAATATATGAATCTTCAAATCATTTTCTTTTAATTAATAAAAGAAGTTTATCCCTAATTTAAAAATACTTTTTTCCCTCAACCAATTAAATAAAAATAAAATTATCAAAGAAGAATATATAGTTGGTTATTCTGTTCTTTTTAACCAGAACGATGACTGTTTAAAAAACAAAGAACAACAACCAAAAAAAAAAAAACAAGCGAGCAAGAGCATTGAAAGTCAACACTCTTCATGTGAAGAATCTTAGGAATCAGGATTTATTCTAATTGTATGTACAGAATAGAAATATATGATCAAATAGTTTATTGGAACCCATAGGATGAACCGCAGCTACTCCTATGAAACTTTTGATGGAATACTGCAAGCATTTTGGGATCATTGCAATCCATATGCATAATGCATTATATGCTCATTTCTCATAGGGTCAAAATGCACACTAAGATATTAAAAGGTCTCAGAAACCCTGTGGTAATTTGCTGTTCCTAAATTTGTTTGAGCATGAGCCTTTCACTGCACATTTTTTCATGAAGTAAAAACAAAATCTCAAGTTCTGAGATTGGGGAACACTGATTAATTAAAACGATCTGAAGATACTAGTGTGATTCTTAGCTAGTAACTTAAATATCTTCCAACTTTATCGTGCTTACCTTCAAAATGAGTATCCTGCAAATGATATCTGCCTATCAGGGAACCTAAATGTGAAACAGGTATACAGAAGTTAATACCAAGCCATACACGCTAGGCAAATCTTGGTTAGAACAGGGAAATGTTGTATATTAGAAAACATTTTGTTTTGGGGTCGGGCAGGCTTTTTCAAATCCTCACTCAGCCATTTATTACCTATGTGGTTTTTAGTAAATGTCTTTATGTTTGTGTACATGTTTCCTCATCTGTAAACTGAGGTTAAAATGCCTAACTTGCATTGTAAGAAATAGAGCTGAAGGATTAGGAATTCTACAAAAGAGTTGTTTTTCAAATATGATGATTCTTTATATTGGGAATTTTATTTTTAAAATTTGTGTATTTGTTGTGAATATAAGAGATGTGTAAATGTGAGAAAACACATACGTTATCAGAAACCTGGTAAAAGGAGAATGTTTAATTTTCTTTCAAAATTGAAGGAATAAATTACTGGTGATTTCTGTGATTTTCAAGAACATGTGTTAAGAGGACAATGTTAAAAATGGCAAGCCATTCTCTTTTTGTCAGGTGGTTGAAAATAAAAATGATAAAATAATGCCAAGTTTAATAGTTTATAGTAAGTGCCATCTCCTCTGATAAGAGTTTTAAATTTAATATCTAATTAAATTCTTGAATTAGCTTTATGACATGGAAATTATGATCCTTCCTTTCTCCTTTCAGTGACCAGAAAAAATCTAAGTGTAGTAAATAGAGCTGTGTAGTAGTCAATAGAGCTGTTCATGAAATATTTTAAACTCTTTTTTTCACAGAGCACAGGATATAGGTATTTCCTAGTCCCATCATTATTTATGGAGCCACAACTATGGACAGCGAGTTGAGAGTGAAAGTCAAGTATTTATTTGCCAGTTGAAAACCTTTTAAAGATCTCCTTGTGTTATGGAAACATTACAGGAAATATTTAATTGTGACTATCAATTTTTTTTTTTTTTTTATCAATCAGCTCTCATCATGGGTGACTATGATGAGCACCTTCCCCAGTTTATACGCATTTTCCCCAGTAAACCTCAATGGACATGTAGCATCGGTTAAAAAAAAAATATATATATATATATATATACATATGTATACACACGTAATAATAGAATTTTGTTGTTTTGAATGACTAAGTTTGGGAAATGTTTGTTACCCCTTTATAAGCTAGCCTATCCTGATTGATTTATCAATAGCATGTTCATAGTCATATAGATCTTAAGTGAAAGATATAGTATTTGAGGTGCTCTCCAATAGCAGAGCTTTTGCTCATAACTTTACACCTTATTTTCCCTCTTTAAATATGCTAGGTATAAACAAACAAACAAAAAAAACCTGCCGCCATCAAGTTGATTCTGACTCATAGTGACCCTATATGACAGAGTAGAGCTGCCCCATAGAGTTTCCAAGGAGCACCTGGTGGATTTGAACTGTTGACCTTTGTTCAGCAGCTGTAGCACTTCCCCACTACGCCACCAGCGTTTCCATGCTAGGTACAGTGTGGAAGAAATCGAAGGTTATTTATGAGAAGGCTTTGTCTAATGACACATGGACTGAATCAATAGCACTCGCTCTTAGAATTGTGATTCTCAAAGCGTATATTAAACAGGCATAAACAGTATGCAGTTTTGATGACGATAATAAAGATAAATCTGTTGAAAGAATTCACCAAAAACCCAAAGCAGTTCAAAAACAAATTTGTGGAGTAGGCTTGCATATTCTATTAAAATCAAAATGTGATACCTCCATGTCTAGTTTCCTTAAGAATCAGCTTAATAATTGAGTTCCTTGAGTCCTCCTGTTCCTTTTCATATTTTGAGTAGAGTTTTTGTATAATGTACAATGACATGAAAGAGTAGTGAGACGTGTGACTAGTAGCACTCAGAAGAGTGTCAGTACCTTCACCAGGCTTGCTCTCAAGGCGTTTCTAATTCTCAGAGCTAATTTAAAAGCATATTGAGAGGCACAGAAATCAGGTGACTGGTTTAATAAATGAAAATGAGAAAGTAAAACCAAGATTGGCTGAACTGATTTATCTAACGAAATCTAATTTATAGGAAATACAACTTTGATTTTGCAAAGTGTAAACAATCGTTTCAAAGTTTGTAGATAGATATTGTGAAGGTTTTTTGGCAAAGTCAGTGCTGGACCTCTTTTCTAAAAGATTTACATTCTGAATAACACAAATTACAGAATCCAGACAAGTAGGAGGATGCCATTGATCAGAGAGACAGAGGGCAGGCATGTGTTGTAAAGCCAGAAAATTAGCTGGAGGCACGTGAACATGCAATGTCTTATAATGAAATACTCAACAAGAGCCTCAAGACTCAGTGCTTTTGTATCTTAGTAAAGTAACACTTTGTGCTTTGTGGCAATTTTATGTGTGGATTCCCAAACATTTTACAGGCAAAAGATTAGATGAAAGGCCGAACTAAGGTAAATAAGCAAAAGCTTTTAAAATTCCACATGTATAAATACAATTTGAAATAAAACCAAAGACTGCGGATTTTAATCCTATACCTATAAGACAAAGATATATTAATTTTATGACAACTCATACCTTTCGTTGATCATAATAAACTATTGCACATTTTAGAAAAATCTTTTAAAGACAATAAGTTACCTATTTTAATTCAAGGCATATTTTATTTTCTGTAGTTGTGTTATTGATAACTTTAGAGGTTCTAAAATGAGAAAAAACAATATGTGTTATGATAATTCTTAAAATAGATATATTTCATTAAGAACTTTTAGCCAAGATTATTTTATTATATCATTCTACTAGAGATCCATTTGAATAAAATTGACTTTCAGCTGTCCTTTTGACAAGAAATGATAACTTTTATTCTCTACTAATTATTATATTACATAAAAATTACATAAAAAAATTACATAGAGCTCCAAAATTACCCTAAAACTCTATAGAAATTGTCTTTGTTACTCTGTTTTATTACATTTGATCCTGTAATACCTAGAAAGCCCTGCAAATGAGAACATTCTAAATATGTAATGATATTAATTACATTTATTGAACTAGTTAAACCAGTCTGTCAATGTGGCTATAAATATTTGAGCAGCCAGTAAATTTTTGTTGGCAGAACTCTGAAAGCAAAATTTAAAGAAACCATGTTAATGTCCTAATGTAAAATTTCTCTTTCAAATGATCTACATTTTTTAGGAGATAGGTAAAATTATCCCAATATTTACTGGTTGCCTCTAATTGCAGCCACAATGAATGGACTTGAATGAAGTCAGAGGAGACATGAAGGTAGGTGGTGAGAGAGATTGGTTTGGAGATCACTGCAGTAGTTCAAGAAAAGATATTGTGGTGCATCAGAATAAGGTAGTGGTTTTAGAAATAATTAGGAATACAGAAATTGAGAATATAATTGGAAGCTAGACTTAACAGAACAATTGTTTAATGGAATAAGATTCATGGGCTTAATGTGTTCACAAACTTTCTCCCTCTCTTGACTGACCAAGTAGAATCCTATAATTACCAGCTTCATTTTGTTTTTTCCTCCTTCATAAAAAGAATAGTTTGTTCTTGTTGAAAACCAAGCTAATTTTATCTAGATAATTAAATACTACAGGGGGTGGATGTGAAAGAAGAAGGAAGTAGAGCTAATGTGGTATGCAGACTTCTAAAATGGTTCTCACAATTCCCTCTCTGGTATGTACACTTTGTATCATCTTCTCACATTGGGTGTGGGTGGGCCTGGCCTAATCTGGTGAGCCCTTTTAAAAAGAGGATGGTGAAGTCAGAGAAAAAAGAAGTCAGAGAGATTTGAAACAAGAGATTCTTTTAATGTTTTTAAAGAAACAGATGGTCCTGTTTTGAGAGGATTAGGTGACTAGGGTCTGAGGACAGAATCTAGGAGCTGTCAGAGACCTCTGGCTGACATTTATGCACGTATGCCTCAGTTCTAAAAGTAACCAAAAGTAACTAAACCCTGGCAATAACCTAAATGAGCTTGGAAAGCACCCCTCCCCACTCCAAGTGCTAGCTGAGGAGAGAGCTTGACTCACTCTTTGAATTGAGTCTTAGCAGATCCTGAGCTGAGAACCCCAGCTATGCTGTGCCTGGACTTCTGACCTACAGAGCTGTGTCATAATAAATGGGTGATGATTTAAGCCTCTAAGTTTGTGGTAACTTATTACGCAGCCACAGAAAACAAATGTAGGCTAAGGTGAAGAAAGAATTCGAACAAGAAGCCTGTAGGAAGAATGTGATGTCAAAAAGTCAAGGGTTCCATGTTTATAGCATATGGAAAAGTGAAATGTGTATGACAAAAATAACACCAAGTGTGCTGTTGTTGTTAAGTGCCCTCCAGTCAGTTCTGACTCATAGTAACCCTATATACAATAGAAGGAAACACTGCCCAGTCCTATGCCATCCTCACAAGAGTTGTTATGCTTGAGCCCATTATTGCAGCCACTGTGTCAATCCATCTCCTTGAAGGTTTTCCTCTTTTTCATTGACCCTCTGTCAAGAATGATGTTCTTCCCCAGGGACTGGTCCCTCCTGATAACATGTCCAAAGTACACGAGACAAAATCTCAGCATCCATGCTTACAAGGAGCATTCTGCCCGTACTTCTTCCAAAACAGATTCGTTCGTTCTTCTGGTATGTATATTCAATATTCTTCAACACTATAATCCAAAGGCATCAGTTCTTCTTAGGTCTTCACTTATTCATTGTCCAGTTTTCTCATGCATATGAAATGACTGAAAATACCACAGCTTGGGTCAGGTGCACCTTAGTCCTCAATCTGACATCTTTGCTTTTTACCACTTTGAAGAGATCTTTTGCAGCAGATTTGCCCAATACAGTATGTCATTTGATTTCTTGACTGCTGCTTTCGTGGGCATTGATTGTGGATCCAAGTAAAGTGAAATCCTTGGCAACTTCAGTCTTTTCTCCATTTAACATGATGTTGCTTATTGGTCCAGTTGCAAGGATTTTTGTTTTATGTTGCAGTGTAATCCATACTGAAGGCTGTGGTCTTTGGCCTTCATCAGTAAGTGCTTGAAGTTCTCTTCACTTTCAGCAAGAAAGGTTGTGTCACCTGCATATCACAGGCTGTTAATGAGTCTTCCTCCAATCCTGATGCCCCGTTCTTCTTCATATAGTCCAGCTTCTTGGATTATTCGCTCAGCATACAGTTTATATAACAATGGTGATAGGCTATAACGCTGATGCACACCTTTCCTGACTTTAAGTCACACAGTGTCTCCTTATTTTGTTTGAATGACTGCCTCTTGGTCTATGTACAGATTCCTCAAAAGCACAATTAAGTGATCTGGAATTTGCATTCTTCGCAATGTTATCCAGAATTTCTTATGATCCCCACAGTCAAATGCCTTTGCATAGTCAATAAAACATAGGTAAACATCTTTGTGGTATTCTCTGCTTTCAGCCAAGATCCATTGGACATCAGCAATGATATCCCTCATTCCAAGGCCTCTTCTCAATCAGGCTTGGATTTCTGGCAGCTCCCTGTCAATGTACTGCTGCAACCACTTTTCAACTATCCCAGCAAAATTTTACCTGTGTGTGCTATTAATGATAAAAAAAAAAAAAAAAAAAAATTTTTTTTTTTTTTATGTTCCATAAGTTTATGAATTTTGTTGGATCACCTTTCTTTGGAATGGGTACAAATATGGATCTTTTCCAGCTGGTCGACAAGGTTGCTGTCTTCTAATGTTCTTGGCATACATGAGTGAGCACCTCTAGTGCTGAATTCGTTTGTTGAAACATCTCAGTTGGTATTCTGTCAATTCCTGGAGCCTTATTTTTGCCAATGCATTCAGTGCAGCTTGGACTTCTTCCTTCACTGCCGTAGATTCTCAATCATATGATACATCCTGAAAAGGCTAAATGTCTGCCAATTTTTTTTTTGATACAGTGATTCTGTGTATTCCTTCCACCTTCTTTTGACGCTTCCTGCACCTTTCAATATTTTCCTTGTACAATCCTTCAATATTGCAACATAGGGTTGAATTTTTTCTTCCATTCTTTCAGCTTGAGAAATGCTGAGCATGCTCTTCCCTTTTGATGTTCTAACTCTAGGTCTTTGCACATTTCATTCTAATACTTTACTTTGTCTTCTCTAGCTATCCTTTGAAATCTTTTTTCAGCATTTTTACTTCCTCGTTTCATTCCATTTAGTTACTCTACATTCAAGAGCAAGTTTCAGAGTCTTTCTTGACATCCATTTTGATCTTTTCTTTCTTTCTTGTGTTTTTAATGACCTTTTGCTTTCTTCATGTATGTTGTCCTTGATGTCATCCCACAGCTTGTGTGATCTTTGGTCATTAGTGTTCAATGTGTCAAATCTTATACTCAAGGTCATATTTTTGCTCTTGTGGAGTTTCTCTAATTTTCTTCAGCTTCAACTCCAACTTGCGTATGAGCAATTGATGTTCTGTTCTGTAGTCAGCCCCTGAACTTGTTCTGAGTGATGATATTGAGCTTTTCCGTAGTCTCTTTCCATATATGTAGTCAATATGATATTTGCATATTCCATTCGGAGAGGTCCAAGTATATAGTTGTTGTTTATGTTGTCAAAAAAAGATATTTGAAATTAATATGTCACAAAATTCCATCATGTGATCTCTAACCTTGTTTCTATCACTAAGGCCATAATTTCCAACCATCGATCCTTCTTCATTTTCAACTTTTGCATTCCAATCACCAGTAATTATCAATGCATCCTGATCACATATTTGATCAATTTCAGACTCCAGAAGTTGGTGAAAGTCTTCAATTTCTTCATCTTTGGCATTAATGGTTGGTGTGTAAATTTGAATACAGTTGCATTAACTCGTCTTCCTTGTAGGTGTATGGATAGTATCCTATCACTGACAGTATTGTACCTCAGAATAGATCTCAGAATTTTTTTTTGTTGATGAATGTGGCACCATTCCTCTTCAATTTGTCACTCTTGGCAGAGGAGACCATATGATTGTCTGATTCAGAACAGCAAATACCAGTCCATTTCAGTTCACTAACACCTAGGCTCTCAATGTTTATGTGCTCCATTTCATTTTTGATGACTTCTAATTTTCCTAGATTCATACTTTACGCATTCCACATTCCTATTATTAAAGGACGTTTGAAGCCATTTCTTCTCATTTTGAGTAGTGCCACATCAGCAAATGAAGGTCTAGAAAGATTTACTCTACCCATGTCATTAAGATCGGCTCTACTTTGAGGAGACAGCTCTTCCAGTCCTATTTTGATTGACTTTCAACCTGAGGGTCTTGTCTCCCAGCACTACTTCAGACAATATTTCGCTGCTATTCATATGGTTTTCACTGACCAAATCCTTTTTCCTAGTCTTAGTCTGGAAGCTCCACTGAAACCTGTCCACCACGGGTGACCCTGCTAGTATTTGAAATACTGGTGGCATAGCTTCTGACATCACAGAGAGGTCTTTATTACACAGCCTTCCCCAGATGTTGAATTACCAGGGTATTATGATAGAAGATGGGGAATATATTTTTTATTTAAAAAATCTTTTAATTGCCAGAAAAAAAAACATTGCCATCGAGTAGGTTATGACTTATAGTGACCTTATAGGACAGAGTAGCACTACCCCATATGGTTTCCAAGGAGAGGCTGGTGAATTGAACTGCCGACCTTTTGGTGAATAGCTGTAGCATTTAACCACTACACTACCAGGTTTTCCTTTAATTGCCAAGAAAAAGATACATCATTGAAAAAAAAAAGTCCTGCTCTATAGTAAGCCAAATAATTTCAACTGCACAAATTGAAATGATTGGAAGTGAAATTCTGTTGACAAAAAAGCTTCAGGTTTTATAACGGAAACTTGAAAGGATAGGTATGTTTTTCAGTATTATTTATTATATCAAAAGTAAAATTAAAACTTTTCATTAAATTCCATTATTTTATTCCAAAGTTTGTACCAGAATATTTTTAATATTAAATGAACTCTGATTCTATTTCAGAGACCAAAGTAACAAATAGCCTAAATATTCCAGTAATTAAATAACAGCTGGAAAAAATACTTCCTCAGTTTAGCACTTTGTCAGAATAGACATGAATTGTAGGTTAAAAAAAGTTGAATATGGTTGACTGAAGACTCTTTTATTTCACTAATATTTGCTTTCTTTTTAACCTTAATCCATCATAAATGTTCTTCAATATTTCAAGCCCACTGACAGTAAATCAGCTGGCTGCCAAGCAGAGCTTATATTACTGAAACAATGTGAATTATTATTATTATTTTATGTAAGGAAAAAGTACCACGAATGGAAAACAGCTGCCAGGCATAATTCAATTCATTATTGTTTAATGCAATACACAGAGATAGAATCGTATGAAATATTAATTCCACTAAAAATAGAAGCACAGTCATGGACATTTCTCTCAGTTCCTGACAGCACTTGGGGAGCCAACATCGAACAGTGTGAATGCCATGGGATTCTGTATGTCAGCCGATCTTCACCTTGTCACAGGAAGGGCTTAGAGGTGGTCACGTATTTGTGGGTAACCATGTTAGAAGAGATTTTTTTTTTTTCCTACAGTCCAAACAAAATAGTTGTTGTGCAGTGTTGGATAAATAATTTGAAATCACTAAAATCTTATTATAGATGACTTTCAAGCTAAATTTAGTAATCAGTTTTAAAGCATATCTTTTTTTTTTTTTTGGTGACTTTGGTCTGATCTGGTCAACGAAGTAGTTATTAATTCTGTAATTAAAAAAAAAAAAATCCTAAATGCGGTATTGGATCTCCACTTATCCCAAGAAAAAAGTGAGCAGTTCTGATAATGCTGTGAAATGAATACACTTTTTTATTTTTCTAATACTTTCTTCCTCCTGAAGAACATAATCTCTTTAAAGCTCAGTTTCACTTTCCTATCTAAAATCTTTCCATGGCTTTCTGTATTTTTTTTAATAATAATAATAATAAACCTCTAGTGCCTTGGCATGTAAAATAAGACCTTGCATAATCTGACCCTTGCCTATTTTTCCAGTTATGTCTAAAGCATTTCACTTGTGAATCCCATTATAGGGATCTTAGCTACAATAATTTTCTCACATTATGCACACGTTGTGCTCTCCTGGCCTTGGAATCTTTGCATAGCGCTTCCCCCAGCCTGGTTCTATTACTTATTTTTCATTCTCTGAATTTCAAAATTTCAAGTCAAGTTTCTTAGGCTGTGTGAAGACGGATTTATCTCAGGGAAATGGCTCATGTGGTTGTAGAGGCTGGCAAGTCCCAAGTCCATGGGTCAGACGTAAGGCTAGAGACTGCCTGATTCACATAGCTGCAGGGGCTTACGAACACAAGATTGGCAGGGCAGACAGCAGGCTGCTGGCTCACAGACTATGAAGGTTGAAGAATCTCAAGATTGGCAGGCAATACGTTATGCTACTAACTCAAGTCCCAAGAGCTGGAGGTCAGATGATGACAAGCCAGATGCAGGATCTAGAGCGAGAAAAAGCCAGCAAGCTTTGCTAGAACATCCAGGTATATTGGATGCAGGCCACGACCTTGAGGAAATTCTTGTTAAAACTGATTGGCTGATCACATCAGATCACATCATGGAGATGATTACATTATATCACAAAATGGAGGATAACTAAATCATTACATAACTGCTAACTTACATCATTACATAACTGCCAGACTACATCATTACACAACTGCCAAACCACTGAGAACCATGGCCCAGCCAAGTTTACACACAACCTTAACCATCACCTCAAGCATTATTTATTTGGAGGGGAATTCTCTGAACACTTTTTGGTCTCCAGTAACAGAATAAATTACTCTGTTATTTGTTCTCTTGCCTCTCTGCATTTTTCCTTCAGAGTTACCATTTTTAAATTAAATATACAGTATGATTCTTTGATTAAAGTGTATCAGTCTGATTATACTCTGAGCTCCATCAGGCGAAGGACTGTATCTGTTTTGGCTCAGCTCTCTATTAAATGTCTAGGAAGTAATAGGTTTTGATATTTGTTGAATATGTAAATGAAGAACTTTGACTTCTCCATGAGTGACAGATTGGTGGTAGCATAAAAGGGATTTTTTTTTTTTTTTAAGCAAGTATCAGTAGAGTTAACATGAATATTTCCACCTAACCTTTAGGCAACTCATTTGGCACATATGATAAACAAATATATCAATGAATTCGGTCCTTAAGTTCATTCAGTTTATGATTTCTTTGTAAAATTATTTAGTTGTTTCATATATTAAAACACTCTTCCCAATATGAATTTACTACATTATGGGTCAGAATCGACTCGGTGGCAGTGGTTGGTGGCGGGTCTGCCATGATAGGTGCCCTTCATGGCCGTCTTTCACATTTTTTACAAACCCTACTTCTGTTTCTCTTCTCTCAATTTTTAATATCAACAAAGATGAGTAAATGCAGCTGAGAAAAAGATACAACTCATACACAAACTGATGATCTGTTTTCTGATAGATTGAAAAAACGTCTGATAAATATAAAAATGTGCTTTAAACTGTTGTTTTGGCACTGTCAGGACACAGAGAGATAAAGAGTGCACTGTGCCTCCCCTTTGCAAAGACTCTCTTAAAGTTGAGGAAGATGAGGAGATGGGCAGGGGGAATCATTTTCAGGCTGCTACTTCCTCATCTCTGATTTGATTTGGGGCTATTAGTTGGGGAAAAGTAATTTCTGACAATTAGCAGCCAGACTTCAGAGACTGGGAAAGAGGAAGTCATGAGACCTGTTTTGAGATAGTATAATGAGGAAATGGTTGGAATATCATAAGGAAAAATTGAATCTCTTCGCCCAAGAAAGCAACTTTAATGTGATGTGTGCATTTCATGCTACTACAGATGTCTAACAGGGGCATAGAAGCTAAATCTAAAATCACACTCTATGTATAGATAATCAGAGTATTAAATCAATTGAAATTGATCCATTTCTACTTGTTCTTTATTCTCTAATCTATCAAACAAATTCCCACATCAGTTTAGAAACTAAAGCAACTACAATAATTAGATAACCTGTTTTACATCATAAAGACCCCACTTAAAATTTCATGATATTCAAAGTGACATCTCTCTCACAGTAATTTTCTCTCAAAGAGCAGGAAGGTTATTATCAGGAACATCTTATTTTGTAACAGAAAATGAGAAAAGTAAAAGTGCAATTATCTTTTCTTACTTTCAAATTAAACCACTGTAGGTAAAAAATTGTCAATTAGACAAATACCTGTATTTTGGAAATGACATTTTGGAGTCCACGAAATACCTAGTGTCCTTGAAATTGGATTCAGCTTGATGTCATGAAGGAAAAAAATAGAACTATTTTCTTTTGGAGAATTAAGATTCTCTTTACTCAGAAATATTTAGAGCAAAACACGTATCTTACAACTCTCAGAGCTTACCTCTTTATATGCTGACTGAATCATTTTTATGACTTACATATGGTGTCAGGTTAATACAGTGTGTGAAGTATGAAATATTTGTCTGCATATCCCTTGGATCTCCATTCTCTCCTTAATCCCCTTTGTAAGAATCTAGGCCTGGCTTTTAGTCGTTCAGTTCTCACATGGTTTCTTCTTTTCTTCACACCAAACATACTGTAAGCAAAAAATTCTTTATCAATCATTTATTCTTCAATATGTGCTCTCTTCTTTCTCCTCCTCCCCTTTCTTTTATTTTAAAAGGTGATTTACATGCAATGTACTAAAAGTAACTCAACTGGTTTTTGGTGTTTTAAGGTAAAACTGATCATCCAGAAGTTAAACTTTAAAATTCAGCTTCTCTATCAACAATTTACTCTTGAATAGAAAGCTTAAAACTCTCTCTTAGCATGCTGTACCCTGAGAACTCTGAATTTACCCAGAAGTGGAGGCATATTTTTCTGGGATCTTGGCACCAAATGTTACTCGTGTGTGTGTGTGTGTGTGTGTGTGTGTGTGTGTGTCGGAGGGTGTGGAAGGGAGCATCCGAAACTTCAGCAACCTCCATAGAATTTGAGGTATTAAAAAAGATGCCCGATTATCCTCAAATAGTAGTAAATATTAGGAGGTTATGTCTAAATTAATGTTTTAATTTTAATATATTTAGATTATCAAACCAAACCCGTTGCTGTCAATTCTGACTCATAGTGAACCTGTAGGACAGAGTAGAAATGCCCTATAGAGTTTCCAAGGAGTGCCTGGTGGATTCAAACTACCAACCTTGTGGGCAGCAGCTGTAGCTCTTAACCATTATGCCACCAGGGTTTCCATTTAGATTGTATAAACCAAAAAAAAACCAAACCTGTTGCCATCAAGTCGATTCCGGCTCATAGCAACACTATAGGACAGAGTAGAACTGCCCCATAGAGTTTCCAAGGTGGACCTGGTGGTTTCAAACTGCTGACCTTTTGTTAGCAGCCATAGCTTTTAATCACCAGGCCACCAGGGTTTCCTTATATAGTCAAGTTTATACTGAAGAATTGTATTTTCATCAAAAATGTTGCATAATAAATTACCTCATTGCTTTTTCTTCACTAAGCCAAGAAATGATATTTTGATTGATAAAAACAGTTTTGATTTGACAATAAAAATCATGAGTGAATGGTCACATTTTTGTAATTTAAGAATCCTACTGAGTATACCCTTAACATTTTTTGCATTAATACAACAGCTATGCATTTGGTGCTTACTATGTCCCAGAGGTTTTTCTAGGTACTTGGAATATATCTAGAAAGAAAGAAATAGATTCATAAAATGTTTTGAAAAATGGGTAGTGGAGTTGTACATACATATAGTCTCCTATTTTATACGTTCTGTTTAAATATTGAAGCAATGTAACTAACCCAGAATTAAAGCAGGTGCCCTGTGGCCCATTTCTGGATTGACATACATTTAAAAATGGAGGAAGGGGTTTTCAGAATAAACAGCTGCAGTTTCAAATTTAAACTAAGCACTAGCCCTCATTTTGAACTGGCATCATTCTGTTTCCTTCTGTTGCACGTAGGGTCACTCTGAGTTGGAACCTGCTCAAGGGCAACCTAACAACATGTATTATAGCACTGTTGGGGGAAAAAAAAAAAAAAGCTTTATTTAAATCTTAAACACATCACTGAAGCTTCAGGGGCTTCAGTTTTCCTCACCTGTAAAATGAGGCAATTTGATTTATTCCTGCCATCTATGTTTTAGTGATTTGCACTTTTGGATATTTTTGCATTTTGATAAGAGGGAAGTTTGTTTTATAGTTTTCCCAAATAGTTATGAGCCACCAGCACATAAAATTTTCTTTTCTCATGTTATTTCTAATGGACAATCTTGAAATAGTTCGGTGTGGAGTCATTATAATGCAAACAATGTCGGATTTGCCCCTGTTAAATCAATAAAATAAATATGTTCTTAATACTGGTAAGATGAATGTTGACTGAATAAATAAAAACCTCAAATCTTTTTGAAAACTTGGAATTCATTGTTAGGTATATCCTGCCTGGGATAATTTTTTTTTTAAGCCTGTTTTATGTATCTCAGTTTTTGTTTCTTGTAGTTTTGTTCATTTAACTGTTTTCTTGCTCCATCACAAGAAGTGGCTATTTTAAAAAATTTTTTTTAAATTAAAATGTAATTCATGTGACACTAAATTCACCATTTTAAAGCGCATAATTCAGTGTTTTTTAGTTTATACACAATGTTATGAAGTCATCACCCCTATCTAATTCCACAGTATTTTCATCACCCTGAAAACAATCCCTGTGCCCATCAGCAGGAACTCTTCTTTCTGTTCCCTCCCACCCCAAGTTAATTAAAGCAAACTTCATGGACAACAAAAATAAGGCATGTTGAGAATAACATATCATTTGGTATAAGGTTAATAACATTTAATAGATATTTATACTATTTATACAAAAATAAAAAAAAAATTTATACAGTACATGTTAAATTGGAGGTTCTGTGATAGGTGGCAAAGTTTAGTCTCGATTCTTTTATTTGGCTTTCATTGTTTGCAGAACGTTTCATTTCCTTTTTACTTTCAGAAAATTAACCTCGCTGCCAGGTCTTCAGTGTCAGGGAGATATCTATTCACAGTGTCCGTGTATCCATTAGAATTAAGGTCAACCTTTCTTCGCATTGAGAAAGAAATGAATTGCTAACGCTTCCAAAGTTTTACTAAATTTGGCATTTCCTGTAGCAGCTAGCAAATTACCTCTTTTCAATAAACATTTACAAATCAAATTATTGAAAGTTGTGGCTTTCTAACTCATGTTATATTGTCAGTATTCATCTGTTACAAGAAATGTATGTGAGCCATTCTGATAATAATCCAAAAATTGTGAACATTTGGCTCTGAAATGTGATTTTGTACTTAAATTAGATATTAATTCAAAAGCCTTCAACGAGCATCATTAATTATCAACTGTAGGAAGAAAATGTGATATTTAAAAAGGTATAAGGCATGAACTCTGACTTAATGGATTTAAAACCTAATAAGGGAATAGAAAATACAAATAAATTACTATTAAAAAATCATATGCCACATAAAATCTGGATTAATGTGGTATAAGTGTTCAGAGGTGAGAACATTTATTTCATTCCTGGATAGAATACCTTAATGAGGCTCTGACATTTGAGGTTAAAGTAATTTCTCTTGATGATCTTTCAAGTTTATTTTATTTCCAATATTCTTCTTTTTTCTTAACTTCTAAAAAGACATGCTCATTATAGTCAATTTGAGATAAATAGAAACCAGTGAAGAATTTGGTAAAAACAAGCAAAATCAAAGGAGACTCATTATTCCACCATCCAGAAATATTTGAGCATAACTTCAAAAATTTTTGTTATATTTATTTGTGCTATCAAGACCCTGTTTTATATACGCTTTTAAATTCTTCCTTTCCTGAAGTCTATCATAAATATTCAGCATTTTCACGGGCCGTTATATAATCTTTACAAACCGTATTTGTAATTGCTGGGTAATAACCTGTTACATGGATGAATTGTGGTTTACTTAATGAGTCCACTGATGTTTAGTGTTTCTAATACAATGCTATTCATTATAAACGGTACTTTGAAGAAAAATATTATAAAGGGACTCTTATTTTTTGCTGAGTTGTTTCGTTTAGTATGTATTACAAGTGGGTAAATTACTTTATCAAATAGTATGAGAATTTTACAAAATTATTTTTCAGAAATCTTACTCTTATTCCAGTAATGTCAATTGCCGTTATTCACCATATTTGTCATTTCTAAATGTTACCGGAAACCAAATGTTTGACAACTTGATAGGTGTAATCAGTATGTGATTCCAATGTACATTTGATTAAGTAGTGGTGAGATGATATATAATTTTTACGTGGATTAGTTGTTTTGGCGCCCTGGTGGCACAGTGGTCAAGAGTTTGGCTGCTAACCAAAAGATAGCCAGCTCAAATCCATCAGCTGCACCTTGGAAACCCTGTGGGACAGTTCCACTCTGTTTTATATTTTCTGTGAAAAATTAATTTTAGAAAGCCCAAAATGATTTTATCTGTAGTATATTCTATGATCACACTTTTCAAATATCTCAGAGTCACTTAAAAAATGTATATCTTTCTATTGGGCATCATTACTATTTCTTATAGTAGTGATGCCCAATAGAAATATAATGCAAGCCACATATGTAATTTTAAATTTTCTCATAATTTCATTTAAAAGAGTGAAATGAAACATATGAGATTGTTTGTCAATGCACTGTATTTAACCCAATAGGTCCAAAATATTATTTCAACATGTACTGAATATAAAAATTATTAGTGAGGTATCTTATATTCTTTTTTATACTGTCTTTAAGATCCAGTAGTACTTTCGACTTAATGGTACTGGGTTAGTACTTTGTGCTTACAGCAGACCTCAGTTTCCATTATCCATATTTCAAGTGCTCAATAACCACTCGTGGAAGACGGAAAAACCTGGAGAGCCTAGTTCTACATAGGGCAGATAAAAAAAAAAAGGGCAGATAGGTTAATATAAAATATTAACTTATTTGTGTTTTCAATTAGAAATTACGATTAAAGCTTTGAACTCTGTTATCATTTTTTGTTTCTCTCCGTTTCTAGTATTTGACTAATAATACTTTATACGTTTTAGTGCTACATTATTCAGTTTCAAAATTTATGCCTTTCATGATTTTATTACAGATTGGCCTGTTAATATATAACTATCACCCACTTCCTGCTTAGTGAATTAAGTTTTAAAATCTGCACCAAGCTTTAAAATTTTCTAATTTCGCTTTTGAATTCTTCTTTAACCCATGAAATATTTAGAAGTGTGTGTTTTTTAAAATTTCTAAATATGTAGGGGGGCAGTTTCTGATTTATTTCTTTTTCTGATTTCCAATTTAATTTTATTGTGCCCAGGAAACACTGTGTATGACTTTTTGGGTAAGCCATTTAAGCTCTTTCTTCTTTTTATAAGAACACCTACTTCATCAGGCTGAGAGATTAGTAAATTAATTCATGTGAAGCTCATAGAACAGTACCTGACACCTTTCAAATAACGTTAATGTTTTCATTTCTCTTTAGGCACGCTGCTTGGTGCAGGATATTGACTCAGACCATGCTTGTATCAATTGGTCTCATCCTTACAGTATCTAGGAGGCACTTCTTGAAATTTCTAGCACTTTAATTGCATTCTTCCCTAGATTATGGTGCTTGTGCTGATTTATTTCCTCTTTTACATTATTTTAGCCATTACAGTGAGAAATGTTGGATGTCTATGCTCATGTCGCTGTCTCATCTGGAAGCCTGCCTTATTTGAGTTTGCGTGCCTTTAAATATTTTACCCTTTTTTTTATTTAAGCCCTACCCAAGGAGATCTTAAACTTTTAAATAGGTCATCTGAGAATCTACTCCACTAATAGATGTGCTTATTTTGGATTCTGTCACAAGTTGTGACCTTACATGCAAATTTTCACTGAAAGTTTTCTTTAAAAAGTGTTAGTGTGTAAAATGCATCACATTCAAATAGAGAGATCCATTCACTCAGATGCAATTTGGATCCAATTCTCTGAAAAATATTAGCTGCAGGAGCCTCAATCCCATAAAATTTAAGTTGCCATTTTTTTAAAGCAAAATAAGTTTTATAATATGTAATATACTTTAATAAAATACAGAAATCTACTTTCAGGAAAAAAGGAAAACGTTACCAAGTAGAAATCTTATTACATCAGGGATGAAGCATCATCCTCAACTCTTAAAGTTTGTCTGTTTGTTTTGTTAATATTGTATCACATTATTTTATTAATTCATCTTTTCAATAATTGCTTACCAGCTACCTACTATGTGTCAGATATTTTTCTAGGTACTAGTGACACAAGATGACAACAGCAATATCACTGAGCTCATGAAGCTTACATCCCAGTTGTGGCCTTTTGTCCAGATTTTCCCAGGTGGCTTTGCTCCCTTCTAATTCCTTTTGACCTGCTAGTGTGCTTTTTCAGTTATAATATCTGCCTCCTCAGAGACAATTTTTCTACGCTAAGTAGGATCACACACGTAGTACAGCTTATCATTAGACATTCTGACTTAAAGTATCCATAATTTTCTTTGCAGGAAGTTGAGCTAAAGAATATGTAAATTATTGAATGTACTAAAAGTTGGTCACTTATTAAGTGGTATCGGATAAAATTGATCTGCAAAGGCACAGGGTGAAAAACTCTAGAGAGAATATTTGCTGAATCCAAGCACAGAATTTCTCTATAACTAAGAGAAATAACATCTAAGGTTTCATTTGAATATATAGGATTTTTTAGGACATTTTAGTGATTTGTGATAATAAGAGAGTAGAATATTTAAGATCATGGATGATTTTTCAATCTAGAGTATCTGATCAATGTACATAAAACCTAATATCCAGAAGCTTCAAGATTAAGATGGGATGCCAAGTTTGGAGCCAGGCTTGAACTCAGGATGTGTGCAGAACCTTGTATATAACACACAAACCACTAGAGTCAGAAAATCTTTAAGGGTAGCCCTCTGCCCCCTAACAGAACTATTGCTTAATGTGTCATTTTGCCAGTCCACCGAGGAACTTCATTCAATATACTTGGCGTACTTAAACTCAGGATTATCAGAACAATTTCCTGTTGGGGAGTGATAGAATTTGTATCTTAACGTATGATGTATCAATCCTGAGCTTCCCAAAAGAGAAAAAGTTGGCAGAGGTTATGCAATTAATTGTAGATTGCTGTGACATCCTAGAAAGAAATGGAACTGAGATGGAAAATAAGGTAGGTAAACTAGATTATTTTCTTGAGTCTCTTAAAACTAGATGTACAATCTTGACAAAGTCACTTAAGATCCCACAGTCTCATGGTTTCACCTACTAAATGAAAATTGTGGCCAGACAACTTCTAAAGCCATTTCTTGTGATAACACTCTACGTACAGTCTTTACACGTTTTCTCAAGTTGTCTTTCATCGGACACGATATAAGTATCCTAAATTTAGCCACAAAAAGTGTCTAAATCCTACATGCTCAATTAATTAATACACTGTAAAAGGTAGCATTTGATAGAAGAGATTTTAATAAAACACATATCTGTTACTTTTAGCCGTCCATAATAAGCATTTCAAAATCTATATAGCCAACACAAAATTCTCTGAATGAGTATGGACAGGTGTATTTTGTGCCACAAAATAATTACATTAATTAAGGTATTCATTAAATGATAATGCTAATGCACTCAGTAAAGGTTAACATCATATCCAATTTTGTTGGTTGGTTATCTTATCCAAAGAAATGCTCTGCTATGTTTCCAACACATGATTGCCACCCCAGAAATAATATCTTTAAGTGAATTGATATGTTAATTATTAAAATTGAATGTGCCTCTATATTTGGCATGCTAAATATTATCATAAGTTTTATTCAAATTAAATTTGTAAGCCATATACCCAAACATCATGAAAACCTCAATCCAGGTTTTTTTTTATAATAGATCTTATTTTCCAGTGCTAACTTGATAATGTAAACACTGTACTGTACTTCACTGCACAACCAACACCTTTGCCCATTACACACTATAACTGCCTATGCTTGAAGAGCAAGGACAACTGTAATCAAAACAAGTTTCTACCTTCAATGCACTGGTCACTGGATATAAGGGTTGCAAAATTTCTGCAGTAGACGTACAGCAGTTTTGTATTATTCTTTTAAGGTATGAAAAATACCAGCATGGAAACAAAGAATACTTGGTTTTTTTATAATGTACATTTATTATATCATGCATTTTAAAAAATTATTTCAAAGACACAGGAAAGCTGTTTTGACAGACACACACACACACACACATACACAGAGAAGCCTACTACTTCTGCTGCTATCCATAGTGCTAGCTTAGAAATCTTCCCTTTTTACAAATACAAATATACCCGAGTAATTAATTGTAATCTTAAGAACCACTCATACTCTTATGCCCTTTCTATCAATTTTGATCATTATGCCAGCATTAAAGACATCGTGTGTTTCATTGAACTTAAGCTTATTACTCCTCATAAACTTGTATTTTAAAATCAATCAAAATTCTCCGGTTATCAAGGTCTACTTTTCTAAAAGCTGTCCTGTGACTAATAACATGAATCTGAAAGGAATTTTCCTTATCGGGATGGGGCAGAAATAACACTGGTATGACAATCAATGGAACAGGGCTCCAGGTCTAGTTCTGCCATCAATAAACCTGTCTCACCTTGGAGCAATCACACATCAATTTTTTTTCTGAACCTCATATTTCTGACTTACAAAATGAATAAATTAGCTTGCTTGATTTTGAAATTTCTTTTCACTACTAAACATGTGAATATATGGCAAACTTTTACTCTTGATCTTTAGTTAGAATTTAACACATACCCTGAGGCTTTAGTTTCTTCATTTATATGGATGGTTCTGAAAGCGGGGTCCTGGGGTCAAGCATCTGCATTATCTGAGAACTCAGAAATGAACATTCTGAGGCCTCACCCAAGTTTTACTGAATCAAAAATTCTATGGGGGGAATCCAACTATATTTGTTTTGACAACCCTCCCAAGTGGTATTGATGCCTATGATGATGTAGGAACCACGACTTCATACTAGCAAAAATAGAGAGCTCAGTGGTTTTTCCCTAACATCCTAGTAAGAAGAATGTGTTAGTTAGTCTACGGCAGATTTTTTTTCTAGGCCGCGTCCTAGAGAAAAAACTGGCCTCCTGTAAAGTTTCTCAGAAATCAGCTATATTAAAGTATTTAAGGCAATCAATCTAGTTAAAATACTGAGGTTTTAAATTAGGTAGCAGGCCATTCAGCTGCTACCACAAGGCTTGAACAGTAGATACCTGAGTATGTAGCGGAGAGGCTGAATGGCAGAACGCAGAGCTCAAGCTTATTTCACAAGAGATTATTGTGGGTTACTAGCCTGTGCTCATGCCAGGAGAGAAGACATTGAAGATGTAATGGGCAGAAGGAAGATTCTGGCAGAAAATCAAGATGAAAGAGACACAAATTGGAATCAAAGATGCACCTAGGAGGGTGGAATCCAGAAGAAACCCAAAATTCCTAGTTGGGACCCTCAGAGAGCTGCAGTCTAGGAGAGGTGCAAACAATAGTTAGATTAAGACTTAAAAAAAAAAACACAACCAAGTCTTGCCTTGGCTCACTTCTAGATTAGATCATGGCAATCCTTCACTCACTGCATACCAGAGGATGGGGTGAATCTTTACTGGGAAAAGGTATTATCACTTAGATTGGAGGAAGGTTGCATAACTCTTTCGATTTACTAAAATCTCTCAATTGTACGCTTTAAATGAGTAAACTATACGGTATAACATGTATTTGATGAAGATTTTTTAAAAAATAATGATACTTGATATCAGGCCACTGCATCAGATATTTTTCCTGTATCTTGCCCACAGTTAGATCGTTTACATACACACACACACACAAAGATACATGTACACATATATCTTTAATTTCTCTGCCTAACTTTTTAATTTCTCAAAAAATATCAACTAAAACTCCTTTTTTACTTCCCCCCAAATTATGTGAAATCAGAAAGACATTGGGAGATTTTTTTTGTCACGTTAAGTTTCCATCTAGGTAATTGTAACTCTTCTCAATGGACTGTGTCCTAGCCAAGATTATCTGAAAAAAAAACGAGAGAGAGAGAGACAGAGAGAAAACTACTTAAATGAGCTCAATTAAAGCCCCACTACCTTCTACTAATTCTCTTTCCATACTGCCTTCTCGGCTTATACACCAGTGAGCTGCGTGCCCTGATGTAGCATTTGTAGCTGTCAACTAATTAGTCTTGTGTCTCTTAATTTGAACTATGAATATGGTTTCACATGGTTACCTAAACACAGAAGAGCTACTTGGGTTGGCACGCATTCTACATGTGTGCACTTAAAGATGAAAAAACTATGTAAAAATACAAGTAAAATAAAATTTTTCTTCCAGATAAAGTGTGAGAGTCTGATGTACTTTATTAAATCAGTGAAAAATGAGATAAAATAACAAGACCTTGGCCATGGCAAAAGAGTTTTAAAAACAGAAATTTCTGTAGCACTATGGCCTGTAGCACTTATTTCATATACTTTTAAGCTTAAACCCTGGTGGCGTAGTGGTTAAGAGCTACCTCTGCTAACCATAAGGTAGGAAGTTTGAATCCACCAGGCACTCCTTGGAAACGATGCGGTAGTTCTACTCTGTCCTGTAGGGTCGCTATGAGTCAGAATCTACTTGACCTCAATGGGCATACTCAAAGCTTAATATTTATCTCATCTGTCTTTGCTTGGTTTTACAAATAACTGCCTGCTCTTTTACAAAAAAAAATTTACCTCTTACGCTTTTGTAATTCCTAGACAATTTTCTTGCACATTTTAGAAAACCAATAAATACCTGCTACTCATCATGAGCCGGGTATGGCGGCGATTGGCGTGCTTTTTTTCTGCCTGGTAACTGTATTTTCGCCTCTCCCCTGCAGCAGTCTTTTAGAGGGAACAGAATCTCTAATTCTAAGCTGCAAATTTTCTTCTACTTACATTTATATGTAATTTTAATTACATTCATAAACAGCAGTGAGATTGATAGGATATATCATACCAACAATTAAGCAAACTTCAGCGTCCCGTGGCTCATTTAAAGATGATTTCTAGTATATCACCACGATGAACGTTAACGTCAAGAAACGCTGAAGAAAGACATCACTGCCTCAGGAAAAGACAATGTTTATTTTGACGATAATCAGTATGACAAGGAAAGGAAACTCAAGGATAAAATACATAGTCTGAGACTTTCAAAAATAGGAAAGAAAAGTGATTACCTTTAGGATAGAGTGAAGCACATCGGGATGGAATCTATGAGAAATGGTCTTGAGAATTCTATTCTGAAAACAGTAATATTTTTTTCGATCATTTTAAACTTACTTTTATGTCTAGAATTTTCCTGAGCTCTATTACATTTCTTCCTTCCTCCTGTTCATACTCCTAATCCCAACTCTCTCTCTTTTTCTCTATTTTTAATTTAGTTATGAAGGAATCAAACAATCGGAGGGCTAAATAACCTAAAAAAATAGAAATGAGCATTGAAGTGGCTCTAACCAATTGCTGTTCAGTCAATTCTGACTCATAGCAATCCTATAGGACAGAGTAGAACCGCCCAATAGGGTTTTCAAGGAGTGGCTGGTGGATTAAAACTGCCGACCTTTTGGTTAGCAGCCATAGGTCTTAACCACTATGGCACCAGGGTTCCCAACTAATGGGGAAAAACAGAAGTATTTTCAGTTTTCATGGCCTTTTTTTTTTTTCTCAATGGACACTCTCAGATTCATATGTTAGATGAAAATCCCTCAGGACAATGTGTGGACTTATTTTGGAGGGCATAGAAGAGCAGTTGACAGCCGAGCATCCTCAGGGTTCAGACAGACCTGTGCTAGAATTCAAGCTCTACACTCTCAGGCACTGTGACCTTACCAAAGTTAACTAACTCTACCAAGCCTGTGTCATCACATTTATAAAAAGGGATAACAGCAACACATACCTCATAGGTTAGTTGCGAAATTATTAAGATACTTCATGTGTGAAAGATTGATTTCATAAATGGTTGCAATTCCTCACCCTACCCTGTATCCCCTACAGCGTGAGTTTGAAATACCTCTCAAGTAGTGTGGTCTCTTTTCCTAGCCTTGCTTTTGGCAATACAATGTGGCATAAGTAACAGCATGTCGACTCCCATAATTGTATTCTTTCTCTTGAAACCTGCCCAGCCACCATAAACACAAGCCCAGGCTAGCCTACTAGATGATGCCAGACAACTTGCTCAGTCAGTCCTGTCACTCCAGCTGATAGCCAGCATGACAAGACATGCTAGTGAGGCTCTCCTACACCTTCTGGTTCCCATATGACCCACTACAATCAGAAAACCATTGAGATGAACTCCGATTAAATTGCCTGTGAACAGAATTGTATACTACATAAATTGTTGGCTGCTTTAATGCACTAAGATTTGAGATGATTTGTTAATGCACCAATAGCTAATTGATAAAGCAAAGTACTTACAACAGTGTCTGACACATAGTAAGCATACAAGTAATCTAGCTAACGCCAGAAGTTAAAATGCATGTTCTAGCTGTTCTCCTAAGGAGTAAGAGATGTAAACATATGTAGCTTGTGATTTAGTAAAAAGCTAAGACACAAAAATTGAGGTTCCTTAAAATCAATTCTCTACTTCATTAGAAATATCTATCTTTTTATGCATTAGTGAAGTAATTAATTGCTTGCACTGAGAACTATGTTATTAGTCAAAGGCTTCTTTTTGAGTTTGAAAATTTGGATTTTCAATACTGCATTTCTTTAATTGATGTTAATTCTCATATCTGGATTTACACACTTGTGTCTCTGGGCTAAATCTTCATCATTCTTCTGCCTCAGACTACACTTTAACTCTTCCTCACCTGAGTGAGTCAGTTCAGTGTCTACTATTCACTCTCAGGTATAATCACCATCCCTATAAATAAGGATTTTAAAAAGATCAAGAATCAGAGCAGAGACAAAGATAGAAAAAGAAACCCTTGAACTTGTTTGGCAAGGATTCCTAACTTACTATCTTCTTGCCTCTGGACTTCTCTATTTATAACAATAATATGAACAGAACACCTGATGTTTGTCCAAAATGACTACAAAGCAGAATCCCTGTTACCAGTCGTAATTAAATGAATCCAGTTGTACATTTTCAGAAGATAGAGGGGGATTTAGCGACTACTACAGCTTTTGAGGAAACCCAGGTGCCTCAGTGGTTAAGTGCTACAGCTGCTAACCAAAAGGCCAGCAGTTCAAATCCACCAGGCGCTCCCAGGAAACTCCATGGGGCAGTTGTACTCTGACTTATAGGGTCGCTATGAGTTGGAATTGACTTGTTGGCAAACGGGGTTTTGGTATACCTTTTGAGGTAAGCTTTTCTCTACATAGCAATGTGTGTATAAAAAGTTGTTGGACTTTGGCATTTGTAAAGGCATATAAGAAGAAATGTAGAGCCTAAGATTTTACCCTACTTGCAAGCTAACCATTTAGCCTGTACAGTTTCATAGATGCTGGAAGATGACACAAGACTGAGTCAGAATCAAAGGACTTTTCACTTCTTACAGCAATAGCAGTAGCCCTAATATCAGAATTTTTGTGGCAGTTCACTGAGGCCCAATTCCCACAGTACAATATAAAGCTGGTGAAATGATACCTACGTGTCTAGTGGGTTGTGTGCTCCTTGAGGTTTGTTGTTGTGTACTGTTAAGTCGATTCCGACTCATGGTAGCCTAATAGGACAGAATAGAATTGCCCCATAGGGTTTAGCAGGCTAGAAACCTTTACACGAGTAGATCTCCAGGTCTTTTCTCCCACAGAGGAGCTGGTGGGTTCCAACAACCGACCTTTCAGTTAGAAGGGGAGCACCTAACCATTGCAGCCACCAGGGCTCTTCCTTGAGGTTTGGGGACCCTAATATTTTACAATGGACAGTTACAAGCCTGTTTGCATTAGTTTCCTATTTCTGTGTAACAAATGATCATAAACGTGGCAGCTTAAAACAACACGAGTTTCTGTAGGTACGTAGCCCTAGCATGGCATGGCATGGCTGGATTCTTTGTTCCGGTATTCCTCAGGTTGAAATCAAGATGTTGCCAATGTTGCAGGTCTTATTTGGAAATCAGAAACATGTTCCAAGTTCACTAGTGTTAGAAGAATTCATTTCCTTACGGTTGTAGGACTGAAATTCCGCTTTCCTTCTAGCTTTTGGAGAAGACAGCTCTCAGCTCCTAGGCCATGCCTACCGCAGTTCCTTTCCACGTGGTTCACAACAAGCAGTTCCCAATGGGATGTTTGGTTTCTTTCAGGCCAGCTGGTGTGTTTTTCTCTGACTTTCTTTTCTGAGACCAGCCGGAGAAATTCTCTGTTTTTAAAGGGCTAATCTGATTATGTCAAGCCCTCCTGGCTAATCTCCCTTTTGTCCTTATAATGTGACATAGTCGGGGGAGTAATATCATACACACAGGATGCACCCACAATAAAAGGAGATGTTGTTAGTTGCCACGAAGTTGATTCTGACTCATGATGACACCATGAGTATAGAGTAGAACTGTGTTCCACAGGGTTTCCAAGGCTGTGACCTTTCAGAAGCAGATTGCCAGGCCTGTCTTCCAAGGTGCCTCTGGGTGGGTTCAAATTACTAATTTTTTAGCTAATAGTTGAGCAGTTAGCCATTTGCACCACTTTTACTCTGGAGGGAGAGAGTATTTTCCACAAGACTGCAAGCAAATCTGCCTTTATCTTTGGTTAAGCCACTATTTTTACATTCCAAGGCTGTTCACTATGCAAATGTCCTAGAAAAGATAGTCTAACAAAAGGGAGCAAATATCTTCACGAGACCTGCGAAAAACACTAGAGAATCATGGAGAATTGTCTTCTAACGCTGCAGTGAAATGATAAGAATCCAAGCAAGCATGGTTAAAAACAAAAATGCATGTGCCTTTAATCAATACCGGACTAGAGAATAAACTTTAGTTCTTGTCATTTAGAAATTTCACCACCTTGAATTTCATATAATTTCACATAATTGAAAAATAATTTTCTTTCCTTCAGTTTTAGGAATTTGTTAGGTTCTGCCCTCTTCTGTCATGAAAATGTCTGTGGATGAACAAAGCACTTTAATGTGGTTCATAAGTGGCTATGCAAACGGTCAGTCTGGGTCACTGCACATCCATCCAGCTGTAGCGCAGACTGATGGGCTTCTTGGATGCGCTCCTGTTATCTGTACCAACTGAGTTGCTAACTAATTGAGATTGTAGACCTCATTTTAATGTCTGATCTTAGGGTAGACAAGCTCATTCCTAGTTTTCCCTGAATACATTTCCTCTGCATCCCTCAAAGGGGAGACTTGCACAAGCCAAAGATCAGATTTAACATATTCATGAAATCATGGAATGGAATATCTCTGGATCTGGATTCTAATCTACTGGTTTAAGATCCACCAGGAGTGCCCATCACAAGGGGTGCCCTTTATAATAAGTGACTGTATAGTTATGTTCTCATTAAATTTCCCCAAAACTCCACCTAAGTTACTACTGAGAGGTTGGATGTTACCTATAAAAAGGATATTGTATCCCATAGAATGGTATACTTTTATAAAATTTTTGAACAGGTATTGTTGTTGTTAGCCACCATCAATTTGATGCTGAGTCATAGTAACCCCATACACAACAGAGTGAAACACTGACCTGTCCTGCATCACCCTCACAATCACTGTACGTTCTGGTCTATCATTGCACCCATCGTAACAATCAATCTCACTGAGGGTCTCCCTCACCCTCACAGGCCCTCTACTTCACCAAACACGATGTCCTCCTCCAGTGATTTATCCCTCCTAACGGTATGTAGAAAGCAAGTGAGTCAGACAATGTTTTGTTGTGGTCCGTTAGGTTTTCACTGACTGATTTTTGGAAGTAGATCACCAGGCTTGTCTTCTTAATCTTAGTCTGGAAACTCCCTGAAACCTGTTCAACCTGGGTGGTTCTCCTGGTATTTGAAAGACTGTTGCATACCTTCCAGCATCATAGGAACATGCAAGGCTTCACAGTACAACAAACTGACAAATGGGTGGTGGCTTAAACAGTTATGTCTTCAAAATATAATTACAATACCACAGAAGGAAGCAAAGGGATACAGTGTCAGTCATTTGCACACTCTTTCAGTTGGGAAAATTTGTTAGTTTAACAGTAGAAATAAAAAAGCAGAAAAACTACACGTTGTGTTCAGATAGATCTTAGTGCAAATGCAGTCCTTTTGTCAATTGAGATCTGAAAACTATAAAGGACCCTAGGAGGGAGGAGAAGTGGCTGAGAGCAAACTGTAACTCATATTAGCCCACAGGTTCCTTGGGGGCTCTGTGGCTAATCTTTGCAGAGGAATATTCTCGTGATTTTTCTTCTAAAGTAGAATGAAGCATTCAGCACTTGAGTAGACACAGAGGGATTAAACAAAAGTGGAATAGGACAGCTCAGAATGAAGAGAAAGATAAAATCTCTAACGCCAGCTCTTTCATTATTTAGCATATTCTTTGACCGCTTTAAGTCAGGAGGTCTTTGGCACAGGATGCAAATGAGTAGCAGTGGGAGAATCTGAAGTTTCAAAAATCAAGCCTGCAATTCCTATTACTTCAAGTGGGGTGATTTGCAAAAGAATAGAGCAGCATCTTAAAAATGCAACATAATAACCCAGAGTCATTTAATGAATTATGTGTGACCTGACTGTTGATTTATGATCAGCAAATAGGACTCAATAGTATTATGCAATATTTGAAACGCAGATATTAGGGATCTTGCCAGTCAATGATGGAAAGTAATGAGTACATTTTGCACCTGTAAAACGTGATAGCCCATAATACAGTAATATAATTGAAATTGTTCATTTAAATAAAATAACAAATTATAGCAAATCACGGTGAGGGAAAGAAAAGGCAGAGGCAATAGTGAAATTGATGAAAAGAACAGGGAAGAATTTAAATATCAGAAACAAAAACTGAGGTATCATTTGCTAATACCTAATACGGACAATAATGTACGACACGAATGAAAGAAAAAAAAACAAATAGTTCCCCATGTAATCACACAGCACGAATCTCAGTTTGCTTCTTCTTATCACCAGTGGTGTCTCAGAGAAGGAAGAAAGTTCTTTAGAGGTACAGAGGGACCCTTTCAGTATATTCACCGTTGTTATACTGAAGGAGAAATAAAATGACCTAGTCTCTAACAAAGCACAACCTGATGTGATAATCTTCATTCTGGGTACAGCATGAGATATAGTTGAGAGAATCATCAGTTACAAAGAAAAAGCCTTATATAGGATAGGAGTCACACCATGAATTAACCGTGTGAGACTTTAAGTCACTAAATGTCTCTGATCTTATTTGCCACCGTTGTAAAATGTACAGTATCAACCTCATACACAGGTGAAGATCAAATGAAATAATACATGGAAAGTGCTTAGAAAGGCATCTCCAACCTATCAAACATTATGTGTTAGCTATGTCCATCACATAAAACCTGGTGGCATAAAGGTTAAGTGCTACAGCTGCTAACCAAGAGATCAGTTGTTTGAATGCACCAGGAGCTCCTCGAAAACTCTGTGGGACAATTCTACTCCAGCCTATAGGGTCACTATGAGTTGGGATCGACTTGATGGCAATGGGTTTGGTTTTCTGTTTTTTTTTTTTTTTTATGTCTATTACTGTAATTATTCTTCTATGCATCCTTTTAGAGCATGCAATTCAGATTATAAGTGGTGTTTTGTTTTTCTTAATAAAATTATGTTATTTTAGTGAAATATAACAAAGAAAACATGTTTAGTGAATTTTCACAAAATAAACACTCCCATAAAGCCACTCCCTGGAAATTTAATACCAGCAGTCAGAAGCCCCTACTGTTTCCTCCCCAGTTGTCACCATCCTCAAATGAACCGATTTTCTGCTTCCCATCACTATATATTAATTTTATTTTCATTGTTTATATAAATAACATTTGAATAAAAAGTAAACAAAAATTTACAAATTTGATAAAAAAATTATAAACTTACAAAAACAAGATTCTCATTATTTTTCAAGGAGAAGAAGCATAAAGAAAAACAACATGAAAAGTCATTAGAATCAAATTACTGATAATCAGTGGTAAATAGAAAAATCAAAAACATCTAGAGGAAGAAAAAGATACCAGTACATATTGAGGAACAAATAAAAAATAACAGTAGACATTTTGATAAAACAAACAAATAAAAAAGCGATGAAAGGCTAAAGACAGCGAAATAGCATCTTTAAGCTGAAGAAAGAAAACAAACAAAATATCCCCAATGAACCTAAAATTCTAAGCCCAGCAAAATATCTTTCAAAACTGAAGACAAAAGAAAAAGTCTTTTGATAAACAATAGCTCAGAGAACTCATGGCCTGTACTACAGAAATTCTTGAGATGATACTTCAGACAGAAAATAATAATACTAGATGGAAATTTGAATCTACATAAAGAAATAAAGCATTCCCAAAATGGTAAATATATGGATAATTTCAAGTGCCTTTTCTTGTGTTTTAAATTCTACAACAGGTAATTGAGTATTTAAAGCAAACATAATAATGCTACTAATACATGCTGTGATTTATAAAAAATACATGCTATGATTTATAGCATATATAAATGTAAAAATTATGAGAAAATAGCAGAGACTAGGAGAATTGAAATGGAAATGTAATGTTGTAAGGTTCTTATACATGAAAAAATACAATATTATTTAAAGGTAGGCTTTTTTTTTTTTTTTTGCTTTGTTATGAGAGAAATAAAAACAGCTCAGAAAATTAAAGTCTTAATGATTCTTACCAAGTGCCAATAACTTTCTGTATGCTTGGCATAGGAAGAGGAGTTCGGGCCTTTTTCCTTTGTGAGAAGAACCCATGTGAAACTGAGAATTTCTGTTTCAGGTCAAAATGACATTCAGTACAAAATCTGGAGAGGGACTCTGATTTAATAATTGAAATCTATTGCCATTTCCTGGAATGCTTAAAGTTTTGTGTTTGAGAGAGCCTTTCTCATGGATGCTTTTGAGTTAAAAACACTGATAAGAAATATTGGAAAAGAGATGCTAAATTATTTTTTTAAAATGCTATAGAATTTGAATTCATGCCTACATTTATCTTTCCTTGGCTAATATGCAACATAAAATATTTGAAGAAATATTACAATTTTCCTTCTTTTTTTTCTTATTTAATGTAGTGATATTAACTTATTAATGCTGCAATAATTTGCAAAGAGCTATTATTCTTTGTTATTGTCAATAAAAGTGAACCTCATGGTCCATCGAAATATATTAATGGTCATGAAAAGCCATTTAATTATCATATAATTATGAATTATATTTTTACTTTAGTTTGATGAAAGAATTACTGATTTTTTTTAATCTTTCACACAGTAAATATTTGAATAAAATATGCTAGTCATACTCTCAAATTAATTTTGTTAAAATATTGAGGGAAAGACTTTCCCTTTTTACCTTTATTGTAAAGTAAAGCCACGAGAGAAAGATGTGTCAGTCTGCTTCCATAAAAGATTAGAGCCTTAGAAACCCTATGGGGCCATTCTCTATGATTCAGACTGGGTTGGGTTACACAGTAAAGATGTATTCAGTCTATGCTAGGTTCCAAAGGAATGGCAAGGTGAATGTTACCCATTTTTAATATTTCAGTGGTTTGAATATTGACTTTTAACCCAAATTTAAATGAAAAAATAGTTGTCTACATTTTATTTTATTTTATTTTTTCCTACCAAGATATCCAACAACCCCCTTGAAAGGGTTGGTTATATTATAACTAAGTAATGTGCCTCAAAGCCAGCCATTGACTGTTTAGTTGTTAATGAATAATATACCCTCACTTCTCTATATACCTGCTATAAGAGCAGAAATTGTCTTACCATAATTCTGGGTAATATCACATCATATAGCTTCGTCAGGATACAACCCTAGAAGCATAGTTATCCCAATAATTGTAGTAGCATGTGTATGCCCTTAGAATGGGCCCAACTAAAGGTTTAAACACATATATAAATTATTCTAAATTAAGTAAATAATTGCTATTTTTTAAAATTTATTAAATCCATATAGGTTTATTTTACCTCTTGTTTGTCAGGTAACATTTTTTGACTTATTAACAAATAAATAATAGCATTATTCCTCTATTGCATACCACTGCAACAGCTGTGAAAATATTCTTACTACAATTATGCACAAAAAGTAATTGCTTGTATTCTGTGTCAGAACACAACCCCAGAAGTATGTCATCCGACGGTTATTAGCATGCCTATTGACTGAGTTTGCAAATCTATGCTAAAGGAAAATTTTTCTGTAATACTTCTTCCCTGAATCTATTTATTTAAACTGTTGAATTATTACCTCTCTGTGTATTGTTTGTTTTAATGTCTTATTGGAAGTGAACATGTTTCTACAAAGTGAATAAAACTTTATCACAAAGAGCATACTCACCCTCTACCCCTCCTCAAGAAAGAAAATGCTGCCATCAAGCCGCTTCCAACTTATAGCGACCTTATAGGAAAGAGTAGAACTGCCCCATAGACTTTCCAAAGAGCGGCTGGTGGATTTGAACTACCGGCCTTTTGGTTAGTAGCCGAGTTCTTAATTCACTGTGCCACCAGGGCTCCACAAAGAGCATATCAGGCTCCAGTTCAGAGATTTATTGATTTTTAATTCTCTGCTCTGTTATTCTTCCCATTTCTTACTCTAACACTCTGGAACCACTTCTCAAATAAACTGCCTGTGAACATGTCCTTGCCTCAGTCTCTGCTTGTAGTGAAACCAAACCACGGTATTTAGTCCTAGAGGTGGTCTTAGAAAACAGCTCTCTCAGGAGGAAGTTCTGGATCTGGATTGCTCACCAGTCAGCAACTGTTTTATAACTGGTGGGCAGTGGGATGTAATAATGCCTAACATGCATTAATAAGCAATGCTATGCAGGTGAACTGTGAACGTGAAATTTTGGATGTATTCCATAGCTATAACACTCTAATCTTGTGATGACAATGATTGTAAGGATTGCTGATTGGATAGCATTTATTAACAGTATAAGAAACCTTGAAGAAATGGCATGACAGGCTAATGATCAATGATATATATTCAAAACTTGCCAAAGTTTGTACTAAAAAAAAGGTGAGTTTCACTGTATATAAATTACACCTCAATAAACCTGATTAAAAAAAAAAAACTTTAAAAAAAGCCAATAATATGCTTCTGCATGCATTGAAATGGCTAAAATTAAAAAGAATATCAATGAAAATAAAACGTAAGAAATGTTAAAGAACCATCCAAACCCATACTTCTCTGTTGGGTATGTGAATGTACATAACCACTTCAGAAACTGTTTCAGTAGTGTTTTTACAAACACCCGAGCAATTTCACACACAGACATATACTCAGTACTAAGAAAAATGTACATCTACAAAAATATATGTTTTCATAGCAGATATATTCATAATAACTTCAAATTGGAAACAACCCGTATATAAATCAACCGGTAAAAGATGAACAAAATTGGGATATTAATACAATAAATATTAGTCAGCAATAAAAATAAGAAGGACTACTACATGAATAAATAAGCTATTTATATGAAACTCTTGAATGGGTAAAACTAATCTATATTAATCAAAAACTGTTAAGTGGATACTTGAGACTAGGTATAAATGTATTGGCTGCATATGTTCATGAGGGAAATTTAGAGAGAGATGACTATAAATCTTGATTAGATTGGGATTACATGGGTAATGTCAAAGTTTATCAAACTGTTCACTCAAAATGGGTTCATTTTATTGTATATTATTTACACTTCAACAAATGGTTTTAAAAGAAAGAAATTTAAGAGATGTGTCTATTCCATTTCAACATACTAAACATATATGAAAACTAAAAATCAAAGTAATTTCAGATTAAATTACACTAAGAAATCAATTTCGCTTTTTGGTAACATAACAAAATAACATTCATGTTTTTGATTTGGGCTATTTACTCATTTTACACAACTGCTAAAAAAATTATGAACAAAGTAACATAATATATGGAATTTGTTTAAAGTAATTTAGGGATGATGGTACATAGATAAAAAAAATGCATCGCCACAGAAATAGCCAATGCTATATTTAACGGAGAAAGATTGAGAACTTTCCTACGAAATTGAGAACCAGACAAGGGTGCCCACTCTCACCACTTCTATTAAATATTGTATTAAAAGTCCTAGCCAGAGCAATAAGATAAGAAAAGAAAATTATCCAGATTGGAAAAGAAGTAAAATTATCTCTATTCAGGGATGACATAATCCTATATATAAAAAATCTTGAAGAGTCTGCAAGGATGCTTCTAGAGCTAATAATGGAATTTAGAAAAGTTTCAGGGTACAAGGTCAGCAAACAAAAATCGGTTGTGTTTTTATACACCAGCAATGAGAAACCTGAAAGGAAAATTCGAAACCACCAACAGCTCTGTGGGAGAAAGATGTGGCAGTCTGCTTCCATAGAGATTTATAGCCTTGGAAACTCTATGGGGTCACTATGAGTCAGAATCAGCTCAGCAGTGGGTTTGGGTTTGGTTGTTTGGTTCTGACTCATAGCAACCCTATAGGACAGGATAAAACTTCCCCATAAGTTTTCCAAGGTTGCACTCTTTATAGAAACAGACTGCCATATCTTTCTTCCATGTAGTGTCTGATGGATCCAAACCACTGACTAGGTTAAAAGCTGAGCACTTAACCACTGCATCACCAGGGCTCCTTAAGAGAATAAAATACTTAGGAATAAATTTAACTAGGTATATGAAAGACCTATACAATGAAAATTATAAAACACTGCTGAAAGAGATTAAACGAGAGTGAAATAAATAAATGTTCCATGTTCATGGATCAGAAGACTCAATACTGTTAAGATGTCAATACTAACCAAAGTGATCTACATATTCAATGCAATCCCTATCAAAATTCCAACAGCCTTTTGTACGCAAATGAAAAAAAAAATCCTTAATTTTATATGGAATGGAAGGAGGCGCCGAATAGCTGAAACAATGTTGAAGGAGGACAAAGTTGGAGGACTCACACTTTCTGATTTTAAAACATGTTATATGGCTACAATAATCAAAACAGCCTGGTACTGGTATAACAATAGACACAGAGATAAATAAATACACACACACACACATATAGAGAGAGAGAGATTTATATCAGGGAAATGGCTCATGCAGGTGTAGAGGCTGGCAAGTCCCAACTCCATGGGTCAGACTTCATGCTGGAGGCTTCTCCTGACTCACGTAGCTGCAGGGGCTGGGGATCTCAAGATCAGGGAGACAGAAGGCAGGCTGCAGGTTCACAGGCTGGAGGGGCTGACAAATCCAAGATCAGCCAGTAAGACCATAGGCTGCTGGCTCAGTTTCCAAGAGGTGGAGGTCAGATGATGACGAGCCAAATGTAGGATCCAAAGCAGAGCAAAAGCCAGCAAGCTTTGCCAGAAAGTCCATATATATATTGGAGGCTGACTACATTCCCAAGGAACCTCCCTTTCAACTGACTGGCTGCTCGTAGCAGATCTCATCATGGAGATGATTACATTATATCAGATCTCATCATGAAAGTGATTACATCACTACATAGTTGCCAAATGACTGAGAAAAATGGCCCAGTCAAATTGAGACACAACCTTAACCATCACAGTTGGTGAGGATGTGAGGAAACTGGAACTCTTATTCGTTGCTAGTGGGAATGCACAATGGTACAGCCATTTTGGAAAACAGTGTGGCAGTTCCACAAAAAAATAAAAATAGAACTACAATATGACCCAGCAATTTCATTCCTGGGTATATACCCAAAAGACATAAATGCAGAGACCCAAACAGATACTAGTATATAAATGTTTATTGCAGCACTATTCACGATAGCCAAATACCCATCAGTGGATGAATGGATAAACAAAATGTGGTAAATACATACAATGGAATGCACAGTGGTTAAGTGATCAGCTGCTAATCAAAAGGTCAGCTGTTCAAATCCACCAGCAGCTCCTTGGAAACAGTATGAAGCAGTTCTACTCTGTTCTATGGGGTTGCTATGAGTTAGAATTGACTTGACAGCAACGGGTTTGATTTTTTGGCATAGTAGGAGAAAAGAAATCTTTATCCAAACCAAAAAAACCAAACCCAGTGCCGTTGACTTGATTCTGACTCAGTGAAATCTTTATACGTGCTACAAAATGCATGATGCTTAAAGACATGCTGAATGTGATAAGGCATCACCAAGGGACAAATATTGTATGACATCACTTATATAAAGACAAAAGTAGGCAAATGCAAAGAGACCAAACTTTATTAGTGGTTACCAGGGGCAGAAGCGAGAGGGAAAAGGGTTTTATTATTTGTGGAATATTGAGTTTAGTTTTACAGTGATGGTAAAATCACATTGTTTAAAAGTAGGGTTGCACAACCCATTAATGTAATTGCTGTCAATATGTTGTATACCCGTAAGAAGTTGAAGCAAAAAGTTGTGTAATACATTTACAGCGACAAAAAAGAGTAGTTGCTAAGGCTGATTATGCACAACCAAAAACCTCAAGGGATTAGATTCCTTTGTTTGGAGATTTAAGGTCGTGGTTTCATGGGACATCCCAGTTAATTGACCTAAAATGTTTTTAGTGCTTCTGTTATAACTCCTAGTTCATTGTGTAGTGCCTGGGGATGAAAAACCTTGCAAGTGGCCACCCAAGGCACAATTGGCCCGTTTTCATCTGAAGAAACAGAGGAAGAAGGAGAGTTAGGACTAGGAGGAGGGTATGGAATATGTGACTAATTGCCTCCATGAACAACTCCTTCTTTTGCCATGAGACCAGAACTGGATGGTGCCTGGCTACCATTGCTGAACATTCTGATCAAAGATTCTACGGAAGAATACCTATCAAGAGGGGGGAAATGTAGAATAGAATGTCGAATTCTCATGGACTCCTGACTTCCAAGAGCCATGGAGACTGGATAAATCCCTGAAACTTTCCCTGAGATAATCTTTAAAATTAAAACCAAAAAATATCCCCTGAAGGTTTCTTAAATCCAAAAAATTGTTTCACTTAACTAGTAAAAAATGTCTGCCTTGATCATTAAGCTCTTTTAAGAACCGCTTATATGGGATCAAAGTGTTAACAACAACTTGAAAGATTAGATAGAAACCTTAGAGTTAGTGAGTTTATGTTAGAGGAACAACTCAGAAAACGAGGGTGAGAAAGGTTGCACAACTCAAAGAATGTAATCGATATCACTGAATTGTACATGTAGAAATGGTTGAATTGGTGTGCGTTTTGCTGTGTATATTCTCAACAAAAACATCAAAATAAAATTTTAAAAAATAAGTGAATAAATTACAAAAAAGAATAGAGAATTTGGACTGGATAGACAGAGAAAGCATTATTTAAGCTGAGTCTTTAAGATGAGGAGGAATGACTAGGAAACAAGGATATTTAAACCAACTGAAAATGTACATGAAACTGAAGCGTTGGGAATCAAGATATTGTCAGTAACTAAAAATAATGGTATGTTTGAGCAACAAAATAAATAGTCATAGTATTCACTAAAACAAATATCCATAAATCCATCCTGATATTACATAAATGATTGAATGAATATAAAAAATGGAAGAAAAGGACAAAGCTTCCCTATAGAAGTATTCCAAATAATAAATACAGAAGGAATGAGGGTAATTGAAAATGACAGTTAAAACATTGAAGAGCAGGGCAGTTCCACACAATAAAGAATTGCCTTTCATTAGACACTACTATTAATATCTTACTGGATATCCGAGTAATTGATAAGACATTGTTTATATATTTATGACCCCAAAATATCCCATTTTACATGCTAACCCAATGCTGGCATGGTTTTAAGGGTAAGCCATTTTTTATTCTCTGCAAAAAAGCAACTTCTACTGAGTCAGTCTCAGTTGCCTAGAATTACAAGTATCCACTTTTGCTCAGCTACAGGCATGCCTAAGGCCAGTGGTGTGCTAAATTTCATTTGTACTGGTTCCCAAGAATCAGTCACACTCAGTGATATTAAGTAGATAGCTTGAAACTAGCCATTTTAGGGTACCTACACCATTTTTTTTTTTTACACCATAGAGATTGGCAACTATTACAAATGATAATATTCCATCTTTTTATCTATCTATCAAAAAAAAAAACCTTTTTTTAAATCTGTCTATCTATCTATTTTTTTATCTCTTACTGGAGAGCCAGATTTTAAACCTTTTCCAGAACAATAATAATCAAGGCTAATAACAAAATCCAGCCAAATGGCTTTCTTGGTCATACTTTTTCTAACCCCTTTAAATATTAAGTCTTCTTTGGCAAGGAAAAGCAAGCCCTATATAAAGAGGAAAAAAAGGCAATAGAGAATTACTATGCACTCCTCTAATAAATAGGAATTCACTAACTAGATAGTAGACAAGAATCATCTTAGGTGAAGGGAAGGACAACACACAATACAGGGGAAGTCAGCACACCTGGACTAAACCAAAACTAAAAAGTTTCCTGAACAAGACCAAACACTTTGAGGGACAGAGTAGCTGGGGCTGGGTTCTGGGGACCATGGTTTTGGGGAACATCTAGGTCAAATGGCATAACAAAGTTTATTAAGAAAATATTCTACATCTCACTTTGGTGAGTGACACCTAGGGCCTTAAAAACTTTCGAGTGCCCATTTAAGATACATCGATTGGTTCCAACCCACTTGGAGTAAGGGAGAACGAAGACCACCAAAGACACACAAAAATATTAGCCCAAGAGACAATAGGTCCATATAAACCAGAGACTCCATCAGCCTGAAACCAGAAGAACTAGATGTTGCCTGGCTATCACCAATGATAGGGAACACAACAGAGCATCCGTGACAGAGCGGGAGAAAAATGTGGAGCAGAACTCGAATGTACATAAAAAGACCAGGCTTAAGGGTCTGACTGAGACTAGAGGAACCCTTGAAGCCCTGACCCCTGCACGCTATGTTAACTCAGAACTAAAACCATTCCGGAAGATCACTCTTCAGACAAAGATTAGACTGGACTGTAAAACATAAAATAATACTCGTGCAGATACAGGAGATCAAAGGGGCAGCTCCTGTCTGGAGGCAGGATGAGAAGGCAGGAAGGGACAGGAGCTGGTTGGATAGACATGGGAAACCCAGGATGGAAAAGGGGGGCATGCTGTCACATTGCAGAGATTGCAACTAGTGTCACATGATAACGTGCGTATAAAATTTTGTATGAGAAATTAACTTGAACTGTAAACTTTCATCTAAAGTACAACAAAAAAATATTGGTTTGGGCTTGAGAATTAACCTAAAGGGTGGTGATTTGAACCCACCCAGTGGTACTATGTCAGAAAGGCCTGGTGATCTTCTTCCATCAAGATTACAGCCAAGAAACACCTACGTAGCAGTTCTACAGTTCTGCTGCCTAACACATGGGGTTGCCATGAGTCAGAATCAATTCAATAATAATGCACCCTCTAATAAATGAGACCCTTCCACCTCAGTAACATCGGTGCATTGCCTTTTGGGCTTTAATGTATCCACATTTAGCTCTCTCTTCGTGTGAGTGTAGTGAATGGGCAGGCCAACAGCCAAAAATGGTGGGCTGTAGATAGAAGCTAAATCTGTCTGTGTTTGACTCCTGAGGTGACTGATCAATGACTCATCAACACAATCTCAATATATTTTAAAGAGATTCTGTGTGTTTTATGCAGGTGTCCCCAGAGCTGAAAAGGTCTAGGGGACCAAAAGAATAGGAAAGGTGTAATAACATTTATAAAGAAATGGCTTTACTTATCAAACCTATCACTGTTTCTGAACCGAAAATGCCGTTGGTCCAACCCTTACGTTTGCCACGGAGCCACATATCTCCTAGAAGAATGCTTTTAAAATTGTTCTCTCTCACTGCCACAGTGGTTGGTGTAAGCAGCTTATGAGTTTAATAACGCCACATTACTTAAAGTAGAAATGTTTCTTTTCCTTTTAAAAGAGCAAGAAAAATATATCTTAAATGCATGGAAGCGTTATCAGAGCTCCCTTCTGAGAGTTCCTCATGCTGAATCCGAATATGTCATCTGCGAACAATGATTTCTCTAAGCTGCTATAGTGCCTCTGTCTTAGGAATGCAGTGAGCTTCTTGGTAAAGCAATTTGTTTTAGCGGTGCAGCCCAGATTTGCAGCAGCATAATTCAGACTGGCTTCTCCAAATAATACTTCCTCTGACAACACTTGTAAAGTGCCAAGATATCTTGGAAAAGTACAGAATTGTCTTGCGATATTACATCCGCCAACAGAATTCAAGAGCCTGTTGCAAAACTGACAAAATAGAACCTGAATTGTAATGTGATAGAGTAAAACAGCTGATAGATTGCACTCTGCACCCAAAGTTGCTAACTCAATGCCCAGGGGAGAAACCAGAGGGCCGGAGCAACAGTGAGGGAAAAGTCCCAACTCCATAGAAAAAAACCTGATCGGAATATGGGTAAGTAGTAGCATTTTCTAACTTGTTTACATACATAATAGCACTTTTTTAAAACTTCAAAAGTGGCACCAAATGTTGGAAAAAGCCTCTGTATTACCGGTTGAAACATTGGAAATGCTTTGTAAATTGTTTCTCATTTGTTTAATATGTTGCCTAGTGCTATTTTAAGCTTAAAGCAAAAGAAAAGTGTTTTTTGGCCTGTGAATACTTAAACATCAAGCTTACTGTTTTAGTTAAAGCCTACACAGAATTTATATTATGATTTTAAAATCTTATGCTTCCTTTTGTAACAAAAATTTATCTCATGGTTAAGAATCCTCATTATATAAGGTGTTAACAATTACAGAGTCTTTAAAAAGACATCTGAGATTTTTTTTTTCACAGTGTGATTGGAGATGGTTGCATTTTTGGATAATTGAGAGAAAAATACATATCCTCATGAGAAGAGACATCATATATAAATACTTTTGCCCTTTAGCTAACTTATATTTACAACAATCCATCAATCCACTTTACATTTAAAGGTTTAACTTTACTCAGTAGTGCTATTTATTTAGTTACTATTGACAAGTATTTTACTGCTGTGCAACTGAAAATGCTTCGGTTTGCTGATGTGGACATGCTTTAAGATGGCTGTGTCTTTAGTTGCTAAAAATAATGCTAGGCACATAGTAGACCTCTAATATTGCTGACTGAGTCACTGATTGGATGCCTAAATCAGGACGTGGAAAAGAATTAAGGTGAATTGTGAATGCTTGGAGATTATTTTATGTTGTAGAACAGGCTAGTGACTTTTGAAGCTACCTTTTTCAGCTGTATTTCTTTAATTTATGGAATTTAACGGCGGTGGTCAATATCTACTTTCACAAGTTAAAGAAATTCAAATGACAATGTGGTTGACAATTACTCTTTTACTTTCATCTAAAAGTTTTATCCTTTCACTCCACATGCCCCCAAATCAGAACCATCTTAAAAATCAGCCTATCTACACATGGTGTACATAGTGACCCTATGTACAACAGAAGGAAACACTGCCCAGGCCTGCACCATCCTCACAGTTGTTGTCATGCTTGAGCACATTGTTGCAGCAACTGTGTCAATTCATCTGGTTGAGGGTCTTCTTTTTTGCTGACCGTCTATTTACCAAGCGTGATACCCTTCTCCAGGGACTTGTCCCTTCTGATAACATGCCTATAGAATGCGAGATGAAGTCTCACCATCCTTGTTTCTAAGGAGTATTCTGGTTGTACTTCTTCCAAGAAAAATTTGTTTGTTCTTCTGGCAGTTCATGGTATGTTTGATATTCTTCACCAACACCGCAATTCAGAAGCATCAGTTCTTCGGTCTTCCTCATTCACTGTCCAGAATTTGCATGCCTATGAAGTGATTGAAAATACCATGCCTTAGGTCAAGCACACCTTAGTCTTCAAGGTGATATCTTTGCTTTTCAACACTTGAAAGAGATCCTTTTCAGTAAATTTGCGTAGTGCAACGCGTCTTTTGATTTCTTGACTGCTGCTTCCGTGGCTGTTGATTGTAGATCCAAGTAAAATGAAATCCTTGACAACTTCGAGCTTTTCTCCATATATCATGATGTTGCATACAAGTACAGCTGTGAGGGTTTTTGTTTTCTTTATGTAAGGGTGTAATCCATACTTTGGGTGGTAGTCTTCGATATTCATCAATAAATGCTTCAAATCCTCTTCATTTTCAGCAAGTAAGGTTGTGTCATCTGCATATCACAGATTGTTATTGAGTTTTCCTCCAGTCCTGATGCTTCATTCTTCTTCATGTAGTCCAGCCTCTTGGACTATTTGCTCAGCATGCAGATTAAATAAGTATGGTAAAAGGATACAACACTGATGCACACCTTTCCTGATTTTAAGCCTTGTTCTGTTTGAATGACTGCCTCTTAGTCTGTGTACAGATTTCTTATAAGCACAATGAAGTGTTTTGGAATTCCCATTCTTCTCAGTGTTATCCATAATTTATTATGATCTACACAGTTGCATACCTTTGCATAGTCAATAAAACACAGGTAAACATCTTTCTGGTGTTCTCTGCTTTTAGCCAGGATCCATCTGACATCAGCAATGATATTCCTTGTTAAAGTCCTTTTCTAAATCTGGCTTGAATTTCTGGCAGTTCCCTTGTTGATATACTGCTGCAACCACTTTTAAATGATCTTCAGCAAAATTTTACTTGTGTGTTATATTAATAGTATTGTTCGATAATTTCCACAGTCTTACGGATCGCATTTCTTTGGAATGAGCATAAATATGGATCTCTTCCAGTCAGTTGTCCAGGTAGCTGTCTTCCAAATTTCTTGGCATAGACAAGAGAGCACCTCCAGTGCTGCGTTCATTGTTGAAACATCTCAATTGGTATTCCATCAAGTCCTGGAGTGTTGTTTTTTGTCAGTGCCTTCAGTACAGCTTGGACTTCTTCCTTCAGTACCATCATTTCTTGATCATATGCTACTTCCTGCAATGATTTGGTACAGTGACTCTGTGTATTCCTTCCATCTTCTTTTGAAGCTTTCTGCATTTTTTAAACATTTACCACATAGAATCCTTCACTATTGCAACTTGAGGCTTCAATTTTCTCTTCAGTTCTTTCACCTTGAGAAATGTCAAGAGTGTTCTTTCCTTCCAGCTTTTATACTCTAGGTCTTTGCACGTTTCATTATAATACTTTTCTTGTCTCCTCAAGCCACCCTTTGAAATCTTCTGGTCAGCTCTTTTATTTAATCATTTCTTTCTTTCACTTTAGCTACTTGGCATTCAAGACCAAGTTTCAGAGTGCCTTCTGGTATCCGTTTGGGTCTTTTGTTTCTTTGTCTTTTTAATGAGCTCTTGCTTTCTTCGTGTATGCTGTCCTTAATGTCATTCCACAACTCATCTGGTCATTAGTGTTCAATGTGTCAAATCTATTCTTGAGATGGTCTCTAAGTTCAGGTGGAATATACTCAGGATCATACTCTGGCTTTCATGAACTTGCTGTAATTTATTAAGCTTTAGCTTGAACTTGCATATAATAATTGATGGTCTGTTCTGCACTCGGCCCCTGGCCTTGTTCTGACTGATGATATTGAGCTTTTCCATCTTTTTCCCCAGATGCATTCAATCTGATTCCTCTGTATTCCATCTGGTGAGGTCCATGTGTATAGTTGCCATTTATGTTGTTGGAAAAAGGTATTTGCAATTTAAGAAGTCATTGATCATGCAAAATTCTATCATGGGATCCCTGGTGTCCTTGCTATCACCAAGGCCATATTTTCCAACTACCAATCCTTCTTCTTTGTTTCCAGTTTTTACATTCCAATCACCAGTAATTATCAATGCATCTTGACTGCACGTTTGATGAATTTCAGACTGCAGAATTTGGTAATAATGTTCAATTTTTTCATCTTTGGCCTTAGTAGTTTCTGCATAAATTTGAATAATAGTCATTTTAACTGGCCTTTCTTGCAGGTGTTATGGATATTATCTTATGACTGACAGCATTGTACTTCAGGATAGATCTTGATATATTCTTTTTGACAATGAATGCTATGCCATTCCTCTTCAATTTGTCATTCCCAGCATAGTAGACTGTATAATTGTCTGGTTCAAAATTGCCAATACGAGGCCATTTATTTAAGCTCAGTAATGCCTAAGATATTGATCTTTATGTATTCCATTTCATGTTTGATGACTTCCAATTTTCCTAGATTCATACTTCATACATTTCATCTTCTGAATATTTATGGATGTTTGCAGCTGTTTCTTCTCATTTTGAGTCGTGCCACATCAGCAAATGAAGGTTCCGAAAACTTGACTCCATCCATGTTATTAAGGTCGACACTGCTTTGAGGAGGCAGCTCTTCCCCAGTCGTCTTTTGAGTGCTTTCCAACGTGAGGGGCTCATCTTCCAGCACTACATCAGACAATGTTCTGCTGCTACTCATAAGGCTTTCACTGGCTAATTTTTTCAGAAGTAGACCCCCAGGTCCTTTTTCTTAGTCTGGAAGCTCAGCTGAAACCGGTCCACCATGCATGACCCTGCTGGCATTTGAAATGCTTGTGGCATAGCTTCCAGCATCACAGCAAGAGGAGAGCCACCACAGTACAACAAATTGACAGATGCATGGGCATCTATACATAGTTGTATATTGTTTATTATAATTTCTATATCACTTTTTACTTAAGACATATGACCTTTATTTTGAAGAATGGATGCTGAGGAAACTTTATTTCCTATCAAGAGTGTTTCTCTCATGGGAGAAAGGAGTCTCTTAATCCAAGGAAGAAAAAAACAAAATTTTGCTGCTTTAAAGAGAAAATTGAATACTCTTATTTCTGTAATTTTAGCTTGAGGAATAAAAACTTGCTATGTTTTCTAGTAATACACAAATATTTGTCTCATGATATAAAAAGGAAAAAAACATAGGAGAAAAATAGGAGGGATATAGTGAATAACAATAAAAAAGTAAGAGAGTTATAAACAAGTGAAACAGTGAAAGACATGTCATCTGATATGATTATTACTCAGGTATTTTTATTTCAATTGGAGACATAAATGGGATTGAGACTTTCCTATAATTGTCTACTGAATTGGGTGAAACTAAGTTAAGTGTTGTTTTATCAACTGCAATTTACCTTCTCCTGAGTTAGAGTTAAACCCATAGTCATAAAGGACAGTCTAGGTATGTAACATTTTCTTTGATTGGGACTGATATACGTAATAAACAGCAAGCAGAAATTTTACTGAATTTAACAGTCTGCCCCTGAGCCTATTCACAAAACTACCTGTTGCTTTCTGTTTGGCCATCTCATTTATACAAATGGGAGGGTTTATTACTGTTGTGATGGGTTTGCTTCCTATTTTTTTTTCTTCTATTTTGGATCTTAGAGTCCATCGGTACTTTCAAAGACTGTGCATGTAGTTAGAAACTCTGCAACATTATAAACAATTTCTGATATGTATGGAATAAAGCCCTATGATAAAAAATATTATAAGTAGTTTTGGTATTAACTTTTTGGTTAAATTATAAAAATACCAGTGTCTTCTTAAAGTAGTCTGATTTTCTAAGGTGTTGTACTGAGAAACTGGACAGTTATTTGATTTTTTTTCCTCCAAATGTCAACTTTATTGGAAACTGTGTAAAACTTCATAGACTTACTTGATAACTGTTTTAATGCATGGTCACATAATTCAATACATATTGAATTTTACCTGTGGTATGTTAGTTATTGATAGATGTTGCACAGTATGGGGTTAATCTCAGTTGGTCTCAGTTGACCACAAGCTTATCTCCAGGACCGCTTGAAACAAGACGGTGACCCTTAGCCAAGGCTATGGAATATATTAACTGGAGATAAATGATGCACCGTAACCAGAAAATTATGGTTGTTTTTGAGGAAGGATATATTAGCCCATTAGCACTGTTTGATAATAATAACTGGATTATATTGTGCACCTGGTTATGGTGGAGTAGTGGGTTTTAACAGTTAAGACTGGTCAGGTAGCTGCTTGGCCTGGTCACTACAAAAAAAAAACAAAAAAACCTGTTGCCATCGAGTTGATTCCGACTCATGGCGACCCTGTAGGACAGAGTAGAACTGCCCCATAGAGTTTCCAAAGAGCCCCTGGTAGATTTGAACTGCCAACTTTTGGTTAGATTAGACAAAGTGAGCCAATTTGGGATTAGATGATTAGCTGATACTGAGGTGCTTCTCACACATAAGGAAGGTGGTTTAAGACATGGAAACAAAATATGTCCTGGACGATTCAGTACTTGGAGGAGAAAGAAGCCTGTGCCTAAGATCTCCGGACTCATTTTTTTTCAAACGCATATATTTTCCTTGCTATTGTTGTGTTGTTTCCTTCACCTGTAATAAAGCTGTTCTGTAACAAACTGTTTGAATCCTGTGAGTCATTTAGGCAGGTGAACATTTAAAGAAATTACTACATCATAAATGCAGTGTAAACAAGGAAGCCCAGTAGATAGCAAATACATGCATACATACATACATACATGTAGCATCAGACTAGAAAAGCAGATTGATGATATGATTAAAGACACTAACTAGTGTGGATTGGCTTATGGCACTTCAAAACATGTGGATATTAACAGAGGTGTATAAACTGAAGAAAATAAATTAATTTACGCAAGGAAAAAGGTGTTATTTGCAGCGTTATGCTAGAAGCCTGGAAAGGAAACTCTTGCCTGAATTTCTGACAATGTAGTATAAACGCAATTAACTGGAAAACTTCTTTTCTGGAATAAAACTAAGAGCTGTTAGAGGTTAACAGTGGGCTTTCTAGAGGCACTGTAGTGAAACAACTTTGGGTATAGAGGTTGGGGTGCCTAAGAACTAATTGGCCTTTTAGAAATCCTTCCAGCTATTCCTCTGCAGATCTTTTAAAACTAATTAATACTTTACATCTTTATCTGTTATTACATTTTCTTAATACCAAGGACTACATATGTTAAAATTGATAGCAATGTGTTATTTAGTGAATAATATTTCCATATGCAATTAAATTTAGATAATTGATTCTGTTTTCATTATAGAATTATGAGAATATAACATTTCCACTCTCAACACTTATTGAGGAAATCAGCGTGAAGAAGATCATGCTTCTACTGAATGGGGTAAAGAGAGACCACCTGGTTTATTCTGCCCAAATTTAGTTAGCTCTTTTCGTGTGTCTTCTATTAATGCTGTTTCTCATGTTGCAAGATTTCCCATTTGAGAACAAGCTGTCTGTAGTACAGTTCAGTCACGACTAAGTATGCTTCAAGAACTATTTATCTGGGCCTACTTAGAATCTACTCAATTACAAAAACAACTAAAGAATCTACTGGAAGAAAAAAAAATCTGTACTAAAGAGAAAAGAGTCAAAATAAGCTCGAGTAGCCAATCACTGCATGGAGAAGTTTTTTTTGTGTGTTTTTTTTTTTTTAACTCTTCAGTGTAAATATTACTCAGATTGACCTCACCTCAGGATCTGAGATGGAGGAAATTGGAAGGTCCCTGGTAGTGTAGTGCTTAATAACTCATCTGCTAACCGAAAGATCAGCCAGTTCAAATCCGTAAGTCACTCCTTGGAAACCCTATGTGGCAGTTCTACTCTGTCCTACAGAGTTGGTATGAGTCAAAATTGAGCAGTGGGCTGGGTTTTTTTAGAGAGAAGGTAGTAGAGAGGACTAAGGTGTGCCTGACCCAAGTCATGGTATTTTCAATTGCCTCATATGAGTGCAAAAGCTGCACAATGAGTAGGGAAGTCTGAAGAAGAATTGGTGCCTTTAAATTATGGTGTTGGTGAAGAATATTGAATATGCCATGGACTGCTAGAAGAATGGACAAATCTGTCTTGGAAGAAGTACAGCCAGAGTGCTCATTGGAAACAAGGATGGCAGCACTTGGTCTCATGTACTTTGTACATGTTATCAGATATCTTGCTTGGTAGAGTGTCAGCAAAAGAGAGGATGATCCTCAATGAGATGGATTGACACAGTGGCTACAATAATGGGCTAGAGCATAGCAATGATTTGAGAGGTTTGTGCAGGGCCAGGCAGTGTTTTGTTCAGTTGTATACAGGGTCACTATAAGTCAGAGCTGACCCGGCAGCATTTAGAACAACAACAGAAACAAAGAAGGTTTAGTATTTTTTTAGTAATTAAAACGAAACAAACAAAAAATACTTGTTTTTGCACAAAGCTTACCTGATTTTTTGGAAGCATTATAGAACGATACTTTAGAATCAATAGCAATGTTTGCCATTTACCAAGATAACTCCAAACTAAGCCTTTAGCAGGATAACTTCTGTATTCCAAAGACAATCCAATCATAAAAGCATAACAGAAAAAATAGGCAAATTTACTAGATCACACACCTAGTAAATTGCAGATATCATTACTTTCTTTTACTAGAGGTAGAGAAGTTATGGAAAATTTGGGAGAAGAAAGATAAAGTTTCCACTTCAGTCAAGTAGCTTCAGTTTGGCACTGGGACATTGCAACTCTGGTCCTAAAAAAGGGTTTCATAGTCATGGAGGCCCGTGATTTCTTTGTCCCAGTTTCATTGGGAGGTGTCATAGTTTCCTTGAGCGAAAGCCCTACTCTATAAAGGTGCCAAAAGCTTGGGCAACAGGAAACAGTGGAAGCTGCTGAAAGTCATGCAACTAAGGCCAAGTGCTGAAGCCATGTAACCTGGGAGAGACATCAGGACTATGATCTGTAATAGCTTGTGGTGGGGCACTCCGATTCAACAGCAGTGATACTGTAATGATTTGCTTAGGAGCATCTGAAAAAAACAGAAACATTTTGAGGAAAACGTAAAAGGACCCAAATAGAGTTTCCACGGTATATCAGTAAGTCCAATGAACCTTATTATCATAAAAGTAATAGTAACTATACACTCAGATTAACTGGTACCTTGTAAAATCCCCCAGCTTTCAGGCAAAGTTCCAAAAATGGTTTATATGCAATTTCTTCAGTTCTACTTCCATCTAAACCAACCAAGCCCACTGCCATTGAGTCAATTCCGACTCATAGTGACTGTACAGGACAGGGTAGAACTGTCCCATAGAGTTTCCAAGGAGTGCCTAGTAGATTTGAATTTCCAACATTTGGTTAGCAGCCGGAACTCTTAACCACTACGCCACCAGGGTTTCCACTTCCATCTAGACAGTGGGAATTTAAGCAGTGGACAGGACAGTAGCATATAGCAATACAGACGAAAGATGTTTTCTGGAAAATAGTCTTCTAACCCACACTTACTGCTGACTGAATATGAAGCTTGCCACTAGAGACAGGAACATCTGAAATTAATATCATAAAGCTGCATGAAAATGGCCATGTTACCTAACATCTTTGTGACTCAGTTTGCTCAAATGTACCTGTTTTAGATTGTTAATATATGTAAGGGTTAATCAATGTCACCATAAAAACCAGAGCAAACCCATTGCCATAGAGTGAATTCTGACTCATAGCAATCTTATAGGACAGATAGAACTGCCCCATAGGGCTTCCAAGGAGAGGCTGATGGATTTGAACTGTTGACCTTTTGGTTAGCAACCGAGCTCTTAAACCACTGTGTCACCAGTGCCCTATACAATAACCATTTTATCTCACCTGTTTAATTATGGGGTGTGTGTGTGTGTGTGTGTGTGGTAGTAGAATATGTTAACCACAATTGGGGCATTTTTTTCCTTTTTTTTTTTTTGCTACTCAATTGCATAGACTATTTTAAGTGAAATGGAAGAACTTATTTTTCTTTCAATATTCTCCTAGGTTCCATTTTACATTTGTATTATAGGGTATAAACACATTGTCTATTTATGTTCTAATATTATCTGCTTGGTTTTTACTATTCTCCTCACTCTCTGAGAAGCAAGAATGCCCACAGAAAGCAGAGGTTCTCCTATTCCATAAATCTTACCTTGGTAAGCTCCCTATATTGGAAATGCCCACCCCAGTCTAGAACTGTGTTATTGTTTGCTGTTTGATTAATACTGAAAATTAATAGGAGACCCGTAAAAACCCATTGCTGTTGAGTTGATTCCGACTCATAGTGACCCTATAGGACAGAGAAGAACTGCCCCATAGGGTTTCCAAGGAGAACCTGGTGAATTTGAACTGCCAGCCTCTTGGTTAGCAGGTGTAGTGCTTAACCACTACGCCACCAGGGTTTCCTAATAGGAGGCAGCTCCTTGAATTCTCAGATTTAGTTGCCTCCAATTTAGATTTATTCAGAAGTAAAAATGGTTTTCATTTGCCATTCTTAATTTTTTTCTTAATTTTGGACAGAGAAATGGGGTATTCTTTATTCAGTCCACTCAGAGACTCGGCTTTCTAATTTTGCCAAATTGATGTTTATAAAATTCATTTTAATACTGTATTAGTTTGCGTTTTATTAATTTTTTTCAGAGGTTGAGCATCTCTTCATATATTTTTTCAGTAATTTTGGGTTCTCATTCTGTAGTTTGACTATCGTAACATTTGCCCGTTTTACTATTGTTTTTTTCTTCGTGATTAGCATGAAATCTTTGCATATAGCAGTTGTCAATCTGCAGCATTTTAGACATTAAAATTGCATTTTTTTAACTTGTTTTTTGTGTGCTAACTTTGAATTCTGCCTTCCTAAAAAGCAATTTTTAATTTTCAATTAGTCAAATTCATCGAACTTTGGACTCATACTTTGTTTTTTGTGTGTGTGTATTATTTAAGAAACTGTTTACTGTTCACAAAACACAAAGATATCTATTTACCTTTTCTTTTATAATCTTTATTAGTTTCTTAAAATTTACTTTTTTTCCTTTTAATACTGGACATATAGTCCATACAATTCACTTTTCTATGTAATGTTTGTATAGGAAATTATGATATAGTGTTAATTATTTGTATATAATAAGCCATTTTTCTTATGCCACCCATTAAATTTTTCATTTCTCTACTGATTTGCAGCACCACCTTTTTAATACTTTGTATTGCCATATAGAAGAATCAGCTTTAAAGGTTTTTTATATCACATTATTCTATTTGTATTTTCATCCACAGTGGCACACTTTGGTTTTGTTGTTGTTATTTTTGAATTTCAAAGTCTTTGTAACAGGTCTTCATATCTAACGTGACAAATTCCCGATCATTGCTCCTCTTTTTCATAACTGACCTAGTTATTAGCAGAAAGGTACTATTTTATATAAATCATGTAGTAAGGTTTGATATATTCTTTAAAAAAAAATAGCAGGCATTTTAATTTGGATTGATTTTTATGAATAAGTTAATTTATAGAGACTGGAATCTTTGTAATGTTATGTAATCTCGTTTGTGAACACAGTCGGTCATGATATTTTATTCAGCATGCTTTCCCCAAGCATGGAGAAGTCCTGGCAATGTTATATATACTAAATATGTGTTGATTTAATGCATTTACTTTTTCCGTTCACTGAGGCTATTTATGTCTATTACTTTTTTTTTCCAAACAAAGGTGTTAGTTAAATACTAGAAAATCTATAAAGTGTTTTGCTAATATAAACATTTTCTTACTTACCTCCTAGTGTATTATTAGGGTAAAGATAAACACCACTGATATTCATTGGTTTATCTGGTATTTGGCAGCCTTGTTGACACTCGTATTTATTCTGCGAGTTTATTGATTCTGTTGGTTAGCTATTATTTGCAACATTTTCTTTTCCAGTCTTTAGCCCTCTTATTTCTTCACTGTTCATATGGCTCTGGCCAGAAACTTTAGTACTTATGACAGTAGCTGACCTTGTCTTTTTCTCAGTCTTTATAGGAATGTAATTACAAATATCTCCATGAAATATAATATTTACTCTACTTTTCTTTTCTTCTCTTTTCAGTTTTCTTTTCTTTCTGCACTTTTTGATTTTACTAAATTTTAGAAGTTCTCTTATAATTCTACTTTTCTAAGTGTTGTTTTAGCCATAAAATAAATTTTATTGTATCAAGTATTGTTTTTACTCTACTCAGATGACATTTTTTTCTTTAGTCAATTAATATGATAAATTAATTGAAGAGTTTCCGTGCCACACTTGGCCTTGCATTTTTGTGACAAATTTTTTGCTTTTTCACTAATTGTCATGAATTTCTAAGTATTTTTAGCTCATATTTTAGCTAGATGTAAACATCTTTTTGCTTTATTTGCATGTGTGATTTAGATCTTTAACTTATTTTGTTTCATATATTCTCAAAAGTATGGTTTTAAAAACAAGTCCCTGATATGGCACAATTCCCCAGGGTGATCATGCAGGTACCTGGTGACAGGTCGATTACATTGGACCACTTTCATTATAAAAGGTGCAGCATTTTCTTCCTACTAGAATAGACAATCTGGGTATAGATAGACCTTCCTTGAACACAAGGCTTTTGCCAGAAATGCTGTTTGTGTACTTACCAAATTCTTGTCTACCATCATAGTATTTAACAAACCATTTCTTCTGATCAAGGAACTCACTTGATAGCAAACAAAGCATGACAATGGGCCCATGCTCATGGAATTTACTGTTCTTACCATGTTCTTCAACATCCCAAAGCAACTGGCTTGATAGGATGGAAAAATGGCCTTTTGAAGGTACAATTATGACTCCAGCTAGGTGGTAATACCTTACAGGAATGAAGCAATGTTCTTCAGGAAGCTGTATATGCTTGAAATCCATATCTAATATATGATGCTGTTTTTCCCATGGCCAGGATTCCAGGTCCAGGAATCAAAAGATGGAAGTGGGAGTAGCATCATTCACTATTACTCCTAGTGATCCACTAGCAAAATTTTGCCTCTCTGTCCCTGTGACCTTATGATCTCTTGGCCTAGAGGTTTTAGTTTCAAAGAGAAGAATGTTTCCTTCAGGAGGCTCAAGAATGATTCAATTGATCTGGAAGTTAAAACTACCATCTGATCAGTTTGGGCCCCTAATGACTCTGAGTCAACAGGCAAAGAAGGGAACTACTGTATTAATTCTGATTACCAAGATAAAATCAGAATACTAGTATACAACGCAGGTAAAGAAGCATATTTCTGTAATATAAGACATCTCTTAGAATGTCTCTTACTACCATGCATTGTGATGAAGACCAATTGAAAACCAAATGGATAACAATCCAATTCAGACAGGACTACAAATATGCCTTTAGTAATAAAGGTTTATGTTATCTCAGCAAGCGAAGAACCATGACCAGCTGAGGGAACATGGAATGGATAGTGGAAGAAAATAGTTATAAATACCAGCTCTGACCACATGACCAGTTGCAGAAACATGGACTGTAATTGTTGGGTAATTTTTCCTTACACTGTTGCGAATATGACTGCGTGCATGTGTGTTTGTGTGTGTAGCCAATAACTTTTATTTCTTGCCTCTCTTATTTCCTTATACTGTGGATGTACTAATAATAGCTTATTAATAATAGTTAACTTTAAAATACAGTTTTTAAGATGCAGGATATCAAGAAGAAGAGTTAACATCATCCAAGGACTTTAAATCTTCCTCTGTGGAAATGGCTAGTGCATTTTTGGTTGTATGCAGGATAGTTATACTATGTTAGGCAGAAGTAGGCTTTGTTATTGTTTTTATTTGGAAATTACGGATGATTTGAGATGTGTGTGGGTGCCAAATTGACAAGGTTTGGACTGTGGTGGTTAATTTTATGTGTCAACTTGGCTAGACTATCCATCACCACTGCCAGTTGTCCTCAAGTCAGTTATAATCAAAGATTAATCTAGGTGTTACTGTGAGGGTATTTTGTAAATGTGATTAACATTTATAGTCATTTGACTTTAAGTTAAGGAGATGACTCTTATTAATATCAGTGAAACTCACCCAATTAGATGAAGGCCTTAACAGAAAAACTTAGGTTTCTCAGGGAAGAAGAAAGTCTACATCAAGACTGCCGAGTGTTGCTTCCATGAATAACTGTCTCCTTTGCCATGAGACTAGAAGAACTAGATGGTGCCAGGTTACCACTATGAAACTTTTTGATCAAAGATTCTTAGAAGAATCCTTATCAAAAGGTGGAAAAATATGGAACAGAACATAAATTCTCATGGAAAACAGACTTTCTGGAGCCATCAAGGTTAGATGAATCCCTGAAATTATTACCCTTAAATAATATTTAACCCTGAAACTATAATCTAAAAATATCCCCTGAAGCCTTCTTTAAACCAAACTACAGTCTGGCATAACTAATTAAAAATGTCTGCCATGAGCATTGTGCTCTTTTATTGATAACAGCAACTCAAAAGGTTAGAGAGGAAGCTTAGGGGGAAGTAAATTTAGGAAAAAAATTGGAAAAGGAGGATGAGAATGCCTGCATAATTTGAAGAATGTAATCAATGTCACTGTATTGTACTTGTAGAAAGTACTGAATTAATGCGTGTTCTCTGTGTATATATTCAACAAGAAAAACTGCAGCTTCAACTCTTGCTAAGTTTACAGCCTGTTGGACTGCCCTAAAGACTCAGACTCAAGATTTCAACATCAACTCCTACCTGTATTTCTAGCCTGCTAGCTACCTTATAGATTTCCAGCTTGCTAATACCCAAAGTAGCATAAATCAATTCCTAAAAATAAATCATTTTTATATCTGTATCTGTGTCTGAATCTGTATCCATTTATTATCTATCTATCTATCATCTGTCTACCTACCTACTTATGTACCAACCCATCTAATCTGCTCTAGTACACCAGGATTTTGTGACACATAATTAAAACCTCTATTTAAAAAAATGTGGATTGAAATATTTGTCTTATTTTTGCCTTTTTTTTCCTGGGGTATGAAACAACTGAAAAACTCTTATTTTGGGGAAGAAGACCTCCTATTTTTGTACATCATATTGTCATCAGACTTTTAAAAATATCTGTTTATATGAAATCATATGTTGCTTGTTATTAACTCTTAAGTCCATATATTTATAAAAATATAAATGCATTCACTAAAATACAAATACAGTTATTAAAATATGAATAGTTAATTAAGTAAAAAAAGCAGGAATGTAGATTAGTGATAAATGATTAGAGATCGTACAGTTTCTTCCCCCCTCTACACCCCTTTGGTAGTAGAATAAAAAGAAACTTTTTAGTGTGGTAGTTTTTAAAATAGCTCCTATGTATTTAAAAAACTCTTTTATATAGATGTGACATCTAATTACCCACCCATTAGTCTGGGTTGGATGTTTGACTCAAATGTAACCAATAACAATTGCTGTTGAGCCAATTCCTACTCACAGAGACCCATTGCCCCATAGGGTTTCCAAGTTGTAAATCTTTATGGAAGCAAACTGCCACATCATTCTCCTGTGGAGAGCTGGTGGGTTTAAACCATCAGCCTTTTGGTTAGCAGTCAATTGCTTTAAACACTTCACAGTATTAATGAAAACAGATTACTTCCAAGGCTCTATGAGATAATAAGAAGTCATACTTGGTAAAGTAGAGGGTCATCGAAAAAAAAAGGAAGACCCTCAATGAGATGAATTGATGCAGTGGCTGCAACAATAGGGTCAAACGTAACAATGAATGTGAGGATGGCACAGAATCAGGCAGTGTTTCTTTCTGTTGTACATAGGGTTGCTTTGAGTAGAAACTGACTCAGTGGCACCTAACAACAACAACAAGATGAGGCAATAACAGGAAAATTTTGTCTGATATTCTTTAGACTCTCAATGGTGAAATCCAGTAACCACGCAAACTTTCAACTACCCTGAGACCATCAAGTTGGAGAGGCCGCAGGTAAGAAGTTTCAGTTGACAATCCCAGGTTTACCCAGACTCCATTCATCCCTTTCATGCACTAAACATCTGAGGGGTGTCGTTTTCGACCCTTCAGGTCAGTTCATCTGTCAGTGGAGTACCACTTATCTCCATGAAGAGATGTACCAAGCTGAGCCATGTCCGTACTGACTCATCCGGACTCACAGAATTCATGAGTTAAAATAAAATGGTTGCTTTTTGGCCACTAATTTTTAGTGAAGTTTGTCATGCAGCAATGGATAACTGGAATATCTCATAAGACCCAGATAGTCTGTAAAAGATATGACCAGTTACCCTGGCCTTTTCCCCAAAAGCCCATAATATGGACCATGAAGCTGGAATCCAGAACTACTGGACTTAATAAAAGTGGATATGGAGAAGAAATGGAGTCCTGGTAGTACAGCTGTTAAAAGCTTGATTGCTGACCAAAAGGTTGGCAGTTTGAATCTACCAGCAGCTCAAGGCCGCTCTACTCTGTCCTATAGGCTCAGAATAGACTTGGTGGCAATGGATTTGGTTTTTTTGTTTGTTTGTTTTTTTGGTCAAGGAAAAAGGAATAGGCTAGAGATGAGCAGATAGGAATGGAACTAAATCTCACATTTTTACTCAGATGCAAGGAAAATTGCCTGATTTGTTAAGAGAGGAAAAATTTTCCAAGTGTCCCCTCAATGTTGCTATGTGACCTACAGAATTTATGGCCAATGGATAGATCAGGACAAAACCATAAATTATCATGTCTATGTGTATATAATCCCAGCTTCTAGACAGAGGTGACCATAAAGAACAATCTAAAACATTCATTTTTGCAGTTGAAGAAGTGTTTAAAAGTCATGCAGCTAGTGAATAGAAGAACTAGTAAAGGAATTACCTGCTAGGGATCCTAAGCATTACAGTAGAATACAGTTAAAAAAAAAAAAAAAAAGAATACAGGACAATCACCCACTTGTGCTATCTCTGTTATAGTAGCATTAAAAAGCTAAGATAGCATCCAGGACACCCAGCCTAACCAAAAAAAGCCACCAAAAAGGGAAAAAAGAAAGGAATATCCAAGATGTAGAAGAAGAAGAGCATAGGTAATTGCTAACACTAATTCATTCTTAAAACACACACACAAAAAATAATAATTTAGTAAATAAATGAAACAAATGAACAAAAAAAGACCACTATACCTAAAACTATGAATTGCCCAGGAAGCTATTCAAGATGAAATTTGAACTGTAGCTTACTTGAGAACTGTTGGGTGATGTTTGGCATTATCTTCAATGCACTGCTTGTTGTTTCTACATTCAGGAAGATGTAAACCAATAATTCAAGAAGAAAAAAAAATGTTTTGAAAACAGAAATCTAAATTTACTGTGAAGCCATATGGAACTCTCAGTAGTTATATTTCTTTCCTACTTTTTTTTTTTTTATCATTTTGAGACAGAGGGAGCAGGAGACAAATCATATTAAATATAATACCTGGCAACTTTATATTTCCCATAAAATAGCTCAGTGTTTATATACAATTTTCCAGTCTTATTCAACTACTTCATGGTTCCCCTTTAACTTGACTCTGTTTTATTATCATTTAGACATAGATTTTCACCTGTTGAAATATTTCAGAGAAACCTAAATAATAAAGCACTTAAACTTCCTGCAAAAGATGATTATATATGCATATATATGTGTGTATATATGTTGTTGTTGTTAGGTGTCATCGAGTCGGTTCTGACTCATAGTGGCCCTATGCACAACAGAAACACTACCCGGTCCTGCACCATCTTTACAATCATTGTTACGCTTGAGCTCATTGTTGCAGCCACTGTGTCAATCCACCTTGTTGAGGGTCTTCCTCTTTTCCGCTGACCTTGCACTTTGCCAAGCATGATGTTCTCCTCCAGGGACTGATCCCTCCTGACAACGTGTCCAAAGTATTTAAGACGCAGTCTCGCCATCCTTGCCTCTAAGGAGCATTCTGGTTGTACTTCTTCTAAGACAGACTTGTTCGTTCTTTTGGCAGTCCCTGGTATATTCAATATTCTTTGCCAACACCACAATTTCAAAGGCATCAATTCTTCTTTGGTCTTCCTTATTCATATGCTTTCACATGCATATGATCTGATTGAAAATAACATGGCTTAGGTCAGGCGCACCTTAGTCTTCAAGGTGACATCTTTGCTCTTCAACACTCTAAAGAGGTCCTTTGGAGCAGATTTACCCAACGCAAAGCGTCTTTTGATTTCTTGACTGCTGCTTCCATGGCTGTTGATTGTGGATCCAAGTAAAATGAAATCCTTGACAACTTCAATCTTTTCTCCGTTTATCATGATGTTGCTGATTGGTCCAGTTGTGAAGATTTTTGTTTTCTTTATGTTGAGGTGCAATCCATACTGAAGGCTGTGGTTTTTGATCTTCATTAGTAAGGACTTCAAGTCCTTTTCACTTTCAGCAAGCAAGGTTGTGTCATCTGCATAATGCAGGTTGTTAAAGAGTCTTCCTCCAATCCTGATGCCCCGTTCTTCTTTATATGGTCCAGCTTCTCGGATTATTTGCTTAGCATATAGATTGAATAAGTATGGTGAAAGAATACAACCCTGACACACGCCTTTCCTGACTTTAATCCAATCCGTATCCCTTTGTTCTGTCTGAACAATGGCTTCTTGATCTATGTAAAGGTTCCTCATGAGCACAATTAAGTGTTCTGGAATTCCCATTCTTCGAAATGTTATCCATAATTTGTTATGATCCACACAGTTGAATGCCTTTGCATAGTCAATAAAACACAGGTAAACATCCTTCTGGTATTCTCTGCTTTCGGCCAGGATCCATCTGACATCAGCAATGATAACCCTGGTTCCACGTCCTCTTCTGAAACCGGCCTGAATTTCTGGCAGTTCCCTGTCGATATACTGCTGTAGCCATTTTTGAATGATCTTCAGGAAAATTTTGCTTATGTGTAATATTAATGATATTGTTCTATAATTTCCACATTTGGTTGGATCACCTTTCTTGGGACTAGCCATAAGTATGGATCTCTTCCAGTCAGTTGGCCAGGAAGCTGTCTTCCATATTTCTTGGCATAGACAAGCGAGCACCTCCAGCGCTGCATCTGTTTGTTGAATCATCTCAGTTGATATCACATCAGTTCCTGGAGCCTTGTTTTTTGCCAGTGCCTTTCAGAACAGCTTGGACTTCTTCCTTCTGTACCATTGGTTCCTGATTATATGCTACCTCTTGAAATGGTTGAACATCGACTAATTCTTTCTGGTATAATGACTGTGTATTCCTTCTATCTTCTTTTGATGCTTCTTGCATCATTTAATATTTTCCCCATAGAATCCCTCACTATTGCAACTCTAGGTTTGAATTTTTTCTTCAGTTCTTTCAGTTTGAGAAACGCCAAGCGTGTTCTTCCCTTTTGGTTTTCCATCTCCAGCTCTTGGCACATGTCATTATAATACTTTGTCTTCTCGAGCTATCCTTTGAAATCTCCTGTTCGGCTCTTTTACTTCATCAATTCTTCTTTTTGCTTTAGCTGCTTGACCCTCAAGAGCAAGTTTCAGAGTCTGCTCTGACATCTATTTTGGCCTTTTCTTTCTTTCCTGTCTTGCTTTCTTCATGGTGATGTCCCTGATGACATTCCACAATTCATCTGGTCTTTGGTGTTTAGTGTTCAATGCATCAAATCTATTCTTCAGATGGTCTCTAAATTCAGGTGGGATATACTCAAGGTCATATTTTAGCTCTTATGGACTTGCTCTGGTTTTCTTCAGTTTCAGCTTGAACTTGCATATAAGCAGTTGATGGTCTGTTCCATAGTCAGCCCCTGGCCTTGTTCTGACTGATGATATTGAGCTTTTCCATCGTCTCTTTCCACAAATGTAGTCAATTTGATTTCTGTGCATTCCATCTGGCAAGGTCCATGTGTATAGTTGCCATTTATGTTGATGAAAGAAGGTATTTGCAATGAAGGAGTAGCTGGTCTTGCAAAATTCTATCATTCGATCTCTGGCATTGTTTCTATGACCAAGGCCATATTTTCCAACTACTGATCCTTCTTCTTTGTTTCCAACTTTCACATTCCAATAGCCAGTAATTATCAATGCATCTTGATTGTATGTTCCATCAATTTCAGACTGCAGCAGCTGATAAAAATATTCTATTTCTTCTTCATCTTTGGCCCTAGTGGTTGGTGTGTAAATTTGAATAACAGTTGTATTAATTGGCCTTCTTTGTAGGCGTATGAATATTATCCTATCACTGACAACATTGTACTTCAGGATAGATCTTAAAATGTTCTTTTTGATGGTGAATGTAATACCATTCCTCTTCAAGTTGTCATTCCCAGAATAGTAGACTATATGATTGTCCGATTCAAAATGGCCAGTACCAGTCCGTTTCAACTCACTAATGTCTAGGATATGTGTTTCACTTCATTTTTGACAATTTCCAATTTTCCTAGATTCATACTTTGTGCATTCCAGGTTCCAATTATTAATGGATGTTTGTAGCTGTTTCTTCTCATTTTGAGTCATGCCACAACAGCAAATGAAGGTCCCGAAAGCTTTACTCCATCCATGTCATTACGATTGACTCTACTTTGAAGAGGCAGCTCTTCCCCAGTCATCTTTCGAGTGCCTTCCAACCTGGGGGGGGGCTCATCTTCCAGCACTATATCGGACAATGTTCATGTTTTCTTAGTTCATTCATCAATTTATACAATTGGGATTCCAAAAATGTATTGGCATAATATGCTGATAAATATGGGAAAATGCAGATAATTCAAGTAAACACTTTTTAAACTGACAAAATGTATATTTTCCTGCTTTGTAATTCAATGAACATAAACATATCAATAAAAATACTCTCACCCTGTATGTAGAATGTACATGCAATTAGTTCACATTTGGGAAATTTTAATCTGTAAATTGAAATAAATGAAGGATTGAAAATAGGAAAGTGACCAAAATCTAGCTAATACCAGAAGATGGATATATAATTTCCCTCATTTATTTCGATTGAATAAGTAACACCATAACCCCTGGTGAAATATGGAAATGAGGAAAGGCCAGGGGTGTAGAGTTCTCCAATTGACAGAACCCACGTGGGGGAACATGCGTTTTCATGCACTGCTGCTGTTAGATAAATTCACTGTATTCTGGAGAGTAACCTGGAATTAATTGAGGATGTTAAGTAAACATAAGCACCATGAACTAAAATCCCACTACTGGGTATATGTCCTGTAGACTCTCTCTTCATAAGGTGACATATGTGGGACATGCATCACTGCATGTTTATGGCACTAGCAAATTGAAGATCACAAAGGTGTCCATCTGTAGGGGATGGGATTAGTTAAATATTTTATAATTTTGGCAGAGTAGTTTCTTTTTTTCTAGATTTAGTTGTCATTAACAATATCTCACAAATTATAGCTTCTAACCAAATGCTTTCATGCATTTTCAGCTAGTAGCTCCCACACAATTAACACTTTATTTTCCGTGAACTAAAATAATTTCCTGTACTACACAGATATCTCACAGTTCAATTTTTATTTGTTGTACTATGTTCTAATTACATGTAATAAAATACCCAGTTTTAAAAATAGAATTTGTTTACTTTTGACAATCAGGTACATTCATGTAATCACCACCTCAAACCTGACTTAGAACATTACCATAATCCTCCAAAAAATTACTATGTCCCATTGCAGCTGATGCTCCTCTCCTCACCTCTGGCTCTGGGAAACACTGATTTGCTTTCTATCACTGAAGTTTTGCTTTTTATAGAATTTCAAATAAATGCAGTTTTACAGTATGTATTCTTTTGTGTCTAGCTTTTTTTTATTTGACAAAGTAGTTATTTATATCAGTTGTTCTTTCTCTCTCTCTCTTTTTTTTTTTTTTTTTGATGACTAGTATTCCAAAAGGGAAGAACACATTCAGCATTTCTCAAACTGAAAGAACTGAAGAAAAGATTTAAAGCCCTGATTTGAATTATTGAAAGGCTCTATAGGCAAAATATTGAATGACTCAGGAAGCATCAACAGATGATGGAAGGATTATACAAAGTCACTGTACCAAAAAGAAGTGATTGACATTCAACCATTTCAGGAGGTGGCATAATATGATCAAGTACTGATGGTACTGAAGAAAAAAGTCCAAGCTGTATGGAAGGCATTGGCAAAAAATAAGGCTCCAGGAAATGATGTACTGAGATGATTCAACGAACAAATGCAACCTGGGCGTGCTCATCAATTATACCAGGAAATTTGGGAGACAGCTATCTGGCCAGCCTACTGGAAGAGTTCCATATTTATGCCCATTCCAAAGAAAGGTTATCCAACATAATGCAGAAATTTGCAAACAATATCATTAATATCACATGCAAGTAAAATTTTGCTAAAGATATTTCCAAGTGGTTGCAGCAGTACAGGAAACAACCAGAAATTTAATCTTGATTCAGAAGTGAACATAGAATGAGTGATATCATTGCTGATGTCAGATGGATCTTGGCTGAAAACAGAAAATACCAGAAAGATGTTTGTTGTTGTTATTGTTGTTAGATGCCATCGAGTTGGTTCTCACTCATAGTGACCCTATGTACAACAGAAAGAAACACTGCCTGGTCTTGTGCTATCCCCACAATTATTGCTATGTTTGAGTCCATAGTTGCAGCCACTGTGTCAATCCATCTCAGTGAGGATCTTCTTCTCATTTGCTAACCCTCTGCTTTACCAATGGTGACGTCCTCCAGGAACTGGTCCCTCCTAATAACATATCCCAAGCACATGAGACATAGCCTCGCCTTTCTTGCTTCTAAGGAGCATTCTAATTGTAATTTTTCCAAGACAAATTTATTCATTCTTCTGGAAGTCCATGGTATATTTAATATCCTTCACCAACACCATAATTCAAAATTATCAATTCTTCTTCAGTCTCCCTTTAATCATTGTCCAGTTTTCACACACTTATGGGGCAATTGAAAATATCATGGCTTGGGTCAGGCACACCTTAGTCCTCAAGAAGAAATCTTTGCTTTTCAATACATTAAAGAGATCTTTTGCAGCTGATTTGTCCAACGCAATATATCACTTCATCTCTTGGCTGCTGCTTCCATGGGAGTTGATTATGCATCTAAGTAAAATGAAATCTTTAATAACGTCAATATTTTCTCTGTTGATGCTTATGGTGTTGCTTATTGTTCCAGTTGTGAGGATTTTTGCTTTCTTTATGTTGAGGTGTAATTCATACTGAAGGCTGTAGTCTTTGATCTTCATCAGTAATTTCTTCAAGTCCCCTTTGCTTTTATCGACTATGTGAAAACATTTGTATGTTACGGATAATATCGCAAAGAATAAGAATTCCAAAACACTTAACTGTGCTCGTGAGGAATCTGTACATGGACCAAGAGGCAGTTGCTGGAACAGAATAAGGGGATAATGCCTGGTTTACAATTACTAGAGGTGTGTGTCAGGGTTGTATTCTTTCACCATGCTTATTCAATCTGTATGCTGAGCAAATAATTTGAAAAGCAGAACTATATGAAGAAGAACACTACATCAGGATTGGGGAAGACTCATTAACCACCTGCAATATGCAGATGACACAACCTTGCCTGTGAATCATAATCACCTGGAGGATTTATTAAACCAAATCATTGGCCCCACCTCCAGGGTTTGTAATTGAATAGGTTCTGCAGTAGTAAGTGATGTTTTTATGTAATAAGTTTCTAGGTGATGCCGACACTGCTGGTCTAAGGGCTTCACTTCAAGAGCCGCAATTCTAAATACATTTTTTCATTTTTTATACAGATATATATCTATATATTTATATATAGATGTAGATATACACATACAGGTAGTCCCTGACTTACAATGTATTCAAATTACAAGGAACCACATATACAATGATCTGCTTCTTTGCTTGTTTTTTGTACATCTTATCATTAGTGATATGTACTACATACAGTGTTGCAGGGTGTAATTTGCTGATATTACCATTCTCAGAAGTTCACTCACAAATGTTTCTTTGTAATGTTTCCAAATGTCAAAGACAAATGAAGATTGAATATATAAATATACTGGTAATAAAAGGAAATAATAATGAAAAATAAAAAATGTATTTGACTTATGTCAAAACTGACTTGTGATGGAAGTGGTAAAACAGAACCCCATCGTAAGTCAGGGATTACCTGTATTTTATCTGTGTGTACGTATATGCACATACATATGTGTATACATACATATATGTGTATATATATGTGTGTATATACATATATGTGTGTATATATGTATACGTATGTGTATATATGTATATGTATGGAAACCCTGGTGGCGTAGTGGGTAAGTGCTGCGGCTGCTAACCAAAAGGTTGATAGTTCAAATCCACCAGGCACTCCTTGGAAACTCTAAGGGGCAGTTCTACTCTGTCCTATAGGGTCACTATGAGTCAGAATCAACTCGGTGGCAATGGGTTTGGTTTTTTTGGTTATGTATGTGTATATATATATATATATATATATAATTTTCATTCTCTGTCCTGCCTATTAGCTTTCTTTCTCTCCCTCTAAACTCTTGCTTTGGGGGAAACCAGGTGCCATGTCTATAGTAGTTGCGGTCAACCATCAGTGAGGATCTGAGACCTTATAACATTTTTTGGTAATTTGTAAATGAATTTCCTGAGGCCTAACAGCCCTCTTGGAAGGTGAGGAGTCTTGGAAGTGGATTTTGGTGGCCTGTTAACAGCTATGAGAGTGAGCAGATAAGTGGACTTTGCCCCATAGGCCCTTGAGATGAGTGTAGCCTCAGTTGGTACCTTGATTGCAACCTTGTGAAAGCTCAAGTCAGTACCACTCGACTAAGATATACACATGATGTATACATGTATATAAGTCATATATAACCTGATACAATCCACTGAGAAAGTCAAGTCAGCTTCATAGTATCCCTTGTAATAATACATTACTTCAGTCTAATTTTGAGGAAATATTAGACAAACCTAAATTTTAGAGTATTCTAAAAAATGACTCCAGTATTTTTCAAGAGTGTTAAGTTCAGGAAAGACAAGGAAATGTCACAAATTGGAGAAAACTAAGGGTGTATGACACCTAAGAACAATGTGGTATCCTAGATTGGATTGTGAAACAGAAAAAAGACATTAATGGAAAATTAATTGGACTTATATCAAATTACCATTGAAATCTGATTAATCTGTGCTGTTGTTAATAGCACTGGGCAGATGCTAATTTCTGGAATTTTATAAGGGCTTATTGCTATATAAAAAGCTTAACTTAAGCACAAACTGAGGGAAAGATATATGGAAACATGCTGGATGGTTTTCTGTAAGTCCAAAATTATCTCAAACATTTTAGAAAAAATAGTTAAAATGCAGCAATGAGTAAGGAAAAATAATGGTTTGACTAAGACCACGTCCATGATAACCACTCATCAACTATTCTCAACAACAATGAAATTTTCTTCGAACACTTAACTTTGCCGAAACTTTTCTTACAAAAAACAAAAGTTTTAAAAAATAAATAATCTGACCCTTTTTGGAATCTAAAGTGAAGAGACTTATAAACATTTTTTATTGGCCACTATAAAACCCTATTACTATATAATTATCTAGAATAGTGCAGATCATTAATAAAGAAGGTGGCAAAGAGACTCAAGGACTTTCAGGTATAAGCGTGATAGATGCCCAGAAGAATCATTTTGTCAATTGAAATTACTTTAGCAAAGGTATGCAGAACAGTTGTAGCAATCCTTTCATGAGACTAGTTGGCAGATGGACTCATAGCACATGTGTGCTAGTGCCAGAGAGATTCTGTTAATAGACCAATAGCTCCAACAGCCGACGCTTTCCGGAGACATAATGGTCCATCATATCAATGATCAGTGACCTTAAAAGCTATAAATACACTGTAGCTGTCTTTTGTGTCAAGAATCTGCAAGTTAAAGGGTGCCCAAGAACCATAACTTGCAACGGTACAGTCCCTAAATATGACTCTACGTGATGGACTGTGACTGCTGAGAATGAGCCGTCATCGTCTACTGGATCAGTAATCGGCATTGTTAATATTCATGGGCGACACATAGCAAAATCCTCCCTACTTGCCACTAAAGGAAAAATATACCCGTTGTCCTTCACTTGCCCAGTTTCGTTTCCAGAAATGTCAACTACCAGGTGTTAAAATTCTGTCATGAAAGTTATCAGTAAGGTTTGCATTAAAGGGGAAAAATGAACTTTAGAAACTGGCTTAATAGTATAAAGAAAGAAATTGTGTTTAGAAAATCTCTCTTGCTCATTTGAATTATTCGCAGAATATCCCATCATCCTCAACTTAGCAATGGACAGAATACAAATTTCCGTTTCTTCTTGAAATACAAGTACATCATCTTTTTATTTTCGTGTTTAGTCATTTAAAGAGAGTAATATTGATAACCTTATTAAGCAAAAAAAAAAAAAAATCAATTTCTCCCCAACTATTTGTTTTTCTTTAATATCTAGAGAATTCTCTTTTTATTTACACAGCACAAATAGGTGTTCTTATGGGAAAATTAAGATTATTTCACAATCCTTATCCATCTATTACATTCCTTGTTTAAGTCCCCTAGAGTTAAGTGGTAATAGACGTTAAGGTGTGGATTTAGAACTATAAAATTAGTGTACTTCATTGTTTTGAACTCTAAATATTACACACATTCTCTGTCTCCCATAGTGTTGAGCAGTCATGGAAACAAAGGACTGATATTTGCAGGAACACTGAAACGAGCTGGCAAAGTGATCCTAAAAAGGAAGCATAGTGGAGAACCTGTGTCTTGCTGAATATTATTTAAATGAAACTTTTTTTTTTCTTTCTTGCCGCTTTCAAATTTAACTATTCAAAATATCATTGTAGCTTATATATGACATTAAAAAAAAGTGAATTGGTGGGACCTATTAAAATGTATTTGAGAAAAATAGACAAAATAACAGAATGGAAAATAACTTAAAAAGTAGGCAAAGAAAAACCTAGTCATATTGTATGAAAATAATTGCAAAGTAAAAATGAGAGAAACAATGATTTTTTTAAATGCAGTATTGCATTAAATAATTAATTTTTATGGAAAGAGAAATCGCTTTCACCAGCTTGCCCTTCTAAATGATTAAATATAACATCATCGTGTCACAGGCCTGCTTTTAGTAATATGATAAAAGCCATTTTGACTACAACACCCTGGTAAATAATTTAATGACACTAACCTAAAAATATGTGCTGTGCATGCTAAATTAGATGTTCAAACCTGAAGGCATTTTTGGAGTCAATAGTATATAAACTGCTCCCTCTACTCTGGATAATATTTAGAAATACAACTAGCATTTGTCAAGTCGACAAATAAAAGTATCCTTTATGCTATTGGAAAATACAAAGGAGAATTAAAACATGAGAATTATACCATACAGTAACATTTCTTGAATGATACAACTTACTTTAGGTTGGCTTGGTGTAATAAAAAAAAAAAAAAAATTAAAAAGTACGGGTTTCAGAATCAAAAGTTGTGGATTTGAAGGCCAACTCTAAATGTTCTTAATTTATTAATTATATTTTGTAGAGAAAATTATTTCTCTTAATTTCTGCTGAATTTTCTGGAGTAGAATTACAAATACATATCCACTATACAGAACTTTGCTAATATATAACATTAGTATTATGTCACTGATACTATTTATTTACACAAAGTATAATTTAGAATTTGAATCAACTGTTCTATGGCTTTTGGCAAATGCATAGAGTCATGTAACACTACCAAAGTCATGATACAGAACAGTTTCATCAACTCAAATTTATCTCCAGCTCAGATCTCCTAAATATACTAAATTCTTTCTTCTGCTCTCCTACTTCTCATTTGTCCTTTATTTCTATCTGATATTCTTTCAAGTATCAGGCACAATCTCTCTTACCTACTGTTTAATTTCCCATTCATCCCTACCCCTAGCCTAATAAAAAAAATAGTATCATAAAAACCTAAATCAAACTGGCTTGCCTGTGGTGGAAATTTACTAAAAGTTTGTGTGTGGTGGAGGAGTGATTTTATATTTATACTGGACAGAGTGGCTTTGTCGCTCATTAAGTATTTGTGTTGTTGAAAATTGTCCTGAAATCTTACCTTCAGGGATTTCTAACAGACCGAGGGACTCTACGGTACCGTATTAGTCTGCTAACGTTTTGATGTTTCTTTCTCTTCTCCTACAATTATCTTCTTCATTTATTTCTCCCTAGATTTCTTATGAACTACAAGTTCTCAACCTACGTTGCAGAATTAATTCTCTAATACATACCACAAATCAGGTAAGCAACCCTCCATTTCATAGGTAAAATCATTCTTGTTACTCGCTTATTTAAAAAGTCCACTCTTTTGCCAGCACAAACTAACAACACGCACCCTAAATTTATGGACAGATGATGTGATTGGACTCTATTCTCTTTCAATATCATTTCAAAGTGTCATTTAGTCACTACAGATTGATTTTGGACTTTGGCTTTATATAGAGGTGATACTAGAGGCAATTCCCGAAATCAAAGTTCTCCTCATTTTTTATTCAATGTTAAATACATCTAGATTATTCTTCTATTGGAGAGTTTTTTCTTCTAGTTGCCGTTAAATTGTGTGAAGCTGATAAGAAATTATTCCCATGAGTTAAATTGAAAACGAAGTTATTTTTAACCTCCCAAGTGAGTCTAAAACATAATATTTTTGAAAGTTAACTGACTCTGTCTTTGCCATGGTGTGACCAAGTATCGGTGGGCATTTGCAAGTTGGATTTTTCATGCCCGTATATATATCCACAACGGACTTTCCTTATTGGCTGTGTGCATTCCAATGACCCGTCTGTGAATCGCAGATTTAAGTGGAGAATTAAAGAATGTTGAAATTTGAAGTGAATACCCATGGTAAATATAACTGGTACCATCATGCCTGTACTTTTCCACATAATTCTTTTCTAAGGCAATTGTTGATATACCCGTCATCTATCACTTAGCTTCTACTTTTTTATTTAATTTTTCTTGTCATCTCTAATCCCATTACAGACAACCAGGAGACAACTGACAGCCTGGATAATCTTGAGTTTATCATCAGAGATTATGTCTCTCATGAACTGCAGGTATAGAAATGAATAATTGAATTTCCAGTGGAATAGGAAGGTTATGCCAAAAGATGGAATTTCTTAGTAATTGCCATGTTACAGTGCGAAAACAGTTACAGTAACTGTGCATTTATTTTTTTCCAAAGTAACTTTATCTTCTTTCTCTTATTAGCTTTTTTTATTTAGTTCTCTTGAATCATAGGGATTTCAGTTGTGTTTTGATGTGACTGGAACATAACACAGCAATAGTTTTCAATTAAACTTATCTTAAGGAGTGGCTTATGGAGCCTAGAAACAAGTAACAAAGAAAGAATTAACCAGGCGCTTTTCTGCCACTGAAGTTTTTTGAGACACTTGTTCATTGTTAGTTCAGTCTGGAGAAAACCAATAATATATTTAATTTCTTCTAGTCAGAGATAAAGAGTTAACATGAACCACTGCTTCTTAAAAAGAAACTTCAAAGGGATGCTACAGAAAAAGGAAAAAAAAGTATACGTAAGACAGAGCATGTTGTAGACATAATATCATTTCTCACCGAGATAAAGAAATCAGTTTACAACTATAACTCCTAAAAAAAGTTAGTGTGTATACAATGTAAATTTCTTATATTTTAGTGTTGATATTGCATATTGGCAACCACACAATTATTCCTTTCCCTGTGTTGTTCAGATTAAAAAAATGGCAAAGCAAAACAAAAAAAAAAAGAAACTCAGGATTTTTTTTCTGGAACTCCCACATTTTGCTATTTTTTCTTGAAATGTGCTAAGTTTTTAATGAGTATTCCTGATTCCAATCTCGCTCTACTATAGTTTTTTGGTTTTTTTTTTTAAAGCACCTGGAGTTATATCTGTAAACACAATTAGATGAAAATATGACTCCTCAACGTAAAGCAATTTCATAGAACAAAATTTCAAATCTTGGCCAGGACCAAACTCCAAGCGAAAATTCTCAGACATGACCACTGCTTACTTCTCTTGAGGGCTTCACGTTTAATAATTCTCTGCTTGACTCACTTCACTTAACTATCATTCCTTTCGCTCTTTACCTATGCCCTGGCATGCCATACACTTAGGCCTTTCTGCTTACTTTCCTCTCAGAAATTTCTTATCTCCTCTTGTCATAATTCTTTCTTACCAAATGGACCTCAGCAAATAAATCACCTCAGAAAAGCCTTCATCCCACTCAGTCCCTCTGTATCACATCGCTGTTTTATTTTCTTAAAGCACTTTTCATGATTCAGAAGTACATTATTTTTACTTATTTTCTCCCTGCCTTGTCTGTAATGTAAGTTCTAGAGGCAGGACCAGCATGAAAAAATATACCGTGAAGCAGAGTCATAGCCTCTGTTGGTGTAATACATATGGAATACTGATTGGCCAAAAAGGCAAATGAATTTGGTCATAGCAAAATTAATTAAATGGCTCTATCAACATGTATGAAAAGAGTCATGTATTTAACAATGGGTGATGGATAAAACAGATGAAATAAGCTGGTAAAAGAATATCCAGAGACCTTGAAAGTAATATGGCCACAATTAACATCTCTCTGTAGAAGAAAACCCTACATCCTACTAGATATTCAGCTCTTAGTAATTAGAACGTAGGCTTATTTTGTTTGTGTAAGATATTGCAGAAAATGTTTCTAGGCAAATAAATAAAGAATATATACTTGAGCAATACGTCGCAAAGAGACATTGACTGAGATATGGAGACAGGACGTTTTTAATGCAGTAAACCTGTGATTCATTTCTTGTCCAACCATGAGAATGGGAGATATCCATGAAAAAGAAAGGAAGGCTGTGATCAAATGATCTTGGAAATGTGCTGATAACTGACCTCTTGGTAAGTAGACCAATGATAATTGCTAGAAGGTAATTGCTGTGGGTTGTTTTTAGCCAGAAGTTCTTGGTTTAAATTTGTTTATGGTATAGGAACATAGATGCATGCATTTATAGGACATAATACCTTGTAAAAAGTATGTAATCTAGGTGAATATCTGGGGGATAAAATGGAAGTGTTTCATAACCTAAATGTTCCCCACTTTGTGAGGTGATCTGAAAACCTCACTTAGAAAAATCCATCTATTACTCAGCATCACAAACTGGGTCCCATGAATGAAAGAAGGACCTAGGAATCCATGCAGAATGTCCCAGACTTCTCATCCTTGGCCTGGCTTTCTTGATTGCTTTCTTGAATTTATTAGCAAAACTTGACACAGAGTAAGATCTCTGATTCACGTGAATCTAATTTGATCAAGCAGCCACCTCTGTTAGTTCAACAGTCTATTGTAATTTTTTTCTGTTTTGTTAAAAAAATCATTCTAATTATAGCTCTTGTCTAGTTGCAACCTCATCACAAAAGGTCTCATTAAGACTTCCTGACCACATTTAACATCTTTTGCTAGCATGTCAAGTTTATATTGTCTTTCATGCTTTATACATTCTAAATTAACATACAGTTACACACAAAGGGATCAGTGCATAGTGAAAATCTCTTATATTGTTGGATTTTTAAACATATCCTGTTATTACAAAATTATCTTGGGCAAGAATTACTAGTTGCATTTTAGGGATGACTTAATGAAGTTCAACTCACTCACTAAGGTACCCAATCTAGATAAAAAAGTGCCAGAATTTTAAGTCAGTCACACTTTATTTCAAAATCCATGCTCAAAGAGGCAATTTAACAGGGATTACTCATTCTATGGGTAAAATAAATAAAAATGAAAGCATTTTATTCTTATAGTCAAGGTTACTATAAAGTTAAAGCTTTATATAATCAACAATGACATATGGTTATACTTTTTATGATCTTACTTGGCTAGACTCGTGGTGACCCCTCACATGGAGGTTGCCATGAGGCATAAACTACTGAAGGACAACTGCTACTGGTTTACTGGTTATAAACCAGGAAAATAAAACTAATCAATTCATTTTATATTTTCCTCCTGCTACACATTTACGCATGAAGTGATTTAAAAACTAGTGGTAAAGGTGACTAAAATAACAATAATGACAGCTTAAAATAATTTCAGATAGGACTAAACACACACTAACATATTCCCATCTAGGTCTATAACTTAGTAAAGAGGAAAAAGATTCAAGTGTGGCAGAAAGATTGGATTTTGGCTGTATATAAAAAAGTAATAATAATTAAGACTTATAGAATGATACTATTTTTTTCAAAGAACTATGTTTATAAATCCAAAACATTTTATATAATAGTTAAGATCAATCTCACATGATGTTGTTGTTAGGTGTTCTTGAGTCAGTTCTAACCCATCATGACCCTATCTATGTTCAACAGAAGGAAACACTGACCAGTTGTGTGCCATCCTCACAATTGTTTTTAGGCTTAAGCCTCCGGGTGCAGCCACTGTGTCAGTCCATCTCCTTGAGGGGCTTCCTCTTTTTCACTGACCCTCTACTTTACCAAGCATGATGTCCTTCTCAAGGGACTGATCCCTCCTGATAACATGCCTAAAGAATGTGAGACAAAGCCTCACCATCCTTGCTTCTAAGGAGCATTCTGGCTATACTTCTTCCAAGACAGGTCTGTTTGTTCTTTTGGCAGTCCATGGTATATTCGATATTTGCCAACACCACAATACAAAGGTATCAATTCTTCTTTGGTCTTTCTTATTCACTGTCCAGGTTTCAGAGGCATATGAAGCCACTGAAAATACCATGACTTGGGTCAGGTGCACCTTAGTCCTTAAAGTGACATCTTTGCTTTTTAACACTTAAGCAGGTCTTTTGCAGCAAATTTGCCCCATGCAATGTGTCATTTGATTTCTTGACTGCTGCTCCCTTAGGCGTTGATTGTAGATCTAGATAAAATGAAATCCTTGACAACTTCAATCTTTTCTCTGTTTATCATGATGTTGCTCACTGGTCCAGTTGTGAGGATTCTTGTTTTCTTTATGTTGAGATGTAATCCGTATTGAAGACTGTAGTCTTTGACATTCATTAGTAAGTGCTTCAAGTCCTCTTCATTTTTAGCAAGCAAGGTTGTGTCATCTGCATATCGCAGATGGTTAATGAGTCTTCCTCCAATCCTGATGCCCCGTTCTTCTCCATATAGTCCAGCGTTTCAGATAATTTGCTCAGCATACAGCTTGCTCAATCCACTAATGCCTAGGATGTTGATGTTTATGCATTCCATTTCATTTTTGACAATTTCCAATTTTCCTAGATTCCTATTTTGTACATTCCACATTCTTATTATTAATGGAAGTTTGCAGCTGTTTTTTCTCATTTTGAGTCATTTCACAACAGCAAATGAAGGTCCCAAAAGCTGACTCCATCCACGTCATTAAGGTCAACTCTATTTTAAGGAGGCACCTCTTCCCCAATCGTCTTTTCAGTGTCTTCCAACCTGAGGAGCTCATCTTTTGGCAGTATATCAGACAATGTTCCACTGCTATTCATAAGGTTTTCACAGACTAATTCTTTTCAACAGTAGTCTGCCAGGTCCTTCTTCCTAGTCTGTCTTAGTCTGGAAGCTCAACTGAAACCTGTCCACCATGGGTGACCCTGCTGCATTTGAATACTGATGGCAAAGCTTCCAGCATCACAGCAACACACAAGCCCTCACAGTACGACAAACTGACAGACACGTGAGCAATCCCATATTGGCCTTCACAAATGTCTGAAATCTAAAAATAGCAAAACATGGATAAATTTTTATTTAATATAGCAACTTGTTAAAATAAGAACTTTTCTTTCATTTCAGTTAAAATAAATTTAAATTTTGATCAACATTTGCTGCTTTGTTACAGTGAAAAAATAAAATACATGGAAACCAGAAGCAAATAGAGACAAAGTTAATATAAAAATACTTGTTTTTTTTTTCTTTCTTAATCATCAGCAATAAGATTAATAATATGAAATAATTGATTTACCTTCATAAGGAAAATCTCAACCTTAAGTATATTGTAAAAATACTATTTGTGGTTATTTTTTTAGTGATTTATTTTTGCCTGGATTATGTAACTAAATTTTTAATTCTTTGTTTTGTCTGCATGGACACAGACGTTGTATTGTACTCCTTTGTAACAGATGTTTTTAAAAAGTCTCAATCCTTGGGCTTATAAAATTGTTCTTACCTAAGTAACATGAATATGACTTAGAGAAAGTATAAAATGGATTCAAGTCTTCATGAAAGCTACATTAATATCACATGACACAAACAGCTACTGACCTGGCCCCTCTTTGGTCTAAGGTTTTGAGAGTAAATTTTCAGCCCGCTGTACAGATTCTTTTTTAGTATTCCAGAGAGTGAAATAGTTAAGAAGAATGAGAGATGATTGGAACCTAGTCTTACTTAATTTTTTTTAAATTGGTAAAGTGAAACTGCAAAGTTGGAAAGAAAATATGTAATGTGAACCTAACATTAATGGGCCATCTGTAGGAAACCATACGATTTTACTGTTAAACCTGTGATCAATTTAAAAAATAAATTACTGCTACTTGGGAGGGTAAAAAAGAAAACAAGTTTTGGGTTCTTATAGTTGCACTTTTCTTCAGTATATGAGTAATACTTAATGCACAGCATATCTCTTACACTTTCAGTTAAAAAAAAATGAGGAATTCCTCAGAACTTTAAGCCAGATCACAATGGTAAGTTCTTTTTTTTTTTAACAGGAATTTGAAGTAAAAATTTATTTAAAAGTTGTTAGATTGTACGTGTAAACAGGGTGGTTTAAAATATTGTTTCATCAAAGTTCTCTTACACTGCTTGAATAAATAGATTTATATATTATTAATTTTAGTGTATTCTAAGCCACATGAACAGGTGGTAGTAAATAAAATATAAACCACACAACAAAATCTTTAAGTGTGCATTTTCATTCCAGGAGAACCATCTGTTCCCAAACAACTGTAGGCCAAGGTAACCTCAGAACAGAACTAGATGCTTGGAGTTGTGCTTTCAACTCTCCTGAAACACTTTCCGTAGATTGGGAGAGTCTCCTGTTCCATTGTATGGTTTTTGGTGTGTAGAATTTGCCTAAAGCAGGGGCTGCATTCCAGAACTCTTAAAATTCTGATTCTTAGTATTCTTCAATTACTAAATAACAGTATTTATTCAATCAGTGTGCAAATACTTTATCTTTTTTTTTTTTTCTGGAAGTATTAGAAAATGCAAACATATCAATAAAGATAGTCAGATCTTTAGTTTTTCCTTTTAATGAAGAAAAATTTTCTTCCTTCAAGAAAAATAACATAAATTCATATGTTGACCTGATATAGAATGTCTATGTAATGAAAAAATTCAATGCCATAAAAGTACAGATTTAATGTAATAAATATATGGTGTTTTATTATGCTTACAACAATATATAGGCATTGTGGGGAGAAAAATAAATAAATATGGAAGAAAATTATTAAAGTTCTCAAAGAGCTTATAAACTAGTAAGTCTGAAATATTTAAACATAATGAAGTTCTTAAATTCTTTAAATATCAATTTATATAAAACACATGAGCTTACAAAACATCCAATCTGCAAAATTCATAGAAAGTTTGTGAGAGTTAAATACAGTAATGGACAAAATACCTGACATATAGAAAACAGAAGCCGAATTTTGATCAAGATAAATTTTATACCTCCTCTGGATCAGAAACTATAATTTACCGAATATTAAAAGGGAAGCACAGTCCTCTTATACTTGGAGAGAAGAGTATCCTCAGCCATTTTACCAAACCAAAAACCAAACCCATTGCCGTCGAATCGATCCTGACTCATAGCGACCCTATAGCCATTTTACACACATATCAACAACCTATTCTGCCATTTTACTTGAATATTACTTGGCTTTCCTCTCAAAAAGAAAAAAAATGGCAATTTAGTCATGCCTCTGCACACATCTTCATGCTTTTTGGGTCAGAAGGTCGGACAAAGGGTAAGTGAGAATCTGAAATTTAGATTTGGGGTCTTGTTAGTTGTTGTGGAGTCCGTTCCAACACATGGTAACCCCATGCGTTACAGGATAAAATTGCTCCATAAGGTTTTCTTCACTGTAATCTTAACAGAAGCAGATTGCCAGACCTATCTTCTGTAACACTACTAGGTGGATGAAGAGCAAAGGAATGATAAAAAGATGCCAAATGAATATACTTATACGTTAGAAATCCTGGACTATTTTCTTTACTTTCGCTCCCTTTGCTTGCCTAAATCTATACTTTTGGCAATGAAGTCTTTATTTTGTCTTTAACTTAATTAAATTCTTGAGCTGTCATTTCACATGAGTTATTTTTTGTTTAACTGACCTTACTGCTGTCAGATTAAGACACCATAGGTTTTCGCTCCCTGGAATTAAGCTCCTCACATAATTCCTCTGCCTATGTATGAAAAAAAAGTCATATTTTAAATATGGGAAATAAGATCTCACAGGTTCCCAAACACTTGCAGGTAACCTGCCTCCTTGCTTTGTTTATTGAAAAAACATTGTCTGTGTTAAGCACATGTATTTGCTTCTCAACACTGATTCATTATTTTAAAAAAGTATTTTCTTAACACATTTAAAATGAAAACTTCCTCACTAAGGTAACTACCGTATACTCTCCTATACAATACATACTCTTTGTTACGTTTTTTTATCATGTTATCACAGCCTTGAATTTGACCCAAATCCATATACGCAAAGTAACGTACATTCACCTGGTATCTCCTCTTTACTGTTTTTCCTATACTGAAAATTTGATAGAAATATAAAGCACAAATTGAAAACTATTTTTTCTTTTTGTTTGAATCAAATGCATGCAAATGGAATCATAAAACATCCATTGTATTAAAAAATATAAGCAACTTCAGAGATTTACCTTTTCAACTAACTGTTGGTAATGTTCCTTTTTTTTTAATAAAAGAAAAAACTAAATTTATTATATTTAAATATAATTTTCAATCCATTAAATATCCATTTTTATTAATATAAGAGATAAAATCTAATGGATATCTAATTGCTATTAGTGCTTATCTAATTAGTAAATAATAAAAGTATAGATTATTTAAATTATAAAAAAGTAATTTTATTTTAAATATACAAATATATAACATCATACATTAACATTTCAATATGTGCAATTTTATATAAAATATATATGCTTATAAGACATTTAGGTAACAATTATTGGATATCTAATTATGATAGAAGAAAAGTATAGTTTGAGGATCTATTTGTTTTGTTACGCAAATAAAAATTCCTGCATACTTTAGTGAACTTCGTCTTACTCCTTGTTTTGATCTTGCAGCATCTAACAGCCTTCCTACAATGGCAGTATTTCCTACCCTAGTTGGGAAGGAGAGTCCACTTTTCAAATATAAATGTTGAACTTGCCAGACATTTATTTCCCATCCTCTCCTGCACCTAGAGCATAGGCACATATCCTGGTTACAGCCTGTAAGTTATACCCGCCTATGTCAAGATTTGGTGATGCAAATAACGTAATAGTATCTATCCCAGGGAGGCCTGTAGCAGTTAGCAGCATCTGGGCTTCAGAGCAACAGAAGCAGTTGTGCCAGCAACAATCTGTAGTGCCAGTGCTCAGTGCTGGCAGTGTCCACAGCCGGGATGATGCCTAGGGTTCGGAGGAGAGAGCAGCAATGACTTCCATGGATTCTGGAGTCTAATTTTGGTTGAGGTCCTTGCTGCTCTGCACCTGGGTCTTCATCTATGACCTACCTGAATTTCTTTTGCATTTCATTAGCCAGAATCTCCTTTTTTTCAGTTGCAACTAAAAATCTCATGTCTTTAGTCAGCACTCCTTTAAACATTTAGAACCAAATGTTTTCAACGGACCGACACTTTGATTCCATAGTAATTTGGAGACTCTACTACTAGCCTAAAGATTAGCAATTCAAACCCACCCAGAGGCCCCTCAGAAGAGAGGCCTGGCCATCTGCTTCCAAAAAGTCACAGCCTTGAAAATCCTATCTTGAATAGTTCTGCTTTGTCACACATGGGCTCACATGGGTTGGAATCAACTCGATGGCAGCTAACAACATTTCCTTTTTGGTTTATAGTTGGTGCAGTGGCTACTTCAGCTATTCACTCATATCTGTTTAGTATCATCTAGTCATATTATTTGCTTAATTATTATTATTTTACTAAAGTTCTTTATGGCAAAATGACATCAAATGCTTTCACGTTACATGGTAAAACTGTGCATGCACTTAAAAAGGTATACATTATATATATATATGGAAACCTTGGTAGCATAGTGGTTAAGAGCTATGGCTACTAACCAAAAGGCTGGCAGTTCGAATCCACCAGGCGCTCCTTGGAAACCATATGCGGCAGTTCTCCTTTGTCCTGTAAGGTCACTATGAGTCGGAATCAACTCGACGGCAGTGGGTTTTTTTTAATATATATATACACACGCAGTGTCTCTTTTTAATTTTTAACTAGCTGTAATCAAATTTTAAGTAAATAATGAACAAAAATGGAAAATCCATGACATTTTTTAGATTATAGCTTTTCTTCACAACATTTGGTACAATTCACTTTGGAACAATTTGTATGTCTTTTTTTCTGCAGAGATAATGTATCCTGTCATTGTTAACTTAGAATAGGAAATGGGAAAGGCAATTACCAAACCAACTATCTGTGTTTGAAGAAATCGAAAGTAGCTTTTAGAATAACCATTCTTTTTTTTTTTTTTTCTTTTTTACTGCTTGATGGTATTTACTTTATTAAATCAGTATCCCGGCTTTCATTTTAAAAGTCAGTAACCTCTTAAAGACCTGATATGAAACACTGTTATATAAAACAGAAATGTTGGCTATACATAGTAAATTACGAAGCCAATAAAAACAAGTTGAAAAATGGTTTAGACAAATTTAAATTACTTAGGATTAGAGTTTTATTCAAAGGGAAGGCAATGTCAGTTAACAAATTCATTTGAAATACTGTATATATTTTCTAAAATACAGAGTGAATTGATTTAAATGGAAGAAGGAGAAGAAATACATTTCCTAGCTTAACATTAAAAAATAATAATAACTGGGGGACATGAAATTACCTTGTCCAGGTTTTTGCCGTGGCGTATGCTGTACCCATTCCCATATTTCTCCCTTTCAGTCAGCAGTAGGGCCTTTGTAGATATTTTCTGGTTTCCTCTCTACCCAGTACTCTCCCTTCTTCATCCTGCTCTATGCCCTGCAAAACTGACCTTTAAGAATTACGTAAATGAGTTATTTTCTTTCTCACTTCTGATTTGTGTATTTGGCCAACGGGAACCACTAGCAGCAGATCAAGGGGGCAAGGAGAGAATGAAATCATGATATTTATGGCCTAGCTTCCTCCCTGTAAGTTCACTGTGGGCTGGCTGCATCCTTCCGCCGAAGACCACAGCTCTCAGCATGCCCATGTCTTTCTATGTTACCGTTTTTCGGTTTTGGAAACTGCTCTCACTCCTTGCCTTGTTTAATCATAAACATAATTACCAGTGGTAGTGGTAGAACCAGTGTGGTGATAGTGGGAGTATTAAGAGTGATGGTAATAGTAGTAGTAATAATGCTAGGCCTGTGGGGCTACAAACTGGACTCTAAAAGGGGCAAGGTGGGAAAACCCCACCTCTATCACTAACTGTACAGCAAGGATCAGCATGAATCTATTTCCCAGCTTGAAATGGATCCATGCCTCATCTTCCCATATTTCTACTCCTTGTCCCCAGCCACTTCCATGGCAATTTCTCTCTCCAGCCCTAACCATCCAGAGTTAGATCAGACCTCACCCTGGCTATCCTATGCCAGGTCCAAACATCCCTGGCACCTGAGACCAGGCCATTGGGAATCAGCCGTAGGCTCAGAGGTCTGCACCATTCCTTGCACTTCAGACCAACTGGCCTTTCTCACTCTCTTTCTCATCCCCTGGGACTAGATCACAACCTAGAAGGACTCTCTCCTACCCTTGCAGCCTTGCTCCATCACTCAGAGCTGGGTCTACACAAATCAACTCTGTAGATGGCCATTTCCCCTGTAGGTTTTTTAATTCTCCAGAAAGGCTCACAAAATTCAGAGACTGTTACCTATACTTACAGTTACCCATTTATTATAACCAGCAAAGATACAAGCGTAGAGATGCACCAGACGAGGTCTGGGGGAGTTCCTGGCCTGGGGTCTCCATTGTTCCCAGGGATATTCTCATGGATTCAGGAGGCCCCAAAGAGAGGTTCCTAAGTTTGGGACCCCATAGTCATTAAACCCAAAAAAAACCAAACCCAGTGCCGTCGAGCCGATTCTGACTCATAGCAACCCTAACATTAGGAAAGGTTATTTACAACCATTCAGAACTTTATTTCCTCTCCCATAAATTAGTACCAACTTCATAGAATCATAGTGTCTTCTGCATTTGTTATTGTAGGTTGGGCTGTAGTAACAAATGCAACCTGAATTTTCAGTGCTTTAAAGGACAAAAGAAGTTCATGTATTACTTATGTAACACCAGATACCTCTCATAGACATACACTTTTCCTCTAAGTGAGTAATAAAGGGACACAAGTGCCGTATTTTTATGCAAATAACACGTACCTTCTGTGTTTGTTTGCCAGCCATGCCCTCCCCACTTGCGGTATTTTCCTAAGCGTGCTATGCTAATTTTTTTGTTTTCTTTTTTTACAGCAACACGTGGCAGAGGCATGGCAGTGGCCTTTATGAGGGTGCCTCAAGCGGGGAGGACAGGGCCAGCAAACAAACACAGAAGGCACACACTATTTGAGTAAAAATACTTTCTATCTTACAGTTCTTTTATCACCTAGGGTCTTGTCATTGTCTGCAGCTACATAGTGAAAGAGAAGACACAAGGCTTAGGAGGCAAACCACTTTCTTAAAAGCCTCATTATCAGAAAAGATACCTCACTTCTGCTCCCATTTTGTTATCTAGGACTGTCCCATAGAACTTTCTGAGATGACTGAAAGCTCCATAATTTATGCTATTCCATAAAGAATCCACTAGGCAAAAAAAAAAAAAAAAAAAGGTGACTATTAATTAAGCAATTGAAATGTGACTTGTATGACTAAAAACTGAAATTTTAATTTTACTTAGTTCTAATTGATTTAAATTTAAATAGGCTGATATGGCATTGATTTAAATTTAAATAGGCTGTATAGTGCATTCTAAAACCATAATGGCATGGTGTGCTAGAGAGCAAATATGATTAGTTATTTCTCTTCCCAAATCCATGACTCTTGCAATCTAACTTTGCAGCAACTTTCATCAGGAGTTGGAATCTCCTTTCCCTCCCCTTATATCTGGGTTGGACTTGTGGATATTCTTTGGTCAAAAGATTGTGACAGAGGTACAAACCAGTACCACACCTAGCCTCACGCTCTTGGGATCTTGCTCATCCACTGAGTAAACAAAAGCTGGGCTAGTTTGGGCAATGATAATATGTGGTATATGAGAAAGCCCAGACAACATCAGCATAGCCACCTGCCTAACTGAAGACGTTTAAGGTTACCTGGCTGAGGCTAGAACTACGCAGCTAGTCCCAGCCCAAATTCAAACCCAGAGAGCTAAGAACTTAATAGACTATGATTTCAGCCACTGAATCTTGGGGTTATTTGTTATGCAGTAAAAACTAGCTGATTCACATGCTTGAACCTAATTTCAGCAGAGGCTGGGAAATGTTACCTAGCTGTTTGATCCAAGAAGAAAAGGAAATGAAGTTTTGTTGAACAGCTTCCAGTCTTATAACCCCAAAAGCCAAACCTGTTGCCGTCAAGTTGATCCTAATTCATAGCGACCCTACAGGACAGAGTAGAACTGCTCCCATAGGGTTTCAAAGGAGCGCCAGGTGGATTCAAACTGCTGACCTTTTGGTTAGCAGGCATAGCTCTTAACTGGTATACCACCAGGGTTTCATCCAGTCTTATAAACCAAAAAAACCAAACTCACTGCAGGCGAGTCAATTTCCACTCATAGTGATCCTATAACCCAGTAAACCCAGTGCCGTCGAGTCGATTCCAACTCATATAGTGATCCTATATAGGCACTAAATCAGTCATTTCTGTTATTCGTGTGAATGTTATCAATAATCCACATAAATATCCCATAATTCAGACATGATTTATCCATATTTTACAGATGACGGAAGTGTGGTTCAGAATCTTTACATCACTGAGAAATGTCCATTTATTTGGCGAAGGTTTCACAGTCACCAAAGACAGGCTTGCTTTAAATTCAGGATTTTAAAGTTTCCTCTTTTCACAGTACCTGGACACTCCTACCGCCCTTCATACTTAAACTTACATTTTGTTTTCCACATAAAAGTAAAATTTGTAAAATACAGTAAATAAAATCCTGAAATAAACCTATACTCTTGCCATGCAGAAAAAATTAAGGTGATTAATATTTTCATAAATTCCTTTCTAGTCATTTCTCTGGGTCTGTGTGTTTATTTCACAGTTTGATCACACGGTAAGTAAAGTTTTGTGTTACTTTGCTGTGATTTTTTTAGTTACTACTAGCTCCTAAATATTCTCATGACATCCTAAGAACATTTACCTAAAAAAAAAGGCTGTCTTGAATTCCTTTCTATGAGTTACCAAAATTAATTTTGTCATTCCCTGATTTTTAACCCATTATAATGCTTTGCTTTTTACTATTATATATAACACTGCCATCAATATTTGTCTATATTTAGCGTAGTTACTGATTATCAAGTGTGTCCTGTATGTCAAGCCTACATGATAAGTGTTCCTTATCTCTTACTCCAATGAATCCTGGTAATCACCCTATGTAATAAGAATTACAATTCTTACCCTCATAAAATAAAGCAGATAAAGTGTCTGAAGCTCAGAGTAGTTTTACAAAGTGTCTAATTTCATGGAGCTGATGTGTGGTTCTGGGCGTATAAGTGCTCAGATACATCTACATTTCCTCCCACCCCACCCTGCTCTCCTTACACACAGAAGAGCTCACTCCTATGCTGCAGCTCTCAGACTCCTGGAGGCTTCTGACTGTGTTCAGCCAGTGAGAGGCACTAATGAGAGTTTGGCAGAAAAGAGACTAGTAAAAGAGAGTGGGTAGGAAGGGAGCCGGCAAGAGTTTTAGGGAGGGCTTTTCTTCCTTATTGTCTGCTTCAGGCAGCGACTCCGGCAGCAGCTCAGTTTCCAGTGGGCAGGCCCAACATCCTCTGCCAGATGACCCTAGATTTACAGCTCTGTTACTGTCTTCTTCTTCCTATTCAAAGTAGGGTTGATAGGGCCTTCCAAGAGAGCCTTGTGGCGCAGTGGTTAAGTGCTCCGCTGCTAACCGAAAGGTCAGCAGTTTGAACCTACCAGCTGCTCAGTGGGAGGAAAGACCTAGCAATCTACTTCCTTAAAGGGTTAGCTTTGGAAACCATAAGGTGCAGCTGTGGTCTGTCCTATGGTGTTGCTATGAGTCAGAATTGACTTGACAGCAATGAGATTTTTTAGGGCCTTCCATCTATAGTTAATCCCTGCTTTGTTTCAACAGGAAACCCAGGTGGTATAGTGGTTAAGTACTACAACAGCTAACCAAAAGGCTGGCAGTTCGAATCCACCAGGCGCTCTATGGAAAATCTTTGGGGCAGTTCTATACCTGTCTGCCTTATAGGGTCACTATGAGTCAGAATTGACTCGATGGACTTGAGTTTTTGGGTTTCAGCATCTTCAGATTTCCCACCTGTTTCATTACCTGTAAGGATTTTCTGGCATTCACTTCCCTTTATTCTAAAACTCAAGTGATTCTTGCATTTTTCTTTGAGCTTATACTTCTAAATACTTTCTTTAGTGTATGTCCTCAGAAATGCCATTTCTACTTCAAAGTTTCTGTAAAAAGAATAAGGCTCTGAAAATATTATTTAAGTATTTATAGGAGGAAATCACTACGTTAAGTCCCTGGGTTAAGCACTTATCACTTTCATACTTAAGAGTGGATTGCCATAAAGCCTATTGTATTAAAAGTTTGAGTTAAATACAGTGATTTGTAATTGTTATTATTATTATTATTATTATGTATTGTATTATTATGTTTAAGATATTTTAATGTATTTGGAGGTGCTTCTTAAGTGTTTTATATGCAATTCACCAGCTGCCCCTTGGAAACCCTGTGTGGCAGTTCTATCTTGTCCTATAGGATCACTATGATTCGGAATCGACTTGATGGCAATGGGTTTTTGTTTGTTTGTTTGAATATAAAACTTCTCTTTACTTAATAACATGGTAGTGTTTTAAACAAGATCTCTTTTTCCACATAAATATCATGGCCACGAGAATGATATGCCACATCTTAGGAATCTTCTCATGTTAAAATATCAAGTTTATTATGCTTATTACCCAGATTTATGTATTAATACAGACAGCTGGACTATGAACAATCTTTATTACCCTTTTCTTTCTTAAATTACTGGAAAACTTCTTTATTAATACAATTTCTATAGTAGAGGATATGGTCTCCATAATATCAATTTTCACGGTTTTATCTAGATGTTTTGTTTGGTTCCTCCAATTTTAGTTTAAGACATCTTTGACCAGGTAAGCAAATCTTTTGACTAATATGTCCTTTCCTTTTTTAAATCATGTCTAGATATAGTTATATCCCTGTATATCTCTATCATATATCTGTCTGTCTATGTATTTATTTTCTAACATCTAATTTCACAGCTAGAAAGTAAAACTCCAATTAAACTCCAACTTCTCCTGTTTTAACTTTGTGTTTCATTCATCCGTCCTTCCATCCATTCATTCCTGCATGTGCACATGAGATTATTTATTCATTTATTAATGGATAAATTCAGACATTCATTAATTTTCTTTCAACATGTGTCAAATTCTTCCTTTGTTAAAGGGTCCCTAATTTTTTCTTGCATTCTAGTTTTTTGGGGAGAACTTTTTATCCAATTTTTAATCAGGAAAGTTATAACTCAGTTTTGGATAACTAATTAAAATAATATGAATATATCACAATCTAAGAATACATCTTTTTTGAGGCAGAGCCAAGATGGCAGAATAGACAGATGCTTCCAATGAGCTCTCTTTTCAACAAAGACCTGAAAAAACAAGTGAAACGAGTATATTTTTGAGAAGCTAGGATCCCTGAGCATCAAAGGCAAGTTTGGAGAATGAACTGAGGGGAAGGGGGAGGAACAGGCCTTTCAGAAGAAGCGGAGGGGAGTTACTGGACCTGAATTGCAGGCACTATTCCCGGAGCCATGGTGGTGGGCTGGTACTAGCATTTGGCTGCAGTTTCCTCAGAAAGAAGCAGTCAGCCACACAGCCTACTCACACCTCCAGAACCAGAGAAGAACTGTACTCTCAGCAAAAGTTAAGTACTTTCATATATTTTACCGAGCCCCCCCCACCCCCAAGCTGGCTTCGGTGGCTGAATTCCCTGGGCCTGAGATAGGCACCATTGAGCACCTAGAGCCATACTCCAGCCTTGGAGAAGGAAAAATTTGCAGTTGGGGGAAAAGATAATTTGTCAGCTCCACTAACCAGAGGAGCTCAGGAGAGAAGTGGCTCCTGTCCAGGCATAAACAGTCTGTGGAATTTGAGCACCTTTCCCCTCTGCATGGACCTGTGTGGGCCTATTTCAGGAGAATATGCCCTTGTTGGCAGACTCCAACCATTTCAGCTGTGAGGAGGAGAGGTGAATGTCTGATGCTTGACATTGCTTTGCCTATTAAACAGGGTCCTCACCTACCCACATAAGGGGACTAAGGACTGGTAGCTCCACTCAGGTCACACACCCACCTGTGACAGGGATCCAAAGAAAACTGGTACCTCCCAGTCCTTACAACCAAAAACACTGGGTGCCCTTGGTCCGTCTGCAAAACCCATCCACCTGCATGCTCTAGGGAACAGGGATGTATTTTCCACAGAGAGACTTGCGGGTCAGTTCTCAACCCCCTGCCTTTTTCAGAGCGTGACCCCCTGCTACAACCAGATACTGGTAGCTACACCAATCACCCCTGCCCCTCTAAGACTGTAGGACAGAACCCATACCACATACTTGATGATCAGCTACCTAGACACCTGAGCTGAATTCATAGAAGAAAAGTGAATGGACTTCTAGACTAATATACCTGATAATGGCTCTAGCCATCTGGGGACAGGATGTCAGAGCTCCAAAGGCGAAAATAATCAAGCTAGCTCACTCAAGCAACCCCTTTTGGGGTTATCAAAATAAAACAAATCAAGAAGCTATGGCACAGTAAGCAAACATAAACTAATACAATAACTTATAGATGGCTTGGAGACAACAGTCAATATCAAGTCACATAAAGAAACAGACCATGATCACCTCAACAAGCTCTAAAAATAAAGAATTCAGGGATCTTCTAGGTGACAGTGCATTCCTGGAACTACCACAGGCAGAATACAAAAGTTTAATATACAGAACCCTTCAAGACATCAGAAAGGAAATGAGGCAATACGCAGAACAAGCCAAGGAACACACAGATAAAGCAACTGAAGAAATTAGAAAGATTATTCAGGAACATAATCAAAAATTTAATAAGCTGGAAAAATCCATAGATAGACAGCAATCAGAAATTCAGAAGATTAACAATCAAATTACAGAAGTAGACAACTCAATAGAAAGTCAGAGGAGCAGAATTGAGCAAGTAGAAGCCAGAATTTCTGTACTTAAAGATAAATCACTCGGCAGTAACTTATATGAAGAAAAATCCAATAAAAGAATTAAAAAAAAATGAAGAAACCTTAAGAATCGTGTGGGACTCTATCAAGAGAAGTAACCTACGAGTGATAGGAGTAACAGAACAGGGAGGGATAACAGAAAATGCAGAGAGAATTGTTGAAGATTTGCTGGTAGAAAACTTCCTTGGTATCATGAAAGATATCCAAGACGCTCATCAAACTCTACATAAGGTAGATGTTAAAAGAAAGTCACCAAGACATATTATAATCAAACTTGCTAAAACCAAAGATAAAGAGAGAATTTGAAGAGCAGCTAGGGATAAAAGAAAAGTCACCTACAAAGGAGAGCCAATAGGAATAAGCTTGGACTACTCAGCAGAAACCATGCAGGCAAGGAGGCAATGGGATGACACATTTTAAAAAGTTGAAGGAAAAAAATTGCCAGCCAAGAATCATATATCCAGCAAAACTGTCTGTTAAATATGAAGGTAAAATTAGTACATTTCCAAATAAACAGAAGTTTAGGGAAATCTTAAAAACCAAACCAAAACTACAAGGAATACTAAAGGGAGTCCTTTGGTTAGAAAATCAATAATATCAGGTATCAACCCAAGACTAGAACACTGGGCAGAGCAACCAGAAGTCAATCTAGACAAGGAAATAAAAAAAAAAAAATCAAGATTTTTTTAAAAAGCTCAAAACAGGGTAACACTGATTTATTATATAAAAGAAGACAAAATCAAATACAATAAAGAGGGACTAAGAAATGTAATCATAGACCTTCCATAGGGAGAGGAAGATACGGCGATACAAAGAAATAAAAGTTAGTTTTAAATTCAGAAAAATAGGGGTAAGTAATAAGGTAACCACAAAGGAGACAAACTACCCTACTCCTCAAATAAAATACAAGAAAAAAATAGAGACTCAGCAGAAACAAAATCAACAACAACAAATATGAGGAAAGGACAACACATAAAGATAATCGATGCAGTACATAAAATTAAGCGGGAAAAAGAAACCGTCAACAACACACAAAAAAAGACATTAGAATGATAGCACTAAATTCATACCTATCCGTAATTATGCTGAATGTAAATCAACTAAATGCACCAATACATAGACAGAAAGTGACAGAATGGATTAAAAAACAAGATCCGTCTACATACTGCTTACAAGAGACACACCTTAGACTTAGAGACACAAACAAACTAAAACTCAAAGGATGGAAAAAAAAATATATCAAGCAAATGACAATCAAAAAAAAAAGGAGTGGCAAGATTGATTTCTGATAAAATAGATTTTAAAGTTAAATCCATCATAAAGGATAAGGAAGGACACTGCATAATGATTAAAGGGACAATATACCAAGAAGATATAACCATATTAAGTATGTATACATGCAATGACAGTGCTGCAAGATACATAAAACAAACTCTATCAGCATTGAAAAGTGAGATAGACAGCTCCACAGTAATAGTAGGAGACTTCAACACACCACTTTCGGTGAAGGACAGGCTAACCAGAAAGAAGCTCAATAAGGACGCAGAAGAACTAAATGCCACAATCAATCAACTTGACCTCATAGACATATACAGAACACTCCACCCAACAGCAACCAAGTATACTTTCTTTTCTAACGCACATGGAACATTCTGTAGAATTGACCACATATTAGGTCATAAACCAAGCCTTCGCAGAATCCAAAACATTGAAATATTATAAGGCGTCTTCTCTGACCGTAAGGCCATGTAAGTGGAAATCAATAACAAAAAAATCAGGGAAAAGAAATCAAACACTTGGAAACTGAACAATACCCTGCTCAAAAAAGACTGGATTATAGAAGACATTAAGGATGGAACAAAGAAATTCATAGAATCTAATTAGAATGAAAACACTTCCTATCAGAACCTTCGGGACACAGCAAAAGTGGTGCTCAGAGGCCAATTTATATCAATAAATGCATGCATCCAAAAAGAAGAAAGGGCCAAAATCAAAGAATTATCCCTACAACTTGAATAAATAGAAAGAGAGCAACAAAAGAAACCCTCAGGCACCAGAAGAAAACAAATAATAAAAATTAGAGCTGAACTAAATGAAATAGAAAACAGAAAAGCAATTGAAAGAATTAACAAGACCAAAAGCAGGTTTTTTGAAAAAAATCAACAAAATTGATAAACCACAGGTCAAACTGACAAAAGAAAAACAGGAGAGGAAACAAATAACCCAAATAAGAAATGAGATGGGTGATATTATTACAGACCCAACTGAAATTAAAAGAATCATATCGGATTACAATGAAAAATTATACTCTAACAAATTGGAAAACCTAGAAGAAATGGATGAATTCCTAGAAAAACGCTGCTTACCTAAACTAACACAAAAAGAAGCGGAACAGCTAAATAAATCGATAACAAAAGAAGGGATTGAAAAGGTAATCAAAAAACTCCCCCCCAAAAGCCCTGGCTTGTATGGCTTCATTGCAGAGTTCTACCAAACTTTCAGAGAAGAGTTAAAACCACTACTACTAAAGGTATTTCAGAGCATAGAAGAGGATGGAATAATCCCAAAGTCCTTCTATGAAGCCATCATATCCCTGATTCCAAAACCAGGTAAAGACACCACAGAAAAAGAAAATTATAGACCTATATCCCTCATGAATGTAGATGCAAAAATCCTCAACAAAATTCTAACCAACAGAATTCAACAACATATCAAAAAAATAATCCGGGAGGCGGGGCCAAGATGGCGGACTAGGTGGACGCTACCGCGGATCCCTCTTGCAACAAAGACTCGGAAAAACAAGTGAATCGATCACATACATAACAATCTACGAACTCTGAACAACAAACACAGACTTAGAGATGGAGAACGAACAAATACGGGCAGACAGCGATCGTTTTCAGAACTAGGAGCCAGCGTACCAGGCAGGTGACCTTCGGAGCCCGATCTGGGGCAGAGCCCAGGGGGGAAGATGGCACAGACAAGGGGCCCAGCCCTACCCCTCCGAACCCATCCCGGGAGGGAGTCTAGCTGGTTGGCGCGGGCGGCGTAGTGGTGCAGCCGGTGGGAGAAGCACCCGGGAGGCAGTGACTGATCTTGGAGCAGGGAGAGCAGCGTCCCAGCCAGGGAGCCATCCCGCCGGGAGTTTGGGGGGAAGCAGGCGTGGCGCGAGCGTAGGAATCAGCTATATTTCCCTAAAGCGACCCCGGGGGGGGCCCAGACGTCGTGCGGGGGACTCCCACCCAGCTCGCGCGTGCGGAGCGGTGCACCAGAGGGAGAAGTCCCCAGGAGGAAGTGACAGGTCTTGGAGCGGGGAGAGCAGAGTCCCAACTGGAGAGCCGTCCTGCTGGGATTCTGGCGGGAGTGGGCGGGGCGTGACCGTGGGGACCAGTTATATTTCCCTGAATTGACCCCGGGGGCGGGCCCACCCATTCGTGCGGGAGATGCCCACTCAGTTTGCGCGAGCGAAGCGGCAGAAGGAGGGAGAAGTCCCCGAGAGGAAGTGACTGGTCTTGGAGCGGGGAGAGTAGCGTCCCAGCCGGGGAGCCGTCCAGCCGGGTATTTGGAGGACGTGAGTGGAGCGTGAACGCGGGGATCAGCTCTATATTCTGTGGTGCTACACTCCTAGCTCTCTGATCCCTCCCCCACCCACCCAGGCGGCTCCATTAACATCTGAATACCCTGAGCCAGAGGGAGAATTCAGATAGGGATCTGACTGCATTTTTTTTTAGCTGATTACCTGGAAAAACTAGTTTCCCAGTGATGGCTCGGAGAGAGCAGTCCATATCAAACCACATAAAGAAACAGACCATGACAGCTTCTCCAACCCCCCAAACAAAAGAATCAAAATCTTTCCCAAATGAAGATACAATCCTGGAATTATCAGATACAGAATATAAAAAACTAATTTACAGAATGCTTAAAGATATCACAAATGAAATTAGGCTAACTGCAGAAAAAGCCAAGGAACACACTGATAAAACTGTTGAAGACCTCAAAAAGATTATTCAAGAACATAGTGGAAAAATTAATAAGTTGCAAGAATCCATAGAGAGACAGCATGTAGAAATCCAAAAGATTAACAATAAAATTACAGAATTAGACAATGCAATAGGAAGTCAGAGGAGCAGACTCGAGCAATTAGAATGTAGACTGGGACTTCTGGAGGACCAGAGAATCAACACCAACATAGCTGAAAAAAAATCAGATAAAAGAATTAAAAAAAATGAAGAAACCCTAAGAATTATGTGGGACTCTATCAAGAAGGATAACTTGCGAGTGATTGGAGTCCCAGAACAGGGAGGGGGGACAGAAAACACAGAGAAAATAGTTGAAGAACTACTGACACAAAACTTCCCTGAAATCATGAAAGACAAAAGGATATCTATCCAAGATGCTCATCGAACCCCATTTAAGATTGATCCAAAAAGAAAAGCACCAAGACATATTATCATCAAACTTGCCAAAACCAAAGACAAACAGAAAATTTTAAAAGCAGCCAGGGAGAAAAGAAAGGTTTCCTTCAAGGGAGAATCAATAAGAATAAGTTCAGACTACTCAGCAGAAACCATGCAGGCAAGAAGGGAATGGGACGACATATACAGAGCACTGAACGAGAAAAACTGCCAACCAAGGATCATATATCCAGCAAAACTCTCTCTGAAATATGAAGGAGAAATTAAGATATTTACAGATAAACACAAGTTTAGAGAATTTGCAAAAACTAAACGAAGACTGCAAAAAATGCTAAAGGAGATTGTTTGGCCTGATGACCAATAATATCAGGTTCCAGCACAATACAAGGTCACAAAACAGAACATCCTGATATCAACGCAACTCAAATAGGGAAAGCACAAAAACAAACAAATTAAGATTAATTCTAAAAAATAAATAAATAAAATAATACACATAACAGGGAATCATGGAAATCAATAGATAAACGATCACAATAATCAAAAAGAGGGACTAAATATAGGAGGCATTGAACTGCCAGATGGAGAGTGATACAAGGTGATATAGAACGACACAAGTTAGGTTTTTACTTAGAAAAACAGGGGTAAATAATAAGGTAACCACAAAAAGGAATATCAACTCCATAACTCAAGAAAAAAGCCAAGAAAAACGTAACGACTCAACTAACATAAAGTTAAACATTATGAAAATGAGGATCTCACAGTCTACTAAGAAAAACGTCTCAGCACAAAAAAGCATGTGGAAAAATGAAATGGCCAACAACACACATGAAAAGGCATCAAAATGACAGCACTAATAACTTATTTATCTATAATTACCCTGAATGTAAATGGACTAAATGCACTAATAAAGAGACAGAGAGTCACGGACTGGATAAAGAAATACGATCCATCTATATGCTGCCTACAAGAGACACACCTTAGACTTAGAGACACAAACAAACTAAAACTCAAAGGATGGAAAAAATATATCAAGCAAATAATAAGCAAAAAAGAAGAGGAGTAGCAATATTAATTTCTGACAAAATAGACTTTAGACTTAAATCCGCCACAAAGGATAAAGAAGGACACTATATAATGATAAAAGGGACAATTGATCAGGAAGACATAACCATATTAAATATTTACGCACCTAATGACAGGGCTGCAAGATACGTAAATCAAATTTTAACAGAATTGAAAAGTGAGATAGACACCTCCACATTTATAGTACGAGACTTCAACACATCACTTTTGGAGAAGGACAGGACATCCAGTAAGAAGCTCAATAGAGACACGGAAGACCTACTTACAACAATCAATCAGCTTGACCTCATTGACTTATACAGAACTCTCCACCCAACTGCTGCAAAATATACTTTTTTTTTCTAGTGCACATGGAACATTCTCTAGAATAGACCACATATTAGGTCATAAAACAAATCTTTGCAGAATCCAAAACATCGAAATATTACAAAACATCTTCTCAGACCACAAGGCAATGAAGCTAGAAATCAATAACAGAAAAACTAGGGAAAAGAAATCAAATACTTGGAAAATGACCAATACCCTCCTGAAAAAAAACTGGGTTATAGAAGACATCAAGGAGGGAATAAGGAAATTCTTAGAAAACAACGAGAATGAAAATACTTCCTATCAAAACCTCTGGGACCCAGCAAAAGCAGTGCTCAGAGGCCAATTTATATTGATAAATGCACACATACAAAAAGAAGAAAGAGCCAAAATCAGAGAACTGTCCCGACAACTTGAACAAATAGAAAGTGAGCAACAAAAGAACCCATCAGGCACCAGAAGAAAACAAATAATAAAAATTAGAGCTGAACTAAATGAATTAGAGAACAGAAAAACAATTGAAAGAATTAACAAAGCCAAAAGCTGGTTCTTTGAAAAAATTAACAAAATTGATAAACCATTGGCTAGACTGACTAAAGAAAAACAGGAAAGCAAACAAATAACCCAAATAAGAAACGAGAAGGACCACATCACAACAGAGCCAAATGAAATTAAAAGAATCATTTGAGATGACTACGTAAAATTGTACTCTAAGAAATTTGAAAACCTAGAAGAAATGGATAAATTCTTGGAACAATACTACCTACCTAAACTAACACATTCAGAAGTAGAACAACTAAATAGACCCATAACAAAAAAAAGAGATTGAAACGGTAATCAAAAAACTTCCAACAAAAAAAGTCCTGGCCCAGACGGCTTCACTGCAGAGTTCTGCCAAACCTTCAGAGAAGACTTAACACCACTACTACTGAAGGTATTTCAAAGCATAGAAAAAGACGGAATACTACCCAACTCATTCTATGAAGCTACCATCTCCCTGATACCAAAACCAGTAAAGACATTACAAAAAAAGAAAATTTTAGACCTATATCCCTCATGAACATTGATGCAAAAATCCTCAACAAAATTCTAGCCAATAGAATCCAACAACACATCAAAAAAATAATTCACCATGATCAAGTGGGATTTATACCAGGTATGCAAGGCTGGTTTAATATCAGAAAAACCATTAATGTAATCCATCACATAAATAAAACAAAAGATAAAAACCACATGATCTTATCAATAGATGCAGAAAAGGCATTTGACAAAGTTCAACTCCCATTTATGATAAAAACTCTCATCAAAATAGGAATTGAAGGAAAATTCCTCAACATAATAAAGGGCATCTATGCAAAGCCAACAGCCAATATCACTCTAAATGGAGAGAACCTGAAAGCATTTCCCTTGAGAACGGGAACCAGACAAGGATGCCCTTTATCACCGCTCTTATTCAACATCGTACTTGAAGTCCTAGCCAGGGCAATTAGGCTAGACAAAGAAATAAAGGGTATCCAGATTGGCAAGGAGGAAGTAAAGCTATCACTATTTGCAGATGACATGATCGTATACACGGAAAACCCTAAGGAATCCTCCAGAAAACTACTGAAACTAATAGAAGAGTTTGGCAGAGTCTCAGGTTATAAAATAAACATACAAAAATCACTTGGATTCCTCTACATCAACAGAAAGAACACCAAAGAGGAAATAACCAAATCAATACCATTCACAGTAGCCCCCAAGAAGATAAAATACTTAGGAATAAATCTTACCAAGGATGTAAAAGACCTATACAAAGAAAACTATGAAACTCTGCTACGAGAAATTCAAAAGGACATACTTAAGTGGAAAAACATACCCTGCTCATGGATAGGAAGACTTAACATAGTAAAAATGTCTATTCTACCAAAAGCCGTCTATACATATAATGCACTTCCAATCCAAATACCAATGTCATATTTTAAGGGGATAGAGAAACAAATCACTAATTTCATATGGAAGGGAAAGAACCCCCAGATAAGCAAAGCATTACTGAAAAAGAAGAAGAAAGTGGGAGGCCTCACTCTACCTGATTTCAGAACCTATTATACAGCTACAGTAGTCAAAACAGCCTGGTACTGGTACAGCAACAGGCACATAGAACAATGGAACAGAATTGAGAACCCAGATGTAAATCCATCCATGTATGAGCAGCTGATATTTGACAAAGGACCAGTGTCAGTCAATTGGGGAAATGATAGTCTTTTTAACAAATGGTGCTGGTATAACTGGATATCCATTTGCAAAAGAATGAAACAGGACCCATACCTCACACCATGCACAAAAACTAACTCCAAGTGGATCAAAGACCTACACATAAAGAGTAAAATGATAAAGATCATGGAAGAAAAAATAGGGACAACCCTAGGAGCCCTAATACAGGCCATAAACAGAATACAAAACATTACCAAAAATGATGAAGAGAAACCAGATAACTGGGAGCTCCTAAAAATCAAACACCTATGCTCATCTAAAAACTTCACCAAAAGAATAAAAAGACCACCTACAGACTGTGAAAGAATATTCAGCTATGACATCTCAGACCAGCGCCTGATCTCTAAAATCTACATGATTCTGTCAAAACTCAACCACAAAAAGACAAACAACCCAATCGAGAAGTGGGCAAAGGATATGAACACACATTTCACTAAAGAAGATATTCAGGCAGCCAACAGATACATGAGAAAATGCTCCCGATCATTAGCCATTAGAGAAATGCAAATTAAAACTACGATGAGATTCCATCTCACACCAGCAAGGCTGGCATTAATCCAAAAAACACAAAATAATAAATGTTGGAGAGGCTGCGGAGAGATTGGAACTCTCATACACTGCTGGGGGGATTGTAAAATGGTACAACCACTTTGGAAATCCATCTGGCGTTATCTTAAACAGTTAGAAATAGAACTACCATACAACCCAGAAATCCCACTCCTCGGAATATACCCTAGAGATACAAGAGCCTTCACACAAACAGATATATGCACACCCATGTTTATTGCAGCTCTGTTTACAATAGCAAAAAGCTGGAAGCAACCAAGATGTCCGTCAACGGAGGAATGGGTAAATAAATTGTGGTATATTCACACGATGGAATACTACGCATCGATAAAGAACAGTGATGAATCTCTGAAACATTTCATAACATGGAGGAATCTGGAAGGGATTATGCTGAGCGAAATGAGTCAGAGGCAAAAGGACAAATATTGTAAAAGACCACTATTATAAGATCCTGAGAAATAGAAAAAACGGAGAAGAACACATACTTTTGTGGTTACAAAGGGGAGAGGGAGGGAGGGAGGGAGAGGGTTTTTTATTGATCAATCAGTAGATAAGAACTGCTTTGGGTGAAGGGAAAGACAACACTCAATACAAGGAAGGTCAGCCTAATTGGACTGGACTAAATGCAAAGAGGTTTCCGGGATAAAATGAAAGCTTCCAAGGTCAGCGGAGCAGGGGCTGGGGTCTGGGGAACATGGTTTGAGGGGACTTCTAAGTCAATGGGCAAAATAATTCTATTATGAAAACATTCTGCATCCCACTTTGAATTGTGGCGTCTGGGGTCCTAAATGCCAACAAGCGGCCATCTAAGATACATCATTTGGTCTCAACCCACCTGGAGCAAAGGCAAAGGAGGAACACCAAGGTCACACGACAACTAAGAACCCAAGAGACAGAAAGGGCCACTTGAACCAGAGACCTACATTATCCTGAGACCAGAAGAACTAGTAGGTGCCCGGCCACAATCAATGTCTGCCCTGTCAGGGAGCACAACAGACAACTCCTGAGGGAGCAGGAGACCAATGGGATACAGACCCCAATTTCTCATAAAAAGACCATAACTAATGGTATGACTGCGACTAGAGGAATCCCAGAGACAATGCTCCCCAGAACTTCTGATGGCACAGGACAGGAACCATCCCCAAAGACAACTCATCAGGCATGAAAAGGACTGGTCAGTGAGGGGGAGAGAGATGCTGATAAAGAGGGAGCTAATTAAATCAGGTGGACACTGGAGAGTGTGTTGGCAACTCTTGACTGGAGCGGGGATGGGAAGATAGAGAGAGAGGGAAGATGGCAAAATTGGCACGAAACGAGAGACTGAAAGGGCTGACTCAATAGGGGGAGAGCAAGTGGGAGAAGGGAGAAAGATGTATGTAAACTTACATGTGACAGGCTGATTGGAACGGTAAATGTTCACTTGAAGGTTAATAATAATTAATTTAAATAAATAAATAAATAAAAATAAAATAATCCACTATGACCAAGTGGGATTCATACCAGGTATGCAGCGATGGTTCAACATTAGAAATACAATTAATGTAATCCATCACATAAATAAAACAAAAGACAAGAATGACATGATTTTATCAATTGATGCAGAAAAGGCATTTGACAAAGTTCAACACCGATTCATGATAAAAACTCTCAGCAAAATAGGAATTGAAGGAAAATTCCTCCCTTAACATAATAAAGGGCATTTTTGTAAAGCCAACAGCCAACATCATTCTAAATGGAGAGAGCCTAACATCATTTCCCTTGAAAACAGGAACCAGACAAGAATGCCCTTTATCACCGCTCTTATTCAACAATGTGCTGGAGGTCCTAGCCAGAGCAATTAGGCTAGACAAAGAAATAAACGGCACCCAGATTGGCAAGGAAGAAGTAAAATTATCTCTATTTGCAGATGACATGATCTTATACACAGAAAAGCCTAAGGAATCCTCCAGAAAACCACTGAAACTAATAGAAGAGTTCAGCAGAGTATCAGGATAGAAGAGAAACATACAAAAATCAGTTGGATTCCTCTACACCAACAAAAAGTACCTCGAAGAGGAAATCACCAAATCAATACTATTTACAGTAGCCCCCAAGAAGATAAAATTCTTAAGAATAAATCTTACTAGAGATGTAAAAGACTTATACAAAGAAAACTACAGTACTCTTCTGCAAGAAACCAAAAGAGGCCTAGGTAAGTGGAAAAGCACACCCTGCTCACGGATAGGAAGACTTAACCTTATAAAAATGTCTATTCTACCAAAAGCGATCTATACATTTAATGCAATTCCAATCTAAATTCCAACAACATTCTTTACTGAGATGGAGAAACAAATCACCAACTTCATACGGAAGGGAAAGAGGCCCTGGATAATAAAGCATTACTGAAAAAGAAGAACAAAGTGGGAAGCCTAACTCCACCTGATTCTAGAACTGATTATAACACCACAGTAGTCAAAACAGCCTGGTACTGGTACAACAACAGATACACACACCAGTGGAACAGAATTGAGAATCCAAACATAACTCCATCCACATATGAGCAGTTGATATTTGACAAAGGCCCCAAAACAGTTAGAGGGGAAAAGGCAGCCTTTTTAACAAATGGTACTGGCAGAACTGGATATCCATCTGCAAAAAAAAATGAAACAAGACCCATACCTCACTCCATGCACAAAAACGAGCTCAAAATGGATCAAAGACCTAAATATAAAATCTAAAACGATAAACATCATGGACAAAAAAATAGGGACAATGTTAGGAGTCCTAATGGCATAAACGGTATACAAACATTATTAAGAATGCAAAAGAAAAACTAGATAACTGGGGGCTCCTAAAAATCAAACACCTATGCTCATCCAAAGACTTCAACAAAAGAGTAAAAAGACCACCTACAGACTGGGAAAAAGTTTTTAGCTATGGCATTTCCTATCATTGCCTGATCTCTAAAATCTACATGATACTGCAAAAACTAAACTGCAAAAGACAAATAACCCAATTAATAAATGTGCAAAAGATATGAACAGACACTTCACTAAAGAAGACATTCAGGTAGCTAACAGATACGTGAGGAAATGCTCACGATCATTAACCATTAGAGAAATGCAAATCAAAACTACAATGAGATTCCATCTCACCAAACAAGGCTGGCATTAATCTAAAAAACACAAAACAATAATTGTTGGAGAGGCTGTGGAGAGATTGGAACACTTATACAGTGCTGGTGGGAATGTTAAATGGTACAACCACTTTGGAAATCGATTTGGTGCTTTCTTAAAAAGCCAGAAATAGATACCATAAAAAAAATCCCACTCCTTGCAATACATCCTAGAGAAATAAGAGCCTTTACGCGAACAGATATATGCACACCCATGTTCACTGCAGCAGTGTTTACAATAGCAAAAATGTGGAAGCAACCAAGGTGCCCATCAACGGATGAATGGATAAATAAATTATGGTATGTTCACACAATGGAATACTATGCATCAATAAAGAACAGTGATGCATCTGTGAAACATTTTGTAACATGGAGGAATTTGGAAGTCATTATGCTGAGTGAAATTAGTCAGTTGCAAAAGGACAAATATTGTATAAGACCACTATTATAAGAACTGAAGAAATAGTTTAAACAGAGATGAAAATATTCTTTGATGGTTATGAGAGGGGGGAGGGAGGGATGGTCAGAAAGAGATATTTTCTAATTAGTGGATAAGAACTACTTTAGGTGACAAGAAAGACAACACACAATACAGGTGAGGTCAGCACAAATGGACTAAACCAAAAGCAAAGAAGTTTCCTGAATAAACTGAATGCTTCAAAGGCCAGTGTAGTGGGGGTGGGAGTTTGGGGACCTGGTTTCAAGGGACATCTAAGTCAATTGGCATAATAAAATCTATTAAGAAAACATTCTGCATCCCACCTTGGAGAGAGGTGTCTGGGGTCTTAAATGCTAGCAAGCAGCCATCTAAGATGCATCAATTGGTCTCAACCCACCTGGATCAAAGGAAAATGAAGAACACCAAGGACACAAGGTAATGATGAGCACAAGAGACAAGAAAGGGCCACATAAACCAGAGACTACATCATCCTGAGACCGGAAGAGCTAGATGGTGCCTGGCTACAACCGATGACTGCCCTGACAGGGAACACAACAGAGAACCCCTGAGGGAGCAGGAGAGCCGTGGGTTGGAGACCCCAAATTCTCATAAAAAGACCAGACTTAATGGTCTGACTGAGTCTAGAAGGACCACGGTGGTCATGGCCCCCAGACCTTCTGTTGGCCCAGTACAGGAGCCATTCCCTAAGCCAACTCTTCAGACAGGAATTGGGCTGGACAATGGGTTGGAGAGGGATGCTGGTGAGCTTCTTGGATCAGGTGGACACTTGAGACTATGTTGGCATCTCCTCCCTGGAGGGGTGATGAGAGGGTAGAGGGAATGAGAAGCTGGTGAAATGGACATGAAAAGAGAGAGTGGAGGGAGGGAGTGGGTTGTCTCATTAAGGCGAGAGCAATTGGGAGTATGTAGCAAGGTGTATATAAGTTTTTGTGTGAGAGAGTGACTTGGTTTTTAAACTTTCACTTAAAACACAATAAAAATTGAAAAAAAAAGAAGAATGCAAAAGACTTAAGGAAAATATTATTAGCCCAAGAGATAAAAGGGCCACAATAACCAGAGACTCCATCAGCCTGAGACCGGAAGAACTATATGGTGCCCGGCTACCACCAGTGATTGCCGTTACAGAGAACACGACAGAGAGTCCTTGATGGAGCAGGAGAAAAGTGGGGTGCAGAACTCAAATTTACAGAAAAAGACCAGACTTAATGGTCTGACTGAGACTGGAGGAACCTCAAAGCCATGGCTCCTGGGTGCTCTGTTAATCTAGAACTGAACTATTCCCAAACCCCACTCTTCAGACAAAGATTAGGCTGGACTATAAAATATAAAATAATACTTGTGAACATTGTGCTTCTTAGTTCAAGCAGATACAAAAGACCAAGTGGGTGGCTCATGACAGGAGGCCGTATGAGAAGGCAAAATGGGATCGGAGCTGGTTAGATGGACACAGGAAACCTGGGGTGGAAAGAGGGAGTGTGCTGTCACATTATAGGAATTGCAACTAGTGTCACATAACATTACTTGTATAAATTTTTGTATGAAAAATTAACTTGAGCTCTAAACTTTTACCTAAATCATAATTTAAAAAAAGGAAAAAAAAAGAATATGTCTTTTTATAGTTTATTTTGACTCTCCATTTATAAATGGCCAGAGTTATCTTTTTCAATTACATAATTTTAAGAGTAGTCATATTTGGAGAAGTACAGTTTAAAAATTGTTAGAGCATTATATATGATCATGAGACTATGAATTCACTGGCTAAGAATTTTATATTCAATTGCAAAAATATGACCAACAGAAACATTCTTTTTAGTACACAAGCACACAAACACTCTACAAACACAGAATTACATGAAAATACATGCCAAAAAGATGACAAAGGAGGCAATTCCTTGGAGGATATGCAGTAAGTAGCATTCATTACTGTCAAAGAAGGAAATCTTATACTCTGTCATAGCGAAAGAAAAGGCATTTTATTGAGGAATAACATTGCTCAAGCTGGGCAGTGCTAAGTAAAAATACAAAGCACTCCACCATTCAAGAGGAGAGAGGGGTCTATAGATAGAGAGAGCAAAGGTAAGGTATGGGTTAATGATTGCTATAAATAAGATCAGCTTCAGCTTGAAGTCCTTTGAAATGTAAAGGTAGGCCTTGGCTAGGAGACAGTGATTTACCACCTAGGTGAGTGGCACCAGCTCCTTTGATTATACATAATTGCAGTCATGAACACATTTTTCCTGGTAACAAATTGTTTACATCTTGACACATTTTTCTCATGAACAAATGGTTTACATTCTGACCTTTTGCTTCCTGGTAATGCATGTTGGCCCTGTCATTCTTGTCTGACACCAGTGGCTCCAGTTTGAAATTTTGCCATTTGTATTACTATAAGCATATGAAGATAATATAATAGTTTATTAATAGCCAAAAAAAAAAAAAAAATAGCCAGGAGGGTAATTTACAGAACATGGAATAATTACAATGTGACTTTACAGTAACACATTTCAAAACACTAAATATAAAATGTAACACACAGAAATGTTAATGATGCCTCCTTACCTTACAGTAGTTTAGGAATTAGATATTGACGTACAGGATACAATCATGGGGTTGATGAAGCTTTATACTTTACTAGAATAAATATGTCTGAAAGAAAAAAAGAAAAACAAAATTTGTTGCAACATATATTCTTTTATGAAATTTATCATCTGTTTTTAAACCATGATAGATTTTGTTTTCTTCCATGTTATCTTGTTTAACCTGATAGCAATAATTGGCTTTTATGTCATTTCTTCCATTTTCTTTCTTGTAGCCATGAGTTTTAGCAGTTCTTCAATACGTGCATTGATTTTGAGGCTTTGCCAGTGCTTTTGGCTTTTGTTTCTATGCAAAGAAGTACATGTTAACCTTTCGGATTATTGATCCTTAGAAGAAAGAAAGAGAGAAAAATATTTTTATTTAGTGCTAATGTAAAGTTTATCACAATATTTTTTCTGGCATTTGCTCACATTTTAAGTACTATATCCAGGCTTCAAGTGTAGGGTAAGAACAAAGGCTAAGTTTAGAAAAATGTTAGAGATTATGTCAATTAAAACTCTGGTTGCAAATACTAGGAAGCAATTGCAAATCTGCTTCAGAAAAAAAGAAGGGGTTTTTTGAAGAAAACTGGGTTAACTCAAGGACAATCAGAGCACTAGTGGCTGATTTTAGTAGGAACCTGTATTTCAAAGTAGAACACCACCAATAATCATGTGAGACATCTTCCCACCACATGCTGTCTTGTCTCTACATTTTTTTTTCTGCATGTCTGCTTTATTTTTTTTCTCTGCTGTATGCCTTCTCGCTTTCTGATAGTGCTAGCGTTGCAATCTGGGCTCAGTCACCTCTCGCCCTTGATCCCTCAGGCAAAATTCCCCTTCCTTTGGGCCTGCCAACTGCTGTTAGGATTGCTAGCACACAGGACTGGGAGAAAGGATGTGAAGCAGAGGCAGAAACACTTGGAGGCTGACCACTCGACCTGCCCTAGTTATTTTTTATCTAGAGCTTATCTAACTACACTAATGTAATTAAAACTATGTCTTAATACTATCTTCATTTTACAGAATAAGAGACTAATATTTAAATAGACGCAAAACACTAGTGCAAAACAATAGTGCAATTTTTACAATATACATATTATTTATGTAAACCTAACATGACGTTCTTATAACAAGTACAGAAAGAAGTTGCTGTATAGGCAAAGGAATATAAAGGAGAATGGCAATGCAGGAAAAAGAAATCATAATTTTATAAAATATAAAGTCTTATTTCATTTGCTACCAAATTTTCTCACCCTTTGTGGAGTAAAAATGACCTTTCATTATTTGGTGAATATTTTCATATACCATTTTGTTGTGGATGAGATATTTACAGGTCTCATATGAGGACTGATGAATGGTACGTGAAGTACTTTCTAAGATATATGGGTGATTTTGATTAACTTTTGGACATTTTGCTTCCATTTGAGAATTATAGAACTTATCTTCTAGTATTTTTGGACACTATACAATTTGAATTATGGTGAAAGGATACAACTCTGACACACCTTTTTCCTGTACACTTATTCAATCTGCATGCTGAGCAAATAATTCGAAAAGCTGGACTATATGAAGAACGCGGCATTAGGATTAGAGGAGGACTCATTAACAACCTGCGATATGTAGATAACACAACTTTGCTTGCTTAAGGTGAAGAGGACTTGAAGCACTTACTGATGAAGATCGAAGACTACAGTCTTCAGTATGGGTTACACTTTAACATAAAGAAAACAAAAACCCTCACAACTGGACCTTTAAGGAACATAATAAAAGTAGAAAAGATTGAAGTTGTCAAGGATTTCATTTTACTTGGTTGGATTCACAATCAACACTCATGGAAGCAACAGTCAAGACATCAAACAAGCTCTGACAGGGATCACAATAAATGGTCCCTGGCAGAGAAGAAAAAAAAATGTAGAACAAAATTCAGATTCACAAAGACCAGACTTACTGGTCTGACAGAGATTGGAGGAACCCCTGAGACTGTTGCCCCTGGATGCCCTGCTTACTCAGAACAGAAGCCACTCCTGAAGTCCACCTTTCAGCCAAAGATTTGACAGGCCTCTAAAATAAAAAATAACACACATGAAGAGCATGCTTCTTAGTTGAATCAAGTAAATGAGACTAAGTGGACAAATGCCTGACCAAAAGTGGAGAAGAATGAATGAATACTGAGAACCCAGGGTGGAAAGAGAAAGGGAGAGAGTGCTGACACATTGTGGGGATTACACCTAATGTCACAAAAAAATTTGGTAACAAAATTTTTGAATGAAAAACTAATCTGTGCAATAAATGTTCACCTGAAACACAATAAAATTAAAAAAATCAAATGATGTATTGCATTAGACAAATCTGCTGCAAAAGATCTCATTGAAATGTTAGAAAGCAAAAATGTCACCTTGAGGACTAAGGTGTGCCTGACCCAAGCCATGGTATTTCAATCGCCTCATATGCTGGACAATGAATAAAGAAGGTTGAAGAAGAATTGATGCTTTTGAATTATGGCATTGGTGAAGAATATTGAATATACCATGGACTGCCAGAAGAATGAACAAATCTGACTTGGAGGAAGTACAGCCAGAGTGCCCCTTAGAAGGGAGAAGGAAGAGACTTTGTCTCATGTGCTTTAGACAAGTTATCAGGAGGGACCAATCCCTTGTGAAGGACATCATACTTGGTAAAACAGAGGGTCAGCGAAAAAGAGGAAGACCCTCAAGGAGATGGATTAACACAGTGGCTGCAACAATTGTGAGGATGGCTTAGGGCCAGGCAGTGTTTCATTTTGTTGGGGTCGCTATGAGTCAGAACAGACTCAACAGCACCTAACAACACAATTTGAAATAACTTGTTTTAACAAGGTTTATCAAAAATCCACTGAAGAAAATACTGAAATAGTAATTGAAATGTTGGAAAATGTAGTAGACCTAGCCATACATGCTGCTGTTTTTTGTTTCTTTTCCTCAAGGGCACCAGTTATTCTAATTGATTTGATATCCCATACTTTGCATGCCTTAGCAAGCAAACAAAAATTGTCCAGATGCTTATTTTCTTGAGCCTGTTGACTTATTCTGATTAGATTCATTCTTTTGTTAGAGCATTCTCATGAGATATGTTGCAGAGACAAGAAGTTTTCCTCAAATATACTCAATGACAGCCTGTCATACTAATGCTACCAGGTGCCATTAAATTGATTTTGACTCATGGCACCCCATTATGTGCAGTGTGGAGCTGCTCCATAATGTTTTCAAGGCTGTGAACTTTCAGAAGTATATCTCCAGCCCAGGTCTATCTTCTGAGGTGACTCTGGATGGGTTCGAATTGCTAGACTTTGGCTAGTAGTGGAGCCCTTAACCACTTGTGCCACGCAGGGACTCTGTCCTACTAATAGATATTAGATTTTGTGATTTTTTTTTCTTGAATGCCATCCTGAGTTTTCAGTACACAGTTATTATTCATTATAGATTTATAGCAAGAATATAAGAGCAATTATAGATTTTGAGCAAGAATTTTATTCTTCATTCATACATTAAACTCTATCTCTCTTAAATTTGAAAGATGGAGATTTTGAATCACTCCCTGCAATCATCTCCTAAGTGAAAGGAAAACTTGTTCAGCAACATTCATCATGCTTCCCTTAATTTCTACTGTAGGGTCCACCCTCAATGTTTATTACCTATTGCTGATATTTTAAACACACTCTTGATTGGCAAAGACTGAGCTTTTCCCTAACCTGGAGAAAAATAGAAAATGTCACATAAATAACACATTAAAAAAATAATGCCCACTCTATGTGGAATATTTCCTCATTAAATGTAAACATACTTTATAATAACTCTTTTTGGGAGAATACTTTTTTCCATTAACATGTAATAAAGAATAGATTTCAATTACGTATTATTGACTCAATGGATATCTAATCAGAGAGAGAATTTTCAAAACAGTGTTATTGCTGCCTTTTATTGTATAGCCCATTAGAGTTTAAAATAAATACAATACATATATGTATGTATATATACACACATAATAGGGTTTTTTTTGTTTTGAATATATTATTTACATCTGTTAAAACTTTTGTAGTATGAGCTTGTAAAGAAAGGATTAAATGCATATATTAATGAATTGTCTAAAAAGATCTCTATTGGTTATTCAACATAAATTGGCCCAAACTTTCCATGGACTAATATCATCTGATAGATAGAAGGTTTTATTATAATTAGCCTGCTTTCCCTTGAAAGCATCTAAATTTTTGGAGATGGTGTTCAAATATGAACTATGAAAATATGCTTTTAACTTGTCTTTTATCAGAATTGATTAAGCATTCACAGGGGAACATGCTCAGAGCTAAGCTTCATAGGGATGAAACTAAATATGACACTCTTATCCTGAAAGGACTCACTTGCTTATTAAAGAGGTATATATGCAAACAGGTAATTACAAATTCACTGTGTACAAAACATATAAATGTGTAAGTATTCACAGCTTTCCTCAAGCCTCGAAACACCGCATGTGCACATTCGCGCATGCACACACACATAGCTCCTTTTTGTAAGAGGAAGAATTCCTTTTCGTAAAGCCACCTCCATGGCTCATTCTCTCACTCTTTTTCTCCTCTCACATTTGCAGAAATGAGTAAAGAGAAAATGTATGGATCCATAGTCAGGACCTAGACTGACAGAGATTCTACAATATTATTCATTATTTCCAACATTTCTTTCTGAAAAATATTTTTCACTGCGTTTTATACAAAACTGATTCAGAAAATTGGAGCTTCTCAACAGAAGAGCTGAGGTGTAAATGGACAGCATTTGACTTTCTTCAAAACCACACTGAGCAAAGTGCTCAGGCTTACACACAGTTGGACACTAGAGATCTTGATATTGTGAAGATTACAAACTGATAGCAGAGAAAGATGTGTACGTAGAAATGTCACTTTCTACTTTGCATTTTACAAATTACCAGAAGGGTAGAGTATTAACAGGAGATTAGAGGAGATTATTTAAGGGGATCATAGGACTAGATCACCAGATTCTCTCTGAGGGAGAATTAAATTTACTTTAAATGGGTTTTTCAGAGAAAGTACAATAATATGAAGATCAGTATTCTGAATGAAAAACTAAGTAAGGATTAGAGGTTAGAGAGTACATACTACAAAAAGAAGCAGTACTGCTTGCCTATACTGTGACCAGACGTAAATTTGAAAAAATAAGTAAGGGTCAGTTTTTGAAACATTTGAGGATATGAATGTCAGGCAAGGTTGGATACTTAAGAAGATGTTTATGTGCTCACCAGACATCAGGAATACAGAAAGAACACATTTTAAATGGAAAGTAGTTTATGACTTTGAAGATTTTGAATTTGATGTGCCAGCAGGGTAGTAACAGGAATATTTCAACTAGTAACTTGTTAGAGAGGTGAAAATGGATGCCAGTTCCAGGATTTGCATAGAAAAAAGAAAGAGACAACCTGTGGAATGAATTTATGTAACTCCCAAAGCTGGGAGGCTGACTTGAGCATGATGGGTCCCACTTCCCGCTGAGGGGGCCCGGCAACAACTGAACACTGCCCGACCTGCACAGGAGCAGAGCAGGGAGAGGGCAGGTGAGGGGAAGAGAGGCGCAGTTCCCTTATGGAAGTCCCAAAAGGGAAAGTGTTATTTTGATCCCGTGTGGTAGGTTAGATGCTTGCACTTAACTTTTGCAGATCCAGCACTGCTTCTCCCTGGCTCCGGAGGCTTGTGCAGACTCTCTGCCCCTCAGTTTCTACCAACACGGTAAAACACAGCCCAAGTGCTACTGCTTGCCTCAGCCGGCACGTGCCAAACAATCCAGCCTGCAGGGTGCTGGCTAGGTCAGGTCTGGCACTTCTTCGCTGCTTCTGAACTGTCTCCCTGCCCCTGCCTCTCAGACTGACTCCTCAACTTTGTCTTTGATGTTCAGGGCTCCTAGATTGTCATATATAATCAATTCACTTGTTATTTTGGGTCTTTGTTGTAAGAGGGACCACAGGAAGCGTCTGACTATTCCACCATCTTGGTCCTGCCTCCCACAAACAGTATATTTTAGAGGTAGATTTAAAACTCAGACTTGCTGTCTTCAAAGTCTTCAGTCTAAAATCTGATGCAATACATGCAACACATCACTGAAATTGCAGCTTATGTGGTCTGGATATAGCATAGCAAGTGAAGTCAAGAGATAGCTTATAAACTGAGAGGATAAGGAGATAACATTCTGCTAAATAGGAGTTAGGAAGTGAGAGAAATGAAAATATGCAAGATTTTTATCAGAAAGGGAAATATCTCACCTATGAAAAAAAAAAAAATATGAGCAGCTGATATTTAAGGAAGGCCCAAAGTCTGTTAAACGCGGAAAAGGCAGTCTCTTTTACAAATGGTGCCGGCATAACAGGATATTCACCTGCAAAAAAATGAAACAAGATGCATAGCTCGCACCATGCACAAACGCTAACTCAAAATGGATCAAAGGCCTAAATATAAAATTTTAAAACAATAACGATCGTGGAAGAAAAAACAGAGACAATGCTAGGAGCCTAATACATGGCATAAACAGTATACAAAACATTACTACCAATGCACAAACACGAGAAGAGAAACTAGATAACTGTGAGCTCCTAAAAATCAAACACTTATGCTCATCCAAACACTTCACCAAAAGACTAAAAAGATTACAGACAAGAAAAAAAAAATTGGCTATGACAAACCTGATCAGCATCCAATCTCTAAAATCTACAAGATTCTGCAAAACCTCAACAACAAAAAGACAAATAACTTAATTAAAAATGAGCAAAGTGTATGAACAGAGACTTCATCGAAGAAGACATTCAGGCAGCTAACAGATACATGAGGAAATGCTCACAATCATTAACCATTAGTGAAATGCAAATCAAAGCCACAATGAGATACCATCTCACCCCAAAGAGGCTGGCAATTGTCCAAAAAAACACAAAATAATAAATGTTGGACAGGTTGCGGAGAGACTGGAACACTTTTACACTGCTGGTGGGAATATAAAATGGTACAACCACTGTGAAAATCAGTATGGAACTTCCTTAAAGAGTAGAACTACCATATGATCCAGCAGTCCCACTCCTAGTAACATATCCCTGAGAAATAAGAGCCGTCACACGAATAGATACATGCACACTCATGTTCATTGCAGCACTATTTACAATAGCAAAAAGATGAAAAAAACCAAGGTGCCCACCGAAAGGATGAACGGATAAACAAATTACGGTATATTCACACAATGGAATACTACACAATGATAAAGAACTACGATGAATTCGTGAAATATCTCATAACATGGAATAATCTGGAAGGCATTACGCTGAGTGAAATTAGTCAGCTGCAAAAGGACAAATATTGTATAAGACCACAATTATAAGAACTCAAGAAAAGGTATAAACATAGATGAAAACATTCTTTGATGGTCACGAGGGTGAGTAGGGAGAGAAAGGGGTATTCACTAGATAGCGGACAAGAATTATTCTAGGTGAAGGGAAGGACAACACACAATACAGGGGAAGTCAGCACAACTGGACTAAACCAAAGGCTAAGAAGTTTCCTGAATACAACCGAACACTTTGAGGGACAGAGTAGGAGGGGCAGTGGTCTGGGGTCATGTTTCAGAGGACATCTAGGTCAATTGGCATAACAAAGTGTATTAAGAAAACATCCTACATCCCACTTTGGTGAGTGGTATCTTGGGTCTTAAAAGCTAGCAAGAGGCCATCTAAGATGCATCAATTGCTCTCAACATACCTGGTGCAAAGGAGAATGAAGAACACAAGACACAAGGAAAATGTTAACCCAAGAGACAGAACTACCTACCTATCCGTTGCTGTCAAGTTGATTCTGACTCATGGTGACCCTATGAGACAGAAAGGGCCACATAAACCAGAGTCTCCAGAAGCCTGAGACTGGAAGAGCTAGATGGTGCTCAGATACCACCAATGACTGTCCTGACAGGGAACACAACAAAGAATCCCTGAAGGAGCAGGAGAAAAGTGGGATGCAGACCTCAAATTATCATAAAAAGACCAGACTTAACGGTCTAATTGAGACTAGAGGGACCCTAGAGGTCATGGCCCCTGGACTCTCTGTTAACCCAGAACTAAAATGATTCCAGAAGCCAACTCTTCAGACAAAGATTAGGCTGGGGAGTAAGGCATAAAATAATACTGGTGAGGAGTAAGCTTCTTAGCTCAAGTAGACACATGAGATTATGTGGACAGCTCCTGTATGGAGGCGAGAAGAGAAGGCAGAGGAGGACAGGAGCTGGTTGAATGGTCGCGGAGAATACAGAGTAGAGAGAAGGAGTGTGCTGTCACATTGTAGGGAGAGCAACTAGTGTCACATAACGATGTATTTATAGGTTTTTGTATAAGAAACTGACTTGAATTGTAAACTTTTACTTAGAGCACAATAAAAAAAAAAAAAAGAAAGGGAAATATCACAACCCAAGCCCTACAATATTTTGAATGTCGTGATTTTTGGCGATGCTTGGCTTGACTATTTTGAGTCAACTAGGTTGCACAAACTGTTGAGGAAAAATCAGTTTCAAATGCATAAACCTTTCTTTAACTCTTTCAAATATTGCAGATACTGGAGAAGTACGTAAACCAAGTGAGGCTGACTGTAATGACAAATAGGTAATGATGGAAGACGATTAAATGCAGTTTTTTTTTTTAAATATATAAAATGAAAATAATGTTAAAACTGGTTTATCAGTTGACTTCCTTATAAGTATGAATTTTGAAAACATCCTGTGGTACACTTGACCTAAAAGTCATTACAAAACAAAAGTTCAGATACATTAGATTGGGATTTAAGAAAAATCAGACAGGCTAGGTTCTTTGCCTCTGTTTTTCTTGCAGTTTGCTGTGACTTTGGTCAGGTTTCTTCACTTCTTAAAGTCTCTTCATTTCTTTTTGTATTAGATTGGTATAAAAATAAAACTTATATCCATAGTTATTATATTAAAAACATAAAATATACATTCAGCTTTTTAGCACAGTTACTGACATACACTGTCTTTAATACAGGCTTAATACTATCATTACATATATTTTAAATAAAAATACTGTGCCTGACTTCTCAGTAAGTTATACAGGGTCACTATGAGATGGAATTGACTCAACAGCAGTGGTTTGGGTTTTTTGTTTGGTTATTAAGACCAGTTTTTTTTTTTTTTAAACAATTTTTATTGTGCTTTAAGTGCAAGTTTACAAATCAAGTCAGTCTGTCACATATAAGCTTATATACACCTTACTACACACTCACATTCACTCTCCCCCTAATGAGTCAGCCCGCTCCCTTCCTTCAGTCTCTCCTTTTGTGACTGTTTTGTCAGTTTCTAACCCTCTCTACCCTCCCATCTCCCCTCCAGACAGGAGATGCCAACACAGTCTCAAGCGCCCACATGATACAAGTAGCTCACTCTTCATCAGCATCTCTCTCCAACCCATTCTCCAGTCCCTTCCATGTCTGATAAGTAGTCGTCGGGAATGGTTCCTATCCTGGGCCAACAGAAGGTTTGGGGACCATGACCACCGGGATTCCTCTAGTCTCAGTCAGACCATTAAGTCTGGTCTTTTTATGAGAATTTGGAGTCTGCATCCCACTGCTCTCCTGCTCCCTCAGGAGATCTCGTTTGTGTTCCCTGTCAGGGCAGTCATCGGTTGTGGCCGGGCCCGATCTAGTTCTTCTGGTCTCAGGACAATGTACGTCTCTAGCTCATGTGGCCCTTTCTGTCTCGGGCTCATAGTTATCGTGTGACCTTGGTGTTCTTCATTCTCCTTTGATCCAGATGCGTTGAGACAAATGGATGCATCTTAGATGGCCGCTTGTTAGCATTTAAGACCCCAGACGCCACACTTCAAAGTGGGATGCAGAATGTTTTCATGATAGAGTTTATTATGCCAATTGACTTAGAAGTCCCCTTAAGCCGTAGTCCCCAAACTCCCACCCTTGCTCCGCTGACCTTTGAAGCATTCAGTTTATCCCGGAAACTTCTTTGCTTTTGGTCCAGTCCAGTTAAGCTGACATTCCCTGTATTGAGTATTGTCCTTCCCTTCACCTAAAGTAGTTCTCATCTACTAACTAATCAGAAAATAACCCTCTCCCACCCTCCCTCCCTACCCCTTCTCGTAACCACAAAAGAATGTGTTCTTCTCAGTTTATACTATTTCTCAAGAACTTATTATAGTGGTCTTATACAGTATTTGTCCTTTTGCATCTGACTAATTTCAATCACCATAATACCTTCCAGGTTCCTCCATGTTATGAAATGTTTCACAGATTCGTCGCTGTTCTTTATCAATGCGTAGTATTCCATTGTGTAAATGTACCATAATTTATTTACCCATTCATATATTGATGTACACCTTGGCTGCTTCCAGCTTTTTGCTATTGTAAACAGTGCTGCAATAAACATGGGTGTGCATATATCTGTTCATGTAAAGGCTCTTATTTCTCTAGGGTATATTCCGAGGAGTGGGATTTCTGGGTTATTATGGTAGTTCTATTCTATTTCTAACTTTTTAAGAAAGTGCCAGATAGATTTCCGAAGTGGTTGTACCATTTTGCATTCCCACCAGCAGTGTATAAGAGTTCCAATCTCTCTGCAGCCCCTCCAACGTTTACTATTTTGTGTTTTGTGGATTAATGCCAGCCTTGTTGGAGTGAGATGGAATCTCATTGCAGTTTTATTTTGCATTTCTCTTATGGCTAATGATTGAGAGCATTTTCTCATGTATTTGTTAGCTGCCTGAATATCTTCTTTAGTGAAGTGTGTGTTCGTATGCTTTGCCCACTTCTTGATTGGGTTGTTTGTCTTTTTGTGGTTGAATTTTAACAGAATCGTATAGATTTTAGAGATCAGGCGCTGGTCAGAGATGTCATAGCTGAAAATTTTTTCCCAGTCTGTAGGTGGTCTTTTTACTCTTTTGGTGAAGTCTTTAGATGAGCATAGGTGTTTGATTTTTAGGAGCTCCCAGTTATCTGGTTTCTCTTCGTCATTTTTGGTAATGTTTTGTATTCTGTTTATGCCTTGTATTAGGGCTCCTAACGTCCCTATTTTTTCTTCCATGATCTTTATCGTTTTAGTCTTTATGTTTAGGTCTTTGATCCACTTGGAGTTAGTTTTTGTGCATGGTGTGAGGTATGGGTCCTGTTTCATTTTTTTGCAAATGGATATCCAGTTATGCCAGCACCACTTGTTAAAAAGACTATCTTTTCCCCAATTAACAGACACTGGGCCTTTGTCAAATATCAGCTGCTCATATGTGGATGGATTTATACCTGCGTTCTCAATTCTGTTCCATTGGTCTATGTGTCTGTTGTTGTACCTAAACCAGGCTGTTTTGACTACTGTGGCTGTACAATATGTTCTAAAATTAGGTAGAGTGAGGCTTCCCACTTTCTTCTTCTTTTTCAGTAATGCGTTACTTATCCAGGGCTTCTGTCCCTTCCATATGAAGTTGGTGATTTGTTTCTCTATCACTTTAAAAAATGTCATTGGAATTTGGATCGGAAGTGCATCGTATGTATAGATGGCTTTGGGTAGAATAGACATTTTTACTATGTTAAGTCTTCCTATCCACGAGCAAGGTATGTTTTTCCACTTATGTAGGTCCCTTTTAGTTTCTTGCACTAGTTCTTTGTAGTTTTCTTTGTATAGGTCTTTTACATCTTTGGTAAGATTTATTCCTAAGTATTTTATCTTCTTGGGGGTTACTGTGAATGGTATTGATTTGGTGATTTCCTCTTCGGTGTTCTTTTTGTTGATGTAGAGGAATCCAAGTGATTTTTGTATGTTTATCTTGTAACCTGAGACTCTGCCGAGCTCTTCTATTAGTTTCGGTAGTTTTCTGGAGGATTCCTTAGGGTTTTCTGTGTATAAGATCATGTCATCTGCAAATAGATATAATTTTACTTCTTCCTTGCCAATCTGGATACCCTTTATTTCTTTGTCTAGCCTAATTGCTCTGGCTAGGACCTCTACCACAATGTTGAATAAGAGCGGTGATAAAGGGCATCCTTGTCTGGTTCCCGTTCTCAAGGGAAATGCTCTCAGGCTCTCTCCATTTAGAATGATGTTGGCTGTTGGCTTTGCATAGATGCCCTTTACTATGTTGAGGAATTTTCCTTCAATTCCTATTTTGCTGAGAGTTTTTATCATGAATGTGTGTTGGACTTTGTCAAATGCCTTTTCTGCATCAATTGATAAGATCATGTGGTTTTTGTCTTTTATTTATATGGTGGATTACATTAATGGTTTTTCTAATATTAAACCAGCCTTGCATACCTGGTATAAATCCCACTTGGTCATGGTGGATTATTTTTTTGATATGTTGTTGAATTCTATTGGTTAGAATTTTGTTGAGGACTTTTGCATCTATGTTCATGAGGGATCTAGGTCTGTAATTTTCTTCTTTTTTTTGTAATGTCTTTACCTGGTTTTGGTACCAGGGATATGGTGGCTTCATAGAATGAGTTAAGTAGTATTCCATCATTTTCTATGCTTTGAAATACCTTTAGAAGTAGTGGTGTTAACTCTTCTCTGAAAGTTTGGTAGAACTCTGCAGTGAAGCTGTCCGGCCCAGGGCTTTTATTTGTTGGGAGTTTTTTGATTACCTTACCAATCTCTTTTTATGTTACAGGTCTATTTAGTTGTTCTACTTCTCATTGTGTTAGTTTAGGTAGGTAGTGTTTTTCTAGGAATTCATCCATTTCTTCCAGGTTTGCAAATTTGTTAGAGTACAATTTTTCATAATAATCTGATATGATTCTTTTAATTTCAGTTGGGTCTGTTGTGATGTGGCCCATCTCACCTCTTATTTGGGTTATTTGTTTCCTTTCCTGTATTTCTTTAGTCAGTCTGGCCAATAATTTTTCAAAGAACCAACTTTTGACTTTCTTAATTCTTTCAAGTGTTTTTCTGTTCTCTATTTTATTTAGTTCAGCTTTAATTTTTATTATTTGTTTTCTTCTGGTGCCTGATGGATTCTTCTGTTGCTCACTTTCTATTTGTTCAAGTTGTAGGGACAGTTCTCTGATTTTGGCTCTTTCTTCTTTTTGTATGTGTGCATTTATCGATATAAATTGACCTCTGAGCACTGCTTTTGCTGTGTTCTAGAGGTTTTGGTAGGAAGTGTTTTCATTCTTGTTGTATTCTATGAATTTCTTTATTCTCTCCTTAATGTCTTCTCTAACTCAGTCTTTTTTTTGAGCAGGGTATTTTTTTTTTTTTACTGTTCAGTTTCCAAGTCTTTCATTTCTTTTCCCTGATTTTTCTCTTTTTGATTTCTACTTTTATTGCCTTGTGGTCTGAGAAGATGCTTTGTAATATTTCGATGTTTTGGATTCTGCAGAGGTTTATTTTTGCCATAATATGTGATCTATTCTAGCGAATGTTCCATGTGCACTAGAAAAAAAGTATGTTTTGCAGCTGTTGGGTGGAGTGTTCTGTATAAGTCTATGAGGTCAAGTTGGTTGATTGTAGCAATTAGGTCTTCCATGTCTCTATTGAGCTTCTTACGGAAGTCCTATCCTTCTCCGAAAGTGGTGTGTTGAAGTCTCCTACTATAATTGTGGAGGAGTCTATCTCACTTTTCAGTTCTGTTAAAGTTTGTTTTATGTATGTTGTAGCCCTGTCATTGGGTGCATAAATATTTAATATGGTTATATCTTCCTGGTCAATTGCCCCTTTTATCATTATGTAGTGTCCTTCTTTATCCTTTGTGGTGGATTTAACTTTGAAGTCTATTTTGTCAGAAATTAATATTGCTGCTTCTGCTCTTTTTTGATTGTTGTGTGCTTGATATATTTTTTTTCCATGTTTTGAGTTTTAGTTTGTTTGTGCCTCTATGTCTAAGGTGTGTCTCTTGTAGGCAGCATATAGACGGATTATGTTTCTTTATCCAGTCTGAGGCTCTCTGTCTTTTTATTGGTGCATTTAGTCCATTTACATTCAGTGTAATTATAGATAAAAATGCGTTTAGTGCTGTCATTTTGATGCCTTTTTGTGTGTGTTGTTGACAATTTCATTTTTCCACTTACTTTTTTGTGCTGAGATTTTTTTCTTTGTAAATTGTGTGTTCCTCATTTTCATAGTAGTCGAATTTATGTTTGCTGAGTCGTTATGTTTTTCTTGGTTTTTATTTTGAGTTATGGAATTGTTAGACCTCTTTGTGGTTACCTTAATATTTACCACTATTTTTCTAAGTAAAAACCGAACTTGTATCGTCCTATGTCGCCTTGTTTTCCTCTCCATATGGCAGTTCTATGCCTCCTGTATTTAGTTCCTCTTTTTGATTATTGTGATCTTTTACATAATGACTTCAATGATTCCCTGTTTTGAGCATTTTTTTCTTTTTAAAATTAATCTTAATTTGTTTTTGTGATTTCCCTAGCTGAGTTGATATCAGGATATTCTGTTCTGTGACCTTGTGTTGTGTTGTTATTTGATGTTATTGATTTTCTGACCGATTTCCTGTAGTATTTCTTGTAGCTTTGGTTTGATTTTTGCGAGTTCTCTAAGCTTGTGTTTATCTGTAAATGTTAATTTCACCTTCATATTTGAGAGAGAGTTTTGCTGTATATATGATCCTTGGCTGGCAGTTTTTCTCCTTCGGTGCTCTATATATGTCATCCCATTGCCTTCTTGCCTGCATGGTTTCTCTGAGTAGTCTGAACTTATTGATTCTCCTTTGTAGGAGACCTTTCTTTTATCCCTGGCTGCTTTTAAAATTTTCTCTTTATCTTTGGTTTTGGCAAGTTTAATGATAATATGTCTTGGTGATTTTCTTTTTGGATCAATCTTATATGGGGTTCGATGAGCATCTTGGATAGATATCCTTTTGTCTTTCATAATGTCAGGGAAGTTTTCTGCCAACAGATCTTCAACTATTCTCTCTGTATTTTCTATTATCCCTCCTTCTTCTGGAACTCCAATTACATGCAAGTTATTCTTCTTGATAGAGTCCCACATGATTCTTATGGTTTCTTCATTTTTTTTTTAAATCTTTTATCTGATTTTTCTTCAGCTATATTGTTTTTTTTTTTTTATATTGGTGTCAATTGCTTTATCCGCCAATTCCCCCACTCTGTGTTCCAATTCCTCAATTCTGCTCCTCTGACTTCCTATTGAGTTGTCTTTTTCTGTAATTTTACTGTTAATCTTTTGGATTTCTGAATGCTGTCTCTATATGGATTCTTGTAGCTTATTAATTTTTCCACTATGTTCTTGAATAATCTTTTTGATTTCTTCAACTACTTTATCAGTGTGTTCCTTGGCTTTTTTCTGTGGATTGCCTTATTTCTTTTTTGAGGTCATCCCTGATGTCTTGAAGCATTCTGTAAATTAGTTTTTTACGTTCTGCATCTGGCAATTGCAGGATTATATCTTCATTTGAGAAAGATTTTGATTCATTAATTTGGGGAATTGTAGAAGCAATCATGGTCTGCTTCTTTATGTGGTTTGATATCAACTGTTCTCTCCGAGCCATCTATAAGATATTGTAATGATTTGTTTTATATTTGCTCACTGAGTCTTATCTTGTTTTGTTTTCTTTCAATATATGTAGATGGGCTAGTAGATTGTGCTGTCTTGATTGTTGTAATCACTTATGTCCTCTTACCAGCTGGTTTGGGCTGTTACCAGAAATATAAGCCTAAGAGTCCATTCACTATTCTTGAGTAGAGTCTGATTTTGGGTCACCAAGTGTGTGGGGTAGACTGTCACCTATTCGCTTAGAGGAGTAGTGGTGATAGTTGTGTGCACCAGATTCTAGTAGCAGCAGGGGTTCACACTCCAGGGGATCAGGATGCTGACAGGCTTCCCCCAAGTGCCAGTGAGGTGGGTGTGTCTCTATTCCTAAAGCACTTTGGTGGGTGGGCTCTGCAGCTGTACCTTAGGCACCCAATGCATGTACCTCAACAGATTGGTAGATGTCACTATCCTCAGGCCCCTATGGTAGGAGGTTAGGTGGTTTGGGTGGATCTTCAGCTCTCAGTTCCCCATTGTGGGTCAGTGAGGGCTCTTTAACAGGTAGAGCTATCAGACCCGGGAAACTTGTCTTTCCAGTAATCTGCTAGAAGAATTACAGTCAGATCACTATCAGAATTGCCTTTGCATTATAATAGCCACCTTGGTCCCTGTAGGGATGAAAGCCCAAGACTGTGGATCACAAATGCTTGGCTGTAGCTGGTTCTGTATTTTTAGTCCAATTTCGGGAAGTCAGGGAAGGATTCTTGGTCCCTGGGTTTGTTGTAGCTGCTTCTCTCAGGCTAGGAGAATGGGTTAGGAAAAGACAAAACAAACAAAGAAAAAAAAAAAAAAACGGCTGAACACTTCACTCTCTGGCCCAGGAAATTCCAATGTTAATAAAGCTGCCTGGGAAGGGGAGGGGAGGGAGCAGAGAGATAGGAGAGAGTAGCACCCAGGAATATAGACAAAGTTACTTATCTTGCTTGGGATGACTGTTTTATCTGAGATTCCTGAGGGGCATGTCGACTGTGTGTGCTGGCTGGGTAGAGATTGCCCCAGAGGCAGGCCTGTGTCCCGTGTTTGTGCTGTCTCAGAAGCCATGGTTAGTTCCTCCATTCCCAGTCCAAAGCCCAGCGCTAAGGTTCCCCGGCTGGGTCACCACACTCCCGGCTCCAAAACCAGTCCCTGCCCCCCAGTGATTCTCCTCCTGTCAGCTGCGTCACTGCACTGCCTGCGTGCGCTGGCTGGGCTTCCCCCAAGGTCACTTCAGGGGGCTAGGGCTGCGTCCCATGTTTGCGCCGTCTCAGGATGCCGTGCTCAGCTTCCCTACGCCCAGTCCAAAGCCCAGCACCAAGGTTTCCTGACTGGGACGCTGGCTCCAGGCTCCGAAAACAGTCGCTGCTTCCCGGTGGTTGTTCGTTCTCTCGTTAGCCCCTTCAGCGTGCAGCCTGCTTGTGCTAGCTGAGTCTCTACAGAGGTTACCCCAGGGGGCTAGGGGTTAGGGCTGTGTCCCGTGCCTGCCCCGCCTCAGTAAGCCACAATCAGCCCCACCACTGGGCACTAGGGAACCTAGAGGGCTCAAGGCTACGGGGTGGGTTGCGGTTTCCAGAAGAGGTCGCTGGTTCAGGGCGTAGCTTTTCACTCACTTGTCACTCAGGTCAACTCTTTATATCTGTGTTTGATGGTCAGAGTTCATAGATTGTCATGTATGTGATCTATTCACTTGTTTTTCTGAGTCTTTGTTGCAAGAGGGATCCGAGGTAGTGTCTGCCTAGTCAGCCATCTTGGCCCCCCTCCATTTTTTTTTTTTTAATAATTTTTATTGTGCTTTAAGTGAAAGTTTACAAATCAAGTCAGTATCTCACATAAAAACTTACGTACACCTTGCTACATACTCCCAATTACTCTCTTTTTCAATGAGACAGTTCGCTCTCTCCCTCCACTCTCTCTTTTCATGTCCATTTTGTCAGCTTCTAACCCCCTCTACCCTCTCATATCCCCTCCAGGCGGGAGATGTCAACATAGTCTCAAGTGTCCACTTGATCCAAGAAGTTAGGTTCTCACCAGCATCCCTTTCCAACCCATTGTCCAGTCCAATCCCTGTTTGAAGATTTAGCTTTGGGAATGGTTCCTGTCCTGGGCCAACAGAAGGTCTGGGGGCCATGACCACTGTGGTCCTTCTAGCCTCAGTCAGACCATTAAGTCTGGTCTTTTTATGAGAATTTGGCATCTGCATCCCACTGCTCTCCTGCTCCCTCAGGAGATCTCGTTTGTGTTCCCTGTCAGGGCAGTCATCGGTTGTGGCCGGGCACGATCTAGTTCTTCTGGTCTCAGGAGGATATAGTCTCTGGTTCATGTGGCCCTTTCTGTCTCTTGAGCTCGTAATTACCTTGTGTCCTTGGCGTTCTTCATTCTCCTTTGACCCAGGTGGGTTGAAAACAACTGATGCATCTTAGATGGCTGCTTGCTAGTGTTTAAGACCCCAGACGCCACTCTTCAAAGTGGGATGCAGAATGTTTTCTTAATAGATTTAATTATGCCAATTGACTTAGATGTCCCCTGAAATCATGGTCCCCAAACCCTCATCCCTCCTACACTGGCCTTCGAAGCATTCAGTTTATTCAGGAAACTTCTTTGCTTTTGGTTTAGTCCAGTTGTGCTGACCTTGCCTGTATTGTGTGTTGTCTTTCCCTTCACCTAAAGTAGTTCTTATCTACTAATTAGTGAATACCCCTCCCCGCCCTCCCACCCTCCCTCAACTCGTAACCACAAAAGAATGTTTTCTTCTCAGTTTAGACTATTTCTCAAGTTCTTATAATAGTGGTCTTACACAATATTTGTCCTTTTGCATCTGACTAATTTCACTCAGCATAATGCCTTCCAGGTCCCTCCATGTTATGAAATGCTTCACAGTTTCTTCACTGTTCTTTATCAATGCGTAGTATTCCATTGTATGAACATACCATGATTTATTCATCCATTCTTCTGTTGTTGGGCACCTTGATTGCTTCCATCTTTTTGCTATTGTAAACAGTGCTGCAATAAACATGGGTGTGCATATATCTGTTCGTGTAAAGGTTAAGACCATTTAAAAAAAAAAACATATTATCAAGTCTTAATTCAGAACAAAAAAGAAGCATTTATTTAATATGATTTTATCTTATTATTTTAGATTTTTCTATACTATTCATCCAGTCTCCCTTTTCTTTTCTTAACGAGCTATTACCTTAACCGGAGCCATTAAGATGTCAGTAACTTACGTTAACCTTGTTTTGAGTCTTTCAAATAAGGTGAACACCAGTACTAACTGCTAGGCAAGTGAAAAGGCTTTGCTTTCTTTCTTTTTTTTGAAAGTGCGGTTGTTTGTTTAAAAAAATGTACAACAAGTAAAGGAAATCAATTTGAAAAGCTCAGAGCAGAATGTTAAAAATATTATTTCACGTTGAGGCAAATTGAACAAGAGAGTGCATTTATTTATTGTGCTTGAAATTCTCTATATAATTGCATTGTATTTCCTGTCTGCTATTTGTATATGAATAAAAGTTTTGCCTTCACAACATAGTTCCTCCTGTCTCCTATTAGACCTTGGGTTTGAGTTATAATGGTAGATTAAGTTTTAACTGCAGACATAAACCTGCCTTCCTATCTGAAAGTGTAGCTTTATGCACCCACAGTTTCAGTATGCAGCTTACAGTATCCCTTTATGCTCCAGTTTCCTATTTTCTAGAAGTCCCCAGGTGCTTCAGTATGATTGTTTGTATGAAGTATACTTGGTCAGTGAGGCATGTAATGCATTTATAAATTACATAGTCAAGATTTTGCATAGAAGAACTCCAGGCTTTATTTATAGGACTTTAAAAAATCACACTCTTTGTCATAAAATAAGATCTGGAATAAACTACAAAATAGAAGAGCTAGCATGAAAACCAGTTGAAGACTATAGTTCTTTGTATTCAGTTCTCTTTAAAATCTGTCTCTGATAATAGTAGCTCACATTAAACCTTATTTTCTAGGCTCTTTGTGCATTGAAAAGGCACATAAAGTCACTAAAAACATGATTTTGGTGGGTAGGTAGAGGAAATCATAGTAGCAAACACAGTTTCAAGTACTTATTTCATCGTCACAACAACTCAAAATTTTATTAGTGTATTTTCATTCTTATTTTATAACTGAGAAAAAATGGTGTCCAACAAGTTTAAAGAGCTTGCTAAAAGACACTCAGCCAGTAAGTGGCAACCTGACAAAAACTCAGGCAGTCTGGCTCTGGAGCTCACACACTTAACCAATAGGTATGATGCTACATTTCCAATGGAAGTAAGGATCATATCTAGGATGTTTAAGACCCTACTATGTGCCAATCATTTTTGATATATGATCCGACTTAAACTTTATGATAATGCAAGCGTGAATATCTCTTACAAATAAGACCCTCAGAAAGCTTAACTAACCACATTATTGCAAACAGGCAGAACTTCCATTTAAGCCGCAATCTCTTTGATTCCAAAGCAAGTGGCTTACTTACAAGTTTTGTAATAAGTGAAAAACCAGTGGAAATGTGTGCACTCGCCAGGTCAAGAAGACCTCTTTGGGAGATGTTTGCAAAAAAAGGAAAAAAGCCAGAAGTATGAAAACCCACAAGAAAATGTTTTCAGTTATGCCGAGCCATTCCAGTTCTGTTGATTTTTTTTTTTTTTTTTAATTCAGAAATGTCTTTTCTGCACATTACACTTCTGGGTGTGGAAATACCTTTCCTTGCCTCCTAAGCATGGCTGGGTCCAGAAGACGTTCTTGTAAGTAGATTGAGTTGAAGTTAAGCCACCTCAGATAAATTGACAGGACTGCTGTACCCCTGAATAGCCACGTGAATGAATAGGGCACTTCGCCTCTTTGAGCTTCAGTTTTCTCATCTAGTAAATGAGATACTGAAATGTTGGCTTCTGAGGTAAATGTCAACTCTAAAAACCCGTGGACTCATGAAAACAGGTGGAACAAAGCCTATCGTTTTTTGGAAGAAAACACTGAACATGAAAAAAGACGTAAAACGACGTTAACAGGTGTGTTTGTGAAAACTCGTCAGCAAAATTCTTTTCATTGATGCTTATACTTGATGAAAGTCCAAGGTATAAAGTGTTTTGTGTTAAGCATTAAGGAAATACCTCTCAAGGAAAATAGTAAAAATCCGAGGCTTTAAATATGAGAGTATTTATCTGGAATATAAAATTTCTGGCAGGCAATCAGAAGATTTCAGAATGGAAAACACAATGAAATAAATGCCTAATGTAATGCTAATAGTTTCTTCTGTTCAGATGCTGCCCAGTACAATCAACCCTAGACCCGACTTCAATACTTATTCTCTAACAGGAACATTTCCATGCTTTTATATTTTATCATTACAAGCATATACATTCAGTTCTATCTATAATGTTTGTCTTGGAAAAAAAATACAATTCCTATTCAAGGTGATTGATATATTAAAGGACAATTTGAATATAATGCAAATTTTATGTTTTATTATACATGATTTTGTCTGGGAGAAACACTAGGTGCATGCGTGTAAGTGCACACACCTGACCTGAGCTTTCTTGGAATATGCAGAACGCACACATGCACACACGTCAAACATCTATCAGCTACCTCAGTCTCGGTTTACCATGTGTGTTATCCAGTTAGGTTGCTTTGTTATTCTCTTGAATTTGTGAAGGCAAAACTCCAAACATATTCAATCCTCCAGGTCCTGGTCCCAAAACAAAACACCAAAGTATAAACAAAATGAAAACTTTAAATAATAAAACATTTTGGGAGAAACTACAGAACATTCGATAACTCCTTTCATAAGCATAAAAAAATCTACATTGAGGACCATCAGAGGCAATGCACAAAATAAAAGAAACTGCTATGGCTGGAACAACTTCCTGTGCTACAAAAGCAGTAAGAACAAGGTCTAAAGAAGTAGAAAAAGCAAGAAGATTGTTGCTGAGCATATGAATTGAAGACCAAAAAATTGGGAACAACCTTTTGCCAAATGTGGATGCAAATTTCCATCGTCATAGCCGAGCATGTTAACTGTTTACATCACCCAGGGACTCAGTTATCTATAAACAGAGACATTAATCTGCCAATCGTTGTAGAAATGGCTTCTTTTAACACTTAAGAGTGACCGGTTTAGTGATTTTAAACATGGCTATAATTTCCAAAGCCTTCATATGTCACAAGCACATATGAAAAATTTCGAAATAAAAATTTCCAGCATGATACAGAAATGATTCCAAGAAAAGGCTTTATAATGGATGAAATTTTCAGTTTTGATGACATAGGCATCTTCTATAATTGTATGCCTCAAAGTATCTGTCTAGAAGGAAGAAAATGGGAGCCAGGATTTAAGACAGGGAAAGATTTTCATCTGTGATGTTTGGTGCCAATGTGGAGTCCTGGAGAGTGAGGCACATCCATGCATACCTGGGAAAAAATTTTACATCCAACTTCAGATAACCATCCTTTCACCACTTCACAATAACTCACAAGCTTTCTTTCTACACCCACTTCCAGAAGAAGCAAATGGCGTGTCTTTTGCAAGGCAAACTGCCGTATTTATTGTAGTATTTGTGCATTCCTTGACACATTTAACGTGTGTAAACTAGTGCTACCATTTTATTAGATCTTTATATGTATATTTTAAACGTGTCATTGATGATGTTTTTGAGCTTCTCTTCTTATTTTTTTCATAAACACTGTAGTTTCTATTGTGCAATTTCAAATTGAAAAGCAATTTTTAAAATGCATATGTCACTTTATAGCAAACTGACTCTATTCAACTGAGCGTAAGGGCCTATCTGACTAGCTGCTATTTTGTTTCCCTCCATCTTCTTCTAGTCCTCCTTTATTTTCTTCTTTAATTACACAACTAATATGCTTTAAAAAAGATTTTTTTCTAATAAGAAAGAATTGTGTAAAATAAATAAAGGAAGGGAGGGAGAAACTCCACCACCACAACCGCTTCAACCCTTAGCCTTTCTCTGATCTTTGGGTTATTATCATAAAATTAGATTAAGGAAAAAAAAAAAAAATCAGAGTGCGTTTGTCTTAGTTATGTAGTGCTGCTATACGAGAAATACCACAAGTGGATGGCTTTAACAAACAGACATTTATTTTCTCAAAATTTAGGAGGCTCGAAGTCCAAATTCAGGATGCTGGCTCTGAGAAAGGCTTTCATTCTCTGTTGGCTCTGGAGGAAGGTCTTTGCCTCTTTTAGCTTCTGCTCTTGGGCGATCTTCATGTGGCTTGGCGTCTCTATTTCCCCTATCTCTGCTTCTCTTGCTTGCTTGTTTAATGTCTTCTATATCTCAAAGAGATTGACTCAAGATATACCCTACAGTAATCCTTCCTTTTTAACATAACAAAGACGACCCGTTTCCAAACGAGATTATAACCACAGGCATAGAGGTTAAAACTTACAACACATATTTTTTTTTTAATAATTTTTATTGAGCTTTAAGTGAACGTTTACAAATCAAGTCAGTCTGTCACATATAAGCTTATATACACCTTACTCCATACTCCCACTTACTCTCCCCCTAATGAGTCAGCCCTTCCAGTCTCTCCTTTCGTGACAATTTTGCCAGCTTCTAACCCTCTCTACCCTCCTATCTCCCTTCCAGACAGGAGATGCCAACACAGTCTCCAGTGTCCACCTGATACAAGTAGCTCACTCTTCATCAGCTTCTCTCCCCTACCGATTGTCCAGTCCCTTCCATGTCTGATGACTTGTCTTCGGGAATGGTTCCTGTCCTGGGCCAACAGAAGGTTTGGGGACCATGACCACCGGGATTCCTCTAGTCTCAGTCAGACCATTAAGTCTGGTCTTTTTATGAGAATTTGGGGTCTGCATCCCACTGATCTCCTGCTCCCTCAGGAGATCTCGTTTGTGTTCCCTGTCAGGGCAGTCATCAGTTGTGGCCGGGCCCGATCTAGTTCTTCTGGTCTCAGGACAACGTACGTCTCTAGCTCATGTGGCCCTTTCTGTTTCTTGGGCTCATAGTTATCATGTGACCTTGGTGTTCTTCATTCTCCTTTGATCCAGGTGGGTTGAGACCAATTGATGCATCTTAGATGGCCGCTTGTTGGCATTTAAGACCCCAGACGCCACATTTCAAAGTGGGATGCAGAATGTTTTCATAATAGAATTATTTTGCCAATTGACTTAGAGGTCCTCTTAAGCCATAGTCCCCAAATCCCCTGCCCTTGCTCCACTGACCTTTGAAGCATTCAGTTTATCCCAGAAACTTCTTTGCTTTTGGTCCACTACAGTTGAGCTGACCTTCCGACAACACATATTTTGGGGGGACACAATTCAATCCATAACAGCAATAATTGTTAATCCAGATTTTATTGCGTTGTTCACCTACAGACAATTACAGTTGCAATATCTCAAGCAGCTAAAGAAACAGATTAGCATAGCTATTTTCTTCATTTTGCCAGTGGCCATGTAAAGACTTAGTCTAGACCCATAGGTAATTGATTCAGCTATGTCATATAATTGACTCGACGGCGCTGGGACTGAGCTGGGTATGTCATATCTGGAAACCCTGGTGGTGTAATGGTTAAGAGTTTGGCTGCTAACCAAAAGGTCGGCAGTTAGAACCCACCAGCTGCTCCTTGAAAACCCTATAGGGCAGTTCTACTCTGTCCTATAGGGTTGTTATAAGTCAGAATCTACTGGACACCAGTAAGGTTTTTTGTTTTTTGCTTTTAATGTATCAGATCTAGAGCCTTGGTGGCATAGTGATTAAGAGCTTGGCTGCTAACCAAAAGTCAACAGTTCAAACTCATCAGCTGTCCCTGGGAACGCTGTGGAGCAGTTTTACTCTGTCCTATAGGGTCACTATGAGTTGGAATCAACTTAACTGGTTTGGGGTTTTTTTGGTTTACATCACATCCAGATAAGTTGAAAGGATCTCTGTTGTATTGTTTAAACCATTGGTTCTAAAACTGTGCTTTCGAAACAGCTGTATCAACCATCACCTGAGAACTTGATAGAAATGCAAATTCTTTGGCCACATCCCAAATTTACTGATTGCAAAACTCTGTGGTAGAATCCCTGGGTGGTGTGAAAGGTTGAGCTCCAGGCTGATAACCAGAAGGTTGACAGTTTGCGTCTGCTCAGAGGAACCTTGGAAGAAAAGCCTGAAAATTCAGTTACTGAAAACCGTATGGAGCACAGTTCTACTCTGATTCACACAGGAGGTTGCCATAAGTAGTGATTGACTCAAGGGCAACTGGTAGGATCCAACAGTCTGTTATTTAACAAGTTTTCCATGTGATTCTGATACATGTTCATGTTTACTGATGAGAAAAACCATTTTAAACCATCTCAAACCAAAAACAATCCAAATTATTTGCCACTGAGTTGATATCGACTCATAGGGGCCCTGTAGGCCAGAGTAGAACTGCTCCATAGGGTTTCCAAGAAGCCTCTGGTGGATTTGAATGGCTAACCTTTTGGTTAGCAGTCAAGTTCTTAACCACTTTACCACCAGATCTCCCAAAATGTAACTTAAAAATAGGCACTCTGAGATCAGATTACCTGGGATTCAAGATCTGGGCTCTGGCATTTTCTGGTAACCACAAAACCTGTTCAAGTTACTTTGAATATCATATGTGTCTTTTGTCAACTGTTTTGAAGACTAAATAATTGGTACCAATGGAACACTTAGGAAAAAAGCCTGGGGCATAGTAAGTACTCAGTGAATGTTACACAACATTTTACTTTCTAATTGTCTTCACTTGTGAGTATATAATAGGATAAATATAGGAATGCTCATATTTCATATTCTTAGTAATAAATACTAGTATTTGAGTCCTATGATCTCTTGAACAATGAAAGAGGGTTCAGGGTTTGAAAATATAAAAGGATTGCAAAGTGAACAATACTAAAAAATATTTTTGCAATTAAGTCCAAAGTGTGTCAAAACAAGGAAGCGGAATTTATATAACAAAAAGGAAAGGAACTGCAATCATTTCTGCAAGGGAGGTGAGGAACTTAGATTTCAGAAAGGAAGCTTTGCCGTGCTTTGTTCTGCTGTGTTCTGCCATGGATTTAACCTAGTGGAAGCTATATCCGTGTTACAAATCAGCATCGTTCCCATTCCCCCAGCATAAGTAGAGGAGGCTCCCCATGCCCCAATAAATCAAGGTAAATATTGTAGTACACGTTTATACCATCTGTTTTCTATAAAAAAAAAACAAGGTATTTCTCAGATGTGGCACCTTGATTGTATATATATAAGGAAAGGGAAATCAGAATAATGTTTTACTAAATATTATACAGTGTGAAATACAGAAAAAAGTGAAACTTTCATAATAGACTACAGTGCTTTAATAAAAAAAAAGTCTAAGTGTTTATGTCTTGGTGAACAAAGGTTTAGATAATAAAACATAAAGTTAGGGAAAATCATATTTCTGTATTCTAACCACTTAGCTGTCAACTGTCACATAGTTTATAGTCTTTATCAACATCTTGACCTAGAGCTTAACAGTCAGAGAGCCACATGCTGGATTTCTATCCCCAATTCCGAGAGAACAATTCTCTGCCCATTATGGCCTGACCCAAGTAGAATCTATACGTGAATTTCTGAGTTAGCCCACTGTATGTTAAAAGTAATGCTTTTGATTGGATGTTGCTGTGAAAAGGTTATCGCATCAAACTAATAAATGAACTGCTGAACGAGCTGACAGACTGCGGTTGGAAATGGCTTTTGCCCCATAGCTCAATTAGAAACCAGCCCATAGGAAGGCAAGAAGGAAAGCTAAAGGTGATTAATTGATTGCAGTGTCACAGTGAGCAAGTTAACTTCCACGGCCCTGAATGCAAGTTGACACTGTAAATGAGAACAGGGGAGAAACAAAACAGGATGAAAGCTGTCAGACTGACAGAGAACAATTGAGAAACAAGTAGGGGCTCAATTAAGGAGAATGAGGACATATTTCTAAAGGAATACATTTTCACCCCATTTGATCTGATAACAATCTCTGTCTTGGTCCCTCCTTTCGTCTATACTTTTTAGGTTAGAGAGATTTCTAGAAACTAAGAAGTAGACTCCCCAAAGAAAATGAAAGCAGAGAACTCTGAATTTTATCAACACATTTGTGGGTCTTAGAAACTCCTGGGTCATTGTTCTGATCAAGGCCACAAGAGATGGATCTTGACAGAAGGGGAGAAAAATGTGGTACAGAATACAAATTCTTAAAAAGTCCAGACTTACTGGACCAGATGAGACTAGAGGACTGGAGACAATCGCCCTGAGATACTTTATAAGCCTTATACTGAAACTACCCCTGAGGGTAACTTTTAGCTAAATAACAGAATGGCTCGTAAAATAATACTACCAGTGAGTACTGCACACTTTAAAAAAAATCATCCATATGAGACCAAATGGTCAACAATTACTCTAAAGCAAAGACAAAGGGGTAAGGAAACAGGGAAACCAGATTACTTGAATCAAAATATCTGGAAGGAAATTAATGAGAATGTTAACACATTGTGAAAAACGTAAACAATGTCTCTGAACAATATGTTTAGTATTTGTTAAATGAGAACACAACTTGTGTAAACTTTGACCAAAAACACAATAAAATATTATTAAAAAAAAAAACTGTGTGAAAATAACAAGCAGTCAAGATCTGAAGAGCTAGATCTCTGCCCACTTTCCCAAAAGAGAAGTAAGATTTGGAAGCAGCAATGTTAAGTTCTGCAAAGTGTACTTCCTTAGACATTCCTATTTTTCTCCTTAAAATGAAATCTCCCGCTTTGCAAACAGGAGCCAGATCAAGGTGAACTGCCTACTGAGTAATCTGCTGTTAATGTAAGGAAACATCTGCAATGAAATCCAAAAGTTAAAAAAAAAAGAAGAGAGAAGAAAGGGGAAGAAAAGGGATCAAAGCAAGGTTATAATGCTGTGAAAAGCAGAGAGAGAGGGGATGTGTTAAAAGCTGTTTATAATAGGAAGATTTTTTACAACCTGGACATAATGGTGTGGATGCTGCCAAAGAAATGGCAAAAGATGGTGACAATGACAAAAAGGGAAAGGAGAAAGATTTAAAGCCTCTTCAGAAGACAAAGACAAGGAGGACTTCCTAAGAACAAAAATTCGAACTAGTGTTATATGAATCGCATGGAATTGAGGTAGCTGCTTTCTTCCTCAGGTCCATATATCAGCTCAGGTTTTGGCAACGGGAAAAAGGACAAATAAAGGAAGTGAACTAACTACATTGTGATTAATATAGACGGATCTAAGTTCCTCAGAGCCTAAGGCTTTTTGTGAACATTTTTCAGGCACCAGGTTGTTAGGAAACGAAAGAGAGTCAAACCAGTTCTTTACTCCAGCATCAACGAAAAATAAGGGAGAATCCTGGATAAGAACAACTAAGGAAGAGAGAAATCTGTTTGGAATGTACTGCATTTCATTTTAAGGTTTTCAGTGGAAAAATATCCTTGACAGTCATTAATACTTGTGTTACTTTAAAGTGCTTTTTTTAGAAGTAAAACTAGTTATGTACTTTCTTTAAAATAATCTAATTTAGGCTAGCCCGATTATTTCATATTTATCTCAGCTTTTTTAAAAAAATAATCATAGAAAAATAAGATGCTGACTGTTATGTGATTTTTAACTAGTATTTGGATGTTGTTAGTTATTTTGTATAGTCTGAAAATCAGAGCATTTTTTCCTGTCTGCCTATCTTCCGTTCAGTTAGTGAGTAATCGTAATTTTGATCTAAAGTCATTTTCAAACACATCTATCATCTTGTTGCAGCATGGTCACTATTTTAATGGGGTGTGAATTTTACAATAATGTCCACTGACTAAAATTTTTCCTAAAGATTGAGGAATAGGAATAAATGTTTCCACCAGATGTTTTTATATTAATATATTGGATACATATAAGTTTTTTAAAAAGAATGTCATATCATCTACATCTAACCTGTTTGAAAACTATTTAAGAGATAGAAGACAAAGTGTTTTGTATTAAGCAAATAAATTAAACATTATGCCTCAGAAAACTTTTCTTTTAGTAAATAGGTACAATGACTTCTATGCAATTCATTCACAGTATTCACTTGTAAAGAAGGCCTGGTGGTGCAATGGTTAAGCTCTTGGCTGCTAACCGAAAAGTTGGCAGCTTAAACCCACTAGCCGCTCTGTGGGAGCAGAGACCTGCAATCTGCTCTCATAAAGATTACAGCCTAGGAAACTCTATGCGGCAGTTTTACTCTGTCACGTGTCGAGTCGCTCTGAGTAGGAATGGACTCCACAGCACACAGCAACATCTTCTTATAAGTCCCAGCGTTCTAAGACAAATATTATGCTCATTGTATATTTTAGGCCAGAAAAAAGAAATTTAACCTGTAAACTCATTAGTAACTCTTTACAAAGTATGTTATGTAAATAATATTTTTATTTACCAAAGACAAAATTAATTAAATATACCATATATAATAATAAGTTAGAAAAATAAGTTCCTATAAGAGCAAATACTGTCAGATTTTTTTTTGATTACTGCTCGGGGACAATATATAATATAGTCTTTCATTCTTTTTTTTTCATTCGAAGCCTACATATATAAAAGTGAAAAAGTCGAACTGTCTTTTTTCTCATCTTAATACCAGTGAATTATTACAGTGAAGAAAGACCAATATAGAAGTTGCAGACTCACTGCAAAGCCTGAAATTGAAAGCATTAGCACATTGTTTTCCTACAAATGCTCTTGTTTTTGTTTTTTTTCAAGATAAATCACATTTTGATGAAGTATTTTTAAATGAATGCTAAAAAAAATGCATAATGAAGAAAATATCAAGATTTTAAATAAAGACAGGATCCAGCTGTGCTGTGTTGAGCCCTGTTGTAGTCCCGGGTCACAGGAAATAAATATGTGCCTCTATCTACACATTTGTTTATTTATTTAATTGTATTTTAGATAAAGGTTTACAGAACAAACTAGCTTCTCATTAAACAATTCGTACCTATACCATTTCGTGACATTGCTTACCAACCTCATGACTGTCAACACTCACCTTCTCGATCTTGGATTCCGTATTACCAGCTTTCCTGTGCCCTCCTGCCTTCTAGTCCTTGCCCCTGGGCTGGTGTGCCCCTTTAGTCTCTTTTTGTTTTATGGGTCTGTCTAGCCTTCTGCTGAAGGGTGAATCTCAGGAGTGATATCTTAGTCATCTAGTGCTGTTATAACAAAAATATCACAACTAGATAGATGGCTTTAACAAAGAGAAATTTAATTCTTCACAGTAAAGTAGGTCAAAAGTTCAAATTCAGGGTGTTAACTACAGGGGAAGACTTTCTCTCTCTGTCGGTTCTGGAGAAAAGTCCTCGCCCTCAATCTTCCCTTGGTCGAGGAGTTTCTCAGGTGGAGGGACCCAGAGTCCAAAGGATGCACTCTGTTCCTGGCGCTGCTTTCTTGGTGGTATAAGGTACCCCTTGTCTCTCTACTTGCTTCTCTCTTTTATATCTCAAGCGATTGCCTCAAGACACAATCCAATCCTCTAGGTTGAGTCCTGCCTCACTTACACAACTGGCACCCATTCTCCCTCATTAACACGGTAGAGGCAGGATTTACAACATATAGGAAAATCACGTAATATGTGGAATCATGGCCTAGCCCAATTGGTACACACATTTTTTGGGGGACATAATTCAATCCATGACAAAGCACTTCATTACTGAGCTAAAAAGGTATCCGGGGACCATACTTTCGGGGTTTCTCCAGTCTCTGTCAGAGCAGTAAGTCTGGTCTTTTTTTTGTGAACTAGAATTTTGTTCTACACTTTTCTCCAGCTCTCTCTGGGACCCTCTATTGTAATCCACGTGAGAGCAGTCTGTGCTGGTAGCCAGGCACCACCTAGTTGTCTTACCCCTCAACAAAGTTACCACTTATCTATTGTCTATTTAGTGTTTCTCCTTCCCCACTGCCCTCCCGCACCAATAACCATCAAAGATTGTTTCTTTTTGTGTGTAAACCTTTTCATGAGTTTTTATAGTAGGGGTCTCATACAATACTTGTTCTTTTGTGATTGACTTATTTCACTCGGCAAAATGCTCTCCAGATTCATCCATGTTGTGAGACGCTTCTCAGATTCATCATTGTTCTATATCTTCGCATAATACTCCATTGTGTGTATGTGCCATAGCTTGTTTATCAATTCATCTGTTGATGGGCATCTAGGTTGTTTCCATGTTTTTGCTATTGTGAACAATGCTGCAGTGAACATGGGTGTGCATATGTCTATTCTTGTGACAACTCTTATTTCTCTAGAATATATTCCTAGGTGTAGGATTGCTGGATCATACGGTATTTCTATTTCTAGTTTTTGAAGGAAGCGTCATCTCATTTTCCAAAATGGTTGTTCTATTTTGCATTCCCACCAGCAGTGCATAAGAGTTCCAATTTTCCTGCAACCTCCCCAACATTTGTTATTTTCTGTTATTTTGATTCGTGCCAGTAATGCTGGGGGTGAGATGGTATCTCATCTTGGTTTTGATTTGCATTTCTTTATTGGAAACCCCGGTGGCGTAGTGGTTAAGTGCTACCGCTGCTAACCAAAAGGTCAGCAGTTCGAATCTGCCAGGCCCTCCTTGGAAACTCTATGGGGCAGTTCTACTCTGTCCTATAGGGTCGCTATGAGTTGGAATCGACTCGATGGCACTGGGTTTGGTTTGGTTTGGTAATGGCTAGTAATTGTGAGCAATTCCTCAGGTGTCTGTTAGCCACTGGAAGCTCTTGTCCTTAAATACACATGTAAATGCTTAAAAAACAGTATTGACAACAATGAGATACCACTGCACACCTATTGGAATGGTTAATCCCCAAATGCTGGCGAGGATGTAGAACAAGAGGAATGGTAGTTTATTGCTTGTGGTAATACAGAATGGTACAGCCAGTTTGGAACATACTCTGAAGTTTTCTTACAAAGCTAAATACAGGCTTACCATATGATCCAGCGATCATGCTCATAGATATTTACCCAAATGAGGTAAAAACATATGCCCGCATAAAAACCTGCACATGAATGTTTAGAGCAGCTTTAATCATAATTGCCCAAACTGAAAACAATCAAAAGGTCCTTTAATAGGCGAACAGACAAACTGTAATATAAAAAGAAATCAGTTATCAAGCCACAAAAAGACAAGGAGGAACCTTAAATGCATGTTGCTAAGTAAAATTAGACAGTCTGACAACTATACGACATTCTGGAGAAGGCAAAACTATAAACAAACAGAAAAACATACAAGTAAAACAGACCCACTGCCATCCAGTCAGTTCTGACTAATAGTGACCCTGTTTTTTTAGGACAGAGTAGAACTGCCCTATAGGGTTTCAAGGCTGTAAATCTTTATGGAAGCAGATTGCCATATCTTTCTCCACAGAACAGCTGGTGGGTTTAGCAGCCGAACACTTTAACCACTACACCTCCAGGGCTCCTAGGCAAAACCATAAAAAAATAGAAACAGTAAAAAAAAGACCACTGTTTGATAATGGGGAGTGGGGAGGGATGAGGGTGTGTGAATACATAGAGCACATGTCATTTTTAAAGCCATGAAACTGTTCTGTATGACATTGTCATGATAGTTACATGACTATGCATTTGTCAAAACCCATAGGATTGTACAACACAAACAACGAACCCTAACACAAACTACAAACTTTAGCTAACAATATTGTAGCTAACAATATTGTATCAATATTGTTCACCAGTTACAACAAATATACCACAGAAATGCAAGATGTTAATAATAAAAGAAACTGTGTGTAGGCAGAGGAGGATATATGGGAATGCTATACTTCCTGCACAATTTTTCTGTAAACCTAAAACTGCTCTAAAAAATATAGTCTATTAAACTCCAAATAAATAGATGGTATCATTTGATAGTATGAGAATGAAAAAATTAAATTTTTAATACAGTAGAGACTTAGAAAAACTGAGAAATTTACCATGATCATACAAGTACTAATTATAAAGTTAAGGATATTATCACAAATATTTACTTCCTACCTGTTGCCATTGAGTCGATTCCGACTCATAGCAACCCTATATGGCAGAGTAGAATGGCCGCATGGGATTTCCAAGGAGTGGCTGGTGGATTCAAACTGTAGGCTTGTTCTTAACCACTGTACCACCAGGGCCCCATTTACTTTCTAGGTCCATCCAATTCCTTATTTAATGAGATTCATACAAATACCTTATATATATGCATAATTTGTAAAGTAAATTTATTAGGAGTCCCTCAGTGGCACAAACAGTTAAGCACTCAGCTACTAACCTTAAGTTGGTTGTTCAAATCCACCTAGAGATGCCTTGGATAAAAGAACCTGGCGGTCTACATCCAAAAGATCACAGCCATTGAAAATTTTATGGTGTATAGTTCTATTTTGAAACATATTGGGGGAGGGCGTGAGTCAAAAACTTAATGGCAACTGTTTTTTGGATATTTTTGGGTATACATTGTTACATTTAATCATAACAGAAGCAATTTTACCAATTATGCTTCAATATAGTAATAAGATGTTTGTTATCCATGGGCATCTCCATATTACCAATGAATATTTGATAAAAAATTATGTATAAATTTTAACTCATTTCATATTTTTGCTTGATATGACTCAATAACATCAAAACAAAGACAAAAATGGGGAAAAAGTAGTTACTTTTTAAAAGTAATGTTAAAAAAATGGTTTGGCAATATTTTTGAACTAAATAGTCTGTTTTTTTAACCTTGTTCAGAAAGTCATTCATTACCTTTGTTTCATTCTAGAAAAACAAGACAACATATTTACTTGATAATAAAAAAAAAAACACACACACGTAGTATATTCACCCTTCCTCTAAAATAAAAAAAAAGAGACTGGGAATAGACTCAACAATAAATATAAATCTCATTAAGACAGAAAATTCAGCATCAGTAAAATATGATTATCATTATGATAGAGGAAGCATCAAGTATTCTCAGGATATGTAACTGGGCACTCTAAATTCAGTTTTGTAGGTGTCTTAGCATAAGTTTTCTAGAGAAGCAAAACCAGTAAAGCATATAAATATATGTATATACATAGAGAGAGATTTATACCAAGGGAACAGCTTGTGCGATTGTAGAGGCTGGAACGTACCAAGTCCCTGGATCGGCATAGAGGCTTCTGATTCACATAGAGGTTGGTGAACCCGAGATTGGCAGGTCAGAGAGCAGGACTGTTGCTCACAGGCTGTGAAGGGTGATAAATGCCAAGATCAGCAGGTAAGACAGCAAGACTTCTCCTGATTCACAAAGCTGCAGGAGCTGGCAAACCCAAGATTGACAGGTCAGAGAGCAGGACTCTTGCTCACAGGCTGTGAAGATCAATGAATCTCAAAATCGGCAGGTAAGCTTCTAGCTCAAGTCCCAAGAACTGCAGGTCAGATGAAAAAGAGGCAGCTGTAGGATCCAGAACAAGCCAAAAAACCTTGGCAAGGTGAGCCAAGGAAGGAAGTAGGTGGCAGAGGTTGGAGTGATGAAGGATGAGAGAACAGTGAGCCACCAAAGGCCCCACCCCAGTGATACCACTCAGCAGATTCCATCATGGGGGTGATCACATATCAAATTTCAACGCGGAAGTGATCACAATTTTATACAACTGCCAAAACACTGAGAATCCTGGCCCAGTCAAGTTGACACAGAATCTTAATCATCACAGTAGAATTGGAAAAAGCTTTACTGAAAACGTACTATTTGGGATATTGGGAATTGGGTAAGAATGAGCAGGAGTAATTTGGATGAAAATGGGGGAAGCCCTGGATTCAAGACTTTCAACAATGGGGTGTGTGACACATTCTATAAAATATAAGATGCCTTCCCACTAGACACTAAGTTCTCCATTAGAATATAAGCCCCGTGGGGCAGCATTTTTTTGTCACCATATATCTGGTATTCAGTTGACAATCAGTAAATATTTGCTGGACAAAATTTAAAGTGTGGTTGGTTGGAAAGTAAAAATGCTATTGAGATATGGAGGCTGAACTTTAATGGTATCTTTGTTGTTAAAATTTATCCATATATCACCCACTTCCTTTAAATCCATAAACAGTAAAACCAGTTGTCCTCAAGTCAATTCCAACTCATGGTAATCTTTTGTGTGTCTGGGTACAACTGTGCTCCATAGGGATTTCAGTGGCTGAGTTTTCAGAAGAAGATCACCAGACATTTCTTCTGATGTACCTCTGGGTAGACTGAAACCACCAAACTTCCAGGTAGCAGTCGACCACGTTAACTGTACCACTCAAAATAAATAAATAAATTGCCGTCAAATTGATTTCAACTCATAGTAACCCTTTAGGACAGAGAAGAACTGTCCTAAAGCCCATAGGGTTTCCAAGGAGTGGCTGGTAGATTTGAACTGCCAGCCTTTTCGTTAGCAGCTGAGCTCTTCTTGGGAACTCTTTAATCCATGTTGTTATTAGTTGTCGTCAATTTATTCTGGCTCATGGTGACCCAAGTGTGCAGAGAAGAACTGCTCCATAAGGTTTTCAAGGCTGTGACCTTTCAGAAGCAAATCACTAGGACTGTCTTCCAAGGTGTCTCTGGGTGGGAATGAACCACCAACCTTCTGGGTAGGAGTCGAACATTTAAGAGTATGTGCCACACAGGCTGTCTTTAATCTATACGTAAGAATACGTTTCATATCAGAATTGGTATTAACCTTTCTCCACATACTGCTAGGTTTAGGAAACATTAAACGCTTTGTTATTGAAAGAAAGTTTATATAAAACAAAGCAAGATTCTTAGGAGCGTTTTCTTCTATTCCTATTTCATATAGATTTAGTTTTCATCTCAGCCAAATAAATTGTCACCTTAAGACTGAAATGAATGTCAGGTTCTATTAACAGTACAAAGAAAAAAGTAGTATCACACCAGCTGTGTATTTGTTCTCTAAGTATTATCCTGCCAGTCTAGGGTTTTCCATTTGCTGTTTCATATTTGGGGTTCTGTAACAAAGATTATCCATTCCATCCTTTTTCCTACATTAAATATTTAATGCTGTCTAATTTCTAAAGAGCCTGCTATGGAATATGAGAATAAAAACATTAACTAATACGTGCTACACTTATTGTATTTGTACACACTGCTAAAGGTACAGATGGATTCCTCAGAAAAAAATAACACTACGCCATATAGATTGAGCTTCAGATTGTATCTCCTTGATCATACTATTTTAGGACTCTTTTCTTAAAATTTTGGTCAACTAACCTTATGGGGCAGTTCTACTCTGTCTTACAGGGTTTTTATGAATGGAAATTGGCTCCATGGCAATGGGTTTGGCTTTTTCTTGTTTTTTTTTTTTTTTGTAAAACAGGGGTAGTAAATTATATGGAGTTAACCAATTTTTGAAACATTTATTGTATTTCAAATAAAATTAATTGCTAAATTTCAAGCGGACTCCTAGATAGAGATAACATTACATGCCTATCAAGTCTATTTACATTTGAATCAAATGTATAGATGAGAATTTTATATTCTGTGAACTAATTTTCTTGCTATTATAAGAATCTGGGATTAATGTACTTCCCTACAACTCCATGGATGCTTTATCAAAATGCTGTTTGGAAGTAGCTCATTCTTCTAAAGGTTGAGATGTTTTTGAAACAGACAGATAAATTATATATAATCATAATATTCAAAATTAAAAATAACCATAAAAGCATTTTATGGTTTTCCTAAAATACAGATTAAACTGCTAAGACTAGGACATATGACTGACTAGGAGTAGCTGTCTTGCATTATGTATCACTTGAAAAACTAGAAATAGATATTGACTTCAATAATAAGTAAAGGGATTGACCCATCTAATAAAATGTCCAGAGATAGGCTGAGGTTCTGAATGTTGAGCTAGCCCTTCTACAATGCTATTAAGTACCCTTATTTATTTATTTTTTTCTATCTTTATTCTGCCACTTACAGTGGCATCTTTGGTCTAAAGATTTCTTCTGTGAAAGTCAGAGATTGGCTACCAGGGGCAATCAGATTCTTTATCATACATCAGAAACAGGAAGATGTTTCCAGTAGCTCTTTCTTAATATAAAATTTTCTGCAGGGTACAACAAGGATTTCCTTATGAACCATTGGATCACATTGTTCTTAACTGAATTTCATTGCTCTTCTTTAGCAGATCAATTAGGACCACTCCTGAAGCTGAGGGTGAGGTGGACTTCACCTGAGATACATGGATGATACCAGAAAAGATGTTCTATTAGGAAGGAGGGGAATGGATGTTGGGTGAGTGATCAGCAATTCTCACTGACATTTGCTGTTGCACAGACAATATCATGCCCTAAGTGCTCTTGCTTTCACATTGGAAGTGGTCAATTCTAGCTGTCTAAGATTGTTTCAAGGTCCCTGTTGTTGTTGTTGAGAGCTGCCCAATTAATTCTATTCTGACTTATAGCGACCTCATGGGACAGAGTAGAACTGTCCTAGAGGGTTTTCTTGGAAGTATCTTTATGGAAGCAGATCACCAGATCTTTCTTCCACAGAGCCACTGAACCGCCAACCTTTCAGTTAGTAGTTGAGTATTTAATCATTGTGCCACAAGGTCCCTAGGTGGTGCAAATAGTTTGTGCTTCATTGCTAACCTAAATGTTGGCAGTTTGAACCCACCCCCAGGTATTGTGAAAGATAGACCTGGCAATCTGCTTTTGTTAAGATTCCAACAAAGAAAACTCTAAGGGACAGTTCTACACTGTCACATATGGGGTTGCCATGAGTCAGAATGGACTCAATGGCAATTAACAACAAGATTATTTCTATATTGAATACAATGATTTTAAGAAAATGATATATAAAAATAAAATACCTGCTGATTATGGGAGGATAAATGTAAAATGCCATATTTATCAACAGACTGTTTAGTAATAATTGTGAGAAAATTTGCTCCGTAAACATTCTTATATCAATAATAATGCATGAATATTAAACATTTCAATTTCAGATTTTAAATAAACACAATTTTGTGTCTAGATGAAATATTTACTTATTTTTCAAGGAAAAAAATTATAAAAAAAGATCTCATTTATGAGCTTGGTATGTAGATTACTTATTTTATCTGTCGTGTAGCCAAAGAATTACAGTCGCTTTTATGGGAAGGCGTGGCACATAGAAGAATGATTTACTCTAATGTTAGAAAATGAGCCATCTTGAAGATAGAACATTCGAAAAATTTTGGAATGAAAGCTATTATAATTTTATTAGTTCTCCCAAATACCTAGTTTTATGAAGGCATTGTACCCAAAAACATTATAGATTTGGTCCTTATTTAAGGACATAAGTGTTGATATCCTGAAACTTTACTAAATATAAAAATTGCTCAGTTCTCCACAAACTGGTTGCATTTAACTGGACATCTAGATGATTGGGAACACTGGTGGTGCAGTGGTTAAGTGCTATGGCTGCTAACCAAAGGCTGGCAGTTCAAATCCACCAGGCACTCCTTGAAAACTCTGTGGGGAAGTTCTACTCTGTCCTATAGGGTTGCTATGAGTCGAAATGGACTCCATGGCAGCAGGTTTGGGATTTTTGGGGTATAGATGATCAAGGGGCCCTGGTGGCACAGTGGTTAAGTGCTTGGCTACTAACAGAAAGATTGGTGGTTCAAACCCACCAGCAGCTCCAGGTGAGAAAGATGTGGTAATCTGCTTCCGTAAAGATTATAGCCTTGGAAATCCTGTGGGGCAACTCTACTCTGTCCTACAGGGCTGCTACGAGTCAGAATTGACTCAGCAGCAAAGAGTATACATGGTTGACAAATTGCAGGAATAATTCCTTGAATTCAAAACCAACAATACAAGAAATTTCTTTTATAGGCTAAAATTTAGGAACAAAATTAGTTAAAACTGTGAGCCTTTTAATAGGTAGAGTTTTTTTTTTTTTTTTTTTTTTTTTGAGCAGCTAAATAAATACCATTTATATTATATTTTGGAGAAGCTTATTTTATTAGAGCTGGGAACTAAGGTGTACCTGACCAAGTCATGGTATTTTCAATCATCTCATATGCCTGTGAAAGCTGCACAATGATTAAGGAAGACTGAAAAAGAATTGATGCCTTTGAATTATGGTGTTGGTGAAGTATATTGAATATACCATGAACTGCCAGAAGAAAGAACAAATCTGTCTTGGAAGAAGTACAGTCAGGATGCTTCTTAGAAGTAAGGATGGCAAGACTTCATTTCAGGTACTTTGGACATGTTATCAGGAGGGACCAGTCCTGGAGAAGGACATCATACTTGGTAAGGTAAATGATCAGCAAAAAAAGAGGAACACTCTCAACCAGATGGATTGACATAGTGGCTGCAACAATGAGCTTAAGCATGACAATGATTATAAGAATGGCACAGGACAGGGAGGAGGGGGAGGCAGTGTTTCGTTCTACAGTATACAGGATCCCTAGGAGTCAGAGCCAACTCCAAGGCACCTAACAACAACAGGGTGGTAGGTAATTTGTTTCTGGCCTCCCAAGCATCTACTTAATCCTTTTTTTTTTTTCATTTATAGTATTGTAGTGGAGGCTGAGCAAACACATTAGATACCCCTTTACACTTAACACTCTTATAGACCTAAACCTAATTGCTTCACACTGCAAACACCTGTGACTTTAATGGAGGACTTTCTCTGACTGCCTAATCCCACTCTGCCCTTCAAGCAGGAAGTGCCAGGGAGTTACCATCCCTAGAATCAGTCAGCAACCAGTGATTAATGGGTCCTCTCACCTGTCAGTTGTGTTGCACAGTCGTCCAGAATTTGCCAGTGAGATCAAGAACCAATTGACTAAATAGAAAAATTTAAACTTCACCTTTTATAGGCTTCCTTCTTTGCCTTCTTCATCTGTCTAGCTGAGATTGCTCAGTGCCATCGAGTTGATTCCAACCCATAGTGACCCTATAGGACAGATTAGAACTGCCCCATAGAGTTTCCAAGGAGCGCCTGGCGGATTCAAACTGCTGACCCTTTGGTTAGCAGCTGTAGCTGAGATTAGCTACCAAATAAGCAGCTTGCATTCACTTGCTTATTTCAGAGTCTGCTTCTGGGAGAACAAAACCTAAGACAATTGCTTTTAGGTTATTTATTTTTAGAGAATACTTTGCTTTGTATTTTCTCCCTATGATTTGGGTGAGAATAACCATACTTTCAAGTCCATGGATATGTTCTCATTTACTTAAGTCAAGAGGAGTAGCACATTTTCCTGTCCACAGTGGTTGGTTTAGGAATGGTGATATGACAAAATTTTGGATGATAGGAAAATATGAACTCAGTGTCCAACAAAGTCAACTCATGCTGATGGGTAATCCTGTACCCCTCTTCCTTTGCAATCTCACAGCATTGAATTCTTAGTACCAAAATGGGTATAAAAATTATTAATAAACACAATTAGAGATGTCTTAATTCTCAGGTTTTAGTTCATGAATAATTAGGTTCAGGCCAAAGCCCTCAACATTTGTGGACAGTTAAGTGGCCCTGGCTAGGATTTCAAAATTGAAATTCAGTACAGGTACTCAGGAAAGAAGGCTATATTTGGGGCAAGCTGCCAGGCCATCAACTAGCTTGATACCTTAAACAGCTAAATTTAATCCCAGGAAGCAGATTGATAAAAGTTAATAGGAAAGGGGATAGGTAATGCTGCAATACAAAATTTACAGTCTATTAAAAATCTTTGCAGAAAAATTGGACACCAAATCTATTTGGTATTTTGTGTAGTGGCAGCACCATTATTATTTTTTATAGGAGTTAATTATGTCAGGTATTCTGGTTGGCAATGGAGTAATGTCTAGAATCTGTTTTTACACATCAAGCCCACTGTTGTCACATAGAATTTATTTGATGATAACTCAACCAACCTCAAGATTTTGTTCCAAATCCCACCAAAGGGCAAGTGTAATGACATAATTCCTGGCATTATACAGTCACTAATTAGGAATTGGCATGGGTTTGACATTGTAGGTGAAGTTCATTATTTAACTGAGGGACTTTGGAGATCACAAGGGCTAATGAAATGATAAAAGTTTTGAAAAGAAATTTGCAAGTGTCAAGGAAGGATAATCATATCTGTGAACTAAGGGAATTCATATAATTGGCAATCCAAATTTATATGTAAATAGAAAGCAAGATTCTGTATTATAACCCCAATTATTATTATCATCAAACACAGAGACAGATGTCGGGTTTGGGTCAATGGCTATAAGTGCTGGTGGAACTTGAATGCATCTGAATGCATCTGAAGAGTATGGAGGCTATGATATTGTGGGTGAACGCAAGCAATGGGACTGATATTTCCGGTTAAAAGCAAACAGCCAATGTAAATACACTATTAACAAATTCGATGTAATATTACATTTGGTGGGAATTCTGTGGATGCTCTGGCATTAAGAAATTAGATAACTTACTCAAAATGATGGAGTGATCATTAATTGCTGAAAATCTGATTCATATATCATATATCCTCCAATTATTCCTTTTATTTCATTACCTCACTTTTTGTCTGTGTGTGAAAGAAAGGTATTTGAATGAGTTCTTCCAGGGAATCAATTTTGTTGTCTTCTTTAAAAAATAGAAATAATAGAAATAATACACATAAAATAATATCTGGATTACATTGCTGATTCCTATCCTATGTCCTCCAGAAGACAAAGTCTGGAAAGATTTTCAATACTTTGACCTTTGAACAATCAGTTCTGGTGTTACTTATATATTTATTCTTCATTAAATTCTTTGTTAAATCTGAATACCTAGTGAAAAAAATGAGGAAAATTTTGTGAGGATTCAGAAAAAAAAAATGATCTAACTGACTGATAAAACCTGTAAGGATTTTTAAAAATGGGAAATTATTTTGTCTGGAGAAGCATACACGTATAGGTGTAAATGATTCCTATTAGAAACAATTCACCAGCTCTTGTAATCGGAGAGTATATTTAGACTGTAGGTTAAACTTCAAAGGACTCTGGAGACCCTATTACTCTAAAAAAAAAAAAAAAAAAAATTTTTTTTTTTTTTTTTTAACACTTTAAAAATAAGAACCTCACACTATCCATTTTTTGTAGTAGAATGTGGTCTTGCTGGCAGGGTGACATAGTCTGTGGTTAAGTTATAAGGGTCACTTAGAAGTCTTAGGAGAAGTTGACAGGCCACACAGTACTTCATCATTTGAAGGAGTTGGACAGATAATGGAAGAGTACATATATGGACCTGCATAAATAAGATTTGAGAAAAGAAAAAATGTCTTAAAATGTTGAAGAACCACTAAAATAAACTTCACAATTGCGCTGCCTTTAAACTTGTCTAGCCAGTGTAAATACGTGCCCACAGCAGGGTTCACAACATGCTACAAGGTACGCAAATTGGAAAAAATACTAGCAAGCAAAAAGATAGGTTTTGATTAGTTATTAAACCGAATCAGAGTTCATTAAAATTAGAAAAAAGTAAGAAAGCAAACCCTGGGAAACCTTGCCTACCTGTGGATAACTTTTAAAATAAAATTAATTGGGATTAATTACAATTCTCTACTTGTTTCTTAATGTGATATAGACCTACTGCTAGTTTTCTGGGGGCAGCTGATTAAGATTTTCCTATATATGTTCATATGCAGAGTGCATACACAAACCAACTTTTAGATTTTATGGATGCTGAGACAGAGAGAAAGTGAATAGACCAAGGGCCATGAAAGGTGAGAGTGGAAAAGTAATTTTATATATGTAAAAGTTGGATGTTGTTGTTGCTGTTAAGTGCATCGAGTTGGTTCCAACTCATAGCATCCCTATGTACTACAGAACAAAACACTGCACGGTCCTGGGCCATGCTCACAATCATTGCTATGCTTGAGCCCATTGTTGCAGCCACTGTGTCGACCCATCTGGTTGAAGGTCTTCCTCTTTTTCACTGACCCTCAATGTTTGATAGAGACTAGTACATTAAAAGAAAATCTCTCTGTTTGAATAGTAGCTTAGAGTGGAAAAAAAAAAAAATCCTGCACAATGTGATTTTCTTTGGAAAATTGAAACTTGATAAAATAGTCACATGAAAGAAAAAAGTAGATAAATAAAAGGGAACATGTTTTTGGTGCTTTCTTCATAATGAAACAGGTTTCTGCATTTATTTTTCAATGTTCCTTAACTCTCACCTCTCAATTTTTCTATGTAAAAGAATGCATTTGGAACATGAGTTAAAGGTAAGATAGAAAAAGCGACTTAGAAGCCAGCTGAGGTAAGAGACAGTGACTGTGAAGTGTTACTGATCTACATAGTTGTGTTCTTTCTGCATAGGGGAGAGAAGAAAAAAATGTAGTGATTTTGAAGGCGTTTTGAGCCTAGGTAGGGACAAATAGTGAGGCAAGGTGAGAGCAGGAAGTAGAGAAAGAGGAAGGAACAAATGACTGGGTATCGCAATCATAGAGTATTTTTTTCTTCTGTTAGAAAGTTGAATATTTGAGTCTAAAATTTTACAGTTATTCCAGATGACAAGATCCAGCATGCTTCCACTGAAGTACATATTAGACATGGTGTGAAGGCAGAGACAACTGAAATGGAGATGAGCAAGGGACTATAAAGCTAAGGTTCTGGATAAACAATAAAATAAACCAAACTCATTTTCGATGAGTCGATTACGACTCATAGCGACCCTATAGAACAGAGTAGAAGTGCCCCGTAGAGTTTCCAAGAAGTGGCAGGTGGATTCAAACTGCCAACCTTTTAGATAACAGCCATAGCTCGCTATAGCTCTTAACTACTGGGTCACCAGGGCTCTGCATAGATTACTAAAAATAGACATCTGAAGTTAACAGAATGATGGTAGGGCTTGGGAGTAGAGCAAAGAAACAGATACTGACAGCTTTTGGTATCATGGAGTAGAAAAAATGGCAAAAATAAGAGGATTATATGCCTGTATGCCACAAAATCTCAAAGGAGTAGGGATTTTTTTACTTAAGGTGGGAGCATAATGGTCTAGAATTGGCATTAGACACTAAGGAGAATGCTGGCCAACTCTTAGCCAAAAGATGCGTGTGAAATGAAAAGCTTCAACCAACTCCAGTATGTAGGTTTAGAGAGGAGCAAAGTTAAGTCACGTTTTAGTTGATCCAAAGAAAGTAAATAGGGAAGTATTTCAGTAAGTCAGGAGAGGAGTTGGAGGGGTCGCAGGTATCACATGCCTTAAAAAGTGTTTCCAGAAATGCAATGGAAAAAAAATCTGGTAAACTGCCAATGGTAAGAGTGTGGGTCAGGGGAGATGGCTGAACTCTGCAGATAGGGCGTCACGGAAGTTTTATTCACAAAACTCAGTTCTGTACTGTTAAAAACATGTCTAAAAAAAAATGGTTTTAAAACTTCAAAACTAACTGTTGTATCTATTTAGCCGTGAGGAAGAAGTTCTTTAAAGAGAAGTTACTTACAGTAAACGGAAATTTTGTCCCAGGAGGATGCGAACTTTGCTTGTATGGTCCAGTATTGATGGAGAAAGTTAAATCACAGACAACTTTTGCCTAAGATTCTATTTGGGTGCATGTCCAAAGAAATAGTTATTCTGAGTTGCTGTATTTCAATATCCTGATTGAACCTAAACGATCTGACCCACACTGAAGTTATTTTCAGTATGAAAATAAGAATATTAGGAGATCTGCTACATCTTTAAATTGTACTAATTTGCTCATCTAAAATGTAAATTTAAATCACTTCAAATTACAATTACTTAAGCAAAATACTGTTGTTGTAGACAACAACAAATAACTACATCCTGGTTTTCACATACAGTTTAAGAAAAAAAAGAATAATTTTCTAAAATTCAACATAAGATTTAGTCTCTGGAAAATATTTTCTAGCAGGTATACTTATTTTAGAGTTAGGAAGCAGTGGATAGAGCTGCTCAGTATTAACCTTGATTGAGATTTATATGATTAAAAATCTCTTTCACTACCCACAATGTGTTCAGCATTTTTGTAGACAAACTCGTACATACAAAAATGCAAGTTTGAATTCTTTGTCACAAAAAGCAGCTGGATTAAGAATAGAATATCAATGTAAACACATCATTGTACACCATAAACACAAAAAAAGCACACTTTCTGATATTCATATTTGGTATGTGAAGATGACTAGACATTGTAGCCAGTCAAATCAAATACAAGAAAGCATTCTTAAAGCTTGGAGATCAAGGTAGAAAGATAGGATATTAATTATTTCTCCCTTTACCATCAAACACATTACAATTTTTTAAAAAGTGTATATTAGTTTAAAGAAAAAACGGGTTATTATTTCTAGGATTCAATAGCAAAATATTCATAACTTGCCAGAAACATTCAAACTGGAAAAATAAAAAAAACAGGGACAAATCTCTCCTAACTGCAATATTTCCTAATTGCAGAGGCAAACAATAAGCAATGAACTGACTAAACTACCGTGCTTCGTTTAGATATATATCATGGCTGACAGTTCAAGATAACTGATTTAAGACACTATCTGCCAAATAAGCGAATTCCTTGAATAATTCTATCCATTTACCGTACCATTTTTAGGCTCCTAATTATTAAAATTGCACAGAAAAGAGGGAAAGTGAGAAATAACAAGACATCACACCAGCTGTGCTGAGCTATTTAGACTTACAAAGCTTGAATATTAAATTATCCAGAAGGTGAAACTGTGTAATAAACAGGAGAAGTATCTTCTCTCAGAGACTCCGACAGTTCTCAGAACTAATAATGGTAGTTTTGCCTTTCTTTTATCAGCAGCCAGTGGACAAATCATGTATACATTGCACAACACATATGGAGAGCCATCCTTCATTGGACATGTAGAATAACAAATGCTGGCTAAAGGACCAGATTCTCCCCGAGCTTAAACTAGACCCCAGCTATAAAGTCAGAAGCATTGGAAGTTGTTTTGACTCTTAAGCACCACAAGGGTATTAGCTTATTTATTTTCTGCTTTGGTTTTTTTTTGTTGATACCATGTGATTTCATTAATGGAAGAATGCTGAATCATTGTGCGCTGTTGAATTTTTGGTAGGTAGTGTATATATATATATATATGTATATATATATGTAATTTTTTTTTACCTCCTCCAAAATCCTACCTTTGAGACTCAAGGGACATACGTTGTCCAGCTAATTCTACCTCCCATAGTTCCCCTAGAGTCCAGAAGGATAAAAGGTGTCCAAAAGGAAATTTTTCAAAATTTCTCTTTCTCCTTCCAAAAATGCACACACTTCATATAATACCCTGTGTTATTTTTGTTGTTGTTAGGTGCCCTCGAGTCAATTCCAACTCATAGAGACCCCGTGGACAATAGAACACGAGATGCCCTGCAGCATCCTCACAATTGTTGTTATGTCTGAGCCCACTGTTACAGCCACTGTGTCAACCCATTTCATGGAGGGTTTTCCTCTTTTTTGCTGACCCTCTTATTTACCAAGCATGATGTACTTCTCCAGGATCTGATGCCTTCTGATAACATGCCCAAAGCACATGAGACGAAGTTCACCATCCTTGCTCCCAAGGAGCATTCTGGCTATACTTCTTCCAAGACAGGCTGGTCCATTTTTCTAGCAGTCCATGGCATATTCAATATTCTTCACCAACACCATAATTCAAAGGCATCAATTTTTCTTTAGTCTTCCTTATTCACTGTCCAGCTTTCACATGCATCTGGGGTGATTGAAAATACCATGACCCAGTTCAGGCCACCTTAGTCCTCAAAGTGACATCTTTGCTTTTCAATACTTTAAATAGTTATTTTGTAGCAGATTTGCCAAATGCAATACTTCGTTTGATTTCTGTGGGTGTTGTTTGTTGATCCAAGTAAAATGAAATTCTTGACAACGTCGATATTTTCTCCATTTATCAGGATGTTGTTTATTGGTCCAGTTGTGAGGACTTTTGTTTTCTTTATGTTGAGGTATAATCCATACTGAAGGCTGTAGTCTTTGGTCTTCATCAGGAAGTATCTCAAGTCGTCTTCACTTTCAGCAAGCAAGATTGTGTCATCTGCATATCTAAGGTTGTAAATGAGTCTTTCTCCAATTCTGATGTTGCATTCTTCTTCACATAGTCCAGTTTCTTGGGTCATTTCCCCAGCATACAGGTTGAATAAGTATGGTCAAAGGATACAGCCCTGAGGCATACTTTTCCTGATTTTAGACCATGCAGTATCCCCTTGTTCTCTTCGAACAACGATAGAAATAGTATTTTGTGGCACACTCCTGTTTTTTCAGTTTCAGATAGTCATAAAGGCCCCTGCCTTGCAGCAGCATGCACTGTCAGTGGGAAAGCAGCTTCCCAAAGAATCTGGGAGGAGGAAAAACTGGTAGGGCAACGGTATATCCCGGTGGTCATGAAAGGGTTAGTACAAAGAAGTAATACATTGTATTAAAAATCAGATAGTGTGAATCCTCCAAATTTATTCTTCGTTTTCAATATTGTGGTGGCTATTCTAGGTCCGTTGTTTTATCACATACATTTAGAATCATTTTATTTTGATATAGACAAAATAGCTTGTTAGGGTTTAGAACGGTGTAACATTGAATTTATAAATCAAGTTCAGAATAACCAACCTCTTAAAAATATTGAGTTTTCCAATCCAGGAACATGGAATATATTTCCACTTATTTTGGTTTTATTTTATTTGGATGGACAAATTTTCCCTCTGCTTGTATTTTCTTGAAGAGATTATGAAAAATTGCATTTTTTCTCCCCTAAAAGTTGGTTGAATTTTCCAGTGAAACTATCTTGCCTGGTACTTTCTCTTTTGAGATTCTTAGTTATCAATTTAATTACTTTAATAGACATAGGATATTACATTCTACCACCTGGGGTAAAGTTTTAGAGTCACACTCTGGCAAAGTCCTTTCCGTTGGGTGGTAGGCCTTTTTTAAGAAGCAGCTCTGGGCTTATTCCACAATGGTAATACTTTCTTTCTTCTGCCAGAGCTATCAGATGATCTTTCTTCGATTCTAACAGTAATATTCTGATGGGATTACTTCAGGGAAAGACTACAAAAGTGTGGGAACCTGCATAATACAGCAATTTCAAGGAGTTTCTCAGTTTCAAACTGCTCCACACTTAGCATCCAACAGTTCTTCAAAATTGCCACTTAAGTGTACTTACCAGTTTCATTCTGTTGTACAGAGGGTTGCTATGAGTCGGATCTGGCTTCATGGCACCTAACAACAACAACAACCAGTTTATGGCTCCAGGGGTTACTACGCCAGTTATGCATGTCTCTGTTACTCTTTCTCTCTGGGTACTCCTGGCTCTTCAGATTTTTCGGGTGGTGATTTGCCCCATGATCTCTGTCCTCTGATGGAACCAAGAAAAGTCATTGATTTTAAGTTTGCACAGGTTTCATTTTGGTAAAAACAGGGCGTGTTACCTTCCAAGCTCTTTAAATGTTGTAGCTGAAACCAAAATATCCTAGATTAATTGATCTGACTTCATTTTTATTTATTTTTTACTGTGATAAATATGTAGGTAACAAATCATTTGCCATTTCTTCCATCTTCACATGTGACATTAATTATGCTCATTATGTTGTTCAACCATCACATTAACCATTCCCCAATATTTCTATCACCTTTAACTAACAGAATCTCAGTGTCCCTAAGCATCATAAATCTGCTGCTGTTGAGTTGATTCCAATTCATAGTGACCCTATATGACAGATTAGAATTGCCCCTAGAGTTTCCAAGGCTGTAAATCTTTACAGAAGGAGACTGACACATCTTTCTCCCTTAGAGAGGTTGGTGGGTATGAATCACCAAGCTTTTGGCTAGCAGCCAAGCACTTTAACCACTCTGCCATCAGGGCTCCTTCTAAGCATCATAGGAAGAGTTTTAAACTAGGGAGAATAACATAACCAATATGAGAAAGAATAAGCTATGCAAAAAGGCTAGGGTAAGAGTGTTCCTGGCTAGACAAAGGGAGAAAAATTGTTAGGTGGAAATAAGCTTGCCTTGTTCTAATAATTAACAGAAGTCCGACATGGCTCGAGCATGCTGAGTGCAGTGGTGGTTGAGGAAAACACTGAAGTGCAACAGTGGAAGTGGGAAAACCATTTAAGAAGCTGCTAGAATGGTCCAGGCAAAAATGATGAGAACCTGACTAGGATACTGTCAGTGGAGGTGGTGACAAGAATGTATATTGATGATTGAGGTGACACTAATGATAAAAACTCCCATTTTTCTGCATGAGCAATACTTGTTTCATTTATGTAACTCTAAAGCTAAACTCTAACGTATTAGTTGAACCCTAAATCTTCTACTAATAGCCTCAAGGATCTTTACAGGTAATACCATGTTTTTGCCTCATAGAGAAGATGGGGCAATGATTTTTAACACCTCTTACATTTCAAATAAGGTATAGAGACTATTATATTTTTCTCATAGTACAAGAAGTTCACAGACGAAGCTATTTTCTCAACTCATCAAATGCGGCTCCTTTGATCTTTTCTTTGATCTTTCCTTTGATGTCAGAATGGACTGTCTTGCCACTCATGGGAGAGTTTCATAGAAGCGATGAAGAATAAGAAATGAACTATCTTCTGTGCTTTCTAACAGTGTTTTTTCAATTAAAAAGAATATAAGAATCATGTAAAAAAAAAAAGGAAACAAAGTTAGAATTCCTCCTCCACATACTTTGTCATCCATTAGGTATTATTTGGTTAAACTTAGTCAAGATATAATTGCATTCAAATAGTGCCAGAATTCCATGCACTAATAACATTTTAGTGGAATGCAGTGATTATCCCTTGCTCAGGAATAAAAAATAGAGCATATCTATGCTAATATTATGAAATATATAATTAAACAAAATAAGTAATATTTAATCAAATGAGAAAAAATGGAAAGCCAAAGGCCACAATAATTTAATAAATGGATAAAAACTTGGCAAATATATGCAACATCTTTTCTACATGATAGAAACAAGAATATTGTCAAAATCTTTATATTGAGCCTTGGATTATTATGGTTTAGACCAAAGGTGTTGGGAGACAAATATTTTCAATCTGATTGTTACTACTTGTATAGCTCCTTACCAAACGAAGGCATATGTATGTATACAGATCCTTTATCATTAACTGTTGAGCCGATGAGGCCATGGATTTTGATCATACTTTTACTTTTCGGCATCATTTATGTCTCCAAAGAATAATAAGAGCAAATATATCTCCTTTGCATGTTTAGTACATGCTCTGTTAATTTTCCTACACATCACTTCATTTAAATCTCATTACAGCCATGTGAAGAAAGTTATATTATTATAATCTTTTTACTGTTTTACAGGTAAAAATGAGACTTGGGCTTTGAACATCTAATCAGTGAGGAAGGATAATCATATTTAAAAATAGGCATGACCAGAATCCACATGTTTGTGTTCTCTGAACTTGGATAGAACTAAGATCAAATATCTGTCATCTTAATAAAGTAAATGAGTTTAACTCACTTACAAAGGAAAAAAAAAAGTTTTAGATTGAATCAAAAAGCAAAACCCACTGTATGCTATATAAAGGATTGTGTGATCTTTTTATTTAAATTATGTCAATCACAGCTTAGGTGCAACTCTTATATATTAAGTCGCAACCCAGGCTGATGTATTGTCTGTATGTGCTTTAATATCAAACAAGATAGTACTCTGGCCAAATGATTAAACAAGGTTTTAAAAAGTTGATGTTAAGTTGCATTTACGTTTCTTTTATTCCCATTTATGTGATTTTTCAACCTCATAAGATACTCTGTGATTATCCACTATAAGATATGAGGTCTTTTCAACTCTGGAAAACCACATTGAAGAGATAATAATTACAAAAAGCTATGCCACAAGTTAAAAAACAAAAACACTGCCATCGAGTTGATTCTGACTCATAGTGACCCTATAGGACAGAGTAGAACTGCCCCATAGGGTTTTCAAGGAGCAGCTCGTGGATTTGAACTGCTGACCTTTCGGTTAGCAGCCAAGTTCACCACCAAGGCTCCCATCCCCAAGAAATAGATCACCACATTTCATAAAGCAGAAATTGTAGGAGATACAAGGAGAAATAGAAACATATTAGTATGAGGAGGCAATTATTTACCTAATTAAGAAAGATTGAGTAGCCAAAAAATAAGATTTAGTAATCAAACTTTGAATCATGAAGCACGGACAACATAACTTAAGTACATCTCAGAAATTTATAGAGTTGACTGTATAGTAGAGTAACTGAAAGCATTAATATTTTATAAAAAATTCAAAAAAAAAGGAGTTTTTGGTTTTATAGTTAGGTCATTGATCCATTTTGAATTAGTTTTTGTATATGGTATGAGGCATGGGTCCTGTTTCTTTTTTTTTTTTTTTTTGCCGATGGACATCCACTTCTGCTAGTACCATTTGTTAAAAAGACTGCTTTTTTCCCCATTTGATGGATTTTGCGCCCTTGTCAAAGATCAGTGGATGCATTTCCATGTGGGTTATCAGTTCTGTTCCATTGGTCAATGTGTCTGTCATTGTACCAGTACCAGGCTGTTTTGACTACTGTAGCTGTATGGTAGGTTCTGAGGTCAGGTAGTGTGAGTTCTCCTACTTTATTCTTCTTCTTCAGTAGTGCTTTACTTATCCGGGCCTCTTTCCTTCCCATATAAAGTTAATGATAAATTTTTCCATCTCTTAAAAGAATGTTGTTGGTATTTGAATGGGTATTGTATCGTATTTGTAAATTGCTTTGTGTAGAATTGTCATTTTCACAATGTTGAGTCTACCTATCCATGAGCATGGTATGTATTTCCATTTAGGTAGATCTCTTTTGGTTTCTTGCAGTAGTGTTTTGTTGTTTTCTTTGTATAGGTCTTTTACATTCCTGGTTAGATTTATTCCTAAGTATTTCATTTTTTAGAGGCTATTATTTTTTGATTTTTTTTTTATAAATGGTATTGTTTTCCTGATATCCTTTCCATCGTTCTCTCTATTGGTGTGTGGGAATCCAACTGATTTTTGTATTTTGCATCCTACTACTCTACTGAATCTTTCTAATAGTTGCAGTAGTTTTTTTGCAGAATAGTCAGGGTTTCTTCATTTTTATTTTTTTCTGTTTGTTCCTCAAATAAAGCAGTAGCCAAGTATTTGCCTTCAGTTTCACTGATCCTGTCTTCCATTGTTTCAACCCTGCTCCTCAGGTCTTCTATGACACTGACCATTTCTGAAATCTTGTTGTTTATCTTTTGCAATTCTAACTGTTGTTTTTGTATGATTTCTAGTTGTGAATTTATTTTGACATTTTATTCCTATATTATTTTTCTGAATTCTTCCATTGTTTTGTCTCCCTTTTCCATGAATTGTCTATTTTGTTCTCATTTTTGTCTGCTTTTTGCTTCAGCTCTAGCAGAGCTCTGAATATTAGAGATTTGAATTCTGTATCAGGTAGTTCCAGTGCCTTTTCTTCTACTTGAAAGTTATCTGATGTTTTATTTTGGACACCTGTAGGGACAATTCTGTTTTATTTCTTTGTTTATTAATTCTAGATTTGTTCATTTTATCCTGATTTTTTTGTTTTATTTGGTTAGGTCTGAGTAGGTGGACTGTGCATTCTTTGTTGTTTGCTTGTCTATGGGTGTGATATCCTTCACCTCCTTATCCAATAGGCAGGACTAGTCTTTCAGCTATGGTGCAGCAGGGCAGGTCCAACTGAAGGGGAGGGGCTAGAAAGCATTGTTTGTTCCATGTACTGGGGCCTATGGGGTGGGCTGTGGGTCAGTGCAGGGCAGGTTCCAGTAGGCCATGCCTGTGTTACTCAGGAATGAGTTGTTCAGTGCATAGTGCAGATAGGCAGGATGGAGAGGGAAGGTTGTGATGTATAGAGCTAAATGGGGTATGAGAAAGAAGAGAAAGAGGAGGGGGAAACAAGAGCCAACAGAAAAAAAAAAAAGTGCTGAGGAATCCTGTCATTGGAGTAGAGAGATGAGAACCCAAGGAAAGCAGCAAAACAAAAACAATAAATAAAAATAAAGACATGCCCCCAGGGATCCCACCGGTGACAAGGGATGTGGCTCCCAGGCCTTGGGACACTGCCCGTCTAGAAGGGGTAGAGATGGCACATAGCACCAGGTATTCAGGAGACAGGAAAAGAAGGAAAGTAGAGAGAAACAAGAAACTGAGAAATGAATTAAAACAAAAAGGAAAAAAGAAAAAAAAAAATGAGAAGTGCCCCTAAGGATCCCACTGGCAACTGGGAATGTGGCCCCCAGGCCTCAGGGCACAGCCTGTCTAGGAGGGGTGGAGATAGCACACAGCACCAGGTATTCAAGAGAAAGGAAAAGAAAGAAAGTAGAGATAGACATGAAATTGAGAAAAGAAGAAAAACAAAAAGGAAAAATGAAAAAGAAGAATAATTTTTACAAAATGCCCTCAGGGATCCTATCAATGTGGCTGCACTGGCCAGGGAAGAGGCTCCCAAGGTGTGCAGTACAGCCCAGCTAGAATGGGTGAAGGTGGTACACAGCGCCAGGTATTCAGGAGACAGGAAAAGAGGGTAAGTAGAGGAGATGAGAAACTGAGAAATGAAGAAAAGGAAAAAAAAGGCCCTAGTGATCCCACCAGTGTGGGGACAAGGATTGGGGAAGCAGTCCCCCAACCGAGTGATGCTTTGCAGCCTGTCAAGAAGAAGCAAAGATCGTTCAAGGAGCCAGGTGTTCCAGAGAAAGGAAGGGGAGGTGATAAGAGGCTGCCCAAAAACCAAAAAAAAGCAATATCAGCAACAAAGAAATGGCACTAAGGGAGCTGACAGGAATGGGCAGGATGAATCCAAAGGGCACGGAGCTGGTGCCTCCAAGCTGTGTGATATTGGCCCACTGGGAAGCCGCAGAGGCTGATCAAGGGGAAGAAGGGTGGGAGGTGGGAAAACATGTATCACTGGTTACTGTGTCCTGTGTCTCCCGCCAGAAGCTCCGTGAAGCTGCTCTCCTGTACTCCCTGTCCACCAATCTCTCACAGGAGTCCAACATGGTGAATCTGTGCTGCTTTAGCTGATAAGGGACTGCCACTCCATGTCTCTCTTAGCTTTCTGTTCTTTGTCAATTTCTTATTCCATCTGGTGTTTGGTTCAGTTTTTTTTTTTTTTATTGTGCTTTAAGTGAAAGTTTACTGATCAAGTCACTCTCTTATACAAAAATTTATATACACCTCGCTATATACTCCTGGTTGCTCTCCCCCTAATGAGACAGCACACTCCTTCTCTCCACTCTATTTTCGTGTCCATTCAGCCAGCTTCTTTCCCCCTCTGCCCACAGAGTCTCGTGTGTCTATTTGATCCAAGAAGCTCACTTCTCACCAGTATCATTTTCTACCCCATAGTCCAATCCAATGCCAGTCTGAAGAGTTGGCTTTGGGAATTGTTCCTGTCTTGGGCTAACAGAAGGATTGGGGGCTATGACGTCCAGGGTCCTTCTAGTTTCAATCAGACAATTAAATCTGGTCTTTTTATGGGAATTTGAGGCCCTTATCCCAGTGCTCTCCTGCTCCCTAAGGGGTTCTCTGTTGTGTTCCCTGTCAGGGCGTCATTGGTTATAGCCAGACACCATCTAGTTCTTCTGGTTTCAGGCTGATGTAGTCTTGGTTTATGTGGCTCCTTCTGTCTCTTGGGCTCATAATTACCTTGTGTCTTTGGTGTTCTTCATTCTCCTTTGCTCCAGGTGGATTGAGAACAATTGATGCATCTTAGATGCCCGTTTGCTAGACTTTAAGACCCCAGACGCCGCTCTCCAAAGTGGGATGCAGAATGTTTTCTCAATAGATTTTATTATGCCAATTGACTTAGATATCCTCTGAAACCATGATCCCCAAACCCCCGCCCCTACTAAGTTGGTCTTCGAAATGTTCAGTTTATTAAGGAAACTGCTTTTGATTTAGTCCATTTGTGCTGACGTCACCTGTATTGTGTGTTGTCTTTCCTTTCACCTAAAATAGTTCTTCTCCCCTATCTAATTAGTGAATACCCATCTCCCTCCCCACTCTCGTAACCATCAAAAAATATTTTCTTCTCTGTTTCAACTATTTTCCAATTTCTTATAATAGCGGTCTCATACAATATTTGTCATTTTGCAACTGACTAATTTTGCTCACCATAATGCCTTCCAGATTCCTCCGTGTTATGAAATGTTTTGGGGATTCATCGTTGTACTTTATGGATGCATAGTATTCCATTGTGTGAATATACCATAATTTATTTATCCATTCATCTGTTGATGGGCACCTTGGTTACCTCCATCTTTTTGCTATTATAAACAACGATGCAGTGAACATGGGTGTGCATATATCTGTTTGTGTAAAGGCTCTTATTTCTCTAGGATATATTACTAGGAGTGGGATTGCTGGATCGTATAGTAGTTCTATTTCTACCTTTTTAAGGAAGTGCCAAATTGATTTCCAAAGTGGTTGTACCATTTTACATCCATACCAGCAGTGTGTAAGTGTTTCAGTCTCTCTACAAGCTCTCCAACATTTATTATTTTGTGTTTTTTGGATTCATGCCAGCCTTGATGAAATGAGATGGTATCTCATTGTAGTTTTGGTTTGTATTTCTGTAATGGCTAAAGATCATGAGCATTTCCTCATGTATCTGTTAGCTACCTGAATGTCTTCTTTAGTGAAGTGCCTGTTCACATCCTTTGCCCATTTTTTAAATGGATTATTTGTCTTTTTTGTAGTTCAGTTTTGCTGTACCATGTAGATTTTTTAAGATCAGATGCTGATCGGAAATGTGATAGATAAAAACTTCTTTCCCAATCTGTAGGTAATCTTTTTACCCTTTTGGTGAAGTCTTTGGATGAACACAGGTGTTTGATTTTTAGGAGCTCCCAGTTATCTAGTTTTTCTTCTGGCGTTTGTGCATAGTTAGTAATGTTTTGTGTACTGTTTATGCCTAACATTTTCTCTATTTTTTCTTCCATGGTCTTCATCATTTCAGATTTTATATTTACATCTTTGATCCATTTTGAGTTAGTTTTTGTGCATGGTGTAAGGTATGGGTCTTGTTTCATTTTTTTTTGCAGATGGATACCCAGTTATGCCAGCACCATTTGTTAAAGAGACTGTCTTTTCCCCATTTAACGGACTTTGGGGCTTTGCAAATATCAGCTGCTCATATGTGGATGGATTTATGTCTGGATTCTCAATTCTGTTCCATTGGTTTATGAATCTGTTGTTGTACCAGTACCAGGCTGTTCTGACTACTGTGATGGTATCCCAGTAACCCAATAATAGTTTTTAAATCAGGTAGAGTGAGTTCTCCCACTTTTTTCTTCTTTTTCCGTAATGTTTTACTTATCCGAGGCCCCTTTCCCTACCATATGAAGTTGGTGATTTGTTTCTCCATCTCTTTAGAAAATGTTGTTGGAATTTGGATTGGAATTGCATTGTATCTATAGATTGCTTTTGGTAGAATAGACATTTTTACAATGTTAAGTCTTCCTATCCATGAGTAAAGCATGTTTTTCCACTTATGCAGTTCTCTTTTGGTTTCTTGCAGTAGTGTCTTGTATAGGTCTTTTACGTCTCTGGTAAGATTTATTCCTAAGTATGTTATTTTCTTTTATGTCTCTGGTAAGATTTATTCCTAAGTATTTTATCTTCTTGGGGGCTACTGTAAATGGTATTGATTTAGTGATTTCCTCTTCGATGTTCTTTTTGTTGGTGTAGAGGAATCCAGGTGATTTCTGTATGTTTATCTTGTATCCTGATACTCTGCTGAACTCTTCTATTAGTTTCAATAGTTTTCTTGAGGGTTTTCTGTGTATAAGATCAAGTCATCTGCAAATAGAGATACTTTTACTTCTTCTTTACTAATCTGGATGCCCTTTATTTCTTTATCTAGCCTAACTGCTCTGCCTAGGACCTCCAGCACAATGTTGAATAAGAGTGGTGATCTAGGGCATCCTTGTCTGGTTCCCGTTCTCAAGGGGAATGCTTTCAGACTCTCTCCATTTAGGATAATGTTGGCTTTGTATGAGTGCCCTTTATTATGTTGAGGAATTTTCCTTCTATTCGTATTTTGCTGAGAGTTTTTATCATGAATGTGTGTCAAACTTTGTCAAATGCCTTTTCTACATCAATTGATAAGATCATGTGGTTCTTTTCTCTTGTTTTATTTATATGATGGATTACTTTAACTGTTTTTCTAATGTTGAACCACCCCTGCATACATGATATGATTCCCAATTGGTCATGGTGAATTATTTTTTTGATATGTTGTTGAATTCTATTGGCTAGAATTTTGTTGAGGATTTTCACATCTAAGTTCATGAGGGATATTGGTCTGTAATTTTCTTCTTTTTTTTTGGTGTCTTTACCTGGTTTGGGTATCAGGGATATGCTGGCTTCATAGAATGAGTTTGGGGTATTCCATCCTTTTCTATGCTCTGAAATATCTTTAGTAGTAGTGGTGTTAACTCTTCTCTGAAATTTTGGTAGAACTCTGCAGTGAAGCCATCTGGGCCAGGGCTGTTTTTGTTGGGAGTTTTTAATTATGTTTTCAATCTCTTTTTTTGTTATGGGTTTATTTAGCTGTTCTACCTCTCTTTGTGTTAGTTTACATAAGGAGAATATTTCTACAGATTCATCCATTTCCTCTAGGTTTTCAAATTTGTTAGAGTACAATTTTTCATAGTAATCTGGTATGATTCTTTTAATTTCAGTTGGGTCTGTTCTGATATCGCCCATCTCATTTCTCATTCAGGTTATTTGCTTCCTCTCCTGTTTTTTTTTTTTTTTTTTTGGTAAGCTTGTCTGATGGTTTATTAATTTTGTTATTTTTTTCAAAGAACCAGCTTTTGGACTTGTTAACTGTTTTGGTTATTTTTCTGTTCTCTATTTCATTTAATTCTGCTCTAAAGTTATTATTTGCTTTCTTCTGGTGCCTGAGGGTTTCTTTTGTTGCTCTCTTTCTATTTGTTCAAGTTGTAGGGATAATTCTTTGATTTTGGCCCTTTCTTCTTTTTGGATGTGTGCATTTATTGATATAAATTGACCTCTGAGCACTGCTTTCGTTGTGTCCCAGAGGTTGTGATATGAAGAGTTTTCTTTCTCATTGGATTCTGTGAATTTCTTTATTCCCTCCTTAATGTCTTCTATAGCCCAGTCGTTTCTGAGGAGGGTATTGTTCAGTTTCCAAGTGTTTGATTTCTTTTACCTGGATTTTCTGTTATTGATTTCTACTTTTATGGCCTTATGGTCAGGGAGATGCTTTGTTGTATTTCGATGTTTTAGATTCTGCTAAGGCTTACTTTATGACTTAATTTGTGGTCTATTCTAGAGAGCGTTCCATGTGCTTTGGAAAAGAAAGTATACCTGCTTGTTGTTGGATGGAGTGTTCTCTATATGTCTTTGAGATCAAGTTGGTTGGTTGTGGCATTTAGAACTTCCTTGTCTTTATTGAACTTCTTTCTGGATGTTCTGTGCTTCACCAAAAGTGGTGTGTTGAGGTCCCCTATTATCTCACTCTTCAATGCTGTTAGAGTGTGTTTTATGTATCTGCAACCCTGTCATTGGGTGCATACATATTTAATATGGTTATATCATCCTGGTATATTGTCCCTTTAATCATTACATAGTGTCCTTCCTTATCCTTTGTGGTGGATTTAACTTTAAAGTCTATTTTGTCAGAAATTAATATTGCTACTCCTGCTCTTTTTTGATTGTTGTTTGCTTGACATATTTTTTTCTGTTCTTTGAGTTTTAGTTTGTTTGTGTCTCTAAGTCTAAGATGTGTCTCTTGTAGGCAGCATATAGACACTGTGTTTTTTTATCCATTCTGCCACTCTCTGTCTATTGGTGCATTTAGTCCATTTACATTCTATGTTAATAATGGATAAGTATGAGTTTAGTGCTGTCCTTTTGATGTCTCTTTTTGCCTGTTGGTGAGAGTTTTTTTTCCCACTTGATTTTATGTGCTGAGTAGTTTATCTTTACATATTGCCTTTTCCTCTTATTCATTGTAGTTGATTTTGTTTGTGCTGAGTCTCTATTTTTTTCTTGTATTTTATTTTGTTGAGTAGGATTGTTAGTCTCCATTGTGGTTACCTTAATATTTACCCCTATTTTTCTAAGTTTAAGCCTAACTTTTATTTCTTTATATCGCCTTGTCTTCCTCTCAATATGAAAGCTCTATGACTACATTTCTTAGTTCCTCTTTATTGTTTTAATGTTGTCTTCTTTTACACAATATCATTGTTTCCCTGTTTTGAGTGTTTTTTTATCTTGATTTATTTTTTTAATTTCCCTATCTGTGTTGACATCTGAATGCTCTGTCCTGTGCTCCAGTCTTGAGTTGATATCTGATATTATTGATTTTCTAACTGGAGAACTCCCTTTAGTATTTCCTGTAGTTATGGTTTGATTTTTACTAATTCCCTAAACTCCTGTTTATCTGCAAATGCCCTAATTTTGCCTTCATATTTGGGAGACAGTTTTGCTTGATATATGATTGCTGGCTGTCACTTTCTTTCCTTCAATGCTTTATATAAGTCATCCCGTTGCCTTCCTGCCTGCATGGCTTCTGCTGAGTAGTCTGAGTTTATTGTTATTGACTCTCCTTTGCAGGTGACTTTTCTTTTATTTCTAGCTGCTCTTAAAATTCTCTGCCTTTGGTTTTGGCAAGTTTGGCTTTCTTTTGAGATCTACCTTATGTGGAGTCTGATGAGCATCTTGGATAGATATCCTCTCATATTTCACGATATCAGGGAAGTTTTCTACCAACAAATCTTCAACAATTCTCTCTGTATTTTCTGTTATCCCTCCCTGTTCTGGTACTCCAACCACTAGTAGCTTATTTCTCTTGATAGAGTTCCATATGATTTTTAAGGTTTCGTCTTTTTTTACATTCTTCTATCTGATTTTTCTTCAAATATATTGGTGCCAAGTGTTTTTTCTTCAATTTCACTAGTTCTGACTTCCTCTTCCTCAGTTCTGCTCCTCTGATTTTTTATTGAGTTGCCTAATTCTGTAATTTTATCGTTAATCTTCTGAATTTCTGATTACTCTCTCTCTATGGAGTCTTGCAGCTTATTAAATTTTTCATTATGTTCTTGAATAACCTTTTTAATTATCTGTGTTTTCCTTGGCATGTTCTACATATTGCCTTGTCTCCTTCCTGATCTCGTTCCTGATGTCTTGAAGAGTTCTGTATATTAACCTTTTGTATTCTGCATCTGGCAATTCCAGAAGGGCACCTTCATCCAGAAGATCCTTTGATTCTTTGTTTTGAAAGCTTTTTGAAGTGATCATGGTCTGCCTCTTTTTGTGATTCGATATTGACTGTTGTCTCCGAGCCATCTATAAGTTATTGTATTAGTTTATTTTATGATAGCTTGCTATGACCTAGCCTCTTGCTTTGTGTTGTTTTAATATGCCCAAATAGGTTGTTTGAGTGAGCTAGCTTGACTGTTTTCACCTTTGAAGCCCTAACATCCTGTCACCAGATGGCTAGAGCTGTTATCAGTTATATGAGCCTAGAAGTCTATTCACTTTTCTTGTATGCATTCAGCTCAGGTTTCCAGGTAGCTGGTCATCAAGTGTGTGTTACAAGCTATGTCCTACAGTCTTAGAGGGGCAGGGTGATTGGTGTAGGTAAAGGTATCTGGTTACAGCAGGTGGTCATGCTTGTTCAAGGCAGGGGGCTGACAACCATCCCTCAAGTGTCTGTGAGGACAGCTTTTTCCTGTTCCCTAGAGTGCACAGGTGGGTTGATTCTGCATATGGACCTTGGGCATCCAATACTTTTGGTTTTAAGGACTGGGAGGTACCAGTTTTCCTTGGAGGAACCCTGTCGTGGGTGGCTTGGTGACATGGGTGGATCCACCAGTCTTTAGGCCCCTGATGTGGGTAGGTGAGGACCCAGTTTAATAGGCAAAGCGGTGTCAAACATCAAACACTCACCTCTCCACTGCAATATTGAAACAGTTGCAGTCTGAAAACAAGCACCTATTCTCCTGAAATAGGCAGATACAGGCCCATGCACGGGGGAAATGTATTCAAAGTCCACAGACCATTTATGCCTGGATAGGAGTCGCTTCTGTCCTGAGCTCCCCAGGTTAGTGGAGCTGGCAGATTATCTTTTCCCCCAATTGTGAATTCAGTCCTTCTCCAAGACCTGGAGAATGGCTCAGAGTGCTCAGCAGGATCTATCTCAGGCCCAGGGAAATTGACAGCCATTGAAGCTGGCCCGGGGGCTGGGGAGGTGGTGAAATATATGCAAGTACTTAGCTGTTGCTGAGAGCGCTGTTCTTCACTGGCGATTCAGTCTGGCAACTCCTCTGCACTTCTGAACCATCTCTCCCTCCCCCTGCTGCTCAGTCTGTTTTCTAACTTTACCATTGATTTTCAGGGCTCCTAGCTTGTCATAAATAGAATTGTTTCACTTGTTTTTTCAGTTCTTTGTTGTAGGAGGGATTACCAGAAGTGTCTGAGTACTCCACCATCTTGGTCTCACCTCTGGTTGAGTTCTTTATCTCTTCATTTGATGCTTAGGGTTCCAGTATTGATGTTTGTCTTCATTTTACTTAGTTTTTTGGGTCTTTGCTCTGCAGGGATGGCACGGTGCTTCTATCTATAGCACCATATTGACTCCATCTCCTGTATTTTGGATTTCTTAAGGAAGAGATGGAAATGAATTTTTCATCCCTAGCACTCACATTGATCTCTTTACACAAAGGACATATGGTTTTGTGTGCCAAGTGTCAAATTGACTCATCTTGTCAATTTAGGAAATGACTGTTTGAAAATTTACTATTGCCCATCTGTCCTGTTGACAAAGTGGCAGGTGTTCCTATTTTACTTTATCATAGTTTAATGACACTCATGGCGATGCAAAGATTGCTTGTTGTTTTGGTTCACTAGTTGGAGAATGTAGCCAGTTTTATAGGGAACATCTACACAGTTTAATCCTAATATGATTATCTGGATTCAAACACCCTATTGTCATGAGGAAAAGTAGAATTAATCATTTTTAAATGCATGCTTAATATACGCAAATTTTTTAACTGGATACAAATAGAAAAAAACACTTGATTTATGTATGAATATATTTATAACTTCTCTCTATTTTATATTTCTCAATATTTCTTAGTTTTTAAACTTTTCTGTGATTTTTAATACAATATTTTTAGAATGTTTATAAATTTAAGCTCTCATTCAGGTAGTTCTGTGTAGAACTCTTATGCACATAACAATAGGAATTTCTTTTCAAGTGCAGTATGTTAAAATGTTGAGTCCTAGTGGCACAGTGGTTACAGTGTTCAGCTGCTGAACAAAATGTTGGCAAGTGAGGGAGAAAGATGTGGCAGTCTGCTTCTGCAAAGATTTCAGCCTAGGAAATCCTATGGCATAGCTCTGCTCTGGCCTGTAGGACCACTGTGAGTCAGAACTGACTGGAAGGAAATGTTGTTTTTTATTTTTATTTATTTATTTTTTTAAGTTAAAATGTTACTTAGTTGCCAGTGATATTCACACACAGAGTAACATGAAACTTTGTAACTTCCTTTTCTAAATCCATAATATAAGTTTAAATAAGCTACATATTTGATGAATTTTTGTGCTTAACATAATTTTTCAGCAGCCGTTAATTAGAATTAAAGTAATATTTCAAAATATTTCCAACCCTACAAACTAGTTTCAGTCTTAATATATTTAGGGCATAGTGACATCACAAGTACATAGTGGATAGACATATCACAGATTTAACTCTGATATAAAATGTGTCCTCTCTAGATGGAGAAATATATGGGCCCCTGAAGAAAAAAATTCTCAGCAGTTCAACTGATATGCCATTTATTTAACTCACCATTGTATCCTTTGGTTTAAAAAAAAAAATTCAGCCAAGAGGACGGGCTAGATGTTGCCCTTTCTCTGAACCTTGTGAATTAGACCTTACAATGACCATAATGATAACATTAACTACATTACCTAGGAAAGGGAGGATACAAATCATGTATAATATGCATAAATTAAGGCTTTATCTATCTCAGCAATTGCTGTGATGTGAAATAAAGGCAAAAATTACATTATACAGATACACCTCTATTTTCTCTTATGTAACACTTCTAATATAGAGGATGTTTCAATAATACTATGTTTTTATAAAGCGTCAAGATGATATGGTAACAAAGTATTTTAAGATAAAATGAAACTTTGCCTTGACGATGCCCAGAAAAATGGCCAGTAAAATAACATTTGCCTTGTTCATGTATTAGTGTTTGTTTGTTTCTTTTAAAATTCACCTATCTTAAAATACCTTGGGAATCAGAAGCTGAGATTCTACGTCATTTGTTATCCTTCACAGTCCTTGGTACACATTTGGAAAATTACATTGAATGAGTGACTGGTAATTTTCTAAGCTTTGATATATATGAATTTACACAAAACTATGGCAGCCATAGTTTGCTGTATCTGTGAGCTGAGCAAATAATCTGAAAAAGTGGACTATGAGAAGAAGAACGGTGCATCAGGATTAGAGGAAGATTCATTAACAACGTGTGATATGCAGATGAAATGACTTTGCTTCCTAAAAGTGAAGAGTACTTGAAGCACTTACTGATGAAGATCAAAGACTACAGACTTCAGTATGGATTACACCTTAACATAAAGAAAACAAAAATTCTCACAACTGGGCCAATAAACAACATCATGATAAAAGGAGAAAAGACTGATGTTGTCAAGGGTTTCATTTTACTTGGATCCACAAACAATGCCCATGTAAACAGCAGTCAAAGCAAATGACGGATTTTATTGGGCAAACCTGCTGCAAAACACCTCTTTCAAGTGCTAAAAAGCAAAGATGTCTGTTTAAGGTATGCCTGTCCCAAGCCTTAATATATTCAATTGCCTCATATGTATGTGAAAACTGGACAATGAATATGGAAGACTGAAGAACAATTGATGCATTTGAATTACAGTGTGGCAAAGAGTACTGACTATACCATAGACTGCCAGAAGAATGAACAAATCTGTCTTGGAAGAAGTACAACCAGAATCCTTCTTAGAAGCAAAGATGGTGAGATTTTGTTTCACTATGGTAGACATGTTATCAAGAGGGACCAGTCTCTGGAGAAGTACAGCATGCTTAGTAAAGTAGAGGGTCATCAAAAAAAGAGGAAGACCCTCAACCAAATGGATTAGCACAGGGGCTGCAACGATAGGCGCAGACATAGCAACAATTGTGAGGATGGTGCAGAACCTAGTGTTTCTTTCTGTTGTACATAGGGTCACTGTGAGTTGGAACCAACTCAGTGGCACGTAACAACAACAAATGACAGCCAAATTATGCAGAATGGGTGACTACCATTTTTGAAAGCTAATGCATGCACACAGTTTGTTAAAGAATAAAATTTATTTAATCTTAGGTATTTTCAACAATATTCTCTTACACAAAAAAGTGAGATTAACATAATGAATTCCCATATCTATCATCTAGATTCCTAAATTATCAAAGTTTTGAAACAGTTTATTTATCTATCCTTCCTCTTTTATGTTTCCTAAAGTGTTTTAAAGAAAATTTCAGACCTCAGGTCATCTCAAACCTAGATACTTAAATATTCGTCTCTAAATCCTTTGGGTATTTTCTTACACAATTATAATTACCAATACAGTTAATATGTTTGGGGAATTATGTAATACCCGATCCATATTCAAATACCCACACTGTCTGAAAAACCCTTTTTTATAGTTGTTTTTTACATATCAGGTCCACAATAATTTTCACATATTGCATGTGATGTTATATTTCAAATCCTGTTTAATCTGTAGCAGGCCTTTCTCCCCATTTTTTACCCCATGTTCTTGTTAAGGAAACTGGGCCTATAGTAGAATGGCCTAGGATCTGGATTAGTCTGTTGAAATATTATTTCACTTGAATTGCTTCTCTATCTTCATACTTTCAGATTATTGAAAGCTGCCTCTAAAGACAAATAGATTCAGGCTCAATTTCTTTTATTTTGTTTTGAACAAGAATCCTTCAAGTTGGTGCTTCAGATTGCAGCCCATCATAAGCCTTTAATGTCTGATATCTCACTCTTCAGAACACTAAGATTGTTCAGTGAGTCTTGAAGCAACTGCCTGATCCCTCCTGTAAAGTCCCCACTGATTTTTTTGTTAAGAATCTCACCTACTAATTATTCTTATTTGAATAAAGCATTTCTTTTAAACTAAGACTTTTATTTCTCACAAACAAATATCCTATGGAGCTTAAAAAAAATCACTGCATTAAGCACTAATGTAAGATTTATTTTTTCTCAACTCTTTGAGATTAGTACTCTAATTGTAAATGCCAGTCCTCTCTATGTACTTATTTTAATCAAATTATTGCATATGCTTATATCTGATATCTGACAGGGGTAGAGTTACTAATTCTCAACCATTAAAAAATGGTAATGCTTTATATCCCTGCCAAATATAGACTTGCTACCTTCTTAGACATCCCATCCAGAATGTTCACATGATATCTTAATATTGACAAATTGTAATCTTGCAAATTGGATTCTAGGAAAGGCTATCCTGACATTAACTCTTCTGACACTTTTTATAACTTTGTGGTGAAATCTGTAATGATAAATATTGACCTTTCTTGTACCTTCAATGCTCTGTACAGAAATCATTTATGAAGTAAGCTGTTTGAGGTCAACAGATTTTTATTGATTGAGCTTTATTAACTGAGGTTTGCAAATATCTTGTGCAATGAAAAAACAGGAGCATTCATTAATTCATGCTTTTGCTCTTTTAACAAGTATTAATCTAAGTATTTTATGTGCCAGGAAACGGAAACACAATGATGATGAACAGACACAGTCACTTTTCCTAAGCTACCTGCAATGGAATATGAGCTACCTGGCTAGTAACAAGACAATTAAGTGTCAGTGTGATAAGCAGTATAATAGGACAAAAAGCAATTTCTATTGTAACACCTAAAAAGGCACCTTACTTTGCTTTAGTAGGCAATGAGTAGTTTCTCTAATGAACAGTGCCTAAGCTAAACGCTGAATTCATTATAAAGTTGAAGCAGCTAGAGGTGTTCTTGAGAGAAAAGTTGCATGTACAGATACCTAATGAGAAATAATACATTGTGTCTTATAAAAGAGCAAAGAGTTCTTATAGTCTAGCTGGATTCTGAGTATGAAGTGGAGCATAAGAAGAGATGAGGCTGAATGAGTTGAGTTAGGTACTTAATTTTTCTCTGGCAGTGTAAAACATTAAAGCATTTTAAGCCATGGTCTGATATTTGAGAAAAAAACAAATATATTAGTATGCAAAATATGCCTAGAAGGGGTCAAATCTAGTTAATTCATTGGTAAATATTTATTAGACACCAATCATAGGCTGGGAATTGTTCCAGACACTGAGAATATAGTTATAAATGACATTAAAAAGACAAAAATTCCTGCCCTTATTTTGCTTACTTACTTGGAAATAAATTCAGTAGCAAGAAATTGATTATGTGGCTCAGGAGTATACCTGAACAGACATTGGCAATAAAGATAAAAATGGAAGGAATTCAGAGATATCAGGAAGCGAAAATTCACAAATCATAGAGATTGTTTAAAAATGTGTGTGGAGTATATGTAAGGTGGACACTAGAAAAAGTAGGACATCAAGGGTAACTCCCAGGTTCTTGGCTTGGCCAAATGAGTGACTATTAGTATCACTGACTAAGTAACTAAGTGGGGTACAGACAGGAGGAGATTACTGGGATATGATGTGTTTGGTTTCTGATGCCGAGATTGGAGGGTATCTATAAGCTATCCAGGTAGAAATGTCTAGATACAGTTTAATATTTAGGGCTTCTACTTTGAAAATATATGAACTAGGGATAAAAATCTAGAACCTTAAGCCTGTAGATGATAATAGAAGCTATTTCAGTGAATGTGCTTTCCCAGGAGGGCTGAGAAGAATACGAAAAGAGATCACATGTTTAATGTGAAATAATAAGTTTAAGAATTGCACGGAGTGAGAAAACCCCAAAAATAAAATTGAGAATGACAAATTAGAATCTTAAAAGGCATCAGTATCACAGAAGCAAAGGAAAGGGACTATTTCAAAAACAGTAACATCAAGGGGTTTGGTAGATCTAATAAAAATTTCCAAAGGTTTAAAACACACATATATTCTGGATTAGCTTTAATTTTTCATGTTAGTCATTTAATATCACTCTTGTTTAAGTTTGGAACCTGAACTTCCACTTTAAGGAATATTCAGGCAAGTATTTATGTACTAGGTTGAATAGTGTTACTCCCAACTTCATGTTCTTCCTGGAACTTCAGAACATAAACTGTTTTGTAAATAGGGTTGTTGCAGATGTAATTAGTTAAGGTAAGATGAAGTCATACTAGAGTAGCTGTTCTTACAAAAAGAGAAGAAACACAGAGACAGACACACAGGGACCACGCCATGTAACCATGGAGGCAGAGATTGAAATGATGCATTTACAAGCCAAAGAATGCCAATTACTACTGGCAACACCACAAGCTAAGAGAACTTGTGGAACAATTTTCCCCCAGAGCCTTCAGAAATAGACCATGGCCCTGCTAACACCTTGACTTTGAACTTCTACTCTATGGAACTGTGAGAGAATAAACTTCTGGTGTGTAAGCTGCCCAGTTTGGAGTAATTTTTTTTTTTTAAATAATTTTTATTGTGCTTTAAGTGAAAGTTTACAAATCAAGTCAGTCTCTCACGAAAAAACCCATATACACCTTGCTACACACTCCCAATTACTCTCCCCCAAATGAGACAGCCCGCTCTCTCCCTCCACTCTCTCTTTTCGTGTCCATCTCGCCAGCTTCTAACCCCCTCCACCCTTTCATCTCCTCTCCAGCAGGAGACGCCAACATAGTCTCAAGTGTCCACCTGATCCAAGAAGCTCACTCCTCACCAGCATCCCTCTCCAACCCACTGTCCAGTCCAATCCATGTCTGAAGAGTTGGCTTAGGGAATAGTTCCTGTCATGGGCCAACAGAAAGTCTGGGGGCCATGACCACCAGGGTCCTTCCAGTCTCAGTCAGACTATTAAGTCTAGTCTTATGAGAATTTGGGGTCTGCATCCCACTGAGTTTGGGGTACCTTTTTATTGCAGTCGGTGAAAAACATGTCCCATATTTGCCATTCTATGTCTAAATACAGGTAGTCCCCAATTTATGGGGGGGTTCTGTTCCCTCTGTCTAAGTTGGTCCTGATGTAAGTCGAATACCTCTTTTTTTAAAGTTTTCATTATTATTGCGTTTCATTATCAGTGTCTTTATAAATCCTATCTTTGTCTTTGGGGGTTGGCATGAGAGTGACAACATCAGCCAATTATGTGCTGCAACATTGTATGTGTACATATTATAAGATGTACAGGGGAAAAAAGGATAATCGTAAGTGTGGTTCACCATAACACGACTATGCCATATGTTGGGGACTACTTGTACTCTAAAATACAGCCTTGTATTAAATCAGAAAGGAAAAGAACATGTAGCTGAGTTTCCTTATTTTGATACTAGTAGAACGAATTTGGAGGTGGTGGTGGTTCAGTGGTAAAATTATTGCCTTCCATATGAGAGACCAAAAATTGGGTCAATTTTAGGAATACTGTGAATGTTGATCATGCTTCCTTTTTATTTTACTGCTAGAAATTTTAGAGACAAATTTTATGGTCTAATACTAACAAACATAATGTGAGGGTCCAACAGAATGATTTTTGCATTGTAAACTTTATCCTTGACTTCATTTTCTACTGCTTCTGCTTATTTCAGCATCCTCCCTCATGCATTAAGTTTTCATTTCATAGTGTATGTGTGTAAGCAAATACAATATCAATAAATGTAAAATGCTCAGTAAATAGTAGTTCAGATATTTTTATTTTTAATTTTTAAGTGTTTTTTTGTAATAACTTTAGACTTGCCAAAAAGTTGCAAAGATAGTGCAGGCAATTATTATCTACTTTTCATCCATTTTCCTCTAATTTTAACATCTTACATAATCATAGTATATTTATCTCAACTAAGAAGTTAACACTGGTACATTATTATTAACTAAACTATTGACTTTATTTGGATTTCTACTAAAGTCTTTTATTATTATTATTTTTCCTGTTCCAGGGTCCAATATAAAATATCACATTCTATTTAGACTTGCACTATTTTGAGAAAGTAGTGTGAACATTTGAGAAAATAAGATCATATCAGACAGAACTGGAGTTCAATTTCTGGCTCTGCCCTGCACAATGTATACCTTTATACAGGTAGGTAAACCATACTGAGAGTAATTTTCTTAATTAGCAAAGGAAATTGATACAGCATGTAATAGCATCTAATTCAGTTGGATGCTGTAACGATTTGATAAAGTGATCAATGTAAACTATTTTCACAGTACTTGACACATATGATCTCAAAAAATGTTCAATCCCTACCATATTCCTAAGTTTTATTTTTGCAACCTCTTGTATTTTTTTTTTTTTTTTTTCTTGTGTGGCCCTAGTTTCCTAGGGAGAATTCCAGCCCACGAAAAATGTTAATATTTGGCAGCCGCCACTTGTCTGTCAGTGATGGCTTTCATGTTGCTGTGATTCTGAGCAGGCTTCAGCTGAGCTTCCAGGCTAACATGGACTAGAAAGAAAGGCCTGACGATCTACTTCTGAGAATCTGCCAATGAAAACCTTACAGATCACAATGGTCCTATCCCATAGTATATAGGATCATCATGAGTTGCAGGATAGTCGACGGCAGCTACCAACAGCCATAACACTATGTGCTAAGAGGCAGGGTGGTGGTGGAAGAGAAAGGTATGCAGCTCTGCCTGCAGTGTCTTGGGAAGATATTCATAATGGCCGTAAATGGCAAATGGAGCAGAAAAGCTTTTCACCCTGTACTGTGGAGGTGTCTTATTGGTTTTGGCTATTTTTATTTTTATATGGAATGGCATTCGGTGAACATGGATATTTTATAAGTAAAACTGGTCAAATGAACCACATTGCATAGTGCAATTGTGTTATATAAAATCGGCAATGCATGGTCCTGACCTATAGTAATGGTGTTCTTCTTGGTGATTTGGAAGGAAATGTGTAATTTCAGGTACTAGTCCTACATTCCTATTATGTAGTATAAGAATTTCCTAACTTCAGGAAAGTTCATTTCAAACTCAACTGAAATTATAGGATTTCTAGATTTTTCTAGATTACAGTTTCTTAAATAAATCTGATATTTGAAGGCTTAAATGTACTGGTGATTTTAACATTTTGCCTCATTTTATAAAGTTGCCCCTGCATCAAAGAAGAATGAGCAAGTCTTTTAAAATGTGGTCTTCTAATGGTGCATTAGATTCTTACTTAAAGTTCTAGGTGGTCCTTTCATTCTCATCTCTAACCCTGAATCACATGAGCTCCAATAGTCCCTGGCCCCAATTTTTTCAATGTCAGTTTCTTATGTCAAAACTGAATCATTAATCAAATCTTTATTGTTACTATTTTATAAGTGAAGTTGAAGATGATTTGTTCTTTCACACATTTTGTTGTCTTTCTATTGCAAATCAGAAAGGACTTATGAAGCAAAGTGTTTATCAGAGGAGGATTCGGATTTTATCATTCTAAGAGAGTAAAAATAAAATAATTACAAGTGATGTGCAGAATAACTTGCTGATTGTAATAACTTCATGCTTACTGGGTTTGATGATGATTTCATACATCTATTTGAGGGGCAATATTGCAAACAATAGATGAAAGTTGCTACCATAGCATTGATCTAATAATGGTTGAAATTAGAGAAAGAATTCATTATTTGATTAAAATAACTATTTCATTTATAATTCTAATATAACCTCTAAATGAAAAACCAGCTCTCATTTATTTGCGGTGTTGCTATTATGCTAGCAATTTATTCAAAGATGCAATTACAAGTTGTACCCTGGATTTTTGCACTGAAAATTGTTCTGTATAGTAAATTGTAAAATTGCTGCTTGAATAAAAATACATTTTTGCCTCCCATAAAACTGGTAATTATTATTTCAATGTAGATACCAATAATGAAGCAATCTAGTTTCTTTTTTTTTACTGCTTATTTTTACTTCTTGTTTGTTTCTTTGCAATAAAAACCTTTATTTTACGAAAGCTGTTTGTATTTTAACCAATAAATGAAATTTCATTGTATTACATTCCTGAGTGACTTTTTACAAGGATCAAAGCCCCTTTATCTGTTTATTAAAAAAAGATTACTTGCCCTAACTTGTTTACAAAAAAAAAAAAAAATTTATTGTGATTAATCTATTATGCATTTAGAATGACAATTAAATAGTGTTTTGGAACAATGGGAAGAGTTAGTCAGTCATAAAAGCAATACTATGAGGAATCATTTCCTCAGAAATGTCAGGATAAAAGAGGTAGGATTTGGTCAATGTCTGGAAATGCTGCTTTGGGAGGATTTGAAACACGATGGTATAAAGAAATTATAAGAAAACACCTAGCAACTCTATTTGCATTTAATTCTCCACTCAATTTTAGATTGAATATTGAAAACCATCATTTCTGCACTGGGGAAGGTAGATTATTCACTAATTTTCTTTCATATACTTTTATGTTGTTAGAATTGTTGCTTTGATCAATTATTTTGTAAACAAAAATAACACATGAGAATCATTCTCCTTTCAACAAATGGGTTTTATGATCATCTGTCACAGATGCTTTCATAAAGATTCCTAGAGTTAGGAAATTACATTATAGTTTTTCAAAAAAAAGCTCTTTTTTAGTATGGTCTATGATTTTTTTTCTGCAAAATAATAACAGCAAAATGAGGGAACTTTTCTATGACAATCAGAGGTGTGATTATTTATTCATTCATTACTATGTCCACCATATTCTCATCAGCACTGTACTGATGTTGTGGACACGATGATTAGTAAGACAAATCCACTTGTCCTGAATTTGTTCACAATATGGAAGAGAAATGCTATGATACAATTGGGTAAAGTGTTAAAAAAAAAAAAAAATAGCCAGAGAAAAAGTATATCTTGCAAATATCACCTGGGACTCTCCAGCTTAACACATATAAATAGATACCAAAAATAAAGGATATGAAATAGTCCCTCCTACCTCATTCATATATTTTCACTCTAGGCAAAATAAGAAGGAAATTCAGCATTTGAATTAAGCTAGATACGATCCATTGAAAAATATAAAACTTTTTTTTTTTTAAAAGGGGTAAAAAAGTAACAGCAGAGTTTGACTGTAGCATATTTACTCATATATAAACTTTAAGCATGTATTAAACAAAGGGGAATGGTTTACATAGAGTACAAGTTTTGGTAGAGCTTATTGATATCTGGAAGCTTCTCTGACCAAGTGAAACCATTATTGCCCTTCATTGTCTTTTCTTCACACTCTTTGAATTTACCATGGTAGTGATGTTATGGGTCGGAAATTATACGTCTCTTGCTGTATCATGACAATATCTCCCTTTCCTAGCACAGGAACTAACATAGAGTAGGCACTAAACAAATATTTGGTGATTGATTGCTTAGCAAAGCACACAGTTTTAGTTTGATACTGCTAGCATTAAAAATTAATTAGATATACCCTTGCTGTAAATCTGAGCTCACTCAGGCACTTGATTAAGACATGTCTTCCCACTGAAATTCCTTTAAGGAGAAAAATTATTGATTGCCATATAATCTGCTAATCAAGTTTATCTGGCAAATCAAATACCTCCAGTGAAATTTTAACGTATACATCAAGCACTTCTGACTTTAGTTGACATGAAACAGATTGTACGAGACCAATAATCTCTGCTTACAGAGACTAAACATTGTTTTTGACTCTGTGGTTTGACGACCAGTTTTGGAAATGTTCTAGCAAGGAGACTGTCACTCTTCAGAACCCTGATTCAGACACCAGCTTTATTACACCTTACCCTTTTTGGGAAAACATTGATTTGAAAATCTGACAAAGGGTCCTGAAACTCTCATTAGGAAAACAAAAATAAAAGTATACCTGTACATGTGTACATTTAAAAGTATGCGTGTGTATTTGGAAGGGCCTTGCAAATGCTCTGATTGCCACCTACTGAAAAATCTTCATAAAACCTCTTAGGAAATTTTATTATCAGAAATTAATTTAATTTTATGAATCTCCTTTCAAAGGCAGTAATACCACTAAACTGTGTAAGGCAATGTAAATGTGAGATTTGGAAACAACCTTGTTTATTCAGGAACTAATGAAGTCGTTATGAATAACGAAGAACAAACACTTTGCAAACTCTCCCCTTGCCAATAGCCAACAACTACTTCAACAGCAATTCAGTTTGATTTATTGAAGTAATATTAACAACATGGAATGGCGTGGGACAGAACTAATTTGTAAAATTTAATGAATGTCAAAGTTACTAAGTAATTTGAATAAAGCTTTTCCTTTTCTTTAAAGTTAATAATCTCTTAATGAAAAAAATCACTGTAAATATTGTGTGAGTTGCTCCTTTATTGGATTTGATCTATGTCTTCAGATACTTTATGAATAAGCAAAATTTGCTTTCTTTTGATATATTCACAAATTGTAAACAATGTTAAATATCAATCCCTAAAGACAATAGAGTATCTGTATTTACCCTACAAATTCTCCTAAGAGATATAAGGTCATGGAAGTATTCCAGATAGGATCTTTCTTTCAATGTTGGTCGCTTCTCTTACAATGCCAGGAATTACTTTGGATATAATGGGCAGAAATACAAGAAGAAAAGAAAAGGAGGCTTATTTCTCCTGAGACAAGAATGGGATACATTTGACACCTGGAGCAAAGGAGAATGAAGAACACCAAAGACATATGGCAAAAATGAACCCAAGGGCAGAAAGGGTCACTTAAACCAGATACAACATCAGCCTGCGACCAGAAAAACTATATGGTGCCTGACTACCACCTATCAGTGCCCTGACAGGGAACACAACAGAGAATCCCTGATGGAGCAGGAGAACAGTGGAATGCAGATCTCAAATTCCCATAAAAAGACCAGAGTTAATGGCCTGACTGAGACTAGAGGGACCCCGGGGGTCATGGTCCCCAGACCCTTTGTTCGACTAGAACCATTCCCGAAGCCAACTCTTCAGACAGGGATTGGACTGGATGGACTATAAGATAGATAATGATACTGTTGAGGAGTAAGCTTCTTGGTTCAAGTAGACACATGAGACTATGTGGGCAACTCCTGCCTGCAGGCAAGATGAGAAGGAAGAAGACAGGAGCTGACTGAATGGACAAAGGGAATACAGTGTGGAGAGGAGGAATGTACTGCCTCATTGGGGGAGAGCAGCTAGGAGTACGTAGCAAGATGTGTATAACTTTTTGTATAAGAGACTGACTAGATTTGTAAACTTTCACTTAAAGTAAGTAAATAAATAAATAAACACTTTGCATAAAAAATAAAAATGAATGGGATGCGTTGGAACACATTTCTATGCGCAATGATAAAGGCAAAAAATAAGTATAGATTGATGAGAAAAAATTGCTAACCTTTCAAATCTCAAAACTACTTTCTTCACTATTTCCATGTAAATCTATTCAGACAAAAGGGAATCGGGGACTTTATTGGTTTGTAGTTCTTTAGATTTGCTACTTTGTGTTGTTTTAAACCTATTCTCTTGATTATTTATGAAGGTGTCTTAAATTATTTGCATTATTCAATTTTCCCACAGTCTATTTGAATTATTTCAAGGTTAGTCTCTCTGAATTCATTAATGTTTGCGTTCAGAATAATCATTTTGATTCTCCAGTTGTAGTTAAAGAGGCTGTACCATTTCTTAATGCCCATCAGTATCACATTACTCCAAGGTTTTTTTTTTTTTAGTAAGTACTGAGGAGACTGGAAATAGCAATCATTGTAGTCTTCTCACAACACCATTCATCACTTAAGAAAACATCTTCAGTAACCAGCTATTCCAATTTCTCTAGATCCCCTTCAAGGAACATGTTTCAAAGAGAACATTATACATTTTCTAGATGGATTGAAAATCTACATTAAAAGTTTAACCTATGAACTGGTTTAAAAACATTTACTGAATGCTAATTTTGTGTGTGAGATGCTGAACCATGAGACATGGGCACAATTTGACTGTGATGGTTAAGATTGTGTGTCAACTTGGCTGGGCCATGATTCTCAGTGTTTTGGCAGTTGTATAATATTGTGATCACTTCCTCGTCAAAATTTGATATGTGATCACCATCATGATGGAATCTGCCGAGTGGTCCTGGCAGGGGGGCCTGTGGTGGCTCACTGCCCCCTCAGCCTTCATCTCTCCGCCTTCTGCCACCTACTTCCTTTCTTCTTGCCTTGCAAAGGTTGTTGGTTTGTTCTGGATCCACCATCTGTCTCCTCTCTGACCTCTGGTCCTTGGCACTTGAGCTAGCAGCTTACCTGTCCATCCTGAGATTTGCTGATCTTCATGGCCGGTGAGCAAGAGTCCTGCTCCCCAATCTGCCTGTCTGGGGTTTGCCAGCCCCTGCAGCTACATGACTCAGGAGAAACCTTGCTGTCTTGCCTGCCAACCTCAGGGATTCCTTGACCACCACAAGATGTGAGCAGGAGCCCTGCTCTCTGACCTGCTCATCTTTGGTTCACCAGCTTCTGCGGCTCCATGAATTGGGAAAGGCCTCTATCCTGATCCAAGGACTTGGGACATTCCAACTCCTACAATTGCGTGAGCTGTTTCCTTGATATAAATCTCTCTGTATATATTTATACGCTTTACAGGTTTTGCTTCTCTAGAGAACTCAGCCTAAGACAATGACTATGACAGTTTCTGCCCTCAAAGAACAAAAACAGCAAGGCAACAACAACCTGACTGCCAGAATTCTCAAATATTGTGTGTTTGTGTACATTCACCAGCTCCAGCACACCACTGTAACATGATCCAATCATAGAGTACAGTGCTTGGAACACACTAGATGTTTGATAAATGGTAGTTTTTTGTTTTGTTTTGTTTTTTATCAGAAGTGAAATATTATGTATACAAGAAGGAGAAGTACACCAAAAACTATCTTGGCCCCTTGTTTATTAATTATGATGTGACATAGGAGATTTACTTCTGAGCCCTCTTAGCAAGAGTTCCTTGTAACAGAAAGTGGGTGGGAAGTAGGGGAGGGCAGAAGGGGGGTATATACTTAATGACTAAATATAATGTAAAAATGTTCCTAAACTTTGAAAACTGCAAAGTTTATAGACAAATATTTAATGAGAGATATACTTATTATTATGTAAGATATTCCAACCCCAATATAACACTTTTATACAGTTTTTCTTTTGTCAGAAGTTTCACCCATAATTCCCTGGTGGTGAAGTGGTTAGGCATTTGACTGCTAACCAAAATGTCAGCAGTTCAAATCCACCAGTTGCTCCTTGGAAACTCTACAGGGCAGTTCTACTCTGTCCTATAGTGTTGCTATGAGTCAGAATTGGCGTGGTGGCAGTGGGTAAATGCCATAGTAGAATCATATGAACGGATTATCAATGGTATAATAAACATTGGATATAGTCATATCGATAGAAGAAGGGTGGGTATTTGAGTTCATGTTTAAATATATACTAAAAAAAAGGCAGGGTTAATTTAAGAAAGTCTGACAAGAAAGAGAAGGATATATTGTAAGAAAAGACAAACTCTTTTATTTTGGAACTTTGTTTACCTAAAAATACACTTGGAAAATAAATTCTAAACTGAAAGAAGCAAACATGTCGTGTGGAGAAAATTGTACCTTTATCTGTACAAGATAGACTTATGTGTTTATAAATATGTGGATAATAGGAAAGAGGTGAAGAGGTTTCTGCCAACAGAGAGCCAGTTTCCAAGCAATAAACTTTTTCTGGCAGTTTCCATAAAAGCAGAGGTTACCCATTTAAAGTTTTTCATTGCGCAGAAAAAAAATCAATCCTAAATCATGTACTAGGTTGGGAAGAGAACTGTTTGCACAGAGCAGGGCAGCTGGGAGCAAATCATGTATTGCTTAGGTCTCAGCTGATAGATTTCCTCCTCATGGTAATATTCCCTGATCCTCCTAGTGAGAATTAAGTGTCCCTTTTTTCGTATATGTGCCCATAAGATCCTGTATTTATTACACTCATTGCATTTATTGAATTTTATTAAAATTACCATTTAAATAGTCTGCATCCTGTGTTGGAGTGAATTCCTGGGCAGACTAAGGCTACTCATGTTGGGGGTACTGATGGGGATTGTTTCTAATCAGGAACTGAGTAAATAGGCCTGTAGATAGTCTCAAAATTTGTTCTCTTCCCCTACCCACATTCCCTTGTAGTATTCATTACATTAGCCTTTATGGATATACACAGCCACCATGGCTAGTGTCTAAGAGATAGCATCTGGGCAAAACAAAATCTCTGTTGGAGTAAAGAGGTCATGAAGCAGGTACTTCCCTTAAGTATTTATCTCCGTATATATCCCCCTGAAACCCAGAGCTCATGTGTTAAAATTTAAGGACTCTATCTACTCTCTTTGTTGCTTTCTTTTTGGTCTAAAAGCAGAACTCTATCCAGAGGTCTTGCCTGGCAGAGTAATCAGCAGTAGTTCTCTGATGCCTGGGACACTCTGCTTTAGATACAATGCCAAAATATACCCTTACTCACTGGATTGGCCCAAAACTAGGCTACAGTCTAGCCTTTAGCCCTTCCATGACATTTATCCTTTACAAAGTAACTGAAACCCTAAGGGAATGTGAGCTCATAAGCAGAAATCCTAGACACCTAGTAACCAATGTATGAGAGACACAGCAAGCTGATTAACTTATAACTATTGATGACATTACAGACATATGTAGCAACAACATATGGGTATCTAATGGGTTAGACACAGTTGGACTTGGAATTCTATTTTTGCTTCCTCTAAGTCTCTCCACATTTCCCCATCCTGTTTTTGTTCCATGAATTATGCATTTAGAAAACAGTCTTTCCCCCGTCTTGTTAAGTTCAATCAATGGGATGCACAGCAGGAAACCAGAGGCTGGAAGGAAAAATGATTCATACATTCTGGTGGTTCACTCTCAGCCTGCGATAGTTTTGCAGTGGCTCTTTTCCTCTATTGCATTAGATTTTTCACTTGATAATGGCAACTGGCTACTTCACCTTGCTTTTTGAGGTGGTAACAACTTCCAGATGTTACTACAACTGGTGTGCTTCACTACGCCTTATTGGTTTCTTTTCGCCTTGCTCTTAGCCTTAAATGATCCAATCATTAAACCCTTTTTAATCACTTACTCTGCAAGTGTGTTCATTTTCTTATTGATCCCTGATCAGTGTATTACTTGGTATCGTGAATGGCCTGGGAAACAGACCCTGGAAATGAAATTTTGAAATTCATTTTTTACATATGTGAAAAGTACAAGGATTACCTATTTGTTTGGAGCAAATGGAGAACTAGAAACCACCTACGTGGTAACATAATATTTGCTCAGAATATCACCAGTGGTAGTATGAGATGAAGTGCAAGTGGAATGCAAAGCAATGGGGAGACCAAGTGTCTGAGACAATTATTACGGTGGCACAGTAATTTCAAAGATGTTGGTGAGTTACTTCTGCATATGTTGGCCCTAAAAGAATTACACATATTACCAGCTGCCTTTGAGTTGGCTCTGACACATGGTGACCCCACGTGTATCAGCGTAGACCTGTGTCCCATAGGGTTTTCAATGGCTCATTTTTCAGAAGTAGATTGCCAACTCTTTCTTCTGAAGCCCCTCTGGGTGGACTCCAACCTCCAATATTTTAGTTAGTAGCTGAGCACAGTAGCCACTTGCACCATCTATGGGCTCCACACAGAGTAAAGGCAACTAAAAGATGTGATAGTTTTACAGTTGCTCTGATAGCCAATGGCTATCCTCTTTAGCTTCTGGGTAGATCGGGAGCTGCCTGAAGCCCGAACCCAGCAGTGATCTAAAATCAATGAGATCAAAGTATCAAATATTTGCAAATTTTAATGTGCCTATGAATCACAAGCGTCTACGGTGGTCTGGAGCCTAACCTTCTTCATTTCTAACAAGCTCCCTGGGGTTATCAATGTTGCAGATTCACAAACTGCAAAGCTGTGGAGGAAAGAGTCCCAGGACTCTGCAAAACAAACTTATGTCAACAAATTTGGCAACTTACATCAAATGAACAAATTCTAACGAAGACATCAATTACTAAACTGACTAAAGAAAAGTAGAAAATCTGGATTCTCTTTAACAAAATATAATTACGTACTGATTAGTATTTATAAATCTTCAAACATACACTCACACACACACACACATCGTAGAACCAGATGGCTTAAAAGAAAATTTTATGAAATACTTAAATAAGAAATAATATTAATGATTCATAAACTCTTTAAGAAAATAGAAGAGGGACCATCTTTCTTCATTCTGAAAGGCAGCATTATCCTGATACCAAGGCCAGGCTAAGACATTGAAAGAAAATAAAACTATTGACCAAAAACCCTAATGATCAGAATGCAAAGATACTTTTAAAAATAGCAAACAGAACTCACCAACACGTAAAAATGATGCTACAGCATGACCAAGTAAGATTTATGCCAGCAATTTAGGTTAGTTTCACATAAGAAAATCAATTAACATAAAAAACCGTATTAATAAAATAAGGGACCCAAACTACGTAATAATCTTAATAGATGCAGAAAAAGGATTTGACAGAATGGTTCATGACAAAAACTCTTTACAAAATAGGGACAAGGAAAGTTCCTCAGCCTGATGAGGGGCATTTATGTAAAACTCTCCTCTGACATAACACTTAGTAGTCACTAGCTGAATGTTGTCACCCCAAGATTGAGAAAGAATCCATCATTGTACCAGAGGCCCTAGAAATTAATGGCATTCAGTTTGCAAATGAAGAAGTAAAACTTTTTATTTTCAGATGACATGATATTGCATAGAAAAAACCCCAATGGAATACACATACAACACAAACACACGTGCACATACAACTACGGCAATGAATAAATGTGTTCAGAATTTATCATATTATGTACAGTATAGAATAAAAATAATTATACAAAATCAGTACAATCAAAAATACTAGAAACAAAAACATGAAAATGAAATGAAGACAATTCTTTTCGGAATAGCATGAACAATTAAAATATTCTCAGGGATACATATAACAAAAATTATAAAACATTGGTACACGAAATAAAAAAGATATAAGTAAATGGAGAAACAGACTATGGTCATGGGCTGGAAGATTTAGTATTATCAAGAAGGTGATTCTTCCCGAACAGATCTATAATTTCAATCCATACATATAAAAATTCCAGCAGGCTTTTTTTTTTTTTGTGTCAAAATGCAAGCTGATACTATAATTTATATTAAAATGCAGAGGAGGTAGAATTGCCAAGCAAGTTAAGAAAGAAGAAAAAAGTATATGACTCACAATATTTGATGTCAAAATTTATTATAAAGCTGCAGTATTGAAGACAATGTGGTACTGGTACAAGAATAGGCATATTTATTAATTGGAATTCTCAACAATTACAACTGTTCAACTTTTATAATAAAACAGAGAATATTTTTTACAACCTTGGCTTTGGCAAAAAGTTCCCACTGTTACCAAACACATGATTGAAAATGTTTTTAAATGACAAATTGGAATTCATCAAAATTATAAATTATATATATATATATATATATATATATATATAGTGATTTGAATGATACTTAAAAAAAATAAAAAGGTAAGACACAGACTGGGAGAAAATATTAGCAAATCATATATCTAATGAAATACTTGGATTCAGAAAATGTAAAGAACACTTTCAATTCAATAAGACAAACAATCCAATCCAAAATACTTGAATATACACTTAGAGATGATCTTTGATTTACTAAGAAGCACCTGAAAATATGCTCAAAACCATTATTCGGTAGGGGAATACAAATTAAATCCACAATGAGATACCACTACACACTCACTAGATAAGCTATAATACAAAGGGCATACGAATAAGCAAGTGTGTGGAGAAACTGAAACCCTTATACACTGTTGTAGAAGGTAAAATGGCAGTCACTTGGAAATACTGTTTTCCAGTTTTATGAAAACTTAAACATATGCTTATAATTTGACCCAGCAGTTCCAGTCATAAAAAATCTTCCCAAGAGAAATGATGAATATGGTCACACAAAGACTTACACAAAAATGTTCATAACATGAAACAAATTGAATGTCCATCAACTAAGGAGCCCTGGTGGTACAATGGTTAAGCCAACAGCTGCTAACTAAAAGGTCAGCAGTTCAAACCACTAGTGGGAGAAAGATGTGACGGTCTGCTTCCTTAAAGATTACAGCCTTGGAAACCCTATGGGGGGCAGTTCTGCTCTGTCCTATAGGGTCGCTAGGAGTCAACTTTGACGTTACGGCAATGGGTTTTGTTTGGTCCCTCAACCAGTGAATGGAAAAATAAAATGTGCTATATTCATACATTAGAATATTATTCAGCCATACAAAGCAACAAAATACTGATATTTGCTCCAACATAAATGAACTTCAAATTGTTGTTGTTAGGTGTGCAAGTCAGTTCCAACTCATAGTGACCCTATGCACAAAAGAATGAAACACTGCCCGGTCCTGCACTATACTCAAAATTGTCGCTATGTTTGAGCCCATTGTTGCAACCACTGTGTCAATCCATCACATTGGCGGTCTTCTTTTCTCTGACCCTCTGTTTTACCAAGTATGATGTCCTTCTCCACGGACTGGTTCCTACCAATACGTTCAGAGTACCTGAGATGAAGTCTTGAAATCCTCATTTTCAAGGAGCACTCTTGCTGTAATTCTTTCAAGAAAGATTTTTAGTTTCTCTGGCAGTCCATGGTATATTCAATATTCTTCACCAACACCGTAATTCAAAGGCATCAATTCTTCTGTGTTCTTCCTTATTTTGGAAGACCAAAATATCAGATATCTTTGGTCCAGCTTTTCAATGCATATGAGGCAATTAAAAATACCTTGACTTGGGACAGGTGCGCCTTATTCCTCAAAGTGATATCTTTACTTTTTAACACTTTACAGAGGTCTTTGGCAGCAGATTTGCCCAATACTATGTTTTTTGATTTCTTGACCGCTATTTCCGTGGGTGTTATTTGTGGATCCAAGAAAAATGAAATTCTTAACAGCTTCAATATTTTTTCCATTTATCTTCATGTTGCTTATTGGTCCACTTCCTAGGATTTTTGTTTTCTTTGAGGTGTAATTCATACTGAAGGCTGTGGTCTTTGATTTTCATCAGTAAGTGCTTCAAGTCCTCTTTGCTTTCAGCAAGCAAGCTTGTGTCATCTGCATATCGTTGGTTGTTAATGAGCCTTCCATCAAACCCAATGCCATGTTTTCCTTCATATAGCCCAGCTTCTAAGATTATTTGCTTAAGATACAGATTGAATAAGTATGGTGAAAGGACCCAACCCTGACACATGCCTTTCCTGATTCGAAACCACACAGTATCCCCTTACCCTGTTCGAATGACTGCCTCTTGGTCTATGTACAGGTTCTGCATGATCAAAATTAAATGTTCTGGAATTCCCATCCTATGCAATGTTATCCATAGTTTGTTATGATCCACACAATTCAATGCCTTTGTATAGTCAATAAAACATAGATAAACATCTTTCTTGTATTCTCAGCTTTCAGCCAAGACCCATCTGATATCAGGATCCTGGCTCCATGTCCTCTTCTGAATCTGGCTTGGATTTCTGGCAGTTCCCTTTCGTGTAGTGCTGCAACCATTTTTGAATGATCTTCAAAAAAATTTTACTTGTGTGTGATGTTAATGATATTGTTCAATAATTCCTGAATTTGGTTGGATCACCTTTCTTTGGAATGGGTACTAATATTCATCTCTTCCAGTTGATTGGCTAGGTAGCTCTCTTCAGATTTCTTGGCATAGATGAGTGAGCACCTCCAGCACTGCATTAGTCAGTTGAAGCATCTCAATTAGTATTTCATCAATTCCTAGAGCCTCGTTTTTTGCCAACGTCTTCAGTGCAGCTTGGACTTCTTCCTTCAGTACCATTGGCTCTTGATCATATACTACCTCCTGAAATGTTTGAACATCTACCAATTCTTTTAGGTACAGTGACTCTCTGTATTCCTTCCATCTTCTTTTGATGTGTCCTGTGTCATTCATTATTTTGCCCATAGAATCCTTCAAAATTAGAGCTCAAGGCTTGAGTTTTTTCTTCAGTTATCTCAGCTTGAGAAATTTTGAGTGTGTTCTTCTAACTTCAGGTCTTTGAACATCTCATTATAATATTTTGCTTTGTCTTGTCAAGCCATTCTTTGAAATTTTCTTTACAGAGCTTTTGTTTTATTATTTCTTCCATTCACTTCAGGTACTTATTTTACGATTCCATTTATATGAATTCCCCAAAAAAGCCAAATTTACGGAACCCACAAAAAAAAACCCAGTGTCGTCGAGTTTATTCCGATTAACTTATGGAACCTGAAAGTACAATATCATTGATTGCTTAGGGCTGAGAATAGTCGTAGATATTAAATATGAATGGGCAAAGAAAACTTTTTGAGTTGATGAATTTGGGTAAACAGAAATTAAAAAATAAACTTATCTCAGTTGAAAATAAAACCCTATTACAGGCTACTATTAAATGCATCCTTCTGTTGATAATAGAAGAAAAATACACATTGCTATTTATCTCTTTTACTAAAAATATCCCATGCAGAACATACATTTCAGTATTACAAGGATAAATGCCACATGGTAGTATAAGTGACTATCATGTTGTATGTAGCACCATAGATACAAGTGGTCAGTATTACTGTATTACTGGCTTCATGATGAAATGGTTATGAAAATGGAATTCCATATATTCCAAAACAAAGTAATTGTAGGGAAGAAGAGGTTACACAATGTTAAATTAGGCACATGTAATGATTGTGAAAAATTGGGTTTTGTGATTTTTGTCTGGCATAAAAACCCTCACTCTTCTGCTGGTTTGAAAAATATGCAATGTCTTTACATTCCTTTATCAGTCGGGTGTTTTTACATTCTAAGTAGAGTTCAACTTGAATTCTAGGTATATAATTTTTTAAGTTTATTAATTGGATTTATCATATACAATTAAAATTTATATTTTTCCCTGATGAATATGATCTTTTGAGTCAAGACTCTATGTGGATAGAGTGTGAATCAATTAATACATAAATATCAGGTTTGGATTGAAAGGGGATTATTGAGCTCATCAGGAAGGCAGACTCAGGAAGTTAAGTAGAAAGGTCAACAGAGCAGCAAGGCAGCTTTAGGTTGATAAATGACTTCTAACAAGAGTAACAACTAGGCAATTTGCAAAGACAGCAAGTTAAACAGATAAGGTAGACCAAACTAAAATAGGGCATGACCTGCATGAAGGATCATCTACAATTTGTTCCTTTAGTTGTTGTTATTACTTTGTTATTTTTCACCAAATCTTAAATATTACCTTACTGGGTCTAATGCAATCAAGAAGAGAAAAAATATTTCTGGAAGAGTCATACAAAGACATTTTCATAGGGCAAGTACTAGATCTGAGGAAGGGGAATATATGTGAAATGTTGAGGGGAAATGAATTATAGGCATAGGGATGATGATCTGTGGGGAATGGAGGGCAAGGTCAAGACTTAAAAATGCACAAAGGAAATTCAGAAAAATGGCACAAGCATGCATGTATATATCAGGGGATAGGATTGGAGATAGTTCAATCAAATACACCAGGCCAAATGGGCAGCTCCTGTCCAAAAGTAGGCTGAGAAGGCAGAAAGGGACAGGAACTGATCAAGTTGACGCAGGGAACCTGGGTTGGAAAGGGGGAGTGTGCTGTCACATTGTGGGGATTATAACTAATGTCACAAAACAATACATGTATAAATTTTTGTATAAGAAATTAACTTGAGCTGTGAACTTTCACCTAAAGCACAATTTAAGAAAAGAAAGAAAAAAAAAGTATCTGAAGGATGTACAAAAGTTTCACTTAGTGTTTCCAAATATGCCATTGTACTCAAAATCTTTTCAAAATTACTTTCAGCAAAAAAAGACGTGATAAGGAAATATTCAAATCCATTTAGAGTGGGGTTCAAATTATTTTTTGTTTTATAGAAATACTCTCATATATGGAAAATTCAAGGGTTCAATTTCTAAGTCCACGTAAATGTAATATTTAACTGAATCATTAGCACTGAAATAAAAGCCTATTAACTGCTTTGTCTATTTTTGTAATGCTGACATTTTTGTTTCCACGAAGAACTGAACCAGCCAGCTAATATATAGCAAGCAAAGTAATTACATTGCAACTGACAATTTTTTATTATCAAAGGTAGAGTCTAATTCAAATTGGTGACCCCGAGGTGAAAGTTCTTTGTATTATACTACTGGCCACAAGTCTTCCGGTTTCTTCTCAGTCATTATTTTTTAAAAATGAGTACTACTGAAATAATATATTTAGCCTAAAGCTGTGCTATTACTACTAAGTCTTTCTTATCTTAATACAAATGAAACACGGCAGATGCTATATTACTAAGGTTTATATTGTGAGTCCTTTCACTTGTCCATCTTGGAAAGGTTCACTCGGTACTCCATGAGGCAAGTGATTCTGCCTGACAACTTAACCACACAGATCTAGGAATAATGAACACATCTGATGCTGACCTCAAGCAATATTCCTTCTGATTTGTTCCCTTTCACAGCACACTTGGCTTATGGCCCATTACTTCCCATGCATTGTTTTATTTCAGGAGTTTCTCAGAAAATAGAGCAGAGGGGAAGAGGGAAAATAGAATGAAGATGGATTTTCAAGTTATAGAAAAATTGCTGTCAATAAGGACCAAATACAGCAAAAGGCAAAATCCATAGCAACTCTTCCAATAAGAGCCTGATCACATGGGTTTTCCAGAGGCCAGTGATCCTAATATTCAATTACTGCCCTCCTATAAACTAACCCTAAAACTAAAACCCTAGATATTGTAAAAGCCAGCAGTGCATATATACATAAAAACAACAATACATATATATTTAATAGTATATATATATTTATATACATATATATAAAATAGTTTTTGGTTTTGAATAGATCTCTTGATGGTTCTCATATTGGGAAAGTCACCCTCACTACATAAATAAAAAACCATATCAAAAATATTTTTAAGTAAAAATTTCAGTGACAGTTTGTGCATCAGCTCCTTGAAAATGTTACTAAACCCTCTAAATACAAGTCTATCTTCTTCAAATAATTTATGTGTTTACTATTTGGGAGGAGTAAATGTAATCTATCCTGTCTTTTGCTTCTTGTTATCCTCTTTTTCCCATTATGCATGCATTTGTTTTGTTTTGTTTTTGTCTGTTCTTATGATTCATGATCATCTTTCTGGATAGGAGTGTATCAGAGGCATATAAAATCAGACCACCCAACTCCTAAGTAGCATAAATAGGAAGAACTGATTGGTGGCACGTATGAGGTTTTACCTTTTGACTTCATTTTTCAAGTCTTCATGCTAAATATTTTACCTGATTTACTGTACTGAGTCCACTTTTAGTTCCACCTGGTAAGAGAAACATTAGCTTTAAAAAGTAGTAGCCTATTTTTAAACACTATATTTTGAAGGGAGGCCTGGTGATGCAGCGGTTAAGAGCTCAGCTGCTATCTAAAAAAGTCAGCAGTTCAAATCCACGAGCCACTCCTTGGAAACCCTGTGGGGCAGTTCCACTCTGTCTTATAGGGTCGGTAAGAGTAGGAATCGACTCGATGGTAATGGCCTTTGGTATATCTTTAAGACACTATTATTATCATGCAAAAACTGGTCTCTTTTGGATCATTTTCTACCTTGACTTGTTAACTTGGTATATGAACTTTTCCTATTCAGGCTTTCACCTGTGAGTTTTTATTCTTATTTTTTAATTCCTTGAACACACAGTATTAGAAATAAATATATCTACTACACTCATGAAACTAATTGGGATAAATCCATATTAAAAATCAAAACATAGATCCCAACTCTACATTTCATAAAAAAACATTTCATAGAAACCAATACTTCATAGAAAAGACCAATCTAAAATGTGAAAAAAGTGATCAATCTGAAAGTGACTGAGAAATGAAATAATGGAGTTAATATGTCAGCTAACTTCCAAAAAAAAAAAAAAAAGAAAAAGAAAGCTATGGTTGTGAATTATTATTTCAGAATAAAGGAGAATAAAAAATATTGTAATTTTCTTTAGTTATGGGGCAAGTCCAATACTGATACATAAACCTGACAATAAAAAAAAAAAAAGAAGAGCAGAAGAATTATAGAAAAATAGGAAAAGACGATCCAAGAGCCATGGGACAATATTGAAAGCGTAACATATTTCAGTGGAAAAAGTTAATTAATATTGTAAATATTTACCCTTTATTTAAAGCTAATATCAAATATATCTTTATAGCAATGATAAATACATACATATTTTATAAAGTGGATTATGCACAGATGGTAAGACAGTTTAACAATTTAAGTTTCTGTTAGATCTTCACACAAGTTGGTTAACATCATGAAAGTGGTAGACACCTATCATTGTTTGCCACCAGCTATAGTGCAGAAATACGTGGAGCTGACAGAAAATGGTACAATGATACACAGATGTATAATAATCTAGATACAAAGATATAAGCCTACCAGTTTGGGTGAAAGAAAGCCATATCTCTCATACTATAAAAGAGGGTGGTCTCATACATAATCAATGTTCTCTAATGATTGAATATCAATATATGGAAGAAGGAAAAAAAAATGTTACATGTAGTTCCAAAAGGAAAAATTAAACTCCTTAGTAGAGTTAAATATAAATATAATGAAGAACTCTTTAACAATCGAGGAGGTAGGTTGGGTCGGTGGTTAAAGTTGTAGTCACTTGGAATATTCTGCCTGGATTTAAATCCCCATGTCGTAATTTATAAGCCGTAGAACAAGTAAGTTACTTTATATCTCCTTCCCATATGTAATAACAGAAATAAGAGTACTATCAAATCAGAGGACTGGTGTGTGGATAAATGAGATACGGTTATGAAGCACTTGTAAAAACATTTACAACCCTTAAAACCCTTACAACACTTAAAAATGCTAGATGCTATTATTGTAACTGACCTGAACTGAACTGATAGCTTTGTAAGGCAGCCAGTTCTGTTACTGGAAGAAGAAATTACTGGAGGGCAATGGGTTTGTTTTCAGATCGAGAAAATTTCCATTTTAGTTAAGAGGATTGAATCATGTGACCTCTAAGACAATCACAATTCAAATAGTTTAGTAGTCTTTCTATGTAATATATGTTCTAAATAAAAGTACTGCCTTGTGTTGAATACAAACCACATCAAAGTATTGGTTAAATATTGAGGCACATTAGTGATTATGATAGACACAATTCAAGAAGTTTCCACTGTAGTAAAAAGGTAGGAGAGATTTCAGTGGGTTTACTAAGTTGTTCCTCATTACACTTAAGTATGAGGGAAAACAAAACAAAACAATTTTAAGTCCCGTAACAGGTCCTTAATAAAAACTTGTTGAATTGTTGGATATCAGATAATAAACTGGGAGTGACACACTTTGCAAACAACTTCTCTTTTTATCTCCAATTGTGTAATATCTCTGATTTTTCTTTTTCTTGAAATCCTGAAACAATAAGCCAATACTGCTTGCAATTAGGATTTAGACATTTTACACTGAAGTCAGTGTGAAGCTCCATAACCTTATTGAGAGAAAACAACCAGAAATAAATTGTTACAAACCAATTTCCCAAAAGAAAAGCTATCAAGTTACTATGTAGCAGAGCAAACTCACAATGCCAACACACAGCTGTATTCCCATTGAAAGTTAAATTTGCTGTTACTGAAATTTGCTTTATCTGATCACCCCGCTGAGAACTTGCAAGCTAATACTTGATCCCAATCCATTTTTTTCTTACCTGAGAAAATGAAATTCCATCTTATTTTTAAATTCATTTATAAAATTCTCTTCATAACCATTTTTTTTAATTGGAAATTCTGTCAAAGAAAAAGGAATATAAGAACCATAAAATATGTAATGCATTTTCTGTATAATTCCTGTGATATATAATTAATTTTTTTAAGTGAAATTCTTTAGATCTTGAAAAGATTTGTAATCCACCATTTTTCAGATAATTCAAACCGATGTATAGATTGGGACCTTTTGAAATCGGTGTATATTATTAGGCATTTGACTAAGCAAAAAAAAAAATCTGAATTTGTGATTTAATTTTTTAATTTTTTAATTTTACCATAAGACTCAATGAAGTCTCAAATAGGTAATCACATTATTTCTTGCACGATCTGTGGAAGACTAGTTCAATCGAACATAAAACAACATAAAAGACAAATTTGTCCAGGTAGCTCTTACCAGGGAAAGAATAAAGAGAATTACAAATTCACATTCACGTGTTCTTACCTTTGTAGAGAATCAGTTGTTTCCACTTATTATTAACGTGAACTATTATAGAGTTTTTACTTCCACTTTAATAAATCTTCCCAATGGGAGCATGTATATTTTAGGAGGTCAAACTATAACATTCTGCAAATGACAGTGTGTAAAATATTTTCTGAGGAAAAATATTTAAATCGGAAAAGGTGTAATTGTTTAATCAGCTTTGAAACAATAAAAAAAAAAGATCAACATTAATTATAGTCTAGACTTCCATGCAATAAATGTGACATTTCCATTAACTTTAAGGGGAATTTTATGTTTCGATTTTCTTCACTTTGAAAATATATCCTCATACAAAGTTCATGTTTCATTTTATTATGATCAATAAGTGTTTTTTTTTTTTCATTAATGTCAGGAATCGAGACTATTTAGACCTCAGGAATATAATTCATCAAGGAAATTAAAAGATGTATTTTCTACTGATAACGTTAGGGAAAAAAAAGAGAAAACAGTGGCAAAATAATTAAGGCTTATACTGACATACATGTGCACACTTATAATTTATGAAAAAAAATTAGCCTCTATTTTAATACTCATAATCTTAGTAAAAGAATTAGCACAGTTATCAAGGTAATTCAGCTTGTGTCATGATCTCTTTCTTCCCTTAAAAGCCAAATTGATATATATGTATGTGTGTTTGTCTTACTAATTTGGCTGATTTTTCAGACTGAATCAAATACATTGTTCTACTCTTTCTAAATCATCTTGTCCCAGCCTTTATCGATTATATTCCCACTTCTGAATTTCACAGGACACCAGCAACATGGTTTCTTTTTACATGAGGTTAGAAAGTCCATGTTTCAACTGCTGCTGAGATGGGTGATAGAAATATGTCTTATTTTAGAAGAAAATAATTTATTGGAAATAATGTGCTATATTATGAGCCCTGTAAGGGCAGGTACATTATGTTATTCATGGTTTGCTTCTCAGTTTTCTTAAATTTACTTTCTCATTTCTCTGTACTTCGCTTGTACTCTCTTGTATCTCCACCCAGTGAGCGCCAAGCTTACTCATCTCTTCAACTCATTTGGCAAATATTTGAGGTCCCATGAATGCCAGGTATGTAGTCCAAAGCAACGACCAAGACGCACAAGGCATCTTCCTCTTTATATTCTAGAAAGCACAGAGTCTAAGCATTTTTTTTAAATGAACCAATATACTTTATCTTTGTAACAGTCTAAAAACCATGTGAGGCTGATATTATAATACACGTGTCATGGATGATGAAACTGAAGCAAAGACAAATTACAAATATCACCCAAGGCTACAGAGTAAGCTGGGGGAAAAAACATTGGAGCCCAGGTATTAAAGTCACCCCATCTAAAACCTGCTTGATGGTGATAAGATAATTTTCAAATCCTTCATTTCTTAATTCCCTCATATCCCTGGGGCATTTATGGATTTAAATTCAAGGTTTATAGGCACTTAATGTAAATTTATGAAGTAATAGTAAAGAATCTATCAAAAAGACGAGGGCCACCCTGCAGGGCAGATGCCATGACAGTCGGGGAAGCATCAGAATACAGTACCAGGCTTTGGCTTTGAGCCATTTTGTTGCCTTCATGACTTGTACCACGTCACCAAATTTTGACTACATTTATAAAATGGACGTTATATCAGAAGTTCCCTAAGATCTTTTTAAGCTCTTTTGTACTATATACTTAATTGTATTAAATATTGAAAGGAATTATATTTAGTTAGATGCAGTCATACCTCTTTTAATGGCATGTGGGAATGAGGTATTCTACATCAGGGTTTTTTTTGGATGATGGAATAATTCTCAATCAATCATTAATATGGTAATTTATTAAAACCTTGAGTATGTTTATTGTTATTTTGCTTATCTGTGATTTCTTAGACTCATTATTATAAACTTATATTATTGAACTCTACCTGAAGTAACCTTGCCATGCTTTATTTTGTTGGGGCTGTAATTTTTTTTTTTCCATATATCCCAATATTAGGCTATTATTTTTCACAATGGAAGAATACTAACGTACAGGCAGTCCTTGAGTTATGAATGAGATTTGTTCCTTAGTCTGTTTTTAAGTTGAGTTTGTAGGCAAGTAGGAACAGTAGCACGCGGTAGTTATTTGGCATCAGCTAATCGAATTTTTTTTTTAAATCAAATGTTTGTCTTAAAATATAGTATATAGTTGTCTTAAAATATAGTACATAGTTTACCTTTCTATGCATATGAAACACTTAAGAAACGCTTCCAAATCATGCAGTGTTTTCATGAATGTCACAAAGTAGTGTGTGTGTTTGTTATTACAAGCCATTGTACTTAATTCAAATTTTTAAGATAATAGGCTTTATGGCAGTCTGTTCTTAAGTATAAGTTGTCCATTAATCAGATGTTCGTAACCTGGGGACTGCTGTGTATTGTTATGCTACTTGAGCCACTTACTTAAAGAATTTTCTTATATTCCTGGATTTTATGCTGAGATTGAATTTCAGGAGATTGAATAACTTATTAGAATATGTATTGGAAACTGGTTTATAGAAAACATTCAACAAATGTTTGTTGACTGTGGGTGCATTCATGAGTAGATAGTAGAATACTATACACAGCAATTTATTTATTTGTCTCTTAACATTTAAAAACAAAATCCCTGGCAACAATATTGTTGTTGTTAGGTGCCGTTGAGTCAGTTCTGACTCATAGCGACCCTATGCACAACAGAACGAAACACTGCCCGGTCCTGAGCCATCCTTACAATCCTTGTTATGCTTGAGCTCATTGTTGCAGCCACTGTGTCATTCCACCTCGTTGAGGGTCTTCCTCTTTTCCGCTGACCCTGTACTCTGCCAAGCATGATGTCCTTCTCCAGGGAATGATCCCTCCTGACAACATGTCCAAAGTATGGCATGTCCAAAGTATGGCATATCCAAAGTATGGCAACAATAAGACAGCAGAATGATGGTATGATTGCGTAGACGCCGTGGTGTATGTAGGGTATTGCATTGGCCCTGGACATGTGGTGCCATTGAGCAGTTTCTATTAACCTGGCACAGCCTAACGTCCTTCCTCATGCACAGTAATGTGTTAAAAGATTAATGAGCTTGACTTGTATTTTTGAGCTGATATTACTGCGAAGTTATCTAAAAGAGGGGTGTCAGATATTTAACAGGGGTACAATTTCAATGTTTGCTGTAGGCTCCATTTTCTGTAGATACTCTGCTGGCCCCACCTGGTTAACAGAAACTGCTCAGTGGTGCCATGCACCTAGGGCCAGTGCAATACCTGCCATACCTGCCATGCCCCAGTTATGCCTCTGCATAGAAGTAATATAAAGAAACTTGTATCTATTTATCTTTGTCTCTTTCAAGGCACCCATTGCCATGGAGACATTCTACAATTGCTTACTTCATGTTCTTGTGTCACTGAATGTATGTGTAATTTTAAATTGCAAGGCATATCATACTGATTCCTTGTTTATACTTTATAAAATAGGCAAAATAGGCAGGTTTCATAAAACACAAAACTGACTGGAACAACTTATCTTAAACATGATGGAAACAACCTCAGTTCTGTAGCTTGTTGAAATACCTACTTTGCATATGAATAATCTAAACATGGAAAAGATGATACATGTACTTATGTGTGTGTGATTATAAAAGACAACAATGAATTTAAGTACAATTCAATTTTAGATGTTTTCATTTGTGCACTCATTACTGTTCCTATGGCTGTCCGTCATATGGTAGTTTTAGAAATCCTCATATTCTGTAAGTTCCATCACCCTAAAATTGTTCTGAAAAAAGTTATATTCAAATTCAATTTAATTTTAAAGTCCAATCACAATGTTTATGGGATTGATAGAAGTACAATAGCATTGTAATTTCAGTACTCATCATGCTAATGATTCATAAAAATAAACAGAATTTTCTGAACCCATTTGCTTAAAAGGAGCTATTTAACTGGATATGACAATCTGGGAATGAAATAAAATTCCTTCCCTACCTCGCACTATTAAAATATCAAAGCATAATATTTCAGAGTCTTTGCCATTCTTTCGTTATGTCTAACTATAGGTTTTATTGATCATAAAATTATGTAACCCTTCTTAAAAGCTAGCAGTATAAACTCTTGGCACAATTCCTTTTCTTTTATCATTTGTACAGTCCAAGAGATTTTACCACTTCTCAGAACATTCTTAGAATAATGGAGAAAATGAAGATTATTTTCAATTTATTATCCACTTCTATGTTTACTAATTTACTTACATATAGCTGAAGGAAACCATTTTCTATTAATTCATATGTTTCTTAGTAGATATTTTTAATATCACTGGGCATAAATATCATCACTTATGCATGTTTAGCTTTCAACTGGCAATTAAAATATAGTATAAAAATTCATCTATATACATATACAATCATAATACATATTATATCATATTGAGTATATAATACCAGGTTGAAAAACAACACATGTTTCCTCATTAATTTGATTAAAGTTCATCAGACAACTTTCAATAAATCACCTTTTCTCGTGAATTAAAAAGAGCACATTCATTTTCAATACACTTTAAAATTCTAACCGACTTTAATTCAAATCTGCTTCCAGTGGTTTTTAATTTAGAAATGCCCTTATCTCATATATATTAGTTTATCTTAATGTTATTAGTTTTTCTTCTCCTAAGACAGGTTGTGGTGCTGGCAGACCTCTTCAAAGAGAAGTTTAGCTCAGAATTTTCCTGTGCTGTACAAAAAGAGGAACCTGTTAATTAAATCTGCTCTTTCTACTTTTTTCATAAATGCTTCATTTTGTTCCTCAATATATGAGACGAAACATGGAAAATGAAATTAAAATCAACTAATCTAGGTAATTTTCAGAGTTCTAAATAATGAAGGATTTGTCAGAGTGAATATTGAAAAGTTCATTACTATAAAATTTGGGGATTATCTGTAGATGTCAGACAGGGCAATTCTTGAATTCTACTGGCGTAGGTTATTAAAGTTCCAATATAGGGTAAGATTTTCCATATAGTAAAACTGTGACACAGAAATCAGTATAGTAAGTAGTATAAGTAGTGTGCATTTTTGCCCTAAAGTTCTAATTATACTATAGTATAATTTATAGAATAATAAAGTATATTAAATTTATAGTAAAACAGAATAAATACATTAAGCAACTGCTATATCCAGGATACTCTGGCGCTCATAGTTCTACCCTCAGCTAGGTCATAAAAGATTTTTAACTGATGTGTGACCAAACAGCAGCAAACCAATTACAGATTCGTGGGTGGCTATTTTCCAAACTGCACTCAATCACTCGGTTCATCCCTCCCATGATATCCTATAATACATACATATACACACATATGTGTGTGTGTATATATATACGTATATGTAGCATTTTCTTCCTTAAAAATAAACAATAGTTACATAAGTTTACTATTCTTTTTACACAAGTTATTTCAGGGTAGCTTAGTCTTTTAACATCTTATTATTTATTTAGTTTATTGTACTTTAAGTGAAAGTTCACAGTTCAAATTAGTTTCTCATATAAAAATTTATACAAATATTGTTATGTGACCCTAGTCGTTCTCCCTATAATGTGACAGCACACTCCTCCTTTCTACTCTGTATTTCCTGTGTCCATTCAACCAGGTCATGTCCATTCAAACAGGTCGTGTCCCTTTCTGCCTTCTTATCTCGCCTCTGGACAGGAGCTACCCGTTTAGTCTCATGTATGTACTTGTAGTATTCAACCATTTCAAGAGGTGGCATAGGATCAGGAAACAATGGTACTGAAGGAAGAAGTCCAAGCTGCTCTGAAGGCACTGGCGAAAAACAAGGCTCCAGGAATTGGTGGAATATTAAGTGAGATGTTTCAACAAACAGATGCAGCGCTGGAGGTGCTCACTGCTCTATGCCAAGAAATATGGAAGATAGCTTCCTGGCCAACTGACTGGAAGAGATCCTTATTTATGCCTGTTCCCAAGAAAGGTGATCCAACCAAATGTGGAAATTATAGAACAATATCATTAATAGCACACGCAAGCAAAATTTTGCTGAAGATTGTTCAAAAACGGCTGCAGCAGTATATCGACAGGGAACTGCCAGAAATTCAGGCTGGTTTCAGAAGAGGACGTGGAACCAGGGATATCATTGCTGATGTCAGATGGATCCTGGCTGAAAGCAGAGAATACCAGAAAGATGTTTACCTGTGTTTTATTGACTATGCAAAGGCATTCAACTGTGTGGATCATAACAAACTATGGATAACACTGTGCTCATGAGGAACCTTTATATAGATCAAGAGGCAGTTGTTCGGACAGAACAAGGGGATACTGATTAGCTTAAAGACAGGAAAGGTGTGCATCAGGGTTGTATTCTTTCACCATATGTATTTAATCTGTATGCTGAACAAATAATCTGAGAAGCTGGACTATATGAAGAAGAACGGGGCATCAGGATTGGAGGAAGACTCATTAACAATCTGCATTATGCAGATGACACAACCTTGCTTGCTCAAAGTGAAGAAGACTGGAAGCACTTACTAATGAAGATCAAAGACCACAGCTTTCAGTATGGATTACACCTCAACATAAAGAAAACAAAAATCCTCACAACTGGACCAATGAGCAACATCATGGTAAACGGAGAAAAGATTGACATTGTCAAGGATTTCATTTTACTTGGATCCACAATCAACAGCCATGGAAGCAGCAGTCAAGAAATCAAAAGACGAATTGCATTGGGCCAATCTGCTGCAAAGGACCTCTTCAAAGTGTTGAAGAGCAAAGTGAGCCTGACCCAAGCCATGGTATTTTCAATCACATCATATGCATGTGAAAGCTGGACATGAATAAGGAAGAATGGAGAAGAGTTGACGCTTTTGAATTGTGGTGTTGACAAAGAATATTGAATATATCATGGACTGCCAAAAGAACGAACAAATCTGTTTTGGAAGAAGTGCAGCCAGAATGCTCCATAGAGGCAAGGATGGCGAGACTGTGTCTTATATACTTTGGACATGTTGTCTGGAGGGATCAGTCCCTGGTGAAGAACATCATGCTTCGCAGAGTACAGGGTCAGCGGAAAAGAGGAAGACCCTCAACGAGGTAGATTGACACAGTGGCTGCAACAATGAGATCAAGCATAACAACAATTGTAAGGATGGTGCAGGACCGGGCAGTGTTTCGTTCTGTTGTGCATAGGGTCACTATGAGTCGGAACGGACTCGAGGGCACCTAACAACAACAACAACAACAATGATATACTTGAGCTAGGAAGCACACTCTTCACAAGTATCATGTCTTTTAGTCCAGTCTAATCTTTGTCGGAAGAGTCAGCTTTGGGAATGGTTTTAGTTTTGGACTATCAGAGAGTCCCAAGGCCATGTCTTCTGGGGTCCCTCAGTCTCAGTCAAATTGTTAAGTCTGGTCTTTTTACTATAATTTGATTTCTGCGCCCCACTTTTCTCCTGCTCTGCCAGTGATTCTCTGTTGTGTTTCCAATCAGGGCAGTTTCAGGTCAGGTGGTAGCCAGGCACCATTTAGTTCTTCTGGTCTCAGGCTGATTCTGTCTCTTGGGCTCATGTTTTCCTTGTGTCTTTGGTGTTCTTCATTTCCCTTTGCTCCAGTCAGGTTGAGACCAGTTGATGCATCTTAGATGTCCACTTGCTAGCTTTTAAGACCCCAGACTCCACTCACCAAAAAGGGAGGCAGAACATTTTCTTAATACACATTATTATGCCAATTGACCTGGATGTCCCCTGAAACTATGGTACCTAGACCCCACTCCCTGTTACTCTGTCCCTTTAAGAGTACCCACTGGGGTACTTGTAGTCTCAGTCAGACCATTAAGTCTGGTCTTTTTACAAGAATTTGGGGTCTGCATACCACTGCTCTTCTGCTCCCTCAAGGATTCTGTTTTGTTCCCTGTCAGGGCATTTATTGGTGGTAGCTGGACACCAGCTAGTTCTTCTGGTCTCAGGCTGATGGATGGAGTCTCTGGTTTATGTGGCCCTTCCTTTCTCTTGGGCTTATATTTTCCTTGTGTCTTTGGTGTTCTTCATTCTTCTTTGCTGCAGGTGTGTTGAGACCAATTTATGCATCTTAGATGGCCATTTGCTAGCATTTAAGACCCCCAGATGCCGCTAACTAAAGTAGGATGCAGAACGTTTTCTTATTACACATTATTATGCCAGTTGACCTAGATGTCCCCTGAAATTATGGTACTTAGACCCCACTCCCTGCTGTTCTGTCCCTTTAAGTGTTTGGTTGTATTCAGAAAACTTTTTAGCTTTTGGTTTAGTCCAGTTGTGCTGACTTCCCCTGTTGTGTTGCCCTTCCCTTCACCTAAGATAATTCTTGTCTACTATCTAGTTAGTGAATAACCCTCTCCCTCCCTCATAACCATCAAAGAATGTTTTCTTCTGTTTAAAACTCTTCTTGAGTGGTCTCATACAGTATTTGTCCTTTTGCGACTGACTAATTTCACTCAGAAAATGCCTTCCAGATTCATCTATGTTAAGAGATGTTTCTCAGATTCATCGTTGTTCTTTATCGTTGCATAGTGTTCCATTGTGTGAATATACCATAATTTCTTCATCTGTTCATCTGTTGATGGGCATCTTAGTTGTTTCCATCTTTTTGCTATGTGAACAGTGCTGCCATGAACATGGGTGTGCATATATCTGTTCATGTTAGGGCTCTTATTTCTCTTGGATATATTCCAAGGAATGGGATTGCTATGGTACTTCTATTTCTAGCTTTTTAAGGAAGTGCCAGATCTATTTCCAAAGTGGTTGTACCATTTTACATTCCCACCAGCAGTGTGTAAGAGTTCAAGTCGTTCCACAACCTCTCCAACATTTATTATTTTGTGATTTTTGTATTAATGCCAGCTTTGTTGGGGTGAGATGGTATCTCATTGTAGTTTTGCTTTGCATTTCTCTAATGGCTAATGATCGTGAGCCTTTCCTCATGTATCTCTTAGCTACCTGATTGTCTTCTTTGATGAAGCACCTTTTCATATTTTTGCCCATTTTTTAAATGGACTGCCTTTTTTTGCTGAGGTTTTGAAGTATCTTGTAGATTATAGAGATTAGACACTGATCGAATTTGTCATAGCCAAAAATTTTTTGGTCGTCTGTAGGTTGTCCTTTTACTCTTTTGGTGAAGTCTTTTGATGAGCACAAGTGTTTGATTTTTTAGAAGCTCCCAGTTATCTAGTTTCTCTTCCGGTGTTTGTGCATTGTTAGTAACGTTTTGTATTCTGTTTATGCCATGTATTATGGTTCTTAGTATTGTCCCTATTTTTTCTTCAATGATATTTATAGTTTTAGATTTTATATTTAGGTCTTTGATCTATTTTGAGTTAGTTTTTGTGCATGGTGTGAAATATAGGTCTTGTTTCATTTTTTTGCAGGTGGATATCCAGTTATGCCAGCAACATTTGTTAAAGGAGAGTGTCTTTTCTCCTTTGGGCCTTTGTCAAATACCAGCTGCTCATAAGTGGATGAACTTACTTCTGGATTCTAAATTATGTTCCTTTGGTCTATGTATCTGTTGTTGTACAAGTACCAGGCTGTTTTGACTACCATGGGGGTATAATAAGTTCTAAAATCAGGTAATGTGAGGCCTCCCACTTTGTTCTTCTTTTTCAGTAATGCTTTACTTCTCTGGGGCCTCTTCACTCTCCATATGAAGTTGATTATTTGTTTTTCCATCCCATTAAAAAATAACATTGAAATTTGGATTGGGATTGCATTCAATCCATAGATTGCTTTGGATAGAACATTTTCACAATGTTGAATCTTTCTGTCCATGAGTAAGGTATATTTTCCACTTATGTAGGTCTCTTTTGGTTTCTTGCAGTAGCGTCTTGTAGTTTTCTTTATATAGGTCTTTTACATCTCTGGTTAGATTTATTCCTGAGTATTTTATCTTCTTGGGGGCTATGTAAATGGTATTGAGTTGGTGATTTCCTCTTCAAAGTTTTCTTTGTTGGTATAGAGGAATTCAACTGATTTTTGTATGCTTATCTTGTAACCTGATACATTACCGAAATCTTCTATTAGTTCCAGTAGTTTCCTTGTGGATTCTTTGGGGTTTTCTGTGTATAAGATCATATCATCTGCAAATAGAGATACTTCTACTTCTTCCTTACAAATTAAAAAAAAAAAAATTGGATACCCTTTATTTCTTTTTCTAGCCTAATTGCTCTGGCTGGGACCTCCAGCACAATTTTGAATAAAAGCAGTGATTAAGGGCATCCTCTTCTGGTTCCCGTTCTCAAGAGGAATGCTTTCAGGCTCTCTCCATTTAGAATGATGTTGGCTGTTGGCTCTGCATAAATGTCCTTCATTATGTTGAGAAATTTCCTTTCTGTTCCTATTTGGCTGAGAGTTTTTAGCATGAATGGGTGTTGGACTTTGTCAAATGCTTTTCTGCATCAATTGATAAAATCCTGAGGTCCTTGTCTTTTGGTTTATTTATCTGATGGATTACATTGATTTTTTTTTCTAATGTTGAACCACCCCTGCATCCCTGGTATGAATCCCACTTGGTCATGGTGAATTATTCTTTTAATATGTTGTTGAAATATCTTGGCTAGATTTTGTTGAGGATTTTTTCATCCAAGTTCATGATGGATACTGGTATTTAATTTTCTTTTTTTTGTGGTATCTTTACCTGGTTTTGGTATCAGGGTTATGCTGGCTTCACAGAATGAGTTTGGGAGTATTGCATCCTTTTCTATGCTCTGAAATACCTTTAGTAGTAGTGGTGTTTCTTCTCTGAAAGTTTGGTAGAATTCTCCAGTGAAGCTGTCTGGGCTAGGCCTTTTTTTTGTTGGGAGATTTTTAAATTACTTTTTCAATCTCTTTTTCTGTTAGAGGTTTATTTAGTTGTTCTACTTCTGTTTGTGTTAGTTTAGGTAGTTAGTGTGTTTCTAGAAATTTGTCCATTTCCTCTAGGTTTTCAAATTTGTTAGAGTACATTTTTTCCTAGTAATCTGTTATGATTCTTTTGATTTCAGTTGGGTCTGTTTTGATAGTCCCCATCTCCTTTTTTATTCAGGTTATTTACTTCCTCTCCTGTTTTTCTTTTGTCAGTTTGGGCAATGGTTTATACATTTTGTTGAACTTTTCAAAGAACCAGCTTTTAGTCTTGTTAATTCTTTCAATTGGTTTTCTATTTCATTTAATTCTGCTCTAGTTTTTATTATTTGCTTTCTTTTGGTGCCCGAGGGCTTCTTCTGCTGCTATTTGTTCGAGTTGGAGGGATGATATTTTGATTTGGGCCCCTTCTTCTTTTTGGATGTGTGCATTTATTGTTATAAATTGACCTCTAAGTACTGCTTTTGCTGTGTCCTAAAGGTTCTGGTAGAATGTGTTTTCATTCTCATTTGATTCTGTTAATTTTTTTAGTCCATTCTTAATTTCTTCTATTATCCAGTAGTTTTTGAGCAAGGTATTGTTCAGTTTCCACGTGTTTGATTTTTTTTTTTCCTTGCTTTTTCTGATACTGATTTCTACTCCTATGACATTATGGTTAGAAAAGATGCTTTGTAAGATTTTGATGCCTTTGATTCTGTTAAGGCTTGCTCTATTGCCTAATATGTGGTCTGTTCTGGAGAATGTTCCATGCACATTGCAAAAGAAAGTATACTTGGCTGCTGTTGGGTGGAGTGTTCTGTATATGTCTATGAGGTCAAGTTGGTTGATTGTGGCATTTAGATCTTATTGAGCTTTTCTCTGGATGTTCTGTCCTTCACCAAAAGTGATGTGTTGAATTCTCCTGCTATTATCTGTCTATCTCTCTTTTCAATGCTGTTAGAGTTTGTTTTATGGATTTTGGAGCCCTGTCGTTGGATGTGTAAATATTTATTATGGTTATGTCCTCCTGGTGTATTGGCTCTTTAATCATTATATAGTGTCCTTCCTTATCCTTTGTGGTGGATTTTACTTTAAAGTCTGTTATTTCAGAAATTATTATTGTCACTCCTACTCTATTTTGATTGTTGTTGCCTTAATATATTTTTTCCATCCTTTAAGTTTTGCTTTGTGTCTTTAAGTCTAATGTGTGTCTCTTGTAGGCATCAGACAGATGGATCATATTTTTTTTTATTCCATTCTTCCACTTTCTGTCTCTTTATTGGTACATTTACATTCAGCTTAATTATTGATAGGTATGAATTTAATGCTGCCATTTTGATGTCTTTTTTTTGTGTATGATGTTGAGTTCTTTTTCCTGCTTAATTTTCTGTGCTGTGTTGGTTTTCTTTATATTTTCTTTTCCTCTTTTTCATTGTTGTTGCTTTTGTATTTGCTGAGTTTTTGTCTTTCATGTTTTTTTATTTTGATGTGTAGGATTGTTAGTTTCCTTTGTTGTTACCTCAATATTTATCCATATTTTTCTAAGTTTAAACAATCTTTTATTTCTTTATATCACCTTGGCTTCCTCTCTGTATGAAAGATCTATGACTACATTTTTTAGTCCCACTCTTTTGTTTTAATGTTGTCATCTTTTACCTAATGACATCTCTGTTTTCATATTTTCAGTGTTTTAGCTTTGATTTATTTTTGTGATTTCCCTATCTGGGTTTATATCTGGTTGCTCTGTCCTGTGTTCTAGTCTTGGGTTGTTTTCTGATGTTATTGTTTTTCTTCTCAGAGGGCTCTCTTTAGTATTTCTTGTAATTTTGATTTGGTTTTTGCAAATTCCCTAAACTTCTGTTTATCTGGAAATGCAGTAATTTTGCCCTCATATTTGAGGGGCAATTTTGCTGGATATATAATTCTATGTTATTCCTGATGGAGTCCCACATAATTCTTAGCATTTCCTCACTTTTTAAAAAATTATTTTATCTGATTTTTCCTCAGATAAGTTGGTGTCAAGTGCTTTATCTTAAGTCTCACTAATTCTGACTTCCATTGCCTCAGTTCTGCTCCTATGATTTTCTATTGAGTTGTCTAATTCTGAAATTTTATTGTTAATCTTCTGGATTTCTGTTCGCTGTCTCTCTATGGATTCATACAGCCTGTTAAATTTGTCATTATGGTCTTGTATAACCCTCTTAAGTTCCTCTATTGCTTTGTCTGTGTGTTCCTTGTCTTGTTCTTTGTTTTGCCTGATCTTCCTGACCTCTTGTAGAGTTTTGTATGTTAATCTTTTGTATTCTACCTCCGGTAATTCCAGGAAGTTATCTTCCTCCAGAAAATTTTTTGATTCTTTGTTTTGGGACCTTGCTGAAGTCATCATTGTCTGCTTCTTTATGTGATTTGATATTGACTGTTGTCTCCAAGCCATCAATAAGTTATTATATTTATTTATTTTATGGTTGCTTACTGTGTCTTAGCTTCTTGTTTTGTTTTGATATGCCCAAACCGGGTGCTCATGTGGGCTAGCTTGATTATCAGCACTTTCAGAGCTCTAAAATCCTGTCACCAGCTAGTTAGAACTGTTGCTAGGTATGTAAACCCAGGAGCCCATTTACTTTTCTTGTATAGATTAAGCTCAGGTAGTTGGCCACCAAGTGTGTGGTGCAAGCTCTCATCTACAGTCCTAGAAGGGCAGGGGTGTTTGGTGTAGGCACAGGTATCTGGCTGCAGTAGGGGGTCACAAGCTGCTGAGAAACGCAGGGGGCTGACAGCTGCCCCTGAGTGTCTGAGAGGAAAGCATGTCCCTGTTCCCTAGAGCACGTAGGTCGGTGAGTTTTGCAGCTACACTATGGACACCCAATGCTGTTGGATTTAAGGACTGGGAGGCACCACTTATACTTGGACCCCTGACGCGGATGGCTGGGTGGCATGAATGGATCCTCCAGTCCTCAGTCCCTGATGTGGATAGGTGAGAACAGTGCTTAAAAGGCAGAGTGTTGTCAAATGTCATGAACCTGTCACTCCACCTTATAGCTGATACAGTTGAAGTTAGGCTTCAGGTATACACCCTGTTGTACTGTGCTAATGAGGACCTACACTGTTGAAATGGGTCCACACAGGTCTATGCAGTGGTGAAGGGTATTCAAAGTCCGTGGACCCCTTATGACTGTGCCTAGGCAAAAGAGCTGTGCCTGCCCTGAGTTCCTGGCTTAATGGAACTGACAGATTATTTTTTCCTGTTTTTTAATTTGTTCCCTCCCCAAGACCAGGAGAATGGCTCAGAACACGTGACCATTCCTACTTCCAGCCCTGGGGACATGGGAATCTCTGAATCCAGCCCAGGACCTGGTGTGGAGCAGGGAGGGGGCAGGTAAATGGAAGAGAGTTTTTTACCAAAAGAGTATTTTTTGATTCATGCAGTAGATTAGATGCAGGTACTTGTCTTTTGCAGATTGAGTGCCACTTTTCATTGGTTCTGGAGGCTTTTGCAGATTCTCTGCTGCTCGTTCTCTCTCAATGTAGAAGATGGATCCCAAGTGTCACTGCTTGCCCCACCGCTCATGCCAGTGGGTCCAGCCTACAGGGTGCTGGTTCATGCCAAGTCAGGTCTAGCAACCCCTCACTACTTCTGAACCATCTCTTCTGCCCCCTGCTGCCCAGTCCAATTCTTCAACTTTGCCTTTGATGTTCAGGGCTCCTAGATTGTCATATATAACCTATTCACTTGTTTTTTCAGGTCTTTGTTGTAAGAGGGACCATAGGAAGTGTCCGACTACTCTGCCATCTTGACCCCTCCTCCTCTTAGTCATTTTTTAAAGTCATAGATTTTTTTCACTTCACTGAGATGTGAGTTAGTTCCTAGCAAGACCAAAAACCAAGCCCGTTGCCATCAAGTCAATTCCAACTCATATAGACCGTATATTGACCTTATATTTTACATAAACCATTGTCTGTCTCAGTTTCCCTTTAAGTCTACATGGGAATGTGAGCTTTGGTTGTATTACTTCAATGAAGAACTTCTGCATTGTTTGCTAAGAACAGCTTCACAACATCTTTTGATGATGATTGACAGAAAAGCTCTGAGATAAATTGAGGAATATCTAGTGAAAGTACCATACACTTTACAGATATTCAATAAAGGATAAGTCTCACCTTAACATTTCTTTAGTAATCAAGATTATATGTCTTCCTTGGACTGAATAGTAATGGTGGGTACTACGTGATAAGCAGGAATAAAGAAAAGCCCCTGCTTATCCAGGCACCAAGAGTATGTTATGAGAATTTTCATGTTGTTCTTTCCAGTAAATATGCAAAGCACTTGTCATGTCGGAACATTAGAAAATGAGGCCAAAGGAAGCTGTCTGGCACACTGCGATCATCAGGGCATATTGGGAGAGATCTTTTCAACTAGAAGAGGATTTAAAGTAGAAAAGAGAAATTAAAAGAAGCAAATGACTCAAATACCAAAAGAACCTTATTTAATCTCACAGAGTACTGGATGCATAGGAAGAAATTAACTCAATTTGTTTCTACGTTTGTGTGCTATTGGGCAAATAAATTTAGTCACTCATCTCATGAGTTTGAATTTTCATTCTCTGCTGAATTATTTTACTCTTGGAAATATGTTTTATCATATTAATCTTAGTTCATATTGTGTCTTATTATAAGCTCTTTGGATCTGATATCATGTCATTGATAGTTCCTGCACCATCCATTGATCTCTGTGAAGCATATGTACCCATTCAGATTGGGACCATCAGTATCGCTTTTTTAAAATTAGTGTTGATTGTTACCAGAGTCATTTCCATTTCACTGACTCTTACAGAACACAGCCAATATGATCCCTGCTCTTGTGAAAAACTTAAAATGACAAAATTAGCATCATGCTGGTTATCATGAGACACATCCTATGTTAGAAGGTGAAAACCCTGCCCTAATTATTCATTCAACCTGTGATTTCTGAGACCCATTCTCCCTTGCACAAGACTTAGGAACCATTTCATTTTTCTTTTGTAGCTCAACCTCTGTCATTTCTAGTTACTTTATTTTGTTTGATGATTTCTAGAAAAATGAATTCAAAGGTGCTTGAACTGTGTTAATTTCAGCTCCTTCAGCCAGCACAAATGGTGTTAACCATATCATATTGTTACAGTGCATAGAGAAAACTTACTACAATGGTAATATAAAATAACTGAAATTGAACTAAAGGCTCTTTTCCCTACTTAGAAAAAAATTCAGAATTGTATGCTTTACTTAAAATTTTTAGAATATCTTCTTAAGTTTTTAAATATTTATTCAATATATGTTAATATTTCAGAAATAAAACTCAGTCATCTACTAATGATTAAATTAATGTACAGGAAACTTGAGCACCACATAGGACAACTATAGACAAAAGTTGAATTGACAAAAGACTTGGAAGACAGCCATGAAGAAAATGCTAACATCATGTGAGTGTCTATTAATGATGAACAGAATATACTAAGGAATTAATCAAATCAAAAATAATTGTAAGATGTTCATCTTTTAGAACTGCAAAACTGACAATGAAATTAGTCCGTGTCCTCAGTTCTCTGACACAAGGCATTTTAATGGACAGCAATGCTTTTAGGTTATTTTTTTTGAAGGCTACATTTATAAATCAACTCCCACTCCACCCCTTCTTCTCTTGCTGTGGGGAAAAAAAAAGTATATATATATATCAGCATCATTTGATTCACTAACTTCTTTGACAGATATTTATCAATAGTGCTAAACTAAGAATTATTTGAGAGCTCTAATTACAAATGAAGGAAAGCTCATGACCTCTATCCTTGAGGGATTATTTTTTTCTCATAGAACGAAATTTTCCTAGCTATCACAGAGTAGAGAGAAGATCCTATCAGCAGTATATTTACGAAGAAAACGGAGATATTTGCTTTGGGGGGCTTTACTTTGCTTATTCATTCAAATAATCTTTCAGAAATAACACACATATGTAATTTTTCAGATATAATACACAGCTATCTAAACAGTATATGTAGTACAGTATTTTGAGATCCTGCTATCTATTTATTTTGGTCTGAGTTTTCTCAGTGCTCTTATTTTAAATTCAACAGTCTTTCTTGTGAAAGCTATTTTTTTTATTATTGATAGGAAAAATGAGTTTAGAAAAAAAAAAAAAACCAGATTTGCAGCAAGTAAGTTTATTTGTTGTTAGTGTTTAACCAAAAAAGATTAAATATTTCTTTTTTTCTTAGCAGCGCTTGAGTTCTTTACCTTTCTATTTAGTACTATAACTATAGCAAGAACTATTGCAACTAAGTCATTTGTATCAATCTATTCATGTCTTACACTAAAATGGTTGTATTTTAAATGCTATTCATCTTAGAAATATTGTTTAAAATATGTAAGGAGTAGACATTAGATGGGGAAGAAAAGCGTTAAACACAGCAGTCCTTAAATTGAACTTTATGTCTCCAAATACTCAAATTGATATAACTGCATTTTCTGACACTAGGAAGCTTAGTTGAAGTCTCTCTCCTTGATTGTTCCTCCCACAGTAGATACTCACCCCAAAGAGCACTCTTTTCAATTGTCCTTTTTAAGTTCACCTATAAATCAACATTATGAGAAATGTCTTCAGTATATATAGAAAAGCATTATGTATGAATTGTAAACTGATGTGAGGCCTTTCAATTGACCTCAGACCTTTCCTATAAATGCCAACAAGTAAAGAAGTGCCTTTATTCAGTCTCTTAAGTGCAAAATTACTGATTTACTTAGATGATTTTTTTTTTAGAGCAACAAACTTCTCAGATATATTTTCTCTTCTTTGCTACTTTATTTGGTGTTTGCCGAGAGCAGAGGTTTTTATTAAAATTTAGAGATGTCTGTCCCTTTACCTACTCAATAATTGAAATTTTGTACATTTACTGTAAACACATTACATCAAAGTCTAGAAAGTCCTTTGTTAAAAAAAGAGAATAAATTTTATTGAAATTAAATTCTGCAATCAAAATGCAAGAGCTATCGACCAGTTTAATAGGGTGGTTGCTAGCTTTGTGCCTTACCTCAAGATGCTCTGCTGACTATATTCTGAAATGGCTGATTAAAGTCAAGGAACACTGTGGAAAATTACAATGTCATGGTCTGCTATCTGCTTGGTCCCATCAGAATAAGAAAGCCACATTTGATCTGTACTCACTCTTACTCAGAGTACTTTTAAAAATAGTCAATAGCAGTAGAGAAAAGAACCGAAGACTCCATCTTACTACTTCATGTCTGGGTCCACTGAGCACAAAGCAAAGTGCGAATATTGGTAACACCCTAGAGAGTCAGCCACACAAGATAAGTCAGAATTCATCGTAGCTATGGACTTAATAAGTTAAATTTGATCTTTGTTACAGAAAATTTTTTTTCATTGTCATAGGCTCATTTTGTTTTGTGTTCTTCAGAATGGATATGATACACATTGCTACAAAAAAGTTATTTAGTTTATCTTTCTGTCTATAGGCAGAAATATATTTGAGTCACTTCTGAAATACAAGAACACAAAAAATACTTAGAATTCATTAGCACAATACTGACTATCTTATCTTGGCTTATTGCATTGAAATAAAGAAAGCTAATTTGATGACATTCGAACTCTGGGTGGCAACTTCCATGGAAAGAGTGTGTATACATGCACATCCCTTTATTCTACAAATAATTCTCAGTGATTTCACATGGGGCATTTGGTGTTAATTCACAGAAATAAGTCCTTTTCCAGATACTATTATAATGAATTTGTTCCAACAATTAAGATATACATAGATATGAAAACCTCCCCTAGTGAAAAATGGCAACTGATCAGCATAACTTCATGGCACTGATTTTTTTTTCAGCTTCTCAAAGAACTCCACAGAAATCTGATAGAGTATAGTCTTCCTTGTTACCTTTTCAAGTATTTAAAAGTCCTTATAAGTATAACTAACTAGACTCTAAATATAACTTATGCTGTTTTGATCAAAAATGTAAACACATTTCCTCATTAGGTTCTCAGAATAAAATCACAGTAGTGATCTCCCTCTAATCAGGCAGTTTATAAATTTGGGTTCTGTTTTTGAAATTTCCAGTATCTCACCTGTTTCTATCAATTCTTTAAATATTTATTCACAATTCATATTTCTCAAACACCCTATCCTTGTGATCTTGTATACACACTCCCATATTCATAATACGTGGAAATATACATATGTGCATAAAATGAGAAAGAATATGTTATTTTCTATTTATCTATGATGAACAAGATGATAAAATCTTAGGGTGCAGTGAATTTATGTAAATGAGGGAGGAACAGCTCAAAAAAAGAGGGTGAGAATGGTTGCACAACTCTAAGAATGTAATCAAGGTCACTAAATGGTACTGTAGAAACTGTTGAATAGGTGTATGTCTTGCTGTATATATTCCCAACAACAACAACAAAAAATTGTTTGTGGCATCACAGTTGTGAAGCTCTGAACCTATCATCTAGAACACTGTTTGGCAATCAACATTTGGTTAGATTCCAGGTCATATAATATGAATCTTAAATTCTGGAAAGAGCATCTTGATATTTCACTATTTAAATGAGGCCCTTTCTAATTCATAGGCAATGATTCCTTTCATTGAGTTGAAAATGAGAAGGATGTATGGACTGTGTTTTTCATTTTACTGGACTTGTAACTTTAACTAAAATACTGTTTTTTGTTCTTATTGTTGTTAGGTGCCCTAGAGTCAGCTCTGACTCATAACGACACTATGTACAACAAAATGAAACTCTGCCTGGTCTCGCACCACCCTCAAAATCATGGCTATGTTTGAGCCCATCACTGCAGCCATTGTGTCAATCCATCTGGTTGAGGGTCTTCCTCTTTTTCACTGACTTTCTGCATCACCAAGCATGATGTTCTTCTCTAGGGACTGCTCGTTCTTGATAAAGTGTCTAAAGAACATGAGACAAAATCTTGCCATCCTCTCTTCTAAAGAGCATTCTGGCTGTACTTCTTCCAAGACAGATTTGTTCATTCTTCTAGCAGTCCATAGTATATTCAATATTCTTTACCAACACCATTATTCCAAGACATCAATTCTTCTTCCGTCTTCCTCATTCATTGTCCAGCTTTCACATGCATATGAGGCAATTAAAAGCACCACAGCTTGAGTCAGGCACACCTTAGTCCTCAAAGTGACATCTTTTTTTTTTTTCCACAATAAGTGTCATGGTTTAAGCCATTGTTGGTTGGGTTTCTGTTTCCAGCATCTAAAAAGCAAGTCACTGTATTAAAAATGAGTCATGTGGGGGGGGGGAGGCAAGATGGCTGACTAGGTAGACACTACCTCGGATCCCTCTTGCAACAAATACTCGGAAAAACAAGTGAATCGATCACATACATGACAATCTACAAACCCTGAACAACAAACACAGATTTAAAGAGTGGACCTGAGTGACAGAGACGGAGAATAACCAACTACGGGGAAGCAGCGACTGTTTTCGGAGCCTGGAGCCAGCGTCCCAGTCAGGTAACCTTGGCGCCGGGCTTAGGATTGGGCGCAGGGAGCTGAACACAATATCCTGTGACAGTGCAAACACGGGGCGCAGCCCTACCCCCCTGAACTGACCTCGGGAGGGGGCCCAGCTGGTCAGTGCAGGTGGCCCCGTGACACAGCTGGTGGGAGGAGAAGTCCCCGGGAGGCAGTGACTGGTTTTGGAGCCAGGAGTGCAGCATCCCACCTGGGGAACCTTGACTCCGGGCTTTGGACTGGGCACAGGGAAGCTGAACACGGCATCCAGTCACGGCGCAAACACGGGGGCAGCCGTATTCACCTGAACTAACCCCGGGAGGGGGCCCAGCGGGTCCGCGGGGGCGGCGCGGCGACACGGCTGGCCGGACGAGAAGTCCCCGGGAGGCAGCGAGTGATTTTGGAGCCGGGAGTAAAGCGTCCCAGCAGGGGAACCTTGACGCTGGGCTTTGGACTGGCAGCAGAGGATCTGACCACGGCTTCAGCTGGCCAGACCCTCGGGGACAATCTCCACACAGCCAGCACACATAGGCGACACGCCCCTCGGGAATCTCAGATAAAATAGTCATCCCAAGCAAGATAAGCAACTTTGGCTATATTCCGGGGTGCTACTCTCTGCTGTTTTTCTGAACCCTCCCCTCCCCTTCCCAGGTGGCTTCATTAACATTGGAATTTCCTGAGCCAGAGGGAGAACGGCTCCAGCTCTGTGGCTTTGCTTTTCCCTTTTTTTTTTTCTTTGGTCTTTTCCTAACCCATTCTTCCGGCCTAAGAGAAGCAACCACAAAAAACCCAGGGACCAAAAATCCTTCCCTAATTGGACTAAAAACACAGAGCCAGCTACAGCCAAGCATATATGATCCAAATCTCGGGCTTTCATCCTTACAGGGAACAAGGTGGCTGTTATAAAGCAAAGGCAGTTCTGATAGTGATCTGACTGCATTTTTTTGAGCGGATTTACTGGAAAAACAAGTTTCCCAGGTCTGATATCTCTGCTTATTCAACAGAGCCCTCACTGACCCACAACAGGGAACTGAGGGCTGAAGCTCCCCCCAGACCACCTGGCCTCTTGCCTTAGGGGTCTGAGGAGGGTGACACCTACCAATCAGTAGAGGTACTTGCATGGGGGGCCTAAGGTACAGTTGCAGAGCCCTCCCACCAAGGTGCTATAGGAATAGAGACACACCTACCTCACTGTCAGCATCCTGCCCCCCCTGGAGTGTGAACCCCAGCTGCTACTAGAATCTGGTGCACACAACTATCACCACTACTTCTCGAGGTGGATGGGTGTTAGGGTGCAGCACACACTTGATGACCCAAAGTCAGATTCTACTCAAGAATAGTGAATAGAATCAGGCATATATATCTGGCAACAGCCCAAACCAGCTGGTAATAGGTCATAAGTAAGTCAAAGGCTACAACAAACAAGACAGCACAATCTAGTAGCCCATCCACATATATTGAAAGAAAACAAAACAAGATAAGACTCAGTGAGCAATTACAGAATAAATCACTACTATACCTTTTTTATATCTTAGTGATGGCTCGGAAACAGCAGTCGATATCAAACCACATAAAGAAGCAGACCATGACAGCTTCTACAACCCCCCAAACAAAAGAATCAAAATCTTTCCCAAATGAAGATACAATCCTGGAATTATCAGATACACAATATAAAAAACTAATTTACAGAATGCTTCAAGACATCAGGGATGACCTCAGAAATGAAATAAGGCAAATTGCAGAAAAAGCCAAGGAACACACTGATAAAACAGTTGAAGAACTCAAAAAGATTATTCAAGAACATAGTGGAAAAATTAATAAGTTGCAAGAATCCATAGAGAGACAGCATGTAGAAATCCAAAAGATTAACAATAAAATTACAGAATTAGACAACGCAATAGGAAGTCAGAGGAGCAGACTCGAGCAATTAGAATGCAGACTGGGACTTCTGGAGGACCAGGGAATTAACACCAACATAGCTGAAAAAAAATCAGATAAAAGAATTTAAAAAAATGAAGAAACCCTAAGAATCATGTGGGACTCTATCAAGAAGGATAACTTGCATGTGATTGGAGTCCCAGAACAGGGAGGGAGGACAGAAAACACAGAGAAAATAGTTGAAGAACTCCTGACAGAAAACTTCCCTGACATCATGAAAGACGAAAGGATATCTATCCAAGATGCTCATCGAACCCCATTTAAGATTGATCAAAAAAGAAAAACACCAAGACATATTATCATCAAACTTGCCAAAACCAAAGATAAAGAGAAAATTTTAAAAGCAGCCAGGAATAAAAGAAAGGTTTCCTTCAAGGGAGAATCAATAAGAATAAGTTCAGACTACTCAGCAGAAACCATGCAGGCAAGAAGGCAATGGGATGACATATACAGAGCACTGAAGGAGAAAAACGGCCAGCCAAGGATCATATATCCAGCAAATCTCTCTCTGAAATATGAAGGCGAAATTAAGATATTTACAGATAAACACAAGTTTAGAGAATTTGCAAAAACCAAACCAAAGCTACAAGAAATACTAAAGGAAATTGTTTGGTCAGAAAACCAATAATACCAGATACCAGCACAACACAAGGTCACAGAACAGAACATCCTGATATCAACTCAAATAGGGAAATCACAAAAACAAATTAAGATTAATTAAAAAAAAAATGCTCAAAACAGGGAATCATTGAAGTCAATATGTAAAAGATCACAATAATCAAAAAGAGGGACTAAATACAGGTGGCATAGAACTGCCATATGGAGAGGAACACAAGGCGATATAGGACAATACAAGTTAGGTTTTTACTTAGAAAAATAGGGGTAAATAATAAGGTAACCACAAAGAGGTATAACAACTCTATAACTCAAGATAAAAGCCAAGAAAAACGTAACGACTCAACAAACACAAAGTCAAATACTATGAAAATGAGGATCTCACAATTTACAAAGAAAAACGTCTCAGCACAAAAAGTAAGTGGAAAAATGAATTGTCAACACCACACATAAAAAGGCATCAAAATGACAACACTAAACACTTATTTATCTATAATTACGCTGAATGTAAATGGACTAAATGCACCAATAAGGAGACAGAGTCTCGGACTGGATAAAGAAACACGATCCGTCTATATGCTGCCTACAAGAGACACACCTTAGGCTTAGAGACACAAACAAACTAAAACTCAAAGGATGGAAAAAAAATATACCAAGCAAACAATAAGCAGAAAAGAAGAGGAGTAGCAATATTCATTTCTGACAAAATAGACTTTAGACTTAAATCCACCACAAAGGATAAAGAAGGACACTACATAATGATAAAAGGGACAATTGATCAGGAAGACATAACCATATTAAATATTTATGCACCCAAATGACAGGGCTAAAGATACATAAATCAAATTTTAACAGAACTGAAAAGTGAGATAGACACCTCCACAATTATAGTAGGAGACTTCAACACACCACTTTTGGAGAAGGGCAGGACATCCAGTAAGAAGCTCAATAGAGACACGGAAGACCTAATTACAACAATCAACCACCTTGACCTCATTGACTTATACAGAACTCTCCACCCAACTGCTGCAAAGTATACTTTTTTTTCTAGCGCACATGGAACATTCTCTAGAATAGACCACATATTAGGTCATAAAACAAACCTTTGCAGAATCCAAAACATCGAAATATTACAAAGCATCTTCTCAGACCACAAGGCAATAAAAGTAGAAATCGATAATAGAACAACTAGGGAAAAGAAATCAAATACTTGGAAACTGAACAATACCCTCCTGAAAAAAGACTGGGTTATAGAAGACATCAAGGAGGGAATAAGGAAATTCATAGAATGCAACGAGAATGAAAATACTTCCTATCAAAACCTCTGGGACACAGCAAAAGCAGTGCTCAGAAAAAAAAAAAAAATTTTTTTTTTTGGCCAATTTATATCGATAAATGCACACATACAAAAAGAAGAAAGAGCCAAAATCAGAGAACTGTCCCTACAACTTGAACAAATAGAAAGTGAGCAACAAAAGAACCCATCAGGCACCAGAAGAAACAAATAATAAAAATTAGAGCTGAACTGAATGAATTAGAGAACAGAAAAACAATTGAAAGAATTAACAAAGCCAAAAGCTGGTTTTTTGAAAAAATTAACAAAATTGATAAACCATTGGTGAGACTGACTAAAGAAATACAGGAAAGGAAACAAATAACCCCAATAAGAAACGATAAGGGCCACATCACAACAGACCCAACTGAAATTAAAAGAATCATATCAGATTATTACGAAAAATTGTACTCTAACAAATTTGAAAACCTAGAAGAAATGGATGAATTCCTAGAAAAACACTACCTACCTAAACTAACACAATCAGAAGTAGAACAACTAAATAGACCCATAACAAAAAAAGAGATTGAAACGGTAATCAAAAAACTCCCAACAAAAAAAAAGCCTGGGCCCGGATGGCTATACTGCAGAGTTCTACCAAACTTTCAGAGAAGAGATAACACCACTACTACTAAAGCTATTTCAAAGCATAGAAAATGACGGAATACTACCGAACTCATTCTATGAAGCCACCATCTCCCTGATACCAAAACCAGGTAAAGACATCACAAAAAAAGAAAATTACAGACCTATATCCCTCATGAACATAGATGCAAAAATCCTCAACAAAATTCTAGCCAATAGGTTTCAACAACATATCAAAAAAATAATTCACCACAACCAAGTGGGATTTATACCAGGTATGCAAGGCTGGTTTAATATTAGAAAAACCATTAATCTAATCCACCATATAAATAAAACAGAAGCCAAAAACCACATGATCGTATCAATTGATGCAGAAAAGGTATTTGACAAAGTCCAACACCCATTTACGATAAAAACTCTCAGCAAAATAGGAATTGAAGGAAAATTCCTCAACGTAATAAAGGGCATCTATGCAAAGCCAACAGCCAACATCACTCTAAATGGAGAGAGCCTGAAAGCATTTCCCTTGAGAACCAGGCAAGGATGCCCTTTATCACCGCTCTTATTCAACATTGTGCTAGAAGTCCTTGCCAGAGCAACTACGCTAGACAAAGAAATAAAGGGCATCCGGATTGGCAAAGAGGAAGTAAAATTATCTCTACTTGCAGATGACATGATATTATACACAGAAAACCCCAAGGAATCCTCCAGAAAACTACTGAAACTAATAGAAGAGTTTGGCAGAGTCTCAGGTTATAAGATAAACATACAAAAATCACTTGGATTCCTCTACATCAACAAAAAGAACATCGAAGAGGAAATCACCAAATCAATACCATTCACAGTAGCCCCCAAGAAGATAAAATACTTAGGAATAAATCTTACCAAGGATGTAAAAGACCTATACAAAGAAAACTACAAAGCTCTACTACAAGAAATTCAAAAGGACATACTTAAGTGGAAAAACATACCTTGCTCATGGATAGGAAGACTTAACATAGTAAAAATGTCTATTCTACCAAAAGCCATCTATACATTTAACGCACTTCCGATCCAAATTCCAATGTCATTTTTTAAGGTGATAGAGAAACAAATCACCAACTTCATATGGAAGGGAAAGAAGCCTCGGATAAGCAAAGCATTACTGAAAAAGAAGAAGAAAGTGGGAGGCCTCACTCTACCTGATTTCAGAACTTATTATACAGCCACAGTAGTCAAAACAGCCTGGTACTAGTACAATAACAGACACATAGACCAATGGAACAGAATTGAGAACCCAGATATAAATCCATCCACATATGCAGCTGATATTTTACAAAGGCCCAGTGTCCGTTAACTGGGGAAAAGATAGCCTTTTTAACAAATGGTGCTGGCATAACTGGATATCCATTTGCAAAAAAATGAAATAGGATCCATACCTCACACCATGCACAAAAACTAACTCCAAGTGGATCAAAGACCTAAACATAAAGACTAAAACGAGAAAGATCATGGAAGAAAAAATAGGGACAACCTTAGGAGCCCTAATACAAGGCATAAACAGAATACAAAACACTACCAAAAATGATGAAGAGAAACCCGATAACTGGGAGCTCCTAAAAACCAAACACCTATGCTCATCTAAAGACTTCACCAAAAGAGTAAAAAGACCACCTACAGACTGGGAAAGAATTTTCAGCTATGACATCTCCGACCAGCGCCTGATCTCTAAAATCTATATGATTCTGTCAAAACTCAACCACAAAAAGACAAACAACCCAATCAAGAAGTGGGCAAAGGATATGAACACACACTTCACTAAAGAAGATATTCAGGCAGCTAACAGATACATGAGAAAATGCTCTCGATCATTAGCCATTAGAGTAATGCAAATTAAAACTACAATGAGATTCCATCTCACACCAACAAGGCTGGCATTAATCCAAAAAATACAAAAGAATAAATGTTGGAGAGGCTACAGGGTGATTGGAACTCTCCTACACTGCTGGTGGGAATGTAAAATGGTACAACCACTTTGGAAATCTATCTGGCGTTATCTTAAACAGTTAGAAATAGAACTACCATACAACCCAGAAATCCCACTCCTTGGAATATACCCTAGAGAAATAAGAGCCTTTATACAAACAGATATATGCACACCCATGTTTATCGCAGCACTGTTTACAATAGCAAAAAGCTGGAAGCAACCAAGGTGTCCATCAACGGATGAATGGTTAAATAAATTGTGGTATATTCACACAATGGAATACTACGCATCGATAAAGAACAGTGACGAATCTGTGAAACATTTCCTAACATGGAGGAACCTGGAAGGCATTATGCTGAGCGAAATGAGTCAGAGGCAAAAGGACAAATATTGTTTAAGACCACTATTATAAGATCTTGAGAAATAGAAAAAAAAGGAGAAGAACACATACTTTTGTGGTTACGAGGGGGGGAGGGAGGGTGGGAGAGGGTTTTTTACTGATTAATTAGTAGATAAGAATTGCTTTAGGTGAAGGGAAGGACAACACTCAATACATGGAAGGTCAGCTTAACTGGACTGGACCAAAAGCAAAGAAGTTTCCAGGATAAAATGAATGCTTCAAAGGTCAGCGGAGCAAGGGCGGGGGTTTGGGGACCATGGTTTAAGGGGACTTCCAAGTCAATTGGCAAAATAATTCTATTAAGAAAACATGCATCCCACTTTGAAATGTGGTGTCTGGGGTCTTAAATGCTAACAAGCGGCCATCTAAGATGCATCAATTGGTCTCAACCCACCTGGAGCAAAGGAGAATGAAGAACACCAAGGTCACACGATAACTAAGAGCCCAAGAGACAGAAAGGGCCACATGAACCAGAGACCTACATCATCCTGAGACCAGAAGAACTAGTTGGTGCCCGGCCACAATCGATGACTGCCCTGACAGGGAGCACAGCAGAGGACCCCTGAGGGAGCAGGAGATCAGTGGGATGCAGACCCCAAATTCTCATAAAAAGACCATACTTAATGGTCTGACTGAGACTAGAGGAATCCTGGCGGTCATGGTCCCCAAACCTTCTTTTGGCACAGGACAGGAACCATTCCCGAAGACAACTCATCAGACATGAAAGGGACTGGACAGTGGGTGGGAGAGAGATGCTGATGAAGAGTGAGCTAATTATATCAGGTGGACACTTGAGACTATGTTGGCATCTCCTGTCTGGATGGGGGATGGGAGGATAGAGTGAGTTGAAAGCTGGCAAAATTGTCACGAAAGGAGAGACTGGAAGGGCTGACTCATTAGGGGGAGAGCAAGTGGGAGTACGGAGTAAGGTGTATATAAACTTATATGTGACAGTCTGACTTGATTTGTTCACTTGAAGCTCAATAAAAGTTAATAAAAAAAAAGATCTAATGGAAAAAAAAAATGAGTCATGCCTGACTTGTTGGACTGAATATTAACTCTTTGCTATAGAGTCGATTCTGACTCATAGTGACCATATAGGACAGAGTAGAACTGCCCCACAGAGTTTCCAAGGAGTGCCTGGTGGACTCAAACTGCCAACCTTTTGGTTAGCAGCTGTAGCACTTAACCACTATGCCACCGGGGTTTCCAACAGAGCATTTGGCCCTGACTTCTCAACAACTGGGCAATGGCTTGCTCCTCTCAATACCCTGGAGTACCCTGGCCACAGTCAGGATTTCACAGCCAATTACAAAAGTGGGCCTGGAAGGAAGTAGGAAGAAGAAGGCCTGGAGCCCATGCAAGCTTCAGGGGCTGCTCTGGCTGAATGAAAATGGATTCTTCTGTGTAGTCAAAGTGACGTCTTTGCTTTTTAACATTTTAAAGAAGTCTTTTGCAGGAAATTTCCTTAATGCAATGCATCATTTGATTTCTTGACTACTGCTTTCGTGGGCATTGATTGTGGATACAAGTAAAAAGAAATCCTTGACACATTCTATCTTGTCTCCTTTTATCATGATGTTGCTTATTGGTCCAGTTGTGAGGATTTTTGTTTTTCTTTATGTTGAGGTGTAATCCATACTCAAGGCTGTAGTCTTTGATCTTCATCAGTAAGTGCTTCAAGTCCCCTTCACTTTCAGCAAGCAAGGTTGTGTCATCTGTATATCGCAGGTTGTTAATGAGTCTTTCTCCAATCCGAGTAAAATGTAATGAGAAAAATTCTGACTGCCTTACATCAGTTCTTACAGAGAAAACTTTAATACCATCAATCAAATAGTCTTTATGTTCAATCACCTCTGCAAATGATTACTTGGCATCTGTCATCATCATGCTGATCCTCCCTCTTTTCAGCATCACCTGCCAGAATTTCATCTAGCTCATCATCACAATTGGTTCGTATCCTTCTCCAGCACCAGATCCTAATGAATGCATACCATCTAACTCGGATTTATCATCTCTGCCTAAATAGAGACATTCATTTCACTTCAAAAATGGCCTCCAAGTGAAGAGATAGGTAGAGGCTGCGCACACTGAGAAAACCTGAAAAGCATTTTTTTTATTAGAAAACTGTTTTTCTTTATTATTGAGACATTTAATAATTCCAAAAGAAAACTGAGCAGATAAATTTTAATTTATTAAATTTGGTTTTAATGTCAAAAGCTTAATAATGACAGCAATAGCAGAATAGTTTATAAGGTTAAATCAAAGCATGAGAAATAAAAGCTATCATTAATGTATTAATGTTGATTTTGTGTGTTGTGTTAATCTGCACAATCAAACTCTAAGCAAATCCAGGCAAATCTAAAAAAAAAAAAAACTGTCCTCACTAATTTTATCATGATTAACCCATCTCTACTGTCTCTGTGGCCTTTTCACCTATATGTAAACTCAATGTCTGTAAAGAATCAGCCTTGTTCCACTGGAAAAGAGTTAGTGACCTTACATTGATATCCACTGTCACATTTGAATGTTGTGTTAAATGTCAGTATTTTTTATAATAATTTTCTTGCTACTATTTTGCTTTAAAATATTCTCCATGTGATTTTTTTTTGTTTTTTGAAGATACATAACCTGGCTTTGTTTAAGAGTTACGTGGTACAATTTCAAAGCTAAAACATATTCCTTTTGTATGTACGGTACAAACTTCTTGTAATTGAACGGGAAAATAAATCTCAATTTATTTTAATTCTAAATAATTTGAAAGAAAAAAAGAACTAAGCGGGAGTGAACACTGAAATAACACACAACCACTGGTATTCTGGAATCAGCTCCCAGAAAGCCAGGAAGCCTGCTTGTTAAGGGGTTCAACAGCCCAAGCAGCGGGCTGAGGAGTAACATGGCGAAAGTGAGCCATCAGCCCCAGGGCCCAGGACCACTAGTGGCTTTTCTGCCTCAAACTTACTATTTTTAAAATTTTCAAATACAGAAAAATTGAAAGAATAAGATAATGAACACAGAATGAATATCTGTATATCCTTCATGTAGTTTCATCAGTCATTATTTTTAAAATTTTTATTTTATTGTGATAGGATACATATAGCAAAGCATCTGCCATTTCCGCCATTTTTATGTGTCCACTTCAGTGGCATCTGTTTCTTCACTGTGCTGTACAACCGTCAACACGATCCATTTCCAAATTTTCCCATCATCCTTAGCAGAAACAAGTACTTCCCCATTTCCCAGTCTCGCCGACCCTGGAAACCACTAATACACTTTAGTCTATGTATCTGCTGTTTTAGACATTTCATATAAGTGGGATCACACAATACTTGTCCTCTTGGGTCTGGCTTATCTCACTCAGCATATTTTCACGGTTTGTCCATGTCATAGCACATATGAGAGCTTCGTGTCTATTTATGACTGAGTGGTATTCCATGGGATGTATATACATTTCGTTTATCCACTCTGGGCTATTGATGGGCACTTGGGGTGTTCCCACCTTTGGGCCGTTGTGAATAAAGCTGCTGTGAACATTGGTGCCCAAGTGTCTGCCGGCGTCCCTGCTTTCAAGCCTTTTGGGCATATACCTAGGAGTGGAATTGCTGGGTCATATAGTAATTCCGTTTAACTTTTTGAGGAACTGCCAAATTGTTTTACAATTATTAACAGTTTGCTATTTTCTATCTCCGCCTCCACGTATGCATACGTGCACACTTCTTGCCGAAATGTTTGAAAATAACATGTCACTCCTCAGTTGTTTCAGTAAGCATTTTCCTACCTATCCGCAATACCATTGTCACAGAAGAAAACTGTTGATGATTCTGTATCATCTAGTATATGATCAATATTCAAATTTCCCCAATTACTCCAGAAATGGTTTTTGGGAAATTTTTTTTAGATCCAGGATAAACTCAAGGTACACGCAGTACTTCTGGTTGTTGTGTCCTTAGTCTCTTAAAACCACCTCCGCTTTTTCAGCTCCTGACACTGACATCCAGGCCAGTGACGTTTAGAATGTCCCGTACTCTGGCTTTGCCTGGTTGTTTCCTCATTTCAATCATTTTTTTTTTCCCTTGAAAAGAGAGGTTCACCCATGGCTCATGCATGGACTGGCAACCTCTCCAACTAAATGCTGCAGTTTTTCCTCCAATAGTGAGTCCTCTCCTACTGGCCCTACCCAGCAGCAACCTGGAGGTACAGGAAGACCTGTGTGGGCGTTGTTCATAGGAAGGCCATGAGCTGTGTGCCCCTTGTCACAATGAGCCCAGATTCCTCTTGGGTGTGTTATAAACAGAGAAGCCACGCTTGAGGCCCCCTGCTCTGAGTACACCCACTCTCCATGTGATTTTTGATTGAAATGATCTTGGTTGTTACCATCTAAAATTAAGTCTTACATTAGGGGATGGCTCTTCTTAGGCAAATAATGGAATTAAGGAATGTTCCGTGAGGAAGCAACCATATCACTTACAGATTTTTCTGCCAGAGGAAATTTATTCTGGATGTTCTACACTTTTTTTTTTTTTTTATTAGAAAGCACAGTTCCAAGTTAGCATCTGCCTTTCCTTCTGTGAAATATTAGAAAAACCCTGTACTCTAGATACCTTCATTAAAAAAAACCCACTTCCACTCATTATGAACTACATATTCCATTTTATACTTCAATGATTAAAAAAAGATAATATAAATTCCACATTAAGTGGATATTATTTCTAGCCTGCACACTGACACATTTCATTTTAGACTGAGAGGCATCCAATATAATAATGAGCTTAATTATTGTGTCTGCATGGAGTTCAAAGGTGGTAGATGATGTTAGAAAGGTACCAAAGTCTCCCTTTGAACTTGTCTGACCTTGCAAATGTTATAAAATTAGTAAGATTTACTCTGACACTCCTAGTCTTCCATCTTTGCATTCTTTGTCATTGTAGCACATCCTCCCTTCCCAGTGATTTGTTTCTTTGAGTCCATTGATATTAAAAAAAAAAAAAAGGTGTCTTTTAATTTCACCTCCTTTAATTAAAACTATAGGAAACTTCAAGAAATGGATTATGTTTAAATTTAAAGATAGCATGCTCTTAGTGGTATGTTTATGAATTTTACTGTGTTGTTTATGAGTTGTGTTGTTGTAATTGTGTTGTGTAATGTAATGAATGATGTGTTCTTGAATGAATGTTGAAGACGTAACATTGTTTTTAGGGCACCTTACCCCGGTGGTATAGTGGTTAAGTGCTATGGCTGCTAACCAAAGGGTTAGCAGTTCAAATCTGCCAGGCGCTCCTTGGAAACTCTATGGGGCAGTTCTACTCTGTCTTGTAGGGTCGCTATGAGTTGGAATCGACTCGAAGGCACTGGGATATTGTTAGAAATCACAAGGTAAAGGCTATCCACCCTAGTGGGAAGTTGTTGTTAATCTCATGTAAAGTCTGACGTCACTGTTTATGTCAACCACTCAGAGAAAAGATGAGTCTTTAGTTCACTGGAAGAACTGGTTTTAGGTTGGGGGGGGGGTCTTTTTCTGTTTTTTGGCCTTGATTTAAAAGGTATGGATCTTGACTCTAGAGAGATAAGAGCCCAGAAGCCAGAAGCAGAGGATAATGCTCACATAAAAAGCCTGCAATTCTTGAGAATAAACTACTGCTTTTTACACAAATAACGCATGCCTTCTGCATTTGTTTCTTGGTCCCCTCGAGAGGTATTTTTGTAACAGTTCTATGCTAATTTTATTTTTTTATAACAACATGCAGAAGAGGAATGGCATAGCAGTGCTTGTGAGGGTGACTTGTGTGAGGAGGGCATGGCCAGGAAATAAACGCAGAAGGGGTGTGTTAGTTGCATAAAAATGCAGTATGCTAACAACTCAGATAATCCACACTGTTCTGTTCTGGGTTTATTCCCCTCTATGTGTTATGCAAGGAACCCTGGTGGCTCAATGGTTAAGCTCTCAGCTGCTAACCCAAAGGCCAGAGGTTTGAACTCACCTGTGGCTCTGAGGGAGAAAAGGCCTGGTACTCCAATAAAGATTACAGCTTAGGAAACCCTAGGCGGCAGTTCTACTCTGTTACATAGGACTACCGTGAGTCAGAATCAATTTGGTGGCACAAAACAACATGTGTTACATGGAGTCCCCGGTGGTACAACTGAATTCAGCAGCTAACTGAAAGGTTAGCAGTTCAAATCTACCCAGACTTGCTCGGTAGTGATCTATTTCTGAAAAATCAGCCGTTGAAAACCCTATGGAGCACAGTTCCACTCTGAAACAGATCGGGTTGCCATGAGTCGGAATCGACTCGATGTCTACTGCTTCTGGTTTTTCTGATTCTGTTAGGTGTGTTTGAATAACCTAGCCTTGGCTTAGCTCTGCTACGACAAATTAAAAATATGTGTGTACTTCATAATTCTAAAGAAAATCGTACCTCGTGTCTTAAAGCCAATACGGTGATGAAAGCAGTAACGTACTAGTGGATCCCAGAGGAGAGTACATTTTAGGAAATTAGGAAAGTAAATATTAGTGAATATTTTGAAAGATATAGATTTAATCTCTGTTAACAAAATAATTTCAAGCCTTACTGATAGTCATTAGTGGATGTATTAAGAGTGGGTTGACTTTCCAAACACCACTGCAATCCCAGGGCATAGGCTTTTATGATGATTATGGCTGCTGTAGCTACTGCTGCCACTACCACTGATGCTACTGTTTTGAACATTAATAGTGCAATTTTTGACTTTATTAATATTACAACTGCTATGAATACTATGGCCTTGAAAATGTACAACACATCATGATTTACGAGGTGCTTTCAAATACATTGATCTATCAGCATCAATTCTATAATTTAGCAATAGATGCAAAGGAAGGTCTGGAGGATCCAGATTCCAAAGTTCCTCTGACTCTTCCAGGGTAGCCTCATTGATAAGGTAAGTACGTACCTCAGTATGGGGCAGAGTAACTGGACTTTGTACTTCAGTATAGCTCACGATCGTCTCACTCCCTGAGGTTCAGGATTCCCGTCAACTGTCAGAAGAAGCATCTCTTTAAAAAACTGTGTAACTGTTTAGCTATTCCTTCCATGTTTTAAGATGAGCTTGTACTGCAGCTTGTATATATCATAGCACTTGGTGAAGACCACATTGATGTCATTTAAAATGTTGACATTTTTCTACTCAGCTTCCAAAAGTCTGTCCTTGAAAGAAATAATATGAAAATACACCACATAGTAATTTAGGAAATTGTTTAAAATATCACATGAATTGCCATCTTCTCACCTGGCATGAATAAATCCTCAATGTCCCCTGCCCAGACCAATTCCATATTTCCAGATGCCAGTTTTGGTATTAGTTAAAATTATTTTTCTTGTAAGCAACCACAATCCAACCTGAATTAGCTTAAGTAAAAGACAGGGTTGAGATTCAGGTAATCAGTGTTGGTAGGAGCAAATGGATCCAGGCATGTAGTACAGCCAATAGGATTTATCTTGGAGATTGATGTTTGTTTTTCTATACATGTTGGCTTCATTCTTTCCTACAGTGAGCTGACAAGTTCTGTGCACACACTAGGGAGATGACCATCATCAGCAGTGACACTATTTGACAGGAAAATGGCCTGGCTCAGGTCCACTTTGGGCATATGTCTGCCCTGGGATAAATCCTAAAGGTTAGGACATTTGGTATGAATAATCTAGCTTGGGTTACAGATCCATGATTCTTCCCAAAGGGGAAATTCAACTTTGAGTGGAAGCTTTCATTAAAAATCCCATATTTGGAAACAGAGTAGAACAGTTTCATAATAGAAGGGGGTGTGATGGTTCTTCCCAGAGAGCAGAAGGAAGACTAGGCAAAAAAAGCAAATGCAAAAGGCAAGAAAATATTTTGATATAACCATTTTAATATGTATGGTTGCCATTCAAACACTCCTTACCCAAGGGCAATTTAATGATTTTATCTTAATTCTTTAAAGTGAAGTATGGCTGGGACACACTGAGAAACAATGCTATTTTTTAATACTTTTTGAATTTCAATATTTTTTGAGCATTAGTTTCAATTTGCAGATATTGCTAGTGTTAGCAAAACAGAAACAACAGTGGAAAATAAAGAGGGATGGGATAAAGATTGGCCTCACATCCTTTCCTTTTGCCTTTCACCTGTATAATGTAGCTTTATCTTTTTTTTTTAGATTTCACCTTGAGGTAAGATATCTTTTGAGCAAAACACCTTTCTTCTATATACTTACCAAAATTCAATTTTTTATGCTCATCTAGTGAGTGAGGACACTCACTTTCCCCCCAAATCTTTTATAAATAACTTTCAGTGTGCATATGTATACATTTCTCTTTTACATACATAAATACAATTTGAATTATCAAGTCACAGAATAAGTGTATTCTCAGGTTTTAGTAAACGTTGACAAAATGTTTTCCAAAGTAGTTGCAATAATTTAAATATCACACCCTACCCACAGCAGTGTATTACCTGAAATCCTAGCCAAACTTTATGTATCACTTTTTAAACATTTTAGGTAATCTGGTTTTTGTGTAGTGGTATCACATTGTGGCTTTAACTTGTGTTCTTTTAATGAGTAATATTGTCGAGCATCTTATTGCCCATACCCATTTTGTGAAGAGCTTGCTCAAGTCTAGAGCATTCTTCAATTGGTTTTCATTCTTGTACTAACTGATTTATAGGACTTTGTGGATGAAATTTTTTTTGGTTATTTGTATAATAACCAAACAATTTATTGACCAGGTAATGAAACATTCAAGACAAAAGGGAGTTCCATTTGTATCTATACTTGTATGAGGGCACTCTAAAACCAAGGTGCTTGACATTATTGAAAATGGCTGAACTAGGTCTGAATTAAAGTTCCTCTAACTTTGTGGGCCACCACATCTACTGATGTAGAATGAGCCTTGTCTGCAGAACCAATTAAAATCTAAATAGATTGATCCAAGTGTCATGGATTGGGTGGTGTCCCAAAAATATTTGTCAACTTAAATAGGTCATGGTTCCCAGTATTGTATGATTGTCTTCCATTTCATTGTCTGGTGTGATTTCCCTATATGTTGTAAATCCTATCACTATGATGTTAATGAGATGGATTAGTAGCAGTTATATTGATGAGATCTACTAGATTAGATTGTTTCTTAGGCCAATCTCTTTTGGGATACAAAAGAGAGAAGCAAGCAGAGAGAGATGGGAACCTCATACCACCAAGAAAGCAGTGCTAGGAGCAGAGTGTGTCCTTCAGACCTGGGGTCCCTGTGCTGAGAAGCTCCTCGACCAGGGGTAGATTGATGACAAGCATTATCCTCCAGACTGACAGAGGGAGAAAGCCTTCCCCTGAAGCTGACACCCTGAATTTGGACTTGTAGGCTACTCAACTGTGAGAGAATAAATTTCTCTTTGTTACAACCATCCACTTGTGGTATTTCTGTTACAGCAGCACTAGGTGACTAAGACACCAAGTCTTTGCCAAAAATTCCCCAGCATCCTTGCAAATGAAAAGACAAAGAAGGACTTACTCCAATAATACAAGATTGTCCTTCTAAAGGTCTCATTGTTCCTTGCACCAGCCCTTGCAACACCCCTGTTTTCCCTGTTAAGAAACCAAATAATAGAGGCTAGAGATTTGTTCCAGATTTGCAGGCAATCAATTGCATTGTGACTTCTATATTCCCTGTAGTTCCTGATCACCATTTATTACTTTCCAATGTCCCTTCAAACTCAATTCAGTTTACTGTTGTGGATATTTGTAGTGCCTTTTTCAGCATTCACGTGCATCTTGAAAGTCAGTATTTGTTTGCCTTTACCTGGGAAAACCAACAGTTTACTTGGACTGTAATGCCAGAGTTAACTGAATCTCCCACGTATTTCTCAAAATCTGCATGCAGATTTACAGCCATTACAGTTTGCCAGTAAGTCCACACTGTTGTAATATGTTGATGATTTATTAGGCTTCTCTGCACCCCAGCAGGCTTGCCTTGAAGGTAGTGTAATCTTGTCAAAATAGTTAGCTGCCAGTGGACATAAAATTTCTAAAGAAAAACTGGAATTGACCCAGCCTTCTGTCAAGTATTTAGGCCATTTACTTTCTGCAGAAGGCATTTTCTTTTGATCCTAAATGAAAAGAAGTTATTTCTACCTTCCTTGTAGCTGAAACTATGAGTTGGAATCAACTCAGCTGTAATGGGATTGGTTTTTTTTTTTTTTTTAATAACTTTTATTAAGCTTCAAGTGAACGTTTACAAATCCAATCAGTCTGTCACATATAAGTTTACATACATCTCACGCCCTACTACCACTTGCTCTCCCCCTCTTGAGTCAGCCCTTTCAGTCTCTCCTTTCTTGACAATTTTGCCAGCTTCCCTCTCTCTCTATCCTCCCATCCCCCCTCCAGACAAGAGTTGCCAACACAATCTCAAGTGTCTACCTGATATAATTAGCTCTCTCTTCATCAGCATCTCTCTCCCACCCGCTGACCAGTCCCTTTCATGTCTGATGAGTTGTCTTCGGGGATGGTTCCTGTCCTGTGCCAACAGAAGGTCTGGGGAGCATGGCCGCCGGGATTCCTCTAGTCTCAGTCAGACCATTAAGTTTGGTCTTTTTATGAGAATCTGGGGTCTGCATCCCACTGTTCTCCTGTTCCCTTAGGGGTTCTCTGTTGTGCTCCCTGTCAGGGCAGTCATCGATTGTGGCCGGGCACCAACTAGTTCTTCTGGTCTCAGGATGATGTAGGTCTCTGGTTCATGTGGCCCTTTCTGTCTCTTGGGCTCTTAGTTGTCGTGTGGCCTTGGTGTTCTTCATTTTCCTTTGCTCCAGGTGGGTTGAGACCAATTGATGCATCTTAGATGGCCGCTTGTTAGCATTTAAGACCCCAGACACCACATTTCAGAGTGGGATGCAGAATGATTTCATAATAGAATTATTTTGCCAATTGACTTAGAAGTCCCCTCAAACCATGTTCCCCAGACCCCCACGCTTGCTCCGCTGACCTTTGAAGCATTCATTTTATCCCGGAAACTTCTTTGCTTTTGGTCCAGTCCAATTGAGCTGACCTTCCATGTATTGAGTGTTGTCTTTCCCTTCACCTAAAGCAGTTCTTATCTACTGATTAATCAATAAAAACCCTCTCCCACCCTCCCTCCCTCCCCACCTCGTAACCACAAAAGTATGTGTTCTTCTCAGGTTTACTATTTCTCAAGATCTTATAATAGTGGTCTTATACAATATTTGTCCTTTTGCCTCTGACTCATTTCGCTCAGCATAATGCCTTCCAGGTTCCTCCATGTTATGAAATGTTTCAGAGATTCGTCACTGTTCTTTATCGATGTGTAGTATTCCATTGTGTGAATATACCACAATTCATTTACCCATTCATCCATTGATGGACACCTTGGTTGCTTCCAACTTTTTGCTATTGTAAACAGAGCTGCAATAAACATGGGTGTGCATGTATCTGTTTGTATGAAGGCTCTTGTATCTCTAGGGTATATTCCTAGGAGTGGGATTTCTGGGTTGTATGGTAGTTCTATTTCTAACTGTTTAAGATAACGTCAGATAGATTTCCAAAGTGGTTGTACCATTTTACATTCCCACCAGCTTTGTATCAGAGTTCCAATCTCTCCGCAGCCTCTCCAGCATTTATTATTTTGTGTTTTTTGGATTAATGCCAGCCTTGCTGGTGTGAGATGGAATCTCATTGTAGTTTTAATTTGCATTTCTCTAATGGCTAATGATCGAGAGCATTTTCTCATGTATCTGTTGGCTGCCTGAATATCTTCTTTAGTGAAATGTGTGTTCATATCCTTTGCCCACTTCTTGATTGGGTTGTTTGTCTTTTTGTGGTTGAATTTTGACAGAATCATGTAGATTTTAGAGATCAGGCGCTGGTCGGAGATGTCATAGCTGAAAATTCTTTCCCAGTCTGTAGGTGGTCTTTTTACTCTTTTGGTGAAGTCTTTAGATGAGCATAGGTGTTTGATTTTTAGGAGCTCCCAGTTATTGGGTTTCTCTTCATCATTTTTGGTAATGTTTTGTATTCTGTTTATACCTTGTATTAGGGCTCCTAGGGTTGTCCCAATTTTTTCTTCCATGATCTTTATCGTTTTAGTCTTTATGTTTAGGTCTTTGATCCACTTGGAGTTAGTTTTTGTGCATGGTGTGAGGTATGGGTCCTGTTTCATTTTTTTGCAAATGGATATCCAGTTATGCCAGCACCATTTGTTAAAAAGGCTATCTTTTCCCCAGTTAATTGACACTGGTCCTTTGTCAAATATCAGCTGCTCATACGTGGGTGGATCTATGTCTGGGTTCTCAATTCTGTTCCATTGGTCTATGTGTCTGTTGTTGTACCAATACCAGGCTGTTTTGACTACTGTGGCTGTATAATTGGTTCTGAAGTCAGGTAAGGTGAGGCCTCCCACTTTCTTTTTCTTTTTCAGTTGTGCTTTGCTTATCTGGGGCTTCTTTCCCTTCCATATGAAATTGGTGATTTGTTTCTCTATCCCCTTAAAATATGACACTGGAATTTGGATCAGAAGTGCGTTAAATGTATAGATGGCTTTTGGTAGAATAGACATTTTTACTATGTTAAGTCTTCCTATCCATGAGCAAGGTATGTTTTTCAACTTAAGTATGTCCTTTTGAATTTCTTGTAGTAGAGCTTTGTACTTTTCTTTGTATAGGTCTTTTCCATCCTTGGTAAGATTTATTCCTAAGTATCTTATCTTCTTGGGGGCTACTGTGAATGGTATTGATTTGGTTATTTCCTCTTCGGTGTTCTTTTTGTTGATGTAGAGGAATCCAAGTGATTTTTGTATGTTTATTTTATAACCTGAGACTCTGCCAAACTCTTCTATTAGTTTCAGTAGTTTTCTGGAGGATTCCTTAGGGTTTTCTGTGTATATAATCATGTCATCTGCAAATAGTGATAATTTTACTTCTTCCTTGCCAATCCGGATACCTTTTATTTCTTTGTCTAGCCTAATTACCCTGGCTAAGACTTCCAACACTATGTTGAATAAGAGCGGTGATAAAGGGCATCCTTGTCTGGTTCCCGTTCTCAAGGGAAATGCTTTCAGGTTCTCTCCATTTAGAGTGATATTGGCTGTTGGCTTTGCATAGATGCCCTTTATTATGTTGAAGAATTTTCCTTCAATTCCTATTTTGGTAAGAGTTTTTATCATGAATGGGTGTTGGACTTTGTCAAATGCCTTTTCTGCATCAATTGATAAGATCATGTGGTTTTTGTCTTTTGTTTTATTTATGTGATGGATTACATTAATGGTTTTTCTGATATTAAACCAGCCTTGCATACCTGGTATAAATCCCACTTGATCAGGGTGAATTATTTTTTTGATGTGTTGTTGGATTCTATTGGCTAGAATTTTGTTGAGGATTTTTGCATCTATGTTCATGAGGGATATAGGTCTATAATTTTCTTTTTTTGTAATGTCTTTACCTGGTTTTGGTATCAGGGAGATGGTGGCTTCATAGAATGAGTTGGGTAGTATTCCGTCATTTTCCATGCTTTGGAATACCTTTAGTAGTGGTGGTGTTATCTCTTCTCTGAAAGTTTGGTAGAACTCTGCAGTGAAGCCGTCCGGGCCAGGGCTTTTTTTTTGTTGGGAGTTTTTTGATTACCGTTTCAATCTCTTTTTTTGTTATGGCTCTATTTAATTGTTCTACTTCTGAATGTGTTAGTTTAGGTAGGTAGTGTTTTTCCAGGAATTCATCCATTCTTCTAGGTTTTCAAATTTGTTAGAGTACAATTTTTCATAATAATCTGAAATGATTCTTTTAATTTCATTTGGTTCTGTTGTGATGTGGTCCTTCTCATTTCTTATTCGGGTTATTTGTTTCCTTTCCTGTATTTCTTTAGTCAGTCTAGCCAATGGTTTATCAATTTTGTTAATTTTTTCAAAGAACCAGCTTTTGGCTTTGTTAATTCTTTCAATTGTTTTTCTGTTCTCTAATTCATTTAGTTCAGCTCTAATTTTTATTATTTGTTTTCTTCTGGTGCCTGATGGGTTCTTTTGTTGCTCACTTTCTATTTGTTCAAGTTGTAGGGACAGTTCTCTGCTTTTGGCTCTTTCTTGTTTTTGTATGTGTGCATTTATTGATACAAATTGGCCTCTGAACACTGCTTTTGCTGTGTCCCAGAGGTTTTGATAGGAAGTATTTTCATTCTCGTTGCTTTTTATGAATTTCATTATTCCCTCCTTGATGTCTTCTATAACCCAGTCTTTTTTCAGAAGGGTGTTGTTCATTTTCCAAGTATTTGATTTCTTTTCCCTAGTTTTTCTGTTATTGATCTCTAGTTTTATTGCCTTGTGGTCTGAGAAGATGCTTTGTAATATTTCGATGTTTTGGACTCTGCAAAGGTTTGTTTTATGACCTAATATGTGGTCTATTCTAGAGAATGTTCCATGTGCGCTAGAAAAGAAAGTATATTTTGCAGCAGTTGGGTGGAGAGTTCTGTATAAGTCAATGAGGTCAAGTTGGTTGATTGTTGTAATTAGATCTTCCGTGTCTCTGTTGAGCTTCTTACTGGATGTCCTGTCCTTCTCCGAAAGTGGTGTGTTGAAGTCTCCTACTATAATTGTGGAGGTATCTATCTCTCTTTTCAGTTCTGTTAAAATTTGATTTATGTATCTTCCAGCCCTGTCATTGGGTGCATAAATATTTAATATGGTTATGTCTTCCTGATCAATTGTCCCTTTTATCATTATATAGTGTCCTTCTTTATCCTTTGTGGTGGATTTAAGTCTAAAGTCTATTTTGTCAGAAATTAATATTGCTACTCCTCTTCTTTTTTGCTTATTGTTTGCTTGATATACTTTTTTCCATCCTTTCAGTTTTAGTTTGTTTGTGTCTCTAAGTCTAAGGTGTGTCTCTTGTAGGCAGCATATAGATGGATCGTGTTTCTTTATCCAGTCTGTGACTCTCTGTCTCTTTATTGGTGCATTTAGTCCATTTACATTCAGGGTAATTATAGATAAATAAGTTTTTAGTGCTGTCATTTTGATGCCTTTTTATGTGTGTTGTTGACAATTTCATTTTTCCACATACTTTTTTGTGCTGAGACGTTTTTCTTAGTAAATTGTGAGATCCTCATTTTCATAGTGCTTGACTTTATGTTAGTTGAGTCGTTACGTTTTTCTTGGTTTTTATCTTGAGTTATAGAGTTGTTATACCTTTTTGTGGTTACCTTATTATTTACCCCTATTTTTCTAAGTAAAAACCTAACTTGTATCGTTCTATATCGCCTTGTATCGCTCTCCATCTGGCAGTTCAATGCCTCCTGTATTTAGTCCCTCTTTTTGATTATTGTGATCTTTTACCTATTGACTTCCATGATTCCCTGTTATGTGTATTTTTTTTTTAATTAATCTTAATTTGTTTGTTTTTGTGATTTCCCTATTTGAGTTGATATCAGGACATTCTGTTTTGTGACCTTGTGTTGTGCTGATATCTGATATTATTGGTTCTCTGACCAAACAATATCCTTTAGTATTTCTTGTGGCTTTGGTTTGGTTTTTGCAAATTCTCTAAACTTGTGTTTATCTGTAAATATCTTAATTTCGCCTTCATATTTCAGAGAGAGTTTTGCTGGATATATGATCCTTGGCTGGCAGTTTTTCTCCTTCAGTGTTCTGTATATGTCATCCCATTCCCTTCTTGCCTGCATGGTTTCTGCTGAGTAGTCTGAACTTATTCTTATTGATTCTCCCTTGAAGGAAACCTTTCTTTTCTCCCTGGCTGCTTTTAAAATTTTCTCTTTATCTTTGGTTTTGGTGAGTTTGATGATAATGTGTCTTGGTGTTTTTCTTTTTGGATCAATCTTAAATGGGGTTCGATGAGCATCTTGGATAGATATCCTTTCGTCTTTCATGATGTCAGGGAAGTTTTCTGTCAGGAGTTCTTCAACTATTTTCTCTGTGTTTTCTGTCCCCCCTCCCTGTTCTGGGACTCCAATCACCCGCAGGTTATCCTTCTTGATAGAGTCCCACATGATTCTTAGGGTTTCTTCATTTTTTTTTAATTCTTTTATCTGATTTTTTTTCAGCTATGTTGGTGTTGATTCCCTGGTCTTCCAAATGTCCCAGTCTGCATTCTAATTGCTCGAGTCTGCTCCTCTGACTTCCTATTGCATTGTCTAATTCTGTTATTTTATTGTTAATCTTTTGGATGTCTACATGTTGTCTCTCTATGGATTCTTGCAACTTATTGATTTTTCCACTATGTTCTTGAATAATCTTTTTGAGTTCTTCAACAGTTTTATCAGTGTGTTCCTTGGCTTTTTCTGCAGTTAGCCTAATTTCATTTGTGATATCTTTAAGCATTCTGTAAATTAGTTTTTTATATTCTGTATCTGATAATTCCAAGATTGTATCTTCATTCGGGAAAGATTTTGATTCTTTTGTTTGGGGGGTTGGAGAAGCTGTCATGGTCTGCTTCTTTAAGTGGTTTGATATGGATTGTTGTCTCCGAGCCATCACTGGGAAACTAGTTTTTCCAGAAAATTTGCTAAAAAAAAATGCAGTCAGATCCCTATCAGAGTTCTCCCTCTGGCTCAGGCTATTCAGATGTTAATGAAGCCGCCTGTGTCCAGTCCAAATCCCTGCGGGACGGTTCCCCGGCTCGGACGCTGCTCTTTCTGCTCCAAGACCAGTCACTGCCTCCCAGGGACTTCTCCTACCGGCTGCGTCCCACGCCACCGGTGGAACTGGCTGGTCCCCCTCCCGGGGTTAGTTCAGGGGGGTGGAGCAGCTCTCTGTGCTTGTGCCGTACCTGACTGGTACGCTGGCTCCAGGCTCTGGAAACAATTGCTGCTTCTCCGTATTAGTTCGTTCTCCATCTCTAAATCTGTGTTTGTTGTTCAGGGTTCGTAGATTGTTATGTATGTGATCGATTCACTTGTTTTTCCGTGTCTTTGTTGTAAGAGGGATCCGAGGTAGCGTCTGCCTAGTCCGCCATCTTGGCTCTGCCGGGATTGGTTTTTTGGTTTTTATACCTGAAACTAAAGAAACAGCTATGAGGATTTCTAGGACTCTGTGGCTATTGCTGAACCCAGATTCCAGTTTTTTCTCTTTTAGCTCAGAATTTATACAAATATGTAAGGGCCACTGAGCCGGAGTCATTCCAAATTACCTCAGATCAGGAAGCCATAGTTATGCTAAAATCAAAAACCAGACCTGTTACTGTTGAGTCAATTCGATACACTTGCCTTAGGTTTCCCCAACTATCATTTAGATTTTTCTCTACTGTACATTAAATACCTGGAAATACTTTAGAAGTACTGATTCAAAACCATGGGGACAACAGAAACCATAGGCTATTATAGTCTGCAACTCAACTCAATGGCTTGGGCTATCCTCCCCACCTTGAGCTGTAGCTGTCACTGCCAAATTAGTAGAAACTACCGCTGATGTAGTGCTGGGTAACTTTCTGGATGTTTATGTGCACCACACTGTCTCTGCCTTGCTTAATTCTGTTTTAACTCAGCATGTCTCTGCTAGCAGACTTACTTCTTACAAAGTTCTTCTAGCTGCTTTCAAAGCTAGACTCCATTCTGTGGCCTGCTTGAATCCAGCCACCTTTCTCCCCATTGTTGATGGAAATGCCTGTCCTTGCCATGACTGTTTGGATTTAATTGAAAAAAAATTGCCCCTTAAAAGGACTTAAAAGGGACTTTTTTTAACTAACCCTGATTTAGCTTTATTTGTATATGACTTCTATTTGAAACCTGACCCAAATGATTCTATCAGGCTGGATATGCTGGTACAACTTCTACTGAAATGCCTGAAAGTCATGTGCTCCCTGAGGCCTCTTCAGCCCAACAGACTGAATCAATAGCCCTCATCAGACCTTGAAAATTGTTCCTGGAAACTTTGTCAGCATTTACACAAATTCCAGATATTTTATTTCTGGTATCGTACATGATTTTGGTATGCTAAGGAAGCAGGATTGTCTTGGTTATCTAGTGCTGCCATAACATAAATACCACAAGAGTATGGCTTTAGCAAAGAGAGATTTATTTTCTCACAGTCTAGTAGGTTACAAGTCCAAATTCAGGGTATCTGCTCCAGGGGAAGGCTTTCTCTCTCCGTCAGCCAAGGAGCTTCTCAGGCACAGGGACCCCATATCCAAAGGATGCGCTCTGCTCCTGGTGCTGCTTTCTTGGTGGTAAGAGGTCCCCCACTCTCTGCTTGTTTCCCTTTCCTTTTATCTCTTGAGAGATAAAATGTGGTGCAGGCCACACCACAGGGAAACTCCCTTTACCTTGGATCAGGGAGGTGACTTCAGTAAGGGTGGTGTTACAATCCCACCCTAATCCTTTCAACCACAGACAGAAATTATGATTTATAACAATAGGAAAATCACAAAAAGAAGGAAAACCACACATGGCCTAAACCAAGTTGACACATATTTTGAGGGGACACAATTCAATCCATTACAAAGATTCTTAACCTCCTCTGGCAATGCTATTTAAAATGGAATCTTAGTCACTGTACTTTTAGAAGGTCTGCTACTTTCCTTTGATATTGCTACAATAAAGATACAAGCACACCAACCTCCAAACTGAAGAAATTAGGGGAAATAATCATATTGATAAGGCAGCCAAATAAGCTGTCTCTCAGGTTGTCTGCGCCCTGATGAGAACTAAATGTGGAGACTATCCTGATTTATTCATTAATGATCATAGCCTTTCTGAATTAATCTCAGGAAAAACTTTTTAAACATCAACAATTAGCTCAAGCTGATAAAATAGAAAATGGAAAAAATAAGGCTGCTACCAAGACCCTAACACTAAATTATGGACAGGACATGACAAGAAATTAGTCTTACCCAAATTTATGCATGTTCCTATCATGCAAACCCTACATGGAAGTTCTCCTGTAGGACATGATAAAATGATTGAAATCGTGAAAATATTGGTAGGAGAATTTTTTTGAGGTTGCTTTGTATATAACTATCTACTGCCCCATTTGCCCCTGCTACAATTCTGAAAAATCTATCAGTTCTTTCTGGACAATATTCCTTGCTTATGCTTGAATAGCAACTAGATTTTATGCAGCTCCCACCTTTAAATGGCTATAAATATGCATTAATAGTGGTTTGTAGATTTTCACACTGGGTAGAGGCTTTTCCTTGCTGACACACTACAGCAAACTTTGCAGCAAAGAAACTCCTTGAAAATACTACACCAACTTATGGAGTAACAAAAACATTTTGTAGGGATCAAGGAACCCATTTTACTGATTAAATTGTTCAAGAACTGTACCTAATATTTCTCATTTACCAAAGATTGCATTGTCTCTATCACTCTCAATCTTCTGGTTTTGTAGAGAGGACAAATAGAATAACCAAAGCCCAGCTTGCAAAACTTTAAGTTTACGTTAAAGTCCTTCCTTTAGTCCTTTTGAACCTGAAGTCTATACCATTTGGACCACATAAGCTTACTCCTCATGAAATAATTACTAGAAGACCTATGGTTCTGCCTTATGTTGTTTACTCTGACCCTAACGTTTCACAAGCTGTTTTACTAAAATATTGCCAGTCCTTAATGCAATACTCTCAGAAACATCTTTCACAAGTTAAAGAAGACTTTGATGATCAGAAAGCAAACACCCTAAACCTGCCTAACTTTCCCCTGGAGAATACTCATACTGGAAAGGACATCAACTAAAGGACTCATTAGAACCCCACTGTAAAGGACCCTAATTAATTCTTCTTACTAATCCTTGTGCAGCAAAACTAGAAGCAATTAAATTGTGAATTCACCTGTCAGGACTAAAGATAACTGAAATATCTGCTCGGACTTACCAGCCATTTGGAGACTTAAAATTAAAACTAAAATGCTATAGTGGCCAGAAGTAGGGGACCTCAGAAGTAGATGGCTATTCCTAAAATCACAGAACAAGACTTCATGAACCCTGCTGAAATTTTTAGACTTTGCTTCTTAGTGGTGGCTGTTCTTATGCTGTTAGCTGTGCTTCAAACTTATGGTATTATACCCTGGTAAAATTTCATTTTTTCATGCAGGTAACTGAAAAAACTTTATTGTAACTGTTATTTTTATGTTATTTGCTTTACTATAATACTTTCGGGTAGTTTTCCTTCATTATGAAATTCTTAAGTTTTCTCTTACTGCTTGGAAAAAGAATGCTTTTGTTAAACTTGCTCAATCAGTGGCTAATGCTGGCAACTTAACTGGTTGCTAGATTTCCATCATTACCTTAAAGTTATGGATGAAAATTCAGATCCACTAGCATTGCTTCTATCAGACTACAGCCTTGTACACAGTGCTACCATTAATTTCAGTGCCATTACTAAATGAGCCATATGTATTAGACTCTGGTACCTCCCTGGATTGTCCCAGCTGTGAGTGCCATGTTTTAATTTAACCCCATTTAAGCAAAATTACTCTAGCCTCTGTAACCTACCTCTTCCCACCTCCAATGTTTCCCAATTTTATACTTCTAATTTTGAAAGAATAATTTTAAAAAAAGCTCAAAGGAAATAAAAGCTGTCTTTCCCCAGATACTATCTAAGCCCTTTCAGGCATATTACCACTTCTATAAGTCCTCCAAGAATGGGAAGAGTGTCCATTGGTAACAATTCTTTAATGGAAAGTTGGCTTGAACAAGTCTATGAAACCATTAATTTTCCAGACAGTTATATCAAAGGCAACGCAATTAGTGCTCACTATCCTACAGATGGAAAGCTTGGTAGCATAGTGGTTAAGAGCTACAGCTGCTAACCAGGAGATCAGCTGTTCAAATCCACCAGGCACTCCTTGGAAACCATATGAAGCAGTTCTACTCTGTCCTATAGGGTCGCTATGAGTTGGAATCAACTCGACCGCAACAGGTTTGGTTTTGGGTTTGGATCCTACGGATATATATTTTTATGTGGAGAATCAGATTATCCCATAGAAAGAAACCCAAACCAAAATAACAAACCCTAAACAAGAGTTTAGATGGCTGGGAAAAAATAAGTCAATGCACATTAGGTCTATTACAAACTCCCCTAGATATACCTCTGGATAATGAAAGCACTCATTGGAGGAATAATTTGAAGACTCTTGTTGAACCTAAATTCCATTGCAAAAGAGGATGGGATGATTCTGGAAATCTAGCAGACAGACCTGGTATGTGATGGGTATTCCTTCAATCCTTCAGATCTCAGCATGGGGTCCCTCAACTTGAAAAATCCCTTCGTAATCTATCTGCCACTATGGCCCAAATTGCCAATGGTATTTCAGATGGAACGTCAGCTCAACAAAGATCTTCAGACTCTCTTGTTGAAGTATCATTAGATAAAATAATAGTTCTTGATTTCCTTTTAGTTCAGCAAGGAGAGGTTTGTGCTGTTGCTAACATCTCCTGTTGTAGTTGGATAAATATCACAGGAGAAATAAAAGAGTACATTTCAAAAGTTTGCCAAAATAATGTTTGGTTACACTTGATATATCTCATATTTTGTTCTCCCCTTTTTGATATTTTTAGCTGGTTTTCCAAAAGCATTGGTTTCTTATTGCATTCCATGCTACAAGCTTAATTACCATAATAACCACTGTATGCATAATCAAATGTGCTATGAAATGTTTATCTAATATTTGCAACTCTGCTGCAAGAACCCCCCTCACTATACAAAAAATCGTATATTTAGAAAGGAACCAACCTTTTGGAGGAGACTGATCTCACACCCTGAGTTAGCCTTTTCTTCATGCTGTTGTTTCTACAGATGTGGCCTCACTCCACACATGCCTCAACCAAAAAGCCACAGAAGCAGAGTATCTAAGTTATGGCACAGTGAAGAGCCCACTTAACTGGATGATGCCTGGCTGTCACTAATAACCGTTCCTTTAGGTGGAATGGAATGATGAGTAGGGTCTGGGGTCTTACAAGCTGAAAAGCTGCCATCCAAAGCTCCAACTAGAAGTCTATGCAGAAGAACACACTCTTATAATGGTCATCAAGGAATCACTACAGAGATTCATGATCCAAAGGAGGAATGTGTGAAGGCAATTTAAAACTGAGGTGCTTGGCATGATTGAAAACTACTGACCTAGGTCTGAATCAAAGTTCTATTTTTGAATTTAACTTGTCTTTAGTCCTTCTTTCTGCCTTCCTAAGAATAGAAACTGTGATTTATAGCCTTATGACATGTAACTTCTTGTACAGCTTTAACCCACACTCAGTAAACAATGGACAGGGTGAGAAAATGATTTGTAAAGAAATGTTTGTCAGGAAATGTTTATTAAGGTGAGCTTGGAAGAAAGCTTGCACAGCATGGGCCCTAGGAAGAATGTATATGCAGATATTTCAGAAAAAACATTTGCTAGATTGGCTCCAGTAAGTCTATGTTAAAAAATAGATAAGCTAACCTTGTAAATTTTTAACTTGATATTGTCTTGTGTCTTAGCTAGTGCTCCTCTAACAGAAATACCACAAGTGGCTGGCTTTAACAAAGAGAAACGTATTTTCTCACAGTCTAGTTTTTTTTTTTTTAGTAAGCTAGAAGTCCAAATTCAGGGCTTCAGCTCCAGGGGAAAGCTTTCTTTCTTTGTTGGCCTTCTCATCAATCTTCTCCTGGACTAGGAGCTCCTCAGCGCAGGAACCCTAGGTCCAAAAGACACACTTTGCTTCTGGCACTGAATTCTTGGTGGTATGATGTCCCCAGTCTCTCTGCTTGATACTTTCTTTTATGTCCCGAAAGAGACTGGCTCAAGACAAAATACAATCTCGTAAATTGGGTCCTGCCTCATCAAAACAACTGCTGTCCATCCCTCTTCATTAACATCATACAGGCAACATTTACAACACAGACGAAAATCACATCAGGTAGCAAAATTGTAGGTAATCACACAATACCAGGAATCACGGCCCAGCCAAACTGATAAGCACATTTTGGGGGGACAGAATTCAATCCATGACATCTTGTAAATAAATGTAATTCCAAGCCTCCATGATTGTGGTCATGTACTTTGTTCCCAATTTTTCTGTATAAAAAGCTCACCTCTCCATCAGAATGTTGGAAAACTTTATGATGTTGTATTACCTTGTGTTGCCCAGCTCAAGCTGTTCCAAACCTCCAATAAAACTCTTTGCTTTCACTTCTAACGGTGTAAATTCTGTTCAGAGTTGCAACAACAAACTGAGGCAATAGGTGAAAATCAGATCTTGCCAAAACAAACTAGAATGTATGGTAGACCTTATATATATTTGTATTTTCCCCTTAGTGGTTGACCATTTTTTCCTCTCATTAAAGTATCTTTTAAAGAACAGAAGCTGTTCTGTTTAATATAGTCTAATTATTACTCTTTGCATTCTTGATTATAAATCAAGTCTTTTTCAAAACTTCCAATTCTGTTTGTCTATTTTTATATCCTTGTACCCAGCCTACACAGTCCTAATTACTCTATGATAAGCTTTGAAATTTAATAGTATGGTCCCTTTAACTTGTTCTTTTTCAAGATTGCCTTGACTATTCTTTGGCTTTTGCATGCCATTAAAATTTTTAGAATCAGCTTGTCAACAAACACAATAAAACCTATTGAGTTTTTGATTGATTTTTCTTACACTATTTATTTTAGGAAACCTTCCAAACAAAAAGCAGGATATATCTTCCCATTTTTGAAACCTTTTATTTTCTCTCAGTAATGTTTTCTCTTTTTCTATATATAGCCCTTGCACAACTTTCATTAGATGTATTTGTATATATTTGATATTTGATGGTTTTACATTGTTAAATACGGAATATTTAAAATTCTAAGTTATTCTGAACTTTCTACATATGAAAGTTTTCATTTGTAAATAAAGACAGTTTTTACTTTTCTAATATTTATATATTTTATTTCTTCCCATTCTATTACCTTGGCTTTTGTTTTAAAAAAATCTAGTACAAGTTTTTTGCAAGTGGCAATAACGGACATTTTTTCCTTCCCGTTCTCAGGCAGAAAGGTTTCCATATTTCATTTCTAAGAATAATGTTTCCTGTAGGTTTTCATGTAGATATATTTTATAAGTTTAAGGGAGTCCATTCAGTTTTTAGTTTGCTAAAAATTATTTAATGTTGAATTTTACCAAACGCTTTTTATGTATTTATTGAGATGATGGTTTTTATCATTTATTTTGTTAATGTAGTGATACTTTTGAATTGACTTTTAAAATTGTTAAACTGATTTTGAATTATTGAAATGAATCAAGCCCGGTCTTTACGTTTTCTATTTTCTTCTATTTATATATTGCTGGATTTATTTTCCTTATACTTTGATTAGGAGTTTCACACCCATGGTCATGAGTGAGATTGTCCAGTGACTTTCCTTTCTTGTAATAGTTTTTTGGTATTGGCATGGAGGTTACACTAAACAGATAAAACATGATGGTAAATGCGCTACGTTTTTGTTTCTCTGATATAATTTGGGTAATACCATTGTTATCATTTCCAGAAATGATTGTCAAATGCACCAATTATTCCTGCCAATACTGGAATATTATTTCTGGGAAGGTTTTAATTGGAGGTTTAATAACTTTAGCTCATTGGGACAAGTCTGATTTTCTTTTTTCCTAGTTCCAGTTTTGGACAGCTGTGTTTTCAAAAAAAAAAAAATTTTCTGTTTCACCTAAATTGTTCAGTTTGTTGGCATAAAATGTATATGAATCCACTTGGCATATCTTATCTCTGGTTATTGTTTATTGAATGCTGGTCTTTAAACAGGAGAAAAAAAATGAAGAGATACTTTGAGCTCGAGTTGAGATTATCTTCATCCACAGAGTCTTTATATCATGCCCTGAAGGCATTTAGGTTGAGAATAATCCTCTCATCTTGTCAGGTACTGATCAAATCAATACTGTTTTTAGTTTGGTGAGATCTTATTTATTTCCCATACACCCAGTTCTTGCTAGCATGGTTCCATTGGAAAGCATGAGATGTTTACCAGAGATCTGTTCATTGGGACTTGAATTCCATAGCCACATGAGACTACCAAAAGTGATGTTATCTTCTCCACCATTTGGCCTCTCTTTAAATGTCTCAAGTGGAAAACATTGCCTGACTTGGAGTTCACATCTCTGAACTTTCCACCCCTTTGAATTTTCCCCAGCAAGTCTTCACTGCCTTGTTGTTGTTAGGTGCCATTGAGTCAATTCCAACTTGTAGTGAACCTATGTACAGCAGAACAAAACACTGCCTGGTCCTGTGCCATCCTCACCATCCTTGTTATGCTTGAGCCCATTGTTGCAGCCACTGTGTCAATCCATCTCAATGAGGGACTTTTTTTTTAAAGCTGCCTTGGAGCTGTCTAATTTGTTTAAATATACCTGAGTTACATTGTGCCTGTATTTTTACTTTTCAAAATCTGTGCAGAATAGGCTGCCAGCTAAGCTACAGAGACAGAGATGTCTGCAGAAATCCCCAATACAGATGATATTCATCCTTTGTTTTCACTGTTGTACTCAGGAATGACCCTTGCTCTAAATTCAAAAGAAAAAAGATCAGTACTAAGAGACTGATTTTTTTAAAAAAAAATTTATTGTGCTTTAAGTGAAAGATTACAAATCAACTCAGTCTTTCATGTATAAACTTATATACACCTTACTACATACTCCCAATTACTCTCCCCCTAATGAGACAGCCCGCTCCCTCCTTCTAGTCTCTCTTTTCATGACCATTTTGCCAGCTTCTAAACCCCACTACCCTCCCATCTCCCATCCAGACAGGAGATGCCAACATAGTCTCAAGAGTCCACCTGATGCAAATAGCTCACTCTTCATCAGCATCTCTCTCCAACGCATTGTCCAGTCCAATCCATGTCTGAAGAGTTGGCTTCGGGAATGGTTCTTGTCCTCAAGGCTTGGGGACCATGACCACTGGGGTCCTTCTAGTCTCAGTCAGACCATTAAGTCTGGTTTTTTTATGAGAATTTGGAGTCTGCATTCCACTGTTCTCCTGCTCCCTCAGGGGTTCAAGACAGTATTTCTTTTTTTTTAATAATTTTTATTGTGCTTTAAGTGAAAGTTTACAAATCAAGTCAGTCTCTCACACAAAAACCCATATACACCTTGCTACACACGCCCAATTACTCTCCCCCTAATGAGACAGCCCGCTCTCTCCCTCCATTTTCTCTTTTCGTGTCCATTTTGCCAGCTTCTAATCCCCTCCACCCTCTCATCTCCCCTCCAGGCAGGAGATGCCAACATAGTCTCAAGTGTCCACCTGATCCAAGAAGCTCACTCCTCACCAGCATCCCTCTCCAACCCATTGTCCAGTCCAATCCATGTCTGAAGAGTTGGCTTCTGGAATGGTTCTCATCCTGGGCCAACACAAAGTCTGTGGACCGTGACCACTGGGGTCCTTCTAGTCTCAGTCAGGCCATTAAGTCTGGTGTTATTAGAATTTGGGGTCTGCATCCCACTGCTCTCCTGCTCCCTCAGGGGTTCTCTGTTGTGTTCCCTGTCAGGGCAGTCATTGGTTGTAGCCAGGCACCATTTAGTTCTTCTGGTCTCAGGGTGTTGTAGACTCTGGTTCATGTGGCCCTTTCTGTCTGTTGGGCTTGTAATCGCCTTGTGTCCTTGGTGTTCTTCATTCTCCTTTGATCCAGGTGGGTTGAGACCAATTGATGCATCTTAGATGGCCGTTTGCTAGCGCTTAAGACCCCAGACACCATTCTTCAAAGTGGGATGCACAATGTTTTCTTAATAGATTTTATTATGCCAATTGACTTAGATGTTCCCTTAAACCATGGTCCCCAGACCCCTGCCCCTGCTACACTGGCCTTCGAAGCATTCAGTCTATTCAGGAAACTTCTTTGCTTTTGGATTAGTCCAATTGTGCTGACCTCCCCTGTATTGTGTGTTGTCTTTCCCTTCACCTAAAGTGGTTCTTATCTACCAACTAGTGAATACCCCTCTCCCACCCTCCCTCCCTCCCCCCTCTTGTAACCAGGAAAGAATGTTTTCTTCTCAGTTTAAACTATTTCTTAAGATCTTACAATAATGGTTGTATACAGTATTTGTCCTTTTTGCAACGGGCTAATTTCACTCAGCATAGTGCCTTCCAGGTTCCTCCATGTTATGAAATATTTCACAGATTCCTCACTGTTCTTTATCGATGGGTAGTATTCCATTGTGCGAATATACCATGATTTATTTATCCATTCATCTGTTGATGGGCACCTTGGTTGCTTCCATCTTTTTGGTATTGTAAACAGTGCTGCAATAAACATGGGTGTGTATATATCTGTTCGTGTAAAGGCTCTTATTTCTCTAGGGTATATTCCAAGGAGTGGGATTGCTGGATCATGTGGTATTTCTATTTCTAGCTTTTTAAGGAAGCGCCAAATTGATTTCCAAAGTGGTTGTACCAAGAGATTGATTTTTAAGGCTGTAACAGGGTGTTCTACTCTATCCTATAGGGTCCTATAGGGTTGCTATGAGTCAGAATCGACTCGATGGCACTGGGTTTAACACGGCGTTACATATCATTTAATTTCAGAGTGTCTACAATTATAAAACTGCAATGTATTAGTCAGATACATTAAAGACTCATCAGAATTTGTCCGAAGTGTTGAAAAATATCTAGAAATTTAGTCATTCCTTTTTTATTGTGATGTTAAATTTGGTTGCTTCCAAAAGATGGAAGCAACCAAATTTAACATCACAATAAAAAAGGAAATTTTTCAAGAGTTTGTTCATATATTCATAATTCAAAATGTTTGGCAGAGCTGATGAAAAGCTTTTAGAAATACAGTTTTTCAAAAATTTAGAAACATTCAGAGTTTAAAAGTTTTTAACAATATAAAATCCATTGCCTTTGAGTCAATTCCAACTCATTATGACCCTATCAGACAGAGTAGAACTTCTCCATAGGGCTTCCAAGGCTGTGAACTTTACAAAAGTACACTGCCACACCTTTCTTCCACAGAATAGCTGATGGGCTCCAACTGCTAACTTTCGGTTAGTACCTGAATGCTTAACCACTGCACCACCAGGGCTCCTAGAAGAATATGAAAGAAGGGCATTTACGGAAATGAGAAGTAAATTATGATATAGTAGAAAATGTTCTATAATTGGCATCTAGAGACTGGTTAAAATATAAGCTCAATTACTAAGCTGAATAATATTGGACAAGCCATTTCATCCCTTGGAATGTCAATGTATTCATTTTTAAAATAGGTTTAATAAAAACTGGACCCATAAGACTCTTATGAAGACTAGATGTAGTCACATATAATTATAGTACCAAGAGCTCCAAGCACCTATTAGATGGTTAAGAATGATTTGTTGAGTATAGCACATTTAATGTATACAATAATGTTAATCCTATGTGTGGATTATTAATATTGGCCTTTTGAATCAAAATCATAGAAATATTTACCTAATTCAATTGTTCACATAGTGTATTACTCATATCTGTCATATTTCTTTCCCTCTCCTCTCCTCTCCTCCCCTCTCCCCTCCTTTCCCCTCCATTTAAACTATGCGTTTAATTTCATTTTTTCTCACATTTTAAGAAAAAGTGATGTTAAACAATAAAAACAAAAGATTACATAAGAAAATATGGGAGGAAACCTTATAACTGTTGAGGATAATATAGAAAACCAAAAACTTAATGATACTTGATTAGTCTTTATACTTTTGTTGACAAGCTTCACAGTCTCTTTAACAATTGTCACTGATTAGATTGGTAACTTTAATTTCCTTCCCTATTCTAAATCAAAAAACCAAACCTGTTGCCGTCAAGTCAATTCCAACTCATATAGCATCTGTGATTTTCGACCCATTTGATAGATTTATAAGGAAATAGGTGGTTAAAGGTACATCTGGGTTACACATTGGGCAAGTTACCTAACATTCTTAGAAAAGCTTCAGCTTCCTATTCTATACAATAGAAATGATGATACAACCCATTTTGTAGGCTTGCTTGGGGGCTATATATATGCCAGTCATGTATAATATTTATTATAGAGACTAGGACACAATATGTACTTAATAAAATTTATACATAGTTACTAAACAGATTAAGAATTTCATTGTATTAATTTTCTAGGGCTGCCATAAAAATTACCATAAACTGGGTAGCTTAAAATTATAGAAATTTATTTTTTCACAGTTCAGGAAGTTAGAAGTCTGAAATCAAAGTGTCAACAGGTCTGCGCTCACTCTGAAAGCTCTAAGGAAGACTCTCCCCTTGCCTCTTCTAGCTTTGGGTGATTGTCAGCAATCTTTGGCATTCCTTAGTTTTTTAGTTGTATCGCTTGCATCACTATAATCTCTCTCTTCACCATCACACAGCTTTCTTCCCTGTGTGTTTGGCTCTGTGTCCAAATCTCCCTCTCCTTTCTCTTATAAAGACTCAAGTTATTGGATTTGGGGCCCACTTAATGCAGTATTACCTCATCTTCAATTGAATACATCTGGAAAGGCCTTATTTCCAAATAAGGTTAAATTCACAAGTACCAGTAATTAGGACTTCAACATAACTTTTTGGAGGGACACAATTCAACCCACAACAATCTTCTAATAAAATTGCCAGGGATATAACAATGTCATTTTGGAAAAAGAGTTATAAGTATCCATGAGAAAACAAACAAACAAAAAAAACTACTATCGAGCATATTTAAATATGGAATAAGAGACAATAATATGTCTTAAGTTCGAATCCCAGAGAAACAGTTCCTGAGACAGAAGTCTGCACATAGGAAGTTCTTTGGGTGTACTCTTAAGAACAACATCTGAAAGAGCATTTGGAAGAAGAATTGTGAAGAAAGAAGCATTGAACTATGATGTGGTTGCAACATGCACCTCAGTCATTCCTACAGGAGATTCTAGAGCTATCTAACATTGACTTACCTGGGTGCTCCCAATTGACGTAAGGGATCTGGTCATTGTACTCCTGTTTTGAAGAGTCAGCACCCAAGGAAGCAGCATTCAGAAAATCAAACGGTGCATTACATTGGGCAAATGTGCTGCAGAAAATCTCTTCAAAGTGCTCAAAAGCGAAGATGTCACCTTGAAGACTAAGGTGTGCCTGAGCCAAGCCACGGTGAAGTGATTGAAAATGCCATGGCTTGGGTCAGGCACACCGTAGTCCTCAAAGTGACATCTTTGCTTTTTAACACTTTAAAGAGGTCTTTTGCAGCAGATTCGCCCAAAGCAATATGTTGTTTGATTTCTTGACTTCTGCTTCTGTGGGTGTTTTGAGGATTCAAGTAAAGTGAAATCCTTGACAACTTCAGCCTTTTCTCCATTTATGATGATGTTGCTTACTGGTCTGGTTGTGAGGATTTTTGTTTTCTTTATGTTAATGTGTAATACTTACTGAAGGCTGTCTTCTTTGATCTTCATCAGTAAATGTTTCAAGTCCTTTTCACTTTCAGGAAACAAAGTTGTGTCATTTGCATATTGCAGTCTGTTAATTAGTCTTCCTCCATTCCTGATGCCATGCTGTTCTTCATATAGTCCAGATTCTCAAATATGCTCAGTGCACACATTAAATAAGTATGGCGAAAGGATACAACTCTGATGCACACTTTTTCTGATATTAAACCTTGCAGTATATCTTTGTTCTTTTCAAATGACAGCCCCTGGGTCTATGTACAGTTTCCTCATGAGCACAATTAAGTGTTGTGGACTTCTCATTCCTTGAAATATTATCCGTAATTTGATATGATCCAGCACTCGGCTGCTAACCGAAAGGTCATTGGTTCAAAACGACCAGCCACTCTGTGGAAAAAAGTTGTGGTAGCCTGTTGCCATAAAGATTTATAGCCTTGGAAACTTTATGAGGCAGTCCTACTCTGTTCTACAGGGTTCTAAGAGTTGAAATCATCAGAAGTCTACAGGTTTATTTAGGCAGAGGAAAAACACTCTACAAGAGAATTCATCTATGTAGGATGACTTATTAGCATCTTATTTTGAAGACTCTGAGTTTTTCATATGGATTGGCATTATTTTCTGCATAAGAGAAAGAGTCACTAGGTTCTGAGAGAAAGGGAGGGAGAAAGAGAGGGATGTAGGAAGGGAGGAAGGAAAACACAATTGAGAAAATCTCCAAGTACGTGCTGATGGTCCAAATCTTGTCAGCAGATTAAGGATTTAAAATCTCAAGTCAACAGATAGAGATTACCAAACAAATTACATGACTTGCTAGTTGCTTGTCTTAGGCAATTTGTTGATCTCCTCTACTTCTTGCTTTTCTTGTGGGTTAACCAAAAACTCAGAGCAACCATATAGGACAGAATAAAACTGACCTATAGGGCTTTCAAGGAGTGGCTGGCCGATTGAGATACTCACCTTTTAGTTAGCAACCAAGGCTTAACCACTGTTTTACCAGGGCTCCTTTCTTATGGATAAAATGGGAATAATAAATTTTATATACTATTGTGAACATTATGTGATTCTAGATGTAATATTCCACGTAAATTACTTTTCTCCAGTCAGCAGTTCAAATCCACCAGGTGCTCCTTGGAAATCCTATGGGGGCAATTCTACTCTGTCCTATAATGTTACCTCTGAGTTGGAATCCACTGGAAGGCAATGATTTTTTTTTTTTTTTTTTTTGTCACTTAAGGTGTCAAGTGCTTTTTGCAATCCCCTGGAATCAGAGAGTTACCTAATGTTGTGTATGAGCTGCTAACGTCTTCGTTGTTATTGTTGTGTGTTGTCCAATGGATTCTGGCTCATAGCAACCCTATAGGACAGCATAGAACTGCCTCATAGAGTCTTCTGGCTTGTAATTTTTAAGGGGAATCCTGGTGGTGCAGTGGATAAGAGTTTGGCTGCTAACCAAAAGGTTAGCAGTTCGAATCCACCAGCCACTCCTTGGAAACCCTATGGGGCAGCTCTACTCTGTCCTATAGGGTTGCTATAAGTTGGAATTGACTGGATAGCGACAAGTTAATGTTTAAGAACACATAAAAAAAAATTTTTTTATAGTCAGGTCTTTTCTCCCATAGAAAGGCTGATGAATTTGAACCAGCAACCTTCAATAGTCTAGCTTCTTAACCATTGCACCACCTAAACTAATGTCTAGGAAGGAGGAGGAGGAATTGGCTTTATAATGTTTTGTGTGCTATTCTTAGATTCAGACCAAATGGGTGACACATAATTTAATAAACATATTAGAATTCAATTCAAGCTATTTAATATAATAAAAAATATAATAAGCATACTTAAATTTAACTAAACTCATTTACTTCAATTAAATTTAGCATACAAATTACTCAGTCCCAGGTACTAAAATAAACTCTGGGGATTAGATGATAAAGGAAATGCCAGCCCTGACTTAAGAAACTCAGAGGTTAATGGAAAAGTCATGAGTGGTGGTTGTGGCGGTAGGGGCAACAATATACTCTGATAGGTGTGTTAATAGAGATGTCTACAAGGATTAGAGGAAACACGAAGATGAGAACAAATAATAGTAGTAGAGTGGGTAAACACAGAGACAGGAAAAAGTCCAAAGAAGCATTGATAATTTAATTAAAATTAAGAGTCACTCACTAGATAAAAATAAATGTGTATTTTTTATTTTCTTTCGTAACTATCAAATTGTATATTAAAATGGTATTGTCTCCACCAAAGTATACTTCTGCTTAAGGTTAAGGCATATATCTGACTTGCTTTTAAGTTTTTTTTTTTTTAAGTTTTACACTTCATTTAAATTTATTATTTCTAATAAAAAAATATATATATTTAATATAAAATTATGCTAACTGAAAGAAACATACACAAAATACTTTTCCCAGTATGATGAGCTTCTTTCTTCCCAGGATACAAATTCTATTAACAGCTTGCCAAATTCAATTATGTTCCCCATTCAAAAGATAAACACATTGCCTTATTATGTACAGAGAGATAAATGCTGGTATATAGATTTTTCTAAAAATAACAATGTTTATTGATTTGCAAACTAAACTGTAATATCTATCAGTCATTCAAACCAAAATCCTCTTAGTGCTAAATCTACAGTCAAAATAATTAAATAAGTAAAACAACAGCAACGACAACAAAAGAAGGTTTTTAAGCCAAATATATTCCATGTGTTTCTGAAGCCATTACATTCCAAACTATTTATTAATTCATGTGTTCAAGAGACATTTAATAAATACCTTCTCTAAGTATTGTTATGGAAACCCTGGTGGTGTTGTGGTTAAGCACTATGGCTGTTAACCAAGAGGTCCACAGTTCAAATTCACCAGGCACTCCTTGGAAACTCTACAGGGCAGTTGTACTCTGTCCTATAGGGTCACTATGAGCTGGAATTGACTAGGTGGCGGTGGGTTTGGTTTTGGTTTGGTTTAAGTATTGTTATATACCAAGGGATAAAAGATTAATAAGACATGATTCCTTCCTCAAGGATCTTAAAATTCAGCTGATCTAATATATATATGTAAAAGTGTTACTGTCATACCATTCATTTATTCATTCTTTCAATACTTTACTAAATTATTCAATACATATTTATTGAGATTCTACTCTATGTCAGGTGCTGTGCTGGGTTTAGTTTTGCAGCATAAAAATAGACAGAGTATCCTTTCATGGAACTTTCAGTCTACAGAAGGGGCAAGGAACTAGATCTCAATCAATTAACTGTGTGAGTATATGTGGGTGTGATTATATATAAGATACGAAAAAAGAAGACAGAAGAATTGATATGTTTAAACTATAGTGTTGGTGAAGAATATTTATTATACAAACAAATTGGTTTTAGAAGAAATACTACCGGGATGCTCTTCAGAAATGAGGATAGAGAGACTTCAACTTGCTTACATTTGACATATCAGGAAAGACCAATCACTAGAAAAAGTTAGGTAAAGTAGAAGGCCAGTGAAAACTAGAGGAACCATCAATGACATGTATTCACACAATAGCCACAACAATGGCCTCTAATATACCAATGATTATGAAGATGGTACAGGACTGAGCAAAATTTTTTTCTGTTATACATAAGGTAGCCATAAGTCAGAGGGAACTGGACAGCAATGAACAACAACAATATAGTATATACAATTATGTCATATACGTTATTATATATAAGATATGTATCTAAAACAAAACAAAACAAAAAACCTGATTCTGACTCATAGCGACCCTATAGGGCAGAGTAGAACTGCTCCTTAGGGTTTTCAGGCAGTGGTTGGTGGATTCCAACTGCCGACACTCTAGCTTGCTGTAGCTCTTAACCACTGCACCACCAGGGCTCCAGATACATGTATAGGATATGTAATTATATATGTTATCATATATAATATATTAAAAATACACAAAGTTTGGCATACTGTGGAGACTTGTGTGTTGCCGTGATACTGGAAGGTATGCCACCAGTATTCAAATAGCAGCAAGGTCACCCATGGTGAACAGATTTCAGCTGAGTTCCAGACTAAGACAGATGAGGAAGAAGGACCTGCCGGTCTTCTTTTGAAAAAAAATTAGACAATAAAAACCTTATGAATAGCAGCAGAACATTGTCTGATAATAGTCCTGGAAGATGAGCCCTTAGGCTAGAAGACACTCAAGATACAACTGGGTAAGAGCTGGCTCCTCAAAATAGTTGACCTTAATGATGTGGATGGAGTCGAGCTTTCAGGATCGTCATTTACTGATGTGGCACGACTCAAAAGGAGAAAAAACAGCTGCGAACATCCATTAATAATTGGCATATGGAATGTACAAAGTATGAATACAGGAAAACTGAAAGTTGTCAAAAATGAAAGGGAATGCATAATTAGGTGGTAGTGAGCTGAAATGGGCTGATATTGGCCATTGTCAATGAGACAATCATATGGTCTACTATGCCAGGAATGATAAACTACAGAGGAACGGCAAATTCATTGTAAAAAATAACATTTCAAATTCTATCCTGAGGTACAACAATGATAGGATAATATCCGTATGCCTACAATGAAGACCCGTTAACACGACTAATATTCAAATTTATGCACCAACCACTAAGACTAAAGATGAAGAAATTGAAGGTTTTTACCAACTTCTGCAATCAGAAATTAATCAAACATGCAATCAAGATGCATTTATAATTACTGGCAATTGAAATGCAAAAGTTGGAAAGAAAGAACAAGGATTGGTAGTTGGAAGATATGGCTTTGGAGATTGAATGATAGTTTTATAAGACCAGTGATTTCTTCATTGCAAATACCTTTTTTTAACAACATAAACTATACACATGGACCTCACCAGGTGGAATACACAGTAATCAAATCGACTACATCTGTGGAAAGAGACAATGGAAAGGCTCAATGTCATTAGTCAGAACAAGAGCCGGGGCCAACTGTGTAACAGACCATCAACTGCTCTATGCAAGTTGAAGTTGAAGAAAATTAGAATAAGTTTGAGAGAACCAAACTACACTCTTGAGTATATACCATTTGGATTTAGAGACAATCTCAAGAATTGATGTGATGCACTGAACACTACTGCCCGAAGACAGACGAGTTGGGGAACGAAATCAAGAACATCATACATGAAGAAAGCAAGAGGTCATTACATATACAGGAAAGAAAGAAAAGACCAAAATGAATGTCAGAAGAGATTCGGAAAGTTGCTTCTGAATGTGGAGTAGCTAAAGTGAAAGGAAGAAAGATGAAATCAAAGAGCTGAACAGAAGATTTCAAAGGGTGGCTCAAGAAGACAAAGTAAAGTATTATAATGACATATGCAAAGACCCAGATATAGAAAACCAAAGAGGAAGAACACGTTTGGCATTTCTCAAGTTAAAAGAACTAAAGAAAAAATTTAAGCCTTGTGTTAAAATGTTGAAGGATTCTACGGGAAAAAAACAAAATGATGCAGGAAGTGTCAAAAGAAGATGGAAGGAATACACAGTCACTGTATCAAAAAGAATTGGTTGGTATTCAACCATTTCAGGAGGTAACATACGGTCAAGAACCAATGATACTGAAAGAAGAGGTCCAAGCTACACAGAAGGTATTGGCAAAAAACAAGGCTCCAAGACTTGATGAAATACAATTGAGATGTTTCAACAAATGAATGCAGCACTGGAAGAGGTCACTTGTCATGCCAAGAAATTCTGGCCAATGACTGGAAGAGACCCATATTTGTACCCATTCCAAAGAAAGGTGATTCAACAGAGTGCAGAAATTATTGAATACAATCATTAATATCACCCACAAGCAAAATTTTGTTGAAGATCACTCAAAAGTGGTTGCAACAGCACATTGACTGGGAATGGCCAGAAGTTCAGGTGAGGATGTGGAATGAGGGATATCGTGTTGATGTCAGATGGATCATGGCTGAAAGCAGCAAATACCAGGAAGATGTTTACCTGTGTTTTATTGACTATGCAAAGGCATTTGATCATAACTAATTATGGATTACATTTTGAAGAATAAGAATTCCAGAACACTTAATTGTGCTCTTGAGGAACTTGTACATATACCAAGAGGCAGTCTTTCAATCAGTACAAGGGGATACTGTATGGTTTAAAGTCAGGAAAGGTATGCATCAGGGTTGTATTCCATACTTATTCAATCTGTATGCTGAGAAAATAATCCAAGAAGCTGGACAATATGAAGAATAATGGGGCATCAGGATTTCAGGAAGACTCATTAGCAACCTCACACAACCTTGTTTGCTGAAAGTGAAGAGTACTTGAAGCACTTACTGATGAAGATCAAAGACCATGCCTTCAATATGGATTATGCTTCAACATAAAGAAAACAAAAATCCTCACAACTGAACCAATAAGCGACATCATAATAAATGCAGAAAAGATTGAAGTTGTTAAGGATTTCGTTTTACTTGGATCCACAATCAACACTCATGTAAGCAGCAGTCAAGAAATCATATGACACATTGCATTGGGCAGACCTGCTCCAAAAGATCTCTTTAAATTGTTAAAAAGAAAGATGTCATTTTAAGGGCTGAGGTATAGCTGAGCATAGCCAAGGTGTTTTCAGCCACCTTATATGCATGTGAAAGCTGGATAACGAATAAGGAGGATGGAAGAAGAATTGAAGAATTTGAGTTGTGGTATTGGCAAAGAATATTGAATATACCATTGATTACCTGAAGGACAAACAAATCTGTCTCGGACGAAGTACAGCCAGGATGCTTATTAGAAGTAAGGATGTTGAGACTGTGTCTCATGGACTTTGGACATGTTTGTTATCAGGAGGGACCAGTTCCTGGAGAAAGGCATCATGCTTGGTAGTGTGTAGGGTTATTGAAAAAGCGGAAGACCCTCAACGAGATGGATAGACACAGTGGCTTCGACAACAGGCTCAAGCATAACAACAATTGTGAGAACCAACTTGATGGCACCTAACAAGAACAAAAACATACACAACTAAGTGGTATAAAAAGGAAGGAGTTAAAATGGAGATTTGTAAAGTGCATTATGAGATTGCAAAAATTAATTATACTGTGGAGATTCAGGAAGGCTTCACAGGGAAGATCAAATGTGAATGACTTTTCTTGTCCTCAAATAATTAAGATTTTTCTTAGATCAAATACAAATCGAGCAGATTATCATAATATATGAGGGAACATGTTGTAGAGTGGTTATAAATGCATCATTAGTATAATCTGTGGACAAATAAGATCTGTGGTATGAATTAGATCCAAGTGAGCTGAAAGGCTAGCGGTTAAGAGCAGGGTCTGTGGGGTAAGGTTTCTCAGTCAAGTCCTGTCACTTTTCTACCTTTGAGCCTTTGGCAAGTGATGTAACCTTTTTAAGCATCAGTTCCTCATTTCTTACAATGGAAATAATGGTACCAAAGCCTTTCCTGGTGCGTTTGAGGATTACGTAATAAAATTTATATGAAACACATAAGGCAGTGCCTGATAAATGGTGAACATTATAAACAATACCTAGTATTCATTGAAGGTTTACTATGTATCAACATTAGTCTAAGCCTTCGTTCATTTATTCACCCACCTAATTCTAAAAAAAACTTTATGATGTATTATTTTCTTCCCTAATTTATATGTGAGAAAACTGAAGCATAGAAAGCTTAAGTAACTTGCTCAAAGGCAAACAAATTATTCAGTTTTTAGAACAATTCCCTAAACAGTAATAACTTAGAAGTACAAAAGCTTATGTAGAAAATGTGAAAACAACGTTCAAAATCTAAACGAATTACTTGCCTGCTTAAGTGAAAAGGGAACCCTAGTTTGATCATTTTTATGATAATCATTTAATCTATGAAAATTGGTAAGAAATGTATTCATAAGATAATTAAATGTCTTGAAGTTAAAGAAAAAATAATAAAATCACTTAATTTTGAAAATAGAAGAGTTTAAATATGAAAAAAATTCCTGAAGAAAAACAATAGGAGAAAACTGATTATGAAATTCGACAACAGCTATTTTGTATAAAGTACTGTAATGAAGTGCATTGTTTTGTGACAGTTTTCTCTAAGGTAGTAGAAATACACACGAAAATGGCTGTATTTTGAGGCTTTTTAGAAAGACAAACTGTATCTAGAAATTTAGATTTAGTTATCTTATGCTCCAAAGCAGGTATAAAATCCTTGATTTCTCCTTTGTTGTACGTCAGTGAGAATGGTTTTAAATGGGGATAACAGTAGCTACAAAATTTTGAGAAAATCGAAGAAACTCTTCAAAAATAAAAAGGCCAGTCTCCATACTTGTGGTCTAAATGTTGAATTTAAGGATGCTATTTTACGCATGGGATTATCATCATAATAAAACTACAGTCCTAGCTTTATTTTCTATCTTCAAAATGATAAAAAGATTTAGCATAGCACTTCTCTATGAATGAAACATTCTTTAACTCACCCAGATTCCTTGATAGAAATGATATAGTGAATATTCCTAAATGGAGAGTTTAGTTGGTGGGCCCACGAACCTCAGCCCCAAGAATTAACTGACGAACTTCAACACAAAATCCAAGCAAAAAGCCTGAAAATAACTGTCAGGACAGAAAGAAAGCAATAAAAGGAAACTTTCTTATGAATTTATGTACTGGACACAAGGTAAGTATACAGAACTCAACTGTATTCCTTTTTACCAACATAAGGTAGTTTGAAAATAAAAATCAAAAGTGAAGATATTTAAAATAACATGCCTACAAATAAACCTAAAAAAAAGATGTGAGATTTGTACAAATAAAAATATAATACATTATAAATAGAATGAAAGAAGGCTTATATAAACAGAGAATTACCTTGTTCATGGATTAAAAAATGGATTAAGACTTAATAGTAAAGATGTTAATTCTTCCCCAATTGATCTACATATTTAACTCAAATCTAATTGATATTATAAATGATTTTTTAATTTTTTTTTTAGAAATTGATAGACTTATTCTAAAATTTATAGGAAAATATCTTGGGCCAAAAATAACCAAATAAAATATTAAAAAGCTGGATGACTGCAACTACATGGTAATAAAGATTCATTATAAAAGTTACAGTGAGTACGATGCTGTGGTTTTGGAAAAAATAGACAACTAGACCAATGAAACAGAATAGAGGTCCAAAAGCAGACCTAAACATATAAGGACACTTGATATGTGACAAAGGTAGTCCTACAAAACAGAGGAAAAGGGCAGTCCTTTCAATAATTGATTCTGGCTCAACTAGATATTCATACGGAAATGCATGTAAACTTCCATTTTTGTAAAAATAAAGCTCAGGAGTATCACAGGTCTAACGTGAAATGAAAAACAATAAATATTCCAAAAGGTGACACTGTAGCCTGTCTTTATAAATAGAATAGATCACAAAATATATAAATACTAGGGGAAGAGATTGATATTTTTAACTATGTTAAACTCTGGACCTTCTCTTTATCAAAAGAGTTAAGTCAAGCAGCAAGGTGGGAAAAATATTTGCAATTCATATTGGGCTACACCTATGTCCCAGTTTTCTGGAGGTAGTGCTGGCATATACCTTTTTTATTCCAGCATAAGTATTAATAGCTCTACATTTCATTTTTAAGCATGTTCCACTTTAGATGAGAAATCATATGCTCAAACTACATATAACATGGAGAGGTTGGTATCCACAACCTACTAAGCACCTTACAAATAGGGTCTTTATAAAAAGACAACCCAATTAATGAGTGGACAAAAAACTTGAAACATTCACAAAAAATAATCTCCAAATGGGTGATAAGCATATGAAAATGAGTCATGAGGCAATTTTAAATTGCAAGCACCACGTGATAACACTCACTCATCAGAAGAGAAAATATAGAAAAAGATTGACGATACTGAATATTGCTGAAAGAATAAATCCACAGATGTTTCATACAAAATTAGTAAAGGCATAAGTTGGTACAACCACTTTGGAAAACTGGCATTGGTGCCTCCTAAACCTGAAGCTGACCACACACAGGGGCTATGAAACAGCATTACATAAATATTCAGAAATATCTGTAAGTATGTACCAGAGACATAGGTATGTATATAATACTGGTTAGCCAAAAAGCTGCCAATGAAAACTAAAATAAAAACAAAAGTGACTTTTACAATGATATCATTAGGCAGTATTTAAAAAAAAAATGAACTTCTACTACATGCAACAATGTGGTTGAATTTCAAGTACATAACATAAGAGAAAGGAAAGAGGTACCAAAAAAAAAAAAAAAAAAAAAAAGCAATACTGTATGAACCTTGCAGTGCAATGGATTACTTTTGTATGGCCTTTCTCGTCATGGTCTTGTAACTCCTACTCAAGTGACTGGACTGTGCAAATATGGTTATTGTGGCCCACCAAGGGGATTAGTCAGTTTTGCCATCCCACTGGGCTTGAAATGAGCCATCCAAGAGGTGGAAAAGACAAGATCTCACCACCACCAAGGAAGAACAGCAAGGAGTCAGTGCGGCCTTTGGACCTGCAATCCCTGTGCTGAGAAGCTCCTGGAACCAGGAGACAGAGAAGCAGAGAATTGTTAACACTGAAAGTAGCAAGAAGGGCCAGCAGAGACCTGGCAGCAGGAGATGTGGTAGGGTTCTGGGTCCACGGAGAGAGAAAGCTGAATGCCTTTGGGCAGAGGCCTAGGGCCATGGAGAGTCATGCCTGAAAGCATGGCTGGGAAGAGGCTGTCCTGATGGAAGAACTGTATCCTGAGTGTTCCTGAACCTGAAAAGTAACTGTTACTTCCCTAATAAACCCTACAATCGTGAGTATTGCCTGTGAGTTCTGTGTGGCCATTGCAATGAATTATCTAACTCAGGAGATAAGTACAGAGTGCCACAGGAGGGACGTTTGTGTCAGAACTGGTAAAGATGGTGGAGAGAGGAGGCATGTCTGAACTCTGCCTCTCAGGAATCAGCCTTGGGCTCCTGTTCTTGATTCTCCTTCCCGCTTGTGAAGTTGGAGGAGGTCGGATGATGCCCCGCACAAGGTTTTTACAAACCTAATTATGTAAATTTCTAAAGAAATAAAACTATAGCAAAATCTATAAGCCATGGAAGTGTAACATCTAGGGACATGGGAGGGTGTAGTAATTGGTGGGGACTATGAGATGACAATAACATTTGATTTTGCTCATGATTACCTGTGCGTGTTCACTTTGTGACAATTCATGAGTCGAATCTCTCCATATGATACATTTTTAGTATATATGTTGTATTTTGGAAACCCTGGTGGCGTAGTGGTTAAGTGCTATGGCTGCTAACCAAAGGGTCGGCAGTTTGAATCCTCCAGGCAGGCGCTCCTTGGAAACTCTGTGGGGCAGTTCTACTCTGTCCTAGGGTCGCTAGGAGTCGGAATCGACTTGACGGCATTGGGTTTGGTTTTTTTTTTTTGGTTTATGTTGTACTTAAAAAAAAAGTATTCAAACATCCAGGCATTATTAAACTAAATCATATTACCAAATATATATATATATTAATTAATTTTTATTGTGCTTTAAGTGAAAGTTTACAAATCAAGTCAGTCTCTCATACAAAAATTTATATATACCTTGCTATACGCTCCTAATGGAAACCCTGGTGGCATAGTGGTTAAGTGCTACAGCTGCTAACCAAAGGGTCAGCAGTTCAGATCCACCATGCACTCCTTGGAAACTCTATGGGACAGTTCTACCCTGTCCTGTAGGGTCACTATGAGTCGGACTCGACTCAGCAGCAAGGGGTTTTTTATAGCAAAACCTATAAGCCATTGAAGTGTAACATCTAGGGACACAGGAGGTGTAACAATTGATGGGGACTATGAGATGACAATAACATTTGATTTTCCTCATGATTACCTATGTGTGTTCACTTTGTGATAATTCATGAGTCGAATCTCTCCATATGATACATTTTTAGTATATATGTTGTACTTTAAAAAAAATATATTCAAACATACAGGCATTATTAAACTAAATCATATCAAATATATATATTAATTAATTTTTATTGTGCTTTAAGTGAAAGTTTTCAAATTGAGTCAGTCTCTCACACAAAAATTTATATATACCTTGCTATACACTCCTAATGGAAACCCTGGTGCCGTAGTGGTTAAGTGCTACTGCTGCTAACCAAGACGTCAGCAGTTTGAATCTGCCAGGCACTCCTTTGAATCTCTATCAGGAAGTTCTACTCTGTCCCATAGGGTCGCTATGAGTCGGAATCTACTCGACAGCAGCGGGATTGGTTTTTTGGGACACTCCTAGTTGCTCTCCCCCTAACAGGACAGCACACTCCTTCCTTCCCTCTACTTTCTCTCCTCATGTCCACTCAGGCAGCTTCTGGCCCCCTCTGCCATCTCATCTCCCCTCTGGACAGGAAATGCCAACATAGTCTCATGTGTCTCTTGATCCAAGAACTCGTCCTACACCAGTATCATTTTCCATCCCATATTACAGTACAATCCCTCTCTAAAGATTTCTCTTTGGGAATGGTTCCTGTCTTGGGCTAACAGAAGTTCTGGGGACCATGGCCTCTGGGGTCCTTCTAGTGCCAGTCTGACCATTAAGCCTGGTCTTTTTACAAGAATTTGAGGTCTGCAACCCACTGCTCTCCTGCTCCCTCAGGGGTTCTCTGTTGTATCCCCTGTCAGGCAGTCATCGGTTGTAGCCAGGCACCACCTAGTTCTTCTGGTCTCAGGATGATGTAGTCTCTGGTTTATGTGGTCCTTTCTGCCTCTTAGGTTCATAATTACCTTGTGTCTTTGGTGTTCTTCATTCTTCCTTGCTCCTGGTGGGTTGAGGCCAATTGATGCATCTTAGATGGTCGCTTGCCAGCGTTTAAGACCCCAGACGCCACTCTCCAAAGTGGGATGCAGAATGTTTTCTTAGTAGATTTTATTATGCCAATTGACTTAGATGTCCCCTGAAACCATGATCCCCAAAACCCGGCCCTGCTATGCTGGCCTTCTAAGTGTTCATTTTATTCAGGAAACTGCTTTTGGTTTAGTCCAGTAGTGTTGGCCTCTCCTGTATTGTATGTTGTCTTTCCCTTCACCTAAAATAAAACTTATCTGCCATCTAGTGAAAACCCCTCTCCCTCCCTCCCTCCCTCCCCCCTCTTGTAACCATCAAAGAATATTTTCTTCTCTGTTTAAACTATTTCTCCACTTCTTATAATAGTGGTCTTATACAGTACTTGTCCTTTTGCAACTCACTAATTTTACTCAGTATAATGCCTTCAATATTCATCCATGTTATGAGATGTTTCATGGATTCATTATTGTTCTTTATCATTGTGTAGTATTCCGTTGTGTGAATATACCATAATTTATTTGTCCTTTCATCTGTTGGACACCTAAGTTGTTTCCATCATCTTGCTATTGTGAACAGTGGTGCAGTGAACACGGGTGTGCATATATCTATTCATGTGAGGGCTCTTATTTCTCTAGGATATATTCCAAGAAGTGGAACTGCTGGATCGTATGGTAGTTCTATTTCTAGTTTTTTAAGGAAGCACCAAATCTACTTCCAAAGCGGTTGTACCATTTTACATTGCCACTAGCAGTGTAGAAGTGTTCCAGTATCTCCATAACCTCTGCAACATTTATTCTCATGAGTTTTTGAATTCATGCCAGCCTTGTTAGGGCAAGATGGAGTCTCATTGTAGTTTTGATTTGCATTTCTCTAATGGTTAAGGAAGGTGAGCATTTCCTCATGTATCTGTTAGCAGCCTGAATGTCTTCTTTAGTGAAGTGCCTGTTCATATCATTTGCCCATTTTTTAATTGGATTGTCCTTTTGTAGTTGAGTTTTTGTAGTATCATGCAGATTTTAGAGATCAGGTGCTGATAGGAAATGTCACAGCTAAAAACTTTTTCCCAGTCTGTAGGTAGTCCTTTGACTCTTTTGGTGAAGTCTTTGGATGAGCACTGGTGTTTGATTTTTAGGAGCTCCCAGTTATCTGGTTTCTCTTCTGCATTTTTAGTAAGTTTTGTATACCATTTATGCCATGTATTAGAGCTTTTTTTTTTAAGTTGCACCATTTTTTCTCCCATGATCTTTATCATTTTAGATTTTATATTTAGGTATTTGATCCATTTTGATTTTGTTCTTGTGCATAGTGTGAGGTATGTGTCTTGTTTCATTTTTTTGCCGATAGATATTCAGTTATACCAGCACCATTTGTTAAAAAGACTGTCTTTTCCCCACAACTGACTTTGGGCCTTGTCAAATATCAGTTGCTCATATGTGGATGGATTTATGTCTGGATTCTCAATTCTGTTCCATTGGTCCATGTGTCTGTTGTTGTACCAGTACCAGGCTGTTTTGACTACTGTGGTGGTATAATAGGTTCTAAAATCAGGTAGAGTAAGGCCTCCCACTTTGTTCTTCTCTGTCAGTAATGTTTTACTTATCTGGGGTCTTTTGCCCTTCCATATGAAGTTGGTGATTTGTTTCTCCATCTGATTAAAAAATGTTGTTGGAATTTGGATCAGAATTGCATTGTATCTATATATGGCTTTTGGTGGAATAGACATTTTTACAATGTTAATTCTTCCTATCCATGAGCAAGGTATGTTTTTCCATTAATGTAGGTCTTTTTTGGTTTCTTGCAGTAGTGTTTTGTACTTTCCTTTGTATAGGTCTTTTACATCTCTGGTAAGATTTATTCCTAAGTATTTTATCTTCTTGGGGGCTACTGTAAATGGTACTGATTTGGTGATTTCATCTTCGATGTTCTTTTTGTTGGTGTAGAGGAATCCAACTGATTTTTCTATGTTTATCTTGTATCCTGATACTTTGGTGAACTCTTCTATTACTTTCAGTAGTTTTTCTTTTTTTTTTTTTTAAGGATTCTTTAGTGTTTTCTGTGTATAAGATCATGTCATCTGCAAATAGAGATACTTTTACTTCTTCCTTGCCAATCTGGATACGCTTTATTTCTTTATCTAGCCTAATTGCTCTGGCTAGGACCTCCAGCACAGTGTTGAATAAGAGTTGCAATAAAGGGCATCCTTGTCTGCTTTCGGAATCTTTCCATTTAGGATGATGTTAGCTATTGGCTTTGTATAAATGCCCTTTATTATGTCGAGGAATTTTCCTTCAATTCCCATTTTGCTGAGAGTTTTTATCGTGAATGAGTGTTGGCCTTTGTCAAGTGCCTTTTGTGCATCAATTGATAAAATCATGTGGTTCTTGTCTTTTGTTTTATTTATATGATGGATTATGTTAATTGTTTTTCTAATGTTGAACCTTGCCTGTGTACCTGATATGAATCCCACTTGGTCATGAAGAATTATTTCTTGGATATATTGTTGAATTCTATTGGCTAGAATTTTGTTGAGGATTTTTGCATCTAAGTTCATGAGAGATACAGGTCTCTGATTTTCTTTTCTTTCTTTTTTTTTTTTTTCTGATGTCTTTACCTGGTTTTGGTATCAGGGGTATGCTGGCTTCATAGAATGAGTTTGGGAGTATTATATCATTTTCTCTGCTCTGAAGTACCTTTAGTATTAGTGGTTTAACTCTTCTCTGAAAGGTTGGTAGAACTCTGCAGTGAAACCCTACGGGCCAGGGGTTTTTTTTGTTGGGAGTTTTTGGATTGCCTTTTCAATCTCTTCTTTTATTATGGGTCTATTTAGTTGTTCTACCTCTATATTTGTTCTTTACCTCTGTATTTGTTAGTTTAGGTAGGTAGTGTGTTTCTAGGAATTCACCCATTTCTTCTAGGTTTTCAAATATGTTAGAGTACAATTTTTCATAGTAATCTGACATGATTATTTTTAGTAGGGTCTGTTGTGATATTGCTCATCTTATTTCTTGTTCAGGTTATTTGCTTCCTTTCTTGTTTTTCTTTTGTCAGTCTGGCCAGTGGTTTATCAGTTTTGCTAATTTTTTCAGAGAATCAGCTTTTGGTCTTGTTAATTCTTTCAATTGCTTTTCTGTTCTCTAATTCATTTAATTCTGCTCTAAGTTTTATTATTTGCTTTTCTCTGGTGCCTGAGGGTTTCTTTTATTGCACTCTTTATATTTGTTCAAGTTGTAGGGACAATTCTTTGATTTTGGCCCTTCTTTTTTGTATGTGTGAATTTATTGATATAAATTGACCTCTGAGCACTGTTTTCACTGTGTCCCAAAGGTTCTGATAGGAAGTGTTTTCATTCTCATTGGATTCTATGAATTTCTTTATTCTATCCTTAATATCTTCTGTAACCCAGTCTTTTTTGAGCAGGGTATTATTCTGTTTCCAAGTTTTTGATTTCTTTCCCCTGCTTTTCCTGTTATTGACTTCCACTTTTATGGCCTTTTGGATTCTGCAAAGGCTTGCTTTATGACCTAATATGTGGTCTCTTCTAGAGAATGTTCCATGCTCACTAGAATAGAAAGTATACTTTGCAGCTGTTGGGTGGAGTGTTCTGTATATGTCTGTGAGGTCAAGTTGGTTGATTATGGCATTTAGATCTTCCATGTCTTTACTGAGCTTCTTAGTGGAAGTCCTGTCCTTCACCGAAAATGGAGTGTTGAAGTCTCCTACTATTATTGTGGAGCCGTCTATGTTTTCAATGCTGTTAGAGTTTGTTTTATGTATCTTCCAGCCCAGTCATCGGGTGGATAAATATTTAATATGGTTATATCTTCCTGGTAAATTGTCCCTTTAATCATTATATAGTGTCCTTATCCTTTGTGGTGGATTTAATTTTAAAGCCTGTTTTGTCAGAAATTAATATTGCCACTCCCGCACTTTTTTGATTGTTGTTTGCTTGATATATTTTTTTCCTTCCTTTGAGTTTTAGTTTGTTTTTTGTTTATAAGTCTAAGGTGTGTCTCTTGTAGGCAGCATATAGCTGGATTATGTTTTTTTTATCCAATCTGCAACTCTCTGTCTCTTTATTGGTACATTTAGTTCATTTACATTCAGTGTAATTAAAGATAAGAATGTGTTTAGTGCTGTCATTTTGATGCCTTGTTTGGCGTGTTGTTAGCAGTTTCATTTTTTCACTTACTTTTTTGTGCTGAGAAGTTTTTCTTTGTAAATTGTGTGTTCCTCTTTTTCATTGTAGTTGAATTTGTTTCTGCTGAGTCTTTATGTTTATCTTGGTTTTTATTTTGAAGTACAGGATTGTTAGTCTTCTTTGTGGTTACCTCAATATTTACCCCTATTTTTCTAAGTATAAACCTAACTTGTGTTGCCCTGTATCACCTTGATTTCGTCTGCATATGGAAGAGATATACCTACTTTATTTAGTCCTTCTTTATTGATTATTGTCTTTTACATAATGACATCAGTGATTCCCTGTTATGAGTTTTTTTTTTTTTTAATCTTACTTTAGTTTTGTCATTTCCGTATCTGAATTGATACCAGGATGCTCTGTTCTGTGTCCTAGTGTTGTGTTGATATAGATATTATTGATTTTCTAACCAGAGAATTCCTTTTAGTATTTCTTGTAGTTTTGGTTTGGTTTTTGCAAATTCCCTAAGCTTGTGTTTATCTGTAAATGACTTAATTTCACCTCCATATTTTGCTGAATATACTATTTTTGGCTGTGTAACCTGTGCGCGCTGGCTGGGTCCCTGCCAAGATTGCCCCAGGCATCCTGCACTTGCCTTCTTTCGGTGAAGCAGCTTTGTCCTAAACCCCACAGCCAGAACTGGGTCCTTCACACCAGGGGGTTGGGGTGCTGGCACTTCATTTGCCTTTTTTCACTGAAGCAGCCGCTTCCTAAAGTCTACAGGCAGCCCCACTGAAGACACTCCACAGGGTCAGGGGCGCACCAATTTGGTTGCCTTTTTTGGTGAATCTGCCATGACTCAGGAAGCTACCATCAGCCCTGGCACATTCGCTTCAAAGAACAGTACCGAGAAATCAGAGCTGAGGCACTGCGAGGTCCGGGCAACTCAGTGCATCTGCACAGCCTCTCACTCCCCTGTCACTCAGGTCAATTCCTTAGTTCTGTGTGTGATGATCAGGGGTCGTAGATTGTCATGTATGTAATCGATTCACTTGTTTTTTCAGATCTTTGTTGTAAGAGGGCTCAGCGGAACCTTCTGTCTAGTTAGCCATCTTGGCCCTGCCTCCCCAAATTTATATTTTTAATTGGTAACATTTATGGACTACAGTGACAGGAGAGAGTTCCCTTCTATTCTTTCTTTTCCCTAGGTTTTTTTGTTTTTTTTTTTAGTTTTAAATTTTGGTTTTAAGAACAAATTGAAAGAGGGAAGCTATCATTATGTGCCAGACATTCTACTTACCCCTTTATCCAGGAATTCCTCACTTAGTCATTAATATAATTCTGGGCAGTAGTTATCACTAACCCCCTGGTACAAATGAGGAAACAAAATCATAGAAGCTAAGTAAGAGCCATATATCTAGGATCTATATTATCATCTAGTCAGCCTGAATAAACCAAAACCCACTGCTGTTGAGTTGATTCCAACTCATAGTGACCCTATAGGACAGAGCAGAAATGTCCCATAGGATTTCCAAGGCTGCAAATCTTTACAGAAGCAGATTGCCACATCTTTCTCCCATGGAGTGGCTGGTGGGTTCGAACCATCAACCTTTCAGTTAGCAGCTGAGCGCTTAGTCACTGTTCCACCAGGGTTCCTTCAGCTTGAATACTCTCTTTTTAGATATAATACCTAGAGGACCTATGTGATGGTACAAGGTGATAAAAATATTCTGAGTGATTTTTCAGAAGTCAATGATCTGTCATACTACTGAATTTATAGCACTTTGTCTTTTTTGTTGAATTAATAATCTCAGTTCAAAATCTGGATAACTTTGCAAAATTGACACAAAATAAAGTTTAAAGTCTATGTTTAATTTAGTTTAAGAGGTAATTGTACAATTCAAAACAGTATGATAGTATTTAATGGATTGTATTTCCATTATTTATACTTTTTCTGGTTGGATATACCTGGTTTTATCCAATTAGCATTGAACTAATTCAAAACTGAGCTTCCATTTTGTGAGGTCTGATCTTTTTTTGGTTCGTATGCATTCCAAGTTTGTGGTGGCAAAGTTTAGAAATATGTGGTGTTCAACAGGGCTGTCTTTTTGGTGGGCTCTGAATTCCAATGTGGAATACTTAAACCTGGCCAGAATGCTGCTTAATATCATAACCTCCGAGCTGTCACTTTTTCTCCCATTTTCTGCTTCTCAGCTGCTCTAGGAGCCTGGTGTCACAGTGGTTAAGAGCTCGACTGCTAACCAAAAGGTTGGGAGTTTGCATCCATAGCCACTCCTTGGAAATACTAAGGGGAAATTCTACCCTGTCCTAGAAAGTCGCTGTGAGTTGCAATCAACTAGACAGACAATAGGTTTTTCATTCTGGCCAGCACTAAAGTATTGGTAAAAGAAGAAAACTAAGACCAGATTGAGATCTTCGTGCTTCCATTCTTTCCTGGATCTTGAATCCTCACATTTTTGCTGCCTTGGTATTTCTGTTGACAAAACAGATTCACTTTAATATTTTTTGTGCGGTTTCCTAGACCCTTGCCCCAATCTCAAGCAGAATGAGTCTGCTTTGGATTAGTCAGCCATTACCAGAAGCTGGTCTACCAATGTATTGATATTTTTAATAAAATGTATATAAAACAATAATAGAATAGCATGATTATCTTAGTCATCCAGTGCTGCTATAACAGAAATACCACAATCAGATGGCTTTATCAAAGAGAAATTTATTTTCTTAATGTCTGTCTAGTAGGCTAGAAGTCCAAACTGAGGGCGTCAGCTCCAGGGAAAGCTTTCTCTCTCTGTCAGCTCTGAAGGAAGGTTCTTGTCATCAATCTTCCCCTGGGCTAGGAGCTTCTCTGCACAGGAACCCTGGGTCCAAAGGACACACTTTGTTCTTGGCACTGCTTTCTTGGTGGTATGAAGTTCCCAACTCTCTGCTTGCTTCCCTTTCCTTTATCCTTTGTAAGATAAATGGTGATGCAGGCCATACCCCAGGGAAACTTCCTTTACATTGGATCAGGGATGTGACCTGAGCAAGGGTGTTATACCCAACACTAATATTTTTTTACCCTCATTCAGAGATTTGGATTTATAACACATAGGAAAATCACAAAATGAAGGACAACCACACAGTACTGGGAATCATGACCTAACCAAGTTGACACATATTTTGGGTCAATCAATCCATGACAATGATAGAGTCTATAAAGTTAGCTATGAAGAAGAAAAAAAATGTTTAAGAACAGAGTAATTTCTTACGATGTAAAAAGTCATCTCGTGATAAAGGCTTATAATTTAATATTGGACCTATTTTAAAGGTATTAGAACTTTATAAATATTCATGCTATTCTCACACATGAACTTTATCTTTCTTATGGAAACTAAAAATATGTTATTCATTTGCATCAGTGATGTGCAGTGATGCCCCTCCCCCGTTTATTTTATGAAGTAGCGCCTATTGAGAAGAGTTAAACTAGCAACATTTTATTCTCAGATATATGCTGCTATTTGGGCTACATTTCAGGACAGAACAATAAAATCCGGAAAGAAAGAAACTAATATATATTTTTGCAGACAATGTAGTCTTACTGGAAATTGCTTTAGCCTGAGGAAATATTGCAGAATTAAAAAGATAGAAACCTAAGAACCCATGCTGTCTTTTGAGTGGCTATTTCCCACTTAAACATGTTTACCCACTCAAACATGCTTATGATAAGCAACCGTCAAGGTTTTTGACTAGAATAGCTGTGAGTGGGGGAGGGGGAATGAAGAATGATTAGAGAAAACTCAGAAATGTTTACTAGGTTTCTTTTCAAAAGCGCTTAAACTCAGTTGTGTAACAATATCTTAAAATAAGAAGATATTTTCTTTCCAGCACCCAGGGTGATGATTCTATTTTGAAGTTTAAAAACAGGCTTATTTTTCAACAATGAATCTGTGAAGCATCTCATAGCATGAAGGAATCTGGAGAGCACTATGCTGAGTGAAATAAGTCAATCACAAAAAGACAAATATTGTATGAGACCGCTACTGTAAAAACTCATGAATAGGTTTCACACAAAAAGAAACAATCTTTGATGGTTATGAGGGAGGGGAGAGGTGGGGATGGAAAAACACTAAGTAGACAATACATAAGTGGAAACTTTGATGAAGGGTAAGATGGTACACAATGCTGGGAAAACCAGCACAATCTGTACAAGGCAAGGTCATGGTAGCTCCATGGACACATCCAAGCACCCTGAGGGACTGAATTGCTGGGCTGAGGGCAGTGGGGACCATGGTCTTGGGAAACATCTAGCTCAACTGGCATAACAGAGTTTATAAAGAATATGCTCTATATTCTACTTTGATGAATAGCATCTGGGGTCTTAAGAGCCTATGAGTGGCCATCTAGGATACTCCACTGGTCTCCCCCCTTTGGGAGCAAGGAAGGATGAAGAAAACTAAAGATACAAAGGAAAGATGAGTCCAAAGGACTAATGGACCAATCTACCAAGGCCTCCACCAGACTGAGTTCAGTAAAACTAGATGGTGCACAGCTATCATCACTGACTGCTCTGACAGGGATCACAATAGAGGATCCCAGACAGAGCTGGAGAAAAACGTAGAACAAAATTCTAACTCAAAAAGAAGGACCAGACTTGCGGGCCTAGCAGAGACTGGGAAACCCTGAGAGTGTGGCCCCCGGATACCTTTTCAGCTCAATAATGAGGTCAGTCCTGAGGTTCACCTTCAGCCAAAGATTGAACAGGCCATGGAATAAAACAAGACTAAAGGGGTGCAGCAGCCCTGGGGCAGGGACTGGAAGGCAGGAGGGAACAGGAAGGCTGGTAATAGGGACCCAGTGTTGAGAAGGGAGAGTGTTGACATGTCGTCAGGTTGTTAACCAATGTCATAGAACAATGTGTGTACTATTTGAGGAGAAACTAGTTTGTTCTGTAAATCTTCATCTAAAGTACAACTAAAAAATAAAAAATAAAATTTAAAAATAAAAAAGGGCTTATTTTTATATTTTTGAGTAATTACCCTGTGCCTTTTATTGTGCATTCAGTCCATCATAAGTATTCAAGGTAGGTAGTGTATTAATTAACCCTATGATAAGAGAAGAAAGCAGACTTGGGAAGGACAGACATCTTTTTCAGGTTCACAAGGGTTAGTAAAGTTTGGACACAAGCTAGGATTCAGAATTAGACTTGCCTGGTCTCAAAAACTTATGGTGCTGATGGGTATATTACTTTGCCTTTTAAATCATTTTATTTCATAAAATAGATAAAAAATAAGGAAACCAATAAGGCTCCTTATCTCTTTCATAGCCTTATTTCTTTTACCATAAGGTACAAATTACTTTGGTTGATAAAAATGAAAGAATAACTTATTGTGTGAAGGCATCACCCTGCAATAAGAAGAGTTCACAGAGGACCATGGTTTTGGGCTGGTATTCCATTGGAGGGAATTTGATTTATTCAAATCCCTTTATAATTGTTTCAAACACTAAACGAAAATGGAATCATCTATTATCATATAGAAGGATTAAGCCCTAAATTGGATTTCTGAGTTTAAGATGAAAAAAAAAAAAAAGAGCTAACATCCAAAATGGCTTAAAATTGAACTTTATCTACCTGTATGGAACAATAGCTTTAAGAGATTTAGAGGAAAAATGAGCTCCATAAAAGAAATATTTAAAGTGGCATAGTAATACAAACAACAGTTTTATGAGCAATTTAGGCCAAATATTCTATTTTGTCCTTTGACCAAATACTATGATACATTTTATAATCTTCCAGTTAAACTCCCTTTTGTCGTATTCTAATTCTTTGTAGGTTAAATACAGAGTTCTATCATAAATACTCAAATTGTATATATATACACATGTGTTCATATATATCTCAGCATGCTACACATTCCTAATCTTAAAAAAAAAAATTGTTTATTTAAAAAATTGTGTGCATTTCCAAGGAAGAAAACAAATGTATTTCTCTAAGGGTAGACTGTTTTATTTGCTTTAAGGAAGGAACAGCCTTTGTAGATTTTCTGATTTGGGCAGTTATTTATCAATACTACTTAAAAAAAAAATTAAAGATGTTTAAGAATCGTGCACAGGTAGAGTGCTTCGGCTCTAACTATAAAATAGCTATAGGGCATAGATCAGTGGTTCTTGACTTGTTCTGATAATTTGTCCCCCACCCCCACCCTGCCATTCCCTGGGTACATTTGGTATTGTCTGGTGACATATTTGATTGTCACAACTGTGAGGGAGTACTACTAGAATCTAATGGGTAGAGCCAAGGAATGCTGCTACAATGCACAGGACAGCCACTCACAACAAATATTTACCCAGCCCAAAATATCAGAACTGCTGAGGCTGAAAAACCTTGGGATAGATGGCTTTGCAACTCATTATCACTTCAATTCTTTCCCATATAATGAGCCTGACATTTGAGAGATGTTTTACATATAATAACACAAATACATAGATCAAGATGCAGTTGTTCAGACAGAAAAAGGGGATGCTGATTGGTTTAAAGTCAGGAAAGGTGTGCATCAGGGTTGTATTCTTTCACCATATGTATTTAATCTGTATGCTGAACAAATAATATGAGAAGCTGGACTATATAAAGAAGAACGGGGCATCAGGATTGGAGGAAGACTCATTAACAACCTGAGTTATGCAGATGACACAACCTTGCTTGCGGAAAGTGAAGAGGACTTGAAGCACTTACGAATGAAGATCAAAGACCATAGCCTTCGGTATGGACTGCACCTCAACATAAAGAAAACAAAAATCCTCACAACTGGACCAATGAGCAAAATCATGATAAATGGAGAAAAGAATGAAGTTGTAAAGGATTTCATTTTACTTGGATCCACAATCAACAGCCGCGGAAGCAGCAGTCAAGAAATCAAAAGATGCATTGCATTGAGTAAATCTGCTGCAAAGGACCCCTTCAAAGTATTGAAGTGCAAAAATGTCACCCTGAAGACTAAGGTGTGCCTGACCCAAGCCATAGTATTTTCAATCGCATCATATATATGCGAAAGCTGGACAATGAATAAGGAAGACCAAAGAAGAGTTGATGCCTTTGAATTGTGGCGTTGGTGAAGAATATTGAACATACCATGGACTGCCAAAAGAATGAACAAATCCGTCTTGGAAGAAGTGCAGCCAGAATGCTCCTTAGAGGCAAGGATGGCGAGACTGCATCTTACATACTTTGGACATGTTGTCAGGAGGGATGAGTCCCTGGAGAAGGACATCATGCTTGGCAGAGTACAGGGTCAGGGGAAAAGAGGAAGACCCTCAACGAGGTGGATTGACACAGTGGTTGCAACAATGAACTCAAGCTTAACAGTGATTGTAACGATGACTCAGGACCAGGAAATGTTTCATTCTGTTGTGCATAGGGTCGCTATGAGTTGGAACCAACTCAATGGCACCTAACAACAACAACACAAATAGGCACCCAGTCCTAGGAATTGGGAACATGAACAACTTTATGAACCCACAAATAGTTTGCCCCTAGGGTTTATATCTGTGGACTCTGAGTTTTGATGCAGGGCTCCTAAATGGACTGAATGGTGTTGCATTGGAGTAAAACTCCCCTATACTTCAGAGCATATACATAAGGTAAATGCTTTTTACATTGGTAAGAAAATGAAAGTGGCTTTCCCCCAAAGCATGTTTGATTTAGAAAAGTAAACACTAGCTCTCTAGTTCATATTTCTATCTATAGCATGATGAAGGAAGAATATCTGTAAGTTAAACTAATGAGTTCCGAGATTAAAAATATTTGAGACACATGGACACATTTTCTCAAAATAGCTGTGATTAAGGATGACTTGATATGCTTCTGAAAAACTGCAGGCATCCAAGTCCGACATCAGAGATTTTCTGATTTAGTAAGTGTGGTTAGGGTCAAGGAATCTGTATTTTAACAAGAGCTCCGCGTGTTTCTGATGTAGACAGTTAAATTGGAGCTCTGAGGAAATATAATGGAATCCCATTGGAGCCAGCTGCCCTAGTTCATTTAGTTTGTTTGTTTAAATAATATTTTATTGAGTTTTTGGTGAAAGTTTACTCAGCAAGTTAAGTTCCCATTTGACAATCTTTGCACAAATAGACCAATGACTTTAGTTACATTTATCACAGCGTCAACATTCTCTTTGTGTTCTGTCCCATTTCTAGTGCTCTTTTTTAGTTTCCTTGCCCCCTTATCTTCTCTTTGATTTTGAGTAATTGTTGACATTTTGGCCTCATACAGATGGTTTTTAAGTAGTGCATCAATCTTACAGTTAATACCCTTTATTTTGTGTGCCACTCTGCCATTTTACTAGAAGGTGATCTCAAGGGTTAGGCTTGGTTCTACGTTTAAAGAGTGTCTCAGGGCAATAGTCTCAGGGAGTTCTTTGATCTCTACTGTTTCAGTTTTGTCTTTTTTTTTTTTTTTAAGAATTTGTGTTCTGGCCCACGTTTTTCTCCCATTCTATCCAGGACCACCTATTTTGACCCTGGTCAGAATGGTCTGTGGCGGTAGCTGGGCACCATCTAGCTCTTCCGGTCTCAGGGCATATAAGGTTGTGGCTTGTATAAACTTGTTTCTTCTCTGAACTTTTGATTACCTTCTTACTGTTTTGCTCCTGGCGAGTAGTTATATCTTAGGTGGCTGCTTGCAAGCTTTTAAGACCCCAAATGCTACTCACTTCACTAGGATGCATGATTTTTGTAAACAAGTTAAGCCAATTGACTGAGTTGGCCCATGAAACTATAGTCCAGTCCTAAGTTTTCAAATCCAGAAAACCAGTCTTGGAAAGTGTTTGGTTATGTCCGAGAAGTATTCATATTTGTGTGTCCAATGAATATATATGCCAGTACCCAGTTCAAATCCACCAGGTGCTCCTTGGGAACTCTGTGGGGCATGTCTACTCCGTCCTGTAGGGTCGCTATGAGTCAGAATTGACTCAGCAGCAATGGGTTTGTTTTTTTTTGGTTTACCCACAGATTTGTATTTACCTGTACCCATAGATTTTTTTTTATAGATACTTCTATGTGTTCTCACCTATCTATACACCTGTACCTACCTGTATACCAATATGCCTATACCCATCCAGTTGTGCTCAAACACTTGTTTTTACTTTGGTTGTGCTGTGCTCACTACATCCACATTTGGTGTCCCTTTTCCCTTCACTAAAAATAACAAGTCTTTATGATCTCTAGTGTACTTTCCCTCCATCCCCAGTATCCACTAATGAATACTGATCTCTCTCTCTATATATATCTATTCTTGTCTTCTCATAAAAGAGGGAAAACCAAACCAAACCCACTGCTGTCGAGTTGATTCTGACTCATAGCAACCCTATAGGACAGAGTAGAACTGCCCCATAGAGTTTCTAAGGAACACCTGGCAGACTTGAGCTGCCGAACTTTTGGTTAGCAGCCATAGCACTTAACCACTACGACACCAGGGTTTCCATAAAAAAGGGATCATATAATATTTGTCCTTACATTCCTGACACATTTTCAGTTATAATTATGTCTTCCAGGTCCATCCATGTTATAATATGTTTCACAGATTCGTCATTGTTCTTTATGGTTGCATAGTATTCCATTGTATCTATATACCACAATTTAGTTATCCATTCATCCATTGATGAGCACTTTGGTTGTTTCATTTATTTGCTATTGTGAATAAAGGAGCAATGAATATATGCGTGCATATGTTTGTGTTATTATTTTTAGGTCTCTAGAGTTTTTTTTAGGGTATATACAGAACCCACTAAAGGTTCTGTATATACCCTAAAAAAATTAGAGACCTAAAAATAATAACACGAACAAACATATGCACGCATATTGAGTCGGAATCAACTCGACGGCACTGGGGTGGTTTTGTTGGAGGGTATATACAGAGTCTCTATGAGTTGGAATCAGCTTGATGACGTTGGGCTTGGGTATGGGCTTTAGGGACTATACCTAGGGATGAGATTTCTGAATCATAGGGTAGTTCCACTTCTAGTTTTTTGAGAAAGTGCCATACCATTTTCCATAGTGGTTGTACCATTTCACAGTCTCACCAGCAATTGATAAGGGTTTCAATTTTCTCACATCCTTGCCAATATTTGTCGTTATCTGTTTTTTTTTTTTTAATCAACATCATTTTAGCTGGTGTAAGATGGCATCTCATTGTAGTTTTGATTTACGTCTCTTTAATCCCTAATGATCGTGACCATCTTTTCATATTTCTGTTGGCTGCTTAGATGCCCTCTTTGGTGAAGGTTCTGTTCATGCCCTTTGCCCATTTTGTGATTAGTTTTTTTGTCTTTTTGTTGTTGAGATGTGGCAATTTTCTAGACACAAGTACATGTGTCCCTTGGAGATATTGTGGATTCGGTTCCAGACAACTTCAATAAAGCAAATATCGCAATATACTTAGTAGCAAATATTTTTTGGTTTCCCAGTGCATATAAAAGTTATGTTTAAGTGTACAATAGCATTATATTAAAAAGCAATGTACATACTAATTAAATTAAAAAATACTTTATTGATAAAAAAATGCTAACTATTGTCTGAATCTTGAGTAAGTTGTAATCTTTTTGCTGGTGGAGGATCTTGCTTCAGTGTTGATGGTACTGACTGATCAGATGGTGGTTGCTGTTCGGAATGGCTGTAGTAATTTCTTAAAATAAGACAACAATGAAGTTTGCCACATTGATTAACCTCTTTTCACAAAAGATTTCTCTATAGCATGCAATGCTATTTGATAGAATTTTACTTATAGTAGAACTTCTTTCAAAATTGGAGTCAGTCCTCACAAACCCTACTACTGCCTTGTCAACTAAGTTTATGTGATATTATAAATCCTTTTTGTCATTTCAACAGTGTTCACAGCATCTTCACCAGGAGGAGTTTGCATCTCAAGAAGCTACTTTCTTTGCTCATCCATGAGAAGCAACTTCTCATCTGTTCAAGTTTTACCATGAGATTACAGTCATTCAGTCACATCTTCAGCTCCACTTGTAATTCTGGCTCTCTTGCTGTTTTCAGCACATAGACAGCTGCTTTCTCCACTGAAGTCCTGAATCCTTCAAAGTCATCCATGAGGGCTGGAATCAACTTCTCCCAAACTCCTATTAATGATGATATTTTGAGCTTCTACCATGAATCATCACAAATGTTATTAATGACATCTAGAATGATGAATCCTTTTCAAGGTTTTCAATTTACTTTGCTCAGGTCCATCAGAGGAATCACTATCTATGGCAACTATAACCTTACCAAATGTATTTCTTAAATAATAAGTCTTGAAAGTCAAAATTACTTCTTAATGCATGGGCCGCAGAATGGATGTTGTGTTGGCAGGCATGAAAACAACATTAATCTCATAGTACATCTCCATCCGAGCTCTTGGGTGATCAGGTATATTGTCAATGAGAAATAATATTTTGAAAGAAATCTTTTTTTTTTTTTTTTTCTGAGCAGAAGGTCTCAACAGTGAGCTTAACGTATTCAGTAAACCATGTTGTTGGCGGATATGCTGTCATCAAGGCCTTGCTGTTCCATTTATAGTGCATAGGCAGAATAAGTTTAGCATAATTCTCAAGGGCCCGAGGATTTTCAGAATGGTAAATGAGCATTGGCCTCAGCTTAAAGCCAACAGCTGCATTAGTCCATAACAAGAGAATCAGCCTGTTCTTTGAAACTTTGAAGCCAAGTATTGACTTCTCCTCTCTAGCTATGAAAGTCCTAGATGGCATCTTCTTCCAAACAAGGCTGTTCAATCTACATTGAAAATCTGCTGTTTATTGTAGCCACCTTCATCAATTATTTTAGCTAGATCTTCTGGAAAACTTGCCACAGCTTCTACATCAGCATTTGTCTTTAGTTTTCAAGAATTTTATTAGGATATGGGGCAGAGTGGATTTTTTTTGTGTGTGTTTCTTCTAATTGAGGTTTGTGTAGCTTCCTGTTTTTGCAGGCTTGGTTCTCTGTTCAGTCTGGGAAATTCTCTCTGAAAGCTCTTTCTATCCCTTTATTGCTGTCGTGGTACTCTGGGGTTCCAATAATTCTAATGTTAGATTTCTTAATTGAATCTCATATTTCCATATGTATTTGTTTGCTTTTCTTTGTTCTTTTCTATTGTTTCTTTTGAGAATTGATAAGCTCAGATATTTTGTCTTGTGGTTTATTTATTCTAACTTCTTCATGTTTGACTCTATTGTTGAGCGCTTATCTTGCTTTTCTAATCCCGTTGCTTTCGTCTCCATTTTCTGTGGTTCTCTCTTTCCTTTCTTTTTTTTTTTTTTGGTATTTTAAATTTCCTTGTTTATTCTCTTATTTTGTTCTTTCATTTCTTTCCTGATCTCCACTAGTTCATTTTCTGTGTGTGCTTTTTGCTTTCTTTAAATGTATTTAGCACCATAGTCTGAAATTTTTCAATTTGTTCTTTTAGTCTGGCCTCCATAAGAGAAATTTCCTTTTTCATATTTTGCTTTTGATTATTCCTTTTTTTCTTGTTATTTTGTGTGTTTGGCAATTTTTTGTTAACTTGGGTCATTTTGTTATTGCTGTTTTTTTTTTTTTTTAATTTAAATTTTGTATTCTAGTTTTTGTGGGGAAATTTTCTGACTGTATGCAGTCATGGTATACCAGCCAAAATCTCAGCTGCAAACTGAAAGGGCAGGGCTCTCATTCACCAGCTACTCCACAGGAGAAAGATCCAACAGCCTGCCTCTGCAAAAGCACAAGCCCTGGAAACACCATGGGAAAGCTCCACTCTTCCCCATAGGGTCTCCACAAGTCAGAATCAACCCAGTGGCACTAGGCTTTTTTCTACTCCTGAGAACCACTGGAGGGCACTCTTATTAGGTTTTTTCAGTGCTGGTTCAGGAGTTTTGGATGCTTGGTCCCTGGAACTCAACACACATGTGCAGGAGGGGTGGTTTCACTGGTTGCAGATGTTGGCATAAGTGGTGGGGCTCAACTTTCCTGTGGCAAAGATGGGGGCTCTCTATGTCTTTCCCTCATGGGCACCCCAGCACAGAATCTCCCATGGTGTTCCACTGTGGGCAGGGGGCCACATGAATTATACCCCTCACCCTGCTGCCCTAGTACCCATCTGTCTGGGGCCTTAGTGAGATTCAACAGCACTCTTTTGCAGCGCTATGATCTCCCTTCACCCTCTCCCAATTGTGTGGCCTGCAATTGAACTCCCATGGCCAATCTGTGCCACCTTAATATATTGGTCTACAGCTTCTTCAGATAGGCTCCCTTTCTGTGTTCCCTGTTTAGGGTGTTGCCCAATCCCTTCCCAAAATAACTGCAATGAGTGAGTGCTCCAGATGTCAGTGAGTAGGTTTTCCTAGCTTCTGTGCCACCCCCACTTTTCCTTCCCACTGCTTCTGGACTCACCCCAACTCTCCAACACCTCAGCTGCCATCTGGAGCTCTGAGATCTGTCTGTGCTTGTTTTTATTTGTTGTTTAGTGGTTGTTGGGAGAGTAAGTGGGGGCATCCACTAGCTTTGCCATCTTGCACTGCTGACCTCTAGTTCCTTTTAAATGATGATGTATAAGTTTTTACCTGAACATCTGTGACACAAAAATTCAAAGCTAAATGAAGAAGTTGGATTTAGGGATTGAAAAGCATATACCAAAAGGTCTTAAAATAAATGTTATGATTTTAGATAGTAAATATTCAAATACTGTCACTTCAACCATTTCAGAATTTAGCCTCGTATCTGGCATATAGTGATGTCACCAAATTATTTTTAAATCGATAAATGATAAATAGATACAGGAGAGTATCTAGTTGAATTTATACTCCTTTCCATTTAGACAGAATGCAAGCCATCAGCTAAAAAGGCGGTTAGACTTATGACAAGAACATGTGATAGAATGGGTGCATTAAGTGGGAACAAATGAGAAATGCAAATACATTCAGTTATAAAGCTATATTTTTCATAATTGTCTCTTCTTCTAAAAAAAAAAAAACTTCTTCTAGTCACATTCAAATTTTTGATAAAGTCTCGTTTTGAACAATTTGGTATTATTTACAAAGGCTCATGAGAGAGTGCACTACTCACCAACACTATGAAAGACAATATAGGGAGTGCACCTCCAAGGCACCAGGGCCTGTCTGAAGGATTGTTGAAAAGAATTGGAAGAGAAAGTTTAAGGAAAGAACACAAACATTAAAAACCCTGAAATGTGTGCCAGAATATGGTTCTCTGTATTTTTCACACCCTTTGCCTAGCTCCATCCTCACTTCTGGTTAACAAAGTTATTTCAACATAATGCATCCAAGATCCAAGTCATGCCATGAGAGATAATATTAACAAGCAAAATTTTGCTTTATCAGTAACTACTCTACAGAATGCAAGTATCTAAGGAAAATGGAAGAGTTTAGAAAAGAAAGAGGGGGCAAATGCCAACAGAGGAAGATTTACAATAAATTGGAACTCTCTACAGAAATATTTGTATCATCCATTAAACTACAAATGTGCTCTGAATCAGCTACTGGTTACTTTATGATGAAGGAATGAGACTGTAGCCTTTGTTCTAGATACAAGACTATAATGAGGGCTAAAGAAACGTGTTTGGCAATATAAATGTGTGCACACATATACAAACCATTATGCAAAAATGGATGAGGGTATGTCTGCATATAACTCCTCTATGCACATTGGTGTGGCAGATTAAAAATCCCTACACTTTCATTTCTATCACCAAGGTCGGATTTTCCTACTACTGCTCCTTCTTCTTTGTGTCCAACTTTCGCATTCCAATAACCAGTAATTATCAATGCATCTTGATTGCATGTTCGATCAATTTCAGACTGCAGCAGCTGATAAAAATCTTCTATTTTTTCATCTTTGGCCCTAGTGGTTGGTACGTATATTTGAATAATAGTCGTATTAACTGGTCTTCCTTGTAGGCATATGGATATTATCCTAACACTGACAGCGTTGTACTTCAGGATAGATCTTGAAACACTCTTTTTAACGATGAATGCAACACCAGTCCTCTTCGAGTTGTCATTCCCAGCATAGCAGACTATATGATTGTCAGGTTCAAAATGGCCAATACCAGTCCATTTCAGCTCACTAATGCCTAGGATATCGATGTTTATGTGTTCCATTTCATTTTTGACGATTTCCAATTTTCCTAGATTCATACTTCATATATTCCAAGTTCCAATTATTAATGGATGTCTGCAGCTGTTTCTTCTCATTTTGAGTCATGCCACATCAGCAAATGAAGGTCCCGAAAGCTTTACTCCATCCACATCATTAAGGTCGACTCTACTTTGAGGAGGCAGCTCTTCCCCAGTCATCTTTTGAGTGCCTTCGAACCTGGGGGGCTCATCTTCCAGCACTATATCAGACAATGTACCGCTGCTATGCATAAGGTTTTCACTGGCTAATGGTTTTCAGAAGTAGACTGCCTGGTCCTTCTTCCTAGTCTGTCTTAGTCTGGAAGCTCAGCTGAAATCTGTCCTCCATGGGTGACCCTGCTGGTATCTGAATACTAGTGGCATAGCTTCCAGCATCACAGCAACACACAAGCCCCCACAGTATGACAAATTGACAGAAGAAGAGTTGACTGAAGAAGAGTTGACGCCTTTGAATTGTGGCGTTGGTGAAGAATATTGAATATACCATGGACTGCCAAAAGAACGAACAAATCTGTCTTGGAAGAAGTGCAGCCAGAATGCTCCTTAGAGGCAAGGATGGCGAGACTGCATCTTACATACTTTGGACATGTTGTCAGGAAGGATGAGTCCCTGGATAAGGACATCATGCTTGGCAGAGTATAGGGTCAGTGGAAAAGAGGAAGGCCCTCAACAAGGTGGATTCACACAGTGTCTGCAACAATGAGCTCAAGCATAACAACAATTGCAAGGATGGCACAGGACCAGGCATAGGGTTCGGCATGAGTTGCTATGAGTAGGAACCGACTCAATGGCACCTAACAACAACAACAACACTTTCATTGATACTCCTTGCATTTTTAAGTGGGTTTTCTTTTCTCTTTTGTGTTTGTAGGCTCAGTGACTGCTTGACCAATAACACATGATGGGAATGATGTGGTACCTGTTTCTAGGTATAGAATTTATGAAACTTGCAGATTCCACTTCCAGTCTCTTGGAACAGTCTATCTGGGAACTCTGAGATACAATGTAGGGAATTCTTCTATTGGCAATTACCGTGCTGAGGAAACCCTGCAGAGCGCAGAGTGCTAGATACCTTAAGTGAAGCCATCTTGGAGCCTCCAGACTTAGTCCATCCTCCAGGTGAATACTACCAAGGAATATCAATTGGCATGACTTGGAGCTAAAGAATCTACTACCTGTAGCAAAAAAAAAAAAAATTCTCTTTGTCCGAAATGCTGACACAAAAATAGCGATATAATAAAATGGTTGCTTTAACTACCATGTTTTGAGCAGTTACGCAGAACCAGATAATGAGAATAGAGATATGCCGTCACAATCTACTTCTAAGGGCAACTCCGTCCCCAATCACTCACTATCCACTTAGTCTGATTCATTTTCTGTGTAACATTTATCAGTGTATAATATCATATTTTGTTTAGTTATTTGTTTTCTCTTTTCCCCTATAGAATATAAACCTCATTAAAGCTGGAACTTTCTCTAACGTGTTTACTCATGCATGTCAGCTCCTTGAACAGTGCTTGGTATATCACAGGCCCTCAAAGTATTCATCACATTGTAGGAATGATTAAGTATCATATTCTAGCAAATAACATCAGAAACTGTATATGCATTTGGCTAATTATTTGGAGAAATTAACTAATGGGGAATCTATTAAAATATATTCATAAAAACATTGAGTTCAACAGAAACTGAAATGTTGGAAAGTACACTGTAGTTTTTTTTTTTGGTAAATTCTCATGTCTAGAATATAATTTAATGAAATGATAAGTGAAACATGTGGCAAAATGGTACTAAAAAATACGATTCCAAACATGAAAAAATATCTAGACAATGACCCAAATCTGATAATTAGGTATTTTTTTAAAGAGCCTTTTATGTATAGCTGAAGTGACATGAATTTTTGTTTTCTCTGCATTGCTCAGAAAGGCAATCATTTTTATTATTTTACTAATGAATACTTCAAAGACATCTGACATTTAAGAAAATGAACAATTGGATAAAAGGAACACACAAGAGGAAGGATGATTTGAACTTTCTTTGGGATATGAGACTGAATTCCTTTCAACATGAATACTGCTATGATTAATCACTTAACATTCTCAGAACTCATTAGCCTTAAAGTGTAGCTTTAAGCTGAGCTCTAACCTCATGAAAATCAGTTTTATCAGTAAATGGATCCTGCACAATCCAAAGCAAACATATTTGTTTCCTCAAAAAAGTATCAAAATCCTTAAAGGTAATAGTGTTCCAATAGTAAATTCAAGAAAATTATTCAGAGCTACTGCAGTAAAATAATAGGGTTAAAAGCAAAATCACAAAAAAGAAAATGAAACATCAATAACCAAGTGTATGTACTGGAATCAAATTTTAGTTGAACTGAAATTTAAGTCTAGTCTTTCTAACAATTACTCTGTTTAAGAATATAAGTTTGTGATATAACGGTTTGGTTCCCTATTCAGAAAGACATAATTTTTAATTCAGACTTCACAATTATAAAACTGTTTAGTCTTGGCAATTTAAGTTTTCCCTAATCCCCTGTTTCTTCATCTATGAAATTAAAGTTATCGTAGTATGTAACTCATTGCATACTAGTGAGATAATACAATTAAAAGTCCTGGCACAGTGATGCAATTAGAAATGTTGGTTATTAATAATATTATTAATGCTAATATAAAAATAATCATCTGAAATTGTTTAATATTTAATCCCTGAGAGTTAAAAAATTAAAACTGTCTGTAATGTAAAGAAAAAGTAAAGCAAATTCCATGATAGTTTTCAGATATACTGATCAAACTGCCAAACAGGTGTTTTTATAGAATTTCAAAAAGAAAAAATATCAGTTTTCAAGTTCATGTCTATGTATTAATAATTGATCATTATCAAATAATATGGTAGGTGTTTTTGCTCAAAACAATAATGTTAACCTTGGAATATATAAGTTTTGATTCAGGAAACTACTTAATAGTTATGACATGTACAAAATATTTTTGTATGCTTTTTAAAAATATACATATTTCTTATTTTCTTGTCAAATTCTACCAGACCATTTCATATAATTAAAAAAGAACTTTAAAGATCACTTTTTCAAGTGCTCCTCATATTTCAGTTTTTTTTTTTTTTTCTGGCACTTTTTTTACTAATGCTGTTCTTCCTTTATTTTCCAGGAGTCTTTTATAGGTCAGGTTCAATGTGCTATAGCAAGTCAGTGATACCAAGCTGGCTTGAACCAATCAGGTCTTCATGACAGTTTAAGTAACCTCAACTATGAGCCTAATTTTTATGTGTGACTTCTCACTATGAATGTATTTTTAAAATTATTTGTTTATTTGTTTTCACATATATTTTAATTTTTCTCAGAGATCAGGTTTGATTACTGGCTAATGAATTTCCTGTGTACCACCCATCTGTTAGTGGAGACTTATATGTTGCTTTGATGCTAAAGGGGTTTCAGCAGAGATTCCAGACTAAGTGAACTAGGAAGAAAGGACTGGCAATCTACTTCTGAAAAATCAGCCAATGAAAACCCTATCGATCACAATGGTCCAATCCCTAACCAATCATGGGACAGTGAGGAAAAAGCAGCAGTCAGAAAATAATTGCTATTTTTCCAACTGCCAAATATGTCAAACCACCTTCATCTGTGTTTTCCATTCTTTTTTTTTAATTTGTTTAATTGTCATGCTGCTCTTGTTTTTCTCTAAGGAAATGCATTCCTTTTTGCTCTGGATCTCATTCCCTCTTGCCTAAACACATGCAGCAATTACTATCTTTTATCCTCCTTAATGCAGCCTCAAAAATGCTTTCTTTTCTACTGGATTATTCATTTTGTTATACAAACATAATATAGTTACCAGGTTAAAAACAAAACAAAAAAAATCCTTTGACTTCTTATACCCCAAATTTTATCATTTTTTTAATAGAAAAATTCCACTAAATTTTTTCCCATACTGATTTCATTTTCTCACCACCACCCCTTTTTCTCCCTTTTCTTTGTAGCCTACTTTACTCATCTGACACTAATTTGTTAAAGTTCATCAAGAGCCTCCAGCTTTATAAATGTAATAGCTAATCCTCAGGCTTCTTGCTTCAACTCTCAATATCTTTCAAAAAAATGATCTTTCTCTCTTTTTTTTTAAACAGTCTTACTTGGTTTTGGGGATACTACACTCGTCCAATTTCCTTCGTACTTCACTAATAGTTTTTTCTCATTTTCTTCCATGCTCCTCCAATCCCAACTGTAAATATTGGAACATTTCAGATCACAGTCTTCCTAATCTTCCTTTGCTCTTTTCCCCACCCTCTTTATGTAAAGATTTCATGTATTCCTGTGAGCAGCCATCTAAAATACTTCACTGGCCCCACCCCATCTGGAGCAAGGGATAATGAAGAAAACCAAAGACACAAGGGAAAGATTACTCCAAAGGACTAATAGACCACAACTACCACAGCCTCCACCGGACTGAATCTAGCACAACTAGATGGTGGCCGGCTACCACCACCAACTGCTCTGGCAGGGATCACAGTATAGAGTCCTGGAGAGAGCTGGAGAAAAATGTAGAACAAAATTCAAACTCACAAAAAAAGATCAGACTTACTGGCCTGATATAGGCTGGAGAAGACTATGGCCCCCAGACATCCTTTTAACTTAGTGCTGAAGTCATTCATGAGGTTTGCCCTTCAGCCGAAGATTAGACAGGCCAATAAAACAAGCAATAATACACGTAGCTCAACCATGTATATGAGACTAAATGGGCACACCAGTCCAGGGCGAGGATGAGAAGACAGAAAGGAACAGGAAAGCTGGACAAATGGAAATGGGGAATCCAAGTTCAAGAGGGGAAGAGTGTTGACGAGTTGTGGGGTTGGCAACTAATGTCGCAACATAATATGTGTATTAATTGTTTAATGAAAAACTAATTTGCTCTGTAAACCTTCACCTAAATCACATACACACACACACACAAAAAGATTTCATGTAATCATGTAATCCAATGAGTTTCCATGATACACAGATGTTGTTTCAGAGGCAGTCCTAAGATCCCAAGCAGCCAAACTACTAAGACTAGGGGCCAACCAGTAGCATCAACCCCTTCACAGGTGTCATGTCTGTCTAGTCTGATCAAGCCACACAAGAGACACTTACAAAGTGTAGGCAAACAAAAGCTGTTTATTATTTATAGAAAGCAGCTTCCTTTTATTTATAAATAACATTGGCCAACATGCAGAAATCAAAGACTGAAGTAACTATCCAGAATTCCTCACCTGTTTATCCATTTGCCTTCAAATCTCATGTTTCCCAGAGTTGGACGTCATTGCACTGATTCTTTCTTCTATTGACACAAATTTGTGTTACCAAATTAGTCCAGGGAAATCTCAGTTTCTCTTCCCTGATCAGACCATACCCCAGCTGCTTCATACAGCCCATTCTCTCTTCCAGGGTTAGGTCAACACGTATCGGCTGCAAGTGGGGAAAAAAATAAAAAAAGTTACTGTCCAGTCGATTCTGATTCATAACAACCCTATAGGACAGAGTGGAACTGCCCCATAGAGTTTCCAAGTAGAGCCTGGTGGATTCGAACTGCCAACCTTTTGATTGCAGGCATAACTCTTAACCACTACACCACCAGGGTTTCCAGCTGCAAGGAAGGGGGCCCATATGACTCCCATTATCTCAGACCAGTCCTGAGAGAGCAAATTCTCATGAATACCCCTACCTAACAATAGCAGGCTCCACTACTCTCTTTGATCCAATAATTTGTTTCAATGACTCACCAGCTCCTAGAAAAGAGCTGTCTTTAATTCTGCAGAGAAAGGATACAAACACAAAAGATATACATGAAAAGTTGCACAGGCAAGGACAGCAGGGGGTTCCATAGGAAGTTTCATATCCCAGGGTCAAGCGTTACTTCCACATACATCATCAATCTGGCAGCTCCAAGGAACTTCCTTTTCCAAGGCTTCTATTGGCTTATGCATAGTCAATAATCAGGTCCTCATTGCATATATATGGTCAAATTGAATTAATAAATATATATGGTTGAGTGCAGCATGCCCCATCCTTTCCTGAAGTTAATCCTAGATTTGCTCTTTGAGGCTCTAACTACATTTACACATAAAAGCATATTGATCGTTGGCAAAGCCCAAGGGTTAATTTTAGGAAACTGGTGATAAAAACCAAAGCTCTCTGCCCTACAGAGTTCACTTATCCTCCATTAAAATATGACTCCCAGAATTGTATCTCAGTATGAACATATCCATTGAGGTCAAGATTTGTATATCAAGAGTCTCTCTGATGTCTCCAATAGGATGCTGAGAAGAACTCTCAGACTTCATACATCACAAAAGGAAAGCTCCTATCCAGTCTTAGGCCGTAATTGCTTCACCATTCACCCAAATGTTCAGGGCAATAACCACAACAAGTAAAACAAAACATAAAACCTTGATTCTTCCCCCCTTCCCCCCGTATACTGATCATCCAAACTAAACAACTTACGGTTGCCTGTCATACAATTACTCCCTTGATCAGGACCACCCTAGTCCTAAAGACCAAAATATTTAGACTTGGTGTCTTAGTCATCTAGCGATGATAGATGATATAGCAGAAAAACCACAAGTGGCTGGATTTAACAAAGAGAAATTTATCTCTCAGATCTAGGAGGCTAGTAGTTCAAATTCAGGGTGTCAGCTCCAGGGGGAACTTTCTCTCTCTGTCGTTGCTGGGGGAGGTCTTTGTCATCAATCTTCCCCTGTTGAAGGAGTTTCTCAGTGCAGGGACCCCAAGTCCAAATGATGCAGGCTTCTGGCTCTACTATCGTAGTGGTATGAGGTCCGCATGCCTCTCTGCTCATTTCTCAATTTTATATCTCAAAAAAGGGGTTGACTTAAGACAAAATCTAATCTTGTAGGTTGGGCCCTGCCTCATTCACATAACTGCCGCCATTCCCACCTCATCAACATCATAGAGATAGGATTTACAATACACAGGAAAATCACATCAGATGACAAAATGGTGGACAATTACACTATACTGAGAATCACGGTCTAACTAAGCTGACAGATGTTTTTGGGGAAACAATTCAATCCATGACATTTGGCTACTATACTAACCTACTAACTAATCTCTTAAATGGTCTTATTAATCCCTCTCTTACTTCTCTTCCCATCACCCCTAGAACAGATTCAAATTATTGGCTGCAAGATCCTTTATAGCTTGGCATTTGTCTGAGTCTTCTACTTCTCCCACATGTATTTTCGCTCTATACCTTCATATTTTCAGTCACAGTCACCCTGGCCTTCCAGCTACTTCTTAAATATTCCAAGAGTTTTCTAATCTCATGTGCTAATCCCTCTGTTTGGAAGTCCATTGGCACATATCTCACCTGAGTTGCACCTTCGCATTTTTCGGATTAAATATCACCTCCTCAGAGTGATTTTCTGTAATCAGCCCATCCCTGTTCCTTCAGAATCCATCTGCTTTGTTTTATTTATTTATTTATTTTTTGATAACTGTATCTCTTAGTACCTCATCTGCATATTTATTTATTGCTAGTCTACCCCCACTGGACCAATAAGCAACATCATGATAAACAGAGAAAAGATTGAAGTCCTTGAGGATTTCATTTTACTTGGATCCCCAATCAATGCTCATGGAAGCAGCAGTCAAGAAATCAAAGTAAGCATTGCACTGGGCAGATCTGCTCCAAAAGACCTCTTTAAAGTGTTAAAAATCGATAGAAGGAGGCGGAGCCAAGATGGCGGACTAGGCAGACGCTACCTCGGATCCCTCTTACAACAAAGACACGGAAAAACAAGTGAATCGATCACATACATAACAATCTACGAACCCTGAACAACAATCACAGATTTAGAGACGGAGAACGAACTAATACGGGGAAGCAGAGGTTGTTTCCAGAGCCTGGAGCCAGCGTACCAGTCAGGTACGGCACAAGCACAGTGAGCTGCTCCACCCCCCTGAACTAACCCCGGGAGGGGGACCAGCTGGTTCGCAGGCGGCGTGGGACGCAGCCGGTAGGAGAAGTCCCCGGGAGGCAGTGACTGGTCTTGGAACGGGAAGAGCAGCATCCCAGCCGGGGAACCGTCCCGCCGGGATTTGGACTGGATGCAGTGGATTTTCTGGAAAAACTATTTTCCCAGTGATGGCTCGGAGACAACAATCCATATCAAACCACTTAAAGAAGCAGACCATGACAGCTTCTCCAACCACCCAAACAAAAGAATCAAAATCTTTCCCAAATGAAGATACTATCCTGGAATTATCAGATACAGAATATAAAAAACTAATTTACAGAATGCTTCAAGACATCACAAATGAAATTAGGCTAACTGCAGAAAAAGCCAAGGAACACACTGATAAAACTGTTGAAGAACTCAAAAAGATTATTCAAGAACATAGTGGAAAAATTAATAAGTTGCAAGAATCCATAGAGAGACAGCATGCAGAAATCCAAAAGATTAACAATAAAATTTCAGAATTAGACAATGCAATAGGAAGTCAGAGGAGCAGACTTGAGCAATTAGAATGCAGACTGGGACATCTGGAGGACCAGGGAATCAACACCAACATAAAAAAGCTGAAAAAAAATCAGATAAAAGAATTAAAAAAAATGAAGAAACCCTAAGAATCATGTGGGACTCTATCAAGAAGGAAAACCGGCGGGTGATTGGAGTCCCAGAACAGGGAGGGGGGACAGAAAACACAGAAAAAATAGTTGAAGAACTCCTGACAGAAAACTTCCCTGACATCATGAAAGACGAAAGGATATCTATCCAAGATGCTCATCTAACCCCATTTAAGATTGATCCAAAAAGAAAAACACCAAGACACATTATCATCAAACTCACCAAAACCAAAGATAAAGAGAAAATTTTAAAAGCAGCCAGGGAGAAAAGAAAGGTTTCCTTCAAGGGAGAATCAATAAGAATAAGTTCAGACTACTCAGCAGAAACCATGCAGGCAAGAAGGGAATAGGATGACATATACAGAACACTGAAGGAGAAAAACTGCCAGCCAAGGATCATATATCCAGCAAAACTCTCTCTGAAATATGAAGGCGAAATTAAGATATTTACAGATAAACACAAGTTTAGAGAATTTGCAAAAACCAAACCAAAGCTACAAGAAATACTAAAGGATATTGTTTGGTCAGAGAACCAATAATATCAGATATCAGCGCAACACAAGGTCACAAAACAGAACGTCCTGATATCAAGTCAAATAGGGAAACCACAAAAACAAACAAATTAAGATTAATTAAAAAAAAATACACATAACAGGGAATTATGGAAGTCAATCGGTAAAAGATCACAATAATCAAAAAGAGGGACTAAATACAGGAGGCATTGAACTGCCATATGCAGAGTGATACAAGGCGATATAGAACGATACAAGTTAGGTTTTTACTTAGAAAAATAGGGGTAAATAATAAGGTAACCACAAAAAGGTATAACAACTCTATAACTCAAGATAAAAGCCAAGAAAAACGTAACGACTCAACTAACATAAAGTCAAACACTATGAAAAAGAGGATCTCACAATTTACTAAGAAAAACGCCTCAGCACAAAAAAGTATGTGGAAAAATGAAATTGTCAACAACACACATAAAAAGGCATCAAAATGACAGCACTAAAAACTTATTTCTCTATAATTACCCTGAATGTAAATGGACTAAATGCACCAATAAAGAGACAGAGAGTCACAGACTGGATAAAGAAACACGATCCATCTATATGCTGCCTACAAGAGACACACCTTAGACTTAGAGACACAAACAAACTAAAACTCAAAGGATGGAAAAAAATATATCAAGCAAACAAGAAGAGGAGTAGTAATATTAATTTCTGACAAAATAGACTTTAGACTTAAATCCACCACAAAGGACAAAGAAGGACACTATATAACGATAAAAGGAACAATTGATCAGGAAGACATAACCATATTAAATATTTATGCACCCAATGACAGGGCTGCAAGATACATAAATCAAATTTTAACAGAATTGAAAAGTGAGATAGATACCTCCACAATTATAGTAGGCGACTTCAACACACCACTTTCGGAGAAGGACAGGACATCCAGTAAGAAGCTCAATAGAGACACGGAAGATCTAATTACGACAATCAACCAACTTGACCTCATTGACTTATACAGAACTCTCCACCCAACTGCTGCAAAATATACTTTTTTTTCTAGCGCACATGGAACATTCTCTAGAATAGACCACATATTAGGTCATAAAACAAACCTTTGCAGAGTCCAAAACATCGAAATATTACAAAGCATCTTCTCAGGCCACAAGGCAATAAAACTAGAGATCAATAACAGAAAAACTAGGGAAAAGAAATCAAATACTTGGAAAATGAACAACACCCTCCTGAAAAAAGACTGGGTTATAGAAGACATCAAGGAGGGAATAAGGAAATTCACAGAAAGCAATGAGAATGAAAATACTTCCTATCAAAACCTCTGGGACACAGCAAAAGCAGTGCTCAGAGGCCAATTTATATCGATAAATGCACACATACAAAAAGAAGAAAGAGCCAAAATCAGAGAACTGTCCCTACAACTTGAACAAATAGAAAGTGAGCAACAAAAGAACCCATCAGGCACCAGAAAAAAACAAATAATAAAAATTAGAGCTGAACTAAATGAATTAGAGAACAGAAAAACAAATGAAAGAATTAACAAAGCCAAAAGCTGGTTCTTTGAAAAAATTAACAAAATTGATAAACCATTGGCTAGACTGACTAAAGAAATACAGGAAAGGAAACAAATAACCCGAATAAGAAATGAGAAGGACCACATCACAACAGAACCAAATGAAATTAAAAGAATCATTTCAGATTATTATGAAAAATTGTACTCTAACAAATTTGAAAACCTAGAAGAAATGGATGAATTCCTGGAAAAACACTACCTACCTAAACTAACACATTCAGAAGTAGAACAACTAAATAGACCCATAACAAAAAAAGAGATTGAAACGGTAATCAAAAAACTCCCAACAAAAAAAATCCCTGGCCCGGACGGCTTCACTGCAGAGTTCTACCAAACTTTCAGAGAAGAGTTAACACCACTACTTCTGAAGGTATTCCAAAGCATAGAAAATGACGGAATACTACCCAACTCATTCTATGAAGCCACCATCTCCCTGATACCAAAACCAGGTAAAGACATTACAAAAAAAGAAAATTATAGACCTATATCCCTCATGAACATAGATGCAAAAACCCTCAACAAAATTCTAGCCAATAGAATCCAACAACACATCAAAAAAATAATTCACCCTGATCAAGTGGGATTTATACCAGGTATGCAAGGCTGGTTTAATATCAGAAAAACCATTAATGTAATCCATCACATAAATAAAACAAAAGACAAAAACCACATGATCTTATCAATAGATGCAGAAAAGGCATTTGACAAAGTCCAACACCCATTTTTGATAAAAACTCTTACCAAAATAGGAATTGAAGGAAAATTCCTCAACATAATGAAGGGCATCTATGCAAAGCCAACAGCCAAAATCACTCTAAATGGAGAGAACCTGAAAGCATTTCCCTTGAGAACGGGAACCAGACAAGGATGCCCTTTATCACCGCTCTTATTCAACATCGTGCTGGAAGTCCTAGCCAGGGCAATTAGGCTAGACAAAGAAATAAAGAGTATCTGGATTGGCAAGGAAGAAGTAAAGTTATCACTATTTTCAGATGACATGATTATATACACAGAAAACCCTAAGGAATCCTCCAGAAAACTACTGAAACTAATAGAAGAGTTTGGCAGAGTCTCAGGTTATAAAATAAACATACAAAAATCACTTGGATTCCTCTACATCAACAAAAAGAACACCGAAGAGGAAATAACCAAATCAATACCATTCACAGTAGTCCCCAAGAAGAAAAAATGCTTAGGAATAAATCTTACCAAGGATGTAAAAGACCTATACAAAGAAAACTACAAAGCTCTACTACAAGAAATTCAAAAGGACATACTTAAGTGGAAAAACATACCTTGCTCATGGATAGGAAGACTTAACATAGTAAAAATGTCTATTCTACCAAAAGCCATCTATACATTTAACGCACTTCCGATCCAAATTCCAGTGTCATATTTTAAGGGGATAGAGAAACAAATCACCAATTTCATATGGAAGGGAAAGAAGCCCCGGATAAGCAAAGCACTACTGAAAAAGAAGAAGAAAGTGGGAGGCCTCACTCTACCTGATTTCAGAACCTATTCCACAGCCACAGTAGTCAAAACAGCCTGGTACTGGTACAACAACAGGCACATAGACCAATGTAACAGAATTGAGAACCCAGACATACATCCATCCACGTATGAGCAGCTGATATTTGACAAAGGACCAGTGTCAATTAATTGGGGAAAAGATAGCCTTTTTAACAAATGGTGCTGACATAACTGGATATCCATTTGCAAAAAAATGAAACAGGACCCATACCTCACACCATGCACAAAAACTAACTCCAAGTGGATCAAAGACCTAAACATAAAGACTAAAACGATAAAGATCATGGAAGAAAAAATTGGGACAACCCTAGGAGCCCTAATACAAGGCATAAACAGAATACAAAACATTACCAAAAATGATGAAGAGAAACCCGATAACTGGGAGCTCCTAAAAATCTAACACCTATGCTCATCTAAAGACTTCTCCAAAAGAGTAAAAAGACCACCTACAGACTGGGAAAGAATTTTCAGCTATGACATCTCCGACCAGCACCTGATCTCTAAAATCTATATGATTCTGTCAAAACTCAGCCACAAAAAGACAAACAACCCAATCAAAAAGTAGGCAAAGTATATGAACACACATTTCACTAAAGAAGATATTCAGGCAGCCAACAGATACATGAGAAAATGCTCTCGATCATTAGCCATTAGAGAAATGCAAATTAAAGCTATGATGAGATTCCACCTCACACCAGCAAGGCTGGCATTAATCCAAAAAGCACAAAATAATAAATGTTGGAGAGGCTGCGGAGAGATTGGAACTCTGATACAACACTGGTGGGAATGTAAAATGGTACAACCACTTTGGAAATCTATCTGGCGTTATCTTAAACAGTTAGAAATAGAACTACCGTACAACCCAGAAATCCCACTCCTGGGAATATACCCTAGAGATACAAGAGCCTTCATACAAACAGATACATGCACACCCATGTTTATTGCAGCTCTGTTTACAATAGCAAAAAGTTGGAAGCAACCAAGGTGTCCATCAATGGATGAATGGGTAAATAAATTGTGGTATATTCACACAATGGAATACCACGCATCGATAAAGAACAGTGACGAATCTCTGAAACATTTCATAACATGGAGGAACCTGGAAGGCATTATGCTGAGCGAAATTAGTCAGAGGCAAAAGGACAAATATTGTATAAGACCACTATTATAAGATCTTGAGAAATAGTAAACCTGAGAAGAACACATACTTTTGTGGTTACGAGGGGGGGAGGGTGGGAGGGTGGGAGAGGGTTTTTTATTGATTAATCAGTAGATAAGAACTGCTTTAGGTGAAGGGAAAGACAACACTCAATACACGGAAGGTCAGCTTAATTGGACTGGACCAAAAGCAAAGAAGTTTCTGGGATAAAATGAATGCTTCAAAGGTCAGGGGAGCAAGCGCGGGGGTCTGGGGAACATGGTTTGCGGGGACTTCTAAGTCAATTGGCAATATAATTCTATTATGAAATCATTCTGCATCCCACTTTGAAATGTGGCGTCTGGGGTCTTAAATGCTAACAAGCGGCCAACTAAGATGCATCAATTGGTCTCAACCCACCTGGAGCAAAGGAAAATGAAGAACACCAAGGCCACACGACAACTAAGAGCCCAAGAGACAGAAAGGGCCACATGAACCAGAGACCTACATCATCCTGAGACCAGAAGAACTAGTTGGTGCCCGGCCACAATCGATGACTGCCCTGACAGGGAGCACAGCAGAGCACCCCTGAAGGAGCAGGAGATCAGTGGGATACAGACCCCAAATTCTCATAAAAAGACCAAACTTAATGGTCTGACTGAGACTAGAGGAATCCCAGCGGCCATGTTCCCGAGACCTTCTGTTGGCACAGGACAGGAACCATCCCCGAAGACAACTCATCAGACATGAAAGGGACTGGTCAGCGGGTGGGAGAGAGACGCTGATGAAGAGTGAGCTAATTATATCAGGTGGACACTTGAGATTGTGTTGGCAACTCTTGTCTGGAGGGGGGATGGGAGGATAGAGAGAGAGGGAAGCTGGCAAAATTGTCACGAAAGGAGAGACTGAAAGGCTGACTCAAGAGGGGGAGAGCAAGTGGGAGTAGGGAGTGAGATGTATGTAAACTTATATGTGACTAGCCAAGAAGAATTGACGCCTTTGAGTTGTGGTGTTGGTGAAGAATATTGAATATACCACGGACTGCCAAAAGAATGAACAAATCCATCTTGGAAGAAGTACAGCCAGGATGTTTCTTAGAAGCAAGGATGGCTAGATTTCATCTCACATACTTTGAATGTGTTATCAGGAGGGATCAATCCCTGGAGAAGGACATCATGCTTGGTAAAGTAGGGGGTCAGCGAAAAAGAGGAAGACCCTCAATGAGGTGGATTGACACAGTGACTACGATAGGCTCAAGCACAGCAATAATCGTGAGGATGGCACAGGACTAGGCAGTGTTTCCTTCTGTTGTGCATTGGGTCACTATGCAATTCAATGGCACTTAACAACAACAACAGTCTACCTCCATATAAAATAATTTCGGTCACTTTGTCTTATTCAGTAATTTATCATTAGTGGCTAGAACAGTTTCTGGTACATAAAACCCGAAACCAAACCTGTTGCCATCGAGTTGATTCCAACTCATAGCGAAACCCTGGTGGCATAGTGGTTGAGAGCTATGGCTGATAACTGGCAGTTCAAATCCACCAGACGCTCCTTGGAAACTCTATGGGGCAGTTCTACTCTGTCCTATAGGGTCACTATGAGCCTCTGATAAATAGTAGAGAAAAATAAAAATCTGTTAAATGAGTTAAAAAAATTCGTTGTTTCAACATGATTTTCGCCATGTTTTAATGGTAGAATGGAGCAGCAGAATAAACAATGCTTGCATAAAGTTCTGATATCTTCCCTCAAGTCCAAGAGAAGAAAGAGAAGGAATTACAGAAACATGATTCAGAATACCTTTAACAAGTATTTATCTAAAAGAAGGTAGGTGAATACTAAAGCTTACTTCTACTTAAGAATCCTAGAATGAGCCCTGGTGGCACAATGGGTTAAGCTCTTGGCTATTAACAGAAAGGTTAGAGATTCAAATCCATCTAATGGCTCCACAAGAGAGACCTGGAGATCTGCTTCTGCAAAGATTAGCTTATACCCATTGCATCGAGTTGATTCCGACTCACAGCGATTCTATAGGACAGAGTATAACTGCCCGCATAGGGTTTCCAAGGAGCACCTGGTGGATTTGAACTGCCAAGCTTTTGGTTAGCAGCTGTAGCATGCCATAGCTCTTAACAACTATGCTACCAGGGTTTCCCCTGCAAAGATCACAGCCTAGAAAATCCTATGGGGCAGTTCTACTGTGACATGAGGTTACTATGAGTCTAAAATTGACTGATGGCAGCCAACAAAAACAAGAATCAAAGATACATTGATGAGCCAAGGTGTAAATTAATGTAAAAATAATTAACTAGACAAGAGATTTTTTATCAAGTAAATGGATTTCACTGGTATCTTTTAAGCAACTGTTTTTAAAATGTATACACAAAGAACTGAAATGCATCATTTCTAATTAGTAAATGAGAGTGCTCTAATATTCAAAAGATAAGCTTCCCATGTTACAGGTTTTCTTTTACAAGTTATTGTAAACAGTCTATTTTATTAATATTTAACGTTGAATAAGATATGTCTCTTCTGAACTTACCTTACATTTTGAAATATGAGATTTTAAAGTAATAATCCTTTTACTCTTCAAAGTTGACTTGTTAGGCAATAGAGATGGTAGGTTGTAGTGAAAAAACCTCTTCAACCTGAACTGTATCATTTACTTTGTTTCCTGATGAGATGTGTCAACATTTACACAGTGAAGTGCACCTAAATGTGTATTTCTATTTAAATCAAATTCATCTTCTTCAGAGTTTATGAGTATATTCAAGAAATGAAATTGGATTCTCTTAGAGAACTAAAATCAGTTACCATTTATTTCAGGCAAAGAAGTAATCAACATGCTTGACTGGAGAAACTATTCAAGACTTGAGATTTCCTGAGCTCTTTTCACACGAACATTCAAAAACAAAAAATATTAGGACATTACTAAACTAACTTTAGAAGAAAAGTATGTACACAAAATTTATGGCTGTGGGTCTTATATGCCCTGCACAAACCTATTAAAAAAGGAACCCTAGAGCATTGTAAAGAATGAAAGATAAAACTCAGAAAAAGGTGAGTTCATCAGCTCGAAAATTTAATATGTTTATTTTCCCAACATTATCACTTCAGAGAAAAAGAGAATGACTGCACTACTCTAGAGAGATGTAGTTAAAATCACATTGCTGCATGTCTTCCAGTTGGCCAAAGATTCTATAAGCAGGTATTTTCCCTTATCCACTGGTCTATATTATGGTGGCATTCAACACCTGTAAAGGAATACTTTCTTCCAGGAAAATAGAAATTGGTCAAACAAAATTATATGTATACTACTTTTCTCCCTAATTCCCACTAGAGTGGGGATTGGATTGATTATTGGTGTCACCTGATCAGTTTTCAAAAAAGTTTAACATAACACTATAAACCTCTGTGTAAAATACTTTCAGGATTCTATAAATGAATTATTGACTTAATGAACTTATTCTAAAATGCAGATGAACATATTTGCCAATATCCTTGAGTCCCAACTTTATAGTTTATAAATAAGAAAGCCTATGTAAAATAAGTTTTGTAATATGGCTTTACATAGCTGAGTTGTTGTTATTGTGCACCGTCGAGTCAATTCCAACTGATAGCGGCCCTATAGGACAGAGTAGAACTACCCCACAGGGTTTCCAAGTTTTTTTAATCTTTATGGAAGCAGACAGCCACATCTTTCTCCCATGGAGCAGCTGGTGGGTTCAAATAGCCCACATTTCGGTCAGTGGCTTTACTAGGGCTGGTGTCACCCAGTGTGGTAACACATGCTGTCACCCTCCCCATGGTGTCCTTCTGTACCAGACCATACAGACTCTGTAGTAATTTTTTTGTACTAACTTTACTTGTAATTCGTAGTTCTTGCATATCACTCCTTCTTTTCCTTTAATTACTACTTCATTCTCAAAAAAGTTATTGATATAGGTTCAGAAATACTAATTACCACAAAACCATAACTAAAACACCAGAAAATTGACAAAACCAGCAACCATAAAAACACTGGCAGCAATGAAAACAACAGCTTGTGCTTCTAGCACATGCAGACAAAACCACACGGTTCAAAGGGTCAATGCCATTGGGTAATAATGACAGCTCTGACTGTAATTAGAAAGTCTAAAAAGTAAATTACCATAATTTTAAGCAAATAATCCACATCTTCTGTATTTGCCGGCTGAGCATTCCTCCTGCCAGGCAACCTCTCAAAGGTGTTATGCTAACTTTTCTTCCCAAAAATATGTTTAAAAAAAAAAGTATGAAAATACCTCCTGGGAGGAAGGGTGTGGTTGGCAAACAAACACAGAAGGTAAGTATTATTTGCATAAAAATAGGGTGGCATAGAGTTTTATAGAGTCCTTGTAGGTATATTGATACACATAAACTGGGCTTAAAAAATATTTTTGTTGTTTTAACTAACTACAAGGATATTTTTACAGAAAATAATAAATTTCTGCTGAAACACTGCATAAAAATTCTATGGACAGTCATTTTGGTGTCACCCCCTCTGACAGTGTCACCCTGTGTGGTCTATATCCCCATATCCTCCCTAGTGACACCATGGTTTTCAGTTAGCAGACGAGCACTTAAACACTGCACCACTAGGGCTCCTCCTATCTGGGTTAGCAGCCGTAGCACGTAACCGCTATGCCACCAGGGTTTCCCCTATCTGGGTTAGTTCTTACAAAATATTTCTAAGTACCCAGAGTTTCTCTTTGCTTCTTCCCCAATTCTCAGCTACCTTTACCATCTCTTGGTACAAACAATCCATCAGCTCCCAGGTGCTCAAAGGCTTCTTGCCTTTCTTTTACTCCTTAGAATTACAGCCTGCAAGTCTTCCCTTGACTCTTAAGTTTTCAGATTAAAACATATATTTACCTCTAATTTACTGAGCATCTGCTATTTCCTGAAACTGTGCTTTGTCCTCTATTCATTTAATCTTCACAAAGTCATAGATATTCCTTTCCTACTTTAGGTGAGGAAACTAAAACTCAATGGGATTTGTATAAAAAAAAATAGGTTTACTTTCTTAAAAAAAAAAAAAAGATTTTCTGGTCTTAAAAGTATTATTGTTTAGTGCAACTTACATAGGACTACATAAAATATAGACAAATATAAAGAAGACAGTAGAACCTAGTCATAATCCCCCCATCAAATGGTAACTGCTTTCAGATTTTTGTATAGTCCTATCAAATCTTCAGAAACCCTGGTGGTATAGTGGTTAAGTGCTATGGCTGCTAACCAAAGGGTCGGCAGTTTGAATCCACCAGGCACTCCTTGGAAACTATGGGGCAGTTCTACTCTGCCCTATAGGGTTGCTATGAGTCAGAATTGGCTTGACAGCACTGGGTTTTTGGGTTATCAAATCTTCACACAACACACACACACACACACAATACCCACAATAAAATCCTACTCCAAAGACTTCAGGTATTGTCTCTTTATATCTACGTATGTTTCAATAATTTATCTTAATTACATTCCAACAATTTCCAACTACCTGAAAAGTGTGTCCTTAGGGTTACCAAACCAATACACCAGTTCAACATATGTGAAACTTAGTTTACGATTTGTTCATCTCCCAAATTTGATCCCCCTACTGACTTCCTTGGAGCCCTGGTGGCACAGCAGATAAGAGCTTGGCTGCTAACCAAAAGGTCAGCAGTTGGAATCTACCAACCACTGTGCTCCTTGAAAACCCTATGGGACACTTCTACTCTGTCCTATAGGGTCACTATGAGTCAAAATCAATTCAATGATGTCAGGCTTTGTTTTAGTTTTAATGACTTCCTTATAGCATACTTCCCGTGATGGTTAAAGTTATGTGTCAGCTTGGCTGGGCCGTGATTCTCAGTGGTTTGGTAGTAGTATTATGTTGTGATCATGCCCATAAATGAGATTTGATATAATGTGATCACCTTCATGATGAGATCTGCTGTGAGTAGCCAATCACTTGAAAACAATTTTCCTTAGGCATATGGCTTGCATCAAATATGAGTAGACATTCTGGCAAAGCTTGTGGTTTTTTGCTCACTCTGGATCCTGCAGCTAGCTCCTGTTCGTCTGATCTCCAGTTCTTACAGCTTGAGCTAGCAGTTTACCTGCAGTCTTGCCTGTGGATCTTGAGATACGTTGATCTTTGCAGCCTGTGAGCAAGAGACCTGCTCTCTGACCTTGGGATCATGGGTTCGTCAGCCCCTGCAGCTATGTGACTCAGGAGAAACCTTTATCCTGCCGCAGCCTCTACAGTCACATGAGCTATTTCCTTGATATAGACCCCTATATATATTTATATGCTTTGCTCGTTTTGCTTCTCTAGAGAACCCAGAACTTTGGTATCAATTCTGACTTTGCTTGTTCTTCATCATAATCTGTTTATTTTCCTCTTTTTATTTGCATTTGCCCTTTCATATCTGTTCCCACCATCTGGCATGTCTTATGTGAAACACTGCAGTAAAGTGATCTCTTTGCTCTCTAGGAGTAATCTGCAGGCACCATACACCTTTGATCAAATGCCTTCAATGGTTTCCAAATGCATATCAGACAAAAATCAAACTGCTTTGTTAGAATGAATGCCTTCAAATAATGTCTTAAATTATTGCTAATTAATTAAAAAAATGAAAAATAATAACACCTTCTGTTTTCTAGATACTTTTCAAAGCACTTATAATGGTGCATGAGAAAATCATGGCTTTGCGTTTTAACAGAATTACACTTGGTGAGACATACAAGTGAATGAGTATGTACATGAGAGTGTGAAGTGTGCAATAATGGGAAAATAAAACTGGTCTAGGGGAAATAAAATAGAAACTTAAATCAGGGTCTGGGGATTAAAGAGTACTTCTAATAGAGTAGAACTGCCCCATAGGGTTTCTAAGGAAAGGCTGGTGGATTTGAACTGCTAACCTTTTGGTTAGCAGCCATAGCTCTTAACCACTGTGCCACCATATGTGTGTGAATATGTGTGTGTATATATATATATACACACACACACATATATGAGAATATACATATACACATATATATGAAAATACATAGAGAGAGAAAGGATGAAGAAGAAGGAGGAGGAGCAGGAGGAAGAGGAAAAAGAGAAAGGAAAGGAAAGGAGGATATGAGCGTGCAAATTTTGGAAGCTGGCTAAGCAGTCTCTGTAAAGCTGTATCTTTCTAATTTAGATGCTGGGGCTTGAAGTCCACAGGATAGGGATATGAAAAGAAAAAAAAGGGTTTGAATTGTGTGAAAGCAGAAAATTCTGGAACTCACAGCCATGAGTTGTAGTCCAAGAGGATGAACTGAGACCTGTGTCAGCTTGTGTTGCCATTGGGTTGATGATACGAGTATCCTGATGAAGCCAAGGCCTTTCCTCAAAGAACTAAACATGCACACCCAGCCCAGAAAGTTGGAGAAGCTGAGGGAGAATCTAGGGGATGGTGGCAGTTTCAGGCCTGGCCACTACCTCACTTCAACAAGCAAACTAAGGAGCATGTTTTGCAAGCTACAAAATAAGTGCCGTTTGATTTCCATCCTTTGAATATCACAACAGAAGCTGTCTTGTTGTCCACTCTATCTGCAAAGACTCAGGAAAAATATTCCTGGGAAATTTAGTTTAGTCTATGCAAGTTGACACATTACAAAGGGATCACAAATTGAAAGTTAATCAGGAAAGAAAACTATGAACAGAATATTTCAGGCAACATGTAAAAATCTCAGAAGATGGCATTTTGAAGAATGAATTCTTTAAGGTATGGTTGGACCATAAAGAGAATGGATTGCATGAGTAGGGGGAATGGAGATAACGGAAACTAAAAAAAAAAAAAAACTGCTGATTTTTAAGTCATATTTGGAAATTTTGTTTTCGGTTTTTTTACATTTAAGGAATATTTTTCATTAATTAAAACTCGCCATTTTTTTATTGTGAAAAATGTAAATAACAAATTATTTGCCGTTTAAACCATTTTTAAGTGACATTAATTACATCTACCATATTGCGCGACCATCATCACTACTATACATTTTCAAATGTTTTTCATCTTTTTTAATGCGCAGTTCTGCATGGATTGACACACACATCTAGCCAATTAATCACTACCACAATCGAGATGTAGAACACATAAATTTCAATTTTTAATGACATATTTGCTAGTTTACAGAAATATGATTCATATTTGCATGTTGACCAATTACACTGTCACCTTGCTATAGTCACTTATTAGATCTCATGGCTTTTTTGTCAGATTCTTCAGGATTTTCTCTGTAGAAAAGCCTGTCATCTCTAAATATAGCATTTCATTTCTTCTATTTCAGTTTCTGTGCACTTAATTATTACCTTATTGCACTCACTAGGACCATTATTATGATATTTTAAAGGAGTCATGAGTACAGACATTCTTGCCTGGTTCCCATTTTAGTGAGAAAGCTACTTGGTCTTTCACCATTAACTATGATGCTAGCTATAAGGTTGCCTTTTTTTTTTTTTTTTCGCAGATGCTCTTTATCAGATTGAGGAATTTCCCTACAATGTCAGTCATCTGAGAGTATTTCTTATTTTTTTTCTCCAAATGCCAATTTTAATGAGTTGTTTATAAGCATATTTTTATCTCTGTACTTATTATAAAGAATACTACATCTCTGAGAAAATACATACAGATGCTGTGAAAATTGAGAGCTATAATGCTTTAACAATCTATAAGAGTATAACAAATATTTTGTTGAAAGATAATCAGATACTAATGAAATAAACACACTCTACTTTAGCAGAAAGTCTAGTGAGAACATTTGAAACTTTTAACTTCTAACATTCATGACACTTCATTCATAATTAAGCAAACAAATATTACATTTTCTATTACTGTGATGGTTACTGGAATGATATTAATCTGAAAGCCTATGCAATGGGTAAGTGATCCATGTCCTGTGAATCTTCTCGGTAACTATTATGATGTCTTCAAATCTGTGAAATGAGCTCACTGAAAATGCATGAACAAATGTTCATAACAATTATATTCATTAAAGATTTTCAAGGACTCTCTAACAGACAAATGGATGGCCTATTTGATTAGAATTAATTTAAAACAAATGTGAGCATACGAATTCAACCAAAGCCAACGTTTTCCCATTAAGAAGTCTCTTTATGACAAAAGGAGGAATTATATTTAAACTATGCTTTTTATCCCCTTCTCAATTAATTGTAATAGCAGTCAAAACACAATATAATGTCTAATATTTGCATATTAATCCTATTCTGGCAAATTGCTACTTGAAACTGATCGATAATATAATGTATTTGAGCTGTGGCAGAGAACACAGAGAAACCAGCTGATAGAGCTTAGATATTTACAGAAGAGTATAACCAAAGACTGATTTTTGCCATTAATCATGGCTTAAGGTTTATTCTAAAGTTACGTGAGTGGTGGAGATAGCTATTTAGATACTAGGACAATCACAAATCTAATCTAGACCGAAAAATAAAGCAAGGCTTAACTGAAAACACCAACCAAATTCTCAACTACGTGTTAAAATACAGTAATTTGCAAACCTTCACACACATGACTATTATCTCCAGCCTAACTTCCTTGATAAGCTTTCTTTTTTTTAATGTTGAATAAGTTTTTGCAAAGTGTAGAAATGTATATGTTTTGATGTGAATGTGTGTGAGTGTGCATAATCCCATAACACTGTTAGCACAATAAAAATAGTGATCATAATGATCATTTCTACCGTCCCCAGAAGTTTCTTCTAGATTATTTTACATTTTGTAGAGTTTAATATAAATAGAATTATATAATGGGTACTTTGTCTCATTTCTTTCACTCAGCATTATTATTTTGAGATTAATTCATGTTGCCATGTTTATTAATAGCTCTTTACTTTTTATTTCTGAATAGATTTTCACTCTATGGTTATACCAGTTTGTTTATTATTTCAGCCACTGATGTACATTTGTTTTGTTTTGTTTTTTTTTTACTTTATGGATATTACAAATAAAGAAAAAACCTATTTCATAACTTTTTTTGAAAAATATTTTCAAGGTTTCTTTCCCTAATATTTTCAGGTAGTTCTTTATGTTACTTCAGGTAGTCACCTCACATGCATCTGCTTATGAGTACCCAGCTAAAGACTTCTGGTGAAGAGGACACCTCGTACAGATCCTCAGGACATTCTCTCTCTTTAGCTCTCTTCTTCCCTTCACTCTGTTGGGTCAACTCTAGTCACCTTGCTCTACCTGATCTTCTAACTCTATTACTTCAACTTGAAGAGAGACTGGCTGTACTTTAACTTGAGTTCCCATTCACCTACACTCCAGGCAGTAAGCTGGTATAGTCACCATAGGGCCCATTTTTTTCCCACCTATCTCTGTGATCACTGTTCTGAGCTGTCTAGAAACCAATATCTAAAAACCCTTGTTTAATAAATATCTTTTTTTTAATTGCTTCAAGCATGAGAATAAATCTGGTTTTCCCATGGCTCTATCTTGGTCAGAAACAGAAATTTGTTTAGATTGACTTATTCTGATAGCATTAAAAATATATATATACTTGAAGTGTTTTAAACAGGAAAGTCATAGATTCAGATCTGTATTAGAATTATGATTCTGGACAACTTGTAGATAAGTATTAGAGATTAGAAAGCACAAGCCATTTATAAGATAATTGTGATAATCCAAAAGACTAAGGTTTTGACTTATACTATGAAAGTGACGATGTCACTTTAGTATAAGTCAAAACCTTAGCATCAAAAGAAGATGGAAGGAATACATAGAGTCATTATACCAAAAGGAATTAGTCAGCGTACAACCATTTCAAGAGGTAGCCTATGATCAGGCAACGAGAGTACTGAAGGAAGCAGTCCAAGCTGCACTGAAGGCATTGGCAAAAAACAAGGCTCCAGGAGCTGACAGAATATCAATTGAGATGTTTCAACAAATAGATCCAGCGCTGGAAGTGCTCACTCATCTATGCCAAGAAATTTGGAAGACAGCTACCTGGTCAACTGACTGGAAGAGATTGATATTTATGCCTATTACCAAGAAAGGTGATCCAACCAAATGCAGAAATTATCAAACAATATCATTAATATCACACACAAGCAATATTTTACTGAAGATCACTCAAAAGCATCTGCAGCAGTATATCCACAAGGAACTGTCAGAAATTCAGACCATATTCAGAAGAGGATGTGGATCCAGGGATATCATTGCTGATGTCAGATGGATCCTGGCCGAAAACAGAGAATACACAGAAGGATGTTTACCCGTGTTTTATTGACTATTCAAAGGCATTCACTGTGTGGATCATAACAAATTATGGATAACATTGTGAAGAATGGGAATGAGGAATCTATACATAGATCAAGGGGCAGACAGTACAAGTGGATACTGAGTGGTTTAAAGTCAGGAAAGGTGTGCATCAGGGTTATATCCTTTCACCATACTTATTCAATCTGTGTGCTGAACAAATAATCTGAAAAGTTGGACTACAAGAAGAAGAACAGGGCATCAGAATTGGAGGAAGATTCATTAACAAGCTGCGTTATGCAGATGACACAACCTTGCTTGCTCAAAGTGAAGAGGACTTGAAGCACTTACTAATAAAGATCAAAGACTACGGCCTTCAGTATGAATTACGCCTCAACATAATGAAAACAAAAATCTTCACAACTGGACCAATAAGCCACATCGTGATAAAAGGAGAAAAGTTTGAAGTTGTCAAGGATTTCGTTTTGCTGGGATCTACAATCGATGCCCATGGAAGCAGCAGTCAAGAAATCAAATAATGCATTACAGTGGGAAAAGCTGCTGCAAAGGGCCTCTTTAAAGTGTTGAAAAGCAAAGGTGTCACCTTGAAGACTAAGATGCGCCTGACCCGAGCCATGGTATTTTCAATCTCAACACAGGTGTGTGAAAGCTGGACAATGAATAAGGAAGACCAAAGAAGAATTGATGTCTTTGAATTGTGGTCTTGGCAAATAATATTGAATGTACCATGGACTGCCAAAAGAATGAACAAATCTATCTTGGAAGAGGTACAACCAGAATGCCCCTTAGAAGCAAGGATGGCAAGACTGTGTCTTACATGCTTTGGACATATTGTCAGGAAGGATCAGTCCCTGGAGAAGGACATCATGCTTGGTAAAGCACACAGTCAGCAGAAAAGAGGAAGACACTCAACGAGATGGATTGACCCAGGCTCAAGCCTAACAGCCACTGTAAGGATAGCGCAGGGCTGGGCAGTGTTTTGTTCTGTGGTACGCAGGGTTGCTACGAGTCAGAACTGACTGGAGGGCACCTAACAACAACAACATGAAAGTTACAGTGACTATAGCAGTGGTACCATACATAGAATGTGGGAAGAGAGAGGGTTTATGTCTTAGAATGTGAAAACCTGGTGAAACTCAGATTTTTACTGTTAGTAACATGCTGGATACACTGCTATTTACCAAGGATCAGAATCCTAAAAGGATAGAAGAATTTGAAAAAAAAAAATTTGAGTTTTTGAGTTTTAGTTGCCTGTAGATAAAGAAGTGAAATTCGAGTATGTGGTTGTGTAGCTTAATGTAAATGGATTAACTGAAATATGGAGAGGGGAATCACAAAAATCTAGATGGTAACTGACACCGGAGAAATGGATAAAATCCCCTAAGGAAATTGTGTAGATTGAGAAGAAAAGACTTGAGGAAAAAGTTTAGAGGACATTAAATCTCACAAAGGATATTAAAGGGGAGTGACTGGAGAGTAAATGTGTTTACTACAGAGATGAAAGCAAAAGGAAGTTATGACAGCATCAAAAACTGCTCAGAGATAACATAAAATAAAGAATAATAACCAAAAATACGTTCACTACATTTTTTTTGGCAGAACAGTGTATTTACCAGGCAAAAACCAAAATAGGGTAATCTGATTAAGGAGCAAATGAGACGTAAGGAAATTATGTGAGCCAGTAGACGATTCATTCAAGAAGACTGGCTGTGAAGTGAAAGAAAGAATTCTAGTGGTAGTAATTGGGTTAGGAAAGGATGTGTGAGTGTGAGTGTGTGTGGATGTGTGTGTGTGGTCAGAGAGACTGGGAGAGAGACAGAGAAAGAGAGCAAGATTATAGCTACTGGAGATAAGGAATAGCTCCACCAAGTTGTTGATGAATCCATTAAAGGGTGTTGCTGTGTTTAGGTGCCAGTGAGTCAGTTCGGGCTCATAGCAACACTAAGTACAGCAGGACAAAACACTGCCTGGTCCTGCACCATCCTCACAATCGTTGTTATGCTTGAGTCCATTATTTCAGCCACTGTGTCAATCATCTTGTTGAGGGTCTTCTTTGTTTTCACTGACCCTCTACTTTACCAAGCATGATGTCCTTCTCCAGGAACTGGTCTGTCCTGATAACATGTCCAAAGTATGTGAGACCAAGTCTCACCATCCTCACTTCTAATGAGCATTCTGGCTCTACTTCTTCCAAGACAGATTTGTTCATTCTTCTGGCAGTCCATGGTATATTTAATATTTTTCTCCCTCACCATAATTCAAATGCATCAGTTTTTCTTCTGTCTTGCTTATACATTGTCAAGCTTTCGTATGCATATGAGGCAGTTGAAAACACCATTCTTTGTCTCAGGCGCACTTTAGTCATTAAAATGACATCTTTGCTTTTCAACACTTTAAAGAAATCTTTTGCAGCAGATTTGCCCAGTGCAATACATTGTTTGATTTCCTGACTGCTGATTTCCATGGCATTTATTGTGGATCTGAGTGAAATGAAATCTTTGACAACATCAATGTTTTCTCCATCTATCATGATGTTGCTTATTGGTGCAAAAAACAAACAAAAAACATTGCTGTTGAGTTGATTTGAACTCATAGTGACCCATAGGACAGAGTAGAACTACCCTACAGGACTTCCAAGGAGTGCCTTGTGGATTCGAACTGCCAAACTTTTGGTGAGCAGCCCCAAACTTAATCTCCGTACTACCAGGGCTCAGTTTACTGGTCCAGTTATGAGAATTTTTGTTTTCTTTATGTGGGGGTGTAATCCGTACTGAAGGGTGTGGTCTTTGATCTTCATCAATAAGTGCTTCAAGTTCTCTTCAGTTTGAGCAAGCAAGGTTGTGTCGTCTGCCTATGGAAGGTTGTTAATGAGTCTTCCTCGAATCCTAATGTGTTCTTCTTGATAGGAAATTCTGCTGGTGTAGTGGTTAAGAGCTATGGCTGCTAACCAAAATGTCAGCAGTTCGAATCCACCAGGTGCTCCTTGGAAACCCTATGTGGCAGTTCTACTCTGTCCTACAGGGTCGCTACTCAACAGCAATAGGTTTTTTTTTTTTTTCTTCATATAGTCTAGCTTCTCAGATTATTTGCTCAGCGAACAGATTGAATAAATATGGTAAAAGGATACAACCCTGACACACAACTTTCTTGACTTTAAATCACTCATTATTCCCTTGTTCTGTTCCAATGCCTGCCTCTTGGTCTACGTACAGCTTTCTCATGAGCATAATTAAGTGCTTTAAGGGCATTATTCTGTAAATCAATAAAATAGCAAAATTTTGAAAGAGGTGAAGTCAGCAACTCTCATGTTAGTGCTAAACGCTTAATAAATATGTGGCAATGGCAAATAATTTAGTAAATGAAAGAAAATACAGAGTTTTCAGAGCTCTTATGTGTATATGTGCAAATCAAGTTGTCTTGAATTGACATAGAAGGGCAAAAGGAGGCTGATCTCATTTCCATGTCTGATATGATAGAATGAGCAGCTTTTTTCTCTAAGAGTTAGAATCTTTTTAAGACAAGTACTTAGATGCATCTCTTGGTTACAAGGTTGAAAATATATGGAAGTAAGCTTTGTTTGTTTGTTTTGTTTTAATCCTTGAATATGATTCTAGACAATAAAACGGGGTGTGGCATGGGGTCAGGGTAATGAGAGAGGATAAAATAGGTTACTAGAAGTTCTTTCTTCTGAGGATATCACTAAATGTAATAGCAATATGCACTGTTACTGAATGTTTTGTATGAGGCACTCTATTAATATCACTTAATCTTCACAAACACTGTACGAGAAAAATAAACGTTAGAGGTTAAGTAACTTGCCTGAGGTCAGGGACAGGATTACCCAGTAAGCGAGGTACTCACAGACTTCTTTTTGTTTACTTACTAATCTGTAGTGCACAATTTCCCATGGGTTTCACAACATCTTTGTTTTGGTAAAAAACAGATGAAACTCTGCACTACAGAACAGTAAGTAAGAACAAGTAAGCCCACGCATACCTTGCTTACTGGGTAATCTGTCCCTGCCAGAGGTGACATGGTTACTCAGTGATAGAGCCAGAGCATGTGAGGAGTATTGGATTTAAAAAGGAATCATTCTACTCCCAGTATCCTCCTCGCAAATGTGGGTAGGGTTTCGTGGCCTGATTTCTAGGCTGTGGCGCAGCTTGTACAGAGGTCCTTATGATCATTCACTTGACATTTGAGCCTCATTTTCCACTATTTTTTAATGTAATTCTTGCTTAGTTTTTTCAATCAAATTATGCTTAAACAGCAGCATAATTTGAATAACTTCTCTCATAAATAAAACTCAGCTAGTAAAATCTCATGCCGATCATTGATTATAACAGGATAATTTGGCTGGTTCTCCACTAATTTTTTAAAAAAATTATTATAAAAATAGAAAATGAAGAAAACAGATAAAATTTAAATCTACAAGAATATTTTCTTAGGGCATGAGCTGTCAAGAAACACAGATGTAATCTAACAGGTTGATTGGGTGCCATTATTAATTGCATTTATGCCATTGTTTCATCTTACCCAAAAGACAAGTATGAAGTCCCAGTGTATTTGTCTTCAACTTTATTAATCTTCATAATTTTGCAAGTATCTCTTCCTTTTATATACACACTTACCTGTATTGTCTTCTTCCAAACCTTAGTTAGCTCTCCTTTCGTGAAGTCAGAGGTCACATTTGTCAGACACATCTCTTTTTGAATGAGCGAAACACCTAAAACTGAAATATTGCTTTGGCCATACCATTCTGATCTGATCTCAAATTTTTGGTTTGCATACAGTGGTAGACAAACAAGCGCAATACAGGTATTAACTGCAGTTGCAAATCAAAGTTCATTCCTTATGTTAACGTAGCATTAGAATAATGAGAAGGTCATTTTGGGTTCATGTGTATGTGTCTTCCTTTGTGTGTTTCTAACATGTTCATTTTAAAACGTTTAAGCGTTCCGTATATATTCTTTCAGTTAAATACATACAACAACCTTGTATGGTATAGAAATAAGAACAAGTGGCAGAATCAGAAAACAGATTTAAATCCAGTTTAATATGTTGCCCACATTTTCATTGCTAATAAACACAGAACTGAACCCATGGTCAGATCTCTTAATTAAAATCCCAATGTTAATTTTACTATAAAACGATAGCTTCCTTATACATACGTATTTTATTTTCCATTACAAAATTTTGAAAGATGTAAACCAGATAAATGGTGGCAAAATTACCATAATAGCCTAGTTTTCTTTTTCTTTCTTTTGCTACATTTTTCCTGAAATCAAAGATTGTTAATATTTCATGTCTTGAAGTAGGTTTCTTTAATATTTATATAATAATAAAAAATGTGAACATATTTTGCTACAAACGTCAGCTCTCGCAAATAACAAAATGTCAAAGTAGCTCCAAATAAAATAATTCATTTTATTTAGAAGTAAGAGAGAATATAAGTAGTAAGAAAAATCCTTTCTGGCTGTCAGGAGGAGACGAAATTAGAATCATGTAAAAAATGAAAATAATAGCTTCATGAGCATCAAAATATATCAAAGTGTCTATGTTTATAAAGTTGCGCTTAAAACCGCAGTGATTATGATCTATAAAATTAGCTTGTGTTGAAGTTATAAAATAAGGTTAGTGTCTCTTTTGAGTCTAGTTGTTCCCAGTAATAGAGTGTTTCTTTGACAGATTTTTCTATACACATGTATCTAAATTAGAGAGATATTCTGTTTTGTTCTCCCTCTATCTCCAACAATGTTATCTGGGCTATAGTATCCTAAATGCATTTGAAATATGCTATAATGTATCAAAAAATAAACAAGAATCAATTACTTTAAAGGCAAACACAAAACACATAAAGCAGAAATTGTATTATTAGATTGGAAAGGGCATCTAAGAAACTTCCCTATCAGCTCCATAGATGAATAATCAGACCCACAGTTGTAATCTACAGGCCTCAACAGATAACATAAGAAACTTTGCATATATAAAAAAGAAATGATATAACCAACATAATCGGGAGGTGAAAAAGACAAAAGAAGGTGAGGTGGAAGAAGTAAGTGTCCTATTCCCATCTTTGATAATGAGAAGTCAAAAGATAACTTTTATAGTTAACAATCCTTTGGCCATAAATAAGGACATTAAAAAATACACATACACCTGAAGCAATTCTGAAACTATGAGAGATGTGTTATAGGACTAACCCAATGAATCAATTTGAAGACACTGTTTGGAGACCAGTTGTTAAAAGGGAAATATGAATATGGAATGGGAAAACATAAGGAATGGATGGAAATTAGAGATACTGGGAGATATTGGTGTGAATTCATGATTTCTAATACTTGTATGTGTGTAGGTTCATATGTATGTGTATGTATATATGATTTTTCCGAAGTAAACAAAAGCACCAGTACCAAAAAATAAAAAAGGAAGAAAGAAACACATGCACACACACACACACACAGATGTTTGTTACAACGCGTTGCTTCTTGAAACAAAAATTGGAGTTAACCTGAATGCTCATCAGGAGGCAGTGGTTAAGTAAATCATTGAGCAACCACACAATAGAGTATTATGCTTCTACTAAAAAAAGAAAAAAAAATTAATATCTACAAACCCTGGTGGTGTACTGGTTAAGTGCTAGGGCTACTAACCAAAAGGTCAGCAGCTTGAATCCACCAGACACTCCTTGGAAACTCTATGGGGCAGTCCTACTCTGTCCTATAGGGTGTTATGAGTCAGAATTGACCCAGTGCAACACGTTTGGTTTTTGTTTGTTTGTTTTTTGGTTTAGCTACCCAGAAGATTATTCATAATATATGAAGTGAAAAAGAATTACTTTGAGTGTGTTAGTATATCCATTATTTTTTAATGACATTGAGAATAAAGGTAGGAAAGAGAAAAGGAAGCAAAGAAGAAAAGTAGGGAGGGAAGGAGGGGATAAGGAAAAAGGAAGGAAGGAATGAAGTAAGGAAGGAAAGAAAAAATAACTCACGGTAGCCTTTGGTTACCTCCTAAAAGTGTGAATGAAGGTAGTTTGATAAAATTATATATATATATAGGTATATGCATATATTTGTGTATATATATCTATATTACTTAAAACCAAAAAAATAAACCTTTTACAGTGGAGTGGATTCTGACTCATAGCAACGCTGTAGGACAGAGTAGAAGTGCCTTGTAAGGTTTTACTTATTAAAATATAAACGTTATAAAATAAAAATTCAATATAAAATTTTGTATCATATATGTCAAAACAATAAAAAGACATAAAATAAAAATGAAAGGTCTAAAAAAAGCAGATCTTTTAAGTACATATAAAAAATTCATAAGTGTGAGAAACTTGGAAGCTTGGAGAGGTTAGTATCATTGTTAAGCAGAATAGTTTTATGTCAATATAAGCCAAACTGTTACCTACCTGGATATATGAATTACATTCTTTGTTGTTTTTTAAGGTGCTATCATGTCATTTCTGACTCGTAGTAACCCTCTTGATAACAGAACAAAATGTTGCCCAGTCCTGCTAGGTCCTCACATTAGTAGGTATATTTCAGGCCATTGTTGCAGTCACTGTGTCTAGTCATCTCTTTGAGGGTCTTTTTCTTTTTCGCTGACCCTCCAGAGTTTACCAAGCATGATGTCCTGATAGGCAGGTGGTGGCACATTCTTTAAAACTCTTTTTATGTAGGTCTCAGACATTATTCCTATCAGAATCTATTTTACTATGTTGAGGTAATAACCGTTTAAGCCTGTGAAAGCTTTAAAAAATTTGATGCTCAACCACATATTTGTATCAATGGTAAATCTGATGATGATAGGTTCTAATTGAAGCTTGGGTAAATTCAAAGTCAATTGATCACTGTGATTTAAAATAAATTCAATTAATGCAGCTAAATGCTGCTCTCCAAACAAAATTAGAGTTAAATGTTTTAGTTTTATCAATGCTTTTAAAAATCATCTGTTCCAGTGAGTGGACCAAGCTCCCCCAATTATTTTATTTTATTTTTTAAAATTCTAAACACATTATCAAAAGTTACTTTAATGTGTCCTTTGGATTTTTCAGAAAGTTAAATTAAAATTCATGTTTTAATGTTTATGGGAGTAGTAACGGCATTCTTGAGCATGCCTCAGCATTTTCCTTTATTTGTCTGAATATGATGTATGTACTAATTTACCCAACATTTACTGGCTGCCTAAAAGGAGTCACTTTGTAAGACATTTCTACTTATAATTATCATCTTAGAGGTTTATAAAATAAACTATAAAAAACAACTTAATAATATTACACAAAATATTTTAATGTACTTTTGAAATAATGGGAAGCAAAATACACTCTGAAACTTGTTCTTGAATATAGAGTAACTAAAGAGAATGGAAAAAATGATGAAATAAAAGGGCTGAACAGATTTCAAAGGGCACCTCAAGAAGACAGAGAAAAATATCATAATGAAATGTTCAAAGAGCTGGAGTTAAAAAACCAAAAGGGAAGAACAGGGTAGACATTTCTCAAGCTGAAAGAACAGAAGAAAAAATCCCAGCCTCGAGTTGTAATTTGAAGGATTCAATGGGCAAAATATTGAACGATTCAGCAAGCATCTAAAGCACACGGAAGGAATATACAGAGTCACTGTATCAAAAAGAATTGGTCCATATTCAACCATTTCAGGAGGTAGCATATGATCAGGAACTAATGGTACTGAAGAAAGAAGTCTAAGCTACACTGAAGGCATTAGCAAAAAACAAGGCTCCAGGATTAACACAACACCAATGAAGATGTTTCAACAAAAGGACGCAGCGCTAAAAGTGCTCACTCTTCTGTGCCAAAAATTTGGAAGACAGCTGCCTGGTCAACTGATTGGAAGAGATCCATATTTGTGCCCATTCCAAGGAATGGAGATCCAACAGCATGTGGAAATTATCAAACGATATTATTAATATCACACACAAGTAAAATTTTGCTGAGGAACATTCAAAAGCTGTTGAAGCAGCACATCAACAGGCAACTGCCAGAAATTCAAGCCTGACCCAGGAGAGGACATGGGATGAGGGATATCATTGTTGATGTCAGATGGATCATGGCTGAAATCAGAGAATACTAGAAAGGTGTTTATCTGTGTTTTATTGACTGTGCAAAGGCATAGTCAATCTAATTATGGATAATTCTGCAAACAATGGGAACTCCAGAGCACTTCATTGTGCTCATGAGGAACCTCTACATAGGCTAGGAGGCAGTCATTCCAACAGAACAAGGGGCTAGTGTGTGGTTTAAAATCAGGGAAGGTGTGCATCAGGGTTGCTTCCTTTCACTATACTTATTCAATCTGTATGCTGAGCAAATAATCTGAGAAGCTGGACTATATGAAGAAGAATGTGGCATCAGGATTAGTGGAAGACTCATTAACCACCTGCATTTTTTTTTTAATGCAAATGGCTACAAACTTGCTTGCTGGATGTGAGGATGACTTAAAGCACTTACTGATGAAGAGTAATGCCTACAGCCTCCAATATGGATTACACCTCAACATAAAGAAGACAAAAATGATCGCAACCAGACCAATAAGCAACATCATGATAAATAGAGGAAATACTGAAGTTGTCAAGAGTTTTGTTTTACTTGGATCCACAATCAACACTCACGGAAACTGTAGTCAAGGAATCAAACCATACATTGAATTGGGCAAATCTGCTGCAAAAGACCTCTCCAAAATGTTCAAAAGCAAAGATGTCACTCTAAAGACTAAGGTGTGCCTGATACAAGCCAGGATATTTTCAATCATCTTGTATGCATGGGAAAACTGGACAATGAACAAGGAAGACTTAAGAAGAATTGATGGATTTGAATTATGGTGTTGGCAAAGAATATTGAACATACCATGGACTGCCTGAAGAAAGAACAAGTTTGTCTTGGAAGAAGTATAGCCAGAGTGCTCCTAGGAAGTGAGGATCGAGGCTTCATTTCATGCACTTTGGACATGTTATCAGGAGGGACCAGCCCCTGGAGAAAGAAGTCATGCTTGGTAAAGTGGAGGGTCAGCGAAAAAGAGGAAAACCCTGGACAAGATGAGTTGATGCAGTGGCTACAGCGATGGGCTCAAATGTAACAATTGTGAGGATGGGGCAGGACTGGGCAGTGTTTCATTCTGTTGTACTTAGGGTCACTATGAGTTGGAACTGACTTGATGGCATCTAACAACAAAAATACTAGTTAGACTAGACAGGTATTGTATTAACATTTAACTATTTAAGGAGTTAAAGATCTCATGATCCAGTCATTGAGATATTGCCCAGAAAAATCATATTCCTAAAAGTGTACCCAGAGGTAGGGGGCGGAGCCAAGATGGCGGACTAGGCAGATGCTACCTCGGATCCCTCTTACAACAAAGACACGGAAAAACAAGTGAATCGATCACATACATAACAATCTACGAACCCTGAACAACAAACACAGATTTAGAGACGGAGAACGGACTAATATGGGGAAGCAGCGATTGTTTCCAGAGCCTGGAGCCAGCGCACCAGTCAGGTACGGCACAAGCACAGAGACCTGCTCCACCCCCCTGAACTAACCCCGGGAGGGGGACCAGCCGGTTCCACGGGCGGCGTGGAACGCAGCTGGTAGGAGAAGTCCCCGGGAGGCAGTGACTGGTCTTGGAGCAGAAAGAGCAGCGTCCGAGCCGGGGAACCATCCCACAGGGATTTGGACTGGACGCAGGTACGGCATAAACACGGAGAGTTGCTCGACCCCCCTGAACTAACCCCGGGAAGGGGACCAGCTGGGTTGCGCGGGCGGCGTGGGACGCAGCCAGTAGGAGAAGTCCCTGGGAGGCAGCGACTGGTATTGGAGCGGGGAGAACAGCGTCCCAGCCGGGACACTCGCTCACGGCACAAGCACGGGGACCTGCTCCACCCATCTGAACTAACCCCGGGAGGAGGCCCAACTGGTTCTCGGAGGCGGCAGGGCCACGCGGCTGGAGGGACAAGAAGTCCCCGGAAGGCAGTGACTGATTTTGGAGTCGAGAGTGCACCGTCCCAGTAGGGGAGCCTTGACGCTGGGCGTGGGGCTGGAAGCGGAGGATCTGACCATGACTCCAGCGGGCCAGACCCCCTGGGGGCAATCTCCACACAGCCAGCACACAAAGGCGACGCGCCTCGCGGGAATCTCAGATATAATAGTCATTCCAAGCAAGACAAGCAACTCTGGCTATATTCTGAGGTGCTACTCTCCTATCTCTCTGTACCCTCCCCCACCCTCCCCAGGCGGCTTCATTAACATCTGAATAGCCTGAGCCAGAGGGAGCACTCTGATAGGGATCTGACTGCATTTTTTTTTAGCGGATTTTCTGGAAAAACTAGTTTCCCAGTGATGGCTCGGAGACAACAATCCATATCAAACCACTTAAAGAAGCAGACCGTGACAGCTTCTCCAACCCCCCAAACAAAAGAATCAAAATCTTTCCCAAATGAAGATACGATCTTGGAATTATCAGATACAGAATATAAAAAACTAATTTACAGAATGCTTAATGATATCACAAATGAAATTAGGCTAACTGCAGAAAAAGCCAAGGAACACACTGATAAAACTGTTGAAGAACTCAAAAAGATTATTCAAGAACATAGTGGAAAAATTAATAAGTTGCAAGAATCCATAGAGAGACAACATGTAGAAATCCAAAAGATTAACAATAAAATTACAGAATTAGACAATGCAATAGGAAGTCAGAGGAACAGACTCGAGCAATTAGAATGCAGACTGGGACATCTGGAGGACCAGGGAATCGACACCAATATAGCTGAAAAAAAATCAGATAAAAGAATTTTAAAAAATGAAGAAACCCTAAGAATTATGTGGGACTCTATCAAGAAGGATAACCTGCGGGTGATTGGAGTCCCAGAACAGGGAGGGGGGACAGAAAACACAGAGAAAATAGTTGAAGAACTCCTGACACAAAACTTCCCTGACATCATGAAAGATGAAAGGATAGCTATCCAAGATGCTCATCGAACCCCATTTAAGATTGATCCAAAAAGAAAAACACCAAGACATATTATCATCAAACTCACCAAAACCAAAGATAAAGAGAAAATTTTAAAAGCAGCCAGGGAGAAAAGAACGGTTTCCTTCAAGGGAGAATCAGTAAGAATATGTTCTGACTACTCAGCAGAAACCGTGCAGGCAAGAAGGGAATGGGACGACATATACAGAACACTGAAGGAGAAAAACTGCCAGCCAAGGATCATATATCCAGCAAAACTCTCTCTGAAATATGAAGGCGAAATTAAGATATTTACAGACAGACACAAGTTTAGAGAATTTGCAAAAACCAAACCAAAGCTACAAGAAATACTAAAGGATATTGTTTGGTCAGAGAACCAATAATATCAGATATCAGCACAACACAAGGTCACAAAACAGAACGTCCTGATATCGACTCAAATAGGGAAATCACAAAAACAAACAAATTAAGATTAATTAAAAAAAAATACACATAACAGGGAATCATGGAAGTCAATCGGTAAAAGATCACAATAATCAAAAAGAGGGAATAAATACAGGAGGCATTGAACTGCCATATGGAGAGTGATACAAGGCGATATAGAACAATACAAGTTAGGTTTTTACTTAGAAAAATAGGGGTAAATAATAAGGTAACCACAAAAAGGTATAACAACTCTATAACTCAAGATAAAAACCAAGAAAAACGTAACGACTCAACTAACATAAAGTCAAGCACTATGAAAATGAGGATCTCACAATTTACTAAGAAAAACGCCTCAGCACAAAAAAGTATGTGGAAAAATGAAATTGTCAACAACACACATGAAAAGGCATCAAAATGACAGCACTAAAAACTTATTTATCTATAATTACCCTGAATGTAAATGGACTAAATGCACCAATAAAGAGACAGAGAGTCACAGACTGGATAAAGAAACACGATCCATCTATATGCTGCCTACAAGAGACACACCTTAGACTTAGAGACACAAACAAACTAAAACTCAAAGGATGGAAAAAAGTATATCAAGCAAACAATAAGCAAAAAAGAAGAGGAGTAGCAATATTAATTTCTGACAAAATAGACTTTAGACTTAAATCCGCCACAAAGGATAAAGAAGGACACTATATAATGATAAAAGGGACAATTGATCAGGAAGACATAACCATATTAAATATTTATGCACCCAATGACAGAGCTGCAAGATACATAAATCAAATTTTAACAGAATTGAAAAGCGAGATAGATACCTCCACAATTATAGTAGGAGACTTCCACTCACCACTTTCGGAGAAGGACAGGACATCCAGTAAGAAGCTCAATAGAGACACGGAAGATCTAATTACGACAATCAACCAACTTGACCTCATTGACTTATACAGAACTCTCCACCCAATTGCTGCAAAATATACTTTTTTTTCTAGCGCACATGGAACATTCTCTAGAATAGACCACATATTAGGTCATAAAACAAACCTTTGCAGAGTCCAAAACATCGAAATATTACAAAGCATCTTCTCAGACCACAAGGCAATAAAACTAGAGATCAATAACAGAAAAACTAGGGAAAAGAAATCAAATACTTGGAAAATGAACAACACCCTCCTGAAAAAAGACTGGGTTAGAGAAGACATCAAGGAGGGAATAAGGAAATTCATAGAAAGCAACGAAAGTCCAAAACATCGAAATATTACAAAGCATCTTCTCAGACCACAAGGCAATAAAACTAGAGATCAATAACAGAAAAACTAGGGAAAAGAAATCAAATACTTGGAAAATGAACAACACCCTTCTGAAAAAAGACTGGGTTATAGAAGACATCAAGGAGGGAATAAGGAAATTCATAGAAAGCAACGAGAATGAAAATACTTCCTATCAAAACCTCTGGGACACAGCAAAAGCAGTGCTCAGAGGCCAATTTATATCGATAAATGCACACATACAAAAAGAAGAAAGAGCCAAAAGCAGAGAACTGTCCCTACAACTTGAACAAATAGAAACTGAGCAACAAAAGAATCCATCAGGCACCAGAAGAAAACAAATAATAAAAATTAGAGCTGAACTAAATGAATTAGAGAACAGAAAAACAATTGAAAGAATTAACAAAGCCAAAAGCTGGTTCTTTGAAAAAATTAACAAAATTGATAAACCATTGGCTAGACTGACTAAAGAAATACAGGAAAGGAAACAAATAACCCGAATAAGAAATGAGAAGGACCACATCACAACAGAACCAAATGAAATTAAAAGAATCATTTCAGATTATTATGAAAAATTGTACTCTAACAAATTTGAAAACCTAGAAGAAATGGATGAATTCCTGGAAAAACACTACCTACCTAAACTAACACATTCAGAAGTAGAACAACTAAATAGACCCATAACAAAAAGAGATTGAAACGGTAATCAAAAAACTCCCAACAAAAAAAAGCCCTGGCCCGGACGGCTTCACTGCAGAGTTCTACCAAACTTTCAGAGAAGAGTTAACACCACTACTACTAAAGGTATTCCAAAGCATAGAAAATGACGGAATACTACCCAACTCATTCTATGAAGCCACCATCTCCCTGATACCAAAACCAGGTAAAGACATTACAAAAAAAGAAAATTATAGACCTATATCCCTCATGAACATTGATGCAAAAATCCTCAACAAAATTCTAGCCAATAGAATCCAACAACACATCAAAAAAATAATTCACCCTGATCAAGTGGTATTTATACCAGGTATGCAAGGCTGGTTTAATATCAGAAAAACCATTAATGTAATCCATCACATAAATAAAACAAAAGACAAAAACCACATGATCTGATCAATAGATGCAGAAAAGGCATTTGACAAAGTCCAACACCCATTTATGATAAAAACTCTTACCAAAATAGGAATTGAAGGAAAATTCCTCAACATAATAAAGGGCATCTATGCAAAGCCAACAGCCAATATCACTTTAAATGGAGAGAACCTGAAAGCATTTCCCTTGAGAACGGGAACCAGACAAGGATGCCCTTTATCACCGCTCTTATTCAACATCGTGTTGGAAGTCTTAGCCAGGGCAATTAGGCTAGACAAAGAAATAAAAGGTATCCGGATTGGCAAGGAAGAAGTAAAGTTATCACTATTTTCAGATGACATGATTATATACACAGAAAACCCTAAGGAATCCTCCAGAAAACTACTGAAACTAATAGAAGAGTTTGGCAGAGTCTCAGGTTATAAAATAAACATACAAAAATCACTTGGATTCCTCTACATCAACAAAAAGAACACCGAAGAGGAAATAACCAAATCAATACCATTCACAGTAGCCCCCAAGAAGATAAGATACTTAGGAATAAATCTTACCAAGGATGTAAAAGACCTATACAAAGAAAACTATAAAACTCTGCTACAAGAAATTCAAAAGGACATACTTAAGTGGAAAAACATACCCTGCTCGTGGATAGGAAGACTTAACATAGTAAAAATGTCTATTCTACCAAAAGCCATCTATACATTTAATGCACTTCCGATCCAAATTCCAATGTCATATTTTAAGGGGATAGAGAAACAAATCACCAATTTCATATGGAAGGGAAAGAAGCCCCGGATAAGCAAAGCACTACTGAAAAAGAAGAAGAAAGTGGGAGGCCTCACCTTACCTGACTTCAGAACCTATTATACAGCCACAGTAGTCAAAACAGCCTGGTATTGGTACAACAACAGACACATAGACCAATGGAACAGAATTGAGAACCCAGACATAGATCCATCCACGTATGAGCAGCTGATATTTGACAAAGGACCAGTGTCAATTAACTGGGGAAAAGATAGCCTTTTTAACAAATGGTGCTGGCATAACTGGATATCCATTTGCAAAAAAATGAAACAGGACCCACACCTCACACCATGCACAAAAACTAACCACAAGTGGATCAAAGACCTAAACATAAAGACTAAAACGATAAAGATCATGGAAGAAAAAATTGGGACAACCCTAGGAGCCCTAATACAAGGTATAAACAGAATACAAAACATTACCAAAAATGATGAAGAGAAACCCGATAACTGGGAGCTCCTAAAAATGAAACACCTATGCTCCTCTAAAGACTTCACCAAAAGAGTAAAAAGACCACCTACAGACTGGGAAAGAATTTTCAGCTATGACATCTCCGACCAGCGCCTGATCTCTAAAATCTACATGATTCTGTCAAAACTCAACCACAAAAAGACAAACAACCCAATCAAGAAGTGGGCAAAGGATATGAACACACATTTCACTAAAGAAGATGTTCAGGCAGCCAACAGATACATGAGAAAATGCTCTCGATCATTAGCCATTAGAGAAATGCAAATTGAAACTACGATGAGATTCCATCTCACACCAGCAAGGCTGGCATTAATCCAAAAAACACAAAAGAATAAATGTTGGAGAGGCTGCGGAGAGATTGGAACTCTCATACACTGCTGGTGGGAATGTAAAATGGTACAACCACTTTGGAAATCTATCTGGCGTTATCTTAAACAGTTAGAAATAGAACTACCATACAACCCAGAAATTCCACTCCTGGGAATATACCCTAGAGATACAAGAGCCTTCATACAAACAGATACATGCACACCCATGTTTATTGCAGCTCTGTTTACAATAGCAAAAAGTTGGAAGCAACCAAGGTGTCCATCAACGGATGAATGGGTAAATAAATTGTGGTATATTCACACAATGGAATACTACGCATCGATAAAGAACAGTGACGAATCTCTGAAACATTTCATAACATGGAGGAACCTGGAAGGCATTATGCTGAGCGAAATTAGTCAGAGGCAAAAGGACAAATATTGTATAAGACCACTATTATAAGATCTTGAGAAATAGTAAACCTGAGAAGAACACATACTTTTGGGGTTACGAGGGGGGGAGGGAGGGAGGGTGGGAGAGGGTTTTTTATTGATTAATCAGTAGATAAGAACTGCTTTAGGTGAAGGGAAAGACAACACTCAATACATGGAAGGTCAGGTCAATTGGACTGGACCAAAAGCATAGAAGTTTCCGGGATAAAATGAATGCTTCAAAGGTCAGCGGAGCAGGGGCTGGGGTCTGGGGAACATGGTTTGCGGGGACTTCTAAGTCAATTGGCAAAATAATTCTATTATGAAATCATTCTGCATCCCACTTTGAAATGTGGTGTCTGGGGTCTTAAATGCTAACAAGCGGCCATCTAAGATGCAGCAATTGGTCTCAACCCACCTGGAGCAAAGGAAAATGAAGAACACCAAGGCCACACGACAACTAAGAGCCCAAGAGACAGAAAGGGCCACATGAACCAGAGACCTACATCATCCTGAGACCAGAAGAACTAGTTGGTGCCTGGCCACAATCGATGACTGCCCTGACGGGGAGCACAGCAGAGGACCCCTGAGGGAACAGGAGATCAGTGGGATGCAGACCCCAAATTCTCATAAAAAGACCAAACTTAATGGTCTGACTGAGACTGGAGGAATCCCGGTGGCCATGCTCCCCAGACCTTCAGTTGACACAGGACAGGAACCATCCCCGAAGACAACTCATCAGAAATGAAAGGGACTGGTCAGCGGGTGGGAGAGAGACGCTGATGAAGAGTGAGTTAATTATATCAGGTGGACACTTGAGATTGTGTTGGCAACTCTTGTCTGGAGGGGGGATGGGAGGATAGAGAGAGAGGGAAGCTGGCAAAATTGTCAAGAAAGGAGAGACTGAAAGGGCTGACTCAAGAGGGGGAGAGCAAGTGGGAGTAGGGAGTGAGATGTATGTAAACTTATATGTGACAGACTGATTGGATTTGTAAACGTTCACTTGAAGCTTAATAAAAGTTATTAAAAAAAAAAAGTGTACTCATAGCAAAATAAAAAGTTGCATCAGTATCCATTATAACCTTACTTCTCTGACGGGTCTTATGGAGAAATGGAATATAAAATATTGTATAGATTATCAGATATAGAAAATAGAATACAAAATAAGAGGTTAACACCTTTCAATTCAATTTATTGGCACAGCTTTACCCAGATATTGAAACCAAAGACATTTCAAGAAAACACTAGAACAATATCCATCACAGAAGAAATTTGGAGGACTCACATATTACCTGATTTAACTTGCTAATATTTTATAGACAATGTTTGCATATACATTCATATTTGACAAAGGTAAAGGCAATTTGATGCATAAAGTATGGTCTTTTCTGCAAATGATAGTGGAACAAATGGATATATATGTGCAAAAAAGTGAACTTTATTTCACACCTTATTTAAAAAATATCTCAAAATCATAAATTACATTCATATAAATAAAAATTAACTGACTTTTGAAAAAAAATACCACAGTCTAGGAGAAAATATTTGCAAAACAGATATCTGATATAGGCACTTTGTCAAGAATATACAAAGAAATAATACTTTAATAAAAATATTAATAACTCAAGAAACAATGGGTAAAATATTCAACTAGACACTTCACCAAGGAAAATATATAAATAGCAAATAAGCTCATGATAATGTGCTCAAAACTATTTTTCATCAGGGAAATTCAATTTAAAACCACAACAAAACACCACTGCGTACTTAGTAACAAGGTTAAAGACAAACAAACACACAAAAACAAGATGAAACAAAACAAAACAGAAAACACAAGTGCTGGCAAGGATGAAAAGCACAAGGAACTTTCATTCCATGCTTGTGATAATTCAAACTAGTATAGCCACTTTGGACAACTGTTTGTGTTTTATGAAGTTAAATCACATATGCCTAGGTATTTACTCAAAAAAAAAAAAAAAATCCATTGTCAATGAGTCAATTCCAACTCATAGAAACCCTATAGGACACAGTAGAACTGTGCCTTAGAGTTTCCAAGGAGCAGCCGGTGGATTTGAACTGCTGACATTTTGATTAGTATCCATAGCTCTTAACCACTGTGCCACCAAGGCTCCTGGTATTTACTGAAGAGAAGTAAAATTTTGTTTTCAAACAAAAGCCTTTATGTGAGTGTTTATAGTAGCTTTATTCATGATCAACAAGGAAGAACCCTATTATTTTCAGTGATAAATTAATAAACAAATGGTGGCTGGTTCATACATGGAATACTACACAACAATAAAAAAGAGCAAATTACATACAATAACACAAAGTAATCAAAAAAGCCTATGCTAAGTGAAAGAAAGCTTCCCTTTTTTTATGTTGCATGATTCTATTTGTATGATGTTCTTGAAAAGGTAAACTACAGGGATAAAAACCATATCAGTGATTAACAGAGGCTGGCAGTATTCGGAAGTTTTGACTAAAAAGAAACAAGAGGGAGTTTGGAGGAAAGTTGGAATTGTTTTATATCTTAATTGAGGTGGTAATTGTTGTTGTTGCTAGGTGCCCCTGAGTTGGCTCCGGCTCATAGTGGCCCTATGTACAACAGAACGAAAACACTGCCCTGTCCTCCAGCATCCTTAGGATCATTGTTATGCTTGAGCCCATTGTTACAGCCACTATGTCAATACATCTCATAGAGGGTCTTCCTCTTTTTCATTGCCCCTCTACTTTACAAAGCATGATGTCCTTCTTCAGGGACTGATTCCTCCTGATAACATGCCTAAAGTACATGAGACAAAGTCTTGCCATCCTCACTTCTAAGGAGCATTCTGGCTGTACTTCTACCAAGACAGATTTGTCTGTTCTTTTGGCAGCCTATGGTATATTCGATATTCTTTGCCAACAACATAATTCAAAGGCATTAATTCTTTTTCAGTCTTCCTTATTCATTGTCCAGCTTTCACATGCATATGAGGTGATTGAAAACACCATGGCTTAGGTCAGGCTCACTTCAGTCTTTAAAATGACATCTTTACTTTTGAACACTTTGAAGAGGTCTTTTTTAGCAGATTTGCCCAATGCAATGTGTCATTTAATTTCTTGACTGCTGTTTCCTTGGGTGTTGATTGTGGATACAAGTAAAATGAAATCCTTGACAATTTCAATCTTTTTTTCATTTATCATGATGCTGCTTATTGGTCCAGTTGTGATGATTTTTGTTTTCTTTATATTGAGGTGTAATTCATACTGAAGGCTGTCTTTGATCTTCATCAGTAGGTAATTCAAGTCCTCTTCACTTTCAGCAAGCAAGGTTGTGTCATCAGCATAACACAGGTTATTAATGAGTCTTCCACCAATCCTGATGCCACCTTCTTCTTCACATAGTCTAGCTTCTCAGATTATTTGCTCAGCACAGAGATTGCATAAGTATGGTGAAAAAATACAACCTTGATACACACCATTCCTGATTTTAAACTAAGCAGCATCCCCTTGTTCTGTTGGAACGACTGCCTCCTGGTCTAAGTAGAGGTGCCTCACGAGCACAATTAAGTGTTCTGGAGTTTTCATTCTTTGCAATATTATCCATAATTTCTTATGATCCACATAGTCGAATGCTTTTGCATAGTCAATAAAGCACAGGTCAACATCTTTCTGGTATTCTTTGCTTTCAGCCAGGACCCTCTGACATCAGTAATGATAGTCCTCATTCCATGTCCTCTTCTGAAGCTGGCTTGATTTTCCGGCAGTTCCCTGTCAATGTACTGGGGCAACCACTTTTGGATGCTCTTCAGCAAGTTTTTATGTGGCGATGATTAGATAACTGTAAATTCATCGAGATGTATACAAAAATGTGTGAATTTTACTATTTTTAAATTATACTCAAATAAAAGAGTAATAACAAAGAGAAAAGGATTCTGACTCTACCAACTAAACAGACGCTTTTGCAGGGAAAGAAGCTAGTCAAAAGCACAGAGCTGTCATTGATACAACATCTCATTTCAGCTGCATGTGCCCTGAAATAATACCCCACTTAAAAACATATACAGGTTGTCGCTGACTTACTACAGCATTCTGTTCCAACTACTTGCTTGTGTGTAAGTTCTGAGGTAAGTCGAATGCTTCATTTTTTTTAGTTCGTATTATTTTTGCCTTTTATTATCAGCATCTTTATAAATCTGATCTTTATTTGTCTCTGGGGTTTGGCATGAGAATGATAATATCAGCAAATTATGAGCTGTAATATAATATGTAGTACATATTGCTAACCATAAGATACACAAAGAAAACACAAACAAAAACAAAAAATAGTCAGTCATAAGTAAGGCTTGTGGTAAGCTGGGGACTACCTGTGCTTCCCTGATATGGATACAGGCTGCTCAGCCATATCTTGAATAGCACCTGAGAAAAAAATTTTTTTTCTTTCTCCTTTCTCTTCTTTCCCTCCCCAAGCCCATCCCTGTCTCTGAGTAAGATCCTGGTGTTAGCTCCCCACAAAAGGTTAAGTGTTAACCAATGTTTCCTCTAGGACTGTGGAAAACGAGTGATATCGATGGAAACCTGTCAAATGAGACCAAGGATAGCGCCAGCCAGCCCCTGAACTGATGGGATAATGGCAGGAAAAGATCAACATGTTTGAGATACAACCACCGAAACCAAACAGAAGAAAGAGAGCACACATTCCACAAGTCCCTAAAACTTATGGCCTCTTTTCCCTTAAAAACCAGCGCTGACCAGTAGGTCGGGGAGACAGATGACTTTAGAAGGAGATCATTGCCCTCTGTCTCCATAGACCGGTATATCTAATAACGCTCTTGCCAGCCACCTCACCCCTGTCTCAAGAATTGGCTGTTTGTGGCAGGCGGCTCTAACTCGTGAAATTGTGGTCATATACCAGGTGTGGGAAATGGGGCAACAGGCATTCATTGCTAATTCTATGTTTGACATCTATTTCAATTTTACATTGCCTTGTATCAAGAATATTGAATGTATTAAATGCTTTTGATGGATTAGAGAAGGTTGGATAAAGTAGAGTAGAAATTGTCTGTAAACAGGCACTGGAATATGCACTAAGTTTTCAAAAAGAGTAAGGCTGATTGGTTGCCCTGGAGACTTCAGTCGTTGGAACACAGACATTTTATTGTGTAGTAACAACACGTTTTGTACGTGCTGCAGTAGTCCTACGTACAAGGAAATGAAGGATTTCTGCTAACAGCAGACTTCTCGATACCAGGCCCTCTCAATGAGCCAAAGACTATTAGAAATCACTGTTGTTTTTCTTGTCATTTTTGTAAATGAAATGATTAATGTGATCAAAGTTGTAACAGGCTAGTAAATCTCAGACAAAATTTTTTTTTCCTCCAGGTTTCTAATTAATCCAGTTAACATTTACCCCAAACCTTGCAAACCCATCACCTATCATATCCATTTGCTCTTGCTTTTATCTACCTATTTCTGCCTCTATCTCAGTCTAGTTAGTGAAATATACAGTCTTTTTTTTTTTTTGTTACTAAGATCAGCCTTTCTATTTTTAAATTCAACTCATTCAGAGAAGTATATCTTCTCATCTAATTTTCCTGTTTGATTTTCACCAGCTTCACATCGGTTTTCAAGTGATTCTGATAATGGAATTGTAAAGGGGAGGGGGAGAGCTTGCACTTGGGAGGAGGAAGAGACAGGGAGTGGTGACATTCCTCAATAAGATGGTCCCTACTTAGTTAAATGTTAAGCTAAGGAAATGGTCCCTAGGGGTCCCTAATTTGATAGGGTCCCTAACTTGGTAATTAATCGATAAGCCAAGGAAATAGTCTCTACAGGGGTCCCTGACTTGGCTGTTAAACCTTAACAGGGAGAGATAAGGGAAAAAGGGTATAAAAACTCTAAGAAAATGACTATTGGGGCTCTCAGACTCTCCCCCTGAGCAGCCCGCTTGATGTTCTCTGGTCAAGTGTACTTTTGCTATTAACCCTCTGCTAACTAATAAAACCCCTTGCTTGCTTGACACTCTTTGTCTCAGTGTTTGAATTCTTTCCTACGGTGAAGACAAGAGCCAAGGCTATTCTCCGGTAACAGAATTAAAGATAAATCCTTTTAATATATGGGGTCTGAGGTCTTTAAAAGGCCAGGCACTCTGTAATATACAGCAGGGTGGCACAAAAGAGTGGAAGTCACTCCTGTCTTCACAGAAGTGATTTCAAATTGACTCCTTGATAATTCTCAAGATTTTTCAAACACTGCATTACATTTTTTTTCCAATGTAGTTTCCCTGTCCTTCAACCAAGTGTTCTCAACAGATATAAGACTGGATTTTGAGTAACTCTTTACTTGCTGACATAGCGTAGATAATTCTGACAGCTCTTTCTGGTTTGTTTGTAGCAGCCATTCAGGGAATCAAGGTTTCTCTCTTAGTCTAACAATGTTTCATAGAAGGTGGTCACAGTCTTAGCTGTATCGCTGAAGTGCCCATTGTTTTTAAACAAGGGGATAACTAGCAGGAGGCTTCATCTCCAACCAATACAAACCCATTATTTGTTTCACACAGGAGGGTCTCTGTCTTCCCTTTCATGCTATCGTCAAGTCATAACTACAGTGAATTTAGCACACCTGGGATTGGGTGCACTTCTTTATTATAATGAGCTTTGGTTTTTAACCTACTTCACCTGTCACCCAACATAATGAAATCTGGCTTTGATGAACATGCAGAACAAGAAGACAAAAATCCACTGAACAGAATCTAGCAAGCAACAATATGTTTAATCCTCTGGCAACAAAATTTATCCACTTCCGTTTTGACATTTGATTGGAGCTATTCACGGGAAGCACACTTCATTCCCTTTATCAAGACCTCCAGGTTTGGACTTATTCTCTGAGAGGATAATCCTGCTGTATGTTCAGTAATTCTGCAGTTGAAATACTTAGTCACTGATCTGTTGCAATAATATGACAGGAATAAAACAGGTACTCCTTGACGGAACGGATTTTGCATTATAAATATGTAGCCATAAGGCAAATAAAAAGGCACTGAGTAAAAAATTCAGCACCCTAGAATTAATGTACATTTTATATAGAAGATTTGGAAAGGGTTTAGCATGCCCTTTAGGCTAAATTATTACAGGAAGAGAAGCACGATAATATAAAACATATTTCTGAGAAAATTTAAATAAAATGAATCAAATCTGAGGCTTTGTGGGACTCTAGGCAATTTGATCCTTCTAATTATTGAAGAACATGTTTTCATAAAACTATCATGGACACATAAAATACAGGGTTTCTATTTTAATTTTTTGCTTCTGTCTTATTGTGAATTTTTTCTGCTCCTTTTTCTTTAATCTTACAGCAATTTTGAAATTTTTGAAAAGAGTTAACTAGCAAACAAAAGGGTATTCTTGATATATCTGAACGTATAATTAGGACATATGAGCTGGACACATAATATAATTGTATAATGTTTAAAGTGGTATTATAGTATACTTTATTATACTATGTAATATTATATTTAATATATAGATATAATATTATATAGTATAATATAAAAATTAATATAGTTTGTTTCAATCTTAATCATATTTAAGTATTTAACTTAATGAAACATTTTAACTATCAAATACTTAACAAGGATATACTTATTCCAATTGTGGCTTAAATTCGGTCCCACAATCTTAAATGTTCTTTAAACATGTAATATTCACACTGTTTTTTTAAGTTATTCAAATTTCATTTTGTGTTTATGCTTTCCTTATTAATATATCAAAAAATCCTGCTACTTGAAAGAAGATTCTACTTTCTTTCTGCTCCACTCTTCAATTCATTTGCTACTCCACTTTATCTGCTCTAATTGTCAAATTCCATCACTCATCTGTCAGCACGTTTGTTCTACAGTGGTGGCTTGCATGTTACTTTGATGCTGGGAGTTGTGCCATGGATATTAGTACCAGCAGGATCAACCATGATGGACATGTTTCAACAGAGCTTCCAGACTGCAACTAGGAAAAAAGGCCTGGAGACTGACTTTCAAAAATTGGCCAACAAAAAATTTAGGGATCACAACAGAACATTGTCTGATTACCAAAGATCATGAAGATGGTGCAGGACTGGGTAATGTTTTGTTCTGTTATACATAGTGTTATGAATTGAATTGTGTCTCCCAAAAATGTGTGTGGACTTGGCTAGGCTATGATTCCCAGTATTCTGTGATTGTCCACCATTTTGTCATCTGATGTGATTTTCCAATATGTTGTAAATCTTACCTCTATGATATTAATGAGTCAGGATTAAAAAAAAAAAAAAATTTTTTTTTTTTTTTTCAGGATTAGAGGCTGTTATTTAATGAGACAGGAGCCAATCTGCAAGATCAGGTTGTATCGCAAGTCAGTCTCTTTTGAGATATAAAAGAGAGAAGCAAGCAGAGAGACTGAGGGACCTCATGCCACCAACAATGAAGAACCAGTAGGTGAGCACGTCCTTTGGACCATGGTACCTGCACTGAAAAGCTCCTAGACTAGGGGAAGATTGATGACAAGGAACTTCCGTTAGAGCTGACAGAGAGAGAAAGGCTTTCCCTGGAGCTGGCACCCTCAATTTGGACTTCTGGCCTCCTAGACTGTGAGAAAATAAATTTCTCTTCGTTAAATCCATCCACTTGTGGTATTTCTGTTATAGAAGCACTAGATAATTAAGACACATAGGGTCAACATGAGTTGGAGCTGATTCCATGGCAACTAACAATTGTTAAAGCAATTTCTTTTCTTTATGTTTATCTTCCTGTGTCACTTTCCAAGACCCCCTGTGTGAAACTGTTTCCTGACTCTTGACTTCTGACTTCTTGACACTCACTTGATTTGCCCCCTTCACCTCTATGACTCTTCCTTCCCAGTCTCTTTTCATATGTGTGGGTGTGTTCTGATATTTCTCCTAGACAACAAAAACCAGCATTCTCTAGATTTCATTACTACCCATTTTATTTTTTGACATTCATTAGGTGGTCTTAACCACTGTTTAAGAGAATATATGTATTTCTGTTGTTGTTGTTGGTAGCTGTCAAGTGAATTCTGACTAATAGTGACCACATGTTTTCAGAGTAGAACTGCTCCATAGGGTTTTATGGTTGTGACTGACATTTTGGAAGCAGATCTCCAGACCTTTCTTCCAAGACACCACTGGGTGGGTTCGTACTGACCACCTTTGGGCTAGTAGTCAAATTCTTAACAGTTTATACCACCCAGGGACTTCTGAATATATGTATATACAAAAAAAAAAAAAAAAACCTTTGCCGTCCAGTCGACTCCAACTCATAGTGACATTTATTAGATTCAATTTAGCTTCATTGAGCCAGGCATGGAAAACAAGACCATCAAGGCTTGTTACTTGAACAGGTCTTATAAAGTTATATAAAGTAGAATTGCCCCATAGGGTTTCCAAGGAGTGCTGGTGGATGCAAACGGCCAACCTTTTGTTTAGCAACGGCAGCACTTAACCACTATGCCACCAGGGCTCCAAATTGTGTATATGTATAGCCACTCTAATATTAATTCTCTTTAGCACAACCCATGCAACTGTGAGTCTGCTGAGTATATTATCCCTGCTAACAAAATACTCATATGTGACATGAATGGTGTCATTTTCCTATGTATCCCAGGTATGCCATGGGGACTGCCAGGTTAATACTTCAATGACAGCTTCAGTGTTTCCACACGTACATATTTTATTGTGGCAAAGCCATCAGAGCATCAGAGAGTTCCTGATCTCTAGCAATATTGCTTGATATCAGAAATAGAAGAAGGCCTGAGCTGAGGAGTGCATTGGTGATCTAGTGGTAGGAGTTGATGTTATTGCTGCTGCTGTTCTTAATGTTGGCACTCTCACCCTCTATTACCTTCCTTTCAGTTTGTGTGTTTAGTGCTCTGAGATCTTGGGGCCGATTATACCTTTTATTGGCCAGGTCCTCAAAAGACCAGGCCCTCTTGCAGTTGTAAGAACCCTATAGATAGAATTTTGGACACTAATTCACTAGCCACTCCTTGGAAACCCTAGGGGTTAGTTCTACCCTGTCCTGCTATGAGTTGGAATCGACTCAACGGCAATGGGTTATTTCTTTTTCTTTAGATTTGCTGAACCTTAACTGAATTATTTTTTTCCTCTTTTCCTTCTTTTGATCTAAACAAACAAGTCCAAAGGTGATTACATTAGGGTGGACAATCATTAAGGAGGAAGAAAAACATGTACAAACATCAAGAAATTGTTACTACTATATTATCATTAGAGATTTCAAATATGTGGGTTAAATTTCCCACAATTCATTTGTTGGACAAAGATTTACACATGCACAATAGACTTTTTAAGTGCCAGAAAAGCAGTACACTAAGAAATAGAAACAGGTAACCTATATGGGACATATACACCCTGCCAGGGAGTATGCTTATGACTTTGCAAGTATGCGTATATTTGATTCACCCCACAATTTTATGGTCTGTGCAGTTACAATGCCCATTTTATGGGTGATGAAACTGATATAATGAGGTATACATAAGATCACTAGGTGAGATACTGTGCTATGAATCTCAAAGATATACTAATTCTGCAAAATGAGTATTTTCTCCAATGGCTTGCCAATAAGTTGCAATTCAGTCTTTGTGCCAAAGACTGTGAATAAAATTCTTGAGATTAAAACGCCTTGGAATAATTTACAACTCTATCAGTTACTAGATTCCAGATATATTCTACCTCAGTTAAATCATATAGCTTCTGAAATCTTAATTTTTCTTTTTAAACCAGGGATTTCAGTTTAGAAAAAAGCTTCTACATTGAATCCCTATCATGGGGATGGAAAAAGACTAGACTCTGTACTCAAGATTCAAGAAAAATAGAAAAATGTTCCATTCATAGGTAGATCATACTATAAAGTTTGGGCTTGATTTTCTTTGAGTTCTTTTAAACATTTTAAATTTTTCATGGGAAAGATGAATAGGAAAAATTTTAAAAATTGCTAATTTACAAATAGTTTTCAAAACGGAAGATTTTCAAACTTTTTTTATATATGTGGGCTTTTATCACTATAGTTGTTGATATGAATCAGGAAAAGTATGAAAATATAAAACTTTCAAGTAAAATTCAAAACTAATGTCAAATTCTAGGCTTTTAAGATAAAATTGTATTCACTATAGATTATAAACTGGATAATATTTTCCTCTCAATATGAAAAAACAAGGAATTACATGACCACACCAGAGAATTCACCTGGAAGTAAATCTTACATACTGCTGTCTTTTCTTTCTGTGCTTTGTTCTACTCACTTACACATTTTTTTTTTTTTTTGCATATGCAATGATACATGTTTATTGACTATGAAAATGCATTTGACTGTGTGGATCATAACAAATTATGGATAACTTTGCAAAGAATGGAAATTCCAGAACACTTAATTGTGCTCATGAGGAACCTTCACATAGATCAAGAGGCAGTTGTTCAGGCAGAACAAGGGGATACGGATTGGTTTAAAGTCAGGAAAGGTGTGCATCAGGGTAGTATCCTTTCACCAACCTATTCAATCTGTATGCTAAGCAAATAATCTGAGAAGCTGTACTATATGAAGAAGAATGGGGCATCAGGATTGGAGGAAGACTCATTAACAACCTGCATTATGCAGATGAAACAACCTTGACTGCTGAAAGTGAGGAGGACTTGAAGCACTTAATAATGAGGATCAAAGACCACAGCCTTCAGTATGGATGGCACCTCAATATAAAGAAAACAAAAATCCTCACAACTGGACCAATGAACAACATCATGACAAATGGAGGAAAGACTGAAGTTGTCAAGAATTTCATTTTACTTGGATCCACAATCAACAGCCATGAAAGCAGCAGTCAAGAAATCAAAAGACACATTGCATTGGGTAAATCTGCTGCAAAGGACCTCTTTAAAGTGTTGGGGAGCAAAGACGTCACCTTGAACACTAAGGTGTACCTGACCCATACCATGGTATTTCCAATCGCATCATATGTGTGTGAAAGCTGGACAATGAATAAGGAAGACTAAAGAAGAATTGATGCCTTTGAATTGTGGTATTGGTGAAGAATATTGAATATCCCATGGACTGCCAAAAGAACGAACAAGTCTGTCTCAGAAGAAGCACAGCCACAATGCTCCTTAGAAGCCAGGATGGTGAGACTGTGTCTTACATACTTTGGACATGTTGTCTGGAGGGATCAGTCCCTGGAGAAGGACATCATGCTTGGCAGAGTACAGGGTCAGCAGAAAAGAGGAAGACCCTCAACGAGGTGGATTGACACAGTGGCTGCAACAATGAGCTCAAGCATAACAACGATTGTATGGATGGCTCAGGACTGGGCAGTGTTTCATTCTGTTGCCATGGGGTCGCTATGAGTCAGAACCGACTTGATGGCACCTAAGAACAACAACAACAATGATACATGTACTAATTTTTACATGTCATGTTTTCAAAAGTCTAAATCGTGGCGTGTATTTTGTTAAAACAGAATATGAAGGCTGAAAAATATCTGTCATCCTATTAAATTTTAAAACCTGACCACCATGGGTAACCCTGCTGTTGTGTGAAATATCGCTATCATAGCTTTCAGCATCATAGCAACATGGCAGCCACTGCAGTAGGACAAACTGACAGATTGGTGGTGGTGTATTCTAAAAGGCAAATATTTATTAGATTCAATTTAGCTGCATTGAGCCAGACATGGAAAACAAGACCATCAAGGCCTGTTACGTGTACAGGTCTTACAAAATTATATTGTGGTTATAGGGTGTGAAGGACACAGATATGCTTATAATGTTAACAAGGTGATATAGTAAGTTTTAAGATAGAGGGAGGTTGTGGACTCAGTGTGTGAGGGTCATTCAGAGAATGATAGAGTGATCAGGGAAGTCTTTGTAATAGAAATGACACATGAACTAAAACTTGAAAGATTATTAAAGAGATAGGCAGGTCAAGGGTATTTGGTGAGGTTACCTCAAGACTTCTGACTAAGATTCTAAACTTTAGATAACTGGACAGATCATTCTGGTCTTCAAGGGGAGAGTGAACAAAAGAAAAGGAGCTGGGTCAAAACTGAAGATGTTTTTTTCAGTATTCAACATATGAAACATAAAGTCGCTGCCATTATCGGATTGACAACTTGCTGTGTGACTTAAGTCTGTTTGCTTCATTCTCTAAAACCCATTGCCTCAACCAAAATGAGTATAATAATAGAATCTATTTCATAGGCCTATTGTGAAAATTAAAGGAGAAAATGTATGTAAAGCACTTGGCAGTGTCTGAAATATTTGCCTGTGAGCTAAAACCATAACTGCTCAAGTAATTACCTATTTGTCAGCCTAAACTCTCTTATATTTAAAAAATCTTAAGGTTTAGGTATTTAAAGTCCATTTGTTCCTTTTTTATAGCATTATATTCTTATTTACCCTTATTTTTAGGAAGTAATGTGCACCTTCTATGCTTGTGTACCAACAGCGTCCTCCTGCCTTCAGGTGTATTTGTAAGTAAGATTTGCTAATTTATTTTTATGGCAACATGTTTAAAAAATTGGCATAACGGTGCTTATAAAAATACCTCACGGGGAAGGGCACCACTGGCAAACAGAAGGCGCATATTAATTGCATAACAATACAGTATGTATATCAATCCTGTCTTTATTACGCAGATACTTATTCCGTATCTTTTGAAGGAGACAGTATACCCAATCCTCCATCTTTATAATTAATCAATTTTTAGTTTAGTTTTATTATGTGCCTAACTCAGTGTAGTAACATGTTTAAAAAAAAAACTGTGTACTCAGCTTTCATGACTTTTACAACTTTATATGCCATTAAAAATCGCTGCGTCACAGTCTGTGTAAATAAATAAAAATGGACCTTAAAATTTTTTAATCCCAGAAAGATTTTTATTTTTACTTTTTAAGAGTTACCTTTTACTCCAAACTGTAAACATTTTTGTTTTCAAATTATCTTTTTCTCCCCTTCTATTGTAGGAGAGTTTGAAGATTGCTCTTTGGCTTTGTTTGAATCTCCTTGATCCATTTGAAAGAAACAAAAGACAGTTTTCAACAACTTTATTGGGCAGGTTTTCTATGTTTCATTTTTATCTATTCTAGTCTTTATTATCTGATTTGTTTCCTGCCTCTTCACACACACCAATAAAACTATTGGCAGTGCAACCATTCTTAATTTTAATTTCATTTTCAAAACTGTACCCAATTGTCTCTTTGCAAACAATAACCTCTTTGTTTTTAATAGGCTATTTAGTCCTGATTTTTATTTATATATTTTTTTTACTTTGTTCAAAAATCTACTTATAACCCCACACTGTAGTAATTTTTAAAAATACTTGGCATTCACATTTTAGCACATTGCCTATCGTATTTGTAATAATCTCATCTGTTGCTACTTTACCCTTGAAGCCTAAATGAATAGAAACTCTTAGACCCAACCCACTTGACAGCTTCCTATCCAATATGATGGATGCTTGCTTAATCTTCAAATTCCTTTGTAAATCTTCTTCACTGAAAATATATAAGCTTGTTAAAAATTCAAAATCAAACATCAACGATTGTATTCATATACTTTGTAATTTTTTTAATATAAATCCTGATGCAAAAGTTGTAAATATCATCCATTAGCAACTTTAATTTTTACACTTTTTTCAATGTAAACTAATTAATGAAAAGAACACTCTGATTTAAAAATGTATATGCCCCAACCATTCAGCTAATTGTTTGTTGGATTAATTTTGTTAAAATTATTCATAATAATAGAAGCTAACATTTGAATAATGACATGAAGGAAATATAACTGAAGTATTCATCATCGATTATTTGAGCTGATTTGGCCACACTAGCTTGTATGGGAAAACTTTTCTTCTGCAGTCATTTAATAAATATCAATCTAAAAGTTTTGTGGATTATCCAAGAGAAAAGATTTTCCAGCATGGAGGGGGATACTTTTAAGATTTACAATGGACCATACCTCCCATTGGAACCCCAAAACAACACTAATTCCTTTCTTAATTGGTCTCCCTATTGTAAAGACAAATGAAAACAATTTTCTCAATTAATGAAGAGGAGAGAGGCCATTTTTTAAACTGTTTTCTTGGATTCAGTGCATCTGAGTCCTTACTCTAACTTTTAGAATAGAAATAAGCCTTTCCGATGATTAAGCTCAGTCTCCAGTTTTTGCAAGATAGAGATATCTTTAAGGTTGCCGGTCAAATAACCTCTAGATTTGTGAACACATACCTTCCAAATTAGCTCAGGAGTCTCTTATGAGATGTACGAGAAACTTTCATGACATAGTTTTTGTCTCTTGAGATATAAGAAGTTATTTTTTTTTCTTCTGCTTTGCTGTATAAAATGTATAAGATTTTAAAGGAGAAATATTATACAAGACCACTACTGTGAAAACTAATGAAAAGGTTTGCACACAAAAAGAAACAATCTTTGATGGTTATGAGGGTGGGAAGGGGTGGGGATGGGAAAACACTAAATAGACAATAGGTAAGTGGTAACTTTGGTAAAGGGTAAGACAGTACACAATACTGGGGAAGCCAGCACAGCTCGTACAAGGCAAGGTCATGGAGGTTCCATAGACACATCCAAACTCCCTGAGGGACCAAGTTACTGGGCCGAGGGCTGTGGGGACCACGGTCTCTGGAACATCTAGCTCAATTGGCATAACATAGTTTATAAAGAAAATGTTCTACATTCTACTTTGCTGAGTAGCATCTGGGGTCTCAAAAGACTGTGTGTGGCTATCTAAGATACTCCACTGGTTTCACCCCTTCGGGAGCGAGGAGGATGAAGAAAACTGGAGACACAAGGCAAAGATTAGCCCAAAGGACTAATGGACCACAACTACCATGGCCTCCACCAAACTGAGTCCAGTACAATGAGATGGTGCCTGGCTACTACCACTGACTTTTCTGACAGGGATCACAATAGATGGTCCCGGACAGAGCTGGAAAAAAAAATGTAGAACAAAATTCTGACTCACACACACACACACACACACACACACACACACACAAAACAGACTTTCTGGCCTGACAGAGACTAGAGAAACCCCGAGAGGATGGCTTCTGGACCTCAGTAGTGAAGTCCCTACCAAGGTTCACCCTTCAGCAAAAGATCAGACAGATTCGTAAAACAAAACGAGACTTAGGGGGCACAACAAGCCAGGGGCAAGGACTAGAAGGCAGGAGAGGACAGAAAAGCTGGTAAATGGGAACCAAGGTCGAGAAAGGAGAGTGTTGACTTGTCATGGGGTTGTTAACTAATGTCCTAAAACAATATGTGTACTAACTGTTTAATGAGAAGCTAATTTGTTCTGTAAACCTTCATCTAAAGTACAATAAAAAAAATGCGTAAGATTTTTTTCCCTAGCTCCGCAGTAGCTTACTTGCTAAGCTGCATGCATGTAAATCTGCTAACACGCACTCTTGCTCTTCTGTGTTACTAGGGCGGGGCCTTTCCTTGACAGGATTGTTTTATTTCCCATCACCACTTCCCTCTGTATTATCTTATACACTACCATTAACTAGTGATTTAAAAATATAATCTAATTATTTTTGAGATCATAAAAGAAGCAATGGAAAGCCATACCACGCTCTTGAATAGGATTTAACATCAAAAAGATAACAACTCCGAGTTAATGCATAAAGTTAGCATTTTCTCAAAACACTACTACGTGTGTTTTCTCAAAACTTTTATGTTTTGTTTAGGCTTAATTGTTTGAATCACAGGAGTTAAAGTTTATGGGAAAAAAAATCATAAATCTAATCTAAAGATAAAACCTGAGACTAACAAGAGTAAATAAGTAGGGGTCTGTATCACCAAATATTAGTGTTTAAGTACTGAATGAGTAGAATAGCAAGCCACTAGCCTGTTGTTTAGCTTTGTGTGAAACTGTCAGATTGTCTTCCAAATGACTGTACCATTTTGCGTTCCCAGCAGCAATGAATGAGAGTTTCAGTTGCTCCACACCTTGGAAACCCTGAGGGGCAGTTCTACTCTGTCCTATAGGGTAGCTATGAGTCAGCGTCTACTGGACGGCAGCGGGTTTGGTTTGGTTTGTTTGACATAGATGTGTAGCAGTATCTCGTTGTTGTTTTGAAATACATTTCCCTAATGACATGTTATGTTGAGGTTCTTTTTGTATGCTGATTTTTCATCTGCATTTATTCTTTGATGAGGTTTCTGTTCACATGTTTGGCCCATTTTGTAATTGAGTTAATTGTTTTCTTATTGTTGAGCTTAAAGAGTTCTTTATATATTTTCTTATTGTTGAGCTTAAAGGGTTCTTTATATATTTTGGTTACAAGCCCTTTATTAGAGATGTGTTTTACAAATCTTTTCTCTGAATATGTGGTTTGCCTTTTCATTCTCTTAATAGTGTCTTTTGCAGAGCAGAATTTTTCAATTTTAATAAAGTCAAACTTATGACTTTTTCTTTTTTTTTAATGGTTCGTGCTTTTGGCGTTGTATCTAAAAAAGTCATCATCGAACCTAAGATCTATGTTAACTTCTAGAAGTTGTACACCTTTGTGTCTTACATTTAGATCCATGATCCAAGTTTCTCCTACTATTAACATCTTCCACTCACGGGGTACATTTGTTACATTTGATAAACCATTACTGATACAGTATTAATAACCAGAATCCATAGTTTACATTAGGGTTAGCTCTTTGTGTTACAGTTCTATGATTTCTAACAAAATTTTTGTTATTATAGAATTAATTACCTTTAGAAATGTGTTTTTCTGTTCTTTTTACATTACAAAGCAATGTAGAACATGTCCTGAAGCTTGGAAAAAATTGTGAATTACTCCAAATGTATTATATTGGCCTAATTCAGAAAACAGCAAGGCTTTAGATACTTGTTTAAATCTGATATACATTTTTTCTTTTCTATTAAATTCTAATAAATCAACTTTAAAAGCAGCCTGCAAAAATCTTAAAGGGGAAAAAACAAGTTATTTAAATGAACTATCACTTTGCAGAAATAAATTGTTGAACAGAAGCAATTGCTCATAACTGCAACAACTGGAATTAGAAAATGCAGTAACTTTTAAAATGTAAGCAGAAATTTAGTACCTTACTAAATACCTGCCAATAATAACTAGTAATAGTTAATAAGCTTCAGTGCCTCTGTATTATTTGATTCCTTGAAAAGATTCTTGGTTAACTGTCAATTAAATTGTACGCTATACCACTAAAATGACAAGGTGATTTTCAATATCATAGATTTGAAGTCTCACTGAAAACCCTTGAATATTATAGTTTTACATCCAAATAACAGCAGACAACAAAGCTCTCTAAATCTGTATTGCTTATGATGATAAAAATAAAGGTTTACTTTGCAAAAAGTTTCAGTTTTCTCATCAACTGGAAACTAAGATATAAAGACATATCTAATAGAAAGCCAATCCAGCATAAACATATGGAGAAAAATATTTTTCATCTGGGAATTTCTGAAAAAAAAACAGAAAAGAATTCAAGGCATGAGATGAACTTCACATGAAAAGTGAAAAAAAATAAGGTGAATTTTAGATGGATAAATTTAATCCCTTTCAACAAGGAATCTTGCTAAGGTATATGATTCAGACTGCTTGGATGAACTTAGATCAAACAGCCTGAACCCCCAGTTTTTCAAGTTTAGAAACTGATCATTGCAAATTGAAAGCAAACTTATGGAACCTATGATTCTATTTCCTAGCTAGATCATCCACTTACTTGTTCTTGCTTTTTCCATTCATCTACATTTATTTATTCTGACTTTCAAATACAGATTTTGCAAGGAAAACTCAACAGCATTTGAAGGCAAAAGAATAAATTCTGCTGCCCCGAAGTTTCTCTTGGCTTCAAATTAAAGCCATCAGAGCCTTAGGGAGATTTAAACGTGATTATTTACATATCAGGGTGCTGGTGAGGTCAAGTTCCACAGAGTACAGTGTCTGTTAAATTTTTTGCCTTCATGCTTCCTTTTCTTCTGTCTCCCTTCATGGTAGAGTTAAACCTGCATTTGCCAAATTTACAGACGTAATTTAAGAATAATAGCTAATATTCACATAATGTTCTTTAGATGCATTAATCCATTTAAGTATCACAATTAATTCATAATATATATACTTATATTACCTTTGTGCAGAGAAAGAAAATCAGACAAAAATTTTATTTAGGTCTCTGGAGGTGCAATTCAAAGTGGGTAGTCCAGGGGGAGGAAGAGATGGTTCAGAAGCAGAGAGGAGTTGTCGGACCTGAATAGTGGGGAGCCCTCAGGCACCAATCCTGGAGCAGCAGCAGTGGACTGGTACTAGTGTTCAGCCACAGTTTCCTCAGGGAGAAGCAGCCAGGCACACAGCCTACTCACACCTCCGCAACCAGAGAAGAACGGTGCTCTTGGCAAAAGATAAGTACTTCCATATATTTTACCACCCCCCCACCCGCCAAGCCAGCTTCAGCGGCTGACTTCCCTGTGCCTGAGACAGACCCTGTTGAGTGCCTAGAGCCATCCTCCCAGCCCTGGAGAAGGAAAAAATTTGCAATTGGAGGAAAAAATAATTTGCCAACTCCACTAACCGGGGGAGCTCAGGACAGAAGCAGCTCCTGTCCAGGCATAAATGATCCCTGGTATTTGAGTACCTTTCCCCTCTGCATGGACATGCATGGGCCTATTTCAGAAGAATAGGCCCTTGCTGGCAGACACCAAGCGTTTCAGCTGTGCAGCGAAGAGGTGGGTGTTTGATGTTTGACATCACTTTACTTATTAAACCAGGTCCTCACCTACCCCCATCAGGGGCCTAAGGACTGGTAGCTCCACTCAGGTCACCCAGCCACCTGTGATAGGGGTCCAAGGATAACTGGCACCTCCCAGTCCTTACAACCAAAAACATGGGGGTGTGCATGGTCCATCTGCAGAACCCACCCCTACCTGTTTATTCTAGGGAACAGGGGCATGCTTTCTTCAGAGGCATGTGGGGGAAAATTCTCAGCCCCCTGCCTTGTTCAGAGTGTGACCCCCTGCTGCAACCAGATACTGGTACCTACACTAATCACTCCTGCCCTCCAAGACTGTAGGACAGAGCCTGTACAACACACTTGATGATCAGCTACCTGGAAACCTGAGCTGAATTCATATAAGAAAAGTGAAGGGACTCCTAGATTGATACACCTAGTAACAGCTCTAGCCATCTGGGGACAGAACACCAGAGCTCCAAAGGAGAAAATAATCAAGCTAGTTCACTCAAGCAACCCATTTGGGCATATCAAAACAAAACAAAGCAAGAAGCTACAATACAATAAGCAAACAAAATAAACTAATACAATAACTTATAGATGGCTTGGAGACAACAGTTAATAACAAGTCACATAAAGAAACAGACCACGATCACCTCAACAAGCTCTCAAAACAAAGAATCAGTGGTCTTCTAGATGAAAGTGCCTTCCTGGAATTACCAGAGGCAGAATACAAAAGATTAGTATACAGAACCCTTCAAGACATCAGAAGGAAATGAGGCAATATGCAAAAAAAGACAGGAATACACAGATAAAGCCATTGAAGAAATTAAAAAGATTATTCAGGAACATAAAGAAAAATTTAATAAGCTGGAAAAATCCATAGACAGCAATCAGAAATTCAGAAGATTAACAATAAAATTACAGAAGTAGACAACTCAGTACAAAATCGGAGAAGCAGATTTGAGCAAATGGATGGCAGAATTTCTGAACCTGAAGATAAAGGACTTGGCACTAATATATTTGAAAAAATATCAGATTAAAAAATTAAAAAAAAAAAGAAGAAATCTTAAGAATCATATGGGACTCTATCAAGAGAAATAGCCTATGAGTGATTGGAGTACCAGAACAGGGAGGGATAACAGAAAATACAGAGAGAATTATTAAAGATTTGTTGGCAGAAAACTTCCCTGATATCATGAAAGATGAGAAGATATCTATTTAAGATGGTCATTGAACTCCACGTAAGGTAGATATTAAAAGAAAGTCACCAAGACATATTATAATCAAACTTGCCAAACCAAAGATAAAGAGAGAATTTTAAGAGCAGCTAGGGATAAACAAAAAGTCACCTGCAAAGGAGAGCCAATAAGAATAAGCTCGGACTACTCAGCAGAAACCATGCAGGCAAGAAGGCAATGGGATGACATACTTAAAAAATTGAAGGAAAAAAATTGCCAGCCAAGAATCATATATTCAGCAAAACTGTTCCACAAATATGAAGGTGAAATTAGGACATTTACAGAAAAACAGAAGTTTAGGGAATTCATAAAAACCAAACAAAAATTACAAGACATACTAAAGGGAGTTCTTTGGTTAGAAAATCAATAATATCGGATATCAACCCAAGACTAGAACACTGAGCAGAGGAATCAGAAGTCAATCGAGACAGGGAAATCACAAAAATAAATCAAGGTAATAAACTTATATGTGACAGTCTGACCTGATTTGTAAACGTTCACTTGAAGCTCAATAAAAGTTAATTATAAATAAATCAAGGTAAAAAAAACTCTCAAAACAGAGTAACAGCAATGTTATTAAGTAAAAGAAGACAACATTAAAACAATAAAGAGGGACTAAGAAATGTAGTCATAGATCTTCCATATGGAGAGAAAAATAAGGCAATACAGAGAAATAAAAGTTAGGTTTAAATTAGAAAAATAGGGGTAAATAATAGGGCAACCACAAAGGAGAGAAACTATCCTACATATCAAAATAAAATACAAGAAAAATAGACTCAGAAGAAACAAAATCAACAAAAACGAATATGAGGAAAGGACAATATATAAAGATAATCTACTCAGCACATAAAATTAAGTGGGAAAAAGAAACAGTCAACAACATACAAAAAAGACATCAAAATGATAGCACTAAATTCATACCTATCCGTAATTACGCTGAATGTAAATGGACTAATTGCACCAATACAGAGACAGAGAGTGGCAGAATGGGCAAAAAAACATGGTCCATCTATATGCTGCCTACGAGAGACACACCTTAGACTTAAAGACACAAACAAATTAAAACTCAAAGAATGGAAAAAATATATCAAGCAAACAACAATCAAAAAAAAAAGAACAGGAGCGGCATATTAATTTCTGACAAAATTGAATTTAAAGTTAAATCTATCATAAAGGATATGGAAGGACACTATATAATAATTAAAGGGACAATATACCAAGAAGATATAACCATATTAAATATTTATGCACCCAATGACAGGGCTGCAAGATACATAAAACAAACACTATCAGCATTGAAAAGTGAGATAGACAGCTCCACAATAATTGTAGGAGACTTCAATACACCACTTTTGGTGAAGGATAGGACGTCCAGTAAGAAGCTCAGTAAAGACACGGAAGATCTAAATGCCACAATCAACCAACTTGACCTCATAGACATATACAGAACACTCCACCCAACAGGAACCATGTATACTTTCTTTTCTAGTGCACATGGAACATTCTCTAGAATAGACCACATATTAGGTCATGAAGCAAGCGTTAGTAGAATCCAAAACATTGAAAAATTACAAACCATCTTCTCTGACCATGAGGCCGTAAAAGTAGAAATCAATAACAGAAAAAGCAGGGAAAAGAAATCAAACACTTGGAAACTGAACAATACCCTGCTCAAAAAAGACTGGGTTATAGAGGACATTAAGGATGGAATAAAGAAATTCAGAGAATCCAATGGGAATGAAAACACTTCCTATCAGAACCTTTGGGACACAGCAAAAGCAGTGCTCAGAGGTCATTTTGTATCAATAAATAAGAAAATACACACATACAAAAAGAAGAAAGGGCCAAAATCAAAGAACTGTCCCTACAGCTTCAACAAATAGAAAGAGAGCAACAAAAGAAACCCTCAGGCACCAGAAGAATACAAATAATACAAATTAGAGCAGAACAAAATGAAATAGAAAAGAGAAAAACAATTGAAAGAATTAACAAGACCAAATGCTGGTTTGTTGAAAAAATCAACAATATTGATAAACCATTGGCCAAACTGACAAAAGAAAAACAGGAGAGGAAGCAAATAACCTGAATAAGAAATGAGATGGGTGGTATTACAACAGACCCAAGTGAAATTAAAAGAATCACATCACATTACTATGAAAAATTGTACTCTAACAAATTTGAAAACCTGGAAGAGATGGATAAATTCCTAGAAACACACTACCTATCTAAACTAACACAAACAGAGGTAGAACAACTAAATAGATCCATAATAAAAGAAGAGATTGAAAAGATAATCAAAAAATTCCCTGGCCTGGATGACTCCACTGCAGGGTTCTACCAAACTTTCAGAGAAGAATTAACACCACTGCTACTAAAGGTATTTCAGAGCCTAGAAAAGGATGGAATACTCCCAAACGCATTCTATGAAGCCAGCATATTCCTGATACCAAAACCAGGTAAAGACACCACGAAAAAAGGAAAATTACAGACCTATATTCCTCACAAACTTAGATGCAAAAATTTTCAACAAAATTCTAGCCAATAGAATTCAACAACATATCCAAAAATAATTCACCATGACCAAGTGGGATTCATTATACAGGGATGGTTCAACTTTAGAAAAACAATTAATGTAATCAATCCTATAAATAAAAGAAAAGACAAGAATCACATGATTTTATCAGTTGATGCAGAAAAGGCATTTGACAAATTTGACAATAGGATAGTGACCACGCAATTAAAATATCTGTGACTACCAAGTAGATTAGTCAGTTTTGCCATCTCACTAGGCTTCAAAAAGCCAGTCCCAAAGAGGCTGAAGGGACCTTACTACCATCAAGAAGAGGAGCTGGGAGCAGAGTGTGTCCGTTGGACCTGGAGTCTCTGCACTGAGAACCTCTTAGACTCAGGAGACACTGAAGGTGGCATGGGACCAGCAGACAGACCCAGTGGGCTCACAGACCCATGGGAGCAAAAGAAATGAATGCCTTCATGCAGGAGGTTTTCTGATGGAGTGGTGTACCTTCAGGCACTTGGTGGTGGTGCTAAAGAGCTATAACACCTACCCAAGCAAGGCAGAGGGCAGGCCTGAGTAAGGCTGGTGGCAGAGGCTGAGAGTTGGTCTGCCTACAGGCAAGGTAGAGAAAAGAGCTGAGAGACTGGAAGCTGTCCTAACTGACAAACTGTATCCTGTCTTCTGAGTTGCTACTGTTATATCCAAGTTGATCTTGATCTTGAATTATAACCAGTATATATAAAAAAAAATTCAAATCCTTTGCCATTGAGTGGATTCCAACTCATAGCAACCCTACAGGACAGAGTAGAACTACTACATAGGGTTTCCAAGAAGCAGCTGGTGGATTTGAAAAGTCAACCTTTTGGTGAGCAGCTGAACTCTTAACCACTGTGCCACCAGGGCTCCTTCCTAATAAACCCCAAAATCATGACTATTATGAGGTTTATTAGGAAGGAGCTAACAATGTGAGTTCTGCGTGGCCATGGCAGTGAATTATCAAACCCAGCAGAGAAGTAGAGAATGCTGTGGGAGGGACAGATGGTATCAGAATCGGTAAAAGTTTGAACAGTGGAGGTATGTCTGACCTCCGCCTCATAGAAATCAGCTTGGAGCTGATGGTGATTACCCTCCCCACTAGTGAAGTTAGATGACTTCGGATGCTACTACACTTCCCTTGCCAAGAAATGAAAGCAATTTGAGACATCTCTGGGCTGCAACCTTTCACTGAAGTTCATGCTCCCTTGACTCCTCACTTAATGGACCACCAGAGTCGAGGTATTTTATTAATTCAAAAGCATTATCTTTATTACCAAATTAGCAGAGTAAAAAAAAAAAAAAAAGCCTTTAGACATCGAGTCAATTCCAGCTTATAGGAACCCTATAGGACGGAGTAGAACTGCCCCATAGAATTTCCAAGGAGCACCTGTAGATACGAACTGCCAGCCTTTTGGTTAGCAGCCACAGCACTTAACTATTATGCCACCAAGGTTTCCAAGCTAACACACTACGTGTGAAAGACATAAGCCACTTCAATGCTTAAGAGTAGCTAGAAGATAACTATTCTATCCTAGGTTTTAGTAGTTCTTAAAGAAGATTTACCTGTGGTAGTTATGGAAAACTTGTTGTTAGAAATTTGGATGAAGTATCTGATATTTTGGAAATGTATCCTTAGGAGCTACTGGGTTTGAATTCAAAGACAAAATAGAGAACTTCACATAAGTTCTTGAGGAAATGGTTAAAATTAAAAGAATTTTGATATATCTAGAGGAATTTAAAGCAAGTACATTCTTCTATACCTGTGGGCAATGGCTCTTCATTTTTTATGAATTAATAAATGTATTAATAAGTAAATGTATGTCACTCATGTCTTGTCCAGCTCTTAGGTAGAATTTTCGTATAAATTATTTCTTAGGAAAACTTTTTCTCATTTCTTTATTTGTAATTTCCTCACTACCCTCAAAGGATGCTTGGCACAGGTAACTGGAGGTTTTTTTTTTACTGTAATGAAAGAAGAAAATGAAAAAGATTGGAAAGGGAAGAGGGAGGGAGGGACTGACCAGAGGCTGGTGTCGATAGAGACGAGAGAGAATAGCTCTCCTTAAAAATTCTTTTAAGATAAATAGGAACATTCATTTTTATTTCAGGCTGACATAAGGTGAAAATCGTGGCTGCCCAAAAGGAGAACCAGCATGCAATTATTGGAGTTTTCTTCTACAAGGTTTTGAATTTCTGAGCAGAAATATTTGCAACACATATTAACTTAGGCAAGAAAAGCTTCTGCACGATTGTTCAGTATGAGATGGTGCCTTTATAGGCAGTGTTTGTCTTTGGTCCTTAGAAGTCAAAGCCAAAGATAAATTACTCTAAGGTCTTAGTATAACCTTTGAGGGGCTAGATCATTGCACATGGTTGTTTTAAAATGAAAGCCACACATGGGCAACATTAATTTACTTCCTGAAAAAGCAAGCAAGGGGAGGACTTAGGATTTGTGCACACCTAACTAATTTGATAAGGGCTTCCAACATGCTTCGTTTTCCAGGACAGATTTCTTGGCATACAATCAGAATTGTGAAAGTGAATATTAGATAATAATTAGTACTTGTTTTTTATGCCTTTGCTACAATTAACTAGAGATATTTCAAAGTTCAGGATCATGTTAAGGAGAAAAAGATTTTTAAATTGTTGTAGAAATATAACATTTAAGTGATTCAGGATGGTAGATGTCAGAGGCAGAAATATGATCGTGATTAATACAGGGATCCTTAGTTTCTTACAACATTAAACCCTTTCAGAGCCATTAATGTCTTTCTGGCCCTAGCCATTAAATCACCAACTGCCAAGGAAGTTTGTTCCTTTTACTGGAGGAGAATAACATTGAAATCTGTAAACCTTAATAGAGGGAGCACACAAGTATTGTTCTGCTTGACTACTGAAGGTAGGAAGGCTTGTTCGTGCTATGTGAGCAACAAAACAAGAGGTTCTTCTTTCTTTGCATCTAACTTGGAAGCTTACTAATTTATGTTTGACACATATTTTGAACTACCCATTTTGTCCTCTGCCCCTAAATTTAATATCGCAGCCTACATGTATATGGTATCCATGAAAAGCCTGACTCCAAATTTATATGCTTCCAGTGTCTTTTTCATCTTTTGGAATCATGAGGCTGGCCATCAAGGAATCAACTCCAAATGTCCCAGTACTCTATTAAAAAAAAAAAAATGTCACAAAAGAATAAATCAATAAATATTTGAACAGGTGTTTTACCAAAGACAATATACATATGACAAATAAACACTTGAAAAGATGGTCATCATCGTTAGTTATTTGCTGTTGTTGTTGTTAGGTGCCATCAAGCTGGTTCCAACTCATAGCAACCTAGGTACAACCGAACGAAACATTGCCCTGTCCTGTATCATCCTCACAATCCTGGCTATGTTTGAGCCCATTGTTGCGGCCACTGTCAGTCCATCTCCTTGAGGGTCTTCCACGAGGGGATTAGAAATTACAACCAAAGTGAGAAACTACTTCTCTCACCCATTAACCAAAAAAACCAAACCCACTGCCATTAAGTGGATTTCAACTCTTTGCAATCTTATAGGACAGAACAGACCTACCCCATAGGATTTCCAAGGCTGAAATCTCAATGGGAGCAGACTGCCACATCGTTGTCCCTCCAAGTCCCTGGTGGGTTCGAACCAGCGGCCTTTTGGCTAGCAGCTGCGCACTTAACCACTGCACCTCCAGGCCTCCTCTCTCACCCACTAGCTTTCTAGAATGTCTAAAATTAAAGCATACTCATGATACAGATTGTTGACAAGGATGGGGAAATATCTGGAAATCTTATATAATATTGGTTTGAAAAACAATTTAGCAGAGACTTCAAAGTTGAACATAGGCTTACCATGTGACACAGCCATTCCATCTAGTTACTTACCCAAGAGAAATTACAGCATATGTCCAGAAAAAGACTTCTGCCTAGATGCTCGTAACAGCTTTGTTTGTATTAGCTCAAATCTGGAGATCACCCACATATCCATCAATAGACTAATGGATGAACAATCATAGTATATACTTACAAGGGAATGATATTCAGTAATGAAAGTGAAAGAACTATGAAATGCAACAAGAATCTTGAAATATTTATGCTGAGTGAATGAAGCCAAAAAACAAATGCGTACACTGTATAATTACATTTATTTATATTTCTGGAAAAGGCAAATTAACCTATAGTCAAAGAGCAGATCAGTGATTACCTGAGAGAGGAAAGGGTGGGAGGAAAGGATTAAAACGCTCATGAGGAACCTCTTGGAGTTGTGGATTTATTTTTTACCTTTATTGAACTCCCCTAACTCTTTCCAAATGAGTAAAAAATATCTAAGATACACCAAATTTTATAGATAGGACTAAACATGAAATATGAAAATATAATAACATAAAATTTCCATTCAGAGAACTCACAGTAGGCAATATTTATATAGTCTATTTAAGAATCTTGAATACGGTGTCATCCTTCCATGATTTGCAAATAATAAAAGATAAAAATCAAAGAATATTTCAATTAAATTTTCATAAAAATATTACAATTAATTTTAAAACTACTTAGATCAGTTGTCCTTTTCATCCTTTGATAAAGATGTTTCTCATAATATAGCCCAGGGAATAAATGCATTGGAATAATCTAAGGAAGTTTATTAAAAATGTAGATTTATGGAGAATCTCGCAGAATGAATATATTAACATCTTTGTGACTGGGTTCTAAGAACCTGTATTTTTAAATAAGTCTTACAGAAGAATCCTATATCTTTTATTTATCTTTGTTTGGATCCTTTTTCCAACTTTACGTATTGGTTTCATCTATTTTTTTCTCTTCCCCTTCCCTTTAACATCTTCCTAATGTGCTCTTTGTTTAACTCTAGTACAACACAAAAAGTGCTTAAATGTTAATTAGTAAATAATATGCTGTTTTGGAATATCTAAAAGAAAGGATATTTGAGTTACATCAGAAAATACATTTTTCTTATATTTTAACTGTTACTGAAAAGTGAACACTCACAGGCAAAAGACATAGATATGTAAAAATGCATGAATATTCATGGGAAAGAGAATAATATAAACAAATGAGATAAATTTGAAAAGCTGTGAATAAATTGACTAAAAAACAGTGACTTAGAATCATTAGGATGACTTTTTTTTAAATGTTCAAGAAACACTTAGTTTCTGTATTGTACATATTTTGCTACTTAGATAAATTGTCAGATACAAATCAATGAGGCATCTACATCTTCTTGATCCTAATACTTTTTTAAGACATTAGAAAGAAGACACCTCTTTATTACTTAAATATGTATATTGATGTGAAAATACTAACATAATTATACAAACATAAAATCAGTCAATATGAAACACATTTAAGATTAATAATCTGAGCATTGATAATAAAATGGAAATATAAATTATAAATTATTATAGGATTTATATTAATGAGGCCTTGATTGTTAACCTTAAAGTCAATTTTTTAATGGATCATAAATAATTTGAGATATTTTTAAAAATCATGAACATAGATGTCAAATTGATATTAGAAAAATGAAACCAATTCTTGCTTGAAAACTAAAGATAGCACTAGAAGATTTTAAAATGCTTGGTGTAAAATTATTATTGAAATATAACCATCATACAGAAAGCTATGCGGATTTTAAATTTACATTTCAGTGTGTTTTGGCAAATTGATCACACTCATTTTCCCAGGCTTAGATCAAGATACAGAAACTTACTACAACCAAGATCCCATACTCTGACCAGTTCCAGGTACTATGCACTCCATAAAGAGTGACAACTTTCCCCTTTTTCTAACAGCATAGACTGAAGTTTATATAAAAAGAATCACAATATATATAATTATTTGTTATGTGATTTTTTTTTCTTGATTTTTAGGAAATGTGTTGATATTGTTGCATCTAGTTGTAGATTGTGGTTGTTCTCGTTGATATACGGTATTCTATTTTTTTTTTTTTTTTAGTGTGTGAATAGACCATAAATTTTTGTCAATTCTGTTGTAGGCAACATTTGGACTCTTTTCCAATTTAACATTTACATTAGTTTTGTTGCTATGAAAACACTTGTTCATTTTATTGAGTGTTTACCTAGGAGTGGGACTGGTAGATCATAAGGATTTATGTGTTCAACTTTCATAGATAATGCCAACCAGTTTTCAAGGTGGTTGTAACAATTTAAGATTCCATCATAGCATTGATGAGAGTTCCAATTTCGCCACATTCTGTAAACAAATTGTATTTTAACTCCTTTTAAATGTATCCACTGCTGTAGATGTTGACTAATACTGCATTGTGGTGTTAATACCCATTTTCTTGAATTCTGATGTTCATATTTTTATTGGCAATTTGAATATTTTCATTTGTCATGTTTCTTTGCATGTTTTTGCACTGTTTTATCAGCTTTTATCCTTTTCATTGATCCATAAGAGTTGTTAATATATTCTATATCAATTTACTTGCAGATATATGTATTTTAAATATTTTTCTCAGTTCTGAGAGTAGACCTTTTGTTCTCTTAATGGTATATCTCATATGATCAGCAGATGTTGGTGAAATTATAATTAAAAACAAAATCTGTTCCCAATCCAGAAAATCTCTCCAAAAATGTTAAAAAAAAGAAACACTTTTAGTATTGAATAAGCATTAAGCCAGAATGCAAACTGTCACAAACAATGCACTACAGAGACTGCAAAGACGGAAAGGAATCTAACTCCTTTTGTAGCCAAGTCGATGCAATTCATTTCATACATATTCCAAGATAAGCAATAATTAGTCCTCAAGTAAGAGAATTTAACAGAGCCATTTCTTACATAAGGAGCCCCGGTGGCTCAGAGGTTAAGTGCTTGACTGCTAACTGAAAGGTAGGTTGTTCGACTTATCAGCTGCTTTGTGGAAGAAAGACGTGGCAATCTGCTTTTGCAAAGATTACAGCCTTGGAAACCCAGGGCATTTCTATTCTATCCTATCCTATAGGGTAGCTATCAGTTGGAATCAACTCGATATCAATGGGTTATTTCTTACATATAACTCATCCTAAATTTATCTAACAATTGGGTAGTCACCTACGTTGTTAATTGCTTCTATTCCGGAAGAAAAATAAACTTCTCATATCATTAATGCAGAAGATAGTTTTGTAACTTGCAGCAAGGTATCCTTAGAAGTTAGGCTCCTACCCTCCCACAGAGTCTGGGAGCTAGGCATGCTATGTTGATGTTTATATTTCAAAAAGATGGCTTCCAGGTCCCTCAAGGAAATATTCCTGAGCTGTAAAACTGGCAAGGCATTGATTTTGCCTTTTAAAAGGATTTTTATACCTTTTAAAAGAGCCAGAGAAAGAATTTACAAATACAAAGTTTCTAAAGTAAATGCTCTAAGAAAAAGAAAGGATTCCTTTTCCTTTCTGCACTGAGGAAATTTATATACACATATTTTAAAATTTTGATGTGGGTTTACCTTACCCAGATCATATGCTTAATTCTTTCTTATATGGTTAGCATACTCATAGATCTTTAAAATATTGATTTTTGATTCTTTAATTCACAGTCCTGATATATTCCATATTTGTTTACTTTCTCTTGATAATATTTTGTAATTTTTAGTGTAGAAGTTTTTGCAAAATTTCATTTGATTTCTAGAGGCCTGAATACCCATAACTTGGACATACCTGCATGGATGTTCCTATTTCTCTCACTGTCTTTTTTATTCTTTCTCATTTCTTCTCTTGCTATAATTTTGTTTATACACACACACGTATGTATACCTAAATTATTTGCGTTTTAATATAAATATTGGATTTATTTCTAGAACTTAAGTATTATTTAACAACTCCTACCAGGTAAATTTGGAAGTATTTGCTGGATTAGTAAATATTGTAAAAAACTTCTTAAAATAACATTAAAAATTATCTTGTTGTTAGTTGTCCATCATCTCAGCTCCAATTCCTGGGGACCAATGTACCACAGAGCAAAATGTCACCCTGTCCTGTGCTACCTTCATGATTGTTGCTATGCTTGAGTCCATTGTTGGAGCCACAGTGTATTTTAAGTAACTTCCTTGAGGGCTCATCTTGCGGCACTACGTTGGACAATATTCTGTTGTGATTCATTGGGTTTTCATTGGCTAATTTTCAGAAATAGATCACCAAACTTTTCTTCCTAGTCTGTCTTAGTCTGGAAGCTCTGCTGAAACTTGTCCACCACGGGTAACCCTGCTGGTACTTGTAATACCAGTGACATAACTTCAAACATTATAGCAGCATGCAAGTCACTACAGTACAGAAAACTGACAAGCTGGTGGTGAATTAAAAAAAAAAGTTTCTGTAATTTTTTTTAAAACAAAAAAATTGAATCTGGAGATTGACTCAAGTAGTTATATTTGAAAAATAATAGTTGTCATAAGGACATATTTTATATTTGATAACCTAAATGCAATAAATAATGGGGTAAATAAATATTAGTTTAATAAATACAATGAGAAAATAGAGGTACAAATGAAAAAGCCATATTACAAACTTGCATTAAGACATTTCTGCTAGGCATTGTACTTTGCAAATTCACACTGACTTTTAAATCACAGACTAAGAACTTTAGCAAGATAGTAAACTTTTCTGAGGCTCAATTTTTTTCGTCTTTAAGATGAACAAAATACTATTTTTTGACAAAAATGTTTTGAGATTACTTACGCTAATGCCAATAATAATTATTACATCTTCCCTCCTTTTGTTGCAGTTGTTACAGTTTTCAGAGAAATGTTGGCTTTGAGGATTTAATTGTCTTAGCCACTGTATGGTGGCGTATCCCAAGCTAGAGATCTACTTCCTTGCTTTAAATGCTTACTGAAAAAAAAAAAAAAGCAAAAACCAAACCCATTGCTGTTGAGTCGATTCCGACTCATATCCACCCTATAGAACAGAGTAGAACTGTCCAAGGAGCGAGTGGTGGATGTGAACTGCCGATCTTTTGGTTAGCAGCCATATCTCTTAACCACTGCATCACCAGGGTTTATTAGAAACAGTTAAAAGAGAAGTAGATTTCTCAGAGCAAACATTTTTTCACTGAACATATAGAATCTTTTTTCCATTGAGTCTTATAATTTTATAAAGTCTCATGATTTTTAAAGACATTTTCTGTAAATATATAAATGGATGAATGGATGAATGAATGAATGAATAAGACAGGTACAAATAAAACAATTGAAAGTAATAAGTGACTGCATTTTTATTTTTCAAGTTTCTATAATTATTGCTTAATTTAAGAATGAGAAACAATAAACTAGGAGTTCAGGAATTGTCTGTCTTTAAATTCAGTCTGGCTAGGGAAAATGTTTGCAGCATTTAATTTAAATGATATCTTTCCTCTTGCAATCAGCATTATCACAAAAGCTTTTTGTATTTTTTCTCTAGCCACTTCTAATTTATCTTTAACAGTTTATCCTGGTTTGAAAGGCAGCATAATAGTTTATTTTCACTACGTTTAACAAAAGATTCACAATACGTTACGATTTTCCAGTGAGGAAACAGAAATTAAATAGAAAATCATGCTTTAAGGAATATTTTGTCAGATCTGTTGTGAAGAATTGATGGTTTTAAATCTTAATCCATAATGTAGATTGACACCTGTAAGTACTGATAAACTGTACTTTGATCTAACCCAAACCACTAAACCCACTGCTGTCGAGTTGATTCCGACTCATAGTGAGTGACCCGATAGGACAAGTAGAACTGCCCCATAGAGTTTCTAAGGAGCACCTGGCAGATTTGAACTGCCGACCTTTTGGTTAGCAGCTGTAGCACTTAACCACTACCCCACCAGGGTTTCCCTTTAATCTAAAGACAACTTAAACCACCAGTTTATGATGACTGGGTTAGATAGTAATAGAAAACTACCCTGTTTTTTTTTCTCAATATGCCCTTGTTGTTGTTGTTGGTTGCCGTCAAATTGATTCCAACTCATGGTGACCCATGTGACAGAGTAGAACTGCCCCATAGGGTTTTGTTGGCTGAAATCTTTAGAGAAGCAGATCACCAGGTCTTTCTCTCTTGCAGCTGCTGTGTGGGTATGAACTGCCAGTCTTCCTGTTAGTAGCTGGGCGTTTAACCATTGTACCACTGGGGCTCCTTAGCATGCCCTTACTTAGCTTTATTGTAGGGTGGGGTTAGTTCATTGCACAAGGAACCCAAGTTATATCAATCCTAGGTCATAGGATGCTACACTGCCCGAATAGAAGTTTCTTTTTACTTACTTGGTTTGTTAAATCTCCTGTTGTTTTTGTTGTTGAGTGCTGTTGAGTCAGTTCACACTGAACAGAAGGAAACACGGCCCGGTCCTGTACCATCCTCACCATAGTTGTTAATCTTAAGCCTATTGTTACAGCCACTGTGCCAATTCATCTCATTGATTAAATCTTCTAAAAAAAAAAAAATTATTTATTTTCTCATCCTTACATTACTGTCTCATAGAACTATTTTAATCTTTAGCATTTTGGGGGACAATTCACGTAAACTATCCTTATCGTTTTGTGGCACTTTTCTGTTCATTTTAACTTAAAGATTTTATTAATTTTATTTAGTGTTTTATTATTATTTAAAAATTTATTATAATTATCTTTTATTTTTTGTGTGGTTTTATTCTACATTTTTAAAATGATTTTTTAACTTTTATTTTTAGCTTTATTGGTTTATTTTCTTCTACTTCATAAGTTTACCTTCTCTTATACATTTTAGGTTTTACTCCACATTTAATTTGATGTATATTTATTTGACTTTTTTTTCTGTAATAATGGGCATTATTATTATAAGCACAAGAGAAGAAAAAAAAACAAGAGAAGACTACATTATAAACTGAAAAACTTTGAGGACTCAGCATTAACTGCCTCTCTTGCATTCATGAAAGGAAATTCAAAACAAAGCAAAATTAAAAAAAAAAAAACCTCCATATTGGTTCTCAAAAAAAAAAAAAAAAAAAAAGATCCCACACTATGTAATTAATTTAATAGGCATACAACTGACTTCCATTTTTCAAACCAAGAAACAATGATATATTCCTGTCGTACTACCCACCTGAACTATAGGAAGAGTATTCATTTCTATTGCCACGCATGTGGAATGTCATGAGATGGTACGAGATATAAAATCTGTTTTCCCTGATATGCACAGCAAATCTTGATAATGTAGTTCTCTTGGAAAGGATAGAAACATTGACTGAAGGGTGCATACCAGGCAGATTAATGTGAATAACCATATGAGAAGAAGTGATGGCAAGGTATGATGTAGCCAGGCATCTAGTTTTACTATCATTTTTGTGTTCCTTTAATATTTTAATCCTTACTTTCAACATCTACCTTTTTGGGTTGTTGCACAGGTATGTGGATGGGTTTCCTTAGATGGTGTATATTACGAAAAACAATAAAAAAATGAGGATATCATCTCTAATGTATTTTTTAATACCTGTGCCTTTTGCTACTGGTTTGCATAAAATGATAGCTGATAGTTCTCAAGAATGTGGTTCCTAATGACATAGGGTCTTTTTGTACAATTGGATTTATTTGTCAGAAAGGTAAATATTTTCATGTATTATTAGGCTTTTAAAACAGCTTTAATATCATATATCTTCTAAGCACCTGTATTTGTAAAACATACTTTTATACAATAAGCCCTCTGAAGCCTTGACACCATATCAGATCTCAAACCACTTTATCAACTTTCAATTCATTAATTAATTGATGCCAAGAACTGTCTATGAACCATGTTATTAGCAACTTAAAAAAAAAATCACCAATAAAAACTTCATTAGTTAACTACATTAGGCTTTTTTTTTTTTTTGATGAAATATCTGTAAGATGATATATTAACTGCCCTAATCAAATTTAATCAAATTCTTCCTGGATGCTATTGTGAATTTTATAGTATCAGTAAAAATCAGCATCATTCAGGAGTTCTTCTGGTGAACATTACTAGATTACCAATGATCCACTATTCCTGCCTTCAGAACTCCTAAGGAAAATGACTTCCACATATAAAACAATGGCATATTTTCTAATTGTCCAACTTTTTAAAATAAAATCAATTGCCTCATATAATACTTGTATTATTTTGGTTCATGCAAAACAATTATACAAAAAAAAGAAAAGGTAAAACTATCATTACTATCGTCGATTGCTATGGAGACAATCAGATTTTTTACAGTAGAGCAGAGTAAACTCAGGGGACCTTAAGCAGATACAGGCATGCATTCAGTAAAAATTTCCTGGGTACTCAGGCATACATAAGAAAGGAAGAGGTACTAACAGGGACTTTAAAGGAGGAACACTAAGGTATTACATTAACCTCACTGAGGTACTCAGGTCGATGTGGCTATTGGCGTATCTGCCAAAGTAATTGCATTTGGAAATTAGCATGTCATTTATATGGAAACTATTTAATTTTGAAAGTTATCGATGTACTATATGTCTAGCTCAATTTTCATGTCGTCAACATATCAGCTGTCCTCTTGTATGTCAAGATACCTGGTATCAAAGGCCTACCTCAAATTCTTTTCTGGTTAATCACCCATGTTGGGCTGCAGGTGATTATAGACACAGTATCCACTTGGCTTCTGCCCCTCATTCTGCCAACATGATCGAATAATTGGCCAAAGAGAAAGGTCCAGGATCCCTTGGCCTCTTAACAACTCATCATGCTCAGGCCACGTCTAAGACTGGACCACCATCAGCATATATCACCTACTTAGAGTCAATAAGTTGCATCCACAGGCTCCCACATTCATACAGAAGCTGTGGAGTGGCCTTTGCACCATCGTTTGCAGCCGACTTCTGTTTGCTGGGAGGCCAACTTCTCCAACATTTGCAGCTGACCCAATCTCATGTTTGAAATCAATCTTAAAGCTCTCTCCTCCCATCTATAAAATGTCAGGAGGTGAGTATAGAAGAGCTCTCAAACTCAACAGTAAAAATAATGCATTTAGAAAATGGGCAAAAGACTTAAAGAGATGGCTCAACCAAGAAGCTCAACTGCATCAATGGCAAGTAAGCACATGAAAAGGTGTTAAACATCAGTAGCCATCAGGGAAATGCAAATTTAGACAGCAATAAGATATCCCTACACACCAGTCAGAACAGCTAAAATTAAAAAAAAAAAAAGGAATGGCATTACCAAATGCTGGTGGGAATGCCAAGAAACTGGACATCTCATTGCTTGTAGGAATGTAAAACATACAGCCCCTCTGGAAAATAGTTTAACAGTTTATTAAAAGGAAAACCAAACCAAACCAACAAAAAAATTAAACGTACACTTGCCATGTGACCCAGCAATTGCACTTCTAGACATTCATCTTATATCCACAGAAAAGCCTATATGTGATCATGCATAACAGCTTTATTTCTAAAAAACAAAACTGGAGGCAATCAAAATGCCTATAATAGGCAAAAAGTTAAATTGTGATACATATATACCAATAATAATAATATATATATATATATATTTCAACAAAAAGGACTGAATTATTGATACACAGAGCAGTTTGGATGGATGTCAAGGACATTGTGCTGAGTGAGAGATGATAATCTGTAGTGGTCACATATTGAAGGATTCCATTTAAATAACAATCTTGAAATGAAAAAAATTATAGAGATGGAGAAGAAATTAGTGGTTCTAGGGATGGTTGTGGGCAAGCGATGGGTGTGACAATAAAAATGTAGCATGAGGTTATCTTTGTGGTGATGGAGGAGTTCTGTATCTTGATCGCGGTGGTGGTTACACAAAGTTACACATGTAATAAATTGACATAGAGCTAAATGCACACATTGAACTAATGTCAATTTTCTGGTTTTGATACCGTGCAACTGTTAGATTTAAATATTGGGGAAACAGTGAAGGTTACACGGGACCTCTATACTATTTTTACAACTTCATGTGAATCTATACTTATTTCAAAATATATTATTCCAAAGAAATACATAAAAGTGCTTAAGCAAGGGTGGGAGGCCCAAGGCAAGAAAATGCAGTTTAAATTATTTCAAGTCATAACATTAGAATTCTCTTTTAAAGTCTATTTCTTTCCAATTAGTTCCAAAATAAATTACTTCTAAAATTCTACTTACTCATTTTTAGTAAATCCCTATCTTAAAATAAATGATTTTGGTATAATTATATAATGATGCTGACAGCTAAAAATAATTGTGCTGTTAGATGCTGTCCAGTCTGTTTCAGTAAAGTGACCCTGTGTACAACGGAATGAAATAGTGCCTCGTCTTGGCCATCCTCACATTTCTTGCTATGTTTGAGCCTATTGTTGCAGGCACTGTGTCAGTCCATCTCATTGAGGACCTTCCTCTTTTTCGCTGACTGTCTACTTTACCAAGCATGATGTCTTTCTCCAGGGACTAGTCCCTCCTGACAAAGTGTCCAAAGTACATGAAATGAAGTCTTTCCATCCTCACTTTTAAAAAGCATTCTGGCTGTACTTCTTCCGAGACAGATTTGTTCATTCTTCTGGCTATTCCTGATATATTCAATATTCTTCGCCAACACCATAATTCAAAGGCATCAGTTCTTCTTTGGTCTTTCTTATTCATTGTCTACTTTTCGCATGCATGTGAGGTGACTGAAATTACCATGGCTTGGGTCAGGCACACCTTAGTCCTCAAAGTGACATCTTTGCTTTTTTACACTTAAAAGAGGTCTTTTGAGAAACCCTCGTGGTATAGTGGTTAAGTGCTATGGCTGCTAATCAAAAGGTCGGCAGTTTGAATCCACCAGGCACCAGTTGGAAAGTCTATGGGGCAATTCTACTCTGTCCTATAGGGTTGCTATGAGTCAGAATCGACTCGATAGTAATGGGTTTGGCTGGTTTGGTTTAGAGGCCTTTTGCAGCAGCAGAATAACTACTGTTTTATTGAAACTATGTTCTACTGAATAGCAGGACATCTTTTTTCAAGGGAAGAATTACTCTTTGCATCTCCATTGAACCAAAGAAACAAGATCACTTCAAGAGGGCATCATCTCAAGTGTCGTCTGGTCAGTTGAATGAAATATAGAGATAATCAAGTAAGTGTAAGAGAACCAAGGATAATCAAGGAAATTGTTAGGGGTAAATTGTGATATATTGAAAGACATATATAACAACAGATTCTAGAAAATGATAATATTAGGCCAGAAAAACATGTTGTTGATAAGAAAATGTTGGTAAACTGTTAATTCCTTTGGTCCGACCAAAAAGTGGTTAAAATAATTTGGCCCAACATATGTGGTATTCTGAAAATACACCTCTAATTCAAAATACTTTACAAAGGCAGATTAACATTTCAAAAGTATTTGTGTTGCTTGTTTTTGTTTAGTAATGCTCATTAGAATTCTGTACCTTTTTTTTTTTTCTTAATTGGCATGAAAATCAAATAGTACTCTTTAAATAGGCACTGTCAGAATTACAAATGCTGTGGCAAGTGACATTATTTTTAGAAGAAGGGTATTTTTGAAGTTATCTCATGGGAAAAAGAAATCCTTCCAAATTTTGACTTGGATAACACTCTTCAATGGAATCTCACGTGAAATTGAGCATGTGGAACATTTCCAGTTATAATCTCCAATTCACTAAATAAAACTAGGAAAACATAACATGTTTTATCCTCATTTTAGAGGTGTGGTATGGACAGTAAGTACTTCCTTTGTTATAAATAAATGTATCTTCTTCCTCCCACTCATTATTTTAAAGTACTTAGACATTGTTATAGCATATGTCAGTCCAATTTGCAGAATTATTCTTTGGTTCTGTTATTTAATGCATCAATCATTTCAGGAAGAGATACATATAAGAATTTTGTTATATGTATCATATTTATATTCATCTATTATACTTGAATGTGGAACATTTATATAAGCACTATATAAGCATTAATTTAAAAAAAGAAAACAATTTTAGGGCAGTTTAAACCCACCCACTGCAGTCGAGTTGATTCCAAGTCATAGCGATTCTTTAGGACAGAGTAGAACTGAACCGTAAAGTTTCCAAGGAGTGCCTGGTGGATTCGAACTGCCAACCTTTTGGTTAGCAACTATAGTACTTAACCACTACACCACCAGGGTTTCCTTGGGCAGTTTGCTCTCACACAAATATTCATTTTTGCCTCTGAAATACTTATTTTCATTAGCACTTTAACCTGTTGCTTTGCCTGCTCTGCAAAAATATTATGCATGAGATATTTAGAATGTTACATGACTTCCCCGAGCTATCAAGTTCTGCCTAAGTTATCAGCAAAAGGGCACTAGATTTATAGCCTATTATCATTAACATATCTAGACAAATCAGAGATGAAATCCATCTTGAAACAGAATCCTGATAATGGTACCTTACTGTTTAATATCTTTTATCATCTTTCCATTGTTTTAGCAAAATAGTCTAAATTCCAAGCATTTTATGATCTAGCCTCTGCTTATCCTTGGGCAGACTGGACTACAGAAATGAAAACTTGGAAACCTCTAATCCAACCATGTATTATGCAGTTATGAAGGGAGATAATCAGAAAGAAAGTCTGAAAAAAGTATATCAAGCAGCAGAGTAAAAACTGTGTGCAAAGGCTTCCTTCTCTGAGTTCAGCTTGAAGTAGGATATAGTTTACCAGATAACCTAACTGTTGACATATCCTATGACTCTTCAACCAAGATTTCTTTTCCTGTCACTTTCTGAGACCCAAAGAGGCTGTAATTACTTGAGTAAGGCTATGATTGCCATCATTTAATTGTGAATTGGATGTAATATGGAATATTTTCCTAAACAATACTCCTCTTTGATTATTGACTTAGACATGAACAGTGGAAGATGCTTTGAAATAATAGTTTAATGAATGAAGATTGAAGTATTAAAAACTATTTTTTGTATCCTGCTTTAGGGAATGTTTCACAAAATGAGATACACATACTATTTTATACATATGTGTCAACATTTTGGATCTATTTTGCATCTGCTGTATTCCAAAACCTGTTTCTGCTTTTCCTGGAATCCCTTGGGTCTTTCTAATACAGTCTTTTATTTTTCTCAAGCTCATTTGAAGTTGGAGTTAACTTTGGTATCTTGTAATCATCATTATTTTAATTGAACAAATTGATAAAACCAAAGGACAAATCTAATGTAGTAACTTAGGTAAAATAATTAGACTTTTAAAATTAACCCAGCATCTCATTGTTTCTTAAATTTCTGTGGGACAATAATTACCTAAATTTTTCATTAGTATCATAAGTGTTATCATAATATTTGTGCAAATCTGTGAACACACACAAAAGTAAGAAGTAACTATGAAATGCTGTGGATACTTTGCATGATGACTCATTGATTTACAGTCATACCTCGTATATGTATACAATTTGATGTTGTAAACAAATCAAAGAATTTGTTTAATCATAATTCATGATACACACTATTGCTATTATACTGCCTGACAATTAATAACCCATATATAAGCAGTTCATGGAAAGGATAGCAATTATTATTACTTTTACACAGTCCAAAAAGATTTCAGTTATTCTGGTTTCACCTTCTTAACTCCCTGTATCTATAATCAGCATGAATATTAAAATTTTTCACTCATTAGAGAAATATGCTGATAAAAACAAGAAAGAATAAATTTGGTTTTCTAACACCTATGGTCACAAAGCTCTAGTTCTCCTTGCTTTACAGCTTAATGATTCTTACACATAACCTATAGCTCATGGCCTGCGCAGCCCTTTTTGTAAACCTCCTACTGTTCCTGATGGAGCCCTGGTCACACAGTGGTTAAGGGCTTGGCTGCTACTTAAAAGGTCAGCAGTTCTAATCCACCAGCTACTCCTTGGAAACTGTATGGGGCAGTTCTGCTTTGTACTATAGGGTTGCTGTGAGTTGGAACCGACTCGACGACAACAGGTTTGGTTTTGGTGTACTGTTCCTGATACTCCCTCACTCCCTATCCTTCCCTACTTGAGGATGTAAAGACATACAATTTTGTTAAAAAGAGCTACTGTTCGCTGTCTATTTCCTGTGTACCCAGTGTTTCCTTCCACTAACCCTTTTAGAACCAATTATTTTCTACTTTGAATTTTTTTGTTGACACTATGTGTTTTCACTAATGAAGGCATTCTGATTAAAGGACCAATTCAGATTTTTTCTTATGAGTTATGGATTTTGATACCCACTATCTGGGATAAAAGTTATCCCAGCAGCCCCTGGATGAGAAAATCCTGCCAATATAAGTCAATGATTAAATCCTTCCCCCCCATTTTTAATTTTATTTTTTGCAAATTTGCAAAATATGTGGTAAAATATGAGGACACCGGCAATGACTGCACATACATTTTATTCTAGTCACCTTCTCAACTTTTTATTATTTTTCATGAATCTTTCCAAAACATGGTATGATGCATTCTTCCTTATTGCAAAAGCAGTACTTACAGCCCAAATAAATAGAGGTTTTTTGTTTTTTTTTTTTAATCTCAGGAAAATTACCACTGCAATGTTTTCTTCATTACTGCAAAAGCAGTACTTAGAAGCCAAGGTAAATAAAACTAAAGGAATTTGAATCTCAGGAAAATTACCACTACTGTGTTTTCTTCTTTATAACAAAAGCAGTACTAACAGCTAAGAAGCAGAAATAGCTGCCCCGGAATACACAGAACTGCTCACAGCGGTGTATTCTACCTGCCATACAATTGGACGAATGAGCAACATCATGATAAATGGAGAAAAGACTGAAGTTGTCAAGGATTTCCTTTTACTTGGATCCACAATCAACAGCCATGGAAGCAGCAGTCAAGAAATCAAAAGACACATTGCATTGGGTAAATCTGCTGCAAAGGACCTCTTCAAAGTGTTGAAGAGCAAAGATGTCACCCTGAAGACTAAGGTTGTACCTGACCCAAGCCATGGTATTTTCAATCGCATCATATGCATGTGAAAACTGGACAATAAATAAGGAAGACCAAAAAAGAGTTAACGCCTTTGAATTGTGGTGTTGGCGAAGAATATTGAATATACCATGGACTGCCAAAAGAACAAACAAATCTGTCTTGGAAGAAGTGGGGCCAGAATGCTCCTTAGAGGCAAGAATGGCGAGACCGTGTCTTACATACTTTGGACATGTTGTCAGGAAGGATCAGTCTCTGGAGAAGGACATCATGCTTGGCAGAGTACAGGGTCAGCGGAAAAGAGGAGGACACTCAAGGAGATGGATTGACACAGTGGCTGTAACAGTGGGCTCAAGCGTAACAGTGATTGTGAGGATGGCTCAGGACCGGGCAGTGTTTCTTTCTGCTGTGCGTAGGGATCACTATGAGTCGGAAACGACTCGACGGCACCTAACCACAACAACAGCATGTGGAAGCAATGATTGGGCCTTAGGATTGAATGAAAGGTAAGAATAACTTATAGGAATTCCAGTCTCTTAAAAGGTACTAGGGCAATGCAGTATTCCTTATTGGAAAGGCATTATTTACTGTTCAGAAACTAGATGAGAAGGGGCCCAGTAACACTTGGAAACAATGAATGGCATGAAGGGGAAAGTGGCAACTATGGCAGAGTGAAGAAATATGGCAATAGATTATTCTCACAAAAAGTACATTCTTATAAGAACATAATAACTGGGAAACATAGTCAGGAGGCTTATCTCACAGAAAAAAAAGGCTAACATGACAAAAGTTTTAAAAATCACACATTTAAGAGGCATCAGCTAAGACAATGCTCAATCTACACAAAAATAAGGCTCCCACTCAGGATTTTTGAGTTTCACACATTTCAAAAGACTCACTCCTTGAGGCTAAATGCATCAAAATCTGGCTAACCCCTTTCCAAAGAACTCCAGACCCATAAAAATAGGAGAGATATTGTTTGTCCCATGGGTCTTGAAAAGGCTAAAGGGCTGAAGACAGTATAAATGCTGGCCATAGAATTATGAATAATTTGCCTGTATGTTGATGGGTTAATTGGAGTTAGAGGTGGGATGGGGCCTGGTCACTGTATGGACACTCCATTGCCTCCTAGTAAGAATAGGAGTGAGAAGACCCTGATCAATAATGGTCGATCAAATGAGGGAAGAGCAAGTGAGAATGATTCTGAATATGAGATACCTGATTTTTGGCAACAAGGAGATGAAACAGTGCACATTATGCTCAGAAAGTGAATGGAGGAAAAAGGCTGGGCTTAACAAGAAAGGGAATGACACTAAGGTATATTTTCTGAATTTCCAACACTCTTCAAAAAGAAAAGTTTCGACACAATCAGTGGCTTCAGGGGAATAGTAATCTATCTGCTGTAACAAGAATTCACAAATGTATTAGATTTTTCTGTGTAACAAACTACCCAAATCATGTATTTACCTACAATTTGTAGGTTAGCAATTTGGGTTCAACTGTGCTATTCTACTAGTCTAGGCTGGTTGGCTCATACATTTGCAATCAGCTGGTGGCTGGTAGCTAGGACTGGCTGGATTATGAAAAAAAATTTTTTTTTTTTTTTTATTATGAAGCAGTGGTTAAATGGTTGGCTGCTAACTGAAAGGTTGGCAATTTGAACCCACCAGCTGCTCTTTGGGAGTAAGATGTGACAATCTTCTGTAAAGATTTACAGCCTTAGAAACCCTCTGGGCCAGTTCTACTGTGTTGTAAAGTGTTGCTATGCAATGGGATCAATTCAAAGGCAATGTTTTTGTATTTTTTTTTTTTTTTTAAAGATCAAGACCTCTCTCTGTGTGGCTGCTCATCATCCAGGAAACTAGCCAGGCTTGTAGGTATGGTGGCAAAATTAGAACAGCAAAAGAAGATATGTCCTAGTGTACAAGCAACTTTCATTACTTTTATTACTTTTGCTATTGTCCCATTGGCCAAAGTAAAGCATGAGGCCAACCTGGATATGAAGGATAAAAAGAAGAAAAAAAGCCTCCATCTCTTGATGGGAGGAGCTACTAAGCCAAATTGCTAGTGTGGATATAAAAAGAGAAAATTTGGGGGCCATTTTATTAACCTGACACAACATAATAGAGAGATGTGCAGTTAAGTTTGGGTGAGGAATTATATATGACCTGAGAAGTGAGCTTAGCTCTAGAAAATTTCCTCCACCTGCTTACTCCGTTATCAAGAATTAAATAATTTAAATTCATAATTAGGCAATGTGATGAACAAAATAAAACAGGAGTAAATGCAGGTAGGAAGAGCCAATGTCTTTAACATATCATTCAAAATTAATTAATATTTCTAGTGAAGTTACAATCAAAATTGTGATAGCTTGGCAAACTCCTTAAAAAATCATCAAGAAAAGAACTTGCAAGAATATTGTAAAATCAAGTTTGAAAACAGAAAAGGAGAATTAGTTTTCAGACAGGTTTCCTATTCAGAGTAGGAATGTAAAAGGCAAAACAGACCTACAATCACACACAAGGATATTCCCTTGACCTATACACTCATAGTCTTAGAAATGTTAAGTTAACTGTGATTCCAAGCAAGTGAACTTCCTGCTTTTCATCTTTCTACTCATGGTCCCGGAATACTGAGGCAGAGTTCATGTTTTGGTTTTTGACCAAGTTCAAAATAATGGCCCTACTCTAGCCCAATTCTATAAATCAGAAATCTTATGCACAAAGCTGGAATACAAAATTATTCCAATACTGGAATAATACCAATACATTAGAAGCATGTTGTATTGTTTTAGCCCAAAATAATCTGCAAAGCAGTGAGAATAAAAGGAGGCAAAAACATCTAATTTAACTAATTCTCTGCAATAGACTGAAGCACTTTTGTTCATTGAAACTAGAGCCAAAATCTCCATTACTTATTCCGAGAAATGTTTGTTCTTGTTTTAATTCAGTTAACTGCAGATGGTCTTTAAAAATTAAATTTTGCAAAATAAACTGAAAATATTCATTCCCACTACTTTCATTGCAGTCTATTTGATAAGAATTTGTTTAGATACTTTTAGGCAGTTTTTCTTTAGCCAGAGCTTTGGGAGGTAGATTTGACTGCTTTGCTGCTCAAGGGGATGAGGGGGCTTGGAAAAAAAAAAAATTGCAATTGAAGAATAAATAAAAGACAACCTTGGTTGCCGAAAGCAAAGAGGATTTGAAGTACGTACTGATGAAGGTCAAAGACTACAGCCTCCAGTAGAGATTACACCTCAACATAAAGAAAACAAAAATCCTCAGAACTGGACCAAAAAGCAATATCATGATAAATGGAGAAAAGATTGATGTTGTCAAGGATTTCATTTTACATGGATCCACAATCAATGCCCATGGTAGCAGCAGTCAAGAAATCAAATGATTATACTTATCAAAAGAGTTCACCAAAAGTGTTAAAAGAGAACCTACAGACTGGGAAAAAATTTTGGCTATGACATTTCTGACAAAGGTCTAATCACTAAAATCTATAAGATAGCCCAACACCTTAACAATAAAAAGAAAAATAATCCATTTTAGAAATGGGCAAAGGATATGGACAGATGCTGCATCAAAGAAGACATTCAGTATGCTAACAGACGTATAAGGAAATACGATCACTAGCCATTAGAGAAATGCAAATCAAAGCTGCAATGAGATACCATCTCACCCTGACATTACTGGCACTAATCAAAAAAACAGAAAATAACAAATGTTTGAAGAGGTTGTAGGGAGATTGGAACTCTTATGCACTGCTGGTGGGAATGTAAAATGGTACAGCCACTTGGAAAATGGTATAGTGCTTCCTTAAAAAGCTAGAAAAAGAAATACCATAGGATCTAGTAACCCCACTCTTAGGAATATACCCTAGAGCCGTCACACCAATAGACATATGCACACTCATGTTCATTGTAGCATTATTCACAATAGAAAAAAGATGGAAACAACCTAAGTACCCATTAACAGATGAATGGATAAACAAATTATGATACATACACAAAACGGAATGCTACACAATAAAGAACAAATATAAGTCCATGAAACATCTCATAACATGGATGAATCTGGAGGGCATTATGCTGAGTAAAATAAGTCAATCACAAAAGGACAATACTGTATGACATTACTAATATAAAAACCCAAGAAAAGGTTTACACACAGAAAAAAAAAAAAAAAAATCTTTAATGGTTACAAGGGAGTGGGTGGATGAGAAGGGAAAAACACTAACTGGATAGTGGATAAGTGGTAAAATTGGTGAAGGGAAAGACAGTACACAATACAGGGAAGTCAGTACAACTTGACCAAAGCAAAATCATAGAAGCTTCATAGACATATTCAAACTCCCTGAGGGACCAAGTTACTGGGCTAAGGGCTGGGGATCATAGTCTTGGGGACATCTAGTTCAATTGGTATAACATAGTTTATAAAGAAAATGTTCTACATCCTACCTTGGTGAGTAGCATCTAGGGTATGAAAAGCCTGTAAGCAGCCATCTAAGATACATCTACTGGTCCCATCCCTTCCAGAGAAAGGGAGAATGAAGAAAACCAAAGACACAAGGGAAATATTAGTCGAAAGGACTAATGAACCACAAGTGCCACGGCCTCCACCAGCCTGAGTCCAGAACAACTACAGGGTGCCTGGCTACCATGACCAACCATTCTGACAGACATCACAATACAGCATCCTGGACAGAGTGGGAAAAAAGGTAGAACAAAATTCAAAGTCACAAAAAAACAAAACCAGACTTACTGGTCTGACAGAGACTAGAAAAACCCCGAGACTATGGCCCCAGACACACTTTTGACTCAGAACTGAAGTCACCCCCAAAGTTCACCCTTCACCCAAAGATTAGACAGATCTATAAAACAAACAATAACACATATGAAGAATAAGACATGTAGTTCAGACGTGTACTAGACTAAATGGGCATACCTACCCCAAAGCAGAGATGTGAAGGCAGGAAGGGATAGGAAAACTGAAAGAATGGAAACAGAGAATCTGGGGTGGAGAAGGGAAGAGTGCTGACATATCACGGGTTGGCAACAAATGTCACAAAACAATTTGTGTGTTAACTTTTTAACGAGAAACGAATTTGCTCTGTGAACTTGCACCTAAAGTACAGTAAAATAAAAAAAAAAATCAAACAATGTATTGCTTTGGGAAAATCTGCTGTAAAAGATCTCTTTAAAGTGTTCAAAAGCAAAGACATCACTATGAGGACTCAGGTCAAGAAATCCCAAGCCATGGTATTTTTAATTCCTCGTATGAATGCAAAAGCTGGACAATTAATTAGGAAGACAGTAGAAGAATTGATGCCTTTGAATTATGGTGTTGGAGAAGAATATTAAATACGCCATGGACTGCCAGAAGAAAAAAAGCAAATCTTTCTTGGAAGTACAGCCAGAATACTCCTTAGAAGTGAGGATGGTGAGAACTCATCTCACATACTATGGACATGTGATAGGATGGATCAGTCCCTGGAGAAGGACATCATGCTTGGTAGAGAGTCAGTGAAAAAGAGGAAGGCCCTCAATTAGAGGAATTGACATAGTGGCTGCAATAAAGGGCTCAAATATAGCAAGGATTGTGATGATGGCACACGACTGGGCATTGTTTCATTTTGTTGTACACAGGGTTGCTTTAAGTCTGAACCAATTCATTTACATCCTATTGATGTTGACTTTGATTTAATTCTTAAGCCTATGTCTTTGGAAGCTGGCTGGATTAAGAGCATTTCTAATCATTGGTAATAGCCGCATTATTAAACTAAAATGTCTACCTTCCAAAACCTAATGGCAAGAAAACTGCACCATGTACATGGCATAGCTGCCACAATCTTTGCTGTTCTGGGAATCTCCAAGGTACTTGGAAGCCAAAGAATCTGCAGAAATGCCCTCCAAATTGATTGGTCTCAACGCTTATTGTATTCAACATAATTCTATATTATATACCAATTTGAACATCAGATCTGGAACTTTTCCCTATCTTTTTCAGTCTCATTAGACAACTCTTGCTGAATTTTCCTAACTAGTGTTTTCCAAGATACGTGAATAACACATTGTTACTGGATGTTATGTGAAAAATGAGCTTTAAAAAAATTATAATTGAGTTGATTCTTGAGTCATGGCGACCCCATGTCTGCAAAGTAGAAACTGCACTCCATACGGTTTTGCACACTTTTCTTCCTAAGCTAAGCACTTCTGGATGGTTTTGAACCACCAAATTTTCAGTTAGTTGTCGAGTGCATAACTGTTTGAACCACTTAGGAACTCCTGAAAATAAGCTTACTGTTGTCAAATATATTTGTAGAATACTTTTTACTGCAAAATTTCTCTGTAAAAATTCTTTAATTGAAAACATATTTTTGAGATGAGAAAATTATAGTTAAAATTCTCAAACCCTTCATGTTTTGCTCTGAACCTCACCATGCCAAACTATGTAGTATTTCTGGGCACAAAAGAGACAGTTTGAAAAAAACACCATTGGAATTTACCATTAAAAAAAAAAAAAAAAACCTATGGCTACACCACATTCTGGGGAATTATGGTATGTAAAATGAGTTTAAAAAAAAACCCTGAGTTTAGCCTATGGTAAAAAATAAAGACAGGCCAATTTTATTCTGTAGCTGCACTATCCAATAAAACTTCCACTTATGACAGCAATACTATACGTCCATGCTCTCCACGGGCTACTGGGCACTTGAAATGTGGCTATTGTGATTGAGAAACTATTTTCATTAATTCCATTTACTTTTAATTAATTTAAAATTAACTAGTCACATGTGAGACATTGCAGGCAATATTTTAATTTGACCAAGGATTTCTATTCTATTGCACCTACAAAGCATATACTTATGAATGAAAACTTTGTTGAAAATAACATTGACATTTGCTGAATTCATAGAATCTACCTCCTACAGTTGCCATTATTAAACACAGCCTTTCTCTTCCACTCAAGACACTCTATTAAAACATTACTACGAAGCTACAGAAAATATAAGAAATAAAAGTATTACTTATTTCCCATTTGAAAACCAATTTCCAGTAATTACCTGGTGCATAGTAGGTATTCAATAAATATATACCTAATAAATATATAAATAGCCAAATGATGATCTTTGAGATCTATACATTTAAAATAATAAATGGAAATTGCTCCTTGAAATAATATTTTAAGGCTATATAACCATGGAAATTGAAAAATACTGTACATTTAAATTAAAGTATCATATCGCATAATTCATGGCAATGACATAGAACTTAAGCTTGATCTGTCTTGGGAATCATGAATTTGATCATCCTTATCATAATTTGCAATTTAATTACTATTAGTTCTTAGAAGAAAATAAACTAAGAACTATTAGTTCTTAGTTTATTAATTAATGATTTGATACCATTACTGATAACTTATTCAATACATATGTAATTATTTAAATATTCATACACATGTGCATTTTGGACTTTTCTACATTTTGAGGAACACTTTTAACTTTGTTTTTATTCTCACATACCCATAGAATTTTACTTTCAGAAAGTACTAAGATTTTTCTTTTAATTTGATGTCCATCACAACATAAACGTTTCCAGAATATCTATGTTGGCATTTTGGCACTGATTTTTACAGGAATAAGAAACGTGATGGAAACCATTAATAATATTGGAAAAACAACAGCTGTTACTGTTTACGTACACTTCTAACAGCAAGATTAGGAATCTTCACAGATATTAGGTAAACAGTTTTGGTACGTTAATTATTCACTAATATTTGGAGAACCCTTATTAATAATCACATAAAAAGTTTAAAGAATTTTGTTCCTGGTAAAATATTTTACATTCATAGAAAATGCATGTATAACAGAATGTTTCATTTAATAAAAATCATTACTAAGCAAGCAAATTGTCCATAATAGTCTTCATGATTTGGTGAAGATTACTTGGTGTTTAGTGTTTAAAATCCTTTTTATTTTATGTCATTAAAAATAAAAATTTTAAACTAGAGGTTAACATGAAGCCCTGGTGGCACAGTGGACATAGCCATCTTCAAGGCAGTAGAGCGCCTGGCTGTTGAAATTTTGTGTCACCAGCAGGCAGGCTGAACCACACAAGACTTAATAGAAATGGCTCTGTGCCTACGAGCTCAATGTAATTACGAAGCCTCTCATTCACTTTCTTTTCAATTGCTCCTAAAATATAGTGCCCGGCCAAATATTTACCAAGCCATTACTCATGTCACTGACCCCTCGCCCCTGATTCAGGAAACCATCCTCTCCTTTCTTTCAAAAGATAGTCACTTTCCTGTAGTTTCAGCTCTTCTCTCAGTGTATTCTTCACATCTTTTCCTTAATTATATCTATCTCTTCCCTGAGGACATTACTTCCTCGCTGCCAAGTAAGTGTTTTTGGTTTTGTTTTGTGTTATTTTTGTTTTTTGTTTTGTTTTCCCCTCTCTTGCTCCATGAATTTCAGGGCAATAGGTGGAGTCTGTGTATTGTGTTCTCATTTCTCTCAACTAAAGATTCTAATTTCTTATTTCTAGTAAGTTAGATGAAAAAAAAATGTTTTGAGGCCCTTGCTAATTGAGTAAACCCTTTTTTTTTTTTTCTTAGATCCCTTCATACTGTTCTCAGGTTTCATGCCATTCCTGCATTCATTCTGGAAAATGCTGAGGTCAGTGTGCATGAATGGTACCTGTTTTTTCCAATTAATTAGCCCTTTCCTTTATTTGCATACCTCGTTATCTGGTTTGCAAATACCATTATTTCAGTTACACTCTCATCATTATATAAAATTCCTTGTTCCTCTACCATTTCATCTCTCCATTTTAGTAAAATGGGAGCGTAGGTAAACCCTGTATTTTCATTCTTCATGATTATACACAAGTACCTTATCACACTCCACTGCAGAAGATGGGATCCACTACTGATTCAAGATTGGTGTTTTCGTTAGTTGCTGTGGAGTTGCCATCTTCGTAATAGTTGGCATGTTTGAATCCCTTGTTGTGGTTATCATGTCAGTCTATCTCATTGAGGGTTTCCCTCACCGGTGCTGGCTCTCCACTTTACCAAACATGATGTTCTTCTCCAGTGATTAATCCTTCCTGATGATGTGTCCAAAGCAAGGGAGTTGAAGCCTCAGACAATATTTTGCAGGTCATAGAGTTTTCATTGGCTAATTTTCAGCAGTAGATCACCAAGCCTTTCTTCCTAGCCTGTCTTAGTCTGGAAGCTCTGAAAACCTATCCACCATGAGTGATCTTGCTGGTATTTGAAATACTGATGACATAGCTTCTAGCATCATAGTAGCACTCAAGCCACCATAATACAACAAACGGACAGAGTGGTGGATTCAAAACCACCAACTTAAAATTAGGTCTTAATATTGTTAAACTTCCTTACGAATTTTCCTTAGCAGTTGCACCCCAGGCCTGAGCAGATATATTAACCTCCTACTTGACAAAGCAATGGGAATTTTCTCAACATCCTGCACCAAATGTATAAATTTAACTATATCTGTACCCATTTTACTTAAAATAGTGTGGTTTTCTCTGTGCTTTCTATCTTTACCAATACTTTGGATTCCATCTCCTCCAGCCTTTTCAGCAACCTTAAATTATCTATTTCTTTTATATTTCCCTTTTATTATTCTTATCCATATTTTTCTTATATTAGATCCCATACTAAGTGAAACAGTTTAAAATAGATAAATATATTTACAGTCTTTATTTTCTTATCTCCCACTTCTTCAAGCCGTTGTAATCAGACGACAGCTTCCATCCCTCTGTCTAAACAATTCTTGCTAATGACACAATAGACCTTTGTGGAAGTTAATCTGAAATTTTTATTGCTTATTTTACTTGGCTTCTGAAAACAATTCAAAACTGCTTTCCACTTAGTATGTTTAACATTATTTTCCGTTGGTTTCCATGACTTAGCCCTTCTGATTTTAGCCTAACACTGCTCACTTTCAAGCTCTCTTCAGCATCATCTTTCTCTATTTTTGTATGAATTATTGTCTGAATTTTAGGTCTTTTTTCTTACCTTATATTTTCTCCTTCACTACTTCAGCTCATGTATCTGATGTTACTTTTACTGTCATAAAAAGACATTTTATGTGTTTTTTTGTAGACCGATTTTTTTCTCTAAGTATCAGAACTTTCCATCTAGCTCCTCTGGTAACATCTTGAATAGGACGACCTAAAGACACTGTCAATGAACCCCCAGAAAAATTGATATTTCTTCCCAAACATGGGTCTTCGTTTGCATTTTCCAACTCCTTGAATGTAAACACGGTCCTTACTGTCATGCAAGCCTGAGAGCAAGACATTGCCTTTGATACCACAAACTTACCTCCACCCATTTTTAATCTCTAAACATTTTACCTCTGACCCATTCCCTTTTTCACATTTCTTCTGACATAATCTTATTTAAAATTTTCATCATTATTTTTCTGTATAAAATGGATAGCTTCTCATCCATCTTCCAACAACAAGCCATGCTCCCTTTAAATCTTTTATCACAGAGTACACATGGTAATCTTTGAAATTCCAAATCTTATCACGAGACTTATATTTTAAAATATTCAGTGGTTTTCAGTAGGCATACGGTAACCCAAATATTTAAGATTCTTTATGAGTTCTGTAGAGTCTGACCGTTACCTACCTACACAATGTTACTTTACACTATATCAAGCTTTTATACAAACTATAGAACCTCCCTTGAGTCATGTTCTAGAAGAAATTATTTGCACTGCATTTGTTCTACTTGTAAGTTTCCTGAAACAAAGAACACAACTATTCTGAGGGTATCTTGTCTAGGACCAGAGTTAGGACATGAAAGGAGAGGTAAGTGGAATAATTTCCCTCTTGCTTTAAAAAACTAAGTATATTAGTCTCTTTTTCTTTTTTGATGAAGCCTGGAGTTGAGAGTTGATAACCAAGCTTGACAAAACAGGTGAGTTGGAGTGGTAGGTTGAAATATTTACCCAGTGAGACAATATTCAAAATAACACTGGGAACTTTACATATATAAAAAACATACAAAAATACATCTAATAATTACAGACTTATATTTTTATATGATTTTATTTATTTTCTGGGAGGTTAGTTAACACCATTATCTTAATTTTTATTTTTTTACAAATCAAGTCATTGATTTAAAACACATGTAAAAATTTTAATTTTACTGCTAAGACAACATTCCCTACTGAAAGATTAAAACAATTACAAAATTGCAACTTCTTCATAATTCATGTGGCATATACTTGTTCATTAAAAGAAAAGAGATAATTATTATATTGTATTATAATCTGTAGTCTCATTTTGTCATTATAATATAATAAAAACATTATTAGAGTAATATAATAAAAATTATCTTTTTATTACCATATTGCTAACAGTCCTATGATATCAACATTTACTAGCCTTAGCCAGTACAATCTTAAATATGCTAGCATAGATTTCTAATGATAGACTTAAGAAAATTGATGCTATAAATATTGTGTATTTAAATATACTAAGTGAAGTTATTATTGTGCTAAAATGTAATTAATTATAAGCTATAAATGCCTAGTAAAATAATTATTATTAATTTACTTTGAATGAGATATAATCAATACACTCTTCTATTTTTTTTAATTCTTAAATTTTTGCCCTGAACCTTAATCCAACCACGCTGGAATCTGAAAAATGTGCAGACAATGTCACAGTTTTAACAGATGGCCAGTTCTCACTTTCAAGAAGCATCAGAAACTACAATCAGCATGGCTAATCCATTGTGATCTAGGCCTAATCCTTCGATATTTAAGTTCAGAGCCAATTTGCAAAGACGGAGAGAAGTGGTTTTTTTTTTTTCTTCTTTTTTTAATTTTCTTTTTCTTGGCATTCAACAAAATCTCCGTTAAAACAGTAAATGAACACCAGCTATGAAATGGGCACTTCAGTGTTCATATTTCAGTGTTCATATATGTCCAGGAAGCAAGCAGTCTTTGGAAAAATTGTTAGAGAAAGTCTCTTAGCAAGCAGATGACTACAGCTCTAAAACAAAATGAACAAACAAAAAAAACAAACCTTAGAAGGGGAAGAATATGATTTCTCCAATTTCCACATAAAAGTACTGAAATGCTCCAGTTTCCATTAATAAAAGTCAAAAGGCATACAAAGAAACGGGAAAGGATGGCCCATTCTAAAAACGGAAAAATAAAGTGACAGAAATTGTCCCCATGGAAGCCCAGATAACAGACTTACTAGACAAAACACTAACACTTTATGAAATTTGCTCAAAAGCTAAAGGAAAACACAAAGAATTTAAAAATTCAGGAAGATGACACATGGACAAAATGAGAGTATCAGTAAAGAAATAAAAATTATAAAAAGGAACTAGACAGAAATACTGGAACTGAAAAGTACAAATGAAATGAAAATTTCCAAGAAGGGTTCAATAGAAGATTTGAGCTGGCAGAGGAAGAATGTCTGAACTTACAGATGTTGTTGTTCTTGTTAGGTGCCATAGAATTGGTTCCGACTCATAGCAACCTTATGTACAACAGAACAAATAGACAGGACGATTGAAACACCAGACAGTAACTTGAAGCTGTACAAAGGCAAAAAAGATCATTGGTTAAAGATCATTCCAGGGGCAAATATAATGAGCAGTTTTATGGTATTTTTGTTTCGTGACTCTAGTTGTTATGTTTTACATGATTTAAAGTGGAAAAGCATGATAATAAGTTTATGTAATTGGGTCCATACCATATAAAGATGTAACTTGCAACAATAAGAACATGAAGGGGGAGGGGCGTTATAATAGAGGTTTTGTATGTTACAGAAGTTAAGTTGCTATCAATTTAAACTAGATTGTTATGAATTTAGAATGTTACATGTAATCCCCATGGTAACCACAAAGAAAATATCTAAAAACACATACACAAAATAAGAAGGGAATAAAAATGGTTTACCTAAAAAAAAAAAAAAATGAGCTAAACAAAAAAGGAGGCGGTATTGGAGGGACAAAAATAGTATAAGACACACAGAAAACATTACAAACTAAGTCTTTCCTTACTAATAATTACTTTAAATGTAAGTGGATCAAACTCTGTAATCAAAAGGTAGAAACTGGCAGAAGGGAGAAATCACAAGGGAAATTGGAAAACACTTAGAGACAAATGAAAATGAACGACAGTTTAGAGGTTCCGCAAAAAGTTACACAGAATTACCGTGTGACCTAGCAATTCTACTCCTAGAAAACAGGGACTCAAACAGATATATGTATACCAAAGTTTACTGCAGAGTTATTCTCAATAGCCAAAAAATGGAAAGTGCCCATCAACAGATGAATGGTGGGCACAATGTGGCATATACAATGAAATAATGCTCAGCCATAATGAGAAATGTAGTTCAGATATATGCTACAACATAGATAAACTTTGAAAGCATTATGCTAAGTTAAATAAGTTGTATACAAAAGGACAAATCTTGCATGATCTCACTTATATGACATATATGAATAATAAAACGAATAGAGATAAAAGTTTATTAGTGTTTGCTAGAGGCTGCGGGGAGAAAGAAATGAGGAGTTATTGTTTAAAGAGTACTACATTTCTGTTTGCAGTGATGCAAAATCTGGGAAATAAATAGTGGTGATTGGTGCACCATGGTGAATATAATTAATGGCTTTTAATTACATATTTAAAAATGGTTAATATGGCCAATTTTTGTTATATATATTTTACCACAATAATTCTTTTTAAAACCCTCTAATGGCTTTCCAACACATTCAAAGTCAGAATCATCACTCTAGCCAATAATACCAATATGATTTTGTTCCTTGTTAACTCTAACTTCATATCCTGTTTTTCATCCCCTGTCCTCCCATTTGTCATGTTCCATAACATTGACCTCTGTTTTGTTCCTGCAACATTACAGGAATACTTATAACTCAAGGACATTTCATTTGCTATTTTCTCTGCCTATAACTCCCTTGGTTCACCTTCTCACTTCTTTCAGGTCTTTAGACAAATGCCATCTTCTTAATGAAGCCTTCCCTGAATTTCTCTTGAAAATTACAATCCCTGCTCCCTGATACTCAATATTCTTTGATGATTTTTCTCCATACCAGTCATTGCCATCTAACATAGTCTATATTTTACTTGTTTGTATATATAATCCGTCTCCTTCAATAGGAATGCAAACTCCAGGAAGGCAGAGATTAGTTTTATTTTTTAGTGGTAGTTCTTTTTCTTTTTTTATTGTACTTTAGATGAAGGTTTACAGAACAAACTAGTTTCTCATTAAACAAGTTAATATGCATATTGTTTTATGACATTGGTTAACAACCCCACGACATGTCAGCATTCTCCCTTCTCAACCTTGGGTTCCTTATTACCAGCTTTCCTGTCCCTTCCTGCATTTTAGTCTTTGCCCCTGGGCTGGCGTGCCCCTTAATCTCATTTTGTTTTATGGGCCCGTCTAATCTTTGTCAGAAGGGTGAATCTCAGGAGTCACTTCGTTATTAAGCTAAAAGTGTATCCGGGAGCCGTACTCTTGGGGTTTCAACAGTCTCTGTCAGGCCAGTAAGTCTGGTCTTTCTTTGTTTTTTTTTTTTTTTATAATAACTTTTATTAAGCTTCAAGTGAACGTTTACAAATCCAATCAGTCTGTCACATATAAGTTTACATACATCTCACTCCCTACTCCCACTTACTCTCCCCGTCTTGAGTCAGCCCTTTCAGTCTCTCCTTTCTTGACAATTTTGCCGGCTTCCCTCTCTCTCTATCCTCCCATCCCCCCTCCAGGCAAGAGTTGCCAACACAATCTCAAGTGTCCACCTGATATAATTAGCTCACTCTTCATCAGCATCTCTCTCCCACCCGCTAACCAGTCCCTTTCATTTCTGATGAGTTGTATTCGGGGATGGTTCCTGTCCTGTGTCAACTGAAGGTCTGGGGAGCATGGCCGCCGGGATTCCTCCAGTCTCAGTCAGACCATTAAGTTTGGTCTTCTTATGAGAATTTGGGGTCTGCATCCCACTGATCTCCTGCTCCCTCAGGGGTCCTCTGCTGAGCTCCCTGTCAGGGCAGTCATCGATTGTGGCCGGGCACCAACTAGTTCTTCTGGTCTCAGGATGATGTAGGTCTCTGGTTCATGTGGCCCTTTCTGTCTCTTGGGCTCTTAGTTGTCATGTGGGCTTGGTGTTCTTCATTTTCCTTTGCTCCAGGTGGGTTGAGACCAATTGCTGCATCTTAGATGGCTGCTTGTTAGCATTTAAGACCCCAGACGCCACATTTCAAAGTAGGATGCAGAATGATTTCATAATAGAATTATTTTGCCAATTGACTTAGAAGTCCCCGCAAACCCTGTTCCCCAGACCCCCGCGCTTGCTCCGCTGACCTTTGAAGCATTCATTTTATCCCGGAAACTTCTTTGCTTTTGGTCCAGTCCAATTGAGCTGACCTTCCATGTATTGAGTGTTGTCTTTCCCTTCACCTAAAGCAGTTCTTATCTACTGATTAATCAATAAAAAACCCTCTCCCACCCTCCCTCCCTCCCCCCCTCGTAACCCCAAAAGTATGTGTTCTTCTCAGGTTTACTATTTCTCAAGATCTTATAATAGTGGTCTTATACAATATTTGTCCTTTTGCCTCTGACTAATTTCGCTCAGCATAATGCCTTCCAGGTTCCTCCATGTTATGAAATGTTTCAGAGATTCGTCACTGTTCTTTATCGATGCGTAGTATTCCATTGTGTGAATATACCACAATTTATTTACCCATTCATCCGTTGATGGACACCTTGGTTGCTTCCAACTTTTTGCTATTGTAAACAGAGCTGCAATAAACATGGGTGTGCATATATCTGTTTGTATGAAGGCTCTTGTATCTCTAGGGTATATTCCTAGGAGTGGGATTTCTGGCTTGTATGGTAGTTCTATTTCTAACTGTTTAAGATAACGCCAGATGGATTTCCAAAGTGGTTGTACCATTTTGCATTCCCACCAGCAGTGTATGAGAGTTCCAATCTCTCCGCAGCCTCTCCAACATTTATTATTTTGTGTTTTTTGGATTAATGCCAGCCTTGCTGGTGTGAGATGGAATCTCATCGTAGTTTTAATTTGCATTTCTCTAATGGCTAATGATCGAGAGCATTTTCTCATGTATCTGTTGGCTGCCTGAATATCTTCTTTAGAGAAATGTGTGTTCATATCCTTTGCCCACTTCTTGATTGGGTTGTTTGTCTTTTTGTGGTTGAGTTTTGACAGAATCATGTAGATTTTAGAGATCAGGCGCTGGTCGGAGATGTCATAGCTGAAAATTCTTTCCCAATCTGTAGGTGGTCTTTTTACTCTTTTGGTGAAGTCTTTAGATGAGCATAGGTGTTTGATTTTTAGGAGCTCCCAGTTATTGGGTTTCTCTTCATCATTTTTGGTAATGTTTTGTATTCTGTTTATACCTTGTATTAGGGCTCCTAGGGTTGTCCCAATTTTTTCTTCCATGATCTTTATCGTTTTAGTCTTTATGTTTAGGTCTTTGATCCACTTGGAGTTAGTTTTTGTGCATGGTGTGAGGTATGGGTCCTGTTTCATTTTTTTGCAAATGGATATCCAGTTTTGCCAGCACCATTTGTTAAAAAGGCTATCTTTTCCCCAGTTAATTGACACTGGTCCTTTGTCAAATATCAGCTGCTCATACGTGGATGGATCTATGTCTGGGTTCTCAATTCTGTTCCATTGGTCTATGTGTCTGTTGTTGTACCAATACCAGGCTGTTTTGACTACTGTGGCTGTATAATAGGTTCTGAAGTCAGGTAAGGTGAGGCCTCCCACTTTCTTCTTCTTTTTCAGTAGTGCTTTGCTTATCCGGGGCTTCTTTCCCTTCCATATGAAATTGGTGATTTGTTTCTCTATCCCCTTAAAATATGACATTGGAATTTGGATCGGAAGTGCGTTATATGTCTAGATGGCTTTTGGTAGAATAGACATTTTTACTATGTTAAGTCTTCCTATCCATGAGCAAGGTATGTTTTTCCACTTAAGTATGTCCTTTTGAATTTCTTGTAGTAGAGCTTTGTAGTTTTCTTTGTATAGGTCTTTTACATCCTTGGTAAGATTTATTCCTAAGTATCTTATCTTCTTGGGGGCTATTGTGAATGGTATTGATTTGGTAATTTCCTCTTCGGTGTTCTTTTTGTTGATGTAGAGGAATCCAAGTGATTTTTGTATGTTTATTTTATAACCTGAGACTCTGCCAAACTCTTCAATTAGTTTCAGTAGTTTTCTGGAGGATTCCTTAGGGTTTTCTGTGTATATAATCATGTCATCTGCAAATAGTGATAACTTTACTTCTTCCTTGCCAATCCGGATACCTTTTATTTCTTTGTCTAGCCTGATTGCCCTGGCTAAGACTTCCAACACGATGTTGAATAAGAGCGGTGATAAAGGGCATCCTTGTCTGGTTCCCGTTCTCAAGGGAAATGCTTTCAGGTTCTCTCCATTTAGAGTGATATTGGCTGTTGGCTTTGCATAGATGCCCTTTATTATGTTGAGGAATTTTCCTTCAATTCCTACTTTGCCGAGAGTTTTTATCATGAATGGGTGTTGGACTTTGTCAAATGCCTTTTCTGCATCAATTGATCAGATCATGTGGTTTTTGTCTTTTGATTTATTTATGTGATGGATTACATTAATGGTTTTTCTGATATTAAACCAGCCTTGCATACCTGGTATAAATCCCACTTGATCAGGGTGAATTATTTTTTTGATGTGTCGTTGGATTCTATTGGCTAGAATTTTGTTGAGGATTTTTGCATCAATGTTCATGAGGGATATAGGTCTATAGTTTTCTTTTTTTGTAATGTCTTTACCTGGTTTTGGTATCAGGGAGATGGTGGCTTCATAGAATGAGTTGGGTAGTATTCCATCATTTTCTATGCTTTGGAATACCTTTAGTAGTAGTGGTGTTAACTCTTCTCTGAAAATTTGGTAGAACTCTGCAGTGAAGCCGTCCGGGCCAGGACTTTTTTTTGTTGGGAGTTTTTTGATTACCGTTTCAATCTCTTTTTTTGTTATGGGTCTATTTAGTTGTTCTACTTCTGAATGTGTTAGTTTAGGTAGGTAGTGTTTTTCCAGGAATTCATCCATTTCTTCTAGGTTTTCAAATTTGTTAGAGTACAATTTTTCATAATAATCTGAAATGATTCTTTTAATTTCATTTGGTTCTGTTGTGATGTGGTCCTTCTCATTTCTTATTCGGGTTATTTGTTTCCTTTCCTGTATTTCTTTAGTCAGTCTAGCCAATGGTTTATCAATTTTGTTAATTTTTTCAAAGAACCAGCTTTTGGCTTTGTTAATTCTTTCGATTGTTTTTCTGTTCTCTAATTCATTTAGTTCAGCTCTAATTTTTATTATTTGTTTTCTTCTGGTGCCTGATGGATTCTTTTGTTGCTCACTTTCTATTTGTTCAAGTTGTAGGGACAGTTCTCTGATTTTGGCTCTTTCTTCTTTTTGTATGTGTGCATTTATTGATATAAATTGGCCTCTGAGCACTGCTTTTGCTGTGTCCCAGAGGTTTTGATAGGAAGTATTGTCATTCTCGTTGCTTTCTATGAATTTCCTTATTCCCTCCTTGATGTCTTCTATAACCCAGTCTTTTTTCAGGAGGGTATTGTTCATTTTCCAAGTATTTGATTTCTTTTCCCTCGTTTTTCTGTTATTGATCTCTAGTTTTATTGCCTTGTGGTCTGAGAAGATACTTTGTAATATTTCGATGTTTTGGACTCTGCCAAGGTTTGTTTTATGACCTAATATGTGGTCTATTCTAGAGAATGTTCCATGTGCGCTAGAAAAAAAAGTATATTTTGCAGCAGTTGGGTGGAGAGTTCTGTATAAGTCAATGAGGTCAAGTTGGTTGATTGTTGTAATTAGATCTTCCGTGTCTCTGTTGAGCTTCTTACTGGATGTCCTGTCCTTCTCCGAAAGTGGTGTGTTGAAGTCTCCTACTATAATTGTGGAGGTATCTATCTCGCTTTTCAGTTCTGTTAAAATTTGATTTATGTATCTTGCAGCCCTGTCATTGGGTGCGTAAATATTGAATATGGTTATGTCTTCCTGATCAATTGTCCCTTTTATCATTATATAGTGTCCTTCTTTATCCTTTGTGGTGGATTTAAGTCTAAAGTCTATTTTGTCAGAAATTAATATTGCTACTCCTCTTCTTTTTTGCTTATTGTTTGCTTGATATACTTTTTTCCATCCTTTCAGTTTTAGTTTGTTTGTGTCTCTAAGTCTAAGGTGTGTCTCTTGTAGGCAGCATATAGATGGATCGTGTTTCTTTATCCAGTCCGTGACTCTCTGTCTCTTTATTGGTGCATTTAGTCCATTTACATTCAGGGTAATTATAGATAAATAAGTTTTTAGTGCTGTCATTTTGATGCCTTTTTATGTGTGTTGTTGACAATTTCATTTTTCCACATACTTTTTTGTGCTGAGACGTTTTTCTTAGTAAATTGTGAGATCCTCATTTTCATAGTGCTTGACTTTATGTTAGTTGAGTCGTTACGTTTTTCTTGGTTTTTATCTTGAGTTATAGAGTTGTTATACCTTTTTGTGGTTACCTTATTATTTACCCCTATTTTTCTAAGTAAAAACCTAACTTGTATCGTTCTATATCGCCTTGTATCACTCTCCATCTGGCAGTTCAATGCCTCCTGTATTTAGTCCCTCTTTTTGATTATTGTGATCTTTTACCTATTGACTTCCATGATTCCCTGTTATGTGTATTTTTTTTTTAATTAATCTTAATTTGTTTGTTTTTGTGATTTCCCTATTTGAGTTGATATCAGGACGTTCTGTTTTGTGACCTTGTGTTGTGCTGATATCTGATATTATTGGTTCTGTGACCAAACAATATCCTTTAGTATTTCTTGTAGCTTTGGTTTGGTTTTTGCAAATTCTCTAAACTTGTGTTTGTCTGTAAATATCTTAATTTCGCCTTCATATTTCAGAGAGAGTTTTGCTGGATATATGATCCTTGGTTGGCAGTTTTTCTCCTTCAGTGTTCTGTATATGTCGTCCCATTCCCTTCTTGCCTGCATGGTTTCTGCTGAGTAGTCAGAACATATTCTTATTGATTCTCCCTTGAAGGAAACCTTTCTTTTCTCCCTGGCTGCTTTTAAAATTTTCTGTTTATCTTTGGTTTTGGTGAGTTTGATGATAATATGTCTTGGTGTTTTTCTTTTTGTATCAATCTTAAATGGGGTTCGATGAGCATCTTGGATAGATATCCTTTCGTCTTTCATGATGTCAGGGAAGTTTTCTGTCAGAAGTTCTTCAACTATTTTCTCTGTGTTTTCTGTCCCCCCTCCCTGTTCTGGGACTCCAATCACCCGCAGGTTATCCTTCTTGATAGAGTCCCACATAATTCTTAGGGTTTCTTCATTTTTTTTAATTCTTTTATCTGATTTTTTTTAGCTATGTTGGTGTTGATTCCCTGGTCCTCCAGATGTCCCAGTCTGCATTCTAATTGCTCGAGTCTGCTCCTCTGACTTCCTAGTGTGTTGTCCAATTCTGTTATTTTATTGTTAATCTTTTGGATTTCTACATGTTGTCTCTCTATGGATTCTTGCAACTTATTAATTTTTCCACTATGTTCTTGAATAATCTTTTTGAGTTCTTCAACAGTTTTATCAGTGTGTTCCTTGGCTTTTTCTGCAGATATCCTAATTTCATTTGTGATATCATTAAGCATTCTGTAAATTAGTTTTTTATATTCTGTATCTGATAATTCCAAAATTGTATCTTCATTTGGGAAAGATTTTGATTCTTTTGTTTGGGGGGTTGGAGAAGCTGTCACGGTCTGCTTCTTTAAGTGGTTTGATATGGATTGTTGTCTCCGAGCCATCGCTGGGAAACTAGTTTTTCCAGAAAATCCGCTAAAAAAAAACTGCAGTCAGATCCCTATCAGAGTTCTCCCTCTGGCTCAGGCTATTCGGATGTTAATGAAGCCGCCTGGGGAGGGTGGGGGAGGGAACAGAGAGATAGGAGAGTAGCACCTCAGAATATAGCCAGAGTTGCTTGTCTTGCTTGGAATGACCGTTATATCTGAGATTCCCGCGGGCGCGTCGCCTATGTGTGCTGGCTGTGTGGAGATTGCCCCCAGGGGGTCTGGCCCGCTGGAGTCACGGTCAGATCCTCCGCTTCCAGCCCCACGCCCAGCGTCAAGGCTCCCCTACTGGGACGGTGCACTCTCAACTCCAAAATCAGTCGCTGCCTCCCGGGGACTTCTCGTCTCTCCAGCCGTGTGGCCGTGCCGCCCCCGTGAACCAGGTGGGCCCCCTCCCGGGGTTAGTTCAGATGGGTGGAGTAGCTCCCCGTGCTTGTGCCGCGACCGAGTGTCCCGGCTGGAACGCTGTTCTCCCCACTCCAATACCTGTCGCTGCCTCCCGGGGACTTCTCCTACCGGCTGCGTCCCACGCCGCCCGCGCGACCCGGCTGGTCCCCTTCCCGGGGTTAGTTCAGGGGGTGGAGCAACTCTCCGTGTTTATGGCGTACCTGCTTGCAGTCCAAATCCCTGCGGGACGGTTCTCCGGCTCGGATGCTGCTCTTTCTGCTCCAAGATCAGTCACTGCCTCCCGGGGACTTCTCCTACCGGCTGCGTCCCACGCCGCCCGTGGAACCGGCTGGTCCCCCTCCCGGGGTTAGTTCAGGGGGGTGGAGCAGGTCTCTGTGCTTGTGCCGTACCTGACTGGTACTCTGGCTCCAGGCTCTGGAAACTATCGCTGCTTCCCCGTATTAGTTCGTTCTCCGTCTCTAAATCTGTGTTTGTTGTTCAGGGTTCGTAGATTGTTATGTATGTGATCGATTCACTTGTTTTTCCGTGTCTTTGTTGTAAGAGGGATCCGAGGTAACGTCTGCCTAGTCCGCCATCTTGGCTCCGCCCCTGGTCTTTCTTTGTGAGTTAGAATTTTGTTCTACATTTTTCTCCAGCTCTACCTGGGACCATCTATTGTGATCCCTGTTAGAGCAGTCATTGGTGGTAGATGGGCACCATCTAGTTGTACTGGACTCTGTCTAGTGGAGGCCAAGGTAGTTGTGGTCCATCAGTACTCTGGAAGAATATTTTCCATGTGTCTTTGCTTTTCATCATTTTCCCTTGCTCTGGACAGGTTGAGACCAGTGGAGGATCTTAGATGGCTGTACACAGGCTTTTAAGAACCCAGATGCTACTCACCAAAGTATGAACTATATTATGGCAATTGAGCTAGATGTTCCCTGAGACCATGGTCCCCACACTCCTCAGCCCAGCAATTTGGTCCCTCAGGGAGTTTGGATGCATTTATGGAGGCTCCATGACCTTGCCTTACACAAGTTGTGCTGGATTCCTCAGTATTGTGTACTGTCTTACCCTTTACCAAAGTTGCCACTTATCCATTGTCTTTTTAGTGTTTTTCCATCCCCACCCCTCCTCTCCCTCATAAGCATCAAAGTTTATTTCTTTTTGTGTGTAAACCTTTTCATCGGTTCTTATAGTAGTGGCCTCATACAGTATTTGTCCTTTTGTGATTGAATTATTTCACTCAGCATAATGCCTTCCAGATTCATCCATGCTGTGAGATGCTTCCCAGATTCATCATTGTTTTTCATCTTTGCATAGTACTCCACTGTGTGTATGTACCATAGCTTGTTTATCCATTCATCTGTTGATGGGCATCTAGGTTTTTTCCATCTTTTTGCTATTGTGAACAATGCTTCAATGAACATGGGTGTGCATATGTCTATTTGTGTGATGGCTCTTATTTCTCCAGGATATATTCCTAGGAGTGGGATTGCTAGATCATATGGTATTTCTATTTCTAGCTTTCTAAGGAAGAGCCATATTGTAGAGATTTGTTTTTAACTTTTATTCACTAATTAATCTCCAGTAGAATAATGTCTGGCACACAGTAGGTGCTCAACAGCTGTATATTGAATAAATGCAAACATTGATAAATTTGTATTTTTTAAAGTTATCTAGTTAAGGTACAAATTTTAACCAAAAGCCTGTTAATATTTAGTAGATTCCACTTTTTAAATTTTTCAAAAATAGGATAACCAAAAAGTGAAAAAACAAAACCCTTTGCCTTCTAACCAGCACCAACTGTGTTAGTTATCTAGTGCTGCTATACCAGAAATACCACAAGTGGATGACTTTAACAAAGAGAAATTTATTCTCTCACAGTCTAGGAGGCTAGAAGTATGAATTCAGCTTGCCAGCTCCCGGAGAAGGCTTTCTCTCTGTGCCACCTCTTGGGGAAGGTCCTTGTCATCAATCTTCCTTAGTTTAGGAGCTTCTCAGTGCAGGCACCTCAGGTCCAAAGGACATGCTACCCTCCTGGTTCTTCGTTCTCGGTGGCATGAGGTCCCCATGTCTTTCTGCTCTCTTGTCTCTTTCATATCTCAGAAGTGGTTGACTTAAAACACAACCTCATCTTGTAGATTGAGTCCTGCCTCATTAACATGACTACCCCTAATCCTGCTCTATTAATATCATAGAGGTAGAATTTACAACATATAGGAAAATCATATCAGATATAAAAATTGTGGCTAACCACACAATCCTGAGAATCATCACCTAGCCAAGTTAATACATGCTTTTGAGAGACACAATTCAATCCATGTCGAGGACTCATAGTGATCCTATAGGACAGAGTAGAACTGTCCCATACAGTTTTCAAGGAGCAGGTGGTAGATTTGAACTTCTGGCCTTTTTGGTTAGCAGCCAAGCTCTTAACCATTGGGCCACCAGGGCTCCAAAAATAGGAAATTTCAATCTCTATAAAAATCAGAAATCAAATTTGTTGCCACTGAGTCAATTCCAACTCATAGCGACTCTATAGGACAGAGTTGAAGTTCAAATACAGACTAAAATAAGAGCTACCATGGGAACTACAATTTTTCACCCTGGACGTAATATTTGAACCTCAATTCTCCCCTCTAAACTAACTAGGAAAGAACTCCTCTTGCCCTCCTTAAAATAAGCTTTCTTATTTGCAGTCAGACAACAAACTAGACGTGGAAATATTACACTTGGCTTCTGTCTCTAGGTATGCTCCTCCAGGCCAGACTAAGACATACTAGTTGTAAGGTAGTACCACTTTCGCTCCAGCTGTATTTGTTTCAGGGATAATTAGTTTTTCATCTGGCATTTGGAGGAGTGTATTACATTTGCTTCAGGGTGAAAAGAGAAAAACTATCAGAATGTGTAACCAAGTAAATTCGTCCAGTGTGCACAGTGTAGAGATGACATATAGCACTTACTGTATAGTGCCTTAGCACTTAAAGTGATAGATGGGTAAAGTAACCCCATTTATATTTGCAAAGATCTCATTTATATTTGCACAGAAAAATCTCAGTAAACGACTACAACTGTAGTTGGCTACCTGCTTCATTGTGCATTAATTTCCCACGCTTATCAATTGGGTGATTCTCGAATTCAGTTGGAAAACTAATTTAGCACGCATGAATTTATCAGGAACAAGTTAAAGTTATAAGATTGCTTACCTATTTCGGTGGAAGTAAGAGCTCTAGGAAATGAAAGGCATAAATTCTAATCACACCTTTCAAGGATAAAAAGCAGTATGGCTTACAAAGTCATTAAGCCACACATATGTAAATGCACCGACAGATGCATGCAAGAAAACTGTGATGCTCATGGTTCTGTTGTTAAAAATAAAGCTGTTAATAATTGCTTATGAAAAATGTATCTAGGGTAGAATAGTAATAATGTTATCAAAGTTATTGAGAAACCTTGCGTGAGGAAAAGGCCCAGATGACAAAAGCTGTCAGTGTTGGCAGATGGAACGTTATTATATGCTACAATATGTTTATCTCCCTCGCCTTTCCACCACGTAGCCTTTCAATAACTCACTATCCAGAGAAAACCTTACTATGCATGTCTTCAGTCAGATGTGCTCAAAATAACCAGAATAGCAAGTATTCAGTCTGATGCTGAATCTGACTTGTTTCACCTGATATTGTAAAACAAGGTTCTTAGGCATCCCCAAATGGAAGCAAACAAGAAAAGTTAATATATCCATAACCACCACTTCTGTTTGCGTAATTATGGCACATTTCAGAACCATTCCTTCTGAATACAAAGAAAAGTTTCAACCTAAGCACTTTCCTATTGATTTATGTAAAATTCAGGTTCTGAATTGCATAGTCAACAATGTTTTCAAGCATTGTCATGCAAATTCTCATGGTGTGACACAAACAGTAAGCAAATACAGTAGTAGACTAATATAAGAAAGGAGATCATGTGTTCATTTTTCATTGCTCATTCATGTATAGGTAATGTTGATCTACCTCATAAAAGGTAATAGTTCCAGAAATTTTGGTTAGGATAAATAAGAATTCTTTACCTGAGATAAAATTTCATGGACATCCTTTGTAAAAGCAATTGTCAGTACTTAAAACACTTGCCATTACTCTCCTTTTATTGCAATTAAGTATCTGCCTCGGTAATCATTATTCGCTTGCCCAAGTTTGAAAAGCCTACTATTTCAACCTCCCTTATAAGGTTCTAACATATCAAATTATCCTTCTAATTTGTTCTTTGTCTACTGATTTCATAGCCACTACATCTACAGTAATTCAGACAATCATCATTTCTCCCATATTAGCAATAATGGCCCACTAAATGGTTTGTCTATTTTCATTCTCTAGTTAGAGTTATCTTTATAAATCACTAAGATAAGAATGTTCTTATACTAACTAAAAATCATCAATGACTCCCCATTCAGCATCAGGATAAAATCAGAAGTCTTTAGGTTAACACATAACCACTCGTTGATCTATCCCCTCCTAGATCTTAATCCTCATATCTTATCACCCCTAACTAATGCTCTATCTTCTAGTCGTGCCAAAGTATTTGCAGTTGTCTAAATATGCTAGACCTCTGGGCCTTTATACATGTTGTTCTCTTTTTCTGGAAGTTTTATATTTTCATCTAATTACTATTTATCTTTGTATATCAATCTAGATGATAGCATTTCCAGATAGCATTTTGTTGGCTTCCAAAAAAATGAGTCAAGTCCCCTTGAAATGTTTAAATATAGTATCCCATAGATGACTTATTATATTATATATTTGTGATTTCATCCATTTTTTCCTTTAAATTATTAACTCCTTAAAGGAATAAATGCTGTATTCTTCCAATAGCTAACATGTTAAAATTTCTTAAAATCCATTTACTGAACAGAATGTAAGGTGGTTTCATGCATTAATACTAGCTATCGTCCACTGCATCTAGCATTTTAAAGTCATCAGTTTCTACTTTAAGATTTGCAAAGTGATCTGGCATCATTTACCTTTTGCTTATTACAACTATTAAACATTAAAATTCTTCCATTTCCCTACTTGTACAGATAAATAAATTAGAATTTTAGAAGTGCATATAATATGCCAAAAGTAGAGAGCTAGTAACAGAAAATCAGAAAGCTCTGTTTATTTTTATTATGAATATGAAGCAATTTCTTCTATGTCTAATCTTTACAGTCCTTTGATAATTTTAAAATGTAACCAAGTTTACATAGCTAAGAAATTGAGTAATTTGAATATGGTAAAATACATACTTAGGTGAATGAATGAGAAAACTAAAGACATCTAAATTGTCATGCTCTGCTCATATAGTCTATCATTATATTATCTTTAAAGGAAATATTTTTTAACAATATTTCCAAATTGCATCTTGGTAAAATCTAAAGTAGTATCTACTGCTAGGATAAAGTTATTTCCAGTGTGAATTGAATATTTCCATGTCAAAATTTCCAAAAAGTTGCAGATTTATTTTCATGAGGAAACCAAATTTTTATTTTGTTATAATTCATCTTTAGTTTCCTGCAAAAGTTGTTAAAAAATACAACACCATTTTCTCAAAACAAATAGGGAATAAGGTTATATGTGCCTGTTTGTTTGCTATATTTCTCTTTTCTATACAATACGCATTCTTATTTATATTTCAAGTGATCATATATACTTAAAATACAGTGCCCAATGTCACTTTTAATTTTTCTATATAAAATTTAATTTAAAAATGATTCAAGTCTGCATTTATCTAATGTAAATACCAGAGTACATCAAAAAATATTGCTACAAAATCATAGAAACCTTTATTAAACAAAAATATTAAAATGTGAAGCTATTGTTTCTGGGCATACCCTTCATCTACGTCTATACACTTCTGAAGGTGGCATTTCCACCTCTCTAACCTTTCCCTGAAGAATTCTGTGCTCTTCGATTTACAACACATCAAAATGACAGTTTTGGCATCCTCGAGGGACTCAAATTATGCTCTTTTTCAAAGTTCTTTGAACTTTGGGAACTAAAAAGAAATCTGAAGTGGGAAGATCAGGGATGTAGGGTAGATGGGGTGAGGTTTCTTAAAAAAATTCTCATAGGACAGCCTTTGCTACTCTCAAAGAATGAGCCCCTGTGTTGTCTTGATGGAAAAAATTTTCTGGACTTTTTCTCACCAGTGCAGTTTTCAGTTTTCTTAAAACTACTTCATAATAAGCCCCCATGATCACCCTGTGTCCTTCTAGAAAATCTATCAAGGTCACCCCTTTGGAATCCCTCCCCCGCCCCCCCCCAAAAAAAACAGTTGCCATAAGTTTTGAGTAGTCTTCCCTCTCTTCTCTCCTCTTTGAGGTCTTCTCAACCTTTCTTAAAACATCTGATCCATCTAAAAATGTTGTTTTATGTGGGGGAGAATTCCCATAAACTTGTTGCAAAGCTTCAGTGATTTTGGAAGATGTCTACTTGAGTTTTTTTTTCTTTTTTTTAATTTGATGTTAAACCTGACCTCAAAAAAAAATTTTTTTTTTCCATAGCACAAAAAGTATCTGTCTTAGTCATCTAGTGCTGCTCTAACAGAAATACCATAAGTGGATGGCTTTAATGAAAAGAAATTTATTCTCTCACAGTTTACTAGGCTACAAGTCCAAATTCAGGGCATCAGCTCCAGGGAAAGCCTTCTCTGGCAGCTCTAGAGGAAGGTCCTTGTCATGAATCTTCCTTTGATCTAGGAGCTTCTCTTTACAGGAACCTCAGGTCCAAAGGACAAGCTCTGCTCTGGGCACTGTTTTCTTGGTGCTCTGAGGCTCCCATGTCTCTCTGCTCACCTCTCTCTTTTATATCTCAAAAAGATTGGCTTAAGACACTCCTTATTCTTGTAGATCTCATCAATGTAACTTCCACTAATCCATCTCATTACATCATAGTGATAGGATTTAGAACACACAGGGACATCACATCAGATGACAAAATGGTAGACAATCATACACTACAGGGAATCATGGCTTAGCCAACCTGACAGATATTTTTGGAGACATAATCCAGGACAGTATCATTTTTTTTTAAGGTACCCTAATGAGACTAAAAAAAAAAAAAAAAAATGAGACTAAGGCAAGTGTATTACTGAGAGAAATTTTCTGCAGCCATTAATTGATTGCAGAGACATATTTTAACATGTTGTCTTTGGAATAAACTCACACATGTATGAGCTGGAACCCTGGTAGCAATACTTTTTGACTTACCCTCATAAGCCAATAAACCAAAACCAAACCAAACCCACTACCATCGAGTCAATTCCAACTCATAGTGACGCTATAGGACAGAGTAGAACTGCCCCTTAGAGTTTCCAAGGAGCGCCTGGCAGATTTGAACTGCCAACCTTTTGGTTAGGAGCCATAGCACTTAACCCCTACGCCCATAAGCCAATGATAGGAAGAAAAAAAAAAAGAAAGAAAACAGATGAAGAGCACAGAACAGGAAGTTTCTGTAGAACAGAGTCACTAACTTACATTCAAGACGCACATTAAAAGCTGGGATACCTGGTTAAGGCATCTGGGTAATATGTTGTTGGTGTTACGTGTTGTCAAGTTGGCTCCAACTCATAGCGACCCTCTATGTACAACAGAACAAAATGCTGCCTGGTTCTGCACTAGCCTCAAAATCATTGCTATGTTTGAGCCCTTTATTGCAGCTACTGTGTCAATCCATCTCATTGAGAGTCTTCCCATTTTTCACTGACCCTCAGCTTTACCAAACATGATGTCCTTCTCCAGGGACTGGTCTCTCCTCATAACATGTCCAAAGCACATGACATGGGGTGTCACTGTCCTCACTTCTAAGAAGCATTCTGGCTGTACTTCTTCCAAGAAAGATTTGTTTGTACTTCCAGAAGTCCATGGTATATTCAATATCTTCACCAATACCATAATTCAAATGCATCAATTCTTCTTCGATCTTCCTGATTAGTTTTCCAGCTTTCAGGTGGATACGAGGTGACCAAAAATACTATGGCTTGGGTCAGGTGCACCTTACTCCTCAAGGTGACATCTTTGCTTTTTAACAATTTAAAGAGGTCTATTGCAGCAGACCTGAACAATGCAAAATGTCATTTGATTTGTTGAGCACTGCTACCATGGGTGTTGATTGTTAATCCAAATAAAATTTCAATTTGACCTCTCCTCATAAAGATTAAGGACACTGGCTAATTGACAAAAATCACAGACTGGCAGTTAATTTACAAAAGTAAATGATAGATAATAAGTATAGAGATAACATATTAAGAAGGAAAAGACAAAACACAAATGAAAAAGCAAAATTATTTTAAAATTATGCATTTGCTTTGATGAGCCTTAATAAATCATATCCTTCAGTGCATCTCTCCCAGAAAACACAAGGGTAAAAGTTATTCTATATGTTTGAATAAACCTCACAAATGTGATAGGCTTTGGATAATGGATTGGAACACTTTTAAATTACTATAGATCTGCTGATTTGAAATGCAGTTTTTGATCAGGTTTTCAAAGAATGAATCAGAGTTCAATAAATCCTCAAAATGTCTACGACTGAGATAATCCAGGTTGGAAAAAAAAAGTAGCAGAAAAAATGAGCTTTAAATTTTTTAAATAAAACTTAAAAAGTCTTTAAAAATTAAGATTTTCATATGCTTTATTAAATCAACTCAAAGTGAATATCTCAGTCATTTAGTGCTGCTATAACAGAAATACCACAAGTGGATGGCTTTAACAAAGAGAAATTTATTTTCTCACAGTCTGGTAGGCTAGAAGTCCAAATGCAGGACATCAGCTTCAGGGGAAGGCTTTCTCTCTCTGTTGGCTCTGGAGGAAGGTCCTTCTCATCAATCTTCCCCTGTTCTAGAAGCTTCTCCACACAAGAATCCTGGAAGCTCTACTCCTGATGCTGCTTTCTTGGTGGTATGATGTCCCCCGTCTCTCTGCTAGCTTCTATTTTTTATATCTCAAAAGAGATTGGCTCGAAACACAATCCAATCTTATAGATTGAGTCCTGCATCATTAGCATAACTGCCACCTATACCACCTCATTAACATCATAGAGGTAGAATTTACAACACAGAAAATAACATCGGTGATAAAACTGAAAAATCACACAGTACTGGGAATCATGGCCTAGCCAAATCAATACACATATTTTGGGGGGACACAATGCAATCCATGACAGTGAGTATCTACTTTGGGAAAGACACTGTGCTAATTTTCAAGTTCTGTGCTGAGGCCCATGTATCTGCCTCTTGATATGTACATTTTGACACTAATTTTTAAGATACATTTGAGTAAGCACCTCACTTTATTCAGATTTTTATTTATTTTAAAGTTATTAGAGTACATCAAATAGAGCCAGCATGGTTGGAGCTTAAATTTAGGGCAGAACTCTTTGATGTGAATTTAAAAGGAAATATAAGGATCATAAAATGAAATGTCAAAGACTCAAGAAAAATGACAGTATGCAGAGTGGTTGATAGTTTCAAATATAAGAAGGTGTAAGAAAAGGAAGAGAGACAAGAAGAGATTCCTTGAATTTCATAATTATGGAGGCCCAGATAGTTTTTGATTTAGTCTTTCAGAAAATAAAAGTAGTTGAAGAAAATAGACAGTTATCGACTATAAGGAAGTAGAGTGAACATGAAAATATTTATTGTTATAGAAGGGCAAAGCTGACAAGAAGCTGACAGGAAACTGGGGCATGATAGAATGTTTTTTGTTGTTACTGACGCTGCTTGTTTTTTTGTTGCTCTGTTAGTTCATTGGTTAATGTGGGGGCATTTTCACAGGTAGAGGAAAAGAAGTAGCACAATGGGAAAGAATGAAACTTCAAGACCAGGGTCAGGGATTCAATGAAATAAAGTGGCTTTAAAGGTCTAATGAGAAACATAGTATTACTAATGAGATGTATTTCATAAGGAGAGAGAGAGAGGAAGAAAGACAATGAAAATATAAGCTTTTGGGGTTACGAAATAGAAAATAGGAGGAACTTAGATAATAAATTGCCCATTCCCTCAACATTATGAGTCAAATAGAAATGGAAGTCATTTCAATTAAAACTGAAGATGTTTGAGTCAAATCAAAGATGTTCAGAAAAGTTACCTTGGAGAATATGATAAGAGATAAATCAACAAAATGATTATAATAAATTTTGAACCACTTTAAAAGCCTAAGTAAGACTAGATAGAATGATTTTGTAAGATGTTTTATCAGCAGTGTTATGAATTTCTCAGGTACTCTCAGAAGTTTGAAGCTGAATAAACAAGAAGGTACACGTGGATGTTATCTAGTGTTGAGATATGTCTGATAAAAATGAATGAGAAATTTCAAGGTAAAGATCACTAAAGACAAATTCTAGCTAAAAGCCCATGAAGCAAGAACCTGAAAAATGGTTTTGTAGAAAAGGCACAGAAAGTGATGCCATGGAAAAAGCAGTATCTTTAAAAGTGAGAGAGTTTTTAAGTGAAAAATCATTAACATGTACATGGAGAAGACCTTACCAAATCCCTGCCTTCTAGTGCTTTTGCATCACCCTTATGCTGGCTTTAAATTGCACCCAAGAGAGAGGAATGTAAAAATCATTTCAGAGTACTGTAAGAGTACTTACTATGTTGTTGATGTTGTTAGGTGCCTTGGAGTAAATTGTGACTCACAGTGACTCCATGTGACAGAGTAGAACTGCCCCATAAAAAAAAAAAGTTTCCTAAACTGTAACCTTTGCTGAAAGGGAAAGGAACTTGAGGCATTTACTGATGAAGATCAAACACTACAGCCTTTAGTATAGATTACACCTCAACATAAAATGAAAATCTTCACAACTGGGCCAGTAGGCAACATTATGACAAATTAAGGAAACACTGAAATATCAAGGATTTTACTTTACTTGGATCCATAATCAACGACCATGAAAGAAGCAGTTAAGAAATCAAACAGAGGGTGGTGCCAAGATGGCAGAATAGACAGACACTTCCGGTGAGCCTTCTTACAACAAAGACCAGGAAAAACAAGTGAAATGAGTATATTTATGACAAGCTAGGAGCATTGAACATCAAAGGCAAAGTTAAAAAAAAGAACTGAGAGACAGGCGGAGGAAGAGAGGGTTCAGAAGCAGAGAGGACTTACTGGAACTAAATCTCCGGGATGTTACAGGCACCATTCCTGGGAGTGGCTGTGGAGGGCTGGTACTAGCATTTGGCCACAGTTTCCTGTGGGAGAAGCAGCTAGCCGCACAGCCTATTCACACCTCTGTAACCAGAGAAGAACCATGCTCTCAGCAAAAGCTAAGTACTTGTGCATATTTTACTGTGCCCCCAGCCTCCAAGCCTGCTTCAGTGGCTGTTGATTTCCCTGGGCCTGAGATAGGCCCGGTTGAGTGCCTAGAGCCATCCTCCCAACCTTGGGGAAGGAATAAATTCATAGCTGGGGGAAAAGATAATTTGTCAGCTCCACTAACCTGGGGCACTCAGGACAGAAGCAGCTCCTGTCCAGGCATAAACAGTCCATGGACTTTGAGTACCTTTCCCCCCACATGGACCTGTATGGGGCTATTTCAGGAGAATAGGCCCTTATTGGCAGACTATAACTGTTTCAGCTGTGTGGTGGTGAGGTGGGTGTATGATGTTTGACACCACTTTGTACTAAACAGAGTCCTCACCTACCCACATCAGGGGCCTAAGGACTGGTGACTCCACTCAGGTCACCCAGCCACCTGCGACAGGAGTCCATGGATAACTGGTACCTCCCAGTCCTTGCAAACAAAAACTTTGGGTGCCCATGGTCTGTCTACAGAGCCCACCCACCTGGACTCTCTAGGGAAGAGGGATGCATGTTCCTCAAAGACACTTGGGGGACAATTCTCAGCCCCTGCCTTGTTCAGAGCATGACCCCCTCCTGCAACCAGATACTGGTACCTGCACCAATCACCCTTGTCCCTCTAAGACTGAAGGACAGAGCCTGTACCTCACACTTGATGAGCAGATACCTGGACACATGACCTGAATACATACAAGAAAAGTGAATGGACTCCTAGACTGATATACCTGATAACAGCTGTAGCCATCTGGTAACAGGATGTCAGAGCATCAAAAGTGAAAATAATCAAGATAGCTCACTCAAGCAACCCAGCTGTGCATATCAAAACAAAACAAAGAAAGAAGCTAGGAAACAATAAGCAAACATAAAATAAAGTAAAACAATAACATATAGATGGCTTGGAGACAACAGTCAATATCAAATCACATAAAGAAGACCATGATCACTTCAACAAGCTCTTAAAACAAAGAATTAAGTGATCTTCTAGATGAAAGTGCCTTCCTGGAATTACCAGAGGCAGAATACAAAAGGTTAATATACATAACACTTCAAGACATGAGGAAGGGAATGAGGCAATACACAGAACAAGCCAAGAAACACACAAATTAAGCAGCTGAAGAAATTAAAAAGGCTATTCAGGAACATAATGAAAAATTTAATAAGCTGAAAAATCCATAGACATGTAGCAATCAGAAATTCAGAAGATTAACAATAAAATTACAGAAGTAGACACTGAATAGAAAGTCAGAGGAGCAGAATTGAGCAAGTTGAACGCAGAATTGGTGAACCTGATGATAAAGTACTTGGTACCAATATATTTGAAGAAAAATCAGGTAAAAGAATTTTTAAAAAAAGAAGAAATCTTAAGAATCATGGGAGACTCTATCAAGAGAAATAACCTATGAGTGATTAGAGTACCAGGACAGGGAGGGATAACAGAAATACAGGGAGAATTATTGCATATTTGTTGGCAAAAAACTTTCCTGATAACATGAAAGATGAGAAGGTATCTATTTAAGATGCTCATCAAGCTCCACATAAGGTAGATTTTAAAAGAAAGTAACCAAGGCATAACCAAACTTCCCAAAACCAAAGATAAAGAGAGAATTTTAAGGGCAGCCAGGGATAAATGAAAAGTCATCTACAAAGGAGAGTCAATAAGAATAAGCTCTGGCTACTCGGCAGAAACCACGAAGGCAAGAAGGCAATGGGATGACATACTTAAAAAATTGAAGGAAAAAATTGCCAACCAAGAATCATATATCCAGCAAAACTGTCTCTCAAATATGAAGGTCAAATGAGGACACTTCCAGATAAACAGAAGTTTAGAGAACTCATAAAAACCAAACCAAAACTACAAGAAATACTAAAGGGAGTTTTTTGTTAGAAAATCAATGATATCAAGAATCAGCTCAAGACAAGAACACTGGACAGAGCAATCAAATGTCAACACAGACAGGGAAATAACAAAAATAAATCAAGATAAAAAAACACTCAAAACATGGAGACAGCAACGTTATTATATAAAAGAAGACAACATTAAAACAATAAAGAGGGACTAGGAAATGTAGTCATAGATCTTCCGTATGGAGAGGAAGACAAGGTGATATAAATAAATAAAAGTTAGGTTTAAATTTAGAAAAATAGGAGTAAATATTCAGGTCCACAAAGGAGACAAACTATCCTATACATCAAAATAAAATACAAGAAAAAAATACAGACTCAGCAGAAACAAAATCAAAAACAACGAAGAAAAGGAAAAGAGGAAATATAAACTACTCAGCACATAAAATTAAGTGGGAAAAAGAAACTGTAAACAACACACAAAAAAAATACATGAAAATGACAGCATTAAATTCTTACCTATCATAATTACTCTGAATGTAAATGGACTAAATGCACCAATAAAGAGACAGACAGTAGCAGAATGGATTAAAAAAAATGGTCTGTCTATATGCTGCCTACAAGAGACACACATTAGACTTAGAGACACAAACAAACTAGAACTCAAAGGATGGAAAAAAATTATATCAAGCAAACGACAATCAAAAAAAAGGAGTGGCAATATTAATTTCTGACAAAATAGACTTTAAAGTTAAATTCATCACAAAGGATAAGGAAGGATACTATATAAAGATTAAACAGCCAATACACCATGAGGATATAACCATATTAAATATTTTTACACCCAACAACAGGGCTGCAAGATACATAAACTCTAACAGTGTTGAAAAGAGATAGAGAGCTCCACAATTATAGTAGAAGACTTCAACACAGCACTTTTGGTGAAGGACGGGACATCCAGAAAGAAGCTCAATAAAGACACGGAAGATATAAATGCCACAATCAACCAACTTGATCTTATAGACATATACAGAACACTCTACCCAACAACAGTCAAGTATACTTTCTTTTCTAGTGAACATTGAACATTCTCTAGAATAGACCACATATTAGGTCATAAAGCAAGCCTTAGCAGAATCCAAAACATAGAAATATTACAAAGCATCTTCTCTTACCATAAGGCCATAAAAGTACAAATCAATAACAGAAAGATCAGGGAAAAGAAATCAAACACTTGGAAACTGAACAATACGTTGCTCAAAAAAGACTGGGTTATAGAGACATCAAGGATGGAATAAAGAAATTCATAGAGTCCAATGAGAACGGAAACACTTCCTATCAGAACCTTTGAGACACAGCAGAAGCAGTGTTCAGAGGCCAATTTATATCAACAAATGCACACATACAAAAAGAAGGAAGGGTCAAAATAAAAGAATTATCCCTACAACTTGAACAAACAGAGAGCAACAAAAGAAACCCCCAGGAACCAGAAGAAAGCAAATAATTAAAATTAGAGAAAATTAAATGAAATACAAAACAAAAAACAATTGAAAGAATTAACAAGACCAAAAGCCAGTTCTTTGAAAAAATCAACAAAATTGATAAACCATTGGCCAAACTGACAAAAGGAAAACAGGAGAGGAAGCAAACAACCCATATAAGAAATGAGATGGGTGATATTACAATAGACCCAACTGAAACTAAAAAAATAATATCAGATTACTGTAAACAATTGTACTCTAACAAATTTGAAAACCTGGAAGAAATGGATGAATTCCTGGAAACACTCTACCTACCTAAACTAACACAAACAGAGGTAGAACGACTAAATAGACCAATAACAAAAGAAGAGATTGAAAAGGTAATCAAAAAACTCCCAACAACAACAAAAAAAAGCCCTGGCTAGGACGGCTTCACTGCAGAGTTCCACCAAACTTTCAGAGAAGAGTTAATGCAACTACTACTAAAGGTATTTCAGAGCATAGAAAAGGACAGAATACTTCCAAACTCATTCTATAAAGCCACCATATCCCTGATACCAAAACCAGGTAAAGACACCACAAAAAAAGAAAATTACAGACCTATATCCCTCATGAACTTAGATGTAGAAATTCTCAACAAAATTCTAGCCAATAAAATTCAACAACATATCCAAAAAAAAAAAAAAAAAAATTCACCATGACCAAGTGGGATTCATACCAGGTATGCAGGGATGTTTCAACACTAGAAAAACAATTAATGTAATCCATCATATAAATAAAACAAAAGACAAGAATCACATGATTTTATCAACTGATGCAGAAAAGGCATTTAACGAAGTTCAACACCCATTCATGATGAAAACTGTCATCAAAATAGGAATAGAAAGAAAATTCCTCAACATAATAAATGGCATCTATATAAAGATAATAGCCAACATCATCCTAAATGGAGAGAGTCTGAAAGCAATCCCCTTGAAAATGGGAACCAGACAAGGATGCTGTTTATCACCGCTCTTATTCAACATTGTGCTGGAGGTCCTAGCCAGAGCAATTAGGCTAGATAAAGAAATGAAGCACGTCCAGATTGGCAAGGAAGAAGTAAAAGTATCTCTCTTTGCAGATGACATGACCTTATACACAGAAAACCATAAGGAATCCTCGAGAAAACTACTGAAACTAATAGAAGAGTTCAGGAGAGTATCAGGACATAAGAAAAATATACAGAAATCAGTTGGATTCCACTATACCAACAAAAAGAACATTGAAGAGGAAATCACCAAATCAATACCATTTACAGTAGTCCCCAAGAAGATAAAATACTTAGGAATAAATCTTACCATAGATGTAAAAAATCTGTACAAAGAAAATTATAAGACACTACTTCAAGAAACCAAAAGAAACATACCAAAGTGGAAAAACATACCTTGCTCGTGAATAGGAAGAGTTAACATTGTAAAAATGACTATTCTACCAAAAGTTATCTATAGATATAATGCAATTCCAATCCAAATTCCAATGACAATCTTTAATGAGATGGAGAAACAAATCACCAACTTCATATGGAAGGGAACAAAGCTCACTATAAGTTAAAGCATTATTGAAAAAGAAGAAAAAAGTAGGAGGCCTCAATATACCTGATCATAGAACCTATTATACCACCATGGTAGTCAAAACAGCCTGGTACTGGTACAACAAAACATACATAGACCAGTGGAACAGAATTGAGAATCCAGACATAAATCCATCCACATATGAGCAGTTGATATTTGACAAAGGCCCCAAAGCAGTCAAATAGGGAAAAGACAGCCGTTTTAACAAATAGTGCTGACATAACTGAATATCCGTCTGCAAAAAAATGAAACAAGCCCCATACCTCACACGATGCACAAAAACGAACTTAAAATGGATCAAAGACCTAAATTTAAAATCTAAAACAATAAAGATCATGGAAGAAAAAATAAGGACAAAGTTAGGAGCCCTAATACATGGCATAAACAGTATACAAAACACTACTAACAGTGCAGAAGAAAAACTAGATAACTTGGAGCTCCTAAAAATCGAACACCTATGCTCATCCAAAGACTTCACCAAAAGAGTAAAAAGACTACCTACAGACTTGGAAAAAGTTTTTAGCTATGACATTTCCAATCAGTGCCTGATCTCTAAAATCTACATGATACAGCAAAAACTCAACTACAAAAAGGCAAATAACCCAATTAAAAAATGGGCAAAAGATATGAACAGGCACTTCACTAAAGAAGACATTCAGGTAGCTAACAGATACATGAGGAAATGCTCGTGATCATTAGCCGTTAGAGAAATGCAAATCAAAACTACAATGAGATTTCATCTCGCTCCAGCAGGGCTGGCATTAATCCAAAAAACGCAAAATAAAAAATGTTGGAGAGGTTGTGGAGACACTGTAACACTTATACACTACTTGTGGGAATGTAAAATGGTACAACCACTTTGGAAATCGATTTGGCACTTCCTTCAAAAGCTAGAAATAGAACTACCATTGAATCCAGCAATCCTACTCCTTGGAATATATCCTAGAGAAATAAGAGCCTTTACAAGAACAGATATATGCACACCCATGTTCATTGCAGCACTGTTTACAATAGCAAAAAGATGAAAGCAACTAAGGTGCCCATCAATGGATGAATGGATAAATAAATTATGGTATATTCACACAATGGAATACTATGCATTGATAAAGAACAGTAATGACTCTGTGAAACATTTCATAACATGGAGGAACCTGGAAGTCATTATGCCGAGCGAAATTAGTCAGTTGCAAAAGGACAAATACTGTATAAGACCACTACTGTACGAACTCGAGAAATAGTTTAAACAGAAGAAAATATTCTTTGATAGTTATTAGAGGGGCAAGGGAGAGGGGTATTCACTAATTAGATAGTAGATAAGAACTATTTTATGTGAAGGGAAAGACAACACACAGTACAGGAGAGGTCAGCACGGCTGGACTAAACCAAAGCAAAGCCGTTTTCTTAATAAACTGAACACTTTTAAGGCCAAGGTAGTAGGGGCACGGGTTTGGGGACCATAGTTTCAGGGGACATCTGGGTCAATAGGCATAGTAAAACCTAATAAGAAAACATTCTACATCCCACTTTGGAGAGTGGTGTCTGGGGTCTTAAAGGCCAGCAAGCAGCCATCTAAGATGCATCAATTGGTCTCAACCCACCAGGATCAAAGGAGAATGAAGAACACCAACGACACAAGATAATTATGAGCCCAAGAGACAGAAAGGGGCACATAAACCAGAGACTACATCAGTCTGAGGCCAGAAGAACTAGACAGTGCCCAGCTACAACCGATGACTGTGCTGACAGGGAACACAACAGGGAATCCCTGAGGAAGCAAGAGAGTAGTGGGATGCAGACCCCAAATTCTCATAAAAAGGGCAGACTTAATGGTCTGAACGTGACTAGAAGCACGCCGGTGGTCATGGTCCCCAGACCTTCTGTTAGCCCAAGACAGGAACCATTTCTAAAGCCAACTCTTCTGAGAGTGATTGGACTAGACAATGAGATAGAAAATGATACTGGTGAAGAACGAGGTTCTTGGATCAAGTAGACGCATGAGACTGTTGACATCTCCTGTCTGGAAGGGAGATGAGAGGGCAGAGGGGGTCAGAAGCTGGCCGAATGGACACTAAAGGAGAGAATGGAGGGAAGGAGTGTGTTGTCTCATTAGGGGGAGAGCAATTAAGAGTATATGGCAAGGTGTATATAAATTTTTGTATGAGAGACTGACTTGATTTGTAAACTTTCACTTAAAGCACACACACACACACGAAAGATAAAGAAATCAAACAATGCATTGCATTGGGCAAATCCACTGCAAAAGACCTCTTTGGAGTGTTAAAAAGCAAAGATGTCACTTTGAGGACTAAGGTGCACTTGACTGAAGCCATGGTATTTTCAATCACCTCATATGCATGCGGAAGCTGGGTAATGAATAAGGAAGAACAAAGAAGAATTGATGCCTTTAAATTATGGTGCTGGTGAAGAACATTGAATATACCATGGTCTGCCAGAAGAACAAACCTGGCTCTGAAGAAGTACAGCCAGAATGCTCCTTAGAAGCAAGGGTGGCAGAGTTTGTCTCACGTATTTTGGACATGTTACCAGAAGGGACTAATCCCTGGAGAAAGGCATCATGCTTGGTAAAGTAGAGGGTCATCAAACAAAGAGGAGGACCCTCACTGAGATGGATTGATAGTGGCTGCAAAAATGGTCTCAAACATAGCAAAGATTGTAAGGATGTCGTAGGACCGGGTAGTGATTCCTTCTGTCTTACACAGCGTCGGTATGAGTCAGAACCAACTTGACGGCACCTAACAACAGCAACAATCTTTGCAGAAGCAGATAGCCAGGTCTATCTCCCACAGAACCTCTGGGCAGATTTGAACAGCCAACCTTTCAATTATTAGCAGCTGATTGCTTACATATTGTATCACCAGGGCTACTTAACAGTAAAAAAATCTATACTCTAATGAATTTTTAGGTATACATTTTCCACAATGCATATAGGAATTCCTCAGAGATAAGATTGTTTCTGAAAGATGGGTTGTATATGTAGTCTAAGCTCCTGTTAGCATGGAGTACAGATGTCTAGATTATAAATCCTTCTTTTTATTTTGTAGCTCCAAATTTAGGAGTGTACTTGAAAGAGACTTAGTGAGCTGAGACAGCCAGGGGACAATCAAAGAGGGCTGTGCTGCTCCCTGAGTATACTATGCCTGTGGTTCTCAAAGTGTGGTGCCCAGACCAGCAACTTCATCATCATTTAGGAAGATAATAGAAAGAGATACAAAAGCTCAGGTGCCGCTCCTGATGTACTGAATCAGAAAGTGTGAGATCCAGGAATCAGTGTTTTTGAAATCAGGATATTCTGATGCATGCTGTAGTTTGAGAATTCCTTCACTATAACTGTACTATACCATAAAACCCATTGCCATTAATTCCAACTCATAGTGACTTTCTAGGAGAGAGTAGAACTGCCCCATTGGGTTCCCAAGGCTATGCATCTTTACAGAAGCAGACTGCCACATCTTTCTCCCGTGGAGCATCTGTTGGGTTTGAATCGACCTTTTGGTTAGCAGTTGAGCGTGTAACCCCCGCGCCACCAGGGCTCCTCTACAATACTGAAATTGTGTTAGAGATTGATGAAGGGCAGACAAGGTGGGTGCTGACACATATCCAATATGCAAAACTACTGGGTTTGTAGGTTTTGCGGGAATTCTGAGGCTATTGCCATTTATTCAAATATCATCTGCTACTATTCATCTATTGCTGAGGCATTTTGCATGCAGAATTGTTCACCTTTATCTCCAATTAAGATATTGTGATGAAACGAGTTCCTTTCTGTGGCCTTTTGCCTTGGTTCTTTAGAAAAACATGTTAAGAAATTTTTTCCCTAAGTCCTGAGGAGTTAGTTACCTTTGCCTAAATGTTTTGCTGCAGAGGGTTTGTTGCTTTTATTCAGGTTGATTGGTATTTCCTGGGTAAGCCGTAAACACCTTATGGTTTGATACTTTTTTTTTGGTCCTGGGTTGCAGCCTGCCCTGTGATTGGTATGCACCTTGCTGGAATTGGTCAATTTACTGTGCAAATAAAGTGATTATAGACTAGGCATGTTATCTAGATGTAGAAGGACCCCCAATTAAAAAATTAAACAATGCCAATTTGTCCAAAGTAATAACAATTTACATGGTCATCAGAAATATCCAGAAAAAAATTAAGTCATATTCCTTATATTCTTTCTGTCATTTGGTTACTGGGATAGTTCTTAATTGTTTCTAGCCACATTGGCAGAATATCTCATTTTGTTCTAAATTAACTTTTTTTCTCATCACTGGTATATTTGAGCTTTTCTTTGTGCAGGTGTGCAAGTGTGTGTGTGTGTAAGTATAAAGCTATATGTATATTATTCTATGTAAATTGCCTGACCATTTCCTTTGTCATTTTCCTATAGTACCATTTTCCTTATTAATTTGTGGGAGTTCATTACATAGTCTTAGTACTAATCCTTTGGTGAATATGTGTATATATACATATACACACACACACATAGCAGTTATATATACATATATATATGCACACACATATATTGCCCTCGTGGCGCCGTGGTTAAAGTGATTGAAACCAAAAGGTCAGTGGTTCGAAACCACCAAGAGCTCTGAAGGAGAAAGATGTGGCTGTCTGCTTCTGTAGAGATTTACAGCCTTGGAAACTCTACAGGGTTGCTACGAGTCAGAATTGACTCGATAGCACTCAGTATATACATATATATGTATATCTATATATATGTAATGTGCTATATTTGTATATATGTATGTATATATAATATATAACTGATTATATTATATGAAATGATATACTATTATATCAAATTATATTGATTTTTTTTGGAGGGGTGGTAAAAATCCTTCCCTACATCAAGATTCCCCCATTTATCTGTCGGTTTGTTGTACTGTGGGGGCTTGCATGTTGCTGTGAAGCTGGAAGCTATGCTACCGGTATTCAGATACCAACAGGGTCACTCATGGAGGACAGGTTTCAGCTGAGCTTCTAGATTAAGATAGACGAGGAAGAAGGACCTGTTAGTCTACTTCTGAAAATCATTCAACAGTGAAAACCTTATGAATAGCACCAAAATATTGCCTGATATAGTGCTGGAAGATGAGCCCCCCAGGTTGGAAGGCACTCAAAAGACGGCTGGGGAAGAGATGCCTCCTCAAAGTAGAGTCGACCTTAATGACATAGATGGAGTAAAGCTTTTGGGACCCTCATTTGCTGATGTAGCATAACTCAAGATGAGAAGAAACAGCTGCAAACATCCATTAATAATCGGAACCTGGAATGTACAAAGTATGAATCTAGGAAAATTGGAAATCATCAAAAATGAAATGGAGAACATAAACATCAATATCCTAGGCATTAGTGAGCTGAAATGGACTGGTATTGGCCATTTTGAATCGGACAGTCATATAGTCTACTATGCTGGGAATGACAACTTGAAGAGGAATGGTGTTGCATTCATTGTCAAAAAGAATATTTCAAGATCTATCCTGAAGTACAATGCTGTCAGTGGTAGGATAATATCCACATGCCTACAAGGAAGACCAGTTAATATCACTATTATTCAAATTGATGCACCAAACACTAAGGCCAAAGATGAAGAAATAGAAAATTTTTATCAGCTGCTGCAGTCTGAAATTAACTGAACATGTAATCAGTATGCATTGATAATCACTGGTGATTGGAATTTGAAAGTTAGAAACAAATAAGAAGGATCAGTAGTTGGAAAATATGGTCTTGGTGATAGAAACAATGCCAGAGATCAAATGACAGAATTTTGCAAGACCAGCGACTTCCTCATTGCAAATACCTGCTTCCACCAACATAAACAGTGACTCTACACACAGACCTCACCAGATGGAACACACAGGAATCAAATTGACTACATCTGTGGAAAGAGACAATGGAAAAGCTCAATATCGTCAGTCAGAACAAGGCAAGGGGCCGACTGTGGAACAGACCATCAATTGCTCATATGCAAGTTCAAGCTGAAACTGAAGAAAATCAGAGCAAGCCCATGAGAGCCAAAATATGACCTTGAGTATATCCCACCTGAATTTACGGAACATATCAAGAATAGATGTGACACATTGAACACTAGTGACTGAAGACCAGACAAGTTGTGGAATGATATCAAGGACATCATCCTGAAGAAAGCAAGAGGTCACTGAAAAGACAGAAAAGAAACAAAAGACCAAGATGGATATCAGAGGAGACTCTGAAACTTGCTCTTGAACTTCAAGCAGCTAAAGCAAAAGGAAGAAATGATAAAGTAAAAGGACTGAACAGAATATTTCAAAGGGCTGCTCGAGAAGACAAAGTAAAGTATTATAATGACATGTGCAAAGAGCTGGAGATAGAAAACCAAAAGGAGAAACCACACTTGGCATTTCTCAAGCTGAAAGAGCTGAGGAAAAAATTCAAGCCTCGAATTGCAGTAGTGAAGGATCCTATGGGGAAAATATTAAACAATGCAGGAAGCCTCGAAAGAAGATGGAAGGAACACACAGAGTCATTATACCAAAAAGAATTAGTCAGTGTTCAACCATTTCAAGAGGGAGCATAAGATCAGGAACCGATGGTACTGAACGAAGAAGTCCAAGCTGCCCTGAAGGCACTGGTGAAAAACAAGGCTCCAGGAACTGATGGAATATCAATTGAGATGTCTTAACAAATGGATGCAGCACTGGAGGTGCTCACTCGTCTATGCTAAGAAATATGGAAGACAGCTTCCTGGCCAACTGACTGGAAGAGAGCCATATTTATGCCTTTTCCCAAGAAAGGTGATCTAACCGAATGCAGAAATTATAGAACAATACCATTAATATCACAAGCAAGCAAAATTTTGCTGAAGATCATTCAAAAATGGCTATAGCAGTATATCAACAGGGAACTGCCAGAAATTCAGGCTGGTTTCAAAAGAGAACATGGAAACAGGGATATCATTGCTGATGTCAAATGGATCCTGGCTGAAAGCAGAGAATCCAGAAGGATGTTAACCTGTGTTTTACTGACTATGCGAAGGCATTTGATTATGGATAACATTGTGAAGAATGGGAATTCTAGAACCCTTAATTGTGGTTGTGAGAAACCTTTACATAGATCAAGAGGCAGCTGTTTGGACAGAACAAGGGGATATTGGCTGGTATAAAGTCAGAAGAGGTGTGAGTCAGGGTTGTATCTTTTTCACCATACCTAAGGAAACCTCTTTTGGTTTTTGGGTAAGGAAACCCTGGTGGCATAGTGGGTAAGTGCTACGGCTGCTAACCAAAATGTCAGCAGTTTGAATCCACCAGGCACTCCTTGGAAACACTATGGGGTGGTTTTACTCTGTCCTACAGGGTTATTATGAGACGGAATCGACTTGACAGGAACGGGTGTTTATTTATTTATTTATTTATTTTAATTCAGTCTGTATGGTGAGCAAATAATCCGAGAAGCTGGACTATATGAAGAAGAACGAGGCATCGGGATTGGAACAAGACTCATTAACAACCTGTGTTATGCAGTTGATACAGCCTTGCTTGCTGAAAGTGAAGAGGACTTGAAGCACTTACTAATGAAGATCAAAGACCACTGCCTTCAGTATGGATTACACCTCAACATAAAGAAAACAAAAATCCTCACAACTGGACCAATGAGCAACATCATGATAAACGGAGAAAATATTGAAGTTGTCAAGGGTTTCATTTTACTTGGATCCACACCAACAGCCACGGAAGCAGCAGTCAAATCAAACGAAACATTGCATTGGGCAAATCTGCTGCAAAGGACCTCTCTAAAGCGTTGAAAAGCAAAGGTGTCACCTTGAAGACTAAGGTGCACCTGACCCAGCCATGGTATTTTCAGTTGCATCATAGCATGTGAAAGCTGGACAATGAACAAGGAAGATCAAAGAAGAATTGACGCCTTTGAATTGTGGTTTTGGTGAAGAATATTGAATATACCATGGACTGCCAAAAAAGTGAACAAATCTGTCTTGGAAGCAGTGTGGCCAGAATGCTCCTTAGAGGCAAGGATGGTGAGACTGCGTCTTGCATACTTTGGACATGTTGTCAGGAGGGATCAGTCCCCAGAGAAGGACATCATGCTTGGCAAAGTACAGGGTCAGCAGAAAAGAGGAAGACTCTCAACCAGGTAGATTGACACAGTGGCTGCAACAGTGAGCTCAAGCATAACAATGATTGTAAGGATGGCACAGGATCGGGCAGTGTGTTGTTCTGTTGTGCATAGGGTCACTATGAGTCAGAACCAACTGGATGACACCTAACAACAACATCAAGATTGCAAAATGTTTACATATATTTTTTTCTGACAAGTTTGGATAATTTTTTTTCTTCCATTCCTTCCTCCCTTCCTCCCTCCCTACTTTCCTCCTTCCTTTCCTTTTTTTCTTTCTCTCTCTCACTCTTTTCTTCCTTCCTTCCTTCCTTCCTTCCTTCCTTCCTTCCTTCCTTCCTTCCTTCCTTCCTTCCTTCCTTCCTTCCTTCCTTCCTTCCTTCCTTCCTTCCTTCCTCCCTCCCTCCCTCCCTCCCTCCCTCCCTCCCTCCCTTTCTTCCTTCCTTTTTTCTTTCATGCTGATAAATTTTTAATCTAACTACCTTGTTGTCCAGTCCATGCTATGCTCAGTGATCTGGTATGCTATATTTACCACATATCAACGTTTCATTTATGTCTAGGTCTGTTTCAAACCTTTTTATTCTTTACCTTCAGTCAATTCGCCTTTCCATACATCAACACAAATCTATTTTACTATGGATTTATAATAAATCTTGGTACATTTAATAGTGACATTGTCTCCTTTTCTTCAAAGAGTTTTGATATTCTTTTACCTTTGGTCTTCTATATAAAATTTAGAATCAACTTGCCAAGGCCACAAAAACTTTAGAATAGCATTAGATTTCTAGATCAACTTTGGGAGAATGATATATTTATTGTTAAGTGCTACGGCTGCGAACCAAAGGGTTGGCAGTTCGAATCCGCCAGGAAACTCTATGGGGGAGTTCTACTCTGTCCTATAGGGTCGCTATGAGTTGGAATCGACTCAACGTCACTGGGTTGGGTTTATATATATTTTTTATACATGGACCTTAAATATGAAACTAATTATTTAAATCTTTAATGTCCTTCACTATAGTTTTATAAGTTTTAATGCATAGGTTTCATGCAACTTTTGTTAAATTTATTCAATAATTTAAAGTTTTATTTAAATTTCATGTATTATATTTTAAAATATGTTTCTCCTTATTTGTTGATTATATGTTATAGATAGAGCTTTGCTGCCACTTTGCTGAACTTTCGCATTAATTTTGTCACTGTCAATGAATTAATTTGGATGATCTGTGAAGACAATCATTATCTACTAATAATTAGTTTAACTTCTTCCTTTCCATTTCTTATGCAACCTATTATTAATGTTCATTAAGCAGATGTGTGTTTAGTTTCAGAATCTTGCCAGGAGAAAGTCACTGGAGTAATTTAATAAGGACGGGTTTTCTATTCTGAAACAGTTCTAAAATTTTAGTGTGTATAAGCAACACCTGGAGGACTTGCTAAAATGCAGATTGCTGGACCCTATCCACAATGCTCCTGCATCTAATTTGTTGGGTCTTGGGTAGGACCTGAGAATTTGTATTTCTGGAAACTTCCCAGATGATGCTGATGATTCTGGTTTAGGGGCCACAATTTGAGAAATACTTGTCTGAAGGACTCAGACTGGAATCTCAACTCGATCGCTTATGTAAATTCTGTGACTTTTTTGAAGTTATTTCACACACTAGGTATTCAATTTCCTATGCCATAAAACGAGGATGATATTTTCTACGTTATGGGATTTTGTGTAGAGTAAATATTGAAGCATTATAAAATACTTTCACCACCCATATGACAAATTGTCACACTGTGGTGGCTTACATGTTATTATGATGCTGAAAGTTATGATACTGGTATTTGAAATATCATCAAGTCACCCATGTTGGACAGAGTTCAGCAGAGCTTCCAGAATAGGAAAAAAGGCCTGACAATCTACTTCAAAAAATTAGCCAATAAAAAGCCTGTGAATCACAACAGAATATTGGGGATAAACCCTCTAAGTTGGAAGGCACTCAAAATATGCAGTAGGTACAAGAATGGACTCGAGCATATGGCACAAGTCTGAGCAATGTCTTGCTCTGTTGTAGGTGGTGTTGCCATATCTCGAAGCCAACTTGATTGCAATGAACATCAACAACACAGAATACTTATCCTGCTACTTGTAGTACAGAGTGTTTGTATATTTTTAATCTACATTGTGTCTACGGGGATCACCAAACAAATGGGTCAGATGGATTGCCTAGATGTTTCTATGGAGTACCTGGGATTTTAAATTGATTTAAGGATAATGGTCTCTGATATGACAACACAGTCTACCCTGACCTCTGTTAAACCAAATTTCTTCAATAAAAGTTTTGAAGATGGATGAAAGTAAGAATTAACCCAAATTTTCCTTTTCACCATCTGTAATAATCAAAGGGCTAAATACTTTTTTTAACGTGTGTAATTTTTAAACAAAAGGAGAGAGTCACAATTACCTGGAAAAGGTCATAGGTCGATAGAATCTTAAACTGACTAGTTTAAGCAAATAACTCACAAATTGTCTTGCATATTATTTATTTTATTATTTTTCATCAACCCCCAAATCCACTAAAAACACATTGGCTATAGCCACCATGTTGCACTCAGGCTGTTGAAGGTTTTCGAATAGAAATTATCTGATTTCAAATAACATGAGACACAAAGTTGCCTAATTTTTCCTTTGAGACTAGATAGTATAATTGGCCGATTTATCACAAATATCAAGCGAATCGATTGACTAAAACAAATAATTCTGGCTCCATATTTCTTTCTAAAAGAGATGGATTAATTTTTGTATTATCGAAGTCTGCCTATGGATAGACAGACTAGAATCACCTTGTTGCTTTATGAAACTGGTCTATTTTTTTTTTTTTTCTCACTAGGGGATAGAAGCTGATTTGTGGCTTGCTCATTCTGCCAAATATATAATAAACCATCAGTGTAGTCAAACAGTAAACCATTGGAAAATAGCAATTCTATTCTATTTACTGGATTAGAGAGAAAGTGCTGTAAACTTAATTAAATTGCTGTAGGTTTCAGGAGCAGTTAATTATGAAAACAATAAAAATAATGTCTCTACCATGGTATGCCATGCATGTATACTGATTTATTTCTTGAGATTGTATTCTGCTTTTATTGGGATAGACCAACCAAGATCATTAACAAATAATATTGTTTGATTCAATGGAAAGTAAGAACTGCTCTCTGCAGTAACCCCAGTATGAGCTTCTCTCATCTAATAGACAGTTTAATCCATTGTCTACAAAATCTTTCCTAGTCCCTCAAGAAATCTCGCAATTATATTTCAATTGTAAGATACAATCGTGTTTTTAAAGAAATTAATCAGGATGTCTTAAAGATCTAAGCCATACTTTGGTACCGTTAAGCAAGTGGAAAAGTGCATTAACTTTACCAAATACTGGTAAATGTAGCACCTCTATCAGTAGTAGCAGTCTTCAATTAATCTTGTGCGTTCCCCAAAACGATATCCTAATAAATTAGAATTAAAGGAAATATATCTTCTAAAATTCCTTCTCACCAAAACACAATGATACCTGCTCAAAAAACCATAATCTAATAAACTGGCATATGTTTAAAATGGTTAATAAAATGCACACTTAATAATTCATTAGTGAATTGAAATTAAGGAAAGAATACTAGTCTAAAGGTGAAAGAATGAAAACATCTGGATTTGGGGCTCAGTGCTGATACCAAGCTTCTGAGAACTGAGAGGTTATTTAGCTTACCTCAGGGCAAATTCCCTCAATTACACAATGTACTCCATTATACCCATTGCCATTGAATTGATTCTGACTCATAGCCATCCTATGGGGCATAGCAGAACTGCCCCACAGGGTTTCCAGTGAGTGGCTGGTGGATTTGAACTGCTAACTTTTTGGTTAGCAGCAGAGCTCTTAAGCACTTTAGGAGTGATGATACCTGGCCACTTAAGTACTGAAATTTTGTGAGGATTAAATAATGTGAGCTTTTTTTTTGGTGAAACATTGTTACAGAGATCTACGTAGTGTGCAGGAAACCTTTGACAGCAGTACTAGGTATAAGAAAATCCACAGTGTACTTTATTTTTGTACCCTGAAAACATTTCTACAATGAGGGGAGCCTATAAATAATGCTACTTGTATAACAAAGACAAAATCAACTTTAAAATTGGTTGAGATCTTGACGCTTCTAAATTTGCAATAGTCAAGGGCATGGTTTGCGTTAATCCGGAAGATCAAGGACTTGTCTCCTTTAAGGAAAGCTAACATCTTTACTTAAGCAATTGGAGATTCACTCTATTTTTTTGCTGTGTTTGTTCATATTGTGCCAATGTGTAAAGCAGACTATCCGTGGAAATTGCCTTTCTACCTCTTCTAGTTTGAAAAGTGATTAACCTTCCAATTCAAACTGTTTCTGGGAAGAAACAATACCTTTCTTTAAGTAGCAAAAATATCCTCTCAATATTCATTAAATATTTTAATCAAAAGATTCATAGATACTTTCTATACATCAATAACAACAGCAAATGTCATGGTAGTCAAGCAGTGAACCTTTCCAAGAAATCTTTCTTTCCCCATTTATGTTAATTACATTTGGAAGAGAGAAAGTAAGAAACGTGTTCTATTTTTACCAACCACCAGCCCCTTAATTTAAGAGATTAAAATATACTCCAGATACACTTAAAATTGGTATCACCAAGGTTCTGGGGAAAAATCGAATGCTTGAAAAGAAAGGACGCATAAAGGATGAAGCTGCCTTTTGAGAGAGCTAGAAAGTGAGGGGGGAAATTAAGAATTCTTTCTAGAGCAGATATTTATTCTTTGTGTTTGTTTTTGCCATTAATTACCTTTGCTGGAAACTTCCCTTCCCCCTTATAGGAATGTAACTTACACTTGCCTTTTCCCACCCCATAAAAAGTAACAACAACAAAAATTGTAAGGTTGATTCTGACTCGGGGTGACCCCGTATGCATCAGAGTAGAGCTATGCGTCATAGAGTTTTCGATGACTCACTTATTGGAAGAAGATTGCCTAAGCCTTTCTTCTCTGCTGCCTCTGGGTGGGCATGAACTGCCAACCTTTGGTTAGCAGTTGAGCACTTAACTGATTGTACCAAGCAGGCCTGTCTCCCAACCCATACACACCCAGACATGTAACAAAAATCATAGAATAATAATGATGGGCCTGTAATCACAGATTTAAAAATATATATATATATATATATTCATATTATCTGGGAGGTGCATTTCCAATTAGGGATGAAGAAACTGAATTTTTTTAGGCTATTTTATACATATATAATGTGTGTATCTATATATGTTTATGTATATATATATATATATACATACAGCTATATCTGTCTAAATATATAGATAGTATATAAAGACCTTGGGTCTTTGTTCTTATTAAGAAGCTGAAAGGTAAACTTTTAGATAATATTTTTAAATCATTAATGAAATTGTAAAATTAAGTTTGTATCATTAGAGGTAAAAAATCCAGGGTAATCATTTTCCACTTTGCTTACAAAATAAAGTATATATTTAAGTTCTAATGAATGACCTCAGATTAGATTACTAGGTTCACAAAAAAATATTGTAAATAAATATGCCCATTTTCATATTATGTTCACTTTCAAAAAAATTTTTTATTAACTATGTTAATATTTTTTGCATTCTAAGGAAACCAAAAGATGATACTTTTATAACCCAGAGTCAGATTATAATTAGTTGAGAAATATGTGTGGGTTTATATTTGACTTTATCAAATAGATGGTAATGTGCATGCATATAAAATCGAATTTTATAAAACATTATATTTTAGTACTGTGGAAGACTGCCTGTATATATGTATAAAATAAGGTGAAACTGTATTAAAAGGGAAAGGTATTTGTCATACAATTGATCTGTTGTTTTTACAAATTCATGTGTGTATTTTTATATTTTAAAAATAAAAGCTGTTAAATGTCTCACTTTTAGTTCCAAAAATTTTAACTGTGATGTACTGACAGCTTCCTGTGAGACGAATACCCCCAAAGGACTATGTATGCAGGTATTATCTAAATCCTGTTTCCTTTTAGGCATTAGCTCTGTGTCTATTTATTTTTTGGTATGAAGGTGATGCTGGTACTCAGGGAACTGGAACATTAGATGTAGCAATTAATTCCTTAGGGCAAGTACCTCTTTCTTCTAACCAGTCTATATTAAAGTATAACTTATGGAAGATTTTTTGAGATGCAAAAGGATTCCTAAAATAGATGTGTCAGTGTGATTTTTTTTTTTTAACAGAAGTACCAAGACGACAGCCAAAGCAACAGCTGCCTGTGCTAATCCACACGTCTAAATTCAATAGTTTTAGAGTTTTTGACATCCTAGGTGAGCGTCCTGTGGATGGAGGTTGCACGACCATAAATTGTGTGATAACGGTGCGAAGAGAGCAGACCCTGTTTCTTTTTCTAGCTCTGTCTCTTCTCACCTCTAACTTATTCCTCTTAGTCTTCTTTATTCTTTTCCTCTGTCTCTTCCTCTGTTCTCCCGTTTTCCTTGTATTCCTTCACTAAACAAATATTTATTGAGAATCCATGATATTCTACGCGTTCTTCTAGGCATCCTCTATCAGAGAACAAAACAAAAAAGCAAACCTCTACTTCTCTGGAGCTTATATTATAGGGCAAGAAAATGAGCAATAAAAAAAACATAATAACTAATTGTATATTGAACAAGATAAATGAATTATATAAAAAAAATAGGAACAAATAGACTAGGGTGTGAGGACGAGGTTTGCACAAGGAGGTGGTTTGTGAGGCATCAGTGTGAAGATGACATTCGAGCAGAAACGCGAATGAGGAAAGTGAATTAGTCACATATCTGTATGCAGAGGCACCCAAGAAGATGGTCAGTGCAAAATCACTAAGGAGAAAACCTGATAAGACATAAAGTCAAGGAAGGGAAAGGTGGTCCAGATTCTGAAGATACTTATAGACCATTTTAAGGACTTTGATATTTACTCTGAGACAAATCGAAAGTCACTTGAGTTTTGCATGAAAATGTTTGCATGCAGCATTCACTTACGTCTATGGAGTGTGTGTGTGTATGTGTGTGTTGAGCTCTCCTGTCTTTTTGATAAAATATTTGAGAGAATATCTGCTAAAGCACATCCTTCTCACTTCCACCCAAATATTCAGAGCCTAAAAAACATCCTATCTTGATTCTAGGGTATTACAAAGGGTTTAAGATTGAGGGATAAGTGAGCACCACAGGTAGTATCTTCTGGAAGTTGCTAGAGTATGTGCATATTTTCCCTAGAAAACCTACTTCACTCCTGCTATCCTGCCACCACTTAAGTCACAAGACTGTTACTGAGGCAATGAGCCTGAAAGGAGTAGAAGAAATATGGAAGAATACATTTTTTTCAGAAAACATTATATAGATTCATTTTAAATGGGATGAAATTAGAAGTCATACATTGTCATTTTGTCTAATGTGCCTCCTCTTCCATGTCCCTATGTCTCTTTCCACATAAACACTCCTAATTTTATATAGATTTGTTTGGGAACCAGGAAAAGCTATGCCTAGAAATGATAAGAAACACAATGTGAGGTGCTGTCAGATTTTTACCTGACTGTCAATGCCTTCCATCAGTTGGTAAATTTGCCACTAGTTTTATTTCTCCACTAGGGGAGGCGACTTGGAAGGGTAGGCAGAAAAATATAATAAGAAAACCATAATTGCTTGTTCACTGCCTTTTATTTCTTAAGTAGGCTTATGTTGTCCTTGTTTTGTTAAATATCAATTAAACTTGCTGAATTAGACGGGAAAGACAACATGCACCAATAAAACCCACAGGAAAACTGTAGCCAGGCAGGCTGGTATCATGCAAAATCTGAATTAAACTCTACAGTCCAACCTGAGAATAGGAAATACAGGCTGTCTTTCTGGGTCTTGGGCTCTGTGAGATGCTATTTGAGCGGAGGTAGCCTTGACTGGAAGAAAAAAGTGACCCCTTCAATTGTTGCTTTAAAAAGGCCTATAGCTTGCTGAAAGATCATGAAAGAAAATGATGTTTTCAATATTCTATCATTTTTTGAGTGCACTGGTTAGAGGGTGATTAAATTAAAAGCTATTTCTGCAAAAGAGAACTGACCCTGAAATAATATGAGAACTATCTATAAATTGGCACATTGCTTATCCTTGCTAAGCCACAATTTTGTTATATATAAGTTCTAAGTATAATATGAATAGCTGGAAAATGTGGTATCTTATTTTAATAGAAAAAGCCTTCGTGGTGCAGGGGTTAAAGCGCTTGGCAGCTAACAGAAAGGTGTGTGGTTGGAACCCACCAGCTGCTCTGCAGGATAAAGATGTGGGAGCCTGCTTCCATAGAGATTACAGCCTTGGCGACTCTATGGGCCAGTTCTGCTCTGTCCTGTAGGATTGCGATGAGTTGGAATTGACTTGATAGCAGTTGGTTTATTTTACTAAGCTTAAATAATTGTTCCTCTTAATACTGTTTTCTCCTTTAAAGACGCCTGGCATGTATGTATTTTAAGAACAATAAAAGGGAATAGAAAAAAATCAGTACACAGGCTCTACTTGTGATAAAAAAGTATTTTAATATTCTGATGTGAAGGACGAAGTATACATTCATATATATCAGTGACTCCAGGTGGATCTGGTATTTAATGGCCTAATTTTTTTTTTTTCCTTAAATGTCCTTAAAATATGATATTCTTTGAAAAGGAATCCCTTGTGGCACGATGGGCATATCCATTAGGTAAATATAGGATCAACTACCACAGTATTTTTAAAACTTACTAAATTTTAAAAGTGGTAAATATTAGCATAAAATCAATCATAATTAAAAGACTATATTACAGAGATATTATCAGATACATGGATACAGTCAGAGGCATAACTAGGGTATGGCAGCTATGACCACTGAGCAGTTTCTATTAGCCCGGTATGGCCAGCAGCTTATCCAGGAAAAATGGCGCCTATGGGAAGCACTGAAATTGCGCCCTGTCCAAACATCTGGCACACCTCTTTTAGGTAACTTTACTGGAATATCAGCTCAAAAAGGCAAGCCAAGCTCCTTAATCTTTTAATTAACACATTACCATGCTCAAGGAAGTACGCTGGGCTGTACCAGGTAATAGAAATTGCTCAGTGGCGCCACGTGCCCAGAGCTGGTGCAATATGCTTGATAAGCCACTGAGATACTTCAAATTAGTTTATCACTATTGTACAAGTTATACCATTTGTTGTTGCTAAGTGCTGTGGAGTCGATTCCGACCCATAGCAACCCAATTCGACAGAGTAGAACTGCCCTATAGGATTTCCTAGGCTGAAATCTTTACAGAAGCAGAAGTTCATGTCTTTCTCCCACAGAGCTGCTGTGTGGATTCGAACCACCAACCTTTCAGTTAACAGTCAAGCGCTTAACCATTTTGCCACCAGAGATCCTTAAATATATCATAAACACCTGAAATACATAGGGTACATGTTTGAAATGCTATATTCCTTCATTTTACTCCTAAGGCAGTATTTTGAGTCTTATTGTTAGAGGCACCAAATAAGCTAGCAATTTTTTACATTTATTCTGAGTTTCATTAAATGCCCCCAAAAAGATGAGCACATTTGGAGGACATTTGCTGTTTGGGTAATAACTATAGGATTTATATGCTAAATAGTTATTGTTTTATAGAAAACAATTTAAAATATTTTATTTAGTCATATTTGTCAGGTCTCCAACGCTCCCTAACTTTGAAGAAAGTGTTATGAAATCCCCTGAGAAGAATATGAAATGTATAGATTTGATACAGTCACTAAATTAAAACGTGTATTCTCTTCTAAGAGTTTAGTGATAATTCAATTTGATTCAGAGGAGTACTCATTGCACATCAGCTATTCTAAGCTCATTAGTCACCTGACATTTCCAAAATCCAACAGAAATTATTCCAATCAGTATTTGCTCTTTTTCACGTTGTGGACTCCTTTATTGGAAAGTTTCTCCTGGAATGCTTTTCCATAATAATACTCTTCTAATCTATTTCTCTAACCATTCTTCCCAGTCTCTTTTGCTTGAATGACTCTTCTCCATCATTTGTCTTCACTGTTTCATTTATCTTTTTGTTGTTGTTTGTTTGTTTTGGTTCTATCTGCTCGCTGACTTCAGCTATTATTTCTACCTTTAAGATTATAAAATCTCTACTTCCTGCTTTCTCTTCAAGACGTGCCATTGATATTTCACTCTCAAAATTTTCAGCCTCAAATTCAATGCCATTGAATAACTCTATAATTCTAACTTAATCTCCATTCCTGTCTAGCCTTTATTTCTCCAATGTCTTTGCCCTCACCATGGGGCTTAACCTTTGCACTGCTGAAAACATTTTATTTATAAAAGATAGCTTAACTTTGTAAACTCTATTACATAAATTATTTTGAAGACTCTTTACCAAAAAATCATCAAATCTGTCTGACTATCCCACCCACTTTGTGGACAATGTTATTCCAAATTAAATTTATCTTACTATATTCTAGCCATGCCCCATACTTTTGATTCATCCTTTATGTACTCTTTACTTTCAGTCCTTTAATCATGATATTTACTTTTCTGGAATGCCTTTTACCTCCTTTCCCTTGGGAAAGCATAATTACATTTTGTGATAAGTGAGTTAATTAATGCTGTGCATTTAGAAAAGTTTCTGGTATATTATATGTGCTCATTAAATGTCAACAGTTGGGAATTGTTTCATTCTGTTATGCATGAGGTAGCCATGAGTCAGAGCCAACTTGATGGCAACTAACAATAACAAAAAGTAGAGTTATTGTTGTTATCTTCTGTCTAGTTGACCTAATTCATGGTAACCCCATGCACAATAGAATCAGACCATTGTGATCTATAGAGTATTTACTGGCTGATTTTGGAATTATATCACCAGGATTTTCTTTCTAGCCTGTCTTAATCTGGAAGGTCTTCTGAAACCTGTTCAATATCACAGCAACACCCAAGCCTCCACTGACAGAAAAGCGGTGGCTGTACTTGATGTGCACTGGTAGCTAACTGTACCAGAGACTCCAGCACGGAAGTGAGAGAGAATTCTACCCCTGAACCACCACTGCCTGGTCCTGCGCCATCCTCACAACTCTTCTTATGTTTGAGCCCATTGTTGTAGCCACTGTGTCAGTCCATCTCAGTGGAGGTCTTCCTCTTTTTCACAGATCCAGTACTTTACCAAGCATGATGTCCATCTCTAGGGACTGGTCTTTCCTGGTAATATGCCCAAGTATCGCAGACAAAATCTTGCCATCCTTGCTTCTAAGGAACATTCTGAGTGTACTTCTTCCAAGGCTTATTTGTCTGTTCTTCTGGGAGTCCATAGTATATTTAATATTCTTTGACAACACCATAAAAGTGACAATTCTTCTTTGCCCTTCGTTATTCATTGTCCAGCTTTCATATGGACAATGCAGTTGAAAATAACAAGATTTGGGGCAAGTGAACTTTAGTTCTCAAAGTGACATTTTTACTTTTCAACACTCTAAAGAGGTCTTTTGTAGCAGATTTGTCCAATGTAATACATCATTTGATTTCTTGACTGCTGCTTCCATTGGTGTTGATTAGGATCCAAGTAAAATGCAATCCTTGACAACTTCCACACTTTCTCCATTTTTTATGATGTTGCTTATTGGTTCAGTTTTGGGGATTTTTCTTTCAATATGCTTTGTAGCTCATATTGAAGACTGTACTCTTTGATTTTCATCAAGTGCTTCAAGTCCTCTTCATATATATTGCTGTTGTTGTTAGGTGCTATAGACTTGAACTCATACAACAGAATGAAACACTGCCCAGTCCTGTGCCATCGTCATCATCTTTGCTATGTTTGAGCCCATTGTTGCAGCCATTGTGTCAATCCATCTCATTGAGGGTCTTTCTCTTTTTCACTGATGCTCCGTTTTACCAAGCATGATATCCTTTTCCAGAGATTGGTCCCTCCTGATAACATGTCCAAAGTATGTGAGACAAAGTCTTGCCATCCTCACTTCTAAGGAGCATTCTGCCTATACCTCTTCCAAGACAAATGTGTACATTCTTCTGGAAGTCTACAGTATATTCTTTGCCAACACCATAACTGAAAGGCTTCAATCTTTTTCGGTCTTCATTATTCATTCTCCAGCTTTCTCATGCAAATGAGGTGACTGAAAGTACCATGGCTTGGGTTAGGCATACTTAAGTTCTTGAACTAACATCCTTGCTTTTCAACATTTTAAAGAGGTGTTTTGCCACAGATTTGCCCAACAGAATACATCATATGATTTCTTGACTGCTGTCTCCATGGGCATTGATTGTGGATCCAAGTAAAATGAAACCCTTGACAACTTCAATATTTTCTCCTTTTATCATGATGTTGCTTATTGGTCCAGTTGTGAGGATTTTTGTTTTCTTTACGTTGAAGGGCAATCCACACTGAAGGCTGTGGCCTTTGGTCTTCATCAGTAAGTGCTTCAAGTCCTCTTCACTTTTGGCAAGTAAGGTTGTGTTATCTGCATATCACAGGTTGTTAATGTGTCTTTCTCCAATCCTGATGCCTCATTCTTCTTCACGTAGTCCAGCCTCTTGGATTATTTTCTCAGCATACAGAGTGAATAAGTATGGTGAAAGGATACAAACCTGTCACACACCTGTCCTGATTTTTAAACCACATAGCATCCCATTGTTCTTTTCGATAGACTGCCTCTTGGTCTATGTACAGGTTCCCCATGCACACAATTAAGTGTTCTGGAATTCCCATTCTTTGCAATGTTAGCCATAATTTGTTATGATCCACACAGTTGAATGCCTTTGCATAGTCAATAAGACACAGGTAAACAACTTCCTAGTTTTCTGTGCTTTCAGCCAAGTTACATCTGACATCAACAATGATTAATTATCTCTCATTCCACATCCTTTTCTGAATCCGGCTTGAATTTATGGCAGTTCCCTGTGGGCGTACTGCTGCAACTGCCTTTGAATGATCTTCAGCAAAATTTTACTTGTGCATGAAGTTAACGACAAAAAAAAAAAAAAGATATGGTTCAATAATTCCCGCATTTGGTTGGATCCCCCTTCTTTGGAATGTGTACAAATACGGATCTCTCTTCCAGTCAGTTGGCCAGGTACTGTCTCCCAAATTTCATGACATAGATGAGCGAGCAACTCCAGCACTGCATCTGTTTATTGAAACATCTCAATTGGTATTCCATCAATTCCTGAAGCCTTGTTTTTCTCCATTACCTTCAGTGTATATTGGACTTCTTCATTCACTACCATCAGTTCTTAGTCATACGGTACCTCCTGAAATGACTAAATGTCAGCCAATTCTTTTTAGCACAGTGACTCTGTGCATTCCTACCATCTTCTTTTGATGCTTATTGCATTGTATAATATTGTCCCCATAGAATCCTTCAGTATTACAACTCCAGGTTTGAATTTTTTCTTCAGTTCTTTCAGCTCGAGAAATACCGATCATGTTCTTCCCTTTTGGTTTTCTAACTCCAAGTTTTTTTTGCACATTTCATTATAATTATTTGCTTTGTCTTCTGGAGCCACCTTTTGAAATCTTCTGTTCACCGCTTTTACTTCATCATTTCTTACATTTGCTTTAGCTACTCGATGTTCAAGAGCAAGTTTCAGAGTCTCTTCTGACATCCATTTTGGTTTTTTCTTTCTTTCCTGTCTTTTTAAGGACCTTTTTCTTTCTTCGTGTATGATGTCTTTGATGTCATTCCACAACTTGTCTGGTCTTTGGTCATTAGTGTTCGATGCATCAAATCTATTCTTGAAATGGTCTCTAAATTCAGGTGGAATATACTCAAGATCCTACTTCAGCTCTTGTGGGCTTGCTCTAATTTTCTTCAGCTTCAAATTGAACTTGCATATGAGCAATTGATCGTTTGTTCTATGGTCATCCCCTGGCCTTGTTCTGACTGATGATATTGAGCTTCTCCATTATCTTTTTCCACAGATGTAGTTGATTTGATTCCTGTGTATTCATTCCATCTGGTGAGGTTCTTGTATATAGTCATGATTTATTTTGTTGAAAAAAGATATTTGCAAGAAAGAACTCATTCATCTTCCAAAATTCTGTCATGTGATCTCCCACGTTGTTTCTATCACTAAAGCCATGTTTTCCAACTACTGATCCTTTTTTGTTTCCAACTTTTGCAATCCAATCTCTAGTAATTACCAATGCATCTTGATTGCATGTTTCAGCCTGCAGAAGTTGATAAAAATCTTAAATTTCCTCATCTTCGGTATTAGTGGTTGGTTCATAAATTCAAATAATAATCATATTAACTGTTTTTCCTGGTAGGTGTCTGGGCATTCTCCTGTCACTGACAGCATTCTACTTCAGGATAAATCTTGAAATGTTCCTTTTGGCCATGAATTTGATGTCATTCCTCTTCAATTTGTCATTTCTGGCATAGTAGGCCATAAGATTGTCCAATTCAGAATGACTGATACCAGTCCATTTCAGCTCACTAATGCCTAGGATATTAATCTTTGTGCAGTCCATTTCGTTTTTGGTGACTTCCAGTATTCCTTGATTTGTACTTTGTACATTCCACCTTCTGATTATTAATGGATATGTGCAGCTGTTTCTTCTTATTTTGAGCTGTGCCACCTCAGCAAATGAAGACCCCAAAAGCCTTATGCCATTCATATCATTAAGATCAACTCTACTTTGAAGAGACAGCTCTTTCCCAGTCATATTTTGAGTGCCTTCCAACCCGAGGGGCTCATCTTCTGGCACTATATCAGACAGTGTTCCACTCCTATTAATAAGGTTTTCACTGGCCAATTTTTTTTTTTTTTTCAGAAGTAGACAGCCAAGTCATTCTTCCTCATCTGTCCTAGCCTGGAAGCTCCACTTAAACATATACACCTTGGGGGACCCTGCTTGTATTTGAAATACTTGTGGCATAGCTTCTGGCATCACAGCAACTCATATGTACATAAATATTATAACTAAGGTGAGCCTGACCCAAGTCATGGTATTTTCAGTTGCCTAAAATTTTTTTTTTTTTTAGTATGCATGGTTTTTTTTTTTTTTTTTTTTTTTTTGTTTTAATATGCGTGTGAAAGCTGGTCAGTAAAAAGGAAGATTGAAGAAGAACTGATTCATTTGAATTATGGCATTGGTAAAGCATATCGGATATACCATGGACTGCCAGAAGAACAAACTAAACGGTCTAGAATGAATACAAGCAGAATGCTTCTTAGAAGTGAGAAATGGTGAGACTTCATCTTGCTTTGGATACATCATTAGGAGGAATCAGCCACTGGAGAAGGACATCATGCTTGGTAAAGTAGAAGGTCAGTGAGAAAGAGGGCACCCTCAATGAGATGAATTGACACAGTGGCTGCAACTGTAGCCTCAAACATAGCAGTGATTATGAGGATGACTCAGGATCAGATGACATTTCATTCTGTTATACATAAGGTCACTATAAGTGAGAGCCTGCTTAAAAATACCGAACAGCAACAACAATGAAGTCATATATGTATATATCTTTTTTATATATATACTGAATTTTTTGAGCAGTTTTAGGTGTACAGGAAATCATGTAAGAATTACAGAGAGTTCCCATATACCCCTTCCCTTCCCTTCTTTGCACATAGTTTTTCCTATTATTAACCTCTTGGATTCATGTGATACATTTATTACAATGATGGAGCAATATGGATGCATTATTACTAACTTAAGTCCATAATCTACATAAGTGTTCACTCTGTGTTGAACAGTTTTGTGGGTTTTAAGAAATGCATAATGTCATGTAGCCACTGTTATAATATCATGAGGAATAGTTTCGCTGCCATTAAAATGTCCTGTGCTTCATCTGTTCATCCTATCTCCCCTACCCCTGCACCCCTGGCAACCACTGATCTTTCTACTGTCTCTGTAGTTTTTTCTTTTCCAGAATGTCATATGGTTGGAATCATACAGTATGTAACTTTTTCAGAGTTGCTTCTTTAACTTAATTTTATAAGTACATTCCTAATACCTTCAAAGAGGAAAAAGTGAGATGGATAAAAACTTTTGACTGTCACGTTTGCTGGCATTGTTTTCGTTTGAAATAATACTATGTATTAATTTAAAAACAAAGATAGATGGGCTAGGTGTGGTTACAGTTGTTTGCATTTGTGTGCTTAATAAAATAATTAGTTTTCTAGTCACATAAGCTGATGAATCCTATAGGACAGAGTGCTTTAAGTAGGCCTATTTTATGAAAACCTTTCTTTTGATCCAGCATGCATGAAAGTAAGATCTTATAATATTCAAATTAGACACAGGAATAAGGACTCTTGTGCTTGGGATTTAAAGTCAAGTGGAGGGTGGGAAACAATAATTTTTTACGAACTTCACCTTTTAGAGTTAGACCAGATAGAATGAGGGGAGAAAATTGTCCTTTGCTCAGCACTGAATGAATAGGAACAGCTTAGTCAAAATATGTGTATGCCAATTATTCAAGGACTAAGAGGCAACTCTCTTGAGCTTCCTTGTCCCGTGTAACGGAATGAAGGTTAAATTCCAGAAGTGGGTTCAACTCATGATTAATCTTAAAGATTTTCAGAAGGAAAGACAAAACTGGTATTAAAACTAATAGGAAATAGAGTTCAGCTTTACCTAATTGCTAGTAGATGTTACAGATAGCAAAGTTCAATATAGAGTTAGTGGTAAAAGCAGTGGGGAGATACAGATTTACCAAAATCAAGAAAAGTTGTCTGTAATCATAGATACATAATTGTTTGGGTTTTAAACCAAATAAGAGATGAGTGCAAAGTTGCATAGAAATGACAACCTCCCATGCAAGGTTTTGTGTTGTTGCTGTTGTCAAGTGCCGCCAAGTGAGTTCTGACTCAGAGTGACCCTATGTACAAAAGAAGGAAACACAGTCCGGACCTGTGACATCCTTACAATCATGGTTATGCTTGAGCCCATTGTTGCAGCCACTGTGTCAGTCCATCTCTTTGTGGGTCTTCCTCTTTTCTACTGATCCTGTAATTTACCAAGCATGATGTCCTTTTCTAGGGACTGATCCCTCCTGACAATATGTTCAAAGTATGTAAGATACAGTCTTGCCATCCTTGCTTCTAAGGAGCATTCTGGTTGTATTTCTTCCAAGGCAGATTTATTCATTCTTTTGGAAGTCCATGGTATATTCAATATTCTTCGCCAACACCGCAATTCAAAGGCTTCAAATCTTCAGTCTTCCTTATTCATCGTCCAGCTTTCACACTCACATAATGCAATTGAAAACACCATGGCTTGGGTCAGGTGCACCTTAGTCCTCAAGGTGACATCTTTGTTTTTCAACACTTTGCAGCATATTTACCCAATGCAATGTGTCTTTTGACTTCTTGACTACTGCTTCCATGGGTGTTGATAGTGGATCCAAGTAAAATGAAATCCTTGACAACTTCAATCTTTTCTCCGTTTATCGTGATGTGGTTTAGTGGTCCCATTGTGAGGATTTTTGTTTTCTTTATGTTGAGGTGTAAACCATACTGAGCCTGTGGTCTTTGATCTTTATCAGTAAGTCCTTCAAGTTCTCTACACTTTCAGCAAGCAAAGTTGTGTCATCTGCATAACGCACATTGTTAATGAGTTTTCCTCCAATCCTGACACCACGTTCTTCTTCATAGGGCCCAGCTTCTCGGATTATTTGCCCAGCATACAGACTGAATAGGTACAGTGAAAGAATACTAGCCTAACACACACCTTTCCTGACTTTAAGCCAGTCTGTAGCCCCCTGTTCTGTTCAAACAACTGCCTCTTGATCTATGTACAGGTTCCCCATGAGCACAATTACATGTTCTGGAATTCCCATTCTTTGCAATGTTATCCATAATTTGTTATGATCCACACAGTCAAATGCCTTTGCATAGCCAATAAAACACAGGTAAACATCCTTCTGGTATTTTCTGCTTTCAGCCAGGATCCATCTGACAGTAGCAATGATATGCCTGGTTCCATGTCCTCTTCTGAATTCAGCCTGAATTTCTGGCAGTTTCCTGTTAATACACTGCTACAATTGCTTTTGAATGATTTCCAGCAAAATTTTGCTTGCATCTGGTATTAATGATATTGTTTAATAATTTCTGCATTCGGTTGGATCAACTTTCTTGGGAATAGGCATAAATATGGATCTCCTCCAGTCAGTTGGCCAGATAGCTGTCTTCCAAATTTATTGGCATAGATGAGTGAGCACTTCCAGCTCTGCATCCCTTTTTGAAATATCTCAATTGCTATTCCATCAATTCCTGGAGCTTGGTTTTCGCCAATGCCTTCAGAGCAGCTTGGACTTCTTCCTTCAGTGCCACTGGTTCCTAATCATCTGCTACCTCTTGAAATGGTTCCAAAGATGAAGAAATTGAAGATTTTTATCAGCTTCTGCAGTCTGAAATTGATCGAACATGCAATCAAGATGCATTGATAATTAGTGGTGATTGGAATATGAAAGCTGGGAACAAAAAAGGATCGGTAGTTGGAAAACATGGCTTTGGTGACAGAAACAATGTCGGAGATCGAATGATAGGGTTTTGCAAGACCAACAATTTCTTCATTGCAGATACCTTTTTTACCAACATAAAAGGTGACTATACATTTTTTTTTTTTTTATATACACATGGACCTCACCAGATGGATTATGCAGGAATCCAATCAACTACATCAGTGGAAAGAGGTGATGGAAAAGCTCAATAGCATCAGTCAGAACAAGGCCAGGAGCCAACTGTGGAACAGACCATCAATTGCTCATATGCAAGTTCACGTTGGAACTGAAGAAAATCAGAGCAAGTCAATGAGAGCGAAAGTATGACCTTGAGTATATCCCACCTGCATTTAATGACCATCTCAGGAACAGATTTGATGCATTGAATATTAATGATCAAAGACCAGACGAGTTGTGGAATGACATCAAGTACATCATACATGAAGAAAGCAAAAGGTCATCGAAAAGACAGGAAAGAAAGAAAAGACCAAGATAGATGTCATAGGAGACTCTGAAACTTGCTCTTGAACGTTGAGCAGCTAAAGCAAAAGGAAGAAATGATGAAGTAAAAGAACTGAACTGAAAATTTCAAAGTGAGACTCTCGAAGACAAAGTATTATAATGACATGTGCAAAGGGCTGGAGATAGAAAACCAAAAGGGAAGATCATACTTGGTGTTTCTCAAGCTGAAAGAACTGAAATAAAAAATCAAGCCTCGATTTGCAATAGTGAGGGATTCTATAGGGAAAATATTAAACAACGCGGGAAGCATCAATAGAAGATGGAAAGAATACACAGAGTCATTACACAAAAAAGAATTAGTCGACATTCAACCATTTCAAGAGGTAGTGTATGATCAGGAACAGATGGTACTAAAGGTTTTGTGTAGTACAGAGTACTATTAATAAGGAACATTTCCTTAGCAGGTCCTCTCTGTCAGGCATGATATTAACTCATTTAACTGTCATAAAATTCTATAGATACTAATATGGAATGAGTGCTGGTCATTCTACATAAGTGATTTATTTAGTAAATTTGGCTCCACATTCACCCTGGCGGCCAATATCACTATTAAACACCTAAAGAGTGGAAATAGGTAGGAAGGATGATGTGTGCAGAAGTGGTGCAAATAAATTTTCTAAATTACATCAAATTCAATCTCTTGCTTGTGCAATTTCTGAATTTTAGTGTAATTATTTTGTTACACTGTTTATCCAAGAAACAAGTATTCAAAGGACATAATTCAGGTTAACCTCTTAATCTCAAGATCCTTAACTACATCTGCAAAGCCTCTTTTGCCTTGTAGGGTAAAATATTTGTAGTCCCCAGGGATTAGGACATGGAGATCTATGTGATGTCATTTTCCTGCTTACCGCAAACACACATGTAATTATTTTTATATTGGAAGTATCATTGATCATGTTTCATAGCTTCTATTTCATTTTATCATCTGGTCAGTGTGTAAGGGACTACTGAGGGAGAATCTTGAGAAGAGTAGAGAGGTGTGTGTGTTTGGAAAGATATCTTGGCATTTTTCAAAGAGTAAGAATGAGGGCAAAAACCTTTCATGAGAACTGAGGGCGCAGGAAACTAGGTGAACTAGTGTTTTTGTGATTTGAATGAGCATGGTATTCTTAAATTGTACCACTTTTGTTTTTCAGGAAATCATTTCATTGCCAGAAGTGGTTCAGAGTGGGATGTTTTGTTGAACCTTAACCTCTTGATGGGCACTGCTGACACAATTCCTGAATGACACTAGAAAGCAGATTAAGTCTCTCCTCTAAAATCATGTACACATCTTTTTTTTTACACAATGAGATTTTTTCTTAGTTTTTATCTACAAAAAAATAAGGAAGTCCTCTGTTTTATTAACAACAACAATAATGAACCCAAAAACCTTTGAGGTCATACAAAGCTCTTTTGTCTATTTTATACTGCTTAAACAAAATAGATGTATCTATATTAGTGAACACATTATTATTTTTATTATTAGTTTAGCTCCAAAACTAAAGATCTTCCTAGGATTATAATCAGTGATATATGCTGGTTTGATTGAAAAATAATATTAAAATACTCTGAATACTTGTGGTACAAAAAAATGTGCCCTGTCTTTTCCAATTATTTTGTTTACTCTGATATTGGCTCATTTCAGTGTTACATGTTAAAGTAACATTTTAGAGTTAATAGCACTGAAAATGTTAGTAATGAAACAATGTAACCAAACGCCTCCCTAAGGTTGCAGGCACCCTTTTTGATAGATATGGATAATGCTAACTGAAAGACTGGCTTTTCAAGATTGCAGAGTCCCCAAGACATATGACTAAATTTTATGTCGTTGAATTTACCTATGAGATTAGTGTTTATTCTGATTTTTATAAATTAGAAATAATGGATGAAGTTGCTTTGTATGACATACTTCATTAATGTTCATTAATGTTCTTTAGAATTTCTTCTTAAGGTCTACTTCAAATGTTCTGTTATTTCATTACATTGCATTTTATTTTTCAAAATCAACATAATGTTGCTAATCTGACAGAGCAGCTTAACACATAATACGTATAATGTAATGTCTTAGCCTGGGTTCTCTAGAAGAGCAAAACCAGTGAAGTATATATATAAATATATATAGATATTTTCTTCAAAGCAATGGTTCACACAATCATAGGGTCTGGCAAGTCCCAAATCCATGGGTCAGGTGGAATGCTGAAGACTTCTGCTGGCTCATGTGGTTGCACGGGCTGACAAACCCAAAATCTGCAGGTCAGGTGGTAGGCTGAAGACTTCTACAGGTTTATGTCTCAAGAACCAGAGGTCAGGTGACAAGAATGCTTGGTGCAGAGAGCGAATGAGCTTTGCCAGAACATCCGTTTATCCACTAGAGGCAGACTATTCTCCAAGGAAAATCCTCTTTCAACTGATAGGACAGGCACATCAGATCACATCATGAAGGTATTTGCATTATATTACAACATTATATTACATTATGTAAGAGCAATCAGTCCAATGTCTAACCATAGCCTAGCCAAATTGACACATAACATTAACCATCACACATAGTAAGTACAAGTAGCTGATTTTTTAGTTGAAAGTGAGAGTTAGGTCTAAGTTCATCTTTTATCAAGCTACTTCACAAAAGCCCATGCTGAGGATAAAAAATTACAGTAGATCATTTAATAGCACACCTATCAGTCTTTCTAATCCAAGTAATATCTATTTTCAGTGATTGATTTCAGTTACTTAGTGCAGCTAGAGTTGAGTTCTGAGTTCTCTCGTTACTCTAACTTGGCAATGCATGCTTCAGGGAGATGTATGATGTAGTGAAAGAAGAAGATTTAGTAAGACAAGATGTTTTTCCTCTCTGGACTTTTTGGTACATAAAAGCCCTGTAAGTTTGACATTTGCTACTTTTGCTTTATGATTTTGTCCTATTTTTTTCCTCTCCCAAAGCCGTGTTTATCAGCTTACTCGAATACATTTTGCTGAATACTCCAGATGGAGCAGTGGCATACTTTGCTCCTGGATAGAAACCAGGAAAACTGCCAAGTGTCTACTCTCTTTACAGCTCCACATTTTGAACATATTGTACAATTTTAGACTTGCCCTTAACAGTCTTATTATTACTAATTGTTTATAAGTTATTTTTGAAGTCTCCAATTTCATGATTGAGTTATGTCCCATGCATGGTCGAAGAGTAAATACGATTATGTGTGTCTGATGAATACGTTATTACTTCTACTTTAGATATCTCAAAAATGGATGCTTTATTTCAGCATAGAAAATATTCTTGACATAAACACATAAGTGTGTATTTGATATACACAGAAGGAAAAGAAACTGTCTTTTGTTTCTACCATGCTATGAATTAAACATACTGTGTAGATTCTCAACAAATACTTAGAGAATGAAATCACACAGGCACACACACACACACACACACACACACATATATATTTTTTAATAGACCTAACTGATTTCAGGTTGAAAGGGTATTGACTATAGGATAACACCAGCATCTCAGGTTTGATTAGTGACAAACGTATTACAGACTTTCACTTTGTGTAATGCCAGAAAAGTATTTTGCATAAGCCCTCCCACCCATGGCATTTAGAATACATGGAAGTGACAATGTTGTAAAATATCACCCAGCCAAGATCCAGAAGATGGAAATACAAAGGTGAGGCCAGGAGAGAAATCTTAACAGACAAGAAGCATACTTTAGACAGCTTTTCAGAAATGGAAATATAAAAAAATCACGTTTAGTATTGTCTAGTTAGAAAGAAAACAATAAATAATAGTTATATTGTGGTAAGTACTGGAACTAAGTGTAAGGTACATGCTGTTCAAAGGATGGACTCAAATATCAGCCTAACATTTCAAGTAATAACATTTGCACATACTTAAACATTAACTGAGTGTTAAAAAAAGAGTTTGGAAGAGTTATCCAGATAAAGGAGGGAACGGTAATATGTATTGTCAGAAGGGGAGGTGACATGAACAGGGCAACACATGTACAAGTTCACAGACATCCTAACATTCGACTTAGACCTCGTCAAGATAATAACTGATGTCAACAAAATTCTTTGTATAATAAAGGTTTAAGCTGTAATCAGGCAATTGTAGATTATTTATAACAGATTTTCCTTGATATTTACAATATTCTGATAAATGTGCTTATCTCTTTGATTCAAAAATGTAACTCACAGAGGACACGGATATTCAGAGCAAGATTTTTTGACCCTGCTGAGGTCTAGATCAATTGAAAAGGTATAAAATATAAGTGAGAGAAATAATGATATATTGCTGACCATAAAGCCCCTGGATATGTGGAAACAGAGCTTTGTTATCACTAATAGCCTAGGGGAAATTAAACTGAAATCCTGTAATAAATCTCTGCAAAGCATGTTTTCATTGCTAACCTTACGACCCAATAATTCTCAGCATTTTGACTGTGATAGATCACCCCTATGATTGTCAGCTTTGAATCCTAGTCTTTAGAATATGTTACATTACTTTTATGTGATTTGGTGAAAAGACCTTTTATTAATATAGGTATCATGGTAATATTTTATTTTGTATTATTTTATTTCAGTGAATTAAGCTAATTTTGTTTTAAGGGTAATGTGGTACAATAAACCATGCACAGATTTTTATGTCAGATTTACTTGAATTTAAATCCTTGATCTTTGTTATATAACACTTTTTATTTTCCTTTGGGCCAGGACAAATCGATCATAATTTTTATGTCATGACATAATATTATCAATAGTGCATGCAAAACTCCATTTTATTTTCTTATTAATTTATTTTCTTTTGGTTTTCTCATTTTTCTCCACTCTCATCCCCTCTATCTAAGGAAAATAGATCTAGGCTGCTTGATATAGACGCAACTGTGTATGTAGCTATTATAAACACATATTTTTGTATATATATTTATTGCTAATTTACACAAATGTTGTTTTCCTATTGATTTCATTTTGTCTTCAAATGTTTTCACTCACCACTAACTTTTAGGACTTATACAGTCTGCTATGCACACCTAGTCTGTTGTTTCTAACTCTCTTCCATGGTGTACATCTATTCCATTATATTTATCCATTGGAAATCCAGATGCTTCTAAATAATCTAATCCAATATGATATAATCGATGTTATAATGAACATCTTTACACTTGCTCCATGATCCCATATGGGAATTTCTCTAGAATATAAACTCAGAGGTTATGGTTGAGACACATTTTATATGCAAATTTAATTTATAAACACTATGGGATTGTCCCTGGGTGATGTATTTGGCTAATCCACTCAACTGCTAATTTAAAGGATGGAGATTCTGGGCTACCTCGAGGCTACTTGGAAGAAAAGTCTGCCAATCTATTTCCAAAAAATCAGTCATTGAAAATTCTATGAAGCACAGTTCTACTCTGACACATGTGATGTGGCCATGAGTTGAAACTGACTTGATAGGAATTGGTAGGTACTGTTAGATTGGTCTCCAAGAGTGGCTGTATAAACTGACTGTCCTAGTATGGGTTCTATAGAGGAGCAAAACCAGTGAAACACACAAAAAACAGAGAAAGAGAGAAATAGCTCTAAAGATTTTGAGGGGATGACTCATGCATTTGTGGGGGCTGGAAAGTCCCAAATCCATGGGTCAGGCAGCAGGTCGAAGGCTCCTACTGGCTCACGAGGTTCCAGGGATTAACGTATTCAAAATCTGCAAGTTAGGTGGCAGGGCGAAGGCTTCTTCCATCCCCAAAACAGGAGGTCAAGCGATGAGAAAAAGGAAGGATTGAAAGAGGGTGAGCTTTGCCGTAGCATCTGTCTATATCATGGATGTAGGTTACACCCCCAAGGAAATTCCTCTTCCAACTGATTGGCTGCTCACATCAGATCAAAAAATGGGAGGTGATTACAGATCAAAAAATGGGAGGTGATTACACAGTGTCTGCCAAACTACTGAGAATCATAGCCTAACAATGTTGACACATAACATTTTTAACCATCACACTGACTTTCCTACTATAACACATGATGAATTCTATTTTCTCACATTTCCACCAATATTTGACATTACATTATGGAGAGATTAAAAAAAAAAGTAGTCAGTATGATCCAATATCTTGCATTTTTCTCTCCTCATCTTCTATAGCCTGAAGAGGCAAATATTCTGAGTCAATCATTGCCACAGGAAACAATTTAACATTTTTTTTCTATTAAAGAACTATTTCTACCTTCCAATCTGAAACAGAGTATCTCATTAAGTTAGCCAAATCTATAAATTAAGATTCATTGCCTATATATCCACCTTCCTGATACCAAGTTTGTAGCAGTTAGGAATCTATTCTTTGAAGGTATAAGAATACAAGACTCATACTGACTTTTAAAATATGCAAAATCACTTCCTTACAAAACTGTAAAGTCCAGAGGTTGAATGAAGTTCAAGAAGCCTAAGATTTCCTAGAATCAAAGATTTATTTTCCTTCTTCGTTCCCCAGCTTGTATGAGGTCTAATTTTTCTTTCTTTCTTTTTTTTTTTATGTCAAACTCATAAAACAGCTTCCAGAAATTTCCTGACGCTACAAGCCTCCAGTTTCACATAACACACACACACAAAAAAAACTACAAGGGAAGGTAAATTGTCTCCTAGAAACAATTGAAGAGTGAGAAACACTACTTCTTTGTAGACCAAAATACATTTTATGTATTCCATTTGCTTGATGTGGGGTTTTTACCTCATCCTAACCCAAGCCAACTAATATCTACCCCTGAATTTAGTGCTGGCACTTGCTTCTCTTAGAGTATAGGAGCTGTGTCTGTGTGGTATGCGTAGAAATGAAAATCAGGGCAAAACAACAAAGAGGAAGGCGAATAGATGTCAGACAACCATAAGATCAAATATCTTCAGAACCTTGAAAGACTGTACATACTCTGATGCACTAAAAACAATTTACTCCTTACAAGCAATTATAACTTACAAAATAGATTTATCAATTATTGAACAATTTGAACAATTATGAAACTACTTTCACTTTTAAGGTTATTGTATTGAAAAAAAGTGTGGTTTATATCAAGCTGAATAATTTAGAGATGAATAAAGGTAATATTCTTTTGGCACATAATCATTTTATTCCGATATCTATGTTGATATAAACTTATACTTCATAATATAAACAGATTTTATAAGAATGGAGTTTATTGAAACAGTTATATAATTTCACAAAATATACAAAACATTTGTCACTCTGTAACATGATTTTGTTTTCATGCAATTATGTTTCATAAATCTTTCTCCATGTCAATGCATATAGATCTAAGTCATTAGTTTTAAGAGATGCGTAATTGTATTTTAGCCTCCAGGGCTGGAATTACATATTTTAGCAGCAGCAATATGGCACATGAAATTAGATGTTTAAAAAGCTGTAGGAAGTATAGGAACAAGGGACAAAGAAGAACCAGAAGCTCTCCTTGCTTCCAATGCATCACAGCACCCAAATCACAGGAAGCGCCTGCAGATTATCTCGGTGGTAGATTTGTCATGGTGTTCACCTGGAAACTGTTGCGGACTTTGCATCTACCCAGGTATCTATCTATTCCAGAAGACAAAAAAATAGTTTATCCTTTCCTTTTGTCCTTAAATATTATACAAGCGCTTTTCATTGTGGATTCTAAATGGAAACACTGCAAGAGAGTATGGAAAATAGAAATCTATCCCTGGAGATGGAGCCCTGGTGGTGCAGTGGTTAAGAGCTTGGCTACTAACCAAAAGGCCAGCAGCTGAAATCCACCAGCTTGCTCCTTGAAATCCCTATAGGGCAGTTTTACTCTGTCCTATAGGGTCCCTATGAGTTGGAATCCACTGGATGGCAACAGGTTTGGTGTTTTGGTTTATCCCTGCCACATCTTTGGTTAATGCCTGCCACGTTTCTGCAGCTCCTGAAATGGGCACTGGCTGGGCTCCTGGCTCCCTGGAGCAGTGGTGGCTGCACGAGATCAGGAAGCAGTTGCGTGGCAGCCAGGGCCACCACCGTGAGCTGCTGCTGCCCTACCTCGCGTCCACCTTTCCTCGCAAGGAAAGGCCAGCCTCCTGTATCTAGTGGATACAGCACTCTAGCTTGGTCGGGGAGCAGGTGCAGACTGGGGCTGCTGGACTAGGTCTGCTTCTGCCCCGCAGGTGGGTGAAACAGCGGGTGGGGCTACCCTTCTAACCTGAGGACTGCCTGTACATAATGCGGTGTTCCCACAACGTCCAAATCACAATAACATCTTAACACTGTGGAGGCTAAGCTACGCATGACTGTATTTCAAAGCAAGAGTATATATTCATCTAGTTTCTTTATTAGGTAATACTAGACTAATATCCTGTTATATTACGTTGGCTCTGAATGACCATTTTTTGTAGCATTCAGTTTTTTCATTCCTTTGACCACTGTAAGTTGTCACTTTTTGATATCATTTCGATAATAATTTCTCTTCTCTGCATACTCCTTTCTAATTTTCTACTTGAAATTTTTAGAGTCATAAACAAAAACTTACGTTCTACAAATTACATGGAACTCTGATTGCAAACATAAAGGGCTTTAATGTCAAAATTTAGAGATATCTTTTTTTTCCAGGTGTTCAGAGGATTAATCAGGTTTTGAATCATTCAGGTTGCTGTTATTTGGGTAAGTGGGACTGATCATCATATAATGTTGCCCTTAGTAAATGCACACACACACACACACAATCTTTGGAGATAAATTACGTGCTTTTAGGCTGGTGAAGTGTTCTACAGGTTGACTGAAATCCAGGAACTATTTTTTTTTTTGGTCATTTTGTTTTTGTTTTTAGATATGAATGTTTATCATGTTTCCGAAATTTAAAAACAATAGCACCTATCAAAAGAAATAAAAGCATGTCCCCAGGGATGTTTGCTTTTATTTAAAACAGTGGAAAAGTGTTCATTCCTTTATTTGAAAACAATAGTAACCTTGGTGTCTTAGTCATCTAGTGCTGGCATAACAGAAATACCACAAGTAAATGGCTTTAACGAAGAGAAATTTATTTCTTCACAGTAAAGTAGGCTAAAAGTCCAAGTTCAGGGCATCAGCTCCACGGGAAGACTTTCTCTCTCTGTCGGCCTTCTTATCAATTTTCCCGTGGACTAGGAGCTTCTCCACACAGGCACCCTGTGTCCAAAGGACGCACTGTTCCTGGCACTGCTTTCTTGGTGGTATGAGGTTCCCCACTCTCTGCTTACTTCCCTTTCCTTTTATCTCTTGTAGGATAAAAGGTGGTGCAGGCCACACCCCAGGGAAACTCCCTTTACATTGGATCAGGGATGTGACCTGAGCAAGGGTGTTACATCCCACCCTAATCCTCTTTAACCACAGGCAGGGATTATGATTTATATCAGATAGGAAAATCACAAAAGGGAGGACAACTGCACAATACTGGAAATCATGGCCTAACCAAGTTGGCACTTATTTTGGGGGGACACAACTCAATCCATGACCCTTGGTAATCAAGATGAAATAGTTTTGAAAATTTTACAGATTCTGAAATTTGCGCATGCTTTACATTCACAGGTTAATCACATTACAGAACAGTAATATCTCAGTTATAGCAGTAGGGAATTGTTGAAAGTGTGGGATACAGACTCAGGAGATCTGAGTTTGATTTCTGGTTTTTCTATTCATAAGTTATGTAATTTTGGATCTTTTTTTTTCTAATTTCTATTTTGTCGTCTGTGAAATATGAATAATAATACCTTGGCAAGGTGTTGTGAGAATACAATGAGATACTGTTAGTCAAGCATGCTCCTTACAGACTATGATATCAAGTTAGTTATTATTCCCTAAACATGTTTCATAAAATTCACTCTATTGTTTATGGCAATATTCTAAACCTAAAACAAAATGCTGCAATTGATGGTATGAGTTTAATGTAGATTAAAACTATTCCTTGTTTACTTCATTTGTTATAATAAGTTAGTTTTAAGTTATCTAAAAGGGAAATGGTAATTTCTTTTTTTTCTTTTCTTTCCTATATTTCAGTACTTTCATAAATATTATTACACTTAAGAATCAGTTCATAAACCAACTTTAAAGCTACTCATTTGATTTTATATTTTTCATTGTGTTCATTCCTGAAGTCTCAATTCAGTTTTAATATGCCAGTGTGTGGCTCAATAGGAAGGCTGTTTAAGAAGCTTTTTTTTTTTTTTTTCACATAACTTTACTGCCCTTGAAATGGGAAATGTGTTACATTGAGTTCTATAATAACCAAGATAACTTTTCTATTTCAAGAGTAATGCTATCTCAAGGGTCACTTTCTCCGTTCAGTCTCATACCTTTATATTGTTGATTTGAACAGGGAATTTCCATTGATTTCAAAAAGGCTGTGCACAGAGATAGACTGTAAAAGGACCTTAAGTCCCAAATGAAAGCAAGATAGAGATATAGGATGATCTTGAGTTGCTTCAGGAAACTCATACCATAAGAATGTGGTTATAAAAATGTGGTTATGGAGATATAAAAATTAAAGTTTATATTTCTCAAATAAAAACTTTATCAATGATATCCTACCAATAATCAAAATTCTAACAAATGTTTTCTTATAAGAAAGTCAGGTTAAATTTAGCAGTTTTTAAACCATTCCCCTGCCTCTCAATCTGTTTTCTTTCTTTCAATTGGGATTAGCGTATGTATTCAGGTAGTTTTTGTAGCATACTTTTGTTTCATTCACTAGGGTACCTATGTAGTCACTGAAATCTGGACTGATATAAAGCTTATATTCTGTAAACCTATTATTTTTAGTTGTGTTAAATTACTATAAATGTAATATATTATTGTATCATTTCACTTTATTTTTATTTATGTAAATTTAAAAACATAGCTACTATGCCTTCAAGTTTATGTTTGTTCCTGTTTTGGATGGATAGTTGCTTTAAGGAATAGAGGCTGATAATTATGTGTGGTTCATCCTAATTTTGCAATAGAGTTTATAGTTATACAAAAACATTATTGAAATATGAGGTGCATGATCTAAAAAAGTGTTATATAAGCTAACAAGCAGCACTTTAATTCTTCATTGAAAGTGGGTTATAATAGAACCTAATCCTTAAGAACAAGAAAGATTTCACAAATTAAAAAAAAAAGAAGATTGTATTTTAGGAAGGGAATATATAGCATGGATAAACACCTTTTGGGTGACCCAACACCCTTTTTTTTCTTTTCCCCAGGCTAACTCAATAATTATTCTCAATCCCCTGTTCCTTTGCACCTACCACTATTAAGGCCAGAATGTGAGATACATATTCTCAGCTTTCTTTGCTATAGACAGTGGCTGTGTGGGCCAGCTGTGTACAAGGAAACGTAAGGGGCATTCTTCTGGATGATACTGGAAAACTTTTACTGACCTAACAAAAGGGGCAGGCTAAATGGTACTGCCAAAAATCCCTGTCATCCTGCCTTGATTATAAACATGATGCCTCCAACTGTGGTGGCAATTTTACAACCACGATGGAATAAACAAGGGGATTTAAAAAATCAGTATGCTAAAAAAAAAAAAAAAGAAAGAAAAATCTTTCTAAGGATGCTGGTAAATAGACAAAAAAAAAAAAAACGTATTGTTTGAATAGTGTAATCAACTTTATCAACTTCTTACTTTCAGTTTTCTTGTTATGTGAAAAAGCTGAACCAAAGCTTATCTGTCACTGTTTTCTTTGACATCGATTTGGTCTTTTAAGTTCTATAGGTTCAAATCTTGCTTCTATGTCTTATTTTTAATAGTATTATTGATGTGCGTTTCATAGACAATAAAATGCATGTATTTAAAGTGTACCATTATCTAAATTTTGACGTAAGTATACACCCATGTAATCATCACAACAATCATGATAATGGACGTATCTCTCGCCTCAAGAAGCTTCCTCAGGTTCGTTTTTAAATCTCTGTCATTCCTCTGCAATTCCCTTCACTACTCAGTTAACTACTGATTGTTTTCTGTAATTATAGAATAGTCAAAATTTTATATAAATGGAATCATACTGTGTGTATCTTTTTTTATATTCTCAACCTTGCTGTTTTTCTGAACATAATTGTTTGGACTTATGTATCAACCTTTGGGAAATTTCCAGTTTCTGGTATTAAAAAGAAGCTGCTGTAGACATTTACGTACAAGTCTTTGTATGGATATGTACTTTCATTTCTCTTGGGGAAATATCTAGGAATGGAATGATTGGGTCATACTGTAGATATATGTTTAGCTTTTTAATAAACTTCCAAACTATTTTCCAAAGTGATTTTATCAGTGTATAAGAGATCCCTGGTGGCATAGTGATTAAGTGCCGTGGCTGCTAACCAAATGGTCAGCAGTCCAAACCTGCCAGGCGCTCCTTGGAAACCTATGGGGCAGCCCTACTCTGTCCCACAGGGTCACTATGAGTCAGAATCGACTTCATGGCACTGGGTTTAGTTTGGTTTTGGGTCATAAGAGCTCCAATTCCTCTAGATCCTGGCCAACACTTGATATGGTCCATCTCTTCTTAATCATTCTTATAAGCATTTCAATGTAGATTTAGTTTGTGTATCCCTAATGAATGACTTTTTATGTGCTTATTTACCTTCTTACATCTTCTTTGGAGCCCACTGGTTCAGTGCAGCTACGGCTGCAAACCCAAAAGTTGGCAGTTTGAATCCACCAGCTGCTCCTTGAAAACCCTATGGGGTAGTTCTACTCTGCCCGGAGGGTCACTTTGAGTTGGAATTGACTCAACGGCTTTTTGGTGAAGTGTATGTTCAAACCTTCTAGCTCTTTAAAAATTAGATTGTGCGTTTTTGTATCGTTGCATTTTGAGCATTCTGTATATATCCTGAGCCTGAAATTTTCTTCCTGTGAATGTTTTAAACTACAAATTCAATTTCCTTAATAAATATAGGCTTATTTAGGTTACCTAATTCTCATGGATTGTCTTTGGTTTGCTTCTGTGTTTCAAAGAATTTGTACATTTCATCGCAGTTGTTAAGCTCACTGACAAATTTATGGCAGCTTGTTAACATTAATGCTTTAATATATAAATTAATATAATTTAATATGTAAATTAATATATAAATGTAAAACAGCCCTCTTATTATAAAGCTAATATAATGTGAAAAGCACTGCATCAGGTTCTTAACCCATTAAGTTCCTAAACTTGTTTATCCTTTATTGTTTTTACAAATCCTCATGATGCAATATTACCATCACTGTTGTTTTGTTTTGTGTTTGCTTTTTTTTAATAGGAAAACAAAGGCTGAGAGTGATTAAGTGACTTAACCAAAGAAAAAAAAGACAGCAATATATGGAGTTAGGATTTTAAAAAAGACTGTCAAGTTCATGGTCTTGTTTTCATAAGTACTTTGTCAATCGGCTTACCAGAAAACTAGATTACAACTCCAGCTCTATGATAGCCTGCTTTTGTGGCTCTGGTAAAGTCATGTATTACCTCAAGTTTCCATTTCCTCATTTATAGAAAATGTCCTAAGGCCCCCTTGCCTCTAATTAGGCTTTTAATTTTCTAGAAAGTCACGCTAAATAATTTCTAATTAGGGACAACAGAAAATTCACCTAACTGCATTGGAAAGTATAAATATTACTCAGGTAGAGTTTGAGGTTATGCTTTAAATTCACCACTGGATTCAATATTTCAATACAATTCTTTATACTACAAATTGGGTCATTGTGTAAACTCAGACTTTTTCATTATCATAAAAATAATTTTCTTTCATTTCAAAGAGATGCTATAATTCGTTGCCCTGATGCAAAATATTTGTATAATCACTACAAATTATGATGAGTTTTTTGAGCTACAATGGCTAAGCTAACAGTCAGAAATGATTTAGTAATTCCATCATGCTTCTAAATAATTCACACGTCATATAATATTAAATAAACATAATGTTTTCATATCATGTAGGCATTTTTGAGCCAAAAGACCTAACATCAAATATACAATGTGATAGATGACTTGTTGCACCTCACATCTAGGTTTAGATTCTAGACTCAGAAATTAATTTAAGATACTGAATAATTAGAAGCAAGACAGGAATTTATTTTTGAGGAAATTTCGTATACAAAACCAGTCATAAACATTCCTCAGCCTTCTCACATATTTCTAGCCCTGAGTGCTATATGTGTGTGTACGAGTGTGTGTGTGTGTGTGTGTGTGTGTATTTAAACTCCTGCTTCAATCTTTGTTAAACATACTGGGAGCTATGCAGCTCACATTACCTTTAACTCTCCAAAGTCATAATAGGAAGTACATAAACTTAAGTTATTGTATTTATTCACACTTCAGTTCCCCAGAAATTGCCATAATATTATGTGTAAAGGAATAAGTGTCTTTTCTCTCAGTTGCATGAGGTTCATGATTTGGGGTTATAAATTACTAACATGGGATATCTAGTAACTTCTATAACAGGATCATGAAGACCAGGACAAATTATGCATTGCTAATGTCCTTCAAACAATGAGGCACTTGGCAGAATAAATTCTGTTTACCTTGGTTGAAAATGTCCAATAAATGTTATTTATAGAATATCAGTGATACATAATAAAAGTAGCCAGGTAAAATGCTTGTGATGAGAGTGCAACAGAGCTTGGGTGCTATTGAGGGTCTCCATTTCTTACTTATGCCCCTGAATTATGATTATGCCTGCAACTCCTACATACACACTTATATCTATATTATTAGTTAGACAAATATTTAGAAAGGTGTGATTATTCCAAGTTGATTAAGTAAATTGTAAAACATTAAATTTGGTGCTTTATTTTATTGCGCTCTGATATTCCTCAGAGTTCTTATCTCAGAGGAAAAAATTGGTGCACATGTACTCACATTGACATGAAACTGCACTTGAAGTAATCTAATATGCAGAATTTGAGTGTGAAAGTATGAACTGTTAACGAATGGCTTTATTGCTAGGTCATATGTATACATATATGGACAATGTGACAAGTTGATCATTTTTTTAATATAAAATCTGTAAATGATTTCAGAATATGGATTAACGATGTTGGTCTCATTCAATTATGTATTTACTAAAAAAAGACATTTTATGATTGTGCTGATTTGGAGAAAATTATTCAAAATGAAGTGTGAGTATGCTTAATATTTAAAGGTGAATCCTAGGTGTTTGATTTAGGCCTAAACTCCTAAATGTTGTTGTTAGTTGTCATCGAGTTGATCCCGACTCATGTAGACCCCTTGTGTTAATGTGTGTTAAGTAGTAACATGGCATATGGAGAGTTCTACCTGGGAAGGAAAGACAAGATGCTGTCATCACTCTGTGACTAAGCAAAGTTATGAGTGAGCTCATTAAATAGAAGTGAAAGTAAAACAGTGTTTCTAACTTGGACATATCTGATATCAGTACTGACTTCTGGAGCATAGCTAGCAAAAAATAGAAAATTCCCAAATATCGTAGAACTGAAAGAAAATTTGAAAGTTTGTTTTGTTTAACTTTTCTTCAGGAAATCATGTACCAATTAGAAGATCTTATTAACTGCTATCTTTTTTTTTCTTTAATTATTCCCAAGATAGCCTAGAAGATATTTTATTACTCTTTAAAAAAAATAGAATGTAAAAATCTTCATTACCTATGCATCTACATCTGTTATATTTTGAATCATTTTGAAACCAGTATACCAAGAATTTGTAAGCATCCAGCTGGAAATATAGCTAATGTATTTCATAAATGAATATGATGATTATATTTGTTACTAACCAAGTATACTATTGGGGTGGGCAGAGAATTTGCTTATCTACCAACTAATTTTGCAGATAAATTCTTAGGATCGTCTACCAATCCCAAGAACCTGTTGCCATCGAGTCGATTCCTACTCACAGCAACCCTATAAGACAGAGTAGAACTGCCCCATAGGGTTTCCAAGGAGCACTTGGTGGATTTGAACTGCTGACCCTTTGGTTAGCAGTTGTAACACTTAACTGCTATGCCACTAGGGTTTCCCATCCACCAATGTTGTCTTAAAAATCTTGAAATGGGAATTTGCAAAGTATAAACAATTCAATTTAGTCATGTATAAGTAAGTTGCTTTTTTCCTTCTATTTTTCAACTGTAAAAAAAAAATTAAAAATGGCACAAAGGTGATCAATTTTGTGAATGAATGGTGACTAAACCGATAACATATGTTTTAATTTCTAGGGGAGTATATATTTAGGAAAGATGGATAAATTAGTGTGTATTTAAGAAACTATTCCTCTGTGATATGCATCTAATGAATCAAAATTATTAAGACTTAGTGTAAGTTTTAGGAAAGTACCAGATCTCACACCACAACCTATGGAATATTGAAGAGATGTATTTCAAGCTTCATAAATTCAAAAGAAAATGTTATGTTTAACACACAGATCTCAGTCTCTGCCCTCAGAATTGAGTGAAAATGTTGGTGTGTGATCTCAGTTTGGAGAATGCCCCTGAGATCCAGATGAAGAAAAAGAACTCTGTGGAAATAATATGGAGCAGCAAGGAAGTGGGGGAGGGAGAGGGAAGGGACAAAAGGAAACAGCCCAACCACATTTATCTTTGTCTTAACTTCCCATGTGGGGAAGATGAAGTTTTAATAAGTCTCTTTGATAATTACACTCCTTCGTCCATTGGCCACTCAAACTCTGCCTCCTTTTGCACAGGACAATCTTCCAATCTGGTGAGACTCATGTCAGGTTCAGGAAACTCAAATATTTCACGGAGGAAGCTAGAAGTGTACAGCTATAAGATAATGGTTTTTCTGACTCCTATTCCTTTTCTAGTTCTTTTCTTATCCCTTGCAGATAATTGAATATAAGAATCATTGTCCATTCCTCCAAATTTAGAGCTTATTAAATGCATACAATTTAAATAAGAAGAAAAGTCAGGAGATCAAGAGGCTATCTCCACACAAAAACCAAACCAAACCCATTGCCATCGAGTTGATTCCAACTGATAGTGACCCTATAGGACAGAGTAGAACTACCCAATAGGGTTTTCAAGGAGCACCTGGTGGGTTTGAACTGCTGATCTTTTGGTTAGCAGCCGTAGCTCTTAACCACTGCACCACCAGGGTTTCCATCTCCACATAGTCATAGAAGAAACTTCCCCTTTAGATGGAAAAAATAGAAAAATAACATTTAGCATATAAAATAAGTATTTTATATTTTAGGTACTATTGTAAATAGTTTTTCTTAATTTCATTTTCGTATGGTTCTTTGCTGGTATATAGAAATACAACTCATTTATATATGGTGATCTTGCACCTGCAACCTTGTTTTTAGCTGTGTGTGTGTGCATTCTTTAGGGCTTTCTATGTATAAGAACACATCATATGCAAATACAGATAGTTTTTATTTTTTAATTTTTGTTGTGCTTTAAGTGAAAGTTCACAAATCAAGTCAGTCCCTCACACAAAACCTTATATACACCTTGCTACATACTCCCAATTGCTCTCCCCCTAATGAATGAGACAGCCCCCTCCCTCCCTCCACTTTTTATTTTTTTGTGTCCATTTCCCCAGCTTCTAACCCCCTCTACCCTCTCATCTCCCCTCCAGGGAGGAGATTTCAACATAGTCTCAAGCGTCCACCTGATCCAAGAAGCGCACTCCTCACCAGCATCCCTCTCCAACTCATTGTCCAGTCCAATCCCTGTCTGAAGAGTTGGCTTTGGGAATGGTTCCTGTCCTGGGCCAACAGAAGGTCTGGGGGCCACGACCACCGGAGTCCTTCTAGTCTCAGACCATTAAGTCTGGTCTTTTTATGAGAATTTGGGGTCTGCATTCCACTGTTCTCCTGCTCCCTCAGGGGTTCTCTGTTGTGTTCCCTGTCAGGGCAGTCATTACTTGTAGCCAGACACCATTTAGTTCTTCTGGTTTCAGGATGATGTAGTCTCTGGTTTATGTGGCCCTTTCTGTCTCTTGGGCTCATAATTACCTTGTGTCCTTGGTGTTCTTCATTCTCCTTTGATCCAGGTAGGTTGAGATCAATTGATGCATCTTAGATGGCTGCTTGCTAGCATTTAAGACCCCAGACCCCTCTCCAAGGTGGGATGCAGAATGTTTTCTTGATAGATTTTATTATGCCAATTGACTTAGATGTCCCCTGAAACCATGGTCCCCAAACTCCCACCCCTGCTATGCTGTCCTTCAAAGCATTCAGTTTATTCAGGAGACTTCTTTGCTTTTGGTTTACTCCAGTTGTGCTGAGCTCGCCTGTATTGTGTGTTGTCTTTCCCGTCACCTAAAGTAGTTCTTATCTACTATCTAATTAGTGAATATCACTCCCCCTCCCTCCATCCCCCTCTAATAACCATCAAAGAATATTTTCTTCTCTGTTTAAACTATTTCTCGAGTTCTTATAATAGTGGTCTTGTACAATATTTGTCCTTTTGCAACTGTCTGATTTCACTCAGCATAATGCCTCCCAGATTCTTCCATGTTATGAAATGTTTCACAGATCAAATACAGATACTTTTATTTCTTCCTTTCTAATCTGGATGCCATTATTTCTTTTTCTTGCCTAGTTACACTTCTAAAACCTCAGTATAATATTGGACAGAAGTGACAACAGTGGAATTCTTGTCTTATTCTTGATCTTAGAGGGAAAGCTTGGAGTCTTTCACTGTTACCTATAATAATTAGCTGTGTTTTTTAAAATGCAATTTAACATTAAGTGAGGAAATTCTCTTCTATTCCTAGTTTGTTGAGTGCATTTATCATGAGAAGATGTTGGAATTCGTCAAATGCATTTTCTGTGCCTACTAAGATGGTTATGTGTTTTTATTTTTTAATTTTATTAATGTGGTGTATTACTCAACCGCAGTGGGTTTTTTTTTTTTTTTTTTTGGCTTATTACAAAGGTTTATGTCACACTGATTGATTTTTGTATGTTGAACCAAACTTGCAACTCTGGAATGAATACTACTTGATCAAGATGGATAATCCTTTTTATATGCTGGTGAATTTGAGTTGCTTGTATTTTGCTGAGAATTTTCAAGTTTATAAGGGATATTGATCTGTCGTTTTCTTTCCTTTTTTGTGATATCTTTGTTTGGTTTTGATATCAGGATAATATTGGCCTTACAGAATGAGTTGGTAATACCCACCATCTTGTAGTTTTTGGAGGGTTTGTGAAGAATTTTTGTTAATTCTTCTTTAAATGTTTGATAAAATTCAGTGGGTCTGGGCTTTTACTAATTCAATCTCTCTTTGTTTGTTCCAGTTTTGTTCTTAAGTTTTTGTAGTTCGTATTTTTCTAAGAACTTCTCCATTTCATTTAAACCATCTAATTTTTTCATGTACACATTGTTCATTTCATAATCCTTTTTATTTCTGTTCCTTTATTTTATATATATATATAAAATTTCTGTAAGGTCAGTAGTAATATCCCCTCTTTCACTTCTGATTCTAATAATTTGAGTTTTTTTTCTCCCTCTCCAGGTCAATCTAGCTAAAATTTTGTCAATTTTGTTAGTTTTTTCTCAGTAACCAGTTTTCGATTTAATTAATTTCTTTATTATTTTTCTATTCTATATTTTGTTAATTTCTGTTTTACTCTTCTTGATTTCTTTTCTTCTGCTTGCTTTAGGTTTAGTCTGCTCTTCTTTCTCTTATGCCTTATGGTAGACGTTCAAGTCTTTTATTTGAGATCTTTCTTTTTTCTTAATTTAAATAATCACAACTATAAATTTTTCACTGAGTGCCCCGTTAGCTGCTTTCCATAAGTCTTTATATGTTGTGTTTTCATTTTCTTTCATCTTAATGTATTTTTTAAATTTTCCTTTTCATTTTTTTCTCTGACCCATTGGCTATTTTGGAATGCGCTTTTTAATTTACACATGTTTCTGAGTATTGATACCTAATTTCATTCCATGAAGTCAGAGAACATACTTTGTATTATTTCTATTCTTTTAAATCTATTGAGGCTTGTTTTATGACCTAACATATGATCTGCCCTGGAGAATGTTTCATGTGCACTTGAGAAGAATATGTATTCTATTGTCGTTGGGTGGAGTATTCTATATATGACTGTTAGTCTAGAAGTTTTTTAGTATTATTCAAGCCTTCTATTGCCTTGCTGATCTTCTGTCTAGTTATCTGTCTACATGGAGAGTGGAGTATTGAAATCTTCAACTATTATTTTTAAATTGTCTATCTCTGCATTTCTATCAGTGTTAGATTTACGTATTGTGGCACTGTGTATTAAATGTGTTGTAATATTGCATCAATTATCCAGTAATGCAACTTAACAGCAAACATTAAATTTTCCACATGCATCCTCTGGACACCACATAGAGACTTTCTGATAAGAATCATTCCTTTTGACAGGCAAGTCTCTTGCGGAGAGTTTCTGAAAATACCTCATGCTTGACACCCTTACTTGGTGTACCTTCTGCCTTTGGGAATACATTTGCATCTTTGTATTACCAGAAACTAAAAATGCAGTTTCTGGTAATCTTTTTTTTTTTTTTAGGCCTCTTCCACGCTTTAACTCTGTTATGACCAGCTGTGTTATCTGCCTTCTGTTTTTCATCTTTTGCCAGTCTTGTGTCAGGCACCAAATCTGGCATCTTCCACTTCATATATCATAGAATAGGGCACATGCTCATCCCATTGAGTGGTTCTCTCTAGGCCTCACTTAGATGGAGTTTAACACAGAATGGGGATAAAGAGAAGTTCTTAGAGCAAGATTTTCAAAGAAATCCTCATTTACTGATTTTCTCTATTTAATCTTTCTGTCTAATGTTATATTTAATATAAAGTAGGGTGATGGGCTAAAAATTGCCAAAACAGTTGCCTACTGTTTTACATCTCATACATTGATAGCATAGCATTGTTCTTTAGGACTTATCACTTCCATTTTTCACTTCAGTTGACGTGATGGCTAAGGTTGTGTGTCAGCTTACCTAGGCCATGATTCTCTGTGGTTTGGCAGTTGTGTACTAACCCAAAGGGTTTCCAAGGAACAGTTGGTGAACTCCAGTGGCTGGCCTTTTGGTCAGCAGCCATAATGCTTAACCATTAAGCCACCAGCACTCCTAAAACTCAAAACCAAACCCATTGCCGTCGAGTTGATTCTGACCTAGAGCAACACTGAAGGACAGAGTAGAACTGCCCCATAAGGTTTCCAAGGAATGCATGGTGGATTCAAACTGCCAACCTTATAGCTCTTTATGTATATATATATATAATCTGTGTGTGTGTACAAACGTCACCGGTTTTGTGTCTCTAGAGAACCCAGCCTAAGACAGTTGATGTATCCACGGAGGATAAGTCAAATTTTAGCATTTTATTAATAAATGACATTTTGATTAATTTAGAAAGAAATGGACACTTTATTTCTCTTTGATGTGACAATTAATTTGTTCGAGTTTTTCAAAGTGCAGTTTGACAATATATGTCAACACATAAAATGAGAATGCTCCCCTTTACTGTAGTTAGTTGGATTTTCAAAATATTTATAGTTAGAGATACTCATTTTGAACAAAAATGAGAAACACGCTACATTTCCAATAATAGAGAAATTGTGGAGTATAGTATAAAACATTACAGAATAGAATATTTTATTAAAATATTTATTAAAATAGAAATATATACACGCATATAGTACTGTAAAAATTGTGGATTACCCAATCAGTGATATTTATGGATATGCCTATATACAATTTAAAATATATATCTTTATTTATTTGAATATGCATATATAAGTTTCTGAAAGAAAGTTCAACCAAATGTTAACAGCATATGGCCAGGGTATTTTGTACAAAACAACTTCCGGGAACTTCATTCACATAGATTATAATCTGAAGGGGGCCTCCAGAGTTGTGTAGCCTGGAATTTCTGTTGCCAAATGGCCTTCCTGAAAATTGCCCTGTTATCTCACAAGCTAAAAATCTCTCGGAGAATCCTAATCACAGATGTAGGAGGCTCCTGCTTGAATTAAGTGAAAAACTGGACTGCAGCTCCAAAATATAATGTAGCTAAACCCTCATTAAGAAATTCCTGGTGGGACCAAGATGGCTGACGAGGTAGAAGCTTCCACTGATCCCTCTTGCAACAAAGACTCAAAAAAACAAGTGAATCAATTACATACATGACAATCTACAAACTGTGACCATCAAACACAGAACTAAGGAGTTGACCTGAGTGACAGTGGAGTGAAAAGCCGTGCACTGAAGCAGCAACCGCTTTTGGAGCAGGCGTGCTGTGCCAAAGCCTTGAGCCCTCGTGGTTTCCTGGAGTCAGAGTGGTGGGACTCATTGCAGCTTGCTGAGATAGAGCAAGCATGTGACATAGCCCTAACCCCCTGAAGTAACCTCAGCGTGGACCCAGCCAGTGCACGCAGGCTGCACACCGACGCAGCTGACAGGAGAACGAGAAATCAAGGGGAAGCAGGGACTGGTTTCTGAGCCTGGAGCACAGTGACCTAACAAGAAGACCTTGGTGCTGGGCTTTGGACAAAGTGTGGAGAAGCTGATCACAGCTTCCTGAGAAGGTGCAAGCATGGGACGCAACCCTAAACCTCACAGGGACTCTCAACCCACCCAGCGCACACAGACTACATGCCCATAGGGAATCTCATATAAAACAGTCCTCACCAAACACGATAAGTAACTTTGTCTATCTTGCCACGCTACTCTCTCCTATCTGTTTGATCTCCCTCCCTGCTCCAGCTGGCTTCATTAACATTGGAATTCCCTGGGCCAGGGAGTGAAGTGCTCTGCAGGTTTTTTTTGTTTTTTTTTCCTTTCTCTCCCATTCTCCTGGCCTGAGAGAAGCAGTAATTAAAATCAGGGGGAAAAATCCTTCCCTAAACTGGAATAACAATACAGAACCAGCTCCAGCCAAGCATAAGAGATACACAGTCTTTGGCTTTCATCCCTACAGGGAACCAGGTGGCTATTATAATACAAAGGCAATTCTGATAGAGATCTGACCGTAATTGTTTTAGCTGAGCAGTGGAAAGGCAAGTTTTGGAGATCCGATACCTCTCTACCTATTAAACAGAGCCCTCACTGATCCACGGCAGGGAACTGAGGGCTGAAACTCCACCCACACCACCTAGCCACCTGCTAAAGTGGTCTAAGGATAGTGATGCCTACCAATCTTTAGAGGTACTAGCATTATGTACCTAACTTACAGCTGCAGAGCCCAGCCACCAGAGTGCTCAGAGAACAGAGACACTCCTACCTCAGTGGCATGTGGGGGAAGGTTGTCAGTATCCTGCCCTCCTCAGAGTGTGACTCCCTGCCACTACTAGAAACCGGCACATACAACCATCACCAATACTCTAAATTAATAGGTGACAGCTTATACCACACAGTAGGTGACCCATTATCAAGACACCTAGCTGATTCTATTCAAGAATAGTGAATGGACTCATAGGCTCATGTACCTGGTAACAGCTCAAACCAGCTGGTAACAGGACATAAGTGATTCAAAAGCTACAATAATTAAGACAGCACAATCTATTGGCCCATCTGGGTGTATTGAAACAAAAAAAAAACAAGAAGATATGACTCAGTGAGCAAATATAAAATAAATCATTACAATATCTTATAGATGGTGGAAACAGCAGTTGATATCAAATCACATAAAGAAGCACACCATGATTGCTTCTACAAACCCCCAAGTCAAAGAATCAAAATCTTCCCCAAATGAAGATACATTCCTGGAATTGCCAGATGTAGAATATAAAAAACTGATATACAGAATGCTTCAAGATATCAGGGATGACCTCGGAAATGAAATAAGGCAATCTACAGAAAAAGTCAAGGAATACACTGATAAAGCAGTTGAAGAAATCAAATAGATTATTCAAGAACATAGCGGAAAAATTAATAAGCTGCAAGAATCCATAGAGAGACAGCATTCAGAAATCCAAAAGATTAAGAATAAAATTACAGAATTAGACAACTCTGTAGGAGCGGAATCAAGAAATTGGAATGCAGAGTGGGGGAGGTGGAGGATAAGGCAATTGACACCAATATAATTGAAGAAAAATCAGATAAAAGAATTAAAAAAAAAAATGAAGAAATCCTAAGAATCATGTGGGACTCTATCAAGATGAATAACTTGGGTGTGATTGGAGTTCCAGAACAGGGAGGGATAACAGAAAATACAGAGAGAATAGTTGAAGATCTGTTGGCAGAAAGCTTCCCTGGCATCATGAAAGATGAAAGGATATCTACCAAGATGCTTATTGAACCCCATACAAGATAGATCCCAAGAGAAAATCACCAAGACATGTTATTATCAAACTTGCCAAAACCAAAGACAAAGAGAAAATTTTAAAAGCAGCCAGGGTTAAAAGAAAAATCATCAACAAAGGAGAATCAATAAGAATAAGTTCAGCTTACTAGGCAGAAACCATGCAAGCAACAAGGAAATGGGATGACATATATAGAGCACTGAAGGATAAAACCTGCCAGCCAAGAATCATGCCCAGCAAAACTCTGTCTCAAATCTGAAGATGAAATTAAGACATTTACAGATAAAAGCTTAGAAATTTTGCAAAAACCGAACCAAAGCTACAAGAATTACTAAAGGAAATTCTTTGGTCAGAAAATCAATAATATGAGATGCCAACACAACACAAGGTCACAGAACAAAACAGCCTGATATCAACTCTGATAGGGAAATCACAAAAACAAAATAAGATTAGTTAAAAAAAATGCTCAAAACGGAATCATTGATGTCATTCCATAAAAGATTACAATAATTAAAAACGAGGGACTAAATACAGAAGGTACAGATCTTCCATATGGAGAGGAAACCAAGGTGATATAGGGCGATACAAGTTAGTTTTTTACTTAGAAAAATAGGGGTAAATATTAAGGTTACCACACTTTCATACTTCATTCCATACTTCAAAATAAAAACCAAGATAAACATAACAACTCAGCAAAGAGAAATTCAACTACTATGAAAATGAGGAACACACAATTTACAAAGAAAAGCTTAGCGCGAAAAAGTAAGTGGAAAAATGAAATTGTCAACAACATACAAAAAAGGCATCAAAATGACGGCACTAAACTCATACATATCTATAATTACACTGAATGTGAATAGGCTAAACGTACCAATAAACAGACAGAGAGCCACAGAGGGATTAAAAAAACACGATCTGTCTATATGCTGCTTACAAGAGACACACCTTACACTTAGAGACACAAACAAACTAAAACTCGAAGGATGGAAAAAAACATATCAAGCAAACAACAATCAAAAAAGAGCAGGAGTGGCAATATTAATTTCTGACAAAACAGACTTTAAAGTTAAATCCATCACAAACGATAAAGAAGGACACTACAGAATGGTTAAATGGACAATTTACCAGGAAGATATAACCATGCTAAATATTTATGCACCCAATGACAGGGCAGCAAGATACATAAAATAAACTTTAACAAAATTGACAAATGAGATAGACACCTCGACAATTACAGTAGGAGACTTCAACACACCACTTTCGGTGAAGGATAGGACATTCAGTAAGAAGCTCAATAGAGACACGGAAGATCTAATTGCTACAATCAACCAACTTGACCTCATAGACTTATACAGACACTCAGCCCAACAGCTGCAAAGTATAGTTTCTTTTCTAGTGCACATGGAACATTCTCTAGGATAGATCACATATTAGGTCATAAAACAAGCCATTGCAGAATCCAAAACATTGAAATATTACAAAGCATCTTCTCAGACCATAAGGCCATAAAAACAGAAATCAATAACAGAAAAACCAGGGAAAAGAAATGAAAGACTTGGAAACTGAACAATACCCTACTCAAAAAAGGCTGGGTTATAGAAGACATTAAGGAAAAAAAAAAAAAAAAGGAGGGAATAAAGAAATTCATAGAATACAATGAGGCTGAAAACACTTCCTATCAAAACCTTTGGGACACAGAGAAAGAACTGCTCAGAGGTCAATTTATATCAATAAATGCACACATATATAAAGAAGAAAGAGCCAAAATCAGAGAACTGTCCCTACAACTTGAACAAATAGAAAGTGAGCAACAAAAGAATCCATCAGGCACCAGAAGAAAACAAATAATAAAAATCAGAGCAGAATTCAATGAATTAGAGAACAGAAAATTGAAAAATTAACAAAGCCAAAAGCTGGTTCTTTGAAAAAATTAAGAAAACTGATAAAACCATTGGCCAGACTGACTAAAGAAATACAGGAAAGGAAACAAATAACCCAAATAAGAAATGAGATGTTCCATATCACAACAGACTCAACTGAAATTAAAAGAATCATATCAGATTACTATGAAGAATTATACTCTAACGAATCTGAAAACCTAGAAGAGATGGATGAATTCCTAGAAACACACTACGTACCTAAACTAACACAAACAGAAGTAGAACAACTAAATAGACCCATAACAAAAAAAGTGATTGAAAACATAATCAAAAAACTCCCAACCAAAAAAAAAAAAAGCCCTGGCCCAGACGGCTTCACTGCAGAGTTCTACCAAACTTTCAGAGAAAAGTTAACACCACTACTACCAAAGGGATTTCAAAACATAGAAAATGATGGAATACTAGCTAACTCATTCTATGAAGCCAGCATACCCTGATACCTAAAGCAGCTAAAGACAGCACAAAAAAAGGAAATTACAGACCTATATCCTTCATGAACATAGTTGCAAAAACCTTAACAAAATTCTAGCCAATAGAATTCAACAACATATCAAAACAATAATCCCCCATGACCAAGTGGGATTTATACCAGGTATGTAAGGATGGTTCAATATTAGAAAGCAATTAATGTAATCTACCACATAAATAAAACAAAAGACAGAAACCTCATTATCTTATCAATTGATGCAGAAAAGGCATTTGACAAAGTCCAGCACCCTTTCATGATAAAAACTCTCAGCAAAATAGGAATTGAAGGAAAATTCCTCAACATAATAAAGGGCATTTATACAAAGCCAACAGCCAACATCATCCTAAATGGAGAGAGCCTGAAAGCATTTCCCTTGAGAAGGGGCACCAGAAAAGCATGCCCTTTATCACCACTCTTATTCAACATTGTGCTGGAGGTCCTAGCCAGAACAATTAATCTAGATAAGGAAATAAAGGGCATCCGGATTGGCAAGGAAGAAGTAAAAATATCTCTATTTGTAGATGACATGATCTTATACACAGAAAACCCTAAAGAATCCTCAAGAAAATTACAGAAACTAATAGAAGAGTTCAGCAGAGTATCAGGTTACAAGATAAACATACAAAAATCAGTTGGATTCCTCCACATCAATAAAAAGAACATCGAAGAGGAATCACCAAATCAATACCATTCACAGTAGCCAACAAGAAGATAAAACATTTAGGAATAAATCTTACCAAAGATGTAAAAGACCTGTATAAAGAAAACTGAAAAGTACTACTGTAAGAAACCAAAAGGGACGTACCTAAGTGGATAAACATACCTTCCTCATGGATAGGAAGACTTAACATTGTAAAAATGTCTATTCTACTAAAAGCCATCCACATATACAATGTACTTCAGATCCAAATTCCAATGACATTTTTTAATGTGATGGAGAAACAAATCACCAACTTCACATGGAAAGGAAAGAAGCCCTGGATAAGTAAATCGTTGCTGAAAAAGAACAACAAAGTGGAAGGCCTCACTCTACCTGATTTTAGAACCTATTAGACCAGTAGTCAAAAAAGCCAGGTACTGGTACAACAACAGATACAGAGACCAACGGAACATAATTGAGAATCCAGAAATAAATCCATCCATACATGAGCAGCTGATATTTGTCAAAGGCCCAGTGTCAGTTCTTTGGGGAAAAGATAGTCTTTTTAACAAATAGTGCTGGCATAACTGGATATCCATCTGCAAAAAAATGAAACAGGACCCATACCTCACACCAGGTACAAAAACTAACTCCAAATGGATCAAAGACCTAAACATAAACTCTAAAATGATAAAGATCATGGAAGAAAAAATAAGGACAACGTTAGGAGTGTTAATACAAGGCATAAACACAATACAAAACATTACTAAAAATGCGGAGAAGAAACCAGATAACTGCGAGCTCCTAAAAATCAAACACCTATGCTCATCTAAAGACTTCACCAAAAGAGTAAAAACACCATCTACAAAGTGGGAAAAAAATTTTCATCTACGACATCTCCGACCAGTGCCTGATCTCTAAAATCTACATGATTCTGCTAAAACTCAACCACAAAAACACAAACAACCCAATTTAAAAATGGGCAAAGGATATGAACAGGCAGTTCACTAAAGAAGACATTCAGGAGGCTAACAGATTACATGAGGAAATGCTCTCGATCATTAGCCATTAGAGAAATGCAAATCAAAACTACAATGCGATTCCATCTCACTCCAACAAAAAAAAGGCTGGCATTAATCCAAAAAACACAAAAGAATAAATGTTGGAGAGGCTGGGGAGAAATTGGAACACTTATACACTGCTGGTGGGAATGTCAAATGGTACAACCACTTTAGAAATTGATTTGGTGCTTCCTTAAAAAACTGGAAATAGAACTACCATATGACCCAGAAACCCCACTCCTTGGAATATATCCTAGAAAAATAAGAGCCTTTATAGGAACAGATATATGCACACCCATGTTTACCGCAGCAGTGTTTACAAAAGCAAAAAGTTGGAAGAAACCAAGGTGCCCATCAATGGATGAATGTATAAATAAATTATGCTGTATTCACACAATGGTATACTGCACATTGATAAAGAACAGTGAGGAATCTGTGAAACATGTCATAGCATGGAGGAACCTGGAAGGCATTATGCTGAGTGAAATTAGTCAGTTGCAAAAGGACAAATATTGTATAAGATCACTATTGTAAGATCTTGAGAAATAGTTTAAACTAAGAAGAACACATTTTTTGTGGTTATGAGAGGGGGAGGAGGGAAGGTGGGGGGTATTTACTAATTAGATAGTAGATAAGAACTACTTTAGGTGAAGGGAAGGACAACACTCAATACAGGGGAGGTCAGCACAACTGAACTAAACCAAAAGCAAAGAAGTTTCCCTAATAAACTGAACGCTTCGAAGGTCAGCCAAGCAGAGGCAGGGGTCTGGGGGCCATGGTTTCAGGGAAAATCTAAGTCAATTGGCAAAATAAATTCTATTAAGAAAACATTCTGCGTCCCACTTCTAAGAGTGGCTTCTGGGGTTGTAAATGCTAGCAAGCAGCCATCTAAGATGAATCAATGAGTCTCAACCCACCTGGATCAAAGGAGAATGAAGAATTCCAAGGACAGAAGGTAACTGAGAGCCCAAGAGACAGAAAGGGCTATGTGAACCAGAGACTACATCATCCTGAGACCAGAAGTACTAGATGGTGCCCGGCCACAACTGATGACTGCCCTGACAGGGATCACAACAGAGAACCCCTGAGGGAGCAGGAGAACAGTGGGATGCAGACCCCAGTTCTCACAGAAAGACCGAACTTAATGGTCTGACTGAGACTAGAAGAATCCCGGCGGTCATGGTCCCCAAATCTTCTGTTGGCCCAGGACAGGAACCATTTCTGAAGCTGATTCTTCAAGCATGGACTGGACTGGACATGATGAGGATTGAGCTACTTGCATCAGGTGGACTCTTGAGACTATGTTGTCATCTCCTGCCTGGAGGAGTGACGAGATGGTAGAGGGGGTTAGAAGCTAGCAAAATGGTCACGAAAAGACAGACTGGCAAGAGGGAGTGGGCTGTCTCATTGAGGGGAGTGTAATTGGGAGTATGTAGTAAGGTGTGTATATGTTTTTGTGTGAGAGACTGACTTGATTCGTAAACTTTCACTTAAAGCACTATAAAAATTATTAAAAAAAAAAAAGAAAAGAAATTCCCAACATTGTCCTTGAAACCACACATTCAAGAGGTAAGGCTGATTTTGGAGGGGGGGTTGGCAATGTGACCTGACAGGACAGAGTAGAACTGTCCCATAGGGTTTTCAAGGCTGTAAATCTTTATGGAAGCTGACTGCCACATCCTTCTCCCGTGGAGCAGCTGGTGGGTTCTAACCGCCGACTTTTCGATTAGCAGACTAGCTCTTAACCACTGTGTCACCAGGGCTCCTTCTCTTCTATAGCTACTGTGAGGTTAAATTTTCATTCCAGTGCCTGATTTATAGCTGAGGACAACTCAAAAACATCCAGCACACTAGCTCTGTCATCCTTTGCCCATGGTGACCAGAGATTAAGGATGCTATCCCTATTCTTCAAGGTATTCTTCTTATATCTCTAGAATATATAGGTGATTTTCATCATAAAAAAATCCCAAAATGAGAAAAGTAGTCCCAAACTCCTTTATCACAAGATTTCACAACACAAACAAATACACAAAATTAATGTGGTATTGGCGGGGCCAACATGGTGGACTAGGTGGATGCTACTGCGGATCCCTCTTGCAACAAAGACTCGAAAAAACAAGTGAATCGATCACATACATAACAATCCACAAACTCTGAACAACAAACACAGACTTAGAGACGGAGAACGAACAAATAGGGGCAGACAGCAATTGTTTTCAGAACCAGGAGCCAGCATACCAGGCAGGTGACCTTCGGAGCCCGATTTGGGGCAGAGCCCAGGGGGGCAGACAGCACAGACAAGGGGCCCAGCCCTACCCCCAAACTCATCCCAGGAGGGAGCCTAGCCAGTTGGCGCGGGCAGCGTAGCAGCGCAGCCGGTGGGAGAAGTCCCCAGGAGGCAGTGACTGATCTTGGAGCAGGGAGAGCAGCGTCCCAGCCGGGGAGCCGTCCCGCCGGGAGTTTGGTGGGGAGCAGGCGTGGCGTGAGAGTGGGGATCAGCTATATTTCCCTAAAGCTACCCCATTGGGGGGCCCAGAATTTCGTGCGGGGGACGCCCACCCAGTTCGCGCGTACGGCGCCTTGGCGCACCGGAAGGTGAAGTCCCCGGGAGAAAGTGACTGGTCTTGGAATGGGGAGAGCAGCGTCCCAGCCGGGGAGCCGTCCTGGTGGGATTTTGGAGGGCGCGGGCAGGGCGTGAGCATGGGGACCAGTTACATTCCCCTGAATTGACCCTGGGGGCGGGCCCAGCCATTCGTGCGGGCGACGCCCACCCAGCTCCCGCGAGCGGAGCGGCGCGCCGGAGGGAGAAGTCCCCGAGAGGAAGTGACTGGTCTTGGAACGGGGAGAGCAGCATCCCAGCCGGGGAGCCGTCCCACCGGGATTTTGGCGAAAGCGGGTGGAGCGTGAACGTGGAGATCAGGAGATCAGCTCTATATTCTGAGGTGCTACACTCTTAGCCCTCTAATCCCTCCCCCACGCTCCCCAGGCGGCTCCATTAACATCCTAATACCCTGAGCCAGAGGGAGAATTCAGATAGGGATCTGACTGCATTATTTTTTTAGCTGATTACCTGGAAAAACTAGTTTCCCAGTGATGGCTCGGAGACAGCAGTCCATATCAAACCACATAAAGAAACAGACCATGACAGCTTCTCCAACCCCCCAAACAAAAGAATCAAAATCTTTCCCAAATGAAGATACAATCCTGGAATTATCAGATACAGAATATAAAAAACTAATTTACAGAATGCTTAAAGATATCACAAATGAAATTAGGCTAACTGCAGAAAAAGCCAAGGAACACACTGATAAAACTGTTGAAGAACTCAAAAAGATTATTCAAGAACATAGTGGAAAAATTAATAAGTTGCAAGAATCCATAGAGAGACAGCATGTAGAAATCCAAAAGATTAACAATAAAATTACAGAATTAGACAACGCAATAGGAAGTCAGAGGAGCAGACTCGAGCAATTAGAATGTAGACTGGGACTTCTGGAGGACCAGGGAAACAACACCAACATAGCTGGAAAAAAATCAGATAAAAGAATTACAAAAAATGAAGAAACCCTAAGAATCATGTGGGACTCTATCAAGAAGGATAACTTGCGAGTGATTGGAGTCCCAGAACAGGGAGGGGGGACAGAAAACACAGAGAAAATAGTTGAAGAACTCCTGACACAAAACTTCCCTGACATCATGAAAGACGAAAGGATATCTATCCAAGATGCTCATCGAACCCCATTTAAGATTAATCCAAAAAGAAAAACACCAAGACATATTATCATCAAACTTGCCAAAACCAAAGACAAACAGAAAATTTTAAAAGCAGCCAGGGAGAAAAGAAAGGTTTCCTTCAAGGGAGAATCAATAAGAATAAGTTCAGACTACTCAGCAGAAACCATGCAGGCAAGAAGGGAATGGGACGACGTATACAGAGCACTGAAGGAGAAAAACTGCCAACCAAGGATCATATATCCAGCAAAACTCACTCTGAAATATGAAGGCGAAATTAAGATATTTACAGATAAACACAAGTTTAGAGAATTTGCAAAAACTAAACCAAGATTGCAAGAAATGCTAAAGGAGATTGTTTGGCCTGATGACCAATAATATCAGGTACCAGCACCATACAAGGTCACAAAACAGAACGTCCTGATATCAACGCAACTCAAATAGGGAAAGCACAAAAACAAACAAATTAAGATTAATTCTAAAAAATAAATAAATAAACAAAATAATACACATAACAGGGAATCATGGAAATCAATAGATAAACGATCACAATAATCAAAAAGAGGGACTAAATATAGGAGGCATTGAACTGCCAGATGGAGAGTGATACAAGGCGATATAGAAGGATACAAGTTAGGTTTTTACTTAGAAAAATAGGGGTAAATAATAAGGTAACCACAAAAAGGAATATCAATTCCATAACTCAAGAAAAACGTAACGACTCAACTAACATAAAGTTAAACATTATGAAAATGAGGATCTCACAATCTACTAAGAAAAACGTCTCAGCACAAAAAAGTATGTGGAAAAATGAAATGGCCAACAACACACATGAAAAGGCGTCAAAATGACAGCACTAAAAACTTATGTATCTATAATTACACTGAATATAAATGGACTAAATGCACCAATAAAGAGACAGAGAGTCACGGACTGGATAAAGAAACACGATCCATCTATATGCTGCCTACAAGAGACACACCTTAGACTTAGAGACACAAACAAACTAAAACTCAAAGGATGGAAAAAAGTATATCAAGCAAACAATAAGCAAAAAAGAAGAGGAGTAGCAATATTAATTTCTGACAAAATAGACTTTAGACTTAAATCCACCACAAAGGATAAAGAAGGACACTATATAATGATAAAAGGGACAATTGATCAGGAAGACATAACCATATTAAATATTTACGCACCTAATGACAGGGCTGCAAGATACATAAATCAAATTTTAACAGAATGGAAAAGTGAGATAGACACCTCCACATTTATAGTAGGAGATTTCAACACACCACTTTTGGAGAAGGACAGGACATCCAGTAAGAAGCTCAAAAGAGACACGGAAGACCTACTTACAACAATCAACCAACTTGACCTCATTGACTTATACAGAACTCTCCACCCAACTGCTACAAAATATACTTTTTTTTCTAGTGCACATGGAACATTCTCTAGAATAGACCACATATTAGGTCATAAAACAAATCTTTGCAGAATCCAAAACATCGAAATATTACAAAGCATCTTCTCAGACCACAAGGCAATGAAGCTAGAAATCAATAACAGAAAAACTAGGGAAAAGAAATCAAATACTTGGAAAGTGAACAATACCCTCCTGAAAAAAGACTGGGTTATAGAAGACATCAAGGAGGGAATAAGGAAATTCTTAGAAAGCAACGAGAATGAAAATACTTCCTATCAAAACCTCTGGGACACAGCAAAAGCAGTGCTCAGAGGCCAATTTATATCGATAAATGCACACATACAAAAAGAAGAAAGAGCCAAAATCAGAGAACTGTCCTGACAACTTGAACAAATAGAAAGTGAGCAACAAAAGAATCCATCAGGCACCAGAAGAAAACAAATAATAAAAATTAGAGCTGAACTAAATGAATTAGAGAACAGAAAAACAATTGAAAGAATTAACAAAGCCAAAAGCTGGTTCTCTGAAAAAATTAACAAAATTGATAAACCATTGGCTAGACTGACTAAAGAAAAACAGGAAAGGAAACAAATAACCTGAATAAGAAACAAGAAGGACCACATCACAACAGAGCCAAATGAAATTAAAAGAATCATTTCAGATTACTACAAAAAATTGTACTCTAACAAATTTGAAAACCTAGAAGAAATGGATAAATTCTTGGAAAAATACTACCTACCTAAACTAACACATTCAGAAGTAGAACAACTAAATAGACCCACAACAAAAAAAGAGATTGAAACGGTAATCAAAAAACTTCCAACAAAAAAGTCCTGGCCCAGACGGCTTCACTGCAGAGTTTTACCAAACCTTCAGAGAAGACTTAACACCACTACTACTGAAGGTATTTCAAAGCATAGAAAAAGACGGAATACTACCCAACTCATTCTATGAAGCTACCATCTCCCTGATACCAAAACCAGGTAAAGACATTACAAAAAAAGAAAATTATAGACCTATATCCCTCATGAACATAGATGCAAAAATCCTCAACAAAATTCTAGCCAATAGAATCCAACAACACATCAAAAAAATAATTCACCCTGATCAAGTGGGATTTATACCAGGTATGCAAGGCTGGTTTAATATCAGAAAAACCATTAATGTAATCCATCACATAAACAAAACAAAAGATAAAAACCACATGATCTTATCAATAGATGAAGAAAAGGCATTTGACAAAGTTCAACACCCATTTATGATGAAAACTCTTACCAAAATAGGAATTGAAGGAAAATTCCTCAACATAATAAAGGGCATCTATGCAAAGCCAACAGCCAATATCACTCTAAATGGAGAGAACCTGAAAGCATTTCCCTTGAGAATGGGAACCAGACAAGGATGCCCTTTATCACCGCTCTTATTCAACATCGTACTTGAAGTCCTAGCCAGGGCAATTAGGCTAGACAAAGAAATAAAGCGTATCCGGATTGGCAAGGAGGAAGTAAAGCTATCACTATTTGCAGATGACATGATCGTATACATGGAAAACCCTAAGGAATCCTCCAGAAAACTACTGAAACTAATAGAAGAGTTTGGCAGAGTCTCAGGTTATAAAATAAACATACAAAAATCACTTGGATTCCTCTACATCAACAAAAAGAACACCGAAGAGGAAATCACCAAATCAATACCATTCACAGTAGCCCCCAAGAAGATAAAATACTTAGGAATAAATCTTACCAAGGTTGTAAAAGACCTATACAAAGAAAACTATAAAACTCTACTACAAGAAATTCAAAAGGACATACTTAAGTGGAAAAACATACCCTGCTCATGGATAGGAAGACTTAACATAGTAAAAATGTCTATTCTACCAAAAGCCATCTAGACATATAACGCACTTCCAATCCAAATTCCTATGTCATATTTTAAGGTGATAGAGAAACAAATCACCAATTTCATATGGAAGGGAAAGAAGCCCCGGATAAGCAAAGCATTACTGAAAAAGAAGAAGAAAGTGGGAGGCCTCACTCTACCTGATTTCAGAACCTATTATACAGCTACAGTAGTCAAAACAGCCTGGTACTGGTACAACAACAGGCACATAGACCAATGGAACAGAATTGAGAACCCAGATATAAATCCATCCACGTATGAGCAGCTGATATTTGACAAAGGACCAGTGTCAGTCAATTGGGGAAAAGATAGTCTTTTTAACAAATGGTGCTGGCATAACTGGATATCCATTTGCAAAAAAATGAAACAGGACCCATACCTCACACCATGCACAAAAACTAACTCCAAGTGGATCAAAGACCTAAACATAAAGACTAAAACGATAAAGATCATGGAAGAAAAAATAGGGACAACCCTAGGAGCCCTAATACAGGGCATAAACAGAATACAAAACCTTACCAAAATGATGAAGAGAAACCAGATAACTGGGAGCTCCTAAAAATCAAGCACCTATGCTCATCTAAAGACTTCACCAAAAGAGTAAAAAGACCCCCAACAGACTGGGAAAGAATATTCAGCTATGACATCTTAGACCAGCGCTTGATCTCCAAAATCTACATGATATTGTCAAAACTCAACCACAAAAAGACAAACAACCCAATCAAGAAGTGGGCAAAGGATATGAACACACATTTCGCTAAAGAAGATATTCAGGCAGCCAACAGATACATGAGAAAATGCTCCTGATCATTAGCCATTAGAGAAATGCAAATTAAAACTACGATGAGATTCCATCTCACACCAATTAGACTGGCATTAATCCAAAAAACACAAAATAATAAATGTTGGAGAGGCTGCGGAGAGATTGGAGCTCTCATACACTGCTGGTGAGATTGTAAAATGGTACAACCACTTTGGAAATCCATCTGGCGTTATCTTAAACAGTTAGAAATAGAACTACCATACAACCCAGAAATCCCACTCCTCGGAATATACCCTAGAGATACAAGAGCCTTCACACAAACAGATATATGCACACCCATGTTTATTGCAGCTGTGTTTACAATAGCAAAAAGCTGGAAGCAACCAAGATGTCCGTCAACAGATGAATGGGTAAATAAATTGTGGTATATTCACACAATGGAATACTACGCATTGATAAAGAACAGTGACGAATCTCTGAAACATTTCATAACATGGAGGAATCTGGAAGGCATTATGCTGAGCGAAATGAGTCAGAGCCAAAAGGACAAATATTGTATAAGACCACTATTATAAGATCTTGAGAAATAGAAAAAACGGAGAAGAACACACACTTTTGTGGTTACAGAGGGGGGAGGGAGGGAGGGAGAGGGTTTTTTATTGATCAATCAGTAGATAAGAACTGCTTTGGGGGAAGGGAAAGACAACACCCAATCCAAAGAAGGACAGCCTAATTGGACTGGACTAAAAGCAAAGAGGTTTCTGGGATAAAATGAATGCTTCAAAGGTCAGTGGAGCAGGCGCTGGGGTCTGGGAAACGTGGTTTGAGGGGACTTCTAAGTCAATGGGCAAAATAATTCTAGTATGAAAACATTCTGCATCCCACTTTGAAATGTGGCGTCTGGGGTCCTAAATGCCAACAAGTGGCCATCTAAGATACATCAATTGGTCTCAACCCACCTGGAGCAAAGGCAAAGGAAGAACACCAAGGTCACACGACAACTAAGAACCCAAGAGACAGAAAGGGCCACATGAACCAGAGACCTACATTATCCTGAGACCAGAAGAACTAGATGGTGCCCGGCCACAATCAATGTCTGCCCTGTCAGGGAGCACAACAGACAACTCCTGAGGGAGCAGGAGACCAATGGGATACAGACCCCAAATTCTCATAAAAAGACCATACTTAATGGTATGACTGCGACTAGGGGAATCCCGGAGGCAATGCTCCCCAGACCTTCCGATGGCACACAGGACAGGAACCATCCCCGAAAATAACTCATCAGACATGAAAAGGACTGGTCAGCGGGGGGGAGAGAGATGCTGATGAAGAGTGAGCTACTTAAATCAGGTGGACACTGGAGAGTGTGTTGGCAACTCTTGGCTGGAGGGGGGATGGGAAGATAGAGAGAGAGGGAAGATGGCAAAATTGGCACGAAACGAGAGACTGAAAGGGCTGACTCAATAGGGGGAGAGCAAATGGGAGTATGGAGTAAGATGTATGTAAACTTACATGTGACAGACTGATTGGAATGGTAAATGTTCACTTGAAGCTTAATAAAAATTAATTAAAAAAAATTAATGTGGTATTGATGCATACGAATGGTTAATGTGGGTGTCCTGAGGGTGAAGTTGCTGACTTTCCCTGCAAGGCACTGTGTGTCCTGAAGCCTCCCTGCTGGGAGGAGGCCAGAGATCACTGCCCTGCTAGGTTGCCCACCAGGCCTCATGATGCTAGTTTTCAAGGCTGCAGATAGTAAGGGGCGGGTGGTGTTATTTCATTTTGATTGAGGTATAAACAGAACAGAGTTACTGATTCTATGGTGCCAGTTAGCAGCATCTAAGTTCAAGTGTTACGCTCAGGTTCTATTTTGTAATTCAAAAAGCCACATGCTGTGTGTGTGAAGAGAATAACGATCAAGAGTGAAGCACGATACCTGTGTTCAAATTTTGGCTTCAACTTTATTGATGTGTATTAATAGGTTAAATATCCAACATCTCTAAGCCTCAGTTTTCTCATCTGTAAAGCATCAGTCATAACATTAATAACATCAACAAGCGACATTTATTGAGCATAGCTCTATCCTAAAAAGCACTTTATATTTATCTCATACAATTTTATAGGTGTTATTACTCTTCCTGGAAACCCTGCTTGTGCGGTAGTTAAAAGCTACAGCTGCTAACAAAATGTTGGCAGTTTGAATCCTTGGAAACTCTATGATGCAGCTCTCCTCTATCCTATAGGGTCACTACAAGGCATGATCTACTCAACGGCAACATGTTTGGTTTTTGGTTGGTTACTCTCTGTATTATTATTCACTAAACATTCAAATTTGTCCAAGACATAAAAAAGGTTAGGATCTCTACTCTTGTAATATCGGTGTGGATGACACTATGCATAATGTCCCAGATTTCTCAGAAACCACATTTTCTGACCTCTCTGTGTCTTTTACTTTGTTCAGTATTGTTCCAGTATGTTCAATAACACGTTCAGTAGAATTTATGCTCACGTACAAAGACACACCTATATATGCTATACACACACACATATATACTATGTGTGTGTGTGGAGAGAGAGATAAAATTATTTATAACAGTATATTTTTGATATGCTTAAAGAAATTTTTCAGTGGTAAAAAATGTAGTTTGGAACTTCTTAGTTGCTTTCATTCTATTACCTTAAGCAATTTGCTTTTATTCTTTAAAAAATATGATATTTTACACTATGTTCTGATTTTGAACAAATTATATACTCATTTTGAAAAAAGAACCACAAAGAAGAATAAAGACACCTGAGAAAGGGCTATAGTGCAGCATTCCAGAAGTAATTCTTTGAGGATATATGAGGACCAGCAGCTGGTATCAAGGTAGGGGTCTGATGAAGGTGAAGGATGTTTCCCAACAAACTTCTGCTTTCCTCCCTTTGGTTGATGAAGAGGAGGGTGGACAAACTATATTTGTAATCCATTTACTTTGTCTTATCAGTTGGCTGGTATTGCATCATAAACTTATTGTAAGCTATGTTGGTTAAGGCAAAATGCACTTAGGGAAACCCTAGTGCATTTTCATCCTCATCAGTTGCTCACATTTCAGCAGGACAGAACACTTACATTTTATTTCCCAAGAGGGAACAGTGTTGAAATTCACGCTTTCTCGCCACACCCTCATCTACCTTTCCTCTTCTCTTATTGTTTTTATTGGTTATTGAACCTCTTCTCTTATTTGATTTATTTATAGTTAATCCTTGATAAAGTGTGAGACCCTGGGCTACATTTCTCAGAGATGGGGTCACTAAAATAAAACACAGCATGGTTCTTTCTCTTGCTCTTCAGATAAACTTCTCATTCCATTTACCTGTATAACATGCTAACGAAATCAAGCTTTGAAAAATTCAGCAAGGTCTCTGTTGCTTTTGGCCTAGCCTCTTTCACTGTGACTGAAGGATACGTTAAGGTCATCAAAGTCCCAATGGTTAGACTTGAGGGAAGGTAATAACCAGCTAATCAATCACTGTGGAGTCGATCCGGACTCATATTGACCTCATGTTTGTCAGAGTAGAACTGTGCTCCATAGGATTTTCAGTGGCTGATTTTTCAGAATCAGATCACCCGACCTTTCTTCCATGGTGCCTTTCTTCCATGGAGCACTTTCGTAGGGGGCTCCAATTCAGCCCTAGTACAAAATCTCTTCCACAATAAAGCTTTTCCAAGGAGGTCTTTATTTTGAGAAGTTTGGAGTATTGTTGAGCTAATTATTAAAGTATTTTAATCTCAATTTAGCTCCTGTAACAATTTTGAAAATAGTTATAACCTGGAGAAAAAGAGGGACACAACTAGGCCCCTCCAGTTGCCAACACCTGTTGGCTATACCAAGAAAACCAAAAATTAATATTCACAGAACAACACATCATTGTCTTACACTGATTTCCCTTCAAAGCCCAGCCTGTGACAAGGCTGTAGATTCAATTGTGTTAAGTGTAAGTTGATCTCAGGGTGAGGAAGCAGTGTCAGTGACATAGGGAAGGAGGAAAAGCCAATAGAAGCAGGCATTATCAAGGTTTCTTCTGTGAGGAACGGGGCACACTATTTCACCAGGACATCTGAGATGTATACAGCATCCCTCTCAGCTTTCCAGTGCAAAAAATACTAGGCTGGGGCATTTGTCATTTGGCTTCTGTCTCCATTTGGTCAATTGTTGAGGAGCATTTACTCTCCAACTCTTCTGAGCTTAACTTCCTTGTCAGCAGAGCAGGTTCCTACAGCTAAGTAGAAGTCCTTAGACTGAAAGTGGCATGCTTATAGGGTAAAATATTGTCAGATTGAGTTTGGGCTTGCATGAAATGGTATCACACACCTACAACTAAAATCAGAGATATATCATGTTGTACAAAAAAATAATGGAAACCACTGTTTTATGGACCCAACATCTTTTGGAGAGGTAACAGCAATTATCAGTAGATGTGGGCCTGATGGGTTGAGGCTTTGCATGAATGAAGTATGGGTTTGTCTGCTATATTTGAGTATAAGTCTTAACAGATTTATTAGATACTTCAAAACATGAATATTTCTTCTTGGAAAGAGATCATTTCTTTCTTGGAGTCAGGAGTAACTTTCTCACTGTTTTGAAGTAGGAGCTGCCTTTTACATCTCCAGGGATTTTAAATTCCTACAAGGAGAGTCAGAAGAAAGAACACACTGTGATCAATCTATAATGTGAGATGAATTGGACATTGTCAAGCTTAAACCAGGCAGAGTTTTGTTTACATCCCCTTAATTATATTTTCGTTCAAAACATATAATCACTTAAATGCTTGACTTTGAGTCATAATACTGGCCCAGGGAGTGTTAAAAATAGACTTTTTAGATGGCAAAAGATCCCAAATCTTACTCTTTTTGGTCTTTTTTTATTAACATGCATGGTGAAGAACAAACTTTGGGGTGATTGAACCCAGATGATTGGGACACAGCACCCTTCTCCCTGTCCCTTTCCAGTTACTTCCACCATTGAGGTTTCAGAAATTCAGGTGGTAGATTAAACTATAGATTTGTGGGAGAGTTTTTCAACAACAACAAAAAAGCTGATTGGGGAAGCTTTACTGTATAAAGGCTAATCATATTTTTCGATTAAAATCTAACCCAGTTTTTTCTTTAACTTTTAAAAATTGGAGAACTCTGAACCTAGAAATCAGGTGTTCTAAAAAAACACTGAAGGAGAAAAAAATCATAAAATCAAACAAGCACAAAAAGAAAAACATAAATAATATGCACAGAAATGAGTTTTGACTTCTTCACTCAGAATAGATGGGGGAAGAGAAAAGGAGAGATATATCAAGATTTGGAGTCCAGGTTAAATAGAAGAAAAAAGGAAAAAGGAAACACTGGCATATATACAATTTAAATAGTTATATTAAGATAGAGGATCATTTTCACTATTATAGGAACTCAAATGTTGATTAGGGTTCAGAGAAGTCTAACACAAAAAGAAAGGGAAGTTTTATGTATCTCCAAGGAAGGAGGATGAAAAAAACTTATCGAAAGACAACTTTATGCAGACAGAGAAAAAAAAAAAAAGAGGAATCCCACTCTTTGATGATTGACAAGTCTATATTTGGTGTTCACACAATTAATTTAGACAGGAGTGGAAAGAGATTACATGTTAAATCACATAAAATGCTGAAAGCAGTGTTAGATGAATTTCAAGATGATACAGTTATTGTAGGAGGAAGAAAGAACATGGTACTTGCTCTCAGGGAACATGTCTGAGAAAGTTAATGAGTTAAGACTCTAATGGAAGTTATAGTTGAGGTGAGACAAACTAAAGGGGAGGCAGGCAAGACAATAATAAATGTAATCCAGGTATGTGTTTAATTTGGATCTGATGGAATGGAACTGAATGTGTGTAATCATTCTACTCAGGTAGGTGAAGATGGAGAGGATTGGCTTGAATAACAGATTTATTTTGAGACCCAAAATACATTGACTTATTTCATTCTGTGATGAATCCTACATGACAATATATAGAGAAAAATATTTAGGAATCAAAAATTCTGACTTTGAAATACAGAGAATATTGTAGGAACACATAATTAAACAAGTAATGTTGGTTGTGCACACGTTAGAAAAAGAAATGGAACACGATTAAATAGGCTAAAATATTTAAAACTTGGCAACCCCTATTTGTCATTCCTAGCATAGTAGACCATATGATTGTCCAATTCAAAGCAGCCAATGCCAATCCATTTCAGCTTACCAATGCCTAGGATATCTATCTTCAAGTATTCCATTTCATTTTGGTCAACTTCCAATTATCCTAGATTTATACTTTGCACATTCTGCATTCTGAATATTAATGGGTATTTATAGCTGTTTCTTTTCATTTTGAGTCATGCCACATCAGCAAATAAGGTCCTGAAAGTTTTACTTCATCCATGTCATTAAGGTTGACTCTACTTCAAAAGAAGTCAGTGTACAATAAAGAATTGGTTGGCATTCAACCATTTCAGGTGGTAGCATAAGATCAAGAACTGATGATATTGAAGTCTAAGCTTCACTGCAGACATTGCTGAAAGACAAGGCTCCAGGAATTCACAGAATACCAGCTGTTTGAACAAACAGAAGAAAAGCTGGGAGCACTCATTTGACTACGCCAAGAAATTTGGAAGACAGCTAAATGGTTGGAAGAAATCTATACTTGTGGCCATTCAAAGAAAGTGATCCAACAGAATGCAGAAAATATTGAACAACATTATTAATATCACATGGTACTAAAATTTTGCTGAAGATATTCCAAAAATGGTTGCAGCAGTACATCGACAGAAACTGCCGGAAATTAAAGCCAGATTCAGAAAAGGACATGGATAAGAGACATCATTGTTGATGTCAGATGGATCTTGGCTGAAAGCAGAGAATACAAGAAAGATGTTTACCTGTGTTTTGTTGACTATGCAAAGGCATTTGACTATATGGAGTATAACAAATTGTGGATAACATTGTAAAGAATGGGGAATCCAGAATACTTAATTGTGCTCACATGGAATCTATACATAGACCAAGAGACAGTTGTTCAAACAGAACAAGGGTATACTGTGTGGTTTAAAGTCAGGAAAGGTGTGCATCAAGGTTGTATCCTTTCACTGTACTTATTCAGTCTGTATGATGAACAAATAATCTGAGAAGCTGGACTGTATGAAGAAGAACATGGCATCAGGACTGAAGGCTCAGATGACACAACCATGCTTGCTGACAGTTAAGAGGGCTTGAAACACTTACTGATGAAGATGAAAGACTACAACTATCAGTATGGAATACAACTCAAAATGAAGAAAACCAAAATCCTCACAACTGGACCAGTAAGCAACATCAAGATAAATGGAGAAAATATTGAAGTTGTTAAGAATTTTATTTTACATGGATCCACAGTCAGTGCCCATGGAAGCAGCAATCGGTAAATGAAACAACGTATTGCATTTGTCAAATCTGCTACAAAATATCTCTTTAAAGTGTTAAAAAGCAAAGATGTCACTTTGAAGGCTAAGGTGCCCCTTACCCAAGCCATAGTGTTTTCAATACCTCATATTCATCTGAGAACCAGACAATGGGTAAGGAAGACCAAAGAAGAATTGATGCCTTTGAATTATGATGTTGGAGAAGAATAATGACTGTACCACAAAGGGCCAAAAGAACAAATAAATCTGTCTTGAACGAAGTATAGCCAAAATGTTTCTTAGAAGTGAAGATGGCGAGACTTTGTCTCAGGTACTTTGGACACGTTAACAGGAGGGACCAGTCCGTGGAGAAGGACATCATGTTTGGTAAAGTAGAAGATCAGTGAAAAAGAGGAAGACCCTCAATGAGATGGATTGACATAGTGGCTACAATGAGTTCAAAGATAGCAATGATTGTGAGGATGGGCAGTGTTTCCTTCTGTTGTATATAGAGCAGCTGTGAGTAGGAACAGACTGAACAGCACCTAACAGCAACAACAACAAAAGGGAATAATGAGAACAATGATTCTTATCGAATGCCTTGGGTTATTTGATTTGAAGGAGCCATTTTTTTTTTTAATTTTTATTGTGCTTTAAGTGAAAGTTTATAAATCAAGTCAGTCTCTCATACAAAAATTTATATACACCTTGTTATATGCTCCTAATTGCTTTCCCCCTAATGAGACAGTCTGCTCCTTCCCTGTACTCTCTCTTTTCATGTCCATTCTTCCAGCCTCTAGCCCCCTCTGCCCTCTCATCTCCCCTCCAGATAGGAGATGCCAACATAGTCTCAAGTGTCTACTTGATCCAAGAAGCTCAGTCTTCACCACCATCTTTTAATATCCCATTGTCCAGTCCAATTCCTGTCTGAAGAGTTGGCTTTGGGGATGGTTCCTGTCTTGGGCTAACAGAAGGTCTGGGGACCATTACCACTGGGGTCCTTCTAGTCTCAGTCAGACCATTAAGTCTGGTCTTTTTAAGAGAATTTGGGGTCAGCACCCCACTGCTCTCCTGCTCCCCCAGGGATTCTCTGTTGCGTTCCCTGTCAGGGCTGTCATCGATTGTAGCCGGGCACTATCTTGTTCTTCTGGTCTCAGGCCGATGTAGTCTTTGGTTTACGTGGCCCTTTCTGTCTCTTGGGCTCATAATTACCTTGTGTCCTTGGTGTTCTTCATTCTCCTTTGCTCCAGGTGGATTGAGGCCAATTGATGCATCTTAGATGGCTGCTTGCTAGTGTTTAAGACCCCAGACGCTGCTCTCCAAAGTGGGATGCAGAATGTTTTCTTAATAGATTTTATTATGCCAATTGACTTAGATGTCCTCTCAAACCATGGTTCCCAAACCCCTGTCCCTGCTATACTGGCCTTCAAAGCATTCAATTTATCCAGGAAACTTCTTTGCTTTTGGTGTAGTCCAGTTGTGCTGACCTATCCTGTATTGTGTGTTGTTTTTCCCTTAACCTAAAATAGTTCTTATCTACTAATTAGCGAATAACCCTCTCCCTCCCCGCTCTTGTAAACATCAGATAATATTTTCTTCTCTGTTTAAACTATTTTTCAAGTTCTTATAGTACTGGTCTCATACAATATTTGTCCTTCTGCAACTGCCTAATTTCACTCTGCACAATGCCTTCCAGATTCCTCCATGTTACAAAATGTTTCACAGATTCATCACTGTTTTTTATGAATACGTGGTATTCCATTGTGTGAATATACCATAATTTATTTATCCATTCATCCATTGATGAGCACTTTGGTTGCTTCCATCTTTTTGCTATTGTAAACAGAGCTGCAATGAACATGGGTGTGCACATATCTGTTCGTGTAAAGGCTCTTATTTCTCTAGGATACACTGTAAGGAGTGGGATTGCTAGACCATATGGTAGTTCTATTTCTAGCTTTTTAAGGAAGTGCCAAATCGATTTCCAAAGTGGTTGTACCATTTTACATTCCCACCAGCAGTGTATAAGTGTTCCAGTCTCTCCACAACCTCTCCAACATTTATTTTGTGATTTTGGTTTAATGCCAGCCTTGTTGGAGTGAGATGGGATGGATTTATGTCTGGATTTTAAATTTTGTTGCATTGGTCTATGTCTCTGTCATTGTTCCAGTACCAGGCTGTTTTGACTACTGTGTCGGTATAATAGATTCTAAAATCAGGTTGAGTGAGGCACACACACACACAGAAATCCTGATGGCATAGCGGTTAAGTGTTACTGCTGCTAACCAAAATGTCAGGGGTTCGAATCCACCAGCTGCTCCTTGGAAACTCTATGGTGCAGTTATACGCTGCCCTATAGGGTCACTACGTGTTGAAATCGACTTGACAGCAACAGCTTTGGTTTTGGGTTTTATACACACACGTATGTATATATTTCACTGCAGAAAGAATACTTATGGAAGGAATGAGATTGTTGTTGGACACAAAGAAGAAGGGAAAAGTAAAACGAGTGCCCTTAAAAATACTATGATAATAGTGTGTCATAACTGAGATGTATCAAAAACACTGATGAAAATAAAAATAAATAAGTAAAAGGATACAAGCAGAAAGTAGCCCCTGATCACTCAAGTAATTAACAACTTTATCAGCTACCCCTTTTGAAGATTAGTATAATTCTTCTCATTAAAAGATGAATTACAGTGGTTTCTCCAGAAGTTATAATAATAGTAAGTTTATTCACTCATTTTAAATTTCAAATCCAGGTGAATAAGATGGTAAGAAGAAACAAGGAAAGATTCATTAAAATGTCAATTGTATTCAAGTCACCAAATATATATTATCTTGTTGAATGCTTTTGTTGAATGCTCACATTAATATAGATGTAGGCAATATACTCTCATTTTATGTTTGAGGAAATGGAGATTCAGGAACATTGTATAATTTGGCCAAGGTCACAACTAGCTTGTGGAAGAGCAAACATTGCCACTCATGTCTGTCTGACTTTAAAAAGTCACTCTTTCCATCACATTTAATTTTTTCACTTTTAATTGGTACCTGTGAAAAACCTTTTTTCTTTCCAGAGAGTAAAAATCGAGTTTACAAAGTACATAATGTGTTCAAAAGAAAAGAAAAATCATTGCTATATCATATTAAGTTGTTGTTTGTAGTTCTCTAAGTGAGGGTTAGAATTTTATGTTCAAGAATTTATGAATTTGCTTTTTCTACATACTCGGTCAAGAGTGAACAATATCTCCAACTGAACAGATACTGCAAACATTAGCTGGCATGAGGATTTGCTCCCTGCTGGCTTTTAGATTAGATATACACATGATAGTGTGTCCATAAGAGAGCATTTGTATTGCTCCTGTTTCCACAAATCAGAAAATAAAATATTTCTTTTTTATTGCTATCAATTTTATTGTTTTTTCCAATGCGTGTTCTATTAAGTCCCAATGCTAAATCTATAGTAAATGTGCTGTATGCACACATAAACATTTGTGAAACGCTATTCAATTTCTACAACTTTTTCCATTTTAAGTGAGCTGGAAATATTTGAAACTGGAGTGTAATAAAAACTTTTCAATCTGATGTAAGAGATTCACATGTACTTGTGTTTTCTTTCGCAAGAACATGAAAAAAGGATAAAAGCATTTCTTTAACTCAGGAAAAAAAAAGATTCCTTTGTAAATATTTGACACAAAACTGCCTTTAATGAACACTTTGCATCATAAAAGCATATTACATCGTGTCCTATAACAGAAGATAATCGGAAATCCCTACTATCCGGTCATCAGAAAGTCATAAAATTAAAACATCAATAACATATATGTATATGTGGCAAGTAATCAAAATGAGTAAATATTTATTCCTAAAAAAAACAAATTTAAAGGATAAGTTGATGGTAAGCCAGCTGGTTAACTGGTTGGTACTGGAAATAGATTTGCTTTTCTGAAATGAGCAGTCTCTCTAATAATTGCATCTTCCCCAAAGGGAAAGCAACAGGAAAACAGATTTTTTGTGATCTAAGTTTTTTTTTTTTATTATTTAAAGAAAATTTCAGAGGCAGTTTAGCTTGGGACCTCTAGAATGAGTTTAAATTATTTAACTCATTTCCAGTTAGATTCAGTAGATAAAAAATAAAATTCTGTCTCATTACTTTCAATGTTGTTTATAAGACTGTCTTTAATCAGAATCTGTGAACCGGAGTTAGAGATTGATTATAGATTAATTATTTCAAGAAAGAGACTCACGGATTCTTGTAATTTATTCATTTGATTTGTACATCTTTTCTACGTAAAATTTGCTATGCTGGGTCTTGAAACTGCAATGGCAAGATATCCCTTTTTTCCTTCAAAGATATAATAATCTAAAAGAATAAGAACTAAACAAGAAATTATAATATACACGATTTTCTGCAATATGTGAAATATAAATTTCCAACAGAGAACAAGAGAAGGTTGCCTAATTCAATATTCAAATATCAAGGAATATTATCTGTAGGAAAAAATTGTAAGCTGTGGACTAAAGGATGATGAATATAGGTTGGCTAGATAAAGGCCAAGGGCAGGGGCAGAAAGTGTTGGGGAGAGGAATGAGGAACAGTGTTCCATGTGAAGTGAGAACTTGGAAAAAGGGTTAGCAGAAAATAACAACAAGAATCATTGGACGCACCACAAATAGTTCAGTATGGTAAATCTGTCAAATGCAAGGTATGTGAGTGGCCATAGAGTGAAAGAAGTCCTGGACAAATCATAAATGGGCTTCTAAATCATTTTTAGTGAGATAGGCATATGTTAGAGCTGGTAGCTTTAACAAGGTGATACCCGTCACCAGGTTTAGGCAAGTGTTGGGGCCATCTTCTGAAAGAAGGATACATTTTTGTGTGTGTGTGTGGGAGGGGTAGGTAAAGAGCTCAGTTTGTGCCACTCTGACTTTGAAGAGCTTGTTGTATATCTAGGCGACAGTGTGCAACGTGAACTTAGTCTAAAGCTCATCGAAGTGTTCCAGGCGGGAGATACAGATTTTGCACATAATATGAGTAATTTATTTCAAAGGGGGTATATTGAGTGTGTGTTTTGTGAAAGCGAAAGAGTGTATAGAATTAACCCTTAAAATATATTACATAGACATGAGAAAGAGGAGTTCACAAGGATATTCTGAAGTGTCAGATGAAAACATGGGGAGTATAGTGACACGAATTCTAAGCATGGAAATTTTTCAAAGGAGTAAGTAGCTAATGGTACCAAAGGCTACAGAAGGCCTATAAGATCAAAAGTGCCAATAGATTTAGCAATTAAGTGCGTTGCTCATTAACCTGGTAAATCCAGTACCAGTGATTCTAAAGACAAGAGTAAAGGAAAACTAGGATAGTAACAATCTCAGTACCAAGCCCACAGTAACTAGTTCTAAACCAGCAATTACTGAATGTTTACTGAAAGAATGTATAAACATGAATTTGTTTATAAAAGCTTACAACACAGAAACTTTGGTTAAGCTGGCAAATCTCAAAGAAAGTATTCCTTAAAACAAGTTTAAAGAAGTCCTAAATAGGTTCATGCAGTAAGTAAAGAAACCATGCCTCATTTTCCAAACAGGTTAAGTAGGCTAAAAATAAGAATAGATTTTAAAAAGCACTTAAATATATTTCTGGGTTAGACATAACAATTTTCATAGGTAAGCAGAGCACTTTAGGAAGCTATGGCCCTGTTTGTGTTTCAACATCACTGAAAACAACTATTAAAATTGTTTATTGTCAGAAAGATTTTTTTGTTTCTGAACTAATACGTAATAGTTTATATTAAGCACATCAAAGATGCAAGATATTATCATAAAAGTCAGAAATCTTAAAAACCTACCAGAAAAAAAAAAAGACCTACCTGATAGAATTGAGCATAGTGCAGTGATTGAGATCGTAGTTTTTTGAAATCATCAAACTCGGGTTGTTACATTACCGGATTTTGGTTACAAGATCCTGAAATTATTACCTATGATATAACTAACAATTTACTTAATTTCTCCAAATCTCTTAATCTCAGTGCCCACATTAGTAAAATGGGACTAGTAACAGTTCCTGTTTCATGAGGCTATGGTGAAATAATCCATGTTAAAGTGCTTAAAAAAAAAAAAAAGTACTTAAATCAGGGCCTGGAATATACTGGATCCTATAATTTCACTTCTTATTGTTTTATTATAACAAATCATCATAAAAACATATGTACTCTCCTATCTTCATTTCAATGGTTAAAGGATTGTATGATGCATTTGTAAAGAAAAAAACACTTGGTTGTATTTTATTATTGTTATTGATGATAGATTATTAGTGTAGAATAATTGTATATGTAACTCTTGTTTCCTCTAGGTCTCTCTAAAATGAAGGCGCACACACATAAAATGTTGTTGTTGTTGTTAGGTCCCTTCAAGTCGGTTCTGACTCATAGTGACACTATGTACAATAGAACAGAACACTGCCCAGTCCTGCACCATCCTCATAACCCATGTTGTGCTTGAGCCCATTGTTCCAGTCACTGTGTCAATCCACCTCCTTGAGGGTCTTCCTCTCTTTTGTTGACCCTAGATTTTGCCAAGCATGATGTCCTTGTAAAGGCCTGATCCCTTCTGAGAACATCCAAAGTATGTGAGATAAAGTCTTGTCATCCTTGCGTCTAAGGAGAATTCTGACTATACTCCTTCCAAGTCAAATTTGTTTGCTCTTCAATGTTCTTCACTAACACCGTAATTCAAAGGCCTCAATTCTTCTTCGATCTTCCTTTTTCATTGCCCAGCTTTCCCATGCATATAAGATGATTGAAAAGACTATGGCTTGGGTCAGGCCCACCTTAGTCCTTAAACTGACATCTTTGCTTTTGAAGACTTTAAAAAAGTCTTTTGCAGCAAATTTTTCCCAATTCAACGCATTGTTTGATTTCTTGAATGCTGCTTCAATGGGCATTGATTGTGAATGCAAGTAAAATGAAATCCTTGACATCAGCCTTTTCTTTGTTTATCATGATGTTGCTTGTTGGTCCAGTTGTGAGGATTTTTGTTTCTTTATGTTGAGATGTAATCCATACTGAAAGCTGTAGACTTTGATCTTCATCAATAAGTGTTTCAAGTCTTCTTCACTTTCAGCAAGTAAGGTTGTGTCTTCTGATATGGCAAGTTGTTAGTAGTCTTCCTCCAATCCCGATGCCCCATTCTTCTTCATATAGTCCAGCTTCCGGATTATTTGCTCAGCACACGGATTGAATGAGTGTGATGAAACGATATAACCCTGACACACACCTTTCCTGATTTTAAACCACACGGTATCCCCTTCTTCTGCTTTAACAACTGCCTCTTAGTCTATGTACAGGTTCCTCACAATGTTATCTGTAATTTTTTATGATCCACATGGTTGAATGCATTCGTATAGTCAGTAAAACACAGATAAACATCTTTCTGGTATTCTCTGAGTTCAGCCAAGATCTATCTGAAGTCGGTAATGATATCCCTCCTTCCATGGCCTATTCTGAATCTGGCTTGAATTTCTGGGAGTTCCCTGTGGAAGTACTGTTGGAACCACTTTCGTGTGATCTTCAGCAAAATTTTACTTGTATGTGATATTAGTGATATTGTTTGTCAACTTCTGCATTCTGTTGGATCACCTTTCTTTGGAATGGGTACAAATAGGATCTCTTCCAGTCAGTTGGCCAGGCAGCTCTTCTCCAAATTTTTGATGGGGCTCTGAATGAGCACTTGTAGCCCTGCATCCTTTTGTTGAAACATCTCAGTAGGTATTTCATCAACTCCTGGAGCCTTGTTTTTCGCCAATGCCTTCAGTGACGCTTGGACTTCTTTCACTACCATCAGTTCCTGATCATATGCTACCTCCTGAAATAGTTGAACACCAACCAATTCATTTTGGTACAGTGACTGTCTGTATTACTTCCATCTTCTTTTGATGCTTCCTGTGTAGTTCAATATATTCCCTGTAGAATCCTTCAATATTGTAACTGGAGTCTTGATTTTTTTCTTCAGTTATTTCAGCTTGAGAAATGCTGAGCATGTTCTTCTTCCCTTTTGATTTTCTAACTCCAGGTCTTTGCAAATGTCATTTTAACACTTTGTCTTCTTGAGCTACCCTTTGAAATCTTCTGTTCAGCTCTTTTACTTCATCATTTCTTCCTTTTGCTGGAACTACTCTGAATTCAAGAGAAAGTTTCAGAATCTTTTCTGGTATCCATTTGGATCTTTTCTTTCTTTCCTATCCTTTTTATGACTTCTTGCTTTTTTCATGTTTGATGTCTTTGATGTCATTCCACAACTTATCTGGTCTTTGGTCATTAGTGTTCAAAGTGTGAAATCTATTCTTGAGATGGCCTCTAAATTCAGGAGGGATATACTCATGGTCATATTTTGGCTCTCGTGAACATGTTTTAATTTTCTTCAGCTTCAACTTGAACTTGCATATAAGCAGTTGATAGTCTGTTCCACAGTCGGCCACTGATGATATTGAGTTTTTCCATTGTCTCGTTCCACAGATGTAGTTGATTTGATTCCTGTGCATTCCGTCTGGCAAAGTCCACGTGTATAGTCACCCTTTATATTGTTGAAAAAAGGTATTTGCAATGAAGAAGTTGTTGGTCTTGCTACTGTTTCTTCTTCTTTGTTTCCAACTTTGGTATTCCAATCACCAGTAATTATCAATTCAACTTGATTGCATGTTTGATCAATTTCAGATTGCAGAAGTTGGTAAAAATCTTCAATTTCTTCATCTTTGGCCTTAGTGAATAATAATAGTCTATTAATTGGTCTTCCTTGTAGGTGTATGGATATCATCCTATCATTGACAGTGTTGTACTTCAAGAAGACCTTGAAATGTTCTTTTTGATGATGAACAGGACGTCATTCCTCTTCAATTCGTCATTCACAGCATGGTAGATGATATGATTATCTGATTCAAAATGGCCAGTACCAGTCCGTTTCAGCCTACTAATTCCTAAGATATTGATTTTTATGCTTTCCATTTCAAACTTTCTTAGATTCATCCTTCATACGTTCAAAGTTTCGATTACTAATGGATATTTGCAGCTGTTTCTTCACATTTAGAGTTGTACCACCTCAGCAAATGAAGGTCCTGAAAGCTTGTCTCCATCCATGTCTTTAAGGTCAACTCTACTTTGAGGAGGCTGCTCTTCCTCACTTGTACTTTGAGTGCCTTCCAACCTGAGGAGTTCATATTCAGGCAGTGTATCAAACAATATTTGTCTGCTATTCATAAGTTTCTCATTGGCCATTTTTTTCAGAAGTAGGCTGCCTGGTCCTTCTTCCTAGTGTGTCTTAGTCTGGAAGCTCTGCTGAAACTTGTCCACCATGGGTGACTCTGCTGGCATTTGAAGTACCAGTGGCTAAGCTTCCAGCATCACAACAACATGCAAGCCACCACAGTATGACAAACTGACAGAGACATGGAGATGCATAAAACAAGAAGTTTTAGTCTTCAGCCTCTTCCCAAGTATGAAGCAATTGGAGTATAAGTTCCTTGTCACAGGTTTATTTACTTCCAGCAGGAAACTTTATTTTTCAAAACCAGCTTCCTCAGACAAGTTTATTAGTGTAAAAAGTTTTATGTATTCCTTATATTTCTTTTACAGTCATATGTACTGATCCCATTTTGCTATCAATATATGACTTAAGGTCACTTTAAGTCCCCCAGTGATTTAAAAGAAGAGATTAAAAGAAGAAATTGGCCTAGTCATCTCATCTGTCTTCTCATTAATTGTAATATATTTAATGCTATACTGAAAACATATTTCAGATATTGAATTATAGGAAAATGAGAGGAAAAGCTGTAGTTGTTGCTATAGTATGGGGATACAAAAAGCTTATAGGAAATTTAATATTTTTATTGTTTTACATAATTTTAAGTAGCTTACAAGTTTTCTGTTCAAATCTTTTTTTCGTCTTACCTCAGGCCATACAAAACCATTTATTTTCAGTTTATGTTTTGTAACTTTGTTTTGGAAATCATTACATACAAATTGTTCATAACAAATTCCTACTGCTCACTCTTTCCAAAAAGCTATCCATAATATATTATAAATGCTATTGCTGTTCAAAAACATTTTAAAAGCAGGGGATTTTATAAATACAAAGGGAAAAATGGAATGCGTTAGATAACTTTTGAAGAGGTTAAGCAGTAGCAACAACTAGCAAAAAAAAAAAGTTAAGCAGTATCTGTAACCATGACATATATACATATACATTAGTTGTTTATTAATGTTTTCCTATTATTAGGCCCTAACTTTAGAAATTTCAATAATAAATCACATTTATTACAGTTCTTAAAATAATTTTATGTGTTTAACAAATTTTATACAGTACTCAGAAAATAAATTTGGATACTTTGAAGTAGCTTTGTGGTAATACATGTCCTTTCTGTTTCTTTAGTTTACCAATTTTTTTTTTTCCTTAGAATATTAGAAACACATTCACTGTAATTGGACTCAAGAGTAAAGTAGCCTTTACAGCTGATAAAGAAAGTTTTCTTTCATGTGCTTAAATTTTTCTGTCTTACATTATCTTGGAGAGAATTTTGTTTCCTTTTCTTACCTTAAAAATAGGTGTTACTTATTCTTAAACCTGTCTCTACCTTTACATTTCATGCACTGGAATACAAAAAAAAAAAAAAAATTTCTTCAGAATAGTTTATTCATTTTAACTTCAAGACCCCAACTCTAAAAATGAAATCTATTTTATTTTATTTTTTGTTGTGTTTATTTCTTTACTACTTTTTATTTTATGTGTCTACTGTGCATAAAAAAAAAAAATTTTTTTTTTTTTTTTTACTGTGCGTACAAATAGTGTCTGTTGTGAAATAAACTCTTTTAAATCTGGGTCTTCTTTGCCAAGTCATCAAACTATACACCCTGCTACCCCTTCTTCTTGCAGTCATCTATAGAACCACAGATTGCGCAGCTTCCTTTCTTAAAGATTTTGGCATCCAGATTATTGAAGAATTCTCTACTGTCCTAGGTCTTAATGGCTGATTTTTCCAATAGCCTGGACTTCTCCAAAGATTTTGTCATCAAACCCACTTCAGCCACTCACTCCAATCATCTTAACCTATAACCAATAACTTGATCTCCCTCCAACTCTGAATTTCAAAAATCCTTGTGTAATTGCACCATCTATTTCCTTCTAGCTCTTGCTATTAATCTAACTGCTACAATTTTTCTATACCCACCAGATCTGCTAGGAGTACCAACTCTTCACTGTTTCTAACAGCCCCTCTTCCTCCATTTTCATTTCCCTCTTTATTCAGGGTATGTCCCATTGTCCATAATTACAATTATCCCCTGGTTTACTCTTAATTCTTCTTGACCTTCACTCCCTCTATCTTTCCAACAAAATCCCAACCCTAGTTCAATCCAACTCTGTGCCTACTGTGTGCCTGTAGGTATGTACCTCACTGTGACTACAGAAAAGCCTCAGTTAAACTCAAGCACTTTCCAGGAATACTATATAGTTCCCTATTCCATTCACTCTTCATCTAGTCTCACTAACTCTTTCATTTTCTTCATTTCTCCTCATTATTTCAATAGCCCATTCACCCTGTTACTTTGGATGAATTGTCCATTCTCATATACACAGCCAGCCTTTCACTTAGTGCACTGGGCCCCATTCTTTTGTCTACTTAAATTTAAGACTCTAGCAATTGTCTCAGCTAACTTTTGCAATACATGTATTAGTTTCTTAAGATTGCCATAACACAATATTACAAAATAGGTGACTTTAAAGAATAGACATTTATTATCTCACAGTTCTGGAGCCTGGAAGTCCAAATCAGAGTATCAGTCATGTTGATTCCTTCTCAGGGCCCAGACAGAGAAATTGTTCTATGCCTATCTCCTAAATTCTGATGGCTTCCAGAAATCCTTGGTATTCTTTGGCTTCCATCTGTCTCTGTAGGCAGATGGCTGTCATTCCTCTGCCTATCTCTGCCTCTATTTCTGTTCTCCACTATTATAAAATGGAATTAGTACTAGCCCTACTCTGTTTAACAGGCCTCCTCTGTTTACTCTGTATAAAGTAGTACTAACTTCCACTGATTCCCACTCTCCTGATTATCTTCTTTTGTCATTATTAATAGTACTTTCATTTCCTAACATTTTATAGATGATATAGATTAAAGGTATAGATGAACATATAGATAGACATGTAAATAGATAGATATGATTGTGTGTGCAAATGTTACATCATCTATAAGCTTTTACCAGAGTGTAAGACAGCTTTAGAAATTTTGGCTTGCAATATACACTTTATAAACAAATGTTAAATAAATAGATAAATGGTAATTTTAATTGTGAAACTTATCTTTTCGTTTTGTGTGGTTATGTTTGGTCTTTCTGATATTTTAACTCATTTTTTTTTTTTTTCTTAATAGGATCTGACTTCACTTTCCTGACAGAAGACCTGTGATATACTGAGCAGAAATCCATTCTCTAGAACAATCTATGAAGAAATAAATCCTGAATCAAGTCTCATAGCCATTGATCTGTTCAGGTCAGCTTATGCCCTTTCAAGGTGGAATTAAGTTAAAAACATAATCATATTACATCACTATGTTAACAGGGGAGTGATTTATTTTTTTGCTTTGAATAGAGTTCTTTTTCCCATTACTGCATCAAGGGCATATTCCATATTCATTTCTCCATGTGGAATTGATTTAAAACTTTGTGGATGTCAAATTTCTCTAAGTCTCCTAGTCCAAATTAAGTCTTACTCTTCATCCATGTGGATGAGCATCGTAAATACACATATGTATAGTTGAATGACCCTATCGCTGGAAAAGAAGTGAATGGAAAATTTAGGGTAATTATTTTCTTACCATTTTGACTTTTTATCTTAATAATTTTTATGAAAATTAACTTTTCAACAGATGACTTTTTTTTAATTCTGGAAAAATTTGATTCCACTTTTTAAAAACATATATGCTGGAATTATTTGAAATAGAATGATAATGACAGGTGATTTCTGTATTACATTAAAACAAAAGACAAAATAACTTCAATGAAAGTTGTATGTTGCTCACACCTGAATAAAATACACATAATAAGAGGAAAATTCAAGTCACACAAAAGGAGAATATTTGCATCAAAAACACAGAAAGATTGTCATAAATAAAGTACATTTTTTAAAAGCTCTACAAATCAATAAGACAAACATCAAAACAGAAAATTAGTTGAAAGACTTAAACAGACATGTCCCCCCTCCAAAAAAAAAAAGCTGTCCAAGTGTACTAAACATTATTCATTGGGGAAATTCAAAGCCTCAATTTGATGTCAACCTCCACCACCAATTATAAATGGCTAAAATAAAAATAAGAGAGATGAGAGAGAGAGGAAAGAAGGAAGGTGAAGATGGAGAGAGGGTGAGAAGGAAGAAGGGAAAAAGGAAAGAAGAAAGAAAGACAGGCAGACAGACATTACTAAACATTACATAGAATGTAAAGCAATGGGAGCGCTCATTAAATGCTGGCTAAAATAGAGATTGGTTTAATCACTTTGTAAAAACGTAATTTTCTATTAAACTTAAAGACGTGTGCCCCCACCACTTAGGAATTCTCTTATAAGCCTCAAAAATACATGCAAAAGTATATGAAAAAAACATTCAGTAAGTTACATATAAGTATTATTCTAATAACTACAAACTGGAAAAAATAAAATTTCCTAACCAGAATATTCAATTGGTAAACTTCGTTAACTCCAGTAGTGCGAACAGCCCATATCTGTCTTATCACTCTCCCCACTTCCACTGCCCAAACTCAAGCCACATTCACTTCTTGCCAGTGATTTTATAATGACATTTCTCCTAGTTTTCTTGCTTTTATCTGTTCTTTCCCACAACCTCTTCTCTCCCTTTCTATCTGTCCTACACTTTACAGGTAGTTTAAGTTTCCTTAAAATGATAGTCGCTAAATCGAAGTTTTTCAAATGTGTCCCTTTGTTTTATGCCATATAGGATAACTTCTTTTTCTGGCATAGAAGGATATCAATGACCAGTCCTCTAATCGTATTCCCCTCACCTCTCACAAATCCTATTTCTTATCAGTCAAATTAAAATGCCACAGTTGCAAAAATTTTTCTGCAATTAAAATTTATTTGCCTTTTTACACATAGCTCTCTGTCTTGAAATTTACTTTCTCAATTCATCTCTTTTTATGATGGTAAAATCCTATTTCTGCTTTGAGTCTCATCCCACATATGCTGCATTCTTTGGAAACATCCTATCCTCCCTCATGCAAATTAAGGTTCCATTATTTTTCATCCTATCTAGTACAACTCAGGGAACCCCCTGGTGGTGTAGTGGTTAAAAGCTATGGCTGCTAACAAAAAGGTCTGCAGTTCGAATCCACCAGGCACTCCGTGGAAACTCTATTGGGCAGTTCTACGCTGTCCTGTAGGGTTGCTATGAGGCGGAATTGACTCGATGGCAATTGGGTTTTTTTTTTTTTTGAGCATAACTCCAGGAGAGCTATTATTTCTTTTTTGAATCCTCAACACCTAGACAAATCACATTTTCAATAAATATTTTAAATGATTGATAAAATAATCAATAAATACATTATTCTCACATACTTGTCTACCAAAGTCTTGTAAGTTATTTCTTTGCCACCCCTTTCAGTTAAAACCTAAGCAAAAATTCAAATGATGTAATAATTATCTTAATTTGACCCAGTTCCATATATTATCTGTTGTATCCATTATTTATATTTCTAGTAGACTTTACTTCCTTTTATTGATTGTTATGGAAAGAAAAATTGTGTCTTTTACTTTATAAATGTAAGTTTTAAACACTGCGATTTAAATTCTACTAACACTTTTTTTTTAACACTAGCAATGATTCACTGAATATCAGTAGCAATGATTCACTGAATATGTAAATATAAAAAAAATACCAAGGCAAAATGTTTAATTACAAAAATGCAATCAGGCTTCATGTACCAAAAATAATTTGCACAGCATGTTGCTGTTCAGTTGTTGATTAAAAGTGTATATTAATATATTTTGTAATAATTATATTTGCTATTATATTGTCTTGTGCAATAAGACCAGAAAGAGATATTTGTGAGTTTTTCTGAGACTCTTTAATGTGGTAAAGTCTAAAATTTAGCACTCATAAAAGTCTAGTTGGTGCAAATCAATAAGTTAATGGAAAAAACAGAACAAAATTATTGTTTTATTGAATAACTTTTCCATGCAGAAAATCTTAAATGTAAACATTTCTGGTTAAATATGACATCTTAACAATAGCTGCTCTCAAACTAGAACAAAACGCCTATAAAAATAAAAAAGAAAGAAATCATAAAATTACTATAATATAATGGTCACCACTCATCTGTAAGTTTGTTGTATTGTGGTGGCTTACATGATGTTGGAAGCTGTGCCACTGGTATTTCAAATACCAGCAGGGTCACCAGTGGTGGATAAGTTTTGGTGGAGCTTCCAAACTGAGACAGACTACCAAGAAGGACATGGTAGCCTGCTTCTGAAAAATTGGCAGGTGAAAACCTAATGAATAGCAGTCATAGTCTGATACAGTGCCAGAAGATGAGCCCCTCACGTTGGAGGGTACTTAAAATAGGACTGAAGAAGAGCTGCCCTTTTAAAGTATGTTGTCATCATTGTTAGGTGCCATCTATTCAGTTCCAACTCATAGCAACCCTATGCACAACAGAATGAAATACTGCCCAGTCCTGTTCCATCCTTATAATAGTTGTTATACTTGAGCCCATTGTTGTAGACACTGTGTCAATCCATCTCCTTGAGGGTCTTACTCTTTTTCACTGACCCTCTACTTTACCAAGCACGTATCATCAACATTAATGACTTGTATGGAGTAAAGCTTTTGGGAGCCTCATTTGCTGATGTGGCATGACTCAAAATGAGAAGAAACAGCTGCAAACATCTATTAATAATAATAACACAGAATGTGTGAAGCATGAATATAGGAAAATTGAAGTCGTCAACAATGAAATGGAACAGATAAAGATCAATATTCTAGGCAGTAATGAGCTAAAATGGACTGGTATCAGCCATTTTGAATCAAATAATCATATGGTCTACTATGCCAGGGATGACAAACTGAAGAGGAATGGCATATAATTCAGTGTCAAAAGAACATTTCAAATCTATCCTGAAGCATAATGCTGCCAGTGATGGGATAATATCTATATATCTACAAGGAAGACCAGTTAATATAACTATTATTCAAATTTGCACACCAACTACTAATGCCAAAGATGAGGAAATGAAAAAATTTTACCAACTTCTACAGTCTGAAATTAATCAAACACGCAATCAAGATGCATTGATAATTACTGGTGATTGGAATGCAAAAGTTGGAAACAAAAAACAAGGATCAGAAGTTGGAAAATATGGCCCTGGTACCAGAAAAGATGCCTGAAATCACATGATAGAATTTTCAAGGCCAGTGACTTACTCATTGCAAATACCTTTTGCAACAACATAAGCTGCATCTAGATACATGGACTTCACCAGATAGAATACACAGCAAACAAATTGACTATACTTGTGGAAAGAGATCATGGAACAGCTCGATATTATCAGTCAGAATGAGGCCAGGCCTGACTGCAGAACAGACCATCAATTTCTCAAATACAAGTCCATGTTGAAGCTGGGAAAAAATAAAAATATATATATAAGAACCAAAATATGACCCTGAGTATATTCCACCTGAATTTAGAGGTATGGGACACTAATGATCAAAGACCAGATGAGTTGTGGAATGATATCAAGGACATCACACATGAAGAATGCAAGAGGTCATTAAAAGGACAGGAAAGAAAGAAAAGACGAAAATAAATGTCAGAAGAAGCTCTGAAACTTGCTCGTGAATGTAGAACAGTAAAAAGAAATGGAAGAAATCATTAAGCAAAAGAGCCGAACAGAAGACAAAGTAAAATATAATGAAATGTGCAAAGACCTGGAGTTAGAAAACCAAAAGGAAAGAACATGTTCGGCATTTCTAAAGCTGAAATAATTGAAGAAAAATTTCAAGCCTCGAGTTGCAATATTGAAGGATTCTACAGGCAAAATACTAAATGATGCAGGAAGCATCAAAAGAAAACAGAAGGAATACACAGAGTTATTGTACCAAAAAGAAATGGTTGACGTTCAACTATTTAACAAGTAGCGTATCTTCAAGGACCAAAGGTAATGAAGGAAGAAGAGTTATCTGCACTGGAGGCATTGGTGACAAACAAGGCTCCAGGAATTGATGGAATACCAATTGAGATGTTTCAACAAATGAATGCAGGGCTGGAAGTGCTCACTCATCTATGCCAAGAAATTTGGAAGACAGCTACATGGCCAAGTGACTGGAAGAGATTCACATTTATGCCTATTTCAAAGAAAGGTGATCCAGCTGAATGCATAAATTATTGAACAATACCATTAATATTGTAAAAAATATTATAAAATATTTAAAAAATATTATAATATTATAAAAAATATTATACACAGGTAAAATTTTGCTAAAGATCATTCAAAAGCAGATGCAGCAGTACAACAACAGGGAACTGCCAGAAATTCAAGCCAGATTCCGAAGAGAACACAGAATGAGAGATATCACTGCTGATGTCTGATGGATCTTGACTGAAAGCACGGGATACCAGAAAGATGTTTGTCTGTGTTTAATTGACTCTGCAAAGGCATTTGACTGTGTGGATCATAACAAATTATGGATAACATTGTTAAGAAGGGGAATTTCAGAATACCTAATTGTGCTCATGTAGGATTTGTACATAGACCAAGAGGCAGCTGTTTGACCAGAACAAGATGAAACTGCGTGGTTTAAAATCAGGAAGGGTGTGTGTCACACTTATTCAATCTGTATGCTGAGCAAATAATCCAAGAAGCTGGACTATATGAAGAAGAATAAGGCAGGCATCAGGATTGGAGGAAGACTCATTAACAACCTGTAATATGCGGATGACACAGTTTTGCTTGCTAAAAGACTTGAAGCACTTAGTGATAAAGATTGAAGATTACAGCCTTTAGTATGGATTAAGCCTCAACATAAAGATAATAAAAATCCTCAAAACTGGACCAATAAGCAACATCATTATAAACAGAGAAAAAATTGAGGTTGTCAAGGATTTCATTTTGCTTGGATCTATAATCAATGCCCACAGAAGCAGTGGTCAAGAAATCAAATGACATATTGCATTGGACAAATCTGCTGCAAAAGACTTATTTAAAGTTTTAAAAGGCAAAGATGTCACCTTGGAGACTATGGTGCACCTAGCCCAAGCCATGGTATTTTCAGTCACTTCATATGCATGTGAAAGCTGGACAATGAATAAGGAAGACAGAAGAATTGATGCTTTTGAAATACGGTGTTGGCAAAGAACACTGAATAAACCATGGACTGTCAGAAAAACAACAAATGTGTCTCATAAGAAGTACAGCTAGAATATTCCTTAGAAGCAAGGATGCAAGACTTAGACTCACTTACTTTAGACATGTTATCAAGAGAGTCTAGTTCTTGAAGAAGTGCATCATACTAGGTAAAGTCGAGGCTCAGTGATGGGCTGAAGCATAGCAATAACTGTAAGGGTGGCACAGGACTGGGCAGTGTTTCGTTCTGCTGTCCGTAGGGTCATCATGAATCAGAAATGACTCAATGGTACCTTACAACAACAGCAAATACAATAGGGAGGACATTTCGGATTAAATTATTTGGCCTATACTAAAAATGTAAAAATAGAACTAGATATTACGCCATGAAAGAGATAACCCTCTGGAAAAAAAATGGTGAGAAGATTGATTGCACGTTCTGTATTGTCTGACCTCTATCTGAGTGAACCATTATCCCTACAACTACAGACATTGCTATCTACAGTTTTTCCATGTGAATGCTTCAGATGTTTCTGGAGTAATTTTTCCTGACATATTTCCATGTCCATACAGAATCAGCATTACAAAGGAAACACACAGAAAGGTGAGTGGTTGCAGATTTTTTTTTTTTTTTTTGGCATGGAGAAAGGACTGTTTGCACTATTCATACTGGAAAAAAAAATAATAATAATAAATAAAAGTTTGGATTCAGTACTTAAAACTGGATATAGGGGATTCATATCAGTCATGTTTGCTGGGTGCCAGAAGAATGAAAACGAACCTAAAAGAATAAATGCATTGCATTTGAAAATTCAAAATAAACAGGATTCTGTGCGCAACAACCTGAAGTTATAGACTTGAGCAATTTATTTCACTGAAGGAACAGAGAATAGTCCCAAGGACAGTGCACATGCCTGCACATATGTTCACACACACACGCGCACACACACATACACACAGCAACTAACAAAGAGCTAAATGAAGTTTACTTTGTTGGAATATAATGAGATGAATATATTAGCAAAAAGAACAACACTGTAATCTATGAAATATTCAGCAGGACAAGGAAATGATCATAGAAACTCGAAGACTCAAAGTTTCTAAATAGCATACATTTAAAAATCTACCAAGTATCTGGAAGAAAATGTTACGTACTTGTGTGGTACCTCAATAGAACACAAGAAGACATACTACTTATAACAAGAAGCAGATTGCTATAGGAAGACGATAAATTGGAAGGAAAATGCCCAGAAGAAGATAATAAATAAGAAGAAAAGAAAATAAATATGATCTTTAAAGAAAAACAAAATAAATAGATTGAAGCGCACTGGAGTTGGGAAAGAGTAAAACTGATAATGCTGGATATCAAACAAATGATTAGAAAAATGAATTTGGGGAGGATACATCTACTAGATTTTCCTTTAAAAGGGACTAGAAGTCATTGTTTTAAAACAAGTGTAACACTCAGCCATGGGCAGAGAAGACAGAAAAGAAGAGAGAGAGGAAAAGATAGGCAAAGAGAAAACAAACTGGAAAATATTTGAAATTCAGGATTAGGGGAATATTCGGAGTACTTTATAATCCTAAAACCCTTAAACATGTATGCATCTCATAAACATGTGGCTAGAAGAGTCATTGATTTGAATACCCTACAAATGCAAAACATGCCTGAGATTCTAGATCATTTCTTATGAGCTGTGAAGAGTTAATGTATGGATCTGAAGGGAAAGAATGCCCCAAATCGCTTCTTATATCAATGTCAGGTGGCTACAGGTTAATCATAAATTTAAAAAAAATTTTTAATAAAGACTAATAAAAAATGTAAATAATATTTTATTGTGTTTTCAGTGAAGGTTTACACAGCAGTTTAGATTCCCATTCAGCAATTTCTACACAAGTTGTTCAGTGACATTGGTTCCATTCTTCACTATGCATGAACATTCTCGTTATTTCCATTCTCCTTGTTCCGTTAGGGGATTACTTTTTAAAAGACACAAGAGGAGACATACATGTAAGAAAGTTATGGACCTAGAATCCGTGGAAAAGATTTCAAATCATGATTGAAATGGTCACAGAGGAGAGAAAGGATGATAAAGAGACAGAACCTCTAGTCTGGAGGTTCCTAAGCAGTAATCAGCTTCCCAGCTCAATTACTCTTAAATATTAAGACAATGGGCCCACCTGCAGCAGATTGGCAGCAAAGAAGCCCTGACATGTGTACTGAACACTCACCTACATCATAACTCAGTACCTGTCAAGCCATTCACCATACATAGCATGGTCTATCTAGGACAACATGTGATGTTCCTATCAATTTTAATGTACAAAATAGAAAATTCAAACGTTCAGTTGTTAGGAATATCACATCAACCAGAAGAGCTATTTTTCAGATGAATTCATAATAAAGGCTACCTGTGTGTGTGAATTTAATAACCTCACTTCATTTCAGCAGGTCTCAGTATCTCACTCTTTTAAGAGAGGATATCATAGCTACATTAATGTGTGTGAGGACTAAATAAGTATTCAAATAATATTTTAAACATAGGATATGTGTACTTTAATATTTTAAATACACTTCTAAATTATTAATTAAGCATACATATGTCCATATTATATATTTTAATTACTCATATAGATTAAGCTGTGGTCAACTAGTTGTTTTGCATGAATAGCCAGGGTACGGAAACAAGATGTGACATGACACACTGGAGAAAAATAAGTTTAAGAAAGTGAGAAACATGGACATATCATCAGACAGGATGACCATGGCTCTGGGCAATTCCAAAAAATAGACAAATTAATAAGCCAGATTGCTGGGTGGGAGTTTCAATAGAATTCAGAAAGACAATCACCATTATACAAATTCCAATTGCTGTTGAGTCTTTTTGAACTCATGGCTACCCCATGTGTGTCAGAGTAGAAATGTGCTCCACAAGGTTTTCAATCATTAGTTTTCAGTTAGCAGCCATGCACGTTGTTAACCATTTGCAGCACCCAGGAACTCCAATACACAAATACTATGGTAATAATTATTGAAGACAAGATTTGCCAGTGAATGCTAAAATTAGTGGGTGAAAGTTTGTTGAGAAAGAGGTTTCCATATTCTTAAAGTATACTCCGTAAGGTTTTTTTTTTTTTTAAATACAAATGTCATGGCAGCAGTTTTATAGGTGAGAAACCCAGCAGACATCAACTTAACCAAGTGATCAGGTTAAATATCAATAGTTATAAGGTATATTGACATCACGGATCCCATGTTATGATACACATAGAAGACCAAAGGAAAAAATTACATAAAAAAAAAATAGTTGCTCTGAAGTCCGACTTACAGCGACCCTATGGGACATAGTGGAGCTGCCCCATAGGGTTTCCAAGACAGTAATCTTTATGGAGAGATTGCCACGTCTTTCTCCCGCAGAGCAGCTCTTGAATTCAAACAGCCAATCTTTTGGTTAACAGCTGAGCACTTTAACAACTGAGCCACCAGAGCTTCTGTACTGAAAAAAGTACAATATCACTTTTGTAATATTATTGCCTGAAAGCCATAAACTCATTCTAAAATGCCAATTTGAGGGGCATTTTAAAATAACTGATCAGTACTCTTCAAAATTGTCAAGACCATGAAAGACAAGAAAGCACTAAAGACCACAGTCTTGGAGAACATCTAGGTCAGCTAGCATAACATAGCTCATAAAGAAAGTGCACTGCGTCGTACGTTGGTAAGTAACATCTGGGACCTTAAAGCTTGCAAGCGGCCGTCTGAGATATATCTCTCAGTCCCATCTGGTCCGGAGCAAAGGAGAATGAAGAAAACCAAAGACACAAGGAAGGTATTGGCCCAAAGGATTAAAGGACCACATGAACCACAGCCTCCACAAGCCTGAACCCAGAACAACAAGGTGGTACATGGCTACCTCCACCAACCGCTCTGAAAGGGATCACACTAGAGAGTCCTGGACAGAGTGAGAAAACAATATAGATCAAAACTGAAATTCACAAAAAAAGACCAGACTTACTGGTCGGACAGAAACTGGAGGAACCCCAAGACTATGGCCCCCAGATACCTTACTAAAACTGAAATCATTCCTAAAGCTCATTTTTCAGACAACGATTAGAAAGGCCTAGAAAACAGACAATAAAACATGCGAGCAAAGTGCTTCTGTAATTCAATCGAATGTGCTAGACCAAATGGGCAATTCCTGCCCAAAAGCAAGATAAGAAGGCAGAAAGGGGTGGGAAAACTGGATGAATGGACACAGGGATCCCTGGGTAGAAAGCAGGAGAGTGCTGTCACATTGTGGTGTTTGCAACTGATGTCACTAAATAACGTGTATACATTTTTGAATGAGAATAGTTTCTTGAGGGGTAAAATTTCACCTAAATCACAATAAAAGGAAGAGGAAAAAAGAAAACACTGAAGAAACGCTACAGTTTGGAAGCTACTAAGAAGAAAAAATAATGAAACACAATGGGAGTCCTCAATAGTATCCTGGAACATAAATATGACACTAGTAGAAAAATTAGTAAAATTTGAAATTGTTCTATAGTTTAGCCAATGATGTTGCACCCATATTAATTTCTTGTTTTAGATAATGATATACTATTGTCATATAAGTTGTTAGTATTAGGGGAAGCTAGCAAGGAATATACGGAAGTTCTCTGTACTATTCATGGGACATTTTTGTAAATCTAAAAGTAGTTAAAAATTCAAAGTTTTAGAATAAAATAAGCATATTGTTTTCATTTGATATTACAAAATTAGGCTGTGATATTAGGAGCCTATAGGATTTTACTTTTTCCTTACATTTACTTCTGTATTATTCACCACAATTTGTTATTTTTATATATTTATTTTTTATAATTTTTATTGTGCTTTAAGTGAAAGTTTACAATCAAGTCAGTCTCTCACATAAACATCCATATATACCTCGTTACACACTCGCAATTACTCTCCCCCTATTGAGACAGCCCACTATCCCTTTCCACTCTCTCTTTTCGTGTCCATTTCGCCAGCTTTTAACCCCCTCCACCCTCCCATCTCCCCTCCTGGCAGGAGATGCCAATGCTCAAGTGTCCTCCTGATCCAGGAAGCTCTCTCCTCACCAGTATCCCTCTCCAACCCATTGTCTAGTCCAATCCATGTCTGAAGAGTTGGCTTCCGGAATAGTTCCTGTCCGGGGCCAACAGAAGGTCTGGGGGCCTTGACCACCGGGGTCCCTCCAGTCTCATTCAGGCCATTAAGTCTGGTCTTTTTATGAGGATTTGGGTTCTGCATCCCACTGCTCTCTTGCTCCTTCAGGGGTTCTCTATTGTGTTCCCTGTCTGGGCAGTCATCGGTTGAAGTCAGGCACCATCTAGTTCTTCTGGTCTCAGGATGATGTAGTCTCATGTGGCCCTTTCTATCTCTTAGGCTCATAATTACCTTGTGTCCTTGGTGTTCTTCATTCTTCTTTGATCCAGGTGGTTTGAGACCAATTGATCCGTCTTAGATGGCTGCTTGCTAGCATTTAAGACTCCAGATGCCACTCTTCAAAGTGGGAGGTAGAATGTTTTCTTAATAGATTTTATTGTGCCATTGGATTTAGATGTCCCCTGAAACCATGGTCCCCAAACCCCTGCCCCTGCTATACTGTCCTTTGAACCATTCAGCTTATTCAGGAAACTTCTTTGCGTTTGGTTTAGTCCAGTTGTGCTGACCTCCCCTGTGTTGTGTGTTGTCTTTCCTTTCACCTAAAATAGTTCTTACCTACCATCTAATTAGTGAATGCCCCTCTCTCACCCTCCCTCCCTCCCTCCCCTCGTAACCAGAAAAGAATGTTTTCTTCTCAGTTTAAACTACTTCTCAAGTTCTTATAATAGTGGTCTTACACAATATTTGTTCTTTTGCAACTTACTAATTTCATTCAGCATAACGCCTTCCAGTTTCCTCCGTGTTATGAAATGTTTCACAGATTCCTCACTGTTCTTTATTGATGCTTAGTATTCCATTGTGTGAATATACCATTATTTATTTATCTATTCATCCACTGATGGGCACCTTAGTTGCTTCCATCTTTTTACTATTGTAAACAGTGCTGCAATGAACATACCATGGGAGTGCATATATCTGTTCACGTAAAGGCTCTTATTTCTCTAGGATATATTCTGAGGAGTGGGATTGCTGGATCGTATGGTAGTTCTATTTCTAGCTTTTTAAGGAACTACCAAATCGATTTCCAAAGTAGTTGTACCATTTGACATTCCCACCAGCAGTGTGTAAGTGTTCCAATCTCTCCACAGCCTCTCCAACATTTATTATTTTCTGTTTCTTGGATTAATGCCACCTTGTTGGAGTGAGATGAAATCTCATTGTAGTTTTGATCTGCATTACTCTAATGGCTAATGATCGTGAACATTTCCTCAAGTATCCATTAGCTGCCTGAATGTCTTCTTTAGTGAAGTGTCTATTCATGTCTTTTGCCCATTTTTTAACAGGGTTGTTTGTCTTTTTGTAGTTGAGTTTTTGCAGTGTCACGTAGGCTTTAGAGATCAGACGATGATCGGAAATGTCATACCTAAAAACCTTTTCCCAGTCTGTAGGTAGTCTTCTTACTCTTTTGGTGAAGTCTTTGGATGAGAATAAGTGTTTGATTTTTAGGAGCTGAAGTTTATCTAATTTTTCTTCTGCATTCTTTATAATGTTTTGTATACTGTTTATGCCATATGTTAGGGCTCCTAACGTTGTCCAGATTTTTTCTTCCATGATCTTTATCGTTTTAGATTTTATACTTAGGTCTTTGATCCATTATGAGCTCGTTTTTGTGCATGGAGTGAGGTATGGGTCTTGTTTCACTTTTTTGTATTTTTTTTTATCCAGTTATGCCAGCACCATTTGTTAAAAAGACTGTCTTGTCCCCATTTAACTGTTTTGGGGTCTTTGTCAAATATCAACTGCTCATATATGGATGGATTTATGACTGGATTCTCAATTCTGTTCCATTGGTCCATGTATCTGTTGTGTACCAGTACCAGGCTGTTTTGACTACTGTGGCGGTATAATAGGTTCTAAAATCAGGTAAAGTAAGGCCTCCCACTTTGTTCTTCTTTTTCAGTAATGCCTTATTTATCCGGGGCCTCTTTCACTTCCATATGAAGTTGGTGATTTGTTTCTCCATCTCATTAAAGAATGTCGTTGGGATTTGGATAGGAATTGCAGTAAATGTATAGATCACTTTTGGTAGAATAGACATTTTTTAATGTTAAGTCTTCCTATCCACGAGCAAAGTATGTTTTTCCACTTATGTAAGTCTCTTTTGGTTTCTTGCAGAAGTGTACTGTAGTTTTCTTTGTATAAGTCTTTTACATCTCTGGTGAGATTTATTCCTAAGTATTTTATCTTCTTGGGGGCTACTGTAAATGGCATTGATTTGGCGATTTCCTCTTCGGTGTTCTTTTTGTCTGTGTAGAGGAATCCAACTGATTTTTGTATGTTTATCTTGTATCCCAATACTCTGCTGAACTCTTCTACTAGTTTTAGTAGTTTTCTGGAGGATTCTTTAGTGTTTTCTGTGTATAAGATCGTGTCATCTGCAAATAGAGATACTTTTATTTGCTCTGGCTAGGACCTCCAGTACAATGTTGAATAAGAGCGGTGATAAAGGGCATCCTTGTCTGGTTCCCAATCTCAAAGGGAATGCTTTCAGCCTCTCTCCATTAGGGTGATGTTGGCTGTTGGCTTTGTATAAATGGTCCTTTATTATGTTGAGGAATTTTCCTTCTATTCCTATTTAGCTGAGAGTTTTTATCATGAATGAGTGTTGAACTTTGTCAAATGCCTTTTCCGCATAAATTGATAAAATCATGTGATTCTTGTCTTTTGTTTTATTTATGTGGTGGATTACGTTAATTGTTTTTCTAATATTGTACCACCCTGCATACCTGGCAAGAATCCCACTTGGTCACGGTGAATTTTTTTTTTTTTTTTGATATGCTGTTTAATTCTATTGGCTAGAATTTTTTTGAGGATTTTTGCATCTACATTCATGAGGGATCTAGGTCTATAATTTTCTTTTCTTGTGGTGTCTTTACCTGGTTTTGGTATCAGGTATATGGTGGCTTCATAGAGTGAGTTTGGTAGTATTTCATCCTTTTCTATGCTCCGAAATACCTTTAGTAGTAGTGTTAACTCTTCTCTGAAAGTTTGGTAGAACTCTGCAGTGAAGCCGTACAGGCCAGGGCTTTTTTTTGGCGGGAGTTTTTTGATTACCTTTTCAATCTCTTCTTTTGTTATGGGTTTATTTAGTTGTTCTACCTCTGTTTGTGTTAGTTTAGGTAGGAAGTATGTTTCTAGGAATTCATCCATTTCTTCTAGGTTTTCAAATTTGTTAGAGTACAATTTTTCATAGTAATCTGAAATGATTCTTTTAATTTCAGTTGGGTGTGTTGTAATATCGTCCATCTCATTTCTTATTTGGGTTATTTGCTTCCTCTCCTTCCTTTTTTTTGTTTTGTTTTGTTTTGTTTGTCAGTTTGACCAGTGGTTTATCAATTTCGTTTGTTTTTTTCAAAAAATCAGCTTTTAGTCTTGTCAATTCTTTCAATTGTTTTTCTGTATTCTGTTTCATTTAGTTCAGCTCTAATTTTTCTTACTTGTTTTCTTCTGGTGCCCATGGATTTCTTTTGTTGCCCTCTATTTGTTCAAGTTGTAGGGATAATTCTTTGATTTTAGCCTTTTCTTCTTTTTGGATGTGTGCATTTATTGATATAAGTTGACCTCTGAGCACCACTTTTGCTGTGTCCCAAAGGTTTTGATAGGAAGTGTTTTCATTCCCATTGGATTCTCTGAATTTCTTTATTCCATCCTTAATGTCCTCTATAACCCAGTCTTTTTTGAGCAGGATATTGTTCAGTTTCCAAGTGTTTGATTTCTTTTCCCTGCTTTTCCTGTTATTGATTTCCACTTTTATGGCCTTATGGTCAGAGAAGATGCTTTGTAATACTTCAATGTTTTGGATTCTGCTAAGGCTTGCTTTATGTCCTAATATGTGGTCTATTCTAGAGAATGTTCCATGTGCACTAGAAAAGAAAGTATACTTGGTTGCTGTTGGGTGGAGTGTTCTGTATATGCCTACAAGATCAAGTTGGTGGATTGTGGCATTTAGATCTTCCGTGTCTTTATTGAGCTTCTTTCTGGATGTCCTGTCCTTCACCGAAAGTGGTGTGTTGAAGTCTCCTACTATTATTGTGGAGCTGTCTATCTCACTTTTCAATGCTGATAGAGTTTGTTTTATGTATCTTGCAGCCCTGTCATTGGGTGCATAAATATTTAATATGGTATATCTTCTTGGTATATTGTCCCTTTAATCATTATATAGTGTCCTTCCTTATCCTTTCTGATGGATTTAACTTTAATGCCTGTTTTGTCAGAAATTAATATTGCCACTCCTGCTCTTTTTTGATTGTTGTTTGCTTGATATATTTTTTTCCATCCTTTGAATTTTAGTTTGTGTCTCTAAGTCTGAGGTGTGTCTCTTGTAGGCAGCATATAGACGGATCTTGTTTTTAATCCATTCTGCCTCTGTCTCTTTACTGGTGCATTTAGTCCATTTACATTCAGGATAATTATGGATAGGTATGAATTTAGTGCTATCATTTTCATGTTTTTTTGGGTGTTGTTGACAGTTTCTTTTTCCCACTTAAATTTACGTGCTGAGTAGATTTTATTTATATATTGTCCTTTCCTCATATTTGTTGTTGTTGATTTTGTTTCTGCTGAGTCTGTAATTTTTCCCTTGTATTTTATTTTGATGAGTAGGATAGTCGGTCTCCTTTGTGGTTACCTTATTATTTACGCTTATTTTTCTAAATTTAAAACTAACTTTTATTTCTTTGTATCGCCGTATTTTCCTCTCCTTATGGAAGGTGTATGATTACATTTCTTAGCCCATCTTTATTATTCTAATGTTGTCTTCTTTTATATAATAACATTGCTGTTACCCTGTTTTGGCCTTTTTTTTTTTTAATATATAATCTTGCCTTTTTTTTTTTTTTTTTTTGGATTTCCCTGTCTGGGTTGACTTCTGGTTGCTCTGCCCAGTGTTCCAGTCTTAGGTTGATACCTGATATTATTGATTTTCTAACCAAAGAACTCCCTTTAGTGTTTCTTGTAGTTTTTGGTTTGGTTTTTACTGTGTTTATCTGGAATTGTCTTAATTTCACCTTCATATTTGAGAGACAGTTTTGCTGGATATATGATTCTTGGCAGGCAAATTTTTTTCTTCAATTTTTTAAATATGTCATCCCATTGCCTTCTTGCCTGCATGGTTTTTGCCAAGTAGTCCGAGCTTATTCTTATTGGCTCTCCTTTGTAGGTGACTTTTCGTTTATCCCTCACTGCTCTTATAATTCTCTCTTTATCTTTGGTTTTGGCAAGTTTGATTATAAGATGTCTTGGTGACTTTCTTTTATGATCTACCTTATGTAGAGTTTGATGAGCATCTTGGATAGATATCTTCTCATCTTTCACAATATCAGGGAAGTTTTCTGCCAACAAATCTTCAACAATTCTCTCTGTATTTTCTGTTATCCCTCCCTGTTCTGGTACTCCAAACACTCGTAGGTTATTTCTCTTGATAGAGTCCCACATGATTTTAAGCTTTCTTAATTTTTTTAAATTCTTTTATCTGATTTTTCTTCAAATATATTACTGCCAAGTGATTTATCTTCAAGTTCAGAAATTCTAGCTTCTGCTTGCTCAATCCTGCTCCTCTGACTTTCTATTGAGTTGTCTAAGTCTGTAATTTTGTTGTTAATTTTCTGAATTTCTGATTGCTGTCTGTCTATGGATTTTTTCAGCTTATTAAACTTTTCATTATGTTCGTGAATAATCTTTCTAATTTCTTCAATTGCTTTATCTGTGTGTTCCTTGGCTTGTTCTGCATATTGCTTCATATTCTTCCTGATATCTTGAAGGGTTCTGTATATTAAACTTTTTTATATTCTGCATCTGGTAATTCCAGGAATGCACTTTCATCTAGAATATCCCTGGATTCTTTGTTTTGAGAGCCTGTTGAGGTGATCATGGTCTATTTCTTTATGTGTATTGATATTGACTGTTGCCTTTGAGCCATCTATAAGCTATTGTATTAGTTTATGCTTGCTTACCGTGTCATAACTGCTTGCTTTGTTTTGTTTTAGTATACCCCTATGGGTTGCTTAAGTGAACTAGCTTATTTATTTTCACCTTTGGAACTCTGGTGTCCTGTCCCCAGCTGGCTAGAGTTGTTGTCAGATATATCAGTCTAGGAGTCCATTCAGTTTTCTTGTATGAATTCAGCTCATGTGTGTGGTACAGGCTCTGTCCTGCAGTCTTAGAGGGGGAGGGGTGATTGGTGTATATACCGTTATCTGATTGCAGCAGAGGGTCATGCTCTGAACAAGGCAGTGGGCTGAGGACTGACCCCCGAGTGTATCTGAGGAAAACACATCCCTGTTTCCTAGAGCATGCTGGTGGGCAGGTTCTGCAGATGGACCATGGACACACAAAGTTTTTGGTTGTAGGGACTGGGAGGTACCAGTTATCTTTGGACCCCTTTCGTGGGTGGCTGGGTGACCTGAGTGGAGCTACCAATCCTTAGGTCCCTGTTGTGGGTAGGTGAGGACCCTGTTTAATAGGCAAAGCAATGTCAAATGTCAAACACCCACCTCTCCACTGCACAGCTGAAATGGTTGGAGTTTTCCAGCAAGGGCCTATTCTCCTGAAATAGGCCCACACAGGTCCGTGCAGAAGAGAAAGGTGCTCAAGGTCCGTGGATGGTTTATGCCTGGGCAGGAGCCGCTTCTGTCCTGAGCTCCCCAACTTAATGGAGCTAGAAAATTATCTTTTCCCCACAGTTGTATATTTTTTCCTTCCCCAAGGATGGCTCCAGGTGCTCATCAAGGCCTACCTCAGGCCCAGGGATTCAGCCTCTGAAGCCGGCTACCGAGCCACCAAAAAAAACTTAAATACAATATGACAGTGGTATTTATTTATTTTACATGTCATTTTATTAAATTTACTGTAGATATGAGGAGGGTACATTTCTATTTTCTTTGCATTTTTAATTTTTCAAACTCAATACTAAACCCACAGGTCGACGCTCACCAAGAAAAAAAGAAGTAGAAAACATTAAAATCCTTTTATAATTTCTAAAATGAGTTCATATATCATTCAAAGTTTAAGTTTTTTTGAATTTAGATTTACATTAGAAATTCAAGAACTCATTTTAGTGCATTAAAGATCATTTAATGCATTTTAATCACCACAGGATTATTCAGAATCAATAGGTTAGCAGTGATTAAAGCTTCCTACTTCTTGTAGGATTAAAACAGTCTGGTAGAAACAGATCTTTCCGTAAAATTTTAGATAATCAACCAGATGAATCAGACTACTAAGGAGAATTCAATGATCTGTAATTTCCCTTAAAATAATAATGCCTTGAAATTTCATTTTAAATTTACCCTTGCACAATAAATGTTCTCTGTTGGGTTTTAACATCTAAATTTTTGCATTAATTTTTAAACTTAATATCAAATAACAAGGCTTTGCATTGAAATTTAGTATTCTCCAATATTGTATAAAATACTTGTATTTTAATAATTCACATCATTGCAATTTCTATATTCTGCTTTGTTGCGATGTCTGCTTCCTTTTCTTTTCTTGCTTATATGAAACTCAGAGTTAAACAACATTATTTCTGTATTTCTTGTTGTTGCTCATTTGGAATGGCATTGCTGGCTAACATTCATTGATTATCTGTAATTTACCATATGTTTTATGTTCATTAAATGATTTAATGGCCTCAAAGCCTGTCAAGTTTATTTAGATATTGTTTACTCCCTTTTAAAGTAAGCTAAACCAAGCTCAGAAAAGTAAACAATTCATCCAAGGTTACTTAGCTAATATGTGCAGGAGCTAGGATTTAGTCCTGATAAACTCAAAGTTTCTTCACTTTTCCTGATATTTACATTGCCTTATTAAGTCTAATTTATGACAGGACTGTAATTTCCACAATGGCAAGCACCATACGTATCCTCTCCATATAGTATTTCCAGCACTCAATTTTGAATGTTCCATTATCACTTGGAATCAGGCAGGGAGGCATCTGCCACACACACACACATTTAACTTTTAAAATGTTCTCTTTAAATATTTGCAACAATGACTTATGTTTCAGATACATTATTTTGTTTTTCTAATTTAAGTAGACAATTTCTACTGACACAATTTGTCCTCTCCTTCCTCACTCTCAAAAAATTAATCCTCTCTCGATAATCTCATGATCTAAGATCATGAACTATTTGTCCTCCACCAGGGTTATTCAGTTCTTCATACACTACTTTGGCCTCCTGTCATATCTTCAAATTTGGATGCAGTAGTGGGGCTTACAATTTCACCCCACTCAGAATACAACTATAGCATTCAGTTGATTTTTGGATTGATACAAGAGAAGACCATATACCCCACCTTTGAGTATTTCCTAATTAGGAAAAGCCACAACATCTTATGGGCCTACCATTAATAAAGCTACCATCACTAGTGTATATACAGCACATCTAGGTAATATTTTTCTTATTCTGTGCAACCCTAGCGGAACACACGTTGTTGTTGTAAGGTGCCCTCCAGCTGGATCCGACTCATAGTGATCCTTTGTACAAAGAAGGAAATACTGCCCGAACCTGCACCATCCTCCAAATTTTTTCTATATTTGAGCCCATCGTTGCAGCTGCTGTGTCAATCCCTCTCATTCAGTGTCTTCCTCTTTCTCCCTGACCCTCTACTTTAGCAAGCATGATATTCTTCTCCAGGGACTGGTGTTTCCTAATAACATGTCCAAAGTACATGAGACGAAGTCTTGCCATCCTTGTTTCTAAGGAGCATTCTGACTCTACTTCTTCCAAGACATTCTGAGTCTACTTCTTCCAAGACAGAGTTTTTCATCCTTCTGGCAATCCATGGTATATTCAATATTCTTCACCAACACCATAATTCAAAAGCATCATTTCTTCTTCGGTCTTTTTTATTCATTGTACAGCTTTTGCATGCATATCAGGTAATTGAAAATACCTTGGCTTGGTCAGGTACACTTTAGTCCTCAAGCTGACATCTTTGTTTTTTAACACTTTAAACAGGTCTTTGCAGCAGATTTGTCAAATGCAATGCGTCGTTTGATTTTTTGACTTTTTTTCCTGTGGGCATTGATCGTAGATCCAAGGAACCTGAAATCCTTGACAACTTCAGTATTTTCTCCCTTTATCATGAAGTTGCTTATTGGTCCAGTTGTGAGGATTTTTGTTTTCTTTATGTTGAAGTGTAGCCCATACTGAAGGCTGTAGTCTTTGATCTTCATTAGTAAGAGCTTCAAGTCCTCTTCACTTACAGCAAGCAAAGTTGTGTCATCTGCATATTGCAGGTCGTTAATGAGTCTTTCTCCAATCCTAATGCCATGATCTTCTTTTTATAGTCCAGCTTCTTGCAATAACAGCCTTGGCAATAGCAACATAAAAAGATTATGCATTACTTAGTTGGAAAAATGATAGACTGTTGGAAGCTCCTTTCATAATGGTGTGTAGTACAGAATGGAAGAGAGAGAATGAACAATGGAGAATAGTCATACAAGATGAAAGGATAGTTACTTCTCTATTTTTATTTACTATCATTGTTGTCATTTGGTGTTATTAGGCTGATGCAGCTATCAACTCAATAACAATAGCTATCCCATGTGACAGATAACTTCCCCATAGGGTTTTTCTCCCACTGGGTAAGTTCAAACTGCCAACCTTTCGGTTAGCAGCTAAGTGCTTAACTGTTCTGCCACAAGGGCTCTTTTTTCTATTTAATGATAGTCTCTAATTAATAAAATGCATATATTTCAGTCTGAATCAAATCAAGAAATGGAAACTACACAGTAATTTCACATTTAATATAAGGAATTATTAAATTTTAACCTTTATTAAATAATTAGATAATTACTATAGGCAAGTAATTATAAAGATGTCAAGAAAACTCTGAAGGGTATCTTAGGACTGAGTCAAAGTACTAAAAAAAGGGAGGCCTCTTCCCTAAGGCCAAGTTTCAGATCTCATTGTAGAAAGTGTAGCTGCAGCCCACTGGAAAGCAAGAAAGTCACTGGGTACCTGGGAAAAAGCTGGTTCACAGTTGCTGGGCAAGCAGGTGAGCCAAGGCTGCCAGATGGACACACAGAAGGAGCCAGAGCACAGCTGTGAGCTCATGGCCGAGAGGACATTGTGTTGACATTGGGAGAACTACAGAAAACAAAACCCTGGGTGCAGGAATGCCATGGTTGTCAGAGGGGCCTGCAGAACAAGCAGAGGCACTGCTGCAGGCATGAGATCTGGAGCACATGGTGTCCATGAAAGAGCGCCACCAGAAGCTTATCACTGCACTGGGTTAGGGCTATGAGCTTGACAAGGCACTGAACACTCTGAATGCATGACTAAGGCAGAGCATCTCCATACACACAAAGTTAATATTGACATATCATGCATCGGGGGCCAGAACAAAAACAAAAGCACACAGAGCCAAAACTAGGGCCTACTTCCTGCAGTTTCCTTCCTGTGCCCTTTACTGACAAAGCTTGACATCATGCTCAATGAAATGGTTAAAGAATCTAATCCATTATCATAGAGAATGTTCTAAAACATAAATTTGGAGTGGAGAAACAGTAGTAAATCGATTACTGGCACATTCTCCTCTTTGGCTACTTAGCTTCCATATGCACCCAATATATTTGAACTCTCAACTGTAAACCAGGCTCGAGTTATATCTTTTTCAACCAAAAGGTTGTAAAGAAGTCGTAGAAAAGGAGTCAAGGAGTGAAGAAGAAAAGGCAAGGCCAAGGAAATTGAGCTTCAAAGAAAGCTACATGCTTATACTACTTTCCTTACCTTCTGGATCTGCCAAAGATTGGACTTTACATACCTTTTTTTGCTCATCTGTTTTATTTTTAGTGATAAATTGCTCCTGTACACACTCAACCTTACCATGAATGACTCTGTTTTCTCCAAAGTCATGCATTAAATGTTGACCAGGTGTTATGCCTCCTTTATGTGTACATGGTGTGTGTGTGTATGATAGATGGTGCAATCTATAGCAACTTTCCTTCATCTGGAAGGAATATCTTGATATAATTCAGATCATTGAACTTCAAAATCTTTAGTGAGGTGACTGACCCTGAAATTTTCTGGAGTTTATTTACCACTTTTTTTTTTTTTTAGTATTTATTTATCCCCTAAGATATTAAACGACCTGCATATCCTGCTTATTGGATCAAATCAGCATATCATCAATATAGTGGACAAGGTACAATGTTTTTCAGAGTGTTAAGATGATTAAGATCTCTGGAGACTATATTACGGCAGTATCGTAGGTATCGAGTGCTGCTATAACAGAAATACCACAAATGGATGGCTTCAACAAATACAAGTTTATTCTATCACAGTCTAATAGGCTACAAACCCAAATTCAGGGCGTCAGCTCCAGGGGAAGCCTTTCTTTCTCTGTTTGCCCTGGAGGAAGGTCCTTGTCATGAATCGACCCTTGGGCTGGAAGATTCTCAGTGCAGGGACCCTGGTTCCAAAGGACTCGCTCTGCTCCAGGTTCTACTTTCTTGGTGGTGTGAGGTCCACCTGTCTCTCTGCTCACTTGTCTCTTTTATATCTAAAAAGAGATTGGCTCAAATTGAAGGTTAATCTTGTAGATTGAGTCTACATTAACATCATAGAGATAGGATGTACAACACAGGAAAATCACATCAAATGACAAAACGGTGGAAGATCATATGATACTGGGAACCATGACCTAACCAAGTTGCCATTTTGGGGAACACAATTCAATCCATGACAGGCAGAGAGCAGGAGAATGTAAGTAGTCTTGAGGCAACAAGATGAAGTTGCATTGTGGCCCTCTTAGTAAAAGGAAAATGTTTCAGGTGGTCCTTGAAAATTTTTATGGAGAAAAAGGCATTAGTCAGGTAACAGCTGATACTGAGTATCAAAGAATATGCTGATTTTCTCTAGTAAAGACACTACACCTAGGGCAGCAGTCACAATTAGAGTCACCACCTCATGAAGTTTTCAATAATCCACAGTCATTTTCCAAGGTCTACCAGACAGAAAACTCTTCTTTTTTGCCTTTGATGTGGTATTAATCTCTGTGGTATACCTTCTAGCTTTCAATCTTGGTAGGGAGGGAATGTTCCAGAGAGCTTTACTTAATTTTTATTTCTAGAATGGTCCTTTTCATGCCATGAGTCAGGAAGTCAATGTGGGGTTTCTTCCACTTACTAAGAATGATTATTCCAGTTATATCAGGAACTGGGGCAAAAATTACAACAGAAGTGGGCCTATGGACACACTGGGCCCATTGTGAGTCTGACTTATATCTCCACCTGCCTTATGACCACCATAAATCCCCCTGGTAGTGGACCATACTGACATTTTGATCCCTAAGAATTAGTGTCAATTCAGGGTCAGGGTGTAGTAATCTCTAAAACAGTCTGGATATTTCATTTTCCCTTATTCACAGTCACTGTAGTAAATGACCACAGACATGTGGGGAAGGCTTGGTGGAAGATTTATGTGTGTATATATGGCAGTGGTCCATTACTGCAGAGCAGGTAGTGAAGAGTCAATTTGGAGTTGAGAGGCAATAAATTGATAAAGGCACAAAGTGTGAAGAAGAGACTATAGAGCATTTATTAATGAAGGACTTAATCAGTTATAATGATAAAATGTAGCAAAATTTATATCAAAGACAATTTAGTCACTAAGGAGAATAAGTGTCAAATAAAAAGAATGTTACTTTTGAGGAAGAGATATTTGATGCTGTGTTGTAGAACATAAGAAGAAGGTATTTACCATTTACTGCTACTCAACTGCATTGTAAGGTTAAGAATATCAGAGAATGTGTTCTAGGAATTTTATCCATCCCCTGCAGGGCTACAGAATATACGTTGCACATAATAAAATTTTACTGAATGCATTTCTTTTCCAATGAGGTTAGAGTATATGAATATCCCTTATGATTAAGCTATTTTAAAGCCTTGAGTATATTTAAATAGTGGTATTTTATGAGAAACACTATAATCCTATATGCTTTTCACTTCTTATTTTATCATGTCTATTAACTACTGCCTTAAAATCAGATTCAGACATCTTTTAATTATTCACAAACAGCTAAAACTTAATACATGTATGTTGCAGCTGTCATCAATATCTTGTCAATGACAATATAAATATTGGTAAATTTAAGGTAAGTAGGGAGTCCTGGTGGCTCAGCAGTTACGCTCTTGGCAGGTAACTCAAAGGTCGGCAGTTCAAATCTACCAGCCACTCCTTGGAAGCCCTATGGAGCAGTTCTACTCTGTCCTACAGGGTTGCTATGAGTCAGGATTGATTCAATGGCAACTGGTTTGGTTTGGGTTTACAGTAAGTATAAGTCTTGCTTATTGACAGAATATACTTGAAATGACGGGATGAAAAAACAAAGAAAGATTAAAAAGAAGTAATTCCATTATTTCTATTTACTATTTTTCTGTAAATAATAAAATTGTTATCTTTTAAGTGAATGATAAAATGAGTGACCTTCCATCACAATGCAGGTGAACCTGTCAGAGATATTTTTAATTCTTTACTTGATTGCAATTAAGCTAGTAAGTGTTATCAGAAAGATCTGGGAATGTCTGCATTGATTGATTTAATTTGTTTATCTTTTATTTGGAAGAAATGAATGTATATTTTTAATTTACATGAGACGTAATTAATTTAATCACATTAAATCCATTTTAATTAATAAGGGAGAACATAAATGCAAGGCTTTGTATTTCATCAGAATTTTTTATAAATTCAACAGTTTATTAATAGAACATTTTTGAAAACTGCCCTAGGATACCACGCAGACATATTTACATAATAAACCATAGAAATACCAGTGGTTACTTATTTCTAACAGAAAGAAAATACAAAATTTAGCACATGTACAATAGGTCTGTGTGTCTTTAATGCTTAAACTTGTGAATAAGAAAAAATGGGAAATTTTCTCTATGCTAACCACTAAGTATTCAAAAAAGAGTAGGTGATCCAAATTTGCAAAATTTTTCAGAAATATAGCATGACCTCATGGATATATCATGGAAGTGACCACATATTTTAATTCTATTCAAATTATGCCCATAAACAAACTCCACCATATAAATTAAAAAAAAAAAAAGTTGTGTTCATTTGACTCCATGTCATGACAGCCTCATTTGTGTCAGAACAGAACTGTGCTTCGAAAGGTTTTCAGTGTCTGATTTTTCAGAAGTAGATAATTAGTCCTTTCTTTCAAGTTACCTGGGGATGAAACCGAGCCTCCCCCCTTCAGTTAGCAGCTGAGAAGTGGGGTGATTCACCATTTGCTCCATGCAGGGTCTCCCATATAGATAAAAAAAAAAAAAAAAAATTTTTTTTTTTTTTTAAAAAGCAGCCCTAAAATCATGGTATAGATGACTAACCTTCTTTAGAGATGCCACATAGCCAGAGAAATAACATGAAATAATGCTAGTATTGTGGTATTATGGTATTTATTCCAATTATTTATTGATTGGAGCCCTACTGGCACAGTATTTAAGAGCTTTATCTGCTAACCAAAGGGTCAGCACTTCAAATTACCAGCAGCTTCTTGGAAACCCTATGGGGCGGTTCTCCTCCATCCTATTGGGTCGCTATGAGTTGGAATTGACTGGATGGCAATAGATTTGGTTTGGTTTACTTATTGATTGCTGAGTTAAATTACATAGATTTAGAAATAAAGTCCCCAGAGAATAAATGCTTTCATGGTTAATCTCATTCAAAATAGTATAACTGGCATAGAATTTCTGAATATTTATAATATTCTCTCCAAAAACTATCTTGGCATTTTTAATATAAGTTATCTAATGCTGATCCTTCTTATTTTCTCAATTTTACTCCTGTCACTTGCTAAATAGAATGAGGACCATTCTTTGATGAACCAATTAGTTAACCTGATCAGCTTTGGGTTAAAGTAAGAAACTATAGATTCTCAGAAACAACTCTTTTCCATTATGAAAACAAGTACTCCATTTTCCTGCACAGCTTCCTCTAGCAAAATGTTTTGCTGACTAAACTTACTTTCGCTGTTTAAATGGTATTGCTATAAAATATGTTTAGCAATGGGTTATTCAAGAAAGTGAAGTTCTTTATTGACAATATAGGGGGAAGCTAATGATGTTAGGATGTTAGTTAATCTTCTTGGAAAAATTCAGAGTTTCATCTATTTTTGTTAAGTCCAAAAAAGATTTAAACTTTTCTCAAGAGTAATTGTGTTACCAAAGTCCTGAAGTAAAATCAAGATGGGTAGGGAGAAAAAGTCAGCATGTCTAGTAAGCAATAATATGTTGTGAAAACACATATTGGAAGTATATTATTGTACTATTATATCCTTTTCTCAGGTTTTTTTTTAATATTTTGAATAAATGTCTTTAGAGTTCAGGTAATATTGTCTTTTCTTAACTTCTATACTATATTTTTATCCTTTTATTACAGGATAATTGAATGACAATTAGTTTAATCTAATAAAATAAAATGTAGATTTTACAGAAAAAAGATTCCAAATTTGAAAAAAAAAAATACTGATTTCAATTTGTAATTGCTTTTTGTTATTATTGTGTCTCAAAATTTTGATCAAAAGGTGATGTCCAATAATACAATTTATTTTGATACATTAAATACACTAAAAGTGTTAATCCTCAAAACAGCATGGTAAATAAATGGAGTAAAAAAAAGCCATCGCCTTCAACTCGATTCTGACTCATAACAACCCTATAGGACAGTGTAGAACTGCCCACAGAGTTTCCAAGGAGCAGCTGGCGGATTCAAACTGCCAGACTTTTAGTTAGCAGCCAAACGTTTAACCACTGTGCCACCAGGGCTCATGAAGGCAGTAGGAATCAGAAATAATTGGACTAACTATTTTATGCTAATAACCTCTTGGAATCTCATTTTTTCATCCACAAAATGCTACTACAAACAGTAAGGGTGTTTGTTGTGAGGTAATGTATGTGTGTGTGTATGTTGCATTGAAAATATAAAATAATAAGACGGTAATTTCTTACAAAGCTTAAGGGGGGGAATCATTAATTTCTAACAAAGTCTGAAGGATAAATAAGAAAATTTTCTGTGTTTATAGAATAAAAACAAACAAAAACCGTCTTCTTAAATCTTTGCAGTTTTCATATTAAGTCAAACTTAATCCTTCAAAAGGCTAATTTAACTGTCCGTGATGATTTGTTGAAGGCCGTCTACCTACATAGCAACAGATTTAAAAGCGACATACTAAAATTAATTACTCACATCAAGAAGGGATGTGATTACTGGCCCCCAGCACGTAACTAGAGAAAATAAATCTAGAAAGACACGTGTCTTGTTCATCTAGTGCTGCTATAATAGAAATACCACAAGTGGATGGCTTTAACAAAGAGAAAATTATTCTCTCACAATCTAGTAAGCTGCAAGTCCAAATTCAGGGCATCAACTCCAGGGGAAGGTTTTGTCCGTCAACTCTGGAAGAAAGTCCTTGTTTTCAATCTTCCCCTAGAATAGATGCTTCTCTGAGCAGGAACCTCAGGTCCAAAAGACGTGCTCTACTCCTGAAGCTGCTTTCTTGGTGGTATGAGGTTTCCCTGTCTGTCTGCTCGCTTCTCTTTTTTATATCTCAAAAGAGATTGGCTTAAGACACTATCTAATCTTGTAGATCTCATCAATATAACTGCCACTAATCACCTTATTAACCTCACAGTGACAGGATTTACAACACATAGGGAAATCACATCAGATGGCAAAATGGTAGACAATCATACAATACTGGAAATCGTGACTTAGTCAGTTGACAGATATTTTTGGGGACACAATTCAATCTATGACAATATCCAAAATTGAAGATTTCAGTCACAAGAAGAGTGAGGGTCACTGTGTAGAAATGGAGATATTAAGTAATAATCTGAGTATTAAAGGCTGATACATTCCACATACCTTGATATCTCCCAAATAAGAACTACCATGCATATACCAGAAGGCAGGAGAATGGAGTTATCTCTTCTTTTTCTGAAGAAACTGAAAAGATTTTCTGTTTGGGGATTTCCTAGTGAAAAATCTGAATGGCTGTCAATTTTTCTCTAGTAGTGGAGCTAAACAGTCTACAGCCACCTCCCTCACCAGCACACAAAATGTATATCCACCGTACACCCAATTAGTCTTTTAGTGCATCATTCTTAAATAAGAATGGACAATGAATTGGCCACAATACATTTAAGGAAACCTTCAAAATGGGAGAGACAAAAGCAAATCATTAGAAACTAGAACCAACAGCAAGAAAAATAATGTAGATATAGGAAGACAAGAAAAATAAGTAGTAATTGATGTTATTAGAGAGGCCCAGTATCGTCTTCATTGTGTAAATATGCTTAAATGCTTCAAAAAGTAATAATCATAAAATAGGAACTAAACCAGCCAAAACAAACCCATTGCTGTCAAATCCATTCTGATTATAGGGACCCCATAGGACAGTAGAACTGCCCTGTAGGGTTTCCAAGGAGAGGCTGGTAGATTCGAACTGCCAACGTTTTGGTTAACAGCTGAGCTCTTAACCACTACACTACCAGGGATCCCTGAAAATTAAAATATGATGCTCCAAATTTAGGAGTCAATAGAGAGACTGTAAGATGAAGACTGGGTATTTACCTGAAAAATAGAAAAAAATAAAGAGGAGTCGAGAAGAGTAGAAAAACAAAAGAACTTAGAATATCAACTTAAGAGATGCCAATTTGACTTATAGGCATTCTAAAGCAAACCAAGAAAAAGAATAAATAATTCAGAAAGTAATACTCCAATTTGCTCTAGATCTGACATTCATAAATCCCTGGATTGAAAATGTCCTGTGAGTACTTTGCACAAGGAATTCAAACAAATAAAAACTCCAGCACGTTAATGAACATAACTATCTGATTTATAATGCTGCAGGTAATGAGAAGATACTGACAGCTTTCAGAAACAAAATGAGCCGCATTAAAAGAACTGAAAGACTGACAGCAGAACTCTCAGTGTACAAGTGGAATCCTGAATACAAACATAGAAATATTTTTATGATTCTGAGCTAAAGAGATTTTTTTAACAAAACATATTGCTGGTCAGAATATTAGTTAAATGTGAGGGTATGCTAAAGATATTCTCATATAAAATGTCACAAAAAACTTACCTTCTACAGGACCTCAGAAAATTCGTTGGTAATGAGCTCCTTCAAACACATGACTAAACAGAGAGAGAGAGAAACATGAGATTCAAAACTTACAGAAGTCAACATAGGCAACAGGAAAAGGAAATTCCAAGCAAGATGACAAATAAAAGTACATAAAGGACAGCAGTACATAGGATCCAGAGAGCAAAACTTTCTAAGTGGAGTAAAGCATCAGAGGGCTCACGAGAGGGTTACAAAAATAAAATGCCTTTCTTATGCTTTAAAGCTCATAGAATATCAGTTCACAAATATCTAGGAGAGTGTGGAAATAATTAGCAAAGGGAGCATAGGAAATACAATAAACAGACAAAAAAATTACCAACTTAAGTAAAAATAAAGTTGTTCAAAAAGGGGAATATGCCTATGTGAATCTACTTAGCTGTGTATCAAATAATACGTATACAGCTATGTTGTTGTCATTGTGTGCCATCCAGTTGATTCTACTAGGTGAATTCCAACTGCCAACCTTTTGGTTAGCAGCCAAGAGCTTTACTATTTTGCCACTAAGGGTCTTTATATAGCTCTAATAATCAAAACATCTCATAAGAATTTAATCAGAATTGAATCAAAGTACACTACAATCTTTTTCTCCCATAAACAAACTCACCAAAGTGTTTCAAAGTAAAAGACAGGAAATACAATAATATTCATTATTAATTTCTAATCTATGGACATAAATTTCAAAACACACACAAAGAGCACACACACGCACACACACACTCTAGGTGTAGAGAATGGTTGCCTCTGGGAAAAGGAATGGGTTGAGAAAGTGGGGAGGGACTTTTTTATTGTTGATGTTGATTGATGTTATATTGCTTTTAGCACAATGAAATTACTTGAGCAATTTACCTAATTTTACAAAAAATACAAGTTAACAGTAATGAAAGTTAAAAAACGATTTTACATTTTCCAAAAAAGCATTAAATCTAATAATTTAAGTAAATGAAATGATTTAATCCATATGCTGTCTAGCAATCACAGCAGTGTATTGAACTTTTCCCATTAATTTGCTAGATACCATCAACTCTTGATTTTTCATTAATTATACTCAGCATATTAGTGTCCCAGGTTGACATTCTTTGGTATTGCACTGCTGTAGAGCCTCTTCTTTCCATTATTAGTAAGTATATTCTCTTGTAATGTAAATTGATTTCAATATTAATCTTACCAAAATATAATTAGGAAGTTGACCCTGGCACACTATTATCAACTTTTTACAAAAGGACCTATAATTTTATGGGTAGCTCATACTTCATAATAAGGTTAAAAAAGATGTGTTTTTACTCATTTTTATCTCTGCTAGAGTTATTTTTAATGATTTATTGAGTTTTTAATGATGTTATTAATTTTACATGATATTTTTCTCTAGCAAGGCCCACAAATAATTCTGCATTAAAATGTTTAAAAAAATATCGCAGTAGAAACAAAATTAAGCAAAAAAGGAGGCAATTAGAAAATGTAATTTAAAAAGCAGTTAATTGTTTATCTCCCCCCCCTTTTTTTTTAACACATTTAACAAAAGATAACAGTATCTGTGTCAAAAGCATTTTTCTAAATCACATTAATAACTAGTAAATATCAGCGATGAGAGAAAGTTTTCACCAACAAATTCGCAAAACACTGAAATCATTACAATAATGCTGTGATGGTCATGAGTGTTTTAGAAGCACTCACAACTCTTAGGAAACCATAACTTAGGCCAATAAATAAATATGCTACAAAGAAAATTGGATGTCAAATTAACTAAACTCATGTTTGAAGTAATTACTTTTTTATATTATCACATCTACTTTCCTGCCTTCTCCCTCCCTCCCCTACTTTCTTGTTTCTTCTCTCTATCCTTTCCTTTTTCATTCTTTCTTTGCTTTCTTTTCCTCTCCCTTCCTTTAAGGTACCTGGATAGCACAAATGGTTTGTATCCCAAATCTAACCTGAAGGTTATTGGTTTGAGCCTCCCCAGTGACACTGTGGAAGAAAGGGCTTGCAATCTCCTTCCATAAAAGATTACAGCCAGAAAACTCCATTGTGCAGTTTTACTCTGTAATAACACGGGGTTGCCTTGAGTCAGAATCAGCTAGACAGCAATGTTTTTCTTTTTTTACCCCCTGCCTTTATTCCTTCCTTCTACAAACAAAAGGCTTATTATCAAACAAATGTTAATCTAGACGCTTAGGAATTCACAACTAAGTGGTCGATTTTCCTACACATGTTTGATTCATATTTTATTTAAGGGATTATTCAAGAAAATATATTTTTATTAAAAATTGTAGATGCAGCGTGAAACACTGTAATCTCTTTGAAATAAGTAACTTTATCTTGTTCCCAGGTGTCTCTAAGTATCTAGAAGAAAGGTCACACACTTTTTCTGAAAGGGTCAGATAGTAAATACTTTATGCTTTACTTCCCATACTCTGTGGCAACCTTAAAACCAGCAATAGGCAAAAACAAATGGGCATGGCTGTGCTGTATGCTATGGTTTTCTGATCCCTTGTCTAGAACAATGCTGAGCTCATTTTACATGCTAAATAGATGTGTATCACCGACACATAGATCTACTTACTCATCATGGTGTTACTTTTTACTATCTATCTATATGTATAATCTGACTTTAATTAGCTATAAAGGCAGTCTGTAATTATTATGTTACTCGTTGCCATCAAGTCATTTCCAATCCATAGTGACCCCATAGGACAGAATAGAACCACCCCACATGGTTTCTGAGAAGCAGCTGGTGGTCTGGTGCTGCCAACATTTTGGTTGGCTGCCATAGCTTTTAACCACTGCACCACCAGGGCTCCAATTATTACTTTAATCCTTTTCAATTCTGAGACTCCACCCTCATCAGGCTTTCTTCCTTCTTTACTGGTTATTCCTTCAAAATCTTCTTTCCAGCTCACCTTGACTTAGTGACTAAACATCAGAGGAGATCCCTAGATTATAGAACTTCCTCTTCTCTTATTTTAGATAGAGCCCACAAACTTAACTAATGTGCTAGCCAGTAACCTAGGAATAAAGGGTGAAATCTCTCCTGAGCTACAGATAGGTTGCGGGATGTTTGTTACTAAATATTTATATGGTTGTTGGAATTTGAACTGAAACTTGCTTTTATAATTATACATCACTTGGTTACTGGGAATGAGGAGGTAGGAATACATAATTCATATCTTCCTCTAGCCATAGAACATGATCAAAATCAATAACAAACAATCTGATATTCCAAATGGCTTCAGTAGATCCTAGTTTTAAGCAATGTATTTCTATATAAACTTAGGATTTAACCATTGAAGAGGATATTAGTTTTAGAAAACAAAAGACATTTAATTTTAAAAATATAAAGATACTTAAAGAAATAAAAAAGATTTCTGCTTACATCCATGACTGAGCAACAGTAAATAGATTTACTCTTCAACATTAAGCAACTAGGTAAATATGAGAAGAGAACAAGATTCAGACCACAGAGACGCACAGAGTGGGGAGACAGACACCAATGAACACCTAGCAATGCCAAAGAATGTTAATGAACACTAAAGAATGCCATGTTACACCAAGGAAAGCCAAGAAACTCCCAGGATTACTGACAAAGAAGGACCCTCCCATACAGCTGAAGCCCTGATTTGAATTTCTAGCCTCCAAAACTGTGAGAAAATAAATTCTTGTTTTTTTAAAGCCACCCGTTTGTGTTGTATTTTGTCATGGCAGCACTAGGAAACTAAGATATTAAGTATACTCTTGCAATAAAAATAAAATAAAATGCCACAGTACATCAATACATGTGGCACTCAAAACCCTGTCATGTTATAACTGCATTGCTGCCATTTTTCATATGCCTAGCAGAGTTTTTTTCTTCAGCAGAGTGCAAAGAGATGAGAATTTCTTATATGGTCTCTGTTGCAACTCTACTTTTTTTAGTAGCATGCAAACAAACGTGTTCCAATGGCTGTGTTCCAATAAATTTATTATGGAGACTAACATTTGAAATTTCTGTAAGTTTATCATGTTGCAAAACATTTTTCTTCTTAGATTTGTTTTCAACCTTTTAAATAACACTAAAACTACTTTTAGCTTACAGTCATATAAAAGTAGGTGGCAAGCCAGAATTGACACATAGTCTGGCAAGCCACAGTTTGCTAGAAAATCAGGGTAACTTGATATTAAAATTTCCTGCTAAGAATTAAGCCTAGAGATGATTTTCTTGACTGCTGTCTTATGCAAGTTTCCACTGAAGAAATTTCTCACCCTTTACAGCTTATACAGATATATTTTCTTCCCACTTTCTTTTCACAAGAGGAAGAGTTGTAAAAGAAAAGGGGATAGCTACAGAGAGAATTTCATGTGTGGTTTAAATTTGGAGTAGTTATTTTAATCTTTTTGTTGTTAGTTGTTGCTGTCCAGTCAGCACCAACTCATAGTGACCGTATGTAAACAGAACAATATGTTTCTCAGCCTCGTGCCATCTTTATGATCGTTGTTATATTTGAGTCCATCGTTTTGACCACTGCGTCAATTTGTCTAACCAAGGCCCTCCCTCACCTTTGCCATCCTTCCACTTTACCAACCACAATGTCCTTTGCTAGCAATTGGTCTTTCCTGATGATATGTCCGAAGCAAGCCAGCCCAAGTCTCACCATCCTCACTTCTAAGGAAGGTTTTTGTTAAATTTCTTCTAAGAGTAATTTGTTCATTCTTCTTTCCGTCCACTATATATTCAATATTCTCCGCCAACACTATATTTTGAATGCATCAATTCTCCTTCTGTCTTCCTTTTTCAATGTACAGCTTTCCTGTGCATATGAGACAATTGAAAAGGCCGTGGATTATATCAGAGGCACCTTAGTCATTATACAGTTACCTTTGCTTTTTAACACTTTAAAGAGACCTTTTGCAGCAGATTTGCCCAATACAATATGTTGTTTGACTTCTTGACAGCTGCTTCCATGGACACTGATGATTGATCCATATATAATGAAATCATCGACAACTTCAGTTTCCCCTTAACCTTTAAACAGAGTATAAGTTAATAATTAAAGTGCTGATACATTGACAACTCAGTTAATATAATTCGTCATATCTTTCAGGTTGGATGCCCATGAAGACAGATCCCAAAATCTACAGCATATTTGTTTTACTGAAATCCAGCTGTGAAGGGACAATTTTAAATGAGTGAGGTCCAAGCCAAGAGAAAGTAAGAAGTATGTAGTTGACTCGGTCTAACAAGACTCACAGTGTTTGTGTGTAATATATTTTCAAATTCTTTTTTTTCATTTTCCCATTATTATCTAAGCTCAAAGCCCCTCCCTATTTTAAGGGAAGGGAATTTCATTATAAGCAATACTTACTAAATCTATCAACAAATTCATCTTGTTGGAACTATTATTTTTAAAGTGCTTGAACTTCTTACAATAGCATCTGGCTTTTGAATGGAAGATGAACAGTTACTTGCTCACCTAGTGCTGCCGTAACAAAAATATACCTCAAGTACCTGGCTTCCAAGAAGATGAATTTATTGTCTCACAGTTTCGGGGGCTGCAAATCCAAATCAGGGCATCAACATTACAGGTGGGTATTTCCTTGTCAGTACCCCCTAGCGTTCTTTGGTATTCCTTGGCAGGTAGAGAATCTCTCCCATGTCTTTCTCCCCTTATGTAAGTGTCTCTCTCTGTATCTATACTCCCCTTTATAAGACACCACTAAGAAGGATCAGACTTAGGACCACCCTACTCCAGCATGGCCCCATTAATATAACAAAAGAAACCCTGCTTCCAAACAGGATCATATTCACAGGCACAGGGAATAGGACTTCAATATATATTTTGGGGAAACAGTATTCAATCCATAAGAAACAGTAAGCTAAACAAAGTTTTGACTAAGTAAAGACAATATTGTATTTAGGGATGATTAAAAAGGAAAAAAAAAATATATATATATAAAGTTTTTTATTCTATTTGAAGGAGGTACGTTCTTGTTACTGGTCAATAAACTTAAGTCATTTTTCTCCTTACTTTTGATGTTTTTTTTTTTTTTTTTTGATGTTACATTTTAGATTTATGGGGAAAAAGTAATGCTGTCTGTAACATAGGTTAGTTTTTCTCTGAGTAAATCACTTAGCCACTTGATATCCCTTCATATTATGAGATTTACATGACACCATAATTCTTTTTGTAAACAAATGAATAATGCAAAGAAGTTAAGTGGCATATTGTTTGTTATTTGGCAGGGCTTTTAATTTTTCCTCTATGTGTAAAGATTTTAGAGTTGGCAGAGTTTCCACACAGTAAATGTCAAAGATGAGATAATATATATTCATCTTTTGATTTTCAGCCAAAAAATGTCAAAGAAGCAACATTCCATTTATTTATTTATTGCTATGATTCTAAGGATTATGTTTTAAAAATAAAGATATTTTTACTGAGATAAAGGTGAAGTGGCAGCAAAGCATTTTGTTCATTCAGAATGGGCAGTAGTACAAGCAACTACAAAGTAATACAAAAAGAGAGTTTAAATATGGAATGTATTGATCATCTTTGTACAATTCTCTAAACTTTGCCTATTGAATTTTTACAGACGAAAGTCATATTCTTCATGGAATTTTAAGACTGCCATAAGAAAAGAGGGGTATTTGGACCAAGAGTTGAACCTGGCAAAATTTCACATGTATACCTTTCAATATTTTCACATAATTCCTATCAACTTTGACTAGTTTATTTAGGAGTTTGAATATGAAATAGTTGGTTTAATATACCCGTTCCCAAGTGTCTTCAAGGAATGACAACTCTACTTTGGTTTCCTATTGAAGAAAGTTGTAAAGATTGATTAATTTTTACAAAAACATTCGTAAGGTGATTTTAAAATTCTTTATATATCTGAAAGTATTCCCGATACACTTCACTGTGATTTTTTTTAATCTAATAATAGGTCTTAACTCCCAAAACAGTAGACCCATTTCAAAAACTGCTATATAAACATGCTTTTCAAATTCTACCAATCTCCATTTCTTGAACATATTGTTAAAACAGTGAAGTGCTCCTGTCTCTGAAAGTTTTTCTAACAGGAAATACACCAACTTTTGCAAGAAAGAAAGAACTCAAAGAAAAAGAAATGTAATACAGCACGAATCTATACATTTCAGGATATGTTTTGGATTTTCATAGACAGCTAGTCAGTGTTTAAAAGAAATTAGTTTAAGAGAGATTCAGTAATATTTGTCTTTTTTTTTACCCTTCCCATTTGATGGGTGATATTAAGTAAAATTGGAAAACTGTGTATGGTCTCTGACTACTTTCTCTTAATTCTTATTACTGTAGTTTCCTAATGGCAGTTTTTCTTTTTCCTTTATTCCATTATAGATTTGTGTACTGGGATGATTCTATAAGGAGCAGCTTCTCCTTCTCACTCATTTATTAATTTTTTGAAGCCTTTATATCAGTACAGGTAGTCAACAACTTACAACAGGGTTCTATTTTGAAGACTGCATTGTAAGTCACTTCTGGTGTAAGGTGAATGCTTTTTTAGTTTTTGTTATTATTGCCTTTTATTATCAGTATCTTTGTAAATCTGATCTTTGAACATCTGCTGTGAACATCTGAGAATGATAACATCAGCAAATTATGCACTGTTACATTGTATGTAGTACATGTCACTAACAATAAAAGGTACAATAAAGAAAAAACAGGTGGTAGTAAGGGTGGTTTGTGTAACTCAAATACATGGTAAGCCAGGCTCTACCTGTTTTGACTCGTGTATATTTCTTTTATGCAATATAATATACAACACAGCCATTATTTATGTTGTTGTTTAAATTGTTCAAATTTTGGTAATTGGGAGTTATTTCTGTTTGGCCACTGTGCCCTTTCAGCATACCCCTAAATTTTTTTGAACTGCCCTGTTAAAAAATCTGCAGGATCATATTGAATTTTCCCTTTCAGGGCCCTGGAATCTACCAATATGAAGAGGATCTCTTTTACTGGAGAATGATATTCAGAACTCAAGATCTGAGCACTAGATGTACTCATTGCTCCTAGGAGGTCATTGTTCTCAGGTCCTGAGAAATATAAGTATGTACACTAGCTGATGCATAGAAATACATTTGTATCTTCCTATCTATCTGTCTATCTATCATCTATCAATTATCTATAAAAATCATGAGTTCATACTGATACTACTGATTCCAACCCAACACCACAGCTTCTGGCCTCCCTCCTTTCCTTATTTATAATGTCTTTCTCTAAGATTGAGAAATCTGGCTTTACTTTTCTACATTATATTAATTATTTGTAAAATTCTAGCATACTAACGCCTAGGATATCGATGTTTATGCGTTCCATTTCATTTTTGACTATTTTTAATTTTCCTAGATTAATACTTCATGCATTCCAGGTTCCGATTATTAATAGATGCTTGCAGCTGTTTCTTCTCATTTGGAAACAGCTGCAAACTTTCAAGGAAGTCTTGTCAAAATAGAGAACCTCATTTTAATGATGAGAAAACATTAAATAGGCAATTCCAACTGAAGGGCAGCATACAAAATAACTGACTATTGTTACTGTGTTCTGTCAAGTCAATTCTGACTCTTAGCAACCTTACAGGACAAAATAAAAATGCCCCATAGGGTTTTGTAAGCTGAAATGTTTATGAGAGTGGCTGGTAAGTTTGAACAGCTGATCTTTTGGTTAGCAGCCTAGTGCTTAACCATTGTGCAACCAGGGCTCCTATTAACTGGCTAGTACTGTTTAAATGTGTCAAGGTCATGAAAGACAAGAAAAGACTGAGCCACTATCATGCACAGGAAGCTAAGAAAACAGGAGAACTAAATGCAATGTGGAATTCTGAACTGGATCCTAGAATAGAAACAGGACTAAGTGGAAATATAGGCAAAATCCAAAATGAAACCTGTCAGCTAATTAATAGGACTGTACCAATCTATATACTGAGCAAATGATTCAAGGAGCTGGACTATATGAAGAAGAATGGGTATCATTCACAACCTTCGATATGCAGATGACACAATCTTGCTTGCTGAAAGTGAAAAAGACTTGAAGCACTTACTGATGAAGATCAAAAACTACAGCCTTCAGTATGGATTACATCTCAACATAAAGAAAACAAAAATCCCCACAACTGGACCAGTAAAAAATATATATATATATCGTAATCAACAGAGGAAATATTGACATTTTGAAGGATTTTATTTTACTTGTATCTGCAGTCAACACCCATGGAAGCATCAGTAAAGAAATCAAACGATGTATTGCATTGGGCAAATCTGCTGCAAAAAACCTCCTTAAAGTGTTAAAAAAACAAAGACATCATTTTGAGGACTAAGGTGCTCTTGACCCAAGCCGTGGTATTTTCAATTGTCTCATAGGCATGCAAAAGCTGGACAATGAATAAGGAGGACTGAAGAAGAATCGATGTCTCTGAATTAAGGTGTTGGCGAAGAATAGTGAATATACCGTGGACTGCCAGAAGAATGAACAAATCTGTCTTGGAAGAAGTACAGCCAGATTGCTCCTTAGAAATGAAAATTTCAAGACTTTATCTCACATATTTTGACATGTTACCAGGAAGGACCAATCCCTGGAGAAGGACATCATGGTTGATAAAATAGAGGGTCAGCTAAAAAGAGGAAGACCCTCCATGAAATGGACTGACACAGTGGCTGCAACAGGGGCTCAGACACAGCAATGATTGTGAGGACTGTGCAGGCCCAGGCAGTGTTTTATTCTGTTGTTTAAGGAATCACCGTGAATCAGAACTGATTTGAAAGTACCTAAAAACAAATGACAATTTCTTAGTTTTAACAGTTGCACTATAGCTGTGTAAGATATTGACTCCAGAGGAAAATGAGTGAAAGGTATAAGAGAACAGTTTGTGCTTGAGTACTAACCTAAAGTTTGATGGTTTGAACCTACCCAGTGTGGTTGTGATAGAAAGGCCTAGTAAGATTACAGCCAAGAAAACCGTATGGAACAGTTCTGCTCTGTAACACACAGAGTTGCCAGGAATTGGAATTAATCGTGATGGCAATGGGATTGGTGCTATTTTTACAGCTATTCTGTAAGTCTAAAGTTACTTAAAATAAACATTTAAATGTAAGATGTTATTGAAATCAGTGATAAGAAGAAAGAAATAAAAATATTCCGAAATTTCTACCTTATCTGTGATGACAAATACCTGTCAATACTATGTTACTTAATATAATTTTTTTAAAGCCCCACAGAATTTACTCTTCCAAGCTAAGTACAGTTTTGAAAGTGAATGAGAAAGTAATTTTTAAAACGAAACACAACACCAGCAACAAAAAAGCTTTTAAGAAGAAAACATGCTGAGAAAAAACGATGTTTATAAATGTTGCTATTACTATGTGATTTTGGTGCCAAAAATGATACAAGCATGCCATCTGTAATAGACTCCTGAATTGGCACATTTAAAAATAAAGTGGGAAATAGAATTTATTAACCTTTACAAAAATCATTGAAAGGAAGAATCTATTGGCTTTTGAACCACTTGATAAACATTTGTGTATATAATATAGTCTGAGTAGGTGGACAGAAAAACAAATTGATATCACTGAAGCTGGAAATATATTAATCAAATACTACAAATCCCTTATATAATTGATTCAAGAAATTGAAAGTGAGTACCAAAATTTAGTAACTGGAGTCAACAGTACACTCTTTCCATGAATATCTATTTACTTTTTTAAAGTAAATTTTTTCTGATTTTAAATCCATTGAAAAAACAAACTTTTAGGTAAATAATTTAGGTTTAAATTCAGAATCACTGTATCATACTTTTTAAGCCAAAATTTTATAATATGAAGCATATTCAGTCATAAATTTCTCTTTTAAAATTTTACCAATAAAATTTTACAAATAATAAGAATATTTTAAAACATGAATAAATGAAAAAATATGTTTAAATATTATTCATTTATTATTTATCTTATTTGTTCAAGGCATGTTTTTAAGTTTTAAAAGTTAATAATACTGGAGGTAGGGCCAAGTTGGCAGAGCAGCCAGACACTTCCTGTGGCCCCTCTTACAACAAAGACCCAAGAAAACAAGTGAATTGATTGTATATGACAATCTAGGAGCTCTGAACATCAAAGGCAAAGATGAGGAGTCAGACAGAGCACCAGGGAGAGGGAAGGATGTTTCAGAACCAATGAGGAGTTGCCAGGCATGACCTGGAGGGAACCAGCACCCTGCAGGCTGTATCAACTGGCATGAGAACAGTGAGAAAAGCTGTGGCATTCGCGATGCTTTTTCTACAACGGGAGAGACCAAGAGGTGGAGAGTCCAATCACATCACCAGAACCAGGGAAAAGTGGTGCTCTCATCGAAAGAGAAGTATGTGTGTCTAATCTACCATGTGGACCAAAAAATCACCCCTCTGGGAAAAAACTCTCTGCCATTTATGTGGCCCCTCCCTCCTCTGCACTGGATCCCAAGCCGGCTTCAGTGATAGCTGCTTCACCTGGGCCAGAAGTAGGGCCTGTGACATGTCCTGAGCCATTCTCCCGGCTTTGGGGAAGGAACAAATTAACAAATAGGGAAAAAAAAATCTTTCCAGCTCCCCTAAGTCAGGAACTCAGGGCAGAAACAGTTCCTTTGCCTAGGCAGAGGCAGAAGGAGTCCATGGACATTGAATGCCTTTTACTCCTCCATAGACCTGTGTGGGCCCATTTCAACAGCATAGGTCCTCATTAGAACAGTACAACAGGGTATATACCTGAAGTCTAACTTCAACTATTTCAGCTATATGGTGGAGGGGCAGGTTTGTGATGTTTGACACTGCTCTGCCTATTAAGCAGGGTCCTCACCTACCCACATCAGGTGCCTAAGGACTGGTGGCTCTACCCATGCCACCTTGCCACCTGTGACAGGGGTTTAAGGATAAGTGGTGCCTCCCAGTACTTACAGCCAAAAGCAGTGGAAGCCCATGGTCAGGCTATAGAGCACACCCACCTGTGTGTTCTAGGGAACAGGGACACACTTTCCTTACTGACACTCAGGAGACAATTGTCAACCCCCTGCCTTGCTCAGAGTGTGACCCCCTGCTGTAGCCAGATACCTGTGCCTACACCAATAGCCACTGCTCCTCTAAGACTGTAAGTGAGAGCCTGCACCCACACTGGGTGACCGACTACCTGGACACCTGAGCTGAATCTGTACAAGAAAAGTAAATGGACTCCTATGCTCATATACCTAGTAACAGCTCTAACCACCTCATGACGGGACGTTAGATCTTCAATGGTGCGAATAATCAAACTAGCTCACTTAGGCAGCCTATTCGGGCATATCAAAACCAAAGAAAACAAGAAGCTAGGACACAGTAAGCAAACACAAAAGAAATAAATAGGTAAAACTTATTGATGGCTCAACAGTCAATATCAAATCACATAAAGAGACAGACCATGAACTCTTCACCAAGCTCCCAAAATGAGAAATCTTCTGGGTGAAGAGAGTTTCCTGGAATTACCAGAGGTAGAATACAAAAGATTAATATACAGAATTCTTAAAGAGATCAGGAAAGAGATCAAACAAAATTCACTACAAGCCAAGGAACAGACAGATAAAACATTAGAGGAACTTAAGTAGATTAGGAAAGAGCATAATGACAAATTTAATAGGCTGCAAGAATCCATAGAGAGACAGCAAACAGAAATCCAAAAGATTAACAATAAAATTTCAAAATTAGACAACTTAATAGAAAGTCATAGGAGGAGAATTGAGGAAATGGAAGTCAGAATTAGTGAGATTGAAGATAAAGCACTTGACACCAACATATTTAAGGAAAGACTAGATAAAATAATTTTTTAAAAATGAAGAAACCCTAAGAATTATGTGATTCTTTATCAAGAGAAATAACCTACAAGTGATTGGAGTATGAGAACGAGGGGGATAACAGAAAATACAGGCAGAATTGTTGATTTGTTGCCAGAAAAATTCCCTGATATTGTGAATGAGGAGAAAATATCTGTCCAAGATGCTTATCAAACCCCACACAAGGTAGATCTCAAAAGAAAGTCACCAAGACATATTATATTCAAACTTGCCAAAACCAAAGATAAAGAGAGAATTTTAAGAGCAGCTAGGGATAGCCAAAAAGTCAACTACAAAGAAGAGACAATAAGACGAAGCTTGGACTACTCAGCAGAAATCATGCTGGCAAGAAGGCAATGGGATGACATATATAAAGCCTTGAAAGAAAAAAAATTGCCAGCCAAGAACTATTTATCCAGCAAAACTGTCCCTTAAATATGAAGGTGAAATTAGGACATTTCCAGATAAAAAGAAGTTCAGGGAATTTGCAAAAGCCAAATCAAAATTACAAGAAATACTAAAGGGAGTTCTCCAGTTAAAAAATCAATAACCTCAGAAAACAACCCGAGACTGAAACACAGAATAGAGCAACCAGTTATCAACCCAGACAGGGAAATCGCAAAAATAAATCAAAGTTAAAACACTCATACAGGGAAACAGAGAAGTCATTATGTAAAAGATGACAACTTTAAGACAAAAAAGAGGGATTTAAAATGTAGTCATAGATCTTTCATATGGAGAGGAAGTCAAGGCAATATAAAGAAATGAAAGGTTTTTTTTAAACTTAGAAAAATAGGGGTAAATTATTAAGGTAACCACAAAGGAAACTAACAATTCTACACATCAAAATAGAAAACGAGAAAAACATAAAGACTCAGCAAATACAAAACTAACAATAATCAAAATGAGGAAAAGAATATATACAAAGAAAAATGACTCAGAAAAAAAATTAAGTGAAAAAAAGAAACTGTCAACAATACAAAAAAAGACATCAATATGACAGCACTAAACTCATACCTATCAATAATTACACTGAATGTAACTGGACTAAATGCACCAATAAAGAGACCGAGAGTGGCAGAGTGGATTAAAAAAAAAAAGATCCTTCTATATGCTGCCTATGGGAGACACACCTTCGACTTAAAGGCATAAAGAAACTAAAATTCAAAGGTTGGAAAAAAATATATCAAGCAAACAATCAAAAAAGAGCAGGAGTGGCAACATTAATTTCTGACAAAATAGACTAAAGTTAAATCCACTGCAAAGATAAGGAAGGTATTATATAGTGATTAAAGGATCAATATACCAGGAGAATATAACCATAATAAATATTTATGCACCCAAAATGACAGGGCTCCAAAATACATAAAACGAACTCCAACAGCATTGAAAAGAGAGATAGAGAGCTCCACAATAATAGTAGGAGACTTCAACATACCATGTTCAGTGAAGGACAGAACATTCAGAAAGAAACTCAATAAAGACACTGAAGATCTAAATGCCACAATCAACCAACTTGACCTCATTGACATATACAAAACACTCCACCCAACAGCAGGCAAGTATACTTACTTTTCCAATGCACATGGAACATTCTCCAGAATAGACCACATATTAGGCCATAAATCAAGCCTTAACAGAATCCAAAACAGAAATTTTACAAAGCATCCTTTCTGACTATAAAGCCATAAAAGTAGAAATCAATAACAGAAAAAGCAAGAAAAAAAATCCAATACATGGAAACTGAACAACACCTTGTTCGAAAACAACTGGGTTATAGAAGAAATTAAGGATGGAATAAAGAAATTCATAGAAACAAATGAGAATGAAAACACTTCCTACGAGAACCTTTGGGACACAACAAAAGCAGTGCTCAGATGTCAACTTATAGCAAAAAATGCACACATCCAAAGAGAAGAAAGAGCCAAAATCAAAGAATTAGCCCTACAATTCAAACAAATAGAAAGAAAGCAACAAAAGAAGCCCTTGGGCATCAGAAGAAAGCAAATAATAAAAATTAGAGCCGAATTAAATGAAATAGAGAACAGAAAACAAATTGAAAGTGTTTACAAGACCAAAAGCTGGTTCTACAAAAAGATCAACAAAACTGATAAACCATTGGCCAAACTGATGAAAAAAACAAGAGAGGAAGCAAATAACCTGAATAAGAAATGAGATGGGAATATCACAACAGGTTCAACTGAAACTAAAAGAATCATAACAGAATACTTTGAAAAATTGCACTCTAACAAATTTGAAAACCTAGAGGAAATGGGCAAATTTCCAGAAACACACTACCTATGTAAACTAACACAGAGATGGAACAGCTAAATAAAGCTATAACAAAAGAAAAGATTGAAAAGGTAATTAAAAAACTCCCAACAACAACAACAACAAAATCCTGGCCCTGACTGCTTCACTGGAGAATTCCACCGAAGTTTCAGAGAAGAGTTAACATCACTACCACTAAAGGTATTTCAGAGCATAGAAAAGGATGGAATACTCTCAAATTCATTCTATGAAGCCAGCATAACCCTGATAGCAAAACCAGGCAAAGACACCACAAACAAAGAAAATTATAGACCAATATGCCTCTTGAACTTAGACACAAAATCTTCAACAAAATTCTAGCCAATAGAATTAAACAACATATCAAAAAAATAATTCACCATGACCAAGTGGGATTCATACTAGGTATGCTTTTTTATGCAGGGATGGTTTAATGTTAGAAAGACAATCAATGTAATCCATCACATAAATAAAACAAAAAACAAGCACCACATGATCTTCACCACATGATGCAGAAAATGCGTTTGACAAAGTTCAATACCTGTTCATGATAAAAAAAAATCTCTCAGCAAAATAGGAATAGAAGGGAAATTCCTTAACACAATAAAGGGCAACAGCCAACATCATCCTAAATGGAGAGAGTCTGAAAGTATTCCCCTTGAGATCAGGAACCAGACAAGGATGCCCATTATTACCACCCTTATTCAACATTGTGCTGGAGGTCTGAGTCAGAGCAATTAGGCTATGTAAAGAAATACAGGGCATCCAGGTTGGCAAGGGAGAAGTGAAAGTATCTCTCTTTGCAGATGACATGATCTTACAAGCAGAAAACCCTAGAGAATCCACAAGAAAACTACGGGAACTAATAGAAGATTTCTGCAAAGTATCAGGATAAAATATTAACATACAAAAGTCAGTTGAATTCCTCTACATCAACAAAGAGAATGTCAAAGAGGAAATCACCAAATCAATACCATTTACAATAGCCCCCAAGAAGATAAAATACTTAGGAATAAATCTAACTAGAGACATAAAAGACCTATACGAAGAAAAGTACAAGACAGTACTTCAGGAAACAAAGAGACCTACATAAGTGGAAAAGCATGCCTTGCTCATGAATACAAAAACTCAACACTGTGAAAATGTCAATTCTACCCAAAGTGATCTATAGACACAATGCAATCCTGATCCAAATTCCAAAGGCATTTTTTTTAATGACATGGAGTAGCAAATCATCAACTTCATATGGAAAGGGAAGAGGCCCCAGATAAGTAAAGCATAACTGAAAAAGGACAAAATGGGACACCTTGTACTACTTGATTTTAGAACCTATTATACTGCCACAGTAGCCTGGTACTGATACTACAACAGATACATAGGCCAATGGAACAGAATTGAGAATCTAGATGTAAATTCATCCAGTTATGAGCAGCTGATATTTGACAAAGGCTCAAAGTCCATTAACTGGGAGAAAAGACAGTCTCTTTAGCAAATGGTGCTAGCGCAACTGGATATTTATCTGCAGAAAAGCGAAACAAGACCCATACCTCACACCATGCACAAAAATGAACTTGAAATGGATCAAAGACCTAAATATGAAATCTAAAACAATTAAGATCATGGAAGATAAAATTGGGACTATGCTAGGAGCCCTAACACATGGCATAAACAGTATACAAAACATTACTAACAATGCACAAACAGCAGAAGAGAAATAAGATAACTGAGAAAAATCAAACACTTATGCTCATCCAAACACTTCACCAAAAGGATAAAAAGATTACCTACAGAATGGGAAAAAAAATTTGGCTATGACAAATTCAATCAGTGTCTAATCTCTAAAATATGCAAGGTACAGCAAAACCTCAAAAAGAAAAAGACAAGTAACCCAATTAAAAATTGGGCAAATGATAAGAACAGGCAATTCACCTAAGAAGACATTCAGGAGGCTAACAAACACTTGAGAAAATGCTCACGATCATTAGCCATCAGAGAAATGCAAATCAAAACTACAATGAGATGGCATCTTACCCCAACAAGGCTAGCATTAATTAAAAAAAAAAAAACAAAATAAGAAATGTTGGAGAGATTGTTTAGAGACTGGAACACATACACTGCTGGTGGGAGTGTAAAATCGTACAACCACTTTGGAAATCAATCATTTTGACACTTCTTTAAAAAGCTAGAAATAGAACTACCATATGATTCAGCAATCCCACTCTTTGGAATATATCCTATAGACACAAGAGCCTCAGATGAATAGATATATGCACACTCATGTTCATTGCAGCACTGTTCACAATAGCAAAAAAAGATGGAAATAACCAAGGTGCCCATCAACAGATGAATGAACAAACTATGGTACATTCACACAATGGAATATTATGCAACATTAAAGAACAATGATGAATCCTCAAAACATCTTATAACGTCGGTGAATCTGGTAGGCCGTATACTGAGTGAAATTAGTCCCTCACAAATGACAAATATTGTATGAGAGCACTCTTATAAGAATTCAACAAAAGATTTCAACAAAGAAGAAAACATTCTTTGATGGTTATGAGGGTAGGAACCAGATAGTGGACAAGAATTATTCTAAGTGAAGGGAAGGACAACACACAATACAGGGGGAAGTCAGCATGACTGGACTAAACCAAAAACTGTTTCCTGAATACAACCAAACACTTCAAGGGGTAGAGTAGCAGAGGCTGGGGTCTGGGAACCATGGTTTCAGGGGACATCTAGGTCAATTGGCATAACTGAGTGTATTAAGAAAACATTCTGCATCCTGCTTTGGTGAGTGGAGTCTGGGGTCTTAAAAGCTAGCAAGCGGCCATCTAAGATGCATCAGTTGGTCTCAGACTACCTGGAGCAGAGGAGAATGAACAACACCAAAGACACAAAGAAAAAAATGAGCCCAAGAGACAGAAAGGGTCACATAAATCAGAGACTCCACCAGCCTGAGACCTGAAGTACTAGACGGTGCCCCACTATAACCAATGACTTCCCTGACAGGGAACACAACAAGAATCCCTGACAGAGGAGGAGAAACGTGGAATGCAGATCTCAAATTCTAGTAAAAAGACCAGACTTTTAACAGTCTGACTGAGATTAGAGGGACCCCAGAGGACATGGCTCCATAAGACATAAAAATACTGGTGAGGAGTGTGCTTCTTAGTTCAAGTTGACACATGAGACTATGTGGGCAGCTCCTGTCTGGAGGCAAGATGAGAAATCAGCGGGGGACAGGAGCTGGTTGAATGGACATGGGAAATACAGGGTGGAGAGGAGGAGTGTGCTTTCATGTTATATAGTGAGAGCAACTAGGGTCACATAACAATGTGTGTATAAGTTTTTGTATGAGAAATTGACTTGAATTGTAAACTTTCACTGAAAGCACAATAAAAAAAGTAATACTATGACTATTATCATATTACAATTAGTAATGATAATATTACTACAGAACTATTTGTGCATGAATAATACATTAAAGAATATATATGGAGAGTATATATACACAAGCATTTTGCACATTGGGTTAGCAATAAAAAAATTAAGACTCACTGTTTTAAGGAATTATAAACATGTTTAAGACATTTGTTATGACTTCTTTCCTGTGGGTCTCTCATAGACTACCATAGTTTTTGGTATAATGTAGACTCAAAAGAAATATTTATTATAAGAAAGGGCAACTTTCTTAAAGTTGAATTAATAAATGAATGAATGAAGTAACCCCATCATATTACAGATGATGAAAATAGCTAATTATTTTCTCAGATAAGGACTAAAATTTCAGATTCCTGAGTTCCTTATCAGCGCTAAATCTCCAAGAACCCAGTTTCTCAATTGTTTTGGGCTCTTTTTTTTTTTTTTTTTCTCATTGATGACTAGATAGTTGGATAAACACAGCTAACTGGCATACAAGGAAGTTAAAGAGCCGAACAAAAATTGGTATAGAGATTGATTTCTGTTAAGTCTTTGTATAAAGAATCTGTCAAAAATATACAGATGATGCAGAGAAAAAAATGCTTGTTTTCTCTCAGTGCATAATGGATAAAATCTGAAGAAATTCAACTAGATGGACATCAGAGGACCGTTACTATATAAAATATCTTAATATTATGTTAACAGTAAGAATAGGAATAATGTGCCATTATGTGAGTTTTAGCAAAAATTCATTTACTATATCAAGAACTTCCTATAAAGATGGTGAATATTTATATTTTGTGGGCATGCATAAATCAGAATAAAAGAAGGTTATACATAAGTTCAATTTTGTTTTATATTATGTTGTTTCAGAAATCCGATTGTGTGGATTCTAATATTTGTCAATTATAATACTTCCCATGTACTCTTTTAATTAGTAAATTGCAGTTGCAAAATTGTCTCCACTTTCTCTTAAAGTGTACATTTACAGCAACACGAGGCTTCTGAGGTCCTCCTTATGCTCTTCATAGGCAAGAGCATAAACCCTTTAACCTCGCAAAATACACCACCTTTTGTGCATTTATGGTAGTGTTAAGTCTTAAAGAAATAAGCTGGAAAAAGAAGGAAGAAAATTTAATGCATAAAGTAAATATTCAGGAATGATTCAAAGTATTTCTGTTAACTCATAGAATACTTCTAAGAGTGTCAGGCTCTAGGCTTCCTGTAAAATTATCAGCTATTAATACCGATCCCTTGATGCAGCCATCTCTTTCTCTATTGCTAAATTTATGCTTAAGTGGTAGAAGAAAATGTTCTTATCTATTTCTCTTTAAAATGTATTAAGACATGCTGACATTAAGCAAATAGAAACAGCTGGGTCTTTTTTTTTTTTTTAAACAATATACCATTGATAGACAAGTTCGTTACATTAATCCTATGGAAAACAATTTCTGTGCGAATACATAATTCACTACATACAGTGATTTTATTTTTCTTTAGGGGTTCCAGTCAATGCCTAAGAAGAAGCAATTTACTAAGTTGTGCCTCAGGGCATTGTAATTCACTACACATGGGTGAACATTTTGATTTGGAAAGGTAGTTATTCATGGTAAGATCAAATCTATCCAGTTCTATTTTGCACTGATAACAGTAACTTGTATAAGAATAACAACTACAATGTAGAGTTCTTCACTCTTTCCTAGCCATTCTGCAGTCCTTTAAGTTTTTAGCCTGCTTTTCACCTACTTCCTGATTTATTTTCTCTGTGTAATAGTATTACCATTAATAATGTGGCATAAAGATAAAAAGAATCATTAAGGGATTTTTGTGTATGTGTGTGTGCAATTCTACTTCAGTAATGCTTTCTCTTCATTGCACAACTCTACCCTGGGCTCTCCTTTCTGTAAAGTCTAAAGTCACCAATAGTGTCGATCATTCAAAGTAGACTTAATCAAGTACTGACTTATTGTTATTTGGTTAAGAAATTTTGCATATACTCTTTCACTTACTTAAGAACATTGAATGTTGAGTATTGGTTCCTTTATCATATCAAAAAAAGTAAGGTTAGTAAAGTTTAACCTTCTCAAGGCCATATTGTTAGTAAGTGGAAGAGCCTTGGTTCAAATTTTCAGGCCGTCTTAGGTGTAAATTCTTATTGCCACTTATCATTCCAACCAAAACTGAACTAAGGTATGTGGTGCACTAGTGCACTAGATTTGACCCAATGTAGGAACTCATCCAACATGTATCACTGCGGTACATATACCTTGGTTTGGGACTTATTTGAAGCTCTAGAGCCATAAAAGAGAAATGCCGTTTGTTATGACCTGTAGGCGTATACAAATTCAAATAGTCACTTAGTAAGTATCCCTAATGTGCACCTCCAAACAATAAACCATTTCTAGTTTATAAGCCCCCTAATGATGAAGAAACACAAGGTGATTTCTCAAAGCTCTAATGCTTGGAAAGTGATAAGGGTTCTTTTAAAAAAAAACCTGTAGATGAAGGGCCTTACTTGGATGTTTTTTCCTCTTCCAGGACCATTATGATACTTATGTTCTAGGATATCTTTGCAACTGAATTACCAGAATCAATTTCACTAGTGGTCATATTATTACTTTTCTGTCTCTCTACTAGACAAAAACATAGGGCAAGACATGTTTAGCTATTAACACTGCCTTATCTTCTAAAAACTGATCATTACATGGAGAAGATGAAGTGTGTTAATACATTAATAGTCATTTCCCTCTGTCTCTTTTTTTTTTGTCCCTGGCTTTAATTTCATATGATGAGTTGAATTTTGTTTGATGGATGGCTTCCTCTTACCCTCAGGACCAGCTTGGCATACCAGACCCTTTATAAACTGCCTCATGATTTGATCTCCAGCCTCATGGTTTGGCAGTTTCCTCTCACACCTGTGCCCAGGCACACTGCTGTACCTTGGCAATGTAGTGTTTTCCCATGCCTCAGTGCCTCCACATAGAGTGCTTATGAATGCTCCTGCCTATTTCTCGGCTTGGCTAAATCCTACTCATCTTTCAAAATCAGTTCAACCATTGACTAGGAACCTTTCCCAACTGACCTTATCTGGGATAAGGTATATATCTCCAAAGTTTGTATCTCTAGCCTTTTGTATCTACATCTACATTTACATCCACATCTATATCTATGTTGTTGCTGTTAGCTGTGGCTGACTCATGGAGATATCTCTGTCTATATCTCTGCCTATATCTATATGCCTATCATCTAAATATACAATGAATTGTACCACATGCATGTGCAAATTTTCTCAAGACTTTCTAGAGTACCTTCAAAGGCAACCTCACTATTCTGTTCAATCCTTTTAAGAACAAATGAAACTTACTTACTTATGTTCGGTTTAAGAAAGCTTAATATTAAAATTAAATATTGTGAACCCTAAGGCCAGCAGGAAATTTAGAATCTCCATCCATCCTCTATTTATTTCAGTGGGTTTCATAGTTAGCTTAAAGTCAGGAAGAACTGAATGACCAGAATCTGCTGCTAGATATCCATTATTGTATCCTAAGTGTTTCACATATTTCTGCATGCGTAAGCATTAGTGCTTACACAAAGCCAGGTACATTTTCTGAATGGTTTGAGGGATTTTTAATGGTGATTTTGACTTCACACTATATTTAACATGAGTATTGACTTTAAAATAAGTTCCTCATTTAAAAGGAAATTTAATTATTCTACATATTCACATCCTTCCTTTGCACTGTGTGTGTGTGTTTTTCCTCTTGGAACGTTAGTAATAATGTTTCTTTCCCTTTAGGTGTAAGATCTTTAAACACAGTTGCTGTAGCTTTTATTTGCATAATAACAGCTCCGTTCTCAGGCTCAGTAACTTTTGGATAACTGAATGATTAAATTAGTGTAGACCTATCTTAATAAGGATATTTTCTCAATTGGAAAGCAAACTGTGTCACTAAATTGTTACTGAAAAATAGAACAGTTGCTATCCTGAATGATATTTTCGTTGTTCCTATTTTTACCTATTCTATTGCCTTAGCTTCATCAAACAGAAATTTAAACAAAACCATAGGAACAAAAATCCTTTATATTTAAAGGAAGATCTTCACTTACCGAAGAGGTAACTTGCTCGAGATTAAGGTATGTTAATTAGCATAAAAAGTGGTAATGAAAAATAACCATCAGTTTAAGGAAGGTCTTTGAAATATGTAGTAGATCCAAATAAGATTTTAATACTCCAACAAGGAGAACCATGTGGTTTTAAGTCTTTGTTCTGACTCAATTGTAGCATATTGTCAGATAGCAGAAGATGCTTGGAGATTTAAATAATTATTCATTTGACATAAGATATACCAGCGTTTCCAATATTGTCTATTACCTTGAATCAAAGATGGATGTGTAAGATTTGGATTCTTGAATTCATCCTTCACCGTCAAGGAAAGATGCTCCTTGTCTTTATCAACCTAATTACCCCTAAAACAGTGACCAGAGACCAGCCAGTTTGAAATGAATTGTTTTTCAGAAATGAACGGCGGCAAGAGTTTGTTCTTTTTTTTTTTTTTTTTTTTTGGCCAACAGGCATTAGGACAGGAATTTTACTTTTCTAACAGAAATGCTTCTTATACTATTGAATCTTTTTAAACCTATTATTTCTTATTTCGGTAATCATTGAAATAATGCTGTTTTGAACTACTAGGGGCAAGACACTTTTCAGGGTGATATAATACTTGACATATAAATATCAATGAACAGAAAGTCCTGCAGAATATCATGGCAATTTCATATGCTCTATTGTTCAAAAATAGTTCAGCTTAATACATACGAGTTTTACCATGTAATCTAAATATCAAAATATGTTCCAAATTGAACTAAAATTATTTCTTGCCAAATCTTCCAATTCTCCTTTTCTACTTTCAACTATAAAACTATACCCTCTCTTGGACCAGTCCTAAAACATTGCCATTTAAGCTGTGTATTTTTTTGTGCAACAAATTAACCAAAAACTTAGTACCTTAAAAAAAAAAAAAAATTACATCTCATGAGTTGGTGGTTTGTTCTTCTTTTTCACTTTCTTCTTCCTGCTGTTTAAGAATTTGAAAAGGACTCAGCTAAGTGATTTTTCTGCTCCATTTGTCCATTGATTAAGGTTATTTAGTGGTATTCAGCAGGTAGAACTGCTGGTTTAGAGGTTCCCAGATGGTTTGCTTCCATGCCTATAAATTCAGTGAAACGCCTAGTAGGCTAGTCTCAGAGGGAACTGTGGAACAGTGCACCTACTCACAGCCTCTCCAGCAGCAGCCTAGAGTAGTTAGACTTCTTATACGGAATCTGGTTTCTCCAAAGAATGAATATTTCAGGAGGCCTGGAGAGAAACTGCAAGGCTTTTTATGACCTAGTCTTGGAATTCTCACAGTGTTATTTCCACTACATTCTATTTGTCAGTAAATTACTAAGCAAAGGCAAAAGAATTAGGCTTCACCTCCCAAGGGGAGAGAGAACAAGTAACTGTGGCCACCTTAAATATGATGCAGTCCTCACTGGGGTAACATATCATTTAATTTTCCTCACATTCAAAGTACACTAATTCTCCCTGAAGACCCCTTATGTTTTATCCCGTTATGGTATCATCTTTGAGTCTAGGATGTAATTATCTAGATCATGGTCAGGTGTAGATGAGGCACCTGTAGCTCTTCAAGTACACTTCTTTTCTGTATGAAAACTTCTGAAACAAAGAGCTGAGAAATCTGCTTCCCATTAACCCACGGTTGAATGGCGATGCAAGGAAGACAGGTGCGATAAACTATCCACATATTCAAACATTATGCTTCAAATGCATAAACAGTCCTAAAGGCAAATGGCAAAACAAAAACATTATGTTTTTCTGCAGCAATTTCCTGGATACAACAAACTCAACATAAAATGAATCTTTTGACACTGTATATACAATTTGTTTGAAAATAACAAGCCTGCATTTATTTCATTTTAGCACTTTAATACATATTGGCTTTTAAAATACTTATTGAATCTCTGTAATAAAATTTACTTAGTGCTTCTTTCAAAAAGACACAATGCTAAATGTATATAATCATGTATTACCAATTTAGTTTTGTTTTTTTAAGTAAAATTAATGTTTCTTGACAGTTTCTGTAAGATGTTTTTCTACTTCCTTATTGTTAAAGTATTTAGGTGCTAAAGTGGCAACACTATAAAACTTATTATCAGTCATTTTTAAACCACAATTTCAAACTTAAAATATACATTTATAAGGAATTTGTCCATAAGTGTTGAAATGATTATGCATATACTTAAATATTTTTGTGAGGTTTTAAGATATATTCCTGTGAAAATATATGATAAATGACATTTGACAGATTTACAGTGCTTTGCTCACAGTCCAAATTCTACCATAATCATACATAACCCGTTGCCATTGATTCTATTCTAACTCATAGTGATGCTATAGCACAAAGTAGAACTGCCCCGCAGGGTTTCCAAGGAACAGCTGGTGGATTTGAACTATTGACCTTCCGGTTAGCAGCTGAGCTCTTAACCACTGCACCACCAGGGCTCCATTAATCATATATATGAACCTCAAAAAGAATGCCATTTACACTTCAGTTTCCTCATTTATAAAATGAAAGATTGCAGTAAAAAAATACTTAATGTACCTTTTACATCATCCTTAAATTATTTTAAGGTTCTGGCAAATCAAAGATTCTGGGATTTTATCTCCATCATTCACTCTTTACTCTTCACCATAGCATTATTTATAAAGTTAAGGTAGTTTAAAAAGACCAAAGATTAATGTGGGAGAGCGAAGTGTCTTCTCTTTCTCATCATTATTACAACTTCCTTATACAATTAAAATATATATATATATATTTCTCCTCTAGAGCTAAAAAATATATATAAATAAGACCAAAAAGGAAAAAATACTAAGTAAATAAGAGAACTTTAGTGCTAAAATGCATGCATGAATACAAAAAAGTATTTTACATTCAATAAATGGAAGATGTGTTTATGAATTTCAATGATTATTTGCTGAAAATAAATTCCTAATTGTTTTCAGCAAATAATGACTGAATATCTCACATTGTAAGGATCTTTAATAGCAACTTTTGAGAAGATTATAAAGTCACTGTAGCATAAACAGAAACCCTGGTGGCATAGTGGTTAGGAACTAGGCTGCTAACCAAGATGTCGGTAGTTCAAATCTATAAGGTGCTTCTTGGAAGGCCTATAGGGTAGTTCTACTCTGTCCCATAGGGTCTTTATGAGTCAGAATTGACTTGACGGCAATGGGTTTGGGTTTTGGTAGCATAAACTGGATTAAGATAAACCTTATTACAGCAAAAACAAAAATTTTAATGGAGTCAAGCATTGTTCAAGGTCTGTTTGAAGGGGTATAGATAAGGAGTTTTGTTTTAGACACGTTGAGATTAATATTCCAGAATACATACTATTAAGGTGGTAAATCAAATAAAAACTCAAAAAAGTGGCCTTTATATGAATGAATATACACATATTATACTATTATCCCAATATTTGATGGTTAAAATATAGTTACTGGTGTAATTTCCCAAGGTTAGCCTGAGAATGAGAAGAGAGGATCGAGGAGAGAGAGGCAATAAAGCCAATTCCTAGGAAGAGAAGTAGGCATGTTTTCATAAAAATAAGCTTATATCGTTTAAACTATTCGTCACATAGAGAATGAAGTCACTCTGTGATTAAGAGATTTCACCCTTTCACTCACTGAGTTTTAGAATATGTTTAACTTGGCTATAGGGAGAAAAGAAAATTTGAATGTTTAGATGAAGACATCCTTTTCAGTTTCAGCCAGGTATATGCAGGTATGTTTGTGGCATGGGTGGGTGTTGGTGTTAGATCAAACTTCAATAAAGAATACAATTTTTTTTCATCTTCAATAGTCAAGATACTCTTCAATAGTAAATGTAGGAAACAATTGAATATTTGTTAATGTATGAAATGCAATAACAATGTATTATAGGCTAATAAGGTTTGCATTTTCATCATCTACAGTAAATTTCTTTACTAACTGTATATAATCCAGAAAACCTGGTGGTATAGTGGTTAAGCACTATGGCTGCTAACCAAAAGGTCGGCAGTTTGAATCCACCAGACACTCCTTGGAAACTGTGGGGCAGTTCTACTCTGCCTTATAGCATCACTATGAGTCTGGAATCAACTCGATGACAATGAGTTTGTCTTTTTTGGTTTATATAATCTAACAATGGTATAGTTATAGGTGACATAACACTATATTATTTTAGGGAGCAATTTTTATGGTAACTTTATAACAGAAAATTATTTTCTCTATGAATGTGATATTGTAGCAAATTCCTTCATCAACTCAGGGAAATTACTATGCCTTAGTAATAACTATTGCTGATTGAATATCTATTATTTGTTGAAAAATATATTCTGATTCTAATTTATTCCCTTGAAATAACCCCTACAAAATGAATGATTTATTACAATTTTAGAGATCAAGACATTAAAGTTTAGAATAGTTAACAAATTCCCCAAGTCTACTCAAGGTTTTCCAAGTTCCCAAAGCTTACCTACCAAAGCCTGTATTCTGCCTACCACATTAACACACACACACAGAAATGTGCACACATACATAGCTTTTCTTTTTCCTGTTGCCTGGTTGTTTGAACATAATTAGGATTGAGTTCTGCAGTTAACTGTTGTGTTAAAGAATATTTAATACATGAGTTGAGGTATCATGACTCTTCTTGTAATTGTAGGCCTTAAGTTAGCCTCAGGTAGAGATAAATAACAGACCATTATGTAACAAGAAAGAGAATGCCATTTATAACAAAAAAGAAAGAATAAAGAAATACTTTATTTTTTAATATGAGAAATATATCCCGTTAAATAAAATTCCCTTTAATTCTCTTGAGCACCTATCCCTCCTTGATGAACCTTCATATTCAAGCTTAGCAAAGGCTCTAGGCACAGTTAGATGATTATACAAAGCAGAAGGAAAGGTCTTTATGATTCTCTTAGAAGGCAGAGGACATGGAATAGTAATGAGAAGAGAATGGGAGATACAGAACAAAATTGAATTAACAAAGTAAGTATACATAGCAAAAATGCAATGGAAATGCATTGGTGGCCATTGACCAACAAGTCTTTGAGAACAAAGATGATATATGGTCAACCTTAAGCTATTTTATACATATACATATTTTATATCTGAATTATTTATATTTTATCAATCAGATAAGAAAGCTAGTTTTCCTGAATTATTACAATGTTTTACAAATAAAATCAGGCAGAAATGAGAGAAATATTATTTACAGTTAGTTATAGACTTGAATTTTTACCTCTGATCATTCTTCTTTGCTGGATCTTAGTTGATTTCACTTCTAGTGTTTCTTTATGATCAAATCAACTTATAGGCTCAGATGTCTAATTATTTTTAAGTACTGGGAATTAAATGATAATAATTATATAGTAAGACTATCTCTATTTGCATACGAAATGCTTCTATATATAGAAAATTCCAAATAATTCAGAAGAAAGCTACTAGAGCCCATAAGTGAATGCAGAAAAGTGGCAGGGCAAAAGATCAACACGTAAAAATTAGTTTTGTTTCTGTGCACCAATAAAGAACAAGCTGGACAGGAGATTAAGAAAACAATTCTATTGACAATAGCATTCAAATAATACAATACCTAGAAATAAACTCAACGAGGGAGGTAAAAGCCTTGTACACTGAAAACTATAAAACATTGCTGAAAGAAATTTAAAAAACCTAAATAAATGGAAAGATATCCCTGTTCATGGATTGAAAGGCTCAATATTGTTAACATGCCAGTACTACCCAGAGGAATCTACAGATTCAATGCAAAAAAAAAAAACAAAAACAAAACTCTATTAAAATTTTGAAAGCTTTTTTTTTTGCAGAAATGGAAAAACTGATTCTCAAATTCATATGGAATTTCTAGGAAGCCTGAAACAAAGATTGTTCAAAAACAATCTTGAAAAAAGAAGAACAAATTAGGAGAACTCACTCTCTCCAATTTTAAGACATACTAAAAAGCTACAGTAATCAAAAGAGTGTGGTCTTGGTATAAGGATAGATAGAGACCAATGGACTAGAATTGAGAATGCAGGAATAAACCTTACATCTATGGACAACTGATTTTCAGTAAGGGTGCCAAGTACATTCAGTGGGGAAAGAATAGTTACTTCAACAAGTGGTGCAGGGAGACAAGAAGTGAGTTCCCACATGCAAAAGAGTGAATTTGGACCCATACTTCACAATATATATTAAATTAATTCAAAATGGATCAATGATATAAATGTAAGAGCTAAAACAAGAAAATTCTGAGAAAAAAAACAGAGAGACAAAGCTGCAGGACTTCGATTTTGAGGGTGGATTCTAAGGTATGACACCAAATGCATGGGTAGCAGAAGAAAAAAATAGAGATGTTGTACTTCTTCAAAATTAAAAAAAAAAAAAAAATTGTCCCTTAAGGGACATTATCAAGAAAGTGAAAACACAGCCTACAAAATGGGAACATATATTTTTGGGTTTTTATTAGATAAAGGCTTAAAATTTAGATTATATAAAGAACTCTTCATTTCAACAACAACAAGAAAACTCAAAAATGGGCAAAAATCTTGTAGGGACATTTATGCAATGACATATAAAAGTCAATAAAAAATAAAAACATGCACCATGTCATTAGTCAATTGGGAAATGCAACCAAAACCATAATGGTCTACCTTTTCATACTCACTAGCATGGCTGTTATCAATTACAAAAAATAGCAAGTACTAGCAAGCATGTTGAGGAATTAGGATCTTTGTGCATTACTGGTGGAAACGTAAGATGCTGCAGCCACTTTGGAAAACTTTTAGGTGGTTCTTCAAAAATGAATTACCGTATGACTCCTCAATTACCATATGACACAGGAATTACAATCTCAGGTGCGTACTCAAAAGATTTGAAAGCAGGGACTCAAACAGGTAATTGTACTACAGTGTTGTTGTTGTTATTCGGTGCCCTCAAGTCAGTTTCGATTCATAGTGACCCTATGTACAACAGAAAAAAAAAAAAAAACTGCCTGGTTCTGGGCCACCCTCACAATTACTGATACGTTTGAGTACATTGTTGCAGCCACTGTCAAACCATCTTGTTGAGGGCCTTTATTCCCTTGACTCTCTACATTACCAAACATGAAGTCCTTCTCCAGGGATTGGCCCCTCCAGATAACATGTCCAAAATATGTGAAACAAAGTCTCACCACCCTTGCTTCCAATGAGCACTCTGGCTATACCTCTTCCAAGACAGGTTTCTTTGTTCTTTGGGAAGCCCATGGTATATTCAATATTTTTTGCCGACACCATAATTCAAATGCATCAATTCTTCTTTGATATTCCTTATTTGTTGCCTAACTTATGCATGCATATGAGGGGACTGAAAATATCATGGCTTGGAGCAGGTGCATCTTATTCCTCAAAGTGATATCTTTGCATTTAAGTGTTTTAAGAAGTCTTTTGCAAATTTGCCCAGTGCAATTTGTGCTTTGATTTCTTGACTGCTGCTGCCATGGGCCTTGATCGTTGATCCAAGTAAAATGAAACCCTTGACAATGTCAATCTTTTCTCCATTTATCATGATGTTGCTTATCGGTACAGTTGTGAAAGTTTTGTTTTCTTTATGTTGAGATATAATCCATATTGAAGGCTGTAGTCTTTGATCTTTTCGGGTTGAGTCTTTGATCTTCATCAGTAAGTGCTTCAAGTCCTCTTTGCTTTCAGCAAGCAAGGTTGTGTTATCTGCGTATTGCTGGTTGTTAATGAGTCTTCCACCAATTCCTATGCCGCGTTCTTCTTCATATAGTCCAGCTTCTGGGATTATATGGTCAGTTTACAGATTGAATAAGTATGGTGAAAAGGTACAACCTCGATACATACCTTTCCTGATTTTAAACCACTCAGTATCCCCTTGTTCTTTTCAAATGACTGCCTCTTAGTCTATGTATAGTTTCTGCATAAGCTTAATTAATTTTTCTTGAATTCCCGTTCTTCACAATGTTATCCGTAATTTGTTATGATTCACACATGTCAAATGCCTTTGCATAGTCAATAAAATACAGGTAAACATCTTTCTGCCATTCTCTGCTTTCAGCTAAGGTCCATCTGACATCAACGATGATATCCCTCTTTCCAACTCCTCTTCCTACTATTAGCCTGGAAGCTCCACTGAAACCTGACCTTGCTGGTATTTAAAAATACTGGTAGCATAGCTTCCAGCATCACAGCAACACACAAGTCACAACACTACGACAAACTAACAGATATGTGGTGGACTCCAATATTCGTTGTAGCATTATTCACAACAGCCAAAAGTTGTAAACATCCCAAGTGTCCATCAACAAATAAATGAACAAACAAAATGTGGCGTATACATACAATGAAATATTATTCAGCAATAAAGAGAAATGAAGTTTTAAACATGCTATGACATGAATGAAACTTGAAAACATTATGCTTACTAAAATAAGTCAGACACAAAAAAACAAATATAGTATCCCACTTATACAAAATATCTAGAATGGGTAAATACACAGAGACAAATTTAATTAGTGGTTATCAAGGGCTGGAGACAGCAAGGAAAGGGCAGTTTTTGCTTAAGGGGTGTTGAGTTTTTGCTTGGAGTCATGAAAAACTTTTGGAAGCAGTAGCGATGTTTGCACAACAAGGTGAATGTAAATGAATCGTACATTTAAAATGGCTAAAATGGCATATATATATATCACAATAAAAGTTAAAAATATATGTCTAGATAGGCAAATCTACAAAAAAAAAAAAAAAAAAAAAAACCTCTTTAAAATGTTAGAAAGCAAAGATGTTACTTTGAGGACTACAGTGCACCTGACTCAAGCCATGGTATTTTCAATCACCTCATTTATATATCCAAAAGCTGGACATGAATAAGGAAGACCAAAGAAGAACTGATGCCTTTGAATTATAGGGTTGACACAGAATACTGAATACTCCATTGGCTGCCAGAAGAACAAACAAATTTGTCTCGAAAGAAGTACAACCAGAAAGCTCCTTTGAAGCAAGGATGGTGAGACTTCATCTAACATCCTTTGGACGTGCTATCAGGACCAGTCCCTGGAGAAAAACATCACACTTCGTAAAGCAAAACGTCAGTGAAAAAGAGGAAGACCCTCAACAAGACGGATTGATACAATGGCTACAGCAATGTTCTCAATCATAACAATGTTTGTGAGGATGGTACAGGGCAGGGAAGTGTTTCATTCTGTTATACATAGGATCACTATGAGTGGAAAGTGACTCAACGACACCTGACAACAAGAGATAGTTTGAGGCTCAGGCTGAGGTTACTTTCCTCCAGTTAATATTCATATTTGCTTCTGGCAAGCAGCTGAGTTAGGGAAACTAGACAAGGTGACTTATCTGATTAAAAGATGGATATTAGTTTTTGTGAGGGCTGCTTTATTTGCTAAACTCTAACTTCTTGGATAATTCTAAAGGGTTTCCCAATACCCCCCTATGCTTGTTGGATCTTATACTCCACTTTTGGTTCCTTTTAGCCTTGAGAAACTAATAAAATCTCTGCCAATTTCTCAGTCACCTCTGTAAGAGTCAGTTAACGTCCCTTGTTAAAAGAAAGGCTCAGCATGATGGACTCAACTCCTTGCATTTCTTTCTTCTGTATCTTAGCCTATAACTATTCATTGTCTTCATGCTCTCTAACACTTTCAAATATTTTTTAATGTTTATTAGGATTTATAAATCATTTTCAGTGGGATGGTCAGTTCAAATTACCTAACCTGCATTAATGAATGCTTATAATTATTCTAAATGTTTTATATATAAAAAAAATGGATATGTGACCTTTTGGCCTAAGGGACTCCTTATGAGCTTTGAATAGATATGAAGAAAAATGGACTCATTTTTTTAAAAAAAATTACTTTCTGCATCCACTTAAAAAAAAAGATAAAATAAAAACTTGAGTGTAGTGATTTCCTATTTTTCGTCTAGGAACAGAAATCACTTTTGTTTTTGAAATTAATACAGATCTCTAAATGAACATAGAACATAATTTTGATTGCAGCTTTAGGTTTGAATATGATTTGGGGGACAAGAATATAAAGTTGCACAAAGAACATGGAATCAAATACATAGATCAAAATATATTCTTCAAAATAGAAACACCACAACAAAGTTATGTTATTTATCTCCAGAATTATAAAACGGTTACATCGTATTGATAAGAGGGAGAACAGAGGCAGTAACTTGGTAAAAATAATCAAAGGAAAAATTTTCTAAAACTTTAAAGAAAAAGTGTGATGACTAAGTCAAGTACAGTTGCAAGTATGATATTTAATGACACAGATAGTTTGCCATCATTTTTTCTCACTAAAAAGTGGTCTACATTTATGTAGATGACTCTTTCTTTTAGTAAGAGTTTAGTTGTCATTCATGTTACATTTGATACATTTTGGAATAAATCAAATATGATTTCCCTGCATACGTCTGGCCGATCAAGCCCATTTTTAAACTTTGGCCACACCCATTTCAATCTGGTTCCAAGGAGTTTAACCCCCCAGAGAAAAATGAGTCTTTTTCAGTACATCAGATGACAGTAATTATATACTTTAGTTATCATTTCCCTGGAAAACAGTATGATATTTTCCATCATACTGACTCTTAGGAGCTACAAAACAAAAGTCAGCAATTTGAAATATTTTTATTTCATTCACTGACACTAGTTAAGAAACAACTGTTTCCATTTAGTTCAACCATTGTGTCTATTTTTCAATTCTCTGCAGTATAACCCGGGAAAGGCGTTGGAATATGCCTGGACAACCCCAAAGGCTGAGAAGTCACTGCCTTAGTTACAGCCAGAGGGGATATCTTACAATATCTTACCTCTCATCAGTGTTTAGTTGACCCATTGCAAACTGAGTACATGTTGTCCCAGCTTACAACGTCTTCGAGTTACTACAAACTAATGACTCTCCCTTTTTTTTAATTAGTAATACGTACCACATACAATGTTGCAGGGCGTAATTTGCTGATATTATTTATCATTCTCAGATGTAATGTTGCCAAAGACAAATAAAGGTTAGATTTATAAAGTTACTGATAATAAAAGGAAATAATAATGAAAACTTAAAAAAAAAAAATGAGGTTTTTGACTTATGGTTCTTCAGAACTGATTTATGACTGTGTAGTCATCAGGATGGAACCCTGTTGTCACTTAGGGACTACCTGTAGTTTATTTCATAATTTTGGCAGAAGCAAAACATTTGTTAAGGGAATCAAAATTTCTTAATCTTCAGCATTTTACCACTAACCACAGGGATCAGTTCAATTCTTTTTTTTTTTTTTTCATTTGTTTAACCATAACTAAAAAAATCTGCTATTTTTGTTGTTTGTTCTATTAGACATACTTTGGTGTCATTTTTAGGATTATTGAAAATTTTAATCTCCCTTCGCTCCAGGCTTTAATCTCTATGGCACTGCTCTTATAAACACATAACAATATATTCACCCTTCTCCTTAATACAAATCGTCGTTTGAAATTAAAGTTCATGAGTATTTCCCTATGTGAGCACACATGATTTATTGTTCATGTACCAGGTTTTACCTAACTCATAAGGACTATATGTGATTACGAAGTCATAACCATTATGTGGAAGCTGTGTGAATTCTTGGACAATCTTTGACTGCAGAATGTTATTCATTATTGATTTTAACAGCCACTCATAGTCTTCTTATCCTCTTCATTTTCCCTTATTCTCTCTGCAGAGAAAGGGATCTTGTTAAACCTTTTTTCCCTCAGTTTACAAGTTTTTATTTATGTGTACAAACACACAACATGGCAGCAATGAGGAAAAGGCTGTTGGGGCAGGATGTGAATTGTTTATTTATACCATAGTTTTGCCTATTTCTCCAGGTAAGCACGTACCAGCCGTTATTTAGAAGGCTGGTCCCTCTGATGCACAAAGAAAGATGTGGCATTAAGCTATTGGGGTGTTACTCAGGGCAGAAACCACAAAATACCTTCTAAAGTTTGTTCCTTTGGCATCAATAAAGGAATCAAAGTTCTTAATCTTTAACACTGTACCACATGGGACATTAGATGATCACAACTTAGAAGAATATAAAATACAGATAAGGAAAATGTATTTTGGAGTACATTCATAAGAAATTTATTTTTCCAATAAAGATATATGAATTGTATGTTTTTTGAATTCTAGAATGTCTGAAAGTTATTTTTCTTTGACCTGCAATATTTGAATATCTTGTTGCTGTTGTCAGGTGTAGTCAGTGGGTTCCAGCTCATAGCGACCCTATGTACAACAGAATGAAACACTGCACAGTTCTGTGCCATCCTCACAATCATTATGATTGAGCCCATTGTTGCAGCCACTGTGTCAATCCACCTCATTGAGGGTCTTTCTCTTTTTCACTGACTCTCTACCAAGCATGATGTCCTTCTCCAGGGACTGATCCCTCCTGATAACATGTCCAAAGTACATGAGATGTAGTCTCGCCATTCTTGCTTCTAAGGAGCATTCTGGTTGTATTTCTTCCAAGACAGATTTGTTTATTTTTTTGGCAGTCCGTGGTATATTCAATATTCTTCACCAACACCGCAATTCAAAGGCATCAACTTTTCTTCAGCCTTCCTTATTCATTGTCCAGCTTTCACATGCATATGATGTGATTGAAAATACCCTGGCTTGGGTCAGGCGCACCTTAGTCTTCAGGTGACATCTTTGCTCTTCAGCACTTTGAAGAGGTCCTTTGCAGAAGATTTACCCAATGCAATGCATCTTTTGATTTCTTGACGGCTGCTTCCATGGCTGTTGATTGTGGATCCAAGTAAAATGAAATCCTAGACAACTTCAATCTTTTCTCCGTTTATCATGATGTTGCTCATTGGTCCAGTTGTGAGGATTTTTGTTTTCTTTATGTTGAGGTGTAATCCAAACTGAAGGCTGTGGTCTTTGATCTTCATTAGTAAGTGCTTCAAGTCCTCTGCACTTTCAGCAAGCAAGGTTGTGTTATCTGCATAATGCAGGTTGTTAATGAGTCTTCCCCCAATCCTGAAACCCTGTTCTTCTTCATATACTCCAGCTTCTTGTATTGTTTGATCAGCATACAGAATAAATAGGTATGGTGAAAGAATACAACCCTGGTGCACACCTTTCCTGACTTTAAACCAATCAGTATCCCCTTGTTCTGTCTGAACAACTGCCACTTGGTCTATGTAAAGGTTCCTCATGAGAACGATTAAGTGTTCCGGAATTTCCGTTCTTCACAATGTTATCCATAATTTGTTATGACCCACACAGTTGAATGCCTTTGCATAGGCAATAAAACACAAATAAACATCTTTCTGGTATTCTCCGCTTTCAGCTAGGATCCTTTTGACATCAGCAATGATATCCCTGCTTCCAGGTCCTCTTCTGAATTTGGCTTGAATTTCTCACAGTTCCCTGCCTATGTACTGCTGCACACACTTTTGAATGATCTTCTGCAAAATTCTACTTGCTTGTGATATTAATAATATTTTCTGATAATTTCTGCATTTGGTTGGATCATGTTTCTTTGGAATAGGCATAAATGTCATGGATCTTTTCTAGTCGATTGGCCAGGTAGCTGTCTTCCAAATTTCTTGGCATAGATAAGTAAGCATCTATTTGTTAAAATATCTCAACTGGTATCCAGTTAATTCCTGGTGCCTGGCACTAGTTTTTTTTTTTTTTTTTTTTTTCACCAATGCCTTCAGTGCAGCTTGGACGTTTTTCTTCAGTACCATCGGTTCCTGATTATATGCCACCTTCTGAAATGTTTGAATGTTCACCAGTTATTTTTGGTATACTAACTTTGTGTATTCCTTCCAACTGCTTTTGATGCTTTCTGCTTTCTTTTAATTTTTTCCCAGTAGAATCCTTCAATATTGCAACTCAAGGCTTGAAATTTTTCTTCAGTTCTTTCAGCTTGAGAAATGCAGAGCATATTCTTCCCTTTTGGTTTTCTAACTCCAGTTCTTTGCACATGCCATTATAATACTTTAATTTCTGTTCTTGGGCTGCCATCTGAAACCTTCTGTTTAGCTCTTTTATTTCATCATTTCTTCTATTCACTTTAGCTTTATCTTGAACTCGATGTACAAGAGAAAGTTTCAAAGTCTTTTCTGACATCTGTTTTGGTCTTTTCTTTTTAATGGCCTCTTGCTTTCTTCATACTTGATGTCCTTAATGTCATTGCACAATTATCTGGTCTTTGATCTTTAGTGTTCAATGAGTTAAATCTATTCTTGAGACAGTCTCTAAATTCAGGTGGAAGTAAACTCAAGGTCATACTTTGGCTCTTATGGACTTGTTCTAATTTTCTTCAGCTTCAACTTCAGCAATTGATGGTCTGTTCTGCAGTCAGCCCCTGGCCTTGGGTTCTGACAGATGATGTTGAGCTTTTCTATCATCTCTTTCCACAGATATAGCCAATTTGATTCCTGTGCATTCCCCCTGAGAGGTCTACGTGTACAGTCACCATTTAAGTTGTTGAAAAAAGGTATTTGCAATAACGAAGTTGTTGGTCTTGCAAAATTCTATCATGCAACCCCAGTCATCATTTCTATCACAAAGGCCAGATTTTCCAACTACCAATGCTCCTCCTTTATTTCCAACTTGCATATTCCAATCACCATTAATTATCAATGCATCCTGATTTCATGTTTGGTCAGTTTCAAACTGAAAATGTTGGTAAAAAACTTTAACTTTGGCCTAAGTGGTTGGTGCATAAATTTGAATAATAGTAATATTAACTGGTCTTCCTTGTGGTAATATGGTTATTATTCCTTCACTGACAGTGTTGTACTTCAGGATCTATCTTGAAATGTTCTTTCTGACAATTAATGCAATGCCATTCCTTTTCAAGTTGTCATTCCTGGCATAGTAGACCATATGAGTATCTGATTCAGAATGGCCAATACAAGTCCATTTCAGCTCATTAATGCCTAGGATATCGATCTTTATGCATTCCATTTCATTTCATATTGACTGCTTCCAGTTTTCCTAGATTCATACTTGTACATTCTATATTCCAATTAATAATGAATGTTTGCAGCTATTTCTTCTCATTTTAAGTTGTGCCACATCAGCAAATGAAGGTCCTAAAAGCTTAACTCCATACACATCATTAAGGTTTACTCACTGTGTGGAGGCAGCTCTTTCCCAGTTGTCTTTTGATTGCCCTCCAACCTGAGGGTCTCATCTTCTGGCACTATATCAATGTTCTGCTGCTATTCATAAGGTTTTCACTAGCTAGTTATTTTTAGAAGTAGTCCCCCAGGTCCTTCTTTCTAGTCTGTCTTTGTCTGGAAGCTTAGCTGAAACCTGTCTAGCATTGGTGACCCTCCTGGTATTTGAATACTGGTGGCACAGCTTCGAGCATCACAGAAACACAAAAACCCCCACAGTACAACCAACAGACACATGCATGGGGGTTGAGTAGCTTAGCTGAGAACAAATTTCCTAGATTCTAGTTTTGTTTTCAAAAGTTTGAAAGCATCATTTTACAATTTTCTACCCTCTGGTGCTGTAGATGAGAAATCTCATATTGGTAATATTTATTTTCCTATGTAATTTTTTTCTTTTTGGAAAATGATGAAATTTTCTCTCAAAAATTTTTAAGAAGTTTTACAAAAATATGTATATGTATGTTTGTGTCTTTTTTCTCTCTCTCTCTCTTTTATTTTCATTATTTCTTACTGATGCTCATCGCTGAGTGTGTTTCAGTTAAAATCTTAAACCACACTTTAGCTCAATGTGTTTGAGGCTTTCTGACTTGACTCCTGCTGGCAGAGGCATGGATCCTAAGAGGAAGTTTTATCCTGAGTGTATGTGCACTCTCCATCTTACTTCATCTTGATTTCTGTTGAAAGACTTCTAAGCTAACAGAGAAGCAGTACTACTCTGAACAAAGAGCTCTTTTGATACTCACCTCAAGTGAAATAATCTTTCTCCATTATGTAGGCCTCCTCTTTACTTCTGTTGAAGGAGGTATCTAGGCAGACTGAGGGTACTCTTACTCTTAGACAAGGAACATTACCTAGATTCATGACAGAATTTTGGTCATGTAATTCTTCCAGCTTTTCTCTTTACTTTTGACTGCATCTCCCTTAGAAGAAGATTGCAATATCTAATTGAAAATAATGTGACTTTTCTCAGCTGGGTAACTCTTGACTTACCTTCTCTATGTTTCTGCTATTGGGACTTGATAAATAAGAATCACTAATTTTCCTGTTATTTGGTTGGGTAAATTTGTCTTATCTGAATAGAATATACTGCAAGTCTAAACTCAGTGATAGGTCATAACAAGCCTAATTTTGGATAAAAGTTGATCTCCTTTCTTCTAATTAGCTATAAGAGCAATGAAAATATAATTTCGATCTCCATCTCTCTGATTACTATTATCTATTTCACATTTGATTGAAAAATAGAATATAAAAGAGAGGTACTCTCACCTGAGTTCACAAGTATGTCATAAATACTAGAGTTCAAAATGAAAACAAAAACCAAATCAGTTGTGGTAGAGTCGATTCCGAATCATAGCCAACCTGTAGGACAGAGTAAAGCTGCCCTATAGGGTTTCCAAGGAGCAGCTGGTAGATTCAAACTGTAGTCCTTTCGGCTAGCAACAGAACTCTTAACCACTGCACCACCAGGGCTCCAGAGTTATCGCAATGAGACTCCAAAGTTTGAAGAAAACAAGGTGGAGGAAATAAAAAAGCAGAGTAATTGACTCAGTCCATAATCATCTGCATGCACCTCTTCTATTTGAATTGTAATATTTAAAATTAACTTTGTTTATGTATAAAAAAAAAAAAAACTTTTTTTTTTTTTTTTTTTTTTGTTTATGTATAAATGAACTATATTAAAATATACCCATTTTATATACACCACAGAATAAGTTTTGGAAATTGTATTCATCTATTTAAGCACCACTCGAGTCAACATATAGAAAATTTCTGTCACACCAAATATGCTCTGTGCCCCTTCCTGGCCAGTCTTTGTGCCCAGAGAGTCAGGTCTGTTGTCACTATAAATTAGATTTGGTTTTTCTGGAATTTCATATTAATGGAGTCATGTAGTATGTACTCTTTTATATTTGGCCTCTTTAGTCCAACACAATAGTTTTTGATATTCATTCATGTTATTACACATAACAGTAATCTTTTCTTTCTTTTTTGCTGAGTAATATTCCATTGTATAGATATACCACAATTGTTTTATCATTCTTTATCTTCTTTACCCCAGGAACTAGTTGACATATCAGCTCCAACTAGCAAAATTGGGTAGAAATATGTTGAAGCTCCAGCAAGTAACTAGGGAGTAAATCTTTTGTGCTTGCTTGACAGTTTATACTGTAAACCAAATTACCTAATTATAGTCTTGTAATTTTCAAAGATTACTGAATAGAGACAAAGTGTTTATCACATGCAAACTAGCAGGAACACAAATGATCTCTCATTGAAACATTCAATTTCTTACATTGCCAAAAATTGTTGCCTTGAAACTGATTTGCATGAAACCATAATACTGGAATAATAGAACCCTAATGAATGTTAAGTCACTATTTAAAACTAATCAGTGGGTAATGCAGCAAGTGTTTGAAGATGGATATTATTGCTGTATAGTAACATCATTACGTTTCTAAAGCACTTTGTGCTTATGTTTGTCTTAAATATATTTCCATCATTTATTTGTAAGAGACAAGTCATTTAGACTTCAATAATCCAAAACAACCAATAAAAAGGAGAATAATTTAAAAAGTTATCTAATGTTTTATCCCTGTGCCTTTTTCCTTTGTCTTTTAAGTTTGCCTCATCTCAGTGTCATCCTTAAACCCAAGAAAAAGGGAACGAAGCACAAGGGCCTGCAAGTGAGAGCATCTTGAATTTTAGCAGCTCTGCTCTTGACCTTCCATAGCTGAACCCCTTTGCAGGGGATTAGGAATCACTAGGCTAAGGGGAGCTTTCACCCATCTGGAGCAAATCTTGTATGTACAGAACAAGTATAAAAAAAATATACATATATAGATATATAGACATACATATCTATATATACCAAAAACAGTGCCGTCGAGTCGTTCCGACTCATAGTGACCCTATAGGACAGATTAGAACTGCCCCACAGAGTTTCCAAGGAGCACCTGGTGGATTCGAACTGCCAAACCTTTGGTTAGCAGCTGTAGCACTTAACCACTACACCACCAGGGTTTCTACATCTATATATACGTATGTACATATATAAACATATATGAATATTCATCCACAAGCCATAGCTGAAAACACAAATAGAAAACTAAATTCAAACATGCTCTTATGGATTGAATTGTGTCCTCTCAAAAGATACGTTGGAGTCCTAACTCCCGGTAACTGTGAACATGACCTTGTTAGGAAATAGGACCTTTAAAGATATTACAGCAGCCTTAGGAAAATAATACTTATAAAAAAATACTTATACTTATACCTACCAAAATACTTATACTTATACCTACCAAAAAAGTCACATTGTCTGTTTCTCAATGTCAGTAATATCCTGAAGTACTGATCAGAATACTGAATTAGTAGTCAAAGGAATTAAAGCTCTTCTAAGGAAAAAAAAAATAATAATAATACTTATAAAAAAATACTTATACTTATACCTACCAAAATACTTATACTTATACCTACCAAAAAAGTCACATTGTCTGTTTCTCAATGTCAGTAATATCCTGAAGTACTGATCAGAATACTGAATTAGTAGTCAAAGGAATTAAAGCTCTTCTAAGGAAAAAAAAAGGGGGGGGGCATAATATTTCACAGAACTGATCCTCCCTTCTGATTTACATGCTATTGTTGTCATATATTTGAGTCCTTTTTATATGGTTGTTTCATTCAGGTCATAAAACTTTAGCTTTTAAACACATCCATTCTATTACAATTTATGCCTTTTTTTAATCTCTAAGTTTCCATCTATCACCAAAGTCTTTTTCCCTGAATAATGTGCTTTAGTATTTCCTTTATTGCAAATCTGATGATAATAAATTTTCTCAGTCCTTTTTTTAAATGCCATTATTTCACCCTCATATTTTTAATGTTATTTTTGCTGGATATGGAAATCTGTATTTGCAGTTACTTTATTTGGGCATTTTGAAGATACCTGTATTCAATTTTTATTGTTGCTGTAACAAGTGACCATAAACTTGGTGACTTAAAAAACAAAGCTAGGAGGCGGGGCCAAGATGGCTGACTAGGTACAAGCTACCTTGGATCCCTCTTGCAACGAAGACTCAGAAAAACAAGTGAACCGATCACATACATGACAATCTATGAACCCTGGCCATCAAACACAGATCGAAAGAGTTGACCTGAGTGACAGAGACTGAGAACAAGCAACCCTGGGGAAGCAAAGACTGTTTTCGGAGCCTGGAAAAAGCATCCCAGTCAGAAAACCTTGGCGCCGGGCTTTGGACTGAGTGCAGGGGAGCTGAGCACAACATCCTGAGACGGTTGAAACACAGGACACAGCCCCAGTCGCCAGAAGTTACCTCGGGGGAAGCCCAGCCAGTGCACGCAGGCAGGGCAGCAACGCGGCTGACAGGAGGAGAAGTCACCGGGAGGCAGCGACTGGTTTTGGAGCCTGGAGTGCAGCGTCCCAGCCGGGGAACCTTGGCGCTGGGCTTTGGCCTGGGAGTGTAAGAACTGACCATGGCTTCTGAGACAGCACAAGCACAGGACGCAGGCCTGACCCTCCAGGACAAACTCGACCCAGCCAGTGCACACAGGTTACACACCCCTCGGGAATCTCAGATAAAAAAGTCATCACCAAGCAAGATAAGTAACTTTGTCTATATTCCTGGGTGCTACTCTCTCCTATCTGATCCCTCCCCTCCCTGCCCCAGGTGGTTTCATTAAAATTGGAATTTCCTGGGCCAGAGAGTGAAGTGCTCTGTGGTTTTTTTGTTTTCTTTTTGGTCTTTTCCTAACCCATTCTCCTGGCCTGAGAGAAGCAGCTACAAAAAACCCAGGGACCAAAAATCCTTCCCTGACTTCCCAAAATTGGACTAAAAATACAGAACCAGCTCCAGCCAAACATATGAGATCCACAGTCTTGGGCTTTCATCCCTACAGGGAACAAGGTGGCTATTATAATGCAAAGGCAGTTCTGATAGGGATCTGACTGTAATAGTTTTAGCTGATTACTGGAAATACAAGTTTCACAGGTCTGATATCTCTGCATATTAAACAGAGCCCTCACTGACCCACAACAGAGAACTGAGGGCTGACGCTCCCCCCAGACCACCTAGTCTCCTGCCTTAGGGGTCTGAGGAGGGTGACATCTACCAGTCTGTAGAGGTACATACATTGGGTGCCTAAGGTACAGCTGCAGAGCCCACTCAACAAGGTGCTTTATGAATAGAGACACACCTACCTCACTGGCACTTGGGGGAAGCCTGTCAGCATCCTACGTCCCCTGGAGTGTGACCCCCTGCTGCTACTAGACTCTGGTGCACACAACTATCGCCACTACTCCTCTAGGTGGATAGGTGACAGTCTGCACCACACACTTGGTGACCCAAAATCAGATTCTACTCAAGAATACTAAATGGACCCTTAGGCTTATATATCTGGTAACAGCCCAAACCAGCTGGTAATAGGACTTAAGTGATTCAAGGACTACAACAATCAAGACAGTACAATCTAGTAGCCCATCTACGTATATTGAAAGAAAACAAAACAAGATAAGATTCGGCGAGCAAATATAAAATAAATCATTACAATATCTTATAGATGCCTCGGAGACAGCAGTCAATATCAAACCACATAAAGAAGCAGACCATGATTGACTTCTACATCTCCCCAAATTAAAGAATAAAAATCTTTCCCAAATGAAGATGCAATCCTGGAATTGCCAGATGCAGAATATAAAAACCTAATTTACAGAATGCTTCAAGACATCAGGGATGACCTCAAAAATGAAATAAGGCAATCTACAGAAAAAGCAGAGGAACCCACTGATAAAGCAGTTGAAGAAATAAAAAAGATTATTCAAGAACATAGTGGAAAAATTAATAAGCTGCAAGAATCCGTAGAGAGACAGCATTCAAAAATCCAAAGGATTAACAGTAAAATTACAGAATTAGACAACTCAATAGGAAGTCAGAGGAGAAGAATCGAGGAATTGGAATGCAGAGTAGAGGAGATGGAGGATAAGGGAATTGACATGAATATAAGTGAAAAAAATCAGATAAAAGAATTAAAAAAAAATGAAGAAACCCTAAGAATCATGTGGGACTATATCAAGAAGAGTAACTTGCGTGTGAATGGAGTTCCAGAACAGGAAGGGATAACAGAAAATACAGAGAAAATAGTTGAAGATCTGTTGGCAGAAAACTTCCCTGACATCATGAAAGATAAAAGGATATCTATCCAAGATGCTCATCGAAACCCATATAAGATTGATCCAAAAAGAAAATCACCAAGGCATATCATCACCAAACTTTCCAAAACCAAAGATAAAGAGAAAATTTTAAAAGCAGCCAGGGATAAAAGAAAGGTCTCCTACAAAGGATCCTCAATAAGAATAAGTTCAGACTACTCACCAGAAACCATGCAGTCAAGAAGACAATGGGATGACATATACAGAGCACTGAAGGAGAAAAACGGCCAGCCAAGGATCATATATGCAGCAAAACTCTCTCTCAAACATGAACGTGAAATTAAAACATTTACAGATAAACACAAGCTTAGGGAATTTGCAAAAATAAAACCAAAGCTACAAGAAATATTAAAGGAAATTGGTAAGAAAATCAATAATATCAGATACCAACACAACACAAGGTCACAGATCACAACATCCTGATATCAACTCAAATAGGGAAATCACAAAAACAAATTAAGATTAATTTTAAAAAGAAAAAAATGCTCAAAACAGGGAATCATTGAAGTCAATATGTAAAAGATCACAATAATCAAAAAGAGGAACTAAATACAGGAGGCATAGAACTGCCATATGGAGAGGAAAACAAGGCGATATAGGACAACACAAGTTAGGTTTTTACTTAGAAAAATAGGGGTAAATATTAAGATAACCACAAAGAGGTCCAACAATTCCAAAATTCAAAATAAAAACCAAGAAAAACATAAGGACTCAACAAACATAAAGTCAAATACTATGAAAATGAGGAACACACAATTTACAAAGAAAAATGTCTCAGCACAAAAAAGTAAGTGGAAGAATGAAATTATCAAAAACACACACAAAAAGGCATCAAAATGATGGCACCAAACACATATCTATAATTATGCTGAATGTAAATGGACTAAATGCACCAATAAAGAGACAGAGAGTCTCAGACTGGATAAAGAAACACGATCCGTGTATATGCTGCCTACAAGAGACACACCTTAGACTTAGAGACACAAAGTAAAACTCAAAGGATGGAAAAAAAGTATAGCAAGCAAGCAATAAGCAAAAAAGAGCAGGAGTAGCTATATTAATTTCTGACAAAATAGACTTTAAAGTTAAATCCACCACAAAGGATAAAGAAGGACACTACATAATGATAAAAGGGACAATTTGCTAGGAAGATATAACCATATTAAATAATTATGCACCCAATGACAGGGCTAAAGATACATAAGACAAACTTTACAGAACTGAGATAGACACCTCCACAATTCTAGTAGGAGATTTCAACATACCACTTTCGGAGAACGCCACTTCCAGTAAGAAGCTCAATAGAGACACGGAAGACCTAATTGCTACAGTCAACCAACTTGACCTCATAGACTTATACAGAACACTCCACCCAACAGCTACAAAGTATACTTTTTTTTTTCTAGCTCACATGGAATATTCTCTAGAATAGACCACATATTAGGTCATAAAACAAACCTTTGCAGAATCCAAAACATCGAAATATTACAAAGCATCTTCTCAGACCACAAGGCCATAAAAGTGGAAGTCAGTAACAGAAAAATCAGGGAAAAGAAATGAAAGACTTGGAAACTGAACAATACCCTGCTCAAAAAAGACTGGGTTATAGAAGACATTAAGGAGGGAATAAAGAAAATCATAGAATGCAACAAGAATGAAAACGCTTCCTATCAAAACCTCTGGGACACAGAAAAAGCAGTGCTCAGAGGTCAAATGATATCAATAAATGCACATATACTTAAAGAAGAAAGAGCCAAAATCAGAGAACTGTCCCTACAACTTGAACAAATAGAAAGTGAGCAACAAAAGAATCCATCAGGCACCAGAAGAAAACAAATAATAAAAATTAGAGCTGAACTAAATGAATTAGAGAACAGAAAAACAATTGAAAGAATTAACAAAGCCAAAAGCTGGTTCTTTGAAAAAATTAACAAAATTGATAAACCATTGGCCAGACTGACTAAAGAAATACAGGAAAGGAAACAAATAACCCGAATAAGAAACGAGATGGGACATATCACAACAGATCCAACTGGAATGAAAAGAATCATATCAAATTATTATGAAAAATTGTACTCTAACAAATTTGCAAACCTAGAAGAAATGGGATGAATTCCTAGAAAAGCACTACCTACCTAAACTAACACAATCAAAGTAGAACAACTAAAAAAGAAATTGAAAATGTAATCAAAAAACTCCCAACACAAAAAAGCCCTGGCCCGGATGGCTTCACTGCAGAGTTCTCTCAAACTTTCAGAGAAGAGTTAACACCACTACTACTAAAGGTATTTCAAAGCATAGAAAAGGATGGAATACTGCCTAACTCATTCTATGAAGCCACCATATCCCTGATACCAAAACCAGGTAAAGACACCACAAAAAAAGAAAATGACAGACTTATATCCCTCATGAACATAGATGCAAAAATCCTCAACAAAATTCTAGCCAATAGAATTCAACAACATATAAAAAAAATAATCCACCACGACCAAGTGGGATTTATACTAGGTTTATGCAATTTTATGCAAGGTTGGCTCAATATTAGAAAAACCATTAATGTAATCCACCATATAAATAAAACAAAAGACAAAAACCACATGATCTTATCAATTGATGCAGAAAAGGCATTTGACAAAGTCCAAAGCCCTTTCATGATAAAAACTCTCACCAAAATAGGAATTGAAGGAAAATTCCTCAACATAATAAAGGGCATCTATACAAAGCCAACACCCAACATCATTCTAAATGGAGAGAGCCTGAAAGAATTTCCCCTGAGAACGGGAACCAGACAAGGATGCCCTTTATCACCGCTCTTGTTCAACATTGTGCTGGAGGTCCTAGCCAGAGCAATTAGGCTAGACAAAGAAATAAAGGGCATCCGGATTGGCAAGGAGGAAGTAAAATTACCTCTATTTGCAGATGACATGATCTTATACACAGAAAACCCCAAGGAATCCTCCAGAAAACTACTGAAAGTAATAGAAGAGTTTGGCAGAGTCTCAAGTTATAAGATAAACATACAAAAATCACTTGGATTCCTCCACATCAAAAAAAGAACATTGAAGAGGAAATCACCAAATCAATACCATTCACAGTAGCCCCCAAGAAGATAAAATACTTAGGGATAAATCTTACCAAAGATGTAAAAGACCTCTACAAAGAAAATTACAAAGTACTAGTGCAAGAAACTAAAAGGTACCTAAAAAAAAAAAAAAAGTAAGTAGAAAAACATACCTTGCTCATGGATAGGAAGACTTAACATAGTAAAAATGTCTATTCTACCAAAAGCCATCTATACATACAATGCACTTCCGATCCAAATTCCAGTGACATTTTTTAATGTGATGGAGAAACAAATCACCAAACTCATATGGAAGGGAAAGAAGCCCCGGATCAGTAAAGCATTACTGAAAAAGAAGAAGAAAGTGGGAAGCCTCACTCTACCTGATTTTAGAACCTATTATACAGCCACAGCAGTCAAAACAGCCTGGTACTGGTATAACAACAGGCACATAGACCAATGGAACAGAACTGAAAACCCAGATATAAATCCACCCACATATGAGCGGCTGATATTTGTCAAAGGCCCAGTGTCAGTTCATTGGGGAAAAGATAGTCTTTTTAACAAATGGTACTGGTATAACTGGATATCCATTTGCAAAAAAATGAAACAGTGCCCATACCTCACACCATGCACAAAAACTAACTCCAAGTGGATCAAAGACCTAAACATAAAGACTAAAACAATAAAGATCATGGAAGAAAAAATAGGGACAACCCTAGGAGCCCTAATACAGGGCATAAACAGAATACAAAACCTTACCAAAAATGATGAAGAGAAACCAGATAACTGGGAGCTCCTAAAAATCAAACACCTATGCTCATCTAAAGACTTCACCAAAAGAGTAAAAAGACCACCTACAGATTGGGAAAGAATTTTCAGCTATGACATCTCCGACCAGCCCCTGATCTCTAAAATCTATATGATTCTGCCAAAACTCAACCACAAAAAGACAACCCAATCAAGAAGTGGGCAAAGGATATGAACACGCACTTCACTAAAGAAGAAATTCAGGCAGCTAACAGATACATGAGAAAATGCTCTCGATCATTAGCCATTAGAGAAATGCAAATTAAAACTACGATGAGATTCCATCTCACTCCAACAAGGCTGGCATTAATCCAAAAAACACAAAATAATAAATGTTGGAGAGGCTGCAGAGAGATTAGAACTCTTATATACTGCTGGTGGGAATGTAAAATGGTACAACCACTTTGGAAATCTATCTGGCATTTTCTTAAAAATTTAGAAATAGAACTAACATACAACCCAGAAATCCCACTCCTCAGAATATACCCTAGAGAAATAAGAGCCTTTACATGAACAGATGTATGCACACCCGTGTTTATTGCAGCTCTGTTTACAATAGCAAAAAGCTGGAAGCAACCATGGTGTCCATCAACAGAGGAATCATTAAATAAATTATGGCAGATTCACACAATGGGATACTATGCATCAATAAAGAACAGTGATGAATCTGTGAAACATTTCATAACATGGAGGAACCTGGAAGGCATTATGCTGAGTGAAATTAGTCAGATGCAAAAGGACAAATATTGTATAAGACCACTATTATAAGATCTTGAGAAATAGTATAAACTGAGAAGAACACATACTTTTGTGGTTACAAGGGGGAGAGGGAGGGAGGGTGAGAGAAGGTTATTTACTGATTAGTTAGTAGATAAGAACTACTTTAGGTGAAGGGAAGGACAATACTCAATACACGGAAGGTCAGCTCAATTGGTCAGGAACCAAAGGAAAGAAGTTTCCAGGATAACCTGAATGCTTCGAAGGTCAGCAGAGCAAGGGTGGGGGTTTGGGAACTATGGCTTAAGGGGACTTCTAAGTCAATTGGCAAAATAAATTCTATTAAGAAAACATTCTGCATCCCACTTTGAAGTGTGGCGTCTGGGGTCTTAAATGCTAACAAGCGGCCATCTAAGATACATCAATTGGTCTCAACCCACCTGGATCAAAGCAGAATGAAGAACACCAAGGTTACACGATACCTATGAGCCCAAGAGACAGAAAGGGCCACATGAACCAGAGACTTACATCATCCTGAGACCAGAAGAACTAGATGGTGCCCGGCCACAACCAATGACTGCCCTGACAGGGAGCACAACAGAGAACCCCTGAGGGAGCAGAAGAGTGGGATGCAGACCCCAAGTTCTCATAAAAAGACAAGATTTAATGGTCTGACTGAGACTAGAAGAATCCCTGCAGTCATGGTCCCCAAACCTTCTGTTGGCCCAGGACAGGAACCATTCCTTAAGACAACTCATCAGACATGGAATGGACTGGACAATGGGCTGGAGAGAGATGCCGATGAACAGTGAGCACTTATATCAGGTGGACACTTGAGACTGTGTTGGCATCTCCTGTCTGGAGGGGAGATGGGAGGATAGAGAGGGTAAGAAACTGGCAAAACGGTCAGGAAAGGAGAGACTGGAAGGAGGGAGAGGGCTGATTATCTAGGGGGAGTGTAAGTGGGAGCGTGGAGTAAGGTGTATATAAGCTTATATGCGACAGACTGACTTGATTTGTAAACTTTCACTTAAAGCATGATAAAAATTATTAAAAAAAAGAAAGAAAACTTATTGTCTCACAGCTCTTTAGGTTGAAATCTGAGACAAGTCTCACCGTGCTAAACTCATTGTCAGCAGGGCTACATTCCTTTCTGGAGGCTCTAGGAAAGAAATAAACAATATATTATTTTGCTTCTTTTTTTAGGTTTCAAGAGGCTGCCTACATTCCTTGGCTCATGGTCCTCGTCCTCCATCTTCAAAGCCAGCAATAGTAGGTCAATTCCTCACATTGCTCTGATAGTGCTTCCATAGTCAAGTCTCCCTCATTTTCTTTTCTGTCTCCCTTTTCCACTTTTAAGTACCTTCATAATTATACTGAGTTCACTTCGATAATACCAGATAACCTTTCTACTTCCATGTCATCCAATTAATAATCATAATTCTGTCTGCAACATTAATTCCCCTTTGCCATGTAAACTAACAAATTTACAGGTACTGGTAATCAGGATGGAGTCCTCGCAGAGCAGTGGTTGAGAACTTGGCTGTTAACCAAAAGGTCAGCAGTTCAAATCCACCACCTGCTCCTTGAAAACCCTATGGGGCAGTTCTATTCTGTCCTATAGGGTTGCTATGAGTTGGAATCAACGCAACAGCACCAGGTTTTTTGAGTAATTAGGACGTGGACATCTTGGAGGGAGGGTCATTATTCTGCTTACAAGATTTCATCCCACTCTCTTCTGACTTCCATTTCTCTGTTAAGATATGTGTCAGTTTTATATTTACCCCTGTGAAAGTCATACATCTTTTTCTTTTCTCTGAATACTTTAAAGATTTTTATCTTGGTCTTGGTTCTCAGTAATTCATGTGCCCAACCCATTGTCATAATTCGATTCTGACTCATAGTGACCCTATAGGACAGAGTAGAACTGCCCCGTAGGGTTTCCAAGGCTGTAAATCTTGAGGGAAGCAGACTGGCACATCTTTCTCCTGCTAAGTGGGTGACGGGTTCGAACTGCCGATCTTTCAGTTAGCAACCAAGTGCTTTAACCGCTGTGCCACGAGGGCTTCAAAACTGATGTGCAAGTGTCCTTTATTTTGTATTTATTTAGCTTGGAATGGAGTGTTTCTTCAATCTATTGTTTGACATATTTTGTCAGTTACAGAAAATGCTCAATTCAATCATTATCTCTTCAAATATTATTTTGCCATATTTTCTTTCTCTTATCTTTCAGGAATTCAACACCGCATGTATTTACAATGTCTTTTTTTATATTTTTCAGTTTTTAATCTTTTCTTTTGTCAATATTTGTCTCTGATCTATATTCCTATTTAGTATCCCATTAACTGCATCTAATTTCCAGTTAAACCCATTAACTGAGCTCGTAATTTCATTTATTGCATTTTAACTTCTATTGTTTACTTTTTGTACAGCTACCTGTTTTTCCTGATATTACCAGTTTTGCTTATAATTCTTTAATGTTTTCATAATCAACTTATTTTAAAGCCTATGTCTAACAACGCTATTCTGCATCTCTTGTTGGTCGACTTCTCTTGGTTTTAAGTCATATTTTATTTTGTATGTTTAGTTATTTTTCATTGAGCACTTGATATTAAAATAAAGAAAGTATAAAGATAAATTGAGGATCTGCTTGATACTACAGTCCTCCAGAGAAAATTTATGCTTGCTTCTCAAGGCATCTAGCTAAAGGTACTTACAATCAAATTTCACCTTAATTCAACCAGAGATTGAGAAGAGTCAAAGCTGATTTGTAGTTCCTATGTAGATTTAACCAATTTACACTTATTCCTACAGCCTAGCATTTTATGGTCACAATCAAAAGCCTGGAGTTTTTACCAAGGGTCTTTTCTCAGCGGTAGGCTCAGAACTCCAATATTTTCCACATAAACCTATCAGACAGCTGAAAATTCTTGGCAGCTGAACTTATCAGATGCCACTATGACAGTCAGCAGGAACATCAGGTACTATTACCCAATAGAAATATGATGCAAACCAGAAGTGTGAGCCATCCACGTCATTTAAAATTCTCATAGCCACATTAAAATAGTAGAAAGCAGGTAATTTAATATTTTAACAATATAGTTTATTTAACCCAATATGTCAAAATATTATCTTTTCATCATTATTAATGATTAAATTACCTTATTTTTCATTCTAAGTCATCAAATTCTGGTGTGTATTTTAAACTTACATACTATTTTGCTATGGACTAGCCACGTTACAGTCCTCAATAGCCACCTTTGGCTAGTGAGCACCTCACTGAAGAGTAAAAGTCTAGTGGAAAAACTAGTTCTAAATGTTGGCTCATCTTGTTTCTTGGATCTTGGCCATGTCATTCTTAATGGACTTGGTAGCTCTACTGGGTCTGTTTTCCTACTTTGTCTACTTCATGACAGCTTATGACCTGTTATGTCTGATTTGACATACTTTCTGAATTTCTCAAATTAAGCAGCAATCCAGTATGCAGTCAAGAAGTCTATGTCCTCTCTTCCATAAAGGGTCAAAAGTATGTTAAAAAAAAAAAAAAAACACGAAAATAATAGTAACATTTTCATTACATAGAAAATATCACTGAAACAGTATTTCACATTTTTTCCCAAGTAGAACTTAAATTATTTGACGATAGCAACACTGATACTGAATTGAATTTTGAGCACTTCGAATAAGTAGTTTCATTTCTTTGATGATCTTAAATACTATGCCACCATGGCCCCATTTTATTCATATTCAGTGGGAAATAGGAGATGAACAATATAAAAGGGGAAACACACATATTTAGCATTGTAGGAAATGCAGTACTACATGAAGGAAATCAACTCTCTCAGCTCTATTTTATATTATCTGCAAAAATACCACTGCAATTTTAACAACATGCAAATTCTAGCTGTTTCAACCTCTGTTTTCTTCCTCACAAGCAAAATTTAAAACCCTAATATTAAACCACAGTCACAGAGAAAAAAAATAAAAAGGCAGAGAAAAAGACTAAGAAATGAAGCCGCTAATAAAAGGCATAGAAAACATCCTGATGATAGAGTGCAGTATGCAGGGAATTATCCTTGAACTGCTTGGCTCCTTGTGAGCAGGTTTTTCTACGTTAATTAGGATTTTCCTTCATTATGTGTATCGTGAAAAGTTTTTCCAATTCAGCACTTAATTTCCAGATACAAACAAAAAATAATCCCCTCCTCCCACACCCACAAAAAAAACAGGAAGAATTAAAATGGTTACTGGAACTATAGTTTCAAAATATTTGTGCAAATAATAAAATTTCATTTGTTTGATTTGGGAAGAAATACTTTTAATGCAGCATCTTTTTTCCATTGCAATTAAATACAAATAAACTTTGAGGCTTATATTGATGTTTATATTATTTCCTATACTATTTAGGGGCAGCAAATAGGAACTTAGAAGTTTTAAGATCATTTGTACGTAAAGGAATGCATCAAATCCCCAAATTCAAAAGGGGTATAATACATGGTAATAAATTCTTCAGCAAAGCTATATTGGATACCGATAGTAGATACTTTTTAAATGCATGCCACTGCAAATTTTTGTGTTTCCTTCAAATTCATAAAACACTACCCAAATTTACCTGGCACTATTACCTAATGTTACATTAAACTTTTATGAATTTTAGAAATGTGGGTCTGACAGTTTTTTATGAATTGCAGTGTTATAAATTTCTTAAGGAGATTAAACATAAGCTTAAACATAAGCTTAGAGAGTAAGTTTTCCTTAAAAGTATTATTGATGATGTTAAATTCACTTTAATAGAGTACTGTATACATAGATAAATAGAGATAGGGAAATAGAGTGGGATAAAGGAAAAAATAACTCATCTGAGTTTTTGAATGCCAAGTTTAATGCATGTGTGAAAGGACAAGAATAGACATCTAATGAAGTAAAAATAAATCCAGAGAAATATATAACTATAATTTAAAATAGTTAGCTTATTATCAAATACTTACATCAGATTGTTGTTGTTGCTGTTGTTGTTGTCAGCTACCATCAAGTCGGTTCCAACTCATAGAGACCCTTGTACAACAGAACGAAACACTGCCTCGTCCTGAGCCATCCTTACAATTCTTATTATGCTTGAGCTCATTATTGCAGCCACTGTGTCAATCCACCTCGTTGAGGGTCTTCCTCTTTTCTGCAGACCCTGTGCTCTGTCAAGCATGATGTCCTTCTCCAGGGGCTGAGCCCTCCTGACAACATGTCCAAAGTATATAAGACGCAGTCTTGCCATCCTTGCTTCTAAGGAACATTCTGGTTGTACTTCTTCTAAGACAGATTTGTTCGTTCTTTTTTTTTTTTTGAAGGCACAATCATTGTTATTTTTATATATTATACTAGGATTACAGTCATGATAGAGACAGCAGATAAAGAGAAAAATTTGCTACATTGCAAAGACTTGCATAACTAGACATTCCATTAATAACTAACATTTAGTTAAAATATTATACACATGACCAAGTTTAAAAGCTTAATTATTTTGCACACTCCTATGACATAGTGGGTTCCTTGGGTGGTACAAAGTGTTAATGCTGCACTCAACTGCTAAACAAAAGGTTGGAGATTCGAGTCCACCCAAAACTGCTTCAGAAGAAAGGCTTGGAAATCTACTTACAAAATATAAGCCATTGAAAACACTATGAAGCACATTTCGATTTTCAGGCACATGGGGTTGCCATTGACTGGACAGCAACAGTTCTTTTTTTTTTTTTTTAACGACATATGTAGTAATCATTCTACGTGACTACACTTTATGTTTTTAAACTTGATTGGCATCTGGCATGCTGGAAAAATAGCTGTCATTCTGAGCAAACTAAGTAAACGACAGTCTTTGCAACTACAGACAAAAAGAAAAATACTTATCCGTGTATGTAGATTTGGGGTTTCATCTGAAATTGAGTTAAATTTGGTGTATTCATAATTATTTAATACATTATAGGCAATAAGGTACTTTTTTTTATTAACTTTTATTAAGCTTCAAGTGAACGTTTACAAATCCAATCAGTCTGTCACATATAAGTGTATATACATCTTACTCCATATTCCCACTTGCTCTCCCCCTAATGAGTCAGCCCTTTCAGTTTCTTCTTTCGTGACAATTTTGCCAGCTTCCCACTCTCTCTATCCTCCCATCCCCCCTCCAGACAGGAGATGCCAACACAATCTCAAGTGTCCACCTGATATAATTATCTCGGTCTTCATCAGCATCTCTCTCCCACCCACTGACCAGTCCCTTTCATGTCTGATGAGTTGTCTTCAGGAATGGTTCCTGTCCTGTGCCAATGGAAGGTCTGGGGACCATGGCCGCCGGGATTCCTCTAGTTTCAGTCAGACCATTAAGTCTGGTCTTTTTATGAGAATTTGGGGTCTGCATCCTACTGATCTCCTGCTCCCACAGGAGTTCTCTGTTGTGCTCCCTGTCAGGGCAGTCATCGGTTGTGGCCGGGCACCAACTAGTTCTTCTGGTCTCAGGATAATGTAAGTCTCTGGTTCATGTGGCCCTTTCTGTCTCTTGGGCTCTTAGTTGTCGTGTGACCTTGGTGTTCTTCATTTTCCTTTGCTCCAGGTGGGTTGAGACCAATTGATGCATCTTAGATGGCCGCTTGTTAGCATTTAAGACCCCAGATGCCACATTTCAAAGTGGGTTGCACAATGTTTTCATAATAGAATTATTTTGCCAATTGACTTAGAAGTCCCCTCAAACCATGGTCCCCAGACCCCCGCCCTTGCTCCGCTGACCTTTGAAACATTCTTTTTATCCCGGAAACTTCTTTGCTTTTGGTCCAGTCCAATTGCGCTGACCTTCCAAGTATTGAGTGTTGTCCTTCCCTTCACCTAAAGCAGTTCTTATCTACTAATTAATCAATAAAAAACCCTCTCCCTCCCTCTCTCCCTCCCCCCCAGTAAACACAAAAGTATGTATTCTTCTCAGTTTTTACTATTTCTCAAGATCTTATAATAGTGGTCTTATACAATATTTGTCCTTTTGCCTCTGACTCATTTCGCTCAGCATAATGCCTTCCAGGTTCCTCCATGTTATGAAATGTTTCACAGATTCGTCACTGTTCTTTATCGATGCGTAGTATTCCATTGTGTGAATATACCACAATTTATTTACCCATTCATCCGTTGATGGACACCTTGGTTGCTTCCAGCTTTTTGCTATTGTAAACAGAGCTGCAATAAACATGGGTGTGCATGTATCTGTTTGTGTGAAGGCTCTTGTATCTCTAGGGTATATTCCGAGGAGTGGGAATTCTGGGTTGTATGGTAGTTCTATTTCTAACTGTTTAAGATAACGCCAGATAGATTTCCAAAGTGGTTGTACCATTTTACATTCCCACCAGCAGTGTATAAGAGTTCTAATCTCTCCGCAGCCTCTCCAACATTTATTATTTTGTGTATTAATGCCAGCCTTGTTGGAGTGAGATGGAAACTCATCGTAGTTTTAATTTGCATTTCTCTAATGGCTAATGATCAAGAGCATTTTCTCATGTATCTGTTGGCTGCCTGAATATCTTCTTTAGTGAAGTGTGAGTTCATATCCTTTGCCCACTTCTTGATTGGGTTGTTTGTCTTTTTGTGGTTGAGTTTTGACAGGATCATGTAGATTTTAGAGATCAGGCGCTGGTCGGAGATGTCATAGCTGAAAATTCTTTCCCAGTCTGTAGGTGGTCTTTTTACTCTTTTGGTGAAGTCTTTAGATGAGCATAGGTGCTTGATTTTTAGGAGCTCCCAGTTATCAGGTTTCTCTTCATCAATTTTGGTAATGTTTTGTATTCTGTTTATGCCCTGTATTAGGGCTCCTAGGGTAGATCCTATTTTTTTTCTTCCATGATCTTTATTGTTTTAGTCTTTATGTTTAGGTCTTTGATCCACTTGGAGTTAGTTTTTGTGCATGGTGTGAGGTATGGGTCCTGTTTCATTTTTTTGCAAATGGATATCCAGTTATGCCAGCACCATTTGTTAAAAAGACTATCTTTTCCCCAATTAACAGACACTGGTCCTTTGTCAAACGTCAGCTGCTCATACGTGGATGGATTCATATCTGGGTTCTCAATTCTGTTCCATTGGTCTATGTGCCTGTTATTGTACCAGTACCAGGCTGTTTTGACTACTGTGGCTGTATAATAGCTTCTGAAATCAGGTAGAGTGAGGCCTCCCACTTTCTTCTTCTTTTTCAGTAATGCTTTGCTTATCCGGGGCTTCTTTCCCTTCCATATGAAATTGGTGATTTGTTTCTCTATCCCCTTAAAATATGACATTGGAATTTGGATCGGAAGTGCGTTATATGTCTAGATGGCTTTTGGTAAAATAGACATTTTTACTATGTTAAGTCTTCCGATCCATGAGCAAGGTATGTTTTTCCACTTAAGTATGTCCTTTTGAATTTCTTGTAGTAGAGCTTTGTAGTTTTCTTTGTATAGGTCTTTCACATCCTTGGTAAGATTTATTCCTAAGTATTTTATCTTCTTGGGGACTACTGTGAATGGTATTGATTTGGTTATTTCCTCTTCGGTGTTCTTTTTGTTGATGTAGAGGAATCCAAGTGATTTTTGTATGTTTATTTTATAACCAGAGACTCTGCCAAACTCTTCTGTTAGTTTCAGTAGTTTTCTGGAAGATTCCTTAGGGTTTTCTGTGTATAAGATCATGTCATCTGCAAATAGTGATAACTTTACTTCCTCCTTACCAATCCGGATACCCTTTATTTCTTTGTCTAGCCTAATTGCCCTGGCTAGGACTTCAAGCACGATGTTGAATAAGAGCAGTGATAAAGGGCATCCTTGTCTGGTTCCCGTTCTCAAGGGAAATGCTTTCAGGTTCTCTCCATTTAGAGTGATATTGGCTGTTGGCTTTGCATAGATGCCCTTTATTATGTTGAGGAATTTTCCTTCAGTTCCTATTTTGGTAAGAGTTTTTATCATAAATGGGTGTTGGACTTTGTCAAATGCCTTTTCTGCATCTATTGATAAGATCATGTGGTTTTTGTCTTTTGTTTTATTTATGTGATGGATTACATTAATGGTTTTTCTGATATTAAACCAGCCTTGCATACCTTGTATAAATCCCACTTGATCATGGTGAATTATTTTTTTGATGTGTTGTTGGATTCTATTGGCTAGAATTTTGTTGAGGATTTTTGCATTTATGTTCATGAGGGATATAGGTCTATAATTTTCTTTTTTTGTAATGTCTTTACCTGGTTTTGGTATCAGGGAGATGGCAGCTTCATAGAATGAGTTGGGTAGTATTCTGTCATTTTCTATGCTTTGAAATACCTTCAGTAGTAGTGGTGTTAACTCTTCTCTGAAAGTTTGGTAGAACTCTGCAGTGAAGCCGTCTGGGCCAGGGTTTTTTTTTGTTGGGAGTTTTTTGATTACCGTTTCAATCTCTTTTTTTGTTATGAGTCTATTTAGTTGTTCTACTTCTGAATGTGTTAGTTTAGGTAGGTAGTGTTTTTCCAGGAATTCATCCATTTCTTCTAGGTTTTCAAATTTGTTAGAGTATAATTTTTCGTAATAATCTGATATGATTCTTTTAATTTCATTTGGTTCTGTTGTGATGTGGTCCTTCTCGTTTCTTATTCGGGTTATTTGTTTCCTTTCCCGTATTTCTTTAGTCAGTTTAGCCAATGGTTTATCAATTTTGTTAATTTTTTCAAAGAACCAGCTTTTGGCTTTGTTAATTCTTTCAATTGTTTTTATGTTCTCTCACACCAGGGCGGTGGGTGGGGTGAGGTATGTGTCCATTCAGATGGGCTGTGTGGGGGCGCGTTGCCGTAAATTCAGCACCCAACTGGTGTGGGTCACAGGGAGGCGTCTAGCTGGTGGTGGATTATGGGGGCCCTGTCTGTCAGCCTTCGAGACGAGGTAACTGGCTTGGGGTGCTAGGGACACCAGGCCCCACCTCCTGGCCCAGAAACCTCAGGTTCTAAGCTCCCCTGTTTTTTTTTTTTTTTTAATTCATTTAGTTCAGCTCTAATTTTTACTATTTGTTTTCTTCTGGTGCCTGATGGATTCTTTTGTTGCTCACTTTCTATTTGTTCAAGTTGTAGGGACAGTTCTCTGATTTTGGCTCTTTCTTCTTTTTGTATGTGTGCGTTTATCGATATAAATTGGCCTCTGAGCACTGCTTTTGCTGTGTCCCAGAGGTTTTGATAGGAAGTATTTTCATTCTCGTTGCATTCTATGAATTTCCTTATTCCCTCCTTGATGTCTTCTATAACCCAGTCTTTTTTCAGGAGGGTATTGTTTAGTTTCCAAGCATTTGATTTCTTTTCCCTAGGTTTGTGTTATTGACTTCTAGTTTTACTGCCTTGTGGTCTGAGAAGATGCTTTGTAATATTTCGCTGTTTTGGATTCTGCAAAGATTTGTTTTCTGACCTAATATGTGGTCTATTCTAGAGAATGTTCCATGTGTGCTAGAAAAAAAAGTATACTTTGCAGCAGTTAGGTGGAGAGTTCTGTATAAGTCAATGAGGTCAAGTTGGTTGATTGTTGTAAGTAGGTCTTCCGTGTCTCTATTGAGCTTCTTACTGGATGTCCTGTCCTCCGAAAGTGGTGTGTTGAAGTCTCGTACTATAAATGTGGAGGTGTCTATCTCACTTTTCAATTCTGTTAAAATTTGATTTATGTATCTTGCAGCCCTGTCATTGGGTGCATAAACATTTAATATGGTTATATCTTCTGATCAATTGTCCCTTTTATCATTATATAGTGTCCTTCTTTATCCTTTGTGGTGGATTTAAGTCTAAAGTCTATTTTGTCAGAAATTAATATTGCTACTCCTCTTCTTTTTTGCTTATTGTTTGCTTGATATATTTTTTTCCATCCTTTGAGTTTTAATTTGTTTGTGTCTCTAAGTCTAAGGTGTGTCTCTTGTAAGCAGCATATAGATGGATCGTGTTTCTTTATCCAGTCTGAGACTCTCTGTCTCTTTATCGGTGCATTTAGTCCAGTTACATTCAGCGTAATTATAGAGAAATAAGTTTTTAGTGCTGTCATTTTGATGCCTTTTTATGTGTGTTGTTGACAATTTCATTTTTCCACATACTTTTTTGTGCTGAGACGTTTTTCTTAGTAAATTGTGAGATCCTCATTTTCGTAGTGTTTGACTTTATGTTAGTTGAGTCGTTACGTTTTTCTTGGCTTTTATCTTGAGTTATGGAGTTGTTATACCTTTTTGTGGTTACCTTATTATTTACCCCTATTTTTCTAAGTAAAAACCTAACTTGTATTGTTCTATATCGCCTTGTATCACTCTCCATATGGCAGTTCAATGTCTCCTGTATTTAGTCCCTCTTTTTGATTATTGTGATCTTTTACATATTGACTTCCATGATTCCCTGTTATGAGTGTTTTTTTTTTAAATTAATCTTAATTTGTTTGTTTTTGTGACTTCCCTATTTGAGTTGATATCAGGTCGTTCTGTTTTGTGACCTTGTGTTGTGCTGGTATCTGATATTATAGGTTTTCTGACCAAACAATATCCTTTAGTATTTCTTGTAGCTTTGGTTTGGTTTTTGCAAATTCTCTAAACTTGTGTTTATCTGTAAATATCTTAATTTCTCCTTCATATTTCAGAGAGAGTTTTGGTGGATATATGATCCTTGGTTGGCAGTTTTTCTCATTCAGTGCTCTATATACGTCGTCCCATTCCCTTCTTGCCTGCATGGTTTCTGCTGAGTAGTCTGAACTTATTCTTATTGATTCTCCCTTGAAGGATACCTTTCTTTTCTCCCTGGCTGCTTTTAAAATTTTCTGTTTGTCTTTGGTTTTGGCAATTTTGATGATAATATGTCTTGGTGTTTTTCTTTTTGGATCAATCTTAAATGGGGTTCGATGAGCATCTTGGATAGATATCCTTTCGTCTTTCATGATGTCAGGGAAGTTTTGTGTCAGGAGTTCTTCAACTATTTTCTCTGTGTTTTCTGTCCCCCCTCCCTGTTCTGGGACTCCAATCACTCGCAAGTTATCCTTCTTGATAGAGTACCACATGATTCTTAGGGTTTCTTCATTTTTTTTAATTCTTTTCTCTGATTTTTTTTCAGCTATTTTGGTGTTGATTCCCTGGTCCTCCAGAAGTCCCAGTCTACATTCTAATTGCTCGAGTCTGCTCCTCTGACTTTCTATTGTGTTGTCAAATTCTGTAATTTTATTGTTAATCTTTTGGATTTCTACATGCTGTCTCTCTATGGATTCTTGCAACTTATTAATTTTTCTGCTATGTTCTTGAATAATCTTTTTGAGTTCTTCAACAGTTTTATCAGTGTGTTCCTTGGCTTTTTCTGCATTTATCCTAATTTCATTTGTGATATCTTTAAGCATTCTGTAAATTAGTTTTTTATATTCTGTATCTGATAATTCCAGGATTGTATCTTCATTTGGGAAAGATTTTGATTCTTTTGTTTGGAGGGTTGGAGAAGCTGTCATGGTCTGCTTCTTTATGTGGTTTTATATGGACTGCTGTCTCTGAGCCATCACTGGGAAACTAGTTTTTCCAGAAAAGCCGCTAAAAAAAAATGCAATCAGATCCCTATCAGAATTGCCTTTGGATTATAACTGCCACCTTGTTCCCGGTAAGGATGAAAGTCTGAGGTTTGGATCGTATATGCTTGGCTGTAGCTGGTTCTGTGTTTTTAGTCCAATTAGGGGTGGATTTTTGGTCCCTGGGTTGTTTTTTTTTTTTTTTAATTTTTGTTGTTGTTCCTTCTCTCAGGCCGAAAGAGTGAACTAGGATTCTCCCTCTGGCTCAGGCAATTCAGATGTTAATGAAGCCGCCTGACTGGTACGCTGGCTCCAGGCTCTGAGAACAATCGCTGCTTCCCCGTATTTGTTCATTCTCCGTCTCTAACTCTGTGTTTGTTGTTCAGAGTTCGTAGATTGTTATGTACATGATCGATTGAATTGTTTTTCCGAGTCTTTGTTGCAAGAGGGATCCGAGGTAGTGTCTACCTAGTCCGCCATCTTGGCCCTGCCTCTTCTTTGTTCGTTCTTTTGGCAGTCCATGGTATATTCAATATTCTTCGCCAACACCACAATTCAAAGGCATCAACTCTTCTTCGGTCTTCCTTATTCACTGTCCAGCTTTCACATGCATATGATGCAATTGAAAATACCATGGCTTGGGTCAGGCGCACCTTGGTCTTCAAGGTGACATCTTTGCTCTTTACCACTTTGAAGAGGTCCTTTGCAGCAGATTTAACTAATGCAATGCGTCTTTTGATTTTTTGACTGCTGCATCCGCGGCTGTTGGTATGGTTCCAAGTAAAATGAAACCCTTGACAACTTCAATCTTTTCTCCATTTATCATGATGTTGCTCATTGGTCCAGTTGTGAGGATTTTTGTTTTCTTTATGTTGAGGTGAAATCCATACTGAAGGCTGTGGTCTTTGATCTTCATCAGTAAGAGCTTCAAGTTCTCTCCACTTTCAGCAAGCAAGGTTGTGTCATCTGCATAACGCAGGTTGTTAATGAGTCTTCCTCCAATCCTGATGCCCTGTTCTTCTTCATATAGTCCAGCTTCTAGGATTATTTGCTCAGCATATAGATTGAATAGGTATGGTGAAAGAATACAACCCTGATGCACACCTTTCCTGACTTAAACCTATCAGTATCCCCTTGTTCTGTCTGAACCACTGCATCTTGATCTATGTAAAGTTTCCTCAAGAGCACAATTAAGTGAACTGGAATTCCCATTCTTCCCAATGTTATCCATTATTTGTTATGATCCACACAGTCGAATAACTTACCATAATCAATAAAACTCAGGTAAACATCCTTCTGGTATTCTCTGCTTTCAGCCAGGATCCATCTTACATTAGCAATGATATCCCTGTTTCCACATCCTCTTTTGAAACCAGCCTAAATTTCTGGCAGTTCCCTGTCAATATACTGCTGCAGCCATTTTTGAATGGTCTTCAGCAAAATTTTGCTTGCTTGTGATATTAATGTTATTGTTCTATAATTTCCACATTCAGTTGGATCACCTTTCTTGGGAATAGGCATAAATATGGATCTCTTCCAGTCAGTTGTCCAGGAAGCTGTCTTCCATATTTCATGGCATAGATGAGTGAGCACCTCCAGTGCTGCATCTGTTTGTTGAAACATCTCAGTTGACATTCCCTCAATTCCTGGAGCCTTGTTTTTCGCCTATGCCTTCAGAGCAGCTTGGGCTTCTTCCTTCAGTACCATCAGTTCCTGATCATATGCCACCTCTTGAAATGGTTGAATGTTGGTCTTGCAAACTTCTATCATTCAGTTCCTGGTGTTGTTCCTATCACCAAGGCCATGTTTTCCAACTATTGATCCTTCTTCTTTGTCTCCAACTTTCATATTGTAATCACCAGTAATTATCAATGCATCTTGATTGCATGTTTGATCAATTTCAGACTGCAGCAGCTGATAAAAATCTTCTCTTTCTTCATCTTTGGCTCTTGTGGTTGGTGCATAAATTTGAAAAATAGTCGTATTAACTGGTCTCCCCTGTAGGCCTATGGATATTATCCTATCACTGACAGCATTGTACTTTAGGGAATATCTTGAAACGTTCTTTTTGACAATGAATGCAACACCATTCCTCTTCAAGTTGTCATTCCCAGCATAGTAGACTATATGATTTTCCTATTCAAAATGGCCAATACCAGTCCATTTCAGTTCAATAATGCCTAGTATATCAATATTTATGTCTTCCATTTCATTTTTGAAGATTTCCAATTTTCCTAGATTCATACTTTCTACATTCCAGGCTCCGATTATTTAATAGATGTTTACAGCTGTTTCTTCTCACTTTGAGTCATGCCACATCAGCAAATGAAGGTCCCAAAAGCTTTACTCTGTCCACATCATTAAGGTCAACTCTACTTTGAGGAAGCAACTCTTCCCCAGTCATCCTTTAAGTGCTTTCCAACCAGAGGGGATCATCTTCCAGCATGATATCAGACAATGTTTCCCTGCTATTCATAAGGTTTTCACTGGCTAATGCTTTTCAGAAGTAGACTGCCGGGTCCTTCTTCCTAGTCTGTCTTAGTCTGGAAGCTCAGCTGAAACCTGTCCTCCATAGGTGACTCTGCTGGTATCTGAATACCGGTGGCATAGCTTCCAGCATCACAGCAACATACAAGCCCCCACAGTATGACAAACTGACAGACACATGGGGGTTACATCAGATACATACCATAAAAATAATGAAGTAGAAGACTTCATAAACAAAGAGGATATTTTTAATATAATAAAGGAAACATATAAACTGAATATCCAATAAATCACAAAGTCTTTAATTACATGCTTTTACCAGCAATCTAGAGTTAAGCAGGAACTTCACACAGCTAGTGAACTTCTCATAGATCATTTCACTTTAGCAGTTATATCGGTAACATTGTTGTTAGTAGTATTACTGGCATTTTTATGTTCCTCTATACATGCACTGGAAACCCTGGTGGCATAATGATTAAGTGCTATGGCTGCTAACCAAAAAGTCAGCAGTTCAAATTCACCAGGCCCTCCTTGGAAACTCTATGGGGCAGTTCTACTGTGTCCTATACGGTTGCTATTATTTGGAATCAACTCAACAGCAACGGGTTTGGCTTTTTTTTTTTTTTTTTTTTCGGTTTACATGCATTGGAATCTTTATGGCACAGTGGTTAAGAGACTGACTGCTAATCAAAAGGTCAACAGTTTGGCTACACCAGCTGCACCTTGGAAACCCTATGGGGCAGTTCTACTCTGTCCTATAGGATCTCTGTGAGTTGGAATTGACGGGATGACAATGGATTTGGCTTTTCAGGTTTATATACAGACACCAACCACTAATGCCAAAGATCAAGAAATTGAAATTGAATATTTTTAATGATTTCCAAAATCTGAAATTGATCAAGCATGCAATCAAGATGCACTGATAATTCCTGGTGATTGGAATTCAAAAGATAGAAACAAAGAAGAAGGATCAGTAGATGAAAAACATGAGTTTAGTGATACAAAGGACACTGAAGATAGCATGATAGAATTTTGCTAGACCAATGACTTGCAAATACCTTTTTTCAACATAAACAGCTACTATACACCTAAACCTCCCAGATGAAATACATGGGAATCAAACTGTCTAGAAACAGATTATGGAAAAGCTTAACATCATCAGTCAGAACAAGGCCAGGGTCGACCATGGAACATACTATCAATTGCTCATTTGGAAGTTCAAGTTGAAGTGGGAGAAAATTAAAACAAGTTCACAAGAGCCAAAGTATGAGCTTGACTATATCCCACCTGAATTTAGAGACCTTCTCAGAAATAGATTTGATGTGTTGAACACTAATGACCAAAGACCAAATGAGTTGTCGAATAACATCAAGGACATCATATGTGAAGAAAGCAAGAGGTCTTTAAAAAAACAGGTAAGAAAGAAACACCAAAATGGATGTTAGAAGAGACTCTGAAAGTTGCTTTTGAACGTAGAGTACTTAAAGCGAAAGGAAAAAAACGATCACATAAAAGGGCTAAACAGAAGATTTCATAAGGGCAGATAGAGAAGACAAAGTAGTATAACAAAATGTGCAAAGATCTGGAGTTAGAAAACCAAAAGGAAGACCACACTTGGCATTTCTCAAGATGAAAGAGCTGAAGAAAAGAGTCAATTTTGGAGTTGAAATGTTGAAGGATTCTGTGGAGCCCTGACTGCACAGTGGTTAAGAGCTTTGCTGTTAACCACATGATCCGCATTTCAAATTCTCCAACCACTCCTTGGACACCCTATGGAGCAATTCTACTTTGTTCTATAGGGATGCTATGAATTGGAATCAACTCAACAGCAAAGTTTAGTTGGTTTTGGATGGACAAAATATTGAATGAGGCAGGAAACATCAAAAGAAGGTAGAAGTTATACACAGACTCAATGAACCAAAAAGAATTGGTAGATGTTTAACCATTTCAGGAGGTAGCATATGATCAAGAACCGATGGTTTTGAAGGAAGACGTCTAAGCTGCGCTGAAGGCACTGGAGAAAAATAAGGCTCCAGGAATTGACAGAATACCAATTGAGATATTTTAACACATGCAGGGCTGGAACTGTTCACTTGTCTATGCCAAGAAATTGAAAGACAGCTACCTGGCCAATTGACTGGAAGAGATGCATATTTTTGGCCATTTCAAATAAAGGTGATCAAACAGAATGCAGAAACTATCAAACAGTATCATTAATATCACATAACAAAAACCAAAACCAAACCCATTGTTGTCATGTCAATTTCAACTCATAGCCACCCTATAGGACAGAGTGGAACTGCCCCATAGGATTTCCAAGGAGTGGTTGGTGGATTCAAACTGCCTATTTTTTGGTGACCTTTTAACCACTATGCCACCTGGGCTCCTGAGGGGATAATGAGTAGTTTAAAATCAGAAAAAGTGTGTGACATGGTTCTATTCTTTCACCATAATTATTCAATCTCTATGCTGAGCAAATAACACTAGAAGCTGGACAATGTGAAGAAGGCACATCAGGGTTGGAGGAAGACACATTAACAACCTGCCATATGCATATGACACAACCTTGCTTAGTGAAAGTGAAGAGACTAAGAGCACTTACTGAAGAAGATAAAAGACTTCAGTATGGATTACACCTCAACATAAAGAAAACAAAAATCCTCACAACTGAACCAATAAGTAACATGATGATAAATGGAGAAAATTTTGAAGTTCTCAAGGATTTTACTTTCCTTGGAACAACAGTGTTCATGGATGCAGCAGTCAAGAAATCAATTGATGCATTGCATAGGGCAAATCTGCTGCAAAAGACCTCTTTGCGTGTTGAAAAGCAAAGCTGTCACTTTGAGGACTAAGGTGCACCTGACCCAAGCTGTGATATTTTCAATCACCTCATATGCACGTGAAAGTTGGACAATGAATAAGGAAGACCAAAGAAGAATTGAGGCCTTTGCATTATGGTGTTGGTAAAGAATGTTGACTATACCATGGACTGCCAGAAGAACAAAGAAATCTGTCTTGGAAGAAGTATAGCCAGAATGTTTCTTAGAAGCAAGGATGGCGAGGCTTTGTCTTACGTACTTTGGGCATGTTATCAGGAGGGACCAGTCCCTGGAGGAGGACAGCATGCTTGAAAAAGTAGAAGGTCAGTGAAAGAGAGGAGATTGTAAGGAAGGTGCAGGACTAGGCTATGTTTCATCCTATTGTACATAGGGCTGCTATGAGCCAGAACCAACTTGACAGCACCTAACTACAACAACAACAACAATAAACGTGCCACGGGCAGTGGTAATTCAGTGGTAGAATTCTAGTCTTCCATGCAGGAAACCAGGATATGATTCCCCGATATACTTCAAGCAGAGCCATCACCCTTGTGACGGTGGAGTTTTGCATACTGCTATAATGCAGAACAGATTTCAGAGGAGCTTCCAGTCTAAAGCAGACTAGGAAGAAAGGCCTGGCAATCTACTTCTGTAAAGGAGCCAATGAAAACCCTATGGATTACAAAGGTCTGATCCTGTTGTGTGTGCATGGGGTTGCCATGAGTCAGGGGCCAAGTAAGAACATACACATGGCAAAGATTGAATTGCAAGAAAGATATGCAAATAAGGATGATACCATGTCCTTTGTTCCTGCTTAAGAAATTAAAAAAAAAAAAAAATTTAACCCATGAAAATTATACTTCATGCTCAATATATGCTAAGCTTATACCAAATATAAGAATGAATCACAGTGGTTTCCTCTAAAATTCAGCTAAATTAATATAAATATAACAAAGTAAACAAAAATATGAATACTGACTCTTATGAAGATGGCACAGGCGTGGCAATGTTTCCTTCTGTTATACATAAGACCACCATAAGTCAGAACCAACTCATTGGCAACGAGCAAAAAGAAAATTATATTGTAATTTCGTTAGTTGCAGGTATCTGGTTGCATAAAATTGTATTTGATGCATAAATACTTACAAAGTTTTGATAAATTCAATCAAAATGAGTGCTCATGCAATGCAACAACTACTTCTAAAAAAAGTATTTAATAATATATTCACAAAAATATTTGTTTCAACTAATAAGTACATTTTCACAGTCAAAATAGATTAAGAAACTTACACATAAGCTATAAAAAATCATTGTGTTTAGCAAAATTGTAGACACACAGAACTATAAAACGTGGCTATTACTTTTCAGAATCTTGCATGCTATTTAGAGAAACAACATATAAATGAATGCCTCAGTGTTTAAATAATAAATAAGTTTAATATCATTAAGATGTAAAAATAGAACAAATGTTCCAAGGCAATAACTGCCAAAGAAATCATAAAGTCAACAGTTATTTTGGCATTCAGGAGAAGAAAAATTCACTATATTGAAATACATAGTGCTTAACCAAAATCCTACCTTTAAATCTTCATATCATTTTATTGCCTACCTCTTCTACAGACTATCTAAATAACTGGGCTAGCTATTTCACACACCAGTAGCTACTGTGAGGAATACATAATCCCACTGACAATAATGGCCTTCGAGAGATTGCTAGAGAACAATGTCAAATGCCCCCCCAACCAAAAAAAAAAAAGCAGTGAATAAAACAAACAGCAGAGATAAAGGATGGGTACAGAAGATTTTTAGTAATGTCACTTGAACATTTGGATTTAGCTGTGCCTAGATTCATCCTTGAGGAGCCCTGGTGGTACAGCAGTCAACCGAAAGGTTACAAACTTACCAGCTCTTCCACAGGAGGAAGACGCAACAGTCTCCTTCCATAAAGATTTATAGCCTTTGAAACCCTGAGAGCGCAGTGCTACTCTGTCCTATAGGGTCACTGTAAATTGGAATTGACTCAATGGCGATGGGTTAAATCCATCATTGCATCTGTTTAGATTTTCCATTTTCTTGAAAAAAAATTTCTTTTCCTTCTTAAACTAGTTTCAGTCACTTGGATCTGAGAAAATTCTGATCAATTCGAAAGTAGACATTTTATGAATCAATACTGGCCATTAGTACGTTTTTCAAGAGTATATTTAAAACCTATTTCTCTAAATATAAACTTGAAGAGTCAAAACATTCTACTTATAACTCCCTACACATCATTAAGAGGTAGCCTCATTTTAGGTTGATAATCTCGGATCAACAGCCCCTCCGTCAGTTTGGCACACGGTGGTGGTTTGTAAGTTGCTATGTTGCTTGAAGCTATGCCTCTGGTCTTCCAAATACCAGGAGAGTCACCAGTGTTGGCCAGGTTTCACTGGAGCTTCCTGACTAAGACTCACTAGCAAGGATCTACATCTGAAAACTCAGCTGATGAAAACCTTATTGGTCACTACAGAACATTGCCCGACTGGCTTGTCTTGGGATCCATCGCTAGAGGAGGACGTCACATTTGGTGAAGTAGAGGGCTAGCAAGGGTGAAGGAAACCCTGGCAAGACAGACTGGCGCAATATCTGCAATGATGAACTAGAACATGCCAATAAACATGAGGATGATGCAGGCTCCAACATTTTGTTCTGTTGTGCGTGATGTTGCCACGAGTCGTAGTCAACTTGAGGTAAGCTATCTAATATGATGAGTGAAGCTGTGTTCCCTTTCATTTCTCTAATAAAATTTTAGATTAATGCTGAAAAATCTACAAAATACAGAAGTTTTGAGAGTATGTAGTAGCCAAAATATAATAAATGTTGAGAAAAGACTATGATTTGGCACAGTGTATGTGGAAGGGTTATCACTGGGTCTTGACTCAAAATAGCAAATGATATTTGTCAGCATGTGAGAAGAGTGTGTAAGTCTCTTCAATAAACTGAGAAACAGAGGTTGTCTTATTAATATGGAAAAGATTGCCATCTGCTACCAAAACAGCACAGGGCTTTTTGGTGGCAGATGACAATCTTTTTGGCAATAGCAGAAGGACTTTTGGTAGGTTGGTGGAGGTTGTTTTGCCACTAAGGAAAATTCAACAGAACTACATTTACACTTTAACCTGTTTCTGGATAAAAGGTGTACAGAAAAAATTATTTACATAAACACAAACTAGAAGAGGAACGTTTTCCTACTTAAAAAATATATTAAGGATATTTACATAAAAAGAGCTGGCTCTCTATTTCTGAACTACCTATTACAGGAGATAAAGAGAACTTCAACGTATTAACAAAGCATTAGCAATTATATTAAATTATATCATATGCTAGGCATTTGCCGCTATTAGAAATAAAATGATTTAAGATAATTTGTGAAACAGGCTTTTCATTATTTCATTTTTTGCACCAGCCCTCTCACTAATTAATTTAAATCAATGTGCTTTAGTATGAAAATTTGCATGAATGAGAAATGTATAGGTAAACTTATTGTTTATTTATTTACTTATTTTATTTAAAGAGACATCATAGATCTGAATTAAGCAAGGCTTTGAACTTGTTCAATCAGGTTCGAAGCCCTGCTAAGAATTTTCATTTCTAACTAGTTGCCTGCTGAGAATTGCACTTTTATCAGGTTCCCAGGAAGTTATACATAAGAATCACCTGGGATCTTGTTAAAGCATAGATTCTGATGCAGTATATCTGGGGTGGAAATGCAAATTCTCAGCAGGGAACATGTCAGAAATGCATATTCTCAGCAGGGGTTTGAACAGGAACAAACTGGTTCAAAGCCCTGGAATTAAGACACAAAGATTGTAAAGCTAAATATGCTTATTTTATTAATGGCCCTCTATCTCACACTGTAGGAGCCCTGGTGGTGCAATGGTTAAGTGCTCATCTGCTAACCATAAAGGTCATCAGATCAAACCCAGCAGTGGCTCTGAGGAAGAAAAGACCTGTTGATCTTCTTCCATGAAAAATACGGCCTAAGACCCTATAGGGCAGTTCTACTCTGTCATATAGGGTTGTTATGGGTCAAAATCAACTTCACTGCACACAACAACTACAGCTCACACTGTACTTACATTTTAGTTATGAAAGACTTTGCACTTAAAGATACATCACATCTATTATTCTGTTTCTTATATATTCGTTGGAAAACTTTTCCCCAAAGTTTAAAAAAAAAAATTAACAGATATAAATGATGCAAATATTTGACTTTTTATGACTCTTGTCTACAAAACATCCACTGAATAGAAAATGTCTGCCTATATTTTTATTGATTTCGTACTACCATACAAAATTATTTAGGAAGTTAAAAAACAGGCAAGGATAAATTCAGTTACTACAAAAATTAAGGACAGTTGAGAAGCAGATAAAGACAAGATTTGAAACTTGTAAAATAAATTTATTAATATTATAGAGTTATGAAAAGCATATTAATTTTTTTACAATAAAAAATATTTTAAAGTAAGTACTAGAAATAGTTTTCTTTTTCTCATAAGGCCTGGTTGATATTCATTCTTTTATATCATTGCAATCATACTAAAATTCAAGTAATAATATTAAACAAGATAAACGATATTTAGGAAAAGCATTGTGGGAATTGATATCATTCTTAGCTAATTAAGGTGACTGACACAAATAACAATAATGAAGAAATTAAGAAACAAAAAGAGGCTAATTTAATAGTGAATATCATTTCAGAAAGACTGAAGTTCCCTAATGTGTTTGTAAACATAGCTTGTCTTGCTAAGATGGAAAAGTCTGTCAGCTGCTATTAAAAAAAAAAATACCAGAAGACTTTTGGACAGTTAGTAGAAAGTTGTTTTAATTAGCAAATATAAAGAAAAAAGGAGTTTTACCTAAGAACATCCAAATTATAGTGGGAAAAATAATTTCTATACTTGAATGCTGAACCTTTAGTATCAATACATGTATTGAAGTCCATGCATACGATAAGTAGCAATAGACGCTTGAATGAACAAAGAAGATGATCTACGATCCACAATGAACCTCAAGACGATGAAAATGTGGGAGGGATGGGAGGTCAAATGGGCAGCCTATGACTTAGGCAGGAGTTCCTGGGTGGTACAAATGTTTAAGCATGGGGCTACTAACCAAAACGTTTGTTTTTGAAATCACTAAACGGTGCCTCGCAATACAGGTATAGTGATCTGCTCTGGAAAGGTCACAGCCTTGTAAATTCTATACAACAATTCTACTCTGCACGCATGGGTTTGCGATGAGTTGCAATAAACTCAATGGCAACTAACAATGACAACAACAAAATACTAAAGGAAATAAGCCTTGGTTTTACTCTTGCCTATCTAAATTCACTAACCATTAATCTGTTTGTCTTTTGTTCAACATTTTTTTGATTTCCTTATATTTTATTTTCCTTCCTTGCTGTATCTTTAAAATAGTGTTCCTCTATATCAAAACTCTAATTGTTGGTCTACTCTGAAGTCTGTTATAGATGGAATACTTTAGTAAAGTAAACACAGTAGAAATATGATTATTTATCTTTTGAAAAAAAATTGAAGTGGGGTAAAAAGAAGGTGAGATTGAGATGAACTAAAAAGCTTATTTCCTCTGAGAGCCTCACTTTGCATTAACACAGAGAATAGTTTCTCGTTATTAATTTTTGTTTAATAAAGCTCATATCCTTTTCATGACATTAATATGTTTAGTTTTCTCTTTCCAGAGGGTATATAGCTTTTCAGTTAGAAAAGAACATTTTGTATTCCGTAAATCTATATGCACAGCCCCTCTGGTAAGCATGCTAAACTCTCTGCAAAGACTCCTGTTTTAATAATTTCCCTTACAATTAGCCTGACTCTGGACTTCAGAAACATAGCAAGGCTTAGAACTGGTTCATTCTGATTCAAAGCCCTAATGATAAGTTGCATGTCACCCCAGATATACTGAATCAGAGTCTACATTTTAACAAGATCCCGAGGTGATTTTTATGAATAATAAATGTTAAGAACTGCTGCTCTACTACTGATTCTCAAAACTGGTCCCTAACCAGCAGCATTAACATCGCCCAGGAACTTGTCAGAAATGCAAATTCTCAGAAGGGGTTCTAACCAGAATGAAATGGTGGCGGGAAGCCCTGAAACTTAGTGAGAACTAGTTACATTCTTCTTCCAAAACTAGGAGGGTCAATTTGATTCTCAGTTTTAATAAGTTTGGCTTTAATTAAAAATTAAATAAAATCAGTTGTTCTAGTTGTTGTTTTTTACTCTTCAGGGATTCCACTAATTTTCAAGATTGCATTTTGGGTGCTGACACAAGCCTTACACTTTGGTTAGTGAATGTGTTTGTTTCATTGTTTGAAATAGGGAATTCCAGCATCATTTTGCCAATTCTATTTCCACTGAACCTATTTGTGGTGTTTTTTTTTTTTTTTTTTTTTTAGTGTAGAGTTACATTACTTTTTCATTTATTATTTTGTTTTAATTGTCTTTCCTGATTTCCTAAGGGATAGGTTGAAGATAAATTTTTACCTCTTTCAGCCTAAAGCTAACACATTATCTCAAATTAATAATTCACTCTCTTACCAAGCTTGAAATGAATTTGCAGAACATTGTAGCAATTGGTGCACAATTCAACTCAGAAAATAGGGGATGGAACTATCTTTTTTGAAGCTAGAAGAGAAAAGAAAATGCTCTGAAGAGTATAGGTTTATCTAGTGCTGCTATAATAGAAACACTACAAGTGGATGGCTTCAACATACATAAGTTTATTCTCTCATAGCCTGGCAAGCTATAAGTCCAAATTCAGGGTGCCAGATACAAGGGAAGGTTTTCTCTCTTTGTCAGCTCTGGAGGAAGGTCCTTGTCATCAATCTTCCCCTGGACTAGGAGCTTCTCAGTGCAGGGACCCTGGGTCCAAAGGATGCACTCTTCTCCTGGCACTACTTTCTTGATGCTGTAAGGTCCCCATGTCTCTCTGCTCACTTCTGTCTTTTGTATCTCTAAAGAGATTGGCTTAAGACACAATCTAATATTGTAGATTGAATCCTGCCTCATTAACATAACTGCCACCCATCCCATCTCATTAACATCATAGAGATAGGATTTATAACACATAGGGAAATCACTTCAGATGATAAAATCATGGACAATCACACAATACTGGGAATCATTGTCTAGCTAAATTGATAGACATTTTGGGGGGACATAATTCAATCCATGACAGTTGGTTTGCTCTTGGTACCTCGTTTTTCCTGCTATTAAGGACATTCCATTTTCATGTGACTTGAGGCTTAAAAAATAGAGGGGAAACTCACTCACATATAAGACAGTATATTCAAACTCCTCCTCTTCACAGACCAACAAAATTAATTGTCCACAGAAGATGAGATGCTTGGTTTTATAAGAATGATTTTAATCCAAGATTTCTTGTTTTTAAGAATGTTATCGCCAAGTTGAATAGAATACTAATGCTTGCTGTTGTTGTTGCATGTCTTCAGAGTATAACGGCTCCATAGGTTTTTCAAGGTTGTGACCTTCAGGGACAGATCACCAGGCTGTCTTCCGAGGTTACTATGGGTGTGTTCAAACCACCAGTGCTTAACCATATGTGCCACCCAGGGACTCCAATGATTAATTATAGGATATTAATAATATGACTATCTAGTATGCTTTTTTAGAAGATTTGTTAAGTCAGTCACTAAAAGCTTCTCAAGGATGAGGTGGAGCAAGATGGCAGCATAAACAGCTACACACTCCAGTCCCCCCACAACAAACCTAGAAAATGAAGCAGAAATTGGTAGAACCAATGGTTATAAAACTCTGGACACTAGTCAAAGGGTTATAGCATCTAAATGAGCAATGAATTAAGAAAAGGGGGACATAAAGACAATACGAAACTTTGGTTCTCTATTCATCCTTTCTCCACTCCCTTCCCGACTAGACATAGCCATCGTGGGGAAGCTACAGTAGCCCACACTGCCGTTTAGGAAGCTTGGTCTTAAATCTATCATTGCCAGCACTACCAGGACAGGGAGCTGGTGTTGCAGGTGTCACTTCCACACTCCCAGACAAGAACCCTAATGCTAAATGACTAATGGCTAAAATGGCAAGCTGTGTGTGTGTATTTACCACAATTTAAAAAGAAAAAAAACTTCCTAAAAACAAAAGATTGTGACAATTTTTTTTTTTTTTTTTTTACATACTATATAGCCCAGAACCTGGCAGAAAATATACACTCATGCATGAAGGAAGGAAAGAAAGAAAGAAAGGAAGGAGGAGGGAGGGAGGAAAAGGAGAGAAAGAGAGTGAATGAATCATGCTCCTCTTTTAAACCCTCCTGAGTTTCCCAAGGAACCCTGGTGGCACAGTGGTGAAGAGCTCTGTTGCTAACCAAAAGGTCGGCAGTTTTAATCCGCCAGCCACTCTTCAGAAGCCTTATGGGGCAGTTCTGCTCTGTTCTACTGGGTTGCTATGAGTCGGAATTTGACTTGAAGGCAACAGATTTTTTTATTTGTTTGTTTGTTTCCCAATGTGTTTAATAAAATGCAGATTCTTCAATGCATTTCATGATCCAGTCTTTCCCACTTCTCCTAACTCAACACTCTCCACCCCTACACTTATTTTATGCCTGCCACACTGCTCTTATTTCAAGGCTTCTAAGGCACCAAAGTATTTACTCTCTCTCTAAGAATATCAGATTTTTATTCCCTCTCTCTGGACATTTTTTTTCCCCCACGTACCTATAACCTCTCTACATGTTTGCTTGGGTTAATTAATGTCCCATGTCTCCTCATAAATATCATAAAAGTCTAAGGCCATGCTTATACTTTATAAAACATACTCTGATGACACTATGACGACCTGAACTTACACTAATTATCTATGTGTGTTTCTAATAGCATTAATTCTCAAATACTGTGCTGATTTTAAAATTTGCATCACTGCACTCTGTGGTAAATTTGATTTCGGAGCCTTACCACTGCACCTAGAACATAGTAGGAGTACAATACCTATCTCTTGAATGAAGAATAAAGCTGAAAGACAGCCTAGGAAAGTAGTGAATATGGAAAATGCAACTGGAAGTTAGAGGTGCAAAGAAGTATGCTTGATAAAAAAGTCTGTATAAACAAAACTAATGCTAGAAAATTGAGTATATTTTGCTGTCCACTTGTGCAACTAACACTTCATTAAATATGGTTGTCTCTTAACACCCTCAATGGCTGAGCTTCCTCAGAGCTGAACTAGGTTTGTTTAAATAAAATGAGACTCGTTAACTTTTCTAATTGTTGTTTGTGTGAAGCCTTGAACTTTGCTTTTAAAAAGAAACTGCTCCATCTGCAGCCAGTAAAAAGTATCAGCTGGCAATGTTGAACCCTCGTGAATCATCCGTTATTTTTCTTCCCCAAACCAGGGAGTGGTAGAGATAAGAGATTCTGTAAAGGAAAAAAAAAAAAATCATAGAACGTTCCAGGAGCATTGCTCTGCGCCTGCGTCTTGAGCTCATGCATACTAAAGGGAATGCTTTGGCTAATTTTTAGAAAGGTAAAAGTACACGCATCATGGGAATTTAACAGCTGCATGCTTTCAGCCTTTCTTAGTTGTCAATAGAGAGGAAACAGATCATCAGAACGTGAATGCTTCATTTTATAATGATGCTTCATATTGTACAGCTTTAAAACAGCAAGTGTTTCTTGACAAAGAAAGTGTTCCATTGCAGCTCGCTGATAGCAAGTATAAGTTCTCCTTAAAAGAAGTAAAATATCTGAAGTCTCAACTTGATTTTTCCCTTTTTAGGGTTAATGTGAACATTAAGATAAAATAGAGGAAGTCTTCTTACTCTTTGTTAAAATTCTACAGAAAGCCATTCATCACATCCCAACCCATTTTTAATCCATGAATAAATGTAAATACATATAATGGTGCTTTTCATGAATTAAGACAATGTTGTAAATAAATGAAGTCGTTTTTATTTTTATGAAAGAGATGTCTGCCAAAATTTTTTTGTAATGATTTTTGTAATTTATCAGAAAAAAAAATTATGCTCCATGTGTTTCCTGACTCTTCATACTTAAAAACTAATAAGTACAGATACTATTGCAATTAAATCCCATTGATATGAACTAGATGGTGCCTGGCTATTACCATGGCCTGTTCCAGCCAGGGACCCAATAGATGGGCTGACAGGATGGGAGAAAAATGTAAAACAAAATTCAAATTCTTTTTTTTAAAAAAGGCCAGGCTTACTGGACTGGTAGAGACTGAATGAACTGGGAAACCATCTCCTTGAGATACTCTTTAAACTTGGGACTCAGACCACTCCCAGAGGTCACCTTTCAGCCAAATGACAGATTAGCCCATAAAATAAATAATATAACTCCTGAGCATTGTGCTCCTCAAAATAATCATCTAGGTGAAACCAAATAGTAAATACTCTAGACCAAAGATGAGAAGGCAAGAGGAGACAGGGAACCTAGATAAATTGAAACAGAAAAACCAAAAGGGAAATAACGAGAATGCTTATATATTGTGAAGAATATAACCAAATCACTGAACAATATGCGTAGTAATTGTTAAATGAGAACCCAATTTCCCATGTAAACTTTCACCAAAAACACAATAAAATATTAAAAAAAAAAATCCATTGGTATAAGAGGAGTTTGGTGACAATAGAGACTTGAAAAACAATGGCTGATGCAGACAAGGATTTCACATGCAAAAGAAGCCTGGAGCCTTCTTTTGTGAAGTGCAGATGTGGCAATTCCAGAAACATCAGAGGCCCATGCACCACCTAATTTTTTCTGCCATCATCCTCAGTGGAAAGCTTCCAGCCTGGGGTTTACTTCGTGGAGTAGTGGTTACTGAAGCTGAAATCATTGAGTCTGAAGTTTTGGCATCGGGAATTCAGAAAAAGTGAGAAAGAAAGGCTAGGCATTCTCTAAAGAGGAACTTACTTGGGAGTTCTGCTCCACATTTCTGCCAATTGCTCATAACTAATTATCCTAAAGCGTGGTCCCATAGACACACCTCCAGGCAGAGACTCTTCAGAAATGTTGTTTTTAGGGAGGCACTTGGCTTATGCTTCTGCTACTAATAGAAAACCAATGAAACAAGTGGGGGGAATGAAGTTACAGGCATACAGAACAAAATTGATCATACCTTTATACACATCAGCAGTTAGAAAATGTTGTAACAATTTAATACAAAACTTCAGTTTGTAATATAAATAAATATAAGATTCTTAGGAACATATCAAACTAAAATACGAAAAACCTTCAGTGGAAATAGCTAAATATTTAATAAAAGGCATTAAAACATAACATGTTCATTAATAGGATTCCTTTGTATTTTAAAGATGTCAATTCCAATAAACACATCTTCAGATTAATGCAGTTCCAATCAAGATGTGAACACACTTTTCTTTGGGGGTTACTGGGTGTCATGGATTGAATTACGTCCCCTCAAAAATGTGTATATCAACTTGGATAGGTCATGATTCCCAGTATTGTGTGGTTGTCCTCCATTTTGTGATTGTAATTTTATGTTAAGAGGATTAGGGAGGGATTGTAACACCATGCTTACTAGGGTTACCTCCCTGATCAAAGATAACAAGAGTTTCCATGGAGTGTGGGAAGCAAGCAGAGAGTTGGGAACCTCATACCACCAAGAAAGCAGCACCAGGAGCAGAGCTTGTCCTTTGGAAACAGGGTCCCTGCACCTGAGAAGCTCCTTGACCATGGGAAGATTGAGGACAAGGACCTTCCTCCAGAGCCCACAGAGACAGAAAGACTTCTCCTGGAGCTGACATATGAATTTAGGCTTTTAGCCTACTGTACTGTGAGAAAATAAACTTCTCTTTGATGAAGCCATCCACTTGTGGTTATTTCTGTTACAGCAGCACTAGGTGACCAAGACAGTGGGGAATGGAACAAGTTAATTACAGAATGTAAGTGAAAACACAAATGTCTAAAAAGAATCAGGACACTTTAAGAAGAACATGAGTTCATAGCTCATATCAAGACTAATTTAAATTTACAGTAATCAAGACAGTGTGCTATTGACACAGGAATAAAAAAAAAAATCATCAAATAAATAGAAACCGCAGGCACACTCGCTGGTATTCGAAAAAGTGTTACATAGAAAAGCTTGCATGGCACATCAGTGGCGAAAAGAAAGATTATTCAATAAATAATGCCAAGCAGGTCCCTGCGTGGTGCACACAGTTCATACTTTGCTGGTAACCAAGAGGTTAATGGTTCAAACACACCCAGCAGATGGTGAAAGAAACAGGCCTGGTGATCTGCTTTTGTAAAGATTACAGCCAAGAACACCCTGTGGAGCAAGCAGTTCTACTCTGTAACACATGGAGCCTCCAAAGTAACAAGCCAGCAATAAAAACAAAGGCAACAACGCATAAATAATGCTGGAACAAAGGCTTATCCATATGGAAAAAATAAAATAAAATGAAATCAGATTTATTTATCCCAACCTGATATAGAAAAATCAATTTCAGATTAATTACTTAAATGTGAAAAGTAAAAATAAATAAATAACTTTTAAAAATATAGGTAACCTTTCTGACCCAATGGGTAGGGAAGAACTCTTTACTCAAGACCAAAACCAACAGTAATAATAATATGGATTGATACATTAAAATAAACTAAAATTTATGAATTCTGCTTAGTCAGATGGTACCTTACAAAGACTGAAAAAACAAGCAGCATCTTTGGGGAATATATTTGCAGAAAATATAATCACAAAGCATTAGTATTCATATTTATAAAGAAAGAAAAAGACAATTTATTTAAAAGTTTAGGCAAATACATGAGCAGGCATCTTATACATAAACATAAGAAAAGATCTTCATCCCAATTAGTATTCAGGGAAAATCAAATTAAACTCTCTCTGCGACAATATTCTACTCCCAGCAGACTAGCAAAAATTAAAGCACAATAACAACGTTAGGAAAGGGAATAGAACAACAGGGACTTTTTACACTCCACAGGTGGGTAGTGTAAATTGATTTAATCACTTTGGAAAATAACTCAGCTCTGCTTAGCTGCATTGAAGCTGTGCATGCCTTATATCCAAGAAATTGTGCTCCTAGGTAAACACACCTGAGACATTACTGTGTATATACACAAACTTGTTCAGGAATATTCATAATGGTGTTCTATAAGGAGTCTAAAAGCTTCAATGATAATCAAATATATAGCTAAATAATTTTATATTTAAAAAACAGAATGTTAAAAGTCTAATAAACTATAGCTAATCTCAAAAACATAATGCTAAATAATAAAAGCAAGTCACAGGAGGAAGAATGCTCATTTTATGATTCCATCTATACAAAAATCATAAACAGGACATATATATAAACGTAGATGTAGACAGACATAGATACACATATACAGACCCTAGGTGGCAGAGATAGCTTGCGTTTAACTGCTAGCCTAAAGGTTAGTGGTTTGAACTTATCCAAGGGTAGTACTGAAGAAAAGGTCTAGTGACCTGCTTCCATTAGAATACAGTCACAAGAACCCTATGGAGCAGTCCTGCTCTGTAACACATGGGGTCACCATGAGTCCAAATCAACTTAATGGCAAATAACAACTATATATATTTGCACAAGTAACAAGTGCCTTCTGCATGTGTTTGCTGGCTGTGCACTTCTCCTGTGAGGCATCCTCATAAGTGCCACCATGTCTATCCTCTTCCATATATTGCTATAAAAAAAAAAAATTCTTATAGTGAGCTTATGAAATACCTCTGAGGGGCAGGTCTCAGCTGGCAAACACATGCAGCAGTCACACATTATTTGAGTAAAAATACAGTCTCTCTCTGTGTATATATGTATATATATATCAGCCAGTTGCCATCCAGTAGATTTCAACTCACAACTCCATGATGGCAGCTGGTTACTATATACATATATGTAAATTATATATATATATGTTTTTGGAAACCCTGGTGGCGTAGTGGTTATGTGCTACAGCTGCTAACCAAAGGGTCGGCAGTTCGAATCCACCAGGCGCTCCTTGGAAACTCTATTGGGCAGTTCTACTCTGTCCCAGAGGATCGCTATGAGTCAGAATCGACTCGACGGCACTGGGTTTGGCTTTTTTGGGTTTTATATATGTTTTTGTTAGTTGCCATCGAATCCATTCTGATTCATGGCGACCCGATGTGCCTCAGATTAGAATTGTGCTCCGTAGGGTTTTCAGTGGCTGATTTTTCAAAAGTAGACTGTGGTACATTTTTGAAGGCGCCCCCGGATGGATTCAAACCTTCAACCTTTCATATAGCAGTCAAGAGTCTTAAGTGTTCGTACCAGTTAGGGACACACAGAAAATTATAAAGACAAGATAATGATTAAGCAGAAATCCAGGGTGATGCTCACTGTAGTGGTGGGATATAAGTTAGAAGGGATGATTACGGAAAGGTGTAGAGGAAGCTTCAAAGTATTGATAAATTATATTTCTTACATTCACCATAGGTGTGTGAGTACTCATTATATTTTTAATTGATATATATGTCATTTCATTCTTTTGTATAATAAAATAATTTTACATTACATGTTAAGTCTAATTAGTTGATGGAATTGTCTTATATGCAAATATAAGAATGATATTTATGTAACATATGCATGCTGATGTTAGAATAAACTTCTAATGACAGCATGTATTAAGGAATTTTGATATCTGCTCTCCATTTACCAAATCCAAAATTCTTGACTACAATTGTTAATTACAATTCAACACTTTCCAATATATACTTTAACAATACTTGAAGGACTGTCCCAAATTGAAACTTTATATATTATTCAGAAGTCTTTCACTGCAATTGACAAAAACCCAAAATGAAAGTAGTCAAAAAGAAAAAAATATATATAGCTAACATAATGTTGCCAAAAGAAGAACTGGAGTGAGAGAATACACAGATTCGGTATTTAGTATATCTGCAACTCTGCTTCCTTCTGGCAGATGGTTTTCCGAACCTAATGCGCTGGATAATTACTGCTGGCAGAATGCGGCTCTCTCACACATCCTCAGGTTTGCTACGGCTTACATATTAAATCTGCATCTCTAAAAACCTCTTTCTCAAACCCTTCAGCATCAGTGTCTTAATTCCTTTGAGGAATAATTAATGCATTCTGAATGTCAAATATGTACGAAGCATTTGGAAAAGAGAGATGAAACTCTCTTTAGAAAGTTTATTTCTAAAAGAAAACATAAAACATGCATATACAGACAGTAACTATGTATTAGTGGAAGATGTTTGAGTATGACTCTTGATATTGTATGGGATCGTAGGCTTTGGATTCTTAGAGAAAACTAAAATTTTCATCCATTCAGTAGTATAATTTAGTTTAAAGGGTCTGTATTAAGTATCTGGAGGTTAAAAAAGAAGTTGGGTAAACAAACAATTCATTTATTTAACTAGGCCTCACTAGATGCCCACAACAGTTGTATATAAAAAAAAAATAAAGTATAAATAGGCACTTAAAAAAAAAAAAAAACTTGTAAAGAAGTTTTTTCTTTTCTGTCAGAAATATAATGAAAATATCATTAATAAGGTCTAAAAACTTACATGGAAGGAATAAACAGAGGGACTGTACCAAAAAGAACTGATCAGCATTCAACCATTTCAGGAGGTCGCATATGATCAACAACCGATGGTATTAAAGGAGGAAGTTCAAGCTGCACTGAAGGCATTGGCAAAAAAGAAGGCTTCAGGAGCTGACAAAATACCAATTCAGGTGTTTCAGCAAACGAATACACCACTGCAGGTGCTTTCACTCATCTGTGCCAAGAAATTTTGAAAGACAATTTTCTGGCCAAGTAACTGGAAGAGATCTACACTTGTACCCATTCCAAAGAAAAGTTATTCAACAGAATGTGGAAATTCTCAAACAATAGCACTAATATTACAGGCAAGTAAAATGTCACTGAAAATCATTCAAAAGTTGTTGCAGCAGTACATCACAAGGAACTGCCAAAAATTCCAACTGGTTTCAGAGGAAGATATGAAACAAGGGGTATCATCGCTGATGTCAGACAGATCTTGGTTGAAAGCAGAGAATACCAGAAAGATGTTTACCTGTGTTTTATTGGCTATGCAAAAGAATTCGACTGTGTGGATCATAATAAATTACAGATAACATTGGGAAGAATGGAAATTCCGGAACACTTAATTGTGCTCATGTGGAACTTAGACCAAGAAGCAGTCCTTCAAACAGAAAAAGTGGATACTGCATGGTTTAAAATCAGGAAAGGTGTGTGTCAAGGTTTTATCATTTCACCATACTTATTCAATCTGTATGCTGAGCAAATAATCTGAGAAGTTTGACTATATGAAGAAGAATGTGGCATCATGATTGGAGGAAGACTCATTAACAACCTGCGATATGCAGATGACACAGCTTTGCTTGGTGAAAGCTAAGAGGACTTGAAGCATTTAATGCTGAAGATCAAAAACTATAGCTTTCAGCGTGAATTACACCTCAACATAAAGAAAACAAAAATCTTCATGACTGGACCAATAGGCAACATCATGATAAACAGAGATAATATTGAAGTTGTCAAGCATTTCATTTTATTTGGCTCCACAATCAATGTCCATGGAGGCAGCAGTCAAGAAATCAAATGGCATATCAAAGCCCAAATCTGCTGCAAAAGACCTCTTTAAAGTGTTGAAATGACAAAGATATCACTTTAAGAACTAGTTGAGCCTGACTAAGCCATGGTGCTTTCAATTGTCTCATAAGCATGCAAAAGCTGGACAATGAATAAGGAAGACTGAAGAAGAATTGATACCTTTGAATTATGGTATTAATGAAGAATATTGAATATATCATGAACTTCCAGAAGAACAAACAAGTCTGTCTTGGAAGAAGTACAGCCAGAGTTCTCCTTAGAAGCGAGGACCGTGAGACTTCGTTTCATGTACTTTGGACATATTATCAGGAGGGACCAGTCCCTGGAGAAGGACATCATGCTTGGTAAGATAGAGCGTCAGTGAAAAGGAGGAAGACTGTCAATGAGATAGATTGACACAGTGGCCACAATGATGGGCTCAAAAATAACGATTGTGAAGATATATATATATTTTTTTTTTCAAGGTATGAATTGTAAAAAGAGAGAGAGGAGAGACAGAGAGATCTACTTCAAGGAATTGGCTCACTCAATCATAGGTGGTTGTCAAGTCCAGGATCTGCAGATCGGGTGACAGGTTGGATTCTCCTGCAGGGTTGCATCCCAAAATCAGTAGGTCAGCCAAGAAGAGTGAGGTGATAGTCCTGTGAAAAATATGTATTTACAGTCTGGAGGAAGGACATTCCATAAGGAAACTCCGTTAGGGCTCCTAAGACCTTCAATTGATTGATTGAGCTCACCCACATTATGGGGGATAATTTGCTTTAATTAAGAGCAACTGATTTGATCACATATAATTACTTCATAAAAGCAGCTAGACTAGTGTCTGGCCAAACAACTCTGTACCGTAGCCTAGCCAAGTTGACACATAAAAATTATCATATACTATGCTTGGAAACCCTGGTGGCATGGTGGCTGAATGCTATGGCTGATAACCAAAGGGTTGGCAGTTCGAACCTGCTAGATGCTCCTTGGAAACTTTATGGGACAGTTCTACTTTGTCCTATAGGGTTGCTATGAGTCAGAACTGACTTGATGGTACTGGGTTTGGTTTGGTTTTTGGTATATTTGCTTAGAACCAATTGTTGTCAAATTAGAAACTTTCAAATATGTTTAACTTACTTAATTCTTGTTTATTTATTTCTCATGGAATAGATAAGGACTTTGTGAGAAAATCAAGCAGCAGTCAAGTGTTGTACTACTTGAGGAATTGTTAGAGTGGGGTATGAGAAATTTTACATAAAACCGGACAGATGCTGTTTTGTTCTATAAGTAAAAAACTAATTATATTGTTAAAGAAAATTTCTACTTATGATTTTACCTTTCATAGGACTAGGACATGGCTTACCCTCAAGTAATTCACAGAGAACTTTAAAATCAGGCATAGCAATAGAAAAAATACCTTCCAAATACATTAAATATATTAAATATATACTAACACTGTATCTCTTACAATGAAAATGTAACTCCATATAGTATTAGCAACTGACATGATTATCCCTGAGCTATGAGAAAGAATCAGGCACTATATCAGAGAAAAATATATGATTAGAAGGATAATTTCTCATATTAAATTTTTAAGCACATAGTGATAACAACCTTAGTCAACTCTTTACTTGCATAATTCAATATTTCTATGTCTTAAGTACTCATATTGAGGTACTACTTGGTGTTATCACTGAGAGCTATAGAAAAAATCCAATGTTTACTTGTACCGAAAATAAAATTATACTTTCTCAATCAATTATTTTCCTGAAGCAACAATAACGTGAAGGTATATTTCCTCTTCTTATAAAAACAGAACTGAGTCAATGGTCTAATTCTAGAGTAAATTACATTTTTGCCCTATTGCCTTATTTCTTCTTTTTCTTTGTACGTCTTCTTCTTCTTTTTTTTTTAAATCCTTTTACGTGATCTTGTTCTTTTTCTTTAGTTTAGCAGGCCAAGAACAATAAAATAAACAAAACAAAATAAAAGACAAGGAAATGAAATTGGAGACCAAATATATGATCAAAGAAAAATGTTGCAAAAAATACCAAATAAGGTATACAAAAAAAGACTAAAGTACGTAAAGGAACTTCATTACAAACTAGAGCAGACTTTAAAATCATAAAGTGAAAAATCTAAAACCATAAAGTACCTCATAAAATAAATGAACCATAAAGTAACTAAGTTTCAAAGATAAATACTTCTCTTATCAGAATTAAAGTATTAATAGTGATCTTATGCTAAATATAATGCAAGTGTTATATTAATTGCTAAACTGGTACTTAAGAGTCAGCATTACATTTAATTTATAGTATGTACGTACCTATGTATGTAAACCCTGGTGGCGGTAGTAGTTGAGAACTATGGCTGCTCACCAAAAGGTTAGCAGTTTGAATGCACTAGGCACTCCTTGGAAACCCTATGGGGCATTTCTACTCTGTCATATAGGGTCACTATGAATTGGAATCGACTTAAAGGCAATGAGTTTGGTTTCTTCGTTTTTGGTATGTATGCATGGAGCCCTGGTGGTGCAGTGGTTACAAGCTCAGGTGCTAACCAAAAGATCGGCAGTTTAAATCCACCAGCCGCTCTTTGGAAACCCCATGGTGCAGTTCTACTGTGTCCTATCAAATGTCACTATGAGTCAGAACAGTCTCGACGGGAACAGATTTCTTTTTTGTATAGATGATATAGATAGAGACAGAGATGTAGATAGAGATAGAGATGATAGAGAGAGAGATGAGATAGAAATAGAGACAGAGAAAGAGATATAAAACAGCACTTAACCACTACGCCACCAGGGTTTCCAATAGATATAGATATGATAGACCTAGTGGCCCAGTGGCTAAGCATTTGCCTGCTAACCAAAAGGTCAGCAGTTCAAATCCACCAGCTGCTACTTGTAAACCCTATAGAGCAGTTTTACTCTGTTCTGTAGGGTCGCTATGAGTTGGAATGGACTGATGGTCACGGTTTGGGTTATATATAAAACAAACAACAAAAAAAAACAAACCCTTTGCCCTCAAGTCAATTCCGAGTCGATATATATATTCGTTGTTAGATGCTGTTCAGTTGATTTTTGACTCATAGCTACCACGTATGACAAAGCAGAGCTTCCCCATAGGGTTTTCTAGGTTGTAATCTTTACAGAAGTAGTTTGCCATGTCTTTCTCCCATGGTGCCACTGGGTGGGTTTGAACTGCCAACCTTTCTAACAGCCAAGAGCTTAACTGTTGCACTACCAGAGTCCCATATGTATATACATATTTTCAATGTATGCACTGTAAAAAACTAGGAGTGTAAGGGTAATGTCTGTATTAATTAGGAGAAATATTTGATGCTGCAGAGATTATCAGTGTATTAACAGAAAAAAATGAAATAACTATGTTGGAAAAAGAGTGAACAGAGGATGATATAAATTAACTGAGTTAAGTTCTTTTACACTGCTTTAGGTACTCACTAGGTGATGTGTGAAGTTGACAAGCTAAGAAATATAAATACATGAATATACACTTAAATATATTGATATATTTATAGCACACATGGAAGTAAAATCAGAATTGTTAAAACTGGTGTAAGGATAGGATTTGAGTGTGGTAAGGTAAAAAAAAAGTAGCAGTAGGAAAATATTGTTCCACATTATAATTCTATTTTTTTTTTTTTATTGATTAAGGATAAGGGCTGCATGGCTGATTAATGTAATTAATGTCAATAAATTGTAACCCTGTAAAAAGCTGAATTGACAAATGTGTGATTTCACACATATTTAAAACAACACACATACACACAATAGCTCCAAAGGTTGTTTATGTACAACCAAACACCTCATGGAATTTGATTTCTTGCTTTGGAGGTTAATGATCATGGTTTCATTGGACATGCCAGTTAACTGACCTAATGCCATCTGTTTAGTGCTTCTGTTCTATCGCCTACTTCGTTGCATAATGCCTGGGGTCTTAAATACTTGCAAGTGGCTACCAAGGTACAACTCTTGGCTTCTCTATTTGCCTGGAGTAACAGAGAAAGATGGAGAGTCAGGAATAGAGGGAGGAAATGGAATGCATGACTAATTGCCATCATGAACAACTGCCTCCTTTGTCAAGAGACCAGAACTGAATGGTGCCCTACTACTATTACAGGATTCTTCTATAGAATTCTTCTATAGAAGAATCCTGAACAAAAGGGAGAAATGAAGGACAGAATTCAAAATGCTCATGGAATCCAGCCTTTCTGCAGCTATGGAGGCTGAATAAACCCCTGAAACTCTAACCCTGAGATAGTCTTTAAATCTTAAAACTTAAGCTAAAAATATCCTCTGAAGTCTTCTTAAGCCAAACAATAGTTTAGCTTATCTTGTAAAGATTGTGTGCCTCCAGTATCATACTCTTTTAAGAACTATCTTTATGAGATCAAATTGACAACAGCAGCTCCAAAGATTAAATAGAGAGGTTAGCCAACAGGGAGTTTATGTTAATGGTAGAGAAACAATTTGGAAAAAGAAGGTAAGAATGGTTGTACAACTTGAAGAGTGTAATCAATGTCACTGAATTGTACATGGAGAAATTGCTGAATTGGTGCCTGTTCTGCTGTGTATATTCTTTACCACAAGAAGGAAAACGCAAAAGAAAGTTTAAAAACAATAAGATAAGTGAAATGAGTCAACATAAAATATCAACACTTACTTTCTATTAAAAAAAAAAAAATGGCCATAAAGTTGATTCCGACTCATAGCAACCCTGTAGGACAGAGTAGAACTGCCCCATCGAGTTTCCAAGGAACTCCTTGTGGATTTGAACCGCCAACCTTTTGGTTAGCAGCCGTAGCATTTAACCATTATGCCACTGGGATTTCCTATTTTCTATAAGACTTGTAAAAAGGATCAAAAGGTGATATTTACACATACTCTAATAAAAGTAACAAAAAAAAAAATCCTTATTGACCACGTTAGAGTAATGCTAGGGGACCACCAAGGAGCCCTGGGGATGAACTGATTAAGTGTTTGACTGCTAACTGAAAGATTGACAGTTTGAAACCAACAGCTGCTCCATGGGAGAAAGATGTGGCAGTTGTTTCCATAAAGATTACAGCCTTTGAAAACCTCATGGGTCTGTTCTACTCTGTCTTACAGCATTGCTATGAGGCAGGATGGACTCGACAACAATGGGCTGGATGGGTAGGGACCGCCTTATTATTCCGAAAATTGGTAAATATACAAAAAATGATCAAACATTTATCCTGTCTTTAGTTCTTTACCATGAAAAAAAAGTTGTTTTTTTTTTTTTACCAAATTACTGATAAAGTTCTTACTTACAGATGAATTTCGGCTAACAAATGAAGAAATCTGTTAAAATTAGAGTATCACAATTTTGCAGACTTTAATAACTGCAAAATGCATCTAAGCAATGGACAATCGTTAGATGAAGCCCAAATGGAATTTTTTTTCTATGAGTGGATAAGAATTACAGCATATGAACACACTGATTATTCCTAATATTGCAAAAAGACATGTGCTTCCCTTACATGAAAAGCTATAGGAATGACTCAATACTCTATACATTCTTTTTAAAAATAGAACTTGAGTACTCATCAAGGCTCTGGAAAAAACTACCTATTCACAGGAATCGTGGTGGGCAGAGGAATATTTTAAACACCAAGAGGGATGAAATTATCAAATTCCAGAATATACAAAACTCTGAATATACACTACTTAGTTTTTCAACAAATAATTTGCAAAACAAACAAATAAAAAAAATAGAGGGAGGACAGCCCATAGGTTCAAAGATACTTAGAAGACATATTAGCCAAAAGCAATGTAAAGAATTTATTTGGTTCCAGATTAAGACAAACGTACCATATTTTTACCCAAATAACATGCACCTTCCGTATTTGTTTGCCAGCCATGCCCTCCCCCATAAGGTATTTTCATAAGCACGCTATGCTATATGTAGTTTGTGGCCAGCAAACAAACACAGACGACGAGCATTATTTGAGTAAAATATGGTGTATAAAACATTAGTGAATCAATCAGAGGAATTGAAAACTAAAGAGATTTATGAGGTTGTTGTTACTTTTTTATTGTGCATATTGTAGATAAAAAAAAGAAAAAAAATTTTTTTAAATCAAATCTGTTCTTAGTTTTAGAAAAACATAATAAATGTATTTACAAAGTAATTATGTCTGGGAATTACTACAAAAAAATTCATTGGTTTGAGTTAACAGTTGGAGTGCAAGGGAGAAACGTGAATAGGGGTAAAGAAGTAACAAGTTTGGACATCAAATAACATTTTTGAAGTGGATGATAGGTATCTGGGTTTTAATTACATTAATCATTCTGCTACTGTATAGGCTTGGAATTTGCCATAAAAGTATTTTGAAAGTATATATTCCTCATAGAAAATTTAAACTACAGGGAAAAAATGAAAATAAAAATCACCTATGATCCTAAAATTTTAAACATTAAACTGTGTTACTTTTTTTTGTTTCATAATATAATCACCACCTTACTATGCATGGCACTCTGCTTTTTTATTAAGGTCATATCATGAACACATTCCTAGCTAATTATAATTTATAACATACATAATTAAATTATTTTTAAAACTGAGTCATAAATCTAGCCTAATAAAGAGATATAGTAGAATAATAAGTACTAGAATTATAATTTTCATTAAATAATCAAATAAAAATGTAAAAAAAATTAAATATTTGATATATTCTTTTATTGTATAAATATTTTCCTTTGGTTGATGTTGTTGTTCTTGTTGCTGTTGTTAGGTGCCATCAAGTCAATTCCGACTCATAGCGACCCTATGCACAACAGAAGGAAACACTGCCCTGTCCTGCACCATCCTCAAAATAGTTGTTATGCTTGAGCTTATTGTTGCAGCCACTGTGTCAATCCACCTCGTTGAGGGTCTTCCTCTTTTCCCCTGACCCTGTACTCTGCCAAGCATGATGTCCTTCTCCAGGGACTCATCCCTCCTGACAACATGTCCAAAGTATGTAAGACGCAGTCTCGCCATCCTTGCTTCTAAGGAGCATTCTGGCCGCACTTCCTCCAAGAGAGACTTGTTGGTTCCTCTGACAGTCCATGGTATATTCAATATTCTTTGCCAGCACCACAGTTCAAAGGCGTCAACTCTTCTCCGGTCTTCCTTATTCGTTGTCCAGCTTTCACATGTGTATGATGCGATTGAAAATACCATGGCTTGGGTCAGCTGCATCGTACTCTTCAGGGTGACATCTTTGCTCCTCAACACTTTGAAGAGGTCCTTTGCAGCAGATTTGCCCAATGCAATGTGTCTTTTGATTTCTTGACTGCTGCTTCCATGGCTATTGATTGTGGATCCAAGTAAAATGAAATCCTTGACAACTTCATTTTTTTCTGCGTTTATTATGATGTTGCTCGTTGGTCCAGTTGTGAGGATTTTTGTTTTCTTTATGTTGAGGTGCAATCCATACTGAAGGCTGTGGTTTTGATCTTCATTAGTAAGTGCTTCAAGTCCTCTTCACTTTCAGCAAGCAAGGTTGTGTCATCTGCATAACACAAGTTGTTAATGAGTCTTCCTCCGATCCTGATGCCCTGTTCTTCTTCATATAGTCCAGCTTTTCGGATTATTTGTTCAGCATACAGATTAAATAGGTATGGTGAAGAATAAACCCTGGTGCACACCTTTCCTGACTTTAAACCAATCAATATCCCCTTGTTCTGTCCGAAACAACTGCCTCTTGATCTATGTAAAGGTTCCTCATGAGCACAATTAAGTGATCTGGAATTCCCATTCTTCACAACGTTACCCATAGTTTATTATGATCCACACAGTCAAAAGCCTTTGCATGGTCAATAAAACACAGGCAAACATCCTTCTGGTATTCTCTGCTTTCACCCAGGATCCATCTGATATCAGCAATGATATCCCTGCTTCCACGTCCTCTTCTGAAACTGGCCTGAATGTCTGGCAGTTCCCTGTCAATATACTGCTGCAGCCGTTTTTGAATGATCTTCAGCAAAATTTTGCTTGCTTGTGATATTAATGATATTGTTCTATAATTTCTTTTGGTATTGAGGGATGAGATTTTTAATGTTTTATGAGCAATTATCATACTAAATTCTATAAAAGAAAAAAGAAAATCAAGCATCCTAATATTAATATCTGTTGGGAATACAGTATGATAAAATGCTTCTTAAAATCAAGAAAATGGAGGCGGGGCCAAGATGGTTGACTAGGTAAAAGCTACCTCGGCTCCCTCTTGCAACAAAGACTCCGAAAAACAAGTGAATCGATCACATACATGACAATCTATGAACCCTGACCATCAAACACAGATCTAAAGAGTTGACCTGAGTGACAGGTGAGCGAAAAGCTGCCTCCTAAAGCAGCAACTGCCTCTGGAGCCGGCGTCTGGCGCCACATTCTTGAGCCCTTGCAGTTCCCTGGTGCCAAGTGGCAGGGCTGATTGCAGCTTCCTGAGGCAGGGCAGGCAGGGGACACAGCCCTAGACCCTAGCCCCCTAGGGTAAACTCTGTAGATACTCAGCCAGCACAAGCAGGCTGCACAATGACACAGCTAATGAGGGAACGAGCAACCACGGGGAAGCAGCAACAGTTTTTGGAGCCTGGAAAAAGCGTCCCAGTCAGAATACCTTGGTATCAGGCTTTGGACTGGGCGCAGGGAAGCTGAGCACGGCATCCTGAGACGGTGCAAACAGGGGACACAGCCCTAGCTCCCTGAAGTGACCTTGGGGAAGCCCAGCCAGTGCATGCAGGCAGTGCAGCCACACGGCTGACAGGAAGAGAAGTCAATGAGAGGCAGTGACTGATTTTGGAGCCTAGCGTGTGGCCTCCCAGCTGGGGAACCTTGGCGCTGGGTTTTGGACTGGGAGCGGAGGAATTGACTATGGCTTCTGAGACAGCACATGCACAGGATGCTGGCGTGACCCTCAGGGGCAGTCTCGACCCAGCCAGTACACATAGACTACACACCCCTTGGGAATCTCAGATAAAACAGTCATCACCAAGCAAGATAAGTAACTTTGTATATATTCTGGGGTGCTACTCTCTCCTATCTATCCAATCTCTCCCCTCCCTTCCCAGGTGGCATCATTAACATTGGAATTTCCTGATCCAGGGAGTGAAGTGCTCTGCAGTTTTTTTGTTTTTGTTTTGTCTTTTCCTAATCCATTCTCCTGGCCTGAGAGAAGCAGCTACCAAAAACCCAAGGACCAAAAATCCTTCCCTGAGTTCCCGAAATTGGACTAAAAATACAGAACCAGCTCCAGCCAAGCATATGAGATCCACAGTCTTGGGCTTTCATCCCTACAGGGAACAAAGTGGCTAGTATAATGCAAAGGAAATTCTGATAGGGATCTGATTTTAATTGTCTTATCGGATTACTGGAAAGACAAGTTTTCCGGGTCTGATATCTCTACCTATTAAACACAGCACTCACTGACCCACACCGGGAACTGAGGCCTGAAGCTCCACCCAAACCATCCAGCCACATACCAAAGGGATCTGAGGATAGTGACACCTACCAATCTGTAGAGGTACACGCATTGGGTACCTAAGGTACAGCTGCAGAGCCCACCCACCAAAGTGCTTTAGGAGTAGAGACACACCTACCTCACTGGCACCTGTCAGCATCCTGCGCCCCCTGGAGTGTGAACCCCTACTGCTACAAGAATCTGGTGCACACAACTATCACCACTACTCCTCTAAGCTAATAGGTGACAGTTTACACCACACACTTGGTGACACAAATCAGATTCGACTCAAGAATAGTGAATGGACTCTTAGGCTTATATATCTGGCAACAGCCCAAACCAGCTGGTAATAGGCCATAAGTGATTCAAAGGCTACAACAATCAAGACAGAGCAATCTAGTAGTCCATCTATGTATATTGAAAGAAAACAAAACAAGATAAGACTCAGTGAGCAAATATAAAATAAATCATTACAATATCTTATAGATGGCTCAGAGACAGCAGTCAATATCAAACCACATAAAGAAGCAGACCATGATTGCTTCTACAACTCTCCAAATTAGAGAATCAAAATCTTTCCCAAACGAAGATACAGTCCTGGAATGGCCAGATGCAGAATATAAAAAACTAGTTTACAGAATGCTTCAAGACATCAGGGATGACCTCAAAAATGAAATAAGGCAATCTACAGAAAAAGCTGAGGAACACACTGATAAAGCAGTTGAAGAAATCAAAAAAATTATTCAAGAACATAGTGGAAAAATTAATAAGCTGCAAGAATCCATAGAGAGACAGCATTCAGAAATCCAAAGGATTAACAGTAAAATTACAGAATTAGACAACTCAATAGGAAGTCAGAGGAGCAGAATTGAGCAATTGGAATGCAGAGTGGGGGAGGTGGAGGATAAGGTAATTGGCACCAATATAGTTGAAGAAATTTCAGATAAAAGAATTTAAAAAAATGAAGAAACCCTAAGAATCATGTGGGACTCTATCAAGAAGAATAACTTACGTGTAATTGGAGTTTCAGAACAGAGAGGGAAAAGAGAAAATGCAGAGGGAATAGTTGAAGATCTGTTGGCAGAAAACTTCCCTGACATCATGAAAGACAAAAGGATATCTATCCAAGATGCTCATCGAACCCCACATAAGATTGATCCAAAAAAAAAAAAATCACCAAGACATACTATCATCAAACTTGCCAAAACCAAAGATAAAGAGAAAATTTTAAAAGCAGCCAGGGATAAAAGAAAGGTCTCCTACAAAGGAGAATCAATAAGAATAAGTTCAGAATACTCAGCACAAACCATGCAGTCAAGAAGACAATGGGATGACATGTATAGAGCGCTGAGGGAGAAAAACTGCCAGCCAAGGATCATATATCCAGCAAAACTCTCTCTCAAATATGAAGGTGATATTAAAATATTTACAGATAAACACAAGCTTAGGGAATTTGCAAAAATAAAACCAAAGCTACAAGAAATACTAAAGGAAAATGTTTGGTCAGAAAATCAATAATATCAGATACCAACACAACACAAGGTCACAGAACAGAACATCCTGATATCAACTCAAATAGGGAAATCACAAAAACAAATTAAGATTAATTTTAAAAAGAAAAAAATGCTCAAAATAAGGAATCATTGAAGTCATTATGTAAAAGATCACAATAATCAAAAAGAGGGACTAAATACAGGAGGCATAGAACTGCCATATGGAGAGGAAAACAAGGTGATATAGGACAATACAAGTTAGGTTTTTACCTAAAAAAATAGGGGTAAATATTAAGGTAGCCACAAAGAGGTCTAACAATTCCATAACTCAAAATAAAAACCAAGAAAAAAATAATGACTCAGCAAACATAAAGTCAAATACTATGAAAATGAGGAACACGCAATTTACAAAGAAAAATGTCTCAGCACAAAAAAGTAAGTGGAAAAATGAAATTGTCAACAATACACCCAGAAAGGTATGAAAATGACAGCACTAAATACACACTTATCTATAATCATGCTGAATGTAAATGGACTAAATGTACCAATAGACAGAGAGTTTCAGACTGGATAAAGAAACATGATCTGTCTATATGCTGCCTACAAGAGATGCACCTTAGACTTAGAGACACAAACAAAGTAAAACTCAAAGGATGGAAAAAAATATATCAAGCAAACAACAAGCAAAAAAGAGCAGGAGTAGCAATATTAATTTCTGACAAAATAGAGTTTAAAGTTAAATCCACCACAAAGGATAAAGAAGGACACTACATAATGATTAAAGGGACAATTCACCAGGAAGATATAACCATACTAAATACTTATGCATCCAATGACAGGGCTGTAAGATACATAAAACAGACTTTAACAGAGCTGAAAAGTGAGATAGACACCTACACAGTTATAGTAGGAGACTTCAACACACCACTTTCGGAGAAGGATAGGACTTCCAGTAAGAAGCTCAATAGAGACATGGAAGACCTAATTGCTACAATCAACCAACTTGACCTCATAGACTTATACAGAACACTCTACCCAACAGCTGCAAAGTATGCTTTTTTTTTCCAGGGCACATGGAACATTTTCTAGAATAGATCACATATTAGGTCAGAAAACAAACTTCAGAATCCAAAACGTCGAAATATTACAAAGCATCTTCTCAAACCACAAGGCCATAAAAGTGGAAGTCAATAACAGAAAAATCAGGGAAAAGAAATGGAAGACTTGGAAACTGAACAATACCATGCTCAAAAAAGACTGGGTTATAGAAGACATTAAGGAGGGAATAAAGAAAATCATAGAATGCAACAAGAATGAAAACGCTTCCTATCAAAACCTCTGGGACACAGAAAAAGCAGTGCTCAGAGGTCAAATGATATCAATAAATGCACATATACTTAAAGAAGAAAGAGCCAAAATCAGAGAACTGTCCCTACAACTTGAACAAATAGAAAGTGAGCAACAAAAGAATCCATCAGGCACCAGAAGAAAACAAATAATAAAAATTAGAGCTGAACTAAATGAATTAGAGAACAGAAAAGCAGTTGAAAGAATTAACAAAGCCATAAGCTGGTTCTATGAAAAAATTAACAAAATTGATAAACCACTGGCCAGACTGACTAAAGAAAAACAGGAAAGGAAACAAATAACCGGAATAAGAAACGAGAATGGCCATATCACAACAGACCCAACTGAAATTGAAAGAATCATATCAGATTATTACGAAAAATTGTACTCTAACAAATTTGCAAACCTTGAAGAAATGGATGAATTCATAGAAACACACTACCTACCTAAACTAACACAATCAGAAGTAGAACAACTAAATAGACCCATTAAAAAAAAGAGATTGAAAAGGTAATCAAAAAACTCCCAACACAAAAAAGCCCTGGCCAGGATGGCATCACTGCAGAGTTCTACCAAACTTTCAGAGAAGAGTTAACACCACTACCACTAAAGGTATTTCAAAACATAGAAAAGGATGGAATACTGCCTAACTCATTCTATGAAGCCACCATATCCCTGATACCAAAACCAAGTTAAAAAAAAAAATCACAAGAAAAGAAAATTACAGACCTATATCCCTCACGAACATCGATGCAAAAATCCTCAACAAAATTCTAGCCAACAGAATTCAAAAACATATCAAAAAAATGATCCACCATGACCAGGTGGGATTTATACCAGGTATGCAAGTTTGGTTTAATATTAGAAAAACCATTAATGTAATCCATCATATAAATAAAACAAAAGACAAAAACCACATGATCTTATCAATTGATGCAGAAAAGGCATTTGACAAAGTCCAACGACCATTCATGATAAAAACTCTCAGCAAAATAGGAATTGAAGGAAAATTCCACGACATAATAAAGGGCATCTATATTTATATACAAAGCCAACACCCAACATCATTCTAAATGGAGAGAGCCTGAAAGCATTTCACTTGAGAATGGGAACCAGACAAGGATGCCCTTTATCACCACTCTTATTCAACATTGTGCTAGAGGTCCTAGCCAGAGCAATTAAGCTAGACAAAGAAATAAAGGGCATCCGGATTGGCAAGGAAGAAGGAAAATTATCTCTATTTGCAGATGACATGACCTTATACACAGGAAACCCTAAGGAATCCTCCAGAAAACTACTGAAATTAATAGAAGACTTCGGTAGAGTTTCAGGTTACAAGATAAACATAAAAAAATCACTTGGATTCCTCTACATCAACAAAAAGAACATCGAAGAGGAAATCACCAAATCAATACCATTCACAGTAGCCCCCAAGAAGATAAAATACTTAGGAATAAATCTTACCAAAGATGTAAAAGACCTATACAAAGAAAACTACAAAGGACTAGTGCAAGAAACTAAAACAGACCTACATAGGTAGAAAAACATACCTTGCTCATGGATAAGAAGACTTAACATAGTAAAAATGTCTATTCTACCAAAAGCCATCTACACATACAATGCACTTCTGATCCAAATTCCAATGACATTTTTTAATGTGATGGAGAATCAAATCACCAACTTCATATGGAAGGGAAAGAAGCGCCGGATAAGCAAAGCATTACTGAAAAGGAAGAAGAAAGTGGGAGGCCTTCCTCTACCTGATTTTAGAACCTATTGTACAGCCACAGTAGTCAAAACAGGCTGGTACTGGTACAACAACAGGCACATAGACCAATGGAACAGAATTGAGAACCCAGATATAAATCCATCCACATATGAGCGGCTGATATTTGACAGAGGCCCAGTGTCAGTTCATTGGGGAAAAGATAGTCTTTTTAACAAATGGTTCTGGCATAACTGGATATCCATTTGCAAAAAAATGAAACAGGACCCATACCTCACACCATGCACAAAAACTAACTCCAAGTGGATCAAAGACCTAAACATAAAGACTAAAACGATAAAGATCATGGAAGAAAAAATAGGATCAACCCTAGGAGCCCTAATACAAGGCATAAACAGAATGCAAAATGTTACTAAAAATGATGAAGAGAAACCAGATAACTGGGAGCTCCTAAAAATCAAACACCTATGCTCATCTAAAGACTTCACCAAAAGAGTAAAAAGACCACCTACAGATTGGGAAAGAATTTTCAGCTATGACATCTCCGACCAGCCCCTGATCTCTAAAATCTATATGATTCTGTTAAAACTCAACCACAAAAAGACAAACAACCCAATCAAGAAGTGGGCAAAGGATATGAACACGCACTTCACTAAAGAAGAAATTCAGGCAGCTAACAGATACATGAGAAAATGCTCTCGATCATTAGCCATTAGAGAAATGCAAATTAAAACTACGATGGGATTCCATCTCACTCCAACAAAAAAAAAAAAAAAAAAAATTTTTTTTTTTTTCACTCCAACAAGGCTGTCATTAATCCAAAAAACACAAAATAATAAATGTTGGAGAGGCTGCGGAGAGATTGGAACTCTTATATACTGCTGGTGGGAATGTCAAATGGTACAACCACTTTGGAAATCTATCTGGCATTTTCTTAAAAAGTTAGAAATAGAACTACCATACAACCCAGAAATCCCACTCCTCAGAATATACCCTAGAGAAATAAGAGCCTTTACACGAACAGATGTATGCACACCCATGTTTATTGCAGCTCTGTTTACAATAGCAAAAAGGTAGAAGCAACCAAGGTGTCCATCAATAGATGAATGGTTAAATAAATTATGGTATATTCACACAATGGAATACTATGCATCGATAAAGAACAGTGACGAATCTGTGAAACATTTCACAACATGGAGGAACCTGGAAGGCATTATGCTGAGTGAAATTAGTCAGAGGCAAAAGGACAAATATTGTATAAGACCACTATTATAAGATTTTGAGAAATAGTATAAACTGAGAAGAAGACATTCTTTTGTGGTTACGAGAGGGGGGAGGGAGGGAGGGAGGGTGGGAGAGGGTTATTTACTGATTAAATAGTAGATCAGAACAACTTTAGGTGAAGGGAAGGACAATACTCAATACACGGAAGGTCAGCTCAACTGGTCAGGAACAAAAGCAAAGAAGTTTCCGGGATAAACTGAATTCTTCGCAGGTCAGCAGAGCAAGGGTGGGGGTTTGGGGACTATGGCTTAAGGGGACTTTTAAGTCAATTGGCAAAATAAATTCTATTAAGAAAACATTCCGCATTCCACTTTGAAGTGTGGCATCTGGGGTCTTAAATGCTAACAAGCGGCCATCTAAGACACATCAATTGGTCTCAACCTACCTGGATCTAAGGAGAATGAAGAACACCAAGGTTACACGATAACTATGAGCCCAAGAGACAGAAAGGACCACATGAACTAGAGACTTACATCATCCTGAGACCAGAAGAACTAGATGGTGTCCGGCCACAACCGATGACTGCCCTGACAGGGAGCACAACAGAGAACCCCTGAGGGAGCAGGAGAACAGTGGGATGCAGACCCCAAATTCTCATAAAAAGACAAGACTTAACGGTCTGACTGAGACTAGAAGAATCCCGGCGGTCATGGTCCCCAAACCTTCTGTTGGCCCAGGACAGGAACCATTCCTGAAGACAACTCATCAGACATGGAAGGGACTGGACAATGGGTTGGAGAGAGATGCTGATGAAGAGTGAGCTACTTGTTTCAGGTGGACACTTGAGACTGTGTTGGCATCTCCTGTCCGGAGGGGAGATGGGAGGGTAGAGAGGGTTAGAAACTGGCAAAACCGTCACTAAAGTAGAGACTGGAAGGAGAGAGCGGGCTGACTCATGAGAGTGAAAGTATATGGGAGTATGTAGTAAGGTGTATATAGGCTTATATGTGACAGACTGACTTGATTTGTAAATTTCACTTAAAGCACAATAAAAATTATTTAAAAAAAATGCTACCTATATAGTGGTGTTGGTTACATGACATGATGAAAGCAACATCACTGAATTGTACATGTAAAAAATGTTGAAATTTCAAATTTTTGTTACATACTTACCACACTAAAAAATTAACTTAAACAAAAAAAAAATCAAGAAAATGGTATTTTCCATTCTTTTGACTTAATTTTTTTTTCTGAAATTTCAGTGTGAATAAGTAATGTTGATTTTCTGTTGTAAGAAATAGAACATATGTGCCCAGTAATATAAGCCCTCACAATGCCAAAATAGTCTATAAAAATTACATAAGACTAATTTTAGGTAAAATATAAATACATATTAGTAGTGAACCCTGTAAAAGTTTCTAAGTGGTACCAAGGAGGTGTTTTTTATTGCTTTTTTTCTGTTTTTGGATATAGAAATAATTTCTATTGCAATAGACAAACCCCTGGAGGTTATCTGCTTCAGCTTCTGAACTTTCTCAGAAAAGCCTTGCTTTACTCACTCGCAAACATAACAATGCACTGTGATCAATGTCAGTCTGTGTGTGATCTTTTCCTTCATATTTTGCTTCTCCAAGGAGAAGCTGTTCTTACGAATTTAAAAACCTGGGCTGCCTATTGTGTCAATTGTAGAAAGTTAGGTCAAGAAAGAAACTTACGATCAATTAGGTAATAATTATTTAGTCCCTAAGGAATGGTAGTACTGTGAAAATCAGCTAGCCCTGGGCTCCACAGAAATACAATTATTCCAGTAAGATTCAACTGGGTAATAAGAGTACTGATTCATTTTTATGTAATAGAAACCTCTAAGAAGTGATATTGAAAGCTTCTCTATGGATTCCTTTTTAAAAATAACAATTCTCACAACATGCTTCCTTTAAAATGGTACTATAGAATTGAAAAGTTGTGCCTAATTCTCCCCTTTGAACAAGAAAAATGGCATTAGAGAAAGTGTAAGTCTGTAAGAGCCAGAGAGATCATACTTTATCCCTTTGGAACTATACCGTTCGGCCAAACCTCTTAGAACCTGATGCCTCTACTACAAAATGGGGGTCATTTGAAAGGGTTAGTGTGGATATAAAGTAGTGTCAATACATGGCAGCTGTTTCAACTAGTGTTATTTTTTGTAGGAGACACGTAGACATTAAATATGTGTGTGCATGTATATATATAGTTGTTGTTATGTGCCATCGAGTTGGTTCTGACGCATAGCAACCCCACAGGACAGAGTAGAACTGCCCCAGAAGGTTTCCAGGGAGCAGCTGGTAGATTTGAACTGCCAGCTTTTAGGTTAGCAGCCAAGCTCTTAACCACTACACCCACCAGGGCTCATATATATATAATTCTTCTCATATTTGTAGGATATTTAATTTTACGAACCCTGCTTCTTAATAAGGAGTCCTGGTGGCACAATGGTTAAGAGCTACAGCTGTTAACCAAAAAGTTGGCTGATGGAATCCACTAGCTGCTTCTTGGAAACCCTATTGAGCAGTTCTTCCTTGTCCTATAGGGTTGCTATGAGTTGGAACTCCCTGGAAGGCACGTAACAACAACAACCTTTTAATGAAGGGAGCCACAAACTTACTTTTACAGCCTCCCTTAAAGCTGGAGCAAAGCCATCATATGAACTCACTTAAGAATTTGATTTAGAAGCCCGTGAAGTGAAGAATAGAGAATACTGTGATTTATTCTGGCCACATGGAGGAATGTTTTACAAAGACATCAGGTTCAGGAGAAACAGAGGTTCTAAGTGGCAGCAAATCTTTGCTAGATCAGAAATATGAGCGAAGTTCCTGAATGTATAAGCTCTAAGCTAACAATTGCCCTTTCATATATTTCATTTCTGCTTAAAATATCCAAAGTAATTTACAATGTCAACTAAAAATATAAACTGATTCAGGAAGGATCACTGCCACTGACAAAAGAAAAAAAACTTTTTAAAGCAAGGGGAAAATACACCATTATTTGGTTGAACTCAGAGTCATATAAAGTGACAGAAAGGGAACTACAACTTCTAACACAAAGGATGGAGGAGTTGGATTGTGAGGTTATTGCATGCTTTGTCTTTTCACATTTAATTCATTCTGCTTGTCATTGCTCCATTCCCTTTGATTAAGGGCCATACACTTGGATCTCACACGCAAATGTTTTCATTATTGGCATTCTTTTTGGAAAAGGAGTTGAAACCTGATTCAATGATTCACAAGTATTAATCTGAAAATAAACTTTCTGCAACCACCAAGATCTCACAAGAAGGGAGAGTAAAATGGTGAAAAAGCCCTTCTTCACTTCAAACTACTCATAGTACATGAAGTAAGATAGGTAAAAAAGAGCACTTAACTTTCGAAGATATGATTCTTTATCTTTCCATTACCTGTGTGTCCATCCATCCATCCATCCACCCATCCACCCATCCACCCATCCATCCATCCACCCACCCGCCCACCTAGCTAGCTAGGTTGTTGTTGTTAGGTGCTGTCGAGTTTTTTGGCGACCCTATGCACAACAGAACGAAACACTGCCCGGTCCTGCACCATCATCAAAATCGTTGTTATGCTTGAGCTTACTGTTGCAGCCACTGTGTCAATCCACCTCGTTGAGGGTCTTCCTCTTTTCCACTGATCCTGTACTCTGCCAAGCATGATGTCCTTCTCCAGGGACTCATCCCTCCTGACAACATGTCCAAAGTATATAAGACGCGGTCTTGCCATCCTTGCTTCTAAGCAGTATTCTGGTTGTACTTCTTCCAAGACAGATTTGTTCGTTATTTTGGCAGTCCATGGTATATTCTATATTCTTCGCCAACACCACAATTCAAAGACGTCAACTCTTCCTCAGTCTTCCTTATTCATTGTCCAGTTTTCACATGCATATGATGCGATTGAAAATACCATGGCTTGGGTCAGGCGCACCTTAGTCTTCAGGATGACTTCTTTGCTCTCCAACACTTTGAAGAGGTCCTTTGCAGCAGATTTGCCCAATGTAATGAGTCTTTTGATTTCTTGACTGCTGCTTCCATGGCTATTGATTGTGGATCCAAGTAAAATGAAATCCTTGACAACTTCAATTTTTTCTCCGTTTATCATGATGTTGCTCATTGGGGTCCAGTTGTGAGGATTTTTGTTTTCTTTATGTTGAAGTGCAGTCCATACTGAAGGCTGTGGTTTTGGTATTCATTAGTAAGTGCTTCAAGTCCTCTTCACTTTCAGTAAGCAAGGTTGTGTCATCTGCATAACGCAGGTTGTTAATGAGTCTTCCTTCAATCCTAATGTCCCGTTCTTCTTCATATGGTCCAGCTTCTCGTATTATTTGTTCAGCATACAGATTAAATAGGTACGGTGAAGAATACAACCCTGACTCACACCTTTCCTGACTTTAAACCAATCAGTATGCCCTTGTTCTGTCTGAACAACTGCCTCTTGATCTATGTAAAGGTTCCTCATGAGCACAATTAAGTGTTCTGAAATTCCCATTCTTCACAGTGTTATGCATAGTTTGTTATGATCCACACAGTCAAATGCCTTTGCATAATCAATAAAACACAGGTAAACATCCTTCTGGTATTCTCTGTTTTCAGTCAGGATAGATCTGATATCAGCAATGATATCCCTGGTTCCACATCCTCTTCTAAACTGGCCTGAATTTCTGGCAGTTCCCTGTTGATATACTGCTGCAGCCATTTTTGAATGATCTTCAGCAGAATTTTGCTTGCTTGTGATATTAATGATATTGTTCCATAATTTCCACATTTGGTTGGATCACCTTTCTTGGGAATAGGCATAAATATGGCTCTCTTCCAATCAGTTGGCCAGGAAGCTGTCTTCCATGTTTCTTGGCATAGAGGAGTAAGCTCCTCCAGGAATGCATATGTTTGTTGAAACATCTCAATTGATATTCCATCAATTCCTGGAGCCTTGCTTTTCGCCAATGCCTTCAGGGCAGCTTGGGCTTCTTCCTTCAGTACCATAGGTTCTTGATCATATGCCAGCTCTTGAAAAGGTTGAACATTGAATAATTCTTTTTGGTATAATGACTCTGTGTATTCTTTCCATCTTCTTTTGTTGCCTCCTGTGTCATTTAATATTTTCCCCATAGAATCCTTCACTATTGCAACTCGAGGCTTAATTTTTTTCTTCAGTTCTTTCAGCTTGAGAAATGCTGAGCATGTTCTTCCCTTTTGATTTTCCATCTGCAGCTCTTTGCACATGTCATTATAATACTTTACTTTGTCTTCTTGAGATGCCCTTTGAAATCTTTTCTTCAGTTCTTTTACTTCATGAATTCTTCCTTTTGCTTTAGCTGCTCGATGCTCAAGAGCAAGTTATAGAGTCTCCTCTGACATCCACCTTGGTCTTTTCTTTCTTTCCTGTCTTTTCAGTGACCTCTTGCTTTCTTCATGGATGATGTCCTTGATGTCATTCCACAACTCTCCTAGTCTTCGGTCTCTAGTGTTCAATGTGTCAAATCTATTCTTGAAATGTTCTCTAAATTCAGGTGGGATGTACTCAAGGTCATATTTTGGCTCTCATGGACTTGCTCTGATTTTCTTCAGTTGCAGCTTGAACTTGCATATGAGCAATTGACGGTCTGTTCCACAGTTGGACCCGGCCTTGTTCTGACTGATGATATTGAGCTTTTCCGTTGTCTCTCTCTACAGATGTAGTCAATTTGATTCCTGTGTGTTCCATCTGGCGAGGTCCATGTGTATAGTCGCCATTTATGTTGGTGAAAGAAGGTTTTTGCAATGAAGAAGTCATTGGTCTTGCAAAATTCTGTCATTTGATCTCCGGCATTGTTTTTATCACCAAGGCCATATTTTCCAACTACTGATCCTTCTTCTTTGTTTCCAACTTTCACATTCCAATCACCAGTAATTATCAATGCATCTTGATTGCATGTTCGATCAATTTCAGACTGCAGCAGCTGATAAAAATCTTCTATTTCTTCATCTTTGGCCCTAGTGGTTGGTGCGTAAATTTGAATAATAGTCGTATTAACTGGTTTTCTTTGTAGGTGTATGGATATTATCCTATCACTGACAGTATTGTATTTCAGGATAGATCTTGAAATGTTCTTTTTGATGATGAATGCAACACCATTCCTCTTTCGAGTTGCCATTCCCAGCATAGTAGACTATATGATTGTCTAATTCAAAATGGCCAATACCTGTCCATTTCAGCTCACTAATGCCTAGGATATAGATGTTTATGCGTTCCATTTCATTTTTGATGTTTTCCAATTTTCCTAGATTCATACTTCATACATTCCAGGTTCCAATTATTAATGGATGTCTGCAGCTGTTTCTTCTCATTCTGAGTTGTGCCACATCAGCAAATGAAGGTCCCAAAAGCTTTACTCCATCCACATCATTAAGGTCGACTCTACTTTGAGGAGGCAGCTCTTCCCCAGTCATCTGAGTGCCTTCCAACCTGGGGAACTCATCTTCCAGCACTATATCAGACAATGTTCTGCTGCTATTCATAAGGTTTTCACTGGCTAATGCTTTTCAGAAGTAGACTGCCAGGTCCTTCTTCCTAGTCTGTCTTAGTCTAGAAGCTCAGCTGAAACCTGTCCTCCATGGTAACCCTGCTGGTATCTGAATACCGGTGGCATAGCTTCCAGCATCACAGCAACACACAAGCCCCCACAGTACGACAAACTGACAGACACATGGGGGGCTAGCTAGGTATCAGGATCTAAATTAGTAAATAAGGTAAACAAAGCCTCATTTATGGTCAGCAAGACCTTGGCCTCTTTATTCTAAGTTCACTTTTTAAAAAATTATTTACTGAACCAGAAACTATTTATTAAGCAATTATTTTAGCTACTGTGGTAGCCAGTGTTGTCTAATGGTCAGCAAAACAAATTTAGTCAATGCCTTCAGGCCACCCTGGTGGTGCAATGGCTTAAGAGCTTGGCTGCTGACACAAAGGTCGGCAGTTTGAATCTACTAGCTGCTCCTTGGAAACCCTATGGGGCAGTTCTACTCTGTCCTAGGAGTCGGAATCTACTAGAAGGCAATGCGTTTTCATGGAGCTTATATTCTGGCTGAAGAGTATATGTAGGGGGTGGAGTAACTGTAAACATATAAATGTATTATAAAATGAAAAATATTAATCAAAGCAGAAAGAGAGCTACAAAAGAATGCAATAGGGAAAAAATGCTTAGATAAAATGAAAAAAAAATTTTTTTTCAATCGGTATTGTCATTTAAAGGGAGAGACTTGAAAGATGCGACTTACACATCCATAAGAAATCAGGAGAAAATCATTCCAGGTAGAAGCAACAGTATGCACTACGGCCCTGAGATTGGAAAAATTAGGGTGAGTACAAGTAACATTTTCAGAAACATCAAAAATAATCCATATACAGATATAGAGCAGGCAGTTTCAAATTTAGATGTTACATCAACAAGAGAGGTCAGACTGGATATATCATTGGAAATAAATGAAATAGAAATGAGCAAAGCCAAGAAAAATGTTAAATTACATTACTTAATACTGAAAGAAGTAAACCTTTCTACCTATAGTCAGGAACAAGGCAAGGATGTCTGTTCTTGCCACTTCTACTGAACATTGTATTGGAGATTCTATCTGGCGAAATTAGGCAAAAAAAAAAATGAAATAAAGGACATACATAATGAAAAGGAGAATTAAAATTATTTGTATTTGCAAATGGTATTACCCTGTATATAGAAAATCATAAGAAATCCATCAAAAAAATGTTCAAAATAGGCAAAACCATAGAAGCCAAAAGTAAATCTGTGTTTGCCAGTGTCTGACAGGGAGGAGAATGGGTAGTCACTGCTCATAGGTACAGGATATCTTATTGGGGTGTGGAATTGTTCTCAAACTAAGTAGTGTTGATGTCTGGGCAACTCTGAATATACTAAAACCCATTGAATTTTGCATTGTAAAAGAGTGAATTTTAATGGCATGTGAATTATATATCAGTAAATCTATTAAAAATACACAAGGTCAGGACTAGCTAGAAAAATAGCTGTGATTCAGACTTGTATCTTTTGGAACAAAAATCTTGCTTTTTTTTTAAAGGAAGATTTTATAAGGAAGGTACTTAGTTGAGCGACATTGAGATTTTAAAAAGTTAAAAGATCTGCCCACGTTCACAAATAGAAGAGCTGAAAGCAGGGCTCAAAATGAGATCCGTCTGCCCTTGAATAGCTACCTACTTTCCTAACTGCCTATGCAGAAGGGAAAAAATTAAGAGTACAGAATCTAATTTTTGATCAGGCAATATCAGTTAAATATTCTGAATTTACTATAACAAATAACCAATACAGAATAAATATTGTTCTCAAGACTTCTAATTATCAGGGCAGATTTTCTGACAAATTTGACTCATTAGCTTCTATTACTTTAGTTTTTTATCAAAATATTATTATTTTTACTTCTATAATTCAGTCATTCAGTATTTATGTATTCAGTACCTACTATATGCCAGCAATTATCCTGAGCACTGGGTAAATGACCTATTTTATCTTTATTTCCTTTTCTTAAAAGTGTCTAGATGGTGGTTACAACGACTTATGATCCCTGTAAATTTTTCTTGTAATTGATAGCATAGAGTTATCTTTCTTCCTTTTATATACATTTTTTAAAGTGTTTGTCTACCCGTGAATACACTGTGGAAAAAGACTGGAATGCAAAAAATATAACCACTAAAGAGAGATTTTATTGTTAATTTTGGAAAGATTTTAACTAAAAGTCAGTAAAATTAACATAAACACACACACAAGAGGCAAACAAGCTAAAATTAATCACAAACCATTTGTTTCATTCCATGTAGTTCTTAAACCTGGCACTAGTCTTTTGTTGATTAATTATTCAGGATGGAAGCCTTACTCTCTTGCTTTCTTCATTACTCAATCTCCATTCAGCTTCATTTCCTTTTAAGGTTCATTGGAATTAATGATGCACCCCATTTAGCACAACAAAAGAATTCTAATTCTCTGTAAATTTTAAGTTTTTTTCTCTTGTGAATTAGCACTCCTGTGGTAACTAGACAGCATAAAATATGCTAGTTTTTGTTTGATGACATGAAAGCCAGAAAGAAAGGTCATGGTAGGACTCTTTTAACAACTTATTAGATAAACACATTTTCTAAGTAGTTTAATCTCATCGTTAGACTTCAAAGTGCTTTAAGAAAACTTTTTAAATATGTCTGTCAGTTTTCAACTATCTATGTTAATGGAGAGGAGCAGTAGGGTGTATAATGTAAAACAGATGAAAATACACATACATCTAACTTAGAGGACACCTGTATCACATACTCTGAAAATAACTAAAATTCAAATCAAACAATGAGGTCAAGTCAGAAAAACCCTTCTAGTAAGTTTTCTGTATTTGCCGTTGCATAGCCCATTGCTCTGTTACCCTACTCCCATATTATAGTTGTTGCTGTTAGCGTGCAATGGAGTTGGTTCAGACTCATAGCAACCAACATACAACAGAATGAAACACTGTCCCATCCTGCACCATCCTCATATTTGTTGCTTTGTTTGAGCCCATTGTTGCAGCCACAGTGTCAATCCATCTCCTAGAGGGTTTTCTTCTTTTTCACTGACCCTCTTCCTTACTAAGCATGATGTCCTTCTGCAAGGACTTGTCCCTCCTGATAACACGTCCAAAGTACTCGAGACAAAGTCTCGCCATCCTCGCTTCCAAGGAGCATTCTGGCTGTACTTTTTCCAAGACGAACTTGTGCATTCTTCTGACAGTCCATGGGACATTCAATATTGTTCGCCAACATGATAATTCAAAGGCAACAATTCTTCTTCGGTCTCTCTTATTCATTGCCCAGCTTTTGCATATGAAGCAATTGAAAATATCATACCTTGGGTCATGTGCACTTTAGTCTTCAAAGTGACATCTTTGCTTTTCAACACTTTAATGAGGTCGGAAATCGAATTGACTACATCTGTGGAAAGAGATGATGGAAAAGCTCAATATCATCATTCAGAACAAGGCCAGGGGCCGACTGGGGAACCGACCATCAATTGCTCATATACAAGTTCAAGCTGAAACTGAAGAAAATCAGAGCAAGTCCATGAGAGCCAAAATACAACCTTGAGTATATCCCAGGAGAATTTAGAGACCATCTCAAGAATAGATTTGACACATTGAATGCTAGTGGCCGAAGACCAGACCAGTTGTGGAATGACATCAAGGAGATCATACACAAAGAAAGCAAGAGGTCATTGAAAAGACAGAAAAGAAACAAAAGACCAAGGCAGATGTCAGAGGAGACTCTGTAACTTGCTCTCGAATGTCAAGCAGCTAAAGCAAAAGGAAAAATTGATGAAGTAAAAGAACTGAACAGAAGATTTCAAAGGGCATCTCAAGAAGACAAAGTAAAGTGTTATAATGACATGTGCAAAGAGCTGGAGATGGAAAACCAAAAGGGAAGAACACACTCAGCATTTCTCAAGCTGAAAGAACTGAAGAAAAAATTTAAGCCTCGAGTTGCAATAGTGAAGGATTCTATGGGGAAAATATTAAATGACACAGGAGGCAACAAAAGAAGATGAAAAGAATACACAGAGTCATTATACCAAAAAGAATTAGTCAATGTTCAACCATTTCAAGAGCTGGCATATGACCAGGAACCGATGGTACTGAAGGAAGAAGCCCAAGCTGCCCTGAAGGCATTGGCGAAAAGCAAGGCTCCAGGAATTGATGGAATATCAATTGAGATGTTTCAACAAACATATGCATTCTTGGAGGTGCTCACTCTTCTATGCCAAGAAATATGGAAGACAGCTTCCTGGCGAACTGGCTGGAAGAGAGCCATATTTATGCCTATTTCCAAGAAAGGTGATCCAACTGAATGTGGAAATTTTAAAACAATATCATTAATATCACAAGCAAGCAAAATTTTGCTGAAGATCACTCAAAAATGGCTGCAGCGGTGTATCGACAGGGAACTGCCAGAAATTCAGGCCGGTTTCAGAAGAGGATGTGGAAACAGGGATATCATTGGTGATGTCAGATGGATCCTGGCTGAAAGCAGAGAATACCAGAAAGATGTTTACCTCTGTTTTATTGACTATGCAAAGGCATTTGACTGTGTGGATCATAACAAATTATGGATAACATTGCAAAGAATGAGAATTCCAGAACACTTAATTGTGCTCATGAGGAAACTTTATATAGACCAAGAGGCAGTTGTTCGGACAGAACAAGGGATACTGATTGGTTTAAAGTCAGGAAAGTTGTGCACCAGGGTTGTATTCTTTCACCATACCTATTCAATCTGTATGCTGAGCAGATAATCCAAGAACCTGGACTATATGAAGAAGAACAGGGCATCAGGATTGGAGGAAGACTCATTAATAACATGCAGATGACAAAACCTTGCTTGCTGAAAGTGAAGAGAACTTGAAGCACTTACTAATGAAGATCAAAGACCACAGCCTTCAGTATGGATTGCAACTTAACATAACGGAAACAAAAATCCTCACAACTGGGCCAATGAGCAACATCATGATAAACGGAGAAAAGATTGGAGTTGTCAAGGATTTCATTTTACTTGGATCCACAATCAACAGCCATGCAAGTAGCAGTCAAGAAATCAAAAGACTCATTACATTGGGTAAATCTGCTGCAAAGAGCCTCTTTAAAGTGTTCAAGAGCAAAGATTTCACCTTGAAGACCAAGGTGCGCCTGACCCAAGCCATGGTATTTTCAATCACATCATATGCATGTGAAAGCTAGACAGCGAATAAGGAAGACCAAAGAAGAAGCGACACCTTTGAACTGTGGTGTTGACGAAGAATATGGAATATCCTACGGACTGCCAAAAGAACAAAGAAATCTGTCTTAGAAGAGGTACAACCAGAGTGCTTCTTAGAAGCAAGGATGGCAAGACTGCGTCTTACATACTTTGGACATGTTGTTAGGAGGGATCAGTCCCTGGAGAAGGACTTATGCTTGGCAGAGTACAGGGTCAGCAGAAAAGAGGAAGACCCTCAACGAGGTGAATTGACACAGTGGCCGCAACAACGAGCTCAAGCATAACAAGGATTGTGAGGATGGCTGAGGACCAGGCAGTATTTCATTCTGTTGTGCATAGAGTCGCTATGAGTCGGAACACACTTGACAGCAGCTAACAACAATAAGAACAATGAGGTCCCTTGCAGTAGATTTGCCCAGTGCAATATGTCATTTGATTTCTTAACTGCTGCTTTCCATGGGAGCTGATAGCGGATCCAAGTAAAATGACATCCTTGACAACTTCAATATTTTCTCCGTTTGTCGTGATGTTGCTTATTGGTCCAATTGTGAGGAGTTTTGTTTCCTTTATATCGAGGTGTAATCCATACTGAAGGCTGTAGTCTTTGATCTTCTTCAGTGTTTCAAGTCCTCTTTGCTTTCAGCAAGCAAGACTGTGTCATCTGCATGTCACAGTTTGTTAATGAGTCTTCCATCAATCCTGATGCCATGTTCTTCTTTATATCATCCAGCTTCTTGGATTATTTTTTCAGCAGAGATTGAATAAGTAGGTGAAAGGGTACAATCCTGACACACACCTTTCCTAACTTTAAACCACTCAGTATCCGCTTGTTCTGTTTGAATGACTGCTTCTTGGTTTTTGCACAGCTTCTTCATGAGCCACAATTAAGTGTTGTGGATTTCCCATTCTTTGCGATATTATCCATAATTTGTTATAATCCACACAGTTGAATGCTTTTGCACAGTGAATAAAACACTCGGTGTTTTATTGAATGTCAGTAAACCTCTCCTGACATTCTCTCCTTCCAGCCAAGACCTGTCTGACATCAGCATTGATATCCCTTCTTCCATGTTCTCTTCTGAATCCAGCTTAAATTTCTGGCAGTTCCCTGTTGATGTACTGCTACAATAGGTTTTGAATGATCTTGAGCAAAATTTTACTTGTGTGTGGCATTAATGATACTGTTTGATAATATCTGCATTCTGTTAGGTCACTTTTCTTTGAAATGGACACAAATATTCATTTCTTCCATTCAGTTGGCCAGGTAGCTGTCTTCCAAATTTCTTGGTATAGACCAGTGAGCACCTCCAGCACTACATCTGTTTGTTGAAACAAATCAATTGGTATTCCAAATTATAGATTGCATCTTAATGGTGAACAGTCTCATCTTCAGATTTACATAAAGGTACTACAAGAGTAAATAAGTACATCTGCTTCTCTGAGTTTTCTATCTAAATGGCTTATGCCTTTCCTTTGTGTAGGATAGAGAATTGGGAGAATATTGTGCTGTAACTGTCCTTTCATTACATTTGCTGGCCAGATTATAAGGAGTAAAAACATCTAGAGATTCAAGATAGATAAAAGTGCAGGAAGTGAGTATTGAATTGAGGACCTACTACAGGCCACTCACTGAGATAAGGACTAATTAACTAGTTAGTGTTTGTTAATTTATTCTAAAATATTCACTAATTCCAAAATATTGGTTGACTCCTACCATGTTCAAGGCATTGTGCTAGGAGCTGAAAATTCTATGATGAACTTAACTGTAGTTGGAAAGACTCATATCAAAAGAGTAATCACTAGTCTGGTATAAACAGAAGAGTGATCAGAGAAAGCTTCTAATTAAGTGATATGTCATTTGTGTCTAGAAATGTCTGACAAGATATAAAAAAGAAAATTGCATGAGAAACAGGGAAGGTGACACAGAAAAGCAATTTGTGTGAAGGCCCAGAGTCAAAATTATAGGGCAGTTTCCCAGCGAGTGAAGTGGAGATAATAATACAAACTACCTCATAGGGTGGTTGAGAGAATTGAAATCATTTATGTAAACTTTATAGCTCCTAGTAAGTAACAAGCCCCCTATCAAAGTCAGCTGCAGCTCTACTAAAAATCAATTAATAGAAAACAGAATATTAAAAATGCACAGATTTATTGATAGGGATCAATGTGATATAAGTTAAAATACTAGGAGAATATTTGCTTTGGTTTTACTATTACTTTGGCAGAAAATAAAATTTAAAAAATCTTTATAGCCAATATTGTTGATAGTGTTGGGGGAAAAACTTAGTCATCCACAGTTTATAGAATAACAAATGGGTGTGATATTTTCAAAGGGCAATTTTAATGTGAGTTTCAAAATTTAAATGTCCAAATTCTTTCACCCCAGCAATGATATTTTTTTTTAAACCAATAATTTAAGTGCTAAGAATGCGCAAAGGGTAGTAGGGTGCATTGGTAACATTATTTGCAGATGAAAAATGCAAAGATAATTTAAATAGCTACCAATATGGTATTCATGAAATAAGTGTGATAAATCCAAATTATATCATATGTGGCTCCAAGAGTTTTAAATTATTTGGGTATTTATAAAAATGTACTGCTACACGAATTTGTGATCTTAAGTAGGTACAATATCAAAGTACACTTTATTCTGTAAAAAATTGTAATTATTTGGCAAAATAATTACAAGTAGGAGAAAAGGATCATGGAAATATTACAGAACTTTTGGCCTATATAAATTTTAGTCTTGTAGAACAAGACACTGTTAAATTGGAACACAATTACAATTATTAAAAGATGAAAAGTAATACTGGATTACTTAATGGAAAACAAAAATAGTTTTTTTTTTTCTAGAATGTGAAAGGCATCAACGACATTCATTATTCTATTATAGATTACTTAATCTATTGCTAAAAACCTTAGTATTCTGCATAGTACCATAGATATTGCTTTAGGGAAAAACATAATGCCTATCTTGGGCATATCGATGTCTGTTTTACTTTCATCCATTATTTTAACAGATTAGAGCCTACTATATGCCAAGCAGAAACCCTGGTGGCATAGTGGTTAAATGCTACGGCTGCTAACCAAAAGGTCAGCAGTTCAAATCCACCAGGGGCTCCTTGGAAACTCTATAGGGCAGTTCTACACTGTCCTATAGGGTCTCTATGAGTTGGAATCGACTCGACAGGAACGTTTTTTTTTTGTTTTATATGCTAAGCAGGAGCCCTCGTTTTATATGCTAAGCATCACCAAAATTAAGGTTTACCTGACCAGGGTATTTTCAATAGCCTCATATGCACATGCAAAAGCTGAACAATGAATAAAGAAGACAGAAGAACTGACTCCTTTGAATTATGGTGTTGGCAAAGAATATTGAATATCCCATGGACTGCCAAAAGAACAAACAAGTCTGTCTTGGAAAAGTATAGCCAGAGTACTCCTTAGAAGCGAGGATGGCGAGACTTCATCTCATGTACTTTGCACATGTTATTAGGAGGGACCAGTCCCCGGAGAAGGGCATCATGTTTGGTAAAGTAGAGAGTTAAGCAAAAAAAGGAAGACCCTCAATGAGATGGACTGACACAATGGCTGTGACAATGGACTGAAGCATAACAAGTGTGAGAATGGCACAGGTAGTGTTTCTGCTTCATTCTGTTGTACATACGGTTGCTATAAGTCAGAACCAACTCAACCACATCTAACATCAACAACAACATTGGAGATTAAATTCTTTCTGAGGGAGAGGAGGTTGAATTAGACAAAATACACTAGTTAAAGATTTAGTCATGTGAGGAAAGACACATATAGATGACACTTTTGGTTCCCCTAAAAGCAGAGGCTGGGATAAGTTTTGGTGCAGGTAATGTATTTGTGAGGTGATCCTAAAAAGGAGTAACAGAATAAAGAGAGAGTGACATGGGAGAAGAAAAAGTAAATAAAGGGTAGTTTATTGAGGCTGCTTCTATTAACGAGAGGCTTAACTCCACAGATACTTTTGGAATGTGAACAGTCAGCTTACCCCAGATGCCCATTCAAAGAACAAGAGGTAGGGCCACGTACCCACTGCCTTCATTTCTTATCATTTGAAGAGCAGGGAGGAGACATACGTGACAGGCTAAAGATTGAAGCGTCATGAGAGGTGGACTAAGGGGATTTGCTAGCAGAGCACCAAAAGCATCTGCCACAGAGTTGGAGGCTTATTTCTTTCCTCTGCTTAGCAGGGAGGCAGCCTAGCAGAGAACTCTCTCAGCCTGTTAGCTCATCGGAAGAATAAGCCTGAGGACTACTTCCTCAACTACTATGTTGTGGGCATTGCTGACCTGATAAGGGCAAGTGGAAAGGTAGGAGTGAAAGCCTGACTGGAGTTCAATAGGGAATATGAGGAAGGGAAAGAAGACATTTGGCTTGGACAACTCTTTTGAAGAAATTTTCTATAAAGCAGACAGAAAAATGAGTCAGTCAAAAGAAATGTTTTTGTTTTGGTTTTTTTAAAGATGGCAGCAATAACTCCACTCTCCTAAACTGATAGGAATATCCCAGTAGAGAGGGAAAAAGTTGATGATACAGAGACTGAATTTTTAAAGTAATTTCCCAGAGAAGGCAAAGTATAACTTAAACAGCAAACATTTATCTGTCGTTGAGCAAGGATTATGAAGTCTAAAGATTGGTCTCGTAGGAAGGGTGGATTTAGGAGCTTGTATATTAAAAATAAAAAATTATATAGAAAAAACCACCATTTTTAATTTCTGTATTCCTGATGGAAACTATAGGGTGCTAAATTTCCCATAATCTACCTTTTGGGGTTACCACTGAGTAGGTCAGCTCTGAGTACATATCTTTCCTTTAAAACACTAGAAAGATTAATATTCAAATTCTACTAATTAATAACAGCTAATGAATTTTTTTTTCAATGATTAAATGGAAATCCTGGTGGTGTAGTAGATAAGAATTTGGCTGCTAACCAAAAGATCAGCAGTTTGAATCCACAGGCCCTCCTTGGAAACATTATGAGGCAGTTCTACTCTGCCCTACAGGGCCGCTGTGAGTTGGAATCGACTTGACGGCAATGGATTTGGTTTGCTTTTCTTTTGGAATGATTAAACTAAGTTGGATTACTTCTTTTCTTGAATTATTCAAACTTAATGGTGTTCTATTCTACACTATTTCATGCTGTTTAAAGGAGCCCTGTTGGCGCAGTAGTTTAGTGCTTGGGTGCTAACCACAAGGTCTGAGTTTGAGCCCACCAGCGGCTTAGCAGGGGAAGGATGTGGCAGTCTGCTTCCATAAAGATTTCCAGCCTCGGAAGTCCTGTAGGGCAGTTCTACTCTGTCCTACAGCGTTGCTATAAGTCAGAGTCTACTTGATGGCAGTGCGTTTGGTTTTGGTTAAGCTGTTGAAAGACATATACAAATAATTAAGTCCATAAAAAGAATTAATGTGACAGTACATTGTAAATGGTGTTTGTCTCCTTATTTTGCACAATAACTTTATTGTTAAATCAAATACAGGAGAAAATCATATTAAGATAAAAATAGTTTAGTCAAATTATTCTCATAATTCTCTCATTATCTTTTAGTTCCTTTTTCACATTTTATGTTATCACAGTCATAGGCACACAATGCTATATGTTTTAAAAGTCAGATTTATTTTAAACCGCAGCAAAGAACTATGGAAATGTGTGTTGCAATGTCTGCTCATATCAAGCGAGTCAAATAAAAAATGTATACATTTTAGAATCCACCCTGTTATAGATACTACATTTGGTCCTAAGATCTCAAACTCCAATCTCATTTTTTAATGAATTTTAAATCTAAGTTTGTGGTGAGGAGTTGATAAGGATAAGAAAAAGGGTTTAGATATGTGGAAAAATATTTAAGTTGCAGATGAAGATTATAGAATAAGTAAGTACAAAATATTCTGTATCAAAAAGCCTCTGATCCATAAAAATTGCTGATATCTTAAATGGAGTTTTGATATCCCTTTATGTATTCACCTGTTTCATTTATACTGATACAAATGATTAAGCAAAGACAATAATAGAGAAAGAAAGGCACAAAAATGTTTGTCTAAATCAGACATTGCTGATAAATTGTTGATTTAAAAGGAATTCTTACTTATTACTGTGCGACTAACAGTAGATTTTTTTAAGATGAGATGAATGCACAACTCGTGCTAATAAAACGCCGTAAATAACTAGATATACCCGTTGCCGTCGAGTCGATTTCGACTCAGAGTGACCCTGTAGGACAGAGTAGAACTGCCCAGTAGAGTTTCCAAGGAGCACCTGATGAATTTGAACTGCCGACCTTTTGGTTAACAGCCGTTACACTTAACCACTAAGTGACCAGGGTTTCCATAGATATAGGGTCATAAAATTTGTTTCTGCTTATAGACACCTACATGCAATAACATCAAAATTTATTTACATGAGCCTACTTTAAATAATTTTTCTATAATGTTATGTGAAACACTCTAAAACTCATATGGGATAAAGAACAAAACATTGTGCTCTTGATTTTAATTTATTATCACAAATCTTATTTAATTTTGTTTTAAAATGTTATTAATTTGCTTATTATTTTTTGTTTTCTAAGGACTTCTTTAAATTGTTAACTCTTCAATTTTACTTCATTTTGCTGAAGTAGTTCTAGGATAAATGTTTTCTTTCCATGTAGGAACAATTGGCTAAAAAACTATTAACATATGGGGGACTTTTAAAAATTAAGAACAGAAAAATGTTACATGGCAAGATCTAAGTGAGGACGATTAGGGAAAGAATATTGTACATAAAATATTGTGAAGAAAACCATTGTTTAGGGAGGTGTGTTGAACCAGTAGAATTAGTTGCCCTCAAGTCAATTCTGATTCATGGTGACCCCATATGTTTTAGAATAGAACAGTGCTCTATAGGGTTTTCAGCAACTGGTTCAGAGCTGTGGCTGCTAACCAAAAGCTCGGCAGTTTGAATTCACCAGCTGCTCCTTGGAAACCTTATGGGGCAGTTCTACTCTGTCCTGTAGAATTACTACGAGTGGGAATTGACTCGACGGCAACTTTTTTTTTTGATCTATCAGTAGTAGATAGCCAGGCCTTTCTTCCAGTGCACCTCTGGGTAGCTTTGAACTGCCTATCTTTTGGTTAGTAGCCAAGACTTTAAACATTTGCAAATAGTCCTTTAAAATTTGGAGGAAAAGAAAAAAAAAATTAAACTATAGGCTACGTTTCTTCTAAGACTTCAAAGAACCAGCTTGATACACAAAAGACCCAGTAATTCTGAGTTTCAGGTATTAAGTAATAATACCTAAGTTATTTAGATATGTAGAATGACAGTCCTTCTTTTCCCTGTATTCTCATATTTTAATATCAGGGGATCCCACTAACCCAAAACTGGTCTTACCACAATTCAGAATGTATTTCTAGCTGGAAGTGGTCACAAATACAAGTTTCTCCTGAACCCCAAAACATGATGTATGGTGCACATATTTACAAAGTTATCCAAAGGCTCTGACTCATCAGAAGGCCTTCAGGGAGCACAGGGCTCTCACCTCAGCCCTTGTCTTTTAGGTGGACTTAGAGGAGCCCTCAACGAGGTTGTGCCTGAGGATTTAAAATGCAGTTCTGGTGCTTAATTTATGTCTGAAGCATTCAGGGGCAGCCTGGGGTGGACATGGTATCAGTGCTGGTCCTGGCCTCCAAGTCACTTCATCTCTACCTGGACCGTTTAGGCTAATGTTTCTCTTTGGTTTCCTAAGTCTATAGTAAAATTCAACTGTCTAAACAAAAAGGACAAAAATAACATGAAAAAGAGTCACACCTGTGGGGATGTCTGGAGCGTATCAAGGTGAGATTACTCTTCATGGCTTCTTGTTCTGGCTTTCCTCAGGACTCCTTCAGGAAGAAAGCTGGAATGTTATGTACGGTTTTTCTTGGGAAGAGGACTGGCAAGAAGAGACCTCATATATTATCAATTGAAAGTTAGATTAAACTCCCAATTTTATTACCAAACCAACCAACCCATTGCCTTCGAGTCAATTCTGACTCATAGCTACCCTATAGGACGGAGTAGAACTGTCCCACAGAGTTTCCAAGGAGTGCCTGGCGGATTCAAACCACTGACCTTTTGGTTAGCAGCTGTAGCTCTTAACCACTATGCCACCACAGTTTCCTCAATTTTATTAGGTGAGTATAAAGAAATGTATCAGAGTGAGACGGCCAAAAAGGGCAGTAGCAAATGTAGCATACATTCGTATACCTATTCTAGGTCCTCTGCAGCATTTGATGGAAGTACTTCCTGCTAATAAAATTGTTTTCCACAGAGCCTTGATTGCCATTGTTCTCTTTCCTTCTGTGTAATTCTCAGCATATATTGTTTCCTTGGGTCCTCTCGTATCAACACTTATTGCATTTTGCTATTGGGGACTATATTTTCCAAAGCACACTTATCTGGTTTGGTTTCTCCTTCCTGCATAATTTCTCTTTTTCATTCTTAAATTTGAAATGTAGAACTATCGGAAGGCCTTCTCTACTTCTCTCATAGAATATCTAGCATACAGTCTCTATTCTTCTTATGGTAGTACACAGAAAAAATAAAACCAAGTATATTTGTTTTTTGGAGGATCCCTGGTGGTACAGCGGTTAAGCACTCAGCTGCTAACTGAAAGGTAGGTAGTTCAAACACACTTCTTACTTCTTGGAGGGAAGATAGGGCAGTCTGCTTCCAAAAAGATTACAGCCTTGGAAACCCTATGGGGAAGTTCTACTGTGTCCCATAGGATCACGATGCGTTGGAATCAGCTCAACAGCAATGAGCATATTTGTTTTATGGGTCCTTAGATGGCACAAACTGTTAAGCACTTGGCTACTAACTGAAAGACTGGTGGTTTGAATCTACCCAGCATCTGGCAATCTACTTTAGAAAGACTACAGCCATTGAAAACTCTATGAAACACACATCTATTCTGCAACACCTGGGGTTGCCATGAGTTGGAATCCACTCGACAGCAATTGGTTTTGCGTTTTTGTTTTATATTTGTTTTACCTATCGATGAGATTAATTGCAGTCTTCCTTTAATGAATATTCAAAGCATTTTTTTAATTAATTTTTATTAAGCTTCAAGTGAACATTTACCATTCCAATCAGTCTGTCACATGTAGGTTTACATACATCTTACTCCCTTCTCCCCCTATTGAGTCAGCCCTTTCAGTCTCTCGTTTCGTGCCAATTTTGCCATCTTCCCTCTCTCTCTATCTTCCCATCCCCCCTCCAGTCAAGAGTTGCCAACATGTCCACCTGATTTAATTAGCTCACTCTTCATCAGCATCTCTCTCCCCCCCCCACTGACCAGTCCTTTTCATGCCTGATGATTTGTCTTTGGGGATGGTTCCTGTCCTGTGCCATCAGAAGTTATGGGGAGCATTGTCTCTGGGATTCCTCTAGTCGCAGTCATACCATTAGGTATGGTCTTTTTATGAGAATTTGGGGTCTGTATCCCATTGGTCTCCTGCTCCCTCAGGAGTTGTCTGTTGTGCTCCCTGACAGGGCAGACATCAATTGTGGCCGGGCACCAACTAGTTCTTCTGGTCTCAGGATAATGTAGGTCTCTGGTTCATGTGGCCCTTTCTGTCTCTTGGGTTCTTAGTTGTTGTGTGACCTTGGTGTTCTTCCTTTGCCTTTGCTCCAGGTGGGTTGAGACCAATTGATGTATCTTAGATGGCCGCTTGTTGGCATTTAGGACACCAGACGCCACAATTCAAAGTGGGATGCAGAATGTTTTCATAATAGAATTATTTTGCTCGTTGACTTAGAAGTCCCCTCAAACGAAGTTCCCCAGACCCCAGCCCCTGCTCCGCTGACCTTTGAAGCTTTCATTTTATCCCAGAAGCCTCTTTGCTTTTAGTCCAGTCCAATTAGGCTGACCTTCCTTGTATTGAGTGTTGTCTTTCCCTTCACCCAAAGCAGTTCTTATCTACTGATTGATCAATAAAAAACCCTCTCCCTCCCTCCCCCCTTTGTAACCACGAAAGTATGTGTTCTTCTCTGTTTTTTCTATTTCTCAAGATCTTATAATAGTGGTCTTATACAATATTTGTCCTTTTGCAACCGACTCATTTCGCTCAGCATAATGCCTTCCAGATTCCTCCATGTTATGAAATGTTTCAGAGATTCGTCACTGTTCTTTATCGATGCGTAGTATTCCATTGTGTGAATATACCACAATTTATTTACCCATTCATCCGTTGACGGACACCTTGGTTGCTTCCAGCTTTTTGCTATTGTAAACAGAGCTGCAATAAACATGGGTGTGCATATATCTGTTTGTGTGAAGGCTCTTGTATCTCTAGGGTATATTCCGAGGAGTGGAATCTCTGGGTTGTATGGTAGTTCTATTTCTAACTGTTTAAGATAACGCCAGATGGATTTCCAAAGTGGTTGTACCATTTTACAATCCCACCAGCAGTATATAAGAGTTCCAATCTCTCCGCAGCCTCTCCAACATTTATTATTATTATTTTTTGGATTCATGCCAGTCTAGTTGGTGGGAGATGGAATCTCATCGTAGTTTTAATTTGCATTTCTCTAATGGCTAATGATCGGGAGCATTTTCTCATGTATCTGTTGGCTGCCTGAATATCTTCTTCAGTGAAATGTGTGTTCATATCCTTTGCCCACTTCTTGATTGGGTTGTTTGTCTTTTTGTGGTTGAGTTTTGACAGAATCATGTAGATTTTAGAGATCAGGCGCTGGTCGGAGATGTCATAGCTGAAAATTCTTTCCCAGTCTGTAGGTGGTCTTTTTACTCTTTTGGTGAAGTCTTTAGATGAGCATAGGTGTTTGATTTTTAGGAGCTCCCAGTTATCGGGTTTCTCTTCATCATTTTTGGTAATGTTTTGTATTCTGTTTATGCCCTGTATTAGGGCTCCTAGGGTTGATCCTATTTTTTCTTCCATGATCTTTATCGTTTTAGTCTTTATGTTTAGGTCTTTGATCCACTTGGAGTTAGTTTTTGTGCATGGTGTGAGGTATGGGTCCTGTTTCATTCTTTTGCAAATGGATATCCAGTTATACCAGCACCATTTGTTAAAAAGATTATCATTTCCCCAATTGACTGACACTGGTCCTTTGTCAAATATCAGCTGCTCATACGTGGATGGATTTATATCTGGGTTCTCAATTCTGTTCCATTGGTCTATGTGCCTGTTGTTGTACCAGTACCAGGCTGTTTTGACTACTGTAGCTGTATAATAGGTTCTGAAATCAGGTAGAGTGAGGCCTCCCACTTTCTTCTTCTTTTTCAGTAATGCTTTGCTTATCCGGGGCTTCTTTCCCTTCCATATGAAATTAGTGATTTGTTTCTCTATCCCCTTAAAATATGACATTGGTATTTGGATTGGAAGTGCGTTATATGTCTAGATGGCTTTTGGTAGAATAGACATTTTTACTATGTTAAGTCTTCCTATCCATGAGCAGGGTATGTTCTTCCACTTAAGTATGTCCTTTTGAATTTCTTATAGCAGAGTTTTATAGTTTTCTTTGTATAGGTCTTTTACATCCTTGGTAAGATTTATTCCTAAGTATTTTATCTTCTTGGGGGCTACTGTGAATGGTATTGATTTGGTTATTTCCTCTTCGGTGTTCTGTTTGTTGATGTAGAGGAATCCAAGTGATTTTTGTATGTTTATTTTATAACCTGAGACTCTGCCAAACTCTTCTATTAGTTTCAGTCGTTTTCTGGAGGATTCCTTAGGGTTTTCTGTGTATATAATCATGTCATCTGCAAATAGTGATAAGTTTACTTCTTCCTTGCCAATCCGGATACCCTTTATTTCTTTGTCTAGCCTAATTGCCCTGGCTAGGACTTGCAGCACGATGTTGAATAAGAGCGGTGATAAAGGGCATCCTTGTCTGGTTCCCGTTCTCAAGGGAAATGCTTTCAGGTTCTCTCCATTTAGAGTGATATTGGCTGTTGGCTTTGCATAGATGCCCTTTATTATGTTGAGGAATTTTCCTTCAATTCCTATTTTGGTAAGAGTTTTTATCATGAATGGGTGTTGAACTTTGTCAAATGCCTTTTCTGCATCTATTGATAAGATCATGTGGTTTTTGTCGTTTGTTTTATTTATGTGATGGATTACATTAATGGTTTTTCTGATATTAAACCAGCCTTGCATACCTTTTTGCATACCTGGTATAAATCCCACTTGATCAGGGTGAATTATTTTTTTGATGTGTTGTTGGATTCTATTGGCTAGAATTTTGTTGAGGATTTTTGCATCTATGTTCATGAGGGATATAGGTCTAAAATTTTCTTTTTTTGTAATGTCTTTACCTGGTTTTGGTATCAGGGAGATGGCAGCTTCATAGAATGAGTTGGGTAGTATTCTGTCTTTTTCTATGCTTTGAAATACCTTCAGTAGTAATGGTGTCAAGTCTTCTCTGAAGGTTTGGTAGAACTCTGCAGTGAAGCCGTCTGGGCCAGGACTCTTTTTTGTTGGAAGTTTTTTGATTACCGTTTCAATCTCTTTTTTTTGTTATGGGTCTATTTAGTTGTTCTACTTCTGAATGTGTTAGTTTAGGTAGGTAGTATTTTTCGGAGAATTTATCCATTTCTTCTAGGTTTTCAAATTTGTCAGAGTACAATTTTACGTAGTAATCTGAAATGATTCTTTTAATTTCATTTGGCTCTGTTGTGATGTGGTCCTTCTCGTTTCTTATTCAGGTTATTTGTTTCCTTTCCTGTTTTTCTTTAGCCAGTCTAGCCAATGGTTTATCAATTTTGTTAATTTTTTCAAAGAACCAGCTTTTGGCTTTGTTAATTCTTTCAATTGTTTTTCTGTTCTCTAATTCATTTAGTTCAGCTCTAATTTTTATTATTTGTTTTCTTCTGGTGCCTGATGGATTCTTTTCTTGCTCACTTTCTATTTCTTCAAGTTGTTGGGATAGTTCTCTGATTTTGGCTCTTTCTTCTTTTTGTATGTGTGCATTTATCAATATAAATTGGCCTCTGAGCACTGCTTTTGCTGTGTCCCAGAGGTTTTGATAGGAAGTATTTTCATTCTCGTTGCTTTCTAAGAATTTCCTTATTCCCTCCTTGATGTCTTCTATAATCCAGTCTTTTCTCAGGAGGGTATTGTTCATTTTCCAAGTATTTGATTTCTTTTCCCTAGTTTTTCTGTTATTGATTTCTAGCTTCATTGCCTTGTGGTCTGAGAAGATGCTTTGTAATATTTCGATGTTTTGGATTCTGCAAAGATTTGTTTTATGACCTAATATGTGGTCTATTCTAGAGAATGTTCCATGTGCACTAGAAAAAAAAGTATATTTTGCAGCAGTTGGGTGGAGAGTTCTGTATAAGTCAATGAGGTCAACTTGGTTGATTGTTGTAAGTAGGTCTTCCGTGTCTCTATTGAGCTTCTTACTGGATATCCTGTCCTTCTCCGAAAGTGGTGTGTTGAAGTCTCGTACTATAAATGTGGAGGTGTCTATCTCACTTTTCAATTCTGTTAAAATTTGATTTATGTATCTTGCAGCCCTGTCATTGGGTGCATAAATATTTAATATGGTTATGTCTTCCTGATCAATTGTCCCTTTTATCATTATATAGTGTCCTTCTTTATCCTTTGAGGCGGATTTAAGTCTAAAGTCTATTTTGTCAGAAATTAATATTGCTACTCCTCTTCTTTTTTGCTTATTGTTTGCTTGATATATTTTTTTTCCATCCTTTGAGTTTTAATTTGTTTGTGTCTCTAAGTCTAAGGTGTGTCTCTTGTAGGCAGCATAGAGATGGATCGTGTTTCTTTATCCAGTCTGTGACTCTCTGTCTCTTTATTGGTGCATTTAGTCCATTTACATTCAGCGTAATTATATATACATAAGTTTTTAGTGCTGTCATTTTGATGCCTTTTTATGTGTGTTGTTGACAATTTCATTTTTCCGCATGCTTTTTTGTGCTGAGACATTTTTCTTAGTAGCTTGTGAGATCCTCATTTTCATAATGTTTAACTTTGTGTTTGTTGAGTCGTTACGTTTTTCTTGGCTTTTTTCTTGAGTTATGGAATTGATATTCTTTTTTGTGATTACCTTATTATTTACCCCTATTTTTCTAAGTAAAAACCTAACTTGTATCCTTCTTGTATTGTTCTATATCGCCTTGTATCACTCTCCATCTGGCAGTTCAATGCCTCCTATATTTAGTCCCTCTTTTTGATTATTGTGATCGTTTATCTACTGATTTCCATGATTTCCTGTTATGTGTATTATTTTGTTTATTTATTTATTTTTTAGAATTAGTCTTAATTTGTTTGTTTTTGTGCTTTCCCTGTTTGAGTTGCGTTGATATCAGGACGTTCTGTTTTGTGACCTTGTATTGTGCTGGTACCTGATATTATTGGTCATCAGGCCAAACAATCTCCTTTAGCATTTCTTGCAGTCTTGGTTTATTTTTTGCAAATTCTCTAAACTTGTGTTTATCTGTAAATATCTTAATTTCTCCTTCATATTTCAGAGTGAGTTTTGCTGGATATATGATCCGTGGTTGGCAGTTTTTCTCGTTCAGTGCTCTGTATACGTCGTCCCATTCCCTTCTTGCCTGCATGGTTTTTGCTCAGTAGTCTGAACTTATTCTTATTGATTCTCCCTTGAAGGAAACCTTTCTTTTCTCCCTGGCTGCTTTTAAAATTTTCTGTTTGTCTTTGGATTTGTCAAGTTTGATGATAATATGTCTTGGTGTTTTTCTTTTTGGATCAATCTTAAATGGGGTTCGATGAGCATCTTGGATAGATATCCTTTCGTCTTTCATGATGTCAGGGATGTTTTCTGTCAGGAGGTCTTCAACTATTTTCTCTGTGTTTTCTGTCCCCCCTCCCTGTTCTGGGACTCCAATCACTCGCAAGTTATCCTTCTTGATAGAGTCCCACATGATTCTTAGGGTTTCTTCATTTTTTTTAATTCTTTTATCTGATTTTTTTTCAGCTATGTTGGTGTTGATTCCCTGGTCCTCCAGAAGTCCCAGTCTGCATTCTAATTGCTCGAGTCTGCTCCTCTGACTTTCTATTGCGTTGTCTAATTCTGTAATTTTATTGTTAATCTTTTGGATTTCTACATGCTGTCTCTCTATGGATTCTTGCAACTTATTAATTTTTCCACTATGTTCTTGAATAATCTTTTTGAGTCCTTCAACAGTTTTATCAGTGTGTTCCTTGGCTTTTTCTGCATTTATCCTAATTTCATTTGTGATATCTTTAAGCATTCTGTAAATTAGTTTTTTATATTCTGTATCTGATAATTCCAGCATTGTATCTTCATTCGGGAAAGATTTTGATTCTTTTGTTTGGGGTGTTGGAGAAGCTGTCATGGTCTGTTTCTTTATGTGGTTTGATATGGACTGCTGTCTCTGAGCCGTCACTGGGAAACTAGATTTTCCAGGTAATCAGCTAAAAAAAATGCAGTCAGCTCCCTATCTGAATTCTCCCTCTGCTTCCGGGTATTCGGATGTTAATGGAGCCACCTCGGGAGGGTGGGGGAGGGATCAGAGAGCTAGGAGTGTAGCACCACAGAATATAGAGCTGATCCCCGCGTTCACGCTCCGCCCCTGTCCACCAAAATCCGGGCGGGACGGCTCCCCAGTTGGGACGCTACTCTTCCCGCTCCGAGACCAGTCACTTCTTCCCGGGGACTTCTCCCTCCGGTGCGCGGCACCGCTCGCGGGAGCTGGGTGGGCGTCTCCCGCACGAACGGGTGGGCCCGCCCCCAGGGTCTATTCAGGAGAATATAATTGGACGCCGCGCTCACGTCCCGCCCACTTTTGCCAAAATCCCAGGGGCTCGGCTCCCCGGCTGGGACGTTGCTCTCCCCGCTCCAAGACCAGTCACTTCCTCCCGGGGACTTCTCCCTCCGGTGCGTCGCGCCACACGCACGAACTGGGTGGGCGTTCCCCCGCACGAACGTGTGGGCCCCGCCCCGGGGTCGCTTTAGGGAAATATAGCTGACCCCCCCCCCCGCTCGCGCCCCGCCCGCTTCCCGCCAAACTCATGGCGGGACGCTCCCTGGCTGGGACGCTGCTCTCCCCGCTCCAAGATCAGTCACTGCCTCCCGGATGCTTCTCCCTCCTGCTGCGCTGCTACACCGCCCAAGCCAACCAGCTAGACTCCCTCCCGGGATGGGTTGGGGGAGTAGGGCTGGGCCCCTTGTCTGTGCCGTCAGCCCCCCTCGGCTCTGCCCCAGATTGGGCTCTGAAGGTCCCCTGCCTGGTACGCTGGCTCCTAGTTCTGAAAACGGTCGCTGTCTGCCCATATTTGTTCGTTTTCCGTCTCTAAGTCTGTGCTTGTTGTTCAGAGTTCGTAGATTGTTATGTATGTGATCGATTCACTTGTTTTTCCGAGTCTTTGTTGCAGGAGGGATCCGCGGTAGCATCCACCTAGTCCACCATCTTGGCCCCGCCTCCTCAAAGCATTTTTGAATGAATTAAAAATACGACTATTAGCTCTTTATTTGAAACAGGTATAAAATACGTGGCTTTTTCTTCTGCTTTCTACACTCTATGTTCTTTATTGACTTTTCTTCTTAATTGTAGAAAACTTTAGTACTACTGAATGGAACACTATCTTTTGAAACCTCCACCTCTACTACAAGCACATTTTAAGATAGAAGGTTTTGTATACAACCGGTCGCAAGCCCAACAGCTTTATTTTTCTCGAATCACAGGCCTCAAATATGTTCTGTACCTTTGGTTTGTTAGCTGACAGTACCTTTGGCCTATCTCATCAGTGTTTACTTTCAGGTTTGGAAAAGTTCCGTCCCAGAGCAATATAAACATTTAATCTCAAAATAAATTTTTAAATTTCATATACATTCCAAAGCATTTCCCCCTCCTTATATTGTAGGTCTGATCTATATGGTAGGTCAATGTTTTGTTCTGTTATCCTTAGGGTCTCTCTGAGTAGCAGCCTACTCAATGTCACCTCACAACAACAGAGAAGGCTGATTAGATAATTCCACCTGTGTTTAAACCCCCATGTTCTACTTAGATAATGTCTCAACAATAACTTTTCTGTCCTTCACACTCAGACTCATCTATCTTACTGGCTTCTCCCCTGAATCTTTAAATATCCTGGAGCCTGTACTATTTTTGAAAATGAAGCAAACAAAAAGCTAAAAACAGTCCACAGGATTTCTCATGAGAACGTTTCTTTCTCCCCCCTCTACATCAAAGCCATGTTTCTTAAAATTTTCCACAACTTGACACAAATTATAAAATTTTAAGGCAAATGAAGCTGAATAATAATAATAAAAAAAATCAATTACCTAAAGCTCATTACTCTTTCTTATGAAAGAATAATCAGCTGAAATAACAGTAGGGCAACCCACAATTTTGTCTCCAGCAGGCAGTAGAGGAGGGATGGCCTTAGAGTTTCTGGTTGGTAAAAAGACTTCTTTACTAAAGTCAGAATGCAAAAACTAAGTAATATACTGCTCATTAAGCATATGCAAATAAAACAGCATTTTACTCCATTTTATATTATCAGATAATTTAAAAAATAAAGATTCTGACTCATGGAGACCATATAGGACAGAGAAGAGCTGCCCCATAGTGGTTAAGACCTTGGCTGCTATCCAAAAGTTCAAAACCACCAGCTGCTCCTTGAAAACCCTGTAGGGCAGTTCTATTCTGTCCTATAGGGTCACTATAGGGTTGCTATGAGTTGGAACCAACTCCACGGCACCTAACAACAACAACAACATAGGGTTTCCAAGGTCATAATCTTTATGGAAGCCGACTGCCACTTCTTTCTCCCTCAGAGCGGCAGGTGTGTTCAAACTGCAGATTTTCAGTTAGCAGCTAAGCACTTAACCACTGTGCCACCAAGGTTCCCTTTACACAGAATCACTAGTGAAATGCATTTGACATAATTCATAGGCAAGCTATTGCAGAAACACACACGTGCACACACAACACACACACATTGTATTCTTAGTAGAGGGGAAAACCAAGTATCTTAATTTGTAAAGCATAGCCAGTGTGTTCCAACTGAGCTCATTGAATTCATCTATATTTGTGACATACCCTTTCAACCACAATAGATATTAAAATCAAACATTGGAATAAACTTTACATAGATGCATATGTTTGAAAATAATAAAGTATATTCAATGTGTTATTTTTTTTTTTACTCTCATAAGTAATAAAATAGCATTTATATTGTTTTGATGAAGGAAAAATATTTCTTATCAATAAATAAAGAAAATGATATATTTATAATTTATATTTTATCTCTAAGGAGCCAGGGTGGTGTAAGTGGTTTGTGATTGGCTATAGGCTTAAAGGTTGGCTGTTCAAACCCACCCATTAACTCCACATAACAACAGTCTGGCAAACAACTTCTACAAAGATTGCACTTAAGAGAAACCCTATGAAGCAGTTCTACTCTGTAACATGAGAATCAGAATCAAATCCACAGTGATTTTTTTAAATCTCTCTTATTTTAAAATTTCTGTATTGTATATTTTATGTTATACATAATAAATCATTTAAATATCATATGCACACCATTTATATAAATATACCCATATGGGATATGTAGAAGGAAAGTGTGATCACAGAAATTTGAAGATAGTTACTTTTTTCCATTGTATGTTACCTTTGATCTATGTAGTCAAATAGTGCTAAAAATAAATGTCCCTCTAAATACAGGAAACCCACATTCTAAGTGTCAAAACATTTAGAAGAAAAGGAAATATATAATTTTTATCAAATGATTTTTACAATAGTTTTAAATGATCACACTAATTACCTCTTCATAATACTTGACACTGTGTGTATTCACCTACTGATTAATAAGATACCATGGCTTGCTTCAAAATTTTGATATTAGTGGGCTCAAAAGGTTAGAAGTGATCACTATGCACACTCATCTTTAGAAAGACGCCTTGGCTACTTATGAATTTCACATGCCCTACTTCTGAATGGGATTGTGACGTGTAGTAGACAGGAGAGAGAAAGAAGCATGCCATACCATAAAGGAGACCATGGCAATGAACTCAAAGCCAGTAGAATAAGGCCTGTTTTAGCAAATGTGGCAAGTTAGATAAGTTTCTTTCTTACATTTGTCACATGTCTCTGCTACTAGCTGACTTTTCCTAATCAAATGTCACATTTTTTGGTGGCTGGCTCACCTCAGTGTCCCCTAGCCACCCCACATCCCCTCTGGGGTTCTCTCTATATGCATTCCTTGCTTTGCACATGCCACAGATCACAATTATCTATGTTGGGTTTCAATCCTACTCCAGATTTCTTGTGGAGTAAGGGTTATCTGTTAGTGGGCTGAGTTTTAACTGGGTGAGTTCTGTGGTGGAGGTGGTGGCTCTGTCCTCAGGTAAGCATCAATTGCCCAGCACCAAGGTATGGATAAATATGAAGTCTCCAATAGTCCCCAACTCCTATTTATTATTCTTTTTTTTAACCAAGTTCACCTTCATAGTGGTTTAGGTAAGTAGAGTCCATGACTCCTCAGAGATTCCTAGAAACACAGTGATTAGATGGAAACTTTGGCACAACTACCTCTGGAGGGTCTTGGGCCAGCTCCTGCTTAGTATTACAATTATTTTAGGAGCTGTATAGACCTGATAGGCAACCTCCTGCACATAAGCAATGTAGCATTCCCATATCAGCTGTTTGGAAGGTGATCTAATTATACCCCCATTGATTTGAGATTATTTAAATATGCTTTTCGGGTACTCATTATAGCTCAACCATCCTTTGAATCGGGAAAATAGTGCTGATCGCGTGTTAGTGAGTTTGAGCTCCTCAGAAGAAATGGTCCATATAAATTGAAGGTATTGCTGTGAACACTACATGCTCAATATAAATGCATAGATTTAAAGAGTGAAGTCCTGGAGAATCTCTGCATTCAGATCATATTGAGCAACAAACAATCAATAATTATATGCAAATGAGTCATATTCAATATAACCAACCTGCATAACATTTTCAGTGCGAATCAGCAAGTACTGTAGAATTAAAAACCCTAGTGTAGGTAGTGGGCAGAACATTTCTTGCATGCTTGATGTCTCAGGAAAGTATGTTTAACCTGGTTTCACTAGCAATTGCTATTTTGTATAAACTGCCAAAAAAAAAAAAAAAATCCAATAACACTGCAGTTAATTTCACTTAATTTTAATCACAGTATACTTGCATGAACAGGTTTCTTTTAAACACTGATTTATTCTCTAAATGGAGAGGCATGGTTGTTATTTAAGATCTAATATGCCCCTCTGGCCACATTTGGGAGGCATTCCAACAGCAGGGCACGATTGTTATTTAAGATCTAACGTTCCTCCCCGGTCACGTTTGGGAGCTGTTCCTGGCACTACTGAGACTCTAGCCTGCCTGGCAAATAATGTACCAGTGTCAGAAAAATTGCATAAATTCTTTGATGCCTCTGTGGACTCTTCGAGAACTAAGATAAGCTCTTGTTTTCTTCCTGTTCTAATTAAAATACTCATTTAAGGGATCAACACGTATATATACCTTGACCCCTTAATTGAGCATGTTACATATTATTATGCATAATTATACATATTATTATTATATATTGCATGTATTTTTTCCCTTTTTTTTTTGGTTTAACCAAATTTTTTTTATATTTATTTTAGGCATACTTGAAAAATTAATACAATCCTGAATAGTAAAATCACGCAAGTTGTCAGGCACAGATGAACTCAGTGAATTGGTACTGGATCTCTAGGTTTGCCTTGTGAATGAAAAAAAATGACAAGTACAGCCTCCAGAGTGATAATGTAACATCCAAACTCTTGAAATAGGTGATGTTCATCAGGGCAAGTGCATAGCAATGACATCTGTCACTACACTTTATCTGTCTTAACAAAGCCATCCCTTTGTAGCTAAGGAGTCAGAGAAATCATTATTTTCACTTCTTTCTAGAGCTGTTAAATTATGCTCTAGGCTTGAGCACAGCCTTAAAGTAAAAACATGGAAGACAAGTTTTTCTCTGCTATTTGATCTTTTTTAACTGAAATATAATTTTATACAATAAATGACACTGCTCTACTTGATGAGCTTTGACAGTTTTATACACTCTTATAACCACCACCCAATGAAATATATAGGAGCCCTGGTAATGGAACAGTTAAGTGCTGAGCTGCTAACTGAAAAGTTGGAGGGTCAACCCCACCGAGTGGCTCCTCAATCTGCTTCTTTAAATATGGTTGTTGTTAGGGGCCCTATTGATCATTCTGACTCACGTGGTGGATAAGAACTGCCGCATGGGATTTCTAGGCTGTAATCTGGGAGCAGATTGCCATGTCTTTCTCTCTCGGAGCTCCTGGGTGGGTTCAAACTGCCAGCCTTTCCGATAGCAGCAGAGTACTTAACTATTGTTCCACCAGGGCTCCCAAGAAAACTCTATGGGGCAGTTATACCCTGTTACATGGGTTGCTATGAGTTGCTATGGACTCAACATCACCTAATAACCATAATAGTAAAACATTTAGACCATTTTTGTTATCTGGAAAGTTTCCTTATGTTTCTTTCCTGTCAATTGCCACGTATCTCCAATCCAAGAGGCCACTGTTTTATGATTTACCACATGGATTAGCACTCCCCTTCACGTGGAGTTAAAAGTGGAATTCAATAGAAAGCGTTATTTTGTATTTGACTTCTTTTGCTAAACATAATTTGGAGATTATTCCATGTTGTTGCCATTTATCAGTCATTCATTTCTTTATGTCATTAGTATACGAATACGTCAAAAAATGAATTTATCCAATCTCCTGTTAGTGGCCTTTTTTTTTTTTTTCCCTCTTTTTTGTACTGTTTTGAATAAGGCTGCTATAAATATTCTTGTTGGCATAGGTTTCATTTCTCTTGGAAAAAATATCTAAAAGTGGAATTGCTTAATCACAGGCTACACATATTTTTAATTTTATAAGAAACCACCAAAAATTTCTCCAAGTTGTTTTTAAGATTTACTGCTCCCACCAGCAACATGTAAGTATTATAACTGCTCCAAATCCTTGTATTTCCAGGTTTTTTGATGTTAACCATTGTACTGTTTGAAAAATGGTTTCTCAATCTATTTTTATTTTTCATTTCCCTAATGAACCCGGTACTAAATATGCTTTCATATGTTTGTTGACAATTTGTATATCTTCTTTTGTGAATGTCTGATAATTTTTTTAAATAATTTTTATTGTGCTTTAAGTGAAAGTTTACAAATCAAGGCAGTCTCTCACAGAAAAACCCGTATACACCTTGCTACACGCTCCCTATTACTCTCCCCCTAATGAGACAGCCTGCTCTGTCCCTCCAAAATGTGTCCTTTTCACCAGCTCCTAACCCCCTGCACCCTTTCATCTCCCCTCCAGGCAGGAGATACCAACATAGTCTCAAGTGTCCACCTGATCCAAGAAGCTCACTCCTCACCAGCATTCCTCTCCAACTCATTGTCCAGTCCAATCCATGTCTGAAGAGTTGGCTTCGGGAATGGTTCCTGTCCTGGGGCAACAGAAGTTCTGGGGGCCATGACCACCGGGGTCCTTCCAGTCTCAATCAGACCATTAAGTCTGGTCTTATGAGAATTTGGGGTCTACATCCCACTGCTCTCCTGCTCCCTCAAGGGTTCTCTGTTGTGTTCCCTGTCAGGGCAGTCATCGATTGTAGCTGGGCACCATCTAGTTCTTCTAGTCTCAGGATGATGTAGTCGCTGGTTCATGTGGGCCTTTCTGTCTCTTGGGCTCATAATCACCTTGTGTCCTTGGTGTTCTTCATTCTCCTTTGATCCAGGTGGGTTGAGACCAATTGATGCATCTTAGATGGCTACTTGCTGGCATTTAAGACCCCAGACGCCACAAATGTCTGATAATTTTTTTAGCCATTCAGAAAATAAATTTAATAGGCAGAAATACTTTCCACAAACCGAAAACTCCCAATAATGTACAGATAAAGATATATTTTGATAGCTATAGATATAGCTAGATATATACATATATACACATGCATATGCCTACCAGCACAAATTTCAAGACAATTGACACACTGACAACTTAGTATTATATATTAACATTTTTTTTAATACATAAATAAGCACCATGTGAAAGGTACAATTAGGTAAACTTTTCATGGTGTCCCAAGGTGGAATAATACTGAAACTTGATGTTTCAAAAAGCTAATACCAATGAATGATTAACCAGAAGTGTTTTTGATCAGTTCTTTTTTTTTTTGGTCTATGTGTCAAATGTTCCATTTGAAGTTTCTAGGCTACTGGGTCATCTCATGAAAATAACTTGCTATCTAAATAATTTATTTTCAGGATAAGCTTGCAAAACAAGTTAAAAAAAAAGCAGTAAATAAGGCCACTTGAACTTTACATGACTTAGGAGTGCAACTCACCGACAAGATGGTTTTGCAGTGGTAATTAAGTAGTCATGGTAAAACCTTGGAAACCCCGGTGGTGTAGTGGTTAAGTGCTATGGCTGCTAACCAAGAGGTCAGCAGTTTGAATCCACCAGGTGCCCCTTGGAAACTCTGTCAGGCAGTTCTACTCTGTCCTATAGGGTTGCTACAAGTCGGAATTGACTCGATGTCAGTGGGTTTGGTTTGGTTTGGTTTTTGGTAAAACCTCTCTTCCTGAACCATAATAGTCTAAACCTCAGGATGCTACAAGTTAGATGAAAGAAGATGGCTTTACTAGTATTGTTATAGCTTTTATGAATTAGTTTATGATAAAGCATAATTTGGACTCTGGTATGTATACTCATAAGTCAGGAAAAAATTTTAGTTCAAGAACACTTGTGACCAACCTTGGTTAGTACAAGCTTTGTGTGAACGTGACCACCTGCATATGGTGAAGTGTGGAAGGTTAGGCTGAGCTCTGATACTTCAACTACGTGGTGTTTTAGGTATCATGGCAAAGTTCATTCTCTGATTGTAAAATCTGGTGAAATGCCATATGAGACAGCATTGTTGGGAAACCTTCCATGGTGCAAGTGTTCGCTAGGACGTTAGCCTGGAGTTCAGTGAAGCCTGGGTCTTCTCATTTCCAAGAATGACAGAAGCAGCCTCTATTCTTGTATATTTGTGCACAGTTACAAGATTACATTTATCTGTGATTTTAACACACCTTTAATCAGTGTACTTCTAGTTCCACTCAGTTTTGCAGAGCCATATTTATAGACTAGTTTACCAATTCTGAAGAACTTCCTTATTTCCTATAAATTTTGTAGTTGAAAACTTTGCTATACCCCAGCAGTAAATTTAAATCTTGGAGAAGACACATGTAAACAAGTTGGTAAACAGATTCACTGAACTGAGTTACTAAACAAAACTCCAAAATATGGAACTATCTTCAGTAAATTGGCTGTCAATCTATTCCAGGGTCCCGCACACCTCTCGGGCCATGTTTGGCTGTTCTTATCTACCAAGTCTGTAGTTATAATTTGTACATAGGTTTATGATCCACTGTAAATTTTTGCCTTTGGAGTAAGTAGAATATGAGGTTCTTTTTCTTTTACATGCGGATATCCAGGTATTCCAGACATATTTGTTCAAATGGTGATCCTTTTCCCATTGAATTTCTTTGGCAAATTTGATAAAATCACGTATATGTATTATGTCTATTTCTGAACCCGAAATTCTGTTCCATTGATCTTATTTTTTTCCTTACACCATTAACAATGTCTTGATCACTGTAGCTCTTATAAAGAAACAAAAACAAAAGACCCATTGCCTTCAAGTCGATTCCAACTCATAGCAACCCAATAGGACAGAGTAGAACTGCCCCATAAAGTTTCCAAGGAGCAGCTGGTGGATTCAAACTGTGGATTTTTTGGTTAGCTGCCAAACTTAAATACTACACCACCAGGGCTCCTATAAATCAAAACAAACTAGTTGAAATCAAGTCGATTCCTACTCATAGCGACCCTATAGTGTCTTAAAATCAAGTAATCAAGTCCTTCAGCTTTGCTTAAATTTATAGTTACTTTGGCTGTTTGGGTTTGGCTGTTCTAGGTGATTTATGCCACTTTTAAAATTAGCTTCTCAATGACTACGAAAAAAATAACTTGCTAGATTTTAATTGAGATTGTGTTGAATTATTTTCGGAGATAATAGACTACTTAACAATACTGAGTGTTCTGATTCATGATCATGGTATATCTGCCTGTTTATTTAGATCTTTGCTAATTTCTCTTAGCTTTTTGTTTGTTTTGTTTAGGTGCATTTGTTAAGTGTAGTACCAGTATAATGTGGTGAGAAGAGACACATTGGCCTTGCCTAGATCTTAGAAAAAAAAAAAATAAACGATGTTACACTGTAAAGCATAAGGTTAGCTATAGGCTTTTCAAAAAGGCCTACTTGCAGATGGGTAAAGTTCACTTTTATTTCTTGTTTGCTGAGAGCTTTTCCATTAATCAGTTTTAGATTTTGTCAAATGTATTTTTTTTTTTTTTTGAGATTTTATAAACTGTCCTTTACTCTGTTAATGTGGTGGATTACACTGATTGATTTTCACTTGTTAAGCCAACTATTTTTTTTTTTTAAGCCCACTGTCCTTACATGTGATAAGCCCCACTTGGTCACAATTTATTATCTTTTTTATATAATGCTGGATTCAATATAATAAAACTTTATTTTGGGTTTTGTATTCATGTTTATGAGAGATATTAATTGTTATGAATTTTCTTCAATACTTATGTCAGAGCTTGGTATCAGGATTATGATGGTCTTATTAAAAAAAAAATTGGGGAAGATCTTTTTTCTCCTGTATTTTCTGATAGGAATTGTGTAAAATTCTTTAAATGTTTGTTAATATTCAATGGTGAAGTCAAGTATCTTGGAGACTTTTTTAAAATAATTTTTTTATTATAAATCTAATTTCTTTAGTTTATAGGGACAATTCAGAAATTCATTGCATGCTCTGTCAGTTTTTGATAAGCCTGCTTTTCAAGGAAGGTGTCCATTTATATAAATTACCAATTTTGGGGGGGGGGATAAAACTTTTCATAATATTCTGTTGGTATGATTTTGATATTTATAGAATTGGTAGTGATATCTCTTCTTTGATTTCTGATAAAAGTAATTATTATTTGATTTCTTTCTTTTTGATAGATTTTTATAGGGGTTTATTAATTTTTTAAGCCTTAAATAACTATCTTTGGCTTTGTTTATTTTCTCTATTTTTTATCTATTCCTTATTTCATTGATTCTCACTTTTATTTTCATTATTTAGTTTTTTATATTAATTTGGGCATAAATTTTTTCTTTCCCCCATCTTCCTAAGGTACAATCTTCTTTTCTAATATAAAAATTTATTTATTTTCCTCTCAAATCTAACAACCACTTTTGATGCATTCCAGAAGTTTTGATATCTTACCATCATCATTCAATTCAAAATAATTCTAATTTATCTTTTGATCTTTTCATTTATCCATGAGCTATTTAGACATGTTTTGTTTAATGTCCAGGTTATTTTGGTATTTTCAAAACCATTTATTTATTTATTTATTTTAATATATATAATTATCCTTATTTAAGTCCAACTTTCTGAAGATTGCACTTTTCTATTTCTTGCCTACAACACATTTTCTACTCCTGTTTCTTGTGTAACAATTGTACTCAATATCTTTCAAAACTTTCTCACAAATCAAAGACACGATAACTTTAAGAATAAATAGTGTAATGGCACAAAGCAAACTCTGAAACCCAGTTGCTTCAATTCACACCTTGGCCTTGCCACTTAACTGCTCTGTTATCTTGACAAAGTCACTTAGTGACTCTCATTTGCCTTATTTCCTCCTCCATAAAAGGGAATAATAACATTCCCACCTCCCTCATAAGATTGTTGTGAAGGTAAACTCAGTTAATACATGTAAAATTGTATAGAATGGCTTACATTTGGAAAAACTACCTTTTTACCTTTGATCTCTGTTCTCCAAATTGTTGCTTGTGTTCAGGTCGAAATAATAGTATTTAAATCATAGTAACTATCATTAAAACGTACTTATTGATGAATTTTAAAATATAGACTTTCATTCCTTATCATAAATTCTTTATTAACTCAATTCAGTATACTTATCATTTAGGAGTTAGCAAAGTCCAAAGTATTCAGCAGTAAAGGTTAATGAAATTTGAAAACTTCTCTGTAACTACACGTCACAATTATTTTTTTCCCACTTTTTTATGAAGCAAAATTCTTAAGTCAATATATATTCAGATGGATGTAGATTTGTATCCACAATGTCATGGAAATGGCAAACCATATATGTTTTTCTAAGGTCAATACATAAAATATCTGTGGAATTGTGGATTCAAATTAATACCTTCAATCTCTCATGAAGAGACACTTTGTCACCCGGTAACAGGATTATGACTATTCTTTTATTCTGCCTCAAAAACTGTGAGTTACTATCAGGAATTTAGAATCTGGCAGCAACAGAAAACGTTGTCTAATAGCTGTGCTTCTTACCTTCCTCCCTTAAAATCTTTTACATGACTCTAAAGTGTGGTAAATATTTTGTAAAAATGAAACAGGGTAATGTGGAAGAAATAGGGACAATCCATTTCTAGTCACAATGCCATATTTTAGCAATGGTAATAGATGACCCCAAACTTTAAAGGCCAGAGAAAAGAATACATTTGTTTTCACCACCCATCCAACTCCAACACTTTAAAATCTTTAGGAAGTGTTTTTTGTAGGTAACATAAAGTAGAGCACTCACATATTTCTGCTTTTATACCAAACTCATTTCTACATTTTATTAGCACAGAAAAATAATGTAAACTCCCTAACTTGTAAATTTGTAGTCCCTTTGAACGGTTAGTTCTAAATTCCCTGGTGTATTGATACTGGGGATATTTATAAATACCTTTTGGAACTCAATTTGGCAATTCATTTAATAATGGAAAGTGTGGTGTTAGGATTTTACTTATAAAGAGAAGCAATTATATAAATATCTAGGTTAGGCCCAGAAAATTCCTGAGAACATAGTAAAGGCATGTCTTACTTCCATATCATCTATAGGCCTAAAAGAAAAATAAGCTTCCACAATCTGAAAAAAGAGTTAAGTGGTTCTTGAATACAGAATTGTAAGATTTGAGTTAGCTAATGGTTAACGTATAAAATAAACATGAACATAATCCTGAAAACAAAATAGAAGCCAGAAGTCAAGAAATGCTGATACACCCCAAAACATTAAGAGTCACTAAACAGTCCTCAGAAGCGTGGTAACTCTCTGCAAGGCAGTAAACTCCCACAAAAATGAGCAACACGTTCGTATGAGGAGCATCCAACTAAATCAACTCTGAGAATTGGGAATATCCATTCTGTTTTGCTATAACCTGTTATGAGTTACTTGGGGTAGCCCATCTGTTTGCAACAGATGCCTAATCCCATCACAGAGAAATGGTGTGTTCTACACTCATCTGCAATGGGACCCAGGGAAAGAAACAGTGACCTGGCTCTTTAGAAGTGGATTATTTTGCACAGCAAAGCATTGATCGGATAGGAAGGCAGCTTTGATCTGTCCTCCAAAGAATATTTCAGAAGATGGCTAATTCCACCATCTTCATCTCCCTTGGTGCTGCATGAACCCAGTCTGTGGTTAGCATCTTATTAAGGTACCTATTAACCAATCTGATTTTGATTTAATTGGTATGGAGAACAGTGAGGCTACTCTGTGTGCCAGATATGGAATTACTGGTGAAACGTTCCAGCTGTGTTTGACATGAAGAATCAATATTCCACATAAGCTTGCTCTGTTCATGGCAAAAACGCTTTCATGATTCTCTTGTCTGTGTAAGATGCTTTTATGAAAATTACTGATATTGACTCGGTAGAAAAAGATACAAAAAGCCATTTGCCTAAGTATTTTGACAATGTGCCCATGAAACATTTTGAAGAATACTATTAAATCCTTCCATTCTACTTCTTATTGCATTACAATTCAAAAATACATACATATGCTCCCTGCTGGCTTATCACAAATATGCGTTTATAACCATTTTACAGACGATTATTTAAAAATCTGTATAGAACACCTAGGAAGGGATTACCGTTCAAAATATTTTGAACTCTTCCATTATATTATTGTGTGCTTTAAAATTGTCCTCAGGAGAGACAGGATGAACAGACAAAATAAACCATGTTTGGAAACATGAGCTGTGGCACGTGTTTGGGTTCATAATATATCAGGAAGGGAGAAAAAGAATATAATATGAGGAAATTTGTGAAAGATCAAAGATCAAGATTAAACAGCCATTTGTTTAACAACAACAAAAAAATTTGCGAACACCTACTGTGTGATTCTAAGTAACATAGGAATTGGGTATTTGTACAGTCCCTTTGAACAAGTGGTTGGGGCAGTACTGAGGGCAGGGGCCAGGATCAAAGGCTGTAAAACAACCCTGAATCACCCTCAGAATGGTTCTGTTCAGATCCTGAAAAAAGAGGCTGCAAAATCCAGGTTGACTGAGCCAAACTTTTAATAAGGAGAAACTTTAAGTACAGAGGGCAGTGCTGTGAAGCAACTAGAGTCCATCATGGGCAGAGTCCATATTTGACATGTCTGAATCCCACAGGTATAAATGTGTCGAGGTTAAAGCTTGAGGAGACCAATGTACACAACTAATGTTAATAGAATTATGTCCAAAGTGAGGTTATGAGAGAATTTTATTATTCCTTGTAGCTGAAGAAGCAAAACTTATTTTAAAATTCATAAATCTAAAGATTTTACTGACTGAAGAGCATAACAAAACATTTGCTATCTCAACATTTTGTACATATATAATTTAGTGACATTAGAACAACTTTGGCTTTATTACAATGTTTCCTAAGTGCATGGCATTAGAAAATCATTAGAATTATATGCACCTCATACGGATTGAATTGTGTCCCCCCAAAATGTGTATCAACTTGGCTAGGTCATGATTCCCAGTATTGTGTGGTTAAACACCATTTTGTTATCTTTTGTGATTATCCTATGCACTGTAAATCCTAACCTCTACGATGTTAGTGGAGCCCTGGTGGCATAGTGATTAAGGTTAGCAAATTTGAATCCACCTGCCACTCCTTTAAAACCCTATGGGGCAGTTCTGCTCTGTCCTATAAGGTTGCTATGAGCCAGGAGCAACTCAATGGCAACAGGTTTGGTTTTGGTTATGATGAAAATGAGGCAGGATTACAGGAAGTTACGTTAATGAGGCAGGACTTGATCTACAGGATTAGGTTGTATCTTGAGTCAGTCTCTTTTGAGATATCAAAGGGAGAATCGAGCAGAGAGTACGGGGACCTCCTACAATCAAGAATGAAGAACGAAGAGGGGAGTGAGTCCTTTAGACCCGTGGCCCCTACACTGAGTTGCTCCAAGACCATGGGAAGACTGATGACAAGGACCTTCCCCCAGAGCTGGCAGAGAGAAAGGCTTCTCGTGGAGGTGGCACCCTGAATTCAGACTTTTCAGCCTCCTAGACTGTGAGAGAATACATTTCACTTTGTTTAAAGCTATTCACTTGTGGTATTTCTGTTATAGCAGCACTAGCTGACTAAGACAGAATTCAAGAGACTTTAGCCATTTATTGAAAAAGACCAATTAAAAAATAGAATTATCTTTATTTCAAAACTGCAGTCTGACAACTTTTTATTAGGGTACACTTTTTGAACAGCATTATGCATGGCCCAAGTACTACAAATTATACTTATTGAAGTAATAAATAATTTGCATATTCTAGAAAGCAAAAATGTCAGCAAAATAAAGTCATAATACTACTATGTAAGTAAGGTTCCTAATAACTTCACTTATCTCAGATCATTTTACCCTGAGTCTCTTGGAAGACAAATTTTTAAAGGTAGAAGAATGGTTCCATTTAACATTAAATGTTCTTCCCTCTTCCCCTTCCAGATGCCTACTTATCCTAGTAAAATGGCAATGAAATAAAGGGAGTAAAAAGTTTAGACAGTAATTTTATGCTGTAACTTAGGAGATGAATAAAACTCTAAAGGTGCTTCTCCTGAAATTCTGAGGTGAAAACAGTCCATAAAACTGATTTGTTTTGTGGTGATTTGCTTTCTAAGCTTATGGCTTGAACAAACTATAATGTGACAAATTAAGGGAGAAGCAGGAGCCTAAATCATTATGGCCACGTATCGCTTTTTTCTAATTCCCTTAAAACAAAATAAAAATTAGGAATATATGTAAAAATCCATAGTTGTCGTAGTTGATTCCAACTCATGGCTACCCTATGTGTTACAGAGTAGAACTGCTCCTCCTTGCTGTAATCCTCACTGAAGCAGATTGCCAGGTCTTTCTTCCACAGTGCCACTAGGTGAGTTCAAACAGCCAACCTTTAGGTTAGTAGTTAAGCACAAACCATTTGCGTCACCCAGAGGCATTATAAACGTATGCACCCTTTGCCAGTGAGTCGATTCCAACTCATAGTGACCATACAGGATGGAGTAGAACTGCCGCATAGGGTTTCCAAAGCTGTAATCTTTATGGAAGCAGACTGCCACATCTTTCTCCCAAGGAGCAGCTAGTAGGTTCGAACTACTGGCCTTTCTGTTAGCAAGTGAATGCTTAATTACTATGCCACCTGGGCTCCTCTACAAATGTGTGTAGGTACCCCATATTACAGTTTTTGACTGGGCCATTATTTCTAAAAGCTCAAGGCTTGTTTATTTATACATGCGAAAATTCAGAGAGGCAGAGAGGTTAATTGAATTTTGTGAATTTAAATAGTTTATTAGTTAAAGATTTAATGGAAGACTCAAGTCTCCTAATTTGGCAACAAGCTTCCTGGGATCGATAGATTTTAAAGCACAAACCAAAGTGTGTTAAGATATAAAAGGGATACCAATAGTTATTTTTTAGCCAATTGCAAAAAAGGGATGATAAATTTAATTTAGCAAATAATACTGAATATGAATAAAATCTACCCCTCCAAGAAGTGTATTTCCATTGGATATTTCCGTGAACACCCAATTTATATGCAAGAATCTTAAGACTCCAAAAGAAAACAGGGAAGAGGTTATTATTGAACATTTTGTGAGTCTACGTGTGGCTTTCACCTTTCACTTTCTGTTAGTATCTAACCTGTTGAAGTACTGATGTATCAGCTGGACTTCTTCGAGAAGCACCTGAATTTTTTTGTCAATGTTTGTGTCTCTTCGTAACGGTATCTGGTAATGCCTGTGTTTAGGTTAATTTTAAGATTCTTTAGATTGTCCTTCTTTCAAGTTGTCATTGTCATTGCTCAGAGCCTAAATACCAAGACATTTATTCATTAAAATCAAATATTTTTTCAACTAAATTGCAGGCAGAATGTTTGTGTATGTGTTAACTCTTTAGATACAGACCAGCAATGGTATGCACCAGGCAAATTTATCTTGCTTTGGGTGAGGCATAGTTTTAGGACTGACAGAGAGCTTAAAAAACTTTTGACTAAGGATTCCCTGGGGAATGTTACTCTCTAAATAAAACACAAAGTGGTTAATTCATACTGGGATATTGCAGTTTTATGAGCAAATGCATTACAGGCTGTATAACTTTAAAAATATATATTTTGTGTGTGGTTGGGGGAGAGGCGGGGGGTAAATATGCTCTTGCATTGACTTTTTTATTCCTTCTCATCCAGTCATAAAACCCTCTTGACTGGCCCTAGCCTTTCCCAGGAACTGCAACAATCCTACCCAGAGTGCCAACTTTTCAAAGAATGAGTAGTATCCAAAATGTTCTCCTGCCACTCTTCTGATACCAGATGTACCCTGGATATCTCTACATAACACAAATGTTGCCTTCCTTTTTATTCTTCTTCGAGTGCCACCATTGGCACTGTTCTTCGATGGCCTTAGCCCTAGTATTCTTCAGAGAGTTTTGGTGTGAATCACGCCCATTTTTCCTGGAATCTAAACAGCCGGTTGGGCTCTTGAATGCTTCTAACTAGAAGGAATGAATCCTTTCCCCTTAGCCACAGCCACTGACTAGAATCCTTCTCTGACTCATCTACAATCAGATTATAATTTAATACCACAAAAAATGACCTGATTTAGACTAATAATTGAATTAATCAGCTGTGTCTGGCCCAATGTGTAGAAAATTCTACATTAGACTTTGAATTCCACCGCAGGGACAGTGAAGGGTCAATATTCCTCCTCACTGTCTCCATGCAAGGAGGTTACTGAGATCACTGAATTTTATATAGAGTCAGAATTAAGGGAATTAAGAGCTCTTTTAGAGACACATTTATCTAATACTTCATTGGTAAACCCTGGTGGCGTAGTGGTTGAGAGTTATGGCTGCTAACCAAAAGATCGGCACTTCGAATCCACCAGGCGCTCCTTGGAAACCCTATACGGCAGTTCTACTCTGTCCTACAGGGTTGCTATGAGTCAGAATCGGCTCAATGGCAATATATATATTTTTTTTCAATACTTTATCAGACATTATTTTTTAATCAAAGAGTTAAGTCTGCTGCCACTTATAGCAGTCAGGTGTTTTTTTGCTAATAGTTTCCCTAAGAAATTTCATATTTAAGACCCATTTTATAATTCACATATACATGCAATTTCTGATGTTTACATTGTGATTACATTGCAGTATATTCAAACCATCCTTGTGAGAGGTTGTAAAGGTGGATAGTGATGTGACTAAATGCTAACTGACCCAGTTGATTTTAAGTTCTTTTAATATAGCTTAAAGGGTAGAACGAACCCACCTTCATCTACACTAAACTAAGGACATGATAGTAACAGCAATTAGAGGTATATAACTCTTGGATCTTCAAGTTGCTAACAAGATACTTACTGGCAAAGAATTTGTACACATCAGAACAGGATCCCATCAGTTCTTTCAAGATTTCTCCCTTTATCATTACTTGGGGCTCTCCCTATAGTTCTAGATCTTCTGGCCAATGTCTTCCTTTCTTGCCAGGGACAAATAACTGGTAATAAGCTCAGGACATGTTTTAGTGGTTACTGAAAATTGGAGAAAATTACCAGGCACACTGTCTTCTTAGAAGGCCCAAAATTTGGGCCTTCAGGTATATTTTTACACCTTAATGTTTTATGGAATAACAACACACAGAGAATAAAAGTACACAAAGCATAAGAAGTGTATATTTTGATGGATTTTTTTACACAGTGAACACACCTGTATAAACAGCACAGAGACAAAGAAATAGAATATTACCAAAATCCCAAACAGGCCACTTTTGATTACCCACAAGGATAAACTATACTGAGTTCCAAAATCTAAAATTATTTTTGCCTGATTTTGAGCTTTCTATCAGTGGGATCATGTACAATGTACTCTTTTGTATCTCTCTTCCTTTTTTTTTCCTTCCTTAGCCTTATGTTTGCAAGATTTATTGATGCATTTGCGTGTAGTGCTAATCTGTTAATTCTCATTGTTTTAGTGTTACATTATAGAAAGAAACCACAATTTATTCAACAATTATGTTTAGATGACTCTTGCTAAGCAGTGTGCTGTTCCTAGGAGCCCAATACAGGAAAAAGGAGGTTTTTGCTTTATACTCAAGTACTGCAGTCTGAACCTTCAGTTCTGTTAAATGTGTAGTTTTATGTACTTGTCCAATTTATTTCATAATGATTTTATCGAGAGTATAATACCTTAGGGAAAGAACTACTTCCTGTCTCCTAGTCACAGTCACATTTTATGTTTTTTTTTTCTTCCTGTAGCCAAGTCAAAAGCTATGGGCAAAGGACAATCACGTTAATTCATGTATACAACGTCAACCACGGAGAAAACTGGCTTGAAGTATTTTTATAATCTATTTAATTGCTTTTCCATTATTTGTTATAATTGACCCCAAAACACTCATGGTAAGCAGCCAAATGATTGTCTTTTAAAAACTTAACTGTCTTTAATGCTAAAGACCTCAGGCTTTGAAATTTGACTGAGCTGAATATAGATATTAACTTTGTTGTTTACTAACAGTGTGATATAGGATGAGTTTCTGAACCTCTCTGTCTCTTATTTTTTTCCTCTATCATTTGGCTGTTTTAAGAATGGAAGAAACTTTGTTTAGGAGGCTAGAATTCTGAATTGAGGGCACCAGTTCTAGGGGAAGGCTTTCTTTGTTGACTCTGGGAAAACATCTTTACCCTGTTCATCTTCTCTTCTTTGGTTCCTTGGTGATCTTCACATGGTTCATAGCTTCCCTGCAGTAGTGCTTGCTTTCTTCTGTGCCCGATCTGCTCTTTTCTATCTCAAAAAGTGATTAGTTTAAGACACATTCTACACTGATGTTGTCTTTTTAACACAGCAAAGAAATTCTTATTCCCAAGTACGATTACAACAGAGGTAAGGGTAAGGATGTAAAACACATAATTTTTTCGGGAAAACAGTTCAATCCACTTGACACACCCCGTGGACTTTCTTACAATCTTTGGCATGGGTTTATAATGTTATAGCTCAATTGAGAACAAATGAACTCTTACAATATATTTTGTTTATATTTTATTTTAATGGTAGAAAACCCAAACCCAGTGCCGTCGAGTCGGTTCTGAGAGTACAATTCATTAATTTTACTCTATCATTAAAATACATAGATAGATATGATCACTTAGCAAATATATGGATAAATATATCCATAGGTAGGAGAGAGGTTAATTAGGCAGGGAATTTAGGTAGGTCTGTAGAGAGATAAATTAAGTAAATACAGAAAATACTGTTATATAACTTTCCTAACTATAGATTTAAAAAAATCCATATAAAGAATAAGGACATTGTCCCCTTGGACATCACTTTATTCATCACTGAATAGTAGTTACTTTAAAAATGTCTACTGAACAAGCATTTAGGGACAGCTACAAAACAAATGTAACCAACTAAAGCTGCAGGCTAGATTCGTGCAGTGAGGTCACAACCACACAAATTAAGAAGAGGTCAATATCATGGAGTTAATGTCTATTAATTGAACAAAAAGTTAGTCAACAACCATGAAACTAGAAAACAGCTAAGCTTCTAATTAACAATAGCCTTAAAATGCCTATATGCTGGAAACTCATTAGCTAAACAAACAAACTCTGCCTACATCAAGTCATTTTCATGGGCAGCAGGGAAAAGTTACTATCAAGAAGACATGGACCTGCACTCATCAATCCCACAATCGGCAAGGGTAGATAGTACATGTTCACATATAGCTTCATTACAAACCTGTATGTAATCAAGGATTAAAATAAATACAAGTCAAATTATAAAAAGAGCACAGCAGTGTAAACACTTAATTGTACTGAGGCAGACATCCTCAGAGTCCAACCCTTCCAAAAGACACCTGCTGTGGCTTATTATCCTACACCAAGCAGAATAAACTACACATTCTTCTGAAGTTGTCCTTGACAAGATAAGCACAGAATGGGCCATAGATGACCTCAATCAGTTTTACCAGGTTTTCTACACCATCTTAACACTTCAAGTGACCTATCAGCTCATTAAGTGAAAAGTACATATAAGCACCCCGCCTCTGGGTGGATATTTAACATGCTAATGAAAGAAAACTGACCTTTGTCTTCATCCCAGGGGATTGAAGGGACCCTTGTCTAGAGAAAATGCATAGTCATTCCCAAGCCCTGATTTCCTGTGTGAAGGTCAATCCTGAATATTCATGACGAATTTGTATTTCCATGTCTGCTCTCTGTAAAAGGCCACCTCCCCAAGCTGCCTGGGAGTAGTCATGGAAGCAGCAGCCTGGATCGCTCCTTTCCTTGTTCAACAAAATAAAGAAGGCTTTCTTCTCTCACCTTCCCAGCCCAGTGCTTTCGAGTCGACTTAGTCTCTTGTTTATCGCCTTTAACGAGTCATGCTGAGCAGAACATGGGGTTTCCACCCAACAACAGTAGCTGAGAAATATTGCAGGTTTTCTACTGGCACTTTCCAGTTTTTGTCCTTTTTTCCCTACTTCCCTGACATGTATTTGAATTTTTTGAAATTATATCCTTTTAGAATTATATTTTAATTAATCTATGGCTTCACCGTTTTCATCCTCAGAGAACCTGTAAATTGTTTATAAAATTAATGATCTATTTAAATTATGAAAGAAAGATACTTTATTTGTTGTTATTTTTTTAAAAATCTATAGTGATTATAATTCTGTTATAATCGTAATTTTGTATATGAGTGCAAAGACGTACAAATTGACCAAGAGAACAGAAAATACAGACCAGAAAATTGTGCTTCTTTATGTGGTAAAAATACATGACAAAGATGACATTACAAATCAGTAGAAAATGATGAATTATTCAATAAGTGGCAATAAGATAATTGGATAAGTGTATTCAAAATTAGATTTTTAATTCACCCCGTAAACAAAAATACAGAGAAGAGATTACTGAAATGGCAAATTTATCTCCATGACATCTGTTATGAACTGAATCCTGTCTCCCAAAAAATATGTGTTGTAGTGTACATCCTAAACCCCTACACCTGTGGATGTTATCCCATTTGGAAATAGGAATATCTTTGTTATGTTAATGATAACTTATCAGTGTAGCGTGTGTCTTAAACCAATCACCTTTGTGTGCGTGTGTGTGTGTGTGTGTATGTGTGTGTATAAGAGGAAGAGCAGGTTAGGCATAGAGAAGCAAACACCAATGAAGACAAAGATACATGCCACATGAAGATCACCAAGGAGCCAAGAAGCAGAAGCTGAAAAGAGACAAGAACCTTCCCCCAGAGCTGACAGAGACAGCCAGCACCCTGAATTCAGACTCCTAGCCTCCTAGCCTCCTATCAGAGCTCTGGTGGTATAGTTGGTAAGAGCTCGGCTGCTAACCAAAAGGCTGGCAGTTCAAATCCACCAGCAAAACCACCCACTTATATTTCTGTTATAGCAGCACTGAGAAACCAAGACAATCCCTTTCTCTACATTTTCCCCTGCTCTGCTGGGTTTGTAAAAGTCAAGAGACATATCCAAAGCTCTTTACACAAACAACAAAATCTGTCAGGCTGGAACATATGCTGATGGTAAACCAAATTTCTGAGGCCCTCAGTTATTTCCTCACTTAGGTTCCAGATCTAGAACAGGAGCCAAATTTTGGGAGCCATGTCTATAAGATTCTGGGAAAACATTTGATGCCATTTTAGAGAACTTTCTATAAATGGAACACTTGCATAAAGCTTTGGTTTTGTATTCCTATCAATTGGGATTCAGATAGAAAGGCTGTGAGGCAAAATTAAGGGAGATTTAATGAAATCTGAGGAGTCAAAATAAATGAGTTCACTCTAACTAGATATAATTAAATAGAGGCAAATATAAACTTCTGTCCCTAAGGCTTGATCACTAAAATGCAAAAAAGCAATATTAAGAGAAAGTAAAATATTAAGCTGTTTAGTTTAACTTATAATCACATGTGAGTCATTAATATGATCTAGGTGATTTAAAAGCTAATATAATCTTAAAATATATTAGATGGCATTATATAGTCCAGAAGGAGTGAGTTTTTAGGTTTGTTCTTCAATTCTCTAGCAAAAAAAAAAAAGGACATCCTAAATACAATGCCTTAATAACTACATTTAATTCTAAGAGGCATATTTTAAAATAATAATAACATTTGAGTAAGCAGAATGTTGACATAAAAGCCGTTGACCCAAAATGTTTACCACCACTTGCCAAGTACAAAGCGAGGTGGTATACCATGGAGGGAGACAATTAAAGAAACTAAGTGCAGTATATTTTGTTATTGTTTCCAATTGTTTTCTGCATCTCCTTATGAAAGGTTTTAATTCCCCCACGTACTTCAGCATTGGCCATTTGGAGGTAAAAGTAGCCGGTACAAGTGACAAGTGCTACCCTTGAGCACAAAGTTTAATATTTGATTTAATATTTTGTGGTTCCACCAATATCCCTTTCTTCCAGCCATGAGAGTGATGTCCCTAATAGGTCTGTTCCTTCAGTGAAGAAGACCTGTGAATCATAGCCACCATCACCCTTCAACCAGGCTAACTGATGTTGTATGATAAAAACAAATCTCAGTAGTTTTAAGTATTGAGAATTGGGAGTTTTTCTTATGGACCTATAACCTACCAAAATTTGACTAATGTTTTAAAGTTGCTTAACCTAGAAAAAGCCCTGGTGGTGCAGTGGTTAAGCTCTTGGCTGCTAACCAAAACATTCAGAGTTTGAACTCACCAGCTGTTCATGGGAGAAAGATGTGGTAGTCTGCTTCCATAAAGATTTACAGCCTTGAAAACTCCGTGGGGCAGTTCTACCCCATCTGATAGGATCACTGTGAGTCAGAATCAACTCGGTGGCAATGGGTTTGGTTTTCTTGGTCGTCTAGAAAAAGACTTGGTGAGATCATTGCCCCCAGTTCTCTGAACTGATGTCATATGTACAAATGATTAGACTTAATTTCTGTGGTTATAGCAGATATCCTAGAACCAAGGGAGTTTTAATAATCTGGATAAGCTAAGATACGCCTCAATAGCAAGAACCTCAAAATCTTAGCAGCTTATCGCAGCAGTAATTTAGTTTTTGGTGATAATACTTATAAATGTGTATCTGTGAAGACTGTTCCACACGGTCATTCAGAGACTTGTGCTGATGGGTGTTCTCTACTACTCTGTACGGGCACCATCTGAAATACATGACCTTTTGGTCACCGTAGCTGAGGGACAGACAGCTGGAGGGTTATATACTGGCTCATCTACTCATTGGCCCACAAGTGATATGGTTCAATTCTGTATAAGTCATTATCCAGTTCAATTTGGTGATAGCTCATTAGCCAGGGCAGTCACATGGTATAATAAGGAGTTTGACTCCATTTTTGATGTTTGGCTACAGACAACTTTTATGCCTCGCTCCTCCCTCTTCCCCTGGGAAAATTACTAAGTCTGGTTGCTAACTTTTTGGCATCAGTGGGAAATTCAAACCTCGGCCTGGATGTGGAAACTCTCACCCTGGCTTGGCCCCTTAATCACAATAAAAACTCAGGCTAGTCTCCTTTGCTTTCTCTTTCAAGCCATTTTGGACATACTTGAGAGGTCTGTCCTCCTATTCCCAGTGATGTCAATTAAGTCAGTAGGTAATAGGCATTTCACATCATCTTAGTACCTGTATGGCATTATCAGTATCAAATATAAAACAACTCTTGGATAGGAGTTCCTTTTACTTTTTCATGATGATCACAACACATGTCCACACCAAAATGTGAGAGTATTAGGAAATGTTGGCCCTAGAGTAAAGTGCTCACTAAACACTGTGTCTCTGTCATAGGAGTGGATGTTATCAGAAAATGTAGTTGAGCTTAATGAAGTTTATTATAATTAGAGGTGACATTAGAAGTAGAACACATTCCCCTAGAAGGTGATCAAACAGAAAGTATAGGACCATTAACGAGATAGGTGACAGAGAAATTTAAGGAGCCAAACCTTTCAAATTCCTTCTAGATTTGAGATTATATAATGCCAAATTTAAAGATTTCAAATGTTTACATTAAATTACTTTAATGTAAATAATTTCTAGGCAAATACTGACATTGTTAACGAAAAAGGAAGTGTTTCACAATATACAATATAGCTGTAATTTTTTTTTTTTTTTACTTCATTTGGCAGAATTATGGGGAAGGGTTGTTTTTCTCCTTTTATTTGCAAGCAGGACTCTATTCTAGTCTCAAATTGTCATGTATAACCCAGATTATAAACAAACGATTCTTAATTTTCTTATCTTCAGAAAAGAAGCTTTTAGAACCAAACATATTCATGATGTTATTCCAAGGCTAATTCTGATTTTTTTGTTGTTGTTGTTGGGTTTCAAATGCTGTTAATTAAGGGATTGATTCTATATTTTATGTAATGGTTCAGGTTTGCTATCCAATTAAAAACACTGAAATCACTCACCAATCTTGACACGTGACCAATATAGATTTACTCCATAGAAGTCAGAGTTGGAAAAAGTCCCACATGTAGTAATTTTGTCTACTTTGAATTAAAGTGTGATTAAATATTTAATGAAGAACATCTATTCTTTCAGTGGCTAAAGGAGTTGAATTAGGAAAATAGTTCAGGGAAATATTAATAAAATTATATAATCCTGTTATCAAATGAAGGATCATTCTGGAGTTTATTTGTGCCCAGAATATATCAGTATCCTTAGGTCAGAGTAAAACATTATTTATCTGCAACATAAGTGGGACTCATTTTAAAATATTTATTCTATTCCACTATTCAGAGAGCATGCATTTCAGTGTAACATAAAGAAACATTCTTCCCTTTAAATTAAAATCTATGCTTATAAAAAGTAAATTAACTTAAGCTGTTCAAATAGGAATTATTATACTAAAGGTGTAATAGAATTAATGTGCCAAGGTGAAATGAAACAAAATTAACAAATTTGTATTTACTGATAAATGTTCCTCATCATAATGGCTATACCACGTCATGTAAAAATTAAATCATTGCAAAATATTATAAAAATATTATTCTAATGTTTCATAGGGGCTTATTTGTTAAGCTTTAAATAAATAACAAGACCGAATTTACAGAGCAAAATTGAATTACCATGCAGAGATTTTGAATTATCTGCAATTGATTTTGCTAAAATTCTGTTTTATTTAGCGGTCCATTCAGTACCCTTATTAGAGAGGATTCTTTTCTGTACAAGTTCAACCATAGTGGTATTAGGTAACATCTACAAAATTAAGCCACCTTTATGTTTCCCAAAGTGCATAGATCTGTAGTAAGGGCATCACTGAGAATATTTTCCCATTATGAAGCATATTTTACAGAGTAATGTCCATACTGTCTATATTATGATATTTGTAAGGTGACTTACTCCATGGTTGAATAGTATTCTGAGAATCAGTGTTTGACAATAACTTACAGGCTTTCAATGGACTTACAATGGTCAATAGCAAAAAATAAAATAAAAGAAAGAAAAAGCCAGTCAGTCAATAGAATTCCAAGCAAGTGTCACGTAGATTCTTACCTAGAACAGCGTAAGTACTAAATCATACTGACGTTCACAAGTTTTTCTTTGTGGTTTCACTAAATTTTGCTAACAGTTAACATTTTATTCCTCAGATGTGACAAAAACTCTTCTTTTTCCCCCCATGGTCTTTTAATTTCAGATTAAAAAGCTCTGCAAAAGCTTTGAAGCCATCTGGTTAAAGAATATCTATATGGAAATGTGTTTATTTATTATCTATTTATTTCTTCATTTATCTTTCATTTGTTTATTTATTCATTTTGTTCTTTTTTTTTTCTTCCTTTATTAAGCATCTAAATTGGGCTGGGCATTGTGCTAAACAGAAGAGAGGAATGCAGACACGATGATTGGCAAAGAATTAAAAGGTTTTGAGGAAAGGAAAGGAATCAATTATGCTAAAGCTAAGGCAACTAATTGTGAGGATTTAACTGTATTTTTACCAAACTAAAAACCACAACTTCCAATCTATTTGTTATAGGTTGAACTGTGTCCCCCCAAAATGTGTATTCATTTGGCTAGGCTTTATTCCCAGTGTTGTGTGATTGTTCACCATTTTATCATCTGATGTGATTTTCCTATGTATTGTAAATCCTACCTCTATGATGTTAATGAGGCAGAATTAGATGCAGTTATGTTAATGAGCCAGAACTCAGTCTACAAGATTAGGTTGCATTTTGAGTCAATCTCTTTTGAGATATAAAGAGAGAATTCAGCAGAGAGAATGGAGACCTCCTACCACCAAGAAAGTAGAGCCAGGAGTGAGAGCATCCTTTGGACTCAGGATCACTGAGCTGAGAAGCTCTCAGACCAAGGGAAGATTGATGACAAGTATCTCCTGCCAGAGTTGACATAGAGAAGGCCTTGCCCTAGAGCCTGTGCCCTGAATTTGAACTTCTAGCCTACTAAACTGTGAGAGAATACATTTCTCTTGGTTAAAGCCATCTACTTCTGGTATTTCCATTATAGCAGCACTAGATAACTAAGATGCTATTTAAGGTATTTCCTACTCTTAGACTATGACAGGAAATAGTGGGTGGCTTATTGGGACGTGAGAAAATGTAAAGCAGCTATTAGGAGAGAACATTTTTCTTACAGCATCGCCACATTGAGCATAATGCTGGTTTCATTTTTCAACCAATATCCAAAATGTTTTGAGACAAACCTATTTTGAACTGAAATATTGTTTAGAAATAAATTCTAGTGCATTTCTAGAAAATACAATTGTAGTAAGTTGGCTTTTTAGGCTCCTGAAATAACACATAAATCTATAATGAAACATTGATAAAAATTCCATCAAAAATATCTGATAAACTGCTAAATTTTTGCAAAACTGTATTTAGTCCAATCATGCATGTGTTGTGTAGAGACAAAATACATGCTGGAATGACAGGATTGAGAGATTATATATCCTTCTACACAATCTAGAAGGTGGACAAGATCAACTATGAAAGAGGAAAAGAAAAAAAGAGGCCGAAAATTACATCAGAAGGCAGATTAAAATTTGAGGAATTCTGCTAACTAATTGCCTTTTAACAGTGGAATGACAATGATCTGCTGAACTTTTTGGTTAGCAGCATAACACTTAACCACAGCACCACCAGGCCTCCTATATAACATGGAGGAAGTCGAGAGTGCTGTTTACCAGCATTTACAACTTTTCTGCTTCAAGACACAACACAGTGTCGCACTTCTCTGCACTGTTAAAGTTAGTCATGGCCATGTGACTTGCTTTGGCCAATGCAATGTAAAAAAAATATGAACATAACTGAAGCTTGTCATTTCTGGATGGAAGCATATAATAGGTGCATAATTCTCTATCATTTTATTCCCTCACCAAAGAAATCAATATAGCATGCGTTGAGATAAAAAACTTTTATCAGCCTGGTAAAGATAAGCAAATTTCTTGGCCAACCAGCCTTGAAAATGCAGTGATAAGTAAACTTGTTTTAAGCTAGTGAGATTTTGTGATTGTTGGCTACTGTAGCATCACCCAACCTACCCCGGGTGGTAGCTTCATTAGATGATATGTATCCAGACTCCACTTAGTTTTATATTTGCCGAGGCCAGTTATAATGCCACATTATTTATATCCTTAGTGTGATCAGCCATTCAGTATGTAAGAACAAATCTTCCATAATCAACCCATTGGTGCTTGTGCTGACTCTTGGTCACCAGCACAGAATACGTCCTGATGAGTTACTTTTGGAGTCTTTGGTGTTCTTCTCTTTTTGGAAGAACTTAATCAGAAATAGTCAGGTCTCTTCTGATGGATTTTTTTAACTGCAAATCTTAGAACACAGGGGTTGTATGATCAGTCCTTTCTCTCCCAGAAGGCCTTTGTTTTCTTTATTCAAATTTATCTATTTCCTTTGTCTTTCAAGAGATCATAGGAAATAACAGACTTAACGAAATTACAAAAGACTAAGTTTCAGTCTTTTAATAGCCTAGTAGGGCATTTTCTCATATCACTTTTCCCTAATTAAGAGAAATATTCAAAACATTCCCTCTCTAGGAAAGAAAGCCTTCTTGCAGGTAGTTTTTTCCTTGTCTTCATACATAAACAAAAATAATTTTTTTCCTTAATTCTTCACCTAGATGCTTGGATATACCATTCATCTAGTTATAAATATTTTCATAATTCCCTTGGCAAAGTCATGGAGATAGAATATAGTTGTAATTAAAAAAAAAAAAAAAACAGCTTCCTGGAATTATCTAAAACTCTTATGTGGTCTTGTGATAAGAATCTCAATTTCGCATAAGATTTTTTGTTTTAACTGTATTTTTAGACATATTAGGGTGCTTAGTTAAAATAACACTAACCAATACGTCATAGCTAAGAAACAATAACACCCGTCTGTCAGTGGAGGCTTGATTGTTGCTATGATGCTGAACAGGTTCCAGTGGAACATCCAGGTTAAGACAGACTAGAAAGAAAGGCCTGACAATCTGTTTCCAAAAACCAGCCAGTAAAACCCTAAGAATCACAACGGTCTGATTTGCAACCAGTCAAGGGGATGGCGCAGGACACGGCAGCATTTTGTTCCACTGTGCATAGGGTTGCCATGAGTTAGGGGCCTAGTCCAAGGCAATTAACAGCAACAATAGCAAAAGAACAACAGGAACAGAAAGCTTTAACATTAAGAGGATACACATAAAAAACACTAAACAAAAACATAAAATAAAAACATGACAAATTTTGTTATTATCATTTGAACCCAATAAATGGTTCTAAGTGCCAATTTTATCATAGGCTATTTGATTTGTTTTCCACTAGCCTTACTATCTGACCACGCTGATGAGGATTTTAGAAACAATTGAGTGACAAAGTAAGTAATGGGTTTGGTACTGGAGAAAGAGAAAAGGAAGAGTGAAAAGATGATTACAAGTAGAGAGCAAATACATAAATATATAAATATATAAAACGAGAGAGAAAAAGAGCAGTCCTAGTCAAACATTACAACTAAAGAAGTAAACATCATGATTAAAACATTAAAATAAAGTGCCTTCACCGCTCTTTTCCACAGAGCACTTGCAAGGATTGAGCAAATTTCAAGCCCTATTTTTTTTATGAAGGGGAGAAATGAAAAATAACCACCCCATAATAAAGTGTTAATTGTAAATATTATTAATCAAACAATATATAAATAACATTAAAAAGAAGAATCCTTCATATTAACTAACTACACACAACTATCAAGTCTAGAAAGGTTAGCCTCAATTGGTGAACTTAAGAAACATTGCAGACTGTTCAAAAAAAAAAAAAAATGAATAAATAAAAATAAATCTTTTGATGAAATAAGGCACACTTTTGGTTACATGTCATGAAATGATAAGTTATTTCAACTAGGCTGATCAAATATGTGAGTTATATTCTTACACTTAATGGTTCAAAGAAGTTAAAATGAAAAAAAAAGGAAAGTCAATAATCTTATACAATTTTTCATCTGCAGACACTTAATAAACATGCAAATCATTTTAAAACAGCAGTTTTTTATTGTACTTTAGATGAAAGTTTACAGAGGAGATTAGTTTCTCGTTAAACAATACACATATCGATTTGTGACATTGGTTGCCAACCCCACAACATGTCAACACTTTCCCCTTCTTTACTTTGGGCTCCCCATTACCAGCTTTCCTGTCCCCTCATGCCTGCTTTTCTTTGCCCATGGGCTGGTGTGCCCAATTAGTCTCCTTTGTTTAATGGGCTTGTCTAATCTTTGGCTGAAGGGTAAACTTCAAGAGTGACTTCAGTACTGAGTTCACAGGGTGGCAAGTGGTCATATTCTCGGGGTTTCTCCAGTCTCTGTCAGACCAGTAAGTCTGGTCTTTTTTTGTGAGTTAGAATTTTGTTCTACATTTTTCTCCAGCTCTGTCTGGGACCTTCTATTGTGATCCTTGTCAGAGAGTTGATGGTGATAGGTAGGCACCATCTAGTTATGCTGGGCACTCAGTCTGGTGGAGGCTGTGGTAGTTGTGGTTCATTAGTCCTTTAGACTAATCTTTCCCTTGTGTATTTGGTTTTCTTAATTCTTCCTTGCTCTAGAGGGGGTGGGACCAGTGGAGTATCTTAGATGGCCATTCGCAAGCTTTTGAGACCCCAGACTCTACTCACCAAAGTAGGAGTCGAACATTTTCTTTATAAACTATGTTATGCCAGTTGAGTTAGATGTTCCTCAGAGACTATGGTCCCTAACCCCCATTCTCAGCAACTCAGTCCCTCAGGGAGTCTGAATGTGTCTATGAAGCTTCCATGACCTTGCCTTGGTCAAGTTGTGCTGACTTCCTCAGAATTGCGTACTGTCTTACCCTTCACCAAAGTTTTCACTTATCTATTGTATAGTTAGTGTTTTTCCCTCCTGTCTTCCCACCCCCCAGTAACCATCAAAGATTGTTTCTTTCTGTGTGTAAACCTGTTCTTCAGTTTTTATAATAGTGGTCTCATACACCATTTGTCCTTTTGTGATTGACTTATTTCACTCAGCATAATGCCCTCCAGATTCATTCATGTTGTGAGATGTTTCATAGATTATCATTGTTCTTTATTGTTGCATAGTATTCCATTCTGTGTCTCTGCCGTATTTTTTTTTTTTAATCCATTCATCGGCTGATGGGCACTTAGGTTGTTTCCATCCTTTTACTATTGTGAATAATGCTCCAATGAACATGGGGGTGCATATGTCTATTTGTGTGAAGGCTCGTAGGTCTCTAGGATATATTCCTAGGAGTGGGATTGCTGTATCGTATGGTATTTCTATTTCTAGCTTTTAAAACAGTAAAACCTCTTACCAATTTCGAATAACCCAAAACTCATTGTCATCCAGTTGATTCCGACTCATAGCAACACTGCAGGAAAGAGGGTTTCCAAGGCTATAATCTTTATGGAAGCAGATTGCCACACTTTTCTCCCATGGAGAGGCTGGTGGGTTTGAACTGCCAACCTTTTGGCTACCAGTCCAGCTTTAACCACTGTACCACCAGTACTCCTTTAACAATAACATCACCCTGTAAATAATAGATACATATGTTGGAGAGAATGTTTAATATATGTACATATAAGCCAGACAAGTTGGAACAAAAGTCAATCTAATTATAAAGTCATGAGAATTTAAAAAAAAAAAATGAAAATGACATTATTATAAAATTGGCAACATCGTATAAGACAATTTGACGGCAGGAAACGTTATCAAAAGGTATTGGAAAAAACAAAGAAAAACCATAAAAAATAATAACACATGACAAACTTTGGTATTAGCATTTGAACCCAAGATCAAGCAGTTTCAAATTTATTGTACGCTATTTGAACTGTTTTCCATCAAACTTCTCTGAACATGCAGATACAAATTTTACAAACAATTGAGTCAGAAAGTAAGTCATTCATTTGCTACTGAAGAAGGGAGGGAGAAAAAAAAAAGAGTGTAAAGATGCCTACAAATAACAAACAACAAATGAGAAGTGAAACTTTTGCTGTAAAGAGAGGTTTCAAAAACCTGAATATACGAACTATGAGAAAAACATAACACTGGAAACAGCAAAGAAAAGGACAAATACTCAAGATAGAAACTATTTAAGCATTTGAGAAATACAAAAAATATTTTCTAAAAAATATCATTAAAAGCTATTCTTAAAGGGTTGGAATTGATTGAAGAAGGAGGATATTGGAATTATCTCAAAGTGATTGGAGGAAAAGCAAGAACTAGAAATTAGTTATAAATTAAAAAAAAAACAAAAACCTAAAATCTTCCGGCACAGATTCATTGTTTGTACAAGAGAAACATATGGGGAGAACACGGCTGAGTAGCACAACGTCTCTGATTTGAAATGATGGAACTTCTTCAGTCAATGAAAAAAATTACATGGGGGAAGATAGTAGGTGATTTATCATTTAAAAAGGAGTTTCTAAAGTCTAATCAAAAGGAAAGGGGGAAAAAGAAAGACGTCTTTCTGGAGAAGTAGGAATACTGAAGAACTTACACATATTTTTAAAAGACCAGAAAACTGGTCATATGTAAAAAACACACTTTTAGAAACTAGAATAATGAAAGATTTGGACTCAAAGCAATGGACATTGTAGATGCTTGGGTTTATCAGAAGTACTTTTGGCAGAAAAAAAAGCAATACATAAAAACGTTTCATTATAAAGATAGCAGGATAAAATATATTTTAAATGGAAATGTTTTTAAGTAATAAATCATGTTCAAATACAAACGTTACTGTCACAAATGGATTTCTTTTAAATTATCGTTACAGCAGTAGAAATGTCAAATATTTTAAGGAATAAAAATGAATAATAGAACCAGATGAGAAAGCCTATGGAAAAAAAGAATGTCCTATACAAGCTTTGCAAGAAATTGCTTGCACGTAAGTGATGTACTAAGCTACCCAAATATGTTGCAAAAAAATTAAAATGTAATCTTACATATTTATTTCTGGAGATGTTTAAACGACATATAGTAGTTCCTATATTGCAAGCCTAATGACAATGAAATCAAATTGATACTTCAACAATAAACATGTTCGCCCTCTTTTCATTCTGTACTAATTTTGTCATAAATTTGGAAATAATTATTAATATCTCTCAATCCTAACATTGTTGTCCTGTGTGTGTATGTGTTGGCTCTCCTGTATTTACATTTCATAAAACTACACACCCACTGCCATCAAATCGATTCTGACTCATAGTGACCCTATAGGACAGAGTAGAACTGCCTGCTTTAAATCATTACATTCACATTAAAACAAATTTCTAGTGGAGTGACTTCAATGAATCCAGAAAAATATTTTAGTGATATTCTTTTATGATTGTTTTTGTTGTGTGCCATAGAATAAATTACAACCCATAGCTACCCTATATGACAAAGTAGAACTGCCACCCAGGGTTTCTTATGCTGTAATCTTTACGGGCGGGGGCAGATCCTCAGGTCTTTCCTTCCTAGGAGCAGCTGGTGGGTTCTGACCAATGACCTTGCAGTTAGCATGCAGCCCAGCACTTTACTGCGTCACCGGGGCTCCTTTGTTTTACTACACAAAAATACTTTTTTGGCCTTCTGCGTCAAAATTGTTGAACACTTTAAATAGCACCTAACAACAACAACAACAAAAAGTGTATTTTTGTAAAAAGTAATTATGAGCAGTTGACCTGAGATCATGAAGCTATTTGATACAGAACCAGGACTTTTACCACAGGTTTGAGATTTCTGCATTGATTGGTCTTTCCTCAGCACCAAAATATCATTCATCCATTGGTTTTCAATGAGATCCAGCTAAAAATTTAGTAATATCTGGTTAAAGCAAAATAACTGTAAATAAACTTGGCAGTAAAGATACATCAATATATCATCCAGACAAAATGTGTTTGAGTGAGCTGCATATTACCTTTGGGTAAAAAAGGAAGAATTATTTAATCCAAAGGTCATCTACCATTGGTATACTTGCTAGTAGATTACTTAACTCTTCTCAGTGCTGTCATTTACTAAAATTAGGCTGTATTCTTTAGCACTATGATGGCAGAATTGTGTGGATAAATGAAGCAATGAATATATTACATATTTTTTTCTCATTTAATTCTTACATTAAAATAACATAATCCAGATAAAATTTTCATCACAATTTCAAAAATAAGTGAAATGAAATTGAATGATTTTAGATCAAACCAGTAATTCTAAATCTGTTTTTGAACATACTGAAGTGTTGAAGATCAGTGAAGGGGAAGTAAACCGGATACTGGGAGAATTCCAGATACCCACGGAGCTCCTCTTACCTTTGAAGCAGCCCACACAGAGCTATTCTTACTAATGAAGCACACTGAAGCCATTAGTACATCACAGTGGGTGCCAGATAGCTTCTGTTTACCCCTCCAGATAGACACTCTTTCAACCCTTCCCACCCTGCTCTGGGTCCTAGGAAGATACCTATATAAATTGATCAATGGACTTTCTTGCCCTCTGACTCTTAATTGGTTTCAATCAATGGGGAGCAGTCAGGAGATGAGAAGGAGAAAGGAAAGTGAGGTTAGGATATTTGTTCCTCCAACTACCTAAATGTGGGGCCACAGCTGAGTCCCCTCACAAGAAGGCAGAGCATCAGCCAAGCCACCCACTCCGCATAAACCAAACCCGTTGCTGTGGAGTCGATTCTGACTCATAGCAACCCTACGGGATGGAGTACACTCTGCCCCATAGGGTTTCCAAGGAGCAGCTGCTGGATTCCAATTGCCAAAGTTTTGGTTAACAGCCGGTTCTTAACCACTTCGCCGCCAGGGCTCTGCCCATTCCACATGGTTACCTCTGATTCTAGGTTCCGGTTACTGCTCTCTCTCCCTACCCTTCAGTCAGGTTAGTGGTTTTCTGGGGTTACAATATTACTACTTGTTGGCTCCCTCCGCAGTGCCCAAACCTGTGTATATAGCCTTTTTTTTTTAAGCTTTCCTCAAAGTAACCAAGTTCATCACATATCGGCCAGGACCTGGAGTGATACACAGTAGAAGAAAGAAGAAAAAACCGGTCGACACTCTTCAGTGGTCTCTAAGCTCCTTCAGGACAGAGAACATGCATGTTTTATTTCTGGGGTCTAGTCTTTAGTACAGTGATTAGCATACAGCAAAAAAATCGACATGCATTCTTGACGTTAAAAGTCACACCTGTTGTTGGGATCTGCTTTTGGTTTAAGTAGAATAAATAGATGTTCAAAGGTAAGAGAGTAAACTTCTTAAAGAAGGTCCAATAAGACCATAACATCATTATAACCATTAACTAAGAACACAAAATTGACAGTTTACAAATATATATATCAAGATTCCAAATAACACATTTAAACAGCTTATAAACATTACAGAACAACGCTTGTAAGGATGGTGCAGGACCAGGCGGTGTTTCGTTCTGTTGCTCGCAGGGTCACTATGAGTTGGAACCAACTTGACAGCACCTAACAACAACAACACAAACATTACAGTTAAATCATAGCATACAGATAATTGGATTATTAGCTAAATCATTGCAAGGTTGATTTCTCTTTCACAGAGGTTATTAAGGAGCTTTTTAAAGCAGGTCCATTGCACTTTTTAATGCCTCCACAATGTGTCTGGCATGAGAATTAGAATGTTTATCCAAAGAACATTTTATCCTATTAATGCTATAGAGTAGTAATAGAAAAAAAAAAAAAAAAAGTAATAGAAGCATTGAATAATTTTCAGGTGTATTTCGAGAGGAAATATATTTGAAACTAGTATGTATGGGATTAGATAGTAGAAACTTGAAAAAGCACCTGTCGGTTTCTGCTTCCACTCTTGGAGCTCTACCACCACCATGAGAATAGACCTGGGCTTTCTTGCTGGAGGAATCTGAAAAGCATGTGAAAGAAAGTTAAATTTTCCTGGTTGTGGCCATTCCAGGCCACCCTGGCTCAGGGTTTTCTGCCAGCTGACTGTGGATCCATGAGAGAGCCTCTGAAATCAGCTAAGACAGGCTCAGACCAATAGAACTGCCCGCATCAATTCATAAATAGGTGAAAAAGAATAAATTCTTGTTGTTTTAAAGCAACTAAGTTTTACTGTGGTTTATTATGCAGCAATAGTTACCTAACGCACCCAATCTCCACTTATATCTCAGAATAATAATGCTCATCTGATAAAGTTATTTTTAACTTCCAGATATACAAGTTTCCTGAAATTTGCTTAAATTATAATTGTTTGCAATATTCATTTTGAGCCTTTTTGATTTAGCCAAATCACCTCTTCTAGTATGGCCTTGTTTTTATCAAAAGTTATAGAATGCAATTTTCCAGAAATTTGCTTATACTATCATAATCCTATAATTTTTCACTTTAAGTATGTACTTAAAAAAACATTCTGACTTTTTTAATGTTAAATATTAAATCTAAATCACACTTGACTCATTTTAACATTACCAGATTCTATGATGATTATACTGGCCATATTCAGCATATTTCCTTTCATTTGAGTCCATATTGAATCAAAAACAAAAAGGCTTTGAAACCAAAATCTATCTGCTTGAATGATTTCACAAACAGAAATGCATTCTGTGAATGAAATGCAGTGATTTCATACTTATTTCGTTCCCAATAAGAGTGACTGCAAAACCAGGTGAATCTTCTCTGTAACTCCAGGTAATACGTGATCTGAATTATGCAGAACCATCACAATAGAATTTTGATAGTGTGAGAGAAAACCAACATGCCTGAGGGATGAAGAAATGGCTATCAGAGGGTTAGCTTCAAAAGATTCTCAGGTTTCACTGAATTAGGAGAGTAGTGGAGAAGCCGGGTAAGTCTCAGCATGCACCGTTGTTACTGCAACAGCTCTTATTCTCTTTGCATAATATATTAATTTTATATTAATTTTGTATGTTTTGGTTTTGGTTTTTGTTTTCATATATATACACGTATATATATACCTACGTATAAAAATATAAATATGTATATATGTATATATATATGTGTGTATCTATAGAGAGAGAGAGAGTGAGAGGCCCTGATGCAGCAGTGGTTAAAGCACTTGGATGGCAACCAAAAGGTTGGTAGTTGGAACCCACTAGCTGCTCAGCAGGAGAAAGATGTGGCAGTCAGCTTCTTTAAAGATTTACAGCCTTGGAAACCCTATGGGGCAGTTCTACTCTGTCCTATAGGGTTACTATGAATCTGAATTGACTTGATGACAATGGGTTTGGTTTTGGTTTTATATATATATATATATATACATATATATATATATACATATATATATATATACATATATATATATACATATATATATATACATATATATATATATATATAAACCCACTGCCTTCGAGTCGATTCTGACTCATCACGTCCTATATGTAAAAAATATGTATGTATATGCATATATGGTGCCCTGGTGGAGCAGCTCCACTGCTAACCAAAAGGTCTGCAATGCAAATCCACCAGCCACTGCTTGGAAACCCTATGGGGCAGTTCTACTCTGTCTTATAGAGATTCTATGAGTTGGAATTGACCTGACGGCATTTTAAATAATATAGCTGTGTTTAATTTAATGTTTTGTTACTTTAATTACAGAGCTTTGGTGGCTCAGTGGTTAAATGTTTGGCTGCTGATGGAAAGGTCAGAGGTTCTAACCCACCATCTACTGCTTTGAAGAAAAGAACTGGTGATCATCTTCCATAAAGATTTCAGCTGAAAGGAAACCCTACGGGCAGTTCTGCTCTTTCAAATAAGGTCGCTATTAGTCAAAATCGACCTGAAGGCACGCAACAACACAACAACTTTACAGAAAAATTTTCTGGAGCAAAATTTCTGCAAAGAAACTATAGTAGATTCAGACTGCAGTTGTTACACTGAGCTGGAAGATTGAAAAGGCTCAAGAGACTTTAACCAAGTATTTTCCCAGAAGATTTATTACAGGTAAAGGATGCACAGCAACAGGAACTAGAAAGCATCAAACGTTAGGAAGTTTTGAAACACCTAGATGTAACTTCCAAGGTTCTCTCTCTATCGAGAATCATGTGCCTTGTCTCAATATCACAGATCATTCATGTAGGTGCATGAAATAACAGTTTCAGGGACTCCAAAGCTCAGGGTACTTAGAGCTTATTTACACCCAAGAAAACAGGCTGTGCGACAGGGTATAATAATCAAATCCAGGTCAGACCACCAATCCATAAGTTGTGAATAAACAATGTCAATAAGCAGGTACAAGACAATACCACAGGGCAAGTTTCAAAGTTTAATTAGAAATTTTAAGTCACTATCTAGACCTTCAATTCCTGTCTTGTTCAAGGTTAATGTCATGGCTAAGGTCTAGTTGAGTGATAATCCTAGTCTTATACGAAAGTTGCCTTTTATGAAGGGAATCTTCACCCCAACTCTCTCCCAAGAGATTCGGACTTCTTGCAAATTGTGCAAAAGACAACCTTTGTCTTTCCATTAAAAAAACAAAAACAAACCCGTTGCTGTGGAGTCAATTCGGACTCATAGCGACCCCATAGGACAGAGTAGCACTGCCCCATATGGTTTTCAGGGAGTGCCTGGTGAATTTGAACTGCTGGCCTTTTAGTTAGCAGCCATAGCTCTTAACCACTACAGCAACAGGATTTCCATCTTTCCATTGTACTCTTTTAAAGGCCAAGTTTTTAGAGTCACACAGAGGGAAAATAAAAAAACAGCTTTTCGTGCTTCTTATACATAGTCTGTTGTTTAGTCCCAGTTCTGCACCTTTTCGTGTTCCATGGAAATATTGGATCTTAACTAGTTTCTAGCAGTGCAGCAATTGACACTATTGATGCTTAAGTGGGGCTGTGAATCAATGCCCTTCTCTGTGTAAGGTTAAGATGTTTGAATCTTAATGGGTACCTTATATATTTATTGTGTGAGTATAATTTACTCAACAAGCATTACAAAGTACCTAGCATATGCCAGGCACAGGTTAGACACAGAGAATGTAAAGAAAAAAAAAAAAAAAAGAGAGAGAGAGAGAGAGAAAAAGAATGTGGGGAATGGAATTGGAAAAGTAAGAAATGTCTGGTGAGGCTATACTACAAAAGCCCTCTGAGCTTTGCTGGTGATTTTTATTTTATTCTGTAGTAAATGGAAAAATACTAAACAGTTTTAGAGTGAAATAAGACAAACAGACTGTGTTTCAGAAAGATATCTCCAGAAGCAATGTGGGAAACGGATTGGAGTAATAAGGGAATGAACACAGTAGAGGAACCTTTAAGAACATAGTTATTTGTATTCAGTATTGAGCAGGTCCTACTTGCACAGTCATAAATAATAAAAGGTAGCTATAAACATGAGGAAGTTAATACATTCAAACACATAAAATTGTTAAACACCTTAGACAATCATTCTAAATGAAGTACAAAGACCAGGATTATATATGTGGGAATTTAGATATCATTAAACCAAACTTAGGTTTGAAAATGCAACAATGGTTTTTATCTTACCTCTGACATCTAAGAAAACCACCAAATAATTTCTTAATGTAAAGGTAACATGCTCTGTATACGATGTTGTTAGTTGCCATTGAGTCCATTCCCACTCAGCAACTGCATGTGTGCAGAGTAGAACTGCTCCACAGGGTTTTCAAAGTTGTGACTTATTGGAAGCAAATCTCCAGGCCTGTCTTCTGAGGTGTCTCTGGTTGGGTTTGGACCACCAATCTTTCTGCTAGTAGTCAACTGCTTAACCATTTTTGCCACTCACAGACTGATATATATGGTAACTTGAGCAAACAAGCTGAGGTATCTCAGTTAGACCCAGAGAAGGAATTTATATAATTGTCTGTAGAATCTGAGTAGGTTTATTTATATTTGATATCTTTGTTAACTTACTTGGTGTGTGATCTTGAGCATGTTATTTTACCTTCTAAGTCTCAGTTTGTTCACATATAGAAGAGAGGTGATAATCTTATCTAAGAAGATGAATAAAATGAGATAATCCATATAAAGACATTAGCACAAAATCTGGCACGTAGAAATTTCTTGGTAAGTATAATGATAATTGTAGCAGTAATCAACTTACCTTAGCCATTGCTTAATTCTTGACTAAAAGTGGCTTAAACAATAAAGTTTTAATTGATTTCATTTTATTGTAAGTGATACAAAATTAAAAAGTGGGCTTCCTCAAAGATGGCTAATTCTTTGGCATAACAAAATTGTCAAGTACATCCAAACTTTCCATTTTTCTGTTCTACCACCTTCTGGGGTTCTCCGTGTCCCTCATGATAGTCCTAAAATGATTGCAGCAGTGCTTACCAGCCAGCTTATCCCTTAGGACTACATCCAAAAGCACAAAAGTCTCTGTTCTTTCTTCCCTCAAAATGTTTACCACACTAGAGCCTTAAAAATGCCCCTACCCACAAAGTGTATCACACTTCTCACTCAATTTTATTCCTAGGTCTTGTTGGAGGAAGGAGTTACTAAAAATAAAATCCACTTCCAACGCAGAAAAACCTCTCCATGAAAACAGAAGAAAAGTTTTTACTTGTATTTATTTTTTATTGAATAAGCATTAAACCCCAAACGTGATGCATTACAGGTAATCCTCTAAAGAAACTACAAAGACAGAAAGAAATCTTACGCTTAACATACCTACGATCATTGCTGGTGCGGTGGTTAAGTGCTTGATTGCTAACCAGAAGGTCAGCGTTAGCCTCGGAAACCATAGTGGGGCAGTTGAGCTCTGTCTTACAGGGTCATGGCTATGAATCAGAATGGACCCCATGGCAGTGGGCTTGTTGTTGTCTTTGGTTTAGTGTGGGAAATGAAATACAACTTGAATAACTGGAAAAATATAACCACTTCTCCATTACGTAGGAAAAATGTTATAAACCAGTAATTTCTCCTTATATTTATTGATAGATTTAATGAATGACTTCTGGTTTTCCTGACAAAATGGTGAATTATCATATATTGATGGCTTCCTTCCCCAAACCCAAGTCAAAGGAGATAATGGAAACCCAGAGGAGACTGATGGAGCCAAGAAAGTTACTTTAAAACTGTGAATAACACTAAGGAGTCAGAGATGGTTGATTCCTAGTGTGGTAGAGAAATTGCAGCCCAGAGCAGAAGAGGGACGGACACTCAGACAGGTAAGATGAACCTTTTTGTTTTACCTCTGGGTGAAGTAGTCTGGAAGAACTATAACAGGGAGATGGTTGTGTTTCTTTTTCATTGTATAGTGTTTGTCTTGTTTGACTATTATTAAAAACCATGTGTCTTACTTTTCCACTTGTAAATAAAATACAGGTGAAACTTTTCCAAAACACAGTTTTCTTGATTCTTAACATTTTACGCAAGCCAGGATCTTTCTTGCGCTGTAGTTAGGGATTCAGATTACTCCATATAATTCTTTCTCTGTTAATGTTCTTTTTCTAACTTCTGAACGTTTCATTCAGAATCAGACATTTCCCAGTATGGGCATAATTGTTTGCTTAGCAGATTTTTTTTTTTTTTCCTTACTGACAATATTTGGAAATCAGATTTTTATTTTCAATTTCCTTGTCTTCCTTGAACCAAATTTCCTTAAGTGATATAAATTATTTAAAACAGAAATTATTAATCCTATAGTAATTTTCATCAACTTAGAAGTCTTGTTATCCTTTAAACAGACAGTCAACCAGACAGGATTGATTCCTATTATCTAGAAACAATCACAATGTTTCCTAATGAAGGTAACATGCACCCTGATATCTGGGTCTAAATTATAGATACTTTCATTAAAAAAATATTTTCTTAGACTTGTAGGATTGTCCTTAGGAAAGAGCCTTAGGCATATGAATAATTAACTTGTACGGGAAATGGCATCGTCTTATGACAGTTGGTGCACCAGAATGGCACCCCACATCCGAGCCCCACGATACCCACATTGTGTTGCTTGGAGGCTGTTTCACTTACTCTCCAAATTCTTGCCAAATATGCATTATTAATGAGTTGTTGGGTGCCTTATCTTTCAAGCCCTGTAAAAAGTCTTTGTTAGCATAGTGACACAGTCCATTGTTACAATCAGGGTGGCATTATTAAACCAAAAATTCACAATTACAGCTGTCTGAAACTTCACAAATGATGGCAAAAGGGAAGATATAACAACTTCATACATTTCACTGCTACTAAATTCAGCAAGCTGTAAAATATAAAGCCAAAGACTGTTTTATAATCAGTCCTTTGTCTTCCCACACAATTAGCCATATCCTTAATATTAAGTAATTTCCTAATATTATACAACTGTGAGATTTCATTATTGCATATCAACTCATTTTTTTCTCCTAATAGTCAATCAGTCATGCTGTAAACTTGGTTATCTCAACCTGCACTCAAGTCAAATAATTACAGATTAAACAATAACTATTTTATGCCAAGTAAAATCTTTCCTAGCTTATTTATCACAACTATGCCTGCATTCATATATTTACTGTATGGGCCCTTACATATACACATGGGATTGGCATGAATCAGAATTAACTTGATGGCAAGACATTTGGTGTTTTATTATCTTATATTTACAACATATAAATCTATCATCTCTGTGAAGTAGTTTGTATGGATTGTTTATTTTCTGAACCATTGCTCCTTTATATATGTTATAACTAAATACAAATTAGATATCAAATTTAAAAAGAAAATGTTTTTATCCATGAAAGAAAAAAAAAAATTCTAGAGGAAGAGTGCAACTTGATTTAGGGTTTAAAAAAAAAATGAGTTTGCAAGTAGCTCCATTATTTGTTTTATATTCTGGAGTAAGACATATTCGCTTTGAATTTCAGTTTTCTAATCACTAAATTGGAGAAAGGACCAAGTAAATAATATGAAAAAACACACTGTCAGCTGTTTATGCCAACATAAAATGTTTCAAAGAATTTCAACGTTTTCTTTCATGTTGCATAATGTTGTAACCCATTCATGTGAGCATATTTCTTGATTATGACATAAACAGAAAAAGAAGTCATCACCTTGATTAACTGAAAATAGTAAATGAGTTATAAATTCTTTCACTGTGAATGTTCTCAGATTAAAAAATAGAATGACCCTATTTTAACGTTATTATTTAAATAATAGAAATGCCTACAGAGATTGCATGACAGAATTTTGTAAGACCAAGGACTTATATATCACAAATACTATTTTTCAACAACATAAAAAGTGACTATACACTTAAACCTCACCAGATGGAAAACAAAGGAATCAAATCGACTGCATCTGTGAAAAGAGACAATGGAGAAGCTCAGTATCATCAGTCAGAACAAGGCCAGGGGCTAACTACAGAACAGACAATCAATTGCTCATATGCAAGTTCAAGTTGAAGCTGGAGAAAATTACAGCAAGTCCAGGAGAACCAAAATACAACCTTGAGAATATTGCACCTGAATTTGTAGACCATCTCAAGAACAGATTTGATACACTGAACACTAATGACCAAAGACCAGACATGTTGTGGGATGACATTATGGACATCTTACGTGAAGAAACCAAAAGATCATTAAAAAGACAGCAAAAAAGACAAGACCAAAATAGAAGTCAGAGACACTCTGAAACTTCCTCTTAAATGTACAGTAGCTAAAGTGAATGCAGGAAAGGATGAAGTGAAAGTGCTGAACAGAAGATGCCAAAGGGTATCTCGAGAACACAATGCAAAGTATTATAATGAAACATGCAAAGATCTGGAGTTAGAAAACCAAAAGGAAAGAACATGCTCAGCATTTCTCAAGTTGAAAGAATTGAAGAAAAAATCCAAGTCTTGAGATATAATACTGAAGAATTCTTTGGTCAAAATACTGCACAACGCAGGAAGCATCAAAAGATGATGGAAGGAATACATACAGTCACTGTACCAAAAAGAATTGGTCAATGTTCAGCCATTTCAGGAGGTGGCACATGATCAAGGACCAATGGAATTGAAGGAATAAGTCCAAACTGCAATCATAGAGTTGGTGAAAAACAAGAATCTAGGAACTGACAGAATACTAATTGAGATGTGTCATCAAATGAATGCAATGCTGGAAGTGCTCACTCATCTATGCCAAGAAAATTGGAAGAGAGCTACCTAGACAGCCGACTGGAAGAGATCCATATTTATGTTCATTCCAAAGAAAGGTGATCCAACAGAATGTGGAAATTATCAAACAATATCATTAATATCATATGCAAATAAAATTTTGCTGAAGATCATTCAAAAACATTTGCAGCAGTACATCAACAGGGAAGTGCCAGAAAGTCAAGCTGGATTCAGAAGAGGACTTGGAATGAGGAATATCACAGCTGATGTCAGAGATCTAGGCTAAAAGCAGAGAATACCAGAAAGATGTTTATCTGTGTTTTGTTGATTATGCAAAGGCTTTCAAATGAGTGGATCATAACAAATTATCGATAACATTTCAAAGAATGAGAATCCCAGGATACTTAATTGTGCTCATGTAGAACCTGTATATAGACCAAGAGAGTCGTTCAAACAGAACAAGGGGATATTGTGTGGTTTGAAATCAGGAAAGGTGTGCGTCAGAGTTGTATCCTTCCACCATAGTTACACAATCCATACGCTGAGCAAACAATCCAAGATTCTGGACCATATGACAAGAACAGGGCATCAGAATTGAAGGAAGACACATTAATATCCTATGATATGCAGATGACACAACCTTGCTTGCTGAAAAGAAAGACTACGTGAAGCACTTACTGTTGAAGATCAACAGTATGAATTACACCTCAACATAAAAAAAACACAACAACATAAAGAAAACATAAATTCTCACAACTGGAAGAATAAGCAACATCATGATAAGTTGTCAAGGATTGCATTTTATTTGGAGTCAGAATCCACAGTAACAGGTTATCAACACCTGTTAAAGCACTGGTCAGGAAATCAAACTATGCGTTGTGTTGGGCAAATCTGCTGCAAAAGACTGCTGTAAAGTGTTGAAAAGCAAAGATGTCACTTTGAAGAGTAAGGTGCCCCTGACTCAAGCCATGGTATTTTCAATCATCTCATATGTATACAAAAGCTAGACAATGAATAAGGAAGACCAAAGAAAAATTGAGACCTTTGAATTGTAGTATTGGAGAAGAATATTAAATATACCATGGGCTGCCAGAAATGAACAAGTCTGTCTGGAAAGAAGAACAGCCAGAGTGTTTCTTGGAAGTGAGGATGGTGAGTCTTCCTCTCATATACTTTGGACATGTTATCAGAAGGGACCAGTCCCTAGAGAAGGATATCACACTTGGTAAGGAATGTATATTTTTAGTTATTTTTATGCGGTGTCATGCGGGTTCTGACTCATAGGGACACTATATGACAAAATAGAACTATCTAATAGTGTTTCCTAGGCTGTAATTTCTATGGATGGAGTCCTGGTGGTGCTATGTTTAAGTGCTTGGTTACTAACCAAAAAGTTGGTGGTTCAAACCCATCCATCAGCTCCACAGGAGAAATGCCTGGTGATCTGCTCCAGCAAAGATTCCTGCCCAGGAAACCCTGTGGGGCAGTTCTACTCTGTCCTGTAGGGTCTCTGTGAGTCAGAACTGACTTGATGGCATGCATCGACGACAATGGCAATCTTTAATGGAGTCGATCACCAGGTCTTTCCTTCCATTGAAACTCTCTTGGGGTTCAAATCATGGATCTTTTGGTTAGTGGCCAAGCACTTAACCATTGCATAACCAGGGTTTGCTCTCTGTCTCTCGTTCTCTCTCTCTCTATATACATGTATAAACCAACCAACCAAACAAACGATGGCCACCTAGTCCATTCTGACTCACAGGGACCCTACAGGAAGCTTACTACCACATCATTCTTCCAAGGAGCAGCTGGTGGGTTCTAATCACTTACCTTTCCATATTAAACAAATATTATAATTTAGGAACCGAAAGGATATTCTTTCACCTTCCAAATACTCTTCTCATTAAATTCAACAGTTAACATTTTGGCATCTTTGCATTTTTTTCAAATTTAAGTGTACATAATATGTGAATATAAAACATACATATTTATAATACACATATATGCATATACAACTCAAGTTTAGTAACATAGACTTATGTAATAGTGCATGAACTTACATTTTATTTTATTCTTATTTTGTTAATTTGCCTTATATTTCTTGCTTTCTTGATTAGATTTGTAATTACTGCAGTTTTAGTTATTCTTTTCAAAGAATTATCTCTTGGATTTTCAAATTGCAATCTACTTTGTTTTGTAGATAAATTCTTTAAATGCTTTTTCTCTTTTCAATATTATTTTGGGCAAGTTTCTTAATCTCTCTGTCACTGTTTCCTAATCTGTAAACTAGAGATAATATTATGCTACTGAATAATTATTATGAATATATGTAAATCGCTTAGCATACAATAAGTGCTTGTGATTATTATTAAAATTCCTCTTTGCTAAAAATACTGGGTTTAATTCTTAGATCATGTATTTTAAAATATGATGGCTTTATTTTGAAAGTGTTTAAAAAAATTTTTTTTATTGTACTTTTAATCAAATCCCATACATTTTGTAGAAAATTTAACCTCTCCTAATTTTATAAATATTTATAAAATATGGTTTTAAATCTTTTGTGATGTAAAAATGAATTTGGAAAATTTTCTTAAAATCCCAGATATGTGGAAATTGACACTATAAATTTTGAACAATATTTTCCCTAAAAATATAGGTTTGCCTCACAGTTATAATTTAATTTGTGGTTATCTATACATTTTTTTAAAAATGAATTCACTTTCAATTGTCAAAATCAATAACAATGACAATATGAAATTTTCACATGGCCAATCTAGTTCAGACCTTATACTAAGTTCAGTCATTTATTTATTATTCAGACAGTATTTTAAAATGAAAGTTATCAGAAATCTTTAAGGTTCTTCTCTTAAATCATATTTCTATATTCTCATCACCAGGTCTCATCAAATTTCTAACACTAGAAATAAATTCTTCTCTCTCTTCCTTTCCATAGAAGTCTTACAAGTCTCTAAAAAAGCAAGTATGTGATATTATCAGTTGATAGATATTTCTAAATTTTAACTTAGCACACATGTTTATGATTACAGATAGAAACAATGCTTTAAAGAATCAAAATATTAATACTGGTTAGATCTACAATCATTTTCTAGACTGGTATATTAGTCCAGGAGTCTCTGGTGGTACACATGGTTAAATGCTTGGCTGTTAACCAAAAATTTGGAGGTTCAAGTACACCCAGAGGCACTTTGAAAGAAAGGCCTGGAAAATCAACTATTGAAAAGTTTATGGAGCCCAGTTCTACTCTGACACACATGAGGTCTCTATGAGTTAGAGTTGACTCAATTGGTACCTAAGCCCAAAGAATTAGCAAGAAATAAACTACAGATATATGGAAAGTAAAAGTTTCCCTGTGTGATAATAGGATGAATCTTTAAATTCTGACTTGGCCCTCTGCAGCCTGCTGTTATGGAAGACAATGTACCCACCATTTTTAGCTTATTGAGCCTTCAGGTTACACTCCAAAACTGGTGTATTGACCCTTGACCTTTAACCATGGCTCATTAAGGAATACTTGCCACACAAATGAACTGTTTCACTCACATGTATGCTAGCTTTTGAGTATGTCCTTTTTTTTGCACATCTTGTTTCATGACGTAATGTTGTTGGTATTCATAAGGTTGTCACTGGCTAATTCTTTTCAGAACTAGATCACCAGGTCCTTCTTCCTGGTCTATCCTAGTCTGGAAGCTCAGCTGAAACCTGTCTGCCATGGGTAACCCTGCTTGTATTTGAATACTGGTGATATAACTTCCAGCATCACAGCAACACACAAGACTCCGTGGTAAGACAAACCGACAGATGTGGGGGTCATGACTTAATAGCAAATCAAAGTAAAAAGAGGAGGCAGGACTAAGATGGCTGATTAGGTAGAAGCTTGTGCTTATCCCTCTTGGAACAAAGGCTCAAAAAAAAAAGTGAATCGATTACATACAGGACAATCTAAGAACGCTGACCATCAAACTAAGGAGTTGACCTGAGTGACAGGGGAGTGAAAAGCCACACGCTGAAGCAGTGACTGCTTGCGGAGACAGTGTGCTATGCTGTAGCCTTGAGCCCTCATGGTTCTCTGGTGCCAGAGTGGTGGGGCTGATTCTGGCTTACTGAGATGGGGCAAGCATGGATGCAGGCCTATTCCTCTGGACCAGCCTCAGAGGGGACCCAGCCAGCACACGCAGGCTGCACACCGATGCGGCTGACAGGCAAACGAAAAACCACGGGGAAGAAGCGACTGGTTTTGGAGCCTGAAGTGCAGTGTCCCAGACAGGAAACCATGGCACTGGGCTTTGGACTAAGTGTGGAGGAGCTGATTGTGGCTTCCTGAGACAGTGCAAGCACAGAACGCAGCCCTAACCCTCAGGGGCAGTCCCAGTGGGGATCCAGCCAGGGCATGCAAGCTACACACCCCTCTGGAATCTCAGAAAAAACAGTCCTCACCAAACAAGACAAGTAACTTTGTCTATCTTGCCTTGCTACTCTCCACTATCTATCTGATCACTCCCTTCCCTGCCGCAGCAGGCTTCATTAACATTAACATTGGAATTCCCTGGACCAGAGAGTGAAGTGCACTGCTGCTTTTTTATTTTTTTTGCTGCTTCTTTCTTTTCTAACCCATTCCCCAGGCCTGAGAAAAGCAGCATTTAACAATGAAAGGAAAACTCCTTCCCTGACTTCCCTAAACTGGAATAACAATACAGAACCAGCTCCATCCAGGCATAAGAGACCCACAGTCTTTGGCTTTCATCCCTACAGGTAACCAGGTGGCTATTATAATGCAAAGGAAATTCTGATAAATACCTGACTGTAGTTGTTTTAGCTGAGCAGTGGAAAGGCAAGTTTTGGAGGTTAGATACCTCTCTACCTATTAAACAGAGTACTCTCTGGTCCACACCAGGGAACTAAGGTCTGAGGCTCCACCCACACCACCTAGCTACCTGCTAAAGGGTCCTGAGGATAGTGACACCTAACAATCTATAGAGGTACAAGCATTGGGTGCCTAAAATACAGTTACAGACACCAACCAACAAATCGCTTCAGAGAATAGAGCCACTCCTACCTCAGTGACACTTGGGGGAAAGCTGTCAGCATCCTGCCCTCCTCAGAGTGTGACCTCCTGCCACTATAAGAAACTGGCACATACAACCATCACCACTACTTCTCTAAGTTAATAGGTGAGAGCCTACACCACACACTAGGTGACCCGCTATCAGGATACCTGAGCTGATTCTATTCAATAATAGTGAATGGATTCATAGGCCTATATACCTGGTAACAGCTCAGACCAGCTGGTAACAGGACATAAGTTATTCAAAAGCTACAGCAATCAATACAGCACAGTCTAGTAGCCCATCTGGGTGTATCGTAACAAAACAAAACAAGAAGATAAGACTCAGTGAGCAAATATTAAAAAAAAACATTATAATATCTAATAGATGGCTCGGAGACAGCAGTTGATATCAAATCACATAAAGAAGCAGACCATGATTGCTTCTACAAACCCCCAAATCAGAGAATCAAAATCATTCCCAGATGTAGATACATTCCTGGAATTGCCAGATGTAGAATATAAAAAACTAATGTACAGAAAGCTTCAAGACATCAGGGATGAGCTCAGAAATGAACTAAAGCAATCTACAGAAAAAGCCAAAGAAACACCAATAAAGCAGTTGAAGAAATCAAAAAGATTATTCAAGAGCATAGTGAAAAAATCAATAAGCTGCAAGATTCCATAGAGACACCATTCAGAAATCCAAAAGATTAAAAATAAAATTACAGAATTAGACAACTCAATAAGAAGTCAGAGGAGCAGAATCAAGGAATTCGAATGCAGAGTGTGGGAGCTGGAGGATAAGGCAATTGACACCAATATAGTTCAAGAAAAATCAGATAAAAGAATTTAAAAAATGAAGAAACCCTAAGAATCATGTGGGACTCTATCAAGAAGAATAACTTGCGTGTGATTGGAGTTCCAGAACAGGGAGGGATAACAGAAAATACAGAGAGAATAGTTGAAGATCTGTTGGCAGAAAATTTCCCTGGCATCGCGAAAGATGAAAAGATACCTATCCAGATGCTCATCAAACCCCATACAGGATAGATCCCAAAAGAAAATCACCAAGACATATGATCATCAAATTTGCCAAAACCAAAGATAAAGAGAAAATTCTAAAAGCAGCCGAGGATAAATGAAAAATCACCTACAAAGGAGATTCAATAAAAATAAGTTCGGACTACTCAGCAGAAACCATGCAGTCAAGAAGGCAATGGGATGACATATATAAGATCTTACAGCTAGAAAGTGACAGAGATGGGATTTGAGGCCAGGCAGTGTGTTCTCAAAGTTCATGATCTTAACTCTTGTTGTTGTTCTTAGGTGTCATTGAGTCGGTTCCTAATCATAGTGACCCTATGTACAATAGAACGAAACATTGCCCAGGCCTGTGCCATCCCCATGGTTGTTGTTACACTTGAACCCATTGTTGCAGCCACTGTGTCAATCAGTCTTGTTGAGGGTCTTTCTCTTTTCTCTGACCTTCTACTTTATCAAGCATGATGTTCTTCTCTAGGGACTGGTCCCTCCTGATAACACATCCAAAATTTTGAGACAAAGTCTCACCATCCTCAATTCTAAGGACCATTCTGGCTGTACTTCTGATCTTAACTATTGTGTTATGTGATATGCCTATCCAAAATGATAGAGTCTCGGGAAATACTGATGGCTAATCAAACATTATAATTGCAAAACTGTTAAGAAATAATCTGTTAAGAAGGGATACCCCTTTGTATTTCCCATTTCTCCAGTGCCCCAAGCCAATAATAACTTAGATCCCTTTGTCTCAGTTCCTGCCCTTGCCTCACCTCCCTAAGACTGAGAACACACTTTTCCTTTCTGGCTCTGAAGTTTTGCCTGAATCTGTTAGGTGCCAAGGGCCATGCTGACTCATTTCCTGAGGCTAAGGTTTAACTGCTTGTCCCAGGCAGCACTGATGTCTGGGTTTTATTCTGAGTGGGACACTGCTTTGTGCCCTGACTTGTGGCTTCTAATCCCAGATTCTCCCTAAGACTGTTATCCCACATGCCAGGTACTGGTCTCAGCACCTATAGCTAAGAGAGAGCCACCATAATCTCAGCACTGGCCTCAAGATGGACATTTTGGGTTCCATAGCACGGAATCCCCCAGTGCCACTCACTTTTCTGCCTCTATAACATGGACCACATAACGCTGCACACTAACCTGCAACAACTACATAGTCTGAATTTTGATGCAGTCATGGTTAGAAATATTTTGTATACGGCCAGACCATGTATCAGTCCATTTGTTTGATTGATTTGAAAATATATTGGCAACAAATAGTATCCCACAATTAAGAAGAATTTTGCCCAGAGAACATTTGTGTTTTATAAATCTTATGTTTTTTGGCACATAAACAATAATACTTAAAGTGACTTTTCAATTTCTTTGCTCACTCACTCTCTATTGATATTGAAATAGCTCTCTGTCGATTCTTTTGTTTGATGCCTTTCTTTCTTGTATAAAACATTTCCCCAAGAAAAAAATCTTGTTCTTTCTACAAAATATTCTGTTAGTATTCATTTTAGTCATAGAGAAAGCAGCTCACATGCAGTGAAAATGCTTTGTGGAGCACATCAGAATATTTTATCATAATTATATTAAGTAAAGAAAAAAGTGAACTGTTTGATTCATTTAGATTGATTTCTTTCATTTGTTGATAATAACATCAGTCATCAGTTCCCGGTTGCTTTATTAGAATAGGACTTATTAGAAGGCATTGGCTAACTCAGCATGTGTACTGCATGTGAAAATGAAAATGCTCTTAGGAACATGTAAGAGCTTAATATTCTCAACATGCACGTCAATCACTGAAAGATGATTAGAACTCACTGTGCATTTCACAAATCTTAGTCTTTAAATTGCTAATTGAACTTTAATTGGCTTCCATTCTAATTTAATTGTTAACACAAATCAAAAATGTTTACTTAAATATGAGTATTCTAGAGATCTGATGGTCAAGTAATAGATTCTACTTAAGTCTATTAATTAGGCCTAAGTCCCCTGTCTCACGGTGCTAAAATTCTATTCGCACTAGAATACCAGTGAATAAATTTGGAAAGTATTGTTCCTAGTCTGATGGTTGAAATAATTTTATTCATTAAAATCCTGGTTGTTCAATGAAAAATAACCACATGGAAACTTAAAATTATGCTATTTCATACAATAGTCCCCAAACAATTTGGAAATGAAGAAAAGGAAATTAGTTGTATTTATATTTTTTTCACAGAACATATTGAATTTTGTCCAAGTGACCATATGGCTTTGTTCAGCTTTTCTCTTTTTCTCCTTTTTTACCTTAGAATTATATATTTGCAATCTGATTAACAAATGCTACTGAGTATTCTGCCTAATCAAGCATTTTATTTAAAATAATACACTGAAGGTTATCCCTAAACGAGGCCTCCTTATTTTCCAGAATTTATTTAGTTCTTAGTTATCATTGGGAAACCGACCTCAACATTTCAAAATATAAACTACTCCAGCCATAAAAATTCTTCCCTTAGGACATATTTCCTAATATCCAAACCTCACCAAATACCTTGAACCCAAAATTAATAGAGATAGTGTATTAGAGTTTAGAAATAATACTAAAATGATTAAGGAAAAATAAGTTTATAATATCAAGAGCACAACTCTGAAAAACAGCTAGCATTTTCTTTATTTTACAGATGAGAAAACTATGACTAAGTAATGAGCTGAGATTATGAGCCTGATACATACAACTACCCTATCAGCCTCTGACCACAGGCTCCAGAGCAAGTTCTGTTTTATTGTGTGGAACAAATAAGCAAGAATGTTTCCTTATGAATTATGAACTATCCCACGTAAGTAACAGAAGCTACCAATAAACTCTATCATAAAATGACGCTCTCAGTAATAGTAGGTATTATTGCCGTTTCAGCAGTTTGAGATTTTTTCTTTCCTTTTAGTAACTTCTAGTCTCCTGATGCATTATTCAGGTAACTACTGATGACAGCTTTTATGATCTCTGCCATTTGGAAGGAGAGTGTCTAAGCAAGGCAGAAAGGTAGCAGAAGAGATCAGCATGTACTTAATATTTTACTGTCGGTTTTGTCCTGAGATCAAGGTTATCTTGGTCCTCTGCTAACCTGAAGTCAGCCCATCAAACCCTATCAAGTGTGCATTATCCTCCTGCTGACAAAATGGAGCAGATATCCTCAGTCTCCTCCTGTTATCTGATCACGGAAAAGACATTTACCAGCCTCCTTAGGCAATATCTTTACATCTTGCACTGTTGTTTATTTAAGTAACTCTAGGTGTTCAGCTTCTGTAAAAAGTTAGGTATCGCCTGCAATGGAGAGAGTTTGAAACTTTACCTAGTCTGAACTTTATAATTATAGTAGAGATTTATTTGCCTTGCTGTGTGTGTGTGGCAGGGTGGGGGGGGGTGTGAAAAAAACTGTTATAAAATGCATCCCAGTCCCAGATAACACAAACACACACACATTATTTTAAAAAATTGTTCAACAGGTAAAAATCCAGTCAAACAAATTATGCTTGCAAAAATAATAACTTCTCCTACATTTTGGGAACCCTGGTGGCGTAGTGGTTGAGTGGTATGGCTGCTAACCAAGAGGTCGGCAGTTTGAATCCACCGTGTACTCCTTGGAAACTCTAAGGGGCAGTTTCACTCTCTCCTATAGGAATGCTGTGAGTTGGAATTGACTCGATGGCAACAGGTTTGGTTTACCCTACTTTTTAATCTTGACCTCTTCTTGACACTCTCAGACTTTCTAGTTCTTAACTTATTCTAGTCACTTGCAAGGAAATTACGTCAGAATGTCATTTCAGTCATCAGAAGGTTTCCTGGCCACTAGGTTATTGAGAAAATACCTGGTCCACAGCCATCTTATGCTGGCACCTACCCAGATGTACAGTCCCATTCTCTGGCTATTGTTCATCAGGAGTCCACAGAACCCAGAATTTCCATACACTGTCATCTGGCGAAGTAGTCCTATACGTGTGCCATCCAGCTCTTTTTTTTTTTTTTTTTTTTGCTACTGGATCCTTTGTCACACCATGGGACACCTTCTCAGGCTAACTTACTTGCTTCTATTTGGTACAGGAAAATATTGGCTGATGGATGGTTTAGGACATCCTTGGATCTCCAGTTAGGAAACAGGTCTAATTTCCCTCTACTTTAATAAGAAAAAAAAAAAAAAACTTTAATACACCCCAAAATTTACTGGGGATTTTAATCCTGATCTCCTGCCTACCTGGGGAGGCAATCAGAGCCCCTCCTAAGAGTACTATAAACCATGAGTGCCTCTACATTCTTTTATTGGCCTTCCCTCGCTCATTTGCAGAGAACACAGAGACTTCCCAGATGACAAAATTTCAGGGGTAGAGGATTGCACCTTCTTTCACTTTATTGTTTAGGCCAGGACTTTACTAATCAATACTCACAAAGTATTTTCTCTCAACACTAATATTTTAGTAATGTGTTCACTGAGTCTTGTTTGAACCTGAAAAACTGAGAATAGACTGTTTTTTTCTCTTTAAATTTCTGCTGTATCATTCCTAACCTTTTGCTTATCAGTAGATCTTTCTGAATAAACAGGGCCTACATCATGTACCAGGGAGTGGGGAAACAGATAAACTCTTGCTCAATATTTTGATATTTCAACATACACAGATTATGTAAAATAGAGTTGTTAAAAGACATAAATTAGAACACAACATGGGAAGAACAAGCTTACCATTTCTCAAGCTGAAAGATTCGAAGAAAAAAATCAAGCCTTAAAGTGCAACATTGAAGAATTCTATGGGTGAAGTGTTGAATGAAACCGAAAGCATCAAAAGAAAACTGAAGGAACACGTGGAGTCACTGAACCAAAAATAATTAGTTGATGTTCAGCCATTTCAGGAAGTAGCTAATGGTCAAGAATTGATAGTATTGAAAGAAGAAATCCAAGCTGCACTGAAGGCACTGGCAAAAAACAAGGTTCCAGGAATTGACAGACTATCAATTGAGATGTTTCAACAAATGGATGCAATACTAGAAGCGCTCACTTATCTATGCCAAGAAATTTGGAACATAGTTACCAGGCCAACCGATTGGAACAGATCCATATTTGTGCCCATTCTAAAAAAAGGTGATCTGACAAAATGTGAAAACTATCAAAAAATATCATTAATATCACACACAAGTAAAATTTTACTGAAGTACATTGACAGGAAACTGCCAGAAATTCAAGCTGGATGCAGAAGATGGCGTGGAATGAGGGACATCATTGCTGATGTCAGATGGATCTTGGCTCAAACCGGAGAATACCAGAAAGATTTTTACCTGTGTTTTATTGACTACGCAAAGGCATTTGACTGCATGAATTGTAACAAATTATGGATAACATTGCAAAGAATGGGAATTCCAGAACACTTAATTATGCTCATGAGGAACTGCTACATAGACCAGGGGGCAGTTATTTCAACAGAACAAGGGGATACAGTGTAGTTTAAAGTCAGGAAAGGTATGTGTCAGGGTTGTATCCTTTCATCATACCTATTCAATCAGTATGCTGAACAAATAATCTAAGAACATGAACTATATGAAGAAGAACGGGGCATCAGGGTTGGAGGAAGATTCATCAACAACCTGTGCTATGCAGATAATACAACCTTGCTTGCTGAAAGTGAAGAGGACTTGAAGCACTTACTAATGAAGATCAAAGACCACAGCCTTCAGTATGGATTACACCTGAACATAAAGAAAACAAAAATCCTCACAACTGGACCAATAAGCAATAACATGATAAACAGAGAAAATATTGAAGTTGTCAAGGATTTCATTTTATTTGGATCCACAATCAACAGCCACGGAAGCAGCAGTCAAGAAATGCTAACAAGATATTGCATTGCACAAATCTGCTGCAAAAGACCTCTGTAAAATGTTAAAAAGCAAAAAATGTCACTTTAAGGGCCAAGGTGTGCCTGACTCAAGCCATGATATTTTCGATCACCTCATATGCATGTGAAAGCTGGATAATGAATAAGGAATACGGAAGAAGAATTGATGCCTTTGAATTATGGTGTTGATGAAGAATGTTGAATATACCATTGACTGCCAGAATGAACAAGTTCATCTTGGAAGAAGTATAGCCATTTGGCTCCTTAGAAGCGATAGTGGAGAGACTTCATCTCACATACTTTGGATATATTATCAGGAGGGATCAGTCCCTGGAGAAGGACATCATGCTTGGTAAAGTAGAGGATCAAAGAAAAGAGGAAGAACCTCAATGAGATGGATTGACACAGTGGCTGCAACAATGGGCTCAAACAGCAACGATTGTGAGGATGGCACAGTACTGAGCACTGTTTTGTTCCATTATACATAGGGTTGCTAAGAGTCAGAAGCGACGTGATGGCACCTAACAACGACATAAGTAAAAATTACCAATCTATCATTGAGTCATAAACACCAAATTTAACTTTTGTAGTTAAAAAGGAATATCCATTTTACAGGACTACAGTTTAGGTAGGATCAGATTTCCAATAGAATTTAAATTGTCAATAAATAGCTTTAGTTACTGAATAAAGTTTACTAATAATCTGGTCAACTCTACCTCCTTTGGATTAGAAAACAATACATAGAAAGGACAAGGAATTTTCCCAAAGTACAAGAGCCAGTTTGTGGAAGGGAGATGAAAATTGATCCTAGGTTCCCTATGCAGTATGCTCACCTTCTTAACTCCATAGCACCCCAACTAGCATATAAAATAAGTAGAAGAGAATGAGATACAGCATTCATACGCAATGGGATAGAGGAAGAAGATGCACCTGCAAAGATTAAACGTTGGAGAATCAGGTCATGCTGAAGAGACAGATATCCAGAAAATTATAGGAGATTTCACATATTTGAAAAAGATGTTTTCCCCTATCAAAAGCCCCATCAGTCTTCCTAATAGAGAAAGCTGAGAAAGGGCAATTAGAAGAGTCTCTTCTGGGAAGAAAATGGTGTGGAGGGGGGAAGAAGTCTAGTTTGGGCTCTATTCTGTTTACATTAAAGTGGCTAGAGTTACCACATAAAAATACATGATATCTAATTATATCTGAATTTCAGAAAAGCCAGAAATAAATTATGTGGTGTTAAATATATCCCATGCAGGAGCCCTGGTGGCACAGTAGTTAAAGTGCTCAGTTGCTAATCAGAAAGGTCAGTGGTTCAAACTCACCAGCTGCTTGATGGGAGAAAGATGTGGCAGTCTCCTTACATAAAGATTTACAGCCTTGGAAACCCTTTGGGGAAGCTCTGCTCTGTCCTACAGATAGTGTTGCTTTCAATCAGAATGGACTCCACTGCAGTGGGTTTGGTTTGGTTTTTTTATACCCCATGCACTATTTAACTAGGTGTCCTGTGTTTTATTGATCAACTGTAGTTTAAGGGGTAAAAAACCCATTGCCATTGAGTCGATTCTGACTGATAGCGACCCTATAGGACAGAATAGAACTGTCCCATAGGGTTTCCAAGGAGCGCCCGGTGGATTTGAACTGCCGGCCTTTTGGTTAACAGCTGTAGCACTTAACCACTATGCCACCAGTTTAAGGGGTAAAAAAAAAAAGTTTAAGGGGTAGATGACCATAAAAAGGAAACCCTGGTGGCATAGTGGTTAAGAGCTATGGCTGCTAATTAACATGTCAGCAGTTCAAATCTACCAGGCACTCCTTGGAAATTCTGTGGAGCAGTTCTACTCTGCCCTTCAGGGTTGCCATAAGTCGGAATCCAATCAAAGGCAACAGTTTTGGTTTTTTTGGTTTGACCATATACAAAACAAAACAAAACAAGGTATCTGACAGGGGTCAAATGAAATGACAAATTGTTGACATAGGAATTCAAGCTCAAATCGATCCAAGGATTTCTCCTCCCCTGGTTGTCCAGTTGATTCCAACTCATAGTGACCCTATAGGACAGAGTAGAACTGTTGTGTAGTATTTCCAAAGCTGTAATAGTTACAGAAGCCGACTGTCGTATCTTTCTCCTGTGGAGCAGCTAGTGGGTTCAAACCCCCAAACTTTTGGTGAGTAGCCCAGCACTTAACCATTGTGCAACCAGCGTTTTTGAAAGGCTCCTGTAATGGAGAGATTTTCTATCTTGGATCATCCTCAAGGTTGACATTTGTGCTCCCCAGGCCATGGCCCATCAAGAGGCCCTGACTTATAAAAACAAAATCTCAACAAGTGAGACTTCCAGAGGAATTACTTATATTTTGAAGAGTAAACACTAGAATCTCCAGGAAGCTTAGTGGTCATTTCTAAGTGATATTATGGAAAGAGTTTCTGTTTTGCAAGGGATGCTAGAGTAGATAATCTCTAATATCATTTGTAAATCTCATTCTATGATTCAAAAACTAGAGACATAAAAGCTTTTTTTTTTTTTTTTGTCCTCATTCTTGCATGAGAATGGGCACTATGGATGACCTATTCTTCAAACGCTCTTTCCCCAGTACATCCATAGTGTTTGTCCAGTTTTTTTCTTTTTAACTTTATGACCCCTAATTTAATTTTTCTCATCATGTCTACCCACCCCTAAATGTTGGGGTTCTCATGAGTTGCCTTAGGACTTTGTTTTCTCATTTATATACTTTCTCCTTTAGAAACATATACATACTTCCATTTTAAATGTTTATTTTATTAAACTATTAATGATAACATAATTTAACTTGGCATATAATAACTTGAAAAAGGCATTTAATAAGCATTTTATTTTTATTTCTAACACTCCTAGGAAGATAAGAAAAAGAGAGGCAATATCAACCTGTATATGGAGTTTTCCGAAGACTTTTGTGGAGGGTAAATTGAGAGTCACAATGAATATATTAGTTTAGACGTAGACTATCTTGATTTGAAAAATATTTGGTCAAACAGAATTATTACAAGTATTTCCGATTATAATATGTTTTAAAACGAAGTATTTATATGCTTTGTTTTCATGCCTAAAATACATTATTTGAGCCAAATATTTATAGTAGTTTGTTCTTACAGCAAATAAATCAATGAGAGTTATACCTTCTGCTTCTCCTATAACAACTTGGAGGAAAACAATCAGAGAAATTCAGACACTACTCTGATGAATATGAGTGGGACAAGTGGGAAGGAACTACATACAATGTTGTAGTATGCATATCATGTTCGTCCTAATTTTAAGCTGTACCCAAAGGCTAAAAACTATTCCTTAAACTATTCCTGGAAAAGAAAATTAACAACATTTGCAATGATACATGCCAGTCATGAACACCACCTTTGATATTAACGACAAACATCTGGATGCAAAGAATGCTTTGGTCATTAATGTTTCTTCTGGGTCAAATGGCTGGGTGTAGGATAATTAGTGTCACTTCCTTTTTTTGTCTATTAATAAAACAAAACTGTTGCCCTCCACTCAATTCCGACTCATAGTGATCCTATAGGACAGAGTAGAACTGCCTCATAGGGTTTCCAAGGAGTAGCTAGTGGATTTGAACTGCTGACCTTTTGGTTAGCAGCCTGAGCTTTTAACCACTGTGCCACCAGGGCTCCCCTTTTTGTCTACGGTCCTCTAAAATATGCACTTCTTGTTTTTAGGTGCTGTCGAGTTCCTTCTGACTCAGCTACCCTGTGTACAACCAAACATCCTCACAATCATTGTAATCTTTGAGCCCATTGTTGCAGCAACTCTGTCAATCCATCTTGTCAAGGGTCTTTCTCTTTTTCACTGACCCTCTACCTTATCAGGCATGATGTCCTTTTCCAGGGGCTAGTCACTCCTGATAACATGTTCAAAATACAGGAGGCAAAATCCCAACACCCTCGCTTCCAAGAAGCACTCTGGCTGTACTTCTTCCAAGACAGACTTGTTTGTTCTACTGGCAGTCCATGGAATATTCAATATTCTTTGCACACACCATAATTCAAAAGCATTTGTGAAAATATTTGTTTTCTTTATGTGGAAGTGCAATCCATACTGAAGGTTGTAGTGTTTGATCTTCATTGGTGTTTCAAGTCCTCTTTGCTTTCAGCAAGCAAGGTGGTGTCATCTAAGCCTTCCTCCAATCCTGATGCTGCAGTCTTCTTCATATAGTCTAGCTTCTCGGATTATTTGCACAGCATACAGATTGAATAAATATAGTGAAAGGTTACAACACTGACGCCCATCTTCCTGATTTTAAATCATGCAGTATTCCCTTGTTCTATTTGAAGGACTGCCCCTTCATCTATGTACAAGTTCCACATGTGCACAATTAAGTGTTCTGGTATTCCCACTCTTTGCAATGTTATCCATAATTCATTATTATCACACAGTTGAATGCCTTTGCATAGTCAATAAAACACAGATAAACATCTTTCTGGTATTCTCTGCTTTCAGCCAAGATCTGTTTGACATGAGCAATGATGTCCCAGTCCCATGTCTTCTTCTGAATAGAGCTTGACTTGCTTGCAGTTCCCCATCAATGTACTGCTGCAACTGCTTTTGAATTATCTTCAGCAAAATTTTACTTGTGTGTCATATTAAGGATATTGTTCGATAATTACCACCTAATATAAATTGTCTTTAAAAAAAGTTCCCTGGTATTGAGTGTTTTATTTGTTTAATACACTATTGTTAGATCAGTAAGTATTAAATAATTCCCTTTCTTCAAAATTCTGCCCTTTAAATTAGAAGGTATTTTTGAACAGACTCATAGTCATTTGCTCCAAGGCTTTCTTTCCAGATGTGACTTCTATTTTCCAACATAAACACTGTGCAGCAGACAAACTTCCCCCACTCTCTCTACTGTCCCAATTTCAACATCTTCTTCAAGACTTCCTAGTGTCAGAGTTTTAGGTATTTCTGATAATCCCAGTCAGTCTGAAGTGGTATTTTCTTTCTCAGAAATTCTACATTAATTATGGCAGATAAATTTTTTGGATATTTAATTAGACTCCAACGTGATAGTTCTTTAGAAGTTTTCCTCAGAATATTGTTATATTTACTTCTGTCTGGGGAAAACAGAAAGGAACATTTTGCTGAATATGATTTTGTAGAGAATATTTTATACCAAACTCTGAATAAAGGTTTTTAGTCATTGTCAAAATTGATTACGAAAATGTTTGCATTTCTGCTTCAGTGGTATTTGTTTCCATCACAGATTAAAATATTGGAGGCAGTGATTATTAAGCCTAGTAATTACTAAGCCTCTGAGGCTCTGCTTACCTCCTGTCTTCAGTGCCCTCAATCGTTTCTCTTGCTCACCGTGACATCTCTTGAACATCTCAAGATTGAGAAATGCTGAGCTTGGTTTTCCCTTTAGGTTTTCTATCTCTAGCTTTTTGCACATGTCAGTATAACACTTTACTTTGTCTTCTTGAGCCACCCTTTGAAATCTTCTGTTCAGTTCTTTTAATTCATCAGCTCCTCCTTTTGCTTTAGCTGCTCGATGTTCGAGAGCGAGTTTCAGAGTCTCCCCTGACATTATCTTAGTCTTTTCTTTCTTTCCTGTCTTTTCAATGACCTTTTGCTTTCTTTATGTATGCTGTACTTGATGTCATTCCACAGCTCACCTCGTCTTCGCTCATTAGTGTTCAACGCATCAAATCTGTTCTTGAGATGGTCTCTAAATTCAGGTGGGATATACTCAAGGCCATATTTTGGCTTTCGTGGACTTGCTCTGATTTTCTTCGGTTTCAGCTTGAACTTGCATATAAGCAATTGATGGTCTGTTCCACAGTGGGCCCCTGGCTTTGTCCTGACTGATGATCTTGAGCTTTTCCATCATCTCTTTTTACAGATGTAGTTAATTTGAAACCTGTGTGTTCCATCTGGTGAGGTCCATGTGTATGGTCACCATTTATGTTGGTGAAAGAAGGTATTTGCAATGAAGAAGTCGTTGGTCTTACAAAATTCTATCATTCGATCTCCAGCATTGTTTCTATCACCAAGCCCATATTTTCCAACTACTGATCCTTCTTTGTTTCCAACTTTTGCATTCCAATCACCAGTAATTATCAATGCATCCTGATTGCACGTTCAATCAATTTCAGACTGCAGCAGCTGATAAAAATCTATTTCTTCATCTTTGGCCTTAGTGGTTGGTGTGTAAATTTGAATAATAGTCATATTAACTGGTCTTCCTTGTAGGCATATGGATATTATCCTATCACCGACAGCATCGTAGTTCAGGATAGATCTTGAAATGTTCTTTTTGACGATGAATGCAATACCATTCCTGTTCAAGTTGTCATTCCCAGCATAGTAGACTATATGATTGTCTGATTCAAAATGGCCAATGCTGGTCCATTTCAGTTCACTAATGCCTAGGATATTGATGTTTATGTGTTCCATTTCATTTTTGACAATTTCAAATTTTTCTAGATTCATACTTCGTACATTCCAGGTTCCGATTATTAACAGATGTTTGCAGCTCTTTCTTCTCATTGAGCCGTGCCACAACAGCAAATGAAGGTCCTGAAAGCTTTACTCCATCCATGTCATTAAAGTCGACTCTATGCCCCAGTCATCTTTTGAGTGCCTTCCAACCTGGGAGGCTCATCTTCCAGCACTATATCAGACAATGTTCTACTGCTATTCTTAAGGTTTTCTCTGGCTAATGCTTTTCAGAAGTAGACTCCCAGGTCCTTCTTCCCAGTCTGTCTTAGTCTGGAAGCTCAGCTGAAACCTGTCCTCCATGGGTGACTGTGTTGATATCTGAATACCAGTGGCATAACTTCCAGCATCACAGCAACATGTAAGCCCCCACAGTACAACAAATTAAGCAGAGGTAGAAATTATTTATTCATTCACAATTTCTTATAATAGTAATTTCTTGGTTTATCTCAAAATGTAATCAGGATTTATTAGATGCTCTCTCCCACTAAACCCCCCAATGGGAAGAGAACTACACCAGTAAGGATGTTCAGCTAATAAATTCTCCTTCTGTTTGTAAAAGATGCAGTTACATGAGTACAAATGCAACTTAAATTTTCTCAGATGAATATAGATTTGGAGAAATAATAGAATAAAATTACAAATATTGCATTTTGATAATATATATTCACAAATATATCCATATAGTTCATATATTCATAAATCAAACTTACTAATAAATAAAACTCACAACATCAGAAGGCAATTTTTATATTCTCATTGGCTTTTTTGAGAAGCATAAATGAAATAATACTGGAGAAGTTACTTTGTAAAAGATAACTGCTGTAACGATAAAAGAAACATTATTAGTAGTCTCTGGCAATGAATACCTACAACTGAATTGCTAGAAATATTTTCAATGTTCTTTTTAGAATTGAAAATTGCACTACAGACATACAATTATTATTCATCAATTTGTCTTTTGAAGTTTGAACACTGTTAGAATTCAAAAGCTATATATCTTTTAAAAGATTTTATATTCTGCCATACAATAAAACTGCAAATATATAACTACATATACATAATTCTGGAAAACATAAACAACTGGCTGTTTTTATAAGAAATTATTAGAAAAATTCAAACAGATTTTTTTAAATAAATTCAATTTATATTATGTAATTATGGTTTGCCCGTGTGAACTCTATACAGGCACTAATCAGACTATGCCAAATATAAGCAAAATACCTTGGTTCACAATAAACTCGGGAAACAGCTCTTTATAACCTCAAAATTAAGATTAAGAACCTAATTGCACTCACAGGCATCCAACTGCATGAGCTAAATAATGCATGACTATCTATACAAAAAATGGATAATCACAACTTATAAATTTATCATAAAATGCAACTATCATAACTATTAATAAGTAGGTTTTTAAGAGCTGGATTCTGATTTTAATGGTAATTTAACTAAATGTTCTAAAAAGCTAGCACTTTCACTTATTATTTGGTATTTGTAGAGTACTCTCTTAAAGCTTCAGGCTATTTATCATTTTTTATCTAACAGTCACAAATTTAAAGGCTTAATTCTCAAAAGGCAGTATGCATTAAAGGAAACAATAATAATAACCTCGTGTCTCATAACATCTAAATTACCTTTGAGTTTCCTGAATCCCCTGCTTTCTTATAAAACAATTTTATACACACACACACACACAGAGCAGTCAGGTGGAACTTTAGAGTACAATTATTCTTTTGTATTAAAGGTGCTTTACATGTGCTTTTGGTGGCTTATTTTCCCTGGTTATTAATTGTACCAATACAAATTAATTTAATTACATCTGGTTTTCTTACAATACATACAAGGTGTATGAGTCATTGATCATTAAAAATCTGTAGTCACAGAGAAATATTTGGCAATATCTAACAAAACTATGTAGGTATTGAGTCTTCTTCCCAGCAATCCCATTTTGAGGAATTTACCTTAAAGGTACAACTTAACACATATGAAATAACATATATTTTTTTAACATATACACAAGGTTATTTATCAAAACATTATTTGTAATAGCAAAATATTGGACACTACCCAAGTGCCAATTCACAAGGGATAGATGAAACAAAAACAAACAAAACAACAACAACAAAACAATAAACAAAAGAGCATGATATATCCACAAAGTGAGTAACAAACCATTTGATAAAATACTGGAAATTTACAGTAGTTTATGTGGGGCTATTATTTTATTTTATCAATATGGAAAGGATGTTATTATAAATGAAATGCTGATGCTATCATCCTTCCCTCAACTGAAATCCAATCTTATGGTAGTGATACTTATTGCAGAATTCCTGAGAGTAATATTAACGTCTTCTTTGCTTATTTCTGCTAGAGCAGGTTCCTCATGCATGTTAACCAGGCACTCAGTCGTTAGGAAGTTAGGCTCCTAGATCAGCAAGGATAGAGTACTGTGATTAATACCTTTTAAAAAAATGATTTCTGGGTAAATTTTATTCCCCTCCCTAATATTTTTTTCTCATACGTTAGCTGATTCAATTCTCTATCCTATTTTTTCTTAAATATAGTTTATATACTGATCCTGCATTTTCTCTAACAGCAAATTGAACAGGATTTCTTTAAGCAGTGAGAACTCCTAGCAGTAAGAAGTAGGATGGTGGTTTATAGTTCAAAGACAATACTTTGCCACTTAACAGGATGTTTGCTGAGATTTTTTTTTTTTTTTTGGTGTTGGGGTAAAACATATCTTAATTCTCAATGTTTCCAGATACAGAAATGTGCTGTATAAGGTTCGTTCCGGCCACGTCTGACTGCGTATACTTTCGTGGTCCTATAAGGTTATAATAGAGTTCAGAAATGCCAGTCAAAGAATGGGACACAGCAGAAATAACGGGATGTATATCTTTTGTGTATAAAGCAGTTGTGCTGCTAGGATTACGACCATACAGTACATGCATATAGGCAGTCTCTGGATTCCTAACAAATTCCATTCCTAAATCTGGCCTTAAATCAACTTTCTCCCACAGAAGAGACATTTCCAGATACACCGCAACGTCTTTAACATAATAATACAGCAATAATAATAATATTTCGATGATTGTTGCAAAGTAGGGTGTCCATTTGTTATTATGAACCAGCGTATGTACCTCAAATTTTTAATGTAATGGGGGTCGCTTTGTAATTATGGGTTGTATGCAAGTCAGGCATTCATAACCCAGGGAATGCCTGTAACCTATAATACAAATGGTGTTCTCACAACATCCAAACCACATAAAGCCCTAATTCACAGAATGCATTGTAGACGTTAGACGGCGTATGACTGTATTTTCTTTGAACAGTAAGATAGATGAAAAAAGAAAAAAAGGGAAGATGAAACAAAACAGATGATGGTGGTCAAGTTTTAAATAAAAAGGAAGAGAATACAGCAAAATAAATACAATAATAATATTTGGTTCGATTTTTAATGTGGCTTTTTTGTACATAGATTACAGAAAGAAGAAAACGCTGATTTTTTTTTATTTAACTTAAAGTAAAACTTGTATTGATATAAAATCACTTGTTCTAATGTAATTTCTGGAAACACTGGTGGTGTGGTTAAGAGCTACAGCTACTAACCAAAAGTACAGCAGTACACATCCACTAGGCGCTCCTTGGAAACTCCATGGGGCAGTTCTACTTTGTCCTACAGGGTAACAATGAGTTGGAGTTAACTCGATGGCAATGAGTTTGGTTTTTTTTAATGTAATTTCTAATTTTTTTTTCTAACCACCAAAGCTGTAGATACCCAAATGTTTAAATTTACCATTTTTTTAAATTAGAATAATAGATATAAATCTGGAGATGGGAATAGAAAAGGTTTTTCCTTTCACAAGAAACAAGCTGTTTAAAGTCTATGAGAATCTTTGGATTTTCAAGTCTTCCTTCAAGAGAAAGTGGAAAAAAAAAAAAAAAAAAAACAAAGAAAAGCTTGGAGTCATTAATAAAGCTTTCCTCCAGACTGTACTACTGTTGCCAAGAAATATCTGTGAAAAATATGAGATGGACAATATAAATTGCTTCTGGCTATCAAAGGAAAAGGAAAATTTGATGATGCTATAATCAAAATTTTCTCTTCTCCTATGGACGGAAAATATTACCACTTTGCAGGTGTCCTTTTACTCATCCTTTACAGATCAAGTAAGAAAAATGGAGAGTGTAATAGTTTTAAAACTTAATCCTTTGAGTCAGTTCTGACTCACAGGGACCCTATAAGACAGAGTAGAACTGCCCCATAGGGTTTCCAAGGAGCTCCTGGTAGATTTGAACTGCTGACCTTTTGGTGAACAACAGAGCTCTTAACCACTGTGCTACCACGGCTCCTAAAATATAACATATCCTTTAATTCATATTAATAATATGTTGTGCAAAATACTGTCATTTCCATTTCCATAGATCATTCTCACATTTTCTTTAATAAAATTTCAATTTTAAAGCTAACTTGTGAGTGGAATTCTATTTCATATATTTGAGATTTTGCAATACCCCCGAATACTGTATTATTAGGGGAACACTGAGAAGAAGTTTTCAAGAACTGTATATTTTATAAAAAAGCATATTTTGTCACATTTTAAAAAATATTGTCTCAATGAATAAAATTGAAATTCTATAAGCATTGTAGAAAAAGTAGTATCACTCAGGTTTAAAATATGATGGGCAGTAAAATATGCCAGACTTTACAAGCTCATTTTTTTTTTCCTCCCAGAAAGCAACATTTCTCTATTTTGAGTAGATACATGCTTATGTAAAACCTGATCACATTAAATTGAAATGAAATTCAAAAAATTAAACTGACAGGAGTATAAAATGAAAGGTATACAGAAATAAATTTCACATACATATTTTACAGCTTCACTCAGGTTTCCTTGTTGCTGTTCTGAGAACCCTTCTTTAAGAGTCTGGCCATTTTTAAATCTCTAAAATGAGAAATGAAATGACTAAGATTTTGGAATATCACTTAAACAGGCAACTATTTTAGTAAAACAACTTTATTTATAAAGTACTTCCAAATTTCTATTTTTCTATATAATCATTTCTTTTTCTCCCAAATGCAGAAAAGGTCCACTATAAGCCACTAAGCAAGAAAGACAAATAACTACTTCTTACTGCTGCTGGAGACCATGGCAGCAGAGAAAAAGATCTGAATTAATGATTCACCTCCTCAGTGCAGCATGAATGCTGTCTGCTGCTCCCTGTTATTATGATTCGACAGTGTAGAAAGAAGCACTGGAAAATTAAGGGGAAAATCTACTGCCATTCTTCAACTTCTGACATCTAGGTGAAGAGAGAAAATAGTGGCTTCAGCCACTGTTGAGTTTGAAAAATACACTTAGCCATGGCTGAGAACTGATGTTATTGTGATAAAGAGTAAATAAAGGAGAGACAAAATGGAATTTGGTAGAAAGCATACTAAAAGATACTCAGTCACCAAAGGGAAAAGTGATTTCTCAGATTCTGAAGCTGCAGAAATGCCTCTGAGTCACGCAATGTAAAAATTATAATATAACATATAATAGTATAATTTTTCCAGATCGTATGTAACCTGATCCACTGAAAACTTTTATTTGGAATTTTGTCTCAACTGTAAAAATACTTTTTGGTTTAAAATACATATGATACTACCTTTAAAATTTCTTATAAGGGGAATAAATGTTTCACATTCTAAAATAAAGAAAGGCTTGCTACATATATCAAATTTGCTGCACTTAATAATAAAAGTTTCCATTTTACTGGATTTCAATTTTACAAAACATTTTAAGAAATGTTATTCCTTTGTCCCTCATGAGTTTTTTATGGATAATTTTCTATATTAAGTGTTTATTTGTTTATCTTGCATTTACTCAATCAAGACATTTTATTGAGTGCCTATATACTCTACCTTGAAAAATAGGCAAATAAACAGCAATGACAACAGTAGTCAATAGTAAAACTATGCTCTGCCTTCCAGCTTCAGTGTGGTCTCTGTTGTTAGTTGCTGTCAAGTCCATTCCAACTCATGGCAACCCCATGAGTGCAGAGTAGAACTGTCCCATCGGATTTTCAAGGCAGTGACCTTTTAGAAGCAGATCACCAGGCCTGTCTTCTGAAAGCCTCCAAGTGAGTTCAAACTGCGAAACTTTCCACCATTGAGTGCTTAACACTTTGTGCACCCAGGAACAATGAGTAAGATTTTCTAAGCAAAGTATATGCATAAAACAATAGATGATTGATTAGATTAAACAAATCTTAAAATATCAGTGACACACATGGTGATTTATTTCACACCAAAATAAAAACAGTAACATCTCAAAGGGAAATGGGAGAAGGAAATGGGCAGCCAATTTTAAACATAATACTAAAATAGATAATAAACGGTGTGTAATTTGTTCCCAGTGGGATTTTAACTTCTCTGAAATTGGAAATACTCCATGTAAATTAGCAAGTGGTCTTTTTTTCTTGTGACTCTCCAGTGTGACCTTGTCCATTACCCGAGAATGAAGCATTACCTACTCACTCTTTCTGAAGAGCTTCATCAAGTCCCTAGTGACTTGAATACATAGACTTTGCACTGAGATGCTAAGTGTTGTAGTAAGTAATCTAAATTGTCTACAAAGTTAGCAAACTCTGGATGCTGCTTTCCTCTTTAAATTACAGATATTTCATGTCCCCATGGTTTGTATTCTTGAAAGACTTGTTTATGTAATATTTTTGAATAGCTGAATTCAAGCAGCCTAGACTTGCACTTCAGATAATGAATTGGGGAAAATTGGCTAACTTGGGTGTAATAAAGAATATCATGTGTTCCAAGTTCTCCTTTAAGCCAAATTTATCATCTTGCTGTCTTCTGCTTTAATTGATAATATAAATAAAATCTTTGACATGTGTTCATTTTATATTTGTATAAGTGTCATGATTTTACCATTTTGAAAATTACATTTAATCATAGGTTTGCAAAGAATAACTAGGACTGGACTCATTGTATAGTACATAAGGGTAATTTATCATGAAGCTTAAAAAAAATCTTTTTTTTTTTTTTTTTTTTAAACTTCAGCACCCAGTAATACAAGGGCTGCTTCTAAGGTCCCTGATGGTCCTATCTTAGCAGTGTGTTTAAAGGAATATATAATATACCTATATCTACATCTAACTGCATAGATAAACATATATTTTGCAAAAGTACTATATTTTAATGGTAATTGTTAAGAAAACTATCTCTTTTCACTATAACTTCTCATGTGCCACACTTATTTCGTGTCAGCGAGCATAGCAGAGGCTATCAGCATTTTGGGAATCTGGCTGAGAGTTGAGGGGGCATATATTTGAATTGGCTTTAGCGGGATATATTATGTGATTTACTGTCATTCTTATTTATGTTAAAGTTACTGTGTCTTGTATCGGTGTAGGAACAGCTTCCAGTAATAGTCCTACAACCCAATGTGCTGACTTGTCTGGTCTCAAGACACAAAGGTACAAAGTCCTTTGTACCAGAGTCATAAGAATTGTTTTATTGTTGTACCCATTGCTAGAGGCACGTGCTTAGTGTAAGTGTATATTTGAAAGAGAATCACCAGAAGCTAAAAGGGTGAAACATCCTTCACGCCATTGCTGTTAGGTGCTACCTGCAAGTCTGCCCAGAGACCATGGCCACGGAGGAGACCAGCCCCTCAGAGGCCACCTGGAGACCCTCCTTGAGAAAGGGGGTTTTCTGAAGCTTTTGCCACCATGTTCGCTGCCTTGTTAATGCATAAAATAGACGGATAGTAGAGTCTACTTTTGTCATAAATGCAAACTGTCAGATAATGAGATAGTCAATAAATGAGGGGTAGGTGTATTTAAAATTTTACAACTGACATACAATTCTGAATTAAATTTTAAAGATGCATATTAAATTTAGAGTATACATCATTTTAACTGTGAGTTTGTTTCATCTTCAAATTGGTTTTCATTTCAAATCTAATGTTGGTTATAAATCTATATAATTTTAATTTTTTGTGATATTATATGGTTCTTTTTATTATTTTTTTGCCTATATTGCTCCCGTCAACTTACATGATTAAGTATGTACTTTTAATTCTTAGTTTTTCTTTTTTTTTTTTTTTAATTTTACATGTTGTAATCTGCCTGAGATCCTTGGCATGTAAGTTTTTGTAGGTAGGTAATTCAGAGACAGTGTATAGAGCTAGTCTCTTTTCCTTTAAATAATTGGTTAAACAGAGTATTTTCTTCCACAAATATGTGTACATTATGAATGATTTCTGTTTAGGGTATCACATAATTAGTGATTTAATATAGTCCCAAACAAACCCTACAAACATTATGGCAGACTGAATCTGGGATTACTAGTATATAATGTTAGGATATACAATCTTTTATTTTCAGCCAATGACATTATTTTTTGAGGTGCATTTGACGAATGTAGTTGGTTTAGAAGCTCTCTATAGAACTTCAGAAGTACACAAAACCACCAAGTGAATCTCAGCATATAGATTTACAATCCAATGATTCATTGCTCGGGCATTACTTTATAATATATTTGGAATATTTTTGCAAGGCCATGGATGTGAGTTATGGATTTTTTTATTGATTTGTTCCATTGAAAATCCTGATGATGACATCTTGAATTTTAAAAAGAGCAAGCAAACAGAAGCGCTTGTATGGATTGAGTAGTTTAATCTAAATTTTAAATTTATTGATGCACACCATGCATTATACAAGAGTGACATTGCTAGGGAAACACAAAGGTGACAAGATACTGAAATGTTTTAAAGATGTTTCTGTGAGAGCTAAAGAATTCCAGATGACCGTGTATTGATGCCAAGTGGCTGTTTCCCAAGCGTAATTTTGTTTTTAACAAAGTAAAAATTAAACATTTTTTAATAGTATTTGCACAGACACCCATCATCCTTTTATCTTGATAAACTCACCTTTGGTTATTATAAGTACAGATATAAAGAGAGTAGGGTAAGCATCCTAAAAAGAGAGAAGTTTCAGGAAGTGAGGCAGTAAATGCATCGATATATATGAGGGAGAAGCAATTGCCTTATTTGAGCAACTATCAGAAATAAACTAGTGAAATATTTGCACAGTAGATTCCTATACATTACAATAAATTATTTTACAATAAAATGCTCCAATTATTCAGAAGAAAGGGGAAGGACAAAATAGCTTAATAGGACAGTTCTCTTAAAATTGTTAAAATACCTCTGTGTTCGTGATGCACATTCCATGTGCACAATTTGTTCTGCAATTTTAGAAAAAGCCTAAACTACAAGTCTTCTCTGGTGTCTGACCTTACAAGTTAATTCCTTCCCAAACCCTTTACTGTCAGGTACCATGTGGTTTCATCAGAGTGATAAAATCTAAAAGGCTAAGTATGTGTCTCTATATAAACACTGAATTATATACGTATTTTTTAAGTTTGTTTTCCAGTCAGCAGTTATCAGCCACATAGTTGAGCAAATGTATCTGATATTAAAGCTAAACATTATGCTCTTGTTTTTATTTTTCTTTGAAGTGGGATGAGAGTAGAGGCTGTTGTGAAAAGGCTATAGTAAATAAATTTCTGAAATTCGACCTTAAAACTTTTTCTATATATTTATTTTGAATTCTGTTTGATATATTCCCTGTCAACCAAGAAGACTTTAATTACTTTATTGATAACAAAGGAGAAGGAAAAAGTAGACACACTTCACTTTGTGCAGGCAGTTTATCCTAGTATGATAATTTCAAACTCAGAAATAAGTCCTGAGATGTTTACAACCCTCATGGGAAAAATGAGTAACGTCTGAACAGGAGAGCTGGCTGAAGTCAAACACATTATAGTAGTCTGTGAAAGGGAAGAAGAAGTGTTCAGAAAGGTAAAAAGCAAATCATGGATTCCAAAACTTTCTCTCAGAAAGCTTGAATGGGTAGCAATGTAAAAACTACATGGTGATGACATGGATGTGCTACCGAAAGAAATTTCATTGTTGATTTTTACAAAAGGAATTTAAACAGAAAGTTCAATGTGAAAGCCGTGTTTTAGCCATTTGAGCTAGACAAGAGACGAGTATATACAGACATTTCAAGAAATGTATCTGTGATTAGAATGAGCCTCCTAAAGCATTATCTAGGTGCAGGAACAGGTTAAGAAATGTTTTTATTTTCTTTTCTTGCTTTTGTTTGTTCTTAGCAGGGCAAAGCCTGAAGCACGTTTATAGACTAAAAAAAAAAAAAAAAAATTGCTGTTGAAACTCAACAAAAAAACGCAGTGAGTCGATTCTAATTCACAGCAATCCTATAGAACACAGTAGAACTGGCCCAAAGTGTTTCCAAGGAGCCCCTGGTGGATGTGAACTGCCGACCTTTTGGTTAGCAGCCAAACACTTAACCACTATGCCACTAGGGTTTCCTTATAGAAAAAATATGAGTAAAAATAGGGTATTCTGTGGTTGAAAATATAAGGCTGAGAAGATTAACCGCTAGAGCAAGTTCTGGGATAGATGAAGATGATAGGGTCAGAGTTTAGCTAATAATTTATTCACGTACCCAAGGAGGAGAGATATTTATTTCTCTGAAAAAAACAGAAATAGAAAGAAAAAAAAGAGTGGAAATGGGAAGGAGTTTCCAGAGAGGTCCAGCTCTGCTCTGACCAAATGCCTCAACATTCTGTTAAAAATATATGGTGGCCATAGACAGCACAGTAGAGTAAAGGGCCCTCAAGACATACTTTAAAACTTTACCATTTGGTGTGATGAACATATTTAAAAGTCAAGATTTGAAGCCTGGTAGACTTAAACGGTGCCTCAGAAGAAAGGCCTGATGACTTACTTCTGCAAAAATTAGCCATTGAAAACCTTATGGAGCCCAGTTCTACACGGGGTCACTGTTGAGTCGGGATTGATTCTATAGTAGCTGCTTTAGAGACAGACAGATTCACTTTCCCTTGTTGAAAAATAAGATGCTTCCAAGTTACTAAGATATCACCCCTCAGATCTGATACATTATAAATATTCAACTTGCATAAGAGACAAAGCCTCAGTGGCTTGCTGTTGTTGTTCTTGTTCAGTGCTGTCGAGTTGGTTCCGACTCATAGTGACGCTACGCACAACAGAACGAAACACTGCCCGGTTCTGAGCCATCCTTACAATCGTTACGCGTGAGCTCATTGTTGCAGCCACTGTGTGAATCCACCTCATTGAGGGTCTTCCTTCTCTCCGCTGACCCTGTACTCTGCCAAGCATGATGTCCTTCTCCAGGGACTCATCCCTCCTGACGACATGTCCAAAGTATGTAAGATGCATTCTCGCCATCCTTGCTTCTAAGGAGCATTCCGGTTGTACTTCTCTCAAGACTGATTTGTTCATTCTTTTGGCAGTCCATGGTATATTCAATATTCTTCGCCAACGCCACAATTCAAAGGCATCAACTCTTCTTCGGTCTTCCTTATTCACTGTCCAGCTTTCACATGCATATGATGCGATTGAAAGTACCATGGCTTGGGTAAGGTGCACCTTAGTCTTCAAGGTGTCATCTTTGCTCTTCAACACTTTAAAGAGTTCCTCTGCAGCAGAGTTACCTAATGCAATGCGTCTTTTGATTTCTTGACTATTGCTTCCATGGCTGTTGATTGTGGATCCAAGTAAAATGAAATCCTTGACAATGTCAGTCTTTTCTCTGTTTATCATGATGTTGCTCATTGGTCCCACTGTAAGGATTTTTGTTTTCTTTATGTTGAGGTGCAATCCATACTCAGTGGCTTACTACATCAGTTTTCATTTCTTATTTTGTGTATTCTACCTGGCTCATATACCTGCTTTATGTGATTCTTAGTATCAATAGCTGATTTTTTTATTGATTAGTAGGTAGTCCCCAGAGGCCTTTATGGACTATCTCTGTAAATTGGAACACTTATTTTCTCATGGTTTCAGAATCTGATATATAAAATTCTGAAAACAGGAAAACCTCTTGGTATGTGAAAGAGTCCTTTGACTTAAAATTTAGAAATGGACAAAACTGTGGTTAGAAGCATTAGATTAAACTCTAACAAAGCTGCCACTATATATATCAGTGAAAATTATTAAAAGGGCTTGAATGTTAACAATAAAACTCATCTTTATTGCTACCTGGTAGGAATCCAGAAAGCTAATTCATACTAAATAGCATTAAACCGTCTTCTTAATGCAGAAAGGCTACTTTTGGAAGCATAAAACAATAAAATTCTTTTATCAGTACTTTTCATCATCAAATTATCTTTAAGGAAAATCAACAGTAATATCAAATGTACATCTCATAAATGTGTGCAATATTAGCTATAAAAAAATTAAAAAACAGTTGCTGTAGAATTCATCCTGACTCACGGTGACCCTATGTGTGTGAAATAGAAAACTTCATAGGGCTTTCAATGGCTGATTTTTTTGGAAGTAAATCACAGGATCTTCCTTCCAAGGCCTCTCTGAGTGGACTGCCGTCATCATCCTTTCAGTTAGCAGCCAAGTGCGTTAACCCTCTGGACCACACAGCGACTCCTTGTACAATGTTAAGAACAATCAATTCTGCAGTGAAAGAGGTATAGAAGAATAAGTTTGTAAAATAAAAAAAAAAAGAGGGAGGTGGTTAAGAAATTTCACCTCAGTGTTTGGGAATGTCAGTAGCCAACCTGAATAGCTCCACTTCTTTCCATAAGAATGGTACCATTTAAGATACCAATAGGGCCTAGTAACCTAAAATGATTATTGATTTGGTAGCCACAGGTATTTATGATGTCAATCAGCTCAGTTTTTATTGCAATATAGAATTTAAATTTGCAATACTTTGTCTGTTTTCCATATTTTAATCTAGAAAATACAGAAATTGCATGTTTCTGAAAACAGTCTATATCTAACAATTAATTAGATGAAAATGGTTATGTTATCTAGAGATATTTCAACTGGCACTTCACTTAAGATACATGAAACTTAACAGGATTTAAATTTGTAATCTTAGGAGTATTGTATACAATCTGTCTTTCCAATCCAAAAGACTGTAAGTCAGTGCCTCTCTGTGGTGTTTTATTGCTGTTTAGAGTTTTACTTGTTTTGCAATATTTCAAAACATGTTTATGTTCCCAGAGGCTTAATCGCCTGCAGTGCAATCTGTACAAGTCCTTAGAGGTAATTTTTGGAAGAAAATCTTGAAGAAATTGCTGCCACTGAGAGGAAAAATTTTCCATCCAGAGAAAAACACCATGGGTAATATATTTTCCTTACATATCCAATATCATTTTATGGGACAGCTATGTGAAAGCAGCTGTAGTCTGATTTTTTTTTTCTTTAAATAGCCATTGGGATAGACAGAATACCCTTACTGAAATGTATATTTATAATTGGAGTTTCATGCATTGTGACTACATTAACTTTTTATTTAATAGTTCCTGAACATAGAATAAATATTCATTTGGCCTATGCATTTATGAGTCCTTTTCAACCCAATAAATAAGGTAGCTTGAAGAGATCTTGCAGTGTTTTTTTTCAGCCCCACAATGTTGTGATATCCAGCCACCTCAGTGGATACTCCCTGGTTGCTCCACAGCGTAAAAAAGGCAAAACTCAATTTATCATTTTCACATCACGGCTAGAGGCTGCTAAGGTATAGCCTTGGAAAAAGGGAGAGGACAGGACATAATGAGAGTTAGTCATGACTGTGTTATGTTTTAAAATGATATTTAGCTTTTGCTGTTCAGGACTTGAGGAAGAAGAGAGAATTTCATGAATTTTGACATCTGACAATTGTGCTACTGGAGGATTTTAAAAAGTATTTTAATTCTTGAAAGCAGACTGTTGATAAAATGATCTAACAGTAGGGGTTATATATGTTTTCCTTTTCTTCTTTTTTAAATTCTGATCTGAGCACATTATGGTATGTGCGGATATGTCCTATACATATGTCTTATATATATGTATATGAAGAGCTATACATATATATGAATAGATATTCGTGGATAAGGATATGAATAAATAATCAGTCTTTTTTTTTATTTTGTTACTTAGTAAGGCAATGCTTTACTAAGTCGCCTAATTGTTAAATGTCTAACTCTCTTTATGTAAAGGATTTAGAGAATCAAATCATTGCATATTCCAATCCTCCCAGCATTTCTGCATTATGCATCCAGTTTTTACAAAGCGTTGTGCTAAGTGCCTTGCATACATAAATTTACTGAATATCCAACACATAGTGTCGTTTCCAACTCATAGCGACCCTATAGGACAGAGTAGAACTGCCCAGTAGGGTTTCCAGGGAGCAGCTGATGAATTCCAACTGCCAGCCTTTTGGTTAGCAGCCATAGCTTTTAACCACTACACTACCAGGGCTGCATAAACCCAATGTATGGTAGACATTATTATTATTTGCATATTTTAGAAAAAAGCTAACTGATGTTCCAAAAGCTTAAGGAAGCTTAGAACTTCATTTCAGCTAGGAATTGTTGGAGCCAAGATTCAAACTCAGGTCTTTGTAATCACAAAGCATATCTTCGTTCCATTACACCATGTTTTAATAGTGATTGCAGAAAGAAAAGCCAATTGAAAGTGAGACACTATATACAATTTTGCTGAGTAACTCATATATTCTTTGAGGTAGACATTTATCATTGCTTATTTTTCTAGAAGCTCAGCATTTTCACATATAACAGGAGTATCATGAATCTACTTTGCATGGTCCTTGCATAATAATTATTGGAAAATAATTAAGGGGACTCGCAATGCTTGCTGTAAATTTTCAAGAAATATTACAGTGTTTCATATTCAAATTACGCTCATGCAGAAGTTTGCTTAAACAGATTATATGGTGAATAAAGGTTCATATGGTGAAAGAATAGGGAAGGGAAAAAAAACTTGTTAATATATGAGGAGAAAATGATTCAAACTGTGCTTTCAATATAAATAGGGAAGAAAATGCAAATACCTGGATTGCCAACTTAACTGAAATTCTGGTTTTCTGCATTATCATACTTCTGTAAAATAACAGAAACAGATTTCAAAGGGAAAAACAATTACCATAATGCAATCTTTGGTGTTTGAAACACCAAGTAAATCACGCGGTGAGTCCTAAATTCCTATTTCCTTTTGAAGTAATTTTTTATTACCCTGTTTCAATTATTGAAGCCTTGTGATTTGGAAGGCAGATACCAGAATAAGGGTGAAAATGTTTCAGCCTATATCAGTCATGCCTTTCTTCTAAATACAAAACATAGGTGAGAAATTGTTCTTAGGACTTGCTTTTTCAAGCTGATTTGATTGCTATTACTATACAAAGAAATAGCCAGCAGTGACTAGTATGCAAAGTTGAACAATTTTTCTAAATTGGCCTGGTGCTTAATTATGCCGTATGAAACATTGATTTTTTTTTTACTGTACTATATTTTTACTTTAAAATATTTATCCATTATTTTATTGACATATAGTTCATGATTAAATATCCATGTATACATTTTGTATTAATTACTAAAAAGAAAAATTTCCATAGACAAGAGAAAGAGAAAAATACCTAAAGAATTTTTTATCACTGGATACTGATATGTTTTATTAAGTGATTTGTCCAAAAATGGAGATTAAAACCCATTACCATGGAGTCAATTCCAACTCATAGTGACCCTACAGGACAGAGCAGAAGCTCCCCACAAGGTTTCCAAAGAGTAAATGGTGGTTTCGAACTGCTGACATTTTGTTTAACAACCGAGTTCTTAACCACTGCACAATGGAGATTAAAACCTGTTGCCATTGAGTTGATTCTGACTCATAGCAACCCCATAGGACAGAGTAGAACTGCCCCATAGGGTTTCCAAGGAGTACCTGGTGAATTTGAGCTATTAACCTTTTGGTTAGCAGCTGAACTCTTAACCACTACACCACTAGGGTTTCTGCAATGGGGACTACAGCACTTAAAACTGAAAACTTTTTATTTCCTACCACAAAGCACTTTCTTATATATGTAACACACTGGACAGATATGTGAAAAAAAGTTAAATTAATTTAATTTTCCTAATTACTTATTATCATCGTTATTGGCCATAGTAAATTGTAGTCTAATGGAATCCCTTAGTGGATTAATGTGATAACTATACAGCTTGTGAGCTAAATTTCTATAAACAGCTGTAGTTTTATTCTTTTATCTGTTGTTCATATATGTTTTTGCTGTGCGTGGTTAATGGTAACTTCTTAATAGAATAAGAACAGAGAACATCAGTTTTTTTTTTTTTTTTTTTTAACATAGGCAGCTAAAGTGTGAAGACAAAGGTAGAAAGAATGAGGGGCCTGAAGAAAAACGGAGTGTTATTTGTTCCTTCTAAAATTGTATTTACTCTTATATTTTAAAACACACAAAAAATGTGAAGCATAAAGCTAGAAAATATCTTTTTTTTTTAACTGCTTGAAGTATTCTGTAGCCTGATTTTCAACTTGGGGACACACATTTTTCTCCCCCAAAAGGGTCTAATAACATTTTTCTTATATGATATTCAATATAACCTAGGAGGAAAGATAATAAGATAGAAATACAGTGAAAATCAGAGAAAAGTATTTATAAAGATCTCAAATCTAACATCTAAATCAGAGTTCCTGGGAGGTGCAATTGGCTAAGTGCTTGTCTACAAACAAAAAGGTGCTGGTTCTAACACACCTAGGTGTCTTGGAAGAATCTACTTGATTTGAAGGCAGCTGTTCAGATTAATGTTCAGATTAAAGATAATACACATTTTTACTCTTTAGATTGTATAACGTATTTCCTTTTCTTTTTTAGAAGGCTCTTCTAATTTTTCTCACTTTTTAAATTTTAAGAAGTATTTAAGATTTTTCTACACATAAATCTCTTCCATTCTAATTTATCTACATTAGAAATTCCAAAATCAGCCATTTCTTTGAGCGTAATCTTATTATTAAAACAAAATAAATTTTTAAGAAACTGTAAATATCAATATGTGTTAGTTTATCATTTGTTTCCTTCTTACCAGAAGGTAGCCCCAATCTGGTTAGCTTCGTAGAGGTATGTGGGATCTTTAATGTTGAAAAAGGCAAGAGCACGAACTTGTCTTATTTTGACTTTTACTCAGAATTCATTTTGTCCAATGAGTTGGAAAGTAAAACTCTTATTTTCATCTACAATACCATATCTGTATTTTAAACTAAGAATACAAAATTGGTATGGAGACAAATGGGAGAATTTCACCATAGTTTAAATATTAACAGCTTTCCAAGAGCTATACAAGAGATATGCATAGCAAACTAGGAATACATCTTTCAATTGGTTCCTAATGCTGCCTATTTTATTCATTTAATAGTAATTAGCAACAGTGGTGATGTAAAATTACTTGTGTGTTTTTACTGGTTAGCTTTTTTGAGATTATATTCATGTTTCTTCTTCTTGCTAATTAACTCCTTCTGACCACATAGGAACTGGAATGCATTTCCTATGTGTTTTGGATAAAGTGGTGCTCTACCCAGATCCCCTGTGGGGCATTGAGTAAGGCACCCATCTGTCAGCTTCTGGGAAGAACAGCTTGTGATTGGTCAAGGCCAAGCCTCCAATGGGCATTGTTCTCATCTGCAGGAGACTGCCTCACCCAAGGTGTTGCCGCATCTCAAGGGGTGGCTTGCAGTCAATGACTGGGTAATGAGAGATTAAAAAGTGCCAGCCTCTTTGCCTCAGTTGTGAACAATTCTGAAGGGTCATTTCAGCTCCAGAGCTTTCAATAAGAACTGCTGAGGCGTATCTTGAAACAACACTGTGAGTCAATTAACTTTCTCCTCTACCCAATCTACTTTTGTCACTTTTTTGCAAGTGTCTGTCCCAAAAGCACTTCCAAATAAATCTTTTGCATGCAACCCTCTGGCACTGAAATCCATTTCCACGGAACTCAATGAACAATTGATTCCAAAAGTTATCCTATGAAGCTGACTTCTAATAAGGATTTTGGAGCTACACCACTTGCTGAGTGGCAATAGGGCCCCTCACTGGTTGTAGAGAGACAACAGATAGCCCTTGTCAAACTGCAGCAGTACAATTGTTAAAGCTTTCATTGGTGGAAGCAAAACACCTGCTGATGCAGCATATTTGATGTTCAGTATTTATTAAGGGAATGGAAAGTCTAAGGGCAACGGAATTGGGTGACTATTGCTGAGTGTCCTTAATTCATTAACAAGGGATAATGACAGACTGAGGGTAATTAGTCACAAATTCAAGGCAAAATGTTAAAGCCAGAGGGATTCCTTGGCCGCTTTTTTTCAATCTGCTGTAGTCATAGCCCATGCAGAATGAACAGCCAGGCTCAGAAGTGACAGTAAAAGTAACAGACCTTTAGAGAAGGTTGAATTTTCTCAGTGCCTCTAGGTTTCCTACACTAAAGTCAGGGCATCAACAAGGAGGAAGACAGATAATGAGGCTTATGATGAATGCATTTGTTACAGATATGTTGAAGACCTAACCGCAGTGCCATGAATTTGATTGTTTGGGTTGAATCGTGTTCCCCCAAAAGGAATGTGGAAGCTCTAACCTCTGTACTTGTGAATATGATGGAGTGATAATGGTAAAAAGCTATACATGAAGCCAAAATATGAACCCCTACTCACCGAGTCTGATCTAGCTACTGCTGTTGTTGAATGTCCAGCCTTTCAGCAACAGAAACCAGTGCTCAGTGGCCTGTATGGCACCATTCCTCAAGGATACTACCAGCTACTTGGTGGCAAGTTTATTGGAATGAATCCGTCTTACCTTGGAAGTGACAGCAATTCATGTTAACTAAAATTGACACACTTCCTAGGTATGAGATTGCCTTTCCTGCCTTCACTGCCCTGAACAGCACCACTATTCAAGTGCTTACTTAGCATTTGGTCTCTCAATACAGAACCTTGCATAATAGCTCCTATGACCAAGGGACCTATGTATCAGAAAAGGAAGTGTGACAGTGAACACATACCATGGAATTCAGTTACTATCACATATTTGTCCATCTAAAAGTTGCCAATTTCATAGATGATGGAACAACTTTTTGAAAACACAGCAGAGGCACCAGCTTAGGAATGATACCTTTTAAGAATTAGGTGTCATACTCAAAGATGTGGTATGTTCTGCAGAATGGTCCAAATACATACAGCATATAAATACTCAAATAAGGGAGAATTTACCCAGCTTTGGGTAAGATAGTAAATGTTTCCTGTTTCTGACTATCCCAATTCATATATCCTAAATCAATTTTTGGAGCAGTGGTAATTCAGTGTTAGAATTCTTGCCTTCCATGTGGGAAACTGAAGTTTGAGACCCAGCCAGTGCACCTTATGTATAGCCACCACTTGTCTGTCCATGGAGACTTATGTTTTGCGATGATGCTGAACAGGTTTCAGTGGAGCTTCCAGACTCAGATGGACTGGCAAGAAAGGTCTGGCAATCTACTTCCAAATATCAGGCAATGAAAACCCTGTGGATCACAATAATATGATTTGAAACCAATCAAGGGAATGATACAGGATCGGGCAGCGTTTTGTTCCATTGTGCATGGAATTGCTTTGAGCTGGGGGCCAAATCAAGGCAAATGACAATGACCACAAAAAAGTTAATTTTATCATATATATTATATGGTGATATGTCACCAAAAAATAGAATGGATGTGTTTGGGAAATTGGAGGAATTAGCATTAATCACTTCACTAGAACAGCAGAATTTGAGAATAATTATGAGTTATTAGTTATAACCTAGTCTTTCTCTTTTAAAATTTTCCGGGGAATCTGTCTATTAAGAATCCTAGATAAGTGGTGGCTTAATGAGACAAGGTTGTAACAAGAGTATGTGGATCTGAGTGGTGCAAGAGGTAGACTATAGTGGACACTATGACACTCTACCTAGATTCCCTCTTCATGGCTAACACACCCATCTCCATTCTGCTATTAATATTACTACTTCCCTCACTAGGAGTTGCCCACAGTCACATGGATCTGTCTCACAAAAATCATACCCTATACTAGAGAGAGGTCTGTGTCCAACAGCTAGTGCAAAAATACAATTAGAGACAAGTGTAAAGGGCCATCCAAGCTCCAGCACTCATCATAAGACTGGTTGGAGCCTAAGTTGCAACAGCATTAAGAGTGAGCTTCTCCAGCTTCCCAATCTTGCATACCTCACTTCGTTATAAGAATATATTTCAGGAGCATTCTCCAAAAAACAGTCTGCGTGCAACTCTCTTCCTCAGAGCCTCTTTCTAGGCAATTCAATCTAAGACACTATTCTTGAAAAATTAATCTGTTTGGTGAAACTGTCATTTTTAAAAGCCAAATAAAATGCTACTTTCTTTCACCACATCTTAATCTCCCAGCCCAAACGAAGGTGCACAGTCTAAAATGCATGGGCTCTTCTTCTGCTTGTCTACATACCTCCACGGTGGCTCTTCTGAATCTCCACAGCCCTCGCATGTTTGTAAAGGTGTCTCTTTTTTAGAGTCCCTGAACTCTTTAAAAAAGCAAGTATAGGATCCTCTGGACATTAATATCTAGTACCTAACATAGTTCCTAACACATAGTAGACTGTTGACAAAAAAAATGTTGCCATCCAGTCAATTCCAACTCATGGCAACCTCATGTGTTTCAGAGGAGAAATGTACTTCATAAGGTTTTCATGGCTGTGACCTTTCAGATTACCAGGTCTTTCTTCTGAGGCTTTTCTGGGTAGGTTCAAAACACCAACATTTTGATTAGTAGTCAAATGCTTAACCATTTGCACCACACAGAGATGCCAGTAGACTATTAAATGGCACCATTATTCACAAGGAAAGGGCCAGTAGCTCTAAGGAACTCATTCCTAAAACATTCAGACTGAAAATATCCTGAAAGATTTAGGACAGCTCAATTTAACATTGTTTATTACTCAGTCACAGAAATATATGTCCTCTGAAGTTAAAGGATACAAAGAGAAAAAATCTATCTATATAACTGGGGGATAGAGAAGTTATAAATATATATATATTTGAAGCTTCTCTGGAATAAGGTTGTCAAGTGTATCTCAATATTCTGATGAATTGTGAATTCCTAGTACACGGGTCCTTCGTATTCTTTTGTAAGTACAAAAATGTATTTCATGGCTTTAGTAATAAATTATTTTAAATTACCCACAAAGTCCATTAGCATAAATAATTGAGCGTTCACTGGATGTATAAGGAGAAATATGGATGGCATGAGTCCAAAACCATACTAGAGTCACTGTCTTTTCTTTTTATTAGTTATTAAAAAGCTTTTTCCTGGGCTGTCAGCTACTTGCCTTTATCAATCCAGAACACCCACACCCTTCACCAATCAATTCTACAGTCTTTCATTCATTCATTCAACACTCATTTTTCAACCATCTACTATAATCTCAGAAATGTCATAGATATTGGGACCATACAATTAAAAGACATGATATCTAACTTAAGTAATGGAAAACAACTAGAATTGTTAAGGGAATTTGAGGAAGTGTGGTAAATTCATAGAAGAGGAATCATTTACAACTTTAGCCATTACAGATAGATATGGCTATCAACATACAAAGAGTGTCATCACTTATTCTGAGAGGAATGGTATGGTTAGAAACACATACTTTGTTTGATTCTATTATTTTATATTTGGGGAGAAAAACTATTTTAATGTAGATAGATATTTAATGATAATGTCAGATTTCAGCCTTTAATGATGTCCTGTTGAGTTTAGGTTTATGGGCAATAGCCTCCTTAGCACCTTGCATTTAGCTGGTAACTTGAAATGATTTTTGTATTGACTGTCTTCCCAAATAGATTATAAGATGTCTTGACACAGTGCCTAACACACAGTAGATTTTAGTAAATGAATGAATAATACTATGCGTGTATTTAGAAAGGATGAAAAAAATGCTCCAGACAAAACAGTATTTATGAGTTCCCCTGACTCTCTCGCAGAGTAAATATATATCCATCATGTACTTGTTGCTTAGAATTCTAATGAAAAAGGATAAACAGAATTTTCTGTACTTGAAATGTATATAAATTTTCTTCCCTAATTGTTTTTTTGAGAACAAAATTATTTCCATTTTTCACTGATAAATTCTACTCACTAGCATTGCAACTAACTTATTTACATTTTAAGATTATTAAATATTAATAAATTTATATCAAAGATTATAAATACTTTCTTAGAAACAATCTTTTGTCATAAAGAAACTACATGCACTGAGAATACTCTCTTTGATCCAAGCATTTTATAGCAATTTCTCTTTCATTCTTAACATATTTACATCTCAGATTTAATTATTCTCTTTTGAAAAATTTCATCATTGACTTAGGCATGTACTAGTTGCCCTCTTTCAAAGTTGCCTGATTCTACTACTTTGCATAATATGATTTGTTTTCTGATTTTTCTGTTTTGCTGAAATATTTCTAATATGACTGCCATGGACAAGTATAGCAGATATACCATTTTCTCAGCCATTCTCTCTAATTTTGGAGCAGTAGCATTTTCTAGCCTCCTCTGTAGCTAGACATGGTTATGTAACACAGTACCAAAAAATCATATGTAAATAGAAGTTGCTTGGTGAGGCTAAGAAAACTCCTTAGATTTTGCCTATGTCTTCCCACCTGTGTGTTCAGTTGGTCGTGTAAACGAAGCCATGCTAGAGGGGCTTGCACCACAAAAATCAGCGAATGCTACAAATCAGGAGCTACCCCCCCACCTCAATCCCTACAGGCAGTTATCAACCCACCACACTTTCCCATTCTCCCTTCCTAGAGCTGTAACAATGATGTAGGAGGTGGAGTACCTAATGGCATAGCAGAATTGCCATGTTAACCCCAGACTGCCTGCTCCCAAATGTCTTGATATGTGAGAAAATGAAAATCTCTACTTTATATAAGCTAAAATTAATATGAATTTTGATGCAATTAAGTACACATCTAACCAACACAGTATTTCTTTTTCACTAATTACAAAAACTAATTAGCTATGTTAATTTTAAATAAATTTATAAAACAATTATTATTATAGTTTTGTAAAGAATTTCTATCACATACATAAATTAGTGGGTAAAAGATACATCAACTGCTGAATTCTCTTGGTAGAACTCACTTTACTGATAATCCGAAAGACCTGCATCCGATTTGATGATCCTTATTTAGAAGACTGCAGGGTTCACATGAAGGTTTTTTGAGCATTTGAGGATATAGAAGAAAAAAATATTGAATGACACTGATATTCTAGCATACAATGTCATCTGACTTTCATTTCCTGGTACAACTTCTTCCAATTTTCCACAAAAAAATTGACAAGAAACCATATGCCAAACAAACTACCAAAAGATAAAAAAGTACAACATTCCAAACTTTCACTGACAGTCAGTGCACTCCATCTGGAAGGAATTTCCATTATTTACAAGAAAAATGGGTTTAGAATGTAAACCAAAATCTGTAGCTCATACAGGCTACACCATCAAAAGTAGAGCTAAGCTATTGAACTAAAAGACAGTATAAAGAGCCTGCATCTTTTTCATGCTACCTGGTTTATGAGCAAAATTTTATACTCTCCAGAAAATTGACACAGTGAAAAATAAAATAAATCAAAAATTATAATTTAGGAAAAAGGAGCTCTTTGGCAACTTAAGTTATATAGCATTATTCCAAGTTTGTTTTAGGAAAATGTGCAGTAGATAAATCTACTCTGTCCTTTATTTATAAATAATAATTCTGTGTTGTATGTGTTCACCTAAGACTTTATTTTACTAATTTTTATCCATTATATTCAGTGTTTTTTCTGTATCTATCCTTCTGTTTTCAAAAAAATTGCCTTTTTGATTTCCCTTCTGAATATTATGCTATAAGCACAATTTAAAACCGAAGAAACCAAACCCGTTGCCATCAAGTCAATTCTGACTCATAGTGACCCTACAGGACAGAGTAGGATTGCCCCGTAGAGTTTCCGAGGAGCACCTGGTAGATTCAAACTGCCAACTTTTTGATTAGCAGCCATAGTTCTTAACCACTACACCACCATGGTTTCCAAATAAAAGGGAATGATATTACTAATCATAAAAAAATTGATATTTAAAACATTTGCTATTCCTTCACAAGTACTTCTGATTAGTACTTCTGAAATGTTAGGAATTAATAGGAAAAATATTTGCTTTCAGATTATGAGAAAACAGAAGCAAATATATAAGTCTGGGATACATTTTACTAGGACTATTACCTACTTAGAGGAAAAAAACAACTCAAGCTATGTAAAGTTTGATTTCTTTCCATTTACTTATTTTTGACAGTTTGAATATTAAAGCATAAAATTTTAACATGCCTATAATGCATAAGAAGATTGTACAAAACTTGTCATCAACATGTATTTTCATCTTAACAAAGTGCTACTGATTCAGTTTGTGTCTGGGGTTGGTATGGTCTAATAATGTTTAATTTTTTCAGAGCACCTCAGGTGTCTCTGCTGCAAGCTGTTCTCAGCTCATACATTTTAAAAGGCCAAGCTAAAGAAACAATTGAAACCCCAAAAAGAAGAAAATATTGTTTAATTCTTATTTATTTTTGTCAGAAAAGTCTATTTAGGCCAGTGACCCTAATCTTTTCTACAAAATCGACATCTATGATGTATAAGCAGTAAAATAGCCTCACATATCTGAATCCTGAGGGGAAGTGATCAAATTTGAAAACATTTCCTAGTAAATTTTGATATGGTCCCTGAGATCTTGAGACTGGGCATGGACCTGAAGAGGGAAGTGTGATTCATGACTCCTGGTTAAGCATAAATCCTAATTAAGAAAACAGTCATGCTCTTGATGCCCTGATCAGTCATCAACAGTTATCTTATCCAAATATTACAGGATAATAAAAGCAAAAACTAGATAAAGTATTTCTAATTAATATCACATCTAAAATAGTCAATATCTTAAAAAAAAAAAAAAAGCTATAGACATACGTAGAAAAAGATAAATGCCCAAGAGAATAAATGACAAATATACATACAGACACAGTGTTACGAGGATAAAAGTAGAAAAAAAACTACAGTGCACAAAAATAGTCAACTAATCTTTGGTGAAAGAGCAAAGGTAATTCAATGAGGAATGGGTAGACTTTTCAACAAATAGTGCCAGAATATTTGAACATGCAAAAAAAAAAAAAAAAAAAAGAATCCAGATACAGGCTTAATTCCTTTTACAAAAATTAATGGAAAATGGATCACAGGCCTAAATATTGAACACAAAAATATATGACTTCTGTAAGATGACATAGGAGAAAATCCAGGTAACTTTGGGTTTGATGATGGTTTTTAGATAAAAGACCAAGAGCACAATACAAAATTAAAATCTTCTGTTCTACAAACAACACTGTTTAGAGAATGAAAAGACAAATCACAGACTGGTATAGAATATTTGCAAAACATGTATTGAATAAAGGACTAATATGTGAGCTATACAAAGAAATTGCAAAAAACTTTAAACTCAATGATAAGAAAACAAACAACCCAATTAAAAAGTGGGAAAAAGGCCTGAACAGACAACTCACCAAAGAAGATACACAGGTGGCAAACAAGCATATAAAAATACATTCAACATCATATGTTATTAGGGAATTGCAAATTCAAACAATGAGATACCACTGCACATCAATCAAAATGGCTAAAATAAAAAATGCTGATAACACCAAAAGCCAGCAGGGATGTAGAGCAACAAGAATCCTTAGACCTTGCTTGTGGGAACGAAAAATGGTACAGACACTTTGGAAGACAGTCTCTGGCAGTGTCTTACAAAGCTAAACATAGGTTTACCATATGATCCAGCAATCACAATACCAGATAATAATCCAAATGAATTGAAAACATATCTATTAAAAAAAAAACTGCACATTAATATTTATAGCACCTTTATTCATAATTTCAAAATTTGAAAGCAACCATCTTCAATAGCTCAATGGATAAACAAACTGTGGTACATCCATACAAAAGAATATTAGCCAGCAATAATAAGAAATGATCTATCAAGTTACAAAAGGACATGGAGGAATCTTAAATGCATTTTGCTAAGTAAAAAAAGACAGCATGAAAAAGCTACATACTGCATAATTCCAACCATATGACACCCTGAAAAAAGGCAACACTATAAAAAAAAAATATCAGTGGTTACAAAGGGTTCAGGGGATGAGGAAAGAAATGGTAGGAATAGGTGAAGCACAACGTATTTTAAAGGCCATAAACCTATTCTGTGTGATTCCGTAATGGTGGATGCATTGCATTATGCATTTGTCAAAAGCCATAGAACCGTAAACGCAAAGAATGAACACTAACGTAAACTATAGACTTCAGGTAATAATAATATGTCAGTATTGGTTCATCAGTTGTAACAACTGCACCCATACTAAGGCAGGAAGTTATTAATAGGAGAAACTGCATGCAGGGGGTAGAAAGAGTACGGGGCACTCTCTGAACTCGCTGTGCAATTGTTCTGTAAATATAAAGCTGCTCTAAAAAATAAAGACTATAAAAACAAAAAGAATGAAGTGCATAGCTTGATGCCATTTTATGCAAATTAAATGTACATGCATAAACGGTAACTTATGACTTCTGAAGATATCATCAAGTAAAATGTATCCAAAACAGTCTAATGGTGATCGAAAAGGAAAATTGGAATAACAGTAAGGAGTAGTATTAAAAAGAATGAAAAAATAAAATAATAAAAGATATTGTGATTGAAACAATTATGACAGTGTCATCATCTGAGGTATATGATTAAATGAATTAATTCTTCTGCACTTAAGAACCATTGAAAAAAAGCAAAAACAATCAAACAAAAAGGATATGAGCATGAGCAAGAATTTATTCTATTTAATTGCTAAAGTCTTAAGAAAATATGATTTGTTTCTTTAAAAAAGAGTAGATTCAGTTATTTCTCTGTAAAGGTTCAAATTTGAATTAATACTAGCAAGAGTATGGTTAAATAGTCAATCATATGAAGCAATGAGAATTTAATAGCTGTAATTTTTCTAGAAAAAACTCTGGCCATATATATAAAGAGTTTTAATAATCTTCACTACTAATAATTCTTATTCTATGAATTTGACCTATGAAAATCAGTATAAACATCTCCATTTCAAAAATGAAATTTAAATTAATGAAAAAATAAGCATACTAAAAGAATGCCCAAGACAAAATAGTTATATAAATATGGTACCCCCAAGGCTGGAATTGTATTCAGTTATTAAAACACTGATTTAAACAATAATTAGTGATGTAGAAGAGTAGGCACACCATTAAGTGAGAAAAATTAGATCAAAAATTCATAAAAGTAGGATCTTTATTTTGGTAAATACATAAGGCTAAGAAAAATGATTGAAATCATTAGATATTTTATTTTCCAAATTGTTGTTAAGTGCCGGCAAGTCGGTTCCAATTCAGAGCGACCCTACATACTACAGAATGAAACATGGCTCTGTCCTGCACCATCCTCACAATTGCAGCCACTGTGTCAACCCATCTTTTAGAGGGTCTTCCTCTTTTTCGCTGACTCTCTACCACACCAAGCACAATGCCCTTCTCCAGGAACTGGTCTCTCCTGATAACATGTCCAAAGGAAATGAGACAAAGTCTTGCTATCCTTGCTAAAAAGCACTCTGGTTGTACTTCTTCCAAGACAAATTTATTCGTTCTTCTGGCAGTCCATGCTATTTTCAATAGTCTTCATCAATACCATAAATCTCACACATTATTTTCTTTGGTCTTCCTTATTAATTGTCCAGATTTCATATGCATATGAAATGATTGAAAATACCATGGCTTTGGTCAGGTGCACCTTAGTCCTCAATGTGACACCTTTGCTTTTTAAAACTTTAAAGTGGTCTTTTGCAGAAGATTTGCCCAATGCAATACGTCATTTGATTTCTTGACTACTGCTTCCATGGGCATTGATTGGGTAACCAAGTAAAATGAAATTTTTGACTTCAGTATTTTCTTTGTTTATCATGATGTTCCTTATTGGTCTAGTTGTGAGGATTTGCATTTTTTTTTATGTTGAGGTGTAATCCATACCAAAGGCTGTGGTCTTTGATGTTCAGCAGTAAGTGCTTCATTCAAGTCCTCTTCACTTTGAGCAAACAGGGTTGTTGCATCTGCATATTGCAGATTGTTAATAAGCCTTCCTCCAATCATGATGCCATGTTCTTCTTTATACAGTCCAGCTTCTCAGATTATATGCACAGCGTGCAGATTGAATACATGTGATGAAATGATACAACCCTGACTAACACCTTTTCCACTTTTAAACCACACAGTATCCCATTGTTCTGTTATAATGACTACCCCTTGATTTATGTACATGTTCTTCATGAGCACAATTAAGTGTTCTGGAAGTCTCATTCTTCACAATGTTATCCATAATTTGTTATGATCCACACAAATGCCATTGCATAGTCATTAAAACCAGGTGACCATCTTTCCAGCATTCTCTACTTTCAATCAAGATGCATCTGAAATCAGCCATGATATCCCTCTTTTCTTGTCCTCTTCTGAATCCGTTTTGGATTTCTGGCTGTTCCCTGTTGATGTACTGCTGCAACCATTTTTTATTACCTTCAGCAACATTTTGCTTGCATTGATATCAGTGATGTTGTTCAATAATTTCCATATTTTGTGGTATCACCTTTCTGTGGAATTGGCAAAAATGTGCATGTCTTCCATTTAGTTGGCCAGGTAGCTGTCTTACAAATTTCTTGGCACAGACAAGTGAGCATCTTGATTGGATGTTTGATCAATTTCAGACTGCGGAAGCTGGTAAAAATCTTTAATTTCTTCATCTCTAGCATTCGTAGTTGGTGTGTGAATTTGAATAATAATCATATTAATTGGTCTTTCTTGTAGGAGTACGGATATTATGCTATCACTGACAGCGTTGTACATCAGGATAGATTTTGAAATGTTCTTTTTGATGATGAATGCGACACCATTCCTCTTCAATTTGTCATTCCCAGCATAGTAGACTATACGATCATCTGATTCAAAATGGCCAATACCAGTCCATTTCAGCTCACTAACACCTAGGATATTGATCCTCAAGCATTCCATTTTATTTTTTGACAACTTCCAGTTTTTCTTGATTCATACTTTTTACATTCCACATTCCAATTACTAATGGATGTTTACAGCTGTTTCTTTTCATTTGGATTTTTGCCACATCAGCAAATGAAGTTTCCAAATGTTTGACTCCACCTACATCATTAAGGTTGGCTTACTTTGAGGAACCCACTCTTCCTCAGCTGTATTTTGAAAGCCTTCCAACCTCAGGGGCTCATCTTCTAGCACTTTATCAGACAGTGCTGTGCTGTTATCCATAGTTTTTCACTGGGTAATTTTTTTCAGAAATAGACTTCCTAGTCTTAGTCTGGAAGCTCCACTGATAACCTGCCCACAATGGGTGACCCTTCTAGTATTTGAAACACGGGGGCATAGCTTACAGCATCACAGCAACACACAGGCCACCCCAGTACAACAAACTGACCGACAAGAATAGATTTTCCAAATATTATATTAATATTATAATCAGAAAAGAAAAATATACATATATATATATATTTATATGTTTAACAAGTCCCTGGGTAGAGTAAGTAGTTAAGCCCTCACTACTAGCAGAAAGGTTGGTAGTTCAAATCTACCCAAAGATAACTCAGAAGACAGGCTTGGCAATCTACTCCCAAAAGGTCACAGCCTTGGAAGCCCTGTGGAGCAGTTGCACTCTGACACACATAGGGTCACCAGGAGTTGGAATCGACTAATAATAATGTCTATGATAACATAATAGACTTCATAATGTTAAAATGACATTGTGAACTAGAAAAGAACACTGATATTGAGTAATGGTAGAACGGCAGGAACAAACTTTAAAAGGTTTTTTTTTTTTTTTCCTGTCCAAACTGAGAATCTTTAACGTCAAAAATTTCTTCCTGACAAAAGGATGAGGAATGTTGTAGAAGGACCAAAAGAATCAGAATATAAAGGTCTGAAAAAAGAAATACAGTTCATGAAACATATTTACTGAAAGAACGGAAAGGATAAGAAGCCCAGAAATAGAGAAAAAATTGGCCACAGAGGACTACAGAAATGGAAGATTTCTTGTCCCCAGCACTCTATAAGGCTCCATGGAATGCAGGTTGTTTTGTGCAGTGAAAAAACACAGAGAACTGAATATTATCTTAGCTATCCTTTCATGTGTCATAGACCTCTGGGAAGGAAACTGGGTGTGGTAGGTAGTTCTTCAGGTTCCTCATATATAAATTTGGGCTGGAATACTTACCTAAAGTGTGTGAGGATTAAAGGAGATGATATAAAGATACAGCACTGAGCTCCTCATAGGATAGGCTTTCAAAAACTTCCACATATATTTGTTGCTTTCTCTCTCAATAATTTGATGCAGCATATTATTAGGGTTTTTTAATGCTGATTTTTCAAATTTCTCTTGATGTTGTGGAGTCAAAGTCTCACTTGAATATCTAGTTACCTTTCAATTCACTGTTTTCTAGCAAAATCATGGCAAAAAGGGTTAAAGTCTATTGAATAAACTGTGCACAATCTCAATCTACATTATAAACATGTCATGTATACAGAACTTATTTATAAATTTGAACATACTTTAAACATATTTTACAACACTTATGGTAGAACATTAATATACACTTTGCATAAGTATGCTCTATCTTGCTCTTCGCAGTTTCTTAGAAAAATCAGGTAGCTAAAGCAGTAATATAAATAGATTGCCAATACACAAAAGGTTTCTTTTCCCTCTAATTGGTACATGACATTTCACTTTTCAGGTAATATGTATCTTTAATCTGAATAGCACAGCCTTTAACTTGCTAGAGTTAAATGTTCAAAAAATGAACGGCCTTACATTTACCAAAATCTAAACAGGGGAGAGCAGCTCAAAGCTGAACCATTAATCTTGATAATAGCCAAGAAGTCAATTGAATTTCTTTTCCAAAGAAGAACTGAGTTACAAGAAGCTATTTCAGTGAATTTTATGTTTGTACACTCAAGTCAAGGTCTCAAAGAGAATTGTTTACATATTGAAAACACTGGGTTAAAATACATTTAGATGAGAGAATATCAGAATCACTCCACATTTTTTTAAGTGTTCTAGTGGTCTGTAAGATCTTTTATGCTGAAAAACGTTTCCAGCATAAACATACGGCTACAATAAAAGGTGTTTCTGTGTCATCGTTTTTTGGTTTTTTTTTTTTACAATAAAAGGTGTTTCTGTTTTATCGTTGCTTTTGTTTATTTTTGTTTATCAACTTGTTGTTAGTTGCTACTGAGACAATTCCAACTCATGGTGTCCCCCTGTGTGTACAGTAAAACTACTCTATGGAATTTTTAAGGTTCTGATCTTTAGAAAGTAATTTCCAGGTACTGTCTTCTAAGTCACCTCTGGGTGGGTTTAAGCTGGCAGCCTTTTGGCTAGTAGCTGAGCTCTTAACAATTTGTGCCACCCAGGGACTCCACAACGTTTAGATTAATGTTTAAGATTTGCCAGGTTTTCATGGGTTCTAACTTCTCTAAATTTTATAATCTAGTTTAAAACAGAAGTCCTGGTGGTTCAATGGTTAAAGTGCTTGGCTGCTAACAGAAAGGTGAGCAGTTCAAACCCACCAGCCACTCTTTGGGATAAAGATGTGGCAGTCTGCTTCTGTAAGATTACAGCCTTGGAAACCCTATGGGGAGTTCTACTCTGTCCTACAGGGTTGGGGAGCTTGAATCAGAATCAACTATATGGCATTGGGTAGTTTTAAATATGTGTAATTTGATGCACTTATTGAATTTTATTCAGTTAAATGGTGACTTTGAAATGAGCTATGGTATGGATCAAACGAAAGGATTCCTAAGAAAGGTGATCTTAAAAATTGTCATGAAACAGATTCAACAGCCTCAAAAAGCAGTCGTGTTTTCTTTCTTTGGTCCCATTTGTGAAGTTTAAATTACTGAACAGCAATCAGTCATTCTGCTTAGAAGTTCTTTTCAACAGGGTTACAAGTTCAACAAATACTTTAGGCCTAGATGATGAAGAGGGAGTAAGAGAACAGATTATCAAATTGTTGAAGCCCTGCAAACTGTCTGACACAGTACACCGCTGTATACTTCATTGCTAGGGAATTTTCACTTCTGGCCAATATCTGGAAACCCTGGTGGCATAGTGGTTAAGTGCCATGGCTGCTAACCAAAGGGGTCGGCAGTTTGAATTCACCAGGTGCTCCCTGGAAACTTTATGGGACAGTTCTACTCTGTCCTACAGGGTCGCTATGAGTCAGAATCGACTTGACAGCACTAGGTTTGGTTTTTTCGGCCAATATCTAGTAACAGGGACTGGATTTATCTCCCACCTAAAACAACCATAAAAAATAGATGGACTAATGGATGGCATCTACCACAGCCTTCACCAGACTGAGTCCAGTACAACTAGATGGTGCCCGGCTACCACCACTGACTGCTGACAGGGATTACAATAGAGGGTCCTGGACAGAGCTGGAGAAAAATGTACAACAAAATTCTAACTCAAAAAGAAAGACCAGACTTGCTGGCCTGACAGAGACTGGAGAAAACCTGAGAGTATGGCCCCTGACACACTTTCAGCTCAGTAATGAGCTCACTCCTAAGGTTCACCCTTCAGCCAAAGATTGAACAGGCCCATGGAACAAAACAACACTAAAGGGGTGCACCAGCCCAGGGGCAGGGACTGGAAGGCAAGAGGAAACAGGAAAACTGATAATAGGATACCCAGGGTTGTGAAGGGAGAGGGCTGACATGTTTTGAGGTTGTTAACCAATGTCATACAACTATGCATGTACTAACAGTCTGGGGAGAAACCAGTTTGTTCTGTAAACCTTCCTCTAAAGTTCAATTAAAAAATTAAAATAAAAATTAAAAAAAAAAGAATATTTGAAACAATTTTCCAAACACTAAATATCAGGCAACAAAGCACAGTGATCTCAGAGAGATGGGGAGAAAAATCAAGTGATTGTCCAAGATTATTGCCTTAAAAGGGTTTCCAGGCTGGGGCACAGAGAGGGGGAACCCAGGTGGATACCTGCTGATTCCCTGAGTTGAGGAGATGGAGGTGATAATCCAGGCAGAACAGAATGGTTATATATGGTTCACAAGCCAGAATTTGGGAGAGTAAAGTTTTCACAAATAAAGAACCCCAAAGATCTACAGAGGGTCCTCCCTTGAGTATTCAAGTGAGTACTGGTCAGGAAATTAACATGAGGGGGCTATGCAAGGTTTGAAACAAACAAAAAAAAAAAACGAAAAGATGAAAGGTAATAGTACTCTGGCACTCACACGGAGCTTCAAATAATGCCTCTTCCCACCTGCAAGACTGGAAAACCTCAGAACTCACAAGAAACTCACACAGATCTTGCTTCAGTCACAGGGAATAATTAGCCCTAGATTAAACATGTCTTTGGTCCTGCCTAATGAGTCTTAAAGGCAGGACCAAAAAGGACAGAACTGTTTCAAAATAATAAAAAAAAAAGTGCACCCCTTAAAAAAATATAAAAGTCAAAAATATCTGGTATTCAATCAAAAACACCAGGAATACATAGAAGCAGTAACATATGACCCATGACCCATTTTGAGGATAAAAATTAGTTGAAACTGACATTCTGGTTTCTACTTTTGTCACTAAGCACTGTATTTTGATGATTCATCCCTGTTGCTACTTTGAATCTATTTGTTGCTTTTAACTGTTGCATAATACTTCCAGTGCTCAACCACATTATATCTAGAGTTATTTCATTGTTGGAAAACCAGCACCCCCCCTAGAACATGACCACCACAAACAGTGCTACAGTTAACATCGTTACATTTATCTCCTGTGCACCTGTTCTACCACTGCTCCTTGGTCCTTAGGAATCTGTTTTCACATAGACATTCTTCATGTGTATTTCTTTAATGCATGCAACTTGTACCCTTTATTCTAGAGCTTTTGGTCACACAATATTTTAATTGTCTCGGTTTATAATTAATAAATGGAAGCCTCCAGGGTTATATTAGACTTTGAGAATTTTGTCACAGAAAATAAACATAGAGTAGCTCTTTGCTACATCTGATTTTTTCCCAACAGTTTTGTCAAACTTAAAACAACAACAGACATGAGTCCAAAAGTAACATATGGTTAATAACCTTGGAATGAGTCATTTAAGAAGGTAGTAAAGTCAATCGAAAGATTACAAGGAACAGCAAATATGTAGTGTTAAGTGATCAAGTAATCTACGGGAAAGTGGTAACATGGAAAATTATTAGGTGCGCTTTATGTCCTTGTGTTCCTCAGTTAAACTTAGATTGGTGTCATGCTTTATATTCATAGTACATTTCCACCATAAAATATAAAAAATATTTCCAATCATCAGGAAGATTCTCATCTTTTCTTCATTTTATAAATGTTTCTTACAATTATGGAAATTGCTTTCAAAATTCATTTACTATTCATGTTGAAATAACGCATCTGTTGTGGCAGATGGGGCAAATGACATCAAGTTCAGCTGTTTAAATAACCCTTAAGGATCAATATGTAGTTTACAAAAATAATTTGTAATTCATTTTGGATTAATTAATTTGAATTTATGGTGTTCCATAAAGGCATACTACAGCTGTTCCCAACACTGAATTGGTTATATTCAGCTGCTTACTCCTCTTAAGACACACATTTGGACAAAGAAGACAACAATCCCCACTATTTATTCTTTCTCTTTACCGATGAACACAATTCTCAAAAAAAAAAAAAAAATGGAAAAGATAGCATTCCGGAACAAGACGACTTATTTGCATAATTACCTAGGGATTTACATTTTCAAAACGGTGAAATTTATTCAATTCCAATGCACCATAAGTAGGGACCGATATAAGTGATTTTACTCAAATGTCTTTGAATCCGTGCTTCTTCTTTTCCAGCTGACCTCTAATCTTCTGCAAGATTCGGAGAAACACAAACGTGTATTTTGTACTTATGATAAAAAGATCTGAGGCCATTTAATCCTACTTTAAGACAAGGTTTAAGAGAAATGGTAGCTATAATTTAGCCCAAGATTTAAAAGATACAAATGCAATCTTATGTAAAAGGATGCTTTGTTGCCTCTTGTGAGAATTCATTAACTACTAGAGCCACTTTTCACTCTTCATTGGCAGAGGTTTAAATATTTAAAGGATTCATTGAAAAAAATATACTCAGAAATTTAACTCCTAAAAAAAAAGAGTTCTGACGCATAAAATAAACAATTTGACTTTTGATGAACGTTTTAATATAATTACTGGCTGGATTTTACCATGAATATTTTAACATGTTTATTCCACATTTTCTGAGGCTTATTTTCCGGCTTTGTCAGTCATTCTCCACCTTGTATTTCTATCTAACCCATAGAAATACCTTAGAGAAAAAAAAAAAAAAAGATACTAAATTTGCAATAAATACAGATGTTTAAATTTCTCACTCTCTTACCACAGCATGCTCAGAAAATTCAAGCAGACCGTAGTCATAAACTCAGGAGAGTATATTACTTAGTGGTTTACGTAACAGAACAAAACTTCTTATTGCAGAAAAAAAATATTATTATCGTTTAAATAAAGCCACAGTTGTGTTCACTCACTGGAAGCATGGGTGCAATTCTGATTATTCTGGAGTTATGAAATTCACATTTGCTCAGAGACAGTCCCTTTTCAACATTTCAGTCCTTTTTCAAGGAAGATGTACAAGAAAAAAAAAAAACCTCAAAGCTCTTTATAGATAAGCTTATTTAATCATATAGACCTCTTTTTCCTGACAGTTTCTACCTGCCGGATCCTTTTCTCTGATTATAAAAAGATATCAGGCTTAGTATTCAAATCTGCAATAAACCACCACTTCCTCTGACTCTTTCTAGAAGTATATGAGAATTCCCTATCTCGGAACAGACTGTTTCAGCATTGAGGTGACTCTTGCTGTCCATCCGATCATAACCATTGGGTTGCAGTTTTTCAGTGTTTGGGTTCTTACCATTCTATATGTTAATCATTTCTAATATTGCTGAATTCCCCCATGCCTATGCTTATATTTTTTTTACTATTTTTATTTTGTTCATTTTTTGTTGTTGAGAATATGCACAGCAAAACATACATACACATATTCTTTTAAACACATTCTTTACATATTCACAGAAAACATTACACAGTTGTATGGGTATATCAGGCTATTAAATCATGGCTTTAAACCACATAAAGACCCTCAGTGTTTTTTTTATCATTACCCACAGCAAGTGTTCTAAATGTTCACTACTCCCCTATGGCGTTAATATCAACAGTTCTCTTACAGATTACCTTCACTGAAACTTAATGAAAAAATAGATATAATGAGGCTATAAAGTTCATTTAGAAAAACATGTTTATTACAGATGTAGATAGACCTACTTATCATAAGCAGAAAACATTCTTTCTATCCAAATACATGTGAGCCACAAAGGAAATGTAGTCATATTTGCAGTAATGCAATCAATTGTTCTAATTAATAAGAAAAAACAAAGATTATCAGCAGACATTTCAAACAGAAGGAACTACAAATGTCTAGCAAGCAGATAAAAATGTTTTGAATGTCGCTAGTAATCTGGAAAATTAAACCGACAAAAGTAGTTTTCACTATCATATTCTGGTTTGGTGAGAATGTGAAGAAAGGGTACTACATCTGGTAGAAGCAAAAAATGTGTAGAGTCTCTTTAAAAGATATTGTGGTAGTATCCATTGTATTTATCCTTTAACTCAGCAAATCTATTTATGTATCGTCTTTCTAGAGAGGCATGTGCGAAGGAACACAATGACGACATAGGAAAATGTTTATTAAAACGTTATGTGTATCATTAAATAACTGGAAATAATCTAACGATCACCAATGGAACAATTACTCAATGTGCTATATCCAATCCATTTTATGGGATATTATACAGTAATCAGAAAGGATTATATGTACTAACGTGGGATGAACTCCATGACATATTGTTACATGATAAGAAATGCTCAGAATAATATATACTTCTTCATCTTATTTATGAAAAATAATACAAATATATAAAATTACTGTAGTTTTACACAAATAACATCTACATTCTATGTTTGTTTGCCAACTGCTCCCTCCCCCAAGACATATTTTCATAATTTTTCTATGTGTTGCTCTAAAAAAAAATAACATAGCACACTTAAGAAAATACATTTCAGGGAAGGGAGCCATTGGCAAACAAACACAGCAGGCACATGCTATTTGCATAAAAATACAGTATATATTTGAGATAGATAGATAAATAAATAAATAGATAATAAAAAATGTAGAAAGAAAAATATCTAAAAGGGTTAACTGACAATGGAGATTATCCTTGGGGAAGGGAGAATGTAATATTGGCCAATAGGGGAGTGATGGTAGTGGTCCAGAAAATGGAACCTTTTCTTTTATCCCTTAAAAAGAGTAAAATTCTTCAAAACCACACACACACAATAAAAAGATAATAGGGCATTGACTCAGGAAAATATTTAAAAAACAAGACAGAAAGACAGAGAGATTGTATCCTTGAACCCCTTGCTCACTGGATGATACTTGTGGTTAGGATGCGCACTACCTTTCTGGCTCCCTCCAGCACAGTATCAATCGAAGTTGGATGACATTAATAGTTCTCTGAGGCAGGAAGCCTAGATCAGCAAGAAGAAGCTTCATAGCTCTTTCCTAACCTCCTAGCAATTGCTAGAAGCAATTACTTCACATGGACAGACCAACAGATAATTGGCCAAGTGCTGTTTTTAACGGCCACTTTCTAATACCAGAGACAGTATAAAACTGGTATGCAAAAGAACACCATTTAAAAAAAAATAATAATAACCAGGTTGGAATAAACCTACGTAGAAGTATCAATTTATGTTCTCCTACAGCTCAGAATACCTCCTCTCACTCCTCTTTCTTGACTGTTCCAGTATCAGATACCAGATCAACAAGGATTCTTTATCCTAATAATAGTACAGTTGGTTTAGAAGATACAGGTATTTTACCAAGAAACCACTAGTAATCATTGATGTATGAACGTGAAATGGCTGTTGTAAGGTTTAGTCTCTGGATTAAGGGATATTCACTTCTTTAAGTGCTTTGTGACTGAGATGGTTGCTTTTGCTTTTGGAAAACTCAGCAAGAAACCAACCAGCATGGTTGGGAAGAGAGTGATTAGGTGAAACACTGAAATCCAATCTTGACCCTTACTAACTAGGTAGAAATTAGAAAGGAAGTTCTTGCTGCTGAGATTTGTGTAATGGTTCCTGAAAGGATTCTGTTTGTCTTTAACTCTTGACAACTTTTGATTACAAGGGACCCTTACCTTTTCTACTAAGAGAAACATAATCTATAAACCATACTATTTCAAAGGCTCAGATACCACAAAGAATACATTTCCTCTAGAAGGATACTGCTATGCTCTGAACTTCACTATGCACACAACAAACATCTTTGAAGCTGTAAGATTTAAGGGTTGCTCATTCAATCTGAGACTCCTTAACTATGTCAGTTGCAAAGCAGGCACATTCCTTTAACATATCAGTGCTGCTGTAACAAAGAGCTCTTCATTCAATAACTCTGGTCATCTTTAACCAGTCCATCTACTAGTATTGTCATCTAATGATTACAAGAGAAGAGTATTGAATATACGATGGACTGCCAAAAGAAGGAACAAATCTGTCTTGGAAGAAGTAGAGCCAGAAAGCTCCTTAAAAGTAAGGATGGCAGGACTTCTTCTCCCTTACTTTGGACATGTTACCAGGATGGACCAATCCCTGGACTTGGTAAAGTAAAGGGTCAGCGAAAAAAAGGAAGTTGCTCAACGTGATGGCTACCACAATGGGCTCAAACCCAGCAATGATTGTAAGGATGGCGCGGGACCCGGAAGTGTTTCCTTCCCTTGTACATAGAGGCGCTAAGAGTATGAACCGACTCCACGGCACCTAACAGCAACAACAACAATGGTTAGAAATACCTACAACATTATTATTGTGTGAGAATTTGACAGAAGGGTCACCTTTGAATTTGACACTATTTTTGCTTGTTGAATATGAATAACCTGGGAACAAATCACAGTAACTTACACTTTTAACACTTTTGAGTCCTGGTGGTACAGTGGTTAAGGCCTCGGCTGCTAACGAAAGGGTCAGCAGTTTGATTCCACCAACAGCTCTTCGGAAACCATATGGGGCAGTTTTACTCTGTCCTATAGGGTTGCTATCAGTTGTAAACCACTTGAAAGCAACGGTTTTTTTTTTTTTTTCCCCTCGTTTTTTTTTGTTTGTTTTTGTTTTAACACTTCAGGAAAATAAATACTATTTTAGCTGCATTTTCCCACTCCGACGTTTTTTAAATATTCATGTACTTTTTTCCCCATGTGATTTTTTAGGTGGATGTCCAATATGCTTAAATCAGCTTCGTTAATCTTAGATACCAATCAATCAAAGTAAAGTCATTTAATTTGAGACTCCCCAAACCCTTTAGACCAAATAACTGCTGAATTTGTATTGCCTTATTCCTGTATGGGTAATGGAATAATATTTGCTTAAAAAAAACAGCGACCAGGCACATGCATTCTCCAAGTACCAGTCCCTCTTAAGATCAACTTTGTTCTTTTTAGCATTTTACACACCATTCAAAGCATCTTTTCCATTGTTTCCAATTTCAGAAATAAATTTCATCTTCACATGTAAATATATTTTTCTTTAGAGACAAACATAATTCAGAGGTCAACTTAGTTGTATGTTTCCAGGCATTAACATCAATGATTGATTTACAGTATATATTTTAGTCTATTGTGGGATTTTTACAAGTTTATACTCTGTCATGATTGTAAGGAAATAAATATAACCAAAAGCTCTTATTATTTCAACAGGAAAGAGGATGAATTTTAGAACGTTTACATGTCAGTCAGTTTCAAAAGTCTTAAAATCACCACTCTAGAGTTTATTACTTTGTAAAAAACTACTGCTGCATTGGCAGTCTCCTTTCTGTTTATGCTTTTCATCATAAAAACTCCAATTTCCTCATGTCTGTATATTTTCATCTTCTAACCACTTATCGAAATGTTTAGGCTTCAATTAACATACTAAAATATGATTATTATGAAAAATCTGAACCTGATCAGCATTCTCTTGTCATATGTCTTTATTATTTAGTTTTCCTATGAAAATGTTATTTATTATCTTATAAATATTAGATTTTTTTAATTCCAGGAGAGTGATTTACTTTTTGGAAAAAAAAAAAAGGCAACTTATTTTGGCATATCCTCAGTTGCTCACCAGTTTGTCAAGAGTAAATTGGGACAGCTTTCCTTTCCACTTAAGTTGTGTCTTTTAGTCCCTCAACTGTCCTTCAGCTTGTGTTAGATTTCTCCCATAAATAATCTCTTAATGGGCTGAGAGAGGAAGCTCTCAAGAGGTATTTTTACCTATCCTTGCATGATTTCATTTATTATGAATGTGGTACAGTGACAGAAAATGCTCATGCATGATTTTGGCTTGGTTCTGAATGGGAAAAAAAAAAAAAAGACTCCAAACCTGTAGAAATGTGTCCACATCCCATTTCATTACCTACCAACGACTTTAAATGTAAAAAGTCTACATTGGTTAATGCATTGATGCACTACATTACTCGGTAGGAGCAAAATATCATTTCACCCCAATAAGAGAAGTGTTCTTGCTTCTTCCAACACATTTAAAGTATATTCTATAGCATTATAACACAATTTTTTACAATTATGAATGTCTTAAAAGTACTCATTATAATATCCTTGTTAGCACAGAAAAAATCAGTGCCTATGATTATTAGCTATGAGTATTGAAAGCTGGCATGTACACGAGTTGTAAAGTAAAAATAGTTGTTAAATTGTCAATAACCCATTAATTATTCCCTGAATAGTCATTTATTTGAGAACAGCTCTGTCATGGATTGAATTTTGTCCCACCCAGAATATGTGTCAGCTTGATTAGGACATGATTCCCAGTATTGTGTGATTGTCCACTATTTTGTCTTTTGATGAGATTTACCTATGTGTCGTAAATCCTATCACTATGATATTAATAAGATGGGCTAGTGGCAATTATATTGATGAGATCTACAAGATTAGATAGAGTCTTATGCCAATCTCTTTTGAGATATTAAAAGAGATAAGCTAGCAGAGAGATGTGGGGACCTCATACGACCAAGAAAGCAGCTCCAGGAGCAGAGTCAATCCTTTGGACCCAGAGCTCCTGTGTGGAGAAGCTTCTAGACCACAGGAAGAATGATTACAAGGACCCTCCTCCATTGTCGACAGAGAAAAGAAAGTGTTACCCTGGAGCTGGTGCCTTGAATTTAGACTTCTAGACTACTTGACTGTGAGAGAATTAATTTTTCTTTGTTAAAGCCATCCACTTGTGGTATTTCTGTTATAGCAGCACTAGACTAAGGTAAGCTCCACATACATCTTCTGATTATGCAAACAAAATCATCTTAATTAATTCTCATTTATGTTGTTTAAGACTCAACAGATCCAGGAAAAACTGACAGTTTCAAATATGGAATTGAGATGGTGAAGAGTTTTTTATTTTAATTTTAATTTTAGAATTTGTAGAACCTATAGAAATGTGTCTACATTCTATCTCATTACCTAGCAAAGATTTTAAATGTAAAAATTCTGCATTGGTTAAAGTATCAATGTACCACATTACATGGTAGGAACAAAATATAATTTCACTCTATATATAAAATAAAAGCCCTGAAATGACTGTTCTATAGTTACAGATCATTAAAGAATTATATATTTATTCTGGCCCCTTCAAGGATTTACTCTCTGGTAGGAAAAAGTTAGTACTTCTTATACACATTGTTTTGCCAGAAGAGGAGTAACTTAATTCATTTCTACTATAATTATGTGCACAACTGGTACATTGAACTCAGGAATATAGCATAGATGCTCACTGACATGGCACAAAGGCAGCACAGACCAAACATATTATTTAACAACAAGGTACTGCCCTGCGTTAGGTCAGCCAGTGTTCACCATTATCAAGGCTTAGTGTCCAACGTTTAGTGCCATAGTTACTTGATAAACTGATCACAAAAAGTGATGCAAGTGTTTTCTGGTGTGTTTATTTCAACTTCTGCGTCAGGAATAGCTCTTAGGCTAACTGTGAGAGTATTGATTTTCTTTCAAACAATAGTGCTCATAAGCATATTCATTTCCTGATAGGTAATGACTGAGAAACTGTGGGCAACTACCCACTGGACTGCGTAATGTTCCAGGAACCTCTCTCCCCAAAAAGATGAGTACACATGTTTTGTTATGAACATAGACCATCACTGTGTTTTCTCAACTTAGTAAATATCTGACAATATTCAGTTCAAAAGAATCTGCAGTTCCATGGCCCTTGCCACATTATCTCTGATAAGAAAAAAAATACACTAAATACATGATTTGCACCTGTAAATTAGGAACCGTTTCTGTTTGAGATTTAGAGTAGGACATTTGCCATGACCTGCTGCTGAGCTGCCTAAATTTTTCTGATTAGAGACTCACTGGTGAAGTTGTTTGAAAATACATTTCTAAGCCTCTATCCAGATCACCTCTATCAGAGTCACAGGAAAAAGACCTTCTAATCTAAACTTTATATAAATGTCCCAAGTGATTATTATGATCTTAAGTCTGAAAACCCTGGCAGGTACACAGCCTACAGGGACTCACACTGTCTCTGGGTTTACCTTAGGTTTAGTTGTTCCATTCCCGAAGGCCCCAATCACCAGGGTAAATGCAGAGCCTATAGAGCACACACATATTGTCAGGGCTGGTTGTTTAGCACAGACGTCTGGATCCAAGTCACACTCTCAACCTTTGTGCCATGCTGTTCTCTGAGAATCAGATTTCTTATTTGTATCCAGAAATGAAATGTAGCTTCTACCTTCCAGGCTTATAGTGAACATTTAATAACCTGTTTTCCTCAAAATCCTAGGGCAGTGTTGAATGCATTGAAAAATAAATGAATGTTAAATTAACTCTGATTTTTGTTTTGTTAAAATAAACATTATATTTTTAAGACACTATTCATATTAACTGACAGTTCCCCATTGCATATAGGTATCATTCAAGATGCTTAGCTAGAAAAAGACTTATGGATTTGGGATCCCAAAAATATCTACTTATACAATATCTCAATGGTAGTCGTATATGTTTATGTAGATCCCATCTCTAAATCTATTTAGTTACTAGCTCCCCAATAAATTTTCTGCTGCACCCCATGCACACATAAAATTGTTTACTTATTCTTTCACATCTTTACTAAGTCACCTATCTAGCAAAAACTAGTGGAATCACACATTCACATGTTAATTGAATCTGAATAGTTGTTTATAAAACTCATTCAACATTTTCATTTATTCCCTTGCATTCCTAATCAAGATCGTAATCACCTGAAAACAGGACTAATATCATATATTGTGTTAACTTCTCACACACAGCATATAGAAGAGTGTTAAAAACATAATAAAAAAAAAAAAAAAAGCCCGTTGAGTCAATTCCGACTCATAGCGACCCTATAGGACAGAGTAAAACTGTCCCATAGAATTTCCAAGGACCACCTGGTGGATTTAAACTGCCGACCTTTAGGTTAGCAGCCGTAGCACTTAACCACTATGCCACCAGGGTTTCCTAAAAACATAATGGGTACCCCCAAAATATTTTGCATAAGGGAATAATGAATAGATGAAAGGAACTGATGGGACCCATTGGTTTGAAATTATATAATATGGCATTATATAAGTTACTTATAAAAAGTTACTGTTAAAAATAATATTTTTTCCAGATAAAGGACATCAGTTTTACATAAAACACAACACGAGAAGCCCTTAACTATCTTGAATATATTTAGAATTCAATCAGCTCATTATATTTATATAATGTTTTATATTCACTGAAAATGAACATTGCTTAAAATGAGTATATTATAACCATGTGGATATTTTATAATATTAGAAAATTATATAGGATATTAAGCCATTTAGCCCATAAATTCATGTGTTCCTAAGTATATCAATATCAAGCACCATCTATACCAAAAAAGCCTCTCTCCTTCTCTCCCTATCTACCTCTTCATCATCTATCATCCTTTTCAGAAGAAACATATTTTAAAAGTCAAAAACATTAAATCTACTTTACTTAAGAGTAGTGATTTATTGATCAAAATAAGAATGATCTAAATAATATATTAACTGAATAAACTAAAACTGAGTCTCTGAAAAAAAATCCAAGCAAAACTATAAACTAAGATAAATAATAACCACTTATGCATTGCCTTAGTATCCTACAGTTGTACCTGTCTTTGAAGTGAACACTTTGTGTAATAATTTATTTAAATATGTAGCTTCCCCCAATAAACTGTGTAACAACAACTCTAATATTTTCATCAGACTTTAGCTCATTTATTATTTTTTGTACTGTTTTTAAATAATGAATTCACACATGAATGGTTCAATAAAATATTTAAAATAAATGGAGGGGAATTCTGGTCTTGGTCCAGATGGAGTAAGTCCACTGTGGCTTAATTATCTGAATAAAAACTCTCAAACAAAATGTAAAAATCAGTTACTTGAGAATCTGCCCTATTTTCCCTTCTAGCATTGACCAAGTCTAAGTCCTTAGTAAAGTGGTTACAGGCCATAAAAGTAGCACAATTTCTGGTAGAAACTCTGCTACAGAGTACCAGAAAAACAGAGATCCTGTGAGCTGGAGATTGTGGGAGAGTTTCCAACATATTTTCTCCTTTAATTTTTTTTTCCTCCTGACCCTGTGCCAAGGGTGGATCCTAGTTGTGTATTGCAGCCAACTAAAACTATGAAAGAAGCCCAGATTTTTGGCTAGAGAACTAGAAAAGGTGGCCTTGTGTCTTAGTTTTACAGTGGTGGTACTACAGAAATACCACAAGTGGGTGGTTTTAAGGGCCAGCGACATCCCGGAGGTGCTTCTACTCAATTAACTTGTAAAACATTTGCAAAGGCAATTCAATATGGGAAGTATAAAAAAAAAAAAAAAAATGGGCCTAAAACAGGATTTGCATATGTATGAAAACGAGTCTTTAGTTACACCTCAAGCCACATTAAGTTATTCCACCCAACTTACAGCTTCACTCTGGAAATAATTTTGTTGATAGTTATGATGATGGTAAACATAATCCACGCTTTGACACGCAAGGGCGTTGCATTTAGTTTTTCTTTACATTTTTACAAAGTCTGAATTTCACACCAAAGTATTGCTCAGATAATAATTACTGTAACTATTGACATTACTCAGCACCTTCCATGTGTGAAGCACCATGGTACATGCTTTACCTACATTAACTCATTTAATACTAAAATATTTTATCTTAATTTTCTGCTTTAAGAAGCGGGTTAAGAATGGCTAATAGTCAAAGGTCACACAGCTAGTCAGTTGTTTTAGTCTCTAATAAAAGGTATTTGTGTCATGTACCAAAGCACACGCTCTTAAAAATGGTTCATGCTGCCTCCTAAGCATAACACTGAAACAGTTATCCTCTAGTTTAACTGACTTAGAAAGTTTTGCTAATTTTGTTGCTTTGCTGGCGAGGCTTGGTCAAGCACTCAGGCATTAACTATAGAGCGTGGCCTGCCTCAAAAATTTCCAGGAGCATTTCCTAACCCTATAATCAAACTCTATTTTTCTTACAAAACAAAACAAAGTGGGATAACTTTATATTTAGAGGATAGTACCTTGGATGTTGTTATCATGTTGCCTTAGTCATCTACTGCTGCTATAGCAGAAATATCACAAGTGGTTGGCTTTATTTCCTTACAGTTTATTGTTGTTGTTGTGTGCCATTGAGTTGATTCCGACTCATAGAAATCCCACAGAACAAAGTATAACTACCTCATAGGTTTTCCTTGGCTATAATCTTTAAGGAAGCAATCTCCAGGCCTTTTCTTCCACAGAGCCACCGTTTGGTTCACATTTCTGACATTTCAGTTAGTGGCCGAACGTTTAACCAATGCGCCACTAGGTCTGCTTTCTTACAGTTTAGTAGGCTAGAAGTCCAAATTCAGGGTGCTGGTTCTGGCGGAAGGCTCTCTGTCTGTGTCTTCTCTCTCTCTCTGTGTCCTTTCTGAGGGAAGTCCTTGTCTCCTTCCAGTTTCTTCTATACCTGGGCTCCTCCGTGATCAAATGGCTTGTATCTTCCGCTCCCTTTGTGCTTGCTTGCTTGCTTAATCTATTCCTTTATATCTCAAAAGATTGATTTAAGGCACAACCTCCACTGATAGAGCCTCATTAACATAACAAAGAATTGTTGTTGTTAGGTGCCATCCAGTCCATTAGGGTTCCTAGCGGCCCTATGCACAACATAAGGAAACAATGCCCAGGGCTGCACCATCCTCGTAATTGTTGCTATGTTTTAACTCATTTTTACAGCGACTGTGTCAATCCATCTCTTTGAGGGTCTTCCTCTTTTTCACAGACCATCTACTTTACCAGCATGATGTCCTTCTCTAGGGACTGGTCCCTCCTGAAAACATGTCCAAAGTATGTGAGACGAAGTCTTGCCACCCTTGCTTCTAAGCAATTCTACCTGTACTTCTTCCAAGACAGATTTATTCATTCTTCTGGCAGTCCATGGTATATTCAATATCCTTCACCAACACCATAATTCAAAAGTATCAATTCTTTTACGTCCTTCCTTATTTATTGTCCAGCTCTTGCATGCATATAAGGCGATTGAAAATACCATGGCTTGGGTCAGATGCACCTTAGTCCTCAAAGTGACAGCCTTGCTTTTCAACACTTTAAAGAGGTCTTTTGCACCAGATTTGCCTGATGCAATGCATCTTTTAATTTCTTGACTGCTGCTTCCATGGGTGTTGCTTATGGATACAAGTAAAATAAAATCCTTGACAACCTCAATCTCCTCTCCATGTATCATGATGTTGCTTATTGGTCCAATTGTGAGAATTTTTGTTTTATGTTGAGGTGTAATCCATACTGAAGGCTGTGGTCTTTGATTTTCATCAGTAAGTGCTTCAAGTCCTCTTCACTTTCACCAAGCAAGGTTGTGTCATCTACATAATGCAGGTTGTTAATAAGTCTTCCTCCAATCCTGTTGGCCCATTTTTCTTCATGTAGTCCAGTTTCTTGGATTATTTGTTCAGCATACAGATTGAAAAAGTATGGTGAAAGGATACAACCCTGATGCACACCTTTCCTGACTTTAAACCACGCAGTATCCCCTTGTTCTGTTCAAAAGACTGACTCTTGATCCATGTACAGTTTTCTCATGAACACAATTAACTGTTCTGGAATTCCCACTCTCCATAATGTTATCCATAATTTGTTATGATCTACACAGTCAAATCCCTTAGCACTGACAATAAAACACAGGTAAACATCTTTCAGACATTCTCTGCTTTCAGCCAGGATCCATCTGACATCAGTGATGATATCCCTGGTTACACGTCCTCCTCTAAATCCACCTTGAATTTCTGGCAGTTCCCTGTCTATATACTGCTGCAACCACTTTTGAATAATCTTCAGCCAAATTTTGCTTACATGCGATATTGATGATATTGTTCAATAATTTCCGCATTTGGTTAGATCATCTTTCTTGGGAATAAGCATAAATATGGACCTCTTCCAGTCGCTTTGCCAAGTAGCTCTCTTCCAAATTTCTTGGCATATATGAGTGAGCATTTCCAGCACTGCATCTATTTGTTGAAACATCCCAGTTGGTATTCTGCCTATTCCTGGAGCCTTGTTTTTCACCAATGCCTTCAGTGCAGCTTGGATTCTTCCTTCTGTACCATTGGTTCCTGATCATATGTTATCTCCTGAAATGGCTGAATGTTGACAATTATTTTTTGGTATAGTGACTCTGCGTATTCCTTCCATCTTCTTTTGATGCTTCCTGTGTCATTTAGTATTTTCCCCATAGGATCCTTCTGTATTACAACTCGAGGCCTCAATTTTTTCTTCAGTTCTTTCAGCTTATAAAATGCTAAGAGCGTTCTTCCCTTTTGGTTTTATATCTCCAGGTCTCTGCACAAGTCATCATAATACTTTACTTTGTCTTCTTAAGTCACCCTTTGAAATCTTCTGTTTAGCTCTTTTAACAAAGAATATCCACTCCCAAAAGACATTATAACCACAGGTGTGGCACCCATTGTCATCAAGTCTATTCTGACCCAGCAACTCTATCAAACAGAGTAGAACTGCCCCATAGGATTTCCAAGGCTGTAATCTTCATGGAAGCAGACTGCCACATCTTTTTCCCACGGAGCTTTGGGGGGGGCACAATTTAATTCATAGCACATTATTAGAGGAACTTAGCATGCTATGAGAGAAATATTATTCTTCAGTTATAAAACTATTTGAACTTCAAGCAGATTTTTTAAGAAAATGATTATGAGTGTCTCTTGTTAATTAAAAAAAGGCATATGAGAATATTGCCTGAATTTTGAATGCTGTCTTCGAAGAGAATATATTAATTTAACTCATGTTGGAAGTATAAAATATAGTAAAACATATTAGAAATAGGAAAGTATGGGCTTTCCTGGACTAGAGAAGAAACGCACAATGAACAGATCAACGTATCCATTCTTCTAATTTTACAGGAGAAAATAAAACCTAGCATTAATTGACTTGCTCGGTGTTGATTTTATTCCTGAGGATCTTACATTGGATGATATTTCTGAAGGTTCATTTTCTTTACACCAGAACTTTTGCCTTTTAACCTCTCTCAGCTCTCTTATTGTCATCACGATGGCAAGAAATCAATAGGCGACATTTAATGAGAGATTATAACTTTTTGGCTTCATTTACAGATCATTAAATTGGCAAGTAAGTTTGCTACATTTTCATGGAGGGGTCAGCTTTAGGGTCGTTTTGTCCTTTTAATGTGAAAATCAAATGGAATATTCTTTTCTTTAAGTGAGCCACCAGTGTAGATAAGCACAGTTAATTATGGATTTAATTTGTGTCTCTTTCATATTTAAAGCTCTTTTTATGTTTTTTGCAAGCCATTTCAATTTCAAAGAGCTTCCTATCATTTTCAAATTCTTTTTAATGCAAGGAATTTTGTGACTCATTAGATACTTGTATTATATGTGATATCTTACATCCCTTAATAAATGATTGCATTTGCCAAATCAAATCATTTTTGCACTTAACTCCTATTCCTTTGAATTTGTTTTGATGCTCTCAGTTCTAATGAACACTTTTACCTAATTTTATTTTGACAAAAATATAAAAAGATAAAAAAAAGCTTTACTTTAGATTATTTACATATCAGGACAGGGCAAGCTTATTCCATCTAGCTTACATGTGTATGACAGGGACAATGATAAAGTCCCAGAAAAATAATCTTAATTTATAAACATAAACTGATTTTAATGAATTAACCAAAAGTTAATGACATTATAGATATCTGACTTCCAAATTCTTTATTGTGCTCATTTTTTTGTTCTTGTTTTTAGTTTTAAATAATGACATTTTCATGTGTAATTCAGACACAAACAGCTGGATGCAACTCTGCCAATGTTTTATGTCTGAATAAGTGGCTCCGATAGCTATTTCTTGGTCCAGAAATGAAGGTGTTTTATTAGGTTCAGCGTGGCTTGGCCCAGCATACCCTGAAGCTTTCCTTACAGGATGTTCAGTTTAGCTCTATAACAGAAAACAGATTTCATGTTGAGTATTGAAGCTTATTGATAATGACTGTGAGAATGTGATGCTGAGGAAGCTCCTAATATCTTATCAGGGTTTACTGGGCCATGGATTAATAAATCCTTTGAGCTCAAATAAGGGGCAAATGGTAGTTCATACATCACAAATTTGGGGAGGAGTTCTCTGCATCAGGTAATACCACTAGAGAAATTTTTGTTTCAATGGACAATGAACTTTTTTTTTTTTTTTTTAATTCACACGTAATAGCAACGATAGTCTCCTTCCCATTCTGTACAGAGCAATGAATAGATTGCTTTGTAGACAGCCTCTCTGGGATACCATGTAGATACTTTCCTGTGCTGAAAAATATGTAAAATCACTGAAGTTAAAATAAGTCTGATAGAATATATTTCTTTCTTTCCCTCCGTAGAGAACTTTGTTTAAACTATGAAGATCTAATCCATCTCTTTTTTTTTCTGTAATGGGTAGATCACATTAAAAATAAGACTTACTGGATACCTGAGTTAAAAGAATCAGAGTTCCATGAGCAAATGTCCTCAGTGTGGGTCTTTCAGACTGGATTGCATAGTGTGCAAAATCAGGTTACGTAACTACGAAAAAATGAAGAATTTGTATGGACAACAAAACTTACCAGTCTAATACAGTAGCATTTATTATGCTCCGGTTCATTCCAAAGAGTGTCAAATCCATTATATCTATGACCATCAACAAGTATCTTAACGGATTCAAAACATTATGGATGTCAGTTTCTAGAAACAAGGTCTAGTGTTACTCATTGCTGTGGAGTTGATTTCGACTCATAGGAACCCTATAGGACAGAGTAGAACTGCCCCATAGAGTTTCCAAGGAGCATCTGGTGGATTCAAACTGCCAACCTTTTGGTTAGCAGCAGTAGCTCTTAACCCCAATGCCACCAGAGTTTCTGGGTCCAGTATTAGTGATACTCAAGTTTACTCTCTTTACAAAATACATCATTGAAAAGAATATAACCTAGAGAAAGTATAAAAACAAATGTTAGGTGCAATTCCAAGTGTTCAACTAGAATATTGATAATGTATTTTAATGTCACTAATAGCCTCTGGGGAAACCCTGGTGGCATAGTGGTTAACTGCTATGGCTGCTAACCCAAAGGTTGGCAGTTTGAATCCACCAGGTGCTTCTTGGAACCTCTATGGGCAGTTCTACTCTGTCCTATAGGGTCACTATGAATCCAATCAACTCCAGGGCAAAGGATTTTTTTTTTTTAAATAGCTTTTGGAGCCCTGGTGGCACAGTGGTTAAGAGCTCAGCTGCTAACCAAAAGGTTGGCAGTCTGAATCCGCCAGGTGCTCCTTGGAAACTCTATGAGGCAGTTCTACTCTATCCTATAGGGTCGTTATGCATCAGAATTGACTCAGCTGCAACTGGTTTGGTTTTGGTTTTAATAGCCTTTATTTAGCAAATTGCTATTTACAACTTACAACAGAGGTTGAAAGACATTCTGTCTACTATAAAATCTTATTTATCCCTCTACTGTCAAAATCCCTTTCAGAACAAGACTCAAAGAATGAGAAAAATGAAAGGATTTTTTTCTATGAGGACTGTTATTTGCCACACCAGTTAATATATTATTTTCACTGAAAATATAAGGAAGCAGGTGGGAAAGGTGTTCTATTTTTTTATTCATTCAGCTTATCTGCTTTTATCTCATTACTACACAGGTGTTCTTTTATGCTAACCTTCCATTTATTTTATATTGTTTTGCAAGCTCTAGGGGAAACAAATGTCCTACTTTAGGAAGCTGGTAAAAGTTAACATATCAAGGGAATAGAGATAGAAGGTTAGAGGTAAGAAAGAAAACAGTTTTCATAAATCCAGCGAATTAGGTGCACTTGGTTATAAATTGCATGACAAAATCATTTTGTGAGAGGTTTAAAATAGAATTCAAAATAAAGGAATAGAGAAAATATCATGAATATGAAACAATAATGAATCTCTAAATATATATGTATGTATAAGCATGTATACATACTTGTTCTTAATATATTCATGTTCTTAATATATTCTTCTGTGTATAAATGCATTTGTTCAACACACATTAAAAAAGCCGAACCTGTTGCTACCGAGTCAATTCTGACTCATAGCAACCGTATAGTATACTATTTATTTGATTCACTTATTAGTTCCTTTGAGGTACACAGAGAGCATCGATTACCTCAAATAACTTCTCTATAATATTGTTTCTTAATAGATACTCAAATGAGCATCCCTGTTCCACTTTTTATTTAGCTGATTATTTCATTAAGTATAAGAAAATAAGAATATGGCTACTACTTACATAAGTAAACTTCTGATTATCACAAATACACTACATAAAATAAAATTAATATAACTTCCATCAGATAGATTTTAGTGTTAACACTATTCAGATCAAAGTGATCTACTTGTATTAATTTACTAACTGCTTTCTCTACTCATGTCCTCTACTTGAGGTCATGTTTCTCACTGCTTTAAGTTTGTCTTAAAAACTAAATTAACCATACCATTTGATATAATTCTTAAAAATTAATGGCAGCATCCTTAGTTTTTACAATGCTTTATTTTACTATAATATACTGTAATTATCTTATATAATTTATGATATTATCAAATCTCTGTGGATTACTATGCAGGCTCTACTTTCTGTATCCCCATCCATAGGTATATTTAGGCAAAGCATAAATATAATTAAGTTTCTGTTGCTCAAATCTCAACATTACCCTAATGATAAAATCCGTGATTATAATATAGCTTATAAGAACCATGGTGGCATAGTGGTTAAGAGCTACGGCTGTTAACCAAAACGTCAGCAATTCAGATCCACCAGGCTATCATTGGAAACCATATGGGGCAATTCTGCTCTGTCTTTTAGGATCACTATGAGTTGGAATTGACTCAGCAGCAATGGGTTTGGTTTGGTTTTTTGTAAGAACCATGGTATCTGTCACTTATTTATTTATAAGTTCCCTGGATGATGCAAATGTTTTGTGCTCGGCTGCTAATCTAAAGGTTGTTGTTGTTATGTGCCCTCAAGTTGGTTCCAACTCATAGCAACTCTATGCACAACAGAACGAAACACTACATCATCTTTACAGTCATTGTTATGCTTGAGCCCATTGTTGCAGCCACTGTGCAATCTACCTCATTGAGGGTTTTCCTCTTTACTGCTGACCCTGTACTTTACCAAGCATGATGTCCTTCTCCAGGGACTGATCCCTCCTGACAACATGTCCAAAGTATGTAAGACGCATTCTCACCATCCTTGCTTCTAAGGAGCATTCTGGTTGTACTTCTTCCAAGACAGATTTGTTCGTTATTTTGGCAGTCCATGGTATTTTCAATATTCTTCGCCAACACCACAATTCAGAGCCATCAATTCTTCTTCGGTCTTTCTTATTCATTGTCCAGCTTTCACATGCATATAATGCAACTGAAAATGCCACGGCTTGGGTCAGGGGCACCTTAGTCTTCAACGTGACTTTTGCTTTTCAACACTTTAAAGAGGTGCTTTATAGCAGATTTGCTCAATGCAACTCATCAAGAAATCAAAAGATAGGATAATATCCATATGCCTACAAATTTAAGTATATTCAAATTTATGCCCCAACCATTAAGGCCAAAGATGAAGAAATAGAAGATTTTTATCACCTTTTGCAGTCTGAAATTGATGGGACATGCAATCAGGACGCACTGATAATTACTGGTAATTGGAATGAGAAGGTTGGAAACAAAGGGTAGATAGCTGGAAAATATGGCCTTGGTGATAGAAACGATGCCTGAGAGTGAATGACAGAATTTTGCAAAACCAATGACTTTTTCATTGCAAATATCTTTTTTCACCAACATAAATGGTGAGACACATGGACCTCACCAGATGGAACACACAGAAATCAAATTGACTACATCTATGCGATGGAAAAGCTCAATATCATCAGTCAGAACAAGGCCAGGGGCCAACTGTGGAAGAGACTATCAATTGCTCATATGCAAGTTCAAGCTGAAACTGAAGAAAATCAGAGCAAGCCCACAAGAGGCAAAATACAACCTTGAGTATATCCCACCTGAATTTAGAGATCACTTCAAGAATGAATTTGACGCATTGAACACTAATGACCAAAGGCCAGACACGTTGTGGAGTGACATCGAGGGCATCATACGTGAAGAAAGGAAGAGGTCATTGAAAAGACAGGATAGAAGGAAAGACAAGATAGATGTCAGAAAAGACTCTGAAACTTGCTCTAGAATGTTGAGCAGCTAAAACAAAGGGAAGAAATGATGACGTAAAAGATCTGAACAGAATATTCAAAGTGCGGCTCCAGAAGAAAAAGTATTATAATGACATGTGCAAAGATCTGGAGATAGAACACCAAAAGGGAAGAACATGCTCAGCATTTCTCAAGCTGAAAGAACTGAGGAAAAATTCAAACCTCAAATTGCAATAGGGAAGGATTCCATGGGGAAAATATTAAATGATGCAGGAAGCATCAAAAGAAGATGGAAGGAATACACAGAGTCATTAGACCAAAAAGAATTAATTTTCAACCATTTCAAGAAGTAGCATATGACCAGGGACCGATGATACTGAAGGAAAAATTCCAAGCTGCCCTGAAGGCATTGGCGAAAAATAAGGCTCCAGGAATTGATGGAATATCAATTGAGATGTTTCAACAAACAGATATAGTGCTGGAAGTGCTCACTTATCTACGCCAAGAAATATGGAAAACAGATTCTTTGCCAACTGACTGGAATCTAAAGGTAAGGTGGTTTAAACCCACCCAGTGGCACTACGAAAGAAATTCATGGCAATCTGCTTCCGTAAAAATTACAGCCAAAAAAACCTGATGGAGCAGTTCTACTCCATAACACATGGGGTAGCCGTGAGACAGAATCAACTCCACAGAAACAGGTTTAGTTTTTCTGGTTTTACCTTTCTAGTTTTAAATCTATCTTTTCTCCCATATACTATATGCCAGCCATATTTAACATTTCTTTTCCAAAGAGGCCATCTCTGGATCTATTTCGTTCCTTCTTCCTAGAATGCTATTCTTCTGTCCTGCATTGTAAGCCTGGGACACTGCTGTCCATTGGCCATATCCCAGATTCAATAACTATCTTTCCAAGGGTCCAAGTTGGTTGTTCTTTATACTTTCTGCTACACTTTTGTTAGATCTTTGTATTGCAACTGTCTTCTTCCTTTTTATTCTTTCCTTACACTGCAACATCTCTGAGGTAGTGTTTATGTGGTATGTTAGTGGGAAATTGGGAAGTCAGATTGTCTGACTCTATTTTCTATCAGTGTAGTCCAATCCATCACAAATAAGCATGTGCACAAATAAAAACAGGTGAAAGTCAGGTAAGTGAAACTTCAAAACAAGTCTTTGCTTCTCTTATTCAACCAGACTGCTGCTTTGGCCCTTCCTGTGTTAGAATGCTACATTCACCATTGCCCTGAATACTGGGACTATAATGTATTCATCTTTGTTTTCTAAGTCAGATATAGTAGAAGCTGAGTTAATATTTATTGAATAAATGATAAAGGACTTTATAATAATAAACCTGGTTTGGACATTTACAATGAAAAGGTAATGTCATTAGTAATGAAATATAACCTTGTACTCTCTAACAAGGTTTGATAATACCTTTTATAATTAACACAAATAGTATCATTACTTTTCCTAATTAACATAAACAGTAAATTCCATTGAAATAGCTCATTCTACATTCTGAAAATCAGGTTTTAATATTCTCTTTTCAAGAGTCTCCAAGCAATAAAATTCTTCCCTCAGACTTGTTGATAACAATTAACTAAACTGCAATTACAGGTATGAAAACAAGATAAGTATCTGCTAGATGAAGCAGAATATAATTTTCCTCCAAATAATATTTTCTGCTGATGTAAGTGCTCCTCAGAAAAAGCAAGCATGAAAGCTTACATGGACTAGGAGAAGGTAAGGAGCCCTGGTGGTGCAGTGGTTAAGAGCTTGGCTGCTAACCAAAAGGTCAGCAGTTCAAATTCACCAGCTGCTCCTTGGACACCCTATGGAACAGTTAGTTCTAATTTGTCTTATAGAGTTGCTATGAGTCAGAATCGACACAACAGCAGCAGGTTTGCTTTTTAGGATGACGTAAAGTGAAAATCGTACAAGATTAGCTAATTTAAAGAGTATATGGTAAACTAAAAAAATGAACTGTGTGGCTGCTTTGCTACTTCTACTATTAGTAGTTTCAATTACTCTTTTTTTTTTTTTTGAAGCAGGAAGCTTCAAAAGCAATACTGATGAATAAAACGATTGAAGTGAATCAACACACTGAATTAATATTTTATGGATGAAATGTAAAAACTAAGCAAGATTAATTCATCAGAATGAAAATGCCATCTTTTTTCTCTAAACTAGTTTCTTAAAGTCTATGTTTAAAGTATTGTCCTTATAATCACTGACTGGAAAACTAGAGCATATTATTATTATTTTTAATATAATAGTAATTATAGGTCCAAAAGAATCTCTTTTGTTAGAGAAAAGAATGGTTACAAATGTACATCACGCCATGACAGCCTCCTAAATGTGAATCTCTCCTCACACTTTTCAATAAAACTGCACAGATCAAGGAGGAAAGCACATAATATCACCCACACCTTCAACATAACAATGAAAGAGAATTTTACGACCTTCAGCTTACTGTGAGTAGGAAAATAAGCCCAAATCCAGCAGAGCCAGCTCCAGGAACCCGGTAAGGGCTGGGACTATAGATTATCTTCTATGATCTAAAATTTCAGATGGTTGTGTTGAAAAAGTAGCATTCTCTGAGTAAGGAGATAATTTGGAAGAGTGTGGCACCCCTTGCAACCTGGGCAACAAAGCGAAATAAGTGAGAAGAAAAAGTTAAGAAACCTGTAACACACATTGTAACCAAACAAGAATGGTATTGATTAATTATATCAACAAAAAAGAGAGGCCTTCACCCAAGAACTGTTAAGCAACCCCGAACTCTCATACCTGCCTGCACATAACAGTTCTTGCAGGTCCAAGGAAACATAATACTTCAAGATAAAAGAAAAGTTTAACTATATAAACTTATATAGAAAAGAAAATGAAAAATAAATTGAAATACTTCAGATGGTAACAATACTTGCCCCAAACCAAACGTGAAGCAGAGTAGAATTGTTATCCCATGACTTAACTGATTCAATACCTTCAAAAAAAAATGAAATGATGCTTAATGTCATTAGCCATCAGAGAAATGCAAATGAAAACCACAATGAGATAACATTTCACTCCCACCTGGATTGCTAAGATTAAAAAAAAAAAAAAAAAAAAACAGAAAATAACAAACATTGGCGAGAATGTGGTAGTTAAGAGCTAGGCTGCTAACCAAAAGGTTGGCAGTTTGAATCCACCAGCTGCTCCTTAGAAATCTTATGGGCCAGTTCTACTCTGTCCTGTAGGGTTGCTATGAGTCAGAATCAACTCAAAAGCAAGAGGTCTGGTTGATATGAAGGTTGGAATCGATTTGATGGCAAAGGGTTTGATTTGTGATTTATCTATTCCTGGTGGGAATGCAAAATGGTACAGTCATTGTGAAAACTAGTGTGGCATATCCGCAAAAACCTAAAAATAGAACTACCATACCCCAAAACCAAACCCAGTGCCGTTGAGTCGATTCCAACTCATAGTGACCCTATAGCACAGAGTAGAACTGCCCCATAGAGTTTCCAAGGAGTGCCTGGCAGATTCGAACTGCTAACTCTTTGGTTAGCAGCTGTAGCACTTAACCACTATGCCACCAGAACTACCATATGACCCAGCAATTCCACTCCTAGGTATATACCGAAAAGACTTGAAAGCAGAGACTTAAACAAAGACTTGCACACCAATGTTCATTGCAGCACTACTCCTATTGGTCAAAAGATGGAAACAACCTAAAGGCCCATCAATAAATGAATGGGTAAACAAAACGTGGTACATACATACAGTGGAATACTGCTCAGCCAGTAGGAGAAATGAAGTCTTAATACATGATATGATATGGATAGAGCCTGAAGACCTAACGTTGAGTGAAATAAGTCAATCATAAAAAGAAAAATATTGTATGAGCTCACTTACATAAAAAGGGAAGAAAAGGCAGCTGTGTACCATATCTTTACACAAATAACACGTCTTCTACTTCTGATTGCTAGCAACATACCCGGCATCCTCCACCCCACCAGGTATTTTTGAAAGTGCCCCATGCTAATTTTTCAAACAACATGTAAAAAGAAAAAAATGGCATAGTGGTGCTTAAGAAAATACCTGGATGGGGGAGGGCACATTTAGCAAACAAACATAGAAGGCATGCAGTATTTGCATAAAAATATGATAGAGACCAAAGTTTATTAGTGGATACCAGGGATGGGGGGGGTTATTGCTTATGGAGTACTGAGTTTCAGTTTACAGTGATGGCAAATCACATTGATTAAGGGTAGGTGTGCACAGCAGATTATTGTAAGTGCTGTCAATAAGTTGCATAAATGTAAAAAGTTGAATTGGCAAAAGTTGTATGATTGATCTATTTACAACAATGACAAAAAAAAGAGTAGTTGCTGAGGCTCCTTATGTACAGCTAAACACCTCATGAGATTTGATTCCTTGATTTGGAGGTTTGGGGTTATGGTTGCATAAGGCATTGCAGTGAATTGGCCTAAGAAGGTGTTTAGTGCTTCTGTTCTACCTCCTAGTCCATTGTGTAGTTCCTAGGATACTAAACGCTTGCAAGCAACTGTCCAAGGCACAGCAATTTGTCTGTATTCTCCTGGAGCAACAGAGGAAGAAGGAGAGTCAGGAATAGGAGGAGGAAATGGGATGTGTGGTTAATTGCCTTCATGAACAGCTGCCTCCTCTGCCATGAGACAAGAAGAACAGGATGGTGCCTGGCTACCATTAGTGAACATTTTAATTCAAAGATTCTGTAGAAGAATCCTGAACAAAAGGGGGAAAATGCACAACAGAAGTTCAAATTGCATGGACTCCCGACTTTCTGGAGCTATGGAGGCTAGATGAATGACCAAAACTTTTGCTCTCGGATAATCTTTAAACTTTAAACCAAAACTATCCCCTGTAGTCTTCTTAAAATCAAACAGTAGCTTAACTAGTAAAAATACGTGTGCCTTGAGCATCATGCTCTTTTAAGAACTACCTACGTGGGATCAAATTGACAACAGCAACTTGAAAGATTAGATAGGAAGTTTAGGAGGCAGTGAGTTTACATTAATGGGGAGGAGGGTGAGAATGGTTGCACAACTTAAAGAATGTAATCAACATCATTGAATTGTACGTGTAGAAACCGTTGAATTGGTGTATGTTCTGCTATGTATATGCTCTATGCTCAACAACAAAAGAAATAAATTTAAAAAAAAGTCATTTATAAGTAATTAAAAGAAAATCCAGTCAAATCAGAAATTTAAAAACTCAAAATTGTGGTAAAAAATTGACAGGAAAAAAAATGACAAGCTTTACACTGAAAAAACTGGCATAAAAAAACGTTATTCAAACTATCGAGGTTCACTCTCCAGGAGCAAAACAGTAAAAAGGTAATCAAAAGCTCAGAGAAGAAGCAAGTCTACCCGAGCCACATCTCATCTACCCTGAGGCCAGAAGAACTAGATGGCCCTGGTCTCCACCACTGACCATTCTGACTGGGATCATGATAGTTGGTCCTGGATAGAATGGAAGAAAAATATGGAACAGAACTCAAATTCGTATAGAAAGAAAAAAACAGAAACTGAAACAGTAGAGAACAGAGGGCTCACTGACACTATTGCCCTGAGACACTCTTTCAACCTAGAGCCGAGCTTATCCCCTGAGATCACCTTTTACCAAAATAGCAGAGTGGCACACAAAATATATTACCCAAAAGATCAGGGCCCTGCTTAAAAACCATCAGTATGAGACCAAAAGGTCAACAATTACTCAAAAGCTAGGATGAAATTTTAAAGGGGACAGGGAAAATAGTGTACTAGAAAAAGAACAAACAGAACACAATTAAAAAGAATGTTGACATATTGTGATAAATGTAACTAATGGTACTGAACAATTTGTGTGGAGATTGTCAAAAATGGGAACCTAACTTGATGCGTAAACTTTCACCAAAAACTCAATAAAATACTACGTTTTTTTAAAAAAGTGTCAAGGTCACAGAAAAACAAGGAAAGGCTAAAAATTGCCATGTATTAGAGGAGATGAAGGCATCGTCCTGCATTGCACACTAGGATAGAAATAAGACATCAGTGGAAAAACTAGAGAACTCTCGTAAAGTCTTCAGTTTAGTTAATAGTATTATACCAATGTTAATTTGTTAAATTAAACGTCCCATGGTTCAATACAATGTTAACATTAGAGGGCCCTGGAGAAAGAGCATACCAAAAACCATTGAATTATTTGTTTTGAGTTTTCTGTAAATATGAAATTATTTTAAAATAAAAGGTTAAAAGATCAATAAAACTCAGAAAAGAAATTGAGATAAAAATAATTCTCTTTGAAATAAAGATAAAATTACCAAAAGCCCATGATAGAATAGACTTAACTGAAAAATTGAATTAAGACCTTGGAGAAAAGCATGAAAACAGCCAAGGAATGAAAATAAAATAAGGAAACATGAAAAATCATGAAAGAAAGTGGAAAATGTGAATGGTAGAAATTCAACGTAGGTAAAATTGAGCTCCTGGAAGCAAATAATTGATTTTTAAACTATAATTTTAAAAACTTTTCTGGAGCCAAGAAAATACCTGAATCAACTTATTAGAAGGGCTCATATCTGAGATGTATTAATAAATTGTTAGACTTAAAAGTATTAATTTCTTGGCTTGAAGGTCATGGTTTCATGGGACATTCCAGTTAATTGGCCTAATGTCATGTTTAGTGCTTCTGCTTTCCTAGTTAGTTGTGTAGTAGTGCCTAGGGTCTTAAAAGCTTGCAAGCATTCATCTAAGATACAACAATTGGCCCTCCTTTCACCTGGAGCAACAGAGGAAGATGAAGAATCAGGAATAGGAGGAATAAATGGAATATGTGGCCAATCGCCTCCATGAATAGCTGTCTCCTTTTCCATGAGACCTGAAGAACTGGATAATGCCCAGCTACCATTACGGAACATTTTGGTCAAAGATTCAATAGAAGAATCCTGGTCAAAAGGGAGGAAATAAAGAACAGAATTCAAAATTATCATGGAATCCAGCCTTTCTGGATCCATGGGGGCTGAATGAATGCCTGAAACCAAAAGTGTCCCCTGAAGTCTTCTTAAAACCAAACAAAAGTTGAGTTTAAGTAGTAAAGAATGTCTGCCTTGACCATAGTGCTGTTTTAAGAACTATATACATGGAATCAAACTGACAACATCAATTTGAAAGATTAAATAGGAATTTAGGAAGCAGTGAGTTTATGTCACTGGGAGAGGAACAATTTGGAAAACAAGTGTGAGAACGGTTGACAACTTGAAGAAGGTAAACAAAGTCACTGAAATGTACATGTATAAACTGTTCGTGTATGTTTTGTTGTGTATGTTCTCAACAATAACAAAACTAAATTATTAAAAAAAAAAAAGTAAATAGGAAAAGTCCACAGCGTCTTCAGCTGAAAAGACCAAGCCATTGGCGATAGAAAAAAAGAAAAATCAGGTTATCAAGAGACTTCTCAAAAGCAATATACAAAGCAAGACAACATTAATAAAATATTTTAAAGAAATTTAAAAAGAAAGAAAACTTGACCCAAGGATTTTATGTCTTATAAAGCTTTTCTTCATATGCCAATTCAGTAGAAAAATTATTTTAAAAAACAAATGAACAAAACTTAGATATTGGAGTACAAGCTTCAACCATCTATGTTTGGTAAAACTTCAACAAATGGGCTTATGGTTCAGTTTTTAATAAAAAATCAGAGTAAAATGAAAGTTTGGAACAATAAAAAGTAAAAATATGCAAACATTTACATTATCTCATATACTGCCATCAGAAATAAGAAATGGTATAACTGCTTTAGAATACAGTTTGGCAGTTCCTCAAAAAGTTAAATAATCGGCTAGGGTATCACCCAGCCATTCCACTTCTAGGTATTTACCCAAGAGAAATGAAAGCATCTGTCTTTACAAAAACTAGTATGTGAATGTTCCTGTCAACTTTACTTATGATAGCAAGAATCTGTCAACCATCCAAATGTCCATCAACAGGTAAATAGGTAACATTTGTGAAACAGCCATGCAAGGGACTACTAATCAGCAATACAAATGAATGAACTATTGACATATGGAACAGCATGGATGACTCTCAAAATAATTGAACTGGGTTTAAAAAGCTCAAGAATGAAGACTAGATACTGTAAGATTCTATTTATATAAAATTTTAGAACATTCAAACTAATCTGTACTGACAGACAGCCAATCAGTGCTTGTCTGGCATGGAGGAGTGGGGCTTGAGAAGGAACACAAGGGAAGAATTACAAAAGGGCACAGAGAAACTTTTATAGGTCACAAACATATTCATTTCCTTGATTGTAGATTTTCACTGCAAATTTACTATTTATACTTTATGTTTATGACTGATTTTATGTCAATTATAACTCAACAAATCTGCTAAAAAGTATACTAAGAGGTGATAGATTCTGCAATTACTAGAAAAAATAAATGTGGACTTTTGTGATTTATGTATGTACTTAAATACAAAAAAGACACGAGAATTCTCGATGGTTGTAATTAACTGATAGGCATGTATAACTTGCAAATGTTTAAAATCAAATCGATTGATCTTTAAATGCCATTGATTAGATGACAGTTTGCTAATAACTCCTTATGAAAATGAATAGGAATAAGATATTGGGGTGCTCTTTCTATGTGCAAATTAACTATTGGTGGAGCCTTAAGGAGAATCTCTAAGCTATTTTGTGCTTTCTATAATTATCTAATTATTCCACTTAGCTAAACAGAATGAAATTGTAGAGTCTGAATTTTAAATTTGAAGTAAATGCCAAGTTACTAGTACAACATCCAACAGAGTTAGATTTAGGTAAGTATATATTTAAGACCTGATTAATTTTTCATTATTGGTATATGAAAAAAAATGACTTTTATTCAATATAAAAAGCAGGTTATTGATCAAACATTGTGAAGATGTAGTTTAGTAATGTGAAGTCATTAATATGAGAATACATTGGTTTGATTTCTTTTGAAAATAGCAACCACGAAACACATTAAAATTATTTTATCTAAGTAAATAATTAATGAAACTTTTTATCTGAAAGAAATAAAAGCATTTTTGTTTGAAAAAAATATTTAGTAGGTCAATATATATTTCTTGCAATACTAACAGCACTTATTTCCAAAACCTGGTTTAACTTTTGCAGTCCTGACTTTGACTACATTGATCCTTGCTTTCAACCTTTTCTGGTTGCTGTAGCAACATTCAGCAGCTAAGAACTGAGGGCCTGTGCAGGTAAAGCTTCATATTTGAAAGATAATGGTGCTGTAAATGAATTCCTGACCTTTATCACAAACAAAATGGCTTCAGTTAAATATTAATATGTATACCAGACGTTATAGTACTTAATATTTTCTTGATTAATTGTATTGGAGGTTACTAAGATCTGGTCATTCATTTTGAATATTATTTCACGTGGTTTAAAATTTACATGTCTTCCTACTTAATTGTATTATTTCATCATATTACTTGAGAATGTAAGGAAGTCGAAATGATTTTAACTTGAAAATTGGATCCAAAAGACTGCTATGACCATTGCAATTTTTTTTTTCTTCCTAGTTATTTGCATATTTTGATTTAAAACTTTATCAGTGGTTTCTTCCATGGAGAAATTAAACATTAACTAGTAGGACTTATGATTTTGAGTCTGATCTAGATTAAATTTTTTATTCAACCTACCCCAAATTTAACATATTCTTTGACAATTGCTTCAAAGTACACTAATATGGTTTAATGTTGCATGTGGCTTTCATTGTTGACTCAGACAGAACAAACTTCAAAATCTCAAAACTTGTATTTTATTTTATGAAGCATTACCAAATATTTCTCCTCCCCCCACAACTGTCTTAGCCTTTTAGAGTTTTAACAAATATATTTTTATTGTTGTTGTTGTTGCTAGGTACCTTTGAGTCAGTTCCTACCCAGAGTGACCTCATGCACAACAGAATGAAACAATGTTCGGTCTTGCGCCATCTTCACGATCCTTGCTATGCTTTAGCACATTGTTGTAACTACTGTGCCAATCCATCTCATTGAGGGTCTTCCTCTTTTTTCTTGACCCTTCACTTTACCAAGCATGATGTCCTTCTTCAGGGACTGGTCCCTCCTGATAACACGTCCAAAGTATGTGAGTTGAATTCTCGTAATCCTCGCTTCTAAGGAGCATTCTGGCTGTACTTCTTCCAAGACAGATTTGTTGGTACTTTTGGCAGTCCGCGGTACAGTCAATATTCTTCGCCAACACCACAACTCAAAGCCATCAATTTTTCTTAGGTCTTCCTTATTCATTGTCCAGTTTTCACATGCATACGAGGCGATAGAAAACACAACGGCTTGGTTAAAAAAAAAAAAAAAATTTAAGGAGCACCTTAATTCTTAAAGTGACGTCATTGCTTTGAGGCACTTTACAGAGGTCTTTTGCAGATTTGCCCAGTGCAATGCATCCTTTGATCTCTTGACTGCTGCTTCCATGTGTCTTGATTGTGGATCTATGTAAAATGAAATCCTTGACAACTTAGTCTTTTTCCATTTATCATGATGTTGCTTGTTGGTATAGTTGTGAAAATTTTGGTTTTCCTTACGTTGAGATATAATTCACACTGAAAACTATACTCTTTGGTCTTTATCAGTAAGTGCTTCAAATCCTCTTCACTTTCAGCAAGCAAGCTTGTGTCATCTGCATATTGCAGGTTGTTATTAGTCTTCCTCCAATCCTCATACTCCGTTCTTCTTCATATAGTCCAGCTTCTAGGATTATTTGCTCCACATATAAGTTGAATAAGTCTGGTGAAAGGATACAACCCTGACACACACCTTTCCTGAATTTAAGCCACGCAGTATCCCCTGTTCTGCTTGAATGACTGCTTCTTGATCTATGTACAGGTTCCTTATGAGCACAGTTAAGTATTGTGGAATTTCCACTCTTCAAAATGTTATCCATAATAGTGGGTAGGAGAGAGACGCTGATGAAGAGTGAGCTATTTATATCAGGTGGACACTTGAGACTGTGTTGGCATCTCCTGTCTGGAGGGGGGATGGGAGGATAGAGAGAGTTGGAAGCTGACAAAATTGTCACGAAAGGAGAGACTGGAAGGGCTGACTCATTAGGGGGAGAGCAAGTGGGAGTACGGAGTAAGGTGTATATAAACTTATATGTGACAGTCTGACTTGATTTGTAAACGTTCACTTGAAGCTCAATAAAAGTTAATAAAAAAAAAAATGTTATCCATAGTCTGTTAATTATCCACACAGTTGAATGCCTTTGCAAGGTCAATAAAATACAGATAAACTTCTTTCTGGTATTCTCTGCTTTCAGCCAGGGTCCATCTGACATCAGCAATGATATCCCTGGTTCCAAGTGCTCTTCTAAATCTGTCTTGCATTTCTGGCAGTTCCCTGTCAACCATTTTTGAATGATCTTCAGTAAGATTTTAATTGTGTGTGATATTCATGATATTGTTCAATAATTTCTGCATTCATTTGGATAACTTTTTTGGGGGAACAGACATAAATATGGATCTCTTCCAGTCAGCTGGCCAGGTAGTTATCTTCCAAATGTGTTGGCATAGACAAGTGAGCACTTCCAGCACTGCATCCATTTGTTGAAACATCTCATTTGGTATTGTGCCAATTCCTGGAGCCTTGTTTTTCACCAATGTCTTCAGTGCAACTTGGACTTCTTCCTTCAGTACCATTGGTTCTTGATCATATGCTCCTCCTGAAATGACTGAATGTCCACCAATTCTTTTTGGTACAGTGACTTTGTGCATTCCTTCCATCTTCTTTTGAGGCTTCCTGCATCATTCAGTATTTTGCCCATAGAATCATTCACTATTGCAACTCAAGGCTTGCACCTTTTCTTCAGTTCTTTCAGCTTGAGAAATGCTGAGCGTGCTCTTCCATTTTGGTTTTCTAACTCCTGTCTTCATACATGTTCAGTTCTTTTACTTCATCATTTCTTCCTTTTGCTTTAGCTACTCGACATTCAAGAACAAGCTTCAGAGTCTCTTCTGACACCCATTTTGGTCTTTTCTTTCCTTCCTGTCTTTTTAATGACCTCTAGTTCTCTGCATGTATGATGTCCTTGATGTCATTTCACAGCTTGTCTGGTCTCCCATCATTAGTGTTCAATACTTTAAATCTATTCTTGAAATGGTCTTTAAATTCATGTAGGATATACTCAAGGTTGTAGTTTGGCTCTCATGGACTTCTAATTTTCTTCAGCTTCAACTAGAACTTGCATAAGAGCAATTGATGACCTGCTCCACACTCGGCCCCTTGGCCTTGTTCTGACTTAAGATATTGAACTTTTCCATGATCTCTTTCCACAGACACAGTTGATTTGATTCCTGTGTGTTCCATCTGTCAAGACCCATGTCCATAGTCACCATTTATGTTGAAAAAAGGTGTTTGCAGTGAAGGAGTTGTTGGTCTTGCAAAATTCTATCATGTGATCTCTGGTATCATTTCTTTCACCAAGGCCATGTTTTCCAACTACAGATCCCTCTTCTTTGTTTCCAGTTTTCAAATTCCAATCACCAGTAATTATCAATGCATCTTGATTGTATGTTTGATCAATTTCAGACTGCAGAAATTGTCAAAAACCTTCAATTTCTTAATCTTTGGCTTTAGTGGCTGATGTGTAAATTTGAATAATAGTTGTGTTAACTAGTTTTCCTTGTGAGCATGTAGGTATTATCACTGACAGCATTGTGTTTCAGGATAGAATATTGTTTTTAGTAGCCATAAAATTGATTCCCACTCATTGCAACCCCATGTGTTACAGAGTTACATAGGGTTTTCTTGACTGTAATGGTAATGGAAAAAATAGCCTAAAGTGAAGTTGCCCATTTCACTTCTCAGCTTAGTAGGGCACAATTTCAGAGTCAGTCCATTAATGTAACCAATGAGGTGCTCAGTATATAGGGGACAAAATTCAAGTTGCCAAAACCTTCATTGTTCACCATAACGCTTATTTCTACCACTTCTGACATTTTGTACATTATGTAAGCACAGCATGACCTCTTAATGGTTATGCTTTCTTTAAAGTAACTGCACTTAAATTAGTGTCAGGCAACCAGAGTTATACAGATAGATATAGATGATAGAAATATAGATAATGTTTAATTAGTGTCAAGAACTGTTCTTGTCCTACCATTATAACAACTAGTAGTGTGACTTTCAATACAACCATTAACATGTATAATAGTAATGATGAAAAGAATATGAAATGATAATAATGTAAAAAATATTGCACATATTGTGTTTAGGAAAGGACCAAATTAAGGCTCAGACCCTTACTATGTGATATTGGTAAAACAATCTAAAATTTACAGCCTTTGATATCCTCATAGTATAATGTGAGTAAATACTCATTTCATGTTTTACAGATTGAAGTATAAGGCTTGTGAGGCATTCAAGAACATGAAAGAATAAACACTCAAAAAATGGCATTTTGATGATGATGATCTTGAGAAGAGGTCGATGACAGAAGTTGACATGACCACTAGTTCTCATAATTTTGTTTTTATGGCTGGCAGACAGGGGAAAGAGCCAGCATAGGGTAACTATATTTTACATTTTTTAAGTTGACAGAACTTTAAAAAAAATCACTATATTGGTCATCTAGTGCTACTATAACAGAAATATCACAAGTGGATGGCTTTAACAAAGAGAAATTTATTTTCTCACAGTCTAGTAGGCTGGAAATACAAATTCAGGGCATCAGCGTCAGGGAAAGGCTTTCTTTCTCTGCCAGCTCTGGAGGAAGGTCCTTCTTGTCATTCTTCTCCTGGACTAGGAGATTCTCCATGCAGGAACCCCAGGTTCAGAGGATGCATTCTGCTCCAGGTGCTTCTTTCTTCGTGGTATGAGATCGCTTTGTCTCTCTTCTCGCCTCTCTCTTTTATATCCCAAAAGAGATAGGCTTAAAACACTATCTAATCTTGTAGACCTCATTGATATAACTGCTGCTAATCCATTTTATTAACATCATAGTGAAAGATTTCTAACACATGGGGAAATCACATCGTATGACAAAATGGTAGACAATCATACAATACTGGGAATCATGACACAGCCAAGTTGACAGATATTTTGGGGGGACACAATTCAATCCATGACAATCACCATCTGCAGTAATAGTTCACTGAATAAAAGATGTTCTAAACACAATAGCAAACAGAATCTCAAAATCAAAGACAAATAATGATTTACTAGCGTTGACCTATGCTAGTAAATACTAGACTATACTAGTCTAGTCTACAACAATAACACTTGTAAATCTAAATTTGTTTATAAAAACCAAAAACCAAACCCCATGCCATCGAGTCGATTATGACTCATAGCGACCCTATAGGATAGAGTAGGACAGCCCCATAGAGTTTCTAAGGAGCACCTGGTGGATTCGAACTGCCGACCCTTTGGTTAGCATCCATAGCACTTAACCACTATGCAACCAAGGTTTCCAAATTTATTTATGGTATTATTTAATTTATGGATTATTTATGGTATTGTTTAATTTATGGATGTCCCTCACATGAGTCCATAAACTCTATAAATGTAGGGATTTTTTGTTTCCTATTTTATCACCAAGACCAATATAAATCGTTGATTTAAAACATTAACCAATGAGTAAAAATGAAAAAAATTGGGCTATATTAATTTGACTATACAGGCACAATTTAAATATTACATTTTAAATCCTATATGGAAAAAAAATAGCCTTTTATAAGGTGGTAGGAAATTTATCTAATAGAAGAGAAGCAGTGAGGAAATTTTAAGAATAAAAAGTAATTCAAAATAAATTGGAAATGGCTGTTTTTGGTATTATGCAATAATCAACAACCTTACTTTTAAAGATTTTATTTATCATGTTACAGTGTATTTAATATTTCATCAATTGACCTGTGTCAAATGATAAATTAATAGTATTAATAAATAGAAATGAATTAAATCTCTGGCAGATTTAAATCAGTATCAGTGCCATTACTTACTTATATCTATTTCAGTGACGACTGGAAATAAATGAGTATTTTCAGTGCTATATTTGAGTGCTCTAATCTCTACTAAATCATTTCCCCAGGTGTCACCTCCAAGGGAGTGATTAACAACATACTAATAAAACTCACTTTGGCAGTCCACAACGAAAATGTCATTTCTATGGGTAAGAATAAGTTTCTACTAAATAAAGCTTTCTGTCAGTAATGAGATACTCAATGAAGCATTTCAGACATTTTTAAAAGCAACCAAGAGCAAACAAAATATATAGTTAAAATATGCAGGTGATTAAGTAATGTTTTTGTTGCTTAGGCCTTATCTTATTGTTGGTTTAGAAGTGTCAGAAGAAATAACTATTATCAATTACCATCTGTAATCAGATTTATACATTGCTAGAGGGCAGTCAAACAATCATTTTGGTGAACATGTATATCTTTTGAGGGTCTACTCCTCTTCTTTATTTTCCCTTAAGAAACCTGCCTTTGTATAAATCAAGATCACCTTAAAGAAAATTTTAAACAAGAAAAAGTATAGTATACTCAATTTTAAATACACTTTTCTATGATAAGTTTTATTATGAATATTATTACTTATCACATAGCATGTCTAGTTAGCTTGTAACAAATGTCAGAAATTGTTGTACGCCTTAAAATCAAGGTTAAAAACTGCTGATTTACTCGCTTTATCCTAGTTTCAATTATTGAATAAAATATTTTTATTTTAGGTCTCTACCATTCATATGAATTCTTTTTCTTTTTATTTCATCCACATATGTGAAGTGCTTTAGTACAAATTACTATTCCCTGGCCCATCCAGGATTAATGTCATCTAGGTTTAATGTCAAACTGAATAAAAATTTTGATAAAATTTGCTTCATTTTACTGCCACCTATGTAAATATCCTCTCTAGAATATAGGGTTAAATACCAAATTATAATTAGTTGAATTAATCTGCCTTGTCAATGATTGTTTTCTTCAATGCTATCTTCCCATTGAAATATTGATTTAGTTCAAACATATAGCTACCAATCCCTGTTTATCCCTGTTTATCTTATCAATAAAATCCTGATTAAAAAAAAAAAAAAGGCAGACTATAAATGCAAACACAGCAACAAAGAAAACCAAGAGAGTCACTTAAGTTATTTTTTTAAAATACGGAATGGTTGCCAAAAGCCACTGGAATTGATGGCCTTAGATTGTAAAATACAATTGTTGACCTAAATGGCTTCAATCTCTGAAATGGAGCTATGATACTCGGCTAGAAACAGGTAGCAATCATTTTGGCTTCCATACCCTGGGTCTTCTGTTAAAAAATATGGGGCCTGAATCAGCCAAAATTCTATTTGCAGTCTTTTTATTGTTCACATACTGTACAGCATTAAAGGAAAAGTAATGCAAACCACTTCAGCTTCCCATTGTATTAATGTTTCTTAATTTTTAATTAATTAAACATTTATTAATGTTAATTAATTTAGAAATAAACAAAGAAAATGTGTTCCCTAGTAATAGCAGATATTGTTTTTAGAGTTGTTTTAACTTAAAAATATTTGATAGCAAAGAAGCAACTTAAAAATAATAATACGTGAAATGTTCCTTATTTAAAATTAAAGAACTAAGACTGGAAAAGCGCACTTCAGACACTACACATGATAATTATACTTTTAGAAGTATCAAAACCGATCGCCAAAATATTAAGGATAAATATACATTTTTTAAATTTCCACAGTGAAGGACAATATTTGTGAATAAGTCTCTTACAATAGATATCTCATTAAGAACAATGGTTAACACATTGGAATAGTAAGTTCAAATTGGTAATAGAATTGAAAAATTAGGATTTTTATACTTGTTAAAATATTATTCAAAACTGAAAACATTTTGGGACACATGCATATTAATATTTTGCCACACCAGCCACCTGTAAGAGACTTGGTAAAGGAGTTCCTCAGGAAGAATAGAAGTAAACAAAATGAAAAATGTGAAATTCATAGCACAATACTAGACATATATATTAGTAAATGTTGTTGTTGTTAGGTGCCGTCCAGTGGGTTCCGACTCATAGCGACCCTATGCCCAGTCCTGCGCCATCCTTACAATCGTTGTTATGCTTGAGCTCGTTGTTGCAGCCACTGTGTCAATCCACCTCATTGAGGGTCTTCCTCTTTTCTGCTGACCCTGTACTCTGCCAAGCATGATGTCCTTCTCCAGGGACTGATCCCTCCTGACAACATGTCCAAAATATGTAAGATGCATCCTTGCCTCTAAGGAGCATTCTGTCCACGCTTCTTCCGAGACAGATTTGTTCATTCTTCTGGCAGTCCATGGTATATTCAATATTCTTTGCCAACACCACAATTCAAAGGTGTCAACTCTTCTTCAGTCTTCCTTATTCTTTGTCCAGCTTTCACAGGCATAGGATGCAATTGAAAATACCATGGCTTGGGTCAGGTGCACCTTAGTCTTCTGGGTGACATCTTTGCTCTTCAGCACTTTGAAGAGGTCCTTTGCAGCAGATTTGCCCAATGCAATGCGTCTTTTGATTTCTTGACAGCTGCTTCCATGGTTGTTGATTGTAGATTCAAGTAAAATGAAATCCTTGACAACTTCAATCTTTTCTCCGTTTATCATGATGTTGCTCATTGGTCCAGTTATGAGGATTTTTGTTTTCTTTATGTTAAGGTGTAATCCATACTGAAGGCTGTGGTCTTTGATCTTCATTAGTAAGTGCTTCAAGTCCTCTTCAACTTCAGCAAGCAAGGTTGTGTCATCTGCATAATGCAGGTTGTTCATGAGTCTTCCTTCAATCCTGATGCCCCGTTCTTCTTCATATGGTCCAGCTTCTCATATCATTTGCTCAGCATATAGATTAAATAGGTATGGTGATAAATACGCCAGCTAATTTAATTAAGCATTGTTATTAAAAATAACTTCAGTATTTTTTAAATAATCCTCTCCCCTCACCTTAAGAACAAATAAGCTGTATGTGTGTGTGTGTGTGTGTGTGTGTATAGCCACTGAGTAGAATGTGTATGAGAGGAAATTGAAACTTCTTTCAAACGTCATTAGAGTTACAATTATGCTATATTTTTTTTCATGCTTGGGAGGAGAATGGATGTATTGACTTATTTGAGTATTATGTTAGACAAATTCATAGCTAAATACATAAATTATTAACTTGAGGAAAAGCAGTAGAAAATAGTTATATGCTACGTAAATAGCTTCAGAAAAAATAGAGGCAACTAAAAAGGAGACAGGGGATCCTCAGGAAAAATGTATCAATTCATGGAGAAATATAAAATAAGGTAGTAAAAGCTAATCTATAGAATTTAGCAATCAAGATAGGAATCATTAGCTTATATTGCAAATTTAAAAATGAGCTGTTTGCTATTTAAAAGTGGTACAAATAAAACAAAATCCTTAGAAAGGCTGAACAAAAAGAAGAGGATGCACTATGTAAATATTCACCTAACTAAAGCAGAAGGAATAGAATTAATGTTAGAAAAAATAGATTTTAATGAAAAACAATGGAAACCGACGACACTAAGTACTATAAGAAATAATAAAAGAAAAACAGGAATACATAAAAGACAACTTTCCAAACGGTAGAACACTAAAATATTTTTAATAATAATAAAAGAATCCTATACATTATGTATTATATGGCTCTTTTTTTTAAACATTATATTCATGCAAGGAATATATCTAGTTCAGAGATTACTGTGTGACATTTTAAGGAATTTAAAATTTGGAGACTCATTGTTTTAAATTTTACCTGAAATATGAATAAAAATATATCATGTTTCGAAGATTTATAATTTTTGTTTGTTCTTATGCCACATTCTTAGCAAATTCCTCAGTTTGTCTTTCTGCTTTTAATTCTGCTTCTTGTATTTTGACAAATTAGATAGATTAGTTCTTTCGATGGTTGTATAATGACAAAGGAGGCCTTGTGATGCAGTGGTTAAAGCTCTCAGCTGCTAACCAAAAGGTCAACAGTTGGAACCCACCTGCCAGTCCGTCCTTGAGACAAAGATGTGGCAGTCTGCTTCTGTGAAGATTTGCAACCTTGAAAACCCTGTGAGGAAGTGGGTTTTTTGTTTGTTTGTTTTTACAGTAGCATTACACTGGGTTGTATTGTGCATTTTCCCAATGACCAATCATGTTGAATACACATGCATATACACATTTAATATTTAAATATATTCTCTTATCTAGTGTTCAACTATTTTCTCTTCTTTTTTTTTTTTTTTTGAAACTAGGATATCTTTTTTATTCATTTGTGGTAGTTCTTTATATTTTGTGGATTCAAGTTTTCGTTGGCTATATATATATTCTCATCTGTTGGTGATCAACAGGAGCCCTAGTAGTATAGTGGTTAAGAGCTTGACTGCTAACCAAAAGGTCAGCAGTTCAAATCCACCAGGCACCCACTCCTTGAAAACCCTATGGGCAGTTCAACCCTGTTCTATAGGGTCTCTATGAGTTAGAATCGACTTGATGACACGGGTCTTTTTTATTGATGACCAGCAGTTCTTATTTTTAAGATTTTTGTTTTGAGATAACTGTAAATATACATGTAGGTGTAAGAAATAATACAGAGAGATTCTGTATACCTTTCACCAAGTTTCCCCAAGTGGGGAAACTTTCCCTAACTGCACTCCCAATCAAAACCCCCACAGATGTGTGCGTGTGTGTAGGTGAAAATTGAAAAGATGATCCCAAAATATGCATAGAAATGCACAAAAAATTAAAATCATATGTATGTAAATATATAGACAACTGATTAGCTCAATAATGGACACAGAAAAAGGTTAAAACATAGAATATGGTTAAAATAAATAGGCCAATTCTGAATTGAATTCTACATATATTCATTTAAAATTATATCCAGTATTCATGAAACATTTACTGCTCTATTGATTATCATCTAAAGGATAAAAACAAAGTAAGCAGCAATTCTGGAACGCTGAACGTCCCATACATCACTTATTGAGAAATTATCAATAATGCTCCATCTGTTTAAAAAAAAAAAAAAAGCCTGTTGTGGCAATCTGTTTCTTAAATGATTATATTCTGATGAATATTAAAAAGAAACAGATTAGGCAAGTCGTACCAGCTGCATAATTCCTGCTCCTTCCTCCTCTCTTTAGTTACTTAATTTCCCAGCCTTCACAGCACTGACTTTTTGATGTGGGGATATAGTGCCACATTAGCTCTTTCTTCCCTTCATTACCAGCAAACCAATGAATCGCTCTGTATTTTTAACCTAAAAGTGTTCACGAGACACATATGTCAGAATTGCATTCTCCTTAGCCAAATACAGTCATTTACTATAAGCCAATACATAGTCTTTCCAAAACCCCTGAAGGAAAGCTAGATGTTTGAAACTCATTAGTGTAGCACAAAGATAAATGAATAGAAACATAGACATTTTAGTTTCCATGACTACTTTGCATTACCCTTTTAAAATGATCTTGTAAAAAAATGAGAGTTAACATATATTGCCTTTTACCAAATGCCAGAAACTGTCCCAAACATTTCACACATATTAACTCAAAATAAACTTAAGAAATTGATGCAATGGCTATCTCATTTTTTTAAAGATAAAATTACTGGCCCCAATTTTTCACCCTTAAGGGAAACCCTGGTGGTGTAGTGGTTAGGTGCTATGGCTGCTAACCAAAGGGTTGGCAGTTTGAATCCACCAGGCGCTCCTTGGAAACTCTACGGGGCAGTTCTATTCTGTCCTATAGGGTCACTATAAGTCAGAATCGACTCGACAACACTGGGTTTGGTTTGGTTTATACCTGTAGCATTTGCCATGTAACTTTACAGATCCTCCCACAAAAAGAAGAGTGCACTTCTCTGTACCTTTGCAAAACTATCAATTACTATGTGAAAATATTTTCCTGGAGAAGTGTTGTTCCAAAAAGCTATGCCTCAGTTTCATCCCATTCGGAATAGAGCTTCTCAGTCACCCCAGAAGAATGGGATTGAAACAGAGCTTTCCCAGCTGGCCCACTGGGATCAGATTAGTAAACAAATAGATGCTTTTTTGTGTTATACTTCTGACATTTCAAAGTGTTTGTTTTGCAGCAATAACTAATAAATGCATAAATTAGTACCTAGAAGTGGAATGCTGCTATAATAAAAACCTAAAACGTATGAAAGTGTATTTGAGATTGGGTGGCAGTTTACATGAGCAAACTATTGAGTAGTGTTCAAACATTGGCAAAGCTGTTGTCTGAAGTAACTTGGAATATAAAAATTGATACTTATACAAGACTTCAGTCAACAGCAGATGAACACACATTTTTGTCAACCTCACATTCGATATTCACCAAGATACAGCACATCTGGACCATAAAATTCCCAAATGAAATAAAAAAGAATAAAAATCATATGAAGTATAGTCTGGGAACACAATGGAATTAATCTAGAAATCTGTATTAAGACAGCTGGAAAGTACTAAAATATTTGAGGATTAAACAACATACTACTAAATAATACTTACGCTAAAGAAGTCTTAAGAGAAATTTAAAACATTTTGAAAATGAAAATACGGCTTACCAAAAGTTGCAGTACATAGTGAAAGCAGTAAGAAGTACAGCTAGAATGTTCCTTAGAAGAAGGATGATGAGACTATGCCTCACCAACTTTGGACATGTTATCAGGAGGGATCAGTCCCCAGAGAAGGATATCATGCTTGGTGAAGTACAAGGTCAGCAAAAAAGAAGACACTCAACGAGATGGATTGACACAGTAACTGCAACAATGGGCTCAAGCATAACAGCGATTGTGAGGATGGCGCAGGACCAGGCAGTGCTTTGTTCTGTTGTACACAGCAGGGAAAGAAGGAAGGAAGGAGGGAGGGAAGGCTGTGCTTCTCTTTCCTCCAATCTAAACCAGGGGATCTTGAGGCAGGTACTTCAGGGAGATCATTTTGCATCTGCTTGTCATCCCACTGTGATCCTTATGTGACAACTCTGATCATCAAATTTCCTCCAGGCAAGGGTACACCTAGACCTGGGCACGGAAGATAGCACAGCTGGTGTTGGCGCGGGCACCTCTAGGCAACTGCTTGTTTACACATATACATTGTTTAAACTTTGACTATAACTCTGTCCCAGCATTACAACTAATGCAGACTAGTGATGGCAGTCTGACATCTTACCAAGGCGTGACATAATTCTCCATAGATCTCACATGTTTTTGTATGCCCTGCAAACCAGACAATAACTGCCTTTTGTTCTGGATTTTCTTTTCAAGCATAGTGAACATATTTGGAAGATAGAAACACTGTCTCCCTCTGGATCAAAGGACAGGCATACTGGCTGCCTATTACAAAGGATTCGCCTTTCCTAACCTCTGGGTTACTCTTCTCTAAGGAAACCCACTGCATACATAGGTGTCATTTGGCCCTCCTTTCCTCACCCTCTGACAGTTGGGGCTCAGAGGACTGATACCAAAAAATACTGATATTCTGGCTACTGGAAGTCTACAGGTAATAAATTCACCTTCTCTCTGACTCAGGAGCCTCACATCATCTAAAAGTGTCTATGAAATAGTGTCAGGCTAACTTGTTAGCTTGCAAGCTGAGTAAAATCTCTCCAAATATTAGGAATCCTTTGAGACCCACCTCAAGTTCTCTTTTCTACTTGAGACCCCACCATCAGGTTCCTTGTGGATTCACACTTTTAACGAACATGCAGATTATTTGTTGTCTCTTCTCTTTGATCACAAAGTAGCTGCAAAACCCAAACTCACTAACACTGAGCCATTCCAACTCTTGGGGACCCCACAGGATTTTCAAGGCTGTAAATCTATACAGAAACTGACTACCACGTCTTTCTCCCATGGAGCTGTTGGTGGTTTTGAACCATCAACCTCAGTTAGCGGTCAGTTGCTCTAACCAGTATAGAACCAGGGCTCCTTAAAATAATTGCACTGCCCTTTAAGGACTAAGGTGCCCCTGACCCAAGCCATGGTGTTGGTGAAGAATATTGAATATACCACAGGCTGCCAGAAGAATGAATAATTCTGTCTTGGAAGAAGTACAGCCAGAATGCTTCTCAGAAATGAGAATGGCAAGACTTCATCTCAAATACTTTGGACTTATTTTCAGGAGAGATCAGTCCCTGGAGAAAGACATCATGGTAAAGTAGACGATCAGTGAAAAAGAGGAAGACCCTCAAGGAGAGGGATTGCCACAGTGGCTGCAGCAATTGACTCAAGCATAACAATAACTGTGAGGATGGCGCAGGAAAGGATAGTGTTTCATTCTATTGTACAAGGAATCGCTATGGGTCAGAAACGACTCGACTGTACCTTAACAACAGCAACAACGGCTTAGCGGCTTTAATGTGTGTACATCTTCTCTTCCCAATAAAATTTTATGAGCAACTAAATTGTAAGAGATTAAAATGTTATTTTCTATCCCAGTTTTGAGTGATGCTCCATGAAAACTGGTGGCAAATAATGCTCACATTTCCAAGTGAGTTTCTATCTAGATTATCTCAAAAACAGATACATAGGAAATGTTCTAGAAGTTGGCTGAAGTCTTATAACTAACCAAAGACTCCAACCTATAAATGAGACTGGGGAAAGTAAGGATTTTTTTTAAGAAATATCGGGTGCTGTGAGTTTCTGGAGCTTGGGTCTGCTAAAGAGGGGGGGCCATTCAGAGAGATTGAAATGGGTAACTTGGAGCTTGAATGACAAAAATTTCTTATGCCTAAAAAAGATATAACGGAGGCGAGAATGTGATTTGCCTCTATTTTGGAGAAAGAGAGTATGCTGCCTTAGTGGTGGCTTGCCCTCTAGAATCTGTCAGGGCAAAGGATGGATATTCCCATTTGAGAGTGATTTAGCAAAAATTAGTATGGAGATCGCATCAAAAAACTGAGTATCTAATTAACTTCCCCAAATGTGTTATACCAGTGTTTCTATTTTCAACAAAAATATTCTTCAAATCTAAGCTATTTTTTAGTGATTAAAATAAGGCTGAAAGAATTTGGCACATGGGTCAACGAGACGGATTGAGGAGCAGCAGAAACTGTAAGTATATAGGCAAATAGAAAATACCTTTTTTGTTTTACTTTTCCAATTATCTTAACAAGCACAAAATTATTTATAGCAAATATGATTGTTTGATGGGGTTTATAAAATACATAGATGTAAAAAAACATATATGATTGTGAGAGCAAACAGGGTGGTGAGAGTAGAAACACTCATAAAGCTGTGAAGTTGTAAAGTGTGAAATAAAGTGGATGAAGTAATACAATGTTAACACTAAGCAGACTGTGATAAAGGGAGAAATTGTAAAACCTACAACATTAATTAAAATATAAAAAGGTTATAGCCAAAGAGTTAATAGATAACACTATATTTTACAGTATTTCAAAATCATTTTTACAAATTTTCTTTTTCAAAATCTTTCTGGTATAAAATATTTTAATATATATTTTTCAAGTTACAAACTGAACTTCAGACAGATTTAAATGACTTTCTTAAGTTAATGCAGCTAGTAAGATATAGAGTCCAGTGTCAGGGACCCAGGAGTTCTGATCCCATTTCCATCCTCCTTCCACTATATCACATTCTTAATGAGGTATTCCAATGTATCACAAGGAGACCTGGAACATAAACTCTATATTTTCATTGGTGTTCTCTTTCAAAATAGAAATATTTAACCAAAATACTTTATTCATAGATATTTTCAAAGATGAATTAAAGTTATGATTTGGTTTTAAGGTGTATAGGATGGTAAATAGGATTATGCTTTACATGAATACTATGGAGTAACTTCTATCTAACCTTTAGTGTCCATAAGTTGATACTCCCAAAATTCTAAAAGTTTAATAAGTTAAAACGTTGAGACCTCCAAATAATATTATCGTTATAGAAAAAATCCACATGGAAGAAAATATAAATGACTTTAATTCCACTCTTTAAAATAATGTTACTTAACATTTTTGTATAGTTATGAAAACATATTTTTGTATATTTGTAGATTAATATGACACAAATATAAATGTATTTTTATAAATTTAAGATCAAACCATTAAACAATTTTATGACCTTTTTTATTTAACAATCTAATATGAATATTTGCTCAGCTTATTAAATACTATATGACACAAATTAAGTGCTTGCATGAATATATTTCTATCAATGTACTCTATTTTTTTTACTCATGGTCCGTAATGCTATGATATACATTCTTGGAGAATACGTTTTTCTTTCTAGTAGATTTCTTTGCATAAATTCCTAAATGTGAAATATTTGGTTCAAAATATTAATCAACATACTGTCTTGGTCATCTAGTGCTGCTATAACAGAAATACCACAGGTCCCGCTGTCTCTCTGCTCGCTTCTCGCTTTTATATCTCAAAGATATTGGTTTAAAACACTCTCTAATCTTTTATATCTCACCAATATAACTGCCACTAATCCATCTCATTTCATCAGTGATAGGATTTACTACATATAGGGAAATCACATAAAATGGTGGACAATCACACAGTACTGGGACTTATGGCCCAACTAAGTTGATAGATATTTGTGGGGGACACAATTCAATCCATGACACACACAAAGCCAAAAACCAAGCCCATTGCTGTCAAGTCAGTTCCAACTCATGGTGACCCTGTAGAAGAGAGTAGAACTACCGCACAGAATTTCCAAGAGTCGGCTGGTGAATTTGAACTGCCGACATTTTGGTTAGCAGCTGTAGCTCTTAACCACTGAGCCACTCAATACAAGTTAATTAAAAATTGCATTTGTTAAATGCCTTTTTAATATCCCAGTGATTATTACTATTGTATTTATGTCATTATATATTATTTATTTTAGGTTTTACTTAGTACATAAATACTTTTAGCTTAGGTAATACACGTACTTTTTAACATTATACTTAATGTCCTCTTGCTATAAAAAACATGTGTTTTTCTTGTTCATATAAGGTTTGAATAAGTTCATTAACTTTTATGAGTTCTGTGTGTGTGTGAGAGGGTTTAATTGCAATAATGCATACTGGAGAGATATAAAGAGGTGAGTAGGTGGCATTTTTAATAACAGAATAGCTCTATGTAGTTTGTTAGGCAACCATTTGGATCTTTGTTTTCAAGTATTTTATTCTAACTTTCAGAAATTATTCTAAGAGCTTTTCTGATTGAAATAAAACTTTATGCCAAAAATTACTTAAAAGAGGAACTTGTATTTGGCCAGTATGCAGTCTTTTTTTTTTTTTTTTTTTAAGGAGATATTGTGAATGTTTGTATGTCTGTACTCATAGTTTTCAAGTCTCTGAAGGGATCCTACACATCGCAGAGAATGTTAGCTGTCTGTTTCAATTTACTAAGGAATCTAGAAAAAAATCAACTAAGCTGAAAGTTAATTGACTGGTACATGTGTAAGAAAGAACAAAACAAAAAACAATTTCTAACAAGAATATTTACAAATACAAGAATGGGAAACTGACTTAGATTATTCCTGGGCTGGCGGTGAGGCCAGCATCCTTCAAATCCTGAGAGATTTCCCTCCTGTCACGTGTTTAGTCTTCCCTAGTTATAAGTAGAATCTCTCCTAGGTGAATCTTCAAGTTTAGTTTCTAAGTTTCAAAAGGGATTGCTAAGGCCTAATTTTGTAATATTTGTTATATGAAATTGTTCGTTTAAAAACATACTGTTAGACAACCAGGAAACTAACAGACCTTCCAGCAATGATCACTCCTTTGCTCTAAAACCTTCATTACACAGATATTACTGCATAATGCTCTGAGCTTTTTGGAATCCATGTGTCGTTCAAATCTGGAAATATTTAATATAGAGGTAAACTTTTAAATAGTTACATCTTGATTTTTTACCATTATTAATTACTAATTACAATATTTGTTTTTCTTAATAGCTAGGTAGTGAAAAATCAGAATAGCTTTGAGAAGTAAATTAGTTCTTGAAAAATATTTTAAAAGATTATTCATCTCTTTTAACCATGGAGAACTAGTACAAAAAGTTTTAAGTATTAGGAGTTTTAAAATCTTTCAAAATTCCCCTCTCATCAATTCTTCTTTTCTTCCTTTCCCATCCTGCCTCAGAACAAAGGCAATTAATAATATATAACCCTCACCTTCTAACAAGAAATCTGGAAATGTCACTTAATGTAAGAAAAGACTGCCCATTTAAGAATTTCTGAGGAAACTAAAGCTCAGCAAAATTGTTGATAAACTATAGTGATTAACCAGTTCATACATTTTTTTTTCCTTCATACACACTTCAATATTCTCTTCTATGATGGTGTATTTTAAAGCTAAAGGATGTGTTCACCCTGAGTAAATACGTTAGGAAATAATTAAACATCAGTGTTTAAAAGAAAAAAATCTTAATATTGTGCATAAGAAAGATTCAGTGAAAAATTCAAAATGTAAAAGTGTTCATTTATTAGTCACAATTATAAACATAACAATAAATAAATTTAATAAATATTGCAGCAATAATAACTGAGATAATTATATGGTGTAGATACTATTATCCTCATATTTACATGTGGAAATTGAAATTAATAGGAGTTTAATAACTTTTTCCAAGTGAAACACCTAATGTATAATCAACTTACTATTTTTTTGAGATTTATATATTATATATAGGTATAAATGCATTTGAGATATTGATAGAGATGTAAATAAAGCAAAAGATAATAGATAGAATAAAGAAACATAGAGATAGTGATTCTATAAATAAAGGTCCATTGCAAGAGCACTATTAAAGATTTCTCTCTCGATGGTTTTTGCCTGTTTGATTGTCTGCTCAAGAGGCAGGCATTCAAATAGAACAAGGCGATACTGAGTGGTTTAGAATGGAAAAGGTGTGCATCACAATTGTATCATTTCACCTTAGCTATTCAAATTTTATGCTGAAAAAATAATCTGAGAAGCTGGACTATATGAAGAATACGGTATGATGATTTGAGGAAGGCTCATTAACAAGCCGTGATATGAAGATGACACAACTTTGCTGAAAATGAAGATGACTTGAAACACTGATGAAGGTTGAAGACTATAGCCTTTAGTTTGGGCTACACCTGAACTTGAAGAAAATGAAAATCTTCACAATTGGACCTAGAAACAACATCATGATAAAAAGAGAAATAAATGATTTTGTCAATGATTTAATTCTACTTGTATCAGCAATCTATGTCCACAGAAGCAGCAGTCAAGAAATCAAAAAACATACTTCACTGGGCAAATCTTCTGCAAAAGACTTCTGCCTGACCCAAGCCATGATCTTTTCAATTGCCTCATAAGCTGGACAATAAAAAGAGGAAACCAGAAGAATTGATGGTTTCGAACTGTGGTGTTGGCAAAGAATATTGAATATACCGCAAACTTCCAGAAGAAGGTATAAATCAATTTTAGAAGAAATACAACCAGAATGCTATTTAGAAGCAAGGATGTTGAGATTTCAACCCTCTTACTTTGGACACATCATCAGGAAACACCAATCCCTAGAAAAGGACATCAGGTTTGTTAAAGTAGAGGATCAGCAAAAATGAGTTTGGTGTAATGAATCACTTTTATATGGCCTTTCTTGCCATGGTCTTGTGACTTCTACAGAATGATTAGGTGGGACTATGCAAATAAGGTTCTGTGGTCCACCAAGGGGATTGGACAACTTGCTAATAATGCAAATAAGATGCATCACACACTTATGGAGGTGTGACTATGCAAATAATGTGTATGGAACCCTAATGAGAGGATTGGTCGGTTTTGCCATCCCACTATACTTAAAATGAGCCACCCCAGAGGCAGAAAGAGAGGACTTTACTGCCTTCAAGAAAGAAGAGCCAGGAGTGGAGCTTGTTCTCCAGACCCAGGGTCCCTGGGCTGAGAACCTCCTAGAACCAGGAGATAGAGAATTGTAATATTGGAGAAGGCCCAAGACTGTGAGAAGTGGCAGCAAGCATCACAGAAAACTGGCAGCAGCAGAACTAGGAGACCGGCAGGAGTTGGCGCAGTGAGTTTCCCAGCTCAGCAAGAGAGCTGAGAGCTTTGCACAGGAGGCTTGCTGGCAGAGTGAGGTGCCTCTGGGCACGTGATGGTAGAGCCTGGCTTGCTAACCTACTGAGCTAGAGAGCTGAGCACCTTCAGGCCAAGGCTTACTGGAGGACTGAGGTGCCTCTGGGCACTTACTGGTGGAGGTAAAGTGCTTTGTAACACTTGCCTGAGCAGGGCAGAGGCTGGGCAGACTCCAGGCCCAAGAAACTCAAGGGACCAAGGGCTGAGAGGCCAAGGGCCAGGGAGAGGCCTACCTGGGGGCATGGCTGAGAAATTGTCCTGACTGAAGAACTGTATCTTGAGTTATTCCTAATCCTGAATTGTAAGCTGTTACTACTCTAATAAACCCCATAACTGTGAGTATGGCATGTGAGTGCTGTGTACTCATTGCAACAAATTCTGAAAACTAGCAGAGAAGTAGAGAATACCATGGGTGGGACAGCTGATGTCAGAATTTGTGAAAAGGTTGGGGAGAGGTATGTCGGACCTCATTTTCATAGAAATCAGCCATGGACTGATGCTGACGGTGATTCTCTCTTCCCATAGCGAAGTTAGAGGAGGTCAGATGTCTCTGTCATGCCATCTTTACAATGAGGGAAACCATCAATGAGAGGGATTGACACAATAGCCATGACAATGGACTCAAACACAGTAATGATCATGAAGATGGTGTGAGACTGTCAATGTGTTGTTCTGTTATATATAAAGCCACTATTTGTCAGAGCCGACTTGACAGCAACTAACAACAACTAAGCCTGCCATCATTTATGTTTCTGGAAGATTCAAAAGTAAAGTTACAGAATTGGAGTATCTTTTATTAGAAAGATTCCATGGAATTTGCATCAATACAGAGTTTTCACCAAATACAATCTTCACCCACAGACAGCAGGTAGGATTTAAGAATCTCAGCGGCAGTTCGTGATCACCGTTCTTGATTACTTTATATAAATTATGCATGTGCTGCTGTGAATTTCTCTCAACACTTATAGCTGTGTCTTGACCAATATTTTTTTAGGAAATTATTACTTGTTAGTTAATTTTGCAATCAGAATATTGCCTTAAAAAGTATAGGATTAAAATTAAATATCCACCATCTTACTTCCAAGTCTCTATTACTGCTATTCCATAGGACTTAAACATTGCTCTGATGCTTATATTCATGTAAAACAGATGGATAAATTATTTCCCACATTGGCTTTGTTAAAAATGTAATTTTGTAAATTCTTCCCATTATTTTTGCACTATCATTAATGATACCCCTTGAATCCTGTCCTAGATCTCAATTATTGGCACCATTTATTTTAGTATCCATATGTTACACATGACTAACAACAATATTCAGCATCATGGCTGGAGGCATTATTACTATGGAGTATATGCTCAAATTTATTGTTCTATTTTCCTGATATAACCACAGTCTAGATGACAGAAATTACATTATTGATGCTTAAAAAAATCTGTCTCTACTCATTTTGGATAAGATTGAAAATTTCTTCTTGCTTCTGAACATTAGTTTAATATACTGACCATGTCTATGATTTTTCTTAGAAGGAAATAAAATTCTTTCAACTCTGCTATAAAAGATGTGAGGTCATGCTTGATTCTATTCATCCTTGGAAGAACCATAAACACCCTACATAAAATATTTATGAAGACTTTATTCAGAGCAGACTTATGAGAAAGCTGAGGACGTTTTAGAAAATATCTCAATGAATTACCCACTTCCCGTTTTAATCTTAACACTCTGATTTTAAATTGGATATTTGTTAAAATATTGTTCCCTCTGTAAAATGTAGAAAAATATTCATGGTTTACTACATTTATTGATAAATCACTACATCAGCTGTATCATTACACTCAAAATGATGTGATCATGATTAAATAGTATTTGTAATAGGCCTTAGCCTGTATACCTAATCTAGCAGACTTTCAGTGTTTCAAGTGGTTCAGGGCTCAGCCGCTAACTGAAAGGTCAGCAGTCCAAACCCACTAGTGGCTCTGCAGGAGAAAAGATCTGGTGATCTGTTCATGTAAAGATAGCCTAGAAAACCCTATGAGGCAGTTCCACTCTGGCTTCCATGAGTCAGAATCGACTAGAAGGCAATGTGTTTATTTTTTGGTGTCACATTGATAAATCCATGGTTTATATTATTCTTCAGAATTTTTGACCCATCAACAAATGGTTTGGAACAGTTGACCACTCTCTATTTTGGAAAATTATTTTTTTCACTTGGCTCCCAGGGGACTACACTCTCTACACCACTGTGTGCTCTTTCTTAGCTTCCTTCCTCTAGCCTTCTCATCTTGCTAACTTAATCACTCATTGGAATCCCCTAGGATATGGCTTCATCTTTCCTTCCTTTTACTGACCATACTCACTTTCTTGGTTATCTCATCCAGCACCATGAACTTTATACCAAAAACCAAACCCATTGCTGTTGAATTGATTCCAACTTATGGCAGTCACATGTGTTACAGATTAGAACTACTCCTTAGGGTTTTCTTAGCTGTAATCTTTATAGAAGAATCCCTGGTAGCACAATGGCTAAGCAGTCAACTGCTACCTGAAAGGTCAGGCAGTTCAAACCTACCAGCCCGCTTTGTGGGAAAAGATGTGGCAGTTTGCTTCTGTAAAGATCTACAGCCTTGGAAACCCTGTGGGGCAGTTCTACTCGGTCCTATAGTGTCACTATCAGTCAGAATCGACTCTACAGCAATGGGTTTGGTTTTGGTTTCTAATCTTTATGGAAGCTGATCACCAGGCTTCTCTTCCACAGTGCTGCTGGGTGGGTTAGAACCACCAAAGTTTAAGTTAATACTCCAGCGCAAACCACTGAGGAAGCTCTCGTGGACTTTAAATACCATCTAACTGCTGGAAACACTGATGGCTTAGTGGTTAAGTGCTACAGCTGCTAATCAAAGGGTCGGCAGTTTGAATCCACCAGGTGCTTCTTGGAAACTCTATGGGGCAATTCTGCTCTATCCTATAGGGTCGCTATGAGTCGGAATCGACTCGATGGTACTGGGTTTGGTTTGTTTTAATTGTTGACAACTCATAAACTTATACCTTCATGCAAGATATTGCCTCTGAATTCCAATCTATTATGTCCAACTGATTTTTTTCAATATCTCCATTTGGATATCTTTACATATCCAAACCTCAAAACTCTGATCAATCCCTCAAAATACTCAGCATACCTCACAGTCTTCCTTATGTAAGAAAAGGGAATTCTAATCTTTCCCTAGATGCATGATGAGACATTTCTTCATCACCCTCACCTTCTTCAAATTTTTGCCAAAATGTCACATTGGTAAGTTTGTCGTGACCCAAACCAAAAACCAAAACCATTGCTGTCGAGTCAATTCTGACTCATAGAGACCCTATAAGACAGAGTAGAACTGTCCCATACAGTTTCAAGGAGCAGCTGGTGGATTCCAACTGCTGACCTTTTGATTAGCAGCCGTAGCACTTAACCACTATGCCACCAGGGTTTCCTTTTCATGACCAAAAAATCACACCATTTGAAGATTATATGTGTTTTGTCTTCCCTTTTATTCTTTATGTCAGTAATTTTGATTGCTTTTTTTTCCTGCTGAATTCCATGGTTTTAGAGGAGAGTCTGGCATATAGTAAGCTCTCAATAAACATTTTTTTAAATGAATTAATGCCTTTTGAACATATGCTTATACCATTGATTAACTTCGTTTTCTGTATTTACTTAACTTTTCCCCTTGTTTTATGATTGTTTTCTGCAAAAAAATTTTTTTTTCTGTGTGTTTTTTACTTATTACTTTTTAATAATTTCATCCATGTTCCTGGATGCCTAATGGCAAAGCTATGCAATAGGTGGCTTAGAAATGGTTAAGAGGAAACAAATGTTATTCTCTCTTAAGCCTGCATTTAGGTTCCAAAATGTGTTTCCCAAAGCTAGGGGGAAACATTTTGCTAACCTTAATTCATATGCACAGTCTCCTATTTATGGGCATATAGGTGGTTTCCAGTTGTTATTACAAGTTATACTTTTGGGGCTGTATTTACTGAAATCTATAATGAATTGAGTTCTACCTTCTACACAGTCTATATCACCAAGGTAACTATCTTCCCAAATTTTAATAGGGTTTTTATTTATTTATTTATAATTCAGTTTTATATAATAAACTTTGAAGCCTCCAGTTCAGTTAAATCTTTTCCAAGTATTATTATTTTATTCCAAAGCCTAAGGTGATGGACTGAAAGTATATCAAAAAAAAAAATAACCTCTTTTACCTTTAACTATTAAAATACACTTAGAATTCCACTTTACAGGCTTGACAAATTTAGTCAAATTAAGAGTATAGGTAGGATCAATACTAAAACGTATCTACTGCTGGATTAGCCACAAATATGTGCGTGTGTGTGTGTGTGTGTGTGTGTGTGTGTGTTGGTGTATGTTAGGTAAATGAGAAAGAACTACCTTCAGGGCAATCATGTACATAAAAGAGTTTAAACTTTAGATTGTTTTTAATAGCAGATGCTCCGTGATCCTAGCAGAAAATATGGCACATGATTTTTCATTGAAAGGAAAGTTGCTTCGAAATATGATGATGCCAGCACACATTCTCATTCAAGTGTTTTGTTAAGCACATTTAATGAGTCATAATCAAGTGTCAGTCTCCATAGTGTACCACTTAGGACCTTTCTTCTAGTCAACACTTAACCATTGTGCAAATAGTTGTTCAACGATTTGACTTTAACATTATTCAAATTTCATCTCATCTTGTTTGAATATTATAATGGACTATTCTGATTAACATGGTGAAATGAAGATACTCTATATCTATGAAATTTCAATAGAGAATGCACTTAAGATAACAGGAGCTTGGTTTGGGCATAATTTGTTCTTAGTCCTGTGCTGGCTTTTGAATTTGTACAGTTTCTCTTATCCTAATGCCCTTAAAGCACCTTGTTCCTCTCTAATTTTTAATTTTGGGAGACTGAACTCTCAGGCCTGAAATATTAGTAATTCAGCTTTTTCTTTTGGAAATTAGGGTAGCCTTTTCTTAAACAAATTTTTTACTTTCATCTTTATATTTCCCATAGGAACGTCAAATTTGTTATTACAATCATATCTTCAGATTATCTCAGTGTCTTTTCCTGGGCCTAGAGAACTTTATAAATTTAAAATAAAATATGTCCTATTACTGACTTTGTAATTACTCGATGTCTCAGTTTTCATTTGATATGATTGTCTTTTTAGTATAGACAGAAGCAAACTAGAGCATCAGTTCTGCTTTCTCCATGTCCTCCATTATTGTTTATATTCTTCTAAGCTGGGCACTTCGGGTTTGCTTATTATTCCAATTTTAAAATAATCTGGTTGTTTTGTTTCAAGTTAATATTTTTGTAAATCACATAATTGCTACTTGTTTGTGTTAACAAATCAAACATCAGATAATTTTATTCAAAGAATTAATAATCTCCTCAAAATTTCCCATATCTGCTATGTTAATCATAGTTCTAAACCAAAAACAACCTAAATGTCCATTAACAGGAGGATGGTATATTTGTACAATATAATAATAGAATACTTCCTAGCAATTAAAAATGTACAGCTGATATACACAAATACAGGAATGAATTGGAAGAACATTTTGTTGAATGAGGGAATCTAGAGTTAAGAATTTACAGTATAGACTTTATAAAAAAAAAATTTAATGAATTTCAGGGGCAGAAAAATCTAATCTATGGTGATAAAAACCAAAACAGCTTTTGCCTATGAGGGACTGGGCTTGACTGAAAGGGGTGAAACAGAAGTTTCTGTAGTTATTGAAATATTTTATATCTTGACTGGGGTGATGGATTCATGGGTTTATACATTTTTCAATACTCATTGAACTGCATACTTAAATTATGTGCATATCCACGTAACAGAAACAATAACTAAAAAAATAAACAGCATGAAAGTAATGTGTTTTCCTTAAAACGTAAGGGGTTTGTTTCAAATTGTGAATTGCAGTTTGTCTGTTTGTTGTGTTTTTGAATCATAAATAAACTTTACATATGTCCCTAGGATCGTCTGCGGACACTGTATGAGGATACAGATGGATTGCTTGTTTCTGGGCTTTGGATTGGTAGTGTCAGTTTCCAGCAGCCGATTCCTCATGTGGAATTAATGGGAAGTTTCAAATAAACCCCAAATCAAAAAGCTAAATACAGCCAGTCCATACGTATGTATGTATACACGTATGTACGTAGATAAATATGTGCATGTATAAATACACACCCACCAGTATGCCTAAAGTAAAAAGGCCTGCAATACTAAATGTTCTTATATGGAAAAAGTTGGTGCTCTCATGCACTCCTCAAGAGGGTATAAAATTGGTACAATCACTTTGGATAGCTATTTTGTGTTATATACACTACAATTCAGCAGTTTCATTCTTAGAAATATCCTCCCAAAGATCATATATATTGTGACCAAAAGACTTTAAAAATTTTTCTTAGAAGCATTTATAATAGCCAAAACTTAGAAAAAGTCTTTGGTAAAGCTAGTTTCGTAATAAATATTTAGAGTAGTGGTACATAACATTTTTTTTTTAATAGTTTTGATTGTGCTTCAAGTGAAAGTTTATAAATCAAGTCAGTCTTTCTCACAAAAATCCATATATACCTTGCCACACACTCCCAATTACTCTCCCCCTAATGAGACAGGCTGTTCTCTCCCTCCACTCTCTCTTTTCGTGTCCTTTTCGCCAGCTTCTAACCCTCTACCCTCCCATCTCCCCTCCAGGCAGGAGATGCCAACATGGTCTCAAGTGTCCACCTGATCCAAGAAGCTCACTCCTCACCAACATCCCTCTCCAACTCATTGTCCAGTCCAATGCATGTCTGAAGAGTTGGCTTTGGGAATGGTTCCTGTCCTGGGGCAACAGAAGGTCTGGGAGCCATGACCACAGGGGTCCTTCCAGTCTCCGTCAGACCATTAAGTCTGGCTGGTACATAACATTTTTATTTCCAGTTGCCACTGAGTTGATTCCAATTCAGGGCAAACTCATATGTGTCAGAGTAGAAGAACTGTACTCCATAGGGTTTTCGATAGCTGATTTTTTACAAGCACATCTCTTCCAATGAGGATCTGGGTGCATTTAGAACTAACTGCTCTATACGGTTTTTGAGGCCGTGAGCTTTTGGAAGCAGATAGCCAGACCTGGGTGGGTTTGAACTGCCAGCCTTTCAGTTAGGAGTTGAGTACTTAATCATTTGTGTTATCCAGGGGCTTCAAGAAAACACTAAAACCACACTATAACCACAATATAAATAACATGTTTGCATGGAGAGTAGAAGTGATTGAAGAAAATCATTTATTTTAGAGTTATTAATGTATGCAAGTTTTCTAAACATAAAATGATAATCTAGAATATCTAACAGCTGTGCAGTTTGATATTTTCCTCCAGGAAGGCGAGCTTTTCAGTACTCCTGGGAGAGCTGCTTCATGAAGTGGTTGCTAAACAGCCTTGTTAAATGCTCAGAAAGTAAATATCTCCAAGCTTTGGAAAAACTGGCCCTTCATACACTGAAAATTTGATTGCTGCAAGGAAAAATAGCTTAAAGGTACATTCTGTGGAATTAAGTGACATAAGAGAAGAGTCAACAAACAAGATCATCATTGCCAGGCTGAGTTTTCATGATAACTTTCTGCCTGTGTCACAGGCCCGCTGGAAGGAATGATAGCAACAGGTAAACCTGATAACTCACATGCCCATTTATTTGCTACTAAAAATCTATAGCGAGAACTCTCCCAAATAATGTTTGGCACATTATATATGGCATATATGTGACGTTGTATCTGACAAGTATACGGTACATATATGACACATATGATGTTTTGTTTATTTAGCAAAGAAAAAATTAAACTGGAAGGTCTACACTCAGTCATATTATATTAGACAAGTTACTACATTCTAGTGATTTCTTTTTCTTATTAGATGATCTCTAATATCTGTTTCAACTCTTTTTGCTAAGGTATTATGAGTTTAACCATTGAAAATCATACCTAATGTATACTATCACTGAAGACGATAGTACTGAAGTTTGTTAGAAAAAAAGAACAACAATAATAGGTATGGGAAACTCATTTACAAGTGAATTTTAGCCCATTTATTATTAAATAAGAAAAATAAAATATTTTACCAAGCTGCTTTATATCTGATTTAAAACCATATTCACACCCTTTTCATGAAATACTGTCCAAGTTGATTCTGACTCATAGAGACCCTGTAGAACAGAGTAGAACTGCCCATAGAGTTTCTGAGGCTGTGATGTTTATGGAAGCTGACTGCCACATCTTTCTCCCATGGAGCGGCTGGTGGGTTCAAAAAGCCAGCCTTTTCGGTTAGCAGCCAAGTAGTTTAACCACTGCCCATCACGGCTCCTCAAAACCATATTAGGAACTATTATTCATAAGCACAAGGTTGTTTTAGGAATATATTTCAAGAACCTAGAATAAAATTATATAAGCCCCGACACACGTCATTCTCTGGGTGACTATTTTTAAATTAATAAGAAATATATTTTAAGGTTAAAATATGATATATTCAAGGTGACTCGAGAAATGCTACATATAAAAATAACTGCCATTCAAATTAAACGTCATTTCAGTCAGTACTAAGAAGATGTGGCAATGTTTTAGAATTCAGAATGTTTAAATGCTTTGTATTTTGTATTCACTGAACATATTTTGGGAAGAAATTTAATTTTAAGAATGGATGTAATAGATAAAGGGAAGTCTAAAAGGCCCTTTTTGTGTCCTACTGCAGCTTTCATTTAAGAGGAAAACTAGGTCTCCACGAGTTACAGCGAATGATGGGGTACCTTGTTTCTTATCTTCAACTGAATATTGATATGCAAAACACAAGGGAAAATGGATGAGACTTTCCACGTGTTATCACTCAAGCCAATAATTCCAAAAAAAAAAAAAAAAAGTCTAGTAATCAGTGTGTCAGCCACATCCTAGGTATGTGATATTTATTAAGATTTGCATACTTCCCTACCTAGTGTTTATAAAGGATCCTATCAAAGGGTCGGCAGTTTGAATCTGCCAGGCTCTCCTTGGAAACTCTATGGGGCAGTTCTACCCTGTCCTATAGGGTCGCTATGAGTCAGAATCCACTTGATGGCACTGGGTTTTTTGGGTATGGGGGAAAATGTCCAAATTAAGTAGTTTATAAGCCAGAATCACAATCTTTCTGGGTGATTTGAGAGCCTCTTCAGTTGTGTAAGTAATTGTAAAAAGGTTCTTTCCTTTTTTTGCTAAATGCATTTTTTAGGAGTAATTCTGATTTTAGAAGTTGTTTTTCCTCTGAAGATCGTTAAAGGTACCTTATCAAAAAATGAAACTGGAAAGAAAGAAGTTCAGTATTGCTTTTTAATGCTATATCTCATTAATGCTGCTGGAACATGTGCAATATAACTGCTTTAGATAGTTGGCAGTAAATGTAATGGTGAACATACCATGTCTACATATTTAAAAATGTTTTCTTCCAAATTGGGTAAAATTTCTAGTATCACCTAACACGAAGTCTCTCGCAGGAATTGAGTGTTCAGTTCTATTCTAATCAATGACCTTAATGAAACTAACCACAATTTTAACTTTCAGAGAGTTCACATTCTGGTGGGGAATATTAGTTAATCAATGACTCCAATAGATTTTGATAAGTGCTCTAAGAGTCTATAAACTACAATGCATTGTTGTTTATCCTAGACTCACAATACTGAGTACTTAAATTACACATCCTCTTCAGTAGTTGTACACTTAGAATTTTCCAAAAGATAAACTATGGACATGGTAGGCACACATACTTTTTATTATCCTTAGAACACTTCATTCAAATCTCTGTCAGTTTGGCAACTCAGTAAACCAAGATGATGCAACTTTAATATTTTACCCCTAGTTAATAAACCAGTAAAGGACACACTTTCACTTTTGAAATGTTTAACACTTTCAAACAATATATGGCCCATATAAAACTAGTCATTATGGTAGAAGATGACAAAAATAAAAAGAATTTCATATATCTTCTGCCTTCATTTTCTAAGCCTTAGGATAAGGTTCCCTTTTCCTTCAGAATCTCCATTACAGATTTCAAAGCCCAAGCAGAAGTTGCATCTTTCCCCCTCCCACCACCATAAAAAAGAAGATAAAGAGAGGAGAAAAAGTGGATTGAGAGTTGATCTTTTTGATTATGCCCATAGAGCTTCTATATGAAGTTTGTGGATCTCATTGTGTTTCCTCTATGGTTTATTAATGCAAGCTTGATTTCTTGCTTATGTGAGAATGGACAAGGAAAGCAAGGTGAAGATCTCTCTTAGGCAAGCTATTGGTGCCTATGGGAAGTCAGAAAACTGTCAAGCAGCCTTAAATGACAGCTAGATAACAGACTGAGATCTTTTTTTCTGGGAACATCAATAAATATTTAATGGGTATATGTTTATGCCACTTTATTAAAAAAAGTAGTAATAATAACTATAACCCCACTTTGTACTTAAAATCCATATTAATAGGAAGGTTGCTATGTAACTATGTATTACAATTATTACAAAATTTTATATGAATTTAACTGGAAACCCTAAAATGTCAAACTTATCACTAAAATCATATTTATTGGGACTGGAGTTGTCCAATAGATAGTACCACTATGAACTGTTATAAGTAGCTTTCCCAGAGAGTCTCTCCCCTAGCACCAGTTGCTGGCATTGTTTAATCAGGGGTGGAAGCTAGGCCTACCAACTGAGAAAAAGGAGCTCTAGTAGTAGAAGAGGAATTGCACTAGATGACCTTTCGAGGTCCTGACAGCTGCAGTATTTTGTAATACTTGAACGCCATCATGAGTAGTACTGATGCAGTTCCATTATTTGTGTAAATTGTTGGACTATTATCATTTTCTTAAGGCCATCCTTCAAAAAATACTTTTTTTTCCAGTAATTATAGAAAGAATTAGAAAATTGGCCCAAGAACTCTCCTTAAGTCTTTAATATGAGTTGATAATATTGGACAGAGGCTAACTGCAAGAGAAAAATAATGGCAAGCCCAGGTGAATTTGATGAATACAGAAGCTAAAAATTAGCAATTAGGCTTTGGGTTAAGCTCAGTATTCAAGAGTACATAAAATTAGTAATAGTTTTCTTCAATTATTTGAGACAAAAATCAATAGAAATTAAGTTGAGGAGGTGAGTTAATGAGAAAAAAGCTGCAAAACTTTAATTACCCCACCCCAAGATAAATGGCTTTCATCGTAAATTAACGTTACCATCTGTGACTTTTTCTTTCCCTCTATAAATTGTATTTGAAGATGCTAAAAATGAGCAGTTTAAAAGTGGAAGGTTTAGACAAAACCATTATTTGGCACAGCAAACTAACAAAATAAAAGGATAAGTTTGTGTTTAAGCATAATCATATTAGTCAATAGTATTGTTGGTCTACCTAAAATTACAGCAGATCTCTCAAAGTGTAAGTCAACATAGACAAAGCTGTGACTCTTTTGCCTAGTTGGCACGAGGCAGTGTAGAAAAGGCAGTTCATGGTGCGCGTGTCTAGTCTTTGAGAGACTCACAATTCATTTAAGTCACAACAATCAAATTTGTAAACAGAACACAACAGCTAACTATTAAATAATATATCGTTCAAATTAATTCTTATGAGGAGATGCCAGTATGTTGTCCCAAACACATAAGGTAATATGTGTCATGCAAAGCAAAACATAAACTTGGAAACCCGAAAAAATGAGGTTCAATTTATGGCCCTCGTACTTATTATGTGCCTGTAAGGTAGTCCCTTAATGCTTCTGAGCTTAAATTTCCTGACTTATGAAATATTGGTAATAACTCCTATCTCAGTTGTTGTGAAGATTGACTATAATAAAAAAAAAAATCAAGTGTGTATTATACAGGTGCTTTCTAAATGATATTTCTTTATTCCAACAAACAGGTTTTTTTATCTCGGTAGCCAAAGAACATGATGCTCAAGAATCAGCTACAAATGTAATAGATTTTCTTATTTTCCAGTGAGAGCTAGAACTGCTCTAGTTGCAAGTAGTCAGTGCATTTACAACCAGTAGAACAACACGCTAGGAGACAAGCTATAATCAGAAAGTCGATTACCTAGCATCAGATAAGAACTAAGAAAAGGAATTGGATCATTTTTATTATTAAGTTATAATAGCTTGATACAGCAAAGTTATTCAGAGGAAAAAACCAGGAAAGGAACACTTTCTTAAATTCCCTCTTTAGAGACACTCTACTTTTGGTGATACTGGAGACAGGACACAGTTCTTAAACTTTAACCCCTCCACTTACGATCTGGTCACTGTTAGTTGGAACTAACTCAGTGGCACCTAAAAACAAAAACCAAACCGGTAGCCATCAAGTCAACTTCGACTCATAGCGACCCTATAGGACAGGGTAGAACTGCCCCATAGAGTTCCCAAGACTGTAAATCTTTACAGAAGCAGACTGCCACATCTTTGCCCCCACGAAACAGCTGGTAGATTTGAACTGCTAACCACATGTTGAACCATTGTGCCATCACGGTTCCTTCGTCTCTCTCTCTCTCTCTATATATATATATATAAATACATATATACATGAAACAAAAATATGTATGATATAAAATAAGTTACCTTCTGAAGTTCACAATAAAAAATTTTGGAAAGATTCTTGTTAAGCCAGCTTTAGTGACCCTAGTATCATTGCATATGATTATCTAGAGATCTAGAGATATGTGATGAGATGTAAGAAAGAAACTACATGTCTACTAGGAGAGATTACTTTCCTTGTCAAAAAGAACAAAAGCCTTATTTCTGCTCATCTCTTTTCTTCCCACATGGCATATTTCATGCTACTGTGGTGACTCTCTTCCTTGCGTGGGCATACAAAGGTAAGAACAACAATAACTAAAACAGTATACTGAAGGTAACAAAGCAGGAAGTTAGAATGCATCAGGTCCATGTTGATATTTTTGAGTCACTACACTAAACTTGGAAACCCTGGTGGCACCGCGGTTAAGTGCTACTGCTGCTAACCAAAATGTAAGCAGTTCGAATCCACCAGGTGCTCCTTGGAAACTCTGTTGAGCAGTTCTACTCTGTCTTATAGGGTCACTATGAATTGGAGTTGACTTGATGGCAACGGGTTTGGTATTTTTTTTTTTAACACTAAACTTGGAGCAGTCCATCCAAAAATTCTCATTATGAGTTATAATTAAATAACAACTTTAAAAATACTTATGGCTACCATTCTGTTACTTGCAGCCAAACACATCATAACTAATATGCCATAAGAAAGTACAGTATCTTCATAGGAAAACAATAATTTAATGAAGCAAGAAATTAGGATCAGTTGGGCTTTAACCAGGGGTACAATAAAAAATTTTTTGTTTTTTACAATAAGAGTTAGCTCACACATCGAAAATTTTGTTTGTTTGCAGAGGAAGAATGAGTAAATATAGGAATGCGAGATCAAGTGGAGCTTTACTTTGTCTTCCAGGGAGCTCATGTTTTAATATGAAGACAGAGATAAAAAAAAATTACTGTGATATACTATGAACATTTTGTAGAAGCCCTAAGCTGTACATGACTAGACAAAAACATCCTTATGAACAAGTACCATTTCTATATGATTCACAACTGTATATATAATACCTTGCATGGGTTATATGTATGTGCTACATTTATTGATGTGATAATCATTGAATAAAACACTAAATGAATGAGTACATGAATGAAGTTATGCATTAGGTTTAATAGAAGCAACAAGGAAGCAGTAATCTACTATGGTTAAGAATTAAGGTAAAAATTCATAGTAAAAGGGATGTCCAAGATATACAGTGCAACTAAGTCCTCCAAGACACATGGGAGCCAGCCAACCTGATTTATATAAAGCATGGGCATCCTAAGCAGAATGAAGAACTTGAGCAAAAGTTCAGAAGTAAGAGATAGAATAACCATACCTTCAGAAACTGTAAGTGCACTCACATGGTTGTGGGACAGTGAAACGAAGAGGAGTTAAGCCTGAAAAGAATAGCAGAGAGATATTAACCACAAATTTATATTATTTTAGAAAGTACCTGAGCTTTCTGCATGATTCTCTATGACAAATAGCATTTAGCAAATGCTCCTGTTTATCCTGTGTCTGGCCTCAGAATACTTCTTAACACACCAATCCAGGTAGTCACTAACAATATTTTTGAGTAGCCATATGAAAAGACTCCTAATTGGAAACCTTATTAAGTTACATTATTAAAGAATATTAATGAAATACGTGAAATGGTGACAGTCTTTTGGGAAGATTCCCTTGGGAATAAAGGATGATTTAGAGGGGAACAGATAATAGATAACATTTGTTTTTATGTATTATAACATAGATCTGTCAGCCAATATTTATCTGCTTAGTCAGGAAATATCCTGTCTACTAAAAAGATTAGATGTTTTCAAGAATAGATTTAAGTAGCAGAGAGAATATAATTAGGTGCACTTGGTACTTAAAATTGCCAAATTGCCAAAGGATAAATTGCCAAAGGGTAAATTTTAAATATCTTTAAACTAGATTTCTGTGTATTCTCTCCATGGTAAAATTTGCATCTTCAAAATGCAGAGGTGGAGAGTAAAAACAGCTCAACACCTCCCCAACTTACCTTGGCTGCTACTTTAACAGCCCAGGTTACTCACAGTAAATGCAAACACAGTGGAGATTATAGAGGATTGTGTGTGACATAATATAACCATCTTCAAAAAATCAGAAATCTACCCAATGAATTCAGATCTTAAGCATAAAAAACTTTGGAGAAATAAGCTCATATTCCTTCTATCACAATAAACTCTTATTTTTGTTTATTAATTGGTCTTTAATCTGAGATGAACTTTGAACATCAAGATACCAGTGCCTTGGCACATTGTTGTGAGTCAACAATTCATAACCAATGGGAGGAGAGAGGTTGAAGTCTGAGTTGTGGCTGGGGGTCAGCAAGAGTGTACGTGTCCTTTACAGTTTGATATCCAATAGCTGAGTAAGACTGTGTGAACAAAGCTTACATAAGATTCACCATGTGATCTACTAACTGGGACAAGTTTATTGTTAGCTCTTATATTAAGAGCCATTTCATATATGTTGTTATTGTTGTTAGGTACTGTCAAGTCCACACCAACTCATAGCGACCTTATGTATAACAAAACAAAATGTCGCCCTGTCCTGTGCCATATTCACCAACGTATGCTTCAGTCCATTGTTTCGGCTATGGTGTCAATCCATCTCATTGAGGGTTGTCTTCATTTTCATTGACCCTCTGCTTTACCAAACATCACGTCCTTTTCTAGCGACCGGTCTTCCTAATGACATACCCAAAGTAAGCAAGTTGAAATCTTGCCATTCTCACTGCTAAGGAGCATTCTGGCTGTATTTCTTCTAAGACTGATTTCTTTTGTTCTTCTGGCAGTCCACATGTTATATTCAATATTCCTCACCAACATCACAGTTCAAATAAATTAATTCTTCTGTCTTCCTTTTTCATTACTCAGTTATTTCACATTTAGATCACAGTATTTTCAGTAAAATTTACTGTGTTCAGAACACAAGTTCTCAATGCTATTTATGTATATCTGCTTTCACAGAGATAGTATATATCTTAACAACACATGTATAGAACCATAAATTAGTAAATGAGCACTATTGGTTCAGTGCTCCATTTGCTTCACAAAGTTTTTCCTAACTATGCTACAAAATTGCACAGATGTTGTACCCAAAGAACTACATGATTAGAAGGCAAGAGAATAGAATTTGGAGTCCATTTTTAATCTGCATTGTTCAGCGTATAATGTCTTAGTGAAAGAATGTAACTTCTTAACTTCCGCTGTCCCTCCTTTGAAATTAAAAAAAAAATTTTTTTTCAAAGAAAAAAAATATTACCTAAGTTATAGGGTTGTTTTTATAATAAAATAAGACAGTGCTAGTGATAGAACTTTCTAATGTCTATGTTGTGTGCAGCTGAGTCTATTCCAACTCATAATGACTCAATGTCTATTAAAAAAATGTCTATAGGTCACTACAAATATTAATAATGCTGTTGCTATTGTGTTCGGCACAGTCCAATTAGTAGGTCAATTGGTTGAAATTTTTCTGTTTACAGTTCTATACACATTTAGATAATTGTCTATGTTTGAGTCACTCTGTCAATATCTTGGGGTTAAAAATACAGCCTTAGTGCTAGCGGCATAAATATTTGCCATTTTAGTATTCCTTGGACAATTGCAAAGGTCCATTCTATGTAGCCTTTTGAAATTTAGATGGCCATAGTTTTTTTTTGATTCTTATAGTAACACTAAAAACCACATTTCCAAAAACTTCATTAACTGATTTTGCCTGGGTTGTCCTAAAAGCAGAGTCCAAGATAAAGGTGTGCATGTAGGCAGTTTGTTTACTACGTGATCAAGTGTATATGAAGTCTCTTTTTGGTTATTTAATTCTCAGACTCTTCTTGACATACAGTCTGCTCTAAGTAAGAGTCTTCATCTCAGTATGGAACAAATGTAATGTTGTATAGGGCTTCTTCCTTTATCCAATATTATGTTTCTTTTAGAGCCATCTTCCAAGCACAGGCAGCTGAATTTTTATAAGAATATAAGAAACAGTGCCCGTGTTACTACAGCTATGCTAGCATACCCTTTCCTGTTCCGGCTGACATTTTAAACTGTCCAAAGGACTCCGTTTGAATCGGAATTATAAATGTGTTCAAAGACTTGCACAGTAGTCCTTAAAAGTGTATGTAAATGACACTGATTTTCTTGAGCTTATCATAAATGTTGACTATATAATAATGCTTTATAGGTTTTCATTTTATATCCAGCCAAAGGCAATTAAAACTGCTGGTTTATAACATTTATTTGAGTCAAGGAATTTTTTTTTCTTTTTTTATCATTTTAAAATGTCTTCCGTTTAAATCGTGGAAGTAAAACATTATGCAGCTCCTTATTGCCTGCTGTCATTTTGAAAGACATAGTTTTATAAAATATTGAATTAAGTTCAGAAATAGCATTAGCAATGCAGTTTTTCTGTGCTTGGCTGACAGCTAGTAGAGAATTTACTTGTACTTAAAAATTGCTCTATGTGCTGTCAGGTTTATTGGTTAATTTTAACTGTTACCATTGCTTGCAACTGAACTATTATAATGTCATTCTATTAGGAATTCAGTCCTAGAGAAATGGCAGGCTTCTACATTTTTTTCTTTCATTAACTTTTTTTTTTTTTTTTAACTTTAAGCTGAAATCTTTAAAGGACTAGGCAAGTATGACACTTACAAAGGAGAAACAAAGCAAGGGAGCATGACAGAGGCATGAGCTAAACACACTGTACTTTCCCAGGGGCACAACAAGGGGATCACACAGCATTTTATGCATAACTTTCAACCTCAACAAAGTATTGACTGCCTAGGCACCCATATCGTCACTGCTGCATTTCCTTTTGGCACTTGCTATCATTATTCGCCTTGTTGGGATGGTGATATTATCTGGGCGATCCTTTTGGTTCGGTTCACTGTGGCTTATCCTTCTTCAAGGCCAGTGAGAGCCAAGCCAGAGCAGGGTCCTGGGAGGAAACCAGGGCAGAATGTTGTCTGGCTTTTCCAGGGACTGAATGCTTAACAACTACTACTTTAAAAAAAAGAAAAAGAAAAAAAAACACAATAATAATAGCAATGTAAAATTTTGTGAACCCGTTATTCAGCCTCTTTGCTATTGCTTAATATTATAGAAGAAAACGCCCTGGTGCTTAGCAGATAAAGCAAACAAAAGAAGGTAGTTCAAACTCCAATTCTGCTATTCAATCTAGACCTTTATTATTGGATTCAGTTGGCTCATCTAAAAGTAAAAATAAGAATACCTACCCTTCCAAGACCACTCAGATGTGAAGATCAAAATCTGAATTAAGTAATGTAATGCAAATGTTTTTATAAACTACACACTTTTAAAAATTTGTAAGATTTTTAAATCTGTAAGACAGACCAAGTCTCTTACATATAGATATAAAGTAATAAGTTTCTAAGAAAAAAAATTCATTTTTCAAGTAACAGAGTGATTGCTTATGCAGTCAAAAAAATTCAATGTTTGTCAACAGTTTAAAGACTCAGTATAAAGTGCATACAGATAGAATATCTAAGATTAAGCCAAGGAGGTCTTTAATGTCAGTTCAGGGTGTGACTTTGTAAATTGAACTATATTTCACAGGCATGAAATTAAGTACCTGCTGCTATACTATGTAAAATGAATACCTTTGAAGTCAAATCACCTGAAGCCAAATCCCGCAGACCTGTGATTCCCCCCACCCCACCACCATTCATTTAACAGTGGTCAGTATTAAGTTACCTTCAGAAAGCTCATTAATCAGAATCTCAACAGGGAGTACACTTATCTTCTTGTTGTTCTACGCAAAAATTTTGAAACTATATAATCTGTAAATATTTGTTAGAGTAACTGGTAAACCATCATACATCTATAGAAATACCATTGTAGTTTTTCATACTTTAGGCTGGGATGCCTTTGTTGGAGCTAAATGGCTTTTCAAGTGGACTGAATAAATAGAAATCATTATTAAAAGTACTGTAACTAGCTGTAAAGTTTTTCTGTTGTTTATCAAGCTGTTTTAAAAATATACTTTTATACAAACTTCTAAAATCTTGGTTCATGCAGTCTATTCATTTAACTTCTTTTTTTCATCAATATGACTAAGGATTGAGCTTATATGTTCAACAAACTTGTTCTTTTCCCAGGATCTATGATAGCCTGGGGTTATCAGCCTAAGTACATAATACTAAATGTAATACAGAGTTATATAACTAGGCATGTTGCTGTGACACTGGAGGCTATGCTACTGGTTTCTCAAATACCAGCACAGTCACCCATGCTGGCGCACAGGTTTCAGCAGAGCTTCCAGGCTAAGACAGACATGGAAGATAGGCTCGGTTATCTGCTTCTAAAAATTAGCCAATGAAAACCGTGTGGAACACAACAGAATATTGTCTGACTTGCTTACTTTGGACAGGTCATCAAGAGAACTCAATTGCTAGAGAAGGAATTCATTTGTGGTGAAGCAGAGGGACTACAAGGACATGGGAGACCCTCTGAGGAATGGATTGGCACGGTAGCCACAATGAGGGACTTCAACATCCCGGCAGTTGTGAGTATGACACAGAACGGGTCAATGTTTCCTTCTGTTGTATATAAGGTTGTCATGAGGTAGAGTCAACTCAACGGCAGGTGTCTATCTATCTATGTAACATGCATGCATATGATAGTCTCTTACAAGCTTTAGGCAGTAAAGCAGATGTTCAGAATGTGTCATTGTGGGATTAGGAACACAGCTATTATATTCTCTTCATATCCTCTAAAATACGACGGTAGGTAAAATATTCTCAAATTTTGTCTTCTCTCAGACATTATAATTTTAGTTATAATTGGGTGGGAACAGAGACAAATTAGCTCACATACACACACACACACACCCACAACACCCAACTCCATTTTCAGCCTTTGCTTAATTAAAGGATTCAACTGCTAAAAATACTTGAAAATTCCTAGGTTAGCTGTAAGCCAAGATGATAGTTAGAAATCAACCAATATGCATCCTTTAAAGTGGTGGCTGGCTATTGCTTGCAACACCTTACTTTCTGATTGATGTATTTGCATTCAAGAAGTTCACTTCAATGGACATAACTGCCTACTATGTAGTCAGAAATGATGGTGATGTGTTAAAATTATACCTTTGTGCAGGCTTTCTTCAAGGAAAGTGAGCATTAGGGTGTTAGAGTCTGAATGTTTCTCTGTAATGCGTGATGACCTTGTCAAGCTGTTGACAAAAAGGCGGCAGGTAAGTATATTGTGTATGGGTCACCGAGTTTTGGGCTTGTCAAAAACATGATCCACTGCTGTGTCTACTTTCATTTCTCAGTGGGAGCCTGTCCGAAGTTTTTGTACAGAAAATGCACAAAAGGGGACCGAAAAATAAAGATGATAGAAAAATCTCTATGAACTGCCTTACTGCTTGGCCATTTCATTACATTTTTTTCCTTATTTATTTATTTATTTTGATGACATATGTTTTCAGTATTGGAATGCATGCTTACTAATTAAGAGCGTTTAAGTTTTTGGTTGGTGATATGGATTTTGAGAAATATGATCTGGTAATACAAGCCACCAATGAGGCAAGTGGCATTGTGGTGCCACTAATCTGTGATATGACGATATAGCAATGAGAGCTATACAGATAATTGATTGTGGACACTTTTCCGTTAGGTTACATGAGGAACGTCTGGTTTCCCAAATATGACACAGAAAAACCAAAACAAACCCATCAGGGCTTCCTAACTATCACACAGGAAAGCCATAGTTACGCTTGTAAGCCTTATCTCACAGACATGAAGAAAACAAAGGCAAAAGCTTACAAAACTAACACATCCAGAAAGGCTCACCTAATAGAATGATCAACCTACACAACATTGAGGCTCCAACTTCAGTCAGCCAAGCTTCATACATTTCAAAAGGGACCCACCTTAATGCTAAAAGCTTTAGAACCACCGGAATAACGTCTTACTTCGGAGACCCAGAGGTGTAAAAAGTGGCTAGTATACCGTGAATCCAACCAAAGGGTTAGTTACCTCACACTAGATAAATGTTTAAGTGCAGATATTAGCTGGAATTAATGCTGAATCATGGCAAGATTTGAGTTTCGCCATCAATCATCAAAAATTTATCAGACTTATTTCTGTTTTGGTTTTTACGTAGCTTCTCTCTATCAGATTGTTTAAGTCACTCTTACACATAATAAAAGTTAAAGTAACAATTAAGAGAGGCCCTTAAGTGATCTTTCTTTGTTAATGGTACATACGCTGATTCTCCATCTAATAAAATAAATGTTATTTGTGTGGCTTAAACTTGAAATTGCAGTTATTAACTTGCTCCATGGTTAATAATATCTCCCCTGGCTACCTTGCAGAATTATCAAGAACAAATGAGAATTGCACATGGGAAAACATTGTAGCAGTTGCTGTGAGGCACTACTCAGATGCTTCTTCAGTGCTTGTTTTTTTCAGACAGCCCTCAGCTGTCAGCTATGGAATTGACTTGGCTGAAGAAATTCATCAAACCCATGGTATTTCCCCATTCCCAGGGCAGTCTCCAACAAATCACCAGTTTTTACAGGTAAATAAAGGAGGCCTGGTGGCACCACAGTTAAGAGCTCATCTGCTAACTGAAAGGTTGGAGGTTCAAAAAAAAAAAAATGAAACCACCCAGTAACTCCAAGGTAGAAAAGAACCTGGCGATCTGTTGCTGTAAAGATTGTAGCTTAGAAAACTCTATGGGACAGTTCTACTCTGACACATAGGCTGGCTACAAGTCTGAATCTACTCGACAGCACCTAACAACAACAACAACAGGTAAGTAAAGGCCTGGCCCCTCTCCATGCCTGGGAACAACTTCATAGCCCTCAGTGGAGTTGGCATTCGTTGAGACTACATTACAGCTCTACTTCTACCTCTGTCCAATCCTGTTTCCTTCCTTTCCATCCACAGGTATTGATCACAAAAAAAAAAAAAAAATTTTTTTTTTAAGCACTCCCTAACGAACCTTCTGCACACTAATCTCTGTTTGAATTTGCTTCTCTGGAAACTCAACCTACAACATAGTCCACGAAATTGTAAAGTATCAGCTTGATTCTAAGAAAATTTGCTTGTTGGCGAAGTTTGCAGGTTGATTCTTGCCAGCCTTGGAGCTCTTACTGGAAGAGCCACTTGAACTTCCACTGAGTTATTGTGTGATTTTGGGAAGAAATTTAATAGAATTTTAGGATTCCAATTATTCGTATTCCACAAATTATTCATGTTCTCACCCAGAGGAAAAGGACTGGCAATCTTCTTCCATAAGATTACAGCCAAGAAAACCCTATGGAGCAGTTCTACTCTCACGGAATCGCCATGAGTAAGATTCAACTCGACAGCTACCAACAACAACAATAATAATGATCTGTTATGCTTTGTTGAAGATCAAGATCAAAATGAGAGAGAATATGCTTAAGACCATCGTAAACTACAGTTTTACTGTCATTTGAGTTGTTCATTACCAGACCACTGGAGAAATCTTGCTTTCACTATTCTTTCATATATGTATGTTTAACCTAGGTCACTTGCTGAAATATTTGAATCAAGGAGGTACAAAATATTTTAGTATAATTTTGGACATAAAAATATTTCAGATTATATTATCTGAAGCGTTTAAGTTACTATCTGTATTTGCTTGAAATTTTTATTATTAAAATGTTTTCCATGATTAAATCTTACTTTAATTATCATCTTGTTACAAAAAAGATACTTTATATATGTAAATTTGAATATCAATGGAACCTACATATACAAGCACATACACATATTATGATTGAAGAGACTCAAGGTTATTGTCAACAAGAAGGAAGAATTATGCAAATACAAAAATTCAAATCAGTTAGTAATTTTATTTTCAGAGATTGTTTTGTCTTAACTTAAAGCATGCAATGTAACAAAACATGCATTTGCTAAGCCCCTTTAGTCCATTTTACAAAGTGTATCTAACATATACTTGAAATTAAAACATGTTATCTTTCACTTGTCAGTAGTCTTAAAGTAAGACTTCCTTAAGTGATAAAATATTATATTTGGAAACAGAGAAGGAATCAAGTGCTATTTACTTGCTTTCTGGGGAGTTATTCTCTCCTAACTATGTTAATGTAGGTTCTCTCTGTTCCATTAAAACCTACACAGTGTCTATATGAAGCTACTTTTATGATGAAATGTATGATTGACCTTTTTATATAAAGACAGCAACTGTTGCCAAGCTGTAACTACACAAACTTGACGAAGACTGTGTTCCACCCCTAGCTGTTTCTCCGTTCACTGGCTACTTAGCTGTAGTGAGGACTTAGGCCCTCTGAGGAATCATGCCTTCGTCTGGACAATGGGACATCAGCTACTTCGTGAAGACTATATGAGATACATTTTTATTAAGCACTTTGCTAAACAAATGTTATCTAGGCTTATTTAATATCCATAACATTATTGTGAAGTATACAATTTTACTATTTCCAGTTTTAATGTGAGAAAACAGAGGACCAAATCGGCATTTAACATGTTCGATCTGTCAGAACTAATAAATGACAGAACTGAAATCTAACTCAAATTTGTGTGTTTTTTTTCCCAAAACTCCATGATTTTACAAAGCGGCAAAGTTATGGTCGTTAAACGCAACATCCATTATAGATAAGACAAGGATCCCTTGTTGCACAATGGTTAAGCACTCGGCTGCTAACAGAAAGGTAGGAGATTCAAATGCACCAGCCACTCTGTGGGAAAAAAAATGTGGCAGCCTGCTTCTGTAAAGATTACAGCCTTGGAAACCCTATGGGGGCAGCACCACTATGTCCTATACAGTCACTATGAGCTGAAATTGATTCGATGGCAATGAGTTATAGACAAGACTGACAAATTTTCTGGAGCAATAGAAAAAATAGTACAACTAGAAATAAGAACAGTGGCAAGCAATAACTAAGAGCCAGAACATTGAAATGACACAAATTAGGAAAACAGGTATTTTCTTCTATGATTTCCCAAAATCTTCACCTAGCAAAACTCCTTCGCAGTGGCCGAAGCTTATTTTCATTCCTCTCCTGCTCCCCTTCATTTATTAAAACGCCAAATGTAACCAAATAATGTCCACAGACATCTGACAAAAAGTATGCATGCGCGCGCGTACACACGTATTTTTAAGCCCCCTGTTTATAAACGTACGAAAACCCTGGAGGCCTAGTGGTTAAGTGCTACGGCTGCTAACCAAAGGGTCGGCAGTTCGAATCCGCTAGGTGCTCCTTGGAAACTCTATGGGGCAGTTCTACTCTGTCCTATAGGGTTGTTATGAGTCAGAATCGACTAGACGGCACTGGGTTTTTTTTTTTTTTTTAAATATATAAACATAACTCCCACCCATTTGGATGTAAAATGTAAAATTTCACATGATGTTGCAAATGAAATTAAGAATTTTAAGCAGTATTAGGTAAATATTTCGATCAATCAACCTCTCTGTTCCAATTCTATTGTTGTGTGTTGTTGAGTCGATTCTGGCTCGTAACAACCCTGTAGGATAGAGTGGAACCGCCCCATAAGGTTTCCTAAGAGGAAATCTTTCCAGGAGCAGACCTCTAGGTCTTTTCTCCAGCTGAGCAGCTGGTGGATGCACACAGCTGACCTTTCATTTACCAACCAACCAGTTTTACCATTGCACTACCAGGGCTCTTTAATCCATCTCCAGTGGTTTTTGAATAAAATGAATCAGCCTCTAGAGAGCTTACTCATAGAGGTAGCACAAAACCTTAAGCTTGGCTTGACTACTACAAGTGACAGTCACGAAATGCTTGCCACTTGGCACGTCAAACAAATAACAATAAAATTTCAGAACAGTAAGAAACTTAGTAGGTATATAATCAAACCTCACTACCAGTCATTACTATTCTGTCCATGGCTTATTGCCACTCTTACACATTTCCTAAAAGTTTGCCGGGTTTGGACTACATATGCTGTCACTAACACCACTGGTACTTACACTAATAAGCTGTCAGGCATAGACTCTCTATCTTTGAAATAATTTCATGATTAGGAGCCCAAAAAAAACAAAAAACCAAACCCTGTTATCACTGAGTCAATTTCAACTCATAGCTACTAGAAATAGTAAAATTTGGATAATGATAACATTATAATACAAGATAGGAATATATATACATATATATTTCGTGCACTGGAATTTTAAAATGAAATTGTCTCCATTAATTTACAAGTTAGATCTACTACATGATGTAACGAATTATAACAATATAGCTAATTGTGAATTGATTGCCTTTAGGAAATATTGAAACAAAGACAGTAAATTCAGTCCTTAAAAAGACAATCTCATATTTGAATTTTTAGATATTGTGTTGAGATTAGTTTAAATTTTATTCAGGGTTACATTATTAAATGAGTCATAACTGTGTAAGGGAGATGTGGAAGATGTCAGACGTAGAATAGTACATAGTCCTCATTTGCTCTGTAGTTTTGACACCCCCTCAGCAGTTCACCAGTTTTGGGGGTCTGGAATTTCTTCTCAGTCCAGGAAGAAGGGAAGAGGAAGAATTGAAATTTCTTCCTTCATCTATAATTGCTATTTCTTTCCCCAATACCTATTCAGATGATCTTCAAAAACAAGTCTTAACCATCTGAAAGTACGACAGATACCCACATCTTAGTCTTAATCACAGAGAATGGATCATCTAATTCAAATGGACAGGTTTCAACGATAGCTTTAAAATCAGTTTTTCCATCATATCCAGGTGTCCAACTGTCAGAGAGTTTACCAAATAAACCCTAGAAAAAGTGCTTGTAGATATGCCATATTTAAGCATAATAAAGGGAGATTAGCTTGCCTTTATTATATGTATATATATTATATGCATTATATATATATATATATATATATATATATATATATATATATATACCAAACCCATTGCCATTTAGTCAATTCCAACTCATAGCGAACCTATAAAACAGAGTAGAACTGCCTCACAGTGTTTCCAAGGAGCGGCTGGTGGATTTGAACTGCTGATCTTTTGGTTAGCAGCCAAACGCTTGACCACTGTGCCACCATATACAATTATGAAGCAGTAGTGCATTTCACCCAACAAGCAACAACAATAACAAAAAAGGCATAAAAAGAAGTACAAAAAGTCTAAATAGAGCTTTGAGTTATAAATGTTTAGATAGATGGGCAAGTACTGCAACCCTTCATCTTGGCTCAGCCATGATCCAGATGCCAGAATACTGATAATAGATGGATGATTGGGATACAGCGATGGTCTGGCTGAGGAAGAGGAGAAACAGAGAAGAGAAGAGGGAGTGATAACATGTCAGAAGGAGATAGGGTGGTGGTAAAAGAGGAAGGGGGGGATTAAAGAGTAAACAGAGAAAGAATAATAGGAAGAGAACAAGGGAAAGAGTGACAGGATGGAAGAGGGAGGGGAAGAGTGGAAGAGGGAAAGAGAGTGAGAGAGGAAGACGGAGATGAAAAGATTTAAGAACAGCATGTGATACCAGAGGATGTAAACACAAAACACATGTGATAAAGATAAAATAAAGATATATAAGAATATATAAGTTGAAGAGAAAGATAAAATGGAGAGAAACAGAAAAGCAAAGAGAAGGACAGGATGCAAATTCAGTAGACGAGGACAAGCCTGTGCTAATGTTTCTTGGGAGGTTTCTTAAGGACAGAAAAGATATATTCTTTTAAATTTGTCTCTTTCCTAAATACAGACACTTGTGAGTATATACAAGTATTATTTATAAGTTTGCTAGAGTTCCACTGGAATATTAATATATAAAAATATAGCAGGCAATTCACCCATCTGAATGGCACAGTTAAACAAGTGTATGACTGTGCTCCATGGATGACATGCTTCCAGACAAAGCCCTTCTGAAATCAGAGATGATATGAACAGAAACTGGTGTACATCGGTATCACAAGTTTGTTTAGCTTTCAGTTAGCAAGCTACCTCTGCCCTGACATCCTCCGATAGGTCTCCGCCTGTATGGACAAATCACGAATGAGTTGAAGTAAATATACTAAGGGATGTTGCCTTGGTTCTTTATAGACTTTCACGCACTGAGGCAAAATGACTGAGCATTTTAACCTCATCATGTCACTCTTTCAACTGAAGAGGAAGCAAATAAGGACGTAAAAGGAATAGATTGTTCTTTAAAAGCAGGGTCCTCACCCTTGAGTGAGTGACTCTTCTATACAAGAGGGTACCATTTAGTCTTTTGGAAGCAGTCATTTATCAGATGGTGCCCTCAGCATGCTAATTTACATCTAATTGATAAGCACTTTACCCTCTGAAAAGCTTACTTGCCCTGTTCAGCATTTGCCAGAGTGACATTTCTTCTTGACAATGAAATCTTACTCATATAATAAAATGTCCTCTCCAGGGTCATGCTACACAGATCAGCATGGCATGTCCCTTCCAAGGTTTTTGAATTAATTTGTATTAATTTGGCTTGTGACAGATACTCACTTCTTAGTCTTAATTACAGAGAATGGATCATCTAATTCAAATGGACAGTTTTCAATGGTAGCTTTAAAATCCTTTTTTCCACCATATCCAGATGCCCAATTATCACAGTGTTTACCAAATAAACCCTAGAAAAAGTGCTTGTTCTTCTACATCATGGTTTGAATGCTGTCCATTGGCTTTCTGGCTGCTTTTAGACAGACAAGACAAAGCATCTGCTCCTGCTGTGGGTCCAAACTTTCAAGTTTATTCCATCGGTTCTTGGATGCAATGACAATTTAAAAAATCTCCCTAAACAGTTTATATTTAAGAAGTGAAATTATCCTATTTTAAAAATTGATCACAATTACAAGACAAAACTAAGACTTTTAAAAAATATTTTAAAGAATGATTGGCCTGGAATGATGAACTGCATAATGGAAAACAACTTTTTCTTTCCAGTAAATATTCCACTGAGGTAAAATGTGTTCAGACAGTGTGTGTTGTTTTGTTTTGTGTTTTAAAGACCTGATTTTGATACATATAGGATGGAATAAACTGGTCATCTATGTTATATATCTGGTCAAAAAAGTATACCTACAACTCATTAAAGATTTTTGTCAGTAACATATCGAAACATAACTGCTGTAAGAAAAGAAATATAACTACAGTGTAAATTCCCTGAATAGTCTCCGATTGAATCTAATGAGGAAAATGTTTATTTATATTATTTGCATAAATTAACTTGAACCACAACTTGAGCTATTACTCATTCTGTGACCTTGGAATAATTACCCCTTTGATCTTAGTCTTCCTGTCTGTAAAATATGTATGTATAGAGTGATAGGAGACATGAGTGTATATATATATATATATATATATATATACACATACACACAAACACACGTCTTATTATATATTTATATTCATTCATATATATTTATATACCTACTTAATATACATTCAATTATAGGGTTTGCAAGAAGCAACTGGTGGGCTCAAACTGCCAACCTTTTGGTTAGCAGGCGAGCTCTTAACCATTGCACAGCCTTTATCAAATATCCAAGAAAAAAAGTGGTTTATTTCGCCTTAGGGAGCAATTTGCAAACAGGCCTTTCCATCAAATTATTTCTACCTTTTTTCAAAATATTTTCCACCCAATGAGGTGATTTTCTCAACTCTAAGTTGTTAAGATGAGCTTGTTACACTGAACTGTAATAACTTCGCTACCTAGTCTTACACTGGACAGAGCATCATATATGCCGACCGAATAAATGCCAAAAAGAAACCAAAAACCTCTGTTGTCATTTTTTCCACTCCACACAGACACAATTGAATGGCAAAAAAACTTGATTTGGGATAAATAGAATTTAATTTTGAATTCTAAATATATGAAGGATCAAACCAAGCAGTCCTTCTCAAACTGTAATGTGTGTTAGGATTATATGCGAGATCTTCTTGAAATGTCCATTGGGATCCAGGTAATCTAAGGAGGAGTCTGAGATTCTGCACAGCCAACAAGCTCCTAAGTGAAGCTGCAGCTGGCCAGAGAACCACACTTTGTGTGGCAAACAACTGGACTATGTTGTTATCGTTAGGTGCTGTCGAATTGACCCCCAACACACGGACCGCATGCACAACAGAACTAAACGCTGCCTGGTCCTGCACCACCCCCATGATTGGCTGTAAATTGGACTGTTGTGATCCATAGGGTTTTCACTGGCTGATCTTCAAAGTAGACACCAGGTTTTCTTCCTAGTCTGTCTTCATGTGGAAGGTCCACTGAAACCTGTTCAGTATCATAGGAACAGGCAAGCCTCTGATAACAGACGTGGTTGCTGCCCATGAAGCGCATCGGCCAGAATCAAACCTGGGTCTCCCGCACTGAAGGCAAGACTTCTAGCCCTAAACCACCATCACTCCCCTAACTAGACTATTGTTGTCAAGTTGGTTGTACCTGTATCTAAATACTGTATACTTAGCTGAAACATTTATTGCATTTAGAGAGAGTCATTGTATATTTTGAAAACTATTTATGTTATTTTTTCAGACTTTTTAATCCCCAATTACTCTATTAATAAAATTCATACATATCCAAGCACCATATAGATCTAGATGAAGGGAGACATGACTGGATTTGAAGTTTATAGTCAACTCCAGCCTGCGTTTTGAACTGTTTTTATGTCTGCTGTATTTTTATTACAAGAATAGACTGTCCATTTTCCAAATAGTCAGATATTGAACCAGGTTTTCAACATCAAAACATGATACTCCCAGTCGTGACCTGGGGTGTGTTTATGACTCCCATAAAAATAATTTAGTGTAAGTGAAGCCTATTTGTGTGCTTATTCCAAACAAAATAATAAGATAAAAAAATTAAATGGGTTGTTTTTGTTGGGATTATAGTTTAACTTGAGCAATTCCCTCTTGAAATGTAAACAGCTATTTAGAGGAAAATCAATCAGCTTCAGAAACATCTATTCATCTTATCCTATAAACTCCAAATGGGTGTCGATACTGCATTTAATAATGTCATAAATTAGACACTCATCTTGTAACCAGGTATGTAAATGCACAGACAAAAGTTGAAATAGTATAAAGGTTGAAGGTAATATGAGATGATTAAAACAATTCCATTTAGAAAGAAAAGGCTTCAATTGATACGTAAGCACAGAGCACCTCACATTGTATCCAGGTCATCTGGAAGCCATTCACTACACTTTGCTGGAAGACCTCGCTATCTATAATATATTTATAGAATTCCTTACATGTTCTGATTTTACATTCATCATTAAACACAAGTGACAATTTACATCCAATATGCATCTAATTAAGGCTTAAATGCCAGTACTTTGGACATGCCTAATGATTTCTGTATTTATATTAATTGTATTTACACAAATATAAACACTTTTCAAGTTTAAAATTTTTTTACAAGAGAAGCAAAGTATAATTTTCAAGAAATTATACAAAAATCCGTGGTGGTACCAATGAAAAACCAACACTGATAAAACGAGAGTGTGCTTTGGCAAGCAGCACTTGGAGTATCTAGGCACCAGCTCATACAGGACATTCAAACTGAGCACAAGAAGGTGAGTTCAGAGGGATTATCGAATATCATATGAATGTTTGCATTTCCTGGAAATGGAGCATATGAAACGTGGGGACCATAACTGAATATCCATGGAAGCAAAACCTGGCTACATCACAAATTTACATAGATACTGCTGATATTTGGCTATAAAGGGGTCAGCAGGTTATGTTTTCTTAAGTCCACCACTTCCCAATCCTTCCAAAAGAGTACACTTGTGGTATACCACACTAATTAAACAGCCCTTAGAATATAATTTGGCCAATTCCAGTTGCTCCAAAATGTATTTTGAACAAGCCACAATTGGCTTGTTGAAGCTATATTATAAATTGCTCCAAAAAAAAGAAAAAAAGACTTTTTGAAAGTCCATTGGTACGTTTTTCAGGGTTTTATATCTATAGTTCAGTGAGTCAGAATTACTATATGATTATTTTCTAGTTTTTGGTAGCATAAATTTTACCTCCCCCACCAAAAAAAAAAAAAATGCAAAAAGTAATAAAACAAATCCAAGACCTCCAGCTGAAGTCACTGGCAACTCCGGTTCAGAAACAATCTGATTTGTTCTTAACAGGTAGGAAACTTCCGAACTGAGGAAGAATTTGAAAGGAAAATTGTTAGTATATTTTATTAATATACTGTGCTTCTACGTCTAAAGTCAGGCAAGCTTTACAACACTATCATGTACATAGAAAGTGCTTCGCTGTATTTGTGTATTTTTGTGTGTGTATGTTTAACATTGAATTACATCATATATTGAACAAAATACGATTGAAAAAATAAATAACAAGGAAATAAAATGAGGAGAATGAATTCTGTATTTAGCTCACAAAACCTGAGCCCTATTTATTATTAAAACTCTTTATGGAGTTCTACTCACCAGCAAATACAGGCTAGTAAAGGTTAATCTGTGAGCGGATTTAAAAACTTGCTGAGCAGTTGGACATGGAGTGCTTCCGAGGCTGCAACAGGGGAGATGACTGCCGGGAAACCGCTGCTCCCACGCGACCGGGTGGGAAGAGTGTGCATTAAGGTGCTGAAATCTGCTGAGTTGGAAATGCGCGGTGAGCCAATCACTGCAAAGAAGCTGAGCGTTAAATTTTCAATGACTTGGATAAACTAGGATCATGGGCAGCTAAGTGGCTTTTGAAATTCAATGTACGGAAATGAAAGCTAATGAAGCTGGGGACATAAAAAGAATATGAAAAAGGAATCCTACTTCAATGGCAATATTACCAATTTTCCAAGGTAGAAGATTTAGAAACCAGACCATAATGCTTCGTGAGTCTCACAGAACATATTTATCACATTTTGCCTTCTACTGCTGGTCTCCTCTGTCCTTTCATCAACCCAGTGCCCTCGAGTTGATTCTGACTCATTGCGACCCTATAGGACGGAGTAGAACTGCCCCATCTGGACCCCAAATACTTTTTGAATTTGGGATTTATTTTAAAAACATGGTAAACATTTTTGGTTAATTGAGATAAATTAGAAAATAATTAACTAAATTAAGGGAAACTATGGTAAGGTATTAGAGATATACATAAATGTGTTGAGAACTATAACCCATGCTTGCAAAAACACTTCAATAAGAATAGAGATTTCAGAGCCATGGACACAATGCCAAGCAGAACAATCATGTTGACTGAGCATTTGTTTCATTTAAATTATCGATACAGCCGAATAATTGATTTAAATTTTCTTTTCACTGAGTTGTTTAAAGTATGAATTGACAGAGTCAAGCAATTTCTCACTCATTTTGAAAGGCCAGACATAAACTCAAATCAACAAATATTTTTAAGTTACTTCAGATTAGGTTTTCAGGGGAATTATGAACTGAAACCCATGTTCTCTATAGTTATCTACTGTGAAAATCAATAAATAAAAACAAATAAAAGGCCATATGATCCCATAATAAAATCAATGTATTACTCTAGTGTACAATTATTAAAATAAAAATTTAAGCTTAAAGGTGGTCATGCATCCAGACTTAACCTGTTAAAGAGCAAATTGTTGTTGTTACGTGCCATTGAGTTGTTTACAAATCATAGCAACACCATGTACAACAATACAAAACATTATCTGGTCCTGCTCCATTCTCACAATTGCTATGTTTTTCTCTGTTTGTCGCGATGTTGCTTATTAGTCCAGTTGTGAAAATTTTTGTTTCCTTTATGTTGAAGTGTATTTCATACTGAAGGCTATAGTCTGATCTTCAATAGTAAGTACTTCAAGCCCTCTTAGCTTTCAGCAAGGAAGGTTGTGTCATTTGCATATCACAGGTTGTTAGTGGGTCTTTCTCCAATCCTGATGCCACGTTCTTTTCATATAGTCCAGCTGCTCAGATTATTTTTTCAGCACACAAATTTTGAATAATACAGTGAAAGGATACAACCCTGATGCACATCTTTCCTGACTTTAAACCACCCAGTATCCCCTTGTTATGTTAGAACAACTGTCTCTTGGTCTATGTACAGATTGCACATGAATTAAATAAGGTGTTCTGGAATTCCCACTCATCGCAATGCTATCCATAATTTGTTATGATCCACACAGTCAAATGCTCTTGCATTGTCAATAAAATACAAGTAAATGTCTTTTTGGTATTCTCTGCTTTCAGCCAAGATCTGTCTAACATCAGCAATGATATCCCTGATTCCATATCTTCTTCTGAATATGGTTTGAATTTCTGCCAGTTCCCTTTCTATGTACTGCTGCAACCATCTTGAATTATCTTCAGAAGAATTTTACTTTTACTGGTGGGTGATATAAATGATATTGTCCAATAATTTCTGCATTCTGTTGGAATGGACACAATATGGATCTCTTCCAATCAGTTGGCCAGGTAGCTGTCTTCAAGATTACTTGGCATAGTCAAGTGAGCACTTCCAGCATTGCATCTCTTTGTTGAAACATCTCAATTGGTATTATGTCAATTCCTGGACTCTTGTTTTTTGCTAATGCCTTCAGTACAGCTTGGACTTCTTACTTCATTACCATCCATTATTGATCATATGTTACCTCTTCAAATGGTTGAACGTCAACCAATTCTTTTTGGTACAGTGACATCGTATATTCCTTCCAACTTCTTTGAGTGCCTCCTGTGTCATTCAATATTTGGCCCATAGAATCTTTCAACATTGCAACTGAAGGATTGCATTTTTCCTTCAGTTCTTTCTGCTTGAGAAATTCCAAGTGTGTTCTTCCCTTTTGGTTTTCTAACTTCAGGTTTTTGCATGTTTCATTATAACACTTTGTTTTCTCCAACAGCCTTTTGAAATCTTTGTCTCTTTTACTTCATCATTTCTTCCATTTGCTTTAGCTACTCAATGCTCAAGAGCAAGTCACAGTTTCTTCTGGCACCTGTTTTGGTCTTTTCTTTCCTGTCTTTTTAATAACCTTTTGCTTTCTCCATGTATGATGTTCCTGATGTCATCCCACAACTTGTCTGTCTTCGGTCACTAGTGTTCAATGTGTCAAATCTATTTTTGAGATGGTCTCTAAATTCAGGTGGGATATATTCAAGGTCATACTTTGGCTCTCTTGGACCTGTTCTAATTTTCTTCAGCTTCAACTTGAATTTGTTTGTGAGCAATTGTCTCTTCCGAAGTTGGCCCTGGCCTCGTTCTGACTGATGATATTGAGCTACAGTTGGCCCAAGCCTTGTTCTGACCAATGATTTTGAGCTTTTCCTTCATCTCTTTCCACAGATGTAGTTGATTTGATTACTGTGTATTCCATCAGGGAGGTCCGCATGTATAGCTGCAGTTTAAGTTGTTGAAAAAAGGTATTTGCAATGAATAAGCTGCTGGTCTTGCAAAATTTTGCCATACTATCTCCAGCATTGTTTCTATAACCAAGGCCATATTTTCCAACTACCAATCTTTCTTCTTTGTTTCCAACTTTCACATTCCAGTCACCAGCAATTATTAATGCATCTTGATTGCATGTTTGATCAATTGCATACTGCAGAAGTTGGTACAAATCTTCAATTTCTTCATCTTTGGCATTAGTTGTTGGTACATAAATTTGAATGATAGTCATATTAACTGGTATTCCTTGTAAGCCTACAGATATCATGTCGCTGATAGCATTGTACTTCAGGGTATATCTTGAAATGTTCTTTTTGATGATGAATACAATGGCATTCCTCTTTCAATCTGTCATTCTGTCATAGTAAACAATACGATTGTCTGATTCAAAATGGCCAATACCAGTCCACTTTAGCTCATTGATGCCTAGGATATCAATCTTTATGAGTTCTATTTCATTTTTGATGACTTCCAATTTTCATACTTTGTACATTTCACATTTCTAACATTAATGGATGTTTGAAACTGTTTCTTCTCATTTTGATTTGTGCCACAGCAGCAAATGAAGGTGCCGATAGCTTTATTCCATCCATATTATTAAGGTTGACTCTATTTTGAGGGGCCAACTCTTTCCCAGTCTCATAACTATAAGTGTTTTTTACACATAGCATCATTTTCCAAAGGTAAAGATCCAAGTAAATCATCAAAAAGAACATTTCAAGATCTATCCTGAATTACAACACTGTCAGTGATACAATAATATCCATATGGCTGCAAAGAATAATAAGATTATTATTCAAATTATTCGAATTTACTCACCAAGCAATAAGGCCAAAAATGAAGAAACTGAAGAATTTTATCTACTTCTGCAGTCTGAAATTGAGGGAACATGCAATCAGGATGCATTGATAACTACTGGTGATTGGAATGGGAAACTTGGAAACAAAGAATAATAATCAGTAGTTGGAAAATATGGCATTGGTGATAGAAATGATGCTGGAGATCACATGACAGAATTTTGGAAGACCAACAACTTCTTCAATGTAAATAAATACCTTTTTCAACAACATAAATGGTGACTATACACGTGGACCTTGCGAGATGGAATACGAAGGAATCAAATCAACTACATCTATGGAAAGAGACAATGGAAAAGCTCAATATTATCAGTCAGAACAAGGCCAGGGGCTGGCTGCTGAACAATCAATTGCTCATAAGCAAGATCAAATTGAAACTGAGGAAAATTAGAACAAGTCCACGAGAGCCAAAGTATGACCTTGAGTATATCCCACCTGAATTTAGATGCCATCTCAAGGACAAATTTGACACATTAAACACTAATGACAGAAGACTAGACAAGCTGAGGAATTACATCGAGGACATCATAGACGAAGAAGGCAAAAGGTCACTAAAAAGACAGGAAAGAAAAAAAGACCAAAGTGGATATTAGAAGAAACTCTGAAACTTACTCTTCAATGTCGAGTAGCTAAAGCAAATGGAAGAAATGATGAAATAAAAGAGCTGAAGAGAAGATTTCAAAGGGTCACTTGAGAAGATAAAGTAAAGTATTATAATGAGACGTGTAAAGATCTGGAGTTAGAAAATCAAAAGGGAAGAACACACTTGGTATTTCTCAAGCTGAAAGAACTGAAGAAAAAATTTAATTCTCCAGTTACAATATCGAAAGATTCTATGGGTCAAATATTGAATGACATAAGAAGCATTCAAAGAAGTTGGAAGAAACACACAAAGTCACTGTACCAAAAAGAATTGGTAAACATTCAACCATTCCAAGAGGTAGTATATGATCAAGAACCGATGGTACTGAAGTAAGAAGTTCAAGCTGCACTGAAGACACTGAGGAAAAACAAGACTCCAGGAACTGACATAATACCAATTAAGATGTTTCAACAAAGAGATGCAATGCTGGAAATGCTCAATGGTCTATGCCAAGAAATTTTGAAGACAGCTATTTGGGCAACTGACTAGAAGAAATCCATATATATGCCTATGCCAAAAAAAGGTGTTCCAATCGAATGTGGAAATTTTTGAACAATATTATTAATATCACATGCAAGTAAAATTTTGGTGAAGATCATTCAAAAGTAGTTTCAGGAGTACTTCGACAGGGAACCACCAGAAATTCAAGCCAGATTCAGAAGAGGATGTGGAACCAGGGATATCATTGCTGAAGTCAGATGGATCCCGGTAGAAAGCAGAGTATTCCAGAAAAATATTTACCTGTGTTTTACTGACTATGCAAAGTCATTCAAGTCTGTGGATCATAACAAATTATGGATGACATTGGAAAGAATAGGAATTCCAGAACACTTAATTGTGCTCGTGATGAATCTGTACATAGATCATGAGGCAGCTGTTCAAACAGAACAAGGGTATACTGCATGGTTTAAAGTCAGGAAAGGTGTGTGTCAGGGTTGGATGCACTCACCATACTTATTCAATCTGTATGCTGACCAAATAATCAGAGAATTTGGACTATATGAAGAAGAACATGGCATCAGGAATGGAGGAAGACTCATTAACAACCTGTAATATGCAGATCACACAATCTTGCTTGCTGAAAGCTAAGAGGACTTGAAGCACTTACTGATGAAAATCAATGACTACAGCCTGCAGTATGGATTAATCTCGACATTAAGAAAACAAAAATCTTCACAACTGGGCCAATATGCAATATCATGACAAACAGAAAAAGTTCGAAGCTATCAAGGATTTCATTTTACTTGGCTCCACAGTCAACATCCATGAAAGCAGCAGTCTAGAAATCAAAAGACACATTACATTGGGCAAATCTGCTGCAAAAGACCTCGTTAGAGTTTCAAAAGCAAAGATGTCACCTTGAAGACTAAGATGCACCTGACCCCAAAAAAAAAAAAAAATGCAAGTGAAAGCTGGGCAATGAATAAGGCAGACCGAAGAAAAATTGATGCCTTTGAATTATGGTGTTGGCAAAGAATATTGAATATACCATGAACTGCCAAAAGAATGAACAAATCTGTCTTGGAAAAAGTACAGCCGGAATACTCCTTAGAAGCAAGGATGGTGAGAGTTTGGCTCACACTATTTGGACATGATATTAGGGGGGATCAGTCCCTAGTGAAAGATATCATGCTAGTTAAAGCAGGGGTCTGCAAAAGAGAGAAAGATCCTCAATGAGATGGATTGACATGGTAGCTGCAACAATGGGCTCAAGCATAGCAACCTGTGAAGATGGCGCAGGACCCACCAGTGTTTCCTTCTGTTGTAGGAAGGGTCGCTATCAGTTGGAACTGACTGGACAGCACCTAACAACAACATAGTATGAGAGTAACCAATACAACAAACCTGCATCTGTCTATATTTGTTGAAACCTTATTTGGGGTGGCTCTGTGTATTGGTGCAAGCATCTAACTTCCTCATTATGTCTTTTTTGAGGTTATTCCCAAAAATTTACATGTAGAATACATATTAATTTCCTATAAATTGCGCTTTGCTTTATTTCTCCTTGTGTCACATTTATGAGATTACTTGTTTTGTTTTTAAATATGTGTTGGGTGATTATTTTGAATTTGATTCCAGGATACTGAATACAGCATTTATAAAATATACGTCATGAAAAGAGTGTTAGATTTAACAAGGTTTCAAATCAATTTTTTCCAACAAATCAATTCATTCAACTAGATTCTGGAAATGTTTTATGATTAATGAATAAAGCAAGACTCTCACATTCTGGTGTACCAAGATAATACTGCAAAAAAAAAATGAGGTTTTTTTTTTTTTTTCATAGAATTACCATATGACCAAGATATTCTACTCCTAAAAAAAAATTCTACTCCTAGGTATATTAAAAAAAAAAAAAAAAAACAGTGCCATCAAGTTGATTCCAACTCATAGTGACCCTAAAAGACAGGGTAGAAACTGCCCCATACCCAAAAGAATTGAAAGCAGAGACTTAAATAGACACATGTACACCAGTGTTCACTGCAGCATTATGTCTAATATCTGAAAGGTGGAAGAAATATCAAGAATAGGCAAATCTTTCGAGACAAAAGGCATTTAGTATTTACCAGGAAACGGAATAGGGAATTAATATGTATTGATGATGATTAGAAAGTCATATTCAGATACATCATTTTTAAGGCAAAGTAACACTGTAATTGGAGTAAGAAACGGCTCATACTATTGTGCTAAATAGATGAACAAATATAATTATAGGAGAAACCCAATAGTCTGTAATGGTTTGCTGAATAAATGTCAAAAGTAAAAAGTTTGTGTGAGGTTGCAGCTTTCGGTTCACTTTCTGGCATAAACATTTCACCCCATGAAATCCCCTTTTCCCACCACAGTGATGGAATACATGACATCGTGACAAATCCTACTTAAAGATTTAGTTGTCAGAAATGTTAAAATATCAGAAGGTGTCTAGAAAAGTACTAGACACACTAATAAAATTGAAAGCTAAAATAGCACAAGCCATCAGTCACTAAATCTCTTTTTCCTTTATACTCACATCTGTATTGCCCAGGGATAAGAATATAAGGTACTCAAGATAAAATACAAACCGCAGATATTTCTCAGGAGACCAGTAATAACAACTTAGAAAACATTATGATTCACATCAAATATATTTTTAACTGTGTGAATGCTTTCTTTTTGCTTCATTTTCTTTAAGCGTAATCTCATTTAAACAATATTCTATAGGTATTCAGTGTTTTGTCAATATAACTTGATTTAGCTCCTGCTGTTACAATCGCTAGTTCCACGTACACCTAATATTTCATTTGCTCCCTTGCAAAGCATACACTGGATTCTTGCTCTATCTGAATTTCCAATTCATTAACATGGACCCTTTTTTAAAAAAATTATTTAGCACATTGTTATTAAATTATTCTAGGAATTTGAAAGAGATTTTGTTACCAAAATAAACTTCTGTACTATTGAGTTTTCTTTGGATCTTAAAAGCAGCAAACATAATAATCTCAGCTTCAGTTGGCATATACTATTTTGTCTAATGACATATTGAACTCATAGGTTTTGCTCTTACAACTAAGAGGTCTATATTGGTATAGACCATTATTTTTTCACAAAGCACCATTTTTAAACGCATCAAAATCTGTATTTCTTTTGAGGGTACTTATGAAAGCCAAAATAAATTTGGAAAGCACAATGCAATTTTGAGTGTCAGATATTCTCATAAAATTTAATTGTTGACACAGGAGAAATATTTGAGGATTATAATTTCTTAATCTTCATGTGAATTGACTCAAAGGCAAAGAACAACAACAGTTTTCACATGAGAAGCACCTATTCTAATCACAAGTCATGAAGGAAATAAAGAAAAGGTATGTTTCTACACTCCTGACATGTAAATATCTTTACAGAATTTATAAGATGTGCCTGTGGGCACATAGATGAGAGAGAGAACTGTAATAATGTCATAAGAGTATTACTGCATTGGAGTCTAAATTTGCCTTTACAAAAATCAGAACTTCCTAAAAAAGTTTTGTTGCTGGAAAATTGTCATATCTTTTATTGAAATATTTGTCAGCCCATCATAGCATTAAGATTGGTAGAAGATAAGTAAGAAAAAAAAAAAAAAAAACCTAAGTTGAGTCCCTTTTTTTTTCATACTCCTAGCTGTTGTTGTGCACCAACAAATTGATTCTGACTCACACATAGTCTATATTTGAAATCTATATCTTTGTAAAAAAAATAATAATTCATTCAAATGTAACCAGAGTGAAAATTCATCTCCAATAGCTTCCTTATTTATTTACCTACTCTAGTAATTTGGTACGTTGTTATGTCTTTGTTTATTCAATATATTTTTATATCTGACTGAGAGGAGCAAGTAATTGTGTTTCAGTAGAAATAAACTACTACTGTATATTTTATGAAGGAGAATTCTCTATAAGAGGGCACTACCTTAGATCTCATCAATCTAAAGCTTTCACTATTTGAGCATGACACCTGTAGATGTTATTAGGAGATGAAGTAGAAGATCAACAACAGAGCAATTTTCAGAAGCTTTGTTATTCAGTTCTTTGATCTTTTAACAACGTATAAAATATATCATTCATTATCAGTTTACTCTTGATTTAAACTCATCTTAAGAATTCTGCTGCTAACCAATAGGTTGCAGCCACTCCTTGGAAAACTATGGGGCAATTCTACTCTTCCTATAGGCTTGCTATGAGTCAGAATCGACTGGATGGCAAAGCTTTTGGTATATAAAAGATATCTGGGGAGTCCTTGGGTGGCACAAACAGTTGTTTGGCTACTAACGAAAAGGTTGGCAGTTTGAAACCACCCAGAGGTGCTGTGGAAGAAAGGCGTGACAACCTAATTCCAAAAGATCACAGCCATTGAAGCACTATGAACAGAAACACATGAGGTCATCATGAGTCAGAATCAACTGGACAGCAACTGGTCAGTTAGTTCGTTAAAAAATATTAGTAAGATAATTTTCAGGAAATAAACAGATTTTTGTCTGAATTTTGAAAGCAATATATTTCTAATAGAATAAAATTTATTTTGATAAAAATACACAAATAGACTAAGGAAGGTAAGCTATTTTCAATGATAGCATTAACTATGAAAACAGGATGCTCAGAAAATTCAAATGCAATAGTCCTTTAAAATATTTCTTCTCCATATAGGGTAAGGATATCTCAGATTCATTAAAATCTACTATAGTATAGGTGCTGGGGCCCTGGGGCGCAGTGGTTAATCATTTGACAGCTAACGAAAAGGTTGGCAGTTTGAATCCTCCAGTCATTCCTTGGAAACCCTATGGAGCAGTTCCACTCTCTCCTATAGGGTTGCCATGAGTCGGAATTGACTCAACCGCAACGGGTGTGGTTTTTTTTTGTTGTTGTTGTTATGATCCTATTTGGGAACAAGTTTTCTGTTACTTTAATGAGGCAGGGCTAGTGTAGGGTGTGTCTTGAGTTAATCTCTCACAAGAGTTAAAAAGGGTGGATTAGGTAAGCAGAGATGAAGGAAGAGGAATGCCTGAAGATCACCAAAGAGCCAAGGAATAAGGACCTTCCCCTAGAGTCAACAGAGAGAAAAAGCCTTCTCCTGAATTCGGACTTACAGTCTCCTAAACTGTGAGAAAATAAATTTGTTTGTTGTAGTCATCCACATGTGGCCTTTCTGTTATAGCAGCACTAGACAACTAAGAGAATGACCAAGATTAATAAAAACCTTCTCAAAAAATGATTGATTTAATAAATAAATATTGGATTTCATGAATTCATCGACTAAGCTCAAAATATAAATGCAGAAATTCCAAAATTAGCATTTAAAAGGATAACTTTACAAAAAAAAAAAAACTTTACAGGTTCCCCAAAAATCTAATCTACCTACTGTCTTTCATATTTCATTTGATGGTAATTCCATTTGTCTAGACCCATAAGTCAAGAGCTTTGGAATTACCATTGACTGTTCTCTTTGACTTAAAATAAACTGCGAAAATCAGCACAATGACTGATGAGACCCTAAAGCCTCTTCCTTGGAAAATTTATCTGGAATTATATTATCATACAACTTTTTTTTTTTTTCCTGTTCTGTTATTTCATATTCTTTCTTTAGGAAATTCTCTGTAGGGTGTTTACCTAGACTCTCTACCATCATTTTCTCTAATCTTCACCAATTCCGTTTTCATTTTCTTTACTTTTCTTATTTCTATCCTATATGTCCCTCAAAGTATATTTATTTTTAATTATGCTGTTATTATTTTCGCATAAACTTATGTGATGTTTTTCTTCCACTTCTTTCCTAAACTTTGCATGCTCAAACTTCATGTCTCTGTCTCAAAATCTCTTTTCCTTCTTTTTTGTATTTCTGTATTTGTTTTATATGGGCAAAGGCTTTAATACAAACACACTCATATTTAACTTATCGAAATAAAGCTGTTCATGACTTTATATGCTCTACGGCTGGGGTAGGCAAATTGCAGCTTGCAGGCTACATCCAGCCCATTTTTATTTGTATATATCCTGTGAACTAAGAATATCTTTTATATATTTTAACGGTTTAAAAAATTCAAAGAAGAAGAATAATTCGTATTTGTGAAAATTATTTGTCAGTGAAGCTTCAAGGGTCCCTAAATAAAGTTTTATTGAAACTCAGCCACATCTATTTATTTGCATAGGATGTATGGCTGCTTCCAGACTACAATGGTAGAGTAAAGTAGAAGCAATACAGACCATACGGCCTGCAATGTTTGTGGACTCCTCTCTATGGTGACTTTTTTTGTATATACTTGCATATATTTATTTTTCCAGTTGCTGAACTCCTTTTGTTGGTGCTGATTTCTTTATGATTCCCTGCTTTTTTAGCAAGGTGAGTGTAGTTAATCAGTGGAGATAGAAAATTGTTTTACTGTTCATACTGCAATTTATCTCTTTTCCTCAGTGCCACATAGCAATAGGCACATCACTTCTGCACAAATACAGTTTGTCTGCAAATTTTCATTTGTCTCCACCTACTCTGCACTACAGAATCAAACAGAGTCGATCTAGGAGACTTATGTAAACAGTGCATGCCCCTTGCCATGGCAATATTGCCTCTGTTCTTTCTACTCCACCCCTCATCTGTGAAATCTGTATTAGGTTGGAGTTTTCTGAGATCAGCAGCCTTTGGTATCTTTCCTCCTTGTCCGCTGTTTAATCATTGCTGATTTTCACACACCTTTTTACTATTTTGTGGTTTGGGGTTTCAAGTTTCTCTGAATTTCATTGAAGATAAAGTTTTCATGTTTATTTTTCATTCTTTTTAAAGCTTTGAGAGTTCTGAGAATCGAAGGAAGAAACTCTAAATTTACAACACTATCTATCTCTCCATTGGAAGTCTTATTAAAGACTCTAATTGAGTGTTCTATATCAGAACAAAGATTAGCTTGCCAACATTTCTTACCATTCTTCGTTTGCTCAATGATTCTGAAAGAAGCAATCAATAATACAACACATTTAAGACAAAAGAACAAACTCTGAAATTAATTCTATACTTTCTAATATATCTCATTCTATGATTACATGACTGTAGATTCAGAGGAAAAAAAAAATGTTCCAAACCACTGTTTTCATATTTAGCTGCACTTGTAGGGTCGCTATGAGTCGGAATCGACTTGACAGCAGTGGGGTTAGTTTGGAACCAGCTGTTGGTGGTGCAGTGATTGAGGGCTTGGCTGCTAAGCAAAAGGTCAGCTGTTGGAATCCACCAGCCACTCCTTGGAAACCCTATGGGGCAGTTCTACTCTGTTCTGTAGGGTTCCTATGAGTCAGAAGCTACTCAACAGCAGCTTGTTTTTTTGTTTGTTTTTAACCCAGCCGCAAATTAAGACAGTATTATAATTTTCTTCAGGGTTCACTCAAGATTCCAGCTGGTTAGAGTTAACTTATATGGAGTGATGGGGAAAGTAAAATAGAAAACCAAATGAACTCAGTAGTTTATAAATATATTTATAAATTATATTACAATTTATATTATTAATATATTATTAAAATATATAGTTTTGATAATTTTATTATTGAGCAAAGCAAATACCTTGAATGCATTTAGCAGCAAACAAGTGGCTAAAAACTTTTAGTGGATTTTCATCTTGATTTACGTAGAATTAAAGCTACAGTTGTTATATATCACCCTACTTTTAGTAAACAGCAGGTATTCAATTAGTATCAGTAGTTAGGTTGAGCCTACTCTGATATTCTGTTCTTTCGTAATTCTTTACTGAACTCACCATTTGTTCTCCTTTTGTTGTTTGTTTTCTAGCTCCTAACAGTATATCTAGCATATATAGTTATATATGATTAGTCACATCATTCAACATTCTTCAGGAAAATCAGATTAAGTTTTCCCACGGGACACATTCTCTTTCTTCTTTCAATTCACTAGAATATTGTACTTTTTGTTTGCTTGAAATGCTGAGATTGCAAACAACCACGCACCTATAAACACATTTAATAAAGAGGAGATTATACGTAGTACACAGAAAGTTGAATAATTAAAAGAACAGATACTTTATTTACAATTTTAAAAAATAACCCTGTTAAATATCTCCCAAACCTTTCACTTTTTTATTTTCATGACAGCATTTCAACCATGACTCTGGCCATATCAGCAAAGGCATAAAAATGATGAAAATTGACCATCATTTTTGCAATAAAATATAATATTCTCTCTCATTTCGTTCTCACAAACCTCAGATTGTACGTCATTTTAAACAAACAACAGCAAAATACTCAATCTTCCTCTACTGAATTAATGATTTAGCCATTATCATCTCTTGTTCTTAAATTCTTGAATGCAGCGAGAAGGCACTAGAGCAAAAGCAATGGTTACCTTCAGAAATTACAGGTAACTGCTAAATTCAGCAAGGTCACTTCTGGATGAAATCTAGAGATATTGTAGCTTCATACAGGTTGAAGAAATTTATGCACCTCTCATTTGGAGCTTTCAGAGTAAAATATAGCCCTAGCTTGGAAATCTAATTTCATGATCTCAGTCAGGCCTTTTGATTTTTTTTCACCCCCTTAGGAAAGCAAAACTAATTAAAATCATTTTTTTAGCTCATACGTCTATGCTGATTAAATGGTTTAAGGATTTTCTAGGAATTACTCTTATTACATTTTTGTTTGAAATTCTAATCATTTTTTTTTTGTTTAATGAACTACAAAGAGTTAATACTTTATGGAGTGGAGGAAGGAGATTTTATAGCAATTGGTTATTTGCACCGACAATTTTATATTTAAATTCTTATAAGTTGTTCTTTGAGATACTATCACTGCATAACAGTCAACTGCAATATTAAAAAGTATGGAAACTGTCTTGAACTTGATCTTACTTGACAAATCTGGGCAACTTGAACATTAAAATAATCATAGTAATGAATTTTGAACCATTGGATAACATATTTTGAGTAAGAAGTGTAGATTAGGTAGTAGTATACTTCCACTCAAATAAACATGTTAATATTTATTTTGAAAAATATAAATTGTATTGAGAAATACAAAAGTTGTGCGGCAGATTATTGAAAGCATTAGAAAGAAAGGAGAGAGAGAAAATAAAGCAAAATGAGAAAATATTAACATCGGTAGAATCTCAGTAAAAACTGTACGGGCACAAAAACTAACTCCAAGTGGATCAAAGATCTAAACATAAAGACTAAAACGATAAAAATCATGAAATAAAAAATAGGGACAACGTTAGGAGCCCTAAGCATTACTAAAAATGACGAAGAGAAACCAGATAACTGGGAGCTCCTAAAAATCAAACACCTATGCTCCTCTAAAGACTTCACTAAAAGAGTCAAAAGACCACCTACAGATTGGGAAAGAATTTTCAGCTATGACGTGGCCAACCAGCGCCTGATCTCTAAAATCTATATGATTCTGTTAAAACTCAACCACAAAAAGACAACCCAATCAAGAAGTGGACAAAGGATATGAACACACACTTCACTAAAGAAGGTATTCAGGAGGCTAACACATACATGAGAAAATGCTCTCCATCATTAGCCATTAGAGAAATGCAAATTAAAACTACGATGAGATTCCATCTCACTCCATCAAGGCTGGCATTAATCCAAAAAACACAAAATAATAAATGTTGGAGGGGCTGCGGAGAGATTGGAACTCTTATACACTCCTGGAGGGAATGTCAAGTGGTACAACCACTTTGGAAATCTATCTGGTGTTTCCTTAAAAAGTTAGAAATAGAACTACCATACAACCCAGAAATCCCACTCCTCGGAATATATCCTAGAGAAATAAGAGCCTTTACACGAACAGATATATGAACACCCATGTTTATTGCAGCACTGTTTACAATAGCAAAAACATGTCCAAACAACCAAGGTATCCATCAATGGATGAATGGATAAATAAATTATGGTATATTCACACAATGGAATACTATGCAACGATAAAGAACAGTGATGAATCTGTGAAACATTTCATAACATGGAGGAATCTGGAAGGCATTATGCTGAGTGAAATTAGTCAGATGCAAAAGGACATATATTGTACAAGACAACCATTATAAGATCTTGAGAAATAGTTTAAAATGAGAAGAACACTCTTTTGTGGTTACGAGGAGGGGAGGGAGGGAGGGTGGGCGAGGGTTATTTACTGATTAGTTAGTACATAAGAACTACTTTAGGTGAAGGGAAGGACAACACTCAATACAGGGAATGTCAGCTCAACTGGACTGGACCAAAAGCAAAGAAGTTTACTGAATAAACTGAATGCTTCGAAGGATTTTTTTTTAGGTTTCGAAGGTCAGCAGAGCAAGAGTGGGGGTTTGAGGACTATGGCTTCAGGGGACATCTAAGTCAATTGGCAAAATAAATTCTATTAAGAAAACATTCTGCATCCCACTTTGAAGTGTGGCGTCTGGGGTCTTAAATGCTAACAGCAGCCATTTAAGATGCATCAATTGGTCTCAACCCACCTGGAGCAAAGGAGAATGAAGAACACCAAGGTCACAAGATAATTATAAGCCCAAGAGACAGAAAGGGCCACATGAACCAGAGACTTACATCATCCTGAGACCAGAAGAACTAGATGGTGCCCGGCCACAACCGATGACTGCCCTGACAGGGAGCACAACAGAGAACCCCTAAGGGAACAGGAGAACAGTGGGATGCAGACCCTAAATTCTCACAAAAAGACCAGACTTAATGGCCTGACTGAGATTAGAAGAATCCCAGCAGTCATGGTCCCCAAACCTTCTGTTGGCCCCGGGCAGGAATCATTCCCCAAGACAACTCATCAGACATGGATTGGACTGGACAATGGGTTGGAGAGAGATGCTAATGAGGTATGAGCTACTCGTACCAGGTGGACACTTGAGACTGTGTTGGCATCTCCTGTCTGGAGGGGAGATGGGAGGGTAGAGAGGGTTAGAAGCTGGCAAAATGGTCACGAAAGGAGAGACTGGAAGGAGGGAGCGGGCTGACTCATTAGGGGGAGAGTAAATGGGAGTATGTAGTAAGGTGTATATAAATTTATATGTGACAGACTGACTTGATTTGTAAACTTTCACTTAAAGCACAATAAAAATTATTTAAAAAAAAAGTATATGGGCTTATTCTAGGACTGATGCAGGAAATACACAAGATAAACCTGGATTGTTTCGTAGTGCCACATAGTAAGGGTATGCTAAAAGAAAACACACACACACATATATGGGCATGTCTCAGGGACATGAAAGCCTACTGAAAGAGTTCCCAGTAGCTAAACCTAGAATACTTTGAACAACAGGATAAATAAAGTCAATGAAGATTGTACCAATCATTGAGGTTGTGTGCTTGTTGAAGAAGTTTGATCCCTATACTGGTTCTAACATGAAGGGAATCAGCCAGATTTTACCAAATTATAGACCAAACTTTAAGCATAAACCAAGTAATAGAAACACTTGAAACAAAGTGTATCAGCTAGATCGAAATTCTGAACTCTAGGAAATCATATACAAAAAGAGCTATAAGATTTTTAAAAATTAGGGCTGGGATATCCATAAGATTGAGTCCCTGGGTGGTGCAAATGGCTAACGAGCTCAGCTGCTATCCAAAAGTTTGAAGATTTGAGTCCACCCAGAGGCACCTCAGAAGAGAGGTCTGGCAATCTACTTCTAAAAAATCAGCCATTGAAAACTCTATGGAGCACACTTCAACTTTGACACACATGGGGTCACTATGAGTAGGAGTCAGCTCGAAGGCATTCTTTCAGGTTTTTTTTCTTTTGTTTATTTACAGGGTAGGCACAGGATATGCTAACCAGGGAACCCTGGTGGTGAAGTGGTGAAGTGGTTAACAGCTCTGCTGCTAACTAAAAGGTTGGCAATTCAAATTCACCAGGCACCCCTTGGAAACCCTATGTTGTTGTTAGGGTGCTGTTGTTAGGTGTCGTTGGTCCTTTGAGGCTCGAAGTGACCCTATGTACAACAGAAACACTGCCAAGTCCTGTGTCATCCTCACAATCGTTGTTAAGCTTAAGCCTATTGTTGCAGCCACTGCCTCAGTCCATCTCGTTGAGAGCCTTCCTCTTCTTCACTGAGCCTCTACTTTACCAAGTATAATGTCCTTCTCCAGGGACTGATCCCTCTTGATAACATGTCTACAGGGTAGTTCTACTCTGTCATACAGTCACGATGAGTAGGAATCAACTAGATGGCAATGGATTTTTTTTTTTTTTTTTTTTTTTGGTTATGCTAACTCAGACGAAACACAACCCCTTTAAAAAAAAAAAAAAAGCCTGGAAATAGAAGAAATTGAGAGTTGCCCAACAAGTACAGGGTAAGAGTAAAATGCTTTTTTAAATTAAAAACAATTACTTCGGTAAGCATGGCCAGAGAGACAGCACAGAAGCAGGCCTGGAGGGATAGTTATCTCTCTGTAAGAACAGTGGCAAATCTGTTTAGCGTGCCCCCTTTACTATGTCCAGAGATGATTTAAATAACGAAAAAGAAAAGTGTTAATTGCCCTAAAAACTGTTCAATTAAATTTCATTTTGTGTTAAAATACAGACATCATTTTAGGAAAGCCACCCTTTTACTTATTTTATTTTCCACTGAACTTCTAATAAAGGTCCCTTTGTGATGTAAATATACTTCAGAAAGGTAGAAAAACCAGTGTTTGTTATTGACTGAGAAGCTGCCCAGGCTGGGGACCCTGAGAAGAATCACAATTCAGAAGATAGAAGAGTAAAATAAACAAAATACCTGTAGAGATATGAAATCAGGATTCCTACGGGTATATAGTATTCCACTACTAGTACCATCAAAATTTTGTTTTGCCAGAGATTTAATTACAATTTTTTTTAGAAAGACAGCAGAACACATCTACATTCAACACAAATTCATTGTATTTAAAAATATTAAAATGTGAAAATCCATATTTTATAATAGAGAATATATGAACATTCACTTTAAACCTGAGCAATTGTTTCTATGTCATGCCAGTTTTTGTCACATTTTCCAGATCCCTGTCTGTTCCCTTGCTGATGAAATCCTTGACATGGCTTGGATGGAGTATTTATTGGGAGCATAATAGGATCTTTACTACAATCTGAATTCTTAGTTCCAAGTAACAGAAGCCAATTTAGGCTAATCTACTGGTAACACAGTGTTTTTATAAAGGATATTGTTTATTCTCAAAATTTCTGGGAGAGCCAATCTGGTCCAGACATAACACAGTCAGGGATAGGGTTTGTCTACTAGGACATGACTGCTGCCGCCATTGGGCACAGATACCAGCTCACCGATCAAAACTAATGACCACAGGCCCTGGACACTATTTCTACCATTATTTCTACAGCTGACAGTAGAGAAACAATAAAGTTGTTGTCACTAACATTACCAGCAGAGTAGGCTCTTCATTATCTCAGCTTCTCTGATGTATTTATTTTAGGTTTAGAATTGGGATCAGTCCATCTGATTGGTAGATAAGGTCACACGTCACAAATTACAAAGAAAACTGAAAGCAAGCATTGGAAACTTTTTCAGCATTAAAATAAATAAAAACCAAAAACCAAACCAGATGCCATAGAGCCAATTTCGACTCACAAGCGACCCTACATGACAGAGTAGAACTGCCACATAGGGTTTCCAAGGAGTGACTGGCAGATTCGAACTACAGACCTTTTGGTTAGCAGTTGAGCTCTTAATCACTAAGCAACCAGGGCTCCTAAAATGAATAGCGGGCAAGGAAGTTCTCAGAACATAGAAAGTGAAAAAAAAGTAGAACTGTCCCATAGGGTTCCCATGGCTGAAAGCATGCCAAAAGGCATGACCTGTGTCTAGAGCAGAGACTATATAACAAAGATTTTACTCAGTGAATTAAAGATCATGGACACTGGGTTATAGGGAAAATGGAAAAGTTTTAGGCAAGGGAATAACAACATTGTATTTCAGAAATAACATGATAATGGCAAGGAAGAAATTGGCTTGGCATGATATAAGATCTGAGACCAGCTGGAAAACCGTTTCAAAAAGTTTCCACAAGCATTTTTTTTTTCTAAAAATGGTACATTGGTTATTCCTTTTATGTCTAAAAATAAATTCGATCTTCACCTGAAAGCAATAAAATGACTAGGTTGAGAAGTCTAAGTTCACACGTTTTCTCCTCGCAAGCTTTAAACGGTCTTCTAGTGTGTCCATGTGTATAGAATAGTAGAAAAAGTGTGTAATTTTACTTTACTTCTCTATCTTCCTTTCTTCCTTCTTCCCTCCCTCTCTTCCTCCCTTCGTTCCTTCCTCTTTTATCTTTATCTTATCTGGACCTTTTGGATTTCAGTCAGAAAACTTCAAAGTTATTTCTTAGTTCTCAGAAAAAATATGAATCATGTTTATTACTTGGTTTCTATATTTATTTCCAAAGATTAAGCACTCAGCTGCTAACTGGCAAGTAGGTGATTCGAACTCACCAGCCACTCCATGGGAGAAAGATGTGGCAGTCTGTTTTATAAAGATTTCAGCCATGGGAACCCTATGGGACAGTTCTACTTTGTCCTATAGTGTCACTATGAGTCAGAATCGACCCGAAGGCACACGACAACAACAAAATATTTATTTTCATTATTAGTTGCCCTTCTCATGTTTATTTTTTTATACTGAAATAAGTTTAGAACTTTAGCAAAGTTGCAAAAACAGTACAGAGTTCTCATATGTCCTTCACCCAGCTTCCCCTAATAGAAACCAAGAAATTATATTGATAGAAGATTAATAACTAAGCAACAGATCTTATTTAAATTATTCAAGTCTTCCACTAATAACCTTTTTTTGGCTTATGATACACTTCAGGATTTCACATTGCATTTTGTTGTCTTATCTTTGTTGCTGTTAGCTGCTGTCAAGTTGCCCCTAACTCACGGTGACCCATGCACAACTGAATAAAACATTTCCCAATCTTGCACCATTGCCATGATTGGTTATAGATCCAGTCCTTGGGATGCATAGGGTTTTCACTGGCTGATTTTCAGAAGTAGGTCACCGGGCCTTTCTTCTTAGTCTATCTTAGACTGGAAGCTCCATTGAAACCTGCTCAGCGTCATAGCAATACTCAAGCCTCTCCTGACAGACAGGTGTTGTCTCCATACAAGTTTTATTGGCTAGGAATGAAACCCTGGTCTCTGACACGGAAGGTGAAAAGTCTACGACTGAACAACCCTTGTCATATCTTTAGTGTCCTTTAATATATGTAATACTTTCGTCTTCCTTTGTCTTTCATGACCTTAACATTTCTGAAATATGGAGGCCTGTTATTTTATAGAATGACCCTTGATTTTGATTATTCTCATGATTACCAAACCCATTGCCATCCAGTCGATTCCAACTCATAGCGACTCTATAGGGCAGAGTAGAACTGCCCCATAGGGTTTCCAAGGAGTGGATGGTGGATTCGAACTGCAGACCTTTTGGTTAGCAGCCCTAATTCTTAATGGTATGCCTTTCACAATGCATTGTATCAAGGGTGTATGTTTAAACACACTTTGTCACTTATAATATTGACTTTGCTGATCACATTGTTAACGTGGTATCTGCTGTGCTTCTGTGCTGGAATGTTATCATTTTTCTCCTTTGCATTTAACTTCCCAAATTTTCACCAAGTTGCATGGCCATTAACACTACCCTGTCCTTTTTTTTTTTTTTCTCACTTTTCTTACTTATGTATTTCTTTGACAGATTCAATAAAATTTTTTAAATAAAGAGAAATAGATGTGGACCCAAATAGCCATCAGTCAGCATTAATAGAGTACGTATCATGAACCAGGCACAAAAATGAGTAAGACACACAGAATCTCAATATCTGTGTGGGACATACATTCTAATGAAATATAGTGAATATGAAGAGGGATATGCTTAGGTTATTCAAATCTCAGTACTATTAAGAGAGAAAATATTTTATATACTAAGAGAAGAATAAAAACTTTATTTCACATACAGCAAATATTCAAATACTTGTTGATAATTATCTTTTCTTAAATAACATATACCTGTGAAAGTTATTCATTCAAAAACATTTAGTGAGTGCCCACTGGTACTACCTAGCACTGAGCTAGGTACTGGAAATGCAATGGTGAGTCAAAAAAAAGTATACTTTCTGCCCAAATGGAAAATCAGGCAACCTAAAGGAGTTGGAAAATAAAGGATGATAAATCCTAGAGAAATATATGAAAACAATATAGTATTTTGAAAATACTATATGATCTTGTAAAATTCCATGGATTATTCCTTCAAGGGAAAACAATATGGGGTTTTTCTGCCTTCTAAGGAAAGCTGTGATCTGGTTTTGACCATAAAGCTCTCTTTGCTCTTGAGAATTCCGTTGGTGCACCACTTCACAAATGCCTTGTCCTCCGTGGGGCCTGGGTGTAGGTTCTTCTCCTTTTCAGGTTGGATCAACACAAGGAGGTACAGGGAGAAGGGGTGGTGGTTGTTGGAAGGGGGTCTGCTAGGACTTGGGACAGAGGAACAGAGTACTGGGCTGACACAGAGCTCTCTTCTTCAAGGATGGCACAGGAGCAGACCAGCCCTGGGATCTCTGGTCAGCAGAAAGGGGCACCAGAGGGATCTAAGGTGAGGAAACTCCACCCTACTAGCCTCATGGCAGAGGCTGAGTGCCATGGAATCTCAGAAGAGGGCCTCTCCCCTGAGGCAGGACTGGAAGTGCCAGTTCTTAGAAGGTCAGCTGGCCCAAAGGGCTGGTGGTCTCTGGATCCATCAGACACTTACCTACACATATGGTTTGGTCCCTTGGCTAACCATTTCTGTCTAAAGATAATTTTTGTACTTTATCTACAGAACTATTGACTTTCAACTTGAAAGGCCCAGCTGACTTGTGGTTTGTAGTGAGAATAAGGACTTATCACTGGTGATGGACAAAGGTCAGAACTACAACTTTAATCTCATGGGCTGATTTTGCTGGAGAGAGTTTAACACAGGCCCACACATAGTAGGCTGCTCAGTAAATATTTGTTACATGAATGAATGAACCATCAAGTCCAGCTAAAGGCTGAATTCAGATGGCATCACTGTAGGTAACTTGATTGCCAAGAGGGGAGGCAGCTGCTTTAGGTGATGTTCTCCACCCAGCATCCACCTGCCTCCCTGGAGCCGAGGTACGCTTACAAGTCCTTACCAACTGTCCTACCATCCTCATTTCCCGAGTAAGTGATATACTGTTCTGATGTCGTAGCTTTTGTATTTGCAACCAAGCCAATGCTTTTCTGCTACTAGTGATAAACTGCTTTAGAAACTCAAATAATAATAATAAATAGCAGTGCTTATTGTTGGTTGGACGCCAAGGATCGTGAACATTTGTTTAGACTTGAAGTTCTTGGATGAGTTTCACGACAGTTTCTTTTCAGGTTTTTTGAGAAAGTATGCATAAGAGTTTGTGTGTGTGTGTGTGTGTGTGTGTGTATGCATATGTTTCTTTGTATGTCCTGGTAATCCTCCTATACTGAAGAAGCTTCTAAAGCCTATAAACATCCTAAAAAAACTAATGAATTATTGGTCTAAATTGACTTTAGTAGAATAATAAGTAGTGAGTTTGATGAAATATCTTCTTTTAAAGGACCCACCTGATTAGATCAGGCCCACCTAGAATAATCTTTTTTGATAAACTCAAAGTTGATTGTTTAGTAACCTAATCATGGGAGTGATGTTCCATTACAGTTACAAGCTTCCCCCCACTCAAGGGGAGGTAATTATACAGAGTATATCCACAGGCATCTTGGTGGCCAGCTTAGAATTATACCTACCACACTTGACATGATATGCATTTTTTACTGACAAGTCCTATAAAATCAGAGATTTTTTTTTAGGATAATAATATTGTTTAGTCTTAAACTTTGAAAAGATAGCAAAATGATCCAAAGTGTTATCAGCATTTATCTGTAAAGTTTATGGTTGGCAAGAATACTACATGCATTCTGTGGAAAATCTTTATTTTAAAGTAATTTGCTACTTGTTAAATGCCATATAAGTTAAGATACTTATTCTTTCAACATCTCAGCTCCTTTGAATGACATGGTTGACTAGGGCCTGGCATTATTGCTCAGTTTATACTACAGAAAACCTCATAACTGTCCACTTACTATCCACTTTTGTCTCAAAAATGTTACATCAGATCTCTTGCTTAATTTTCAGTATGTCAGTTGACTTTCATTACCACCCTTCTAAGATTTTCGCTGAGCAATATGATACCCTTGCAATTATTATCTTACTACACCTGTCATAGAAAGCCACTTGAGATGTAGGTCAAAACCAAATAATTAAATATTCAGTACTGTTTTTTGTAGATGTTGTAAGCTTAATTTTATAAAAATCATTAGGTAGAGTCGAAATTTTGAGTTTGGCATTATCTGCTTGATTTCTATTTGCCCCTAGAGTCCTAGACAAATTTTTATTTTTTGTATCCGCAGTACACTGTCCTTGGTATATAGTTAGACTTTGTGAATGAAAGTGAGGGAGGAGGAAAACAAAGAAGCGATAATGAGTGAATTCATGCAACTCCATCTCTCATCACTGCCCTTTTCTGTAACAGATTCAAATTCTATTTAATGGTTATTTTTCTATTTAACTTCATTTAAAATTAGTTATATAAAATTTGAAAATTAATACTTACATTAATAAATTAATGCGATTAATCAATTAAGGGACACATTGTACTTAGAAGAACCAAAATCAACGGAAAAAGTATATTATTAACTTGAATAAGCACAGTAGCCAAGTTAGAGAAGCTTTCAAAAACAGAGCCCAAAGAAAAAGTTGGTAATTCAGGGACAGAGAAATACTAGTGACATTGCTGATGGCAAAACTATAGTGATGTTGGCACTGAGTCATTTTAAACGGCATGCTTTCCAACCAATATTTGGAAATTTTAAAAACCCAGACGTTCTTGAGGAAAGTACTTCCTAGTGTAATGTAGTCTCGAGTTAATTTTAATAGGCTATAAAAACATCTAACACCCGATAAGTATTTTCTTCAATCAGATTTTGTGTTTAGAAAAATAAGGGTAAAAATACATAGCTTAGTGTTTTCAAATGTTCTTTATCATGATGTGATCAAGTCTATTTCCCTAATGTAGAAGGAAATTACACAATTACATCTGTAATTTCGTAACAATCATGGGATAACTGGGCCATCGGCTTAGTCATTTATATAGGGCAGACAGAAATTCATTACTTTTAAAAATTAGTTGCAATGAATAAGCATGCAAGGTACAAGACCTTTATTGAATAGATTTTAACGAGATCTTGGAAACTGCAAAATGAAGATGTGATAATTGGTTGTGCTTTCGGAAATGCTATTAAACACCATTTAGGGTTTCAGATGTCCTGAATTATAGACCTATTACTTTTCATGTTGATTTTTATCTTTTAATTTCTTACTCTTCACTGTGAGATGTTCTTTAACATCTCAGAAGTGGAGGGAAAAAAAAAAAAAACTCATTCTAGTAGACACTGTGGTCTCTATTGGAATCGAATTTCCATTGCATGTTATAAACAAAAATATACACAGTTTCTTTTCTTTGGAAAAACAATATCAAAAAAAAAAAAGAAAGAAAGAAAAAGGCAGACATATCAAAGAAAAAACAATGCCTGCACATAGGGAGTGTGATTTCATTCTGACGTAGGTTGCCATTTTGGGTAACGCTAGAATGAGAGGAAATTATTTTTTAGTGCAGTCTTTGAAAACGCTAAACACAATTGTTTCCTTTTAGGGCATATTCTCTTTTTAAAAAGTGTACAGCACATTTAATTAGATTGAAATCTTTTTTTTTTTTTTAAACATTGGTATTTAAATGCAGTAGAAATTGTAGCATTTGGGTACCACTTCGTACCCCTAAAAAAGGTCTAATGCATTTCTTTGCATTATATTTAGCCAGTACCTTAACTAATTTTGCATTTGATTTTGCATTTTTCTGTAGCTTTTGCTTTTTTTTTTTTGCTTTTAGTTTAGTTATGTTTTGTTTTTTGTTTGTCTGTCTGTTTTTCCCTCACAGGCTAATAGAATAATACAACAAAGGTATATAAAATGGAAGCTATTCCGTGCAGTTCATAATGTCTGGTAAAACCTCTCTGGTTAACTCTCCTTGGTAATTTTGCTGAATTACTCTAATTTTTTTTTTTTTTAATTTCATAGAATAATAGAAGATGAAGAGGACTTTTCTATATTTAATTTTCTAATCTGAAACAGAAAGCTAGATGACAAGAATTAAAAGCAAAACAGCTAGAAAGCACATACAAAGTAACATTTCCTGTCACTTAAAATACTATATACCTAAAAGTTAAAAACAGAATATAAAAGCCATAATAAAATTTCTACTTGCAGCCTCAGATATGAAATTGTTTTCAGGAATTTCCCTAGGCTTGCCATTTGCTACTAAATATTATTACATAGTCTTCCAACTGAAGTAATGTACCCTAGAGGGTACTTGAAGAATTTTCAAGGGGTTTTAGGACAACAACATTTTTAAAGTAATCAGTGCCCATGTAATTACTTCTGTTTGAGCTCTTTCTATAATTGATCTGCCTGAGATGCCAAAGAGGCATTCTACAAATTCTTCCTCTCTGTTCTCACTTAGAAACAAAAAAACCTCTGTGGATGCCAAGAAGACAATTTTAAATATTTGTTCTGGGAGATGGTCCACGACTGCCTAAAAGAAAGTGCTTTACAATTAACGCTGCGGACTCTGGAACGGGATGGCTTGGCTTGGTGCTATGTGTTCTGTGACTTGAGCAAGTCATATAACTTCCTCACCCCTCAGTTTGACCATCTGTAAAATGGAGATGTCAACATTATTTACTTCATAGGGCCACATACCAAAAAACCGAACCAAAACCACCGCCGTCTAGTAGAATTCCAACTCACAGGGATCCTATACAGCAGAGTAAAACTACCCCATACGGTTTCCGAGGCTGTAATCTTTACTGAAGCAGATAGGCAGATCTGTTCTTCTACGGAGTGGCTGGTGGGTTCAAATCTTTGACCTTTGGGTTATCAGCCCAGCACTTAACCACTGTGCCCCCAGAACATATATATATATATGTATATATATATATACACACACATATGTGTGTGTATATGTCTGTATATGTATATATGTATATACGGGAAACCCTGGTGGCGTAGTCGTTAAGCACTACAGCAGCTAACCAAAGCGTCAGCAGTTTGAATCCTCCAGGCGCTCCTTGGAAACTCTGTGGGGCAGTTCTACTCTGTCCTATAGGGTCGCTATGAGTCGGTATCAACTCGAGGGCACTGGGTTTGCTTTGGTTTTTTTTTTTTTTTTTTTTTTATGTATGTATATATACGTGTGTGTATGTGTATGTATGTGTGTATGTGTATATGTGGTTAAGAGCTATGGCGAGCTACAGCTGCTAACCATAAAGCACGGCAGTTCGAATCCACCTTGGAATCCGTCTTGGAAACCTTAGGGGGCAGTTCGACTCTGCCCTGTAGGGTCGCTATGAGTCGGAATCAACTTGATGGCAACGGCTTTTTATATTTGTATATATGTGTATGGGTATGTATGTATGTATACATATATGTTTATATTTATATATTTATATTTGTTTATGTTTATATTTATATATGTATACGTATATATATACATATATAAATACAATTATATATTTGGATGTACTGATTAGTTTTATATTTTATATTTTTTACCTTTCATGAAGTACATAGGAAACATTCAATCACAATGTCTTACACAATTATTGAAATTATTTATAATTTTTAAAAATAATTCTTACTTAAAATTACAAAATATTTCAGACCATAGTTTGATACTTGCACTCACAGATGATTAATGAAAGAAAACCCTATCTTTTGTCATAATTCTCACTTGCTATGTAACATGATTTTAGTTCTATATTGCATTGCATTTCTTTAAATAATACAATGAGAAGCAGCTTACCGACATTCTTTTTCAGTTCATCACGAAAATGGACAAATGATAATATGGCTTTATTTAACAAGAACCGTTCTGTTTTATATCAGCTTTTTTGGCATACTTAGTAAAAGCACCCTCTTTCCTTCTTAAAGTTGGTCTGGTCTGAATGTTAGATTATATGGTCATACTAATTTTTATCACCTTTATTTTGACTTGAGTGCTTTTAATAATCTATCTCAAAAAACCTTCTGTAACTAATTTCTTAATTTGTTTCATAATAGTCCTCAAAATAAATGTTAACACAGTTATTTAAATTTAAAAATGGTGTCAGACTTTTTCTAACAGGCAGCAAGATGGATTTGACAGCAGGGAATGACTTTGCAAATTAAGTTATAAGTTAAATGAGCTAAATATGCCTTTCTAAATATTTGCTGGAGATATTTTAGTAAAATTCCTTTATGTGAAAACTCATATTATCAAATGTATGTTAAAACTAATAACATTTCAATGTTGCCAACCATTTCTGAATTTTTTGGAATAAACAGGATCCTTCTTAAGTGAAAGAATAACATGTATATAATTACAGCCATTTGAAAAGTTGCAATGAATCCTGTGATATACTTTATAGGAATGGAGACAGTAAATGACTTCATTAATAAACCCTTTGGCAGTTCTCCATCCCTTGGCCTTGTAGCAAAATTGACTCAAGCCAAGTTAGATTACAGAAAAAAATATCTTCTTCTAGCTGTCTTGCCCTGTAGTCTTTCTATGATTCTTCTTACCATTAAAGAGATAGTACTGAGAGGAGACCAAGACCAGTGGCATAGTACTAAAAGACAACTTTTAGGCTGTATTTAGCCCATAAAAGTAAAAGAAATCTTTGAGACTCATATATGGTATATCCCAGTTCTTCTGGATGAATTTCAAAATATAGAACTAAATTCTATCACTTCCAAACATTACATATAGTAGAAGGATCATGGTCAGACTAAGAAAACTAAAATTTGAAATATTGTTAACCCAGTACTGCCGTCTAATGGCCAGGACCAGGCTTTGGTCATAATGATAAGTGGAAAGTGGAATGGAGATAAAAATCATCCAAATTAAGAGGATTGACACCTTCAAAGTCACAGGCTTAACCTGGTCTCTAGCATGAATATTGAATATTGAAATCAGTGATGATAAAAGAATATGGGGTACAGATAAAATGCCAAACTATAAAAATACCCAAAACAACATCCAAACACTGGTCTGGGACTAAAAAAAAATTAAAAAAAAAAAAAAAAATTAAGTAAATTTTGATTTAAAAAAAGGAGAAACAATTATTTTTAAATGCAATTAACTTTAAAATACCTTTATAGCACATTATAGTTTACAATATATTTTCTTGTATAATAAAATTGAACTTAATAAAATTCTGTAGAATTAGTTGTAATATTAGACAGGTTTTCTTATTAGTAAGGAGTTAATTGAAATCCTATACTGGTATTCATTTTATTTGTATGAAATTCATAGTTTTACCTTTTTTAAAAAATTAGTCCTGACCAATTTTAGAAGTCTTGCACTGAGATGCCCAATGCATTCATCTGAGAGGGGGTAGATTTTACATTGTTTTTAAAGATGTGCAAATCGTATGAGTTGTTTATGCCCAGATATGTATTTTCTTCATTCTCAGTGGTAATTCTCAAGTGGAAATAGTCTTTGTTTTTCTATTTTTAATTCCCCTTTAGATAATGTTTTGTTTTAATTTTAATTCTATGACATGTTATTCCCCATTAGCGTCAGCAATGAGTTAGGAGCTGCCTTTGCACTCTGAATATTTGATAAATGGATTAATGGCTTATAGAGATCTTTCCTCTGTTGGGTGGGAGACAGTGGAGTATTTTCTATTTATTGATCCCTTTTTCCATTTTGAGCTTAAATCCATTAAGAATCCCATGGCCACTAGGAATGAAAACAGGTCTTTGTGTTTCTGTGTTTTCTCTTGTACTATGATGGAAATTATGTAATTGAAGCTATAATAACTCTTTGAGTCTGTATATCTATACATCTTTAATTCAGAAAGACATTTATGATTTATGTCTCATTGTGTGAGTGTACATTACCAATAACTTAGGTTATAATGATTCTTACTAAAGAAGCTGTGTTTACATTGGCTTACATAAATTAAGTATTCTAAAATTCCAAGAAAACAAGGAAATGTATCCATTTTGAGTTAGTTTTTGTACATGGTGTGAAGTATGGGCCTATCTTCATTCTTTTGCATATGGAAATCCATTTGTCCCAGCACCATTTATTAAAGAGATTGTTTTCGTCCCTTTTGATGAATTTAACACCTTTGTTGAAGATTAATTGACCATAGATATGTGCACTTAACACTGGGCTGTCATTATACCAGTATCAGAATGTTTTTATTACTGTACAAGCTTTTCTAAATGTACTACCTAAAACCACAAAACTCTTAGAAGAAAATAACAGGATGTTCCTTCAAGACCTAGTCCTCAACAATGAATTCTTAGACATAACAACAAAGGCAAGGGAAACAAAATAGATAAATGGAATCTCACCAAAATTAATGATTTTCATATATCAAACGACTTTGTCAACAAAATGAAGAGACAATCTACAACTGGAAAGAAAATTTGAGGAGCTATATATTGGACAGAGGTCTAATATCCACAGTATATAAAGTATTCCTACAGCTTAACAAGAAAAACAGCCCAATCGAAAAATGGGCAAAGTACTTGAACAGAAATTCCACCAAAGAGAAAAAGCAAATGGCCAACAGATGCATGAAAAGACACTCAAAGTCATTAGCTATTAGGGAGATACAAATCAAAACCACATGAGACACCTCTACACCTACACCAGGATGGCTAAGATTTAAAAAAGGAAAATGATGTTGGTGAGGATAAGGAAAAACCAGAACCCTCATCTCTTGCTGGTGGGAATGCAAAATGATAATAGCTTCTGTGGAAAACAGTTTGGTGGTTCCTCAAAGTTAAAAACAGAGCTACCATATGACCCATCAATCTTATTCTTAAACCAAGAAAAAAACCCAAATCCATTGCTGTCGAGTCAATTCCAACTCATAGTGACCCTATAGGACAGAGTAGAACTACCCCATAGAGTTTCTAAGGAGTGTCTTGCTGAGTCGAACTGCTGACCTTTTGGTTAGCAGCCGTAGCACTTAACTACTATGCCACCAGGGTTTCTATTGACTAGATGGCAACGAGAATATCTTATTCTTAGGTATATATATGTATACATATACCCAAGAGGTTTAAAAGCAGCAATATTAACAGATTCACGTAATCAGTGTTCACTGCAGCATTATTCACATCCGAAATGCAGAAACAACCCAAATGCCCATCAATAGATGAATGGATAAACAAAATGTGTTATATACACAAATAGAATATTACTCTGCCATAAAGAGAAATGAGTCCTGAAACCTGCCACAACATGGATAAACCTTGAAAACATTATTCTGAGCGAAATAATTTAATCACAAAAAGACAACTATTGTATGATTTCACGAATATGAAACACTTAGAACAGGCAAACGTATAGAGATAAGAAGTTAAGGGTGTTTTCCAGGGGAGGAAGGGAAGAGGAAAGAGGGAAATTAGTGTTTAGCTAGAGTTGAGTTTCTGCTCACAGGGTTGGAAAATACGGCAATTGATGGTGATGGTTGCTCAACATGATTGATGTAATTGGCTTCATTAAATTGTACAAGTGAAAAATGCATTGGCAATTGTTGTGTTATGTATATTTTTTGGACAATACAAAGTTGATAAAACCATATATATAGATAGATAAATAATATATATAAGGAAATTTAATCTCTAAAACCTTGAGTATGCTCTAAGTGTACTTTAAATTCTTGGGCATGCTTTTCCTAAATATATACAGTTTAGTGACCAAATAAAACCCACTGCCGTCGAGCCGATTCCAACTCATAGCCACCCTATAGGACAGAGTAGAACCGCCCTATAGAGTTTCCAAGGAGCGCCTGGTGAATTCAAACTGCCGACCTCTTGGTTAGCAGCTGTGGTACCTAACCATTATGCCACCAGGGTTCCCAGTGATGAAATAAGTTACCTTTAATTCTCTTTAAACTAAATTGAATCATTCCGAGAGATGTATTTTTATTTATGAAATCCTATGAACTCATAGCCCATCTGAATATGTTTTAAATTGTCAGTTTGTTCCAGTCTGTGAATGAACAAAGGAGAAAACATAAGAAGTGACTTTAATTTGCCATTTTTTAAATAGTCTGAAAAATTATTAAATATGTTAAAATCATAGTGAAGTGTGCTGGATTTTGGTGGACTTGCTTCGGTTATTGTTTATTGTCATCGCCATATAAAGGAATAGAATTTTTGTTTGCTTGCCTAGATTTTGTGTTTTACCAGAAAAAAATTCTGCTCTTTATGTTGACTTTATCATGTCCTTGATTATTTAAAAAAAAAAAAAGTGATTTCTCACATTTGAAAGTGCTGAAGTTCTTTACAATTGTGTTATTTTGTGTGTTTATTATTAAATGTTTTATTGTCACTTGGATAAAATGGGTAACCAAGTATTTTTTCTCAGGCACCCATGATCCTATTTTAATGAAGTGTTCAAATCTTTCTGACAACTTTTTTTTTTTAATTTTTTGCCTCCCCCAAATCAGATCCTAACTATAGAAAAATAAAATGAAATAAAAAGACTCAGAATATGTTTTGTACTAAAACTATTTATAAGATATCCCAGAGGGGTCCTGGGAGAATCACAGATTTTCTCTTTCAACTTATAAATAGAGGAATGTTAGAAATAAATAGATTTATTTGATATGTCACTATTAATGAGTTAGATGGGAAGAAATGTTAAATCCTAAAATATGCTTAGCTTTCCATAGGTTAAAGTTGTATAGAAAAATGTTATTATTATCAATATTTTAGAAATTGTATGCTTCATGGGAAGTTCTTGGATATTTGTCAATGCCCTCCCATTTTATATTATCTTCTAAACTTATGGAAAACACTGAAATAGCTAGTATGAAAATTCTATCAAATTTTCCTATGTACATTAGAGCTGGTGGTGCTTTGCCTGATGAAAATAGGCACCAAAACTATAGTTTTATCAGTCAAAATTTCAGCTACTATTGAAAATATAACTCGCCCACATCTTAATTTTTTAATTTCAATCTAACATCTTCTAGGCCAGTGATTTTCAACGCAGAATACATATCAGACTTACCTTTGGAGTTTTATACACACATACAGATGCCTAGGGTATACTTCAGTCTTACTGAATATTTATATTTGATATTCTTATTATATTCTTGGTGTGCACTTGATATATTATAAATGTATATATATAATGTATTTGGATTACTAATTGTTATTTATCAACATTTTTCCTCTGTGAAAGAAAACTCATTATCTTCTTTGAAATAAGGTTTACTATCTTCACAGACTTTTTTTTCTAGAGTTTTTTATTTGTTTCATAAAATGGTTTTATTACCTTGTTTTCCATGGTAGAGAAATGACCAAATTCTATTGTGAGTTACACTATTTTTGTTATGAACTCATCTTTAGGTATTTTACATTTGAAAATTACCAGCAATTAATTTATTTTAATTCTCTGTCATCTACACATAGGTTTGGTTTTACTCTGATGCTTCGAAGGCTTTGTAATCAGCTAAGGCCCAGAACTGTGTATTGAACAAAGAAAGACTTTCCCAGAACCCTGCGGGGAAGGATTGTACAAGGTACTTCAAAATATCGACACTTCAAATAGACTCTTGGGATAGGCTACTTATGGCATCACTTAGCACGTTTTAGACCATTCCAGTGGACTAAGTCAGGATTTCCTGGAACATTTTATTCAAGAAACATCTTCGTTAGACTACTCGCCCAAGATCCTGCTAAACAGAGGACTGATAAAGATAATTGCATTTATTTATTTGTATATTGTTGATGTTGCTTTAATTTTCTATTTTCTAAACATATAAGGAAGCCTTTTGCTTCTTAAGGTATCTGTAAATCAAAACAAGTTAATATACTCCGGTTTTGTAAGCTGAAATAAAATATTTTTAACAATATCTTATTCTAATTGACTATCCCATTGCCAATTCAGAAACTCTTGAGTCTTCCTACTATTCTTGGTAATGTATTTATTTGCTTGAATTAAGATTTTGTCCTCTTTTTTGCCAGAATATAATAGGAAAAATTGGAGACATTTATTATGCAACCAAGGCCTAGCATGGAATATCGTCGTATTGAAGCTGGTGCTCATTTAATGAGATATGACAAGCTATTTTTAAGGAACTAAGTTTGATGTTACGGAATCAACAATTATAAAATCCTATCAGAAAAATCACCCTTGTGTCTGGCTTGCAGGGTCCTGGCCTTAAGGTGCTGAGGAAGGTCATTTCCTAGCAGGCAAGGAACCTCCAGTTATTGAGGAACCTTTTGAAGAGAGAGAAATAATCCCAAATTCATGGGAAGGACAGGTAAAATCTGGTGGAGAGATATTCTTGGACTTGGCTTCCTAGAATCAGGATTGCAAAGAAAAGAGGCTTTTATTAGTCCAATCTATGTTTTCTTATAAAACCCTTAAGCAAATTTAAGAAGGCCTAAATGGGTTTTTTTGTTTGTTTGTTTTTAAATGGAGCCCTGGTTAAGCAGTGGTTAAGAGCTTGGCTGCTAACCAAAAGGCTGGCCGTTCAAATCCACCACCCGCTCCTTGGAAACCCTGCGGGGCAGCTCTTCTCTATCCTTTAGGGTTGCTGTGAGTCGGAATCACCTCGACTGCAATGAGTTTGGGTTTTGGGATGTGGTAGATGGAGCCCTGGTTGTTTAGTGGTTAAAATGCTCAGTTGCTAACCAAAAAGTTGGTGGTTGGAACCCACCAGCTGCTCCAAGGGAGGAGGATGTAGGAGTCTACCTTCATAAAAATGTACAGTCTTGGAACACTATGGACAGTTCTACTCTGTCCTATAGGGTCACTATGAGTTAGGATTGACTCAATCCCAGTGGCTTGGTGGGTTTTCTGTGGTAAATAAAGAAGCCCTAGTGGCACCATGGTTAAGTGAATCCAGCTAGCGGCTCTGCCAGAGACAGATCTGGTCATCTGCTGCCATAAATATTACAGCCCAGGAAATCTGATGGGGCAGTTCTACTCTGTCACATATAGTCCCTATGAGTCAGAATCCACTGGACAGCACCCAACAACAACATGTGATAAATGAGGTCACTGAGTGTTTCAAATGGTTTGTGTTCAGCTACTAACAGAAAGGTTGTGGTTGAAATTCACCAAGCGATGCCACAGAAAAAAGGCCTGGAGATTTACTTCTGAAAGTCACAGCCTTGAAAACCCTGTGAGCACAGTTCTAGTCTGGCACACTTGGGTTGCCATGAGTCGAAATCAGCTTACAACAATAATACTTCCATAAACATGGTCATTTCTTCATGATGACTTCAAATTAGAGCTAATATTTTCCCAGCCTGGAGTTTTTAAATCCTCATAGCATTCAAAAGCATGTATTACTTTGTGCCCAGTGCTGCTCACTTGTTTTCCTGGGTCTTTCAGCAACCAACAGAGTTCTCAAGTGAAGAAGTTTGAAACTTTGTAGGCAAGGCTGTATGAATGACAGCACGATCCTGCCACAGGGATTTCTTAATGTGGGTTAAGCCTTACCTCAGACACAAAGACACTCGCAAGTCCCAGGAAAAAATAGAATTTCACCTTGGCAAGACTAAAGTATGAAGCTTGACAACACATGACTTATTTAAAGAATTATTTTATGCAGAATGTATATGGAGGGAGACAAGAAATGAGTCTACGAAGGTAGATAGTGAAATATGTGTAAAGTTTCTCTTGACTTCCAGAATCAAAATGTATCTTCTTATTTTTACTGATTATTCTCAATATCTACCTTTGATTATCTTTCAATGTGCTAGAAACCTGCAGTGAAAGTAATAGGATGTGTTTGGTAATAGAAAGCTGGTTCTCATATCAATTAGTTGGCATATAAATTCTGCAAAGTTCCCATTCTCTTATTTCACTGCCTTAAAGAAAAACAAAAACAAAAAATTCCAGTTTTTTAGAATAGGAAACTTTCCTGTATTTGTCATAAAACACCTTTTTATTTTTGGTATCCTTCAGGGTTCTTCTGAGAAACAGAGCCAGTCAAAGATGAAATAGAGATAGACACATTATAAAAAGAGACAGCGATTTCAAGGAATTAGCTTACAGTTCATATGATTATGGGGACTGCCAAGTCTGAAATCTGTCTGGCAAGCCAGCAAGGTGGAAACTTTCAGGCAGAAACTTCTTCCTAGGGACAACCTTATTTTGCTCTTAAGGCCTTTTAATATGGGGTCCCAGGGTAGCACAAATGAGTAAGTGCTCTACTACTAGCCATGAGGTTGTCAGTTCAAACCCACCCAGAGGCACCTCTGCAGACAGGCCAGGAGATCTCTTTCTGAAAGGTCAGAGCCTTGAAAACCCAATGAAGGAACTAAAAATAATAGCAACACAAGGCCTTTCAACTGATTGAATGAGACCCAACCACCTTAACAAGGCTAATCTCCTTTAAGACAAACTAATTATAGATGTTAACCACATCTACAAAATATCTTCACAGCAACACTTAGATTAGTATTTGATTGCATAACTGAGTCTAGTCTAGTCTAGTTGACACATAGAACTAGCCATCACACCTTCCGTACACGCAAATGCTAAATAAGTATATTTACCTTCCAGGCCTTGTGAATATCACTATATCTCTAAATATAGTTTGTTCTTGAAGTGTTTTTCAGATCTAAATTTAATCTGAAAGTGAGGAGTAAGATTTCACACAATGTTCCCAATATCTCTGTACCTCAGCTGGACTTAATGACATTTTACTGTTTTGCATTGTTTTAATGCATATTTTAAGTGACTCATTTCTTGAACTTTAGCTCAATAATTTCCAAAAGAACTCAATTGATTATGCACAGTTTAAGTTCTTGGTGTTCCAATGACTTTTTCCTCAGCAGTTTCTAAGTGTCATTTTATTTATAAAAAGAAAAGTTAGAATTGATCTGCATTATTTTACAGGGAAAAGTAGAATTTTATGTCTTTATGTTGTCCATGTAGTTTGTTTAATTCCATTTTCAGCTAGGGAAGCACTTTTGTGTCCTCAGGAAATAACTACAGATCAAGAAAGGATCTATCAATTTGCAAATTGTCAAGGCATTCTAGTCACTGGAGTGTGAAGGTGGACAGAAGGAGAATTCAATGATTGCTGGTTACAATTGTGTCCAAACACTATTTTAATATTGAGAATCACAGATGAAATACAAGTCAGTTAACTTACTGAACTTAACTCTAGCCTTTAGGTCCAGCAGTGAAGATAGAGTTGTTAAATGCTTGAATTAATTCTATGACTTTAATTATACTTAGGACCATTTTCAAGATTGCCTGATTAAGAAGTGATGGTTTGGTTTGGGTCTGAGTCAGAGCTGATCTGATTGTTTTTGTTATTTTGTTTTTCCCCTCATGATTCTCCAGGATGAGCTAGCATTAGAGCCTCTGTACAGGGCAATTGTTCAGTTTTGTGTGGTCTTTCTTGCCAATGGTCTTGCAACTCCCACCCAAGTGATTGAATGGGACTGTGCAAATAAGGTAATTGTGGCCCACCAAAGGGATTGGTCAGTTTTGCCGTTCCACTGGGCTTAAGGTGAGCCATCCCAGAGGTGGGAAAGAGAGGATCCCCACCACCAAGGAAGAACAGCCAGAAGTGGAGAGCATGTCCTTTGGACCTAGGATCTCCGCACTGAGAAGCTCCTGGAACCAGGAGATGGAGAGAGAGAGAGAGAGTGAGCTGTAACGCTGAAAACAGAGAGAAGCAGTGGCAGGAGATATCATCAGGAGAATTCACAGTGGGCTTGCCAGCCCGAGAAAACTGAGTACCTGGGAATGCTTCTGGGTACTTATTGGCAGGGCCTAAAAGAACTTTGGAACATTTGCCTGAACAGGGTAGAGGCCTAGGGACAGAGAGAGGTATGCCTTCAAGCACAGCTGAAAAGAGACTGTCCTGATAGAAGAACTGTATCCTTGAGTGTTCCTCTGCCTAACTTGTAACCTGTTACTTCCCTAATAAACCCCATAATCGTGAATATTGTGTGAGTCCTGTGTGACCATTGCAGTGAATTATCGAACCCAGAAGAGAAGTAGTGAGTGCTGTGGAAAGTACAATTGATGTCAGAATTGGTAAAGATGGCAGAGAGAGGAGGCATGTCTGACCTCTGCCTCGTAAGAATTAGCCTTGGGCTGTTGATTCTGGTTCATCTTCCCACTCCTGAAGTCAGAGGAGGCCAGACACTGCCCTCGCTCCATTTTTACACTCCCTTATTTCCTAACTTTAACTATTAAACATGGCTATTAGTGAGTTAGCTTTGTTACAGTGAATGATGCTTACCTTTTCCTTAAAAGTAAGTACATTCAATGTAATTTTGTTATTTATCTGAAATATTTTATAGAGGCAATGGGGAGAATTTAAAAAATATCCCTTGTATCAATATTCGGTGGTTGATTCTACCCTGATAAAAGAACCGTTTGTTTTGATAATGGGAACAGTCAGAAAACAAGGAATAGTGGTGAAATTCATAGTTGGTGAAAGAGTGTCTTTTATAAACTTCATTTTAAAGATACCCTTGTAGCTATGCAAGAGAAATTCATAGCGTATCTTCTATGAAGAGTTGAGCTTCCTTAACATCCATAAAATCTCTCAAATCTGTAAGCCATATCAGTGTCTGCATCATTTATAGGACTTCTAGACCACAAATGGCCACAGTCACTAAATAGGAGTTTTAATGTGAGGGAAAACAGTATCTGCTACATCTGTCTTATTTTAAAAAAAAAAAAAAATCTGTCTTACATATGATTAAATCATGCTTGCTTCAGAACAAAAAGTAGAATAACTATATGATAAACAGCAAACTGTTGTGTTTTCTGGTGACGTAGTCACTCTAAAAGGAAACTATACTTTTTACTCCACTTGGTCATACTTATGATGGCTGTTGTTCAAATGGGAGAACCACCATGTCTACAAGACAACCACAGTGTTTCCCCAGAATTGGCCTTGAACTGGGTTTCTGTGGTCCCTGGGGCATTGTTCAGATATAATCCCACAAAAATCAAGTCATATTTGGTCCTAATAAATAGTTTTTATTGCATTTGTGTACACTGGATAATAACTCTCTAGGAAGCAATCATTTCTCTCACTTTTTCTTTTTTTTAGCAGAGAGGCATTTTTCCCCCTATTTCCTCAAGTCTGAAATGTTCCCCATGATCCTCTCCACCAATTCAGAACCCCTCCACCTTTTCCATCATCGTATAGCATTACTCGACCACCTCAATATACTAGTATTTTATACCTCTAAGATTCTGTAGAATCAACTGTAGCATTTGAAAGCAACACATTTTATATGGCTGTTTATGTGTGACTCTCTCTTCCAGTAGAATCATCAATTACCTCTCTCTTCCAGTAAAATCATCAATTACCTAAGGACAGACTAGGTCTTATAGTCTTCTCGGACTTCTGGCCAACATGATGATATAGACAGAAGCACCAAGCCATACCTCCACAGCAAAGAGCTGAAAAACTAGTAAATCAAACAAACATCATTCCTAGAACTGAAGTGTCAAACAAAGAGATAAAGAACTCAGCCAAACACCTAATGGAATAAGAAACTAACAGAGCACTGAGAGTGAGGAGAGACACTTGCCAGGTTCCTTATCAGCTAAGGCAGCAGAAATTGGCCATCTTGAACTCCTGTGGGAGATCACTGGCAGGGAGCACCGGAAAGCAGCTTCACGGAGCTCCCAGCAGGAGGCAGAGCACCCGGTAACCAGGGATACATGCTTTCCCATCCTTATCCTCTTCCTGCTGCTCTACCTCCAATCTTCCTGACTGGCTGCAGTGGTTCACCCAGCCAGGAAGTGAAGTGTCCATGCAGCTTGAATTCACCCCACCCACATCGCAGATCTGCGGACGGGAGTATAGGAAAGCAGCTTCACAAAGTTCCTGGCAGGGGACAGAGCGTGCAGTAAAGAGCGCTATAGGCTTTCCTAGCCACCACCCTTCTTCCAATTCCCCTTCGGCTTCCTTTGCTTCCCGACAGCTGCAGTCTCTTGGCCAGGAGGCAACTGCTTCCGCCCCGAGCAGGGCCTCTGATACTTGTCTCATCGAAATTGGCTGGCTCCCTGAGCTGCTACAGCTTCTCTCAGACTCTTTTGGTTTCTTATGCGCCTCTCACCACATCCCCCTCTTTTCTCTCGAGCACCTGGCTTCCTGTGCCATCCTTGCTGCTTCTTAAAAGGCTGTGACGCCCTTCTCAACTGGAGATCCACTCCCCTGGCCTGTGACGCCACACTGGTGGGATCCCTGGGGCTTCTTTTTTTTTTTTGCTTGTTTTGCTTTGTTCTGTATTGTTTGTTTCCTTTCTCTTTTTCCACTTTGGAGCCCCCTCTAGCTGGGCTCACTGCTCGGCCTTGGATTCATTCCCCCAATCTGCGCAGCTGCGGAGGTGGGATCCCTTGGGGCTTTTCTTTTCTTTAATTTTTATTGTGCTTTGAGTGAAATTTCCAAATCGAGTCAGTCTCTCATACAAAAATTTATATACACCTTGCTAACAAACCAAACCAAACCCAGTGCCATGGAGTCGATTCCGTCATAGCGACCCTAAAGGACAGGGAAGAACTGCCCCATAGAGTTTCCAAGAAGCACCTGGAGGATTTGAACTGCCGACCCTTTGATTAGCAGCCATAGCACTTAACCACTAAGGCACCAGGGTTTCTGTACATCTTGCTATATACTCCTAATTACTCTTCCCGTAATGAGACAGCACATTCCTTCTCTCCACCCCCTATTTCCATGTCCATTCAGCCAGCTTCTGTCCCCCTCTGCCTTCTCATCTCCCCTCCAGACAGGAGCTGCCCATATAGTCTCAAGTGTCTGCTTGATCCAAGAAGCCCACTCCTCGCCAGTGTCATTTTCTATCTTATAGTCCAGTCCAATACCTGTCTGAAGAGTTGGCTTTGGCAATGGTTCCTGTCTTAGGCTAACAGAAGGTCTGGGGATCGTGACCTCTGGGGTCCTTCTAGTCTCAGTCAGACCATTAAGTCTGGTCTTTTTATGAGAATTTGGGGTCTGCATCCCACTGCTCCCCTGCTCCCTCAGGGGTTCTCTGTTGTGTTGCCTGTCAGGGCAGTCATCGATTGTAGCTGGGCACCATCTAGTTCTTCTGGTCTCAGGCTGATGTAGTCTCTGATTTATATGGCCTTTTCTGTCTCTTTGGCTCATAATTACCTTGTGTCCTTGGTGCTCTTAATTCTCCTTTGCTCCAGATGGGTTGAGACAAATTGATGTGTCTTAGATGGCCAATTGCTAGCTTTTAAGACCAGAGATGCCACTCTCCAAAGTGGGAAGCAGAATGTTTTCTTAATAGATTTTATTATGCCGGTTGACCTTGCTGTCTCCTGAAACCATGGTTCCCAAAACCCTGCCTCTGCTACACTGGCCTTCGAAGCATTCAGTTTATCCAGGAAACTTCTTTGCTTTTGGTTAAGTCCAGTTGTGCTGACCTCTCCTCTGTTGTGTGTTGTCTTTCCCTTCACCTAAAATAGTTCTTGTCTACTATCTAATTAGGGAATACCCCTCTCCCTCCCTCCCTCCCTCCCCACTCCCTTAACCATCAAAGAATATTTTATTCTCTGTTTAAACTATTTCTTGAGTTCTTATAATAGTGGTGTCATACAATATTTGTCCTTTTGAACCTGACTAATTTCACTCAGCATAATGCCTTCCAGATTCCTCCATGTTATGAAATGTTTCACAGATTCATCATTGTTCTTTATCTATGCAGAGTATTCCATTGTGTGAATAATCCATAATTTACTTATCCATTCATCCATTGATGGGTACTTGTTTGCTTCCATCTTTTTGCTACTGTAAACAGTGGTGTGCATATATCTGTTTGTGTAAAGGCTCTTATTTCTCTAGGATATATTCCAAGGAGTGGGATTGCTGAATCTTATGGTAATTCTATTTCTAACTTTTTAAGGAAGCGCCAAATCGATTTCCAAAGTGGCTGTACCATTTTATATTCCCACAAGCAGTGTAGAAGTGTTCCAGTCTCTCCATAACCTCTCCAACATTTATTATTTTGTGTTTTTTGGATTAATGACAGCCTTGTTGGAGTGAGATGGAATCTTTTTATAGTTTTGATTTGCATTTCTCTAATGGCTAATGATGGTGAGCATTTCCTCATGTATCTGTTAGCTACCTGAATGTCTTCTTTAGTGAACTGCCTGTTCATGTCCTTTGCCCTTTTTTAAACTGGGTTATTTGTCTTTTTGTTGTTGAGTTTTTACAATATCATGTAGATTTTAGAGATCAGATGCTGATCGGAAATGTCATAGCTAAAAACTTTTCCCCAGTCTGTAGGTCATCTTTTTACTCTTTTAGTGAAGTCTTTTGATGAGCATAGGTGTTTGATTTTTAGGAGCTCCCACTTATCTAGTTTCTTTTCTGGTGTTTTTACAAGATTAGTAATGTTTTATATGCTATTTATGCCATGTATTAGGTCAATGGCACGGGTATTGGGTCTCCCAGGATTGTCCCTATTTTTTCTTCCATGATCCTTATCATTTTATATTTTATATTTAGGTCTTTGATCCATTTTGAGTTCGTTTTTGTGCATGGTATGAGGTATGGGTCTTGTTTCATTTTTTTGCAGATGGATACCCAGTTCTGCCAGCACCATTTGTTAAGGACACTGTCTTTTCCCCATTTAACAGCCTTTTCAGCTGCTCATATGTGGATGGATTTATATCTGGATCCTCAATTCTGTTCCATTGGTTTATGTATCTGTTGTTGTACCAGCTTCAGACTGGTTTGACTACTGTGGCCGTATAATAGATTCTAAAATCAGGTAGCGTGAGGCCTCCTACTTTGTTCTTCTTTTTCTGGAATGCTTTACTTATCCAGGGCCTCTTTCCCTTCCATATGAAGTTGATGATTTGTTTCTCCATCTCATAAAAAAATATCGTTGGAATTGCATTAAATCTTGTTTTTTTTGTAGAATAGACATTTTTACAATGTTAAGTCTTCATATCCATGAGCAAGGTATATTTTCCACTTATGTAGGTCTCTTTTGGTTTCTTGCAGTAGTGTCTTGTAGTTTTCTTTGTATAGGTCTTTTAAGTCTCTGGCAAGATTTATTCCTAAGTATTTTATCTTCTTGGGGGCTACTGTAAATGGTATTGATTTGGTGATTTCCTCTTTGATGTTCTTTTTGTTGGTGTAGGGGAATCCAACTGATTTTTGTATGTTTATCTTGTATCCTGATACTCTACTGAACTCTTCTATTAGTTTCAGTAGTTTTCTTGAGGATTCTTTAGGGTTTTCTGTGTATAAGATCATGTCATCTGCAAATAGATATACTTTACTTCTTCCTTTCCAATCTGGATGCCCTTTATTTCTTTATCTACGCTAATTGCTCTGGCTAGGACCTCAAGGACAATGTTGAATAAGAGTGGTGATCTAGGGCATCCTTGTCTGGTTCCTGTTCTCAAACACGATGTTGGCTTTTGGCTTTGTATAAATGCCCTTTATTATGCTGAGGAATTTTCCTTCTATTCCTATCTTGCTGAGAGTTTTTATCATGAATGGGTGTTGGACTTTGTCAAATACCTTTTCTACATCAAATGATAAGATCATGTAGTTCTTGTCTTTTATTTGTATGGTGGATTACACTGATTGTTTTTCTAATGTTGAACTATGCCTTCATACCTGGTATGAATCCCACTTGGTCATGGTGAATTATCTTTTTGATATGTTGTTGAATTCTATTGGTTAGAATTGTGTTGAGGATTTTTGCATCTAATTTCATGAAGGATATAGGTCTGTAATTTTCTTTCTTTTTTTTTGTGGTGTCTTTACCTGGTTTTGGTATCAGGGATATGCTGGATTCATGGAATGAGTTTGGTAGTGTTCCATCCTTTTCTATGCTCTGAAATACCTTTAGTAGTAGTGGTGTTAACTCATCTCTGAAAGTTTGGTAGAACTCTCCAGTGGAGCAAAAAATATGGAACGCTTCACAAATTTGCCTGTCATCCTTATGCAGGGGCCATGCTAATCTCTGCATCACTCCAATTTTAGTATATGTGCTGGCAAAGCAAGCAATCTCTCTTTCTTTCTTTCTTTCTTTCTTTCTTTCCTTCCTTCCTTCCTTCCTTCCTTCCTTCCTTCCTTCCTTCCTTCCTTCCTTCCTTTCTTTCTTTCTTTCTTTTCTTGCTTTCTTGCTTTCTTGCTTTCTTTCTCTCTCTCTCTTTCTCTCTCTCTTTCTGTCTTTCTCTCTTTCTTTCTCTCTTTCTCTCTCTCCCTCCCTCCCTCCCTCCCTTCCTTCTTTCCTTCCTTCTTTTCTTTCTCTCTCTCTCTCTCCTTCTTCCCTCCCTCCCTCCCTCTCTCCCTTCCTTCCTTCCTTCCTACCTTCCTTCCTCTTTCTCTCTGTCTCTTTCCTTTTCTGTCTTTCTTCATTTCTCAGTTCTCATCTGTCTGTGCTTACCTCCTTTTCCAGTATCCAGAATACCTGGTGCTATATAACACCTGTGCCCCCCTAGCCAGGCTATACAGTGCAACCCGGGAGTTTTCCTCAGTCTTCGTGGCTGCACTGGTGGAACCCCTTGAGGCTTTTTTTTTCATATGTTTTCTTTTACAAATTTTTATCTTGTTTTTTCTTTTTCTTTTTCTTTTTTTTATTTGCTTCTTTGCATTTCTCGGGTTCTCATCTCTCCACTCCAATGGCAAGCTCCCTTTGCACTCTTTTTTTTTTTTTTTTTTTGGAGTGGGGGTGTATTTTTTTTCCTTTGTTTGTTTTTGGCTGTGTTTCTCTCTCCTCTTTTCCATACACATACTAGCTCATACATCACAACCTACCCCCTTGTTCCTGCCTACCTGCACTGTGCGCTGATCATCACACCTCTGAGCAACTCAGCCACAGTCTACCAGAACCTGCCTGGCACTGATTCCTGGCCCACTGTGTCAGCCCTAGTATGTGCCACAAACAACCCAATAACAGGGCTTCAAAGTACATAAAACAAACTCTAACAGCACAGAAAAGAGAAATTGACAGCTCCACAGTAATAGAAGGAGACTTCAACACACCACTCTCATTAAAGGACACAACGTCTGGAAACAAACTCAACAAAGATACAGAATAGCTAAAGTACACAATCAACCAACTTGACCATATAGACGTATATAGAACACCCAGCTGCAAAAGTACACATGCTTTTCCAATGCACATGGAATGTTCTCCAGAATAGACCACATCTTAGGCCACAAAGCAACCCTCAACAAATCCAAAATATTGAAATAATACAAAGTATCTTCTCTGACTACAATGCCATCAAAGTAGAAATGAACAACAGGAAGAGTAAGGGAAAAAAATCAGTTACATGGAAACTGAATAACACCCTGCTTAAAACCCACTGGGTAATAGAAGAAATCAGAGCTAGAATCAAAAAATTCCTAGAATCAAAAAAAAATGAAAATACACCGTACCAAAATCTTTGGGAGCAAAGGCATTCCTCAGAGGTAAATTTATAGCAATAGATACACACAAAGAAGAGAAGGACAAAATCAAAACATTAGCTACACAACTTGAACAAATAGAGAACAGCAAAAGAAAGCCCACACTCACCAGAAGAAAGGAAACAATAAAGATCAGAGCAGAAATAAATAGACAATAGAAAAACAATAGAAAGAATCAATAAAAGTTGGTTCTCTGAATGGATCAACAAAATCGGCAAACCACTGGCCAAATTGGCATAGAAAAACAGGATAGTATGCAAATAACCCAAATAAGAAGATGAAATGGGTGATATTACAAGCGACCCAATGGAAATGTAAAGGATCAAACAGAGTATTATGAAAAACTATACTCCAACAAATTTGAAAACTTAGAGGAAATGGACAGATTTCTAGAAACACACTACCTATGCAAACAAACACAAAATGATGCTGAAAATCTAAACAGACCCATAACGAGACTGAAGAGGTAAAAAAAAAAAAAAAAAAAAAAAAAAAAAAAACTCCCAACAAAAAAAATCCCTGCCCTAGGTGGCTTTACTGGAGAATTCAACCAAACATTCAGAGAAGAGTGTACACCAGTACTACTCAAATTATTTCAGAACATAGAAAGGGAAGCAATATTTCCAAATTCATTCTATGAAGCCAGCATAACCCTGATACCAAAACCAGGCAAAGACACCACAAAAAAAGAAAATTACAGACCAATACCTCTCATGAATATGGATGCAAAAATTCTCAAAATTCTAGCCAATAGAATTCAGCTGCATATCAAAAAAATAATACTCTATGACCAAGTAGGATTCATACCAGGTGCAAGGATGGTTCAATATTAGAAAACCAATCAGCATTATCCACCATATAAATAAAATGAAAAAGAATCACACGATCATTTCAATCAATGCAGACAGAGCACTTAAGAAAGTCCAACACCCATTTCTGATAAAATCTCTGAAAAAAATATGTATAGAAGGAAAATTTCTCAACATAATAAAGGGCATATATACAAAACCAATGGCCAACATCATTCTTAATGGAGACTGAAAACATTCCCCTTGAGAACAGGAACAAGACAAGGATGCTCTTTAACATCACTCCTATATAACATTGTGTTGAAAGTCCTAGCTAGAACAATAAGGCAAGAAACAGAAATAAAGGGCATCCAAACTGGTAACGAAGAAGTTAAACTGTCTCTATTTGCAGATGATATGATACTATCTGTAGATAGCCCAGAAGACTCCCTGAGAAAACTACTGGAACTGGTAGAAAGATTCAGCAGAGGAGAGCATACAAAAAATCAGTTGGATTCCTATACACCAATAAAGCAATTGATGAAAAGGAAATCAGGAAAACAATACCATTTTTAAAAATAACCCCTAAAAAAATAAAATACTTGGAAATAAATCTAACTAGGGATGTAAAATACCTATACAAACAAAACTACAAAACACTACTGCAAGAAACCAAAAGAGATAGTCATAAATGGAAGAACATACCATACTCATGGATAGGTAGACTCAACATTGTGAAAATGACAATTCTACCCAATGCAATCCTGATCCAAACCCCAACAACATTCTTTAAAGAGATGGAAAAACTTATCATTAGCTTTATATAAAAAGGTAAGAGGCCCCGAAAAGTAAAGCACTATTGAAGAACAAGAATAAAGTAGGAGGACTCAGACTACCTGATCTCGGAACCTACTACACAGCTGTGGTAGTCAAAACAGCCTGGCCCTGGTACAACAACAGATACACTGAACAATGGAGCAGAATTGAGAACCCAGATGTAAATCCATCCACCTGCAGTGACCTGATCTTTGACAAGGGCCCAAAGTCCATCAAATGGGGAAAAGACAGTCTTTTTAACAAACAGTGCAAGCAAAACTATATGTCCACCTGCAAAAAAATGAAGCAGGACCCATATCTCACACCATATACAAAAACTAACTCAAAATGGATCAAAGACCTAAACATAAAGCAAAAACTATAAAGTTCATGGAAGAAAAAATAGAATCAATGCTAGAGGCCCTAATACACGGCATTAACAGGATACAAACCACAACCAAGAACACACAAGCTCCAGGGGATAAGTTAGATAACTGGGATCTTCTAAAAATTAAATGCTTTTTGCTCATCAAAAGACTTCACCAAGAGTAAAAAGAGAACCTACAGACTGGGGAAAAAAAAAAAATTGGCTATTACAAATCAGACAGTGGTCTAATCTCTAATATTTATAAGAAAATCCAACACCTCTACAACAACAACAAAAAAAATCATCCAATTAAAAAATGGGCAAAGGAAATGAACAGACACTTCACCAAAGAAGACATTCGAGTGGCCAACAGGCATATGAGGAAAAGCTCACAATCTCTACCCATCAGAGAGATGCAAATCAAAACCACAGTGAGATACCATCTTACCCCAGCATTATGGCAGGAATCAATAAAACAGGAAACAAAAGATGTTTGAAAGGCTGCAGGGAGATCGGAACTCTTATGCACTGCTGGTGGAAATGCAAAGTGATACACCCATTTTGGAAAACGATATGGTGTTTCCTTAAAAAGCTCAAAATAGAAATACCATATGATCCAGCAATCTCACTCTGAGGAATGTATCCTAGACAAATGAGAGTCATCACACGGACAGATCTATGTCCAGCCATGTTCATTTCAGCATTGTTCACAATAGCAAAAAGATGGAAACAACCTAGATGCCCAACAACAGATGAATGGATAAACAAACTGTGATACATACACACAATGGAGTATTACACAAGATATAGAACAATGATGAATCTGTGAAGCATCTTATAACATGGATAAATCTGGAGGACATTATGCTGAGTGAAATTAGTCATTCACAAAATTACAAATATTGTATGAGACCACTACTGTAAATACTCATGAAAAGGTTTACACACAAAAAGAAACAATCTTTGATGGTTACGAGGAAGGGAAGGGGTGGGGATGGAAAAATGCTTAATAGACAATAAATAAGTGGAAACTTTGTTGTAGGGTAAGACAGTACACAATACTGGGGAAGCCAGCACAACCTGTCCTGGGCAAGGTCATGGTAGCTCCATAGACACATCCAGATTCCCTGAGGGACCAAATTGCTGGCCTGAGGGCTGTGGGGACCATGATCTTGGGGAATATCTAGTTTAATTGGCATAACATAGTTTATGAGAATATGTTCTACATTCTACTTTGGTGAGCAGTGTCTGCGGTCTTAAAAT